>NC_134707.1:139045318-144045318 GCF_043290135.1 Rhipicephalus microplus
AGTTTCGAGTTGTGGAATTTGTAGTTGTGGAGTATATAGTTGTGGTGTTTCAAGTTGTGGAGTTTCTAGTGGCGGAGTTTCTAGTTGAAGAGTTTCTAGTTGCGGAGTTTTCTAGTTGTGGAGTTTATAGTTGTGGAGTTTCTACTTGTGGAGCTTCAAGTTGTGGAGTTTCTAGTTGTGGAGTTTCTAGTTGTGGAGTTTGTAGTTGTGGAGTATCTAGTTGTGGGCTTTCAAGTTGTGGAGTTTCTAGTTGTGGAGTTTCTAGTTGCGGAGTTTTCTAGTGGCGGAGTCTGTAGTTGTGGAGTTTCTAGTTGTGGAATTTGTAGTTACGGAGTTTCTAGTTGTGGAGCTTTTAGTTGAGGAGTCTCTAGTTGTTGAGTCTCTAGTTATGGAGTTTCTAGTTGCAGAGTTTCAAGTTGTGGAGTTTCTAGTTGCGGAGTCTCTTGTTGTGGAGTCTCTAGTTGTGGAGTTTCTAGTTGTGGAGTGTCTACTTGTGGAGTTTCTAGTTGTGGAGTTTCTAGCTGTGGAGTTTCTAGTTGCAGGGTTTCTAGTGTCGAAGTTTTCTAGTTGTGGAGTTTCTGGTTGCGGAGTTTCTAGTTGCGGAGTTTCAAGTTGTGGAGTTTCTAGTTGTGGAGTTTCTAGCTGTGGAGTTTCTGGCTCTGGAGCTTCTAGTTGCGGAGTTTCTAGTTGTGGAGTTTCTAGTTGTGAGGTTCGTAGTTGTGGAGTTTCTAGTTGTCGAGTTTCTAGTTGTGCAGTCTCTAGTTGTGGAGTTTCTAGTTGTGGGGTTCGTAGATGTGGGTTTCGTAGTTGTGGAGTTTCTAGTTGCGGAGTTTCAAGTTGTGTAGTTTCTCGTTGTGGAGTTTCCAGTTGTGGATTGTCTAGCTGTAGAGTTTCTAGTTGCGGAGTTTTTAGTTGCGGAGTTTCTCGTTGTGAAGTTTCTAGTTGTGGAGTTTCTAGTTGTGGAGTCTGTAGTTGTGGAGTATCTATTTGTTGGGTTTCAAATTGTGGAGTTTCTAGTTGTGGAGTTTCTAGTTGTGGAGTTTCTAGTAGTTGAGTTTCTAGTTGCCGAGTTTCTAGTTGCGAAGTCTCAAGTCGTGGAGTTTTTAGCTGGGGAGTTTCTAGTTGCGGAGCTTCTATTTGCGGAGTTTCTAGTTGCGGAGTTTCTAGTTGTGGAATTTGTAGTTGTGGAGTATATAGTTGTGGTGTTTCAAGTCGTGGAGTTTCTAGTGGCGGAGTTTCTAGTTGCAGAGTTTCTAGTTGCGAAGTTTTCTAGTTGTGGAGTTTCTAGTTGCGGAGTTTCTAGTTGTGGAGTTTGTAGTTGTGGAGTATCTAGTTGTGGGCTTTCAAGTTGTGGAGTTTCTAGTTGTGGAGTTTCTAGTTGGGGAGATTTCTAGTGGCGGAGTCTGTAGTTGTGGAGTTTCTAGTTGTGGAATTTCTAGTTACGGAGTTTCTAGTTTTGGAGCTTTTAGTTGAGGAATCTCTAGTTGTTGAGTCTCTAGTTGTGGAGTTTCTAGTTGCAGAGTTTCAAATTGTGGAGTTTCTAGTTGCGGAGTCTCTTGTTGTGGAGTCTCTAGTTGTGGAGTTTCTAGTTGTGGAGTGTCTACTTGTGGAGTTTCTAGTTGTGGAGTTTCTAGCTGTGGAGTTTTTAGTGGCAGGGTTTCTAGTGTCGAAGTTTTCAAGTTGTGGAGTTTCTAGTTGCGGAGTTTCTAGTTGCGGAGTTTCAAGTTGTGGAGTTTCTAGTTGTGGAGTTTCTAGCTGTGGAGTTTCTGGCTCTGGAGCTTCTAGTTGCGGAGTTTCTAGTTGTGGTGTTTCTAGTTGTGGAGTTTCTAGTTGTTGAGTTTCTAGTTGCCGAGTTCTTTAGTTGCGAAGTCTTAAGTTGTGGAGTTTCTAGTGGCGGAGTTTCTAGTTGCAGAGTTTCTAGTTGCGAAGTTTTCTAGTTGTGGAGTTTCTAGTTGCGGAGTTCCTAGTTGTGGAGCTTCAAGTTGTGGAGTTTCTAGTAGTTGAGTTTCTAGTTGCCGAGTTTCTAGTTGCGAAGTCTCAAGTCGTGGAGTTTTTAGCTGGGGAGTTTCTAGTTGCGGAGCTTCTATTTGCGGAGTTTCTAGTTGCGGAGTTTCTAGTTGTGGAATTTGTAGTTGTGGAGTATATAGTTGTGGTGTTTCAAGTTGTGGAGTTTCTAGTGGCGGAGTTTCTAGTTGCAGAGTTTCTAGTTGCGAAGTTTTCTAGTTGTGGAGTTTCTAGTTGCGGAGTTTCTAGTTGTGGAGCTTCAAGTTGTGGAGTTTCTAGTTGTGGACTTTGTAGTTGTGGAGTATCTAGTTGTGGGCTTTCAAGTTGTGGAGTTTCTGGCTGTGGAGTTTCTAAGGTCGGAGTTTCGAGTTGTGGAGTTTCTAGTTGTGAGGTTCGTAGTTGTGGAGTTTCTAGTTGTCGAGTTTCTAGTTGTGGAGTCTCTAGTTGTGGAGTTTCTAATTGTGGGGTTCGTAGTTGTGGGGTTCGTAGTTGTGGAGTTTCTAGTTGCGGAGTTTCAAGTTGTGGAGTTTCTCGTTGTGGAGTTTCTAGTTGTGGATTGTCTAGATGTGGAGTTTCTAGTTGTGGAGTTTCTAGTTGTGGAGTTTTGAGTTGTGGAGTTTTCTAGTTGTTGAGTCTCTAGTTGTGGAAGTACTAGTTGTGAAGTTTCTAGTTGCGGAGTTTCTAGTTGCCGAGTTTCTAGTTGCGAAGTCTCAAGTCGTGGAGTTTTTAGCTGTGGAGTTTTTAGTTGCGAAGCTTCAATTTGCGGAGTTTCTAGTTGCGGAGTTTCGAGTTGTGGAATTTGTAGTTGTGGAGTATATAGTTGTGGTGTTTCAAGTTGTGGAGTTTCTAGTGGCGGAGTTTCTAGTTGAAGAGTTTCTAGTTGCGGAGTTTTCTAGTTGTGGAGTTTATAGTTGTGGAGTTTCTACTTGTGGAGCTTCAAGTTGTGGAGTTTCTAGTTGTGGAGTTTCTAGTTGTGGAGTTTGTAGTTGTGGAGTATCTAGTTGTGGGCTTTCAAGTTGTGGAGTTTCTAGTTGTGGAGTTTCTAGTTGCGGAGTTTTCTAGTGGCGGAGTCTGTAGTTGTGGAGTTTCTAGTTGTGGAATTTCTAGTTACGGAGTTTCTAGTTGCGGAGCTTTTAGTTGAGGAGTCTCTAAATGTTGAGTCTCTAGTTATGGAGTTTCTAGTTGCAGAGTTTCAAGTTGTGGAGTTTCTAGTTGCGGAGTCTCTTGTTGTGGAGTCTCTAGTTGTGGAGTTTCTAGTTGTGGAGTGTCTACTTGTGGAGTTTCTAGTTGTGGAGTTTCTAGCTGTGGAGTTTCTAGTTGCAGGGTTTCTAGTGTCGAAGTTTTCTAGTTGTGGAGCTTCTAGTTGCGGAGTTTCTAGTTGTGGAGTTTCTAGTTGTGAGGTTCGTAGTTGTGGAGTTTCTAGTTGTCGAGTTTCTAGTTGTGCAGTCTCTAGTTGTGGAGTTTCTAGTTGTGGGGTTCGTAGATGTGGGTTTCGTAGTTGTGGAGTTTCTAGTTGCGGAGTTTCAAGTTGTGTAGTTTCTCGTTGTGGAGTTTCCAGTTGTGGATTGTCTAGCTGTAGAGTTTCTAGTTGCGGAGTTTTTAGTTGCGGAGTTTCTCGTTGTGAAGTTTCTAGTTGTGGAGTTTCTAGTTGTGGAGTCTGTAGTTGTGGAGTATCTATTTGTTGGGTTTCAAATTGTGGAGTTTCTAGTTGTGGAGTTTCTAGTTGTGGAGTTTCTAGTAGTTGAGTTTCTAGTTGCCGAGTTTCTAGTTGCGAAGTCTCAAGTCGTGGAGTTTTTAGCTGGGGAGTTTCTAGTTGCGGAGCTTCTATTTGCGGAGTTTCTAGTTGCGGAGTTTCTAGTTGTGGAATTTGTAGTTGTGGAGTATATAGTTGTGGTGTTTCAAGTCGTGGAGTTTCTAGTGGCGGAGTTTCTAGTTGCAGAGTTTCTAGTTGCGAAGTTTTCTAGTTGTGGAGTTTCTAGTTGCGGAGTTTCTAGTTGTGGAGTTTGTAGTTGTGGAGTATCTAGTTGTGGGCTTTCAAGTTGTGGAGTTTCTAGTTGTGGAGTTTCTAGTTGGGGAGATTTCTAGTGGCGGAGTCTGTAGTTGTGGAGTTTCTAGTTGTGGAATTTCTAGTTACGGAGTTTCTAGTTTTGGAGCTTTTAGTTGAGGAATCTCTAGTTGTTGAGTCTCTAGTTGTGGAGTTTCTAGTTGCAGAGTTTCAAGTTGTGGAGTTTCTAGTTGCGGAGTCTCTTGTTGTGGAGTCTCTAGTTGTGGAGTTTCTAGTTGTGGAGTGTCTACTTGTGGAGTTTCTAGTTGTGGAGTTTCTAGCTGTGGAGTTTTTAGTGGCAGGGTTTCTAGTGTCGAAGTTTTCAAGTTGTGGAGTTTCTAGTTGCGGAGTTTCTAGTTGCGGAGTTTCAAGTTGTGGAGTTTCTAGTTGTGGAGTTTCTAGCTGTGGAGTTTCTGGCTCTGGAGCTTCTAGTTGCGGAGTTTCTAGTTGTGGTGTTTCTAGTTGTGGAGTTTCTAGTTGTTGAGTTTCTAGTTGCCGAGTTCTTTAGTTGCGAAGTCTTAAGTTGTGGAGTTTCTAGTGGCGGAGTTTCTAGTTGCAGAGTTTCTAGTTGCGAAGTTTTCTAGTTGTGGAGTTTCTAGTTGCGGAGTTCCTAGTTGTGGAGCTTCAAGTTGTGGAGTTTCTAGTAGTTGAGTTTCTAGTTGCCGAGTTTCTAGTTGCGAAGTCTCAAGTCGTGGAGTTTTTAGCTGGGGAGTTTCTAGTTGCGGAGCTTCTATTTGCGGAGTTTCTAGTTGCGGAGTTTCTAGTTGTGGAATTTGTAGTTGTGGAGTATATAGTTGTGGTGTTTCAAGTTGTGGAGTTTCTAGTGGCGGAGTTTCTAGTTGCAGAGTTTCTAGTTGCGAAGTTTTCTAGTTGTGGAGTTTCTAGTTGCGGAGTTTCTAGTTGTGGAGCTTCAAGTTGTGGAGTTTCTAGTTGTGGACTTTGTAGTTGTGGAGTATCTAGTTGTGGGCTTTCAAGTTGTGGAGTTTCTGGCTGTGGAGTTTCTAAGGTCGGAGTTTCGAGTTGTGGAGTTTCTAGTTGTGAGGTTCGTAGTTGTGGAGTTTCTAGTTGTCGAGTTTCTAGTTGTGGAGTCTCTAGTTGTGGAGTTTCTAATTGTGGGGTTCGTAGTTGTGGGGTTCGTAGTTGTGGAGTTTCTAGTTGCGGAGTTTCAAGTTGTGGAGTTTCTCGTTGTGGAGTTTCTAGTTGTGGATTGTCTAGATGTGGAGTTTCTAGTTGTGGAGTTTCTAGTTGTGGAGTTTTGAGTTGTGGAGTTTTCTAGTTGTTGAGTCTCTAGTTGTGGAAGTACTAGTTGTGAAGTTTCTAGTTGCGGAGTTTCTAGTTGCCGAGTTTCTAGTTGCGAAGTCTCAAGTCGTGGAGTTTTTAGCTGTGGAGTTTTTAGTTGCGAAGCTTCAATTTGCGGAGTTTCTAGTTGCGGAGTTTCGAGTTGTGGAATTTGTAGTTGTGGAGTATATAGTTGTGGTGTTTCAAGTTGTGGAGTTTCTAGTGGCGGAGTTTCTAGTTGAAGAGTTTCTAGTTGCGGAGTTTTCTAGTTGTGGAGTTTATAGTTGTGGAGTTTCTACTTGTGGAGCTTCAAGTTGTGGAGTTTCTAGTTGTGGAGTTTCTAGTTGTGGAGTTTGTAGTTGTGGAGTATCTAGTTGTGGGCTTTCAAGTTGTGGAGTTTCTAGTTGTGGAGTTTCTAGTTGCGGAGTTTTCTAGTGGCGGAGTCTGTAGTTGTGGAGTTTCTAGTTGTGGAATTTCTAGTTACGGAGTTTCTAGTTGCGGAGCTTTTAGTTGAGGAGTCTCTAGTTGTTGAGTCTCTAGTTATGGAGTTTCTAGTTGCAGAGTTTCAAGTTGTGGAGTTTCTAGTTGCGGAGTCTCTTGTTGTGGAGTCTCTAGTTGTGGAGTTTCTAGTTGTGGAGTGTCTACTTGTGGAGTTTCTAGTTGTGGAGTTTCTAGCTGTGGAGTTTCTAGTTGCAGGGTTTCTAGTGTCGAAGTTTTCTAGTTGTGGAGTTTCTAGTTGCGGAGTTTCTAGTTGCGGAGTTTCAAGTTGTGGAGTTTCTAGTTGTGGAGTTTCTAGCTGTGGAGTTTCTGGCTCTGGAGCTTCTAGTTGCGGAGTTTCTAGTTGTGGAGTTTCTAGTTGTGAGGTTCGTAGTTGTGGAGTTTCTAGTTGTCGAGTTTCTAGTTGTGCAGTCTCTAGTTGTGGAGTTTCTAGTTGTGGGGTTCGTAGTTGTGGGGTTCGTAGTTGTGGAGTTTCTAGTTGCGGAGTTTCAAGTTGTGTAGTTTCTCGTTGTGGAGTTTCCAGTTGTGGATTGTCTAGCTGTAGAGTTTCTAGTTGCGGAGTTTTTAGTTGCGGAGTTTCTCGTTGTGAAGTTTCTAGTTGTGGAGTTTCTAGTTGTGGAGTCTGTAGTTGTGGAGTATCTATTTGTTGGGTTTCAAATTGTGGAGTTTCTAGTTGTGGAGTTTCTAGTTGTGGAGTTTCTAGTAGTTGAGTTTCTAGTTGCCGAGTTTCTAGTTGCGAAGTCTCAAGTCGTGGAGTTTTTAGCTGGGGAGTTTCTAGTTGCGGAGCTTCTAGTTGTGGAATTTGTAGTTGTGGAGTATATAGTTGTGGTGTTTCAAGTTGTGGAGTTTCTAGTGGCGGAGTTTCTAGTTGCAGAGTTTCTAGTTGCGAAGTTTTCTAGTTGTGGAGTTTCTAGTTGCGGAGTTTCTAGTTGTGGAGCTTCAAGTTGTGGAGTTTCTAGTTGTGGAGTTTCTAGTTGTGGACTTTGTAGTTGTGGAGTATCTAGTTGTGGGCTTCCAAGTTGTGGAGTTTCTAGTTGTGGAGTTTCTAGTTGCGGAGTTTTCAAGTTGCGGAGTCTGTAGTTGTGGAGTTTCTAGTTGTGGAATTTCTAGTTACGGAGTTTGTAGTTGTGGAGCTTTTAGTTGAGGAGTCTCTAGTTGTTGAGTCTCTAGTTGTGGAATTTCTAGTTGTCGAGTTTCTAGTTGCAGAGTTTCAAGTTGTGGAGTTTCTAGTTGCGGAGTCTCTAGTTGTGGAATTTCTAGTTGTGGAGTTTCTAGTTGTGGAGTTTTGAGTTGTGGAGTTTTCTAGTTGTTGAGTCTCTAGTTGTGGAAGTTCTAGTTGTGGAGTTTCTAGTTGCGGAGTTTCTTGTTGCGGAGTTTCTAGATGTGGAGTTTCTAGTTGTGGAGTTTCTGGCTGTGGAGTTTCTAGTTGCGGAGTTTCTAGTTGTGGAGTTTCTAGTTGTGGGGTTCGTAGTTGTGGGGTTCGTAGTTGTGGAGTTTCTAGTTGCGGAGTTTCAAGTTGTGGAGTTTCTCGTTGTGGAGTTTCTAGTTGTGGAGTTTCTAGTTGTTGAGTTTCTGGTTGCCGAGTTTCTAGTTGCGAAGTCTCAAGTCGTGTAGTTTCTTGCTGCGGAGTTTCTAGTTGCGGAGCTTCTGGTTGTGGAATTTCTAGTTGTGGAGTTTCTAGTTGCAGAGTTTCAAGTTGTGGAGTTTCTAGTTGCGGAGTCTCTAGTTGTGGAGTTTCTAGTTGTGGAGTTTCTAGTTGTGGAGTTTTGAGTTGTGGAGTTTTCTAGTTGTTGAGTCTCTAGTTGTGGAAGTTCTAGTTGTGGAGTTTCTAGTTGCGGAGTTTCTTGTTGCGGAGTTTCTAGATGTGGAGTTTCTAGTTGTGGAGTTTCTGGCTGTGGAGTTTCTAGTTGCGGAGTTTCTAGTTGTGGAGTTTCTAGTTGTGGGGTTCGTAGTTGTGGAGTTTCTAGTTGCGGAGTTTCAAGTTGTGGAGTTTCTCGTTGTGGAGTTTCTAGTTGTGGAGTTTCTAGTTGTTGAGTTTCTGGTTGCCGAGTTTCTAGTTGCGAAGTCTCAAGTCGTGTAGTTTCTTGCTGCGGAGTTTCTAGTTGCGGAGCTTCTGGTTGTGGAGTTTCTAGTTGCGGAGTCAGTAGTTGTGGAGTTTCTAGTTGTGGAGTTTCTAGTTGTAGATTTTCTAGCTGTGGAGTTTCTATTTGCAGAGTTTCTAGTTGCAGAGTTTCTAGTTGTGGATTTTCTAGCTGTGGAGTTTCTAGTTGCGGAGTTTCTGGTTGTGGAGTTTCTAGTTGTGGAGTTTCTAGTTGTGGAGTCTGTAGTTGTGGAGTATCTATTAGTTGGGTTTGAAGTTGTTGAGTTTCTGGCTGTGGAGTTTCTATTTGTGGAGTTTCTAGTTGTTGAGTTTCTGGTTGTGGAGTTTCTAGTTGCGGAGTTTTCTAGTGGCGGAGTCTGTAGTTGTGGAGTTTCTAGTTGTTGAATTTCTAGTTGTGGAGTCTCTAGTTGCGGAGTGAGTTTCTAGTTGCGGAGTCAGTAGTTGTGGAGTTTCTAGTTGTGGAGTTTCTAGTTGTGAATTTTCTAGCTGTGGAGTTTCTATTTGCGGAGTTTCTAGTTGCAGAGTTTCTAATTGTGGATTTTCTAGCTGTGGAATTTCTGGTTGCAGAGTTTTTAGTTGCGGTGTTTCTAGTTGTGGAGTTTCTAGTTGTTGAGTTTCTAGTTGCCGAGTTCTTTAGTTGCGAAGTCTTAAGTTGTAGAGTTTCTAGTGGCGGAGTTTCTAGTTGCCGAGTTTCTAGTTGCGAAGTCTCAAGTCGTGGAGTTTTTAGCTGTGGAGTTTTTAGTTGCGAAGCTTCAATTTGCGGAGTTTCTAGTTGCGGAGTTTCGAGTTGTGGAATTTGTAGTTGTGGAGTATATAGTTGTGGTGTTTCAAGTTGTGGAGTTTCTAGTGGCGGAGTTTCTAGTTGAAGAGTTTCTAGTTGCGGAGTTTTCTAGTTGTGGAGTTTATAGTTGTGGAGTTTCTACTTGTGGAGCTTCAAGTTGTGGAGTTTCTAGTTGTGGAGTTTCTAGTTGTGGAGTTTGTAGTTGTGGAGTATCTAGTTGTGGGCTTTCAAGTTGTGGAGTTTCTAGTTGTGGAGTTTCTAGTTGCGGAGTTTTCTAGTGGCGGAGTCTGTAGTTGTGGAGTTTCTAGTTGTGGAATTTGTAGTTACGGAGTTTCTAGTTGTGGAGCTTTTAGTTGAGGAGTCTCTAGTTGTTGAGTCTCTAGTTATGGAGTTTCTAGTTGCAGAGTTTCAAGTTGTGGAGTTTCTAGTTGCGGAGTCTCTTGTTGTGGAGTCTCTAGTTGTGGAGTTTCTAGTTGTGGAGTGTCTACTTGTGGAGTTTCTAGTTGTGGAGTTTCTAGCTGTGGAGTTTCTAGTTGCAGGGTTTCTAGTGTCGAAGTTTTCTAGTTGTGGAGTTTCTAGTTGCGGAGTTTCTAGTTGCGGAGTTTCAAGTTGTGGAGTTTCTAGTTGTGGAGTTTCTAGCTGTGGAGTTTCTGGCTCTGGAGCTTCTAGTTGCGGAGTTTCTAGTTGTGGAGTTTCTAGTTGTGAGGTTCGTAGTTGTGGAGTTTCTAGTTGTCGAGTTTCTAGTTGTGCAGTCTCTAGTTGTGGAGTTTCTAGTTGTGGGGTTCGTAGATGTGGGTTTCGTAGTTGTGGAGTTTCTAGTTGCGGAGTTTCAAGTTGTGTAGTTTCTCGTTGTGGAGTTTCCAGTTGTGGATTGTCTAGCTGTAGAGTTTCTAATTGCGGAGTTTTTAGTTGCGGAGTTTCTCGTTGTGAAGTTTCTAGTTGTGGAGTTTCTAGTTGTGGAGTCTGTAGTTGTGGAGTATCTATTTGTTGGGTTTCAAATTGTGGAGTTTCTAGTTGTGGAGTTTCTAGTTGTGGAGTTTCTAGTAGTTGAGTTTCTAGTTGCCGAGTTTCTAGTTGCGAAGTCTCAAGTCGTGGAGTTTTTAGCTGGGGAGTTTCTAGTGGCGGAGCTTCTATTTGCGGAGTTTCTAGTTGCGGAGTTTCTAGTTGTGGAATTTGTAGTTGTGGAGTATATAGTTGTGGTGTTTCAAGTTGTGGAGTTTCTAGTGGCGGAGTTTCTAGTTGCAGAGTTTCTAGTTGCGAAGTTTTCTAGTTGTGGAGTTTCTAGTTGCGGAGTTTCTAGTTGTGGAGCTTCAAGTTGTGGAGTTTCTAGTTGTGGAGTTTCTAGTTGTGGACTTTGTAGTTGTGGAGTATCTAGTTGTGGGCTTCCAAGTTGTGGAGTTTCTAGTTGTGGAGTTTCTAGTTGCGGAGTTTTCTAGTTGCGGAGTCTGTAGTTGTGGAGTTTCTAGTTGTGGAATTTCTAGTTATGGAGTTTCTAGTTGTGGAGCTTTTAGTTGAGGAGTCTCTAGTTGTTGAGTCTCTAGTTGTGGAATTTCTAGTTGTGGAGTTTCTAGTTGCAGAGTTTCAAGTTGTGGAGTTTCTAGTTGCGGAGTCTCTAGTTGTGGAATTTCTAGTTGTGGAGTTTCTAGTTGTGGAGTTTTGAGTTGTGGAGTTTTCTAGTTGTTGAGTCTCTAGTTGTGGAAGTTCTAGTTGTGGAGTTTCTAGTTGCGGAGTTTCTTGTTGCGGAGTTTCTAGATGTGGAGTTTCTAGTTGTGGAGTTTCTGGCTGTGGAGTTTCTAGTTGCGGAGTTTCTAGTTGTGGAGTTTCTAGTTGTGGGGTTCGTAGTTGTGGGGTTCGTAGTTGTGGAGTTTCTAGTTGCGGAGTTTCAAGTTGTGGAGTTTCTCGTTGTGGAGTTTCTAGTTGTGGAGTTTCTAGTTGTTGAGTTTCTGGTTGCCGAGTTTCTAGTTGCGAAGTCTCAAGTCGTGTAGTTTCTTGCTGCGGAGTTTCTAGTTGCGGAGCTTCTGGTTGTGGAATTTCTAGTTGTGGAGTTTCTAGTTGCAGACTTTCAAGTTGTGGAGTTTCTAGTTGCGGAGTCTCTAGTTGTGGAGTTTCTAGTTGTGGAGTTTCTAGTTGTGGAGTTTTGAGTTGTGGAGTTTTCTAGTTGTTGAGTCTCTAGTTGTGGAAGTTCTAGTTGTGGAGTTTCGAGTTGCGGAGTTTCTTGTTGCGGAGTTTCTAGATGTGGAGTTTCTAGTTGTGGAGTTTCTGGCTGTGGAGTTTCTAGTTGCGGAGTTTCTAGTTGTGGAGTTTCTAGTTGTGGGGTTCGTAGTTGTGGGGTTCGTAGTTGTGGAGTTTCTAGTTGCGGAGTTTCAAGTTGTGGAGTTTCTCGTTGTGGAGTTTCTAGTTGTGGAGTTTCTAGTTGTTGAGTTTCTGGTTGCCGAGTTTCTAGTTGCGAAGTCTCAAGTCGTGTAGTTTCTTGCTGCGGAGTTTCTAGTTGCGGAGCTTCTGGTTGTGGAGTTTCTAGTTGCGGAGTCAGTAGTTGTGGAGTTTCTAGTTGCGGAGTTTCTAGTTGTGGAATTTGTAGTTGTGGAGTATATAGTTGTGGTGTTTCAAGTCGTGGAGTTTCTAGTGGCGGAGTTTCTAGTTGCAGAGTTTCTAGTTGCGAAGTTTTCTAGTTGTGGAGTTTCTAGTTGCGGAGTTTCTAGTTGTGGAGTTTGTAGTTGTGGAGTATCTAGTTGTGGGCTTTCAAGTTGTGGAGTTTCTAGTTGTGGAGTTTCTAGTTGGGGAGATTTCTAGTGGCGGAGTCTGTAGTTGTGGAGTTTCTAGTTGTGGAATTTCTAGTTACGGAGTTTCTAGTTTTGGAGCTTTTAGTTGAGGAATCTCTAGTTGTTGAGTCTCTAGTTGTGGAGTTTCTAGTTGCAGAGTTTCAAGTTGTGGAGTTTCTAGTTGCGGAGTCTCTTGTTGTGGAGTCTCTAGTTGTGGAGTTTCTAGTTGTGGAGTGTCTACTTGTGGAGTTTCTAGTTGTGGAGTTTCTAGCTGTGGAGTTTTTAGTGGCAGGGTTTCTAGTGTCGAAGTTTTCAAGTTGTGGAGTTTCTAGTTGCGGAGTTTCTAGTTGCGGAGTTTCAAGTTGTGGAGTTTCTAGTTGTGGAGTTTCTAGCTGTGGAGTTTCTGGCTCTGGAGCTTCTAGTTGCGGAGTTTCTAGTTGTGGTGTTTCTAGTTGTGGAGTTTCTAGTTGTTGAGTTTCTAGTTGCCGAGTTCTTTAGTTGCGAAGTCTTAAGTTGTGGAGTTTCTAGTGGCGGAGTTTCTAGTTGCAGAGTTTCTAGTTGCGAAGTTTTCTAGTTGTGGAGTTTCTAGTTGCGGAGTTCCTAGTTGTGGAGCTTCAAGTTGTGGAGTTTCTAGTAGTTGAGTTTCTAGTTGCCGAGTTTCTAGTTGCGAAGTCTCAAGTCGTGGAGTTTTTAGCTGGGGAGTTTCTAGTTGCGGAGCTTCTATTTGCGGAGTTTCTAGTTGCGGAGTTTCTAGTTGTGGAATTTGTAGTTGTGGAGTATATAGTTGTGGTGTTTCAAGTTGTGGAGTTTCTAGTGGCGGAGTTTCTAGTTGCAGAGTTTCTAGTTGCGAAGTTTTCTAGTTGTGGAGTTTCTAGTTGCGGAGTTTCTAGTTGTGGAGCTTCAAGTTGTGGAGTTTCTAGTTGTGGACTTTGTAGTTGTGGAGTATCTAGTTGTGGGCTTTCAAGTTGTGGAGTTTCTGGCTGTGGAGTTTCTAAGGTCGGAGTTTCGAGTTGTGGAGTTTCTAGTTGTGAGGTTCGTAGTTGTGGAGTTTCTAGTTGTCGAGTTTCTAGTTGTGGAGTCTCTAGTTGTGGAGTTTCTAATTGTGGGGTTCGTAGTTGTGGGGTTCGTAGTTGTGGAGTTTCTAGTTGCGGAGTTTCAAGTTGTGGAGTTTCTCGTTGTGGAGTTTCTAGTTGTGGATTGTCTAGATGTGGAGTTTCTAGTTGTGGAGTTTCTAGTTGTGGAGTTTTGAGTTGTGGAGTTTTCTAGTTGTTGAGTCTCTAGTTGTGGAAGTACTAGTTGTGAAGTTTCTAGTTGCGGAGTTTCTAGTTGCCGAGTTTCTAGTTGCGAAGTCTCAAGTCGTGGAGTTTTTAGCTGTGGAGTTTTTAGTTGCGAAGCTTCAATTTGCGGAGTTTCTAGTTGCGGAGTTTCGAGTTGTGGAATTTGTAGTTGTGGAGTATATAGTTGTGGTGTTTCAAGTTGTGGAGTTTCTAGTGGCGGAGTTTCTAGTTGAAGAGTTTCTAGTTGCGGAGTTTTCTAGTTGTGGAGTTTATAGTTGTGGAGTTTCTACTTGTGGAGCTTCAAGTTGTGGAGTTTCTAGTTGTGGAGTTTCTAGTTGTGGAGTTTGTAGTTGTGGAGTATCTAGTTGTGGGCTTTCAAGTTGTGGAGTTTCTAGTTGTGGAGTTTCTAGTTGCGGAGTTTTCTAGTGGCGGAGTCTGTAGTTGTGGAGTTTCTAGTTGTGGAATTTCTAGTTACGGAGTTTCTAGTTGCGGAGCTTTTAGTTGAGGAGTCTCTAGTTGTTGAGTCTCTAGTTATGGAGTTTCTAGTTGCAGAGTTTCAAGTTGTGGAGTTTCTAGTTGCGGAGTCTCTTGTTGTGGAGTCTCTAGTTGTGGAGTTTCTAGTTGTGGAGTGTCTACTTGTGGAGTTTCTAGTTGTGGAGTTTCTAGCTGTGGAGTTTCTAGTTGCAGGGTTTCTAGTGTCGAAGTTTTCTAGTTGTGGAGTTTCTAGTTGCGGAGTTTCTAGTTGCGGAGTTTCAAGTTGTGGAGTTTCTAGTTGTGGAGTTTCTAGCTGTGGAGTTTCTGGCTCTGGAGCTTCTAGTTGCGGAGTTTCTAGTTGTGGAGTTTCTAGTTGTGAGGTTCGTAGTTGTGGAGTTTCTAGTTGTCGAGTTTCTAGTTGTGCAGTCTCTAGTTGTGGAGTTTCTAGTTGTGGGGTTCGTAGTTGTGGGGTTCGTAGTTGTGGAGTTTCTAGTTGCGGAGTTTCAAGTTGTGTAGTTTCTCGTTGTGGAGTTTCCAGTTGTGGATTGTCTAGCTGTAGAGTTTCTAGTTGCGGAGTTTTTAGTTGCGGAGTTTCTCGTTGTGAAGTTTCTAGTTGTGGAGTTTCTAGTTGTGGAGTCTGTAGTTGTGGAGTATCTATTTGTTGGGTTTCAAATTGTGGAGTTTCTAGTTGTGGAGTTTCTAGTTGTGGAGTTTCTAGTAGTTGAGTTTCTAGTTGCCGAGTTTCTAGTTGCGAAGTCTCAAGTCGTGGAGTTTTTAGCTGGGGAGTTTCTAGTTGCGGAGCTTCTAGTTGTGGAATTTGTAGTTGTGGAGTATATAGTTGTGGTGTTTCAAGTTGTGGAGTTTCTAGTGGCGGAGTTTCTAGTTGCAGAGTTTCTAGTTGCGAAGTTTTCTAGTTGTGGAGTTTCTAGTTGCGGAGTTTCTAGTTGTGGAGCTTCAAGTTGTGGAGTTTCTAGTTGTGGAGTTTCTAGTTGTGGACTTTGTAGTTGTGGAGTATCTAGTTGTGGGCTTCCAAGTTGTGGAGTTTCTAGTTGTGGAGTTTCTAGTTGCGGAGTTTTCAAGTTGCGGAGTCTGTAGTTGTGGAGTTTCTAGTTGTGGAATTTCTAGTTACGGAGTTTGTAGTTGTGGAGCTTTTAGTTGAGGAGTCTCTAGTTGTTGAGTCTCTAGTTGTGGAATTTCTAGTTGTCGAGTTTCTAGTTGCAGAGTTTCAAGTTGTGGAGTTTCTAGTTGCGGAGTCTCTAGTTGTGGAATTTCTAGTTGTGGAGTTTCTAGTTGTGGAGTTTTGAGTTGTGGAGTTTTCTAGTTGTTGAGTCTCTAGTTGTGGAAGTTCTAGTTGTGGAGTTTCTAGTTGCGGAGTTTCTTGTTGCGGAGTTTCTAGATGTGGAGTTTCTAGTTGTGGAGTTTCTGGCTGTGGAGTTTCTAGTTGCGGAGTTTCTAGTTGTGGAGTTTCTAGTTGTGGGGTTCGTAGTTGTGGGGTTCGTAGTTGTGGAGTTTCTAGTTGCGGAGTTTCAAGTTGTGGAGTTTCTCGTTGTGGAGTTTCTAGTTGTGGAGTTTCTAGTTGTTGAGTTTCTGGTTGCCGAGTTTCTAGTTGCGAAGTCTCAAGTCGTGTAGTTTCTTGCTGCGGAGTTTCTAGTTGCGGAGCTTCTGGTTGTGGAATTTCTAGTTGTGGAGTTTCTAGTTGCAGAGTTTCAAGTTGTGGAGTTTCTAGTTGCGGAGTCTCTAGTTGTGGAGTTTCTAGTTGTGGAGTTTCTAGTTGTGGAGTTTTGAGTTGTGGAGTTTTCTAGTTGTTGAGTCTCTAGTTGTGGAAGTTCTAGTTGTGGAGTTTCTAGTTGCGGAGTTTCTTGTTGCGGAGTTTCTAGATGTGGAGTTTCTAGTTGTGGAGTTTCTGGCTGTGGAGTTTCTAGTTGCGGAGTTTCTAGTTGTGGAGTTTCTAGTTGTGGGGTTCGTAGTTGTGGAGTTTCTAGTTGCGGAGTTTCAAGTTGTGGAGTTTCTCGTTGTGGAGTTTCTAGTTGTGGAGTTTCTAGTTGTTGAGTTTCTGGTTGCCGAGTTTCTAGTTGCGAAGTCTCAAGTCGTGTAGTTTCTTGCTGCGGAGTTTCTAGTTGCGGAGCTTCTGGTTGTGGAGTTTCTAGTTGCGGAGTCAGTAGTTGTGGAGTTTCTAGTTGTGGAGTTTCTAGTTGTAGATTTTCTAGCTGTGGAGTTTCTATTTGCAGAGTTTCTAGTTGCAGAGTTTCTAGTTGTGGATTTTCTAGCTGTGGAGTTTCTAGTTGCGGAGTTTCTGGTTGTGGAGTTTCTAGTTGTGGAGTTTCTAGTTGTGGAGTCTGTAGTTGTGGAGTATCTATTAGTTGGGTTTGAAGTTGTTGAGTTTCTGGCTGTGGAGTTTCTATTTGTGGAGTTTCTAGTTGTTGAGTTTCTGGTTGTGGAGTTTCTAGTTGCGGAGTTTTCTAGTGGCGGAGTCTGTAGTTGTGGAGTTTCTAGTTGTTGAATTTCTAGTTGTGGAGTCTCTAGTTGCGGAGTGAGTTTCTAGTTGCGGAGTCAGTAGTTGTGGAGTTTCTAGTTGTGGAGTTTCTAGTTGTGAATTTTCTAGCTGTGGAGTTTCTATTTGCGGAGTTTCTAGTTGCAGAGTTTCTAATTGTGGATTTTCTAGCTGTGGAATTTCTGGTTGCAGAGTTTTTAGTTGCGGTGTTTCTAGTTGTGGAGTTTCTAGTTGTTGAGTTTCTAGTTGCCGAGTTCTTTAGTTGCGAAGTCTTAAGTTGTAGAGTTTCTAGTGGCGGAGTTTCTAGTTGCCGAGTTTCTAGTTGCGAAGTCTCAAGTCGTGGAGTTTTTAGCTGTGGAGTTTTTAGTTGCGAAGCTTCAATTTGCGGAGTTTCTAGTTGCGGAGTTTCGAGTTGTGGAATTTGTAGTTGTGGAGTATATAGTTGTGGTGTTTCAAGTTGTGGAGTTTCTAGTGGCGGAGTTTCTAGTTGAAGAGTTTCTAGTTGCGGAGTTTTCTAGTTGTGGAGTTTATAGTTGTGGAGTTTCTACTTGTGGAGCTTCAAGTTGTGGAGTTTCTAGTTGTGGAGTTTCTAGTTGTGGAGTTTGTAGTTGTGGAGTATCTAGTTGTGGGCTTTCAAGTTGTGGAGTTTCTAGTTGTGGAGTTTCTAGTTGCGGAGTTTTCTAGTGGCGGAGTCTGTAGTTGTGGAGTTTCTAGTTGTGGAATTTGTAGTTACGGAGTTTCTAGTTGTGGAGCTTTTAGTTGAGGAGTCTCTAGTTGTTGAGTCTCTAGTTATGGAGTTTCTAGTTGCAGAGTTTCAAGTTGTGGAGTTTCTAGTTGCGGAGTCTCTTGTTGTGGAGTCTCTAGTTGTGGAGTTTCTAGTTGTGGAGTGTCTACTTGTGGAGTTTCTAGTTGTGGAGTTTCTAGCTGTGGAGTTTCTAGTTGCAGGGTTTCTAGTGTCGAAGTTTTCTAGTTGTGGAGTTTCTAGTTGCGGAGTTTCTAGTTGCGGAGTTTCAAGTTGTGGAGTTTCTAGTTGTGGAGTTTCTAGCTGTGGAGTTTCTGGCTCTGGAGCTTCTAGTTGCGGAGTTTCTAGTTGTGGAGTTTCTAGTTGTGAGGTTCGTAGTTGTGGAGTTTCTAGTTGTCGAGTTTCTAGTTGTGCAGTCTCTAGTTGTGGAGTTTCTAGTTGTGGGGTTCGTAGATGTGGGTTTCGTAGTTGTGGAGTTTCTAGTTGCGGAGTTTCAAGTTGTGTAGTTTCTCGTTGTGGAGTTTCCAGTTGTGGATTGTCTAGCTGTAGAGTTTCTAATTGCGGAGTTTTTAGTTGCGGAGTTTCTCGTTGTGAAGTTTCTAGTTGTGGAGTTTCTAGTTGTGGAGTCTGTAGTTGTGGAGTATCTATTTGTTGGGTTTCAAATTGTGGAGTTTCTAGTTGTGGAGTTTCTAGTTGTGGAGTTTCTAGTAGTTGAGTTTCTAGTTGCCGAGTTTCTAGTTGCGAAGTCTCAAGTCGTGGAGTTTTTAGCTGGGGAGTTTCTAGTGGCGGAGCTTCTATTTGCGGAGTTTCTAGTTGCGGAGTTTCTAGTTGTGGAATTTGTAGTTGTGGAGTATATAGTTGTGGTGTTTCAAGTTGTGGAGTTTCTAGTGGCGGAGTTTCTAGTTGCAGAGTTTCTAGTTGCGAAGTTTTCTAGTTGTGGAGTTTCTAGTTGCGGAGTTTCTAGTTGTGGAGCTTCAAGTTGTGGAGTTTCTAGTTGTGGAGTTTCTAGTTGTGGACTTTGTAGTTGTGGAGTATCTAGTTGTGGGCTTCCAAGTTGTGGAGTTTCTAGTTGTGGAGTTTCTAGTTGCGGAGTTTTCTAGTTGCGGAGTCTGTAGTTGTGGAGTTTCTAGTTGTGGAATTTCTAGTTATGGAGTTTCTAGTTGTGGAGCTTTTAGTTGAGGAGTCTCTAGTTGTTGAGTCTCTAGTTGTGGAATTTCTAGTTGTGGAGTTTCTAGTTGCAGAGTTTCAAGTTGTGGAGTTTCTAGTTGCGGAGTCTCTAGTTGTGGAATTTCTAGTTGTGGAGTTTCTAGTTGTGGAGTTTTGAGTTGTGGAGTTTTCTAGTTGTTGAGTCTCTAGTTGTGGAAGTTCTAGTTGTGGAGTTTCTAGTTGCGGAGTTTCTTGTTGCGGAGTTTCTAGATGTGGAGTTTCTAGTTGTGGAGTTTCTGGCTGTGGAGTTTCTAGTTGCGGAGTTTCTAGTTGTGGAGTTTCTAGTTGTGGGGTTCGTAGTTGTGGGGTTCGTAGTTGTGGAGTTTCTAGTTGCGGAGTTTCAAGTTGTGGAGTTTCTCGTTGTGGAGTTTCTAGTTGTGGAGTTTCTAGTTGTTGAGTTTCTGGTTGCCGAGTTTCTAGTTGCGAAGTCTCAAGTCGTGTAGTTTCTTGCTGCGGAGTTTCTAGTTGCGGAGCTTCTGGTTGTGGAATTTCTAGTTGTGGAGTTTCTAGTTGCAGACTTTCAAGTTGTGGAGTTTCTAGTTGCGGAGTCTCTAGTTGTGGAGTTTCTAGTTGTGGAGTTTCTAGTTGTGGAGTTTTGAGTTGTGGAGTTTTCTAGTTGTTGAGTCTCTAGTTGTGGAAGTTCTAGTTGTGGAGTTTCGAGTTGCGGAGTTTCTTGTTGCGGAGTTTCTAGATGTGGAGTTTCTAGTTGTGGAGTTTCTGGCTGTGGAGTTTCTAGTTGCGGAGTTTCTAGTTGTGGAGTTTCTAGTTGTGGGGTTCGTAGTTGTGGGGTTCGTAGTTGTGGAGTTTCTAGTTGCGGAGTTTCAAGTTGTGGAGTTTCTCGTTGTGGAGTTTCTAGTTGTGGAGTTTCTAGTTGTTGAGTTTCTGGTTGCCGAGTTTCTAGTTGCGAAGTCTCAAGTCGTGTAGTTTCTTGCTGCGGAGTTTCTAGTTGCGGAGCTTCTGGTTGTGGAGTTTCTAGTTGCGGAGTCAGTAGTTGTGGAGTTTCTAGTTGTGGAGTTTCTAGTTGTAGATTTTCTAGCTGTGGAGTTTCTATTTGCAGAGTTTCTAGTTGCAGAGTTTCTAGTTGTGGATTTTCTAGCTGTGGAGTTTCTAGTTGCGGAGTTTCTGGTTGTGGAGTTTCTAGTTGTGGAGTTTCTAGTTGTGGAGTCTGTAGTTGTTGAGTTTCTGGTTGTGGAGTTTCTAGTTGCGGAGTTTTCTAGTTGCGGAGTCTGTAGTTGTGGAGTTTCTAGTTGTTGAATTTCTAGTTGTGGAGTCTCTAGTTGCGGAGTGAGTTTCTAGTTGCGGAGTCAGTAGTTGTGGAGTTTCTAGTTGTGGAGTTTCTAGTTGTGAATTTTCTAGCTGTGGAGTTTCTATTTGCGGAGTTTCTAGTTGCAGAGTTTCTAATTGTGGATTTTCTAGCTGTGGAATTTCTGGTTGCAGAGTTTTTAGTTGCGGTGTTTCTAGTTGTGGAGTTTCTAGTTGTTGAGTTTCTAGTTGCCGAGTTCTTTAGTTGCGAAGTCTTAAGTTGTAGAGTTTCTAGTGGCGGAGTTTCTAGTTGCAGAGTTTCTAGTTGCGAAGTTTTCTAGTTGTGGAGTTTCTAGTTGCGGAGTTCCTAGTTGTGGAGCTTCAAGATGTGAAGTTTCTAGTCGTGGAGTTTCTAGTTGTGGAGTTTGTAGTTGTGGAGTATCTAGTTGTGGGCTTTCAAGTTGTGGAGTTTCTAGTTGTGGAGTTTCTAGTTGCGGAGTTTTCTAGTTGCGGAGTCTGTAGTTGTGGAGTTATAGTTGTGGAAATTCTAGTTACGGAGTTTCTAGTTGTGGCGCTTTTAGTTGAGGAGTCTCTAGTTGTTGAGTCTCTAGTTGTGGAATTTCTAGTTGTGGAGTTTCTAGTTGCAGAGTTTCAAGTTGTGGAGTTTCTAGTTGCGGAGTCTCTATTTGTGGAGTTTCTAGTTGTGGACTCAATGAGGGTGGCGATTTGGGCTTGTTGGTATGGTTGCATGATGATGGATGGTAGCGCAGACAACGAACACGGACAAGAGAAGGCACATAGACACAACACAGCGCTAACTTTCAACAACAGTTTATTACACGCAGATCTCCGTGGTGTATGCGATCCACCACGCCAACGTCGCACGTGCGTAGCTCTAAAAACCATCAAATATAACCAACGCGCGTGTTCCAATACTTTACAATTTTATATTTTTCAATCTTTTTCTACTTTTTCTTTCTTCCTTTTATCCCATGTTACCACAAACCCTATCGCGAATACATGTAATCAAGTTCCTTATCTGTCAACACCACTGATGGGCTGCTCACACACGTGTCACCTAGCTCTGCAATTCTGCCGGCCTCCAATACCAACCGCGTCATCTCGTGCCTACTTCTATTGATTATAACCGTTTCCTTGAATTTTGGTGTGCAATTACATCTCTGGCAATGAAGGGAAAGAAAACCATCAGGAACAACACTATTTACTTTGTTATTGTGCTCGCGCAAGCGATCGTTTATGCATCTACTGGTCTGACCGATATAACACTTTCCACAAGTAAGTGGAATGAGGTATACAACACACATGATGCACTCCACAAATAGGTTTCTATGTTTCTTTTGGCATACATTTGATTTTCCCTTGTCTGGTCTTGTGCTTCTGCAAAGACTCACCAACTTATTGGGTGCCGAGAAAACTACGTTAGTGCCACATTTTTCCGCAATCTTTTTTATCCTGTGAGAAACCTTATGCATGTATGGAATTACGGCAAAACTTTCCTTTCTTGAGCTCACCCTATCCATCCCTTCACATCTTTTCTCCAGCACTTTTCTGTGCAATCCTTCAGCAACGGACACGACGAGGCTCTTGGGGTACCCGGCATTGCTTAGCCTCGAGACCTGTTGTCTGAAGCTTTCATTCATGAGGCACCGGCAGGACTTCTTTAGTGCCTCACTCAAGCACATCTTCGCAATGCCTCGTTTTACCAGTTTAGTATGCGCTGAGTGAAACTGTAGTAAAGGCTTACTTGCTCTGGGCTCGTAACACCAGCATGTCTTTTCATCTGAGAATTGAAAGTTAATGTCAAGAAATCTGAGCCTTCCGTCACATGGCATTTCAAAAGTCACTTCAAGTGGGTTAAGCCCCTCACGAAAAACGCTACACACGCTACTACATTGAGTAGCAAAATCTGCAGTTCTGTCATTGATAAACACTAAAAAGTCATCGACGTACCTAAATACGTGCACAACATTGTATTCATTTAGGCGTCCTGATAGCCTCCTGTCCATTTCAGCCAAAAACAAATTACTTAAAACTGGTGCTAAGCACGAGCCAATGCATACTCCTTGTTTTTGCAGATACAGGGTACCATTGTTTTCAATAAACGTTGACGACAAGTAAAACCTAAGTAATTCTAAGAAATTGTCGACGGACGTACCTGCTTGTGAGCTAAATCTAACGGCACCGTACTCATCGATGCATTCGCCAACACTTGTTAATACTGCTGATTGTGGCAGAGAATAGTACAGATCTTTTATGTCAGCCGAAAACGCTTTTAACCCTATGTTTTTTCGTTCCCTGACGAAACTTATCACCTGTTCCGAATTTTTTGTCAGGAAGGGGTCATTTATGTCAAGCAAGTTTAATGTTCTTTGCAGATACACAGCTACAGCTTTTTGCCACGTGTCCTTCTCCGACACTATCACTCTGAACGGTACTCCTTCCTTATGCGTTTTAGCACTAAAGAACACATCCAGACTGTCATTTTTACTTTTTCTGATACCGCTAAGCACACCTTCTAGATTCATCCTCTTACAAAGTTCTATTGCTTTTCCCCTCACTTTTTCAATCGAAATACTTTTCTTTTCGCTGAACACTGCCGTAATAGCACTTTTAGCCTTTTCTTTAAATTCATCATGCGAGAAAACCGCAAACCCTCCTTCTTTATCGACTGGAAGTACACTCAGAGCATGCTGTGTCAAGTAAGTTTCCACGCGTTTGAGAGGCAAACTGCGGCATGGAGGCCTACACAATTTTAAAGCGTCCACACCTTCGTTGATGATCCTGGTGGCTTGATCCTCGGGAACCCGCTTCGACACTTGACGTACAATTGATACGAGTTCCGGCTTGTTCTTTTGAGGTTGCACGGCAAACTTTGGCCCATTGACTTCATTTCTCGTTCAACGGGCTCTTTCGTTCATGTACTGCGAGATCCTTCGGGTGTTGTAGCCCTCATCGTCAACGCCGTGTGCAAGGCAAGAACGCTCAGCTTTTCCATAAGGAACAAGATTCTACCAGAGGATGTTCGAGCGCTCTTCGGAGGGTGTACCCCTTCAGATGGGCACAGAACGAGGATCATGAAAATTCAGCGCTCAGAATGGCTTCGACAGGTACGCCTTTTCAGAGCCTACCTACGGGCGCAGATGCATCGAACTTACGAGTCATATGCAGCGGAGATTCACTTTCGAAAGCATCTACGTCTGGCAGACCAAATGATAGAATTCCACTGGAAGCGTCAATTACGACTGTTACGTGATTTGGTGGACAAAGTGCGCGTGAGTGCAACCTCCAACGTTCATGTGGCAGAAGGCATCTGCCTACCGGACTTTGTACTAGAAGTATTGGGACTTGGGCCAAAGTTTGCCGTGCAACCTCAAAAGAACAAGCCGGAACTCGTATCAATTGTACGTCAAGTGTCGAAGCGGGTTCCCGAGGATCAAGCCACCAGGATCATCAACGAAGGTGTGGACGCTTTAAAATTGTGTAGGCCTCCATGCCGCAGTTTGCCTCTCAAACGCGTGGAAACTTACTTGACACAGCATGCTCTGAGTGTACTTCCAGTCGATAAAGAAGGAGGGTTTGCGGTTTTCTCGCATGATGAATTTAAAGAAAAGGCTAAAAGTGCTATTACGGCAGTGTTCAGCGAAAAGAAAAGTATTTCGATTGAAAAAGTGAGGGGAAAAGCAATAGAACTTTGTAAGAGGATGAATCTAGAAGGTGTGCTTAGCGGTATCAGAAAAAGTAAAAATGACAGTCTGGATGTGTTCTTTAGTGCTAAAACGCATAAGGAAGGAGTACCGTTCAGAGTGATAGTGTCGGAGAAGGACACGTGGCAAAAAGCTGTAGCTGTGTATCTGCAAAGAACATTAAACTTGCTTGACATAAATGACCCCTTCCTGACAAAAAATTCGGAACAGGTGATAAGTTTCGTCAGGGAACGAAAAAACATAGGGTTAAAAGCGTTTTCGGCTGACATAAAAGATCTGTACTATTCTCTGCCACAATCAGCAGTATTAACAAGTGTTGGCGAATGCATCGATGAGTACGGTGCCGTTAGATTTAGCTCACAAGCAGGTACGTCCGTCGACAATTTCTTAGAATTACTTAGGTTTTACTTGTCGTCAACGTTTATTGAAAACAATGGTACCCTGTATCTGCAAAAACAAGGAGTATGCATTGGCTCGTGCTTAGCACCAGTTTTAAGTAATTTGTTTTTGGCTGAAATGGACAGGAGGCTATCAGGACGCCTAAATGAATACAATGTTGTGCACGTATTTAGGTACGTCGATGACTTTTTAGTGTTTATCAATGACAGAACTGCAGATTTTGCTACTCAATGTAGTAGCGTGTGTAGCGTTTTTCGTGAGGGGCTTAACCCACTTGAAGTGACTTTTGAAATGCCATGTGACGGAAGGCTCAGATTTCTTGACATTAACTTTCAATTCTCAGATGAAAAGACATGCTGGTGTTACGAGCCCAGAGCAAGTAAGCCTTTACTACAGTTTCACTCAGCGCATACTAAACTGGTAAAACGAGGCATTGCGAAGATGTGCTTGAGTGAGGCACTAAAGAAGTCCTGCCGGTGCCTCATGAATGAAAGCTTCAGACAACAGGTCTCGAGGCTAAGCAATGCCGGGTACCCCAAGAGCCTCGTCGTGTCCGTTGCTGAAGGATTGCACAGAAAAGTGCTGGAGAAAAGATGTGAAGGGATGGATAGGGTGAGCTCAAGAAAGGAAAGTTTTGCCGTAATTCCATACATGCATAAGGTTTCTCACAGGATAAAAAAGATTGCGGAAAAATGTGGCACTAACGTAGTTTTCTCGGCACCCAATAAGTTGGTGAGTCTTTGCAGAAGCACAAGACCAGACAAGGGAAAATCAAATGTATGCCAAAAGAAACATAGAAACCTATTTGTGGAGTGCATCATGTGTGTTGTATACCTCATTCCACTTACTTGTGGAAAGTGTTATATCGGTCAGACCAGTAGATGCATAAACGATCGCTTGCGCGAGCACAATAACAAAGTAAATAGTGTTGTTCCTGATGGTTTTCTTTCCCTTCATTGCCAGAGATGTAATTGCACACCAAAATTCAAGGAAACGGTTATAATCAATAGAAGTAGGCACGAGATGACGCGGTTGGTATTGGAGGCCGGCAGAATTGCAGAGCTAGGTGACACGTGTGTGAGCAGCCCATCAGTGGTGTTGACAGATAAGGAACTTGATTACATGTATTCGCGATAGGGTTTGTGGTAACATGGGATAAAAGGAAGAAAGAAAAAGTAGAAAAAGATTGAAAAATATAAAATTGTAAAGTATTGGAACACGCGCGTTGGTTATATTTGATGGTTTTTAGAGCTACGCACGTGCGACGTTGGCGTGGTGGATCGCATACACCACGGAGATCTGCGTGTAATAAACTGTTGTTGAAAGTTAGCGCTGTGTTGTGTCTATGTGCCTTCTCTTGTCCGTGTTCGTTGTCTGCGCTACCATCCACCATCATCTAGTTGTGGAGTTTCTAGTTGTGGAGTTTTTAGTTGTGGAGTTTTCTAGTGTTTGAGTCTCTAGTTGTGGAAGTTCTAGTTGTGGAGTTTCTAGTTGCGGAGTTTCTTGTTGCGGAGCTTTTAGTTGAGGAGTCTCTAGTTGTTGAGTCTCTAGTTATGGAGTTTCTAGTTGCAGAGTTTCAAGTTGTGGAGTTTCTAGTTGCGGAGTCTCTTGTTGAGGAGTCTCTAGTTGTGGAGTTTCTAGTTGTGGAGTGTCTACTTGTGGAGTTTCTAGTTGTGGAGTTTCTAGCTGTGGAGTTTCTAGTTGCAGGGTTTCTAGTGTCGAAGTTTTCTAGTTGTGGAGTTTCTAGTTGCGGAGTTTCTAGTTGCGGAGTTTCAAGTTGTGGAGTTTCTAGTTGTGGAGTTTCTAGCTGTGGAGTTTCTGGCTCTGGAGCTTCTAGTTGCGGAGTTTCTAGTTGTGGAGTTTCTAGTTGTGAGGTTCGTAGTTGTGGAGTTTCTAGTTGTCGAGTTTCTAGTTGTGCAGTCTCTAGTTGTGGAGTTTCTAGTTGTGGGGTTCGTAGTTGTGGGGTTCGTAGTTGTGGAGTTTCTAGTTGCGGAGTTTCAAGTTGTGTAGTTTCTCGTTGTGGAGTTTCCAGTTGTGGATCGTCTAGCTGTAGAGTTTCTAGTTGCGGAGTTTTTAGTTGCGGAGTTTCTCGTTGTGAAGTTTCTAGTTGTGGAGTTTCTAGTTGTGGAGTCTGTAGTTGTGGAGTATCTATTTGTTGGGTTTCAAATTGTGGAGTTTCTAGTTGTGGAGTTTCTAGTTGTGGAGTTTCTAGTAGTTGAGTTTCTAGTTGCCGAGTTTCTAGTTGCGAAGTCTCAAGTCGTGGAGTTTTTAGCTGGGGAGTTTCTAGTTGCGGAGCTTCTAGTTGTGGAATTTGTAGTTGTGGAGTATATAGTTGTGGTGTTTCAAGTTGTGGAGTTTCTAGTGGCGGAGTTTCTAGTTGCAGAGTTTCTAGTTGCGAAGTTTTCTAGTTGTGGAGTTTCTAGTTGCGGAGTTTCTAGTTGTGGAGCTTCAAGTTGTGGAGTTTCTAGTTGTGGAGTTTCTGGCTGTGGAGTTTCTAGTTGCGGAGTTTCTAGTTGTGGAGTTTCTAGTTGTGGGGTTCGTAGTTGTGGGGTTCGTAGTTGTGGAGTTTCTAGTTGCGGAGTTTCAAGTTGTGGAGTTTCTCGTTGTGGAGTTTCTAGTTGTGGAGTTTCTAGTTGTTGAGTTTCTGGTTGCCGAGTTTCTAGTTGCGAAGTCTCAAGTCGTGTAGTTTCTTGCTGCGGAGTTTCTAGTTGCGGAGCTTCTGGTTGTGGAATTTCTAGTTGTGGAGTTTCTAGTTGCAGACTTTCAAGTTGTGGAGTTTCTAGTTGCGGAGTCTCTAGTTGTGGAGTTTCTAGTTGTGGAGTTTCTAGTTGTGGAGTTTTGAGTTGTGGAGTTTTCTAGTTGTTGAGTCTCTAGTTGTGGAAGTTCTAGTTGTGGAGTTTCGAGTTGCGGAGTTTCTTGTTGCGGAGTTTCTAGATGTGGAGTTTCTAGTTGTGGAGTTTCTGGCTGTGGAGTTTCTAGTTGCGGAGTTTCTAGTTGTGGAGTTTCTAGTTGTGGGGTTCGTAGTTGTGGGGTTCGTAGTTGTGGAGTTTCTAGTTGCGGAGTTTCAAGTTGTGGAGTTTCTCGTTGTGGAGTTTCTAGTTGTGGAGTTTCTAGTTGTTGAGTTTCTGGTTGCCGAGTTTCTAGTTGCGAAGTCTCAAGTCGTGTAGTTTCTTGCTGCGGAGTTTCTAGTTGCGGAGCTTCTGGTTGTGGAGTTTCTAGTTGTGGAGTCAGTAGTTGTGGAGTTTCTAGTTGTGGAGTTTCTAGTTGTAGATTTTCTAGCTGTGGAGTTTCTATTTGCAGAGTTTCTAGTTGCAGAGTTTCTAGTTGTGGATTTTCTAGCCGTGGAGTTTCTAGTTGCGGAGTTTCTGGTTGTGGAGTTTCTAGTTGTGGAGTCTGTAGTTGTTGAGTTTCTGGTTGTGGAGTTTCTAGTTGCGGAGTTTTCTAGTTGCGGAGTCTGTAGTTGTGGAGTTTCTAGTTGTTGAATTTCTAGTTGTGGAGTCTCTAGTTGCGGAGTCAGTAGTTGTGGAGTTTCTAGTTGTGGAGTTTCTAGTTGTGAATTTTCTAGCTGTGGAGTTTCTATTTGCGGAGTTTCTAGTTGCAGAGTTTCTAATTGTGGATTTTCTAGCTGTGGAATTTCTGGTTGCAGAGTTTTTAGTTGCGGTGTTTCTAGTTGTGGAGTTTCTAGTTGTTGAGTTTCTAGTTGCCGAGTTCTTTAGTTGCGAAGTCTTAAGTTGTAGAGTTTCTAGTGGCGGAGTTTCTAGTTGCAGAGTTTCTAGTTGCGAAGTTTTCTAGTTGTGGAGTTTCTAGTTGCGGAGTTCCTAGTTGTGGAGCTTCAAGATGTGAAGTTTCTAGTCGTGGAGTTTCTAGTTGTGGAGTTTGTAGTTGTGGAGTATCTAGTTGTGGGCTTTCAAGTTGTGGAGTTTCTAGTTGTGGAGTTTCTAGTTGCGGAGTTTTCTAGTTGCGGAGTCTGTAGTTGTGGAGTTATAGTTGTGGAAATTCTAGTTACGGAGTTTCTAGTTGTGGCGCTTTTAGTTGAGGAGTCTCTAGTTGTTGAGTCTCTAGTTGTGGAATTTCTAGTTGTGGAGTTTCTAGTTGCAGAGTTTCAAGTTGTGGAGTTTCTAGTTGCGGAGTCTCTATTTGTGGAGTTTCTAGTTGTGGAGTTTCTAGTTGTGGAGTTTTTAGTTGTGGAGTTTTCTAGTGTTTGAGTCTCTAGTTGTGGAAGTTCTAGTTGTGGAATTTCTAGTTACGGAGTTTCTAGTTGCGGAGCTTTTAGTTGAGGAGTCTCTAGTTGTTGAGTCTCTAGTTATGGAGTTTCTAGTTGCAGAGTTTCAAGTTGTGGAGTTTCTAGTTGCGGAGTCTCTTGTTGTGGAGTCTCTAGTTGTGGAGTTTCTAGTTGTGGAGTGTCTACTTGTGGAGTTTCTAGTTGTGGAGTTTCTAGCTGTGGAGTTTCTAGTTGCAGGGTTTCTAGTGTCGAAGTTTTCTAGTTGTGGAGTTTCTAGTTGCGGAGTTTCTAGTTGCGGAGTTTCAAGTTGTGGAGTTTCTAGTTGTGGAGTTTCTAGCTGTGGAGTTTCTGGCTCTGGAGCTTCTAGTTGCGGAGTTTCTAGTTGTGGAGTTTCTAGTTGTGAGGTTCGTAGTTGTGGAGTTTCTAGTTGTCGAGTTTCTAGTTGTGCAGTCTCTAGTTGTGGAGTTTCTAGTTGTGGGGTTCGTAGTTGTGGGGTTCGTAGTTGTGGAGTTTCTAGTTGCGGAGTTTCAAGTTGTGTAGTTTCTCGTTGTGGAGTTTCCAGTTGTGGATTGTCTAGCTGTAGAGTTTCTAGTTGCGGAGTTTTTAGTTGCGGAGTTTCTCGTTGTGAAGTTTCTAGTTGTGGAGTTTCTAGTTGTGGAGTCTGTAGTTGTGGAGTATCTATTTGTTGGGTTTCAAATTGTGGAGTTTCTAGTTGTGGAGTTTCTAGTTGTGGAGTTTCTAGTAGTTGAGTTTCTAGTTGCCGAGTTTCTAGTTGCGAAGTCTCAAGTCGTGGAGTTTTTAGCTGGGGAGTTTCTAGTTGCGGAGCTTCTAGTTGTGGAATTTGTAGTTGTGGAGTATATAGTTGTGGTGTTTCAAGTTGTGGAGTTTCTAGTGGCGGAGTTTCTAGTTGCAGAGTTTCTAGTTGCGAAGTTTTCTAGTTGTGGAGTTTTGAGTTGTGGAGTTTCTAGTTACGGAGTTTGTAGTTGTGGAGCTTTTAGTTGAGGAGTCTCTAGTTGTTGAGTCTCTAGTTGTGGAATTTCTAGTTGTCGAGTTTCTAGTTGCAGAGTTTCAAGTTGTGGAGTTTCTAGTTGCGGAGTCTCTAGTTGTGGAATTTCTAGTTGTGGAGTTTCTAGTTGTGGAGTTTTGAGTTGTGGAGTTTTCTAGTTGTTGAGTCTCTAGTTGTGGAAGTTCTAGTTGTGGAGTTTCTAGTTGCGGAGTTTCTTGTTGCGGAGTTTCTAGATGTGGAGTTTCTAGTTGTGGAGTTTCTGGCTGTGGAGTTTCTAGTTGCGGAGTTTCTAGTTGTGGAGTTTCTAGTTGTGGGGTTCGTAGTTGTGGGGTTCGTAGTTGTGGAGTTTCTAGTTGCGGAGTTTCAAGTTGTGGAGTTTCTCGTTGTGGAGTTTCTAGTTGTGGAGTTTCTAGTTGTGGAGCTTCAAGTTGTGGAGTTTCTAGTTGTGGAGTTTCTAGTTGTGGACTTTGTAGTTGTGGAGTATCTAGTTGTGGGCTTCCAAGTTGTGGAGTTTCTAGTTGTGGAGTTTCTAGTTGCGGAGTTTTCAAGTTGCGGAGTCTGTAGTTGTGGAGTTTCTAGTTGTGGAATTTCTAGTTACGGAGTTTGTAGTTGTGGAGCTTTTAGTTGAGGAGTCTCTAGTTGTTGAGTCTCTAGTTGTGGAATTTCTAGTTGTCGAGTTTCTAGTTGCAGAGTTTCAAGTTGTGGAGTTTCTAGTTGCGGAGTCTCTAGTTGTGGAATTTCTAGTTGTGGAGTTTCTAGTTGTGGAGTTTTGAGTTGTGGAGTTTTCTAGTTGTTGAGTCTCTAGTTGTGGAAGTTCTAGTTGTGGAGTTTCTAGTTGCGGAGTTTCTTGTTGCGGAGTTTCTAGATGTGGAGTTTCTAGTTGTGGAGTTTCTGGCTGTGGAGTTTCTAGTTGCGGAGTTTCTAGTTGTGGAGTTTCTAGTTGTGGGGTTCGTAGTTGTGGGGTTCGTAGTTGTGGAGTTTCTAGTTGCGGAGTTTCAAGTTGTGGAGTTTCTCGTTGTGGAGTTTCTAGTTGTGGAGTTTCTAGTTGTTGAGTTTCTGGTTGCCGAGTTTCTAGTTGCGAAGTCTCAAGTCGTGTAGTTTCTTGCTGCGGAGTTTCTAGTTGCGGAGCTTCTGGTTGTGGAATTTCTAGTTGTGGAGTTTCTAGTTGCAGAGTTTCAAGTTGTGGAGTTTCTAGTTGCGGAGTCTCTAGTTGTGGAGTTTCTAGTTGTGGAGTTTCTAGTTGTGGAGCTTTGAGTTGTGGAGTTTTCTAGTTGTTGAGTCTCTAGTTGTGGAAGTTCTAGTTGTGGAGTTTCTAGTTGCGGAGTTTCTTGTTGCGGAGTTTCTAGATGTGGAGTTTCTAGTTGTGGAGCTTCTGGCTGTGGAGTTTCTAGTTGCGGAGTTTCTAGTTGTGGAGTTTCTAGTTGTGGGGTTCGTAGTTGTGGAGTTTCTAGTTGCGGAGTTTCAAGTTGTGGAGTTTCTCGTTGTGGAGTTTCTAGTTGTGGAGTTTCTAGTTGTTGAGTTTCTGGTTGCCGAGTTTCTAGTTGCGAAGTCTCAAGTCGTGTAGTTTCTTGCTGCGGAGTTTCTAGTTGCGGAGCTTCTGGTTGTGGAGTTTCTAGTTGCGGAGTCAGTAGTTGTGGAGTTTCTAGTTGTGGAGTTTCTAGTTGTAGATTTTCTAGCTGTGGAGTTTCTATTTGCAGAGTTTCTAGTTGCAGAGTTTCTAGTTGTGGATTTTCTAGCTGTGGAGTTTCTAGTTGCGGAGTTTCTGGTTGTGGAGTTTCTAGTTGTGGAGTTTCTAGTTGTGGAGTCTGTAGTTGTGGAGTATCTATTAGTTGGGTTTGAAGTTGTTGAGTTTCTGGCTGTGGAGTTTCTAGTTGTGGAGTTTCTAGTTGTTGAGTTTCTGGTTGTGGAGTTTCTAGTTGCGGAGTTTTCTAGTTGCGGAGTCTGTAGTTGTGGAGTTTCTAGTTGTTGAATTTCTAGTTGTGGAGTCTCTAGTTGCGGAGTGAGTTTCTAGTTGCGGAGTCAGTAGTTGTGGAGTTTCTAGTTGTGGAGTTTCTAGTTGTGAATTTTCTAGCTGTGGAGTTTCTATTTGCGGAGTTTCTAGTTGCAGAGTTTCTAATTGTGGATTTTCTAGCTGTGGAATTTCTGGTTGCAGAGTTTTTAGTTGCGGTGTTTCTAGTTGTGGAGTTTCTAGTTGTTGAGTTTCTAGTTGCCGAGTTCTTTAGTTGCGAAGTCTTAAGTTGTAGAGTTTCTAGTGGCGGAGTTTCTAGTTGCCGAGTTTCTAGTTGCGAAGTCTCAAGTCGTGGAGTTTTTAGCTGTGGAGTTTTTAGTTGCGAAGCTTCAATTTGCGGAGTTTCTAGTTGCGGAGTTTCGAGTTGTGGAATTTGTAGTTGTGGAGTATATAGTTGTGGTGTTTCAAGTTGTGGAGTTTCTAGTGGCGGAGTTTCTAGTTGAAGAGTTTCTAGTTGCGGAGTTTTCTAGTTGTGGAGTTTATAGTTGTGGAGTTTCTACTTGTGGAGCTTCAAGTTGTGGAGTTTCTAGTTGTGGAGTTTCTAGTTGTGGAGTTTGTAGTTGTGGAGTATCTAGTTGTGGGCTTTCAAGTTGTGGAGTTTCTAGTTGTGGAGTTTCTAGTTGCGGAGTTTTCTAGTGGCGGAGTCTGTAGTTGTGGAGTTTCTAGTTGTGGAATTTGTAGTTACGGAGTTTCTAGTTGTGGAGCTTTTAGTTGAGGAGTCTCTAGTTGTTGAGTCTCTAGTTATGGAGTTTCTAGTTGCAGAGTTTCAAGTTGTGGAGTTTCTAGTTGCGGAGTCTCTTGTTGTGGAGTCTCTAGTTGTGGAGTTTCTAGTTGTGGAGTGTCTACTTGTGGAGTTTCTAGTTGTGGAGTTTCTAGCTGTGGAGTTTCTAGTTGCAGGGTTTCTAGTGTCGAAGTTTTCTAGTTGTGGAGTTTCTAGTTGCGGAGTTTCTAGTTGCGGAGTTTCAAGTTGTGGAGTTTCTAGTTGTGGAGTTTCTAGCTGTGGAGTTTCTGGCTCTGGAGCTTCTAGTTGCGGAGTTTCTAGTTGTGGAGTTTCTAGTTGTGAGGTTCGTAGTTGTGGAGTTTCTAGTTGTCGAGTTTCTAGTTGTGCAGTCTCTAGTTGTGGAGTTTCTAGTTGTGGGGTTCGTAGATGTGGGTTTCGTAGTTGTGGAGTTTCTAGTTGCGGAGTTTCAAGTTGTGTAGTTTCTCGTTGTGGAGTTTCCAGTTGTGGATTGTCTAGCTGTAGAGTTTCTAGTTGCGGAGTTTTTAGTTGCGGAGTTTCTCGTTGTGAAGTTTCTAGTTGTGGAGTTTCTAGTTGTGGAGTCTGTAGTTGTGGAGTATCTATTTGTTGGGTTTCAAATTGTGGAGTTTCTAGTTGTGGAGTTTCTAGTTGTGGAGTTTCTAGTAGTTGAGTTTCTAGTTGCCGAGTTTCTAGTTGCGAAGTCTCAAGTCGTGGAGTTTTTAGCTGGGGAGTTTCTAGTGGCGGAGCTTCTATTTGCGGAGTTTCTAGTTGCGGAGTTTCTAGTTGTGGAATTTGTAGTTGTGGAGTATATAGTTGTGGTGTTTCAAGTTGTGGAGTTTCTAGTGGCGGAGTTTCTAGTTGCAGAGTTTCTAGTTGCGAAGTTTTCTAGTTGTGGAGTTTCTAGTTGCGGAGTTTCTAGTTGTGGAGCTTCAAGTTGTGGAGTTTCTAGTTGTGGAGTTTCTAGTTGTGGACTTTGTAGTTGTGGAGTATCTAGTTGTGGGCTTCCAAGTTGTGGAGTGTCTAGTTGTGGAGTTTCTAGTTGCGGAGTTTTCTAGTTGCGGAGTCTGTAGTTGTGGAGTTTCTAGTTGTGGAATTTCTAGTTATGGAGTTTCTAGTTGTGGAGCTTTTAGTTGAGGAGTCTCTAGTTGTTGAGTCTCTAGTTGTGGAATTTCTAGTTGTGGAGTTTCTAGTTGCAGAGTTTCAAGTTGTGGAGTTTCTAGTTGCGGAGTCTCTAGTTGTGGAATTTCTAGTTGTGGAGTTTCTAGTTGTGGAGTTTTGAGTTGTGGAGTTTTCTAGTTGTTGAGTCTCTAGTTGTGGAAGTTCTAGTTGTGGAGTTTCTAGTTGCGGAGTTTCTTGTTGCGGAGTTTCTAGATGTGGAGTTTCTAGTTGTGGAGTTTCTGGCTGTGGAGTTTCTAGTTGCGGAGTTTCTAGTTGTGGAGTTTCTAGTTGTGGGGTTCGTAGTTGTGGGGTTCGTAGTTGTGGAGTTTCTAGTTGCGGAGTTTCAAGTTGTGGAGTTTCTCGTTGTGGAGTTTCTAGTTGTGGAGTTTCTAGTTGTTGAGTTTCTGGGTGCCGAGTTTCTAGTTGCGAAGTCTCAAGTCGTGTAGTTTTTTGCTGCGGAGTTTCTAGTTGCGGAGCTTCTGGTTGTGGAATTTCTAGTTGTGGAGTTTCTAGTTGCAGACTTTCAAGTTGTGGAGTTTCTAGTTGCGGAGTCTCTAGTTGTGGAGTTTCTAGTTGTGGAGTTTCTAGTTGTGGAGTTTTGAGTTGTGGAGTTTTCTAGTTGTTGAGTCTCTAGTTGTGGAAGTTCTAGTTGTGGAGTTTCGAGTTGCGGAGTTTCTTGTTGCGGAGTTTCTAGATGTGGAGTTTCTAGTTGTGGAGTTTCTGGCTGTGGAGTTTCTAGTTGCGGAGTTTCTAGTTGTGGAGTTTCTGGTTGTGGGGTTCGTAGTTGTGGGGTTCGTAGTTGTGGAGTTTCTAGTTGCGGAGTTTCAAGTTGTGGAGTTTCTCGTTGTGGAGTTTCTAGTTGTGGAGTTTCTAGTTGTTGAGTTTCTGGTTGCCGAGTTTCTAGTTGCGAAGTCTCAAGTCGTGTAGTTTCTTGCTGCGGAGTTTCTAGTTGCGGAGCTTCTGGTTGTGGAGTTTCTAGTTGCGGAGTCAGTAGTTGTGGAGTTTCTAGTTGTGGAGTTTCTAGTTGTAGATTTTCTAGCTGTGGAGTTTCTATTTGCAGAGTTTCTAGTTGCAGAGTTTCTAGTTGTGGATTTTCTAGCTGTGGAGTTTCTAGTTGCGGAGTTTCTGGTTGTGGAGTTTCTAGTTGTGGAGTTTCTAGTTGTGGAGTCTGTAGTTGTTGAGTTTCTGGTTGTGGAGTTTCTAGTTGCGGAGTTTTCTAGTTGCGGAGTCTGTAGTTGTGGAGTTTCTAGTTGTTGAATTTCTAGTTGTGGAGTCTCTAGTTGCGGAGTGAGTTTCTAGTTGCGGAGTCAGTAGTTGTGGAGTTTCTAGTTGTGGAGTTTCTAGTTGTGAATTTTCTAGCTGTGGAGTTTCTATTTGCGGAGTTTCTAGTTGCAGAGTTTCTAATTGTGGATTTTCTAGCTGTGGAATTTCTGGTTGCAGAGTTTTTAGTTGCGGTGTTTCTAGTTGTGGAGTTTCTAGTTGTTGAGTTTCTAGTTGCCGAGTTCTTTAGTTGCGAAGTCTTAAGTTGCAGAGTTTCTAGTTGCGAAGTTTTCTAGTTGTGGAGTTTCTAGTTGCGGAGTTCCTAGTTGTGGAGCTTCAAGATGTGAAGTTTCTAGTCGTGGAGTTTCTAGTTGTGGAGTTTGTAGTTGTGGAGTATCTAGTTGTGGGCTTTCAAGTTGTGGAGTTTCTAGTTGTGGAGTTTCTAGTTGCGGAGTTTTCTAGTTGCGGAGTCTGTAGTTGTGGAGTTATAGTTGTGGAAATTCTAGTTACGGAGTTTCTAGTTGTGGCGCTTTTAGTTGAGGAGTCTCTAGTTGTTGAGTCTCTAGTTGTGGAATTTCTAGTTGTGGAGTTTCTAGTTGCAGAGTTTCAAGTTGTGGAGTTTCTTGTTGCGGAGTCTCTATTTGTGGAGTTTCTAGTTGTGGAGTTTCTAGTTGTGGAGTTTTTAGTTGTGGAGTTTTCTAGTGTTTGAGTCTCTAGTTGTGGAAGTTCTAGTTGTGGAGTTTCTAGTTGCGGAGTTTCTTGTTGCGGAGCTTCTAGATGTGGAGTTTTTAGTTGTGGAGTTTCTGGCTGTGAACTTTCTAGTTGCGGAGTTTCTAGTTGTGGAGTTTCTAGTGGTGGGGTTCGTAGTTGTGGGGTTCGTAGTTGTGGAGTTTCTAGTTGCGGAGTTTCAAGTTGTGGAGTTTCTCGTTGTGGAGTTTCTAGTTGTGGAGTTTCTAGTTGTTGAGTTTCTGGTTGCCGACTTTTTAGTTGCGAAGTCTCAAGTCGTGTAGTTTCTTGCTGCGGAGTTTCTAGTTGCGGAGCTTCTGGTTGCGGAATTTCTAGTTGCGGAGTTTCTAGTTGTGGAATTTGTAGCTGTGGAGTATCTAGTTGTGGTGTTTCAAGTTGTGGAGTTTCTAGCTGTGGAGTTTCTAGTTGCGGAGTTTCTAGTTGCAGAGTTTCTAGTTGCGGAGTTTCCAGTTGCAGAGTTTGTAGTTGTGGAGTATCTAGTTGTGGACTTTCAAGATGTGGACTTTCTAGTTGTGGATTTTCTAGCTGTGGAATTTCTGGTTGCAGAGTTTTTAGTTGCGGTGTTTCTAGTTGTTGAGTTTCTAGTTGCCGAGTTCTTTAGTTGCAAAGTCTCAAGTTGTAGAGTTTCTAGCTGTTGAGTTTCTAGTTGCGGAGTTTCTAGTTGTGGAGCTTTTAGTTGTGGAGTCTCTAGTTCTGGAGTTTCTAGTTGTGGCATGTCTACTCTTGGAGTTTCTAGTTGTGGAGTTTCTATTTGTAGTTTTTAGTTTTCGAGTTTGTAGTTGTAGAATTTCTAGTTGCAGAGTTCCTAGTTTTTGAGTATCTAGTTGCGTAGTGTCTAATTGTGCAGTCTCTAGTTTTGGAGTCTCTAGTTGTGGAGTTTCTGGTTGTGGAGTTTATTGTTGTGGAATTTCTAACTGTGGAGATTCTAGTTGCGGAGTTTCTAGTTGCAGAGTTTCTAGTTGTGGAGTTTCTAGTTGTGGAGTTTTAGTTGTGGAGTTTAAAGTTGTGGAATTTATAGGTGTGGAGTTTCTAGTTTTCGGGTTTCTAGTTACGGAGTTTCTAGTTGTGGTGTTTCTAGTTGTGGTGTTTCTAGTTGTGGAGCTTTTAGTTGAGGAGTCTCTAGTTGTTGAGTCTCTAGTTGTGGAAGTTCTAGTTGTGGAGTTTCTAGTGGCGCAGTTTCTAGTTGCAGAGTTTCTAGTTGCGGAGTTTTCTAGTTGTGGAGTTTCTAGTTGCGGAGTTTCTAGTTGTGGAGCTTCAAGTTGTGCAGTTTCTAGTTGTGGAGTTTCTAGTTGTGGAGTTTCTAGTTGTGGAGTCTGTAGTTGTGGAGTATCTATTTGTTGGGTTTCAAATTGTGGAGTTTCTAGTTGTGGAGTTTCTAGTTGTGGAGTTTCTAGTGGCGGAGTTTCTAGTTGCCGAGTTTCTAGTTGCGAAGTCTCAAGTCGTGGAGTTTTTAGCTGTGGAGTTTTTAGTTGCGAAGCTTCAATTTGCGGAGTTTCTAGTTGCGGAGTTTCGAGTTGTGGAATTTGTAGTTGTGGAGTATATAGTTGTGGTGTTTCAAGTTGTGGAGTTTCTAGTGGCGGAGTTTCTAGTTGAAGAGTTTCTAGTTGCGGAGTTTTCTAGTTGTGGAGTTTATAGTTGTGGAGTTTCTACTTGTGGAGCTTCAAGTTGTGGAGTTTCTAGTTGTGGAGTTTCTAGTTGTGGAGTTTGTAGTTGTGGAGTATCTAGTTGTGGGCTTTCAAGTTGTGGAGTTTCTAGTTGTGGAGTTTCTAGTTGCGGAGTTTTCTAGTGGCGGAGTCTGTAGTTGTGGAGTTTCTAGTTGTGGAATTTGTAGTTACGGAGTTTCTAGTTGTGGAGCTTTTAGTTGAGGAGTCTCTAGTTGTTGAGTCTCTAGTTATGGAGTTTCTAGTTGCAGAGTTTCAAGTTGTGGAGTTTCTAGTTGCGGAGTCTCTTGTTGTGGAGTCTCTAGTTGTGGAGTTTCTAGTTGTGGAGTGTCTACTTGTGGAGTTTCTAGTTGTGGAGTTTCTAGCTGTGGAGTTTCTAGTTGCAGGGTTTCTAGTGTCGAAGTTTTCTAGTTGTGGAGTTTCTAGTTGCGGAGTTTCTAGTTGCGGAGTTTCAAGTTGTGGAGTTTCTAGTTGTGGAGTTTCTAGCTGTGGAGTTTCTGGCTCTGGAGCTTCTAGTTGCGGAGTTTCTAGTTGTGGAGTTTCTAGTTGTGAGGTTCGTAGTTGTGGAGTTTCTAGTTGTCGAGTTTCTAGTTGTGCAGTCTCTAGTTGTGGAGTTTCTAGTTGTGGGGTTCGTAGATGTGGGTTTCGTTGTTGTGGAGTTTCTAGTTGCGGAGTTTCAAGTTGTGTAGTTTCTCGTTGTGGAGTTTCCAGTTGTGGATTGTCTAGCTGTAGAGTTTCTAATTGCGGAGTTTTTAGTTGCGGAGTTTCTCGTTGTGAAGTTTCTAGTTGTGGAGTTTCTAGTTGTGGAGTCTGTAGTTGTGGAGTATCTATTTGTTGGGTTTCAAATTGTGGAGTTTCTAGTTGTGGAGTTTCTAGTAGTTGAGTTTCTAGTTGCCGAGTTTCTAGTTGCGAAGTCTCAAGTCGTGGAGTTTTTAGCTGGGGAGTTTCTAGTGGCGGAGCTTCTATTTGCGGAGTTTCTAGTTGCGGAGTTTCTAGTTGTGGAATTTGTAGTTGTGGAGTATATAGTTGTGGTGTTTCAAGTTGTGGAGTTTCTAGTGGCGGAGTTTCTAGTTGCAGAGTTTCTAGTTGCGAAGTTTTCTAGTTGTGGAGTTTCTAGTTGCGGAGTTTCTAGTTGTGGAGCTTCAAGTTGTGGAGTTTCTAGTTGTGGAGTTTCTAGTTGTGGACTTTGTAGTTGTGGAGTATCTAGTTGTGGGCTTCCAAGTTGTGGAGTTTCTAGTTGTGGAGTTTCTAGTTGCGGAGTTTTCTAGTTGCGGAGTCTGTAGTTGTGGAGTTTCTAGTTGTGGAATTTCTAGTTATGGAGTTTCTAGTTGTGGAGCTTTTAGTTGAGGAGTCTCTAGTTGTTGAGTCTCTAGTTGTGGAATTTCTAGTTGTGGAGTTTCTAGTTGCAGAGTTTCAAGTTGTGGAGTTTCTAGTTGCGGAGTCTCTAGTTGTGGAATTTCTAGTTGTGGAGTTTCTAGTTGTGGAGTTTTGAGTTGTGGAGTTTTCTAGTTGTTGAGTCTCTAGTTGTGGAAGTTCTAGTTGTGGAGTTTCTAGTTGCGGAGTTTCTTGTTGCGGAGTTTCTAGATGTGGAGTTTCTAGTTGTGGAGTTTCTGGCTGTGGAGTTTCTAGTTGCGGAGTTTCTAGTTGTGGAGTTTCTAGTTGTGGGGTTCGTAGTTGTGGGGTTCGTAGTTGTGGAGTTTCTAGTTGCGGAGTTTCAAGTTGTGGAGTTTCTCGTTGTGGAGTTTCTAGTTGTGGAGTTTCTAGTTGTTGAGTTTCTGGTTGCCGAGTTTCTAGTTGCGAAGTCTCAAGTCGTGTAGTTTCTTGCTGCGGAGTTTCTAGTTGCGGAGCTTCTGGTTGTGGAATTTCTAGTTGTGGAGTTTCTAGTTGCAGACTTTCAAGTTGTGGAGTTTCTAGTTGCGGAGTCTCTAGTTGTGGAGTTTCTAGTTGTGGAGTTTCTAGTTGTGGAGTTTTGAGTTGTGGAGTTTTCTAGTTGTTGAGTCTCTAGTTGTGGAAGTTCTAGTTGTGGAGTTTCGAGTTGCGGAGTTTCTTGTTGCGGAGTTTCTAGATGTGGAGTTTCTAGTTGTGGAGTTTCTGGCTGTGGAGTTTCTAGTTGCGGAGTTTCTAGTTGTGGAGTTTCTAGTTGTGGGGTTCGTAGTTGTGGGGTTCGTAGTTGTGGAGTTTCTAGTTGCGGAGTTTCAAGTTGTGGAGTTTCTCGTTGTGGAGTTTCTAGTTGTGGAGTTTCTAGTTGTTGAGTTTCTGGTTGCCGAGTTTCTAGTTGCGAAGTCTCAAGTCGTGTAGTTTCTTGCTGCGGAGTTTCTAGTTGCGGAGCTTCTGGTTGTGGAGTTTCTAGTTGCGGAGTCAGTAGTTGTGGAGTTTCTAGTTGTGGAGTTTCTAGTTGTAGATTTTCTAGCTGTGGAGTTTCTATTTGCAGAGTTTCTAGTTGCAGAGTTTCTAGTTGTGGATTTTCTAGCTGTGGAGTTTCTAGTTGCGGAGTTTCTGGTTGTGGAGTTTCTAGTTGTGGAGTTTGTAGTTGTGGAGTCTGTAGTTGTTGAGTTTCTGGTTGTGGAGTTTCTAGTTGCGGAGTTTTCTAGTTGCGGAGTCTGTAGTTGTGGAGTTTCTAGTTGTTGAATTTCTAGTTGTGGAGTCTCTAGTTGCGGAGTGAGTTTCTAGTTGCGGAGTCAGTAGTTGTGGAGTTTCTAGTTGTGGAGTTTCTAGTTGTGAATTTTCTAGCTGTGGAGTTTCTATTTGCGGAGTTTCTAGTTGCAGAGTTTCTAATTGTGGATTTTCTAGCTGTGGAATTTCTGGTTGCAGAGTTTTTAGTTGCGGTGTTTCTAGTTGTGGAGTTTCTAGTTGTTGAGTTTCTAGTTGCCGAGTTCTTTAGTTGCGAAGTCTTAAGTTGTAGAGTTTCTAGTGGCGGAGTTTCTAGTTGCAGAGTTTCTAGTTGCGAAGTTTTCTAGTTGTGGAGTTTCTAGTTGCGGAGTTCCTAGTTGTGGAGCTTCAAGATGTGAAGTTTCTAGTCGTGGAGTTTCTAGTTGTGGAGTTTGTAGTTGTGGAGTATCTAGTTGTGGGCTTTCAAGTTGTGGAGTTTCTAGTTGTGGAGTTTCTAGTTGCGGAGTTTTCTAGTTGCGGAGTCTGTAGTTGTGGAGTTATAGTTGTGGAAATTCTAGTTACGGAGTTTCTAGTTGTGGCGCTTTTAGTTGAGGAGTCTCTAGTTGTTGAGTCTCTAGTTGTGGAATTTCTAGTTGTGGAGTTTCTAGTTGCAGAGTTTCAAGTTGTGGAGTTTCTAGTTGCGGAGTCTCTATTTGTGGAGTTTCTAGTTGTGGAGTTTCTAGTTGTGGAGTTTTTAGTTGTGGAGTTTTCTAGTGTTTGAGTCTCTAGTTGTGGAAGTTCTAGTTGTGGAGTTTCTAGTTGCGGAGTTTCTTGTTGCGGAGCTTTTAGTTGAGGAGTCTCTAGTTGTTGAGTCTCTAGTTATGGAGTTTCTAGTTGCAGAGTTTCAAGTTGTGGAGTTTCTAGTTGCGGAGTCTCTTGTTGAGGAGTCTCTAGTTGTGGAGTTTCTAGTTGTGGAGTGTCTACTTGTGGAGTTTCTAGTTGTGGAGTTTCTAGCTGTGGAGTTTCTAGTTGCAGGGTTTCTAGTGTCGAAGTTTTCTAGTTGTGGAGTTTCTAGTTGCGGAGTTTCTAGTTGCGGAGTTTCAAGTTGTGGAGTTTCTAGTTGTGGAGTTTCTAGCTGTGGAGTTTCTGGCTCTGGAGCTTCTAGTTGCGGAGTTTCTAGTTGTGGAGTTTCTAGTTGTGAGGTTCGTAGTTGTGCAGTTTCTAGTTGTCGAGTTTCTAGTTGTGCAGTCTCTAGTTGTGGAGTTTCTAGTTGTGGGGTTCGTAGTTGTGGGGTTCGTAGTTGTGGAGTTTCTAGTTGCGGAGTTTCAAGTTGTGTAGTTTCTCGTTGTGGAGTTTCCAGTTGTGGATTGTCTAGCTGTAGAGTTTCTAGTTGCGGAGTTTTTAGTTGCGGAGTTTCTCGTTGTGAAGTTTCTAGTTGTGGAGTTTCTAGTTGTGGAGTCTGTAGTTGTGGAGTATCTATTTGTTGGGTTTCAAATTGTGGAGTTTCTAGTTGTGGAGTTTCTAGTTGTGGAGTTTCTAGTAGTTGAGTTTCTAGTTGCCGAGTTTCTAGTTGCGAAGTCTCAAGTCGTGGAGTTTTTAGCTGGGGAGTTTCTAGTTGCGGAGCTTCTAGTTGTGGAATTTGTAGTTGTGGAGTATATAGTTGTGGTGTTTCAAGTTGTGGAGTTTCTAGTGGCGGAGTTTCTAGTTGCAGAGTTTCTAGTTGCGAAGTTTTCTAGTTGTGGAGTTTCTAGTTGCGGAGTTTCTAGTTGTGGAGCTTCAAGTTGTGGAGTTTCTAGTTGTGGAGTTTCTGGCTGTGGAGTTTCTAGTTGCGGAGTTTCTAGTTGTGGAGTTTCTAGTTGTGGGGTTCGTAGTTGTGGGGTTCGTAGTTGTGGAGTTTCTAGTTGCGGAGTTTCAAGTTGTGGAGTTTCTCGTTGTGGAGTTTCTAGTTGTGGAGTTTCTAGTTGTTGAGTTTCTGGTTGCCGAGTTTCTAGTTGCGAAGTCTCAAGTCGTGTAGTTTCTTGCTGCGGAGTTTCTAGTTGCGGAGCTTCTGGTTGTGGAATTTCTAGTTGTGGAGTTTCTAGTTGCAGACTTTCAAGTTGTGGAGTTTCTAGTTGCGGAGTCTCTAGTTGTGGAGTTTCTAGTTGTGGAGTTTCTAGTTGTGGAGTTTTGAGTTGTGGAGTTTTCTAGTTGTTGAGTCTCTAGTTGTGGAAGTTCTAGTTGTGGAGTTTCGAGTTGCGGAGTTTCTTGTTGCGGAGTTTCTAGATGTGGAGGTTCTAGTTGTGGAGTTTCTGGCTGTGGAGTTTCTAGTTGCGGAGTTTCTAGTTGTGGAGTTTCTAGTTGTGGGGTTCGTAGTTGTGGGGTTCGTAGTTGTGGAGTTTCTAGTTGCGGAGTTTCAAGTTGTGGAGTTTCTCGTTGTGGAGTTTCTAGTTGTGGAGTTTCTAGTTGTTGAGTTTCTGGTTGCCGAGTTTCTAGTTGCGAAGTCTCAAGTCGTGTAGTTTCTTGCTGCGGAGTTTCTAGTTGCGGAGCTTCTGGTTGTGGAGTTTCTAGTTGTGGAGTCAGTAGTTGTGGAGTTTCTAGTTGTGGAGTTTCTAGTTGTAGATTTTCTAGCTGTGGAGTTTCTATTTGCAGAGTTTCTAGTTGCAGACTTTCTAGTTGTGGATTTTCTAGCCGTGGAGTTTCTAGTTGCGGAGTTTCTGGTTGTGGAGTTTCTAGTTGTGGAGTCTGTAGTTGTTGAGTTTCTGGTTGTGGAGTTTCTAGTTGCGGAGTTTTCTAGTTGCGGAGTCTGTAGTTGTGGAGTTTCTAGTTGTTGAATTTCTAGTTGTGGAGTCTCTAGTTGCGGAGTGAGTTTCTAGTTGCGGAGTCAGTAGTTGTGGAGTTTCTAGTTGTGGAGTTTCTAGTTGTGAATTTTCTAGCTGTGGAGTTTCTATTTGCGGAGTTTCTAGTTGCAGAGTTTCTAATTGTGGATTTTCTAGCTGTGGAATTTCTGGTTGCAGAGTTTTTAGTTGCGGTGTTTCTAGTTGTGGAGTTTCTAGTTGTTGAGTTTCTAGTTGCCGAGTTCTTTAGTTGCGAAGTCTTAAGTTGTAGAGTTTCTAGTGGCGGAGTTTCTAGTTGCAGAGTTTCTAGTTGCGAAGTTTTCTAGTTGTGGAGTTTCTAGTTGCGGAGTTCCTAGTTGTGGAGCTTCAAGATGTGAAGTTTCTAGTCGTGGAGTTTCTAGTTGTGGAGTTTGTAGTTGTGGAGTATCTAGTTGTGGGCTTTCAAGTTGTGGAGTTTCTAGTTGTGGAGTTTCTAGTTGCGGAGTTTTCTAGTTGCGGAGTCTGTAGTTGTGGAGTTATAGTTGTGGAAATTCTAGTTACGGAGTTTCTAGTTGTGGCGCTTTTAGTTGAGGAGTCTCTAGTTGTTGAGTCTCTAGTTGTGGAATTTCTAGTTGTGGAGTTTCTAGTTGCAGAGTTTCAAGTTGTGGAGTTCCTAGTTGCGGAGTCTCTATTTGTGGAGTTTCTAGTTGTGGAGTTTCTAGTTGTGGAGTTTTTAGTTGTGGAGTTTTCTAGTGTTTGAGTCTCTAGTTGTGGAAGTTCTAGTTGTGGAATTTCTAGTTACGGAGTTTCTAGTTGCGGAGCTTTTAGTTGAGGAGTCTCTAGTTGTTGAGTCTCTAGTTATGGAGTTTCTAGTTGCAGAGTTTCAAGTTGTGGAGTTTCTAGTTGCGGAGTCTCTTGTTGTGGAGTCTCTAGTTGTGGAGTTTCTAGTTGTGGAGTGTCTACTTGTGGAGTTTCTAGTTGTGGAGTTTCTAGCTGTGGAGTTTCTAGTTGCAGGGTTTCTAGTGTCGAAGTTTTCTAGTTGTGGAGTTTCTAGTTGCGGAGTTTCTAGTTGCGGAGTTTCAAGTTGTGGAGTTTCTAGTTGTGGAGTTTCTAGCTGTGGAGTTTCTGGCTCTGGAGCTTCTAGTTGCGGAGTTTCTAGTTGTGGAGTTTCTAGTTGTGAGGTTCGTAGTTGTGGAGTTTCTAGTTGTCGAGTTTCTAGTTGTGCAGTCTCTAGTTGTGGAGTTTCTAGTTGTGGGGTTCGTAGTTGTGGGGTTCGTAGTTGTGGAGTTTCTAGTTGCGGAGTTTCAAGTTGTGTAGTTTCTCGTTGTGGAGTTTCCAGTTGTGGATTGTCTAGCTGTAGAGTTTCTAGTTGCGGAGTTTTTAGTTGCGGAGTTTCTCGTTGTGAAGTTTCTAGTTGTGGAGTTTCTAGTTGTGGAGTCTGTAGTTGTGGAGTATCTATTTGTTGGGTTTCAAATTGTGGAGTTTCTAGTTGTGGAGTTTCTAGTTGTGGAGTTTCTAGTAGTTGAGTTTCTAGTTGCCGAGTTTCTAGTTGCGAAGTCTCAAGTCGTGGAGTTTTTAGCTGGGGAGTTTCTAGTTGCGGAGCTTCTAGTTGTGGAATTTGTAGTTGTGGAGTATATAGTTGTGGTGTTTCAAGTTGTGGAGTTTCTAGTGGCGGAGTTTCTAGTTGCAGAGTTTCTAGTTGCGAAGTTTTCTAGTTGTGGAGTTTCTAGTTGCGGAGTTTCTAGTTGTGGAGCTTCAAGTTGTGGAGTTTCTAGTTGTGGAGTTTCTAGTTGTGGACTTTGTAGTTGTGGAGTATCTAGTTGTGGGCTTCCAAGTTGTGGAGTTTCTAGTTGTGGAGTTTCTAGTTGCGGAGTTTTCAAGTTGCGGAGTCTGTAGTTGTGGAGTTTCTAGTTGTGGAATTTCTAGTTACGGAGTTTGTAGTTGTGGAGCTTTTAGTTGAGGAGTCTCTAGTTGTTGAGTCTCTAGTTGTGGAATTTCTAGTTGTCGAGTTTCTAGTTGCAGAGTTTCAAGTTGTGGAGTTTCTAGTTGCGGAGTCTCTAGTTGTGGAATTTCTAGTTGTGGAGTTTCTAGTTGTGGAGTTTTGAGTTGTGGAGTTTTCTAGTTGTTGAGTCTCTAGTTGTGGAAGTTCTAGTTGTGGAGTTTCTAGTTGCGGAGTTTCTTGTTGCGGAGTTTCTAGATGTGGAGTTTCTAGTTGTGGAGTTTCTGGCTGTGGAGTTTCTAGTTGCGGAGTTTCTAGTTGTGGAGTTTCTAGTTGTGGGGTTCGTAGTTGTGGGGTTCGTAGTTGTGGAGTTTCTAGTTGCGGAGTTTCAAGTTGTGGAGTTTCTCGTTGTGGAGTTTCTAGTTGTGGAGTTTCTAGTTGTTGAGTTTCTGGTTGCCGAGTTTCTAGTCGCGAAGTCTCAAGTCGTGTAGTTTCTTGCTGCGGAGTTTCTAGTTGCGGAGCTTCTGGTTGTGGAATTTCTAGTTGTGGAGTTTCTAGTTGCAGAGTTTCAAGTTGTGGAGTTTCTAGTTGCGGAGTCTCTAGTTGTGGAGTTTCTAGTTGTGGAGTTTCTAGTTGTGGAGTTTTGAGTTGTGGAGTTTTCTAGTTGTTGAGTCTCTAGTTGTGGAAGTTCTAGTTGTGGAGTTTCTAGTTGCGGAGTTTCTTGTTGCGGAGTTTCTAGATGTGGAGTTTCTAGTTGTGGAGCTTCTGGCTGTGGAGTTTCTAGTTGCGGAGTTTCTAGTTGTGGAGTTTCTAGTTGTGGGGTTCGTAGTTGTGGAGTTTCTAGTTGCGGAGTTTCAAGTTGTGGAGTTTCTCGTTGTGGAGTTTCTAGTTGTGGAGTTTCTAGTTGTTGAGTTTCTGGTTGCCGAGTTTCCGTTTGCGAAGTCTCAAGTCGTGTAGTTTCTTGCTGCGGAGTTTCTAGTTGCGGAGCTTCTGGTTGTGGAGTTTCTAGTTGCGGAGTCAGTAGTTGTGGAGTTTCTAGTTGTGGAGTTTCTAGTTGTAGATTTTCTAGCTGTGGAGTTTCTATTTGCAGAGTTTCTAGTTGCAGAGTTTCTAGTTGTGGATTTTCTAGCTGTGGAGTTTCTAGTTGCGGAGTTTCTGGTTGTGGAGTTTCTAGTTGTGGAGTTTCTAGTTGTGGAGTCTGTAGTTGTGGAGTATCTATTAGTTGGGTTTGAAGTTGTTGAGTTTCTGGCTGTGGAGTTTCTAGTTGTGGAGTTTCTAGTTGTTGAGTTTCTGGTTGTGGAGTTTCTAGTTGCGGAGTTTTCTAGTTGCGGAGTCTGTAGTTGTGGAGTTTCTAGTTGTTGAATTTCTAGTTGTGGAGTCTCTAGTTGCGGAGTGAGTTTCTAGTTGCGGAGTCAGTAGTTGTGGAGTTTCTAGTTGTGGAGTTTCTAGTTGTGAATTTTCTAGCTGTGGAGTTTCTATTTGCGGAGTTTCTAGTTGCAGAGTTTCTAATTGTGGATTTTCTAGCTGTGGAATTTCTGGTTGCAGAGTTTTTAGTTGCGGTGTTTCTAGTTGTGGAGTTTCTAGTTGTTGAGTTTCTAGTTGCCGAGTTCTTTAGTTGCGAAGTCTTAAGTTGTAGAGTTTCTAGTGGCGGAGTTTCTAGTTGCAGAGTTTCTAGTTGCGAAGTTTTCTAGTTGTGGAGTTTCTAGTTGCGGAGTTCCTAGTTGTGGAGCTTCAAGATGTGAAGTTTCTAGTCGTGGAGTTTCTAGTTGTGGAGTTTGTAGTTGTGGAGTATCTAGTTGTGGGCTTTCAAGTTGTGGAGTTTCTAGTTGTGGAGTTTCTAGTTGCGGAGTTTTCTAGTTGCGGAGTCTGTAGTTGTGGAGTTATAGTTGTGGAAATTCTAGTTACGGAGTTTCTAGTTGTGGCGCTTTTAGTTGAGGAGTCTCTAGTTGTTGAGTCTCTAGTTGTGGAATTTCTAGTTGTGGAGTTTCTAGTTGCAGAGTTTCAAGTTGTGGAGTTTCTAGTTGCGGAGTCTCTATTTGTGGAGTTTCTAGTTGTGGAGTTTCTAGTTGTGGAGTTTTTAGTTGTGGAGTTTTCTAGTGTTTGAGTCTCTAGTTGTGGAAGTTCTAGTTGTGGAGTTTCTAGTTGCGGAGTTTCTTGTTGCGGAGCTTTTAGTTGAGGAGTCTCTAGTTGTTGAGTCTCTAGTTATGGAGTTTCTAGTTGCAGAGTTTCAAGTTGTGGAGTTTCTAGTTGCGGAGTCTCTTGTTGAGGAGTCTCTAGTTGTGGAGTTTCTAGTTGTGGAGTGTCTACTTGTGGAGTTTCTAGTTGTGGAGTTTCTAGCTGTGGAGTTTCTAGTTGCAGGGTTTCTAGTGTCGAAGTTTTCTAGTTGTGGAGTTTCTAGTTGCGGAGTTTCTAGTTGCGGAGTTTCAAGTTGTGGAGTTTCTAGTTGTGGAGTTTCTAGCTGTGGAGTTTCTGGCTCTGGAGCTTCTAGTTGCGGAGTTTCTAGTTGTGGAGTTTCTAGTTGTGAGGTTCGTAGTTGTGGAGTTTCTAGTTGTCGAGTTTCTAGTTGTGCAGTCTCTAGTTGTGGAGTTTCTAGTTGTGGGGTTCGTAGTTGTGGGGTTCGTAGTTGTGGAGTTTCTAGTTGCGGAGTTTCAAGTTGTGTAGTTTCTCGTTGTGGAGTTTCCAGTTGTGGATTGTCTAGCTGTAGAGTTTCTAGTTGCGGAGTTTTTAGTTGCGGAGTTTCTCGTTGTGAAGTTTCTAGTTGTGGAGTTTCTAGTTGTGGAGTCTGTAGTTGTGGAGTATCTATTTGTTGGGTTTCAAATTGTGGAGTTTCTAGTTGTGGAGTTTCTAGTTGTGGAGTTTCTAGTAGTTGAGTTTCTAGTTGCCGAGTTTCTAGTTGCGAAGTCTCAAGTCGTGGAGTTTTTAGCTGGGGAGTTTCTAGTTGCGGAGCTTCTAGTTGTGGAATTTGTAGTTGTGGAGTATATAGTTGTGGTGTTTCAAGTTGTGGAGTTTCTAGTGGCGGAGTTTCTAGTTGCAGAGTTTCTAGTTGCGAAGTTTTCTAGTTGTGGAGTTTCTAGTTGCGGAGTTTCTAGTTGTGGAGCTTCAAGTTGTGGAGTTTCTAGTTGTGGAGTTTCTAGTTGCGGAGTTTCTTGTTGCGGAGTTTCTAGATGTGGAGTTTCTAGTTGTGGAGTTTCTGGCTGTGGAGTTTCTAGTTGCGGAGTTTCTAGTTGTGGAGTTTCTAGTTGTGGGGTTCGTAGTTGTGGGGTTCGTAGTTGTGGAGTTTCTAGTTGCGGAGTTTCAAGTTGTGGAGTTTCTCGTTGTGGAGTTTCTAGTTGTGGAGTTTCTAGTTGTTGAGTTTCTGGTTGCCGAGTTTCTAGTCGCGAAGTCTCAAGTCGTGTAGTTTCTTGCTGCGGAGTTTCTAGTTGCGGAGCTTCTGGTTGTGGAATTTCTAGTTGTGGAGTTTCTAGTTGCAGAGTTTCAAGTTGTGGAGTTTCTAGTTGCGGAGTCTCTAGTTGTGGAGTTTCTAGTTGTGGAGTTTCTAGTTGTGGAGTTTTGAGTTGTGGAGTTTTCTAGTTGTTGAGTCTCTAGTTGTGGAAGTTCTAGTTGTGGAGTTTCTAGTTGCGGAGTTTCTTGTTGCGGAGTTTCTAGATGTGGAGTTTCTAGTTGTGGAGCTTCTGGCTGTGGAGTTTCTAGTTGCGGAGTTTCTAGTTGTGGAGTTTCTAGTTGTGGGGTTCGTAGTTGTGGAGTTTCTAGTTGCGGAGTTTCAAGTTGTGGAGTTTCTCGTTGTGGAGTTTCTAGTTGTGGAGTTTCTAGTTGTTGAGTTTCTGGTTGCCGAGTTTCTAGTTGCGAAGTCTCAAGTCGTGTAGTTTCTTGCTGCGGAGTTTCTAGTTGCGGAGCTTCTGGTTGTGGAGTTTCTAGTTGCGGAGTCAGTAGTTGTGGAGTTTCTAGTTGTGGAGTTTCTAGTTGTAGATTTTCTAGCTGTGGAGTTTCTATTTGCAGAGTTTCTAGTTGCAGAGTTTCTAGTTGTGGATTTTCTAGCTGTGGAGTTTCTAGTTGCGGAGTTTCTGGTTGTGGAGTTTCTAGTTGTGGAGTTTCTAGTTGTGGAGTCTGTAGTTGTGGAGTATCTATTAGTTGGGTTTGAAGTTGTTGAGTTTCTGGCTGTGGAGTTTCTAGTTGTGGAGTTTCTAGTTGTTGAGTTTCTGGTTGTGGAGTTTCTAGTTGCGGAGTTTTCTAGTTGCGGAGTCTGTAGTTGTGGAGTTTCTAGTTGTTGAATTTCTAGTTGTGGAGTCTCTAGTTGCGGAGTGAGTTTCTAGTTGCGGAGTCAGTAGTTGTGGAGTTTCTAGTTGTGGAGTTTCTAGTTGTGAATTTTCTAGCTGTGGAGTTTCTATTTGCGGAGTTTCTAGTTGCAGAGTTTCTAATTGTGGATTTTCTAGCTGTGGAATTTCTGGTTGCAGAGTTTTTAGTTGCGGTGTTTCTAGTTGTGGAGTTTCTAGTTGTTGAGTTTCTAGTTGCCGAGTTCTTTAGTTGCGAAGTCTTAAGTTGTAGAGTTTCTAGTGGCGGAGTTTCTAGTTGCAGAGTTTCTAGTTGCGAAGTTTTCTAGTTGTGGAGTTTCTAGTTGCGGAGTTCCTAGTTGTGGAGCTTCAAGATGTGAAGTTTCTAGTCGTGGAGTTTCTAGTTGTGGAGTTTGTAGTTGTGGAGTATCTAGTTGTGGGCTTTCAAGTTGTGGAGTTTCTAGTTGTGGAGTTTCTAGTTGCGGAGTTTTCTAGTTGCGGAGTCTGTAGTTGTGGAGTTATAGTTGTGGAAATTCTAGTTACGGAGTTTCTAGTTGTGGCGCTTTTAGTTGAGGAGTCTCTAGTTGTTGAGTCTCTAGTTGTGGAATTTCTAGTTGTGGAGTTTCTAGTTGCAGAGTTTCAAGTTGTGGAGTTTCTAGTTGCGGAGTCTCTATTTGTGGAGTTTCTAGTTGTGGAGTTTCTAGTTGTGGAGTTTTTAGTTGTGGAGTTTTCTAGTGTTTGAGTCTCTAGTTGTGGAAGTTCTAGTTGTGGAGTTTCTAGTTGCGGAGTTTCTTGTTGCGGAGCTTTTAGTTGAGGAGTCTCTAGTTGTTGAGTCTCTAGTTATGGAGTTTCTAGTTGCAGAGTTTCAAGTTGTGGAGTTTCTAGTTGCGGAGTCTCTTGTTGAGGAGTCTCTAGTTGTGGAGTTTCTAGTTGTGGAGTGTCTACTTGTGGAGTTTCTAGTTGTGGAGTTTCTAGCTGTGGAGTTTCTAGTTGCAGGGTTTCTAGTGTCGAAGTTTTCTAGTTGTGGAGTTTCTAGTTGCGGAGTTTCTAGTTGCGGAGTTTCAAGTTGTGGAGTTTCTAGTTGTGGAGTTTCTAGCTGTGGAGTTTCTGGCTCTGGAGCTTCTAGTTGCGGAGTTTCTAGTTGTGGAGTTTCTAGTTGTGAGGTTCGTAGTTGTGGAGTTTCTAGTTGTCGAGTTTCTAGTTGTGCAGTCTCTAGTTGTGGAGTTTCTAGTTGTGGGGTTCGTAGTTGTGGGGTTCGTAGTTGTGGAGTTTCTAGTTGCGGAGTTTCAAGTTGTGTAGTTTCTCGTTGTGGAGTTTCCAGTTGTGGATTGTCTAGCTGTAGAGTTTCTAGTTGCGGAGTTTTTAGTTGCGGAGTTTCTCGTTGTGAAGTTTCTAGTTGTGGAGTTTCTAGTTGTGGAGTCTGTAGTTGTGGAGTATCTATTTGTTGGGTTTCAAATTGTGGAGTTTCTAGTTGTGGAGTTTCTAGTTGTGGAGTTTCTAGTAGTTGAGTTTCTAGTTGCCGAGTTTCTAGTTGCGAAGTCTCAAGTCGTGGAGTTTTTAGCTGGGGAGTTTCTAGTTGCGGAGCTTCTAGTTGTGGAATTTGTAGTTGTGGAGTATATAGTTGTGGTGTTTCAAGTTGTGGAGTTTCTAGTGGCGGAGTTTCTAGTTGCAGAGTTTCTAGTTGCGAAGTTTTCTAGTTGTGGAGTTTCTAGTTGCGGAGTTTCTAGTTGTGGAGCTTCAAGTTGTGGAGTTTCTAGTTGTGGAGTTTCTGGCTGTGGAGTTTCTAGTTGCGGAGTTTCTAGTTGTGGAGTTTCTAGTTGTGGGGTTCGTAGTTGTGGGGTTCGTAGTTGTGGAGTTTCTAGTTGCGGAGTTTCAAGTTGTGGAGTTTCTCGTTGTGGAGTTTCTAGTTGTGGAGTTTCTAGTTGTTGAGTTTCTGGTTGCCGAGTTTCTAGTTGCGAAGTCTCAAGTCGTGTAGTTTCTTGCTGCGGAGTTTCTAGTTGCGGAGCTTCTGGTTGTGGAATTTCTAGTTGTGGAGTTTCTAGTTGCAGACTTTCAAGTTGTGGAGTTTCTAGTTGCGGAGTCTCTAGTTGTGGAGTTTCTAGTTGTGGAGTTTCTAGTTGTGGAGTTTTGAGTTGTGGAGTTTTCTAGTTGTTGAGTCTCTAGTTGTGGAAGTTCTAGTTGTGGAGTTTCGAGTTGCGGAGTTTCTTGTTGCGGAGTTTCTAGATGTGGAGTTTCTAGTTGTGGAGTTTCTGGCTGTGGAGTTTCTAGTTGCGGAGTTTCTAGTTGTGGAGTTTCTAGTTGTGGGGTTCGTAGTTGTGGGGTTCGTAGTTGTGGAGTTTCTAGTTGCGGAGTTTCAAGTTGTGGAGTTTCTCGTTGTGGAGTTTCTAGTTGTGGAGTTTCTAGTGTTTGAGTTTCTGGTTGCCGAGTTTCTAGTTGCGAAGTCTCAAGTCGTGTAGTTTCTTGCTGCGGAGTTTCTAGTTGCGGAGCTTCTGGTTGTGGAGTTTCTAGTTGTGGAGTCAGTAGTTTTGGAGTTTCTAGTTGTGGAGTTTCTAGTTGTAGATTTTCTAGCTGTGGAGTTTCTATTTGCAGAGTTTCTAGTTGCAGACTTTCTAGTTGTGGATTTTCTAGCCGTGGAGTTTCTAGTTGCGGAGTTTCTGGTTGTGGAGTTTCTAGTTGTGGAGTCTGTAGTTGTTGAGTTTCTGGTTGTGGAGTTTCTAGTTGCGGAGTTTTCTAGTTGCGGAGTCTGTAGTTGTGGAGTTTCTAGTTGTTGAATTTCTAGTTGTGGAGTCTCTAGTTGCGGAGTGAGTTTCTAGTTGCGGAGTCAGTAGTTGTGGAGTTTCTAGTTGTGGAGTTTCTAGTTGTGAATTTTCTAGCTGTGGAGTTTCTATTTGCGGAGTTTCTAGTTGCAGAGTTTCTAATTGTGGATTTTCTAGCTGTGGAATTTCTGGTTGCAGAGTTTTTAGTTGCGGTGTTTCTAGTTGTGGAGTTTCTAGTTGTTGAGTTTCTAGTTGCCGAGTTCTTTAGTTGCGAAGTCTTAAGTTGTAGAGTTTCTAGTGGCGGAGTTTCTAGTTGCAGAGTTTCTAGTTGCGAAGTTTTCTAGTTGTGGAGTTTCTAGTTGCGGAGTTCCTAGTTGTGGAGCTTCAAGATGTGAAGTTTCTAGTCGTGGAGTTTCTAGTTGTGGAGTTTGTAGTTGTGGAGTATCTAGTTGTGGGCTTTCAAGTTGTGGAGTTTCTAGTTGTGGAGTTTCTAGTTGCGGAGTTTTCTAGTTGCGGAGTCTGTAGTTGTGGAGTTATAGTTGTGGAAATTCTAGTTACGGAGTTTCTAGTTGTGGCGCTTTTAGTTGAGGAGTCTCTAGTTGTTGAGTCTCTAGTTGTGGAATTTCTAGTTGTGGAGTTTCTAGTTGCAGAGTTTCAAGTTGTGGAGTTTCTAGTTGCGGAGTCTCTATTTGTGGAGTTTCTAGTTGTGGAGTTTCTAGTTGTGGAGTTTTTAGTTGTGGAGTTTTCTAGTGTTTGAGTCTCTAGTTGTGGAAGTTCTAGTTGTGGAATTTCTAGTTACGGAGTTTCTAGTTGCGGAGCTTTTAGTTGAGGAGTCTCTAGTTGTTGAGTCTCTAGTTATGGAGTTTCTAGTTGCAGAGTTTCAAGTTGTGGAGTTTCTAGTTGCGGAGTCTCTTGTTGTGGAGTCTCTAGTTGTGGAGTTTCTAGTTGTGGAGTGTCTACTTGTGGAGTTTCTAGTTGTGGAGTTTCTAGCTGTGGAGTTTCTAGTTGCAGGGTTTCTAGTGTCGAAGTTTTCTAGTTGTGGAGTTTCTAGTCGCGGAGTTTCTAGTTGCGGAGTTTCAAGTTGTGGAGTTTCTAGTTGTGGAGTTTCTAGCTGTGGAGTTTCTGGCTCTGGAGCTTCTAGTTGCGGAGTTTCTAGTTGTGGAGTTTCTAGTTGTGAGGTTCGTAGTTGTGGAGTTTCTAGTTGTCGAGTTTCTAGTTGTGCAGTCTCTAGTTGTGGAGTTTCTAGTTGTGGGGTTCGTAGTTGTGGGGTTCGTAGTTGTGGAGTTTCTAGTTGCGGAGTTTCAAGTTGTGTAGTTTCTCGTTGTGGAGTTTCCAGTTGTGGATTGTCTAGCTGTAGAGTTTCTAGTTGCGGAGTTTTTAGTTGCGGAGTTTCTCGTTGTGAAGTTTCTAGTTGTGGAGTTTCTAGTTGTGGAGTCTGTAGTTGTGGAGTATCTATTTGTTGGGTTTCAAATTGTGGAGTTTCTAGTTGTGGAGTTTCTAGTTGTGGAGTTTCTAGTAGTTGAGTTTCTAGTTGCCGAGTTTCTATTTGCGAAGTCTCAAGTCGTGGAGTTTTTAGCTGGGGAGTTTCTAGTTGCGGAGCTTCTAGTTGTGGAATTTGTAGTTGTGGAGTATATAGTTGTGGTGTTTCAAGTTGTGGAGTTTCTAGTGGCGGAGTTTCTAGTTGCAGAGTTTCTAGTTGCGAAGTTTTCTAGTTGTGGAGTTTCTAGTTGCGGAGTTTCTAGTTGTGGAGCTTCAAGTTGTGGAGTTTCTAGTTGTGGAGTTTCTAGTTGTGGACTTTGTAGTTGTGGAGTATCTAGTTGTGGGCTTCCAAGTTGTGGAGTTTCTAGTTGTGGAGTTTCTAGTTGCGGAGTTTTCAAGTTGCGGAGTCTGTAGTTGTGGAGTTTCTAGTTGTGGAATTTCTAGTTACGGAGTTTGTAGTTGTGGAGCTTTTAGTTGAGGAGTCTCTAGTTGTTGAGTCTCTAGTTGTGGAATTTCTAGTTGTCGAGTTTCTAGTTGCAGAGTTTCAAGTTGTGGAGTTTCTAGTTGCGGAGTCTCTAGTTGTGGAATTTCTAGTTGTGGAGTTTCTAGTTGTGGAGTTTTGAGTTGTGGAGTTTTCTAGTTGTTGAGTCTCTAGTTGTGGAAGTTCTAGTTGTGGAGTTTCTAGTTGCGGAGTTTCTTGTTGCGGAGTTTCTAGATGTGGAGTTTCTAGTTGTGGAGTTTCTGGCTGTGGAGTTTCTAGTTGCGGAGTTTCTAGTTGTGGAGTTTCTAGTTGTGGGGTTCGTAGTTGTGGGGTTCGTAGTTGTGGAGTTTCTAGTTGCGGAGTTTCAAGTTGTGGAGTTTCTCGTTGTGGAGTTTCTAGTTGTGGAGTTTCTAGTTGTTGAGTTTCTGGTTGCCGAGTTTCTAGTTGCGAAGTCTCAAGTCGTGTAGTTTCTTGCTGCGGAGTTTCTAGTTGCGGAGCTTCTGGTTGTGGAGTTTCTAGTTGTGGAGTCAGTAGTTGTGGAGTTTCTAGTTGTGGAGTTTCTAGTTGTAGATTTTCTAGCTGTGGAGTTTCTATTTGCAGAGTTTCTAGTTGCAGACTTTCTAGTTGTGGATTTTCTAGCCGTGGAGTTTCTAGTTGCGGAGTTTCTGGTTGTGGAGTTTCTAGTTGTGGAGTCTGTAGTTGTTGAGTTTCTGGTTGTGGAGTTTCTAGTTGCGGAGTTTTCTAGTTGCGGAGTCTGTAGTTGTGGAGTTTCTAGTTGTTGAATTTCTAGTTGTGGAGTCTCTAGTTGCGGAGTGAGTTTCTAGTTGCGGAGTCAGTAGTTGTGGAGTTTCTAGTTGTGGAGTTTCTAGTTGTGAATTTTCTAGCTGTGGAGTTTCTATTTGCGGAGTTTCTAGTTGCAGAGTTTCTAATTGTGGATTTTCTAGCTGTGGAATTTCTGGTTGCAGAGTTTTTAGTTGCGGTGTTTCTAGTTGTGGAGTTTCTAGTTGTTGAGTTTCTAGTTGCCGAGTTCTTTAGTTGCGAAGTCTTAAGTTGTAGAGTTTCTAGTGGCGGAGTTTCTAGTTGCAGAGTTTCTAGTTGCGAAGTTTTCTAGTTGTGGAGTTTCTAGTTGCGGAGTTCCTAGTTGTGGAGCTTCAAGATGTGAAGTTTCTAGTCGTGGAGTTTCTAGTTGTGGAGTTTGTAGTTGTGGAGTATCTAGTTGTGGGCTTTCAAGTTGTGGAGTTTCTAGTTGTGGAGTTTCTAGTTGCGGAGTTTTCTAGTTGCGGAGTCTGTAGTTGTGGAGTTATAGTTGTGGAAATTCTAGTTACGGAGTTTCTAGTTGTGGCGCTTTTAGTTGAGGAGTCTCTAGTTGTTGAGTCTCTAGTTGTGGAATTTCTAGTTGTGGAGTTTCTAGTTGCAGAGTTTCAAGTTGTGGAGTTTCTAGTTGCGGAGTCTCTATTTGTGGAGTTTCTAGTTGTGGAGTTTCTAGTTGTGGAGTTTTTAGTTGTGGAGTTTTCTAGTGTTTGAGTCTCTAGTTGTGGAAGTTCTAGTTGTGGAATTTCTAGTTACGGAGTTTCTAGTTGCGGAGCTTTTAGTTGAGGAGTCTCTAGTTGTTGAGTCTCTAGTTATGGAGTTTCTAGTTGCAGAGTTTCAAGTTGTGGAGTTTCTAGTTGCGGAGTCTCTTGTTGTGGAGTCTCTAGTTGTGGAGTTTCTAGTTGTGGAGTGTCTACTTGTGGAGTTTCTAGTTGTGGAGTTTCTAGCTGTGGAGTTTCTAGTTGCAGGGTTTCTAGTGTCGAAGTTTTCTAGTTGTGGAGTTTCTAGTTGCGGAGTTTCTAGTTGCGGAGTTTCAAGTTGTGGAGTTTCTAGTTGTGGAGTTTCTAGCTGTGGAGTTTCTGGCTCTGGAGCTTCTAGTTGCGGAGTTTCTAGTTGTGGAGTTTCTAGTTGTGAGGTTCGTAGTTGTGGAGTTTCTAGTTGTCGAGTTTCTAGTTGTGCAGTCTCTAGTTGTGGAGTTTCTAGTTGTGGGGTTCGTAGTTGTGGGGTTCGTAGTTGTGGAGTTTCTAGTTGCGGAGTTTCAAGTTGTGTAGTTTCTCGTTGTGGAGTTTCCAGTTGTGGATTGTCTAGCTGTAGAGTTTCTAGTTGCGGAGTTTTTAGTTGCGGAGTTTCTCGTTGTGAAGTTTCTAGTTGTGGAGTTTCTAGTTGTGGAGTCTGTAGTTGTGGAGTATCTATTTGTTGGGTTTCAAATTGTGGAGTTTCTAGTTGTGGAGTTTCTAGTTGTGGAGTTTCTAGTAGTTGAGTTTCTAGTTGCCGAGTTTCTAGTTGCGAAGTCTCAAGTCGTGGAGTTTTTAGCTGGGGAGTTTCTAGTTGCGGAGCTTCTAGTTGTGGAATTTGTAGTTGTGGAGTATATAGTTGTGGTGTTTCAAGTTGTGGAGTTTCTAGTGGCGGAGTTTCTAGTTGCAGAGTTTCTAGTTGCGAAGTTTTCTAGTTGTGGAGTTTCTAGTTGCGGAGTTTCTAGTTGTGGAGCTTCAAGTTGTGGAGTTTCTAGTTGTGGAGTTTCTAGTTGTGGACTTTGTAGTTGTGGAGTATCTAGTTGTGGGCTTCCAAGTTGTGGAGTTTCTAGTTGTGGAGTTTCTAGTTGCGGAGTTTTCAAGTTGCGGAGTCTGTAGTTGTGGAGTTTCTAGTTGTGGAATTTCTAGTTACGGAGTTTGTAGTTGTGGAGCTTTTAGTTGAGGAGTCTCTAGTTGTTGAGTCTCTAGTTGTGGAATTTCTAGTTGTCGAGTTTCTAGTTGCAGAGTTTCAAGTTGTGGAGTTTCTAGTTGCGGAGTCTCTAGTTGTGGAATTTCTAGTTGTGGAGTTTCTAGTTGTGGAGTTTTGAGTTGTGGAGTTTTCTAGTTGTTGAGTCTCTAGTTGTGGAAGTTCTAGTTGTGGAGTTTCTAGTTGCGGAGTTTCTTGTTGCGGAGTTTCTAGATGTGGAGTTTCTAGTTGTGGAGTTTCTGGCTGTGGAGTTTCTAGTTGCGGAGTTTCTAGTTGTGGAGTTTCTAGTTGTGGGGTTCGTAGTTGTGGGGTTCGTAGTTGTGGAGTTTCTAGTTGCGGAGTTTCAAGTTGTGGAGTTTCTCGTTGTGGAGTTTCTAGTTGTGGAGTTTCTAGTTGTTGAGTTTCTGGTTGCCGAGTTTCTAGTCGCGAAGTCTCAAGTCGTGTAGTTTCTTGCTGCGGAGTTTCTAGTTGCGGAGCTTCTGGTTGTGGAATTTCTAGTTGTGGAGTTTCTAGTTGCAGAGTTTCAAGTTGTGGAGTTTCTAGTTGCGGAGTCTCTAGTTGTGGAGTTTCTAGTTGTGGAGTTTCTAGTTGTGGAGTTTTGAGTTGTGGAGTTTTCTAGTTGTTGAGTCTCTAGTTGTGGAAGTTCTAGTTGTGGAGTTTCTAGTTGCGGAGTTTCTTGTTGCGGAGTTTCTAGATGTGGAGTTTCTAGTTGTGGAGCTTCTGGCTGTGGAGTTTCTAGTTGCGGAGTTTCTAGTTGTGGAGTTTCTAGTTGTGGGGTTCGTAGTTGTGGAGTTTCTAGTTGCGGAGTTTCAAGTTGTGGAGTTTCTCGTTGTGGAGTTTCTAGTTGTGGAGTTTCTAGTTGTTGAGTTTCTGGTTGCCGAGTTTCCGTTTGCGAAGTCTCAAGTCGTGTAGTTTCTTGCTGCGGAGTTTCTAGTTGCGGAGCTTCTGGTTGTGGAGTTTCTAGTTGCGGAGTCAGTAGTTGTGGAGTTTCTAGTTGTGGAGTTTCTAGTTGTAGATTTTCTAGCTGTGGAGTTTCTATTTGCAGAGTTTCTAGTTGCAGAGTTTCTAGTTGTGGATTTTCTAGCTGTGGAGTTTCTAGTTGCGGAGTTTCTGGTTGTGGAGTTTCTAGTTGTGGAGTTTCTAGTTGTGGAGTCTGTAGTTGTGGAGTATCTATTAGTTGGGTTTGAAGTTGTTGAGTTTCTGGCTGTGGAGTTTCTAGTTGTGGAGTTTCTAGTTGTTGAGTTTCTGGTTGTGGAGTTTCTAGTTGCGGAGTTTTCTAGTTGCGGAGTCTGTAGTTGTGGAGTTTCTAGTTGTTGAATTTCTAGTTGTGGAGTCTCTAGTTGCGGAGTGAGTTTCTAGTTGCGGAGTCAGTAGTTGTGGAGTTTCTAGTTGTGGAGTTTCTAGTTGTGAATTTTCTAGCTGTGGAGTTTCTATTTGCGGAGTTTCTAGTTGCAGAGTTTCTAATTGTGGATTTTCTAGCTGTGGAATTTCTGGTTGCAGAGTTTTTAGTTGCGGTGTTTCTAGTTGTGGAGTTTCTAGTTGTTGAGTTTCTAGTTGCCGAGTTCTTTAGTTGCGAAGTCTTAAGTTGTAGAGTTTCTAGTGGCGGAGTTTCTAGTTGCAGAGTTTCTAGTTGCGAAGTTTTCTAGTTGTGGAGTTTCTAGTTGCGGAGTTCCTAGTTGTGGAGCTTCAAGATGTGAAGTTTCTAGTCGTGGAGTTTCTAGTTGTGGAGTTTGTAGTTGTGGAGTATCTAGTTGTGGGCTTTCAAGTTGTGGAGTTTCTAGTTGTGGAGTTTCTAGTTGCGGAGTTTTCTAGTTGCGGAGTCTGTAGTTGTGGAGTTATAGTTGTGGAAATTCTAGTTACGGAGTTTCTAGTTGTGGCGCTTTTAGTTGAGGAGTCTCTAGTTGTTGAGTCTCTAGTTGTGGAATTTCTAGTTGTGGAGTTTCTAGTTGCAGAGTTTCAAGTTGTGGAGTTTCTAGTTGCGGAGTCTCTATTTGTGGAGTTTCTAGTTGTGGAGTTTCTAGTTGTGGAGTTTTTAGTTGTGGAGTTTTCTAGTGTTTGAGTCTCTAGTTGTGGAAGTTCTAGTTGTGGAGTTTCTAGTTGCGGAGTTTCTTGTTGCGGAGCTTTTAGTTGAGGAGTCTCTAGTTGTTGAGTCTCTAGTTATGGAGTTTCTAGTTGCAGAGTTTCAAGTTGTGGAGTTTCTAGTTGCGGAGTCTCTTGTTGAGGAGTCTCTAGTTGTGGAGTTTCTAGTTGTGGAGTGTCTACTTGTGGAGTTTCTAGTTGTGGAGTTTCTAGCTGTGGAGTTTCTAGTTGCAGGGTTTCTAGTGTCGAAGTTTTCTAGTTGTGGAGTTTCTAGTTGCGGAGTTTCTAGTTGCGGAGTTTCAAGTTGTGGAGTTTCTAGTTGTGGAGTTTCTAGCTGTGGAGTTTCTGGCTCTGGAGCTTCTAGTTGCGGAGTTTCTAGTTGTGGAGTTTCTAGTTGTGAGGTTCGTAGTTGTGGAGTTTCTAGTTGTCGAGTTTCTAGTTGTGCAGTCTCTAGTTGTGGAGTTTCTAGTTGTGGGGTTCGTAGTTGTGGGGTTCGTAGTTGTGGAGTTTCTAGTTGCGGAGTTTCAAGTTGTGTAGTTTCTCGTTGTGGAGTTTCCAGTTGTGGATTGTCTAGCTGTAGAGTTTCTAGTTGCGGAGTTTTTAGTTGCGGAGTTTCTCGTTGTGAAGTTTCTAGTTGTGGAGTTTCTAGTTGTGGAGTCTGTAGTTGTGGAGTATCTATTTGTTGGGTTTCAAATTGTGGAGTTTCTAGTTGTGGAGTTTCTAGTTGTGGAGTTTCTAGTAGTTGAGTTTCTAGTTGCCGAGTTTCTAGTTGCGAAGTCTCAAGTCGTGGAGTTTTTAGCTGGGGAGTTTCTAGTTGCGGAGCTTCTAGTTGTGGAATTTGTAGTTGTGGAGTATATAGTTGTGGTGTTTCAAGTTGTGGAGTTTCTAGTGGCGGAGTTTCTAGTTGCAGAGTTTCTAGTTGCGAAGTTTTCTAGTTGTGGAGTTTCTAGTTGCGGAGTTTCTAGTTGTGGAGCTTCAAGTTGTGGAGTTTCTAGTTGTGGAGTTTCTAGTTGCGGAGTTTCTTGTTGCGGAGTTTCTAGATGTGGAGTTTCTAGTTGTGGAGTTTCTGGCTGTGGAGTTTCTAGTTGCGGAGTTTCTAGTTGTGGAGTTTCTAGTTGTGGGGTTCGTAGTTGTGGGGTTCGTAGTTGTGGAGTTTCTAGTTGCGGAGTTTCAAGTTGTGGAGTTTCTCGTTGTGGAGTTTCTAGTTGTGGAGTTTCTAGTTGTTGAGTTTCTGGTTGCCGAGTTTCTAGTCGCGAAGTCTCAAGTCGTGTAGTTTCTTGCTGCGGAGTTTCTAGTTGCGGAGCTTCTGGTTGTGGAATTTCTAGTTGTGGAGTTTCTAGTTGCAGAGTTTCAAGTTGTGGAGTTTCTAGTTGCGGAGTCTCTAGTTGTGGAGTTTCTAGTTGTGGAGTTTCTAGTTGTGGAGTTTTGAGTTGTGGAGTTTTCTAGTTGTTGAGTCTCTAGTTGTGGAAGTTCTAGTTGTGGAGTTTCTAGTTGCGGAGTTTCTTGTTGCGGAGTTTCTAGATGTGGAGTTTCTAGTTGTGGAGCTTCTGGCTGTGGAGTTTCTAGTTGCGGAGTTTCTAGTTGTGGAGTTTCTAGTTGTGGGGTTCGTAGTTGTGGAGTTTCTAGTTGCGGAGTTTCAAGTTGTGGAGTTTCTCGTTGTGGAGTTTCTAGTTGTGGAGTTTCTAGTTGTTGAGTTTCTGGTTGCCGAGTTTCTAGTTGCGAAGTCTCAAGTCGTGTAGTTTCTTGCTGCGGAGTTTCTAGTTGCGGAGCTTCTGGTTGTGGAGTTTCTAGTTGCGGAGTCAGTAGTTGTGGAGTTTCTAGTTGTGGAGTTTCTAGTTGTAGATTTTCTAGCTGTGGAGTTTCTATTTGCAGAGTTTCTAGTTGCAGAGTTTCTAGTTGTGGATTTTCTAGCTGTGGAGTTTCTAGTTGCGGAGTTTCTGGTTGTGGAGTTTCTAGTTGTGGAGTTTCTAGTTGTGGAGTCTGTAGTTGTGGAGTATCTATTAGTTGGGTTTGAAGTTGTTGAGTTTCTGGCTGTGGAGTTTCTAGTTGTGGAGTTTCTAGTTGTTGAGTTTCTGGTTGTGGAGTTTCTAGTTGCGGAGTTTTCTAGTTGCGGAGTCTGTAGTTGTGGAGTTTCTAGTTGTTGAATTTCTAGTTGTGGAGTCTCTAGTTGCGGAGTGAGTTTCTAGTTGCGGAGTCAGTAGTTGTGGAGTTTCTAGTTGTGGAGTTTCTAGTTGTGAATTTTCTAGCTGTGGAGTTTCTATTTGCGGAGTTTCTAGTTGCAGAGTTTCTAATTGTGGATTTTCTAGCTGTGGAATTTCTGGTTGCAGAGTTTTTAGTTGCGGTGTTTCTAGTTGTGGAGTTTCTAGTTGTTGAGTTTCTAGTTGCCGAGTTCTTTAGTTGCGAAGTCTTAAGTTGTAGAGTTTCTAGTGGCGGAGTTTCTAGTTGCAGAGTTTCTAGTTGCGAAGTTTTCTAGTTGTGGAGTTTCTAGTTGCGGAGTTCCTAGTTGTGGAGCTTCAAGATGTGAAGTTTCTAGTCGTGGAGTTTCTAGTTGTGGAGTTTGTAGTTGTGGAGTATCTAGTTGTGGGCTTTCAAGTTGTGGAGTTTCTAGTTGTGGAGTTTCTAGTTGCGGAGTTTTCTAGTTGCGGAGTCTGTAGTTGTGGAGTTATAGTTGTGGAAATTCTAGTTACGGAGTTTCTAGTTGTGGCGCTTTTAGTTGAGGAGTCTCTAGTTGTTGAGTCTCTAGTTGTGGAATTTCTAGTTGTGGAGTTTCTAGTTGCAGAGTTTCAAGTTGTGGAGTTTCTAGTTGCGGAGTCTCTATTTGTGGAGTTTCTAGTTGTGGAGTTTCTAGTTGTGGAGTTTTTAGTTGTGGAGTTTTCTAGTGTTTGAGTCTCTAGTTGTGGAAGTTCTAGTTGTGGAGTTTCTAGTTGCGGAGTTTCTTGTTGCGGAGCTTTTAGTTGAGGAGTCTCTAGTTGTTGAGTCTCTAGTTATGGAGTTTCTAGTTGCAGAGTTTCAAGTTGTGGAGTTTCTAGTTGCGGAGTCTCTTGTTGAGGAGTCTCTAGTTGTGGAGTTTCTAGTTGTGGAGTGTCTACTTGTGGAGTTTCTAGTTGTGGAGTTTCTAGCTGTGGAGTTTCTAGTTGCAGGGTTTCTAGTGTCGAAGTTTTCTAGTTGTGGAGTTTCTAGTTGCGGAGTTTCTAGTTGCGGAGTTTCAAGTTGTGGAGTTTCTAGTTGTGGAGTTTCTAGCTGTGGAGTTTCTGGCTCTGGAGCTTCTAGTTGCGGAGTTTCTAGTTGTGGAGTTTCTAGTTGTGAGGTTCGTAGTTGTGGAGTTTCTAGTTGTCGAGTTTCTAGTTGTGCAGTCTCTAGTTGTGGAGTTTCTAGTTGTGGGGTTCGTAGTTGTGGGGTTCGTAGTTGTGGAGTTTCTAGTTGCGGAGTTTCAAGTTGTGTAGTTTCTCGTTGTGGAGTTTCCAGTTGTGGATTGTCTAGCTGTAGAGTTTCTAGTTGCGGAGTTTTTAGTTGCGGAGTTTCTCGTTGTGAAGTTTCTAGTTGTGGAGTTTCTAGTTGTGGAGTCTGTAGTTGTGGAGTATCTATTTGTTGGGTTTCAAATTGTGGAGTTTCTAGTTGTGGAGTTTCTAGTTGTGGAGTTTCTAGTAGTTGAGTTTCTAGTTGCCGAGTTTCTAGTTGCGAAGTCTCAAGTCGTGGAGTTTTTAGCTGGGGAGTTTCTAGTTGCGGAGCTTCTAGTTGTGGAATTTGTAGTTGTGGAGTATATAGTTGTGGTGTTTCAAGTTGTGGAGTTTCTAGTGGCGGAGTTTCTAGTTGCAGAGTTTCTAGTTGCGAAGTTTTCTAGTTGTGGAGTTTCTAGTTGCGGAGTTTCTAGTTGTGGAGCTTCAAGTTGTGGAGTTTCTAGTTGTGGAGTTTCTGGCTGTGGAGTTTCTAGTTGCGGAGTTTCTAGTTGTGGAGTTTCTAGTTGTGGGGTTCGTAGTTGTGGGGTTCGTAGTTGTGGAGTTTCTAGTTGCGGAGTTTCAAGTTGTGGAGTTTCTCGTTGTGGAGTTTCTAGTTGTGGAGTTTCTAGTTGTTGAGTTTCTGGTTGCCGAGTTTCTAGTTGCGAAGTCTCAAGTCGTGTAGTTTCTTGCTGCGGAGTTTCTAGTTGCGGAGCTTCTGGTTGTGGAATTTCTAGTTGTGGAGTTTCTAGTTGCAGACTTTCAAGTTGTGGAGTTTCTAGTTGCGGAGTCTCTAGTTGTGGAGTTTCTAGTTGTGGAGTTTCTAGTTGTGGAGTTTTGAGTTGTGGAGTTTTCTAGTTGTTGAGTCTCTAGTTGTGGAAGTTCTAGTTGTGGAGTTTCGAGTTGCGGAGTTTCTTGTTGCGGAGTTTCTAGATGTGGAGTTTCTAGTTGTGGAGTTTCTGGCTGTGGAGTTTCTAGTTGCGGAGTTTCTAGTTGTGGAGTTTCTAGTTGTGGGGTTCGTAGTTGTGGGGTTCATAGTTGTGGAGTTTCTAGTTGCGGAGTTTCAAGTTGTGGAGTTTCTCGTTGTGGAGTTTCTAGTTGTGGAGTTTCTAGTTGTTGAGTTTCTGGTTGCCGAGTTTCTAGTTGCGAAGTCTCAAGTCGTGTAGTTTCTTGCTGCGGAGTTTCTAGTTGCGGAGCTTCTGGTTGTGGAGTTTCTAGTTGTGGAGTCAGTAGTTGTGGAGTTTCTAGTTGTGGAGTTTCTAGTTGTAGATTTTCTAGCTGTGGAGTTTCTATTTGCAGAGTTTCTAGTTGCAGACTTTCTAGTTGTGGATTTTCTAGCCGTGGAGTTTCTAGTTGCGGAGTTTCTGGTTGTGGAGTTTCTAGTTGTGGAGTCTGTAGTTGTTGAGTTTCTGGTTGTGGAGTTTCTAGTTGCGGAGTTTTCTAGTTGCGGAGTCTGTAGTTGTGGAGTTTCTAGTTGTTGAATTTCTAGTTGTGGAGTCTCTAGTTGCGGAGTGAGTTTCTAGTTGCGGAGTCAGTAGTTGTGGAGTTTCTAGTTGTGGAGTTTCTAGTTGTGAATTTTCTAGCTGTGGAGTTTCTATTTGCGGAGTTTCTAGTTGCAGAGTTTCTAATTGTGGATTTTCTAGCTGTGGAATTTCTGGTTGCAGAGTTTTTAGTTGCGGTGTTTCTAGTTGTGGAGTTTCTAGTTGTTGAGTTTCTAGTTGCCGAGTTCTTTAGTTGCGAAGTCTTAAGTTGTAGAGTTTCTAGTGGCGGAGTTTCTAGTTGCAGAGTTTCTAGTTGCGAAGTTTTCTAGTTGTGGAGTTTCTAGTTGCGGAGTTCCTAGTTGTGGAGCTTCAAGATGTGAAGTTTCTAGTCGTGGAGTTTCTAGTTGTGGAGTTTGTAGTTGTGGAGTATCTAGTTGTGGGCTTTCAAGTTGTGGAGTTTCTAGTTGTGGAGTTTCTAGTTGCGGAGTTTTCTAGTTGCGGAGTCTGTAGTTGTGGAGTTATAGTTGTGGAAATTCTAGTTACGGAGTTTCTAGTTGTGGCGCTTTTAGTTGAGGAGTCTCTAGTTGTTGAGTCTCTAGTTGTGGAATTTCTAGTTGTGGAGTTTCTAGTTGCAGAGTTTCAAGTTGTGGAGTTTCTAGTTGCGGAGTCTCTATTTGTGGAGTTTCTAGTTGTGGAGTTTCTAGTTGTGGAGTTTTTAGTTGTGGAGTTTTCTAGTGTTTGAGTCTCTAGTTGTGGAAGTTCTAGTTGTGGAATTTCTAGTTACGGAGTTTCTAGTTGCGGAGCTTTTAGTTGAGGAGTCTCTAGTTGTTGAGTCTCTAGTTATGGAGTTTCTAGTTGCAGAGTTTCAAGTTGTGGAGTTTCTAGTTGCGGAGTCTCTTGTTGTGGAGTCTCTAGTTGTGGAGTTTCTAGTTGTGGAGTGTCTACTTGTGGAGTTTCTAGTTGTGGAGTTTCTAGCTGTGGAGTTTCTAGTTGCAGGGTTTCTAGTGTCGAAGTTTTCTAGTTGTGGAGTTTCTAGTCGCGGAGTTTCTAGTTGCGGAGTTTCAAGTTGTGGAGTTTCTAGTTGTGGAGTTTCTAGCTGTGGAGTTTCTGGCTCTGGAGCTTCTAGTTGCGGAGTTTCTAGTTGTGGAGTTTCTAGTTGTGAGGTTCGTAGTTGTGGAGTTTCTAGTTGTCGAGTTTCTAGTTGTGCAGTCTCTAGTTGTGGAGTTTCTAGTTGTGGGGTTCGTAGTTGTGGGGTTCGTAGTTGTGGAGTTTCTAGTTGCGGAGTTTCAAGTTGTGTAGTTTCTCGTTGTGGAGTTTCCAGTTGTGGATTGTCTAGCTGTAGAGTTTCTAGTTGCGGAGTTTTTAGTTGCGGAGTTTCTCGTTGTGAAGTTTCTAGTTGTGGAGTTTCTAGTTGTGGAGTCTGTAGTTGTGGAGTATCTATTTGTTGGGTTTCAAATTGTGGAGTTTCTAGTTGTGGAGTTTCTAGTTGTGGAGTTTCTAGTAGTTGAGTTTCTAGTTGCCGAGTTTCTATTTGCGAAGTCTCAAGTCGTGGAGTTTTTAGCTGGGGAGTTTCTAGTTGCGGAGCTTCTAGTTGTGGAATTTGTAGTTGTGGAGTATATAGTTGTGGTGTTTCAAGTTGTGGAGTTTCTAGTGGCGGAGTTTCTAGTTGCAGAGTTTCTAGTTGCGAAGTTTTCTAGTTGTGGAGTTTCTAGTTGCGGAGTTTCTAGTTGTGGAGCTTCAAGTTGTGGAGTTTCTAGTTGTGGAGTTTCTAGTTGTGGACTTTGTAGTTGTGGAGTATCTAGTTGTGGGCTTCCAAGTTGTGGAGTTTCTAGTTGTGGAGTTTCTAGTTGCGGAGTTTTCTAGTTGCGGAGTCTGTAGTTGTGGAGTTATAGTTGTGGAAATTCTAGTTACGGAGTTTCTAGTTGTGGCGCTTTTAGTTGAGGAGTCTCTAGTTGTTGAGTCTCTAGTTGTGGAATTTCTAGTTGTGGAGTTTCTAGTTGCAGAGTTTCAAGTTGTGGAGTTTCTAGTTGCGGAGTCTCTATTTGTGGAGTTTCTAGTTGTGGAGTTTCTAGTTGTGGAGTTTTTAGTTGTGGAGTTTTCTAGTGTTTGAGTCTCTAGTTGTGGAAGTTCTAGTTGTGGAGTTTCTAGTTGCGGAGTTTCTTGTTGCGGAGCTTTTAGTTGAGGAGTCTCTAGTTGTTGAGTCTCTAGTTATGGAGTTTCTAGTTGCAGAGTTTCAAGTTGTGGAGTTTCTAGTTGCGGAGTCTCTTGTTGAGGAGTCTCTAGTTGTGGAGTTTCTAGTTGTGGAGTGTCTACTTGTGGAGTTTCTAGTTGTGGAGTTTCTAGCTGTGGAGTTTCTAGTTGCAGGGTTTCTAGTGTCGAAGTTTTCTAGTTGTGGAGTTTCTAGTTGCGGAGTTTCTAGTTGCGGAGTTTCAAGTTGTGGAGTTTCTAGTTGTGGAGTTTCTAGCTGTGGAGTTTCTGGCTCTGGAGCTTCTAGTTGCGGAGTTTCTAGTTGTGGAGTTTCTAGTTGTGAGGTTCGTAGTTGTGGAGTTTCTAGTTGTCGAGTTTCTAGTTGTGCAGTCTCTAGTTGTGGAGTTTCTAGTTGTGGGGTTCGTAGTTGTGGGGTTCGTAGTTGTGGAGTTTCTAGTTGCGGAGTTTCAAGTTGTGTAGTTTCTCGTTGTGGAGTTTCCAGTTGTGGATTGTCTAGCTGTAGAGTTTCTAGTTGCGGAGTTTTTAGTTGCGGAGTTTCTCGTTGTGAAGTTTCTAGTTGTGGAGTTTCTAGTTGTGGAGTCTGTAGTTGTGGAGTATCTATTTGTTGGGTTTCAAATTGTGGAGTTTCTAGTTGTGGAGTTTCTAGTTGTGGAGTTTCTAGTAGTTGAGTTTCTAGTTGCCGAGTTTCTAGTTGCGAAGTCTCAAGTCGTGGAGTTTTTAGCTGGGGAGTTTCTAGTTGCGGAGCTTCTAGTTGTGGAATTTGTAGTTGTGGAGTATATAGTTGTGGTGTTTCAAGTTGTGGAGTTTCTAGTGGCGGAGTTTCTAGTTGCAGAGTTTCTAGTTGCGAAGTTTTCTAGTTGTGGAGTTTCTAGTTGCGGAGTTTCTAGTTGTGGAGCTTCAAGTTGTGGAGTTTCTAGTTGTGGAGTTTCTGGCTGTGGAGTTTCTAGTTGCGGAGTTTCTAGTTGTGGAGTTTCTAGTTGTGGGGTTCGTAGTTGTGGGGTTCGTAGTTGTGGAGTTTCTAGTTGCGGAGTTTCAAGTTGTGGAGTTTCTCGTTGTGGAGTTTCTAGTTGTGGAGTTTCTAGTTGTTGAGTTTCTGGTTGCCGAGTTTCTAGTTGCGAAGTCTCAAGTCGTGTAGTTTCTTGCTGCGGAGTTTCTAGTTGCGGAGCTTCTGGTTGTGGAATTTCTAGTTGTGGAGTTTCTAGTTGCAGACTTTCAAGTTGTGGAGTTTCTAGTTGCGGAGTCTCTAGTTGTGGAGTTTCTAGTTGTGGAGTTTCTAGTTGTGGAGTTTTGAGTTGTGGAGTTTTCTAGTTGTTGAGTCTCTAGTTGTGGAAGTTCTAGTTGTGGAGTTTCGAGTTGCGGAGTTTCTTGTTGCGGAGTTTCTAGATGTGGAGTTTCTAGTTGTGGAGTTTCTGGCTGTGGAGTTTCTAGTTGCGGAGTTTCTAGTTGTGGAGTTTCTAGTTGTGGGGTTCGTAGTTGTGGGGTTCATAGTTGTGGAGTTTCTAGTTGCGGAGTTTCAAGTTGTGGAGTTTCTCGTTGTGGAGTTTCTAGTTGTGGAGTTTCTAGTTGTTGAGTTTCTGGTTGCCGAGTTTCTAGTTGCGAAGTCTCAAGTCGTGTAGTTTCTTGCTGCGGAGTTTCTAGTTGCGGAGCTTCTGGTTGTGGAGTTTCTAGTTGTGGAGTCAGTAGTTGTGGAGTTTCTAGTTGTGGAGTTTCTAGTTGTAGATTTTCTAGCTGTGGAGTTTCTATTTGCAGAGTTTCTAGTTGCAGACTTTCTAGTTGTGGATTTTCTAGCCGTGGAGTTTCTAGTTGCGGAGTTTCTGGTTGTGGAGTTTCTAGTTGTGGAGTCTGTAGTTGTTGAGTTTCTGGTTGTGGAGTTTCTAGTTGCGGAGTTTTCTAGTTGCGGAGTCTGTAGTTGTGGAGTTTCTAGTTGTTGAATTTCTAGTTGTGGAGTCTCTAGTTGCGGAGTGAGTTTCTAGTTGCGGAGTCAGTAGTTGTGGAGTTTCTAGTTGTGGAGTTTCTAGTTGTGAATTTTCTAGCTGTGGAGTTTCTATTTGCGGAGTTTCTAGTTGCAGAGTTTCTAATTGTGGATTTTCTAGCTGTGGAATTTCTGGTTGCAGAGTTTTTAGTTGCGGTGTTTCTAGTTGTGGAGTTTCTAGTTGTTGAGTTTCTAGTTGCCGAGTTCTTTAGTTGCGAAGTCTTAAGTTGTAGAGTTTCTAGTGGCGGAGTTTCTAGTTGCAGAGTTTCTAGTTGCGAAGTTTTCTAGTTGTGGAGTTTCTAGTTGCGGAGTTCCTAGTTGTGGAGCTTCAAGATGTGAAGTTTCTAGTCGTGGAGTTTCTAGTTGTGGAGTTTGTAGTTGTGGAGTATCTAGTTGTGGGCTTTCAAGTTGTGGAGTTTCTAGTTGTGGAGTTTCTAGTTGCGGAGTTTTCTAGTTGCGGAGTCTGTAGTTGTGGAGTTATAGTTGTGGAAATTCTAGTTACGGAGTTTCTAGTTGTGGCGCTTTTAGTTGAGGAGTCTCTAGTTGTTGAGTCTCTAGTTGTGGAATTTCTAGTTGTGGAGTTTCTAGTTGCAGAGTTTCAAGTTGTGGAGTTTCTAGTTGCGGAGTCTCTATTTGTGGAGTTTCTAGTTGTGGAGTTTCTAGTTGTGGAGTTTTTAGTTGTGGAGTTTTCTAGTGTTTGAGTCTCTAGTTGTGGAAGTTCTAGTTGTGGAATTTCTAGTTACGGAGTTTCTAGTTGCGGAGCTTTTAGTTGAGGAGTCTCTAGTTGTTGAGTCTCTAGTTATGGAGTTTCTAGTTGCAGAGTTTCAAGTTGTGGAGTTTCTAGTTGCGGAGTCTCTTGTTGTGGAGTCTCTAGTTGTGGAGTTTCTAGTTGTGGAGTGTCTACTTGTGGAGTTTCTAGTTGTGGAGTTTCTAGCTGTGGAGTTTCTAGTTGCAGGGTTTCTAGTGTCGAAGTTTTCTAGTTGTGGAGTTTCTAGTCGCGGAGTTTCTAGTTGCGGAGTTTCAAGTTGTGGAGTTTCTAGTTGTGGAGTTTCTAGCTGTGGAGTTTCTGGCTCTGGAGCTTCTAGTTGCGGAGTTTCTAGTTGTGGAGTTTCTAGTTGTGAGGTTCGTAGTTGTGGAGTTTCTAGTTGTCGAGTTTCTAGTTGTGCAGTCTCTAGTTGTGGAGTTTCTAGTTGTGGGGTTCGTAGTTGTGGGGTTCGTAGTTGTGGAGTTTCTAGTTGCGGAGTTTCAAGTTGTGTAGTTTCTCGTTGTGGAGTTTCCAGTTGTGGATTGTCTAGCTGTAGAGTTTCTAGTTGCGGAGTTTTTAGTTGCGGAGTTTCTCGTTGTGAAGTTTCTAGTTGTGGAGTTTCTAGTTGTGGAGTCTGTAGTTGTGGAGTATCTATTTGTTGGGTTTCAAATTGTGGAGTTTCTAGTTGTGGAGTTTCTAGTTGTGGAGTTTCTAGTAGTTGAGTTTCTAGTTGCCGAGTTTCTATTTGCGAAGTCTCAAGTCGTGGAGTTTTTAGCTGGGGAGTTTCTAGTTGCGGAGCTTCTAGTTGTGGAATTTGTAGTTGTGGAGTATATAGTTGTGGTGTTTCAAGTTGTGGAGTTTCTAGTGGCGGAGTTTCTAGTTGCAGAGTTTCTAGTTGCGAAGTTTTCTAGTTGTGGAGTTTCTAGTTGCGGAGTTTCTAGTTGTGGAGCTTCAAGTTGTGGAGTTTCTAGTTGTGGAGTTTCTAGTTGTGGACTTTGTAGTTGTGGAGTATCTAGTTGTGGGCTTCCAAGTTGTGGAGTTTCTAGTTGTGGAGTTTCTAGTTGCGGAGTTTTCAAGTTGCGGAGTCTGTAGTTGTGGAGTTTCTAGTTGTGGAATTTCTAGTTACGGAGTTTGTAGTTGTGGAGCTTTTAGTTGAGGAGTCTCTAGTTGTTGAGTCTGTAGTTGTGGAATTTCTAGTTGTCGAGTTTCTAGTTGCAGAGTTTCAAGTTGTGGAGTTTCTAGTTGCGGAGTCTCTAGTTGTGGAATTTCTAGTTGTGGAGTTTCTAGTTGTGGAGTTTTGAGTTGTGGAGTTTTCTAGTTGTTGAGTCTCTAGTTGTGGAAGTTCTAGTTGTGGAGTTTCTAGTTGCGGAGTTTCTTGTTGCGGAGTTTCTAGATGTGGAGTTTCTAGTTGTGGAGTTTCTGGCTGTGGAGTTTCTAGTTGCGGAGTTTCTAGTTGTGGAGTTTCTAGTTGTGGGGTTCGTAGTTGTGGGGTTCGTAGTTGTGGAGTTTCTAGTTGCGGAGTTTCAAGTTGTGGAGTTTCTCGTTGTGGAGTTTCTAGTTGTGGAGTTTCTAGTTGTTGAGTTTCTGGTTGCCGAGTTTCTAGTTGCGAAGTCTCAAGTCGTGTAGTTTCTTGCTGCGGAGTTTCTAGTTGCGGAGCTTCTGGTTGTGGAATTTCTAGTTGTGGAGTTTCTAGTTGCAGAGTTTCAAGTTGTGGAGTTTCTAGTTGCGGAGTCTCTAGTTGTGGAGTTTCTAGTTGTGGAGTTTCTAGTTGTGGAGTTTTGAGTTGTGGAGTTTTCTAGTTGTTGAGTCTCTAGTTGTGGAAGTTCTAGTTGTGGAGTTTCTAGTTGCGGAGTTTCTTGTTGCGGAGTTTCTAGATGTGGAGTTTCTAGTTGTGGAGCTTCTGGCTGTGGAGTTTCTAGTTGCGGAGTTTCTAGTTGTGGAGTTTCTAGTTGTGGGGTTCGTAGTTGTGGAGTTTCTAGTTGCGGAGTTTCAAGTTGTGGAGTTTCTCGTTGTGGAGTTTCTAGTTGTGGAGTTTCTAGTTGTTGAGTTTATGGTTGCCGAGTTTCTAGTTGCGAAGTCTCAAGTCGTGTAGTTTCTTGCTGCGGAGTTTCTAGTTGCGGAGCTTCTGGTTGTGGAGTTTCTAGTTGCGGAGTCAGTAGTTGTGGAGTTTCTAGTTGTGGAGTTTCTAGTTGTAGATTTTCTAGCTGTGGAGTTTCTATTTGCAGAGTTTCTAGTTGCAGAGTTTCTAGTTGTGGATTTTCTAGCTGTGGAGTTTCTAGTTGCGGAGTTTCTGGTTGTGGAGTTTCTAGTTGTGGAGTTTCTAGTTGTGGAGTCTGTAGTTGTGGAGTATCTATTAGTTGGGTTTGAAGTTGTTGAGTTTCTGGCTGTGGAGTTTCTAGTTGTGGAGTTTCTAGTTGTTGAGTTTCTGGTTGTGGAGTTTCTAGTTGCGGAGTTTTCTAGTTGCGGAGTCTGTAGTTGTGGAGTTTCTAGTTGTTGAATTTCTAGTTGTGGAGTCTCTAGTTGCGGAGTGAGTTTCTAGTTGCGGAGTCAGTAGTTGTGGAGTTTCTAGTTGTGGAGTTTCTAGTTGTGAATTTTCTAGCTGTGGAGTTTCTATTTGCGGAGTTTCTAGTTGCAGAGTTTCTAATTGTGGATTTTCTAGCTGTGGAATTTCTGGTTGCAGAGTTTTTAGTTGCGGTGTTTCTAGTTGTGGAGTTTCTAGTTGTTGAGTTTCTAGTTGCCGAGTTCTTTAGTTGCGAAGTCTTAAGTTGTAGAGTTTCTAGTGGCGGAGTTTCTAGTTGCCGAGTTTCTAGTTGCGAAGTCTCAAGTCGTGGAGTTTTTAGCTGTGGAGTTTTTAGTTGCGAAGCTTCAATTTGCGGAGTTTCTAGTTGCGGAGTTTCGAGTTGTGGAATTTGTAGTTGTGGAGTATATAGTTGTGGTGTTTCAAGTTGTGGAGTTTCTAGTGGCGGAGTTTCTAGTTGAAGAGTTTCTAGTTGCGGAGTTTTCTAGTTGTGGAGTTTATAGTTGTGGAGTTTCTACTTGTGGAGCTTCAAGTTGTGGAGTTTCTAGTTGTGGAGTTTCTAGTTGTGGAGTTTGTAGTTGTGGAGTATCTAGTTGTGGGCTTTCAAGTTGTGGAGTTTCTAGTTGTGGAGTTTCTAGTTGCGGAGTTTTCTAGTGGCGGAGTCTGTAGTTGTGGAGTTTCTAGTTGTGGAATTTGTAGTTACGGAGTTTCTAGTTGTGGAGCTTTTAGTTGAGGAGTCTCTAGTTGTTGAGTCTCTAGTTATGGAGTTTCTAGTTGCAGAGTTTCAAGTTGTGGAGTTTCTAGTTGCGGAGTCTCTTGTTGTGGAGTCTCTAGTTGTGGAGTTTCTAGTTGTGGAGTGTCTACTTGTGGAGTTTCTAGTTGTGGAGTTTCTAGCTGTGGAGTTTCTAGTTGCAGGGTTTCTAGTGTCGAAGTTTTCTAGTTGTGGAGTTTCTAGTTGCGGAGTTTCTAGTTGCGGAGTTTCAAGTTGTGGAGTTTCTAGTTGTGGAGTTTCTAGCTGTGGAGTTTCTGGCTCTGGAGCTTCTAGTTGCGGAGTTTCTAGTTGTGGAGTTTCTAGTTGTGAGGTTCGTAGTTGTGGAGTTTCTAGTTGTCGAGTTTCTAGTTGTGCAGTCTCTAGTTGTGGAGTTTCTAGTTGTGGGGTTCGTAGATGTGGGTTTCGTAGTTGTGGAGTTTCTAGTTGCGGAGTTTCAAGTTGTGTAGTTTCTCGTTGTGGAGTTTCCAGTTGTGGATTGTCTAGCTGTAGAGTTTCTAGTTGCGGAGTTTTTAGTTGCGGAGTTTCTCGTTGTGAAGTTTCTAGTTGTGGAGTTTCTAGTTGTGGAGTCTGTAGTTGTGGAGTATCTATTTGTTGGGTTTCAAATTGTGGAGTTTCTAGTTGTGGAGTTTCTAGTTGTGGAGTTTCTAGTAGTTGAGTTTCTAGTTGCCGAGTTTCTAGTTGCGAAGTCTCAAGTCGTGGAGTTTTTAGCTGGGGAGTTTCTAGTGGCGGAGCTTCTATTTGCGGAGTTTCTAGTTGCGGAGTTTCTAGTTGTGGAATTTGTAGTTGTGGAGTATATAGTTGTGGTGTTTCAAGTTGTGGAGTTTCTAGTGGCGGAGTTTCTAGTTGCAGAGTTTCTAGTTGCGAAGTTTTCTAGTTGTGGAGTTTCTAGTTGCGGAGTTTCTAGTTGTGGAGCTTCAAGTTGTGGAGTTTCTAGTTGTGGAGTTTCTATTTGTGGACTTTGTAGTTGTGGAGTATCTAGTTGTGGGCTTCCAAGTTGTGGAGTTTCTAGTTGTGGAGTTTCTAGTTGCGGAGTTTTCTAGTTGCGGAGTCTGTAGTTGTGGAGTTTCTAGTTGTGGAATTTCTAGTTATGGAGTTTCTAGTTGTGGAGCTTTTAGTTGAGGAGTCTCTAGTTGTTGAGTCTCTAGTTGTGGAATTTCTAGTTGTGGAGTTTCTAGTTGCAGAGTTTCAAGTTGTGGAGTTTCTAGTTGCGGAGTCTCTAGTTGTGGAATTTCTAGTTGTGGAGTTTCTAGTTGTGGAGTTTTGAGTTGTGGAGTTTTCTAGTTGTTGAGTCTCTAGTTGTGGAAGTTCTAGTTGTGGAGTTTCTAGTTGCGGAGTTTCTTGTTGCGGAGTTTCTAGATGTGGAGTTTCTAGTTGTGGAGTTTCTGGCTGTGGAGTTTCTAGTTGCGGAGTTTCTAGTTGTGGAGTTTCTAGTTGTGGGGTTCGTAGTTGTGGGGTTCGTAGTTGTGGAGTTTCTAGTTGCGGAGTTTCAAGTTGTGGAGTTTCTCGTTGTGGAGTTTCTAGTTGTGGAGTTTCTAGTTGTTGAGTTTCTGGGTGCCGAGTTTCTAGTTGCGAAGTCTCAAGTCGTGTAGTTTCTTGCTGCGGAGTTTCTAGTTGCGGAGCTTCTGGTTGTGGAATTTCTAGTTGTGGAGTTTCTAGTTGCAGACTTTCAAGTTGTGGAGTTTCTAGTTGCGGAGTCTCTAGTTGTGGAGTTTCTAGTTGTGGAGTTTCTAGTTGTGGAGTTTTGAGTTGTGGAGTTTTCTAGTTGTTGAGTCTCTAGTTGTGGAAGTTCTAGTTGTGGAGTTTCGAGTTGCGGAGTTTCTTGTTGCGGAGTTTCTAGATGTGGAGTTTCTAGTTGTGGAGTTTCTGGCTGTGGAGTTTCTAGTTGCGGAGTTTCTAGTTGTGGAGTTTCTGGTTGTGGGGTTCGTAGTTGTGGGGTTCGTAGTTGTGGAGTTTCTAGTTGCGGAGTTTCAAGTTGTGGAGTTTCTCGTTGTGGAGTTTCTAGTTGTGGAGTTTCTAGTTGTTGAGTTTCTGGTTGCCGAGTTTCTAGTTGCGAAGTCTCAAGTCGTGTAGTTTCTTGCTGCGGAGTTTCTAGTTGCGGAGCTTCTGGTTGTGGAGTTTCTAGTTGCGGAGTCAGTAGTTGTGGAGTTTCTAGTTGTGGAGTTTCTAGTTGTAGATTTTCTAGCTGTGGAGTTTCTATTTGCAGAGTTTCTAGTTGCAGAGTTTCTAGTTGTGGATTTTCTAGCTGTGGAGTTTCTAGTTGCGGAGTTTCTGGTTGTGGAGTTTCTAGTTGTGGAGTTTCTAGTTGTGGAGTCTGTAGTTGTTGAGTTTCTGGTTGTGGAGTTTCTAGTTGCGGAGTTTTCTAGTTGCGGAGTCTGTAGTTGTGGAGTTTCTAGTTGTTGAATTTCTAGTTGTGGAGTCTCTAGTTGCGGAGTGAGTTTCTAGTTGCGGAGTCAGTAGTTGTGGAGTTTCTAGTTGTGGAGTTTCTAGTTGTGAATTTTCTAGCTGTGGAGTTTCTATTTGCGGAGTTTCTAGTTGCAGAGTTTCTAATTGTGGATTTTCTAGCTGTGGAATTTCTGGTTGCAGAGTTTTTAGTTGCGGTGTTTCTAGTTGTGGAGTTTCTAGTTGTTGAGTTTCTAGTTGCCGTGTTCTTTAGTTGCGAAGTCTTAAGTTGCAGAGTTTCTAGTTGCGAAGTTTTCTAGTTGTGGAGTTTCTAGTTGCGGAGTTCCTAGTTGTGGAGCTTCAAGATGTGAAGTTTCTAGTCGTGGAGTTTCTAGTTGTGGAGTTTGTAGTTGTGGAGTATCTAGTTGTGGGCTTTCAAGTTGTGGAGTTTCTAGTTGTGGAGTTTCTAGTTGCGGAGTTTTCTAGTTGCGGAGTCTGTAGTTGTGGAGTTATAGTTGTGGAAATTCTAGTTACGGAGTTTCTAGTTGTGGCGCTTTTAGTTGAGGAGTCTCTAGTTGTTGAGTCTCTAGTTGTGGAATTTCTAGTTGTGGAGTTTCTAGTTGCAGAGTTTCAAGTTGTGGAGTTTCTAGTTGCGGAGTCTCTATTTGTGGAGTTTCTAGTTGTGGAGTTTCTAGTTGTGGAGTTTTTAGTTGTGGAGTTTTCTAGTGTTTGAGTCTCTAGTTGTGGAAGTTCTAGTTGTGGAGTTTCTAGTTGCGGAGTTTCTTGTTGCGGAGCTTCTAGATGTGGAGTTTTTAGTTGTGGAGTTTCTGGCTGTGAACTTTCTAGTTGCGGAGTTTCTAGTTGTGGAGTTTCTAGTGGTGGGGTTCGTAGTTGTGGGGTTCGTAGTTGTGGAGTTTCTAGTTGCGGAGTTTCAAGTTGTGGAGTTTCTCGTTGTGGAGTTTCTAGTTGTGGAGTTTCTAGTTGTTGAGTTTCTGGTTGCCGACTTTTTAGTTGCGAAGTCTCAAGTCGTGTAGTTTCTTGCTGCGGAGTTTCTAGTTGCGGAGCTTCTGGTTGCGGAATTTCTAGTTGCGGAGTTTCTAGTTGTGGAATTTGTAGCTGTGGAGTATCTAGTTGTGGTGTTTCAAGTTGTGGAGTTTCTAGCTGTGGAGTTTCTAGTTGCGGAGTTTCTAGTTGCAGAGTTTCTAGTTGCGGAGTTTCTAGTTGCAGAGTTTGTAGTTGTGGAGTATCTAGTTGTGGACTTTCAAGATGTGGACTTTCTAGTTGTGGATTTTCTAGCTGTGGAATTTCTGGTTGCAGAGTTTTTAGTTGCGGTGTTTCTAGTTGTTGAGTTTCTAGTTGCCGAGTTCTTTAGTTGCAAAGTCTCAAGTTGTAGAGTTTCTAGCTGTTGAGTTTCTAGTTGCGGAGTTTCTAGTTGTGGAGCTTTTAGTTGTGGAGTCTCTAGTTCTGGAGTTTCTAGTTGTGGCATGTCTACTCTTGGAGTTTCTAGTTGTGGAGTTTCTATTTGTAGTTTTTAGTTTTCGAGTTTGTAGTTGTAGAATTTCTAGTTGCAGAGTTCCTAGTTTTTGAGTATCTAGTTGCGTAGTGTCTAATTGTGCAGTCTCTAGTTTTGGAGTTTCTAGTTGTGGAGTTTCTGGTTGTGGAGTTTATTGTTGTGGAATTTCTAACTGTGGAGATTCTAGTTGCGGAGTTTCTAGTTGCAGAGTTTCTAGTTGTGGAGTTTCTAGTTGTGGAGTTTTAGTTGTGGAGTTTAAAGTTGTGGAATTTATAGGTGTGGAGTTTCTAGTTTTCGGGTTTCTAGTTACGGAGTTTCTAGTTGTGGTGTTTCTAGTTGTGGTGTTTCTAGTTGTGGAGCTTTTAGTTGAGGAGTCTCTAGTTGTTGAGTCTCTAGTTGTGGAAGTTCTAGTTGTGGAGTTTCTAGTGGCGCAGTTTCTAGTTGCAGAGTTTCTAGTTGCGGAGTTTTCTAGTTGTGGAGTTTCTAGTTGCGGAGTTTCTAGTTGTGGAGCTTCAAGTTGTGCAGTTTCTAGTTGTGGAGTTTCTAGTTGTGGAGTTTCTAGTTGTGGAGTCTGTAGTTGTGGAGTATCTATTTGTTGGGTTTCAAATTGTGGAGTTTCTAGTTGTGGAGTTTCTAGTTGTGGAGTTTCTAGTAGTTGAGTTTCTAGTTGCCGAGTTTCTAGTTGCGAAGTCTCAAGTCGTGGAGTTTTTAGCTGGGGAGTTTCTAGTTGCGGAGCTTCTATTTGCGGAGTTTCTAGTTGCGGAGTTTCTAGTTGTGGAATTTGTAGTTGTGGAGTATATAGTTGTGGTGTTTCAAGTCGTGGAGTTTCTAGTGGCGGAGTTTCTAGTTGCAGAGTTTCTAGTTGCGAAGTTTCTAGTTGTGGAGTTTGTAGTTGTGGAGTATCTAGTTGTGGGCTTTCAAGTTGTGGAGTTTCAAGTTGTGGAGTTTCTAGTTGCGGAGTCTCTTGTTGTGGAGTCTCTAGTTGTGGAGTTTCTAGTTGTGGAGTGTCTACTTGTGGAGTTTCTAGTTGTGGAGTTTCTAGCTGTGGAGTTTTTAGTGGCAGGGTTTCTAGTGTCGAAGTTTTCTAGTTGTGGAGTTTCTAGTTGCGGAGTTTCTCGTTGCGGAGTTTCTAGTTGCGGAGTTTCAAGTTGTGGAGTTTCTAGTTGTGGAGTTTCTAGCTGTGGAGTTTCTGGCTCTGGAGCTTCTAGTTGCGGAGTTTCTAGTTGTGGTGTTTCTAGTTGTGGAGTTTCTAGTTGTTGAGTTTCTAGTTGCCGAGTTCTTTAGTTGCGAAGTCTTAAGTTGTAGAGTTTCTAGTGGCGGAGTTTCTAGTTGCAGAGTTTCTAGTTGCGAAGTTTTCTAGTTGTGGAGTTTCTAGTTGCGGAGTTCCTAGTTGTGGAGCTTCAAGTTGTGGAGTTTCTAGTAGTTGAGTTTCTAGTTGCCGAGTTTCTAGTTGCGAAGTCTCAAGTCGTGGAGTTTTTAGCTGGGGAGTTTCTAGTTGCGGAGCTTCTATTTGCGGAGTTTCTAGTTGCGGAGTTTCTAGTTGTGGAATTTGTAGTTGTGGAGTATATAGTTGTGGTGTTTCAAGTTGTGGAGTTTCTAGTGGCGGAGTTTCTAGTTGCAGAGTTTCTAGTTGCGAAGTTTTCTAGTTGTGGAGTTTCTAGTTGCGGAGTTTCTAGTTGTGGAGCTTCAAGTTGTGGAGTTTCTAGTTGTGGACTTTGTAGTTGTGGAGTATCTAGTTGTGGGCTTTCAAGTTGTGGAGTTTCTGGCTGTGGAGTTTCTAAGGTCGGAGTTTCGAGTTGTGGAGTTTCTAGTTGTGAGGTTCGTAGTTGTGGAGTTTCTAGTTGTCGAGTTTCTAGTTGTGGAGTCTCTAGTTGTGGAGTTTCTAATTGTGGGGTTCGTAGTTGTGGGGTTCGTAGTTGTGGAGTTTCTAGTTGCGGAGTTTCAAGTTGTGGAGTTTCTCGTTGTGGAGTTTCTAGTTGTGGATTGTCTAGATGTGGAGTTTCTAGTTGTGGAGTTTCTAGTTGTGGAGTTTCTATTTGTGGAGTTTTGAGTTGTGGAGTTTTCTAGTTGTTGAGTCTCTAGTTGTGGAAGTACTAGTTGTGAAGTTTGTAGTTGCGGAGTTTCTAGTTGCCGAGTTTCTAGTTGCGAAGTCTCAAGTCGTGGAGTTTTTAGCTGTGGAGTTTTTAGTTGCGAAGCTTCAATTTGCGGAGTTTCTAGTTGCGGAGTTTCGAGTTGTGGAATTTTTAGTTGTGGAGTATATAGTTGTGGTGTTTCAAGTTGTGGAGTTTCTAGTGGCGGAGTTTCTAGTTGAAGAGTTTCTAGTTGCGGAGTTTTCTAGTTGTGGAGTTTATAGTTGTGGAGTTTCTACTTGTGGAGCTTCAAGTTGTGGAGTTTCTAGTTGTGGAGTTTCTAGTTGTGGAGTTTGTAGTTGTGGAGTATCTAGTTGTGGGCTTTCAAGTTGTGGAGTTTCTAGTTGCGGAGTTTTCTAGTGGCGGAGTCTGTAGTTGTGGAGTTTCTAGTTGTGGAATTTCTAGTTACGGAGTTTCTAGTTGCGGAGCTTTTAGTTGAGGAGTCTCTAGTTGTTGAGTCTCTAGTTATGGAGTTTCTAGTTGCAGAGTTTCAAGTTGTGGAGTTTCTAGTTGCGGAGTCTCTTGTTGTGGAGTCTCTAGTTGTGGAGTTTCTAGTTGTGGAGTGTCTACTTGTGGAGTTTCTAGTTGTGGAGTTTCTAGCTGTGGAGTTTCTAGTTGCAGGGTTTCTAGTGTCGAAGTTTTCTAGTTGTGGAGTTTCTAGTTGCGGAGTTTCTAGTTGCGGAGTTTCAAGTTGGGGAGTTTCTAGTTGTGGAGTTTCTAGCTGTGGAGTTTCTGGCTCTGGAGCTTCTAGTTGCGGAGTTTCTAGTTGTGGAGTTTCTAGTTGTGAGGTTCGTAGTTGTGGAGTTTCTAGTTGTCGAGTTTCTAGTTGTGCAGTCTCTAGTTGTGGAGTTTCTAGTTGTGGGGTTCGTAGTTGTGGGGTTCGTAGTTGTGGAGTTTCTAGTTGCGGAGTTTCAAGTTGTGTAGTTTCTCGTTGTGGAGTTTCCAGTTGTGGATTGTCTAGCTGTAGAGTTTCTAGTTGCGGAGTTTTTAGTTGCGGAGTTTCTCGTTGTGAAGTTTCTAGTTTTGGAGTTTCTAGTTGTGGAGTCTGTAGTTGTGGAGTATCTATTTGTTGGGTTTCAAATTGTGGAGTTTCTAGTTGTGGAGTTTCTAGTTGTGGAGTTTCTAGTAGTTGAGTTTCTAGTTGCCGAGTTTCTAGTTGCGAAGTCTCAAGTCGTGGAGTTTTTAGCTGGGGAGTTTCTAGTTGCGGAGCTTCTATTTGCGGAGTTTCTAGTTGCGGAGTTTCTAGTTGTGGAATTTGTAGTTGTGGAGTATATAGTTGTGGTGTTTCAAGTTGTGGAGTTTCTAGTGGCGGAGTTTCTAGTTGCAGAGTTTCTAGTTGCGAAGTTTTCTAGTTGTGGAGTTTCTAGTTGCGGAGTTTCTAGTTGTGGAGCTTCAAGTTGTGGAGTTTCTAGTTGTGGAGTTTCTAGTTGTGGACTTTGTAGTTGTGGAGTATCTAGTTGTGGGCTTCCAAGTTGTGGAGTTTCTAGTTGTGGAGTTTCTAGTTGCGGAGTTTTCTAGTTGCGGAGTCTGTAGTTGTGGAGTTTCTAGTTGTGGAATTTCTAGTTACGGAGTTTGTAGTTGTGGAGCTTTTAGTTGAGGAGTCTCTAGTTGTTGAGTCTCTAGTTGTGGAATTTCTAGTTGTCGAGTTTCTAGTTGCAGAGTTTCAAGTTGTGGAGTTTCTAGTTGCGGAGTCTCTAGTTGTGGAATTTCTAGTTGTGGAGTTTCTAGTTGTGGAGTTTTGAGTTGTGGAGTTTTCTAGTTGTTGAGTCTCTAGTTGTGGAAGTTCTAGTTGTGGAGTTTCTAGTTGCGGAGTTTCTTGTTGCGGAGTTTCTAGATGTGGAGTTTCTAGTTGTGGAGTTTCTGGCTGTGGAGTTTCTAGTTGCGGAGTTTCTAGTTGTGGATTTTCTAGTTGTGGGGTTCGTAGTTGTGGGGTTCGTAGTTGTGGAGTTTCTAGTTGCGGAGTTTCAAGTTGTGGAGTTTCTCGTTGTGGAGTTTCTAGTTGTGGAGCTTCTAGTTGTTGAGTTTCTGGTTGCCGAGTTTCTAGTTGCGAAGTCTCAAGTCGTGTAGTTTCTTGCTGCGGAGTTTCTAGTTGCGGAGCTTCTGGTTGTGGAATTTCTAGTTGTGGAGTTTCTAGTTGCAGAGTTTCAAGTTGTGGAGTTTCTAGTTGCGGAGTCTCTAGTTGTGGAGTTTCTAGTTGTGGAGTTTCTAGTTGTGGAGTTTTGAGTTGTGGAGTTTTCTAGTTGTTGAGTCTCTAGTTGTGGAAGTTCTAGTTGTGGAGTTTCTAGTTGCGGAGTTTCTTGTTGCGGAGTTTCTAGATGTGGAGTTTCTAGTTGTGGAGTTTCTGGCTGTGGAGTTTCTAGTTGCGGAGTTTCTAGTTGAGGAGTTTCTAGTTGTGGGGTTCGTAGTTGTGGGGTTCGTAGTTGTGTAGTTTCTAGTTGCGGAGTTTCAAGTTGTGGAGTTTCTCGTTGTGGAGTTTCTAGTTGTGGAGTTTCTAGTTGTTGAGTTTCTGGTTGCCGAGTTTCTAGTTGCGAAGTCTCAAGTCGTGTAGTTTCTTGCTGCGGAGTTTCTAGTTGCGGAGCTTCTGGTTGTGGAGTTTCTAGTTGCGGAGTCAGTAGTTGTGGAGTTTCTAGTTGTGGAGTTTCTAGTTGTAGATTTTCTAGCTGTAGAGTTTCTATTTGCAGAGTTTCTAGTTGCAGAGTTTCTAGTTGTGGATTTTCTAGCTGTGGAGTTTCTAGTTGCGGAGTTTCTGGTTGTGGAGTTTCTAGTTGTGGAGTTTCTAGTTGTGGAGTCTGTAGTTGTGGAGTATCTATTTGTTGGGTTTGAAGTTGTGGAGTTTCTGGCTGTGGAGTTTCTAGTTGTGGAGTTTCTAGTTGTTGATTTTCTGGTTGTGGAGTTTCTAGTTGCGGAGTTTTCTAGTTGCGGAGTCTGTAGTTGTGGAGTTTCTAGTTGTTGAATTTCTAGTTGTGGAGTCTCTAGTTGCGGAGTGAGTTTCTAGTTGCGGAGTCAGTAGTTGTGGAGTTTCTAGTTGTGGAGTTTCTAGTTGTGAATTTTCTAGCTGTGGAGTTTCTATTTGCGGAGTTTCTAGTTGCAGAGTTTCTAATTGTGGATTTTCTAGCTGTGGAATTTCTGGTTGCAGAGTTTTTAGTTGCGGTGTTTCTAGTTGTGGAGTTTCTAGTTGTTGAGTTTCTAGTTGCCGAGTTCTTTAGTTGCGAAGTCTTAAGTTGTAGAGTTTCTAGTGGCGGAGTTTCTAGTTGCAGAGTTTCTAGTTGCGAAGTTTTCTAGTTGTGGAGTTTCTAGTTGCGGAGTTCCTAGTTGTGGAGCTTCAAGTTGTGGAGTTTCTAGTCGTGGAGTTTCTAGTTGTGGAGTTTGTAGTTGTGGAGTATCTAGTTGTGGGCTTTCAAGTTGTGGAGTTTCTAGTTGTGGAGTTTCTATTTGCGGAGTTTTCTAGTTGCGGAGTCTGTAGTTGTGGAGTTATAGTTGTGGAAATTCTAGTTACGGAGTTTCTAGTTGTGGCGCTTTTAGTTGAGGAGTCTCTAGTTGTTGAGTCTCTAGTTGTGGAATTTCTAGTTGTGGAGTTTCTAGTTGCAGAGTTTCAAGTTGTGGAGTTTCTAGTTGCGGAGTCTCTATTTGTGGAGTTTCTAGTTGTGGAGTTTTTAGTTGTGGAGTTTTCTAGTGTTTGAGTCTCTAGTTGTGGAAGTTCTAGTTGTGGAGTTTCTAGTTGCGGAGTTTCTTGTTGCGGAGCTTCTAGATGTGGAGTTTTTAGTTGTGGAGTTTCTGGCTGTGAACTTCCTAGTTGCGGAGTTTCTAGTTGTGGAGTTTCTAGTGGTGGGGTTCGTAGTTGTGGGGTTCGTAGTTGTGGAGTTTCTAGTTGCGGAGTTTCAAGTTGTGGAGTTTCTCGTTGTGGAATTTGTAGCTGTGGAGTATCTAGTTGTGGTGTTTCAAGTTGTGGAGTTTCTAGCTGTGGAGTTTCTAGTTGCGGAGTTTCTAGTTGCAGAGTTTCTAGTTGCAGAGTTTCTAGTTGCAGAGTTTGTAGTTGTGGAGTATCTAGTTGTGGACTTTCATGATGTGGACTTTCTAGTTGTGGATTTTCTGGCTGTGGAATTTCTGGTTGCAGAGTTTTTAGTTGCGGTGTTTCTAGTTGTGGAGTTTCTAGTTGTTGAGTTTCTAGTTGCCGAGTTCTTTAGTTGCGAAGTCTCAAGTTGTAGAGTTTCTAGCTGTTGAGTTTCTAGTTGCGGAGTTTCTAGTTGTGGAGTTTTTAGTTGTGGAGTCTCTAGTTGTGGAGTTTCTAGTTGTGGCGTGTCTACTCTTGGAGTTTCTAGTTGTGGAGTTTCTATTTGTAGTTTTTAGTTTTCGAGTTTGTAGTTGTAGAATTTCTAGTTGCAGAGTTCCTAGTTTTGGAGTATCTAGTTGCGTAGTGTCTAATTGTGCAGTCTCTGGTTTTGGAGTCTCTAGTTGTGGAGTTTCTGGTTGTGGAGTTTATTGTTGTGGAATTTCTAACTGTGGAGATTCTAGTTGCGGAGTTTCTAGTTGCAGAGTTTCTAGTTGTGGAGTTTCTAGTTGTGGAATATTTGGGGAGTTTAAAGTTGTGGAATTTATAGGTGTGGAGTTTCTAGTTTTCGGGTTTCTAGTTACGGAGTTTCTAGTTTTGGTGTTTCTAGTTGTGGTGTTTCTAGTTGTGGAGCTTTTAGTTGAGGAGTCTCTAGTTGTTGAGTCTCTAGTTGTGGAAGTTCTAGTTGTGGAGTTTCTAGTGGCGCAGTTTCTAGTTGCAGAGTTTCTAGTTGCGGAGTTTTCTAGTTGTGGAGTTTCTAGTTGCGGAGTTTCTAGTTGTGGAGCTTCAAGTTGTGGAGTTTCTAGTTGTGGAGTTTCTAGTTGTGGAGTTTTTAGTTGTGGAGTATCTAGTTGTGGGCTTTCAAGTTGTGGAGTTTCTAGTTGTGGAGTTTCTAGTTGCGGAGTTTTCTAGTTGCGGAGTCTGTAGTTGTTGAGTTTCTAGTTGTGAAATTTCTAGTTACGGAGTTTCTAGTTGTGGAGCTTTTAGTTGAGGAGTCTCTAGTTGTTGAGTCTCTAGTTGTGGAATTTCTAGTTGTGGAGTTTCTAGTTGCAGAGTTTCAAGTTGTGGAGTTTCTAGTTGCGGAGTCTCTAGTTGTGGAGTTTCTAGTTGTGGAGTTTCTAGTTGTGGAGTTTTTAGTTGTGGAGTCTCTAGTTGTGGAGTCTCTAGTTGTGGAGTTTCTAGTTGTGGAGTGTCTACTTGTGGAGTTTCTAGTTGTGGAGTTTCTAGCTGTGGAGTTTCTAGTTTCAGGGTTTCTAGTTTCGGAGTTTTCTAGTTGTAGAGTTTCTAGCTTTGGAGTTTCTAGTTGCGGAGTTTGTAGTTGCGGAGTTTCTAGTTGCAGAGTTTCTAGTTGTGGAGATTCTAGTTGCCAAGTTTCTTGTTGCGAAGTCTCAAGTTGTGAAGTTTCTAGTTGTGGAATTTATAGTTGTGGAGAATCTAGTTGTGGAGTTTCTAGTTGGGGAGTTTCTAGTTGCGGAGTTTCTAGTTGTGGAGTTTCTAGTTGTGGAGTTTTAGTTGTGGAGTTTTCTAGTTGTAGAGTTTCTAGCTGTGGAGTTTCTAGTTGCGGAGTTTCTAGTTGTGGAGTTTTTAGTTGTGGAGTCTCTAGTTGTGGAGTTTCTAGTTGTGGAGTGTCTATTTGTGGAGTTTTTAGTTGTGGAGTTTCTATTTGTAGTTTTTAGTTTTCGAGTTTGTAGTTGTAGATTTTCTAATTGCAGAGTTCCTAGTTGTGGAGTTTCTAGTTGTGGAGTTTCTTGTTGGGGAGTTTCTAGTTGTGAAGTTTCTAATTGTGGATTTTCTAGTTGCAGAGTTCCTAGTTTTGGAGTATCTAGTTGCGGAGTCTCTAATTGTGCAGTCTCTAGTTTTGGAGTCTCTAGTTGTGGAGTTTCTGGTTGTGGAGTTTATAGTTGTGGAATTTCTAACTGTAGAGATTCTAGTTGCGGAGTTTGTAGTTGCAGAGTTTCTAGTTGTGGAGTTTCTAGTTGTGGAGTTTTAGTTGTGGAGTTTAAAGTTGTGGAATTTATAGGTGTGGAGTTTCTAGTTGTGGAGTTTCTAGTTTTCGGGTTTCTAGTTACGGAGTTTCTAGTTGTGGAGTTTCTAGTTGTGGAGTTTCTAGTTGTGGAGCTTTTAGTTGAGGAGTCTCTAGTTGTTGAGTCTCTAGTTGTGGAACTCCTAGTTGTGGAGTTTCTAGTTGCGGAGTTTCTTGTTGCAGAGTTTCTAGATGTGGAGTTTCTAGTTGTGGAGTTTCTGGCTGTGGAGTTTCTAAGGTCGGAGTTTCGAGTTGTGGAGTTTCTAGTTGTGAGGTTCGTAGTTGTGGAGTTTCTAGTTGTCGAGTTTCTAGTTGTGTCTCTAGTTGTGGAGTTTCTAATTGTGGGGTTCGTAGTTGTGGGGTTCGTAGATGTGTTGTTTCTAGTTGCGGAGTTTCAAGTTGTGGAGTTTCTCGTTGTGGAGTTTCTAGTTGTGGATTGTCTAGCTGTGGAGTTTCTGGTTGCGGAGTTTTTAGTTGCGGAGTTTCTCGTTGCGGAGTCTCTAGTTGTGGAGTTTCTAGTTGTGGAGTTTCTATTTGTGGAGTTTTAAGTTGTGGAGTTTTCTAGTTGTTGAGTCTCTAGTTGTGGAAGTACTAGTTGTGAAGTTTCTAGTTGCGGAGTTTCTAGTTGCCGAGTTTCTAGTTGCGAAGTCTCAAGTCGTGGAGTTTTTAGCTGTGGAGTTTCTAGTTGCGGAGCTTCAATTTGCGGAGTTTCTAGTTGCGGAGTTTCGAGTTGTGGAATTTGTAGTTGTGGAGTATATAGTTGTGGTGTTTCAAGTTGTGGAGTTTCTAGTGGCGGAGTTTCTAGTTGAAGAGTTTCTAGTTGCGGAGTTTTCTAGTTGTGGAGTTTCTAGTTGTGGAGTTTCTAGTTGTGGAGCTTCAAGTTGTGGAGTTTCTAGTTGTGGAGTTTCTAGTTGTGGAGTTTGTAGTTGTGGAGTATGTAGTTGTGGGCTTTCAAGTTGTGGAGTTTCTAGTTGTGGAGTTTCTAGTTGCGGAGTTTTCTAGTGGCGGAGTCTGTAGTTGTGGAGTTTCTAGTTGTGGAATTTCTAGTTACGGAGTTTCTAGTTGTGGAGCTTTTAGTTGAGGAGTCTCTAGTTGTTGAGTCTCTAGTTGTGGAGTTTCTAGTTGTGGAGTGTCTACTTGTGGAGTTTCTAGTTGTGGAGTTTCTAGCTGTGGAGTTTCTAGTTGCAGGGTTTCTAGTGTCGAAGTTTTCTAGTTGTGGAGTTTCTAGTTGTGGAGTTTCTAGCTGTGGAGTTTCTAGTTGCAGGGTTTCTAGTGTCGAAGTTTTCTAGTTGTGGAGTTTCTAGTTGCGGAGTTTCTAGTTGCGGAGTTTCAAGTTGTGGAGTTTCTAGTTGTGGAGTTTCTAGCTGTGGAGTTTCTGGCTCTGGAACTTCTAGTTGCGGAGTTTCTAGTTGTGGAGTTTCTAGTTGTGAGGTTCGTAGTTGTGGAGTTCCTTGTTGTCGAGTTTCTAGTTGTGCAGTCTCTAGTTGTGGAGTTTCTAGTTGTGGGGTTTCGTAGTTGTGGGGTTCGTAGTTGTGGAGTTTCTAGTTGCGGAGTTTCAAGTTGTGTAGTTTCTCGTTGTGGAGTTTCTAGTTGTGGAGTTTCTAGTTGTTGAGTTTCTGGTTGCCGACTTTTTAGTTGCGAAGTCTCAAGTCGTGTAGTTTCTTGCTGCGGAGTTTCTAGTTGCGGAGCTTCTGGTTGCGGAATTTCTAGTTGCGGAGTTTCTAGTTGTGGAATTTGTAGCTGTGGAGTATCTAGTTGTGGTGTTTCAAGTTGTGGAGTTTCTAGCTGTGGAGTTTCTAGTTGCGGAGTTTCTAGTTGCAGAGTTTCTAGTTGCAGAGTTTCTAGTTGCAGAGTTTGTAGTTGTGGAGTATCTAGTTGTGGACTTTCAAGATGTGGACTTTCTAGTTGTGGATTTTCTGGCTGTGGAATTTCTGGTTGCAGAGTTTTTAGTTGCGGTGTTTCTAGTTGTGGAGTTTCTAGTTGTTGAGTTTCTAGTTGCCGAGTTCTTTAGTTGCGAAGTCTCAAGTTGTAGAGTTTCTAGCTGTTGAGTTTCTAGTTGCGGAGTTTCTAGTTGTGGAGTTTTTAGTTGTGGAGTCTCTAGTTGTGGAGTTTCTAGTTGTGGCGTGTCTACTCTTGGAGTTTCTAGTTGTGGAGTTTCTATTTGTAGTTTTTAGTTTTCGAGTTTGTAGTTGTAGAATTTCTAGTTGCAGAGTTCCTAGTTTTGGAGTATCTAGTTGCGTAGTGTCTAATTGTGCAGTCTCTAGTTTTGGAGTCTCTAGTTGTGGAGTTTCTGGTTGTGGAGTTTATTGTTGTGGAATTTCTAACTGTGGAGATTCTAGTTGCGGAGTTTCTAGTTGCAGAGTTTCTAGTTGTGGAGTTTCTAGTTGTGGAGTTTTAGTTGTGGAGTTTAAAGTTGTGGAATTTATAGGTGTGGAGTTTCTAGTTTTCGGGTTTCTAGTTACGGAGTTTCTAGTTTTGGTGTTTCTAGTTGTGGTGTTTCTAGTTGTGGAGCTTTTAGTTGAGGAGTCTCTAGTTGTTGAGTCTCTAGTTGTGGAAGTTCTAGTTGTGGAGTTTCTAGTGGCGCAGTTTCTAGTTGCAGAGTTTCTAGTTGCGGAGTTTTCTAGTTGTGGAGTTTCTAGTTGCGGAGTTTCTAGTTGTGGAGCTTCAAGTTGTGGAGTTTCTAGTTGTGGAGTTTCTAGTTGTGGAGTTTTTAGTTGTGGAGTATCTAGTTGTGGGCTTTCAAGTTGTGGAGTTTCTAGTTGTGGAGTTTCTAGTTGCGGAGTTTTCTAGTTGCGGAGTCTGTAGTTGTTGAGTTTCTAGTTGTGAAATTTCTAGTTACGGAGTTTCTAGTTGTGGAGCTTTTAGTTGAGGAGTCTCTAGTTGTTGAGTCTCTAGTTGTGGAATTTCTAGTTGTGGAGTTTCTAGTTGCAGAGTTTCAAGTTGTGGAGTTTCTAGTTGCGGAGTCTCTAGTTGTGGAGTTTCTAGTTGTGGAGTTTCTAGTTGTGGAGTTTTTAGTTGTGGAGTCTCTAGTTGTGGAGTCTCTAGTTGTGGAGTTTCTAGTTGTGGAGTGTCTACTTGTGGAGTTTCTAGTTGTGGAGTTTCTAGCTGTGGAGTTTCTAGTTGCAGGGTTTCTAGTTTCGGAGTTTTCTAGTTGTAGAGTTTCTAGCTTTGGAGTTTCTAGTTGCGGAGTTTGTAGTTGCGGAGTTTCTAGTTGCAGAGTTTCTAGTTGTGGAGATTCTAGTTGCCAAGTTTCTTGTTGCGAAGTCTCAAGTTGTGAAGTTTCTAGTTGTGGAATTTATAGTTGTGGAGAATCTAGTTGTGGAGTTTCTAGTTGGGGAGTTTCTAGTTGCGGAGTTTCTAGTTGTGGAGTTTCTAGTTGTGGAGTTTTAGTTGTGGAGTTTTCTAGTTGTAGAGTTTCTAGCTGTGGAGTTTCTAGTTGCGGAGTTTCTAGTTGTGGAGTTTTTAGTTGTGGAGTCTCTAGTTGTGGAGTTTCTAGTTGTGGAGTGTCTATTTGTGGAGTTTTTAGTTGTGGAGTTTCTATTTGTAGTTTTTAGTTTTCGAGTTTGTAGTTGTAGATTTTCTAATTGCAGAGTTCCTAGTTGTGGAGTTCCTAGTTTTGGAGTATCTAGTTGCGGAGTCTCTAATTGTGCAGTCTCTAGTTTTGGAGTCTCTAGTTGTGGAGTTTCTGGTTGTGGAGTTTATAGTTGTGGAATTTCTAACTGTAGAGATTCTAGTTGCGGAGTTTGTAGTTGCAGAGTTTCTAGTTGTGGAGTTTCTAGTTGTGGAGTTTTAGTTGTGGAGTTTAAAGTTGTGGAATTTATAGGTGTGGAGTTTCTAGTTGTGGAGTTTCTAGTTTTCGGGTTTCTAGTTATGGAGTTTCTAGTTGTGGAGTTTCTAGTTGTGGAGTTTCTAGTTGTGGAGCTTTTAGTTGAGGAGTCTCTAGTTGTTGAGTCTCTAGTTGTGGAAGTTCTAGTTGTGGAGTTTCTAGTTGCGGAGTTTCTTGTTGCGGAGTTTCTAGATGTGGAGTTTCTAGTTGTGGAGTTTCTGGCTGTGGAGTTTCTAAGGTCGGAGTTTCGAGTTGTGGAGTTTCTAGTTGTGAGGTTCGTAGTTGTGGAGTTTCTAGTTGTCGAGTTTCTAGTTGTGTCTCTAGTTGTGGAGTTTCTAATTGTGGGGTTCGTAGTTGTGGGGTTCGTAGATGTGGAGTTTCTAGTTGCGGAGTTTCAAGTTGTGGAGTTTCTCGTTGTGGAGTTTCTAGTTGTGGATTGTCTAGCTGTGGAGTTTCTGGTTGCGGAGTTTTTAGTTGCGGAGTTTCTCGTTGCGGAGTCTCTAGTTGTGGAGTTTCTAGTTGTGGAGTTTCTATTTGTGGAGTTTTAAGTTGTGGAGTTTTCTAGTTGTTGAGTCTCTAGTTGTGGAAGTACTAGTTGTGAAGTTTCTAGTTGCGGAGTTTCTAGTTGCCGAGTTTCTAGTTGCGAAGTCTCAAGTCGTGGAGTTTTTAGCTGTGGAGTTTCTAGTTGCGGAGCTTCAATTTGCGGAGTTTCTAGTTGCGGAGTTTCGAGTTGTGGAATTTGTAGTTGTGGAGTATATAGTTGTGGTGTTTCAAGTTGTGGAGTTTCTAGTGGCGGAGTTTCTAGTTGAAGAGTTTCTAGTTGCGGAGTTTTCTAGTTGTGGAGTTTCTAGTTGTGGAGTTTCTAGTTGTGGAGCTTCAAGTTGTGGAGTTTCTAGTTGTGGAGTTTCTAGTTGTGGAGTTTGTAGTTGTGGAGTATGTAGTTGTGGGCTTTCAAGTTGTGGAGTTTCTAGTTGTGGAGTTTCTAGTTGCGGAGTTTTCTAGTGGCGGAGTCTGTAGTTGTGGAGTTTCTAGTTGTGGAATTTCTAGTTACGGAGTTTCTAGTTGTGGAGCTTTTAGTTGAGGAGTCTCTAGTTGAGTCTCTAGTTGTGGAGTTATTAGTTGCAGAGTTTCAAGTTGTGGAGTTTCTAGTTGCGGAGTCTCTAGTTGTGGAGTCTCTAGTTGTGGAGTTTCTAGTTGTAGAGTGTCTACTTGTGGAGTTTCTAGTTGTGGAGTTTCTAGCTGTGGAGTTTCTAGTTGCAGGGTTTCTAGTGTCGAAGTTTTCTAGTTGTGGAGTTTCTAGTTGCGGAGTTTCTAGTTGCGGAGTTTCAAGTTGTGGAGTTTCTAGTTGTGGAGTTTCTAGCTGTGGAGTTTCTGGCTCTGGAGCTTCTAGTTGCGGAGTTTCTAGTTGTGGAGTTTCTAGTTGTGAGGTTCGTAGTTGTGGAGTTCCTTGTTGTCGAGTTTCTAGTTGTGCAGTCTCTAGTTGTGGAGTTTCTAGTTGTGGGGTTTCGTAGTTGTGGGGTTCGTAGTTGTGGAGTTTCTAGTTGCGGAGTTTCAAGTTGTGTAGTTTCTCGTTGTGGAGTTTCCAGTTGTGGATTGTCTAGCTGTGGAGTTTCTAGTTGCGGAGTTTTTAGTTGCGGAGTTTCTCGTTGTGAAGTCTCTAGTTGTGGAGTTTCTAGTTGTGGAGTCTGTAGTTGTGGAGTATCTATTTGTTGGGTTTCAACTTGTGGAGTTTCTAGTTGTGGAGTTTCTACTTGTGGAGTTTCTAGTAGTTGAGTTTCTAGTTGCCGAGTTTCTAGTTGCGAAGTCTCAAGTCGTGGAGTTTTTAGCTGGGGAGTTTCTAGTTGCGGAGCTTCTATTTGCGGAGTTTCTAGTTGCGGAGTTTCTAGTTGTGGAATTTGTAGTTGTGGAGTATATAGTTGTGGTGTTTCAAGTTGTGGAGTTTCTAGTGGCGGAGTTTCTAGTTGCAGAGTTTCTAGTTGCGAAGTTTTCTAGTTGTGGAGTTTCTAGTTGCGGAGTTTCTAGTTGTGGAGTTTGTAGTTGTGGAGTATCTAGTTGTGGGCTTTCAAGTTGTGGAGTTTCTAGTTGTGGAGTTTCTAGTTGGGGAGTTTTCTAGTGGCGGAGTCTGTAGTTGTGGAGTTTCTAGTTGTGGAATTTCTAGTTACGGAGTTTCTAGTTTTGGAGCTTTTAGTTGAGGAGTCTCTAGTTGTTGAGTCTCTAGTTGTGGAGTTTCTAGTTGCAGAGTTTCAAGTTGTGGAGTTTGTAGTTGCGGAGTCTCTTGTTGTGGAGTCTCTAGTTGTGGAGTTTCTAGTTGTGGAGTGTCTACTTGTGGAGTTTCTAGTTGTGGAGTTTCTAGCTGTGGAGTTTCTAGTTGCAGGGTTTCTAGTGTCGAAGTTTTCTAGTTGTGGAGTTTCTAGTTGCGGAGTTTCTAGTTGCGGAGTTTCAAGTTGTGGAGTTTCTAGTTGTGGAGTTTCTAGCTGTGGAGTTTCTGGCTCTGGAGCTTCTAGTTGCGGAGTTTCTAGTTGTGGTGTTTCTAGTTGTGGAGTTTCTAGTTGTTGAGTTTCTAGTTGCCGAGTTCTTTAGTTGCGAAGTCTTAAGTTGTAGAGTTTCTAGTGGCGGAGTTTCTAGTTGCAGAGTTTCTAGTTGCGAAGTTTTCTAGTTGTGGAGTTTCTAGTTGCGGAGTTCCTAGTTGTGGAGCTTCAAGTTGTGGAGTTTCTAGTAGTTGAGTTTCTAGTTGCCGAGTTTCTAGTTGCGATGTCTCAAGTCGTGGAGTTTTTAGCTGTGGAGTTTCTAGTTGCGGAGCTTCTATTTGCGGAGTTTCTAGTTGCGGAGTTTCTAGTTGTGGAATTTGTAGTTGTGGAGTATATAGTTGTGGTGTTTCAAGTTGTGGAGTTTCTAGTGGCGGAGTTTCTAGTTGCAGAGTTTCTAGTTGCGAAGTTTTCTAGTTGTGGAGTTTCTAGTTGCGGAGTTTCTAGTTGTGGAGCTTCAAGTTGTGGAGTTTCTAGTTGTGGACTTTGTAGTTGTGGAGTATCTAGTTGTGGGCTTTCAAGTTGTGGAGTTTCTGGCTGTGGAGTTTCTAAGGTCGGAGTTTCGAGTTGTGGAGTTTCTAGTTGTGAGGTTCGTAGTTGTGGAGTTTCTAGTTGTCGAGTTTCTAGTTGTGGAGTCTCTAGTTGTGGAGTTTCTAAGTGTGGGGTTCGTAGTTGTGGGGTTCGTAGTTGTGGAGTTTCTAGTTGCGGAGTTTCAAGTTGTGGAGTTTCTCGTTGTGGAGTTTCTAGTTGTGGATTGTCTAGATGTGGAGTTTCTAGTTGCGGAGTTTTTAGTTGCGGAGTTTCTCGTTGCGGAGTCTCTAGTTGTGGAGTTTCTAGTTGTGGAGTTTCTATTTGTGGAGTTTTGAGTTGTGGAGTTTTCTAGTTGTTGAGTCTCTAGTTGTGGAAGTACTAGTTGTGAAGTTTCTAGTTGCGGAGTTTCTAGTTGCCGAGTTTCTAGTTGCGAAGTCTCAAGTCGTGGAGTTTTTAGCTGTGGAGTTTCTAGTAGCGAAGCTTCAATTTGCGGTGTTTCTAGTTGCGGAGTTTCGAGTTGTGGAATTTGTAGTTGTGGAGTATATAGTTGTGGTGTTTCAAGTTGCGGAGTTTCTAGTGGCGGAGTTTCTAGTTGAAGAGTTTCTAGTTGCGGAGTTTTCTAGTTGTGGAGTTTATAGTTGTGGAGTTTCTACTTGTGGAGCTTCAAGTTGTGGAGTTTCTAGTTGTGGAGTTTCTAGTTGTGGAGTTTGTAGTTGTGGAGTATCTAGTTGTGGGCTTTCAAGTTGTGGAGTTTCTAGTTGTGGAGTTTCTAGTTGCGGAGTTTTCTAGTGGCGGAGTCTGTAGTTGTGGAGTTTCTAGTTGTGGAAATTCTACTTACAGAGTTTCTAGTTGTGGATCTTTTAGTTGAGGAGTCTCTAGTTGTTGAGTCTCTAGTTATGGAGTTTCTAGTTGCAGAGTTTCAAGTTGTGGAGTTTCTAGTTGCGGAGTCTCTTGTTGTGGAGTCTCTAGTTGTGGAGTTTCTAGTTGTGGAGTGTCTACTTGTGGAGTTTCTAGTTGTGGAGTTTCTAGCTGTGGAGTTTCTAGTTGCAGGGTTTCTAGTGTCGAAGTTTTCTAGTTGTGGAGTTTCTAGTTGCGGAGTTTCTAGTTGCGGAGTTTCAAGTTGTGGAGTTTCTAGTTGTGGAGTTTCTAGCTGTGGAGTTTCTGGCTCTGGAGCTTCTAGTTGCGGAGTTTCTAGTTGTGGAGTTTCTAGTTGTGAGGTTCGTAGTTGTGGAGTTTCTAGTTGTCGAGTTTCTAGTTGTGCAGTCTCTAGTTGTGGAGTTTCTAGTTGTGGGGTTCGTAGTTGTGGGGTTCGTAGTTGTGGAGTTTCTAGTTGCGGAGTTTCAAGTTGTGTAGTTTCTCGTTGTGGAGTTTCCAGTTGTGGATTGTCTAGCTGTAGAGTTTCTAGTTGCGGAGTTTTTAGTTGCGGAGTTTCTCGTTGTGAAGTTTCTAGTTGTGGAGTTTCTAGTTGTGGAGTTTGTAGTTGTGGAGTATCTATTTGTTGGGTTTCAAATTGTGGGATTTCTAGTTGTGGAGTTTCTAGTTGTGGAGTTTCTAGTAGTTGAGTTTCTAGTTGCCGAGTTTCTAGTTGCGAAGTCTCAAGTCGTGGAGTTTTTAGCTGGGGAGTTTCTAGTTGCGGAGCTTCTATTTGCGGAGTTTCGAGTTGCGGAGTTTCTAGTTGTGGAATTTGTAGTTGTGGAGTATATAGTTGTGGTGTTTCAAGTTGTGGAGTTTCTAGTGGCGGAGTTTCTAGTTGCAGAGTTTCTAGTTGCGAAGTTTTCTAGTTGTGGAGTTTCTAGTTGTGGAGTTTCTAGTTGTGGACTTTGTAGTTGTGGAGTATCTAGTTGTGGGCTTCCAAGTTGTGGAGTTTCTAGTTGTGGAGTTTCTAGTTGCGGAGTTTTCTAGTTGCGGAGTCTGTAGTTGTGGAGTTTCTAGTTGTGGAATTTCTAGTTACGGAGTTTCTAGTTGTGGAGCTTTTAGTTGAGGAGTCTCTAGTTGTTGAGTCTCTAGTTGTGGAATTTCTAGTTGTGGAGTTTCTAGTTGCAGAGTTCAAGTTGTGGAGTTTCTAGTTGCGGAGTCTCTAGTTGTGGAATTTCTAGTTGTGGAGTTTCTAGTTGTGGAGTTTTGAGTTGTGGAGTTTTCTAGTTGTTGAGTCTCTAGTTGTGGAAGTTCTAGTGGTGGAGTTTCTAGTTGCGGAGTTTCTTGTTGCGGAGTTTCTAGATGTGGAGTTTCTAGTTGTGGAGTTTCTGGCTGTGGAGTTTCTAGTTGCGGAGTTTCTAGTTGTGGAGTTTCTAGTTGTGGGGTTCGTAGTTGTGGGGTTCGTAGTTGTGGAGTTTCTAGTTGCGGAGTTTCAAGTTGTGGAGTTTCTCGTTGTGGAGTTTCTAGTTGTGGAGTTTCTAGTTGTTGAGTTTCTGGTTGCCGAGTTTCTAGTTGCGAAGTCTCAAGTCGTGTAGTTTCTTGCTGCGGAGTTTCTAGTTGCGGAGCTTCTGGTTGTGGAATTTCTAGTTGTGGAGTTTCTAGTTGCAGAGTTTCAAGTTGTGGAGTTTCTAGTTGCGGAGTCTCTAGTTGTGGAGTTTCTAGTTGTGGAGTTTTGAGTTGTGGAGTTTTCTAGTTGATGAGTCTCTAGTTGTGGAAGTTCTAGTTGTGGAGTTTCTAGTTGCGGAGTTTCTTGTTGCGGAGTTTCTAGATGTGGAGTTTCTAGTTGTGGAGTTTCTGGCTGTGGAGTTTCTAGTTGCGGAGTTTCTAGTTGTGGAGTTTCTAGTTGTGGGGTTCGTAGTTGTGGGGTTCGTAGTTGTGGAGTTTCTAGTTGCGGAGTTTCAAGTTGTGGAGTTTCTCGTTGTGGAGTTTCTAGTTGTGGAGTTTCTAGTTGTTGAGTTTCTGGTTGCCGAGTTTCTAGTTGCGAAGTCTCAAGTCGTGTAGTTTCTTGCTGCGGAGTTTCTAGTTGCGGAGCTTCTGGTTGTGGAGTTTCTAGTTGCGGAGTCAGTAGTTGTGGAGTTTCTAGTTGTGGAGTTTCTAGTTGTAGATTTTCTAGCTGTGGAGTTTCTATTTGCAGAGTTTCTAGTTGCAGAGTTTCTAGTTGTGGATTTTCTAGCTGTGGAGTTTCTAGTTGCGGAGTTTCTGGTTGTGGAGTTTCTAGTTGTGGAGTTTCTAGTTGTGGAGTCTGTAGTTGTGGAGTATCTATTTGTTGGGTTTGAAGTTGTGGAGTTTCTGGCTGTGGAGTTTCTAGTTGTGGAGTGTCTAGTTGTTGAGTTTCTGGTTGTGGAGTTTCTAGTTGCGGAGTTTTCTAGTTGCGGAGTCTGTAGTTGTGGAGTTTCTAGTTGTTGAATTTCTAGTTGTGGAGTCTCTAGTTGCGGAGTGAGTTTCTAGTTGCGGAGTCAGTAGTTGTGGAGTTTCTAGTTGTGGAGTTTCTAGTTGTGAATTTTCTAGCTGTGGAGTTTCTATTTGCGGAGTTTCTAGTTGCAGAGTTTCTAATTGTGGATTTTCTAGCTGTGGAATTTCTGGTTGCAGAGTTTTTAGTTGCGGTGTTTCTAATGTGGAGTTTCTAGTTGTTGAGTTTCTAGTTGCCGAGTTCTTTAGTTGCGAAGTCTTAAGTTGTAGAGTTTCTAGTGGCGGAGTTTCTAGTTGCAGAGTTTCTAGTTGCGAAGTTTTCTAGCTGTGGAGTTCCTAGTTGCGGAGTTCCTAGTTGTGGAGCTTCAAGTTGTGGAGTTTCTAGTCGTGGAGTTTCTAGTTGTGGAGTTTGTAGTTGTGGAGTATCTAGTTGTGGGCTTTCAAGTTGTGGAGTTTCTAGTTGTGGAGTTTCTAGTTGCGGAGTTTTCTAGTTGCGGAGTCTGTAGTTGTGGAGTTATAGTTGTGGAAATTCTAGTTACGGAGTTTCTAGTTGTGGCGCTTTTAGTTGAGGAGTCTCTAGTTGTTGAGTCTCTAGTTGTGGAATTTCTAGTTGTGGAGATTCTAGTTGCAGAGTTTCAAGTTGTGGAGTTTCTAGTTGCGGAGTCTCTATTTGTGGAGTTTCTAGTTGTGGAGTTTCTAGTTGTGGAGTTTTTAGTTGTGGAGTTTTCTAGTGTTTGAGTCTCTAGTTGTGGAAGTTCTAGTTGTGGAGTTTCTAGTTGCGGAGTTTCTTGTTGCGGAGCTTCTAGATGTGGAGTTTTTAGTTGTGGAGTTTCTGGCTGTGAACTTTCTAGTTGCGGAGTTTCTAGTTGCGGAGTTTCTAGTTGTGGAATTTGTAGCTGTGGAGTATCTAGTTGTGGTGTTTCAAGTTGTGGAGTTTCTAGCTGTGGAGTTTCTAGTTGCGGAGTTTCTAGTTGCAGAGTTTCTAGTTGCGGAGTTTCTAGTTGCAGAGTTTGTAGTTGTGGAGTATCTAGTTGTGGACTTTCAAGATGTGGACTTTCTAGTTGTGGAGTTTCTAGTTGTGGAATTTCCAGTGTTGGAGTCTCTAGTTGCGGAGTGAGTTTCTAGTTGCGGAGTTTCTGGTTGTGGAGTTTCTAGTTGCGGAGTCAGTAGTTGTGGAGTTTCTAGTTGTGGAGTTTCTAGTTGTGAATTTTCTAGCTGTGGAGTTTCTATTTGCGGAGTTTCTAGTTGCAGAGTTTCTAGTTGTGGATTTTCTAGCTGTGGAATTTCTGGTTGCAGAGTTTTTAGTTGCGGGGTTTCTAGTTGTGGAGTTTCTAGTTGTTGAGTTTCTAGTTGCCGAGTTCTTTAGTTGCGAAGTCTCAAGTTGTATAGTTTCTAGCTGTGGAGTTTCTAGTTCCGGAGTTTCTTGTTGTGGAGTTTCTAGTTGTGGAGTTTCTAGTTGCGGAGTTTGTAGTTGTGGAGTATCTAGTAGCGGCGTTTCAAGTTGTGGAGTTGATAGTTTTGCATTTTGAAGTTGTAGAGTTATTAGTTGCGAATCGTCTAGTTGTGGAGTTTCTAGTTGCGGAGTTTTTTAGTTGCGGAGTTTGTAGTTGTGGAGTTTCTAGTTTTGGAGTTTCTAGTTGTGGATTTTCTAGCTGTGGAGTTTCTAGTTGCGGAGTTTCTGGTTGTGGAGTTTCTAGTTGCGGAGTTTCTGGTTGTGGAGTTTCTATTTGTGGAGTTTCTAGTTGTGGAGTCTGTAGTTGTGGAGTATCTATTTGTTGGGTTTGAAGTTGTGGAGTTTCTGGCTGTGGAGTTTCTAGTTGTGGAGTTTCTAGTTGTTGAGTTTCTGGTTGCCGAGTTTCTAGTTGCGAAGTCTCGAGTCGTGTAGTTTCTTGCTGCGGAGTTTCTAGTTGCGGAGCTTCTAGTTGCGGAATTTCTAGTTGCGGAGTTTCTAGTTGTGGAATTTGTAGTTGTGGAGTATCTAGTTGTGGACTTTCAAGTTGTGGAGTTTCTAGTTGTGGAGTTTCTAGTTGCGGAGTTTTCTAGTTGCGCAGTCGGTAGTTGTGGAGTTTCTAGTTGTGGAATTTCTAGTTGTGGAGTCTCTAGTTGCGGAGTGAGTTTCTAGTTGCGGAGTTTCTGGTTGCGGAGTTTCTAGTTGCGGAGTCAGTAGTTGTGGAGTTTCTAGTTGTGGAGTTTATAGTTGTGGATTTTCTAGCTGTGGAGTTTCTATTTGCGGAGTTTCTAGTTGCGGTGTTTCTAGTTGTGGAGTTTCTAGTTGTTGAGTTTCTAGTTGCCGAGTTCTTTAGTTGCGAAGTCTCAAGTTGTAGAGCTTCTAGCTGTGGAGTTTTTAGTTGCGGAGTTTCTAGTTGTGGAGTTTTTAGTTGTGGAGTCTCTAGTTGTGGAGTTTCTAGTTGTGGAGTGTCTACTTGTGGAGTTTCTAGTTGTGGAGTTTCTATTTGTAGTTTTTAGTTTTCGAGTTTGTAGTTGTAGGTTTTCTAGTTGCAGAGTTCCTAGTTTTGGAGTATCTAGTTGCGGAGTCTCTAATTGTGCAGTCTCTAGTTTTAGAGTCTATAGTTGTGGAGTTTCTGGTTGTGGAGTTTATAGTTGTGGAATTTAAAGTTGTGGAATTTATAGGTGTGGAGTTTCTAGTTGCGGAGTCTCTATTTGTGGAGTTTCTAGTTGCGGAGTTTCTAGCTGTGGAGTTTCTAGTTGCGGAGTCTCTAGTTGTGCAGTCTCTGGTTTTGGAGTCTCTGGTTGTGGAGTTTCTAGTTGTGGAGTTTCTAGTTCCGAAGTGTCTAGTTATGGAGTTTCTAGTTGTAAAGTTTCTAGTTGTGGAGTTTCTAGTGGCGGAGTTTCTAGCTGTGGAGTTTCAAGTTGCGGAGTCTCTAAATGTGCAGTCTCTAGTTGTGGAGTCTCTGGCTGTGGAGTTTTAGTTGTGGAGTTTCTAGTTGTGGAGTTTCTATTTGCTGAGTTTCTCGTTGCGGAGTTTCTAGTTGTGGATTTTCTAGCTGTGGAGTTTCTAGTGGCGGAGTTTCTAGTTGTGGAGTTTCTAGTTGTGAGGTTTGTAGTTGTTGAGTTTCTAGTTGTCGAGTTTCTAGTTGTGGAGTCTCTAGTTGTGGAGTTTCTAGTTGTGGAGTTTCTAGTTGCGAAGTCTCAAGTTGTTGAGTTTCTAGTTGTGGAGTTTCTAGTGGTGGGGTTCGTAGTTGTGGGGTTCGTAGTTGTGCAGTTTCTAGTTGTGGAGTATCTACTTGTGGAGTTTCCATTTGTGGTGTTTCTAGCTGTGGAGTTTCTAGTTGCGGAGTTTCTAGATGCAGTTTCTAGTTGCGGAGTTTCTAGTTGTGTAGATTCTAGTGGCGGAGTTTCTAGTTGCGGAGTTCCAAGTTGTGGAGTTTCTAGTTGTGGAGTTTGTAGTTGTGGAGTTTGTAGTTGTGGAGTATCTAGTAGCGGCCTTTCAAGTTGTGGAGTTGATAGTTTTGGATTTTGAAGTTGTAGAGGTAATAGTTGCGAATCGTCTAGTTGTGGAGTTTCTAGTTGCGGAGTTTTGTAGTTGCGGAGTCTGTAGTTGTGGAGTTTCTAGTTATGGAGTTTCTAGTTGTGGATTTTCTAGCTGTGGAGTTTCTAGTTGCGGAGTTCCTCGTTGTGGAGTTTCTAGTTGTGGAGTTTCTAGTTGTGGAGTTTTAGTTGTGGAGTTTCAAGTTGTGGAATTCATAGGTGTGGAGTTTCTAGTTGTGGAGTTTCTAGTTTTCGAGTTTCTAGTTACGGAGTTTCTAGTTGTGGAGTTTTTAGTTGTGGAGCTTTTAGTTGAGGAGTCTCTAGTTGTTGAGTCTCTAGTTGTGGAAGTTCTAGGTGTGGAGTTTCTAGTTGCGGAGTTTCTTGTTGCGGAGTTTCTAGATGTGGAGTTTCTAGTTGTGGAGTCTCTAGTTGTGGAGTTTCTAGTTGTGGAGTGTCTACTTGTGGAGTTTCTAGTTGTGGAGTTTCTATTTGTAGTTTTTAGTTTTCGAGTTTGTAGTTGTAGGTTTTCTAGTTGCAGAGTTCCTAGTTTTGGAGTATCTAGTTGCGGAGTCTCTAATTGTGCAGTCTCTAGTTTTAGAGTCTCTAGTTGTGGAGTTTCTGGTTGTGGAGTTTATAGTTGTGGAATTTAAAGTTGTGGAATTTATAGGTGTGGAGTTTCTAGTTGCGGAGTCTCTATTTGTGGAGTTTCTAGTTGCGGAGTTTCTAGCTGTGGAGTTTCTAGTTGCGGAGTCTCTAGTTGTGCAGTCTCTGGTTTTGGAGTCTCTGGTTGTGGAGTTTCTAGTTGTGGAGTTTCTAGTTCCGAAGTGTCTAGTTATGGAGTTTCTAGTTGTAAAGTTTCTAGTTGTGGAGTTTCTAGTGGCGGAGTTTCTAGCTGTGGAGTTTCAAGTTGCGGAGTCTCTAAATGTGCAGTCTCTAGTTGTGGAGTCTCTGGCTGTGGAGTTTTAGTTGTGGAGTTTCTAGTTGTGGAGTTTCTATTTGCTGAGTTTCTCGTTGCGGAGTTTCTAGTTGTGGATTTTCTAGCTGTGGAGTTTCTAGTGGCGGAGTTTCTAGTTGTGGAGTTTCTAGTTGTGAGGTTTGTAGTTGTTGAGTTTCTAGTTGTCGAGTTTCTAGTTGTGGAGTCTCTAGTTGTGGAGTTTCTAGTTGTGGAGTTTCTAGTTGCGAAGTCTCAAGTTGTTGAGTTTCTAGTTGTGGAGTTTCTAGTGGTGGGGTTCGTAGTTGTGGGGTTCGTAGTTGTGCAGTTTCTAGTTGTGGAGTATCTACTTGTGGAGTTTCCATTTGTGGTGTTTCTAGCTGTGGAGTTTCTAGTTGCGGAGTTTCTAGATGCAGTTTCTAGTTGCGGAGTTTCTAGTTGTGTAGATTCTAGTGGCGGAGTTTCTAGTTGCGGAGTTCCAAGTTGTGGAGTTTCTAGTTGTGGAGTTTGTAGTTGTGGAGTTTGTAGTTGTGGAGTATCTAGTAGCGGCCTTTCAAGTTGTGGAGTTGATAGTTTTGGATTTTGAAGTTGTAGAGGTAATAGTTGCGAATTGTCTAGTTGTGGAGTTTCTAGTTGCGGAGTTTTGTAGTTGCGGTGTCTGTAGTTGTGGAGTTTCTAGTTATGGAGTTTCTAGTTGTGGATTTTCTAGCTGTGGAGTTTCTAGTTGCGGAGTTCCTGGTTGTGGAGTTTCTAGTTGTGGAGTTTCTAGTTGTGGAGTTTTAGTTGTGGAGTTTCAAGTTGTGGAATTCATAGGTGTGGAGTTTCTAGTTGTGGAGTTTCTAGTTTTCGAGTTTCTAGTTACGGAGTTTCTAGTTGTGGAGTTTTTAGTTGTGGAGCTTTTAGTTGAGGAGTCTCTAGTTGTTGAGTCTCTAGTTGTGGAAGTTCTAGGTGTGGAGTTTCTAGTTGCGGAGTTTCTTGTTGCGGAGTTTCTAGATGTGGAGTTTCTAGTTGTGGAGTTTCTGGCTGTGGAGTTTATAGTTGCGGAGTTTCTAGTATCGGAGTTTCTAGTTGTGGAGTTTCTAGTTGTAGAGTTTCTAGTTGCGAAGTCTCAAGTTGTGGAGTTTCTAGTTGTGGCGTTTCTAGTGGCGGAGTTTCTAGTTGCAGAGTTTCTAGTTGCGGAGTTTTCTAGTTGTGGAGTTTCTAGTTGCGGAGTTTCTAGTTGCGGAGCTTCAAGTTGTGGAGTTTCTAGTTGTGGAGTTTGTAGTTGTGGAGTTTGTAGTTGTGGAGTATCTAGTTGTGGGCTTTCAAGTTGTGGAGTTTCTAGTTGTGGAGTTTCTAGTTGCGGTGCCAGTAGTTGTGGAGTTTTTAGTTGTGGAGTTTCTAGTTGTGGAGTTTCTAGTGTTTGAATTTCTAGTTGCCGAGTTCTTTAGTTGCGAAGTCTCAAGTTGTGGAGTTTCTAGCTGTGAAGTTTCTAGTTGCGGAGTTTCTAGTTGCGGAGTTTCTAGTTGTGGAGTTTTTAGTTGAGGAGTCTCTAGTTGTGGAGTCTCTAGTTGTAGAGTTTCAAGTTGTGGAGTGTCTACTTGTGGAGTTTCGAGTTGTGGAGTTTCTAGTTGTGGAGTTTCTAGTCGTTGAGTCTGTAGTTGTGGAGTATCTATTTGTTGGGTTTCAAGTTATGGAGTTTCTGGCTGTGGAGTTTCTAGTTGCCGAGTTTCTAGTTGCGAAGTCTCAAGTCGTGGAGTTTCTAGCTGCGGAGTTTCTAGTTGCGGAGCTTCTAGTGGCGGAGTTTCTAGTTGTGGAATTTGTAGTTGTGGAGTATCTAGTTTTGGTGTTTCAAGTTGTGGAGTTTCTAGCTGTGGAGTGTCTAGTTGCGGAGTTTCTAGTTGCAGAGTTTCTAGTTGCGGAGTTTCTAGTTGCGGAGTTTCTAGTTGTGGAGTTTCTAGTTGTTGAGTTTCTAGTCGCCGAGTTCATTAGTTGCGAAGTCTCAAGTTGTGGAGTTTCTAGATGTGTAATTTCTAGTTGTTGAGTTTCTAGTTGCGGAGTTTCTAGTTGTGGAGTTTTTAGCTGTGGAGTCTCTAGTTGTGGAGTCTCTAGTTGTGGAGTTTCTAGTTTTAGAGTGTCTACTTGTGGAGTTTCTAGTTGTGGAGTTTCTAGTTGTGGAGTTTCTAGTTGTGGAGTTTCTATTTGTAGTTTTTATTTTTCGAGTTTGTAGTTGTAGATTTTCTAGTTGCAGAGTTTCTAGTTTTGGAGTTTCTAATTGTGGAGTTTCTTGTTGGAGAGTTTCTAGTTGTGAAGTTTCTAATTGTGGATTTTCTAGTTGCGGAATTTCTAGTTGCGCAGTTTCTAGTTGGGGAGTTGCTACTTGAGTTTATAGCTGCGGATTTTCTAGTTCCACAGTTTCGAGTTGCAAAGTTTCAAGTTGTCGAGTTTGTAGTTGCGGAGTCGCTAGTTGTGGAGTTTCTAGTTGCGGAGTTGCTAGCTGTGGAGTTTCTAGTTGCGGAGTCTCTAATTGTGCAGTCTCTAGTTTTGGAGTTTCTAGTTGTGGAGTTTCTAGTTGCAGAGTTTCTAGTTGTGGAGTTTCTGGTTGCAGAGTTTCTAGATGTGGAGTTTCTAGTTGTGAAGTTTTAGTTGTGGAGTTTCAAGTTGTGGAATTCATAGGTGTGGAGTTTCTAGTTGTGGAGTTTTTAGTTGTGGAGCTTTTAGTTGAGGAGTCTCTAGTTGTTGAGTCTCTAGTTGTAGAAGTTCTAGTTGTGGAGTTTCTAGTTGCGGAGTTTCTAGATGTGGAGTTTCTAGTTGTGGAGTTTCTGGCTGTGGAGTTTATAGTTGCAGAGTTTCTAGTATCGGAGTTTCTAGTTGTGGAGTTTCTAGTTGTGGAGTTTCTAGTTGTAGAGTTTCTAGTTGCGGAGTTTCTAGTTGCAGAGTTCCAAGTTGTGGAGTTTCTAGTTGTGGAGCTTCTAGTTCTGGGGTTCGTAGTTGTGGGATTCGTAGTTGTGCAGTTTCTAGTTTTGCAGTCTCTAGTTGTGGAGTTTCCAGTTGTGGAGTTTCTAGCTGTGGAGTTTCTAGTTGCGGAGTTTCTAGTTGCAGAGTTTCTAGTTGTGGAGTTTTCTAGTTGTGGAGATTCTAGTGGCGGAGATTCTAGTTGCGGAGTTTCAAGTTGTGGAGTTTCTCGTTGTGGAGTTTCTAGTTGCGGAGTTTCTAGATGCAGAGTTTCTAGTTGCGGAGTTTTCTAGTTGTGGAGATTGTAGTGGCGGAGTTTCTAGTTGCGGAGTTCCAAGTTGTGGAGTTTCTAGTTGTGGAATTTGTAGTTGTGGAGTATATCGCTTTGGTGTTTCAAGTTGTGGAGTTTATAGTGGCGGAGTTTCTAGTTGTAGAGTTTCTAGTTGCGGAGTTTTTTAGTTGTGGAGTTTCTAGTTGCGGAGTTTCTAGTTGCGGAGCTTCAAGTTGTGGAGTTTCTAGTTGTTGAGTTTCTAGTTGTGGAGTTTGTAGTTGTGGAGTATCTAGTAGTGGGCTTTCAAGTTGTGGAGTTTCTAGTTGTGGAGTTTCTAGTTGCGGAGTTTTCTAGTTGCGGAGTCTGTAGTTGTGGAGTTTCTAGTTGTGGAATTTCTAGTTACGGAGTTTCTAGTTGTGGAGCTTTTAGTTGAGGAGTCTCTAGTTGTTGAGTCTCTAGTTGTGGAATTTCTAGTTGTGGAGTTTCTAGTTGTGGAATTTCAAGTTGTGGAGTCTCTAGTGGCGGAGTGAGTTTCTAGTTGCGGAGTTTCTGTTTGTGGAGTTTCTAGTTGCGGAGCCAGTAGTTGTGGAGTTTCTAGTTGTGGAGTTTCTAGTTGTGGAGTTTCTAGTGTTTGAATTTCTAGTTGCCGAGTTCTTTAGTTGCGAAGTCTCAAGTTGTGGAGTTTCTAGCTGTGAAGTTTCTAGTTGCGGAGTTTCTAGTTGCGGAGTTTCTAGTTGTGGAATTTTAGTTGAGGAGTCTCTAGTTGTGGGGTCTCTAGTTGTGGAGTTTCTAGTTGTGGAGTGTCTACTTGTGGAGTTTCTAGTTGTGGAGTTTCTAGTTGTGGAGTTTCTAGTCGTGGAGTCTGTAGTTGTGGAGTAGCTATTTGTTGGGTTTCAAGTTATGGAGTTTTTGGCTGTGGAGTTTCTAGTTGTGGAGTTTCTAGTTGTTGAGTTTCTAGTTGCCGAGTTTCTAGTTGCGAAGTCTCAAGTCGTGGAGTTTCTAGCTGCGGAGTTTCTAGTTGCGGAGCTTCTAGTGGCGGAGTTTCTTGTTGTGGAATTTGTAGTTGTGGAGTATCTAGTTTTGGTGTTTCAAGTTGTGGAGTTTCTAGCTGTGGAGTTTCTAGTTGCGGAGTTTCTAGTTGTGGAGCTTTTAGTTGAGGAGTCTCTAGTTGTTGAGTCTCTAGTTGTGGAATTTCTAGTTGTGGAGTATCTAGTTGTGGAGTTTCTAGTTGTGGAATTTCAAGTTGTGGAGTCTCTAGTGGCGGAGTGAGTTTCTAGTTGCGGAGTTTCTGTTTGTGGATTTTCTAGTTGCGGAGCCAGTAGTTGTGGAGTCTCTAGTTGTGCAGTCTCTAGCTGTGGAGTCTCTGGCTGTGGAGTTTCTAGTTGTGGAGTTTCTAGTTGCGGAGTTTCTAGTTGCAGAGTTTCTAGTTCCGGAGTTTTCTAGTTGTGGAGTTTCTAGTTGTTGATTTTCTAGCTGTGGAGTTTCTAGTTGCGGAGTTTCTAGTTGTGGGGTTCGTAGTTGTGGAGTTCCTAGTTGTGGAGTTTGTAGTTGTGAAGTCTCTAGTTGGGGAGTTTCCAGTTGTGGAGTTTCTAGCTGTGGAGTTTTTCGTTGCGGAGTTTCTAGTTGCAGAGTTTCTAGTAGCGGAGTTTTCTAGTTGTGGAGATTCTAGTGGCGGAGTTTCTAGTTGCGGAGTTTCAAGTTGTGGAGTTTCTAGTTGTGGATTTTCTAGCTGTGGAGTTTCTAGTTGCGGAGTTTTTAGTTGCGGAGTTTCTGGTTGTGGAGTTTCTAGTTCTGGAGTCTGTAGTTGTGGACTTTCTAGTTGTGGAGTGTCTACTTGTTGAGTTTCTAGTTGTGGAGTTTCTATTTGTTGTTTTTAGTTTTCGAGTTTGTAGTTGTAGATTTTCTAGTTGCAGAGTTCCTAGTTTTGGAGTATCTAGTTGCGGAGTCTGTAATTGTGCAGTCTCTAGTTTTGGAGTCTCTAGTTGTGGAGTTTCTGGTTGTGGAGTTTAGAGTTGTGGAATTTCTATCTGTGGAGATTCTACTTGCGGAGTTTCTAGTTGCAGAGTTTCTAGTTGTGGAGTTTCTAGTTGTGGAGTTTTAGTTGTGGAGTTTAAAGTTGTGGAATTTATAGGTGTGGAGTTTCTAGTTGTGGAGTTTCTAGTTTTCGGGTTTCTAGTTACGGAGTTTCTAGTTGCGGAGTTTCTAGTTGTGAGTTTCTAGTTGTGGAGTTTCTAGTTGTGGAGCTTTTAGTTGAGTTGTGGAGTTTCTAGTTGTGGAGTTTCTAGTTGTGGAGTGTCTACTTGTGGAGTTTCTAGTTGTAGAGTTTCTAGCTGTGGAGTTTCTAGTTGCAGGGTTTCTAGTTTCGGAGTTTTCTAGTTGTGGAGTTTCTAGTTGCGGAGTTTCTAGTTGCGGAGTTTCAAGTTGTGGAGTTTCTAGTTGTGGAGTTTCTAGTTGTGGAGTTTTTAGTTGTGGAGTTTCTAATTGTGGAGCTTCTTGATGGGGAGTTTCTAGTTGTGAAGTTTCTAGTTGTGGATTTTCGAGTTGTGGAGTTTCTAGTTGCGAAGTTTCTAGTTGGGGAGTTTCTACTTGAGTTTATAGTTGCGGATTTTCTAGTTGCAGAGTTTTAAGTTGTCGAGTTTCTAGTTGCGGAGTCTCTAGTTTTGGAGTTTCTAGTTGCGGAGTTTCTAGCTGTGGAGTTTCTAGTTGCGGAGTCTCTAGTTGTGCAGTCTCTGGTTTCGGAGTCTCTGGTTGTGGAGTTTCTAGTTGTGGAGTTTCTAGCTGTGGAGTTTCTAGCTGTGGAGTTTCTAGTTGCGGAGTCTCTAGTTGTGCAGTCTCTGGTTTCGGAGTCTCTGGTTGTGGAGTTTCTAGTTGTGGAGTTTCTAGTTGCGGAGTTTCTAGTTGCAGAGTTTCTAGTTCCGGAGTTTTCTAGTTGTGGAGTTTCAAGTTGCGGATTTTCTAGTTGTGGAGCTTCAAGTTGTGGAGTTACTCGTTGTGGAGTTTCTTGTTGTGGAGTTTGTAGTTGTGGAGTATCTAGTTGTGGACTTTCAAGTTGTGGAGTTTGTAGTTGTGGAGTACCTAGTTGTGGACTTTCAAGTTGTGGAGTTTCTATTTGCGGAGATTCTAGCTGCAGAGTTTCTAGTTGTGGATTTTCTAGCTGTGGAATTTCTGGTTGCAGAGTTTTTAGTTGCGGTGTTTCTAGTTGTGGAGTTTCTAGTTGTTGAGTTTCTAGTTGCCGAGTTCTTTAGTTGCGAAGTCTCAAGTTGTAGAGTTTCTAGCTGTGGAGTTTCTAGTTGCGGAGTTTCTAGTTGCGGAGTTTCTAGTTGCGGAGTTTCTAGTTGTGCAGTTTTAGTTGGGGAGTCTCTAGTTGTGGAGTTTCTTGTTGTTGATTTTCTATCTGTGGAGTTTCTGTTTGCGGAGTTTCTAGTTGCAGAGTTTCTAGTTGTGGATTTTCTAGCTGTGGAGTTTCTGCTTGCAGAGTTTTTAGTTGCGGTGTTTCTAGTTGTGGAGTTTCTAGTTGTTGAGTTTGTAGTTGCCGAGTTCTTTAGTTGCGAAGTCTCAAGTTGTAGAGTTTCTAGCTGTGGAGTTTCTAGTTGCAGAGTTTCTAGTTGCGGAGTTTCTAGTTGTGGATCTTTTAGTTGTGGAGTCTCTAGTTGTGGACTTTCTAGTTGTGGAGTGTCTACTTGTTGAGTTTCTAGTTGTGGAGTTTCTATTTGTTGTTTTTAGTTTTCAAATTTGTAGTTGTAGATTTTCTAGTTGCAGAGTTCCTAGTTTTGGAGTATCTAATTGCGGAGTCTCTAATTGTGCAGTCTCTAGTTTTGGAGTCTCTAGTTGTGGAGTTTCTGGTTGTGGAGTTTATAGTTGTGGATTTTCTAACTGTGGAGATTCTACTTGCGGAGTTTCTAGTTGCAGAGTTTCTAGTTGTAGAGTTTCTAGTTGTGGAGTTTTAGTTGTGGAGTTTAAAGTTGTGGAATTTATAGGTGTGGAGTTTCTAGTTGTGGAGTTTCTAGTTTTCGGGTTTCTAGTTACGGAGTTTCTAGTTGTGGAGTTTCTAGTTGTGGAGTTTCTAGTTGTGGAGCTTTTAGTTGAGTTGTGGAGCTCTAGTTGTGGAGTTTCTAGTTGTGGAGTGTCTACTTGGGGAGTTTCAAGTTGTGGAGTTTCTAGCTGTGGAGTTTCTAGTTGCAGGGTTTCTAGTTTCAGAGTTTTCTAGTTGTGGAGTTTCTAGTTGCGGAGTTTCTAGTTGCGGAGTTTCAAGTTGTGGAGTTTCTAGTTGTGGAGTTTCTTGTTGTGGAGTTTTTAGTTGTGGAGTTTCTAATTGTGGAGCTTCTTGATGGGGAGTTTCTAGTTGTGAAGTTTCTAGTTGTGGATTTTCGAGTTGTGGAGTTTCTAGTTGCGAAGTTTCTAGTTGGGGAGTTTCTACTTGAGTTTATAGTTGCGGATTTTCTAGTTGCAGAGTTTTAAGTTGTCGAGTTTCTAGTTGCAAAGTCTCTAGTTGTGGAGTTTCTAGTTGCGGAGTTTCTAGCTGTGGAGTTTCTAGTTGCGGAGTCTCTAGTTGTGCAGTCTCTGGTTTTGGAGTCTCTGGTTGTGCAGTTTCTAGTTGTGGAGTTTCTAGCTGTGGAGTTTCAAGTTGCGGAGTCTCTAGTTGTGCAGTCTCTAGCTGTGGAGTCTCTGGCTGTGGAGTTTCTAGTTGTGGAGTTTCTAATTGTGGAGTTTCTATTTGCTGAGTTTCTTGTTGCGGAGTTTCTAGTTGTGGATTTTCTGGCTGTGGAGTTTCTAGTTGTGGAGTCTCTAGTTGTGGAGTTTCTAGTTGTGAGGTTTGTAGTTGTTGAGTTTCTAGTTTTCGAGTTTCTAGTTGTGGAGTCTCTAGTTGTGGAGTTTCTAGTTGTGAAGTTTCTAGTTGCGAAGTCTCAAGTTGTTGAGTTTCTAGTTGTGGAGTTTCTAGTTGTGGGGTTCGTAGTTGTGGGGTTCGTAGTTGTGCAGTTTCTAGTTGTGGAGTATCTACTTGTGGAGTTTCCATTTGTGGTGTTTCTAGCTGTGGAGTTTCTAGTTGCGGAGTTTCTAGATGCAGAGTTTCTAGTTGCGGAGTTTTCTAGTTGTGGAGATTCCAGTGGCGGAGTTTCTAGTTGCGGAGTTCCAAGTTGTGGAGTTTCTAGTTGTGGAGTTTCTAGTTGTGGAATTTGTAGTTGTGGAGTATATAGCTGTGGTGTTTCAAGTTGTGGAGTTTCTAGTGGCGGAGTTTCTAGTTGTAGAGTTTCTAGTTGCGGAGTTTTTTAGTTGTGGAGTTTCTAGTTGCGGAGTTTCTAGTTGCGGAGCTTCAAGTTGTGGAGTTTCTAGTTCTGGAGTTTCTAGTTGTGGAGTTTGTAGTTGTGGAGTATCTAGTAGTGGGCTTTCAAGTTGTGGAGTTTCTAGTTGTGGAGTTTCTAGTTGCGGAGTTTTCTAGTTGCGGAGTCTGTAGTTGTGGAGTTTCTAGTTGTGGAATTTCTAGTTACGGAGTTTCTAATTGTGGAGCTTTTAGTTGAGGAGTCTCTAGTTGTTGAGTCTCTAGTTGTGGAATTTCTAGTTGTGGAGTTTCTAGTTGTGGAGTTTATAGTTGTGGAATTTCAAGTTGTGGAGTCTCTAGTGGCGGAGTGAGTTTCTAGTTGCGGAGTTTCTGTTTGTGGAGTTTCTAGTTGCGGAGCCAGTAGTTGTGGAGTTTCTAGTTGTGGAGTTTTTAGTTGTGGAGTTTCTAGTGTTTGAATTTCTAGTTGCCGAGTTCTTTAGTTGCGAAGTTTCAAGTTGTGGAGTTTCTAGCTGTGAAGTTTCTAGTTGCGGAGTTTCTAGTGGCGGAGTTTCTAGTTGTGGAGTTTTTAGTTGAGGAGTCTCTAGTTGTGGGGTCTCTAGTTGTGGAGTTTCTAGTTGTGGAGTGTCTACTTGTGGAGTTTCTAGTTGTGGAGTTTCTAGTTGTGGAGTTTCTAGTCGTGGAGTCTATTTGTTGGGTAGCTAGTAGCTATTTGTTGGGTTTCAAGTTATGGAGTTTTTGGCTGTGGAGTTTCTAGTTGTGGAGTTTCTAGTAGTTGAGTTTCTAGTTGCGTAGTTTCTAGTTGTGGAGTTTCTAGTTGTTGAGTTTCTAGTGGCCGAGTTCTTTAGTTGCGAAGTCTCAAGTTGTGAAGTTTCTAGCTGTGGAATTTCTAGTTGTTGAGTTTCTAGATCCGGAGTTTCTAGTTGTGGAGTTTTTAGCTGTGGAGTCTCTAGTTGTGGAGTCTCTAGTTGTGGAGTTTCTAGTTGTGGAGTGTCTACTTGTGGAGTTTCTAGTTGTGGAGATTCTAGTTGTAGAGTTTCTATTTGAATTTTTTATTTTTCGAGTTTGTAGTTGTAGATTTTCTAGTTGCAGAGTTCCTAAATGTGGAGTTTCTAGTTGTGGAGTTTCTTGTTGGGGTGTTTCTAGTTGTGAAGTTTCTAATTGTGGATTTTCTAGTTGGGGAGTTTCTACTTGAATTTATAGTTGTGGATTTTCTAGTTCCACAGTTTCGAGTTGCAAAGTTTCAAGTTGTCGAGTTTGTAGTTGCGGAGTCGCTAGTTGTGGAGTTTCTAGTGTCGGAGTTGCTAGCTGTGGAGTTTCTAGTTGCGGAGTCTCTAATTGTGCAGTCTCTAGTTTTGGAGTCTCTATTTGTGGAGATTCTAGTTGCGGAGTTTCTAGTTGCAGAGTTTCTAGTTGCGGAGTTTCTTGTTGCAGAGTTTGTAGTTGTGGAGTTTCTAGTTGTGAAGTTTTAGTTGTGGAGTTTCAAGTTGTGGAATTCATAGGTGTGGAGTTTCTAGTTGTGGAGTTTCTAGTTTTCGAGTTTCTAGTTACGGAGTTTCTAGTTGTGGAGTTTTTAGTTGTGGAGCTTTTAGTTGAGGAGTCTCTAGTTGTTGAATCTCTAGTTGTGGAAGATCTAGGTGTGGAGTTTCTAGTTGCGGAGTTTCTTGTTGCGGAGTTTCTAGATGTGGAGTTTCTAGTTGTGGAGTTTCTGGCTGTGGAGTGTATAGTTTTCGAGTTTCTAGTTGTGGAGTCTCTAGTTGTGGAGTTTCTAGTTGTGAAGTTTCTAGTTGCGAAGTCTCAAGTTGTTGAGTTTCTAGTTGTGGAGTTTCTAGTTGTGGGGTTCGTAGTTGTGCAGTTTCTAGTTGTGGAGTATCTACTTGTGGAGTTTCCATTTGTGGTGTTTCTAGCTGTGGAGTTTCTAGTTGCGGAGTTTCTAGATGCAGAGTTTCTAGTTGCGGAGTTTTCTAGTTGTGGAGATTCCAGTGGCGGAGTTTCTAGTATCGGAGTTTCTAGTTGTGGAGTTTCTAGTTGTGGAGTTTCTAGTTGCAGAGTTTCTAGTTGCGAAGTCTCAAGTTGTGGAGCTTCTAGTTGTGGAGTTTCTAGTGGCGGAGTTTCTAGTTGCAGAGTTTCTAGTTGCGGAGTTTTCTAGTTGTGGAGTTTCTAGTGGCGGAGTTTCTAGTCTCGGAGCTTCAAGTTGTGGAGTTTCTAGTTGTGGAGTTTCTAGTTGTGGAGTTTGTAGTTGTGGAGTATCTAGTTGTGGGCTTTCAAGTTGTGGAGATTCTAGTTGTGGAGTTTCTAGTTGCGGAGTTTTCTAGTCGCGGAGTCTGTAGTTGTGGAGTTTCTAGTTGTGGAATTTCTAGTTACGGAGTTTCTAGTTGTGGAGCTTTTAGTTGAGGAGTCTCTAGTTGTTGAGTCTCTAGTTGTGGAATTTCTAGTTGTGGAGTTTCTAGTTGTGGAGTTTCTAGTTGTGGAATTTCAAGTTGTGGAGTCTCTAGTGGCGGAGTGAGTTTCTAGTTGCGGAGTTTCTCGTTGTGGAGTTTCTAGTTGCGGAGCCAGTAGTTGTGGAGTTTCTAGTTGTGGAGTTTCTAGTTGTGGAGTTTTTAGTGTTTGAATTTCTAGTTGCCGAGTTCTTTAGTTGCGAAGTCTCAAGTTGTGGAGTTTCTAGCTGTGAAGTTTCTAGTTGCGGAGTTTCTAGTTGCGGAGTTTCTAGTTGTGGAGTTTTTAGTTGAGGAGTCTCTAGTTGTGGAGTGTCTAGTTGTGGAGTTTCTAGTTGTGGAGTGTCTACTTGTGGAGTTTCTAGTTGTGGAGTTTCTAGTTGTGGAGTTTCTAGTCGTGGAGTCTGTAGTTGTGGAGTATCTATTTGTTGGGTTTCAAGTTATGGAGTTTATGGCTGTGGAGTTTCTAGTTGTGGAGTTTCTAGTTGTTGAGTTTGTAGTTGCCGAGTTTCTAGTTGCGAAGTCTCAAGTCGTGGAGTTTCTAGCTGCGGAGTTTCTAGTTGCGGAGCTTCAAGTGGCGGAGTTTCTAGTTGTGGAGTTTGTAGTTGTGGAGTATCTAGTTGTGGGCTTTCAAGTTGTGGAGTTTCTAGTTGTGGAGTTTCTAGTTGCGGAGTTTTCTAGTCGCGGAGTCTGTAGTTGTGGAGTTTCTAGTTGTGGAATTTCTAGTTACGGAGTTTCTAGTTGTGGAGCTTTTAGTTGAGGAGTCTCTAGTTGCGGAGTTTCTAGTTGCGGAGTTTCTAGTTGCGGAGTTTCTAGTTTCAGAGTTTCTAGTTGCGGAGTTTCTAGTTGTGGAGTTTCTAGTTGTTGAGTTTCTAGTCGCCGAGTTCTTTACTTGCCAAGTCTCAAGTTCTGGAGTTTCTAGCTGTGGAATTTCTAGTTGTTGAGTTTCTAGTTGCGGAGTTTCTAGTTGTGGAGTTTTTAGCTGTGGAGTCTCTAGTTGTGGAGTCTCTAGTTGTGGAGTTTCTAGTTGTGGAGTGTCTACTTGTGGAGTTTCTAGTTGTGGAGTTTCTAGTTGTGGAGTTTCTATTTGTAGTTTTTATTTTTCGAGTTTGTAGTTGTAGATTTTCTAATTGCAGAGTTCCTAGTTGTGGAGTTTCTAGTTGTGGAGTTTCTTGTTGGGGAGTTTCTAGTTGTGAAGTTTCTAATTGTAGATTTTCTAGTGGCGGAATTTCTAGTTGCGAAGTTTCTAGTTAGGGAGTTTCTACTTGAGTTTATAGCTGCGGATTTTCTAGTTCCACAGTTTCGAGTTGCAAAGTTTCAAGTTGTCGAGTTTGTAGTTGCGGAGTCGCTAGTTGTGGAGTTTCTAGTTGCGGAGTTGCTAGCTGTGGAGTTTCTAGTTGCGGAGTCTCTAATTGTGCAGTCTCTAGTTTTGGAGTCTCTAGTTGTGGAGTTTCTAGTTGTGGAGTTTATAGATGTGGAGTTTCTAGCTCTGGAGATTCTAGTTGCGGGGTTTCGAGTTGCAGAGTTTCTCTTTGCGGAGTTTCTTGTTGCCGAGTTTCTAGTTGTGGAGTTTCTATTTGTGAAGTTTTAGTTGTGGAGTTTCAAGTTGTGGAATTCATAGGTGTGGAGTTTCTAGTTGTGGAGTTTCTAGTTTTCGAGTTTCTAGTTACGGAGTTTCTAGTTGTGGAGTTTTTAGTTGTGGAGCTTTTAGTTGAGGAGTCTCTAGTTGTTGATTCTCTAGTTGTGGAAGTTCTAGTTGTGGAGTTTCTAGTTGCGGAGTTTCTTGATGTGGAGTTTCTAGTTGTGGAGTTTCTGGCTGTGGAGTTTATAGTTGCGGAGTTTCTAGTATAGGAGTTTCTAGTTGTGGAGTTTCTAGTTGTGGAGTTTCTAGTTGTAGAGTTTCTAGTTGCGAAGTCTCAAGTCGTGGAGTTTCTAGTTGTGGAGTTTCTAGTTGTGGAGTTTTTAGTTGTGGAGTTTCTAGTTGTGGGGTTCGTAGTTGTGGGGTTCGTAGTTGTGCAGTTCTAGTTGTGGAGTCTCTAGTTGAGGAGTTTCCATTTGTGTTGTTTCTAGCTGTGGAGTTTCTAGTTGCGGAGTTTCTAGATGCAGAGTTTCTAGTTGCGGAGTTTTCTAGTTGTGGAGATTGTAATGGCGGAGTTTCTAGTTGCGGAGTTCCAAGTTGTGGAGTTTCTAGTTGTCGAGCTTCTAGTTCTGGGGTTCGTAGTTGTGGGATTCGTAGTTGTGCAGTTTCTAGTTGTGGAGTTTCTAGGTATGGAGTTTGTAGTTGTGGAGTATCTAGTTGTGGACTTTCAAGTTGTGAAGTTTCTAGTTGTGGAGTTTCTAGTCGCGGAGTTTTCTAGTTGCGGAGTCTGTAGTTGTGGAGTTTCTAGTTGTGGAATTTCTAGTTGTGGATTCTCTAGTTGCGGAGTGAGTTTCTAGTTGCGGAGTTTCTGGTTGTGGAGTTTCTAGTTGCAGAGTCAGTAGTTGTGGAGTTTCTAGTTGTGGAATTTATAGCTGTGGAGTTTCTAGTTGCGGAGTTTCTAGTTGTGGGGTTCGTAGTTGTGGAGTTCGTAGTTGTGGAGTTTCTAGTTGTGAAGTCTCTAGTTGGGGAGTTTCCAGTTGTGCAGTTTCTAGCTGTGGAGTTTTTCGTTGCGGAGTTTCTAGTTGCAGAGTTTCTAGTAGCGGAGTTTTCTAGTTGTGGAGATTCCAGTGGCGGAGTTTCTAGTTGCGGAGTTTCAAGTTGTGGAGTTTCTAGTTGTGGATTTTCTAGCTGTGGAGTTTATAGTTGCGGAGTTTTTAGTTGCGGAGTTTCTGGTTGTGGAGTTTCTAGTTCTGGAGTCTGTAGTTGTGGAGTATCTATTTGTTGGGTTTCAAGTTGTGGAGTTTCTAGTTGTGGAGTTTCTAGTTGTTGAGTTTCTAGTAGTTGAGTTTCCAGTTGCCGAGTTTCTAGTTGCGAAATCTCAAGTCGTGGAGTTTCTAGCTGTGGAGTTTCTAGTTGCGGAGTTTCTAGTTGCGGAGTTTCTTGTTGTGGATTTTGTAGTTGTGGAGTATATAGTTGTGGTGTTTCAAGTTGTGGAGTTTCTAGTTGCGGAGTTTCTAGTTGCAGAGTTTCTCGTTCCGGAGATTTCTAGTTGTGGAGTTTCTAGTTGTGGATTTTCTAGCTGTGGAGTTTCTAGTTGCGGAGTTTCTAGTTGGGGGGTTCGTAGTTGTGGAGTTCGTAGTTGTGGAGTTTCTAGTTGTGAAGTCTCTAGTTAGGGAGTTTCCAGTTGTGGAGTTTCTAGCTGTGGAGTTTTTCGTTGCGGAGTTTCTAGTTGCAGAGTTTCTAGTAGCGGAGTTTTCTAGTTGTGGAGATTCTAGTGGCGGAGTTTCTAGTTGCGGAGTTTCAAGTTGTGGAGTTTCTAGTTGTGGATTTTCTAGCTGTGGAGTTTCTAGTTGCGGAGTTTTTAGTTGCGGAGTTTCTGGTTGTGGAGTTTCTAGTTCTGGAGTCTGTAGTTGTGGAGTATCTATTTGTTGGGTTTCAAGTTGTGGAGTTTCTAGTTGTGGAGTTTCTAGTTGTTGAGTTTCTAGTAGTTGAGTTTCCAGTTGCCGAGTTTCTAGTTGCGAAGTCTCAAGTCGTGGAGTTTCTAGCTGTGGAGTTTCTAGTTGCGGAGTTTCTAGTTGCGGAGTTTCTAGTTGTGGATTTTGTAGTTGTGGAGTATATAGTTGTGGTGTTTCAAGTTGTGGAGTTTCTAGTTGCGGAGTTTCTAGTTGCAGAGTTTCTAGTTCCGGAGTTTTCTAGTTGTGGAGTTTCTAGTTGCGGAGTTCCTATCTGTGGAGTTTCTAATTGCGAAGTTTCTAGTTGCAGAGTTTCTAGTTGTGGAGTTTCTAGTTGTGGAGTTTTAGTTGTGGAGTTTAAAGTTGTGGAATTTATAGGTGTGGAGTTTCTAGTTGTGGAGTTTCTAGTTTTCGGGTTTCTAGTTACGGAGTTTCTAGTTGTGGAGTTTCTAGTTGTGAGTTTCTAGTTGTGGAGTTTCTAGTTGTGGAGCTTTTAGTTGAGTTGTGGAGCTCTAGTTGTGGAGTTTCTAGTTGTGGAGTGTCTACTTGTGGAGTTTCTAGTTGTGGAGTTTCTAGCTGTGGAGTTTCTAGTTGCAGGGTTTCTAGTTTCGGAGTTTTCTAGTTGTGGAGTTTCTAGTTGCGGAGTTTCTAGTTGCGGAGTTTCAAGTTGTGGAGTTTCTAGTTGTGGAGTTTCTAGTTGTGGAGTTTTTAGTTGTGGAGTTTCTAATTGTGGAGCTTCTTGATGGGGAGTTTCTAGTTGTGAAGTTTCTAGTTGTGGATTTTCGAGTTGTGGAGTTTCTAGTTGCGAAGTTTCTAGTTGGGGAGTTTCTACTTGAGTTTATAGTTGCGGATTTTCTAGTTGCAGAGTTTTAAGTTGTCGAGTTTCTAGTTGCGGAGTCTCTAGTTTTGGAGTTTCTAGTTGCGGAGTTTCTAGCTGTGGAGTTTCTAGTTGCGGAGTCTCTAGTTGTGCAGTCTCTGGTTTTGGAGTCTCTGGTTGTGGAGTTTCTAGTTGTGGAGTTTCTAGCTGTGGAGTTTCAAGTTGCGGAGTCTCTAGTTGTGCAGTCTCTAGCTGTGGAGTCTCTGGCTGTGGAGTTTCTAGTTGTGGAGTTTCTAGTTGCGGAGTTTCTAGTTGCAGAGTTTCTAGTTCCGGAGTTTTCTAGTTGTGGAGTTTCTAGTTGCGGATTTTCTAGTTGTGGAGCTTCAAGTTGTGGAGTTTCTAGTTTTCGGGTTTCTAGTTACGGAGTTTCTAGTTGTGGAGTTTCTAGTTGTGGAGTTTCTAGTTGTGGAGCTTTTAGTTGAGTTGTGGAGCTCTAGTTGTGGAGTTTCTAGTTGTGGAGTGTCTACTTGGGGAGTTTCTAGTTGTGGAGTTTCTAGCTGTGGAGTTTCTAGTTGCAGGGTTTCTAGTTTCAGAGTTTTCTAGTTGTGGAGTTTCTAGTTGCGGAGTTTCTAGTTGCGGAGTTTCAAGTTGTGGAGTTTCTAGTTGTGGAGTTTCTAGTTGTGGAGTTTTTAGTTGTGGAGTTTCTAATTGTGGAGCTTCTTGATGGGGAGTTTCTAGTTGTGAAGTTTCTAGTTGTGGATTTTCGAGTTGTGGAGTTTCTAGTTGCGAAGTTTCTAGTTGGGGAGTTTCTACTTGAGTTTATAGTTGCGGATTTTCTAGGTGCAGAGTTTTAAGTTGTCGAGTTTCTAGTTGCAAAGTCTCTAGTTGTGGAGTTTCAAGTTGCGGAGTTTCTAGCTGTGGAGTTTCTAGTTGCGGAGTCTCTAGTTGTGCAGTCTCTGGTTTTGGAGTCTCTGGTTGTGCAGTTTCTAGTTGTGGAGTTTCTAGCTGTGGAGTTTCAAGTTGCGGAGTCTCTAGTTGTGCAGTCTCTAGCTGTGGAGTCTCTGGCTGTGGAGTTTCAAGTTGTGGAGTTTCTAGTTGTGGATTTTCTGGCTGTGGAGTTTCTAGTTGTGGAGTCTCTAGTTGTGGAGTTTCTAGTTGTGAGGTTTGTAGTTGTTGAGTTTCTAGTTTTCGAGTTTCTAGTTGTGGAGTCTCTAGTTGTGGAGTTTCTAGTTGTGAAGTTTCTAGTTGCGAAGTCTCAAGTTGTTGAGTTTCTAGTTGTGGAGTTTCTAGTTGTGGGGTTCGTAGTTGTGGGGTTCGTAGTTGTGCAGTTTCTAGTTGTGGAGTATCTACTTGTGGAGTTTCCATTTGTGGTGTTTCTAGCTGTGGAGTTTCTAGTTGCGGAGTTTCTAGATGTAGAGTTTCTAGTTGCGGAGTTTTCTAGTTGTGGAGATTCCAGTGGCGGAGTTTCTAGTTGCGGAGTTCCAAGTTGTGGAGTTTCTAGTTGTGGAGTTTCTAGTTGTGGAATTTGTAGTTGTGGAGTATATAGCTGTGGTGTTTCAAGTTGTGGAGTTTCTAGTGGCGGAGTTTCTAGTTGTAGAGTTTCTAGTTGCGGAGTTTTTTAGTTGTGGAGTTTCTAGTTGCGGAGTTTCTAGTTGCGGAGCTTCAAGTCGTGGAGTTTCTAGTTGTGGAGTTTCTAGTTGTGGAGTTTCTAGTTGTGGAGTATCTAGTAGTGGGCTTTCAAGTTGTGGAGTTTCTAGTTGTGGAGTTTCTAGTTGCGGAGTTTTCTAGTTGCGGAGTCTGTAGTTGTGGAGTTTCTAGTTGTGGAATTTCTAGTTACGGAGTTTCTAATTGTGGAGCTTTTAGTTGAGGAGTCTCTAGTTGTTGAGTCTCTAGTTGTGGAATTTCTAGTTGTGGAGTTTCTAGTTGTGGAGTTTATAGTTGTGGAATTTCAAGTTGTGGAGTCTCCAGTGGCGGAGTGAGTTTCTCGTTGCGGAGTTTCTGTTTGTGGAGTTTCTAGTTGCGGAGCCAGTAGTTGTGGAGTTTCTAGTTGTGGAGTTTTTAGTTGTGAAGTTTCTAGTGTTTGAATTTCTAGTTGCCGAGTTCTTTAGTTGCGAAGTCTCAAGTTGTGGAGTTTCTAGCTGTGAAGTTTCTAGTTGCGGAGTTTCTAGTGGCGGAGTTTCTAGTTGTGGAGTTTTTAGTTGAGGAGTCTCTAGTTGTGGGGTCTCTAGTTGTGGAGTTTCTAGTTGTGGAGTGTCTACTTGTGGAGTTTCTAGTTGTGGAGTTTCTAGTTGTGGAGTTTCTAGTCGTGGAGTCTGTAGTTGTGGAGTAGCTATTTGTTGGGTTTCAAGTTATGGAGTTTTTGGCTGTGGAGTTTCTAGTTGTGGAGTTTCTAGTAGTTGAGTTTCTAGTTGTGGAATTTGTAGTTGTGGAGTATCTAGTTTTGGTGTTTCAAGTTGTGGAGTTTCTAGCTGTGGAGTTTCTAGTTGCGGAGTTTCTAGTTGCAGAGTTTCTAGTTGCGGAGTTTCTAGTTGCGGAGTTTCTAGTTGTGGAGTTTCTAGTTGTTGAGTTTCTAGTGGCCGAGTTCTTTAGTTGCGAAGTCTCAAGTTGTGAAGTTTCTAGCTGTGGAATTTCTAGTTGTTGAGTTTCTAGATCCGGAGTTTCTGGTTGTGGAGTTTTTAGCTGTGGAGTCTCTAGTTGTGGAGTCTCTAGTTGTGGAGTTTCTAGTTGTGGAGTGTCTACTTGTGGAGTTTCTAGTTGTGGAGATTCTAGTTGTAGAGTTTCTATTTGTAGTTTTTATTTTTCGAGTTTGTAGTTGTAGATTTTCTAGTTGCAGAGTTCCTAAATGTGGAGTTTCTAGTTGTGGAGTTTCTTGTTGGGGTGTTTCTAGTTGTGAAGTTTCTAATTGTGGATTTTCTAGTTGCGGAATTTCTAGTTGCGAAGTTTCTAGTTGGGGAGTTTCTACTTGAATTTATAGTTGTGGATTTTCTAGTTCCACAGTTTCGAGTTGCAAAGTTTCAAGTTGTCGAGTTTGTAGTTGCGGAGTCGCTAGTTGTGGAGTTTCTAGTGTCGGAGTTGCTAGCTGTGGAGTTTCTAGTTGCGGAGTCTCTAATTGTGCAGTCTCTAGTTTTGGAGTCTCTATTTGTGGAGATTCTAGTTGCGGAGTTTCTAGTTGCAGAGTTTCTAGTTGCGGAGTTTCTTGTTGCAGAGTTTGTAGTTGTGGAGTTTCTAGTTGTGAAGTTTTAGTTGTGGAGTTTCAAGTTGTGGAATTCATAGGTGTGGAGTTTCTAGTTGTGGAGTTTCTAGTTGCGGAGTTTCTAGTTGCTGAGTTTCTAGTTCCGGAGTTTTCTAGTTGTGGAGTTTCTAGTTGCGGATTTTCTAGTTGTGGAGCTTCAAGTTGTGGAGTTACTCGTTGTGGAGTTTCTTGTTGTGGAGTTTGTAGTTGTGGAGTATCTAGTTGTGGACTTTCAAGTTGTGGAGTTTGTAGTTGTGGAGTATCTAGTTGTGGACTTTCAAGTTGTGGAGTTTCTATTTGCGGAGATTCTAGCTGCAGAGTTTCTAGTTGTGGATTTTCTAGCTGTGGAATTTCTGGTTGCAGATTTTTTAGTTGCGGTGTTTCTAGTTGTGGAGTTTCTAGTTGTTGAGTTTCTAGTTGCCGAGTTCTTTAGTTGCGAAGTCTCAAGTTGTAGAGTTTCTAGCTGTGGAGTTTCTAGTTGCGGAGTTTCTAGTTGCGGAGTTTCTAGTTGCGGAGTTTCTAGTTGTGCAGTTTTAGTTGTGGAGTCTCTAGTTGTGGAGTTTCTTGTTGTTGATTTTCTATCTGTGGAGTTTCTATTTGCGGAGTTTCTAGTTGCAGAGTTTCTAGTAGTGGATTTTCTAGCTGTGGAGTTTCTGCTTGCAGAGTTTTTAGTTGCGGTGTTTCTAGTTGTGGAGTTTCTAGTTGTTGAGTTTGTAGTTGCCGAGTTCTTTAGTTGCGAAGTCTCAAGTTGTAGAGTTTCTAGCTGTGGAGTTTCTAGTTGCAGAGTTTCTAGTTGCGGAGTTTCTAGTTGTGGATCTTTTAGTTGTGGAGTCTCTAGTTGTGGACTTTCTAGTTGTGGAGTGTCTACTTGTTAAGTTTCTAGTTGTGGAGTTTCTATTTGTTGTTTTTAGTTTTCAAATTTGTAGTTGTAGATTTTCTAGTTGCAGAGTTCCTAGTTTTGGAGTATCTAATTGCGGAGTCTCTAATTGTGCAGTCTCTAGTTTTGGAGTCTCTAGTTGTGGAGTTTCTGGTTGTGGAGTTTATAGTTGTGGAATTTCTAACTGTGGAGATTCTACTTGCGGAGTTTCTAGTTGCAGAGTTTCTAGTTGTAGAGTTTCTAGTTGTGGAGTTTTAGTTGTGGAGTTTAAAGTTGTGGAATTTATAGGTGTGGAGTTTCTAGTTGTGGAGTTTCTAGTTTTCGGGTTTCTAGTTACGGAGTTTCTAGTTGTGGAGTTTCTAGTTGTGGAGTTTCTAGTTGTGGAGCTTTTAGTTGAGTTGTGGAGCTCTAGTTGTGGAGTTTCTAGTTGTGGAGTGTCTACTTGGGGAGTTTCTAATTGTGGAGTTTCTAGCTGTGGAGTTTCTAGTTGCAGGGTTTCTAGTTTCAGAGTTTTCTAGTTGTGGAGTTTCTAGTTGCGGAGTTTCTAGTTGCGGAGTTTCAAGTTGTGGAGTTTCTAGTTGTGGAGTTTCTAGTTGTGGAGTTTTTAGTTGTGGAGTTTCTAATTGTGGAGCTTCTTGATGGGGAGTTTCTAGTTGTGAAGTTTCTAGTTGTGGATTTTCGAGTTGTGGAGTTTCTAGTTGCGAAGTTTCTAGTTGGGGAGTTTCTACTTGAGTTTATAGTTGCGGATTTTCTAGTTGCAGAGTTTTAAGTTGTCGAGTTTCTAGTTGCAAAGTCTCTAGTTGTGGAGTTTCTAGTTGCGGAGTTTCTAGCTGTGGAGTTTCTAGTTGCGGAGTCTCTAGTTGTGCAGTCTCTGGTTTTGGAGTCTCTGGTTGTGCAGTTTCTAGTTGTGGAGTTTCTAGCTGTGGAGTTTCAAGTTGCGGAGTCTCTAGTTGTGCAGTCTCTAGCTGTGGAGTCTCTGGCTGTGGAGTTTCTAGTTGTGGAGTTTCTAGTTGTGGATTTTCTGGCTGTGGAGTTTCTAGTTGTGGAGTCTCTAGTTGTGGAGTTTCTAGTTGTGAGGTTTGTAGTTGTTGAGTTTCTAGTTTTCGAGTTTCTAGTTGTGGAGTCTCTAGTTGTGGAGTTTCTAGTTGTGAAGTTTCTAGTTGCGAAGTCTCAAGTTGTTGAGTTTCTAGTTGTGGAGTTTCTAGTTGTGGGGTTCGTAGTTGTGGGGTTCGTAGTTGTGCAGTTTCTAGTTGTGGAGTATCTACTTGTGGAGTTTCCATTTGTGGTGTTTCTAGCTGTGGAGTTTCTAGTTGCGGAGTTTCTAGATGTAGAGTTTCTAGTTGCGGAGTTTTCTAGTTGTGGAGATTCCAGTGGCGGAGTTTCTAGTTGCGGAGTTCCAAGTTGTGGAGTTTCTAGTTGTGGAGTTTCTAGTTGTGGAATTTGCAGTTGTGGAGTATATAGCTGTGGTGTTTCAAGTTGTGGAGTTTCTAGTGGCGGAGTTTCTAGTTGTAGAGTTTCTAGTTGCGGAGTTTTTTAGTTGTGGAGTTTCTAGTTGCGGAGTTTCTAGTTGCGGAGCTTCAAGTCGTGGAGTTTTTAGTTGTGGAGTTTCTAGTTGTGGAGTTTGTAGTTGTGGAGTATCTAGTAGTGGGCTTTCAAGTTGTGGAGTTTCTAGTTGTGGAGTTTCTAGTTGCGGAGTTTTCTAGTTGCGGAGTCTGTAGTTGTGGAGTTTCTAGTTGTGGAATTTCTAGTTACGGAGTTTCTAATTGTGGAGCTTTTAGTTGAGGAGTCTCTAGTTGTTGAGTCTCTAGTTGTGGAATTTCTAGTTGTGGAGTTTCTAGTTGTGGAGTTTATAGTTGTGGAATTTCAAGTTGTGGAGTCTCTAGTGGCGGAGTGAGTTTCTAGTTGCGGAGTTTCTGTTTGTGGAGTTTCTAGTTGCGGAGCCAGTAGTTGTGGAGTTTCTAGTTGTGGAGTTTTTAGTTGTGGAGTTTCTAGTGTTTGAATTTCTAGTTGCCGAGTTCTTTAGTTGCGAAGTCTCAAGTTGTGGAGTTTCTAGCTGTGAAGTTTCTAGTTGCGGAGTTTCTAGTGGCGGAGTTTCTAGTTGTGGAGTTTTTAGTTGAGGAGTCTCTAGTTGTGGGGTCTCTAGTTGTGGAGTTTCTAGTTGTGGAGTGTCTAGTTGTGCAGTTTCTAGTTGTGGAGTTTCTAGTTGTGGAGTTTCTAGTCGTGGAGTCTGTAGTTGTGGAGTAGCTATTTGTTGGGTTTCAAGTTATGGAGTTTTTGGCTGTGGAGTTTCTAGTTGTGGAGTTTCTAGTAGTTGAGTTTCTAGTTGTGGAATTTGTAGTTGTGGAGTATCTAGTTTTGGTGTTTCAAGTTGTGGAGTTTCTAGCTGTGGAGTTTCTAGTTGCGGAGTTTCTAGTTGCAGAGTTTCTAGTTGCGGAGTTTCTAGTTGCGGAGTTTCTAGTTGTGGAGTTTCTAGTTGTTGAGTTTCTAGTGGCCGAGTTCTTTAGTTGCGAAGTCTCAAGTTGTGAAGTTTCTAGCTGTGGAATTTCTAGTTGTTGAGTTTCTAGATCCGGAGTTTCTAGTTGTGGAGTTTTTAGCTGTGGAGTCTCTAGTTGTGGAGTCTCTAGTTGTGGAGTTTCTAGTTGTGGAGTGTCTACTTGTAGAGTTTCTAGTTGTGGAGATTCTAGTTGTAGAGTTTCTATTTGTAGTTTTTATTTTTCGAGTTTGTAGTAGATTTTCTAGTTGCAGAGTTCCTAAATGTGGAGTTTCTAGTTGTGGAGTTTCTTGTTGGGGTGTTTCTAGTTGTGAAGTTTCTAATTGTGGATTTTCTAGTTGCGGAATTTCTAGTTGCGAAGTTTCTAGTTGGGGAGTTTCTACTTGAATTTATAGTTGTGGATTTTCTAGTTCCACAGTTTCGAGTTGCAAAGTTTCAAGTTGTCGAGTTTGTAGTTGCGGAGTCGCTAGTTGTGGAGTTTCTAGTGTCGGAGTTGCTAGCTGTGGAGTTTCTAGTTGCGGAGTCTCTAATTGTGCAGTCTCTAGTTTTGGAGTCTCTATTTGTGGAGATTCTAGTTGCGGAGTTTCTAGTTGCAGAGTTTCTAGTTGCGGAGTTTCTTGTTGCAGAGTTTGTAGTTGTGGAGTTTCTAGTTGTGAAGTTTTAGTTGTGGAGTTTCAAGTTGTGGAATTCATAGGTGTGGAGTTTCTAGTTGTGGAGTTTCTAGTTTTCGAGTTTCTAGTTACGGAGTTTCTAGTTGTGGAGTTTTTAGTTGTGGAGCTTTTAGTTGAGGAGTCTCTAGTTGTTGAGTCTCTAGTTGTGGAAGATCTAGGTGTGGAGTTTCTAGTTGCGGAGTTTCTTGTTGCGGAGTTTCTAGATGTGGAGTTTCTAGTTGTGGAGTTTCTGGCTGTGGAGTGTATAGTTTTCGAGTTTCTAGTTGTGGAGTCTCTAGTTGTGGAGTTTCTAGTTGTGAAGTTTCTAGTTGCGAAGTCTAAAGTTGTTGAGTTTCTAGTTGTGGAGTTTCTAGTTGTGGGGTTCGTAGTTGTGGGGTTCGTAGTTGTGCAGTTTCTAGTTGTGGAGTATCTACTTGTGGAGTTTCCATTTGTGGTGTTTCTAGCTGTGGAGTTTCTAGTTGCGGAGTTTCTAGATGCAGAGTTTCTAGTTGCGGAGTTTTCTAGTTGTGGAGATTCCAGTGGCGGAGTTTCTAGTATCGGAGTTTCTAGTTGTGGAGTTTCTAGTTGCAGAGTTTCTAGTTGCGAAGTCTCAAGTTGTGGAGTTTCTAGTTGTGGAGTTTCTAGTGGCGGAGTTACTAGTTGCAGAGTTTCTAGTTGCGGAGTTTTCTAGTTGTGGAGTTTCTAGTGGCGGAGTTTCTAGTCTCGGAGCTTCAAGTTGTGGAGTTTCTAGTGTTGGAGTTTCTAGTTGTGGAGTTTGTAGTTGTGGAGTATCTAGTTGTGGGCTTTCAAGTTGTGGAGTTTCTAGTTGTGGAGTTTCTAGTTGCGGAGTTTTCTAGTCGCGGAGTCTGTAGTTGTGGAGTTTCCAGTTGTGGAATTTCTAGTTACGGAGTTTCTAGTTGTGGAGCTTTTAGTTGAGGAGTCTCTAGTTGTTGAGTCTCTAGTTGTGGAATTTCTAGTTGTGGAGTTTCTAGTTGTGGAGTTTCTACTTGTGGAATTTCAAGTTGTGGAGTCTCTAGTGGCGGAGTGAGTTTCTAGTTGCGGAGTTTCTCGTTGTGGAGTTTCTAGTTGCGGAGCCAGTAGTTGTGGAGTTTCTAGTTGTGGAGTTTCTAGTTGTGGAGTTTTTAGTGTTTGAATTTCTAGTTGCCGAGTTCTTTAGTTGCGAAGTCTCAAGTTGTGGAGTTTCTAGCTGTGAAGTTTCTAGTTGCGGAGTTTCTAGTTGCGGAGTTTCTAGTTGTGGAGTTTTTAGTTGAGGAGTCTCTAGTTGTGGAGTGTCTAGTTGTGGAGTTTCTAGTTGTGGAGTGTCTACTTGTGGAGTTTCTAGTTGTGGAGTTTCTAGTTGTGGAGTTTCTAGTCGTGGAGTCTGTAGTTGTGGAGTATCTATTTGTTGGGTTTCAAGTTATGGAGTTTATGGCTGTGGAGTTTCTAGTTGTGGAGTTTCTAGTTGTTGAGTTTGTAGTTGCCGAGTTTCTAGTTGCGAAGTCTCAAGTCGTGGAGTTTCTAGCTGCGGAGTTTCTAGTTGCGGAGCTTCAAGTGGCGGAGCTTTTAGTTGTGGAATTTGTAGTTGTGGAGTATCTAGTTTTGGTTTTTCAAGTTGTGGAGTTTCTAGCTGTGGAGTTTCTAGTTGCGGAGTTTCTAGTTTCAGAGTTTCTAGTTGCGGAGTTTCTAGTTGTGGAGTTTCTAGTTGTTGAGTTTCTAGTCGCCGAGTTCTTTACTTGCCAAGTCTCAAGTTCTGGAGTTTCTAGCTGTGGAATTTCTAGTTGTTGAGTTTCTAGTTGCGGAGTTTCTAGTTGTGGAGTTTTTAGCTGTGGAGTCTCTAGTTGTGGAGTCTCTAGTTGTGGAGTTTCTAGTTGTGGAGTGTCTAGTTGTGGAGTTTCTAGTTGTGGAGTTTCTAGTTGTGGAGTTTCTATTTGTAGTTTTTATTTTTCGAGTTTGTAGTTGTAGATTTTCTAATTGCAGAGTTCCTAGTTGTGGAGTTTCTAGTTGTGGAGTTTCTTGTTGGGGAGTTTCTAGTTGTGAAGTTTCTAATTGTAGATTTTCTAGTGGCGGAATTTCTAGTTGCGAAGTTTCTAGTTGGGGAGTTTCTACTTGAGTTTATAGCTGCGGATTTTCTAGTTCCAGAGTTTCGAGTTGCAAAGTTTCAAGTTGTCGAGTTTGTAGTTGCGGAGTCGCTAGTTGTGGAGTTTCTAGTTGCGGAGTTGCTAGCTGTGGAGTTTCTAGTTGCGGAGTCTCTAATTGTGCAGTCTCTAGTTTTGGAGTCTCTAGTTGTGGAGTTTCTAGTTGTGGAGTTTATAGATGTGGAGTTTCTAGCTCTGGAGATTCTAGTTGCGGGGTTTCGAGTTGCAGAGTTTCTCTTTGCGGAGTTTCTTGTTGCAGAGTTTCTAGTTGTGGAGTTTCTAGTTGTGAAATTTAGTTGTGGAGTTTCAAGTTGTGGAATTCATAGGTGTGGAGTTTCTAGTTGTGGAGTTTCTAGTTTTCGAGTTTCTAGTTACGGAGTTTCTAGTTGTGGAGTTTTTAGTTGTGGAGCTTTTAGTTGAGGAGTCTCTAGTTGTTGATTCTCTAGTTGTGGAAGTTCTAGTTGTGGAGTTTCTAGTTGCGGAGTTTCTTGATGTGGAGTTTCTAGTTGTGGAGTTTCTGGCTGTGGAGTTTATAGTTGCGGAGTTTCTAGTATAGGAGTTTCTAGTTGTGGAGTTTCTAGTTGTGGAGTTTCTAGTTGTAGAGTTTCTAGTTGCGAAGTCTCAAGTCGTGGAGTTTCTAGTTGTGGAGTTTCTAGTTGTGGAGTTTCTAGTTGTGGAGTTTCTAGTTGTGGGGTTCGTAGTTGTGGGGTTCGTAGTTGTGCAGTTCTAGTTGTGGAGTCTCTAGTTGAGGAGTTTCCATTTGTGTTGTTTCTAGCTGTGGAGTTTCTAGTTGCGGAGTTTCTAGATGCAGAGTTTCTAGTTGCGGAGTTTTCTAGTTGTGGAGATTGTAATGGCGGAGTTTCTAGTTGCGGAGTTCCAAGTTGTGGAGTTTCTAGTTGTCGAGCTTCTAGTTCTGGGGTTCGTAGTTGTGGGATTCGTAGTTGTGCAGTTTCTAGTTGTGGAGTTTCTAGTTATGGAGTTTGTAGTTGTGGAGTATCTAGTTGTGGACTTTCAAGTTGTGAAGTTTCTAGTTGTGGAGTTTCTAGTCGCGGAGTTTTCTAGTTGCGGAGTCTGTAGTTGTGGAGTTTCTAGTTGTGGAATTTCTAGTTGTGGATTCTCTAGTTGCGGAGTGAGTTTCTAGTTGCGGAGTTTCTGGTTGTGGAGTTTCTAGTTGCAGAGTCAGTAGTTGTGGAGTTTCTAGTTGTGGAATTTATAGCTGTGGAGTTTCTAGTTGCGGAGTTTCTAGTTGTGGGGTTCGTAGTTGTGGAGTTCGTAGTTGTGGAGTTTCTAGTTGTGAAGTCTCTAGTTGGGGAGTTTCCAGTTGTGCAGTTTCTAGCTGTGGAGTTTTTCGTTGCGGAGTTTCTAGTTGCAGAGTTTCTAGTAGCGGAGTTTTCTAGTTGTGGAGATTCTAGTGGCGGAGTTTCTAGTTGCGGAGTTTCAAGTTGTGGAGTTTCTAGTTGTGGATTTTCTAGCTGTGGAGTTTATAGTTGCGGAGTTTTTAGTTGCGGAGTTTCTGGTTGTGGAGTTTCTAGTTCTGGAGTCTGTAGTTGTGGAGTATCTATTTGTTGGGTTTCAAGTTGTGGAGTTTCTAGTTGTGGAGTTTCTAGTTGTTGAGTTTCTAGTAGTTGAGTTTCCAGTTGCCGAGTTTCTAGTTGCGAAATCTCAAGTCGTGGAGTTTCTAGCTGTGGAGTTTCTAGTTGCGGAGTTTCTAGTTGCGGAGTTTCTTGTTGTGGATTTTGTAGTTGTGGAGTATATAGTTGTGGTGTTTCAAGTTGTGGAGTTTCTAGTTGCGGAGTTTCTAGTTGCAGAGTTTCTCGTTCCGGAGATTTCTAGTTGTGGAGTTTCTAGTTGTGGATTTTCTAGCTGTGGAGTTTCTAGTTGCGGAGTTTCTAGTTGGGGGGTTCGTAGTTGTGGAGTTCGTAGTTGTGGAGTTTCTAGTCGTGAAGTCTCTAGTTAGGGAGTTTCCAGTTGTGGAGTTTCTAGCTGTGGAGTTTTTCGTTGCGGAGTTTCTAGTTGCAGAGTTTCTAGTAGCGGAGTTTTCTAGTTGTGGAGATTCTAGTGGCGGAGTTTCTAGTTGCGGAGTTTCAAGTTGTGGAGTTTCTAGTTGTGGATTTTCTAGCTGTGGAGTTTCTAGTTGCGGAGTTTTTAGTTGCGGAGTTTCTGGTTGTGGAGTTTCTAGTTCTGGAGTCTGTAGTTGTGGAGTATCTATTTGTTGGGTTTCAAGTTGTGGAGTTTCTAGTTGTGGAGTTTCTAGTTGTTGAGTTTCTAGTAGTTGAGTTTCCAGTTGCCGAGTTTCTAGTTGCGAAGTCTCAAGTCGTGGAGTTTCTAGCTGTGGAGTTTCTAGTTGCGGAGTTTCTAGTTGCGGAGTTTCTAGTTGTGGATTTTGTAGTTGTGGAGTATATAGTTGCGGTGTTTCAAGTTGTGGAGTTTCTAGTTGCGGAGTTTCTAGTTGCAGAGTTTCTAGTTCCGGAGTTTTCTAGTTGTGGAGTTTCTAGTTGCGGAGTTTCTATCTGTGGAGTTTCTAATTGCGGAGTTTCTAGTTGCAGAGTTTCTAGTTGTGGAGTTTCTAGTTGTGGAGTTTTAGTTGTGGAGTTTAAAGTTGTGGAATTTATAGGTGTGGAGTTTCTAGTTGTGGAGTTTCTAGTTTTCGGGTTTCTAGTTACGGAGTTTCTAGTTGTGGAGTTTCTAGTTGTGAGTTTCTAGTTGTGGAGTTTCTAGTTGTGGAGCTTTTAGTTGAGTTGTGGAGCTCTAGTTGTGGAGTTTCTAGTTGTGGAGTGTCTACTTGTGGAGTTTCTAGTTGTGGAGTTTCTAGCTGTGGAGTTTCTAGTTGCAGGGTTTCTAGTTTCGGAGTTTTCTAGTTGTGGAGTTTCTAGTTGCGAAGTTTCTAGTTGCGGAGTTTCAAGTTGTGGAGTTTCTAGTTGTGGAGTTTCTAGTTGTGGAGTTTTTAGTTGTGGAGTTTCTAATTGTGGAGCTTCTTGATGGGGAGTTTCTAGTTGTGAAGTTTCTAGTTGTGGATTTTCGAGTTGTGGAGTTTCTAGTTGCGAAGTTTCTAGTTGGGGAGTTTCTACTTGAGTTTATAGTTGCGGATTTTCTAGTTGCAGAGTTTTAAGTTGTCGAGTTTCTAGTTGCGGAGTCTCTAGTTTTGGAGTTTCTAGTTGCGGAGTTTCTAGCTGTGGAGTTTCTAGTTGCGGAGTCTCTAGTTGTGCAGTCTCTGGTTTTGGAGTCTCTGGTTGTGGAGTTTCTAGTTGTGGAGTTTCTAGCTGTGGAGTTTATAGTTGTGGAGATTCTAGTTGTAGAGTTTCTATTTGTAGTTTTTATTTTTCGAGTTTGTAGTTGTAGATTTTCTAGTTGCAGAGTTCCTAAATGTGGAGTTTCTAGTTGTGGAGTTTCTTGTTGGGGTGTTTCTAGTTGTGAAGTTTCTAATTGTGGATTTTCTAGTTGCGGAATTTCTAGTTGCGAAGTTTCTAGTTGGGGAGTTTCTACTTGAATTTATAGTTGTGGATTTTCTAGTTCCACAGTTTCGAGTTGCAAAGTTTCAAGTTGTCGAGTTTGTAGTTGCGGAGTCGCTAGTTGTGGAGTTTCTAGTGTCGGAGTTGCTAGCTGTGGAGTTTCTAGTTGCGGAGTCTCTAATTGTGCAGTCTCTAGTTTTGGAGTCTCTATTTGTGGAGATTCTAGTTGCGGAGTTTCTAGTTGCAGAGTTTCTAGTTGCGGAGTTTCTTGTTGCAGAGTTTGTAGTTGTGGAGTTTCTAGTTGTGAAGTTTTAGTTGTGGAGTTTCAAGTTGTGGAATTCATAGGTGTGGAGTTTCTAGTTGTGGAGTTTCTAGTTTTCGAGTTTCTAGTTACGGAGTTTCTAGTTGTGGAGTTTTTAGTTGTGGAGCTTTTAGTTGAGGAGTCTCTAGTTGTTGAGTCTCTAGTTGTGGAAGATCTAGGTGTGGAGTTTCTAGTTGCGGAGTTTCTTGTTGCGGAGTTTCTAGATGTGGAGTTTCTAGTTGTGGAGTTTCTGGCTGTGGAGTGTATAGTTTTCGAGTTTCTAGTTGTGGAGTCTCTAGTTGTGGAGTTTCTAGTTGTGAAGTTTCTAGTTGCGAAGTCTCAAGTTGTTGAGTTTCTAGTTGTGGAGTTTCTAGTTGTGGGGTTCGTAGTTGTGGGGTTCGTAGTTGTGCAGTTTCTAGTTGTGGAGTATCTACTTGTGGAGTTTCCATTTGTGGTGTTTCTAGCTGTGGAGTTTCTAGTTGCGGAGTTTCTAGATGCAGAGTTTCTAGTTGCGGAGTTTTCTAGTTGTGGAGATTCCAGTGGCGGAGTATCTAGTATCGGAGTTTCTAGTTGTGGAGTTTCTAGTTGTGGAGTTTCTAGTTGCAGAGTTTCTAGTTGCGAAGTCTCAAGTTGTGGAGTTTCTAGTTGTGGAGTTTCTAGTGGCGGAGTTTCTAGTTGCAGAGTTTCTAGTTGCGGAGTTTTCTAGTTGTGGAGTTTCTAGTGGCGGAGTTTCTAGTCTCGGAGCTTCAAGTTGTGGAGTTTCTAGTTGTGGAGTTTCTAGTTGTGGAGTTTGTAGTTGTGGAGTATCTAGTTGTGGGCTTTCAAGTTGTGGAGTTTCTAGTTGTGGAGTTTCTAGTTGCGGAGTTTTCTAGTCGCGGAGTCTGTAGTTGTGGAGTTTCTAGTTGTGGAATTTCTAGTTACGGAGTTTCTAGTTGTGGAGCTTTTAGTTGAGGAGTCTCTAGTTGTTGAGTCTCTAGTTGTGGAATTTCTAGTTGTGGAGTTTCTAGTTGTGGAGTTTCTAGTTGTGGAATTTCAAGTTGTGGAGTCTCTAGTGGCGGAGTGAGTTTCTAGTTGCGGAGTTTCTCGTTGTGAAGTTTCTAGTTGCGGAGCCAGTAGTTGTGGAGTTTCTAGTTGTGGAGTTTCTAGTTGTGGAGTTTTTAGTGTTTGAATTTCTAGTTGCCGAGTTCTTTAGTTGCGAAGTCTCAAGTTGTGGAGTTTCTAGCTGTGAAGTTTCTAGTTGCGGAGTTTCTAGTTGCGGAGTTTCTAGTTGTGGAGTTTTTAGTTGAGGAGTCTCTAGTTGTGGAGTGTCTAGTTGTGGAGTTTCTAGTTGTGGAGTGTCTACTTGTGGAGTTTCTAGTTGTGGAGTTTCTAGTTGTGGAGTTTCTAGTCGTGGAGTCTGTAGTTGTGGAGTATCTATTTGTTGGGTTTCAAGTTATGGAGTTTATGGCTGTGGAGTTTCTAGTTGTGGAGTTTCTAGTTGTTGAGTTTGTAGTTGCCGAGTTTCTAGTTGCGAAGTCTCAAGTCGTGGAGTTTCTAGCTGCGGAGTTTCTAGTTGCGGAGCTTCAAGTGGTGGAGTTTCTAGTTGTGGAATTTGTAGTTGTGGAGTATCTAGTTTTGGTTTTTCAAGTTGTGGAGTTTCTAGTTTCAGAGTTTCTAGTTGCGGAGTTTCTAGTTGTGGAGTTTCTAGTTGTTGAGTTTCTAGTCGCCGAGTTCTTTACTTGCCAAGTCTCAAGTTCTGGAGTTTCTAGCTGTGGAATTTCTAGTTGTTGAGTTTCTAGTTGCGGAGTTTCTAGTTGTGGAGTTTTTAGCTGTGGAGTCTCTAGTTGTGGAGTCTCTAGTTGTGGAGTTTCTAGTTGTGGAGTGTCTACTTGTGGAGTTTCTAGTTGTGGAGTTTCTAGTTGTGGAGTTTCTATTTGTAGTTTTTATTTTTCGAGTTTGTAGTTGTAGATTTTCTAATTGCAGAGTTCCTAGTTGTGGAGTTTCTAGTTGTGGAGTTTCTTGTTGGGGAGTTTCTAGTTGTGAAGTTTCTAATTGTAGATTTTCTAGTGGCGGAATTTCTAGTTGCGAAGTTTCTAGTTGGGGAGTTTCTACTTGAGTTTATAGCTGCGGATTTTCTAGTTCCACAGTTTCGAGTTGCAAAGTTTCAAGTTGTCGAGTTTGTAGTTGCGGAGTCGCTAGTTGTGGAGTTTCTAGTTGCGGAGTTGCTAGCTGTGGAGTTTCTAGTTGCGGAGTCTCTAATTGTGCAGTCTCTAGTTTTGGAGTCTCTAGTTGTGGAGTTTCTAGTTGTGGAGTTTATAGATGTGGAGTTTCTAGCTCTGGAGATTCTAGTTGCGGGATTTCGAGTTGCAGAGTTTCTCTTTGCGGAGTTTCTTGTTGCAGAGTTTCTAGTTGTGGAGTTTCTAGTTGTGAAGTTTTAGTTGTGGAGTTTCAAGTTGTGGAATTCATAGGTGTGGAGTTTCTAGTTGTGGAGTTTCTAGTTTTCGAGTTTCTAGTTACGGAGTTTCTAGTTGTGGAGTTTTTAGTTGTGGAGCTTTTAGTTGAGGAGTCTCTAGTTGTTGATTCTCTAGTTGTGGAAGTTCTAGTTGTGGAGTTTCTAGTTGCGGAGTTTCTATCTGTGGAGTTTCTAATTGCGGAGTTTCTAGTTGCAGAGTTTCTAGTTGTGGAGTTTCTAGTTGTGGAGTTTTAGTTGTGGAGTTTAAAGTTGTGGAATTTATAGGTGTGGAGTTTCTAGTTGTGGAGTTTCTAGTTTTCGGGTTTCTAGTTACGGAGTTTCTAGTTGTGGAGTTTCTAGTTGTGAGTTTCTAGTTGTGGAGTTTCTAGTTGTGGAGCTTTTAGTTGAGTTGTGGAGCTCTAGTTGTGGAGTTTCTAGTTGTGGAGTGTCTACTTGTGGAGTTTCTAGTTGTGGAGTTTCTAGCTGTGGAGTTTCTAGTTGCAGGGTTTCTAGTTTCGGAGTTTTCTAGTTGTGGAGTTTCTAGTTGCGAAGTTTCTAGTTGCGGAGTTTCAAGTTGTGGAGTTTCTAGTTGTGGAGTTTCTACTTGAGTTTATAGCTGCGGATTTTCTAGTTCCACAGTTTCGAGTTGCAAAGTTTCAAGTTGTCGAGTTTGTAGTTGCGGAGTCGCTAGTTGTGGAGTTTCTAGTTGCGGAGTTGCTAGCTGTGGAGTTTCTAGTTGCGGAGTCTCTAATTGTGCAGTCTCTAGTTTTGGAGTCTCTAGTTGTGGAGTTTCTAGTTGTGGAGTTTATAGATGTGGAGTTTCTAGCTCTGGAGATTCTAGTTGCGGGATTTCGAGTTGCAGAGTTTCTCTTTGCGGAGTTTCTTGTTGCAGAGTTTCTAGTTGTGGAGTTTCTAGTTGTGAAGTTTTAGTTGTGGAGTTTCAAGTTGTGGAATTCATAGGTGTGGAGTTTCTAGTTGTGGAGTTTCTAGTTTTCGAGTTTCTAGTTACGGAGTTTCTAGTTGTGGAGTTTTTAGTTGTGGAGCTTTTAGTTGAGGAGTCTCTAGTTGTTGATTCTCTAGTTGTGGAAGTTCTAGTTGTGGAGTTTCTAGTTGCGGAGTTTCTATCTGTGGAGTTTCTAATTGCGGAGTTTCTAGTTGCAGAGTTTCTAGTTGTGGAGTTTCTAGTTGTGGAGTTTTAGTTGTGGAGTTTAAAGTTGTGGAATTTATAGGTGTGGAGTTTCTAGTTGTGGAGTTTCTAGTTTTCGGGTTTCTAGTTACGGAGTTTCTAGTTGTGGAGTTTCTAGTTGTGAGTTTCTAGTTGTGGAGTTTCTAGTTGTGGAGCTTTTAGTTGAGTTGTGGAGCTCTAGTTGTGGAGTTTCTAGTTGTGGAGTGTCTACTTGTGGAGTTTCTAGTTGTGGAGTTTCTAGCTGTGGAGTTTCTAGTTGCAGGGTTTCTAGTTTCGGAGTTTTCTAGTTGTGGAGTTTCTAGTTGCGAAGTTTCTAGTTGCGGAGTTTCAAGTTGTGGAGTTTCTAGTTGTGGAGTTTCTAGTTGTGGAGTTTTTAGTTGTGGAGTTTCTAATTGTGGAGCTTCTTGATGGGGAGTTTCTAGTTGTGAAGTTTCTAGTTGTGGATTTTCGAGTTGTGGAGTTTCTAGTTGCGAAGTTTCTAGTTGGGGAGTTTCTACTTGAGTTTATAGTTGCGGATTTTCTAGTTGCAGAGTTTTAAGTTGTCGAGTTTCTAGTTGCGGAGTCTCTAGTTTTGGAGTTTCTAGTTGCGGAGTTTCTAGCTGTGGAGTTTCTAGTTGCGGAGTCTCTAGTTGTGCAGTCTCTGGTTTTGGAGTCTCTGGTTGTGGAGTTTCTAGTTGTGGAGTTTCTAGCTGTGGAGTTTATAGTTGTGGAGATTCTAGTTGTAGAGTTTCTATTTGTAGTTTTTATTTTTCGAGTTTGTAGTTGTAGATTTTCTAGTTGCAGAGTTCCTAAATGTGGAGTTTCTAGTTGTGGAGTTTCTTGTTGGGGTGTTTCTAGTTGTGAAGTTTCTAATTGTGGATTTTCTAGTTGCGGAATTTCTAGTTGCGAAGTTTCTAGTTGGGGAGTTTCTACTTGAATTTATAGTTGTGGATTTTCTAGTTCCACAGTTTCGAGTTGCAAAGTTTCAAGTTGTCGAGTTTGTAGTTGCGGAGTCGCTAGTTGTGGAGTTTCTAGTGTCGGAGTTGCTAGCTGTGGAGTTTCTAGTTGCGGAGTCTCTAATTGTGCAGTCTCTAGTTTTGGAGTCTCTATTTGTGGAGATTCTAGTTGCGGAGTTTCTAGTTGCAGAGTTTCTAGTTGCGGAGTTTCTTGTTGCAGAGTTTGTAGTTGTGGAGTTTCTAGTTGTGAAGTTTTAGTTGTGGAGTTTCAAGTTGTGGAATTCATAGGTGTGGAGTTTCTAGTTGTGGAGTTTCTAGTTTTCGAGTTTCTAGTTACGGAGTTTCTAGTTGTGGAGTTTTTAGTTGTGGAGCTTTTAGTTGAGGAGTCTCTAGTTGTTGAGTCTCTAGTTGTGGAAGATCTAGGTGTGGAGTTTCTAGTTGCGGAGTTTCTTGTTGCGGAGTTTCTAGATGTGGAGTTTCTAGTTGTGGAGTTTCTGGCTGTGGAGTGTATAGTTTTCGAGTTTCTAGTTGTGGAGTCTCTAGTTGTGGAGTTTCTAGTTGTGAAGTTTCTAGTTGCGAAGTCTCAAGTTGTTGAGTTTCTAGTTGTGGAGTTTCTAGTTGTGGGGTTCGTAGTTGTGGGGTTCGTAGTTGTGCAGTTTCTAGTTGTGGAGTATCTACTTGTGGAGTTTCCATTTGTGGTGTTTCTAGCTGTGGAGTTTCTAGTTGCGGAGTTTCTAGATGCAGAGTTTCTAGTTGCGGAGTTTTCTAGTTGTGGAGATTCCAGTGGCGGAGTATCTAGTATCGGAGTTTCTAGTTGTGGAGTTTCTAGTTGTGGAGTTTCTAGTTGCAGAGTTTCTAGTTGCGAAGTCTCAAGTTGTGGAGTTTCTAGTTGTGGAGTTTCTAGTGGCGGAGTTTCTAGTTGCAGAGTTTCTAGTTGCGGAGTTTTCTAGTTGTGGAGTTTCTAGTGGCGGAGTTTCTAGTCTCGGAGCTTCAAGTTGTGGAGTTTCTAGTTGTGGAGTTTCTAGTTGTGGAGTTTGTAGTTGTGGAGTATCTAGTTGTGGGCTTTCAAGTTGTGGAGTTTCTAGTTGTGGAGTTTCTAGTTGCGGAGTTTTCTAGTCGCGGAGTCTGTAGTTGTGGAGTTTCTAGTTGTGGAATTTCTAGTTACGGAGTTTCTAGTTGTGGAGCTTTTAGTTGAGGAGTCTCTAGTTGTTGAGTCTCTAGTTGTGGAATTTCTAGTTGTGGAGTTTCTAGTTGTGGAGTTTCTAGTTGTGGAATTTCAAGTTGTGGAGTCTCTAGTGGCGGAGTGAGTTTCTAGTTGCGGAGTTTCTCGTTGTGAAGTTTCTAGTTGCGGAGCCAGTAGTTGTGGAGTTTCTAGTTGTGGAGTTTCTAGTTGTGGAGTTTTTAGTGTTTGAATTTCTAGTTGCCGAGTTCTTTAGTTGCGAAGTCTCAAGTTGTGGAGTTTCTAGCTGTGAAGTTTCTAGTTGCGGAGTTTCTAGTTGCGGAGTTTCTAGTTGTGGAGTTTTTAGTTGAGGAGTCTCTAGTTGTGGAGTGTCTAGTTGTGGAGTTTCTAGTTGTGGAGTGTCTACTTGTGGAGTTTCTAGTTGTGGAGTTTCTAGTTGTGGAGTTTCTAGTCGTGGAGTCTGTAGTTGTGGAGTATCTATTTGTTGGGTTTCAAGTTATGGAGTTTATGGCTGTGGAGTTTCTAGTTGTGGAGTTTCTAGTTGTTGAGTTTGTAGTTGCCGAGTTTCTAGTTGCGAAGTCTCAAGTCGTGGAGTTTCTAGCTGCGGAGTTTCTAGTTGCGGAGCTTCAAGTGGTGGAGTTTCTAGTTGTGGAATTTGTAGTTGTGGAGTATCTAGTTTTGGTTTTTCAAGTTGTGGAGTTTCTAGTTTCAGAGTTTCTAGTTGCGGAGTTTCTAGTTGTGGAGTTTCTAGTTGTTGAGTTTCTAGTCGCCGAGTTCTTTACTTGCCAAGTCTCAAGTTCTGGAGTTTCTAGCTGTGGAATTTCTAGTTGTTGAGTTTCTAGTTGCGGAGTTTCTAGTTGTGGAGTTTTTAGCTGTGGAGTCTCTAGTTGTGGAGTCTCTAGTTGTGGAGTTTCTAGTTGTGGAGTGTCTACTTGTGGAGTTTCTAGTTGTGGAGTTTCTAGTTGTGGAGTTTCTATTTGTAGTTTTTATTTTTCGAGTTTGTAGTTGTAGATTTTCTAATTGCAGAGTTCCTAGTTGTGGAGTTTCTAGTTGTGGAGTTTCTTGTTGGGGAGTTTCTAGTTGTGAAGTTTCTAATTGTAGATTTTCTAGTGGCGGAATTTCTAGTTGCGAAGTTTCTAGTTGGGGAGTTTCTACTTGAGTTTATAGCTGCGGATTTTCTAGTTCCACAGTTTCGAGTTGCAAAGTTTCAAGTTGTCGAGTTTGTAGTTGCGGAGTCGCTAGTTGTGGAGTTTCTAGTTGCGGAGTTGCTAGCTGTGGAGTTTCTAGTTGCGGAGTCTCTAATTGTGCAGTCTCTAGTTTTGGAGTCTCTAGTTGTGGAGTTTCTAGTTGTGGAGTTTATAGATGTGGAGTTTCTAGCTCTGGAGATTCTAGTTGCGGGATTTCGAGTTGCAGAGTTTCTCTTTGCGGAGTTTCTTGTTGCAGAGTTTCTAGTTGTGGAGTTTCTAGTTGTGAAGTTTTAGTTGTGGAGTTTCAAGTTGTGGAATTCATAGGTGTGGAGTTTCTAGTTGTGGAGTTTCTAGTTTTCGAGTTTCTAGTTACGGAGTTTCTAGTTGTGGAGTTTTTAGTTGTGGAGCTTTTAGTTGAGGAGTCTCTAGTTGTTGATTCTCTAGTTGTGGAAGTTCTAGTTGTGGAGTTTCTAGTTGCGGAGTTTCTTGATGTGGAGTTTCTAGTTGTGGAGTTTCTGGCTGTGGAGTTTATAGTTGCGGAGTTTCTAGTATAGGAGTTTCTAGTTGTGGAGTTTCTAGTTGTGGAGTTTCTAGTTGTAGAGTTTCTAGTTGCGAAGTCTCAAGTCGTGGAGTTTCTAGTTGCGGAGTTTCTAGTTGTGGAGTTTCTAGTTGTGGAGTTTCTAGTTGTGGGGTTCGTAGTTGTGGGGTTCGTAGTTGTGCAGTTCTAGTTGTGGAGTCTCTAGTTGAGGAGTTTCCATTTGTGTTGTTTCTAGCTGTGGAGTTTCTAGTTGCGGAGTTTCTAGATGCAGAGTTTCTAGTTGCGGAGTTTTCTAGTTGTGGAGATTGTAATGGCGGAGTTTCTAGTTGCGGAGTTCCAAGTTGTGGAGTTTCTAGTTGTCGAGCTTCTAGTTCTGGGGTTCGTAGTTGTGGGATTCGTAGTTGTGCAGTTTCTAGTTGTGGAGTTTCTAGTTATGGAGTTTGTAGTTGTGGAGTATCTAGTTGTGGACTTTCAAGTTGTGAAGTTTCTAGTTGTGGAGTTTCTAGTCGCGGAGTTTTCTAGTTGCGGAGTCTGTAGTTGTGGAGTTTCTAGTTGTGGAATTTCTAGTTGTGGATTCTCTAGTTGCGGAGTGAGTTTCTAGTTGCGGAGTTTCTGGTTGTGGAGTTTCTAGTTGCAGAGTCAGTAGTTGTGGAGTTTCTAGTTGTGGAATTTATAGCTGTGGAGTTTCTAGTTGCGGAGTTTCTAGTTGTGGGGTTCGTAGTTGTGGAGTTCGTAGTTGTGGAGTTTCTAGTTGTGAAGTCTCTAGTTGGGGAGTTTCCAGTTGTGCAGTTTCTAGCTGTGGAGTTTTTCGTTGCGGAGTTTCTAGTTGCAGAGTTTCTAGTAGCGGAGTTTTCTAGTTGTGGAGATTCTAGTGGCGGAGTTTCTAGTTGCGGAGTTTCAAGTTGTGGAGTTTCTAGTTGTGGATTTTCTAGCTGTGGAGTTTATAGTTGCGGAGTTTTTAGTTGCGGAGTTTCTGGTTGTGGAGTTTCTAGTTCTGGAGTCTGTAGTTGTGGAGTATCTATTTGTTGGGTTTCAAGTTGTGGAGTTTCTAGTTGTGGAGTTTCTAGTTGTTGAGTTTCTAGTAGTTGAGTTTCCAGTTGCCGAGTTTCTAGTTGCGAAATCTCAAGTCGTGGAGTTTCTAGCTGTGGAGTTTCTAGTTGCGGAGTTTCTAGTTGCGGAGTTTCTTGTTGTGGATTTTGTAGTTGTGGAGTATATAGTTGTGGTGTTTCAAGTTGTGGAGTTTCTAGTTGCGGAGTTTCTAGTTGCAGAGTTTCTCGTTCCGGAGATTTCTAGTTGTGGAGTTTCTAGTTGTGGATTTTCTAGCTGTGGAGTTTATAGTTGCGGAATTTCTAGTTGGGGGGTTCGTAGTTGTGGAGTTCGTAGTTGTGGAGTTTCTAGTTGTGAAGTCTCTAGTTAGGGAGTTTCCAGTTGTGGAGTTTCTAGCTGTGGAGTTTTTCGTTGCGGAGTTTCTAGTTGCAGAGTTTCTAGTAGCGGAGTTTTCTAGTTGTGGAGATTCTAGTGGCGGAGTTTCTAGTTGCGGAGTTTCAAGTTGTGGAGTTTCTAGTTGTGGATTTTCTAGCTGTGGAGTTTCTAGTTGCGGAGTTTTTAGTTGCGGAGTTTCTGGTTGTGGAGTTTCTAGTTCTGGAGTCTGTAGTTGTGGAGTATCTATTTGTTGGGTTTCAAGTTGTGGAGTTTCTAGTTGTGGAGTTTGTAGTTGTTGAGTTTCTAGTAGTTGAGTTTCCAGTTGCCGAGTTTCTAGTTGCGAAGTCTCAAGTCGTGGAGTTTCTAGCTGTGGAGTTTCTAGTTGCGGAGTTTCTAGTTGCGGAGTTTCTAGTTGTGGATTTTGTAGTTGTGGAGTATATAGTTGTGATGTTTCAAGTTGTGGAGTTTCTAGTTGCGGAGTTTCTAGTTGCAGAGTTTCTAGTTCCGGAGTTTTCTAGTTGTGGAGTTTCTAGTTGCGGAGTTTCTATCTGTGGAGTTTCTAATTGCGGAGTTTCTAGTTGCAGAGTTTCTAGTTGTGGAGTTTCTAGTTGTGGAGTTTTAGTTGTGGAGTTTAAAGTTGTGGAATTTATAGGTGTGGAGTTTCTAGTTGTGGAGTTTCTAGTTTTCGGGTTTCTAGTTACGGAGTTTCTAGTTGTGGAGTTTCTAGTTGTGAGTTTCTAGTTGTGGAGTTTCTAGTTGTGGAGCTTTTAGTTGAGTTGTGGAGCTCTAGTTGTGGAGTTTCTAGTTGTGGAGTGTCTACTTGTGGAGTTTCTAGTTGTGGAGTTTCTAGCTGTGGAGTTTCTAGTTGCAGGGTTTCTAGTTTCGGAGTTTTCTAGTTGTGGAGTTTCTAGTTGCGGAGTTTCTAGTTGCGGAGTTTCAAGTTGTGGAGTTTCTAGTTGTGGAGTTTCTAGTTGTGGAGTTTTTAGTTGTGGAGTTTCTAATTGTGGAGCTTCTTGATGGGGAGTTTCTAGTTGTGAAGTTTCTAGTTGTGGATTTTCGAGTTGTGGAGTTTCTAGTTGCGAAGTTTCTAGTTGGGGAGTTTCTACTTGAGTTTATAGTTGCGGATTTTCTAGTTGCAGAGTTTTAAGTTGTCGAGTTTCTAGTTGCGGAGTCTCTAGTTTTGGAGTTTCTAGTTACGGAGTTTCTAGCTGTGGAGTTTCTAGTTGCGGAGTCTCTAGTTGTGCAGTCTCTGGTTTTGGAGTCTCTGGTTGTGGAGTTTCTAGTTGTGGAGTTTCTAGCTGTGGAGTTTCAAGTTGCGGAGTCTCTAGTTGTGCAGTCTCTAGCTGTGGAGTCTCTGGCTGTGGAGTTTCTAGTTGTGGAGTTTCTAGTTGCGGAGTTTCTAGTTGCAGAGTTTCTAGTTCCGGAGTTTTCTAGTTGTGGAGTTTCTAGTTGCGGATTTTCTAGTTGTGGAGCTTCAAGTTGTGGAGTTACTCGTTGTGGAGTTTCTTGTTGTGGAGTTTGTAGTTGTGGAGTATCTAGTTGTGGACTTTCAAGTTGTGGAGTTTGTAGTTGTGGAGTATCTAGTTGTGGACTTTCAAGTTGTGGAGTTTCTATTTGCGGAGATTCTAGCTGCAGAGTTTCTAGTTGTGGATTTTCTAGCTGTGGAATTTCTGGTTGCAGATTTTTTAGTTGCGGTGTTTCTAGTTGTGGAGTTTCTAGTTGTTGAGTTTCTAGTTGCCGAGTTCTTTAGTTGCGAAGTCTCAAGTTGTAGAGTTTCTAGCTGTGGAGTTTCTAGTTGCGGAGTTTCTAGTTGCGGAGTTTCTAGTTGCGGAGTTTCTAGTTGTGCAGTTTTAGTTGTGGAGTCTCTAGTTGTGGAGTTTCTTGTTGTTGATTTTCTATCTGTGGAGTTTCTATTTGCGGAGTTTCTAGTTGCAGAGTTTCTAGTTGTGGATTTTCTAGCTGTGGAGTTTCTGCTTGCAGAGTTTTTAGTTGCGGTGTTTCTAGTTGTGGAGTTTCTAGTTGTTGAGTTTGTAGTTGCCGAGTTCTTTAGTTGCGAAGTCTCAAGTTGTAGAGTTTCTAGCTGTGGAGTTTCTAGTTGCAGAGTTTCTAGTTGCGGAGTTTCTAGTTGTGGATCTTTTAGTTGTGGAGTCTCTAGTTGTGGACTTTCTAGTTGTGGAGTGTCTACTTGTTGAGTTTCTAGTTGTGGAGTTTCTATTTGTTGTTTTTAGTTTTCAAATTTGTAGTTGTAGATTTTCTAGTTGCAGAGTTCCTAGTTTTGGAGTATCTAATTGCGGAGTCTCTAATTGTGCAGTCTCTAGTTTTGGAGTCTCTAGTTGTGGAGTTTCTGGTTGTGGAGTTTATAGTTGTGGAATTTCTAACTGTGGAGATTCTACTTGCGGAGTTTCTAGTTGCAGAGTTTCAAGTTGTAGAGTTTCTAGTTGTGGAGTTTTAGTTGTGGAGTTTAAAGTTGTGGAATTTATAGGTGTGGAGTTTCTAGTTGTGGAGTTTCTAGTTTTCGGGTTTCTAGTTACGGAGTTTCTAGTTGTGGAGTTTCTAGTTGTGGAGTTTCTAGTTGTGGAGCTTTTAGTTGAGTTGTGGAGCTCTAGTTGTGGAGTTTCTAGTTGTGGAGTGTCTACTTGGGGAGTTTCTAATTGTGGAGTTTCTAGCTGTGGAGTTTCTAGTTGCAGGGTTTCTAGTTTCAGAGTTTTCTAGTTGTGGAGTTTCTAGTTGCGGAGTTTCTAGTTGCGGAGTTTCAAGTTGTGGAGTTTCTAGTTGTGGAGTTTCTAGTTGTGGAGTTTTTAGTTGTGGAGTTTCTAATTGTGGAGCTTCTTGATGGGGAGTTTCTAGTTGTGAAGTTTCTAGTTGTGGATTTTCGAGTTGTGGAGTTTCTAGTTGCGAAGTTTCTAGTTGGGGAGTTTCTACTTGAGTTTATAGTTGCGGATTTTCTAGTTGCAGAGTTTTAAGTTGTCGAGTTTCTAGTTGCAAAGTCTCTAGTTGTGGAGTTTCTAGTTGCGGAGTTTCTAGCTGTGGAGTTTCTAGTTGCGGAGTCTCTAGTTGTGCAGTCTCTGGTTTTGGAGTCTCTGGTTGTGCAGTTTCTAGTTGTGGAGTTTCTAGCTGTGGAGTTTCAAGTTGCGGAGTCTCTAGTTGTGCAGTCTCTAGCTGTGGAGTCTCTGGCTGTGGAGTTTCTAGTTGTGGAGTTTCTAGTTGTGGATTTTCTGGCTGTGGAGTTTCTAGTTGTGGAGTCTCTAGTTGTGGAGTTTCTAGTTGTGAGGTTTGTAGTTGTTGAGTTTCTAGTTTTCGAGTTTCTAGTTGTGGAGTCTCTAGTTGTGGAGTTTCTAGTTGTGAAGTTTCTAGTTGCGAAGTCTCAAGTTGTTGAGTTTCTAGTTGTGGAGTTTCTAGTTGTGGGGTTCGTAGTTGTGCAGTTTCTAGTTGTGGAGTATCTACTTGTGGAGTTTCCATTTGTGGTGTTTCTAGCTGTGGAGTTTCTAGTTGCGGAGTTTCTAGATGTAGAGTTTCTAGTTGCGGAGTTTTCTAGTTGTGGAGATTCCAGTGGCGGAGTTTCTAGTTGCGGAGTTCCAAGTTGTGGAGTTTCTAGTTGTGGAGTTTCTAGTTGTGGAATTTGTAGTTGTGGAGTATATAGCTGTGGTGTTTCAAGTTGTGGAGTTTCTAGTGGCGGAGTTTCTAGTTGTAGAGTTTCTAGTTGCGGAGTTTTTTAGTTGTGGAGTTTCTAGTTGCGGAGTTTCTAGTTGCGGAGCTTCAAGTCGTGGAGTTTTTAGTTGTGGAGTTTCTAGTTGTGGAGTTTGTAGTTGTGGAGTATCTAGTAGTGGGCTTTCAAGTTGTGGAGTTTCTAGTTGTGGAGTTTCTAGTTGCGGAGTTTTCTAGTTGCGGAGTCTGTAGTTGTGGAGTTTCTAGTTGTGGAATTTCTAGTTACGGAGTTTCTAATTGTGGAGCTTTTAGTTGAGGAGTCTCTAGTTGTTGAGTCTCTAGTTGTGGAATTTCTAGTTGTGGAGTTTCTAGTCGTGGAGTTTATAGTTGTGGAATTTCAAGTTGTGGAGTCTCTAGTGGCGGAGTGAGTTTCTAGTTGCGGAGTTTCTGTTTGTGGAGTTTCTAGTTGCGGAGCCAGTAGTTGTGGAGTTTCTAGTTGTGGAGTTTTTAGTTGTGGAGTTTCTAGTGTTTGAATTTCTAGTTGCCGAGTTCTTTAGTTGCGAAGTCTCAAGTTGTGGAGTTTCTAGCTGTGAAGTTTCTAGTTGCGGAGTTTCTAGTGGCGGAGTTTCTAGTTGTGGAGTTTTTAGTTGAGGAGTCTCTAGTTGTGGGGTCTCTAGTTGTGGAGTTTCTAGTTGTGGAGTGTCTACTTGTGGAGTTTCTAGTTGTGGAGTTTCTAGTTGTGGAGTTTCTAGTCGTGGAGTCTGTAGTTGTGGAGTAGCTATTTGTTGGGTTTCAAGTTATGGAGTTTTTGGCTGTGGAGTTTCTAGTTGTGGAGTTTCTAGTAGTTGAGTTTCTAGTTGTGGAATTTGTAGTTGTGGAGTATCTAGTTTTGGTGTTTCAAGTTGTGGAGTTTCTAGCTGTGGAGTTTCTAGTTGCGGAGTTTCTAGTTGCAGAGTTTCTAGTTGCGGAGTTTCTAGTTGCGGAGTTTCTAGTTGTGGAGTTTCTAGTTGTTGAGTTTCTAGTGGCCGAGTTCTTTAGTTGCGAAGTCTCAAGTTGTGAAGTTTCTAGCTGTGGAATTTCTAGTTGTTGAGTTTCTAGATCCGGAGTTTCTAGTTGTGGAGTTTTTAGCTGTGGAGTCTCTAGTTGTGGAGTCTCTAGTTGTGGAGTTTCTAGTTGTGGAGTGTCTACTTGTGGAGTTTCTAGTTGTGGAGATTCTAGTTGTAGAGTTTCTATTTGTAGTTTTTATTTTTCGAGTTTGTAGTTGTAGATTTTCTAGTTGCAGAGTTCCTAAATGTGGAGTTTCTAGTTGTGGAGTTTCTTGTTGGGGTGTTTCTAGTTGTGAAGTTTCTAATTGTGGATTTTCTAGTTGCGGAATTTCTAGTTGCGAAGTTTCTAGTTGGGGAGTTTCTACTTGAATTTATAGTTGTGGATTTTCTAGTTCCACAGTTTCGAGTTGCAAAGTTTCAAGTTGTCGAGTTTGTAGTTGCGGAGTCGCTAGTTGTGGAGTTTCTAGTGTCGGAGTTGCTAGCTGTGGAGTTTCTAGTTGCGGAGTCTCTAATTGTGCAGTCTCTAGTTTTGGAGTCTCTATTTGTGGAGATTCTAGTTGCGGAGTTTCTAGTTTCAGAGTTTCTAGTTGCGGAGTTTCTTGTTGCAGAGTTTGTAGTTGTGGAGTTTCTAGTTGTGAAGTTTTAGTTGTGGAGTTTCAAGTTGTGGAATTCATAGGTGTGGAGTTTCTAGTTGTGGAGTTTCTAGTTTTCGAGTTTCTAGTTACGGAGTTTCTAGTTGTGGAGTTTTTAGTTGTGGAGCTTTTAGTTGAGGAGTCTCTAGTTGTTGAGTCTCTAGTTGTGGAAGATCTAGGTGTGGAGTTTCTAGTTGCGGAGTTTCTTGTTGCGGAGTTTCTAGATGTGGAGTTTCTAGTTGTGGAGTTTCTGGCTGTGGAGTGTATAGTTTTCGAGTTTCTAGTTGTGGAGTCTCTAGTTGTGGAGTTTCTAGTTGTGAAGTTTCTAGTTGCGAAGTCTCAAGTTGTTGAGTTTCTAGTTGTGGAGTTTCTAGTTGTGGGGTTCGTAGTTGTGGGGTTCGTAGTTGTGCAGTTTCTAGTTGTGGAGTATCTACTTGTGGAGTTTCCATTTGTGGTGTTTCTAGCTGTGGAGTTTCTAGTTGCGGAGTTTCTAGATGCAGAGTTTCTAGTTGCGGAGTTTTCTAGTTGTGGAGATTCCAGTGGCGGAGTTTCTAGTATCGGAGTTTCTAGTTGTGGAGTTTCTAGTTGTGGAGTTTCTAGTTGCAGAGTTTCTAGTTGCGAAGTCTCAAGTTGTGGAGTTTCTAGTTGTGGAGTTTCTAGTGGCGGAGTTTCTAGTTGCAGAGTTTCTAGTTGCGGAGTTTTCTAGTTGTGGAGTTTCTAGTGGCGGAGTTTCTAGTCTCGGAGCTTCAAGTTGTGGAGTTTCTAGTTGTGGAGTTTCTAGTTGTGGAGTTTGTAGTTGTGGAGTATCTAGTTGTGGGCTTTCAAGTTGTGGAGTTTCTAGTTGTGGAGTTTCTAGTTGCGGAGTTTTCTAGTCGCGGAGTCTGTAGTTGTGGAGTTTCCAGTTGTGGAATTTCTAGTTACGGAGTTTCTAGTTGTGGAGCTTTTAGTTGAGGAGTTTCTAGTTGCAGAGTTTCTAGTTGCGAAGTCTCAAGTTGTGGAGTTTCTAGTTGTGGAGATTGTAATGGCGGAGTTTCTAGTTGCGGAGTTCCAAGTTGTGGAGTTTCTAGTTGTCGAGCTTCTAGTTCTGGGGTTCGTAGTTGTGGGATTCGTAGTTGTGCAGTTTCTAGTTGTGGAGTTTCTAGTTATGGAGTTTGTAGTTGTGGAGTATCTAGTTGTGGACTTTCAAGTTGTGAAGTTTCTAGTTGTGGAGTTTCTAGTCGCGGAGTTTTCTAGTTGCGGAGTCTGTAGTTGTGGAGTTTCTAGTTGTGGAATTTCTAGTTGTGGATTCTCTAGTTGCGGAGTGAGTTTCTAGTTGCGGAGTTTCTGGTTGTGGAGTTTCTAGTTGCAGAGTCAGTAGTTGTGGAGTTTCTAGTTGTGGAATTTATAGCTGTGGAGTTTCTAGTTGCGGAGTTTCTAGTTGTGGGGTTCGTAGTTGTGGAGTTCGTAGTTGTGGAGTTTCTAGTTGTGAAGTCTCTAGTTGGGGAGTTTCCAGTTGTGCAGTTTCTAGCTGTGGAGTTTTTCGTTGCGGAGTTTCTAGTTGCAGAGTTTCTAGTAGCGGAGTTTTCTAGTTGTGGAGATTCTAGTGGCGGAGTTTCTAGTTGCGGAGTTTCAAGTTGTGGAGTTTCTAGTTGTGGATTTTCTAGCTGTGGAGTTTATAGTTGCGGAGTTTTTAGTTGCGGAGTTTCTGGTTGTGGAGTTTCTAGTTCTGGAGTCTGTAGTTGTGGAGTATCTATTTGTTGGGTTTCAAGTTGTGGAGTTTCTAGTTGTGGAGTTTCTAGTTGTTGAGTTTCTAGTAGTTGAGTTTCCAGTTGCCGAGTTTCTAGTTGCGAAATCTCAAGTCGTGGAGTTTCTAGCTGTGGAGTTTCTAGTTGCGGAGTTTCTAGTTGCGGAGTTTCTTGTTGTGGATTTTGTAGTTGTGGAGTATATAGTTGTGGTGTTTCAAGTTGTGGAGTTTTTAGTTGCGGAGTTTCTAGTTGCAGAGTTTCTCGTTCCGGAGATTTCTAGTTGTGGAGTTTCTAGTTGTGGATTTTCTAGCTGTGGAGTTTCTAGTTGCGGAATTTCTAGTTGGGGGGTTCGTAGTTGTGGAGTTCGTAGTTGTGGAGTTTCTAGTTGTGAAGTCTCTAGTTAGGGAGTTTCCAGTTGTGGAGTTTCTAGCTGTGGAGTTTTTCGTTGCGGAGTTTCTAGTTGCAGAGTTTCTAGTAGCGGAGTTTTCTAGTTGTGGAGATTCTAGTGGCGGAGTTTCTAGTTGCGGAGTTTCAAGTTGTGGAGTTTCTAGTTGTGAATTTTCTAGCTGTGGAGTTTCTAGTTGCGGAGTTTTTAGTTGCGGAGTTTCTGGTTGTGGAGTTTCTAGTTCTGGAGTCTGTAGTTGTGGAGTATCTATTTGTTGGGTTTCAAGTTGTGGAGTTTCTAGTTGTGGAGTTTGTAGTTGTTGAGTTTCTAGTAGTTGAGTTTCCAGTTGCCGAGTTTCTAGTTGCGAAGTCTCAAGTCGTGGAGTTTCTAGCTGTGGAGTTTCTAGTTGCGGAGTTTCTAGTTGCGGAGTTTCTAGTTGTGGATTTTGTAGTTGTGGAGTATATAGTTGTGATGTTTCAAGTTGTGGAGTTTCTAGTTGCGGAGTTTCTAGTTGCAGAGTTTCTAGTTCCGGAGTTTTCTAGTTGTGGAGTTTCTAGTTGCGGAGTTTCTATCTGTGGAGTTTCTAATTGCGGAGTTTCTAGTTGCAGAGTTTCTAGTTGTGGAGTTTCTAGTTGTGGAGTTTTAGTTGTGGAGTTTAAAGTTGTGGAATTTATAGGTGTGGAGTTTCTAGTTGTGGAGTTTCTAGTTTTCGGGTTTCTAGTTACGGAGTTTCTAGTTGTGGAGTTTCTAGTTGTGAGTTTCTAGTTGTGGAGTTTCTAGTTGTGGAGCTTTTAGTTGAGTTGTGGAGCTCTAGTTGTGGAGTTTCTAGTTGTGGAGTGTCTACTTGTGGAGTTTCTAGTTGTGGAGTTTCTAGCTGTGGAGTTTCTAGTTGCAGGGTTTCTAGTTTCGGAGTTTTCTAGTTGTGGAGTTTCTAGTTGCGGAGTTTCTAGTTGCGGAGTTTCAAGTTGTGGAGTTTCTAGTTGTGGAGTTTCTAGTTGTGGAGTTTTTAGTTGTGGAGTTTCTAATTGTGGAGCTTCTTGATGGGGAGTTTCTAGTTGTGAAGTTTCTAGTTGTGGATTTTCGAGTTGTGGAGTTTCTAGTTGCGAAGTTTCTAGTTGGGGAGTTTCTACTTGAGTTTATAGTTGCGGATTTTCTAGTTGCAGAGTTTTAAGTTGTCGAGTTTCTAGTTGCGGAGTCTCTAGTTTTGGAGTTTCTAGTTACGGAGTTTCTAGCTGTGGAGTTTCTAGTTGCGGAGTCTCTAGTTGTGCAGTCTCTGGTTTTGGAGTCTCTGGTTGTGGAGTTTCTAGTTGTGGAGTTTCTAGCTGTGGAGTTTCAAGTTGCGGAGTCTCTAGTTGTGCAGTCTCTAGCTGTGGAGTCTCTGGCTGTGGAGTTTCTAGTTGTGGAGTTTCTAGTTGCGGAGTTTCTAGTTGCAGAGTTTCTAGTTCCGGAGTTTTCTAGTTGTGGAGTTTCTAGTTGCGGATTTTCTAGTTGTGGAGCTTCAAGTTGTGGAGTTACTCGTTGTGGAGTTTCTTGTTGTGGAGTTTGTAGTTGTGGAGTATCTAGTTGTGGACTTTCAAGTTGTGGAGTTTGTAGTTGTGGAGTATCTAGTTGTGGACTTTCAAGTTGTGGAGTTTCTATTTGCGGAGATTCTAGCTGCAGAGTTTCTAGTTGTGGATTTTCTAGCTGTGGAATTTCTGGTTGCAGATTTTTTAGTTGCGGTGTTTCTAGTTGTGGAGTTTCTAGTTGTTGAGTTTCTAGTTGCCGAGTTCTTTAGTTGCGAAGTCTCAAGTTGTAGAGTTTCTAGCTGTGGAGTTTCTAGTTGCGGAGTTTCTAGTTGCGGAGTTTCTAGTTGCGGAGTTTCTAGTTGTGCAGTTTTAGTTGTGGAGTCTCTAGTTGTGGAGTTTCTTGTTGTTGATTTTCTATCTGTGGAGTTTCTATTTGCGGAGTTTCTAGTTGCAGAGTTTCTAGTTGTGGATTTTCTAGCTGTGGAGTTTCTGCTTGCAGAGTTTTTAGTTGCGGTGTTTCTAGTTGTGGAGTTTCTAGTTGTTGAGTTTGTAGTTGCCGAGTTCTTTAGTTGCGAAGTCTCAAGTTGTAGAGTTTCTAGCTGTGGAGTTTCTAGTTGCAGAGTTTCTAGTTGCGGAGTTTCTAGTTGTGGATCTTTTAGTTGTGGAGTCTCTAGTTGTGGACTTTCTAGTTGTGGAGTGTCTACTTGTTGAGTTTCTAGTTGTGGAGTTTCTATTTGTTGTTTTTAGTTTTCAAATTTGTAGTTGTAGATTTTCTAGTTGCAGAGTTCCTAGTTTTGGAGTATCTAATTGCGGAGTCTCTAATTGTGCAGTCTCTAGTTTTGGAGTCTCTAGTTGTGGAGTTTCTGGTTGTGGAGTTTATAGTTGTGGAATTTCTAACTGTGGAGATTCTACTTGCGGAGTTTCTAGTTGCAGAGTTTCTAGTTGTAGAGTTTCTAGTTGTGGAGTTTTAGTTGTGGAGTTTAAAGTTGTGGAATTTATAGGTGTGGAGTTTCTAGTTGTGGAGTTTCTAGTTTTCGGGTTTCTAGTTACGGAGTTTCTAGTTGTGGAGTTTCTAGTTGTGGAGTTTCTAGTTGTGGAGCTTTTAGTTGAGTTGTGGAGCTCTAGTTGTGGAGTTTCTAGTTGTGGAGTGTCTACTTGGGGAGTTTCTAATTGTGGAGTTTCTAGCTGTGGAGTTTCTAGTTGCAGGGTTTCTAGTTTCAGAGTTTTCTAGTTGTGGAGTTTCTAGTTGCGGAGTTTCTAGTTGCGGAGTTTCAAGTTGTGGAGTTTCTAGTTGTGGAGTTTCTAGTTGTGGAGTTTTTAGTTGTGGAGTTTCTAATTGTGGAGCTTCTTGATGGGGAGTTTCTAGTTGTGAAGTTTCTAGTTGTGGATTTTCGAGTTGTGGAGTTTCTAGTTGCGAAGTTTCTAGTTGGGGAGTTTCTACTTGAGTTTATAGTTGCGGATTTTCTAGTTGCAGAGTTTTAAGTTGTCGAGTTTCTAGTTGCAAAGTCTCTAGTTGTGGAGTTTCTAGTTGCGGAGTTTCTAGCTGTGGAGTTTCTAGTTGCGGAGTCTCTAGTTGTGCAGTCTCTGGTTTTGGAGTCTCTGGTTGTGCAGTTTCTAGTTGTGGAGTTTCTAGCTGTGGAGTTTCAAGTTGCGGAGTCTCTAGTTGTGCAGTCTCTAGCTGTGGAGTCTCTGGCTGTGGAGTTTCTAGTTGTGGAGTTTCTAGTTGTGGATTTTCTGGCTGTGGAGTTTCTAGTTGTGGAGTCTCTAGTTGTGGAGTTTCTAGTTGTGAGGTTTGTAGTTGTTGAGTTTCTAGTTTTCGAGTTTCTAGTTGTGGAGTCTCTAGTTGTGGAGTTTCTAGTTGTGAAGTTTCTAGTTGCGAAGTCTCAAGTTGTTGAGTTTCTAGTTGTGGAGTTTCTAGTTGTGGGGTTCGTAGTTGTGGGGTTCGTAGTTGTGCAGTTTCTAGTTGTGGAGTATCTACTTGTGGAGTTTCCATTTGTGGTGTTTCTAGCTGTGGAGTTTCTAGTTGCGGAGTTTCTAGATGTAGAGTTTCTAGTTGCGGAGTTTTCTAGTTGTGGAGATTCCAGTGGCGGAGTTTCTAGTTGCGGAGTTCCAAGTTGTGGAGTTTCTAGTTGTGGAGTTTCTAGTTGTGGAATTTGTAGTTGTGGAGTATATAGCTGTGGTGTTTCAAGTTGTGGAGTTTCTAGTGGCGGAGTTTCTAGTTGTAGAGTTTCTAGTTGCGGAGTTTTTTAGTTGTGGAGTTTCTAGTTGCGGAGTTTCTAGTTGCGGAGCTTCAAGTCGTGGAGTTTTTAGTTGTGGAGTTTCTAGTTGTGGAGTTTGTAGTTGTGGAGTATCTAGTAGTGGGCTTTCAAGTTGTGGAGTTTCTAGTTGTGGAGTTTCTAGTTGCGGAGTTTTCTAGTTGCGGAGTCTGTAGTTGTGGAGTTTCTAGTTGTGGAATTTCTAGTTACGGAGTTTCTAATTGTGGAGCTTTTAGTTGAGGAGTCTCTAGTTGTTGAGTCTCTAGTTGTGGAATTTCTAGTTGTGGAGTTTCTAGTTGTGGAGTTTATAGTTGTGGAATTTCAAGTTGTGGAGTCTCTAGTGGCGGAGTGAGTTTCTAGTTGCGGAGTTTCTGTTTGTGGAGTTTCTAGTTGCGGAGCCAGTAGTTGTGGAGTTTCTAGTTGTGGAGTTTTTAGTTGTGGAGTTTCTAGTGTTTGAATTTCTAGTTGCCGAGTTCTTTAGTTGCGAAGTCTCAAGTTGTGGAGTTTCTAGCTGTGAAGTTTCTAGTAGCGGAGTTTCTAGTGGCGGAGTTTCTAGTTGTGGAGTTTTTAGTTGAGGAGTCTCTAGTTGTGGGGTCTCTAGTTGTGGAGTTTCTAGTTGTGGAGTGTCTACTTGTGGAGTTTCTAGTTGTGGAGTTTCTAGTTGTGGAGTTTCTAGTCGTGGAGTCTGTAGTTGTGGAGTAGCTATTTGTTGGGTTTCAAGTTATGGAGTTTTTGGCTGTGGAGTTTCTAGTTGTGGAGTTTCTAGTAGTTGAGTTTCTAGTTGTGGAATTTGTAGTTGTGGAGTATCTAGTTTTGGTGTTTCAAGTTGTGGAGTTTCTAGCTGTGGAGTTTCTAGTTGCGGAGTTTCTAGTTGCAGAGTTTCTAGTTGCGGAGTTTCTAGTTGCGGATTTTCTAGTTGTGGAGTTTCTAGTTGTTGAGTTTCTAGTGGCCGAGTTCTTTAGTTGCGAAGTCTCAAGTTGTGAAGTTTCTAGCTGTGGAATTTCTAGTTGTTGAGTTTCTAGATCCGGAGTTTCTAGTTGTGGAGTTTTTAGCTGTGGAGTCTCTAGTTGTGGAGTCTCTAGTTGTGGAGTTTCTAGTTGTGGAGTGTCTACTTGTGGAGTTTCTAGTTGTGGAGATTCTAGTTGTAGAGTTTCTATTTGTAGTTTTTATTTTTCGAGTTTGTAGTTGTAGATTTTCTAGTTGCAGAGTTCCTAAATGTGGAGTTTCTAGTTGTGGAGTTTCTTGTTGGGGTGTTTCTAGTTGTGAAGTTTCTAATTGTGGATTTTCTAGTTGCGGAATTTCTAGTTGCGAAGTTTCTAGTTGGGGAGTTTCTACTTGAATTTATAGTTGTGGATTTTCTAGTTCCACAGTTTCGAGTTGCAAAGTTTCAAGTTGTCGAGTTTGTAGTTGCGGAGTCGCTAGTTGTGGAGTTTCTAGTGTCGGAGTTGCTAGCTGTGGAGTTTCTAGTTGCGGAGTCTCTAATTGTGCAGTCTCTAGTTTTGGAGTCTCTATTTGTGGAGATTCTAGTTGCGGAGTTTCTAGTTGCAGAGTTTCTAGTTGCGGAGTTTCTTGTTGCAGAGTTTGTAGTTGTGGAGTTTCTAGTTGTGAAGTTTTAGTTGTGGAGTTTCAAGTTGTGGAATTCATAGGTGTGGAGTTTCTAGTTGTGGAGTTTCTAGTTTTCGAGTTTCTAGTTACGGAGTTTCTAGTTGTGGAGTTTTTAGTTGTGGAGCTTTTAGTTGAGGAGTCTCTAGTTGTTGAGTCTCTAGTTGTGGAAGATCTAGGTGTGGAGTTTCTAGTTGCGGAGTTTCTTGTTGCGGAGTTTCTAGATGTGGAGTTTCTAGTTGTGGAGTTTCTGGCTGTGGAGTGTATAGTTTTCGAGTTTCTAGTTGTGGAGTCTCTAGTTGTGGAGTTTCTAGTTGTGAAGTTTCTAGTTGCGAAGTCTCAAGTTGTTGAGTTTCTAGTTGTGGAGTTTCTAGTTGTGGGGTTCGTAGTTGTGGGGTTCGTAGTTGTGCAGTTTCTAGTTGTGGAGTATCTACTTGTGGAGTTTCCATTTGTGGTGTTTCTAGCTGTGGAGTTTCTAGTTGCGGAGTTTCTAGATGCAGAGTTTCTAGTTGCGGAGTTTTCTAGTTGTGGAGTTTCTAGTGGCGGAGTTTCTAGTCTCGGAGCTTCAAGTTGTGGAGTTTCTAGTTGTGGAGTTTCTAGTTGTGGAGTTTGTAGTTGTGGAGTATCTAGTTGTGGACTTTCAAGTTGTGGAGTTTCTAGTTGTGGAGTTTCTAGTTGCGGAGTTTTCTAGTCGCGGAGTCTGTAGTTGTGGAGTTTCCAGTTGTGGAATTTCTAGTTACGGAGTTTCTAGTTGTGGAGCTTTTAGTTGAGGAGTCTCTAGTTGTTGAGTCTCTAGTTGTGGAATTTCTAGTTGTGGAGTTTCTAGTTGTGGAGTTTCTACTTGTGGAATTTCAAGTTGTGTAGTCTCTAGTGGCGGAGTGAGTTTCTAGTTGCGGAGTTTCTCGTTGTGGAGTTTCTAGTTGCGGAGCCAGTAGTTGTGGAGTTTCTAGTTGTGGAGTTTCTAGTTGTGGAGTTTTTAGTGTTTGAATTTCTAGTTGCCGAGTTCTTTAGTTGCGAAGTCTCAAGTTGTGGAGTTTCTAGCTGTGAAGTTTCTAGTTGCGGAGTTTCTAGTTGCGGAGTTTCTAGTTGTGGAGTTTTTAGTTGAGGAGTCTCTAGTTGTGGAGTGTCTAGTTGTGGAGTTTCTAGTTGTGGAGTGTCTACTTGTGGAGTTTCTAGTTGTGGAGTTTCTAGTTGTGGAGTTTCTAGTCGTGGAGTCTGTAGTTGTGGAGTATCTATTTGTTGGGTTTCAAGTTATGGAGTTTATGGCTGTGGAGTTTCTAGTTGTGGAGTTTCTAGTTGTTGAGTTTGTAGTTGCCGAGTTTCTAGTTGCGAAGTCTCAAGTCGTGGAGTTTCTAGCTGCGGAGTTTCTAGTTGCGGAGCTTCAAGTGGCGGAGTTTTTAGTTGTGGAATTTGTAGTTGTGGAGTATCTAGTTTTGGTTTTTCAAGTTGTGGAGTTTCTAGCTGTGGAGTTTCTAGTTGCGGAGTTTCTAGTTTCAGAGTTTCTAGTTGCGGAGTTTCTAGTTGTGGAGTTTCTAGTTGTTGAGTTTCTAGTCGCCGAGTTCTTCACTTGCCAAGTCTCAAGTTCTGGAGTTTCTAGCTGTGGAATTTCTAGTTGTTGAGTTTCTAGTTGCGGAGTTTCTAGTTGTGGAGTTTTTCTAGTTGTGGAGCTGTGGAGTCTCTAGTTGTGGAGTCTCTAGTTGTGGAGTTTCTAGTTGTGGAGTGTCTACTTGTGGAGTTTCTAGTTGTGGAGTTTCTAGTTGTGGAGTTTCTATTTGTAGTTTTTATTTTTCGAGTTTGTAGTTGTAGATTTTCTAATTGCAGAGTTCCTAGTTGTGGAGTTTCTAGTTGTGGAGTTTCTTGTTGGGGAGTTTCTAGTTGTGAAGTTTCTAATTGTAGATTTTCTAGTGGCGGAATTTCTAGTTGCGAAGTTTCTAGTTGGGGAGTTTCTACTTGAGTTTATAGCTGCGGATTTTCTAGTTCCAGAGTTTCGAGTTGCAAAGTTTCAAGTTGTCGAGTTTGTAGTTGCGGAGTCGCTAGTTGTGGAGTTTCTAGTTGCGGAGTTGCTAGCTGTGGAGTTTCTAGTTGCGGAGTCTCTAATTGTGCAGTCTCTAGTTTTGGAGTCTCTAGTTGTGGAGTTTCTAGTTGTGGAGTTTATAGATGTGGAGTTTCTAGCTCTGGAGATTCTAGTTGCGGGGTTTCGAGTTGCAGAGTTTCTCTTTGCGGAGTTTCTTGTTGCAGAGTTTCTAGTTGTGGAGTTTCTAGTTGTGAAATTTAGTTGTGGAGTTTCAAGTTGTGGAATTCATAGGTGTGGAGTTTCTAGTTGTGGAGTTTCTAGTTTTCGAGTTTCTAGTTACGGAGTTTCTAGTTGTGGAGTTTTTAGTTGTGGAGCTTTTAGTTGAGGAGTCTCTAGTTGTTGATTCTCTAGTTGTGGAAGTTCTAGTTGTGGAGTTTCTAGTTGCGGAGTTTCTTGATGTGGAGTTTCTAGTTGTGGAGTTTCTGGCTGTGGAGTTTATAGTTGCGGAGTTTCTAGTATAGGAGTTTCTAGTTGTGGAGTTTCTAGTTGTGGAGTTTCTAGTTGTAGAGTTTCTAGTTGCGAAGTCTCAAGTCGTGGAGTTTCTAGTTGTGGAGTTTCTAGTTGTGGAGTTTCTAGTTGTGGAGTTTCTAGTTGTGGGGTTCGTAGTTGTGGGGTTCGTAGTTGTGCAGTTCTAGTTGTGGAGTCTCTAGTTGAGGAGTTTCCATTTGTGTTGTTTCTAGCTGTGGAGTTTCTAGTTGCGGAGTTTCTAGATGCAGAGTTTCTAGTTGCGGAGTTTTCTAGTTGTGGAGATTGTAATGGCGGAGTTTCTAGTTGCGGAGTTCCAAGTTGTGGAGTTTCTAGTTGTCGAGCTTCTAGTTCTGGGGTTCGTAGTTGTGGGATTCGTAGTTGTGCAGTTTCTAGTTGTGGAGTTTCTAGTTATGGAGTTTGTAGTTGTGGAGTATCTAGTTGTGGACTTTCAAGTTGTGAAGTTTCTAGTTGTGGAGTTTCTAGTCGCGGAGTTTTCTAGTTGCGGAGTCTGTTGTTGTGGAGTTTCTAGTTGTGGAATTTCTAGTTGTGGATTCTCTAGTTGCGGAGTGAGTTTCTAGTTGCGGAGTTTCTGGTTGTGGAGTTTCTAGTTGCAGAGTCAGTAGTTGTGGAGTTTCTAGTTGTGGAATTTATAGCTGTGGAGTTTCTAGTTGCGGAGTTTCTAGTTGTGGGGTTCGTAGTTGTGGAGTTCGTAGTTGTGGAGTTTCTAGTTGTGAAGTCTCTAGTTGGGGAGTTTCCAGTTGTGCAGTTTCTAGCTGTGGAGTTTTTCGTTGCGGAGTTTCTAGTTGCAGAGTTTCTAGTAGCGGAGTTTTCTAGTTGTGGAGATTCTAGTGGCGGAGTTTCTAGTTGCGGAGTTTCAAGTTGTGGAGTTTCTAGTTGTGGATTTTCTAGCTGTGGAGTTTATAGTTGCGGAGTTTTTAGTTGCGGAGTTTCTGGTTGTGGAGTTTCTAGTTCTGGAGTCTGTAGTTGTGGAGTATCTATTTGTTGGGTTTCAAGTTGTGGAGTTTCTAGTTGTGGAGTTTCTAGTTGTTGAGTTTCTAGTAGTTGAGTTTCCAGTTGCCGAGTTTCTAGTTGCGAAATCTCAAGTCGTGGAGTTTCTAGCTGTGGAGTTTCTAGTTGCGGAGTTTCTAGTTGCGGAGTTTCTTGTTGTGGATTTTGTAGTTGTGGAGTATATAGTTGTGGTGTTTCAAGTTGTGGAGTTTCTAGTTGCGGAGTTTCTAGTTGCAGAGTTTCTCGTTCCGGAGATTTCTAGTTGTGGAGTTTCTAGTTGTGAATTTTCTAGCTGTGGAGTTTCTAGTTGCGGAGTTTCTAGTTGGGGGGTTCGTAGTTGTGGAGTTCGTAGTTGTGGAGTTTCTAGTTGTGAAGTCTCTAGTTAGGGAGTTTCCAGTTGTGGAGTTTCTAGCTGTGGAGTTTTTCGTTGCGGAGTTTCTAGTTGCAGAGTTTCTAGTAGCGGAGTTTTCTAGTTGTGGAGATTCTAGTGGCGGAGTTTCTAGTTGCGGAGTTTCAAGTTGTGGAGTTTCTAGTTGTGGATTTTCTAGCTGTGGAGTTTCTAGTTGCGGAGTTTTTAGTTGCGGAGTTTCTGGTTGTGGAGTTTCTAGTTCTGGAGTCTGTAGTTGTGGAGTATCTATTTGTTGGGTTTCAAGTTGTGGAGTTTCTAGTTGTGGAGTTTCTAGTTGTTGAGTTTCTAGTAGTTGAGTTTCCAGTTGCCGAGTTTCTAGTTGCGAAGTCTCAAGTCGTGGAGTTTCTAGCTGTGGAGTTTCTAGTTGCGGAGTTTCTAGTTGCGGAGTTTCTAGTTGTGGATTTTGTAGTTGTGGAGTATATAGTTGCGGTGTTTCAAGTTGTGGAGTTTCTAGTTGCGGAGTTTCTAGTTGCAGAGTTTCTAGTTCCGGAGTTTTCTAGTTGTGGAGTTTCTAGTTGCGGAGTTTCTATCTGTGGAGTTTCTAATTGCGGAGTTTCTAGTTGCAGAGTTTCTAGTTGTGGAGTTTCTAGTTGTGGAGTTTTAGTTGTGGAGTTTAAAGTTGTGGAATTTATAGGTGTGGAGTTTCTAGTTGTGGAGTTTCTAGTTTTCGGGTTTCTAGTTACGGAGTTTCTAGTTGTGGAGTTTCTAGTTGTGAGTTTCTAGTTGTGGAGTTTCTAGTTGTGGAGCTTTTAGTTGAGTTGTGGAGCTCTAGTTGTGGAGTTTCTAGTTGTGGAGTGTCTACTTGTGGAGTTTCTAGTTGTGGAGTTTCTAGCTGTGGAGTTTCTAGTTGCAGGGTTTCTAGTTTCGGAGTTTTCTAGTTGTGGAGTTTCTAGTTGCGGAGTTTCTAGTTGCGGAGTTTCAAGTTGTGGAGTTTCTAGTTGTGGAGTTTCTAGTTGTGGAGTTTTTAGTTGTGGAGTTTCTAATTGTGGAGCTTCTTGATGGGGAGTTTCTAGTTGTGAAGTTTCTAGTTGTGGATTTTCGAGTTGTGGAGTTTCTAGTTGCGAAGTTTCTAGTTGGGGAGTTTCTACTTGAGTTTATAGTTGCGGATTTTCTAGTTGCAGAGTTTTAAGTTGTCGAGTTTCTAGTTGCGGAGTCTCTAGTTTTGGAGTTTCTAGTTGCGGAGTTTCTAGCTGTGGAGTTTCTAGTTGCGGAGTCTCTAGTTGTGCAGTCTCTGGTTTTGGAGTCTCTGGTTGTGGAGTTTCTAGTTGTGGAGTTTCTAGCTGTGGAGTTTCTAGTTGTGGAGATTCTAGTTGTAGAGTTTCTATTTGTAGTTTTTATTTTTCGAGTTTGTAGTTGTAGATTTTCTAGTTGCAGAGTTCCTAAATGTGGAGTTTCTAGTTGTGGAGTTTCTTGTTGGGGTGTTTCTAGTTGTGAAGTTTCTAATTGTGGATTTTCTAGTTGCGGAATTTCTAGTTGCGAAGTTTCTAGTTGGGGAGTTTCTACTTGAATTTATAGTTGTGGATTTTCTAGTTCCACAGTTTCGAGTTGCAAAGTTTCAAGTTGTCGAGTTTGTAGTTGCGGAGTCGCTAGTTGTGGAGTTTCTAGTGTCGGAGTTGCTAGCTGTGGAGTTTCTAGTTGCGGAGTCTCTAATTGTGCAGTCTCTAGTTTTGGAGTCTCTATTTGTGGAGATTCTAGTTGCGGAGTTTCTAGTTGCAGAGTTTCTAGTTGCGGAGTTTCTTGTTGCAGAGTTTGTAGTTGTGGAGTTTCTAGTTGTGAAGTTTTAGTTGTGGAGTTTCAAGTTGTGGAATTCATAGGTGTGGAGTTTCTAGTTGTGGAGTTTCTAGTTTTCGAGTTTCTAGTTACGGAGTTTCTAGTTGTGGAGTTTTTAGTTGTGGAGCTTTTAGTTGAGGAGTCTCTAGTTGTTGAGTCTCTAGTTGTGGAAGATCTAGGTGTGGAGTTTCTAGTTGCGGAGTTTCTTGTTGCGGAGTTTCTAGATGTGGAGTTTCTAGTTGTGGAGTTTCTGGCTGTGGAGTGTATAGTTTTCGAGTTTCTAGTTGTGGAGTCTCTAGTTGTGGAGTTTCTAGTTGTGAAGTTTCTAGTTGCGAAGTCTCAAGTTGTTGAGTTTCTAGTTGTGGAGTTTCTAGTTGTGGGGTTCGTAGTTGTGGGGTTCGTAGTTGTGCAGTTTCTTGTTGTGGAGTATCTACTTGTGGAGTTTCCATTTGTGGTGTTTCTAGCTGTGGAGTTTCTAGTTGCGGAGTTTCTAGATGCAGAGTTTCTAGTTGCGGAGTTTTCTAGTTGTGGAGATTCCAGTGGCGGAGTTTCTAGTATCGGAGTTTCTAGTTGTGGAGTTTCTAGTTGTGGAGTTTCTAGTTGCAGAGTTTCTAGTTGCGAAGTCTCAAGTTGTGGAGTTTCTAGTTGTGGAGTTTCTAGTGGCGGAGTTTCTAGTTGCAGAGTTTCTAGTTGCGGAGTTTTCTAGTTGTGGAGTTTCTAGTGGCGGAGTTTCTAGTCTCGGAGCTTCAAGTTGTGGAGTTTCTAGTTGTGGAGTTTCTAGTTGTGGAGTTTGTAGTTGTGGAGTATCTAGTTGTGGGCTTTCAAGTTGTGGAGTTTCTAGTTGTGGAGTTTCTAGTTGCGGAGTTTTCTAGTCGCGGAGTCTGTAGTTGTGGAGTTTCTAGTTGTGGAATTTCTAGTTACGGAGTTTCTAGTTGTGGAGCTTTTAGTTGAGGAGTCTCTAGTTGTTGAGTCTCTAGTTGTGGAATTTCTAGTTGTGGAGTTTCTAGTTGTGGAGTTTCTAGTTGTGGAATTTCAAGTTGTGGAGTCTCTAGTGGCGGAGTGAGTTTCTAGTTGCGGAGTTTCTCGTTGTGAAGTTTCTAGTTGCGGAGCCAGTAGTTGTGGAGTTTCTAGTTGTGGAGTTTCTAGTTGTGGAGTTTTTAGTGTTTGAATTTCTAGTTGCCGAGTTCTTTAGTTGCGAAGTCTCAAGTTGTGGAGTTTCTAGCTGTGAAGTTTCTAGTTGCGGAGTTTCTAGTTGCGGAGTTTCTAGTTGTGGAGTTTTTAGTTGAGGAGTCTCTAGTTGTGGAGTGTCTAGTTGTGGAGTTTCTAGTTGTGGAGTGTCTACTTGTGGAGTTTCTAGTTGTGGAGTTTCTAGTTGTGGAGTTTCTAGTCGTGGAGTCTGTAGTTGTGGAGTATCTATTTGTTGGGTTTCAAGTTATGGAGTTTATGGCTGTGCAGTTTCTAGTTGTGGAGTTTCTAGTTGTTGAGTTTGTAGTTGCCGAGTTTCTAGTTGCGAAGTCTCAAGTCGTGGAGTTTCTAGCTGCGGAGTTTCTAGTTGCGGAGCTTCAAGTGGCGGAGTTTCTAGTTGTGGAATTTGTAGTTGTGGAGTATCTAGTTTTGGTTTTTCAAGTTGTGGAGTTTCTAGTTTCAGAGTTTCTAGTTGCGGAGTTTCTAGTTGTGGAGTTTCTAGTTGTTGAGTTTCTAGTCGCCGAGTTCTTTACTTGCCAAGTCTCAAGTTCTGGAGTTTCTAGCTGTGGAATTTCTAGTTGTTGAGTTTCTAGTTGCGGAGTTTCTAGTTGTGGAGTTTTTAGCTGTGGAGTCTCTAGTTGTGGAGTCTCTAGTTGTGGAGTTTCTAGTTGTGGAGTGTCTACTTGTGGAGTTTCTAGTTGTGGAGTTTCTAGTTGTGGAGTTTCTATTTGTAGTTTTTATTTTTCGAGTTTGTAGTTGTAGATTTTCTAATTGCAGAGTTCCTAGTTGTGGAGTTTCTAGTTGTGGAGTTTCTTGTTGGGGAGTTTCTAGTTGTGAAGTTTCTAATTGTAGATTTTCTAGTGGCGGAATTTCTAGTTGCGAAGTTTCTAGTTGGGGAGTTTCTAGCTGTGGAGTTTCAAGTTGCGGAGTCTCCAGTTGTGCAGTCTCTAGCTGTGGAGTCTCTGGCTGTGGAGTTTCTAGTTGTGGAGTTTCTAGTTGTGGATTTTCTGGCTGTGGAGTTTCTAGTTGTGGAGTCTCTAGTTGTGGAGTTTCTAGTTGTGAGGTTTGTAGTTGTTGAGTTTCTAGTTTTCGAGTTTCTAGTTGTGGAGTCTCTAGTTGTGGAGTTTCTAGTTGTGAAGTTTCTAGTTGCGAAGTCTCAAGTTGTTGAGTTTCTAGTTGTGGAGTTTCTAGTTGTGGGGTTCGTAGTTGTGGGGTTCGTAGTTGTGCAGTTTCTAGTTGTGGAGTATCTACTTGTGGAGTTTCCATTTGTGGTGTTTCTAGCTGTGGAGTTTCTAGTTGCGGAGTTTCTAGATGTAGAGTTTCTAGTTGCGGAGTTTTCTAGTTGTGGAGATTCCAGTGGCGGAGTTTCTAGTTGCGGAGTTCCAAGTTGTGGAGTTTCTAGTTGTGGAGTTTCTAGTTGTGGAATTTGTAGTTGTGGAGTATATAGCTGTGGTGTTTCAAGTTGTGGAGTTTCTAGTGGCGGAGTTTTTTAGTTGTGGAGTTTCTAGTTGCGGAGTTTCTAGTTGCGGAGCTTCAAGTCGTGGAGTTTTGAGTTGTGGAGTTTCTAGTTGTGGAGTTTGTAGTTGTGGAGTATCTAGTAGTGGGCTTTCAAGTTGTGGAGTTTCTAGTTGTGGAGTTTCTAGTTGCGGAGTTTTCTAGTTGCGGAGTCTGTAGTTGTGGAGTTTCTAGTTGTGGAATTTCTAGTTACGGAGTTTCTAATTGTGGAGCTTTTAGTTGAGGAGTCTCTAGTTGTTGAGTCTCTAGTTGTGGAATTTCTAGTTGTGGAGTTTCTAGTTGTGGAGTTTATAGTTGTGGAATTTCAAGTTGTGGAGTCTCTAGTGGCGGAGTGAGTTTCTAGTTGCGGAGTTTCTGTTTGTGGAGTTTCTAGTTGCGGAGCCAGTAGTTGTGGAGTTTCTAGTTGTGGAGTTTTTAGTTGTGGAGTTTCTAGTGTTTGAATTTCTAGTTGCCGAGTTCTTTAGTTGCGTCTCAAGTTGTGGAGTTTCTAGCTGTGAAGTTTCTAGTTGCGGAGTTTCTAGTGGCGGAGTTTCTAGTTGTGGAGTTTTTAGTTGAGGAGTCTCTAGTTGTGGGGTCTCTAGTTGTGGAGTTTCTAGTTGTGGAGTGTCTACTTGTGGAGTTTCTAGTTGTGGAGTTTCTAGTTGTGGAGTTTCTAGTCGTGGAGTCTGTAGTTGTGGAGTAGCTATTTGTTGGGTTTCAAGTTATGGAGTTTTTGGCTGTGGAGTTTCTAGTTGTGGAGTTTCTAGTAGTTGAGTTTCTAGTTGTGGAATTTGTAGTTGTGGAGTATCTAGTTTTGGTGTTTCAAGTTGTGGAGTTTCTAGCTGTGGAGTTTCTAGTTGCGGAGTTTCTAGTTGCAGAGTTTCTAGTTGCGGAGTTTCTAGTTGCGGAGTTTCTAGTTGTGGAGTTTCTAGTTGTTGAGTTTCTAGTGGCCGAGTTCTTTAGTTGCGAAGTCTCAAGTTGTGAAGTTTCTAGCTGTGGAATTTCTAGTTGTTGAGTTTCTAGATCCGGAGTTTCTAGTTGTGGAGTTTTTAGCTGTGGAGTCTCTAGTTGTGGAGTCTCTAGTTGTGGAGTTTCTAGTTGTGGAGTGTCTACTTGTGGAGTTTCTAGTTGTGGAGATTCTAGTTGTAGAGTTTCTATTTGTAGTTTTTATTTTTCGAGTTTGTAGTTGTAGATTTTCTAGTTGCAGAGTTCCTAAATGTGGAGTTTCTAGTTGTGGAGTTTCTTGTTGGGGTGTTTCTAGTTGTGAAGTTTCTAATTGTGGATTTTCTAGTTGCGGAATTTCTAGTTGCGAAGTTTCTAGTTGGGGAGTTTCTACTTGATTTTATAGTTGTGGATTTTCTAGTTCCACAGTTTCGAGTTGCAAAGTTTCAAGTTGTCGAGTTTGTAGTTGCGGAGTCGCTAGTTGTGGAGTTTCTAGTGTCGGAGTTGCTAGCTGTGGAGTTTCTAGTTGCGGAGTCTCTAATTGTGCAGTCTCTAGTTTTGGAGTCTCTATTTGTGGAGATTCTAGTTGCGGAGTTTCTAGTTGCAGAGTTTCTAGTTGCGGAGTTTCTTGTTGCAGAGTTTGTAGTTGTGGAGTTTCTAGTTGTGAAGTTTTAGTTGTGGAGTTTCAAGTTGTGGAATTCATAGGTGTGGAGTTTCTAGTTGTGGAGTTTCTAGTTTTCGAGTTTCTAGTTACGGAGTTTCTAGTTGTGGAGTTTTTAGTTGTGGAGCTTTTAGTTGAGGAGTCTCTAGTTGTTGAGTCTCTAGTTGTGGAAGATCTAGGTGTGGAGTTTCTAGTTGCGGAGTTTCTTGTTGCGGAGTTTCTAGATGTGGAGTTTCTAGTTGTGGAGTTTCTGGCTGTGGAGTGTATAGTTTTCGAGTTTCTAGTTGTGGAGTCTCTAGTTGTGGAGTTTCTAGTTGTGAAGTTTCTAGTTGCGAAGTCTCAAGTTGTTGAGTTTCTAGTTGTGGAGTTTCTAGTTGTGGGGTTCGTAGTTGTGGGGTTCGTAGTTGTGCAGTTTCTAGTTGTGGAGTATCTACTTGTGGAGTTTCCATTTGTGGTGTTTCTAGCTGTGGAGTTTCTAGTTGCGGAGTTTCTAGATGCAGAGTTTCTAGTTGCGGAATTTTCTAGTTGTGGAGATTCCAGTGGCGGAGTTTCTAGTATCGGAGTTTCTAGTTGTGGAGTTTCTAGTTGCAGAGTTTCTAGTTGCGAAGTCTCAAGTTGTGGAGTTTCTAGTTGTGGAGTTTCTAGTGGCGGAGTTTCTAGTTGCAGAGTTTCTAGTTGCGGAGTTTTCTAGTTGTGGAGTTTCTAGTGGCGGAGTTTCTAGTCTCGGAGCTTCAAGTTGTGGAGTTTCTAGTTGTGGAGTTTCTAGTTGTGGAGTTTGTAGTTGTGGAGTATCTAGTTGTGGGCTTTAAAGTTGTGGAGTTTCTAGTTGTGGAGTTTCTAGTTGCGGAGTTTTCTAGTCGCGGAGTCTGTAGTTGTGGAGTTTCCAGTTGTGGAATTTCTAGTTACGGAGTTTCTAGTTGTGGAGCTTTTAGTTGAGGAGTCTCTAGTTGTTGAGTCTCTAGTTGTGGAATTTCTAGTTGTGGAGTTTCTAGTTGTGGAGTTTCTACTTGTGGAATTTCAAGTTGTGGAGTCTCTAGTGGCGGAGTGAGTTTCTAGTTGCGGAGTTTCTCGTTGTGGAGTTTCTAGTTGCGGAGCCAGTAGTTGTGGAGTTTCTAGTTGTGGAGTTTCTAGTTGTGGAGTTTTTAGTGTTTGAATTTCTAGTTGCCGAGTTCTTTAGTTGCGAAGTCTCAAGTTGTGGAGTTTCTAGCTGTGAAGTTTCTAGTTGCGGAGTTTCTAGTTGCGGAGTTTCTAGTTGTGGAGTTTTTAGTTGAGGAGTCTCTAGTTGTGGAGTGTCTAGTTGTGGAGTTTCTAGTTGTGGAGTGTCTACTTGTGGAGTTTCTAGTTGTGGAGTTTCTAGTTGTGGAGTTTCTAGTCGTGGAGTCTGTAGTTGTGGAGTATCTATTTGTTGGGTTTCAAGTTATGGAGTTTATGGCTGTGGAGTTTCTAGTTGTGGAGTTTCTAGTTGTTGAGTTTGTAGTTGCCGAGTTTCTAGTTGCGAAGTCTCAAGTCGTGGAGTTTCTAGCTGCGGAGTTTCTAGTTGCGGAGCTTCAAGTGGCGGAGTTTTTAGTTGTGGAATTTGTAGTTGTGGAGTATCTAGTTTTGGTTTTTCAAGTTGTGGAGTTTCTAGCTGTGGAGTTTCTAGTTGCGGAGTTTCTAGTTTCAGAGTTTCTAGTTGCGGAGTTTCTAGTTGTGGAGTTTCTAGTTGTTGAGTTTCTAGTCGCCGAGTTCTTTACTTGCCAAGTCTCAAGTTCTGGAGTTTCTAGCTGTGGAATTTCTAGTTGTTGAGTTTCTAGTTGCGGAGTTTCTAGTTGTGGAGTTTTTCTAGTTGTGGAGCTGTGGAGTCTCTAGTTGTGGAGTCTCTAGTTGTGGAGTTTCTAGTTGTGGAGTGTCTTCTTGTGGAGTTTCTAGTTGTGGAGTTTCTAGTTGTGGAGTTTCTATTTGTAGTTTTTATTTTTCGAGTTTGTAGTTGTAGATTTTCTAATTGCAGAGTTCCTAGTTGTGGAGTTTCTAGTTGTGGAGTTTCTTGTTGGGGAGTTTCTAGTTGTGAAGTTTCTAATTGTAGATTTTCTAGTGGCGGAATTTCTAGTTGCGAAGTTTCTAGTTGGGGAGTTTCTACTTGAGTTTATAGCTGCGGATTTTCTAGTTCCAGAGTTTCGAGTTGCAAAGTTTCAAGTTGTCGAGTTTGTAGTTGCGGAGTCGCTAGTTGTGGAGTTTCTAGTTGCGGAGTTGCTAGCTGTGGAGTTTCTAGTTGCGGAGTCTCTAATTGTGCAGTCTCTAGTTTTGGAGTCTCTAGTTGTGGAGTTTCTAGTTGTGGAGTTTATAGATGTGGAGTTTCTAGCTCTGGAGATTCTAGTTGCGGGGTTTCGAGTTGCAGAGTTTCTCTTTGCGGAGTTTCTTGTTGCAGAGTTTCTAGTTGTGGAGTTTCTAGTTGTGAAATTTAGTTGTGGAGTTTCAAGTTGTGGAATTCATAGGTGTGGAGTTTCTAGTTGTGGAGTTTCTAGTTTTCGAGTTTCTAGTTACGGAGTTTCTAGTTGTGGAGTTTTTAGTTGTGGAGCTTTTAGTTGAGGAGTCTCTAGTTGTTGATTCTCTAGTTGTGGAAGTTCTAGTTGTGGAGTTTCTAGTTGCGGAGTTTCTTGATGTGGAGTTTCTAGTTGTGGAGTTTCTGGCTGTGGAGTTTATAGTTGCGGAGTTTCTAGTATAGGAGTTTCTAGTTGTGGAGTTTCTAGTTGTGGAGTTTCTAGTTGTAGAGTTTCTAGTTGCGAAGTCTCAAGTCGTGGAGTTTCTAGTTGTGGAGTTTCTAGTTGTGGAGTTTCTAGTTGTGGAGTTTCTAGTTGTGGGGTTCGTAGTTGTGGGGTTCGTAGTTGTGCAGTTCTAGTTGTGGAGTCTCTAGTTGAGGAGTTTCCATTTGTGTTGTTTCTAGCTGTGGAGTTTCTAGTTGCGGAGTTTCTAGATGCAGAGTTTCTAGTTGCGGAGTTTTCTAGTTGTGGAGATTGTAATGGCGGAGTTTCTAGTTGCGGAGTTCCAAGTTGTGGAGTTTCTAGTTGTCGAGCTTCTAGTTCTGGGGTTCGTAGTTGTGGGATTCGTAGTTGTGCAGTTTCTAGTTGTGGAGTTTCTAGTTATGGAGTTTGTAGTTGTGGAGTATCTAGTTGTGGACTTTCAAGTTGTGAAGTTTCTAGTTGTGGAGTTTCTAGTCGCGGAGTTTTCTAGTTGCGGAGTCTGTTGTTGTGGAGTTTCTAGTTGTGGAATTTCTAGTTGTGGATTCTCTAGTTGCGGAGTGAGTTTCTAGTTGCGGAGTTTCTGGTTGTGGAGTTTCTAGTTGCAGAGTCAGTAGTTGTGGAGTTTCTAGTTGTGGAATTTATAGCTGTGGAGTTTCTAGTTGCGGAGTTTCTAGTTGTGGGGTTCGTAGTTGTGGAGTTCGTAGTTGTGGAGTTTCTAGTTGTGAAGTCTCTAGTTGGGGAGTTTCCAGTTGTGCAGTTTCTAGCTGTGGAGTTTTTCGTTGCGGAGTTTCTAGTTGCAGAGTTTCTAGTAGCGGAGTTTTCTAGTTGTGGAGATTCTAGTGGCGGAGTTTCTAGTTGCGGAGTTTCAAGTTGTGGAGTTTCTAGTTGTGGATTTTCTAGCTGTGGAGTTTATAGTTGCGGAGTTTTTAGTTGCGGAGTTTCTGGTTGTGGAGTTTCTAGTTCTGGAGTCTGTAGTTGTGGAGTATCTATTTGTTGGGTTTCAAGTTGTGGAGTTTCTAGTTGTGGAGTTTCTAGTTGTTGAGTTTCTAGTAGTTGAGTTTCCAGTTGCCGAGTTTCTAGTTGCGAAATCTCAAGTCGTGGAGTTTCTAGCTGTGGAGTTTCTAGTTGCGGAGTTTCTTGTTGCAGAGTTTCTTGTTGTGGATTTTGTAGTTGTGGAGTATATAGTTGTGGTGTTTCAAGTTGTGGAGTTTCTAGTTGCGGAGTTTCTAGTTGCAGAGTTTCTCGTTCCGGAGATTTCTAGTTGTGGAGTTTCTAGTTGTGAATTTTCTAGCTGTGGAGTTTCTAGTTGCGGAGTTTCTAGTTGGGGGGTTCGTAGTTGTGGAGTTCGTAGTTGTGGAGTTTCTAGTTGTGAAGTCTCTAGTTAGGGAGTTTCCAGTTGTGGAGTTTCTAGCTGTGGAGTTTTTCGTTGCGGAGTTTCTAGTTGCAGAGTTTCTAGTAGCGGAGTTTTCTAGTTGTGGAGATTCTAGTGGCGGAGTTTCTAGTTGCGGAGTTTCAAGTTGTGGAGTTTCTAGTTGTGGATTTTCTAGCTGTGGAGTTTCTAGTTGCGGAGTTTTTAGTTGCGGAGTTTCTGGTTGTGGAGTTTCTAGTTCTGGAGTCTGTAGTTGTGGAGTATCTATTTGTTGGGTTTCAAGTTGTGGAGTTGCTAGTTGTGGAGTTTCTAGTTGTTGAGTTTCTAGTAGTTGAGTTTCCAGTTGCCGAGTTTCTAGTTGCGAAGTCTCAAGTCGTGGAGTTTCTAGCTGTGGAGTTTCTAGTTGCGGAGTTTCTAGTTGCGGAGTTTCTAGTTGTGGATTTTGTAGTTGTGGAGTATATAGTTGCGGTGTTTCAAGTTGTGGAGTTTCTAGTTGCGGAGTTTCTAGTTGCAGAGTTTCTAGTTCCGGAGTTTTCTAGTTGTGGAGTTTCTAGTTGCGGAGTTTCTATCTGTGGAGTTTCTAATTGCGGAGTTTCTAGTTGCAGAGTTTCTAGTTGTGGAGTTTCTAGTTGTGGAGTTTTAGTTGTGGAGTTTAAAGTTGTGGAATTTATAGGTGTGGAGTTTCTAGTTGTGGAGTTTCTAGTTTTCGGGTTTCTAGTTACGGAGTTTCTAGTTGTGGAGTTTCTAGTTGTGAGTTTCTAGTTGTGGAGTTTCTAGTTGTGGAGCTTTTAGTTGAGTTGTGGAGCTCTAGTTGTGGAGTTTCTAGTTGTGGAGTGTCTACTTGTGGAGTTTCTAGTTGTGGAGTTTCTAGCTGTGGAGTTTCTAGTTGCAGGGTTTCTAGTTTCGGAGTTTTCTAGTTGTGGAGTTTCTAGTTGCGGAGTTTCTAGTTGCGGAGTTTCAAGTTGTGGAGTTTCTAGTTGTGGAGTTTCTAGTTGTGGAGTTTTTAGTTGTGGAGTTTCTAATTGTGGAGCTTCTTGATGGGGAGTTTCTAGTTGTGAAGTTTCTAGTTGTGGATTTTCGAGTTGTGGAGTTTCTAGTTGCGAAGTTTCTAGTTGGGGAGTTTCTACTTGAGTTTATAGTTGCGGATTTTCTAGTTGCAGAGTTTTAAGTTGTCGAGTTTCTAGTTGCGGAGTCTCTAGTTTTGGAGTTTCTAGTTGCGGAGTTTCTAGCTGTGGAGTTTCTAGTTGCGGAGTCTCTAGTTGTGCAGTCTCTGGTTTTGGAGTCTCTGGTTGTGGAGTTTCTAGTTGTGGAGTTTCTAGCTGTGGAGTTTCTAGTTGTGGAGATTCTAGTTGTAGAGTTTCTATTTGTAGTTTTTATTTTTCGAGTTTGTAGTTGTAGATTTTCTAGTTGCAGAGTTCCTAAATGTGGAGTTTCTAGTTGTGGAGTTTCTTGTTGGGGTGTTTCTAGTTGTGAAGTTTCTAATTGTGGATTTTCTAGTTGCGGAATTTCTAGTTGCGAAGTTTCTAGTTGGGGAGTTTCTACTTGAATTTATAGTTGTGGATTTTCTAGTTCCACAGTTTCGAGTTGCAAAGTTTCAAGTTGTCGAGTTTGTAGTTGCGGAGTCGCTAGTTGTGGAGTTTCTAGTGTCGGAGTTGCTAGCTGTGGAGTTTCTAGTGGCGGAGTCTCTAATTGTGCAGTCTCTAGTTTTGGAGTCTCTATTTGTGGAGATTCTAGTTGCGGAGTTTCTAGTTGCAGAGTTTCTAGTTGCGGAGTTTCTTGTTGCAGAGTTTGTAGTTGTGGAGTTTCTAGTTGTGAAGTTTTAGTTGTGGAGTTTCAAGTTGTGGAATTCATAGGTGTGGAGTTTCTAGTTGTGGAGTTTCTAGTTTTCGAGTTTCTAGTTACGGAGTTTCTAGTTGTGGAGTTTTTAGTTGTGGAGCTTTTAGTTGAGGAGTCTCTAGTTGTTGAGTCTCTAGTTGTGGAAGATCTAGGTGTGGAGTTTCTAGTTGCGGAGTTTCTTGTTGCGGAGTTTCTAGATGTGGAGTTTCTAGTTGTGGAGTTTCTAGTTGTGGAGTTTCTGGCTGTGGAGTGTATAGTTTTCGAGTTTCTAGTTGTGGAGTCTCTAGTTGTGGAGTTTCTAGTTGTGAAGTTTCTAGTTGCGAAGTCTCAAGTTGTTGAGTTTCTAGTTGTGGAGTTTCTAGTTGTGGGGTTCGTAGTTGTGGGGTTCGTAGTTGTGCAGTTTCTAGTTGTGGAGTATCTACTTGTGGAGTTTCCATTTGTGGTGTTTCTAGCTGTGGAGTTTCTAGTTGCGGAGTTTCTAGATGCAGAGTTTCTAGTTGCGGAGTTTTCTAGTTGTGGAGATTCCAGTGGCGGAGTTTCTAGTATCGGAGTTTCTAGTTGTGGAGTTTCTAGTTGTGGAGTTTCTAGTTGCAGAGTTTCTAGTTGCGAAGTCTCAAGTTGTGGAGTTTCTAGTTGTGGAGTTTCTAGTGGCGGAGTTTCTAGTTGCAGAGTTTCTAGTTGCGGAGTTTTCTAGTTGTGGAGTTTCTAGTGGCGGAGTTTCTAGTCTCGGAGCTTCAAGTTGTGGAGTTTCTAGTTGTGGAGTTTCTAGTTGTGGAGTTTGTAGTTGTGGAGTATCTAGTTGTGGGCTTTCAAGTTGTGGAGTTTCTAGTTGTGGAGTTTCTAGTTGCGGAGTTTTCTAGTCGCGGAGTCTGTAGTTGTGGAGTTTCTAGTTGTGGAATTTCTAGTTACGGAGTTTCTAGTTGTGGAGCTTTTAGTTGAGGAGTCTCTAGTTGTTGAGTCTCTAGTTGTGGAATTTCTAGTTGTGGAGTTTCTAGTTGTGGAGTTTCTAGTTGTGGAATTTCAAGTTGTGGAGTCTCTAGTGGCGGAGTGAGTTTCTAGTTGCGGAGTTTCTCGTTGTGAAGTTTCTAGTTGCGGAGCCAGTAGTTGTGGAGTTTCTAGTTGTGGAGTTTCTAGTTGTGGAGTTTTTAGTGTTTGAATTTCTAGTTGCCGAGTTCTTTAGTTGCGAAGTCTCAAGTTGTGGAGTTTCTAGCTGTGAAGTTTCTAGTTGCGGAGTTTCTAGTTGCGGAGTTTCTAGTTGTGGAGTTTTTAGTTGAGGAGTCTCTAGTTGTGGAGTGTCTAGTTGTGGAGTTTCTAGTTGTGGAGTGTCTACTTGTGGAGTTTCTAGTTGTGGAGTTTCTAGTTGTGGAGTTTCTAGTCGTGGAGTCTGTAGTTGTGGAGTATCTATTTGTTGGGTTTCAAGTTATGGAGTTTATGGCTGTGGAGTTTCTAGTTGTGGAGTTTCTAGTTGTTGAGTTTGTAGTTGCCGAGTTTCTAGTTGCGAAGTCTCAAGTCGTGGAGTTTCTAGCTGCGGAGTTTCTAGTTGCGGAGCTTCAAGTGGCGGAGTTTCTAGTTGTGGAATTTGTAGTTGTGGAGTATCTAGTTTTGGTTTTTCAAGTTGTGGAGTTTCTAGTTTCAGAGTTTCTAGTTGCGGAGTTTCTAGTTGTGGAGTTTCTAGTTGTTGAGTTTCTAGTCGCCGAGTTCTTTACTTGCCAAGTCTCAAGTTCTGGAGTTTCTAGCTGTGGAATTTCTAGTTGTTGAGTTTCTAGTTGCGGAGTTTCTAGTTGTGGAGTTTTTAGCTGTGGAGTCTCTAGTTGTGGAGTCTCTAGTTGTGGAGTTTCTAGTTGTGGAGTGTCTACTTGTGGAGTTTCTAGTTGTGGAGTTTCTAGTTGTGGAGTTTCTATTTGTAGTTTTTATTTTTCGAGTTTGTAGTTGTAGATTTTCTAATTGCAGAGTTCCTAGTTGTGGAGTTTCTAGTTGTGGAGTTTCTTGTTGGGGAGTTTCTAGTTGTGAAGTTTCTAATTGTAGATTTTCTAGTGGCGGAATTTCTAGTTGCGAAGTTTCTAGTTGGGGAGTTTCTACTTGAGTTTATAGCTGCGGATTTTCTAGTTCCACAGTTTCGAGTTGCAAAGTTTCAAGTTGTCGAGTTTGTAGTTGCGGAGTCGCTAGTTGTGGAGTTTCTAGTTGCGGAGTTGCTAGCTGTGGAGTTTCTAGTTGCGGAGTCTCTAATTGTGCAGTCTCTAGTTTTGGAGTCTCTAGTTGTGGAGTTTCTAGTTGTGGAGTTTATAGATGTGGAGTTTCTAGCTCTGGAGATTCTAGTTGCGGGATTTCGAGTTGCAGAGTTTCTCTTTGCGGAGTTTCTTGTTGCAGAGTTTCTAGTTGTGGAGTTTCTAGTTGTGAAGTTTTAGTTGTGGAGTTTCAAGTTGTGGAATTCATAGGTGTGGAGTTTCTAGTTGTGGAGTTTCTAGTTTTCGAGTTTCTAGTTACGGAGTTTCTAGTTGTGGAGTTTTTAGTTGTGGAGCTTTTAGTTGAGGAGTCTCTAGTTGTTGATTCTCTAGTTGTGGAAGTTCTAGTTGTGGAGTTTCTAGTTGCGGAGTTTCTTGATGTGGAGTTTCTAGTTGTGGAGTTTCTGGCTGTGGAGTTTATAGTTGCGGAGTTTCTAGTATAGGAGTTTCTAGTTGTGGAGTTTCTAGTTGTGGAGTTTCTAGTTGTAGAGTTTCTAGTTGCGAAGTCTCAAGTCGTGGAGTTTCTAGTTGTGGAGTTTCTAGTTGTGGAGTTTCTAGTTGTGGAGTTTCTAGTTGTGGGGTTCGTAGTTGTGGGGTTCGTAGTTGTGCAGTTCTAGTTGTGGAGTCTCTAGTTGAGGAGTTTCCATTTGTGTTGTTTCTAGCTGTGGAGTTTCTAGTTGCGGAGTTTCTAGATGCAGAGTTTCTAGTTGCGGAGTTTTCTAGTTGTGGAGATTGTAATGGCGGAGTTTCTAGTTGCGGAGTTCCAAGTTGTGGAGTTTCTAGTTGTCGAGCTTCTAGTTCTGGGGTTCGTAGTTGTGGGATTCGTAGTTGTGCAGTTTCTAGTTGTGGAGTTTCTAGTTATGGAGTTTGTAGTTGTGGAGTATCTAGTTGTGGACTTTCAAGTTGTGAAGTTTCTAGTTGTGGAGTTTCTAGTCGCGGAGTTTTCTAGTTGCGGAGTCTGTAGTTGTGGAGTTTCTAGTTGTGGAATTTCTAGTTGTGGATTCTCTAGTTGCGGAGTGAGTTTCTAGTTGCGGAGTTTCTGGTTGTGGAGTTTCTAGTTGCAGAGTCAGTAGTTGTGGAGTTTCTAGTTGTGGAATTTATAGCTGTGGAGTTTCTAGTTGCGGAGTTTCTAGTTGTGGGGTTCGTAGTTGTGGAGTTCGTAGTTGTGGAGTTTCTAGTTGTGAAGTCTCTAGTTGGGGAGTTTCCAGTTGTGCAGTTTCTAGCTGTGGAGTTTTTCGTTGCGGAGTTTCTAGTTGCAGAGTTTCTAGTAGCGGAGTTTTCTAGTTGTGGAGATTCTAGTGGCGGAGTTTCTAGTTGCGGAGTTTCAAGTTGTGGAGTTTCTAGTTGTGGATTTTCTAGCTGTGGAGTTTATAGTTGCGGAGTTTTTAGTTGCGGAGTTTCTGGTTGTGGAGTTTCTAGTTCTGGAGTCTGTAGTTGTGGAGTATCTATTTGTTGGGTTTCAAGTTGTGGAGTTTCTAGTTGTGGAGTTTCTAGTTGTTGAGTTTCTAGTAGTTGAGTTTCCAGTTGCCGAGTTTCTAGTTGCGAAATCTCAAGTCGTGGAGTTTCTAGCTGTGGAGTTTCTAGTTGCGGAGTTTCTAGTTGCGGAGTTTCTTGTTGTGGATTTTGCAGTTGTGGAGTATATAGTTGTGGTGTTTCAAGTTGTGGAGTTTCTAGTTGCGGAGTTTCTAGTTGCAGAGTTTCTCGTTCCGGAGATTTCTAGTTGTGGAGTTTCTAGTTGTGGATTTTCTAGCTGTGGAGTTTCTAGTTGCGGAATTTCTAGTTGGGGGGTTCGTAGTTGTGGAGTTCGTAGTTGTGGAGTTTCTAGTTGTGAAGTCTCTAGTTAGGGAGTTTCCAGTTGTGGAGTTTCTAGCTGTGGAGTTTTTCGTTGCGGAGTTTCTAGTTGCAGAGTTTCTAGTAGCGGAGTTTTCTAGTTGTGGAGATTCTAGTGGCGGAGTTTCTAGTTGCGGAGTTTCAAGTTGTGGAGTTTCTAGTTGTGGATTTTCTAGCTGTGGAGTTTCTAGTTGCGGAGTTTTTAGTTGCGGAGTTTCTGGTTGTGGAGTTTCTAGTTCTGGAGTCTGTAGTTGTGGAGTATCTATTTGTTGGGTTTCAAGTTGTGGAGTTTCTAGTTGTGGAGTTTGTAGTTGTTGAGTTTCTAGTAGTTGAGTTTCCAGTTGCCGAGTTTCTAGTTGCGAAGTCTCAAGTCGTGGAGTTTCTAGCTGTGGAGTTTCTAGTTGCGGAGTTTCTAGTTGCGGAGTTTCTAGTTGTGGATTTTGTAGTTGTGGAGTATATAGTTGTGATGTTTCAAGCTGTGGAGTTTCTAGTTGCGGAGTTTCTAGTTGCAGAGTTTCTAGTTCCGGAGTTTTCTAGTTGTGGAGTTTCTAGTTGCGGAGTTTCTATCTGTGGAGTTTCTAATTGCGGAGTTTCTAGTTGCAGAGTTTCTAGTTGTGGAGTTTCTAGTTGTGGAGTTTTAGTTGTGGAGTTTAAAGTTGTGGAATTTATAGGTGTGGAGTTTCTAGTTGTGGAGTTTCTAGTTTTCGGGTTTCTAGTTACGGAGTTTCTAGTTGTGGAGTTTCTAGTTGTGAGTTTCTAGTTGTGGAGTTTCTAGTTGTGGAGCTTTTAGTTGAGTTGTGGAGCTCTAGTTGTGGAGTTTCTAGTTGTGGAGTGTCTACTTGTGGAGTTTCTAGTTGTGGAGTTTCTAGCTGTGGAGTTTCTAGTTGCAGGGTTTCTAGTTTCGGAGTTTTCTAGTTGTGGAGTTTCTAGTTGCGGAGTTTCTAGTTGCGGAGTTTCAAGTTGTGGAGTTTCTAGTTGTGGAGTTTCTAGTTGTGGAGTTTTTAGTTGTGGAGTTTCTAATTGTGGAGCTTCTTGATGGGGAGTTTCTAGTTGTGAAGTTTCTAGTTGTGGATTTTCGAGTTGTGGAGTTTCTAGTTGCGAAGTTTCTAGTTGGGGAGTTTCTACTTGAGTTTATAGTTGCGGATTTTCTAGTTGCAGAGTTTTAAGTTGTCGAGTTTCTAGTTGCGGAGTCTCTAGTTTTGGAGTTTCTAGTTACGGAGTTTCTAGCTGTGGAGTTTCTAGTTGCGGAGTCTCTAGTTGTGCAGTCTCTGGTTTTGGAGTCTCTGGTTGTGGAGTTTCTAGTTGTGAAGTTTCTAGCTGTGGAGTTTCAAGTTGCGGAGTCTCTAGTTGTGCAGTCTCTAGCTGTGGAGTCTCTGGCTGTGGAGTTTCTAGTTGTGGAGTTTCTAGTTGCGGAGTTTCTAGTTGCAGAGTTTCTAGTTCCAGAGTTTTCTAGTTGTGGATTTTCTGGCTGTGGAGTTTCTAGGTGTGGAGTCTCTAGTTGTGGAGTTTCTAGTTGTGAGGTTTGTAGTTGTTGAGTTTCTAGTTTTCGAGTTTCTAGTTGTGGAGTTTCTAGTTGTGAAGTTTCTAGTTGCGAAGTCTCAAGTTGTTGAGTTTCTAGTTGTGGAGTTTCTAGTTGTGGGGTTCGTAGTTGTGGGGTTCGTAGTTGTGCAGTTTCTAGTTGTGGAGTATCTACTTGTGGAGTTTCCATTTGTGGTGTTTCTAGCTGTGGAGTTTCTAGTTGCGGAGTTTCTAGATGCAGAGTTTCTAGTTGCGGAGTTTTCTAGTTGTGGAGATTCCAGTGGCGGAGTTTCTAGTTGCGGAGTTCCAAGTTGTGGAGTTTCTAGTTGTAGAGTTTCTAGTTGTTGAATTTGTAGTTGTGGAGTATCTAGTAGTGGGCTTTCAAGTTGTGGAGTTTTTTAGTTGTGGAGTTTCTAGTTGCGGAGTTTTCTAGTTGCGGAGTCTGTAGTTGTGGAGTTTCTAGTTGTGGAATTTCTAGTTACGGAGTTTCTAATTGTGGAGCTTTTAGTTGAGGAGTCTCTAGTTGTTGAGTCTCTAGTTGTGGAATTTCTAGTTGTGGAGTTTCTAGTTGTGGACTTTATAGTTGTGGAATTTCAAGTTGTGGAGTCTCTAGTGGCGGAGTGAGTTTCTAGTTGCGGAGTTTCTGTTTGTGGAGTTTCTAGTTGCGGAGCCAGTAGTTGTGCAGTTTCTAGTTGTGGAGTTTTTAGTTGTGGAGTTTCTAGTGTTTGAATTTCTAGTTGCCGAGTTCTTTAGTTGCGAAGTCTCAAGTTGTGGAGTTTCTAGTGGCGGAGTTTCTAGTTGTGGAGTTTTTAGTGGAGGAGTCTCTAGTTGTGGGGTCTCTAGTTGTGGAGTTTCTAGTTGTGGAGTGTCTACTTGTGGAGTTTCTAGTTGTAGAGTTTCTAGTTGTGGAGTTTCTAGTCCTGGAGTCTGTAGTTGTGGAGTAGCTATTTGTTGGGTTTCAAGTTATGGAGTTTTTGGCTGTGGAGTTTCTAGTTGTGGAGTTTCTAGTAGTTGAGTTTCTAGTTGCCGAGTTTCTAGTTGCGAAGTCTCAAGTCGTGGAGTTTCTAGCTGCGGAGTTTCTAGTTGCGGAGCTTCTAGTGGCGGAGTTTCTAGTTGTGGAATTTGTAGTTGTGGAGTATCTAGTTTTGGTGTTTCAAGTTGTGGAGTTTCTAGCTGTGGAGTTTCTAGTTGCGGAGTTTCTAGTTGCAGAGTTTCTAGTTGCGGAGTTTCTAGTTGCGGAGTTTCTAGTTGTGGAGTTTCTAGTTGTTGAGTTTCTAGTGGCCGAGTTCTTTAGTTGCGAAGTCTCAAGTTGTGAAGTTTCTAGCTGTGGAATTTCTAGTTGTTGAGTTTCTAGATCCGGAGTTTCTAGTTGTGGAGTTTTTAGCTGTGGAGTCTCTAGTTGTGGAGTCTCTAGTTGTGGAGTTTCTAGTTGTGGAGTGTCTAATTGTGGAGTTTCTAGTTGTGGAGATTCTAGTTGTAGAGTTTCTATTTGTAGTTTTTATTTTTCGAGTTTGTAGTTGTAGATTTTCTAGTTGCAGAGTTCCTAAATGTGGAGTTTCTAGTTGTGGAGTTTCTTGTTGGGGTGTTTCTAGTTGTGAAGTTTCTAATTGTGGATTTTCTAGTTGCGGAATTTCTAGTTGCGAAGTTTCTAGTTGGGGAGTTTCTACTTGAATTTATAGTTGTGGATTTTATAGTTCCACAGTTTCGAGTTGCAAAGTTTCAAGTTGTCGAGTTTGTAGTTGCGGAGTCGCTAGTTGTGGAGTTTCTAGTTGCGGAGTTGCTAGCTGTGGAGTTTCTAGTCGCGGAGTCTCTAATTGTGCAGTCTCTAGTTTTGGAGTCTCTATTTGTGGAGTTTCTAGTTGTGGAGTTTATAGTTGTGGAGTTTCTAGCTGTGGAGATTCTAGTTGCGGAGTTTCTAGTTGCAGAGTTTCCAGTGGCGGAGTTTCTTGTTGCAGAGTTTGTAGTTGTGGAGTTTCTAGTTGTGAAGTTTTAGTTGTGGAGTTTCAAGTTGTGGAATTCATAGGTGTGGAGTTTCTAGTTGTGGAGTTTCTAGTTTTCGAGTTTCTAGTTACGGAGTTTCTAGTTGTGGAGTTTTTAGTTGTGGAGCTTTTAGTTGAGGAGTTTCTAGTTGTTGAGTCTCTAGTTGTGGAAGATCTAGGTGTGGAGTTTCTAGTTGCGGAGTTTCTTGTTGCGGAGTTTCTAGATGTGGAGTTTCTAGTTGTGGAGTTTTTGGCTGTGGAGTTTATAGTTTTCGAGTTTCTAGTTGTGGAGTCTCTAGTTGTGGAGTTTCTAGTTGTGAAGTTTCTAGTTGCGAAGTCTCAAGTTGTTGAGTTTCTAGTTGTGGAGTTTCTAGTTGTGGGGTTCGTTGTTGTGGGGTTCGTAGTTGTGCAGTTTCTAGTTGTGGAGTATCTACTTGTGGAGTTTCCATTTGTGGTGTTTCTAGCTGTGGAGTTTCTAGTTGCGGAGTTTCTAGTTGCAGAGTTTCTCGTTCCGGAGATTTCTAGTTGTGGAGTTTCTAGTTGTGGATTTTCTAGCTGTGGAGTTTCTAGTTGCGGAGTTTCTAGTTGGGGGGTTCGTAGTTGTGGAGTTCGTAGTTGTGGAGTTTCTAGTTGTGAAGTCTCTAGTTAGGGAGTTTCCAGTTGTGGAGTTTCTAGCTGTGGAGTTTTTCGTTGCGGAGTTTCTAGTGTCAGAGTTTCTAGTAGCGGAGTTTTCTAGTTGTGGAGATTCTAGTGGCGGAGTTTCTAGTTGCGGAGTTTCAAGTTGTGGAGTTTCTAGTTGTGGATTTTCTAGCTGTGGAGTTTCTAGTTGCGGAGTTTTTAGTTGCGGAGTTTCTGGTTGTGGAGTTTCTAGTTCTGGAGTCTGTAGTTGTGGAGTATCTATTTGTTGGGTTTCAAGTTGTGGAGTTTCTAGTTGTGGAGTTTCTAGTTGTTGAGTTTCTAGTAGTTGAGTTTCCAGTTGCCGAGTTTCTAGTTGCGAAGTCTCAAGTCGTGGAGTTTCTAGCTGTGGAGTTTCTAGTTGCGGAGTTTCTAGTTGCGGAGTTTCTAGTTGTGGATTTTGTAGTTGTGGAGTATATAGTTGTGGTGTTTCAAGTTGTGGAGTTTCTAGTTGCGGAGTTTCTAGTTGCAGAGTTTCTAGTTCCGGAGTTTTCTAGTTGTGGAGTTTCTAGTTGCGGAGTTTCTATCTGTGGAGTTTCTAATTGCGGAGTTTCTAGTTGCAGAGTTTCTAGTTGTGGAGTTTCTAGTTGTGGAGTTTTAGTTGTGGAGTTTAAAGTTGTGGAATTTATAGGTGTGGAGTTTCTAGTTGTGGAGTTTCTAGTTTTCGGGTTTCTAGTTACGGAGTTTCTAGTTGTGGAGTTTCTAGTTGTGAGTTTCTAGTTGTGGAGTTTCTAGTTGTGGAGCTTTTAGTTGAGTTGTGGAGCTCTAGTTGTGGAGTTTCTAGTTGTGGAGTGTCTACTTGTGGAGTTTCTAGTTGTGGACTTTCTAGCTGTGGAGTTTCTAGTTGCAGGGTTTCTAGTTTCGGAGTTTTCTAGTTGTGGAGTTTCTAGTTGCGGAGTTTCTAGTTGCGGAGTTTCAAGTTGTGGAGTTTCTAGTTGTGGAGTTTCTAGTTGTGGAGTTTTTAGTTGTGGAGTTTCTAATTGTGGAGCTTCTTGATGGGGAGTTTCTAGTTGTGAAGTTTCTAGTTGTGGATTTTCGAGTTGTGGAGTTTCTAGTTGCGAAGTTTCTAGTTGGGGAGTTTCTACTTGAGTTTATAGTTGCGGATTTTCTAGTTGCAGAGTTTTAAGTTGTCGAGTTTCTAGTTGCGGAGTCTCTAGTTTTGGAGTTTCTAGTTACGGAGTTTCTAGCTGTGGAGTTTCTAGTTGCGGAGTCTCTAGTTGTGCATTCTCTGGTTTTGGAGTCTCTGGTTGTGGAGTTTCTAGTTGTGGAGTTTCTAGCTGTGGAGTTTCAAGTTGCGGAGTCTCTAGTTGTGCAGTCTCTAGCTGTGGAGTCTCTGGCTGTGGAGTTTCTAGTTGTGGAGTTTCTAGTTGCGGAGTTTCTAGTTGCAGAGTTTCTAGTTCCGGAGTTTTCTAGTTGTGGAGTTTCTAGTTGCGGATTTTCTAGTTGTGGAGCTTCAAGTTGTGGAGTTACTCGTTGTGGAGTTTCTTGTTGTGGAGTTTGTAGTTGTGGAGTATCTAGTTGTGGACTTTCAAGTTGTGGAGTTTGTAGTTGTGGAGTATCTAGTTGTGGACTTTCAAGTTGTGGAGTTTCTATTTGCGGAGATTCTAGCTGCAGAGTTTCTAGTTGTGGATTTTCTAGCTGTGGAATTTCTGGTTGCAGATTTTTTAGTTGCGGTGTTTCTAGTTGTGGAGTTTCTAGTTGTTGAGTTTCTAGTTGCCGAGTTCTGTAGTTGCGAAGTCTCAAGTTGTAGAGTTTCTAGCTGTGGAGTTTCTAGTTGCGGAGTTTCTAGTTGCGGAGTTTCTAGTTGCGGAGTTTCTAGTTGTGCAGTTTTAGTTGTGGAGTCTCTAGTTGTGGAGTTTCTTGTTGTTGAATTTCTATCTGTGGAGTTTCTATTTGCGGAGTTTCTAGTTGCAGAGTTTCTAGTTGTGGATTTTCTAGCTGTGGAGTTTCTGCTTGCAGAGTTTTTAGTTGCGGTGTTTCTAGTTGTGGAGTTTCTAGTTGTTGAGTTTGTAGTTGCCGAGTTCTTTAGTTGCGAAGTCTCAAGTTGTAGAGTTTCTAGCTGTGGAGTTTCTAGTTGCAGAGTTTCTAGTTGCGGAGTTTCTAGTTGTGGATTTTTTAGTTGTGGAGTCTCTAGTTGTGGACTTTCTAGTTGTGGAGTGTCTACTTGTTGAGTTTCTAGTTGTGGAGTTTCTATTTGTTGTTTTTAGTTTTCAAATTTGTAGTTGTAGATTTTCTAGTTGCAGAGTTCCTAGTTTTGGAGTATCTAGTTGCGGAGTCTCTAATTGTGCAGTCTCTAGTTTTGGAGTCTCTAGTTGTGGAGTTTCTGGTTGTGGAGTTTATAGTTGTGGAATTTCTAACTGTGGAGATTCTACTTGCGGAGTTTCTAGTTGCAGAGTTTCTAGTTGTGGAGTTTCTAGTTGTGGAGTTTTAGTTGTGGAGTTTAAAGTTGTGGAATTTATAGGTGTGGAGTTTCTAGTTGTGGAGTTTCTAGTTTTCGGGTTTCTAGTTACGGAGTTTCTAGTTGTGGAGTTTCTAGTTGTGGAGTTTCTAGTTGTGAAGCTTATAGTTGAGTTGTGGAGCTCTAGTTGTGGAGTTTCTAGTTGTGGAGTGTCTACTTGGGGAGTTTCTAGTTGTGGAGTTTGTAGCTGTGGAGTTTCTAGTTGCAGGGTTTCTAGTTTCAGAGTTTTCTAGTTGTGGAGTTTCTAGTTGCGGAGTTTCTAGTTGCGGAGTTTCAAGTTGTGGAGTTTCTAGTTGTGGAGTTTCTAGTTGTGGAGTTTTTAGTTGTGGAGTTTGTAGTTGTGGAGTATCTAGTTGTGGACTTTCAAGTTGTGAAGTTTCTAGTTGTGGAGTTTCTAGTCGCGGAGTTTTCTAGTTGCGGAGTCTGTAGTTGTGGAGTTTCTAGTTGTGGAATTTCTAGTTGTGGATTCTCTAGTTGCGGAGTGAGTTTCTAGTTGCGGAGTTTCTGGTTGTGGAGTTTCTAGTTGCAGAGTCAGTAGTTGTGGAGTTTCTAGTTGTGGAATTTATAGCTGTGGAGTTTCTAGTTGCGGAGTTTCTAGTTGTGGGGTTCGTAGTTGTGGAGTTCGTAGTTGTGGAGTTTCTAGTTGTGAAGTCTCTAGTTGGGGAGTTTCCAGTTGTGCAGTTTCTAGCTGTGGAGTTTTTCGTTGCGGAGTTTCTAGTTGCAGAGTTTCTAGTAGCGGAGTTTTCTAGTTGTGGAGATTCTAGTGGCGGAGTTTCTAGTTGCGGAGTTTCAAGTTGTGGAGTTTCTAGTTGTGGATTTTCTAGCTGTGGAGTTTATAGTTGCGGAGTTTTTAGTTGCGGAGTTTCTGGTTGTGGAGTTTCTAGTTCTGGAGTCTGTAGTTGTGGAGTATCTATTTGTTGGGTTTCAAGTTGTGGAGTTTCTAGTTGTGGAGTTTCTAGTTGTTGAGTTTCTAGTAGTTGAGTTTCCAGTTGCCGAGTTTCTAGTTGCGAAATCTCAAGTCGTGGAGTTTCTAGCTGTGGAGTTTCTAGTTGCGGAGTTTCTAGTTGCGGAGTTTCTTGTTGTGGATTTTGCAGTTGTGGAGTATATAGTTGTGGTGTTTCAAGTTGTGGAGTTTCTAGTTGCGGAGTTTCTAGTTGCAGAGTTTCTCGTTCCGGAGATTTCTAGTTGTGGAGTTTCTAGTTGTGGATTTTCTAGCTGTGGAGTTTCTAGTTGCGGAATTTCTAGTTGGGGGGTTCGTAGTTGTGGAGTTCGTAGTTGTGGAGTTTCTAGTTGTGAAGTCTCTAGTTAGGGAGTTTCCAGTTGTGGAGTTTCTAGCTGTGGAGTTTTTCGTTGCGGAGTTTCTAGTTGCAGAGTTTCTAGTAGCGGAGTTTTCTAGTTGTGGAGATTCTAGTGGCGGAGTTTCTAGTTGCGGAGTTTCAAGTTGTGGAGTTTCTAGTTGTGGATTTTCTAGCTGTGGAGTTTCTAGTTGCGGAGTTTTTAGTTGCGGAGTTTCTGGTTGTGGAGTTTCTAGTTCTGGAGTCTGTAGTTGTGGAGTATCTATTTGTTGGGTTTCAAGTTGTGGAGTTTCTAGTTGTGGAGTTTGTAGTTGTTGAGTTTCTAGTAGTTGAGTTTCCAGTTGCCGAGTTTCTAGTTGCGAAGTCTCAAGTCGTGGAGTTTCTAGCTGTGGAGTTTCTAGTTGCGGAGTTTCTAGTTGCGGAGTTTCTAGTTGTGGATTTTGTAGTTGTGGAGTATATAGTTGTGATGTTTCAAGTTGTGGAGTTTCTAGTTGCGGAGTTTCTAGTTGCAGAGTTTCTAGTTCCGGAGTTTTCTAGTTGTGGAGTTTCTAGTTGCGGAGTTTCTATCTGTGGAGTTTCTAATTGCGGAGTTTCTAGTTGCAGAGTTTCTAGTTGTGGAGTTTCTAGTTGTGGAGTTTTAGTTGTGGAGTTTAAAGTTGTGGAATTTATAGGTGTGGAGTTTCTAGTTGTGGAGTTTCTAGTTTTCGGGTTTCTAGTTACGGAGTTTCTAGTTGTGGAGTTTCTAGTTGTGAGTTTCTAGTTGTGGAGTTTCTAGTTGTGGAGCTTTTAGTTGAGTTGTGGAGCTCTAGTTGTGGAGTTTCTAGTTGTGGAGTGTCTACTTGTGGAGTTTCTAGTTGTGGAGTTTCTAGCTGTGGAGTTTCTAGTTGCAGGGTTTCTAGTTTCGGAGTTTTCTAGTTGTGGAGTTTCTAGTTGCGGAGTTTCTAGTTGCGGAGTTTCAAGTTGTGGAGTTTCTAGTTGTGGAGTTTCTAGTTGTGGAGTTTTTAGTTGTGGAGTTTCTAATTGTGGAGCTTCTTGATGGGGAGTTTCTAGTTGTGAAGTTTCTAGTTGTGGATTTTCGAGTTGTGGAGTTTCTAGTTGCGAAGTTTCTAGTTGGGGAGTTTCTACTTGAGTTTATAGTTGCGGATTTTCTAGTTGCAGAGTTTTAAGTTGTCGAGTTTCTAGTTGCGGAGTCTCTAGTTTTGGAGTTTCTAGTTACGGAGTTTCTAGCTGTGGAGTTTCTAGTTGCGGAGTCTCTAGTTGTGCAGTCTCTGGTTTTGGAGTCTCTGGTTGTGGAGTTTCTAGTTGTGGAGTTTCTAGCTGTGGAGTTTCAAGTTGCGGAGTCTCTAGTTGTGCAGTCTCTAGCTGTGGAGTCTCTGGCTGTGGAGTTTCTAGTTGTGGAGTTTCTAGTTGCGGAGTTTCTAGTTGCAGAGTTTCTAGTTCCGGAGTTTTCTAGTTGTGGAGTTTCTAGTTGCGGATTTTCTAGTTGTGGAGCTTCAAGTTGTGGAGTTACTCGTTGTGGAGTTTCTTGTTGTGGAGTTTGTAGTTGTGGAGTATCTAGTTGTGGACTTTCAAGTTGTGGAGTTTGTAGTTGTGGAGTATCTAGTTGTGGACTTTCAAGTTGTGGAGTTTCTATTTGCGGAGATTCTAGCTGCAGAGTTTCTAGTTGCGGTGTTTCTAGTTGTGGAGTTTCTAGTTGTTGAGTTTCTAGTTGCCGAGTTCTTTAGTTGCGAAGTCTCAAGTTGTAGAGTTTCTAGCTGTGGAGTTTCTAGTTGCGGAGTTTCTAGTTGCGGAGTTTCTAGTTGCGGAGTTTCTAGTTGTGCAGTTTTAGTTGTGGAGTCTCTAGTTGTGGAGTTTCTTGTTGTTGAATTTCTATCTGTGGAGTTTCTATTTGCGGAGTTTCTAGTTGCAGAGTTTCTAGTTGTGGATTTTCTAGCTGTGGAGTTTCTGCTTGCAGAGTTTTTAGTTGCGGTGTTTCTAGTTGTGGAGTTTCTAGTTGTTGAGTTTGTAGTTGCCGAGTTCTTTAGTTGCGAAGTCTCAAGTTGTAGAGTTTCTAGCTGTGGAGTTTCTAGTTGCAGAGTTTCTAGTTGCGGAGTTTCTAGTTGTGGATTTTTTAGTTGTGGAGTCTCTAGTTGTGGACTTTCTAGTTGTGGAGTGTCTACTTGTTGAGTTTCTAGTTGTGGAGTTTCTATTTGTTGTTTTTAGTTTTCAAATTTGTAGTTGTAGATTTTCTAGTTGCAGAGTTCCTAGTTTTGGAGTATCTAGTTGCGGAGTCTCTAATTGTGCAGTCTCTAGTTTTGGAGTCTCTAGTTGTGGAGTTTCTGGTTGTGGAGTTTATAGTTGTGGAATTTCTAACTGTGGAGATTCTACTTGCGGAGTTTCTAGTTGCAGAGTTTCTAGTTGTGGAGTTTCTAGTTGTGGAGTTTTAGTTGTGGAGTTTAAAGTTGTGGAATTTATAGGTGTGGAGTTTCTAGTTGTGGAGTTTCTAGTTGTGAAGCTTATAGTTGAGTTGTGGAGCTCTAGTTGTGGAGTTTCTAGTTGTGGAGTGTCTACTTGGGGAGTTTCTAGTTGTGGAGTTTGTAGCTGTGGAGTTTCTAGTTGCAGGGTTTCTAGTTTCAGAGTTTTCTAGTTGTGGAGTTTCTAGTTGCGGAGTTTCTAGTTGCGGAGTTTCAAGTTGTGGAGTTTCTAGTTGTGGAGTTTCTAGTTGTGGAGTTTTTAGTTGTGGAGTTTCTAATTGTGGAGCTTCTTGATGGGGAGTTTCTAGTTGTGAAGTTTCTAGTTGTGGATTTTCGAGTTGTGGAGTTTCTAGTTGCGAAGTTTCTAGTTGGGGAGTTTCTACTTGAGTTTATAGTTGCGGATTTTCTAGTTGCAGAGTTTTAAGTTGTCGAGTTTCTAGTTGCAAAGTCTCTAGTTGTGGAGTTTCTAGTTGCGGAGTTTCTAGCTGTGGAGTTTCTAGTTCCGGATTCTATAGTTGTGCAGTCTCTGGTTTTGGAGTCTCTGGTTGTGCAGTTTCTAGTTGTGGAGTTTTTAGCTGTGGAGTTTCAAGTTGCGGAGTCTCTAGTTGTGCAGTCTCTAGCTGTGGAGTCTCTGGCTGTGGAGTTTCTAGTTGTGGAGTTTCTAGTTGTGGAGTTTCTATTTGCTGAGTTTCTTGTTGCGGAGTTTCTAGTTGTGGATTTTCTGGCTGTGGAGTTTCTAGGTGTGGAGTCTCTAGTTGTGGAGTTTCTAGTTGTGAGGTTTGTAGTTGTTGAGTTTCTAGTTTTCGAGTTTCTAGTTGTGGAGTTTCTAGTTGTGAAGTTTCTAGTTGCGAAGTCTCAAGTTGTTGAGTTTCTAGTTGTGGAGTTTCTAGTTGTGGGGTTCGTAGTTGTGGGGTTCGTAGTTGTGCAGTTTCTAGTTGTGGAGTATCTACTTGTGGAGTTTCCATTTGTGGTGTTTCTAGCTGTGGAGTTTCTAGTTGCGGAGTTTCTAGATGCAGAGTTTCTAGTTGCGGAGTTTTCTAGTTGTGGAGATTCCAGTGGCGGAGTTTCTAGTTGCGGAGTTCCAAGTTGTGGAGTTTCTAGTTGTGGAGTTTCTAGTTGTTGAATTTGTAGTTGTGGAGTATCTAGTAGTGGGCTTTCAAGTTGTGGAGTTTTTTAGTTGTGGAGTTTCTAGTTGCGGAGTTTTCTAGTTGCGGAGTCTGTAGTTGTGGAGTTTCTAGTTGTGGAATTTCTAGTTACGGAGTTTCTAATTGTGGAGCTTTTAGTTGAGGAGTCTCTAGTTGTTGAGTCTCTAGTTGTGGAATTTCTAGTTGTGGAGTTTCTAGTTGTGGACTTTATAGTTGTGGAATTTCAAGTTGTGGAGTCTCTAGTGGCGGAGTGAGTTTCTAGTTGCGGAGTTTCTGTTTGTGGAGTTTCTAGTTGCGGAGCCAGTAGTTGTGCAGTTTCTAGTTGTGGAGTTTTTAGTTGTGGAGTTTCTAGTGTTTGAATTTCTAGTTGCCGAGTTCTTTAGTTGCGAAGTCTCAAGTTGTGGAGTTTCTAGTGGCGGAGTTTCTAGTTGTGGAGTTTTTAGTGGAGGAGTCTCTAGTTGTGGGGTCTCTAGTTGTGGAGTTTCTAGTTGTGGAGTGTCTACTTGTGGAGTTTCTAGTTGTAGAGTTTCTAGTTGTGGAGTTTCTAGTCCTGGAGTCTGTAGTTGTGGAGTAGCTATTTGTTGGGTTTCAAGTTATGGAGTTTTTGGCTGTGGAGTTTCTAGTTGTGGAGTTTCTAGTAGTTGAGTTTCTAGTTGCCGAGTTTCTAGTTGCGAAGTCTCAAGTCGTGGAGTTTCTAGCTGCGGAGTTTCTAGTTGCGGAGCTTCTAGTGGCGGAGTTTCTAGTTGTGGAATTTGTAGTTGTGGAGTATCTAGTTTTGGTGTTTCAAGTTGTGGAGTTTCTAGCTGTGGAGTTTCTAGTTGCGGAGTTTCTAGTTGCAGAGTTTCTAGTTGCGGAGTTTCTAGTTGCGGAGTTTCTAGTTGTGGAGTTTCTAGTTGTTGAGTTTCTAGTGGCCGAGTTCTTTAGTTGCGAAGTCTCAAGTTGTGAAGTTTCTAGCTGTGGAATTTCTAGTTGTTGAGTTTCTAGATCCGGAGTTTCTAGTTGTGGAGTTTTTAGCTGTGGAGTCTCTAGTTGTGGAGTCTCTAGTTGTGGAGTTTCTAGTTGTGGAGTGTCTAATTGTGGAGTTTCTAGTTGTGGAGATTCTAGTTGTAGAGTTTCTATTTGTAGTTTTTATTTTTCGAGTTTGTAGTTGTAGATTTTCTAGTTGCAGAGTTCCTAAATGTGGAGTTTCTAGTTGTGGAGTTTCTTGTTGGGGTGTTTCTAGTTGTGAAGTTTCTAATTGTGGATTTTCTAGTTGCGGAATTTCTAGTTGCGAAGTTTCTAGTTGGGGAGTTTCTACTTGAATTTATAGTTGTGGATTTTATAGTTCCACAGTTTCGAGTTGCAAAGTTTCAAGTTGTCGAGTTTGTAGTTGCGGAGTCGCTAGTTGTGGAGTTTCTAGTTGCGGAGTTGCTAGCAGTGGAGTTTCTAGTCGCGGAGTCTCTAATTGTGCAGTCTCTAGTTTTGGAGTCTCTATTTGTGGAGTTTCTAGTTGTGGAGTTTATAGTTGTGGAGTTTCTAGCTGTGGAGATTCTAGTTGCGGAGTTTCTAGTTGCAGAGTTTCCAGTGGCGGAGTTTCTTGTTGCAGAGTTTGTAGTTGTGGAGTTTCTAGTTGTGAAGTTTTAGTTGTGGAGTTTCAAGTTGTGGAATTCATAGGTGTGGAGTTTCTAGTTGTGGAGTTTCTAGTTTTCGAGTTTCTAGTTACGGAGTTTCTAGTTGTGGAGTTTTTAGTTGTGGAGCTTTTAGTTGAGGAGTTTCTAGTTGTTGAGTCTCTAGTTGTGGAAGATCTAGGTGTGGAGTTTCTAGTTGCGGAGTTTCTTGTTGCGGAGTTTCTAGATGTGGAGTTTCTAGTTGTGGAGTTTTTGGCTGTGGAGTTTATAGTTTTCGAGTTTCTAGTTGTGGAGTCTCTAGTTGTGGAGTTTCTAGTTGTGAAGTTTCTAGTTGCGAAGTCTCAAGTTGTTGAGTTTCTAGTTGTGGAGTTTCTAGTTGTGGGGTTCGTTGTTGTGGGGTTCGTAGTTGTGCAGTTTCTAGTTGTGGAGTATCTACTTGTGGAGTTTCCATTTGTGGTGTTTCTAGCTGTGGAGTTTCTAGTTGCGGAGTTTCTAGTTGCAGAGTTTCTCGTTCCGGAGATTTCTAGTTGTGGAGTTTCTAGTTGTGGATTTTCTAGCTGTGGAGTTTCTAGTTGCGGAGTTTCTAGTTGGGGGGTTCGTAGTTGTGGAGTTCGTAGTTGTGGAGTTTCTAGTTGTGAAGTCTCTAGTTAGGGAGTTTCCAGTTGTGGAGTTTCTAGCTGTGGAGTTTTTCGTTGCGGAGTTTCTAGTGTCAGAGTTTCTAGTAGCGGAGTTTTCTAGTTGTGGAGATTCTAGTGGCGGAGTTTCTAGTTGCGGAGTTTCAAGTTGTGGAGTTTCTAGTTGTGGATTTTCTAGCTGTGGAGTTTCTAGTTGCGGAGTTTTTAGTTGCGGAGTTTCTGGTTGTGGAGTTTCTAGTTCTGGAGTCTGTAGTTGTGGAGTATCTATTTGTTGGGTTTCAAGTTGTGGAGTTTCTAGTTGTGGAGTTTCTAGTTGTTGAGTTTCTAGTAGTTGAGTTTCCAGTTGCCGAGTTTCTAGTTGCGAAGTCTCAAGTCGTGGAGTTTCTAGCTGTGGAGTTTCTAGTTGCGGAGTTTCTAGTTGCGGAGTTTCTAGTTGTGGATTTTGTAGTTGTGGAGTATATAGTTGTGGTGTTTCAAGTTGTGGAGTTTCTAGTTGCGGAGTTTCTAGTTGCAGAGTTTCTAGTTCCGGAGTTTTCTAGTTGTGGAGTTTCTAGTTGCGGAGTTTCTATCTGTGGAGTTTCTAATTGCGGAGTTTCTAGTTGCAGAGTTTCTAGTTGTGGAGTTTCTAGTTGTGGAGTTTTAGTTGTGGAGTTTAAAGTTGTGGAATTTATAGGTGTGGAGTTTCTAGTTGTGGAGTTTCTAGTTTTCGGGTTTCTAGTTACGGAGTTTCTAGTTGTGGAGTTTCTAGTTGTGAGTTTCTAGTTGTGGAGTTTCTAGTTGTGGAGCTTTTAGTTGAGTTGTGGAGCTCTAGTTGTGGAGTTTCTAGTTGTGGAGTGTCTACTTGTGGAGTTTCTAGTTGTGGACTTTCTAGCTGTGGAGTTTCTAGTTGCAGGGTTTCTAGTTTCGGAGTTTTCTAGTTGTGGAGTTTCTAGTTGCGGAGTTTCTAGTTGCGGAGTTTCAAGTTGTGGAGTTTCTAGTTGTGGAGTTTCTAGTTGTGGAGTTTTTAGTTGTGGAGTTTCTAATTGTGGAGCTTCTTGATGGGGAGTTTCTAGTTGTGAAGTTTCTAGTTGTGGATTTTCGAGTTGTGGAGTTTCTAGTTGCGAAGTTTCTAGTTGGGGAGTTTCTACTTGAGTTTATAGTTGCGGATTTTCTAGTTGCAGAGTTTTAAGTTGTCGAGTTTCTAGTTGCGGAGTCTCTAGTTTTGGAGTTTCTAGTTACGGAGTTTCTAGCTGTGGAGTTTCTAGTTGCGGAGTCTCTAGTTGTGCATTCTCTGGTTTTGGAGTCTCTGGTTGTGGAGTTTCTAGTTGTGGAGTTTCTAGCTGTGGAGTTTCAAGTTGCGGAGTCTCTAGTTGTGCAGTCTCTAGCTGTGGAGTCTCTGGCTGTGGAGTTTCTAGTTGTGGAGTTTCTAGTTGCGGAGTTTCTAGTTGCAGAGTTTCTAGTTCCGGAGTTTTCTAGTTGTGGAGTTTCTAGTTGCGGATTTTCTAGTTGTGGAGCTTCAAGTTGTGGAGTTACTCGTTGTGGAGTTTCTTGTTGTGGAGTTTGTAGTTGTGGAGTATCTAGTTGTGGACTTTCAAGTTGTGGAGTTTGTAGTTGTGGAGTATCTAGTTGTGGACTTTCAAGTTGTGGAGTTTCTATTTGCGGAGATTCTAGCTGCAGAGTTTCTAGTTGTGGATTTTCTAGCTGTGGAATTTCTGGTTGCAGATTTTTTAGTTGCGGTGTTTCTAGTTGTGGAGTTTCTAGTTGTTGAGTTTCTAGTTGCCGAGTTCTGTAGTTGCGAAGTCTCAAGTTGTAGAGTTTCTAGCTGTGGAGTTTCTAGTTGCGGAGTTTCTAGTTGCGGAGTTTCTAGTTGCGGAGTTTCTAGTTGTGCAGTTTTAGTTGTGGAGTCTCTAGTTGTGGAGTTTCTTGTTGTTGAATTTCTATCTGTGGAGTTTCTATTTGCGGAGTTTCTAGTTGCAGAGTTTCTAGTTGTGGATTTTCTAGCTGTGGAGTTTCTGCTTGCAGAGTTTTTAGTTGCGGTGTTTCTAGTTGTGGAGTTTCTAGTTGTTGAGTTTGTAGTTGCCGAGTTCTTTAGTTGCGAAGTCTCAAGTTGTAGAGTTTCTAGCTGTGGAGTTTCTAGTTGCAGAGTTTCTAGTTGCGGAGTTTCTAGTTGTGGATTTTTTAGTTGTGGAGTCTCTAGTTGTGGACTTTCTAGTTGTGGAGTGTCTACTTGTTGAGTTTCTAGTTGTGGAGTTTCTATTTGTTGTTTTTAGTTTTCAAATTTGTAGTTGTAGATTTTCTAGTTGCAGAGTTCCTAGTTTTGGAGTATCTAGTTGCGGAGTCTCTAATTGTGCAGTCTCTAGTTTTGGAGTCTCTAGTTGTGGAGTTTCTGGTTGTGGAGTTTATAGTTGTGGAATTTCTAACTGTGGAGATTCTACTTGCGGAGTTTCTAGTTGCAGAGTTTCTAGTTGTGGAGTTTCTAGTTGTGGAGTTTTAGTTGTGGAGTTTAAAGTTGTGGAATTTATAGGTGTGGAGTTTCTAGTTGTGGAGTTTCTAGTTTTCGGGTTTCTAGTTACGGAGTTTCTAGTTGTGGAGTTTCTAGTTGTGGAGTTTCTAGTTGTGAAGCTTATAGTTGAGTTGTGGAGCTCTAGTTGTGGAGTTTCTAGTTGTGGAGTGTCTACTTGGGGAGTTTCTAGTTGTGGAGTTTGTAGCTGTGGAGTTTCTAGTTGCAGGGTTTCTAGTTTCAGAGTTTTCTAGTTGTGGAGTTTCTAGTTGCGGAGTTTCTAGTTGCGGAGTTTCAAGTTGTGGAGTTTCTAGTTGTGGAGTTTCTAGTTGTGGAGTTTTTAGTTGTGGAGTTTCTAATTGTGGAGCTTCTTGATGGGGAGTTTCTAGTTGTGAAGTTTCTAGTTGTGGATTTTCGAGTTGTGGAGTTTCTAGTTGCGAAGTTTCTAGTTGGGGAGTTTCTACTTGAGTTTATAGTTGCGGATTTTCTAGTTGCAGAGTTTTAAGTTGTCGAGTTTCTAGTTGCAAAGTCTCTAGTTGTGGAGTTTCTAGTTGCGGAGTTTCTAGCTGTGGAGTTTCTAGTTCCGGATTCTATAGTTGTGCAGTCTCTGGTTTTGGAGTCTCTGGTTGTGCAGTTTCTAGTTGTGGAGTTTCTAGCTGTGGAGTTTCAAGTTGCGGAGTCTCTAGTTGTGCAGTCTCTAGCTGTGGAGTCTCTGGCTGTGGAGTTTCTAGTTGTGGAGTTTCTAGTTGTGGAGTTTCTATTTGCTGAGTTTCTTGTTGCGGAATTTCTAGTTGTGGATTTTCTGGCTGTGGAGTTTCTAGTTGTGGAGTCTCTAGTTGTGGAGTTTCTAGTTGTGAGGTTTGTAGTTGTTGAGTTTCTAGTTTTCGAGTTTCTAGTTGTGGAGTCTCTAGTTGTGGAGTTTCTAGTTGTGAAGTTTCTAGTTGCGAAGTCTCAAGTTGTTGAGTTTCTAGTTGTGGAGTTTCTAGTTGTGGGGTTCGTAGTTGTGGGGTTCGTAGTTGTGCAGTTTCTAGTTGTGGAGTATCTACTTGTGGAGTTTCCATTTGTGGTGTTTCTAGCTGTGGAGTTTCTAGTTGCGGAGTTTCTAGATGCAGAGTTTCTAGTTGCGGAGTTTTCTAGTTGTGGAGATTCCAGTGGCGGAGTTTCTAGTTGCGGAGTTCCAAGTTGTGGAGTTTCTAGTTGTGGAGTTTCTAGTTGTTGAATTTGTAGTTGTGGAGTATCTAGTAGTCGGCTTTCAAGTTGTGGAGTTTCTAGTTGTGGAGTTTCTAGTTGCGGAGTTTTCTAGTTGCGGAGTCTGTAGTTGTGGAGTTTCTAGTTGTGGAATTTCTAGTTACGGAGTTTCTAATTGTGGAGCTTTTAGTTGAGGAGTCTCTAGTTGTTGAGTCTCTAGTTGTGGAATTTCTAGTTGTGGAGTTTCTAGTTGTGGAGTTTATAGTTGTGGAATTTCAAGTTGTGGAGTCTCTAGTGGCGGAGTGAGTTTCTAGTTGCGGAGTTTCTGTTTGTGGAGTTTCTAGTTGCGGAGCCAGTAGTTGTGCAGTTTCTAGTTGTGGAGTTTTTAGTTGTGGAGTTTCTAGTGTTTGAATTTCTAGTTGCCGAGTTCTTTAGTTGCGAAGTCTCAAGTTGTGGAGTTTCTAGTGGCGGAGTTTCTAGTTGTGGAGTTTTTAGTGGAGGAGTCTCTAGTTGTGGGGTCTCTAGTTGTGGAGTTTCTAGTTGTGGAGTGTCTACTTGTGGAGTTTCTAGTTGTAGAGTTTCTAGTTGTGGAGTTTCTAGTCCTGGAGTCTGTAGTTGTGGAGTAGCTATTTGTTGGGTTTCAAGTTATGGAGTTTTTGGCTGTGGAGTTTCTAGTTGTGGAGTTTCTAGTAGTTGAGTTTCTAGTTGCCGAGTTTCTAGTTGCGAAGTCTCAAGTCGTGGAGTTTCTAGCTGCGGAGTTTCTAGTTGCGGAGCTTCTAGTGGCGGAGTTTCTAGTTGTGGAATTTGTAGTTGTGGAGTATCTAGTTTTGGTGTTTCAAGTTGTGGAGTTTCTAGCTGTGGAGTTTCTAGTTGCGGAGTTTCTAGTTGCAGAGTTTCTAGTTGCGGAGTTTCTAGTTGCGGAGTTTCTAGTTGTGGAGTTTCTAGTTGTTGAGTTTCTAGTGGCCGAGTTCTTTAGTTGCGAAGTCTCAAGTTGTGAAGTTTCTAGCTGTGGAATTTCTAGTTGTTGAGTTTCTAGATCCGGAGTTTCTAGTTGTGGAGTTTTTAGCTGTGGAGTCTCTAGTTGTGGAGTCTCTAGTTGTGGAGTTTCTAGTTGTGGAGTGTCTAATTGTGGAGTTTCTAGTTGTGGAGATTCTAGTTGTAGAGTTTCTATTTGTAGTTTTTATTTTTCGAGTTTGTAGTTGTAGATTTTCTAGTTGCAGAGTTCCTAAATGTGGAGTTTCTAGTTGTGGAGTTTCTTGTTGGGGTGTTTCTAGTTTTGAAGTTTCTAATTGTGGATTTTCTAGTTGCGGAATTTCTAGTTGCGAAGTTTCTAGTTGGGGAGTTTCTACTTGAATTTATAGTTGTGGATTTTATAGTTCCACAGTTTCGAGTTGCAAAGTTTCAAGTTGTCGAGTTTGTAGTTGCGGAGTCGCTAGTTGTGGAGTTTCTAGTTGCGGAGTTGCTAGCTGTGGAGTTTCTAGTTGCGGAGTCTCTAATTGTGCATTCTCTAGTTTTGGAGTCTCTATTTGTGGAGTTTCTAGTTGTGGAGTTTATAGTTGTGGAGTTTCTAGCTGTGGAGATTCTAGTTGCGGAGTTTCTAGTTGCAGAGTTTCCAGTTGCGGAGTTTCTTGTTGCAGAGTTTGTAGTTGTGGAGTTTCTAGTTGTGAAGTTTTAGTTGTGGAGTTTCAAGTTGTGGAATTCATAGGTGTGGAGTTTCTAGTTGTGGAGTTTCTAGTTTTCGAGTTTCTAGTTACGGAGTTTCTAGTTGTGGAGTTTTTAGTTGTGGAGCTTTTAGTTGAGGAGTTTCTAGTTGTTGAGTCTCTAGTTGTGGAAGATCTAGGTGTGGAGTTTCTAGTTGCGGAGTTTCTTGTTGCGGAGTTTCTAGATGTGGAGTTTCTAGTTGTGGAGTTTCTGGCTGTGGAGTTTATAGTTTTCGAGTTTCTAGTTGTGGAGTCTCTAGTTGTGGAGTTTCTAGTTGTGAAGTTTCTAGTTGCGAAGTCTCAAGTTGTGGAGTTTCTAGTTGTGGAGTTTCTAGTGGCGGAGTTTCTAGTTGCAGAGTTTCTAGTTGCGGAGTTTTCTAGTTGTGGAGTTTCTAGTGGCGGAGTTTCTAGTCTCGGAGCTTCAAGTTGTGGAGTTTCTAGTTGTGGAGTTCCTAGTTGTGGAGTTTGTAGTTCTGGAGTATCTAGTTGTGGGCTTTCAAGTTGTGGAGTTTCTAGTTGTGGAGTTTCTAGTTGCGGAGTTTTCTAGTCGCGGAGTCAGTAGTTGTGGAGTTTCTAGTTGTGGAATTTCTAGTTACGGAGTTTCTAGTTGTGGAGCTTTTAGTTGAGGAGTCTCTAGTTGTTGAGTCTCTAGTTGTGGAATTTCTAGTTGTGGAGTTTCTAGTTGTGGAGTTTCTAGTTGTGGAATTTCAAGTTGTGGAGTCTCTAGTGGCGGAGTGAGTTTCTAGTTGCGGAGTTTCTGGTTGTGGAGTTTCTAGTTGCGGAGCCAGTAGTTGTGGAGTTTCTAGTTGTGGAGTTTCTAGTTGTGGAGTTTTTAGTGTTTGAATTTCTAGTTGCCGAGTTCTTAAGTTGCGAAGTCTCAAGTTGTGGAGTTTCTAGCTGTGAAGTTTCTAGTTGCGGAGTTTCTAGTTGCGGAGTTTCTAGTTGTGGAGTTTTTAGTTGAGGAGTCTCTAGTTGTGGAGTGTCTAGTTGTGGAGTTTCTAGTTGTGGAGTGTCTACTTGTGGAGTTTCTAGTTGTGGAGTTTCTAGTCGTGGAGTCTGTAGTTGTGGAGTATCTATTTGTTGGGTTTCAAGTTATGGAGTTTATGGCTGTGGAGTTTCTAGTTGTGGAGTTTCTAGTTGTTGAGTTTGTAGTTGCCGAGTTTCTAGTTGCGAAGTCTCAAGTCGTGGAGTTTCTAGCTGCGGAGTTTCTAGTTGCGGAGCTTCAAGTGGCGGAGTTTCTAGTTGTGGAATTTGTAGTTGTGGAGTATCTAGTTTTGGTGTTTCAAGTTGTGGAGTTTCTAGCTGTGGAGTTTCTAGTTGCGGAGTTTCTAGTTTCAGAGTTTCTAGTTGCGGAGTTTCTAGTTGTGGAGTTTCTAGTTGTTGAGTTTCTAGTCGCCGAGTTCTTTAGTTGCCAAGTCTCAAGTTGTGGAGTTTCTAGCTGTGGAATTTCTAGTTGTTGAGTTTCTAGTTGCGGAGTTTCTAGTTGTGGAGTTTTTAGCTGTGGAGTCTCTAGTTGTGGAGTCTCTAGTTGTGGAGTTTCTAGTTGTGGAGTGTCTACTTGTGGAGTTTCTAGTTGTGGAGTTTCTAGTTGTGGAGTTTCTATTTGTAGTTTTTATTTTTCGAGTTTGTAGTTGTAGATTTTCTAATTGCAGAGTTCCTAGTTGTGGAGTTTCTAGTTGTGGAGTTTCTAGTTGTGGAGTTTCTAGTTGTGGAATTTCAAGTTGTGGAGTCTCTAGTGGCGGAGTGAGTTTCTAGTTGCGGAGTTTCTGGTTGTGGAGTTTCTAGTTGCGGAGCCAGTAGTTGTGGAGTTTCTAGTTGTGGAGTTTCTAGTTGTGGAGTTTTTAGTGTTTGAATTTCTAGTTGCCGAGTTCTTTAGTTGCGAAGTCTCAAGTTGTGGAGTTTCTAGCTGTGAAGTTTCTAGTTGCGGAGTTTCTAGTTGCGGAGTTTCTAGTTGTGGAGTTTTTAGTTGAGGAGTCTCTAGTTGTGGAGTGTCTAGTTGTGGAGTTTCTAGTTGTGGAGTGTCTACTTGTGGAGTTTCTAGTTGTGGAGTTTCTAGTCGTGGAGTCTGTAGTTGTGGAGTATCTATTTGTTGGGTTTCAAGTTATGGAGTTTATGGCTGTGGAGTTTCTAGTTGTGGAGTTTCTAGTTGTTGAGTTTGTAGTTGCCGAGTTTCTAGTTGCGAAGTCTCAAGTCGTGGAGTTTCTAGCTGCGGAGTTTCTAGTTGCGGAGCTTCAAGTGGCGGAGTTTCTAGTTGTGGAATTTGTAGTTGTGGAGTATCTAGTTTTGGTGTTTCAAGTTGTGGAGTTTCTAGCTGTGGAGTTTCTAGTTGCGGAGTTTCTAGTTTCAGAGTTTCTAGTTGCGGAGTTTCTAGTCGTGGAGTTTCTAGTTATTGAGTTTCTAGTCGCCGAGTTCTTTAGTTGCCAAGTCTCAAGTTGTGGAGTTTCTAGCTGTGGAATTTCTAGTTGTTGAGTTTCTAGTTGCGGAGTTTCTAGTTGTGGAGTGTTTAGCTGTGGAGTCTCTAGTTGTGGAGTCTCTAGTTGTGGAGTTTCTAGTTGTGGAGTGTCTACTTGTGGAGTTTCTAGTTGTGGAGTTTCTAGTTGTGGAGTTTCTATTTGTAGTTTTTATTTTTCGAGTTTGTAGTTGTAGATTTTCTAATTGCAGAGTTCCTAGTTGTGGAGTTTCTAGTTGTGGAGTTTCTTGTTGGGGAGTTTCTAGTTGTGAAGTTTCTAATTGTGGATTTTCTAGTGGCGGAATTTCTAGTTGCGAAGTTTCTAGATGGGTAGTTTCTACTTGAGTTTATAGCTGCGGATTTTCTAGTTCCACAGTTTCGAGTTGCAAAGTTTCAAGTTGTCGAGTTTGTAGTTGCGGAGTCGCTAGTTGTGGAGTTTCTAGTTGCGGAGTTGCTAGCTGTGGAGTTTCTAGTTGCGGAGTCTCTAATTGTGCAGTCTCTAGTTTTGGAGTCTCTAGTTGTGGAGTTTCTAGTTGTGGAGTTTATAGATGTGGAGTTTCTAGCTCTGGAGATTCTAGTTGCGGGGTTTCGAGTTGCAGAGTTTCTCTTTGCGGAGTTTCTTGTTGCAGAGTTTCTAGTTGTGGAGTTTCTAGTTGTGAAGTTTTAGTTGTGGAGTTTCAAGCTGTGGAATTCATAGGTGTGGAGTTTCTAGTTGTGGAGTTTCTAGTTTTCGAGTTTCTAGTTACGGAGTTTCTAGTTGTGGAGTTTTTAGTTGTGGAGCTTTTAGTTGAGGAGTCTCTAGTTGTTGATTCTCTAGTTGTGGAAGTTCTAGTTGTGGAGTTTCTAGTTGCGGAGTTTCTTGATGTGGAGTTTCTAGTTGTGGAGTTTCTGGCTGTGGAGTTTATAGTTGCGGAGTTTCTAGTATAGGAGTTTCTAGTTGTGGAGTTTCTAGTTGTGGAGTTTCTAGTTGTAGAGTTTCTAGTTGCGAAGTCTCAAGTCGTGGAGTTTCTAGTTGTGGAGTTTCTAGTTGTGGAGTTTCTAGTTGTGGAGTTTCTAGTTGTGGGGTTCGTAGTTGTGGGGTTCGTAGTTGTGCAGTTCTAGTTGTGGAGTCTCTAGTTGAGGAGTTTCCATTTGTGTTGTTTCTAGCTGTGGAGTTTCTAGTTGCGGAGTTTCTAGATGCAGAGTTTCTAGTTGCGGAGTTTTCTAGTTGTGGAGATTGTAATGGCGGAGTTTCTAGTTGCGGAGTTCCAAGTTGTGGAGTTTCTAGTTGTCGAGCTTCTAGTTCTGGGGTTCGTAGTTGTGGGATTCGTAGTTGTGCAGTTTCTAGTTGTGGAGTTTCTAGTTATGGAGTTTGCAGTTGTGGAGTATCTAGTTGTGGACTTTCAAGTTGTGAAGTTTCTAGTTGTGGAGTTTCTAGTCGCGGAGTTTTCTAGTTGCGGAGTCTGTAGTTGTGGAGTTTCTAGTTGTGGATTCTCTAGTTGCGGAGTGAGTTTCTAGTTGCGGAGTTTCTGGTTGTGGAGTTTCTAGTTGCAGAGTCAGTAGTTGTGGAGTTTCTAGTTGTGGAATTTATAGCTGTGGAGTTTCTAGTTGCGGAGTTTCTAGTTGTGGGGTTCGTAGTTGTGGAGTTCGTAGTTGTGGAGTTTCTAGTTGTGAAGTCTCTAGTTGGGGAGTTTCCAGTTGTGCAGTTTCTAGCTGTGGAGTTTTTCGTTGCGGAGTTTCTAGTTGCAGAGTTTCTAGTAGCGGAGTTTTCTAGTTGTGGAGATTCTAGTGGCGGAGTTTCTAGTTGCGGAGTTTCAAGTTGTGGAGTTTCTAGTTGTGGATTTTCTAGCTGTGGAGTTTATAGTTGCGGAGTTTTTAGTTGCGGAGTTTCTGGTTGTGGAGTTTCTAGTTCTGGAGTCTGTAGTTGTGGAGTATCTATTTGTTGGGTTTCAAGTTGTGGAGTTTCTAGTTGTGGAGTTTCTAGTTGTTGAGTTTCTAGTAGTTGAGTTTCCAGTTGCCGAGTTTCTAGTTGCGAAGTCTCAAGTCGTGGAGTTTCTAGCTGTGGAGTTTCTAGTTGCGGAGTTTCTAGTTGCGGAGTTTCTAGTTGTGGATTTTGTAGTTGTGGAGTATATAGTTAAGGTGTTTCAAGTTGTGGAGTTTCTAGTTGCGGAGTTTCTAGTTGCAGAGTTTCTAGTTCCGGAGTTTTCTAGTTGTGGAGTTTCTAGTTGCGGAGTTTCTATCTGTGGAGTTTCTAATTGCGGAGTTTCTAGTTGCAGAGTTTCTAGTTGTGGATTTTCTAGCTGTAGAATTTCTCCTTGCAGAGTTTTTAGTTGCGGTGTTTTTGTTGTGGAGTTTCTAGTTGTTGAGTTTCTAGTTGCCGAGTTCTTTAGTTGCGAAGTCTCAAGTTGTAGAGTTTCTAGCTGTGGAGTTTCTAGTGGCGGAGTTTCTAGTTGTGGAGTTTCTGGCTGTGGAGTTTCTAGTTTGGGAGTTTCTAGTTGTGGAGTTTCTAGTTGTGAGGTTCGTAGTTGTGGAGTTTCTAGTTGTCGAGTTTCTAGTTGTGGAGTCTCTAGTTGTGGAGTTTCTAGTTGTGGGGTTCGTAGTTGTGGGGTTCGTAGTTGTGGAGTTTCTAGTTGCGGAGTTTCAAGTCGTCGAGTTTCTCGTTGTGGAGTTTCTAGTTGTGGATTGTCTAGCTGTGGAGTTTCTAGTTGCGGAGTTTCCAGTTGGGGAGTTTGTAGTTGTGGAGTATCTATTTGTTGGGTTTCAAGTTGTGGAGTTTTTAGTTGTGGATTTTCTAGTTGTGGATTTTCTAGTAGTTGAGTTTCTAGTTGCCAAGTATCTAGTTGCGAAGTCTCAAGTCGTGGAGTTTTTAGCTGTGGAGTTTCTAGTTGCGGAGCTTCTATTTGCGGATTTTCTAGTTGCGGAGCTTCTAGTTGTGGAATTCTTAGTTGGGGAATATATAGTTGTGGTGTTTCAAGTTGTGGAGTTTCTAGTGGCGGAGTTTCTAGTTGCAGAGTTTCTAGTTGCGGAGTTTTCTAGTTGTGGAGTTTCTAGTTGCGGAGTTTCTAGTTGTGGAGCTTCAAGTTGTGGAGTTCTTTAGTTGCGGAGTTTCTAGTTGCGGAGCTTCTAGTGGCGGAGTTTCTAGTTGTGGAATTTGTAGTTGTGGAGTATCTAGTTTTGGTGTTTCAAGTTGTGGAGTTTCTAGCTGTGGAGTTTCTAGTTGCGGAGTTTCTAGTTGCAGAGTTTCTAGTTGCGGAGTTTCTAGTTGCGGAGTTTCTAGTTGTGGAGTTTCTAGTTGCGGAGTTTTCTAGTTGTGGAGATTCCAGTGGCGGAGTTTCTAGTTGCGGAGTTCCAAGTTGTGGAGTTTCTAGTTGTGGAGTTTCTAGTTGTTGAATTTGTAGTTGTGGAGTATCTAGTAGTGGGCTTTCAAGTTGTGGAGTTTCTAGTTGTGGAATTTCTAGTTACGGAGTTTCTAATTGTGGAGCTTTTAGTTGAGGAGTCTCTAGTTGTTGAGTCTCTAGTTGTGGAATTTCTAGTTGTGGAGTTTCTAGTTGTGGAGTTTATAGTTGTGGAATTTCAAGTTGGGGAGTCTCTAGTGGCGGAGTGAGTTTCTAGTTGCGGAGTTTCTGTTTGTGGAGTTTCTAGTTGCGGAGCCAGTAGTTGTGCAGTTTCTAGTTGTGGAGTTTTTAGTTGTGGAGTTTCTAGTGTTTGAATTTCTAGTTGCCGAGTTCTTTAGTTGCGAAGTTTCAAGTTGTGGAGTTTCTAGTGGCGGAGTTTCTAGTTGTGGAGTTTTTAGTGGAGGAGTCTCTAGTTGTGGGGTCTCTAGTTGTGGAGTTTCTAGTTGTGGAGTGTCTACTTGTGGAGTTTCTAGTTGTAGAGTTTCTAGTTGTGGAGTTTCTAGTCGTGGAGTCTGTAGTTGTGGAGTAGCTATTTGTTGGGTTTCAAGTTATGGAGTTTTTGGCTGTGGAGTTTCTAGTTGTGGAGTTTCTAGTAGTTGAGTTTCTAGTTGCCGAGTTTCTAGTTGCGAAGTCTCAAGTCGTGGAGTTTCTAGCTGCGGAGTTTCTAGTTGCGGAGCTTCTAGTGGCGGAGTTTCTAGTTGTGGAATTTGTAGTTGTGGAGTATCTAGTTTTGGTGTTTCTAGTTGTGGAGTTTCTAGTTGCGGAGTTTTCTAGTTGTGGAGATTCCAGTGGCGGAGTTTCTAGTTGCGGAGTTCCAAGTTGTGGAGTTTCTAGTTGTGGAGTTTCTAGTTGTTGAATTTGTAGTTGTGGAGTATCTAGTAGTGGGCTTTCAAGTTGTGGAGTTTCTAGTTGTGGAATTTCTAGTTACGGAGTTTCTAATTGTGGAGCTTTTAGTTGAGGAGTCTCTAGTTGTTGAGTCTCTAGTTGTGGAATTTCTAGTTGTGGAGTTTCTAGTTGTGGAGTTTATAGTTGTGGAATTTCAAGTTGGGGAGTCTCTAGTGGCGGAGTGAGTTTCTAGTTGCGGAGTTTCTGTTTGTGGAGTTTCTAGTTGCGGAGCCAGTAGTTGTGCAGTTTCTAGTTGTGGAGTTTTTAGTTGTGGAGTTTCTAGTGTTTGAATTTCTAGTTGCCGAGTTCTTTAGTTGCGAAGTTTCAAGTTGTGGAGTTTCTAGTGGCGGAGTTTCTAGTTGTGGAGTTTTTAGTGGAGGAGTCTCTAGTTGTGGGGTCTCTAGTTGTGGAGTTTCTAGTTGTGGAGTGTCTACTTGTGGAGTTTCTAGTTGTAGAGTTTCTAGTTGTGGAGTTTCTAGTCGTGGAGTCTGTAGTTGTGGAGTAGCTATTTGTTGGGTTTCAAGTTATGGAGTTTTTGGCTGTGGAGTTTCTAGTTGTGGAGTTTCTAGTTGCGAAGTCTCAAGTCGTGGAGTTTCTAGCTGCGGAGTTTCTAGTTGCGGAGCTTCTAGTGGCGGAGTTTCTAGTTGTGGAATTTGTAGTTGTGGAGTATCTAGTTTTGGTGTTTCAAGTTGTGGAGCTTCTAGCTGTGGAGTTTCTAGTTGCGGAGTTTCTAGTTGCGGAGTTTCTAGTTGTGGAGTTTCTAGTTGTTGAGTTTCTAGTGGCCGAGTTCTTTAGTTGCGAAGTCTCAAGTTGTGAAGTTTCTAGCTGTGGACTTTCTAGTTGTTGAGTTTCTAGATCCGGAGTTTCTAGTTGTGGAGTTTTTAGCTGTGGAGTCTCTAGTTGTGGAGTCTCTAGTTGTGGAGTTTCTAGTTGTGGAGTGTCTAATTGTGGAGTTTCTAGTTGTGGAGATTCTAGTTGTAGAGTTTCTATTTGTAGTTTTTATTTTTCGAGTTTGTAGTTGTAGATTTTTAGTTGCAGAGTTCCTAAATGTGGAGTTTCTAGTTGTGGAGTTTCTTGTTGGGGTGTTTCTAGTTGTGAAGTTTCTAATTGTGGATTTTCTAGTTGCGGAATTTCTAGTTGCGAAGTTTCTAGTTGGGGAGTTTCTACTTGAATTTATAGTTGTGGATTTTATAGTTCCACAGTTTCGAGTTGCAAAGTTTCAAGTTGTCGAGTTTGTAGTTGCGGAGTCGCTAGTTGTGGAGTTTCTAGTTGCGGAGTTGCTAGCTGTGGAGTTTCTAGTTGCGGAGTCTCTAATTGTGCAGTCTCTAGTTTTGGAGTCTCTATTTGTGGAGTTTCTAGTTGTGGAGTTTATAGTTGTGGAGTTTCTAGCTGTGGAGATTCTAGTTGCGGAGTTTCTAGTTGCAGAGTTTCCAGTTGCGGAGTTTCTTGTTGCAGAGTTTGTAGTTGTGGAGTTTCTAGTTGTGAAGTTTTAGTTGTGGAGTTTCAAGTTGTGGAATTCATAGGTGTGGAGTTTCTAGTTGTGGAGTTTCTAGTTGCAGAGTTTCTAGTGCCAGAGTTTTCTAGTTGTGGAGTTTCTAGTTGCGGAGTTTCTATCTGTGGAGTTTCTAATTGCGGAGTTTCTAGTTGCAGAGTTTCTAGTTGTGGATTTTCTAGCTGTGGAATTTCTCCTTGCAGAGTTTTTAGTTGCGGTGTTTTTGTTGTGGAGTTTCTAGTTGTTGAGTTTCTAGTTGCCGAGTTCTTTAGTTGCGAAGTCTCAAGTTGTAGAGTTTCTAGCTGTGGAGTTTCTAGTTGCGGAGTTTCTAGTTGCGGAGTTCCTAGTTGTGTATTTTTTAGTTGTGGAGTCTCTAGTTGTGGAGTTTCTAGTTGTGGAGTGTCTACTTGTGGAGTTTCTAGTTGTGGAGTTTCTATTTGTAGTTTTTAGTTTTCGAATTTGTGGTTGTAGATTTTCGAGTTGCAGAGTTCCTAGTTTTGGAGTATCTAGTGGCGGAGTCTCTAATTGTGCAGTCTCTAGTTTTGGAGTCTCTTGTTGTGGAGTTTCTGGTTGTAGAGTTTTTAGTTGTGGAATTTCTAACTGTGGAGATTCTAGTTGCGGAGTTTCTAGTTGCAGGGTTTCTTGTTGCGGAGTTTCTAGTTGTGGAGTTTCTAGTTGTGGAGTTTCTGGCTGTGGAGTTTCTAGTTTGGGAGTTTCTAGTTGTGGAGTTTCTAGTTGCGGAGCTTCTAGAGGCGGAGTTTCTAGTTGTGGAATATGTAGTTGTGGAGTATCTAGTTTTGGTGTTTCAAGTTGTGGAGTTTCTAGCTGTGGAGTTTCTAGTTGCTGAGTTTCTTGTTGCGGAGTTTCTAGTTGTGGATTTTCTGGCTGTGGAGTTTCTAGTTGTGGAGTCTCTAGTTGTGGAGTTTCTAGTTGTGAGGTTTGTAGTTGTTGAGTTTCTAGTTTTCGAGTTTCTAGTTGTGGAGTCTCTAGTTGTGGAGTTTCTAGTTGTGAAGTTTCTAGTTGCGAAGTCTCAAGTTGTTGAGTTTCTAGTTGTGGAGTTTCTAGTTGTGGGGTTCGTAGTTGTGGGGTTCGTAGTTGTGCAGTTTCTAGTTGTGGAGTATCTACTTGTGGAGTTTCCATTTGTGGTGTTTCTAGCTGTGGAGTTTCTAGTTGCGGAGTTTCTAGATGCAGAGTTTCTAGTTGCGGAGTTTTCTAGTTGTGGAGATTCCAGTGGCGGAGTTTCTAGTTGCGGAGTTCCAAGTTGTGGAGTTTCTAGTTGTGGAGTTTCTAGTTGTTGAATTTGTAGTTGTGGAGTATCTAGTAGTGGGCTTTCAAGTTGTGGAGTTTCTAGTTGTGGAGTTTCTAGTTGCGGAGTTTTCTAGTTGCGGAGTCTGTAGTTGTGGAGTTTCTAGTTGTGGAATTTCTAGTTACGGAGTTTCTAATTGTGGAGCTTTTAGTTGAGGAGTCTCTAGTTGTTGAGTCTCTAGTTGTGGAATTTCTAGTTGTGGAGTTTCTAGTTGTGGAGTTTATAGTTGTGGAATTTCAAGTTGTGGAGTCTCTAGTGGCGGAGTGAGTTTCTAGTTGCGGAGTTTCTGTTTGTGGAGTTTCTAGTTGCGGAGCCAGTAGTTGTGCAGTTTCTAGTTGTGGAGTTTTTAGTTGTGGAGTTTCTAGTGTTTGAATTTCTAGTTGCCGAGTTCTTTAGTTGCGAAGTCTCAAGTTGTGGAGTTTCTAGTGGCGGAGTTTCTAGTTGTGGAGTTTTTAGTGGAGGAGTCTCTAGTTGTGGGGTCTCTAGTTGTGGAGTTTCTAGTTGTGGAGTGTCTACTTGTGGAGTTTCTAGTTGTAGAGTTTCTAGTTGTGGAGTTTCTAGTCGTGGAGTCTGTAGTTGTGGAGTAGCTATTTGTTGGGTTTCAAGTTATGGAGTTTTTGGCTGTGGAGTTTCTAGTTGTGGAGTTTCTAGTAGTTGAGTTTCTAGTTGCCGAGTTTCTAGTTGCGAAGTCTCAAGTCGTGGAGTTTCTAGCTGCGGAGTTTCTAGTTGCGGAGCTTCTAGTGGCGGAGTTTCTAGTTGTGGAATTTGTAGTTGTGGAGTATCTAGTTTTGGTGTTTCAAGTTGTGGAGTTTCTAGCTGTGGAGTTTCTAGTTGCGGAGTTTCTAGTTGCAGAGTTTCTAGTTGCGGAGTTTCTAGTTGCGGAGTTTCTAGTTGTGGAGTTTCTAGTTGTTGAGTTTCTAGTGGCCGAGTTCTTTAGTTGCGAAGTCTCAAGTTGTGAAGTTTCTAGCTGTGGAATTTCTAGTTGTTGAGTTTCTAGATCCGGAGTTTCTAGTTGTGGAGTTTTTAGCTGTGGAGTCTCTAGTTGTGGAGTCTCTAGTTGTGGAGTTTCTAGTTGTGGAGTGTCTAATTGTGGAGTTTCTAGTTGTGGAGATTCTAGTTGTAGAGTTTCTATTTGTAGTTTTTATTTTTCGAGTTTGTAGTTGTAGATTTTCTAGTTGCAGAGTTCCTAAATGTGGAGTTTCTAGTTGTGGAGTTTCTTGTTGGGGTGTTTCTAGTTGTGAAGTTTCTAATTGTGGATTTTCTAGTTGCGGAATTTCTAGTTGCGAAGTTTCTAGTTGGGGAGTTTCTACTTGAATTTATAGGTGTGGATTTTATAGTTCCAAAGTTTCGAGTTGCAAAGTTTCAAGTTGTCGAGTTTGTAGTTGCGGAGTCGCTAGTTGTGGAGTTTCTAGTTGCGGAGTTGCTAGCTGTGGAGTTTCTAGTTGCGGAGTCTCTAATTGTGCAGTCTCTAGTTTTGGAGTCTCTATTTGTGGAGTTTCTAGTTGTGGAGTTTATAGTTGTGGAGTTTCTAGCTGTGGAGATTCTAGTTGCGGAGTTTCTAGTTGCAGAGTTTCCAGTTGCGGAGTTTCTAGTTGTGGAGTCTCTAGTTGTGGAGTTTCTAGTTGTGAAGTTTCTAGTTGCGAAGTCTCAAGTTGTTGAGTTTCTAGTTGTGGAGTTTCTAGTTGTGGGGTTCGTTGTTGTGGGGTTCGTAGTTGTGCAGTTTCTAGTTGTGGAGAATCTACTTGTGGAGTTTCCATTTGTGGTGTTTCTAGCTGTGGAGTTTCTAGTTGCGGAGTTTCTAGATGCAGAGTTTCTAGTTGCGGAGTTTTCTAGTTGTGGAGATTCCAGTGGCGGAGTTTCTAGTATCGGAGTTTCTAGTTGTGGAGTTTCTAGTTGTGGAGTTTCTAGTTGCAGAGTTTCTAGTTGCGAAGTCTCAAGTTGTGGAGTTTCTAGTTGTGGAGTTTCTAGTTGTGGAGTTTCTAGTGGCGGAGTTTCTAGTTGCAGAGTTTCTAGTTGCGGAGTTTTCTAGTTGTGGAGTTTCTAGTGGCGGAGTTTCTAGTCTCGGAGCTTCAAGTTGTGGAGTTTCTAGTTGTGGAGTTCCTAGTTGTGGAGTTTGTAGTTGTGGAGTATCTAGTTGTGGGCTTTCAAGTTGTGGAGTTTCTAGTTGTGGAGTTTCTAGTTGCGGAGTTTTCTAGTCGCGGAGTCTGTAGTTGTGGAGTTTCTAGTTGTGGAATTTCTAGTTACGGAGTTTCTAGTTGTGGAGCTTTTAGTTGAGGAGTCTCTAGTTGTTGAGTCTCTAGTTGTGGAATTTCTAGTTGTGGAGTTTCTAGTTGTGGAGTTTCTAGTTGTGGAATTTCAAGTTGTGGAGTCTCTAGTGGCGGAGTGAGTTTCTAGTTGCGGAGTTTCTGGTTGTGGAGTTTCTAGTTGCGGAGCCAGTAGTTGTGGAGTTTCTAGTTGTGGAGTTTCTAGTTGTGGAGTTTTTAGTGTTTGAATTTCTAGTTGCCGAGTTCTTTAGTTGCGAAGTCTCAAGTTGTGGAGTTTCTAGCTGTGAAGATTCTAGTTGTGGAGTTTCTAGTTGCGGAGTTTCTAGTTGTGGAGTTTTTAGTTGAGGAGTCTCTAGTTGTGGAGTGTCTAGTTGTGGAGTTTCTAGTTGTGGAGTGTCTACTTGTGGAGTTTCTAGTTGTGGAGTTTCTAGTCGTGGAGTCTGTAGTTGTGGAGTATCTATTTGTTGGGTTTCAAGTTATGGAGTTTATGGCTGTGGAGTTTCTAGTTGTGGAGTTTCTAGTTGTTGAGTTTGTAGTTGCCGAGTTTCTAGTTGCGAAGTCTCAAGTCGTGGAGTTTCTAGCTGCGGAGTTTCTAGTTGCGGAGCTTCAAGTGTCGGAGTTTCTAGTTGTGGAATTTGTAGTTGTGGAGTATCTAGTTTTGGTGTTTCAAGTTGTGGAGTTTCTAGCTGTGGAGTTTCTAGTTGCGGAGTTTCTAGTTTCAGAGTTTCTAGCTGCGGAGTTTCTAGTTGTGCAGTTTGTAGTTGTTGAGTTTCTAGTCGCCGAGTTCTTTAGTTGCCAAGTCTCAAGTTGTGGAGTTTCTAGCTGTGGAATTTCTAGTTGTTGAGTTTCTAGTTGCGGAGTTTCTAGTTGTGGAGTTTTTAGCTGTGGAGTCTCTAGTTGTGGAGTCTCTAGTTGTGGAGTTTCTAGTTGTGGAGTGTCTACTTGTGGAGTTTCTAGTTGTGGAGTTTCTAGTTGTGGAGTTTCTATTTGTAGTTTTTATTTTTCGAGTTTGTAGTTGTAGATTTTCTAATTGCAGAGTTCCTAGTTGTGGAGTTTCTAGTTGTGGAGTTTGTAGTTGTGGAGTTTCTAGTTGTGGAATTTCAAGTTGTGGAGTCTCTAGTGGCGGAGTGAGTTTCTAGTTGCGGAGTTTCTGGTTGTGGAGTTTCTAGTTGCGGAGCCAGTAGTTGTGGAGTTTCTAGTTGCAAAGTTTCAAGTTGTCGAGTTTGTAGTTGCGGAGTCGCTAGTTGTGGAGTTTCTAGTTGCGGAGTTGCTAGCTGTGGAGTTTCTAGTTGCGGAGTCTCTAATTGTGCAGTCTCTAGTTTTGGAGTCTCTAGTTGTGGAGTTTCAAGTTGTGGAGTTTATAGATGTGGAGTTTCTAGCTCTGGAGATTCTAGTTGCGGGGTTTCGAGTTGCAGAGTTTCTCTTTGCGGAGTTTCTTGTTGCAGAGTTTCTAGTTGTGGAGTTTCTAGTTGTGAAGTTTTAGTTGTGGAGTTTCAAGCTGTGGAATTCATAGGTGTGGAGTTTCTAGTTGTGGAGTTTCTAGTTTTCGAGTTTCTAGTTACGGAGTTTCTAGTTGTGGAGTTTTTAGTTGTGGAGCTTTTAGTTGAGGAGTCTCTAGTTGTTGATTCTCTAGTTGTGGAAGTTCTAGTTGTGGAGTTTCTAGTTGCGGAGTTTCTTGATGTGGAGTTTCTAGTTGTGGAGTTTCTGGCTGTGGAGTTTATAGTTGCGGAGTTTCTAGTATAGGAGTTTCTAGTTGTGGAGTTTCTAGTTGTGGAGTTTCTAGTTGTAGAGTTTCTAGTTGCGAAGTCTCAAGTCGTGGAGTTTCTAGTTGTGGAGTTTCTAGTTGTGGAGTTTCTAGTTGTGGAGTTTCTAGTTGTGGGGTTCGTAGTTGTGGGGTTCGTAGTTGTGCAGTTCTAGTTGTGGAGTCTCTAGTTGAGGAGTTTCCATTTGTGTTGTTTCTAGCTGTGGAGTTTCTAGTTGCGGAGTTTCTAGATGCAGAGTTTCTAGTTGCGGAGTTTTCTAGTTGTGGAGATTGTAATGGCGGAGTTTCTAGTTGCGGAGTTCCAAGTTGTGGAGTTTCTAGTTGTCGAGCTTCTAGTTCTGGGGTTCGTAGTTGTGGGATTCGTAGTTGTGCAGTTTCTAGTTGTGGAGTTTCTAGTTATGGAGTTTGTAGTTGTGGAGTATCTAGTTGTGGACTTTCAAGTTGTGAAGTTTCTAGTTGTGGAGTTTCTAGTCGCGGAGTTTTCTAGTTGCGGAGTTTCTAGTTGCAGAGTCAGTAGTTGTGGAGTTTCTAGTTGTGGAATTTATAGCTGTGGAGTTTCTAGTTGCGGAGTTTCTAGTTGTGGGGTTCGTAGTTGTGGAGTTCGTAGTTGTGGAGTTTCTAGTTGTGAAGTCTCTAGTTGGGGAGTTTCCAGTTGTGCAGTTTCTAGCTGTGGAGTTTTTCGTTGCGGAGTTTCTAGTTGCAGAGTTTCTAGTAGCGGAGTTTTCTAGTTGTGGAGATTCTAGTGGCGGAGTTTCTAGTTGCGGAGTTTCAAGTTGTGGAGTTTCTAGTTGTGGATTTTCTAGCTGTGGAGTTTATAGTTGCGGAGTTTTTAGTTGCGGAGTTTCTGGTTGTGGAGTTTCTAGTTCTGGAGTCTGTAGTTGTGGAGTATCTATTTGTTGGGTTTCAAGTTGTGGAGTTTCTAGTTGTGGAGTTTCTAGTTGTTGAGTTTCTAGTAGTTGAGTTTCCAGTTGCCGAGTTTCTAGTTGCGAAGTCTCAAGTCGTGGAGTTTCTAGCTGTGGAGTTTCTAGTTGCGGAGTTTCTAGTTGCGGAGTTTCTAGTTGTGGATTTTGTAGTTGTGGAGTATATAGTTGTGGTGTTTCAAGTTGTGGAGTTTCTAGTTGCGGAGTTTCTAGTTGCAGAGTTTCTAGTTCCGGAGTTTTCTAGTTGTGGAGTTTCTAGTTGCGGAGTTTCTATCTGTGGAGTTTCTAATTGCGGAGTTTCTAGTTGCAGAGTTTCTAGTTGTGGATTTTCTAGCTGTGGAATTTCTCCTTGCAGAGTTTTTAGTTGCGGTGTTTTTGTTGTGGAGTTTCTAGTTGTTGAGTTTCTAGTTGCCGAGTTCTTTAGTTGCGAAGTCTCAAGTTGTAGAGTTTCTAGCTGTGGAGTTTCTAGTGGCGGAGTTTCTAGTTGTGGAGTTTCTGGCTGTGGAGTTTCTAGTTTGGGAGTTTCTAGTTGTGGAGTTTCTAGTTGTGAGGTTCGTAGTTGTGGAGTTTCTAGTTGTCGAGTTTCTAGTTGTGGAGTCTCTAGTTGTGGAGTTTCTAGTTGTGGGGTTCGTAGTTGTGGGGTTCGTAGTTGTGGAGTTTCTAGTTGCGGAGTTTCAAGTCGTCGAGTTTCTCGTTGTGGAGTTTCTAGTTGTGGATTGTCTAGCTGTGGAGTTTCTAGTTGCGGAGTTTCCAGTTGGGGAGTTTGTAGTTGTGGAGTATCTATTTGTTGGGTTTCAAGTTGTGGAGTTTCTAGTTGTGGAGTTTCTAGTTGTGGATTTTCTAGTAGTTGAGTTTCTAGTTGCCAAGTATCTAGTTGCGAAGTCTCAAGTCGTGGAGTTTTTAGCTGTGGAGTTTCTAGTTGCGGAGCTTCTATTTGCGGAGTTTCTAGTTGCGGAGCTTCTAGTTGTGGAATTTTTAGTTGGGGAATATATAGTTGTGGTGTTTCAAGTTGTGGAGTTTCTAGTGGCGGAGTTTCTAGTTGCAGAGTTTCTAGTTGCGGAGTTTTCTAGTTGTGGAGTTTCTAGTTGCGGAGTTTCTAGTTGTGGAGCTTCAAGTTGTGGAGTTCTTTAGTTGCGGAGTTTCTAGTTGCGGAGCTTCTAGTGGCGGAGTTTCTAGTTGTGGAATTTGTAGTTGTGGAGTATCTAGTTTTGGTGTTTCAAGTTGTGGAGTTTCTAGCTGTGGAGTTTCTAGTTGCGGAGTTTCTAGTTGCAGAGTTTCTAGTTGCGGAGTTTCTAGTTGCGGAGTTTCTAGTTGTGGAGTTTCTAGTTGCGGAGTTTTCTAGTTGCGGAGTCTGTAGTTGTGGAGTTTCTAGTTGTGGAATTTCTAGTTACGGAGTTTCTAGTTGTGGAGCTTTTAGTTGAGGAGTCTCTAGTTGTTGAGTCTCTAGTTGTGGAATTTCTAGTTGTGGAGTTTATAGATGTGGAGTTTCTAGCTCTGGAGATTCTAGTTGCGGGGTTTCGAGTTGCAGAGTTTCTCTTTGCGGAGTTTCTTGTTGCAGAGTTTCTAGTTGTGGAGTTTCTAGTTGTGAAGTTTTAGTTGTGGAGTTTCAAGCTGTGGAATTCATAGGTGTGGAGTTTCTAGTTGTGGAGTTTCTAGTTTTCGAGTTTCTAGTTACGGAGTTTCTAGTTGTGGAGTTTTTAGTTGTGGAGCTTTTAGTTGAGGAGTCTCTAGTTGTTGATTCTCTAGTTGTGGAAGTTCTAGTTGTGGAGTTTCTAGTTGCGGAGTTTCTTGATGTGGAGTTTCTAGTTGTGGAGTTTCTGGCTGTGGAGTTTATAGTTGCGGAGTTTCTAGTATAGGAGTTTCTAGTTGTGGAGTTTCTAGTTGTGGAGTTTCTAGTTGTAGAGTTTCTAGTTGCGAAGTCTCAAGTCGTGGAGTTTCTAGTTGTGGAGTTTCTAGTTGTGGAGTTTCTAGTTGTGGAGTTTCTAGTTGTGGGGTTCGTAGTTGTGGGGTTCGTAGTTGTGCAGTTCTAGTTGTGGAGTCTCTAGTTGAGGAGTTTCCATTTGTGTTGTTTCTAGCTGTGGAGTTTCTAGTTGCGGAGTTTCTAGATGCAGAGTTTCTAGTTGCGGAGTTTTCTAGTTGTGGAGATTGTAATGGCGGAGTTTCTAGTTGCGGAGTTCCAAGTTGTGGAGTTTCTAGTTGTCGAGCTTCTAGTTCTGGGGTTCGTAGTTGTGGGATTCGTAGTTGTGCAGTTTCTAGTTGTGGAGTTTCTAGTTATGGAGTTTGTAGTTGTGGAGTATCTAGTTGTGGACTTTCAAGTTGTGAAGTTTCTAGTTGTGGAGTTTCTAGTCGCGGAGTTTTCTAGTTGCGGAGTTTCTAGTTGCAGAGTCAGTAGTTGTGGAGTTTCTAGTTGTGGAATTTATAGCTGTGGAGTTTCTAGTTGCGGAGTTTCTAGTTGTGGGGTTCGTAGTTGTGGAGTTCGTAGTTGTGGAGTTTCTAGTTGTGAAGTCTCTAGTTGGGGAGTTTCCAGTTGTGCAGTTTCTAGCTGTGGAGTTTTTCGTTGCGGAGTTTCTAGTTGCAGAGTTTCTAGTAGCGGAGTTTTCTAGTTGTGGAGATTCTAGTGGCGGAGTTTCTAGTTGCGGAGTTTCAAGTTGTGGAGTTTCTAGTTGTGGATTTTCTAGCTGTGGAGTTTATAGTTGCGGAGTTTTTAGTTGCGGAGTTTCTGGTTGTGGAGTTTCTAGTTCTGGAGTCTGTAGTTGTGGAGTATCTATTTGTTGGGTTTCAAGTTGTGGAGTTTCTAGTTGTGGAGTTTCTAGTTGTTGAGTTTCTAGTAGTTGAGTTTCCAGTTGCCGAGTTTCTAGTTGCGAAGTCTCAAGTCGTGGAGTTTCTAGCTGTGGAGTTTCTAGTTGCGGAGTTTCTAGTTGCGGAGTTTCTAGTTGTGGATTTTGTAGTTGTGGAGTATATAGTTGTGGTGTTTCAAGTTGTGGAGTTTCTAGTTGCGGAGTTTCTAGTTGCAGAGTTTCTAGTTCCGGAGTTTTCTAGTTGTGGAGTTTCTAGTTGCGGAGTTTCTATCTGTGGAGTTTCTAATTGCGGAGTTTCTAGTTGCAGAGTTTCTAGTTGTGGATTTTCTAGCTGTGGAATTTCTCCTTGCAGAGTTTTTAGTTGCGGTGTTTTTGTTGTGGAGTTTCTAGTTGTTGAGTTTCTAGTTGCCGAGTTCTTTAGTTGCGAAGTCTCAAGTTGTAGAGTTTCTAGCTGTGGAGTTTCTAGTGGCGGAGTTTCTAGTTGTGGAGTTTCTGGCTGTGGAGTTTCTAGTTTGGGAGTTTCTAGTTGTGGAGTTTCTAGTTGTGAGGTTCGTAGTTGTGGAGTTTCTAGTTGTCGAGTTTCTAGTTGTGGAGTCTCTAGTTGTGGAGTTTCTAGTTGTGGGGTTCGTAGTTGTGGGGTTCGTAGTTGTGGAGTTTCCAGTTGCGGAGTTTCAAGTCGTCGAGTTTCTCGTTGTGGAGTTTCTAGTTGTGGATTGTCTAGCTGTGGAGTTTCTAGTTGCGGAGTTTCCAGTTGGGGAGTTTGTAGTTGTGGAGTATCTATTTGTTGGGTTTCAAGTTGTGGAGTTTCTAGTTGTGGAGTTTCTAGTTGTGGATTTTCTAGTAGTTGAGTTTCTAGTTGCCAAGTATCTAGTTGCGAAGTCTCAAGTCGTGGAGTTTTTAGCTGTGGAGTTTCTAGTTGCGGAGCTTCTATTTGCGGAGTTTCTAGTTGCGGAGCTTCTAGTTGTGGAATTTTTAGTTGGGGAATATATAGTTGTGGTGTTTCAAGTTGTGGAGTTTCTAGTGGCGGAGTTTCTAGTTGCAGAGTTTCTAGTTGCGGAGTTTTCTAGTTGTGGAGTTTCTAGTTGCGGAGTTTCTAGTTGTGGAGCTTCAAGTTGTGGAGTTCTTTAGTTGCGGAGTTTCTAGTTGCGGAGCTTCTAGTGGCGGAGTTTCTAGTTGTGGAATTTGTAGTTGTGGAGTATCTAGTTTTGGTGTTTCAAGTTGTGGAGTTTCTAGCTGTGGAGTTTCTAGTTGCGGAGTTTCTAGTTGCAGAGTTTCTAGTTGCGGAGTTTCTAGTTGCGGAGTTTCTAGTTGTGGAGTTTCTAGTTGCGGAGTTTTCTAGTTGCGGAGTCTGTAGTTGTGGAGTTTCTAGTTGTGGAATTTCTAGTTACGGAGTTTCTAGTTGTGGAGCTTTTAGTTGAGGAGTCTCTAGTTGTTGAGTCTCTAGTTGTGGAATTTCTAGTTGTGGAGTTTATAGATGTGGAGTTTCTAGCTCTGGAGATTCTAGTTGCGGGGTTTCGAGTTGCAGAGTTTCTCTTTGCGGAGTTTCTTGTTGCAGAGTTTCTAGTTGTGGAGTTTCTAGTTGTGAAGTTTTAGTTGTGGAGTTTCAAGCTGTGGAATTCATAGGTGTGGAGTTTCTAGTTGTGGAGTTTCTAGTTTTCGAGTTTCTAGTTACGGAGTTTCTAGTTGTGGAGTTTTTAGTTGTGGAGCTTTTAGTTGAGGAGTCTCTAGTTGTTGATTCTCTAGTTGTGGAAGTTCTAGTTGTGGAGTTTCTAGTTGCGGAGTTTCTTGATGTGGAGTTTCTAGTTGTGGAGTTTCTGGCTGTGGAGTTTATAGTTGCGGAGTTTCTAGTATAGGAGTTTCTAGTTGTGGAGTTTCTAGTTGTGGAGTTTCTAGTTGTAGAGTTTCTAGTTGCGAAGTCTCAAGTCGTGGAGTTTCTAGTTGTGGAGTTTCTAGTTGTGGAGTTTCTAGTTGTGGAGTTTCTAGTTGTGGGGTTCGTAGTTGTGGGGTTCGTAGTTGTGCAGTTCTAGTTGTGGAGTCTCTAGTTGAGGAGTTTCCATTTGTGTTGTTTCTAGCTGTGGAGTTTCTAGTTGCGGAGTTTCTAGATGCAGAGTTTCTAGTTGCGGAGTTTTCTAGTTGTGGAGATTGTAATGGCGGAGTTTCTAGTTGCGGAGTTCCAAGTTGTGGAGTTTCTAGTTGTCGAGCTTCTAGTTCTGGGGTTCGTAGTTGTGGGATTCGTAGTTGTGCAGTTTCTAGTTGTGGAGTTTCTAGTTATGGAGTTTGTAGTTGTGGAGTATCTAGTTGTGGACTTTCAAGTTGTGAAGTTTCTAGTTGTGGAGTTTCTAGTCGCGGAGTTTTCTAGTTGCGGAGTTTCTAGTTGCAGAGTCAGTAGTTGTGGAGTTTCTAGTTGTGGAATTTATAGCTGTGGAGTTTCTAGTTGCGGAGTTTCTAGTTGTGGGGTTCGTAGTTGTGGAGTTCGTAGTTGTGGAGTTTCTAGTTGTGAAGTCTCTAGTTGGGGAGTTTCCAGTTGTGCAGTTTCTAGCTGTGGAGTTTTTCGTTGCGGAGTTTCTAGTTGCAGAGTTTCTAGTAGCGGAGTTTTCTAGTTGTGGAGATTCTAGTGGCGGAGTTTCTAGTTGCGGAGTTTCAAGTTGTGGAGTTTCTAGTTGTGGATTTTCTAGCTGTGGAGTTTATAGTTGCGGAGTTTTTAGTTGCGGAGTTTCTGGTTGTGGAGTTTCTAGTTCTGGAGTCTGTAGTTGTGGAGTATCTATTTGTTGGGTTTCAAGTTGTGGAGTTTCTAGTTGTGGAGTTTCTAGTTGTTGAGTTTCTAGTAGTTGAGTTTCCAGTTGCCGAGTTTCTAGTTGCGAAGTCTCAAGTCGTGGAGTTTCTAGCTGTGGAGTTTCTAGTTGCGGAGTTTCTAGTTGCGGAGTTTCTAGTTGTGGATTTTGTAGTTGTGGAGTATATAGTTGTGGTGTTTCAAGTTGTGGAGTTTCTAGTTGCGGAGTTTCTAGTTGCAGAGTTTCTAGTTCCGGAGTTTTCTAGTTGTGGAGTTTCTAGTTGCGGAGTTTCTATCTGTGGAGTTTCTAATTGCGGAGTTTCTAGTTGCAGAGTTTCTAGTTGTGGATTTTCTAGCTGTGGAATTTCTCCTTGCAGAGTTTTTAGTTGCGGTGTTTTTGTTGTGGAGTTTCTAGTTGTTGAGTTTCTAGTTGCCGAGTTCTTTAGTTGCGAAGTCTCAAGTTGTAGAGTTTCTAGCTGTGGAGTTTCTAGTGGCGGAGTTTCTAGTTGTGGAGTTTCTGGCTGTGGAGTTTCTAGTTTGGGAGTTTCTAGTTGTGGAGTTTCTAGTTGTGAGGTTCGTAGTTGTGGAGTTTCTAGTTGTCGAGTTTCTAGTTGTGGAGTCTCTAGTTGTGGAGTTTCTAGTTGTGGGGTTCGTAGTTGTGGGGTTCGTAGTTGTGGAGTTTCCAGTTGCGGAGTTTCAAGTCGTCGAGTTTCTCGTTGTGGAGTTTCTAGTTGTGGATTGTCTAGCTGTGGAGTTTCTAGTTGCGGAGTTTCCAGTTGGGGAGTTTGTAGTTGTGGAGTATCTATTTGTTGGGTTTCAAGTTGTGGAGTTTCTAGTTGTGGAGTTTCTAGTTGTGGATTTTCTAGTAGTTGAGTTTCTAGTTGCCAAGTATCTAGTTGCGAAGTCTCAAGTCGTGGAGTTTTTAGCTGTGGAGTTTCTAGTTGCGGAGCTTCTATTTGCGGAGTTTCTAGTTGCGGAGCTTCTAGTTGTGGAATTTTTAGTTGGGGAATATATAGTTGTGGTGTTTCAAGTTGTGGAGTTTCTAGTGGCGGAGTTTCTAGTTGCAGAGTTTCTAGTTGCGGAGTTTTCTAGTTGTGGAGTTTCTAGTTGCGGAGTTTCTAGTTGTGGAGCTTCAAGTTGTGGAGTTCTTTAGTTGCGGAGTTTCTAGTTGCGGAGCTTCTAGTGGCGGAGTTTCTAGTTGTGGAATTTGTAGTTGTGGAGTATCTAGTTTTGGTGTTTCAAGTTGTGGAGTTTCTAGCTGTGGAGTTTCTAGTTGCGGAGTTTCTAGTTGCAGAGTTTCTAGTTGCGGAGTTTCTAGTTGCGGAGTTTCTTGTTGTGGAGTTTCTAGTTGCGGAGTTTTCTAGTTGCGGAGTCTGTAGTTGTGGAGTTTCTAGTTGTGGAATTTCTAGTTACGGAGTTTCTAGTTGTGGAGCTTTTAGTTGAGGAGTCTCTAGTTGTTGAGTCTCTAGTTGTGGAATTTCTAGTTGTGGAGTTTATAGATGTGGAGTTTCTAGCTCTGGAGATTCTAGTTGCGGGGTTTCGAGTTGCAGAGTTTCTCTTTGCGGAGTTTCTTGTTGCAGAGTTTCTAGTTGTGGAGTTTCTAGTTGTGAAGTTTTAGTTGTGGAGTTTCAAGCTGTGGAATTCATAGGTGTGGAGTTTCTAGTTGTGGAGTTTCTAGTTTTCGAGTTTCTAGTTACGGAGTTTCTAGTTGTGGAGTTTTTAGTTGTGGAGCTTTTAGTTGAGGAGTCTCTAGTTGTTGATTCTCTAGTTGTGGAAGTTCTAGTTGTGGAGTTTCTAGTTGCGGAGTTTCTTGATGTGGAGTTTCTAGTTGTGGAGTTTCTGGCTGTGGAGTTTATAGTTGCGGAGTTTCTAGTATAGGAGTTTCTAGTTGTGGAGTTTCTAGTTGTGGAGTTTCTAGTTGTAGAGTTTCTAGTTGCGAAGTCTCAAGTCGTGGAGTTTCTAGTTGTGGAGTTTCTAGTTGTGGAGTTTCTAGTTGTGGAGTTTCAAGTTGTGGGGTTCGTAGTTGTGGGGTTCGTAGTTGTGCAGTTCTAGTTGTGGAGTCTCTAGTTGAGGAGTTTCCATTTGTGTTGTTTCTAGCTGTGGAGTTTCTAGTTGCGGAGTTTCTAGATGCAGAGTTTCTAGTTGCGGAGTTTTCTAGTTGTGGAGATTGTAATGGCGGAGTTTCTAGTTGCGGAGTTCCAAGTTGTGGAGTTTCTAGTTGTCGAGCTTCTAGTTCTGGGGTTCGTAGTTGTGGGATTCGTAGTTGTGCAGTTTCTAGTTGTGGAGTTTCTAGTTATGGAGTTTGTAGTTGTGGAGTATCTAGTTGTGGACTTTCAAGTTGTGAAGTTTCTAGTTGTGGAGTTTCTAGTCGCGGAGTTTTCTAGTTGCGGAGTTTCTAGTTGCAGAGTCAGTAGTTGTGGAGTTTCTAGTTGTGGAATTTATAGCTGTGGAGTTTCTAGTTGCGGAGTTTCTAGTTGTGGGGTTCGTAGTTGTGGAGTTCGTAGTTGTGGAGTTTCTAGTTGTGAAGTCTCTAGTTGGGGAGTTTCCAGTTGTGCAGTTTCTAGCTGTGGAGTTTTTCGTTGCGGAGTTTCTAGTTGCAGAGTTTCTAGTAGCGGAGTTTTCTAGTTGTGGAGATTCTAGTGGCGGAGTTTCTAGTTGCGGAGTTTCAAGTTGTGGAGTTTCTAGTTGTGGATTTTCTAGCTGTGGAGTTTATAGTTGCGGAGTTTTTAGTTGCGGAGTTTCTGGTTGTGGAGTTTCTAGTTCTGGAGTCTGTAGTTGTGGAGTATCTATTTGTTGGGTTTCAAGTTGTGGAGTTTCTAGTTGTGGAGTTTCTAGTTGTTGAGTTTCTAGTAGTTGAGTTTCCAGTTGCCGAGTTTCTAGTTGCGAAGTCTCAAGTCGTGGAGTTTCTAGCTGTGGAGTTTCTAGTTGCGGAGTTTCTAGTTGCGGAGTTTCTAGTTGTGGATTTTGTAGTTGTGGAGTATATAGTTGTGGTGTTTCAAGTTGTGGAGTTTCTAGTTGCGGAGTTTCTAGTTGCAGAGTTTCTAGTTCCGGAGTTTTCTAGTTGTGGAGTTTCTAGTTGCGGAGTTTCTATCTGTGGAGTTTCTAATTGCGGAGTTTCTAGTTGCAGAGTTTCTAGTTGTGGATTTTCTAGCTGTGGAATTTCTCCTTGCAGAGTTTTTAGTTGCGGTGTTTTTGTTGTGGAGTTTCTAGTTGTTGAGTTTCTTGTTGCCGAGTTCTTTAGTTGCGAAGTCTCAAGTTGTAGAGTTTCTAGCTGTGGAGTTTCTAGTGGCGGAGTTTCTAGTTGCAGAGTTTCTAGTTGCGGAGTTTTCTAGTTGTGGAGTTTCTAGTTGCGGAGTTTCTAGTTGTGGAGCTTCAAGTTGTGGAGTTCTTTAGTTGCGGAGTTTCTAGTTGCGGAGCTTCTAGTGGCGGAGTTTCTAGTTGTGGAATTTGTAGTTGTGGAGTATCTAGTTTTGGTGTTTCAAGTTGTGGAGTTTCTAGCTGTGGAGTTTCTAGTTGCGGAGTTTCTAGTTGCAGAGTTTCTAGTTGCGGAGTTTCTAGTTGCGGAGTTTCTAGTTGTGGAGTTTCTAGTTGCGGAGTTTTCTAGTTGCGGAGTCTGTAGTTGTGGAGTTTCTAGTTGTGGAATTTCTAGTTACGGAGTTTCTAGTTGTGGAGCTTTTAGTTGAGGAGTCTCTAGTTGTTGAGTCTCTAGTTGTGGAATTTCTAGTTGTGGAGTTTATAGATGTGGAGTTTCTAGCTCTGGAGATTCTAGTTGCGGGGTTTCGAGTTGCAGAGTTTCTCTTTGCGGAGTTTCTTGTTGCAGAGTTTCTAGTTGTGGAGTTTCTAGTTGTGAAGTTTTAGTTGTGGAGTTTCAAGCTGTGGAATTCATAGGTGTGGAGTTTCTAGTTGTGGAGTTTCTAGTTTTCGAGTTTCTAGTTACGGAGTTTCTAGTTGTGGAGTTTTTAGTTGTGGAGCTTTTAGTTGAGGAGTCTCTAGTTGTTGATTCTCTAGTTGTGGAAGTTCTAGTTGTGGAGTTTCTAGTTGCGGAGTTTCTTGATGTGGAGTTTCTAGTTGTGGAGTTTCTGGCTGTGGAGTTTATAGTTGCGGAGTTTCTAGTATAGGAGTTTCTAGTTGTGGAGTTTCTAGTTGTGGAGTTTCTAGTTGTAGAGTTTCTAGTTGCGAAGTCTCAAGTCGTGGAGTTTCTAGTTGTGGAGTTTCTAGTTGTGGAGTTTCTAGTTGTGGAGTTTCAAGTTGTGGGGTTCGTAGTTGTGGGGTTCGTAGTTGTGCAGTTCTAGTTGTGGAGTCTCTAGTTGAGGAGTTTCCATTTGTGTTGTTTCTAGCTGTGGAGTTTCTAGTTGCGGAGTTTCTAGATGCAGAGTTTCTAGTTGCGGAGTTTTCTAGTTGTGGAGATTGTAATGGCGGAGTTTCTAGTTGCGGAGTTCCAAGTTGTGGAGTTTCTAGTTGTCGAGCTTCTAGTTCTGGGGTTCGTAGTTGTGGGATTCGTAGTTGTGCAGTTTCTAGTTGTGGAGTTTCTAGTTATGGAGTTTGTAGTTGTGGAGTATCTAGTTGTGGACTTTCAAGTTGTGAAGTTTCTAGTTGTGGAGTTTCTAGTCGCGGAGTTTTCTAGTTGCGGAGTTTCTAGTTGCAGAGTCAGTAGTTGTGGAGTTTCTAGTTGTGGAATTTATAGCTGTGGAGTTTCTAGTTGCGGAGTTTCTAGTTGTGGGGTTCGTAGTTGTGGAGTTCGTAGTTGTGGAGTTTCTAGTTGTGAAGTCTCTAGTTGGGGAGTTTCCAGTTGTGCAGTTTCTAGCTGTGGAGTTTTTCGTTGCGGAGTTTCTAGTTGCAGAGTTTCTAGTAGCGGAGTTTTCTAGTTGTGGAGATTCTAGTGGCGGAGTTTCTAGTTGCGGAGTTTCAAGTTGTGGAGTTTCTAGTTGTGGATTTTCTAGCTGTGGAGTTTATAGTTGCGGAGTTTTTAGTTGCGGAGTTTCTGGTTGTGGAGTTTCTAGTTCTGGAGTCTGTAGTTGTGGAGTATCTATTTGTTGGGTTTCAAGTTGTGGAGTTTCTAGTTGTGGAGTTTCTAGTTGTTGAGTTTCTAGTAGTTGAGTTTCCAGTTGCCGAGTTTCTAGTTGCGAAGTCTCAAGTCGTGGAGTTTCTAGCTGTGGAGTTTCTAGTTGCGGAGTTTCTAGTTGCGGAGTTTCTAGTTGTGGATTTTGTAGTTGTGGAGTATATAGTTGTGGTGTTTCAAGTTGTGGAGTTTCTAGTTGCGGAGTTTCTAGTTGCAGAGTTTCTAGTTCCGGAGTTTTCTAGTTGTGGAGTTTCTAGTTGCGGAGTTTCTATCTGTGGAGTTTCTAATTGCGGAGTTTCTAGTTGCAGAGTTTCTAGTTGTGGATTTTCTAGCTGTGGAATTTCTCCTTGCAGAGTTTTTAGTTGCGGTGTTTTTGTTGTGGAGTTTCTAGTTGTTGAGTTTCTAGTTGCCGAGTTCTTTAGTTGCGAAGTCTCAAGTTGTAGAGTTTCTAGCTGTGGAGTTTCTAGTGGCGGAGTTTCTAGTTGTGGAGTTTCTGGCTGTGGAGTTTCTAGTTTGGGAGTTTCTAGTTGTGGAGTTTCTAGTTGTGAGGTTCGTAGTTGTGGAGTTTCTAGTTGTCGAGTTTCTAGTTGTGGAGTCTCTAGTTGTGGAGTTTCTAGTTGTGGGGTTCGTAGTTGTGGGGTTCGTAGTTGTGGAGTTTCTAGTTGCGGAGTTTCAAGTCGTCGAGTTTCTCGTTGTGGAGTTTCTAGTTGTGGATTGTCTAGCTGTGGAGTTTCTAGTTGCGGAGTTTCCAGTTGGGGAGTTTGTAGTTGTGGAGTATCTATTTGTTGGGTTTCAAGTTGTGGAGTTTCTAGTTGTGGAGTTTCTAGTTGTGGATTTTCTAGTAGTTGAGTTTCTAGTTGCCAAGTATCTAGTTGCGAAGTCTCAAGTCGTGGAGTTTTTAGCTGTGGAGTTTCTAGTTGCGGAGCTTCTATTTGCGGAGTTTCTAGTTGCGGAGCTTCTAGTTGTGGAATTTTTAGTTGGGGAATATATAGTTGTGGTGTTTCAAGTTGTGGAGTTTCTAGTGGCGGAGTTTCTAGTTGAAGAGTTTCTAGTTGCGGAGTTTTCTAGTTGTGGAGTTTCTAGTTGCGGAGTTTCTAGTTGTGGAGCTTCAAGTTGTGGAGTTCTTTAGTTGCGGAGTTTCTAGTTGCGGAGCTTCTAGTGGCGGAGTTTCTAGTTGTGGAATTTGTAGTTGTGGAGTATCTAGTTTTGGTGTTTCAAGTTGTGGAGTTTCTAGCTGTGGAGTTTCTAGTTGCGGAGTTTCTAGTTGCAGAGTTTCTAGTTGCGGAGTTTCTAGTTGCGGAGTTTCTAGTTGTGGAGTTTCTAGTTGCGGAGTTTTCTAGTTGCGGAGTCTGTAGTTGTGGAGTTTCTAGTTGTGGAATTTCTAGTTACGGAGTTTCTAGTTGTGGAGCTTTTAGTTGAGGAGTCTCTAGTTGTTGAGTCTCTAGTTGTGGAATTTCTAGTTGTGGAGTTTATAGATGTGGAGTTTCTAGCTCTGGAGATTCTAGTTGCGGGGTTTCGAGTTGCAGAGTTTCTCTTTGCGGAGTTTCTTGTTGCAGAGTTTCTAGTTGTGGAGTTTCTAGTTGTGAAGTTTTAGTTGTGGAGTTTGAAGCTGTGGAATTCATAGGTGTGGAGTTTCTAGTTGTGGAGTTTCTAGTTTTCGAGTTTCTAGTTACGGAGTTTCTAGTTGTGGAGTTTTTAGTTGTGGAGCTTTTAGTTGAGGAGTCTCTAGTTGTTGATTCTCTAGTTGTGGAAGTTCTAGTTGTGGAGTTTCTAGTTGCGGAGTTTCTTGATGTGGAGTTTCTAGTTGTGGAGTTTCTGGCTGTGGAGTTTATAGTTGCGGAGTTTCTAGTATAGGAGTTTCTAGTTGTGGAGTTTCTAGTTGTGGAGTTTCTAGTTGTAGAGTTTCTAGTTGCGAAGTCTCAAGTCGTGGAGTTTCTAGTTGTGGAGTTTCTAGTTGTGGAGTTTCTAGTTGTGGAGTTTCTAGTTGTGGGGTTCGTAGTTGTGGGGTTCGTAGTTGTGCAGTTCTAGTTGTGGAGTCTCTAGTTGAGGAGTTTCCATTTGTGTTGTTTCTAGCTGTGGAGTTTCTAGTTGCGGAGTTTCTAGATGCAGAGTTTCTAGTTGCGGAGTTTTCTAGTTGTGGAGATTGTAATGGCGGAGTTTCTAGTTGCGGAGTTCCAAGTTGTGGAGTTTCTAGTTGTCGAGCTTCTAGTTCTGGGGTTCGTAGTTGTGGGATTCGTAGTTGTGCAGTTTCTAGTTGTGGAGTTTCTAGTTATGGAGTTTGTAGTTGTGGAGTATCTAGTTGTGGACTTTCAAGTTGTGAAGTTTCTAGTTGTGGAGTTTCTAGTCGCGGAGTTTTCTAGTTGCGGAGTTTCTAGTTGCAGAGTCAGTAGTTGTGGAGTTTCTAGTTGTGGAATTTATAGCTGTGGAGTTTCTAGTTGCGGAGTTTCTAGTTGTGGGGTTCGTAGTTGTGGAGTTCGTAGTTGTGGAGTTTCTAGTTGTGAAGTCTCTAGTTGGGGAGTTTCCAGTTGTGCAGTTTCTAGCTGTGGAGTTTTTCGTTGCGGAGTTTCTAGTTGCAGAGTTTCTAGTAGCGGAGTTTTCTAGTTGTGGAGATTCTAGTGACGGAGTTTCTAGTTGCGGAGTTTCAAGTTGTGGAGTTTCTAGTTGTGGATTTTCTAGCTGTGGAGTTTATAGTTGCGGAGTTTTTAGTTGCGGAGTTTCTGGTTGTGGAGTTTCTAGTTCTGGAGTCTGTAGTTGTGGAGTATCTATTTGTTGGGTTTCAAGTTGTGGAGTTTCTAGTTGTGGAGTTTCTAGTTGTTGAGTTTCTAGTAGTTGAGTTTCCAGTTGCCGAGTTTCTAGTTGCGAAGTCTCAAGTCGTGGAGTTTCTAGCTGTGGAGTTTCTAGTTGCGGAGTTTCTAGTTGCGGAGTTTCTAGTTGTGGATTTTGTAGTTGTGGAGTATATAGTTGTGGTGTTTCAAGTTGTGGAGTTTCTAGTTGCGGAGTTTCTAGTTGCAGAGTTTCTAGTTCCGGAGTTTTCTAGTTGTGGAGTTTCTAGTTGCGGAGTTTCTATCTGTGGAGTTTCTAATTGCGGAGTTTCTAGTTGCAGAGTTTCTAGTTGTGGATTTTCTAGCTGTGGAATTTCTCCTTGCAGAGTTTTTAGTTGCGGTGTTTTTGTTGTGGAGTTTCTAGTTGTTGAGTTTCTAGTTGCCGAGTTCTTTAGTTGCGAAGTCTCAAGTTGTAGAGTTTCTAGCTGTGGAGTTTCTAGTGGCGGAGTTTCTAGTTGTGGAGTTTCTGGCTGTGGAGTTTCTAGTTTGGGAGTTTCTAGTTGTGGAGTTTCTAGTTGTGAGGTTCGTAGTTGTGGAGTTTCTAGTTGTCGAGTTTCTAGTTGTGGAGTCTCTAGTTGTGGAGTTTCTAGTTGTGGGGTTCGTAGTTGTGGGGTTCGTAGTTGTGGAGTTTCTAGTTGCGGAGTTTCAAGTCGTCGAGTTTCTCGTTGTGGAGTTTCTAGTTGTGGATTGTCTAGCTGTGGAGTTTCTAGTTGCGGAGTTTCCAGTTGGGGAGTTTGTAGTTGTGGAGTATCTATTTGTTGGGTTTCAAGTTGTGGAGTTTCTAGTTGTGGAGTTTCTAGTTGTGGATTTTCTAGTAGTTGAGTTTCTAGTTGCCAAGTATCTAGTTGCAAAGTCTCAAGTCGTGGAGTTTTTAGCTGTGGAGTTTCTAGTTGCGGAGCTTCTATTTGCGGAGTTTCTAGTTGCGGAGCTTCTAGTTGTGGAATTTTTAGTTGGGGAATATATAGTTGTGGTGTTTCAAGTTGTGGAGTTTCTAGTGGCGGAGTTTCTAGTTGCAGAGTTTCTAGTTGCGGAGTTTTCTAGTTGTGGAGTTTCTAGTTGCAGAGTTTCTAGTTGTGGAGCTTCAAGTTGTGGAGTTCTTTAGTTGCGGAGTTTCTAGTTGCGGAGCTTCTAGTGGCGGAGTTTCTAGTTGTGGAATTTGTAGTTGTGGAGTATCTAGTTTTGGTGTTTCAAGTTGTGGAGTTTCTAGCTGTGGAGTTTCTAGTTGCGGAGTTTCTAGTTGCAGAGTTTCTGGTTGCGGAGTTTCTAGTTGCGGAGTTTCTAGTTGTGGAGTTTCTAGTTGCGGAGTTTTCTAGTTGCGGAGTCTGTAGTTGTGGAGTTTCTAGTTGTGGAATTTCTAGTTACGGAGTTTCTAGTTGTGGAGCTTTTAGTTGAGGAGTCTCTAGTTGTTGAGTCTCTAGTTGTGGAATTTCTAGTTGTGGAGTTTCTAGTTGTGGAGTTTCTAGTTGTGGAATTTCAAGTTGTGGAGTCTCTAGTGGCGGAGTGAGTTTCTAGTTGCGGAGTTTCTGTTTGTGGAGTTTCTAGTTGCGGAGCCAGTAGTTGTGGAGTTTCTAGTTGTTGAGTTTCTAGTTGTGTAGTTTCTAGTGTTTGAATTTCTAGTTGCCGAGTTCTTTAGTTGCGAAGTCTCAAGTTGTGGAGTTTCTAGCTGTGAAGTTTCTAGTTGCGGAGTTTCTAGTTGCGGAGTTTCTAGTTGTGGAGTTATCAGTTGAGGAGTCTCTAGTTGTGGGGTCTCTAGTTGTGGAGTTTCTAGTTGTGGAGTCTCTAGTTGGGGAGTTTCGAGTTGTGGAGTTTCTAGCTGTGGAGTTTTTCGTCGCGGAGTTTCTAGTTGCAGAGTTTCTAGTAGCGGAGTTTTCTAGTTGTGGAGATTCTAGTGGCGGAGTTTCTAGTTGCGGAGTTTCAAGTTGTGGAGTTTCTAGTTGTGGATTTTCTAGCTGTGGAGTTTCTGGTTGCGGAGTTTTCAGTTGCGGAGTTTCTGGTTATGGAGTTTCTAGTTCTGGAGTCTGTAGTTGTGGAGTATCTATTTGTTGGGTTTCAAGGTGTGGAATTTCTAGTTGTAGAGTTTCTAGTTGTTGAGTTTCTAGTAGTTGAGTTTCCAGTTGCCGAGTTTCTAGTTGCGAAATCTCAAGTCGTGGAGTTTCTAGCTGTGGAGTTTCTAGTTGCGGATTTTCTAGTTGCGGACTTTCTAGTTGTTGATTTTGTAGTTGTGGAGTATATACTTGTGGTGTTTCAAGTTGTGGAGTTTCTAGTTGCGGAGTTTCTAGTTGCAGAGTTTCTAGTTCCAGAGTTTTCTAGTTGTGGAGTTTCTAGTTGCGGAGTTTCTATCTGTGGAGTTTCTAATTGCGGAGTTTCTAGTTGCAGAGTTTCTAGTTGTGGATTTTCTAGCTGTGGAATTTCTCCTTGCAGAGTTTTTAGTTGCGGTGTTTTTGTTGTGGAGTTTCTAGTTGTTGAGTTTCTAGTTGCCGAGTTCTTTAGTTGCGAAGTCTCAAGTTGTAGAGTTTCTAGCTGTGGAGTTTCTAGTTGCGGAGTTTCTAGTTGCGGAGTTCCTAGTTGTGTATTTTTTAGTTGTGGAGTCTCTAGTTGTGGAGTTTCTAGTTGTGGAGTGTCTACTTGTGGAGTTTCTAGTTGAGGAGTTTCTATTTGTAGTTTTTAGTTTTCGAATTTGTGGTTGTAGATTTTCTAGTTGCAGAGTTCCTAGTTTTGGAGTATCTAGTGGCGGAGTCTCTAATTGTGCAGTCTCTAGTTTTGGAGTCTCTAGTTGTGGAGTTTCTGGTTGTAGAGTTTTTAGTTGTGGAATTTCTAACTGTGGAGATTCTAGTTGCGGAGTTTCTAGTTGCAGGGTTTCTTGTTGCGGAGTTTCTAGTTGTGGAGTTTCTAGTTGTGGAGTTTCTGGCTGTGGAGTTTCTAGTTTGGGAGTTTCTAGTTGTGGAGTTTCTAGTTGCGGAGCTTCTAGAGGCGGAGTTTCTAGTTGTGGAATTTGTAGTTGTGGAGTATCTAGTTTTGGTGTTTCAAGTTGTGGAGTTTCTAGCTGTGGAGTTTCTAGTTGCGGAGTTTCTAGTTGCAGAGTTTCTAGTTGCGGAGTTTCTAGTTGCGGAGTTTCTAGTTGTGGAGTTTCTAGTTGCGGAGTTTTCTAGTTGCGGAGTCTGTAGTTGTGGAGTTTCTAGTTGTGGAATTTCTAGTTACGGAGTTTCTAGTTGTGGAGCTTTTAGTTGAGGAGTCTCTAGTTGTTGAGTCTCTAGATGTGGAATTTCTAGTTGTGGAGTTTCTAGTTGTGGAGTTTCTAGTTGTGGAATTTCAAGTTGTGGAGTCTCTAGTGGCGGAGTGAGTTTCTAGTTGCGGAGTTTCTGTTTGTGGAGTTTCTAGTTGTGGAGTTTCTAGTTGTAGAGTTTCTAGTTGTGGAGTTTCTAGTGTTTGAATTTCTAGTTGCCGAGTTCTTTAGTTGCGAAGTCTCAAGTTGTGGAGTTTCTAGCTGTGAAGTTTCTAGTTGCGGAGTTTCTAGTTGCGGAGTTTCTAGTTGTGGAGTTTTTAGTTGAGGAGTCTCTGGTTGTGGGGTCTCAAGTTGTGGAGTTTCTAGTTGTGGAGTCTCTAGTTGGGGAGTTTCGAGTTGTGGAGTTTCTAGCTGTGGAGTTTTTCGTCGCGGAGTTTCTAGTTGCAGAGTTTCTAGTAGCGGAGTTTTCTAGTTGTGGAGATTCTAGTGGCGGAGTTTCTAGTTGCGGAGTCTCAAGTTGTGGAGTTTCTAGCTGTGAAGTTTCTAGTTGCGGAGTTTCTAGTTGCGGAGTTTCTAGTTGTGGAGTTTTTAGTTGAGGAGTCTCTGGTTGTGGGGTCTCAAGTTGTGGAGTTTCTAGTGGCGGAGTTTCTAGTTGCAGAGTTTCTAGTTGCGGAGTTTTCTAGTTGTGGAGTTTCTAGTGGCGGAGTTTCTAGTCTCGGAGCTTCAAGTTGTGGAGTTTCTAGTTGTGGAGTTCCTAGTTGTGGAGTTTGTAGTTGTGGAGTATCTAGTTGTGGGCTTTCAAGTTGTGGAGTTTCTAGTTGTGGAGTTTCTAGTTGCGGAGTTTTCTAGTCGCGGAGTCTGTAGTTGTGGAGTTTCTAGTTGTGGAATTTCTAGTTACGGAGTTTCTAGTTGTGGAGCTTTTAGTTGAGGAGTCTCTAGTTGTTGAGTCTCTAGTTGTGGAATTTCTAGTTGTGGAGTTTCTAGTTGTGGAGTTTCTAGTTGTGGAATTTCAAGTTGTGGAGTCTCTAGTGGCGGAGTGAGTTTCTAGTTGCGGAGTTTCTGGTTGTGGAGTTTCTAGTTGCGGAGCCAGTAGTTGTGGAGTTTCTAGTTGTGGAGTTTCTAGTTGTGGAGTTTTTAGTGTTTGAATTTCTAGTTGCCGAGTTCTTTAGTTGCGAAGTCTCAAGTTGTGGAGTTTCTAGCTGTGAAGTTTCTAGTTGTGGAGTTTCTAGTTGCGGAGTTTCTAGTTGTGGAGTTTTTAGTTGAGGAGTCTCTAGTTGTGGAGTGTCTAGTTGTGGAGTTTCTAGTTGTGGAGTGTCTACTTGTGGAGTTTCTAGTTGTGGAGTTTCTAGTCGTGGAGTCTGTAGTTGTGGAGTATCTATTTGTTGGGTTTCAAGTTATGGAGTTTATGGCTGTGGAGTTTCTAGTTGTGGAGTTTCTAGTTGTTGAGTTTGTAGTTGCCGAGTTTCTAGTTGCGAAGTCTCAAGTCGTGGAGTTTCTAGCTGCGGAGTTTCTAGTTGCGGAGCTTCAAGTGTCGGAGTTTCTAGTTGTGGAATTTGTAGTTGTGGAGTATCTAGTTTTGGTGTTTCAAGTTGTGGAGTTTCTAGCTGTGGAGTTTCTAGTTGCGGAGTTTCTAGTTTCAGAGTTTCTAGCTGCGGAGTTTCTAGTTGTGCAGTTTGTAGTTGTTGAGTTTCTAGTCGCCGAGTTCTTTAGTTGCCAAGTCTCAAGTTGTGGAGTTTCTAGCTGTGGAATTTCTAGTTGTTGAGTTTCTAGTTGCGGAGTTTCTAGTTGTGGAGTTTTTAGCTGTGGAGTCTCTAGTTGGGGAGTCTCTAGTTGTGGAGTTTCTAGTTGTGGAGTGTCTACTTGTGGAGTTTCTAGTTGTGGAGTTTCTAGTTGTGGAGTTTCTATTTGTAGTTTTTATTTTTCGAGTTTGTAGTTGTAGATTTTCTAATTGCAGAGTTCCTAGTTGTGGAGTTTCTAGTTGTGGAGTTTGTAGTTGTGGAGTTTCTAGTTGTGGAATTTCAAGTTGTGGAGTCTCTAGTGGCGGAGTGAGTTTCTAGTTGCGGAGTTTCTGGTTGTGGAGTTTCTAGTTGCGGAGCCAGTAGTTGTGGAGTTTCTAGTTGCAAAGTTTCAAGTTGTCGAGTTTGTAGTTGCGGAGTCGCTAGTTGTGGAGTTTCTAGTTGCGGAGTTGCTAGCTGTGGAGTTTCTAGTTGCGGAGTCTCTAATTGTGCAGTCTCTAGTTTTGGAGTCTCTAGTTGTGGAGTTTCAAGTTGTGGAGTTTATAGATGTGGAGTTTCTAGCTCTGGAGATTCTAGTTGCGGGGTTTCGAGTTGCAGAGTTTCTCTTTGCGGAGTTTCTTGTTGCAGAGTTTCTAGTTGTGGAGTTTCTAGTTGTGAAGTTTTAGTTGTGGAGTTTCAAGCTGTGGAATTCATAGGTGTGGAGTTTCTAGTTGTGGAGTTTCTAGTTTTCGAGTTTCTAGTTACGGAGTTTCTAGTTGTGGAGTTTTTAGTTGTGGAGCTTTTAGTTGAGGAGTCTCTAGTTGTTGATTCTCTAGTTGTGGAAGTTCTAGTTGTGGAGTTTCTAGTTGCGGAGTTTCTTGATGTGGAGTTTCTAGTTGTGGAGTTTCTGGCTGTGGAGTTTATAGTTGCGGAGTTTCTAGTATAGGAGTTTCTAGTTGTGGAGTTTCTAGTTGTGGAGTTTCTAGTTGTAGAGTTTCTAGTTGCGAAGTCTCAAGTCGTGGAGTTTCTAGTTGTGGAGTTTCTAGTTGTGGAGTTTCTAGTTGTGGAGTTTCTAGTTGTGGGGTTCGTAGTTGTGGGGTTCGTAGTTGTGCAGTTCTAGTTGTGGAGTCTCTAGTTGAGGAGTTTCCATTTGTGTTGTTTCTAGCTGTGGAGTTTCTAGTTGCGGAGTTTCTAGATGCAGAGTTTCTAGTTGCGGAGTTTTCTAGTTGTGGAGATTGTAATGGCGGAGTTTCTAGTTGTCGAGCTTCTAGTTCTGGGGTTCGTAGTTGTGGGATTCGTAGTTGTGCAGTTTCTAGTTGTGGAGTTTCTAGTTATGGAGTTTGTAGTTGTGGAGTATCTAGTTGTGGACTTTCAAGTTGTGAAGTTTCTAGTTGTGGAGTTTCTAGTCGCGGAGTTTTCTAGTTGCGGAGTTTCTAGTTGCAGAGTCAGTAGTTGTGGAGTTTCTAGTTGTGGAATTTATAGCTGTGGAGTTTCTAGTTGCGGAGTTTCTAGTTGTGGGGTTCGTAGTTGTGGAGTTCGTAGTTGTGGAGTTTCTAGTTGTGAAGTCTCTAGTTGGGGAGTTTCCAGTTGTGCAGTTTCTAGCTGTGGAGTTTTTCGTTGCGGAGTTTCTAGTTGCAGAGTTTCTAGTAGCGGAGTTTTCTAGTTGTGGAGATTCTAGTGGCGGAGTTTCTAGTTGCGGAGTTTCAAGTTGTGGAGTTTCTAGTTGTGGATTTTCTAGCTGTGGAGTTTCTAGTTGCGGAGTTTCTAGTTGCAGAGTTTCTGGTTGCGGAGTTTCTAGTTGCGGAGTTTCTAGTTGTGGAGTTTCTAGTTGCGGAGTTTTCTAGTTGCGGAGTCTGTAGTTGTGGAGTTTCTAGTTGTGGAATTTCTAGTTACGGAGTTTCTAGTTGTGGAGCTTTTAGTTGAGGAGTCTCTAGTTGTTGAGTCTCTAGTTGTGGAATTTCTAGTTGTGGAGTTTCTAGTTGTGGAGTTTCTAGTTGTGGAATTTCAAGTTGTGGAGTCTCTAGTGGCGGAGTGAGTTTCTAGTTGCGGAGTTTCTGTTTGTGGAGTTTCTAGTTGCGGAGCCAGTAGTTGTGGAGTTTCTAGTTGTTGAGTTTCTAGTTGTGTAGTTTCTAGTGTTTGAATTTCTAGTTGCCGAGTTCTTTAGTTGCGAAGTCTCAAGTTGTGGAGTTTCTAGCTGTGAAGTTTCTAGTTGCGGAGTTTCTAGTTGCGGAGTTTCTAGTTGTGGAGTTTTCAGTTGAGGAGTCTCTAGTTGTGGGGTCTCTAGTTGTGGAGTTTCTAGTTGTGGAGTCTCTAGTTGGGGAGTTTCGAGTTGTGGAGTTTCTAGCTGTGGAGTTTTTCGTCGCGGAGTTTCTAGTTGCAGAGTTTCTAGTAGCGGAGTTTTCTAGTTGTGGAGATTCTAGTGGCGGAGTTTCTAGTTGCGGAGTTTCAAGTTGTGGAGTTTCTAGTTGTGGATTTTCTAGCTGTGGAGTTTCTGGTTGCGGAGTTTTCAGTTGCGGAGTTTCTGGTTATGGAGTTTCTAGTTCTGGAGTCTGTAGTTGTGGAGTATCTATTTGTTGGGTTTCAAGGTGTGGAATTTCTAGTTGTAGAGTTTCTAGTTGTTGAGTTTCTAGTAGTTGAGTTTCCAGTTGCCGAGTTTCTAGTTGCGAAATCTCAAGTCGTGGAGTTTCTAGCTGTGGAGTTTCTAGTTGCGGATTTTCTAGTTGCGGACTTTCTAGTTGTTGATTTTGTAGTTGTGGAGTATATACTTGTGGTGTTTCAAGTTGTGGAGTTTCTAGTTGCGGAGTTTCTAGTTGCAGAGTTTCTAGTTCCAGAGTTTTCTAGTTGTGGAGTTTCTAGTTGCGGAGTTTCTATCTGTGGAGTTTCTAATTGCGGAGTTTCTAGTTGCAGAGTTTCTAGTTGTGGATTTTCTAGCTGTGGAATTTCTCCTTGCAGAGTTTTTAGTTGCGGTGTTTTTGTTGTGGAGTTTCTAGTTGTTGAGTTTCTAGTTGCCGAGTTCTTTAGTTGCGAAGTCTCAAGTTGTAGAGTTTCTAGCTGTGGAGTTTCTAGTTGCGGAGTTTCTAGTTGCGGAGTTCCTAGTTGTGTATTTTTTAGTTGTGGAGTCTCTAGTTGTGGAGTTTCTAGTTGTGGAGTGTCTACTTGTGGAGTTTCTAGTTGAGGAGTTTCTATTTGTAGTTTTTAGTTTTCGAATTTGTGGTTGTAGATTTTCTAGTTGCAGAGTTCCTAGTTTTGGAGTATCTAGTGGCGGAGTCTCTAATTGTGCAGTCTCTAGTTTTGGAGTCTCTAGTTGTGGAGTTTCTGGTTGTAGAGTTTTTAGTTGTGGAATTTCTAACTGTGGAGATTCTAGTTGCGGAGTTTCTAGTTGCAGGGTTTCTTGTTGCGGAGTTTCTAGTTGTGGAGTTTCTAGTTGTGGAGTTTCTGGCTGTGGAGTTTCTAGTTTGGGAGTTTCTAGTTGTGGAGTTTCTATGTGCGGAGCTTCTAGAGGCGGAGTTTCTAGTTGTGGAATTTGTAGTTGTGGAGTATCTAGTTTTGGTGTTTCAAGTTGTGGAGTTTCTAGCTGTGGAGTTTCTAGTTGCGGAGTTTCTAGTTGCAGAGTTTCTAGTTGCGGAGTTTCTAGTTGCGGAGTTTCTAGTTGTGGAGTTTCTAGTTGCGGAGTTTTCTAGTTGCGGAGTCTGTAGTTGTGGAGTTTCTAGTTGTGGAATTTCTAGTTACGGAGTTTCTAGTTGTGGAGCTTTTAGTTGAGGAGTCTCTAGTTGTTGAGTCTCTAGATGTGGAATTTCTAGTTGTGGAGTTTCTAGTTGTGGAGTTTCTAGTTGTGGAATTTCAAGTTGTGGAGTCTCTAGTGGCGGAGTGAGTTTCTAGTTGCGGAGTTTCTGTTTGTGGAGTTTCTAGTTGTGGAGTTTCTAGTTGTAGAGTTTCTAGTTGTGGAGTTTCTAGTGTTTGAATTTCTAGTTGCCGAGTTCTTTAGTTGCGAAGTCTCAAGTTGTGGAGTTTCTAGCTGTGAAGTTTCTAGTTGCGGAGTTTCTAGTTGCGGAGTTTCTAGTTGTGGAGTTTTTAGTTGAGGAGTCTCTGGTTGTGGGGTCTCAAGTTGTGGAGTTTCTAGTTGTGGAGTCTCTAGTTGGGGAGTTTCGAGTTGTGGAGTTTCTAGCTGTGGAGTTTTTCGTCGCGGAGTTTCTAGTTGCAGAGTTTCTAGTAGCGGAGTTTTCTAGTTGTGGAGATTCTAGTGGCGGAGTTTCTAGTTGCGGAGTCTCAAGTTGTGGAGTTTCTAGCTGTGAAGTTTCTAGTTGCGGAGTTTCTAGTTGCGGAGTTTCTAGTTGTGGAGTTTTTAGTTGAGGAGTCTCTGGTTGTGGGGTCTCAAGTTGTGGAGTTTCTAGTGGCGGAGTTTCTAGTTGCAGAGTTTCTAGTTGCGGAGTTTTCTAGTTGTGGAGTTTCTAGTGGCGGAGTTTCTAGTCTCGGAGCTTCAAGTTGTGGAGTTTCTAGTTGTGGAGTTCCTAGTTGTGGAGTTTGTAGTTGTGGAGTATCTAGTTGTGGGCTTTCAAGTTGTGGAGTTTCTAGTTGTGGAGTTTCTAGTTGCGGAGTTTTCTAGTCGCGGAGTCTGTAGTTGTGGAGTTTCTAGTTGTGGAATTTCTAGTTACGGAGTTTCTAGTTGTGGAGCTTTTAGTTGAGGAGTCTCTAGTTGTTGAGTCTCTAGTTGTGGAATTTCTAGTTGTGGAGTTTCTAGTTGTGGAGTTTCTAGTTGTGGAATTTCAAGTTGTGGAGTCTCTAGTGGCGGAGTGAGTTTCTAGTTGCGGAGTTTCTGGTTGTGGAGTTTCTAGTTGCGGAGCCAGTAGTTGTGGAGTTTCTAGTTGTGGAGTTTCTAGTTGTGGAGTTTTTAGTGTTTGAATTTCTAGTTGCCGAGTTCTTTAGTTGCGAAGTCTCAAGTTGTGGAGTTTCTAGCTGTGAAGTTTCTAGTTGTGGAGTTTCTAGTTGCGGAGTTTCTAGTTGTGGAGTTTTTAGTTGAGGAGTCTCTAGTTGTGGAGTGTCTAGTTGTGGAGTTTCTAGTTGTGGAGTGTCTACTTGTGGAGTTTCTAGTTGTGGAGTTTCTAGTCGTGGAGTCTGTAGTTGTGGAGTATCTATTTGTTGGGTTTCAAGTTATGGAGTTTATGGCTGTGGAGTTTCTAGTTGTGGAGTTTCTAGTTGTTGAGTTTGTAGTTGCCGAGTTTCTAGTTGCGAAGTCTCAAGTCGTGGAGTTTCTAGCTGCGGAGTTTCTAGTTGCGGAGCTTCAAGTGTCGGAGTTTCTAGTTGTGGAATTTGTAGTTGTGGAGTATCTAGTTTTGGTGTTTCAAGTTGTGGAGTTTCTAGCTGTGGAGTTTCTAGTTGCGGAGTTTCTAGTTTCAGAGTTTCTAGCTGCGGAGTTTCTAGTTGTGCAGTTTGTAGTTGTTGAGTTTCTAGTCGCCGAGTTCTTTAGTTGCCAAGTCTCAAGTTGTGGAGTTTCTAGCTGTGGAATTTCTAGTTGTTGAGTTTCTAGTTGCGGAGTTTCTAGTTGTGGAGTTTTTAGCTGTGGAGTCTCTAGTTGGGGAGTCTCTAGTTGTGGAGTTTCTAGTTGTGGAGTGTCTACTTGTGGAGTTTCTAGTTGTGGAGTTTCTAGTTGTGGAGTTTCTATTTGTAGTTTTTATTTTTCGAGTTTGTAGTTGTAGATTTTCTAATTGCAGAGTTCCTAGTTGTGGAGTTTCTAGTTGTGGAGTTTGTAGTTGTGGAGTTTCTAGTTGTGGAATTTCAAGTTGTGGAGTCTCTAGTGGCGGAGTGAGTTTCTAGTTGCGGAGTTTCTGGTTGTGGAGTTTCTAGTTGCGGAGCCAGTAGTTGTGGAGTTTCTAGTTGCAAAGTTTCAAGTTGTCGAGTTTGTAGTTGCGGAGTCGCTAGTTGTGGAGTTTCTAGTTGCGGAGTTGCTAGCTGTGGAGTTTCTAGTTGCGGAGTCTCTAATTGTGCAGTCTCTAGTTTTGGAGTCTCTAGTTGTGGAGTTTCAAGTTGTGGAGTTTATAGATGTGGAGTTTCTAGCTCTGGAGATTCTAGTTGCGGGGTTTCGAGTTGCAGAGTTTCTCTTTGCGGAGTTTCTTGTTGCAGAGTTTCTAGTTGTGGAGTTTCTAGTTGTGAAGTTTTAGTTGTGGAGTTTCAAGCTGTGGAATTCATAGGTGTGGAGTTTCTAGTTGTGGAGTTTCTAGTTTTCGAGTTTCTAGTTACGGAGTTTCTAGTTGTGGAGTTTTTAGTTGTGGAGCTTTTAGTTGAGGAGTCTCTAGTTGTTGATTCTCTAGTTGTGGAAGTTCTAGTTGTGGAGTTTCTAGTTGCGGAGTTTCTTGATGTGGAGTTTCTAGTTGTGGAGTTTCTGGCTGTGGAGTTTATAGTTGCGGAGTTTCTAGTATAGGAGTTTCTAGTTGTGGAGTTTCTAGTTGTGGAGTTTCTAGTTGTAGAGTTTCTAGTTGCGAAGTCTCAAGTCGTGGAGTTTCTAGTTGTGGAGTTTCTAGTTGTGGAGTTTCTAGTTGTGGAGTTTCTAGTTGTGGGGTTCGTAGTTGTGGGGTTCGTAGTTGTGCAGTTCTAGTTGTGGAGTCTCTAGTTGAGGAGTTTCCATTTGTGTTGTTTCTAGCTGTGGAGTTTCTAGTTGCGGAGTTTCTAGATGCAGAGTTTCTAGTTGCGGAGTTTTCTAGTTGTGGAGATTGTAATGGCGGAGTTTCTAGTTGTCGAGCTTCTAGTTCTGGGGTTCGTAGTTGTGGGATTCGTAGTTGTGCAGTTTCTAGTTGTGGAGTTTCTAGTTATGGAGTTTGTAGTTGTGGAGTATCTAGTTGTGGACTTTCAAGTTGTGAAGTTTCTAGTTGTGGAGTTTCTAGTCGCGGAGTTTTCTAGTTGCGGAGTTTCTAGTTGCAGAGTCAGTAGTTGTGGAGTTTCTAGTTGTGGAATTTATAGCTGTGGAGTTTCTAGTTGCGGAGTTTCTAGTTGTGGGGTTCGTAGTTGTGGAGTTCGTAGTTGTGGAGTTTCTAGTTGTGAAGTCTCTAGTTGGGGAGTTTCCAGTTGTGCAGTTTCTAGCTGTGGAGTTTTTCGTTGCGGAGTTTCTAGTTGCAGAGTTTCTAGTAGCGGAGTTTTCTAGTTGTGGAGATTCTAGTGGCGGAGTTTCTAGTTGCGGAGTTTCAAGTTGTGGAGTTTCTAGTTGTGGATTTTCTAGCTGTGGAGTTTATAGTTGCGGAGTTTTTAGTTGCGGAGTTTCTGGTTGTGGAGTTTCTAGTTCTGGAGTCTGTAGTTGTGGAGTATCTATTTGTTGGGTTTCAAGTTGTGGAGTTTCTAGTTGTGGAGTTTCTAGTTGTTGAGTTTCTAGTAGTTGAGTTTCCAGTTGCCGAGTTTCTAGTTGCGAAGTCTCAAGTCGTGGAGTTTCTAGCTGTGGAGTTTCTAGTTGCGGAGTTTCTAGTTGCGGAGTTTCTAGTTGTGGATTTTGTAGTTGTGGAGTATATAGTTGTGGTGTTTCAAGTTGTGGAGTTTCTAGTTGCGGAGTTTCTAGTTGCAGAGTTTCTAGTTCCGGAGTTTTCTAGTTGTGGAGTTTCTAGTTGCGGAGTTTCTATCTGTGGAGTTTCTAATTGCGGAGTTTCTAGTTGCAGAGTTTCTAGTTGTGGATTTTCTAGCTGTGGAATTTCTCCTTGCAGAGTTTTTAGTTGCGGTGTTTTTGTTGTGGAGTTTCTAGTTGTTGAGTTTCTAGTTGCCGAGTTCTTTAGTTGCGAAGTCTCAAGTTGTAGAGTTTCTAGCTGTGGAGTTTCTAGTGGCGGAGTTTCTAGTTGTGGAGTTTCTGGCTGTGGAGTTTCTAGTTTGGGAGTTTCTAGTTGTGGAGTTTCTAGTTGTGAGGTTCGTAGTTGTGGAGTTTCTAGTTGTCGAGTTTCTAGTTGTGGAGTCTCTAGTTGTGGAGTTTCTAGTTGTGGGGTTCGTAGTTGTGGGGTTCGTAGTTGTGGAGTTTCTAGTTGCGGAGTTTCAAGTCGTCGAGTTTCTCGTTGTGGAGTTTCTAGTTGTGGATTGTCTAGCTGTGGAGTTTCTAGTTGCGGAGTTTCCAGTTGGGGAGTTTGTAGTTGTGGAGTATCTATTTGTTGGGTTTCAAGTTGTGGAGTTTCTAGTTGTGGAGTTTCTAGTTGTGGATTTTCTAGTAGTTGAGTTTCTAGTTGCCAAGTATCTAGTTGCGAAGTCTCAAGTCGTGGAGTTTTTAGCTGTGGAGTTTCTAGTTGCGGAGCTTCTATTTGCGGAGTTTCTAGTTGCGGAGCTTCTAGTTGTGGAATTTTTAGTTGGGGAATATATAGTTGTGGTGTTTCAAGTTGTGGAGTTTCTAGTGGCGGAGTTTCTAGTTGCAGAGTTTCTAGTTGCGGAGTTTTCTAGTTGTGGAGTTTCTAGTTGCGGAGTTTCTAGTTGTGGAGCTTCAAGTTGTGGAGTTCTTTAGTTGCGGAGTTTCTAGTTGCGGAGCTTCTAGTGGCGGAGTTTCTAGTTGTGGAATTTGTAGTTGTGGAGTATCTAGTTTTGGTGTTTCAAGTTGTGGAGTTTCTAGCTGTGGAGTTTCTAGTTGCGGAGTTTCTAGTTGCAGAGTTTCTAGTTGCGGAGTTTCTAGTTGCGGAGTTTCTAGTTGTGGAGTTTCTAGTTGCGGAGTTTTCTAGTTGCGGAGTCTGTAGTTGTGGAGTTTCTAGTTGTGGAATTTCTAGTTACGGAGTTTCTAGTTGTGGAGCTTTTAGTTGAGGAGTCTCTAGTTGTTGAGTCTCTAGTTGTGGAATTTCTAGTTGTGGAGTTTATAGATGTGGAGTTTCTAGCTCTGGAGATTCTAGTTGCGGGGTTTCGAGTTGCAGAGTTTCTCTTTGCGGAGTTTCTTGTTGCAGAGTTTCTAGTTGTGGAGTTTCTAGTTGTGAAGTTTTAGTTGTGGAGTTTCAAGCTGTGGAATTCATAGGTGTGGAGTTTCTAGTTGTGGAGTTTCTAGTTTTCGAGTTTCTAGTTACGGAGTTTCTAGTTGTGGAGTTTTTAGTTGTGGAGCTTTTAGTTGAGGAGTCTCTAGTTGTTGATTCTCTAGTTGTGGAAGTTCTAGTTGTGGAGTTTCTAGTTGCGGAGTTTCTTGATGTGGAGTTTCTAGTTGTGGAGTTTCTGGCTGTGGAGTTTATAGTTGCGGAGTTTCTAGTATAGGAGTTTCTAGTTGTGGAGTTTCTAGTTGTGGAGTTTCTAGTTGTAGAGTTTCTAGTTGCGAAGTCTCAAGTCGTGGAGTTTCTAGTTGTGGAGTTTCTAGTTGTGGAGTTTCTAGTTGTGGAGTTTCTAGTTGTGGGGTTCGTAGTTGTGGGGTTCGTAGTTGTGCAGTTCTAGTTGTGGAGTCTCTAGTTGAGGAGTTTCCATTTGTGTTGTTTCTAGCTGTGGAGTTTCTAGTTGCGGAGTTTCTAGATGCAGAGTTTCTAGTTGCGGAGTTTTCTAGTTGTGGAGATTGTAATGGCGGAGTTTCTAGTTGCGGAGTTCCAAGTTGTGGAGTTTCTAGTTGTCGAGCTTCTAGTTCTGGGGTTCGTAGTTGTGGGATTCGTAGTTGTGCAGTTTCTAGTTGTGGAGTTTCTAGTTATGGAGTTTGTAGTTGTGGAGTATCTAGTTGTGGACTTTCAAGTTGTGAAGTTTCTAGTTGTGGAGTTTCTAGTCGCGGAGTTTTCTAGTTGCGGAGTTTCTAGTTGCAGAGTCAGTAGTTGTGGAGTTTCTAGTTGTGGAATTTATAGCTGTGGAGTTTCTAGTTGCGGAGTTTCTAGTTGTGGGGTTCGTAGTTGTGGAGTTCGTAGTTGTGGAGTTTCTAGTTGTGAAGTCTCTAGTTGGGGAGTTTCCAGTTGTGCAGTTTCTAGCTGTGGAGTTTTTCGTTGCGGAGTTTCTAGTTGCAGAGTTTCTAGTAGCGGAGTTTTCTAGTTGTGGAGATTCTAGTGGCGGAGTTTCTAGTTGTGGATTTTCTAGCTGTGGAGTTTATAGTTGCGGAGTTTTTAGTTGCGGAGTTTCTGGTTGTGGAGTTTCTAGTTCTGGAGTCTGTAGTTGTGGAGTATCTATTTGTTGGGTTTCAAGTTGTGGAGTTTCTAGTTGTGGAGTTTCTAGTTGTTGAGTTTCTAGTAGTTGAGTTTCCAGTTGCCGAGTTTCTAGTTGCGAAGTCTCAAGTCGTGGAGTTTCTAGCTGTGGAGTTTCTAGTTGCGGAGTTTCTAGTTGTGGATTTTGTAGTTGTGGAGTATATAGTTGTGGTGTTTCAAGTTGTGGAGTTTCTAGTTGCGGAGTTTCTAGTTGCAGAGTTTCTAGTTCCGGAGTTTTCTAGTTGTGGAGTTTCTAGTTGCGGAGTTTCTATCTGTGGAGTTTCTAATTGCGGAGTTTCTAGTTGCAGAGTTTCTAGTTGTGGATTTTCTAGCTGTGGAATTTCTCCTTGCAGAGTTTTTAGTTGCGGTGTTTTTGTTGTGGAGTTTCTAGTTGTTGAGTTTCTAGTTGCCGAGTTCTTTAGTTGCGAAGTCTCAAGTTGTAGAGTTTCTAGCTGTGGAGTTTCTAGTGGCGGAGTTTCTAGTTGTGGAGTTTCTGGCTGTGGAGTTTCTAGTTTGGGAGTTTCTAGTTGTGGAGTTTCTAGTTGTGAGGTTCGTAGTTGTGGAGTTTCTAGTTGTCGAGTTTCTAGTTGTGGAGTCTCTAGTTGTGGAGTTTCTAGTTGTGGGGTTCGTAGTTGTGGGGTTCGTAGTTGTGGAGTTTCTAGTTGCGGAGTTTCAAGTCGTCGAGTTTCTCGTTGTGGAGTTTCTAGTTGTGGATTGTCTAGCTGTGGAGTTTCTAGTTGCGGAGTTTCCAGTTGGGGAGTTTGTAGTTGTGGAGTATCTATTTGTTGGGTTTCAAGTTGTGGAGTTTCTAGTTGTGGAGTTTCTAGTTGTGGATTTTCTAGTAGTTGAGTTTCTAGTTGCCAAGTATCTAGTTGCGAAGTCTCAAGTCGTGGAGTTTTTAGCTGTGGAGTTTCTAGTTGCGGAGCTTCTATTTGCGGAGTTTCTAGTTGCGGAGCTTCTAGTTGTGGAATTTTTAGTTGGGGAATATATAGTTGTGGTGTTTCAAGTTGTGGAGTTTCTAGTGGCGGAGTTTCTAGTTGCAGAGTTTCTAGTTGCGGAGTTTTCTAGTTGTGGAGTTTCTAGTTGCGGAGTTTCTAGTTGTGGAGCTTCAAGTTGTGGAGTTCTTTAGTTGCGGAGTTTCTAGTTGCGGAGCTTCTAGTGGCGGAGTTTCTAGTTGTGGAATTTGTAGTTGTGGAGTATCTAGTTTTGGTGTTTCAAGTTGTGGAGTTTCTAGCTGTGGAGTTTCTAGTTGCGGAGTTTCTAGTTGCAGAGTTTCTAGTTGCGGAGTTTCTAGTTGCGGAGTTTCTAGTTGTGGAGTTTCTAGTTGCGGAGTTTTCTAGTTGCGGAGTCTGTAGTTGTGGAGTTTCTAGTTGTGGAATTTCTAGTTACGGAGTTTCTAGTTGTGGAGCTTTTAGTTGAGGAGTCTCTAGTTGTTGAGTCTCTAGTTGTGGAATTTCTAGTTGTGGAGTTTATAGATGTGGAGTTTCTAGCTCTGGAGATTCTAGTTGCGGGGTTTCGAGTTGCAGAGTTTCTCTTTGCGGAGTTTCTTGTTGCAGAGTTTCTAGTTGTGGAGTTTCTAGTTGTGAAGTTTTAGTTGTGGAGTTTCAAGCTGTGGAATTCATAGGTGTGGAGTTTCTAGTTGTGGAGTTTCTAGTTTTCGAGTTTCTAGTTACGGAGTTTCTAGTTGTGGAGTTTTTAGTTGTGGAGCTTTTAGTTGAGGAGTCTCTAGTTGTTGATTCTCTAGTTGTGGAAGTTCTAGTTGTGGAGTTTCTAGTTGCGGAGTTTCTTGATGTGGAGTTTCTAGTTGTGGAGTTTCTGGCTGTGGAGTTTATAGTTGCGGAGTTTCTAGTATAGGAGTTTCTAGTTGTGGAGTTTCTAGTTGTGGAGTTTCTAGTTGTAGAGTTTCTAGTTGCGAAGTCTCAAGTCGTGGAGTTTCTAGTTGTGGAGTTTCTAGTTGTGGAGTTTCTAGTTGTGGAGTTTCTAGTTGTGGGGTTCGTAGTTGTGGGGTTCGTAGTTGTGCAGTTCTAGTTGTGGAGTCTCTAGTTGAGGAGTTTCCATTTGTGTTGTTTCTAGCTGTGGAGTTTCTAGTTGCGGAGTTTCTAGATGCAGAGTTTCTAGTTGCGGAGTTTTCTAGTTGTGGAGATTGTAATGGCGGAGTTTCTAGTTGCGGAGTTCCAAGTTGTGGAGTTTCTAGTTGTCGAGCTTCTAGTTCTGGGGTTCGTAGTTGTGGGATTCGTAGTTGTGCAGTTTCTAGTTGTGGAGTTTCTAGTTATGGAGTTTGTAGTTGTGGAGTATCTAGTTGTGGACTTTCAAGTTGTGAAGTTTCTAGTTGTGGAGTTTCTAGTCGCGGAGTTTTCTAGTTGCGGAGTTTCTAGTTGCAGAGTCAGTAGTTGTGGAGTTTCTAGTTGTGGAATTTATAGCTGTGGAGTTTCTAGTTGCGGAGTTTCTAGTTGTGGGGTTCGTAGTTGTGGAGTTCGTAGTTGTGGAGTTTCTAGTTGTGAAGTCTCTAGTTGGGGAGTTTCCAGTTGTGCAGTTTCTAGCTGTGGAGTTTTTCGTTGCGGAGTTTCTAGTTGCAGAGTTTCTAGTAGCGGAGTTTTCTAGTTGTGGAGATTCTAGTGGCGGAGTTTCTAGTTGCGGAGTTTCAAGTTGTGGAGTTTCTAGTTGTGGATTTTCTAGCTGTGGAGTTTATAGTTGCGGAGTTTTTAGTTGCGGAGTTTCTGGTTGTGGAGTTTCTAGTTCTGGAGTCTGTAGTTGTGGAGTATCTATTTGTTGGGTTTCAAGTTGTGGAGTTTCTAGTTGTGGAGTTTCTAGTTGTTGAGTTTCTAGTAGTTGAGTTTCCAGTTGCCGAGTTTCTAGTTGCGAAGTCTCAAGTTGTGGAGTTTCTAGCTGTGAAGTTTCTAGTTGCGGAGTTTCTAGTTGCGGAGTTTCTAGTTGTGGAGTTTTTAGTTGAGGAGTCTCTGGTTGTGGGGTCTCAAGTTGTGGAGTTTCTAGTTGTGGAGTCTCTAGTTGGGGAGTTTCGAGTTGTGGAGTTTCTAGCTGTGGAGTTTTTCGTCGCGGAGTTTCTAGTTGCAGAGTTTCTAGTAGCGGAGTTTTCTAGTTGTGGAGATTCTAGTGGCGGAGTTTCTAGTTGCGGAGTCTCAAGTTGTGGAGTTTCTAGCTGTGAAGTTTCTAGTTGCGGAGTTTCTAGTTGCGGAGTTTCTAGTTGTGGAGTTTTTAGTTGAGGAGTCTCTGGTTGTGGGGTCTCAAGTTGTGGAGTTTCTAGTGGCGGAGTTTCTAGTTGCAGAGTTTCTAGTTGCGGAGTTTTCTAGTTGTGGAGTTTCTAGTGGCGGAGTTTCTAGTCTCGGAGCTTCAAGTTGTGGAGTTTCTAGTTGTGGAGTTCCTAGTTGTGGAGTTTGTAGTTGTGGAGTATCTAGTTGTGGGCTTTCAAGTTGTGGAGTTTCTAGTTGTGGAGTTTCTAGTTGCGGAGTTTTCTAGTCGCGGAGTCTGTAGTTGTGGAGTTTCTAGTTGTGGAATTTCTAGTTACGGAGTTTCTAGTTGTGGAGCTTTTAGTTGAGGAGTCTCTAGTTGTTGAGTCTCTAGTTGTGGAATTTCTAGTTGTGGAGTTTCTAGTTGTGGAGTTTCTAGTTGTGGAATTTCAAGTTGTGGAGTCTCTAGTGGCGGAGTGAGTTTCTAGTTGCGGAGTTTCTGGTTGTGGAGTTTCTAGTTGCGGAGCCAGTAGTTGTGGAGTTTCTAGTTGTGGAGTTTCTAGTTGTGGAGTTTTTAGTGTTTGAATTTCTAGTTGCCGAGTTCTTTAGTTGCGAAGTCTCAAGTTGTGGAGTTTCTAGCTGTGAAGTTTCTAGTTGTGGAGTTTCTAGTTGCGGAGTTTCTAGTTGTGGAGTTTTTAGTTGAGGAGTCTCTAGTTGTGGAGTGTCTAGTTGTGGAGTTTCTAGTTGTGGAGTGTCTACTTGTGGAGTTTCTAGTTGTGGAGTTTCTAGTCGTGGAGTCTGTAGTTGTGGAGTATCTATTTGTTGGGTTTCAAGTTATGGAGTTTATGGCTGTGGAGTTTCTAGTTGTGGAGTTTCTAGTTGTTGAGTTTGTAGTTGCCGAGTTTCTAGTTGCGAAGTCTCAAGTCGTGGAGTTTCTAGCTGCGGAGTTTCTAGTTGCGGAGCTTCAAGTGTCGGAGTTTCTAGTTGTGGAATTTGTAGTTGTGGAGTATCTAGTTTTGGTGTTTCAAGTTGTGGAGTTTCTAGCTGTGGAGTTTCTAGTTGCGGAGTTTCTAGTTTCAGAGTTTCTAGCTGCGGAGTTTCTAGTTGTGCAGTTTGTAGTTGTTGAGTTTCTAGTCGCCGAGTTCTTTAGTTGCCAAGTCTCAAGTTGTGGAGTTTCTAGCTGTGGAATTTCTAGTTGTTGAGTTTCTAGTTGCGGAGTTTCTAGTTGTGGAGTTTTTAGCTGTGGAGTCTCTAGTTGGGGAGTCTCTAGTTGTGGAGTTTCTAGTTGTGGAGTGTCTACTTGTGGAGTTTCTAGTTGTGGAGTTTCTAGTTGTGGAGTTTCTATTTGTAGTTTTTATTTTTCGAGTTTGTAGTTGTAGATTTTCTAATTGCAGAGTTCCTAGTTGTGGAGTTTCTAGTTGTGGAGTTTGTAGTTGTGGAGTTTCTAGTTGTGGAATTTCAAGTTGTGGAGTCTCTAGTGGCGGAGTGAGTTTCTAGTTGCGGAGTTTCTGGTTGTGGAGTTTCTAGTTGCGGAGCCAGTAGTTGTGGAGTTTCTAGTTGCAAAGTTTCAAGTTGTCGAGTTTGTAGTTGCGGAGTCGCTAGTTGTGGAGTTTCTAGTTGCGGAGTTGCTAGCTGTGGAGTTTCTAGTTGCGGAGTCTCTAATTGTGCAGTCTCTAGTTTTGGAGTCTCTAGTTGTGGAGTTTCAAGTTGTGGAGTTTATAGATGTGGAGTTTCTAGCTCTGGAGATTCTAGTTGCGGGGTTTCGAGTTGCAGAGTTTCTCTTTGCGGAGTTTCTTGTTGCAGAGTTTCTAGTTGTGGAGTTTCTAGTTGTGAAGTTTTAGTTGTGGAGTTTCAAGCTGTGGAATTCATAGGTGTGGAGTTTCTAGTTGTGGAGTTTCTAGTTTTCGAGTTTCTAGTTACGGAGTTTCTAGTTGTGGAGTTTTTAGTTGTGGAGCTTTTAGTTGAGGAGTCTCTAGTTGTTGATTCTCTAGTTGTGGAAGTTCTAGTTGTGGAGTTTCTAGTTGCGGAGTTTCTTGATGTGGAGTTTCTAGTTGTGGAGTTTCTGGCTGTGGAGTTTATAGTTGCGGAGTTTCTAGTATAGGAGTTTCTAGTTGTGGAGTTTCTAGTTGTGGAGTTTCTAGTTGTAGAGTTTCTAGTTGCGAAGTCTCAAGTCGTGGAGTTTCTAGTTGTGGAGTTTCTAGTTGTGGAGTTTCTAGTTGTGGAGTTTCTAGTTGTGGGGTTCGTAGTTGTGGGGTTCGTAGTTGTGCAGTTCTAGTTGTGGAGTCTCTAGTTGAGGAGTTTCCATTTGTGTTGTTTCTAGCTGTGGAGTTTCTAGTTGCGGAGTTTCTAGATGCAGAGTTTCTAGTTGCGGAGTTTTCTAGTTGTGGAGATTGTAATGGCGGAGTTTCTAGTTGTCGAGCTTCTAGTTCTGGGGTTCGTAGTTGTGGGATTCGTAGTTGTGCAGTTTCTAGTTGTGGAGTTTCTAGTTATGGAGTTTGTAGTTGTGGAGTATCTAGTTGTGGACTTTCAAGTTGTGAAGTTTCTAGTTGTGGAGTTTCTAGTCGCGGAGTTTTCTAGTTGCGGAGTTTCTAGTTGCAGAGTCAGTAGTTGTGGAGTTTCTAGTTGTGGAATTTATAGCTGTGGAGTTTCTAGTTGCGGAGTTTCTAGTTGTGGGGTTCGTAGTTGTGGAGTTCGTAGTTGTGGAGTTTCTAGTTGTGAAGTCTCTAGTTGGGGAGTTTCCAGTTGTGCAGTTTCTAGCTGTGGAGTTTTTCGTTGCGGAGTTTCTAGTTGCAGAGTTTCTAGTAGCGGAGTTTTCTAGTTGTGGAGATTCTAGTGGCGGAGTTTCTAGTTGCGGAGTTTCAAGTTGTGGAGTTTCTAGTTGTGGATTTTCTAGCTGTGGAGTTTATAGTTGCGGAGTTTTTAGTTGCGGAGTTTCTGGTTGTGGAGTTTCTAGTTCTGGAGTCTGTAGTTGTGGAGTATCTATTTGTTGGGTTTCAAGTTGTGGAGTTTCTAGTTGTGGAGTTTCTAGTTGTTGAGTTTCTAGTAGTTGAGTTTCCAGTTGCCGAGTTTCTAGTTGCGAAGTCTCAAGTCGTGGAGTTTCTAGCTGTGGAGTTTCTAGTTGCGGAGTTTCTAGTTGCGGAGTTTCTAGTTGTGGATTTTGTAGTTGTGGAGTATATAGTTGTGGTGTTTCAAGTTGTGGAGTTTCTAGTTGCGGAGTTTCTAGTTGCAGAGTTTCTAGTTCCGGAGTTTTCTAGTTGTGGAGTTTCTAGTTGCGGAGTTTCTATCTGTGGAGTTTCTAATTGCGGAGTTTCTAGTTGCAGAGTTTCTAGTTGTGGATTTTCTAGCTGTGGAATTTCTCCTTGCAGAGTTTTTAGTTGCGGTGTTTTTGTTGTGGAGTTTCTAGTTGTTGAGTTTCTAGTTGCCGAGTTCTTTAGTTGCGAAGTCTCAAGTTGTAGAGTTTCTAGCTGTGGAGTTTCTAGTGGCGGAGTTTCTAGTTGTGGAGTTTCTGGCTGTGGAGTTTCTAGTTTGGGAGTTTCTAGTTGTGGAGTTTCTAGTTGTGAGGTTCGTAGTTGTGGAGTTTCTAGTTGTCGAGTTTCTAGTTGTGGAGTCTCTAGTTGTGGAGTTTCTAGTTGTGGGGTTCGTAGTTGTGGGGTTCGTAGTTGTGGAGTTTCTAGTTGCGGAGTTTCAAGTCGTCGAGTTTCTCGTTGTGGAGTTTCTAGTTGTGGATTGTCTAGCTGTGGAGTTTCTAGTTGCGGAGTTTCCAGTTGGGGAGTTTGTAGTTGTGGAGTATCTATTTGTTGGGTTTCAAGTTGTGGAGTTTCTAGTTGTGGAGTTTCTAGTTGTGGATTTTCTAGTAGTTGAGTTTCTAGTTGCCAAGTATCTAGTTGCGAAGTCTCAAGTCGTGGAGTTTTTAGCTGTGGAGTTTCTAGTTGCGGAGCTTCTATTTGCGGAGTTTCTAGTTGCGGAGCTTCTAGTTGTGGAATTTTTAGTTGGGGAATATATAGTTGTGGTGTTTCAAGTTGTGGAGTTTCTAGTGGCGGAGTTTCTAGTTGCAGAGTTTCTAGTTGCGGAGTTTTCTAGTTGTGGAGTTTCTAGTTGCGGAGTTTCTAGTTGTGGAGCTTCAAGTTGTGGAGTTCTTTAGTTGCGGAGTTTCTAGTTGCGGAGCTTCTAGTGGCGGAGTTTCTAGTTGTGGAATTTGTAGTTGTGGAGTATCTAGTTTTGGTGTTTCAAGTTGTGGAGTTTCTAGCTGTGGAGTTTCTAGTTGCGGAGTTTCTAGTTGCAGAGTTTCTAGTTGCGGAGTTTCTAGTTGCGGAGTTTCTAGTTGTGGAGTTTCTAGTTGCGGAGTTTTCTAGTTGCGGAGTCTGTAGTTGTGGAGTTTCTAGTTGTGGAATTTCTAGTTACGGAGTTTCTAGTTGTGGAGCTTTTAGTTGAGGAGTCTCTAGTTGTTGAGTCTCTAGTTGTGGAATTTCTAGTTGTGGAGTTTATAGATGTGGAGTTTCTAGCTCTGGAGATTCTAGTTGCGGGGTTTCGAGTTGCAGAGTTTCTCTTTGCGGAGTTTCTTGTTGCAGAGTTTCTAGTTGTGGAGTTTCTAGTTGTGAAGTTTTAGTTGTGGAGTTTCAAGCTGTGGAATTCATAGGTGTGGAGTTTCTAGTTGTGGAGTTTCTAGTTTTCGAGTTTCTAGTTACGGAGTTTCTAGTTGTGGAGTTTTTAGTTGTGGAGCTTTTAGTTGAGGAGTCTCTAGTTGTTGATTCTCTAGTTGTGGAAGTTCTAGTTGTGGAGTTTCTAGTTGCGGAGTTTCTTGATGTGGAGTTTCTAGTTGTGGAGTTTCTGGCTGTGGAGTTTATAGTTGCGGAGTTTCTAGTATAGGAGTTTCTAGTTGTGGAGTTTCTAGTTGTGGAGTTTCTAGTTGTAGAGTTTCTAGTTGCGAAGTCTCAAGTCGTGGAGTTTCTAGTTGTGGAGTTTCTAGTTGTGGAGTTTCTAGTTGTGGAGTTTCTAGTTGTGGGGTTCGTAGTTGTGGGGTTCGTAGTTGTGCAGTTCTAGTTGTGGAGTCTCTAGTTGAGGAGTTTCCATTTGTGTTGTTTCTAGCTGTGGAGTTTCTAGTTGCGGAGTTTCTAGATGCAGAGTTTCTAGTTGCGGAGTTTTCTAGTTGTGGAGATTGTAATGGCGGAGTTTCTAGTTGCGGAGTTCCAAGTTGTGGAGTTTCTAGTTGTCGAGCTTCTAGTTCTGGGGTTCGTAGTTGTGGGATTCGTAGTTGTGCAGTTTCTAGTTGTGGAGTTTCTAGTTATGGAGTTTGTAGTTGTGGAGTATCTAGTTGTGGACTTTCAAGTTGTGAAGTTTCTAGTTGTGGAGTTTCTAGTCGCGGAGTTTTCTAGTTGCGGAGTTTCTAGTTGCAGAGTCAGTAGTTGTGGAGTTTCTAGTTGTGGAATTTATAGCTGTGGAGTTTCTAGTTGCGGAGTTTCTAGTTGTGGGGTTCGTAGTTGTGGAGTTCGTAGTTGTGGAGTTTCTAGTTGTGAAGTCTCTAGTTGGGGAGTTTCCAGTTGTGCAGTTTCTAGCTGTGGAGTTTTTCGTTGCGGAGTTTCTAGTTGCAGAGTTTCTAGTAGCGGAGTTTTCTAGTTGTGGAGATTCTAGTGGCGGAGTTTCTAGTTGTGGATTTTCTAGCTGTGGAGTTTATAGTTGCGGAGTTTTTAGTTGCGGAGTTTCTGGTTGTGGAGTTTCTAGTTCTGGAGTCTGTAGTTGTGGAGTATCTATTTGTTGGGTTTCAAGTTGTGGAGTTTCTAGTTGTGGAGTTTCTAGTTGTTGAGTTTCTAGTAGTTGAGTTTCCAGTTGCCGAGTTTCTAGTTGCGAAGTCTCAAGTCGTGGAGTTTCTAGCTGTGGAGTTTCTAGTTGCGGAGTTTCTAGTTGTGGATTTTGTAGTTGTGGAGTATATAGTTGTGGTGTTTCAAGTTGTGGAGTTTCTAGTTGCGGAGTTTCTAGTTGCAGAGTTTCTAGTTCCGGAGTTTTCTAGTTGTGGAGTTTCTAGTTGCGGAGTTTCTATCTGTGGAGTTTCTAATTGCGGAGTTTCTAGTTGCAGAGTTTCTAGTTGTGGATTTTCTAGCTGTGGAATTTCTCCTTGCAGAGTTTTTAGTTGCGGTGTTTTTGTTGTGGAGTTTCTAGTTGTTGAGTTTCTAGTTGCCGAGTTCTTTAGTTGCGAAGTCTCAAGTTGTAGAGTTTCTAGCTGTGGAGTTTCTAGTGGCGGAGTTTCTAGTTGTGGAGTTTCTGGCTGTGGAGTTTCTAGTTTGGGAGTTTCTAGTTGTGGAGTTTCTAGTTGTGAGGTTCGTAGTTGTGGAGTTTCTAGTTGTCGAGTTTCTAGTTGTGGAGTCTCTAGTTGTGGAGTTTCTAGTTGTGGGGTTCGTAGTTGTGGGGTTCGTAGTTGTGGAGTTTCTAGTTGCGGAGTTTCAAGTCGTCGAGTTTCTCGTTGTGGAGTTTCTAGTTGTGGATTGTCTAGCTGTGGAGTTTCTAGTTGCGGAGTTTCCAGTTGGGGAGTTTGTAGTTGTGGAGTATCTATTTGTTGGGTTTCAAGTTGTGGAGTTTCTAGTTGTGGAGTTTCTAGTTGTGGATTTTCTAGTAGTTGAGTTTCTAGTTGCCAAGTATCTAGTTGCGAAGTCTCAAGTCGTGGAGTTTTTAGCTGTGGAGTTTCTAGTTGCGGAGCTTCTATTTGCGGAGTTTCTAGTTGCGGAGCTTCTAGTTGTGGAATTTTTAGTTGGGGAATATATAGTTGTGGTGTTTCAAGTTGTGGAGTTTCTAGTGGCGGAGTTTCTAGTTGCAGAGTTTCTAGTTGCGGAGTTTTCTAGTTGTGGAGTTTCTAGTTGCGGAGTTTCTAGTTGTGGAGCTTCAAGTTGTGGAGTTCTTTAGTTGCGGAGTTTCTAGTTGCGGAGCTTCTAGTGGCGGAGTTTCTAGTTGTGGAATTTGTAGTTGTGGAGTATCTAGTTTTGGTGTTTCAAGTTGTGGAGTTTCTAGCTGTGGAGTTTCTAGTTGCGGAGTTTCTAGTTGCAGAGTTTCTAGTTGCGGAGTTTCTAGTTGCGGAGTTTCTAGTTGTGGAGTTTCTAGTTGCGGAGTTTTCTAGTTGCGGAGTCTGTAGTTGTGGAGTTTCTAGTTGTGGAATTTCTAGTTACGGAGTTTCTAGTTGTGGAGCTTTTAGTTGAGGAGTCTCTAGTTGTTGAGTCTCTAGTTGTGGAATTTCTAGTTGTGGAGTTTATAGATGTGGAGTTTCTAGCTCTGGAGATTCTAGTTGCGGGGTTTCGAGTTGCAGAGTTTCTCTTTGCGGAGTTTCTTGTTGCAGAGTTTCTAGTTGTGGAGTTTCTAGTTGTGAAGTTTTAGTTGTGGAGTTTCAAGCTGTGGAATTCATAGGTGTGGAGTTTCTAGTTGTGGAGTTTCTAGTTTTCGAGTTTCTAGTTACGGAGTTTCTAGTTGTGGAGTTTTTAGTTGTGGAGCTTTTAGTTGAGGAGTCTCTAGTTGTTGATTCTCTAGTTGTGGAAGTTCTAGTTGTGGAGTTTCTAGTTGCGGAGTTTCTTGATGTGGAGTTTCTAGTTGTGGAGTTTCTGGCTGTGGAGTTTATAGTTGCGGAGTTTCTAGTATAGGAGTTTCTAGTTGTGGAGTTTCTAGTTGTGGAGTTTCTAGTTGTAGAGTTTCTAGTTGCGAAGTCTCAAGTCGTGGAGTTTCTAGTTGTGGAGTTTCTAGTTGTGGAGTTTCTAGTTGTGGAGTTTCTAGTTGTGGGGTTCGTAGTTGTGGGGTTCGTAGTTGTGCAGTTCTAGTTGTGGAGTCTCTAGTTGAGGAGTTTCCATTTGTGTTGTTTCTAGCTGTGGAGTTTCTAGTTGCGGAGTTTCTAGATGCAGAGTTTCTAGTTGCGGAGTTTTCTAGTTGTGGAGATTGTAATGGCGGAGTTTCTAGTTGCGGAGTTCCAAGTTGTGGAGTTTCTAGTTGTCGAGCTTCTAGTTCTGGGGTTCGTAGTTGTGGGATTCGTAGTTGTGCAGTTTCTAGTTGTGGAGTTTCTAGTTATGGAGTTTGTAGTTGTGGAGTATCTAGTTGTGGACTTTCAAGTTGTGAAGTTTCTAGTTGTGGAGTTTCTAGTCGCGGAGTTTTCTAGTTGCGGAGTTTCTAGTTGCAGAGTCAGTAGTTGTGGAGTTTCTAGTTGTGGAATTTATAGCTGTGGAGTTTCTAGTTGCGGAGTTTCTAGTTGTGGGGTTCGTAGTTGTGGAGTTCGTAGTTGTGGAGTTTCTAGTTGTGAAGTCTCTAGTTGGGGAGTTTCCAGTTGTGCAGTTTCTAGCTGTGGAGTTTTTCGTTGCGGAGTTTCTAGTTGCAGAGTTTCTAGTAGCGGAGTTTTCTAGTTGTGGAGATTCTAGTGGCGGAGTTTCTAGTTGCGGAGTTTCAAGTTGTGGAGTTTCTAGTTGTGGATTTTCTAGCTGTGGAGTTTATAGTTGCGGAGTTTTTAGTTGCGGAGTTTCTGGTTGTGGAGTTTCTAGTTCTGGAGTCTGTAGTTGTGGAGTATCTATTTGTTGGGTTTCAAGTTGTGGAGTTTCTAGTTGTGGAGTTTCTAGTTGTTGAGTTTCTAGTAGTTGAGTTTCCAGTTGCCGAGTTTCTAGTTGCGAAGTCTCAAGTCGTGGAGTTTCTAGCTGTGGAGTTTCTAGTTGCGGAGTTTCTAGTTGCGGAGTTTCTAGTTGTGGATTTTGTAGTTGTGGAGTATATAGTTGTGGTGTTTCAAGTTGTGGAGTTTCTAGTTGCGGAGTTTCTAGTTGCAGAGTTTCTAGTTCCGGAGTTTTCTAGTTGTGGAGTTTCTAGTTGCGGAGTTTCTATCTGTGGAGTTTCTAATTGCGGAGTTTCTAGTTGCAGAGTTTCTAGTTGTGGATTTTCTAGCTGTGGAATTTCTCCTTGCAGAGTTTTTAGTTGCGGTGTTTTTGTTGTGGAGTTTCTAGTTGTTGAGTTTCTAGTTGCCGAGTTCTTTAGTTGCGAAGTCTCAAGTTGTAGAGTTTCTAGCTGTGGAGTTTCTAGTGGCGGAGTTTCTAGTTGTGGAGTTTCTGGCTGTGGAGTTTCTAGTTTGGGAGTTTCTAGTTGTGGAGTTTCTAGTTGTGAGGTTCGTAGTTGTGGAGTTTCTAGTTGTCGAGTTTCTAGTTGTGGAGTCTCTAGTTGTGGAGTTTCTAGTTGTGGGGTTCGTAGTTGTGGGGTTCGTAGTTGTGGAGTTTCTAGTTGCGGAGTTTCAAGTCGTCGAGTTTCTCGTTGTGGAGTTTCTAGTTGTGGATTGTCTAGCTGTGGAGTTTCTAGTTGCGGAGTTTCCAGTTGGGGAGTTTGTAGTTGTGGAGTATCTATTTGTTGGGTTTCAAGTTGTGGAGTTTCTAGTTGTGGAGTTTCTAGTTGTGGATTTTCTAGTAGTTGAGTTTCTAGTTGCCAAGTATCTAGTTGCAAAGTCTCAAGTCGTGGAGTTTTTAGCTGTGGAGTTTCTAGTTGCGGAGCTTCTATTTGCGGAGTTTCTAGTTGCGGAGCTTCTAGTTGTGGAATTTTTAGTTGGGGAATATATAGTTGTGGTGTTTCAAGTTGTGGAGTTTCTAGTGGCGGAGTTTCTAGTTGCAGAGTTTCTAGTTGCGGAGTTTTCTAGTTGTGGAGTTTCTAGTTGCAGAGTTTCTAGTTGTGGAGCTTCAAGTTGTGGAGTTCTTTAGTTGCGGAGTTTCTAGTTGCGGAGCTTCTAGTGGCGGAGTTTCTAGTTGTGGAATTTGTAGTTGTGGAGTATCTAGTTTTGGTGTTTCAAGTTGTGGAGTTTCTAGCTGTGGAGTTTCTAGTTGCGGAGTTTCTAGTTGCAGAGTTTCTGGTTGCGGAGTTTCTAGTTGCGGAGTTTCTAGTTGTGGAGTTTCTAGTTGCGGAGTTTTCTAGTTGCGGAGTCTGTAGTTGTGGAGTTTCTAGTTGTGGAATTTCTAGTTACGGAGTTTCTAGTTGTGGAGCTTTTAGTTGAGGAATCTCTAGTTGTTGAGTCTCTAGTTGTGGAATTTCTAGTTGTGGAGTTTCTAGTTGTGGAATTTCAAGTTGTGGAGTCTCTAGTGGCGGAGTGAGTTTCTAGTTGCGGAGTTTCTGTTTGTGGAGTTTCTAGTTGCGGAGCCAGTAGTTGTGGAGTTTCTAGTTGTTGAGTTTCTAGTTGTGTAGTTTCTAGTGTTTGAATTTCTAGTTGCCGAGTTCTTTAGTTGCGAAGTCTCAAGTTGTGGAGTTTCTAGCTGTGAAGTTTCTAGTTGCGGAGTTTCTAGTTGCGGAGTTTCTAGTTGTGGAGTTTTTAGTTGAGGAGTCTCTAGTTGTGGGGTCTCTAGTTGTGGAGTTTCTAGTTGTGGAGTCTCTAGTTGGGGAGTTTCGAGTTGTGGAGTTTCTAGCTGTGGAGTTTTTCGTCGCGGAGTTTCTAGTTGCAGAGTTTCTAGTAGCGGAGTTTTCTAGTTGTGGAGATTCTAGTGGCGGAGTTTCTAGTTGCGGAGTTTCAAGTTGTGGAGTTTCTAGTTGTGGATTTTCTAGCTGTGGAGTTTCTGGTTGCGGAGTTTTCAGTTGCGGAGTTTCTGGTTATGGAGTTTCTAGTTCTGGAGTCTGTAGTTGTGGAGTATCTATTTGTTGGGTTTCAAGTTGTGGAATTTCTAGTTGTAGAGTTTCTAGTTGTTGAGTTTCTAGTAGTTGAGTTTCCAGTTGCCGAGTTTCTAGTTGCGAAATCTCAAGTCGTGGAGTTTCTAGCTGTGGAGTTTCTAGTTGCGGATTTTCTAGTTGCGGACTTTCTAGTTGTTGATTTTGTAGTTGTGGAGTATATACTTGTGGTGTTTCAAGTTGTGGAGTTTCTAGTTGCGGAGTTTCTAGTTGCAGAGTTTCTAGTTCCAGAGTTTTCTAGTTGTGGAGTTTCTAGTTGCGGAGTTTCTATCTGTGGAGTTTCTAATTGCGGAGTTTCTAGTTGCAGAGTTTCTAGTTGTGGATTTTCTAGCTGTGGAATTTCTCCTTGCAGAGTTTTTAGTTGCGGTGTTTTTGTTGTGGAGTTTCTAGTTGTTGAGTTTCTAGTTGCCGAGTTCTTTAGTTGCGAAGTCTCAAGTTGTAGAGTTTCTAGCTGTGGAGTTTCTAGTTGCGGAGTTTCTAGTTGCGGAGTTCCTAGTTGTGTATTTTTTAGTTGTGGAGTCTCTAGTTGTGGAGTTTCTAGTTGTGGAGTGTCTACTTGTGGAGTTTCTAGTTGTGGAGTTTCTATTTGTAGTTTTTAGTTTTCGAATTTGTGGTTGTAGATTTTCTAGTTGCAGAGTTCCTAGTTTTGGAGTATCTAGTGGCGGAGTCTCTAATTGTGCAGTCTCTAGTTTTGGAGTCTCTAGTTGTGGAGTTTCTGGTTGTAGAGTTTTTAGTTGTGGAATTTCTAACTGTGGAGATTCTAGTTGCGGAGTTTCTAGTTGCAGGGTTTCTTGTTGCGGAGTTTCTAGTTGTGGAGTTTCTAGTTGTGGAGTTTCTGGCTGTGGAGTTTCTAGTTTGGGAGTTTCTAGTTGTGGAGTTTCTAGTTGCGGAGCTTCTAGAGGCGGAGTTTCTAGTTGTGGAATTTGTAGTTGTGGAGTATCTAGTTTTGGTGTTTCAAGTTGTGGAGTTTCTAGCTGTGGAGTTTCTAGTTGCGGAGTTTCTAGTTGCAGAGTTTCTAGTTGCGGAGTTTCTAGTTGCGGAGTTTCTAGTTGTGGAGTTTCTAGTTGCGGAGTTTTCTAGTTGCGGAGTCTGTAGTTGTGGAGTTTCTAGTTGTGGAATTTCTAGTTACGGAGTTTCTAGTTGTGGAGCTTTTAGTTGAGGAGTCTCTAGTTGTTGAGTCTCTAGATGTGGAATTTCTAGTTGTGGAGTTTCTAGTTGTGGAGTTTCTAGTTGTGGAATTTCAAGTTGTGGAGTCTCTAGTGGCGGAGTGAGTTTCTAGTTGCGGAGTTTCTGTTTGTGGAGTTTCTAGTTGTGGAGTTTCTAGTTGTAGAGTTTCTAGTTGTGGAGTTTCTAGTGTTTGAATTTCTAGTTGCCGAGTTCTTTAGTTGCGAAGTCTCAAGTTGTGGAGTTTCTAGCTGTGAAGTTTCTAGTTGCGGAGTTTCTAGTTGCGGAGTTTCTAGTTGTGGAGTTTTTAGTTGAGGAGTCTCTGGTTGTGGGGTCTCAAGTTGTGGAGTTTCTAGTTGTGGAGTCTCTAGTTGGGGAGTTTCGAGTTGTGGAGTTTCTAGCTGTGGAGTTTTTCGTCGCGGAGTTTCTAGTTGCAGAGTTTCTAGTAGCGGAGTTTTCTAGTTGTGGAGATTCTAGTGGCGGAGTTTCTAGTTGCGGAGTTTCAAGTTGTGGAGTTTCTAGTTGTGGACTTTCTAGCTGTGGAGTTTCTAGTTGCGGAGTTTTCAGTTTTTGAGTTTCTGGTTGTGGAGTTTCTAGTTCTGGAGTCTGTAGTTGTGGAGTATCTATTTGTTGGGTTTAAAGTTGTGGAGTTTCTAGTTGTGGAGTTTCCAGTTGTTGAGTTTCTAGTAGTTGAGTTTCTAGTTGCCGAGTTTCTAGTTGCGAAATCTCAAGTCGTGGAGTTTCTAGCTGTGGAGTTTCTAGTTGCGGAGTTTCTAGTTGCGGAGTTTCTAGTTGGGGATTTTGTAGTTGCGGAGTATATAGTTGTGGTGTTTCACGTTGTGGAGTTTCTAGTTGCGGAGTTTCTAGTTGCAGAGTTTCTAGTTCCGGAGTTTTCTAGTTGTGGAGTTTCAAGTTGCGGAGTTTCTCGTTGTGGAGCTTCAAGTTGTGGAGTTTCTCGTTGTGGAGTTTCTAGTTGTGGAGTTTGTAGTTGTGGAGTATCTAGTTGTGGACTTTCAAGTTGTGGAGTTTCTAGTTGTGGAGTTTCTAGTTGTTAATTTTCTAGCTGTGGAGTTTCTATTTGGGGAGTTTCTAGCTGCAGAGTTTCTAGTTGTGGATTTTCTAGCTGTGGAATTTCTGGTTGCAGAGTTTTTAGTTGCGGTGTTTCTAGTTGTGGAGTTTCTAGTTGTTGAGTTTCTAGTTGCCGAGTTCTTTAGTTGCGAAGTCTCAAGTTGTAGAGTTTCTAGCTGTGGAGTTTCTAGTTGCGGAGTTTCTAGTTGCGGAGTTTCTAGTTGCGGAGTTTCTAGTTGCGGAGTTTCTAGTTGTGCAGTTTTAGTTGTGGAGTCTCTAGTTGTGGAGTTTCTTGTTGTTGATTTTCTATCTGTGGAGTTTCTATTTGCGGAGTTTCTAGTTGCAGAGTTTCTAGTTGTGGACTTTCTAGCTGTGGAGTTTCTAGTTGCGGAGTTTTTAGTTGTGGAGTTTCTGGTTGTGGAGTTTCTAGTTCTGGAGTCTGTAGTTGTGGAGTATCTATTTGTTGGGTTTAAAGTTGTGGAGTTTCTAGTTGTGGAGCTTTTAGTTGAGGAGTCTCTAGTTGTTGAGTCTCTAGTTGTGGAATTTCTAGTTGTGGAGTTTCTAGTCGTGGAGTTTCTAGTTGTGGAATTTCAAGTTGTGGAGTCTCTAGTGGCGGAGTTTCTAGTTGTGGATTTTGTAGTTGTGGAGTATATAGTTGTGGTGTTTCAAGTTGTGGAGTTTCTAGTTGCGGAGTTTCAAGTTGCAGAGTTTCTAGTTCCGGAGTTTTCTAGTTGTGAAGTTTCTAGTTGCGGAGTTTCTCGTTGTGGAGCTTCAAGTTGTGGAGTTTCTCGTTGTGGAGTTTCTAGTTGTGGAGTTTGTAGTTGTGGAGTATCTAGTTGTGGACTTTCAAGTTGTGGAGTTTCTAGTTGTGGAGTTTCTAGTTGTTAATTTTCTAGCTGTGGAGTTTCTATTTGCGGAGTTTCTAGCTGCAGAGTTTCTAGTTGTGGATTTTCAAGCTGTGGAATTTCTGGTTGCAGAGTTTTTAGTTGCGGTGTTTCTAGTTGTGGAGTTTCTAGTTGTTGAGTTTCTAGTTGCCGAGTTCTTTAGTTGCGAAGTCTCAAGTTGTAGAGTTTCTAGCTGTGGAGTTTCTAGTTGCGGAGTTTCTAGTTGCGGAGTTTCTAGTTGCGGAGTTTCTAGTTGCGGAGTTTCTAGTTGTGAAGTTTTAGTTGTGGAGTCTCTAGTTGTGGAGTTTCTTGTTGTTGATTTTCTATCTGTGGAGTTTCTATTTGCGGAGTTTCTAGTTGCAGAGTTTCTAGTTGTGGATTTTCTAGCTGTGGAATTTCTGCTTGCAGAGTTTTTAGTTGCGGTGTTTCTAGTTGCGGAGTTTCTAGTTGTTGAGTTTGTAGTTGCCGAGTTCTTTAGTTGCGAAGTCTCAAGTTGTAGAGTTTCTAGCTGTGGAGTTTCTAGTTGCGGAGTTTCTAGTTGTGGATTTTTTAGTTGTGGAGTCTCTACTTGTGGACTTTCTAGTTGTGGAGTGTCTACTTGTTGAGTTTCTAGTTGTGGAGTTTCTATTTGTTGTTTTTAGTTTTCGAGTTTGTAGTTGTAGATTTTCTAGTTGCAGAGTTCCTAGTTTTGGAGTATCTAGTTGCGGAGTCTCTAATTGTGCAGTCTCTAGTTTTGGAGTCTCTAGTTGTGGAGTTTCTGGTTGTGGAGTTTATAGTTGTGGAATTTCTAATTGTGGAGATTCTACTTGCGGAGTTTCTAGTTGTGGAGTTTCTTGTTGTGGAGTTTTAGTTGTGGAGTTTCAAGTTGTGGAGTTTCTAGTTGTGGAGTTTCTAGTTTTCGGGTTTCTAATTACGGAGTTTCTAGTTGTGGAGTTTCTAGTTGTGGAGTGTCTAGTTGTGGAGTTTCTAGTTGTGGAGCTTTTAGTTGAGTTGTGGAGCTCTAGTTGTGGAGTTTCTAGTTGTGGAGTGTCTACTTGTGGAGTTTCTAGTTGTGGAGTTTCTAGCTGTGGAGTTTCTAGTTGCAGGGTTTCTAGTTTCGGAGTTTTCTAGTTGTGGAGTTTCTAGTTGCGGAGTTTCTAGTTGCGGAGTTTCAAGTTGTGGAGTTTCTAGTTGTGGAGTTTCTAGTTGTGGAGTTTTTAGTTGTGGAGTTTCTACTTGAGTTTATAGTTGCGGATTTTCTAGTTGCAGAGTTTTAAGTTGTCGAGTTTCTAGTTGCGGAGTCTGTAGTTGTGTAGTTTCTAGTTGCGGAGTTTCTAGCTGTGGAGTTTCTAGTTGCGGAGTCTCTAGTTGTGCAGTCTCTGGTTTTGGAGTCTCTGGTTGTGGAGTTTCTAGTTGTGGAGTTTCTAGCTGTGGAGTTTCAAGTTGCGGAGTCTCTAGTTGTGCAGTCTCTAGCTGTGGAGTCTCTGGCTGTGGAGTTTCTAGTTGTGGAGTTTCTAGTTGTGGAGTTTCTATTTGCTGAGTCTCTAGTTGTGCAGTCTCTGGTTTTGGAGTCTCTGGTTGTGGAGTTTCTAGTTGTGGAGTTTCTAGCTGTGGAGTTTCAAGTTGCGGAGTCTCTAGTTGTGCAGTCTCTAGCTGTGGAGTCTCTGGCTGTGGAGTTTCTAGTTGCGGAGTTTCTATTTGCTGAGTTTCTTGTTGCGGAGTTTCTAGTTGTGGATTTTCTGGCTGTGGAGTTTCTAGTTGCGGAGTTTCTAGTTGTGGAGTTTCTAGTTGTGAGGTTTTTAGTTGTTGAGTTTCTAGTTTTCGAGTTTCTAGTTGTGGAGTTTCTAGTTGTGCAGTTTTAGTTGTGGAGTCTCTAGTTGTGGAGTTTCTTGTTGTTGATTTTCTATCTGTGGAGTTTCTATTTGCGGAGTTTCTAGTTGCAGAGTTTCTAGTTGTGGACATTCTAGCTGTGGAGTTTCTAGTTGCGGAGTTTTTAGTTGTGGAGTTTCTGGTTGTGGAGTTTCTAGTTCCGGAGTCTGTAGTTGTGGAGTATCTATTTGTTGGGTTTAAAGTTGTGGAGTTTCTAGTTGTGGAGTTTCCAGTTGTTGAGTTTCTAGTAGTTGAGTTTCTAGTTGCCGAGTTTCTAGTTGCGAAATCTCAAGTCGTGGAGTTTCTAGCTGTGGAGTTTCTAGTTGCGGAGTTTCTAGTTGCGGAGTTTCTAGTTGTGGATTTTGTAGTTGTGGAGTATATACTTGTGGTGTTTCAAGTTGTGGAGTTTCTAGTTGCGGAGTTTCTAGTTGCAGAGTTTCTAGTTCCAGAGTTTTCTAGTTGTGGAGTTTCTAGTTGCGGAGTTTCTATCTGTGGAGTTTCTAATTGCGGAGTTTCTAGTTGCAGAGTTTCTAGTTGTGGATTTTCTAGCTGTGGAATTTCTCCTTGCAGAGTTTTTAGTTGCGGTGTTTTTGTTGTGGAGTTTCTAGTTGTTGAGTTTCTAGTTGCCGAGTTCTTTAGTTGCGAAGTCTCAAGTTGTAGAGTTTCTAGCTGTGGAGTTTCTAGTTGCGGAGTTTCTAGTTGCGGAGTTCCTAGTTGTGTATTTTTTAGTTGTGGAGTCTCTAGTTGTGGAGTTTCTAGTTGTGGAGTGTCTACTTGTGGAGTTTCTAGTTGTGGAGTTTCTATTTGTAGTTTTTAGTTTTCGAATTTGTGGTTGTAGATTTTCTAGTTGCAGAGTTCCTAGTTTTGGAGTATCTAGTGGCGGAGTCTCTAATTGTGCAGTCTCTAGTTTTGGAGTCTCTAGTTGTGGAGTTTCTGGTTGTAGAGTTTTTAGTTGTGGAATTTCTAACTGTGGAGATTCTAGTTGCGGAGTTTCTAGTTGCAGGGTTTCTTGTTGCGGAGTTTCTAGTTGTGGAGTTTCTAGTTGTGGAGTTTCTGGCTGTGGAGTTTCTAGTTTGGGAGTTTCTAGTTGTGGAGTTTCTAGTTGCGGAGCTTCTAGAGGCGGAGTTTCTAGTTGTGGAATTTGTAGTTGTGGAGTATCTAGTTTTGGTGTTTCAAGTTGTGGAGTTTCTAGCTGTGGAGTTTCTAGTTGCGGAGTTTCTAGTTGCAGAGTTTCTAGTTGCGGAGTTTCTAGTTGCGGAGTTTCTAGTTGTGGAGTTTCTAGTTGCGGAATTTTCTAGTTGCGGAGTCTGTAGTTGTGGAGTTTCTAGTTGTGGAATTTCTAGTTACGGAGTTTCTAGTTGTGGAGCTTTTAGTTGAGGAGTCTCTAGTTGTTGAGTCTCTAGTTGTGGAATTTCTAGTTGTGGAGTTTCTAGTTGTGGAGTTTCTAGTTGTGGAATTTCAAGTTGTGGAGTCTCTAGTGGCGGAGTGAGTTTCTAGTTGCGGAGTTTCTGTTTGTGGAGTTTCTAGTTGTGGAGTTTCTAGTTGTAGAGTTTCTAGTTGTGGAGTTTCTAGTGTTTGAATTTCTAGTTGCCGAGTTCTTTAGTTGCGAAGTCTCAAGTTGTGGAGTTTCTAGCTGTGAAGTTTCTAGTTGCGGAGTTTCTAGTTGCGGAGTTTCTAGTTGTGGAGTTTTTAGTTGAGGAGTCTCTGGTTGTGGGGTCTCAAGTTGTGGAGTTTCTAGTTGTGGAGTCTCTAGTTGGGGAGTTTCGAGTTGTGGAGTTTCTAGCTGTGGAGTTTTTCGTCGCGGAGTTTCTAGTTGCAGAGTTTCTAGTAGCGGAGTTTTCTAGTTGTGGAGATTCTAGTGGCGGAGTTTCTAGTTGCGGAGTTTCAAGTTGTGGAGTTTCTAGTTGTGGACTTTCTAGCTGTGGAGTTTCTAGTTGCGGAGTTTTCAGTTTTTGAGTTTCTGGTTGTGGAGTTTCTAGTTCTGGAGTCTGTAGTTGTGGAGTATCTATTTGTTGGGTTTAAAGTTGTGGAGTTTCTAGTTGTGGAGTTTCCAGTTGTTGAGTTTCTAGTAGTTGAGTTTCTAGTTGCCGAGTTTCTAGTTGCGAAATCTCAAGTCGTGGAGTTTCTAGCTGTGGAGTTTCTAGTTGCGGAGTTTCTAGTTGCGGAGTTTCTAGTTGTGGATTTTGTAGTTGCGGAGTATATAGTTGTGGTGTTTCACGTTGTGGAGTTTCTAGTTGCGGAGTTTCTAGTTGCAGAGTTTCTAGTTCCGGAGTTTTCTAGTTGTGGAGTTTCAAGTTGCGGAGTTTCTCGTTGTGGAGCTTCAAGTTGTGGAGTTTCTCGTTGTGGAGTTTCTAGTTGTGGAGTTTGTAGTTGTGGAGTATCTAGTTGTGGACTTTCAAGTTGTGGAGTTTCTAGTTGTGGAGTTTCTAGTTGTTAATTTTCTAGCTGTGGAGTTTCTATTTGCGGAGTTTCTAGCTGCAGAGTTTCTAGTTGTGGATTTTCTAGCTGTGGAATTTCTGGTTGCAGAGTTTTTAGTTGCGGTGTTTCTAGTTGTGGAGTTTCTAGTTGTTGAGTTTCTAGTTGCCGAGTTCTTTAGTTGCGAAGTCTCAAGTTGTAGAGTTTCTAGCTGTGGAGTTTCTAGTTGCGGAGTTTCTAGTTGCGGAGTTTCTAGTTGCGGAGTTTCTAGTTGCGGAGTTTCTAGTTGTGCAGTTTTAGTTGTGGAGTCTCTAGTTGTGGAGTTTCTTGTTGTTGATTTTCTATCTGTGGAGTTTCTATTTGCGGAGTTTCTAGTTGCAGAGTTTCTAGTTGTGGACTTTCTAGCTGTGGAGTTTCTAGTTGCGGAGTTTTTAGTTGTGGAGTTTCTGGTTGTGGAGTTTCTAGTTCTGGAGTCTGTAGTTGTGGAGTATCTATTTGTTGGGTTTAAAGTTGTGGAGTTTCTAGTTGTGGAGCTTTTAGTTGAGGAGTCTCTAGTTGTTGAGTCTCTAGTTGTGGAATTTCTAGTTGTGGAGTTTCTAGTTGTGGAGTTTCTAGTTGTGGAATTTCAAGTTGTGGAGTCTCTAGTGGCGGAGTGAGTTTCTAGTTGCGGAGTTTCTGTTTGTGGAGTTTCTAGTTGCGGAGCCAGTAGTTGTGGAGTTTCTAGTTGTGGAGTTTCTAGTGTTTGAATTTCTAGTTGCCGAGTTCTTTAGTTGCGAAGTCTCAAGTTGTGGAGTTTCTAGCTGTGAAGTTTCTAGTTGCGGAGTTTCTAGTTGCGGAGTTTCTAGTTGTGGAGTTTTTAGTTGAGGAGTCTCTAGTTGTGGGGTCTCTAGTTGTGGAGTTTCTAGTTGTGGAGTCTCTAGTTGGGGAGTTTCGAGTTGTGGAGTTTCTAGCTGTGGAGTTTTTCGTCGCGGAGTTTCTAGTTGCAGAGTTTCTAGTAGCGGAGTTTTCTAGTTGTGGAGATTCTAGTGGCGGAGTTTCTAGTTGCGGAGTTTCAAGTTGTGGAGTTTCTAGTTGTGGATTTTCTAGCTGTGGAGTTTCTGGTTGCGGAGTTTTCAGTTGCGGAGTTTCTGGTTATGGAGTTTCTAGTTCTGGAGTCTGTAGTTGTGGAGTATCTATTTGTTGGGTTTCAAGTTGTGGAATTTCTAGTTGTAGAGTTTTTAGTTGTTGAGTTTCTAGTAGTTGAGTTTCCAGTTGCCGAGTTTCTAGTTGCGAAATCTCAAGTCGTGGAGTTTCTAGCTGTGGAGTTTCTAGTTGCGGATTTTCTAGTTGCGGACTTTCTAGTTGTTGATTTTGTAGTTGTGGAGTATATACTTGTGGTGTTTCAAGTTGTGGAGTTTCTAGTTGCGGAGTTTCTAGTTGCAGAGTTTCTAGTTCCAGAGTTTTCTAGTTGTGGAGTTTCTAGTTGCGGAGTTTCTATCTGTGGAGTTTCTAATTGCGGAGTTTCTAGTTGCAGAGTTTCTAGTTGTGGATTTTCTAGCTGTGGAATTTCTCCTTGCAGAGTTTTTAGTTGCGGTGTTTTTGTTGTGGAGTTTCTAGTTGTTGAGTTTCTAGTTGCCGAGTTCTTTAGTTGCGAAGTCTCAAGTTGTAGAGTTTCTAGCTGTGGAGTTTCTAGTTGCGGAGTTCCTAGTTGTGTATTTTTTAGTTGTGGAGTCTCTAGTTGTGGAGTTTCTAGTTGTGGAGTGTCTACTTGTGGAGTTTCTAGTTGTGGAGTTTCTATTTGTAGTTTTTAGTTTTCGAATTTGTGGTTGTAGATTTTCTAGTTGCAGAGTTCCTTGTTTTGGAGTATCTAGTGGCGGAGTCTCTAATTGTGCAGTCTCTAGTTTTGGAGTCTCTAGTTGTGGAGTTTCTGGTTGTAGAGTTTTTAGTTGTGGAATTGCTAACTGTGGAGATTCTAGTTGCGGAGTTTCTAGTTGCAGGGTTTCTTGTTGCGGAGTTTCTAGTTGTGGAGTTTCTAGTTGTGGAGTTTCTGGCTGTGGAGTTTCTAGTTTGGGAGTTTCTAGTTGTGGAGTTTCTAGTTGCGGAGCTTCTAGAGGCGGAGTTTCTAGTTGTGGAATTTGTAGTTGTGGAGTATCTAGTTTTGGTGTTTCAAGTTGTGGAGTTTCTAGCTGTGGAGTTTCTAGTTGCGGAGTTTCTAGTTGCAGAGTTTCTAGTTGCGGAGTTTCTAGTTGCGGAGTTTCTAGTTGTGGAGTTTCTAGTTGCGGAGTTTTCTAGTTGCGGAGTCTGTAGTTGTGGAGTTTCTAGTTGTGGAATTTCTAGTTACGGAGTTTCTAGTTGTGGAGCTTTTAGTTGAGGAGTCTCTAGTTGTTGAGTCTCTAGTTGTGGAATTTCTAGTTGTGGAGTTTCTAGTTGTGGAGTTTCTAGTTGTGGAATTTCAAGTTGTGGAGTCTCTAGTGGCGGAGTGAGTTTCTAGTTGCGGAGTTTCTGTTTGTGGAGTTTCTAGTTGTGGAGTTTCTAGTTGTAGAGTTTCTAGTTGTGGAGTTTCTAGTGTTTGAATTTCTAGTTGCCGAGTTCTTTAGTTGCGAAGTCTCAAGTTGTGGAGTTTCTAGCTGTGAAGTTTCTAGTTGCGGAGTTTCTAGTTGCGGAGTTTCTAGTTGTGGAGTTTTTAGTTGAGGAGTCTCTGGTTGTGGGGTCTCAAGTTGTGGAGTTTCTAGTTGTGGAGTCTCTAGTTGGGGAGTTTCGAGTTGTGGAGTTTCTAGCTGTGGAGTTTTTCGTCGCGGAGTTTCTAGTTGCAGAGTTTCTAGTAGCGGAGTTTTCTAGTTGTGGAGATTCTAGTGGCGGAGTTTCTAGTTGCGGAGTTTCAAGTTGTGGAGTTTCTAGTTGTGGACTTTCTAGCTGTGGAGTTTCTAGTTGCGGAGTTTTCAGTTTTTGAGTTTCTGGTTGTGGAGTTTCTAGTTCTGGAGTCTGTAGTTGTGGAGTATCTATTTGTTGGGTTTAAAGTTGTGGAGTTTCTAGTTGTGGAGTTTCCAGTTGTTGAGTTTCTAGTAGTTGAGTTTCTAGTTGCCGAGTTTCTAGTTGCGAAATCTCAAGTCGTGGAGTTTCTAGCTGTGGAGTTTCTAGTTGCGGAGTTTCTAGTTGTGGATTTTGTAGTTGCGGAGTATATAGTTGTGGTGTTTCACGTTGTGGAGTTTCTAGTTGCGGAGTTTCTAGTTGCAGAGTTTCTAGTTCCGGAGTTTTCTAGTTGTGGAGTTTCAAGTTGCGGAGTTTCTCGTTGTGGAGCTTCAAGTTGTGGAGTTTCTCGTTGTGGAGTTTCTAGTTGTGGAGTTTGTAGTTGTGGAGTATCTAGTTGTGGACTTTCAAGTTGTGGAGTTTCTAGTTGTGGAGTTTCTAGTTGTTAATTTTCTAGCTGTGGAGTTTCTATTTGCGGAGTTTCTAGCTGCAGAGTTTCTAGTTGTGGATTTTCTAGCTGTGGAATTTCTGGTTGCAGAGTTTTTAGTTGCGGTGTTTCTAGTTGTGGAGTTTCTAGTTGTTGAGTTTCTAGTTGCCGAGTTCTTTAGTTGCGAAGTCTCAAGTTGGAGAGTTTCTAGCTGTGGAGTTTCTAGTTGCGGAGTTTCTAGTTGCGGAGTTTCTAGTTGCGGAGTTTCTAGTTGCGGAGTTTCTAGTTGTGCAGTTTTAGTTGTGGAGTCTCTAGTTGTGGAGTTTCTTGTTGTTGATTTTCTATCTGTGGAGTTTCTATTTGCGGAGTTTCTAGTTGCAGAGTTTCTAGTTGTGGACTTTCTAGCTGTGGAGTTTCTAGTTGCGGAGTTTTTAGTTGTGGAGTTTCTGGTTGTGGAGTTTCTAGTTCTGGAGTCTGTAGTTGTGGAGTATCTATTTGTTGGGTTTAAAGTTGTGGAGTTTCTAGTTGTGGAGTTTCCAGTTGTTGAGTTTCGAGTAGTTGAGTTTCTAGTTGCCGAGTTTCTAGTTGCGAAATCTCAGGTCGTGGAGTTTCTAGCTGTGGAGTTTCTAGTTGTGGATTTTGTAGTTGTGGAGTATATAGTTGTGGTGTTTCAAGTTGTGGAGTTTCTAGTTGCGGAGTTTCAAGTTGCAGAGTTTCAAGTTCCGGAGTTTTCTAGTTGTGAAGTTTCTAGTTGCGGAGTTTCTCGTTGTGGAGCTTCAAGTTGTGGAGTTTCTCGTTGTGGAGTTTCTAGTTGTGGAGTTTGTAGTTGTGGAGTATCTAGTTGTGGACTTTCAAGTTGTGGAGTTTCTAGTTGTTAATTTTCTAGCTGTGGAGTTTCTATTTGCGGAGTTTCTAGCTGCAGAGTTTCTAGTTGTGGATTTTCAAGCTGTGGAATTTCTGGTTGCAGAGTTTTTAGTTGCGGTGTTTCTAGTTGTGGAGTTTCTAGTTGTTGAGTTTCTAGTTGCCGAGTTCTTTAGTTGCGAAGTCTCAAGTTGTAGAGTTTCTAGCTGTGGAGTTTCTAGTTGCGGAGTTTCTAGTTGCGGAGTTTCTAGTTGCGGAGTTTCTAGTTGCGCAGTTTCTAGTTGTGAAGTTTTAGTTGTGGAGTCTCTAGTTGTGGAGTTTCTTGTTGTTGATTTTCTATCTGTGGAGTTTCTATTTGCGGAGTTTCTAGTTGCAGAGTTTCTAGTTGTGGATTTTCTAGCTGTGGAATTTCTGCTTGCAGAGTTTTTAGTTGCGGTGTTTCTAGTTGCGGAGTTTCTAGTTGTTGAGTTTGTAGTTGCCGAGTTCTTTAGTTGCGAAGTCTCAAGTTGTAGAGTTTCTAGCTGTGGAGTTTCTAGTTGCGGAGTTTCTAGTTGTGGATTTTTTAGTTGTGGAGTCTCTAGTTGTGGACTTTCTAGTTGTGGAGTGTCTACTTGTTGAGTTTCTAGTTGTGGAGTTTCTATTTGTTGTTTTTAGTTTTCGAGTTTGTAGTTGTAGATTTTCTAGTTGCAGAGTTCCTAGTTTTGGAGTATCTAGTTGCGGAGTCTCTAATTGCGCAGTCTCTAGTTTTGGAGTCTCTAGTTGTGGAGTTTCTGGTTGTGGAGTTTATAGTTGTGGAATTTCTAATTGTGGAGATTCTACTTGCGGAGTTTCTAGTTGTGGAGTTTCTTGTTGTGGAGTTTTAGTTGTGGAGTTTCAAGTTGTGGAGTTTCTAGTTGTGGAGTTTCTAGTTTTCGGGTTTCTAATTACGGAGTTTCTAGTTGTGGAGTTTCTAGTTGTGGAGTTTCTAGTTGTGGAGCTTTTAGTTGAGTTGTGGAGCTCTAGTTGTGGAGTTTCTAGTTGTGGAGTGTCTACTTGTGGAGTTTCTAGTTGTGGAGTTTCTAGCTGTGGAGTTTCTAGTTGCAGGGTTTCTAGTTTCGGAGTTTTCTAGTTGTGGAGTTTCTAGTTGCGGAGTTTCTAGTTGCGGAGTTTCAAGTTGTGGAGTTTCTAGTTGTGGAGTTTCTAGTTGTAGAGTTTTTAGTTGTGGAGTTTCTACTTGAGTTTATAGTTGCGGATTTTCTAGTTGCGGAGTTTTAAGTTGTCGAGTTTCTAGTTGCGGAGTCTGTAGTTGTGGAGTTTCTAGTTGCGGAGTTTCTAGCTGTGGAGTTTCTAGTTGCGGAGTCTCTAGTTGTGCAGTCTCTGGTTTTGGAGTCTCTGGTTGTGGAGTTTCTAGTTGTGGAGTTTCTAGCTGTGGAGTTTCAAGTTGCGGAGTCTCTAGTTGTGCAGTCTCTAGCTGTGGAGTCTCTGGCCGTGGAGTTTCTAGTTGTGGAGTTTCTAGTTGTGGAGTTTCTATTTGCTGAGTCTCTAGTTGTGCAGTCTCTGGTTTTGGAGTCTCTGGTTGTGGAGTTTCTAGTTGTGGAGTTTCTAGCTGTGGAGTTTCAAGTTGCGGAGTCTCTAGTTGTGCAGTCTCTAGCTGTGGAGTCTCTGGCTGTGGAGTTTCTAGTTGCGGAGTTTCTATTTGCTGAGTTTCTTGTTGCGGAGTTTCTAGTTGTGGATTTTCTGGCTGTGGAGTTTCTAGTTGCGGAGTTTCTAGTTGTGGAGTTTCTAGTTGTGAGGTTTTTAGTTGTTGAGTTTCTAGTTTTCGAGTTTCTAGTTGTGGAGTTTCTAGTTGTGCAGTTTTAGTTGTGGAGTCTCTAGTTGTGGAGTTTCTTGTTGTTGATTTTCTATCTGTGGAGTTTCTATTTGCGGAGTTTCTAGTTGCAGAGTTTCTAGTTGTGGACATTCTAGCTGTGGAGTTTCTAGTTGCGGAGTTTTTAGTTGTGGAGTTTCTGGTTGTGGAGTTTCTAGTTCTGGAGTCTGTAGTTGTGGAGTATCTATTTGTTGGGTTTAAAGTTGTGGAGTTTCTAGTTGTGGAGTTTCCAGTTGTTGAGTTTCTAGTAGTTGAGTTTCTAGTTGCCGAGTTTCTAGTTGCGAATTCTCAAGTCGTGGAGTTTCTAGCTGTGGAGTTTCTAGTTGCGGAGTTTCTAGTTGCGGAGTTTCTAGTTGTGGATTTTGTAGTTGTGGAGTATATAGTTGTGGTGTTTCAAGTTGTGGAGTTTCTAGTTGCGGAGTTTATAGTTGCAGAGTTTCTAGTTCCGGAGTTTTCTAGTTGTGAAGTTTCTAGTTGCGGAGTTTCTCGTTGTGGAGCTTCAAGTTGTGGAGTTTCTCGTTGTGGAGTTTCTAGTTGTGGAGTTTGTAGTTGTGGAGTATCTAGTTGTGGACTTTCAAGTTGTGGAGTTTCTAGTTGTGGAGTTTCTAGTTGTTAATTTTCTAGCTGTGGAGTTTCTATTTGCGGAGTTTCTAGCTGCAGAGTTTCTAGTTGTGGATTTTCTAGCTGTGGAATTTCTGGTTGCAGAGTTTCTAGTTCCGGAGTTTTCTAGTTGTGGAGTTTCTAGTTGCGGAGTTTCTATCTGTGGAGTTTCTAATTGCGGAGTTCTTTAGTTGCGGAGTTTCTAGTTGCGGAGCTTCTAGTGGCGGAGTTTCTAGTTGTGGAATTTGTAGTTGTGGAGTATCTAGTTTTGGTGTTTCAAGTTGTGGAGTTTCTAGCTGTGGAGTTTCTAGTTGCGAAGTTTCTAGTTGCAGAGTTTCTAGTTGCGGAGTTTCTAGTTGCGGAGTTTCTAGTTGTGGAGTTTCTAGTTGCGGAGTTTTCTAGTTGCGGAGTCTGTAGTTGTGGAGTTTCTAGTTGTGGAATTTCTAGTTACGGAGTTTCTAGTTGTTGAGCTTTTAGTTGAGGAGTCTCTAGTTGTTGAGTCTCTAGTTGTGGAATTTCTAGTTGTGGAGTTTCTAGTTGTGGAGTTTCTAGTTGTGGAATTTCAAGTTGTGGAGTCTCTAGTGGCGGAGTGAGTTTCTAGTTGCGGAGTTTCTGTTTGCGGAGTTTCTAGTTGTGGAGTTTCTAGTTGTGGAGTTTCTAGTTGTGGAGTTTCTAGTGTTTGAATTTCTAGTTGCCGAGTTCTTTAGTTGCGAAGTCTCAAGTTGTGGAGTTTCTAGCTGTGAAGTTTCTAGTTGCGGAGTTTCTAGTTGCGGAGTTTCTAGTTGTGGAGTTTTTAGTTGAGGAGTCTCTGGTTGTGGGGTCTCTAGTTGTGGAGTTTCTAGTTGTGGAGTCTCTAGTTGGGGAGTTTCGAGTTGTGGAGTTTCTAGCTGTGGAGTTTTTCGTCGCGGAGTTTCTAGTTGCAGAGTTTCTAGTAGCGGAGTTTTCTAGTTGTGGAGATTCTAGTGGCGGAGTTTCTAGTTGCGGAGTTTCAAGTTGTGGAGTTTCTAGTTGTGGACTTTCTAGCTGTGGAGTTTCTAGTTGCGGAGTTTTCAGTTTTTGAGTTTCTGGTTGTGGAGTTTCTAGTTCTGGAGTCTGTAGTTGTGGAGTATCTATTTGTTGGGTTTAAAGTTGTGGAGTTTCTAGTTGTGGAGTTTCCAGTTGTTGAGTTTCTAGTAGTTGAGTTTCTAGTTGCCGAGTTTCTAGTTGCGAAATCTCAAGTCGTGGAGTTTCTAGCTGTGGAGTTTCTAGTTGCGGAGTTTCTAGTTGCGGAGTTTCTAGTTGCAGAGTTTCTAGTTGTGGACTTTCTAGCTGTGGAGTTTCTAGTTGCGGAGTTTTTAGTTGTGGAGTTTCTGGTTGTGGAGTTTCTAGTTCTGGAGTCTGTAGTTGTGGAGTATCTATTTGTTGGGTTTAAAGTTGTGGAGTTTCTAGTTGTGGAGTTTCCAGTTGTTGAGTTTCTAGTAGTTGAGTTTCTAGTTGCCGAGTTTCTAGTTGCGAAATCTCAAGTCGTGGAGTTTCTAGCTGTGGAGTTTCTAGTTGCGGAGTTTCTAGTTGCGGAGTTTCTAGTTGTGGATTTTGTAGTTGTGGAGTATATAGTTGTGGTGTTTCAAGTTGTGGAGTTTCTAGTTGCGGAGTTTCTAGTTGCAGAGTTTCTAGTTCCGGAGTTTTCTAGTTGTGAAGTTTCTAGTTGCGGAGTTTCTCGTTGTGGAGCTTCAAGTTGTGGAGTTTCTCGTTGTGGAGTTTCTAGTTGTGGAGTTTGTAGTTGTGGAGTATCTAGTTGTGGACTTTCAAGTTGTGGAGTTTCTAGTTGTGGAGTTTCTAGTTGTTAATTTTCTAGCTGTGGAGTTTCTATTTGCGGAGTTTCTAGCTGCAGAGTTTCTAGTTGTGGATTTTCAAGCATTGGAATTTCTGGTTGCAGAGTTTTTAGTTGCGGTGTTTCTAGTTGTGGAGTTTCTAGTTGTTGAGTTTCTAGTTGCCGAGTTCTTTAGTTGCGAAGTCTCAAGTTGTAGAGTTTCTAGCTGTGGAGTTTCTAGTTGCGGAGTTTCTAGTTGCGGAGTTTCTAGTTGCGGAATTTCTAGTTGCGGAGTTTCTAGTTGTGAAGTTGTAGTTGTGGAGTCTCTAGTTGTGGAGTTTCTTGTTGTTGATTTTCTATCTGTGGAGTTTCTATTTGCGGAGTTTCTAGTTGCAGAGTTTCTAGTTGTGGATTTTCTAGCTGTGGAATTTCTGCTTGCAGAGTTTTTAGTTGCGGTGTTTCTAGTTGCGGAGTTTCTAGTTGTTGAGTTTGTAGTTGCCGAGTTCTTTAGTTGCGAAGTCTCAAGTTGTAGAGTTTCTAGCTGTGGAGTTTCTAGTTGCGGAGTTTCTAGTTGTGGATTTTTTAGTTGTGGAGTCTAGTTGTGGACTTTCTAGTTGTGGAGTGTCTACTTGTTGAGTTTCTAGTTGTGGAGTTTCTATTTGTTGTTTTTAGTTTTCGAGTTTGTAGTTGTAGATTTTCTAGTTGCAGAGTTCCTAGTTTTGGAGTATCTAGTTGCGGAGTCTCTAATTGTGCAGTCTCTAGTTTTGGAGTCTCTAGTTGTGGAGTTTCTGTTTGTGGAGTTTATAGTTGTGGAATTTCTAATTGTGGAGATTCTACTTGCGGAGTTTCTAGTTGTGGAGTTTCTTGTTGTGGAGTTTTAGTTGTGGAGTTTAAAGTTGTGGAATTTATAGGTGTGGAGTTTCTAGTTGCGGAGTTTCAAGTTGCAGAGTTTCTAGTTCCGGAGTTTTCTAGTTGTGAAGTTTCTAGTTGCGGAGTTTCTCGTTGTGGAGCTTCAAGTTGTGGAGTTTCTCGTTGTGGAGTTTCTAGTTGTGGAGTTTGTAGTTGTGGAGTATCTAGTTGTGGACTTTCAAGTTGTGGAGTTTCTAGTTGTGGAGTTTCTAGTTGTTAATTTTCTAGCTGTGGAGTTTCTATTTGCGGAGTTTCTAGCTGCAGAGTTTCTAGTTGTGGATTTTCAAGCTGTGGAATTTCTGGTTGCAGAGTTTTTAGTTGCGGTGTTTCTAGTTGTGGAGTTTCTACTTGTTGAGTTTCTAGTTGCCGAGTTCTTTAGTTGCGAAGTCTCAAGTTGTAGAGTTTCTAGCTGTGGAGTTTCTAGTTGCGGAGTTTCTAGTTGCGGAGTTTCTAGTTGCGGAGTTTCTAGTTGCGGAGTTTCTAGTTGTGAAGTTTTAGTTGTGGAGTCTCTAGTTGTGGAGTTTCTTGTTGTTGATTTTCTATCTGTGGAGTTTCTATTTGCGGAGTTTCTAGTTGCAGAGTTTCTAGTTGTGGATTTTCTAGCTGTGGAATTTCTGCTTGCAGAGTTTTTAGTTGCGGTGTTTCTAGTTGCGGAGTTTCTAGTTGTTGAGTTTGTAGTTGCCGAGTTCTTTAGTTGCGAAGTCTCAAGTTGTAGAGTTTCTAGCTGTGGAGTTTCTAGTTGCGGAGTTTCTAGTTGTGGATTTTTTAGTTGTGGAGTCTCTAGTTGTGGACTTTCTAGTTGTGAAGTGTCTACTTGTTGAGTTTCTAGTTGTGGAGTTTCTATTTGTTGTTTTTAGTTTTCGAGTTTGTAGTTGTAGATTTTCTAGTTGCAGAGTTCCTAGTTTTGGAGTATCTAGTTGCGGAGTCTCTAATTGTGCAGTCTCTAGTTTTGGAGTCTCTAGTTGTGGAGTTTCTGGTTGTGGAGTTTATAGTTGTGGAATTTCTAATTGTGGAGATTCTACTTGCGGAGTTTCTAGTTGTGGAGTTTCTTGTTGTGGAGTTTTAGTTGTGGAGTTTCAAGTTGTGGAGTTTCTAGTTGTGGAGTTTCTAGTTTTCGGGTTTCTAATTACGGAGTTTCTAGTTGTGGAGTTTCTAGTTGTGGAGTTTCTAGTTGTGGAGTTTCTAGTTGTGGAGCTTTTAGTTGAGTTGTGGAGCTCTAGTTGTGGAGTTTCTAGTTGTGGAGTGTCTACTTGTGGAGTTTCTAGTTGTGGAGTTTCTAGCTGTGGAGTTTCTAGTTGCAGGGTTTCTAGTTTCGGAGTTTTCTAGTTGTGGAGTTTCTAGTTGCGGAGTTTCTAGTTGCGGAGTTTCAAGTTGTGGAGTTTCTAGTTGTGGAGTTTCTAGTTGTGGAGTTTTTAGTTGTGGAGTTTCTACTTGAGTTTATAGTTGCGGATTTTCTAGTTGCAGAGTTTTAAGTTGTCGAGTTTCTAGTTGCGGAGTCTGTAGTTGTGGAGTTTCTAGTTGCGGAGTTTCTAGCTGTGGAGTTTCTAGTTGCGGAGTCTCTAGTTGTGCAGTCTCTGGTTTTGGAGTCTCTGGTTGTGGAGTTTCTAGTTGTGGAGTTTCTAGCTGTGGAGTTTCAAGTTGCGGAGTCTCTAGTTGTGCAGTCTCTAGCTGTGGAGTCTCTGGCTGTGGAGTTTCTAGTTGTGGAGTTTCTAGTTGTGGAGTTTCTATTTGCTGAGTCTCTAGTTGTGCAGTCTCTGGTTTTGGAGTCTCTGGTTGTGGAGTTTCTAGTTGTGGAGTTTCTAGCTGTGGAGTTTCAAGTTGCGGAGTCTCTAGTTGTGCAGTCTCTAGCTGTGGAGTCTCTGGCTGTGGAGTTTCTAGTTGCGGAGTTTCTATTTGCTGAGTTTCTTGTTGCGGAGTTTCTAGTTGTGGATTTTCTGGCTGTGGAGTTTCTAGTTGCGGAGTTTCTAGTTGTGGAGTTTCTAGTTGTGAGGTTTTTAGTTGTTGAGTTTCTAGTTTTCGAGTTTCTAGTTGTGGAGTTTCTAGTTGTGCAGTTTTAGTTGTGGAGTCTCTAGTTGTGGAGTTTCTTGTTGTTGATTTTCTATCTGTGGAGTTTCTATTTGCGGAGTTTCTAGTTGCAGAGTTTCTAGTTGTGGACATTCTAGCTGTGGAGTTTCTAGTTGCGGAGTTTTTAGTTGTGGAGTTTCTGGTTGTGGAGTTTCTAGTTCTGGAGTCTGTAGTTGTGGAGTATCTATTTGTTGGGTTTAAAGTTGTGGAGTTTCTAGTTGTGGAGTTTCCAGTTGTTGAGTTTCTAGTAGTTGAGTTTCTAGTTGCCGAGTTTCTAGTTGCGAAATCTCAAGTCGTGGAGTTTCTAGCTGTGGAGTTTCTAGTTGCGGAGTTTCTAGTTGCGGAGTTTCTAGTTGTGGATTTTGTAGTTGTGGAGTATATAGTTGTGGTGTTTCAAGTTGTGGAGTTTCTAGTTGCGGAGTTTATAGTTGCAGAGTTTCTAGTTCCGGAGTTTTCTAGTTGTGAAGTTTCTAGTTGCGGAGTTTCTCGTTGTGGAGCTTCAAGTTGTGAAGTTTCTCGTTGTGGAGTTTCTAGTTGTGGAGTTTGTAGTTGTGGAGTATCTAGTTGTGGACTTTCAAGTTGTGGAGTTTCTAGTTGTGGAGTTTCTAGTTGTTAATTTTCTAGCTGTGGAGTTTCTATTTGCGGAGTTTCTAGCTGCAGAGTTTCTAGTTGTGGATTTTCTAGCTGTGGAATTTCTGCTTGCAGAGTTTTTAGTTGCGGTGTTTCTAGTTGCGGAGTTTCTAGTTGTTGAGTTTGTAGTTGCCGAGTTCTTTAGTTGCGAAGTCTCAAGTTGTAGAGTTTCTAGCTGTGGAGTTTCTAGTTGCGGAGTTTCTAGTTGTGGATTTTTTAGTTGTGGAGTCTCTAGTTGTGGACTTTCTAGTTGTGGAGTGTCTACTTGTTGAGTTTCTAGTTGTGGAGTTTCTATTTGTTGTTTTTAGTTTTCGAGTTTGTAGTTGTAGATTTTCTAGTTGCAGAGTTCCTAGTTTTGGAGTATCTAGTTGCGGGGTCTCTAATTGTGCAGTCTCTAGTTTTGGAGTCTCTAGTTGTGGAGTTTCTGGTTGTGGAGTTTATAGTTGTGGAATTTCTAATTGTGGAGATTCTACTTGCGGAGTTTCTAGTTGTGGAGTTTCTTGTTGTGGAGTTTTAGTTGTGGAGTTTAAAGTTGTGGAATTTATAGGTGTGGAGTTTCTAGTTGTGGAGTTTCTAGTTTTCGGGTTTCTAATTACGGAGTTTCTAGTTGTGGAGTTTCTAGTTGTGGAGTTTCTAGTTGTGGAGCTTTTAGTTGAGTTGTGGAGCTCTAGTTGTGGAGTTTCTAGTTGTGGAGTGTCTACTTGTGGAGTTTCTAGTTGTGGAGTTTCTAGCTGTGGAGTTTCTAGTTGCAGGGTTTCTAGTTTCGGAGTTTTCTAGTTGTGGAGTTTCTAGTTGCGGAGTTTCTAGTTGCGGAGTTTCAAGTTGTGGAGTTTCTAGTTGTGGAGTTTCTAGTTGTGGAGTTTTTAGTTGTGGAGTTTCTACTTGAGTTTATAGTTGCGGATTTTCTAGTTGCAGAGTTTTAAGTTGTCGAGTTCCTAGTTGCGGAGTCTGTAGTTGTGGAGTTTCTAGTTGCGGAGTTTCTAGCTGTGGAGTTTCTAGTTGCGGAGTCTCTAGTTGTGCAGTCTCTGGTTTTGGAGTCTCTGGTTGTGGAGTTTCTAGTTGTGGAGTTTCTAGCTGTGGAGTTTCAAGTTGCGGAGTCTCTAGTTGTGCAGTCTCTAGCTGTGGAGTCTCTGGCTGTGGAGTTTCTAGTTGTGGAGTTTCTAGTTGTGGAGTTTCTATTTGCTGAGTCTCTAGTTGTGCAGTCTCTGGTTTTGGAGTCTCTGGTTGTGGAGTTTCTAGTTGTGGAGTTTCTAGCTGTGGAGTTTCAAGTTGCGGAGTCTCTAGTTGTGCAGTCTCTAGCTGTGGAGTCTCTGGCTGTGGAGTTTCTAGTTGTGGAGTTTCTAGTTGCGGAGTTTCTATTTGCTGAGTTTCTTATTGCGGAGTTTCTAGTTGTGGATTTTCTGGCTGTGGAGTTTCTAGTTGCGGAGTTTCTAGTTGTGGAGTTTCTAGTTGTGAGGTTTTTAGTTGTTGAGTTTCTAGTTTTCGAGTTTCTAGTTGTGGAGTTTCTAGTTGTGCAGTTTTAGTTGTGGAATCTCTAGTTGTGGAGTTTCTTGTTGTTGATTTTCTATCTGTGGAGTTTCTATTTGCGGAGTTTCTAGTTGCAGAGTTTCTAGTTGTGGACATTCTAGCTGTGGAGTTTCTAGTTGCGGAGTTTTCAGTTGTGGAGTTTCTGGTTGTGGAGTTTCTAGTTCTGGAGTCTGTAGTTGTGGAGTATCTATTTGTTGGGTTTAAAGTTGTGGAGTTTCTAGTTGTGGAGTTTCCAGTTGTTGAGTTTCTAGTAGTGTAGTTTCTAGTTGCCGAGTTTCTAGTTGCGAAATCTCAAGTCGTGGAGTTTCTAGCTGTGGAGTTTCTAGTTGCGGAGTTTCTAGTTGCGGAGTTTCTAGTTGTGGATTTTGTAGTTGTGGAGTATATAGTTGTGGTGTTTCAAGTTGTGGAGTTTCTAGTTGCGGAGTTTATAGTTGCAGAGTTTCTAGTTCCGGAGTTTTCTAGTTGTGAAGTTTCTAGTTGCGGAGTTTCTCGTTGTGGAGCTTCAAGTTGTGGAGTTTCTCGTTGTGGAGTTTCTAGTTGTGGAGTTTGTAGTTGTGGAGTATCTAGTTGTGGACTTTCAAGTTGTGGAGTTTCTAGTTGTTAATTTTCTAGCTGTGGAGTTTCTATTTGCGGAGTTTCTAGCTGCAGAGTTTCTAGTTGTGGATTTTCTAGCTGTGGAATTTCTGGTTGCAGAGTTTTTAGTTGCGGTGTTTCTAGTTGTGGAGTTTCTAGTTGTTGAGTTTCTAGTTTCCGAGTTCTTTAGTTGCGAAGTCTCAAGTTGTAGAGTTTCTAGCTGTGGAGTTTCTAGTTGCGGAGTTTCTAGTTGCGGAGTTTCTAGTTGCGGAGTTTCTAGTTGCGGAGTTTCTAGTTGTGCAGTTTTAGTTGTGGAGTCTCTAGTTGTGGAGTTTCTTGTTGTTGATTTTCTATCTGTGGAGTTTCTATTTGCGGAGTTTCTAGTTGCAGAGTTTCTAGTTGTGGATTTTCTAGCTGTGGAATTTCTGCTTGCAGAGTTTTTAGTTGCGGTGTTTCTAGTTGCGGAGTTTCTAGTTGTTGAGTTTGTAGTTGCCGAGTTCTTTAGTTGCGAAGTCTCAAGTTGTAGAGTTTCTAGCTGTGGAGTTTCTAGTTGCGGAGTTTCTAGTTGTGGATTTTTTAGTTGTGGAGTCTCTAGTTGTGGACTTTCTAGTTGTGGAGTGTCTACTTGTTGAGTTTCTAGTTGTGGAGTTTCTATTTGTTGTTTTTAGTTTTCGAGTTTGTAGTTGTAGATTTTCTAGTTGCAGAGTTCCTAGTTTTGGAGTATCTAGTTGCGGAGTCTCTAATTGTGCAGTCTCTAGTTTTGGAGTCTCTAGTTGTGGAGTTTCTGGTTGTGGAGTTTATAGTTGTGGAATTTCTAATTGTGGAGATTCTACTTGCGGAGTTTCTAGTTGTGGAGTTTCTTGTTGTGGAGTTTTAGTTGTGGAGTTTAAAGTTGTGGAATTTATAGGTGTGGAGTTTCTAGTTGTGGAGTTTCTAGTTTTCGGGTTTCTAATTACGGAGTTTCTAGTTGTGGTGTTTCTAGTTGTGGAGTTTCTAGTTGTGGAGCTTTTAGTTGAGTTGTGGAGCTCTAGTTGTGGAGTTTCTAGTTGTGGAGTGTCTACTTGTGGAGTTTCTAGTTGTGGAGTTTCTAGCTGTGGAGTTTCTAGTTGCAGGGTTTCTAGTTTCGGAGTTTTCTAGTTGTGGAGTTTCTAGTTGCGGAGTTTCTAGTTGCGGAGTTTCAAGTTGTGGAGTTTCTAGTTGTGGAGTTTCTAGTTGTGGAGTTTTTAGTTGTGGAGTTTCTACTTGAGTTTATAGTTGCGGATTTTCTAGTTGCAGAGTTTTAAGTTGTCGAGTTTCTAGTTGCGGAGTCTCTAGTTGTGGAGTTTCTAGTTTCGGAGTCTCTAGTTGTGCAGTCTCTGGTTTTGGAGTCTCTGGTTGTGGAGTTTCTAGCTGTGGAGTTTCAAGTTGCGGAGTCTCTAGTTGTGCAGTCTCTAGCTGTGGAGTCTCTGGCTGTGGAGTTTCTAGTTGTGGAGTTTCTAGTTGTGGAGTTTCTATTTGCTGAGTCTCTAGTTGTGCAGTCTCTGGTTTTGGAGTCTCTGGCTGTGGAGTTTCTAGTTGTGGAGTTTCTAGCTGTGGAGTTTCAAGTTGCGGAGTCTCTAGTTGTGCAGTCTCTAGCTGTGGAGTCTCTGGCTGTGGAGTTTCTAGTTGTGGAGTTTCTAGTTGCGGAGTTTCTATTTGCTGAGTTTCTTGTTGCGGAGTTTCTAGTTGTGGATTTTGTGGCTGTGGAGTTTCTAGTTGCGGAGTTTCTAGTTGTGGAGTTTCTAGTTGTGAGGTTTTCAGTTGTTGAGTTTCTAGTTTTTGAGTTTCTAGTTGTGGAGTCTCTAGTTGTGGAGTTTCTAGTTGTGGAGTTTCTAGTTGCGAAGTCTCAAGTTGTTGAGTTTCTAGTTGTGGAGTTTCTAGTTCTGGGGTTCGTAGTTGTGGGGTTCGTAGTTGTGCAGTTTCTAGTTGTGGAGTATCTACTTGTGGAGTTTCCATTTGTGGTGTTTCTAGCTGTGGAGTTTCTAGTTGTTGAGTTTCTAGTAGTTGAGTTTCCAGTTGCCGAGTATCTAGTTGCGAAATCTCAAGTCGGGGAGTTTCTAGCTGTGGAGTTTCTAGTTGCGGAGTTTCTAGTTGCGGAGTTTCTAGTTGTGGATTTTGTAGTTGTGGAGTATATAGTTGTGTTGTTTCAAGTTGTGGAGTTTCTAGTTGCGGAGTTTCTAGTTGCAGAGTTTCTCGTTCCGGAGTTTTCTAGTTGTGGAGTTTCTAGTTGTGGATTTTCTAGCTGTGGAGTTTCTAGTTGCGGAGTTTCTAGTTGTGGGGTTCGTAGTTGTGGAGTTCGTAGTTGTGGAGTTTCTAGTTGTGAAGTCTCTAGTTAGGGAGTTTCCAGTTGTGGAGTTTCTAGCTGTGGAGTTTTTCGTTGCGGAGTTTCTAGTTGCAGAGTTTCTAGTAGCGGAGTTTTCTAGTTGTGGAGATTCTAGTGGCGGAGTTTCTAGTTGCGGAGTTTCAAGTTGTGGAGTTTCTAGTTGTGGATTTTCTAGCTGTGGAGTTTCTAGTTGCGGAGTTTTTAGTTGCGGAGTTTCTGGTTGTGGAGTTTCTAGTTCTGGAGTCTGTAGTTGTGGAGTATCTATTTGTTGGGTTTCAAGTTGTGGAGTTTCTAGTTGTGGAGTTTCTAGTTGTTGAGTTTCTAGTAGTTGAGTTTCCAGTTGCCGAGTTTCTAGTTGCGAAATCTCAAGTCGTGGAGTTTCTAGCTGTGGAGTTTCTAGTTGAGGATTTTCTAGTTGCGGAGTTTCTAGTTGTGGAGCTTCTAGTTGTGGAATTTGTAGTTATGGAATATATAGTTGTGGTGTTTCAAGTTGTGGAGTTTCTAGTGGCGGAGTTTCTAGTTGCAGAGTTTTTAGTTGCGGAGTTTCTAGTTGTGGACTTTCTAGCTGTGGAGTTTCTAGTTGCGGAGTTTTTAGTTGTGGAGTTTCTGGTTGTGGAGTTTCTAGTTCTGGAGTCTGTAGTTGTGGAGTATCTATTTGTTGGGTTTAAAGTTGTGGAGTTTCTAGTTGTGGAGTTTCCAGTTGTTGAGTTTCTAGTAGTTGAGTTTCTAGTTGCCGAGTTTCTAGTTGCGAAGTCTCAAGTCGTGGAGTTTCTAGCTGCGGAGTTTCTAGTTGCGGAGCTTCTAGTGGCGGAGTTTCTAGTTGTGGAATTTGTAGTTGTGGAGTATCTAGTTTTGGTGTTTCAAGTTGTGGAGTTTCTAGCTGTGGAGTTTCTAGTTGCGGGGTTTCTAGTTGCAGAGTTTCTAGTTGCGGAGTTTCTAGTTGGGGAGTTTCTAGTTGTGGAGTTTCTAGTTGTTGAGTTTCTAGTGGCCGAGTTCTTTAGTTGCGAAGTCTCAAGTTGTGGAGTTTCTAGCTGTGGAATTTCTAGCTTTTTGAGTTTCTAGATCCGGAGTTTCTAGTTGTGGAGTTTTTAGCTGTGGAGTCTCTAGTTGTGGAGTCTCTAGTTGTGGAGTTTCTAGTTGTGGAGTGTCTACTTGTGGAGTTTCTAGTTGTGGAGATTCTAGTTGTAGAGTTTCTATTTGTAGTTTTTATTTTTCGAGTTTGTAGTTGTAGATTTTCTAGTTGCAGAGTTCCTAAATGTGGAGTTTCTAGTTGTGGAGTTTCTTGTTGGGGTGTTTCTAGTTGTGAAGTTTCTAATTGTGGATTTTCTAGTTGCGGAGTTTCTAGTTGCGAAGTTTCTAGTTGGGGAGTTTCTACTTGAATTTATAGTTGTGGATTTTCTGGTTCCACAGTTTCGAGTTGCAAAGTTTCAAGTTGTCGAGTTTGTAGTTGCGGAGTCGCTAGTTGTGGAGTTTCTAGTTGCGGAGTTGCTAGCTGTGGAGTTTCTAGTTGCGGAGTCTCTAATTGTGCAGTCTCTAGTTTTGGAGTCTCTATTTGTGGAGTTTCTAGTTGTGAAGTTTATAGTTGTGGAGTTTCTATCTGTGGAGATTCTAGTTGCGGAGTTTCTAGTTGCAGAGTTTCTAGTTGCGGAGTTTCTTGTTGCAGAGTTTGTAGTTGTTGAGTTTCTAGTTGTGAAGTTTTAGTTGGGGAGTTTCAAGTTGTGGAATTCATAGGTGTGGAGTTTCTAGTTGTGGAGTTTCTAGTTTTCGAGTTTCTAGTTACGGAGTTTCTAGTTGTGGAGTTTTTAGTTGTGGAGCTTTTAGTTGAGGAGTCTCTAGTTGTTGAGTCTCTAGTTGTGGAAGTTCTAGGTGTGGAGTTTCTAGTTGCGGAGTTTCTTGTTGCGGAGTTTCTAGATGTGGAGTTTCTAGTTGTGGAGTTTCTGGCTGTGGAGTTTATAGTTGCGGAGTTTCTAGTATCGGAGTTTCTAGTTGTGGAGTTTCTAGTTGTAGAGTTTCTAGTTGCGAAGTCTCAAGTTGTGGAGTTTCTAGTTGTGGAGTTTCTAGTGGCGGAGTTTCTAGTTGCAGAGTTTCTAGTTGCGGAGTTTTCTAGTTGTGGAGTTTCTAGTTGTGGAGTTTCAAGTTGCGGAGTTTCTCGTTGTGGAGCTTCAAGTTGTGGAGTTTCTCGTTGTGGAGTTTCTAGTTGTGGAGTTTGTAGTTGTGGAGTATCTAGTTGTTGGGTTTAAAGTTGTGGAGTTTCTAGTTGTGGAGTTTCCAGTTGTTGAGTTTCTAGTAGTTGAGTTTCTAGTTGCCGAGTTTCTAGTTGCGTAATCTCAAGTCGTGGAGTTTCTAGCTGTGGAGTTTCTAGTTGCGGAGTTTCTAGTTGCGGAGTTTCTGGTTGTGGAGTTTATAGTTGTGGAATTTCTAACTGTGGAGATTCTACTTGCGCAGTTTCTAGTTCTGGAGTTTCTTGTTGTGGAGTTTTAGTTGTGGAGTTTAAAGTTGTGGAATTTATAGGTGTGGAGTTTCTAGTTGTGGAGTTTCTAGTTGTGGAGCTTTTAGTTGAGTTGTGGAGCTCTAGTTGTGGAGTTTCTAGTTGTGGAGTGTCTACTTGTGGAGTTTCAAGTTGTGGAGTTTCTAGCTGTGGAGTTTCTAGTTGCAGGGTTTCTAGTTTCGGAGTTTTCTAGTTGTGGAGTTTCTAGTTGCGGAGTTTCTAGTTGCGGAGTTTCAAGTTGTGGAGTTTCTAGTTGTGGAGTTTCTAGTTGTCGAGTTTTTAGTTGTGGAGTTTCTACTTGAGTTTATAGTTGCGGATTTTCTAGTTGCAGAGTTTTAAGTTGTCGAGTTTCTAGTTGCGGAGTCTCTAGTTGTGGAGTTTCTAGCTGTGGAGTTTCTAGTTGCGGAGTCTCTAGTTGCGCAGTCTCTGGTTTTGGAGTCTCTGGTTGTGGAGTTTCTAGTTGTGGAGTTTCTAGCTGTGGAGTTTCAAGTTGCGGAGTCTCTAGTTGTGCAGTCTCTAGCTGTGGAGTCTCTGGCTGTGGAGTTTCTAGTTGTGGAGTTTCTAGTTGTGGAGTTTCTATTTGCTGAGTCTCTAGTTGTGCAGTCTCTCGTTTTGGAGTCTCTGGTTGTGGAGTTTCTAGTTGTGGAGTTTCTAGCTGTGGAGTTTCAAGTTGCGGAGTCTCTAGTTGTGCAGTCTCTAGCTGTGGAGTCTCTGGCTGTGGAGTTTCTAGTTGTGGAGTTTCTACTTGTGGAGTTTCTATTTGCTGAGTTTCTTGTTGCGGAGTTTCTAGTTGTGGATTTTCTGGCTGTGGAGTTTCTAGTTGCGGAGTTTGTAGTTGTGGAGTTTCTAGTTGTGAGGTTTTTAGTTGTTGAGTTTCTAGTTTTCGAGTTTCTAGTTGTGGAGTCTCTAGTTGTGGAGTTTCTAGTTGTGGAGTTTCTAGTTGCGAAGTCTCAAGTTGTTGAGTTTCTAGTTGTGGAGTTTCTAGTTGTGGGGTTCGTAGTTGTGCAGTTTCTAGTTGTGGAGTATCTACTTGTGGAGTTTCCATTTGTGGTGTTTCTAGCTGTGGAGTTTCTAGTTGCGGAGTTTCTAGATGCAGAGTTTCTAGTTGCGGAGTTTTCTAGTTGTGGAGATTCTAGTGGCGGAGTTTCTAGTTGCGGAGTTCCAAGTTGTGGAGTTTCTTGTTGTGGAGTTTCTAGTTGTGGAATTTGTAGTTGTGGAGTATATAGCTGTGGTGTTTCAAGTTGTGGAGATTCTAGTGGCGGAGTTTCTAGTTGCGGAGTTCCAAGTTGTGGAGTTTCTTGTTGTGGAGTTTCTAGTTGTGGAATTTGTAGTTGTGGAGTATATAGCTGTGGTGTTTCAAGTTGTGGAGTTTCTAGTGGCGGAGTTTCTAGTTGTAGAGTTTCTAGTTGCGGAGTTTTCTAGTTGTGGAGTTTCTAGTTGCGGAGTTTCTAGTTGCGGAGCTTCAAGTTGTGGAGTTTCTAGTTGTGGAGTTTCTAGTTGTGGAGTTTGTAGTTGTGGAGTATCTAGTTGTGGGCTTTCAAGTTGTGGAGTTTCTAGTTGTTGAGTCTCTAGTTGTGGAATTTCTAGTTGTGGAGTTTCTAGTTGTGGAGTTTCTAGTTGTGGAATTTCAAGTTGTGGAGTCTCTGGTGGCGGATTGAGTTTCTAGTTGCGTAGTTTCTGTTTGTGGAGTTTCTAGTTGCGGAGCCAGTAGTTGTGGAGTTTCTAGTTGTGGAGTTTCTAGTGTTTGAATTTCTAGTTGCCGAATTCTTTAGTTGCGAAGTCTCAAGTTGTGGAGTTTCTAGCTGTGAAGTTTCTAGTTGCGGAGTTTCTAGTTGCGGAGTTTCTAGTTGTGGAGTTTTTAGTTGAGGAGTCTCTAGTTGTGGGGTCTCTAGTTGTGGAGTTTCTAGTTGTGGAGTGTCTACTTGTGGAGTTTCTAGTTGTGTAGTTTCTAGTTGTGGAGTTTCTAGTCGTGGAGTCTGTAGTTGAGGAGTAGCTATTTGTTGGGTTTCAAGTTATGGAGTTTTTGGCTGTGGAGTTTCTAGTTGTGGAGTTTCTAGTTGTTGAGTTTCTAGTTGCCGAGCTTCTAGTTGCGAAGTCTCAAGTCGTGGAGTTTCTAGCTGCGGAGTTTCTAGTTGCGGAGCTTCAAGTGGCGGAGTTTCTAGTTGTGGAATTTGTAGTTGTGGAGTATCTAGTTTTGGTGTTTCAAGTTGTGGAGTTTCTAGCTGTGGAGTTTCTAGTTGCGGAGTTTCTAGTTGCAGAGTTTCTAGTTGCGGAGTTTCTAGTTGCGGAGTTTCTAGTTGTGGAGTTTCTAGTTGTTGAGTTTCTAGTGGCCGAGTTCTTTAGTTGCGAAGTCTCAAGTTGTGGAGTTTCTAGCTGTGGAATTTCTAGTTGTTGAGTTTCTAGATCCGGAGTTTCTAGTTGTGGAGTTTTTAGCTGTGGAGTCTCTAGTTGTGGAGTCTCTAGTTGTGAAGTTTCTAGTTGTGGAGTGTCTACTTGTGGAGTTTCTAGTTGTGGAGATACTAGTTGTAGAGTTTCTATTTGTAGTTTTTATTTTTCGAGTTTGTAGTTGTAGATTTTCTAGTTGCAGAGTTCCTAAATGTGGAGTTTCTAGTTGTGGAGTTTCTTGTTGGGGTGTTTCTAGTTGTGAAGTTTCCAATTGTGGATTTTCTAGTTGCGGAATTTCTAGTTGCGAAGTTTCTAGTTGGGGAGTTTCTACTTGAATTTATAGTTGTGGATTTTCTAGTTCCACAGTTTCGAGTTGCAAAGTTTCAAGTTGTCGAGTTTGTAGTTGCGGAGTCGCTAGTTGTGGAGTTTCTAGTTGTGGAGTTGCTAGCTGTGGAGTTTCTAGTTGCGGAGTCTCCAATTATGCAGTCTCTAGTTTTGGAGTCTCTATTTGTGGAGTTTCTGGTTGTGGAGTTTATAGTTGTGGAGTTTCTAGCTGTGGAGATTCTAGTTGCGGAGTTTCTAGTTGCAGAGTTTCTAGCTGCGGAGTTTCTTGTTGCAGAGTTTGTAGTTGTGGAGTTTCTAGTTGTGAAGTTTTAGTTGTGGAGTTTCAAGTTGTGGAATTCATAGGTGTTGAGTTTCTAGTTGTGGAGTTTCTAGTTTTCGAGTTTCTAGTTACGGAGTTTCTAGTTGTGGAGTTTTTAGTTGTGGAGCTTTTAGTTGAGGAGTCTCTAGTTGTTGAGTCTCTAGTTGTGGAAGTTCTAGTTGTGGAGTTTCTAGTTGCGGAGTTTCTTGTTGCGGAGTTTCTAGATGTGGAGTTTCTAGTTGTGGAGTTTCTGGCTGTGGAGTTTATAGTTGCGGAGTTTCTAGTATCGGAGTTTCTAGTTGTGGAGTTTCCAGTTGTGGAGTTTCTAGTTGTAGAGTTTCTAGTTGCGAAGTCTCAAGTTGTGGAGTTTCTAGTTGTGGAGTTTCTAGTGGCGGAGTTTCTAGTTGCAGAGTTTCTAGTTGCGGAGTTTTCTAGTTGTGGAGTTTCTAGTGGCGGAGTTTTTAGTTGCGGAGCTTCAAGTTGTGGAGTTTCTAGTTGTGGAGTTTCTAGTTGTGGAGTTTGTAGTTGTGGAGTATCTAGTTGTGGGCTTTCAAGTTGTGGAGTTTCTAGTTGTGGAGTTCTAGTTGCGGAGTTTTCTAGTCGCGGAGTCTGTAGTTGTGGAGTTTCTAGTTGTGGAATTTCTAGTTACGGAGTTTCTAGTTGTGGAGCTTTTAGTTGAGTAGTCTCTAGTTGTTGAGTCTCTAGTTGTGGAATTTCTAGTTGTGGAGTTTCTAGTTGTGGAGTTTCTAGTTGTGGAATTTCAAGTTGTGGAGTCTCTAGTGGCGGAGTGAGTTTCTAGTTGCGGAGTTTCTGGTTGTGGAGTTTCTAGTTGCGGAGCCAGTAGTTGTGGAGTTTCTAGTTTGGAGTTTCTAGTTGTGGAGTTTCTAGTGTTTGAATTTCTAGTTGCCGAGTTCTTTAGTTGCGAAGTCTCAAGTTGTGGAGTTTCTAGCTGTGAAGTTTCTAGTTGCGGAGTTTCTAGTTGCGGAGTTTCTAGTTGTGGAGTTTTTAGTTGAGGAGTCTCTAGTTGTGGAGTCTCTAGTTGTTGAGTTTCTAGTTGCCGAGTTTCTAGTTGCGAAGTCTCAAGTCGTGGAGTTTCTAGCTGCGGAGTTTCTAGTTGCGGAGCTTCTAGTGGCGGAGTTTCTAGTTGTGGAATTTGTTGTTGTGGAGTATCTAGATTTGGTGTTTCAAGTTGTGGAGTTTCTCGCTGTGGAGTTTCTAGTTGCGGAGTTTCTAGTTGCAGAGTTTCTAGTTGCGGAGTTTCTAGTTGTGGAGTTTCTAGTTGTTGAGTTTCTAGTCACCGAGTTCTTTAGTTGCGAAGTCTCAAATTGTGGAGTTTCTAGCTGTGGAATTTCTAGTTGTTGAGTTTCTAGTTGCGGAGTTTCTAGTTGTGGAGTTTTTAGCTGTGGAGTATCTAGTTGTGGAGTCTCTAGTTGTGGAGTTTCTAGTTGTGGAGTGTCTACTTGTGGAGTTTCTAGTTGTGGAGTTTCTATTTGTAGTTTTTATTTTTCGAGTTTGTAGTTGTAGATTTTCTAATTGCAGAGTTCCTAGTTGTGGAGTTTCTTGTTGGGGAGTTTCTAGTTGTGAAATTTCTAATTGTGGATTTTCTAGTTGCGGAATTTCTAGTTGCGAAGTTTCTAGTTGGGGAGTTTCTACTTGAGTTTATAGCTGCGGATTTTCTAGTTCCACAGTTTCGAGTTGCAAAGTTTCAAGTGGTCGAGTTTGTAATTGCGGAGTCGCTAGTTGTGGAGTTTCTAGTTGCGGAGTTGCTAGCTGTGGAGTTTCTAGCTGCGGAGTCTCTAATTGTGCAGTCTCTAGTTTTGGAGTCTCTAGTTGTGGAGTTTCTAGTTGTGGAGTTTTTAGCTGTGGAGTCTCTAGTTGTGGAGTGTCTAGTTGTGGAGTTTCTAGTTGTGGAGTGTCTACTTGTGGAGTTTCTAGTTGTGGAGATACTAGTTGTAGAGTTTCTATTTGTAGTTTTTATTTTTCGAGTTTGTAGTTGTAGATTTTCTAGTTGCAGAGTTCCTAAATGTGGAGTTTCTAGTTGTGGAGTTTCTTGTTGGGGTGTTTCTAGTTGTGAAGTTTCCAATTGTGGATTTTCTAGTTGCGGAATTTCTAGTTGCGAAGTTTCTAGTTGGGGAGTTTCTACTTGAATTTATAGTTGTGGATTTTCTAGTTCCACAGTTTCGAGTTGCAAAGTTTCAAGTTGTCGAGTTTGTAGTTGCGGAGTCGCTAGTTGTGGAGTTTCTAGTTGCGGAGTTGCTAGCTGTGGAGTTTCTAGTTGCGGAGTCTCTAATTGTGCAGTCTCTAGTTTTGGAGTCTCTATTTGTGGAGTTTCTAGTTGTGGAGTTTATAGTTGTGGAGTTTCTAGCTGTGGAGATTCTAGTTGCGGAGTTTCTAGTTGCAGAGTTTCTAGCTGCGGAGTTTCTTGTTGCAGAGTTTGTAGTTGTGGAGTTTCTAGTTGTGAAGTTTTAGTTGTGGAGTTTCAAGTTGTGGAATTCATAGGTGTGGAGTTTCTAGTTGTGGAGTTTCTAGTTTTCGAGTTTCTAGTTACGGAGTTTCTAGTTGTGGAGTTTTTAGTTGTGGAGCTTTTAGTTGAGGAGTCTCTAGTTGTTGAGTCTCTAGTTGTGGAAGTTCTAGGTGTGGAGTTTCTAGTTGCGGAGTTTCTTGTTGCGGAGTTTCTAGATGTGGAGTTTCTAGTTGTGGAGTTTCTAGTTGTAGAGTTTCTAGTTGCGAAGTCTCAAGTTGTGGAGTTTCTAGTTGTGGAGTTTCTAGTGGCGGAGTTTCTAGTTGCAGAGTTTCATGTTTCGGAGTTTCTAGTTGTGGAGTTTGTAGTTGTGGAGTATCTAGTTGTGGGCTTTCAAGTTGTGGAGTTTCTAGTTGTGGAGTTCTAGTTGCGGAGTTTTCTAGTCGCGGAGTCTGTAGTTGTGGAGTTTCTAGTTGTGGAATTTCTAGTTACGGAGTTTCTAGTTGTGGAGCTTTTAGTTGAGTAGTCTCTAGTTGTTGAGTCTCTAGTTGTGGAATTTCTAGTTGTGGAGTTTCTAGTTGTGGAGTTTCTAGTTGTGGAATTTCAAGTTGTGGAGTCTCTAGTGGCGGAGTGAGTTTCTAGTTGCGGAGCCAGTAGTTGTGGAGTTTCTAGTTGCGGAGCCAGTAGTTGTGGAGTTTCTAGAGTTGGAGTTTCTAGTTGTGGAATTTCTAGTGTTTGAATTTCTAGTTGCCGAGTTCTTTAGTTGCGAAGTCTCAAGCTGTGGAGTTTCTAGCTGTGAAGTTTCTAGTTGCGGAGTTTCTAGTTGCGGAGTTTCTAGTTGTGGAGTTTTTAGTTGAGGAGTCTCTAGTTGTGGAGTCTCTAGTTGTTGAGTTTCTAGTTGCCGAGTTTCTAGTTGCGAAGTCTCAAGTCGTGGAGTTTCTAGCTGCGGAGTTTCTAGTTGCGGAGCTTCTAGTGGCGGAGTTTCTAGTTGTGGAATTTGTAGTTGTGGAGTATCTAGATTTGGTGTTTCAAGTTGTGGAGTTTCTAGCTGTGGAGTTTCTAGTTGTGGAGTTTCTAGTTGCAGAGTTTCTAGTTGCGGAGTTTCTAGTTGTGGAGTTTCTAGTTGTTGAGTTTCTAGTCGCCGAGTTCTTTAGTTGCGAAGTCTCAAGTTGTGGAGTTTCTAGCTGTGGAATTTCTAGTTGTTGAGTTTCTAGTTGCGGAGTTTCTAGTTGTGGAGTTTTTAGCTGTGGAGTCTCTAGTTGTGGAGTCTCTAGTTGTGGAGTTTCTAGTTGTGGAGTGTCTACTTGTGGAGTTTCTAGTTGTGGAGTTTCTAGTTGTGGAGTTTCTATTTGTAGTTTTTATTTTTCGAGTTTGTAGTTGTAGATTTTCTAATTGCAGAGTTCCTAGTTGTGGAGTTTCTAGTTGTGGAGTTTCTTGTTGGGGAGTTTCTAGTTGTGAAGTTTCTAATTGTGGATTTTCTAGTTGCGGAATTTCTAGTTGCGAAGTTTCTAGTTGAAGAGTTTCTACTTGAGTTTATAGCTGCGGATTTTCTAGTTCCACAGTTTCGAGTTGCAAAGTTTCAAGTTGTCGAGTTTGTAATTGCGGAGTCGCTAGTTGTGGAGTTTCTAGTTGCGGAGTTGCTAGCTGTGGAGTTTTTAGCTGCGGAGTCTCTAATTGTGCAGTCTCTAGTTTTGGAGTCTCTAGTTGTGGAGTTTCTAGTTGTGGAGTTTATAGATGTGGAGTTTCTAGCTGTGGAGATTCTAGTTGCGGAGTTTCTAGTTGCAGAGTTTCTAGTTGCGGAGTTTCTTGTTGCAGAGTTTCTAGTTGTGGAGTTTCTAGTTGTGAAGTTTTAGTTGTGGAGTTTCAAGTTGTGGAATTCATAGGTGTGGAGTTTCTAGTTGTGGAGTTTCTAGTTTTCGAGTTTCTAGTTACGGAGTTTCTAGTTGTGGAGTTTTTAGTTGTGGAGCTTTTAGTTGAGGAGTTTCTAGTTGTGGAGTTTCTAGTTGTTGAGTTTCTAGTCACCGAGTTCTTTAGTTGCGAAGTCTCTAGTTGTGGAGTCTCTAGTTGTGGAGTTTCTAGTTGTGGAGTGTCTACTTGTGGAGTTTCTAGTTGTGGAGATACTAGTTGTAGAGTTTCTATTTGTAGTTTTTATTTTTCGAATTTGTAGTTGTAGATTTTCTAGTTGCAGAGTTCCTAAATGTGGAGTTTCTAGTTGTGGAGTTTCTTGTTGGGGTGTTTCTAGTTGTGAAGTTTCCAATTGTGGATTTTCTAGTTGCGGAATTTCTAGTTGCGAAGTTTCTAGTTGGGGAGTTTCTACTTGAATTTATAGTTGTGGATTTTCTAGTTCCACAGTTTCGAGTTGCAAAGTTTCAAGTTGTCGAGTTTGTAGTTGCGGAGTCGCTAGTTGTGGAGTTTCTTGTTGCGGAGTTGCTAGCTGTGGAGTTTCTAGTTGCGGAGTCTCTAATTATGCAGTCTCTAGTTTTGGAGTCTCTATTTGTGGAGTTTCTAGTTGTGGAGTTTATAGTTGTGGAGTTTCTAGCTGTGGAGATTCTAGTTGCGGAGTTTCTAGTTGCAGAGTTTCTAGCTGCGGAGTTTCTTGTTGCAGAGTTTGTAGTTGTGGAGTTTCTAGTTGTGAAGTTTTAGTTGTGGAGTTTCAAGTTGTGGAATTCATAGGTGTGGAGTTTCTAGTTGTGGAGTTTCTAGTTTTCGAGTTTCTAGTTACGGAGTTTCTAGTTGTGGAGTTTTTAGTTGTGGAGCTTTTAGTTGAGGAGTCTCTAGTTGTGGAGTCTCTAGTTGTGGAAGTTCTAGGTGTGAAGTTTCTAGTTGCGGAGTTTCTTGTTGCGGAGTTTCTAGATGTGGAGTTTCTAGTTGTGGAGTTTCTGGCTGTGGAGTTTATAGTTGCGGAGTTTCTAGTATCGGAGTTTCTAGTTGTGGAGTTTCTAGTTGTAGAGTTTCTAGTTGCGAAGTCTCAAGTTGTGGAGTTTCTAGTTGTGGAGTTTCTAGTGGCGGAGTTTCTAGTTGCAGAGTTTCTAGTTGCGGAGTTTTCTAGTTGTGGAGTTTCTAGTGGCGGAGTTTCTAGTTGCGGAGCTTCAAGTTGTGGAGTTTCTAGTTGTGGAGTTTCTAGTTGTGGAGTTTGTAGTTGTGGAGTATCTAGTTGTGGGCTTTCAAGTTGTGGAGTTTCTAGTTGTGGAGTTCTAGTTGCGGAGTTTTCTAGTCGCGGAGTCTGTAGTTGTGGAGTTTCTAGTTGTGGAATTTCTAGTTACGGAGTTTCTAGTTGTGGAGCTTTTAGTTGAGTAGTCTCTAGTTGTTGAGTCTCTAGTTGTGGAATTTCTAGTTGTGGAGTTTCTAGTTGTGGAGTTTCTAGTTGTGGAATTTCAAGTTGTGGAGTCTCTAGTGGCGGAGTGAGTTTCTAGTTGCGGAGTTTCTGGTTGTGGAGTTTCTAGTTGCGGAGCCAGTAGTTGTGGAGTTTCTAGTTGTGGAGTTTCTAGTTGTGGAGTTTCTAGTGTTTGAATTTCTAGTTGCCGAGTTCTTTAGTTGCGAAGTCTGAAGTTGTGGAGTTTCTAGCTGTGAAGTTTCTAGTTGCGGAGTTTCTAGTTGCGGAGTTTCTAGTTGTGGAGTTTTTAGTTGAGGAGTCTCTAGTTGTGGAGTCTCTAGTTGTTGAGTTTCTAGTTGCCGAGTTTCTAGTTGCGAAGTCTCAAGTCGTGTAGTTTCTAGCTGCGGAGTTTCTAGTTGCGGAGCTTCTAGTGGCGGAGTTTCTAGTTGTGGAATTTGTAGTTGTGGAGTATCTAGATTTGGTGTTTCAAGTTGTGGAGTTTCTAGCTGTGGAGTTTCTAGTTGCGGAGTTTCTAGTTGCAGAGTTTCTAGTTGCGGAGTTTCTAGTTGTGGAGTTTCTAGTTGTTGAGTTTCTAGTCGCCGAGTTCTTTAGTTGCGAAGTCTCAAGTTGTGGAGTTTCTAGCTGTGGAATTTCTAGTTGTTGAGTTTCTAGTTGCGGAGTTTCTAGTTGTGGAGTTTTTAGCTGTGGAGTCTCTAGTTGTGGAGTCTCTAGTTGTGGAGTTTCTAGTTGTGGAGTGTCTACTTGTGGAGTTTCTAGTTGTGGAGTTTCTATTTGTAGTTTTTATTTTTCGAGTTTGTAGTTGTAGATTTTCTAATTGCAGAGTTCCTAGTTGTGGAGTTTCTTGTTGGGGAGTTTCTAGTTGTGAAATTTCTAATTGTGGATTTTCTAGTTGCGGAATTTCTAGTTGCGAAGTTTCTAGTTGGGGAGTTTCTACTTGAGTTTATAGCTGCGGATTTTCTAGTTCCACAGTTTCGAGTTGCAAAGTTTCGAGTGGTCGAGTTTGTAATTGCGGAGTCGCTAGTTGTGGAGTTTCTAGTTGCGGAGTTGCTAGCTGTGGAGTTTCTAGCTGCGGAGTCTCTAATTGTGCAGTCTCTAGTTTTGGAGTCTCTAGTTGTGGAGTTTCTAGTTGTGGAGTTTTTAGCTGTGGAGTCTCTAGTTGTGGAGTCTCTAGTTGTGGAGTTTCTAGTTGTGGAGTGTCTAGTTGTGGAGTGTCTACTTGTGGAGTTTCTAGTTGTGGAGATACTAGTTGTAGAGTTTCTATTTGTAGTTTTTATTTTTCGAGTTTGTAGTTGTAGATTTTCTAGTTGCAGAGTTCCTAAATGTGGAGTTTCTAGTTGTGGAGTTTCTTGTTGGGGTGTTTCTAGTTGTGAAGTTTCCAATTGTGGATTTTCTAGTTGCGGAATTTCTAGTTGCGAAGTTTCTAGTTGGGGAGTTTCTACTTGAATTTATAGTTGTGGATTTTCTAGTTCCACAGTTTCGAGTTGCAAAGTTTCAAGTTGTCGAGTTTGTAGTTGCGGAGTCGCTAGTTGTGGAGTTTCTAGTTGCGGAGTTGCTAGCTGTGGAGTTTCTAGTTGCGGAGTCTCTAATTGTGCAGTCTCTAGTTTTGGAGTCTCTATTTGTGGAGTTTCTAGTTGTGGAGTTTATAGTTGTGGAGTTTCTAGCTGTGGAGATTCTAGTTGCGGAGTTTCTAGTTGCAGAGTTTCTAGCTGCGGAGTTTCTTGTTGCAGAGTTTGTAGTTGTGGAGTTTCTAGTTGTGAAGTTTTAGTTGTGGAGTTTCAAGTTGTGGAATTCATAGGTGTGGAGTTTCTAGTTGTGGAGTTTCTAGTTTTCGAGTTTCTAGTTACGGAGTTTCTAGTTGTGGAGTTTTTAGTTGTGGAGCTTTTAGTTGAGGAGTCTCTAGTTGTTGAGTCTCTAGTTGTGGAAGTTCTAGGTGTGGAGTTTCTAGTTGCGGAGTTTCTTGTTGCGGAGTTTCTAGATGTGGAGTTTCTAGTTGTGGAGTTTCTGGCTGTGGAGTTTATAGTTGCGGAGTTTCTAGTATCGGAGTTTCTAGTTGTGGAATTTCTAGTTGTGGAGTTTCTAGTTGTAGAGTTTCTAGTTGCGAAGTCTCAAGTTGTGGAGTTTCTAGTTGTGGAGTTTCTAGTGGCGGAGTTTCTAGTTGCAGAGTTTCATGTTTCGGAGTTTCTAGTTGTGGAGTTTGTAGTTGTGGAGTATCTAGTTGTGGGCTCTCAAGTTGTGGAGTTTCTAGTTGTGGAGTTCTAGTTGCGGAGTTTTCTAGTCGCGGAGTCTGTAGTTGTGGAGTTTCTAGTTGTGGAATTTCTAGTTACGGAGTTTCTAGTTGTGGAGCTTTTAGTTGAGTAGTCTCTAGTTGTTGAGTCTCTAGTTGTGGAATTTCTAGTTGTGGAGTTTCTAGTTGTGGAGTTTCTAGTTGTGGAATTTCAAGTTGTGGAGTCTCTAGTGGCGGAGTGAGTTTCTAGTTGCGGAGCCAGTAGTTGTGGAGTTTCTAGTTGCGGAGCCAGTAGTTGTGGAGTTTCTAGAGTTGGAGTTTCTAGTTGTGGAATTTCTAGTGTTTGAATTTCTAGTTGCCGAGTTCTTTAGTTGCGAAGTCTCAAGCTGTGGAGTTTCTAGCTGTGAAGTTTCTAGTTGCGGAGTTTCTAGTTGCGGAGTTTCTAGTTGTGGAGTTTTTAGTTGAGGAGTCTCTAGTTGTGGAGTCTCTAGTTGTTGAGTTTCTAGTTGCCGAGTTTCTAGTTGCGAAGTCTCAAGTCGTGGAGTTTCTAGCTGCGGAGTTTCTAGTTGCGGAGCTTCTATTGGCGGAGTTTCTAGTTGTGGAATTTGTAGTTGTGGAGTATCTAGATTTGGTGTTTCAAGTTGTGGAGTTTCTAGCTGTGGAGTTTCTAGTTGCGGAGTTTCTAGTTGCAGAGTTTCTAGTTGCGGAGTTTCTAGTTGTGGAGTTTCTAGTTGTTGAGTTTCTAGTCGCCGAGTTCTTTAGTTGCGAAGTCTCAAGTTGTGGAGTTTCTAGCTGTGGAATTTCTAGTTGTTGAGTTTCTAGTTGCGGAGTTTCTAGTTGTGGAGTTTTTAGCTGTGGAGTCTCTAGTTGTGGAGTCTCTAGTTGTGGAGTTTCTAGTTGTGGAGTGTCTACTTGTGGAGTTTCTAGTTGTGGAGTGTCTACTTGTGGAGTTTCTAGTTGTGGAGTTTCTAGTTGTGGAGTTTCTATTTGTAGTTTTTATTTTTCGAGTTTGTAGTTGTAGATTTTCTAATTGCAGAGTTCCTAGTTGTGGAGTTTCTAGTTGTGGAGTTTCTTGTTGGGGAGTTTCTAGTTGTGAAGTTTCTAATTGTGGATTTTCTAGTTGCGGAATTTCTAGTTGCGAAGTTTCTAGTTGAAGAGTTTCTACTTGAGTTTATAGCTGCGGATTTTCTAGTTCCACAGTTTCGAGTTGCAAAGTTTCAAGTTGTCGAGTTTGTAATTGCGGAGTCGCTAGTTGTGGAGTTTCTAGTTGCGGAGTTGCTAGCTGTGGAGTTTCTAGCTGCGGAGTCTCTAATTGTGCAGTCTCTAGTTTTGGAGTCTCTAGTTGTGGAGTTTCTAGTTGTGGAGTTTATAGATGTGGAGTTTCTAGCTGTGGAGATTCTAGTTGCGGAGTTTCTAGTTGCAGAGTTTCTAGTTGCGGAGTTTCTTGTTGCAGAGTTTCTAGTTGTGGAGTTTCTAGTTGTGAAGTTTTAGTTGTGGAGTTTCAAGTTGTGGAATTCATAGGTGTGGAGTTTCTAGTTGTGGAGTTTCTAGTTTTCGAGTTTCTAGTTACGGAGTTTCTAGTTGTGGAGTTTTTAGTTGTGGAGCTTTTAGTTGAGGAGTCTCTAGTTGTTGAGTCTCTAGTTGTGGAGTTCTAGATGTGGAGTTTCTAGTTGCGGAATTTCTTGATGTGGAGTTTCTAGTTGTGGAGTTTCTGGCTGTGGAGTTTATAGTTGCGGAGTTTCTAGTATCGGAGTTTCTAGTTGTGGAGTTTCTAGTTGTGGAGTTTCTAGTTGTAGAGTTTCTAGTTGCGAAGTCTCAAGTTGTGGAGTTTCTAGTTGTGGAGTTTCTAGTTGTGGAGTTTCTAGTTGTGGGGTTCGCAGTTGTGGGGTTCGTAGTTGTGGGGTTCGTAGTTGTGCAGTTCTAGTTGTGGAGTCTCTAGTTGAGGAGTTTCCATTTGTGGTGTTTCTAGCTGTGGAGTTTCTAGTAGTGGAGTTTCTAGATGCAGAGTTTCTAGTTGCGGAGTTTTCTAGTTGTGGAGATTGTAATGGCGGAGTTTCTAGTTGCGGAGTTCCAAGTTGTGGAGTTTCTAGTTGTGGAGCTTCTAGTTCTGGGGTTCGTAGTTTTGGGATTCGTAGTTGTGCAGTTTCTAGTTTTGCAGTCTCTAGTTGTGGAATTTCCAGTTGTGGAGTTTCTAGCTGTGGAGTTTCTAGTTGCGGAGTTTCTAGTTGCAGAGTTTCTAGTTGTGGAGTTTTCTAGTTGTGGAAATTCTAGTGGCGGAGTTTCTAGTTGCGGAGTTTCAAGTTGTGGAGTTTCTCGTTGTGGAGTTTCTAGTTGTGGAGTTTCTAGTTGCGGAGTTTCTAGTTGTGGAGCTTCAAGTTGTGGAGTTTCTAGTTGTGGAGTTTCTAGTTATGGAGTTTGTAGTTGTGGAGTATCTAGTTGTGGACTTTCAAGTTGTGAAGTTTCTAGTTGTGGAGTTTCTAGTTGCGGAGTTTTCTAGTTGCGGAGTCTGTAGTTGTGGAGTTTCTAGTTGTGGAATTTCTAAATGTGGAGTCTCTAGTTGCGGAGTGAGTTTCTAGTTGCGGAGTTTCTGGTTGTGGAGTTTCTAGTTGCAGAGTCAGTAGTTGTGGAGTTTCTAGTTGTGGATTTTCTAGCTGTGGAGTTTCTAGTTGCGGAGTTTCTAGTTGTGGGGTTCGTAGTTGTGGAGTTCGTAGTTGTGGAGTTTCTAGTTGTGAAGTCTCTAGTTGGGGAGTTTCCAGTTGTGGAGTTTCTAGCTGTGGAGTTTTTCGTTGCGGAGTTTCTAGTTGCAGAGTTTCTAGTAGCGGAGTATTCTAGTTGTGGAGATTCTAGTGGCGGAGTTTCTAGTAGCGGAGTTTCAAGTTGTGGAGTTTCTAGTTGTGGATTTTCTAGCTGTGGAGTTTCTAGTTGCGGAGTTTTTAGTTGCGGAGTTTCTGGTTGTGGAGTTTCTAGTTCTGGAGTCTGTAGTTGTGGAGTATCTATTTGTTGGGTTTCAAGTTGTGGAGTTTCTAGTTGTTGAGTTTCTAGTAGTTGAGTTTCCAGTTGCCAAGTTTCTAGTTGCGAAATCTCAAGTCGTGGAGTTTCTAGCTGTGGAGTTTCTAGTTGCGGAGTTTCTAGTTGCGGAGTTTCTAGTTGTGGATTTTGTAGTTGTGGAGTATATAGTTGTGGTGTTTCAAGTTGTGGAGTTTCTAGTTGCGGAGTTTCTAGTTGCAGAGTTTCTCGTTCCGGAAATTTCTAGTTGTGAAGTTTCTAGTTGTGGATTTTCTAGCTGTGGAGTTTCTAGTTGCGGAGTTTCTAGTTGTGGGGTTCGTAGTTGTGGAGTTCGTAAATGCGGAGTTTCTAGTTGTGAAGTCTCTAGTTAGGAAGTTTCCAGTTGTGGAGTTTCTAGCTGTGGAGTTTTTCGTTGTGGAGTTTCTAGTTGCAGAGTTTCTAGTAGCGGAGTTTTCTAGTTGTAGAGATTCTAGTGGCGGAGTTTCTGGTTATGGAGTTTCTAGTTCTGGAGTCTGTAGTTGTGGAGTATCTATTTGTAGGGTTTCAAGTTGTGGAGTTTCTAGTTGTGGAGTTTCTAGTTGTTGAGTTTCTAGTTGTTGAGTTTCCAGTTGCCGAGTTTCTATTTGCGAAATCTCAAGTCGTGGAGTTTCTAGCTGTGGAGTTTCTAGTTGCGGAGTTTCTAGTTGCGGAGTTTCTAGTTGCGGAGTTTCTAGTTGTGGATTTTGTAGTTGTGGAGTATATAGTTGTGGTGTTTCAAGTTGTGGAGTTTCTAGTTGCGGAGTTTCTAGTTGCAGAGTTTCTAGTTGCAGAGTTTGTAGTTGTGGAGTTTCTAGTTGTGAAGTTTTAGTTGTGGAGTTTCAAGTTGTGGAATTCATAGGTGTGGAGTTTCTAGTTGTGGAGTTTCTAGTTTTCGAGTTTCTAGTTACGGAGTTTCTAGTTGTGGAGTTTTTAGTTGTGGAGCTTTTAGTTGAGGAGTCTCTAGTTGTTGAGTCTCTAGTTGTGGAAGTTCTAGGTGTGGAGTTTCTAGTTGCGGAGTTTCTTGTTGCGGAGTTTCTAGATGTGGAGTTTCTAGTTGTGGAGTTTCTGGCTGTGGAGTTTATAGTTGCGGAGTTTCTAGTATCGGAGTTTCTAGTTGTGGAATTTCTAGTTGTGGAGTTTCTAGTTGTAGAGTTTCTAGTTGTGGAGTTTCTAGTGGCGGAGTTTCTAGTTGCAGAGTTTCATGTTTCGGAGTTTCTAGTTGTGGAGTTTGTAGTTGTGGAGTATCTAGTTGTGGGCTTTCAAGTTGTGGAGTTTCTAGTTGTGGAGTTCTAGTTGCGGAGTTTTCTAGTCGCGGAGTCTGTAGTTGTGGAGTTTCTAGTTGTGGAATTTCTAGTTACGGAGTTTCTAGTTGTGGAGCTTTTAGTTGAGTAGTCTCTAGTTGTTGAGTCTCTAGTTGTGGAATTTCTAGTTGTGGAGTTTCTAGTTGTGGAGTTTCGAGTTGTGGAATTTCAAGTTGTGGAGTCTCTAGTGGCGGAGTGAGTTTCTAGTTGCGGAGCCAGTAGTTGTGGAGTTTCTAGTTGCGGAGCCAGTAGTTGTGGAGTTTCTAGAGTTGGAGTTTCTAGTTGTGGAATTTCTAGTGTTTGAATTTCTAGTTGCCGAGTTCTTTAGTTGCGAAGTCTCAAGTTGTGGAGTTTCTAGCTGTGAAGTTTCTAGTTGCGGAGTTTCTAGTTGCGGAGTTTCTAGTTGTGGAGTTTTTAGTTGAGGAGTCTCTAGTTGTGGAGTCTCTAGTTGTTGAGTTTCTAGTTGCCGAGTTTCTAGTTGCGAAGTCTCAAGTCGTGGAGTTTCTAGTTGTGGAGTATCTACTTGTGGAGTTTCCATTTGTGGTGTTTCTAGCTGTGGAGATTCTAGTTGCGGAGTTTCTAGATGCAGAGTTTCTAGTTGCGGAGTTTTCTAGTTGTGGAGATTCTAGTGGCGGAGTTTCTAGTTGCGGAGTTCCAAGTTGTGGAGTTTCTTGTTGTGGAGTTTCTAGTTGTGGAATTTGTAGTTGTGGAGTATATAGCTGTGGTGTTTCAAGTTGTGGAGTTTCTAGTGGCGGAGTTTCTAGTTGTAGAGTTTCTAGTTGCGGAGTTTTCTAGTTGTGGAGTTTCTAGTTGCGGAGTTTCTAGTTGCGGAGCTTCTAGTGGCGGAGTTTCTAGTTGTGGAATTTGTAGTTGTGGAGTATCTAGATTTGGTGTTTCAAGTTGTGGAGTTTCTAGCTGTGGAGTTTCTAGTTGCGGAGTTTCTAGTTGCAGAGTTTCTAGTTGCGGAGTTTCTAGTTGTGGAGTTTCTAGTTGTTGAGTTTCTAGTCGCCGAGTTCTTTAGTTGCGAAGTCTCAAGTTGTGGAGTTTCTAGCTGTGGAATTTCTAGTTGTTGAGTTTCTAGTTGCGGAGTTTCTAGTTGTGGAGTTTTTAGCTGTGGAGTCTCTAGTTGTGGAGTCTCTAGTTGTGGAGTTTCTAGTTGTGGAGTTTCTAGTTGTTGAGTTTCTAGTTGTTGAGTTTCCAGTTGCCGAGATTCTAGTTGTAGAGATTCTAGTTGTGGATTTTCTAGTTCCACAGTTTCTATTTGTAGTTTTTATTTTTCGAATTTGTAGTTGTAGATTTTCTAGTTGCAGAGTTCCTAAATGTGGAGTTTCTAGTTGTGGAGTTTCTTGTTGGGGTGTTTCTAGTTGTGAAGTTTCCAATTGTGGATTTTCTAGTTGCGGAATTTCTAGTTGCGAAGTTTCTAGTTGGGGAGTTTCTACTTGAATTTATAGTTGTGGATTTTCTAGTTCCACAGTTTCGAGTTGCAAAGTTTCAAGTTGTCGAGTTTGGAATTGCGGAGTCGCTAGTTGTGGAGTTTCTAGTTGCGGAGTTGCTAGCTGTGGAGTTTCTAGCTGCGGAGTCTCTAATTGTGCAGTCTCTAGTTTTGGAGTCTCTAGTTGTGGAGTTTCTAGTTGTGGAGTTTTTAGCTGTGGAGTCTCTAGTTGTGGAGTCTCTAGTTGTGGAGTTTCTAGTTGTGGAGTGTCTACTTGTGGAGTTTCTAGTTGTGGAGATACTAGTTGTAGAGTTTCTATTTGTAGTTTTTATTTTTCGAATTTGTAGTTGTAGATTTTCTAGTTGCAGAGTTCCTAAATGTGGAGTTTCTAGTTGTGGAGTTTCTTGTTGGGGTGTTTCTAGTTGTGAAGTTTCCAATTGTGGATTTTCTAGTTGCGGAATTTCTAGTTGCGAAGTTTCTAGTTGGGGAGTTTCTACTTGAATTTATAGTTGTGGATTTTCTAGTTCCACAGTTTCGAGTTGCAAAGTTTCAAGTTGTCGAGTTTGTAGTTGCGGAGTCGCTAGTTGTGGAGTTTCTAGTTGCGGAGTTGCTAGCTGTGGAGTTTCTAGTTGCGGAGTCTCTAATTGTGCAGTCTCTAGTTTTGGAGTCTCTATTTGTGGAGTTTCTAGTTGTGGAGTTTATAGTTGTGGAGTTTCTAGCTGTGGAGATTCTAGTTGCGGAGTTTCTAGTTGCAGAGTTTCTAGCTGCGGAGTTTCTTGTTGCAGAGTTTGTAGTTGTGGAGTTTCTAGTTGTGAAGTTTTAGTTGTGGAGTTTCAAGTTGTGGAATTCATAGGTGTGGAGTTTCTAGTTGTGGAGTTTCTAGTTTTCGAGTTTCTAGTTACGGAGTTTCTAGTTGTGGAGTTTTTAGTTGTGGAGCTTTTAGTTGAGGAGTCTCTAGTTGTTGAGTCTCTAGTTGTGGAAGTTCTAGGTGTGGAGTTTCTAGTTGCGGAGTTTCTTGTTGCGGAGTTTCTAGATGTGGAGTTTCTAGTTGTGGAGTTTCTGGCTGTGGAGTTTATAGTTGCGGAGTTTCTAGTATCGGAGTTTCTAGTTGTGGAATTTCTAGTTGTGGAGTTTCTAGTTGTAGAGTTTCTAGTTGCGAAGTCTCAAGTTGTGGAGTTTCTAGTTGTGGAGTTTCTAGTGGCGGAGTTTCTAGTTGCAGAGTTTCATGTTTCGGAGTTTCTAGTTGTGGAGTTTGTAGTTGTGGAGTATCTAGTTGTGGGCTCTCAAGTTGTGGAGTTTCTAGTTGTGGAGTTCTAGTTGCGGAGTTTTCTAGTCGCGGAGTCTGTAGTTGTGGAGTTTCTAGTTGTGGAATTTCTAGTTACGGAGTTTCTAGTTGTGGAGCTTTTAGTTGAGTAGTCTCTAGTTGTTGAGTCTCTAGTTGTGGAATTTCTAGTTGTGGAGTTTATAGTTGTGGAGTTTCTAGTTGTGGAATTTCAAGTTGTGGAGTCTCAAGTGGCGGAGTGAGTTTCTAGTTGCGGAGCCAGTAGTTGTGGAGTTTCTAGTTGCGGAGCCAGTAGTTGTGGAGTTTCTAGAGTTGGAGTTTCTAGTTGTGGAATTTCTAGTGTTTGAATTTCTAGTTGCCGAGTTCTTTAGTTGCGAAGTCTCAAGCTGTGGAGTTTCTAGCTGTGAAGTTTCTAGTTGCGGAGTTTCTAGTTGCGGAGTTTCTAGTTGTGGAGTTTTTAGTTGAGGAGTCTCTAGTTGTGGAGTCTCTAGTTGTTGAGTTTCTAGTTGCCGAGTTTCTAGTTGCGAAGTCTCAAGTCGTGGAGTTTCTAGCTGCGGAGTTTCTAGTTGCGGAGCTTCTAGTGGCGGAGTTTCTAGTTGTGGAATTTGTAGTTGTGGAGTATCTAGATTTGGTGTTTCAAGTTGTGGAGTTTCTAGCTGTGGAGTTTCTAGTTGCGGAGTTTCTAGTTGCAGAGTTTCTAGTTGCGGAGTTTCTAGTTGTGGAGTTTCTAGTTGTTGAGTTTCTAGTCGCCGAGTTCTTTAGTTGCGAAGTCTCAAGTTGTGGAGTTTATAGCTGTGGAATTTCTAGTTGTTGAGTTTCTAGTTGCGGAGTTTCTAGTTGTGGAGTTTTTAGCTGTGGAGTCTCTAGTTGTGGAGTCTCTAGTTGTGGAGTTTCTAGTTGTGGAGTGTCTACTTGTGGAGTTTCTAGTTGTGGAGTTTCTAGTTGTGGAGTTTCTATTTGTAGTTTTTATTTTTCGAGTTTGTAGTTGTAGATTTTCTAATTGCAGAGTTCCTAGTTGTGGAGTTTCTAGTTGTGGAGTTTCTTGTTGGGGAGTTTCTAGTTGTGAAGTTTCTAATTGTGGATTTTCTAGTTGCGGAATTTCTAGTTGCGAAGTTTCTAGTTGAAGAGTTTCTACTTGAGTTTATAGCTGCGGATTTTCTAGTTCCACAGTTTCGAGTTGCAAAGTTTCAAGTTGTCGAGTTTGTAATTGCGGAGTCGCTAGTTGTGGAGTTTCTAGTTGCGGAGTTGCTAGCTGTGGAGTTTCTAGCTGCGGAGTCTCTAATTGTGCAGTCTCTAGTTTTGGAGTCTCTAGTTGTGGAGTTTCTAGTTGTGGAGTTTATAGATGTGGAGTTTCTAGCTGTGGAGATTCTAGTTGCGGAGTTTCTAGTTGCAGAGTTTCTAGTTGCGGAGTTTCTTGTTGCAGAGTTTCTAGTTGTGGAGTTTCTAGTTGTGAAGTTTTAGTTGTGGAGTTTCAAGTTGTGGAATTCATAGGTGTGGAGTTTCTAGTTGTGGAGTTTCTAGTTTTCGAGTTTCTAGTTACGGAGTTTCTAGTTGTGGAGTTTTTAGTTGTGGAGCTTTTAGTTGAGGAGTCTCTAGTTGTTGAGTCTCTAGTTGTGGAGTTCTAGATGTGGAGTTTCTAGTTGCGGAATTTCTTGATGTGGAGTTTCTAGTTGTGGAGTTTCTGGCTGTGGAGTTTATAGTTGCGGAGTTTCTAGTATCGGAGTTTCTAGTTGTGGAGTTTCTAGTTGTGGAGTTTCTAGTTGTAGAGTTTCTAGTTGCGAAGTCTCAAGTTGTGGAGTTTCTAGTTGTGGAGTTTCTAGTTGTGGAGTTTCTAGTTGTGGGGTTCGCAGTTGTGGGGTTCGTAGTTGTGGGGTTCGTAGTTGTGCAGTTCTAGTTGTGGAGTCTCTAGTTGAGGAGTTTCCATTTGTGGTGTTTCTAGCTGTGGAGTTTCTAGTAGCGGAGTTTCTAGATGCAGAGTTTCTAGTTGCGGAGTTTTCTAGTTGTGGAGATTGTAATGGCGGAGTTTCTAGTTGCGGAGTTCCAAGTTGTGGAGTTTCTAGTTGTGGAGCTTCTAGTTCTGGGGTTCGTAGTTTTGGGATTCGTAGTTGTGCAGTTTCTAGTTTTGCAGTCTCTAGTTGTGGAATTTCCAGTTGTGGAGTTTCTAGCTGTGGAGTTTCTAGTTGCGGAGTTTCTAGTTGCAGAGTTTCTAGTTGTGGAGTTTTCTAGTTGTGGAAATTCTAGTGGCGGAGTTTCTAGTTGCGGAGTTTCAAGTTGTGGAGTTTCTCGTTGTGGAGTTTCTAGTTGTGGAGTTTCTAGTTGCGGAGTTTCTAGTTGTGGAGCTTCAAGTTGTGGAGTTTCTAGTTGTGGAGTTTCTAGTTATGGAGTTTGTAGTTGTGGAGTATCTAGTTGTGGACTTTCAAGTTGTGAAGTTTCTAGTTGTGGAGTTTCTAGTTGCGGAGTTTTCTAGTTGCGGAGTCTGTAGTTGTGGAGTTTCTAGTTGTGGAATTTCTAAATGTGGAGTCTCTAGTTGCGGAGTGAGTTTCTAGTTGCGGAGTTTCTGGTTGTGGAGTTTCTAGTTGCAGAGTCAGTAGTTGTGGAGTTTCTAGTTGTGGATTTTCTAGCTGTGGAGTTTCTAGTTGCGGAGTTTCTAGTTGTGGGGTTCGTAGTTGTGGAGTTCGTAGTTGTGGAGTTTCTAGTTGTGAAGTCTCTAGTTGGGGAGTTTCCAGTTGTGGAGTTTCTAGCTGTGGAGTTTTTCGTTGCGGAGTTTCTAGTTGCAGAGTTTCTAGTAGCGGAGTATTCTAGTTGTGGAGATTCTAGTGGCGGAGTTTCTAGTAGCGGAGTTTCAAGTTGTGGAGTTTCTAGTTGTGGATTTTCTAGCTGTGGAGTTTCTAGTTGCGGAGTTTTTAGTTGCGGAGTTTCTGGTTGTGGAGTTTCTAGTTCTGGAGTCTGTAGTTGTGGAGTATCTATTTGTTGGGTTTCAAGTTGTGGAGTTTCTAGTTGTTGAGTTTCTAGTAGTTGAGTTTCCAGTTGCCAAGTTTCTAGTTGCGAAATCTCAAGTCGTGGAGTTTCTAGCTGTGGAGTTTCTAGTTGCGGAGTTTCTAGTTGCGGAGTTTCTAGTTGTGGATTTTGTAGTTGTGGAGTATATAGTTGTGGTGTTTCAAGTTGTGGAGTTTCTAGTTGCGGAGTTTCTAGTTGCAGAGTTTCTCGTTCCGGAAATTTCTAGTTGTGAAGTTTCTAGTTGTGGATTTTCTAGCTGTGGAGTTTCTAGTTGCGGAGTTTCTAGTTGTGGGGTTCGTAGTTGTGGAGTTCGTAAATGCGGAGTTTCTAGTTGTGAAGTCTCTAGTTAGGAAGTTTCCAGTTGTGGAGTTTCTAGCTGTGGAGTTTTTCGTTGTGGAGTTTCTAGTTGCAGAGTTTCTAGTAGCGGAGTTTTCTAGTTGTAGAGATTCTAGTGGCGGAGTTTCTGGTTATGGAGTTTCTAGTTCTGGAGTCTGTAGTTGTGGAGTATCTATTTGTAGGGTTTCAAGTTGTGGAGTTTCTAGTTGTGGAGTTTCTAGTTGTTGAGTTTCTAGTTGTTGAGTTTCCAGTTGCCGAGTTTCTAGTTGCGAAATCTCAAGTCGTGGAGTTTCTAGCTGTGGAGTTTCTAGTTGCGGAGTTTCTAGTTGCGGAGTTTCTAGTTGCGGAGTTTCTAGTTGTGGATTTTGTAGTTGTGGAGTATATAGTTGTGGTGTTTCAAGTTGTGGAGTTTCTAGTTGCGGAGTTTCTAGTTGCAGAGTTTCTAGTTGCAGAGTTTGTAGTTGTGGAGTTTCTAGTTGTGAAGTTTTAGTTGTGGAGTTTCAAGTTGTGGAATTCATAGGTGTGGAGTTTCTAGTTGTGGAGTTTCTAGTTTTCGAGTTTCTAGTTACGGAGTTTCTAGTTGTGGAGTTTTTAGTTGTGGAGCTTTTAGTTGAGGAGTCTCTAGTTGTTGAGTCTCTAGTTGTGGAAGTTCTAGGTGTGGAGTTTCTAGTTGCGGAGTTTCTTGTTGCGGAGTTTCTAGATGTGGAGTTTCTAGTTGTGGAGTTTCTGGCTGTGGAGTTTATAGTTGCGGAGTTTCTAGTATCGGAGTTTCTAGTTGTGGAATTTCTAGTTGTGGAGTTTCTAGTTGTAGAGTTTCTAGTTGCGAAGTCTCAAGTTGTGGAGTTTCTAGTTGTGGAGTTTCTAGTGGCGGAGTTTCTAGTTGCAGAGTTTCATGTTTCGGAGTTTCTAGTTGTGGAGTTTGTAGTTGTGGAGTATCTAGTTGTGGGCTTTCAAGTTGTGGAGTTTCTAGTTGTGGAGTTCTAGTTGCGGAGTTTTCTAGTCGCGGAGTCTGTAGTTGTGGAGTTTCTAGTTGTGGAATTTCTAGTTACGGAGTTTCTAGTTGTGGAGCTTTTAGTTGAGTAGTCTCTAGTTGTTGAGTCTCTAGTTGTGGAATTTCTAGTTGTGGAGTTTCTAGTTGTGGAGTTTCGAGTTGTGGAATTTCAAGTTGTGGAGTCTCTAGTGGCGGAGTGAGTTTCTAGTTGCGGAGCCAGTAGTTGTGGAGTTTCTAGTTGCGGAGCCAGTAGTTGTGGAGTTTCTAGAGTTGGAGTTTCTAGTTGTGGAATTTCTAGTGTTTGAATTTCTAGTTGCCGAGTTCTTTAGTTGCGAAGTCTCAAGTTGTGGAGTTTCTAGCTGTGAAGTTTCTAGTTGCGGAGTTTCTAGTTGCGGAGTTTCTAGTTGTGGAGTTTTTAGTTGAGGAGTCTCTAGTTGTGGAGTCTCTAGTTGTTGAGTTTCTAGTTGCCGAGTTTCTAGTTGCGAAGTCTCAAGTCGTGGAGTTTCTAGTTGTGGAGTATCTACTTGTGGAGTTTCCATTTGTGGTGTTTCTAGCTGTGGAGTTTCTAGTTGCGGAGTTTCTAGATGCAGAGTTTCTAGTTGCGGAGTTTTCTAGTTGTGGAGATTCTAGTGGCGGAGTTTCTAGTTGCGGAGTTCCAAGTTGTGGAGTTTCTTGTTGTGGAGTTTCTAGTTGTGGAATTTGTAGTTGTGGAGTATATAGCTGTGGTGTTTCAAGTTGTGGAGTTTCTAGTGGCGGAGTTTCTAGTTGTAGAGTTTCTAGTTGCGGAGTTTTCTAGTTGTGGAGTTTCTAGTTGCGGAGTTTCTAGTTGCGGAGCTTCAAGTTGTGGAGTTTCTAGTTGTGGAGTTTCTAGTTGTGGAGTTTGTAGTTGTGGAGTATCTAGTTGTGGGCTTTCAAGTTGTGGAGTTTCTAGTTGTTGAGTCTCTAGTTGTGGAATTTCTAGTTGTGGAGTTTCTAGTTGTGGAGTTTCTAGTTGTGGAATTTCAAGTTGTGGAGTCTCTGGTGGCGGATTGAGCTTCTAGTTGCGTAGTTTCTGTTTGTGGAGTTTCTAGTTGCGGAGCCAGTAGTTGTGGAGTTTCTAGTTGTGGAGTTTCTAGTGTTTGAATTTCTAGTTGCCAAATTCTTTAGTTGCGAAGTCTCAAGTTGTGGAGTTTCTAGCTGTGAAGTTTCTAGTTGCGGAGTTTCTAGTTGCGGAGTTTCTAGTTGTGGAGTTTTTAGTTGAGGAGTGTCTACTTGTGGAGTTTCTAGTTGTGTAGTTTCTAGTTGTGGAGTTTCTAGTCGTGGAGTCTGTAGTTGAGGAGTAGCTATTTGTTGGGTTTCAAGTTATGGAGTTTTTGGCTGTGGAGTTTCTAGTTGTGGAGTTTCTAGTTGTTGAGTTTCTAGTTGCCGAGTTTCTAGTTGCGAAGTCTCAAGTCGTGGAGTTTCTAGCTGCGGAGTTTCTAGTTGCGGAGCTTCAAGTGGCGGAGTTTCTAGTTGTGGAATTTGTAGTTGTGGAGTATCTAGTTTTGGTGTTTCAAGTTGTGGAGTTTCTAGCTGTGGAGTTTCTAGTTGCGGAGTTTCTAGTTGCAGAGTTTCTAGTTGCGGAGTTTCTAGTTGCGGAGTTTCTAGTTGTGGAGTTTCTAGTTGTTGAGTTTCTAGTGGCCGAGTTCTTTAGTTGCGAAGTCTCAAGTTGTGGAGTTTCTAGCTGTGGAATTTCTAGTTGTTGAGTTTCTAGATCCGGAGTTTCTAGTTGTGGAGTTTTTAGTTGTGGAGCTTTTAGTTGAGGAGTCTCTAGTTGTTGAGTCTCTAGTTGTGGAGTTCTAGATGTGGAGTTTCTAGTTGCGGAATTTCTTGATGTGGAGTTTCTAGTTGTGGAGTTTCTGGCTGTGGAGTTTATAGTTGCGGAGTTTCTAGTATCGGAGTTTCTAGTTGTGGAGTTTCTAGTTGTGGAGTTTCTAGTTGTAGAGTTTCTAGTTGCGAAGTCTCAAGTTGTGGAGTTTCAAGTTGTGGAGTTTCTAGTTGTGGAGTTTCTAGTTGTGGGGTTCGCAGTTGTGGGGTTCGTAGTTGTGGGGTTCGTAGTTGTGCAGTTCTAGTTGTGGAGTCTCTAGTTGAGGAGTTTCCATTTGTGGTGTTTCTAGCTGTGGAGTTTCTAGTAGCGGAGTTTCTAGATGCAGAGTTTCTAGTTGCGGAGTTTTCTAGTTGTGGAGATTGTAATGGCGGAGTTTCTAGTTGCGGAGTTCCAAGTTGTGGAGTTTCTAGTTGTGGAGCTTCTAGTTCTGGGGTTCGTAGTTTTGGGATTCGTAGTTGTGCAGTTTCTAGTTTTGCAGTCTCTAGTTGTGGAATTTCCAGTTGTGGAGTTTCTAGCTGTGGAGTTTCTAGTTGCGGAGTTTCTAGTTGCAGAGTTTCTAGTTGTGGAGTTTTCTAGTTGTGGAAATTCTAGTGGCGGAGTTTCTAGTTGCGGAGTTTCAAGTTGTGGAGTTTCTCGTTGTGGAGTTTCTAGTTGTGGAGTTTCTAGTTGCGGAGTTTCTAGTTGTGGAGCTTCAAGTTGTGGAGTTTCTAGTTGTGGAGTTTCTAGTTATGGAGTTTGTAGTTGTGGAGTATCTAGTTGTGGACTTTCAAGTTGTGAAGTTTCTAGTTGTGGAGTTTCTAGTTGCGGAGTTTTCTAGTTGCGGAGTCTGTAGTTGTGGAGTTTCTAGTTGTGGAATTTCTAAATGTGGAGTCTCTAGTTGCGGAGTGAGTTTCTAGTTGCGGAGTTTCTGGTTGTGGAGTTTCTAGTTGCAGAGTCAGTAGTTGTGGAGTTTCTAGTTGTGGATTTTCTAGCTGTGGAGTTTCTAGTTGCGGAGTTTCTAGTTGTGGGGTTCGTAGTTGTGGAGTTCGTAGTTGTGGAGTTTCTAGTTGTGAAGTCTCTAGTTGGGGAGTTTCCAGTTGTGGAGTTTCTAGCTGTGGAGTTTTTCGTTGCGGAGTTTCTAGTTGCAGAGTTTCTAGTAGCGGAGTATTCTAGTTGTGGAGATTCTAGTGGCGGAGTTTCTAGTAGCGGAGTTTCAAGTTGTGGAGTTTCTAGTTGTGGATTTTCTAGCTGTGGAGTTTCTAGTTGCGGAGTTTTTAGTTGCGGAGTTTCTGGTTGTGGAGTTTCTAGTTCTGGAGTCTGTAGTTGTGGAGTATCTATTTGTTGGGTTTCAAGTTGTGGAGTTTCTAGTTGTTGAGTTTCTAGTAGTTGAGTTTCCAGTTGCCAAGTTTCTAGTTGCGAAATCTCAAGTCGTGCAGTTTCTAGCTGTGGAGTTTCTAGTTGCGGAGTTTCTAGTTGCGGAGTTTCTAGTTGTGGATTTTGTAGTTGTGGAGTATATAGTTGTGGTGTTTCAAGTTGTGGAGTTTCTAGTTGCGGAGTTTCTAGTTGCAGAGTTTCTCGTTCCGGAAATTTCTAGTTGTGAAGTTTCTAGTTGTGGATTTTCTAGCTGTGGAGTTTCTAGTTGCGGAGTTTCTAGTTGTGGGGTTCGTAGTTGTGGAGTTCGTAAATGCGGAGTTTCTAGTTGTGAAGTCTCTAGTTAGGAAGTTTCCAGTTGTGGAGTTTCTAGCTGTGGAGTTTTTCGTTGTGGAGTTTCTAGTTGCAGAGTTTCTAGTAGCGAAGTCTCAAGTCGTGGAGTTTCTAGTTGTGGAGTATCTACTTGTGGAGTTTCCATTTGTGGTGTTTCTAGCTGTGGAGTTTCTAGTTGCGGAGTTTCTAGATGCAGAGTTTCTAGTTGCGGAGTTTTCTAGTTGTGGAGATTCTAGTGGCGGAGTTTCTAGTTGCGGAGTTCCAAGTTGTGGAGTTTCTTGTTGTGGAGTTTCTAGTTGTGGAATTTGTAGTTGTGGAGTATATAGCTGTGGTGTTTCAAGTTGTGGAGTTTCTAGTGGCGGAGTTTCTAGTTGTAGAGTTTCTAGTTGCGGAGTTTTCTAGTTGTGGAGTTTCTAGTTGCGGAGTTTCTAGTTGCGGAGCTTCAAGTTGTGGAGTTTCTAGTTGTGGAGTTTCTAGTTGTGGAGTTTGTAGTTGTGGAGTATCTAGTTGTGGGCTTTCAAGTTGTGGAGTTTCTAGTTGTTGAGTCTCTAGTTGTGGAATTTCTAGTTGTGGAGTTTCTAGTTGTGGAGTTTCTAGTTGTGGAATTTCAAGTTGTGGAGTCTCTGGTGGCGGATTGAGCTTCTAGTTGCGTAGTTTCTGTTTGTGGAGTTTCTAGTTGCGGAGCCAGTAGTTGTGGAGTTTCTAGTTGTGGAGTTTCTAGTGTTTGAATTTCTAGTTGCCAAATTCTTTAGTTGCGAAGTCTCAAGTTGTGGAGTTTCTAGCTGTGAAGTTTCTAGTTGCGGAGTTTCTAGTTGCGGAGTTTCTAGTTGTGGAGTTTTTAGTTGAGGAGTGTCTACTTGTGGAGTTTCTAGTTGTGTAGTTTCTAGTTGTGGAGTTTCTAGTCGTGGAGTCTGTAGTTGAGGAGTAGCTATTTGTTGGGTTTCAAGTTATGGAGTTTTTGGCTGTGGAGTTTCTAGTTGTGGAGTTTCTAGTTGTTGAGTTTCTAGTTGCCGAGTTTCTAGTTGCGAAGTCTCAAGTCGTGGAGTTTCTAGCTGCGGAGTTTCTAGTTGCGGAGCTTCAAGTGGCGGAGTTTCTAGTTGTGGAATTTGTAGTTGTGGAGTATCTAGTTTTGGTGTTTCAAGTTGTGGAGTTTCTAGCTGTGGAGTTTCTAGTTGCGGAGTTTCTAGTTGCAGAGTTTCTAGTTGCGGAGTTTCTAGTTGCGGAGTTTCTAGTTGTGGAGTTTCTAGTTGTTGAGTTTCTAGTGGCCGAGTTCTTTAGTTGCGAAGTCTCAAGTTGTGGAGTTTCTAGCTGTGGAATTTCTAGTTGTTGAGTTTCTAGATCCGGAGTTTCTAGTTGTGGAGTTTTTAGTTGTGGAGCTTTTAGTTGAGGAGTCTCTAGTTGTTGAGTCTCTAGTTGTGGAGTTCTAGATGTGGAGTTTCTAGTTGCGGAATTTCTTGATGTGGAGTTTCTAGTTGTGGAGTTTCTGGCTGTGGAGTTTATAGTTGCGGAGTTTCTAGTATCGGAGTTTCTAGTTGTGGAGTTTCTAGTTGTGGAGTTTCTAGTTGTAGAGTTTCTAGTTGCGAAGTCTCAAGTTGTGGAGTTTCAAGTTGTGGAGTTTCTAGTTGTGGAGTTTCTAGTTGTGGGGTTCGCAGTTGTGGGGTTCGTAGTTGTGGGGTTCGTAGTTGTGCAGTTCTAGTTGTGGAGTCTCTAGTTGAGGAGTTTCCATTTGTGGTGTTTCTAGCTGTGGAGTTTCTAGTAGCGGAGTTTCTAGATGCAGAGTTTCTAGTTGCGGAGTTTTCTAGTTGTGGAGATTGTAATGGCGGAGTTTCTAGTTGCGGAGTTCCAAGTTGTGGAGTTTCTAGTTGTGGAGCTTCTAGTTCTGGGGTTCGTAGTTTTGGGATTCGTAGTTGTGCAGTTTCTAGTTTTGCAGTCTCTAGTTGTGGAATTTCCAGTTGTGGAGTTTCTAGCTGTGGAGTTTCTAGTTGCGGAGTTTCTAGTTGCAGAGTTTCTAGTTGTGGAGTTTTCTAGTTGTGGAAATTCTAGTGGCGGAGTTTCTAGTTGCGGAGTTTCAAGTTGTGGAGTTTCTCGTTGTGGAGTTTCTAGTTGTGGAGTTTCTAGTTGCGGAGTTTCTAGTTGTGGAGCTTCAAGTTGTGGAGTTTCTAGTTGTGGAGTTTCTAGTTATGGAGTTTGTAGTTGTGGAGTATCTAGTTGTGGACTTTCAAGTTGTGAAGTTTCTAGTTGTGGAGTTTCTAGTTGCGGAGTTTTCTAGTTGCGGAGTCTGTAGTTGTGGAGTTTCTAGTTGTGGAATTTCTAAATGTGGAGTCTCTAGTTGCGGAGTGAGTTTCTAGTTGCGGAGTTTCTGGTTGTGGAGTTTCTAGTTGCAGAGTCAGTAGTTGTGGAGTTTCTAGTTGTGGATTTTCTAGCTGTGGAGTTTCTAGTTGCGGAGTTTCTAGTTGTGGGGTTCGTAGTTGTGGAGTTCGTAGTTGTGGAGTTTCTAGTTGTGAAGTCTCTAGTTGGGGAGTTTCCAGTTGTGGAGTTTCTAGCTGTGGAGTTTTTCGTTGCGGAGTTTCTAGTTGCAGAGTTTCTAGTAGCGGAGTATTCTAGTTGTGGAGATTCTAGTGGCGGAGTTTCTAGTAGCGGAGTTTCAAGTTGTGGAGTTTCTAGTTGTGGATTTTCTAGCTGTGGAGTTTCTAGTTGCGGAGTTTTTAGTTGCGGAGTTTCTGGTTGTGGAGTTTCTAGTTCTGGAGTCTGTAGTTGTGGAGTATCTATTTGTTGGGTTTCAAGTTGTGGAGTTTCTAGTTGTTGAGTTTCTAGTAGTTGAGTTTCCAGTTGCCAAGTTTCTAGTTGCGAAATCTCAAGTCGTGGAGTTTCTAGCTGTGGAGTTTCTAGTTGCGGAGTTTCTAGTTGCGGAGTTTCTAGTTGTGGATTTTGTAGTTGTGGAGTATATAGTTGTGGTGTTTCAAGTTGTGGAGTTTCTAGTTGCGGAGTTTCTAGTTGCAGAGTTTCTCGTTCCGGAAATTTCTAGTTGTGAAGTTTCTAGTTGTGGATTTTCTAGCTGTGGAGTTTCTAGTTGCGGAGTTTCTAGTTGTGGGGTTCGTAGTTGTGGAGTTCGTAAATGCGGAGTTTCTAGTTGTGAAGTCTCTAGTTAGGAAGTTTCCAGTTGTGGAGTTTCTAGCTGTGGAGTTTTTCGTTGTGGAGTTTCTAGTTGCAGAGTTTCTAGTAGCGGAGTTTTCTAGTTGTAGAGATTCTAGTGGCGGAGTTTCTGGTTATGGAGTTTCTAGTTCTGGAGTCTGTAGTTGTGGAGTATCTATTTGTAGGGTTTCAAGTTGTGGAGTTTCTAGTTGTGGAGTTTCTAGTTGTTGAGTTTCTAGTTGTTGAGTTTCCAGTTGCCGAGTTTCTAGTTGCGAAATCTCAAGTCGTGGAGTTTCTAGCTGTGGAGTTTCTAGTTGCGGAGTTTCTAGTTGCGGAGTTTCTAGTTGCGGAGTTTCTAGTTGTGGATTTTGTAGTTGTGGAGTATATAGTTGTGGTGTTTCAAGTTGTGGAGTTTCTAGTTGCGGAGTTTCTAGTTGCAGAGTTTCTAGTTGCAGAGTTTGTAGTTGTGGAGTTTCTAGTTGTGAAGTTTTAGTTGTGGAGTTTCAAGTTGTGGAATTCATAGGTGTGGAGTTTCAAGTTGTGGAGTTTCTAGTTTTCGAGTTTCTAGTTACGGAGTTTCTAGTTGTGGAGTTTTTAGTTGTGGAGCTTTTAGTTGAGGAGTCTCTAGTTGTTGAGTCTCTAGTTGTGGAAGTTCTAGGTGTGGAGTTTCTAGTTGCGGAGTTTCTTGTTGCGGAGTTTCTAGATGTGGAGTTTCTAGTTGTGGAGTTTCTGGCTGTGGAGTTTATAGTTGCGGAGTTTCTAGTATCGGAGTTTCTAGTTGTGGAATTTCTAGTTGTGGAGTTTCTAGTTGTAGAGTTTCTAGTTGCGAAGTCTCAAGTTGTGGAGTTTCTAGTTGTGGAGTTTCTAGTGGCGGAGTTTCTAGTTGCAGAGTTTCATGTTTCGGAGTTTCTAGTTGTGGAGTTTGTAGTTGTGGAGTATCTAGTTGTGGGCTTTCAAGTTGTGGAGTTTCTAGTTGTGGAGTTCTAGTTGCGGAGTTTTCTAGTCGCGGAGTCTGTAGTTGTGGAGTTTCTAGTTGTGGAATTTCTAGTTACGGAGTTTCTAGTTGTGGAGCTTTTAGTTGAGTAGTCTCTAGTTGTTGAGTCTCTAGTTGTGGAATTTCTAGTTGTGGAGTTTCTAGTTGTGGAGTTTCGAGTTGTGGAATTTCAAGTTGTGGAGTCTCTAGTGGCGGAGTGAGTTTCTAGTTGCGGAGCCAGTAGTTGTGGAGTTTCTAGTTGCGGAGCCAGTAGTTGTGGAGTTTCTAGAGTTGGAGTTTCTAGTTGTGGAATTTCTAGTGTTTGAATTTCTAGTTGCCGAGTTCTTTAGTTGCGAAGTCTCAAGTTGTGGAGTTTCTAGCTGTGAAGTTTCTAGTTGCGGAGTTTCTAGTTGCGGAGTTTCTAGTTGTGGAGTTTTTAGTTGAGGAGTCTCTAGTTGTGGAGTCTCTAGTTGTTGAGTTTCTAGTTGCCGAGTTTCTAGTTGCGAAGTCTCAAGTCGTGGAGTTTCTAGTTGTGGAGTATCTACTTGTGGAGTTTCCATTTGTGGTGTTTCTAGCTGTGGAGTTTCTAGTTGCGGAGTTTCTAGATGCAGAGTTTCTAGTTGCGGAGTTTTCTAGTTGTGGAGATTCTAGTGGCGGAGTTTCTAGTTGCGGAGTTCCAAGTTGTGGAGTTTCTTGTTGTGGAGTTTCTAGTTGTGGAATTTGTAGTTGTGGAGTATATAGCTGTGGTGTTTCAAGTTGTGGAGTTTCTAGTGGCGGAGTTTCTAGTTGTAGAGTTTCTAGTTGCGGAGTTTTCTAGTTGTGGAGTTTCTAGTTGTGGAGTTTCTAGTTGCGGAGCTTCAAGTTGTGGAGTTTCTAGTTGTGGAGTTTCTAGTTGTGGAGTTTGTAGTTGTGGAGTATCTAGTTGTGGGCTTTCAAGTTGTGGAGTTTCTAGTTGTTGAGTCTCTAGTTGTGGAATTTCTAGTTGTGGAGTTTCTAGTTGTGGAGTTTCTAGTTGTGGAATTTCAAGTTGTGGAGTCTCTGGTGGCGGATTGAGCTTCTAGTTGCGTAGTTTCTGTTTGTGGAGTTTCTAGTTGCGGAGCCAGTAGTTGTGGAGTTTCTAGTTGTGGAGTTTCTAGTGTTTGAATTTCTAGTTGCCAAATTCTTTAGTTGCGAAGTCTCAAGTTGTGGAGTTTCTAGCTGTGAAGTTTCTAGTTGCGGAGTTTCTAGTTGCGGAGTTTCTAGTTGTGGAGTTTTTAGTTGAGGAGTCTCTAGTTGTGGGGTCTCTAGTTGTGGAGTTTCTAGTTGTGGAGTGTCTACTTGTGGAGTTTCTAGTTGTGTAGTTTCTAGTTGTGGAGTTTCTAGTCGTGGAGTCTGTAGTTGAGGAGTAGCTATTTGTTGGGTTTCAAGTTATGGAGTTTTTGGCTGTGGAGTTTCTAGTTGTGGAGTTTCTAGTTGTTGAGTTTCTAGTTGCCGAGTTTCTAGTTGCGAAGTCTCAAGTCGTGGAGTTTCTAGCTGCGGAGTTTCTAGTTGCGGAGCTTCAAGTGGCGGAGTTTCTAGTTGTGGAATTTGTAGTTGTGGAGTATCTAGTTTTGGTGTTTCAAGTTGTGGAGTTTCTAGCTGTGGAGTTTCTAGTTGCGGAGTTTCTAGTTGCAGAGTTTCTAGTTGCGGAGTTTCTAGTTGCGGAGTTTCTAGTTGTGGAGTTTCTAGTTGTTGAGTTTCTAGTGGCCGAGTTCTTTAGTTGCGAAGTCTCAAGTTGTGGAGTTTCTAGCTGTGGAATTTCTAGTTGTTGAGTTTCTAGATCCGGAGTTTCTAGTTGTGGAGTTTTTAGCTGTGGAGTCTCTAGTTGTGGAGTCTCTAGTTGTGAAGTTTCTAGTTGTGGAGTGTCTACTTGTGGAGTTTCTAGTTGTGGAGATACTAGTTGTAGAGTTTCTATTTGTAGTTTTTATTTTTCGAGTTTGTAGTTGTAGATTTTCTAGTTGCAGAGTTCCTAAATGTGGAGTTTCTAGTTGTGGAGTTTCTTGTTGGGGTGTTTCTAGTTGTGAAGTTTCCAATTGTGGATTTTATAGTTGCGGAATTTCTAGTTGCGAAGTTTCTAGTTGGGGAGTTTCTACTTGAATTTATAGTTGTGGATTTTCTAGTTCCACAGTTTCGAGTTGCAAAGTTTCAAGTTGTCGAGTTTGTAGTTGCGGAGTCGCTACTTGTGGAGTTTCTAGTTGTGGAGTTGCTAGCTGTGGAGTTTCTAGTTGCGGAGTCTCTAATTAGGCAGTCTCTAGTTTTGGAGTCTCTATTTGTGGAGTTTCTGGTTGTGGAGTTTATAGTTGTGGAGTTTCTAGCTGTGGAGATTCTAGTTGCGGAGTTTCTAGTTGCAGAGTTTCTAGCTGCGGAGTTTCTTGTTGCAGAGTTTGTAGTTGTGGAGTTTCTAGTTGTGAAGTTTTAGTTGTGGAGTTTCAAGTTGTGGAATTCATAGGTGTTGAGTTTCTAGTTGTGGAGTTTCTAGTTTTCGAGTTTCTAGTTACGGAGTTTCTAGTTGTGGAGTTTTTAGTTGTGGAGCTTTTAGTTGAGGAGTCTCTAGTTGTTGAGTCTCTAGTTGTGGAAGTTCTAGTTGTGGAGTTTCTAGTTGCGGAGTTTCTTGTTGCGGAGTTTCTAGATGTGGAGTTTCTAGTTGTGGAGTTTCTGGCTGTGGAGTTTATAGTTGCGGAGTTTCTAGTATCGGAGTTTCTAGTTGTGGAGTTTCCAGTTGTGGAGTTTCTAGTTGTAGAGTTTCTAGTTGCGAAGTCTCAAGTTGTGGAGTTTCTAGTTGTGGAGTTTCTAGTGGCGGAGTTTCTAGTTGCAGAGTTTCTAGTTGCGGAGTTTTCTAGTTGTGGAGTTTCTAGTGGCGGAGTTTTTAGTTGCGGAGCTTCAAGTTGTGGAGTTTCTAGTTGTGGAGTTTCTAGTTGTGGAGTTTGTAGTTGTGGAGTATCTAGTGGGCTTTCAATTTGTGGAGTTTCTAGTTGTGGAGTTCTAGTTGCGGAGTTTTCTAGTCGCGGAGTCTGTAGTTGTGGAGTTTCTAGTTGTGGAATTTCTAGTAACGGAGTTTCTAGTTGTGGAGCTTTTAGTTGAGTAGTCTCTAGTTGTTGAGTCTCTAGTTGTGGAATTTCTAGTTGTGGAGTTTCTAGTTGTGGAGTTTCTAGTTGTGGAATTTCAAGTTGTGGAGTCTCTAGTGGCGGAGTGAGTTTCTAGTTGCGGAGTTTCTGGTTGTGGAGTTTCTAGTTGCGGAGCCAGTAGTTGTGGAGTTTCTAGTTTGGAGTTTCTAGTTGTGGAGTTTCTAGTGTTTGAATTTCTAGTTGCCGAGTTCTTTAGTTGCGAAGTCTCAAGTTGTGGAGTTTCTAGCTGTGAAGTTTCTAGTTGCGGAGTTTCTAGTTGCGGAGTTTCTAGTTGTGGAGTTTTTAGTTGAGGAGTCTCTAGTTGTGGAGTCTCTAGTTGTTGAGTTTCTAGTTGCCGAGTTTCTAGTTGCGAAGTCTCAAGTCGTGGAGTTTCTAGCTGCGGAGTTTCTAGTTGCGGAGCTTCTAGTGGCGGAGTTTCTAGTTGTGGAATTTGTTGTTGTGGAGTATCTAGATTTGGTGTTTCAAGTTGTGGAGTTTCTCGCTGTGGAGTTTCTAGTTGCGGAGTTTCTAGTTGCAGAGTTTCTAGTTGCGGAGTTTCTAGTTGTGGAGTTTCTAGTTGTTGAGTTTCTAGTCACCGAGTTTTTTAGTTGCGAAGTCTCAAGTTGTGGAGTTTCTAGCTGTGGAATTTCTAGTTGTTGAGTTTCTAGTTGCGGAGTTTCTAGTTGTGGAGTTTTTAGCTGTGGAGTATCTAGTTGTGGAGTCTCTTGTTGTGGAGTTTCTAGTTGTGGAGTGTCTACTTGTGGAGTTTCTAGTTGTGGAGTTTCTAGTTGTGGAGTTTCTAGTTGTAGTTTTTATTTTTCGAGTTTGTAGTTGTAGATTTTCTAATTGCAGAGTTCCTAGTTGTGGAGTTTCTAGTTGTGGAGTTTCTTGTTGGGGAGTTTCTAGTTGTGAAGTTTCTAATAGTGGATTTTCTAGTTGCGGAATTTCTAGTTGCGAAGTTTCTAGTTTGGGAGTTTCTACTTGAGTTTATAGCTGCGGATTTTCTAGTTCCACAGTTTCGATTTGCAAAGTTTCAAGTTGTCGAGTTTGGAATTGCGGAGTCGCTAGTTGTGGAGTTTCTAGTTGCGGAGTTGCTAGCTGTGGAGTTTCTAGCTGCGGAGTCTCTAATTGTGCAGTCTCTAGTTTTGGAGTCTCTAGTTGTGGAGTTTCTAGTTGTGGAGTTTTTAGCTGTGGAGTCTCTAGTTGTGGAGTCTCTAGTTGTGGAGTTTCTAGTTGTGGAGTGTCTACTTGTGGAGTTTCTAGTTGTGGAGATACTAGTTGTAGAGTTTCTATTTGTAGTTTTTATTTTTCGAATTTGTAGTTGTAGATTTTCTAGTTGCAGAGTTCCTAAATGTGGAGTTTCTAGTTGTGGAGTTTCTTGTTGGGGTGTTTCTAGTTGTGAAGTTTCCAATTGTGGATTTTCTAGTTGCGGAATTTCTAGTTGCGAAGTTTCTAGTTGGGGAGTTTCTACTTGAATTTATAGTTGTGGATTTTCTAGTTCCACAGTTTCGAGTTGCAAAGTTTCAAGTTGTCGAGTTTGTAGTTGCGGAGTCGCTAGTTTTGGAGTTTCTAGTTGCGGAGTTGCTAGCTGTGGAGTTTCTAGTTGCGGAGTCTCTAATTATGCAGTCTCTAGTTTTGGAGTCTCTATTTGTGGAGTTTCTAGTTGTGGAGTTTATAGTTGTGGAGTTTCTAGCTGTGGAGATTCTAGTTGCGGAGTTTCTAGTTGCAGAGTTTCTAGCTGCGGAGTTTCTTGTTGCAGAGTTTGTAGTTGTGGAGTTTCTAGTTGTGAAGTTTTAGTTGTGGAGTTTCAAGTTGTGGAATTCATAGGTGTGGAGTTTCTAGTTGTGGAGTTTCTAGTTTTCGAGTTTCTAGTTACGGAGTTTCTAGTTGTGGAGTTTTTAGTTGTGGAGCTTTTAGTTGAGGAGTCTCTAGTTGTGGAGTCTCTAGTTGTGGAAGTTCTAGGTGTGAAGTTTCTAGTTGCAGAGTTTCTTGTTGCGGAGTTTCTAGATGTGGAGTTTCTAGTTGTGGAGTTTCTGGCTGTGGAGTTTATAGTTGCGGAGTTTCTAGTATCGGAGTTTCTAGTTGTGGAGTTTCTAGTTGTAGAGTTTCTAGTTGCGAAGTCTCAAGTTGTGGAGTTTCTAGTTGTGGAGTTTCTAGTGGTGGAGTTTCTAGTTGCAGAGTTTCTAGTTGCGGAGTTTTCTAGTTGTGGAGTTTCTAGTGGCGGAGTTTCTAGTTGCGGAGCTTCAAGTTGTGGAGTTTCTAGTTGTGGAGTTTCTAGTTGTGGAGTTTGTAGTTGTGGAGTATCTAGTTGTGGGCTTTCAAGTTGTGGAGTTTCTAGTTGTGGAGTTCTAGTTGCGGAGTTTTCTAGTCGCGGAGTCTGTAGTTGTGGAGTTTCTAGTTGTGGAATTTCTAGTTACGGAGTTTCTAGTTGTGGAGCTTTTAGTTGAGTAGTCTCTAGTTGTTGAGTCTCTAGTTGTGGAATTTCTAGTTGTGGAGTTTCTAGTTGTGGAGTTTCTAGTTGTGGAATTTCAAGTTGTGGAGTCTCTAGTGGCGGAGTGAGTTTCTAGTTGCGGAGTTTCTGGTTGTGGAGTTTCTAGTTGCGGAGCCAGTAGTTGTGGAGTTTCTAGTTGTGGAGTTTCTAGTTGTGGAGTTTCTAGTGTTTGAATTTCTAGTTGCCGAGTTCTTTAGTTGCGAAGTCTGAAGTTGTGGAGTTTCTAGCTGTGAAGTTTCTAGTTGCGGAGTTTCTAGTTGCGGAGTTTCTAGTTGTGGAGTTTTTAGTTGAGGAGTCTCTAGTTGTGGAGTCTCTAGTTGTTGAGTTTCTAGTTGCCGAGTTTCTAGTTGCGAAGTCTCAAGTCGTGGAGTTTCTAGCTGCGGAGTTTCTAGTTGCGGAGCTTCTAGTGGCGGAGTTTCTAGTTGTGGAATTTGTAGTTGTGGAGTATCTAGATTTGGTGTTTCAAGTTGTGGAGTTTCTAGCTGTGGAGTTTCTAGTTGCGGAGTTTCTAGTTGCAGAGTTTCTAGTTGCGGAGTTTCTAGTTGTGGAGTTTCTAGTTGTTGAGTTTCTAGTCGCCGAGTTCTTTAGTTGCGAAGTCTCAAGTTGTGGAGTTTCTAGCTGTGGAATTTCTAGTTGTTGAGTTTCTAGTTGCGGAGTTTCTAGTTGTGGAGTTTTTAGCTGTGGAGTCTCTAGTTGTGGAGTCTCTAGTTGTGGAGTTTCTAGTTGTGGAGTGTCTACTTGTGGAGTTTCTAGTTGTGGAGTTTCTATTTGTAGTTTTTATTTTTCGAGTTTGTAGTTGTAGATTTTCTAATTGCAGAGTTCCTAGTTGTGGAGTTTCTTGTTGGGGAGTTTCTAGTTGTGAAATTTCTAATTGTGGATTTTCTAGTTGCGGAATTTCTAGTTGCGAAGTTTCTAGTTGGGGAGTTTCTACTTGAGTTTATAGCTGCGGATTTTCTAGTTCCACAGTTTCGAGTTGCAAAGTTTCAAGTTGTCGAGTTTGGAATTGCGGAGTCGCTAGTTGTGGAGTTTCTAGTTGCGGAGTTGCTAGCTGTGGAGTTTCTAGCTGCGGAGTCTCTAATTGTGCAGTCTCTAGTTTTGGAGTCTCTAGTTGTGGAGTTTCTAGTTGTGGAGTTTTTAGCTGTGGAGTCTCTAGTTGTGGAGTCTCTAGTTGTGGAGTTTCTAGTTGTGGAGTGTCTACTTGTGGAGTTTCTAGTTGTGGAGATACTAGTTGTAGAGTTTCTATTTGTAGTTTTTATTTTTCGAATTTGTAGTTGTAGATTTTCTAGTTGCAGAGTTCCTAAATGTGGAGTTTCTAGTTGTGGAGTTTCTTGTTGGGGTGTTTCTAGTTGTGAAGTTTCCAATTGTGGATTTTCTAGTTGCGGAATTTCTAGTTGCGAAGTTTCTAGTTGGGGAGTTTCTACTTGAATTTATAGTTGTGGATTTTCTAGTTCCACAGTTTCGAGTTGCAAAGTTTCAAGTTGTCGAGTTTGTAGTTGCGGAGTCGCTAGTTGTGGAGTTTCTAGTTGCGGAGTTGCTAGCTGTGGAGTTTCTAGTTGCGGAGTCTCTAATTATGCAGTCTCTAGTTTTGGAGTCTCTATTTGTGGAGTTTCTAGTTGTGGAGTTTATAGTTGTGGAGTTTCTAGCTGTGGAGATTCTAGTTGCGGAGTTTCTAGTTGCAGAGTTTCTAGCTGCGGAGTTTCTTGTTGCAGAGTTTGTAGTTGTGGAGTTTCTAGTTGTGAAGTTTTAGTTGTGGAGTTTCAAGTTGTGGAATTCATAGGTGTGGAGTTTCTAGTTGTGGAGTTTCTAGTTTTCGAGTTTCTAGTTACGGAGTTTCTAGTTGTGGAGTTTTTAGTTGTGGAGCTTTTAGTTGAGGAGTCTCTAGTTGTGGAGTCTCTAGTTGTGGAAGTTCTAGGTGTGAAGTTTCTAGTTGCGGAGTTTTTGTTGCGGAGTTTCTAGATGTGGAGTTTCTAGTTGTGGAGTTTCTGGCTGTGGAGTTTATAGTTGCGGAGTTTCTAGTATCGGAGTTTCTAGTTGTGGAGTTTCTAGTTGTAGAGTTTCTAGTTGCGAAGTCTCAAGTTGTGGAGTTTCTAGTTGTGGAGTTTCTAGTGGCGGAGTTTCTAGTTGCAGAGTTTCTAGTTGCGGAGTTTTCTAGTTGTGGAGTTTCTAGTGGCGGAGTTTCTAGTTGCGGAGCTTCAAGTTGTGGAGTTTCTAGTTGTGGAGTTTCTAGTTGTGGAGTTTGTAGTTGTGGAGTATCTAGTTGTGGGCTTTCAAGTTGTGGAGTTTCTAGTTGTGGAGTTCTAGTTGCGGAGTTTTCTAGTCGCGGAGTCTGTAGTTGTGGAGTTTCTAGTTGTGGAATTTCTAGTTACGGAGTTTCTAGTTGTGGAGCTTTTAGTTGAGTAGTCTCTAGTTGTTGAGTCTCTAGTTGTGGAATTTCTAGTTGTGGAGTTTCTAGTTGTGGAGTTTCTAGTTGTGGAATTTCAAGTTGTGGAGTCTCTAGTGGCGGAGTGAGTTTCTAGTTGCGGAGTTTCTGGTTGTGGAGTTTCTAGTTGCGGAGCCAGTAGTTGTGGAGTTTCTAGTTGTGGAGTTTCTAGTTGTGGAGTTTCTAGTGTTTGAATTTCTAGTTGCCGAGTTCTTTAGTTGCGAAGTCTGAAGTTGTGGAGTTTCTAGCTGTGAAGTTTCTAGTTGCGGAGTTTCTAGTTGCGGAGTTTCTAGTTGTGGAGTTTTTAGTTGAGGAGTCTCTAGTTGTGGAGTCTCTAGTTGTTGAGTTTCTAGTTGCCGAGTTTCTAGTTGCGAAGTCTCAAGTCGTGGAGTTTCTAGCTGCGGAGTTTCTAGTTGCGGAGCTTCTAGTGGCGGAGTTTCTAGTTGTGGAATTTGTAGTTTATTTATTTATTTATTTATTTATTTATTGGTACCCTCAGGGCTTACAAGAAGCATTGTAGAGGGGAGGGGCTGAAGTAAATGAAAACACTATAAGGAATACACAGAAAAAGTGGCACTAAGAGATAGAGCACAAAAGGAAACAAACTAGATAAGTTTATACATGAACTAACAAAAGAAAATAGGACGAAAAAATACACTTTGACGTCGCAATCACAGTGAATGTCAGTGCATGTTGCACAAAAAATAATCGACTGATGCCTTTTCAATACACATGTTCAAAAAAAAAAAAAAAAAAAATACACATGTTCAAAAAAAAAAAAATGATACCTGAAAAAGCAAATTTTATCGAGTTACACACACAAAAAGAAAACATCAGTGCAAGGCAAAAAAAAAAAAAAAAAAAAAAAAAAAATTTGTTGAGATCAAGACCTGTACAGAGATAGGTGGTAAAGAAGTAAATTGCAGTTTCAGTGTGTTGTAAATGCATTTGTGAACGTGATGCAGCTTTATAGCGTGTTCGTTAATGCTTTCCGGAAACGGTCAGGGTCTCTGATTGCGACTAGTGACGCAGGCAGGTGATTCCATTCATAAGATGTTTTTGGCAAGAATGAATATGAGTAGGTGACTGTGCGCTGTGATGGTACGTGAACTTTGAAAGGGTGGTCGACACGTGGGGAGATATAGGATGCGGATGTGATGTATCGGGACTTCAACTCATTGTTATGATAATATATTTTATGAAAAAGGCAAAGACGGGATAACCTCCTACGAGAAGAAAGAAGGGGAATGCCAAGTGTTCGTTTCATGTCAGTGACACTGGCAGTTCGATGGTAGTTGTGAAGGATGAAACGGACCGCTCGATTTTGCACATTTTCAATTATGTTTGTCAGACTAGCATGACCAGGATCCCATATGGAGCATGCGTATTCAAGGTTAGACCTAACATAAGTAATGTACAGCTGTTGCTTTAACTTCGGGGGAGCTAAGGAAAAATTACGTTTTAAATAACCAAGCATGCGGTTAGCTTTCGATGTAATGTATTCTATGTGTCTTTTCCATGAGAGATTGTTAGTAATATGCACACCAAGATATTTATAGGATATTACTTGATCAAGTGAAGTATTATTCAGTAAATAATTAGGGCATGCTGAAATACTACGGGAAATTCTCATTGTTTTGCATTTAGACGTGTTAAGGTCCATAACCCAGAGCTTACACCATGTCGAAATGTTATTAAGATCATTCTGCAGTGTTAGGGTATCATTAGGGCCTTCAATCTTGCGATATAAAACACAATCATCGGCAAATAAACAGATGGAACTTGTGATTTGGTTAGGAAGATCATTGATGTATATTAAAAAAAGTAATGGTGCTAAAACAGAGCCCTGAGGTACGCCTGAGTCAACCGGTACTTCAGGAGAGTTTTTATCATTAATGCTGACATATTGCGTTCGGTTGGATAGAAACTCTCGAATCCAATTGAAAACCAGGGGATCAATGCTTAACTGGCTGAGTTTAAATAAGAGTAAGCGGTGACTGACGCGGTCAAAAGCCTTGGCGAAATCTAAAAATATGCAGTCTACTGTAAAACCATTGTCTAGAAATGCGTGAAGATCATTGCAAAATGTTGCTAGCTGTGTTTCGCATGAGAATGTCTTACGAAACCCATGCTGACTACTATGAAAGAACTTATTCGATTCTAAAAAATTGACCAGATGGGAGAAAATGACGTGTTCGAATATCTTACAAGGAATTGAAGTCAGGGAAATAGGTCTATAGTTTTGAGGGTTGTGTGTGTCACCGGATTTATGAAGTGGTATCACCTTGCCTGTTTTCCAGTCTTTAGGTAAGGAACTACTGTTCAGTGATTTCGTGAAAATAAGGTTTAGTAGGATGGAACTATATTCGGCGGTAGCCTGCAAAAATTTCGACGTGATGCCATCAATACCGCACGAGGACGATCTCTTTAAATTGTTAATGATGGAGCGGATACCAGACGAGTCAAGTAAAATGGGTTCCATGGGAACGTAGCTAGGCGCAGTGAAACGTGGACAGATGTCAGGGTGAGTAGCACAAAATGAACGGGCAAAAACAGTGTTAAGTGTGGAAGCGCACTGGCTGCTTGGGATTGACTCGCCAGATTTATCAGTAATAGCTATAGTTAGATTATCCCGGTTTCTCACGATATTCCAAAAGCGTTTTGGGTTGCTTTGGAGCAATGACGGAAGTGTATTATTATAAAATTTAAACTTAGTTTCTTTTAATGCACTGGAGTATGCTTTTGCCGCGGTTGTATAAGTGGACCACTTATCAGCAGATGACGATTTCTTGGCGGCACGAAAGAGCCTTTTTTTTTTGTTAGACAGCCGGTTGAGGTACCTTGAATACCATGGCGCGTTGGATGAATGATAAACCTTCCTTACAGGGATATGCTTTTTTATTAGATGCAGTGCTTTGTCTTTGAAACACGTCCATATTTTCTCGACCGTAGCATCATTGTAAGAAAGACAAAAGCTGTCGAGAAATGAGGAAAGCTCGGTGTTGATAGCCTCAAAGTTGGTCTTATTGTAATCCTTTATAAGTTTAAAGCGATTGCTCCTTCTATTCCTCGGTACAGAAATGGAAAAATGTAGCACGTCATGGTCACTCAACCCTGGCAAGTGAGTTATTTCAGATGCAATATCTGGTGATGAGGTGAGTATCAAATCTAGTAGGTGTGATGTGCTAGGAGTAACACGGGTGGGAATACGCACTAATTGAGATAGATTGTAATCCAAACAAGTGGTTAGGAAATAACTCGTTTCAGCTGAAGCAGGCTCTGCAAACGGGCATGGATGAGACCATTGGATTGATGGAAAATTAAAATCTCCTAGAAGAAAAACTGGAATACCGGGAGTTAATGCCGAAATATGACTTAGGCAATCATGTAATTCTTCGCAGAAAGAGCCGTTGGAATTAGGCGGGCGATAGCAAATGCCAAAAACAATTTTTTGAAAACAAATCGTCACGTAGCACCAGACAATTTCTAATCTACAAGGGATTTTCAGAAGTGTACATTGAAAACACTCATTCACAGCAATACTCATTCACAGCAGTTGTGGGGTTCGTAGTTGTGGAGTATCTAGATTTGGTGTTTCAAGTTGTGGAGTTTCTAGCTGTGGAGTTTCTAGTTGCGGAGTTTCTAGTTGCAGAGTTTCTAGTATAATAATACGGAAAGACGGGCTAGTTGGTACTGCTGCATAATTGAAGTTTTTGCGCACACACACAAGGACACAGAAGAAGGGAACACAAGGACCAGCGCAGACTAACAACTGATTTTTATTCAGTAAGAAAACAGAATATATACGCTTACTTGCACCCCATGATCACCGCGCATGAGCAAAAACGGCATCGTACAATCTTAAAAACCAAATATCACATGTTGTTCAGCAATTCAATTTCTTTTTCACTAAGCGATATCGACGGATGGCTGACGCACATATCTTTAAGTCTAGAGATGTGCCACGCTTCTACTATTTCTCTTGTTGTCTGATTTGGGTGTACATACACCACCTCAGTTTGATCAAACAACGCCTTACATGCACTAAAAGAACAACGCGCACAGTGCAGTGCTAAATGTGTTTCCGGCCTCCCTTTCAAGTTGGTCATGTGCTCCTTCAATCTCACTAGGGGGCGTGTGTCCGGCTGTAAATAATCTGTACGAGGAAAGGACGAGGGATATCGGAGGCAATTGTTCCAAGCGTGCAGGTCATCAGGTGGTTGAGTGCAAAAGAAAGGTAGTTTATAAGACCCCTTTCAGTTGTGGGAACTTTTATGTCGGTCAGACTGGCCGATGCTTAAATGTGAGATTGAAGGAGCACATGACCAACTTGAAAGGGAGGCCGGAAACACATTTAGCACTGCACTGTGCGCGTTGTTCTTTTAGTGCATGTAAGCCGTTGTTTGATCAAACTGAGGTGGTGTATGTACACCCAAATCAGACAACAAGAGAAATAGTAGAAGCGTGGCACATCTCTAGACTTAAAGATATGTGCGTCAGCCATCCGTCGATATCGCTTAGTGAAAAAGAAATTGAATTGCTGAACAACATGTGATATTTGGTTTTTAAGATTGTACGATGCCGTTTTTGCTCATGCGCGGTGATCATGGGGTGCAAGTAAGCGTATATATTCTGTTTTCTTACTGAATAAAAATCAGTTGTTAGTCTGCGCTGGTCCTTGTGTTCCCTTCTTCTGTGTCCTTGTGTGTGTGCGCAAAAACTTCAATTATAGAGTTTCTAGTTGCGGAGTTTCTAGTTGTGGAGTTTCTAGTTGTTGAGTTTCTAGTCGCCGAGTTCTTTAGTTGCGAAGTCTCAAGTTGTGGAGTTTCTAGCTGTGGAATTTCTAGTTGTTGAGTTTCTAGTTGCGGAGTTTCTAGTTGTGGAGTTTTTAGCTGTGGAGTCTCTAGTTGTGGAGTCTCTAGTTGTGGAGTTTCTAGTTGTGGAGTGTGTACTTGTGGAGTTTCTAGTTGTGGAGTTTCTAGTTGTGGAGTTTCTATTTGTAGTTTTTATTTTTCGAGTTTGTAGTTGTAGATTTTCTAATTGCAGAGTTCCTAGTTGTGGAGTTTCTAGTTGTGGAGTTTCTTGTTGGGGAGTTTCTAGTTGTGAAGTTTCTAATTGTGGATTTTCTAGTTGCGGAATTTCTAGTTGCGAAGATTCTAGTTGAAGAGTTTCTACTTGAGTTTATAGCTGCGGATTTTCTAGTTCCACAGTTTCGAGTTGCAAAGTTTCAAGTTGTCGAGTTTGTAATTGCGGAGTCGCTAGTTGTGGAGTTTCTAGTTGCGGAGTTGCTAGCTGTGGAGTTTCTAGCTGCGGAGTCTCTAATTGTGCAGTCTCTAGTTTTGGAGTCTCTAGTTGTGGAGTTTCTAGTTGTGGAGTTTATAGATGTGGAGTTTCTAGCTGTGGAGATTCTAGTTGCGGAGTTTCTAGTTGCAGAGTTTCTAGTTGCGGAGTTTCTTGTTGCAGAGTTTCTAGTTGTGGAGTTTCTAGTTGTGAAGTTTTAGTTGTGGAGTTTCAAGTTGTGGAATTCATAGGTGTGGAGTTTCTAGTTGTGGAGTTTCTAGTTTTCGAGTTTCTAGTTACGGAGTTTCTAGTTGTGGAGTTTTTAGTTGTGGAGCTTTTAGTTGAGGAGTCTCTAGTTGTTGAGTCTCTAGTTGTGGAGTTGTAGTTGTGGAGTTTCTAGTTGCGGAATTTCTTGATGTGGAGTTTCTAGTTGTGGAGTTTCTGGCTGTGGAGTTTATAGTTGCGGAGTTTCTAGTATCGGAGTTTCTAGTTGTGGAGTTTCTAGTTGTGGAGTTTCTAGTTGTAGAGTTTCTAGTTGCGAAGTCTCAAGTTGTAGAGTTTCTAGTTGTGGAGTTTCTAGTTGTGGAGTTTCTAGTTGTGGGGTTCGCAGTTGTGGGGTTCGTAGTTGTGGGGTTCGTAGTTGTGCAGTTCTAGTTGTGGAGTCTCTAGTTGAGGAGTTTCCATTTGTGGTGTTTCTAGCTGTGGAGTTTCTAGTAGCGGAGTTTCTAGATGCAGAGTTTCTAGTTGCGGAGTTTTCTAGTTGTGGAGATTGTAATGGCGGAGTTTCTAGTTGCGGAGTTCCAAGTTGTGGAGTTTCTAGTTGTGGAGCTTCTAGTTCTGGGGTTCGTAGTTTTGGGATTCGTAGTTGTGCAGTTTCTAATTTTGCAGTCTCTAGTTGTGGAATTTCCAGTTGTGGAGTTTCTAGCTGTGGAGTTTCTAGTTGCGGAGTTTCTAGTTGCAGAGTTTCTAGTTGTGGAGTTTTCTAGTTGTGGAAATTCTAGTGGCGGAGTTTCTAGTTGCGGAGTTTCAAGTTGTGGAGTTTCTCGTTGTGGAGTTTCTAGTTGTGGAGTTTCTAGTTGCGGAGTTTCTAGTTGTGGAGCTTCAAGTTGTGGAGTTTCTAGTTGTGGAGTTTCTAGTTATGGAGTTTGTAGTTGTGGAGTATCTAGTTGTGGGCTTTCAAGTTGTGAAGTTTCTAGTTGTGGAGTTTCTAGTTGCGGAGTTTTCTAGTTGCGGAGTCTGTACTTGTGGAGTTTCTAGTTGTGGAATTTCTAGTTGTGGAGTCTCTAGTTGCGGAGTGAGTTTCTAGTTGCGGAGTTTCTGGTTGTGGAGTTTCTAGTTGCAGAGTCAGTAGTTGTGGAGTTTCTAGTTGTGGATTTTCTAGCTGTGGAGTTTCTAGTTGCGGAGTTTCTAGTTGTGGGGTTCGTAGTTGTGGAGTTCGTAGTTGTGGAGTTTCTAGTTGTGAAGTCTCTAGTTGGGGAGTTTCCAGTTGTGGAGTTTCTAGCTGTGGAGTTTTTCGTTGCGGAGTTTCTAGTTGCAGAGTTTCTAGTAGCGGAGTATTCTAGTTGTGGAGATTCTAGTGGCGGAGTTTCTAGTAGCGGAGTTTCAAGTTGTGGAGTTTCTAGTTGTGGATTTTCTAGCTGTGGAGTTTCTAGTTGCGGAGTTTTTAGTTGCGGAGTTTCTGGTTGTGGAGTTTCTAGTTCTGGAGTCTGTAGTTGTGGAGTATCTATTTGTTGGGTTTCAAGTTGTGGAGTTTCTAGTTGTTGAGTTTCTAGTAGTTGAGTTTCCAGTTGCCAAGTTTCTAGTTGCGAAATCTCAAGTCGTGGAGTTTCTAGCTGTGGAGTTTCTAGTTGCGGAGTTTCTAGTTGCGGAGTTTCTAGTTGTGGATTTTGTAGTTGTGGAGTATATAGTTGTGGTGTTTCAAGTTGTGGAGTTTCTAGTTGCGGAGTTTCTAGTTGCAGAGTTTCTCGTTCCGGAGTTTTCTAGTTGTGAAGTTTCTAGTTGTGGATTTTCTAGCTGTGGAGTTTCTAGTTGCGGAGTTTCTAGTTGTGGGGTTCGTAGTTGTGGAGTTCGTAAATGCGGAGTTTCTAGTTGTGAAGTCTCTAGTTAGGAAGTTTCCAGTTGTGGAGTTTCTAGCTGTGGAGTTTTTCGTTGTGGAGTTTCTAGTTGCAGAGTTTCTAGTAGCGGAGTTTTCTAGTTGTAGAGATTCTAGTGGCGGAGTTTCTGGTTGTGGAGTTTCTAGTTCTGGAGTCTGTAGTTGTGGAGTATCTATTTGTAGGGTTTCAAGTTGTGGAGTTTCTAGTTGTGGAGTTTCTAGTTGTTGAGTTTCTAGTTGTTGAGTTTCCAGTTGCCGAGTTTCTAGTTGCGAAATCTCAAGTCGTGGAGTTTCTAGCTGTGGAGTTTCTAGTTGCGGAGTTTCTAGTTGCGGAGTTTCTAGTTGCGGAGTTTCTAGTTGCGGAGTTTCTAGTTGTGGATTTTGTAGTTGTGGAGTATATAGTTGTGGTGTTTCAAGTTGTGGAGTTTCTAGTTGCGGAGTTTCTAGTTGCAGAGTTTCTAGTTGCAGAGTTTGTAGTTGTGGAGTTTCTAGTTGTGAAGTTTTAGTTGTGGAGTTTCAAGTTGTGGAATTCATAGGTGTGGAGTTTCTAGTTGTGGAGTTTCTAGTTTTCGAGATTCTAGTTACGGAGTTTCTAGTTGTGGAGTTTTTAGTTGTGGAGCTTTTAGTTGAGGAGTCTCTAGTTGTTGAGTCTCTAGTTGTGGAAGTTCTAGGTGTGGAGTTTCTAGTTGCGGAGTTTCTTGTTGCGGAGTTTCTAGATGTGGAGTTTCTAGTTGTGGAGTTTCTGGCTGTGGAGTTTATAGTTGCGGAGTTTCTAGTATCGGAGTTTCTAGTTGTGGAATTTCTAGTTGTGGAGTTTCTAGTTGTAGAGTTTCTAGTTGCGAAGTCTCAAGTTGTGGAGTTTCTAGTTGTGGAAGTTCTAGTGGCGGAGTTTCTAGTTGCAGAGTTTCATGTTTCGGAGTTTCTAGTTGTGGAGTTTGTAGTTGTGGAGTATCTAGTTGTGGGCTTTCAAGTTGTGGAGTTTCTAGTTGTGGAGTTCTAGTTGCGGAGTTTTCTAGTCGCGGAGTCTGTAGTTGTGGAGTTTCTAGTTGTGGAATTTCTAGTTACGGAGTTTCTAGTTGTGGAGCTTTTAGTTGAGTAGTCTCTAGTTGTTGAGTCTCTAGTTGTGGAATTTCTAGTTGTGGAGTTTCTAGTTGTGGAGTTTCGAGTTGTGGAATTTCAAGTTGTGGAGTCTCTAGTGGCGGAGTGAGTTTCTAGTTGCGGAGCCAGTAGTTGTGGAGTTTCTAGTTGCGGAGCCAGTAGTTGTGGAGTTTCTAGAGTTGGAGTTTCTAGTTGTGGAATTTCTAGTGTTTGAATTTCTAGTTGCCGAGTTCTTTAGTTGCGAAGTCTCAAGTTGTGGAGTTTCTAGCTGTGAAGTTTCTAGTTGCGGAGTTTCTAGTTGCGGAGTTTCTAGTTGTGGAGTTTTTAGTTGAGGAGTCTCTAGTTGTGGAGTCTCTAGTTGTTGAGTTTCTAGTTGCCGAGTTTCTAGTTGCGAAGTCTCAAGTCGTGGAGTTTCTAGCTGCGGAGTTTCTAGTTGCGGAGCTTCTAGTGGCGGAGTTTCTAGTTGTGGAATTTGTAGTTGTGGAGTATCTAGATTTGGTGTTTCAAGTTGTGGAGTTTCTAGCTGTGGAGTTTCTAGTTGCGGAGTTTCTAGTTGCAGAAGTTCTAGTTGCGGAGTTTCTAGTTGTGGAGTTTCTAGTTGTTGAGTTTCTAGTCGCCGAGTTCTTTAGTTGCGAAGTCTCAAGTTGTGGAGTTTCTAGCTGTGGAATTTCTAGTTGTTGAGTTTCTAGTTGCGGAGTTTCTAGTTGTGGAGTTTTTAGCTGTGGAGTCTCTAGTTGTGGAGTCTCTAGTTGTGGAGTTTCTAGTTGTGGAGTGTCTACTTGTGGAGTTTCTAGTTGTGGAGTTTCTAGTTGTGGAGTTTCTATTTGTAGTTTTTATTTTTCGAGTTTGTAGTTGTAGATTTTCTAATTGCAGAGTTCCTAGTTGTGGAGTTTCTAGTTGTGGAGTTTCTTGTTGGGGAGTTTCTAGTTGTGAAGTTTCTAATTGTGGATTTTCTAGTTGCAGAATTTCTAGTTGCGAAGTTTCTAGTTGAAGAGTTTCTACTTGAGTTTATAGCTGCGGATTTTCTAGTTCCACAGTTTCGAGTTGCAAAGTTTCAAGTTGTCGAGTTTGTAATTACGGATTCGCTAGTTGTGGAGTTTCTAGTTGCGGAGTTGCTAGCTGTGGAGTTTCTAGCTGCGGAGTCTCTAATTGTGCAGTCTCTAGTTTTGGAGTCTCTAGTTGTGGAGTTTCTAGTTGTGGAGTTTATAGATGTGGAGTTTCTAGCTGTGGAGATTCTAGTTGTGGAGTTTCTAGTTGTGGAGTTTCTAGTTGTGGAGTTTGTAGTTGTGGAGTATCTAGTTGTGGGCTTTCAAGTTGTGGAGTTTCTAGTTGTGGAGTTCTAGTTGCGGAGTTTTCTAGTCGCGGAGTCTGTAGTTGTGGAGTTTCTAGTTGTGGAATTTCTAGTTACGGAGTTTCTAGTTGTGGAGCTTTTAGTTGAGTAGTCTCTAGTTGTTGAGTCTCTAGTTGTGGAATTTCTAGTTGTGGAGTTTCTAGTTGTGGAGTTTCTAGTTGTGGAATTTCAAGTTGTGGAGTCTCTAGTGGCGGAGTGAGTTTCTAGTTGCGGAGTTTCTGGTTGTGGAGTTTCTAGTTGCGGAGCCAGTAGTTGTGGAGTTTCTAGTTGTGGAGTTTCTAGTTGTGGAGTTTCTAGTGTTTGAATTTCTAGTTGCCGTTTTCTTTAGTTGCGAAGTCTGAAGTTGTGGAGTTTCTAGCTGTGAAGTTTCTAGTTGCGGAGATTCTAGTTGCGGAGTTTCTAGTTGTGGAGTTTTTAGTTGAGGAGTCTCTAGTTGTGGAGTCTCTAGTTGTTGAGTTTCTAGTTGCCGAGTTTCTAGTTGCGAAGTCTCAAGTCGTGGAGTTTCTAGCTGCGGAGTTTCTAGTTGCGGAGCTTCTAGTGGCGGAGTTTCTAGTTGTGGAATTTGTAGTTGTGGAGTATCTAGATTTGGTGTTTCAAGTTGTGGAGTTTCTAGCTGTGGAGTTTCTAGTTGCGGAGTTTCTAGTTGCAGAGTTTCTAGTTGCGGAGTTTCTAGTTGTGGAGTTTCTAGTTGTTGAGTTTCTAGTCGCCGAGTTCTTTAGTTGCGAAGTCTCAAGTTGTGGAGTTTCTAGCTGTGGAATTTCTAGTTGTTGAGTTTCTAGTTGCGGAGTTTCTAGTTGTGGAGTTTTTAGCTGTGGAGTCTCTAGTTGTGGAGTCTCTAGTTGTGGAGTTTCTAGTTGTGGAGTGTCTACTTGTGGAGTTTCTAGTTGTGGAGTTTCTATTTGTAGTTTTTATTTTTCGAGTTTGTAGTTGTAGATTTTCTAATTGCAGAGTTCCTAGTTGTGGAGTTTCTTGTTGGGGAGTTTCTAGTTGTGAAATTTCTAATTGTGGATTTTCTAGTTGCGGAATTTCTAGTTGCGAAGTTTCTAGTTGGGGAGTTTCTACTTGAGTTTATAGCTGCGGATTTTCTAGTTCCACAGTTTCGAGTTGCAAAGTTTCAAGTGGTCGAGTTTGTAATTGCGGAGTCGCTAGTTGTGGAGTTTCTAGTTGCGGAGTTGCTAGCTGTGGAGTTTCTAGCTGCGGAGTCTCTAATTGTGCAGTCTCTAGTTTTGGAGTCTCTAGTTGTGGAGTTTCTAGTTGTGGAGTTTTTAGCTGTGGAGTCTCTAGTTGTGGAGTCTCTAGTTGTGGAGTTTCTAGTTGTGGAGTGTCTACTTGTGGAGTTTCTAGTTGTGGAGATACTAGTTGTAGAGTTTCTATTTGTAGTTTTTATTTTTCGAGTTTGTAGTTGTAGATTTTCTAGTTGCAGAGTTCCTAAATAAGGAGTTTCTAGTTGTGGAGTTTCTTGTTGGGGTGTTTCTAGTTGTGAAGTTTCCAATTGTGGATTTTCTAGTTGCGGAATTTCTAGTTGCGAAGTTTCTAGTTGGGGAGTTTCTACTTGAATTTATAGTTGTGGATTTTCTAGTTCCACAGTTTCGAGTTGCAAAGTTTCAAGTTGTCGAGTTTGTAGTTGCGGAGTCGCTAGTTGTGGAGTTTCTAGTTGCGGAGTTGCTAGCTGTGGAGTTTCTAGTTGCGGAGTCTCTAATTGTGCAGTCTCTAGTTTTGGAGTCTCTATTTGTGGAGTTTCTAGTTGTGGAGTTTATAGTTGTGGAGTTTCTAGCTGTGGAGATTCTAGTTGCGGAGTTTCTAGTTGCAGAGTTTCTAGCTGCGGAGTTTCTTGTTGCAGAGTTTGTAGTTGTGGAGTTTCTAGTTGTGAAGTTTTAGTTGTGGAGTTTCAAGTTGTGGAATTCATAGGTGTGGAGTTTCTAGTTGTGGAGTTTTTAGTTTTCGAGTTTCTAGTTACGGAGTTTCTAGTTGTGGAGTTTTTAGTTGTGGAGCTTTTAGTTGAGGAGTCTCTAGTTGTTGAGTCTCTAGTTGTGGAAGTTCTAGGTGTGGAGTTTCTAGTTGCGGAGTTTCTTGTTGCGGAGTTTCTAGATGTGGAGTTTCTAGTTGTGGAGTTTCTGGCTGTGGAGTTTATAGTTGCGGAGTTTCTAGTATCGGAGTTTCTAGTTGTGGAATTTCTAGTTGTGGAGTTTCTAGTTGTAGAGTTTCTAGTTGCGAAGTCTCAAGTTGTGGAGTTTCTAGTTGTGGAGTTTCTAGTGGCGGAGTTTCTAGTTGCAGAGTTTCATGTTTCGGAGTTTCTAGTTGTGGAGTTTGTAGTTGTGGAGTATCTAGTTGTGGGCTTTCAAGTTGTGGAGTTTCTAGTTGTGGAGTTCTAGTTGCGGAGTTTTCTAGTCGCGGAGTCTGTAGTTGTGGAGTTTCTAGTTGTGGAATTTCTAGTTACGGAGTTTCTAGTTGTGGAGCTTTTAGTTGAGTAGTCTCTAGTTGTTGAGTCTCTAGTTGTGGAATTTCTAGTTGTGGAGTTTCTAGTTGTGGAGTTTCTAGTTGTGGAATTTCAAGTTGTGGAGTCTCTAGTGGCGGAGTGAGTTTCTAGTTGCGGAGCCAGTAGTTGTGGAGTTTCTAGTTGCGGAGCCAGTAGTTGTGGAGTTTCTAGAGTTGGAGTTTCTAGTTGTGGAATTTCTAGTGTTTGAATTTCTAGTTGCCGAGTTCTTTAGTTGCGAAGTCTCAAGCTGTGGAGTTTCTAGCTGTGAAGTTTCTAGTTGCGGAGTTTCTAGTTGCGGAGTTTCTAGTTGTGGAGTTTTTAGTTGAGGAGTCTCTAGTTGTGAAGTCTCTAGTTGTTGAGTTTCTAGTTGCCGAGTTTCTAGTTGCGAAGTCTCAAGTCGTGGAGTTTCTAGCTGCGGAGTTTCTAGTTGCGGAGCTTCTAGTGGCGGAGTTTCTAGTTGTGGAATTTGTAGTTGTGGAGTATCTAGATTTGGTGTTTCAAGTTGTGGAGTTTCTAGCTGTGGAGTTTCTAGTTGCGGAGTTTCTAGTTGTGGAGTTTCTAGTTGTTGAGTTTCTAGTCGCCGAGTTCTTTAGTTGCGAAGTCTCAAGTTGTGGAGTTTCTAGCTGTGGAATTTCTAGTTGTTGAGTTTCTAGTTGCGGAGTTTCTAGTTGTGGAGTTTTTAGCTGTGGAGTCTCTAGTTGTGGAGTCTCTAGTTGTGGAGTTTCTAGTTGTGGAGTGTCTACTTGTGGAGTTTCTAGTTGTGGAGTTTCTAGTTGTGGAGTTTCTATTTGTAGTTTTTATTTTTCGAGTTTGTAGTTGTAGATTTTCTAATTGCAGAGTTCCTAGTTGTGGAGTTTCTAGTTGTGGAGTTTCTTGTTGGGGAGTTTCTAGTTGTGAAGTTTCTAATTGTGGATTTTCTAGTTGCGGAATTTCTAGTTGCGAAGTTTCTAGTTGAAGAGTTTCTACTTGAGTTTATAGCTGCGGATTTTCTAGTTCCACAGTTTCGAGTTGCAAAGTTTCAAGTTGTCGAGTTTGTAATTGCGGAGTCGCTAGTTGTGGAGTTTCTAGTTGCGGAGTTGCTAGCTGTGGAGTTTCTAGCTGCGGAGTCTCTAATTGTGCAGTCTCTAGTTTTGGAGTCTCTAGTTGTGGAGTTTCTAGTTGTGGAGTTTATAGATGTGGAGTTTCTAGCTGTGGAGATTCTAGTTGCGGAGTTTCTAGTTGCAGAGTTTCTAGTTGCGGAGTTTCTTGTTGCAGAGTTTCTAGTTGTGGAGTTTCTAGTTGTGAAGTTTTAGTTGTGGAGTTTCAAGTTGTGGAATTCATAGGTGTGGAGTTTCTAGTTGTGGAGTTTCTAGTTTTCGAGTTTCTAGTTACGGAGTTTCTAGTTGTGGAGTTTTTAGTTGTGGAGCTTTTAGTTGAGGAGTCTCTAGTTGTTGAGTCTCTAGTTGTGGAGTTCTAGTTGTGGAGTTTCTAGTTGCGGAATTTCTTGATGTGGAGTTTCTAGTTGTGGAGTTTCTGGCTGTGGAGTTTATAGTTGCGGAGTTTCTAGTATCGGAGTTTCTAGTTGTGGAGTTTCTAGTTGTGGAGTTTCTAGTTGTAGAGTTTCTAGTTGCGAAGTCTCAAGTTGTGGAGTTTCTAGTTGTGGAGTTTCTAGTTGTGGAGTTTCTAGTTGTGGGGTTCGCAGTTGTGGGGTTCGTAGTTGTGGGGTTCGTAGTTGTGCAGTTCTAGTTGTGGAGTCTCTAGTTGAGGAGTTTCCATTTGTGGTGTTTCTAGCTGTGGAGTTTCTAGTAGCGGAGTTTCTAGATGCAGAGTTTCTAGTTGCGGAGTTTTCTAGTTGTGGAGATTGTAATGGCGGAGTTTCTAGTTGCGGAGTTCCAAGTTGTGGAGTTTCTAGTTGTGGAGCTTCTAGTTCTGGGGTTCGTAGTTTTGGGATTCGTAGTTGTGCAGTTTCTAGTTTTGCAGTCTCTAGTTGTGGAATTTCCAGTTGTGGAGTTTCTAGCTGTGGAGTTTCTAGTTGCGGAGTTTCTAGTTGCAGAGTTTCTAGTTGTGGAGTTTTCTAGTTGTGGAAATTCTAGTGGCGGAGTTTCTAGTTGCGGAGTTTCAAGTTGTGGAGTTTCTCGTTGTGGAGTTTCTAGTTGTGGAGTTTCTAGTTGCGGAGTTTCTAGTTGTGGAGCTTCAAGTTGTGGAGTTTCTAGTTGTGGAGTTTCTAGTTATGGAGTTTGTAGTTGTGGAGTATCTAGTTGTGGACTTTCAAGTTGTGAAGTTTCTAGTTGTGGAGTCTCTAGTTGCGGAGTGAGTTTCTAGTTGCGGAGTTTCTGGTTGTGGAGTTTCTAGTTGCAGAGTCAGTAGTTGTGGAGTTTCTAGTTGTGGATTTTCTAGCTGTGGAGTTTCTAGTTGCGGAGTTTCTAGTTGTGGGGTTCGTAGTTGTGGAGTTCGTAGTTGTGGAGTTTCTAGTTGTGAAGTCTCTAGTTGGGGAGTTTCCAGTTGTGGAGTTTCTAGCTGTGGAGTTTTTCGTTGCGGAGTTTCTAGTTGCAGAGTTTCTAGTAGCGGAGTATTCTAGTTGTGGAGATTCTAGTGGCGGAGTTTCTAGTAGCGGAGTTTCAAGTTGTGGAGTTTCTAGTTGTGGATTTTCTAGCTGTGGAGTTTCTAGTTGCGGAGTTTTTAGTTGCGGAGTTTCTGGTTGTGGAGTTTCTAGTTCTGGAGTCTGTAGTTGTGGAGTATCTATTTGTTGGGTTTCAAGTTGTGGAGTTTCTAGTTGTTGAGTTTCTAGTAGTTGAGTTTCCAGTTGCCAAGTTTCTAGTTGCGAAATCTCAAGTCGTGGAGTTTCTAGCTGTGGAGTTTCTAGTTGCGGAGTTTCTAGTTGCGGAGTTTCTAGTTGTGGATTTTGTAGTTGTGGAGTATATAGTTGTGGTGTTTCAAGTTGTGGAGTTTCTAGTTGCGGAGTTTCTAGTTGCAGAGTTTCTCGTTCCGGAGTTTTCTAGTTGTGAAGTTTCTAGTTGTGGATTTTCTAGCTGTGGAGTTTCTAGTTGCGGAGTTTCTAGTTGTGGGGTTCGTAGTTGTGGAGTTCGTAAATGCGGAGTTTCTAGTTGTGAAGTCTCTAGTTAGGAAGTTTCCAGTTGTGGAGTTTCTAGCTGTGGAGTTTTTCGTTGTGGAGTTTCTAGTTGCAGAGTTTCTAGTAGCGGAGTTTTCTAGTTGTAGAGATTCTAGTGGCGGAGTTTCTGGTTGTGGAGTTTCTAGTTCTGGAGTCTGTAGTTGTGGAGTATCTATTTGTAGGGTTTCAAGTTGTGGAGTTTCTAGTTGTGGAGTTTCTAGTTGTTGAGTTTCTAGTTGTTGAGTTTCCAGTTGCCGAGTTTCTAGTTGCGAAATCTCAAGTCGTGGAGTTTCTAGCTGTGGAGTTTCTAGTTGCGGAGTTTCTAGTTGCGGAGTTTCTAGTTGCGGAGTTTCTAGTTGTGGATTTTGTAGTTGTGGAGTATATAGTTGTGGTGTTTCAAGTTGTGGAGTTTCTAGTTGCGGAGTTTCTAGTTGCAGAGTTTCTAGTTGCAGAGTTTGTAGTTGTGGAGTTTCTAGTTGTGAAGTTTTAGTTGTGGAGTTTCAAGTTGTGGAATTCATAGGTGTGGAGTTTCTAGTAGTGGAGTTTCTAGTTTTCGAGTTTCTAGTTACGGAGTTTCTAGTTGTGGAGTTTTTAGTTGTGGAGCTTTTAGTTGAGGAGTCTCTAGTTGTTGAGTCTCTAGTTGTGGAAGTTCTAGGTGTGGAGTTTCTAGTTGCGGAGTTTCTTGTTGCGGAGTTTCTAGATGTGGAGTTTCTAGTTGTGGAGTTTCTGGCTGTGGAGTTTATAGTTGCGGAGTTTCTAGTATCGGAGTTTCTAGTTGTGGAATTTCTAGTTGTGGAGTTTCTAGTTGTAGAGTTTCTAGTTGCGAAGTCTCAAGTTGTGGAGTTTCTAGTTGTGGAGTTTCTAGTGGCGGAGTTTCTAGTTGCAGAGTTTCATGTTTCGGAGTTTCTAGTTGTGGAGTTTGTAGTTGTGGAGTATCTAGTTGTGGGCTTTCAAGTTGTGGAGTTTCTAGTTGTGGAGTTCTAGTTGCGGAGTTTTCTAGTCGCGGAGTCTGTAGTTGTGGAGTTTCTAGTTGTGGAATTTCTAGTTACGGAGTTTCTAGTTGTGGAGCTTTTAGTTGAGTAGTCTCTAGTTGTTGAGTCTCTAGTTGTGGAATTTCTAGTTGTGGAGTTTCTAGTTGTGGAGTTTCGAGTTGTGGAATTTCAAGTTGTGGAGTCTCTAGTGGCGGAGTGAGTTTCTAGTTGCGGAGCCAGTAGTTGTGGAGTTTCTAGAGTTGGAGTTTCTAGTTGTGGAATTTCTAGTGTTTGAATTTCTAGTTGCCGAGTTCTTTAGTTGCGAAGTCTCAAGTTGTGGAGTTTCTAGCTGTGAAGTTTCTAGTTGCGGAGTTTCTAGTTGCGGAGTTTCTAGTTGTGGAGTTTTTAGTTGAGGAGTCTCTAGTTGTGGAGTCTCTAGTTGTTGAGTTTCTAGTTGCCGAGTTTCTAGTTGCGAAGTCTCAAGTCGTGGAGTTTCTAGCTGCGGAGTTTCTAGTTGCGGAGCTTCTAGTGGCGGAGTTTCTAGTTGTGGAATTTGTAGTTGTGGAGTATCTAGATTTGGTGTTTCAAGTTGTGGAGTTTCTAGCTGTGGAGTTTCTAGTTGCGGAGTTTCTAGTTGCAGAGTTTCTAGTTGCGGAGTTTCTAGTTGTGGAGTTTCTAGTTGTTGAGTTTCTAGTCGCCGAGTTCTTTAGTTGCGAAGTCTCAAGTTGTGGAGTTTCTAGCTGTGGAATTTCTAGTTGTTGAGTTTCTAGTTGCGGAGTTTCTAGTTGTGGAGTTTTTAGCTGTGGAGTCTCTAGTTGTGGAGTCTCTAGTTGTGGAGTTTCTAGTTGTGGAGTGTCTACTTGTGGAGTTTCTAGTTGTGGAGTTTCTAGTTGTGGAGTTTCTATTTGTAGTTTTTATTTTTCGAGTTTGTAGTTGTAGATTTTCTAATTGCAGAGTTCCTAGTTGTGGAGTTTCTAGTTGTGGAGTTTCTTGTTGGGGAGTATCTAGTTGTGAAGTTTCTAATTGTGGATTTTCTAGTTGCGGAATTTCTAGTTGCGAAGTTTCTAGTTGAAGAGTTTCTACTTGAGTTTATAGCTGCGGATTTTCTAGTTCCACAGTTTCGAGTTGCAAAGTTTCAAGTTGTCGAGTTTGTAATTACGGATTCGCTAGTTGTGGAGTTTCTAGTTGCGGAGTTGCTAGCTGTGGAGTTTCTAGCTGCGGAGTCTCTAATTGTGCAGTCTCTAGTTTTGGAGTCTCTAGTTGTGGAGTTTCTAGTTGTGGAGTTTATAGATGTGGAGTTTCTAGCTGTGGAGATTCTAGTTGCGGAGTTTCTAGTTGCAGAGTTTCTAGTTGCGGAGTTTCTTGTTGCAGAGTTTCTAGTTGTGGAGTTTCTAGTTGTGAAGTTTTAGTTGTGGAGTTTCAAGTTGTGGAATTCATAGGTGTGGAGTTTCTAGTTGTGGAGTTTCTAGTTTTCGAGTTTCTAGTTACGGAGTTTCTAGTTGTGGAGTTTTTAGTTGTGGAGCTTTTAGTTGAGGAGTCTCTAGTTGTTGAGTCTCTAGTTGTGGAGTTCTAGTTGTGGAGTTTCTAGTTGCGGAATTTCTTGATGTGGAGTTTCTAGTTGTGGAGTTTCTGGCTGTGGAGTTTATAGTTGCGGAGTTTCTAGTATCGGAGTTTCTAGTTGTGGAGTTTCTAGTTGTGGAGTTTCTAGTTGTAGAGTTTCTAGTTGCGAAGTCTCAAGTTGTGGAGTTTCTAGTTGTGGAGTTTCTAGTTGTGGAGTTTCTAGTTGTGGGGTTCGCAGTTGTGGGGTTCGTAGTTGTGGGGTTCGTAGTTGTGCAGTTCTAGTTGTGGAGTCTCTAGTTGAGGAGTTTCCATTTGTGGTGTTTCTAGCTGTGGAGTTTCTAGTAGCGGAGTTTCTAGATGCAGAGTTTCTAGTTGCGGAGTTTTCTAGTTGTGGAGATTGTAATGGCGGAGTTTCTAGTTGCGGAGTTCCAAGTTGTGGAGTTTCTAGTTGTGGAGCTTCTAGTTCATGGGTTCGTAGTTTTGGGATTCGTAGTTGTGCAGTTTCTAGTTTTGCAGTCTCTAGTTGTGGAATTTCCAGTTGTGGAGTTTCTAGCTGTGGAGTTTCTAGTTGCGGAGTTTCTAGTTGCAGAGTTTCTAGTTGTGGAGTTTTCTAGTTGTGGAAATTCTAGTGGCGGAGTTTCTAGTTGCGGAGTTTCAAGTTGTGGAGTTTCTCGTTGTGGAGTTTCTAGTTGTGGAGTTTCTAGTTGCGGAGTTTCTAGTTGTGGAGCTTCAAGTTGTGGAGTTTCTAGTTGTGGAGTTTCTAGTTATGGAGTTTGTAGTTGTGGAGTATCTAGTTGTGGACTTTCAAGTTGTGAAGTTTCTAGTTGTGGAGTTTCTAGTTGCGGAGTTTTCTAGTTGCGGAGTCTGTAGTTGTGGAGTTTCTAGTTGTGGAATTTCTAGTTGTGGAGTCTCTAGTTGCGGAGTGAGTTTCTAGTTGCGGAGTTTCTGGTTGTGGAGTTTCTAGTTGCAGAGTCAGTAGTTGTGGAGTTTCTAGTTGTGGATTTTCTAGCTGTGGAGTTTCTAGTTGCGGAGTTTCTAGTTGTGGGGTTCGTAGTTGTGGAGTTCGTAGTTGTGGAGTTTCTAGTTGTGAAGTCTCTAGTTGGGGAGTTTCCAGTTGTGGAGTTTCTAGCTGTGGAGTTTTTCGTTGCGGAGTTTCTAGTTGCAGAGTTTCTAGTAGCGGAGTATTCTAGTTGTGGAGATTCTAGTGGCGGAGTTTCTAGTAGCGGAGTTTCAAGTTGTGGAGTTTCTAGTTGTGGATTTTCTAGCTGTGGAGTTTCTAGTTGCGGAGTTTTTAGTTGCGGAGTTTCTGGTTGTGGAGTTTCTAGTTCTGGAGTCTGTAGTTGTGGAGTATCCATTTGTTGGGTTTCAAGTTGTGGAGTTTCTAGTTGTTGAGTTTCTAGTAGTTGAGTTTCCAGTTGCCAAGTTTCTAGTTGCGAAATCTCAAGTCGTGGAGTTTCTAGCTGTGGAGTTTCTAGTTGCGGAGTTTCTAGTTGCGGAGTTTCTAGTTGTGGATTTTGTAGTTGTGGAGTATATAGTTGTGGTGTTTCAAGTTGTGGAGTTTCTAGTTGTGGAGTTTCTAGTTGCAGAGTTTCTCGTTCCGGAGTTTTCTAGTTGTGAAGTTTCTAGTTGTGGATTTTCTAGCTGTGGAGTTTCTAGTTGCGGAGTTTCTAGTTGTGGGGTTCGTAGTTGTGGAGTTCGTAGTTGCGGAGTTTCTAGTTGTGAAGTCTCTAGTTAGGAAGTTTCCAGTTGTGGAGTTTCTAGCTGTGGAGTTTTTCGTTGTGGAGTTTCTAGTTGCAGAGTTTCTAGTAGCGGAGTTTTCTAGTTGTAGAGATTCTAGTGGCGGAGTTTCTGGTTGTGGAGTTTCTAGTTCTGGAGTCTGTAGTTGTGGAGTATCTATTTGTAGGGTTTCAAGTTGTGGAGTTTCTAGTTGTGGAGTTTCTAGTTGTTGAGTTTCTAGTTGTTGAGTTTCCAGTTGCCGAGTTTCTAGTTGCGAAATCTCAAGTCGTGGAGTTTCTAGCTGTGGAGTTTCTAGTTGCGGAGTTTCTAGTTGCGGAGTTTCTAGTTGCGGAGTTTCTAGTTGTGGATTTTGTAGTTGTGGAGTATATAGTTGTGGTGTTTCAAGTTGTGGAGTTTCTAGTTGCGGAGTTTCTAGTTGCAGAGTTTCTAGTTCCGGAGTTTTCTAGTTGTGGAGTTTCTAGTTGCGGAGTTTCTATCTGTGGAGTTTCTAATTGCGGAGTTTCTAGTTGCATAGTTTCTAGTTGTAGATTTTCTAGCTGTGGAATTTCTCCTTGCAGAGTTTTTAGTTGCGGTGTTTCTAGTTGTGGAGTTTCTAGTTGTTGAGTGTCTAGTTGCCGAGTTCTTTAGTTGCGAAGTCTCAAGTTGTAGAGTTTCTAGCTGTGGAGTTTCTAGTTGCGGAGTTTCTAGTTGCGGAGTTTCTAGTTGCGGATTTTTTAGTTGTGGAGTCTCTAGTTGTGGAGTTTCTAGTTGTGGAGTGTCTACTTGTGGAGTTTCTCGTTGTGGAGTTTCTATTTGTAGTTTTTAGTTTTCGAATGTGTAGTTGTAGATTTTCTAGTTGCAGAGTTCCTAGCTTTGGAGTATCTAGTTGCGGAGTCTCTAATTGTGCAGTCTCTAGTTTTGGAGTCTCTAGTTGTGGAGTTTCTGGTTGTGGAGTTTTTAGTTGTGGAATTTCTAACTGTGGAGATTCTAGTTGCGGAGTTTCTAGTTGCAGGGTTTCTTGTTGCGGAGTTTCTAGTTGTTGAGTTTCTAGTTGTGGAGTTTCTGGCTGTGGAGTTTCTAGTTTGGGAGTTTCTAGTTGTGGAGTTTCTTGTTGTGAGGTTCGTAGTTGTGGAGTTTCTAGTTGTCGAGTTTCTAGTTGTGGAGTCTCTAGTTGTGGAGTTTCTAGTTGTGGGGTTCGTAGTTGTGGGGTTCGTAGTTGTCGAGTTTCTAGTTGTGGAGTCTCTAGTTGTGGAGTTTCTAGTTGTGGGGTTCGTAGTTGTGGGGTTCGTAGTTGTGGAGTTTCTAGTTGCGGAGTTTCAAGTCGTGGAGTTTCTCGTTGTGGAGTTTCTAGTTGTGGATTGTCTAGTTGTGGAGTTTCTAGTTGTGGAGTTTCTAGTTATGGAGTTTGTAGTTGTGGAGTATCTAGTTGTGGACTTTCAAGTTGTGAAGTTTCTAGTTGTGGAGTTTCTAGTTGCGGAGTTTTCTAGTTGCGGAGTCTGTAGTTGTGGAGTTTCTAGTTGTGGAATTTCTAGTTGTGGAGTCTCTATTTGCGGAGTGAGTTTCTAGTTGCGGAGTTTCTGGTTGTGGAGTTTCTAGTTGCAGAGTAAGTAGTTGTGGAGTTTCTAGTTGTGGATTTTCTAGCTGTGGAGTTTCAAGTTGTGGAGTATCTAGTTGTGGAGTTTCTCGTTGTTGAGTTTCTAGTAGTTGAGTTTCCAGTTGCCGAGTTTCTAGTTGCGAAATCTCAAGTCGTGGAGTTTCTAGCTGTGGAGTTTCTAGTTGCGGAGTTTCTAGTTGCGGAGTTTCTAGTTGCGGAGTTTCTAGTTGTGGATTTTGTAGTTGTGGAGTATATAGTTGTCGTGTTTCAAGTTGTGGAGTTTCTAGTTGCGGAGTTTCTAGTTGCAGAGTTTCTAGTTCCGGAGTTTTCTAGTTGTGGAGTTTCTAGTTGCGGAGTTTCTATCTGTGGAGTTTCTAATTGCAAAGTTTCTAGTTGCAGAGTTTCTAGTTGTGGATTTTCTAGCTGTGGAATTTCTCCTTGCAGAGTTTTTAGTTGCGGTGTTTCTAGTTGTGGAGTTTCTAGTTGTTGAGTTTCTAGGTGCCGAGTTCTTTAGTTGCGAAGTCTCAAGTTGTAGAGTTTATAGCTGTGGAGTTTCTAGTTGCGGAGTTTCTAGTTGTGGATTTTTTAGTTGTGGAGTCTCTAGTTGTGGAGTTTCTAGTTGTGGAGTGTCTACTTGTGGAGTTTCTAGTTGTGGAGTTTCTATTTGTAGTTTTTAGTTTTCGAATTTGTAGTTGTAGATATTCTAGTTGCAGAGTTCCTAGTTTTGGAGTATCTAGTTGCGGAGTCTCTAATTGTGCAGTCTCTAGTTTTGGAGTCTCTAGTTGTGGAGTTTCTGGTTGTGGAGTTTTTAGTTGTGGAATTTCTAACTGTGGAGATTCTAGTTGCGGAGTTTCTAGTTGCAGGGTTTCTTGTTGCGGAGTTTCTAGTTGTGGAGTTTCTAGTTGTGGAGTTTCTGGCTGTGGAGTTTCTAGTTTGGGAGTTTCTAGTTGTGGAGTTTCTAGTTGTGAGGTTCGTAGTTGTGGAGTTTCTAGTTGTCGAGTTTCTAGTTGTGGAGTCTCTAGTTGTGGAGTTTCTAGTTGTGGGGTTCGTAGTTGTGGGGTTCGTAGTTGTGGAGTTTCTAGTTGCGGAGTTCCAAGTCGTGTAGTTTCTCGTTGTGGAGTTTCTAGTTTCGGATTGTCTAGTTGTGAAGTTTCTAGTTGTGGAGTTTCTAGTTATGGAGTTTGTAGTTGTGGAGTATCTAGTTGTGGACTTTCAAGTTGTGAAGTTTCTAGTTGTGGAGTTTCTAGTTGCGGAGTTTTCTAGTTGCGGAGTCTGTAGAGTTGGAGTTTCTAGTTGTGGAATTTCTAGTTGTGGAGTCTCTAGTTGCGGAGTGAGTTTCTAATTGCGGAGTTTCTGGTTGTGGAGTTTCTAGTTGCAGAGTCAGTAGTTGTGGAGTTTCTAGTTGTGGATTTTCTAGCTGTGGAGTTTCTAGTTGCGGAGTTTCTAGTTTTGGGGTTCGTAGTTGTGGAGTTCGTAGTTGTGGAGTTTCTAGTTGTGAAGTCTCTAGTTGGGGAGTTTCCAGTTGTGGAGTTTTTCGTTGCGGAGTTTCTAGTTGCAGAGTTTCTAGTAGCGGAGTTTTCTAGTTGTGGAGATTCTAGTGGCGGAGTTTCTAGTAGCGGAGTTTCAAGTTGTGGAGTTTCTAGTTGTGGATTTTCTAGCTGTGGAGTTTCTAGTTGCGGAGTTTTTAGTTGCGGAGTTTCTGGTTGTGGAGTTTCTAGTTCTGGAGTCTGTAGTTGTGGAGTATCTATTTGTTGGGTTTCAAGTTGTGGAGTTTCTAGTTGTTGAGTTTCTAGTAGTTGAGTTTCCAGTTGCCGAGTTTCTAGTTGCGAAATCTCAAGTCGTGGAGTTTCTAGCTGTGGAGTTTCTAGTTGCGGAGTTTCTAGTTGCGGAGTTTCTAGTTGTGGATTCTGTAGTTGTGGAGTATATAGTTGTGGTGTTTCAAGTTGTGGAATTTCTAGTTGCGGAGTTTCTAGTTGCAGAGTTTCTCGTTCCGGAGTTTTCTAGTTGTGAAGTTTCTAGTTATGGATTTTCTAGCTGTGGAGTTTCTAGTTGCGGAGTTTTAGTTGCGGAGTTTCTGGTTGTGGAGTTTCTAGTTCTGGAGTCTGTAGTTGTGGAGTATCTATTTGTTGGGTTTCAAGTTGTGGAGTTTCTAGTTGTGGAGTTTCTAGTTGTTGAGCTTCTAGTAGTTGAGTTTCCAGTTGCCGAGTTTCTAGTTGCGAAATCTCAAGTCGTGGAATTTCTAGCTGTGGAGTTTCTAGTTGCGGAGTTTCTAGTCGGAGTTTCTAGTTGCGGAGTTTCTAGTTGTGGATTTTGTAGTTGTGGAGTATATAGTTGTGGTGTTTCAAGTTGTGGAGTTTCTAGTTGCGGAGTTTCTAGTTGCAGAGTTTCTAGTTCCGGAGTTTTCTAGTTGTGGAGTTTCTAGTTGCGGAGTTTCTATCTGTGGAGTTTCTAATTGCGGAGTTTCTAGTTGCAGAGTTTCTAGTTGTGGAGTTTCTAGTTGTAGAGTTTCTATTTGTAGTTTTTATTTTTTGAGTTTGTAGTTGTAGATTTTCTAGTTGCAGAGTTCCTAGTTGTGGAGTTTCTAGTTGTGGAGTTTCTTGTTGGGGTGTTTCTAGTTGTGAAGTTTCTAATTGTGGATTTTCTAGTTGCGGAATTTCTAGTTGCGAAGTTTCTAGTTGGGGAGTTTCTACTTGAGTTTATAGTTGTATATTTTCTAGTTCAACAGTTTCGAGTTGCAAAGTTTCAAGTTGTCGAGTTTGTAGTTGCGGAGTCGCTAGTTGTAGAGTTTCTAGTTGCGGAGTTGCTAGCTGTGGAGTTTCTAGTTGCGGAGTCTCTAATTGTGCAGTCTCTAGTTTTGGAGTCTCTAGTTGTGGAGTTTCTAGTTGTGGAGTTTATAGTTGTGGAGTTTCTAGCTGTGGAGTTTCTAGTTGCGGAGTTTTTAGTTGCAGAGTTTCCAGTTGCGGAGTTTCTTGTTGCAGAGTTTCTAGTTGTGGAGTTTCTAGTTGTGAAGTTTTAGTTGTGGAGTTTCAAGTTGTGGAATTCATAGGTGTGGAGTTTCTAGTTGTGCAGTTTCTAGTTTTCGAGTTTCTAGTTGCGGAGTTCCAAGTTGTGGAGTTTCTAGTTGTGGAGCTTCTAGTTCTGGGGTTCGTAGTTGTGGGATTCGTAGTTGTGCAGTTTCTAGTTTTGCAGTCTCTAGTTGTGGAGTTTCCAGTTGTGGAGTTTCTAGCTGTGGAGTTTCTAGTTGCGGAGTTTCTAGTTGCAGAGTTTCTAGTTGTGGAGTTTTCTAGTTGTGGAAATTCTAGTGGCGGAGTTTCTAGTTGCGGAGTTTCAAGTTGTGGAGTTTCTCGTTGTGGAGTTTCTAGTTGTGGAGTTTCTAGTTGCGGAGTTTCTAGTTGTGGAGCTTCAAGTTGTGGAGTTTCTAGTTGTGGAGTTTCTAGTTATGGAGTTTGTAGTTGTGGAGTATCTAGTTGTGGACTTTCAAGTTGTGAAGTTTCTAGTTGTGGAGTTTCTTGTTGCGGAGTTTTCTAGTTGCGGAGTCTGTAGTTGTGGAGTTTCTAGTTGTGGAATTTCTAGTTGTGGAGTCTCTAGTTGCGGAGTGAGTTTCTAGTTGCGGAGTTTCTGGTTGTGGAGTTTCTAGTTGCAGAGTCAGTAGTTGTGGAGTTTCTAGTTGTGGATTTTCTAGCTGTGGAGTTTCTAGTTGCGGAGTTTCTAGTTGTGGGGTTCGTAGTTGTGGAGTTCGTAGTTGTGGAGTTTCTAGTTGTGAAGTCTCTAGTTGGGGAGTTTCCAGTTGTGGAGTTTCTAGCTGTGGAGTTTTTCGTTGCGGAGTTTCTAGTTGCAGAGTTTCTAGTAGCGGAGTTTTCTAGTTGTGGAGATTCTAGTGGCGGAGTTTCTAGTAGCGGAGTTTCAAGTTGTGGAGTTTCTAGTTGTGGATTTTCTAGCTGTGGAGTTTCTAGTTGCGGAGTTTTTAGTTGCGGAGTTTCTGGTTGGGGAGTTTCTAGTTCTGGAGTCCGTAGTTGTGGAGTATCTATTTGTTGGGTTTCAAGTTGTGGAGTTTCTAGTTGTTGAGTTTCTAGTAGTTGAGTTTCCAGTTGCCGAGTTTCTAGTTGCGAAATCTCCAGTCGTGGAGTTTCTAGCTGTGGAGTTTCTAGTTGCGGAGTTTCTAGTTGCGGAGTTTCTAGTTGTGGATTTTGTAGTTGTGGAGTATATAGTTGTGGTGTTTCAAGTTGTTGAGTTTCTAGTTGCGGAGTTTCTAGTTGCAGAGTTTCTCGTTCCGGAGTTTTCTAGTTGTGAAGTTTCTAGTTGTGGATATTCTAGCTGTGGAGTTTCTAGTTGCGGAGTTTCTAGTTGTGGGGTTCGTAGTTGTGGAGTTCGTAGTTGCGGAGTTTCTAGTTGTGAAGTCTCTAGTTAGGGAGTTTCCAGTTGTGGAGTTTCTAGCTGTGGAGTTTTTCGTTGTGGAGTTTCTAGTTGCAGAGTTTCTAGTAGCGGAGTTTTCTAGTTGTAAAGATTCTAGTGGCGGAGTTTCTAGTTGCGGAGTTTCAAGTTGTGGAGTTTCTAGTTGTGGATTTTTTAGCTGTGGAGTTTCTAGTTGCGGAGTTTTTAGTTGCAGAGTTTCTGGTTGTGGAGTTTCTAGTTCTGGAGTCTGTAGTTGTGGAGTATCTATTTGTAGGGTTTCAAGTTGTGGAGTTTCTAGTTGTGGAGTTTCTAGTTGTTGAGTTTCTAGTTGTTGAGTTTCCAGTTGCCGAGTTTCTAGTTGCGAAATCTCAAGTCGTGGAGTTTCTAGCTGTGGAGTTTCTAGTTGCGGAGTTTCTAGTTGCGGAGTTTCTAGTTGCGGAGTTTCTAGTTGTGGATTTTGTAATTGTGGAGTATATAGTTGTGGTGTTTCAAGTTGTGGAGTTTCTAGTTGCGGAGTTTCTAGTTGCAGAGTTTCTAGTTCCGGAGTTTTCTAGTTGTGGAGTTTCTAGTTGCGGAGTTTCTATCTGTGGAGTTTCTAATTGCGGAGTTTCTAGTTGCATAGTTTCTAGTTGTGGATTTTCTAGCTGTGGAATTTCTCCTTGCAGAGTTTTTAGTTGCGGTGTTTCTAGTTGTGGAGTTTCTAGTTGTTGAGTGTCTAGTTGCCGAGTTCTTTAGTTGCGAAGTCTCAAGTTGTAGAGTTTCTAGCTGTGGAGTTTCTAGTTGCGGAGTTTCTAGTTGCGGAGTTTCTAGTTGCGGATTTTTTAGTTGTGGAGTCTCTAGTTGTGGAGTTTCTAGTTGTGGAGTGTCTACTTGTGGAGTTTCTCGTTGTGGAGTTTCTATTTGTAGTTTTTAGTTTTCGAATGTGTAGTTGTAGATTTTCTAGTTGCAGAGTTCCTAGTTTTGGAGTATCTAGTTGCGGAGTCTCTAATTGTGCAGTCTCTAGTTTTGGAGTCTCTAGTTGTGGAGTTTCTGGTTGTGGAGTTTTTAGTTGTGGAATTTCTAACTGTGGAGATTCTAGTTGCGGAGTTTCTAGTTGCAGGGTTTCTTGTTGCGGAGTTTCTAGTTGTTGAGTTTCTAGTTGTGGAGTTTCTGGCTGTGGAGTTTCTAGTTTGGGAGTTTCTAGTTGTGGAGTTTCTTGTTGTGAGGTTCGTAGTTGTGGAGTTTCTAGTTGTCGAGTTTCTAGTTGTGGAGTCTCTAGTTGTGGAGTTTCTAGTTGTGGGGTTCGTAGTTGTGGGGTTCGTAGTTGTCGAGTTTCTAGTTGTGGAGTCTCTAGTTGTGGAGTTTCTAGTTGTGGGGTTCGTAGTTGTGGGGTTCGTAGTTGTGGAGTTTCTAGTTGCGGTGTTTCAAGTCGTGGAGTTTCTCGTTGTGGAGTTTCTAGTTGTGGATTGTCTAGTTGTGGAGTTTCTAGTTGTGGAGTTTCTAGTTATGGAGTTTGTAGTTGTGGAGTATCTAGTTGTGGACTTTCAAGTTGTGAAGTTTCTAGTTGTGGAGTTTCTAGTTGCGGAGTTTTCTAGTTGCGGAGTCTGTAGTTGTGGAGTTTCTAGTTGTGGAATTTCTAGTTGTGGAGTCTCTATTTGCGGAGTGAGTTTCTAGTTGCGGAGTTTCTGGTTGTGGAGTTTCTAGTTGCAGAGTAAGTAGTTGTGGAGTTTCTAGTTGTGGATTTTCTAGCTGTGGAGTTTCAAGTTGTGGAGTATCTAGTTGTGGAGTTTCTAGTTGTTGAGTTTCTAGTAGTTGAGTTTCCAGTTGCCGAGTTTCTAGTTGCGAAATCTCAAGTCGTGGAGTTTCTAGCTGTGGAGTTTCTAGTTGCGGAGTTTCTAGTTGCGGAGTTTCTAGTTGCGGAGTTTCTAGTTGTGGATTTTGTAGTTGTGGAGTATATAGTTGTCGTGTTTCAAGTTGTGGAGTTTCTAGTTGCGGAGTTTCTAGTTGCAGAGTTTCTAGTTCCGGAGTTTTCTAGTTGTGGAGTTTCTAGTTGCGGAGTTTCTATCTGTGGAGTTTCTAATTGCAAAGTTTCTAGTTGCAGAGTTTCTAGTTGTGGATTTTCTAGCTGTGGAATTTCTCCTTGCAGAGTTTTTAGTTGCGGTGTTTCTAGTTGTGGAGTTTCTAGTTGTTGAGTTTCTAGGTGCCGAGTTCTTTAGTTGCGAAGTCTCAAGTTGTAGAGTTTATAGCTGTGGAGTTTCTAGTTGCGGAGTTTCTAGTTGTGGATTTTTTAGTTGTGGAGTCTCTAGTTGTGGAGTTTCTAGTTGTGGAGTGTCTACTTGTGGAGTTTCTAGTTGTGGAGCTTCTATTTGTAGTTTTTAGTTTTCGAATTTGTAGTTGTAGATATTCTAGTTGCAGAGTTCCTAGTTTTGGAGTATCTAGTTGCGGAGTCTCTAATTGTGCAGTCTCTAGTTTTGGAGTCTCTAGTTGTGGAGTTTCTGGTTGTGGAGTTTTTAGTTGTGGAATTTCTAACTGTGGAGATTCTAGTTGCGGAGTTTCTAGTTGCAGGGTTTCTTGTTGCGGAGTTTCTAGTTGTGGAGTTTCTGGCTGTGGAGTTTCTAGTTTGGGAGTTTCTAGTTGTGGAGTTTCTAGTTGTGAGGTTCGTAGTTGTGGAGTTTCTAGTTGTCGAGTTTCTAGTTGTGGAGTCTCTAGTTGTGGAGTTTCTAGTTGTGGGGTTCGTAGTTGTGGGGTTCGTAGTTGTGGAGTTTCTAGTTGCGGAGTTCCAAGTCGTGTAGTTTCTCGTTGTGGAGTTTCTAGTTTCGGATTGTCTAGTTGTGAAGTTTCTAGTTGTGGAGTTTCTAGTTATGGAGTTTGTAGTTGTGGAGTATCTAGTTGTGGACTTTCAAGTTGTGAAGTTTCTAGTTGTGGAGTTTCTAGTTGCGGAGTTTTCTAGTTGCGGAGTCTGTAGAGTTGGAGTTTCTAGTTGTGGAATTTCTAGTTGTGGAGTCTCTAGTTGCGGAGTGAGTTTCTAATTGCGGAGTTTCTGGTTGTGGAGTTTCTAGTTGCAGAGTCAGTAGTTGTGGAGTTTCTAGTTGTGGATTTTCTAGCTGTGGAGTTTCTAGTTGCGGAGTTTCTAGTTTTGGGGTTCGTAGTTGTGGAGTTCGTAGTTGTGGAGTTTCTAGTTGTGAAGTCTCTAGTTGGGGAGTTTCCAGTTGTGGAGTTTTTCGTTGCGGAGTTTCTAGTTGCAGAGTTTCTAGTAGCGGAGTTTTCTAGTTGTGGAGATTCTAGTGGCGGAGTTTCTAGTAGCGGAGTTTCAAGTTGTGGAGTTTCTAGTTGTGGATTTTCTAGCTGTGGAGTTTCTAGTTGCGGAGTTTTTAGTTGCGGAGTTTCTGGTTGTGGAGTTTCTAGTTCTGGAGTCTGTAGTTGTGGAGTATCTATTTGTTGGGTTTCAAGTTGTGGAGTTTCTAGTTGTTGAGTTTCTAGTAGTTGAGTTTCCAGTTGCCGAGTTTCTAGTTGCGAAATCTCAAGTCGTGGAGTTTCTAGCTGTGGAGTTTCTAGTTGCGGAGTTTCTAGTTGCGGAGTTTCTAGTTGTGGATTCTGTAGTTGTGGAGTATATAGTTGTGGTCTTTCAAGTTGTGGAATTTCTAGTTGCGGAGTTTCTAGTTGCAGAGTTTCTCGTTCCGGAGTTTTCTAGTTGTGAAGTTTCTAGTTATGGATTTTCTAGCTGTGGAGTTTCTAGTTGCGGAGTTTTAGTTGCGGAGTTTCTGGTTGTGGAGTTTCTAGTTCTGGAGTCTGTAGTTGTGGAGTATCTATTTGTTGGGTTTCAAGTTGTGGAGTTTCTAGTTGTGGAGTTTCTAGTTGTTGAGCTTCTAGTAGTTGAGTTTCCAGTTGCCGAGTTTCTAGTTGCGAAATCTCAAGTCGTGGAATTTCTAGCTGTGGAGTTTCTAGTTGCGGAGTTTCTAGTCGGAGTTTCTAGTTGCGGAGTTTCTAGTTGTGGATTTTGTAGTTGTGGAGTATATAGTTGTGGTGTTTCAAGTTGTGGAGTTTCTAGTTGCGGAGTTTCTAGTTGCAGAGTTTCTAGTTCCGGAGTTTTCTAGTTGTGGAGTTTCTAGTTGCGGAGTTTCTATCTGTGGAGTTTCTAATTGCGGAGTTTCTAGTTGCAGAGTTTCTAGTTGTGGAGTTTCTAGTTGTAGAGTTTCTATTTGTAGTTTTTATTTTTTGAGTTTGTAGTTGTAGATTTTCTAGTTGCAGAGTTCCTAGTTGTGGAGTTTCTAGTTGTGGAGTTTCTTGTTGGGGTGTTTCTAGTTGTGAAGTTTCTAATTGTGGATTTTCTAGTTGCGGAATTTCTAATTGCGAAGTTTCTAGTTGGGGAGTTTCTACTTGAGTTTATAGTTGTATATTTTCTAGTTCAACAGTTTCGAGTTGCAAAGTTTCAAGTTGTCGAGTTTGTAGTTGCGGAGTCGCTAGTTGTAGAGTTTCTAGTTGCGGAGTTGCTAGCTGTGGAGTTTCTAGTTGCGGAGTCTCTAATTGTGCAGTCTCTAGTTTTGGAGTCTCTAGTTGTGGAGTTTCTAGTTGTGGAGTTTATAGTTGTGGAGTTTCTAGCTGTGGAGTTTCTAGTTGCGGAGTTTTTAGTTGCAGAGTTTCCAGTTGCGGAGTTTCTTGTTGCAGAGTTTCTAGTTGTGGAGTTTCTAGTTGTGAAGTTTTAGTTGTGGAGTTTCAAGTTGTGGAATTCATAGGTGTGGAGTTTCTAGTTGTGCAGTTTCTAGTTTTCGAGTTTCTAGTTGCGGAGTTCCAAGTTGTGGAGTTTCTAGTTGTGGAGCTTCTAGTTCTGGGGTTCGTAGTTGTGGGATTCGTAGTTGTGCAGTTTCTAGTTTTGCAGTCTCTAGTTGTGGAGTTTCCAGTTGTGGAGTTTCTAGCTGTGGAGTTTCTAGTTGCGGAGTTTCTAGTTGCAGAGTTTCTAGTTGTGGAGTTTTCTAGTTGTGGAAATTCTAGTGGCGGAGTTTCTAGTTGCGGAGTTTCAAGTTGTGGAGTTTCTCGTTGTGGAGTTTCTAGTTGTGGAGTTTCTAGTTGCGGAGTTTCTAGTTGTGGAGCTTCAAGTTGTGGAGTTTCTAGTTGTGGAGTTTCTAGTTATGGTGTTTGTAGTTGTGGAGTATCTAGTTGTGGACTTTCAAGTTGTGAAGTTTCTAGTTGTGGAGTTTCTAGTTGCGGAGTTTTCTAGTTGCGGAGTCTGTAGTTGTGGAGTTTCTAGTTGTGGAATTTCTAGTTGTGGAGTCTCTAGTTGCGGAGTGAGTTTCTAGTTGCGGAGTTTCTGGTTGTGGAGTTTCTAGTTGCAGAGTCAGTAGTTGTGGAGTTTCTAGTTGTGGATTTTCTAGCTGTGGAGTTTCTAGTTGCGGAGTTTCTAGTTGTGGGGTTCGTAGTTGTGGAGTTCGTAGTTGTGGAGTTTCTAGTTGTGAAGTCTCTAGTTGGGGAGTTTCCAGTTGCGGAGTTTCTAGCTGTGGAGTTTTTCGTTGCGGAGTTTCTAGTTGCAGAGTTTCTAGTAGCGGAGTTTTCTAGTTGTGGAGATTCTAGTGGCGGAGTTTCTAGTAGCGGAGTTTCAAGTTGTGGAGTTTCTAGTTGTGGATTTTCTAGCTGTGGAGTTTCTAGTTGCGGAGTTTTTAGTTGCGGAGTTTCTGGTTGGGGAGTTTCTAGTTCTGGAGTCCGTAGTTGTGGAGTATCTATTTGTTGGGTTTCAAGTTGTGGAGTTTCTAGTTGTTGAGTTTCTAGTAGTTGAGTTTCCAGTTGCCGAGTTTCTAGTTGCGAAATCTCCAGTCGTGGAGTTTCTAGCTGTGGAGTTTCTAGTTGCGGAGTTTCTAGTTGCGGAGTTTCTAGTTGTGGATTTTGTAGTTGTGGAGTATATAGTTGTGGTGTTTCAAGTTGTTGAGTTTCTAGTTGCGGAGTTTCTAGTTGCAGAGTTTCTCGTTCCGGAGTTTTCTAGTTGTGAAGTTTCTAGTTGTGGATTTTCTAGCTGTGGAGTTTCTAGTTGCGGAGTTTCTAGTTGTGGGGTTCGTAGTTGTGGAGTTCGTAGTTGCGGAGTTTCTAGTTGTGAAGTCTCTAGTTAGGGAGTTTCCAGTTGTGGAGTTTCTAGCTGTGGAGTTTTTCGTTGTGGAGTTTCTAGTTGCAGAGTTTCTAGTAGCGGAGTTTTCTAGTTGTAAAGATTCTAGTGGCGGAGTTTCTAGTTGCGGAGTTTCAAGTTGTGGAGTTTCTAGTTGTGGATTTTCTAGCTGTGGAGTTTCTAGTTGCGGAGTTTTTAGTTGCAGAGTTTCTGGTTGTGGAGTTTCTAGTTCTGGAGTCTGTAGTTGTGGAGTATCTATTTGTAGGGTTTCAAGTTGTGGAGTTTCTAGTTGTGGAGTTTCTAGTTGTTGAGTTTCTAGTTGTTGAGTTTCCAGTTGCCGAGTTTCTAGTTGCGAAATCTCAAGTCGTGGAGTTTCTAGCTGTGGAGTTTCTAGTTGCGGAGTTTCTAGTTGCGGAGCTTCTAGTTGCGGAGTTTCTAGTTGTGGATTTTGTAGTTGTGGAGTATATAGTTGTGGTGTTTCAAGTTGTGGAGTTTCTAGTTGCGGAGTTTCTAGTTGCAGAGTTTCTAGTTCCGGAGTTTTCTAGTTGTGGAGTTTCTAGTTGCGGAGTTTCTATCTGTGGAGTTTCTAATTGCGGAGTTTCTAGTTGCATAGTTTCTAGTTGTGGATTTTCTAGCTGTGGAATTTCTCCTTGCAGAGTTTTTAGTTGCGGTGTTTCTAGTTGTGGAGTTTCTAGTTGTTGAGTTTCTAGTTGCCGAGTTCTTTAGTTGCGAAGTCTCAAGTTGTAGAGTTTCTAGCTGTGGAGTTTCTAGTTGCGGAGTTTCTAGTTGCGGAGTTTCTAGTTGTGGATTTTTTAGTTGTGGAGTCTCTAGTTGTGGAGTTTCTAGTTGTGGAGTGTCTACTTGTGGAGTTTCTAGTTGTGGAGTTTCTATTTGTAGTTTTTAGTTTTCGAATTTGTAGTTGTAGATTTTCTAGTTGCAGAGTTCCTAGTTTTGGAGTATCTAGTTGCGAAGTCTCTAATTGTGCAGTCTCTAGTTTTGGAGTCTCTAGTTGTGGAGTTTCTGGTTGTGGAGTTTTTAGTTGTGGAATTTCTAACTGTGGAGATTCTAGTTGCGGAGTTTCTAGTTGCAGGGTTTCTTGTTGCGGAGTTTCTAGTTGTTGAGTTTCTAGTTGTGGAGTTTCTGGCTGTGGAGTTTCTAGTTTGGGAGTTTCTAGTTGTGGAGTTTCTTGTTGTGAGGTTCGTAGTTGTGGAGTTTCTAGTTGTCGAGTTTCTAGTTGTGGAGTCTCTAGTTGTGGAGTTTCTAGTTGTGGGGTTCGTAGTTGTGGGGTTCGTAGTTGTGGAGTTTCTAGTTGCGGAGTTTCAAGTCGTGGAGTTTCTCGTTGTGGAGTTTCTAGTTGTGGATTGTCTAGTTGTGGAGTTTCTAGTTGTGGAGTTTCTAGTTATGGAGTTTGTAGTTGTGGAGTATCTAGTTGTGGACTTTCAAGTTGTGAAGTTTCTAGTTGTGGAGTTTCTAGTTGCGGAGTTTTCTAGTTGCGGAGTCTGTAGTTGTGGAGTTTCTAGTTGTGGAATTTCTAGTTGTGGAGTCTCTAGTTGCGGAGTGAGTTTCTAGTGGCGGAGTTTCTGGTTGTGGAGTTTCTAGTTGCAGAGTCAGTAGTTGTGGAGTTTCTAGTTGTGGATTTTCTAGCTGTGGAGTTTCAAGTTGTGGAATTTCTAGTTGTGGAGTTTCTAGCTGTTGAGTTTCTAGTAGTTGAGTTTCCAGTTGCCGAGTTTCTAGTTGCGAAATCTCAAGTCGTGGAGTTTCTAGCTGTGGAGTTTCTAGTTGCGGAGTTTCTAGTTGCGGAGTTTCTAGTTGCGGAGTTTCTAGTGGTGGATTTTGTAGTTGTGGAGTATATAGTTGTGGTGTTTCAAGTTGTGGAGTTTCTAGTTGCGGAGTTTCTAGTTGCAGAGTTTCTAGTTCCGGAGTTTTCTAGTTGTGGAGTTTCTAGTTGCGGAGTTTCTATCTGTGGAGTTTCTAATTGCGGAGTTTCTAGTTGCAGAGTTTCTAGTTGTGGATTTTCTAGCTGTGGAATTTCTCCTTGCAGAGTTTTTAGTTGCGGCGTTTCTAGTTGTGGAGTTTCTAGTTGTTGAGTTTCTAGGTGCCGAGTTCTTTAGTTGCGAAGTCTCAAGTTGTAGAGTTTCTAGCTGTGGAGTTTCTAGTTGCAGAGTTTCTAGTTCCGGAGTTTTCTAGTTGTGGAGTTTCTAGTTGCGGAGTTTCTATCTGTGGAGTTTCTAATTGCGGAGTTTCTAGTTGCAGAGTTTCTAGTTGTGGAGTTTCTAGTTGTAGAGTTTCTATTTGTAGTTTTTATTTTTTGAGTTTGTAGTTGTAGATTTTCTAGTTGCAGAGTTCCTAGTTGTGGAGTTTCTAGTTGTGGAGTTTCTTGTTGGGGTGTTTCTAGTTGTGAAGTTTCTAATTGTGGATTTTCTAGTTGCGGAATTTCTAGTTGCGAAGTTTCTAGTTGGGGAGTTTCTACTTGAGTTTATAGTTGTATATTTTCTAGTTCAACAGTTTCGAGTTGCAAAGTTTCAAGTTGTCGAGTTTGTAGTTGCGGAGTCGCTAGTTGTAGAGTTTCTAGTTGCGGAGTTGCTAGCTGTGGAGTTTCTAGTTGCGGAGTCTCTAATTGTGCAGTCTCTAGTTTTGGAGTCTCTAGTTGTGGAGTTTCTAGTTGTGGAGTTTATAGTTGTGGAGTTTCTAGCTGTGGAGTTTCTAGTTGCGGAGTTTCTAGTTGCAGAGCTTCCAGTTGCGGAGTTTCTTGTTGCAGAGTTTCTAGTTGTGGAGTTTCTAGTTGTGAAGTTTTAGTTGTGGAGTTTCAAGTTGTGGAATTCATAGGTGTGGAGTTTCTAGTTGTGCAGTTTCTAGTTTTCGAGTTTCTAGTTGCGGAGTTCCAAGTTGTGGAGTTTCTAGTTGTGGAGCTTCTAGTTCTGGGGTTCGTAGTTGTGGGATTCGTAGTTGTGCAGTTTCTAGTTTTGCAGTCTCTAGTTGTGGAGTTTCCAGTTGTGGAGTTTCTAGCTGTGGAGTTTCTAGTTGCGGAGTTTCTAGTTGCAGAGTTTCTAGTTGTGGAGTTTTCTAGTTGTGGAAATTCTAGTGGCGGAGTTTCTAGTTGCGGAGTTTCAAGTTGTGGAGTTTCTCGTTGTGGAGTTTCTAGTTGTGGAGTTTCTAGTTGCGGAGTTTCTAGTTGTGGAGCTTCAAGTTGTGGAGTTTCTAGTTGTGGAGTTTCTAGTTATGGAGTTTGTAGTTGTGGAGTATCTAGTTGTGGACTTTCAAGTTGTGAAGTTTCTAGTTGTGGAGTTTCTAGTTGCGGAGTTTTCTAGTTGCGGAGTCTGTAGTTGTGGAGTTTCTAGTTGTGGAATTTCTAGTTGTGGAGTCTCTAGTTGCGGAGTGAGTTTCTAGTTGCGGAGTTTCTGGTTGTGGAGTTTCTAGTTGCAGAGTCAGTAGTTGTGGAGTTTCTAGTTGTGGATTTTCTAGCTGTGGAGTTTCTAGTTGCGGAGTTTCTAGTTGTGGGGTTCGTAGTTGTGGAGTTCGTAGTTGTGGAGTTTCTAGTTGTGAAGTCTCTAGTTGGGGAGTTTCCAGTTGTGGAGTTTCTAGCTGTGGAGTTTTTCGTTGCGGAGTTTCTAGTTGCAGAGTTTCTAGTAGCGGAGTTTTCTAGTTGTGGAGATTCTAGTGGCGGAGTTTCTAGTAGCGGAGTTTCAAGTTGTGGAGTTTCTAGTTGTGGATTTTCTAGCTGTGGAGTTTCTAGTTGCGGAGTTTTTAGTTGCGGAGTTTCTGGTTGTGGAGTTTCTAGTTCTGGAGTCCGTAGTTGTGGAGTATCTATTTGTTGGGTTTCAAGTTGTGGAGTTTCTAGTTGTTGAGTTTCTAGTAGTTGAGTTTCCAGTTGCCGAGTTTCTAGTTGCGAAATCTCCAGTCGTGGAGTTTCTAGCTGTGGAGTTTCTAGTTGCGGAGTTTCTAGTTGCGGAGTTTCTAGTTGTGGATTTTGTAGTTGTGGAGTATATAGTTGTGGTGTTTCAAGTTGTTGAGTTTCTAGTTGCGGAGTTTCTAGTTGCAGAGTTTCTCGTTCCGGAGTTTTCTAGTTGTGAAGTTTCTAGTTGTGGATTTTCTAGCTGTGGAGTTTCTAGTTGCGGAGTTTCTAGTTGTGGGGTTCGTAGTTGTGGAGTTCGTAGTTGCGGAGTTTCTAGTTGTGAAGTCTCTAGTTAGGGAGTTTCCAGTTGTGGAGTTTCTAGCTGTGGAGTTTTTCGTTGTGGAGTTTCTAGTTGCAGAGTTTCTAGTAGCGGAGTTTTCTAGTTGTAGAGATTCTAGTGGCGGAGTTTCTAGTTGCGGAGTTTCAAGTTGTGGAGTTTCTAGTTGTGGATTTTCTAGCTGTGGAGTTTCTAGTTGCGGAGTTTTTAGTTGCAGAGTTTCTGGTTGTGGAGTTTCTAGTTCTGGAGTCTGTAGTTGTGGAGTATCTATTTGTAGGGTTTCAAGTTGTGGAGTTTCTAGTTGTGGAGTTTCTAGTTGTTGAGTTTCTAGTAGTTGAGTTTCCAGTTGCCGAGTTTCTAGTTGCGAAATCTCAAGTCGTGGAGTTTCTAGCTGTGGAGTTTCTAGTTGCGGAGTTTCTAGTTGCGGAGTTTCTAGTTGCGGAGTTTCTAGTGGTGGATTTTGTAGTTGTGGAGTATATAGTTGTGGTGTTTCAAGTTGTGGAGTTTCTAGTTGCGGAGTTTCTAGTTGCAGAGTTTCTAGTTCCGGAGTTTTCTAGTTGTGGAGTTTCTAGTTGCGGAGTTTCTATCTGTGGAGTTTCTAATTGCGGAGTTTCTAGTTGCAGAGTTTCTAGTTGTGGATTTTCTAGCTGTGGAATTTCTCCTTGCAGAGTTTTTAGTTGCGGTGTTTCTAGTTGTGGAGTTTCTAGTTGTTGAGTTTCTAGGTGCCGAGTTCTTTAGTAGCGAAGTCTCAAGTTGTAGAGTTTCTAGCTGTGGAGTTTCTAGTTGCGGAGTTTCTAGTTGCGGAGTTTCTAGTTGTGGATTTTTTAGTTGTGGAGTCTCTAGTTGTGGAGTTTCTAGTTGTGGAGTGTCTACTTGTGGAGTTTCTAGTTGTGGAGTTTCTATTTGTAGTTTTTAGTTTTCGAATTTGTAGTTGTAGATTTTCTAGTTGCAGAGTTCCTAGTTTTGGAGTATCTAGTTGCGGAGTCTCTAATTGTGCAGTCTCTAGTTTTGGAGTCTCTAGTTGTGGAGATTCTGGTTGTGGAGTTTTTAGTTGTGGAATTTCTAACTGTGGAGATTCTAGTTGCGGAGTTTCTAGTTGCAGGGTTTCTTGTTGCGGAGTTTCTAGTTGTGGAGTTTCTAGTTGTGGAGTTTCTGGCTGTGGAGTTTCTAGTTTGGGAGTTTCTAGTTGTGGAGTTTCTAGTTGTGAGGTTCGTAGTTGTGGAGTTTCTAGTTGTCGAGTTTCTAGTTGTGGAGTCTCTAGTTGTGGAGTTTCTAGTTGTGGGGTTCGTAGTTGTGGGGTTCGTAGTTGTGGAGTTTCTAGTTGCGGAGTTCCAAGTCGTGGAGTTTCTCGTTGTGGAGTTTCTAGTTGTGGATTGTCTAGTTGTGAAGTTTCTAGTTGTGGAGTTTCTAGTTATGGAGTTTGTAGTTGTGGAGTATCTAGTTGTGGATTGTCTAGTTGTGAAGTTTCTAGTTGTGGAGTTTCTAGTTATGGAGTTTGTAGTTGTGGAGTATCTAGTTGTGGACTTTCAAGTTGTGAAGTTTCTAGTTGTGGAGTTTCTAGTTGCGGAGTTTTCTAGTTGCGGAGTCTGTAGAGTTGGAGTTTCTAGTTGTGGAATTTCTAGTTGTGGAGTCTCTAGTTGCGGAGTGAGTTTCTAGTTGCGGAGTTTCTGGTTGTGGAGTTTCTAGTGGCAGAGTCAGTAGTTGTGGAGTTTCTAGTTGTGGATTTTCTAGCTGTGGAGTTTCTAGTTGCGGAGTTTCTAGTTGTGGGGTTCGTAGTTGTGGAGTTCGTAGTTGTGGAGTTTCTAGTTGTGAAGTCTCTAGTTGGGGAGTTTCCAGTTGTGGAGTTTCTAGCTGTGGAGTTTTTCGTTGCGGAGTTTCTAGTTGCAGAGTTTCTAGTAGCGGAGTTTTCTAGTTGTGGAGATTCTAGTGGCGGAGTTTCTAGTAGCGGAGTTTCAAGTTGTGGAGTTTCTAGTTGTGGATTTTCTAGCTGTGGAGTTTCTAGTTGCGGAGTTTTTAGTTGCGGAGTTTCTGGTTGTGAAGTTTCTAGTTCTGGAGTCTGTAGTTGTGGAGTATCTATTTGTTGGGTTTCAAGTTGTGGAGTTTCTAGTTGTTGAGTTTCTAGTAGTTGAGTTTCCAGTTGCCGAGTTTCTAGTTGCGAAATCTCAAGTCGTGGAGTTTCTAGCTGTGGAGTTTCTAGTTGCGGAGTTTTTAGTTGCAGAGTTTCTAGTTTCGGAGTTTTCTAGTTGTGGAGTTTCTAGTGGCGGAGTTTCTAGTTGCGGAGCTTCAAGTTGTGGAGTTTCTAGTTGTGGAGTTTCTAGTTGTGGAGTTTGTAGTTGTGGAGTATCTAGTTGTGGGCTTTCAAGTTGTGGAGTTTCTAGTTGTGGAGTTCTAGTTGCGGAGTTTTCTAGTCGCGGAGTCTGTAGTTGTGGAGTTTCTAGTTGTGGAATTTCTAGTTACGGAGTTTCTAGTTGTGGAGCTTTTAGTTGAGTAGTCTCTAGTTGTTCAGTCTCTAGTTGTGGAGTTTCTAGTTGCGGAGCCAGTAGTTGTGGAGTTTCTAGAGTTGGAGTTTCTAGTTGTGGAATTTCTAGTGTTTGAATTTCTAGTTGCCGAGTTCTTTAGTTGCGAAGTCTCAAGTTGTGGAGTTTCTAGCTGTGAAGTTTCTAGTTGCGGAGTTTCTAGTTGCGGAGTTTCTAGTTGTGGAGTTTTTAGTTGAGGAGTCTCTAGTTGTGGAGTCTCTAGTTGTTGAGTTTCTAGTTGCCGAGTTTCTAGTTGCGAAGTCTCAAGTCGTGGAGTTTCTAGCTGCGGAGTTTCTAGTTGCGGAGCTTCTAGTGGCGGAGTTTCTAGTTGTGGAATTTGTAGTTGTGGAGTATCTAGATTTGGTGTTTCAAGTTGTGGAGTTTCTAACTGTGGAGTTTCTAGTTGCGGAGTTTCTAGTTGCAGAGTTTCTAGTTGCGGAGTTTCTAGTTGTGGAGTTTCTAGTTGTTGAGTTTCTAGTCGCCGAGTTCTTTAGTTGCGAAGTCTCAAGTTGTGGAGTTTCTAGCTGTGGAATTTCTAGTTGTTGAGTTTCTAGTTGCGGAGTTTCTAGTTGTGGAGTTTTTAGCTGTGGAGTCTCTAGTTGTGGAGTCTCTAGTTGTGGAGTTTCTTGTTGTGGAGTGTCTACTTGTGGAGTTTCTAGTTGTGGAGTTTCTAGTTGTGGAGTTTCTATTTGTAGTTTTTATTTTTCGAGTTTGTAGTTGTAGATTTTCTAATTTCAGAGTTCCTAGTTGTGGAGTTTCTAGTTGTGGAGTTTCTTGTTGGGGAGTTTCTAGTTGTGAAGTTTCTAATTGTGGATTTTCTAGTTGCGGAATTTCTAGTTGCGAAGTTTCTAGTTGGGGAGTTTCTACTTGAGTTTATAGCTGTGGATTTTCTAGTTCCACAGTTTCGAGTTGCAAAGTTTCAAGTTGTCGAGTTTGTAATTGCGGAGTCGCTAGTTGTGGAGTTTCTAGTTGCGGAGTTGCTAGCTGTGGAGTTTCTAGCTGCGGAGTCTCTAATTGTGCAGTCTCTAGTTTTGGAGTCTCTAGTTGTGGAGTTTCTAGTTGTGGAGTTTATAGATGTGGAGTTTCTAGCTGTGGAGATTCTAGTTGCGGAGTTTCTAGTTGCAGAGTTTCTAGTTGCGGAGTTTCTTGTTGCAGAGTTTCTAGTTGTGGAGTTTCTAGTTGTGAAGTTTTAGTTGTGGAGTTTCAAGTTGTGGAATTCATAGGTGTGGAGTTTCTAGTTGTGGAGTTTCTAGTTTTCGAGTTTCTAGTTACGGAGTTTCTAGTTGTGGAGTTTTTAGTTGTGGAGCTTTTAGTTGAGGAGTCTCTAGTTGTTGAGTCTCTAGTTGTGGAGTTCTAGTTGTGGAGTTTCTAGTTGCGGAATTTCTTGATGTGGAGTTTCTAGTTGTGGAGTTTCTGGCTGTGGAGTTTATAGTTGCGGAGTTTCTAGTATCGGAGTTTCTAGTTGTGGAGTTTCTAGTTGTGGAGTTTCTAGTTGTAGAGTTTCTAGTTGCGAAGTCTCAAGTTGTGGAGTTTCTAGTTGTGGAGTTTCTAGTTGTTGAGTTTCTAGTTGTGGGGTTCGCAGTTGTGGGGTTCGTAGTTGTGGGGTTCGTAGTTGTGCAGTTCTAGTTGTGGAGTCTCTAGTTGAGGAGTTTCCATTTGTGGTGTTTCTAGCTGTGGAGTTTCTAGTTGCGGAGTTTCTAGATGCAGAGTTTCTAGTTGCGGAGTTTTCTAGTTGTGGAGATTGTAATGGCGGAGTTTCTAGTTGCGGAGTTCCAAGTTGTGGAGTTTCTAGTTGTGGAGCTTCTAGTTCTGGGGTTCGTAGTTTTGGGATTCGTAGTTGTGCAGTTTCTAGTTTTGCAGTCTCTAGTTGTGGAATTTCCAGTTGTGGAGTTTCTAGCTGTGGAGTTTCTAGTTGCGGAGTTTCTAGTTGCAGAGTTTTTAGTTGTGGAGTTTTCTAGTTGTGGAAATTCTAGTGGCGGAGTTTCTAGTTGCGGAGTTTCAAGTTGTGGAGTTTCTCGTTGTGGAGTTTCTAGTTGTGGAGTTTCTAGTTGCGGAGTTTCTAGTTGTGGAGCTTCAAGTTGTGGAGTTTCTAGTTGTGGAGTTTCTAGTTATGGAGTTTGTAGTTGTGGAGTATCTAGTTGTGGACTTTCAAGTTGTGAAGTTTCTAGTTGTGGAGTTTCTAGTTGCGGAGTTTTCTAGTTGCGGAGTCTGTAGTTGTGGAGTTTCTAGTTGTGGAATTTCTAGTTGTGGAGTCTCTAGTTGCGGAGTGAGTTTCTAGTTGCGGAGTTTCTGGTTGTGGAGTTTCTAGTTGCAGAGTCAGTAGTTGTGGAGTTTCTTGTTGTGGATTTTCTAGCTGTGGAGTTTCTAGTTGCGGAGTTTCTAGTTGTGGGGTTCGTAGTTGTGGAGTTCGTAGTTGTGGAGTTTCTAGTTGTGAAGTCTCTAGTTGGGGAGTTTCCAGTTGTGGAGTTTCTAGCTGTGGAGTTTTTCGTTGCGGAGTTTCTAGTTGCAGAGTTTCTAGTAGCGGAGTTTTCTAGTTGTGGAGATTCTAGTGGCGGAGTTTCTAGTAGCGGAGTTTCAAGTTGTGGAGTTTCTAGTTGTGGATTTTCTAGCTGTGGAGTTTCTAGTTGCGGAGTTTTTAGTTGCGGAGTTTCTGGTTGTGGAGTTTCTAGTTCTGGAGTCTGTAGTTGTGGAGTATCTATTTGTTGGGTTTCAAGTTGTGGAGTTTCTAGTTGTTGAGTTTCTAGTAGTTGAGTTTCCAGTTGCCGAGTGTCTAGTTGCGAATTCTCAAGTCGTGGAGTTTCTAGCTGTGGAGTTTCTAGTTGCGGAGTTTCTAGTTGCGGAGTTTCTAGTTGTGGATTTTGTAGTTGTGGAGTATATAGTTGTGGTGTTTCAAGTTGTGGAGTTTCTAGTTGCGGAGTTTCTAGTTGCAGAGTTTCTCGTTCCGGACTTTTCTAGTTGTGAAGTTTCTAGTTGTGGATTTTCTAGCTGTGGAGTTTCTAGTTGCGGAGTTTCTAGTTGTGGGGTTCGTAGTTGTGGAGTTCGTAGTTGCGGAGATTCTAGTTGTGAAGTCTCTAGTTAGGGAGTTTCCCGTTGTGGAGTTTCTAGCTGTGGAGTTTTTCGTTGTGGAGTTTCTAGTTGCAGAGTTTCTAGTAGCGGAGTTTTCTAGTTGTAGAGATTCTAGTGGCGGAGTTTCTAGTTGCGGAGTTTCAAGTTGTGGAGTTTCTAGTTGTGGATTTTCTAGCTGTGGAGTTTCTAGTTGCGGAGTTTTTAGTTGCGGAGTTTCTGGTTGTGGAGCTTCTAGTTCTGGAGTCTGTAGTTGTGGAGTATCTATTTGTAGGGTTTCAAGTTGTGGAGTTTCTAGTTGTGGAGTTTCTAGTTGTTGAGTTTCTAGTTGTTGAGTTTCCAGTTGCCGAGTTTCTAGTTGCGAAATCTCAAGTCGTGGAGTTTCTAGCTGTGGAGTTTCTAGTTGCGGAGTTTCTAGTTGCGGAGTTTCTAGTTGCGGAGTTTCTAGTTGTGGATTTTGTAGTTGTGGAGTATATAGTTGTGGTGTTTCAAGTTGTGGAGTTTCTAGTTGCGGAGTTTCTAGTTGCAGAGTTTCTAGTTCCGGAGTTTTCTAGTTGTGGAGTTTCTAGTTGCGGAGTTTCTATCTGTGGAGTTTCTAATTGCGGAGTTTCTAGTTGCATAGTTTCTAGTTGTGGATTTTCTAGCTGTGGAATTTCTCCTTGCAGAGTTTTTAGTTGCGGTGTTTCTAGTTGTGGAGTTTCTAGTTGTTGAGTGTCTAGTTGCCGAGTTCTTTAGTTGTGGAGTCTCTAGTTGTGGAGTTTCTAGTTGTGGAGTGTCTACTTGTGGAGTTTCTCGTTGTGGAGTTTCTATTTGTAGTTTTTAGTTTTCGAATTTGTAGTTGTAGATTTTCTAGTTGCAGAGTTCCTAGTTTTGGAGTATCTAGTTGCGGAGTCTCTAATTGTGCAGTCTCTAGTTTTGGAGTCTCTAGTTGTGGAGTTTCTGGTTGTGGAGTTTTTAGTTGTGGAATTTCTAACTGTGGAGATTCTAGTTGCGGAGTTTCTAGTTGCAGGGTTTCTTGTTGCGGAGTTTCTAGTTGTTGAGTTTCTAGTTGTGGAGTTTCTGGCTGTGGAGTTTCTAGTTTGGGAGTTTCTAGTTGTGGAGTTTCTTGTTGTGAGGTTCGTAGTTGTGGGGTTCGTAGTTGTCGAGTTTCTAGTTGTGGAGTCTCTAGTTGTGGAGTTTCTAGTTGTGGGGTTCGTAGTTGTGGGGTTCGTAGTTGTGGAGTTTCTAGTTGCGGAGTTTCAAGTCGTGGAGTTTCTCGTTGTGGAGTTTCTAGTTGTGGATTGTCTAGTTGTGGAGTTTCTAGTTGTGGAGTTTCTAGTTATGGAGTTTGTAGTTGTGGAGTATCTAGTTGTGGACTTTCAAGTTGTGAAGTTTCTAGTTGTGGAGTTTCTAGTTGCGGAGTTTTCTAGTTGCGGAGTCTGTAGTTGTGGAGTTTCTAGTTGTGGAATTTCTAGTTGTGGAGTCTCTAGTTGCGGAGTGAGTTTCTAGTTGCGGAGTTTCTGGTTGTGGAGTTTCTAGTTGCAGAGTAAGTAGTTGTGGAGTTTCTAGTTGTGGATTTTCTAGCTGTGGAGTTTCAAGTTGTGGAGTTTCTAGTTGTGGAGTTTCTAGTTGTTGAGTTTCTAGTAGTTGAGTTTCCAGTTGCCGAGTTTCTAGTTGCGAAATCTCAAGTCGTGGAGTTTCTAGCTGTGGAGTTTCTAGTTGCGGAGTTTCTAGTTGCGGAGTTTCTAGTTGCGGAGTTTCTAGTTGTGGATCTTGTAGTTGTGGAGTATATAGTTGTGGTGTTTCAAGTTGTGGAGTTTCTAGTTGCGGAGTTTCTAGTTGCAGAGTTTCTAGTTCCGGAGTTTTCTAGTTGTGGAGTTTCTAGTTGCGGAGTTTCTATCTGTGGAGTTTCTAATTGCGGAGTTTCTAGTTGCAGAGTTTCTAGTTGTGGATTTTCTAGCTGTGGAATTTCTCCTTGCAGAGTTTTTAGTTGCGGTGTTTCTAGTTGTGGAGTTTCTAGTTGTTGAGTTTCTAGGTGCCGAGTTCTTTAGTTGCGAAGTCTCAAGTTGTAGAGTTTCTAGCTGTGGAGTTTCTAGTTGCGGAGTTTCTAGTTGCGGAGTTTCTAGTTGTGGATTTTTTAGTTGTGGAGTCTCTAGTTGTGGAGTTTCTAGTTGTGGAGTGTCTACTTGTGGAGTTTCTAGTTGTGGAGTTTCTATTTGTAGTTTTTAGTTTTCGAATTTGTAGTTGTAGATATTCTAGTTGCAGAGTTCCTAGTTTTGGAGTATCTAGTTGCGGAGTCTCTAATTGTGCAGTCTCTAGTTTTGGAGTCTCTAGTTGTGGAGTTTCTGGTTGTGGAGTTTTTAGTTGTGGAATTTCTAACTGTGGAGATTCTAGTTGCGGAGTTTCTAGTTGCAGGGTTTCTTGTTGCGGAGTTTCTAGTTGTGGAGTTTCTAGTTGTGGAGTTTCTGGCTGTGGAGTTTCTAGTTTGGGAGTTTCTAGTTGTGGAGTTTCTAGTTGTGAGGTTCGTAGTTGTGGAGTTTCTAGTTGTCGAGTTTCTAGTTGTGGAGTCTCTAGTTGTGGAGTTTCTCGTTGTGGGGTTCGTAGTTGTGGGGTTCGTAGTTGTGGAGTTTCTAGTTGCGGAGTTCCAAGTCGTGGAGTTTCTCGTTGTGGATTTTCTAGTTTCGGATTGTCTAGTTGTGAAGTTTCTAGTTGTGGAGTTTCTAGTTATGGAGTTTGTAGTTGTGGAGTGTCTAGTTGTGGACTTTCAAGTTGTGAAGTTTCTAGTTGTGGAGTTTCTAGTTGCGGAGTTTTCTAGTTGCGGAGTCTGTAGAGTTGGAGTTTCTAGTTGTCGAATTTCTAGTTGTGGAGTCTCTAGTTGCGGAGTGAGTTTCTAGTTGCGGAGTTTCTGGTTGTGGAGTTTCTAGTTGCAGAGTCAGTAGTTGTGGAGTTTCTAGTTGTGGATTTTCTAGCTGTGGAGTTTCTAGTTGCGGAGTTTCTAGTTTTGGGGTTCGTAGTTGTGGAGTTCGTAGTTGTGGAGTTTCTAGTTGTGAAGTCTCTAGTTGGGGAGTTTCCAGTTGTGGAGATTCTAGCTGTGGAGTTTTTCGTTGTGGAGTTTCTAGTTGCAGAGTTTCTAGTAGCGGAGTTTTCTAGTTGTAGAGATTCTAGTGGCGGAGTTTCTAGTTGCGGAGTTTCAAGTTGTGGAGTTTCTAGTTGTGGATTTTCTAGCTGTGGAGTTTCTAGTTGCGGAGTTTTTAGTTGCAGAGTTTCTGGTTGTGGAGTTTCTAGTTCTGGAGTCTGTAGTTGTGGAGTATCTATTTGTAGGGTTTCAAGTTGTGGAGTTTCTAGTTGTGGAGTTTCTAGTTGTTGAGTTTCTAGTTGTTGAGTTTCCAGTTGCCGAGTTTCTAGTTGCGAAATCTCAAGTCGTGGAGTTTCTAGCTGTGGAGTTTCTAGTTGCGGAGTTTCTAGTTGCGGAGTTTCTAGTTGCGGAGTTTCTAGTTGTGGATTTTGTAGTTGTGGAGTATATAGTTGTGGTGTTTCAAGTTTTGGAGTTTCTAGTTGCGGAGTTTCTAGTTGCAGAGTTTCTAGTTCCGGAGTTTTCTAGTTGTGGAGTTTCTAGTTGCGGAGTTTCTATCTGTGGAGTTTCTAATTGCGGAGTTTCTAGTTGCATAGTTTCTAGTTGTGGATTTTCTAGCTGTGGAATTTCTCCTTGCAGAGTTTTTAGTTGCGGTGTTTCTAGTTGTGGAGTTTCTAGTTGTTGAGTTTCTAGTTGCCGAGTTCTTTAGTTGCGAAGTCTCAAGTTGTAGAGTTTCTAGCTGTGGAGTTTCTAGTTGCGGAGTTTCTAGTTGCGGAGTTTCTAGTTGTGGATTTTTTAGTTGTGGAGTCTCTAGTTGTGGAGTTTCTAGTTGTGGAGTGTCTACTTGTGGAGTTTCTAGTTGTGGAGTTTCTATTTGTAGTTTTTAGTTTTCGAATTTGTAGTTGTAGATTTTCTAGTTGCAGAGTTCCTAGTTTTGGAGTATCTAGTTGCGGAGTCTCTAATTGTGCAGTCTCTAGTTTTGGAGTCTCTAGTTGTGGAGTTTCTGGTTGTGGAGTTTTTAGTTGTGGAATTTCTAACTGTGGAGATTCTAGTTGCGGAGTTTCTAGTTGCAGGGTTTCTTGTTGCGGAGTTTCTAGTTGTTGAGTTTCTAGTTGTGGAGTTTCTGGCTGTGGAGTTTCTAGTTTGGGAGTTTCTAGTTGTGGAGTTTCTTGTTGTGAGGTTCGTAGTTGTGGAGTTTCTAGTTGTCGAGTTTCTAGTTGTGGAGTCTCTAGTTGTGGAGTTTCTAGTTGTGGGGTTCGTAGTTGTGGGGTTCGTAGTTGTGGAGTTTCTAGTTGCGGAGTTTCAAGTCGTGGAGTTTCTCGTTGTGGAGTTTCTAGTTGTGGATTGTCTAGTTGTGGAGTTTCTAGTTGTGGAGTTTCTAGTTATGGAGTTTGTAATTGTGGAGTATCTAGTTGTGGACTTTCAAGTTGTGAAGTTTCTAGTTGTGGAGTTTCTAGTTGCGGAGTTTTCTAGTTGCGGAGTCTGTAGTTGTGGAGTTTCTAGTTGTGGAATTTCTAGTTGTGGAGTCTCTAGTTGCGGAGTGAGTTTCTAGTGGCGGAGTTTCTGGTTGTGGAGTTTCTAGTTGCAGAGTCAGTAGTTGTGGAGTTTCTAGTTGTGGATTTTCTAGCTGTGGAGTTTCAAGTTGTGGAATTTCTAGTTGTGGAGTTTCTAGTTGTTGAGTTTCTAGTAGTTGAGTTTCCAGTTGCCGAGTTTCTAGTTGCGAAATCTCAAGTCGTGGAGTTTCTAGCTGTGGAGTTTCTAGTTGCGGAGTTTCTAGTTGCGGAGTTTCTAGTTGCGGAGTTTCTAGTGGGGGATTTTGTAGTTGTGGAGTATATAGTTGTGGTGTTTCAAGTTGTGGAGTTTCTAGTTGCGGAGTTTCTAGTTGCAGAGTTTCTAGTTGCGGAGTTTTCTGATTGTGGAGTTTCTAGTTGCGGAGTTTCTATCTGTGGAGTTTCTAATTGCGGAGTTTCTAGTTGCAGAGTTTCTAGTTGTGGATTTTCTAGCTGTGGAATTTCTCCTTGCAGAGTTTTTAGTTGCGGTGTTTCTAGTTGTGGAGTTTCTAGTTGTTGAGTTTCTAGGTGCCGAGTTCTTTAGTTGCGAAGTCTCAAGTTGTAGAGTTTCTAGCTGTGGAGTTTCTAGTTGCGGAGTTTCTAGTTGCGGAGTTTCTAGTTGTGGATTTTTTAGTTGTGGAGTCTCTAGTTGTGGAGTTTCTAGTTGTGGAGTGTCTACTTGTGGAGTTTCTAGTTGTGGAGTTTCTATTTGTAGTTTTTAGTTTTCGAATTTGTAGTTGTAGATTTTCTAGTTGCAGAGTTCCTAGTTTTGGAGTATCTAGTTGCGGAGTCTCTAATTGTGCAGTCTCTAGTTTTGGAGTCTCTAGTTGTGGAGTTTCTGGTTGTGGAGTTTTTAGTTGTGGAATTTCTAACTGTGGAGATTCTAGTTGCGGAGTTTCTAGTTGCAGGGTTTCTTGTTGCGGAGTTTCTAGTTGTGGAGTTTCTAGTTGTGGAGTTTCTGGCTGTGGAGTTTCTAGTTTGGGAGTTTCTAGTTGTGGAGTTTCTAGTTGTGAGGTTCGTAGTTGTGGAGTTTCTAGTTGTCGAGTTTCTAGTTGTGGAGTCTCTAGTTGTGGAGTTTCTAGTTGTGGGGTTCGTAGTTGTGGGGTTCGTAGTTGTGGAGTTTCTAGTTGCGGAGTTCCAAGTCGTGGAGTTTCTCGTTGTGGAGTTTCTAGTTGTGGATTGTCTAGTTGTGAAGTTTATAGTTGTGGAGTTTCTAGTTATGGAGTTTGTAGTTGTGGAGTATCTAGTTGTGGACTTTCAAGTTGTGAAGTTTCTAGTTGTGGAGTTTCTAGTTGCGGAGTTTTCTAGTTGCGGAGTCTGTAGAGTTGGAGTTTCTAGTTGTGGAATTTCTAGTTGTGGAGTCTCTAGTTGCGGAGTGAGTTTCTAGTTGCGGAGTTTCTGGTTGTGGAGTTTCTAGTGGCAGAGTCAGTAGTTGTGGAGTTTCTAGTTGTGGATTTTCTAGCTGTGGAGTTTCTAGTTGCGGAGTTTCTAGTTGTGGGGTTCGTAGTTGTGGAGTTCGTAGTTGTGGAGTTTCTAGTTGTGAAGTCTCTAGTTGGGGAGTTTCCAGTTGTGGAGTTTCTAGCTGTGGAGTTTTTCGTTGCGGAGTTTCTAGTTGCAGAGTTTCTAGTAGCGGAGTTTTCTAGTTGTGGAGATTCTAGTGGCGGAGTTTCTAGTAGCGGAGTTTCAAGTTGTGGAGTTTCTAGTTGTGGATTTTCTAGCTGTGGAGTTTCTAGTTGCGGAGTTTTTAGTTGCGCAGTTTCTGGTTGTGGAGTTTCTAGTTCTGGAGTCTGTAGTTGTGGAGTATCTATTTGTTGGGTTTCAAGTTGTGGAGTTTCTAGTTGTTGAGTTTCTAGTAGTTGAGTTTCCAGTTGCCGAGTTTCTAGTTGCGAAATCTCAAGTCGTGGAGTTTCTAGCTGTGGAGTTTCTAGTTGCGGAGTTTCTAGTGGCGGAGTTTCTAGTTGTGGATTCTGTAGTTGTGGAGTATATAGTTGTGGTGTTTCAAGTTGTGGAGTTTCTAGTTGCGGAGTTTCTAGTTGCAGAGTTTCTCGTTCCGGAGTTTTCTAGTTGTGAAGTTTCTAGTTGTGGATTTTCTAGCTGTGGAGTTTCTAGTTGCGGAGTTTCTAGTTGTGGGGTTCGTAGTTGCGGAGTTTCTAGTTGTGAAGTCTCTAGTTAGGGAGTTTCCAGTTGTGGAGTTTCTAGCTGTGGAGTTTTTCGTTGTGGAGTTTCTAGTTGCAGAGTTTCTAGTAGCGGAGTTTTCTAGTTGTGGAGATTCTAGTGGCGGAGTTTCTAGTTGCGAAGTTTCAAGTTGTGGAGTTTCTAGTTGTGGATTTTCTAGCTGTGGAGTTTCTAGTTGCGGAGTTTTAGTGGCGGAGTTTCTGATTGTGGAGTTTCTAGTTCTGGAGTCTGTAGTTGTGGAGTATCTATTTGTTGGGTTTCAAGTTGTGGAGTTTCTAGTTGTTGAGTTTCTAGTAGTTGAGTTTCCAGTTGCCGAGTTTCTAGTTGCGAAATCTCAAGTCGTGGAGTTTCTAGCTGTGGAGTTTCTAGTTGCGGAGTTTCTAGTTGCAGAGTTTCTAGTTTCGGAGTTTTCTAGTTGTGGAGTTTCTATCTGTGGAGTTTCTAATTGCGGAGTTTCTAGTTGCATAGTTTCTAGTTGTGGATTTTCTAGCTGTGGAATTTCTCCTTGCAGAGTTTTTAGTTGCGGTGTTTCTAGTTGTGGAGTTTCTAGTTGTTGAGTTTCTAGTTGCCGAGTTCTTTAGTTGCGAAGTCTCAAGTTGTAGAGTTTCTAGCTGTGGAGTTTCTAGTTGCGGAGTTTCTAGTTGCGGAGTTTCTAGTTGCGGATTTTTTAGTTGTGGAGTCTCTAGTTGTGGAGTTTCTAGTTGTGGAGTGTCTACTTGTGGAGTTTCTAGTTGTGGAGTTTCTATGTGTAGTTTTTAGTTTTCGAATTTGTAGTTGTAGATTTTCTAGTTGCAGAGTTCCTAGTTTTGGAGTATCTAGTTGCGCAGTCTCTAATTGTGCAGTCTCTAGTTTTGGAGTCTCTAGTTGTGGAGTTTCTGGTTGTGGAGTTTTTAGTTGTGGAATTTCTAACTGTGGAGATTCTAGTTGCGGAGTTTCTAGTTGCAGGGTTTCTTGTTGCGGAGTTTCTAGTTGTTGAGTTTCTAGTTGTGGAGTTTCTGGCTGTGGAGTTTCTAGTTTGGGAGTTTCTAGTTGTGGAGTTTCTTGTTGTGAGGTTCGTAGTTGTGGAGTTTCTAGTTGTCGAGTTTCTAGTTGTGGAGTCTCTAGTTGTGGAGTTTCTAGTTGTGGGGTTCGTAGTTGTGGGGTTCGTAGTTGTGGAGTTTCTAGTTGCGGAGTTTCAAGTCGTGGAGTTTCTCGTTGTGGAGTTTCTAGTTGTGGATTGTCTAGTTGTGGAGTTTCTAGTTGTGGAGTTTCTAGTTATGGAGTTTGTAGTTGTGGAGTATCTAGTTATGGACTTTCAAGTTGTGAAGTTTCTAGTTGTGGAGTTTCTAGTTGCGGAGTTTTCTAGTTGCGGAGTCTGTAGTTGTGGAGTTTCTAGTTGTAGAATTTCTAGTTGTGGAGTCTCTAGTTGCGGAGTGAGTTTCTAGTGGCGGAGTTTCTGGTTGTGGAGTTTCTAGTTGCAGAGTCAGTAGTTGTGGAGTTTCTAGTTGTGGATTTTCTAGCTGTGGAGTTTCAAGTTGTGGAATTTCTAGTAGTGGAGTTTCTAGTTGTTGAGTTTCTAGTAGTTGAGTTTCCAGTTGTCGAGTTTCTAGTTGCGAAATCTCAAGTCGTGGAGTTTCTAGCTGTGGAGTTTCTAGTTGCGGAGTTTCTAGTTGCGGAGTTTCTAGTTGCGGAGTTTCTAGTTGTGGATTTTGTAGTTGTGGAGTATATAGTTGTGGTGTTTCAAGTTGTGGAGTTTCTAGTTGCGGAGTTTCTAGTTGCAGAGTTTCTAGTTCCGGAGTTTTCTAGATGTGGAGTTTCTAGTTGCGGAGTTTCTATCTGTGGAGTTTCTAATTGCGGAGTTTCTAGTTGCAGAGTTTCTAGTTGTGGATTTTCTAGCTGTGGAATTTCTCCTTGCAGAGTTTTTAGTTGCGGTGTTTCTAGTTGTGGAGTTTCTAGTTGTTGAGTTTCTAGGTGCCGAGTTCTTTAGTTGCGAAGTCTCAAGTTGAGAGTTTCTAGCTGTGGAGTTTCTAGTTGCGGAGTTTCTAGTTGCGGAGTTTCTAGTTGTGGATTTTTTAGTTGTGGAGTCTCTAGTTGTGGAGTTTCTAGTTGTGGAGTGTCTACTTGTGGAGTTTCTAGTTGTGGAGTTTCTATTTGTAGTTTTTAGTTTTCGAATTTGTAGTTGTAGATTTTCTAGTTGCAGAGTTCCTAGTTTTGGAGTATCTAGTTGCGGAGTCTCTAATTGTGCAGTCTCTAGTTTTGGAGTCTCTAGTTGTGGAGTTTCTGGTTGTGGAGTTTTTAGTTGTGGAATTTCTAACTGTGGAGATTCTAGTTGCGGAGTTTCTAGTTGCAGGGTTTCTTGTTGCGGAGTTTCTAGTTGTGGAGTTTCTAGTTGTGGAGTTTCTGGCTGTGGAGTTTCTAGTTTGGGAGTTTCTAGTTGTGGAGTTTCTAGTTGTGAGGTTCGTAGTTGTGGAGTTTCTAGTTGTCGAGTTTCTAGTTGTGGAGTCTCTAGTTGTGGAGTTTCTAGTTGTGGGGTTCGTAGTTGTGGGGTTCGTAGTTGTGGAGTTTCTAGTTGCGGAGTTCCAAGTCGTGGAGTTTCTCATTGTGGAGTTTCTAGTTGTGGATTGTCTAGTTGTGAAGTTTCTAGTTGTGGAGTTTCTAGTTATGGAGTTTGTAGTTGTGGAGTATCTAGTTGGGGACTTTCAAGTTGTGAAGTTTCTAGTTGTGGAGTTTCTAGTTGCGGAGTTTTCTAGTTGCGGAGTCTGTAGAGTTGGAGTTTCTAGTTGTGGAATTTCTAGTTGTGGAGTCTCTAGTTGCGGAGTGAGTTTCTAGTTGCGGAGTTTCTGGTTGTGGAGTTTCTAGTGGCAGAGTCAGTAGTTGTGGAGTTTCTAGTTGTGGATTTTCTAGCTGTGGAGTTTCTAGTTGCGGAGTTTCTAGTTGTGGGGTTCGTAGTTGTGGAGTTCGTAGTTGTGGAGTTTCTAGTTGTGAAGTCTCTAGTTGGGGAGTTTCCAGTTGTGGAGTTTCTAGCTGTGGAGTTTTTCGTTGCGGAGTTTCTAGTTGCAGAGTTTCTAGTAGCGGAGTTTTCTAGTTGTGGAGATTCTAGTGGCGGAGTTTCTAGTAGCGGAGTTTCAAGTTGTGGAGTTTCTAGTTGTGGATTTTCTAGCTGTGGAGTTTCTAGTTGCGGAGTTTTTAGTTGCGGAGTTTCTGGTTGTGGAGTTTCTAGTTCTGGAGTCTGTAGTTGTGGAGTATCTATTTATTGGGTTTCAAGTTGTGGAGTTTCTAGTTGTTGAGTTTCTAGTAGTTGAGTTTCCAGTTGCCGAGTTTCTAGTTGCGAAATCTCAAGTCGTGGAGTTTCTAGCTGTGGAGTTTCTAGTTGCGGAGTTTCTAGTTGCAGAGTTTCTAGTTTCGGAGTTTTCTAGTTGTGGAGTTTCTAGTGGCGGAGTTTCTAGTTGCGGAGCTTCAAGTTGTGGAGTTTCTAGTTTTGGAGTTTCTAGTTGTGGAGTTTGTAGTTGTGGAGTATCTAGTTGTGGGCTTTCAAGTTGTGGAGTTTCTAGTTGTGGAGTTCTAGTTGCGGAGTTTTCTAGTCGCGGAGTCTGTAGTTGTGGAGTTTCTAGTTGTGGAATTTCTAGTTACGGAGTTTCTAGTTGTGGACCTTTTAGTTGAGTAGTCTTTAGTTGTTGAGTCTCTAGTTGTGGAATTTCTAGTTGTGGAGTTTCTAGTTGTGGAGTTTCTAGTTGTGGAATTTCAAGTTGTGGAGTCTCTAGTGGCGGAGTGAGTTTCTAGTTGCGGAGCCAGTAGTTGTGGAGTTTCTAGTTGCGGAGCCAGTAGTTGTGGAGTTTCTAGAGTTGGAGTTTCTAGTTGTGGAATTTCTAGTGTTTGAATTTCTAGTTGCCGAGTTCTTTAGTTGCGAAGTCTCAAGTTGTGGAGTTTCTAGCTGTGAAGTTTCTAGTTGCGGAGTTTCTAGTTGCGGAGTTTCTAGTTGTGGAGTTTTTAGTTGAGGAGTCTCTAGTTGTGGAGTCTCTAGTTGTTGAGTTTCTAGTTGCCGAGTTTCTAGTTGCGAAGTCTCAAGTCGTGGAGTTTCTAGCTGCGGAGTTTCTAGTTGCGGAGCTTCTAGTGGCGGAGTTTCTAGTTGTGGAATTTGTAGTTGTGGAGTATCTAGATTTGGTGTTTCAAGTTGTGGAGTTTCTAACTGTGGAGTTTCTAGTTGCGGAGTTTCTAGTTGCAGAGTTTCTAGTTGCGGAGTTTCTAGTTGTGGAGTTTCTAGTTGTTGAGTTTCTAGTCGCCGAGTTCTTTAGTTGCGAAGTCTCAAGTTGTGGAGTTTCTAGCTGTGGAATTTCTAGTTGTTGAGTTTCTAGTTGCGGAGTTTCTAGTTGTGGAGTTTTTAGCTGTGGAGTCTCTAGTTGTGGAGTTTCTAGTTGTGGAGTTTCTTGTTGGGGAGTTTCTAGTTGTGAAGTTTCTAATTGTGGATTTTCTAGTTGCGGAATTTCTAGTTGCGAAGTTTCTAGTTGGGGAGTTTCTACTTGAGTTTATAGCTGTGGATTTTCTAGTTCCACAGTTTCGAGTTGCAAAGTTTCAAGTTGTCGAGTTTGTAATTGCGGAGTCGCTAGTTGTGGAGTTTCTAGTTGCGGAGTTGCTAGCTGTGGAGTTTCTTGTTGCGGAGTCTCTAATTGTGCAGTCTCTAGTTTTGGAGTCTCTAGTTGTGGAGTTTCTAGTGGTGGAGTTTATAGATGTGGAGTTTCTAGCTGTGGAGATTCTAGTTTTCGAGTTTCTAGTTACGGAGTTTCTAGTTGTGGAGTTTTTAGTTGTGGAGCTTTTAGTTGAGGAGTCTCTAGTTGTTGAGTCTCTAGTTGTGGAGTTCTAGTTGTGGAGTTTCTAGTTGCGGAATTTCTTGATGTGGAGTTTCTAGTTGTGGAGTTTCTGGCTGTGGAGTTTATAGTTGCGGAGTTTCTAGTATCGGAGTTTCTAGTTGTGGAGTTTCTAGTTGTGGAGTTTCTAGTTGTAGAGTTTCTAGTTGCGAAGTCTCAAGTTGTGGAGTTTCTAGTTGTGGAGTTTCTAGTTGTGGAGTTTCTAGTTGTGGGGTTCGCAGTTGTGGGGTTCGTAGTTGTGGGGTTCGTAGTTGTGCAGTTCTAGTTGTGGAGTCTCTAGTTGAGGAGTTTCCATTTGTGGTGTTTCTAGCTGTGGAGTTTCTAGTTGCGGAGTTTCTAGATGCAGAGTTTCTAGTTGCGGAGTTTTCTAGTTGTGGAGATTGTAATGGCGGAGTTTCTAGTTGCGGAGTTCCAAGTTGTGGAGTTTCTAGTTGTGGAGCTTCTAGTTCTGGGGTTCGTAGTTTTGGGATTCGTAGTTGTGCAGTTTCTAGTTTTGCAGTCTCTAGTTGTGGAATTTCCAGTTGTGGAGTTTCTAGCTGTGGAGTTTCTAGTTGCGGAGTTTCTAGTTGCAGAGTTTCTAGTTGTGGAGTTTTCTTGTTGTGGAAATTCTAGTGGCGGAGTTTCTAGTTGCGGAGTTTCAAGTTGTGGAGTTTCTCGTTGTGGAGTTTCTAGTTGTGGAGTTTCTAGTTGCGGAGTTTCTAGTTGTGGAGCTTCAAGTTGTGGAGTTTCTAGTTGTGGAGTTTCTAGTTATGGAGTTTGTAGTTGTGGAGTATCTAGTTGTGGACTTTCAAGTTGTGAAGTTTCTAGTTGTGGAGTTTCTAGTTGCGGAGTTTTCTAGTTGCGGAGTCTGTAGTTGTGGAGTTTCTAGTTGTGGAATTTCTAGTTGTGGAGTCTCTAGTTGCGGAGTGAGTTTCTAGTTGCGGAGTTTCTGGTTGTGGAGTTTCTAGTTGCAGAGTCAGTAGTTGTGGAGTTTCTAGTTGTGGATTTTCTAGCTGTGGAGTTTCTAGTTGCGGAGTTTCTAGTTGTGGGGTTCGTAGTTGTGGAGTTCGTAGTTGTGGAGTTTCTAGTTGTGAAGTCTCTAGTTGGGGAGTTTCCAGTTGTGGAGTTTCTAGCTGTGGAGTTTTTCGTTGCGGAGTTTCTGGTTGCAGAGTTTCTAGTAGCGGAGTTTTCTAGTTGTGGAGATTCTAGTGGCGGAGTTTCTAGTAGCGGAGTTTCAAGTTGTGGAGTTTCTAGTTGTGGATTTTCTAGCTGTGGAGTTTCTAGTTGCGGAGTTTTTAGTTGCGGAGTTTCTGGTTGTGGAGTTTCTAGTTCTGGAGTCTGTAGTTGTGGAGTATCTATTTGTTGGGTTTCAAGTTGTGGAGTTTCTAGTTGTTGAGTTTCTAGTAGTTGAGTTTCCAGTTGCCGAGTTTCTAGTTGCGAAATCTCAAGTCGTGGAGTTTCTAGCTGTGGAGTTTCTAGTTGCGGAGTTTCTAGTTGCGGAGTTTCTAGTTGTGGATTTTGTAGTTGTGGAGTATATAGTTGTGGTGTTTCAAGTTGTGGAGTTTCTAGTTGCGGAGTTTCTAGTTGCAGAGTTTCTCGTTCCGGAGTTTTCTAGTTGTGAAGTTTCTAGTTGTGGATTTTCTAGCTGTGGAGTTTCTAGTTGCGGAGTTTCTAGTTGTGGGGTTCGTAGTTGTGGAGTTCGTAGTTGCGGAGATTCTAGTTGTGAAGTCTCTAGTTAGGGAGTTTCCCGTTGTGGAGTTTCTAGCTGTGGAGTTTTTCGTTGTGGAGTTTCTAGTTGCAGAGTTTCTAGTAGCGGAGTTTTCTAGTTGTAGAGATTCTAGTGGCGGAGTTTCTAGTTGCGGAGTTTCAAGTTGTGGAGTTTCTAGTTGTGGATTTTCTAGCTGTGGAGTTTCTAGTTGCGGAGTTTTTAGTTGCGGAGTTTCTGGTTGTGGAGTTTCTAGTTCTGGAGTCTGTAGTTGTGGAGTATCTATTTGTAGGGTTTCAAGTTGTGGAGTTTCTAGTTGTGGAGTTTCTAGTTGTTGAGTTTCTAGTTGTTGAGTTTCCAGTTGCCGAGTTTCTAGTTGCGAAATCTCAAGTCGTGGAGTTTCTAGCTGTGGAGTTTCTAGTTGCGGAGTTTCTAGTTGCGGAGTTTCTAGTTGCGGAGTTTCTAGTTGTGGATTTTGTAGTTGTGGAGTATATAGTTGTGGTGTTTCAAGTTGTGGAGTTTCTAGTTGCGGAGTTTCTAGTTGCAGAGTTTCTAGTTCCGGAGTTTTCTAGTTGTGGAGTTTCTAGTTGCGGAGTTTCTATCTGTGGAGTTTCTAATTGCGGAGTTTCTAGTTGCATAGTTTCTAGTTGTGGATTTTCTAGCTGTGGAATTTCTCCTTGCAGAGTTTTTAGTTGCGGTGTTTCTAGTTGTGGAGTTTCTAGTTGTTGAGTGTCTAGTTGCCGAGTTCTTTAGTTGTGGAGTCTCTAGTTGTGGAGTTTCTAGTTGTGGAGTGTCTACTTGTGGAGTTTCTCGTTGTGGAGTTTCTATTTGTAGTTTTTAGTTTTCGAATTTGTAGTTGTAGATTTTCTAGTTGCAGAGTTCCTAGTTTTGGAGTATCTAGTTGCGGAGTCTCTAATTGTGCAGTCTCTAGTTTTGGAGTCTCTAGTTGTGGAGTTTCTGGTTGTGGAGTTTTTAGTTGTGGAATTTCTAACTGTGGAGATTCTAGTTGCGGAGTTTCTAGTTGCAGGGTTTCTTGTTGCGGAGTTTCTAGTTGTTGAGTTTCTAGTTGTGGAGTTTCTGGTTGTGGAGTTTCTAGTTTGGGAGTTTCTAGTTGTGGAGTTTCTTGTTGTGAGGTTCGTAGTTGTGGGGTTCGTAGTTGTCGAGTTTCTAGTTGTGGAGTCTCTAGTTGTGGAGTTTCTAGTTGTGGGGTTCGTAGTTGTGGGGTTCGTAGTTGTGGAGTTTCTAGTTGCGGAGTTTCAAGTCGTGGAGTTTCTCGTTGTGGAGTTTCTAGTTGTGGATTGTCTAGTTGTGGAGTTTCTAGTTGTGGAGTTTCTAGTTATGGAGTTTGTAGTTGTGGAGTATCTAGTTGTGGACTTTCAAGTTGTGAAGTTTCTAGTTGTGGAGTTTCTAGTTGCGGAGTTTTCTAGTTGCGGAGTCTGTAGTTGTGGAGTTTCTAGTTGTGGAATTTCTAGTTGTGGAGTCTCTAGTTGCGGAGTGAGTTTCTAGTTGCGGAGTTTCTGGTTGTGGAGTTTCTAGTTGCAGAGTAAGTAGTTGTGGAGTTTCTAGTCGTGGAGTTTCTAGCTGTGGAGTTTCTAGTTGCGGAGTTTCTAGTTGCGGAGTTTCTAGTTGCGGAGTTTCTAGTTGTGGATCTTGTAGTTGTGGAGTATATAGTTGTGGTGTTTCAAGTTGTGGAGTTTCTAGTTGCGGAGTTTCTAGTTGCAGAGTTTCTAGTTCCGGAGTTTTCTAGTTGTGGAGTTTCTAGTTGCGGAGTTTCTATCTGTGGAGTTTCTAATTGCGGAGTTTCTAGTTGCAGAGTTTCTAGTTGTGGATTTTCTAGCTGTGGAATTTCTCCTTGCAGAGTTTTTAGTTGCGGTGTTTCTAGTTGTGGAGTTTCTAGTTGTTGAGTTTCTAGGTGCCGAGTTCTTTAGTTGCGAAGTCTCAAGTTGTAGAGTTTCTAGCTGTGGAGTTTCTAGTTGCGGAGTTTCTAGTTGCGGAGTTTCTAGTTGTGGATTTTTTAGTTGTGGAGTCTCTAGTTGTGGAGTTTCTAGTTGTGGAGTGTCTACTTGTGGAGTTTCTAGTTGTGGAGTTTCTATTTGTAGTTTTTAGTTTTCGAATTTGTAGTTGTAGATATTCTAGTTGCAGAGTTCCTAGTTTTGGAGTATCTAGTTGCGGAGTCTCTAATTGTGCAGTCTCTAGTTTTGGAGTCTCTAGTTGTGGAGTTTCTGGTTGTGGAGTTTTTAGTTGTGGAATTTCTAACTGTGGAGATTCTAGTTGCGGAGTTTCTAGTTGCAGGGTTTCTTGTTGCGGAGTTTCTAGTTGTGGAGTTTCTAGTTGTGGAGTTTCTGGCTGTGGAGTTTCTAGTTTGGGAGTTTCTAGTTGTGGAGTTTCTAGTTGTGAGGTTCGTAGTTGTGGAGTTTCTAGTTGTCGAGTTTCTAGTTGTGGAGTCTCTAGTTGTGGAGTTTCTAGTTGTGGGGTTCGTAGTTGTGGGGTTCGTAGTTGTGGAGTTTCTAGTTGCGGAGTTCCAAGTCGTGGAGTTTCTCGTTGTGGAGTTTCTAGTTTCGGATTGTCTAGTTGTGAAGTTTCTAGTTGTGGAGTTTCTAGTTATGGAGTTTGTAGTTGTGGAGTGTCTAGTTGTGGACTTTCAAGTTGTGAAGTTTCTAGTTGTGGAGTTTCTAGTTGCGGAGTTTTCTAGTTGCGGAGTCTGTAGAGTTGGAGTTTCTAGTTGTGGAATTTCTAGTTGTGGAGTCTCTAGTTGCGGAGTGAGTTTCTAGTTGCGGAGTTTCTGGTTGTGGAGTTTCTAGTTGCAGAGTCAGTAGTTGTGGAGTTTCTAGTTGTGGATTTTCTAGCTGTGGAGTTTCTAGTTGCGGAGTTTCTAGTTTTGGGGTTCGTAGTTGTGGAGTTTGTAGTTGTGGAGTTTCTAGTTGTGAAGTCTCTAGTTGTGGAGTTTCTAGCTGTGGAGTTTTTCGTTGCGGAGTTTCTAGTTGCAGAGTTTCTAGTAGCGGAGTTTTCTAGTTGTGGAGATTCTAGTGGCGGAGTTTCTAGTAGCGGAGTTTCAAGTTGTGGAGTTTCTAGTCGCCGAGTTCTTTAGTTGCGAAGTCTCAAGTTGTGGAGTTTCTAGCTGTGGAATTTCTAGTTGTTGAGTTTCTAGTTGCGGAGTTTCTAGTTGTGGAGTTTTTAGCTGTGGAGTATCTAGTTGTGGAGTCTCTAGTTGTGGAGTTTCTAGTTGTGGAGTGTCTACTTGTGGAGTTTCTAGTTGTGGAGTTTCTAGTTGTGGTGTTTCTATTTGTAGTTTTTATTTTTCGAGTTTGTAGTTGTAGATTTTCTAATTGCAGAGTTCCTAGTTGTGGAGTTTCTAGTTGTGGAGTTTCTTGTTGGGGAGTTTCTAGTTGTGAAGTTTCTAATTGTGGATTTTCTAGTTGCGGAATTTCTAGTTGCGAAGTTTCTAGTTGGGGAGTTTCTACTTGAGTTTATAGCTGTGGATTTTCTAGTTCCACAGTTTCGAGTTGCAAAGTTTCAAGTTGTCGAGTTTGTAATTGCGGAGTCGCTAGTTGTGGAGTTTCTAGTTGCGGAGTTGCTAGCTGTGGAGTTTCTAGCTGCGGAGTCTCTAATTGTGCAGTCTCTAGTTTTGGAGTCTCTAGTTGTGGAGTTTCTAGTGGTGGAGTTTATAGATGTGGAGTTTCTAGCTGTGGAGATTCTAGTTGCAGAGTTTCTAGTTGCAGAGTTTCTAGTTGCGGAGTTTCTTGTTGCAGAGTTTCTAGTTGTGGAGTTTCTAGTTGTGAAGTTTTAGTTGTGGAGTTTCAAGTTGTGGAATTCATAGGTGTGGAGTTTCTAGTTGTGGAGTTTCTAGTTTTCGAGTTTCTAGTTACGGAGTTTCTAGTTGTGGAGTTTTTAGTTGTGGAGCTTTTAGTTGAGGAGTCTCTAGTTGTTGAGTCTCTAGTTGTGGAGTTCTAGTTGTGGAGTTTCTAGTTGCGGAATTTCTTGATGTGGAGTTTCTAGTTGTGGAGTTTCTGGCTGTGGAGTTTATAGTTGCGGAGTTTCTAGTATCGGAGTTTCTAGTTGTGGAGTTTCTAGTTGTGGAGTTTCTAGTTGTAGAGTTTCTAGTTGCGAAGTCTCAAGTTGTGGAGTTTCTAGTTGTGGAGTTTCTAGTTGTGGAGTTTCTAGTTGTGGGGTTCGCAGTTGTGGGGTTCGTAGTTGTGGGGTTCGTAGTTGTGCAGTTCTAGTTGTGGAGTCTCTAGTTGAGGAGTTTCCATTTGTGGTGTTTCTAGCTGTGGAGTTTCTAGTTGCGGAGTTTCTAGATGCAGAGTTTCTAGTTGCGGAGTTTTCTAGTTGTGGAGATTGTAATGGCGGAGTTTCTAGTTGCGGAGTTCCAAGTTGTGGAGTTTCTAGTTGTGGAGCTTCTAGTTCTGGGGTTCGTAGTTTTGGGATTCGTAGTTGTGCAGTTTCTAGTTTTGCAGTCTCTAGTTGTGGAATTTCCAGTTGTGGAGTTTCTAGCTGTGGAGTTTCTAGTTGCGGAGTTTCTAGTTGCAGAGTTTCTAGTTGTGGAGTTTTCTTGTTGTGGAAATTCTAGTGGCGGAGTTTCTAGTTGCGGAGTTTCAAGTTGTGGAGTTTCTCGTTGTGGAGTTTCTAGTTGTGGAGTTTCTAGTTGCGGAGTTTCTAGTTGTGGAGCTTCAAGTTGTGGAGTTTCTAGTTGTGGAGTTTCTAGTTATGGAGTTTGTAGTTGTGGAGTATCTAGTTGTGGACTTTCAAGTTGTGAAGTTTCTAGTTGTGGAGTTTCTAGTTGCGGAGTTTTCTAGTTGCGGAGTCTGTAGTTGTGGAGTTTCTAGTTGTGGAATTTCTAGTTGTGGAGTCTCTAGTTGCGGAGTGAGTTTCTAGTTGCGGAGTTTCTGGTTGTGGAGTTTCTAGTTGCAGAGTCAGTAGTTGTGGAGTTTCTAGTTGTGGATTTTCTAGCTGTGGAGTTTCTAGTTGCGGAGTTTCTAGTTGTGGGGTTCGTAGTTGTGGAGTTCGTAGTTGTGGAGTTTCTAGTTGTGAAGTCTCTAGTTGGGGAGTTTCCAGTTGTGGAGTTTCTAGCTGTGGAGTTTTTCGTTGCGGAGTTTCTGGTTGCAGAGTTTCTAGTAGCGGAGTTTTCTAGTTGTGGAGATTCTAGTGGCGGAGTTTCTAGTAGCGGAGTTTCAAGTTGTGGAGTTTCTAGTTGTGGATTTTCTAGCTGTGGAGTTTCTAGTTGCGGAGTTTTTAGTTGCGGAGTTTCTGGTTGTGGAGTTTCTAGTTCTGGAGTCTGTAGTTGTGGAGTATCTATTTGTAGGGTTTCAAGTTGTGGAGTTTCTAGTTGTGGAGTTTCTAGTTGTTGAGTTTCTAGTTGTTGAGTTTCCAGTTGCCGAGTTTCTAGTTGCGAAATCTCAAGTCGTGGAGTTTCTAGCTGTGGAGTTTCTAGTTGCGGAGTTTCTAGTTGCGGAGTTTCTAGTTGCGGAGTTTCTAGTTGTGGATTTTGTAGTTGTGGAGTATATAGTTGTGGTGTTTCAAGTTGTGGAGTTTCTAGTTGCGGAGTTTCTAGTTGCAGAGTTTCTAGTTCCGGAGTTTTCTAGTTGTGGAGTTTCTAGTTGCGGAGTTTCTATCTGTGGAGTTTCTAATTGCGGAGTTTCTAGTTGCATAGTTTCTAGTTGTGGATTTTCTAGCTGTGGAATTTCTCCTTGCAGAGTTTTTAGTTGCGGTGTTTCTAGTTGTGGAGTTTCTAGTTGTTGAGTGTCTAGTTGCCGAGTTCTTTAGTTGTGGAGTCTCTAGTTGTGGAGTTTCTAGTTGTGGAGTGTCTACTTGTGGAGTTTCTCGTTGTGGAGTTTCTATTTGTAGTTTTTAGTTTTCGAATTTGTAGTTGTAGATTTTCTAGTTGCAGAGTTCCTAGTTTTGGAGTATCTAGTTGCGGAGTCTCTAATTGTGCAGTCTCTAGTTTTGGAGTCTCTAGTTGTGGAGTTTCTGGTTGTGGAGTTTTTAGTTGTGGAATTTCTAACTGTGGAGATTCTAGTTGCGGAGTTTCTAGTTGCAGGGTTTCTTGTTGCGGAGTTTCTAGTTGTTGAGTTTCTAGTTGTGGAGTTTCTGGTTGTGGAGTTTCTAGTTTGGGAGTTTCTAGTTGTGGAGTTTCTTGTTGTGAGGTTCGTAGTTGTGGGGTTCGTAGTTGTCGAGTTTCTAGTTGTGGAGTCTCTAGTTGTGGGGTTCGTAGTTGTGGAGTTTCTAGTTGCGGAGTTTCAAGTCGTGGAGTTTGTCGTTGTGGAGTTTCTAGTTGTGGATTGTCTAGTTGTGGAGTTTCTAGTTGTGGAGTTTCTAGTTATGGAGTTTGTAGTTGTGGAGTATCTAGTTGTGGACTTTCAAGTTGTGAAGTTTCTAGTTGTGGAGTTTCTAGTTGCGGAGTTTTCTAGTTGCGGAGTCTGTAGTTGTGGAGTTTCTAGTTGTGGAATTTCTAGTTGTGGAGTCTCTAGTTTCGGAGTGAGTTTCTAGTTGCGGAGTTTCTGGTTGTGGAGTTTCTAGTTGCAGAGTAAGTAGTTGTGGAGTTTCTAGTCGTGGAGTTTCTAGCTGTGGAGTTTCTAGTTGCGGAGTTTCTAGTTGCGGAGTTTCTAGTTGCGGAGTTTCTAGTTGTGGATCTTGTAGTTGTGGAGTATATAGTTGTGGTGTTTCAAGTTGTGGAGTTTCTAGTTGCGGAGTTTCTAGTTGCAGAGTTTCTAGTTCCGGAGTTTTCTAGTTGTGGAGTTTCTAGTTGCGGAGTTTCTATCTGTGGAGTTTCTAATTGCGGAGTTTCTAGTTGCAGAGTTTCTAGTTGTGGATTTTCTAGCTGTGGAATTTCTCCTTGCAGAGTTTTTAGTTGCGGTGTTTCTAGTTGTGGAGTTTCTAGTTGTTGAGTTTCTAGGTGCCGAGTTCTTTAGTTGCGAAGTCTCAAGTTGTAGAGTTTCTAGCTGTGGAGTTTCTAGTTGCGGAGTTTCTAGTTGCGGAGTTTCTAGTTGTGGATTTTTTAGTTGTGGAGTCTCTAGTTGTGGAGTTTCTAGTTGTGGAGTGTCTACTTGTGGAGTTTCTAGTTGTGGAGTTTCTATTTGTAGTTTTTAGTTTTCGAATTTGTAGTTGTAGATATTCTAGTTGCAGAGTTCCTAGTTTTGGAGTATCTAGTTGCGGAGTCTCTAATTGTGCAGTCTCTAGTTTTGGAGTCTCTAGTTGTGGAGTTTCTGGTTGTGGAGTTTTTAGTTGTGGAATTTCTAACTGTGGAGATTCTAGTTGCGGAGTTTCTAGTTGCAGGGTTTCTTGTTGCGGAGTTTCTAGTTGTGGAGTTTCTAGTTGTGGAGTTTCTGGCTGTGGAGTTTCTAGTTTGGGAGTTTCTAGTTGTGGAGTTTCTAGTTGTGAGGTTCGTAGTTGTGGAGTTTCTAGTTGTCGAGTTTCTAGTTGTGGAGTCTCTAGTTGTGGAGTTTCTAGTTGTGGGGTTCGTAGTTGTGGGGTTCGTAGTTGTGGAGTTTCTAGTTGCGGAGTTCCAAGTCGTGGAGTTTCTCGTTGTGGAGTTTCTAGTTTCGGATTGTCTAGTTGTGAAGTTTCTAGTTGTGGAGTTTCTAGTTATGGAGTTTGTAGTTGTGGAGTGTCTAGTTGTGGACTTTCAAGTTGTGAAGTTTCTAGTTGTGGAGTTTCTAGTTGCGGAGTTTTCTAGTTGCGGAGTCTGTAGAGTTGGAGTTTCTAGTTGTGGAATTTCTAGTTGTGGAGTCTCTAGTTGCGGAGTGAGTTTCTAGTTGCGGAGTTTCTGGTTGTGGAGTTTCTAGTTGCAGAGTCAGTAGTTGTGGAGTTTCTAGTTGTGGATTTTCTAGCTGTGGAGTTTCTAGTTGCGGAGTTTCTAGTTTTGGGGTTCGTAGTTGTGGAGTTTGTAGTTGTGGAGTTTCTAGTTGTGAAGTCTCTAGTTGTGGAGTTTCTAGCTGTGGAGTTTTTCGTTGCGGAGTTTCTAGTTGCAGAGTTTCTAGTAGCGGAGTTTTCTAGTTGTGGAGATTCTAGTGGCGGAGTTTCTAGTAGCGGAGTTTCAAGTTGTGGAGTTTCTAGTTGTGGATTTTCTAGCTGTGGAGTTTCTAGTTGCGGAGTTTTTAGTTGCGGAGTTTCTGGTTGTGGAGTTTCTAGTTCTGGAGTCTGTAGTTGTGGAGTATGTATTTGTTGGGTTTCAAGTTGTGGAGTTTCTAGTTGTTGAGTTTCTAGTAGTTGAGTTTCCAGTTGCCGAGTTTCTAGTTGCGAAATCTCAAGTCGTGGAGTTTCTAGCTGTGGAGTTTCTTGTTGTGGAGTTTCTAGTTGCGGAGTTTCTAGTTGTGGATTCTGTAGTTGTGGAGTATATAGTTGTGGTGTTTCAAGTTGTGGAGTTTCTAGTTGCGGAGTTTCTAGCTGCAGAGTTTCTCGTTCCGGAGTTTTCTAGTTGTGAAGTTTCTAGTTGTGGATTTTCTAGCTGTGGAGTTTCTAGTTGCGGAGTTTCTAGTTGTGGGGTTCGTAGTTGTGGAGTTCGTAGTTGCGGAGTTTCTAGTTGTGAAGTCTCTAGTTAGGGAGTTTCCAGTTGTGGAGTTTCTAGCTGTGGAGTTTTTCGTTGTGGAGTTTCTAGTTGCAGAGTTTCTAGTAGCGGAGTTTTCTAGTTGTGGAGATTCTAGTGGCGGAGTTTCTAGTTGCGAAGTTTCAAGTTGTGGAGTTTCTAGTTGTGGATTTTCTAGCTGTGGAGTTTCTAGTTGCGGAGTTTTAGTTGCGGAGTTTCTGGTTGTGGAGTTTCTAGTTCTGGAGTCTGTAGTTGTGGAGTATCTATTTGTTGGGTTTCAAGTTGTGGAGTTTCTAGTTGTGGAGTTTCTAGTTGTTGAGTTTCTAGTAGTTGAGTTTCCAGTTGCCGAGTTTCTAGTTGCGAAATCTCAAGTCCTGGAATTTCTAGCTGTGGAGTTTCTAGTTGCGGAGTTTCTAGTTGCGGAGTTTCTAGTTCGGAGTTTCTAGTTGTGGATTTTGTAGTTGTGGAGTATATAGTTGTGGTGTTTCAAGTTGTGGAGTTTCTAGTTGCGGAGTTTCTAGTTGCAGAGTTTCTAGTTCCGGAGTTTTCTAGTTGTGGAGTTTCTAGTTGCGGAGTTTCTATCTGTGGAGTTTCTAATTGCGGAGTTTCTAGTTGCAAAGTTTCTAGTTGTGGAGTTTCTAGTTGTAGAGTTTCTATTTGTAGTTTTTATTTTTTGAGTTTGTAGTTGTAGAATTTCTAGTTGCAGAGTTCCTAGTTGTGGAGTTTCTAGTTGTGGAGTTTCTTGTTGGGGTGTTTCTAGTTGTGAAGTTTCTAATTGTGGATTTTCTAGTTGCGGAATTTCTAGTTGCGAAGTTTCTAGTTGGGGAGTTTCTACTTGAGTTTATAGTTGTGGATTTTCTAGTTCCACAGTTTCGAGTTGCAAAGTTTCAAGTTGTCGAGTTTGTAGTTGCGGAGTCGCTAGTTGTAGAGTTTCTAGTTGCGGAGTTGCTAGCTGTGGAGTTTCTAGTTGCGGAGTCTCTAATTGTGCAGTCTCTAGTTTTGGAGTCTCTAGTTGTGGAGTTTCTAGTTGTGGAGTTTATAGTTGTGGAGTTTCTGGCTGTGGAGTTTCTAGTTTGGGAGTTTCTAGTTGTGGAGTTTCTAGTTGTGAGGTTCGTAGTTGTGGAGTTTCTAGTTGTCGAGTTTCTAGTTGTGGAGTCTCTAGTTGTGGAGTTTCTAGTTGTGGGGTTCGTAGTTGTGGGGTTCGTAGTTGTGGAGTTTCTAGTTGCGGAGTTCCAAGTCGTGGAGTTTCTCGTTGTGGAGTTTCTAGTTTCGGATTGTCTAGTTGTGAAGTTTCTAGTTGTGGAGTTTCTAGTTATGGAGTTTGTAGTTGTGGAGTGTCTAGTTGTGGACTTTCAAGTTGTGAAGTTTCTAGTTGTGGAGTTTCTAGTTGCGGAGTTTTCTAGTTGCGGAGTCTGTAGAGTTGGAGTTTCTAGTTGTGGAATTTCTAGTTGTGGAGTCTCTAGTTGCGGAGTGAGTTTCTAGTTGCGGAGTTTCTGGTTGTGGAGTTTCTAGTTGCAGAGTCAGTAGTTGTGGAGTTTCTACTTGTGGATTTTCTAGCTGTGGAGTTTCTAGTTGCGGAGTTTCTAGTTTTGGGGTTCGTAGTTGTGGAGTTCGTAGTTGTGGAGTTTCTAGTTGTGAAGTCTCTAGTTGTGGAGTTTCTAGCTGTGGAGTTTTTCGTTGCGGAGTTTCTAGTTGCAGAGTTTCTAGTAGCGGAGTTTTCTAGTTGTGGAGATTCTAGTGGCGGAGTTTCTAGTAGCGGAGTTTCAAGTTGTGGAGTTTCTAGTTGTGGATTTTCTAGCTGTGGAGTTTCTAGTTGCGGAGTTTTTAGTTGCGGAGTTTCTGGTTGTGGAGTTTCTAGTTCTGGAGTCTGTAGTTGTGGAGTATCTATTTGTTGGGTTTCAAGTTGTGGAGTTTCTAGTTGTTGAGTTTCTAGTAGTTGAGTTTCCAGTTGCCGAGTTTCTAGTTGCGAAATCTCAAGTCGTGGAGTTTCTAGCTGTGGAGTTTCTAGTTGCGGAGTTTCTAGTTGCAGAGTTTCTAGTTTCGGAGTTTTCTAGTTGTGGAGTTTCTAGTGGCGGAGTTTCTAGTTGCGGAGCTTCAAGTTGTGGAGTTTCTAGTTGTGGAGTTTCTAGTTGTGGAGTTTGTAGTTGTGGAGTATCTAGTTGTGGGCTTTCAAGTTGTGGAGTTTCTAGTTGTGGAGTTCTAGTTGCGGAGTTTTCTAGTCGCGGAGTCTGTAGTTGTGGAGTTTCTAGTTGTGGAATTTCTAGTTACGGAGTTTCTAGTTGTGGACCTTTTAGTTGAGTAGTCTTTAGTTGTTGAGTTTCTAGTTGTGGAATTTCTAGTTGTGGAGTTTCTAGTTGTGGAGTTTCTAGTTGTGGAATTTCAAGTTGTGGAGTCTCTAGTGGCGGAGTGAGTTTCTAGTTGCGGAGCCAGTAGTTGTGGAGTTTCTAGTTGCGGAGCCAGTAGTTGTGGAGTTTCTAGAGTTGGAGTTTCTAGTTGTGGAATTTCTAGTGTTTGAATTTCTAGTTGCCGAGTTCTTTAGTTGCGAAGTCTCAAGTTGTGGAGTTTCTAGCTGTGAAGTTTCTAGTTGCGGAGTTTCTAGTTGCGGAGTTTCTAGTTGTGGAGTTTTTAGTTGAGGAGTCTCTAGTTGTGGAGTCTCTAGTTGTTGAGTTTCTAGTTGCCGAGTTTCTAGTTGCGAAGTCTCAAGTCGTGGAGTTTCTAGCTGCGGAGTTTCTAGTTGCGGAGCTTCTAGTGGCGGAGTTTCTAGTTGTGGAATTTGTAGTTGTGGAGTATCTAGATTTGGTGTTTCAAGTTGTGGAGTTTCTAACTGTGGAGTTTCTAGTTGCGGAGTTTCTAGTTGCAGAGTTTCTAGTTGCGGAGTTTCTAGTTGTGGAGTTTCTAGTTGTTGAGTTTCTAGTCGCCGAGTTCTTTAGTTGCGAAGTCTCAAGTTGTGGAGTTTCTAGCTGTGGAATTTCTAGTTGTTGAGTTTCTAGTTGCGGAGTTTCTAGTTGTGGAGTTTTTAGCTGTGGAGTCTCTAGTTGTGGAGTCTCTAGTTGTGGAGTTTCTAGTTGTGGAGTGTCTACTTGTGGAGTTTCTAGTTGTGGAGTTTCTAGTTGTGGTGTTTCTATTTGTAGTTTTTATTTTTCGAGTTTGTAGTTGTAGATTTTCTAATTGCAGAGTTCCTAGTTGTGGAGTTTCTAGTTGTGGAGTTTCTTGTTGGGGAGTTTCTAGTTGTGAAGTTTCTAATTGTGGATTTTCTAGTTGCGGAATTTCTAGTTGCGAAGTTTCTAGTTGGGGAGTTTCTACTTGAGTTTATAGCTGTGGATTTTCTAGTTCCACAGTTTCGAGTTGCAAAGTTTCAAGTTGTCGAGTTTGTAATTGCGGAGTCGCTAGTTGTGGAGTTTCTAGTTGCGGAGTTGCTAGCTGTGGAGTTTCTAGCTGCGGAGTCTCTAATTGTGCAGTCTCTAGTTTTGGAGTCTCTAGTTGTGGAGTTTCTAGTGGTGGAGTTTATAGATGTGGAGTTTCTAGCTGTGGAGATTCTAGTTGCAGAGTTTCTAGTTGCAGAGTTTCTAGTTGCGGAGTTTCTTGTTGCAGAGTTTCTAGTTGTGGAGTTTCTAGTTGTGAAGTTTTAGTTGTGGAGTTTCAAGTTGTGGAATTCATAGGTGTGGAGTTTCTAGTTGTGGAGTTTCTAGTTTTCGAGTTTCTAGTTACGGAGTTTCTAGTTGTGGAGTTTTTAGTTGTGGAGCTTTTAGTTGAGGAGTCTCTAGTTGTTGAGTCTCTAGTTGTGGAGTTCTAGTTGTGGAGTTTCTAGTTGCGGAATTTCTTGATGTGGAGTTTCTAGTTGTGGAGTTTCTGGCTGTGGAGTTTATAGTTGCGGAGTTTCTAGTATCGGAGTTTCTAGTTGTGGAGTTTCTAGTTGTGGAGTTTCTAGTTGTAGAGTTTCTAGTTGCGAAGTCTCAAGTTGTGGAGTTTCTAGTTGTGGAGTTTCTAGTTGTGGAGTTTCTAGTTGTGGGGTTCGCAGTTGTGGGGTTCGTAGTTGTGGGGTTCGTAGTTGTGCAGTTCTAGTTGTGGAGTCTCTAGTTGAGGAGTTTCCATTTGTGGTGTTTCTAGCTGTGGAGTTTCTAGTTGCGGAGTTTCTAGATGCAGAGTTTCTAGTTGCGGAGTTTTCTAGTTGTGGAGATTGTAATGGCGGAGTTTCTAGTTGCGGAGTTCCAAGTTGTGGAGTTTCTAGTTGTGGAGCTTCTAGTTCTGGGGTTCGTAGTTTTGGGATTCGTAGTTGTGCAGTTTCTAGTTTTGCAGTCTCTAGTTGTGGAATTTCCAGTTGTGGAGTTTCTAGCTGTGGAGTTTCTAGTTGCGGAGTTTCTAGTTGCAGAGTTTCTAGTTGTGGAGTTTTCTTGTTGTGGAAATTCTAGTGGCGGAGTTTCTAGTTGCGGAGTTTCAAGTTGTGGAGTTTCTCGTTGTGGAGTTTCTAGTTGTGGAGTTTCTAGTTGCGGAGTTTCTAGTTGTGGAGCTTCAAGTTGTGGAGTTTCTAGTTGTGGAGTTTCTAGTTATGGAGTTTGTAGTTGTGGAGTATCTAGTTGTGGACTTTCAAGTTGTGAAGTTTCTAGTTGTGGAGTTTCTAGTTGCGGAGTCTGTAGTTGTGGAGTTTCTAGTTGTGGAATTTCTAGTTGTGGAGTCTCTAGTTGCGGAGTGAGTTTCTAGTTGCGGAGTTTCTGGTTGTGGAGTTTCTAGTTGCAGAGTCAGTAGTTGTGGAGTTTCTAGTTGTGGATTTTCTAGCTGTGGAGTTTCTAGTTGCGGAGTTTCTAGTTGTGGGGTTCGTTGTTGTGGAGTTCGTAGTTGTGGAGTTTCTAGTTGTGAAGTCTCTAGTTGGGGAGTTTCCAGTTGTGGAGTTTCTAGCTGTGGAGTTTTTCGTTGCGGAGTTTCTGGTTGCAGAGTTTCTAGTAGCGGAGTTTTCTAGTTGTGGAGATTCTAGTGGCGGAGTTTCTAGTAGCGGAGTTTCAAGTTGTGGAGTTTCTAGTTGTGGATTTTCTAGCTGTGGAGTTTCTAGTTGCGGAGTTTTTAGTTGCGGAGTTTCTGGTTGTGGAGTTTCTAGTTCTGGAGTCTGTAGTTGTGGAGTATCTATTTGTTGGGTTTCAAGTTGTGGAGTTTCTAGTTGTTGAGTTTCTAGTAGTTGAGTTTCCAGTTGCCGAGTTTCTAGTTGCGAAATCTCAAGTCGTGGAGTTTCTAGCTGTGGAGTTTCTAGTTGCGGAGTTTCTAGTTGCGGAGTTTCTAGTTGTGGATTTTGTAGTTGTGGAGTATATAGTTGTGGTGTTTCAAGTTGTGGAGTTTCTAGTTGCGGAGTTTCTAGTTGCAGAGTTTCTCGTTCCGGAGTTTTCTAGTTGTGAAGTTTCTAGTTGTGGATTTTCTAGCTGTGGAGTTTCTAGTGGCGGAGTTTCTAGTTGTGGGGTTCGTAGTTGTGGAGTTCGTAGTTGCGGAGATTCTAGTTGTGAAGTCTCTAGTTAGGGAGTTTCCCGTTGTGGAGTTTCTAGCTGTGGAGTTTTTCGTTGTGGAGTTTCTAGTTGCAGAGTTTCTAGTAGCGGAGTTTTCTAGTTGTAGAGATTCTAGTGGCGGAGTTTCTAGTTGCGGAGTTTCAAGTTGTGGAGTTTCTAGTTGTGGATTTTCTAGCTGTGGAGTTTCTAGTTGCGGAGTTTTTAGTGTCGGAGTTTCTGGTTGTGGAGTTTCTAGTTCTGGAGTCTGTAGTTGTGGAGTATCTATTTGTAGGGTTTCAAGTTGTGGAGTTTCTAGTTGTGGAGTTTCTAGTTGTTGAGTTTCTAGTTGTTGAGTTTCCAGTTGCCGAGTTTCTAGTTGCGAAATCTCAAGTCGTGGAGTTTCTAGCTGTGGAGTTTCTAGTTGCGGAGTTTCTAGTTGCGGAGTTTCTAGTTGCGGAGTTTCTAGTTGTGGATTTTGTAGTTGTGGAGTATATAGTTGTGGTGTTTCAAGTTGTGGAGTTTCTAGTTGCGGAGTTTCTAGTTGCAGAGTTTCTAGTTCCGGAGTTTTCTAGTTGTGGAGTTTCTAGTTGCGGAGTTTCTATCTGTGGAGTTTCTAATTGCGGAGTTTCTAGTTGCATAGTTTCTAGTTGTGGATTTTCTAGCTGTGGAATTTCTCCTTGCAGAGTTTTTAGTTGCGGTGTTTCTAGTTGTGGAGTTTCTAGTTGTTGAGTGTCTAGTTGCCGAGTTCTTTAGTTGTGGAGTCTCTAGTTGTGGAGTTTCTAGTTGTGGAGTGTCTACTTGTGGAGTTTCTCGTTGTGGAGTTTCTATTTGTAGTTTTTAGTTTTCGAATTTGTAGTTGTAGATTTTCTAGTTGCAGAGTTCCTAGTTTTGGAGTATCTAGTTGCGGAGTCTCTAATTGTGCAGTCTCTAGTTTTGGAGTCTCTAGTTGTGGAGTTTCTGGTTGTGGAGTTTTTAGTTGTGGAATTTCTAACTGTGGAGATTCTAGTTGCGGAGTTTCTAGTTGCAGGGTTTCTTGTTGCGGAGTTTCTAGTTGTTGAGTTTATAGTTGTGGAGTTTCTGGTTGTGGAGTTTCTAGTTTGGGAGTTTCTAGTTGTGGAGTTTCTTGTTGTGAGGTTCGTAGTTGTGGGGTTCGTAGTTGTCGAGTTTCTAGTTGTGGAGTCTCTAGTTGTGGAGTTTCTAGTTGTGGGGTTCGTAGTTGTGGGGTTCGTAGTTGTGGAGTTTCTAGTTGCGGAGTTTCAAGTCGTGGAGTTTCTCGTTGTGGAGTTTCTAGTTGTGGATTGTCTAGTTGTGGAGTTTCTAGTTGTGGAGTTTCTAGTTATGGAGTTTGTAGTTGTGGAGTATCTAGTTGTGGACTTTCAAGTTGTGAAGTTTCTAGTTGTGGAGTTTCTAGTTGCGGAGTTTTCTAGTTGCGGAGTCTGTAGTTGTGGAGTTTCTAGTTGTGGAATTTCTAGTTGTGGAGTCTCTAGTTGCGGAGTGAGTTTCTAGTTGCGGAGTTTCTGGTTGTGGAGTTTCTAGTTGCAGAGTAAGTAGTTGTGGAGTTTCTAGTCGTGGAGTTTCTAGCTGTGGAGTTTCTAGTTGCGGAGTTTCTAGTTGCGGAGTTTCTAGTTGCGGAGTTTCTAGTTGTGGATCTTGTAGTTGTGGAGTATATAGTTGTGGTGTTTCAAGTTGTGGAGTTTCTAGTTGCGGAGTTTCTAGTTGCAGAGTTTCTAGTTCCGGAGTTTTCTAGTTGTGGAGTTTCTAGTTGCGGAGTTTCTATCTGTGGAGTTTCTAATTGCGGAGTTTCTAGTTGCAGAGTTTCTAGTTGTGGATTTTCTAGCTGTGGAATTTCTCCTTGCAGAGTTTTTAGTTGCGGTGTTTCTAGTTGTGGAGTTTCTAGTTGTTGAGTTTCTAGGTGCCGAGTTCTTTAGTTGCGAAGTCTCAAGTTGTAGAGTTTCTAGCTGTGGAGTTTCTAGTTGCGGAGTTTCTAGTTGCGGAGTTTCTAGTTGTGGATTTTTTAGTTGTGGAGTCTCTAGTTGTGGAGTTTCTAGTTGTGGAGTGTCTACTTGTGGAGTTTCTAGTTGTGGAGTTTCTATTTGTAGTTTTTAGTTTTCGAATTTGTAGTTGTAGATATTCTAGTTGCAGAGTTCCTAGTTTTGGAGTATCTAGTTGCGGAGTCTCTAATTGTGCAGTCTCTAGTTTTGGAGTCTCTAGTTGTGGAGTTTCTGGTTGTGGAGTTTTTAGTTGTGGAATTTCTAACTGTGGAGATTCTAGTTGCGGAGTTTCTAGTTGCAGGGTTTCTTGTTGCGGAGTTTCTAGTTGTGGAGTTTCTAGTTGTGGAGTTTCTGGCTGTGGAGTTTCTAGTTTGGGAGTTTCTAGTTGTGGAGTTTCTAGTTGTGAGGTTCGTAGTTGTGGAGTTTCTAGTTGTCGAGTTTCTAGTTGTGGAGTCTCTAGTTGTGGAGTTTCTAGTTGTGGGGTTCGTAGTTGTGGGGTTCGTAGTTGTGGAGTTTCTAGTTGCGGAGTTCCAAGTCGTGGAGTTTCTCGTTGTGGAGTTTCTAGTTTCGGATTGTCTAGTTGTGAAGTTTCTAGTTGTGGAGTTTCTAGTTATGGAGTTTGTAGTTGTGGAGTGTCTAGTTGTGGACTTTCAAGTTGTGAAGTTTCTAGTTGTGGAGTTTCTAGTTGCGGAGTTTTCTAGTTGCGGAGTCTGTAGAGTTGGAGTTTCTAGTTGTGGAATTTCTAGTTGTGGAGTCTCTAGTTGCGGAGTGAGTTTCTAGTTGCGGAGTTTCTGGTTGTGGAGTTTCTAGTTGCAGAGTCAGTAGTTGTGGAGTTTCTAGTTGTGGATTTTCTAGCTGTGGAGTTTCTAGTTGCGGAGTTTCTAGTTTTGGGGTTCGTAGTTGTGGAGTTTGTAGTTGTGGAGTTTCTAGTTGTGAAGTCTCTAGTTGTGGAGTTTCTAGCTGTGGAGTTTTTCGTTGCGGAGTTTCTAGTTGCAGAGTTTCTAGTAGCGGAGTTTTCTAGTTGTGGAGATTCTAGTGGCGGAGTTTCTAGTAGCGGAGTTTCAAGTTGTGGAGTTTCTAGTTGTGGATTTTCTAGCTGTGGAGTTTCTAGTTGCGGAGTTTTTAGTTGCGGAGTTTCTGGTTGTGGAGTTTCTAGTTCTGGAGTCTGTAGTTGTGGAGTATGTATTTGTTGGGTTTCAAGTTGTGGAGTTTCTAGTTGTTGAGTTTCTAGTAGTTGAGTTTCCAGTTGCCGAGTTTCTAGTTGCGAAATCTCAAGTCGTGGAGTTTCTAGCTGTGGAGTTTCTTGTTGTGGAGTTTCTAGTTGCGGAGTTTCTAGTTGTGGATTCTGTAGTTGTGGAGTATATAGTTGTGGTGTTTCAAGTTGTGGAGTTTCTAGTTGCGGAGTTTCTAGCTGCAGAGTTTCTCGTTCCGGAGTTTTCTAGTTGTGAAGTTTCTAGTTGTGGATTTTCTAGCTGTGGAGTTTCTAGTTGCGGAGTTTCTAGTTGTGGGGTTCGTAGTTGTGGAGTTCGTAGTTGCGGTGTTTCTAGTTGTGAAGTCTCTAGTTAGGGAGTTTCCAGTTGTGGAGTTTCTAGCTGTGGAGTTTTTCGTTGTGGAGTTTCTAGTTGCAGAGTTTCTAGTAGCGGAGTTTTCTAGTTGTGGAGATTCTAGTGGCGGAGTTTCTAGTTGCGAAGTTTCAAGTTGTGGAGTTTCTAGTTGTGGATTTTCTAGCTGTGGAGTTTCTAGTTGCGGAGTTTTAGTTGCGGAGTTTCTGGTTGTGGAGTTTCTAGTTCTGGAGTCTGTAGTTGTGGAGTATCTATTTGTTGGGTTTCAAGTTGTGGAGTTTCTAGTTGTGGAGTTTCTAGTTGTTGAGTTTCTAGTAGTTGAGTTTCCAGTTGCCGAGTTTCTAGTTGCGAAATCTCAAGTCCTGGAATTTCTAGCTGTGGAGTTTCTAGTTGCGGAGTTTCTAGTTGCGGAGTTTCTAGTTCGGAGTTTCTAGTTGTGGATTTTGTAGTTGTGGAGTATATAGTTGTGGTGTTTCAAGTTGTGGAGTTTCTAGTTGCGGAGTTTCTAGTTGCAGAGTTTCTAGTTCCGGAGTTTTCTAGTTGTGGAGTTTCTAGTTGCGGAGTTTCTATCTGTGGAGTTTCTAATTGCGGAGTTTCTAGTTGCAAAGTTTCTAGTTGTGGAGTTTCTAGTTGTAGAGTTTCTATTTGTAGTTTTTATTTTTTGAGTTTGTAGTTGTAGAATTTCTAGTTGCAGAGTTCCTAGTTGTGGAGTTTCTAGTTGTGGAGTTTCTTGTTGGGGTGTTTCTAGTTGTGAAGTTTCTAATTGTGGATTTTCTAGTTGCGGAATTTCTAGTTGCGAAGTTTCTAGTTGGGGAGTTTCTACTTGAGTTTATAGTTGTGGATTTTCTAGTTCCACAGTTTCGAGTTGCAAAGTTTCAAGTTGTCGAGTTTGTAGTTGCGGAGTCGCTAGTTGTAGAGTTTCTAGTTGCGGAGTTGCTAGCTGTGGAGTTTCTAGTTGCGGAGTCTCTAATTGTGCAGTCTCTAGTTTTGGAGTCTCTAGTTGTGGAGTTTCTAGTTGTGGAGTTTATAGTTGTGGAGTTTCTGGCTGTGGAGTTTCTAGTTTGGGAGTTTCTAGTTGTGGAGTTTCTAGTTGTGAGGTTCGTAGTTGTGGAGTTTCTAGTTGTCGAGTTTCTAGTTGTGGAGTCTCTAGTTGTGGAGTTTCTAGTTGTGGGGTTCGTAGTTGTGGGGTTCGTAGTTGTGGAGTTTCTAGTTGCGGAGTTCCAAGTCGTGGAGTTTCTCGTTGTGGAGTTTCTAGTTTCGGATTGTCTAGTTGTGAAGTTTCTAGTTGTGGAGTTTCTAGTTATGGAGTTTGTAGTTGTGGAGTGTCTAGTTGTGGACTTTCAAGTTGTGAAGTTTCTAGTTGTGGAGTTTCTAGTTGCGGAGTTTTCTAGTTGCGGAGTCTGTAGAGTTGGAGTTTCTAGTTGTGGAATTTCTAGTTGTGGAGTCTCTAGTTGCGGAGTGAGTTTCTAGTTGCGGAGTTTCTGGTTGTGGAGTTTCTAGTTGCAGAGTCAGTAGTTGTGGAGTTTCTACTTGTGGATTTTCTAGCTGTGGAGTTTCTAGTTGCGGAGTTTCTAGTTTTGGGGTTCGTAGTTGTGGAGTTCGTAGTTGTGGAGTTTCTAGTTGTGAAGTCTCTAGTTGTGGAGTTTCTAGCTGTGGAGTTTTTCGTTGCGGAGTTTCTAGTTGCAGAGTTTCTAGTAGCGGAGTTTTCTAGTTGTGGAGATTCTAGTGGCGGAGTTTCTAGTAGCGGAGTTTCAAGTTGTGGAGTTTCTAGTTGTGGATTTTCTAGCTGTGGAGTTTCTAGTTGCGGAGTTTTTAGTTGCGGAGTTTCTGGTTGTGGAGTTTCTAGTTCTGGAGTCTGTAGTTGTGGAGTATCTATTTGTTGGGTTTCAAGTTGTGGAGTTTCTAGTTGTTGAGTTTCTAGTAGTTGAGTTTCCAGTTGCCGAGTTTCTAGTTGCGAAATCTCAAGTCGTGGAGTTTCTAGCTGTGGAGTTTCTAGTTGCGGAGTTTCTAGTTGCGGAGTTTCTAGTTGTGGATTCTGTAGTTGTGGAGTATATAGTTGTGGTGTTTCAAGTTGTGGAGTTTCTAGTTGCGGAGTTTCTAGCTGCAGAGTTTCTCGTTCCGGAGTTTTCTAGTTGTGAAGTTTCTAGTTGTGGATTTTCTAGCTGTGGAGTTTCTAGTTGCGGAGTTTCTAGTTGTGGGTTTCGTAGTTGTGGAGTTCGTAGTTGCGGAGTTTCTAGTTGTGAAGTCTCTAGTTAGGGAGTTTCCAGTTGTGGAGTTTCTAGCTGTGGAGTTTTTCGTTGTGGAGTTTCTAGTTGCAGAGTTTCTAGTAGCGGAGTTTTCTAGTTGTGGAGATTCTAGTGGTGGAGTTTCTAGTTGCGAAGTTTCAAGTTGTGGAGTTTCTAGTTGTGGATTTTCTAGCTGTGGAGTTTCTAGTTGCGGAGTTTTAGTTGCGGAGTTTCTGGTTGTGGAGTTTCTAGTTCTGGAGTCTGTAGTTGTGGAGTATCTATTTGTTGGGTTTCAAGTTGTGGAGTTTCTAGTTGTGGAGTTTCTAGTTGTTGAGTTTCTAGTAGTTGAGTTTCCAGTTGCCGAGTTTCTAGTTGCGAAATCTCAAGTCCTGGAATTTCTAGCTGTGGAGTTTCTAGTTGCGGAGTTTCTAGTTGCGGAGTTTCTAGTTGCGGAGTTTCTAGTTGTGGATTTTGTAGTTGTGGAGTATATAGTTGTGGTGTTTCAAGTTGTGGAGTTTCTAGTTGCGGAGTTTCTAGTTGCAGAGTTTCTAGTTCCGGAGTTTTCTAGTTGTGGAGTTTCTAGTTGCGGAGTTTCTATCTGTGGAGTTTCTAATTGCGGAGTTTCTAGTTGCAAAGTTTCTAGTTGTGGAGTTTCTAGTTGTAGAGTTTCTATTTGTAGTTTTTATTTTTTGAGTTTGTAGTTGTAGATTTTCTAGTTGCAGAGTTCCTAGTTGTGGAGTTTCTAGTTGTGGAGTTTCTTGTTGGGGTGTTTCTAGTTGTGAAGTTTCTAATTGTGGATTTTCTAGTTGCGGAATTTCTAGTTGCGAAGTTTCTAGTTGGGGAGTTTCTACTTGAGTTTATAGTTGCGGATTTTCTAGTTCCACAGTTTCGAGTTGCAAAGTTTCAAGTTGTCGAGTTTGTAGTTGCGGAGTCGCTAGTTGTAGAGTTTCTAGTTGCGGAGTTGCTAGCTGTGGAGTTTCTAGTTGCGGAGTCTCTAATTGTGCAGTCTCTAGTTTTGGAGTCTCTAGTTGTGGAGTTTCTAGTTGTGGAGTTTATAGTTGTGGAGTTTCTAGCTGTGGAGTTTCTAGTTGCGGAGTTTCTAGTTGCAGAGTTTCCAGTTGCGGAGTTTCTTGTTGCAGAGTTTCTAGTTGTGGAGTTTCTAGTTGTGAAGTTTTAGTTGTGGAGTTTCAAGTTGTGGAATTCATAGGTGTGGAGTTTCTAGTTGTGCAGTTTCTAGTTTTCGAGTTTCTAGTTGCGGAGTTCCAAGTTGTGGAGTTTCTAGTTGTGGAGCTTCTAGTTCTGGGGTTCGTAGTTGTGGGATTCGTAGTTGTGCAGTTTCTAGTTTTGCAGTCTTTAGTTGTGGAGTTTCCAGTTGTGGAGTTTCTAGCTGTGGAGTTTCTAGTTGCGGAGTTTCTAGTTGCAGAGTTTCTAGTTGTGGAGTTTTCTAGTTGTGGAAATTCTAGTGGCGGAGTTTCTAGTTGCGGAGTTTCAAGTTGTGGAGTTTCTCGTTGTGGAGTTTCTAGTTGTGGAGTTTCTAGTTGCGGAGTTTCTAGTTGTGGAGCTTCCAGTTGTGGAGTTTCTAGTTGTGGAGTTTCTTGTTATGGAGTTTGTAGTTGTGGAGTATCTAGTTGTGGACTTTCAAGTTGTGAAGTTTCTAGTTGCCGAGTTTCTAGTTGCGAAATCTCAAGTCGTGGAATTTCTAGCTGTGGAGTTTCTAGTTGCAGAGTTTCTAGTTGCGGAGTTTCTAGTTGCGGAGTTTCTAGTTGTGGATTCTGTAGTTGTGGAGTATATAGTTGTGGTGTTTCAAGTTGTGGAGTTTCTAGTTGCGGAGTTTCTAGTTGCAGAGTTTCTCGTTCCGGAGTTTTCTAGTTGTGAAGTTTCTAGTTGTGGATTTTCTAGCTGTGGAGTTTCTAGTTGCGGAGTTTCTAGTTGTGGGGTTCGTAGTTGTGGAGTTCGTAGTTGCGGAGTTTCTAGTTGTGAAGTCTCTAGTTAGGGAGTTTCCAGTTGTGGAGTTTCTAGCTGTGGAGTTTTTCGTTGCGGAGTTTCTAGTTGCAGAGTTTCTAGTAGCGGAGTTTTCTAGTTGTGGAGATTCTAGTGGCGAAGTTTCTAGTAGCGGATTTTCTAGCTGTGGAGTTTCTAGTTGCGGAGTTTTTAGTTGCGGAGTTTCTGGTTGTGGAGTTTCTAGTTCTGGAGTCTGTAGTTGTGGAGTATCTATTTGTTGGGTTTCAAGTTGTGGAGTTTCTAGTTGTTGAGTTTCTAGTAGTTGAGTTTCCAGTTGCCGAGTTTCTAGTTGCGAAATCTCCAGTCGTGGAGTTTCTAGCTGTGGAGTTTCTAGTTGCGGAGTTTCTAGTTGCGGAGTTTCTAGTTGTGGATTTTGTAGTTGTGGAGTATATAGTTGTGGTGTTTCAAGTTGTTGAGTTTCTAGTTGCGGAGTTTCTAGTCGCCGAGTTCTTTAGTTGCGAAGTCTCAAGTTGTGGAGTTTCTAGCTGTGGAATTTCTAGTTGTTGAGTTTCTAGTTGCGGAGTTTCTAGTTGTGGAGTTTTTAGCTGTGGAGACTCTAGTTGTGGAGTCTCTAGTTGTGGAGTTTCTAGTTGTGGAGTGTCTACTTGTGGAGTTTCTAGTTGTAGAGTTTCTAGTTGTGGAGTTTCTATTTGTAGTTTTTATTTTTCGAGTTTGTAGTTGTAGATTTTCTAATTGCAGAGTTCCTAGTTGTGGAGTTTCTAGTTGTGAAGTTTCTAATTGTGGATTTTCTAGTTGCGGAATTTCTAGTTGCGAAGTTTCTAGTTGGGGAGTTTCTACTTGAGTTTATAGCTGTGGATTTTCTAGTTCCACAGTTTCGAGTTGCAAAGTTTCAAGTTGTCGAGTTTGTAATTGCGGAGTCGCTAGTTGTGGAGTTTCTAGTTGCGGAGTTGCTAGCTGTGGAGTTTCTAGCTGCGGAGTCTCTAATTGTGCAGTCTCTAGTTTTGGAGTATCTAGTTGTGGAGTTTCTAGTTGTGGAGTTTATAGATGTGGAGTTTCTAGCTGTGGAGATTCTAGTTGCGGAGTTTCTAGTTGCAGAGTTTCTAGTTGCGGAGTTTCTTGTTGCAGAGTTTCTAGTTGTGGAGTTTCTAGTTGTGAAGTTTTAGTTGTGGAGTTTCAAGTTGTGGAATTCATAGGTGTGGAGTTTCTAGTTGTGGAGTTTCTAGTTTTCGAGTTTCTAGTTACGGAGTTTCTAGTTGTGGAGTTTTTAGTTGTGGAGCTTTTAGTTGAGGAGTCTCTAGTTGTTGAGTCTCTCGTTGTGGAGTTCTAGTTGTGGAGTTTCTAGTTGCGGAATTTCTTGATGTGGAGTTTCTAGTTGTGGAGTTTCTGGCTGTGGAGTTTATAGTTGCGGAGTTTCTAGTATCGGAGTTTCTAGTTGTGGAGTTTCTAGTTGTGGAGTTTCTAGTTGTAGAGTTTCTAGTTGCGAAGTCTCAAGTTGTGGAGTTTCTAGTTGTGGAGTTTCTAGTTGTGGAGTTTCTAGTTGTGGGGTTCGCAGTTGTGGGGTTCGTAGTTGTGGGGTTCGTAGTTGTGCAGTTCTAGTTGTGGAGTCTCTAGTTGAGGAGTTTCCATTTGTGGTGTTTCTAGCTGTGGAGTTTCTAGTTGCGGAGTTTCTAGATGCAGAGTTTCTAGTTCCGGAGTTTTCTAGTTGTGGAGATTGTAATGGCGGAGTTTCTAGTTGCGGAGTTCCAAGTTGTGGAGTTTCTAGTTGTGGAGCTTCTAGTTCTGGGGTTCGTAGTTTTGGGATTCGTAGTTGTGCAGTTTCTAGTTTTGCAGTCTCTAGTTGTGGAATTTCCAGTTGTGGAGTTTCTAGCTGTGGAGTTTCTAGTTGCGGAGTTTCTAGTTGCAGAGTTTCTAGTTGTGGAGTTTTCTAGTTGTGGAAATTCTAGTGGCGGAGTTTCTAGTTGCGGAGTTTCAAGTTGTGGAGTTTCTCGTTGTGGAGTTTCTAGTTGTGGAGTTTCTAGTTGCGGAGTTTCTAGTTGTGGAGCTTCAAGTTGTGGAGTTTCTAGTTGTGGAGTTTTAAGTTATGGAGTTTGTAGTTGTGGAGTATCTAGTTGTGGACTTTCAAGTTGTGAAGTTTCTAGTTGTGGAGTTTCTAGTTGCGGAGTTTTCTAGTTGCGGAGTCTGTAGTTGTGGAGTTTCTAGTTGTTGAGTTTCTAGTAGTTGAGTTTCCAGTTGCCGAGTTTCTAGTTGCGAAATCTCAAGTCGTGGAGTTTCTAGCTGTGGAGTTTCTAGTTGCGGAGTTTCTAGTTGCGGAGTTTCTAGTTGTGGATTTTGTAGTTGTGGAGTATATAGTTGTGGTGTTTCAAGGGTTGGAGTTTCTAGTTGTGGAGATTCTAGTGGCGAAGTTTCTAGTAGCGGAGTTTCAAGTTGTGGAGTTTCTAGTTGTGGATTTTCTAGCTGTGGAGTTTCTAGTTGCGGAGTTTTTAGTTGCGGAGTTTCTGGTTGTGGAGTTTCTAGTTCTGGAGTCTGTAGTTGTGGAGTATCTATTTGTTGGGTTTCAAGTTGTGGAGTTTCTAGTTGTGGAGTTTCTAGTTGTTGAGTTTCTAGTTGTTGAGTTTCCAGTTGCCGAGTTTCTAGTTGCGAAATCTCAAGTCGTGGAGTTTCTAGCTGTGGAGTTTCTAGTTGCGGAGTTTCTAGTTGCGGAGTTTCTAGTTGCGGAGTTTCTAGTTGTGGATTTTGTAGTTGTGGAGTATATAGTTGTGGTGTTTCAAGTTGTGGAGTTTCTAGTTGCGGAGTTTCTAGTTGCAGAGTTTCTAGTTCCGGAGTTTTCTAGTTGTGGAGTTTCTAGTTGCGGAGTTTCTATCTGTAGAGTTTCTAATTGCGGAGTTTCTAGTTGCATAGTTTCTAGTTGTGGATTTTCTAGCTGTGGAATTTCTCCTTGCAGAGTTTTTAGTTGCGGTGTTTCTAGTTGTGGAGTTTCTAGTTGTTGAGTGTCTAGTTGCCGAGTTCTTTAGTTGTGGAGTCTCTAGTTGTGGAGTTTCTAGTTGTGGAGTGTCTACTTGTGGAGTTTCTCGTTGTGGAGTTTCTATTTGTAGTTTTTAGTTTTCGAATTTGTAGTTGTAGATTTTCTAGTTGCAGAGTTCCTAGTTTTGGAGTATCTAGTTGCGGAGTCTCTAATTGTGCAGTCTCTAGTTTTGGAGTCTCTAGTTGTGGAGTTTCTGGTTGTGGAGTTTTTAGTTGTGGAATTTCTAACTGTGGAGATTCTAGTTGCGGAGTTTCTAGTTGCAGGGTTTCTTGTTGCGGAGTTTCTAGTTGTTGAGTTTCTAGTTGTGGAGTTTCTGGCTGTGGAGTTTCTAGTTTGGGAGTTTCTAGTTGTGGAGTTTCTTGTTGTGAGGTTCGTAGTTGTGGGGTTCGTAGTTGTCGAGTTTCTAGTTGTGGAGTCTCTAGTTGTGGAGTTTCTAGTTGTGGGGTTCGTAGTTGTGGGGTTCGTAGTTGTGGAGTTTCTAGTTGCGGAGTTTCAAGTCGTGGAGTTTCTCGTTGTGGAGTTTCTAGTTGTGGATTGTCTAGTTGTGGAGTTTCTAGTTGTGGAGTTTCTAGTTATGGAGTTTGTAGTTGTGGAGTATCTAGTTGTGGACTTTCAAGTTGTGAAGTTTCTAGTTGTGGAGTTTCTAGTTGCGGAGTTTTCTAGTTGCGGAGTCTGTAGTTGTGGAGTTTCTAGTTGTGGAATTTCTAGTTGTGGAGTCTCTAGTTGCGGAGTGAGTTTCTAGTTGCGGAGTTTCTGGTTGTGGAGTTTCTAGTTGCAGAGTAAGTAGTTGTGGAGTTTCTAGTTGTGGATTTTCTAGCTGTGGAGTTTCAAGTTGTGGAGTTTCTAGTTGTGGAGTTTCTAGTTGTTGAGTTTCTAGTAGTTGAGTTTCCAGTTGCCGAGTTTCTAGTTGCGAAATCTCAAGTCGTGGAGTTTCTAGCTGTGGAGTTTCTAATTGCGGAGTTTCTAGTTGCAGAGTTTCTAGTTGTGGATTTTCTAGCTGTGGAATTTCTCCTTGCAGAGTTTTTAGTTGCGGTGTTTCTAGTTGTGGAGTTTCTAGTTGTTGAGTTTCTAGGTGCCGAGTTCTTTAGTTGCGAAGTCTCAAGTTGTAGAGTTTCTAGCTGTGGAGTTTCTAGTTGCGGAGTTTCTAGTTGCGGAGTTTCTAGTTGTGGATTTTTTAGTTGTGGAGTCTCTAGTTGTGGAGTTTCTAGTTGTGGAGTGTCTACTTGTGGAGTTTCTAGTTGTGGAGTTTCTATTTGTAGTTTTTAGTTTTCGAATTTGTAGTTGTAGATATTCTAGTTGCAGAGTTCCTAGTTTTGGAGTATCTAGTTGCGGAGTCTCTAATTGAGCAGTCTCTAGTTTTGGAGTCTCTAGTTGTGGAGTTTCTGGTTGTGGAGTTTTTAGTTGTGGAATTTCTAACTGTGGAGATTCTAGTTGCGGAGTTTCTAGTTGCAGGGTTTCTTGTTGCGGAGTTTCTAGTTGTGGAGTTTCTAGTTGTGGAGTTTCTGGCTGTGGAGTTTCTAGTTTGGGAGTTTCTAGTTGTGGAGTTTCTAGTTGTGAGGTTCGTAGTTGTGGAGTTTCTAGTTGTCGAGTTTCTAGTTGTGGAGTCTCTAGTTGTGGAGTTTCTAGTTGTGGGGTTCGTAGTTGTGGGGTTCGTAGTTGTGGAGTTTCTAGTTGCGGAGTTCCAAGTCGTGGAGTTTCTCGTTGTGGAGTTTCTAGTTTCGGATTGTCTAGTTGTGAAGTTTCTAGTTGTGGAGTTTCTAGTTATGGAGTTTGTAGTTGTGGAGTGTCTAGTTGTGGACTTTCAAGTTGTGAAGTTTCTAGTTGTGGAGTTTCTAGTTGCGGAGTTTTCTAGTTGCGGAGTCTGTAGAGTTGGAGTTTCTAGTTGTGGAATTTCTAGTTGTGGAGTCTCTAGTTGCGGAGTGAGTTTCTAGTTGCGGAGTTTCTGGTTGTGGAGTTTCTAGTTGCAGAGTCAGTAGTTGTGGAGTTTCTAGTTGTGGATTTTCTAGCTGTGGAGTTTCTAGTTGCGGAGTTTCTAGTTTTGGGGTTCGTAGTTGTGGAGTTTGTAGTTGTGGAGTTTCTAGTTGTGAAGTCTCTAGTTGTGGAGTTTCTAGCTGTGGAGTTTTTCGTTGCGGAGTTTCTAGTTGCAGAGTTTCTAGTAGCGGAGTTTTCTAGTTGTGGAGATTCTAGTGGCGGAGTTTCTAGTAGCGGAGTTTCAAGTTGTGGAGTTTCTAGTTGTGGATTTTCTAGCTGTGGAGTTTCTAGTTGCGAAGTTTTTAGTTGCGGAGTTTCTGGTTGTGGAGTTTCTAGTTCTGGAGTCTGTAGTTGTGGAGTATCTATTTGTTGGGTTTCAAGTTGTGGAGTTTCTAGTTGTTGAGTTTCTAGTAGTTGAGTTTCCAGTTGCCGAGTTTCTAGTTGCGAAATCTCAAGTCGTGGAGTTTCTAGCTGTGGAGTTTCTTGTTGCGGAGTTTCTAGTTGCGGAGTTTCTAGTTGTGGATTCTGTAGTTGTGGAGTATATAGTTGTGGTGTTTCAAGTTGTGGAGTTTCTAGTTGCGGAGTTATTAGCTGCAGAGTTTCTCGTTCCGGAGTTTTCTAGTTGTGAAGTTTCTAGTTGTGGATTTTCTAGCTGTGGAGTTTCTAGTTGCGGAGTTTCTAGTTGTGGGGTTCGTAGTTGTGGAGTTCGTAGTTGCGGAGTTTCTAGTTGTGAAGTCTCTAGTTAGGGAGTTTCCAGTTGTGGAGTTTCTAGCTGTGGAGTTTTTCGTTGTGGAGTTTCTAGTTGCAGAGTTTCTAGTAGCGGAGTTTTCTAGTTGTGGAGATTCTAGTGGCGGAGTTTCTAGTTGCGAAGTTTCAAGTTGTGGAGTTTCTAGTTGTGGATTTTCTAGCTGTGGAGTTTCTAGTTGCGGAGTTTTAGTTGCGGAGTTTCTGGTTGTGGAGTTTCTAGTTCTGGAGTCTGTAGTTGTGGAGTATCTATTTGTTGGGTTTCAAGTTGTGGAGTTTCTAGTTGTGGAGTTTCTAGTTGTTGAGTTTCTAGTAGTTGAGTTTCCAGTTGCCGAGTTTCTAGTTGCGAAATCTCAAGTCCTGGAATTTCTAGCTGTGGAGTTTCTAGTTGCGGAGTTTCTAGTTGCGGAGTTTCTAGTTGCGGAGTTTCTAGTTGTGGATTTTGTAGTTGTGGAGTATATAGTTGTGGTGTTTCAAGTTGTGGAGTTTCTAGTTGCGGAGTTTCTAGTTGCAGAGTTTCTAGTTCCGGAGTTTTCTAGTTGTGGAGTTTCTAGTTGCGGAGTTTCTATCTGTGGAGTTTCTAATTGCGGAGTTTCTAGTTGCAAAGTTTCTAGTTGTGGAGTTTCTAGTTGTAGAGTTTCTATTTGTAGTTTTTATTTTTTGAGTTTGTAGTTGTAGATTTTCTAGTTGCAGAGTTCCTAGTTGTGGAGTTTCTAGTTGTGGAGTTTCTTGTTGGGGTGTTTCTAGTTGTGAAGTTTCTATTTGTGGATTTTCTAGTTGCGGAATTTCTAGTTGCGAAGTTTCTAGTTGGGGAGTTTCTACTTGAGTTTATAGTTGTGGATTTTCTAGTTCCACAGTTTCGAGTTGAAAAGTTTCAAGTTGTCGAGTTTGTAGTTGCGGAGTCGCTAGTTGTAGAGTTTCTAGTTGCGGAGTTGCTAGCTGTGGAGTTTCTAGTTGCGGAGTCTCTAATTGTGCAGTCTCTAGTTTTGGAGTCTCTAGTTGTGGAGTTTCTAGTTGTGGAGTTTATAGTTGTGGAGTTTCTAGCTGTGGAGTTTCTAGTTGCGGAGTTTCTAGTTGCAGAGTTTCCAGTTGCGGAGTTTCTTGTTGCAGAGTTTCTAGTTGTGGAGTTTCTAGTTGTGAAGTTTTAGTTGTGGAGTTTCAAGTTGTGGAATTCTTGGGTGTGGAGTTTCTAGTTGTGCAGTTTCTAGTTTTCGAGTTTCTAGTTGCGGAGTTCCAAGTTGTGGAGTTTCTAGTTGTGGAGCTTCTAGTTCTGGGGTTCGTAGTTGTGGGATTCGTAGTTGTGCAGTTTCTAGTTTTGCAGTCTCTAGTTGTGGAGTTTCCAGTTGTGGAGTTTCTAGCTGTGGAGTTTCTAGTTGCGGAGTTTCTAGTTGCAGAGTTTCTAGTTGTGGAGTTTTCTAGTTGTGGAAATTCTAGTGGCGGAGTTTCTAGTTGCGGAGTTTCAAGTTGTGGAGTTTCTCGTTGTGGAGTTTCTAGTTGTGGAGTTTCTAGTTGCGGAGTTTCTAGTTGTGGAGCTTCCAGTTGTGGAGTTTCTAGTTGTGGAGTTTCTTGTTATGGAGTTTGTAGTTGTGGAGTATCTAGTTGTGGACTTTCAAGTTGTGAAGTTTCTAGTTGCCGAGTTTATAGTTGCGAAATCTCAAGTCGTGGAATTTCTAGCTGTGGAGTTTCTAGTTGCGGAGTTTCTAGTTGCGGAGTTTCTAGTTGCGGAGTTTCTAGTTGTGGATTCTGTAGTTGTGGCGTATATAGTTGTGGTGTTTCAAGTTGTGGAGTTTCTAGTTGCGGAGTTTCTAGTTGCAGAGTTTCTCGTTCCGGAGTTTTCTAGTTGTGAAGTTTCTAGTTGTGGATTTTCTAGCTGTGGAGTTTCTAGTTGCGGAGTTTCTAGTTGTGGGGTTCGTAGTTGTGGAGTTCGTAGTTGCGGAGTTTCTAGTTGTGAAGTCTCTAGTTAGGGAGTTTCCAGTTGTGGAGTTTCTAGCTGTGGAGTTTTTCGTTGCGGAGTTTCTAGTTGCAGAGTTTCTAGTAGCGGAGTTTTCTAGTTGTGGAGATTCTAGTGGCGAAGTTTCTAGTAGCGGAGTTTCAAGTTGTGGAGTTTCTAGTTGTGGATTTTCTAGCTGTGGAGTTTCTAGTTGCGGAGTTTTTAGTTGCGGAGTTTCTGGTTGTGGAGTTTCTAGTTCTGGAGTCTGTAGTTGTGGAGTATCTATTTGTTGGGTTTCAAGTTGTGGAGTTTCTAGTTGTTGAGTTTCTAGTAGTTGAGTTTCCAGTTGCCGAGTTTCTAGTTGCGAAATCTCCAGTCGTGGAGTTTCTAGCTGTGGAGTTTCTAGTTGCGGAGTTTCTAGTTGCGGAGTTTCTAGTTGTGGATTTTGTAGTTGTGGAGTATATAGTTGTGGTGTTTCAAGTTGTTGAGTTTCTAGTTGCGGAGTTTCTAGTTGCAGAGTTTCTCGTTCCGGAGTTTTCTAGTTGTGAAGTTTCTAGTTGTGGAGTTTCTAGTTGCGGAGTTTCTAGTTGCAGAGTTTCTAGTTCCGGAGTTTTCTAGTTGTGGAGTTTCTAGTTGCGGAGTTTCTATCTGTGGAGTTTCTAATTGCGGAGTTTCTAGTTGCATAGTTTCTAGTTGTGGATTTTCTAGCTGTGGAATTTCTCCTTGCAGAGTTTTTAGTTGCGGTGTTTCTAGTTGTGGAGTTTCTAGTTGTTGAGTGTCTAGTTGCCGAGTTCTTTAGTTGTGGAGTCTCTAGTTGTGGAGTTTCTAGTTGTGGAGTGTCTACTTGTGGAGTTTCTCGTTGTGGAGTTTCTATTTGTAGTTTTTAGTTTTCGAATTTGTAGTTGTAGATTTTCTAGTTGCAGAGTTCCTAGTTTTGGAGTATCTAGTTGCGGAGTCTCTAATTGTGCAGTCTCTAGTTTTGGAGTCTCTAGTTGTGGAGTTTCTGGTTGTGGAGTTTTTAGTTGTGGAATTTCTAACTGTGGAGATTCTAGTTGCGGAGTTTCTAGTTGCAGGGTTTCTTGTTGCGGAGTTTCTAGTTGTTGAGTTTCTAGTTGTGGAGTTTCTGGCTGTGGAGTTTCTAGTTTGGGAGTTTCTAGTTGTGGAGTTTCTTGTTGTGAGGTTCGTAGTTGTGGGGTTCGTAGTTGTCGAGTTTCTAGTTGTGGAGTCTCTAGTTGTGGAGTTTCTAGTTGTGGGGTTCGTAGTTGTGGGGTTCGTAGTTGTGGAGTTTCTAGTTGCGGAGTTTCAAGTCGTGGAGTTTCTCGTTGTGGAGTTTCTAGTTGTGGATTGTCTAGTTGTGGAGTTTCTAGTTGTGGAGTTTCTAGTTATGGAGTTTGTAGTTGTGGAGTATCTAGTTGTGGACTTTCAAGTTGTGAAGTTTCTAGTTGTGGAGTTTCTAGTTGCGGAGTTTTCTAGTTGCGGAGTCTGTAGTTGTGGAGTTTCTAGTTGTGGAATTTCTAGTTGTGGAGTCTCTAGTTGCGGAGTGAGTTTCTAGTTGCGGAGTTTCTGGTTGTGGAGTTTCTAGTTGCAGAGTAAGTAGTTGTGGAGTTTCTAGTTGTGGATTTTCTAGCTGTGGAGTTTCAAGTTGTGGAGTTTCTAGTTGTGGAGTTTCTAGTTGTTGAGTTTCTAGTAGTTGAGTTTCCAGTTGCCGAGTTTCTAGTTGCGAAATCTCAAGTCGTGGAGTTTCTAGCTGTGGAGTTTCTAGTTGCGGAGTTTCTAGTTGCGGAGTTTCTAGTTGCGGAGTTTCTAGTTGTGGATCTTGTAGTTGTGGAGTATATAGTTGTGGTGTTTCAAGTTGTGGAGTTTCTAGTTGCGGAGTTTCTAGTTGCAGAGTTTCTAGTTCCGGAGTTTTCTAGTTGTGGAGTTTCTAGTTGCGGAGTTTCTATCTGTGGAGTTTCTAATTGCGGAGTTTCTAGTTGCAGAGTTTCTAGTTGTGGATTTTCTAGCTGTGGAATTTCTCCTTGCAGAGTTTTTAGTTGCGGTGTTTCTAGTTGTGGAGTTTCTAGTTGTTGAGTTTCTAGGTGCCGAGTTCTTTAGTTGCGAAGTCTCAAGTTGTAGAGTTTCTAGCTGTGGAGTTTCTAGTTGCGGAGTTTCTAGTTGCGGAGTTTCTAGTTGTGGATTTTTTAGTTGTGGAGTCTCTAGTTGTGGAGTTTCTAGTTGTGGAGTGTCTACTTGTGGAGTTTCTAGTTGTGGAGTTTCTATTTGTAGTTTTTAGTTTTCGAATTTGTAGTTGTAGATATTCTAGTTGCAGAGTTCCTAGTTTTGGAGTATCTAGTTGCGGAGTCTCTAATTGAGCAGTCTCTAGTTTTGGAGTCTCTAGTTGTGGAGTTTCTGGTTGTGGAGTTTTTAGTTGTGGAATTTCTAACTGTGGAGATTCTAGTTGCGGAGTTTCTAGTTGCAGGGTTTCTTGTTGCGGAGTTTCTAGTTGTGGAGTTTCTAGTTGTGGAGTTTCTGGCTGTGGAGTTTCTAGTTTGGGAGTTTCTAGTTGTGGAGTTTCTAGTTGTGAGGTTCGTAGTTGTGGAGTTTCTAGTTGTCGAGTTTCTAGTTGTGGAGTCTCTAGTTGTGGAGTTTCTAGTTGTGGGGTTCGTAGTTGTGGGGTTCGTAGTTGTGGAGTTTCTAGTTGCGGAGTTCCAAGTCGTGGAGTTTCTCGTTGTGGAGTTTCTAGTTTCGGATTGTCTAGTTGTGAAGTTTCTAGTTGTGGAGTTTCTAGTTATGGAGTTTGTAGTTGTGGAGTGTCTAGTTGTGGACTTTCAAGTTGTGAAGTTTCTAGTTGTGGAGTTTCTAGTTGCGGAGTTTTCTAGTTGCGGAGTCTGTAGAGTTGGAGTTTCTAGTTGTGGAATTTCTAGTTGTGGAGTCTCTAGTTGCGGAGTGAGTTTCTAGTTGCGGAGTTTCTGGTTGTGGAGTTTCTAGTTGCAGAGTCAGTAGTTGTGGAGTTTCTAGTTGTGGATTTTCTAGCTGTGGAGTTTCTAGTTGCGGAGTTTTTCGTTGCGGAGTTTCTAGTTGCAGAGTTTCTAGTAGCGGAGTTTTCTAGTTGTGGAGATTCTAGTGGCGGAGTTTCTAGTAGCGGAGTTTCAAGTTGTGGAGTTTCTAGTTGTGGATTTTCTAGCTGTGGAGTTTCTAGTTGCGGAGTTTTTAGTTGCGGAGTTTCTGGTTGTGGAGTTTCTAGTTCTGGAGTCTGTAGTTGTGGAGTATCTATTTGTTGGGTTTCAAGTTGTGGAGTTTCTAGTTGTTGAGTTTCTAGTAGTTGAGTTTCCAGTTGCCGAGTTTCTAGTTGCGAAATCTCAAGTCGTGGAGTTTCTAGCTGTGGAGTTTCTTGTTGCGGAGTTTCTAGTTGCGGAGTTTCTAGTTGTGGATTCTGTAGTTGTGGAGTATATAGTTGTGGTGTTTCAAGTTGTGGAGTTTCTAGTTGCGGAGTTTCTAGCTGCAGAGTTTCTCGTTCTGGAGTTTTCTAGTTGTGAAGTTTCTAGTTGTGGATTTTCTAGCTGTGGAGTTTCTAGTTGCGGAGTTTCTAGTTGTGGGGTTCGTAGTTGTGGAGTTCGTAGTTGCGGAGTTTCTAGTTGTGAAGTCTCTAGTTAGGGAGTTTCCAGTTGTGGAGTTTCTAGCTGTGGAGTTTTTCGTTGTGGAGTTTCTAGTTGCAGAGTTTCTAGTAGCGGAGTTTTCTAGTTGTGGAGATTCTAGCGGCGGAGTTTCTAGTTGCGAAGTTTCAAGTTGTGGAGTTTCTAGTTGTGGATTTTCTAGCTGTGGAGTTTCTAGTTGCGGAGTTTTAGTTGCGGAGTTTCTGGTTGTGGAGTTTCTAGTTCTGGAGTCTGTAGTTGTAGAGTATCTATTTGTTGGGTTTCAAGTTGTGGAGTTTCTAGTTGTGGAGTTTCTAGTTGTTGAGTTTCTAGTAGTTGAGTTTCCAGTTGCCGAGTTTCTAGTTGCGAAATCTCAAGTCCTGGAATTTCTAGCTGTGGAGTTTCTAGTTGCGGAGTTTCTAGTTGCGGAGTTTCTAGTTGCGGAGTTTCTAGTTGTGGATTTTGTAGTTGTGGAGTATATAGTTGTGGTGTTTCAAGTTGTGGAGTTTCTAGTTGCGGAGTTTCTAGTTGCAGAGTTTCTAGTTCCGGAGTTTTCTAGTTGTGGAGTTTCTAGTTGCGGAGTTTCTATCTGTGGAGTTTCTAATTGCGGAGTTTCTAGTTGCAAAGTTTCTAGTTGTGGAGTTTCTAGTTGTAGAGTTTCTATTTGTAGTTTTTATTTTTTGAGTTTGTAGTTGTAGATTTTTTTGTTGCAGAGTTCCTAGTTGTGGAGTTTCTAGTTGTGGAGTTTCTTGTTGGGGTGTTTCTAGTTGTGAAGTTTCTATTTGTGGATTTTCTAGTTGCGGAATTTCTAGTTGCGAAGTTTCTAGTTGGGGAGTTTCTACTTGAGTTTATAGTTGTGGATTTTCTAGTTCCACAGTTTCGAGTTGCAAAGTTTCAAGTTGTCGAGTTTGTAGTTGCGGAGTCGCTAGTTGTAGAGTTTCTAGTTGCGGAGTTGCTAGCTGTGGAGTTTCTAGTTGCGGAGTCTCTAATTGTGCAGTCTCTAGTTTTGGAGTCTCTAGTTGTGGAGTTTCTAGTTGTGGAGTTTATAGTTGTGGAGTTTCTAGCTGTGGAGTTTCTAGTTGCGGAGTTTCTAGTTGCAGAGTTTCCAGTTGCGGAGTTTCTTGTTGCAGAGTTTCTAGTTGTGGAGTTTCTAGTTGTGAAGTTTTAGTTGTGGAGTTTCAAGTTGTGGAATTCATAGGTGTGGAGTTTCTAGTTGTGCAGTTTCTAGTTTTCGAGTTTCTAGTTGCGGAGTTCCAAGTTGTGGAGTTTCTAGTTGTGGAGCTTCTAGTTCTGGGGTTCGTAGTTGTGGGATTCGTAGTTGTGCAGTTTCTAGTTTTGCAGTCTCTAGTTGTGGAGTTTCCAGTTGTGGAGTTTCTAGCTGTGGAGTTTCTAGTTGCGGAGTTTCTAGTTGCAGAGTTTCTAGTTGTGGAGTTTTCTAGTTGTGGAAATTCTAGTGGCGGAGTTTCTAGTTGCGGAGTTTCAAGTTGTGGAGTTTCTCGTTGTGGAGTTTCTAGTTGTGGAGTTTCTAGTTGCGGAGTTTCTAGTTGTGGAGCTTCCAGTTGTGGAGTTTCTAGTTGTGGAGTTTCTTGTTATGGAGTTTGTAGTTGTGGAGTATCTAGTTGTGGACTTTCAAGTTGTGAAGTTTCTAGTTGCCGAGTTTATAGTTGCGAAATCTCAAGTCGTGGAATTTCTAGCTGTGGAGTTTCTAGTTGCGGAGTTTCTAGTTGCGGAGTTTCTAGTTGCGGAGTTTCTAGTTGTGGATTCTGTAGTTGTGGCGTATATAGTTGTGGTGTTTCAAGTTGTGGAGTTTCTAGTTGCGGAGTTTCTAGTTGCAGAGTTTCTCGTTCCGGAGTTTTCTAGTTGTGAAGTTTCTAGTTGTGGATTTTCTAGCTGTGGAGTTTCTAGTTGCGGAGTTTCTAGTTGTGGGGTTCGTAGTTGTGGAGTTCGTAGTTGCGGAGTTTCTAGTTGTGAAGTCTCTAGTTAGGGAGTTTCCAGTTGTGGAGTTTCTAGCTGTGGAGTTTTTCGTTGCGGAGTTTCTAGTTGCAGAGTTTCTAGTAGCGGAGTTTTCTAGTTGTGGAGATTCTAGTGGCGAAGTTTCTAGTAGCGGAGTTTCAAGTTGTGGAGTTTCTAGTTGTGGATTTTCTAGCTGTGGAGTTTCTAGTTGCGGAGTTTTTAGTTGCGGAGTTTCTGGTTGTGGAGTTTCTAGTTCTGGAGTCTGTAGTTGTGGAGTATCTATTTGTTGGGTTTCAAGTTGTGGAGTTTCTAGTTGTTGAGTTTCTAGTAGTTGAGTTTCCAGTTGCCGAGTTTCTAGTTGCGAAATCTCCAGTCGTGGAGTTTTTGGCTGTGGAGTTTCTAGTTGCGGAGTTTCTAGTTGCGGAGTTTCTATTTGTGGATTTTGTAGTTGTGGAGTATATAGTTGTGGTGTTTCAAGTTGTTGAGTTTCTAGTTGCGGAGTTTCTAGTTGCAGAGTTTCTCGTTCCGGAGTTTTCTAGTTGTGAAGTTTCTAGTTGTGGATTTTCTAGCTGTGGAGTTTCTAGTTGCGGAGTTTCTAGTTGTGGGGTTCGTAGTTGTGGAGTTCGTAGTTGCGGAGTTTCTAGTTGTGAAGTCTCTAGTTAGGGAGTTTCCAGTTGTGGAGTTTCTAGCTGTGGAGTTTTTCGTTGTGGAGTTTCTAGTTGCAGAGTTTCTAGTAGCGGAGTTTTCTAGTTGTAGAGATTCTAGTGGCGGAGTTTCTAGTTGCGGAGTTTCAAGTTGTGGAGTTTCTAGTTGTGGATTTTCTAGCTGTGGAGTTTCTAGTTGCGGAGTTTTTAGTTGCAGAGTTTCTGGTTGTGGAGTTTCTAGTTCTGGAGTCTGTAGTTGTGGAGTATCTATTTGTAGGGTTTCAAGTTGTGGAGTTTCTAGTTGTGGAGTTTCTAGCTGTTGAGTTTCTAGTTGTTGAGTTTCCAGTTGCCGAGTTTCTAGTTGCGAAATCTCAAGTCGTGGAGTTTCTAGCTGTGGAGTTTCTAGTTGCGGAGTTTCTAGTTGCGGAGTTTCTAGTTGCGGAGTTTCTAGTTGTGGATTTTGTAGTTGTGGAGTATATAGTTGTGGTGTTTCAAGTTGTGGAGTTTCTAGTTGCGGAGTTTCTAGTTGCAGAGTTTCTAGTTCCGGAGTTTTCTAGTTGTGGAGTTTCTAGTTGCGGAGTTTCTATCTGTGGAGTTTCTAATTGCGGAGTTTCTAGTTGCATAGTTTCTAGTTGTGGATTTTCTAGCTGTGGAATATCTCCTTGCAGAGTTTTTAGTTGCGGTGTTTCTAGTTGTGGAGTTTCTAGTTGTTGAGTTTCTAGTTGCCGAGTTCTTTAGTTGCGAAGTCTCAAGTTGTAGAGTTTCTAGCTGTGGAGTTTCTAGTTGCGGAGTTTCTAGTTGCGGAGTTTCTAGTTGTGGATTTTTTAGTTGTGGAGTCTCTAGTTGTGGAGTTTCTAGTTGTGGAGTGTATACTTGTGGAGTTTCTAGTTGTGGAGTTTCTATTTGTAGTTTTTAGTTTTCGAATTTGTAGTTGTAGATTTTCTAGTTGCAGAGTTCCTAGTTTTGGAGTATCTAGTTGCGGAGTCTCTAATTGTGCAGTCTCTAGTTTTGGAGTCTCTAGTTGTGGAGTTTCTGGTTGTGGAGTTTTTAGTTGTGGAATTTCTAACTGTGGAGATTCTAGTTGCGGAGTTTCTAGTTGCAGGGTTTCTTGTTGCGGAGTTTCTAGTTGTTGAGTTTCTAGTTGTGGAGTTTCTGGCTGTGGAGTTTCTAGTTTGGGAGTTTCTAGTTGTGGAGTTTCTTGTTGTGAGGTTCGTAGTTGTGGAGTTTCTAGTTGTCGAGTTTCTAGTTGTGGAGTCTCTAGTTGTGGAGTTTCTAGTTGTGGGGTTCGTAGTTGTGGGGTTCGTAGTTGTGGAGTTTCTAGTTGCGGAGTTTCAAGTCGTGGAGTTTCTCGTTGTGGAGTTTCTAGTTGTGGAGTTTATAGTTGTGGAGTTTCTAGCTGTGGAGTTTCTAGTTGCGGAGTTTCTAGTTGCAGAGTTTCTAGTTGCGGAGTTTCTTGTTGCAGAGTTTCTAGTTGTGGAGTTTCTAGTTGTGAAGTTTTAGTTGTGGAGTTTCAAGTTGTGGAATTCATAGGTGTGGAGTTTCTAGTTGTGGAGTTTCTAGTTTTCGAGTTTCTAGTTGCGGAGTTCCAAGTTGTGGAGTTTCTAGTTGTGGAGCTTCTAGTTCTGGGGTTCATAGTTGTGGGATTCGTAGTTGTGCAGTTTCTAGTTTTGCAGTCTCTAGTTGTGGAGTTTCCAGTTGTGGAGTTTCTAGCTGTGGAGTTTCTAGTTGCGGAGTTTCTAGTTGCAGAGTTTCTAGTTGTGAAGTTTTCTAGTTGTGGAAATTCTAGTGGCGGAGTTTCTAGTTGCGGAGTTTCAAGTTGTGGAGTTTCTCGTTGTGGAGTTTCTAGTTGTGGAGTTTCTAGTTGCGGAGTTTCTAGTTGTGGAGCTTCAAGTTGTGGAGTTTCTAGTTGTGGAGTTTCTAGTTATGGAGTTTGTAGTTGTGGAGTATCTAGTTTTCGGCTTTAGAGTTGTGAAGTTTCTAGTTGTGGAGTTTCTAGTTGCGGAGTTTTCTAGTTGCGGAGTCTGTAGTTGTTGAGTTTCTAGTTGTGGGGTTCGTAGTTGTGGGGTTCGTAGTTGTGGAGTTTCTAGTTGCGGAGTTTCAAGTCGTGGAGTTTCTCGTTGTGGAGTTTCTAGTTGTGGATTGTCTAGTTGTGGAGTTTCTAGTTGTGGAGTTTCTAGTTAAGGAGTTTGTAGTTGTGGAGTATCTAGTTGTGGACTTTCAAGTTGTGAAGTTTCTAGTTGTGGAGTTTCTAGTTGCGGAGTTTTCTAGTTGCGGAGTCTGTAGTTGTGGAGTTTCTAGTTGTGGAATTTCTAGTTGTGGAGTCTCTAGTTGCGGAGTGAGTTTCTAGTTGCGGAGTTTCTGGTTGTGGAGTTTCTAGTTGCAGAGTAAGTAGTTGTGGAGTTTCTAGTTGTGGATTTTCTAGCTGTGGAGTTTCAAGTTGTGGAGTTTCTAGTTGTGGAGTTTCTAGTTGTTGAGTTTCTAGTAGTTGAGTTTCCAGTTGCCGAGTTTCTAGTTGCGAAATCTCAAGTCGTGGAGTTTCTAGCTGTGGAGTTTCTAGTTGCGGAGTTTCTAGTTGCGGAGTTTCTAGTTGCGGAGTTTCTAGTTGTGGATCTTGTAGTTGTGGAGTATATAGTTGTGGTGTTTCAAGTTGTGGAGTTTCTAGTTGCGGAGTTTCTAGTTGCAGAGTTTCTAGTTCCGGAGTTTTCTAGTTGTGGAGTTTCTAGTTGCGGAGTTTCTATCTGTGGAGTTTCTAATTGCGGAGTTTCTAGTTGCAGAGTTTCTAGTTGTGGATTTTCTAGCTGTGGAATTTCTCCTTGCAGAGTTTTTTGTTGCGGTGTTTCTAGTTGTGGAGTTTCTAGTTGTTGAGTTTCTAGGTGCCGAGTTCTTTAGTTGCGAAGTCTCAAGTTGTAGAGTTTCCAGCTGTGGAGATTCTAGTTGCGGAGTTTCTAGTTGCGGAGTTTCTAGTTGTGGATTTTTTAGTTGTGGAGTCTCTAGTTGTGGAGTTTCTAGTTGTGGAGTGTCTACTTGTGGAGTTTCTAGTTGTGGAGTTTATATTTGTAGTTTTTTGTTTTCGAATTTGTAGTTGTAGATATTCTAGTTGCAGAGTTCCTAGTTTTGGAGTATCTAGTTGCGGAGTCTCTAATTGTGCAGTCTCTAGTTTTGGAGTCTCTAGTTGTGGAGTTTCTGGTTGTGGAGTTTTTAGTTGTGGAATTTCTAACTGTGGAGATTCTAGTTGCGGAGTTTCTAGTTGCAGGGTTTCTTGTTGCGGAGTTTCTAGTTGTGGAGTTTCTAGTTGTGGAGTTTCTGGCTGTGGAGTTTCTAGTTTGGGAGTTTCTAGTTGTGGAGTTTCTAGTTGTGAGGTTCGTAGTTGTGGAGTTTCTAGTTGTCGAGTTTCTAGTTGTGGAGTCTCTAGTTGTGGAGTTTCTAGTTGTGGGGTTCGTAGTTGTGGGGTTCGTAGTTGTGGAGTTTCTAGTTGCGGAGTTCCAAGTCGTGGAGTTTCTCGTTGTGGAGTTTCTAGTTTCGGATTGTCTAGTTGTGAAGTTTCTAGTTGTGGAGTTTCTAGTTATGGAGTTTGTAGTTGTGGAGTGTCTAGTTGTGGACTTTCAAGTTGTGAAGTTTCTAGTAGTGGAGTTTCTAGTTGCGGAGTTTTCTAGTTGCGGAGTCTGTAGAGTTGGAGTTTCTAGTTGTGGAATTTCTAGTTGTGGAGTCTCTAGTTGCAGAGTGAGTTTCTAGTTGCGGAGTTTCTGGTTGTGGAGTTTCTAGTTGCAGAGTCAGTAGTTGTGGAGTTTCTAGTTGTGGATTTTCTAGCTGTGGAGTTTCTAGTTGCGGAGTTTCTAGTTTTGGGGTTCGTAGTTGTGGAGTTCGTAGTTGTGGAGTTTCTAGTTGTGAAGTCTCTAGTTGGGGAGTTTCCAGTTGTGGAGTTTCTAGCTGTGGAGTTTTTCGTTGCGGAGTTTCTAGTTGCAGAGTTTCTAGTAGCGGAGTTTTCTAGTTGTGGAGATTCTAGTGGCGGAGTTTCTAGTAGCGGAGTTTCAAGTTGTGGAGTTTCTAGTTGTGGATTTTCTAGCTGTGGAGTTTCTAGTTGCGGAGTTTTTAGTTGCGGAGTTTCTGGTTGTGGAGTTTCTAGTTCTGGAGTCTGTAGTTGTGGAGTATCTATTTGTTGGGTTTCAAGTTGTGGAGTTTCTAGTTGTTGAGTTTCTAGTAGTTGAGTTTCCAGTTGCCGAGTTTCTAGTTGCGAAATCTCAAGTCGTGGAGTTTCTAGCTGTGGAGTTTCTAGTTGCGGAGTTTCTAGTTGCGGAGTTTCTAGTTGTGGATTCTGTAGTTGTGGAGTATATAGTTGTGGTGTTTCAAGTTTTGGAGTTTCTAGTTGCGGAGTTTCTAGTTGCAGAGTTTCTCGTTCCGGAGTTTTCTAGTTGTGAAGTTTCTAGTTGTGGATTTTCTAGCTGTGGAGTTTCTAGTTGCGGAGTTTCTAGTTGTGGGGTTCGTAGTTGTGGAGTTCGTAGTTGCGGAGTTTCTAGTTGTGAAGTCTCTAGTTAGGGAGTTTCCAGTTGTGGAGTTTCTAGCTGTGGAGTTTTTCGTTGTGGAGTTTCTAGTTGCAGAGTTTCTAGTAGCGGAGTTTTCTAGTTGTGGAGATTCTAGTGGCGGAGTTTCTAGTTGCGAAGTTTCAAGTTGTGGAGTTTCTAGTTGTGGATTTTCTAGCTGTGGAGTTTCTAGTTGCGGAGTTTTAGTTGCGGAGTTTCTGGTTGTGGAGTTTCTAGTTCTGGAGTCTGTAGTTGTGGAGTATCTATTTGTTGGGTTTCAAGTTGTGGAGTTTCTAGTTGTGGAGTTTCTAGTTGTTGAGTTTCTAGTAGTTGAGTTTCCAGTTGCCGAGTTTCTAGTTGCGAAATCTCAAGTCGTGGAATTTCTAGCTGTGGAGTTTCTAGTTGCGGAGTTTCTAGTTGCGGAGTTTCTAGTTGCGGAGTTTCTAGTTGCGGAGTTTCTAGTTGTGGATTTTGTAGTTGTGGAGTATATAGTTGTGGTGTTTCAAGTTGTGGAGTTTCTAGTTGCGGAGTTTCTAGTTGCAGAGTTTCTAGTTCCGGAGTTTTCTAGTTGTGGAGTTTCTAGTTGCGGAGTTTCTATCTGTGGAGTTTCTAATTGCGGAGTTTCTAGTTGCATAGTTTCTAGTTGTGGATTTTCTAGCTGTGGAATTTCTCCTTGCAGAGTTTTTAGTTGCGGTGTTTCTAGTTGTGGAGTTTCTAGTTGTTGAGTTTCTAGTTGCCGAGTTCTTTAGTTGCGAAGTCTCAAGTTGTAGAGTTTCTAGCTGTGGAGTTTCTAGTTGCGGAGTTTCTAGTTGCGGAGTTTCTAGTTGTGGATTTTTTAGTTGTGGAGTCTCTAGTTGTGGAGTTTCTAGTTGTGGAGTGTCTACTTGTGGAGTTTCTAGTTGTGGAGTTTCTATTTGTAGTTTTTAGTTTTCGAATTTGTAGTTGTAGATTTTCTAGTTGCAGAGTTCCTAGTTTTGGAGTATCTAGTTGCGGAGTCTCTAATTGTGCAGTCTCTAGTTTTGGAGTCTCTAGTTGTGGAGTTTCTGGTTGTGGAGTTTTTAGTTGTGGAATTTCTAACTGTGGAGATTCTAGTTGCGGAGTTTCTAGTTGCAGGGTTTCTTGTTGCGGAGTTTCTAGTTGTTGAGTTTCTAGTTGTGGAGTTTCTGGCTGTGGAGTTTCTAGTTTGGGAGTTTCTAGTTGTGGAGTTTCTTGTTGTGAGGTTCGTAGTTGTGGAGTTTCTAGTTGTCGAGTTTCTTGTTGTGGAGTCTCTAGTTGTGGAGTTTCTAGTTGTGGGGTTCGTAGTTGTGGGGTTCGTAGTTGTGGAGTTTCTAGTTGCGGAGTTTCAAGTCGTGGAGTTTCTCGTTGTGGAGTTTCTAGTTGTGGAGTTTATAGTTGTGGAGTTTCTAGCTGTGGAGTTTCTAGTTGCGGAGTTTCTAGTTGCAGAGTTTCTAGTTGCGGAGTTTCTTGTTGCAGAGTTTCTAGTTGTGGAGTTTCTAGTTGTGAAGTTTTAGTTGTGGAGTTTCAAGTTGTGGAATTCCTCGGTGTGGAGTTTCTAGTTGTGGAGTTTCTAGTTTTCGAGTTTCTAGTTGCGGAGTTCCAAGTTGTGGAGTTTCTAGTTGTGGAGCTTCTAGTTCTGGGGTTCGTAGTTGTGGGATTCGTAGTTGTGCAGTTTCTAGTTTTGCAGTCTCTAGTTGTGGAGTTTCCAGTTGTGGAGTTTCTAGCTGTGGAGTTTCTAGTTGCGGAGTTTCTAGTTGCAGAGTTTCTAGTTGTGAAGTTTTCTAGTTGTGGAAATTCTAGTGGCGGAGTTTCTAGTTGCGGAGTTTCAAGTTGTGGAGTTTCTCGTTGTGGAGTTTCTAGTTGTGGAGTTTCTAGTTGCGGAGTTTCTAGTTGTGGAGCTTCAAGTTGTGGAGTTTCTAGTTGTGGAGTTTCTAGTTATGGAGTTTGTAGTTGTGGAGTATCTAGTTGTGGACTTTCAAGTTGTGGAGTTTCTAGTTGTGGAGTTTCTAGTTGCGGAGTTTTCTAGTTGCGGAGTCTGCAGTTGTGGAGTTTCTAGTTGTGGAATTTCTAGTTGTGGAGTATCTAGTTGCGGAGTGAGTTTCTAGTTGCGGAGTTTCTGGTTGTGGAGTTTCTAGTTGCAGAGTCAGTAGTTGTGGAGTTTCTAGTTGTGGATTTTCTAGCTGTGGAGTTTCTAGTTGCGGAGTTTCTAGTTGTGGGGTTCGTAGTTGTGGAGTTCGTAGTTGTGGAGTTTCTAGTTGTGAAGTCTCTAGTTGGGGAGTTTCCAGTTGTGGAGTTTCTAGCTGTGGAGTTTTTCGTTGCGGAGTTTCTAGTTGCAGAGTTTCTAGTAGCGGAGTTTTCTAGTTGTGTAGATTCTAGTGGCGGAGTTTCTAGTAGCGGAGATTCAAGTTGTGGAGTTTCTAGTTGTGGATTTTCTAGCTGTGGAGTTTCTAGTTGCGGAGTTTTTAGTTGCGGAGTTTCTGGTTGTGGAGTTTCTAGTTCTGGAGTCTGTAGTTGTGGAGTATCTATTTGTTGGGTTTCAAGTTGTGGAGTTTCTAGTTGTTGAGTTTCTAGTAGTTGAGTTTCCAGTTGCCGAGTTTCTAGTTGCGAAATCTCCAATCGTGGAGTTTCTAGCTGTGGAGTTTCTAGTTGCGGAGTTTCTAGTTGCGGAGTTTCTAGTGGTGGATTTTGTAGTTGTGGAGTATATAGTTGTGGTGTTTCAAGTTGTGGAGTTTCTAGTTGCGGAGTTTCCAGTTGCAGAGTTTCTCGTTCCGGAGTTTTCTAGTTGTGAAGTTTCTAGTTGTGGATTTTCTAGCTGTGGAGTTTCTAGTTGCGGAGTTTCTAGTTGTGGGGTTCGTAGTTGTGGAGTTCGTAGTTGCGGAGTTTCTAGTTGTGAAGTCTCTAGTTAGGGAGTTTCCAGTTGTTGAGTTTCTAGCTGTGGAGTTTTTCGTTGTGGAGTTTCTAGTTGCAGAGTTTCTAGTAGCGGAGTTTTCTAGTTGTGGAGATTCTAGTGGCGGAGTTTCTAGTGGCGGAGTTTCAAGTTGTGGAGTTTCTAGTTGTGGATTTTCTAGCTGTGGAGTTTCTAGTTGCGGAGTTTTTAGTTGCGGAGTTTCTGGTTGTGGAGTTTCTAGTTCTGGAGTCTGTAGTTGTGGAGTATCTATTTGTTGGGTTTCAAGTTGTGGAGTTTCTAGTTGTGGAGTTTCTAGTTGTTGAGTTTCTAGTAGTTGAGTTTCCAGTTGCCGAGTTTCTAGTTGCGAAATCTCAAGTCGTGGAGTTTCTAGCTGTGGAGTTTCTAGTTGCGGAGTTTCTAGTTGCGGAGTTTCTAGTTGCGGAGTTTCTAGTTGTGGATTTTGTAGTTGTGGAGTATATAGTTGTGGTGTTTCAAGTTGTGGAGTTTCTAGTTGCGAAGTTTCTAGTTGCAGAGTTTCTAGTTCCGGAGTTTTCTAGTTGTGGAGTTTCTAGTTGCGGAGTTTCTATCTGTGGAGTTTCTAATTGCGGAGTTTCTAGTTGCAGAGTTTCTAGTTGTGGATTTTCTAGCTGTGGAATTTCTCCTTGCAGAGTTTTTGTTTGCGGTGTTTCTAGTTGTGGAGTTTCTAGTTGTTGAGTTTCTTGTTGCCGAGTTCTTTAGTCGCGAAGTCTCAAGTTGTAGAGTTTCTAGCTGTGGAGTTTCTAGTTGCGGAGTTTCTAGTTGCGGAGTTTCTAGTTGTGGATTTTTTAGTTGTGGAGTCTCTAGTTGTGGAGTGTCTACTTGTGGAGTTTCTAGTTGTGGAGTTTCTATTTGTAGTTTTTAGTTTTCGAATTTGTAGTTGTAGATTTTCTAGTTGCAGAGTTCCTAGTTTTGGAGTATCTAGTTCCGGAGTCTCTAATTGTGCAGTCTCTAGTTTTGGAGTCTCTTGTTGTGGAGTTTCTGGTTGTGGAGTTTTTAGTTGTGGAATTTCTAACTGTGGAGATTCTAGTTGCGGAGTTTCTAGTTGCAGGGTTTCTTGTTGCGGAGTTTCTAGTTGTGGAGTTTCTAGTTGTGGAGTTTCTGGCTGTGGAGTTTCTAGTTTGGGAGTTTCTAGTTGTGGAGTTTCTTGTTGTGAGGTTCGTAGTTGTGGAGTTTCTAGTTGTCGAGTTTCTAGTTGTGGAGTCTCTAGTTGTGGAGTTTCTAGTTGTGGGGTTCGTAGTTGTGGAGTTCGTAGTTGCGGAGTTTCTAGTTGTGAAGTCTCTAGTTAGGGAGTTTCCAGTTGTGGAGTTTCTAGCTGTGGAGTTTTTCGTTGTGGAGTTTCTAGTTGCAGAGTTTCTAGTAGCGGAGTTTTCTAGTTGTGGAGATTCTAGTGGCGGAGTTTCTAGTTGCGAAGTTTCAAGTTGTGGAGTTTCTAGTTGTGGATTTTCTAGCTGTGGAGTTTCTAGTTGCGGAGTTTTAGTTGCGGAGTTTCTGGTTGTGGAGTTTCTAGTTCTGGAGTCTGTAGTTGTGGAGTATCTATTTGTTGGGTTTCAAGTTGTGGAGTTTCTAGTTGTGGAGTTTCTAGTTGTTGAGTTTCTAGTAGTTGAGTTTCCAGTTGCCGAGTTTCTAGTTGCGAAATCTCAAGTCGTGGAATTTCTAGCTGTGGAGTTTCTAGTTGCGGAGTTTCTAGTTGCGGAGTTTCTAGTTGCGGAGTTTCTAGTTGTGGATTTTGAAGTTGTGGAGTATATAGTTGTGGTGTTTCAAGTTGTGGAGTTTCTAGTTGCGGAGTTTCTAGTTGCAGAGTTTCTAGTTCCGGAGTTTTCTAGTTGTGGAGTTTCTAGTTGCGGAGTTTCTATCTGTGGAGTTTCTAATTGCGGAGTTTCTAGTTGCAGAGTTTCTAGTTGTGGAGTTTCTAGTTGTAGAGTTTCTATTTGTAGTTTTTATTTTTTGAGTTTGTAGTTGTAGATTTTCTAGTTGCAGAGTTCCTAGTTGTGGAGTTTCTAGTTGTGGAGTTTCTTGTTGGGGTGTTTCTAGTTGTGAAGTTTCTAATTGTGGATTTTCTAGTTGCGGAATTTCTAGTTGCGAAGTTTCTAGTTGGGGAGTTTCTACTTGAGTTTATAGTTGTGGATTTTCTAGTTCCACAGTTTCGAGTTGCAAAGTTTCAAGTTGTCGAGTTTGTAGTTGCGGAGTCGCTAGTTGTAGAGTTTCTAGTTGCGGAGTTGCTAGCTGTGGAGTTTCTAGTTGCGGAGTCTCTAATTGTGCAGTATCTAGTTTTGGAGTCTCTAGTTGTTGAGTTTCTAGTTGTGGAGTTTATAGTTGTTGAGTTTCTAGCTGTGGAGTTTCTAGTTGCGGAGTTTCTAGTTGCAGAGTTTCCAGTTGCGGAGTTTCTTGTTGCAGAGTTTCTAGTTGTGGAGTTTCTAGTTGTGAAGTTTTAGTTGTGGAGTTTCAAGTTGTGGAATTCATAGGTGTGGAGTTTCTAGTTGTGCAGTTTCTAGTTTTCGAGTTTCTAGTTGCGGAGTTCCAAGTTGTGGAGTTTCTAGTTGTGGAGCTTCTAGTTCTGGGGTTCGTAGTTGTGGGATTCGTAGTTGTGCAGTTTCTAGTTTTGCAGTCTCTAGTTGTGGAGTTTCCAGTTGTGGAGTTTCTAGCTGTGGAGTTTCTAGTTGCGGAGTTTCTAGTTGCAGAGTTTCTAGTTGTGGAGTTTTCTAGTTGTGGAAATTCTAGTGGCGGAGTTTCTAGTTGCGGAGTTTCAAGTTGTGGAGTTTCTCGTTGTGGAGTTTCTAGTTGTGGAGTTTCTAGTTGCGGAGTTTCTAGTTGTGGAGCTTCAAGTTGTGGAGTTTCTAGTTGTGGAGTTTCTTGTTATGGAGTTTGTAGTTGTGGAGTATCTAGTTGTGGACTTTCAAGTTGTGAAGTTTCTAGTTGTGGATTTTCTAGCTGTGGAGTTTCTAGTTGCGGAGTTTCTAGTTGTGGGGTTCGTAGTTGTGGAGTTCGTAGTTGCGGAGTTTCTAGTTGTGAAGTCTCTAGTTAGGGAGTTTCCAGTTGTGGAGTTTCTAGCTGTGGATTCTGTAGTTGTGGAGTATATAGTTGTGGTGTTTCAAGTTGTGGAGTTTCTAGTTGCGGAGTTTCTAGTTGCAGAGTTTCTCGTTCCGGAGTTTTCTAGTTGTGAAGTTTCTAGTTGTGGATTTTCTAGCTGTGGAGTTTCTAGTTGCGGAGTTTCTAGTTGTGGGGTTCGTAGTTGTGGAGTTCGTAGTTGCGGAGTTTCTAGTTGTGAAGTCTCTAGTTAGGGAGTTTCCAGTTGTGGAGTTTCTAGCTGTGGAGTTTTTCGTTGTGGAGTTTCTAGTTGCAGAGTTTCTAGTAGCGGAGTTTTCTAGTTGTAGAGATTCTAGTGGCGGAGTTTCTAGTTGCGGAGTTTCAAGTTGTGGAGTTTCTAGTTGTGGATTTTCTAGCTGTGGAGTTTCTAGTTGCGGAGTTTTTAGTTGCAGAGTTTCTGGTTGTGGAGTTTCTAGTTCTGGAGTCTGTAGTTGTGGAGTATCTATTTGTAGGGTTTCAAGTTGTGGAGTTTCTAGTTGTGGAGTTTCTAGTTGTTGAGTTTCTAGTTGTTGAGTTCCCAGTTACCGAGTTTCTAGTTGCGAAATCTCAAGTCGTGGAGTTTCTAGCTGTGGAGTTTCTAGTTGCGGAGTTTCTAGTTGCGGAGTTTCTAGTTGTGGATTTTGTAGTTGTGGAGTATATAGTTGTGGTGTTTCAAGTTGTGGAGTTTCTAGTTGCGGAGTTTCTAGTTGCAGAGTTTCTAGTTCCGGAGTTTTCTAGTTGTGGAGTTTCTAGTTGCGGAGTTTCTATCTGTGGAGTTTCTAATTGCGGAGTTTCTAGTTGCATAGTTTCTAGTTGTGGATTTTCTAGCTGTGGAATTTCTCCTTGCAGAGTTTTTAGTTGCGGTGTTTCTAGTTGTGGAGTTTCTAGTTGTTGAGTTTCTAGTTGCCGAGTTCTTTAGTTGCGAAGTCTCAAGTTGTAGAGTTTCTAGCTGTGGAGTTTCTAGTTGCGGAGTTTCTAGTTGCGGAGTTTCTAGTTGTGGATTTTTTAGTTGTGGAGTCTCTAGTTGTGGAGTTTCTAGTTGTGGAGTGTCTACTTGTGGAGTTTCTAGTTGTGGAGTTTCTATTTGTAGTTTTTAGTTTTCGAATTTGTAGTTGTAGATTTTCTAGTTGCAGAATTCCTAGTTTTGGAGTATCTAGTTGCGGAGTCTCTAATTGTGCAGTCTCTAGTTTTGGAGTCTCTAGTTGTGGAGTTTCTGGTTGTGGAGTTTTTAGTTGTGGAATTTCTAACTGTGGAATTTCTCCTTGCAGAGTTTTTAGTTGCGGTGTTTCTAGTTGTGGAGTTTCTAGTTGTTGAGTTTCTAGTTGCCGAGTTCTTTAGTTGCGAAGTCTCAAGTTGTAGAGTTTCTAGCTGTGGAGTTTCTAGTTGCGGAGTTTCTAGTTGCGGAGTTTCTAGTTGTGGATTTTTTAGTTGTGGAGTCTCTAGTTGTGGAGTTTCTAGTTGTGGAGTGTCTACTTGTGGAGTTTCTAGTTGTGGAGTTTCTATTTGTAGTTTTTAGTTTTCGAATTTGTAGTTGTAGATTTTCTAGTTGCAGAATTCCTAGTTTTGGAGTATCTAGTTGCGGAGTCTCTAATTGTGCAGTCTCTAGTTTTGGAGTCTCTAGTTGTGGAGTTTCTGGTTGTGGAGTTTTTAGTTGTGGAATTTCTAACTGTGGAGATTCTAGTTGCGGAGTTTCTAGTTGCAGGGTTTCTTGTTGCGGAGTTTCTAGTTGTTGAGTTTCTAGTTGTGGAGTTTCTGGCTGTGGAGTTTCTAGTTTGGGAGTTTCTAGTTGTGGAGTTTCTTGTTGTGAGGTTCGTAGTTGTGGAGTTTCTAGTTGTCGAGTTTCTTGTTGTGGAGTCTCTAGTTGTGGAGTTTCTAGTTGTGGGGTTCGTAGTTGTGGGGTTCGTAGTTGTGGAGTTTCTAGTTGCGGAGTTTCAAGTCGTGGAGTTTCTCGTTGTGGAGTTTCTAGTTGTGGAGTTTATAGTTGTGGAGTTTCTAGCTGTGGAGTTTCTAGTTGCGGAGTTTCTAGTTGCAGAGTTTCTAGTTGCGGAGTTTCTTGTTGCAGAGTTTCTAGTTGTGGAGTTTCTAGTTGTGAAGTTTTAGTTGTGGAGTTTCAAGTTGTGGAATTCATAGGTGTGGAGTTTCTAGTTGTGGAGTTTCTAGTTTTCGAGTTTCTAGTTGCGGAGTTCCAAGTTGTGGAGTTTCTAGTTGTGGAGCTTCTAGTTCTGGGGTTCGTAGTTGTGGGATTCGTAGTTGTGCAGTTTCTAGTTTTGCAGTCTCTAGTTGTGGAGTTTCCAGTTGTGGAGTTTCTAGCTGTGGAGTTTCTAGTTGCGGAGTTTCTAGTTGCAGAGTTTCTAGTTGTGAAGTTTTCTAGTTGTGGAAATTCTAGTGGCGGAGTTTCTAGTTGCGGAGTTTCAAGTTGTGGAGTTTCTCGTTGTGGAGTTTCTAGTTGTGGAGTTTCTAGTTGCGGAGTTTCTAGTTGTGGAGCTTCAAGTTGTGGAGTTTCTAGTTGTGGAGTTTCTAGTTATGGAGTTTGTAGTTGTGGAGTATCTAGTTGTGGACTTTCAAGTTGTGGAGTTTCTAGTTGTGGAGTTTCTAGTTGCGGAGTTTTCTAGTTGCGGAGTCTGTAGTTGTGGAGTTTCTAGTTGTGGAATTTCTAGTTGTGGAGTATCTAGTTGCGGAGTGAGTTTCTAGTTGCGGAGTTTCTGGTTGTGGAGTTTCTAGTTGCAGAGTCAGTAGTTGTGGAGTTTCTAGTTGTGGATTTTCTAGCTGTGGAGTTTCTAGTTGCGGAGTTTCTAGTTGTGGGGTTCGTAGTTGTGGAGTTCGTAGTTGTGGAGTTTCTAGTTGTGAAGTCTCTAGTTGGGGTGTTTCCAGTTGTGGAGTTTCTAGCTGTGGAGTTTTTCGTTGCGGAGTTTCTAGTTGCAGAGTTTCTAGTAGCGGAGTTTTCTAGTTGTGTAGATTCTAGTGGCGGAGTTTCTAGTAGCGGAGATTCAAGTTGTGGAGTTTCTAGTTGTGGATTTTCTAGCTGTGGAGTTTCTAGTTGCGGAGTTTTTAGTTGCGGAGTTTCTGGTTGTAGAGTTTCTAGTTCTGGAGTCTGTAGTTGTGGAGTATCTATTTGTTGGGTTTCAAGTTGTGGAGTTTCTAGTTGTTGAGTTTCTAGTAGTTGAGTTTCCAGTTGCCGAGTTTCTAGTTGCGAAATCTCCAGTCGTGGAGTTTCTAGCTGTGGAGTTTCTAGTTGCGGAGTTTCTAGTTGCGGAGTTTCTAGTGGTGGATTTTGTAGTTGTGGAGTATATAGTTGTGGTGTTTCAAGTTGTGGAGTTTCTAGTTGCGGAGTTTCCAGTTGCAGAGTTTCTCGTTCCGGAGTTTTCTAGTTGTGAAGTTTCTAGTTGTGGATTTTCTAGCTGTGGAGTTTCTAGTTGCGGAGTTTCTAGTTGTGGGGTTCGTAGTTGTGGAGTTCGTAGTTGCGGAGTTTCTAGTTGTGAAGTCTCTAGTTAGGGAGTTTCCAGTTGTGGAGTTTCTAGCTGTGGAGTTTTTCGTTGTGGAGTTTCTAGTTGCAGAGTTTCTAGTAGCGGAGTTTTCTAGTTGTGGAGATTCTAGTGGCGGAGTTTCTAGTTGCGGAGTTTCAAGTTGTGGAGTTTCTAGTTGTGGATTTTCTAGCTGTGGAGTTTCTAGTTGCGGAGTTTTTAGTTGCGGAGTTTCTGGTTGTGGAGTTTCTAGTTCTGGAGTCTGTAGTTGTGGAGTATCTATTTGTTGGGTTTCAAGTTGTGGAGTTTCTAGTTGTGGAGTTTCTAGTTGTTGAGTTTCTAGTAGTTGAGTTTCCAGTTGCCGAGTTTCTAGTTGCGAAATCTCAAGTCGTGGAGTTTCTAGCTGTGGAGTTTCTAGTTGCGGAGTTTCTAGTTGCGGAGTTTCTAGTTGCGGAGTTTCTAGTTGTGGATTTTGTAGTTGTGGAGTATATAGTTGTGGTGTTTCAAGTTGTGGAGTTTCTAGTTGCGGAGTTTCTAGTTGCAGAGTTTCTAGTTCCGGAGTTTTCTAGTTGTGGAGTTTCTAGTTGCGGAGTTTCTATCTGTGGAGTTTCTAATTGCGGAGTTTCTAGTTGCAGAGTTTCTAGTTGTGGATTTTCTAGCTGTGGAATTTCTCCTTGCAGAGTTTTTGTTTGCGGTGTTTCTAGTTGTGGAGTTTCTAGTTGTTGAGTTTCTAGTTGCCGAGTTCTTTAGTTGCGAAGTCTAAAGTTGTAGAGTTTCTAGCTGTGGAGTTTCTAGTTGCGGAGTTTCTAGTTGCGGAGTTTCTAGTTGTGGATTTTTTAGTTGTGGAGTCTCTAGTTGTGGAGTGTCTACTTGTGGAGTTTCTAGTTGTGGAGTTTCTATTTGTAGTTTTTAGTTTTCGAATTTGTAGTTGTAGATTTTCTAGTTGCAGAGTTCCTAGTTTTGGAGTATCTAGTTCCGGAGTCTCTAATTGTGCAGTCTCTAGTTTTGGAGTCTCTTGTTGTGGAGTTTCTGGTTGTGGAGTTTTTAGTTGTGGAATTTCTAACTGTGGAGATTCTAGTTGCGGAGTTTCTAGTTGCAGGGTTTCTTGTTGCGGAGTTTCTAGTTGTGGAGTTTCTAGTTGTGGAGTTTCTGGCTGTGGAGTTTCTAGTTTGGGAGTTTCTAGTTGTGGAGTTTCTTGTTGTGAGGTTCGTAGTTGTGGAGTTTCTAGTTGTCGAGTTTCTAGTTGTGGAGTCTCTAGTTGTGGAGTTTCTAGTTGTGGGGTTCGTAGTTGTGGGGTTCGTAGTTGTGGAGTTTCTAGTTGCGGAGTTTCAAGTCGTTGAGTTTCTCGTTGTGGAGTTTCTAGTTGTGGATTGTCTAGTTGTGGAGTTTCTAGTTGTGGAGTTTCTAGTTATGGAGTTTGTAGTTGTGGAGTATCTAGTTGTGGACTTTCAAGTTGTGAAGTTTCTAGTTGTGGAGTTTCTAGTTGCGGAGTTTTCTAGTTGCGGAGTCTGTAGTTGTGGAGTTTCTAGTTGTGGAATTTCTAGTTGTGGAGTCTCTAGTTGCGGAGTGAGTTTCCAGTTGTGGAGTTTCTAGTTGCAGAGTCAGTAGTTGTTGAGTTTCTAGTTGTGGATTTTCTAGTTGTGGATTTTCTAGCTGTGGAGTTTCAAGTTGTGGAGTTTCTAGTTGTGGAGTTTCTAGTTGTTGAGTTTCTAGTAGTTGAGTTTCCAGTTGCCGAGTTTCTAGTTGCGAAATCTCAAGTCGTGGAGTTTCTAGCTGTGGAGTTTCTAGTTGCGGAGTTTCTAGTTGCGGAGTTTCTAGTTGCGGAGTTTCTAGTTGTGGATTTTGTAGTTGTGGAGTGTATAGTTGTGGTGTTTCAAGTTGTGGAGTTTCTAGTTGCGGAGTTTCTAGTTGCAGAGTTTCTAGTTCCGGAGTTTTCTAGTTGTGGAGTTTCTAGTTGCGGAGTTTTTATCTGTGGAGTTTCTAATTGCGGAGTTTCTAGTTGCAGAGTTTCTAGTTGTGGATTTTCTAGCTGTGGAATTTCTCCTTGCAGAGTTTTTAGTTGCGGTGTTTCTAGTTGTGGAGTTTCTAGTTGTTGAGTTTCTAGTTGCCGAGTTCTTTAGTTGCGAAGTCTCAAGTTGTAGAGTTTCTAGCTGTGGAGTTTCTAGTTGCGGAGTTTCTAGTTGCGGAGTTTCTAGTGTTGGATGTTTTAGTTGTGGAGTCTCTAGTTGTGGAGTTTCTAGTTGTGGAGTGTCTACTTGTGGAGTTTCTAGTTGTGGAGTTTCTATTTGTAGTTTTTAGTTTTCGAATTTGTAGTTGTAGATTTTCTAGTTGCAGAGTTCCTAGTTTTGGAGTATCTAGTTGTGGAGTTTCTGGTTGTGGAGTTTTTAGTTGTGGAATTTCTAACTGTGGAGATTCTAGTTGCGGAGTTTCTAGTTGCAGGGTTTCTTGTTGCGGAGTTTCTAGTTGTGGAGTTTATAGTTGTGGAGTTTCTGGCTGTGGAGTTTCTAGTTTGGGAGTTTCTAGTTGTGGAGTTTCTAGTTGTGAGGTTCGTTGTTGTGGAGTTTCTAGTTGTCGAGTTTCTAGTTGTGGAGTCTCTAGTTGTGGAGTTTCTAGTTGTGGGGTTCGTAGTTGTGGGGTTCGTAGTTGTGGAGTTTCTAGTTGCGGAGTTTCAAGTCGTGGAGTTTCTCGTTGTGGAGTTTCTAGTTGTGGATTGTCTAGTTGTGGAGTTTCTAGTTGTGGAGTTTCTAGTTATGGAGTTTGTAGTTGTGGAGTATCTAGTTGTGGACTTTCAAGTTGTGAAGTTTCTAGTTGTGGAGTTTCTAGTTGCGGAGTTTTCTAGTTGCGGAGTCTGTAGAGTTGGAGTTTCTAGTTGTGGAATTTCTAGTTGTGGAGTCTCTAGTTGCGGAGTGAGTTTCTAGTTGCGGAGTTTCTGGTTGTGGAGTTTCTAGTTGCAGAGTCAGTAGTTGTGGAGTTTCTAGTTGTGGATTTTCCAGCTGTGGAGTTTCTAGTTGCGGAGTTTCTAGTTGTGGGGTTCGTAGTTGTGGAGTTCGTAGTTGTGGAGTTTCTAGTTGTGAAGTCTCTAGTAGGGGAGTTTCCAGTTGTGGAGTTTCTAGCTGTGGAGTTTTTCGTTGCGGAGTTTCTAGTTGCAGAGTTTCTAGTAGCGGAGTTTTCTAGTTGTGGAGATTCTAGTGGCGGAGTTTCTAGTAGCGGAGTTTCAAGTTGTGGAGTTTCTACTTTTGGATTTTCTAGCTGTGGAGTTTCTAGTTGCGGAGTTTTTAGTTGCGGAGTTTCTGGTTGTGGAGTTTCTAGTTCTGGAGTCTGTAGTTGTGGAGTATCTATTTGTTGGGTTTCAAGTTGTGGAGTTTCTAGTTGTTGAGTTTCTAGTAGTTGAGTTTCCAGTTGCCGAGTTTCTAGTTGCGAAATCTCAAGTCGTGGAGTTTCTAGCTGTGGAGTTTCTAGTTGCGGAGTTTCTAGTTGTGGATTTTGTAGTTGTGGAGTATATAATTGTGGTGTTTCAAGTTGTGGAGTATCTAGTTGCGGAGTTTCTAGTTGCAGAGTTTCTCGTTCCGGAGTTTTCTAGTTTTGAAGTTTCTAGTTGTGGATTTTCTAGCTGTGGAGTTTCTAGTTGCGGAGTTTCTAGTTGTGGGGTTCGTAGTTGTGGAGTTCGTAGTTGCGGAGTTTCTAGTTGTGAAGTCTCTAGTTAGGGAGTTTCCAGTTGTGGAGTTTCTAGCTGTGGAGTTTTTCGTTGTGGAGTTTCTAGTTGCAGAGTTTCTAGTAGCGGAGTTTTCTAGTTGTGGAGATTCTAGTGGCGGAGTTTCTAGTCTCGAAATTTCAAGTTCTGGAGTTTCTAGTTGTGGATTTTCTAGCTGTGGAGTTTCTAGTTGCGGAGTTTTTAGTTGCGGAGTTTCTGGTTGTGGAGTTTCTAGTTCTGGAGTCTGTAGTTGTGGAGTATCTATTTGTTGGGTTTCAAGTTGTGGAGTTTCTAGTTGTGGAGTTTCTAGTTGTTGAGTTTCTAGTAGTTGAGTTTCCAGTTGCCGAGTTTCTAGTTGCGAAATCTCAAGTCATGGGGTTTCTAGCTGTGGAGTTTCTAGTTGCGAAGTTTCAAGTTGTCGAGTTTGTAGTTGCGGAGTCGCTAGTTGTGGAGTTTCTAGTTGCGGAGTTGCTAGCTGTGGAGTTTCTAGTTGCGGAGTCTCTAATTGTGCAGTCTCTAGTTTTGGAGTCTCTAGTTGGGGAGTTTCTAGTTGTGGAGTTTATAGTTGTGGAGTTTCTAGCTGTGGAGATTCTAGTTGCGGAGTTTCTAGTTGCAGAGTTTCTAGTTGCGGAGTTTCTTGTTGCAGAGTTTCTAGTTGTGGAGTTTCTAGTTGTGAAGTTTTAGTTGTGGAGTTTCAAGTTGTGGAATTCATAGGTGTGGAGTTTCTAGTTGTGGAGTTTCTAGTTTTCGAGTTTCTAGTTACGCAGTTTCTAGTTGTGGAGTTTTTAGTTGTGGAGCTTTTATAAGAGAAGTCTCTAATTGTTGAGTCTCTAGTTGTGGAAGTTCTAGTTGTGGAGTTTCTAGTTGCGCAGTTTCTAGATGTGGAGTTTATAGTTGTGGAGTTTCTGGCTGTGGAGTTTATAGTTGCGGAGTTTCTAGTATCGGAGTTTCTAGTTGTGGAGTTTCTAGTTGTGGAGTTTCTAGTTGTAGAGTTTCTAGTTGCGAAGTTTCAAGTTGTGGAGTTTCTAGTTGTGGAGTGTCTAGTTGTGGAGTTTCTAGTTGTGGGGTTCGTAGTTGTGGGGTTCGTAGTTGTGCAGTTCTAGTTGTGGAGTCTCTAGTTGGGGAATTTCCAGTTGTGGAGTTTCTAGCTGTGGAGTTTTGCGTTGCAGAGTTTCTAGTTGCAGAGTTTCTAGTAGCGGAGTTTTCTAGTTGTGGAGATTCTAGTGGCGGAGTCTCTAGTAGCGGAGTTTCAAGTTGTGGAGTTTCTAGTTGTGGATTTTCTAGCTGTGGAGTTTCTAGTTGCGGAGTTTTTAGTTGCGGAGTTTCTGGTTGTGGAGTTTCTAGTTCTGGAGTCTGTAGTTGTGGAGTATCTATTTGTTGGGTTTCAAGTTGTGGAGTTTCTAGTTGTTGAGTTTCTAGTAGTTGAGTTTCCAGTTGCCGAGTTTCTAGTTGCGAAATCTCAAGTTGTGGAGTTTCTAGCTGTGGAGTTTCTAGTTGCGGAGTTTCTAGTTGCAGAGTTTCTAGTTGCGGAGTTTCTAGTTGTGGAGTTTCTAGTTGTTGAGTTTCTAGTCGCCGAGTTCTTTAGTTGCGAAGTCTCAAGTTGTGGAGTTTCTAGCTGTGGAATTTCTAGTTGTGGAGTGTCTACTTGTGGAGTTTCTAGTTGTGGAGTTTCTAGTTGTGGAGTTTCTATTTGTAGTTTTTATTTTTCGAGTTTGTAGTTGTAGATTTTCTAATTGCAGAGTTCCTAGTTGTGGAGTTTCTAGTTGTGGAGTTTCTTGTTGGGGAGTTTCTAGTTGTGAAGTTTCTAATTGTGGATTTTCTAGTTGCGGAGTTTCTAGTTGCGAAGTTTCTAGTTGTGGAGTTTTTCGTTGAGGAGTCTCTAGTTGTGGGGTCTCTAGTTGTGGAGTTTCTAGTTGTGGAGTCTCTAGTTGGGGAGTTTCGAGTTGTGGAGTTTCTAGCTGTGGAGTTTTTCGTCGCGGAGTTTCTAGTTGCAGAGTTTCTAGTAGCGGAGTTTTCTAGTTGTGGAGATTCTAGTGGCGGAGTTTCTAGTTGCGGAGTTTCAAGTTGTGGAGTTTCTAGTTGTGGACATTCTAGCTGTGGAGTTTCTAGTTGCGGAGTTCTTAGTTGTGGAGTTTCTGGTTGTGGAGTTTCTAGTTCTGGAGTCTGTAGTTGTGGAGTATCTATTTGTTGGGTTTAAAGTTGTGGAGTTTCTAGTTGTGGAGTTTCCAGTTGTTGAGTTTTTAGTAGTTGAGTTTCTAGTTGCCGAGTTTCTAGTTGTGAAATCTCAAGTCGTGGAGTTTCTAGCTGTGGAGTTTCTAGTTGCGGAGTTTCTAGTTGCGGAGTTTCTAGTTGTGGATTTTGTAGTTGTGGAGTGTATAGTTGTGGTGTTTCAAGTTGTGGAGTTTCTAGTTGCGGAGTTTCTAGTTGCAGAGTTTCTAGTTCCGGAGTTTTCTAGTTGTGGAGTTTCTAGTTGCGGAGTTTCTAGTTGTGGAGCTTCAAGTTGTGGAGTTTCTCGTTGTGGAGTTTCTAGTTGTGGAGTTTGTAGTTGTGGAGTTTCTAGTTGTGCAGTTTTAGTTGTGGAGTCTCTAGTTGTGGAGTTTCTTGTTGTTGATTTTCTATCTGTGGAGTTTCTATTTGCGGAGTTTCTAGTTGCAGAGTTTCTAGTTGTGGATTTTCTAGCTGAGGAATTTCTGCTTGCAGAGTTTTTAGTTGCGGTGTTTCTAGTTGTGGAGTTTCTAGTTGTTGAGTTTGTAGTTGCCGAGTTCTTTAGTTGCGAAGTCTCAAGTTGTAGAGTTTCTAGCTGTGGAGTTTCTAGTTGCGGAGTTTCTAGTTGCGGAGTTTCTAGTTGTGAATTTTTAGTTGTGGAGTCTCTAGTTGTGGACTTTCTAGTTGTGGAGTGTCTACTTGTTGAGTTTCTAGTTGTGGAGTTTCTATTTGTTGTTTTTAGTTTTTGAGTTTGTAGTTGTAGATTTTCTAGTTGCAGAGTTCCTAGTTTTGGAGTATCTAGTTGCGGAGTCTCTAATTGTGCAGTCTCTAGTTGTGGAGTTTCTAGTTGTGGAGTTTCTAGTTGCGAAGTCTCAAGTTGTTGAGTTTCTAGTTGTGGAGTTTCTAGTTGTGGGGTTCGTAGTTGTGGGGTTCGTAGTTGTGCAGTTTCTAGTTGTGGAGTATCTACTTGTGGATTTTCCATTTGTGGTGTTTCTAGCTGTGGAGTTTCTAGTTGCGGAGTTTCTAGATGAAGAGTTTCTAGTTGCGGAGCTTTCTAGTTGTGGAGATTCTAGTGGCAGGGTTTCTAGTTGCGGAGTTCCAAGTTGTGGAGTTTCTAGTTGTGGAGTTTCTAGTTGTGGAATTTGTAGTTGTGGAGTATATAGCTGTGGTGTTTCAAGTTGTGGAGTTTCTAGTGGCGGAGTTTCTAGTTGTAGAGTTTCTAGTTGCGGAGTTTTCTAGTTGTGGAGTTTCTAGTTGCGGAGTTTCTAGTTGCGGAGCTTCAAGTTGTGGAGTTTCTAGTTGTGGAGTTTCTAGTTGTGGAGTTTGAAGTTGTGGAGTATCTAGTTGTGGGCTTTCAAGTTGTGGAGTTTCTAGTTGTTGAGTCTCTAGTTGTGGAATTTCTAGTTGTGGAGTTTCTAGTTGTGGAGTTTCTAGTTGTGGAATTTCAAGTTGTGGAGTCTCTGGTGGCGGAGTGAGTTTCTAGTTGCGGAGTTTCTGTTTGTGGAGTCTCTAGTTGCGGAGCCAGTAGTTCTGGAGTTTCTAGTTGTGGAGTTTCTAGTGTTTGAATTTCTAGTTGCCGAATTCTTTAGTTGCGAAGTCTCAAGTTGTGGAGTTTCTAGCTGTGAAGTTTCTAGTTGCGGAGTTTCTAGTTGCGGAGTTTCTAGTTGTGGAGTTTTTAGTTGAGGAGTCTCTAGTTGTGGGGTCTCTGGTTGTGGAGTTTCTAGTTGTGGAGTGTTTACTTGTGGAGTTTCTAGTTGTGGAGTTTCTAGTTGTGGAGTTACTAGTCGTGGAGTCTGTAGTTGTGGAGTAGCTATTTGTTGGGTTTCAAGTTATGGAGTTTTTGGCTGTGGAGTTTCTAGTTGTGGAGTTTCTAGTTGTTGAGTTTCTAGTTGCCGAGTTTCTAGTTGCAAAGTCTCAAGTCGTGGAGTTTCTAGCTGTGGAGTTTCTAGTTGCGGAGCTTCTAGTGGCGGAGTTTCTAGTTGTGGAATTTGTAGTTGTGGAGTATCTAGTTTTGGTGTTTCAAGTTGTGGAGTTTCTAGCTGTGGAGTTTCTAGTTGCGGAGTTTCTAGTTGCAGAGTTTCTAGTTGCGGAGTTTCTAGTTGCGGAGTTTCTAGTTGTGGAGTTTCTAGTTGTTGAGTTTCTAGTGGCCGAGTTCTTTAGTTGCGAAGTCTCAAGTTGTGGAGTTTCTAGCTGTGGAATTTCTAGTTGTTGAGTTTCTAGATCCGGAGTTTCTGGTTGTGGAGTTTCTAGTTCTGGAGTCTGTAGTTGTGGAGTATCTATTTGTTGGGTTTAAAGTTGTGGAGTTTCTAGTTGTGGAGTTTCCAGTTGTTGAGTTTTTAGTAGTTGAGTTTCTAGTTGCCGAGTTTCTAGTTGTGAAATCTCAAGTCGTGGAGTTTCTAGCTGTGGAGTTTCTAGTTGCGGAGTTTCTAGTTGCGGAGTTTCTAGTTGTGGATTTTGTAGTTGTGGAGTGTATAGTTGTGGTGTTTCAAGTTGTGGAGTTTCTAGTTGCGGAGTTTCTAGTTGCAGAGTTTCTAGTTCCGGAGTTTTCTAGTTGTGGAGTTTCTAGTTGCGGAGTTTCTAGTTGTGGAGCTTCAAGTTGTGGAGTTTCTCGTTGTGGAGTTTCTAGTTGTGGAGTTTGTAGTTGTGGAGTTTCTAGTTGTGCAGTTTTAGTTGTGGAGTCTCTAGTTGTGGAGTTTCTTGTTGTTGATTTTCTATCTGTGGAGTTTCTATTTGCGGAGTTTCTAGTTGCAGAGTTTCTAGTTGTGGATTTTCTAGCTGTGGAATTTCTGCTTGCAGAGTTTTTAGTTGCGGTGTTTCTAGTTGTGGAGTTTCTAGTTGTTGAGTTTGTAGTTGCCGAGTTCTTTAGTTGCGAAGTCTCAAGTTGTAGAGTTTCTAGCTGTGGAGTTTCTAGTTGCGGAGTTTCTAGTTGCGGAGTTTCTAGTTGTGAATTTTTAGTTGTGGAGTCTCTAGTTGTGGACTTTCTAGTTGTGGAGTGTCTACTTGTTGAGTTTCTAGTTGTGGAGTTTCTATTTGTTGTTTTTAGTTTTTGAGTTTGTAGTTGTAGATTTTCTAGTTGCAGAGTTCCTAGTTTTGGAGTATCTAGTTGCGGAGTCTCTAATTGTGCAGTCTCTAGTTGTGGAGTTTCTAGTTGTGGAGTTTCTAGTTGCGAAGTCTCAAGTTGTTGAGTTTCTAGTTGTGGAGTTTCTAGTTGTGGGGTTCGTAGTTGTGGGGTTCGTAGTTGTGCAGTTTCTAGTTGTGGAGTATCTACTTGTGGATTTTCCATTTGTGGTGTTTCTAGCTGTGGAGTTTCTAGTTGCGGAGTTTCTAGATGAAGAGTTTCTAGTTGCGGAGCTTTCCAGTTGTGGAGATTCTAGTGGCAGGGTTTCTAGTTGCGGAGTTCCAAGTTGTGGAGTTTCTAGTTGTGGAGTTTCTAGTTGTGGAATTTGTAGTTGTGGAGTATATAGCTGTGGTGTTTCAAGTTGTGGAGTTTCTAGTGGCGGAGTTTCTAGTTGTAGAGTTTCTAGTTGCGGAGTTTTCTAGTTGTGGAGTTTCTAGTTGCGGAGTTTCTAGTTGCGGAGCTTCAAGTTGTGGAGTTTCTAGTTGTGGAGTTTCTAGTTGTGGAGTTTGAAGTTGTGGAGTATCTAGTTGTGGGCTTTCAAGTTGTGGAGTTTCTAGTTGTTGAGTCTCTAGTTGTGGAATTTCTAGTTGTGGAGTTTCTAGTTGTGGAGTTTCTAGTTGTGGAATTTCAAGTTGTGGAGTCTCTGGTGGCGGAGTGAGTTTCTAGTTGCGGAGTTTCTGTTTGTGGAGTCTCTAGTTGCGGAGCCAGTAGTTCTGGAGTTTCTAGTTGTGGAGTTTCTAGTGTTTGAATTTCTAGTTGCCGAATTCTTTAGTTGCGAAGTCTCAAGTTGTGGAGTTTCTAGCTGTGAAGTTTCTAGTTGCGGAGTTTCTAGTTGCGGAGTTTCTAGTTGTGGAGTTTTTAGTTGAGGAGTCTCTAGTTGTGGGGTCTCTGGTTGTGATGTTTCTAGTCGTGGAGTGTTTACTTGTGGAGTTTCTAGTTGTGGAGTTTCTAGTTGTGGAGTTACTAGTCGTGGAGTCTGTAGTTGTGGAGTAGCTATTTGTTGGGTTTCAAGTTATGGAGTTTTTGGCTGTGGAGTTTCTAGTTGTGGAGTTTCTAGTTGTTGAGTTTCTAGTTGCCGAGTTTCTAGTTGCAAAGTCTCAAGTCGTGGAGTTTCTAGCTGCGGAGTTTCTAGTTGCGGAGCTTCTAGTGGCGGAGTTTCTAGTTGTGGAATTTGTAGTTGTGGAGTATCTAGTTTTGGTGTTTCAAGTTGTGGAGTTTCTAGCTGTGGAGTTTCTAGTTGCGGAGTTTCTAGTTGCAGAGTTTCTAGTTGCGGAGTTTCTAGTTGCGGAGTTTCTAGTTGTGGAGTTTCTAGTTGTTGAGTTTCTAGTGGCCGAGTTCTTTAGTTGCGAAGTCTCAAGTTGTGGAGTTTCTAGCTGTGGAATTTCTAGTTGTTGAGTTTCTAGATCCGGAGTTTCTAGTTGTGGAGTTTTTAGCTGTGGAGTCTCTAGTTGTGGAGTCTCTAGTTGTGGAGTTTCTAGTTGTGGAGTGTCTACTTGTGGAGTTTCTAGTTGTGGAGATTCTAGTTGTAGAGTTTCTATTTGTAGTTTTTATTTTTCGAGTTTGTAGTTGTAGATTTTCTAGTTGCAGAGTTCCTAAATGTGGAGTTTCTAGTTGTGGAGTTTCTTGTTGGGGTGTTTCTAGTTGTGAAGTTTCTAATTGTGGATTTTCTAGTTGCGGAATTTCTAGTTGCGAAGTTCCTAGTTGGGGAGTTTCTACTTGAATTTATAGTTGTGGATTTTCTAGTTCCACAGTTTCGAGTTGCAAAGTTTCAAGTTGTCGAGTTTGTAGTTGCGGAGTCGCTAGTTGTGGAGTTTCTAGTTGCGGAGTTGCTAGCTGTGGAGTTTCTAGTGGCGGAGTCTCTAATTGTGCAGTCTCTAGTTTTGGAGTCTCTATTTGTGGAGTTTCTAGTTGTGGAGTTTATAGTTGTGGAGTTTCTAGTTGTGGAGTTTCCAGTTGTTGAGTTTTTAGTAGTTGAGTTTCTAGTTGCCGAGTTTCTAGTTGCGAAATCTCAAGTCGTGGAGTTTCTAGCTGTGGAGTTTCTAGTTGCGGAGTTTCTAGTTGCGGAGTTTCTAGTTGTGGATTTTGTAGTTGTGGAGTATATAGTTGTGGTGTTTCAAGTTGTGGAGTTTCTAGTTGCGGAGTTTCTAGTTGCAGAGTTTCTAGTTCCGGAGTTTTCTAGTTGTGGAGTTTCTAGTTGCGGAGTTTCTAGTTGTGGAGCTTCAAGTTGTGGAGTTTCTCGTTGTGGAGTTTCTAGTTGTGGAGTTTGTAGTTGTGGAGTATCTAGTTGTGGACTTTCAAGTTGTGGAGTTTCTAGTTGTGGAGTTTCTAGTTGTTAATTTTCTAGCTGTGGAGTTTCTATTTGCGGAGTTTCTAGCTGCAGAGTTTCTGGTTGTGGATTTTCTAGCTGTGGAATTTCTGGTTGCAGAGTTTTTAGTTGCGGTGTTTCTAGTTGTGGAGTTTCTAGTTGTTGAGTTTCTAGTTGCCGAGTTCTTTAGTTGCGAAGTCTCAAGTTGTAGAGTTTCTAGCTGTGGAGTTTCTAGTTGCGGAGTTTCTAGTTTCGGAGTTTCTAGTTGCGGAGTTTCTAGTTGTGCAGTTTTAGTTGTGGAGTCTCTAGTTGTGGAGTTTCTTGTTGTTGATTTTCTATCTGTGGAGTTTCTATTTGCGGAGATTCTAGTTGCAGAGTTTCTAGTTGTGGATTTTCTAGCTGTGGAATTTCTCCTTGCAGAGTTTTTAGTTGCGGTGTTTCTAGTTGTGGAGTTTCTAGTTGTTGAGTTTCTAGTTGCCGAGTTCTTTAGTTGCGAAGTCTCAAGTTGTAGAGTTTCTAGCTGTGGAGTTTCTAGTTGCGGAGTTTCTAGTTGCGGAGTTTCTAGTTGTGGATTTTTTAGTTGTGGAGTCTCTAGTTGTGGAGTTTCTAGTTGTGGAGTGTCTACTTGTGGAGTTTCTAGTTGTGGAGTTTCTATTTGTAGTTTTTAGTTATCGAATTTGTAGTTGTAGATTTTCTAGTTGCAGAGTTCCTAGTTTTGGAGTATCTAGTTGCGGAGTCTCTAATTGTGCAGTCTCTAGTTTTGGAGTCTCTAGTTGTGGAGTTTCTGGTTGTGGAGTTTTTAGTTGTGGAATTTCTAACTGTGGAGATTCTAGTTGCGGAGTTTCTACTTCAGGGTTTCTTGTTGCGGAGTTTCTAGTTGTGGAGTTTCTAGTTGTGGAGTTTCTGGCTGTGGAGTTTCTAGTTTGGGAGTTTCTAGTTGTGGAGTTTCTAGTTGTGGAGTTTCTAGTTGTGAGGTTCGTAGTTGTGGAGTTTCTAGTTGTCGAGTTTCTAGTTGTGGAGTCTCTAGTTGTGGAGTTTCTAGTTGTGGGGTTCGTAGTTGTGGAGTTTCTAGTTGCGGAGTTTCAAGTCGTGGAGTTTCTCGTTGTGGAGTTTCTAGTTGTGGATTGTCTAGTTGTGGAGTTTCTAGTTGTGGAGTTTCTAGTTATGGAGTTTGTAGTTGTGGAGTATCTAGTTGTGGACTTTCAAGTTGTGAAGTTTCTAGTTGTGGAGTTTCTAGTTGCGGAGTTTTCTAGTTGCGGAGTCTGTAGAGTTGGAGTTTCTAGTTGTGGAATTTCTAGTTGTGGAGTCTCTAGTTGCGGAGTGAGTTTCTAGTTGCGGAGTTTCAGGTTGTGGAATTTCTAGTTGCAGAGTCAGTAGTTGTGGAGTTTCTAGTTGTGGATTTTCCAGCTGTGGAGTTTCTAGTTGCGGAGTTTCTAGTTGTGGGGTTCGTAGTTGTGGAGTTCGTAGTTGTGGAGTTTCTAGTTGTGAAGTCTCTAGTTGGGGAGTTTCCAGTTGTGGAGTTTCTAGCTGTGGAGTTTTTCGCTGCGGAGTTTCTAGTTGCAGAGTTTCTAGTAGCGGAGTTTTCTAGTTGTGGAGATTCTAGTGGCGGAGTTTCTAGTAGCGGAGTTTCAAGTTGTGGAGTTTCTAGTTTTGGATTTTCTAGCTGTGGAGTTTCTAGTTGCGGAGTTTTTAGTTGCGGAGTTTCTGGTTGTGGAGTTTCTAGTTCTGGAGTCTGTAGTTGTGGAGTATCTATTTGTTGGGTTTCAAGTTGTGGAGTTTCTAGTTGTTGAGTTTCTAGTAGTTGAGTTTCCAGTTGCCGAGTTTCTAGTTGCGAAATCTCAAGTCGTGGAGTTTCTAGCTGTGGAGTTTCTAGTTGCGGAGTTTCTAGTTGTGGATTTTGTAGTTGTGGAGTATATAGTTGTGGTGTTTCAAGTTGTGGAGTATCTAGTTGCGGAGTTTCTAGTTGCAGAGTTTCTCGTTCCGGAGTTTTCTAGTTGTGAAGTTTCTAGTTGTGGATTTTCTAGCTGTGGAGTTTCTAGTTGCGGAGTTTCTAGTTGTGGGGTTCGTAGTTGTGGAGTTCGTAGTTGCGGAGTTTCTAGTTGTGAAGTCTCTAGTTAGGGAGTTTCCAGTTGTGGAGTTTCTAGCTGTGGAGTTTTTCGTTGTGGAGTTTCTAGTTGCAGAGTTTCTAGTAGCGGAGTTTTCTAGTTGTGGAGATTCTAGTGGCGGAGTTTCTAGTTGCGAAGTTTCAAGTTCTGGAGTTTCTAGTTGTGGATTTTCTAGCTGTGGAGTTTCTAGTTGCAGAGTTTTTAGTTGCGGAGTTTCTGGTTGTGGAGTTTCTAGTTCTGGAGTCTGTAGTTGTGGAGTATCTATTTGTTGGGTTTCAAGTTGTGGAGTTTCTAGTTGTGGAGTTTCTAGTTGTTGAGTTTCTAGTAGTTGAGTTTCCAGTTGCCGAGTTTCTAGATGCGAAATCGCAAGTCGTGGAGTTTCTAGCTGTGGAGTTTCTAGTTGCGAAGTTTCAAGTTGTCGAGTTTGTAGTTGCGGAGTCGCTAGTTGTGGAGTTTCTAGTTGCGGAGTTGCTAGCTGTGGAGTTTCTAGTTGCGGAGTCTCTAATTGTGCAGTCTCTAGTTTTGGAGTCTCTAGTTGTGGAGTTTCTAGCTGTGGAGATTCTAGTTGCGGAGTTTCTAGTTGCAGAGTTTCTAGTTGTGGAGTTTCTAGTTGTGAAGTTTTAGTTGTGGAGTTTCAAGTTGTGGAATTCATAGGTGTGGAGTTTTTAGTTGTGGAGTTTCTAGTTTTCGAGTTTCTAGTTACGCAGTTTCTAGTTGTGGAGTTTTTAGTTGTGGAGCTTTTATAAGAGAAGTCTCTAGTTGTTGAGTCTCTAGTTGTGGAAGTTCTAGTTGTGGAGTTTCTAGTTGCGCAGTTTCTAGATGTGGAGTTTCTAGTTGTGGAGTTTCTGGCTGTGGAGTTTATAGTTGCGGAGTTTCTAGTAACGGAGTTTCTAGTTGTGTAGTTTCTAGTTGTGGAGTTTCTAGTTGTAGAGTTTCTAGTTGCGAAGTTTCAAGTTGTGGAGTTTCTAGTTGTGGAGTTTCTAGTTGTGGAGTTTCTAGTTGTGGGGTTCGTAGTTGTGGGGTTCGTAGTTGTGCAGTTCTAGTTGTGGAGTCTCTAGTTGGGGAGTTTCGAGTTGTGGAGTTTCTAGCTGTGGAGTTTTTCGTCGCGGAGTTTCTAGTTGCAGAGTTTCTAGTAGCGGAGTTTTCTAGTTGTGGAGATTCTAGTGGCGGAGTTTCTAGTTGCGGAGTTTCAAGTTGTGGAGTTTCTAGTTGTGGACATTCTAGCTGTGGAGTTTCTAGTTGCGGAGTTTTTAGTTGTGGAGTTTCTGGTTGTGGAGTTTCTAGTTCTGGAGTTTGTAGTTGCGGAGTATCTATTTGTTGGGTTTAAAGTTGTGGAGTTTCTAGTTGTGGAGTTTCCAGTTGTTGAGTTTTTAGTAGTTGAGTTTCTAGTTGCCGAGTTTCTAGTTGCGAAATCTCAAGTCGTGGAGTTTCTAGCTGTGGAGTTTCTAGTTGCGGAGTTTCTAGTTGCGGAGTTTCTAGTTGTGGATTTTGTAGTTGTGGAGTATATAGTTGTGGTGTTTCAAGTTGTGGAGTTTCTAGTTGCGGAGTTTCTAGTTGCAGAGTTTCTAGTTCCGGAGTTTTCTAGTTGTGGAGTTTCTAGTTGCGGAGTTTCTAGTTGTGGAGCTTCAAGTTGTGGAGTTTCTCGTTGTGGAGTTTCTAGTTGTGGAGTTTGTAGTTGTGGAGTATCTAGTTGTGGACTTTCAAGTTGTGGAGTTTCTAGTTGTGGAGTTTCTAGTTGTTAATTTTCTAGCTGTGGAGTTTCTATTTGCGGAGTTTCTAGCTGCAAAGTTTCTAGTTGTGGATTTTCTAGCTGTGGAATTTCTGGTTGCAGAGTTTTTAGTTGCGGTGTTTCTAGTTGTGGAGTTTCTAGTTGTTGAGTTTCTAGTTGCCGAGTTCTTTAGTTGCGAAGTCCCAAGTTGTAGAGTTTCTAGCTGTGGAGTTTCTAGTTGCGGAGTTTCTAGTTGCGGAGTTTCTAGTTGCGGAGTTTCTAGTTGTGCAGTTTTAGTTGTGGAGTCTCTAGTTGTGGAGTTTCTTGTTGTTGATTTTCTATCTGTGGAGTTTCTATTTGCGGAGTTTCTAGTTGCAGAGTTTCTAGTTGTGGATTTTCAAGCTGTGGAATTTCTGCTTGCAGAGTTTTTAGTTGCGGTGTTTCTAGTTGTGGAGTTTCTAGTTGTTGAGTTTGTAGTTGCCGAGTTCTTTAGTTGCGAAGTCTCAAGTTGTAGAGTTTCTAGCTGTGGAGTTTCTAGTGGCGGAGTTTCTAGTTGCGGAGTTTCTAGTTGTGAATTTTTTAGTTGTGGAGTCTCTAGTTGTGGACTTTCTAGTTGTGGAGTGTCTACTTGTTGAGTTTCTAGTTGTGGAGTTTCTATTTGTTGTTTTTAGTTTTCGAGTTTGTAGTTGTAGATTTTCTAGTTGCAGAGTTCCTAGTTTTGGAGTATCTAGTTGCGGAGTCTCTAATTGTGCAGTCTCTAGTTGTGGAGTTTCTAGTTGTGGAGTTTCTAGTTGCGAAGTCTCAAGTTGTTGAGTTTCTAGTTGTGGAGTTTCTAGTTGTGGGGTTCGTAGTTGTGGGGTTCGTAGTTGTGCAGTTTCTAGTTGTGGAGTATCTACTTGTGGAGTTTCCATTTGTGGTGTTTCTAGCTGTGGAGTTTCTAGTTGCGGAGTTTCTAGATGCAGAGTTTCTAGTTGCGGAGTTTTCTAGTTGTGGAGATTCTAGTGGCGGAGTTTCTAGTTGCGGAGTTCCAAGTTGTGGAGTTTCTGGTTGTGGAGTTTCTAGTTGTGGAATTTGTAGTTGTGGAGTATATAGCTGTGGTGTTTCAAGTTGTGGAGTTTCTAGTGGCGGAGTTTCTAGTTGTAGAGTTTCTAGTTGCGGAGTTTTCTAGTTGTGGAGTTTCTAGTTGCGGAGTTTCTAGTTGCGGAGCTTCAAGTTGTGGAGTTTCTAGTTGTGGAGTTTCTAGTTGTGGAGTTTGAAGTTGTGGAGTATCTAGTTGTGGGCTTTCAAGTTGTGGAGTTTCTAGTTGTTGAGTCTCTAGTTGTGGAATTTCTAGTTGTGGAGTTTCTAGTTGTGGAGTTTCTAGTTGTGGAATTTCAAGTTGTGGAGTCTCTGGTGGCGGAGTGAGTTTCTAGTTGCGGAGTTTCTGTTTGTGGAGTCTCTAGTTGCGGAGCCAGTAGTTCTGGAGTTTCTAGTTGTGGAGTTTCTAGTGTTTGAATTTCTAGTTGCCGAATTCTTTAGTTGCGAAGTCTCAAGTTGTGGAGTTTCTAGCTGTGAAGTTTCTAGTTGCGGAGTTTCTAGTTGCGGAGTTTCTAGTTGTGGAGTTTTTAGTTGAGGAGTCTCTAGTTTTGGGGTCTCTGGTTGTGGAGTTTCTAGTTGTGGAGTGTTTACTTGTGGAGTTTCTAGTTGTGGAGTTTCTAGTTGTGGAGTTACTAGTCGTGGAGTCTGTAGTTGTGGAGTAGCTATTTGTTGGGTTTCAAGTTATGGAGTTTTTGGCTGTGGAGTTTCTAGTTGTGGAGTTTCTAGTTGTTGAGTTTCTAGTTGCCGAGTTTCTAGTTGCGAAGTCTCAAGTCGTGGAGTTTCTAGCTGCGGAGTTTCTAGTTGCGGAGCTTCTAGTGGCGGAGTTTCTAGTTGTGGAATTTGTAGTTGTGGAGTATCTAGTTTTGGTGTTTCAAGTTGTGGAGTTTCTAGCTGTGGAGTTTCTAGTTGCGGAGTTTCTAGTTGCAGAGTTTCTAGTTGCGGAGTTTCTAGTTGCGGAGTTTCAAGTTGTGGAGTTTCTAGTTTTGGATTTTCTAGCTGTGGAGTTTCTAGTTGCGGAGTTTTTAGTTGCGGAGTTTCTGGTTGTGGAGTTTCTAGTTCTGGAGTCTGTAGTTGTGGAGTATCTATTTGTTGGGTTTCAAGTTGTGGAGTTTCTAGTTGTTGAGTTTCTAGTAGTTGAGTTTCCAGTTGCCGAGTTTCTAGTTGCGAAATCTCAAGTCGTGGAGTTTCTAGCTGTGGAGTTTCTAGTTGCGGAGTTTCTAGTTGTGGATTTTGTAGTTGTGGAGTATATAGTTGTGGTGTTTCAAGTTGTGGAGTATCTAGTTGCGGAGTTTCTAGTTGCAGAGTTTCTCGTTCCGGAGTTTTCTAGTTGTGAAGTTTCTAGTTGTGGATTTTCTAGCTGTGGAGTTTCTAGTTGCGGAGTTTCTAGTTGTGGGGTTCGAAGTTGTGGAGTTCGTAGTTGCGGAGTTTCTAGTTGTGAAGTCTCTAGTTAGGGAGTTTCCAGTTGTGGAGTTTCTAGCTGTGGAGTTTTTCGTTGTGGAGTTTCTAGTTGCAGAGTTTCTAGTAGCGGAGTTTTCTAGTTGTGGAGATTCTAGTGGCGGAGTTTCTAGTTGCGAAGTTTCAAGTTCTGGAGTTTCTAGTTGTGGATTTTCTAGCTGTGGAGTTTCTAGTTGCGGAGTTTTTAGTTGCGGAGTTTTTGGTTGTGGAGTTTCTAGTTCTGGAGTCTGTAGTTGTGGAGTATCTATTTGTTGGGTTTCAAGTTGTGGAGTTTCTAGTTGTGGAGTTTCTAGTTGTTGAGTTTCTAGTAGTTGAGTTTCCAGTTGCCGAGTTTCTAGTTGCGAAATCTCAAGTCGTGGAGTTTCTAGCTGTGGAGTTTCTAGTTGCGAAGTTTCAAGTTGTCGAGTTTGTAGTTGCGGAGTCGCTAGTTGTGGAGTTTCTAGTTGCGGAGTTGCTAGCTGTGGAGTTTCTAGTTGCGGAGTCTCTAATTGTGCAGTCTCTAGTTTTGGAGTCTCTAGTTGTGGAGTATCTAGTTGTGGAGTTTATAGTTGTGGAGTTTCTAGCTGTGGAGATTCTAGTTGCGGAGTTTCTAGTTGCAGAGTTTCTAGTTGCGGAGTTTCTTGTTGCAGAGTTTCTAGTTGTGGAGTTTCTAGTTGTGAAGTTTTAGTTGTGGAGTTTCAAGTTGTGGAATTCATAGGTGTGGAGTTTCTAGTTGTGGAGTTTCTAGTTTTCGAGTTTCTAGTTACGCAGTTTCTAGTTGTGGAGTTTTTAGTTGTGGAGCTTTTATAAGAGAAGTCTCTAGTTGTTGAGTCTCTAGTTGTGGAAGTTCTAGTTGTGGAGTTTCTAGTTGCACAGTTTCTAGATGTGGAGTTTCTAGTTGTGGAGTTTCTGGCTGTGGAGTTTATAGTTGCGGAGAATCTAGTAACGGAGTTTCTAGTTGTGGAGTTTCTAGTTGTGGAGTTTCTAGTTGTAGAGTTTCTAGTTGCGAAGTTTCAAGTTGTGGAGTTTCTAGTTGTGGAGTTTCTAGTTGTGGAGTTTCTAGTTGTGGGGTTCGTAGTTGTGGGGTTCGTAGTTGTGCAGTTCTAGTTGTGGAGTCTCTAGTTGGGGAGTTTCCAGTTGTGGAGTTTCTAGCTGTGGAGTTTTGCGTTGCGGAGTTTCTAGTTGCAGAGTTTCTAGTAGCAGAGTTTTCTAGTTGTGGAGATTCTAGTGGCGGAGTTTCTAGTAGCGGAGTTTCAAGTTGTGGAGTTTCTAGTTGTGGATTTTCTAGCTGTGGAGTTTCTAGTTGCGGAGTTTTTAGTTGTGGAGTTTCTGGTTGTGGAGTTTCTAGTTCTGGAGTCTGTAGTTGTGGAGTATCTATTTGTTGGGTTTCAAGTTGAGGAGTTTCTAGTTGTTGAGTTTCTAGTAGTTGAGTTTCCAGTTGCCGAGTTTCTAGTTGCGAAATCTCAAGTTGTGGAGTTTCTAGCTGTGGAGTTTCTAGTTGCGGAGTTTCTAGTTGCAGAGTTTCTAGTTGCGGAGTTTCTAGTTGTGGAGTTTCTAGTTGTTGAGTTTCTAGTCGCCGAGTTCTTTAGTTGCGAAGTCTCAAGTTGTGGAGTTTCTAGCTGTGGAATTTCTAGTTGTGGAGTGTCTACTTGTGGAGTTTCTAGTTGTGGAGTTTCTAGTTGTGGAGTTTCTATTTGTAGTTTTTATTTTTCGAGTTTGTAGTTGTAGATTTTCTAATTGCAGAGTTCCTAGTTGTGGAGTTTCTAGTTGTGGAGTTTCTTGTTGGGGAGTTTCTAGTTGTGAAGTTTCTAATTGTGGATTTTCTAGTTGCGGAGTTTCTAGTTGCGGAGTTTCTAGTTGTGGAGTTTTTCGTTGAGGAGTCTCTAGTTGTGGGGTCTCTAGTTGTGGAGTTTCTAGTTGTGGAGTCTCTAGTTGGGGAGTTTCGAGTTGTGGAGTTTCTAGCTGTGGAGTTTTTCGTCGCGGAGTTTCTAGTTGCAGAGTTTCTAGTAGCGGAGTTTTCTAGTTGTGGAGATTCTAGTGGCGGAGTTTCTAGTTGCGGAGTTTCAAGTTGTGGAGTTTCTAGTTGTGGACATTCTAGCTGTGGAGTTTCTAGTTGCGGAGTTTTTAGTTGTGGAGTTTCTGGTTGTGGAGTTTCTAGTTCTGGAGTCTGTAGTTGTGGAGTATCTATTTGTTGGGTTTAAAGTTGTGGAGTTTCTAGTTGTGGAGTTTCCAGTTGTTGAGTTTTTAGTAGTTGAGTTTCTAGTTGCCGAGTTTCTAGTTGCGAAATCTCAAGTCGTGGAGTTTCTAGCTGTGGAGTTTCTAGTTGCGGAGTTTCTAGTTGCGGAGTTTCTAGTTGTGGATTTTGTAGTTGTGGAGTATATAGTTGTGGTGTTTCAAGTTGTGGAGTTTCTAGTTGCGGAGTTTGTAGTTGCAGAGTTTCTAGTTCCGGAGTTTTCTAGTTGTGGAGTTTCTAGTTGCGGAGTTTCTAGTTGTGGAGCTTCAAGTTGTGGAGTTTCTCGTTGTGGAGTTTCTAGTTGTGGAGTTTGTAGTTGTGGAGTATCTAGTTGTGGACTTTCAAGTTGTGGAGTTTCTAGTTGTGGAGTTTCTAGTTGTTAATTTTCTAGCTGTGGAGTTTCTATTTGCGGAGTTTCTAGCTGCAGAGTTTCTAGTTGTGGATTTTCTAGCTGTGGAATTTCTGGTTGCAGAGTTTTTAGTTGCGGTGTTTCTAGTTGTAGAGTTTCTAGTTGTTGAGTTTCTAGTTGCCGAGTTCTTTAGTTGCGAAGTCTCAAGTTGTAGAGTTTCTAGCTGTGGAGTTTCTAGTTGCGGAGTTTCTAGTTGCGGAGTTTCTAGTTGCGGAGTTTCTAGTTGTGCAGTTTTAGTTGTGGAGTCTCTAGTTGTGGAGTTTCTTGTTGTTGATTTTCTATCTGTGGAGTTTCTATTTGCGGAGTTTCTAGTTGCAGAGTTTCTAGTTGTGGATTTTCTAGCTGTGGAATTTCTGCTTGCAGAGTTTTTAGTTGCGGTGTTTCTAGTTGTGGAGTTTCTAGTTGTTGAGTTTGTAGTTGCCGAGTTCTTTAGTTGCGAAGTCTCAAGTTGTAGAGTTTCTAGCTGTGGAGTTTCTAGTGGCGGAGTTTCTAGTTGCGGAGTTTCTAGTTGTGAATTTTTTAGTTGTGGAGTCTCTAGTTGTGGACTTTCTAGTTGTGGAGTGTCTACTTGTTGAGTTTCTAGTTGTGGAGTTTCTATTTGTTGTTTTTAGTTTTCGAGTTTGTAGTTGTAGATTTTCTAGTTGCAGAGTTCCTAGTTTTGGAGTATCTAGTTGCGGAGTCTCTAATTGTGCAGTCTCTAGTTGTGGAGTTTCTGGTTGTGGAGTTTCTAGTTGCGAAGTCTCAAGTTGTTGAGTTTCTAGTTGTGGAGTTTCTAGTTGTGGGGTTCGTAGTTGTGGGGTTCGTAGTTGTGCAGTTTCTAGTTGTGGAGTATCTACTTGTGGAGTTTCCATTTGTGGTGTTTCTAGCTGTGGAGTTTCTAGTTGCGGAGTTTCTAGATGCAGAGTTTCTAGTTGTGGAGTTTCTAGTTGTTGAGTTTCTAGTTGCCGAGTTTCTAGTTGCGAAGTCTCAAGTCGTGGAGTTTCTAGCTGCGGAGTTTCTAGTTGCGGAGCTTCTAGTGGCGGAGTTTCTAGTTGTGGAATTTGTAGTTGTGGAGTATCTAGTTTTGGTGTTTCAAGTTGTGGAGTTTCTAGCTGTGGAGTTTCTAGTTGCGGAGTTTCTAGTTGCAGAGTTTCTAGTTGCGGAGTTTCTAGTTGCGGAGTTTCTAGTTGTGGAGTTTCTAGTTGTTGAGTTTCTAGTCGCCGAGTTCTAGAGTTGCGAAGTCTCAAGTTGTGGAGTTTCTAGCTGTGGAATATCTAGTTGTTGAGTTTCTAGTTGCGGAGTTTCTAGTTCTGGAGTTTTTAGCTGTGGTGTCTCAAGTTGTGGAGTCTCTAGTTGTGGAGTTTCTAGTTGTGGAGTGTCTACTTGTGGAGTTTCTAGTTGTGGAGATTCTAGTTGTAGAGTTTCTATTTGTAGTTTTTATTTTTCGAGTTTGTAGTTGTAGATTTTCTAGTTGCAGAGTTTCTAAATGTGGAGTTTCTAGTTGTGGAGTTTCTTGTTGGGCTGTTTCTAGTCGTGAAGTTTCTAATTGTGGATTTTCTAGTTGCGGAATTTCTAGTTGCGAAGTTTCTAGTTGGGGAGTTTCTACTTGAATTTATAGTTGTGGATTTTCTAGTTCCACAGTTTCGAGTTGCAAAGTTTCAAGTTGTCGAGTTTGTAGTTGCGGAGTCGCTAGTTGTGGAGTTTCTAGTTGCGGAGTTGCTAGCTGTGGAGTTTCTAGTTGCGGAGTCTCTAATTGTGCAGTCTCTAGTTTTGGAGTCTCTATTTGTGGAGTTTCTAGTTGTGGAGTTTATAGTTGTGGAGTTTCTAGCTGTGGAGATTCTAGTTGCGGAGTTTCTAGTTGCAGAGTTTCTAGTTGCGGAGTTTCTTGTTGCAGAGTTTGTAGTTGTGGAGTTTCTAGTTGTGAAGTTTTAGTTGTGGAGTTTCAAGTTGTGGAATTCATAGGTGTGGAGTTTCTAGTTGTGGAGTTTCTAGTTTTCGAGTTTCTAGTTACGGAGTTTCTAGTTGTGGAGTTTTTAGTTATGGAGCTTTTAGTTGAGGAGTCTCTAGTTGTTGAGTCTCTAGTTGTGGAAGTTCTAGGTGTGGAGTTTCTAGTTGCGGAGTTTCTTGTTGCGGAGTTTCTAGATGTGGAGTTTCAAGTTGTGGAGTTTCTGGCTGTGGAGTTTATAGTTGCGGAGTTTCTAGTATCGGAGTTTCTAGTTGTGGAGTTTCTAGTTGTGGAGTTTCTAGTTGTAGAGTTTCTAGTTGCGAAGTCTCAAGTTGTGGAGTTTCTAGTTGTGGAGTTTCTAGTGGCGGAGTTTCTAGTTGCAGAGTTTCTAGTTGCGGAGTTTTCTAGTTGTGGAGTTTCTAGTGGCGGAGTTTCTAGTTGCGGAGCTTCAAGTTGTGGAGTTTCTAGTTGTGGAGTTTCTAGTTGTGGAGTTTGTAGTTGTGGAGTATCTAGTTGTGGGCTTTCAAGTTGTGGAGTTTCTAGTTGTGGAGTTTCTAGTTGCGGAGTTTTCTAGTCGCGGAGTCTGTAGTTGTGGAGTTTCTAGTTGTGGAATTTCTAGTTACGGAGTTTCTAGTTGTGGAGCTTTCAGTTGAGGAGCCCCTAGTTGTTGAGTCTCTAGTTGTGGAATTTCTAGTTGTGGAGTTTCTAGTTGTGGAGTTTCTAGTTGTGGAATTTCAAGTTGTGGAGTCTCTAGTGGCGGAGTGAGTTTCTAGTTGCGGAGTTTCTGGTTGTGGAGTTTCTAGTTGCGGAGCCAGTAGTTGTGGAGTTTCTAGTTGTGGAGTTTCTAGTGTTTGAATTTCTAGTTGCCGAGTTCTTTAGTTGCGAAGTCTCAAGTTGTGGAGTTTCTAGCTGTGAAGTTTCTAGTTGCGGAGTTTCTAGTTGTGGAGTTTTTAGTTGAGGAGTCTCTAGTTGTGGAGTCTCTAGTTGTTGAGTTTCTAGTTGCCGAGTTTCTAGTTGCGAAGTCTCAAGTCGTGGAGTTTCTAGCTGCGGAGTTTCTAGTTGCGGAGCTTCTAGTGGCGGAGTTTCTAGTTGTGGAATTTGTAGTTGTGGAGTATCTAGATTTGGTGTTTCAAGTTGTGGAGTTTCTAGCTGTGGAGTTTCTAGTTGCGGAGTTTCTAGTTGCAGAGTTTCTAGTTGCGGAGTTTCTAGTTGTGGAGTTTCTAGTTGTTGAGTTTCTAGTCGCCGAGTTCTAGAGTTGTGAAGTCTCAAGTTGTGGAGTTTCTAGCTGTGGAATTTCTAGTTGTTGAGTTTCTAGTTGCGGAGTTTCTAGTTGTGGAGTTTTTAGCTGTGGTGTCTCTAGTTGTGGAGTCTCTAGTTGTGGAGTTTTTAGTTGTGGAGTGTCTACTTGTGGAGTTTCTAGTTGTGGAGTTTCTAGTTGTGGAGTTTCTATTTGTAGTTTTTATTTTTCGAGTTTGTAGTTGTAGATTTTCTAATTGCAGAGTTCCTAGTTGTGGAGTTTCTAGTTGTGGAGTTTCTTGTTGGGGAGTTTCTAGTTGTGAAGTTTCTAATTGTGGATTTTATAGTTGCGGAATTTCTAGTTGCGAAGTTTCTAGTTGGGGAGTTTCTACTTGAGTTTATAGCTGCGGATTTTCTAGTTCCACAGTTTCGAGTTGCAAAGTTTCAAGTTGTCGAGTTTGTAGTTGCGGAGTCGCTAGTTGTGGAGTTTCTAGTTGCGGAGTTGCTAGCTGTGGAGTTTCTAGCTGCGGAGTCTCTAATTGTGCAGTCTCTAGTTTTGGAGTCTCTAGTTGTGGAGTTTCTAGTTGTGGAGTTTATAGATGTGGAGTTTCTAGCTGTGGAGATTCTAGTTGCGGAGTTTCTAGTTGCAGAGTTTCTAGTTGCGGAGTTTCTTGTTGCAGAGTTTCTAGTTGTGGAGTTTCTAGTTGTGAAGTTTTAGTTGTGGAGTTTCAAGTTGTGGAATTCATAGGTGTGGAGTTTCTAGTTGTGGAGTTTCTAGTTGCGGAGTTTCTAGTTGCGGAGTTTCTAGTTGTGAATTTTTTAGTTGTGGAGTCTCTAGTTGTGGACTTTCTAGTTGTGGAGTGTCTACTTGTTGAGTTTCTAGTTGTGGAGTTTCTATTTGTTGTTTTTAGTTTTCGAGTTTGTAATGTAGATTTTCTAGTTGCAGAGTTCCTAGTTTTGGAGTATCTAGTTGCGGAGTCTCTAATTGTGCAGTCTCTAGTTTTGGAGTCTCTAGTTGTGGAGTTTCTGGTTGTGGAGTTTATAGTTGTGGAATTTCTAACTGTGGAGATTCTACTTGCGGAGTTTCTAGTTGCAGAGTTTCTAGTTGTGGAGTTTCTTGTTGTGGAGTTTTAGTTGTGGAGTTTAAAGTTGTGGAATTTATAAGTGTGGAGTTTCTAGTTGTGGAGTTTCTAGTTTTCGGGTTTCTAATTACGGAGTTTCTAGTTGTGGAGTTTCTAGTTGAGGAGCTTTTAGTTGAGGAGTCTCTAGTTGTTGAGTCTCTAGTTGTGGAATTTCTAGTTGTGGAGTTTCTAGTTGTGGAGTTTCTAGTTGTGGAATTTCAAGTTGTGGAGTCTCTAGTGGCGGAGTGAGTTTCTAGTTGCGGAGTTTCTGGTTGTGGAGTTTCTAGTTGCGGAGCCAGTAGTTGTGGAGTTTCTAGTTGTGGAGTTTCTAGTTGTGGAGTTTCTAGTGTTTGAATTTCTAGTTGCCGAGTTCTTTAGTTGCGAAGTCTCAAGTTGTGGAGTTTCTAGCTGTGAAGTTTCTAGTTGCGGAGTTTCTAGTTGCGGAGTTTCTAGTTGTGGAGTTTTTAGTTGAGGAGTCTCTAGTTGTGGAGTCTCTAGTTGTTGAGTTTCTAGTTGCCGAGTTTCTAGTTGCGAAGTCTCAAGTCGTGGAGTTTCTAGCTGCGGAGTTTCTAGTTGCGGAGCTTCTAGTGGCGGAGTTTCTAGTTGTGGAATTTGTAGTTGTGGAGTATCTAGATTTGGTGTTTCAAGTTGTGGAGTTTCTAGCTGTGGAGTTTCTAGTTGCGGAGTTTCTAGTTGCAGAGTTTCTAGTTGCGGAGTTTCTAGTTGTGGAGTTTCTAGTTGTTGAGTTTCTAGTCGCCGAGTTCTAGAGTTGCGAAATCTCAAGTTGTGGAGTTTCTAGCTGTGGAATTTCTAGTTGTTGAGTTTCTAGTTGCGGAGTTTCTAGTTGTGGAGTTTTAACTGTGGTGTCTCTAGTTGTGGAGTCTCTAGTTGTGGAGTTTCTAGTTGTGGAGTGTCTACTTGTGGAGTTTCTAGTTGTGGAGTTTCTAGTTGTGGAGTTTCTATTTGTAGTTTTTATTTTTCGAGTTTGTAGTTGTAGATTTTCTAATTGCAGAGTTCCTAGTTGTGGAGTTTCTAGTTGTGGAGTTTCTTGTTGGGGAGTTTCTAGTTGTGAAGTTTCTAATTGTGGATTTTCTAGTTGCGGAATTTCTAGTTGCGAAGTTTCTAGTTGGGGAGTTTCTACTTGAGTTTATAGCTGCGGATTTTCTAGTTCCACAGTTTCGAGTTGCAAAGTTTCAAGTTGTCGAGTTTGTAGTTGCGGAGTCGCTAGTTGTGGAGTTTCTAGTTGCGGAGTTGCTAGCTGTGGAGTTTCTAGCTGCGGAGTCTCTAATTGTGCAGTCTCTAGTTTTGGAGTCTCTAGTTGTGGAGTTTCTAGTTGTGGAGTTTATAGATGTGGAGTTTCTAGCTGTGGAGATTCTAGTTGCAGAGTTTCTAGTTGCAGAGTTTCTAGTTGCGGAGTTTCTTGTTGCAGAGTTTCTAGTTGTGGAGTTTCTAGTTGTGAAGTTTTAGTTGTGGAGTTTCAAGTTGTGGAATTCATAGGTGTGGAGTTTCTAGTTGTGGAGTTTATAGTTGCGGAGTTTCTAGTTGCGGAGTTTCTAGTTGTGAATTTTTTAGTTGTGGAGTCTCTAGTTGTGGACTTTCTAGTTGTGGAGTGTCTACTTGTTGAGTTTCTAGTTGTGGAGTTTCTATTTGTTGTTTTTAGTTTTCGAGTTTGTAGTTGTAGATTTTCTAGTTGCAGAGTTCCTAGTTTTGGAGTATCTAGTTGCGGAGTCTCTAATTGTGCAGTCTCTAGTTTTGGAGTCTCTAGTTGTGGAGTTTCTGGTTGTGGAGTTTATAGTTGTGGAATTTCTAACTGTGGAGATTCTACTTGCGGAGTTTCTAGTTGCAGAGTTTCTAGTTGTGGAGTTTCTTGTTGGGGAGTTTTAGTTGTGGAGTTTAAAGTTGTGGAATTTATAGGTGTGGAGTTTCTAGTTGTGGAGTTTCTAGTTTTCGGGTTTCTAATTACGGAGTTTCTAGTTGTGGAGTTTCTAGTTGTGGAGTTTCTAGTTGTGGAGCTTTTAGTTGAGTTGTGGAGCTCTAGTTGTGGAGTTTCTAGTTGTGGAGTGTCTACTTGTGGAGTTTCTAGTTGTGGAGTTTCTAGCTGTGGAGTTTCTAGTTGCAGGGTTTCTAGTTTCGGAGTTTTCTAGTGGTGGAGTTTCTAGTTGCGGAGTTTCAGGTTGTGGAGTTTCTAGTTGTGGAGTTTGTAGTTGTGGAGTTTCTAGTTGTGGAGTTTTTAGTTGTGGAGTTTCTACTTGAGTTTATAGTTGCGGATTTTCTAGTTGCAGAGTTTTAAGTTGTCGAGTTTCTAGTTGCGGAGTCTCTAGTTGTGGAGTTTCTAGTTGCGGAGTTTCTAGCTGTGGAGTTTCTAGTTGCGGAGTCTCTAGTTGTGCAGTCTCTGGTTTTGGAGTCTCTGGTTGTGGAGTTTCTAGTTGTGGAGTTTCTAGCTGCGGAGTTTCAAGTTGCGGAGTCTCTAGTTGTGCAGTCTCTAGCTGTGGAGTCTCTGGCTGTGGAGTTTCTAGTTGTGGAGTTTCTATTTGCTGAGTCTCTAGCTGTGCAGTCTCTGGTTTTGGAGTCTCTGGTTGTGGAGTTTCTAGTTGTGGAGTTTCTAGCTGTGGAGTTTCAAGTTGCGGAGTCTCTAGTTGTGCAGTCTCTAGCTGTGGAGTCTCTGGCTGTGGAGTTTCTAGTTGTGGAGTTTCTAGTTGTGGAGTTTCTATTTGCTGAGTTTCTTGTTGCGGAGTTTCTAGTTGTAGATTTTCTGGCTGTGGAGTTTCTAGTTGCGGAGTTTCTAGTTGTTAAGTTTCTAGTTGTGAGGTTTTTAGTTGTTGAGTTTCTAGTTTTCGAGTTTCTAGTTGTGGAGTCTCTAGTTGTGGAGTTTCTAGTTGTGGAGTTTCTAGTTGTGGAGTTTCTAGTTGCGAAGTCTCAAGTTGTTGAGTTTCTAGTTGTGGAGTTTCTAGTTGTGGGGTTCGTAGTTGTGCAGTTTCTAGTTGTGGAGTATCTACTTGTGGAGTTTCCATTTGTGGTGTTTCTAGCTGTGGAGTTTCTAGTTGTGGAGTTTCTAGTTGCGGAGTTTCTAGTTGCGGAGCTTCAAGTTGTGGAGTTTCTAGTTGTGGAGTTTCTAGTTGTGGAGTTTGTAGTTGTGGAGTATCTAGTTGTGGGCTTTCAAGTTGTGGAGTTTCTAGTTGTTGAGTCTCTAGTTGTGGAATTTCTAGTTGTGGAGTTTCTAGTTGTGGAGTTTCTAGTTGTGGAATTTCAAGTTGTGGAGTCTCTGGTGGCGGAGTGAGTTTCTAGTTGCGGAGTTTCTGTTTGTGGAGTTTCTAGTTGCGGAGCCAGTAGTTGTGGAGTTTCTAGTTGTGGAGTTTCTAGTGTTTGAATTTCTAGTTGCCGAATTCTTTAGTTGCGAAGTCTCAAGTTGTTGAGTTTCTAGCTGTGAAGTTTCTAGTTGCGGAGTTTCTAGTTGCGGAGTTTCTAGTTGTGGAGTTTTTAGTTGAGGAGTCTCTAGTTGTGGGGTCTCTAGTTGTGGAGTTTCTAGTTGTGGAGTGTTTACTTGTGGAGTTTCTAGTTGTGGAGTTTCTAGTTGTGGAGTTTCTAGTCGTGGAGTCTGTAGTTGTGGAGTAGCTATTTGTTGGGTTTCAAGTTATGGAGTTTTTGGCTGTGGAGTTTCTAGTTGTGGAGTTTCTAGTTGTTGAGTATCTAGTTGCCGAGTTTCTAGTTGCGAAGTCTCAAGTCGTGGAGTTTCTAGCTGCGGAGTTTCTAGTTGCGGAGCTTCTAGTGGCGGAGTTTCTAGTTGTGGAATTTGTAGTTGTGGAGTATCTAGTTTTGGTGTTTCAAGTTGTGGAGTTTCTAGCTGTGGAGTTTCTAGTTGCGGAGTTTCTAGTTGCAGAGCTTCTAGTTGCGGAGTTTCTAGTTGCGGAGTTTCTAGTTGTGGAGTTTCTAGTTGTTGAGTTTCTAGTGGCCGAGTTCTTTAGTTGCGAAGTCTCAAGTTGTGGAGTTTCTAGCTGTGGAATTTCTAGTTGTTGAGTTTCTAGATCCGGAGTTTCTAGTTGTGGAGTTTTTAGCTGTGGAGTCTCTAGTTGTGGAGTCTCTAGTTGTGGAGTTTCTAGTTGTGGAGTGTCTACTTGTGGAGTTTCTAGTTGTGGAGAATCTAGTTGTAGAGTTTCTATTTGTAGTTTTTATTTTTCGAGTTTGTAGTTGTAGATTTTCTAGTTGCAGAGTTCCTAAATGTGGAGTTTCTAGTTGTGGAGTTTCTTGTTGGGGTGTTTATAGTTGTGAAGTTTCTAATTGTGGATTTTCTAGTTGCGGAATTTCTAGTTGCAAAGTTTCTAGTTGGGGAGTTTCTACTTGAATTTATAGTTGTGGATTTTCTAGTTCCACAGTTTCGAGTTGCAAAGTTTCAAGTTGTCGAGTTTGTAGTTGCGGAGTCGCTAGTTGTGGAGTTTCTAGTTGCGGAGTTGCTAGCTGTGGAGTTTCTAGTTGCGGAGTCTCTAATTGTGCAGTCTCTAGTTTTGGAGTCTCTATTTGTGGAGTTTCTAGTTGTGTAGTTTATAGTTGTAGAGTTTCTAGCTGTGCAGATTCTAGTTGCGGAGTTTCTAGTTGCAGAGTTTCTAGTTGCGGAGTTTCTTGTTGCAGAGTTTGTAGTTGTGTAGTTTCTAGTTGTGAAGTTTTAGTTGTGGACTTTCAAGTTGTGGAATTCATAGGTGTGGAGTTTCTAGTTGTGGAGTTTCTAGTTTTCGAGTTTCTAGTTACGGAGTCTCTAGTTGTGGAGTCTCTAGTTGTGGAGTTTCTAGTTGTGGAGTGTCTACTTGTGGAGTTTCTAGTTGTGGAGTTTCTAGTTGTGGAGTTTCTATTTGTAGTTTTTATTTTTCGAGTTTGTATTGTAGATTTTGTAATTGCAGAGTTCCTAGTTGTGGAGTTTCTAGTTGTGGAGTTTCTTGTTGGGGAGTTTCTAGTTGTGAAGTTTCTAATTGTGGATTTTCTAGTTGCGGAATTTCTAGTTGCGAAGTTTCTAGTTGGGGAGTTTCTACTTGAGTTTATAGCTGCGGATTTTCTAGTTCCACAGTTTCGAGTTGCAAAGTTTCAAGTTGTCGAGTTTGTAATTGCGGAGTCGCTAGTTGTGGAGTTTCTAGTTGCGGAGTTGCTAGCTGTGGAGTTTCTAGCTGCGGAGTCTCTAATTGTGCAGTCTCTAGTTTTGGAGTCTCTAGTTGTGGAGTTTCTAGTTGTGGAGTTTATAGATGTGGAGTTTCTAGCTGTGGAGATTCTAGTTGCGGAGTTTCTAGTTGCAGAGTTTCTAGTTGCGGAGTTTCTAGTTGTGAAGTTTTAGTTGTGGAGTTTCAAGTTGTGGAATTCATAGGTGTGGAGTTTCTAGTTGTGGAGTTTCTAGTTTTCGAGTTTCTAGTTACGGAGTTTCTAGTTGTGGAGTTTTTAGTTGTGGAGCTTTTAGTTGAGGAGTCTCTAGTTGTTGAGTCTCTAGTTGTGGAGTTCTAGTTGTGGAGTTTCTAGTTGCGGAATTTCTTGATGTGGAGTTTCTAGTTGTGGAGTTTCTGGCTGTGGAGTTTACAGTTGCGGAGTTTCTAGTATCCGAGTTTCCAGTTGTGGAGTTTCTAGTTGTGGAGTTTCTAGTTGTAGAGTTTCTAGTTGCGAAGTCTCAAGTTGTGGAGTTTCTAGTTGTGGAGTTTCTAGTTGTGGAGTTTCTAGTTGTGGGGTTCGCAGTTGTGGGGCTCGTAGTTGTGGGGTTCGTAGTTGTGCAGTTCTAGTTGTGGAGTCTCTAGTTGAGGAGTTTCCATTTGTGGTGTTTCTAGCTGTGGAGTTTCTAGTTGCGGAGTTTCTAGATGCAGAGTTTCTAGTTGCGGAGTTTTCTAGTTGTGGAGATTATAATGGCGGAGTTTCTAGTTGCGGAGTTCCAAGTTGTGGAGTTTCTAGTTGTGGAGCTTCTAGTTCTGGGGTTCGTAGTTGTGGGATTCGTAGTTGTGCAGTTTCTAGTTTTGCAGTCTCTAGTTGTGGAGTTTCCAGTTGTGGAGTTTCTAGCTGTGGAGTTTCTAGTTGCGGAGTTTTCTAGTTGCGGAGTCTGTAGTTGTGGAGTTTCTAGTTGTGGAATTTCTAGTTGTGGAGTCTCTAGTTGCGGAGTGAGTTTCTAGTTGCGGAGTTTCTGGTTGTGGAGTTTCTAGTTGCAGAGTCAGTAGTTGTGGAGTTTTTAGTTGTGGATTTTCTAGCTGTGGAGTTTCTAGTTGCGGAGTTTCTAGTTGTGGGGTTCGTAGTTGTGGAGTTCGTAGTTGTAGAGTTTCTAGTTGTGAAGTCTCTAGTTGGGGAGTTTCCAGTTGTGGAGTTTCTAGCTGTGGAGTTTTTCGTTGCGGAGTTTCTGGTTGTGGAGTTTCTAGTTCTGGAGTCTGTAGTTGTGGAGTATCTATTTGTTGGGTTTCAAGTTGTGGAGTTTCTAGTTGTTGAGTTTCTAGTAGTTGAGTTTCCAGTTGCCGAGTTTCTAGTTGCGAAATCTCAAGTCGTGGAGTTTCTAGCTGTGGAGTTTCTAGTTGCGGAGTTTCTAGTTGCGGAGTTTCTAGTTTTGGATTTTGTAGTTGTGGAGTATATAGTTGTGGTGTTTCAAGTTGGGGAGTTTCTAGTTGCGGAGTTTCTAGTTGCAGAGTTTCTCGTTCCGGAGTTTTCTAGTTGTGGAGTTTCTAGTGTTTGAATTTCTAGTTGCCGAGTTCTTTAGTTGCGAAGTCTCAAGTTGTGGAGTTTCTAGCTGTGAAGTTTCTAGTTGCGGAGTTTCTAGTTGCGGAGTTTCTAGTTGTGGAGTTTTTAGTTGAGGAGTCTCTAGTTGTGGAGTCTCTAGTTGTTGAGTTTCTAGTTGCCGAGTTTCTAGTTGCGAAGTCTCAAGTCGTGGAGTTTCTAGCTGCAGAGTTTCTAGTTGCGGAGCTTCTAGTGGCGGAGTTTCTAGTTGTGGATTTTGTAGTTGTGGAGTATCTAGATTTGGTGTTTCAAGTTGTGGAGTTTCTAGCTGTGGAGTTTCTAGTTGCGGAGTTTCTAGTTACAGAGTTTCTAGTTGCGGAGTTTCTAGTTGTGGAGTTTCTAGTTGTTGAGTTTCTAGTCGCCGAGTTCTAGAGTTGCGAAGTCTCAAGTTGTGGAGTTTCTAGCTGTGGAATTTCTAGTTGTTGAGTTTCTAGTTGCGGAGTTTCTAGTTCTGGAGTTTTTAGCTGTGGTGTCTCAAGTTGTGGAGTCTCTAGTTGTGGAGTTTCTAGTTGTGGAGTGTCTACTTGTGGAGTTTCTAGTTGTGGAGTTTCTAGTTGTGGAGTTTGTATTTGTAGTTTTTATTTTTCGAGTTTGTAGTTGTAGATTTTCTAATTGCAGAGTTCCTAGTTGTGGAGTTTCTAGTTGTGGAGTTTCTTGTTGGGGAGTTTCTAGTTGTGAAGTTTCTAATTGTGGATTTTCTAGTTGCGGAATTTCTAGTTGCGAAGTTTCTAGTTGGGGAGTTTCTACTTGAGTTTATAGCTGCGGATTTTCTAGTTCCACAGTTTCGAGTTGCAAAGTTTCAAGTTGTCGAGTTTGTAGTTGTGGAGTCGCTAGTTGTGGAGTTTCTAGTTGCGGAGTTGCTAGCTGTGGAGTTTCTAGCTGCAGAGTCTCTAATTGTGCAGTCTCTAGTTTTGGCGTCTCCAGTTGTGGAGTTTCTAGTTGTGGAGTTTATAGATGTGGAGTTTCTAGCTGTGTAGATTCTAGTTGCGGAGTTTCTAGTTGCAGAGTTTCTAGTTGCGGAGTTTCTTGTTGCAGAGTTTCTAGTTGTGGAGTTTCTAGTTGTGAAGTTTTAGTTGTGGAGTTTCAAGTTGTGGAATTCATAGGTGTGGAGTTTCTAGTTGTGGAGTTTCTAGTTTTCGAGTTTCTAGTTACGGAGTTTCTAGTTGTGGAGTTTTTAGTTGTGGAGCTTTTAGTTGAGGAGTCTCTAGTTGTTGAGTCTCTAGTTGTGGAGTTCTAGTTGTGGAGTTTCTAGTATCGGAGTTTCTAGTTGTGGAGTTTCTAGTTGTGGAGTTTCTAGTTGTAGAGTTTCTAGTTGCGAAGTCTCAAGTTGTGGAGTTTCTAGTTGTGGAGTTTCTAGTTGTGGAGTTTCTAGTTGTGGGGTTCGCAGTTGTGGGGTTCGTAGTTGTGGGGTTCGTAGTTGTGGGGTTCGTAGTTGTGCAGTTCTAGTCGCGGAGTCTGTAGTTGTGGAGTTTCTAGTTGTGGAATTTCTAGTTACGGAGTTTCTAGTTGTGGAGCTTTTAGTTGAGTAGTCTCTAGTTGTTGAGTCTCTAGTTGTGGAATTTCTAGTTGTGGAGTCTCTAGTGGCGGAGTGAGTTTCTAGTTGCGGAGTTTCTGGTTGTGGAGTTTCTAGTTGCGGAGCCAGTAGTTGTGGAGTTTCTAGTTGTGGAGTTTCTAGTTGTGGAGTTTCTAGTGTTTGAATTTCTAGTTGCCGAGTTCTTTAGTTGCGAAGTCTCAAGTTGTGGAGTTTCTAGCTGTGAAGTTTCTAGTTGCGGAGTTTCTAGTTGCGGAGTTTCTAGTTGTGGAGTTTTTAGTTGAGGAGTCTCTAGTTGTGGAGTCTCTAGTTGTTGAGTTTCTAGTTGCCGAGTTTCTAGTTGCGAAGTCTCAAGTCGTGGAGTTTCTAGCTGCGGAGTTTCTAGTTGCGGAGCTTCTAGTGGCGGAGTTTCTAGTTGTGGAATTTGTAGTTGTGGAGTATCTAGATTTGGTGTTTCAAGTTGTGGAGTTTCTAGCTGTGGAGTTTCTAGTTGCGGAGTTTCTAGTTGCAGAGTTTCTAGTTGCGGAGTTTCTAGTTGTGGAGTTTCTAGTTGTTGAGTTTCTAGTCGCCGAGTTCTTTAGTTGCGAAGTCTCAAGTTGTGGAGTTTCTAGCTGTGGAATTTCTAGTTGTTGAGTTTCTAGTTGCGGAGCTTCTAGTTGTGGAGTTTTTAGCTGTGGAGTCTCTAGTTGTGGAGTCTCTAGTTGTGGAGTTTCTAGTTGTGGAGTGTCTACTTGTGGAGTTTCTAGTTGTGGAGTTTCTAGTTGTGGAGTTTCTATTTGTAGTTTTTATTTTTCGAGTTTGTAGTTGTAGATTTTCTAATTGCAGAGTTTTTTTTTTTTTTTATTTGAAACAAATCCCGCAGCGCCACTTAGGCATTATTGCGGGGGGCACAGAGCCTCATAAAATGAATCCGCAGTCTTGCGGCCAACTACATCGGCTGGTAACGTGTTCCATTCAACAATGGATTGCGGAAAAAAAGAATGCTTAAAAAGATCCGTTCTGGGGTTGTATGGCCGTACTTTAAATTTGTGATCATGACGGGAGGATTGATAATACGCTTTTTTTAAATAATCTGAAGCATTAATGCCCGTTTTATTGTTATATATCGAATAAAATAGTTTTAATCTTAGATTACGTCTTCGATCTTGTAAGTATTGCCAATTAAGTTCTCTTTTCATACAACGGGTGCTTTCAGTTCGGCCATATTTTCCCAGAACAAATCTTGCTGCCATCGACTGAATGCGCTCTAATTCATGAATATGTATTTTGTTAAACGGATCCCACACAGGACAGGCGTATTCTAGTATTGGTCTCACATAGGCATAATATGCGGCCTGTTTAACTTCCTTGGTTACATGTTTAAGATTTCTTTGTAAAAAGCCTAGGGCTTTTCCCGCTCTACTTACAACACTGCCAATGTGCTCAGACCATCCCCCATCCTCAGAAAGCGTGACACCCAAATACTTATATTTGTGTTCATACCTAATAACTTCATTGTTTAAGATGTACTGATTTGTAAATCTATTAACCTTTTTGGTGAAACTGACGTGAACACATTTATTCGTGTTTAATACCATGTCATTATTTTTACACCATGCCTCCACGTGATTAAGGTCATCCTGAAGCTGGGTGGAATCCGTTTGGTCGGTCAATTCAGTATACAACACACAGTCATCAGCAAACATTCTAATACGACACCTAATTGTATCCGAAATATCATTAATAAACACAAGGAAGAGAAGCGGACCGAGTACGGAACCCTGAGGTACCCCTGATGTCACCGAAGCTAAACACGAACAAGATCCACCAAGCACAACCTTTTGTTTTCTTGAAGTTAAATAGTCCGCAATCCAACGGCAAATGGTTTGATGAATGTTCAAGTTCTGCAGTTTTTGAATCAGAATAGAGTGTGATACCGTATCGAAAGCCTTTCTGAAGTCTAAAAATAAACAATCAATCTGTCCTCGATTATCTAAAACTGATGCTATATCATGATAGAATTCAATTAATTGGGTTGTGCATGAAAAACCCTGTCTAAATCCGTGTTGTTTAGGATTAAAAAATTTAATTGAAGTCAGGTGATTCATTAAAGCAGAAAAAAGAACATGTTCAAGTACTTTACAACAAATCGGCGTCAAAGAAATTGGTCTGTAATTTGATACGTCTGATTTAGAACCACTTTTGAAAACTGGCACAACATTAGCTATTTTCCAATCATCAGGAAGCTTGCCTTCATCGAGTGATTTTTTATAGATAACATAAAGGTAACGAGCCACTGCCTCAGAGCAAAGTTTTAAAACTCTTGGTGATATGCCATCTGGGCCAGTTGCTTTACCTTCGTCAATGCGCTGTAACAACTTCATTATGCCATTGAATGAAAGCTCTATCTCACCCATAGGCAAATATTGTTCTTTTTTATTCGTGACAATCACTTGTGTAGGTGGGCGGAAGACCGATTTAAAGAAGTCGTTAAAAAGTGTGGCTTTATCTCGATCCTCAATTACAATCTCGCCACCGTGACGTAGGTTTGGTGGGCTAACCTTCTCAGTACCACATCGTCTCATATATTTCCAAAACCTTTTCTTATTAGAAAAGTCAGCGGCCAGACTCTTAAAATACTTTTTCTTGGCTTCTTTCAGTTCCATTTTATAAAGTGATGTCAAATCTTTCATTTTATTAAAATTTTCAGGGGATTTTTTTTGGCAGTATCGGGAAAAAGCCCTCTTGCGCTTTTTGATAAGCTGAATAAGATGCCCCTTAATCCAAGGTTTCTTTATTTTACTCAGTTTATCGCTTGAGACGCTCGGGACGTGACGCCGAATGAGCCCAGTAATGCGTTCCTTAAACACTTGCCATAGCTGCTCAACAGTTGCTTCGTCTGCACTGCATTCAAAAGACAGAAATTGTTGCTCAAGACCAGCTGATATTTGCTGATAGTTTGCTTTACTATAAAAGAAGATTCTCCTAGATTCGCATTTCTTTGTATTTACCCGAGATCTTGTTAGCTTTGCAAAGACGGCGTTGTGATCACTAATACCGGGAATAACGTGTGTTTCATTAATGACATCAGGGGTATTACAAAACAACAAATCCAGAATGTTGTCACCTCGCGTAGGACTGGAAACATACTGCATGAGGCCGAGCACGTCAGTCAACGTTTTCAATTCACAGTATGTCGCTGCCTGAGACTTTAAGACACAATTACCGTTATTCCACTCAGCATCCGGTAAATCAAAGTCACCAGCAAGAACGACACATTCTTTAGAAAATGTGCAGGCAATTTTTCTCAGCTGACGCATAACATTCGGTTCAAAGACAGGAGGCCGATAGAAAGCACCAACAATGAAACTAGAACGATTACTTTGCACTACTCGGCACCAAACAGATTCAGTTTCATTGTTATCAATAAAAATTTCTTCGGACATCAAAGAATCCTTCACAAGAATGAAAACACCACCACCATGCGTTGACCGGTCTTTTCGATATGTTTGAAAATTGCAAGGAAACATTTCAGAGTTCGAAACTGCTTCGTCAAGCCAAGATTCTGACCCAATGACTAAGTCAGCGTTCACTGACCCAATAAGGCCACCCAGCTCATCAGCTTTATTCTTAACACTTCGGCAATTCATCATCAGAAGGGCAATATCTCGGGCACCTTGGGGCTTTTGTCTCACTTCTTTGTTATCGCGTCACGAACGTCTTACTTTTGTGACATCTTGCGCAACACTATCCCAAGTGTAAGTCCTACCGTCAATGATAAGCTTATCAAAAGAAAGTTTCACTGTGTGACCATCTGCTTTTTTTGATTTTGCATATTCCCATAAGTGCTTTCTTTTTTCGCGCACCTGCTTGGAATAGTCGTCACTGATTGATAAGCCAGAATCTTTCAATTTGTGTGCATTTTTGTAGAGATCAGCTTTTTCTCGAAAGTTGTAAAGCCGTAGAATGACTGGTCTGTTCTTCCCCCGCTTCTTTGTTCCAATGCGGTGAATTCTTTCAACACTCATTAAGGTGACACCCATTTTAGCAGTAAAAATATCGTCAAGAACAGTTTTACGAAGTGATTCAGTTGTTTCACCAGTACTTTCTTTCAACCCATATACAACCAAATTATTACGTCTGCTTCTGTTCTCAAGATCATCGAGTTTCACTTGCATCTCAACAATGCCTGCCGATATTCGATCCACTGTTTTCTCACAACGTTCAAATTGTACACTTTTACCGGCAAGGCATTTTAATTCACTTTCAATTGAGTCTAACCTCTGATCCGTAAGAGCAATGTAGTCGTCGAGCTTCTTTCTAATTGTTCCCATCACCTCAAGTATTTCTTTTTGACCTTTAAGTAGCTCCTGCATTGCAGAATCATTAGGGCCCGGGTTCATTTCAATGTCCCCACTCAGAAGCAATACCAACATACACGCAGCATCAAAGCACTCGGCCACTCCATCACAAAAGGCTCTTGGGCAAGGCAACACCACCAGGCACCGGAAAGTCGTGGTGCATTTGGAATAGGAATGTTTTTTACTAACCTGCAGAACGTACAAGAGCAGATTATTCCGTGGCCGCATGCTGGCGGTGAAACCCTGCCCAATGCCGCTGAAAACGTGTGGGGCGTATCTCGAGGCCTCGCTTGTCGCTGTCGATTTGACTGTGTAGTTCAAAGCATCGGAAACCGAAACTTGAGCTGGCCACCGAATCCAGGAAAATTCATCTGTGCAGCGGAATTCAGGACTGCGCTGATTGGCGTCGGGTGACAAAATCACTGGCAGCAGGCTTTCCGGTGACCATCCATCCGATGATAACCCCAGGCACAAGGCGAGAATCTGCAGAACGTACAAGAGCAGATTATTCCGTGGCCGCATGCTGGCGGTGAAACCCTGCCCAATGCCGCTGAAAACGTGTGGGGCGTATCTCGAGGCCTCGCTTGTCGCTGTCGATTTGACTGTGTAGTTCAAAGCATCGGAAACCGAAACTTGAGCTGGCCACCGAATCCAGGAAAATTCATCTGTGCAGCGGAATTCAGGACTGCGCTGATTGGCGTCGGGTGACAAAATCACTGGCAGCAGGCTTTCCGGTGACCATCCATCCGATGATAACCCCAGGCACAAGGCGAGAATCTGCAGAACGTACAAGAGCAGATTATTCCGTGGCCGCATGCTGGCGGTGAAACCCTGCCCAATGCCGCTGAAAACGTGTGGGGCGTATCTCGAGGCCTCGCTTGTCGCTGTCGATTTGACTGTGTAGTTCAAAGCATCGGAAACCGAAACTTGAGCTGGCCACCGAATCCAGGAAAATTCATCTGTGCAGCGGAATTCAGGACTGCGCTGATTGGCGTCGGGTGACAAAATCACTGGCAGCAGGCTTTCCGGTGACCATCCATCCGATGATAACCCCAGGCACAAGGCGAGAATCTGCAGAACGTACAAGAGCAGATTATTCCGTGGCCGCATGCTGGCGGTGAAACCCTGCCCAATGCCGCTGAAAACGTGTGGAGCGTATCTCGAGGCCTCGCTTGTCGCTGTCGAGTTCCTAGTTGTGGAGTTTCTAGTTGTGGAGTTTCTTGTTGGGGAGTTTCTAGTTGTGAAGTTTCTAATTGTGGATTTTTTAGTTGCGGAATTTCTAGTTGCGAAGTTTCTAGTTGGGGAGTTTCTACTTGAGTTTATAGCTGCGGATTTTCTAGTTCCACAGTTTCGAGTTGCAAAGTTTCAAGTTGTCGAGTTTGTAATTGCGGAGTCGCTAGTTGTGGAGTTTCTAGTTGCGGAGTTGCTAGCTGTGGAGTTTCTAGCTGCGGAGTCTCTAATTGTGCAGTCTCTAGTTTTGGAGTCTCTAGTTGTGGAGTCTGTAGTTGTGGAGTTTCTAGTTGTGGAATTTCTAGTTGTGGAGTCTCTAGTTGCGGAGTGAGTTTATAGTTGCGGAGTTTCTGGTTGTGGAGTTTCTAGTTGCAGAGTCAGTAGTTGTGGAGTTTCTAGTTGTGGATTTTCTAGCTGTGGAGTTTCTAGTTGCGGAGTTTCTAGTTGTGGGGTTCGTAGTTGTGGAGTTCGTAGTTGTAGAGTTTCTAGTTGTGAAGTCTCTAGTTGGGGAGTTTCCAGTTGTGGAGTTTCTAGCTGTGGAGTTTTTCGTTGCGGAGTTACTAGTTGCAGAGTTTCTAGTAGCGGAGTTTTCAAGTTGTGGAGATTCTAGTGGCGGAGTTTCTAGTAGCGGAGTTTCAAGTTGTGGAGTTTCTAGTTGTAGATTTTCTAGCTGTGGAGTTTCTAGTTGCGGAGTTTTTAGTTGCGGAGTTTCTGGTTGTGGAGTTTCTAGTTCTGGAGTCTGTAGTTGTGGAGTATCTATTTGTTGGGTTTCAAGTTGTGGAGTTTCTAGTTGTTGAGTTTCTAGTAGTTGAGTTTCCAGTTGCCGAGTTTCTAGTTGCGAAATCTCAAGTCGTGGAGTTTCTAGCTGTGGAGTTTCTAGTTGCGGAGTTTCTAGTTGCGGAGTTTCTAGTTGTGGATTTTGTAGTTGTGGAGTATATAGTTGTGGTGTTTCAAGTTGTGGAGTTTCTAGTTGCGGAGTTTCTAGTTGCAGAGTTTCTCGTTCCGGAGTTTTCTAGTTGTGGAGTTTCTAGTGTTTGAATTTCTAGTTGCCGAGTTCTTTAGTTGCGAAGTCTCAAGTTGTGGAGTTTCTAGCTGTGAAGTTTCTAGTTGCGGAGTTTCTAGTTGCGGAGTTTCTAGTTGTGGAGTTTTTAGTTGAGGAGTCTCTAGTTGTGGAGTCTCTAGTTGTTGAGTTTCTAGTTGCCGAGTTTCTAGTTGCGAAGTCTCAAGTCGTGGAGTTTCTAGCTGCGGAGTTTCTAGTTGCGGAGCTTCTAGTGGCGGAGTTTCTAGTTGTGGAATTTGTAGTTGTGGAGAATCTAGATTTGGTGTTTCAAGTTGTGGAGTTTCTAGCTGTGGAGTTTCTAGTTGCGGAGTTTCTAGTTGCAGAGTTTCTAGTTGCGGAGTTTCTAGTTGTGGAGTTTCTAGTTGTTAAGTTTCTAGTCGCCGAGTTCTTTAGTTGCGAAGTCTCAAGTTGTGGAGTTTCTAGCTGTGGAATTTCTAGTTGTTGAGTTTCTAGTTGCGGAGTTTCTAGTTGTGGAGTTTTTAGCTGTGGAGTCTCTAGTTGTGGAGTCTCTAGTTGTGGAGTTTCTAGTTGTGGAGTGTCTACTTGTGGAGTTTCTAGTTGTGGAGTTTCTAGTTGTGGAGTTTCTATTTGTAGTTTTTATTTTTCGAGTTTGTAGTTGTGGATTTTCTAATTGCAGAGTTCCTAGTTGTGGAGTTTCTAGTTGTGGAGTTTCTTGTTGGGGAGTTTCTAGTTGTGAAGTTTCTAATTGTGGATTTTCTAGTTGCGGAATTTCTAGTTGCGAAGTTTCTAGTTGGGGAGTTTCTACTTGAGTTTATAGCTGCGGATTTTCTAGTTCCACAGTTTCGAGTTGCAAAGTTTCAAGTTGTCGAGTTTGTAATTGCGGAGTCGCTAGTTGTGGAGTTTCTAGTTGCGGAGTTGCTAGCTGTGGAGTTTCTAGCTGCGGAGTCTCCAATTGTGCAGTCTCTAGTTTTGGAGTCTCTAGTTGTGGAGTTTCTAGTTGTGGAGTTTATAGATGTGGAGTTTCTAGCTGTGGAGATTCTAGTTGCGGAGTTTCTAGTTGCAGAGTTTCTAGTTGCGGAGTTTCTAGTTGTGAAGTTTTAGTTGTGGAGTTTCAAGTTGTGGAATTCATAGGTGTGGAGTTTCTAGTTGTGGAGTTTCTAGTTTTCGAGTTTCTAGTTACGGAGTTTCTAGTTGTGGAGTTTTTAGTTGCGGAGTTTCTAGTATCGGAGTTTCTAGTTGTGGAGTTTCTAGTTGTGGAGTTTCTAGTTGTAGAGTTTCTAGTTGCGAAGTCTCAAGTTGTGGAGTTTCTAGTTGTGGAGTTTCTAGTTGTGGAGTTTCTAGTTGTGGGGTTCGCAGTTGTGGGGTTCGTAGTTGTGGGGTTCGTAGTTGTGCAGTTCTAGTTGTGGAGTCTCTAGTTGAGGAGTTTCCATTTGTGGTGTTTCTAGCTGTGGAGTTTCAAGTTGCGGAGTTTCTAGATGCAGAGTTTCTAGTTGCGGAGTTTTCTAGTTGTGGAGATTGTAATGGCGGAGTTTCTAGTTGCGGAGTTCCAAGTTGTGGAGTTTCTAGTTGTGGAGCTTCTAGTTCTGGGGTTCGTAGTTGTGGGATTTGTAGTTGTGCAGTTTCTAGTTTTGCAGTCTCTAGTTGTGGAGTTTCTAGTTGTGGAGTTTCTAGCTGTGGAGTTTCTAGTTGCGGAGTTTCTAGTTGCAGAGTTTCTAGTTGTGGAGTTTTCTAGTTGTGGAGTTTCTAGTTGTGGAGTTTCTGGCTGTGGAGTTTCTAGTTTGGGAGTTTCTAGTTGTGGAGTTTCTTGTTGTGAGGTTCGTAGTTGTGGAGTTTCTAGTTGTCGAGTTTCTAGTTGTGGAGTCTCTAGTTGTGGGGTTCGTAGTTGTGGGGTTCGTAGTTGTGGAGTTTCTAGTTGCGGAGTTTCAAGTCGTGGAGTTTCTCGTTGTGGAGTTTCTAGTTGTGGATTGTCTAGTTGTGGAGTTTCTAGTTCTGGAGTTTCTAGTTATGGAGTTTGTAGTTGTGGAGTATCTAGTTGTGGACTTTCAAGTTGTGAAGTTTCTAGTTGTGGAGTTTCTAGTTGCGGAGTTTTCTAGTTGCGGAGTCTGTAGTTGTGGAGTTTCTAGTTGTGGAATTTCTAGTTGTGGAGTCTCTAGTTGCGGAGTGAGTTTCCAGTTGCGGAGTTTCTGGTTGTGGAGTTTCTAGTTGCAGAGTCAGTAGTTGTGGAGTTTCTAGTTGTGGATTTTCTAGCTGTGGAGTTTCAAGTTGTGGAGTTTCTAGTTGTGGAGTTTCTAGTTGTTGAGTTTCTAGTAGTTGAGTTTCCAGTTGCCGAGTTTCTAGTTGCGAAATCTCAAGTCGTGGAGTTTCTAGCTGTGGAGTTTCTAGTTGCGGAGTTTCTAGTTGCGGAGTTTCTAGTTGCGGAGTTTCTAGTTGTGGATTTTGTAGTTGCGGAGTATATAGTTGTGGTGTTTCAAGTTGTGGAGTTTCTAGTTGCGGAGTTTCTATTTGCAGAGTTTCTAGTTCCGGAGTTTTCTAGTTGTGGAGTTTCTAGTTGCGGAGTTTCTATCTGTGGAGTTTCTAATTGCGGAGTTTCTAGTTGCAGAGTTTCTAGTTGTGGATTTTCTAGCTGTGGAATTTCTCCTTGCAGAGTTTTTAGTTGCGGTGTTTCTAGTTGTGGAGTTTCTAGTTGTTGAGTTTCTAGTTGCCGAGTTCTTTAGTTGCGAAGTCTCAAGTTGTAGAGTTTCTAGCTGTGGAGTTTCTAGTTGCGGAGTTTCTAGTTGCGGAGTTTCTAGTTGTGGATTTTTTAGTTGTGGAGTCTCTAGTTGTGGAGTTTCTAGTTGTGGAGTGTCTACTTGTGGAGTTTCTAGTTGTGGAGTTTCTATTTGTAGTTTTTAGTTTTCGAATTTGTAGTTGTAGATTTTCTAGTTACCGAGTTCCTAGTTTTGGAGTATCTAGTTGCGGAGTCTCTAATTGTGCAGTCTCTAGTTTTGGAGTCTCTAGTTGTGGAGTTTCTGGTTGTGGAGTTTATAGTTGTGGAGTTTCTAGCTGTGGAGATTCTAGTTGCGGAGTTTCTAGTTGCAGATTTTCTAGTTGCGGAGTTTCTTGTTGCAGAGTTTCTAGTTGTGGAGTTTCTAGTTGTGAAGTTTCTAGCTGTGGAATTTCTAGTTGTTGAGTTTCTAGTTGCGGAGCTTCTAGTTGTGGAGTTTTTAGCTGTGGAGTCTCTAGTTGTGGAGTCTCTAGTTGTGGAGTTTCTAGTTGTGGAGTGTCTACTTGTGAAGTTTCTAGTTGTGGAGTTTCTAGTTGTGGAGTTTCTATTTGTAGTTTTTATTTTTCGAGTTTGTAGTTGTAGATTTTCTAATTGCAGAGTTCCTAGTTGTGGAGTTTCTAGTTGTGGAGTTTCTTGTTGGGGAGTTTCTAGTTGTGAAGTTTCTAATTGTGGATTTTCTAGTTGCGGAATTTCTAGTTGCGAAGTTTCTAGTTGGGGAGTTTCTACTTGAGTTTATAGCTGCGGATTTTCTAGTTCCACAGTTTCGAGTTGCAAAGTTTCAAGTTGTCGAGTTTGTAATTGCGGAGTCGCTAGTTGTGGAGTTTCTAGTTGCGGAGTTGCTAGCTGTGGAGTTTCTAGCTGCGGAGTCTCTAATTGTGCAGTCTCTAGTTTTGGAGTCTCTAGTTGTGGAGTCTGTAGTTGTGGAGTTTCTAGTTGTGGAATTTCTAGTTGTGGAGTCTCTAGTTGCGGAGTGAGTTTATAGTTGCGGAGTTTCTGGTTGTGGAGTTTCTAGTTGCAGAGTCAGTAGTTGTGGAGTTTCTAGTTGTGGATTTTCTAGCTGTGGAGTTTCTAGTTGCGGAGTTTCTTGTTGTGGGGTTCGTAGTTGTGGAGTTCGTAGTTGTAGAGTTTCTAGTTGTGAAGTCTCTAGTTGGGGAGTTTCCAGTTGTGGAGTTTCTAGCTGTGGAGTTTTTCGTTGCGGAGTTACTAGTTGCAGAGTTTCTAGTAGCGGAGTTTTCAAGTTGTGGAGATTCTAGTGGCGGAGTTTCTAGTAGCGGAGTTTCAAGTTGTGGAGTTTCTAGTTGTAGATTTTCTAGCTGTGGAGTTTCTAGTTGCGGAGTTTTTAGTTGCGGAGTTTCTGGTTGTGGAGTTTCTAGTTCTGGAGTCTGTAGTTGTGGAGTATCTATTTGTTGGGTTTCAAGTTGTGGAGTTTCTAGTTGTTGAGTTTCTAGTAGTTGAGTTTCCAGTTGCCGAGTTTCTAGTTGCGAAATCTCAAGTCGTGGAGTTTCTAGCTGTGGAGTTTCTAGTTGCGGAGTTTCTAGTTGCGGAGTTTCTAGTTGTGGATTTTGTAGTTGTGGAGTATATAGTTGTGGTGTTTCAAGTTGTGGAGTTTCTAGTTGCGGAGTTTCTAGTTGCAGAATTTCTCGTTCCGGAGTTTTCTAGTTGTGGAGTTTCTAGTGTTTGAATTTCTAGTTGCCGAGTTCTTTAGTTGCGAAGTCTCAAGTTGTGGAGTTTCTAGCTGTGAAGTTTCTAGTTGCGGAGTTTCTAGTTGCGGAGTTTCTAGTTGTGGAGTTTTTAGTTGAGGAGTCTCTAGTTGTGGAGTCTCTAGTTGTTGAGTTTCTAGTTGCCGAGTTTCTAGTTGCGAAGTCTCAAGTCGTGGAGTTTCTAGCTGCGGAGTTTCTAGTTGCGGAGCTTCTAGTGGCGGAGTTTCTAGTTGTGGAATTTGTAGTTGTGGAGAATCTAGATTTGGTGTTTCAAGTTGTGGAGTTTCTAGCTGTGGAGTTTCTAGTTGCGGAGTTTCTAGTTGCAGAGTTTCTAGTTGCGGAGTTTCTAGTTGTGGAGTTTCTAGTTGTTAAGTTTCTAGTCGCCGAGTTCTTTAGTTGCGAAGTCTCAAGTTGTGGAGTTTCTAGCTGTGGAATTTCTAGTTGTTGAGTTTCTAGTTGCGGAGTTTCTAGTTGTGGAGTTTTTAGCTGTGGAGTCTCTAGTTGTGGAGTCTCTAGTTGTGGAGTTTCTAGTTGTGGAGTGTCTACTTGTGGAGTTTCTAGTTGTGGAGTTTCTAGTTGTGGAGTTTCTATTTGTAGTTTTTATTTTTCGAGTTTGTAGTTGTGGATTTTCTAATTGCAGAGTTCCTAGTTGTGGAGTTTCTAGTTGTGGAGTTTCTTGTTGGGGAGTTTCTAGTTGTGAAGTTTCTAATTGTGGATTTTCTAGTTGCGGAATTTCTAGTTGCGAAGTTTCTAGTTGGGGAGTTTCTACTTGAGTTTATAGCTGCGGATTTTCTAGTTCCACAGTTTCGAGTTGCAAAGTTTCAAGTTGTCGAGTTTGTAATTGCGGAGTCGCTAGTTGTGGAGTTTCTAGTTGCGGAGTTGCTAGCTGTGGAGTTTCTAGCTGCGGAGTCTCCAATTGTGCAGTCTCTAGTTTTGGAGTCTCTAGTTGTGGAGTTTCTAGTTGTGGAGTTTATGGATGTGGAGTTTCTAGCTGTGGAGATTCTAGTTGCGGAGTTTCTAGTTGCAGAGTTTCTAGTTGCGGAGTTTCTAGTTGTGAAGTTTTAGTTGTGGAGTTTCAAGTTGTGGAGTCTCTAGTGGCGGAGTGAGTTTCTAGTTGCGGAGTTTCTGGTTGTGGAGTTTCTAGTTGCGGAGCCAGTAGTTGTGGAGTTTCTAGTTGTGGAGTTTCTAGTTGTGGAGTTTCTAGTGTTTGAATTTCTAGTTGCCGAGTTCTTTAGTTGCGAAGTCTCAAGTTGTGGAGTTTCTAGCTGTGAAGTTTCTAGTTGCGGAGTTTCTAGTTGCGGAGTTTCTAGTTGTGGAGTTTTTAGTTGAGGAGTCTCTAGTTGTGGAGTCTCTAGTTTTTGAGTTTCTAGTTGCCGAGTTTCTAGTTGCGAAGTCTCAAGTCGTGGAGTTTCTAGCTGCGGAGTTTCTAGTTGCGGAGCTTCTAGTGGCGGAGTTTCTAGTTGTGGAATTTGTAGTTGTGGAGTATCTAGATTTGGTGTTTCAAGTTGTGGAGTTTCTAGCTGTGGAGTTTCTAGTTGCGGAGTTTCTAGTTGCAGAGTTTCTAGTTGCGGAGTTTCTAGTTGTGGAGTTTCTAGTTGTTGAGTTTCTAGTCGCCGAGTTCTTTAGTTGCGAAGTCTCAAGTTGTGGAGTTTCTAGCTGTGGAATTTCTAGTTGTTGAGTTTCTAGTTGCGGAGCTTCTAGTTGTGGAGTTTTTAGCTGTGGAGTCTCTAGTTGTGGAGTCTCTAGTTGTGGAGTTTCTAGTTGTGGAGTGTCTACTTGTGGAGTTTCTAGTTGTGGAGTTTCTAGTTGTGGAGTTTCTATTTGTAGTTTTTATTTTTCGAGTTTGTAGTTGTAGATTTTCTAATTGCAGAGTTCCTAGTTGTGGAGTTTCTAGTTGTGGAGTTTCTTGTTGGGGAGTTTCTAGTTGTGAAGTTTCTAATTGTGGATTTTCTAGTTGCGGAATTTCTAGTTGCGAAGTTTCTAGTTGGGGAGTTTCTACTTGAGTTTATAGCTGCGGATTTTCTAGTTCCACAGTTTCGAGTTGCAAAGTTTCAAGTTGTCGAGTTTGTAATTGCGGAGTCGCTAGTTGTGGAGTTTCTAGTTGCGGAGTTGCTAGCTGTGGAGTTTCTAGCTGCGGAGTCTCTAATTGTGCAGTCTCTAGTTTTGGAGTCTCTAGTTGTGGAGTCTGTAGTTGTGGAGTTTCTAGTTGTGGAATTTCTAGTTGTGGAGTCTCTAGTTGCGGAGTGAGTTTATAGTTGCGGAGTTTCTGGTTGTGGAGTTTCTAGTTGCAGAGTCAGTAGTTGTGGAGTTTCTAGTTGTGGATTTTCTAGCTGTGGAGTTTCTAGTTGCGGAGTTTCTAGTTGTGGGGTTCGTAGTTGTGGAGTTCGTAGTTGTAGAGTTTCTAGTTGTGAAGTCTCAAGTTGGGGAGTTTCCAGTTGTGGAGTTTCTAGCTGTGGAGTTTTTCGTTGCGGAGTTACTAGTTGCAGAGTTTCTAGTAGCGGAGTTTTCAAGTTGTGGAGATTCTAGTGGCGGAGTTTCTAGTAGCGGAGTTTCAAGTTGTGGAGTTTCTAGTTGTAGATTTTCTAGCTGTGGAGTTTCTAGTTGCGGAGTTTTTAGTTGCGGAGTTTCTGGTTGTGGAGTTTCTAGTTCTGGAGTCTGTAGTTGTGGAGTATCTATTTGTTGGGTTTCAAGTTGTGGAGTTTCTAGTTGTTGAGTTTCTAGTAGTTGAGTTTCCAGTTGCCGAGTTTCTAGTTGCGAAATCTCAAGTCGTGGAGTTTCTAGCTGTGGAGTTTCTAGTTGCGGAGTTTCTAGTTGCGGAGTTTCTAGTTGTGGATTTTGTAGTTGTGGAGTATATAGTTGTGGTGTTTCAAGTTGTGGAGTTTCTAGTTGCGGAGTTTCTAGTTGCAGAGTTTCTCGTTCCGGAGTTTTCTAGTTGTGGAGTTTCTAGTGTTTGAATTTCTAGTTGCCGAGTTCTTTAGTTGCGAAGTCTCAAGTTGTGGAGTTTCTAGCTGTGAAGTTTCTAGTTGCGGAGTTTCTATTTGCGGAGTTTCTAGTTGTGGAGTTTTTAGTTGAGGAGTCTCTAGTTGTGGAGTCTCTAGTTGTTGAGTTTCTAGTTGCCGAGTTTCTAGTTGCGAAGTCTCAAGTCGTGGAGTTTCTAGCTGCGGAGTTTCTAGTTGCGGAGCTTCTAGTGGCGGAGTTTCTAGTTGTGGAATTTGTAGTTGTGGAGAATCTAGATTTGGTGTTTCAAGTTGTGGAGTTTCTAGCTGTGGAGTTTCTAGTTGCGGAGTTTCTAGTTGCAGAGTTTCTAGTTGCGGAGTTTCTAGTTGTGGAGTTTCTAGTTGTTAAGTTTCTAGTCGCCGAGTTCTTTAGTTGCGAAGTCTCAAGTTGTGGAGTTTCTAGCTGTGGAATTTCTAGTTGTTGAGTTTCTAGTTGCGGAGTTTCTAGTTGTGGAGTTTTTAGCTGTGGAGTCTCTAGTTGTGGAGTCTCTAGTTGTGGAGTTTCTAGTTGTGGAGTGTCTACTTGTGGAGTTTCTAGTTGTGGAGTTTCTAGTTGTGGAGTTTCTATTTGTAGTTTTTATTTTTCGAGTTTGTAGTTGTGGATTTTCTAATTGCAGAGTTCCTAGTTGTGGAGTTTCTAGTTGTGGAGTTTCTTGTTGGGGAGTTTCTAGTTGTGAAGTTTCTAATTGTGGATTTTCTAGTTGCGGAATTTCTAGTTGCGAAGTTTCTAGTTGGGGAGTTTCTACTTGAGTTTATAGCTGCGGATTTTCTAGTTCCACAGTTTCGAGTTGCAAAGTTTCAAGTTGTCGAGTTTGTAATTGCGGAGTCGCTAGTTGTGGAGTTTCTAGTTGCGGAGTTGCTAGCTGTGGAGTTTCTAGCTGCGGAGTCTCTAATTGTGCAGTCTCTAGTTTTGGAGTCTCTAGTTGTGGAGTTTCTAGTTGTGGAGTTTATAGATGTGGAGTTTCTAGCTGTGGAGATTCTAGTTGCGGAGTTTCTAGTTGCAGAGTTTCTAGTTGCGGAGTTTCTAGTTGTGAAGTTTTAGTTGTGGAGTTTCAAACTGTGGAATTCATAGGTGTGGAGTTTCTAGTTGTGGAGTTTCTAGTTTTCGAGTTTCTAGTTACGGAGTTTCTAGTTGTGGAGTTTTTAGTTGCGGAGTTTCTAGTATCGGAGTTTCTAGTTGTGGAGTTTCTAGTTGTGGAGTTTCTAGTTGTAGAGTTTCTAGTTGCGAAGTCTCAAGTTGTGGAGTTTCTAGTTGTGGAGTTTCTAGTTGTGGAGTTTCTAGTTGTGGGGTTCGCAGTTGTGGGGTTCGTAGTTGTGGGGTTCGTAGTTGTGCAGTTCTAGTTGTGGAGTCTCTAGTTGAGGAGTTTCCATTTGTGGTGTTTCTAGCTGTGGAGTTTCAAGTTGCGGAGTTTCTAGATGCAGAGTTTCTAGTTGCGGAGTTTTCTAGTTGTGGAGATTGTAATGGCGGAGTTTCTAGTTGCGGAGTTCCAAGTTGTGGAGTTTCTGGTTGTGGAGCTTCTAGTTCTGGGGTTCGTAGTTGTGGGATTTGTAGTTGTGCAGTTTCTAGTTTTGCAGTCTCTAGTTGTGGAGTTTCCAGTTGTGGAGTTTCTAGCTGTGGAGTTTCCAGTTGCGGAGTTTCTAGTTGCAGAGTTTCTAGTTGTGGAGTTTTCTAGTTGTGGAGTTTCTAGTTGTGGAATTTCTAGCTGTGGAGTTTCTAGTTGCGGAGTTTCTAGTTGTGGGGTTCGTAGTTGTGGAGTTCGTAGTTGTGGAGTTTCTAGTTGTGAAGTCTCTAGTTGGGGAGTTTCCAGTTGTGGAGTTTCTAGCTGTGGAGTTTTTCGTTGCGGAGTTTCTAGTTGCAGAGGTTCTAGTAGCGGAGTTTTCTAGTTGTGGAGATTCTAGTGGCAGAGTTTCTAGTAGCGGAGTTTCAAGTTGTGGAGTTTCTAGTTGTGGATTTTCTAGCTGTGGAGTTTCTAGTTGCGGAGTTTTTAGTTGCGGAGTTTCTGGTTGTGGAGTTTCTAGTTCTGGAGTCTGTAGTTGTGGAGTATCTATTTGTTGGGTTTCAAGTTGTGGAGTTTCTAGTTGTTGAGTTTCTAGTAGTTGAGTTTCCAGTTGCCGAGTTTCTAGTTGCGAAATCTCAAGTCGTGGAGTTTCTAGCTGTGGAGTTTCTAGTTGCGGAGTTTCTAGTTGCGGAGTTTCTAGTTGTGGATTTTGTAGTTGTGGAGTATATAGTTGTGGTGTTTCAAGTTGTGGAGTTTCTAGTTGCGGAGTTTCTAGTTGCAGAGTTTCTCGTTCCGGAGTTTTCTAGTTGTGGAGTTTCTACTGTTTGAATTTCTAGTTGCCGAGTTCTTTAGTTGCGAAGTCTCAAGTTGTGGAGTTTCTAGCTGTGAAGTTTCTAGTTGCGGAGTTTCTAGTTGCGGAGTTTCTAGTTGTGGAGTTTTTAGTTGAGGAGTCTCTAGTTGTGGAGTCTCTAGTTGTTGAGTTTCTAGTTGCCGAGTTTCTAGTTGCGAAGGCTCAAGTCGTGGAGTTTCTAGCTGCGGAGTTTCTAGTTGCGGAGCTTCTAGTGGCGGAGTTTCTAGTTGTGGAATTTGTAGTTGTGGAGAATCTAGATTTGGTGTTTCAAGTTGTGGAGTTCCTAGCTGTGGAGTTTCTAGTTGCGGAGTTTCTAGTTGCAGAGTTTCTAGTTGCGGAGTTTCTAGTTGTGGAGTTTCTAGTTGTTAAGTTTCTAGTCGCCGAGTTCTTTAGTTGCGAAGTCTCAAGTTGTGGAGTTTCTAGCTGTGGAATTTCTAGTTGTTGAGTTTCTAGTTGCGGAGTTTCTAGTTGTGGAGTTTTTAGCTGTGGAGTCTCTAGTTGTGGAGTCTCTAGTTGTGGAGTTTCTAGTTGTGGAGTGTCTACTTGTGGAGTTTCTAGTTGTGGAGTTTCTAGTTGTGGAGTTTCTATTTGTAGTTTTTATTTTTCGAGTTTGTAGTTGTGGATTTTCTAATTGCAGAGTTCCTAGTTGTGGAGTTTCTAGTTGTGGAGTTTCTTGTTGGGGAGTTTCTAGTTGTGAAGTTTCTAATTGTGGATTTTCTAGTTGCGGAATTTCTAGTTGCGAAGTTTCTAGTTGGGGAGTTTCTACTTGAGTTTATAGCTGCGGATTTTCTAGTTCCACAGTTTCGAGTTGCAAAGTTTCAAGTTGTCGAGTTTGTAATTGCGGAGTCGCTAGTTGTGGAGTTTCTAGTTGCGGAGTTGCTAGCTGTGGAGTTTCTAGCTGCGGAGTCTCTAATTGTGCAGTCTCTAGTTTTGGAGTCTCTAGTTGTGGAGTTTCTAGTTGTGGAGTTTATAGATGTGGAGTTTCTAGCTGTGGAGATTCTAGTTGCGGAGTTTCTAGTTGCAGAGTTTCTAGTTGCGGAGTTTCTAGTTGTGAAGTTTTAGTTGTGGAGTTTCAAGTTGTGGAATTCATAGGTGTGGAGTTTCTAGTTGTGGAGTTTCTAGTTTTCGAGTTTCTAGTTACGGAGTTTCTAGTTGTGGAGTTTTTAGTTGCGGAGTTTCTAGTATCGGAGTTTCTAGTTGTGGAGTTTCTAGTTGTGGAGTTTCTAGTTGTAGAGTTTCTAGTTGCGAAGTCTCAAGTTGTGGAGTTTCTAGTTGTGGAGTTTCTAGTTGTGGAGTTTCTAGTTGTGGGGTTCGCAGTTGTGGGGTTCGTAGTTGTGGGGTTCGTAGTTGTGCAGTTCTAGTTGTGGAGTCTCTAGTTGAGGAGTTTCCATTTGTGGTGTTTCTAGCTGTGGAGTTTCAAGTTGCGGAGTTTCTAGATGCAGAGTTTCTAGTTGCGGAGTTTTCTAGTTGTGGAGATTGTAATGGCGGAGTTTCTAGTTGCGGAGTTCCAAGTTGTGGAGTTTCTGGTTGTGGAGCTTCTAGTTCTGGGGTTCGTAGTTGTGGGATTTGTAGTTGTGCAGTTTCTAGTTTTGCAGTCTCTAGTTGTGGAGTTTCCAGTTGTGGAGTTTCTAGCTGTGGAGTTTCCAGTTGCGGAGTTTCTAGTTGCAGAGTTTCTAGTTGTGGAGTTTTCTAGTTGTGGAGTTTCTAGTTGTGGAATTTCTAGCTGTGGAGTTTCTAGTTGCGGAGTTTCTAGTTGTGGGGTTCGTAGTTGTGGAGTTCGTAGTTGTGGAGTTTCTAGTTGTGAAGTCTCTAGTTGGGGAGTTTCCAGTTGTGGAGTTTCTAGCTGTGGAGTTTTTCGTTGCGGAGTTTCTAGTTGCAGAGGTTCTAGTAGCGGAGTTTTCTAGTTGTGGAGATTCTAGTGGCGGAGTTTCTAGTAGCGGAGTTTCAAGTTGTGGAGTTTCTAGTTGTGGATTTTCTAGCTGTGGAGTTTCTAGTTGCGGAGTTTTTAGTTGCGGAGTTTCTGGTTGTGGAGTTTCTAGTTCTGGAGTCTGTAGTTGTGGAGTATCTATTTGTTGGGTTTCAAGTTGTGGAGTTTCTAGTTGTTGAGTTTCTAGTAGTTGAGTTTCCAGTTGCCGAGTTTCTAGTTGCGAAATCTCAAGTCGTGGAGTTTCTAGCTGTGGAGTTTCTAGTTGCGGAGTTTCTAGTTGCGGAGTTTCTAGTTGTGGATTTTGTAGTTGTGGAGTATATAGTTGTGGTGTTTCAAGTTGTGGAGTTTCTAGTTGCGGAGTTTCTAGTTGCAGAGTTTCTCGTTCCGGAGTTTTCTAGTTGTGGAGTTTCTACTGTTTGAATTTCTAGTTGCCGAGTTCTTTAGTTGCGAAGTCTCAAGTTGTGGAGTTTCTAGCTGTGAAGTTTCTAGTTGCGGAGTTTCTAGTTGCGGAGTTTCTAGTTGTGGAGTTTTTAGTTGAGGAGTCTCTAGTTGTGGAGTCTCTAGTTGTTGAGTTTCTAGTTGCCGAGTTTCTAGTTGCGAAGTCTCAAGTCGTGGAGTTTCTAGCTGCGGAGTTTCTAGTTGCGGAGCTTCTAGTGGCGGAGTTTCTAGTTGTGGAATTTGTAGTTGTGGAGAATCTAGATTTGGTGTTTCAAGTTGTGGAGTTCCTAGCTGTGGAGTTTCTAGTTGCGGAGTTTCTAGTTGCAGAGTTTCTAGTTGCGGAGTTTCTAGTTGTGGAGTTTCTAGTTGTTAAGTTTCTAGTCGCCGAGTTCTTTAGTTGCGAAGTCTCAAGTTGTGGAGTTTCTAGCTGTGGAATTTCTAGTTGTTGAGTTTCTAGTTGCGGAGTTTCTAGTTGTGGAGTTTTTAGCTGTGGAGTCTCTAGTTGTGGAGTCTCTAGTTGTGGAGTTTCTAGTTGTGGAGTGTCTACTTGTGGAGTTTCTAGTTGTGGAGTTTCTAGTTGTGGAGTTTCTATTTGTAGTTTTTATTTTTCGAGTTTGTAGTTGTGGATTTTCTAATTGCAGAGTTCCTAGTTGTGGAGTTTCTAGTTGTGGAGTTTCTTGTTGGGGAGTTTCTAGTTGTGAAGTTTCTAATTGTGGATTTTCTAGTTGCGGAATTTCTAGTTGCGAAGTTTCTAGTTGGGGAGTTTCTACTTGAGTTTATAGCTGCGGATTTTCTAGTTCCACAGTTTCGAGTTGCAAAGTTTCAAGTTGTCGAGTTTGTAATTGCGGAGTCGCTAGTTGTGGAGTTTCTAGTTGCGGAGTTGCTAGCTGTGGAGTTTCTAGCTGCGGAGTCTCCAATTGTGCAGTCTCTAGTTTTGGAGTCTCTAGTTGTGGAGTTTCTAGTTGTGGAGTTTATAGATGTGGAGTTTCTAGCTGTGGAGATTCTAGTTGCGGAGTTTCTAGTTGCAGAGTTTCTAGTTGCGGAGTTTCTAGTTGTGAAGTTTTAGTTGTGGAGTTTCAAGTTGTGGAGTCTCTAGTGGCGGAGTGAGTTTCTAGTTGCGGAGTTTCTGGTTGTGGAGTTTCTAGTTGCGGAGCCAGTAGTTGTGGAGTTTCTAGTTGTGGAGTTTCTAGTTGTGGAGTTTCTAGTGTTTGAATTTCTAGTTGCCGAGTTCTTTAGTTGCGAAGTCTCAAGTTGTGGAGTTTCTAGCTGTGAAGTTTCTAGTTGCGGAGTTTCTAGTTGCGGAGTTTCTAGTTGTGGAGTTTTTAGTTGAGGAGTCTCTAGTTGTGGAGTCTCTAGTTGTTGAGTTTCTAGTTGCCGAGTTTCTAGTTGCGAAGTCTCAAGTCGTGGAGTTTCTAGCTGCGGAGTGTCTAGTTGCGGAGCTTCTAGTGGCGGAGTTTCTAGTTGTGGAATTTGTAGTTGTGGAGTATCTAGATTTGGTGTTTCAAGTTGTGGAGTTTCTAGCTGTGGAGTTTCTAGTTGCGGAGTTTCAAGTTGCAGAGTTTCTAGTTGCGGAGTTTCTAGTTGTGGAGTTTCTAGTTGTTGAGTTTCTAGTCGCCGAGTTCTTTAGTTGCGAAGTCTCAAGTTGTGGAGTTTCTAGCTGTGGAATTTCTAGTTGTTGAGTTTCTAGTTGCGGAGCTTCTAGTTGTGGAGTTTTTAGCTGTGGAGTCTCTAGTTGTGGAGTCTCTAGTTGTGGAGTTTCTAGTTGTGGAGTGTCTACTTGTGGAGTTTCTAGTTGTGGAGTTTCTAGTTGTTGAGTTTCTATTTGTAGTTTTTATTTTTCGAGTTTGTAGTTGTGGATTTTCTAATTGCAGAGTTCCTAGTTGTGGAGTTTCTAGTTGTGGAGTTTCTTGTTGGGGAGTTTCTAGTTGTGAAGTTTCTAATTGTGGATTTTCTAGTTGCGGAATTTCTAGTTGCGAAGTTTCTAGTTGGGGAGTTTCTACTTGAGTTTATAGCTGCGGATTTTCTAGTTCCACAGTTTCGAGTTGCAAAGTTTCAAGTTGTCGAGTTTGTAATTGCGGAGTCGCTAGTTGTGGAGTTTCTAGTTGCGGAGTTGCTAGCTGTGGAGTTTCTAGCTGCGGAGTCTCTAATTGTGCAGTCTCTAGTTTTGGAGTCTCTAGTTGTGGAGTTTCTAGTTGTGGAGTTTATAGATGTGGAGTTTCTAGCTGTGGAGATTCTAGTTGCGGAGTTTCTAGTTGCAGAGTTTCTAGTTGCGGAGTTTCTAGTTGTGAAGTTTTAGTTGTGGAGTTTCAAGTTGTGGAATTCATAGGTGTGGAGTTTCTAGTTGTGGAGTTTCTAGTTTTCGAGTTTCTAGTTACGGAGTTTCTAGTTGTGGAGTTTTTAGTTGCGGAGTTTCTAGTATCGGAGTTTCTAGTTGTGGAGTTTCTAGTTGTGGAGTTTCTAGTTGTAGAGTTTCTAGTTGCGAAGTCTCAAGTTGTGGAGTTTCTAGTTGTGGAGTTTCTAGTTGTGGAGTTTCTAGTTGTGGGGTTCGCAGTTGTGGGGTTCGTAGTTGTGGGGTTCGTAGTTGTGCAGTTCTAGTTGTGGAGTGTCTAGTTGAGGAGTTTCCATTTGTGGTGTTTCTAGCTGTGGAGTTTCAAGTTGCGGAGTTTCTAGATGCAGAGTTTCTAGTTGCGGAGTTTTCTAGTTGTGGAGATTGTAATGGCGGAGTTTCTAGTTGCGGAGTTCCAAGTTGTGGAGTTTCTAGTTGTGGAGCTTCTAGTTCTGGGGTTCGTAGTTGTGGGATTTGTAGTTGTGCAGTTTCTAGTTTTGCAGTCTCTAGTTGTGGAGTTTCCAGTTGTGGAGTTTCTAGCTGTGGAGTTTCTAGTTGCGGAGTTTCTAGTTGCAGAGTTTCTAGTTGTGGAGTTTTCTAGTTGTGGAGTTTCTAGTTGTGGAATTTCTAGCTGTGGAGTTTCTAGTTGCGGAGGTTCTAGTTGTGGGGTTCGTAGTTGTGGAGTTCGTAGTTGTGGAGTATCTATTTGTTGGGTTTCAAGTTGTGGAGTTTCTAGTTGTTGAGTTTATAGTAGTTGAGTTTCCAGTTGCCGAGTTTCTAGTTGCGAAATCTCAAGTCGTGGAGTTTCTAGCTGTGGAGTTTCTAGTTGCGGAGTTTCTAGTTGCGGAGTTTCTAGTTGTGGATTTTGTAGTTGTGGAGTATATAGTTGGGGTGTTTCAAGTTGTGGAGTTTCTAGTTGCGGAGTTTCTAGTTGCAGAGTTTCTCGTTCCGGAGTTTCTAGTTGTGAAGTTTCTAGTTGTGGGGTTCGTAGTTGTGGAGTTCGTAGTTGCGGAGTTTCTAGTTGTGAAGTCTGTAGTTAGGGAGTTTCCAGTTGTGGAGTTTCTAGCTGTGGAGTTTTTCGTTGTGGAGTTTCTAGTTGCAGAGTTTCTAGTAGCGGAGTTTTCTTGTTGTGGAGATTCTAGTGGCGGAGTTTCTAGTTGCGGAGTTTCAAGTTGTGGAGTTTCTAGTTGTGGATTTTCTAGCTGTGGAGTTTCTAGTTGCGGAGTTTTTAGTTGCGGAGTTTCTGGTTTTGGAGTTTCTATTTCTGGAGTCTGTAGTTGTGGAGTATCTATTTGTTGGGTTTCTAGTTGCGGAGTTTCTAGTTGCGGAGTTTCTAGTTGCGGAGTTTCGAGTTGTGGATTTTGTAGTTGTGGAGTATATAGTTGTGGTGTTTCAAGTTGTGGAGTTTCTAGTTGCGGAGTTTCTAGTTGCAGAGTTTCTAGTTCCGGAGTTTTCTAGTTGTGGAGTTTCTAGTTGCGGAGTTTCTATCTGTGGAGTTTCTAATTGCGGAGTTTCTAGTTGCAGAGTTTCTAGTTGTGGATTTTCTAGCTGTGGAATTTCTCCTTGCAGAATTTTTAGTTGCGGTGTTTCTAGTTGTGGAGTTTCTAGATGTTGAGTTTCTAGTTGCCGAGTTCTTTAGTTGCGAAGTCTCAAGTTGTGGAGTTTCTAGCTGTGGAGTTTCTAGTTGCGGAGTTTCTAGTTGCGGAGTTTCTAGTTGTGGATTTTTTAGTTGTGGAGTCTCTAGTTGTGGAGTTTCTAGTTGTGGAGTGTCTACTTGTGGAGTTTCTAGTTGTGGCGTTTCTATTTGTAGTTTTTAGTTTTCGAATTTGTAGTTGTAGATTTTCTAGTTGCAGAGTTCCTAGTTTTGGAGTATCTAGTTGCGGAGTCTCTAATTGTGCAGTCTCTAGTTTTGGAGTCTCTAGTTGTGGAGTTTCTGGTTGTGGAGTTTCTAGTTGTGGAATTTCTAACTGTGGAGATTCTAGTTGCGGAGTTTCTTGTTGCAGGGTTTCTTGTTGCGGAGTTTCTAGTTGTGGAGTTTCTAGTTGTGGAGTTTCTGGCTGTGGAGTTTCTAGTTTAGGAGTTTCTAGTTGTGGAGTTTCTTGTTGTGAGGTTCGTAGTTGTGGAGTTTCTAGTTGTCGAGTTTCTAGTTGTGGAGTCTCTAGTTGTGGAGTTTCTAGTTGTGGGGTTCGTAGTTGTGGGGTTCGTAGTTGTGGAGTTTCTAGTTGCGGAGTTTCAAGTCGTGGAGTTTCTCGTTGTGGAGTTTCTAGTTGTGGATTGTCTAGTTGTGGAGTTTCTAGTTATGGAGTTTCTAGTTATGGAGTTTGTAGTTGTGGAGTATCTAGTTGTGGACTTTCAAGTTGTGAAGTTTCTAGTTGTGGAGTTTCTAGTTGCGGAGTTTTCTAGTTGCGGAGTCTGTAGTTGTGGAGTTTCTAGTTGGGGAATTTCTAGTTGTGGAGTCTCTAGTTGCGGAGTGAGTTTCTAGTTGCGGAGTTTCTGGTTGTGGAGTTTCTAGTTGCAGAGTCAGTAGTTGTGGAGTTTCTAGTTGTGGATTTTCTAGCTGTGGAGTTTCAAGTTGTGGAGTTTCTAGTTGTGGAGTTTCTAGTTGTTGAGTTTCTAGTAGTTGAGTTTCCAGTTGCCGAGTTTCTAGTTGCGAAATCTCAAGTCGTGGAGTTTCTAGCTGTGGAGTTTCTAGTTGCGGAGTTTCTAGTTGTGGAGTTTCTAGTTGCGGAGTTTCTAGTTGTGGATTTTGTAGTTGTGGAGTATATAGTTGTGGTGTTTCAAGTTGTGGAGTTTCTAGTTGCGGAGTTTCTAGTTGCAGAGTTTCTAGTTCCGGAGTTTTCTAGTTGTGGAGTTTCTAGTTGCGGAGTTTCTATCTGTGGAGTTTCTAATTGCGGAGTTTCTAGTTGCAGAGTTTCTAGTTGTGGATTTTCTAGCTGTGGAATTTCTCCTTGCAGAGTTTTTAGTTGCGGTGTTTCTAGTTGTGGAGTTTCTAGTTGTTGAGTTTCTAGGTGCCGAGTTCTTTAGTTGCGAAGTCTCAAGTTGTAGAGTTTCTAGCTGTGGAGTTTCTAGTTGCGGAGTTTCTAGTTGCGGAGTTTCTAGTTGTGGATTTTTTAGTTGTGGAGTCTCTAGTTGCGGAGTTTCTAGTTGTGGAGTGTCTACTTGTGGAGTTTCTAGTTGTGGAGTTTCTATTTGTAGTTTTTAGTTTTCGAATTTGTAGTTGTAGATTTTCTAGTTGCAGAGTTCCTAGTTTTGGAGTATCTAGTTGCGGAGTCTCTAATTGTGCAGTCTCCAGTTTTGGAGTCTCTAGTTGTGGAGTTTCTGGTTGTGGAGATTCTAGTTGTGGAATTTCTAACTGTGGAGATTCTAGTTGCGGAGTTTCTAGTTGCAGGGTTTCTTGTTGCGGAGTTTCTAGTTGTGGAGTTTCTAGTTGTGGAGTTTCTTGCTGTGGAGTTTTTAGTTTGGGAGTTTCTAGTTGTGGAGTTTCTAGTTGTGAGGTTCGTAGTTGTGGAGTTTCTAGTTGTCGAGTTTCTAGTTGTGGAGTCTCTAGTTGTGGAGTTTCTAGTTGTGGGGTTCGTAGTTGTGGGGTTCGTAGTTGTGGAGTTTCTAGTTGCGGAGTTCCAAGTCGTGGAGTTTCTCGTTGTGGAGTTTCTAGTTGTGGATTGTCTAGTTGTGGAGTTTCTAGTTGTGGAGTTTCTAGTTATGGAGTTTGTAGTTGTGGAGTATCTAGTTGTGGACTTTCAAGTTGTGAAGTTTCTAGTTGTGGAGTATCTAGTTGCGGAGTTTTCTAGTTGCGGAGTCTGTAGAGTTGGAGTTTCTAGTTGTGGAATTTCTAGTTGTGGAGTCTCTAGTTGCGGAGTGAGTTTCTAGTTGCGAAGTTTCTGGTTGTGGAGTTTCTAGTTGCAGAGTCAGTAGTTGTGGAGTTTCTAGTTGTGGATTTTCTAGCTGTGGAGTTTCTAGTTGCGGAGTTTCTAGTTGTGGGGTTCGTAGTTGTGGAGTTCGTAGTTGTGGAGTTTCTAGTTGTGAAGTCTCTAGTTGCGGAGTTTCCAGTTGTGGAGTTTCTAGCTGTGGAGTTTTTCGTTGCGGAGTTTCTAGTTGCAGAGTTTTTAGTAGCGGAGTTTTCTAGTTGTGGAGATTCTAGTGGCGGAGTTTCTAGTAGCGGAGTTTCAAGTTGTGGAGTTTCTAGTTGTGGATTTTCTAGCTGTGGAGTTCTAGTTGCGGAGTTTTTAGTTGCGGAGTTTCTGGTTGTGGAGTTTCTAGTTCTGGAGTCTGTAGTTGTGGAGTATCTATTTGTTGGGTTTCAAGTTGTGGAGTTTCTAGTTGTTGAGTTTCTAGTAGTGGAGTTTCCAGTTGCCGAGTTTCTAGTTGCGAAATCTCAAGTCGTGGAGTTTCTAGCTGTGGAGTTTCTAGTTGCGGAGTTTCTAGTTGCGGAGTTTCTAGTTGTGGATTCTGTAGTTGTGGAGTATATAGTTGTGGTGTTTCAAGTTGTGGAGTTTCTAGTTGCGGAGTTTCTAGTTGCAGAGTTTCTCGTTCCGGAGTTTTCTAGTTGTGAAGTTTCTAGTTGTAGATTTTCTAGCTGTGGAGTTTCTAGTTGCGGAGTTTCTAGTTGTGGGGTTCGTAGTTGTGGAGTTCGTAGTTGCGGAGTTTCTAGTTGTGAAGTCTCTAGTTAGGGAGTTTCCAGTTGTGGAGTTTCTAGCTGTGGAGTTTTTCGTTGTGGAGTTTCTAGTTGCAGAGTTTCTAGTAGCGGAGGTTTCTAGTTGTGGAGATTCTAGTGGCGGAGTTTCTAGTTGCGAAGTTTCAAGTTGTGGAGTTTCTAGTTGTGGATTTTCTAGCTGTGGAGTTTCTAGTTGCGGAGTTTTAGTTGCGGAGTTTCTGGTTGTGGAGTTTCTAGTTCTGGAGTCTGTAGTTGTGGAGTATCTTTCATGACTTCTTTGCGCAAACACGTACACGGACACAAGAAAAAGAGGCAAACAACACGGGCGCAAACTCACAACTGGTTTATTTTGAACAACGAACTGTACTTATATCTTCACGTAGCCCACACGCCCCCCATCGGTGGATCCAGGAACAAACGAGATAACCCAAAGCAAGCTTATTCAGCGCTACGTCATGAAAAGAACCACGAAAAACACCAAAAAATTGAAGAGTTCACGCATCTGTTCACGCATCCACAACAGTACTTTCAGTACTGTTGTGGAGTATCTATTTGTTGAGTTTCAAGTTGTGGAGTTTCTAGTTGTGGAGTTTCTAGTTGTTGAGTTTCTAGTAGTTGAGTTTCCAGTTGCCGAGTTTCTAGTTGCGAAATCTCAAGTCGTGGAGTTTCTAGCTGTGGAGTTTCTAGTTGCGGAGTTTCTAGTTGCGGAGTTTCTAGTTGCGGAGTTTCTAGTTGTGGATTTTGTAGTTTTGGAGTATATAGTTGTGGTGTTTCAAGTTGTGGAGTTTCTAGTTGCGGAGTTTCTAGTTGCAGAGTTTCTAGTTCTGGAGTTTTCTAGTTGTGGAGTTTCTAGTTGCGGAGTTTCTATCTGTGGAATTTCTAATTGCGGAGTTTCTAGTTGCAGAGTTTCTAGTTGTGGAGTTTCTAGTTGTAGAGTTTCTATTTGTAGTTTTTATTTTTTGAGTTTGTAGTTGTAGATTTTCTAGTTGCAGAGTTCCTAGTTGTGGAGTTTCTAGTTGTGGAGTTTCTTGTTGGGGTGTTTCTAGTTGTGAAGTTTCTAATTGTGGATTTTCTAGTTGCGGAATTTCTAGTTGCGAAGTTTCTTGTTGGGGAGTTTCTACTTGAGTTTATAGTTGTGGATTTTCTAGTTCCACAGTTTCGAGTTGCAAAGTTTCAAGTTGTCGAGTTTGTAGTTGCGGAGTCGCTAGTTGTAGAGTTTCTAGTTGCGGAGTTGCTAGCTGTGGAGTTTCTAGTTGCGGAGTCTCTAATTGTGCAGTCTCTAGTTTTGGAGTCTCTAGTTGTGGAGTTTCTAGTTGTGGAGTTTATAGTTGTGGAGTTTTCTAGTTGTGGAAATTCTAGTGGCGGAGTTTCTAGTTGCGGAGTTTCAAGTTGTGGAGTTTCTCGTTGTGGAGTTTCTAGTTGTGGAGTTTCTAGTTGCGGAGTTTCTAGTTGTGGAGCTTCCAGTTGTGGAGTTTCTAGTTGTGGAGTTTCTAGTTATGGAGTTTGTAGTTGTGGAGTATCTAGTTGTGGACTTTCAAGTTGTGAAGTTTCTAGTTGTGGAGTTTCTAGTTGCGGAGTTTTCTAGTTGCGGAGTCTGTAGTTGTGGAGTTTCTAGTTGTGGAATTTCTAGTTGTGCAGTCTCTAGTTGCGCAGTGAGTTTCTAGTTGCGGAGTTTCTGGTTGTGGAGTTTCTAGTTGCAGAGTCAGTAGTTGTGGAGTTTCTAGTTGTGGAATTTCTAGCTGTGGAGTTTCTAGTTGCGGAGTTTCTAGTTGTGGGTTTCGTAGTTGTGGAGTTCGTAGTTGTGGAGTTTCTAGCTGTGGAGTTTCTAGTTGCGGAGTTTCTAGTTGCAGAGTTTCTAGTTGCGGAGTTTCTAGTTGTGGAGTTTCTAGTTGTTGAGTTTCTAGTCGCCGAGTTCTTTAGTTGCGAAGTCTCAAGTTGTGGAGTTTCTAGCTGTGGAATTTCTAGTTGTGGAGTGTCTACTTGTGGAGTTTCTAGTTGTGGAGTTTCTAGTTGTGGAGTTTCTATTTGTAGTTTTTATTTTTCGAGTTTGTAGTTGTAGATTTTCTAATTGCAGAGTTCCTAGTTGTGGCGTTTCTAGTGGTGGAGTTTCTTGTTGGGGAGTTTCTAGTTGTGAAGTTTCTAATTGTGGATTTTCTAGTTGCGGAGTTTCTAGTTGCGGAGTTTCTAGTTGTGGAGTTTTTCGTTGAGGAGTCTCTAGTTGTGGGGTCTCTAGTTGTGGAGTTTCTAGTTGTGGAGTCTCTAGTTGGGGAGTTTCGAGTTGTGGAGTTTCTAGCTGTGGAGTTTTTCGTCGCGGAGTTTCTAGTTGCAGAGTTTCTAGTAGCGGAGTTTTCTAGTTGTGGAGATTCTAGTGGCGGAGTTTCTAGTTGCGGAGTTTCAAGTTGTGGAGTTTCTAGTTGTGGACATTCTAGCTGTGGAGTTTCCAGTTGCGGAGTTTTTAGTTGTGGAGTTTCTGGTTGTGGAGTTTCTAGTTCTGGAGTCTGTAGTTGTGGAGTATCTATTTGTTGGGTTTAAAGTTGTGGAGTTTCTAGTTGTGGAGTTTCCAGTTGTTGAGTTTTTAGTAGTTGAGTTTCTAGTTGCCGAGTTTCTAGTTGCGGAGTTTCTAGTTGTGGATTTTGTAGTTGTGGAGTATATAGTTGTGGTGTTTCAAGTTGTGGAGTTTCTAGTTGCGGAGTTTCTAGTTGCAGAGTTTCTAGTTCCGGAGTTTTCTAGTTGTGGAGTTTCTAGTTGCGGAGTTTCTAGTTGTGGAGCTTCAAGTTGTGGAGTTTCTCGTTGTGGAGTTTCTAGTTGTGGAGTTTGTAGTTGTGGAGTATCTAGTTGTGGACTTTCAAGTTGTGGAGTTTCTAGTTGTAGAGTTTCTAGTTGTTAATTTTCTAGCTGTGGAGTTTCTATTTGCGGAGTTTCTAGCTGCAGAGTTTCTAGTTGTGGATTTTCTAGCTGTGGAATTTCTGGTTGCAGAGTTTTTAGTTGCGGTGTTTCTAGTTGTGGAGATTCTAGTTGTTGAGTTTCTAGTTGCCGAGTTCTTTAGTTGCGAAGTCTCAAGTTGTAGAGTTTCTAGCTGTGGAGTTCCTAGTTGCGGAGTTTCTAGTTGCGGAGTTTCTAGTTGTGCAGTTTTAGTTGTGGAGTCTCTAGTTGTGGAGTTTCTTGTTGTTGATTTTCTATCTGTGGAGTTTCTATTTGCGGAGTTTCTAGTTGCAGAGTTTCTAGTTGTGGATTTTCTAGCTGTGCAATTTCTGCTTGCAGAGTTTTTAGTTGCGGTGTTTCTAGTTGTGGAGTTTCTAGTTGTGGAGTTTGTAGTTGCCGAGTTCTTTAGTTGCGAAGTCTCAAGTTGTAGAGTTTCTAGCTGTGGAGTTTCTAGTTGCGGAGTTTCTAGTTGCGGAGTTTCTAGTTGTGAATTTTTTAGTTGTGGAGTCTCTAGTTGTGGACTTTCTAGTTGTGGAGTGTCTACTTGTTGAGTTTCTAGTTGTGGAGTTTCTATTTGTTGTTTTTAGTTTTCGAGTTTGTAGTTGTAGATTTTCTAGTTGCAGAGTTCCTAGTTTTGGAGTATCTAGTTGCGGAGTCTCTAATTGTGCAGTCTCTAGTTTTGGAGTCTCTAGTTGTGGAGTTTCTGGTTGTGGAGTTTATAGTTGTGGAATTTCTAACTGTGGAGATTCTACTTGCGGAGTTTCTAGTTGCAGAGTTTCTAGTTGTGGAGTTTCTTGTTGTGGAGTTTTAGTTGTGGAGTTTAAAGTTGTGGAATTTATAGGTGTTGAGTTTCTAGTTGTGGAGTTTCTAGTTTTCGGGTTTCTAATTACGGAGTTTCTAGTTGTGGAGTTTCTAGTTGTGGAGTTTCTAGTTGTGGAGCTTTTAGTTGAGTTGTGGAGCTCTAGTTGTGGAGTTTCTAGTTGTGGAGTGTCTACTTGTGGAGTTTCTAGTTGTGGAGTTTCTAGCTGTGGAGTTTCTAGTTGCAGGGTTTCTAGTTTCGGAGTTTTCTAGTTGTGGAGTTTCCAGTTGCGGAGTTTCTAGTTGCGGAGTTTCAAGTTGTGGAGTTTCTAGTTGTGGAGTTTCTAGTTGTGGAGTTTTTAGTTGTGGAGTTTCTACTTGAGTTTATAGTTGCGGATTTTCTAGTTGCAGAGTTTTAAGTTGTCGAGTTTCTAGTTGCGGAGTCTCTAGTTGTGGAGTTTCTAGTTGCGGAGTTTCTAGCTGTGGAGTTTCTAGTTGCGGAGTCTCTAGTTGTGCAGTCTCTGGTTTTGGAGTTTCTGGTTGTGGAGTTTCTAGTTGTGGAGTTTCTAGCTGTGGAGTTTCAAGTTGCGGAGTCTCTAGTTGTGCAGTCTCTAGCTGTAGAGTCTCTGGCTGCGGAGTTTCTAGTGTTGGAGTTTCTATTTGCTGAGTCTCTAGTTGTGCAGTCTCTGGTTTTGGAGTCTCTGGTTGTGGAGTTTCTAGTTGTGGAGTTTCTAGCTGTGGAGTTTCAAGTTGCGGAGTCTCTAGTTGTGCAGTCTCTAGCTGTGGAGTCTCTGGCTGTGGAGTTTCTAGTTGTGGAGTTTCTAGTTGTGGAGTTTCTATTTGCTGAGTTTCTTGTTGCGGAGTTTCTAGTTGTGGATTTTCTGGCTGTAGAGTTTCTAGTTGCGGAGTTTCTAGTTGTGGAGTTTCTAGTTGTGAGGTTTTTAGTTGTTGAGTTTCTAGTTTTCGAGTTTCTAGTTGTGGAGTCTCTAGTTGTGGAGTTTCTAGTTGTGGAGTTTCTAGTTGCGAAGTCTCAAGTTGTTGAGTTTCTAGTTGTGGAGTTTCTAGTTGTGGGGTTCGTAGTTGTGGGGTTCGTAGTTGTGCAGTTTCTAGTTGTGGAGAATCTACTTGTGGAGTTTCCATTTGTGGTGTTTCTAGCTGTGGAGTTTCTAGTTGCGGAGTTTCTAGATGCAGAGTTTCTAGTTGCGGAGTTTTCTAGTTGTGGAGTTTTTAGCTGTGGAGTCTCTAGTTGTGGAGTCTCTAGTTGTGGAGTTTCTAGTTGTGGAGTGTCTACTTGTGGAGTTTCTAGTTGTGGAGATTCTAGTTGTAGAGTTTCTATTTGTAGTTTTTATTTTTCGAGTTCGTAGTTGTAGATTTTCTAGTTGCAGAGTTCCTAAATGTGGAGTTTCTAGTTGTGGAGTTTCTTGTTGGGGTGTTTCTAGTTGTGAAGTTTCTAATTGTGGATTTTCTAGTTGCGGAATTTCTAGTTGCGAAGATTCTAGTTGGGGAGTTTCTACTTGAATTTATAGTTGTGGATTTTCTAGTTCCACAGTTTCGAGTTGCAAAGTTTCAAGTTGTCGAGTTTGTAGTTGCGGAGTCGCTAGTTGTGGAGTTTCTAGTTGCGGAGTTGCTAGCTGTGGAGTTTCTAGTTGCGGAGTCTTTAATTGTGCAGTCTCTAGTTTTGGAGTCTCTATTTGTGGAGTTTCTAGTTGTGGAGTTTATAGTTGTGGAGTTTCTAGCTGTGGAGATTCTAGTTGCGGAGTTTCTAGTTGCAGAGTTTCTAGTTGCGGAGTTTCTTGTTGCAGAGTTTGTAGTTGTGGAGTTTCTAGTTGTGAAGTTTTAGTTGTGGAGTTTCAAGTTGTGGAATTCATAGGTGTGGAGTTTCTAGTTGTGGAGTTTCTAGTTTTCGAGTTTCTAGGTAAGGAGTTTCTAGTTGTGGAGTTTTTAGTTGTGGAGCTTTTAGTTGAGGAGTCTGTAGTTGTTGAGTCTCTAGTTGTGGAAGTTCTAGGTGTGAAGTTTCTAGTTGCGGAGTTTCTTGTTGCGGAGTTTCTAGATGTGGAGTTTCTAGTTGTGGAGTTTCTGGCTGTGGAGTTTATAGTTGCGGATTTTCTATTATCGGAGTTTCTAGTTGTGGAGTTTCTAGTTGTAGAGTTTCTAGTTGCGAAGTCTCAAGTTGTGGAGTTTCTAGTTGTGGAGTTTCTAGTGGCGGAATTTCTAGTTGCAGAGTTTCTAGTTGTGGAGTTTTCTAGTTGTGGAGTTTCTAGTGGCGGAGTTTCTAGTTGCGGAGCTTCAAGTTGTGGAGTTTCTAGTTGTGGAGTTTCTAGTTGTGGAGTTTGTAGTTGTGGAGTATCTAGTTGTGGGCTTTCAAGTTGTGGAGTTTCTAGTTGTGGAGTTTCTAGTTGCGGAGTTTTCTAGTCGCGGAGTCTGTAGTTGTGGAGTTTCTAGTTGTGGAATTTCTAGTTACGGAGTTTCTAGTTGTGGAGCTTTTAGTTGAGGAGTCTCTAGTTGTTGAGTCTCTAGTTGTGGAATTTCTAGTTGTGGAGTTTCTAGTTGTGGAGTTTCAAGTTGTGGAATTTCAAGTTGTGGAGTCTCTAGTGGCGGAGTGAGTTTCTAGTTGCGGAGTTTCTGGTTGTGGAGTTTCTAGTTGCGGAGCCAGTAGTTGTGGAGTTTCTAGTTGTGGAGTTTCTAATTGTGGAGTTTCTAGTGTTTGAATTTCTAGTTGCCGAGTTCTTTAGTTGCGAAGTCTCAAGTTGTGGAGTTTCTAGCTGTGAAGTTTCTAGTTGCGGAGTTTCTAGTTGCGGAGTTTCTAGTTGCAGAGTTTTTAGTTGAGCAGTCTCTAGTTGTGGAGTCTCTAGTTGTTGAGTTTCTAGTTGCCGAGTTTCTAGTTGCGAAGTCTGAAGTCGTGGAGTATCTAGCTGCGGAGTTTCTAGTTGCGGAGCTTCTAGTGGCGGAGTTTCTAGTTGTGGAATTTGTAGTTGTGGAGTATCTAGATTTGGTGTTTCAAGTTGTGGAGTTTCTAGCTGTGGAGTTTCTAGTTGCGGAGTTTCTAGTTGCAGAGTTTCTAGTTGCGGAGTTTCTAGTTGTGGAGTTTCTAGTTGTTGAGTTTCTAGTCGCCGAGTTCTAGAGTTGCGAAGTGTCAAGTTGTGGAGTTTCTAGCTGTGGAATTTCTAGATGTTGAGTTTCTAGTTGCGGAGTTTCTAGTTGTGGAGTTTTTAGCTGTTGTGTCTCTAGTTGTGGAGTCTCTAGTTGTGGAGTTTCTAGTTGTGGAGTGTCTACTTGTGGAGTTTCTAGTTGTGGAGTTTCTAGTTGTGGAGTTTCTATTTGTAGTTTTTATTTTTCGAGTTTGTAGTTGTAGATTTTCTAATAGCAGAGTTCCTAATTGTGGAGTTTCTAGTTGTGGAGTTTCTTGTTGGGGAGTTTCTAGTTGTGAAGTTTCTAATTGTGGATTTTCTAGTTGCGGAATTTCTAGTTGCGAAGTTTCTAGTTGGGGAGTTTCTACTTGAGTTTATAGCTGCGGATTTTCTAGTTCCACAGTTTCGAGTTGCAAAGTTTCAAGTTGTCGAGTTTGTAGTTGCGGAGTCGCTAGTTGTGGAGTTTCTAGTTGCGGAGTTGCTAGCTGTGGAGTTTCTAGCTGCGGAGTCTCTAATTGTGCAGTCTCTAGTTTTGGAGTCTCTAGTTGTGGAGTTTCTAGTTGTGGAGTTTATAGATGTGGAGTTTCTAGCTGTGAAGATTCTAGTTGCTGAGTTTCTAGTTGCAGAGTTTCTAGTTGCGGAGTTTCTTGTTGCAGAGTTTCTAGTTGTGGAGTTTCTAGTTGTGAAGTTTTAGTTGTGGAGTTTCAAGTTGTGGAATTCATAGGTGTGGAGTTTCTAGTTGTGGAGTTTTTAGTTGCGGAGTTTCTAGTTGTGAATTTTTTAGTTGTGGAGTCTCTAGTTGTGGACTTTCTAGTTGTGGAGTGTCTACTTGTTGAGTTTCTAGTTGTGGATTTTCTATTTGTTGTTTTTAGTTTTCGAGTTTGTAGTTGTAGATTTTCTAGTTGCAGAGTTCCTAGTTTTGGAGTATCTAGTAGCGGAGTCTCTAATTGTGCAGTCTCTAGTTTTGGAGTCTCTAGTTGTGGAGTTTCTGGTTGTGGAGTTTATAGTTGTGGAATTTCTAACTGTGGAGATTCTACTTGCGGAGTTTCTAGTTGCAGAGTTTCTAGTTGTGGAGTTTCTTGTTGTGGAGTTTTAGTTGTGGAGTTTAAAGTTGTGGAATTTATAGGTGTGGAGTTTCTAGTTGTGGAGTTTCTAGTTTTCGGGTTTCTAATTACGGAGTTTCTAGTTGTGGAGTTTCTAGTTGTGGAGTTTCTAGTTGTGGAGCTTTTAGTTGAGTTGTGGAGCTCTAGTTGTGGAGTTTCTAGTTGTGGAGTGTCTACTTGTGGAGTTTCTAGTTGTGGAGTTTCTAGCTGTGGAGTTTCTAGTTGCAGGGTTTCTAGTTTCGGAGTTTTCTAGTTGTGGAGTTTCTAGTTGCGGAGTTTCTAGTTGCGGAGTTTCAAGTTGTGGAGTTTGTAGTTGTGGAGTTTCTAGTTGTGGAGTTTTTAGTTGTGGAGTTTCTACTTGAGTTTATAGTTGCGGATTTTCTAGTTGCAGAGTTTTAAGTTGTCGAGTTTCTAGTTGCGGAGTCTCTAGTTGTGGAGTTTCTAGTTGCGGAGTTTCTAGCTGTGGAGTTTCTAGTTGCGGAGTCTCTAGTTGTGCAGTCTCTGGTTTTGGAGTCTCTGGTTGTGGAGTTTCTAGTTGTGGAGTTTCTAGCTGTGGAGTTTCAAGTTGCGGAGTCTCTAGTTGCGCAGTCTCTAGCTGTGGAGTCTCTGGCTGTGGAGTTTCTAGTTGTGGAGTTTCTATTTGCTGAGTCTCTAGTTGTGCAGTCTCTGGTTTTGGAGTCTCTGGTTGTGGAGTTTCTAGTTGTGGAGTTTCTAGCTGTGGAGTTTCAAGTTGCGGAGTCTCTAGTTGTGCAGTCTCTAGCTGTGGAGTCTCTGGCTGTGGAGTTTCTAGTTGTGGAGTTTAGGTTGTGAAGTTTAAAGTTGTGGAATTTATAGGTGTGGAGTTTCTAGTGTTGGAGTTTCTAGTTTTTGGGTTTCTAGTTACGGAGTTTCTAGTTGTGGAGTTTGTAGTTGTGGAGTTTCTAGTTGTGGAGCTTTTAGTTGAGGAATCTCTAGTTGTTGAGTTTCTAGTTGTGGAAGTTCTAGTTGTGGAGTTTCTAGTTGCGGAGTTTCTGGTTGTGGAGTTTCTAGTTGCGGAGTTTCTAGTTTTAGAGTTTCTAGTTGTGAGGTTCGTAGTTGTGGAGTTTCTAGTTGTCGAGTTTCAAGTTGTGGAGTCTCTAGTTGTGGAGTTTCTAGTTGTGGAGTTTCTAGTTGTGAAGTCTCAAGTTGTGGAGTTTCTAGTTGTGGAGTTTCTAGTTGTGGAGCTTCTAGTTGTGGGGTTCGTAGTTGTGGGGTTCGTAGTTGTTGAGTTTCTAGTTGCGGAGTTTCTCGTTGTGAAGTCTCAAGTTGTGGAGTTTCTAGTTGTGGAGTTTATAGTTGTGGAGCTTCTAGTTGTGGGGTTCGTAGTTGTGGGGTTCGTAGTTGCGGAGTTTCTAGTTGCGGAGTTTCTCGTTGTGAAGTTTCTAGTTGTGGAGTTTCTAGTTGTGGAGTTTCTAGTAGTTGAGTTTCAAGTTGCCGAGTTTCTAGTTGCGAAGTCTCAAGTCGTGGAGTTTTTAGCTGTGGAGTTTCTAGTTGCGGAGCTTCTAGTTGCAGAGTTTCTAGTTGCGGAGTTTCTAGTTGTGGAATTTGTAGTTGTGGAGTATATAGTTGTGGTGTTTCAGGTTGTGGAGGTTCTAGTGGCGGAGTTTCTAGTTGCAGAGTTTCTAGTTGCGGAGTTTTCTAGTTGTGGAGTTTCTAGTTGCAGAGTTTCTAGTTGTGGAGCTTCAAGTTGTGGAGTTTCTAGTTGTGGAGTTTCTAGTTGTGGAGTTTGTAGTTGTGGAGTGTCTAGTTGTGGGCTTGCAAGTTGTGGAGTTTCTAGTTGTGGAGTTTCTAGTTGTGGAGTTTCTAGTTGTGGAATTTCTAGTTACGGAGTTTCTAGTTGTGGAGCTTTTAGTTGAGCAGTCTCTAGTTGTTGAGTCTCTAGTTGTGGAATTTCTAGTTGTGGAGTGTTTAGTTGCAGAGTTTCCAGTTGTGGAGTTTCTAGTTGCGGAGTCTCTAGTTGTAGAGTTTCTAGTTACGGAGTTTCTAGCTGTGGAGATTCTAGTGGCGGAGTCTCTAGTTGTGCAGTCTCTAGTTGTGGAGTCTGTAGTTGTGGAGTTTCTAGTTGCGGAGTTTGAAGTTGTGGAGTTTCTAGCTGTGGAGTTTCTAGTTGCAGGGTTTCTAGTTGCGGAGTTTTCTAGTTGTGGAGTTTCTAGTTGCGGAGTTTCTAGTTGCGGAGTTTCAAGTTGTGGAGTTTCTGGTTGTGGAGTTTCAAGTTGTGGAATTTATAGGTGTGGAGTTTCTAGTTGTGGAGTTTCTGGTTTCCGGGTTTCTAGTTACGAAGTTTCTAGTAGTGGAGTTTCTAGTTGTAGAGCTTTTAGTTGAGGAGTCTCTAGTTGTTGAGTCTCTAGATGTTGAGTCTCTAGTTGTGGAAGTTCTAGTTGTGAAGTTTCTAGTTCCGGAGTTTCTAGTTGCAGTGTTTCTAGTTGCGGAGTTTTCTTGTTGTGGAGATTCTAGTGGCGGAGTTTCTAGTTGCGGAAATTAAGTTGTGGAGTTTCTCGTTGTGGAGTTTCTAGTTGTGGAGTTTCTAGTGGCGGAGTTTCTAGTTGTGGAGTTTCTAGTTGTGGAGTTTCTAGTAGTTGAGTTTCTAGTTGTCGAGTTTCTAGTTGCGAAGTCTAAAGTCGTGGAGTTTCTAGCTGTGGAGTTTCTAGTTGCAGAGCTTCTAGTTAGGGAGTTTCTAGTTGCGGAGTTTCTAGTTGTGGATTTTGTTGTTGTGGGGTTTATAGTTGTGGTGTTTCAAGTTGTGGAGTTTCTAGTTGCGGAGTTTCTAGTTGCAGAGTTTCTAGTTTCGGAGTTTTCTAGTTGTGGAGTTTCTAGTTGTGGAATTTGTAGTTGTGGAGTATCTAGTTGTGGACTTTCAAGTTGTACAGTTTCTAGTTGTGGAGCTTCGATTTGCGGAGTTTTCTAGTTGCGGAGTCTGTAGTTGTGGAGTTTATAGTTGTGGAATTTCAAGTTGTGGAGTCTCTAGTGGCGGAGTGAGTTTCTAGTTGCGGAGTTTCTGGTTGTGGAGTTTCTAGTTGCGGAGCCGGTAGTTGTGGAGTTTTTAGTTGTGGAGTTTCTAGTTGTGGAGTTTCTAGTGTTTGAATTTCTAGTTGCCGAGTTCTTTAGTTGCGAAGTCTCAAGTTGTGGAAATTCTAGGTGTGAAGTTTCAAGTTGCGGAGTTTCTAGTTGTGGGGTTCGTAGTTGTGGAGTTCGTAGTTGTGGAGTTTCTAGTTGTGGAGTCTCTAGTTGGGGAGTTTCCAGTTGTGGAGTTTCTAGCTGTGGAGTTTTTCGTCGCGGAGTTTCTAGTTGCAGAGTTTCTAGTAGCGGAGTTTTCTAGTTGTGGAGGTTCTAGTGGCGGAGTTTCTAGTTGCAGAGTTTCAAGTTGTGGAGTTTCTAGTTGTGGATTTTCTAGCTGTGGAGTTTCTAGTTGCGGAGTTTTTAGTTGCGGAGTTTCTGGTTGTGGAGTTTCTAGTTCTGGAGTCTGTAGTTGTTTAGTATCTATTTGTTGGGTTTCAAGTTGTGGAGTTTCTAGTTGTGGAGTTTCTAGTTGTTGAGTTTCTAGTAGTTGAGTTTGTAGTTGCCGAGTTTCTAGTTGCGAAATCTCAAGTCGTGGAGTTTCTAGCTGTGGAGTTTCTAGTTGCGGAGTTTCTAGTTGCGGAGTTTCTAGTTGCGGAGTTTCTAGTTGTGGAGTTTCTAGTTGTGGAGTGTCTACTTGTGGAGTTTCTAGTTGTGGAGATTCTAGTTGTAGAGTTTCTATTTGTAGTTTTTATTTTTCGAGTTCGTAGTTGTAGATTTTCTAGTTGCAGAGTTCCTAAATGTGGAGTTTCTAGTTGTGGAGTTTCTTGTTGGGGTGTTTCTAGTTGTGAAGTTTCTAATTGTGGATTTTCTAGTTGCGGAATTTCTAGTTGCGAAGTTTCTAGTTGGGGAGTTTCTACTTGAATTTATAGTTGTGGATTTTCTAGTTCCACAGTTTCGAGTTGCAAAGTTTCAAGTTGTCGAGTTTGTAGTTGCGGAGTCGCTAGTTGTGGAGTTTCTAGTTGCGGAGTTGCTAGCTGTGGAGTTTCTAGTTGCGGAGTCTCTAATTGTGCAGTCTCTAGTTTTGGAGTCTCTATTTGTGGAGTTTCTAGTTGTGGAGTTTATAGTTGTGGAGTTTCTAGCTGTGGAGATTCTAGTTGCGGAGTTTCTAGTTGCAGAGTTTCTAGTTGCGGAGTTTCTTGTTGCAGAGTTTGTAGTTGTGGAGTTTCTAGTTGTGAAGTTTTAGTTGTGGAGTTTCAAGTTGTGGAATTCATAGGTGTGGAGTTTCTAGTTGTGGAGTTTCTAGTTTTCGAGTTTCTAGTTAAGGAGTTTCTAGTTGTGGAGTTTTTAGTTGTGGAGCTTTTAGTTTAGGAGTCTGTAGTTGTTGAGTCTCTAGTTGTGGAAGTTCTAGGTGTGGAGTTTCTAGTTGCGGAGTTTCTTGTTGCGGAGTTTCTAGATGTGGAGTTTCTAGTTGTGGAGTTTCTGGCTGTGGAGTTTATAGTTGCGGAGTTTCTATTATCGGAGTTTCTAGTTGTGGAGTTTCTAGTTGTAGAGTTTCTAGTTGCGAAGTCTCAAGTTGTGGAGTTTCTAGTTGTGGAGTTTCTAGTGGCGGAATTTCAAGTTGCAGAGTTTCTAGTTGCGGAGTTTTCTAGTTGTGGAGTTTCTAGTGGCGGAGTTTCTAGTTGCGGAGCTTCAAGTTGTGGAGTTTCTAGTTGTGGAGTTTCTAGTTGTGGAGTTTGTAGTTGTGGAGTATCTAGTTGTGGGCTTTCAAGTTGTGGAGTTTCTAGTTGTGGAGTTTCTAGTTGCGGAGTTTTCTAGTCGCGGAGTCTGTAGTTGTGGAGTTTCTAGTTGTGGAATTTCTAGTTACGGAGTTTCTAGTTGTGGAGCTTTTAGTTGAGGAGTCTCTAGTGATTGAGTCTCTAGTTGTGGAATTTCTAGTTGTGGAGTTTCTAGTTGTGGAGTTTCAAGTTGTGGAATTTCAAGTTGTGGAGTCTCTAGTGGCGGAGTGAGTTTCTAGTTGCGGAGTTTCTGGTTGTGGAGTTTCTAGTTGCGGAGCCAGTAGTTGTGGAGTTTCTAGTTGTGGAGTTTCTAGTTGTGGAGTTTCTAGTGTTTGAATTTCTAGTTGCCGAGTTCTTTAGTTGCGAAGTCTCAAGTTGTGGAGTTTCTAGCTGCGAAGTTTCTAGTTGCGGAGTTTCTAGTTGCGGAGTTTCTAGTTGCAGAGTTTTTAGTTGAGCAGTCTCTAGTTGTGGAGTCTCTAGTTGTTGAGTTTCTAGTTGCCGAGTTTCTAGTTGCGAAGTCTGAAGTCGTGGAGTATCTAGCTGCGGAGTTTCTAGTTGCGGAGCTTCTAGTGGCGGAGTTTCTAGTTGTGGAATTTGTAGTTGTGGAGTATCTAGATTTGGTGTTTCAAGTTGTGGAGTTTCTAGCTGTGGAGTTTCTAGTTGCGGAGTTTCTAGTTGCAGAGTTTCTAGTTGCGGAGTTTCTAGTTGTGGAGTTTCTAGTTGTTGAGTTTCTAGTCGCCGAGTTCTAGAGTTGCGAAGTGTCAAGTTGTGGAGTTTCTAGCTGTGGAATTTCTAGTTGTTGAGTTTCTAGTTGCGGAGTTTCTAGTTGTGGAGTTTTTAGCTGTTGTGTCTCTAGTTGTGGAGTCTCTAGTTGTGGAGTTTCTAGTTGTGGAGTGTCTACTTGTGGAGTTTCTAGTTGTGGAGTTTCTAGTTGTGGAGTTTCTATTTGTAGTTTTTATTTTTCGAGTTTGTAGTTGTAGATTTTCTAATAGCAGAGTTCCTAGTTGTGGAGTTTCTAGTTGTGGAGTTTCTTGTTGGGGAGTTTCTAGTTGTGAAGTTTCTAATTGTGGATTTTCTAGTTGCGGAATTTCTAGTTGCGAAGTTTCTAGTTGGGGAGTTTCTACTTGAGTTTATAGCTGCGGATTTTCTAGTTCCACAGTTTCGAGTTGCAAAGTTTCAAGTTGTCGAGTTTGTAGTTGCGGAGTCGCTAGTTGTGGAGTTTCTAGTTGCGGAGTTGCTAGCTGTGGAGTTTCTAGCTGCGGAGTCTCTAATTGTGCAGTCTCTAGTTTTGGAGTCTCTAGTTGTGGAGTTTCTAGTTGTGGAGTTTATAGATGTGGAGTTTCTAGCTGTGGAGTTTCAAGTTGCGGAGTCTCTAGTTGTGCAGTCTCTAGCTGTGGAGTCTCTGGCTGTGGAGTTTCTAGTGGTGGAGTTTCTATTTGCTGAGTCTCTAGTTGTGCAGTCTCTGGTTTTGGAGTCTCTGGTTGTGGAGTTTCTAGTTGTGGAGTTTCTAGCTGTGGAGTTTCAAGTTGCGGAGTCTCTAGTTGTGCAGTCTCTAGCTGTGGAGTCTCTGGCTGTGGAGTTTCTAGTTGTGGAGTTTAGGTTGTGAAGTTTAAAGTTGTGGAATTTATAGGTGTGGAGTTTCTAGTGTTGGAGTTTCTAGTTTTCGGGTTTCTAGTTACGGAGTTTCTAGTTGTGGAGTTTCTAGTTGTGGAGTTTCTAGTTGTGGAGCTTTTAGTTGAGGAATCTCTAGTTGTTGAGTTTCTAGTTGTGGAAGTTCTAGTTGTGGAGTTTCTAGTTGCGGAGTTTCTGGCTGTGGAGTTTCTAGTTGCGGAGTTTCTAGTTTTAGAGTTTCTATTTGTGAGGTTCGTAGTTGTGGAGTTTCTAGTTGTCGAGTTTCAAGTTGTGGAGTCTCTAGTTGTGGAGTTTCTAGTTGTGGAGTTTCTAGTTGCGAAGTCTCAAGTTGTGGAGTTTCTAGTTGTGGAGTTTCTAGTTGTGGAGCTTCTAGTTGTGGGGTTCGTAGTTGTTGAGTTTCTAGTTGCGGAGTTTCTCGTTGTGAAGTCTCAAGTTGTGGAGTTTCTAGTTGTGGAGTTTATAGTTGTGGAGCTTCTAGTTGTGGGGTTCGTAGTTGTGGGGTTCGTAGTTGCGGAGTTTCTAGTTGCGGAGTTTCTCGTTGTGAAGTTTCTAGTTGTGGAGTTTCTAGTTGTGGAGTTTCTAGTAGTTGAGTTTCAAGTTGCCGAGTTTCTAGTTGCGAAGTCTCAAGTCGTGGAGTTTTTAGCTGTGGAGTTTCTAGTTGCGGAGCTTCTAGTTGCAGAGTTTCTAGTTGCGGAGTTTCTAGTTGTGGAATTTGTAGTTGTGGAGTATATAGTTGTGGTGTTTCAGGTTGTGGAGGTTCTAGTGGCGGAGTTTCTAGTTGCAGAGTTTCTAGTTGCGGAGTTTTCTAGTTGTGGAGTTTCTAGTTGCAGAGTTTCTAGTTGTGGAGCTTCAAGTTGTGGAGTTTCTAGTTGTGGAGTTTCTAGTTGTGGAGTTTGTAGTTGTGGAGTGTCTAGTTGTGGGCTTGCAAGTTGTGGAGTTTCTAGTTGTGGAGTTTCTAGTTGTGGAGTTTCTAGTTGTGGAATTTCTAGTTACGGAGTTTCTAGTTGTGGAGCTTTTAGTTGAGCAGTCTCTAGTTGTTGAGTCTCTAGTTGTGGAATTTCTAGTTGTGGAGTGTTTAGTTGCAGAGTTTCCAGTTGTGGAGTTTCTAGTTGCGGAGTCTCTAGTTGTAGAGTTTCTAGTTACGGAGTTTCTAGCTGTGGAGATTCTAGTGGCGGAGTCTCTAGTTGTGCAGTCTCTAGTTGTGGAGTCTGTAGTTGTGGAGTTTCTAGTTGCGGAGTTTGAAGTTGTGGAGTTTCTAGCTGTGGAGTTTCTAGTTGCAGGGTTTCTAGTTGCGGAGTTTTCTAGTTGTGGAGTTTCTAGTTGCGGAGTTTCTAGTTGCGGAGTTTCAAGTTGTGGAGTTTCTGGTTGTGGAGTTTCAAGTTGTGGAATTTATAGGTGTGGAGTTTCTAGTTGTGGAGTTTCTGGTTTCCGGGTTTCTAGTTACGGAGTTTCTAGTAGTGTAGTTTCTAGTTGTAGAGCTTTTAGTTGAGGAGTCTCTAGTTGTTGAGTCTCTAGATGTTGAGTCTCTAGTTGTGGAAGTTCTAGTTGTGAAGTTTCTAGTTCCGGAGTTTCTAGTTGCAGTGTTTCTAGTTGCGGAGTTTTCTTGTTGTGGAGATTCTAGTGGCGGAGTTTCTAGTTGCGGAAATTAAGTTGTGGAGTTTCTCGTTGTGGAGTTTCTAGTTGTGGAGTTTCTAGTGGCGGAGTTTCTAGTTGTGGAGTTTCTAGTTGTGGAGTTTCTAGTAGTTGAGTTTCTAGTTGTCGAGTTTCTAGTTGCGAAGTCTAAAGTCGTGGAGTTTCTAGCTGTGGAGTTTCTAGTTGCAGAGCTTCTAGTTAGGGAGTTTCTAGTTGCGGAGTTTCTAGTTGTGGATTTTGTTGTTGTGGGGTTTATAGTTGTGGTGTTTCAAGTTGTGGAGTTTCTAGTTGCGGAGTTTCTAGTTGCAGAGTTTCTAGTTTCGGAGTTTTCTAGTTGAGGAGTTTCTAGTTGTGGAATTTGTAGTTGTGGAGTATCTAGTTGTGGACTTTCAAGTTGTACAGTTTCTAGTTGTGGAGCTTCGATTTGCGGAGTTTTCTAGTTGCGGAGTCTGTAGTTGTGGAGTTTCTGGTTGTGGAGTTTCTAGTTGCGGAGCCGGTAGTTGTGGAGTTTTTAGTTGTGGAGTTTCTAGTTGTGGAGTTTCTAGTGTTTGAATTTCTAGTTGCCGAGTTCTTTAGTTGCGAAGTCTCAAGTTGTGGAAATTCTAGGTGTGAAGTTTCAAGTTGCGGAGTTTCTAGTTGTGGGGTTCGTAGTTGTGGAGTTCGTAGTTGTGGAGTTTCTAGTTGTGGAGTCTCTAGTTGGGGAGTTTCCAGTTGTGGAGTTTCTAGCTGTGGAGTTTTTCGTCGCGGAGTTTCTAGTTGCAGAGTTTCTAGTAGCGGAGTTTTCTAGTTGTGGAGGTTCTAGTGGCGGAGTTTCTAGTTGCAGAGTTTCAAGTTGTGGAGTTTCTAGTTGTGGATTTTCTAGCTGTGGAGTTTCTAGTTGCGGAGTTTTTAGTTGCCGAGTTTCTGGTTGTGGAGTTTCTAGTTCTGGAGTCTGTAGTTGTTTAGTATCTATTTGTTGGGTTTCAAGTTGTGGAGTTTCTAGTTGTGGAGTTTCTAGTTGTTGAGTTTCTAGTAGTTGAGTTTGTAGTTGCCGAGTTTCTAGTTGCGAAATCTCAAGTCGTGGAGTTTCTAGCTGTGGAGTTTCTAGTTGCGCAGTTTCTAGTTGCGGAGTTTCTAGTTGCGGAGTTTCTAGTTGTGCATTTTGTAGTTGTGGAGTATATAGTTGTGGTGTTTCAAGTTGTGGAGTTTCTAGTTGCGGAGTTTCTAGTTGCAGAGTTTCTAGTTCCGGAGTTTTCTAGTTGTGGAGTTTCTAGTGGCGGAGTTTCTAGCTGTGGAGCTTCAAGTTGTGGAGTTTCTCGTTGTGGAATTTCTAGTTGTGGAGTTTGTAGTTGTGGAGTATCTAGTTGTGGACTTTCAAGTTGTGGAGTTTCTAGTTGTGGAGTTTCTAGTTGTTAATTTTCTAGCTGTGGAGTTTCTATTGGCGGAGTTTATAGTTGCAGAGTTTCTAGTTGTGGATTTTCTAGCTGTGGAATTTCTGCTTGCAGAGTTTTTAGTTGCGGTGTTTCTAGTTGTGGAGTTTCTAGTTGTTGAGTTTCTAGTTGCCGAGTTCTTTAGTTGCGAAGTCTCAAGTTGTAGAGTTTCTAGCTGTGGAGTTTCTAGTTGCGGAGTTTCTAGTTGCGGAGTTTCTAGTTGTGGATTTTTTAGTTGTGGAGTCTCTAGTTGTGGAGTTTCTAGTTGTGGAGTGTCTACTTGTGGAGTTTTTAGTTGTGGAGTTTCTATTTGTAGTTTTTAGTTTTCGAGTTTGTAGTTGTAGATTTTCTAGTTGCAGAGTTCCTAGTTTTGGAGCATCTAGTTGCGGAGTCTCTAATTGTGCAGTCTCTAGTTTTGGAGTCTCTAGTTGTGGAGTTTCTGGTTGTGGAGTTTATAGTTGTGGAATTTCTAACTGTGGAGATTCTAGTTGCGGAGTTTCTAGTTGCAGAGTTTCTAGTTGTGGAGTTTCTAGTTGTGCAGTTTTAGTTGTGGAGTTTAAAGTTGTGGAATTTATAGGTGTGGAGTTTCTAGTGTTGGAGTTTCTAGTTGTGGAGTTTCTAGTTGTGGAGTTTCTAGTTGTGGAGCTTTTAGTTGAGGAATCTCTAGTTGTTGAGTTTCTAGTTGTGGAATTTATAGGTGTGGAGTTTCTAGTGTTGGAGTTCCTAGTTTTCGGGTTTCTAGTTACGGAGTTTCTAGTTGTGGAGTTTCTAGTTGTGGAGCTTTTAGTTGAGGAATCTCTAGTTGTTGAGTTTCTAGTTGTGGAAGTTCTAGTTGTGGAGTTTCTAGTAGCGGAGTTTCTGGCTGTGGAGTTTCTAGTTGGGGAGTTTCTAGTTTTGGAGTTTCTAGTTGTGAGGTTCGTAGTTGTGGAGTTTCTAGTTGTCGAGTTTCTAGTTGTGGAGTCTCTAGTTGTGGAGTTTCTAGTTGTGGAGTTTCTAGTTGCGAAGTCTCAAGTTGTGGAGTTTCTAGTTGTGGAGTTTCTAGTTGTGGAGCTTCTAGTTGTGGGGTTCGTAGTTGTGCGGTTCGTAGTTGTGGAGTTTCTAGTTGCGGAGTTTCTCGTTGTGAAGTCTCAAGTTGTGGAGTTTCTAGTTGTGGAGTTTCTAGTTGTGGAGCTTCTAGTTGTGGGGTTCATAGTTGTGGGGTTCGTAGTGTCGGAGTTTCTAGTTGCGGAGTTTCTCGTTGTGAAGTTTCTAGTTGTGGAGTTTCTAGTTGTGGAGTTTCTAGTAGTTGAGTTTCAAGTTGCCGAGTTTCTAGTTGCGAAGTCTCAAGACGTGGAGTTTTTAGCTGTGGAGGTTCTAGTTGCGGAGCTTCTAGTTGCGGAGTTTCTAGTTGCGGAGTTTCTAGTTGTGGAATTGGTAGTTGTGGAGTATATAGTTGTGGTGTTTCTGGTTGCGGAGTTTCTAGTGGCAGAGTTTCTAGTTGCAGAGTTTCTAGTTGCGGAGTTTTCTAGTTGTGGAGTTTCAAGTTGCAGAGTTTCTAGTTGTGGAGCTTCAAGTTGTGGAGTTTCTAGTTGTGGAGTTTCTAGTTGTGGAGTTTGTAGTTGTGAAGTGTCTAGTTGTGGGCTTTCAAGTTGTGGAGTTTCTAGTTGTGGAGTTTCTAGTTGCGGAGTTTTCTAGTTGCGGAGTCTGTAGTTGTGGAGTTTCTAGTTGTGGAATTTCTAGTTACGGAGTTTCTAGTTGTGGAGCTTTTAGTTGAAGAGTCTCTAGTTGTTGAGTCTCTAGTTGTGGAATTTCTAGTTGTGGAGTGTTTAGTTGCAGAGTTTCCAGTTGTGGAGTTTCTAGTTGCGGAGTCTCTAGTTGTAGAGTTTCTAGTTACGGAGTTTCTAGCTGTGGAGATTCTAGTGGTGGAGTCTCTAGTTGTGCAGTCTCTAGTTGTGGAGTCTGTAGTTGTGGAATTTCTAGTTGCGGAGTTTGAAGTTGTGGAGTTTCTAGCTGTGGAGTTTCTAGTTTCAGGGTTTCTAGTTGCGGAGTTTTCTAGTTGTGGAGTTTCTAGTTGCGGAGTTTCTAGTTGCGGAGTTTCAAGTTGTGGAGTTTCTGGTTGTGGAGTTTCAAGTTGTGGAATTTATAGGTGTGGAGTTTCTAGTTGTGGAGTTTCTGGTTTCCGGGTTTCTAGTTACGGAGTTTCTAGTAGTGGAGTTTCTAGTTGTGGAGCTTTTAGTTGAGGAGTCTCTAGTTGTTGAGTCTCTAGTTGTGGAAGTTCTAGTTGTGGAGTTTCTAGTTGCGGAGTTTCTAGTTGCAGAGTTTCTAGTTGCGGAGTTTTCTAGTTGTGGAGATTCTAGTGGCGGAGTTTCTAGTTGCGGAAATTAAGTTGTGGAGTTTCTCGTTGTGGAGTTTCTAGTTGTGGAGTTTCTAGTGGCGGAGTTTCTAGTTGTCGAGTTTCTAGTTGCGAAGTCTAAAGTCGTGGAGTTTCTAGCTGTGGAGTTTCTAGTTGCGGAACTTCTAGTTAGGGAGTTTCTAGTTGCGGAGTTTCTAGTTGTGGATTTTGTTGTTGTGGGGTATATAGTTGTGGTGTTTCAAGTTGTGGAGTTTCTTGTGGCGGAGTTTCTAGTTGCAGAGTTTCTAGTTCCGGAGTTATCTAGTTGTGGAGTTTCTAGTTGCGGAGTCTGTAGTTGTGGAGTTTCTAGTTGTGGAATTTCAAGTTGTGGAGTCTCTAGTGGCGGAGTGAGTTTCTAGTTGCGGAGTTTCTGGTTGTGGAGTTTCTAGTTGCGGAGCCGGTAGTTGTGGAGTTTTTAGTTGTGGAGTTTCTAGTTGTGGAGTTTCTAGTGTTTGAATTTCTAGTTGCCGAGTTCTCTAGTTGCGAAGTCTCAAGTTGTGGAAATTCTAGGTGTGAAGTTTCAAGTTGCGGAGTTTCTAGTTGCGGAGTTTCTAGTTGTGGAGTTTTTAGTTGAGGAGTCTCTAGTTGTGGAGTCTCTAGTTGTGGAGTTTCTAGTTGTGGAGTGTCTACTTGTGGAATTTCTAGTTGTGGAGTTTCTAGTTGCAGAGTTTCTAGTTGCGGAGTTTCTTGTTGCAGAGTTTCTAGTTGTGGAGTTTCTAGTTGTGAATTTTTAGTTGTGGAGTTTCAAGTTGTGGAATTCATAGGTGTGGTGTTTCTAGTTGTGGAGTTTCTAGTTTTCGAGTTTCTAGTTACGGAGTTTCTAGTTGTGGAGTTTTTAGTTGTGGAGCTTTTAGTTGAGGAGTCTCTAGTTGTTGAGTCTCCAGTTGTGGAAGTTCTAGTTGTGGAGTTTCTAGTTGCAGAGTTTCTTGTTGCGGAGTTTCTAGATGTGGAGTTTCTAGTTGTGGAGTTTCTGGCTGTGGAGTTTATAGTTGCGGAGTTTCTAGTATCGGAGTTTCTAGTTGTGGAGTTTCTAGTTGTGGAGTTTCTAGTTGTAGAGTTTCTAGTTGCAAAGCCTCAAGTTGAGGAGTTTCCATTTGTGTTGTTTCTAGCTGTGGAGTTTCTTGTTGCGGAGTTTCTAGATGCAGAGTTTCTAGTTGTGGAGTTTACTAGTCGTGGAGTTTCTAGCTGTGGAGTTTCTAGTTGCGGAGCTTCTAGTTGCGGAGTTTCTAGTTGTGGAGCTTCTAGTTCTGGGGTTCGTTGTTGTGGGATTCGTAGTTGTGCATTTTCTAGTTTTGGAGTCTCTAGTTGTGGAGTTTCCATTTGTGGAGTTTCTAGCTGTGGAGTTTCTAGTTGCGGAGTTTCTAGTTGCAGAGTTTCTAGTTCCGGAGTTTTCTAGTTGTGGAGTTTCTAGTTGCGAAGTTTCTAGTTGTGGAGCTTCAAGTTGTGGAGTATCTAGTTGTGGACTTTCAAGTTGTGAAGTTTCTAGTTGTGGAGTTTCTAGTAGCGGAGTTTTCTAGTTGCGGAGTCTGTAGTTTTGGAGTTTCTAGTTGTGGAGTTTCTAGTTGTGAATTTTCTAGCTGTGGAGTTTTTAGTGTCGGAGTTTCTAGTTGTGGGGTTCGTAGTTGTGGAGTTCGTAGTTGTGGAGTTTCTAGTTGTGGAGTCTCTAGTTCGGGAGTTTCCAGTTGTGGAGTTTTTCGTCGCGGAGTTTCTAGTTGCAGAGTTTCTAGTAGCGGAGTTTTCTAGTTGTGGAGGTTCTAGTGGCGGAGTTTCTAGTTGCGGAGTTTCAAGTTGTGGAGTTTCTAGTTGTGGATTTTCTAGCTGTGGAGTTTCCAGTTGCGGAGTTTTTAGTTGCGGAGTTTCTGGTTGTGGAGTTTCTAGTTCTGGAGTCTGCAGTTGTTTAGTATCTATTTGTTGGGTTTCAAGTTGTGGAGTTTCTAGTTGTGGAGTTTCTAGTTGTTGAGTTTCTAGTAGTTGAGTTTCTAGTTGCCGAGTTTCTAGTTGCGAAATCTCAAGTCCTGGAGTTTCTAGCTGTGGAGTTCCTAGTTGCGGAGTTTCTAGTTGCGGAGTATCTAGTTGTGGATTTTGTAGTTGTGGAGTATATAGTTGTGGTGTTTCAAGTTTTGGAGTTTCTAGTTGCGGAGTTTCTAGTTGCAGAGTTTCTAGTTCTGGAGTTTTCTAGTTGTGGAGTTTCTAGTGGCGGAGTTTCTAGCTGTGGAGCTTCAAGTTGTGGAGTTTCTCGTTGTGGAGTTTCTAGTTGTGGAGTTTGTAGTTGTGGAGTATCTAGTTGTGGACTTTCAAGTTGTGGAGTTTCTAGTTGTGGAGTTTCTAGTTGTTAATTTTCTAGCTGTGGAGTTTCTATTTGCGGAGTTTCTGGTTGCAGAGTTTCAAGTTGTGGATTTTCTAGCTGTGGAATTTCTGCTTGCAGAGTTTTTAGTTGCGGTGTTTCTAGTTGTGGAGTTTCTAGTTGTTGAGTTTCTAGTTTCCGAGTTCTTTAGTTGCGAAGTCTCAAGTTGTAGAGTTTCTAGCTGTGGAGTTTCTAGTTGCGGAGTTTCTAGTTGCGGAATTTCTAGTTGTGGATTTTTTAGTTGTGGAGTCTCTAGTTGTGGAGTTTCTAGTTGTGGAGTGTCTACTTGTGGAGTTTCTAGTTGTGGAGTTTCTATTTGTAGTTTTTAGTTTTCGAGTTTGTAGTTGTAGATTTTCTAGTTGCAGAGTTCCTAGTTTTGAAGTATCTAGTTGCGGAGTCTCTAATTGTGCAGTCTCTAGTTTTGGAGTCTCTAGTTGTGGAGTTTCTGGTTGTGGAGTTTATAGTTGTGGAATTTCTAAATGTGGAGATTCTAGTTGCGGAGTTTCTAGTTGCAGAGTTTCTAGTTGGGGAGTTTCTAGTTGTGGAGTTTTAGTTGTGGAGTTTAAAGTTGTGGAATTGATAGGTGTGGAGTTTCTAGTGTTGGAGTTTCTAGTTGTGGAGTTTCTAGTTGTGGAGTTTCCAGTTGTGGAGCTTTTAGTTGAGGAATCTCTAGTTGTTGAGTTTCTAGTTGTGGAATTTATAGGTGTGGAGTTTCTAGTGTTGGAGTTCCTAGTTTTTGGGTTTCTAGTTACGGAGTTTCTAGTTGTGGAGTTTCTAGTTGTGGAGTTTCTAGTTGTGGAGCTTTTAGTTGAGGAATCTCTAGTTGTTGAGTTTCTAGTTGTGGAAGTTCTAGTTGTGGAGTTTCTAGTAGCGGAGTTTCTGGCTGTGGAGTTTCTAGTTGGGAAGATTCTAGTTTTGGAGTTTCTAGTTGTGAGGTTCGTAGTTGTGGAGTTTCTAGTTGTCGAGTTTCTAGTTGTGGAGTCTCTAGTTGTGGAGTTTCTAGTTGTGGAGTTTCTAGTTGCGAAGTCTCAAGTTGTGGAGTTTCTAGTTGTGGAGTTTCTAGTTGTTGAGCTTCTAGTTTTGGGGTTCGTAGTTGTGCGGTTCGTAGTTGTGGAGTTTCTAGTTGCGGAGATTCTCGTTGTGAAGTCTCAAGTTGTGGAGTTTCTAGTTGTGGAGTTTCTAGTTGTGGAGCTTCTAGTTGTGGGGTTCGTAGTTGTGGGGTTCGTAGTGTCGGAGTTTCTAGTTGCGGAGTTTCTCGTTGTGAAGTTTTTAGTTGTGGAGTTTCTAGTTGTGGAGTTTCTAGTAGTTGAGTTTCAAGTTGCCGAGTTTCTAGTTGCGAAGTCTCAAGACGTGGAGTTTTTAGCTGTGGAGGTTCTAGTTGCGGAGCTTCTAGTTGCGGAGTTTCTAGTTGCGGAGTTTCTAGTTGTGGAATTGGTAGTTGTGGAGTATATAGTGGTGGTGTTTCTGGTTGCGGAGTTTCTAGTGGCAGAGTTTCTAGTTGCAGAGTTTCTAGTTGCGGAGTTTTCTAGTTGTGGAGTTTCAAGTTGCAGAGTTTCTAGTTGTGGAGCTTCAAGTTGTGGAGTTTCTAGTTGTAGAGTTTCTAGTTGTGGAGTTTGTAGTTGTGAAGTGTCTAGTTGTGGGCTTTCAAGTTGTGGAGTTTCTAGTTGTGGAGTTTCTAGTTGCGGAGTTTTCTAGTGGCGGAGTCTGTAGTTGTGGAGTTTCTAGTTGTGGAATTTCTAGTTACGGAGTTTCTAGTTGTGGAGCTTTTAGTTGAAGAGTCTCTAGTTGTTGAGTCTCTAGTTGTGGAATTTCTAGTTATGGAGTGTTTAGTTGCAGAGTTTCCAGTTGGGGAGTTTTTAGTTGCGGAGTCTCTAGTTGTAGAGTTTCTAGTTACGGAGTTTCTAGCTGTGGAGATTCTAGTGGCGGAGTCTCTAGTTGTGCAGTCTCTAGTTGTGGAGTCTGTAGTTGTGGAATTTCTAGTTGCGGAGTTTGAAGTTGTGGAGTTTCTAGCTGTGGAGTTTCTAGTTTCAGGGTTTCTAGTTGCGGAGTTTTCTAGTTGTGGAGTTTCTAGTTGCGGAGTTTCTAGTTGCGGAGTTTCAAGTTGTGGAGTTTCTGGTTGTGGAGTTTCAAGTTGTGGAATTTATAGGTGTGGAGTTTCTAGTTGTGGAGTTTCTGGTTTCCGGGTTTCTAGTTACGGAGTTTCTAGTAGTGGAGTTTCTAGTTGTGGAGCTTTTAGTTGAGGAGTGTGTAGTTGTTGAGTCTCTAGTTGTGGAAGTTCTAGTTGTGGAGTTTCTAGTTGCGGAGTTTCTAGTTGCAGAGTTTCTAGTTGCGGAGTTTTCTAGTTGTGGAGATTCTAGTGGCGGAGTTTCTAGTTGCGGAAATTAAGTTGTGGAATTTCTCGTTGTGGAGTTTCTAGTTGTGGAGTTTCTAGTGGCGGAGTTTCTAGTTGTCGAGTTTCTAGTTGCGAAGTCTAAAGTCGTGGAGTTTCTAGCTGTGGAGTTTCTAGTTGCGGAACTTCTAGTTAGGGAGTTTCTAGTTGCGGAGTTTCTAGTTGTGGATTTTGTTGTTGTGGGGTATATAGTTGTGGTGTTTCAAGTTGTGGAGTTTCTTGTGGCGGAGTTTCTAGTTGCAGAGTTTCTAGTTCCGGAGTTATCTAGTTGTGGAGTTTCTAGTTGTGGAATTTGTAGTTGTGGAGTATCTAGTTGTGGACTTTCAAGTTGTACAGTTTCTAGTTGTGGAGCTTCTAGTTGCGGAGTTTTCTAGTTGCGGAGTCTGTAGTTGTGGAGTTTCTAGTTGTGGAATTTCAAGTTGTGGAGTCTCTAGTGGCGGAGTGAGTTTCTAGTTGCGGAGTTTCTGGTTGTGGAGTTTCTAGTTGCGGAGCCGGTAGTTGTGGAGTTTTTAGTTGTGGAGTTTCTAGTTGTGGAGTTTCTAGTGTTTGAATTTCTAGTGTCCGAGTTCTCTAGTTGCGAAGTCTCAAGTTGTGGAAATTCTAGGTGTGAAGTTTCAAGTTGCGGAGTTTCTAGTTGCGGAGTTTCTAGTTGTGGAGTTTTTAGTTGAGGAGTCTCTAGTTGTGAATTTTTAGTTGTGGAGTTTCAAGTTGTGGAATTCATAGGTGTGGTGTTTCTAGTTGTGGAGTTTCTAGTTTTCGAGTTTCTAGTTACGGAGTTTTCAGTTGTGGAGTTTTTAGTTGTGGAGCTTTTAGTTGAGGAGTCTCTAGTTGTTGAGTCTCCAGTTGTGGAAGTTCTAGTTGTGGAGTTTCTAGTTGCAGAGTTTCTTGTTGCGGAGTTTCTAGATGTGGAGTTTCTAGTTGTGGAGTTTCTGGCTGTGGAGTTTATAGTTGCGGAGTTTCTAGTATCGGAGTTTCTAGTTGTGGAGTTTCTAGTTGTAGAGTTTCTAGTTGCGAAGCCTCAAGTTGAGGAGTTTCCATTTGTGTTGTTTCTAGCTGTGGAGTTTCTAGCTGTGGAGTTTCTAGTTGCGGAGCTTCTAGTTGCGGAGTTTCTAGTTGTGGAGCTTCTAGTTCTGGGGTTCGTTGTTGTGGGATTCGTAGTTGTGCAGTTTCTAGTTTTGGAGTCTCTAGTTGTGGAGTTTCCAGTTGTGGAGTTTCTAGCTGTGGAGTTTCTAGTTGCGGAGTTTCTAGTTGCAGAGTTTCTAGTTCCGGAGTTTTCTAGTTGTGGAGTTTCTAGTTGCGAAGTTTCTAGTTGTGGAGCTTCAAGTTGTGGAGTATCTAGTTGTGGACTTTCAAGTTGTGAAGTTTCTAGTTGTGGAGTTTCTAGTTGCGGAGTCTGTAGTTTTGGAGTTTCTAGTTGTGGAGTTTCTAGTTGTGGATTTTCTAGCTGTGGAGTTTCTAGTGTCGGAGTTTCTAGTTGTGGGGTTCGTAGTTGTGGAGTTCGTAGTTGTGGAGTTTCTAGTTGTGGAGTCTCTAGTTGGGGAGTTTCCAGTTGTGGAGTTTTTCGTCGCGATGTTTCTAGTTGCAGAGTTTCTAGTAGCGGAGTTTTCTAGTTGTGGAGGTTCTAGTGGCGGAGTTTCTAGTTGCGGAGTTTCAAGTTGTGGAGTTTCTAGTTGTGGATTTTCTAGCTGTGGAGTTTCCAGTTGCGGGGTTTTTAGTTGCGGAGTTTCTGGTTGTGGAGTTTCTAGTTCTGGAGTCTGCAGTTGTTTAGTATCTATTTGTTGGGTTTCAAGTTGTGGAGTTTCTAGTTGTGGAGTTTCTAGTTGTTGAGTTTCTAGTAGTTGAGTTTCTAGTTGCCGAGTTTCTAGTTGCGAAATCTCAAGTCGTGGAGTTTCTAGCTGTGGAGTTTCTAGTTGCGGAGTTTCTAGTTGCGGAGTATCTAGTTGTGGATTTTGTAGTTGTGGAGTATATAGTTGTGGTGTTTCAAGTTTTGGAGTTTCTAGTTGCGGAGTTTCTAGTTGCAGAGTTTCTAGTTCTGGAGTTTTCTAGTTGTGGAGTTTCTAGTGGCGGAGTTTCTAGCTGTGGAGCTTCAAGTTGTGGAGTTTCTCGTATTGGAGTTTCTAGTTGTGGAGTTTGTAGTTGTGGAGTATCTAGTTGTGGACTTTCAAGTTGTGGAGTTTCTAGTTGTGGAGTTTCTAGTTGTTAATTTTCTAGCTGTGGAGTTTCTATTTGCGGAGTTTCTAGTTGCAGAGTTTCTAGTTGTGGATTTTCTAGCTGTGGAATTTCTGCTTGCAGAGTTTTTAGTTGCGGTGTTTCTAGTTGTGGAGTTTCTAGTTGTTGAGTTTCTAGTTGCCGAGTTCTTTAGTTGCGAAGTCTCAAGTTGTAGAGTTTCTAGCTGTGGAGTTTCTAGTTGCGGAGTTTCTAGTTGCGGAGTTTCTAGTTGTGGATTTTTTAGTTGTGGAGTCTCTACTTGTCGAGTTTCTAGTTGTGGAGTGTCTACTTGTGGAGTTTCTAGTTGTGGAGTTTCTATTTGTAGTTTTTAGTTTTCGAGTTTGTAGTTGTAGATTTTCTAGTTGCAGAGTTCCTAGTTTTGGAGTATCTAGTTGCGGAGTCTCTAATTGTGCAGTCTCTAGTTTTGGAGTCTCTAGTTGTGGAGTTTCTGGTTGTGGAGTTTATAGTTGTGGAATTTCTAACTGTGGAGATTCTAGTTGCGGAGTTTCTAGTTGCAGAGTTTCTAGTTGGGGAGTTTCTAGTTGTGGAGTTTTAGTTGTGGAGTTTAAAGTTGTGGAATTTATAGGTGTGGAGTTTCTAGTGTTGGAGTTTCTAGTTTTCGGGTTTCTAGTTACGGAGTTTCTAGTTGTGGAGTTTCTAGTTGTGGAGTTTCTAGTTGTGGAGCTTTTAGTTGAGGAATCTCCAGTTGTTGAGTTTCTAGTTGTGGAAGTTCTAGTTGTGGAGTTTCTAGTTGCGGAGTTTCTGGCTGTGGAGTTTCTAGTTGCGGAGTTTCTAGTTTTGGAGTTTCTAGTTGTGAGGTTCGTAGTTGTGGAGTTTCTAGTTGTCGAGTTTCTAGTTGTGGAGTCTTTAGTTGTGGAGTTTCTAGTTGTGGAGTTTCTAGCTGCGAAGTCTCAAGTTGTGGAGTTTCTAGTTGTGGAGCTTCTAGTTGTGGGGTTCGTAGTTGTGGAGTTTCTAGTTGCGGAGTTTCTCGTTGTGAAGTCTGAAGTTGTGGAGTTTCTAGTTGTGGAGTTTCTAGTTGTGGAGCTTCTAGTTGTGGGGTTCGTAGTTGTGGGGTTCGTAGTTGCGGAGTTTCTAGTTGCGGAGTTTCTCGTTGTGAAGTTTCTAGTTGTGGAGTTTCTAGTAGTTGAGTTTCAAGTTGCCGAGTTTCTAGTTGCGAAGTCTCAAGTACTGGAGTTTTTAGCTGTGGAGTTTCTAGTTGCGGAGCTTCTAGTTGCGGAGTTTCTAGTTGCGGAGTTTCTAGTTGTGGAATTTGTAGTTGTGGAGTATATAGTTGTGGTTTTTCAGGTTGTGGAGTTTTAGTGGCGGAGTTTCTAGTTGCAGAGTTTCTAGTTGCGGAGTTTTCTAGTTGTGGAGTTTCTAGTTGCGGAGTTTCTAGTTGTGGAGCTTCAAGTTGTGGAGTTTCTAGTTGTGGAGTTTGTAGTTGTGGAGTTTGTAGTTGTGGAGTGTCTAGTTGTGGGCTTTCAAGTTGTGGAGTTTCTAGTTGTGGAGTTTCTAGTTGTGGAGCTTTTAGTTGAGGAGTCTCTAGTTTTTGAGTCTCTAGTTGTGGAATTTCTAGTTGTGGAGTGTTTAGTTGCAGAGTTTCCAGTTGTGGAGTTTCTAGTTGCGGAGTCTCTAGTTGTAGAGTTGCTAGTTACGGAGTTTCTAGCTGTGGAGATTCTAGTGGCGGAGTCTCTAGTTGTGCAGTCTCTAGTTGTGGAGTCTGTAGTTGTGGAGTTTCTAGTTGCGGAGTTTGAAGTTGTGGAGTTTCTAGCTGTGGAGTTTCTAGTTGCAGGGTTTCTAGTTGCGGAGTTTTCTAGTTGTGGAGTTTCTAGTTGCGGAGGTTCTACTTGCGGAGTTTCAAGTTGTGGAGTTTCTGGTTGTGGAGTTTCAAGTTGTGGAATTTATAGGTGTGGAGTTTCTAGTTGTGGAGTTTCTGGTGTCCGGTTTTCTAGTTACGGAGTTTCTAGTAGTGGAGTTTCTAGTTGTGGAGCTTTTAGTTGAGGAGTCTCTAGTTGTTGATTCTCTAGTTGTGGAAGTTCTAGTTGTGGAGTTTCTAGTTCCGGAGTTTCTAGTTGCAGAGTTTCTAGTTGCGGAGTTTTCTAGTTGTGGAGATTCTAGTGGCGGAGTTTCTAGTTGCGGAAATTAAGTTGTGGAGTTTCTCGTTGTGGAGTTTCTAGTTGTGGAGTTTCTAGTTGCGGAGTTTCTAGTTGTGGAGTTTCTAGTTGTGGAGTTTCTAGTAGTTGAGTTTCTAGTTGTCGAGTTTCTAGTTGCGAAGTCTAAAGTCGTGGAGTTTCTAGCTGTGGAGTTTCTAGTTGTGGTGCTTCTAGTTAGGGAGTTTCTAGTTGCGCAGTTTCTAGTTGTGGATTTTGTTGTTGTGGGGTATATAGTTGTCGTGTTTCAAGTTGTGGAGTTTCTAGTTGCGGAGTTTCTAGTTGCAGAGTTTCTAGTTCCGGAGTTTTCTAGTTGTGGAGTTTCTAGTTGTGGAATTTGTAGTTGTGGAGTATCTAGTTGTGGACTTTCAAGTTGTACAGTTTCTAGTTGTGGAGCTTCTAGTTGCGGAGTTTTCTAGTTGCGGAGTCTGTAGTTGTGGAGTTTCTAGTTGTGGAATTTCAAGTTGTGGAGTCTCTAGTGGCGGAGTGAGTTTCTAGTTGCGGAGTTTCTGGTTGTGGAGTTTCTAGTTGCGGAGCCGGTAGTTGTGGAGTTTTTAGTTGTGGAGTTTCTAGTTGTGGAGTTTCTAGTGTTTGAATTTCTAGTTGCCGAGTTCTTTAGTTGCGAAGTCTCAAGTTGTGGAAATTCTAGGTGTGAAGTTTCAAGTTGCGGAGTTTCTAGTTGGGGAGTTTCTAGTTGTGGAGTTTTTAGTTGAGGAGTCTCTATTTGTGGAGTCTCTAGTTGTGGAGTTTCTAGTTGTGGAGTGTCTACTTGTGGAGTTTCTAGTTGTGGAGTTTCTAGTTGCAGAGTTTCTAGTTGCGAAGTTTCTTGTTGCAGAGTTTCTAGTTGTGGAGTTTCTAGTTGTGAAGTTTTAGTTGTGGAGTTTCAAGTTGTGGAATTCATAGGTGTGGTGTTTCTAGTTGTGGAGTTTCTAGTTTTCGAGTTTCTATTTACGGAGTTTCTAGTTGTGGAGTTTTTAGTTGTGGAGCTTTTAGTTGAGGAGTCTCTAGTTGTTGAGTCTCTAGTTGTGGAAGTTCTAGTTGTGGAGTTTCTGGTTGCGGAGTTTCTTGTTGCGGAGTTTCTAGATGTGGAGTTTCTAGTTGTGGAGTTTCTGGCTGTGGAGTTTATAGTTGCGGAGTTTCTAGTATCGGAGTATCTAGTTGTGGAGTTTCTAGTTGTGGAGTTTCTAGTTGTAGAGTTTCTAGTTGCGAAGCCTCAAGTTGTGGAGTTTCTAGTTGTCGAGTTTCTAGTTGTGGAGTTTCTAGTTGTGGGGTTTGTAGTTAAAGGGGTTCGTAGTGTTGCAGTTCTAGTTGTGGAGTCTCTAGTTGAGGAGTTTCCATTTGTGTTGTTTCCAGCTGTGGAGTTTCTAGTTGCGGAGTTTCTAGATGCAGAGTTTCTAGTTGCGGAGTTTACTAGTTGTGGAGATTGTAGTGGTGGAGTTTCTAGTTGCGGGGTTCCAAGTTGTGGAGTTTCTAGTTGTGGAGCTTCTAGTTCTGGGGTTCGTAGTTGTCGGATTCGTAGTTGTGCAGTTTCTAGTTTTGGAGTCTCTAGTTGTGGAGTTTCCAGTTGTGGAGTTTCTAGCTGTGGAGTTTCTAGTTGCGGAGCTTCTAGTTGTGGAGTTTTCTAGTTGTGGAGATTCTAGTGGCGGAGTTTCTAGTTGTGGATTTTCTAGCTGTGGAGTTTCTAGTTGCGAAGTTTTTAGTTGCGGAGTTTCTGGTTGTGGAGTTTCTAGTTGTGGAGTCTGTAGTTGTGGAGTATCTATTTGTTGGGTTTCAAGTTGTGGAGTTTCTAGTTGTGGAGTTTCTAGTTGTTGAGTTTCTAGTAGTTGAGTTTCTAGTTGCCGAGTTTCTAGTTGCGAAATCTCAAGTCGTGGAGTTTCTAGCTGTGGAGTTTCTAGTTGCGGAGCTTCTAGTTGCGGAGTTTCTAGTTGTGGAGCTTCTAGTTCTGGGGTTCGTTGTTGTGGGATTCGTAGTTGTGCAGTTTCTAGTTTTGGAGTCTCTAGTTGTGGAGTTTCCAGTTGTGGAGTTTCTAGCTGTGGAGTTTCTAGTTGCGGAGTTTCTAGTTGCAGAGTTTCTAGTTGTGGATTTTGTAGTTGTGGAGTATATAGTTGTGGTGTTTCAAGTTGTGGAGTTTCTAGTTGCGGAGTTTCTAGTTGCAGAGTTTCTAGTTCCGGAGTTTTCTAGTTACGGAGTTTCTAGTAGTGGAGTTTCTAGTTGTGGAGCTTTTAGTTGAGGAGTCTCTAGTTGTTGAGTCTCTAGTTGTTGAGTCTCTAGTTGTGGAAGTTCTAGTTGTGGAGTTTCTAGTACCGGAGTTTCTAGTTGCAGAGTTTCTAGTTGCGGAGTTTTCTAGTTGTGGAGATTCTAGTGGCGGAGTTTCTAGTCGCGGAAATTAAGTTGTGGAGTTTCTCGTTGTGGAGTTTCTAGTTGTGGAGTTTCTAGTTGCGGAGTTTCTAGTTGTGGAGTTTCTAGTTGTGGAGTTTCTAGTATTTGAGTTTCTAGTTGTCGAGTTTCTAGTTGCGAAGTCTAAAGTCGTGGCGTTTGTAGCTGTGGAGTTTCTGGTTGTGGAGCTTCTAGTAAGGGAGTTTCTAGTTGTGGATTTTGTTGTTGTGGGGTATATAGTTGTGGTGTTTCAAGTTGTGGAGTTTCTAGTTGCGGAGTTTCTAGTTGCAGAGTTTCTAGTTCCGGAGTTTTCTAGTTGTGGAGTTTCTAGTTGTGGAATTTGTAGTTGTGGAGTATCCAGTTGTGGCCTTTCAAGTTGTACAGTTTCTAGTTGTGGAGCTTCTAGTTGCGGAGTTTTCTAGTTGCGGAGTCTGTAGTTGTGGAGTTTCTAGTTGTGGAATTTCAAGTTGTGGAGTCTCTAGTGGAGGAGTGAGTTTCTAGTTGCGGAGTTTCTTGTTGCAGAGTTTCTAGTTGTTGAGTTTCTAGTTGTGAAGTTCTAGTTGTGGAGTTTCAAGTTGTGGAATTCATAGGTGTGGTGCTTCTAGTTGTGGAGTTTCTAGTTTTCGAGTTTCTAGTTACGGAGGTTCTAGTTGTGGAGTTTTTAGTGGTGGAGCTTTTAGTTGAGGAGTCTCTAGTTGTTGAGTCTCTAGTTGTGGAAGTTCTAGTTGTGGAGTTTCTAGTTGCGGAGTTTCTTGTTGCGGAGTTTCTAGATGTGGAGTTTCTAGTTGTGGAGTTTCTGGCTGTGGAGTTTATAGTTGCGGAGTTTCTAGTATCGGAGTTTCTAGTTGTGGAGTTTCTAGTTGTGGAGTTTCTAGTTGTAGAGCTTCTAGTTGCGAAGCCTCAAGTTGTGGAGTTTCTAGTTGTCGAGTTTCTAGTTGTGGAGTTTCTAGTTGTGGGGTTTGTAGTTAAAGGGGTTCGTAGTTGTGCAGTTCTAGTTGTGGAGTCTCTAGTTGAGGAGTTTCCATTTGTGTTGTTTCTAGTTGTGGAGTATATAGTTGAGGTGTTTCAGGTTGTGGAGTTTTAGTGGCGGAGTTTCTAGTTGCAGAGTTTCTAGTTGCGGAGTTTTCTAGTTGTGGAGTTTCTAGTTGCGGAGTTTCTAGTTGTGGAGCTTCAAGTTGTGGAGTTTCTAGTTGTGGAGTTTCTAGTTGAGGAGTTTGTAGTTGTGGAGTGTCTAGTTGTGGGCTTTCAAGTTGTGGAGTTTATAGTTGTGGAGTTTCTAGTTGCGGAGTTTTCTAGTTGCGGAGTCTGTAGTTGTGGAGTTTCTAGTTGTGGAATTTCTAGTTACGGAGTTTCTAGTTGTGGAGCTTTTAGTTGAGGAGTCTCTAGTTGTTGAGTCTCTAGTTGTGGAATTTCTAGTTGTGGAGTGTTTAGTTGCAGAGTTTCCAGTTGTGGAGTTTCTAGTTGCGGAGTCTCTAGTTGTAGAGTTTCTAGTTACGGAGTTTCTAGCTGTGGAGATTCTAGTGGCGGAGTCTCTAGTTGTGCAGTCTCTAGTTGTGGAGTCTGTAGTTGTGGAGTTTCTAGTTGTGGTGTTTCTAGTTGTGGAGTTTCTAGTAGTTGAGTTTCAAGTTGCCGAGTTTCTAGTTGCGAAGTCTCAAGACGTGGAGTTTTTAGCTGTGGAGGTTCTAGTTGCGGAGCTTCTAGTTGCGGAGTTTCTAGTTGCGGAGTTTCTAGTTGTGGAATTGGTAGTTGTGGAGTATATAGTTGTGGTGTTTCTGGTTGCGGAGTTTCTAGTGGCAGAGTTTCTAGTTGCAGAGTTTCTAGTTGCGGAGTTTTCTAGTTGTGGAGTTTCAAGTTGCAGAGTTTCTAGTTGTGGAGCTTCAAGTTGTGGAGTTTCTAGTTGTGGAGTTTCTAGTTGTGGAGTTTGTAGTTGTGAAGTGTCTAGTTGTGGGCTTTCAAGTTGTGGAGTTTCTAGTTGCGGAGTTTTCTAGTTGCGGAGTCTGTAGTTGTGGAGTTTCTAGTTGTGGAATTTCTAGTTACGGAGTTTCTAGTTGTAGAGCTTTTAGTTGAAGAGTCTCTAGTTGTTGAGTCTCTAGTTGTGGAATTTCTAGTTGTGGAGTGTTTAGTTGCAGAGTTTCCAGTTGTGGAGTTTCTAGTTGCGGAGTCTCTAGTTGTAGAGTTTCTAGTTACGGAGTTTCTAGCTGTGGAGATTCTAGTGGCGGAGTCTCTAGTTGTGCAGTCTCTAGTTGTGGAGTCTGTAGTTGTGGAATTTCTAGTTGCGGAGTTTGAAGTTGTGGAGTTTCTAGCTGTGGAGTTTCTAGTTTCAGGGTTTCTAGTTGCGGAGTTTTCTAGTTGTGGAGTTTCTAGTTGCGGAGTTTCTAGTTGCGGAGTTTCAAGTTGTGGAGTTTCTGGTTGTGGAGTTTCAAGTTGTGGAATTTATAGGTGTGGAGTTTCTAGTTGTGGAGTTTCTGGTTTCCGGGTTTCTAGTTACGGAGTTTCTAGTAGTGGAGTTTCTAGTTGTGGAGCTTTTAGTTGAGGAGTCTCTAGTTGTTGAGTCTCTAGTTGTGGAAGTTCTAGTTGTGGAGTTTCTAGTTGCGGAGTTTCTAGTTGCAGAGTTTCTAGTTGCGGAGTTTTCTAGTTGTGGAGATTCTAGTGGCGGAGTTTCTAGTTGCGGAAATTAAGTTGTGGAATTTCTCGTTGTGGAGTTTCTAGTTGTGGAGTTTCTAGTGGTGGAGTTTCTAGTTGTCGAGTTTCTAGTTGCGAAGTCTAAAGTCGTGGAGTTTCTAGCTGTGGAGTTTCTAGTTGCGGAACTTCTAGTTAGGAGTTTCTAGTTGCGGAGTTTCTAGTTGTGGATTTTGTTGTTGTGGGGTATATAGTTGTGGTGTTTCAAGTTGTGGAGTTTCTAGTTGCGGAGTTTCTAGTTGCAGAGTTTCTAGTTCCGGAGTTATCTAGTTGTGGAGTTTCTAGTTGTGGAATTTGTAGTTGTGGAGTATCTAGTTGTGGACTTTCAAGTTGTACAGTTTCTAGTTGTGGAGCTTCTAGTTGCGGAGTTTTCCAGTTGCGGAGTCTGTAGTTGTGGAGTTTCTAGTTGTGGAATTTCAAGTTGTGGAGTCTCTAGTGGCGGAGTGAGTTTCTAGTTGCGGAGTTTCTGGTTGTGGAGTTTCTAGTTGCGGAGCCGGTAGTTGTGGAGTTTTTAGTTGTGGAGTTTCTAGTTGTGGAGTTTCTAGTGTTTGAATTTCTAGTGTCCGAGTTCTCTAGTTGCGAAGTCTCAAGTTGTGGAAATTCTAGGTGTGAAGTTTCAAGTTGCGGAGTTTCTAGTTGCGGAGTTTCTAGTTGTGGAGTTTTTAGTTGAGGAGTCTCTAGTTGTGAATTTTTAGTTGTGGAGTTTCAAGTTGTGGAATTCATAGGTGTGGTGTTTCTAGTTGTGGAGTTTCTAGTTTTCGAGTTTCTAGTTACGGTGTTTCTAGTTGTGGAGTTTTTAGTTGTGGAGCTTTTAGTTGAGGAGTCTCTAGTTGTTGAGTCTCCAGTTGTGGAAGTTCTAGTTGTGGAGTTTCTAGTTGCAGAGTTTCTTGTTGCGGAGTTTCTAGATGTGGAGTTTCTAGTTGTGGAGTTTCTGGCTGTGGAGTTTATAGTTGCGGAGTTTCTAGTATCGGAGTTTCTAGTTGTGTAGTTTCTAGTTGTGGAGTTTCTAGTTGTAGAGTTTCTAGTTGCGAAGCCTGAAGTTGAGGAGTTTCCATTTGTGTTGTTTCTAGCTGTGGAGTTTCTAGTTGCGGAGTTTCTAGATGCAGAGTTTCTAGTTGCGGAGTTTACTAGTCGTGGAGTTTCTAGCTGTGGAGTTTCTAGTTGCGGAGCTTCTAGTTGCGGAGTTTCTAGTTGTGGAGCTTCTAGTTCTGGGGTTCGTTGTTGTGGGATTCGTAGTTGTGCAGTTTCTAGTTTTGGAGTCTCTAGTTGTGGAGTTTCCAGTTGTGGAGTTTCTAGCTGTGGAGTTTCTAGTTGCGGAGTTTCTAGTTGCAGAGTTTCTAGTTCCGGAGTTTTCTAGTTGTGGAGTTTCTAGTTGCGAAGTTTCTAGTTGTGGAGCTTCAAGTTGTGGAGTATCTAGTTGTGGACTTTCAAGTTGTGAAGTTTCTAGTTGTGGAGTTTCTAGTTGCGGAGTTTTCTAGTTGCGGAGTCTGTAGTTTTGGAGTTTCTAGTTGTGGAGTTTCTAGTTGTGGATTTTCTAGCTGTGGAGTTTCTAGTGTCGGAGTTTCTAGTTGTGGGGTTCGTAGTTGTGGAGTTCGTAGTTGTGGAGTTTCTAGTTGCGAAATCTCAAGTCGTGGAGTTTCTAGCTGTGGAGTTTCTAGTTGCGGAGTTTCTAGTTGCAGAGTTTCTAGTTCTGGAGTTTTCTGGTTGTGGAGTTTCTAGTGGCGGAGTTTCTAGCTGTGGAGCTTCAAGTTGTGGAGTTTCTCGTTGTGGAGTTTCTAGTTGTGGAGGTTGTAGTTGTGGAGTATCTAGTTGTGGACTTTCAAGTTGTGGAGTTTCTAGTTGTGGAGTTTCTAGTTGTTAATTTTCTAGCTGTGGAGTTTCTATTTGCGGAGTTTCTAGTTGCAGAGTTTCTAGTTGTGGATTTTCTAGCTGTGGAATTTCTGCTTGCAGAGTTTTTAGTTGCGGTGTTTCTAGTTGTGGAGTTTCTAGTTGTTGAGTTTCTAGTTGCCGAGTTCTTTAGTTGCGAAGTCTCAAGTTGTAGAGTTTCTAGCTGTGGAGTTTCTAGTTGCGGAGTTTCTAGTTGCGGAGTTTCTAGTTGTGGATTTTTTAGTTGTGCAGTCTCTACTTGTGGAGTTTCTAGTTGTGGAGTGTCTACCTGTGGAGTTTCTAGTTGTGGAGTTTCTATTTGTAGTTTTTAGTTTTCGAGTTTGTAGTTGTAGATTTTCTAGTTGCAGAGTTCCTAGTTTTGGAGTATCTAGTTGCGGAGTCTCTAATTGTGCAGTCTCTAGTTTTGGAGTCTCTAGTTGTGGAGTTTCTGGTTGTGGAGTTTATAGTTGTGGAATTTCTAACTGTGGAGATTCTAGTTGCGGAGTTTCTAGTTGCAGAGTTTCTAGTTGGGGAGTTTCTAGTTGTGGAGTTTTAGTTGTGGAGTTTAAAGTTGTGGAATTTATAGGTGTGGAGTTTCTAGTGTTGGAGCTTCTAGTTTTCGGGTTTCTAGTTACGGAGTTTCTAGTTGTGGAGTTTCTAGTTGTGGAGTTTCTAGTTGTGGAGCTTTTAGTTGAGGAATCTCCAGTTGTTGAGTTTCTAGTTGTGGAAGTTCTAGTTGTGGAGTTTCTAGTTGCGGAGTTTCTGGCTGTGGAGTTTCTAGTTGCGGAGTTTCTAGTTTTGGAGTTTCTAGTTGTGAGGTTCGTAGTTGTGGAGTTTCTAGTTGTCGAGTTGTGGAGTCTTTAGTTGTGGAGTTTCTAGTTGTGGAGTTTCTAGCTGCGAAGTTTCAAGTTGTGGAGTTTCTAGTTGTGGAGTTTCTAGTTGTGGAGCTTCTAGTTGTGGGGTTCGTAGTTGTGGGGTTCGTAGTTGTGGAGTTTCTAGTTGCGGAGTTTCTCGTTGTGAAGTCTGAAGTTGTGGAGTTTCTAGTTGTGGAGTTTCTAGTTGTGGAGCTTCTAGTTGTGGGGTTCGTAGTTGTGGGGTTCGTAGTTGCGGAGTTTCTAGTTGCGGAGTTTCTCGTTGTGAAGTTTCTAGTTGTGGAGTTTCTAGTAGTTGAGTTTCAAGTTGCCGAGTTTCTAGTTGCGAAGTCTCAAGTACTGGAGTTTTTAGCTGTGGAGTTTCTAGTTGCGGAGCTTCTAGTTGCGGAGTTTCTAGTTGCGGAGTTTCTAGTTGTGGAATTTGTAGTTGTGGAGTATATAGTTGTGGTGTTTCAGGTTGTGGAGTTTTAGTGGCGGAGTTTCTAGTTGCAGAGTTTCTAGTTGCGGAGTTTTCTAGTTGTGGAGTTTCTAGTTGCGGAGTTTCTAGTTGTGGAGCTTCAAGTTGTGGAGTTTCTAGTTGTGGAGTTTCTAGTTGTGGAGTTTGTAGTTGTGGAGTGTCTAGTTGTGGGCTTTCAAGTTGTGGAGTTTATAGTTGTGGAGTTTCTAGTTGCGGAGTTTTCTAGTTGCGGAGTCTGTAGTTGTGGAGTTTCTGGTTGTGGAATTTCTAGTTACGGAGTTTCTAGTTGTGGAGCTTTTAGTTGAGGAGTCTCTAGTTGTTGAGTCTCTAGTTGTGGAATTTCTAGTTGTGGAGTGTTTAGTTGCAGAGTTTCCAGTTGTGGAGTTTCTAGTTGCGGAGTCTCTAGTTGTAGAGTTGCTAGTTACGGAGTTTCTAGCTGTGGAGATTCTAGTGGCGGAGTCTCTAGTTGTGCAGTCTCTAGTTGTGGAGTCTGTAGTTGTGGAGTTTCTAGTTGCGGAGTTTGAAGTTGCGGAGTTTCTAGATGTGGAGTTTCTAGTTGTGGAGTTTCTGGCTGTGGAGTTTAGAGTTGCGGAGTTTCTAGTATCGGAGTTTCTAGTTGTGGAGTTTCTAGTTGTGGAGTTTCTAGTTGTAGAGTTTCTAGTTGCGAAGCCTCAAGTTGTGGAGTTTCTAGTTGTCGAGTTTCTAGTTGTGGAGTTTCTAGTTGTGGGGTTTGTAGTTAAAGGGGTTCGTAGTTGTGCAGTTCTAGTTGTGGAGTCTCTAGTTGAGGAGTTTCCATTTGTGTTGTTTCCAGCTGTGGAGTTTCTAGTTGCGGAGTTTCTAGATGCAGAGTTTCTAGTTGTGGAGTTTACTAGTTGTGGAGATTGTAGTGGTGGAGTTTCTAGTTGCGGGGTTCCAAGTTGTGGAGTTTCTAGTTGTGGAGCTTCAAGTTCTGGGGTTCGTAGTTATCGGATTCGTAGTTGTGCAGTTTCTAGTTTTGGAGTCTCTAGTTGTGGAGTTTCCAGTTGTGGAGTTTCTAGCTGTGGAGTTTCTAGTTGCGGAGCTTCTAGTTGTGGAGTTTTCTAGTTGTGGAGATTCTAGTGGCGGAGTTTCTAGTTGCGGAGTTTCAAGTTGTGGAGTTTCTCGTTGTGGAGTTTCTAGTTGTGGATTTTCTAGCTGTGGAGTTTCTAGTTGCGAAGTTTTTAGTTGCGGAGTTTCTGGTTGTGGAGTTTCTAGTTGTGGAGTCTGTAGTTGTGGAGTATCTATTTGTTGGGTTTCAAGTTGTGGAGTTTCTAGTTGTGGAGTTTCTAGTTGTTGAGTTTCTTGTAGTTGAGTTTCTAGTTGCCGAGTTTCTAGTTGCGAAATCTCAAGTCGTGGAGTTTCTAGCTGTGGAGTTTCTAGTTGCGGAGCTTCTAGTTGCGGAGTTTCTAGTTGTGGAGCTTCTAGTTCTGGGGTTCGTTGTTGTGGGATTCGTAGTTGTGCAGTTTCTAGTTTTGGAGTCTCTAGTTGTGGAGTTTCCAGTTGTGGAGTTTCTAGCTGTGGAGTTTCTAGTTGCGGAGTTTCTAGTTGCAGAGTTTCTAGTTGTGGATTTTGTAGTTGTGGAGTATCTAGTTGTGGACTTTCAAGTTGTGAAGTTTCTAGTTGTGGAGTTTCTAGTTGCGGAGTTTTCTAGTTGCGGAGTCTGTAGTTGTGGAGTTTCTAGTTGTGGAGTTTCTAGTTGTGGATTTTCTAGCTGTGGAAATTCTAGTTGCGGAGTTTCTAGTTGTGGGGTTCGTAGTTGTGGAGTTCGTAGTTGTGGAGTTTCTAGTTGTGGAGTCTCTAGTTGGGGAGTTTCCAGTTGTGGAGTTTCTAGCTGTGGAGTTTTTCGTCGCGGAGTTTCTAGTTGCAGAGTTTCTAGTAGCGGAGTTTTCTAGTTGTGGAGGTTCTAGTGGCGGAGTTTCTAGCTGTGGAGGTTCTAGTTGTGGAGTTTTTAGTTGCGGAGTTTCTGGTTGTGGAGTTTCTAGTTCTGGAGTCTGTAGTTGTTTAGTATCTATTTGTTGGGTTTCAAGTTGTGGAGTTTCTAGTTGCGGTGTTTCTAGTTGCAGAGTTTCTAGTTCCGGAGTTTTCTAGTTGTGGAGTTTCTCGTTGTGCAGTTTCTAGTTGTGGAGTTTGTAGTTGTGGTGTATCTAGTTGTGGACTTTCAAGTTGTGGAGTTTCTAGTTGTGGAGTTTCTAGTTGTTAATTTTCTAGCTGTGGAGTTTCTATTTGCGGAGTTTCTAGTTGCAGAGTTTCTTGTTGTGGATTTTCTAGCTGTGGAATTTCTGCTTGCAGAGTTTTTAGTTGCGGTGTTTCTAGTTGTGGAGTTTCTAGTTGTTGAGTTTCTAGTTGCCGAGTTCTTTAGTTGCGAAGTCTCAAGTTGTAGAGTTTCTAGCTGTGGAGTTTCTAGTTGCGGAGTTTCTAGTTGCGGAGTTTCTAGTTGTGGATTTTTTAGTTGTGGAGTCTCTAGTTGTGGAGTTTCTAGTTGTGGAGTGTCAACTTGTGGAGTTTCTAGTTGTGGAGTTTCTATTTGTAGTTTTTAGTTTTCGAGTTTGTAGTTGTAGATTTTCTAGTTGCAGAGTTCCTAGTTTTGGAGTATCTAGTTGCGGAGTCTCTAATTGTGCAGTCTCTTGTTTTGGAGTCTCTAGTTGTGGAGTTTCTGGTTGTGGAGTTTATAGTTGTGGAATTTCTAACTGTGGAGATTCTAGTTGCGGAGTTTCTAGTTGCAGAGTTTCTAGTTGTGGAGTTTCTAGTTGTGGAGTTTTAGTTGTGGAGTTTAAAGTTGTGGAATTTATAGGTGTGGAGTTTCTAGTTGTGGAGTTTCTAGTTTTTGGGTTTCTAGTTACGGAGTTTCTAGTTGTGGAGTTTCTAGTTGTGGAGCTTTTAGTTGAGGAGTCTCTAGTTGTTGAGTCTCTAGTTGTGGAAGTTCTAGTTGTGGAGTTTCTTGTTGCGGAGTTTCTAGTTGTGGAGTTTCTAGTTGTGGAGTTTCTGGCTCTGGAGTTTCTAGTTGCGAAGTTTCTAGTTGTGGAGTTTCTAGTTGTGAGGTTCGTAGTTGTGGAGTTTCTAATTGTCGAGTTTCTAGTTGTGGAGTCTCTAGTTGTGGGGTTCGTAGTTGTGGGGTTCGTAGTTGTGGGGTTCGTAGTTGTGGAGTTTCTAGTTGCGGAGTTTCAAGTCGTGGAGTTTCTCGTTGTGGAGTTTCTAGTTGTGGATTGTCTAGCTGTGGAGTTTCTAGTTGCGGAGTTTTTAGTTGCGGAGTTTCTTGTTGTGAAGTTTCTAGTTGTGGAGTTTCCAGTTGTGGAGTTTGTAGTTGTGGAGTATCTATTTGTTGGGTTTCAAGTTGTGGAGTTTCTAGTTGTGGAGTTTCTAGTTGTGGATTTTCTAGTTGTTGAGTTTCTAGTTGCCGAGTTTTTAGTTGCGAAGTCTCAAGTCGAGGAGTTTTTAGCTGTGGAGTTTCTAGTTGCGGAGCTTCTATTTAAGGAGTTTCAAGTTGCGGAGCTTCTAGTTGTGGAATTTGTAGTTGTGGAATATATAGTTGTGGTGTTTCAAGTTGTGGAGTTTCTAGTGGCGGAGTTTCAAGTTGCAGAGTTTCTAGTTGCGGAGTTTTCTAGTTGTGGAGTTTTTAGTTGCGGAGTTTCTAGTTGTGGAGCTTCAAGTTGTGGAGTTTGTAGTTGTGGAGTTTCTAGTTGTGGAGTTTGTAGTTGTGGAGTATCTAGTTGTGGGCTTTCAAGTTGTGGAGTTTCTAGTTGTGGAGTTTCTAGTTGCGGAGTTTTCTAGTTGCGGAGTCTGTAGTTGTGGAGTTTCTAGTTGTGGAGTTTGTAGTTGTGGAGTATCTAGTTGTGGACTTTCAAGTTGTGAAGTTTCTAGTTGTGGAGTTTCTAGTTGCGGAGTTTTCTAGTTGCGGAGTCTGTAGTTGTGGAGTTTCTAGTTGTAGAGTTTCTAGTTGTGGATTTTCTAGCTGTGGAGTTTCTAGTTGCGGAGTTTCTAGTTGTGGGGTTCGTAGTTGTGGATTTCGTAGTTGTGGAGTTTCTAGTTGTGGAGTCTCTAGTTGGGGAGTTTCTAGTTGTGGAGTTTCTAGTTGTGGAGCTTTTAGTTGAGGAATCTCTAGTTGTTGAGTTTCTAGTTGTGGAAGTTCTAGTTGTGGAGTTTCTAGTTGCGGAGTTTCTGGCTGTGGAGTTTCTAGTTGCGGAGTTTCTAGTTTTGGAGTTTCTAGTTGTGAGGTTCGTAGTTGTGGAGTTTCTAGTTGTCGAGTTTCTAGTTGTGGAGTCTTTAGTTGTGGAGTTTCTAGTTGTGGAGTTTCTAGTTGCGAAGTCTCAAGTTGTGGAGTTTCTAGTTGTGGAGTTTCTAGTTGTGGAGCTTCTAGTTGTGGGGTTCGTAGTTGTGGGGTTCGTAGTTGTGGAGTTTCTAGTTGCAGAGTTTCTCGTTGTGAAGTCTGAAGTTGTGGAGTTTCTAGTTGTGGAGTTTCTAGTTGTGGAGCTTCTAGTTGTGGGGTTCGTAGTTGTGGGGTTCGTAGTTGCGGAGTTTCTAGTTGCAGAGTTTCTCGTTGTGAAGTTTCTAGTTGTGGAGTTTCTAGTAGTTGAGTTTCAAGTTGCCGAGTTTCTAGTTGCGAAGTCTCAAGTACTGGAGTTTTTAGCTGTGGAATTTCTAGTTGCGGAGCTTCTAGTTGCGGAGTTGCTAGTTGCGGAGTTTCTAGTTGTGGAATTTGTAGTTGTGGAGTATATAGTTGTGGTGTTTCAGGTTGTGGAGTTTTAGTGGCGGAGTTTCTAGTTGCAGAGTTTCTAGTTGCGGAGTTTTCTAGTTGTGGAGTTTCTAGTTGCGGAGTTTCTAGTTGTGGAGCTTCAAGTTGTGGAGTTTCTAGTTGTGGAGTTTCTAGTTGTGGAGTTTGTAGTTGTGGAGTGTCTAGTTGTGGGCTTTCAAGTTGTGGAGTTTATAGTTGTGGAGTTTCTAGTTGCGGAGTTTTCCAGCTGCGGAGTCTGTAGTTGTGGAGTTTCTAGTTGTGGAATTTCTAGTTACGGAGTTTCTAGTTGTGGAGCTTTTAGTTGAGGAGTCTCTAGTTGTTGAGTCTCTAGTTGTGGAATTTCTAGTTGTGGAGTGTTTAGTTGCAGAGTTTCCAGTTGTAGAGTTTCTAGTTGCGGAGTCTCTAGTTGTAGAGTTTCTAGTTACGGAGTTTCTAGCTGTGGAGATTCTAGTTGCGGAGTCTCTAGTTGTGCAGTCTCTAGTTGTGGAGTCTGTAGTTTTGGAGTTTCTAGTTGCGGAGTTTGAAGTTGTGGAGTTTCTAGGTGTGGAGTTTCTAGTTGCAGGGTTTCTAGTTGCGGAGTTTTCTAGTTGTGGAGTTTCTAGTTGCGGAGTTTCTACTTGCGGAGTTTCAAGTTGTGGAGTTTCTGGTTGTGGAGTTTCAAGTTGTGGAATTTATAGGTGTGGAGTTTCTAGTTGTGGAGTTTCTGGTTTCCGGGTTTCTAGTTACGGAGTTTCTAGTAGTGGAGTTTCTAGTTGTGGAGCTTTTAGTTGAGGAGTCTCTAGTTGTTGACTCTCTAGTTGTTGAGTCTCTAGTTGTGGAAGTTCTAGTTGTGGAGCTTCTAGTTCCGGAGTTTCTAGTTGCAGAGTTCCTAGTTGCGGAGTTTTCTAGTTGTGGAGATTCTAGTGGCGGAGTTTCTAGTTGCGGAAATTAAGTTGTGGAGTTTCTCGTTGTGGAGTTTCTAGTTGTGGAGTTTCTAGTTGCGGAGTTTCTAGTTGTGGAGTTTCTAGTAGTTGAGTTTCTAGTTGTGGAGCTTCTAGTTGTGGGGTTCGTAGTTGTGGAGTTTCTAGTTGCGGAGTTTCTCGTTGTGAGGTCTGAAGTTGTGGAATTTCTAGTTGTGGAGTTTCTAGTTGTGGAGCTTCTAGTTGTGGGGTTCGTAGTTGTGGGGTTCGTAGTGGCGGAGTTTCTAGTTGCGGAGTTTCTCGTTGTGAAGTTTCGAGTTGTGGAGTTTCTAGTTGTGGAGTTTCTAGTAGTTGAGTTTCAAGTTGCCGAGTTTCTAGTTGCGAAGTCTCAAGTACTGGAGTTTTTAGCTGTGGAGTTTCTAGTTGCGGAGCTTCTATTTGCGGAGTTTCTAGTTGCGGAGTTTCTAGTTGTGGAATTTGTAGTTGTGGAGTATATAGTTGTGGTGTTTCAGGTTGTGGAGTTTTAGTGGCGGAGTTTCTAGTTGCAGAGTTTCTAGTTGCGGAGTTTTCTGGTTGTGGAGTTTCTAGTTGCGGAGTTTCTAGTTGTGGAGCTTCAAGTTGTGGAGTTTATAGTTGTGGAGTTTCTAGTTGCGGAGTTTTCTAGTTGCGGAGTCTGTAGTTGTGGAGTTTCTAGTTGTGGAATTTCTAGTTACGGAGTTTCTAGTTGTGGAGCTTTTAGTTGAGGAGTCTCTAGTTGTTGAGTCTCTAGTTGTGGAATTTCTAGTTGTGGAGTGTTTAGTTGCAGAGTTTCCAGTTGTGGAGTTTCTAGTTTCGGAGTCTCTAGTTGTAGAGTTTCTAGTTACGGAGTTTCTAGCTGTGGAGATTCTAGTGGCGGAGTCTCTAGTTGTGCAGTCTCTAGTTGTGGAGTCTGTAGTTGTGGAGTTTCTAGTTGTGGTGTTTCTAGTTGTGGAGTTTCTAGTAGTTGAGTTTCAAGTTGCCGAGTTTCTAGTTGCGAAGTCTCAAGACGTGGAGTTTTTAGCTGTGGAGGTTCTAGTTGCGGAGCTTCTAGTTGCGGAGTTTCTAGTTGCGGAGTTTCTAGTTGTGGAATTGGTAGTTGTGGAGTATATAGTTGTGGTGTTTCTGGTTGCGGAGTTTCTAGTGGCAGAGTTTCTAGTTGCAGAGTTTCTAGTTGCGGAGTTTTCTAGTTGTGGAGTTTCAAGTTGCAGAGTTTCTAGTTGTGGAGCTTCAAGTTGTGGAGTTTCTAGTTGTGGAGTTTCTAGTTGTGGAGTTTGTAGTTGTGAAGTGTCTAGTTGTGGGCTTTCAAGTTGTGGAGTTTCTAGTTGCGGAGTTTTCTAGTTGCGGAGTCTGTAGTTGTGGAGTTTCTAGTTGTGGAATTTCTAGTTACGGAGTTTCTAGTTGTGGAGCTTTTAGTTGAAGAGTCTCTAGTTGTTGAGTCTCTAGTTGTGGAATTTCTAGTTGTGGAGTGTTTAGTTGCAGAGTTTCCAGTTGTGGAGTTTCTAGTTGCGGAGTCTCTAGTTGTAGAGTTTCTAGTTACGGAGTTTCTAGCTGTGGAGATTCTAGTGGCGGAGTCTCTAGTTGTGCAGTCTCTAGTTGTGGAGTCTGTAGTTGTGGAATTTCTAGTTGCGGAGTTTCTGGTTTCCGGGTTTCTAGTTACGGAGTTTCTAGTAGTGGAGTTTCTAGTTGTGGAGCTTTTAGTTGAGGAGTCTCTAGTTGTTGAGTCTCTAGTTGTGGAAGTTCTAGTTGTGGAGTTTCTAGTTGCGGAGTTTCTAGTTGCAGAGTTTCTAGTTGCGGAGTTTTCTAGTTGTGGAGATTCTAGTGGCGGAGTTTCTAGTTGCGGAAATTAAGTTGTGGAATTTCTCGTTGTGGAGTTTCTAGTTGTGGAGTTTCTAGTGGTGGAGTTTCTAGTTGTCGAGTTTCTAGTTGCGAAGTCTAAAGTCGTGGAGTTTCTAGCTGTGGAGTTTCTAGTTGCGGAACTTCTAGTTAGGAGTTTCTAGTTGCGGAGTTTCTAGTTGTGGATTTTGTTGTTGTGGGGTATATAGTTGTGGTGTTTCAAGTTGTGGAGTTTCTAGTTGCGGAGTTTCTAGTTGCAGAGTTTCTAGTTCCGGAGTTATCTAGTTGTGGAGTTTCTAGTTGTGGAATTTGTAGTTGTGGAGTATCTAGTTGTGGACTTTCAAGTTGTACAGTTTCTAGTTGTGGAGCTTCTAGTTGCGGAGTTTTCCAGTTGCGGAGTCTGTAGTTGTGGAGTTTCTAGTTGTGGAATTTCAAGTTGTGGAGTCTCTAGTGGCGGAGTGAGTTTCTAGTTGCGGAGTTTCTGGTTGTGGAGTTTCTAGTTGCGGAGCCGGTAGTTGTGGAGTTTTTAGTTGTGGAGTTTCTAGTTGTGGAGTTTCTAGTGTTTGAATTTCTAGTGTCCGAGTTCTCTAGTTGCGAAGTCTCAAGTTGTGGAAATTCTAGGTGTGAAGTTTCAAGTTGCGGAGTTTCTAGTTGCGGAGTTTCTAGTTGTGGAGTTTTTAGTTGAGGAGTCTCTAGTTGTGAATTTTTAGTTGTGGAGTTTCAAGTTGTGGAATTCATAGGTGTGGTGTTTCTAGTTGTGGAGTTTCTAGTTTTCGAGTTTCTAGTTACGGTGTTTCTAGTTGTGGAGTTTTTAGTTGTGGAGCTTTTAGTTGAGGAGTCTCTAGTTGTTGAGTCTCCAGTTGTGGAAGTTCTAGTTGTGGAGTTTCTAGTTGCAGAGTTTCTTGTTGCGGAGTTTCTAGATGTGGAGTTTCTAGTTGTGGAGTTTCTGGCTGTGGAGTTTATAGTTGCGGAGTTTCTAGTATCGGAGTTTCTAGTTGTGTAGTTTCTAGTTGTGGAGTTTCTAGTTGTAGAGTTTCTAGTTGCGAAGCCTGAAGTTGAGGAGTTTCCATTTGTGTTGTTTCTAGCTGTGGAGTTTCTAGTTGCGGAGTTTCTAGATGCAGAGTTTCTAGTTGCGGAGTTTACTAGTCGTGGAGTTTCTAGCTGTGGAGTTTCTAGTTGCGGAGCTTCTAGTTGCGGAGTTTCTAGTTGTGGAGCTTCTAGTTCTGGGGTTCGTTGTTGTGGGATTCGTAGTTGTGCAGTTTCTAGTTTTGGAGTCTCTAGTTGTGGAGTTTCCAGTTGTGGAGTTTCTAGCTGTGGAGTTTCTAGTTGCGGAGTTTCTAGTTGCAGAGTTTCTAGTTCCGGAGTTTTCTAGTTGTGGAGTTTCTAGTTGCGAAGTTTCTAGTTGTGGAGCTTCAAGTTGTGGAGTATCTAGTTGTGGACTTTCAAGTTGTGAAGTTTCTAGTTGTGGAGTTTCTAGTTGCGGAGTTTTCTAGTTGCGGAGTCTGTAGTTTTGGAGTTTCTAGTTGTGGAGTTTCTAGTTGTGGATTTTCTAGCTGTGGAGTTTCTAGTGTCGGAGTTTCTAGTTGTGGGGTTCGTAGTTGTGGAGTTCGTAGTTGTGGAGTTTCTAGTTGCGAAATCTCAAGTCGTGGAGTTTCTAGCTGTGGAGTTTCTAGTTGCGGAGTTTCTAGTTGCAGAGTTTCTAGTTCTGGAGTTTTCTGGTTGTGGAGTTTCTAGTGGCGGAGTTTCTAGCTGTGGAGCTTCAAGTTGTGGAGTTTCTCGTTGTTGAGTTTCTAGTTGTGGAGGTTGTAGTTGTGGAGTATCTAGTTGTGGACTTTCAAGTTGTGGAGTTTCTAGTTGTGGAGTTTCTAGTTGTTAATTTTCTAGCTGTGGAGATTCTAGTGGCGGAGTCTCTAGTTGTGCAGTCTCTAGTTGTGGAGTCTGTAGTTGTGGAGTTTCTAGTTGCGGAGTTTGAAGTTGCGGAGTTTCTAGATGTGGAGTTTCTAGTTGTGGAGTTTCTGGCTGTGGAGTTTAGAGTTGCTGAGTTTCCAGTATCGGAGTTTCTAGTTGTGGAGTTTCTAGTTGTGGAGTTTCTAGTTGTAGAGTTTCTAGTTGCGAAGCCTCAAGTTGTGGAGTTTCTAGTTGTCGAGTTTCTAGTTGTGGAGTTTCTAGTTGTGGGGTTTGTAGTTAAAGGGGTTCGTAGTTGTGCAGTTCTAGTTGTGGAGTCTCTAGTTGAGGAGTTTCCATTTGTGTTGTTTCCAGCTGTGGAGTTTCTAGTTGCGGAGTTTCTAGATGCAGAGTTTCTAGTTGTGGAGTTTACTAGTTGTGGAGATTGTAGTGGTGGAGTTTCTAGTTGCGGGGTTCCAAGTTGTGGAGTTTCTAGTTGTGGAGCTTCAAGTTCTGGGGTTCGTAGTTATCGGATTCGTAGTTGTGCAGTTTCTAGTTTTGGAGTCTCTAGTTGTGGAGTTTCCAGTTGTGGAGTTTCTAGCTGTGGAGTTTCTAGTTGCGGAGCTTCTAGTTGTGGAGTTTTCTAGTTGTGGAGATTCTAGTGGCGGAGTTTCTAGTTGCGGAGTTTCAAGTTGTGGAGTTTCTCGTTGTGGAGTTTCTAGTTGTGGATTTTCTAGCTGTGGAGTTTCTAGTTGCGAAGTTTTTAGTTGCGGAGTTTCTGGTTGTGGAGTTTCTAGTTGTGGAGTCTGTAGTTGTGGAGTATCTATTTGTTGGGTTTCAAGTTGTGGAGTTTCTAGTTGTGGAGTTTCTAGTTGTTGAGTTTCTTGTAGTTGAGTTTCTAGTTGCCGAGTTTCTAGTTGCGAAATCTCAAGTCGTGGAGTTTCTAGCTGTGGAGTTTCTAGTTGCGGAGCTTCTAGTTGCGGAGTTTCTAGTTGTGGAGCTTCTAGTTCTGGGGTTCGTTGTTGTGGGATTCGTAGTTGTGCAGTTTCTAGTTTTGGAGTCTCTAGTTGTGGAGTTTCCAGTTGTGGAGTTTCTAGCTGTGGAGTTTCTAGTTGCGGAGTTTCTAGTTGCAGAGTTTCTAGTTGTGGATTTTGTAGTTGTGGAGTATCTAGTTGTGGACTTTCAAGTTGTGAAGTTTCTAGTTGTGGAGTTTCTAGTTGCGGAGTTTTCTAGTTGCGGAGTCTGTAGTTGTGGAGTTTCTAGTTGTGGAGTTTCTAGTTGTGGATTTTCTAGCTGTGGAAATTCTAGTTGCGGAGTTTCTAGTTGTGGGGTTCGTAGTTGTGGAGTTCGTAGTTGTGGAGTTTCTAGTTGTGGAGTCTCTAGTTGGGGAGTTTCCAGTTGTGGAGTTTCTAGCTGTGGAGTTTTTCGTCGCGGAGTTTCTAGTTGCAGAGTTTCTAGTAGCGGAGTTTTCTAGTTGTGGAGGTTCTAGTGGCGGAGTTTCTAGCTGTGGAGGTTCTAGTTGTGGAGTTTTTAGTTGCGGAGTTTCTGGTTGTGGAGTTTCTAGTTCTGGAGTCTGTAGTTGTTTAGTATCTATTTGTTGGGTTTCAAGTTGTGGAGTTTCTAGTTGCGGTGTTTCTAGTTGCAGAGTTTCTAGTTCCGGAGTTTTCTAGTTGTGGAGTTTCTCGTTGTGCAGTTTCTAGTTGTGGAGTTTGTAGTTGTGGTGTATCTAGTTGTGGACTTTCAAGTTGTGGAGTTTCTAGTTGTGGAGTTTCTAGTTGTTAATTTTCTAGCTGTGGAGTTTCTATTTGCGGAGTTTCTAGTTGCAGAGTTTCTAGTTGTGGATTTTCTAGCTGTGGAATTTCTGCTTGCAGAGTTTTTAGTTGCGGTGTTTCTAGTTGTGGAGTTTCTAGTTGTTGAGTTTCTAGTTGCCGAGTTCTTTAGTTGCGAAGTCTCAAGTTGTAGAGTTTCTAGCTGTGGAGTTTCTAGTTGCGGAGTTTCTAGTTGCGGAGTTTCTAGTTGTGGATTTTTTAGTTGTGGAGTCTCTAGTTGTGGAGTTTCTAGTTGTGGAGTGTCAACTTGTGGAGTTTCTAGTTGTGGAGTTTCTATTTGTAGTTTTTAGTTTTCGAGTTTGTAGTTGTAGATTTTCTAGTTGCAGAGTTCCTAGTTTTGGAGTATCTAGTTGCGGAGTCTCTAATTGTGCAGTCTCTTGTTTTGGAGTCTCTAGTTGTGGAGTTTCTGGTTGTGGAGTTTATAGTTGTGGAATTTCTAACTGTGGAGATTCTAGTTGCGGAGTTTCTAGTTGCAGAGTTTCTAGTTGTGGAGTTTCTAGTTGTGGAGTTTTAGTTGTGGAGTTTAAAGTTGTGGAATTTATAGGTGTGGAGTTTCTAGTTGTGGAGTTTCTAGTTTTTGGGTTTCTAGTTACGGAGTTTCTAGTTGTGGAGTTTCTAGTTGTGGAGTTTCTAGTTGTGGAGCTTTTAGTTGAGGAGTCTCTAGTTGTTGAGTCTCTAGTTGTGGAAGTTCTAGTTGTGGAGTTTCTTGTTGCGGAGTTTCTAGTTGTGGAGTTTCTAGTTGTGGAGTTTCTGGCTCTGGAGTTTCTAGTTGCGAAGTTTCTAGTTGTGGAGTTTCTAGTTGTGAGGTTCGTAGTTGTGGAGTTTCTAATTGTCGAGTTTCTAGTTGTGGAGTCTCTAGTTGTGGGGTTCGTAGTTGTGGGGTTCGTAGTTGTGGGGTTCGTAGTTGTGGAGTTTCTAGTTGCGGAGTTTCAAGTCGTGGAGTTTCTCGTTGTGGAGTTTCTAGTTGTGGATTGTCTAGCTGTGGAGTTTCTAGTTGCGGAGTTTTTAGTTGCGGAGTTTCTTGTTGTGAAGTTTCTAGTTGTGGAGTTTCCAGTTGTGGAGTTTGTAGTTGTGGAGTATCTATTTGTTGGGTTTCAAGTTGTGGAGTTTCTAGTTGTGGAGTTTCTAGTTGTGGATTTTCTAGTTGTTGAGTTTCTAGTTGCCGAGTTTTTAGTTGCGAAGTCTCAAGTCGAGGAGTTTTTAGCTGTGGAGTTTCTAGTTGCGGAGCTTCTATTTAAGGAGTTTCTAGTTGCGGAGCTTCTAGTTGTGGAATTTGTAGTTGTGGAATATATAGTTGTGGTGTTTCAAGTTGTGGAGTTTCTAGTGGCGGAGTTTCAAGTTGCAGAGTTTCTAGTTGCGGAGTTTTCTAGTTGTGGAGTTTTTAGTTGCGGAGTTTCTAGTTGTGGAGCTTCAAGTTGTGGAGTTTGTAGTTGTGGAGTTTCTAGTTGTGGAGTTTGTAGTTGTGGAGTATCTAGTTGTGGGCTTTCAAGTTGTGGAGTTTCTAGTTGTGGAGTTTCTAGTTGCGGAGTTTTCTAGTTGCGGAGTCTGTAGTTGTGGAGTTTCTAGTTGTGGAGTTTGTAGTTGTGGAGTATCTAGTTGTGGACTTTCAAGTTGTGAAGTTTCTAGTTGTGGAGTTTCTAGTTGCGGAGTTTTCTAGTTGCGGAGTCTGTAGTTGTGGAGTTTCTAGTTGTAGAGTTTCTAGTTGTGGATTTTCTAGCTGTGGAGTTTCTAGTTGCGGAGTTTCTAGTTGTGGGGTTCGTAGTTGTGGATTTCGTAGTTGTGGAGTTTCTAGTTGTGGAGTCTCTAGTTGGGGAGTTTCTAGTTGTGGAGTTTCTAGTTGTGGAGCTTTTAGTTGAGGAATCTCTAGTTGTTGAGTTTCTAGTTGTGGAAGTTCTAGTTGTGGAGTTTCTAGTTGCGGAGTTTCTGGCTGTGGAGTTTCTAGTTGCGGAGTTTCTAGTTTTGGAGTTTCTAGTTGTGAGGTTCGTAGTTGTGGAGTTTCTAGTTGTCGAGTTTCTAGTTGTGGAGTCTTTAGTTGTGGAGTTTCTAGTTGTGGAGTTTCTAGTTGCGAAGTCTCAAGTTGTGGAGTTTCTAGTTGTGGAGTTTCTAGTTGTGGAGCTTCTAGTTGTGGGGTTCGTAGTTGTGGGGTTCGTAGTTGTGGAGTTTCTAGTTGCAGAGTTTCTCGTTGTGAAGTCTGAAGTTGTGGAGTTTCTAGTTGTGGAGTTTCTAGTTGTGGAGCTTCTAGTTGTGGGGTTCGTAGTTGTGGGGTTCGTAGTTGCGGAGTTTCTAGTTGCAGAGTTTCTCGTTGTGAAGTTTCTAGTTGTGGAGTTTCTAGTAGTTGAGTTTCAAGTTGCCGAGTTTCTAGTTGCGAAGTCTCAAGTACTGGAGTTTTTAGCTGTGGAATTTCTAGTTGCGGAGCTTCTAGTTGCGGAGTTGCTAGTTGCGGAGTTTCTAGTTGTGGAATTTGTAGTTGTGGAGTATATAGTTGTGGTGTTTCAGGTTGTGGAGTTTTAGTGGCGGAGTTTCTAGTTGCAGAGTTTCTAGTTGCGGAGTTTTCTAGTTGTGGAGTTTCTAGTTGCGGAGTTTCTAGTTGTGGAGCTTCAAGTTGTGGAGTTTCTAGTTGTGGAGTTTCTAGTTGTGGAGTTTGTAGTTGTGGAGTGTCTAGTTGTGGGCTTTCAAGTTGTGGAGTTTATAGTTGTGGAGTTTCTAGTTGCGGAGTTTTCCAGCTGCGGAGTCTGTAGTTGTGGAGTTTCTAGTTGTGGAATTTCTAGTTACGGAGTTTCTAGTTGTGGAGCTTTTAGTTGAGGAGTCTCTAGTTGTTGAGTCTCTAGTTGTGGAATTTCTAGTTGTGGAGTGTTTAGTTGCAGAGTTTCCAGTTGTAGAGTTTCTAGTTGCGGAGTCTCTAGTTGTAGAGTTTCTAGTTACGGAGTTTCTAGCTGTGGAGATTCTAGTTGCGGAGTCTCTAGTTGTGCAGTCTCTAGTTGTGGAGTCTGTAGTTTTGGAGTTTCTAGTTGCGGAGTTTGAAGTTGTGGAGTTTCTAGGTGTGGAGTTTCTAGTTGCAGGGTTTCTAGTTGCGGAGTTTTCTAGTTGTGGAGTTTCTAGTTGCGGAGTTTCTACTTGCGGAGTTTCAAGTTGTGGAGTTTCTGGTTGTGGAGTTTCAAGTTGTGGAATTTATAGGTGTGGAGTTTCTAGTTGTGGAGTTTCTGGTTTCCGGGTTTCTAGTTACGGAGTTTCTAGTAGTGGAGTTTCTAGTTGTGGAGCTTTTAGTTGAGGAGTCTCTAGTTGTTGACTCTCTAGTTGTTGAGTCTCTAGTTGTGGAAGTTCTAGTTGTGGAGTTTCTAGTTCCGGAGTTTCTAGTTGCAGAGTTCCTAGTTGCGGAGTTTTCTAGTTGTGGAGATTCTAGTGGCGGAGTTTCTAGTTGCGGAAATTAAGTTGTGGAGTTTCTCGTTGTGGAGTTTCTAGTTGTGGAGTTTCTAGTTGCGGAGTTTCTAGTTGTGGAGTTTCTAGTAGTTGAGTTTCTAGTTGTGGAGCTTCTAGTTGTGGGGTTCGTAGTTGTGGAGTTTCTAGTTGCGGAGTTTCTCGTTGTGAGGTCTGAAGTTGTGGAATTTCTAGTTGTGGAGTTTCTAGTTGTGGAGCTTCTAGTTGTGGGGTTCGTAGTTGTGGGGTTCGTAGTGGCGGAGTTTCTAGTTGCGGAGTTTCTCGTTGTGAAGTTTCGAGTTGTGGAGTTTCTAGTTGTGGAGTTTCTAGTAGTTGAGTTTCAAGTTGCCGAGTTTCTAGTTGCGAAGTCTCAAGTACTGGAGTTTTTAGCTGTGGAGTTTCTAGTTGCGGAGCTTCTATTTGCGGAGTTTCTAGTTGCGGAGTTTCTAGTTGTGGAATTTGTAGTTGTGGAGTATATAGTTGTGGTGTTTCAGGTTGTGGAGTTTTAGTGGCGGAGTTTCTAGTTGCAGAGTTTCTAGTTGCGGAGTTTTCTGGTTGTGGAGTTTCTAGTTGCGGAGTTTCTAGTTGTGGAGCTTCAAGTTGTGGAGTTTATAGTTGTGGAGTTTCTAGTTGCGGAGTTTTCTAGTTGCGGAGTCTGTAGTTGTGGAGTTTCTAGTTGTGGAATTTCTAGTTACGGAGTTTCTAGTTGTGGAGCTTTTAGTTGAGGAGTCTCTAGTTGTTGAGTCTCTAGTTGTGGAATTTCTAGTTGTGGAGTGTTTAGTTGCAGAGTTTCCAGTTGTGGAGTTTCTAGCTGCGGAGTCTCTAGTTGTAGAGTTTCTAGTTACGGAGTTTCTAGCTGTGGAGATTCTAGTGGCGGAGTCTCTAGTTGTGCAGTCTCTAGTTGTGGAGTCTGTAGTTGTGGAGTTTCTAGTTGTGGTGTTTCTAGTTGTGGAGTTTCTAGTAGTTGAGTTTCAAGTTGCCGAGTTTCTAGTTGCGAAGTCTCAAGACGTGGAGTTTTTAGCTGTGGAGGTTCTAGTTGCGGAGCTTCTAGTTGCGGAGTTTCTAGTTGCGGAGTTTCTAGTTGTGGAATTGGTAGTTGTGGAGTATATAGTTGTGGTGTTTCTGGTTGCGGAGTTTCTAGTGGCAGAGTTTCTAGTTGCAGAGTTTCTAGTTGCGGAGTTTTCTAGTTGTGGAGTTTCAAGTTGCAGAGTTTCTAGTTGTGGAGCTTCAAGTTGTGGAGTTTCTAGTTGTGGAGTTTCTAGTTGTGGAGTTTGTAGTTGTGAAGTGTCTAGTTGTGGGCTTTCAAGTTGTGGAGTTTCTAGTTGCGGAGTTTTCTAGTTGCGGAGTCTGTAGTTGTGGAGTTTCTAGTTGTGGAATTTCTAGTTACGGAGTTTCTAGTTGTGGAGCTTTTAGTTGAAGAGTCTCTAGTTGTTGAGTCTCTAGTTGTGGAATTTCTAGTTGTGGAGTGTTTAGTTGCAGAGTTTCCAGTTGTGGAGTTTCTAGTTGCGGAGTCTCTAGTTGTAGAGTTTCTAGTTACGGAGTTTCTAGCTGTGGAGATTCTAGTGGCGGAGTCTCTAGTTGTGCAGTCTCTAGTTGTGGAGTCTGTAGTTGTGGAATTTCTAGTTGCGGAGTTTGAAGTTGTGGAGTTTCTAGCTGTGGAGTTTCTAGTTTCAGGGTTTCTAGTTGCGGAGTTTTCTAGTTGTGGAGTTTCTAGTTGCGGAGTTTCTAGTTGCGGAGTTTCAAGTTGTGGAGTTTCTGGTTGTGGAGTTTCAAGTTGTGGAATTTATAGGTGTGGAGTTTCTAGTTGTGGAGTTTCTGGTTTCCGGGTTTCTAGTTACGGAGTTTCTAGTAGTGGAGTTTCTAGTTGTGGAGCTTTTAGTTGAGGAGTCTCTAGTTGTTGAGTCTCTAGTTGTGGAAGTTCTAGTTGTGGAGTTTCTAGTTGCGGAGTTTCTAGTTGCAGAGTTTCTAGTTGCGGAGTTTTCTAGTTGTGGAGATTCTAGTGGCGGAGTTTCTAGTTGCGGAAATTAAGTTGTGGAATTTCTCGTTGTGGAGTTTCTAGTTGTGGAGTTTCTAGTGGTGGAGTTTCTAGTTGTCGAGTTTCTAGTTGCGAAGTCTAAAGTCGTGGAGTTTCTAGCTGTGGAGTTTCTAGTTGCGGAACTTCTAGTTAGGAGTTTCTAGTTGCGGAGTTTCTAGTTGTGGATTTTGTTGTTGTGGGGTATATAGTTGTGGTGTTTCAAGTTGTGGAGTTTCTAGTTGCGGAGTTTCTAGTTGCAGAGTTTCTAGTTCCGGAGTTATCTAGTTGTGGAGTTTCTAGTTGTGGAATTTGTAGTTGTGGAGTATCTAGTTGTGGACTTTCAAGTTGTACAGTTTCTAGTTGTGGAGCTTCTAGTTGCGGAGTTTTCCAGTTGCGGAGTCTGTAGTTGTGGAGTTTCTAGTTGTGGAATTTCAAGTTGTGGAGTCTCTAGTGGCGGAGTGAGTTTCTAGTTGCGGAGTTTCTGGTTGTGGAGTTTCTAGTTGCGGAGCCGGTAGTTGTGGAGTTTTTAGTTGTGGAGTTTCTAGTTGTGGAGTTTCTAGTGTTTGAATTTCTAGTGTCCGAGTTCTCTAGTTGCGAAGTCTCAAGTTGTGGAAATTCTAGGTGTGAAGTTTCAAGTTGCGGAGTTTCTAGTTGCGGAGTTTCTAGTTGTGGAGTTTTTAGTTGAGGAGTCTCTAGTTGTGAATTTTTAGTTGTGGAGTTTCAAGTTGTGGAATTCATAGGTGTGGTGTTTCTAGTTGTGGAGTTTCTAGTTTTCGAGTTTCTAGTTACGGTGTTTCTAGTTGTGGAGTTTTTAGTTGTGGAGCTTTTAGTTGAGGAGTCTCTAGTTGTTGAGTCTCCAGTTGTGGAAGTTCTAGTTGTGGAGTTTCTAGTTGCAGAGTTTCTTGTTGCGGAGTTTCTAGATGTGGAGTTTCTAGTTGTGGAGTTTCTGGCTGTGGAGTTTATAGTTGCGGAGTTTCTAGTATCGGAGTTTCTAGTTGTGTAGTTTCTAGTTGTGGAGTTTCTAGTTGTAGAGTTTCTAGTTGCGAAGCCTGAAGTTGAGGAGTTTCCATTTGTGTTGTTTCTAGCTGTGGAGTTTCTAGTTGCGGAGTTTCTAGATGCAGAGTTTCTAGTTGCGGAGTTTACTAGTCGTGGAGTTTCTAGCTGTGGAGTTTCTAGTTGCGGAGCTTCTAGTTGCGGAGTTTCTAGTTGTGGAGCTTCTAGTTCTGGGGTTCGTTGTTGTGGGATTCGTAGTTGTGCAGTTTCTAGTTTTGGAGTCTCTAGTTGTGGAGTTTCCAGTTGTGGAGTTTCTAGCTGTGGAGTTTCTAGTTGCGGAGTTTCTAGTTGCAGAGTTTCTAGTTCCGGAGTTTTCTAGTTGTGGAGTTTCTAGTTGCGAAGTTTCTAGTTGTGGAGCTTCAAGTTGTGGAGTATCTAGTTGTGGACTTTCAAGTTGTGAAGTTTCTAGTTGTGGAGTTTCTAGTTGCGGAGTTTTCTAGTTGCGGAGTCTGTAGTTTTGGAGTTTCTAGTTGTGGAGTTTCTAGTTGTGGATTTTCTAGCTGTGGAGTTTCTAGTGTCGGAGTTTCTAGTTGTGGGGTTCGTAGTTGTGGAGTTCGTAGTTGTGGAGTTTCTAGTTGCGAAATCTCAAGTCGTGGAGTTTCTAGCTGTGGAGTTTCTAGTTGCGGAGTTTCTAGTTGCAGAGTTTCTAGTTCTGGAGTTTTCTGGTTGTGGAGTTTCTAGTGGCGGAGTTTCTAGCTGTGGAGCTTCAAGTTGTGGAGTTTCTCGTTGTGGAGTTTCTAGTTGTGGAGGTTGTAGTTGTGGAGTATCTAGTTGTGGACTTTCAAGTTGTGGAGTTTCTAGTTGTGGAGTTTCTAGTTGTTAATTTTCTAGCTGTGGAGTTTCTATTTGCGGAGTTTCTAGTTGCAGAGTTTCTAGTTGTGGATTTTCTAGCTGTGGAATTTCTGCTTGCAGAGTTTTTAGTTGCGGTGTTTCTAGTTGTGGAGTTTCTAGTTGTTGAGTTTCTAGTTGCCGAGTTCTTTAGTTGCGAAGTCTCAAGTTGTAGAGTTTCTAGCTGTGGAGTTTCTAGTTGCGGAGTTTCTAGTTGCGGAGTTTCTAGTTGTGGATTTTTTAGTTGTGCAGTCTCTACTTGTGGAGTTTCTAGTTGTGGAGTGTCTACCTGTGGAGTTTCTAGTTGTGGAGTTTCTATTTGTAGTTTTTAGTTTTCGAGTTTGTAGTTGTAGATTTTCTAGTTGCAGAGTTCCTAGTTTTGGAGTATCTAGTTGCGGAGTCTCTAATTGTGCAGTCTCTAGTTTTGGAGTCTCTAGTTGTGGAGTTTCTGGTTGTGGAGTTTATAGTTGTGGAATTTCTAACTGTGGAGATTCTAGTTGCGGAGTTTCTAGTTGCAGAGTTTCTAGTTGGGGAGTTTCTAGTTGTGGAGTTTTAGTTGTGGAGTTTAAAGTTGTGGAATTTATAGGTGTGGAGTTTCTAGTGTTGGAGCTTCTAGTTTTCGGGTTTCTAGTTACGGAGTTTCTAGTTGTGGAGTTTCTAGTTGTGGAGTTTCTAGTTGTGGAGCTTTTAGTTGAGGAATCTCCAGTTGTTGAGTTTCTAGTTGTGGAAGTTCTAGTTGTGGAGTTTCTAGTTGCGGAGTTTCTGGCTGTGGAGTTTCTAGTTGCGGAGTTTCTAGTTTTGGAGTTTCTAGTTGTGAGGTTCGTAGTTGTGGAGTTTCTAGTTGTCGAGTTGTGGAGTCTTTAGTTGTGGAGTTTCTAGTTGTGGAGTTTCTAGCTGCGAAGTTTCAAGTTGTGGAGTTTCTAGTTGTGGAGTTTCTAGTTGTGGAGCTTCTAGTTGTGGGGTTCGTAGTTGTGGGGTTCGTAGTTGTGGAGTTTCTAGTTGCGGAGTTTCTCGTTGTGAAGTCTGAAGTTGTGGAGTTTCTAGTTGTGGAGTTTCTAGTTGTGGAGCTTCTAGTTGTGGGGTTCGTAGTTGTGGGGTTCGTAGTTGCGGAGTTTCTAGTTGCGGAGTTTCTCGTTGTGAAGTTTCTAGTTGTGGAGTTTCTAGTAGTTGAGTTTCAAGTTGCCGAGTTTCTAGTTGCGAAGTCTCAAGTACTGGAGTTTTTAGCTGTGGAGTTTCTAGTTGCGGAGCTTCTAGTTGCGGAGTTTCTAGTTGCGGAGTTTCTAGTTGTGGAATTTGTAGTTGTGGAGTATATAGTTGTGGTGTTTCAGGTTGTGGAGTTTTAGTGGCGGAGTTTCTAGTTGCAGAGTTTCTAGTTGCGGAGTTTTCTAGTTGTGGAGTTTCTAGTTGCGGAGTTTCTAGTTGTGGAGCTTCAAGTTGTGGAGTTTCTAGTTGTGGAGTTTCTAGTTGTGGAGTTTGTAGTTGTGGAGTGTCTAGTTGTGGGCTTTCAAGTTGTGGAGTTTATAGTTGTGGAGTTTCTAGTTGCGGAGTTTTCTAGTTGCGGAGTCTGTAGTTGTGGAGTTTCTGGTTGTGGAATTTCTAGTTACGGAGTTTCTAGTTGTGGAGCTTTTAGTTGAGGAGTCTCTAGTTGTTGAGTCTCTAGTTGTGGAATTTCTAGTTGTGGAGTGTTTAGTTGCAGAGTTTCCAGTTGTGGAGTTTCTAGTTGCGGAGTCTCTAGTTGTAGAGTTGCTAGTTACGGAGTTTCTAGCTGTGGAGATTCTAGTGGCGGAGTCTCTAGTTGTGCAGTCTCTAGTTGTGGAGTCTGTAGTTGTGGAGTTTCTAGTTGCGGAGTTTGAAGTTGCGGAGTTTCTAGATGTGGAGTTTCTAGTTGTGGAGTTTCTGGCTGTGGAGTTTAGAGTTGCGGAGTTTCTAGTATCGGAGTTTCTAGTTGTGGAGTTTCTAGTTGTGGAGTTTCTAGTTGTAGAGTTTCTAGTTGCGAAGCCTCAAGTTGTGGAGTTTCTAGTTGTCGAGTTTCTAGTTGTGGAGTTTCTAGTTGTGGGGTTTGTAGTTAAAGGGGTTCGTAGTTGTGCAGTTCTAGTTGTGGAGTCTCTAGTTGAGGAGTTTCCATTTGTGTTGTTTCCAGCTGTGGAGTTTCTAGTTGCGGAGTTTCTAGATGCAGAGTTTCTAGTTGTGGAGTTTACTAGTTGTGGAGATTGTAGTGGTGGAGTTTCTAGTTGCGGGGTTCCAAGTTGTGGAGTTTCTAGTTGTGGAGCTTCAAGTTCTGGGGTTCGTAGTTATCGGATTCGTAGTTGTGCAGTTTCTAGTTTTGGAGTCTCTAGTTGTGGAGTTTCCAGTTGTGGAGTTTCTAGCTGTGGAGTTTCTAGTTGCGGAGCTTCTAGTTGTGGAGTTTTCTAGTTGTGGAGATTCTAGTGGCGGAGTTTCTAGTTGCGGAGTTTCAAGTTGTGGAGTTTCTCGTTGTGGAGTTTCTAGTTGTGGATTTTCTAGCTGTGGAGTTTCTAGTTGCGAAGTTTTTAGTTGCGGAGTTTCTGGTTGTGGAGTTTCTAGTTGTGGAGTCTGTAGTTGTGGAGTATCTATTTGTTGGGTTTCAAGTTGTGGAGTTTCTAGTTGTTGAGTTTCTTGTAGTTGAGTTTCTAGTTGCCGAGTTTCTAGTTGCGAAATCTCAAGTCGTGGAGTTTCTAGCTGTGGAGTTTCTAGTTGCGGAGCTTCTAGTTGCGGAGTTTCTAGTTGTGGAGCTTCTAGTTCTGGGGTTCGTTGTTGTGGGATTCGTAGTTGTGCAGTTTCTAGTTTTGGAGTCTCTAGTTGTGGAGTTTCCAGTTGTGGAGTTTCTAGCTGTGGAGTTTCTAGTTGCGGAGTTTCTAGTTGCAGAGTTTCTAGTTGTGGATTTTGTAGTTGTGGAGTATCTAGTTGTGGACTTTCAAGTTGTGAAGTTTCTAGTTGTGGAGTTTCTAGTTGCGGAGTTTTCTAGTTGCGGAGTCTGTAGTTGTGGAGTTTCTAGTTGTGGAGTTTCTAGTTGTGGATTTTCTAGCTGTGGAAATTCTAGTTGCGGAGTTTCTAGTTGTGGGGTTCGTAGTTGTGGAGTTCGTAGTTGTGGAGTTTCTAGTTGTGGAGTCTCTAGTTGGGGAGTTTCCAGTTGTGGAGTTTCTAGCTGTGGAGTTTTTCGTCGCGGAGTTTCTAGTTGCAGAGTTTCTAGTAGCGGAGTTTTCTAGTTGTGGAGGTTCTAGTGGCGGAGTTTCTAGCTGTGGAGGTTCTAGTTGTGGAGTTTTTAGTTGCGGAGTTTCTGGTTGTGGAGTTTCTAGTTCTGGAGTCTGTAGTTGTTTAGTATCTATTTGTTGGGTTTCAAGTTGTGGAGTTTCTAGTTGCGGTGTTTCTAGTTGCAGAGTTTCTAGTTCCGGAGTTTTCTAGTTGTGGAGTTTCTCGTTGTGCAGTTTCTAGTTGTGGAGTTTGTAGTTGTGGAGTATCTAGTTGTGGACTTTCAAGTTGTGGAGTTTCTAGTTGTGGAGTTTCTAGTTGTTAATTTTCTAGCTGTGGAGTTTCTATTTGCGGAGTTTCTAGTTGCAGAGTTTCTAGTTGTGGATTTTCTAGCTGTGGAATTTCTGCTTGCAGAGTTTTTAGTTGCGGTGTTTCTAGTTGTGGAGTTTCTAGTTGTTGAGTTTCTAGTTGCCGAGTTCTTTAGTTGCGAAGTCTCAAGTTGTAGAGTTTCTAGCTGTGGAGTTTCTAGTTGCGGAGTTTCTAGTTGCGGAGTTTCAAGTTGTGGATTTTTTAGTTGTGGAGTCTCTAGTTGTGGAGTTTCTAGTTGTGGAGTGTCAACTTGTGGAGTTTCTAGTTGTGGAGTTTCTATTTGTAGTTTTTAGTTTTCGAGTTTGTAGTTGTAGATTTTCTAGTTGCAGAGTTCCTAGTTTTGGAGTATCTAGTTGCGGAGTCTCTAATTGTGCAGTCTCTTGTTTTGGAGTCTCTAGTTGTGGAGTTTCTGGTTGTGGAGTTTATAGTTGTGGAATTTCTAACTGTGGAGATTCTAGTTGCGGAGTTTCTAGTTGCAGAGTTTCTAGTTGTGGAGTTTCTAGTTGTGGAGTTTTAGTTGTGGAGTTTAAAGTTGTGGAATTTATAGGTGTGGAGTTTCTAGTTGTGGAGTTTCTAGTTTTTGGGTTTCTAGTTACGGAGTTTCTAGTTGTGGAGTTTCTAGTTGTGGAGTTTCTAGTTGTGGAGCTTTTAGTTGAGGAGTCTCTAGTTGTTGAGTCTCTAGTTGTGGAAGTTCTAGTTGTGGAGTTTCTTGTTGCGGAGTTTCTAGTTGTGGAGTTTCTAGTTGTGGAGTTTCTGGCTCTGGAGTTTCTAGTTGCGAAGTTTCTAGTTGTGGAGTTTCTAGTTGTGAGGTTCGTAGTTGTGGAGTTTCTAATTGTCGAGTTTCTAGTTGTGGAGTCTCTAGTTGTGGGGTTCGTAGTTGTGGGGTTCGTAGTTGTGGGGTTCGTAGTTGTGGAGTTTCTAGTTGCGGAGTTTCAAGTCGTGGAGTTTCTCGTTGTGGAGTTTCTAGTTGTGGATTGTCTAGCTGTGGAGTTTCTAGTTGCGGAGTTTTTAGTTGCGGAGTTTCTTGTTGTGAAGTTTCTAGTTGTGGAGTTTCCAGTTGTGGAGTTTGTAGTTGTGGAGTATCTATTTGTTGGGTTTCAAGTTGTGGAGTTTCTAGTTGTGGAGTTTCTAGTTGTGGATTTTCTAGTTGTTGAGTTTCTAGTTGCCGAGTTTTTAGTTGCGAAGTCTCAAGTCGAGGAGTTTTTAGCTGTGGAGTTTCTAGTTGCGGAGCTTCTATTTAAGGAGTTTCTAGTTGCGGAGCTTCTAGTTGTGGAATTTGTAGTTGTGGAATATATAGTTGTGGTGTTTCAAGTTGTGGAGTTTCTAGTGGCGGAGTTTCAAGTTGCAGAGTTTCTAGTTGCGGAGTTTTCTAGTTGTGGAGTTTTTAGTTGCGGAGTTTCTAGTTGTGGAGCTTCAAGTTGTGGAGTTTGTAGTTGTGGAGTTTCTAGTTGTGGAGTTTGTAGTTGTGGAGTATCTAGTTGTGGGCTTTCAAGTTGTGGAGTTTCTAGTTGTGGAGTTTCTAGTTGCGGAGTTTTCTAGTTGCGGAGCCTGTAGTTGTGGAGTTTCTAGTTGTGGAGTTTGTAGTTGTGGAGTATCTAGTTGTGGACTTTCAAGTTGTGAAGTTTCTAGTTGTGGAGTTTCTAGTTGCGGAGTTTTCTAGTTGCGGAGTCTGTAGTTGTGGAGTTTCTAGTTGTAGAGTTTCTAGTTGTGGATTTTCTAGCTGTGGAGTTTCTAGTTGCGGAGTTTCTAGTTGTGGGGTTCGTAGTTGTGGATTTCGTAGTTGTGGAGTTTCTAGTTGTGGAGTCTCTAGTTGGGGAGTTTCTAGTTGTGGAGTTTCTAGTTGTGGAGCTTTTAGTTGAGGAATCTCTAGTTGTTGAGTTTCTAGTTGTGGAAGTTCTAGTTGTGGAGTTTCTAGTTGCGGAGTTTCTGGCTGTGGAGTTTCTAGTTGCGGAGTTTCTAGTTTTGGAGTTTCTAGTTGTGAGGTTCGTAGTTGTGGAGTTTCTAGTTGTCGAGTTTCTAGTTGTGGAGTCTTTAGTTGTGGAGTTTCTAGTTGTGGAGTTTCTAGTTGCGAAGTCTCAAGTTGTGGAGTTTCTAGTTGTGGAGTTTCTAGTTGTGGAGCTTCTAGTTGTGGGGTTCGTAGTTGTGGGGTTCGTAGTTGTGGAGTTTCTAGTTGCAGAGTTTCTCGTTGTGAAGTCTGAAGTTGTGGAGTTTCTAGTTGTGGAGTTTCTAGTTGTGGAGCTTCTAGTTGTGGGGTTCGTAGTTGTGGGGTTCGTAGTTGCGGAGTTTCTAGTTGCAGAGTTTCTCGTTGTGAAGTTTCTAGTTGTGGAGTTTCTAGTAGTTGAGTTTCAAGTTGCCGAGTTTCTAGTTGCGAAGTCTCAAGTACTGGAGTTTTTAGCTGTGGAATTTCTAGTTGCGGAGCTTCTAGTTGCGGAGTTGCTAGTTGCGGAGTTTCTAGTTGTGGAATTTGTAGTTGTGGAGTATATAGTTGTGGTGTTTCAGGTTGTGGAGTTTTAGTGGCGGAGTTTCTAGTTGCAGAGTTTCTAGTTGCGGAGTTTTCTAGTTGTGGAGTTTCTAGTTGCGGAGTTTCTAGTTGTGGAGCTTCAAGTTGTGGAGTTTCTAGTTGTGGAGTTTCTAGTTGTGGAGTTTGTAGTTGTGGAGTGTCTAGTTCTGGGCTTTCAAGTTGTGGAGTTTATAGTTGTGGAGTTTCTAGTTGCGGAGTTTTCCAGCTGCGGAGTCTGTAGTTGTGGAGTTTCTAGTTGTGGAATTTCTAGTTACGGAGTTTCTAGTTGTGGAGCTTTTAGTTGAGGAGTCTCTAGTTGTTGAGTCTCTAGTTGTGGAATTTCTAGTTGTGGAGTGTTTAGTTGCAGAGTTTCCAGTTGTAGAGTTTCTAGTTGCGGAGTCTCTAGTTGTAGAGTTTCTAGTTACGGAGTTTCTAGCTGTGGAGATTCTAGTTGCGGAGTCTCTAGTTGTGCAGTCTCTAGTTGTGGAGTCTGTAGTTTTGGAGTTTCTAGTTGCGGAGTTTGAAGTTGTGGAGTTTCTAGGTGTGGAGTTTCTAGTTGCAGGGTTTCTAGTTGCGGAGTTTTCTAGTTGTGGAGTTTCTAGTTGCGGAGTTTCTACTTGCGGAGTTTCAAGTTGTGGAGTTTCTGGTTGTGGAGTTTCAAGTTGTGGAATTTATAGGTGTGGAGTTTCTAGTTGTGGAGTTTCTGGTTTCCGGGTTTCTAGTTACGGAGTTTCTAGTAGTGGAGTTTCTAGTTGTGGAGCTTTTAGTTGAGGAGTCTCTAGTTGTTGACTCTCTAGTTGTTGAGTCTCTAGTTGTGGAAGTTCTAGTTGTGGAGTTTCTAGTTCCGGAGTTTCTAGTTGCAGAGTTCCTAGTTGCGGAGTTTTCTAGTTGTGGAGATTCTAGTGGCGGAGTTTCTAGTTGCGGAAATTAAGTTGTGGAGTTTCTCGTTGTGGAGTTTCTAGTTGTGGAGTTTCTAGTTGCGGATTTTCTAGTTGTGGAGTTTCTAGTAGTTGAGTTTCTAGTTGTGGAGCTTCTAGTTGTGGGGTTCGTAGTTGTGGAGTTTCTAGTTGCGGAGTTTCTCGTTGTGAGGTCTGAAGTTGTGGAATTTCTAGTTGTGGAGTTTCTAGTTGTGGAGCTTCTAGTTGTGGGGTTCGTAGTTGTGGGGTTCGTAGTGGCGGAGTTTCTAGTTGCGGAGTTTCTCGTTGTGAAGTTTCGAGTTGTGGAGTTTCTAGTTGTGGAGTTTCTAGTAGTTGAGTTTCAAGTTGCCGAGTTTCTAGTTGCGAAGTCTCAAGTACTGGAGTTTTTAGCTGTGGAGTTTCTAGTTGCGGAGCTTCTATTTGCGGAGTTTCTAGTTGCGGAGTTTCTAGTTGTGGAATTTGTAGTTGTGGAGTATATAGTTGTGGTGTTTCAGGTTGTGGAGTTTTAGTGGCGGAGTTTCTAGTTGCAGAGTTTCTAGTTGCGGAGTTTTCTGGTTGTGGAGTTTCTAGTTGCGGAGTTTCTAGTTGTGGAGCTTCAAGTTGTGGAGTTTCTAGTTGTGGAGTTTCTAGTTGTGGAGTTTGTAGTTGTGGAGTGTCTAGTTGTGGGCTTTCAAGTTGTGGAGTTTATAGTTGTGGAGTTTCTAGTTGCGGAGTTTTCGAGTTGCGGAGTCTGTAGTTGTGGAGTTTCTAGTTGTGGAATTTCTAGTTACGGAGTTTCTAGTTGTGGAGCTTTTAGTTGAGGAGTCTCTAGTTGTTGAGTCTCTAGTTGTGGAATTTCTAGTTGTGGAGTGTTTAGTTGCAGAGTTTCCAGTTGTGGAGTTTCTAGTTGCGGAGTCTCTAGTTGTAGAGTTTCTAGTTACGGAGTTTCTAGCTGTGGAGATTCTAGTGGCGGAGTCTCTAGTTGTGCAGTCTCTAGTTGTGGAGTCTGTAGTTTTGGAGTCTCTAGTTGTGGAGTATATAGTTGTGGTGTTTCAAGTTGTGGAGTTTCTAGTTGCAGGGTTTCTACTTGCGGAGTTTTCTAGTTCTGGAGTTTTCTAGTTGTGGAGTTTCTAGTTGCGAAGTTTCTAGTTGTGGAGCTTCAAGTTGTGGAGTTTCTAGTTGTGGAGTTTCTAGTTGCGGAGTCTGTAGTTGTGGAGTTTCTAGTTGTGGAGTTTCTAGTTGTGGATTTTCTAGCTGTGGAGTTTCTAGTTGCGGAGTTTCTAGTTGTGGGGTTCGTAGTTGTGGATTTCGTAGTTGTGGAGTTTCTAGTTGTGGAGTCTCTAGTTGGGGAGTTTCTAGTTGTGGAGTTTCTAGTTGTGGAGCTTTTAGTTGAGGAATCTCTAGTTGTTGAGTTTCTAGTTGTGGAAGTTCTAGTTGTGGAGTTTCTAGTTGCGGAGTTTCTGGCTGTGGAGTTTCTAGTTGCGGAGTTTCTAGTTTTGGAGTTTCTAGTTGTGAGGTTCGTAGTTGTGGAGTTTCTAGTTGTCGAGTTTCTAGTTGTGGAGTCTTTAGTTGTGGAGTTTCTAGTTGTGGAGTTTCTAGTTGCGAAGTCTCAAGTTGTGGAGTTTCTAGTTGTGGAGTTTCTAGTTGTGGAGCTTCTAGAGTTGGGGTTCGTAGTTGTGGGGTTCGTAGTTGTGGAGTTTCTAGTTGCAGAGTTTCTCGTTGTGAAGTCTGAAGTTGTGGAGTTTCTAGTTGTGGAGTTTCTAGTTGTGGAGCTTCTAGTTGTGGGGTTCGTAGTTGTGGGGTTCGTAGTTGCGGAGTTTCTAGTTGCGGAGTTTCTCGTTGTGAAGTTTCTAGTTGTGGAGTTTCTAGTAGTTGAGTTTCAAGTTGCCGAGTTTCTAGTTGCGAAGTCTCAAGTACTGGAGTTTTTAGCTGTGGAGTTTCTAGTTGCGGAGCTTCTAGTTGCGGAGTTTCTAGTTGCGGAGTTTCTAGTTGTTAAATTTGTAGTTGTGGAGTATATAGTTGTGGTGTTTCAGGTTGTGGAGTTTTAGTGGCGGAGTTTCTAGTTGCAGAGTTTCTAGTTGCGGAGTTTTCTAGTTGTGGAGTTTCTAGTTGCGGAGTTTCTAGTTGTGGAGCTTCAAGTTGTGGAGTTTCTAATTGTGGAGTTTCTAGTTGTGGAGTTTGTAGTTGTGGAGTGTCTAGTTGTGGGCTTTCAAGTTGTGGAGTTTATAGTTGTGGAGTTTCTAGTTGCGGAGTTTTCCAGCTGCGGAGTCTGTAGTTGTGGAGTTTCTAGTTGTGGAATTTCTAGTTACGGAGTTTCTAGTTGTGGAGCTTTTAGTTGAGGAGTCTCTAGTTGTTGAGTCTCTAGTTGTGGAATTTCTAGTTGTGGAGTGTTTAGTTGCAGAGTTTCCAGTTGTAGAGTTTCTAGTTGCGGAGTCTCTAGTTGTAGAGTTTCTAGTTACGGAGTTTCTAGCTGTGGAGATTCTAGTGGCGGAGTCTCTAGTTGTGCAGTCTCTAGTTGTGGAGTCTGTAGTTGTGGAGTTTCTAGTTGCGGAGTTTGAAGTTGTGGAGTTTCTAGCTGTGGAGTTTCTAGTTGCAGGGTTTCTAGTTGCGGAGTTTTCTAGTTGTGGAGTTTCTAGTTGCGGAGTTTCTACTTGCGGAGTTTCAAGTTGTGGAGTTTCTGGTTGTGGAGTTTCAAGTTGTGGAATTTATAGGTGTGGAGTTTCTAGTTGTGGAGTTTCTGGTTTCCGGGTTTCTAGTTACGGAGTTTCTAGTAGTGGAGTTTCTAGTTGTGGAGCTTTTAGTTGAGGAGTCTCTAGTTGTTGAGTCTCTAGTTGTTGAGTCTCTAGTTGTGGAAGTTCTAGTTGTGGAGTTTCTAGTTCCGGAGTTTTTAGTTGCAGAGTTTCTAGTTGCGGAGTTTTCTAGTTGTGGAGATTCTAGTGGCGGAGTTTCTAGTTGCGGAAATTAAGTTGTGGAGTTTCTCGTTGTGGAGTTTCTAGTTGTGGAGTTTCTAGTTGCGGAGTTTCTAGTTGTGGAGTTTCTAGTAGTTGAGTTTCTAGTTGTGGAGCTTCTAGTTGTGGGGTTCGTAGTTGTGGAGTTTCTAGTTGCGGAGTTTCACGTTGTGAAGTCTGAAGTTGTGGAATTTCTAGTTGTGGAGTTTCTAGTTGTGGAGCTTCTAGTTGTGGGGTTCGTAGTTGTGGGGTTCGTAGTTGTGGAGTTTCTAGTTGCGGAGTTTCATGTTGTGAAGTCTGAAGTTGTGGAATTTCTAGTTGTGGAGTTTCTAGTTGTGGAGTTTCTAGTTGTGGAGTTTGTAGTTGTGGAGTGTCTAGTTGTGGGCTTTCAAGTTGTGGAGTTTATAGTTGTGGAGTTTCTAGTTGCGGAGTTTTCTAGTTGCGGAGTCTGTAGTTGTGGAGTTTCTAGTTGTGGAATTTCTAGTTACGGAGTTTCTAGTTGTGGAGCTTTTAGTTGAGGAGTCTCTAGTTGTTGAGTCTCTAGTTGTGGAATTTCTAGTTGTGGAGTGTTTAGTTGCAGAGTTTCCAGTTGTGGTGTTTCTAGTTGCGGAGTCTCTAGTTGTAGAGTTTCTAGTTACGGAGTTTCTAGCTGTGGAGATTCTAGTGGCGGAGTCTCTAGTTGTGCAGTCTCTAGTTGTGGAGTCTGTAGTTGTGGAGTTTCTAGTTGCGGAGTTTGAAGTTGTGGAGTTTCTAGCTGTGGAGTTTCTAGTTGCAGGATTTCTAGTTGCGGAGTTTTCTTGTTGTGGAGTTTCTAGTAGTTGAGTTTCTAGTTGTCGAGTTTCTAGTTGCGAAGTCTAAAGTCGTGGAGTTTCTAGCTGTGGAGTTTCTAGTTGTGGAGCTTCTAGTTAGGGAGTTTCTAGTTGCGGAGTTTCTAGTTGTGGATTTTGTTGTTGTGGGGTATATAGTTGTGGTGTTTCAAGTTGTGGAGTTTCTAGTTGCGGAGTTTCTAGTTGCAGAGTTTCTAGTTTCGGAGTTTTCTAGTTGTGGAGTTTCTAGTTGTGGAATTTGTAGTTGTGGAGTATCTAGTTGTGGACTTTCAAGTTGTACAGTTTCTAGTTGTGGAGCTTCTAGTTGCGGAGTTTTCTAGTTGCGGAGTCTGTAGTTGTGGAGTTCCTAGTTGTGGAATTTCAAGTTGTGGAGTCTCTAGTGGCGGAGTGAGTTTCTAGTTGCGGAGTTTCTGGTTGTGGAGTTTCTAGTTGCGGAGCCGGTAGTTGTGGAGTTTTTTGTTGTGGAGTTTCTAGTTGTGGAGTTTCTAGTGTTTGAATTTCTAGTTGCCGAGTTCTTTAGTTGCGAAGTCTCAAGTTGTGGAAATTCTAGGTGTGAAGTTTCAAGTTGCGGAGTTTCTAGTTGCGGTGTTTCTAGTTGTGAAGTTTCTAGTTGTTGAGTTTCTAGTTGCCGAGTTCTTTAGTTGCGAAGTCTCAAGTTGTAGAGTTTCTAGCTGTGGAGTTTCTAGTTACGGAGTTTCTAGTTGTGGATTTTTTAGTTGTGCAGTCTCTAGTTGTGGAGTTTCTAGTTGTGGAGTGTCTACTTGTGGAGTTTCTAGTTGTGGAGTTTCTATTTGTAGTTTTTAGTTTTCGAGTTTGTAGTTGTAGATTTTCTAGTTGCAGAGTTCCTAGTTTTGGAGTATCTAGTTGCGGAGTCTCTAATTGTGCAGTCTCTAGTTTTGGAGTCTCTAGTTGTGGAGTTTCTGGTTGTGGAGTTTATAGTTGTGGAATTTCTAACTCTGGAGATTCTAGTTGCGGAGTTTCTAGTTGCAGAGTTTCTAGTTGTGGAGTTTCTAGTTGTGGAGTTTTAGTTGTGGAGTTTAAAGTTGTGGAATTTATAGGTGTGGAGTTTCTAGTTGTGGAGTTTCTAGTTTTCGGGTTTCTAGTTACGGAGTTTCTAGTTGTGGAGTTTCTAGTTGTGGAGTTTCTAGTTGTGGAGCTTTTAGAGAGGAGTCTCTAGTTGTTGAGTCTCTAGTTGTGGAAGTTCTAAATGTGGAGTTTCTTGTTGCGGCGTTTCTTGTTGCGGAGTTTCTAGTTCCGGAGTTTTCTAGTTGTGGAGTTTCTAGTTGTGGAATTTGTAGTTGTGGAGTATCTAGTTGTGGACTTTCAAGTTGTACAGTTTCTAGTTGTGGAGCTTCTAGTTGCGGAGTTTTCTAGTTGCGGAGTCTGTAGTTGTGGAGTTTCTAGTTGTGGAATTTCAAGTTGTGGAGTCTCTAGTGGCGGAGTGAGTTTCTAGTTGCGGAGTTTCTGGTTGTGGAGTTTCTAGTTGCGGAGCCGGTAGTTGTGGATTTTTTAGTTGTGGAGTTTCTAGTTGTGGAGTTTCTAGTGTTTGAATTTCTAGTTGCCGAGTTCTTTAGTTGCGAAGTCTCAAGTTGTGGAAATTATAGGTGTGAAGTTTCAAGTTGCAGAGTTTCTAGTTGCGGAGTTTCTAGTTGTGGAGTTTTTAGTTGAGGAGTCTCTAGTTGTGGAGTCTCTAGTTGTGGAGTTTCTAGTTGTGGAGTGTCTACTTGTGGAGTTTCTAGTTGTGGAGTTTCTAGTTGCAGAGATTCTAGTTGCGGAGTTTCTTGTTGCAGAGTTTCTAGTTGTGGAGTTTCTAGTTGTGAAGTTTTAGTTGTGGAGTTTCAAGTTGTGGAATTCATAGGTGTGGTGTATCTAGTTGTCGAGTTTCTAGTTTTCGAGTTTCTAGTTACGGAGTTTCTAGTTGTGGAGTTTTTAGTTGTGGAGCTTTTAGTTGAGGAGTCTCTAGTTGTTGAGTCTCTAGTTGTGGAAGTTCTAGTTGTGGAGTTTCTAGTTGCGGAGTTTCTTGTTGCGGAGTTTCTAGATGTAGAGTTTCCAGTTGTGGAGTTTCTGGCTGTGGAGTTTATAGTTGCGGAGTTTCTAGTATCGGAGTTTCTAGTTGTGGAGTTTCTAGTTGTGGAGTTTCTAGTTGTAGAGTTTCTAGTTGCGAAGCCTCAAGTTGTGGAGTTTCTAGTTGTCGAGTTTCTAGTTGTGGATGAGGGTGGCGATTTGGGCTTGTTGGTATGGTTGCATGATGATGGATGGTAGCGCAGACAACGAACACGGACAAGAGAAGGCACATAGACACAACACAGCGCTAACTTTCAACAACAATTTATTACACGCAGATCTCCGTGGTGTATGCGATCCACCACGCCAACGTCGCACGTGCGTAGCTCTAAAAACCATCAAATATAACCAACGCGCGTGTTCCAATACTTTACAATTTTATATTTTTCAAACTTTTTCTACTTTTTCTTTCTTCCTTTTATCCCATGTTACCACAAACCCTATCGCGAATACATGTAATCAAGTTCCTTATCTGTCAACACCACTGATGGGCTGCTCACACACGTGTCACCTAGCTCTGCAATTCTGCCGGCCTCCAATACCAACCGCGTCATCTCATGCCTACTTCTATTGATTATAACCGTTTCCTTGAATTTCGGTGTGCAATTACATCTCTGGCAATGCAGGGAAAGAAAACCATCAGGAACAACACTATTTACTTTGTTATTGTGCTCGCGCAAGCGATCGTTTATGCATCTACTGGTCTGACCGATATAACACTTTCCACAAGTAAGTGGAATGAGGTATACAACACACATGATGCACTCCACAAATAGGTTTCTATGTTTCTTTTGGCATACATTTGATTTTCCCTTGTCTGGTCTTGTGCTTCTGCAAAGACTCACCAACTTATTGGGTGCCGAGAAAACTACGTTAGTGCCACATTTTTCCGCAATCTTTTTTATCCTGTGAGAAACCTTATGCATGTATGGAATTACGGCAAAACTTTCCTTTCTTGAGCTCACCCTATCCATCCCTTCACATCTTTTCTCCAGCACTTTTCTGTGCAATCCTTCAGCAACGGACACGACGAGGCTCTTGGGGTACCCGGCATTGCTTAGCCTCGAGACCTGTTGTCTGAAGCTTTCATTCATGAGGCACCGGCAGGACTTCTTTAGTGCCTCACTCAAGCACATCTTCGCAATGCCTCGTTTTACCAGTTTAGTATGCGCTGAGTGAAACTGTAGTAAAGGCTTACTTGCTCTGGGCTCGTAACACCAGCATGTCTTTTCATCTGAGAATTGAAAGTTAATGTCAAGAAATCTGAGCCTTCCGTCACATGGCATTTCAAAAGTCACTTCAAGTGGGTTAAGCCCCTCACGAAAAACGCTACACACGCTACTACATTGAGTAGCAAAATCTGCAGTTCTGTCATTGATAAACACTAAAAAGTCATCGACGTACCTAAATACGTGCACAACATTGTATTCATTTAGGCGTCCTGATAGCCTCCTGTCCATTTCAGCCAAAAACAAATTACTTAACACTGGTGCTAAGCACGAGCCAATGCATACTCCTTGTTTTTGCAGATACAGGGTACCATTGTTTTCAATAAACGTTGACGACAAGTAAAACCTAAGTAATTCTAAGAAATTGTCGACGGACGTACCTGCTTGTGAGCTAAATCTAACGGCACCGTACTCATCGATGCATTCGCCAACACTTGTTAATACTGCTGATTGTGGCAGAGAATAGTACAGATCTTTTATGTCAGCCGAAAACGCTTTTAACCCTATGTTTTTTCGTTCCCTGACGAAACTTATCACCTGTTCCGAATTTTTTGTCAGGAAGGGGTCATTTATGTCAAGCAAGTTTAATGTTCTTTGCAGATACACAGCTACAGCTTTTTGCCACGTGTCCTTCTCCGACACTATCACTCTGAACGGTACTCCTTCCTTATGCGTTTTAGCACTAAAGAACACATCCAGACTGTCATTTTTACTTTTTCTGATACCGCTAAGCACACCTTCTAGATTCATCCTCTTACAAAGTTCTATTGCTTTTCCCCTCACTTTTTCAATCGAAATACTTTTCTTTTCGCTGAACACTGCCGTAATAGCACTTTTAGCCTTTTCTTTAAATTCATCATGCGAGAAAACCGCAAACCCTCCTTCTTTATCGACTGGAAGTACACTCAGAGCATGCTGTGTCAAGTAAGTTTCCACGCGTTTGAGAGGCAAACTGCGGCTTGGAGGCCTACACAATTTTAAAGCGTCCACACCTTCGTTGATGATCCTGGTGGCTTGATCCTCGGGAACCCGCTTCGACACTTGACGTACAATTGATACGAGTTCCGGCTTGTTCTTTTGAGGTTGCACGGCAAACTTTGGCCCAAGTCCCAATACTTCTAGTACAAAGTCCGGTAGGCAGATGCCTTCTGCCACATGAACGTTGGAGGTTGCACTCACGCGCACTTTGTCCACCAAATCACGTAACAGTCGTAATTGAAGCTTCCAGTGGAATTCTATCATTTGGTCTGCCAGACGTAGATGCTTTCGAAAGTGAATCTCCGCTGCATATGACTCGTAAGTTCGATGCATCTGCGCCCGTAGGTAGGCTCTGAAAAGGCGTACCTGTCGAAGCCATTCTGAGCGCTGAATTTTCATGATCCTCGTTCTGTGCCCATCTGAAGGGGTACACCCTCCGAAGAGCGCTCGAACATCCTCTGGTAGAATCTTGTTCCTTATGGAAAAGCTGAGCGTTCTTGCCTTGCACACGGCGTTGACGATGAGGGCTACAACACCCGAAGGATCTCGCAGTACATGAACGAAAGAGCCCGTTGAACGAGAAATGAAGAGATCGCTTGCGCGAGCACAATAACAAAGTAAATAGTGTTGTTCCTGATGGTTTTCTTTCCCTGCATTGCCAGAGATGTAATTGCACACCGAAATTCAAGGAAACGGTTATAATCAATAGAAGTAGGCATGAGATGACGCGGTTGGTATTGGAGGCCGGCAGAATTGCAGAGCTAGGTGACACGTGTGTGAGCAGCCCATCAGTGGTGTTGACAGATAAGGAACTTGATTACATGTATTCGCGATAGGGTTTGTGGTAACATGGGATAAAAGGAAGAAAGAAAAAGTAGAAAAAGTTTGAAAAATATAAAATTGTAAAGTATTGGAACACGCGCGTTGGTTATATTTGATGGTTTTTAGAGCTACGCACGTGCGACGTTGGCGTGGTGGATCGCATACACCACGGAGATCTGCGTGTAATAAATTGTTGTTGAAAGTTAGCGCTGTGTTGTGTCTATGTGCCTTCTCTTGTCCGTGTTCGTTGTCTGCGCTACCATCCATCATCTAGTTGTGGAGTTTCTAGTTGTGGGGTTTTTAGTTAAAGGGGTTCGTAGTTGTGCAGTTCTAGTTGTGGAGTCTCTAGTTGAGGAGTTTCCATTTGTGTTGTTTCTAGCTGTGGAGTTTCTAGTTGCGGAGTTTCTAGATGCAGAGTTTCTAGTTGCGGAGTTTACTAGTTGTGGAGATTGTAGTGGTGGAGTTTCTAGTTGCGGGGTTCCAAGTTGTGGAGTTTCTAGTTGTGGAGCTTCTAGTTCTGGGGTTCGTAGTTGTCGGATTCGTAGTTGTGCAGTTTCTAGTTTTGGAGTCTCTAGTTGTGGAGTTTCTAGTTGCGGAGTTTCTAGTTGCAGAGTTTCTAGTTGTGGAGTTTTCTAGTTGTGGAGATTCTAGTGGCGGAGTTTCTAGTTGCGGAGTTTCAAGTTGTGGAGTTTCTCGTTGTGGAGTTTCTAGTTGTGGATTTTCTAGCTGTGGAGTTTCTAGTTGCGAAGTTTTTAGTTGCGGAGTTTCTGGTTGTGGAGTTTCTAGTTGTGGAGTCTGTAGTTGTGGAGTATCTATTTGTTGGGTTTCAAGTTGTGGAGTTTCTAGTTGTGGAGTTTCTAGTTGTTGAGTTTCTAGTAGTTGAGTTTCTAGTTGCCGAGTTTCTAGTTGCGAAATCTCAAGTCGTGGAGTTTCTAGCTGTGGAGTTTCTAGTTGCGGAGCTTCTAGTTGCGGAGTTTCTAGTTGTGGAGCTTCTAGTTCTGGGGTTCGTTGTTGTGGGATTCGTAGTTGTGCAGTTTCTAGTTTTGGAGTCTCTAGTTGTGGAGTTTCCAGTTGTGGAGTTTCTAGCTGTGGAGTTTCTAGTTGCGGAGTTTCTAGTTGCAGAAACTCTAGTTGTGGATTTTGTAGTTGTGGAGTATAAAGTTGTGGTGTTTCAAGTTGTGGAGTTTCTAGTTGCGGAGTTTCTAGTTGCAGAGTTTCTAGTTCCGGAGTTTTCTAGTGGTGGAATTTCTAGTTGCGAAGTTTCTAGTTGTGGAGCTTCAAGTTGTGGAGTTTCTAGTTGTGGAGTTTCTAGTTGTGGAGTTTGTAGTTGAGGAGTATCTAGTTGTGGACTTTCAAGTTGTGAAGTTTCTAGTTGTGGAGTTTCTAGTTGCGGAGTTTTCTAGTTGCGGAGTCTGTTGTTGTGGAGTTTCTAGTTGTGGAGTTTCTAGTTGTGCATTTTCTAGCTGTGGAGTTTCTAGTTGCGGAGTTTCTAGTTGTGGGGTTCGTAGTTGTGGAGTTCGTAGTTGTGGAGTTTCTAGTTGTGGAGCCTCTAGTTGGGGAGTTTCCAGTTGTGGAGTTTCTAGCTGTGGAGTTTTTCGTCGCGGAGTTTCTAGTTGCAGAGTTTCTAGTAGCGGAGTTTTCTAGTTGTGGAGGTTCTAGTGGCGGAGTTTCTAGCTGTGGAGGTTCTAGTTGTGGAGTTTTTAGTTGCGGAGTTTCTGGTTGTGGAGTTTCTAGTTCTGGAGTGTGTAGTTGTTTAGTATCTATTTGTTGGGTTTCAAGTTGTGGAGTTTCTAGTTGTGGAGTTTCTAGTTGTTGAGTTTCTAGTAGTTGAGTTTCTAGTTGCCGAGTTTCTAATTGCGAAATCTCAAGTCGTGGAGTTTCTAGCTGTGGAGTTTCTAGTTGCGGAGTTTCTAGTTGCGGAGTTTCTAGTTGCGGAGTTTCTAGTTGTGGATTTTGTAGTTGTGGAGTATATAGTTGTGGTGTTTCAAGTTGTGGAGTTTCTAGTTGCGGTGTTTCTAGTTGCAGAGTTTCTAGTTCCGGAGTTTTCTAGTTGTGGAGTTTCTAGTGGCGGAGTTTCTAGCTGTGGAGCTTCAAGTTGTGGAGTTTCTCGTTGTGGAGTTTCTAGTTGTGGAGTTTGTAGTTTTGGAGTATCTAGTTGTGGACTTTCAAGTTGTGGAGTTTCTAGTTGTGGAGTTTCTAGTTGTTAATTTTCTAGCTGTGGAGTTTCTATTTGCGGAGTTTCTAGTTGCAGAGTTTCTAGTTGTGGATTTTCTAGCTGTGGAATTTCTGCTTGCAGAGTTTTTAGTTGCGGTGTTTCTAGTTGTGTAGTTGTGGAGTTTCTAGTTGTTGAGTTTCTAGTTGCCGAGTTCTTTAGTTGCGAAGTCTCGAGTTGTAGAGTTTCTAGCTGTGGAGTTTCTAGTTGCGGAGTTTCTAGTTGCGGATTTTCTAGTTGTGGATTTTTTGTTGTGGAGTCTCTAGTTGGGGAGTTTCTAGTTGTGGAGTGTCTACTTGTGGAGTTTCTAGTTGTGGAGTTTCTATTTGTAGTTTTTAGTTTTCGAGTTTGTAGTTGTAGATTTTCTAGTTGCAGAGTTCCTAGTTTTGGAGTATCTAGTTGCGGAGTCTCTAATTGTGCAGTCTCTAGTTTTGGAGTCTCTAGTTGTGGAGTTTCTGGTTGTGGAGTTTATAGTTGTGGAATTTCTAACTGTGGAGATTCTAGTTGCGGAGTTTCTATTTGCAGAGTTTCTAGTTGTGGAGTTTCTAGTTGTGGAGTTTTAGTTGTGGAGTTTAAAGTTGTGGAATTTATAGGTGTGGAGTTTCTAGTTGTGGAGTTTCTAGTTTTCGGGTTTCTAGTTACGGAGTTTCTAGTTGTGGAGTTTCTAGTTGTGGAGTTTCTAGTTATGGAGCTTTTAGTTGAGGAGTCTCTAGTTGTTGAGTCTCTAGTTGTGGAAGTTCTAGTTGTGGAGTTTCTTGTTGCGGAGTTTCTTGTTGCGGAGTTTCTAGTTGTGGAGTTTCTAGTTGTGGAGTTTCTGGCTGTGGAGTTTCTAGTTGCGAAGTTTCTAGTTGTGGAGTTTCTAGTTGTGAGGTTCGTAGTTGTGGAGTTTCTAATTGTCGAGTTTCTAGTTGTGGAGTCTCTAGTTGTGGAGTTTCTAGTTGTGGGGTTCGTAGTTGTGGGGTTCGTAGTTGTGGAGTTTCTAGTGTCGGAGTTTCAAGTCGTGGAGTTTCTCGTTGTGGAGTTTCTAGTTGTGGATTGTCTAGCTGTGGAGTTTCTAGTTGCGGAGTTTTTAGTGGCGGAGTTTCTTGTTGTGAAGTTTCTAGTTGTGGAGTTTCCAGTTGTGGAGTTTGTAGTTGTGGAGTATCTATTTGTTGGTTTCAAGTTGTAGAGTTTCTAGTTGTGGAGTTTCTAGTTGTGGAGTTTCTAGTTGTGGATTTTCTAGTTGTTGAGTTTCTAGTTGCCGAGTTTCTAGTTGCGAAGTCTCAAGTCGAGGAGTTTTTAGCTGTGGAGTTTCTAGTTGCGGAGCTTCTATTTGCGGAGTTTCTAGTTGCGGAGCTTCTAGTTGTGGAATTTGTAGTTGTGGAATATATAGTTGTGGTGTTTCAAGTTGTGGAGTTTCTAGTGGCGGAGTTTCTAGTTGCAGAGTTTCTAGTTGCGGAGTTTTCTAGTTGTGGAGTTTCTAGTTGCGGAGTTTCTAGTTGTGGATTTTGTAATTGTGGAGTATATAGTTGTGGTGTTTCAAGTTGTGGAGTTTTTAGTTGCAGAGTTTCTAGTTCCGGAGTTTTCTAGTTGCGAAGTTTCTAGTTGTGGAGCTTCAAGTTGTGGAGTTTCAAGTTGTGGAGTTTCTAGTTGTGGAGTTTGTAGTTGTGGAGTATCTAGTTGTGGACTTTCAAGTTGTGAAGTTCCTAGTTGTGGAGTTTCTAGTTGCGGAGTTTTCTAGTTGCGGAGTTTCAAGTTGTGGAGTTTCTCGTTGTGGAGTTTCTAGTTGTGGATTTTCTAGCTGTGGAGTTTCTAGTTGCGAAGTTTTTAGTTGCGGAGTTTCTGGTTGTGGAGTTTCTAGTTGTGGAGTCTGTAGTTGTGGAGTATCTATTTGTTGGGTTTCAAGTTGTGGAGTTTCTAGTTGTGGAGTTTCTAGTTGTTGAGTTTCTAGTAGTTGAGTTTCTAGTTGCCGAGTTTCTAGTTGCGAAATCTCAAGTCGTGGTGTTTCTAGCTGTGGAGTTTCTAGTTGTGGAGCTTCTAGTTGCGGAGTTTCTAGTTGTGGAGCTTCTAGTTCTGGGGTTCGTTGTTGTGGGGTTCGTAGTTGTGCAGTTTCTAGTTTTGGAGTCTCAAGTTGTGGAGTTTCCAGTTGTGGAGTTTGTAGCTGTGGAGTTTCTAGTTGCGGAGTTTCTAGTTGCAGAGTTTCTAGTTGTGGATTTTGTAGTTGTGGAGTATATAGTTGTGGTGTTTCTAGCTGTGGAGTTTCTAGTTGCGGAGTTTCTAGATTCAGAGTTTCTAGTTGCGGAGTTTTCTAGTTGTGGAGATTCTAGTGGCGGAGTTTCTAGTTGCGGAGTTCCAAGTTGTGGAGTTTCTAGTTGTGAAGTTTCTAGTTGTGGAATTTGTAGTTGTGGAGTATATAGTTGTGGTGTTTCAAGTTGTGGAGTTTCTAGTGGCGCAGTTTCTAGTTGCAGAGTTTCTAGTTGCGGAGTTTTCTAGTTGTGGAGTTTCTAGTTGCGGAGTTTCTAGTTGCGGAGTTTCTAGTTGTGGAGTTTCTAGTTGTGGGGTTTGTAGTTGTGGGGTTCGTAGTTGTGCAGTTGTAGTTGTGGAGTCTCTAGTTGAGAAGTTTCCATTTGTGTTGTTTCTAGCTGTGGAGTTTCTAGTTGCGGAGTTTCTAGATGCAGAGATTCTAGTTGCGGAGTTTTCTAGTTGTGGAGTTTCTAGTTGCGGAGTTTCTAGTTGTGAAGCTTCAAGTTGTGGAGTTTCTCGTTGTGGAGTTTCTAGTTGTGGAGTTTGTAGTTGTGGAGTATCTAGTTGTGGACTTTCAAGTTGTGGAGTTTCTAGTTGTGGAGTTTCTAGTTGTTAATTTTCTAGCTGTGGAGTTTCTATTTGCGGAGTTTCTAGTTGCAGAGTTTCTAGTTGTGGATTTTCTAGCTGTGGAATTTCTGGTTGCAGAGTTTTTAGTGGCGGTGTTTCTAGTTGTGGAGTTTCTAGTTGTTGAGTTTCTAGTTGCCGAGTTTTTTAGTTGCGAAGTCTCAAGTTGTAGAGTTTCTAGCTGTGGAGTTTCTAGTTGCGGAGTTTCTAGTTGCGGAGTTTCTAGTTGTGGAGTTTTTAGTTGTGGAGTCTCTAGTTGTGGAGTTTGTTGTTGTTAATTTTCTATCTGTGGAGTTTCTATTTGCGGAGTTTCTAGTTGCAGAGTTTCTAGTTGTGGATTTTCTAGCTGTGGAATTTCTGCTTGCAGAGTTTTTAGTTGCGGTGTTTCTAGTTGTGGAGTTTCTAGTTGTTTAGTTTCTAGTTGCCGAGTTCTTTAGTTGCGAAGTCTCAAGTTGTAGAGTTTCTAGCTGTGGAGTTTCTAGTTGCGGAGTTTCTAGTTGCAGAGTTTCTAGTTGTGGATTTTTTAGTTGTGGAGTCTCTAGTTGTGGAGTTTCTAGTTGTGGAGTGTCTACTTGTGGAGTTTCTAGTTGTGGAGTTTCTATTTGTAGTTTTTAGTTTTCGAGTTTGTAGTTGTAGATTTTCTAGTTGCAGAGTTCCTAGTTTTGGAGTATCTAGTTGCGGAGTCTCTAATTGTGCAGTCTCTAGTTTTGGAGTCTCTAGTTGTGGAGTTTCTGGTTGTGGAGTTTATAGTTGTGGAATTTCTAACTGTGGAGATTCTAGTTGCGGAGTTTCTATTTGCAGAGTTTCTAGTTGTGGAGTTTCTAGTTGTGGAGTTTTAGTTGTGGAGTTTAAAGTTGTGGAATTTATAGGTGTGGAGTTTCTAGTTGTGGAGTTTCTAGTTTTCGGGTTTCTAGTTACGGAGTTTCTAGTTGTGGAGTTTCTAGTTGTGGAGTTAGTAGTTGTGGAGCTTTTAGTTGAGGAGTCTCTAGTTGTTGAGTCTCTAGTTGTGGAAGTTCTAGTTGTGGAGTTTCTTGTTGCGGAGTTTCTTGTTGCGGAGTTTCTAGTTGTGGAGTTTCTAGTTGTGGAGTTTCTGGCTGTGGAGTTTCTAGTTGCGAAGTTTCTAGTTGTGGAGTTTCTAGTTGTGAGGTTCGTAGTTGTGGAGTTTCTAATTGTCGAGTTTCTAGTTGTGGAGTCTCTAGTTGTGGAGTTTCTAGTTGTGGGGTTCGTAGTTGTGGGGTTCGTAGTTGTGGAGTTTCTAGTTGCGGAGTTTCAAGTCGTGGAGTTTCTCGTTGTGGAGTTTCTAGTTGTGGATTGTCTAGCTGTGGAGTTTCTAGTTGCGGAGTTTTTAGTTGCGGAGTTTCTTGTTGTGAAGTTTCTAGTTGTGGAGTTTCCAGTTGTGGAGTTTGTAGTTGTGGAGTATCTATTTGTTGGTTTCAAGTTGTAGAGTTTCTAGTTGTGGAGTTTCTAGTTGTGGAGTTTCTAGTTGTGGATTTTCTAGTTGTTGAGTTTCTAGTTGCCGAGTTTCTAGTTGCGAAGTCTCAAGTCGAGGAGTTTTTAGCTGTGGAGTTTCTAGTTGCGGAGCTTCTATTTGCGGAGTTTCTAGTTGCGGAGCTTCTAGTTGTGGAATTTGTAGTTGTGGAATATATAGTTGTGGTGTTTCAAGTTGTGGAGTTCCTAGTGGCGGAGTTTCTAGTTGCAGAGTTTCTAGTTGCGGAGTTTCTAGTTGCGGAGTTTTCTAGTTGTGGAGTTTTTAGTTGCGGAGTTTCTAGTTGTGGAGCTTCAAGTTGTGGAGTTTCTAGTTGTGGAGTTTCTAGTTGTGGAGTTTGTAGTTGTGGAGTATCTAGTTGTGGGCTTTCAAGTTGTGGAGTTTCTAGTTGTGGAGTTTCCAGTTGCGGAGTTTTCTAGTTGCGGAGTCTGTAGTTGTGGAGTTTCTAGTTGTGGAGTTTGTAGTTGTGGAGTATCTAGTTGTGGATTTTCAAGTTGTGAAGTTTCTAGTTGTGGAGTTTCTAGTTGCGGAGTTTTCTAGTTGCGGTGTCTGTAGTTGTGGAGTTTCTAGTTGTGGAGTTTCTAGTTGTGGATTTTCTAGCTGTGGAGTTTCTGGTTGCGGAGTTTCTAGTTGTGGGGTTCGTAGTTGTGGAGTTCGTAGTTGTGGAGTTTCTAGTTGTGGAGTCTCTAGTTGGGGAGTATCCAGTTGTGGAGTTTCTAGTTGTGGAGTTTTTCGTCGCGGAGTTTCTAGTTGCTGAGTTTCTAATTGTCGAGTTTCTAGTTGTGGAGTCTCTAGTTGTGGAGTTTCTAGTTGTGGGGTTCGTAGTTGTGGGGTTCGTAGTTGTGGAGTTTCTAGTTGCGGAGTTTCAAGTCGTGGAGTTTCTCGTTGTGGAGTTTCTAGTTGTGGATTGTCTAGCTGTGGAGTTTCTAGTTGCGGAGTTTTTAGTTGCGGAGTTTCTTGTTGTGAAGTTTCTAGTTGTGGAGTTTCCAGTTGTGGAGTTTGTAGTTGTGGAGTATCTATTTGTTGGGTTTCAAGTTGTGGAGTTTCTAGTTGTGGAGTTTCTAGTTGTGGATTTTCTAGTTGTTGAGTTTCTAGTTGCCGAGTTTCTAGTTGCGAAGTCTCAAGTCGAGGAGTTTTTAGCTGTTGAGTTTCTAGTTGCGGAGCTTCTATTTGCGGAGTTTCTAGTTGCGGAGCTTCTAGTTGTGAAATTTGTAGTTGTGGAATATATAGTTGTGGTGTTTCAAGTTGTGGAGTTTCTAGTGGCAGAGTTTCTAGTTGCAGAGTTTCTAGTTGCGGAGTTTTCTAGTTGTGGAGTTTTTAGTTGCGGAGTTTCTAGTTGTGGAGCTTCAAGTTGTGGAGTTTCTAGTTGTGGAGTTTCTAGTTGTGGAGTTTGTAGTTGTGAAGTATCTAGTTGTGGGCTTTCAAGTTGTGGAGTTTCTAGTTGTGGAGTTTCTAGTTGCGGAGTTTTCTAGTTGCGGAGTCTGTAGTTGTGGAGTTTTTAGTAGTGGAGTTTGTAGTTGTGGAGTATCTAGTTGTGGACTTTCAAGTTGTGAAGTTTCTAGTTGTGCAGTTTCTAGTTGCGGAGTTTTCTAGTTGCGGAGTCTGTAGTTGTGGAGTTTCTAGTTGTGGAGTTTCTAGTTGTGGATTTTCTAGCTGTGGAGTTTCTAGTTGCGGAGTTTCTAGTTGTGGGGTTCGTAGTTGTGGAGTTCGTAGTTGTGGAGTTTCTAGTTGTGGAGTCTCTAGTTGGGAGTTTCCAGTTGTGGAGTTTCTAGCTGTGGAGTTTTTCGTCGCGGAGTTTCTAGTTGCTGAGTTTCTAGTAGCGGAGTTTTCTAGTTGTGGAGATTCTAGTGGCGGAGTTTCTAGTTGCGGAGTTTCAAGTTGTGGAGTTTCTAGTTGTGGATTTTCTAGCTGTGGAGTTTCTAGTTGCGGAGTTTTTAGTTGCGGAGTTTCTGGTTGTGGAGTTTCTAGTTCTGGAGTCTGTAGTTGTGAGTATCTATTTGTTGGGTTTCAAGTTGTGGAGTTTCTAGTTGTGGAGTTTCTAGTTGTTGAGTTTCTAGTAGTTGAGTTTCTAGTTGCCGAGTTTCTAGTTGCGAAATCTCAAGTCGTGAAGTTTCTAGCTGTGGAGTTTCTAGTTGCGGAGTTTCTAGTTGCGGAGTTTCTAGTTGTGGATTTTGTAATTGTGGAGTATATAGTTGTGGTGTTTCAAGTTGTGGAGTTTTTAGTTGCAGAGTTTCTAGTTCCGGAGTTTTCTAGTTGCGAAGTTTCTAGTTGTGGAGCTTCAAGTTGTGGAGTTTCAAGTTGTGGAGTTTCTAGTTGTGGAGTTTGTAGTTGTGGAGTATCTAGTTGTGGACTTTCAAGTTGTGAAGTTCCTAGTTGTGGAGTTTCTAGTTGCGGAGTTTTCTAGTTGCGGAGTTTCAAGTTGTGGAGTTTCTCGTTGTGGAGTTTCTAGTTGTGGATTTTCTAGCTGTGGAGTTTCTAGTTGCGAAGTTTTTAGTTGCGGAGTTTCTGGTTGTGGAGTTTCTAGTTGTGGAGTCTGTAGTTGTGGAGTATCTATTTGTTGGGTTTCAAGTTGTGGAGTTTCTAGTTGTGGAGTTTCTAGTTGTTGAGTTTCTAGTAGTTGAGTTTCTAGTTGCCGAGTTTCCAGTTGCGAAATCTCAAGTCGTGGAGTTTCTAGCTGTGGAGTTTCTAGTTGTGGAGTTTCTAGTTGCGGAGTTTCTAGTTGTGGAGCTTCTAGTTCTGGGGTTCGTTGTTGTGGGGTTCGTAGTTGTGCAGTTTCTAGTTTTGGAGTCTCAAGTCGTGGAGTTTCCAGTTGTGGAGTTTCTAGCTGTGGAGCTTCTAGTTGCGGAGTTTCTAGTTGTGGAGCTTCTAGTTCTGGGGTTCGTTGTTGTGGGGTTCGTAGTTGTGCAGTTTCTAGTTTTGGAGTCTCAAGTTGTGGAGTTTCCAGTTGTGGAGTTTCTAGCTGTGGAGTTTCTAGTTGCGGAGTTTCTAGTTGCAGAGTTTCTAGTTGTGGATTTTGTAGTTGTGGAGTATATAGTTGTGGTGTTTCTAGCTGTGGAGTTTCTAGTGGCGGAGTTTCTAGTTGCAGAGTTTCTAGTTGCGGAGTTTTCTAGTTGTGGAGTTTCTAGTTGCGGAGTTTCTAGTTGCGGAGCTTCAAGTTGTGGAGTTTCTAGTTGTGGAGTTTCTAGTTGTGGGGTTTGTAGTTGTGGGGTTCGTAGTTGTGCAGTTCTAGTTGTGGAGTCTCTAGTTGAGAAGTTTCCATTTGTGTTGTTTCTAGCTGTGGAGTTTCTAGTTGCGGAGTTTCTAGATGCAGAGATTCTAGTTGCGGAGTTTTCTAGTTGTGGAGTTTCTAGTTGCGGAGTTTCTAGTTGTGAAGCTTCAAGTTGTGGAGTTTCTCGTTGTGGAGTTTCTAGTTGTGGAGTTTGTAGTTGTGGAGTATCTAGTTGTGGACTTTCAAGTTGTGGAGTTTCTAGTTGTGGAGTTTCTAGTTGTTAATTTTCTAGCTGTGGAGTTTCTATTTGCGGAGTTTCTAGTTGCAGAGTTTCTAGTTGTGGATTTTCTAGCTGTGGAATTTCTGGTTGCAGAGTTTTTAGTGGCGGTGTTTCTAGTTGTGGAGTTTCTAGTTGTTTAGTTTCTAGTTGCCGAGTTCTTTAGTTGCGAAGTCTCAAGTTGTAGAGTTTCTAGCTGTGGAGTTTCTAGTTGCGGAGTTTCTAGTTGCGGAGTTTCTAGTTGTGGATTTTTTAGTTGTGGAGTCTCTAGTTGTGGAGTTTCTAGTTGTGGAGTGTCTACTTGTGGAGTTTCTAGTTGTGGAGTTTCTATTTGTAGTTTTTAGTTTTCGAGTTTGTAGTTATAGATTTTCTAGTTGCACAGTTCCTAGTTTTGGAGTATCTAGTTGCGGAGTTTCTAATTGTGCAGTCTCTAGTTTTGGAGTCTCTAGTTGTGGAGTTTATAGTTGTGGAATTTCTAACTGTGGAGATTCTAGTTGCGGAGTTTCTAGTTGTGGAGTTTCTAGTTGTGGAGTTTTAGTTGTGGAGTTTAAAGTTGTGGAATTTATAGGTGTGGAGTTTCTAGTTGTGGAGTTTCTAGTTTTCGGGTTTCTAGTTACGGAGTTTCTAGTTGTGGAGTTTCTAGTTGTGGAGTTTGTAGTTGTGGAGCTTTTAGTTGAGGAGTCTCTAGTTGTTGAGTCTCTAGTTGTGGAAGTTCTAGTTGTGGAGTTTCTTGTTGCGGAGTTTCTTGTTGCGGAGTTTCTAGTTGTGGAGTTTCTAGTTGTGGAGTTTCTGGCTGTGGAGTTTCTAGTTGCGAAGTTTCTAGTTGTGGAGTTTCTAGTTGTGAGGTTCGTAGTTGTGGAGTTTCTAATTGTCGAGTTTCTAGTTGTGGAGTCTCTAGTTGTGGAGTTTCTAGTTGTGGGGTTCGTAGTTGTGGGGTTCGTAGTTGTGGAGTTTCTAGTTGCGGAGTTTCAAGTCGTGGAGTTTCTCGTTGTGGAGTTTCTAGTTGTGGATTGTCTAGCTGTGGAGTTTCTAGTTGCGGAGTTTTTAGTTGCGGAGTTTCTTGTTGTGAAGTTTCTAGTTGTGGAGTTTCCAGTTGTGGAGTTTGTAGTTGTGGAGTATCTATTTGTTGGTTTCAAGTTGTAGAGTTTCTAGTTGTGGAGTTTCTAGTTGTGGAGTTTCTAGTTGTGGATTTTCTAGTTGTTGAGTTTCTAGTTGCCGAGTTTCTAGTTGCGAAGTCTCAAGTCGAGGAGTTTTTAGCTGTGGAGTTTCTAGTTGCGGAGCTTCTATTTGCGGAGTTTCTAGTTGCGGAGCTTCTAGTTGTGGAATTTGTAGTTGTGGAATATATAGTTGTGGTGTTTCAAGTTGTGGAGTTCCTAGTGGCGGAGTTTCTAGTTGCAGAGTTTCTAGTTGCGGAGTTTCTAGTTGCGGAGTTTTCTAGTTGTGGAGTTTTTAGTTGCGGAGTTTCTAGTTGTGGAGCTTCAAGTTGTGGAGTTTCTAGTTGTGGAGTTTCTAGTTGTGGAGTTTGTAGTTGTGGAGTATCTAGTTGTGGGCTTTCAAGTTGTGGAGTTTCTAGTTGTGGAGTTTCCAGTTGCGGAGTTTTCTAGTTGCGGAGTCTGTAGTTGTGGAGTTTCTAGTTGTGGAGTTTGTAGTTGTGGAGTATCTAGTTGTGGATTTTCAAGTTGTGAAGTTTCTAGTTGTGGAGTTTCTAGTTGCGGAGTTTTCTAGTTGCGGAGTCTGTAGTTGTGGAGTTTCTAGTTGTGGAGTTTCTAGTTGTGGATTTTCTAGCTGTGGAGTTTCTGGTTGCGGAGTTTCTAGTTGTGGGGTTCGTAGTTGTGGAGTTCGTAGTTGTGGAGTTTCTAGTTGTGGAGTCTCTAGTTGGGGAGTATCCAGTTGTGGAGTTTCTAGCTGTGGAGTTTTTCGTCGCGGAGTTTCTAGTTGCTGAGTTTCTAATTGTCGAGTTTCTAGTTGTGGAGTCTCTAGTTGTGGAGTTTCTAGTTGTGGGGTTCGTAGTTGTGGGGTTCGTAGTTGTGGAGTTTCTAGTTGCGGAGTTTCAAGTCGTGGAGTTTCTCGTTGTGGAGTTTCTAGTTGTGGATTGTCTAGCTGTGGAGTTTCTAGTTGCGGAGTTTTTAGTTGCGGAGTTTCTTGTTGTGAAGTTTCTAGTTGTGGAGTTTCCAGTTGTGGAGTTTGTAGTTGTGGAGTATCTATTTGTTGGGTTTCAAGTTGTGGAGTTTCTAGTTGTGGAGTTTCTAGTTGTGGATTTTCTAGTTGTTGAGTTTCTAGTTGCCGAGTTTCTAGTTGCGAAGTCTCAAGTCGAGGAGTTTTTAGCTGTTGAGTTTCTAGTTGCGGAGCTTCTATTTGCGGAGTTTCTAGTTGCGGAGCTTCTAGTTGTGAAATTTGTAGTTGTGGAATATATAGTTGTGGTGTTTCAAGTTGTGGAGTTTCTAGTGGCAGAGTTTCTAGTTGCAGAGTTTCTAGTTGCGGAGTTTTCTAGTTGTGGAGTTTTTAGTTGCGGAGTTTCTAGTTGTGGAGCTTCAAGTTGTGGAGTTTCTAGTTGTGGAGTTTCTAGTTGTGGAGTTTGTAGTTGTGAAGTATCTAGTTGTGGGCTTTCAAGTTGTGGAGTTTCTAGTTGTGGAGTTTCTAGTTGCGGAGTTTTCTAGTTGCGGAGTCTGTAGTTGTGGAGTTTTTAGTTGTGGAGTTTGTAGTTGTGGAGTATCTAGTTGTGGACTTTCAAGTTGTGAAGTTTCTAGTTGTGCAGTTTCTAGTTGCGGAGTTTTCTAGTTGCGGAGTCTGTAGTTGTGGAGTTTCTAGTTGTGGAGTTTCTAGTTGTGGATTTTCTAGCTGTGGAGTTTCTAGTTGCGGAGTTTCTAGTTGTGGGGTTCGTAGTTGTGGAGTTCGTAGTTGTGGAGTTTCTAGTTGTGGAGTCTCTAGTTGGGAATTTCCAGTTGTGGAGTTTCTAGCTGTGGAGTTTTTCGTCGCGGAGTTTCTAGTTGCTGAGTTTCTAGTAGCGGAGTTTTCTAGTTGTGGAGATTCTAGTGGCGGAGTTTCTAGTTGCGGAGTTTCAAGTTGTGGAGTTTCTAGTTGTGGATTTTCTAGCTGTGGAGTTTCTAGTTGCGGAGTTTTTAGTTGCGGAGTTTCTGGTTGTGGAGTTTCTAGTTCTGGAGTCTGTAGTTGTGAGTATCTATTTGTTGGGTTTCAAGTTGTGGAGTTTCTAGTTGTGGAGTTTCTAGTTGTTGAGTTTCTAGTAGTTGAGTTTCTAGTTGCCGAGTTTCTAGTTGCGAAATCTCAAGTCGTGGAGTTTCTAGCTGTGGAGTTTCTAGTTGCGGAGTTTCTAGTTGCGGAGTTTCTAGTTGTGGATTTTGTAATTGTGGAGTATATAGTTGTGGTGTTTCAAGTTGTGGAGTTTTTAGTTGCAGAGTTTCTAGTTCCGGAGTTTTCTAGTTGCGAAGTTTCTAGTTGTGGAGCTTCAAGTTGTGGAGTTTCAAGTTGTGGAGTTTCTAGTTGTGGAGTTTGTAGTTGTGGAGTATCTAGTTGTGGACTTTCAAGTTGTGAAGTTCCTAGTTGTGGAGTTTCTAGTTGCGGAGTTTTCTAGTTGCGGAGTTTCAAGTTGTGGAGTTTCTCGTTGTGGAGTTTCTAGTTGTGGATTTTCTAGCTGTGGAGTTTCTAGTTGCGAAGTTTTTAGTTGCGGAGTTTCTGGTTGTGGAGTTTCTAGTTGTGGAGTCTGTAGTTGTGGAGTATCTATTTGTTGGGTTTCAAGTTGTGGAGTTTCTAGTTGTGGAGTTTCTAGTTGTTGAGTTTCTAGTAGTTGAGTTTCTAGTTGCCGAGTTTCCAGTTGCGAAATCTCAAGTCGTGGAGTTTCTAGCTGTGGAGTTTCTAGTTGTGGAGTTTCTAGTTGCGGAGTTTCTAGTTGTGGAGCTTCTAGTTCTGGGGTTCGTTGTTGTGGGGTTCGTAGTTGTGCAGTTTCTAGTTTTGGAGTCTCAAGTCGTGGAGTTTCCAGTTGTGGAGTTTCTAGCTGTGGAGCTTCTAGTTGCGGAGTTTCTAGTTGTGGAGCTTCTAGTTCTGGGGTTCGTTGTTGTGGGGTTCGTAGTTGTGCAGTTTCTAGTTTTGGAGTCTCAAGTTGTGGAGTTTCCAGTTGTGGAGTTTCTAGCTGTGGAGTTTCTAGTTGCGGAGTTTCTAGTTGCAGAGTTTCTAGTTGTGGATTTTGTAGTTGTGGAGTTTATAGTTGTGGTGTTTCTAGCTGTGGAGTTTCTAGTGGCGGAGTTTCTAGTTGCAGAGTTTCTAGTTGCGGAGTTTTCTAGTTGTGGAGTTTCTAGTTGCGGAGTTTCTAGTTGCGGAGCTTCAAGTTGTGGAGTTTCTAGTTGTGGAGTTTCTAGTTGTGGAGTTTCTAGTTGTGGGGTTTGTAGTTGTGGGGTTCGTAGTTGTGCAGTTCTAGTTGTGGAGTCTCTAGTTGAGAAGTTTCCATTTGTGTTGTTTCTAGCTGTGGAGTTTCTAGTTGCGGAGTTTCTAGATGCAGAGATTCTAGTTGCGGAGTTTTCTAGTTGTGGAGTTTCTAGTTGCGGAGTTTCTAGTTGTGAAGCTTCAAGTTGTGGAGTTTCTCGTTGTGGAGTTTCTAGTTGTGGAGTTTGTAGTTGTGGAGTATCTAGTTGTGGACTTTCAAGTTGTGGAGTTTCTAGTTGTGGAGTTTCTAGTTGTTAATTTTCTAGCTGTGGAGTTTCTATTTGCGGAGTTTCTAGTTGCAGAGTTTCTAGTTGTGGATTTTCTAGCTGTGGAATTTCTGGTTGCAGAGTTTTTAGTGGCGGTGTTTCTAGTTGTGGAGTTTCTAGTTGTTTAGTTTCTAGTTGCCGAGTTCTTTAGTTGCGAAGTCTCAAGTTGTAGAGTTTCTAGCTGTGGAGTTTCTAGTTGCGGAGTTTCTAGTTGCGGAGTTTCTAGTTGTGCATTTTTTAGTTGTGGAGTCTCTAGTTGTGGAGTTTCTAGTTGTGGAGTGTCTACTTGTGGAGTTTCTAGTTGTGGAGTTTCTATTTGTAGTTTTTAGTTTTCGAGTTTGTAGTTATAGATTTTCTAGTTGCACAGTTCCTAGTTTTGGAGTATCTAGTTGCGGAGTTTCTAATTGTGCAGTCTCTAGTTTTGGAGTCTCTAGTTGTGGAGTTTATAGTTGTGGAATTTCTAACTGTGGAGTTTAAAGTTGTGGAATTTATAGTTGTGGAGTTTCTAGTTGTGGAGTTTCTAGTTTTCGGGTTTCTAGTTTTCGGGTTTCTAGTTACGGAGTTTCTAGTTGTGGAGTTTCTAGTTGTGGAGTTTCTAGTTGTGGAGCTTTTAGTTGAGGAGTCTCTAGTTGTTGAGTATCTAGTTGTGGAAGTTCTAGTTGTGGAGTTTCTTGTTGCAGAGTTTCTTGTTGCGGAGTTTCTAGTTGTGGAGTTTCTAGTTGTGGAGTTTCTGGCTGTGGAGTTTCTAGTTGCAGAGTTTCTAGTTGTGGAGTTTCTAGTTGTGAGGTTCGTAGTTGTGGAGTTTCTAATTGTCGAGTTTCTAGTTGTGGAGTGTCTAGTTGTGGAGTTTCTAGTTGTGGGGTTCGTAGTTGTGGGGTTCGTAGTTGTGGAGTTTCTAGTTGCGGAGTTTCAAGTCGTGGAGTTTCTCGTTGTGGAGTTTCTAGTTGTGGATTGTCTAGCTGTGGAGTTTCTAGTTGCGGAGTTTTTAGTTGCGGAGTTTCTTGTTGTGAAGTTTCTAGTTGTGGAGTTTCCAGTTGTGGAGTTTGTAGTTGTGGAGTATCTATTTGTTGGGTTTCAAGTTGAGGAGTTTCTAGTTGTGGAGTTTCTAGTTGTGGATTTTCTAGTTGTTGAGTTTCTAGTTGCCGAGTTTCTAGTTGCAAAGTCTCAAGTCGAGGAGTTTTTAGCTGTGGAGTTTCTAGTGGCGGAGCTTCTATTTGCGGAGTTTCTAGTTGCGGAGCTTCTAGTTGTGGAATTTGTAGTTGTGGAATATATAGTTGTGGTGTTTCAAGTTGTGGAGTTTCTAGTGGCGGAGTTTCTAGTTGCAGAGTTTCTAGTTGCGGAGTTTTCTAGTTGTGGAGTTTCTAGTTGCGGAGTTTCTAGTTGTGGAGCTTCAAGTTGTGGAGTTTCTAGTTGTGGAGTTTCTAGTTGTGGAGTTTGTAGTGGTGGAGTGTCTAGTTGTAGGCTTTCAAGTTGTGGAGTTTCTAGTTGTGGAATTTCTAGTTACGGAGTTTCTAGTTGTGGAGCTTTTAGTGTAGGACTCTCTAGTTATTGAGTCTCTAGTTGTGGAATTTCTAGTTGTGGAGTTTCTAGTTGTGGAGCTTTTAGTTGAGTTGTGGAGCTCTAGTTGTGGAGTTTCTAGTTGTGGAGTGTCTACTTGTGGAGTTTCTAGTTGTGGAGTTTCTAGCTGTGGAGTTTCTAGTTGCAGGGTTTCTAGTTTCGGAGTTTTCTAGTTGTGGAGTTTCTAGTTGCGGAGTTTCTAGTTGCGGAGTTTCAAGTTGTGGAGTTTCTAGTTGTGGAGTTTCTAGTTGTGGAGTTTTTAGTTGTGGAGTTTCTAATTGTGGAGCTTCTTGATGGGGAGTTTCTAGTTGTGAAGTTTCTAGTTGTGGATTTTCGAGTTGTGGAGTTTTTAGTTGCGAAGTTTCTAGTTGGGGAGTTTCTACTTGAGTTTATAGTTGCGGATTTTCTAGTTGCAGAGTTTTAAGTTGTCGAGGTTCTAGCTGCGGAGTCTCTAGTTGTGGAGTTTCTAGTTGCGGAGTTTCTAGCTGTGGAGTTTCTAGTTGCGGAGTCTCTAGTTCTGCAGTCTCTGGTTTTGGAGTCTCTGGTTGTGGAGTTTCTAGTTGTGGAGTTTCTAGCTGTGAAGTTTCAAGTTGCGGAGTCTCTAGTTGTGCAGTCTCTAGCAGTGGAGTCTCTGGCTGTGGAGTTTCTAGTTGTGGAGTTTCTATTTGCTGAGTTTCTTGTTGCGGAGTTTCTAGTTGTGGATTTTCTGGCTGTGGAGTTTCTAGTTGCGGAGTTTCTAGTTGTGGAGTTTCTAGTTGTTGAGTTTCTAGTTTTGGAGTTTCTAGTTGTGGAGTCTCTAGTTGTGGAGTTTCTAGTTGTGGAGTTTCCAGTTGCGAAGTCTCAAGTTGTTGAGTTTCTAGTTGTGGAGTTTCTAGTTTCGGTGTTCGTAGTTGTGGGGTTCGTAGTTGTGCAGTTTCTAGTTGTGGAGTATCTACTTGCGGAGTTTCCATTTGTGGTGTTTCTAGCTGTGGAGTTTCTAGTTGCGGAGTTTCTAGATGCAGAGTTTCTAGTTGCGGAGTTTTCTAGTTGTGGAGATTCTAGTGGCGGAGTTTCTAGTTGCGGAGTTCCAAATTTTGGAGTTTCTAGTTGTGGAGTTTCTAGTTGTGGAATTTGTAGTTGTGGAGTATATAGTTGTGGTGTTTCAAGTTGTGGAGTTTGTAGTGGCGGAGTTTCTAGTTGCAGAGTTTCTAGTTGCGGAGTTTTCTAGTTGTGGAGTTTCTAGTTGCGGGGTTTCTAGTTGCGGAGCTTCAAGTTGTGGAGTTTCTAGTTGTGGAGTTTGTAGTTGTGGAGTATCTAGTTGTGGGCTTTCAAGTTGTGGAGTTTCTAGTTGTGGAGTTTCTAGTTGTGGAGTTTCTAGCTGTGAAGTTTTAGTTGTGGAGTTTCAAGTTGTGGAATTCATAGGTGTGGAGTTTCTAGTTGTGGAGTTTCTAGTTTTCGAGTTTCTAGTTATGGAGTTTCTAGTTGTGGAAGTTCTAGGTGTGGAGTTTTTAGTTGTGGAGCTTTTAGTTGAGGAGTCTCTAGTTGTTGAGTTTCTAGTTGTGGAGTTTCTGGCTGTGGAGTTTATAGTTGCGGAGTTTCTAGTATCGAAGTTTCTAGTTGTGGAGTTTCTAGTTGTAGAGTTTCTAGTTGTAGAGTTTCTAGTTGCGAAGTCTCAAGTTGTGGAGTTTCTAGTTGTGGAGTTTCTAGTGGCGGAGTTTCTAGTTGCAGAGTTTCTAGTTGCGGAGTTTTCTAGTTGTGGAGTTTCTGGTTGAGGAGTTTCTAGTTGTAAAGTTTCTAGTTGTGGAGTTTGTAGTTGTGGAGTATCTAGTTGTGGGCTTTCAAGTTGTGGAGTTTCTAGTTGTGGAGTTTCTAGTTGCGGAGTTTTCTAGTCGCGGAGTCTGTAGTTGTGGAGTTTCTAGTTGTGGAATTTCTAGTTACGGAGTTTCTAGTTGTGGAGCTTTTAGTTGAGGAGTCTCTAGTCGTTGAGTCTCTAGTTGTGGAATTTCTAGTTGTGGAGTTTCTAGCTGTGGAGTTTCTATTTGTGGAATTTCAAGTTGTGGAGTCTCTAGTGGCGGAGTGAGTTTCTAGTGGCGGAGTTTCTGGTTGTGGAGTTTCTAGTTGCGGAGCCAGTAGTTGTGGAGTTTCTAGTTGTGGAGTTTCTAGTGTTTGAATTTCAAGTTGCCGAGTTCTTTTGTTGCGAAGTCTCAAGTTGTGGAGTTTCTAGCTGTGAAGTCTCTAGTTGTGGAGTTTCTAGTTGTGGAGTTTCTAGTTGCGGAGTTTCTAGTTGCAGAGTTTCTAGTTCCGGAGTTTTCTAGTTGTGGAGTTTCTAGTTGCGAAGTTTCTAGTTGTGGAGCTTCAAGTTGTGGAGTTTCTAGTAGTGGAGTTTCTAGTTGTGGAGTTTGTAGTTGTGGAGTATCTAGTTGTGGACTTTCAAGTTGTGAAGTTTCTAGTTGTGGAGTTTCTTGTTGCGGAGTTTTCTAGTTGCGGAGTCTGTAGTTGTGGAGTTTCTAGTTGTGGAGTTTCTAGTTGTGCATTTTCTAGCTGTGGAGTTTCTAGTTGCGGAGTTTCTAGTTGTGGGGTTCGTAGTTGTGGAGTTCGTAGTTGTGGAGTTTCTAGTTGTGGAGTCTCTAGTTGGGGAGTTTCCAGTTGTGGAGTTTCTAGCTGTGGAGTTTTTCGTCGCGGAGTTTCTAGTTGCAGAGTTTCTAGTAGCGGAGTTTTCTAGTTGTGGAGGTTCTAGTGGCGGAGTTTCTAGCTGTGGAGGTTCTAGTTGTGGAGTTTTTAGTTGCGGAGTTTCTGGTTGTGGAGTTTCTAGTTCTGGAGTCTGTAGTTGTTTAGTATCTATTTGTTGGGTTTCAAGTTGTGGAGTTTCTAGTTGTGGAGTTTCTAGTTGTTGAGTTTCTAGTAGTTGAGTTTCTAGTTGCCGAGTTTCTAGTTGCGAAATCTAAAGTCGTGGAGTTTCTAGCTGTGGAGTTTCTAGTTGTGGAGTTTCTAGTTGTCGAGTTTCTAGTTGTGGAGTCTTTAGTTGTGGAGTTTCTAGTTGTGGAGTTTCTAGTTGCGAAGTCTCAAGTTGTGGAGTTTCTAGTTGTGGAGTTTCTAGTTGTGGAGCTTCTAGTTGTGGGGTTCGTAGTTGTGGGGTTCGTAGTTGTGGAGTTTCTAGTTGCGGAGTTTCTCGTTGTGAAGTCTGAAGTTGTGGAGTTTCTAGTTGTGGAGTTTCTAGTTGTGGAGCTTCTAGTTGTGGGGTTCGTAGTTGTGGGGTTCGTAGTTGCGGAGTTTCTAGTTGCGGAGTTTCTCGTTGTGAAGTTTCTAGTTGTGGAGTTTCTAGTAGTTGAGTTTCAAGTTGCCGAGTTTCTAGTTGCGAAGTCTCAAGTACTGGAGTTTTTAGCTGTGGAGTTTCTAGTTGCGGAGCTTCTAGTTGCGGAGTTTCTAGTTGCGGAGTTTCTAGTTGTGGAATTTGTAGTTGTGGAGTATATAGTTGTGGTGTTTCAGGTTGTGGAGTTTTAGTGGCGGAGTTTCTAGTTGCAGAGTTTCTAGTTGCGGAGTTTTCTAGTTGCGGAGTTTTCTAGTTGCGGAGTCTGTAGTTGTGGAGTTTCTATTTGTGGAATTTCTAGTTACGGAGTTTCTAGTTGTGGAGCTTTTAGTTGAGGAGTCTCTAGTTGTTGAGTCTCTAGGTGTGGAATTACTAGTTGTGGAGTGTTTAGTTGCAGAGTTTCCAGTTGTGGAGTTTCTAGTTGCGGAGTCTCTAGTTGTAGAGTTTCTAGTTACGGAGTTTCTAGCTTGGAGATTCTAGTGGCGGAGTCTCTAGTTGTGCAGTCTCTAGTTGTGGAGTCTGTAGTTGTGGAGTTTCTAGTTGCGGAGTTTGAAGTTGTGAAGTTTCTAGCTGTGGAGTTTCTAGTTGCAGGGTTTCTAGTTGCGGAGTTTTCTAGTTGTGGAGTTTCTAGTTGCGGAGTTTCTACTTGCGGAGTTTCAAGTTGTGGAGTTTCTGGTTGTGGAGTTTCAAGTTGTGGAATTTATAGGTGTGGAGTTTCTAGTTGTGGAGTTTCTGGTTTCCGGGTTTCTAGTTACGGAGTTTCTAGTAGTGGAGTTTCTAGTTGTGGAGCTTTTAGTTGAGGAGTCTCTAGTTGTTGAGTCTCTAGTTGTTGAGTCACTAGTTGTGGAAGTTCTAGTTGTGGAGTTTCCAGTTGTGGAGTTTCTAGCTGTGGAGTTTCTAGTTGCGGAGTTTCTAGTTGCAGAGTTTCTAGTTGTGGAGTTTTCTAGTTGTGGAGATTCTAGTGGCGGAGTTTCTAGTTGCGGAGTTTCAAGTTGTGGAGTTTCTCGTTGTGGAGTTTCTAGTTGTGGATTTTCTAGCTGTGGAGTTTCTAGTTGCGAAGTTTTTAGTTGCGGAGTTTCTGGTTGTGGAGTTTCTAGTTGTGGAGTCTGTAGTTGTGGAGTATCTATTTGTTGGGTTTCAAGTTGTGGAGTTTCTAGTTGTGGAGTTTCTAGTTGTTGAGTTTCTAGTAGTTGAGTTTCTAGTTGCCGAGTTTCTAGTTGCGAAATCTCAAGTCGTGGAGTTTCTAGCTGTGGAGTTTCTAGTTGCGGAGCTTCTAGTTGCGGAGTTTCTAGTTGTGGAGCTTCTAGTTCTGGGGTTCGTTGTTGTGGGATTCGTAGTTGTGCAGTTTCTAGTTTTGGAGTCTCTAGTTGTGGAGTTTCCAGTTGTGGAGTTTCTAGCTGTGGAGTTTCTAGTTGCGGAGTTTCTAGTTGCAGAGTCTCTAGTTGTGGATTTTGTAGTTGTGGAGTATAAAGTTGTGGTGTTTCAAGTTGTGGAGTTTCTAGTTGCGGAGTTTCTAGTTGCAGAGTTTCTAGTTCCGGAGTTTTCTAGTGGTGGAATTTCTAGTTGCGAAGTTTCTAGTTGTGGAGCTTCAAGTTGTGGAGTTTCTAGTTGTGGAGTTTCTAGTTGTGGAGTTTGTAGTTGAGGAGTATCTAGTTGTGGACTTTCAAGTTGTGAAGTTTCTAGTTGTGGAGTTTCTAGTTGCGGAGTTTTCTAGTTGCGGAGTCTGTTGTTGTGGAGTTTCTAGTTGTGGAGTTTCTAGTTGTGGATTTTCTAGCTGTGGAGTTTCTAGTTGCGGAGTTTCTAGTTGTGGGGTTCGTAGTTGTGGAGTTCGTAGTTGTGGAGTTTCTAGTTGTGGAGCCTCTAGTTGGGGAGTTTCCAGTTGTGGAGTTTCTAGCTGTGGAGTTTTTCGTCGCGGAGTTTCTAGTTGCAGAGTTTCTAGTAGCGGAGTTTTCTAGTTGTGGAGGTTCTAGTGGCGGAGTTTCTAGCTGTGGAGGTTCTAGTTGTGGAGTTTTTAGTTGCGGAGTTTCTGGTTGTGGAGTTTCTAGTTCTGGAGTGTGTAGTTGTTTAGTATCTATTTGTTGGGTTTCAAGTTGTGGAGTTTCTAGTTGTGGAGTTTCTAGTTGTTGAGTTTCTAGTAGTTGAGTTTCTAGTTGCTGAGTTTCTAATTGCGAAATCTCAAGTCGTGGAGTTTCTAGCTGTGGAGTTTCTAGTTGCGGAGTTTCTAGTTGCGGAGTTTCTAGTTGCGGAGTTTCTAGTTGTGGATTTTGTAGTTGTGGAGTATATAGTTGTGGTGTTTCAAGTTGTGGAGTTTCTAGTTGCGGTGTTTCTAGTTGCAGAGTTTCTAGTTCCGGAGTTTTCTAGTTGTGGAGTTTCTAGTGGCGGAGTTTCTAGCTGTGGAGCTTCAAGTTGTGGAGTTTCTCGTTGTGGAGTTTCTAGTTGTGGAGTTTGTAGTTGTGGAGTATCTAGTTGTGGACTTTCAAGTTGTGGAGTTTCTAGTTGTGGAGTTTCTAGTTGTTAATTTTCTAGCTGTGGAGTTTCTATTTGCGGAGTTTCTAGTTGCAGAGTTTCTAGTTGTGGATTTTCTAGCTGTGGAATTTCTGCTTGCAGAGTTTTTAGTTGCGGTGTTTCTAGTTGTGTAGTTGTGGAGTTTCTAGTTGTTGAGTTTCTAGTTGCCGAGTTCTTTAGTTGCGAAGTCTCGAGTTGTAGAGTTTCTAGCTGTGGAGTTTCTAGTTGCGGAGTTTCTAGTTGCGGAGTTTCTAGTTGTGGATTTTTTGTTGTGGAGTCTCTAGTTGGGGAGTTTCTAGTTGTGGAGTGTCTACTTGTGGAGTTTCTAGTTGTGGAGTTTCTATTTGTAGTTTTTAGTTTTCGAGTTTGTAGTTGTAGATTTTCTAGTTGCAGAGTTCCTAGTTTTGGAGTATCTAGTTGCGGAGTCTCTAATTGTGCAGTCTCTAGTTTTGGAGTCTCTAGTTGTGGAGTTTCTGGTTGTGTAGTTTATAGTTGTGGAATTTCTAACTGTGGAGATTCTAGTTGCGGAGTTTCTATTTGCAGAGTTTCTAGTTGTGGAGTTTCTAGTTGTGGAGTTTTAGTTGTGGAGTTTAAAGTTGTGGAATTTATAGGTGTGGAGTTTCTAGTTGTGGAGTTTCTAGTTTTCGGGTTTCTAGTTACGGAGTTTCTAGTTGTGGAGTTTCTAGTTGTGGAGTTTCTAGTTATGGAGCTTTTAGTTGAGGAGTCTCTAGTTGTTGAGTCTCTAGTTGTGGAAGTTCTAGTTGTGGAGTTTCTTGTTGCGGAGTTTCTTGTTGCGGAGTTTCTAGTTGTGGAGTTTCTAGTTGTGGAGTTTCTGGCTGTGGAGTTTCTAGTTGCGAAGTTTCTAGTTGTGGAGTTTCTAGTTGTGAGGTTCGTAGTTGTGGAGTTTCTAATTGTCGAGTTTCTAGTTGTGGAGTCCCTAGTTGTGGAGTTTCTAGTTGTGGGGTTCGTAGTTGTGGGGTTCGTAGTTGTGGAGTTTCTAGTTTCGGAGTTTCAAGTCGTGGAGTTTCTCGTTGTGGAGTTTCTAGTTGTGGATTGTCTAGCTGTGGAGTTTCTAGTTGCGGAGTTTTTAGTTGCGGAGTTTCTTGTTGTGAAGTTTCTAGTTGTGGAATTTCCAGTTGTGGAGTTTGTAGTTGTGGAGTATCTATTTGTTGGTTTCAAGTTGTAGAGTTTCTAGTTGTGGAGTTTCTAGTTGTGGAGTTTCTAGTTGTGGATTTTCTAGTTGTTGAGTTTCTAGTTGCCGAGTTTCTAGTTGCGAAGTCTCAAGTCGAGGAGTTTTTAGCTGTGGAGTTTCTAGTTGCGGAGCTTCTATTTGCGGAGTTTCTAGTTGCGGAGCTTCTAGTTGTGGAATTTGTAGTTGTGGAATATATAGTTGTGGTGTTTCAAGTTGTGGAGTTTCTAGTGGCGGAGTTTCTAGTTGCAGAGTTTCTAGTTGCGGAGTTTTCTAGTTGTGGAGTTTCTAGTTGCGGAGTTTCTAGTTGTGGATTTTGTAATTGTGGAGTATATAGTTGTGGTGTTTCAAGTTGTGGAGTTTTTAGTTGCAGAGTTTCTAGTTCCGGAGTTTTCTAGTTGCGAAGTTTCTAGTTGTGGAGCTTCAAGTTGTGGAGTTTCAAGTTGTGGAGTTTCTAGTTGTGGAGTTTGTAGTTGTGGAGTATCTAGTTGTGGACTTTCAAGTTGTGAAGTTCCTAGTTGTGGAGTTTCTAGTTGCGGAGTTTTCTAGTTGCGGAGTTTCAAGTTGTGGAGTTTCTCGTTGTGGAGTTTCTAGTTGTGGATTTTCTAGCTGTGGAGTTTCTAGTTGCGAAGTTTTTAGTTGCGGAGTTTCTGGTTGTGGAGTTTCTAGTTGTGGAGTCTGTAGTTGTGGAGTATCTATTTGTTGGGTTTCAAGTTGTGGAGTTTCTAGTTGTGGAGTTTCTAGTTGTTGAGTTTCTAGTAGTTGAGTTTCTAGTTGCCGAGTTTCTAGATGCGAAATCTCAAGTCGTGGAGTTTCTAGCTGTGGAGTTTCTAGTTGTGGAGCTTCTAGTTGCGGAGTTTCTAGTTGTGGAGCTTCTAGTTCTGGGGTTCGTTGTTGTGGGGTTCGTAGTTGTGCAGTTTCTAGTTTTGGAGTCTCAAGTTGTGGAGTTTCCAGTTGTGGAGTTTGTAGCTGTGGAGTTTCTAGTTGCGGAGTTTCTAGTTGCAGAGTTTCTAGTTGTGGATTTTGTAGTTGTGGAGTATATAGTTGTGGTGTTTCTAGCTGTGGAGTTTCTAGTTGCGGAGTTTCTAGATGCAGAGTTTCTAGTTGCGGAGTTTTCTAGTTGTGGAGATTCTAGTGGCGGAGTTTCTAGTTGCGGAGTTCCAAGTTGTGGAGTTTCTAGTTGTGAAGTTTCTAGTTGTGGAATTTGTAGTTGTGGAGTATATAGTTGTGGTGTTTCAAGTTGTGGAGTTTCTAGTGGCGGAGTTTCTAGTTGCAGAGTTTCTAGTTGCGGAGTTTTCTAGTTGTGGAGTTTCTAGTTGCGGAGTTTCTAGTTGCGGAGTTTCTAGTTGTGGAGTTTCTAGTTGTGGGGTTTGTAGTTGTGGGGTTCGTAGTTGTGCAGTTGTAGTTGTGGAGTCTCTAGTTGAGAAGTTTCCATTTGTGTTGTTTCTAGCTGTGGAGTTTCTAGTTGCGGAGTTTCTAGATGCAGAGATTCTAGTTGCGGAGTTTTCTAGTTGTGGAGTTTCTAGTTGCGGAGTTTCTAGTTGTGAAGCTTCAAGTTGTGGAGTTTCTCGTTGTGGAGTTTCTAGTTGTGGAGTTTGTAGTTGTGGAGTATCTAGTTGTGGACTTTCAAGTTGTGGAGTTTCTAGTTGTGGAGTTTCTAGTTGTTAATTTTCTAGCTGTGGAGTTTCTATTTGCGGAGTTTCTAGTTGCAGAGTTTCTAGTTGTGGATTTTCTAGCTGTGGAATTTCTGGTTGCAGAGTTTTTAGTGGCGGTGTTTCTAGTTGTGGAGTTTCTAGTTGTTGAGTTTCTAGTTGCCGAGTTTTTTAGTTGCGAAGTCTCAAGTTGTAGAGTTTCTAGCTGTGGAGTTTCTAGTTGCGGAGTTTCTAGTTGCGGAGTTTCTAGTTGTGGAGTTTTTAGTTGTGGAGTCTCTAGTTGTGGAGTTTGTTGTTGTTAATTTTCTATCTGTGGAGTTTCTATTTGCGGAGTTTCTAGTTGCAGAGTTTCTAGTTGTGGATTTTCTAGCTGTGGAATTTCTGCTTGCAGAGCTTTTAGTTGCGGTGTTTCTAGTTGTGGAGTTTCTAGTTGTTTAGTTTCTAGTTGCCGAGTTCTTTAGTTGCGAAGTCTCAAGTTGTAGAGTTTCTAGCTGTGGAGTTTCTAGTTGCGGAGTTTCTAGTTGCAGAGTTTCTAGTTGTGGATTTTTTAGTTGTGGAGTCTCTAGTTGTGGAGTTTCTAGTTGTGGAGTGTCTACTTGTGGAGTTTCTAGTTGTGGAGTTTCTATTTGTAGTTTTTAGTTTTCGAGTTTGTAGTTGTAGATTTTCTAGTTGCAGAGTTCCTAGTTTTGGAGTATCTAGTTGCGGAGTCTCTAATTGTGCAGTCTCTAGTTTTGGAGTCTCTAGTTGTGGAGTTTCTGGTTGTGGAGTTTATAGTTGTGGAATTTCTAACTGTGGAGATTCTAGTTGCGGAGTTTCTATTTGCAGAGTTTCTAGTTGTGGAGTTTCTAGTTGTGGAGTTTTAGTTGTGGAGTTTAAAGTTGTGGAATTTATAGGTGTGGAGTTTCTAGTTGTGGAGTTTCTAGTTTTCGGGTTTCTAGTTACGGAGTTTCTAGTTGTGGAGTTTCTAGTTGTGGAGTTTGTAGTTGTGAAGCTTTTAGTTGAGGAGTCTCTAGTTGTTGAGTCTCTAGTTGTGGAAGTTCTAGTTGTGGAGTTTCTTGTTGCGGAGTTTCTTGTTGCGGAGTTTCTAGTTGTGGAGTTTCTAGTTGTGGAGTTTCTGGCTGTGGAGTTTCTAGTTGCGAAGTTTCTAGTTGTGGAGTTTCTAGTTGTGAGGTTCGTAGTTGTGGAGTTTCTAATTGTCGAGTTTCTAGTTGTGGAGTCTCTAGTTGTGGAGTTTCTAGTTGTGGGGTTCGTAGTTGTGGGGTTCGTAGTTGTGGAGTTTCTAGTTGCGGAGTTTCAAGTCGTGGAGTTTCTCGTTGTGGAGTTTCTAGTTGTGGATTGTCTAGCTGTGGAGTTTCTAGTTGCGGAGTTTTTAGTTGCGGAGTTTCTTGTTGTGAAGTTTCTAGTTGTGGAGTTTCCAGTTGTGGAGTTTGTAGTTGTGGAGTATCTATTTGTTGGTTTCAAGTTGTAGAGTTTCTAGTTGTGGAGTTTCTAGTTGTGGAGTTTCTAGTTGTGGATTTTCTAGTTGTTGAGTTTCTAGTTGCCGAGTTTCTAGTTGCGAAGTCTCAAGTCGAGGAGTTTTTAGCTGTGGAGTTTCTAGTTGCGGAGCTTCTATTTGCGGAGTTTCTAGTTGCGGAGCTTCTAGTTGTGGAATTTGTAGTTGTGGAATATATAGTTTGGTGTTTCAAGTTGTGGAGTTCCTAGTGGCGGAGTTTCTAGTTGCAGAGTTTCTAGTTGCGGAGTTTCTAGTTGCGGAGTTTTCTAGTTGTGGAGTTTTTAGTTGCGGAGTTTCTAGTTGTGGAGCTTCAAGTTGTGGAGTTTCTAGTTGTGGAGTTTCTAGTTGTGGAGTTTGTAGTTGTGGAGTATCTAGTTGTGGGCTTTCAAGTTGTGGAGTTTCTAGTTGTGGAGTTTCTAGTTGCGGAGTTTTCTAGTTGCGGAGTCTGTAGTTGTGGAGTTTCTAGTTGTGGAGTTTGTAGTTGTGGAGTATCTAGTTGTGGATTTTCAAGTTGTGAAGTTTCTAGTTGTGGAGTTTCTAGTTGCGGAGTTTTCTAGTTGCGGAGTCTGTAGTTGTGGAGTTTCTAGTTGTGGAGTTTCTAGTTGTGGATTTTCTAGCTGTGGAGTTTCTGGTTGCGGAGTTTCTAGTTGTGGGGTTCGTAGTTGTGGAGTTCGTAGTTGTGGAGTTTCTAGTTGTGGAGTCTCTAGTTGGGGAGTATCCAGTTGTGGAGTTTCTAGCTGTGGAGTTTTTCGTCGCGGAGTTTCTAGTTGCTGAGTTTCTAATTGTCGAGTTTCTAGTTGTGGAGTCTCTAGTTGTGGAGTTTCTAGTTGTGGGGTTCGTAGTTGTGGGGTTCGTAGTTGTGGAGTTTCTAGTTGCGGAGTTTCAAGTCGTGGAGTTTCTAGTTGTGGATTGTCTAGCTGTGGAGTTTCTAGTTGCGGAGTTTTTAGTTGCGGAGTTTCTTGTTGTGAAGTTTCTAGTTGTGGAGTTTCCAGTTGTGGAGTTCGTAGTTGTGGAGTATCTATTTGTTGGGTTTCAAGTTGTGGAGTTTCTAGTTGTGGAGTTTCTAGTTGTGGATTTTCTAGTTGTTGAGTTTCTAGTTGCCGAGTTTCTAGTTGCGAAGTCTCAAGTCGAGGAGTTTTTAGCTGTTGAGTTTCTAGTTGCGGAGCTTCTATTTGCGGAGTTTCTAGTTGCGGAGCTTCTAGTTGTGGAATTTGTAGTTGTGGAATATATAGTTGTGGTGTTTCAAGTTGTGGAGTTTCTAGTGGCAGAGTTTCTAGTTGCAGAGTTTCTAGTTGCGGAGTTTTCTAGTTGTGGAGTTTTTAGTTGCGGAGTTTCTAGTTGTGGAGCTTCAAGTTGTGGAGTTTCTAGTTGTGGAGTTTCTAGTTGTGGAGTTTGTAGTTGTGAAGTATCTAGTTGTGGGCTTTCAAGTTGTGGAGTTTCTAGTTTTGGAGTTTCTAGTTGCGGAGTTTTCTAGTTGCGGAGTCTGTAGTTGTGGAGTTTTTAGTTGTGGAGTTTGTAGTTGTGGAGTATCTAGTTGTGGACTTTCAAGTTGTGAAGTTTCTAGTTGTGCAGTTTCTAGTTGCGGAGTTTTCTAGTTGCGGAGTCTGTAGTTGTGGAGTTTCTAGTTGTGGAGTTTCTAGTTGTGGATTTTCTAGCTGTGGAGTTTCTAGTTGCGGAGTTTCTAGTTGTGGGGTTCGTAGTTGTGGAGTTCGTAGTTGTGGAGTTTCTAGTTGTGGAGTCTCTAGTTGGGAGTTTCCAGTTGTGGAGTTTCTAGCTGTGGAGTTTTTCGTCGCGGAGTTTCTAGTTGCTGAGTTTCTAGTAGCGGAGTTTTCTAGTTGTGGAGATTCTAGTGGCGGAGTTTCTAGTTGCGGAGTTTCAAGTTGTGGAGTTTCTAGTTGTGGATTTTCTAGCTGTGGAGTTTCTAGTTGCGATGTTTTTAGCTGCGGAGTTTCTGGTTGTGGAGTTTCTAGTTCTGGAGTCTGTAGTTGTGAGTATCTATTTGTTGGGTTTCAAGTTGTGGAGTTTCTAGTTGTGGAGTTTCTAGTTGTTGAGTTTCTAGTAGTTGAGTTTCTAGTTGCCGAGTTTCTAGTTGCGAAATCTCAAGTCGTGGAGTTTCTAGCTGTGGAGTTTCTAGTTGCGGAGTTTCTAGTTGCGGAGTTTCTAGTTGTGGATTTTGTAATTGTGGAGTATATAGTTGTGGTGTTTCAAGTTGTGGAGTTTTTAGTTGCAGAGTTTCTAGTTCCGGAGTTTTCTAGTTGCGAAGTTTCTAGTTGTGGAGCTTCAAGTTGTGGAGTTTCAAGTTGTGGAGTTTCTAGTTGTGGAGTTTGTAGTTGTGGAGTATCTAGTTGTGGACTTTCAAGTTGTGAAGTTCCTAGTTGTGGAGTTTCTAGTTGCGGAGTTTTCTAGTTGCGGAGTTTCAAGTTGTGGAGTTTCTCGTTGTGGAGTTTCTAGTTGTGGATTTTCTAGCTGTGGAGTTTCTAGTTGCGAAGTTTTTAGTTGCAGAGTTTCTGGTTGTGGAGTTTCTAGTTGTTGAGTTTCTAGTAGTTGAGTTTCTAGTTGCCGAGTTTCCAGTTGCGAAATCTCAAGTCGTAGAGTTTCTAGCTGTGGAGTTTCTAGTTGTGGAGCTTCTAGTTGCGGAGTTTCTAGTTGTGGAGCTTCTAGTTCTGGGGTTCGTTGTTGTGGGGTTCGTAGTTGTGCAGTTTCTAGTTTTGGAGTCTCAAGTCGTGGAGTTTCCAGTTGTGGAGTTTCTAGCTGTGGAGCTTCTAGTTGCGGAGTTTCTAGTTGTGGAGCTTCTAGTTCTGGGGTTCGTAGTTGTGGAGTTCGTAGTTGTGGAGTTTCTAGTTGTGGAGTCTCTAGTTGGGGAGTTTCCAGTTGTGGAGTTTCTAGCTGTGGAGTTTTTCGTCGCGGAGTTTCTAGTTGCAGAGTTTCTAGTAGCGGAGTTTTCTAGTTGTGGAGGTTCTAGTGGCGGAGTTTCTAGCTGTGGAGGTTCTAGTTGTGGAGTTTTTAGTTGCGGAGTTTCTGGTTGTGGAGTTTCTAGTTCTGGAGTCTGTAGTTGTTTAGTATCTATTTGTTGGGTTTCAAGATGTGGAGTTTCTAGTTGTGGAGTTTCTAGTTGTTGAGTTTCTAGTAGTTGAGTTTCTAGTTGCCGAGTTTCTAGTTGCGAAATCTAAAGTCGTGGAGTTTCTAGCTGTGGAGTTTCTAGTTGCGGAGTTTCTAGTTGCGGAGTTTCTAGTTGCGGAGTTTCTAGTTGTGGATTTTGTAGTTGTAGAGTATATAGTTGTGGTGTTTCAAGGTTTGGAGTTTCTAGTTGCGGTGTTTCTAGTTGTTGAGTTTCTAGTTGCCGAGTTCTTTAGTTGCGAAGTCTCAAGTTGTAGAGTTTCTAGCTGTGGAGTTTCTAGTTGCGGAGTTTCTAGTTGCGGAGTTTCTAGTTGTGGATTTTTTAGTTGTGCAGTCTCTAGTTGTGGAGTTTCTAGTTGTGGAGTGTCTACTTGTGGAGTTTCTAGTTGTGGAGTTTCTATTTGTAGTTTTTAGTTTTCGAGTTTGTAGTTGTAGATTTTCTAGTTGCAGAGTTCCTAGTTTTGGAGTATCTAGTTGCGGAGTCTCTAATTGTGCAGTCTCTAGTTTTGGAGTCTCTAGTTGTGGAGTTTCTGGTTGTGGAGTTTATAGTTGTGGAATTTCTAACTGTGGAGATTCTAGTTGCGGAGTTTCTAGTTGCAGAGTTTCTAGTTGTGGAGTTTCTAGTTGTGGAGTTTTAGTTGTGGAGTTTAAAGTTGTGGAATTTATAGGTGTGGAGTTTCTAGTTGTGGAGTTTCTAGTTTTCGGGTTTCTAGTTACGGAGTTTCTAGTTGTGGAGTTTCTAGTTGTGGAGCTTTTAGAGAGGAGTCTCTAGTTGTTGAGTCTCTAGTTGTGGAAGTTCTAAATGTGGAGTTTCTTGTTGCGGAGTTTCTTGTTGCGGAGTTTCTTGTTGTGGAATTTCTAGTTGTGGAGTTTCTGGCTGTGGAGTTTCTAGTTGCGAAGTTTCTAGTTGTGGAGTTTCTAGTTGTGAGGTTCGTAGTTGTGGAGTTTCTAATTGTCGAGTTTCTAGTTGTGGAGTCTCTAGTTGTGGAGTTTCTAGTTGTGGGGTTCGTAGTTGTGGGGTTTGTAGTTGTGGAGTATCTAGTTGTGGACTTTCAAGTTGTGAAGTTTCTAGTTGTGGAGTTTCTAGTTGCGGAGTTTTCTAGTTGCGGAGTCTGTAGTTGTGGAGTTTCTAGTTGTGGAGTTTCTAGTTGTGGATTTTCTAGCTGTGGAGTTTCTAGTTGCGGAGTTTCTAGTTGTGGGGTTCGTAGTTGTGGAGTTCGTAGTTGTGGAGTTTCTAGTTGTGGAGTCTCTAGTTGGGGAGTTTCTAGTTGTGGAGTTTCTAGTTGTGGAGCTTTTAGTTGAGGAATCTCTAGTTGTTGAGTTTCTAGTTGTGGAAGTTCTAGTTGTGGAGTTTCTAGTTGCGGAGTTTCTGGCTGTGGAGTTTCTAGTTGCGGAGTTTCTAGTTTTGGAGTTTCTAGTTGTGAGGTTCGTAGTTGTGGAGTTTCTAGTTGTCGAGTTTCTAGTTGTGGAGTCTTTAGTTGTGGAGTTTCTAGTTGCGGAGTTTCTAGTTGCGAAGTCTCAAGTTGTGGAGTTTCTAGTTGTGGAGTTTCTAGTTGTGGAGCTTCTAGTTGTGGGGTTCGTAGTTGTGGGGTTCGTAGTTGTGGAGTTTCTAGTTGCGGAGTTTCTCGTTGTGAAGTCTGAAGTTGTGGAGTTTCTAGTTGTGGAGTTTCTAGTTGTGGAGCTTCTAGTTGTGGGGTTCGTAGTTGTGGGGTTCGTAGTTGCGGAGTTTCTAGTTGCGGAGTTTCTCGTTGTGAAGTTTCTAGTTGTGGAGTTTCTAGTAGTTGAGTTTCAAGTTGCCGAGTTTCTAGTTGCGAAGTCTCAAGTACTGGAGTTTTTAGCTGTGGAGTTTCTAGTTGCGGAGCTTCTAGTTGCGGAGTTTCTAGTTGCGGAGTTTCTAGTTGTGGAATTTGTAGTTGTGGAGTATATAGTTGTGGTGTTTCAGGTTGTGGAGTTTTAGTGGCGGAGTTTCTAGTTGCAGAGTTTCTAGTTGCGGAGTTTTCTAGTTGCGGAGTTTTCTAGTTGCGGAGTCTGTAGTTGTGGAGTTTCTAGTTGTGGAATTTCTAGTTACGGAGTTTCTAGTTGTGGAGCTTTTAGTTGAGGAGTCTCTAGTTGTTGAGTCTCTAGTTGTGGAATTACTAGTTGTGGAGTGTTTAGTTGCAGAGTTTCCAGTTGTGGAGTTTCTAGTTGCGGAGTCTCTAGTTGTAGAGTTTCTAGTTACAGAGTTTCTAGCTTGGAGATTCTAGTGGCGGAGTCTCTAGTTGTGCAGTCTCTAGTTGTGGAGTCTGTAGTTGTGGAGTTTCTAGTTGCGGAGTTTGAAGTTGTGAAGTTTCTAGCTGTGGAGTTTCTAGTTGCAGGGTTTCTAGTTGCGGAGTTTTCTAGTTGTGGAGTTTCTAGTTGCGGAGTTTCTACTTGCGGAGTTTCAAGTTGTGGAGTTTCTGGTTGTGGAGTTTCAAGTTGTGGAATTTATAGGTGTGGAGTTTCTAGTTGTGGAGTTTCTGGTTTCCGGGTTTCTAGTTACGGAGTTTCTAGTAGTGGAGTTTCTAGTTGTGGAGCTTTTAGTTGAGGAGTCTCTAGTTGTTGAGTCTCTAGTTGTTGAGTCACTAGTTGTGGAAGTTCTAGTTGTGGAGTTTCCAGTTGTGGAGTTTCTAGCTGTGGAGTTTCTAGTTGCGGAGTTTCTAGTTGCAGAGTTTCTAGTTGTGGAGTTTTCTAGTTGTGGAGATTCTAGTGGCGGAGTTTCTAGTTGCGGAGTTTCAAGTTGTGGAGTTTCTCGTTGTGGAGTTTCTAGTTGTGGATTTTCTAGCTGTGGAGTTTCTAGTTGCGAAGTTTTTAGTTGCGGAGATTCTGGTTGTGGAGTTTCTAGTTGTGGAGTCTGTAGTTGTGGAGTATCTATTTGTTGGGTTTCAAGTTGTGGAGTTTCTAGTTGTGGAGTTTCTAGTTGTTGAGTTTCTAGTAGTTGAGTTTCTAGTTGCCGAGTTTCTAGTTGCGAAATCTCAAGTCGTGGAGTTTCTAGCTGTGGAGTTTCTAGTTGCGGAGCTTCTAGTTGCGGAGTTTCTAGTTGTGGAGCTTCTAGTTCTGGGGTTCGTTGTTGTGGGATTCGTAGTTGTGGAGTTCCCAGTTGTGGAGTTTCTAGCTGTGGAGTTTCTAGTTGCGGAGTTTCTAGTTGCAGAGTCTCTAGTTGTGGATTTTGTAGTTGTGGAGTATAAAGTTGTGGTGTTTCAAGTTGTGGAGTTTCTAGTTGCGGAGTTTCTAGTTGCAGAGTTTCTAGTTCCGGAGTTTTCTAGTGGTGGAATTTCTAGTTGCGAAGTTTCTAGTTGTGGAGCTTCAAGTTGTGGAGTTTCTAGTTGTGGAGTTTCTAGTTGTGGAGTTTGTAGTTGAGGAGTATCTAGTTGTGGACTTTCAAGTTGTGAAGTTTCTAGTTGTGGAGTTTCTAGTTGCGGAGTTTTCTAGTTGCGGAGTCTGTTGTTGTGGAGTTTCTAGTTGTGGAGTTTCTAGTTGTGGATTTTCTAGCTGTGGAGTTTCTAGTTGCGGAGTTTCTAGTTGTGGGGTTCGTAGTTGTGGAGTTCGTAGTTGTGGAGTTTCTAGTTGTGGAGCCTCTAGTTGGGGAGTTTCCAGTTGTGGAGTTTCTAGCTGTGGAGTTTTTCGTCGCGGAGTTTCTAGTTGCAGAGTTTCTAGTAGCGGAGTTTTCTAGTTGTGGAGGTTCTAGTGGCGGAGTTTCTAGCTGTGGAGGTTCTAGTTGTGGAGTTTTTAGTTGCGGAGTTTCTGGTTGTGGAGTTTCTAGTTCTGGAGTGTGTAGTTGTTTAGTATCTATTTGTTGGGTTTCAAGTTGTGGAGTTTCTAGTTGTGGAGTTTCTAGTTGTTGAGTTTCTAGTAGTTGAGTTTCTAGTTGCCGAGTTTCTAATTGCGAAATCTCAAGTCGTGGAGTTTCTAGCTGTGGAGTTTCTAGTTGCGGAGTTTCTAGTTGCGGAGTTTCTAGTTGCGGAGTTTCTAGTTGTGGATTTTGTAGTTGTGGAGTATATAGTTGTGGTGTTTCAAGTTGTGGAGTTTCTAGTTGCGGTGTTTCTAGTTGCAGAGTTTCTAGTTCCGGAGTTTTCTAGTTGTGGAGTTTCTAGTGGCGGAGTTTCTAGCTGTGGAGCTTGAAGTTGTGGAGTTTCTCGTTGTGGAGTTTCTAGTTGTGGAGTTTGTAGTTGTGGAGTATCTAGTTGTAGACTTTCAAGTTGTGGAGTTTCTAGTTGTGGAGTTTCTAGTTGGTAATTTTCTAGCTGTGGAGTTTCTATTTGCGGAGTTTCTAGTTGCAGAGTTTCTAGTTGTGGATTTTCTAGCTGTGGAATTTCTGCTTGCAGAGTTTTTAGTTGCGGTGTTTCTAGTTGTGTAGTTGTGGAGTTTCTAGTTGTTGAGTTTCTAGTTGCCGAGTTCTTTAGTTGCGAAGTCTCGAGTTGTAGAGTTTCTAGCTGTGGAGTTTCTAGTTGCGGAGTTTCTAGTTGCGGAGTTTCTAGTTGTGGATTTTTTGTTGTGGAGTCTCTAGTTGGGGAGTTTCTAGTTGTGGAGTGTCTACTTGTGGAGTTTCTAGTTGTGGAGTTTCTATTTGTAGTTTTTAGTTTTCGAGTTTGTAGTTGTAGATTTTCTAGTTGCAGAGTTCCTAGTTTTGGAGTATCTAGTTGCGGAGTCTCTAATTGTGCAGTCTCTAGTTTTGGAGTCTCTAGTTGTGGAGTTTCTGGTTGTGGAGTTTATAGTTGTGGAATTTCTAACTGTGGAGATTCTAGTTGCGGAGTTTCTATTTGCAGAGTTTCTAGCTGTGGAGTTTCTAGTTGTGGAGTTTTAGTTGTGGAGTTTAAACTTGTGGAATTTGTAGGTGTGGAGTTTCTAGTTGTGGAGTTTCTAGTTTTCGGGTTTCTAGTTACGGAGTTTCTAGTTGTGGAGTTTCTAGTTGTGGAGTTTCTAGTTATGGAGCTTTTAGTTGAGGAGTCTCTAGTTGTTGAGTCTCTAGTTGTGGAAGTTCTAGTTGTGGAGTTTCTTGTTGCGGAGTTTCTTGTTGCGGAGTTTCTAGTTGTGGAGTTTCTAGTTGTGGAGTTTCTGGCTGTGGAGTTTCTAGTTGCGAAGTTTCTAGTTGTGGAGTTTCTAGTTGTGAGGTTCGTAGTTGTGGAGTTTCTAATTGTCGAGTTTCTAGTTGTGGAGTCTCTAGTTGTGGAGTTTCTAGTTGTGGGGTTCGTAGTTGTGGGGTTCGTAGTTGTGGAGTTTCTAGTTTCGGAGTTTCAAGTCGTGGAGTTTCTCGTTGTGGAGTTTCTAGTTGTGGATTGTCTAGCTGTGGAGTTTCTAGTTGCGGAGTTTTTAGTTGCGGAGTTTCTTGTTGTGAAGTTTCTAGTTGTGGAGTTTCCAGTTGTGGAGTTTGTAGTTGTGGAGTATCTATTTGTTGGTTTCAAGTTGTAGAGTTTCTAGTTGTGGAGTTTCTAGTTGTGGAGTTTCTAGTTGTGGATTTTCTAGTTGTTGAGTTTCTAGTTGCCGAGTTTCTAGTTGCGAAGTCTCAAGTCGAGGAGTTTTTAGCTGTGGAGTTTCTAGTTGCGGAGCTTCTATTTGGGGAGTTTCTAGTTGCGGAGCTTCTAGTTGTGGAATTTGTAGTTGTGGAATATATAGTTGTGGTGTTTCAAGTTGTGGAGTTTCTAGTGGCGGAGTTTCTAGTTGCAGAGTTTCTAGTTGCGGAGTTTTCTAGTTGTGGAGTTTCTAGTTGCGGAGTTTCTAGTTGTGGATTTTGTAATTGTGGAGTATATAGTTGTGGTGTTTCAAGTTGTGGAGTTTTTAGTTGCAGAGTTTCTAGTTCCGGAGTTTTCTAGTTGCGAAGTTTCTAGTTGTGGAGCTTCAAGTTGTGGAGTTTCAAGTTGTGCAGTTTCTAGTTGTGGAGTTTGTAGTTGTGGAGTATCTAGTTGTGGACTTTCAAGTTGTGAAGTTCCTAGTTGTGGAGTTTCTAGTTGCGGAGTTTTCTAGTTGCGGAGTTTCAAGTTGTGGAGTTTCTCGTTGTGGAGTTTCTAGTTGTGGATTTTCTAGCTGTGGAGTTTCTAGTTGCGAAGTTTTTAGTTGCGGAGTTTCTGGTTGTGGAGTTTCTAGTTGTGGAGTCTGTAGTTGTGGAGTATCTATTTGTTGGGTTTCAAGTTGTGGAGTTTCTAGTTGTGGAGTTTCTAGTTGTTGAGTTTCTAGTAGTTGAGTTTCTAGTTGCCGAGTTTCTAGTTGCGAAATCTCAAGTCGTGGAGTTTCTAGCTGTGGAGTTTCTAGTTGTGGAGCTTCTAGTTGCGGAGTTTCTAGTTGTGGAGCTTCTAGTTCTGGGGTTCGTTGTTGTGGGGTTCGTAGTTGTGCAGTTTCTAGTTTTGGAGTCTCAAGTTGTGGAGTTTCCAGTTGTGGAGTTTGTAGCTGTGGAGTTACTAGTTGCGGAGTTTCTAGTTGCAGAGTTTCTAGTTGTGGATTTTGTAGTTGTGGAGTATATAGTTGTGGTGTTTCTAGCTGTGGAGTTTCTAGTTGCGGAGTTTCTAGATGCAGAGTTTCTAGTTGCGGAGTTTTCTAGTTGTGGAGATTCTAGTGGCGGAGTTTCTAGTTGCGGAGTTCCAAGTTGTGGAGTTTCTAGTTGTGAAGTTTCTAGTTGTGGAATTTGTAGTTGTGGAGTATATAGTTGTGGTGTTTCAAGTTGTGGAGTTTCTAGTGGCGGAGTTTCTAGTTGCAGAGTTTCTAGTTGCGGAGTTTTCTAGTTGTGGAGTTTCTAGTTGCGGAGTTTCTAGTTGCGGAGTTTCTAGTTGTGGAGTTTCTAGTTGTGGGGTTTGTAGTTGTGGGGTTCGTAGTTGTGCAGTTGTAGTTGTGGAGTCTCTAGTTGAGAAGTTTCCATTTGTGTTGTTTCTAGCTGTGGAGTTTCTAGTTGCGGAGTTTCTAGATGCAGAGATTCTAGTTGCGGAGTTTTCTAGTTGTGGAGTTTCTAGTTGCGGAGTTTCTAGTTGTGAAGCTTCAAGTTGTGGAGTTTCTCGTTGTGGAGTTTCTAGTTGTGGAGTTTGTAGTTGTGGAGTATCTAGTTGTGGACTTTCAAGTTGTGGAGTTTCTAGTTGTGGAGTTTCTAGTTGTTAATTTTCTAGCTGTGGAGTTTCTATTTGCGGAGTTTCTAGTTGCAGAGTTTCTAGTTGTGGATTTTCTAGCTGTGGAATTTCTGGTTGCAGAGTCTTTAGTGGCGGTGTTTCTAGTTGTGGAGTTTCTAGTTGTTGAGTTTCTAGTTGCCGAGTTTTTTAGTTGCGAAGTCTCAAGTTGTAGAGTTTCTAGCTGTGGAGTTTCTAGTTGCGGAGTTTCTAGTTGCGGAGTTTCTAGTTGTGGAGTTTTTAGTTGTGGAGTCTCTAGTTGTGGAGTTTGTTGTTGTTAATTTTCTATCTGTGGAGTTTCTATTTGCGGAGTTTCTAGTTGCAGAGTTTCTAGTTGTGGATTTTCTAGCTGTGGAATTTCTGCTTGCAGAGCTTTTAGTTGCGGTGTTTCTAGTTGTGGAGTTTCTAGTTGTTTAGTTTCTAGTTGCCGAGTTCTTTAGTTGCGAAGTCTCAAGTTGTAGAGTTTCTAGCTGTGGAGTTTCTAGTTGCGGAGTTTCTAGTTGCAGAGTTTCTAGTTGTGGATTTTTTAGTTGTGGAGTCTCTAGTTGTGGAGTTTCTAGTTGTGGAGTGTCTACTTGTGGAGTTTCTAGTTGTGGAGTTTCTATTTGTAGTTTTTAGTTTTCGAGTTTGTAGTTGTAGATTTTCTAGTTGCAGAGTTCCTAGTTTTGGAGTATCTAGTTGCGGAGTCTCTAATTGTGCAGTCTCTAGTTTTGGAGTCTCTAGTTGTGGAGTTTCTGGTTGTGGAGTTTATAGTTGTGGAATTTCTAACTGTGGAGATTCTAGTTGCGGAGTTTCTATTTGCAGAGTTTCTAGTTGTGGAGTTTCTAGTTGTGGAGTTTTAGTTGTGGAGTTTAAAGTTGTGGAATTTATAGGTGTGGAGTTTCTAGTTGTGGAGTTTCTAGTTTTCGGGTTTCTAGTTACGGAGTTTCTAGTTGTGGAGTTTCTAGTTGTGGAGTTTGTAGTTGTGGAGCTTTTAGTTGAGGAGTCCCTAGTTGTTGAGTCTCTAGTTGTGGAAGTTCTAGTTGTGGAGTTTCTTGTTGCGGAGTTTCTTGTTGCGGAGTTTCTAGTTGTGGAGTTTCTAGTTGTGGAGTTTCTGGCTGTGGAGTTTCTAGTTGCGAAGTTTCTAGTTGGGGAGTTTCTAGTTGTGAGGTTCGTAGTTGTGGAGTTTCTAATTGTCGAGTTTCTAGTTGTGGAGTCTCTAGTTGTGGAGTTTCTAGTTGTGGGGTTCGTAGTTGTGGGGTTCGTAGTTGTGGAGTTTCTAGTTGCGGAGTTTCAAGTCGTGGAGTTTCTCGTTGTGGAGTTTCTAGTTGTGGATTGTCTAGCTGTGGAGTTTCTAGTTGCGGAGTTTTTAGTTGCGGAGTTTCTTGTTGTGAAGTTTCTAGTTGTGGAGTTTCCAGTTGTGGAGTTTGTAGTTGTGGAGTATCTATTTGTTGGTTTCAAGTTGTAGAGTTTCTAGTTGTGGAGTTTCTAGTTGTGGAGTTTCTAGTTGTGGATTTTCTAGTTGTTGAGTTTCTAGTTGCCGAGTTTCTAGTTGCGAAGTCTCAAGTCGAGGAGTTTTTAGCTGTGGAGTTTCTAGTTGCGGAGCTTCTATTTGCGGAGTTTCTAGTTGCGGAGCTTCTAGTTGTGGAATTTGTAGTTGTGGAATATATAGTTGTGGTGTTTCAAGTTGTGGAGTTCCTAGTGGCGGAGTTTCTAGTTGCAGAGTTTCTAGTTGCGGAGTTTCTAGTTGCGGAGTTTTCTAGTTGTGGAGTTTTTAGTTGCGGAGTTTCTAGTTGTGGAGCTTCAAGTTGTGGAGTTTCTAGTTGTGGAGTTTCTAGTTGTGGAGTTTGTAGTTGTGGAGTATCTAGTTGTGGGCTTTCAAGTTGTGGAGTTTCTAGTTGTGGAGTTTCTAGTTGCGGAGTTTTCTAGTTGCGGAGTCTGTAGTTGTGGAGTTTCTAGTTGTGGAGTTTGTAGTTGTGGAGTATCTAGTTGTGGATTTTCAAGTTGTGAAGTTTCTAGTTGTGGAGTTTCTAGTTGCGGAGTTTTCTAGTTGCGGAGTCTGTAGTTGTGGAGTTTCTAGTTGTGGAGTTTCTAGTTGTGGATTTTCTAGCTGTGGAGTTTCTGGTTGCGGAGTTTCTAGTTGTGGGGTTCGTAGTTGTGGAGTTCGTAGTTGTGGAGTTTCTAGTTGTGGAGTCTCTAGTTGGGGAGTATCCAGTTGTGGAGTTTCTAGCTGTGGAGTTTTTCGTCGCGGAGTTTCTAGTTGCTGAGTTTCTAATTGTCGAGTTTCTAGTTGTGGAGTCTCTAGTTGTGGAGTTTCTAGTTGTGGGGTTCGTAGTTGTGGGGTTCGTAGTTGTGGAGTTTCTAGTTGCGGAGTTTCAAGTCGTGGAGTTTCTCGTTGTGGAGTTTCTAGTTGTGGATTGTCTAGCTGTGGAGTTTCTAGTTGCGGAGTTTTTAGTTGCGGAGTTTCTTGTTGTGAAGTTTCTAGTTGTGGAGTTTCCAGTTGTGGAGTTTGTAGTTGTGGAGTATCTATTTGTTGGGTTTCAAGTTGTGGAGTTTCTAGTTGTGGAGTTTCTAGTTGTGGATTTTCTAGTTGTTGAGTTTCTAGTTGCCGAGTTTCTAGTTGCGAAGTCTCAAGTCGAGAAGTTTTTAGCTGTTGAGTTTCTAGTTGCGGAGCTTCTATTTGCGGAGTTTCTAGTTGCGGAGCTTCTAGTTGTGGAATTTGTAGTTGTGGAATATATAGTTGTGGTGTTTCAAGTTGTGGAGTTTCTAGTGGCAGAGTTTCTAGTTGCAGAGTTTCTAGTTGCGGAGTTTTCTAGTTGTGGAGTTTTTAGTTGCGGAGTTTCTAGTTGTGGAGCTTCAAGTTGTGGAGTTTCTAGTTGTGGAGTTTCTAGTTGTGGAGTTTGTAGTTGTGAAGTATCTAGTTGTGGGCTTTCAAGTTGTGGAGTTTCTAGTTGTGGAGTTTCTAGTTGCGGAGTTTTCTAGTTGCGGAGTCTGTAGTTGTGGAGTTTTTAGTTGTGGAGTTTGTAGTTGTGGAGTATCTAGTTGTGGACTTTCAAGTTGTGAAGTTTCTAGTTGTGCAGTTTCTAGTTGCGGAGTTTTCTAGTTGCGGAGTCTGTAGTTGTGGAGTTTCTAGTTGTGGAGTTTCTAGTTGTGGATTTTCTAGCTGTGGAGTTTCTAGTTGCGGAGTTTCTAGTTGTGGGGTTCGTAGTTGTGGAGTTCGTAGTTGTGGAGTTTCTAGTTGTGGAGTCTCTAGTTGGGAGTTTCCAGTTGTGGAGTTTCTAGCTGTGGAGTTTTTCGTCGCGGAGTTTCTAGTTGCTGAGTTTCTAGTAGCGGAGTTTTCTAGTTGTGGAGATTCTAGTGGCGGAGTTTCTAGTTGCGGAGTTTCAAGTTGTGGAGTTTCTAGTTGTGGATTTTCTAGCTGTGGAGTTTCTAGTTGCGGAGTTTTTAGTGGCGGTGTTTCTAGTTGTGGAGTTTCTAGTTGTTGAGTTTCTAGTTGCCGAGTTTTTTAGTTGCGAAGTCTCAAGTTGTAGAGTTTCTAGCTGTGGAGTTTCTAGTTGCGGAGTTTCTAGTTGCGGAGTTTCTAGTTGTGGAGTTTTTAGTTGTGGAGTCTCTAGTTGTGGAGTTTGTTGTTGTTAATTTTCTATCTGTGGAGTTTCTATTTGCGGAGTTTCTAGTTGCAGAGTTTCTAGTTGTGGATTTTCTAGCTGTGGAATTTCTGCTTGCAGAGCTTTTAGTTGCGGTGTTTCTAGTTGTGGAGTTTCTAGTTGTTTAGTTTCTAGTTGCCGAGTTCTTTAGTTGCGAAGTCTCAAGTTGTAGAGTTTCTAGCTGTGGAGTTTCTAGTTGCGGAGTTTCTAGTTGCAGAGTTTCTAGTTGTGGATTTTTTAGTTGTGGAGTCTCTAGTTGTGGAGTTTCTAGTTGTGGAGTGTCTACTTGTGGAGTTTCTAGTTGTGGAGTTTCTATTTGTAGTTTTTAGTTTTCGAGTTTGTAGTTGTAGATTTTCTAGTTGCAGAGTTCCTAGTTTTGGAGTATCTAGTTGCGGAGTCTCTAATTGTGCAGTCTCTAGTTTTGGAGTCTCTAGTTGTGGAGTTTCTGGTTGTGGAGTTTATAGTTGTGGAATTTCTAACTGTGGAGATTCTAGTTGCGGAGTTTCTATTTGCAGAGTTTCTAGTTGTGGAGTTTCTAGTTGTGGAGTTTTAGTTGTGGAGTTTAAAGTTGTGGAATTTATAGGTGTGGAGTTTCTAGTTGTGGAGTTTCTAGTTTTCGGGTTTCTAGTTACGGAGTTTCTAGTTGTGGAGTTTCTAGTTGTGGAGTTTGTAGTTGTGGAGCTTTTAGTTGAGGAGTCCCTAGTTGTTGAGTCTCTAGTTGTGGAAGTTCTAGTTGTGGAGTTTCTTGTTGCGGAGTTTCTTGTTGCGGAGTTTCTAGTTGTGGAGTTTCTAGTTGTGGAGTTTCTGGCTGTGGAGTTTCTAGTTGCGAAGTTTCTAGTTGTGGAGTTTCTAGTTGTGAGGTTCGTAGTTGTGGAGTTTCTAATTGTCGAGTTTCTAGTTGTGGAGTCTCTAGTTGTGGAGTTTCTAGTTGTGGGGTTCGTAGTTGTGGGGTTCGTAGTTGTGGAGTTTCTAGTTGCGGAGTTTCAAGTCGTAGAGTTTCTCGTTGTGGAGTTTCTAGTTGTGGATTGTCTAGCTGTGGAGTTTCTAGTTGCGGAGTTTTTAGTTGCGGAGTTTCTTGTTGTGAAGTTTCTAGTTGTGGAGTTTCCAGTTGTGGAGTTTGTAGTTGTGGAGTATCTATTTGTTGGTTTCAAGTTGTAGAGTTTCTAGTTGTGGAGTTTCTAGTTGTGGAGTTTCTAGTTGTGGATTTTCTAGTTGTTGAGTTTCTAGTTGCCGAGTTTCTAGTTGCGAAGTCTCAAGTCTAGGAGTTTTTAGCTGTGGAGTTTCTAGTTGCGGAGCTTCTATTTGCGGAGTTTCTAGTTGCGGAGCTTCTAGTTGTGGAATTTGTAGTTGTGGAATATATAGTTGTGGTGTTTCAAGTTGTGGAGTTCCTAGTGGCGGAGTTTCTAGTTGCAGAGTTTCTAGTTGCGGAGTTTCTAGTTGCGGAGTTTTCTAGTTGTGGAGTTTTTAGTTGCGGAGTTTCTAGTTGTGGAGCTTCAAGTTGTGGAGTTTCTAGTTGTGGAGTTTCTAGTTGTGGAGTTTGTAGTTGTGGAGTATCTAGTTGTGGGCTTTCAAGTTGTGGAGTTTCTAGTTGTGGAGTTTCTAGTTGCGGAGTTTTCTAGTTGCGGAGTCTGTAGTTGTGGAGTTTCTAGTTGTGGAGTTTGTAGTTGTGGAGTATCTAGTTGTTGATTTTCAAGTTGTGAAGTTTCTAGTTGTGGAGTTTCTAGTTGCGGAGTTTTCTAGTTGCGGAGTCTGTAGTTGTGGAGTTTCTAGTTGTGGAGTTTCTAGTTGTGGATTTTCTAGCTGTGGAGTTTCTGGTTGCGGAGTTTCTAGTTGTGGGGTTCGTAGTTGTGGAGTTCGTAGTTGTGGAGTTTCTAGTTGTGGAGTCTCTAGTTGGGGAGTATCCAGTTGTGGAGTTTCTAGCTGTGGAGTTTTTCGTCGCGGAGTTTCTAGTTGCTGAGTTTCTAATTGTCGAGTTTCTAGTTGTGGAGTCTCTAGTTGTGGAGTTTCTAGTTGTGGGGTTCGTAGTTGTGGGGTTCGTAGTTGTGGAGTTTCTAGTTGCGGAGTTTCAAGTCGTGGAGTTTCTCGTTGTGGAGTTTCTAGTTGTGGATTGTCTAGCTGTGGAGTTTCTAGTTGCGGAGTTTTTAGTTGCGGAGTTTCTTGTTGTGAAGTTTCTAGTTGTGGAGTTTCCAGTTGTGGAGTTTGTAGTTGTGGAGTATCTATTTGTTGGGTTTCAAGTTGTGGAGTTTCTAGTTGTGGAGTTTCTAGTTGTGGATTTTCTAGTTGTTGAGTTTCTAGTTGCCGAGTTTCTAGTTGCGAAGTCTCAAGTCGAGAAGTTTTTAGCTGTTGAGTTTCTAGTTGCGGAGCTTCTATTTGCGGAGTTTCTAGTTGCGGAGCTTCTAGTTGTGGAATTTGTAGTTGTGGAATATATAGTTGTGGTGTTTCAAGTTGTGGAGTTTCTAGTGGCAGAGTTTCTAGTTGCAGAGTTTCTAGTTGCGGAGTTTTCTAGTTGTGGAGTTTTTAGTTGCGGAGTTTCTAGTTGTGGAGCTTCAAGTTGTGGAGTTTCTAGTTGTGGAGTTTCTAGTTGTGGAGTTTGTAGTTGTGAAGTATCTAGTTGTGGGCTTTCAAGTTGTGGAGTTTCTAGTTGTGGAGTTTCTAGTTGCGGAGTTTTCTAGTTGCGGAGTCTGTAGTTGTGGAGTTTTTAGTTGTGGAGTTTGTAGTTGTGGAGTATCTAGTTGTGGACTTTCAAGTTGTGAAGTTTCTAGTTGTGCAGTTTCTAGTTGCGGAGTTTTCTAGTTGCGGAGTCTGTAGTTGTGGAGTTTCTAGTTGTGGAGTTTCTAGTTGTGGATTTTCTAGCTGTGGAGTTTCTAGTTGCGGAGTTTCTAGTTGTGGGGTTCGTAGTTGTGGAGTTCGTAGTTGTGGAGTTTCTAGTTGTGGAGTCTCTAGTTGGGAGTTTCCAGTTGTGGAGTTTCTAGCTGTGGAGTTTTTCGTCGCGGAGTTTCTAGTTGCTGAGTTTCTAGTAGCGGAGTTTTCTAGTTGTGGAGATTCTAGTGGCGGAGTTTCTAGTTGCGGAGTTTCAAGTTGTGGAGTTTCTAGTTGTGGATTTTCTAGCTGTGGAGTTTCTAGTTGCGGAGTTTTTAGTTGCGGAGTTTCTGGTTGTGGAGTTTCTAGTTCTGGAGTCTGTAGTTGTGAGTATCTATTTGTTGGGTTTCAAGTTGTGGAGTTTCTAGTTGTGGAGTTTCTAGTTGTTGAGTTTCTAGTAGTTGAGTTTCTAGTTGCCGAGTTTCTAGTTGCGAAATCTCAAGTCGTGGAGTTTCTAGCTGTGGAGTTTCTAGTTGCGGAGTTTGTAGTTGTGAAGTATCTAGTTGTGGGCTTTCAAGTTGTGGAGTTTCTAGTTGTGGAGTTTCTAGTTGCGGAGTTTTCTAGTTGCGGAGTCTGTAGTTGTGGAGTTTTTAGTTGTGGAGTTTGTAGTTGTGGAGTATCTAGTTGTGGACTTTCAAGTTGTGAAGTTTCTAGTTGTGCAGTTTCTAGTTGCGGAGTTTTCTAGTTGCGGAGTCTGTAGTTGTGGAGTTTCTAGTTGTGGAGTTTCTAGTTGTGGATTTTCTAGCTGTGGAGTTTCTAGTTGCGGAGTTTCTAGTTGTGGGGTTCGTAGTTGTGGAGTTCGTAGTTGTGGAGTTTCTAGTTGTGGAGTCTCTAGTTGGGAGTTTCCAGTTGTGGAGTTTCTAGGTGTGGAGTTTTTCGTCGCGGAGTTTCTAGTTGCTGAGTTTCTAGTAGCGGAGTTTTCTAGTTGTGGAGATTCTAGTGGCGGAGTTTCTAGTTGCGGAGTTTCAAGTTGTGGAGTTTCTAGTTGTGGATTTTCTAGCTGTGGAGTTTCTAGTTGCGGAGTTTTTAGTGGCGGTGTTTCTAGTTGTGGAGTTTCTAGTTGTTGAGTTTCTAGTTGCCGAGTTTTTTAGTTGCGAAGTCTCAAGTTGTAGAGTTTCTAGCTGTGGAGTTTCTAGTTGCGGAGTTTCTAGTTGCGGAGTTTCTAGTTGTGGAGTTTTTAGTTGTGGAGTCTCTAGTTGTGGAGTTTGTTGTTGTTAATTTTCTATCTGTGGAGTTTCTATTTGCGGAGTTTCTAGTTGCAGAGTTTCTAGTTGTGGATTTTCTAGCTGTGGAATTTCTGCTTGCAGAGCTTTTAGTTGCGGTGTTTCTAGTTGTGGAGTTTCTAGTTGTTTAGTTTCTAGTTGCCGAGTTCTTTAGTTGCGAAGTCTCAAGTTGTAGAGTTTCTAGCTGTGGAGTTTCTAGTTGCGGAGTTTCTAGTTGCAGAGTTTCTAGTTGTGGATTTTTTAGTTGTGGAGTCTCTAGTTGTGGAGTTTCTAGTTGTGGAGTGTCTACTTGTGGAGTTTCTAGTTGTGGAGTTTCTATTTGTAGTTTTTAGTTTTCGAGTTTGTAGTTGTAGATTTTCTAGTTGCAGAGTTCCTAGTTTTGGAGTATCTAGTTGCGTAGTCTCTAATTGTGCAGTCTCTAGTTTTGGAGTCTCTAGTTGTGGAGTTTCTGGTTGTGGAGTTTATAGTTGTGGAATTTCTAACTGTGGAGATTCTAGTTGCGGAGTTTCTATTTGCAGAGTTTCTAGTTGTGGAGTTTCTAGTTGTGGAGTTTTAGTTGTGGAGTTTAAAGTTGTGGAATTTATAGGTGTGGAGTTTCTAGTTGTGGAGTTTCTAGTTTTCGGGTTTCTAGTTACGGAGTTTCTAGTTGTGGAGTTTCTAGTTGTGGAGTTTGTAGTTGTGGAGCTTTTAGTTGAGGAGTCCCTAGTTGTTGAGTCTCTAGTTGTGGAAGTTCTAGTTGTGGAGTTTCTTGTTGCGGAGTTTCTTGTTGCGGAGTTTCTAGTTGTGGAGTTTCTAGTTGTGGAGTTTCTGGCTGTGGAGTTTCTAGTTGCGAAGTTTCTAGTTGTGGAGTTTCTAGTTGTGAGGTTCGTAGTTGTGGAGTTTCTAATTGTCGAGTTTCTAGTTGTGGAGTCTCTAGTTGTGGAGTTTCTAGTTGTGGGGTTCGTAGTTGTGGGGTTCGTAGTTGTGGAGTTTCTAGTTGCGGAGTTTCAAGTCGTAGAGTTTCTCGTTGTGGAGTTTCTAGTTGTGGATTGTCTAGCTGTGGAGTTTCTAGTTGCGGAGTTTTTAGTTGCGGAGTTTCTTGTTGTGAAGTTTCTAGTTGTGGAGTTTCCAGTTGTGGAGTTTGTAGTTGTGGAGTATCTATTTGTTGGTTTCAAGTTGTAGAGTTTCTAGTTGTGGAGTTTCTAGTTGTGGAGTTTCTAGTTGTGGATTTTCTAGTTGTTGAGTTTCTAGTTGCCGAGTTTCTAGTTGCGAAGTCTCAAGTCGAGGAGTTTTTAGCTGTGGAGTTTCTAGTTGCGGAGCTTCTATTTGCGGAGTTTCTAGTTGCGGAGCTTCTAGTTGTGGAATTTGTAGTTGTGGAATATATAGTTGTGGTGTTTCAAGTTGTGGAGTTCCTAGTGGCGGAGTTTCTAGTTGCAGAGTTTCTAGTTGCGGAGTTTCTAGTTGCGGAGTTTTCTAGTTGTGGAGTTTTTAGTTGCGGAGTTTCTAGTTGTGGAGCTTCAAGTTGTGGAGTTTCTAGTTGTGGAGTTTCTAGTTGTGGAGTTTGTAGTTGTGGAGTATCTAGTTGTGGGCTTTCAAGTTGTGGAGTTTCTAGTTGTGGAGTTTCTAGTTGCGGAGTTTTCTAGTTGCGGAGTCTGTAGTTGTGGAGTTTCTAGTTGTGGAGTTTGTAGTTGTGGAGTATCTAGTTGTTGATTTTCAAGTTGTGAAGTTTCTAGTTGTGGAGTTTCTAGTTGCGGAGTTTTCTAGTTGCGGAGTCTGTAGTTGTGGAGTTTCTAGTTGTGGAGTTTCTAGTTGTGGATTTTCTAGCTGTGGAGTTTCTGGTTGCGGAGTTTCTAGTTGTGGGGTTCGTAGTTGTGGAGTTCGTAGTTGTGGAGTTTCTAGTTGTGGAGTCTCTAGTTGGGGAGTATCCAGTTGTGGAGTTTCTAGCTGTGGAGTTTTTCGTCGCGGAGTTTCTAGTTGCTGAGTTTCTAATTGTCGAGTTTCTAGTTGTGGAGTCTCTAGTTGTGGAGTTTCTAGTTGTGGGGTTCGTAGTTGTGGGGTTCGTAGTTGTGGAGTTTCTAGTTGCGGAGTTTCAAGTCGTGGAGTTTCTCGTTGTGGAGTTTCTAGTTGTGGATTGTCTAGCTGTGGAGTTTCTAGTTGCGGAGTTTTTAGTTGCGGAGTTTCTTGTTGTGAAGTTTCTAGTTGTGGAGTTTCCAGTTGTGGAGTTTGTAGTTGTGGAGTATCTATTTGTTGGGTTTCAAGTTGTGGAGTTTCTAGTTGTGGAGTTTCTAGTTGTGGATTTTCTAGTTGTTGAGTTTCTAGTTGCCGAGTTTCTAGTTGCGAAGTCTCAAGTCGAGAAGTTTTTAGCTGTTGAGTTTCTAGTTGCGGAGCTTCTATTTGCGGAGTTTCTAGTTGCGGAGCTTCTAGTTGTGGAATTTGTAGTTGTGGAATATATAGTTGTGGTGTTTCAAGTTGTGGAGTTTCTAGTGGCAGAGTTTCTAGTTGCAGAGTTTCTAGTTGCGGAGTTTTCTAGTTGTGGAGTTTTTAGTTGCGGAGTTTCTAGTTGTGGAGCTTCAAGTTGTGGAGTTTCTAGTTGTGGAGTTTCTAGTTGTGGAGTTTGTAGTTGTGAAGTATCTAGTTGTGGGCTTTCAAGTTGTGGAGTTTCTAGTTGTGGAGTTTCTAGTTGCGGAGTTTTCTAGTTGCGGAGTCTGTAGTTGTGGAGTTTTTAGTTGTGGAGTTTGTAGTTGTGGAGTATCTAGTTGTGGACTTTCAAGTTGTGAAGTTTCTAGTTGTGCAGTTTCTAGTTGCGGAGTTTTCTAGTTGCGGAGTCTGTAGTTGTGGAGTTTCTAGTTGTGGAGTTTCTAGTTGTGGATTTTCTAGCTGTGGAGTTTCTAGTTGCGGAGTTTCTAGTTGTGGGGTTCGTAGTTGTGGAGTTCGTAGTTGTGGAGTTTCTAGTTGTGGAGTCTCTAGTTGGGAGTTTCCAGTTGTGGAGTTTCTAGCTGTGGAGTTTTTCGTCGCGGAGTTTCTAGTTGCTGAGTTTCTAGTAGCGGAGTTTTCTAGTTGTGGAGATTCTAGTGGCGGAGTTTCTAGTTGCGGAGTTTCAAGTTGTGGAGTTTCTAGTTGTGGATTTTCTAGCTGTGGAGTTTCTAGTTGCGGAGTTTTTAGTTGCGGAGTTTCTGGTTGTGGAGTTTCTAGTTCTGGAGTCTGTAGTTGTGAGTATCTATTTGTTGGGTTTCAAGTTGTGGAGTTTCTAGTTGTGGAGTTTCTAGTTGTTGAGTTTCTAGTAGTTGAGTTTCTAGTTGCCGAGTTTCTAGTTGCGAAATCTCAAGTCGTGGAGTTTCTAGCTGTGGAGTTTCTAGTTGCGGAGTTTCTAGTTGCGGAGTTTCTAGTTGTGGATTTTGTAATTGTGGAGTATATAGTTGTGGTGTTTCAAGTTGTGGAGTTTTTAGTTGCAGAGTTTCTAGTTCCGGAGTTTTCTAGTTGCGAAGTTTCTAGTTGTGGAGCTTCAAGTTGTGGAGTTTCAAGTTGTGGAGTTTCTAGTTGTGGAGTTTGTAGTTGTGGAGTATCTAGTTGTGGACTTTCAAGTTGTGAAGTTCCTAGTTGTGGAGTTTCTAGTTGCGGAGTTTTCTAGTTGCGGAGTTTCAAGTTGTGGAGTTTCTCGTTGTGGAGTTTCTAGTTGTGGATTTTCTAGCTGTGGAGTTTCTAGTTGCGAAGTTTTTAGTTGCGGAGTTTCTGGTTGTGGAGTTTCTAGTTGTTGAGTTTCTAGTAGTTGAGTTTCTAGTTGCCGAGTTTCCAGTTGCGAAATCTCAAGTCGTGGAGTTTCTAGCTGTGGAGTTTCTAGTTGTGGAGCTTCTAGTTGCGGAGTTTCTAGTTGTGGAGCTTCTAGTTCTGGGGTTCGTTGTTGTGGGGTTCGTAGTTGTGCAGTTTCTAGTTTTGGAGTCTCAAGTCGTGGAGTTTCCAGTTGTGGAGTTTCTAGCTGTGGAGCTTCTAGTTGCGGAGTTTCTAGTTGTGGAGCTTCTAGTTCTGGGGTTCGTTGTTGTGGGGTTCGTAGTTGTGCAGTTTCTAGTTTTGGAGTCTCAAGTTGTGGAGTTTCCAGTTGTGGAGTTTCTAGCTGTGGAGTTTCTAGTTGCGGAGTTTCCAGTTGCAGAGTTTCTAGTTGTGGATTTTGTAGTTGTGGAGTATATAGTTGTGGTGTTTCTAGCTGTGGAGTTTCTAGTGGCGGAGTTTCTAGTTGCAGAGTTTCTAGTTGCGGAGTTTTCTAGTTGTGGAGTTTCTAGTTGCGGAGTTTCTAGTTGCGGAGCTTCAAGTTGTGGAGTTTCTAGTTGTGGAGTTTCTAGTTGTGGAGTTTCTAGTTGTGGGGTTTGTAGTTGTGGGGTTCGTAGTTGTGCAGTTCTAGTTGTGGAGTCTCTAGTTGAGAAGTTTCCATTTGTGTTGTTTCTAGCTGTGGAGTTTCTAGTTGCGGAGTTTCTAGATGCAGAGATTCTAGTTGCAGAGTTTTCTAGTTGTGGAGTTTCTAGTTGCGGAGTTTCTAGTTGTGAAGCTTCAAGTTGTGGAGTTTCTCGTTGTGGAGTTTCTAGTTGTGGAGTTTGTAGTTGTGGAGTATCTAGTTGTGGACTTTCAAGTTGTGGAGTTTCTAGTTGTGGAGTTTCTAGTTGTTAATTTTCTAGCTGTGGAGTTTCTATTTGCGGAGTTTCTAGTTGCAGAGTTTCTAGTTGTGGATTTTCTAGCTGTGGAATTTCTGGTTGCAGAGTTTTTAGTGGCGGTGTTTCTAGTTGTGGAGTTTCTAGTTGTTGAGTTTCTAGTTGCCGAGTTCTTTAGTTGCGAAGTCTCAAGTTGTAGAGTTTCTAGCTGTGGAGTTTCTAGTTGCGGAGTTTCTAGTTGCGGAGTTTCTAGTTGTGGATTTTTTAGTTGTGGAGTCTCTAGTTGTGGAGTTTCTAGTTGTGGAGTGTCTACTTGTGGAGTTTCTAGTTGTGGAGTTTCTATTTGTAGTTTTTAGTTTTCGAGTTTGTAGTTATAGATTTTCTAGTTGCACAGTTCCTAGTTTTGGAGTATCTAGTTGCGGAGTTTCTAATTGTGCAGTCTCTAGTTTTGGAGTCTCTAGTTGTGGAGTTTATAGTTGTGGAATTTCTAACTGTGGAGATTCTAGTTGCGGAGTTTCTAGTTGTGGAGTTTCTAGTTGTGGAGTTTTAGTTGTGGAGTTTAAAGTTGTGGAATTTATAGTTGTGGAGTTTCTAGTTGTGGAGTTTCTAGTTTTCGGGTTTCTAGTTACGGAGTTTCTAGTTGTGGAGTTTCTAGTTGTGGAGTTTCTAGTTGTGGAGCTTTTAGTTGAGGAGTCTCTAGTTGTTGAGTATCTAGTTGTGGAAGTTCTAGTTGTGGAGTTTCTTGTTGCAGAGTTTCTTGTTGCGGAGTTTCTAGTTGTGGAGTTTCTAGTTGTGGAGTTTCTGGCTGTGGAGTTTCTAGTTGCAGAGTTTCTAGTTGTGGAGTTTCTAGTTGTGAGGTTCGTAGTTGTGGAGTTTCTAATTGTCGAGTTTCTAGTTGTGGAGTGTCTAGTTGTGGAGTTTCTAGTTGTGGGGTTCGTAGTTGTGGGGTTCGTAGTTGTGGAGTTTCTAGTTGCGGAGTTTCAAGTCGTGGAGTTTCTCGTTGTGGAGTTTCTAGTTGTGGATTGTCTAGCTGTGGAGTTTCTAGTTGCGGAGTTTTTAGTTGCGGAGTTTCTTGTTGTGAAGTTTCTAGTTTTGGAGTTTCCAGTTGTGGAGTTTGTAGTTGTGGAGTATCTATTTGTTGGGTTTCAAGTTGAGGAGTTTCTAGTTGTGGAGTTTCTAGTTGTGGATTTTCTAGTTGTTGAGTTTCTAGTTGCCGAGTTTCTAGTTGCAAAGTCTCAAGTCGAGGAGTTTTTAGCTGTGGAGTTTCTAGTTGCGGAGCTTCTATTTGCGGAGTTTCTAGTTGCGGAGCTTCTAGTTGTGGAATTTGTAGTTGTGGAATATATAGTTGTGGTGTTTCAAGTTGTGGAGTTTCTAGTGGCGGAGTTTCTAGTTGCAGAGTTTCTAGTTGCGGAGTTTTCTAGTTGTGGAGTTTCTAGTTGCGGAGTTTCTAGTTGCGGAGCTTCAAGTTGTGGAGTTTCTAGTTGTGGAGTTTCTAGTTGTGGAGTTTGTAGTGGTGGAGTGTCTAGTTGTAGGCTTTCAAGTTGTGGAGTTTCTAGTTGTGGAATTTCTAGTTACGGAGTTTCTAGTTGTGGAGCTTTTAGTTGAGGACTCTCTAGTTATTGAGTCTCTAGTTGTGGAATTTCTAGTTGTGGAGTTTCTAGTTGTGGAGCTTTTAGTTGAGTTGTGGAGCTCTAGTTGTGGAGTTTCTAGTTGTGGAGTGTCTACTTGTGGAGTTTCTAGTTGTGGAGTTTCTAGCTGTGGAGTTTCTAGTTGCAGGGTTTCTAGTTTCGGAGTTTTCTAGTTGTGGAGTTTCTAGTTGCGGAGTTTCTAGTTGCGGAGTTTCAAGTTGTGGATTTTCTAGTTGTGGAGTTTCTAGTTGTGGAGTTTTTAGTTGTGGAGTTTCTAATTGTGGAGCTTCTTGATGGGGAGTTTCTAGTTGTGAAGTTTCTAGTTGTGGATTTTCGAGTTGTGGAGTTTTTAGTTGCGAAGTTTCTAGTTGGGGAGTTTCTACTTGAGTTTATAGTTGCGGATTTTCTAGTTGCAGAGTTTTAAGTTGTCGAGGTTCTAGCTGCGGAGTCTCTAGTTGTGGAGTTTCTAGTTGCGGAGTTTCTAGCTGTGGAGTTTCTAGTTGCGGAGTCTCTAGTTCTGCAGTCTCTGGTTTTGGAGTCTCTGGTTGTGGAGTTTCTAGTTGTGGAGTTTCTAGCTGTGAAGTTTCAAGTTGCGGAGTCTCTAGTTGTGCAGTCTCTAGCAGTGGAGTCTCTGGCTGTGGAGTTTCTAGTTGTGGAGTTTCTAGTTGTGGAGTTTCTATTTGCTGAGTTTCTTGTTGCGGAGTTTCTAGTTGTGGATTTTCTGGCTGTGGAGTTTCTAGTTGCGTAGTTTCTAGTTGTGGAGTTTCTAGTTGTTGAGTTTCTAGTTTTGGAGTTTCTAGTTGTGGAGTCTCTAGTTGTGGAGTTTCTAGTTGTGGAGTTTCTAGTTGCGAAGTCTCAAGTTGTTGAGTTTCTAGTTGTGGAGTTTCTAGTTTCGGTGTTCGTAGTTGTGGGGTTCGTAGTTGTGCAGTTTCTAGTTGTGGAGTATCTACTTGTGGAGTTTCCATTTGTGGTGTTTCTAGCTGTGGAGTTTCTAGTTGCGGAGTTTCTAGATGCAGAGTTTCTAGTTGCGGAGTTTTCTAGTTGTGGAGATTCTAGTGGCGGAGTTTCTAGTTGCGGAGTTCCAAATTTTGGAGTTTCTAGTTGTGGAGTTTCTAGTTGTGGAATTTGTAGTTGTGGAGTATATAGTTGTGGTGTTTCAAGTTGTGGAGTTTCTAGTGGCGGAGTTTCTAGTTGCAGAGTTTCTAGTTGCGGAGTTTTCTAGTTGTGGAGTTTCTAGTTGCGGAGTTTCTAGTTGCGGAGCTTCAAGTTGTGGAGTTTCTAGTTGTGGAGTTTGTAGTTGTGGAGTATCTAGTTGTGGGCTTTCAAGTTGTGGAGTTTCTAGTTGTGGAGTTTCTAGTTGCGGAGTTTTCTGGTTGCGGAGTCTGTAGTTGTGGAGTTTCTAGTTGTGGAATTTCTAGTTACGGAGTTTCTAGTTGCGGAGCTTTTAGCTGAGGAGTCTCTAGTTGTTGAGTCTGTAGTTGTGGAATTTCTAGTTGTGGAGTTTCTAGTTGTGGAGTTTCTAGTTGTGGAATTTCAAGTTGTGGAGTCTCTAGTGGCGGAGTGAGTTTCTAGTTGCGGAGTATCTGGTTGTGGAGTTTCTAGTTGCGGAGCCAGTAGTTGTGGAGTTTCTAGTTGTGGAGTTTCTAGTTGTGGAGTTTCTAGTGTTTGAATTTCTAGTTGCCGAGTTCTTTAGTTGCGAAGTCTAAAGTTGTGGAGTTTCTAGCTGTGAAGTTTCTAGTTGCGGAGTTTCTAGTTGCGGAGTTTCTAGTTGTGGAGTTTTTAGTTGAGGAGTCTCTAGTTGTGGAGTCTCTAGTTGTGGAGTTTCTAGTTGTGGAGTGTCTACTTGTGGAGTTTCTAGTTGTGGAGTTTCTAGTTGTGGAGTTTCTAGTCGTGGAGTCTGTAGTTGTGGAGTAGCTATTTGTTGGGTTTCAAGTTATGGAGTTTCTGGCTGTGGAGTTTCTAGTTGTGGAGTTTCTAGTTGTTGAGTTTCTAGTTGCCGAGTTTCTAGTTGCGAAGTCTCAAGTCGTGGAGTTTCTAGCTGCGGAGTTTCTAGTTGCGGAGCTTCTAGTTGCGGATTTTCTAGCTGTGAAATTTCTGCTTGCAGAGTTTTTAGTTGCGGTGTTTCTAGTTGTGGAGTTTCTAGTTGTTGAGTTTCTAGTTGCCGAGTTCTTTAGTTGCGAAGTCTCAAGTTGTAGAGTTTCTAGCTGTGGAGTTTCTAGTTGCGGAGTTTCTAGTTGCGGAGTTTCTAGTTGTGGATTTTTTAGTTGTGGAGTCTCTAGTTGTGGAGTTTCTAGTTGTGGAGTGTCTACTTGTGGAGTTTCTAGTTGTGGAGTTTCTATTTGTAGTTTTTAGTTTTCGAGTTTGTAGTTGTAGATTTTCTAGTTGCAGAGTTCCTAGTTTTGGAGTATCTAGTTGCGGAGTCTCTAATTGTGCAGTCTCTAGTTTTGGAGTCTCTAGTTGTGGAGTTTCTGGTTGTGGAGTTTATAGTTGTGGAATTTCTAACTGTGGAGATTCTAGTTGCGGAGTTTCTAGTTGCAGAGTTTCTAGTTGTGGAGTTTCTAGTTGTGGAGTTTTAGTTGTGGAGTTTAAAGTTGTGGAATTTATAGGTGTGGAGTTTCTAGTTGTGGAGTTTCTAGTTTTCGGGTTTCTAGTTACGGAGTTTCTAGTTGTGGTGTTTCTAGTTGTGCAGTTTCTAGTTGTGGAGCTTTTAGTTGAGGAGTCTCTAGTTGTTGAGTATCTAGTTGTGGAGTTTCTAGTTGTGGAGTTTCTAGTTGTGGAGTTTCTAGTTGTGGATTTTCTAGCTGTGGAGTTTCTAGTTGCGAAGTTTTTAGTTGCGGAGTTTCCGGTTGTGGAGTTTCTAGTTGTGGAGTCTGTAGTTGTGGAGTATCTATTTGTTGGGTTTCAAGTTGTGGAGTTTCTAGTTGTGGAGTTTCTAGTTGTTGAATTTCTAGTAGTTGAGTTTCTAGTTGCCGAGTTTCTAGTTGCGAAATCTCAAGTCGTGGAGTTTCTAGCTGTGGAGTTTCTAGTTGCGGAACTTCTAGTTGCGGAGTTTCTAGTTGTGGAGCTTCTAGTTCTGGGGTTCGTTGTTGTGGGGTTCGTAGTTGTGCAGTTTCTAGTTTTGGAGTCTCTAGTTGTGGAGTTTCCAGTTGTGGAGTTTCTAGCTGTGGAGTTTCTAGTTGCGGAGTTTCTAGTTGCAGAGATTCTAGTTGTTGATTTTGTAGTCGTGGAGTATATAGTTGTGGTGTTTAAAGTTGTGGAGTTTCTAGTTGCGGAGTTTCTAGTTGCAGAATTTCTAGTTCCGGAGTTTTCTAGTTGTGGAGTTCGTAGTTGTGGAGTTTCTAGTTGTGAAGTCTCTAGTTGGGGAGTTTTCAGTTGTGGAATTTCTAGCTGTGGAGTTTTCTAGTTGTGGAGATTCTAGTGGCGGAGTTTCTAGTTGCGGAGTTTCAAGTTGTGGAGTTTCTAGTTGTGGATTTTCTAGCTGTGGAGTTTCTAGTTGCGGAGTTTTTAGTTGCGGAGTTTCTGGTTGTTGAGTTTCTAGTTCTGGAGTCTGTAGTTGTGGAGTATTTATTTGTTGGGTTTCAAGTTGTGGAGTTTCTAGTTGTTGAGTTTCTAGTAGTTGAGTTTCCAGTTGCCGAGTTTCTAGTTGCAAAATCTCAAGTCGTGGAGTTTCTAGCTGTGGAGTTTCTAGTTGCGGAGTTTCTAGTTGCGGAGTTTCTAGTTGTAGATTTTGTAGTTGTGGAGCATATAGTTGTGGTGTTTCAAGTTCCGGAGTTTTCTAGTTGTGGAGTTTCTAGTGGCGGAGTTTCTAGCTGTGTAGCTTCAAGTTGTGGAGTTTCTCGTTGTGGAGTTTCTAGTTGTGTAGTTTCTAGTTGTGGAGTTTCTAGTTGTGGAGTTTTAGTTGTGGAGTTTAAAGTTGTGGAATTTATAGGTGTGGAGTTTCTAGTTGTGGAGTTTCTAGTTTTCGGGTTTCTAGTTACGGAGTTTCTAGTTGTGGAGTTTCTAGTTGTGCAGTTTCTAGTTGTGGAGCTTTTAGTTGAGGAGTCTCTAGTTGTTGAGTATCTAGTTGTGGAAGTTCTAGTTGTGGAGTTTCTTGTTGCAGAGTTTCTTGTTGCGGAGTTTCTAGTTGTGGAGTTTCTAGTTGTGGAGTTTCTGGCTGTGGAGTTTCTAGTTGTGGGGTTCGTAGTTGTGGGGTTCGTAGTTGTGGAGTTTCTAGTTGCGGAGTTTCAAGTCGTGGAGTTTCTCGTTGTGGAGTTTCTAGTTGTGGATTGTCTAGCTGTGGAGTTTCTAGTTGCGGAGTTTTTAGTTGCGGAGTTTCTTGTTGTGAAGTTTCTAGTTGTGGAGTTTCCAGTTGTGGAGTTTCTAGTTGTGGATTTTCTAGTTGTTGAGTTTCTAGTTGCCGAGTTTCTAGTTGCGAAGTCTCAAGTCGAGGAGTTTTTAGCTGTGGAATTTCTAGTTGCGGAGCTTCTATTTGCGGAGTTTCTAGTTGCGGAGCTTCTCTTTGTGGAATTTGTAGTTGTGGAATATATAGTTGTGGTGTTTCAAGTTGTGGAGTTTCTAGTGGCGGAGTTTCTAGTTGCAGAGTTTCTAGTTGCGGAGTATCTAGTTGTGGGCTTTCAAGTTGTGGAGTTTCTAGTTGTGGAGTTTGTAGTTGCGGAGTTTTCTAGTTGCGGAGTCTGTAGTTGTGGAGTTTCTAGTTGTGGAGTTTGTAGTTGTGGAGTATCTAGTTGTGGACTTTCAAGTTGTGAAGTTGCTAGTTGTGGAGTTTCTAGTTGCTGAGTTTTCTAGTTGCGGAGTCTGTAGTTGTGGAGCTTCTAGTTGTGGAGTTTCTAGTTGTGGATTTTCTAGCTGTGGAGTTTCTAGTTGCGGAGTTTCTAGTTGTGGTGTTCGTAGTTGTGGAGTTCGTAGTTGTGGAGTTTCTAGTTGTGGAGTCTCTAGTTGGGGAGTTTCGAGTTGTGGAGTTTCTAGCTGTGGAGTTTGTAGTTGTGGAGTATCTAGTTGTGGGCTTTCAAGTTGTGGAGTTTCTAGTTTTCGAGTTTCTAGTTACGGAGTTTCTAGTTGTGGAGCTTTTAGTTGAGGAGTCTCTAGTTGTTGAGTCTCTAGTTGTGGAAGTTCTAGTTGTGGAGTTTCTAGTTGAGGAGTCTCTAGTTGTTGAGTCTCTAGTTGTGGAAGTTCTAGGTGTGGAGTTTCTAGTTGCGGAGTTTCTTGTTGCGGAGTTTCTAGATGTGGAGTTTCTAGTTGTGGAGTTTCTGGCTGTGGAGTTTATAGTTGCGGAGTTTCTAGTATCGAAGTTTCTAGTTGTGGAGTTTCTAGTTGTAGAGTTTCTAGTTGTAGAGTTTCTAGTTGCGAAGTCTCAAGTTGTGGAGTTTCTAGTTGTGGAGTTTCTAGTGGCGGAGTTTCTAGTTGCAGAGTTTCTAGTTGCGGAGTTTTCTAGTTGTGGAGTTTCTGGTTGCGGAGTTTCTAGTTGTAAAGTTTCTAGTTTTGGAGTTTGTAGTTGTGGAGTATCTAGTTGTGGGCTTTCAAGTTGTGAAGTTTCTAGTTGTGGAGTTTCTAGTTGCGGAGTTTTCTAGTCGCGGAGTCTGTAGTTGTGGAGTTTCTAGTTGTGGAATTTCTAGTTACGGAGTTTCTAGTTGTGGAGCTTTTAGTTGAGGAGTCTCTAGTTGTTGAGTCTCTAGTTGTGGAATATCTAGTTGTGGAGTTTCTAGCTGTGGAGTTTCTATTTGTGGAATTTCAAGTTGTGGAGTCTCTAGTGGCGGAGTGAGTTTCTAGTGGCGGAGTTTCTGGTTGTGGAGTTTCTAGTTGCGGAGCCAGTAGTTGTGGAGTTTCTAGTTGTGAAGTTTCTAGTGTTTGAATTTCAAGTTGCCGAGTTCTTTAGTTGCGAAGTCTCAAGTTGTGGAGTTTCTAGCTGTGAAGTTTCTAGTTGCGGAGTTTCTAGTTGCGGAGTTTCTAGTTGTGGAGTTTTTAGTTGAGGAGTCTCTAGTTGTGGAGTCTCTAGTTGTGGAGTTTCTAGTTGTGGAGTGTCTACTTGTGGAGTTTCTAGTTTTCGAGTTTCTAGTTACGGAGTTTCTAGTTGTGGAGTTTTTAGTTGTGGAGCTTTTAGTTGAGGAGTCTCTAGTTGTTGAGTCTCTAGTTGTGGAAGTTCTAGTTGTGGAGTTTCTAGTTGCGGAGTTTCTAGATGTGGATTTTCTAGTTGTTGAGTTTCTAGTTGCCGAGTTTCTAGTTGCGAAGTCTCAAGTCGAGGAGTTTTTAGCTGTGCAATTTCTAGTTGCGGAGCTTCTATTTGCGGAGTTTCTAGTTGCGGAGCTTCTAGTTGTGGAATTTGTAGTTGTGGAATATATAGTTGTGGTGTTTCAAGTTGTGGAGTTTCTAGTGGCGGAGTTTCTAGTTGCAGAGTTTCTAGTTGCGGAGTATCTAGTTGTGGGCTTTCAAGTTGTGGAGTTTCTAGTTGTGGAGTTTGTAGTTGCGGAGTTTTCTAGTTGCGGAGTCTGTAGTTGTGGAGTTTCTAGTTGTGGAGTTTGTAGTTGTGGAGTATCTAGTTGTGGACTTTCAAGTTGTGAAGTTGCTAGTTGTGGAGTTTCTAGTTGCTGAGTTTTCTAGTTGCGGAGTCTGTAGTTGTGGAGCTTCTAGTTGTGGAGTTTCTAGTTGTGGATTTTCTAGCTGTGGAGTTTCTAGTTGCGGAGTTTCTAGAGTTGGTGTTCGTAGTTGTGGAGTTCGTAGTTGTGGAGTTTCTAGTTGTGGAGTCTCTAGTTGGGGAGTTTCGAGTTGTGGAGTTTCTAGCTGTGGAGTTTGTAGTTGTGGAGTATCTAGTTGTGGGCTTTCAAGTTGTGGAGTTTCTAGTTGTGGAGTTTCTAGTTGCGGAGTTTTCTAGTCGCGGAGTCTGTAGTTGTGGAGTTTCTAGTTGTGGGATTTCTAGTTACGGAGTTTCTAGTTGTGGAGCTTTTAGTTGAGGAGTCTCTAGTTGTTGAGTCTCTAGTTGTGGAATTTCTAGTTGTGGAGTTTCTAGCTGTGGAGTTTCTATTTGTGGAATTTCAAGTTGTGGAGTCTCTAGTGGCGGAGTGAGTTTCTAGTGGCGGAGTTTCTGGTTGTGGAGTTTCTAGTTGCGGAGCCAGTAGTTGTGGAGTTTCTAGTTGTGGAGTTTCTAGTGTTTGAATTTCAAGTTGCCGAGTTCTTTAGTTGCGAAGTCTCAAGTTGTGGAGTTTCTAGCTGTGAAGTTTCTAGTTGCGGAGTTTCTAGTTGCGGAGTTTCTAGTTGTGGAGTTTTTAGTTGAGGAGTCTCTAGTTGTGGAGTCTCTAGTTGTGGAGTTTCTAGTTGTGGAGTGTCTACTTCTGGAGTTTCTAGTTTTCGAGTTTCTAGTTGTGGAGTTTCTAGTTGTGGAGTTTCTAGTTGTAGAGTTTCTAGTTGCGAAGTCTCAAGTTGTGGAGTTTCTAGTTGTGGAGTTTCTAGTTGTGGGGTTCGTAGTTGTGGGGTTCGTAGTTGTGGGGTTCGTAGTTGTGCAGTTCTAGTTGTGGAGTCTCTAGTTGAGGAGTTTCCATTTGTGTTGTTTCTAGCTGTGGAGTTTCTAGTTGCGAAGTTTCTAGATGCAGAGTTTCTAGTTGCGGAGTTTTCTAGTGGCGAAGTTTCTAGATGCAGAGTTTCTAGTTGCGGAGTTCCAAGTTGTGGAGTTTCTAGTTGTGGAGCTTCTAGTTCTGGGGTTCGTAGTTGTGGGATTCGTAGTTGTGCAGTTTCTAGTTTTGCAGTCCCTAGTTGTGGAGTTTCCAGTTGTGGAGTTTCTAGCTGTGGAGTTTCAAGTTGCGGAGTTTCTAGTTGCAGAGTTTCTAGTTGTGAAGTTTTCTAGTTGTGGAGATTCTAGTGGCGGAGTTTCTAGCTGCGGAGTTTCAAGTTGTGGAGTTTCTCGTTGTGGAGTTTCTAGTTGTGGATTTTCTAGCTGTGGAGTTTCTAGTTGCGAAGTTTTTAGTTGCGGAGTTTCTGGTTGTGGAGTTTCTAGTTGTGGAGTCTGTAGTTGTGGAGTATCTATTTGTTGGGTTTCAAGTTGTGGAGTTTCTAGTTGTGGAGTTTCTAGTTGTTGAATTTCTAGTAGTTGAGTTTCTAGTTGCCGAGTTTCTAGTTGCGAAATCTCAAGTCGTGGAGTTTCTAGCTGTGGAGTTTCTAGTTGCGGAACTTCTAGTTGCGGAGTTTCTAGTTGTGGAGCTTCTAGTTCTGGAGTTCGTTGTTGTGGGGTTCGTAGTTGTGCAGTTTCTAGTTTTGGAGTCTCTAGTTGTGGAGTTTCCAGTTGTGGAGTTTCTAGCTGTGGAGTTTCTAGTTGCGGAGTTTCTAGTTGCAGAGATTCTAGTTGTTGATTTTGTAGTCGTGGAGTATATAGTTGTGGTGTTTCAAGTTGTGGAGTTTCTAGTTGCGGAGTTTCTAGTTGCAGAATTTCTAGTTCCGGAGTTTTCTAGTTGTGGAGTTCGTAGTTGTGGAGTTTCTAGTTGTGAAGTCTCTACTTGGGGAGTTTCCAGTTGTGGAATTTCTAGCTGTGGAGTTTTCTAGTTGTGGAGATTCTAGTGGCGGAGTTTCTAGTTGCGGAGTTTCAAGTTGTGGAGTTTCTAGTTGTGGATTTTCTAGCTGTGGAGTATCTAGTTGTGGGCTTTCAAGTTGTGAAGTTTCTAGTTGTGGAGTTTCTAGTTGCGGAGTTTTCTAGTCGCGGAGTCTGTAGTTGTGGAGTTTCTAGTTGTGGAATTTCTAGTTACGGAGTTTCTAGTTGTGGAGCTTTTAGTTGAGGAGTCTCTAGTTGTTGAGTCTCTAGTTGTGGAATATCTAGTTGTGGAGTTTCTAGCTGTGGAGTTTCTATTTGTGGAATTTCAAGTTGTGGAGTCTCTAGTGGCGGAGTGAGTTTCTAGTGGCGGAGTTTCTGGTTGTGGAGTTTCTAGTTGCGGAGCCAGTAGTTGTGGAGTTTCTAGTTGTGAAGTTTCTAGTGTTTGAATTTCAAGTTGCCGAGTTCTTTAGTTGCGAAGTCTCAAGTTGTGGAGTTTCTAGCTGTGAAGTTTCTAGTTGCGGAGTTTCTAGTTGCGGAGTTTCTAGTTGTGGAGTTTTTAGTTGAGGAGTCTCTAGTTGTGGAGTCTCTAGTTGTGGAGTTTCTAGTTGTGGAGTGTCTACTTGTGGAGTTTCTAGTTTTCGAGTTTCTAGTTACGGAGTTTCTAGTTGTGGAGTTTTTAGTTGTGGAGCTTTTAGTTGAGGAGTCTCTAGTTGTTGAGTCTCTAGTTGTGGAAGTTCTAGTTGTGGAGTTTCTAGTTGCGGAGTTTCTAGATGTGGATTTTCTAGTTGTTGAGTTTCTAGTTGCCGAGTTTCTAGTTGCGAAGTCTCAAGTCGAGGAGTTTTTAGCTGTGCAATTTCTAGTTGCGGAGCTTCTATTTGCGGAGTTTCTAGTTGCGGAGCTTCTAGTTGTGGAATTTGTAGTTGTGGAATATATAGTTGTGGTGTTTCAAGTTGTGGAGTTTCTAGTGGCGGAGTTTCTAGTTGCAGAGTTTCTAGTTGCGGAGTATCTAGTTGTGGGCTTTCAAGTTGTGGAGTTTCTAGTTGTGGAGTTTGTAGTTGCGGAGTTTTCTAGTTGCGGAGTCTGTAGTTGTGGAGTTTCTAGTTGTGGAGTTTGTAGTTGTGGAGTATCTAGTTGTGGACTTTCAAGTTGTGAAGTTGCTAGTTGTGGAGTTTCTAGTTGCTGAGTTTTCTAGTTGCGGAGTCTGTAGTTGTGGAGCTTCTAGTTGTGGAGTTTCTAGTTGTGGATTTTCTAGCTGTGGAGTTTCTAGTTGCGGAGTTTCTAGAGTTGGTGTTCGTAGTTGTGGAGTTCGTAGTTGTGGAGTTTCTAGTTGTGGAGTCTCTAGTTGGGGAGTTTCGAGTTGTGGAGTTTCTAGCTGTGGAGTTTGTAGTTGTGGAGTATCTAGTTGTGGGCTTTCAAGTTGTGGAGTTTCTAGTTGTGGAGTTTCTAGTTGCGGAGTTTTCTAGTCGCGGAGTCTGTAGTTGTGGAGTTTCTAGTTGTGGGATTTCTAGTTACGGAGTTTCTAGTTGTGGAGCTTTTAGTTGAGGAGTCTCTAGTTGTTGAGTCTCTAGTTGTGGAATTTCTAGTTGTGGAGTTTCTAGCTGTGGAGTTTCTATTTGTGGAATTTCAAGTTGTGGAGTCTCTAGTGGCGGAGTGAGTTTCTAGTGGCGGAGTTTCTGGTTGTGGAGTTTCTAGTTGCGGAGCCAGTAGTTGTGGAGTTTCTAGTTGTGGAGTTTCTAGTGTTTGAATTTCAAGTTGCCGAGTTCTTTAGTTGCGAAGTCTCAAGTTGTGGAGTTTCTAGCTGTGAAGTTTCTAGTTGCGGAGTTTCTAGTTGCGGAGTTTCTAGTTGTGGAGTTTTTAGTTGAGGAGTCTCTAGTTGTGGAGTCTCTAGTTGTGGAGTTTCTAGTTGTGGAGTGTCTACTTCTGGAGTTTCTAGTTTTCGAGTTTCTAGTTGTGGAGTTTCTAGTTGTGGAGTTTCTAGTTGTAGAGTTTCTAGTTGCGAAGTCTCAAGTTGTGGAGTTTCTAGTTGTGGAGTTTCTAGTTGTGGGGTTCGTAGTTGTGGGGTTCGTAGTTGTGGGGTTCGTAGTTGTGCAGTTCTAGTTGTGGAGTCTCTAGTTGAGGAGTTTCCATTTGTGTTGTTTCTAGCTGTGGAGTTTCTAGTTGCGAAGTTTCTAGATGCAGAGTTTCTAGTTGCGGAGTTTTCTAGTGGCGAAGTTTCTAGATGCAGAGTTTCTAGTTGCGGAGTTCCAAGTTGTGGAGTTTCTAGTTGTGGAGCTTCTAGTTCTGGGGTTCGTAGTTGTGGGATTCGTAGTTGTGCAGTTTCTAGTTTTGCAGTCCCTAGTTGTGGAGTTTCCAGTTGTGGAGTTTCTAGCTGTGGAGTTTCAAGTTGCGGAGTTTCTAGTTGCAGAGTTTCTAGTTGTGAAGTTTTCTAGTTGTGGAGATTCTAGTGGCGGAGTTTCTAGTTGCGGAGTTTCAAGTTGTGGAGTTTCTCGTTGTGGAGTTTCTAGTTGTGGATTTTCTAGCTGTGGAGTTTCTAGTTGCGAAGTTTTTAGTTGCGGAGTTTCTGGTTGTGGAGTTTCTAGTTGTGGAGTCTGTAGTTGTGGAGTATCTATTTGTTGGGTTTCAAGTTGTGGAGTTTCTAGTTGTGGAGTTTCTAGTTGTTGAATTTCTAGTAGTTGAGTTTCTAGTTGCCGAGTTTCTAGTTGCGAAATCTCAAGTCGTGGAGTTTCTAGCTGTGGAGTTTCTAGTTGCGGAACTTCTAGTTGCGGAGTTTCTAGTTGTGGAGCTTCTAGTTCTGGAGTTCGTTGTTGTGGGGTTCGTAGTTGTGCAGTTTCTAGTTTTGGAGTCTCTAGTTGTGGAGTTTCCAGTTGTGGAGTTTCTAGCTGTGGAGTTTCTAGTTGCGGAGTTTCTAGTTGCAGAGATTCTAGTTGTTGATTTTGTAGTCGTGGAGTATATAGTTGTGGTGTTTCAAGTTGTGGAGTTTCTAGTTGCGGAGTTTCTAGTTGCAGAATTTCTAGTTCCGGAGTTTTCTAGTTGTGGAGTTCGTAGTTGTGGAGTTTCTAGTTGTGAAGTCTCTACTTGGGGAGTTTCCAGTTGTGGAATTTCTAGCTGTGGAGTTTTCTAGTTGTGGAGATTCTAGTGGCGGAGTTTCTAGTTGCGGAGTTTCAAGTTGTGGAGTTTCTAGTTGTGGATTTTCTAGCTGTGGAGTTTCTAGTTGCGGAGTTTTTAGTTGCGGAGTTTCTGGTTGTTGAGTTTCTAGTTCTGGAGTCTGTAGTTGTGGAGTATTTATTTGTTGGGTTTCAAGTTGTGGAGTTTCTAGTTGTTGAGTTTCTAGTAGTTGAGTTTCCAGTTGCCGAGTTTCTAGTTGCAAAATCTCAAGTCGTGGAGTTTCTAGCTGTGGAGTTTCTAGTTGCGGAGTTTCTAGTTGCGGAGTTTCTAGTTGTAGATTTTGTAGTTGTGGAGCATATAGTTGTGGTGTTTCAAGTTCCGGAGTTTTCTAGTTGTGGAGTTTCTAGTGGCGGAGTTTCTAGCTGTGTAGCTTCAAGTTGTGGAGTTTCTCGTTGTGGAGTTTCTAGTTGTGTAGTTTCTAGTTGTGGAGTTTCTAGTTGTGGAGTTTTAGTTGTGGAGTTTAAAGTTGTGGAATTTATAGGTGTGGAGTTTCTAGTTGTGGAGTTTCTAGTTTTCGGGTTTCTGGTTACGGAGTTTCTAGTTGTGGAGTTTCTAGTTGTGCAGTTTCTAGTTGTGGAGCTTTTAGTTGAGGAGTCTCTAGTTGTTGAGTATCTAGTTGTGGAAGTTCTAGTTGTGGAGTTTCTTGTTGCGGAGTTTCTAGTTGTGGAGTTTCTAGTTGTGGAGTTTCTGGCTGTGGAGTTTCTAGTTGCGGGGTTCGTAGTTGTGGGGTTCGTAGTTGTGGAGTTTCTAGTTGCGGAGTTTCAAGTCGTGGAGTTTCTCGTTGTGGAGTTTCTAGTTGTGGATTGTCTAGCTGTGGAGTTTCTAGTTGCGGAGTTTTTAGTTGCGGAGTTTCTTGTTGTGAAGTTTCTAGTTGTGGAGTTTCTAGTTGTGGAGTTTGTAGTTGTGGAGTATCTATTTGTTGGGTTTCAAGTTGTGGAGTTTCTAGTTGTGGAGTTTCTAGTTGTGGATTTTCTAGTTGTTGAGTTTCTAGTTGCCGAGTTTCTAGTTGCGAAGTCTCAAGTCGAGGAGTTTTTAGCTGTGGAATTTCTAGTTGCGGAGCTTCTATTTGCGGAGTTTTTAGTTGCGGAGCTTCTCTTTGTGGAATTTGTAGTTGTGGAATATATAGTTGTGGTGTTTCAAGTTGTGGAGTTTCTAGTGGCGGAGTTTCTAGTTGCAGAGTTTCTAGTTGCGGAGTATCTAGTTGTGGGCTTTCAAGTTGTGGAGTTTCTAGTTGTGGAGTTTGTAGTTGCGGAGTTTTCTAGTTGTGGAGTCTGTAGTTGTGGAGTTTCTAGTTGTGGAGTTTGTAGTTGTGGAGTATCTAGTTGTGGACTTTCAAGTTGTGAAGTTGCTAGTTGTGGAGTTTCTAGTTGCTGAGTTTTCTAGTTGCGGAGTCTGTAGTTGTGGAGCTTCTAGTTGTGGAGTTTCTAGTTGTGGATTTTCTAGCTGTGGAGTTTCTAGTTGCGGAGTTTCTAGTTGTGGTGTTCGTAGTTGTGGAGTTCGTAGTTGTGGAGTTTCTAGTTGTGGAGTCTCTAGTTGGGGAGTTTCGAGTTGTGGAGTTTCTAGCTGTGGAGTTTGTAGTTGTGGAGTATCTAGTTGTGGGCTTTCAAGTTGTGGAGTTTCTAGTTTTCGAGTTTCTAGTTACGGAGTTTCTAGTTGTGGAGTTTTTAGTTGTGGAGCTTTTAGTTGAGGAGTCTCTAGTTGTTGAGTCTCTAGTTGTGGAAGTTCTAGTTGTGGAGTTTCTAGTTGAGGAGTCTCTAGTTGTTGAGTCTCTAGTTGTAGAAGTTCTAGGTGTGGAGTTTCTAGTTGTGGAGTTTCTTGTTGCGGAGTTTCTAGATGTGGAGTTTCTAGTTGTGGAGTTTCTGGCTGTGGAGTTTATAGTTGCGGAGTTTCTAGTATCGAAGTTTCTAGTTGTGGAGTTTCTAGTTGTAGAGTTTCTAGTTGTAGAGTTTCTAGTTGCGAAGTCTCAAGTTGTGGAGTTTCTAGTTGTGGAGTTTCTAGTGGCGGAGTTTCTAGTTGCAGAGTTTCTAGTTGCGGAGTTTTCTAGTTGTGGAGTTTCTGGTTGCGGAGTTTCTAGTTGTAAAGTTTCTAGTTGTGGAGTTTGTAGTTGTGGAGTATCTAGTTGTGGGCTTTCAAGTTGTGGAGTTTCTAGTTGTGGAGCTTCTAGTTGCGGAGTTTTCTAGTCGCGGAGTCTGTAGTTGTGGAGTTTCTAGTTGTGGAATTTCTAGTTACGGAGTTTCTAGTTGTGGAGCTTTTAGTTGAGGAGTCTCTAGTTGTTGAGTCTCTAGTTGTGGAATATCTAGTTGTGGAGTTTCTAGCTGTGGAGTTTCTATTTGTGGAATTTCAAGTTGTGGACTCTCTAGTGGCGGAGTGAGTTTCTAGTGGCGGAGTTTCTGGTTGTGGAGTTTCTAGTTGCGGAGCCAGTAGTTGTGGAGTTTCTAGTTGTGGAGTTTCTAGTGTTTGAATTTCAAGTTGCCGAGTTCTTTAGTTGCGAAGTCTCAAGTTGTGGAGTTTCTAGCTGTGAAGTTTCTAGTTGCGGAGTTTCTAGTTGCGGAGTTTCTAGTTGTGGAGTTTTTAGTTGAGGAGTCTGTAGTTGTGGAGTCTCTAGTTGTGGAGTTTCTAGTTGTGGAGTGTCTACTTGTGGAGTTTCTAGTTTTCGAGTTTCTAGTTACGGAGTTTCTAGTTGTGGAGTTTTTAGTTGTGGAGCTTTTAGTTGAGGAGTCTCTAGTTGTTGAGTCTCTAGTTGTGGAAGTTCTAGTTGTGGAGTTTCTAGTTGCGGAGTTTCTAGATGTGGAGTTTCTAGTTGTGGAGTTTCTGGCTGTGGAGTTTAGAGTTGCAGAGTTTCTAGTATCGGAGTTTCTAGTTGTGGAGTTTCTAGTTGTGGAGTTTCTAGTTGTAGAGTTTCTAGTTGCGAAGTCTCAAGTTGTGGAGTTTCTAGTTGTGGAGTTTCTAGTTGTGGGGTTCGTAGTTGTGGGGTTCGTAGTTGTGGGGTTCGTAGTTGTGCAGTTCTAGTTGTGGAGTTTCTAGTTGAGGAGTTTCCATTTGTGTTGTTTCTAGCTGTGGAGTTTCTTGTTGCGAAGTTTCTAGATGCAGAGTTTCTAGTTGCGGAGTTTTCTAGTTGTGGAGATTGTAGTGGCGGAGTTTCTAGTTGCGGAGTTCCAAGTTGTGGAGTTTCTAGTTGTGGAGCTTCTAGTTCTGGGGTTCGTAGTTGTGGGATTCGTAGTTGTGCAGTTTCTAGTTTTGCAGTCCCTAGTTGTGGAGTTTCCAGTTGTGGAGTTTCTAGCTGTGGAGTTTCTAGTTGCGGAGTTTCTAGTTGCAGAGTTTCTAGTTGTGAAGTTTTCTAGTTGTGGAGATTCTAGTGGCGGAGTTTCTAGTTGCGGAGTTTCAAGTTGTGGAGTTTCTCGTTGTGGAGTTTCTAGTTGTGGATTTTCTAGCTGTGGAGTTTCTAGTTGCGAAGTTTTTAGTTGCGGAGTTTCTGGTTGTGGAGTTTCTAGTTGTGGAGTCTGTAGTTGTGGAGTATCTATTTGTTGGGTTTCAAGTTGTGGAGTTTCTAGTTGTGGAGTTTCTAGTTGTTGAATTTCTAGTAGTTGAGTTTCTAGTTGCCGAGTTTCTAGTTGCGAAATCTCAAGTCGTGGAGTTTCTAGCTGTGGAGTTTCTAGTTGCGGAACTTCTAGTTGCGGAGTTTCTAGTTGTGGAGCTTCTAGTTCTGGGGTTCGTTGTTGTGGGGTTCGTAGTTGTGCAGTTTCTAGTTTTGGAGTCTCTAGTTGTGGAGTTTCCAGTTGTGGAGTTTCTAGCTGTGGAGTTTCTAGTTGCGGAGTTTCTAGTTGCAGAGATTCTAGTTGTTGATTTTGTAGTCGTGGAGTATATAGTTGTGGTGTTTCAAGTTGTGGAGTTTCTAGTTGCGGAGTTTCTAGTTGCAGAGTTTCTAGTTCCGGAGTTTTCTAGTTGTGGAGTTCGTAGTTGTGGAGTTTCTAGTTGTGAAGTCTCTAGTTGGGGAGTTTCCAGTTGTGGAATTTCTAGCTGTGGAGTTTTCTAGTTGTGGAGATTCTAGTGGCGGAGTTTCTAGTTGCGGAGTTTCAAGTTGTGGAGTTTCTAGTTGTGGATTTTCTAGCTGTGGAGTTTCTAGTTGCGGAGTTTTTAGTTGCGGAGTTTCTGGTTGTTGAGTTTCTAGTTCTGGAGTCTGTAGTTGTGGAGTATTTATTTGTTGGGTTTCAAGTTGTGGAGTTTCTAGTTGTTGAGTTTCTAGTAGTTGAGTTTCCAGTTGCCGAGTTTCTAGTTGCAAAATCTCAAGTCGTGGAGTTTCTAGCTGTGGAGTTTCTAGTTGCGGAGTTTCTAGTTGCGGAGTTTCTAGTTGTAGATTTTGTAGTTGTGGAGCATATAGTTGTGGTGTTTCAAGTTCCGGAGTTTTCTAGTTGTGGAGTTTCTAGTGGCGGAGTTTCTAGCTGTGTAGCTTCAAGTTGTGGAGTTTCTCGTTGTGGAGTTTCTAGTTGTGTAGTTTCTAGTTGTGGAGTTTCTAGTTGTGGAGTTTTAGTTGTGGAGTTTAAAGTTGTGGAATTTATAGGTGTGGAGTTTCTAGTTGTGGAGTTTCTAGTTTTCGGGTTTCTGGTTACGGAGTTTCTAGTTGTGGAGTTTCTAGTTGTGCAGTTTCTAGTTGTGGAGCTTTTAGTTGAGGAGTCTCTAGTTGTTGAGTATCTAGTTGTGGAAGTTCTAGTTGTGGAGTTTCTTGTTGCGGAGTTTCTAGTTGTGGAGTTTCTAGTTGTGGAGTTTCTGGCTGTGGAGTTTCTAGTTGCGGGGTTCGTAGTTGTGGGGTTCGTAGTTGTGGAGTTTCTAGTTGCGGAGTTTCAAGTCGTGGAGTTTCTCGTTGTGGAGTTTCTAGTTGTGGATTGTCTAGCTGTGGAGTTTCTAGTTGCGGAGTTTTTAGTTGCGGAGTTTCTTGTTGTGAAGTTTCTAGTTGTGGAGTTTCTAGTTGTGGAGTTTGTAGTTGTGGAGTATCTATTTGTTGGGTTTCAAGTTGTGGAGTTTCTAGTTGTGGAGTTTCTAGTTGTGGATTTTCTAGTTGTTGAGTTTCTAGTTGCCGAGTTTCTAGTTGCGAAGTCTCAAGTCGAGGAGTTTTTAGCTGTGGAATTTCTAGTTGCGGAGCTTCTATTTGCGGAGTTTTTAGTTGCGGAGCTTCTCTTTGTGGAATTTGTAGTTGTGGAATATATAGTTGTGGTGTTTCAAGTTGTGGAGTTTCTAGTGGCGGAGTTTCTAGTTGCAGAGTTTCTAGTTGCGGAGTATCTAGTTGTGGGCTTTCAAGTTGTGGAGTTTCTAGTTGTGGAGTTTGTAGTTGCGGAGTTTTCTAGTTGTGGAGTCTGTAGTTGTGGAGTTTCTAGTTGTGGAGTTTGTAGTTGTGGAGTATCTAGTTGTGGACTTTCAAGTTGTGAAGTTGCTAGTTGTGGAGTTTCTAGTTGCTGAGTTTTCTAGTTGCGGAGTCTGTAGTTGTGGAGCTTCTAGTTGTGGAGTTTCTAGTTGTGGATTTTCTAGCTGTGGAGTTTCTAGTTGCGGAGTTTCTAGTTGTGGTGTTCGTAGTTGTGGAGTTCGTAGTTGTGGAGTTTCTAGTTGTGGAGTCTCTAGTTGGGGAGTTTCGAGTTGTGGAGTTTCTAGCTGTGGAGTTTGTAGTTGTGGAGTATCTAGTTGTGGGCTTTCAAGTTGTGGAGTTTCTAGTTTTCGAGTTTCTAGTTACGGAGTTTCTAGTTGTGGAGTTTTTAGTTGTGGAGCTTTTAGTTGAGGAGTCTCTAGTTGTTGAGTCTCTAGTTGTGGAAGTTCTAGTTGTGGAGTTTCTAGTTGAGGAGTCTCTAGTTGTTAAGTCTCTAGTTGTAGAAGTTCTAGGTGTGGAGTTTCTAGTTGCGGAGTTTCTTGTTGCGGAGTTTCTAGATGTGGAGTTTCTAGTTGTGGAGTTTCTGGCTGTGGAGTTTATAGTTGCGGAGTTTCTAGTATCGAAGTTTCTAGTTGTGGAGTTTCTAGTTGTAGAGTTTCTAGTTGTAGAGTTTCTAGTTGCGAAGTCTCAAGTTGTGGAGTTTCTAGTTGTGGAGTTTCTAGTGGCGGAGTTTCTAGTTGCAGAGTTTCTAGTTGCGGAGTTTTCTAGTTGTGGAGTTTCTGGTTGCGGAGTTTCTAGTTGTAAAGTTTCTAGTTGTGGAGTTTGTAGTTGTGGAGTATCTAGTTGTGGGCTTTCAAGTTGTGGAGTTTCTAGTTGTGGAGTTTCTAGTTGCGGAGTTTTCTAGTCGCGGAGTCTGTAGTTGTGGAGTTTCTAGTTGTGGAATTTCTAGTTACGGAGTTTCTAGTTGTGGAGCTTTTAGTTGAGGAGTCTCTAGTTGTTGAGTCTCTAGTTGTGGAATATCTAGTTGTGGAGTTTCTAGCTGTGGAGTTTCTATTTGTGGAATTTCAAGTTGTGGAGTCTCTAGTGGCGGAGTGAGTTTCTAGTGGCGGAGTTTCTGGTTGTGGAGTTTCTAGTTGCGGAGCCAGTAGTTGTGGAGTTTCTAGTTGTGGAGTTTCTAGTGTTTGAATTTCAAGTTGCCGAGTTCTTTAGTTGCGAAGTCTCAAGTTGTGGAGTTTCTAGCTGTGAAGTTTCTAGTTGCGGAGTTTCTAGTTGCGGAGTTTCTAGTTGTGGAGTTTTTAGTTGAGGAGTCTCTAGTTGTGGAGTCTCTAGTTGTGGAGTTTCTAGTTGTGGAGTGTCTACTTGTGGAGTTTCTAGTTTTCGAGTTTCTAGTTACGGAGTTTCTAGTTGTGGAGTTTTTAGTTGTGGAGCTTTTAGTTGAGGAGTCTCTAGTTGTTGAGTCTCTAGTTGTGGAAGTTCTAGTTGTGGAGTTTCTAGTTGCGGAGTTTCTAGATGTGGAGTTTCTAGTTGTGGAGTTTCTGGCTGTGGAGTTTAGAGTTGCGGAGTTTCTAGTATCGGAGTTTCTAGTTGTGGAGTTTCTAGTTGTGGAGTTTCTAGTTGTAGAGTTTCTAGTTGCGAAGTCTCAAGTTGTGGAGTTTCTAGTTGTGGAGTTTCTAGTTGTGGGGTTCGTAGTTGTGGGGTTCGTAGTTGTGGGGTTCGTAGTTGTGCAGTTCTAGTTGTGGAGTCTCTAGTTGAGGAGTTTCCATTTGTGTTCTTTCTAGCTGTGGAGTTTCTTGTTGCGAAGTTTCTAGATGCAGAGTTTCTAGTTGCGGAGTTTTCTAGTTGTGGAGATTGTAGTGGCGGAGTTTCTAGTTGCGGAGTTCCAAGTTGTGGAGTTTCTAGTTGTGGAGCTTCTAGTTCTGGGGTTCGTAGTTGTGGGATTCGTAGTTGTGCAGTTTCTAGTTTTGCAGTCCCTAGTTGTGGAGTTTCCAGTTGTGGAGTTTCTAGCTGTGGAGTTTCTAGTTGCGGAGTTTCTAGTTGCAGAGTTTCTAGTTGTGAAGTTTTCTAGTTGTGGAGATTCTAGTGGCGGAGTTTCTAGTTGCGGAGTTTCAAGTTGTGGAGTTTCTCGTTGTGGAGTTTCTAGTTGTGGATTTTCTAGCTGTGGAGTTTCTAGTTGCGAAGTTTTTAGTTGCGGAGTTTCTGGTTGTGGAGTTTCTAGTTGTGGAGTCTGTAGTTGTGGAGTATCTATTTGTTGGGTTTCAAGTTGTGGAGTTTCTAGTTGTGGAGTTTCTACTTGTTGAATTTCTAGTAGTTGAGTTTCTAGTTGCCGAGTTTCTAGTTGCGAAATCTCAAGTCGTGGAGTTTCTAGCTGTGGAGTTTCTAGTTGCGGAACTTCTAGTTGCGGAGTTTCTAGTTGTGGAGCTTCTAGTTCTGGGGTTCGTTGTTGTGGGGTTCGTAGTTGTGCAGTTTCTGGTTTTGGAGTCTCTAGTTGTGGAGTTTCCAGTTGTGGAGTTTCTAGCTGTGGAGTTTCTAGTTGCGGAGTTTCTAGTTGCAGAGATTCTAGTTGTTGATTTTGTAGTCGTGGAGTATATAGTTGTGGTGTTTCAAGTTGTGGAATTTCTAGTTGCGGAGTTTCTAGTTGCAGAGTTTCTAGTTCCGGAGTTTTCTAGTTGTGGAGTTCGTAGTTGTGGAGTTTCTAGTTGTGAAGTCTCTAGTTGGGGAGTTTCCAGTTGTGGAATTTCTAGCTGTGGAGTTTTCTAGTTGTGGAGATTCTAGTGGCGGAGTTTCTAGTTGCGGAGTTTCAAGTTGTGGAGTTTCTAGTTGTGGATTTTCTAGCTGTGGAGTTTCTAGTTGCGGAGTTTTTAGTTGCGGAGTTTCTGGTTGTTGAGTTTCTAGTTCTGGAGTCTGTAGTTGTGGAGTATTTATTTGTTGGGTTTCAAGTTGTGGAGTTTCTAGTTGTTGAGTTTCTAGAAGTTGAGTTTCCAGTTGCCGAGTTTCTAGTTGCAAAATCTCAAGTCGTGGAGTTTCTAGCTGTGGAGTTTCTAGTTGCGGAGTTTCTAGTTGCGGAGTTTCTAGTTGTAGATTTTGTAGTTGTGGAGTATATAGTTGTGGTGTTTCAAGTTCCGGAGTTTTCTAGTTGTGGAGTTTCTAGTGGCGGAGTTTCTAGCTGTGTAGCTTCAAGTTGTGGAGTTTCTCGTTGTGGAGTTTCTAGTTGTGTAGTTTGTAGTTGTGGAGTATCTAGTTGTGGACTTTCAAGTTGTGGAGTTTCTAGTTGTGGAGTTTCTAGTTGTGGAGTTTCTAGTTGTTAATTTTCTAGCTGTGGAGTTTCTATTTGCGGAGTTTCTAGTTGCAGAGTTTCTAGTTGCGGATTTTCTAGCTGTGGAATTTCTGCTTGCAGAGTTTTTAGTTGCGGTGTTTCTAGTTGTGGAGTTTCTAGTTGTTGAGTTTCTAGTTGCCGAGTTCTTTAGTTGCGAAGTCTCAAGTTGTAGAGTTTCTAGCTGTGGAGTTTCTAGTTGCGGAGTTTCTAGTTGCGGAGTTTCTAGTTGTGGAGTTTTTAGTTGTGGAGTCTCTAGTTGTGGAGTTTCTAGTTGTGGAGTGTCTACTTGTGGAGTTTCTAGTTGTGGAGTTTCTATTTGTAGTTTTTAGTTTTCGAGTTTGTAGTTGTGGATTTTCTAGTTGCAGAGTTCCTAGTTTTGGAGTATCTAGTTGCGGAGTCTCTAATTGTGCAGTCTCTAGTTTTGGAATCTCTAGTTGTGGAGTTTCTGGTTGTGGAGTTTATAAATGTGGAATTCCTAGTTGTGGAGATTCTAGTTGCGGAGAGTCTGGTGGCGGAGTTTCTAGTTCTGGAGCTTCTAGTTGTGGAGTCTGTAGTTGTGGAATTTGTAGTTGCATAGTTTCTAGTTGTGGAGTTTCTAGTTGTGGAGTTTTAGTTGCGGAGTTTAAAGTTGTGGAATTTATAGGTGTGGAGTTTCTAGTTGTGGAGTTTCTAGTTTTCGGGTTTCTAGTTACGGAGTTTCTAGTTGTGGAGTTTCTAGTTGTGGAGTTTCTAGTTGTGGAGCTTTTAGTTGAGGAGTCTCTAGTTGTTGAGCTTCTAGTTGTGGAAGTTCTAGTTGTGGAGTTTCTAGTTGCGGAGTTTCTGGCTGTGGAGTTTCTAGTTGCGGAGTTTCTAGTTGTGGAGTTTTTAGTTGTGAGGTTCGTAGTTGTGGAGTTTCTAGTTGTCGAGTTTCTGGTTGTGGAGTCTCTAGTTGTGGAGTTTCTAGTTGTGGAGTTTCTAGTTGTGAAGTCTCAAGTTGTGGAGTTTCTAGTTGTGGAGTTTCTAGTTGTGGAGCTTCTAGTTGTGGGGTTCGTAGTTGTGTGGTTCGTAGTTGTGGAGTTTCTAGTTGCGGAGTTTCTCGTTGTGAAGTCTCAAGTTGTGGAGTTTCTAGTTGTGGAGTTTCTAGTTGTAGAGCTTCTAGTTGTGGGGTTCGTAGTTGTCGGGTTCGTAGTTGTGGAGTTTCTAGTTGCGGAGTTTCTCGTTGTGAAGTTTCTAGTTGTGGAGTTTCTAGTTGTGGAGTTTCTAGTAGTTGAGTTTCTAGTTGCCGAGTTTCTAGTTGCGACGTCTCAAGTCGTGGAGTTTTTAGCTGTGGAGTTTCTAGTTGCGGAGCTTCTAGTTGTGGAGTTTCTAGTTGCGGAGTTTCTAGTTGTGGAATTTTTAGTTGTGGAGTATATAGTTGTGGTGTTTCAGGTTGTGGAGTTTCTAGTGGCGGAGTTTCTAGTTGCAGAGTTTCTATTTGCGGAGTTTTCTAGTTGTGGAGTTTCTAGTTGCGGAGTTTCTAGTTGTGGACCTTCAAGTTGTGGAGTTTTTAGTTGTGGAGTTTCTAGTTGTGGAGTTTGTAGTTGTGGAGTATTTAGTTTGGGCTTTCAAGTTGTGGAGTTTCTAGTTGTGGAGTTTCTAGTTGCGGAGTTTTCTAGTGGCGGAGTCTGTAGTTGTGGAGTTTCTAGTTGTGGAACTTCTAGTTACGGAGTTTCTAGTTGTGGAGCTTTTAGTTGAGGAGTCTCTAGTTGTTGAGTCTCTAGTTGTGGAATTTCTCGTTGTGGAGTGTCTAGTTGCAGAGTTTCAAGTTGTGGAGTTTCTAGTTGCGGAGTCTCTAGTTGTAGAGTTTCTAGTTGCGGAGTTTCTAGCTGTGGAGATTCTAGTGGCGGAGTCTCTAGTTGTGCAGTCTCTAGTTGTGGAGTCTGTAGTTGTCCCGTTTCTATTTGCGGAGTTTGAAGTTGTGGAGTTTCTAGCTGTAGAGTTTCTAGTTGCAGGGTTTCTAGTTGCGGAGTTTTCTAGTTGTGGAGTTTCTAGTTGCGGAGTTTCTAGTTGCGGAGTTTCAAGTTGTGGAGTTTCTGGTTGTGGAGTTTCAAGTTGTGGAATTTATAGGTGTGGAGTTTCTAGTTGTGGAGTTTCTGGTTTTCGGGTTTCTAGTTACGGAGTTTCTAGTAGTGGAGTTTCTAGTTGTGGAGCTTTTAGTTGAGGAGTCTCTAGTAGTAGGGTCTCTAGTTGTTGAGCCTCTAGTTGTGGAAGTTCTAGTTGTGGAGTTTCTAGTGGCGCAGTTTCTAGTTGCAGAGTTTCTAGTTGCGGAGTTTTCTAGTTGTGGAGATTCTAGTGGCGGAGTTTCTAGTTGCGGAGTTTCAAGTTGTGGAGTTTCTCGTTGTGGAGTTTCTAGTTGTGGAGTTTCTAGTTGCGGAGTTTCTAGTTGTGGAGTTTCTAGTTGTGGAGTTTCTAATAGTTGAGTTTCTAGTTGTCGAGTTTCTAGTTGCGAAGTCTAAAGTCGTGGAGTTTCTAGTTGCGGAATTTCTAGTTGCGGAGTTTTCTATATGCGGAGTCTGTAGTTGTGGAGTTGCTAGTTGTGGGATTTCTAGTTGTGGAGTCTCTAGTTGCGGAGTGAGTTTCTAGCTGCGGAGTTTCTGGTTGTGGAGTTTCTAGTTGCGGAGTCAGTAGTTGTGGAGTTTCTAGTTGTGGATTTTCTAGCTGTGGAGTTTCTAGTTGCGGAGTTTCTAGTTGCAGAGTTTCTAGTTGTGGATTTTCTAGCTGTGAAATTTCTGGTTGCAGAGTTTTTAGTTGCGGTGTTTCTAGTTGTGGAGTTTCTACTTGTTGAGTTTCTAGTTGCCGAGTTCTTAATTGCGAAGTCTCAAGTTGTAGAGTTTCTAGCTGTGTAGTTTCTAGTTGCGGAGTTTCTAGTTGCGGAGTTTCTAGTTGTGGAGTTCTTAGTTGTGGAGTCTCTAGTTGTGGAGTTACTAGTTGTGGAGTGTCTACTTGTGGAGTTTCTAGTTGTGGAGTATCTAGTTGCGGAGTCACTAATTGTGCAGTCTCTAGTTTTGGAGTCTCTAGTTGTGGAGTTTCTGGTTGTGGAGTTTTTAGTTGTGAAATTTCTAGCTGTGGAGATTCTAGTTGCGGAGTTTCTAGTTGCAGAGTTTCTAGTTGTGGAGTTTCTAGTTGTGGAGTATTAGTTGTGGAGTTTAAAATTGTGGAATTTATAGGTGTGGAGTTTCTAGTTGTGGAGTTTCTTGTTGCAGGTTCGTAGTTGTGGAGTTTCTAGTTGTCGAGTTTCTAGTTGTGGAGTTTCTAGTTGTGGAGTTTCTAGTTGCGAAGTCTCAAGTTGTGGAGTTTCTAGTTGTGGAGTTTCAAGTTGTGGAGCTTCTAGTTGCGGGGTTCGTAGTTGTGGGGTTCGTAGTTGTGGAGTTTCTAGTTGCGGAGTTTTTAGTTGCGGAGTTTCTAGTTGTGAAGTTTCTAGTTGTGGAGTTTCTAGTGTTTGAATTTCTAGTTGCCGAGTTCTTTAGTTGCGAAGTCTCAAGTTGTTAGAGTTTCTAGCTGTGAAGTTTCTAGTTGCGGAGTTTTTAGTTGCGGAGTTTCTAGTTGTGGAGTTTTTAGTTGAGGAGGCTCTAGTTGTGGAGTCTCTAGTTGTGGAGTTTCTAGTTGTGGAGTGTCTACTTGTGGAGTTTCTAGTTGTGGAGTTTCTAGTTGTGGAGTTTCTAGTCGTGGAGTCTGTAGTTGTGGAGTAGCTATTTGTTGGGTTTCAAGTTATGGAGTTTCTGGCTGTGGAGTTTCTAGTTGTGGAGTTTCTAGTCGTTGAGTTTCTAGCTGTGGAGTTTCTAGTTGCGGAGCTTCTAGTTAGGGAGTTTCTAGTTGGGGAGTTTCTAGTTGTGGATTTTGTAGTTGTGGGGTATATAGTTGTGGTGTTGCAAGTTGTGGAGTTTCTAGTTGCGGAGTTTCTAGTTGCAGAGTTTCTAGTTCCGGTGTTTTCTAGTTGTGGAGTTTCTAGTTGCGGAGTTTCTAGTTGTGGAGCTTCAAGTTGTGGAGTTTCTCGTTGTGGAGTTTCTAGTTGTGGAGTTTGTAGTTGTGGAGTATCTAGTTGTGGACTTTCAAGTTGTGGAGTTTCTAGTTGTAGAGTTTCTAGTTGCGGAGTTTTCTAGTTGGGGAGTCTGTAGTTGTGGAGTTTCTAGTTGTGGAATTTCTAGTTGTGGAGTCCCTAGTTACGGAGTGAGTTTCTAGTTGCGGAGTTTCTGGTTGTGGAGTTTCTAGTTGCGGAGTCAGTAGTTGTGGGGTTTCTAGTTGTGGAGTTTCTAGTTGTAGATTTTCTAGCTGTGGAGTTTCTTTTTGCGGAGTTTCTAGTTGCAGAGTTTCTAGTTGTGGATTTTCTAGCTGTGGAATTTCTGGTTGCAGAGTTTTTAGTTGCGGTGTTTCTAGTTGTGGAGTTTCTAGTTGTTGAGTTTCTAGTTGCCGAGTTCTTTAGTTGCGAAGTCTCAAGTTGTAGAGTTTCTAGCTGTGGAGTTTCTACTTGCGGAGTTTCTAGTTGTGGAGTTTTTAGTTGTGGAGTCTCTAGTTGTGGAGTTTCTAGTTGTGGAGTGTCTACTTGTGGAGTTTCTAGTTGTGGAGTTTCTATTTGTAGTTTTTAGTTTTCGAGTTTGTAGTTGTGGATTTTCTAGTTGCAGAGTTCCTAGTTTTGGAGTATCTAGTTGCGGAGTCTCTAATTGTGCAGTCTCTAGTTTTGGAGTCTCTAGTTGTGGAGTTTCTGGTTGTGGAGTTTATAAATGTGGAATTCCTAGCTGTGGAGATTCTAGTTGCGGAGAGTCTGGTGGCGGAGTTTCTAGTTCTGGAGCTTCTAGTTGTGGAGTCTGTAGTGGAATTTGTAGTTGCATAGTTTCTAGTTGTGGAGTTTCTAGTTGTGGAGTTTTAGTTGCGGAGTTTAAAGTTGTGGAATTTATAGGTGTGGAGTTTCTAGTTGTGGAGTTTCTAGTTGTGAGGTTCGTAGTTGTGGAGTTTCTAGTTGTGGAGTTTCTAGTTGTGAGGTTCGTAGTTGTGGAGTTTCTACTTGTCGAGTTTCTAGTTGTGGAGTCTCTAGTTGTGGAGTTTCTAGTTGTGGAGTTTCTAGTTGCGAAGTCTCAAGTTGTGGAGTTTCTAGTTGTGGAGTTTCTAGTCATGGAGCTTCTAGTTGTGGGGTTCCTAGTTGTGGGGTTCGTAGTTGTGGAGTTTCTAGTTGCGGAGTTTCTCGTTGTGAATTCTCAAGTTGTGGAGTTTCTAGTTGTGGAGTTTCTAGTTGTGGAGCTTGTAGTTGTGGAGCTTCTAGTTGCGGAATTTGTAGTTGTGGAATATATAGTTGTGGTGTTTCAAGTTGTAGAGTTTCTAGTGGCGGAGTTTCTAGTTGCAGAGTTTCTAGCTGTGGAGTTTCTAGTTGCGGAGTTTCTAGTTGTGGAGTTTTTAGTTGTGGAGTCTCTAGTTGTGGAGTTTCTAGTTGTGGAGTGTCTACTTGTGGAGTTTCTAGTTGTGGAGTTTCTATTTGTAGTTTTTAGTTTTCGAGTTTGTAGTTGTGGATTTTCTAGTTGCAGAGTTCCTAGTTTTGGAGTATCTAGTTGCGGAGTCTCTAATTGTGCAGTCTCTAGTTTTGGAGTCTCTAGTTGTGGAGTTTCTGGTTGTGGAGTTTATAAATGTGGAATTCCTAGCTGTGGAGATTCTAGTTGCGAAGAGTCTGGTGGCGGAGTTTCTAGTTCTGGAGCTTCTAGTTGTGGAGTCTGTAGTTGTGGAATTTGTAGTTGCATAGTTTCTAGTTGTGGAGTTTCTAGTTGTGGAGTTTTAGTTGCGGAGTTTAAAGTTGTGGAATTTATAGGTGTGGAGTTTCTAGTTGTGGAGTTTCTAGTTGTGAGGTTCGTAGTTGTGGAGTTTCTAGTTGTGGAGTTTCTAGTTGTGAGGTTCGTAGTTGTGGAGTTTCTAGTTGTCGAGTTCCTAGTTGTGGAGTCTCTAGTTGTGGAGTTTCTAGTTGTGGAGTTTCTAGTTGCGAAGTCTCAAGTTGTGGAGTTTCTAGTTGTGGAGTTTCTAGTTGTGGAGCTTCTAGTTGTGGGGTTCCTAGTTGTGGGGTTCGTAGTTGTGGAGTTTCTAGTTGCGGAGTTTCTCGTTGTGAATTCTCAAGTTGTGGAGTTTCTAGTTGTGGAGTTTCTAGTTGTGGAGCTTGTAGTTGTGGAGTTTCTAGTTGCGGAATTTGTAGTTGTGGAATATATAGTTGTGGTGTTTCAAGTTGTAGAGTTTCTAGTGGCGGAGTTTCTAGTTGCAGAGTTTCTAGTTGCGGAGTTTCTAGTTGTGGAGCTTCAAGTTGTGGAGTTCCTAGTTGTGGAGTTTCTAGTTGTGGAGTTTGTAGTTGTGGAGTATCTAGTTGTGGGCTTTCAAGTTGTGGAGTTTCTAGTTGTGGAGTTTCTAGTTGCGGAGTTTTCTAGTTGCGGAGTCTCTAGTTGTAGAGTTTCTAGTTGCGGAGTTTCTAGCTGTGGAGATTCTAGTGGCGGAGTCTCTAGTTGTGCAGTCTCTAGTTGTGGAGTCTGTAGTTGTCCCGTTTCTATTTGCGGAGTTTGAAGTTGTGGAGTTTCTAGCTGTAGAGTTTCAAGTTGCAGGGTTTCTAGTTGCGGAGTTTTCTAGCTGTGGAGTTTCTAGTTGCGGAGTTTCTAGTTGCGGAGTTTCTAGTGGCGTAGTTTCTAGTTGCGGAGTTTCAAGTTGTGGAATTTATAGGTGTGGAGTTTCTAGTTGTGGAGTTTCTAGTTGTGGAGTTTCTAGTTGTGGAGTTTCTAGTTGTGGAGTTTCTAATAGTTGAGTTTCTAGTTGTCGAGTTTCTAGTTGCGAAGTCTAAAGTCGTGGAGTTTCTAGTTGCGGAATTTCTAGTTGCGGAGTTTTCTATTTGCGGAGTCTGTAGTTGTGGAGTTGCTAGTTGTGGGATTTCTAGTTGTGGAGTCTCTAGTTGCGGAGTGAGTTTCTAGTTGCGGAGTTTCTGGTTTTGGAGTTTCTAGTTGCGGAGTCAGTAGTTGTGGAGTTTCTAGTTGTGGATTTTCTAGCTGTGGAGTTTCTGGTTGCGGAGTTTCTAGCTGCAGAGTTTCTAGTTGTGGATTTTCTAGCTGTGGAATTTCTGGTTGCAGAGTTTTTAGTTGCGGTGTTTCTAGTTGTGGAGTTTCTACTTGTTGAGTTTCTAGTTGCCGAGTTCTTAATTGCGAAGTCTCAAGTTGTAGAGTTTCTAGCTGTGGAGTTTCTAGTTGCGGAGTTTCTAGTTGCGGAGTTTCTAGTTGTGGAGTTCTTAGTTGTGGAGTCTCTAGTTGTGGAGTTTCTAGTTGTGGAGTGTCTACTTGTGGAGTTTCTAGTTGTGGAGTATCTAGTTGCGGAGTCACTAATTGTGCAGTCTCTAGTTTTGGAGTCTCTAGTTGTGGAGTTTCTGGTTGTGGAGTTTTTAGTTGTGGAATTTCTAGCTGTGGAGATTCTAGTTGCGGAGTTTCTAGTTGCAGAGTTTCTAGTTGTGGAGTTTCTAGTTGTGGAGTATTAGTTGTGGAGTTTAAAGTTGTGGAATTTATAGGTGTGGAGTTTCTAGTTGTGGAGTTTCTAGTTGCAGGTTCGTAGTTGTGGAGTTTCTAGTTGTCGAGTTTCTAGTTGTGGAGTTTCTAGTTGTGGAGTTTCTAGTTGCGAAGTCTCAAGCTGTGGAGTTTCTAGTTGTGGAGTTTCAAGTTGTGGAGCTTCTAGTTGCGGGGTTCGTAGTTGTGGGGTTCGTAGTTGTGGAGTTTCTAGTTGCGAAGTTTTTATTTGCGGAGTTTCTAGTTGTGGAGTTTCTAGTTGTGAAGTTTCTAGTGTTTGAATTTCTAGTTGCCGAGTTCTTTAGTTGCGAAGTCTCAAGTTGTTAGAGTTTCTAGCTGTGAAGTTTCTAGTTGTCGAGTTTCTAGTTGTGGAGTTTCTAGTTGTGGAGTTTCTAGTTGCGAAGTCTCAAGTTGTGGAGTATCTAGTTGTGGAGTTTCAAGTTGTGGAGCTTCTAGTTGCGGGGTTCGTAGTTGTGGGGTTCGTAGTTGCGGAGTCAGTAGTTGTGGGGTTTCTAGTTGTGGATTTTCTAGCTGTGGAGTTTCTAGTTGCGGAGTTTCTAGTTGCAGAGTTTCTAGTTGTGGATTTTGTAGCTGTGGAATTTCTGGTTGCAGAGTTTTTAGTTGCGGTGTTTCTAGTTGTGGAGTTTCTACTTGTTGAGTTTCTAGTTGCCGAGTTCTTAATTGCGAAGTCTCAAGTTGTAGATTTTCTAGCTGTGGAGTTTCTAGTTGCGGAGTTTCTAGTTGCGGAGTTTCTAGTTGTGGAGTTCTTAGTTGTGGAGTCTCTAGTTGTGGAGTTTCTAGTTGTGGAGTGTCTACGTGTGGAGTTTCTAGTTGTGGAGTATCTAGTTGCGGAGTCACTAATTGTGCAGTCTCTAGTTTTGGAGTCTCTAGTTGTGGAGTTTCTGGTTGTGGAGTTTCTGGTTGTGGAATTTCTAGCTGTGGAGATTCTAGTTGCGGAGTTTCTAGTTGCAGAGTTTCTAGTTGTGGAGTTTCTAGTTGTGGAGTATTAGTTGTGGAGTTTAAAGTTGTGGAATTTATAGGTGTGGAGTTTCTAGTTGTGGAGTTTCTAGTTTTCGGGTTTCTAGTTACGGAGTTTCTAGTTGTGGATTTTCTAGTTGTGGAGTTTCTAGTTGCAGGTTCGTAGTTGTGGAGTTTCTAGTCGTCGAGTTTCTAGCTGTGGAGTTTCTAGTTGTGGAGTTTCTAGTTGCGAAGTCTCAAGTTGTGGAGTTTCTAGTTGTGGAGTTTCAAGTTGTGGAGCTTCTAGTTGCGGGGTTCGTAGTTGTGGGGTTCGTAGTTGTGGAGTTTCTAGTTGCGGAGTTTTTAGTTGCGGAGTTTCTAGTTGTGGAGTTTCTAGTTGTGGAGTTTCTAGTGTTTGAATTTCCAGTTGCCGAGTTCTTTAGTTGCGAAGTCTCAAGTTGTTAGAGTTTCTAGCTGTGAAGTTTCTAGTTGCGGAGTTTTTAGTTGCGGAGTTTCTAGTTGTGGAGTTTTTAGTTGAGGAGGCTCTAGTTGTGGAGTCTCTAGTTGTGGAGTTTCTAGTTGTGGAGTGTCTACTTGTGGAGTTTCTAGTTGTGGAGTTTCTAGGTGTGGAGTTTCTAGTCGTGGAGTCTGTAGTTGTGGAGTAGCTATTTGTTGGGTTTCAAGTTATGGAGTTTCTGGCTGTGGAGTTTCTAGTTGTGGAGTTTCTAGTCGTTGAGTTTCTAGTTGTCGAGTTTCTAGTTGCGAAGTCTAAAGTCGTGGAGTTTCTAGCTGTGGAGTTTATAGTTGCGGAGCTTCTAGTTAGGGAGTTTCTAGTTGGGGAGTTTCTAGTTGAGGATTTTGTAGTTGTGGGGTATATAGTTGTGGTGTTGCAAGTTGTGGAGTTTCTAGTTGCGGAGTTTCTAGTTGCAGAGTTTCTAGTTCCGGTGTTTTCTAGTTGTGGAGTTTCTAGTTGCGGAGTTTCTAGTTGTGGAGCTTCAAGTTGTGGAGTTTCTCGTTGTGGAGTTTCTAGTTGTGGAGTTTGTAGTTGTAGAGTATCTAGTTGTGGACTTTCAAGTTGTGGAGTTTCTAGTTGTAGAGTTTCTAGTTGCGGAGTTTTCTAGTTGGGGAGTCTGTAGTTGTGGAGTTTCTAGTTGTGGAATTTCTAGTTGTGGAGTCTCTAGTTACGGAGTGAGTTTCTAGTTGCGGAGTTTCTGGTTGTGGAGTTTCTAGTTGCGGAGTCCGTAGTTGTGGGGTTTCTAGTTGTGGAGTTTGTAGTTGTGGATTTTCTAGCTGTGGAGTTTCTATTTGCGGAGTTTCTAGTTGCAGAGTTTCTTGTTGTGGATTTTCTAGCTGTGGAATTTCTGGTTGCAGAGTTTTTAGTTGCGGTGTTTCTAGTAGTGGAGTTTCTAGTTGTTGAGTTTCTAGTTGCCGAGTTCTTTAGTTGCGAAGTGTCAAGTTGTAGAGTTTCTAGCTGTGGAGTTTCTAGTTGCGGAGTTTCTAGTTGTGGAGTTTTTAGTTGTGGAGTCTCTAGTTGTGGAGTTTCTAGTTGTGGAGTGTCTACTTGTGGAGTTTCTAGTTGTGGAGTTTCTATTTGTAGTTTTTAGTTTTCGAGTTTGTAGTTGTGGATTTTCTAGTTGCAGAGTTCCTAGTTTTGGAGTATCTAGTTGCGGAGTCTCTAATTGTGCAGTCTCTAGTTTTGGAGTCTCTAGTTGTGGAGTTTCTGGTTGTGGAGTTTATAAATGTGGAATTCCTAGCTGTGGAGATTCTAGTTGCGGAGAGTCTGGTGGCGGAGTTTCTAGTTCTGGAGCTTATAGTTGTGGAGTCTGTAGTTGTGGAATTTGTAGTTGCATAGTTTCTAGTTGTGGAGTTTCTAGTTGTGGAGTTTTAGTTGCGGAGTTTAAAGTTGTGGAATTTATAGGTGTGGAGTTTCTAGTTGTGGAGTTTCTAGTTTTCGGGTTTCTAGTTACGGAGTTTCTAGTTGTGGAGTTTCTAGTTGTGGAGTTTCTAGTTGTGGAGCTTTTAGTTGAGGAGTCTCTAGTTGTTGAGCTTCTAGTTGTGGAAGTTCTAGTTGTGGAGTTTCTAGTTGCGGAGTTTCTGGCTGTGGAGTTTCTAGTTGCGGAGTTTCTAGTTGTGGAGCTTCTAGTTGTGGAGCTTCTAGTTGTGGGGTTCGTAGTTGTGGGGTTCGTAGTTGTGGAGTTTCTAGTTGCGGAGTTTCTCGTTGTGAAGTCTCAAGTTGTGGAGTTTCTAGTTGTGGAGTTTCTAGTTGTGGAGCTTCTAGTTGTGGGGTTCGTAGTTGTGGGGTTCGTAGTTGTGGAGTTTCTAGTTGCGGAGTTTCTCGTTGTGAAGTTTCTAGTTGTGGAGTTTCTAGTTGTGGAGTTTCTAGTAGTTGAGTTTCTAGTTGCCGAGTTTCTAGTTGCGACGTCTCAAGTCGTGGAGTTTTTAGCTGTGGAGTTTCTAGTTGCGGAGCTTCTAGTTGCGGAGTTTCTAGTTGCGGAGTTTCTAGTTGCGGAGTTTCTAGTTGTGGAGTATATAGTTGTGGTGCTTCAGGTTGTGGAGTTTCTAGTTGTGGAGTTTCAAGTTGTGGAGTTTCTTGTTGTAGAGTTTCTAGTTCTGGAGTTTCTAGTTGTGGAGTCTGTATTTTTGGAGTAACTGGCTGTGGTGTTTCAAGTTGTGGAGTTTCTAGTTGTGGAGTTTCTAGTTGCGGAGTTTCTAGCTGTTGAGTTTCTAGTTGCCGAGTTTCTAGTTGCAAAGTCTCAAGTTGTGGAGTTTCTAGTGGTGGAGGTTCTAGTTGTGGAGTTTCTAGTTGCGCAGTTTCTAGCTGTGGAGTTTCTAGTTGCAGAGTCTCTAGTTGGCAGTCTCTAGCTGTGGAGTTTCTAGTTGCGGAGTTTCTAGTTGGGGAGTTTCTAGTTGTGGAGACTCTAGTTGTGGAGTTTCTAGCTGTGGAGTTTCTAGCTTTGGAGTTTCTAGTTGCGGTGTTTACTAGTGTCAGATTATGTAGTTGCAAGTTTCTAGCTGTGGAGTTTATAGTGGCGGAGTTTCTGGTTGCAGAGTTTATAGTTGCGGAGTCTGTCGTTGTGGAGTCTCAAGTTGTGGAGTGTCTAGTCGTGGAGTTTCTAGTTGCGGAGTTTTCTAATTGGGGAGTTTTTTGTTGTAGAGTTTCTAGTTTTAAATTTCTAGTTGTGGATTTTCTAATTGCAGAGTTTCTATTTGCGGAGTTTCTAGTTGTGTATTTTCTAGTTTGGAAGTTTCCACTTAAGTTTATAGTTGTGGATTTTCTTGTTGCCGAGTTTCGAGTTGCAGAGTTTCAAGTTGTGGAGTATGTCGTTGCAGAGTCTCAAGTTGTGGAATGTCTAGTCGTGGAGTTTCTAGTTTCGGAGTTTTCTAGTTGTGGAAATGCTAGTTGTGGAGTATCTATTTGCAGAGTTTCTGACTACGGAGTTTCTAGTTGCAGAGTCTCTAGTTGTGCAGTCTCTAGTTGTGGAGTTTCTAGTTGTGGAGTTTATAGTTGTGGAGACTCTAGTTGTGGAGTTTCTAGTTCCGGAGTTTCTAGTTCCGGAGTTTCTAGTTGCAGAGTTTCTAGTTGCAAGTTTCTAGCTGTGGAGTCTAGTTGCGGAGTTTCTAGTTGCAGAGTTTCTAGTTGCGGAGCCTGTCGTTGCGGAGTCTCAAGTTGTGGAGTGTCTAGTCGTGGAGTTTCTAGTTGCGGCGTTTTCTAGTTGTGGAGTCTCTAGTTGTGGAGTTTCTAGTTGTGGAGTCTCTAGTTGTGGAGTTTCTAGTTGCGAAGTGTCTAATTATGGAGTTTCTAGTTGTAAAGTTTCTAGTTGTGAAGTTTCTAGTTGCGGAGTTTCTAGCTTGGGAGTTTCTAGAGGCGGAGTCTCTAGATGTGCAGTCTCTAGTTGTAGAGTCTCTTGCTGTGGAGTTCCTAGTTGTGGAGCTTCTAGTTGGGAAGTTTCTAGCTGTGGAGTTTCTAGTTGCGGAGTTTCTAGTTGCAGAGTTTCTAGTTGCCGAAGTTCTAGCTGTGGAGTTTCTAGTTCCAGAGTTTCTAGTTGCGGGCGCTCTAGCTGTGCAGTTTCTAGTTGCAGAGTTTGTAGTGGCGTAGTTTCTAGTTGTGGTGTTTCAAGTTGTGGAGTTTCTAGTTGCGGAGTTTCTAGCTGTTGAGTTTCTAGTTGCCGAGTTTCTAGTTGCAAAGTCTCAAGTTGTGGAGTTTCTAGTTGTGGAGGTTTTAGTTGTGGAGTTTCTAGTTGCGGAGTTTCTAGCTGTGGAGTTTCTAGTTGCCGAGTCTCTAGTTGGCAGTCTCTAGTTGTGGAGTTTCTAGTTGCGGAGTTTCTAGTTGGGGAGTTTCTAGTTGTGGAGACTCTAGTTGTGGAGTTTCTAGTTGTGGAGTTTCTAGCTTTGGAATTTCTATTTGCGGTGGTTTTCTAGTGGCAGATTATCTAGTTGCAAGTTTCTAGCTGTGGAGTTTATAGTGGCGGAGTTTCTGGTTGCAGAGTTTCTAGTTGCGGAGTCTGTCGTTGCGGAGTCTCAAGTTGTGGAGTGTCTAGTCGTGGAGTTTCTAGTTGCGGAGTTTTCTAATTGGGGAGTTTCTTGTTGTAGAGTTTCTAGTTTTAAATTTCTAGTTGTGGATTTTCCAATTGCAGAGTTTCTAGTTGCGGAGTTTCTAGTTGTGTTGTTTCTAGTTGGGGAGTTTTTACTTAAGTTTATAGTTGTGGATTTTCTTGTTGCCGACTTTCGAGTTGCAGAGTTTCAAGTTGTGGAGTATGTCGTTGCAGAGTCTCTAGTTGTGCAGTCTCTAGTTGTGGAGTTTCTAGTTGTGGAGTTTATAGTTGTGGAGACTCTAGTTGTGGAGTTTCTAGTTACGGAGTTTCTAGTTGCAGAGTTTCTAGTTGTGGAGTTTCCAGTTTTGGAGTTTCTAGTTGCAGAGTTTCTAGTTGCGGAGTCTTTCGTTGCGGAGTCTCAAGTTGTAGAGTGTCTAGTGGTGGAGTTTCTAGTTGCAGAATTTTCTAGTTGTGGAGTCTCTAGTTGTGGAGTTTCTAGTTGCGAGGTGTCTAGTTATGGAGTTTCTAGTTATAAAGTTTCTAGTTGTGGAATTTCTAGTTGCGGAGTTTCTAGTTGTTGAGCTGTTGGTGGCGGAGTCTCTAGATGTGCAGTCTCTAGTTGTGGAGTCTCTTGCTGTGGAGTTCCTAGTTGTGGAGCTTCTAGTTGGGAAGTTTCTAGCTGTGGAGTTTCAAGTTGCGGAGTTTCTAGTTGCAAAGTTTCTAGTTGCGGACGTTCTAGCTGTGGAGTTTCTAGTTGCAGAGTTTCCAGTTGCGGGCGCTCTAGCTGTGCAGTTTCTAGTTGCAGAGTTTCTAGTGGCGTAGTTTCTAGTTGTGGAGTTTCTAGTTGTGAAGTTTTTAGTTGCGCAGTTTCTAGTTGTGGAGTTTCAAGTTGTGGAATTTATATGTGTGGAGTTTTTAGTTGTGGAGTTCAAAGTTGTCGAGTTTCCAGTTGCAGAGTTTCCAGTAGTGGAGTTTCTAGTTGTGCAGTTTTTAGTTGTGGAGTCTCTAGTTGTTGAGTCTCTTGTTGTGGAATTTCAAGTTGTGGAGTTTCTAGTTGCGGAGTTTGTAGTTGCGGAGCGTCTAGTGCTGGAGTTTCTAGTTGTGGAGTTTCTAGTTGCGGAGTTTCTAGCTGTGGAGTTTCTAGTTGCGGAGTCTCTAGATGTGGAGTCTCTAGTTGTGGAGTTTCTAGTACTGGAGTTTCTAGTTGCAGAGTTTCTAGTTGCGAAGTCTGTCGTTGCGGAGTCTCCCGTTGCAGAGTGTCTAGTCGTGGAGTTTCTAGTTGCGGAGTTTTCTAGTTGTGGAGTCTCTAGTTGTGGAGTTTCTAGTTGCAGAGTTTCTAGTTGCGGAGCCTGTCGTTACGGAGTCTCAAGTTGTGGAGTGTCTAGTCGTGGAGTTTCTAGTTGCGAAGTTTTCTAGTTGTGGAGTTTCTAGTTGTGGAGTTTCTAGTTGCAGAGTTTCTAGTTGCGGAGTCTTTCATTGCGGAGTCTCAAGTTGTAGAGTGTCTAGCCGTGGAGTTTCTAGTTGCAGAGTTTTCTAGTTGAGGAGTCTCTAGTTGTGGAGTTTTTAGTTGCGAAGTGTCTAGTTTTGGAGTTTCTAGTTGTAAAGTTTCTAGTCGTGGAGTTTCTAGTTGCGGAGTTTTCTAGTTGTGGAGTCACTAGTTGTGGAGTTTCTAGTTGTGGAGTTTCTTGTTGTGGAGTTTCTAGTTGCAGAGTTTCTAGTTGCGGACGTTCTAGCTGTGGAGTTTCTAATTGCAGAGTTTCTAGTTGCATAGTTTCTAGTTGTAGAGTTTCTAGTTGTGGAGTTTTAGTTGCGGAGTTTCTAGTTGTGAAGATTCTAGTTGTGGAGTTTCTAGTTGTGGAGTTTTTAGTTGCAGAGTTTCTAGTTGTGGAGTCTCTAATTGTTGAGTTTCTGGTTGTGGAGTTTCTAGTTGTGGAGTTTGTAGTTGTAGAGTCTGTAGTTGTGGAGTTTCTAGTTGTGGAGTTCCTAGTTATGGAGTCTCGAGTTGTGGAGTTTCTAGTTGCGGAGTTTCTAAATGTGGAGTTTCTTGCTGCGGAGTTTCTAGTTGCAGAGTTTCTAGTTGCGGACGTTCTAGTTGCGGAGTCTCTAGTTGTGGAGTTTCTAGTTGCGGAGTTTCTAGCTGTGGAGTTTCTAGTTGCGGAGTCTCTAGTTGTGCAGTCTCTAGTTGTGGAGTTTCTCGTTGTGGAGTTTCTAGTTGTGGAGTTTTTAGTTGTAAAGACTCTAGTTGTGGAGTTTCTAGTTGTGGAGTTTCTAGCTTTTTAGTTTATAGTTGCGGAGTTTCTAGTTGCAAGTTTCTAGCTGTGGAGTTTATAGTGGCGGAGTTTCTAGTTGCAGAGTTTCTAGTTGTGGAATCGGTCGTTGCGGAGTCTCAAGTGGTGGAGCGTCTAGTCGTGGAGATTCTAGTTGCGGAGTTTTCTTTTTGTGGAGTCTCCAGTTTTGGAATTTCTAGTTGTAGAGTTTCTAGTTCTTGAGTTTCTAGTTGTGGAGTCTGTAGTTTTGGAGTATCTGGTTGTGGTGTTTCAAGTTGTGGAGTTTCTAGTTGTGGAGTTTCTAGTTGCGGAGTTTCTAGCTGTTGAGTTTCTAGATGCCGAGTTTCTAGTTGCAAAGTCTCAAGTTGTGGAGTTTCTAGTGGTGGAGGTTCTAGTTGTGGAGTTTCTAGTTGCGCAGTTTCTAGCAATGGAGTTTCTAGTTGCAGAGTCTCTATTTGGCAGTCTCTAGCTGTGGAGTTTCTAGTTGCGGAGTTCCTAGTTGGGGAGTTTCTAGTTGTGGAGACTCTAGTTGTGGAGTTTCTAGCTGTGGAGTTTCTAGCTTTGGAGTTTCTAGTTGCGGTGTTTACTAGTGTCAGAGTATCTAGTTGCAAGTTTCTAGCTGTGGAGTTTATAGTGGCGGAGTTTCTGGTTGCAGAGTTTCAAGTTGTGGAGTATGTCGTTGCAGAGTCTCAAGTTGTGGAATGTCTAGTCGTGGAGTTTCTAGTTTCGGAGTATTCTAGTTGTGGAAATTCTAGTTGTGGAGTTTCTATTTGCGGAGTTTCTGACTGTGGAGTTTCTAGTTTCAGAGCCTCTAGTTGTGCAGTCTCTAGTTGTGGAGTTTCTAGTTGTGGAGTTTATAGTTGCGGAGACTCTAGTTGTGGTTGTTTCTAGTTGCGGAGTTTCTAGATGCAGAGTTTCTAGTTGCAAGTTTCTAGCTGTGGAGTTTCTAGTTGCGGAGTTTCTAGTTGCAGAGTTTCTAGTTGCGGAGCCTGTCGTTGCGGAGTCTCAAGTTGTGGAGTGTCTAGTCGTGGAGTTTCTAGTTGCGGAGTTTTCTAGTTGTGGAGTCTCTAGTTGTGGAGTTTCTAGTTGTGGAGTTTCTAGTTGTGGAGTTTCTAGTTGCAGAGTTTCTAGTTGCGGAGTCTTTCGTTGCGGAGTCTCAAGTTGTAGCGTGTCTAGTGGTGGAGTTTCTAGTTGCAGAATTTTCTAGTTGTGGAGTCTCTAGTTGTGGAGTTTCTAGTTGCGAAGTGTCTAGTTATGGAGTTTCTAGTTGTAAAGTTTCTAGTTGTGGAGTTTTTAGTTGCGGAGTTTCTAGCTGTTGAGTTTCTAGTGGCGGAGTCTCTAGATGTGCAGTCTCTAGTTGTGGAGTCTCTCGCTGTGAAGTTCCTAGTTGTGGAGCTTCTAGTTGGGAAGTTTCTAGCAGTGGAGTTTCTAGTTGCGGAGTTTCTAGTTGCAGAGTTTCTAGTTGCAGACGTTCTAGCTGTGGAGTTTCTAGTTCCAGAGTATCTAGTTGCGGGCGCTCTAGCTGTGCAGTTTCTAGTTGCAGAGTTTCTAGTGGCGTAGTTTCTAGTTGTGGTGTTTCAAGTTGTGGAGTTTCTAGTTGTGGAGTTTCTAGTTGCGGAGTTTCTAGCTGTTGAGTTCTAGTTGCCGAGTTTCTAGTTGCAAAGTCTCAAGTTGTTGAGTTTCTAGTTGTGGAGTTTCTAGTTGTGGAGTTTCTAGTTGTGGAGTTTCTAGTTGCAGAGTTTCTAGTTGCGGAGTCTTAAATTGCGGAGTCCCAAGTTGTAGAGTGTCTAGTCGTGGAGTTTCTAGTTGCAGAGTTTTCTAGTTGAGGAGTCTCTAGTTGTGGAGTTTTTAGTTGCGAAGTGTCTAGTTTTGGAGTTTCTAGTTGTAAAGTTTCTAGTCGTGGAGTTTCTAGTTGCGGAGTTTTCTAGTTGTGGAGTCACTAGTTGTGGAGTTTCTAGTTGTGGAGTTTCTTGTTGCGGAGTTTCTAGTTGCAGAGTTTCTAGTTGCGGACGTTCTAGCTGTGGAGTTTCTATTTGCAGAGTTTCTAGTTGCATAGTTTCCAGTTGTAGAGTTTCTAGTTGTGGAGTTTTAGTTGCGGAGTTTCTAGTTGTGAAGATTCTAGTTGTGGAGTTTCTAGTTGTGGAGTTTCTAGTTGTGGAGTTTTTAGTTCCAGAGTTTCTAGTTGTGGAGTCTCTAATTCTTGAGTTTCTGGTTGTGGAGTTTCTAGTTGTGGAGTTTGTAGTTGTAGAGTCTGTAGTTGTGGAGTTTCTAGTTGTGGAGTTCCTAGTTATGGAGTCTCGAGTTGTGGAGTTTCTAGTTGCGGAGTTTCTAAATGCGGAGTTTCTAGTTGTGGAATTTGTAGTTGTGGAGTATCTAGTTGCGGTGTTTGAGGTTGTGGAGTATGTAGTTGGAGTTTCTAGTTGCGGAGTTTCTAGCTGTGGAGTTTCTAGTTGCGGAGTCTCTAGTTGTGCAGTCTCTAGTTGTGGAGTTTCTCGTTGTGGAGTTTCTAGTTGTGGAGTTTTTAGTTGTAAAGACTCTAGTTGTGGAGTTTCTAGTTGTGGAGTTTCTAGCTTTTTAGTTTCTAGTTGCGGAGTTTCTAGCTGCAAATTTCTAGCTGTGGAGTTTATAGTGGCGGAGTTTCTAGTTGCAGAGTTTCTAGTTGTGGAATCGGTCGTTGCGGAGTCTCAAGTGGTGGAGCGTCTAGTCGTGGAGATTCTAGTTGCGGAGTTTTCTTTTTGTGGAGTCTCCAGTTGTGGAATTTCTAGTTGTAGAGTTTCTAGTTCTTAAGTTTCTAGTTGTGGAGTCTGTAGTTTTGGAGTATCTGGTTGTGGTGTTTCAAGTTGTGGAGTTTATAGTTGTGGAGTTTCTAGTTGCGGAGTTTCTAGCTGTTGAGTTTCTAGTTGCCGAGTTTCTAGTTGCAAAGTCTCAAGTTGTGGAGTTTCTAGTGGTGGAGGTTCTAGTTGTGGAGTTTCTAGTTGCGCAGTTTCTAGCTGTGGAGTTTCTAGTTGCAGAGTTTCTAGTTGGCAGTCTCTAGCTGTGGAGTTTCTAGTTGCGGAGTTTCTAGTTGGGGAGTTTCTAGTTGTGGAGACTCTAGTTGTGGAGTTTCTAGCTGTGGAGTTTCTAGCTTCGGAGTTTCTAGTTGCGGTGTTTACTAGTGTCAGAGTATCTAGTTGGAAGTTTCTAGCTGTGGAGTTTATAGTGGCGGAGTTTCTGGTTGCAGAGTTTCTAGTTGCGGAGTCTGTCGTTGTGGAGTCTCAAGTTGTGGAGTGTCTAGTCGTGGAGTTTCTAGTTGCGGAGTTTTCTAATTGGGGACTTTTTTGTTGTAGAGTTTCTAGTTTTAAATTTCTAGTTGTGTATTTTCTAATTGCAGAGTTTCTAGTTGCGGAGTTTCTAGTTGTGTAGTTTCTAGTTTGGGAGTTTCTACTTAAGTTTATAGTTGTGGATTTTCTTGTTGCCGAGTTTCGAGTTGCAGAGTTTCAAGTTGTGGAGTATGTCGTTGCAGAGTCTCAAGTTGTGGAATGTCTAGTCGTGGAGTTTCTAGTTTCGGAGTTTTCTAGTTGTGGAAATTCTAGTTGTGGAGTTTCTATTTGCGGAGTTTCTGACTGTGGAGTTTCTAGTTTCAGAGCCTCTAGTTGTGCAGTCTCTAGTTGTGGAGTTTCTACTTGTGGAGTTTATAGTTCTGGAGACTCTAGTTGTGGAGTTTCTAGTTGCGGAGTTTCTAGTTGCAGAGTTTCTAGTTGCGAAGTCTGTCGTTGCGGAGTCTCCCGTTGCAGAGTGTCTAGTCGTGGAGTTTCTAGTTGCGGAGTTTTCTAGTTGTGGAGTCTCTAGTTGTGGAGTTTCTAGTTGCAGAGTTTCTAGTTGCGGAGCCTGTCGTTACGGAGTCTCAAGTTGTGGAGTGTCTAGTCGTGGAGTTTCTAGTTGCGAAGTTTTCTAGTTGTGGAGTTTCTAGTTGTGGAGTTTCTAGTTGCAGAGTTTCTAGTTGCGGAGTCTTTCATTGCGGAGTCTCAAGTTGTAGAGTGTCTAGCCGTGGAGTTTCTAGTTGCAGAGTTTTCTAGTTGAGGAGTCTCTAGTTGTGGAGTTTTTAGTTGCGAAGTGTCTAGTTTTGGAGTTTCTAGTTGTAAAGTTTCTAGTCGTGGAGTTTCTAGTTGCGGAGTTTTCTAGTTGTGGAGTCACTAGTTGTGGAGTTTCTAGTTGTGGAGTTTCTTGTTGTGGAGTTTCTAGTTGCAGAGTTTCTAGTTGCGGACGTTCTAGCTGTGGAGTTTCTAATTGCAGAGTTTCTAGTTGCATAGTTTCTAGTTGTAGAGTTTCTAGTTGTGGAGTTTTAGTTGCGGAGTTTCTAGTTGTGAAGATTCTAGTTGTGGAGTTTCTAGTTGTGGAGTTTTTAGTTGCAGAGTTTCTAGTTGTGGAGTCTCTAATTGTTGAGTTTCTGGTTGTGGAGTTTCTAGTTGTGGAGTTTGTAGTTGTAGAGTCTGTAGTTGTGGAGTTTCTAGTTGTGGAGTTCCTAGTTATGGAGTCTCGAGTTGTGGAGTTTCTAGTTGCGGAGTTTCTAAATGTGGAGTTTCTAGTTGTGGAATTTGTAGTTGTGGAGTATCTAGTTGCGGTGTTTGAAGTTGTGGAGTTTGTAGTTGGAGTTTCTAGTTGCGGAGTTTCTAGCTGTGGAGTCTCTAGTTGCGGAGTCTCTAGTTGTGCAGTCTCTAGTTGTGCAGTCTCTTGCTGTAGAGTTCCTTGTTGGGGAGTTTCTAGTTGGGGAGCTTTTAGCTGTGGAGTTTCTTGCTGCGGAGTTTCTAGTTGCAGAGTTTCTAGTTGCGGACGTTCTAGTTGCGGAGTCTCTAGTTGTGGAGTTTCTAGTTGCGGAGTTTCTAGCTGTGGAGTTTCTAGTTGCGGAGTCTCTAGTTGTGCAGTCTCTAGTTGTGGAGTTTCTCGTTGTGGAGTTTCTAGTTGTGGAGTTTTTAGTTGTAAAGACTCTAGTTGTGGAGTTTCTAGTTGTGGAGTTTCTAGCTTTTTAGTTTATAGTTGCGGAGTTTCTAGTTGCAAGTTTCTAGCTGTGGAGTTTATAGTGGCGGAGTTTCTAGTTGCAGAGTTTCTAGTTGTGGAATCGGTCGTTGCGGAGTCTCAAGTGGTGGAGCGTCTAGTCGTGGAGATTCTAGTTGCGGAGTTTTCTTTTTGTGGAGTCTCCAGTTGTGGAATTTCTAGTTGTAGAGTTTCTAGTTCTTGAGTTTCTAGTTGTGGAGTCTGTAGTTTTGGAGTATCTGGTTGTGGTGTTTCAAGTTGTGGAGTTTCTAGTTGTGGAGTTTCTAGTTGCGGAGTTTCTAGCTGTTGAGTTTCTAGATGCCGAGTTTCTAGTTGCAAAGTCTCAAGTTGTGGAGTTTCTAGTGGTGGAGGTTCTAGTTGTGGAGTTTCTAGTTGCGCAGTTTCTAGCTGTGGAGTTTCTAGTTGCAGAGTCTCTAGTTGGCAGTCTCTAGCTGTGGAGTTTCTAGTTGCGGAGTTCCTAGTTGGGGAGTTTCTAGTTGTGGAGACTCTAGTTGTGGAGTTTCTAGCTGTGGAGTTTCTAGCTTTGGAGTTTCTAGTTGCGGTGTTTACTAGTGTCAGAGTATCTAGTTGCAAGTTTCTAGCTGTGGAGTTTATAGTGGCGGAGTTTCTGGTTGCAGAGTTTCTAGTTGCGGAGTCTGTCGTTGTGGAGTCTCAAGTTGTGGAGTGTCTAGTCGTGGAGTTTCTAGTTGCGGAGTTTTCTAATTGGGGAGTTTTTTGTTGTAGAGTTTCTAGTTTTAAATTTGTAGTTGTGTATTTTCTAATTGCAGAGTTTCTAGTTGCGGAGTTTTTTAGTTGTGTAGTTTCTAGTTTGGGAGTTTCTACTTAAGTTTATAGTTGTGGATTTTCTTGTTGCCGAGTTTCGAGTTGCAGAGTTTCAAGTTGTGGAGTATGTCGTTGCAGAGTCTCAAGTTGTGGAATGTCTAGTCGTGGAGTTTCTAGTTTCGGAGTATTCTAGTTGTGGAAATTCTAGTTGTGGAGTTTCTATTTGCGGAGTTTCTGACTGTGGAGTTTCTAGTTTCAGAGCCTCTAGTTGTGCAGTCTCTAGTTGTGGAGTTTCTAGTTGTGGAGTTTATAGTTGCGGAGACTCTAGTTGTGGTTGTTTCTAGTTGCGGAGTTTCTAGATGCAGAGTTTCTAGTTGCAAGTTTCTAGCTGTGGAGTTTCTAGTTGCGGAGTTTCTAGTTGCAGAGTTTCTAGTTGCGGAGCCTGTCGTTGCGGAGTCTCAAGTTGTGGAGTGTCTAGTCGTGGAGTTTCTAGTTGCGGAGTTTTCTAGTTGTGGAGTCTCTAGTTGTGGAGTTTCTAGTTGTGGAGTTTCTAGTTGTGGAGTTTCTAGTTGCAGAGTTTCTAGTTGCGGAGTCTTTCGTTGCGGAGTCTCAAGTTGTAGCGTGTCTAGTGGTGGAGTTTCTAGTTGCAGAATTTTCTAGTTGTGGAGTCTCTAGTTGTGGAGTTTCTAGTTGCGAAGTGTCTAGTTATGGAGTTTCTAGTTGTAAAGTTTCTAGTTGTGGAGTTTTTAGTTGCGGAGTTTCTAGCTGTTGAGTTTCTAGTGGCGGAGTCTCTAGATGTGCAGTCTCTAGTTGTGGAGTCTCTTGCTGTGAAGTTCCTAGTTGTGGAGCTTCTAGTTGGGAAGTTTCTAGCAGTGGAGTTTCTAGTTGCGGATTTTCTAGTTGCAGAGTTTCTAGTTGCAGACGTTCTAGCTGTGGAGTTTCTAGTTCCAGAGTATCTAGTTGCGGGCGCTCTAGCTGTGCAGTTTCTAGTTGCAGAGTTTCTAGTGGCGTAGTTTCTAGTTGTGGTGTTTCAAGTTGTGGAGTTTCTAGTTGTGGAGTTTCTAGTTGCGGAGTTTCTAGCTGTTGAGTTCTAGTTGCCGAGTTTCTAGTTGCAAAGTCTCAAGTTGTTGAGTTTCTAGTTGTGGAGTTTCTAGTTGTGGAGTTTCTAGTTGTGGAGTTTCTAGTTGCAGAGTTTCTAGTTGCGGAGTCTTAAATTGCGGAGTCCCAAGTTGTAGAGTGTCTAGTCGTGGAGTTTCTAGTTGCAGAGTTTTCTAGTTGAGGAGTCTCTAGTTGTGGAGTTTTTAGTTGCGAAGTGTCTAGTTTTGGAGTTTCTAGTTGTAAAGTTTCTAGTCGTGGAGTTTCTAGTTGCGGAGTTTTCTAGTTGTGGAGTCACTAGTTGTGGAGTTTCTAGTTGTGGAGTTTCTTGTTGCGGAGTTTCTAGTTGCAGAGTTTCTAGTTGCGGACGTTCTAGCTGTGGAGTTTCTATTTGCAGAGTTTCTAGTTGCATAGTTTCCAGTTGTAGAGTTTCTAGTTGTGGAGTTTTAGTTGCGGAGTTTCTAGTTGTGAAGATTCTAGTTGTGGAGTTTCTAGTTGTGGAGTTTCTAGTTGTGGAGTTTTTAGTTCCAGAGTTTCTAGTTGTGGAGTCTCTAATTCTTGAGTTTCTGGTTGTGGAGTTTCTAGTTGTGGAGTTTGTAGTTGTAGAGTCTGTAGTTGTGGAGTTTCTAGTTGTGGAGTTCCTAGTTATGGAGTCTCGAGTTGTGGAGTTTCTAGTTGCGGAGTTTCTAAATGCGGAGTTTCTAGTTGTGGAATTTGTAGTTGTGGAGTATCTAGTTGCGGTGTTTGAGGTTGTGGAGTATGTAGTTGGAGTTTCTAGTTGCGGAGTTTCTAGCTGTGGAGTTTCTAGTTGCGGAGTCTCTAGTTGTGCAGTCTCTAGTTGTGGAGTTTCTCGTTGTGGAGTTTCTAGTTGTGGAGTTTTTAGTTGTAAAGACTCTAGTTGTGGAGTTTCTAGTTGTGGAGTTTCTAGCTTTTTAGTTTCTAGTTGCGGAGTTTCTAGCTGCAAATTTCTAGCTGTGGAGTTTATAGTGGCGGAGTTTCTAGTTGCAGAGTTTCTAGTTGTGGAATCGGTCGTTGCGGAGTCTCAAGTGGTGGAGCGTCTAGTCGTGGAGATTCTAGTTGCGGAGTTTTCTTTTTGTGGAGTCTCCAGTTGTGGAATTTCTAGTTGTAGAGTTTCTAGTTCTTGAGTTTCTAGTTGTGGAGTCTGTAGTTTTGGAGTATCTGGTTGTGGTGTTTCAAGTTGTGGAGTTTCTAGTTGTGGAGTTTCTAGTTGCGGAGTTTCTAGCTGTTGAGTTTCTAGTTGCCGAGTTTCTAGTTGCAAAGTCTCAAGTTGTGGAGTTTCTAGTGGTGGAGGTTCTAGTTGTGGAGTTTCTAGTTGCGCAGTTTCTAGCTGTGGAGTTTCTAGTTGCAGAGTTTCTAGTTGGCAGTCTCTAGCTGTGGAGTTTCTAGTTGCGGAGTTTCTAGGTGGGGAGTTTCTAGTTGTGGAGACTCTAGTTGTGGAGTTTCTAGCTGTGGAGTTTCTAGCTTCGGAGTTTCTAGTTGCGGTGTTTACTAGTGTCAGAGTATCTAGTTGGAAGTTTCTAGCTGTGGAGTTTATAGTGGCGGAGTTTCTGGTTGCAGAGTTTCTAGTTGCGGAGTCTGTCGTTGTGGAGTCTCAAGTTGTGGAGTGTCTAGTCGTGGAGTTTCTAGTTGCGGAGTTTTCTAATTGGGGACTTTTTTGTTGTAGAGTTTCTAGTTTTAAATTTCTAGTTGTGTACTTTCTAATTGCAGAGTTTCTAGTTGCGGAGTTTCTAGTTGTGTAGTTTCTAGTTTGGGAGTTTCTACTTAAGTTTATAGTTGTGGATTTTCTTGTTGCCGAGTTTCGAGTTGCAGAGTTTCAAGTTGTGGAGTATGTCGTTGCAGAGTCTCAAGTTGTGGAATGTCTAGTCGTGGAGTTTCTAGTTTCGGAGTTTTCTAGTTGTGGAAATTCTAGTTGTGGAGTTTCTATTTGCGGAGTTTCTGACTGTGGAGTTTCTAGTTTCAGAGCCTCTAGTTGTGCAGTCTCTAGTTGTGGAGTTTCTACTTGTGGAGTTTATAGTTCTGGAGACTCTAGTTGTGGAGTTTCTAGTTGCGGAGTTTCTAGTTGCAGAGTTTCTAGTTGCAAGTTTCTAGCTGTGGAGTTTCTAGTTGCGGAGTTTCTAGTTGCAGAGTTTCTAGTTGCGGAGCCTGTCGTTGCGGAGTCTCAAGTTGTGGAGTGTCTAGTCGTGGAGTTTCTAGTTGCGGAGTTTTCTGGTTGTGGAGTCTCTAGTTGTGGATTTTCTAGTTGTGGAGTTTCTAGTTGAGGAGTTTCTGGTTGCAGAGTTTCTAGTTGCGGAGTCTTTCGTTGCGGAGACTCAAGTTGTAGCGTGTCTAGTGGTGGAGTTTCTAGTTGCAGAATTTTCTAGTTGTGGAGTCTCTAGTTGTGGAGTTTCTTGTTGCGAAGTGTCTAGTTATGGAGTTTCTAGTTGTAAATTTTCTAGTTGTGGAGGTTCTAGTTGCGGAGTTTCTAGCTGTTGAGTTTCTAGTGGCGGAGTCTCTAGATGTGCAGTCTCTAGTTGTGGAGTCTCTTGCTGTGGAGTTCCTAGTTGTGGAGCTTCTAGTTGGGAAGTTTCTAGCTGTGGAGTTTCTAGTTGCGGAGTTTCTAGTTGCAGAGTTTCTAGTTGCAGACGTTCTAGCTTTGGAGTTTCTAGTTCCAGAGTTTCTAGTTGCGGGCGCTCTAGCTGTGCAGTTTCTAGTTGCAGAGTTTCTAGTGGCGTAGTTTCTAGTTGTGGTGTTTCAAGTTGTGGAGTTTCTAGTTGTGGAGTTTCTAGTTGCGGAGTTTCTAGCTGTTGAGTTCTAGTTGCCGAGTTTCTAGTTGCAAAGCCTCAAGTTGTTGAGTTTCTAGTTGTGGACGTTATAGTTGTGGAGTTTCTAGTTGCGGAGTTTCTAGCTGTGGAGTTTCTAGTTGCAGAGTCTCTAGTTGGCAGTCTCTAGTTGTGGAGTTTCTAGTTGCGGAGTTTCTAGTTGGGGAGTTTCTAGTTGTGGAGACTCTAGTTGTGGAGTTTCTAGTTGTGGAGTTTCTAGCTTTGGAGTTTCTAGTTGCGGTGTTTACTAGTGCAGAGTATCTAGTTGCAAGTTTCTAGCTGTGGAGTTTATAGTGGCGGAGTTTCTGGTTGCAGAGTTTCTAGTTGCGGAGTCTGTCGTTGCGGAGTCTCAAGTTGTGGAGTGTCTAGTCGTGGAGTTTCTAGTTGCGGAGTTTTCTTTTTGAGGAGTCTCCAGTTGTGGTATTTCTAGTTGTGGAGTTTCTAGTTGCGGAGTTTCTAGTTGTTGAGTTTCTAGTTGCCGAGTTTCTAGTTGCAATGTCTCAAGTTGTGGAGTTTCTAGTTTTGGAGGTTCTAGTTGTGGAGTTTCTAGTTTCGGAGTTTCTAGCTGTGGAGTTTCTAGTTTCAGAGTCTCTAGTTGGCAGTCTCTAGTTGTGGAGTTTCTAGTTGCGGAGTTTCTAGTTGGGGAGTTTCTAGTCGTGGAGACTCTAGTTGTGGAGTTTCTAGTTGTGTAGTTTCTAGCTTTGGAGTTTCTAGTTGCGGAGTTTACTAGTTGCAGAGTTTCTAGTTGCAAGTTTCTAGCTGTGGAGTTTACACTGGCGGAGTTTCTGGTTGCAGAGTTTCTAGTTGCGGAGTCTGTCGTTGCGGAGTCTCAAGTTGTGGAGTGTCTAGTCGTGGAGTTTCTAGTTGCGGAGTTTTCTAGTTGGGGAGTTTCTTGTTGTAGAGTTTCTAGTTTTAAATTTCTAGTTGTGGATTTTCTAATTGCAGAGTTTCTAGTTGCGAAGTTTCTAGTTGTGTAGATTCTAGTTGGGGAGTTTCTACTTGAGTTTATAGTTGTGGATTTTCTTGTTGCAGAGTTTAGAGTTGCAGAGTTTCAAGTTGTGGAGTATGTCGATGCAGAGTCTCAAGTTTTGGAGTGTCTAGTCGTGGAGTTTCTAGTTTCGGAGTTTTCTAGTTGTGGAGTATCTAGTTGTGGAGTTTCTAGTTGCGGAGTTTCTAGCTGTTGAGTTTCTAGTTGCCGAGTTTCTAGTTGCAAAGTCTCAAGTTGTGGAGTTTCTAGTGGTGGAGGTTCTAGTTGTGGAGTTTCTAGTTGCGCAGTTTCTAGCTGTGGAGTTTCTAGTTGCAGAGTTTCTAGTTGGCAGTCTCTAGCTGTGGAGTTTCTAGTTGCGGAGTTTCTAGTTGGGGAGTTTCTAGTTGTGGAGACTCTAGTTGTGGAGTTTCTAGCTGTGGAGTTTCTAGCTTCGGAGTTTCTAGTTGCGGTGTTTACTAGTGTCAGAGTATCTAGTTGGAAGTTTCTAGCTGTGGAGTTTATAGTGGCGGAGTTTCTGGTTGCAGAGTTTCTAGTTGCGGAGTCTGTCGTTGTGGAGTCTCAAGTTGTGGAGTGTCTAGTCGTGGAGTTTCTAGTTGCGGAGTTTTCTAATTGGGGACTTTTTTGTTGTAGAGTTTCTAGTTTTAAATTTCTAGTTGTGTATTTTCTAATTGCAGAGTTTCTAGTTGCGGAGTTTCTAGTTGTGTAGTTTCTAGTTTGGGAGTTTCTACTTAAGTTTATAGTTGTGGATTTTCTTGTTGCCGAGTTTCGAGTTGCAGAGTTTCAAGTTGTGGAGTATGTCGTTGCAGAGTCTCAAGTTGTGGAATGTCTAGTCGTGGAGTTTCTAGTTTCGGAGTTTTCTAGTTGTGGAAATTCTAGTTGTGGAGTTTCTATTTGCGGAGTTTCTGACTGTGGAGTTTCTAGTTTCAGAGCCTCTAGTTGTGCAGTCTCTAGTTGTGGAGTTTCTACTTGTGGAGTTTATAGTTCTGGAGACTCTAGTTGTGGAGTTTCTAGTTGCGGAGTTTCTAGTTGCAGAGTTTCTAGTTGCAAGTTTCTAGCTGTGGAGTTTCTAGTTGCGGAGTTTCTAGTTGCAGAGTTTCTAGTTGCGGAGCCTGTCGTTGCGGAGTCTCAAGTTGTGGAGTGTCTAGTCGTGGAGTTTCTAGTTGCGGAGTTTTCTGGTTGTGGAGTCTCTAGTTGTGGATTTTCTAGTTGTGGAGTTTCTAGTTGAGGAGTTTCTGGTTGCAGAGTTTCTAGTTGCGGAGTCTTTCGTTGCGGAGACTCAAGTTGTAGCGTGTCTAGTGGTGAAGTTTCTAGTTGCAGAATTTTCTAGTTGTGGAGTCTCTAGTTGTGGAGTTTCTTGTTGCGAAGTGTCTAGTTATGGAGTTTCTAGTTGTAAATTTTCTAGTTGTGGAGTTTCTAGTTGCGGAGTTTCTAGCTGTTGAGTTTCTAGTGGCGGAGTCTCTAGATGTGCAGTCTCTAGTTGTGGAGTCTCTTGCTGTGGAGTTCCTAGTTGTGGAGCTTCTAGTTGGGAAGTTTCTAGCTGTGGAGTTTCTAGTTGCGGAGTTTCTAGTTGCAGAGTTTCTAGTTGCAGACGTTCTAGCTTTGGAGTTTCTAGTTCCAGAGTTTCTAGTTGCGGGCGCTCTAGCTGTGCAGTTTCTAGTTGCAGAGTTTCTAGTGGCGTAGTTTCTAGTTGCGGTGTTTCAAGTTGTGGAGTTTCTAGTTGTGGAGTTTCTAGTTGCGGAGTTTCTAGCTGTTGAGTTCTAGTTGCCGAGTTTCTAGTTGCAAAGCCTCAAGTTGTTGAGTTTCTAGTTGTGGAGGTTATAGTTGTGGAGTTTCTAGTTGCGGAGTTTCTAGCTGTGGAGTTTCTAGTTGCAGAGTCTCTAGTTGGCAGTCTCTAGTTGTGGAGTTTCTAGTTGCGGAGTTTCTAGTTGGGGAGTTTCTAGTTGTGGAGACTCTAGTTGTGGAGTTTCTAGTTGTGGAGTTTCTAGCTTTGGAGTTTCTAGTTGCGGTGTTTACTAGTGCAGAGTATCTAGTTGCAAGTTTCTAGCTGTGGAGTTTATAGTGGCGGAGTTTCTGGTTGCAGAGTTTCTAGTTGCGGAGTCTGTCGTTGCGGAGTCTCAAGTTGTGGAGTGTCTAGTCGTGGAGTTTCTAGTTGCGGAGTTTTCTTTTTGAGGAGTCTCCAGTTGTGGTATTTCTAGTTGTGGAGTTTCTAGTTGCGGAGTTTCTAGTTGTTGAGTTTCTAGTTGCCGAGTTTCTAGTTGCAATGTATCAAGTTGTGGAGTTTCTAGTTTTGGAGGTTCTAGTTGTGGAGTTTCTAGTTTCGGAGTTTCTAGCTGTGGAGTTTCTAGTTTCAGAGTCTCTAGTTGGCAGTCTCTAGTTGTGGAGTTTCTAGTTGCGGAGTTTCTAGTTGGGGAGTTTCTAGTCGTGGAGACTCTAGTTGTGGAGTTTCTAGTTGTGTAGTTTCTAGCTTTGGAGTTTCTAGTTGCGGAGTTTACTAGTTGCAGAGTTTCTAGTGGCAAGTTTCTAGCTGTGGAGTTTACACTGGCGGAGTTTCTGGTTGCAGAGTTTCTAGTTGCGGAGTCTGTCGTTGCGGAGTCTCAAGTTGTGGAGTGTCTAGTCGTGGAGTTTCTAGTTGCGGAGTTTTCTAGTTGGGGAGTTTCTTGTTGTAGAGTTTCTAGTTTTAAATTTCTAGTTGTGGATTTTCTAATTGCAGAGTTTCTAGTTGCGAAGTTTCTAGTTGTGTAGATTCTAGTTGGGGAGTTTCTACTTGAGTTTATAGTTGTGGATTTTCTTGTTGCAGAGTTTAGAGTTGCAGAGTTTCAAGTTGTGGAGTATGTCGATGCAGAGTCTCAAGTTTTGGAGTGTCTAGTCGTGGAGTTTCTAGTTTCGGAGTTTTCTAGTTGTGGAGTATCTAGTTGTGGAGTTTCTAGTTGCGGAGTTTCTGACTGCGGAGTTTGTAGTTGCAGAGTCTCTAGTTGTGCAGTCTCTAGTTGTGGAGATTCTAGTTGTGGAGTTGATAGTTGTGGTGACTCTAGTTGTGGAGTTTCTAGTTGCGGAATCTGTCGTTGCGGAGTCTCAAGTTGTGGAGTGTCTAATCGTAGAGTTTCTAGTTGCGGAGTTTTCTTTTTGTGGAGTCTCCAGTTGTGGAATTTCTAGTTGTGGAGTTTCTAGTTGCAGAGTTTCTAGTTGGCAGTCTCTAGCTGTGGAGTTTCTAGTTGCGGAGTTTCTAGTTGGGGAGTTTCTAGTTGTGGAGACTCTAGTTGTGGAGTTTCTAGCTGTGGAGTTTCTAGCTTCGGAGTTTCTAGTTGCGGTGTTTACTAGTGTCAGAGTATCTAGTTGCAAGTTTCTAGCTGTGGAGTTTATAGTGGCGGAGTTTCTGGTTGCAGAGTTTCTAGTTGCGGAGTCTGTCGTTGTGGAGTCTCAAGTTGTGGAGTGTCTAGTCGTGGAGTTTCTAGTTGCGGAGTTTTCTAATTGGGGACTTTTTTGTTGTAGAGTTTCTAGTTTTAAATTTCTAGTTGTGTATTTTCTAATTGCAGAGTTTCTAGTTGCGGAGTTTCTAGTTGTGTAGTTTCTAGTTTGGGAGTTTCTACTTAAGTTTATAGTTGTGGATTTTCTTGTTGCCGAGTTTCGAGTTGCAGAGTTTCAAGTTGTGGAGTATGTCGTGGCAGAGTCTCAAGTTGTGGAATGTCTAGTCGTGGAGTTTCTAGTTTCGGAGTTTTCTAGTTGTGGAAATTCTAGTTGTGGAGTTTCTATTTGCGGAGTTTCTGACTGTGGAGTTTCTAGTTTCAGAGCCTCTAGTTGTGCAGTCTCTAGTTGTGGAGTTTCTACTTGTGGAGTTTATAGTTCTGGAGACTCTAGTTGTGGAGTTTCTAGTTGCGGAGTTTCTAGTTGCAGAGTTTCTAGTTGCAAGTTTCTAGCTGTGGAGTTTCTAGTTGCGGAGTTTCTAGTTGCAGAGTTTCTAGTTGCGGAGCCTGTCGTTGCGGAGTCTCAAGTTGTGGAGTGTCTAGTCGTGGAGTTTCTAGTTGCGGAGTTTTCTGGTTGTGGAGTCTCTAGTTGTGGATTTTCTAGTTGTGGAGTTTCTAGTTGAGGAGTTTCTGGTTGCAGAGTTTCTAGTTGCGGAGTCTTTCGTTGCGGAGACTCAAGTTGTAGCGTGTCTAGTGGTGGAGTTTCTAGTTGCAGAATTTTCTAGTTGTGGAGTCTCTAGTTGTGGAGTTTCTTGTTGCGAAGTGTCTAGTTATGGAGTTTCTAGTTGTAAATTTTCTAGTTGTGGAGTTTCTAGTTGCGGAGTTTCTAGCTGTTGAGTTTCTAGTGGCGGAGTCTCTAGATGTGCAGTCTCTAGTTGTGGAGTCTCTTGCTGTGGAGTTCCTAGTTGTGGAGCTTCTAGTTGGGAAGTTTCTAGCTGTGGAGTTTCTAGTTGCGGAGTTTCTAGTTGCAGAGTTTCTAGTTGCAGACGTTCTAGCTTTGGAGTTTCTAGTTCCAGAGTTTCTAGTTGCGGGCGCTCTAGCTGTGCAGTTTCTAGTTGCAGAGCTTCTAGTGGCGTAGTTTCTAGTTGTGGTGTTTCAAGTTGTGGAGTTTCTAGTTGCGGAGTTTCTAGCTGTTGAGTTCTAGTTGCCGAGTTTCTAGTTGCAAAGCCTCAAGTTGTTGAGTTTCTAGTTGTGGAGGTTATAGTTGTGGAGTTTTCTGGTTGTGGAGTCTCTAGTTGTGGATTTTCTAGTTGTGGAGTTTCTAGTTGAGGAGTTTCTGGTTGCAGAGTTTCTAGTTGCGGAGTCTTTCGTTGCGGAGACTCAAGTTGTAGCGTGTCTAGTGGTGGAGTTTCTAGTTGCAGAATTTTCTAGTTGTGGAGTCTCTAGTTGTGGAGTTTCTTGTTGCGAAGTGTCTAGTTATGGAGTTTCTAGTTGTAAATTTTCTAGTTGTGGAGTTTCTAGTTGCGGAGTTTCTAGCTGTTGAGTTTCTAGTGGCGGAGTCTCTAGATGTGCAGTCTCTAGTTGTGGAGTCTCTTGCTGTGGAGTTCCTAGTTGTGGAGCTTCTAGTTGGGAAGTTTCTAGCTGTGGAGTTTCTAGTTGCGGAGTTTCTAGTTGCAGAGTTTCTAGTTGCAGACGTTCTAGCTTTGGAGTTTCTAGTTCCAGAGTTTCTAGTTGCGGGCGCTCTAGCTGTGCAGTTTCTAGTTGCAGAGCTTCTAGTGGCGTAGTTTCTAGTTGTGGTGTTTCAAGTTGTGGAGTTTCTAGTTGCGGAGTTTCTAGCTGTTGAGTTCTAGTTGCCGAGTTTCTAGTTGCAAAGCCTCAAGTTGTTGAGTTTCTAGTTGTGGAGGTTATAGTTGTGGAGTTTCTAGTTGCGGAGTTTCTAGCTGTGGAGTTTCTAGTTGCAGAGTCTCTAGTTGGCAGTCTCTAGTTGTGGAGTTTCTAGTTGCGGAGTTTCTATTTGGGGAGTTTCTAGTTGTGGAGACTCTAGTTGTGGAGTTTCTAGTTGTGGAGTTTCTAGCTTTGGAGTTTCTAGTTGCAGTGTTTACTAGTGCAGAGTATCTAGTTGCAAGTTTCTAGCTGTGGAGTTTATAGTGGCGGAGTTTCTGGTTGCAGAGTTTCTAGTTGCGGAGTCTGTCGTTGCGGAGCCTCAAGTTGTGGAGTGTCTAGTCGTGGAGTTTCTAGTTGCGGAGTTTTCTTTTTGAGGAGTCTCCAGTTGTGGTATTTCTAGTTGTGGAGTTTCTAGTTGCGGAGTTTCTAGTTGTTGAGTTTCTAGTTGCCGAGTTTCTAGTTGCAATGTCTCAAGTTGTGGAGTTTCTAGTTTTGGAGGTTCTAGTTGTGGAGTTTCTAGTTTCGGAGTTTCTAGCTGTGGAGTTTCTAGTTTCAGAGTCTCTAGTTGGCAGTCTCTAGTTGTGGAGTTTCTAGTTGCGGAGTTTCTAGTTGGGGAGTTTCTAGTCGTGGAGACTCTAGTTGTGGAGTTTCTAGTTGTGTAGTTTCTAGCTTTGGAGTTTCTAGTTGCGGAGTTTACTAGTTGCAGAGTTTCTAGTTGCAAGTTTCTAGCTGTGGAGTTTACACTGGCGGAGTTTCTGGTTGCAGAGTTTCTAGTTGCGGAGTCTGTCGTTGCGGAGTCTCAAGTTGTGGAGTGTCTAGTCGTGGAGTTTCTAGTTGCGGAGTTTTCTAGTTGGGGAGTTTCTTGTTGTAGAGTTTCTAGTTTTAAATTTCTAGTTGTGGATTTTCTAATTGCAGAGTTTCTAGTTGCGAAGTTTCTAGTTGTGTAGATTCTAGTTGGGGAGTTTCTACTTGAGTTTATAGTTGTGGATTTTCTTGTTGCAGAGTTTAGAGTTGCAGAGTTTCAAGTTGTGGAGTATGTCGATGCAGAGTCTCAAGTTTTGGAGTGTCTAGTCGTGGAGTTTCTAGTTTCGGAGTTTTCTAGTTGTGGAGTATCTAGTTGTGGAGTTTCTAGTTGCGGAGTTTCTAGTTGCAGAGTTTCTAGTTGCAAGTTTCCAGCTGTGGAGTTTCAAGTTGCGGAGTTTCTAGCTGTGGAGTTTCTAGTTGTGGAGTCTCTAGATGAGGAGTCTCTAGTTGTGGAGTTTCTAGTTCTGGAGTTTCTAGTTGCAGAGTTTTTACTTGCGAAGTCTGTCGTTGCGGAGTCTCAAATTGTAGAGTGTCTAGTCGTGGAGTTTCTAGTGGCGGAGTTTTCTAGTTGTGGAGTCTCTAGTTGTGGAGTTTCTAGTTGCGAAGTGTCTAGATATAGAGTTTCTAGTTGTAAAGTTTCTAGTTGTGGAGTTTGTAGTTGCGGAGTTTCTAGCTGTGGAGTTTCTTGTTGCGGGGTCTCTAGTTGTGCAGTCTCTAGTTGTGGAGTCTCTTGCTGAAGAGTTCCTAGTTGAGGAGTTTCTAGTTGGGGAGTTTCTAGCTGTGGAGTTTCTTGTTGCGGAGTTTCTAGTTGCAGAGTTTCTAGTTGCGGACGTTCTAGTTGCGGTATCTCTAGTTGTGGAGTTTCTAGTTGCGGAGTTTCTAGCTGTGGAGTTTCTAGTTGCGGAGTCTCTAGTTGTGCAGTCTCTAGTTGTGGAGTTTCTCGTTGTGGAGTTTCTAGTTGTGGAGTTTTTAGTTGTAAAGACTCTAGTTGTGGAGTTTCTAGTTGTCGAGTTTCTAGCTTTTTAGTTTCTAGTTGCGGAGTTTCTAGTTGCGGAGTTTCTAGTTGCACGTTTTAGCTGTGGAGTTTATAGTGGCGGAGTTTCTAGTTGCAGAGTTTCTAGTTGTGGAATCGGTCGTTGCGGAGTCTCAAGTGGTGAAGTGTCTAGTCGTGGAGACTCTAGTTGCGGAGTTTTCTTTTTGTGGAGTCTCCAGTTGTGGAATTTCTAGTTGTAGAGTTTCTAGTTCTTGAGTTTCTAGTTGTGGAGTCTGTAGTTTTGGAGTATCTGGTTGTGGTGTTTCAAGTTGTGGAGTTTCTAGTTGTGGAGTTTCTAGTTGCGGAGTTTCTAGCTGTTGAGTTTCTAGTTGCCGAGTTTCTAGTTGCAAAGTCTCAAGTTGTGGAGTTTCTAGTTGTGGAGGTTCTAGTTGTGGAGTTTCTAGTTGCGGAGTTTCTAGCTGTGGAGTTTCTAGTTGCAGAGTCTCTAGTTGGCAGTCTCTGGTTGTGGAGTTTCTAGCTGTGGAGTTTCTAATTGCAGAGTTTCTAGTTGCATAGTTTCTAGTTGTAGAGTTTCTAGTTGTGGAGTTTTAGTTGCGGAGTTTCTAGTTGTGAAGATTCTAGTTGTGGAGTTTCTAGTTGTGGAGTTTCTAGTTGTGGAGTTTTTAGTTGCAGAGTTTCTAGTTGTGGAGTCTCTAATTGTTGAGTTTCTGGTTGTGGAGTTTCTAGTTGTGGAGTTTGTAGTTGTAGAGTCTGTAGTTGTGGAGTTTCTAGTTGTGGAGTTCCTAGTTATGGAGTCTCGAGTTGTGGAGTTTCTAGTTGCGGAGTTTCTAAGTGTGGAGTTTCTAGTTGTGGAATTTGTAGTTGTGGAGTATCTAGTTGCAGTGTTTGAAGTTGTGGAGTTTGTAGTTGGAGTTTCTAGGTGTGGAGTTTCTAGTTGCTGAGTTTCTAGTGGCCGAGTTTCTAGTTGCGAAGTCTCAAGTTGTGCAGTCTCTAGTTTTGAAGTTTCTAGTTGTGGATTTTCTAGTTGCGGAGTTTCTAGTTGCGGAGTTTCAAGTTGTGTAGTTTCTAGTTGGGGAGTTTCTACTTAAGTTTATAGTTGTTTACTTTCTTGTTGCAGAGTTTCGAGTTGTAGAGTTTCAAGTTGTGGAGTTTCTAGTTCCGGAGTCTCTAGTTGTGGAGTTTCTAGTTGCGCAGTTTCTAGCTGTGGAGTTTCTAGTTGCGGAGACTCTAGTTGTGAAGTTTCTAGCTTTTGAGTTTCTAGTTGGAAGTTTCTAGTTGCGGTCTTTCTAGTTGCGGAATCTGTCGTTGCGGAGCCTCAAGTTGTGGATTGTCTAATCGTGGAGTTTCTAGTTGCGGAGTTTTCTTTTTGTGGAGTCACCAGTTGTGAGATTTCTAGTTGTAGAGTTTCTAGTTGCGGAGTTTCTAGTTGCGGAGTGTCTGGTGGTGGAGTTTCTAGTTCTGGAGTTTCTAGTTGTGGAGTCTGTAGTTGTGGAATTTGTAGTTGTGGAGTATCTGGTTGTGGTGTTTCAAGTTGTGGAGTTTCTATTTGTGGAGTTTCTAGTTGTGGAGTTTCTAGTTGTTGAGTTTCTAGTTGCCAAGTTTCTAGTTGCAAAGTCTCAAGTTGTGGAGTTTCTAGTTATGGAGTTTCTAGTTGTGGAGTTTCTAGTTGCGGAGTTTCTAGTTGAGGAGTTTCTAGCTGTGGAGTTTCTAGTTGCGAAGTGTCTAGTTATAAAGTTTCTTGTTGTAAAGTTTCTAGTTGTGGAGTTTCTAGTTGCGGAGTTTCTAGCTGTGGAGTTTCTAGTTGCGGAGTCTCTAGTTGATTGATGATATGTGGGGCTTAACGTCTCAAAACCACCATATGATTATGAGAGACGCCGTAGTGGAGGGCTCCGGAAATTTCGACCACCTGGGGTTCTTTAACGTGCACCCAAATCTGATCACACCGGCCTACAACATTTCCGCCTCCATTGGAAATGCAGCCGCCGCCGCCGGGATTCGAACCCGCGACCTGCGGGTCAGCAGCCGAGTACCTTATCCACTTGACCACCGCAGCGGGGCAGTCTCTAGTTGTGCAGTCTCTAGTTGTGCAGTCTCTTGCTGTAGAGTTTCTAGTTGTGGAGCTTCTAGTTGGGAAGTTTCTAGCTTTGGAGTTTCTAGTTGCGGAGTTTCTTGTTGCAGAGTTTCTAGTTGCGGACGTTCTAGCTGTGGAGTTTCTAGTTGCAGAGTTTCTAGTTGCGGGCGCTCTAGCTGTGCAGTTTCTAGTTGCAGAGTTTCTAGTGGCGTAATTTTTAGTTGTGGAGTTTCTAGTTGTGGAGTTTTTAGTTGCGCAGTTTCTAGTTGTGGAGTTTGAAGTTGTGGAATTTATATGTGTGGAGTTTTTAGTTGTGCAGTTTAATGTTGTCGAGTTTCTAGTTGCAGAGTTTCCAGTAGTGGAGTTTCTAGTTGTGCAGTTTTTAGTTGTGGAGTCTCTAGTTAATGAGTCTCTTGTTGTGGAATTTCGAGTTTTGGAGTTTCTAGTTTTGGAGTTTGTACTTGCGGAGAGTCTGGTGGTGGAGTTTCTAGTTGCGGAGTTTCTAGCTGTGGAGTTTCTAGTTGCGGAGTCTCTAGTTGTGCAGTCTCTAGTTGTGGAGTTTCTCGTTGTGGAGTTTCTAGTTGTGGAGTTTTTAGTTGTAAAGACTCTAGTTGTGGAGTTTCTAGTTGTGGAGTTTCTAGCTTTTTAGTTTATAGTTGCGGAGTTTCTAGTTGCAAGTTTCTAGCTGTGGAGTTTATAGTGGCGGAGTTTCTAGTTGCAGAGTTTCTAGTTGTGGAATCGGTCGTTGCGGAGTCTCAAGTGGTGGAGCGTCTAGTCGTGGAGATTCTAGTTGCGGAGTTTTCTTTTTGTGGAGTCTCCAGTTGTGGAATTTCTAGTTGTAGAGTTTCTAGTTTTTGAGTTTCTAGTTGTGGAGTCTGTAGTTTTGGAGTATCTGGTTGTGGTGTTTCAAGTTGTGGAGTTTCTAGTTGTGGAGTTTCTAGTTGCGGAGTTTCTAGCTGTTGAGTTTCTAGATGCCGAGTTTCTAGTTGCAAAGTCTCAAGTTGTGTAGTTTCTAGTGGTGGAGGTTCTAGTTGTGGAGTTTCTAGTTGCGCAGTTTCTAGCTGTGGAGTTTCTAGTTGCAGAGTCTCTAGTTGGCAGTCTCTAGCTGTGGTGTTTCTAGTTGCGGAGTTCCTAGTTGGGGAGTTTCTAGTTGTGGAGTTTCTAGTTGTGGAGTTTCTAGCTGTGGAGTTTCTAGCTTTGGAGTTTCTAGTTGCGGTGTTTACTAGTGTCAGAGTATCTAGTTGCAAGTTTCTAGCTGTGGAGTTTATAGTGGCGGAGTTTCTGGTTGCAGAGTTTCTAGTTGCGGAGTCTGTCGTTGTGGAGTCTCAAGTAGTGGAGTGTCTAGTCGTGGAGCTTCTAGTTGCGGAGTTTTCTATTTGGGGAGTTTTTTGTTGTAGAGTTTCTAGTTTTAAATTTCTAGTTGTGTATTTTCTAATTGCAGAGTTTCTAGTTGCGGAGTTTGTAGTTGTGTAGTTTCTAGTTTGGGAGTTTCTACTTAAGTTTATAGTTGTGGATTTTCTTGTTGCCGAGTTTCGAGTTGCAGAGTTTCAAGTTGTGGAGTATGTCGTTGCAGAGTCTCAAGTTGTGGAATGTCTAGTTGTGGAGTTTCTAGTTTCGGAGTTTTCTAGTTGTGGAAATTCTAGTTGTGGAGTTTCTATTTGCGGAGTTTCTGACTGTGGAGTTTCTAGTTTCAGAGCCGCTAGTTGTGCAGTCTCTAGTTGTGGAGTTTCTAGTTGTGGAGTTTATAGTTGCAGAGACTCTAGTTGTGGTTGTTTCTAGTTGCGGAGTTTCTAGAGGCAGAGTTTCTAGTTGCAAGTTTCTAGCTGTGGAGTTTCTAGTTGCGGAGTTTCTAGTTGCAGAGTTTCTAGTTGCGGAGCCTGTCGTTGCGGAGTCTCAAGTTGTGGAGTGTCTAGTCGTGGAGTTTCTAGTTGCGGAGTTTTCTAGTTGTGGAGTCTCTAGTTGTGGAGTTTCTAGTTGTGGAGTTTCTAGTTGTGGAGTTTCTAGTTGCAGAGTTTCTAGTTGCGGAGTCTTTCGTTGCGGAGTCTCAAGTTGTAGCGTGTCTAGTGGTGGAGTTTCCAGTTGCAGAATTTTCTAGTTGTGGAGTCTCTAGTTGTGGAGTTTCTAGTTGCGAAGTGTCTAGTTGTGGAGTTTCTAGTTGTAAAGTTTCTAGTTGTGGAGTTTTTAGTTGCGGAGTTTCTAGCTGTTGAGTTTCTAGTGGCGGAGTCTCTAGATGTGCAGTCTCTAGTTGTGGAGTCTCTTGCTGTGGAGTTCCTAGTTGTGGAGCTTCTAGTTGGGAAGTTTCTAGCAGTGGAGTTTCTAGTTGCGGAGTTTCTAGTTGCAGAGTTTCTAGTTGCAGACGTTCTAGCTGTGGAGTTTCTAGTTCCAGAGTATCTAGTTGCGGGCGCTCTAGCTGTGCAGTTTCTAGTTGCAGAGTTTCTAGTGGCGTAGTTTCTAGTTGTGGTGTTTCAAGTTGTGGAGTTTCTAGTTGTGGAGTTTCTAGTTGCGGCGTTTCTAGTGTTGAGTTCTAGTTGCCGAGTTTCTAGTTGCAAAGTCTCAAGTTGTTGAGTTTCTAGTTGTGGAGTTTCTAGTTGTGGAGTTTCTAGTTGCAGAGTTTCTAGTTGCGGAGTCTTAAATTGCGGAGTCCCAAGTTGTAGAGTGTCTAGTCGTGGAGTTTCTAGTTGCAGAGTTTACTAGTTGAGGAGTCTCTAGTTGTGGAGTTTTTAGTTGCGAAGTGTCTAGTTTTGGAGTTTCTAGTTGTAAAGTTTCTAGTCGTGGAGTTTCTAGTTGCGGAGTTTTCTAGTTGTGGAGTCACTAGTTGTGGAGTTTCTAGTTGTGGAGTTTCTTGTTGCGGAGTTTCTAGTTGCAGAGTTTCTAGTTGCGGACGTTCTAGCTGTGGAGTTTCTATTTGCAGAGTTTCTAGTTGCATAGTTTCCAGTTGTAGAGTTTCTAGTTGTTGAGTTTTAGTTGCGGAGTTTCTAGTTGTGAAGATTCTAGTTGTGGAGTTTCTAGTTGTGGAGTTTCTAGTTGTGGAGTTTTTAGTTCCAGAGTTTCTAGTTGTGGAGTCTCTAATTGTTGAGTTTCTGGTTGTGGAGTTTCTAGTTGTGGAGTTTGTAGTTGTAGAGTCTGTAGTTGTGGAGTTTCTAGTTGTGGAGTTCCTAGTTATGGAGTCTCGAGTTGTGGAGTTTCTAGTTGCGGAGTTTCTAAATGTGGAGTTTCTAGTTGTGGAATTTGTAGTTGTGGAGTATCTAGTTGCGGTGTTTGAAGTTGTGGAGTATGTAGTTGGAGTTTCTAGTTGCGGAGTTTCTAGCTGTGGAGTTTCTAGTTGCGGAGTCTCTAGTTGTGCAGTCTCTAGTTGTGGAGTTTCTCGTTGTGGAGTTTCTAGTTGTGGAGTTTTTAGTTGTAAAGACTCTAGTTGTGGAGTTTCTAGTTGTGGAGTTTCTAGCTTTTTAGTTTCTAGTTGCGGAGTTTCTAGCTGCAAATTTCTAGCTGTGGAGTTTATAGTGGCGGAGTTTCTAGTTGCAGAGTTTCTAGTTGTGGAATCGGTCGTTGCGGAGTCTCAAGTGGTGGAGCGTCTAGTCGTGGAGATTCTAGTTGCGGAGTTTTCTTTTTGTGGAGTCTCCAGTTGTGGAATTTCTAGTTGTAGAGTTTCTAGTTCTTGAGTTTCTAGTTGTGGAGTCTATAGTTTTGGAGTATCTGGTTGTGGTGTTTCAAGTTGTGGAGTTTCTAGTTGTGGAGTTTCTAGTTGCGGAGTTTCTAGCTGTTGAGTTTCTAGTTGCCGAGTTTCTAGTTGCAAAGTCTCAAGTTGTGGAGTTTCTAGTGGTGGAGGTTCTAGTTGTGGAGTTTCTAGTTGCGCAGTTTCTAGCTGTGGAGTTTCTAGTTGCAGAGTCTCTAGTTGGCACTCTCTAGCTGTAGAGTTTCTAGTTGCGGAGTTTCTAGTTGGGGAGTTTCTAGTTGTGGAGACTCTAGTTGTGGAGTTTCTAGCTGTGGAGTTTCTAGCTTCGGAGTTTCTAGTTGCGGTGTTTACTAGTGTCAGAGTATCTAGTTGCAAGTTTCTAGCTGTGGAGTTTATAGTGGCGGAGTTTCTGGTTGCAGAGTTTCTAGTTGCGGAGTCTGTCGTTGTGGAGTCTCAAGTTGTGGAGTGTCTAGTCGTGGAGTTTCTAGTTGCGGAGTTTTCTAATTGGGGAGTTTTTTGTTGTAGAGTTTCTAGTTTTGAATTTCTAGTTGTGTATTTTCTAATTGCAGAGTTTCTAGTTGCGGAGTTTCTAGTTGTGTAGTTTCTAGTTTGGGAGTTTCTACTTAAGTTTATAGTTGTGGATTTTCTTGTTGCCGAGTTTCGAGTTGCAGAGTTTCAAGTTGTGGAGTATGTCGTTGCAGAGTCTCAAGTTGTGGAATGTCTAGTCGTGGAGTTTCTAGTTTCGGAGTCTTCTAGTTGTGGAAATTCTAGTTGTGGAGTTTCTATTTGCGGAGTTTATAGTTCTGGAGACTCTAGTTGTGGAGTTTCTAGTTGCGGAGTTTCTAGTTGCAGAGTTTCTAGTTGCAAGTTTCTAGCTGTGGAGTTTCTAGTTGCGGAGTTTCTAGTTGCAGAGTTTCTAGTTGCGGAGCCTGTCGTTGCGGAGTCTCAAGTTGTGGAGTGTCTAGTCGTGGAGTTTCTAGTTGCGGAGTTTTCTGGTTGTGGAGTCTCTAGTTGTGGAGTTTCTAGTTGTGGAGTTTCTAGTTGTGGAGTTTCTGGTTGCAGAGTTTCTAGTTGCGGAGTCTTTCGTTGCGGAGACTCAAGTTGTAGCGTGTCTAGTGGTGGAGTTTCTAGTTGCAGAATTTTCTAGTTGTGGAGTCTCTAGTTGTGGAGTTTCTTGTTGCGAAGTGTCTAGTTATGGAGTTTCTAGTTGTAAATTTTCTAGTGTTGGAGTTTCTAGTTGCCGAGTTTCTAGCTGTTGAGTTTGTAGTGGCGGAGTCTCTAGATGTGCAGTCTCTAGTTGTGGAGTCTCTTGCTGTGGAGTTCCTAGTTGTGGAGCTTCTAGTTGGGAAGTTTCTAGCTGTGGAGTTTCTAGTTGCGGAGTTTCTAGTTGCAGAGTTTCTAGTTGCAGACGTTCTAGCTGTGGAGTTTCTAGTTCCAGAGTTTCTAGTTGCGGAGTTTCTAGCTGTGGAGTTTCTAGTTGCGGAGTCTCTAGTTGTGCAGTCTCTAGTTGTGGAGTTTCTCGTTGTGGAGTTTCTAGTTGTGGAGTTTTTAGTTGTAAAGACTCTAGTTGTGGAGTTTCTAGTTGTCGAGTTTCTAGCTTTTTAGTTTCTAGTTGCGGAGTTTCTAGTTGCGGAGTTTCTAGTTGCACGTTTTAGCTGTGGAGTTTATAGTGGCGGAGTTTCTAGTTGCAGAGTTTCTAGTTGTGGAATCGGTCGTTGCGGAGTCTCAAGTGGTGGAGTGTCTAGTCGTGGAGACTCTAGTTGCGGAGTTTTCTTTTTGTGGAGTCTCCAGTTGTGGAATTTCTAGTTGTAGAGTTTCTAGTTCTTGAGTTTCTAGTTGTGGAGTCTGTAGTTTTGGAGTATCTGGTTGTGGTGTTTCAAGTTGTGGAGTTTCTAGTTGTGGAGTTTCTAGTTGCGGAGTTTCTAGCTGTTGAGTTTCTAGTTGCCGAGTTTCTAGTTGCAAAGTCTCAAGTTGTGGAGTTTCTAGTTGTGGAGGTTCTAGTTGTGGAGTTTCTAGTTGCGGAGTTTCTAGCTGTGGAGTTTCTAGTTGCGGAGTCTCTAGTTGGCAGTCTCTGGTTGTGGAGTTTCTAGCTGTGGAGTTTCTAATTGCAGAGTTTCTAGTTGCATAGTTTCTAGTTGTAGAGTTTCTAGTTGTGGAGTTTTAGTTGCGGAGTTTCTAGTTGTGAAGATTCTAGTTGTGGAGTTTCTAGTTGTGGAGTTTCTAGTTGTGGAGTTTTTAGTTGCAGAGTTTCTAGTTGTGGAGTCTCTAATTGTTGAGTTTCTGGTTGTGGAGTTTCTAGTTGTGGAGTTTGTAGTTGTAGAGTCTGTAGTTGTGGAGTTTCTAGTTGTGGAGTTCCTAGTTATGGAGTCTCGAGTTGTGGAGTTTCTAGTTGCGGAGTTTCTAAGTGTGGAGTTTCTAGTTGTGGAATTTGTAGTTGTGGAGTATCTAGTTGCAGTGTTTGAAGTTGTGGAGTTTGTAGTTGGAGTTTCTAGGTGTGGAGTTTCTAGTTGCTGAGTTTCTAGTGGCCGAGTTTCTAGTTGCGAAGTCTCAAGTTGTGCAGTCTCTAGTTTTGAAGTTTCTAGTTGTGGATTTTCTAGTTGCGGAGTTTCTAGTTGCGGAGTTTCAAGTTGTGTAGTTTCTAGTTGGGGAGTTTCTACTTAAGTTTATAGTTGTTTACTTTCTTGTTGCAGAGTTTCGAGTTGTAGAGTTTCAAGTTGTGGAGTTTCTAGTTCCGGAGTCTCTAGTTGTGGAGTTTCTAGTTGCGCAGTTTCTAGCTGTGGAGTTTCTAGTTGCGGAGTCTCTAGTTGTGCAGTCTCTAGTTGTGGAGTTTCTAGTTGCGGAGTTTCTAGTTGTGGAGTTTCTAGTTGTGGAGACTCTAGTTGTGAAGTTTCTAGTTGTGGAGTTTCTAGCTTTTGAGTTTCTAGTTGGAAGTTTCTAGTTGCGGTCTTTCTAGTTGCGGAATCTGTCGTTGCGGAGCCTCAAGTTGTGGATTGTCTAATCGTGGAGTTTCTAGTTGCGGAGTTTTCTTTTTGTGGAGTCACCAGTTGTGAGATTTCTAGTTCTAGAGTTTCTAGTTGCGAAGTTTCTAGTTGCGGAGTGTCTGGTGGTCGAGTTTCTAGTTCTGGAGTTTCTAGTTGTGGAGTCTGTAGTTGTGGAATTTGTAGTTGTGGAGTATCTGGTTGTGGTGTTTCAAGTTGTGGAGTTTCTATTTGTGGAGTTTCTAGTTGTGGAGTTTCTAGTTGTTGAGTTTCTAGTTGCCAAGTTTCTAGTTGCAAAGTCTCAAGTTGTGGAGTTTCTAGTTGTGGAGTTTCTAGTTGTGGAGTTTCTAGTTGCGGAGTTTCTAGTTGAGGAGTTTCTAGCTGTGGAGTTTCTAGTTGCGAAGTGTCTAGTTATAAAGTTTCTTGTTGTAAAGTTTCTAGTTGTGGAGTTTCTAGTTGCGGAGTTTCTAGCTGTGGAGTTTCTAGTTGCGGAGTCTCTAGTTGATTGATGATATGTGGGGTTTAACGTCTCAAAACCACCATATGATTATGAGAGACGCCGTAGTGGAGGGCTCCGGAAATTTCGACCACCTGGGGTTCTTTAACGTGCACCCAAATCTGATCACACCGGCCTACAACATTTCCGCCTCCATTGGAAATGCAGCCGCCGCCGCCGGGATTCGAACCCGCGACCTGCGGGTCAGCAGCCGAGTACCTTATCCACTTGACCACCGCAGCGGGGCAGTCTCTAGTTGTGCAGTCTCTAGTTGTGCAGTCTCTTGCTGTAGAGTTTCTAGTTGTGGAGCTTCTAGTTGGGAAGTTTCTAGCTTTGGAGTTTCTAGTTGCGGAGTTTCTTGTTGCAGAGTTTCTAGTTGTGGACGTTCTAGCTGTGGAGTTTCTAGTTGCAGAGTTTCTAGTTGCGGGCGCTCTAGCTGTGCAGTTTCTAGTTGCAGAGTTTCTAGTGGCGTAATTTTTAGTTGTGGAGTTTCTAGTTGTGGAGTTTTTAGTTGCGCAGTTTCTAGTTGTGGAGTTTGAAGTTGTGGAATTTATATGTGTGGAGTTTTTAGTTCTGCAGTTTAATGTTGTCGAGTTTCTAGTTGCAGAGTTTCCAGTAGTGGAGTTTCTAGTTGTGCAGTTTTTAGTTGTGGAGTCTCTAGTTAATGAGTCTCTTGTTGTGGAATTTCGAGTTTTGGAGTTTCTAGTTTTGGAGTTTGTACTTGCGGAGAGTCTGGTGGTGGAGTTTCTAGTTGTGGAGTTTCTAGTTGTGAAGTCTGTAGTTGCGGAGTCTCAAGTTGTAGAGTGTCTAGTCGTGGAGTTTCTAGTTGCGGAGTTTTCTAGTTGTGGAGTCTCTAGTTGTGGAGTTTCTAGTTGCAGAGTTTCTAGTTGCGGAGCCTGTCGTTGCGGAGTCTCAAGTTGTGGAGTGTCTAGTCGTGGAGTTTCTAGTTGCGAAGTTTTCTAGTTGGGGAGTTTCTAGTTGTGGAGTTTCTAGTTGCAGAGTTTCTAGTTGCGGAGTCTTTCATTGCGGAGACTCAAGTTGTAGAGTATGTAGTCGTGGAGTTTCTAGTTGCAAGTTTCTAGCTGTGGAGTTTCTAGTTGCGGAGTTTCTAGTTGCAGAGTTTCTAGTTGCGGAGCCTGTCGTTGCGGAGTCTCAAGTTGTGGAGTGTCTAGTCGTGGAGTTTCTAGTTGCGGAGTTTTCTGGTTGTGGAGTCTCTAGTTGTGGATTTTCTAGTTGTGGAGTTTCTAGTTGAGGAGTTTCTGGTTGCAGAGTTTCTAGTTGCGGAGTCTTTCGTTGCGGAGACTCAAGTTGTAGCGTGTCTAGTGGTGGAGTTTCTAGTTGCAGAATTTTCTAGTTGTGGAGTCTCTAGTTGTGGAGTTTCTTGTTGCGAAGTGTCTAGTTATGGAGTTTCTAGTTGTAAATTTTCTAGTTGTGGAGTTTCTAGTTGCGGAGTTTCTAGCTGTTGAGTTTCTAGTGGCGGAGTCTCTAGATGTGCAGTCTCTAGTTGTGGAGTCTCTTGCTGTGGAGTTCCTAGTTGTGGAGCTTCTAGTTGGGAAGTTTCTAGCTGTGGAGTTTCTAGTTGCGGAGTTTCTAGTTGCAGAGTTTCTAGTTGCAGACGTTCTAGCTTTGGAGTTTCTAGTTCCAGAGTTTCTAGTTGCGGGCGCTCTAGCTGTGCAGTTTCTAGTTGCAGAGTTTCTAGTGGCGTAGTTTCTAGTTGTGGTGTTTCAAGTTGTGGAGTTTCTAGTTGTGGAGTTTCTAGTTGCGGAGTTTCTAGCTGTTGAGTTCTAGTTGCCGAGTTTCTAGTTGCAAAGCCTCAAGTTGTTGAGTTTCTAGTTGTGGAGGTTATAGTTGTGGAGTTTCTAGTTGCGGAGTTTCTAGCTGTGGAGTTTCTAGTTGCAGAGTCTCTAGTTGGCAGTCTCTAGTTGTGGAGTTTCTAGTTGCGGAGTTTCTAGTTGGGGAGTTTCTAGTTGTGGAGACTCTAGTTGTGGAGTTTCTAGTTGTGGAGTTTCTAGCTTTGGAGTTTCTAGTTGCGGTGTTTACTAGTGCAGAGTATCTAGTTGCAAGTTTCTAGCTGTGGAGTTTATAGTGGCGGAGTTTCTGGTTGCAGAGTTTCTAGTTGCGGAGTCTGTCGTTGCGGAGTCTCAAGTTGTGGAGTGTCTAGTCGTGGAGTTTCTAGTTGCGGAGTTTTCTTTTTGAGGAGTCTCCAGTTGTGGTATTTCTAGTTGTGGAGTTTCTAGTTGCGGAGTTTCTAGTTGTTGAGTTTCTAGTTGCCGAGTTTCTAGTTGCAATGTCTCAAGTTGTGGAGTTTCTAGTTTTGGAGGTTCTAGTTGTGGAGTTTCTAGTTTCGGAGTTTCTAGCTGTGGAGTTTCTAGTTTCAGAGTCTCTAGTTGGCAGTCTCTAGTTGTGGAGTTTCTAGTTGCGGAGTTTCTAGTTGGGGAGTTTCTAGTCGTGGAGACTCTAGTTGTGGAGTTTCTAGTTGTGTAGTTTCTAGCTTTGGAGTTTCTAGTTGCGGAGTTTACTAGTTGCAGAGTTTCTAGTTGCAAGTTTCTAGCTGTGGAGTTTACACTGGCGGAGTTTCTGGTTGCAGAGTTTCTAGTTGCGGAGTCTGTCGTTGCGGAGTCTCAAGTTGTGGAGTGTCTAGTCGTGGAGTTTCTAGTTGCGGAGTTTTCTAGTTGGGGAGTTTCTTGTTGTAGAGTTTCTAGTTTTAAATTTCTAGTTGTGGATTTTCTAATTGCAGAGTTTCTAGTTGCGAAGTTTCTAGTTGTGTAGATTCTAGTTGGGGAGTTTCTACTTGAGTTTATAGTTGTGAATTTTCTTGTTGCAGAGTTTAGAGTTGCAGAGTTTCAAGTTGTGGAGTATGTCGATGCAGAGTCTCAAGTTTTGGAGTGTCTAGTCGTGGAGTTTCTAGTTTCGGAGTTTTCTAGTTGTGGAGTATCTAGTTGTGGAGTTTCTAGTTGCGGAGTTTCTACAGGTTTTCCCGCTCAATTTAATCCAAGCGCCAGCCAAATTAATCTAGGCGCCAGTCAATTTAATCCAGCCGCCACTGAAATTAATCCAGGTGCCATTCATTTTAATCCAAGTGCCACTGAAATTAATCCAATCGCCAGCCGATTTAATCCGGACGCCAGTGAATTTAATCCTGATGACATTGTGACTTCAAAACGACCCAGAATTTTCGGGAATGCGTGGAGTGAATAGCTTTGGAGTGAATTTAACAGGGAAAAGCCATGAATGAGTCACTAGTGACACAATGTGACTCGCGCGACTGTATCACGTCTATCACCCGCGTAAGCACTAATCACACCTTCGACATGCATATCAAAGGCAACGCTGTCCACACAGTAATAACTTGATACTTATTAGCCAGGCCAATGATCTCATCACGAGTGACTTAGGTGACGTCCTCACGCATATCACCCACGCACGCACTGTCTTAACCTTCCGCCATGCATATCAAATGAAACGTCTTTGAAAGGGCGGGATTTTGATACCTAAAACTCGCCCAAGTCACCTGATAACCAGTTCCTCAGGGGACGTCATCACAAATATCACCCGCACACGTAATTTACTCGCCTACCGACATGCATACTAAACGAAACGTCTTTGAGAGAGCGATAACGTGTTACCTATGACTCGGCCAACTGACTTGATCACTTGTGATTTAGGTGACGTCATCACGCCTATCACCCACGCACGCAATGTCTAACCTGCCATCATGTATACCAAACGAAACGTCTTCGAGAGGCTAATAAATTGAACGCTGTCAATCGGCCTAGTGACGTGATCACTAGTGACTAGTGTGACGTCATCGCGTCTGACACCCACGCACGCAGTGTCTAACCTGAGTTCATATATATCAAACGAAACGTCTTTGAGAGAGTAATAACTTGAACGCTGTCACAAAGCCCAGTGACGTCATCACTAGTGACTAGCGTGACGTCATCTCGCCTAAGACTCACGCAAGCACTCTCCAATGTGCCTTCATGCATATCAAACAAAACGTCTTTGAAAGGGTACTAACTTGAATGCTGGCACTAGGCCGAGTGACGTCATCACTAGTGACTCTCGTGACGTCATTACGCCTATCACACGCACACGCAGTGTCCAAACCTGTCTTCATGCATATCAAACGAAATGTCTTTGAGAGAGTAATAACTTGAACGCTGTCACAAGGCCCGGTGACGTCATCACTAGTGACTGGCGTGACGTCATCACGCCTATCACACACGCACGTCGTGTCCTAACCTGTCTTCATGCATATCAAACGAAATGCCTTTGAGAGAGTAATAACTTGAACGCTGTCACAAGGCCCAGTGACGTCATCACTAGTGACTGGCGTGACGTCATCACGCCTATCCCACACGCACGCAGTGTCCAAACCTGTCTTCATGCATATCAAACGAAATGTCTTTGAGAGAGTAATAATTTGAACGCTGTCACAAGGCCCAGTGACGTCATCACTAGTGACTGGCGTGACGTCATTATGCCTGACACCCACGCACGCAGTGTCCAAACCTGTCTTCATGCATATCAAACGAAATGTCTTTGAGAGAGTAATAACTTGAACGCTGTCACAAGGCCCAGTGACGTCATCACTAGTGACTGGCGTGACGTCATCATGCCTATCACACACGCACGCAGTGTCCAAACCTGTCTTCATGCATGTCAAACGAAATGTCTTTGAGAGAGTAATACCTTTAACGCTGTCACAAGGCCCAGTGACGTCTTCACTAGTGACTGGCGTGACGTCATCACGCCTGACACCCACGCACGCGGTGTCCTAACCTGTCTTCATGCATATCAAACGAAATGTCTTTCAGAGAGTAATAACTTGAACGCTGTCACAAGGCCCAGTGACGTCATCACTAGTGACTGGCGTGACGTCATCATGCCTATCACACACGCACGCAGTCTCCAAACCTGTCTTCATGCATATCAAAAGAAATGTCTTTGAGAAAGTAATACCTTTAACGCTGTCACAAGGCCCAGTGACGTCATCACTAGTGACTGGCGTGACGTCATCACGCCTGACACCCACGCACGCGGTGTCCTAACCTGTTTTCATGCATATCAAAAGAAATGTCTTAGAGAGAGTAATAACTTGAATGCTCTCACTAGGCCTAGCGACGTGAATACTAGTGACTCATGTGACGTCATCACGTCTATCACACACGCACGCGCTGTCCTAACCTGTTTTCATGCATATCGAAGAAACGTCTGTGAGAGAGCAATAATGTTATACTTATGACTCGGCCAACCGACTTGATCACTATTGACTCACGTGACGTCATCACGACTAACAGTCATGCAAGCACTCTCTAACGTGCTTTCATGAATATCAAACGAAACGTCATTGAGAGAACATTAACTTGAAGGCCGTTGCAGGCAGCGTCTGCTAGTAAAAAACTAACTTCTCGCGCTGCACAGCCGTTCACCGGCTAACCGGTATACGTAGGCACCAGATCGCGCGTTTCGAATTCAGTCAAAGGCGTCTTTACATGGCTTTTGTTTGACTTGACGCTTTTATTGACTTGTGTATATGCGATGGAAGCAACAGTACTTTCAAGCAGCAGTGTGGTACAACCCAACAACAGTGTCACATTGCTCGTTGAGGGCAGCGCTTCTCCTTCATTCAATAAATAGAAATAATGAAGTCGAAATGACAATTAAGCATTTTACAAACCATACTCAATTACGCAACATTCAACCGATACCCTCATCTCCCTGCGACACGTTCACTCCAGCTCGTAGTGTGGGTAGATAGATGTACGCGTCTTTTTTGTTGCTTCTCGTGTTTCGTAGAATGCCTTGAAAATGCGGGCAGCCAGGCCGCAATACTGTGAACGGACAGGCGTTCTACACTAAACAGGCACGCTCATTCCAAGCACACTAAGCTATAAGAAACGGCGAGGCGTAGAATGTAGAAAGGAAGGCACGAGTCAGCCACAGCATTGAATGGCGCATCAGCAAATGGCCAGTTGCAAATAGCAATAGTAGGTATCTCAAGTATGGGGACTGCCCTCTATTACGACGGATTTCTTTCACAGGATAACCAGATGAAATAATTGTTGAGCCGAAGGAGTGGTAGACAAATCTTTTTGTAGCAAGCTTTGGAGCAGGCAGACCGTGCGTCTTATGCTTGATTAAGGATATACAGTGTTATGACTATAGCCGAATTATATGCAAACGCCTGTTTCGTTTCTTGTGCTCATATCATGTCTGTTTGACACGTGAGCCCAAATTAGAGGGCGAGGAGAGCTTTTATAGTGCTTTTATAGTGCCTATATCTACCTGTTTCGGGCGTTGTAGCCTCAATTCGTATAGGTGCCTGTAAATGTCTGTTTTCGAAATCGATGCCTATATAAACGCTATTTAACCTGAAATTTTGCTTTCAAGTACCGCTGGAGCCCGGTATTCATGTTACCGGGCAAAATATAGGTTTCGGGACACTGTGTGGTGCAAACTACTGTTTATTTCACGGGTTACGTTTAGAACTGTCAAACTCAGAAGGCATTTTAGCCAAGAGGGAGGTAGACTAGCCTCTACACATGTATACCATCCATGTCGCGTCGTCTGCTCAGCCTCTTTCCAGTGTGCGCTCAGATGCGTAGGGAGCAGGAGGTGCCTCTGTGCAGCGGCAGGAAGATGAAGAATGAATGCGAAACTGTGGAGAGTCATCAGGGGAAGTAAGGAAGTAGAGTGCAGATAAAAAAGGAATATCTATGTAGTTTTTGTTTTTTGTTTGTCATTTACATGTGGTGCCTCACTGGGTCACCTGAAAATATTTATTTAGGCAGAGGAAAATGTTGCCTGCCCAATGAAAAGGTTTGTGTCACTAGAAATTTTAATTTGATCATTAGAAGCGGCGAAAGCATAATCTCAGGAGGTGAGCTTGAAACCTTTGCCACTAACTCTAAGAAGACTTCGTAAGTCCAATTCCTTCCCCGCTATTGGTATGAAATTCACTCGGAGCTGGAGCATCACACGACGTGCATGAGCACGTCATGCGCGCGTAACCTACACTCGCATGAGATGCACATGTAAGCCCGTGCGTGCAAGCGGTGTTCTGCCGTCTCGATGTTCTTTTGTATTGTACTGCGAGTTTTTGTGGGATGGATCCCTATCTGCGCGCACGTTTGGAGAGGCTGGCTTGGATAACGTATCCTTACCCCGATACACAGCGTCACACCGCTGGATCTTCTGCTAGGGACGATACACCAAAACCACGCCCAGCGTTGTGAATGCTGGCCCCGACACAATGCGCAAACTGCGAGAACACCAACGCAAACAAAATGGAGGCACCTTAGTCTCGCGTCTCTCTCGATATGAAATTAAATAAATAAGGCGAATAGATTTTGCCTGTGTGTTCTAACATTTTTGTAAACTTTCATGCTTCTATTTAGGCAACAGTTTGTACAAATTACACACGTTGTCTCAAATAGTTCTCGCAGTGTCACGTACTACTTTGACATAGGCAGGACCATTCTATCACCTTCACCATGTTGGGGCGCACACCCATGAGATGAAGATGAAGCCGTGTTCAGTTTGGCCTATCACCTCTTTATGCCACGCGTAGTACTGGAAATCTTGGTAAATGAGATCTTGAGCGCTCACTGCATTCATTCCTTTACGCTTCTCAAAACTCTTAAGTTTGTGTAACGACCCTTAAAGTGTTCACAGACAGAAGAACAATTGAGCCTGTGTGGTTAGGCCAAGTTAATACGCCGCAAAAAAAAAATCCTTCTGGCGCCTTGCACTCTGACTATTTGCGCATGTATAGCCCTTTTTAGCTAGGGCACACAGAAAGAGACGCAGAAGCATATTTCTACGATGGTTCACACTTAACTGACCATGCTGAACTAGAAAGGGAGAGACCGTATTCTGCGAACCCCGCGGAAAAACGCATGTTTATGCTAAATCATTACCCGCTTGTACAATTATAAACTAGAACATTTTTGCTTGCTTTCATGTCGTAGAGACAGATACCACACCTGTTTATTGGAAAATTTGAGTTTTGTCAAAGATTATTCTGCCTATATTCACAATTTTGGAAGCCTGAAAGAATCTTTTGACCACCTAATATTGTTGCCTAAATCCCGGTTTTTCAGTGCCTATAGAGCTGGCCTCTATAGTTACGACCTACCTGACATGTTTTCGCAACGCCGAAGCAAAGATGAAGCCCGTTTAAAATATCTACCGTACCCCAAGAAAAAAAATTGTTGTTCTGATAACGTCGAGCTCGTCAAATTGGTTATGAAAAGGGTGATCAAAGAGAACTGGGGCAAGTCCGTGAGAAACAAAATTTATTATTATACAGGCAAAGCAATTTTCATAAACACGCACCCATAGATGTGCTGCTGAGCAGTGTTCTACATATCAAGGCAGTCGAGGGCAGCTTGTACAAAAGTGTAATTGTGCCTATCATAAGCGGCACAGTCCACACGCTGGATGTGCTGCATAGTGTGCCCCGCGGCCTCAACCAGCAGAGCACGGCGATGTTCTTTCTTGGAGATCCCTTCCGGTGTCGTGAGGAGATCATCCCTCGGCTCGCTTAGGAATCCCTTTACACCTGCCTTGAACTTTGAGAAGAGCTCCTCAATCGGATTGAAGAAAGGGCTGTATGGCGGTAGCCACTTGACTGTGTGGTCGCTTGCCGCGAGGACAGCCTGTTCGGCGCGGCGGTGCGCTGGTGCGTTGTCAAACAGGAACACTGCCTGTATTCCTGGTTCCTGCTGTGAAACATTACTCGACACTTCTGCAAGAAAGTCGTTGAAGACAGCCCAGTGGACCTTGTCGGCAATCGTCCAGTGGAGAAGGCCATTTGCTGACATGCAGGTTATAACATTTACATTCGCCCCCTTCGCACTAGTTGACAAACGGCATGCTGGAGCACCTCGTTTCGCCCTACCGAAACTGCTGGGCTACCACACTGCCCTACCACACTGCTGCTTGAAGGTACTGTTGCTTCCATCGCATATACACAAGTCAAGAAAAGCGTCAAGTCAAACAAAAGCCATGTAAAGACGCCTTTGACTGAATTCGAAACGCGCGATCTGGTGCCTACGTATACCGGTTAGCCGGTGAACGGCTGTGCAGCGCGAGAAGTTAGTTTTTTACTAGCAGACGCTGCCTGCAACGGCCTTCAAGTTAATGTTCTCTCAATGACGTTTCGTTTGATATTCATGAAAGCACGTTAGAGAGTGCTTGCATGACTGTTAGTCGTGATGACGTCACGAGAGTCAATATTGATCAAGTCGGTTGGCCGAGTCATAAGTATAACATTATTGCTCTCTCACAGACGTTTCTTCGATATGCATGAAAACAGGTTAGGACAGCGCGTGCGTGTGTGATAGACGTGATGACGTCACATGAGTCACTAGTATTCACGTCGCTAGGCCTAGTGAGAGCATTCAAGTTATTACTCTCTCTAAGACATTTCTTTTGATATGCATGAAGACAGGTTAGGACACCGCGTGCGTGGGTGTCAGGCGTGATGACGTCACGCCAGTCACTAGTGATGACGTCACTGGGCCTTGAGACGGCGTTCAAGTTATTACTCTCTGAAAGACATTTCGTTTGATATGCATGAAGACAGGTTAGGACACCGCGTGCGTGGGTGTCAGGCATGATGACGTCACGCCAGTCACTAGTGATGACGTCACTGGGCCTTGTGACAGCGTTAAAGGTATTACCTTCTCAAAGACATTTCGTTTGATATGCATGAAGACAGGTTTGGACACTGCGTGCGTGTGTGATAGGCATGATGACGTCACGCCAGTCACTAGGGATGACGTCACTGGGCCTTGTGACAGCGTTCAAGTTATTACTCTCTCAAAGACATTTCGTTTGATATGCATGAAGACAGCTTTGGACACTGCGTGCGTGGGTGTCAGGCATGATGACGTCACGCCAGTCACTAGTGATGACGTCACTGGGCCTTGTGACAGCGTTCAAGTTATTACTCTCTCAAAGACATTTCGTTTGATATGCATGAAGACAGGTTTGGACACCGGGTGCGTGTGGGATAGGCGTGATGACGTCACGCCAGTCACTAGTGATGACGTCACTGGGCCTTGTGACAGCGTTCAAGTTATTACTCTCTCAAAGACATTTCGTTTGATATGCATGAAGACAGGTTAGGACACGACGTGCGTGTGTGATAGGCGTGATGACGTCACGCCAGTCACTAGTGATGACGTCACCGGGCCTTGTGACAGCGTTCAAGTTATTACTCTCTCAAAGACATTTCGTTTGATATGCATGAAGACAGGTTTGGACACTGCGTGTGCGTGTGATAGGCGTAATGACGTCACGAGTCACTAGTGATGACGTCACTCAGCCTAGTGCCAGCATTCAAGTTAGTACCCTTTCAAAGACGTTTTGTTTGATATGCATGAAGGCACATTGGAGAGTGCTTGCGTGAGTCTTAGGCGAGATGACGTCACGCCAGTCACTAGTGATGACGTCACTGGGCTTTGTGACAGCGTTCAAGTTATTACTCTCTCAAAGACGTTTCGTTTGATATATATGAACTCAGGTTAGACACTGCGTGCGTGGGTGTCAGACGCGATGACGTCACACTAGTCACTAGTGATCACGTCACTAGGCCGATTGACAGCGTTCAATTTATTAGCCTCTCGAAGACGTTTCGTTTGGTATGCATGATGGCAGGTTAGACATTGCGTGCGTGGGTGATAGGCGTGATGACGTCACCTAAATCACAAGTGATCAAGTCAGTTGGCCGCGTCATAGGTAACACGTAATCGCTCTCTCAAAGACGTTTCGTTTGGTATGCATGTCGGTAGGCGAGTAAATTACGTGTGCGGGTGATATTTGTGATGACGTCCCCTGAGGAACTGGTTATCAGGTGACTTGGCCGAGTTTTAGGTATCAAAATCCCGCCCTTTCAAAGACGTTTCATTTGATATGCATGGCGGAAGGTTAAGACAGTGCGTGCGTGGGTGATATGCGTGAGGACGTCACCTAAGTCACTCGTGATGAGATCATTGGCCTGGCTAATAAGTATCAAGTTATTACTGTGTGGACAGCGTTGCCTTTGATATGCATGTCGAAGGTGTGATTAGTGCTTACGCGGGTGATAGACGTGATACAGTCGCGCGAGTCACATTGTGTCACTAGTGACTCATTCATGGCTTTTCCCTGTTAAATTCACTCCAAAGCTATTCACTCCACGCATTCCCGAAAATTCTGGGTCGTTTTGAAGTCACAATGTCATCAGGATTAAATTCACTGGCGTCCGGATTAAATCGGCTGGCGGTTGGATTAATTTCAGTGGCACTTGGATTAAAATGAATGGCACCTGGATTAATTTCAGTGGCGGCTGGATTAAATTGACTGGCGCCTAGATTAATTTGGCTGGCGCTTGGATTAAATTGAGCGGGAAAACCTGTAGCTGTTGAGTTTCTAGTTGCCGAGTTTCTAGTTGCAAAGTCTCAAGTTGTGGAGTTTCTAGTGGTGGAGGTTCTAGTTGTGGAGTTTCTAGTTGCGCAGTTTCTAGCTGTGGAGTTTCTAGTTGCAGAGTTTCTAGTTGGCAGTCTCTAGGTGTGGAGTTTCTAGTTGCGGAGTTTCTAGTTGGGGAGTTTCTAGTTGCTGAGACTCTAGTTGTGGAGTTTCTAGCTGTGGAGTTTCTAGCTTCGGAGTTTCTAGTTGCGGTGTTTACTAGTGTCAGAGTATCTAGTTGGAAGTTTCTAGCTGTGGAGTTTATAGTGGCGGAGTTTCTGGTTGCAGAGTTTCTAGTTGCGGAGTCTGTCGTTGTGGAGTCTCAAGTTGTGGAGTGTCTAGTCGTGGAGTTTCTAGTTGCGGAGTTTTCTAATTGGGGACTTTTTTGTTGTAGAGTTTCTAGTTTTAAATTTCTAGTGTATTTTCTAATTGCAGAGTTTCTAGTTGCGGAGTTTCTAGTTGTGTAGTTTCTAGTTTGGGAGTTTCTACTTAAGTTTATAGTTGTGGATTTTCTTGTTGCCGAGTTTCGAGTTGCAGAGTTTCAAGTTGTGGAGTATGTCGTTGCAGAGTCTCAAGTTGTGGAATGTCTAGTCGTGGAGTTTCTAGTTTCGGAGTTTTCTAGTTGTGGAAATTCTAGTTGTGGAGTTTCTGACTGTGGAGTTTCTAGTTTCAGAGCCTCTAGTTGTGCAGTCTCTAGTTGTGGAGTTTCTACTTGTGGAGTTTATAGTTCTGGAGACTCTAGTTGTGGAGTTTCTAGTTGCGGAGTTTCTAGTTGCAGAGTTTCTAGTTGCAAGTTTCTAGCTGTGGAGTTTCTAGTTGCGGAGTTTCTAGTTGCAGAGTTTCTAGTTGCGGAGCCTGTCGTTGCGGAGTCTCAAGTTGTGGAGTGTCTAGTCGTGGAGTTTCTAGTTGCGGAGTTTTCTGGTTGTGGAGTCTCTAGTTGTGGATTTTCTAGTTGTGGAGTTTCTAGTTGAGGAGTTTCTGGTTGCAGAGTTTCTAGTTGCGGAGTCTTTCGTTGCGGAGACTCAAGTTGTAGCGTGTCTAGTGGTGGAGTTTCTAGTTGCAGAATTTTCTAGTTGTGGAGTCTCTAGTTGTGGAGTTTCTTGTTGCGAAGTGTCTAGTTATGGAGTTTCTAGTTGTAAATTTTCTAGTTGTGGAGTTTCTAGTTGCGGAGTTTCTAGCTGTTGAGTTTCTAGTGGCGGAGTCTCTAGATGTGCAGTCTCTAGTTGTGGAGTCTCTTGCTGTGGAGTTCCTAGTTGTGGAGCTTCTAGTTGGGAAGTTTCTAGCTGTGGAGTTTCTAGTTGCGGAGTTTCTAGTTGCAGAGTTTCTAGTTGCAGACGTTCTAGCTTTGGAGTTTCTAGTTCCAGAGTTTCTAGTTGCGGGCGCTCTAGCTGTGCAGTTTCTAGTTGCAGAGTTTCTAGTGGCGTAGTTTCTAGTTGTGGTGTTTCAAGTTGTGGAGTTTCTAGTTGTGGAGTTTCTAGTTGCGGAGTTTCTAGCTGTTGAGTTCTAGTTGCCGAGTTTCTAGTTGCAAAGCCTCAAGTTGTTGAGTTTCTAGTTGTGGAGGTTATAGTTGTGGAGTTTCTAGTTGCGGAGTTTCTAGCTGTGGAGTTTCTAGTTGCAGAGTCTCTAGTTGGCAGTCTCTAGTTGTGGAGTTTCTAGTTGCGGAGTTTCTAGTTGGGGAGTTTCTAGTTGTGGAGACTCTAGTTGTGGAGTTTCTAGTTGTGGAGTTTCTAGCTTTGGAGTTTCTAGTTGCGGTGTTTACTAGTGCAGAGTATCTAGTTGCAAGTTTCTAGCTGTGGAGTTTATAGTGGCGGAGTTTCTGGTTGCAGAGTTTCTAGTTGCGGAGTCTGTCGTTGCGGAGTCTCAAGTTGTGGAGTGTCTAGTCGTGGAGTTTCTAGTTGCGGAGTTTTCTTTTTGAGGAGTCTCCAGTTGTGGTATTTCTAGTTGTGGAGTTTCTAGTTGCGGAGTTTCTAGTTGTTGAGTTTCTAGTTGCCGAGTTTCTAGTTGCAATGTCTCAAGTTGTGGAGTTTCTAGTTTTGGAGGTTCTAGTTGTGGAGTTTCTAGTTTCGGAGTTTCTAGCTGTGGAGTTTCTAGTTTCAGAGTCTCTAGTTGGCAGTCTCTAGTTGTGGAGTTTCTAGTTGCGGAGTTTCTAGTTGGGGAGTTTCTAGTCGTGGAGACTCTAGTTGTGGAGTTTCTAGTTGTGTAGTTTCTAGCTTTGGAGTTTCTAGTTGCGGAGTTTACTAGTTGCAGAGTTTCTAGTTGCAAGTTTCTAGCTGTGGAGTTTACACTGGCGGAGTTTCTGGTTGCAGAGTTTCTAGTTGCGGAGTCTGTCGTTGCGGAGTCTCAAGTTGTGGAGTGTCTAGTCGTGGAGTTTCTAGTTGCGGAGTTTTCTAGTTGGGGAGTTTCTTGTTGTAGAGTTTCTAGTTTTAAATTTCTAGTTGTGGATTTTCTAATTGCAGAGTTTCTAGTTGCGAAGTTTCTAGTTGTGTAGATTCTAGTTGGGGAGTTTCTACTTGAGTTTATAGTTGTGAATTTTCTTGTTGCAGAGTTTAGAGTTGCAGAGTTTCAAGTTGTGGAGTATGTCGATGCAGAGTCTCAAGTTTTGGAGTGTCTAGTCGTGGAGTTTCTAGTTTCGGAGTTTTCTAGTTGTGGAGTATCTAGTTGTGGAGTTTCTAGTTGCGGAGTTTCTAGCTGTTGAGTTTCTAGTTGCCGAGTTTCTAGTTGCAAAGTCTCAAGTTGTGGAGTTTCTAGTGGTGGAGGTTCTAGTTGTGGAGTTTCTAGTTGCGCAGTTTCTAGCTGTGGAGTTTCTAGTTGCAGAGTTTCTAGTTGGCAGTCTCTAGGTGTGGAGTTTCTAGTTGCGGAGTTTCTAGTTGGGGAGTTTCTAGTTGTGGAGACTCTAGTTGTGGAGTTTCTAGCTGTGGAGTTTCTAGCTTCGGAGTTTCTAGTTGCGGTGTTTACTAGTGTCAGAGTATCTAGTTGGAAGTTTCTAGCTGTGGAGTTTATAGTGGCGGAGTTTCTGGTTGCAGAGTTTCTAGTTGCGGAGTCTGTCGTTGTGGAGTCTCAAGTTGTGGAGTGTCTAGTCGTGGAGTTTCTAGTTGCGGAGTTTTCTAATTGGGGACTTTTTTGTTGTAGAGTTTCTAGTTTTAAATTTCTAGTTGTGTATTTTCTAATTGCAGAGTTTCTAGTTGCGGAGTTTCTAGTTGTGTAGTTTCTAGTTTGGGAGTTTCTACTTAAGTTTATAGTTGTGGATTTTCTTGTTGCCGAGTTTCGAGTTGCAGAGTTTCAAGTTGTGGAGTATGTCGTTGCAGAGTCTCAAGTTGTGGAATGTCTAGTCGTGGAGTTTCTAGTTTCGGAGTTTTCTAGTTGTGGAAATTCTAGTTGTGGAGTTTCTATTTGCGGAGTTTCTGACTGTGGAGTTTCTAGTTTCAGAGCCTCTAGTTGTGCAGTCTCTAGTTGTGGAGTTTCTACTTGTGGAGTTTATAGTTCTGGAGACTCTAGTTGTGGAGTTTCTAGTTGCGGAGTTTCTAGTTGCAGAGTTTCTAGTTGCAAGTTTCTAGCTGTGGAGTTTCTAGTTGCGGAGTTTCTAGTTGCAGAGTTTCTAGTTGCGGAGCCTGTCGTTGCGGAGTCTCAAGTTGTGGAGTGTCTAGTCGTGGAGTTTCTAGTTGCGGAGTTTTCTGGTTGTGGAGTCTCTAGTTGTGGATTTTCTAGTTGTGGAGTTTCTAGTTGAGGAGTTTCTGGTTGCAGAGTTTCTAGTTGCGGAGTCTTTCGTTGCGGAGACTCAAGTTGTAGCGTGTCTAGTGGTGGAGTTTCTAGTTGCAGAATTTTCTAGTTGTGGAGTCTCTAGTTGTGGAGTTTCTTGTTGCGAAGTGTCTAGTTATGGAGTTTCTAGTTGTAAATTTTCTAGTTGTGGAGTTTCTAGTTGCGGAGTTTCTAGCTGTTGAGTTTCTAGTGGCGGAGTCTCTAGATGTGCAGTCTCTAGTTGTGGAGTCTCTTGCTGTGGAGTTCCTAGTTGTGGAGCTTCTAGTTGGGAAGTTTCTAGCTGTGGAGTTTCTAGTTGCGGAGTTTCTAGTTGCAGAGTTTCTAGTTGCAGACGTTCTAGCTTTGGAGTTTCTAGTTCCAGAGTTTCTAGTTGCGGGCGCTCTAGCTGTGCAGTTTCTAGTTGCAGAGTTTCTAGTGGCGTAGTTTCTAGTTGTGGTGTTTCAAGTTGTGGAGTTTCTAGTTGCGGAGTTTCTAGCTGTTGAGTTCTAGTTGCCGAGTTTCTAGTTGCAAAGCCTCAAGTTGTGGAGTTTCTAGTTTTGGAGGTTCTAGTTGTGGAGTTTCTAGTTTCGGAGTTTCTAGCTGTGGAGTTTCTAGTTTCAGAGTCTCTAGTTGGCAGTCTCTAGTTGTGGAGTTTCTAGTTGCGGAGTTTCTAGTTGGGGAGTTTCTAGTCGTGGAGACTCTAGTTGTGGAGTTTCTAGTTGTGTAGTTTCTAGCTTTGGAGTTTCTAGTTGCGGAGTTTACTAGTTGCAGAGTTTCTAGTTGCAAGTTTCTAGCTGTGGAGTTTACACTGGCGGAGTTTCTGGTTGCAGAGTTTCTAGTTGCGGAGTCTGTCGTTGCGGAGTCTCAAGTTGTGGAGTGTCTAGTCGTGGAGTTTCTAGTTGCGGAGTTTTCTAGTTGGGGAGTTTCTTGTTGTAGAGTTTCTAGTTTTAAATTTGTAGTTGTGGATTTTCTAATTGCAGAGGGTCTAGTTGCGAAGTTTCTAGTTGTGTAGATTCTAGTTGGGGAGTTTCTACTTGAGTTTATAGTTGTGGATTTTCTTGTTGCAGAATTTAGAGTTGCAGAGTTTCAAGTTGTGGAGTATGTCGATGCAGAGTCTCAAGTTTTGGAGTGTCTAGTCGTGGAGTTTCTAGTTTCGGAGTTTTCTAGTTGTGGAGTATCTGGTTGTGGAGTTTCTAGTTGCGGAGTTTCTGACTGTGGAGTTTGTAGTTGCAGAGTCTCTAGTTGTGCAGTCTCTAGTTGTGGAGATTCTAGTTGTGGAGTTGATAGTTGTGGTGACTCTAGTTGTGGAGTTTCTAGTTGCGGAGTTTCTAGTTGCAGAGTTTCTAGTTGCAAGTTTCCAGCTGTGGAGTTTCAAGTTGCGGAGTTTCTAGCTGTGGAGTTTCTAGTTGTGGAGTCTCTAGATGAGGAGTCTCTAGTTGTGGAGTTTCTAGTTCTGGAGTTTCTAGTTGCAGAGTTTTTACTTGCGAAGTCTGTCGTTGCGGAGTCTCAAATTGTAGAGTGTCTAGTCGTGGAGTTTCTAGTGGCGGAGTTTTCTAGTTGTGGAGTCTCTAGTTGTGGAGTTTCTAGTTGCGAAGTGTCTAGATATAGAGTTTCTAGTTGTAAAGTTTCTAGTTGTGGAGTTTGTAGTTGCGGAGTTTCTAGCTGTGGAGTTTCTTGTTGCGGGGTCTCTAGTTGTGCAGTCTCTAGTTGTGGAGTCTCTTGCTGAAGAGTTCCTAGTTGAGGAGTTTCTAGTTGGGGAGTTTCTAGCTGTGGAGTTTCTTGTTGCGGAGTTTCTAGTTGCAGAGTTTCTAGTTGCGGACGTTCTAGTTGCGGTATCTCTAGTTGTGGAGTTTCTAGTTGCGGAGTTTCTAGCTGTGGAGTTTCTAGTTGCGGAGTCTCTAGTTGTGCAGTCTCTAGTTGTGGAGTTTCTCGTTGTGGAGTTTCTAGTTGTGGAGTTTTTAGTTGTAAAGACTCTAGTTGTGGAGTTTCTAGTTGTGGAGTTTCTAGCTTTTTAGTTTCTAGTTGCGGAGTTTCTAGTTGCGGAGTTTCTAGTTGCACGTTTTAGCTGTGGAGTTTATAGTGGCGGAGTTTCTAGTTGCAGAGTTTCTAGTTGTGGAATCGGTCGTTGCGGAGTCTCAAGTGGTGAAGTGTCTAGTCGTGGAGACTCTAGTTGCGGAGTTTTCTTTTTGTGGAGTCTCCAGTTGTGGAATTTCTAGTTGTAGAGTTTCTAGTTCTTGAGTTTCTAGTTGTGGAGTCTGTAGTTTTGGAGTATCTGGTTGTGGTGTTTCAAGTTGTGGAGTTTCTAGTTGTGGAGTTTCTAGTTGCGGAGTTTCTAGCTGTTGAGTTTCTAGTTGCCGAGTTTCTAGTTGCAAAGTCTCAAGTTGTGGAGTTTCTAGTTGTGGAGGTTCTAGTTGTGGAGTTTCTAGTTGCGGAGTTTCTAGCTGTGGAGTTTCTAGTTGCAGAGTCTCTAGTTGGCAGTCTCTGGTTGTGGAGTTTCTAGCTGTGGAGTTTCTAATTGCAGAGTTTCTAGTTGCATAGTTTCTAGTTGTAGAGTTTCTAGTTGTGGAGTTTTAGTTGCGGAGTTTCTAGTTGTGAAGATTCTAGTTGTGGAGTTTCTAGTTGTGGAGTTTCTAGTTGTGGAGTTTTTAGTTGCAGAGTTTCTAGTTGTGGAGTCTCTAATTGTTGAGTTTCTGGTTGTGGAGTTTCTAGTTGTGGAGTTTGTAGTTGTAGAGTCTGTAGTTGTGGAGTTTCTAGTTGTGGAGTTCCTAGTTATGGAGTCTCGAGTTGTGGAGTTTCTAGTTGCGGAGTTTCTAAGTGTGGAGTTTCTAGTTGTGGAATTTGTAGTTGTGGAGTATCTAGTTGCAGTGTTTGAAGTTGTGGAGTTTGTAGTTGGAGTTTCTAGGTGTGGAGTTTCTAGTTGCTGAGTTTCTAGTGGCCGAGTTTCTAGTTGCGAAGTCTCAAGTTGTGCAGTCTCTAGTTTTGAAGTTTCTAGTTGTGGATTTTCTAGTTGCGGAGTTTCTAGTTGCGGAGTTTCAAGTTGTGTAGTTTCTAGTTGGGGAGTTTCTACTTAAGTTTATAGTTGTTTACTTTCTTGTTGCAGAGTTTCGAGTTGTAGAGTTTCAAGTTGTGGAGTTTCTAGTTCCGGAGTCTCTAGTTGTGGAGTTTCTAGTTGCGCAGTTTCTAGCTGTGGAGTTTCTAGTTGCGGAGTCTCTAGTTGTGCAGTCTCTAGTTGTGGAGTTTCTAGTTGCGGAGTTTCTAGTTGTGGAGTTTCTAGTTGTGGAGACTCTAGTTGTGAAGTTTCGAGCTTTTGAGTTTCTAGTTGGAAGTTTCTAGTTGCGGTCTTTCTAGTTGCGGAATCTGTCGTTGCGGAGCCTCAAGTTGTGGATTGTCTAATCGTGGAGTTTCTAGTTGCGGAGTTTTCTTTTTGTGGAGTCACCAGTTGTGAGATTTCTAGTTGTAGAGTTTCTAGTTGCGGAGTTTCTAGTTGCGGAGTGTCTGGTGGTGGAGTTTCTAGTTCTGGAGTTTCTAGTTGTGGAGTCTGTAGTTGTGGAATTTGTAGTTGTGGAGTATCTGGTTGTGGTGTTTCAAGTTGTGGAGTTTCTATTTGTGGAGTTTCTAGTTGTGGAGTTTCTAGTTGTTGAGTTTCTAGTTGCCAAGTTTCTAGTTGCAAAGTCTCAAGTTGTGGAGTTTCTAGTTGTGGAGTTTCTAGTTGTGGAGTTTCTAGTTGCGGAGTTTCTAGTTGAGGAGTTTCTAGCTGTGGAGTTTCTAGTTGCGAAGTGTCTAGTTATAAAGTTTCTTGTTGTAAAGTTTCTAGTTGTGGAGTTTCTAGTTGCGGAGTTTCTAGCTGTGGAGTTTCTAGTTGCGGAGTCTCTAGTTGATTGATGATATGTGGGGCTTAACGTCTCAAAACCACCATATGATTATGAGAGACGCCGTAGTGGAGGGCTCCGGAAATTTCGACCACCTGGGGTTCTTTAACGTGCACCCAAATCTGATCACACCGGCCCACAACATTTCCGCCTCCATTGGAAATGCAGCCGCCGCCGCCGGGATTCGAACCCGCGACCTGCGGGTCAGCAGCCGAGTACCTTATCCACTTGACCACCGCAGCGGGGCAGTCTCTAGTTGTGCAGTCTCTAGTTGTGCAGTCTCTTGCTGTAGAGTTTCTAGTTGTGGAGCTTCTAGTTGGGAAGTTTCTAGCTTTGGAGTTTCTAGTTGCGGAGTTTCTTGTTGCAGAGTTTCTAGTTGCGGACGTTCTAGCTGTGGAGTTTCTAGTTGCAGAGTTTCTAGTTGCGGGCGCTCTAGCTGTGCAGTTTCTAGTTGCAGAGTTTCTAGTGGCGTAATTTTTAGTTGTGGAGTTTCTAGTTGTGGAGTTTTTAGTTGCGCAGTTTCTAGTTGTGGAGTTTGAAGTTGTGGAATTTATATGTGTGGAGTTTTTAGTTGTGCAGTTTAATGTTGTCGAGTTTCTAGTTGCAGAGTTTCCAGTAGTGGAGTTTCTAGTTGTGCAGTTTTTAGTTGTGGAGTCTCTAGTTAATGAGTCTCTTGTTGTGGAATTTCGAGTTTTGGAGTTTCTAGTTTTGGAGTTTGTACTTGCGGAGAGTCTGGTGGTGGAGTTTCTAGTTGCGGAGTTTCTAGCTGTGGAGTTTCTAGTTGCGGAGTCTCTAGTTGTGCAGTCTCTAGTTGTGGAGTTTCTCGTTGTGGAGTTTCTAGTTGTGGAGTTCTTAGTTGTAAAGACTCTAGTTGTGGAGTTTCTAGTTGTGGAGTTTCTAGCTTTTTAGTTTATAGTTGCGGAGTTTCTAGTTGCAAGTTTCTAGCTGTGGAGTTTATAGTGGCGGAGTTTCTAGTTGCAGAGTTTCTAGTTGTGGAATCGGTCGTTGCGGAGTCTCAAGTGGTGGAGCGTCTAGTCGTGGAGATTCTAGTTGCGGAGTTTTCTTTTTGTGGAGTCTCCAGTTGTGGAATTTCTAGTTGTAGAGTTTCTAGTTTTTGAGTTTCTAGTTGTGGAGTCTGTAGTTTTGGAGTATCTGGTTGTGGTGTTTCAAGTTGTGGAGTTTCTAGTTGTGGAGTTTCTAGTTGCGGAGTTTCTAGCTGTTGAGTTTCTAGATGCCGAGTTTCTAGTTGCAAAGTCTCAAGTTGTGGAGTTTCTAGTGGTGGAGGTTCTAGTTGTGGAGTTTCTAGTTGCGCAGTTTCTAGCTGTGGAGTTTCTAGTTGCAGAGTCTCTAGTTGGCAGTCTCTAGCTGTGGTGTTTCTAGTTGCGGAGTTCCTAGTTGGGGAGTTTCTAGTTGTGGAGTTTCTAGTTGTGGAGTTTCTAGCTGTGGAGTTTCTAGCTTTGGAGTTTCTAGTTGCGGTGTTTACTAGTGTCAGAGTATCTAGTTGCAAGTTTCTAGCTGTGGAGTTTATAGTGGCGGAGTTTCTGGTTGCAGAGTTTCTAGTTGCGGAGTCTGTCGTTGTGGAGTCTCAAGTAGTGGAGTGTCTAGTCGTGGAGTTTCTAGTTGCGGAGTTTTCTAATTGGGGAGTTTTTTGTTGTAGAGTTTCTAGTTTTAAATTTCTAGTTGTGTATTTTCTAATTGCAGAGTTTCTAGTTGCGGAGTTTGTAGTTGTGTAGTTTCTAGTTTGGGAGTTTCTACTTAAGTTTATAGTTGTGGATTTTCTTGTTGCCGAGTTTCGAGTTGCAGAGTTTCAAGTTGTGGAGTATGTCGTTGCAGAGTCTCAAGTTGTGGAATGTCTAGTCGTGGAGTTTCTAGTTTCGGAGTTTTCTAGTTGTGGAAATTCTAGTTGTGGAGTTTCTATTTGCGGAGTTTCTGACTGTGGAGTTTCTAGTTTCAGAGCCGCTAGTTGTGCAGTCTCTAGTTGTGGAGTTTCTAGTTGTGGAGTTTATAGTTGCAGAGACTCTAGTTGTGGTTGTTTCTAGTTGCGGAGTTTCTAGATGCAGAGTTTCTAGTTGCAAGTTTCTAGCTGTGGAGTTTCTAGTTGCGGAGTTTCTAGTTGCAGAGTTTCTAGTTGCGGAGCCTGTCGTTGCGGAGTCTCAAGTTGTGGAGTGTCTAGTCGTGGAGTTTCTAGTTGCGGAGTTTTCTAGTTGTGGAGTCTCTAGTTGTGGAGTTTCTAGTTGTGGAGTTTCTAGTTGTGGAGTTTCTAGTTGCAGAGTTTCTAGTTGCGGAGTCTTTCGTTGCGGAGTCTCAAGTTGTAGCGTGTCTAGTGGTGGAGTTTCCAGTTGCAGAATTTTCTAGTTGTGGAGTCTCTAGTTGTGGAGTTTCTAGTTGCGAAGTGTCTAGTTGTGGAGTTTCTAGTTGTAAAGTTTCTAGTTGTGGAGTTTTTAGTTGCGGAGTTTCTAGCTGTTGAGTTTCTAGTGGCGGAGTCTCTAGATGTGCAGTCTCTAGTTGTGGAGTCTCTTGCTGTGGAGTTCCTAGTTGTGGAGCTTCTAGTTGGGAAGTTTCTAGCAGTGGAGTTTCTAGTTGCGGAGTTTCTAGTTGCAGAGTTTCTAGTTGCAGACGTTCTAGCTGTGGAGTTTCTAGTTCCAGAGTATCTAGTTGCGGGCGCTCTAGCTGTGCAGTTTCTAGTTGCAGAGTTTCTAGTGGCGTAGTTTCTAGTTGTGGTGTTTCAAGTTGTGGAGTTTCTAGTTGTGGAGTTTCTAGTTGCGGAGTTTCTAGTGTTGAGTTCTAGTTGCCGAGTTTCTAGTTGCAAAGTCTCAAGTTGTTGAGTTTCTAGTTGTGGAGTTTCTAGTTGTGGAGTTTCTAGTTGCAGAGTTTCTAGTTGCGGAGTCTTAAATTGCGGAGTCCCAAGTTGTAGAGTGTCTAGTCGTGGAGTTTCTAGTTGCAGAGTTTTCTAGTTGAGGAGTCTCTAGTTGTGGAGTTTTTAGTTGCGAAGTGTCTAGTTTTGGAGTTTCTAGTTGTAAAGTTTCTAGTCGTGGAGTTTCTAGTTGCGGAGTTTTCTAGTTGTGGAGTCACTAGTTGTGGAGTTTCTAGTTGTGGAGTTTCTTGTTGCGGAGTTTCTAGTTGCAGAGTTTCTAGTTGCGGACGTTCTAGCTGTGGAGTTTCTATTTGCAGAGTTTCTAGTTGCATAGTTTCCAGTTGTAGTGTTTCTAGTTGTTGAGTTTTAGTTGCGGAGTTTCTAGTTGTGAAGATTCTAGTTGTGGAGTTTCTAGTTGTGGAGTTTCTAGTTGTGGAGTTTTTAGTTCCAGAGTTTCTAGTTGTGGAGTCTCTAATTGTTGAGTTTCTGGTTGTGGAGTTTCTAGTTGTGGAGTTTGTAGTTGTAGAGTCTGTAGTTGTGGAGTTTCTAGTTGTGGAGTTCCTAGTTATGGAGTCTCGAGTTGTGGAGTTTCTAGTTGCGGAGTTTCTAAATGTGGAGTTTCTAGTTGTGGAATTTGTAGTTGTGGAGTATCTAGTTGCGGTGTTTGAAGTTGTGGAGTATGTAGTTGGAGTTTCTAGTTGCGGAGTTTCTAGCTGTGGAGTTTCTAGTTGCGGAGTCTCTAGTTGTGCAGTCTCTAGTTGTGGAGTTTCTCGTTGTGGAGTTTCTAGTTGTGGAGTTTTTAGTTGTAAAGACTCTAGTTGTGGAGTTTCTAGTTGTGGAGTTTCTAGCTTTTTAGTTTCTAGTTGCGGAGTTTCTAGCTGCAAATTTCTAGCTGTGGAGTTTATAGTGGCGGAGTTTCTAGTTGCAGAGTTTCTAGTTGTGGAATCGGTCGTTGCGGAGTCTCAAGTGGTGGAGCGTCTAGTCGTGGAGATTCTAGTTGCGGAGTTTTCTTTTTGTGGAGTCTCCAGTTGTGGAATTTCTAGTTGTAGAGTTTCTAGTTCTTGAGTTTCTAGTTGTGGAGTCTATAGTTTTGGAGTATCTGGTTGTGGTGTTTCAAGTTGTGGAGTTTCTAGTTGTGGAGTTTCTAGTTGCGGAGTTTCTAGCTGTTGAGTTTCTAGTTGCCGAGTTTCTAGTTGCAAAGTCTCAAGTTGTGGAGTTTCTAGTGGTGGAGGTTCTAGTTGTGGAGTTTCTAGTTGCGCAGTTTCTAGCTGTGGAGTTTCTAGTTGCAGAGTCTCTAGTTGGCACTCTCTAGCTGTAGAGTTTCTAGTTGCGGAGTTTCTAGTTGGGGAGTTTCTAGTTGTGGAGACTCTAGTTGTGGAGTTTCTAGCTGTGGAGTTTCTAGCTTCGGAGTTTCTAGTTGCGGTGTTTACTAGTGTCAGAGTATCTAGTTGCAAGTTTCTAGCTGTGGAGTTTATAGTGGCGGAGTTTCTGGTTGCAGAGTTTCTAGTTGCGGAGTCTGTCGTTGTGGAGTCTCAAGTTGTGGAGTGTCTAGTCGTGGAGTTTCTAGTTGCGGAGTTTTCTAATTGGGGAGTTTTTTGTTGTAGAGTTTCTAGTTTTGAATTTCTAGTTGTGTATTTTCTAATTGCAGAGTTTCTAGTTGCGGAGTTTCTAGTTGTGTAGTTTCTAGTTTGGGAGTTTCTACTTAAGTTTATAGTTGTGGATTTTCTTGTTGCCGAGTTTCGAGTTGCAGAGTTTCAAGTTGTGGAGTATGTCGTTGCAGAGTCTCAAGTTGTGGAATGTCTAGTCGTGGAGTTTCTAGTTTCGGAGTTTTCTAGTTGTGGAAATTCTAGTTGTGGAGTTTCTATTTGCGGAGTTTATAGTTCTGGAGACTCTAGTTGTGGAGTTTCTAGTTGCGGAGTTTCTAGTTGCAGAGTTTCTAGTTGCAAGTTTCTAGCTGTGGAGTTTCTAGTTGCGGAGTTTCTAGTTGCAGAGTTTCTAGTTGCGGAGCCTGTCGTTGCGGAGTCTCAAGTTGTGGAGTGTCTAGTCGTAGAGTTTCTAGTTGCGGAGTTTTCTGGTTGTGGAGTCTCTAGTTGTGGAGTTTCTAGTTGTGGAGTTTCTAGTTGTGGAGTTTCTGGTTGCAGAGTTTCTAGTTGCGGAGTCTTTCGTTGCGGAGACTCAAGTTGTAGCGTGTCTAGTGGTGGAGTTTCTAGTTGCAGAATTTTCTAGTTGTGGAGTCTCTAGTTGTGGAGTTTCTTGTTGCGAAGTGTCTAGTTATGGAGTTTCTAGTTGTAAATTTTCTAGTTGTGGAGTTTCTAGTTGCGGAGTTTCTAGCTGTTGAGTTTGTAGTGGCGGAGTCTCTAGATGTGCAGTCTCTAGTTGTGGAGTCTCTTGCTGTGGAGTTCCTAGTTGTGGAGCTTCTAGTTGGGAAGTTTCTAGCTGTGGAGTTTCTAGTTGCGGAGTTTCTAGTTGCAGAGTTTCTAGTTGCAGACGTTCTAGCTGTGGAGTTTCTAGTTCCAGAGTTTCTAGTTGCGGGCGCTCTAGCTGTGCAGTTTCTAGTTGCAGAGTTTCTAGTGGCGTAGTTTCTAGTTGTGGTGTTTCAAGTTGTGGAGTTTCTAGTTGTGGAGTTTCTAGTTGCGGAGTTTCTAGCTGTTGAGTTCTAGTGGCCGAGTTTCTAGTTGCAAAGCCTCAAGTTGTTGAGTTTCTAGTTGTGGAGGTTATAGTTGTGGAGTTTCTAGTTGCGGAGTTTCTAGCTGTGGAGTTTCTAGTTGCGGAGTCTGTCGTTGCGGAGTCTCAAGTTGTGGAGTGTCTAGTCGTGGAGTTTCTAGTTGCGGAGTTTTCTTTTTGAGGAGTCTCCAGTTGTGGAATTTCTAGTTGTGGAGTTTCTAGTTGCGGAGTTTCTAGTTGTTGAGTTTCTAGTTGCCGAGTTTCTAGTTGCAATGTCTCAAGTTGTGGAGTTTCTAGTTTTGGAGGTTCTAGTTGTGGAGTTTCTAGTTTCGGAGTTTCTAGCTGTGGAGTTTCTAGTTTCAGAGTCTCTAGTTGGCAGTCTCTAGTTGTGGAGTTTCTAGTTGCGGAGTTTCTAGTTGGGGAGTTTCTAGTTGTGGAGACTCTAGTTGTGGAGTTTCTAGTTGTGTAGTTTCTAGCTTTGGAGTTTCTAGTTGCGGAGTTTACTAGTTGCAGAGTTTCTAGTTGCAAGTTTCTAGCTGTGGAGTTTACACTGGCGGAGTTTCTGGTTGCAGAGTTTCTAGTTGCGGAGTCTGTCGTTGCGGAGTCTCAAGTTGTGGAGTGTCTAGTCGTGGAGTTTCTAGTTGCGGAGTTTTCTAGTTGGGGAGTTTCTTGTTGTAGAGTTTCTAGTTTTAAATTTCTAGTTGTGGATTTTCTAATTGCAGAGTTTCTAGTTGCGAAGTTTCTAGTTGTGTAGATTCTAGTTGGGGAGTTTCTACTTGAGTTTATAGTTGTGGATTTTCTTGTTGCAGAGTTTAGAGTTGCAGAGTTTCAAGTTGTGGAGTATGTCGATGCAGAGTCTCAAGTTTTGTAGTGTCTAGTCGGGGAGTTTCTAGTTTCGGAGTTTTCTAGTTGTGGAGTATCTAGTTGTGGAGTTTCTAGTTGCGGAGTTTCTGAGTGTGGAGTTTGTAGTTGCAGAGTCTCTAGTTGTGCAGTCTCTAGTTGTGGAGTTTCTAGTTGTGGAGTTGATAGTTGTGGTGACTCTAGTTGTGGAGTTTCTAGTTGCGGAGTTTCTAGTTGCAGAGTTTCTAGTTGCAAGTTTCCAGCTGTGGAGTTTCAAGTTGCGGAGTTTCTAGCTGTGGAGTTTCTAGTTGTGGAGTCTCTAGATGAGGAGTCTCTAGTTGTGGAGTTTCTAGTTCTGGAGTTTCTAGTTGAAGAGTTTTTACTTGCGAAGTCTGTCGTTGCGGAGTCTCAAATTGTAGAGTGTCTAGTCGTGGAGTTTCTAGTGGCGGAGTTTTCTAGTTGTGGAGTCTCTAGTTGTGGAGTTTCTAGTTGCGAAGTGTCTAGATATAGAGTTTCTAGTTGTAAAGTTTCTAGTTGTGGAGTTTGTAGTTGCGGAGTTTCTAGCTGTGGAGTTTCTTGTTGCGGGGTCTCTAGTTGTGCAGTCTCTAGTTGTGGAGTCTCTTGCTGAAGAGTTCCTAGTTGGGGAGTTTCTAGTTGGGGAGTTTCTAGCTGTGGAGTTTCTTGTTGCGGAGTTTCTAGTTGCAGAGTTTCTAGTTGCGGACGTTCTAGTTGCGGAGTCTCTAGTTGTGGAGTTTCTAGTTGCGGAGTTTCTAGCTGTGAAGTTTCTAGTTGCGGAGTCTCTAGTTGTGCAGTCTCTAGTTGTGGAGTTTCTCGTTGTGGAGTTTCTAGTTGTGGAGTTTTTAGTTGTAAAGACTCTAGTTGTGGAGTTTCTAGTTGTGGAGTTTCTAGCTTTTTAGTTTCTAGTTGCGGAGTTTCTAGTTGCGGAGTTTCTAGTTGCACGTTTTAGCTGTGGAGTTTATAGTGGCGGAGTTTCTAGTTGCAGAGTTTCTAGTTGTGGAATCGGTCGTTGCGGAGTCTCAAGTGGTGGAGTGTCTAGTCGTGGAGACTCTAGTTGCGGAGTTTTCTTTTTGTGGAGTCTCCAGTTGTGGAATTTCTAGTTGTAGAGTTTCTAGTTCTTGAGTTTCTAGTTGTGGAGTCTGTAGTTTTGGAGTATCTGGTTGTGGTGTTTCAAGTTGTGGAGTTTCTAGTTGTGGAGTTTCTAGTTGCGGAGTTTCTAGCTGTTGAGTTTCTAGTTGCCGAGTTTCTAGTTGCAAAGTCTCAAGTTGTGGAGTTTCTAGTTGTGGAGGTTCTAGTTGTGGAGTTTCTAGTTGCGGAGTTTCTAGCTGTGGAGTTTCTAGTTGCGGAGTCTCTAGTTGGCAGTCTCTGGTTGTGGAGTTTCTAGCTGTGGAGTTTCTAATTGCAGAGTTTCTAGTTGCATAGTTTCTAGTTGTAGAGTTTCTAGTTGTGGAGTTTTAGTTGCGGAGTTTCTAGTTGTGAAGATTCTAGTTGTGGAGTTTCTAGTTGTGGAGTTTTTAGTTGCAGAGTTTCTAGTTGTGGAGTCTCTAATTGTTGAGTTTCTGGTTGTGGAGTTTCTAGTTGTGGAGTTTGTAGTTGTAGAGTCTGTAGTTGTGGAGTTTCTAGTTGTGGAGTTCCTAGTTATGGAGTCTCGAGTTGTGGAGTTTCTAGTTGCGGAGTTTCTAAGTGTGGAGTTTCTAGTTGTGGAATTTGTAGTTGTGGAGTATCTAGTTGCAGTGTTTGAAGTTGTGGAGTTTGTAGTTGGAGTTTCTAGGTGTGGAGTTTCTAGTTGCTGAGTTTCTAGTGGCCGAGTTTCTAGTTGCGAAGTCTCAAGTTGTGCAGTCTCTAGTTTTGAAGTTTCTAGTTGTGGATTTTCTAGTTGCGGAGTTTCTAGTTGCGGAGTTTCAAGTTGTGTAGTTTCTAGTTGGGGAGTTTCTACTTAAGTTTATAGTTGTTTACTTTCTTGTTGCAGAGTTTCGAGTTGTAGAGTTTCAAGTTGTGGAGTTTCTAGTTCCGGAGTCTCTAGTTGTGGAGTTTCTAGTTGCGCAGTTTCTAGCTGTGGAGTTTCTAGTTGCGGAGTCTCTAGTTGTGCAGTCTCTAGTTGTGGAGTTTCTAGTTGCGGAGTTTCTAGTTGTGGAGTTTCTAGTTGTGGAGACTCTAGTTGTGAAGTTTCTAGTTGTGGAGTTTCTAGCTTTTGAGTTTCTAGTTGGAAGTTTCTAGTTGCGGTCTTTCTAGTTGCGGAATCTGTCGTTGCGGAGCCTCAAGTTGTGGATTGTCTAATCGTGGAGTTTCTAGTTGCGGAGTTTTCTTTTTGTGGAGTCACCAGTTGTGAGATTTCTAGTTCTAGAGTTTCTAGTTGCGAAGTTTCTAGTTGCGGAGTGTCTGGTGGTGGAGTTTCTAGTTCTGGAGTTTCTAGTTGTGGAGTCTGTAGTTGTGGAATTTGTAGTTGTGGAGTATCTGGTTGTGGTGTTTCAAGTTGTGGAGTTTCTATTTGTGGAGTTTCTAGTTGTGGAGTTTCTAGTTGTTGAGTTTCTAGTTGCCAAGTTTCTAGTTGCAAAGTCTCAAGTTGTGGAGTTTCTAGTTGTGGAGTTTCTAGTTGTGGAGTTTCTAGTTGCGGAGTTTCTAGTTGAGGAGTTTCTAGCTGTGGAGTTTCTAGTTGCGAAGTGTCTAGTTATAAAGTTTCTTGTTGTAAAGTTTCTAGTTGTGGAGTTTCTAGTTGCGGAGTTTCTAGCTGTGGAGTTTCTAGTTGCGGAGTCTCTAGTTGATTGATGATATGTGGGGTTTAACGTCTCAAAACCACCATATGATTATGAGAGACGCCGTAGTGGAGGGCTCCGGAAATTTCGACCACCTGGGGTTCTTTAACGTGCACCCAAATCTGATCACACCGGCCTACAACATTTCCGCCTCCATTGGAAATGCAGCCGCCGCCGCCGGGATTCGAACCCGCGACCTGCGGGTCAGCAGCCGAGTACCTTATCCACTTGACCACCGCAGCGGGGCAGTCTCTAGTTGTGCAGTCTCTAGTTGTGCAGTCTCTTGCTGTAGAGTTTCTAGTTGTGGAGCTTCTAGTTGGGAAGTTTCTAGCTTTGGAGTTTCTAGTTGCGGAGTTTCTTGTTGCAGAGTTTCTAGCTGTGGAGTTTCTAGTTGCAGAGTTTCTAGTTGCGGGCGCTCTAGCTGTGCAGTTTCTAGTTGCAGAGTTTCTAGTGGCGTAATTTTTAGTTGTGGAGTTTCTAGTTGTGGAGTTTTTAGTTGCGCAGTTTCTAGTTGTGGAGTTTGAAGTTGTGGAATTTATATGTGTGGAGTTTTTAGTTCTGCAGTTTAATGTTGTCGAGTTTCTAGTTGCAGAGTTTCCAGTAGTGGAGTTTCTAGTTGTGCAGTTTTTAGTTGTGGAGTCTCTAGTTAATGAGTCTCTTGTTGTGGAATTTCGAGTTTTGGAGTTTCTAGTTTTGGAGTTTGTACTTGCGGAGAGTCTGGTGGTGGAGTTTCTAGTTGTGGAGTTTCTAGTTGTGAAGTCTGTAGTTGCGGAGTCTCAAGTTGTAGAGTGTCTAGTCGTGGAGTTTCTAGTTGCGGAGTTTTCTAGTTGTGGAGTCTCTAGTTGTGGAGTTTCTAGTTGCAGAGTTTCTAGTTGCGGAGCCTGTCGTTGCGGAGTCTCAAGTTGTGGAGTGTCTAGTCGTGGAGTTTCTAGTTGCGAAGTTTTCTAGTTGGGGAGTTTCTAGTTGTGGAGTTTCTAGTTGCAGAGTTTCTAGTTGCGGAGTCTTTCATTGCGGAGACTCAAGTTGTAGAGTATGTAGTCGTGGAGTTTCTAGTTGCAGAGTTTTCTAGTTGAGGAGTCTCTAGTTGTGGAGTTTTTATTTGCGAAGTGTCTAGTTTTGGAGTTTCTAGCTGTAAAGTTTCTAGTTGTGGAGTTTCTACTTGCGGAGTTTTCTAGTTGTGGAGTCACTAGTTGTGGAGTTTCTAGTTGTGGAGTTTCTTGTTGCGGAGTTTCTAGTTGCAGAGTTTCTAGTTGCGGACACTCTAGCTGTGGAGTTTCTAATTGCAGAGTTTCTAGTTGCATAGTTTCTAGTTGTAGAGTTTCTAATTGCAGAGTTTCTAGTTGCGGAGTTTCTAGTTGTGAAGATTCTAGTTGTGGAGTTTCTAGTTGTGGAGTTTCTAGTTGTGGAGTTTTTAGTTGCAGAGTTTCTAGTTGTGGAGTCTCTAATTGTTGAGTTTCTGGTTGTGGAGTTTCTAGTTGTGGAGTTTGTAGTTGTAGAGTCTGTAGTTGTGGAGTTTCTAGTTGTGGAGTTCCTAGTTATGGAGTCTCGAGTTGTGGAGTTTCTAGTTGCGGAGTTTCTAAATGTGGAGTTTCTAGTTGTGGAATTTGTAGTTGTGGAGTATCTTGTTGCGGTGTTTGAAGTTGTGGAGTTTGTAGTTGGAGTTTCTAGGTGTGGAGTTTCTAGTTGCTGAGTTTCTAGTGGCCGAGTTTCTAGTTGCGAAGTCTCAAGTTGTGCAGTCTCTAGTTTTGAAGTTTCTAGTTGTGGATTTTCTAGTTGCGGAGTTTCAAGTTGTGTAGTTTCTAGTTGGGGAGTTTCTACTTAAGTTTATAGTTGTGGATTTTCTTGTTGCAGAGTTTCGAGTTGCAGAGTTTCAAGTTGTGGAGTTTCTAGTTGCGGAGTCTCTAGTTGTGGAGTTTCTAGTTGCGGAGTTTCTAGCTGTGGAGTTTCTAGTTGCGGAGTCTCTAGTTGTGCAGTCTCTAGTTGTGGAGTTTCTAGTTGCGGAGTTTCTAGTTGTGGAGACTCTAGTTGTGGAGTTTCTAGTTGTGGAGTTTCTAGCTTTTGAGTTTCTATTTGGAAGTTTCTAGTTGCGGAGTTTCTAGTTGCGGAATCTGTCGTTGCGGAGCACCAAGTTGTAGAGTGTCTAATCGTGGAGTTTCTAGTTGCGGAGTTTTCTTTTTGTGGAGTCTCCAGTTGTGAGATTTCTAGTTGTAGAGTTTCTAGTTGCGGAGTTTCTAGTTGCGGAGTGTCTGGTGGTGGAGTTTCTAGTTCTGGAGTTTCTAGTTGTGGAGTCTGTAGTTGTGGAATTTGTAGTTGTGGAGTATCTGGTTGTGGAATTGCTAGTTGCAGAGTTTCTAGTTGCGGAGACTTTCGTAGCGGAGTCTCAAGTTGTAGAGTGTCTAGTCGTGAAATTTCGAGTTGCAGAGTTTTCTATTTGTGGAGTCTCTAGTTGTGGCGTTTCTAGTTGCGAAGTGTCTAGTTATGGATTTTGTAGTTGTAAAGTTTCTAGTTGTGGAGTTTCTAGTTGCAAGTTTCTAGCAGTGGAGTTTCTAGATGCGGAGTTTCTATTTGCAGAGTTTCTAGTTGCGGAGCCTGTCGTTGCGGAGTCTCAAGTTGTGGATTGTCTAGTCGTGGAGTTTCTAGTTGCGGAGTTTTCTAGTTGTGGAGTCTCTAGTTGTGGAGTTTCTAGTTGTGGAGTTTCTTGTTGCGGAGTTTCTAGTTGCAGCGTTTCTAGTTGCGGACGTTCTAGCTGTGAAGTTTCTAATTGCAGAGTTTCTAGTTGCATAGTTTCTAGTTGTAGAGTTTCTAGTTGTGGAGTTTTAGTTGCGGAGTTTCTAGTTGTGAAGATTGTAGTGTTGAGCTTCTAGTTGTGGAGTTTATAGTTGTGGAGTTTTTAGTTGTCGAGTTTCTAGTTGTGGAGTCTCTAATTGTTGAGTCTCTAGTTGTTGAGTCTCTTGTTGTGGAATTTCAAACTGTGGAGTTTCTAGTTGCGGAGTTTGTAGTTGCGGAGCGTCTGGTGGTGGAGTTTTTAGTTGTGGAGTTTCTAGTTGCGGAGTTTCTAGCTGTGGAGTTTCTAGTTGCGGAGTCTCTAGATGTGGAGTCTCTAGTTGTTGAGTTTCTAGTTGTGGAGTTTCTAGTTCTGGAGTTTCTAGTTGCAGAGTTTCTAGTTGCGAAGTCTGTCGTTGCGGAGTCTCCAGTTGCAGAGTGTCTAGTCGTGGAGTTTCTAGTGGCGGAGTTCTCTAGTTGTGGAGTCTCTAGTTGTGGAGTTTCTAGTTGCGAGGTGTCTAGTTATAGAGTTTCTAGTTGTAAAGTTTCTAGTTGTGGAGTTTCTAGTTGCGGAGTTTCTAGCTGTGGAGTTTCTAGTTGCGGAGTCTCTAGTTGATTGATGATATGTGGGGTTTAACGTCTCAAAACCACCATATGATTATGAGAGACGCCGTAGTGGAGGGCTCCGGAAATTTTGACCACCTGGGGTTCTTTAACGTGCACCCAAATCCGATCACACCGGCCTAACACATTTCCGCCTCCATTGGAAATGCAGCCGCCGCCGCCGGGATTCGAACCCGCGACCTGCGGGTCAGCAGCCGAGTACCTTAGCCACTTGACCACCGCAGCGGGGCAGTCTCTAGTTGTGCAGTCTCTAGTTGTGCAGTCTCTTGCTGTAGAGTTTCTAGTTGTGGAGCTTCTAGTTGGGAAGTTTCTAGCTTTGGAGTTTCTAGTTGCGGAGTTTCTAGTTGCAGAGTTTCTAGTTGCGGACGTTCTAGCAGTGGAGTTTCTAGTTGCAGAGTTTCTAGCTGCGGGCGCTCTAGCTGTGCAGTTTCTAGTTGCAGAGTTTCTAGTGGCGTAGTTTCTAGTTGTGGAGTTTCTAGTTGTGGAGTTTTTAGTTGCGCTGTTTCTAGTTGTGGAGTTTGAAGCTGTGGAATTTATATGTGTGGAGTTTTTAGTTGTGCAGTTTAATGTTGTCGAGTTTCTAGTTAAAGAGTTTCCAGTAGTGGAGTTTCTAGTTGTGCAGTTTTTAGTTGTGGAGTCTCTAGTTAATGAGTCTCTTGTTGTGGAATTTCAAGTTTTGGAGTATCTAGTTGCGGAGTTTGTAGTTGCGGAGAGTCTGGTGGTGGAGTTTCTAGTTGTGGAGTTTCTAGTTGCGGAGTTTCTAGCTGTGGAGTTTCTAGTGGCGGAGTCTCTAGATGTGGAGTCTCTAGTTGGGGAATTTCTAGTTGTGGAGTTTCTAGTTCTGGAGTTTCTAGCTGCAGAGTTTCTAGTTGCGAAGTCTGTCGTTGCGGAGTCTCAAGTTGTAGAGTGTCTAGTCGTGGAGTTTCTAGTTGCGGAGTTTTCTAGTTGTGGAATCTCTAGTTGTGGAGTGTCTAGTTGCAGAGTTTCTAGTTGCGGAGCCTGTCATTGCGGAGTCTCAAGTTGTGGAGTGTCTAGTCGTGGAGTTTCTAGTTGCGAAGTTTTCTAGTTGTGGAGTTTCTAGTTGTGGAGTTTCTAGTTGCAGAGTTTCTAGTTGCGGAGTCTTTCATTGCGGAGTCTCAAGTTGTAGAGTGTCTAGTCGTGGAGTTTCTAGTTGCAGAGTTTTCTAGTTGAAGAGTCTCTAGTTGTGGAGTTTTTAGTTGCGAAGTGTCTAGTTTTGGAGTTTCTTGTTGTAAAGTTTCTAGTCGTGGAGTTTCTAGTTGCGGAGTTTTCTAGTTGTGGAGTCACTAGTTGTGGAGTTTCTAGTTGTGGAGTTTCTTGTTGCGGAGTTTCTAGTTGCAGAGTTTCTAGTTGAAGAGTTTCTAGTTGTGGAGTTTTAGTTGCGGAGTTTCTAGTTGTGAAGATTCTAGTTGTGGAGTTTCTAGTTGTGGAGTTTCTAGTTGTGGAGATTTTAGTTGCAGAGTTTCTAGTTGTGGAGTCTCTAATTGTTGAGTTTCTGGTTGTGGAGTTTCTAATTGTGGAGTTCCTAGTTATGGAGTCTCGAGTTGTGGAGTTTCTAGTTGCGGAGTTTCTAAATGTGGAGTTTCTAGTTGTGGAATTTGTAGTTGTGGAGTCTCTAGTTGCGGTGTTTGAAGTTGTGGAGTTTGTAGTTGGAGTTTCTAGGTGTGGAGTTTCTAGTTGCTGAGTTTCTAGTGGCCGAGTTTCTAGAGTCGAAGTCTCAAGTTGTGCAGTCTCTAGTTGTGGAGTTTCTAGTTGTGGAGTTTCAAGTTGTGGAGTTTCTTGTTGTAGAATTTCTAGTTTTGAAGTTTCTAGTTGTGGATTTTCTAGTTGCGGAGTTTCTAGTTGCGGAGTTTCAAGTTGTGTAGTTTCTAGTTGGGGAGTTTCTACTTAAGTTTATAGTTGTGGATTTTCTTGTTGCAGAGTTTCGAGTTGCAGAGTTTCAAGTTGTGGAGTTTCTAGGTTCGGAGTCTCTAGTTGTGGAGTTTCTAGTTGCGGAGTTTCTAGCTGTGGAGTTTCTAGTTGCGGAGTCTCTAGTGCAGTCTCTAGTTGTGTAGTTTCTAGTTGCGGAGTTTCTAGTTGTGGAGTTTCTAGTTGTGGAGACTCTAGTTGTGGAGTTTCTAGTTGTGGAGTTTCTAGCTTTTGAGTTTCTAGTTGGAAGTTTCTAGTTGCGGAGTTTCTAGTTGCGGAATCTGTCGTTGCGGAGCCTCAACTTGTGGAGTGTCTAATCGTGGAGTTTCTAGTTGCGGAGTTTTCGTTTTGTGGAGTCTCCAGTTGTGGAATTTCTAGTTGTAGAGTTTCTAGCTGCGGAGTTTCTAGTTCCGAAGTGTCTAGTGATGGAGTTTCTAGTTGTAAAGTTTCTAGTCGTGGAGTTTCTAGTTGCGGAGTTTTCTAGTTGTGGAGTCACTAGTTGTGGAGTTTCTAGTTGTGGAGTTTCTTGTTGCGGAGTTTCTAGTTGCAGAGTTTCTAGTTGCGGACGTTCTAGCTGTGGAGTTTCTAGTTGCAGAGTTTCTAGTTGCATAGTTTCTAGTTGTAGAGTTTCTAGTTGTGGAGTTTTAGTTGCGGAGTTTCTAGTTGTGAAGATTCTAGTTGTGGAGTTTCTAGTTGTGGAGTTTCTAGTTGTGGAGTTTTTAGTTGCAGAGTTTCTAGTTGTGGAGTCTCTAATTGTTGAGTTTCTGGTTGTGGAGTTTCTAGTTGTGGAGTTTGTAGTTGTAGAGTCTGTAGTTGTGGAGTTTCTAGTTGTGGAGTTCCTAGTTATGGAGTCTCGAGTTGTGGAGTATCTAGTTGCGGAGTTTCTAAATGTGGAGTTTCTAGTTGTGGAATTTGTAGTTGTGGAGTATCTAGTTGCAGTGTTTGAAGTTGTGGAGTTTGTAGTTGGAGTTTCTAGGTGTGGAGTTTCTAGTTGTTGAGTTTCTAGTGGCCGAGTTTCTAGTTGCGAAGTCTCAAGTTGTGCAGTCTGTAGTTGTGGAGTTTCTAGTTGTGGAGTTTCAAGTTGTGGAGTTTCTTGTTGTAGAGTTTCTAGTTTTGAAGTTTCTAGTTGTGGATTTTCTAGTTGCGGAGTTTCTAGTTGCGGAGTTTCAAGTTGTGTAGTTTCTAGTTGGGGAGTTTCTACTTAAGATTATAGTTGTGGATTTTCTTGTTGCAGAGTTTCGAGTTGCAGAGTTTCAAGTTGTGGAGTTTCTAGTTGCGGAGTCTCTAGTTGTGGAGTTTCTAGTTGCGGAGTTTCTAGCTGTGGAGTTTCTAGTTGCGGAGTCTCTAGTTGTGTAGTCTCTAGTTGTGGAGTTTCTAGTTGCGGAGTTTCTAGTTGTGGAGTTTCTAGTTCTGGAGACTCTAGTTGTGGAGTTTCTAGTTGTGGAGTTTCTAGCTTTTTAGTTTCAAGTTGGAAGTTTCTAGTTGCGGAGTTTCTAGTTGCGGAATCTGTCGTTGCGGAGTCTCAAGTTGTGGAGTGTCTAATCGTGGAGTTTCTAGTTGCGGAGTTTTCTTTTTGTGGAGTCTCCAGTTGTGGAATTTCTAGTTGCAGAGTTTCTAGTGGCGGAGTTTCTAGTTGCAGAGTGTCTGGTGGTGGAGTTTCTAGTTCTGGAGTTTCTAGTTGTGGAGTCTGTAGTTGTGGAATTTGTAGTTGTGGAGTATCTGGTGGTGGTGTTTCAAGTTGTGGAGTTTCTATTTGTGGAGTTTCTAGTTGTGGAGTTTCTAGTTGTTGAGTTTCTAGTTGCCGAGTTTCTAGTTGCAAAGTCTCAAGTTGTGGAGTTTCTAGTTGTGGAGTTTCTAGTTGCGGAGTTTCTAGCTGTGGAGCTTCTAGTTGCACAGTCTCTAGTTGGCAGTCTCTAGTTGTGGAGTTTCTAGTTGTGGAGTTTCTAGCTGTGGAGTTTCTACTTGCGTAGGTTCTAGTTGCAGAGTTTCTAGTTGCGGAGGCTGTCGTTGCGGAGTCTCAAGTTGTGGAGTGTCTAGTCGTGGAGTTTCTAGTTGCGAAGTTTTCTAGTTGTGGAGTCTCTAGTTGTGGAGTTTCTAGTTGTGGAGTTTCTAGTTGTGGAATTGCTAGTTGCAGAGTTTCTAGTTGCGGAGACTTTCGTAGCGGAGTCTCAAGTTGTAGAGTGTCTAGTCGTGGAATTTCGAGTTGCAGAGTTTTCTAGTTGTGGAGTCTCTAGTTGTGGAGTTTCTAGTTGCGAAGTGTCTAGTTATGGAGTTTCTATTTGTAAAGTTTCTAGTTGTGGAGTTTCTAGTAGCAAGTTTCTAGCTGTGGAGTTTCTAGATGCGGAGTTTCTATTTGCAGAGTTTCTAGTTGCGGAGCCTGTCGTTGCGGAGTCTCAAGTTGTGGATTGTCTAGTCGTGGAGTTTCTAGTTGCGGAGTTTTCTAGTTGTGGAGTCTCTAGTTGTGGAGTTTCTAGTTGTGGAGTTTCTTGTTGCGGAGTTTCTAGTTGCAGAGTTTCTAGTTGCGGACGTTCTAGCTGTGGAGTTTCTAATTGCAGAGTTTCTAGTTGCATAGTTTCTAGTTGTAGAGTTTCTAGTTGTGGAGTTTTTAGTTGCGGAGTTTCTAGTTGTGAAGATTCTAGTGTTGAGCTTCTTGTTGTGGAGTTTATAGTTGTGGAGTTTTAGTTGCAGAGTTTCTAGTTGTGGAGTCTCTGATTGTTGAGTCTCTGGTTGTGGAATTTCTAGTTGTGGAGTCTCTAGTTGTGGAGTTTCTAGTTGCGAAGTGTCTAGTTATGGAGTTTCTAGTTGTAAAGTTTCTAGTGGTGGAGTTTCTAGTTGCGGAGTTTTCTAGTTATGGAGTCACTTGTTGTGGAGTTTCTAGTTGTGGAGTTTCTTGTTGCGGAGTTTCTAGTTGCAGAGTTTCTAGTTGCGGACGTTCTAGCTGTGGAGTTTCTAGTTGCAGAGTTTCTAGTTGCATAGTTTCTAGTTGTAGAGTTTCTAGTTGTGGAGTTTTAATTGCGGAGTTTCTAGTTGTGAAGATTCTAGTTGTGGAGTTTCTAGTTGTGGAGTTTCTAGTTGTGGAGTTTTTAGTTGCAGAGTTTTTAGTTGTGGAGTCTCTAATTGTTGAGTTTCTGGTTGTGGAGTTTCTAGTTGTGGAGTTTGTAGTTGTAGAGTCTGTAGTTGTGGAGTTTCTAGTTGTGGAGTTCCTAGTTTTGGAGTCTCGAGTTGTGGAGTTTCTAGTTGCGGAGTTTCTAAATGTGGAGTTTCTAGTTGTGGAATTTGTAGTTGTGGAGTATCTAGTTGCGGTGTTTGAAGTTGTGGAGTTTGTAGTTGGAGTTTCTAGGTGTGGAGTTTCTAGTTGTTGAGTTTCTAGTGGCCGAGTTTCTAGTTGCGAAGTCTCAAGTTGTGCAGTCTCTAGTTTTGAAGTTTCTAGTTGTGGATTTTCTAGTTGCTGAGTTTCAAGTTGTGTAGTTTCTAGTTGGGGAGTTTCTACCTAAGTTTATAGTTGTGGATTTTCTTGTTGCAGAGTTTCGAGTTGCAGAGTTTCAAGTTGTGGAGTTTCTAGTTGCGGAGTCTCTAGTTGTGGAGTTTCTAGTTGCGGAGTTTCTAGCTGTGGAGTTTCTAGTTGCGGAGTCTCTAGTTGTGCAGTCTCTAGTTGTGGAGTTTCTAGTTGCGGAGTTTCTAGTTGTGGAGTTTCTAGTTGTGGAGACTCTAGTTGTGGTGTTTCTAGTTGTGGAGTTTCTAGCTTTTGAGTTTCTAGTTGCGGAGTTTCTAGTTGCGGAATCTGTCGTTGCGGAGCATCAAGTTGTGGAGTGTCTAATCGTGGAGTTTCTAGTTGCGGAGTTTTCTTTTTGTGGAGTCTCCAGTTGTGAGATTTCTAGTTGTAGAGTGTCTGGTGGTGGAGTTTCTAGTTCTGGAGTTTCTAGTTGTGGAGTCTGTAGTTGTGGAATTTGTAGTTGTGGAGTATCTGGTTGTGGTGTTTTAAGTTGTGAAGTTTCTATTTGTGGAGTTTCTAGCTGTGGAGTTTCTATTTGTGGAGTTTCTAGCTGTGGAGTTTCTAGTTGTTGAGTTTCTAGTTGCCGAGTTTCTAGTTGCGAAGTCTCAAGTTGTGGAGTTTCTAGTTGTGGAGTTTCTAGTTGTGGAGTTTCTAGTTGCGGAGTTTCTAGTTGCGGAGTTTCTAGCTGTGGAGTTTCTAGTTGCACAGTCTCTAGTTGGCAGTCTCTAGTTGTGGAGTTTCTAGTTGTGAAGTTTCTAGGTGTGGAGTTTCTACTTGCGTAGGTTCTAGTTGCAGAGTTTCTAGTTGCGGAGCCTGTCGTTGCGGAGTCTCAAGTTGTGGAGTGTCTAGTCGTGGAGTTTCTAGTTGCGAAGTTTTCTAGTTGTGGAGTCTCTAGTTGTGGAGTTTCCAGTTGTGGAGTTTCTAGTTGTGGAATTGCTAGTTGCAGAGTTTCTAGTTGCGGAGACTTTCGTAGCGGAGTCTCAAGTTGTAGAGTGTCTAGTCGTGAAATTTCGAGTTGCAGAGTTTTCTATTTGTGGAGTCTCTAGTTGTGGCGTTTCTAGTTGCGAAGTGTCTAGTTATGGATTTTGTAGTTGTAAAGTTTCTAGTTGTGGAGTTTCTAGTTGCAAGTTTCTAGCAGTGGAGTTTCTAGATGCGGAGTTTCTATTTGCAGAGTTTCTAGTTGCGGAGCCTGTCGTTGCGGAGTCTCAAGTTGTGGATTGTCTAGTCGTGGAGTTTCTAGTTGCGGAGTTTTCTAGTTGTGGAGTCTCTAGTTGTGGAGTTTCTAGTTGCAGCGTTTCTAGTTGCGGACGTTCTAGCTGTGAAGTTTCTAATTGCAGAGTTTCTAGTTGCATAGTTTCTAGTTGTAGAGTTTCTAGTTGTGGAGTTTTAGTTGCGGAGTTTCTAGTTGTGAAGATTGTAGTGTTGAGCTTCTAGTTGTGGAGTTTATAGTTGTGGAGTTTTTAGTTGTCGAGTTTCTAGTTGTGGAGTCTCTAATTGTTGAGTCTCTAGTTGTTGAGTCTCTTGTTGTGGAATTTCAAGTTGTGGAGTTTCTAGTTGCGGAGTTTGTAGTTGCGGAGCGTCTGGTGGTGGAGTTTTTAGTTGTGGAGTTTCTAGTTGCGGAGTTTCTAGTTGGGAAGTTTCTAGCTTTGGAGTTTCTAGTTGCGGAGTTTCTAGTTGCAGAGTTTCTAGTTGCGGACGTTCTAGCAGTGGAGTTTCTAGTTGCAGAGTTTCTAGTTGCGGGCGCTCTAGCTGTGCAGTTTCTAGTTGCAGAGTTTCTAGTGGCGTAGTTTCTAGTTGTGGAGTTTCTAGTTGTGGAGTTTTTAGTTGCGCAGTTTCTAGTTGTGGAGTTTGAAGCTGTGGAATTCATATGTGTGGAGTTTTTAGTTGTGCAGTTTAATGTTGTCGAGTTTCTAGTTAAAGAGTTTCCAGTAGTGGAGTTTCTAGTTGTGCAGTTTTTAGTTGTGGAGTCTCTAGTTAATGAGTCTCTTGTTGTGGAATTTCAAGTTTTGGAGTTTCTAGTTGCGGAGTTTGTAGTTGCGGAGAGTCTGGTGGTGGAGTTTCTAGTTGTGGAGTTTCTAGTTGCGGAGTTTCTAGCTGTGGAGTTTCTAGTGGCGGAGTCTCTAGATGTGGAGTCTCTAGTTGGGGAATTTCTAGTTGTGGAGTTTCTAGTTCTGGAGTTTCTAGCTGCAGAGTTTCTAGTTGCGAAGGCTGTCGTTGCGGAGTCTCAAGTTGTAGAGTGTCTAGTCGTGGAGTTTCTAGTTGCGGAGTTTTCTAGTTGTGGAGTCTCTAGTTGTGGAGTTTCTAGTTGCAGAGTTTCTAGTTGCGGAGCCTGTCGTTGCGGAGTCTCAAGTTGTGGAGTGTCTAGTCGTGGAGTTTCTAGTTGCGAAGTTTTCTAGTTGGGGAGTTTCTAGTTGTGGAGTTTCTAGTTGCAGAGTTTCTAGTTGCGGAGTCTTTCATTGCGGAGACTCAAGTTGTAGAGTATGTAGTCGTGGAGTTTCTAGTTGCAGAGTTTTCTAGTTGAGGAGTCTCTAGTTGTGGAGTTTTTATTTGCGAAGTGTCTAGTTTTGGAGTTTCTAGCTGTAAAGTTTCTAGTTGTGGAGTTTCTACTTGCGGAGTTTTCTAGTTGTGGAGTCACTAGTTGTGGAGTTTCTAGTTGTGGAGTTTCTTGTTGCGGAGTTTCTAGTTGCAGAGTTTCTAGTTGCGGACACTCTAGCTGTGGAGTTTCTAATTGCAGAGTTTCTAGTTGCATAGTTTCTAGTTGTAGAGTTTCTAGTTGTGGAGTTTTAGTTGCGGAGTTTCTAGTTGTGAAGATTCTAGTTGTGGAGTTTCTAGTTGTGGAGTTTCTAGTTGTGGAGTTTTTAGTTGCAGAGTTTCTAGTTGTGGAGTCTCTAATTGTTGAGTTTCTGGTTGTGGAGTTTCTAGTTGTGGAGTTTGTAGTTGTAGAGTCTGTAGTTGTGGAGTTTCTAGTTGTGGAGTTCCTAGTTATGGAGTCTCGAGTTGTGGAGTTTCTAGTTGCGGAGTTTCTAAATGTGGAGTTTCTAGTTGTGGAATTTGTAGTTGTGGAGTATCTTGTTGCGGTGTTTGAAGTTGTGGAGTTTGTAGTTGGAGTTTCTAGGTGTGGAGTTTCTAGTTGCTGAGTTTCTAGTGGCCGAGTTTCTAGTTGCGAAGTCTCAAGTTGTGCAGTCTCTAGTTTTGAAGTTTCTAGTTGTGGATTTTCTAGTTGCGGAGTTTCAAGTTGTGTAGTTTCTAGTTGGGGAGTTTCTACTTAAGTTTATAGTTGTGGATTTTCTTGTTGCAGAGTTTCGAGTTGCAGAGTTTCAAGTTGTGGAGTTTCTAGTTGCGGAGTCTCTAGTTGTGGAGTTTCTAGTTGCGGAGTTTCTAGCTGTGGAGTTTCTAGTTGCGGAGTCTCTAGTTGTGCAGTCTCTAGTTGTGGAGTTTCTAGTTGCGGAGTTTCTAGTTGTGGAGACTCTAGTTGTGGAGTTTCTAGTTGTGGAGTTTCTAGCTTTTGAGTTTCTATTTGGAAGTTTCTAGTTGCGGAGTTTCTAGTTGCGGAATCTGTCGTTGCGGAGCACCAAGTTGTGGAGTGTCTAATCGTGGAGTTTCTAGTTGCGGAGTTTTCTTTTTGTGGAGTCTCCAGTTGTGAGATTTCTAGTTGTAGAGTTTCTAGTTGCGGAGTTTCTAGTTGCGGAGTGTCTGGTGGTGGAGTTTCTAGTTCTGGAGTTTCTAGTTGTGGAGTCTGTAGTTGTGGAATTTGTAGTTGTGGAGTATCTGGTTGTGGAATTGCTAGTTGCAGAGTTTCTAGTTGCGGAGACTTTCGTAGCGGAGTCTCAAGTTGTAGAGTGTCTAGTCGTGAAATTTCGAGTTGCAGAGTTTTCTATTTGTGGAGTCTCTAGTTGTGGCGTTTCTAGTTGCGAAGTGTCTAGTTATGGATTTTGTAGTTGTAAAGTTTCTAGTTGTGGAGTTTCTAGTTGCAAGTTTCTAGCAGTAGAGTTTCTAGATGCGGAGTTTCTATTTGCAGAGTTTCTAGTTGCGGAGCCTGTCGTTGCGGAGTCTCAAGTTGTGGATTGTCTAGTCGTGGAGTTTCTAGTTGCGGAGTTTTCTAGTTGTGGAGTCTCTAGTTGTGGAGTTTCTAGTTGTGGAGTTTCTTGTTGCGGAGTTTCTAGTTGCAGCGTTTCTAGTTGCGGACGTTCTAGCTGTGAAGTTTCTAATTGCAGAGTTTCTAGTTGCATAGTTTCTAGTTGTAGAGTTTCTAGTTGTGGAGTTTTAGTTGCGGAGTTTCTAGTTGTGAAGATTGTAGTGTTGAGCTTCTAGTTGTGGAGTTTATAGTTGTGGAGTTTTTAGTTGTCGAGTTTCTAGTTGTGGAGTCTCTAATTGTTGAGTCTCTAGTTGTTGAGTCTCTTGTTGTGGAATTTCAAACTGTGGAGTTTCTAGTTGCGGAGTTTGTAGTTGCGGAGCGTCTGGTGGTGGAGTTTTTAGTTGTGGAGTTTCTAGTTGCGGAGTTTCTAGCTGTGGAGTTTCTAGTTGCGGAGTCTCTAGATGTGGAGTCTCTAGTTGTTGAGTTTCTAGTTGTGGAGTTTCTAGTTCTGGAGTTTCTAGTTGCAGAGTTTCTAGTTGCGAAGTCTGTCGTTGCGGAGTCTCCAGTTGCAGAGTGTCTAGTCGTGGAGTTTCTAGTGGCGGAGTTTTCTAGTTGTGGAGTCTCTAGTTGTGGAGTTTGTAGTTGCGAGGTGTCTTGTTATAGAGTTTCTAGTTGTAAAGTTTCTAGTTGTGGAGTTTCTAGTTGCGGAGTTTCTAGCTGTGGAGTTTCTAGTTGCGGAGTCTCTAGTTGATTGATGATATGTGGGGTTTAACGTCTCAAAACCACCATATGATTATGAGAGACGCCGTAGTGGAGGGCTCCGGAAATTTTGACCACCTGGGGTTCTTTAACGTGCACCCAAATCCGATCACACCGGCCTAACACATTTCCGCCTCCATTGGAAATGCAGCCGCCGCCGCCGGGATTCGAACCCGCGACCTGCGGGTCAGCAGCCGAGTACCTTAGCCACTTGACCACCGCAGCGGGGCAGTCTCTAGTTGTGCAGTCTCTAGTTGTGCAGTCTCTTGCTGTAGAGTTTCTAGTTGTGGAGCTTCTAGTTGGGAAGTTTCTAGCTTTGGAGTTTCTAGTTGCGGAGTTTCTAGTTGCAGAGTTTCTAGTTGCGGACGTTCTAGCAGTGGAGTTTCTAGTTGCAGAGTTTCTAGCTGCGGGCGCTCTAGCTGTGCAGTTTCTAGTTGCAGAGTTTCTAGTGGCGTAGTTTCTAGTTGTGGAGTTTCTAGTTGTGGAGTTTTTAGTTGCGCAGTTTCTAGTTGTGGAGTTTGAAGCTGTGGAATTTATATGTGTGGAGTTTTTAGTTGTGCAGTTTAATGTTGTCGAGTTTCTAGTTAAAGAGTTTCCAGTAGTGGAGTTTCTAGTTGTGCAGTTTTTAGTTGTGGAGTCTCTAGTTAATGAGTCTCTTGTTGTGGAATTTCAAGTTTTGGAGTATCTAGTTGCGGAGTTTGTAGTTGCGGAGAGTCTGGTGGTGGAGTTTCTAGTTGTGGAGTTTCTAGTTGCGGAGTTTCTAGCTGTGGAGTTTCTAGTGGCGGAGTCTCTAGATGTGGAGTCTCTAGTTGGGGAATTTCTAGTTGTGGAGTTTCTAGTTCTGGAGTTTCTAGCTGCAGAGTTTCTAGTTGCGAAGTCTGTCGTTGCGGAGTCTCAAGTTGTAGAGTGTCTAGTCGTGGAGTTTCTAGTTGCGGAGTTTTCTAGTTGTGGAATCTCTAGTTGTGGAGTGTCTAGTTGCAGAGTTTCTAGTTGCGGAGCCTGTCATTGCGGAGTCTCAAGTTGTGGAGTGTCTAGTCGTGGAGTTTCTAGTTGCGAAGTTTTCTAGTTGTGGAGTTTCTAGTTGTGGAGTTTCTAGTTGCAGAGTTTCTAGTTGCGGAGTCTTTCATTGCGGAGTCTCAAGTTGTAGAGTGTCTAGTCGTGGAGTTTCTAGTTGCAGAGTTTTCTAGTTGAAGAGTCTCTAGTTGTGGAGTTTTTAGTTGCGAAGTGTCTAGTTTTGGAGTTTCTTGTTGTAAAGTTTCTAGTCGTGGAGTTTCTAGTTGCGGAGTTTTCTAGTTGTGGAGTCACTAGTTGTGGAGTTTCTAGTTGTGGAGTTTCTTGTTGCGGAGTTTCTAGTTGCAGAGTTTCTAGTTGCGGACGTTCTAGCTGTGGAGTTTCTAATTGCAGAGTTTCTAGTTGCATAGTTTCTAGTTGAAGAGTTTCTAGTTGTGGAGTTTTAGTTGCGGAGTTTCTAGTTGTGAAGATTCTAGTTGTGGAGTTTCTAGTTGTGGAGTTTCTAGTTGTGGAGATTTTAGTTGCAGAGTTTCTAGTTGTGGAGTCTCTAATTGTTGAGTTTCTGGTTGTGGAGTTTCTAATTGTGGAGTTCCTAGTTATGGAGTCTCGAGTTGTGGAGTTTCTAGTTGCGGAGTTTCTAAATGTGGAGTTTCTAGTTGTGGAATTTGTAGTTGTGGAGTCTCTAGTTGCGGTGTTTGAAGTTGTGGAGTTTGTAGTTGGAGTTTCTAGGTGTGGAGTTTCTAGTTGCTGAGTTTCTAGTGGCCGAGTTTCTAGAGTCGAAGTCTCAAGTTGTGCAGTCTCTAGTTGTGGAGTTTCTAGTTGTGGAGTTTCAAGTTGTGGAGTTTCTTGTTGTAGAGTTTCTAGTTTTGAAGTTTCTAGTTGTGGATTTTCTAGTTGCGGAGTTTCTAGTTGCGGAGTTTCAAGTTGTGTAGTTTCTAGTTGGGGAGTTTCTACTTAAGTTTATAGTTGTGGATTTTCTAGTTGCGTAGTTTCTAGCTGTGGAGTTTCTAGTTGCGGAGTCTCTAGTTGTGCATTCTCTAGTTGTGGAGTTTCTCGTTGTGGAGTTTCTAGTTGTGGAGTTTCTAGTTGTAGAGACTCTAGTTGTGGAGTTTCTAATTGTGGAGTTTCTAGCTTTTTTAAGTTCTAGTTGCGGAGTTTCTAGTTGCGGAGTTTCTAGTTGCTAGTTTCTAGCTGTGGAGTTTATAGTGGCGGAGTTTCTAGTTGCAGAGTTTCTAGTTGTGGAATCTGTCGTTGCGGAGTCTCAAGTGGTGAAGTGTCTAGTCGTGAAGATTCTAGTTGTGGAGTTTTCTTTTTGTGGAGTCTCCAGTTGTGGAATTTCTAGTTGTAGAGTCTGTAGTTGTTGAGTATCTGGTAGTGGTGTTTCAAGTTGTCGAGTTTCTAGTTGTGGAATTTCTAGTTGCGGAGTTTCTAGTTGTTGAGTTTCTAGTTGACGAGTTTCAAGTTGCAAAGTCTCAAGTTCTGGAGTTTCTAGTTGTGGAGGTTCTAGTTATGGAGTTTCTAGTTTTGGAGTTTCTAGCTGTGGAGTTTCTAGTTTCAGAGTCTCTAGTTGGTAGTCTCTAGTTGTAGAGTTTCTAGTTGCGTAGTTTCTAGTTGGAGAGTTTCTAGTTGTGGAGACTCTAGTTGTGGAGTTTCTAGCTTTGGAGTTTCTAGTTGCGGAGTTTACTAGTTGCAGAGTTTCTAGTTGCGGAGTCTGTCGTTGCGGAGTCTCAAGTTGTGGAGTGTCTAGTCGTGGAGTTTCTAGTTGCGGAGTTTTCTGGTTGGGGAGTTTCTTGTTGTAGAGTTTCTAGTTTTAAATTTCTAGTTGTGGATTTTCTAATTGCAGAGTTTCTAGTTGCGGAGTTTCTAGTTGTGTAGTTTCTAGTTGGGGAGTTTCTACTTGAGTTTATAGTTGTGGATTTTCTTGTTGCAGAGTTTAGAGTTGCAGAGTTTCAAGTTGTGGAGTATGTCGTTCCAGAGTCTCAAGTTGTGGAGTGTCCAGTCGTGGAGTTTCTAGTTTCGGAGTTTTCTAGTTGTGGATTTTCTAGTTGTAGAGTTTCAAGTTGTGGAGTTTCTTGTTGTAGAGTCTCTAGTTTTGAAGTTTGTAGTTGTGGATTTTCTAGTTGCGGAGTTTCTAGTTGCGGAGTTTCAAGTTGTGTAGTTTCTAGTTAGGGAGTTTCTACTTCAGTTTATAGTTGTGGATTTTCTTGTTGCAGAGTTTCGAGTTGCAGAGTTTCAAGTTGTGGAGTTTCTAGTTGCGGAGTCTCTAGTTGTGGAGTTTCTAGTTGCGGAGTTTCTAGCTGTGGAGTTTCTAGCTGCGGAGTCTCTAGTTGTGCAGTCTTTAGTTGTGGAGTTGCTCGTTGTGGAGTTTCTAGTTGTGGAGTTTCTAGTTGTAGAGACTCTAGTTGTGGAGTTTCTAGTTGTGGAGTTTCTAGCTTTTTAGTTTCTAGTTGCGGAGTTTCTAGTTGCGGAGTTTCTAGTTGCAAGTTTCTAGCTGTGGAGTTTATAGTGGCGGAGTTTCTGGTTGCAGAGTTTGTAGTTGCGGAGTCTGTCGTTGCGGAGTCTCAAGTTGTGGAGTGTCTAGTCGTGGAGTTTCTAGTTGCGGAGTTTTCTGGTTGGGGAGTTTCTTGTTGTAGAGTTTCTAGTTTTAAATTTCTAGTTGTGGATTTTCTAATTGCAGAGTTTCTAGTTGCGGAGTTTCTAGTTGTGTAGTTTCTAGTTGGGGAGTTTCTACTTGAGTTTATAGTTGTGGATTTTCTTGTTGCAGAGTTTAGAGTTGCACAGTTTCAAGTTGTGGAGTATGTCGTTCCAGAGTCTCAAGTTGTGGAGTGTCCAGTCGTGGAGTTTCTAGTTTCGGAGTTTTCTAGTTGTGGAGTTCCTAGTTATGGAGTCTCGAGTTGTGGAGTTTCTAGTTGCGGAGTTTCTAAATGTGGAGTTTCTAGTTGTGGAATTTGTAGTTGTGGAGTATCTTGTTGCGGTGTTTGAAGTTGTGGAGTTTGTAGTTGGAGTTTCTAGGTGTGGAGTTTCTAGTTGCTGAGTTTCTAGTGGCCGAGTTTCTAGTTGCGAAGTCTCAAGTTGTGCAGTCTCTAGTTTTGAAGTTTCTAGTTGTGGATTTTCTAGTTGCGGAGTTTCAAGTTGTGTAGTTTCTAGTTGGGGAGTTTCTACTTAAGTTTATAGTTGTGGATTTTCTTGTTGCAGAGTTTCGAGTTGCAGAGTTTCAAGTTGTGGAGTTTCTAGTTGCGGAGTCTCTAGTTGTGGAGTTTCTAGTTGCGGAGTTTCTAGCTGTGGAGTTTCTAGTTGCGGAGTCTCTAGTTGTGCAGTCTCTAGTTGTGGAGTTTCTAGTTGCGGAGTTTCTAGTTGTGGAGACTCTAGTTGTGGAGTTTCTAGTTGTGGAGTTTCTAGCTTTTGAGTTTCTATTTGGAAGTTTCTAGTTGCGGAGTTTCTAGTTGCGGAATCTGTCGTTGCGGAGCACCAAGTTGTGGAGTGTCTAATCGTGGAGTTTCTAGTTGCGGAGTTTTCTTTTTGTGGAGTCTCCAGTTGTGAGATTTCTAGTTGTAGAGTTTCTAGTTGCGGAGTTTCTAGTTGCGGAGTGTCTGGTGGTGGAGTTTCTAGTTCTGGAGTTTCTAGTTGTGGAGTCTGTAGTTGTGGAATTTGTAGTTGTGGAGTATCTGGTTGTGGAATTGCTAGTTGCAGAGTTTCTAGTTGCGGAGACTTTCGTAGCGGAGTCTCAAGTTGTAGAGTGTCTAGTCGTGAAATTTCGAGTTGCAGAGTTTTCTATTTGTGGAGTCTCTAGTTGTGGCGTTTCTAGTTGCGAAGTGTCTAGTTATGGATTTTGTAGTTGTAAAGTTTCTAGTTGTGGAGTTTCTAGTTGCAAGTTTCTAGCAGTGGAGTTTCTAGATGCGGAGTTTCTATTTGCAGAGTTTCTAGTTGCGGAGCCTGTCGTTGCGGAGTCTCAAGTTGTGGATTGTCTAGTCGTGGAGTTTCTAGTTGCGGAGTTTTCTAGTTGTGGAGTCTCTAGTTGTGGAGTTTCTAGTTGTGGAGTTTCTTGTTGCGGAGTTTCTAGTTGCAGCGTTTCTAGTTGCGGACGTTCTAGCTGTGAAGTTTCTAATTGCAGAGTTTCTAGTTGCATAGTTTCTAGTTGTAGAGTTTCTAGTTGTGGAGTTTTAGTTGCGGAGTTTCTAGTTGTGAAGATTGTAGTGTTGAGCTTCTAGTTGTGGAGTTTATAGTTGTGGAGTTTTTAGTTGTCGAGTTTCTAGTTGTGGAGTCTCTAATTGTTGAGTCTCTAGTTGTTGAGTCTCTTGTTGTGGAATTTCAAACTGTGGAGTTTCTAGTTGCGGAGTTTGTAGTTGCGGAGCGTCTGGTGGTGGAGTTTTTAGTTGTGGAGTTTCTAGTTGCGGAGTTTCTAGCTGTGGAGTTTCTAGTTGCGGAGTCTCTAGATGTGGAGTCTCTAGTTGTTGAGTTTCTAGTTGTGGAGTTTCTAGTTCTGGAGTTTCTAGTTGCAGAGTTTCTAGTTGCGAAGTCTGTCGTTGCGGAGTCTCCAGTTGCAGAGTGTCCAGTCGTGGAGTTTCTAGTGGCGGAGTTTTCTAGTTGTGGAGTCTCTAGTTGTGGAGTTTGTAGTTGCGAGGTGTCTTGTTATAGAGTTTCTAGTTGTAAAGTTTCTAGTTGTGGAGTTTCTAGTTGCGGAGTTTCTAGCTGTGGAGTTTCTAGTTGCGGAGTCTCTAGTTGATTGATGATATGTGGGGTTTAACGTCTCAAAACCACCATATGATTATGAGAGACGCCGTAGTGGAGGGCTCCGGAAATTTTGACCACCTGGGGTTCTTTAACGTGCACCCAAATCCGATCACACCGGCCTAACACATTTCCGCCTCCATTGGAAATGCAGCCGCCGCCGCCGGGATTCGAACCCGCGACCTGCGGGTCAGCAGCCGAGTACCTTAGCCACTTGACCACCGCAGCGGGGCAGTCTCTAGTTGTGCAGTCTCTAGTTGTGCAGTCTCTTGCTGTAGAGTTTCTAGTTGTGGAGCTTCTAGTTGGGAAGTTTCTAGCTTTGGAGTTTCTAGTTGCGGAGTTTCTAGTTGCAGAGTTTCTAGTTGCGGACGTTCTAGCAGTGGAGTTTCTAGTTGCAGAGTTTCTAGCTGCGGGCGCTCTAGCTGTGCAGTTTCTAGTTGCAGAGTTTCTAGTGGCGTAGTTTCTAGTTGTGGAGTTTCTAGTTGTGGAGTTTTTAGTTGCGCAGTTTCTAGTTGTGGAGTTTGAAGCTGTGGAATTTATATGTGTGGAGTTTTTAGTTGTGCAGTTTAATGTTGTCGAGTTTCTAGTTAAAGAGTTTCCAGTAGTGGAGTTTCTAGTTGTGCAGTTTTTAGTTGTGGAGTCTCTAGTTAATGAGTCTCTTGTTGTGGAATTTCAAGTTTTGGAGTATCTAGTTGCGGAGTTTGTAGTTGCGGAGAGTCTGGTGGTGGAGTTTCTAGTTGTGGAGTTTCTAGTTGCGGAGTTTCTAGCTGTGGAGTTTCTAGTGGCGGAGTCTCTAGATGTGGAGTCTCTAGTTGGGGAATTTCTAGTTGTGGAGTTTCTAGTTCTGGAGTTTCTAGCTGCAGAGTTTCTAGTTGCGAAGTCTGTCGTTGCGGAGTCTCAAGTTGTAGAGTGTCTAGTCGTGGAGTTTCTAGTTGCGGAGTTTTCTAGTTGTGGAATCTCTAGTTGTGGAGTGTCTAGTTGCAGAGTTTCTAGTTGCGGAGCCTGTCATTGCGGAGTCTCAAGTTGTGGAGTGTCTAGTCGTGGAGTTTCTAGTTGCGAAGTTTTCTAGTTGTGGAGTTTCTAGTTGTGGAGTTTCTAGTTGCAGAGTTTCTAGTTGCGGAGTCTTTCATTGCGGAGTCTCAAGTTGTAGAGTGTCTAGTCGTGGAGTTTCTAGTTGCAGAGTTTTCTAGTTGAAGAGTCTCTAGTTGTGGAGTTTTTAGTTGCGAAGTGTCTAGTTTTGGAGTTTCTTGTTGTAAAGTTTCTAGTCGTGGAGTTTCTAGTTGCGGAGTTTTCTAGTTGTGGAGTCACTAGTTGTGGAGTTTCTAGTTGTGGAGTTTCTTGTTGCGGAGTTTCTAGTTGCAGAGTTTCTAGTTGCGGACGTTCTAGCTGTGGAGTTTCTAATTGCAGAGTTTCTAGTTGCATAGTTTCTAGTTGAAGAGTTTCTAGTTGTGGAGTTTTAGTTGCGGAGTTTCTAGTTGTGAAGATTCTAGTTGTGGAGTTTCTAGTTGTGGAGTTTCTAGTTGTGGAGATTTTAGTTGCAGAGTTTCTAGTTGTGGAGTCTCTAATTGTTGAGTTTCTGGTTGTGGAGTTTCTAATTGTGGAGTTCCTAGTTATGGAGTCTCGAGTTGTGGAGTTTCTAGTTGCGGAGTTTCTAAATGTGGAGTTTCTAGTTGTGGAATTTGTAGTTGTGGAGTCTCTAGTTGCGGTGTTTGAAGTTGTGGAGTTTGTAGTTGGAGTTTCTAGGTGTGGAGTTTCTAGTTGCTGAGTTTCTAGTGGCCGAGTTTCTAGAGTCGAAGTCTCAAGTTGTGCAGTCTCTAGTTGTGGAGTTTCTAGTTGTGGAGTTTCAAGTTGTGGAGTTTCTTGTTGTAGAGTTTCTAGTTTTGAAGTTTCTAGTTGTGGATTTTCTAGTTGCGGAGTTTCTAGTTGCGGAGTTTCAAGTTGTGTAGTTTCTAGTTGGGGAGTTTCTACTTAAGTTTATAGTTGTGGATTTTCTAGTTGCGTAGTTTCTAGCTGTGGAGTTTCTAGTTGCGGAGTCTCTAGTTGTGCATTCTCTAGTTGTGGAGTTTCTCGTTGTGGAGTTTCTAGTTGTGGAGTTTCTAGTTGTAGAGACTCTAGTTGTGGAGTTTCTAATTGTGGAGTTTCTAGCTTTTTTAAGTTCTAGTTGCGGAGTTTCTAGTTGCGGAGTTTCTAGTTGCAAGTTTCTAGCTGTGGAGTTTATAGTGGCGGAGTTTCTAGTTGCAGAGTTTCTAGTTGTGGAATCTGTCGTTGCGGAGTCTCAAGTGGTGAAGTGTCTAGTCGTGAAGATTCTAGTTGTGGAGTTTTCTTTTTGTGGAGTCTCCAGTTGTGGAATTTCTAGTTGTAGAGTCTGTAGTTGTTGAGTATCTGGTAGTGGTGTTTCAAGTTGTCGAGTTTCTAGTTGTGGAATTTCTAGTTGCGGAGTTTCTAGTTGTTGAGTTTCTAGTTGACGAGTTTCAAGTTGCAAAGTCTCAAGTTCTGGAGTTTCTAGTTGTGGAGGTTCTAGTTATGGAGTTTCTAGTTTTGGAGTTTCTAGCTGTGGAGTTTCTAGTTTCAGAGTCTCTAGTTGGTAGTCTCTAGTTGTAGAGTTTCTAGTTGCGTAGTTTCTAGTTGGAGAGTTTCTAGTTGTGGAGACTCTAGTTGTGGAGTTTCTAGCTTTGGAGTTTCTAGTTGCGGAGTTTACTAGTTGCAGAGTTTCTAGTTGCGGAGTCTGTCGTTGCGGAGTCTCAAGTTGTGGAGTGTCTAGTCGTGGAGTTTCTAGTTGCGGAGTTTTCTGGTTGGGGAGTTTCTTGTTGTAGAGTTTCTAGTTTTAAATTTCTAGTTGTGGATTTTCTAATTGCAGAGTTTCTAGTTGCGGAGTTTCTAGTTGTGTAGTTTCTAGTTGGGGAGTTTCTACTTGAGTTTATAGTTGTGGATTTTCTTGTTGCAGAGTTTAGAGTTGCAGAGTTTCAAGTTGTGGAGTATGTCGTTCCAGAGTCTCAAGTTGTGGAGTGTCCAGTCGTGGAGTTTCTAGTTTCGGAGTTTTCTAGTTGTGGATTTTCTAGTTGTGGAGTTTCAAGTTGTGGAGTTTCTTGTTGTAGAGTCTCTAGTTTTGAAGTTTGTAGTTGTGGATTTTCTAGTTGCGGAGTTTCTAGTTGCGGAGTTTCAAGTTGTGTAGTTTCTAGTTAGGGAGTTTCTACTTCAGTTTATAGTTGTGGATTTTCTTGTTGCAGAGTTTCGAGTTGCAGAGTTTCAAGTTGTGGAGTTTCTAGTTGCGGAGTCTCTAGTTGTGGAGTTTCTAGTTGCGGAGTTTCTAGCTGTGGAGTTTCTAGCTGCGGAGTCTCTAGTTGTGCAGTCTTTAGTTGTGGAGTTGCTCGTTGTGGAGTTTCTAGTTGTGGAGTTTCTAGTTGTAGAGACTCTAGTTGTGGAGTTTCTAGTTGTGGAGTTTCTAGCTTTTTAGTTTCTAGTTGCGGAGTTTCTAGTTGCGGAGTTTCTAGTTGCAAGTTTCTAGCTGTGGAGTTTATAGTGGCGGAGTTTCTGGTTGCAGAGTTTGTAGTTGCGGAGTCTGTCGTTGCGGAGTCTCAAGTTGTGGAGTGTCTAGTCGTGGAGTTTCTAGTTGCGGAGTTTTCTGGTTGGGGAGTTTCTTGTTGTAGAGTTTCTAGTTTTAAATTTCTAGTTGTGGATTTTCTAATTGCAGAGTTTCTAGTTGCGGAGTTTCTAGTTGTGTAGTTTCTAGTTGGGGAGTTTCTACTTGAGTTTATAGTTGTGGATTTTCTTGTTGCAGAGTTTAGAGTTGCAGAGTTTCAAGTTGTGGAGTATGTCGTTCCAGAGTCTCAAGTTGTGGAGTGTCCAGTCGTGGAGTTTCTAGTTTCGGAGTTTTCTAGTTGTGGATTTTCTAGTTGTGGAGTTTCAAGTTGTGGAGTTTCTTGTTGTAGAGTCTCTAGTTTTGAAGTTTGTAGTTGTGGATTTTCTAGTTGCGGAGTTTCTAGTTGCGGAGTTTCAAGTTGTGTAGTTTCTAGTTAGGGAGTTTCTACTTCAGTTTATAGTTGTGGATTTTCTTGTTGCAGAGTTTCGAGTTGCAGAGTTTCAAGTTGTGGAGTTTCTAGTTGCGGAGTCTCTAGTTGTGGAGTTTCTAGTTGCGGAGTTTCTAGCTGTGGAGTTTCTAGCTGCGGAGTCTCTAGTTGTGCAGTCTTTAGTTGTGGAGTTGCTCGTTGTGGAGTTTCTAGTTGTGGAGTTTCTAGTTGTAGAGACTCTAGTTGTGGAGTTTCTAGTTGTGGAGTTTCTAGCTTTTTAGTTTCTAGTTGCGGAGTTTCTAGTTGCGGAGTTTCTAGTTGCAAGTTTCTAGCTGTGGAGTTTTTAGTGGCGGAGTTTCTAGTTGCAGAGTTTCTAGTTGTGGAATCGGTCATTGCGGAGTCTCAAGTGGTGGAGTGTCTAGTCGTGGAGATTCTAGTTTCGGAGTTTTCTTTTTGTGGGGTCTCCAGTTGTGGAATTTTTAGTTGTAGAGTTTCTAGTTCTTGAGTTTCTAGTTGTGGAGTCTGTAGTTTTGGAGTATCTGGTTGTGGTGTTTCAAGTTGTGGAGTTTTTAGTTTGGAGTTTCTAGTCGCGGAGTTTCTAGCTGTTGAGTTTCTAGTTGCCGAGTTTCTAGTTGCAAAGTCTCAAGTTGTGGAGTTTCTAGTTGTGGAGGTTCTAGTTGTGGGGTTTCTAGTAGCGGAGTTTCTAGCTGTGGAGTTTCTAGTTGCAGAGTCTCTAGTTGGCAGTTTCTAGCTGTGGAGTTTCTAGTTGCGGAGTTTCTAGTTGGGGAGTTTCTAGTTGTGGAGACTCTAGTTGTGGAGTTTCTAGCTGTGGAGTTTCTAGCTTTGGAGTTTCTAGTTGCGGTGTTTACTAGTGTCAGAGTATCTAGTTGCAAGTTTCTAGCTGTGGAGTTTATAGTGGCGGAGTTTCTGGTTGCAGAGTTTCGAGTTGCGGAGTCTGTCGTTGCGGAGTCTCAAGTTGTGAAGTGTCTAGTCGTGGAGTTTCTAGTTGCGGAGTTTTCTAATTGGGGAGTTTTTTGTTGTAGAGTTTCTAGTTTTAAATTTCTAGTTGTGGATTTTCTAATTGCAGAATTTCTAGTTGCGGAGTTTCTAGTTGTGTAGTTTCTAGTTTGGGAGTTTCTACTTAGGTTATAGTAGTGGATTTTCTTGTTGCCGAGTTTCGAGTTGCAGAGTTTCAAGTTGTGGAGTATGTCGTTGCAGAGTCTCAAGTTGTGGAATGTCTAGTCGTGGAGTTTCTAGTTTCGGAGTTTTCTAGTTGTGGAAATTCTAGTTGTGGAGTTTCTATTTGCGGAGTTTCTGACTGTGGAGTTTCTAGTTGCAGAGTCTCTAGTTGTTTAGTCTCTAGTTGCGAAGTGTCTAGTTATGGAGTTTCTAGTTGTAAAGTTTCTAGTTGTGGAGTTTCTAGCTGCGGAGTTTCTAGCTGTTGAGTTTCTAGTGGCGGAGTCTCTAGATGTGCAGTCTCTATTTGTGGAGTCACTTGCTGTGGAGTTCCTAGTTGTGGAGCTTCTAGTTGGGAAGTTTCTAGCTGTGGAGTTTCTAGCTGCGGAGTTTCTAGTTGCAGAGTTTCTAGTTGCGGACGTTCTAGCTGTGGAGTTTCTAGTTCCAGAGTTTCTAGTTGCGGGCGCTCTAGCTGTGCAGTTTCTAGTTGCAGAGTTTCTAGTGGCGTAGTTTCTAGTTGTGGTGTTTCAAGTTGTGGAGTTTCTAGTCGTGGAGTTTCTAGTTGTGGAGTTTCAAGTTGTGGAATTTATATGTGTGGAGTTTTTAGTTGTGGAGTTTAATGTTGTCGAGTTTCTAGTTGCAGAGTTTCCAGTAGTGTAGTTTCCAGTTGTGCAGTTTTTAGTCGTGGAGTTTCTAGTTGCGGAGTTTTCTAGTTGTGGAATCTCTAGTTGTGGAGTGTCTAGTTGCAGAGTTTCTAGTTGCGGAGCCTGTCATTGCGGAGTCTCAAGTTGTGGAGTGTCTAGTCGTGGAGTTTCTAGTTGCGAAGTTTTCTAGTTGTGGAGTTTCTAGTTGTGGAGTTTCTAGTTGCAGAGTTTCTAGTTGCGGAGTCTTTCATTGCGGAGTCTCAAGTTGTAGAGTGTCTAGTCGTGGAGTTTCTAGTTGCAGAGTTTTCTAGTTGAAGAGTCTCTAGTTGTGGAGTTTTTAGTTGCGAAGTGTCTAGTTTTGGAGTTTCTTGTTGTAAAGTTTCTAGTCGTGGAGTTTCTAGTTGCGGAGTTTTCTAGTTGTGGAGTCACTAGTTGTGGAGTTTCTAGTTGTGGAGTTTCTTGTTGCGGAGTTTCTAGTTGCAGAGTTTCTAGTTGCGGACGTTCTAGCTGTGGAGTTTCTAATTGCAGAGTTTCTAGTTGCATAGTTTCTAGTTGAAGAGTTTCTAGTTGTGGAGTTTTAGTTGCGGAGTTTCTAGTTGTGAAGATTCTAGTTGTGGAGTTTCTAGTTGTGGAGTTTCTAGTTGTGGAGATTTTAGTTGCAGAGTTTCTAGTTGTGGAGTCTCTAATTGTTGAGTTTCTGGTTGTGGAGTTTCTAATTGTGGAGTTCCTAGTTATGGAGTCTCGAGTTGTGGAGTTTCTAGTTGCGGAGTTTCTAAATGTGGAGTTTCTAGTTGTGGAATTTGTAGTTGTGGAGTCTCTAGTTGCGGTGTTTGAAGTTGTGGAGTTTGTAGTTGGAGTTTCTAGGTGTGGAGTTTCTAGTTGCTGAGTTTCTAGTGGCCGAGTTTCTAGAGTCGAAGTCTCAAGTTGTGCAGTCTCTAGTTGTGGAGTTTCTAGTTGTGGAGTTTCAAGTTGTGGAGTTTCTTGTTGTAGAGTTTCTAGTTTTGAAGTTTCTAGTTGTGGATTTTCTAGTTGCGGAGTTTCTAGTTGCGGAGTTTCAAGTTGTGTAGTTTCTAGTTGGGGAGTTTCTACTTAAGTTTATAGTTGTGGATTTTCTAGTTGCGTAGTTTCTAGCTGTGGAGTTTCTAGTTGCGGAGTCTCTAGTTGTGCATTCTCTAGTTGTGGAGTTTCTCGTTGTGGAGTTTCTAGTTGTGGAGTTTCTAGTTGTAGAGACTCTAGTTGTGGAGTTTCTAATTGTGGAGTTTCTAGCTTTTTTAAGTTCTAGTTGCGGAGTTTCTAGTTGCGGAGTTTCTAGTTGCAAGTTTCTAGCTGTGGAGTTTATAGTGGCGGAGTTTCTAGTTGCAGAGTTTCTAGTTGTGGAATCTGTCGTTGCGGAGTCTCAAGTGGTGAAGTGTCTAGTCGTGAAGATTCTAGTTGTGGAGTTTTCTTTTTGTGGAGTCTCCAGTTGTGGAATTTCTAGTTGTAGAGTCTGTAGTTGTTGAGTATCTGGTAGTGGTGTTTCAAGTTGTCGAGTTTCTAGTTGTGGAATTTCTAGTTGCGGAGTTTCTAGTTGTTGAGTTTCTAGTTGACGAGTTTCAAGTTGCAAAGTCTCAAGTTCTGGAGTTTCTAGTTGTGGAGGTTCTAGTTATGGAGTTTCTAGTTTTGGAGTTTCTAGCTGTGGAGTTTCTAGTTTCAGAGTCTCTAGTTGGTAGTCTCTAGTTGTAGAGTTTCTAGTTGCGTAGTTTCTAGTTGGAGAGTTTCTAGTTGTGGAGACTCTAGTTGTGGAGTTTCTAGCTTTGGAGTTTCTAGTTGCGGAGTTTACTAGTTGCAGAGTTTCTAGTTGCGGAGTCTGTCGTTGCGGAGTCTCAAGTTGTGGAGTGTCTAGTCGTGGAGTTTCTAGTTGCGGAGTTTTCTGGTTGGGGAGTTTCTTGTTGTAGAGTTTCTAGTTTTAAATTTCTAGTTGTGGATTTTCTAATTGCAGAGTTTCTAGTTGCGGAGTTTCTAGTTGTGTAGTTTCTAGTTGGGGAGTTTCTACTTGAGTTTATAGTTGTGGATTTTCTTGTTGCAGAGTTTAGAGTTGCAGAGTTTCAAGTTGTGGAGTATGTCGTTCCAGAGTCTCAAGTTGTGGAGTGTCCAGTCGTGGAGTTTCTAGTTTCGGAGTTTTCTAGTTGTGGATTTTCTAGTTGTGGAGTTTCAAGTTGTGGAGTTTCTTGTTGTAGAGTCTCTAGTTTTGAAGTTTGTAGTTGTGGATTTTCTAGTTGCGGAGTTTCTAGTTGCGGAGTTTCAAGTTGTGTAGTTTCTAGTTAGGGAGTTTCTACTTCAGTTTATAGTTGTGGATTTTCTTGTTGCAGAGTTTCGAGTTGCAGAGTTTCAAGTTGTGGAGTTTCTAGTTGCGGAGTCTCTAGTTGTGGAGTTTCTAGTTGCGGAGTTTCTAGCTGTGGAGTTTCTAGCTGCGGAGTCTCTAGTTGTGCAGTCTTTAGTTGTGGAGTTGCTCGTTGTGGAGTTTCTAGTTGTGGAGTTTCTAGTTGTAGAGACTCTAGTTGTGGAGTTTCTAGTTGTGGAGTTTCTAGCTTTTTAGTTTCTAGTTGCGGAGTTTCTAGTTGCGGAGTTTCTAGTTGCAAGTTTCTAGCTGTGGAGTTTATAGTGGCGGAGTTTCTGGTTGCAGAGTTTGTAGTTGCGGAGTCTGTCGTTGCGGAGTCTCAAGTTGTGGAGTGTCTAGTCGTGGAGTTTCTAGTTGCGGAGTTTTCTGGTTGGGGAGTTTCTTGTTGTAGAGTTTCTAGTTTTAAATTTCTAGTTGTGGATTTTCTAATTGCAGAGTTTCTAGTTGCGGAGTTTCTAGTTGTGTAGTTTCTAGTTGGGGAGTTTCTACTTGAGTTTATAGTTGTGGATTTTCTTGTTGCAGAGTTTAGAGTTGCAGAGTTTCAAGTTGTGGAGTATGTCGTTCCAGAGTCTCAAGTTGTGGAGTGTCCAGTCGTGGAGTTTCTAGTTTCGGAGTTTTCTAGTTGTGGATTTTCTAGTTGTGGAGTTTCAAGTTGTGGAGTTTCTTGTTGTAGAGTCTCTAGTTTTGAAGTTTGTAGTTGTGGATTTTCTAGTTGCGGAGTTTCTAGTTGCGGAGTTTCAAGTTGTGTAGTTTCTAGTTAGGGAGTTTCTACTTCAGTTTATAGTTGTGGATTTTCTTGTTGCAGAGTTTCGAGTTGCAGAGTTTCAAGTTGTGGAGTTTCTAGTTGCGGAGTCTCTAGTTGTGGAGTTTCTAGTTGCGGAGTTTCTAGCTGTGGAGTTTCTAGCTGCGGAGTCTCTAGTTGTGCAGTCTTTAGTTGTGGAGTTGCTCGTTGTGGAGTTTCTAGTTGTGGAGTTTCTAGTTGTAGAGACTCTAGTTGTGGAGTTTCTAGTTGTGGAGTTTCTAGCTTTTTAGTTTCTAGTTGCGGAGTTTCTAGTTGCGGAGTTTCTAGTTGCAAGTTTCTAGCTGTGGAGTTTTTAGTGGCGGAGTTTCTAGTTGCAGAGTTTCTAGTTGTGGAATCGGTCATTGCGGAGTCTCAAGTGGTGGAGTGTCTAGTCGTGGAGATTCTAGTTTCGGAGTTTTCTTTTTGTGGGGTCTCCAGTTGTGGAATTTTTAGTTGTAGAGTTTCTAGTTCTTGAGTTTCTAGTTGTGGAGTCTGTAGTTTTGGAGTATCTGGTTGTGGTGTTTCAAGTTGTGGAGTTTTTAGTTTGGAGTTTCTAGTCGCGGAGTTTCTAGCTGTTGAGTTTCTAGTTGCCGAGTTTCTAGTTGCAAAGTCTCAAGTTGTGGAGTTTCTAGTTGTGGAGGTTCTAGTTGTGGGGTTTCTAGTAGCGGAGTTTCTAGCTGTGGAGTTTCTAGTTGCAGAGTCTCTAGTTGGCAGTTTCTAGCTGTGGAGTTTCTAGTTGCGGAGTTTCTAGTTGGGGAGTTTCTAGTTGTGGAGACTCTAGTTGTGGAGTTTCTAGCTGTGGAGTTTCTAGCTTTGGAGTTTCTAGTTGCGGTGTTTACTAGTGTCAGAGTATCTAGTTGCAAGTTTCTAGCTGTGGAGTTTATAGTGGCGGAGTTTCTGGTTGCAGAGTTTCGAGTTGCGGAGTCTGTCGTTGCGGAGTCTCAAGTTGTGAAGTGTCTAGTCGTGGAGTTTCTAGTTGCGGAGTTTTCTAATTGGGGAGTTTTTTGTTGTAGAGTTTCTAGTTTTAAATTTCTAGTTGTGGATTTTCTAATTGCAGAATTTCTAGTTGCGGAGTTTCTAGTTGTGTAGTTTCTAGTTTGGGAGTTTCTACTTAGGTTATAGTAGTGGATTTTCTTGTTGCCGAGTTTCGAGTTGCAGAGTTTCAAGTTGTGGAGTATGTCGTTGCAGAGTCTCAAGTTGTGGAATGTCTAGTCGTGGAGTTTCTAGTTTCGGAGTTTTCTAGTTGTGGAAATTCTAGTTGTGGAGTTTCTATTTGCGGAGTTTCTGACTGTGGAGTTTCTAGTTGCAGAGTCTCTAGTTGTTTAGTCTCTAGTTGCGAAGTGTCTAGTTATGGAGTTTCTAGTTGTAAAGTTTCTAGTTGTGGAGTTTCTAGCTGCGGAGTTTCTAGCTGTTGAGTTTCTAGTGGCGGAGTCTCTAGATGTGCAGTCTCTATTTGTGGAGTCACTTGCTGTGGAGTTCCTAGTTGTGGAGCTTCTAGTTGGGAAGTTTCTAGCTGTGGAGTTTCTAGCTGCGGAGTTTCTAGTTGCAGAGTTTCTAGTTGCGGACGTTCTAGCTGTGGAGTTTCTAGTTCCAGAGTTTCTAGTTGCGGGCGCTCTAGCTGTGCAGTTTCTAGTTGCAGAGTTTCTAGTGGCGTAGTTTCTAGTTGTGGTGTTTCAAGTTGTGGAGTTTCTAGTCGTGGAGTTTCTAGTTGTGGAGTTTCAAGTTGTGGAATTTATATGTGTGGAGTTTTTAGTTGTGGAGTTTAATGTTGTCGAGTTTCTAGTTGCAGAGTTTCCAGTAGTGTAGTTTCCAGTTGTGCAGTTTTTAGTTGTGGAGTCTCTAGTTGTTGAGTCTCTTGTTGTGGAATTTCAAGTTGTGGAGTTTCTAGTTGCGGAGTTTGGAGTTGCGGAGCGTCTGGTGGTGGAGTTTCTAGTTGTGGAGTTTCTAGTTGCGGAGTTTCTAGCTGTGGAGTTTCTAGTTGCGGAGTCTCTAGATGTGGAGTCTCTAGTTGTGGAGTTTCTAGTTGTGGAGTTTCTAGTTCTGGAGTTTCTAGTTGCAGCGTTTCTAGTTGCGAAGTCTGTCGTTTCGGAATCTCCAGTTGTAGGGTGTCTAGTCGTGGAGTTTCTAGTTGCGGAGTTTTCTAGTTGTGGGGTTTCTAGTTGTGGAGTTTCTAGTTGCGAAGTGTCTAGTTATAGAGTTTCTAGTTGCGGAGTCTCTAGTTGATTGATGATATGTGGGGTTTAACGTCTCAAAACCACCATATGATTATGAGAGACGCCGTAGTGGAGGGCTCCGGAAATTTTGACCACCTTGGGTTCTTGAACGTGCACCCAAATCTGAACACACCGGCCTACAACATTTCCGCCTCCATTGAAAATGCTGCCGCCGCCGGGATTCGAACCCGCGACCTGCGGGTCAACAGCCGAGTAACTTAGCCACTTGACCACCGCAGCGGGGCAGTCTCTAGTTGTTCAGTCTCTAGTTGTGCAGTCTCTTGCTGTAGAGTTTCTAGCTGTGGAGCTTCTAGTTGGGAAGTTTCTAGCTTTGAAGTTTCTAGTTGCGGAGTTTCTAGTTGCAGAGTTTCTAGTTGCGGACGTTCTAGCTGTGGAGTTTCTAGTTGCAGAGTTTCTAGTGGCGTAGTTTCTAGTTGTGGAGTTTCTAGTTGTGGAGTTTCTAGTTGCGGAGTTTCTAGCTGTGGAGTTTCTAGTTGCAGAGTCTCTAGTTGGCAGTCTCTAGTTGTGGAGTTTCTAGTTGCGGAGTTTCTAGTTGGGGAGTTTCTAGTTGTGGAGACTCTAGTTGTGGAGTTTCTAGTTGTGGAGTTTCTAGCTTTGGAGTTTCTAGTTGCGGTGTTTACTAGTGGCAGAGTATCTAGTTGCAAGTTTCTAGCTGTGGAGTTTATAGTGGCGGAGTTTCTGGTTGCAGAGTTTCTAGTTGCGGAGTCTGTCGTTGCGGAGTCTCAAGTTGTGGAGTGTCTAGTCGTGGTGTTTCTAGTTGCGGAGTTTTCTAATTGGGGAGTTTCTTGTTGTAGAGTTTCTAGTTTTTATTTCTAGTTGTGGATTTTCTAATTGCAGAGTTTCTAGTTGCGGAGTTTCTAGTTGTGTTGTTTCTAGTTGGGGAGTTTCTACTTAAGTTTATAGTTGTGGATTTTCTTGTTGCCGAGTTTCGAGTTGCAGAGTTTCAAGTTGTGGAGTATGTCGTTGCAGAGTCTCAAGTTGTGGAATGTCTAGTCGTGGAGTTTCTAGTTTCGGAGTTTCTGACTGTGGAGTTTCTAGTTGCAGAGTCTCTAGTTGTGCAGTCTCTAGTTGTGGAGTTTTTAGTTGTGGAGTTTATAGTTGTGGAGACTCTAGTTGTCCAGTTTCTAGTTACGGAGTTTCTAGTTGCAGAGTTTCTAGTTGTGGAGTTTCCAGTTGTGGAGTTTCTAGTTGCAGAGTTTCCAGTTGCGGAGTCTTTCGTTGCGGAGTCTCAAGTTGTAGAGTGTCTAGTGGTGGAGTTTCTAGTTGCAGAATTTTCTAGTTGTGGAGTCTCTAGCTGTGGAGTTTCTAGTTGCGAGGTGTCTAGTTATGGAGTTTCTAGTTGTAAAGTTTCTAGTTGTGGAATTTATAGTTGCGGAGTTTCTAGCTGTTGAGTTTCTAGTGGCGGAGTCTCTAGATGTGCAGTCTCTAGTTGTGGAGTCTCTTGCTGTCGAGTTGCTAGTTGTGGAGCTTCTAGTTGGGAAGTTTCTAGCTGTGGAGTTTCAAGTTGCGGAGTTTCTAGTTGCAAAGTTTCTAGTTGCGGACGTTCTAGCTGTGGAGTTTCTAGTTGCAGAGTTTCTAGTTGCGGGCGCTCTAGCTGTGCAGTTTCTAGTTGCAGAGTTTCTAGTGGCGTAGTTTCTAGTTGTGGAGTTTCTAGTTGTGGAGTTTTTAGTTGCGCAGTTTCTAGTTGTGGAGTTTCAAGTTGTGGAATTTATATGTGTGGAGTTTTTAGTTGTGGAGTTTAATGTTGTCGAGTTTCTAGTTGCAGAGTTTCCAGTAGTGGAGTTTCCAGTTGTGCAGTTTTTAGTTGTGGAGTCTCTAGTTGTTGAGTCTCTTGTTGTGGAATTTCAAGTTGTGGAGTTTCTAGTTGCGGAGTTTGGAGTTGCGGAGCGTCTGGTGGTGGAGTTTCTAGTTGTGGAGTTTCTAGTTGCGGAGTTTCTAGCTGTGGAGTTTCTAGTTGCGGAGTCTCTAGATGTGGAGTCTCTAGTTGTGGAGTTTCTAGTTGTGGAGTTTCTAGTTCTGGAGTTTCTAGTTGCAGCGTTTCTAGTTGCGAAGTCTGTCGTTTCGGAATCTCCAGTTGTAGGGTGTCTAGTCGTGGAGTTTCTAGTTGCGGAGTTTTCTAGTTGTGGGGTCTCTAGTTGTGGAGTTTCTAGTTGCGAAGTGTCTAGTTATAGAGTTTCTAGTTGCGGAGTCTCTAGTTGATTGATGATATGTGGGGTTTAACGTCTCAAAACCACCATATGATTATGAGAGACGCCGTAGTGGAGGGCTCCGGAAATTTTGACCACCTTGGGTTCTTGAACGTGCACCCAAATCTGAACACACCGGCCTACAACATTTCCGCCTCCATTAGAAATGCTGCCGCCGCCGGGATTCGAACCCGCGACCTGCGGGTCAACAGCCGAGTAACTTAGCCACTTGACCACCGCAGCGGGGCAGTCTCTAGTTGTGCAGTCTCTAGTTGTGCAGTCTCTTGCTGTAGAGTTTCTAGCTGTGGAGCTTCTAGTTGGGAAGTTTCTAGCTTTGAAGTTTCTAGTTGCGGAGTTTCTAGTTGCAGAGTTTCTAGTTGCGGACGTTCTAGCTGTGGAGTTTCTAGTTGCAGAGTTTCTAGTTGCGGGCGCTCTAGCTGTACAGTTTCTAGTTGCAGAGTATCTAGTGGCGTAGTTTCTAGTTGTGGAGTTTCTAGTTGTGGAGTTTCTAGTTGCGGAGTTTCTAGCTGTGGAGTTTCTAGTTGCAGAGTCTCTAGTTGGCAGTCTCTAGTTGTGGAGTTTCTAGTTGCGGAGTTTCTAGTTGGGAAGTTTCTAGTTGTGGAGACTCTAGTTGTGGAGTTTCTAGTTGTGGAGTTTCTAGCTTTGGAGTTTCTAGTTGCGGTGTTTACTAGTGGCAGAGTATCTAGTTGCAAGTTTCTAGCTGTGGAGTTTATAGTGGCGGAGTTTCTGGTTGCAGAGTTTCTAGTTGCGGAGTCTGTCGTTGCGGAGTCTCAAGTTGTGGAGTGTCTAGTCGTGGAGTTTCTAGTTGCGGAGTTTTCTAATTGGGGAGTTTCTTGTTGTAGAGTTTCTAGTTTTTATTTCTAGTTGTGGATTTTCTAATTGCAGAGTTTCTAGTTGCGGAGTTTCTAGTTGTGTTGTTTCTAGTTGGGGAGTTTCTACTTAAGTTTATAGTTGTGGATTTTCTTGTTGCCGAGTTTCGAGTTGCAGAGTTTCAAGTTGTGGAGTATGTCGTTGCAGAGTCTCAAGTTGTGGAATGTCTAGTCGTGGAGTTTCTAGTTTCGGAGTTTCTGACTGTGGAGTTTCTAGTTGCAGAGTCTCTAGTTGTGCAGTCTCTAGTTGTGGAGTTTTTAGTTGTGGAGTTTATAGTTGTGGAGACTCTAGTTGTCCAGTTTCTAGTTACGGAGTTTCTAGTTGCAGAGTTTCTAGTTGTGGAGTTTCCAGTTGTGGAGTTTCTAGTTGCAGAGTTTGTAGTTGCGGAGTCTTTCGTTGCGGAGTCTCAAGTTGTAGAGTGTCTAGTGGTGGAGTTTCTAGTTGCAGAATTTTCTAGTTGTGGAGTCTCTAGCTGTGGAGTTTCTAGTTGCGAGGTGTCTAGTTATGGAGTTTCTAGTTGTAAAGTTTCTAGTTGTGGAATTTATAGTTGCGGAGTTTCTAGCTGTTGAGTTTCTAGTGGCGGAGTCTCTAGATGTGCAGTCTCTAGTTGTGGAGTCTCTTGCTGTGGAGTTCCTAGTTGTGGAGCTTCTAGTTGGGAAGTTTCTAGCTGTGGAGTTTCAAGTTGCGGAGATTCTAGTTGCAAAGTTTCTAGTTGCGGACGTTCTAGCTGTGGAATTTCTAGTTGCAGAGTTTCTAGTTGCGGGCGCTCTAGCTGTGCAGTTTCCAGTTGCAGAGTTTCTAGTGGCGTAGTTTCTAGTTGTGGAGTTTCTAGTTGTGAAGTTTTTAGTTGCGCAGTTTCTAGTTGTGGAGTTTCAAGTTATGGAATTTATATGTGTGGAGTTTTTAGTTGTGGAGTTTAATGTTGTCGAGTTTCTAGTTGCAGAATTTCCAGTAGTGGAGTTTCCAGTTGTGCAGTTTTTAGTTGTGGAGTCTCTAGTTGTTGAGTCTCTTGTTGTGGAATTTCAAGTTGTGGAGTTTCTAGTTGCGGAGTTTGGAGTTGCGGAGCGTCTGGTGGTGGAGTTTCTAGTTGTGGAGTTTCTAGTTGCGGAGTTTCTAGCTGTGGAGTTTCTAGTTGCGGAGTCTCTAGATGTGGAGTCTCTAGTTGTGGAGTTTCTAGTTCTGGAGTTTCTAGTTGCAGAGTTTCTAGTTGCGAAGTCTGTCGTTTCGGAATCTCCAGTTGTAGGGTGTCTAGTCGTGGAGTTTCTAGTTGCGGAGTTTTCTAGTTGTGGGGTCTCTAGTTGTGGAGTTTCTAGTTGCGAAGTGTCTAGTTATAGAGTTTCTAGTTGCGGAGTCTCTAGTTGATTGATGATATGTGGGGTTTAACGTCTCAAAACCACCATATGATTATGAGAGACGCCGTAGTCGAGGGCTCCGGAAATTTTGACCACCTTGGGTTCTTTAACGTGCACCCAAATCTGAACACACCGGCCTACAACATTTCCGCCTCCATTGGAAATGCAGCCGCCGCCGCTGGGATTCGAACCCGCGACCTGCGGGTCAACAGCCGAGTACCTTAGCCACTTGACCACCGCAGCGGGGCAGTCTCTAGTTGTGCAGTCTCTAGTTGTGCAGTCTCTTGCTGTAGAGTTTCTAGCTGTGGAGCTTCTAGTTGGGAAGTTTCTAGCTTTGGAGTTTCTAGTTGCGGAGTTTCTAGTTGCGGGCGCTCTAGCTGTGCAGTTTCTAGTTGCAGAGTTTCTAGTGGCGTAGTTTCTAGTTTTGGAGTTTCTAGTTGTGGAGTTTGAAGTTGTGGAATTTATATGTGTGGAGTTTTTAGTTGTGCAGTTTAATGTTGTCGAGTTTCTAGTTGCAGAGTTTCCAGTAGTGGAGTTTCTAGTTGTGCAGTTTTTAGTTGTGGAGTCTCTAGTTAATGAGTCTCTTGTTGTGGAATTTCAAGTTTTGGAGTTTCTAGTTGCGAAGTTTGTAGTTGCGGAGAGTCTGGTGGTGGAGTTTCTAGTTGTGGAGTTTCTAGTTGCGGAGTTTCTAGCTGTGGAGTTTCTAGTAGCGGAGTCTCTAGATGTGAAGTCTCTAGTTGGGGAGTTTCTAGTTGTGGAGTTTCTAGTTCTGGAGTTTCTAGCTGCAGAGTTTCTAGTTGCGAAGTCTGTCGTTGCGGAGTCTCAAGTTGTAGAGTGTCTATTCGTGGAGTTTCTAGATGTGGAGTTTTCCTGTTCTGGAGTCTCTAGTTGTGGAGTTTCTAGTTGCAGACTTTCTAGTTGCGGAGCCTGTCGTTGCGGAGTCTCAAGTTGTGGAGTGTCTAGTCGTGGAGTTTCTAGTAGCGAAGTTTTCTAGTTGTGGAGTTTCTAGTTGTGGAGTTTCTAGTTGCAGAGTTTCTAGTTGCGGAGTCTTTCATTGCGGAGTCTCAAGTTGTAGAGTGTCTAGTCGTGGAGTTTCTAGTTGCAGAGTTTTCTAGTTGAGGAGTCTCTAGTTGTGGAGTTTTTAGTTGCGAAGTGTCTAGTTATGGAGTTTCTAGTTGTAAAGTTTCTAGTCGTAGAGTTTCTAGTTGCTGAGTTTTCTAGTTGTGGAGTCACTAGTTGTGGAGTTTCTAGTTGTGGAGTTTCTTGTTGCGGAGTTTCTAGTTGCAGAGTTTCTAGTTGCGGACGTTCTAGCTGTGGAGTTTCTAATTGCAGAGTTTCTAGTTGCATAGTTTCTAGTTGTAGAGTTTCTAGTTGTGGAGTTTTAGTTGCGGAGTTTCTTGTTGTGGAGTCTCTAATTTTTGAGTTTCTGGTTGTCAAGTTTCTAGTTGTGGAGTTTGTAGTTGTAGAGTCTGTAGTTTAGGAGTTTCTTGTTGTGGAGTTCCAAGTTATGGAGTCTCGAGTTGTGGAGTTTCTAGTTGCGGAGTTTCTAAATGTGGAGTTTCTAGTTGTGGAGTTTGTAGTTGTGGAGTATCTAGTCGGTGTTTGAAGTTGTGGAGTTTGTAGTTGGAGTTTCTAGGTGTGGAGTTTCTAGTTGTTGAGTTTCTGGTGGCCGTGTTTCTAGTTGCGAAGTCTCAAGTTGTGCAGTCTCTAGTTGTGGAGTTTCTATTTGTGGAGTTTCAAGTTGTGGAGTTTCTTGTTTTAGAGTTTCTAGTTTTGAAGTTTCTAGTTGTGGATTTTCTAGTTGCGGAGTTTCTAGTTGCGGAGTTTCAAGTTGTGTAGTTTCCAGTTGGGGAGTTTCTACTTAAGTTTATAGTTGTGGATTTTCTTGTTGCAGAGTTTCGAGTTGCAGAGTTTCAAGTTGTGGAGTTTCTAGTTGCGGAGTCTCTAGTTGTGGAGTTTCTAGTTGCGGAGTTTCTAGCTGTGGAGTTTCTAGTTGCGGAGTCTCTAGTTGTGCAGTCTCTAGTTGTGGAGTTTCTAGTTGCGGAGTTTCTAGTTGTGGAGTTTCTAGTTCTGGAGACTCTAGTTGTGGAGTTTCTAGTTGTGGAGTTTCTAGCTTTTTAGTTTCAAGTTGGAAGTTTCTAGTTGCGGAGTTTCTAGTTGCGGAATCTGTCGTTGCGGAGTCTCAAGTTGTGGAGTGTCTAATCGTGGAGTTTCTAGTTGCGGAGTTTTCTTTTTGTGGAGTCTCCAGTTGTGGAATTTCTAGTTGTAGAGTTTCTAGTGGCGGAGTTTCTAGTTGCAGAGTGTCTGGTGGTGGAGTTTCTAGTTCTGGAGTTTCTAGTTGTGGAGTCTGTAGTTGTGGAATTTGTAGTTGTGGAGTATCTGGTGGTGGTGTTTCAAGTTGTGGAGTTTCTATTTGTGGAGTTTATAGTTGTGGAGTTTCTAGTTGTTGAGTTTCTAGTTGCCGAGTTTCTAGTTGCAAAGTCTCAAGGTTTGGAGTTTCTAGTTGTGGAGTTTCTAGTTGCGGAGTTTCTAGCTGTGGAGTTTCTAGTTGCACAGTCTCTAGTTGGCAGTCTCTAGTTGTGGAGTTTCTAGTTGTGGAGTTTCTAGCTGTGGAGTTTCTACTTGCGTAGGTTCTAGTTGCAGAGTTTCTAGTTGCGGAGCCTGTCGTTGCGGAGTCTCAAGTCTTGGAGTGTCTAGTCGTGGAGTTTCTAGTTGCGAAGTTTTCTAGTTGTGGAGTCTCTAGTTGTGGAGTTTCTAGTTGTGGAGTTTCTAGTTGTGGAATTGCTAGTTACAGAGTTTCTAGTTGCGGAGACTTTCGTAGCGGAGTCTCAAGTTGTAGAGTGTCTAGTCGTGGAATTTCGAGTTGCAGAGTTTTCTAGTTGTGGAGTCTCTAGTTGTGGAGTTTCTAGTTGCGAAGTGTCTAGTTATGGAGTTTCTAGTTGTAAAGTTTCTAGTTGTGGAGTTTCTAGTTGCAAGTTTCTAGCTGTGGAGTTTCTAGATGCGGAGTTTCTATTTGCAGAGTTTCTAGTTGCGGAGCCTGTCGTTGCAGAGTCTCAAGTTGTGGATTGTCTAGTCGTGGAGTTTCTAGTTGCGGAGTTTTCTAGTTGTGGAGTCTCTAGTTGTGGAGTTTCTAGTTGTGGAGTTTCTTGTTGCGGAGTTTCTAGTTGCAGAGTTTCTAGTTGCGGACGTTCTAGCTGTGGAGTATCTAATTGCAGAGTTTCTAGTTGCATAGTTTCTAGTTGTAGAGTTTCTAGTTGTGGAGTTTTTAGTTGCGGAGTTTCTAGTTGCGAAGATTCTAGTGTTGAGCTTCTTGTTGTGGAGTTTATAGTTGTGGAGTTTTAGTTGCAGAGTTTCTAGTTGTGGAGTCTCTGATTGTTGAGTCTCTGGTTGTGGAATTTCTAGTTGTGGAGTCTCTAGTTGTGGAGTTTCTAGTTGCGAAGTGTCTAGTTATGGAGTTTCTAGTTGTAAAGTTTCTAGTGGTGGAGTTTCTAGTTGCGGAGTTTTCTAGTTATGGAGTCACTAGTTGTGGAGTTTCTAGTTGTGGAGTTTCTTGTTGCGGAGTTTCTAGTTGCAGAGTTTCTTGTTGCGGACGTTCTAGCTGTGGAGTTTCTAGTTGCAGAGTTTCTAGTTGCATAGTTTCTAGTTGTAGAGTTTCTAGTTGTGGAGTTTTAATTGCGGAGTTTCTAGTTGTGAAGATTCTAGTTGTGGAGTTTCTAGTTGTGGAGTTTCTAGTTGTGGAGTTTTTAGTTGCAGAGTTTTTAGTTGTGGAGTCTCTAATTGTTGAGTTTCTGGTTGTGGAGTTTCTAGTTGTGGAGTTTGTAGTTGTAGAGTCTGTAGTTGTGGACTTTCTAGTTGGGGAGTTCCTAGTTTTGGAGTCTCGAGTTGTGGAGTTTCTAGTTGCGGAGTTTCTAAATGTGGAGTTTCTAGTTGTGGAATTTGTAGTTGTGGAGTATCTAGTTGCGGTGTTTGAAGTTGTGGAGTTTGTAGTTGGAGTTTCTAGGTGTGGAGTTTCTAGTTGTTGAGTTTCTAGTGGCCGAGTTTCTAGTTGCGAAGTCTCAAGTTGTGCAGTTTCTAGTTGTGGATTTTCTAGTTGCGGAGTTTCTAGTTGCGGAGTTTCAAGTTGTGTAGTTTCTAGTTGGGGAGTTTCTACTTAAGTTTATAGTTGTGGATTTTCTAGTTGCGGAGTTTCTAGCTGTGGAGTTTCTAGTTGCGGAGTCTCTAGTTGTGCAGTCTCCAGTTGTGGAGTTTCTCGTTGTGGAGTTTCTAGTTGTGGAGTTTCTAGTTGTAGAGACTCTAGTTGTGGAGTTTCTAATTTTGGAGTTTCTAGCTTTTTTAAGTTCTGTTGCGGAGTTTCTAGTTGCGGAGTTTCTAGTTGCAAGTTTCTAGCTGTGGAGTTTATAGTGGCGGAGTTTCTAGTTGCAGAGTTTTTAGTTGTGGAATCTGTCGTTGCGGAGTCTCAAGTGGTGAAGTGTCTAGTCGTGAAGATTCTAGTCAGTCAGTCAAGAACTTTAATATATGGTCCTGAGGAGTTTAAGCCACCAGGGTGCCCACGTGGGACATCCTAGCAGCCGCTACCGTAGGCGACGCCCGAGTCGGGGCGGGAACGTGGTGGCGTTCCGCCAGTTCTTGGGCCCTCTGGACTGCCTTAAGTTGGTTTCGGAGATTGGGGCTCCTGAGTGCCTCCTCCCAGTCGGACTCACTGGTGAGAGGTCCCTGAGGTAACGCGGGACATTGCCAGAGCATGTGCGCGAGTGAACAGTACACTTCTGTGCAATCTGGGCACTGTGAATTTATGTCTGAGTTATAATGGCTGAGTCGGCCCCGTGATGGGTACGATCTCGTTTGTAACATTCTAAAGGCTACTTCTTGCGCGCGTTCGAGTTTTGAATGGGGTAAAGGGTATCGGCTTCTGTTGTGTCGGTAGTGGGAGGTAATTTCATGGAAGGTGAGTAGTGGGTCATTAAACTGCACGTCTGGGCCCAGCTCTTCGGTGGCTGATTGATCGTCACGGCGGGTCAGTTCTCGTGCTCGATCATGAGCCATTTCGTTGAGGTTGGGTTGTTGTGGGTGAACGTCTTTGCCCATGTGGGCAGGGAACCAAGAGAGGTAGTGCGAGCCCGTATATTTCCGTGTTTGTAAAATGCGGGCTGCTTCTGGAGCGATGTTGCCGGTTTCGTAAGCCCGAATGGCGGCGCGAGAGTCTGTGAAGACATTAGTGAGTGAGGGGTCGGTCATCGCTAAAGCTATAGCAACTTGTTCGGCTATGGTGCTTGTTGATAGCCTAACCGAGGCGGCTGAGCGTAGGGCTCCGTCGCCATCTACTACCGCGAGTGCGAAAGAGGAGGAGTTACCGTATTGCGCTGCGTCGACGAATGCGGTAGAGTTGCGATTCGCGGCGGTACGGTTTAGGATCGCGCGAGCGCGGGCCAGCCGTCTGCCTTCGTTGTGTTGTGGGTGGACATTTCGCGGAAATGGGGTTACCATGTAAGTAGCTCGGACAACTCTGGGGAGGGTTACTGCGCGTTCAAGGCAGGGGTGTGGGGACATGCCGGCCTCGCTTAGAAGTCGGCGGCCTGCCTTGGAGGAGGAGAGGCGGATCAATTGGGCCGTGGTCTGGGCCTCGATCACTTCATCGATGCCGTTGTGCATGCCTAGTTGGTCGAGACGGGAAGTGCTCGTGTTTTGAGGCAAACCAAGGACTTGTTTAATGCTTTTGCGCATGAGTGTGTTTAGTTTCGTCTTTTCTACCTTCGTCCAGTTGTGGGCAGAGGCGACGTAATTGATGTGACTCATTAGGAACGCGTGGTATATGCGCAGAAGGTTGGCCTCTCCAAGGCCTCGTCTACGACCCGAGACTCGCTGAATGAGTCGGAGCATGTTCTCGGTTTTAGCTGTGATATGTTTAATTGTTCTTGCATGACAGCCAGTGGCCTCGACGAGGAGGCCGAGAATGCGTATGGAGTCCACGCGGGGTATTCGCTGCCCATCTTTGGCGTGTAGCGCTATGGGTAGATCACCTAAGGGTGTTAAGTTACGAACGCCTTGGCGAGATTGCCGGTACAGTAGCAACTCTGATTTTGTGGGCGACAAGCGAAGTCCAGTGTTTTTTAAGTAGGCTTCTGTGGTATTGAGAGCAGTTTGAAGGGCTTGCTCCAACTCCGCCAATGAGCCTCCCGGGCACCAGATGGTGATGTCATCTGCGTATATAGCATGGTTTATGTTTGGGATCTCGCGGAGTTTGTCAGATAGTCCCTTCATTACTATGTTAAAAAGGAGTGGAGAAATGACTGCCCCTTGTGGTGTCCCGTTGGAACCTAATGTGTAAGTGTCGGATGTAAGTTGCGATAAATGCAGCTGAGCTTTTCGATTTTGCAGAAAAGAACGAATGTACGCCTGGAATCTTTTACCGAGACCAAGGCTGGCAATGGATTCCAGTATAAAGCGGTGTGAGACGCTGTCGAATGCTTTAGTGAGGTCTAGGGCGAGAATGCCACGAACATCTCTCGTTTTTGAGTCGAAGATCTGTTTCTTTAGTAATAGCATGACGTCTTGTGTTGAAAGGTGCGGACGGAACCCGACCATGTTGAACGGAAAGAGTTCGTGATCCTCTATGTAGCGCGATACACGATTTAGGATGACATGTTCAGCTGCTTTTCCTATGCATGAGGTTAGGGAAATCGGGCGTAGATTGTCGAAGTTGAGTGGTTTACCTGGCTTTGAGAGAAGGATTACCGTGGCCGTGCGCCATTGTTCAGGTACCTGGCCAGTTTCCCACATGTAATTAATGTCTTTTGTGAGTAGTGTGATGGCTTGGTCGTCTAAATTTCGCAACAGGCGGTTGGTTACCTTGTCAGGACCGGGGGCTGATCTGCTGTTGAGGTTGTGTAATGCCTCCCGAATTTCTGACTCCGTGAAGGGTTCGTCGAGTTCGGGTATCGTTTCGCATTCTATTTCTGGGTAGTCGGTGGGTTGTGCTGTGTTTAAGGGGAGGTGACGTTTGGAGATTTCTTCAAGAAAGGATGAGTTTGTTCCTCCCATCTTTTTGTGCGAGTGTAGGAGCCGGTCTATGGCATGACTCTGGTTGTTTTTTGTTTCGCAGTCGTCCAGCATGTATTTTAGGAGGTTCCATTTACCCCCAGTTCGCATGCGGCCGTCGACCGCCGAGCAGAGTTCATGCCATTGGAGTCGTGTGAGCTCCGTGCAATATTTGGCAATGTCTTGGTTCAGTATTGATAGACGTTTTCGTAAGCGTCTGTTTAGTCGTTGTGTTTTCCAGCGCGCGAGTATTGACGCTTTTGCCTCGAGCAAATGTGCCAGATGTGGGTCCATTCTCGGGACCTCGAGTTCTGTTTGTATTGTTTTCGTTGTTTTGGCTATGTCTTCCTGAAGTGAGGTGAGTAGTTCGATGAATGTGTTGTATTCCTTTGTGTTGTTTTTGCGGAGGGTGCGGAAGGCATCCCAGTCCGTTAGCGTGAATGTACGGGGTGGGGCTGATGCGTTGGGTAGTTCGGTTCGTATGATGAAGTGATCGCTGCCCAGGTTTTCCTGCGTATTGGTCCAGGTGTGGCCTGTGACGTTACGGGTAAATACCAAGTCCGGCGTAGTGTCGCGTTGTACCGATGTTCCAAGTCTCGTAGGGAATCGGTGATCTGTGATGAGTGTGAGGGACAAGTCGTCAATTGCTCGCGTGAGGTTAGTGCCTTTAGCCGTTGCCTGGGGGTAACCCCATGACGGGTGGGGGGCATTGAAGTCGCCTGCTATAACAAGCGGAGAGTTTCGCGCGAGCGTTGTGGCTTTAGTTAAGAGCGCATGGAAGGACTGTCTGTAGTCTGACGGGGAGCTGTAAACGTTAAGGATAAAAACGCTTTGTTTTAAAAAACGGTTTGGTACGAGTTCGACGAGTATCGCTTCCAGGCGGCTGCGGGTGGGTAATACCTCATGTACTATGTGAGCAAATTTCTTGCTAATCAGCGTGGCTATACCTCTCTTGGTATCCCCACGTTGTGAGATGGGGTGGTAACCCGATAATGTGAGAGTATCACAAAGGGTCTCCTGCAGTAATATTACGTGTGGCTTCTTGGGTTGCGCTTTAATGTACTGCAGCAGTGGGGTTTTACGGGTCGCGAAGCTAGCGCAATTCCACTGCCAAATTTCTAACGTGTTTTGGGTTGTGGAAGCCATGATGATTACATTGAATTTGGTGGCCCAGGCAGATTTGCCGTAGGATCCACAGAAACTACTGTTCTGGCTTTGGTTTTAGCTTTTATGGTGGCTTTTTGCTCTAGTGCTTCCACCCGGCGTGACAGCGTGTCGATGTTATCGTGGTTTTCTCGCGTGAGACGTAAGATTTCGTTTAGAGTGTCTTCTGGTGAGTCGCTGTCATTCGTGTCCGCTTCGCGGAGTGGTGGGGCTCTGCGTTTAGGTTTGCTAACATCTACAGTGGATGAGGGGGGATCTTTAGGAGCTGTGAGAGTTTGTATTTGGTGCCTCGCCTCATTTAGTTGTGTGGTGAGCTGTTGTATGGTTGCCCGAAGACCTGCTAGTTCTGCTCGTAGAGTTGTAACTACCTCGCTTTCATGCTCTGGCAATGAGGGCCGCGTTACCTTTGTGACTGGCGGCGTGCTCCGTAGCGGTGGTTTCTTCCCTTGGACTCGGTCCGCCCATGTCAGCTCAGCCTGGCGAGATGGGGAGTGTCTCCTGGAGCGGGAGTGGCTGCGCTGGGCACTGCGACGTCTCGCTGTCGGTGTGAGGGAGCGGCTTCGCCTGGATGTCGCATAGGTGCTCGAGGTGGCGCTGGAATCGCGGGAGCTGGCTCCACTCGATCCTCGGGAGCGGCTACGACCGCGTCGACGGCGTCGGCGTCGTCGTTGGCGTACGATGTACGGAACTTGAAATTTACGTTTGCAGTCCTTATCGGCAGTGGGGTGTGGTCCACCGCAGAGGGTGCAGTGGGGCTTACATTGGTGGTTTTCGGGTGGGGTTTTGAGTCCGCACTTTCGGCACCACGTTGTGTTAGGATTAGGGCAAACGTCTGCACGATGGCCGAGGCTGCCGCAGTTGTAACAAACTTCCGTGTGTCTGCGGAAAAGCGTGCATCGAACTATGCTCGCCCCGCAGTATACATAATTGGGAACTTGCATTCCTTGGAACAGGATGGTGACGGCTGTGGTGTTCTTGATGCGTTTCACCTCCAGGGCACTCGGGTTGCGCTTTGTGACGATCAGTTCTCGGAGCTGGGTATCGGTGAGGTCAATGTCAATGCCTCGGATGACGCCTTTGCACGTGTTATCGGGTGGAGCCGGATATACAGCAACTCGGTACAGAGTGTCTCGCAGACGTAGTTGCTGTACCGTGGTATAAGCTCGTGCGTTTCGTTCGATTGGGGTACACACTACAAAAATGTTCTGGGTGACATTTGGGCATATAGAGTCTTCCATGAGGTCTTGAGGAGCCAGGGCGGCGGCCATCGCCAGGGCTTGCTCAAACTGCACCGGCGTGATTTTAGCCACGTTGAGGCCATCTCGGGGCCTTACGATTATGCGATATGTGTCCCTCGGAAGTTGAGGGAGTCTTGAGGTAGCGACGAGGCGTTGGTACGCGCTTCTCGGTTCGGCGGTGCGGCCGCCGTCCCTACGTCTCCCTCGCGTACTTGTTGGTCTTGCGTCTTGGGATTGGTTAGCTTTGCTCTTGCTTGGCTTACGGTTGTACGCCGTAATCCAGCCTGGGCCATTCGCTTCTTCAGGCGATATTGCTTCGCCTTCGACGATTTCCATGATGAACGGGGTAAACTTGCGGGATAGGCCCAAGCCTACCCACCTTGGCTCACCGGAGCAAGGCTTAGCCCGCTAGGGGTAGCGAGGCAGCGGCGGCGTAAGCACTTCAGAAGGCCAAAAGTAGAGAAAGAGTCCACCCACCGAAATAAATACGGTGTCCACGGAATTCTCGTAACTTGGTGCGTACGTTGGTGCGCAAATCACGGTGATTGTAGGCGGCAAACCGCACACAATCATTGAAGATAGTTGTGGAGTTTTCTTTTTGTGGAGTCTCCAGTTGTGGAATTTCTAGTTGTAGAGTCTGTAGTTGTTGAGTATCTGGTAGTGGTGTTTCAAGTTGTCGAGTTTCTAGTTGTGGAGTTTCTAGTTGCGGAGTTTCTAGTTGTTGAGTTTCTAGTTGACGAGTTTCAAGTTGCAAAGTCTCAAGTTCTGGAGTTTCTAGTTGTGGAGGTTCTAGTTATGGAGTTCTAGTTCCGGAGTTTCTAGCTGTGGAGTTTCTAGTTTCAGAGTCTCTAGTTGGTAGTCTCTAGTTGTGGAGTTTTTTAGTTGCGGAGTTTCTAGTTGGGGAGTTTCTAGTTGTGGAGACTCTAGTTGTGGAGTTTCTAGCTTTGGAGTTTCTAGTTGCGGAGTTTACTAGTTGCAGAGTTTCTAGTTGCAAGTTTCTAGCTGTGGAGTTTATAGTGGCGGAGTTTCTGGTTGCAGAGTTTCTAGTTGCGGAGTCTGTCGTTGCGGAGTCTCAAGTTGTGGAGTGTCTCGTCGTGGAGTTTCTAGTTGCGGAGTTTTCTAGTTGGGGAGTTTCTTGTTGTAGAGTTTCTAGTTTTAAATTTGTAGTTGTGGATTTTCTAATTGCAGAGTTTCTAGTTGCGGAGTTTCTAGTTGTGTAGTTTCTAGTTGGGGAGTTTCTACTTGAGTTTATAGTTGTGCATTTTCTTGTTGCAGAATTTAGAGTTGCAGAGTTTCAAGTTGTGGAGTATGTCGTTCCAGAGTCTCAAGTTGTGGAGTGTCCAGTCGTGGAGTTTCTAGTTTCGGAGTTTTCTAGGTGTGGAGTTTCTAGTTGTGGAGTTTCAAGTTGTGGAGTTTCTTGTTGTAGAGTCTCTAGTTTTGAAGTTTGTAGTTGTGGATTTTCTAGTTGCGGAGTTTCTAGTTGCGGAATTTCAAGTTGTGTAGTTTCTAGTTAGGGAGTTTCTACTTCAGTTTATAGTTGTGGATTTTCTTGTTGCAGAGTTTCGAGTTGCAGAGTTTCAAGTTGTGGAGTTTCTAGTTGCGGAGTCTCTAGTTGTGGAGTTTCTAGTTGCGGAGTTTCTAGCTGTGGAGTTTCTCGCTGCGGAGTCTCTAGTTGTGCAGTCTTTAGTTGTGGAGTTGCTCGTTGTGGAGTTTCTAGTTGTGGAGTTTCTAGTTGTAGAGACTCTAGTTGTGGAGTTTCTAGTTGTGAAGTTTCTAGCTTTTTAGTTTCTAGTTGCGGAGTTTCTAGTTGCGGAGTTTCTAGTTGCAAGTTTCTAGCTGTGGAGTTTTTAGTGGCGGAGTTTCTAGTTGCAGAGTTTCAAGTTGTGGAATCGGTCATTGCGGAGTCTCAAGTGGTGGAGTGTCTAGTCGTGGAGATTCTAGTTTCGGAGTTTTCTTTTTGTGGAGTCTCCAGTTGTGGAATTTCTAGTTGTAGAGTTTCTAGTTCTTGAGTTTCTAGTTGTGGAGTCTGTAGTTTTGGAGTATCTGGTTGTGGTGTTTCAAGTTGTGGAGTTTTTAGTTGTGGAGTTTCTAGTCGCGGAGTTTCTAGCTGTTGAGTTTCTAGTTGCCGAGTTTCTAGTTGCAAAGTCTCAAGTTGTGGAGTTTCTAGTTGTGGAGGTTCTAGTTGTGGGGTTTCTAGTTGCGGAGTTTCTAGCTGTGGAGTTTCTAGTTGCAGAGTCTCTAGTTGGCAGTTTCTAGCTGTGGAGTTTCTAGTTGCGGAGTTTCTAGTTGGGGAGTTTCTAGTTGTGGAGACTCTAGTTGTGGAGTTTCTAGCTGTGTAGTTTCTAGCTTTGGAGTTTCTAGTTGCGGTGTTTACTAGTGTCAGAGTATCTAGTTGCAAGTTTCTAGCTGTGGAGTTAATAGTGGCGGAGTTTCTGGTTGCAGAGTTTCGAGTTGCGGAGTCTGTCGTTGCGGAGTCTCAAGTTGTGGAGTGTCTAGTCGTGGAGTTTCTAGTTGCGGAGTTTTATAATTGGGGAGTTTTTTGTTGTAGAGTTTCTAGTTTTAAATTTCTAGTTGTGGATTTTCTAATTGCAGAATTTCTAGTTGCGGAGTTTCTAGTTGTGTAGTTTCTAGTTTGGGAGTTTCTACTTAAGCTTATAGTAGTGGATTTCCTTGTTGCCAAGTTTCGAGTTGCAGAGTTTCAAGTTGTGGAGTATGTCGTTGCAGAGCCTCAAGTTGTGGAATGTCTAGTCGTGGAGTTTCTAGTTTCGGAGTTTTCTAGTTGTGGAAATTCTAGTTGTGGAGTTTCTATTTGCGGAGTTTCTGACTGTGGAGTTTCTAGTTGCAGAGTCTCTAGTTGTTTAGTCTCTAGTTGCGAAGTGTCTAGTTATGGAGTTTCTAGTTGTAAAGTTTCTAGTTGTGGAGTTTCTAGCTGCGGAGTTTCTAGCTGTTGAGTTTCTAGTGGCGGAGTCTCTAGATGTGCAGTCTCTATTTGTGGAGTCACTTGCTGTGGAGTTCCTAGTTGTGGAGCTTCTAGTTGGGAAGTTTCTAGCTGTGGAGTTTCTAGCTGCGGAGTTTGTAGTTGCAGAGTTTCTAGTTGCGGACGTTCTAGCTGAGGAGTTTCTAGTTCCAGAGTTTCTAGTTGCGGGCGCTCTAGCTGTGCAGTTTCTAGTTGCAGAGTTTCTAGTGGCGTAGTTTCTAGTTGTGGTGTTTCAAGTTGTGGAGTTTCTGGTTGTGGAGTTTCTAGTTGCGGAGTTTCTAGCTGTTGAGTTTCTAGTTGCCGAGTTTCTAGTTGCAAAGTCTCAAGTTGTGGAGTTTCTAGTTGTGGAGGTTCTAGTTGTGGAGTTTCTAGTTGCGGAGTTTCTAGCTGTGGAGTTTCTAGTTGCAGAGTCTCTAGTTGGCAGTCTCTAGTTGTGGAGTTTCTAGTTGCGGAGTTTCTAGTTGGGGAGTTTCTAGTTGTGGAGACTCTAGTTGTGGAGTTTCTAGTTGTGGAGTTTCTAGCTTTGGAGTTTCTAGTTGCGGTGTTTACTAGTGGCAGAGTATCTAGTTGCAAGTTTCTAGATGTGGAGTTTATAGTGGCGACGTTTCTGGTTGCAGAGTTTCTAGTTGCGGAGTCTGTCGTTGCGGAGTCTCAAGTTGTGGAGTGTCTAGTCGTGGAGTTTCTAGTTGCGGAGTTTTCTAATTGGGGAGTTTCTTGTTGTAGAGTTTCTAGTTTTTATTTCTAGTTGTGGATTTTCTAATTGCAGAGTTTCTAGTTGCGGAGTTTCTAGTTGTGTTGTTTCTAGTTGGGGAGTTTCTACTTAAGTTTATAGTTGTGGATTTTCTCGTTGCCGAGTTTCGAGTTGCAGAGTTTCAAGTTGTGGAGTATGTCGTTGCAGAGTCTCAAGTTGTGGAATGTCTAGTCGTGGAGTTCCTAGTTTCGGAGTTTCTGACTGTGGAGTTTCTAGTTGCAGAGTCTCTAGTTGTGCATTCTCTAGTTGTGGAGTTTTTAGTTGTGGAGTGTATAGTTGTGGAGACTCTAGTTGTCCAGTTTCTAGTTACGGAGTTTCTAGTTGCAGAGTTTCTAGTTGTGGAGTTTCCAGTTGTGGAGTTTCTAGTTGCAGAGTTTCTAGTTGCGGAGTCTTTCGTTGCGGAGTCTCAAGTTGTAGAGTGTCTAGTGGTGGAGTTTCTAGTTGCAGAATTTTCTAGTTGTGGAGTCTCTAGCTGTGGAGTTTCTAGTTGCGAGGTGTCTAGTTATGGAGTTTCTAGTTGTAAAGTTTCTAGTTGTGGAATTTATAGTTGCGGAGTTTCTAGCTGTTGAGTTTCTAGTGGCGGAGTCTCTAGATGTGCAGTCACTAGATGTGGAGTCTCTTGCTGTGGAGTTCCTAGTTGTGGAGCTTCTAGCTTGGAAGTTTCTCGCTGTGGAGTTTCAAGTTGCGGAGTTTCTAGTTGCAAAGTTTCTACTTGCGGACGTTCTAGCTGTGGAGTTTCTAGTTGCAGAGTTTCTAGTTGCGGGCGCTCTAGCTGTGCAGTTTCTAGTTGCAGAGTTTCTAGTGGCGTAGTTTCTAGTTGTGGAGTTTCTAGTTGTGGAGTTTTTAGTTGCGCAGTTTCTAGTTGTGGAGTTTCAAGTTGTGGAATTTATATGTCTGGAGTTTTTAATTGTGGAGTTTAATGTTGTCGAGTTTCTAGTTGCAGAGTTTCCAGTAGTGGAGTTTCCAGTTGTGCAGTTTTTAGTTGTGGAGTCTCTAGTTGTTGAGTCTCTTGTTGTGGAATTTCAAGTTGTGGAGTTTCTAGTTGCGGAGTTTGGAGTTGCGGAGCGTCTGGTGGTGGAGTTTCTAGTTGTGGAGTTTCTAGTTGCGGAGTTTCTAGCTGTGGAGTTTCTAGTTGCGGAGTCTCAAGATGTGGAGTCTCTAGTTGTGGAGTTTCTAGTTGTGGAGTTTCTAGTTCTGGAGTTTCTAGTTGCAGAGTTTCTAGTTGCGAAGTCTGTCGTTTCGGAATCTCCAGTGTTAGGGTGTCTAGTCGTGGAGTTTCTAGTTGCGCAGTTTTCTAGTTGTGGGGTCTCTAGTTGTGGAGTTTCTAGTTGCGAAGTGTCTAGTTATAGAGTTTCTAGTTGCGGAGTCTCTAGTTGATTGATGATATGTGGGGTTTAACGTCTCAAAACCACCATATGATTATGAGAGACGCCGTAGTGGAGGGCTCCGGAAATTTTGACCACCTTGGGTTCTTGAACGTGCACCCAAATCTGAACACACCGGCCTACAACATTTCCGCCTCCATTGGAAATGCAGCCGCCGCCGGGATTCGAACCCGCGACCTGCGGGTCAACAGCCGAGTACCTTAGCCACTTGACCACCGCAGCGGGGCAGTCTCTAGTTGTGCAGTCTCTAGTTGTGCAGTCTCTTGCTGTAGAGTTTCTAGCTGTGGAGCTTCTAGTTGGGAAGTTTCTAGCTTTGGAGTTTCTAGTTGCGGAGTTTCTAGTTGCAGAGTTTCTAGTTGCGGACGTTCTAGCTGTGGAGTTTCTAGTTGCAGAGTTTCTAGTTGCGGGCGCTCTAGCTGTGCAGTTTCTAGTTGCAGAGTTTCTAGTGGCGTAGTTTCTAGTTGTGGAGTTTCTAGTTGTGGAGCTTCTAGTTGCGGAGTTTCTAGCTGTGGAGTTTCTAGTTGCAGAGTCTCTAGTTGGCAGTCTCTAGTTGCGGAGTTTCTAGTTGCGGAATTTCTAGTTGGGGAGTTTCTAGTTGTGGAGACTCTAGTTGTGGAGTTTCTAGTTGTGGAGTTTCTAGCTTTGGAGTTTCTAGTTGCGGTGTTTACTAGTGGCAGAGTATCTAGTTGCAAGTTTCTAGCTGTGGAGTTTATAGTGGCGGAGTTTCTGGTTGCAGAGTTTCTAGTTGCGGAGTCTGTCGTTGCAGAGTCTCAAGTTGTGGAGTGTCGAGTCGTGGAATTTCTAGTTGCGGAGTTTTCTAATTGGGGAGTTTCTTGTTGTAGAGTTTCTAGTTTTTATTTCTAGTTGTGGATTTTCTAATTGCAGAGTTTCTAGTTGCGGAGTTTCTAGTTGTGTTGTTTCTGTTTGGGGAGTTTCTACTTAAGTTCATAGTTGTGGATTTTCTTGTTGCCGAGTTTCGAGTTGCAGAGTTTCAAGTTGTGGAGTATGTCGTTGCAGAGTCTCAAGTTGTGGAATGTCTAGTCGTGGAGTTTCTAGTTTCGGAGTTTCTGACTGTGGAGTTTCTAGTTGCAGAGTCTCTAGTTGTGCAGTCTCTAGTTGTGGAGTTTTTAGTTGTGGAGTTTTTAGTTGTGGAGTCTCTAGTTGTTGAGTCTCTTGTTGTGGAATTTCAAGTTGTGGAGTTTCTAGTTGCGGAGTTTGGAGTTGCGGAGCGTCTGGTGGTGGAGTTTCTAGTTGTGGAGTTTCTAGTTGCGGAGTTTCTAGCTGTGGAGTTTCTAGTTGCGGAGTCTCTAGATGTGGAGTCTCTAGTTGTGGAGTTTCTAGTTGTGGAGTTTCTAGTTCTGGAGTTTCTAGTTGCAGAGTTTCTAGTTGCGAAGTCTGTCGTTTCGGAATCTCCAGTTGTAGGGTGTCTAGTCGTGGAGTTTCTAGTTGCGGAGTTTTCTAGTTGTGGGGTCTCTAGTTGTGGAGTTTCTAGTTGCGAAGTGTCTAGTTATAGAGTTTCTAGTTGCGGAGTCTCTAGTTGATTGATGATATGTGCGGTTTAACGTCTCAAAACCACCATATGATTATGAGAGACGCCGTAGTCGAGGGCTCCGGAAATTTTGACCACCTTGGGTTCTTTAACGTGCACCCAAATCTGAACACACCAGCCTACAACATTTCCGCCTCCATTGGAAATGCAGCCGCCGCCGCCGGGATTCGAACCCGCGACCTGCGGGTCAACAGCCGAGTACCTTAGCCACTTGACTACCGCAGCGGGGCAGTCTCTAGTTGTGCAGTCTCTAGTTGTGCAGTCTCTTGCTGTAGAGTTTCTAGCTGTGGAGCTTCTAGTTCGGAAGTTTCTAGCTTTGGAGTTTCTAGTTGCGGAGTTTCTAGTTGCAGAGTTTCTAGTTGCGGACGTTCTAGCTGGGGAGTTTCTAGTTGCAGAGTTTCTAGTTGCGGGCGCTCTAGCTGTGCAGTTTCTAGTTGCAGAGTTTCTAGTGGCGTAGTTTCTAGTTGTGGAGTTTCTAGTTGTGGAGTTTGAAGTTGTGGAATTTATATGTGTGGAGTTTTTAGTTGTGGAGTTTAATGTTGTCGAGTTTCTAGTTGCAGAGTTTCCAGTAGTGGAGTTTATAGTTGTGCAGTTTTTAGTTGTGGAGTCTCTAGTTAATGAGTCTCTTGTTGTGGAATTTCAAGTTTTGGAGTTTCTAGTTGCGGAGTTTGTAGTTGCGGAGAGTCTGGTGGTGGAGTTTCTAGTTGTGGAGTTTCTAGTTGCGGAGTTTCTAGCTGTGGAGTTTCTAGTTGCGGAGTCTCTAGATGTGAAGTCTCTAGTTGGGGAGTTTCTAGTTGTGGAGTTTCTAGTTCTGGAGTTTCTAGCTGCAGAGTTTCTAGTTGCGAAGTCTGTCGTTGCGGAGTCTCAAGTTGTAGAATGTCTATTCGTGGAGTTTCTAGTTGTGGAGTTTTCCTGTTCTGGAGTCTCTAGTTGTGGAGTTTCTAGTTGCAGACTTTCTAGTTGCGGAGCCTGTCGTTGCGGAGTCTCAAGTTGTGGAGTGTCTAGTCGTGGAGTTTCTAGTAGCGAAGTTTTCTAGTTGTGGAGTTTCTAGTTGTGGAGTTTCTAGTTGCAGAGTTTCTAGTTGCGGAGTCTTTCATTGCGGAGTCTCAAGTTGTAGAGTGTCTAGTCGAGGAGTTTCTAGTTGCAGAGTTTTCTAGTTGAGAAGTCTCTAGTTGTGGAGTTTTTAGTTGCGAAGTGTCTAGTTATGGAGTTTCTAGTTGTAAAGTTTCTAGTCGTAGAGTTTCTAGTTGCGGAGTTTTCTAGTTGTGGAGTCACTAGTTGTGGAGTTTCTAGTTGTGGAGTTTCTTGTTGCGGAGTTTCTAGTTGCAGAGTTTCTAGTTGCGGACGTTCTAGCTGTGGAGTTTCTAATTGCAAAGTTTCTAGTTGCATAGTTTCTAGTTGTAGAGTTTCTAGTTGTGGAGTTTTAGTTGCGGAGTTTCTTGTTGTGGAGTCTCTAATTTTTGAGTTTCTGGTTGTCAAGTTTCTAGTTGTGGAGTTTGTAGTTGTAGAGTCTGTAGTTGTGGAGTTTCTAGTTGTGGAGTTCCAAGTTATGGAGTCTCGAGTTGTGGAGTTTCTAGTTGCGGAGTTTCTAAATGTGGAGTTTCTTGTTGTGGAGTTTGTAGTTGTGGAGTATCTAGTTGCGGTGTTTGAAGTTGTGGAGTTTGTAGTTGGAGTTTCTAGGTGTGGAGTTTCTAGTTGTTGAGTTTCTGGTGGCCGTGTTTCTAGTTGCGAAGTCTCAAGTTGTGCAGTCTCTAGTTGTGGAGTTTCTAGTTGTGGAGTTTCAAGTTGTGGAGTTTCTTGTTGTAGAGTTTCTAGTTTTCAAGTTTCTAGTTGTGGATTTTCTAGTTGCGGAGTTTCTAGTTGCGGAGTTTCAAGTTGTGTAGTTTCCAGTTGGGGAGTTTCTACTTAAGTTTATAGTTGTGGATTTTCTTGTTGCAGAGTTTCGAGTTGCAGAGTTTCAAGTTGTGGAGTTTCTAGTTGCGGAGTCTCCTGTTGTGGAGTTTCTAGTTGCGGAGTTTCTAGCTGTGGAGTTTCTAGTTGCGGAGTCTCTAGTTGTGCAGTCTCTAGTTGTGGAGTTTCTAGTTGCGGAGTTTCTAGTTGTGGAGTTTCTAGTTCTGGAGACTCTAGTTGTGGAGTTTCTAGTTGTGGAGTTTCTAGCTTTTTAGTTTCAAGTTGGAAGTTTCTAGTTGCGGGGTTTCTAGTTGCGGAATCTGTCGTTGCGGAGTCTCAAGTTGTGGAGTGTCTAATCGTAGAGTTTCTAGTTGCGGAGTTTTCTTTTTGTGGAGTCTCCAGTTGTGGAATTTCTAGTTGTAGAGTTTCTAGTGGCGGAGTTTCTAGTTGCAGAGTGTCTGGTGGTGGAGTTTCTAGTTCTGGAGTTTCTAGTTGTGGAGTCTGTAGTTGTAGAATTTGTGCTTGTGGAGTATCTGGTTGTGGTGTTTCAAGTTGTGGAGTTTCTAGTTGTGGAGTTTCTAGTTGTTGAGTTTCTAGTGGCCGAGTTTCTAGTTGCAAAGTCTCAAGTTGTGGAGTTTGTAGTTGTGGAGTTTCTAGTTGTGGAGTTTCTAGTTGCGGAGTTTCTAGTTGCGGAGTTTCTAGCTGTGGAGTTTTTAGTTGCACAGTCTCTAGTTGGCAGTCTCTAGTTGTGGAGTTTCTAGTTGTGGAGTTTCTAGCTGTGGAGTTTCTACTTGCGTAGTTTCTAGTTGCAGAGTTTCTAGTTGCGGAGTTTCTAGTTGTGTAGTTTCTAGTTGGGGAGTTTCTACTTGAGTTTATAGTTGTGGATTTTCTTGTTGCAGAGTTTAGAGTTGCAGAGTTTCAAGTTGTGGAGTATGTCGTTGCAGAGTCTCAAGTTGTGGAGTGTCTAGTCGTGGAGTTTCTAGTTTCGCAGTTTCCTAGTTGTGGAGTTTCTAATTGTGGAGTTTCAAGTTGTGCAGTTTCTTGTTGTGGAGTTTCAAGTTGTGCAGTTTCTTGTTGTAGAGTTTCTAGTTCTGAAGTTTCTAGTTGCGGAGTTTCAAGTTGTGTAGTTTCTAGTTGGGGAGTTTCTAGTTGCGGAGTCTCTAGTTGTGGAGTTTCTAGTTGCGGAGTTTCTAGCTGTGGAGCTTCTAGTTGCGGAGTCTCTAGTTGTGCAGTCTCTAGTTGTGGAGTTTCTCCTTGTGGAGTTTCTAGTTGTGGAGTTTCTAATTGTGGAGTTTCTAGCTTTTTTAAGTTCTAGTTGCGGAGTTTCTAGTTGCGGAGTTTCTAGTTGCAAGTTTCTAGCTGTGGAGTTTATAGTGGCGGAGTTTCTAGTTGCAGAGTTTCTAGTTGTGGAATCTGTCGTTGCGGAGTCTCAAGTGGTGAAGTGTCTAGTTGTGAAGATTCTAGTTGTGGAGTTTTCTTTTTGTGGAGTCTCCAGTTGTGGAATTTCTAGTTGTAGAGTCTGTAGTTGTGGAGTATCTGGTTGTGGTGTTTCAAGTTGTCGAGTTTCTAGTTGTGGAGTTTCTAGTTGCGGAGTTTCTAGTTGTTGAGTTTCTAGTTGACGAGTTTCAAGTTGCAAAGTCTCAAGTTCTGGAGTTTCTAGTTGTGGAGGTTCTAGTTGTGGAGTTTCTAGTTTCGGAGTTTCTAGCTGTGGAGTTTCTAGTTTCAGAGTCTCTAGTTGGTAGTCTCTAGTTGTGGAGTTTCTAGTTGCGGAGTTTCTAGTTGGGGAGTTTCTAGTTGTGGAGACTCTAGTTGTGGAGTTTCTAGCTTTGGAGTTTCTAGTTGCGGAGTTTACTAGTTGCAGAGTTTCTAGTTGCAAGTTTCTAGCTGTGGAGTTTATAGTGGCGGAGTTTCTGGTTGCAGAGTTTCTAGTTGCGGAGTCTGTCGTTGCGGAGTCTCAAGTTGTGGAGTGTCTAGTCGTGGAGTTTCTAGTTGCGGAGTTTTCTAGTTGGGGAGTTTCTTGTTGTAGAGTTTCTAGTTTTAAATTTCTAGTTGTGGATTTTCTAATTGCAGAGTTTCTAGTTGCGGAGTTTCTAGTTGTATGGTTTCTAGTTGGGGAGTTTCTACTTGAGTTTATAGTTGTGGATTTTCTTCTTGCAGAGTTTAGAGTTGCAGAGTTTCAAGTTGTGGAGTATGTCGTTCCAGAGTCTCAAGTTGTGGAGTGTCCAGTCGTGAAGTTTCAGGTTTCGGAGTTTTCTAGTTGTGGAGTTTCTAGTTGTGGAGTTTCAAGTTGTGGAGTTTCTTGTTGTAGAGTTTCTAGTTTTGAAGTTTGTAGTTGTGGATTTTCTAGTTGCGGAGTTTCAAGTTGTGTAGTTTCTAGCTAGGGAGTTTCTACTTCAGTTTATAGTTGTGGATTTTCTTGTTGCAGAGTTTCGAGTTGCAGAGTTTCAAGTTGTGGAGCTTCTAGTTGCGGAGTCTCCAGTTGTAGAGTTTCTAGTTGCGGAGTTTCTAGCTGTGGAGTTTCTAGTTGCGGAGTTTCTAGCTGTGCAGTCTTTAGTTGTGGAGTTTCTCGTTGTGGAGTTTCTAGTTGTGGAGTTTCTAGTTGTAGAGACTCTAGTTGTGGAGTTTCTAGTTGTGGAGTTTCTAGCTTTTTAGTTTCTAGTTGCGGAGTTTCTAGTTGCGGAGTTTCTAGTTGCAAGTTTCTAGCTGTGGAGTTTTTAGTGGCGGAGTTTCTAGTTGCAGAGTTTCTAGTTGTGGAATCGGTCATTGTGGAGTCTCAAGTGGTGGAGTGTCTAGTCGTGGAGATTCCAGTCTCGGAGTTTTCTTTTTGTGGAGTCTCCAGTTGTGGAATTTCTAGTTGTAGAGTTTCTAGTTCTTGAGTTTCTAGTTGTGGAGTCTGTAGTTTTGGAGTATCTGGTTGTGGTGTTTCAAGTTGTGGAGTTTCTAGTTGTGGAGTTTCTAGTTGCGGAGTTTCTAGCTGTTGAGTTTATAGTTGCCGAGTTTCTAGTTGCAAAGTCTCAAGTTGTGGAGTTTCTAGTTGTGGAGGTTCTAGTTGTGGAGTTTCTAGTTGCGGAGTTTCTAGCTGTGGAGTTTCTAGTTGCAGAGTCTCTAGTTGGCAGTTTCTAGCTGTGGAGTTTCTAGTTGTGGAGTTTCAGGTTGGGGAGTTTCTAGTTGTGGAGACTCTAGTTGTGGAGTTTCTAGCTGTGGAGTTTCTAGCTTTGGAGTTTCTAGTTGCGGTGTTTACTAGTGTCAGAGTATCTAGTTGCAAGTTTCTAGCTGTGGAGTTTATAGTGGCGGAGTTTCTGGTTGCAGAGTTTCTAGTTGCGGAGTCTGTCGTTGCGGAGTGTCTAGTCGTGGAGTTTCTAGTTGCGGAGTTTTCTAATTGGGGAGTTTCTTGTTGTAGAGTTTCTAGTTTTAAATTTCTAGTTGTGGATTTTCTAATTGCAGAGTTTCTAGTTGCGGAGTTTCTAGTTGTGTTGTTTCTAGTTGGGGAGTTTCTACTTAAGTTTATAGTTGTGGATTTTCTTGTTGCCGAGTTTCGAGTTGCAGAGTTTCAAGTTGTGGAGTATGTCGTTGCAGAGTCTCAAGTTGTGGAATGTCTAGTCGTGGAGTTTCTAGTTTCGGAGTTTTCTAGCTGTGGAAATTCTAGTTGTGGAGTTTCTAGTTGCGGATGTTCTGACTGTGGAGTTTCTCGTTGCAGAGTCTCTAGTTGTGCAGTTTCTAGTTGTGGAGTTTCTAGTTGCGGAGTTTATAGTTGTGGAGACTCTAGTTGTGGAGTTTCTAGTTACGGAAGTTCTAGTTGCAGAGTTTCTAGTTGTGGAGTTTCGAGTTGTGGAGTTTCTAGTTGGCAGTCTCTAGTTGTGGAGTTTCTAGTTGTGGAGTTTCTAGCTGTGGAGTTTCTACTTGCGTAGTTTCTAGTTGCAGAGTTTCTAGTTGCGGAGTTTCTAGTTGTGTAGTTTCTAGTTGGGGAGTTTCTACTTGAGTTTATAGTTGTGGATTTTCTTGTTGCAGAGTTTAGAGTGGCAGAGTTTCAAGTTGTGGAGTATGTCGTTGCAGAGTCTCAAGTTGTGGAGTGTCTAGTCGTGGAGTTTCTAGTTTCGGAGTTTTCTAGTTGTGGAGTTTCTAATTGTGGAGTTTCAAGTTGTGCAGTTTCTTGTTGTAGAGTTTCTAGTTTTGAAGTTTCTAGTTGTGGATTTTCTAGTTGCGGAGTTTCTAGTTGCGGAGTTTCAAGTTGTGTAGTTTCTAGTTGGGGAGTTTCTACTTGAGTTTATAGTTGTGGATTTTCTTGTTGCAGAGTTTCGAGTTGCAGAGTTTCAAGTTGTGGAGTTTCTAGTTGCGGAGTCTCTAGTTGTGGAGTTTCTAGTTGCGGAGTTTCTAGCTGTGGAGTTTCTAGTTGCGGAGTCTCTAGTTGTGCAGTCTCTAGTTGTGGAGTTTCTCGTTGTGGAGTTTCTAGTTGTGGAGTTTCTAGTTGTAGAGACTCTAGTAGCGGAGTTTCTAGTTGCGGAGTTTCTAGTTGCAAGTTTCTAGCTGTGGAGTTTATAGTGGCGGAGTTTCTAGTTGCAGAGTTTCTAGTTGTGGAATCTGTCGTTGCGGAGTCTCAAGTGGTGAAGTGTCTAGTCGTGAAGATTCTAGTTGTGGAGTTTTCTTTTTGTGGAGTCTCCAGTTGTGGAATTTCTAGTTGTAGAGTCTGTAGTTGTGGAGTATCTGGTTGTGGTGTTTCAAGTTGTCGAGTTTCTAGTTGTGGAGTTTCTAGTTGCGGAGTTTCTAGTTTTGAGTTTCTAGTTGACGAGTTTCAAGTTGCAAAGTCTCAAGTTCTGGAGTTTCTAGTTGTGGAGGTTCTAGTTGTGGAGTTTCTAGTTTCGGAGTTTCTAGCTGTGGAGTTTCTAGTTGCAGAGTCTCTAGTTGGTAGTCTCTAGTTGTGGAGTTTCTAGTTGCGGAGTTTCTAGTTGTGGAGTTTCTAGCTTTTAAGTTTCTAGTTGCGGAGTTTCTAGTTGCGGAGTTTCTAGTTGCAAGTTTCTAGCTGTGGAGTTTTTAGTGGCGGAGTTTCTAGTTGCAGAGTTTCTAGTTGTGGAATCGGTCATTGTGGAGTCTCAAGTGGTGGAGTGTCTAGTCGTGGAGATTCTAGTTTCGGAGTTTTCTTTTTGTGGAGTCTCCAGTTCTGGAATTTCTAGTTGTAGAGTTTCTAGTTCTTGAGTTTCTAGTTGTGGAGTCTGTAGTTTTGGAGTATCTGGTTGTGGTGTTTCAAGTTGTGGAGTTTCTAGTTGTGGAGTTTCTAGTTGCGGAGTTTCTAGCTGTTGAGTTTCTAGTTGCCGAGTTTCTAGTTGCAAAGTCTCAAGTTGTGGAGTTTCTAGTTGTGGAGGTTCTAGTTGTGGAGTTTCTAGTTGCGGAGTTTCTAGCTGTGGAGTTTCTAGTTGCAGAGTCTCTAGTTGGCAGTTTCTAGCTGTGGAGTTTCTAGTTGCGGAGTTTCAGGTTGGGGAGTTTCTAGTTGTGGAGACTCTAGTTGTGGAGTTTCTAGTTGCGGAGTTTCTAGTTGCAGAGTTTCTAGTTGCAAGTTTCTAGCTGTGGAGTTTCTAGTTGCGGAGTTTCTAGTTGCAGAGTTCCTAGTTGCGGAGCCTGTCGTTGCGGAGTCTCAAGTTGTGGAGTGTCTAGTCGTGGAGTTTCTAGCTGCGGAGTTTTCTAGTTGTGGAGTCTCTAGTTGTGGAGTTTCTAGTTGTGGAGTTTCTAGTTGTGGAGTTTCTAGTTGCAGAGTTTCTAGTTGCGGAGTCTTTCGTTGCGGAGTCTCAAGTTGTAGAGTGTCTAGTGGTGGAGTTTCTAGTTGCAGAATTTTCTAATTGTGGAGTCTCTAGTTGTGGAGTTTCTAGTTGCGAAGTGTCTAGTTATGGAGTTTCTAGTTGTAAAGTTTCTAGTTGTGGAGTTTCTAGTTGCGGAGTTTCTAGCTGTTGAGTTTCTAGTGGCGGAGTCTCTAGATGTGCAGTCTCAAGTTGTGGAGTCACTTGCTGTGGAGTTCCTAGTTGTGGAGCTTCTAGTTGGGAAGTTTCTAGCTGTGGAGTTTCTAGTTGCGGAGTTTCTAGTTGCAGAGTTTCTAGTTGCGGACGTTCTAGCTGTGGAGTTTCTAGTTCCAGAGTTTCTAGTTGCGGGCGCTCTAGCTGTGCAGTTTCTAGTTGCAGAGTTTCTAGTGGCGTAGTTTCTAGTTGTGGTGTTTCAAGTTGTGAAGTTTCTAGTTGTGGAGTTTCTAGTTGCGGAGTTTCTAGCTGTTGAGTTTCTAGTTACCGAGTTTCTAGTTGCAAAGTCTCAAGTTGTGGAGTTTCTAGTTGTGGAGGTTCTAGTTGTGGAGTTTCTAGTTGCGGAGTTTCTAGCTGTGGAGTTTCTAGTTGCAGAGTCTCTAGTTGGCAGTCTCTAGTTGTGGAGTTTCTAGTTGCGGAGTTTCTAGTTGGGGAGTTTCTAGTTGTGGAGACTCTAGTTGTGGAGTTTCTAGTTGTGGAGTTTCTAGCTTTAAAGTTTCTAGTTGCGGTGTTTACTAGTGGCAGAGTATCTAGTTGCAAGTTTCTAGCTGTGGAGTTTATAGTGGCGGAGTTTCTGGTTGCAGAGATTCTAGTTGCGGAGTCTGTCGTTGCGGAGTCTCAAGTTGTGGAGTGTCTAGTCGTGGAGTTTCTAGTTGCGGAGTTTTCTAATTGGGCAGTTTCTTGTTGTAGAGTTTCTAGTTTTAAATTTCTAGTTGTGGATTTTCTAATTGCAGAGTTTCTAGTTGCGGAGTTTCTAGTTGTGTTGTTTCTAGTTGGGGAGTTTCTACTTAAGTTTATAGTTGTGGATTTTCTTGTTGCCGAGTTTCGAGTTGCAGAGTTTCAAGTTGTGCAGTATGTCGTTGCAGAGTCTCAAGTTGTGGAATGTCTAGTCGTGGAGTTTCTAGTTTCGGAGTTTTCTAGCTGTGGAAATTCTAGTTGTGGAGTTTCTAGTTGCGGATGTTCTGACTGTGGAGTTTCTCGTTGCAGAGTCTCTAGTTGTGCAGTTTCTAGTTGTGGAGTTTCTAGTTGCGGAGTTTATAGTTGTGGAGACTCTAGTTGTGGAGTTTCTAGTTACGGAAGTTCTAGTTGCAGAGTTTCTAGTTGTGGAGTTTCGAGTTGTGGAGTTTCTAGTTGGCAGTCTCTAGTTGTGGAGTTTCTAGTTGTGGAGTTTCTAGCTGTGGAGTTTCTACTTGCGTAGTTTCTAGTTGCAGAGTTTCTAGTTGCGGAGTTTCTAGTTGTGTAGTTTCTAGTTGGGGAGTTTCTACTTGAGTTTATAGTTGTGGATTTTCTTGTTGCAGAGTTTAGAGTGGCAGAGTTTCAAGTTGTGGAGTATGTCGTTGCAGAGTCTCAAGTTGTGGAGTGTCTAGTCGTGGAGTTTCTAGTTTCGGAGTTTTCTAGTTGTGGAGTTTCTAATTGTGGAGTTTCAAGTTGTGCAGTTTCTTGTTGTAGAGTTTCTAGTTTTGAAGTTTCTAGTTGTGGATTTTCTAGTTGCGGAGTTTCTAGTTGCGGAGTTTCAAGTTGTGTAGTTTCTAGTTGGGGAGTTTCTACTTGAGTTTATAGTTGTGGATTTTCTTGTTGCAGAGTTTCGAGTTGCAGAGTTTCAAGTTGTGGAGTTTCTAGTTGCGGAGTCTCTAGTTGTGGAGTTTCTAGTTGCGGAGTTTCTAGCTGTGGAGTTTCTAGTTGCGGAGTCTCTAGTTGTGCAGTCTCTAGTTGTGGAGTTTCTCGTTGTGGAGTTTCTAGTTGTGGAGTTTCTAGTTGTAGAGACTCTAGTAGCGGAGTTTCTAGTTGCGGAGTTTCTAGTTGCAAGTTTCTAGCTGTGGAGTTTATAGTGGCGGAGTTTCTAGTTGCAGAGTTTCTAGTTGTGGAATCTGTCGTTGCGGAGTCTCAAGTGGTGAAGTGTCTAGTCGTGAAGATTCTAGTTGTGGAGTTTTCTTTTTGTGGAGTCTCCAGTTGTGGAATTTCTAGTTGTAGAGTCTGTAGTTGTGGAGTATCTGGTTGTGGTGTTTCAAGTTGTCGAGTTTCTAGTTGTGGAGTTTCTAGTTGCGGAGTTTCTAGTTTTGAGTTTCTAGTTGACGAGTTTCAAGTTGCAAAGTCTCAAGTTCTGGAGTTTCTAGTTGTGGAGGTTCTAGTTGTGGAGTTTCTAGTTTCGGAGTTTCTAGCTGTGGAGTTTCTAGTTGCAGAGTCTCTAGTTGGTAGTCTCTAGTTGTGGAGTTTCTAGTTGCGGAGTTTCTAGTTGGGGAGTTTCTAGTTGTGGAGACTCTAGTTGTGGAGTTTCTAGCTTTGGAGTTTCTAGTTGCGGAGTTTACTAGTTGCAGAGTTTCTAGTTGCAAGTTTCTAGCTGTGGAGTTTATAGTGGCGGAGTTTCTGGTTGCAGAGTTTCTAGTTGCGGAGTCTGTCGTTGCGGAGTCTCAAGTTGTGGAGTGTCTAGTCGTGGAGTTTCTAGTTGCGGAGTTTTCTAGTTGGGGAGTTTCTTGTTGTAGAGTTTCTAGTTTTAAATTTCTAGTTGTGGATTTTCTAATTGCAGAGTTTCTAGTTGCGGAGTTTCTAGTTGTATGGTTTCTAGTTGGGGAGTTTCTACTTGAGTTTATAGTTGTGGATTTTCTTGTTGCAGAGTTTAGAGTTGCAGAGTTTCAAGTTGTGGACTATGTCGTTCCAGAGTCTCAAGTTGTGGAGTGTCCAGTCGTGGAGTTTCAGGTTTCGGAGTTTTCTAGTTGTGGAGTTTCTAGTTGTGGAGTTTCAATTTGTGGAGTTTCTTGTTGTAGAGTTTCTAGTTTTGAAGTTTGTAGTTGTGGATTTTCTAGTTGCGGAGTTTCTAGTTGCGGAGTTTCAAGTTGTGTAGTTTCTAGCTAGGGAGTTTCTACTTGAGTTTATAGTTGTGGATTTTCTTGTTGCAGAGTTTAGAGTGGCAGAGTTTCAAGTTGTGGAGTATGTCGTTGCAGAGTCTCAAGTTGTGGAGTGTCTAGTCGTGGAGTTTCTAGTTTCGGAGTTTTCTAGTTGTGGAGTTTCTAATTGTGGAGTTTCAAGTTGTGCAGTTTCTTGTTGTAGAGTTTCTAGTTTTGAAGTTTCTAGTTGTGGATTTTCTAGTTGCGGAGTTTCTAGTTGCGGAGTTTCAAGTTGTGTAGTTTCTAGTTGGGGAGTTTCTACTTGAGTTTATAGTTGTGGATTTTCTTGTTGCAGAGTTTCGAGTTGCAGAGTTTCAAGTTGTGGAGTTTCTAGTTGCGGAGTCTCTAGTTGTGGAGTTTCTAGTTGCGGAGTTTCTAGCTGTGGAGTTTCTAGTTGCGGAGTCTCTAGTTGTGCAGTCTCTAGTTGTGGAGTTTCTCGTTGTGGAGTTTCTAGTTGTGGAGTTTCTAGTTGTAGAGACTCTAGTAGCGGAGTTTCTAGTTGCGGAGTTTCTAGTTGCAAGTTTCTAGCTGTGGAGTTTATAGTGGCGGAGTTTCTAGTTGCAGAGTTTCTAGTTGTGGAATCTGTCGTTGCGGAGTCTCAAGTGGTGAAGTGTCTAGTCGTGAAGATTCTAGTTGTGGAGTTTTCTTTTTGTGGAGTCTCCAGTTGTGGAATTTCTAGTTGTAGAGTCTGTAGTTGTGGAGTATCTGGTTGTGGTGTTTCAAGTTGTCGAGTTTCTAGTTGTGGAGTTTCTAGTTGCGGAGTTTCTAGTTTTGAGTTTCTAGTTGACGAGTTTCAAGTTGCAAAGTCTCAAGTTCTGGAGTTTCTAGTTGTGGAGGTTCTAGTTGTGGAGTTTCTAGTTTCGGAGTTTCTAGCTGTGGAGTTTCTAGTTGCAGAGTCTCTAGTTGGTAGTCTCTAGTTGTGGAGTTTCTAGTTGCGGAGTTTCTAGTTGGGGAGTTTCTAGTTGTGGAGACTCTAGTTGTGGAGTTTCTAGCTTTGGAGTTTCTAGTTGCGGAGTTTACTAGTTGCAGAGTTTCTAGTTGCAAGTTTCTAGCTGTGGAGTTTATAGTGGCGGAGTTTCTGGTTGCAGAGTTTCTAGTTGCGGAGTCTGTCGTTGCGGAGTCTCAAGTTGTGGAGTGTCTAGTCGTGGAGTTTCTAGTTGCGGAGTTTTCTAGTTGGGGAGTTTTTTGTTGTAGAGTTTCTAGTTTTAAATTTCTAGTTGTGGATTTTCTAATTGCAGAGTTTCTAGTTGCGGAGTTTCTAGTTGTATGGTTTCTAGTTGGGGAGTTTCTACTTGAGTTTATAGTTGTGGATTTTCTTGTTGCAGAGTTTAGAGTTGCAGAGTTTCAAGTTGTGGACTATGTCGTTCCAGAGTCTCAAGTTGTGGAGTGTCCAGTCGTGGAGTTTCAGGTTTCGGAGTTTTCTAGTTGTGGAGTTTCTAGTTGTGGAGTTTCAATTTGTGGAGTTTCTTGTTGTAGAGTTTCTAGTTTTGAAGTTTGTAGTTGTGGATTTTCTAGTTGCGGAGTTTCTAGTTGCGGAGTTTCAAGTTGTGTAGTTTCTAGCTAGGGAGTTTCTACTTCAGTTTATAGTTGTGGATTTTCTTGTTGCAGAGTTTCGAGTTGCAGAGTTTCAAGTTGTGGAGTTTCTAGTTGCGGAGTCTCCAGTTGTGGAGTTTCTAGTTGCGGAGTTTCTAGCTGTGGAGTTTCTAGTTGCGGAGTCTCTAGTTGTGCAGTCTTTAGTTGTGGAGTTTCCCGTTGTGGAGTTTCTAGTTGTGGAGTTTCTAGTTGTAGAGACTCTAGTTGTGGAGTTTCTAATTGTGGAGTTTCTAGCTTTTTTAAGTTCTAGTTGCGGAGTTTCTAGTTGCAAGTTTCTAGCTGTGGAGTTTATAGTGGCGGAGTTTCTAGTTGCAGAGTTTCTAGTTGTGGAATCTGTCGTTGCGGAGTCTCAAGTGGTGAAGTGTCTAGTCGTGAAGATTCTAGTTGTGGAGTTTTCTTTTTGTGGAGTCTCCAGTTGTGGAATTTCTAGTTGTAGAGTCTGTAGTTGTGGAGTATCTGGTTGTGGTGTTTCAAGTTGTCGAGTTTCTAGTTGTGGAGTTTCTAGTTGCGGAGTTTCTAGTTGTTGAGTTTCTAGTTGACGAGTTTCAAGTTGCAAAGTCTCAAGTTCTGGAGTTTCTAGTTGTGGAGGTTCTAGTTGTGGAGTATCTAGTTTCGGAGTTTCTAGCTGTGGAGTTTCTAGTTTCAGAGTCTCTAGTTGGTAGTCTCTAGTTGTGGAGTTTCTAGTTGCGGAGTTTCTAGTTGGGGAGTTTCTAGTTGTGGAGACTCTAGTTGTGGAGTTTCTAGCTTTGGAGTTTCTAGTTGCGGAGTTTACTAGTTGCAGAGTTTCTAGTTGCAAGTTTCTAGCTGTGGAGTTTATAGTGGCGGAGTTTCTGGTTGCAGAGTTTCTAGTTGCGGAGTCTGTCGTTGCGGAGTCTCAAGTTGTGGAGTGTCTAGTCGTGGAGTTTCTAGTTGCGGAGTTTTCTAGTTGGGGAGTTTCTTGTTGTAGAGCTTCTAGTTTTAAATTTCTAGTTGTGGATTTTCTAATTGCAGAGTTTCTAGTTGCGGAGTTTCTAGTTGTATGGTTTCTAGTTGGGGAGTTTCTACTTGAGTTTATAGTTGTGGATTTTCTTCTTGCAGAGTTTAGAGTTGCAGAGTTTCAAGTTGTGGAGTATGTCGTTCCAGAGTCTCAAGTTGTGGAGTGTCCAGTCGTGAAGTTTCAAGTTTCGGAGTTTTCTAGTTGTGGAGTTTCTAGTTGTGGAGTTTCAAGTTGTGGAGTTTCTTGTTGTAGAGTTTCTAGTTTTGAAGTTTGTAGTTGTGGATTTTCTAGTTGCGGAGTTTCAAGTTGTGTAGTTTCTAGCTAGGGAGTTTCTACTTCAGTTTATAGTTGTGAATTTTCTTGTTGCAGAGTTTCGAGTTGCAGAGTTTCAAGTTGTGGAGCTTCTAGTTGCGGAGTCTCCAGTTGTGGAGTTTCTAGTAGCGGAGTTTCTAGCTGTGGAGTTTCTAGTTGCGGAGTCTCTAGTTGTGCAGTCTTTAGTTGTGGAGTTTCTCGTTGTGGAGTTTCTAGTTGTGGAGTTTCTAGTTGTAGAGACTCTAGTTGTGGAGTTTCTAGTTGTGGAGTTTCTAGCTTTTAAGTTTCTAGTTGCGGAGTTTCTAGTTGCGGAGTTTCTAGTTGCAAGTTTCTAGCTGTGGAGTTTTTAGTGGCGGAGTTTCTAGTTGCAGAGTTTCTAGTTGTGGAATCGGTCATTGTGGAGTCTCAAGTGGTGGAGTGTCTAGTCGTGGAGATTCTAGTTTCGGAGTTTTCTTTTTGTGGAGTCTCCAGTTCTGGAATTTCTAGTTGTAGAGTTTCTAGTTCTTGAGTTTCTAGTTGTGGAGTTTCTAGTTGCGGAGTCTCTAGTTGTGCAGTCTCTAGTTGTGGAGTTTCTCGTTGTGGAGTTTCTAGTTGTGGAGTTTCTAGTTGTAGAGACTCTAGTAGCGGAGTTTCTAGTTGCGGAGTTTCTAGTTGCAAGTTTCTAGCTGTGGAGTTTATAGTGGCGGAGTTTCTAGTTGCAGAGTTTCTAGTTGTGGAATCTGTCGTTGCGGAGTCTCAAGTGGTGAAGTGTCTAGTCGTGAAGATTCTAGTTGTGGAGTTTTCTTTTTGTGGAGTCTCCAGTTGTGGAATTTCTAGTTGTAGAGTCTGTAGTTGTGGAGTATCTGGTTGTGGTGTTTCAAGTTGTCGAGTTTCTAGTTGTGGAGTTTCTAGTTGCGGAGTTTCTAGTTTTGAGTTTCTAGTTGACGAGTTTCAAGTTGCAAAGTCTCAAGTTCTGGAGTTTCTAGTTGTGGAGGTTCTAGTTGTGGAGTTTCTAGTTTCGGAGTTTCTAGCTGTGGAGTTTCTAGTTGCAGAGTCTCTAGTTGGTAGTCTCTAGTTGTGGAGTTTCTAGTTGCGGAGTTTCTAGTTGTGGAGTTTCTAGCTTTTAAGTTTCTAGTTGCGGAGTTTCTAGTTGCGGAGTTTCTAGTTGCAAGTTTCTAGCTGTGGAGTTTTTAGTGGCGGAGTTTCTAGTTGCAGAGTTTCTAGTTGTGGAATCGGTCATTGTGGAGTCTCAAGTGGTGGAGTGTCTAGTCGTGGAGATTCTAGTTTCGGAGTTTTCTTTTTGTGGAGTCTCCAGTTCTGGAATTTCTAGTTGTAGAGTTTCTAGTTCTTGAGTTTCTAGTTGTGGAGTCTGTAGTTTTGGAGTATCTGGTTGTGGTGTTTCAAGTTGTGGAGTTTCTAGTTGTGGAGTTTCTAGTTGCGGAGTTTCTAGCTGTTGAGTTTCTAGTTGCCGAGTTTCTAGTTGCAAAGTCTCAAGTTGTGGAGTTTCTAGTTGTGGAGGTTCTAGTTGTGGAGTTTCTAGTTGCGGAGTTTCTAGCTGTGGAGTTTCTAGTTGCAGAGTCTCTAGTTGGCAGTTTCTAGCTGTGGAGTTTCTAGTTGCGGAGTTTCAGGTTGGGGAGTTTCTAGTTGTGGAGACTCTAGTTGTGGAGTTTCTAGTTGCGGAGTTTCTAGTTGCAGAGTTTCTAGTTGCAAGTTTCTAGCTGTGGAGTTTCTAGTTGCGGAGTTTCTAGTTGCAGAGTTCCTAGTTGCGGAGCCTGTCGTTGCGGAGTCTCAAGTTGTGGAGTGTCTAGTCGTGGAGTTTCTAGCTGCGGAGTTTTCTAGTTGTGGAGTCTCTAGTTGTGGAGTTTCTAGTTGTGGAGTTTCTAGTTGTGGAGTTTCTAGTTGCAGAGTTTCTAGTTGCGGAGTCTTTCGTTGCGGAGTCTCAAGTTGTAGAGTGTCTAGTGGTGGAGTTTCTAGTTGCAGAATTTTCTAATTGTGGAGTCTCTAGTTGTGGAGTTTCTAGTTGCGAAGTGTCTAGTTATGGAGTTTCTAGTTGTAAAGTTTCTAGTTGTGGAGTTTCTAGTTGCGGAGTTTCTAGCTGTTGAGTTTCTAGTGGCGGAGTCTCTAGATGTGCAGTCTCAAGTTGTGGAGTCACTTGCTGTGGAGTTCCTAGTTGTGGAGCTTCTAGTTGGGAAGTTTCTAGCTGTGGAGTTTCTAGTTGCGGAGTTTCTAGTTGCAGAGTTTCTAGTTGCGGACGTTCTAGCTGTGGAGTTTCTAGTTCCAGAGTTTCTAGTTGCGGGCGCTCTAGCTGTGCAGTTTCTAGTTGCAGAGTTTCTAGTGGCGTAGTTTCTAGTTGTGGTGTTTCAAGTTGTGAAGTTTCTAGTTGTGGAGTTTCTAGTTGCGGAGTTTCTAGCTGTTGAGTTTCTAGTTACCGAGTTTCTAGTTGCAAAGTCTCAAGTTGTGGAGTTTCTAGTTGTGGAGGTTCTAGTTGTGGAGTTTCTAGTTGCGGAGTTTCTAGCTGTGGAGTTTCTAGTTGCAGAGTCTCTAGTTGGCAGTCTCTAGTTGTGGAGTTTCTAGTTGCGGAGTTTCTAGTTGGGGAGTTTCTAGTTGTGGAGACTCTAGTTGTGGAGTTTCTAGTTGTGGAGTTTCTAGCTTTAAAGTTTCTAGTTGCGGTGTTTACTAGTGGCAGAGTATCTAGTTGCAAGTTTCTAGCTGTGGAGTTTATAGTGGCGGAGTTTCTGGTTGCAGAGATTCTAGTTGCGGAGTCTGTCGTTGCGGAGTCTCAAGTTGTGGAGTGTCTAGTCGTGGAGTTTCTAGTTGCGGAGTTTTCTAATTGGGCAGTTTCTTGTTGTAGAGTTTCTAGTTTTAAATTTCTAGTTGTGGATTTTCTAATTGCAGAGTTTCTAGTTGCGGAGTTTCTAGTTGTGTTGTTTCTAGTTGGGGAGTTTCTACTTAAGTTTATAGTTGTGGATTTTCTTGTTGCCGAGTTTCGAGTTGCAGAGTTTCAAGTTGTGGAGTATGTCGTTGCAGAGTCTCAAGTTGTGGAATGTCTAGTCGTGGAGTTTCTAGTTTCGGAGTTTTCTAGCTGTGGAAATTCTAGTTGTGGAGTTTCTAGTTGCGGATGTTCTGACTGTGGAGTTTCTCGTTGCAGAGTCTCTAGTTGTGCAGTTTCTAGTTGTGGAGTTTCTAGTTGCGGAGTTTATAGTTGTGGAGACTCTAGTTGTGGAGTTTCTAGTTACGGAAGTTCTAGTTGCAGAGTTTCTAGTTGTGGAGTTTCGAGTTGTGGAGTTTCTAGTTGGCAGTCTCTAGTTGTGGAGTTTCTAGTTGTGGAGTTTCTAGCTGTGGAGTTTCTACTTGCGTAGTTTCTAGTTGCAGAGTTTCTAGTTGCGGAGTTTCTAGTTGTGTAGTTTCTAGTTGGGGAGTTTCTACTTGAGTTTATAGTTGTGGATTTTCTTGTTGCAGAGTTTAGAGTGGCAGAGTTTCAAGTTGTGGAGTATGTCGTTGCAGAGTCTCAAGTTGTGGAGTGTCTAGTCGTGGAGTTTCTAGTTTCGGAGTTTTCTAGTTGTGGAGTTTCTAATTGTGGAGTTTCAAGTTGTGCAGTTTCTTGTTGTAGAGTTTCTAGTTTTGAAGTTTCTAGTTGTGGATTTTCTAGTTGCGGAGTTTCTAGTTGCGGAGTTTCAAGTTGTGTAGTTTCTAGTTGGGGAGTTTCTACTTGAGTTAATAGTTGTGGATTTTCTTGTTGCAGAGTTTCGAGTTGCAGAGTTTCAAGTTGTGGAGTTTCTAGTTGCGGAGTCTCTAGTTGTGGAGTTTCTAGTTGCGGAGTTTCTAGCTGTGGAGTTTCTAGTTGCGGAGTCTCTAGTTGTGCAGTCTCTAGTTGTGGAGTTTCTCGTTGTGGAGTTTCTAGTTGTGGAGTTTCTAGTTGTAGAGACTCTAGTAGCGGAGTTTCTAGTTGCGGAGTTTCTAGTTGCAAGTTTCTAGCTGTGGAGTTTATAGTGGCGGAGTTTCTAGTTGCAGAGTTTCTAGTTGTGGAATCTGTCGTTGCGGAGTCTCAAGTGGTGAAGTGTCTAGTCGTGAAGATTCTAGTTGTGGAGTTTTCTTTTTGTGGAGTCTCCAGTTGTGGAATTTCTAGTTGTAGAGTCTGTAGTTGTGGAGTATCTGGTTGTGGTGTTTCAAGTTGTCGAGTTTCTAGTTGTGGAGTTTCTAGTTGCGGAGTTTCTAGTTTTGAGTTTCTAGTTGACGAGTTTCAAGTTGCAAAGTCTCAAGTTCTGGAGTTTCTAGTTGTGGAGGTTCTAGTTGTGGAGTTTCTAGTTTCGGAGTTTCTAGCTGTGGAGTTTCTAGTTGCAGAGTCTCTAGTTGGTAGTCTCTAGTTGTGGAGTTTCTAGTTGCGGAGTTTCTAGTTGGGGAGTTTCTAGTTGTGGAGACTCTAGTTGTGGAGTTTCTAGCTTTGGAGTTTCTAGTTGCGGAGTTTACTAGTTGCAGAGTTTCTAGTTGCAAGTTTCTAGCTGTGGAGTTTATAGTGGCGGAGTTTCTGGTTGCAGAGTTTCTAGTTGCGGAGTCTGTCGTTGCGGAGTCTCAAGTTGTGGAGTGTCTAGTCGTGGAGTTTCTAGTTGCGGAGTTTTCTAGTTGGGGAGTTTCTTGTTGTAGAGTTTCTAGTTTTAAATTTCTAGTTGTGGATTTTCTAATTGCAGAGTTTCTAGTTGCGGAGTTTCTAGTTGTATGGTTTCTAGTTGGGGAGTTTCTACTTGAGTTTATAGTTGTGGATTTTCTTGTTGCAGAGTTTAGAGTTGCAGAGTTTCAAGTTGTGGACTATGTCGTTCCAGAGTCTCAAGTTGTGGAGTGTCCAGTCGTGGAGTTTCAGGTTTCGGAGTTTTCTAGTTGTGGAGTTTCTAGTTGTGGAGTTTCAATTTGTGGAGTTTCTTGTTGTAGAGTTTCTAGTTTTGAAGTTTGTAGTTGTGGATTTTCTAGTTGCGGAGTTTCTAGTTGCGGAGTTTCAAGTTGTGTAGTTTCTAGCTAGGGAGTTTCTACTTCAGTTTATAGTTGTGGATTTTCTTGTTGCAGAGTTTCGAGTTGCAGAGTTTCAAGTTGTGGAGTTTCTAGTTGCGGAGTCTCCAGTTGTGGAGTTTCTAGTTGCGGAGTTTCTAGCTGTGGAGTTTCTAGTTGCGGAGTCTCTAGTTGTGCAGTCTTTAGTTGTGGAGTTTCCCGTTGTGGAGTTTCTAGTTGTGGAGTTTCTAGTTGTAGAGACTCTAGTTGTGGAGTTTCTAATTGTGGAGTTTCTAGCTTTTTTAAGTTCTAGTTGCGGAGTTTCTAGTTGCGGAGTTTCTAGTTGCAAGTTTCTAGCTGTGGAGTTTATAGTGGCGGAGTTTCTAGTTGCAGAGTTTCTAGTTGTGGAATCTGTCGTTGCGGAGTCTCAAGTGGTGAAGTGTCTAGTCGTGAAGATTCTAGTTGTGGAGTTTTCTTTTTGTGGAGTCTCCAGTTGTGGAATTTCTAGTTGTAGAGTCTGTAGTTGTGGAGTATCTGGTTGTGGTGTTTCAAGTTGTCGAGTTTCTAGTTGTGGAGTTTCTAGTTGCGGAGTTTCTAGTTGTTGAGTTTCTAGTTGACGAGTTTCAAGTTGCAAAGTCTCAAGTTCTGGAGTTTCTAGTTGTGGAGGTTCTAGTTGTGGAGTATCTAGTTTCGGAGTTTCTAGCTGTGGAGTTTCTAGTTTCAGAGTCTCTAGTTGGTAGTCTCTAGTTGTGGAGTTTCTAGTTGCGGAGTTTCTAGTTGGGGAGTTTCTAGTTGTGGAGACTCTAGTTGTGGAGTTTCTAGCTTTGGAGTTTCTAGTTGCGGAGTTTACTAGTTGCAGAGTTTCTAGTTGCAAGTTTCTAGCTGTGGAGTTTATAGTGGCGGAGTTTCTGGTTGCAGAGTTTCTAGTTGCGGAGTCTGTCGTTGCGGAGTCTCAAGTTGTGGAGTGTCTAGTCGTGGAGTTTCTAGTTGCGGAGTTTTCTAGTTGGGGAGTTTCTTGTTGTAGAGCTTCTAGTTTTAAATTTCTAGTTGTGGATTTTCTAATTGCAGAGTTTCTAGTTGCGGAGTTTCTAGTTGTATGGTTTCTAGTTGGGGAGTTTCTACTTGAGTTTATAGTTGTGGATTTTCTTCTTGCAGAGTTTAGAGTTGCAGAGTTTCAAGTTGTGGAGTATGTCGTTCCAGAGTCTCAAGTTGTGGAGTGTCCAGTCGTGAAGTTTCAAGTTTCGGAGTTTTCTAGTTGTGGAGTTTCTAGTTGTGGAGTTTCAAGTTGTGGAGTTTCTTGTTGTAGAGTTTCTAGTTTTGAAGTTTGTAGTTGTGGATTTTCTAGTTGCGGAGTTTCAAGTTGTGTAGTTTCTAGCTAGGGAGTTTCTACTTCAGTTTATAGTTGTGGATTTTCTTGTTGCAGAGTTTCGAGTTGCAGAGTTTCAAGTTGTGGAGCTTCTAGTTGCGGAGTCTCCAGTTGTGGAGTTTCTAGTAGCGGAGTTTCTAGCTGTGGAGTTTCTAGTTGCGGAGTCTCTAGTTGTGCAGTCTTTAGTTGTGGAGTTTCTCGTTGTGGAGTTTCTAGTTGTGGAGTTTCTAGTTGTAGAGACTCTAGTTGTGGAGTTTCTAGTTGTGGAGTTTCTAGCTTTTAAGTTTCTAGTTGCGGAGTTTCTAGTTGCGGAGTTTCTAGTTGCAAGTTTCTAGCTGTGGAGTTTTTAGTGGCGGAGTTTCTAGTTGCAGAGTTTCTAGTTGTGGAATCGGTCATTGTGGAGTCTCAAGTGGTGGAGTGTCTAGTCGTGGAGATTCTAGTTTCGGAGTTTTCTTTTTGTGGAGTCTCCAGTTCTGGAATTTCTAGTTGTAGAGTTTCTAGTTCTTGAGTTTCTAGTTGTGGAGTCTGTAGTTTTGGAGTATCTGGTTGTGGTGTTTCAAGTTGTGGAGTTTCTAGTTGTGGAGTTTCTAGTTGCGGAGTTTCTAGCTGTTGAGTTTCTAGTTGCCGAGTTTCTAGTTGCAAAGTCTCAAGTTGTGGAGTTTCTAGTTGTGGAGGTTCTAGTTGTGGAGTTTCTAGTTGCGGAGTTTCTAGCTGTGGAGTTTCTAGTTGCAGAGTCTCTAGTTGGCAGTTTCTAGCTGTGGAGTTTCTAGTTGCGGAGTTTCAGGTTGGGGAGTTTCTAGTTGTGGATACTCTAGTTGTGGAGTTTCTAGTTGCGGAGTTTCTAGTTGCAGAGTTTCTAGTTGCAAGTTTCTAGCTGTGGAGTTTCTAGTTGCGGAGTTTCTAGTTGCAGAGTTCCTAGTTGCGGAGCCTGTCGTTGCGGAGTCTCAAGTTGTGGAGTGTCTAGTCGTGGAGTTTCTAGCTGCGGAGTTTTCTAGTTGTGGAGTCTCTAGTTGTGGAGTTTCTAGTTGTGGAGTTTCTAGTTGTGGAGTTTCTAGTTGCAGAGTTTCTAGTTGCGGAGTCTTTCGTTGCGGAGTCTCAAGTTGTAGAGTGTCTAGTGGTGGAGTTTCTAGTTGCAGAATTTTCTAATTATGGAGTCTCTAGTTGTGGAGTTTCTAGTTGCGAAGTGTCTAGTTATGGAGTTTCTAGTTGTAAAGTTTCTAGTTGTGGAGTTTCTAGTTGCGGAGTTTCTAGCTGTTGAGTTTCTAGTGGCGGAGTCTCTAGATGTGCAGTCTCAAGTTGTGGAGTCACTTGCTGTGGAGTTCCTAGTTGTGGAGCTTCTAGTTGGGAAGTTTCTAGCTGTGGAGTTTCTAGTTGCGGAGTTTCTAGTTGCAGAGTTTCTAGTTGCGGACGTTCTAGCTGTGGAGTTTCTAGTTCCAGAGTTTCTAGTTGCGGGCGCTCTAGCTGTGCAGTTTCTAGTTGCAGAGTTTCTAGTGGCGTAGTTTCTAGTTGTGGTGTTTCAAGTTGTGAAGTTTCTAGTTGTGGAGTTTCTAGTTGCGGAGTTTCTAGCTGTTGAGTTTCTAGTTACCGAGTTTCTAGTTGCAAAGTCTCAAGTTGTGGAGTTTCTAGTTGTGGAGGTTCTAGTTGTGGAGTTTCTAGTTGCGGAGTTTCTAGCTGTGGAGTTTCTAGTTGCAGAGTCTCTAGTTGGCAGTCTCTAGTTGTGGAGTTTCTAGTTGCGGAGTTTCTAGTTGGGGAGTTTCTAGTTGTGGAGACTCTAGTTGTGGAGTTTCTAGTTGTGGAGTTTCTAGCTTTAAAGTTTCTAGTTGCGGTGTTTACTAGTGGCAGAGTATCTAGTTGCAAGTTTCTAGCTGTGGAGTTTATAGTGGCGGAGTTTCTGGTTGCAGAGATTCTAGTTGCGGAGTCTGTCGTTGCGGAGTCTCAAGTTGTGGAGTGTCTAGTCGTGGAGTTTCTAGTTGCGGAGTTTTCTAATTGGGGAGTTTCTTGTTGTAGAGTTTCTAGTTTTAAATTTCTAGTTGTGGATTTTCTAATTGCAGAGTTTCTAGTTGCGGAGTTTCTAGTTGTGTTGTTTCTAGTTGGGGAGTTTCTACTTAAGTTTATAGTTGTGGATTTTCTTGTTGCCGAGTTTCGAGTGGCAGAGTTTCAAGTTGTGGAGTATGTCGTTGCAGAGTCTCAAGTTGTGGAATGTCTAGTCGTGGAGTTTCTAGTTTCGGAGTTTTCTAGCTGTGGAAATTCTAGTTGTGGAGTTTCTAGTTGCGGAGTTTCTGACCTTGGAGTTTCTAGTTGCAGAGTCTCTAGTTGTGCAGTCTCTAGTTGTGGAGTTTCTAGTTGTGGAGTTTATAGTTGTGGAGACTCTAGTTGTGGAGTTTCTAGTTACGGAGTTTCTAGTTGCAGAGTTTCTAGTTGTGGAGTTTCCAGTTGTGGAGTTTCTAGTTGGCAGTCTCTAGTTGTGGAGTTTCTAGTTGTGGAGTTTCTAGCTGTGGAGTTTCTACTTGCGTAGTTTCTAGTTGCAGAGTTTCTAGTTGCGGAGTTTCTAGTTGTGTAGTTTCTAGTTGGGGAGTTTCTACTTGAGTTTATAGTTGTGGATTTTCTTGTTGCAGAGTTTAGAGTTGCAGAGTTTCAAGTTGTGGAGTATGTCGTTGCAGAGTCTCAAGTTGTGGAGTGTCTAGTCGTGGAGTTTCTAGTTTCGGAGTTTTCTAGTTGTGGAGTTTCTAATTGTGGAGTTTCAAGTTGTGCAGTTTCTTGTTGTAGAGTTTCTAGTTTTGAAGTTTCTAGTTGTGGATTTTCTAGTTGCGGAGTTTCTAGTTGTGGATTTTCTAGTTGCGGAGTTTCAAGTTGTGTAGTTTCTAGCTAGGGAGTTTCTACTTCAGTTTATAGTTGTGGATTTTCTTGTTGCAGAGTTTCGAGTTGCAGAGTTTCAAGTTGTGGAGCTTCTAGTTGCGGAGTCTCCAGTTGTGGAGTTTCTAGTTGCGGAGTTTCTAGCTGTGGAGTTTCTAGTTGCGGAGTCTCTAGTTGTGCAGTCTTTAGTTGGGGAGTTTCTCGTTGTGGAGTTTCTAGCTGTGGAGTTTCTAGTTGCGAGGTGTCTAGTTATGGAGTTTCTAGTTGTAAAGTTTCTAGTTGTGGAATTTATAGTTGCGGAGTTTCTAGCTGTTGAGTTTCTAGTGGCGGAGTCTCTAGATGTGCAGTCTCTAGTTGTGGAGTCTCTTGCTGTGGAGTTCCTAGTTGTGGAGCTTCTAGTTGGGAAGTTTCTAGCTGTGGAGTTTCAAGTTGCGGAGATTCTAGTTGCAAAGTTTCTAGTTGCGGACGTTCTAGCTGTGGAGTTTCTAGTTGCAGAGTTTCTAGTGGCGGGCGCTCTAGCTGTGCAGTTTCCAGTTGCAGAGTTTCTAGTGGCGTAGTTTCTAGTTGTGGAGTTTCTAGTTGTGAAGTTTTTAGTTGCGCAGTTTCTAGTTGTGGAGTTTCAAGTTGTGGAATTTATATGTGTGGAGTTTTTAGTTGTGGAGTTTAATGTTGTCGAGTTTCTAGTTGCAGAGTTTCCAGTAGTGGAGTTTCCAGTTGTGCAGTTTTTAGTTGTGGAGTCTCTAGTTGTTGAGTCTCTTGTTGTGGAATTTGAAGTTGTGGAGTTTCTAGTTGCGGAGTTTGGAGTTGCGGAGCGTCTGGTGGTGGAGTTTCTAGTTGTGGAGTTTCTAGTTGCGGAGTTTCTAGCTGTGGAGTTTCTAGTTGCGGAGTCTCTAGATGTGGAGTCTCTAGTTGTGGAGTTTCTAGTTGTGGAGTTTCTAGTTCTGGAGTTTCTAGTTGCAGAGTTTCTAGTTGCGAAGTCTGTCGTTTCGGAATCTCCAGTTGTAGGGTGTCTAGTCGTGGAGTTTCTAGTTGCGGAGTTTTCTAGTTGTGGGGTCTCTAGTTGTGGAGTTTCTAGTTGCGAAGTGTCTAGTTATAGAGTTTCTAGTTGCGGAGTCTCTAGTTGATTGATGATATGTGGGGTTTAACGTCTCAAAACCACCATATGATTATGAGAGACGCCGTAGTCGAAGGCTCCGGAAATTTTGACCACCTTGGGTTCTTTAACGTGCACCCAAATCTGAACACACCAGCCTACAACATTTCCGCCTCCATTGGAAATGCAGCCGCCGCCGCCGGGATTCGAACCCGCGACCTGCGGGTCAACAGCCGAGTACCTTAGCCACTTGACTACCGCAGCGGGGCAGTCTCTAGTTGTGCAGTCTCTAGTTGTGCAGTCTCTTGCTGTAGAGTTTCTAGCTGTGGAGCTTCTAGTTCGGAAGTTTCTAGCTTTGGAGTTTCTAGTTGCGGAGTTTCTAGTTGCAGAGTTTCTAGTTGCGGACGTTCTAGCTGGGGAGTTTCTAGTTGCAGAGTTTCTAGTTGCGGGCGCTCTAGCTGTGCAGTTTCTAGTTGCAGAGTTTCTAGTGGCGTAGTTTCTAGTTGTGGAGTTTCTAGTTGTGGAGTTTGAAGTTGTGGAGTTTATATGTGTGGAGTTTTTAGTTGTGCAGTTTAATGTTGTCGAGTTTCTAGTTGCAGAGTTTCCAGTAGTTGAGTTTCTAGTTGTGCAGTTTTTAGTTGTGGAGTCTCTAGTTAATGAGTCTCTTGTTGTGGAATTTCAAGTTTTGGAGTTTCTAGTTGCGGAGTTTGTAGTTGCGGAGAGTCTGGTGGTGGAGTTTCTAGTTGTGGAATTTCTAGTTGCGGAGTTTCTAGCTGTGGAGTTTCTAGTTGCGGAGTCTCTAGATGTGAAGTCTCTAGTTGGGGAGTTTCTAGTTGTGGAGTTTCTAGTTCTGGAGTTTCTAGCTGCAGAGTTTCTAGTTGCGAAGTCTGTCGTTGCGGAGTCTCAAGTTGTAGAGTGTCTATTCGTGGAGTTTCTAGTTGTGGAGTTTTCCTGTTCTGGAGTCTCTAGTTGTGGAGTTTCTAGTTGCAGACTTTCTAGTTGCGGAGCCTGTCGTTGCGGAGTCTCAAGTTGTGGAGTGTCTAGTCGTGGAGTTTCTAGTAGCGAAGTTTTCTAGTTGTGGAGTTTCTAGTTGTGGAGTTTCTAGTTGCAGAGTTTCTAGTTGCGGAGTCTTTCATTGCGGAGTCTCAAGTTGTAGAGTGTCTAGTCGTGGAGTTTCTAGTTGCAGAGTTTTCTAGTTGAGAAGTCTCTAGTTGTGGAGTTTTTAGTTGCGAAGTGTCTAGTTATGGAGTTTCTAGTTGTAAAGTTTCTAGTCGTAGAGTTTCTAGTTGCGGAGTTTTCTAGTTGTGGAGTCACTAGTTGTGGAGTTTCTAGTTGTGGAGTTTCTTGTTGCGGAGTTTCTAGTTTAAGAGTTTCTAGTTGTGGACGTTCTAGCTGTGGAGTTTCTAATTGCAGAGTTTCTAGTTGCATAGTTTCTAGTTGTAGAGTTTCTAGTTGTGGAGTTTTAGTTGCGGAGTTTCTTGTTGTGGAGTCTCTAATTTTTGAGTTTCTGGTTGTCAAGTTTCTAGTTGTGGAGTTTGTAGTTGTAGAGTCTGTAGTTGTGGAGTTTCTAGTTGTGGAGTTCCAAGTTATGGAGTCTCGAGTTGTGGAGTTTCTAGTTGCGGAGTTTCTAAATGTGGAGTTTCTAGTTGTGGAGTTTGTAGTTGTGGAGTATCTAGTTGCGGTGTTTGAAGTTGTGCAGTTTGTAGTTGGAGTTTCTAGGTGTGGAGTTTCTAGTTGTTGAGTTTCTGGTGGCCGTGTTTCTAGTTGCGAAGTCTCAAGTTGTGCAGTCTCTAGTTGTGGAGTTTCTAGTTGTGGAGTTTCAAGTTGTGGAGTTTCTTGTTGTAGAGTTTCTAGTTTTTAAGTTTCTAGTTGTGGATTTTCTAGTTGCGGAGTTTCTAGTTGCGGAGTTTCAAGTTGTGTAGTTTCCAGTTGGGGAGTTTCTACTTAAGTTTATAGTTGTGGATTTTCTTGTTGCAGAGTTTCGAGTTGCAGAGTTTCAAGTTGTGGAGTTTCTAGTTGCGGAGTCTCCTGTTGTGGAGTTTCTAGTTGCGGAGTTTCTAGCTGTGGAGTTTCTAGTTGCGGAGTCTCTAGTTGTGCAGTCTCTAGTTGTGGAGTTTCTAGTTGCGGAGTTTCTAGTTGTGGAGTTTCTAGTTCTGGAGACCTTAGTTGTGGAGTTTCTAGTTGTGGAGTTTCTAGCTTTTTAGTTTCAAGTTGGAAGTTTCTAGTTGCGGAGTTTCTAGTTGCGGAATCTGTCGTTGCGGAGTCTCAAGTTGTGGAGTGTCTAATCGTAGAGTTTCTAGTTGCGGAGTTTTCTTTTTGTGGAGTCTCCAGTTGTGGAATTTCTAGTTGTAGAGTTTCTAGTGGCGGAGTTTCTAGTTGCAGAGTGTCTGGTGGTGGAGTTTCTAGTTCTGGAGTTTCTAGTTGTGGAGTCTGTAGTTGTAGAATTTGTGCTTGTGGAGTATCTGGTTGTGGTGTTTCAAGTTGTGGAGTTTCTAGTTGTAAAGTTTCTAGTTGTTGAGTTTCTAGTGGCCGAGTTTCTAGTTGCAAAGTCTCAAGTTGTGGAGTTTGTAGTTGTGGAGTTTCTAGTTGTGGAGTTTCTAGTTGCGGAGTTTCTAGTTGCGGAGTATTAGCTGTGGAGTTTTTAGTTGCACAGTCTCTAGTTGGCAGTCTCTAGTTGTGGAGTTTCTAGTTGTGGAGTTTCTAGCTGTGGAGTTTCTACTTGCGTAGTTTCTAGTTGCAGAGTTTCTAGTTGCGGAGTTTCTAGTTGTGTAGTTTCTAGTTGGGGAGTTTCTACTTGAGTTTATAGTTGTGGATTTTCTTGTTGCAGAGTTTAGAGTTGCAGAGTTTCAAGTTGTGGAGTATGTCGTTGCAAAGTCTCAAGTTGTGGAGTGTCTAGTCGTGGAGTTTCTAGTTTCGGAGTTTTCTAGTTGTGGAGTTTCTAGTTGCGGAGTTTCTAGCTGTGGAGTTTCTAGTTGCGGAGTCTCTAGATGTGGAGTCTCTAGTTGTGGAGTTTCTAGTTGTGGAGTTTCTAGTTCTGGAGTTTCTAGTTGCAGAGTTTCTAGTTGCGAAGTCTGTCGTTTCGGAATCTCCAGTTGTAGGGTGTCTAGTCGTGGAGTTTCTAGTTGCGGAGTTTTCTAGTTGTGGAGTCACTAGTTGTGGAGTTTCTAGTTGTGGAGTTTCTTGTTGCGGAGTTTCTAGTTTAAGAGTTTCTAGTTGCGGACGTTCTAGCTGTGGAGTTTCTAATTGCAGAGTTTCTAGTTGCATAGTTTCTAGTTGTAGAGTTTCTAGTTGTGGAGTTTTAGTTGCGGAGTTTCTTGTTGTGGAGTCTCTAATTTTTGAGTTTCTGGTTGTCAAGTTTCTAGTTGTGGAGTTTGTAGTTGTAGAGTCTGTAGTTGTGGAGTTTCTAGTTGTGGAGTTCCAAGTTATGGAGTCTCGAGTTGTGGAGTTTCTAGTTGCGGAGTTTCTAAATGTGGAGTTTCTAGTTGTGGAGTTTGTAGTTGTGGAGTATCTAGTTGCGGTGTTTGAAGTTGTGGAGTTTGTAGTTGGAGTTTCTAGGCGTGGAGTTTCTAGTTGTTGAGTTTCTGGTGGCCGTGTTTCTAGTTGCGAAGTCTCAAGTTGTGCAGTCTCTAGTTGTGGAGTTTCTAGTTGTGGAGTTTCAAGTTGTGGAGTTTCTTGTTGTAGAGTTTCTAGTTTTTAAGTTTCTAGTTGTGGATTTTCTAGTTGCGGAGTTTCTAGTTGCGGAGTTTCAAGTTGTGTAGTTTCCAGTTGGGGAGTTTCTACTTAAGTTTATAGTTGTGGATTTTCTTGTTGCAGAGTTTCGAGTTGCAGAGTTTCAAGTTGTGGAGTTTCTAGTTGCGGAGTCTCCTGTTGTGGAGTTTCTAGTTGCGGAGTTTCTAGCTGTGGAGTTTCTAGTTGCGGAGTCTCTAGTTGTGCAGTCTCTAGTTGTGGAGTTTCTAGTTGCGGAGTTTCTAGTTGTGGAGTTTCTAGTTCTGGAGACTCTAGTTGTGGAGTTTCTAGTTGTGGAGTTTCTAGCTTTTTAGTTTCAAGTTGGAAGTTTCTAGTTGCGGAGTTTCTAGTTGCGGAATCTGTCGTTGCGGAGTCTCAAGTTGTGGAGTGTCTAATCGTAGAGTTTCTAGTTGCGGAGTTTTCTTTTTGTGGAGTCTCCAGTTGTGGAATTTCTAGTTGTAGAGTTTCTAGTGGCGGAGTTTCTAGTTGCAGAGTGTCTGGTGGTGGAGTTTCTAGTTCTGGAGTTTCTAGTTGTGGAGTCTGTAGTTGTAGAATTTGTGCTTGTGGAGTATCTGGTTGTGGTGTTTCAAGTTGTGGAGTTTCTAGTTGTAAAGTTTCTAGTTGTTGAGTTTCTAGTGGCCGAGTTTCTAGTTGCAAAGTCTCAAGTTGTGGAGTTTGTAGTTGTGGAGTTTCTAGTTGTGGAGTTTCTAGTTGCGGAGTTTCTAGTTGCGGAGTTTCTAGCTGTGGAGTTTTTAGTTGCACAGTCTCTAGTTGGCAGTCTCTAGTTGTGGAGTTTCTAGTTGTGGAGTTTCTAGCTGTGGAGTTTCTACTTGCGTAGTTTCTAGTTGCAGAGTTTCTAGTTGCGGAGTTTCTAGTTGTGTAGTTTCTAGTTGGGGAGTTTCTACTTGAGTTTATAGTTGTGGATTTTCTTGTTGCAGACTTTAGAGTTGCAGAGTTTCAAGTTGTGGAGTATGTCGTTGCAGAGTCTCAAGTTGTGGAGTGTCTAGTCGTGGAGTTTCTAGTTTCGGAGTTTTCTAGTTGTGGAGTTTCTAATTGTGGAGTTTCAAGTTGTGCAGTTTCTTGTTGTAGAGTTTCTAGTTCTGAAGTTTCTAGTTGTGGATTTTCTAGTTGCGGAGTTTCTAGTTGCGGAGTTTCAAGTTGTGTAGTTTCTAGTTGGGGAGTTTCTAGTTGCGGAGTCTCTAGTTGTGGAGTTTCTAGTTGCGGAGTTTCTAGCTGTGGAGTTTCTAGTTGCGGAGTCTCTAGTTGTGCAGTCTCTAGTTGTGGAGTTTCTCCTTGTGGAGTTTCTAGTTGTGGAGTTTCTAGTTGTAGAGACTCTAGTTGTGGAGTTTCTAATTGTGGAGTTTCTAGCTTTTTTAAGTTCTAGTTGCGGAGTTTCTAGTTGCGGAGTTTCTAGTTGCGGAGTTTCTAGTTGCAAGTTTCTAGCTGTGGAGTTTATAGTGGCGGAGTTTCTAGTTGCAGAGTTTCTAGTTGCAAGTTTCTAGCTGTGGAGTTTATAGTGGCGGAGTTTCTGGTTGCAGAGTTTCTAGTTGCGGAGTCTGTCGTTGCGGAGTCTCAAGTTGTGGAGTGTCTAGTCGTGGAGTTTCTAGTTGTGGAGTTTTCTAGTTGGGGAGTTTCTTGTTGTAGAGTTTCTAGTTTTAAATTTCTAGTTGTGGATTTTCTAATTGCAGAGTTTCTAGTTGCGGAGTTTCTAGTTGTATGGTTTCTAGTTGGGGAGTTTCTACTTGAGTTTATAGTTGTGGATTTTCTTCTTGCAGAGTTTAGAGTTGCAGAGTTTCAAGTTGTGGAGTATGTCGTTCCAGAGTCTCAAGTTGTGGAGTGTCCAGTCGTGAAGTTTCAGGTTTCGGAGTTTTCTAGTTGTGGAGTTTCTAGTTGTGGAGTTTCAAGTTGTGGAGTTTCTTGTTGTAGAGTTTCTAGTTTTGAAGTTTGTAGTTGTGGATTTTCTAGTTGCGGAGTTTCAAGTTGTGTAGTTTCTAGCTAGGGAGTTTCTACTTCAGTTTATAGTTGTGGATTTTCTTGTTGCAGAGTTTCGAGTTGCAGAGTTTCAAGTTGTGGAGCTTCTAGTTGCGGAGTCTCCAGTTGTGGAGTTTCTAGTTGCGGAGTTTCTAGCTGTGGAGTTTCTAGTTGCGGAGTCTCTAGTTGTGCAGTCTTTAGTTGTGGAGTTTCTCGTTGTGGAGTTTCTAGTTGTGGAGTTTCTAGTTGTAGAGACTCTAGTTGTGGAGTTTCTACTTGTGGAGTTTCTAGCTTTTTAGTTTCTAGTTGCGGAGTTTCTAGTTGCGGAGTTTCTAGTTGCAAGTTTCTAGCTGTGGAGTTTTTAGTGGCGGAGTTTCTAGTTGCAGAGTTTCTAGTTGTGGAATCGGTCATTGTGGAGTCTCAAGTGGTGGAGTGTCTAGTCGTGGAGATTCTAGTTTCGGAGTTTTCTTTTTGTGGAGTCTCCAGTTGTGGAATTTCTAGTTGTAGAGTTTCTAGTTCTTGAGTTTCTAGTTGTGGAGTCTGTAGTTTTGGAGTATCTGGTTGTGGTGTTTCAAGTTGTGGAGTTTCTAGTTGTGGAGTTTCTAGTTGCGGAGTTTCTAGCTGTTGAGTTTCTAGTTGCCGAGTTTCTAGTTGCAAAGTCTCAAGTTGTGGAGTTTCTAGTTGTGGAGGTTCTAGTTGTGGAGTTTCTAGTTGCGGAGTTTCTAGCTGTGGAGTTTCTAGTTGCAGAGTCTCTAGTTGGCAGTTTCTAGCTGTGGAGTTTCTAGTTGCGGAGTTTCAGGTTGGGGAGTTTCTAGTTGTGGAGACTCTAGTTGTGGTGTTTCTAGCTGTGGAGTTTCTAGCTTTGGAGTTTCTAGTTGCGGTGTTTACTAGTGTCAGAGTATCTAGTTGCAAGTTTCTAGCTGTGGAGTTTATAGTGGCGGAGTTTCTGGTTGCAGAGTTTCTAGTTGCGGAGTCTGTCGTTGCGGAGTGTCTAGTCGTGGAGTTTCTAGTTGCGGAGTTTTCTAATTGGGGATTTTTTGTTGTAGAGTTTCTAGTTTTAAATTTCTAGTTGTGGATTTTCCAATTGCAGAGTTTCTAGTTGCGGAGTTTCTAGTTGTGTTGTTTCTAGTTTGGGAGTTTCTACTTAAGTTTATAGTAGTGGATTTTCTTGTTGCCGAGTTTCGAGTTGCAGAGCTACAAGTTGTGGAGTATGTCGTTGCAAAGTCTCAAGTTGTGGAATGTCTAGTCGTGGAGTTCCTAGTTTCGGAGTTTTCTAGTTGTGGAAATTCTAGTTGTGGAGTTTCTGACTGTGGAGTTTCTAGTTGCAGAGTCTCTAGTTGTGCAGTCTCTAGTTGTGGAGTTTCTAGTTGTGGAGTTTATAGTTGTGGAGACTCTAGCTGTGGAGTTTCTAGTTGCGGAGTTTCTAGTTGCAGAGTTTCTAGTTGCGGAGCCTGTCGTTGCGGAGTCTCAAGTTGTGGAGTGTCTAGTCGTGGAGTTTCTAGCTGCGGAGTTTTCTAGTTGTGGAGTCTCTAGTTGTGGAGTTTCTAGTTGTGGAGTTTCTAGTTGTGGAGTTTCTAGTTGCAGAGTTTCTAGTTGCGGAGTCTTTCGTTGCGGAGTCTCAAGTTGTAGAGTGTCTAGTGGTGGAGTTTCTAGTTGCAGAATTTTCTAATTGTGGAGCCTCTAGTTGTGGAGTTTCTAGTTGCGAGGTGTCTAGTTATGGAGTTTCTAGTTGTAAAGTTTCTAGTTGTGGAGTTTCTAGTTGCGGAGTTTCTAGCTGTTGAGTTTCTAGTGGCGAAGTCTCTAAATGTGCAGTCTCAAGTTGTGGAGTCACTTGCTGTGGAGTTCCTAGTTGTGGAGCTTCTAGTTGGGAAGTTTCTAGCTGTGGAGTTTCTAGTTGTGGAGTTTCTAGTTGCAGAGTTTCTAGTTGCGGACGTTCTAGCTGTGGAGTTTCTAGTTCGAGAGTTTCTAGTTGCGGGCGCTCTAGCTGTGCAGTTTCTAGTTGCAGAGTTTCTAGTGGCGTAGTTTCTAGTTGTGGTGTTTCAAGTTGTGGAGTTTCTAGTTGTGGAGTTTCTAGTTGCGGAGTTTCTAGCTGTTGAGTTTCTAGTTACCGAGTTTCTAGTTGCAAAGTCTCAAGTTGTGGAGTTTCTAGTTGTGGAGGTTCTAGTTGTGGAGTTTCTAGTTGCGGAGTTTCTAGCTGTGGAGTTTCTAGTTGCAGAGTCTCTAGTTGGCAGTCTCTAGTTGTGGAGTTTCTAGTTGCGGAGTTTCTAGTTGGGGAGTTTCTATTTGTGGAGACTCTAGTTGTGGAGTTTCTAGTTGTGGAGTTTCTAGCTTTAAAGTTTCTAGTTGCGGTGTTTACTAGTGGCAGAGTATCTAGTTGCAAGTTTCTAGCTGTGGAGTTTATAGTGGCGGAGTTTCTGGTTGCAGAGATTCTAGTTGCGGAGTTTGTCGTTGCGGAGTCTCAAGTTGTGGAGTGTCTAGTCGTGGAGTTTCTAGTTGCGGAGTTTTCTAATTGGGGAGTTTCTTGTTGTAGAGTTTCTAGTTTTAAATTTCTAGTTGTGGATTTTCTAATTGCAGAGTTTCTAGTTGCGGAGTTTCTAGTTGTGTTGTTTCTAGTTGGGGAGTTTCTACTTAAGTTTATAGTTGTGGATTTTCTTGTTGCCGAGTTTCGAGTTGCAGAGTTTCAAGTTGTGGAGTATGTCGTTGCAGAGTCTCAAGTTGTGGAATGTCTAGTCGTGGAGTTTCTAGTTTCGGAGTTTTCTAGCTGTGGAAATTCTAGTTGTGGAGTTTCTAGTTGCGGAGTTTCTGACTGTGGAGTTTCTAGTTGCAGAGTCTCTAGTTGTGCAGTCTCTAGTTGTGGAGTTTCTAGTTGTGGAGTTTATAGTTGTGGAGACTCTAGTTGTGGAGTTTCTAGTTACGGAGTTTCTAGTTGCAGAGTTTCTAGTTGTGGAGTTTCCAGTTGTGGAGTTTCTAGTTGGCAGTCTCTAGTTGTGGAGTTTCTAGTTGTGGAGTTTCTAGCTGTGGAGTTTCTACTTGCGTAGTTTCTAGTTGCAGAGTTTCTAGTTGCGGAGTTTCTAGTTGTGTAGTTTCTAGTTGGGGAGATTCTACTTGTGTTTATAGTTGTGGATTTTCTTGTTGCAGAGTTTAGAGTTGCAGAGTTTCAAGTTGTGGAGTATGTCGTTGCAGAGTCTCAAGTTGTGGAGTGTCTAGTCGTGGAGTTTCTAGTTTCGGAGTTTTCTAGTTGTGGAGTTTCTAATTGTCGAGTTTCAAGTTGTGCAGTTTCTTGTTGTAGAGTTTCTAGTTTTGAAGTTTCTAGTTGTGGTTTTTCTAGTTGCGGAGTTTCTAGTTGTGGATTTTCTAGTTGCGGAGTTTCAAGTTGTGTAGTTTCTAGCTAGGGAGTTTCTACTTCAGTTTATAGTTGTGGATTTTCTTGTTGCAGAGTTTCGAGTTGCAGAGTTTCAAGTTGTGGAGCTTCTAGTTGCGGAGTCTCCAGCTGTGGAGTTTCTAGTTGCGGAGTTTCTAGCTGTGGAGTTTCTAGTTGCGGAGTCTCTAGTTGTGCAGTCTTTAGTTGTGGAGTTTCTCGTTGTGGAGTTTCTAGTTGTGGAGTTTCTAGTTGTAGAGACTCTAGTTGTGGAGTTTCTAGTTGTGGAGTTTCTAGCTTTTTAGTTTCTAGTTGCGGAGTTTCTAGTTGCGGAGTTTCTAGTTGCAAGTTTCTAGCTGTGGAGTTTTTAGTGGCGGAGTTTCTAGTTGCAGAGTTTCCAGTTGTGGAATCGGTCATTGTGGAGTCTCAAGTGGTGGAGTGTCTAGTCGTGGAGATTCTAGTTTCGGAGTTTTCTTTTTGTGGAGTCTCCAGTTGTGGAATTTCTAGTTGTAGAGTTTCTAGTTCTTGAGTTTCTAGTTGTGGAGTCTGTAGTTTTGGAGTATCTGGTTGTGGTGTTTCAAGTTGTGGAGTTTCTAGTTGTGGAGTTTCTAGTTGCGGAGTTTCTAGCTGTTGAGTTTCTAGTTGCCGAGTTTCTAGTTGCAAAGTCTCAAGTTGTGGAGTTTCTAGTTGTGGAGGTTCTAGTTGTGGAGTTTCTAGTTGCGGAGTTTCTAGCTGTGGAGTTTCTACTTGCAGAGTCTCTAGTTGGCAGTTTCTAGCTGTGGAGTTTCTAGTTGCGGAGTTTCAGGTTGGGGAGTTTCTAGTTGTGGATACTCTAGTTGTGGAGTTTCTAGCTGTGGAGTTTCTAGCTTTGGAGTTTCTAGTTGCGGTGTTTACTAGTGTCAGAGTATCTAGTTGCAAGTTTCTAGCTGTGGAGTTTATAGTGGCGGAGTTTCTGGTTGCAGAGTTTCTAGTTGCGGAGTCTGTCGTTGCGGAGTGTCTAGTCGTGGAGTTTCTAGTTGCGGAGTTTTCTAATTGGGGAGTTTTTTGTTGTAGAGTTTCTAGTTTTAAATTTCTAGTTGTGGATTTTCCAATTGCAGAGTTTCTAGTTGCGGAGTTTCTAGTTGTGTTGTTTCTAGTTTGGGAGTTTCTACTTAAGTTTATAGTAGTGGATTTTCTTGTTGCCGAGTTTCGAGTTGCAGAGTTACAAGTTGTGGAGTATGTCGTTGCAGAGTCTCAAGTTGTGGAATGTCTAGTCGTGGAGTTCCTAGTTTTGGAGTTTTCTAGTTGTGGAAATTCTAGTTGTGGAGTTTCTGACTGTGGAGTTTCTAGTTGCAGAGTCTCTAGTTGTGCAGTCTCTAGTTGTGGAGTTTCTAGTTGTGGAGTTTATAGTTGTGGAGACTCTAGTTGTGGAGTTTCTAGTTGCGGAGTTTCTAGTTGCAGAGTTTCTAGTTGCAAGTTTCTAGCTGTGGAGTTTCTAGTTGCGGAGTTTCTAGTTGCAGAGTTTCTAGTTGCGGAGCCTGTCGTTGCGGAGTCTCAAGTTGTGGAGTGTCTAGTCGTGGAGTTTCTAGCTGCGGAGTTTTCTAGTTGTGGAGTCTCTAGTTGTGGAGTTTCTAGTTGTGGAGTTTCTAGTTGTGGAGTTTCTAGTTGCAGAGTTTCTAGTTGCGGAGTCTTTCGTTGCGGAGTCTCAAGTTGTAGAGTGTCTAGTGGTGGAGTTTCTAGTTGCAGAATTTTCTAATTGTGAAGCCTCTAGCTGTGGAGTTTCTAGTTGCGAAGTGTCTAGTTATGGAGTTTCTAGTTGTAAAGTTTCTAGTTGTGGAGTTTCTAGTTGCGGAGTTTCTAGCTGTTGAGTTTCTAGTGGCGGAGTCTCTAGATGTGCAGTCTCAAGTTGTGGAGTCACTTGCTGTGGAGTTCCTAGTTGTGGAGCTTCTAGTTGGGAAGTTTCTAGCTGTGGAGTTTCTAGTTGCGGAGTTTCTAGTTGCAGAGTTTCTAGTTGCGGACGTTCTAGCTGTGCAGTTTCTAGTTCCAGAGTTTCTAGTTGCGGGCGCTCTAGCTGTGCAGTTTCTAGTTGCAGAGTTTCTAGTGGCGTAGTTTCTAGTTGTGGTGTTTCAAGTTGTGGAGTTTCTAGTTGTGGAGTTTCTAGTTGCGGAGTTTCTAGCTGTTGAGTTTCTAGTTACCGAGTTTCTAGTTGCAAAGTCTCAAGTTGTGGAGTTTCTAGTTGTGGAGGTTCTAGTTGTGGAGTTTCTAGTTGCGGAGTTTCTAGCTGTGGAGTTTCTAGTTGCAGAGTCTCTAGTTGGCAGTCTCTAGTTGTGGAGTTTCTAGTTGCGGAGTTTCTAGTTGGGGAGTTTCTAGTTGTGGAGACTCTAGTTGTGGAGTTTCTAGTTGTGGAGTTTCTAGCTTTAAAGTTTCTAGTTGCGGTGTTTACTAGTTGCAGAGTATCTAGTTGCAAGTTTCTAGCTGTGGAGTTTATAGTGGCGGAGTTTCTGGTTGCAGAGATTCTAGTTGCGGAGTCTGTCGTTGCGGAGTCTCAAGTTGTGGAGTGTCTAGTCGTGGAGTTTCTAGTTGCGGAGTTTTCTAATTGGGGAGTTTCTTGTTGTAGAGTTTCTAGTTTTAAATTTCTAGTTGTGGATTTTCTAATTGCAGAGTTTCTAGTTGCGGAGTTTCTAGTTGTGTTGTTTCTAGTTGGGGAGTTTCTACTTAAGTTTATAGTTGTGGATTTTCTTGTTGCCGAGTTTCGAGTTGCAGAGTTTCAAGTTGTGGAGTATGTCGTTGCAGAGTCTCAAGTTGTGGAATGTCTAGTCGTGGAGTTTCTAGTTTCGGAGTTTTCTAGCTGTGGAAATTCTAGTTGTGGAGTTTCTAGTTGCGGAGTTTCTGACTGTGGAGTTTCTAGTTGCAGAGTCTCTAGTTGTGCAGTCTCTAGTTGTGGAGATTCTAGTTGTGGAGTTTATAGTTGTGGAGACTCTAGTTGTGGAGTTTCTAGTTACGGAGTTTCTAGTTGCAGAGTTTCTAGTTGTGGAGTTTCCAGTTGTGGAGTTTTTAGTTGCGAAGTGTCTAGTTGTGGAGTTTCTAGTTGTGGAGTTTCTAGCTGTGGAGTTTCTACTTGCGTAGTTTCTAGTTGCAGAGTTTCTAGTTGCGGAGTTTCTAGTTGTGGAGTATGTCGTTGCAGAGTCTCAAGTTGTGGAGTGTCTAGTCGTGGAGTTTCTAGTTTCGGAGTTTTCTAGTTGTGGAGTTTCTAATTGTGGAGTTTCAAGTTGTGCAGTTTCTTGTTGTAGAGTTTCTAGTTTTGAAGTTTCTAGTTGTGGATATTCTAGTTGCGGAGTTTCTAGTTGCGCAGTTTCAAGTTGTGTAGTTTCTAGTTGGGGAGTTTCTACTTGAGTTTATAGTTGTGGATTTTCTTGTTGCAGAGTTTCGAGTTGCAGAGTTTCATGTTGTGGAGTTTCTAGTTGCGGAGTCTCTAGTTGTGGAGTTTCTAGTTGCGGAGTTTCTAGCTGTGGAGTTTCTAGTTGCGGAGTCTCTAGTTGTGCAGTCTCTAGTTGTGGAGTTTCTCGTTGTGGAGTTTCTAGTTGTGGAGTTTCTAGTTGTAGAGACTCTAGTTGTGGAGTTTCTAATTGTGGAGTTTCTAGCTTTTTTAAGTTCTAGTAGCGGAGTTTCTAGTTGCGGAGTTTCTAGTTGCAAGTTTCTAGCTGTGGAGTTTATAGTGGCGGAGTTTCTAGTTGCAGAGTTTCTAGTTGTGGAATCTGTCGTTGCGGAGTCTCAAGTGGTGAAGTGTCTAGTCGTGAAGATTCTAGTTGTGGAGTTTTCTTTTTGTGGAGTCTCCAGTTGTGGAATTTCTAGTTGTAGAGTCTGTAGTTGTGGAGTATCTGGTTGTGGTGTTTCAAGTTGTCGAGTTTCTAGTTGTGGAGTTTCTAGTTGCGGAGTTTCTAGTTGTTGAGTTTCTAGTTGACGAGTTTCAAGTTGCAAAGTCTCAAGTTCTGGAGTTTCTAGTTGTGGAGGTTCTAGTTGTGGAGTTTCTAGTTTCGGAGTTTCTAGCTGTGGAGTTTCTAGTTTCAGAGTCTCTAGTTGGTAGTCTCTAGTTGTGGAGTTTCTAGTTGCGGAGTTTCTAGTTGGGGAGTTTCTAGTTGTGGAGACTCTAGTTGTGGAGTTTCTAGCTTTGGAGTTTCTAGTTGCGGAGATTACTAGTTGCAGAGTTTCTAGTTGCAAGTTTCTAGCTGTGGAGTTTATAGTGGCGGAGTTTCTGGTTGCAGAGTTTCTAGTTGCGGAGTCTGTCGTTGCGGAGTCTCAAGTTGTGGAGTGTCTAGTCGTGGAGTTTCTAGTTGCGGAGTTTTCTAGTTGGGGAGTTTCTTGTTGTAGAGTTTCTAGTTTTAAATTTCTAGTTGTGGATTTTCTAATTGCAGAGTTTCTAGTTTCGGAGTTTCTAGTTGTATGGTTTCTAGTTGGGGAGTTTCTACTTGAGTTTATAGTTGTGGATTTTCTTGTTGCAGAGTTTAGAGTTGCAGAGTTTCAAGTTGTGGAGTATGTCGTTCCAGAGTCTCAAGTTGTGGAGTGTCCAGTCGTGGAGTTTCAGGTTTCGGAGTTTTCTAGTTGTGGAGTTTCTAGTTGTGGAGTTTCAAGTTGTGGAGTTTCTTGTTGTAGAGTTTCTAGTTTTGAAGTTTGTAGTTGTGGATTTTCTAGTTGCGGAGTTTCTAGTTGCGGAGTTTCAAGTTGTGTAGTTTCTAGCTAGGGAATTTCTACTTCAGTTTATAGTTGTGGATTTTCTTGTTGCAGAGTTTCGAGTTGCAGAGTTTCAAGTTGTGGAGTTTCTAGTTGCGGAGTCTCCAGTTGTGGAGTTTCTAGTTGCGGAGTTTCTAGCTGTGGAGTTTCTAGTTGCGGAGTCTCTAGTTGTGCAGTCTTTAGTTGTGGAGTTTCTCGTTGTGGAGTTTCTAGTTGTGGAGTTTCTAGTTGTAGAGACTCTAGTTGTGGAGTTTCTAATTGTGGAGTTTCTAGCTTTTTTAAGTTCTAGTTGCGGAGTTTCTAGTTGCAAGTTTCTAGCTGTGGAGTTTATAGTGGCGGAGTTTCTAGTTGCCGAGTTTCTAGTTGTGGAATCTGTCGCTGCGGAGTCTCAAGTGGTGAAGTGTCTAGTCGTGAAGATTCTAGTTGTGGAGTTTTCTTTTTGTGGAGTCTCCAGTTGTGGAATTTCTAGTTGTAGAGTCTGTAGTTGTGGAGTATCTGGTTGTGGTGTTTCAAGTTGTCGAGTTTCTAGTTGTGGAGTTTCTAGTTGCGGAGTTTCTAGCTGTTGAGTTTCTAGTTGCCGAGTTTCTAGTTGCAAAGTCTCAAGTTGTGGAGTTTCTAGTTGTGGAGGTTCTAGTTGTGGAGTTTCTAGTTGCGGAGTTTCTAGCTGTGGAGTTTCTAGTTGCAGAGTCTCTAGTTGGCAGTTTCTAGCTGTGGAGTTTCTAGTTGCGGAGTTTCAGGTTGGGGAGTTTGTAGTTGTGGAGACTCTAGTTGTGGAGTTTCTAGCTGTGGAGTTTCTAGCTTTGGAGTTTATAGTTGCGGTGTTTACTAGTGTCAGAGTATCTAGTTGCAAGTTTCTAGCTGTGGAGTTTATAGTGGCGGAGTTTCTGGTTGCAGAGTTTCTAGTTGCGGAGTCTGTCGTTGCGGAGTGTCTAGTCGCGGAGTTTCTAGATGCGGAGTTTTCTAATTGGGGAGTTTTTTGTTGTAGAGTTTCTAGTTTTAAATTTCTAGTTGTGGATTTTCCAATTGCAGAGTTTCTAGTTGCGGAGTTTCTAGTTGTGTTGTTTCTAGTTTGGGAGTTTCTACTTAAGTTTATAGTAGTGGATTTTTTGTTGCCGAGTTTCGAGTTGCAGAGTTACAAGTTGTGGAGTATGTCGTTGCAGAGTCTCAAGTTGTGGAATGTCTAGTCGTGGAGTTTCTAGTTTCGGAGTTTTCTAGTTGTGGAGTTTCTGACTGTGGAGTTTCTAGTTGCAGAGTCTCTAGTTGTGCAGTCTCTAGTTGTGGAGTTTCTAGTTGTGGAGTTTATAGTTGTGGAGACTCTAGTTGTGGAGTTTCTAGTTGCGGAGTTTCTAGTTGCAGAGTTTCTAGTTGCAAGTTTCTAGCTGTAGAGTTTCTAGTTGCGGAGATTCTAGTTGCAGAGTTTCTAGTTGCGGAGCCTGTCGTTGCGGAGTCTCAAGTTGTGGAGTGTCTAGTCGTGGAGTTTCTAGCTGCGGAGTTTTCTAGTTGTGGAGTTTCTAGTTGTGGAGTTTCTAGTTGTGGAGTTTCTAGTTGCAGAGTTTCTAGTTGCGGAGTCTTTCGTTGCGGAGTCTCAAGTTGTAGAGTGTCTAGTGGTGGAGTTTCTAGTTGCAGAATTTTCTAATTGTGGAGTCTCTAGTTGTGGAGTTTCTAGTTGCGAAGTGTCTAGTTATGGAGTTTCTAGTTGTAAAGTTTCTAGTTGTGGAGTTTCTAGTTGCGGAGTTTCTAGCTGTTGAGTTTCTAGTGGCGGAGTCTCTAGATGTGCAGTCTCTAGTTGTGGAGTCACTTGCTGTGGAGTTCCTAGTTGTGGAGCTTCTAGTTGGGAAGTTTCTAGCTGTGGAGTTTCTAGTTGCGGAGTTTCTAGTTGCAGAGTTTCTAGTTGCGGACGTTCTAGCTGTGGAGTTTCTAGCTCCAGAGTTTCTAGTTGCGGGCGCTCTAGCTGTGCAGTTTCTAGTTGCAGAGTTTCTAGTGGCGTAGTTTCTAGTTGTGGTGTTTCAAGTTGTGGAGTTTCTAGTTGTGGAGTTTCTAGTTCGGAGTTTCTAGCTGTTGAGTTTCTAGTTACCGAGTATCTAGTTGCAAAGTCTCAAGTTGTGGAGTTTCTAGTTGTGGAGGTTCTAGTTGTGGAGTTTCTAGTTGCGGAGTTTCTAGCTGTGGAGTTTCTAGTTGCAGAGTCTCTAGTTGGCAGTCTCTAGTTGTGGAGTTTCTAGTTGCGGAGTTTCTAGTTGGGGAGTTTCTAGTTGTGGAGACTCTAGTTGTGGAGTTTCTAGTTGTGGAGTTTCTAGCTTTAAAGTTTCTAGATGCGGTGTTTACTAGTGGCAGAGTATCTAGTTGCAAGTTTCTAGCTGTGGAGTTTATAGTGGCGGAGTTTCTGGTTGCAGAGATTCTAGTTGCGGAGTCTGTCGTTGCGGAGTCTCAAGTTGTGGAGTGTCTAGTCGTGGAGTTTCTAGTTGCGGAGTTTTCTAATTGGGGAGTTTCTTGTTGTAGAGTTTCTAGTTTTAAATTTCTAGTTGTGGATTTTCTAATTGCAGAGTTTCTAGTTGCGGAGTTTCTAGTTGTGTTGTTTCTATTTGGGGAGTTTCTACTTAAGTTTATAGTTGTGGATTTTCTTGTTGCCGAGTTTCGAGTTGCAGAGTTTCAAGTTGTGGAGTATGTCGTTGCAGAGTCTCAAGTTGTGGAATGTCTAGTCGTGGAGTTTCTAGTTTCGGAGTTTTCTAGCTGTGGAAATTCTAGTTGTGGAGTTTCTAGTTGCGGAGTTTCTGACTGTGGAGTTTCTAGTTGCAGAGTCTCTAGTTGTGCAGTCTCTAGTTGTGGAGTTTCTAGTTGTGGAGTTTATAGTTGTGGAGACTCTAGTTGTGGAGTTTATAGTTACGGAGTTTCTAGTTGCAGAGTTTCTAGTTGTGGAGTTTCCAGTTGTGGAGTTTCTAGTTGGCAGTCTCTAGTTGTGGAGTTTCTAGCTGTGGAGTTTCTACTTGCGTAGTTTCTAGTTGCAGAGTTTCTAGTTGCGGAGTTTCTAGTTGTGTTGTTTCTAGTTGGGGAGTTTCTACTTAAGTTTATAGTTGTGGATTTTCTTGTTGCCGAGTTTCGAGTTGCAGAGTTTCAAGTTGTGGAGTATGTCGTTGCAGAGTCTCAAGTTGTGGAATGTCTAGTCGTGGAGTTTCTAGTTTCGGAGTTTTCTAGCTGTGGAAATTCTAGTTGTGGAGTTTCTAGTTGCGGAGTTTCTGACTGTGGAGTTTCTAGTTGCAGAGTCTCTAGTTGTGCAGTCTCTAGTTGTGGAGTTTCTAGTTGTGGAGTTTATAGTTGTGGAGACTCTAGTTGTGGAGTTTATAGTTACGGAGTTTCTAGTTGCAGAGTTTCTAGTTGTGGAGTTTCCAGTTGTGGAGTTTCTAGTTGGCAGTCTCTAGTTGTGGAGTTTCTAGCTGTGGAGTTTCTACTTGCGTAGTTTCTAGTTGCAGAGTTTCTAGTTGCGGAGTTTCTAGTTGTGGAGTATGTCGTTGCAGAGTCTCAAGTTGTGGAGTGTCTAGTCGTGGAGTTTCTAGTTTCGGAGTTTTCTAGTTGTGGAGTTTCTAATTGTGGAGTTTCAAGTTGTGCAGTTTCTTGTTGTAGAGTTCCTAGTTTTGAAGTTTCTAGTTGTGGATATTCTAGTTGCGGAGTTTCTAGTTGCGCAGTTTCAAGTTGTGTAGTTTCTAGTTGGGGAGTTTCTACTTGAGTTTATAGTTGTGGATTTTCTTGTTGCAGAGTTTCGAGTTGCAGAGTTTCATGTTGTGGAGTTTCTAGTTGCGGAGTCTCTAGTTGTGGAGTTTCTAGTTGCGGAGTTTCTAGCTGTGGAGTTTCTAGTTGCGGAGTCTCTAGTTGTGCAGTCTCTAGTTGTGGAGTTTCTCGTTGTGGAGTTTCTAGTTGTGGAGTTTCTAGTTGTAGAGACTCTAGTTGTGGAGTTTCTAATTGTGGAGTTTCTAGCTTTTTTAAGTTCTAGTAGCGGAGTTTCTAGTTGCGGAGTTTCTAGTTGCAAGTTTCTAGCTGTGGAGTTTATAGTGGCGGAGTTTCTAGTTGCAGAGTTTCTAGTTGTGGAATCTGTCGTTGCGGAGTCTCAAGTGGTGAAGTGTCTAGTCGTGAAGATTCTAGTTGTGGAGTTTTCTTTTTGTGGAGTCTCCAGTTGTGGAATTTCTAGTTGTAGAGTCTGTAGTTGTGGAGTATCTGGTTGTGGTGTTTCAAGTTGTCGAGTTTCTAGTTGTGGAGTTTCTAGTTGCGGAGTTTCTAGTTGTTGAGTTTCTAGTTGACGAGTTTCAAGTTGCAAAGTCTCAAGTTCTGGAGTTTCTAGTTGTGGAGGTTCTAGTTGTGGAGTTTCTAGTTTCGGAGTTTCTAGCTGTGGAGTTTCTAGTTTCAGAGTCTCTAGTTGGTAGTCTCTAGTTGTGGAGTTTCTAGTTGCGGAGTTTCTAGTTGGGGAGTTTCTAGTTGTGGAGACTCTAGTTGTGGAGTTTCTAGCTTTGGAGTTTCTAGTTGCGGAGATTACTAGTTGCAGAGTTTCTAGTTGCAAGTTTCTAGCTGTGGAGTTTATAGTGGCGGAGTTTCTGGTTGCAGAGTTTCTAGTTGCGGAGTCTGTCGTTGCGGAGTCTCAAGTTGTGGAGTGTCTAGTCGTGGAGTTTCTAGTTGCGGAGTTTTCTAGTTGGGGAGTTTCTTGTTGTAGAGTTTCTAGTTTTAAATTTCTAGTTGTGGATTTTCTAATTGCAGAGTTTCTAGTTTCGGAGTTTCTAGTTGTATGGTTTCTAGTTGGGGAGTTTCTACTTGAGTTTATAGTTGTGGATTTTCTTGTTGCAGAGTTTAGAGTTGCAGAGTTTCAAGTTGTGGAGTATGTCGTTCCAGAGTCTCAAGTTGTGGAGTGTCCAGTCGTGGAGTTTCAGGTTTCGGAGTTTTCTAGTTGTGGAGTTTCTAGTTGTGGAGTTTCAAGTTGTGGAGTTTCTTGTTGTAGAGTTTCTAGTTTTGAAGTTTGTAGTTGTGGATTTTCTAGTTGCGGAGTTTCTAGTTGCGGAGTTTCAAGTTGTGTAGTTTCTAGCTAGGGAGTTTCTACTTCAGTTTATAGTTGTGGATTTTCTTGTTGCAGAGTTTCGAGTTGCAGAGTTTCAAGTTGTGGAGTTTCTAGTTGCGGAGTCTCCAGTTGTGGAGTTTCTAGTTGCGGAGTTTCTAGCTGTGGAGTTTCTAGTTGCGGAGTCTCTAGTTGTGCAGTCTTTAGTTGTGGAGTTTCTCGTTGTGGAGTTTCTAGTTGTGGAGTTTCTAGTTGTAGAGACTCTAGTTGTGGAGTTTCTAATTGTGGAGTTTCTAGCTTTTTTAAGTTCTAGTTGCGGAGTTTCTAGTTGCAAGTTTCTAGCTGTGGAGTTTATAGTGGCGGAGTTTCTAGTTGCCGAGTTTCTAGTTGTGGAATCTGTCGCTGCGGAGTCTCAAGTGGTGAAGTGTCTAGTCGTGAAGATTCTAGTTGTGGAGTTTTCTTTTTGTGGAGTCTCCAGTTGTGGAATTTCTAGTTGTAGAGTCTGTAGTTGTGGAGTATCTGGTTGTGGTGTTTCAAGTTGTCGAGTTTCTAGTTGTGGAGTTTCTAGTTGCGAAGTTTCTAGCTGTTGAGTTTCTAGTTGCCGAGTTTCTAGTTGCAAAGTCTCAAGTTGTGGAGTTTCTAGTTGTGGAGGTTCTAGTTGTGGAGTTTCTAGTTGCGGAGTTTCTAGCTGTGGAGTTTCTAGTTGCAGAGTCTCTAGTTGGCAGTTTCTAGCTGTGGAGTTTCTAGTTGCGGAGTTTCAGGTTGGGGAGTTTGTAGTTGTGGAGACTCTAGTTGTGGAGTTTCTAGCTGTGGAGTTTCTAGCTTTGGAGTTTCTAGTTGCGGTGTTTACTAGTGTCAGAGTATCTAGTTGCAAGTTTCTAGCTGTGGAGTTTATAGTGGCGGAGTTTCTGGTTGCAGAGTTTCTAGTTGCGGAGTCTGTCGTTGCGGAGTGTCTAGTCGCGGAGTTTCTAGATGCGGAGTTTTCTAATTGGGGAGTTTTTTGTTGTAGAGTTTCTAGTTTTAAATTTCTAGTTGTGGATTTTCCAATTGCAGAGTTTCTAGTTGCGGAGTTTCTAGTTGTGTTGTTTCTAGTTTGGGAGTTTCTACTTAAGTTTATAGTAGTGGATTTTTTGTTGCCGAGTTTCGAGTTGCAGAGTTACAAGTTGTGGAGTATGTCGTTGCAGAGTCTCAAGTTGTGGAATGTCTAGTCGTGGAGTTTCTAGTTTCGGAGTTTTCTAGTTGTGGAGTTTCTGACTGTGGAGTTTCTAGTTGCAGAGTCTCTAGTTGTGCAGTCTCTAGTTGTGGAGTTTCTAGTTGTGGAGTTTATAGTTGTGGAGACTCTAGTTGTGGAGTTTCTAGTTGCGGAGTTTCTAGTTGCAGAGTTTCTAGTTGCAAGTTTCTAGCTGTAGAGTTTCTAGTTGCGGAGATTCTAGTTGCAGAGTTTCTAGTTGCGGAGCCTGTCGTTGCGGAGTCTCAAGTTGTGGAGTGTCTAGTCGTGGAGTTTCTAGCTGCGGAGTTTTCTAGTTGTGGAGTTTCTAGTTGTGGAGTTTCTAGTTGTGGAGTTTCTAGTTGCAGAGTTTCTAGTTGCGGAGTCTTTCGTTGCGGAGTCTCAAGTTGTAGAGTGTCTAGTGGTGGAGTTTCTAGTTGCAGAATTTTCTAATTGTGGAGTCTCTAGTTGTGGAGTTTCTAGTTGCGAAGTGTCTAGTTATGGAGTTTCTAGTTGTAAAGTTTCTAGTTGTGGAGTTTCTAGTTGCGGAGTTTCTAGCTGTTGAGTTTCTAGTGGCGGAGTCTCTAGATGTGCAGTCTCTAGTTGTGGAGTCACTTGCTGTGGAGTTCCTAGTTGTGGAGCTTCTAGTTGGGAAGTTTCTAGCTGTGGAGTTTCTAGTTGCGGAGTTTCTAGTTGCAGAGTTTCTAGTTGCGGACGTTCTAGCTGTGGAGTTTCTAGCTCCAGAGTTTCTAGTTGCGGGCGCTCTAGCTGTGCAGTTTCTAGTTGCAGAGTTTCTAGTGGCGTAGTTTCTAGTTGTGGTGTTTCAAGTTGTGGAGTTTCTAGTTGTGGAGTTTCTAGTTCGGAGTTTCTAGCTGTTGAGTTTCTAGTTACCGAGTATCTAGTTGCAAAGTCTCAAGTTGTGGAGTTTCTAGTTGTGGAGGTTCTAGTTGTGGAGTTTCTAGTTGCGGAGTTTCTAGCTGTGGAGTTTCTAGTTGCAGAGTCTCTAGTTGGCAGTCTCTAGTTGTGGAGTTTCTAGTTGCGGAGTTTCTAGTTGGGGAGTTTCTAGTTGTGGAGACTCTAGTTGTGGAGTTTCTAGTTGTGGAGTTTCTAGCTTTAAAGTTTCTAGATGCGGTGTTTACTAGTGGCAGAGTATCTAGTTGCAAGTTTCTAGCTGTGGAGTTTATAGTGGCGGAGTTTCTGGTTGCAGAGATTCTAGTTGCGGAGTCTGTCGTTGCGGAGTCTCAAGTTGTGGAGTGTCTAGTCGTGGAGTTTCTAGTTGCGGAGTTTTCTAATTGGGGAGTTTCTTGTTGTAGAGTTTCTAGTTTTAAATTTCTAGTTGTGGATTTTCTAATTGCAGAGTTTCTAGTTGCGGAGTTTCTAGTTGTGTTGTTTCTAGTTGGGGAGTTTCTACTTAAGTTTATAGTTGTGGATTTTCTTGTTGCCGAGTTTCGAGTTGCAGAGTTTCAAGTTGTGGAGTATGTCGTTGCAGCGTCTCAAGTTGTGGAATGTCTAGTCGTGGAGTTTCTAGTTTCGGAGTTTTCTAGCTGTGGAAATTCTAGTTGTGGAGTTTCTAGTTGCGGAGTTTCTGACTGTGGAGTTTCTAGTTGCAGAGTCTCTAGTTGTGCAGTCTCTAGTTGTGGAGTTTCTAGTTGTGGAGTTTATAGTTGTGGAGACTCTAGTTGTGGAGTTTATAGTTACGGAGTTTCTAGTTGCAGAGTTTCTAGTTGTGGAGTTTCCAGTTGTGGAGTTTCTAGTTGGCAGTCTCTAGTTGTGGAGTTTCTAGCTGTGGAGTTTCTACTTGCGTAGTTTCTAGTTGCAGAGTTTCTAGTTGCGGAGTTTCTAGTTGTGTAGTTTCTAGTTGGGGAGTTTCTACTTGAGTTTATAGTTGTGGATTTTCTTGTTGCAGAGTTTAGAGCTGCAGAGTTTCAAGTTGTGGAGTATGTCGTTGCAGAGTCTCAAGTTGTGGAGTGTCTAGTCGTGGAGTTTCTAGTTTCGGAGTTTTCTAGTTGTGGAGTTTCTAATTGTGGAGTTTCAAGTTGTGCAGTTTCTTGTTGTGGAGTTTCTAGTTTTGAAGTTTCTAGTTGTGGATTTTCTAGTTGCGGAGTTTCTAGTTGCGGAGTTTCAAGTTGTGTAGTTTCTAGTTGGGGAGTTTCTACTTGAGTTTATAGTTGTGGATTTTCTTGTTGCAGAGTTTCGAGTTGCAGAGTTTCAAGTTGTGGAGTTTCTAATTGCGGAGTCTAGTTGTGAAGTTTCTAGTTGCGGAGTTTCTAGCTGTGGAGTTTCTAGTTGCGGAGTCTCTAGTTGTGCAGTCTATAGTAGTGGAGTTTCTCGTTGTGGAGTTTCTAGTTGTGGAGTTTCTAGTTGTAGAGACTCTAGTTGTGGAGTTTCTAATTGTGGAGTTTCTAGCTTTTTTAAGTTCTAGTTGCGGAGTTTCTAGTTGCGGAGTTTCTAGTTGCAAGTTTCTAGCTGTGGAGTTTATAGTGGCGGAGTTTCTAGTTGCAGAGTTTCTAGTTGTGGAATCTGTCGTTGCGGAGTCTCAAGTGGTGAAGTGTCTAGTCGTGAAGATTCTAGTTGTGGAGTTTTCTTTTTGTGGAGTCTCCAGTTGTGGAATTTCTAGTTGTAGAGTCTGTAGTTGTGGAGTATCTGGTTGTGGTGTTTCAAGTTGTCGAGTTTCTAGTTGTGGAGTTTCTAGTTGCGGAGTTTCTAGTTGTTGAGTTTCTAGTTGACGAGTTTCAAGTTGCAAAGTCTCAAGTTCTGAAGTTTCTAGTTGTGGAGGTTCTAGTTGTGGAGTTTCTAGTTTCGGAGTTTCTAGCTGTGGAGTTTCTAGTTTCAGAGTCTCTAGTTGGTAGTCTCTAGTTGTGGAGTTTCTAGTTGCGGAGTTTCTAGTTGGGGAGTTTCTAGTTGTGGAGACTCTAGTTGTGGAGTTTCTAGCTTTGGAGTTTCTAGTTGCGGAATTTACTAGTTGCAGAGTTTCTAGTTGCAAGTTTCTAGCTGTGGAGTTTATAGTGGCGGAGTTTCTGGTTGCAGAGTTTCTAGTTGCGGAGTCTGTCGTTGCGGAGTCTCAAGTTGTGGAGTGTCTAGTCGTGGAGTTTCTAGTTGCGGAGTTTTCTAGTGGGGGAGTTTCTTGTTGTAGAGTTTCTAGTTTTAAATTTCTAGTTGTGGATTTTCTAATTGCAGAGTTTCTAGTTGCGGAGTTTCTAGTTGTATGGTTTCTAGTTGGGGAGTTTCTACTTGAGTTTATAGTTGTGGATTTTCTTGTTGCAGAGTTTAGAGTTGCAGAGTTTCAAGTTGTGGAGTATGTCGTTCCAGAGTCTCAAGTTGTGGAGTGTCCAGTCGTGAAGTTTCAGGTTTCGGAGTTTTCTAGTTGTGGAGTTTCTAGTTGTGGAGTTTCAAGTTGTGGAGTTTCTTGTTGTAGAGTTTCTAGTTTTGAAGTTTGTAGTTGTGGATTTTCTAGTTGCGGAGTTTCAAGTTGTGTAGTTTCTAGCTAGGGAGTTTCTACTTCAGTTTATAGTTGTGGATTTTCTTGTTGCAGAGTTTCGAGTTGCAGAGTTTCAAGTTGCGGAGTTTCTAGTTGCGGAGTCTCCAGTTGTGGAGTTTCTAGTTGCGGAGTTTCTAGCTGTGGAGTTTCTAGTTGCGGAGTCTCTAGTTGTGCAGTCTTTAGTTGTGGAGTTTCTCATTGTGGAGTTTCTAGTTGTGGAGTTTCTAGTTGTAGAGACTCTAGTTGTGGAGTTTCTAGTTGTGGAGTTTCTAGCTTTTTAGTTTCTAGTTGCGGAGTTTCTAGTTGCGGAGTTTCTAGTTGCAAGTTTCTAGCTGTGGAGTTTTTAGTGGCGGAGTTTCTAGTTGCAGAGTTTCTAGTTGTGGAATCGGTCATTGTGGAGTCTCAAGTGGTGGAGTGTCTAGTCGTGGAGATTCTAGTTTCGGAGTTTTCTTTTTGTGGAGTCTCCAGTTGTGGAATTTCTAGTTGTAGAGTTTCTAGTTCTTGAGTTTCTAGTTGTGGAGTCTGTAGTTTTGGAGTATCTGGTTGTGGTGTTTCAAGTTGTGGAGTTTCTAGTTGTGGAGTTTCTAGTTGCGGAGTTTCTAGCTGTTGAGTTTCTAGTTGCCGAGTTTCTAGTTGCAAAGTCTCAAGTTGTGGAGTTTCTAGTTGTGAAGGTTCTAGTTGTGGAGTTTCTAGTTGCGGAGTTTCTAGCTGTGGAGTTTCTAGTTGCAGAGTCTCTAGTTGGCAGTTTCTAGCTGTGGAGTTTCTAGTTGCGGAGTTTCAGGTTGGGGAGTTTCTAGTTGTGGAGACTCTAGTTGTGGAGTTTCTAGCTGTGGAGTTTCTAGCTTTGGAGTTTCTAGTTGCGGTGTTTACTAGTGTCAGAGTATCTAGTTGCAAGTTTCTAGCTGTGGAGTTTATAGTGGCGGAGTTTCTGGTTGTAGAGTTTCTAGTTGCGGAGTCTGTCGTTGCGGAGTGTCTAGTCGAGGAGTTTCTAGTTGCGGAGTTTTCTAATTGGGGAGTTTTTTGTTGTAGAGTTTCTAGTTTTAAATTTCTAGTTGTGGATTTTCCAATTGCAGAGTTTCTAGTTGCGGAGTTTCTAGTTGTGTTGTTTCTAGTTTGGGAGTTTCTACTTAAGTTTATAGTAGTGGATTTTCTTGTTGCCGAGTTTCGAGTTGCAGAGTTACAAGTTTTGGAGTATGTCGTTGCAGAGTCTCAAGTTGTGGAATGTCTAGTCGTGGAGTTTCTAGTTTCGGAGTTTTCTAGTTGTGGAAATTCTAGTTGTGGAGTTTCTGACTGTGGAGTTTCTAGTTGCAGAGTCTCTAGTTGTGCAGTCTCTAGTTGTGGAGTTTCTAGTTGTGGAGTTTATAGTTGTGGAGACTCTAGTTGTGGAGTTTCTAGTTGCGGAGTTTCTAGTTGCAGAGTTTCTAGTTGCAAGTTTCTAGCTGTGGAGTTTCTAGTTGCGGAGTTTCTAGTTGCAGAGTTTCTAGTTGCGGAGCCTGTCGTTGCGGAGTCTCAAGTTGTGGAGTGTCTAGTCGTGGAGTTTCTAGCTGCGGAGTTTTCTAGTTGTGGAGTCTCTAGTTGTGGAGTTTCTAGTTGTGGAGTTTCTAGTTGTGGAGTTTCTAGTTGCAGAGTTTCTAGTTGCGGAGTCTTTCGTTGCGGAGTCTCAAGTTGTAGAGTGTCTAGTGGTGGAGTTTCTAGTTGCAGAATTTTCTAATTGTGGAGTCTCTAGTTGTGGAGTTTCTAGTTGCGAAGTGTCTAGTTATGGAGTTTCTAGTTGTAAAGTTTCTAGTTGTGGAGTTTCTAGTTGCGGAGTTTCTAGCTGTTTAGTTTCTAGTGGCGGAGTCTCTAGATGTGCAGTCTCTAGTTGTGGAGTCACTTGCTGTGGAGTTCCTAGTTGTGGAGCTTCTAGTTGGGAAGTTTCTAGCTGTGGAGTTTCTAGTCGTGGAGTTTCTAGTTGCAGAGTTTCTAGTTGCGGACGTTCTAGCTGTGGAGTTTCTAGTTCCAGAGTTTCTAGTTGCGGGCGCTCTAGCTGTGCAGTTTCTAGTTGCAGAGTTTCTAGTGGCGTAGTTTCTAGTTGTGGTGTTTCAAGTTGTGGAGTTTCTAGTTGTGGAGTTTCTAGTTGCGGAGTTTCTAGCTGTTGAGTTTCTAGTTACCGAGTTTCTAGTTGCAAAGTCTCAAGTTGTGGAGTTTCTAGTTGTGGAGGTTCTAGTTGTGGAGTTTCTAGTTGCGGAGTTTCTAGCTGTGGAGTTTCTAGTTGCAGAGTCTCTAGTTGGCATTCTCTAGTTGTGGAGTTTCTAGTTGCGGAGTTTCTAGTTGGGGAGTTTCTAGTTGTGGAGACTCTAGTTGTGGAGTTTCTAGTTGTGGAGTTTCTAGCTTTAAAGTTTCTAGTTGCGGTGTTTACTAGTGGCAGAGTATCTAGTTGCAAGTTTCTAGCTGTGGAGTTTAGAGTGGCGGAGTTTCTGGTTGCAGAGATTCTAGTTGCGGAGTCTGTCGTTGCGGAGTCTCAAGTTGTGGAGTGTCTAGTCGTGGAGTTTCTAGTTGCGGAGTTTTCTAATTGGGGAGTTTCTTGTTGTAGAGTTTCTAGTTTTAAATTTCTAGTTGTGGATTTTCTAATTGCAGAGTTTCTAGTTGCGGAGTTTCTAGTTGTGTTGTTTCTAGTTGGGGAGTTTCTACTTAAGTTTATAGTTGTGGATTTTCTTGTTGCCGAGTTTCGAGTTGCAGAGTTTCAAGTTGTGGAGTATGTCGTTGCAGAGTCTCAAGTTGTGGAATGTCTAGTTGCAAAGTTTCTAGTTGCGGACGTTCTAGCTGTGGAGTTTCTAGTTGCAGAGTTTCTAGTTGCGGGCGCTCTAGCTGTGCAGTTTCTAGTTGCAGAGTTTCTAGTGGCGTAGTTTCTAGTTGTGGAGTTTCTAGTTGTGGAGTTTTTAGTTGCGCAGTTTCTAGTTGTGGAGTTTCAAGTTGTGGAATTTATATGTGTGGAGTTTTCAGTTGTGGAGTTTAATGTTGTCGAGTTTCTAGTTGCAGAGTTTCCAGTAGTGGAGTTTCTAGTTGTGCAGTTTTTAGTTGTGGAGTCTCTAGTGTTTGAGTCTCTTGTTGTGGAATTTCAAGTTGTGGAGTTTCTAGGTGCGGAGTTTGTAGTTGCGGAGCGTCTGGTGGTGGAGTTTCTAGTTGTGGAGTTTCTAGTTGCAGAGTTTCTAGCTGTGGAGTTTCTAGTTGCGAAGTCTCTAGATGTGGAGTCTCTAGTTGTGGAGTTTCTAGTTGTGGAGTTTCTAGTTCTGGAGTTTCTAGTTGCAGAGTTTCTAGTTGCGAAGTCTGTCGTTTCGGAATCTCCAGTTGTAGAGTGTCTAGTCGTGGAGTTTCTGGTTGCGGAGTTTTCTAGTTGTGGGGTCTCTAGTTGTGGAGTTTCTAGTATCGAAGTGTCTAGTTATAGAGTTTCTAGTTGTAAAGTTTCTAGTTGTGGAGTTTCTAGTTGCGGAGTTTCTAGCTGTGGAGTTTCTAGCTGCGGAGTCTCTAGTTGATTGATGATATGTGGGGTTTAACGTCTCAAAACCACCATAAGATTATGAGAGACGCCGTAGTGAAGGGCTCCGAAAATTTTGACCACCTTGGGTTCTTTAACGTGCACCCAAATCTGAACACACCGGCCTACAACATTTCCGCCTCCATTGGAAATGCAGCCGCCGCTGGGATTCGAACCCACGACCTGCGGGTCAACTGCCGAGTACGTTAGCCACTTGACCACCGCAGCGGGGCAGTCTCTAGTTGGGCAGTCTCTAGTTGTGCAGTCTCTTGCTGTAGAGTTTCTAGCTGTGGAGCTTCTAGTTGGGAAGTTTCTAGCTTTGGAGTTTCTAGTTGCGGAGTTTCTAGTTGCAGAGTTTCTAGTTGCGGACGTTCTAGCTGTGGAGTTTCTAGTTGCAGAGTTTCTAGTTGCGGGCGCTCTAGCTGTGCAGTTTCTAGTTGCAGAGTTTTTAGTCGCGTAGTTTCTAGTTGTGGAGTTTCTAGTTGTGGAGTTTGAAGTTGTGGAATTTATATGTGTGGAGTTTTCAGTTGTGCAGTTTAATGTTGTCGAGTTTCTAGTTGCAGAGTTTCCAGTAGTGGAGTTTCTAGTTGTGCAGTTTTTAGTTGTGGAGTCTCTAGTTAATGAGTCTCTTGTTGTGGAATTTCAAAATTTGGAGTTTCTAGTTGCGGAGTTTGTAGTTGCGGAGCGTCTGGTGGTGGAGTTTCTAGTTGTGGAGTTTCTAGTTGCGGAGTTTCTAGCTGTGTAGTTTCTAGTTGTGGAGTTTCTACCTATGTTTATAGTTGTGGATTTTCTTGTTGCAGAGTCTCTAGTTGCGGGCGCTCTAGCTGTGCAGTTTCTAGTTGCAGACTTTCTAGTGGCGTAGTTTCTTGTTGTGGAGTTTCTAGTTGTGGAGTTTTTAGTTGCGCAGTTTCTAGTTGTGGAGTTTCAAGTTGTGGAATTTATATGTGTGGAGTTTTTAGTTGTGGAGTTTAATGTTGTCGAGTTTCTAGATGCAGAGTTTCCAGTAGTGGAGTTTCTAGTTGTGCAGTTTTTAGTTATGGAGTCTCTAGTTGTTGAGTCTCTTGTTGTGGAATTTCAAGTTGTGGAGTTTCTAGTGGCGGAGTTTGTAGTTGCAGAGCGTCTGGTGGTGGAGTTTCTAGTTGTGGAGTTTCTAGTTGCGGAGTTTCTAGCTGTGGAGTTTCTAGTTGCGGAGTCTCTAGATGTGAAGTCTCTAGTTGGGGAGTTTCTAGTTGTGGAGTTTCTAGTTCTGGAGTTTCTAGCTGCAGAGTTTCTAGTTGCGAAGTCTGTCGTTGCGGAGTCTCAAGTTGTAGAGTGTCTAGTCGTGGAGTTTCTAGTTGCGGAGTTTTCTAGTTGTGGAGTCTCTAGTTGTGGAGTTTCTAGTTGCAGAGTTTCTAGTTGCGGAGTCTTTCATTGCGGAGTCTCAAGTTGTAGAGTGTCTAGTCGTGGAGTTTCTAGTTGCAGAGTTTTCTAGTTGAGGAGTCTCTAGTTGTGGAGTTTTTATTTGCGAAGTGTCTAGTTATGGAGTTTCTAGTTGTAAAGCTTTTAGTCGTGGAGTTACTAGTTGCGGAGTTTTCTAGTTGTGGAGTCACTAGTTGTGGAGTTTCTAGTTGTGGAGTTTCTTGTTGCGGAGTTTCTAGTTGCAGAGCTTCTATTTGCGGACGTTCTAGCTGTGGAGTTTCTAAATGCAGAGTTTCTAGTTGCATAGTTTCTAGTTGTAGAGTTTCTAGTTGTGGAGTTTTAGTTGCGGAGTTTCTAGTTGTGAAGATTCTAGTTGTGGAGTTTCTAGTTGTGGAGTTTCTAGTTGTGGAGTTTTTAGTTGCAGAGTTTCTAGTTGTGGAGTCTCTAATTGATGAGTTTCTGGTTGTGGAGTTTCTAGTTGTGGAGTTTGTAGTTGTAGAGTCTGTAGCTGTGGAGTTTCTAGTTGTGGAGTTCCTAGTTATGGAGTCTCGAGTTGTGGAGTTTCTAGTTGCGGAGTTTCTAAATGTGGAGTTTCTAGTTGTGGAATTTGTAGTTGTGGAGTATCTAGTTTCGGTGTTTGAAGTTGTGGAGTTTGTAGTTGGAGTTTCTAGGTGTGGAGTTTCTAGTTGTTGAGTTTCTAGTGGCCGAGTTTCTAGTTGCGAAGTCTCAAGTTGTGCAGTCTCTAGTTGTGGAGTTTCTAGTTGTGGAGTTTCAAGTTGTGGAGTTTCTTGGTGTAGAGTTTCTAGTTTTGAAGCTTCTAGTTGTGGATTTTCTAGTTGCGGAGTTTCTAGTAGCGGAGTTTCAAGTTGTGTAGTTTCTAGTTGGGGAGTTTCTACTTAAGTTTATAGTTGTGGATTTTCTTGTTGCAGAGTTTCTAGTTGCGGGCGCTCTAGCTTTGCAGTTTCTAGTTGCAGACTTTTTAGTGGCGTAGTTTTTAGTTGTGGAGTTTCTAGTTGTGGAGTTTTTAGTTGCTCCGTTTCTAGTTGTGGAGTTTCAAGTTGTGGAATTTATATGTGGAGTTTAATGTTGTCGAGTTTCTAGTTGCAGAGTTTCCAGTAGTGGAGTTTCTAGTTGTGCAGTGTTTAGTTGTGGAGTCTCTAGTTGTTGAGTCTCTTGTTGTGGAATTTCAAGTTGTGGAGTTTCTAGTTGCGGAGTTTGTAGTTGCGGAGCGTCTGGTGGTGGAGTTTCTAGTTGTGGAGTTTCTAGTTGCGGAGTTTCTAGCTGTGGAGTTTCTAGTTGCTTAGTCTCTAGATGTGGAGTCTCTAGTTGTGGAGTTTCTAGTTGTGGAGTTTCTAGTTCTGGAGTTTCTAGTTGAAGAGTTTCTAATTGCGAAGTCTCTAGTTGTAGAGTGTCTAGTCGTGGAGTTTCTAGTTGCGGAGTTTTCTAGTTGTGGAGTCTCTAGTTGTGGAGTTTCTAGTTGCGAAGTGTCTAGTTATAGAGTTTCTAGTTGTAAAGTTTCTAGTTGTGGAGTTTCTAGTTGCGGAGTTTCTAGCTGCGGAGTTTCTAGTTGCGGAGTCTCTAGTTGATTGATGATATGTGGGGTTTAACGTCTCAAATCCACCATATGATTATGAGAGACGCCGTAGTGGAGGGCTCCGGAAAATTTGACCACCTGGGGTTCTTTAACGTGCACTCAAATCTGATCACACCGGCCTACAACATTTCCGCCTCCATTGGAAATGCAGCCGCCGCTAGGATTCGAACCCACGACCTGCGGGTCAACTGCCGAGTACCATAGCCACTAGACCACCGCGGCGGGGCAGTCTCTAGTTGTGCAGTCTCTAGTTGTGCAGTCTCTTGCTGTAGAGTTTCTAGCTGTGGAGCTTCTAGTTGGGAAGTTTCTAGCTTTGGAGTTTCTAGTTGCGGAGTTTCTAGTTGCAGAGTTTCTAGTTGCGGACGTTCTAGCTGTGGAGTTTCTAGTTGCAGAGTTTCTAGTTGCGGGCGCTCTAGCTGTGCAGTTTCTAGTTGCAGAGTTTCTAGTGGCGTAGTTTCTAGTTGTGGAGTTTCTAGTTGTGGAGTTTTTAGTTGCGCAGTTTCTAGTTGTGAAGTTTGAAGTTGTGGAATTTATATGTGTGGAGTTTTTAGTTGTGCAGTTTAATGTTGTCGAGTTTCTAGTTGCAGAGTTTCCAGTAGTGGAGTTTCTAGTTGTGCAGTTTTTAGTTGTGGAGTCTCTAGTTAATGAGTCTCTTGTTGTGGAATTTCAAGTTTTGGAGTTTCTAGTTGCGGAGTTTGTAGTTGCGGAGAGTCTGGTGGTGGAGTTTCTAGTTGTGGAGTTTCTAGCTGCGGAGTTTCTAGCTGTGGAGTTTCTAGTTGCGGAGTCTCTAGATGTGAAGTCTCTAGTTGGGGAGTTTCTAGTTGTGGAGTTTCTAGTTCTGGAGTTTCTAGCTGCAGAGTTTCTAGTTGCGAAGTCTGTCGTTGCGGAGTCTCAAGTTGTAGAGTGTCTAGTCGTGGAGTTTCTAGTTGCGGAGTTTTCTAGTTGTGGAGTCTCCAGTTGTGGAGTTTCTAGTTGCAGAGTTTCTAGTTGCGGAGCCTGTCGTTGCGGAGTCTCAATTTGTGGAGTGTCTAGTCGTGGAGTTTCTAGTTGCGAAGTTTTCTAGTTGTGGAGTTTCTAGTTGTGGAGTTTCTAGTTGCAGAGTTTCTAGTTGCGGAGTCTTTCATTGCGGAGTCTCAAGTTGTAGAGTGTCTAGTCGTGGAGTTTCTAGTTGCAGAGTTTTCTAGTTGAGGAGTCTCTAGTTGTGGAGTTTTTAGTTGCGAAGTGTCTAGTTATGGAGTTTCTAGTTGTAAAGTTTCTAGTCGTGGAGTTTCTAGTTACGGAGTTTTCTAGTTGTGGAGTCACTAGTTGTGGAGTTTCTGGTTGTGGAGTTTCTTGTTGCGGAGCTTCTAGTTGCAGAGTTTCTAGTTGCGGACGTTCTAGCTGTGGAGTTTCTAATTGCAGAGTTTCTAGTTGCATAGTTTCTAGTTGTAGAGTTTCTAGTTGTGGAGTTTTAGTTGCGGAGTTTCTAGTTGTGAAGATTCTAGTTGTAGAGTTTCTAGTTGTGGAGTTTCTAGTTGTGGAGTTTTTAGTTGCAGAGTTTCTACTTGTGGAGTCTCTAATTGTTGAGTTTCTGGTTGTGGAGTTTCTAGTTGTGGAGTTTGTAGTTTTAGAGTCTGTAGTTGTGGAGTTTCTAGTTGTGGAGTTCCTAGTTATGGAGTCTCAAGTTGTGGAGTTTCTAGTTGCGGAGTTTCTAAATGTGGAGTTTCTAGTTGTGGAATTTGTAGTTGTGGAGTATCTAGTTGCGGTGTTTAAAGTTGTGGAGTTTGTAGTTGGAGTTTCTAGGTGTGGAGTTTCTAGTTGTTGAGTTTCTAGTGGCCGAGTTTCTAGTTGCGAAGTCTCAAGTTGTGCAGTCTCTAGTTGTGGAGTTTCTAGTGGTGGAGTTTCAAGTTGTGGAGTTTCTTGTTGTAGAGTTTCTTGTTTTGAAGTTTCTAGTTGTGGATTTTCTAGTTGCGGAGTTTCTAGTAGCGGAGTTTCAAGTTGTGTAGTTTCTAGTTGGGGAGTTTCTACTTAAGTTTATAGTTGTGGATTTTCTTGTTGCAGAGTTTCGAGTTGCAGAGTTTCAAGTTTTGGAGTTTCTAGTTGCGGAGTCTCTAGTTGTGGAGTTTCTAGTTGCGGAGTTTCTAGCTGTGGAGTTTCTAGTTGCGGAGTCTCTAGTTGTGCAGTCTCTAGTTGTGGAGTTTCTAGTTGCGGAGTTTCTAGTTGTGGAGTTTCTAGTTGTGGAGACTCTAGTTGTGGAGTTTCTAGTTGTGGAGTTTCTAGCTTTTGAGTTTCTAGTTGGAAGTTTCTAGTTGCGGAGTTTCTAGTTGCGGAATCTGCCGTTGCGGAGCCTCAAGTTGTGGAGTGTCTAATCGTGGAGTTTCTCGTTGAGGAGTTTTCTTTTTGTGGAGTCTCCAGTTGTGGAATTTCTAGTTGTAGAGTTTCTAGTTGCGGAGTTTCTAGTTGCGGAGTGTCTGGTGGTGGAGTTTCTAGTTCTGGAGTTTCTATTTGTGGAGTCTGTAGTTGTGGAATTTGTAGTTGTGGAGTATCTGGTTGTGGTGTTTCAAGTTGTGGAGTTTCTATTTGTGGAGTTTCTAGTTGTTGAGTTTCTAGTTGTGGAGTATTAGTTGCGGAGTTTCTAGTTGCGGAGTTTCTAGCTGTGGAGTTTCTAGTTGCACAGTCTCTAGTTGGCAGTCTCTAGTTGTGGAGTTTCTAGTTGTGGAGTTTCTACCGGTGGAGTTTCTACTTGCGTAGTTTCTAGTTGCAGAGTTTCTAGTTACGGAGCCTGTCGTTGCGGAGTCTCAAGTTGTGGAGTGTCTAGTCGTGGAGTTTCTAGTTGCGAAGTTTTCTAGTTGTGGAGTCTCTAGTTGTGGAGTTTCTAGTTGTGGAATTGCTAGTTGCAGTGTTTCTAGTTGCGGAGACTTTCGTAGCGGAGTCGCAAGTTGTAGAGTGTCTAGTCGTGGAATTTCGAGTTGCAGAGTGTTCTAGTTGAGTCTCTAGTTGTGGAGTTTCTAGTTGCGAAGTGTCTAGTTATGGAGTTTCTAGTTGTAAAGTTTCTAGTTGTGGAGTTTCTAGTTGCAAGTTTCTAGCTGTGGAGTTTCTAGATGCGGAGTTTCTATTTGCAGAGTTTCTAGTTGCGGAGCCTGTCGTTGCAGAGTCTCAAGTTGTGGATTGTCTAGTCGTGGAGTTTCTAGTTGCGGAGTTTTCTAGTGTTGGAGTCTCTAGTTGTGGAGTTTCTAGTTGTGGAGTTTCTTGTTGCGGAGTTTCTAGTTGGAGAGTTTCTAGTCGCGGACGTTCTAGCTGTGGAGTTTCTAATTGCAGAGTTTCTAGTTGCATAGTTTCTAGTTGTAGAGTTTCTAGTTGTGGGGTTTTAGTTGCGGAGTTTCTAGTTGTGAAGATTCTAGTGTTGAGCTTCTAGTTGTGGAGTTTATAGTTGTGGAGTTTTTAGTTGCAGAGTTTCTAGTTGTGGAGTCTCTAATTGTTGAGTCTCTTGTGGAATTTCTAGTTGTGGAGTTTCTAGTTGTGGAGTTTCTAGTTGCGGATTTTCTAGTTGCGGAGTATCTGGTGTTGGAGTTTCTAGTTGTGGAGTTTGTAATTGTGGAGTCTGTAGTTGTGGAGTTTCTAGTTGTGGAGTTCCTAGTTATAGAGTCTCAAGTTGTGGAGCTTCTAGTTGCGGAGTTTCTAGTTATGGAGTGTCTAGTTGTAAAGTTTCTAGTCGTGGAGTTTCTAGTTGCGGAGTTTTCTAGTTGTGGAGTCACTAGTTGTGGAGTTTCTAGTTGTGGAGTTTCTTGTTGCGGAGTTTTTAGTTGCAGAGTTTCTAGTTGCGGACGTTCTAGCTGTGGAGTTTCTAGTGGCAGAGTTTCTAGTTGCATACTTTCTAGTTGTAGAGTTTCTAGTTGTGGAGTTTTAGTTGCGGAGTTTCTAGTTGTGAAGATTCTAGTTGTGGACTTTCTAGTTGTGGAGTTTCTAGTTGTGGAGTTTTTAGTTGCAGATTTTCTAGTTGTGGAGTCTCTAATTGTTGAGTTTCTGGTTGTGGAGTTTCTAGTTGTGGAGTTTGTAGTTGTAGAGTCTGTAGTTGTGGAGTTTCTAGTTGTGGAGTTCCTAGTTATGGAGTCTCGAGTTGTGGAGTTTCTAGTTGCGGAGCTTCTAATTGTGGAGTTTCTAGTTGTGGAATTTGTAGTTGTGGAGTATCTAGTTGCGGTGTTTGAAGTTGTGGAGTTTGTAGTTGGAGTTTCTAGGTGTGGAGTTTCTAGTTGTTGAGTTTCTAGTTGTGGAGTTTCAAGTTGTAGAGTTTCTAGTTTTGAAGTTTCTAGTTGTGGATTTTCTAGTTGCGGAGTTTCTAGTTGCGGAGTTTCAAGTTGTGTAGTTTCTAGTTGGGGAGTTTCTACTTAAGTTTATAGTTGTAGATTTTCTTGTTGCAGAGTTTCGAGTCGCGGAGTTTCAAGTTGTGGAGATTCTAGTTGCGGAGTCTCTAGTTGTGGAGTTTCTAGTTGCGGAGTTTCTAGCTGTGGAGTTTCTAGTTGCGGAGTATCTAGTTGTGCAGTCTCTAGTTGTGGAGTTTCTAGTTGCGGAGTTTCTAGCTGTGGAGTTTCTAGTTCTGGAGACTCTAGTTGTGGAGTTTCTAGTTGTGGAGTTTCTAGCTTTTTAGTTTCAAGTTGGAAGTTTCTAGTTGCGGAGTTTCTAGTTGCGGAATCTGTCGTTGCGGAGTCTAAAGTTGAGGAGTGTCTAATCGTGGAGTTTCTATTTGCGGAGTTTTCTTTTTGTGGAGTCTCCAGTTGTGGAATTTCTAGTTGTAGAGTTTATAGTTGCGGAGTTTCTGGTTGCGGAGTGTCTGGTGGTGGAGTTTCTAGTTGCGAAGTTTTCCAGTTGTGGAGTCTCTAGTTGTGGAGTTTCTAGTTGTGAAGTTTCTAGTTGTGGAATTGCTAGTTGCAGAGTTTCTAGTTGCGGTGACTTTCGTTGCGGAGTCTCAAGTTGTAGAGTGTCTAGTCGTGGAGTTTCTAGTTGTTGAGTTTCTAGTGGCCGAGTTTCTAGTTGCGAAGTCTCAAGTTGTGCAGTCTCTAGTTGTGGAGTTTCTAGTTGTGGAGTTTCAAGTTGTGGAGTTTCTTGTTGTAGAGTTTCTAGTTTTGAAGTTTCTAGTTGTAGATTTTCTAGTTGCGGAGTTTCTAGTAGCGGAGTTTCAAGTTGTGTAGTTTCTAGTTGGGGAGTTTCTACTTAAGTTTATAGTTGTGGATTTTCTTGTTGCAGAGTTTCTAGTTGCGGGCGCTCTAGCTGTGCAGTTTCTAGTTGCAGACTTTCTAGTGGCGTAGTTTTTAGTTGTGGAGTTTCTAGTTGTGGAGTTTTTAGTTGCTCAGTTTCTAGTTGTGGAGTTTCAAGTTGTGGAATTTATATGTGTGGAGTTTTAGTTGTGGAGTTTAATGTTGTCGAGTTTCTAGTTGCAGAGTTTCCAGTAGTGGAGTTTCTAGTTGTGCAGTTTTTAGTTGTGGAGTCTCTAGTTGTTGAGTCTCTTGTTGTGGAATTTCAAGTTGTGGAGTTTCTAGTTGCGGAGTTTGTAGCTGCGGAGCGTCTGGTGGTGGAGTTTCTAGTTGTGGAGTTTCTAGTTGCGGAGTTTCTAGCTGTGGAGTTTCTAGTTGCTTAGTCTCTAGATGTGGAGTCTCTAGTTGTGGAGTTTCTAGTTGTGGAGTTTCTAGTTGCAGAGTTTCTAGTTGCGAAGTCTCTAGTTGTAGAGTGTCTAGTCGTGGAGTTTCTAGTTGCGGAGTTTTCTAGTTGTGGAGTTTCTAGTTGCGGAGTCTCTAGTTGATTGATGATATGTGGGGTTTAACGTCTCAAAACCAGCATATGATCATGAAAGACACCGTAGTGGAGGGCTCCGGAAATTTTGACCACCTGGGGTTCTTTAACGTGCACCCAAATCTGATCACACCGGCCTACAACATTTCCGCCTCCATTGGAAATGCAGCCGCCGCCGCCGGGATTCGAACCCGCGACCTGCGGGTCAACAGCCGAGTACCTTAGCCACTTGACCACCGCAGCGGGGCAGTCTCTAGTTGTGCAGTCTCTAGTTGTGCAGTCTCTTGCTGTAGAGTTTCTAGTTCTGGAGCTTCTAGTTGGGAAGTTTCTAGCTTTGGAGTTTCTAGTTGTGGAGTTTCTAGTTGCAGAGTTTCTAGTTGCGTAGTTTCTAGTTGTGGAGTTTCTAGTTGTGGAGTTTTTAGTTGCGCAGTTTCTAGTTGTGGAGTTTGAAGTTGTGGAATTTATATGTGTGGAGTTTTTAGTTGTGCAGTTTAATGTTGTCGAGTTTCTAGTTGCAGAGTTTCCAGTAGTGGAGTTTCTAGTTGTGCAGTTTTTATTTGTGGAGTCTCTATTTAATGAGTCTCTTGTTGTGGAATTTCAAGTTTTGGAGTTTCTAGTTGCGGAGTTTGTAGTTGCGGAGAGTCTGGTGGTGGAGTTTCTAGTTGTGGAGTTTCTAGCTGCGGAGTTTCTAGCTGTGGAGTTTCTAGTTGCGGAGTCTCTAGATGTGAAGTCTCTAGTTGGGGAGTTTCTAGTTGTGGAGTTTATAGTTCTGGAGTTTCTAGCTGCAGAGTTTCTAGTTGCGAAGTCTGTCGTTGCGGAGTCTCAAGTTGTAGAGTGTCTAGTCGTGGAGTTGCTAGTTGCTGAGTTTTCTAGTTGTGGAGTCTCTAGTTGTGGAGTTTCTAGTTGCAGAGTTTCTAGTTGCGGAGCCTGTCGTTGCGGAGTCTCAATTTGTGGAGTGTCTAGTCGTGGAGTTTCTAGTTGCGAAGTTTTCTAGTTGTGGAGTTTCTAGTTGTGGAGTTTCTAGTTGCAGAGTTTCTAGTTGCGGAGTCTTTCATTGCGGAGTCTCAAGTTGTAGAGTGTCTAGTCGTGGAGTTTCTAGTTGCAGAGTTTTCTAGTTTAGGAGTCTCTAGTTGTGGAGTTTTTAGTTGCGAAGTGTCTAGTTATGGAGTTTCTAGTTGTAAAGTTTCTAGTCGTGGAGTTTCTAGTTACGGAGTTTTCTAGTTGTGGAGTCACTAGTTGTGGAGTTTCTAGTTGTGGAGTTTCTTGTTGCGGAGCTTCTAGTTGCAGAGTTTCTAGTTGCGGACGTTCTAGCTGTGGAGTTTCTAGTGGCAGAGTTTCTAGTTGCATAGTTTCTAGTTGTAGAGTTTCTAGTTGTGGAGTTTTAGTTTGCGGAGTTTCTAGTTGTGAAGATTCTAGTTGTGGAGTTTCTAGTTGTGGAGTTTCTAGTTGTGGAGTTTTTAGTTGCAGAGTTTCTAGTTGTGGAGTCTCTAATTGTTGAGTTTCTGGTTGTGGAGTTTCTAGTTGTGGAGTTTGTAGTTGTAGAGTCTGTAGTTGTGGAGTTTCTAGTTGTGGAGTTCCTAGTTATGGAGTCTCGAGTTGTGGAGTTTCTAGTTGCGGAGATTCTAATTGTGGAGTTTCTAGTTGTGGAATTTGTAGTTGTGAAGTATCTAGTTGCGGTGTTTGAAGTTGTGGAGTTTGTAGTTGGAGTTTCTAGGTGTGGAGTTTCTAGTTGTTGAGTTTCTAGCTGTGGAGTTTCTAGTTGCGGAGTCTCTAGTTGTGCAGTCTCTAGTTGTGGAGTTTCTAGTTGCGGAGTTTCTAGTTGTGGAGTTTCTAGTTGTGGAGACTCTAGTTGTGGAGTTTCTAGTTGTGGAGTTTCTAGCTTTTGAGTTTCTAGTTGGAAGTTTCTAGTTGCGGAGTTTCTAGTTGCGGAATCTGTCGTTGCGGAACCTCAAGTTGTGGAGTGTCTAATCGTGGAGTTTCTAGTTGAGGAGTTTTCTTTTTGTGGAGTCTCCAGTTGTGGAATTTCTAGTTGTAGAGTTTCTAGTTGCGGAGTTTCTAGTTGCGGAGTGTCTGGTGGTGGAGTTTCTAGTTCTGGAGTTTCTATTTGCGGAGTCTGTAGTTGTGGAAATTGTAGTTGTGGAGTATCTGGTTGTGGTGTTTCAAGTTGTGGAGTTTCTATTTGTAGAGTTTCTAGTTGTGGAGTTTCTAGTTGTTGTGTTTCTAGTTGTGGAGTTTCTAGTTGCGGAGTTTCTAGTTGCGGAGTTTCTAGCTGTGGAGTTTCTAGTTGCACAGTCTCTAGTTGGCAGTCTCTAGTTGTGGAGTTTCTAGTTGTGGAGTTTCTAGCGGTGGAGTTTCTACTTGCGTAGTCTAGTTGCAGAGTTTCTAGTTACGGAGCCTGTCGTTGCGGAGTCTCAAGTTGTGGAGTGTCTAGTCGTGGAGTTTCTAGTTGCGAAGTTTTCTAGTTGTGGAGTCTCTAGTTGTGGAGTTTCTAGTTGTGGAGTTTCTAGTTGTGGAATTGCTAGTTGCAGTGTTTCTAGTTGCGGAGACTTTCGTAGCGGAGTCGCAAGTTGTAGAGTGTCTAGTCGTGGAATTTCGAGTTGCAGAGTGTTCTAGTTGAGTCTCTAGTTGTGGAGTTTCTAGTTGCGAAGTGTCTAGTTATGGAGTTTCTAGTTGTAAAGTTTCTAGTTGTGGAGTTTCTAGTTGCAAGTTTCTAGCTGTGGAGTTTCTAGATGCGGAGTTTCTATTTGCAGAGTTTCTAGTTGCGGAGCCTGTCGTTGCAGAGTCTCAAGTTGTGGATTGTCTAGTCGTGGAGTTTCTAGTTGCGGAGTTTTCTAGTGTTGGAGTCTCTAGTTGTGGAGTTTCTAGTTGTGGAGTTTCTTGTTGCGGAGTTTCTAGTTGGAGAGTTTCTAGTCGCGGACGTTCTAGCTGTGGAGTTTCTAATTGCAGAGTTTCTAGTTGCATAGTTTCTAGTTGTAGAGTTTCTAGTTGCGGAGTTTTTAGTTGCGGAGTTTCTAGTTGTGAAGATTCTAGTGTTGAGCTTCTAGTTGTGGAGTTTATAGTTGTGGAGTCTTTAGTTGCAGAGTTTCTAGTTGTGGAGTCTCTAATTGTTGAGTCTCTTGTGGAATTTCTAGTTGTGGAGTTTCTAGTTGTGGAGTTTCTAGTTGCGGATTTTCTAGTTGCGGAGTATCTGGTGTTGGAGTTTCTAGTTGTGGAGTTTGTAATTGTGGAGTCTGTAGTTGTGGAGTTTCTAGTTGTGGAGTTCCTAGTTATAGAGTCTCAAGTTGTGGAGTTTCTAGTTGCGGAGTTTCTAGTTGCAGAGTTTTCTAGTTGTGGAGTCTCTATTTGTGGAGTTTCTAGTTGCGAAGTGTCTAGTTATGGAGTGTCTAGTTGTAAAGTTTCTAGTCGTGGAGTTTCTAGTTGCGGAGTTTTCTAGTTGTGGAGTCACTAGTTGTGGAGTTTCTAGTTGTGGAGTTTCTTGTTGCGGAGTTTTTAGTTGCAGAGTTTCTAGTTGCGGACGTTCTAGCTGTGGAGTTTCTAGTGGCAGAGTTTCTAGTTGCATAGTTTCTAGTTGTAGAGTTTCTAGTTGTGGAGTTTTAGTTGCGGAGTTTCTAGTTGTGAAGATTCTAGTTGTGGAGTTTCTAGTTGTGGAGTTTCTAGTTGTGGAGTTTTTAGTTGCAGAGTTTCTAGTTGTGGAGTCTCTAATTGTTGAGTTTCTGGTTGTGGAGTTTCTAGTTGTGGAGTTTGTAGTTGTAGAGTCTGTAGTTGTGGAGTTTCTAGTTGTGGAGTTCCTAGTTATGGAGTCTCGAGTTGTGGAGTTTCTAGTTGCGGAGATTCTAATTGTGGAGTTTCTAGTTGTGGAATTTGTAGTTGTGGAGTATCTAGTTGCGGTGTTTGAAGTTGTGGAGTTTGTAGTTGGAGTTTCTAGGTGTGGAGTTTCTAGTTGTTGAGTTTCTAGTTGTGGAGTTTCAAGTTGTAGAGTTTCTAGTTTTGAAGTTTCTAGTTGTGGATTTTCTAGTTGCGGAGTTTCTAGTTGCGGAGTTTCAAGTTGTGTAGTTTCTAGTTGGGGAGTTTCTACTTAAGTTTATAGTTGTAGATTTTCTTGTTGCAGAGTTTCGAGTTGCAGAGTTTCAAGTTGTGGAGTTTCTAGTTGCGGAGTCTCTAGTTGTGGAGTTTCTAGTTGCGGAGTTTCTAGCTGTGGAGTTTCTAGTTGCGGAGTATCTAGTTGTGCAGTATCTAGTTGTGGAGTTTCTAGTTGCGGAGTTTCTAGCTGTGGAGTTTCTAGTTCTGGAGACTCTAGTTGTGGAGTTTCTAATTGTGGCGTTTCTAGCTTTTTAGTTTCAAGTTGGAAGTTTCTAGTTGCGGAGTTTCTAGTTGCGGAATCTGTCGTTGCGGAGTATAAAGTTGTGGAGTGTCTAATCGTGGAGTTTCTAGTTGCGGAGTTTTCTTTTTGTGGAGTCTCCAGTTGTGGAATTTCTAGTTGTAGAGTTTATAGTTGCGGAGTTTCTGGTTGCGGAGTGTCTGGTGGTGGAGTTTCTAGTTGCGAAGTTTTCCAGTTGTGGAGTCTCTAGTTGTGGAGTTTCTAGTTGTGGAGTTTCTAGTTGTGGAATTGCTAGTTGCAGAGTTTCTAGCTGCGGTGACTTTCGTTGCGGAGTCTCAAGTTGTAGAGTGTCTAGTCGTGGAGTTTCTAGTTGTTGAGTTTCTAGTGGCCGAGTTTCTAGTTGCGAAGTCTCAAGTTGTGCAGTCTCTAGTTGTGGAGTTTCTAGTTGTGGAGTTTCAAGTTGTGGAGTTTCTTGTTGTAGAGTTTCTAGTTTTGAAGTTTCTAGTTGTAGATTTTCTAGTTGCGGAGTTTCTAGTAGCGGAGTTTCAAGTTGTGTAGTTTCTAGTTGGGGAGTTTCTACTTAAGTTTATAGTTGTGGATTTTCTTGTTGCAGAGTTTCTAGTTGCGGGCGCTCTAGCTGTGCAGTTTCTAGTTGCAGACTTTCTAGTGGCGTAGTTTTTAGTTGTGGAGTTTCTAGTTGTGGAGTTTTTAGTTGCTCAGTTTCTAGTTGTGGAGTTTCAAGTTGTGGATTTTATATGTGTGGAGTTTTAGTTGTGGAGTTTAATGTTGTCGAGTTTCTAGTTGCAGAGTTTCCAGTAGTGGAGTTTCTAGTTGTGCAGTTTTTAGTTGTGGAGTCTCTAGTTGTTGAGTCTCTTGTTGTGGAATTTCAAGTTGTGGAGTTTCAATTTGCGGAGTTTGTAGCTGCGGAGCGTCTGGTGGTGGAGTTTCTAGTTGTGGAGTTTCTAGTTGCGGAGTTTCTAGCTGTGGAGTTTCTAGTTGCTTAGTCTCTAGATGTGGAGTCTCTAGTTGTGGAGTTTCTAGTTGTGGAGTTTCTAGTTCTGGAGTTTCTAGTTGCAGAGTTTCTAGTTGCGAAGTCTCTAGTTGTAGAGTGTCTAGTCGTGGAGTTTCTAGTTGCGGAGTTTTCTAGTTGTGGAGTCTCTAGTTGTGGAGTTTCTAGTTGCGAAGTGTCTAGTTATAGAGTTTCTAGTTGTAAAGTTTCTAGTTGTGGAGTTCCTAGTTGCGGAGTTTCTAGCTGTGGAGTTTCTAGTTGCGGAGTCTCTAGTTGATTGATGATATGTGGGGTTTAACGTCTCAAAACCACCATATGATTATGAGAGACACCGTAGTGGAGGGCTCCGGAAATTTTGACCACCTGGGGTTCTTTAACGTGCACCCAAATCTGATCACACCGGCCTACAACATTTCCGCCTCCATTGGAAATGCAGCCGCCGCCGCCGGGATTCGAACCCGCGACCTGCGGGTCAACAGCCGAGTACCTTAGCCACTTGACCACCGCAGCGGGGCAGTCTCTAGTTGTGCAGTCTCTTGCTGTAGAGTTTCTAGTTCTGGAGCTTCTAGTTGGGAAGTTTCTAGCTTTGGAGTTTCTAGTTGTGGAGTTTCTAGTTGCAGAGTTTCTAGTTGCGGACGTTCTAGCTGTGGAGTATCTAGTTGCAGAGTTTCTAGTGGCGTAGTTTCTAGTTGTGGAGTTTCTAGTTGTGGAGTTTTTAGTTGCGCAGTTTCTAGTTGTGGAGTTTGAAGTTGTGGAATTTATATGTGTGGAGTTTTTAGTTGTGCAGTTTAATGTTGTCGAGTTTCTAGTTGCAGAGTTTCCAGTAGTGGAGTTTCTAGTTGTGCAGTTTTTATTTGTGGAGTCTCTATTTAATGAGTCTCTTGTTGTGGAATTTCAAGTTTTGGAGTTTCTAGTTGCGGAGTTTGTAGTTGCGGAGAGTCTGGTGGTGGAGTTTCTAGTTGTGGAGTTTCTAGCTGCGGAGTTTCTAGCTGTGGAGTTGCTAGTTGCGGAGTCTCTAGTTGTGGAGACTCTAGTTGTGGAGTTTCTAGCTTTTGAGTTTCTAGTTGGAAGTTTCTAGTGTCGGAGTTTCTAGTTGCGGAATCTGTCGTTGCGGAGCCTCAAGTTGTGGATTGTCTAATCGTGGAGTTTCTAGTTGAGGAGTTTTCTTTTTGTGGAGTCTCCAGTTGTGGAATTACTAGTTGTAGAGTTTCTAGTTTCGGAGTTTCTAGTTGCGGAGTGTCTGGTGGTGGAGTTTCTAGTTCTGGAGTTTCTATTTGTGGAGTCTGTAGTTGTGGAATTTGTAGTTGTGGAGTATCTGGTTGTGGTGTTTCAAGTTGTGGAGTTTCTATTTGTGGAGTTTCTAGTTGTGGAGTTTCTAGTTGTTGAGTTTCTAGTTGCCGAGTTTTTAGTTGCAAAGTCTCAAGTTGTGGAGTTTCTAGTTGTGGAGTTTCTAGTTGTGGAGTTTCTAGTTGCGGAGTTTCTAGTTGCGGAGTTTCTAGCTGTGGAGTTTCTAGTTGCACATTCTCTAGTTGGCAGTCTCTAGTTGTGGAGTTTCTAGTTGTGGAGTTTCTAGCGGTGGAGTTTCTACTTGCGTAGTTTCTAGTTGCAGAGTTTCTAGTTGCGGAGCCTGTCGTTGCGGAGTCTCAAGTTGTGGAGTGTCTAGTCGTGGAGTTTCTAGTTGCGAAGTTTTCTAGTGGTGGAGTCTCTAGTTGTGGAGTTTCAAGTTGTGGAGTTTCTAGTTGTGGAATTGCTAGTTGCAGTGTTTCTAGTTGCGGAGACTTTCGTAGCGGAGTCGCAAGTTGTAGAGTGTCTAGTCGTGGAATTTCGAGTTGCATAGTGTTCTAGTTGAGTCTCTAGTTGTGGAGTTTCTAGTTGCGAAGTGTCTAGTTATGGAGTTTCTAGTTGTAAAGTTTCTAGTTGTGGAGTTTCTAGTTGCAAGTTTCTAGCTGTGGAGTTTCTAGATGCGGAGTTTCTATTTGCAGAGTTTCTAGTTGCGGAGCCTGTCGTTGCAGTCTCAAGTTGTGGATTGTCTAGTCGTGGAGTTTCTAGTTGCGGAGTTTTCTAGTGTTGGAGTCTCTAGTTGTGGAGTTTCTAGTTGTGGAGTTGCTTGTTGCGGAGTTTCTAGTTGCAGAGTTTCTAGTTGCGGACGTTCTAGCTGTGGAGTTTCTAATTGCAGAGTTTCTAGTTGCATAGTTTCTAGTTGTAGAGTTTCTAGTTGTGGAGTTTTTAGTTGCGGAGTTTCTAGTTGTGAAGATTCTAGTGTTGAGCTTCTAGTTGTGGAGTTTATAGTTGTCGAGTTTTTAGTTGCAGAGTTTCTAGTTGTGGAGTCTCTAATTGTTGAGTCTCTTGTGGAATTTCTAGTTGTGGAGTTTCTAGTTGTGGAGTTTCTAGTTGCGGATTTTCTAGTTGCGGAGTATCTGGTGTTAGAGTTTCTAGTTGTGGAGTTTGTAATTGTGGAGTCTGTAGTTGTGGAGTTTCTAGTTGTGGAGTTCCTAGTTATAGAGTCTCAAGTTGTGGAGTTTCTAGTTGCGGAGTTTCTAGTTGCAGAGTTTTCTAGTTGTGGAGTCTCTAGTTGTGGAGTTTCTAGTCGCGAAGTGTCTAGTTATGGAGTGTCTAGTTGTAAAGTTTCTAGTCGTGGAGTTTCTAGTTGCGGAGTTTTCTAGTTGTGGAGTCACTAGTTGTGGAGTTTCTAGTTGTGGAGTTTCTTGTTGCGGAGTTTTTAGTTGCAGAGTTTCTAGTTGCGGACGTTCTAGCTGTGGAGTTTCTTGTGGCAGAGTTTCTAGTTGCATAGTTTCTAGTTGTAGAGTTTCTAGTTGAGGAGTTTTAGTTGCGGAGTTTCTAGTTGTGGAGTTTCTAGTTGTGGAGTTTCTAGTTGTGGAGTTTTTAGTTGCAGAGTTTCTAGTTGTGGAGTCTCTAATTGTTGAGTTTCTGGTTGTGGAGTTTCTAGTTGTGGAGTTTGTAGTTGTAGAGTCTGTAGCTGTGGAGTTTCTAGTTGTGGAGTTCCTAGTTATGGAGTCTCGAGTTGTGGAGTTTCTAGTAGCGGAGTTTCTAATTGTGGAGTTTCTAGTTGTGGAATTTGCAGTTGTGGAGTATCTAGTTGCAGTGTTTGAAGTTGTGGAGTTTGTAGTTGGAGTTTCTAGGTGTGGAGTTTCTAGTTGTTGAGTTTCTAGTTGTGGAGTTTCAAGTTGTAGAGTTTCGAGTTTTGAAGTTTCTAGTTGTGGATTTTCTAGTTGCGGAGTTTCTAGTTGCGGAATCTGCCGTTGCGGAGCCTCAAGTTGTGGAGTGTCTAATCGTGGAGTTTCTCGTTGAGGAGTTTTCTTTTTGTGGAGTCTCCAGTTGTGGAATTTCTAGTTGTAGAGTTTCTAGTTGCGGAGTTTCTAGTTGCGGAGTGTCTGGTGGTGGAGTTTCTAGTTCTGGAGTTTCTATTTGTGGAGTCTGTAGTTGTGGAATTTGTAGTTGTGGAGTATCTGGTTGTGGTGTTTCAAGTTGTGGAGTTTCTATTTGTGGAGTTTCTAGTTGTTGAGTTTCTAGTTGTGGAGTATTAGTTGCGGAGTTTCTAGTTGCGGAGTTTCTAGCTGTGGAGTTTCTAGTTGCACAGTCTCTAGTTGGCAGTCTCTAGTTGTGGAGTTTCTAGTTGTGGAGTTTCTAGCGGTGGAGTTTCTACTTGCGTAGTTTCTAGTTGCAGAGTTTCTAGTTACGGAGCCTGTCGTTGCGGAGTCTCAAGTTGTGGAGTGTCTAGTCGTGGAGTTTCTAGTTGCGAAGTTTTCTAGTTGTGGAGTCTCTAGTTGTGGAGTTTCTAGTTGTGGAATTGCTAGTTGCAGTGTTTCTAGTTGCGGAGACTTTCGTAGCGGAGTCGCAAGTTGTAGAGTGTCTAGTCGTGGAATTTCGAGTTGCAGAGTGTTCTAGTTGAGTCTCTAGTTGTGGAGTTTCTAGTTGCGAAGTGTCTAGTTATGGAGTTTCTAGTTGTAAAGTTTCTAGTTGTGGAGTTTCTAGTTGCAAGTTTCTAGCTGTGGAGTTTCTAGATGCGGAGTTTCTATTTGCAGAGTTTCTAGTTGCGGAGCCTGTCGTTGCAGAGTCTCAAGTTGTGGATTGTCTAGTCGTGGAGTTTCTAGTTGCGGAGTTTTCTAGTGTTGGAGTCTCTAGTTGTGGAGTTTCTAGTTGTGGAGTTTCTTGTTGCGGAGTTTCTAGTTGGAGAGTTTCTAGTCGCGGACGTTCTAGCTGTGGAGTTTCTAATTGCAGAGTTTCTAGTTGCATAGTTTCTAGTTGTAGAGTTTCTAGTTGTGGGGTTTTAGTTGCGGAGTTTCTAGTTGTGAAGATTCTAGTGTTGAGCTTCTAGTTGTGGAGTTTATAGTTGTGGAGTTTTTAGTTGCAGAGTTTCTAGTTGTGGAGTCTCTAATTGTTGAGTCTCTTGTGGAATTTCTAGTTGTGGAGTTTCTAGTTGTGGAGTTTCTAGTTGCGGATTTTCTAGTTGCGGAGTATCTGGTGTTGGAGTTTCTAGTTGTGGAGTTTGTAATTGTGGAGTCTGTAGTTGTGGAGTTTCTAGTTGTGGAGTTCCTAGTTATAGAGTCTCAAGTTGTGGAGTTTCTAGTTGCGGAGTTTCTAGTTATGGAGTGTCTAGTTGTAAAGTTTCTAGTCGTGGAGTTTCTAGTTGCGGAGTTTTCTAGTTGTGGAGTCACTAGTTGTGGAGTTTCTAGTTGTGGAGTTTCTTGTTGCGGAGTTTTTAGTTGCAGAGTTTCTAGTTGCGGACGTTCTAGCTGTGGAGTTTCTAGTGGCAGAGTTTCTAGTTGCATACTTTCTAGTTGTAGAGTTTCTAGTTGTGGAGTTTTAGTTGCGGAGTTTCTAGTTGTGAAGATTCTAGTTGTGGACTTTCTAGTTGTGGAGTTTCTAGTTGTGGAGTTTTTAGTTGCAGATTTTCTAGTTGTGGAGTCTCTAATTGTTGAGTTTCTGGTTGTGGAGTTTCTAGTTGTGGAGTTTGTAGTTGTAGAGTCTGTAGTTGTGGAGTTTCTAGTTGTGGAGTTCCTAGTTATGGAGTCTCGAGTTGTGGAGTTTCTAGTTGCGGAGCTTCTAATTGTGGAGTTTCTAGTTGTGGAATTTGTAGTTGTGGAGTATCTAGTTGCGGTGTTTGAAGTTGTGGAGTTTGTAGTTGGAGTTTCTAGGTGTGGAGTTTCTAGTTGTTGAGTTTCTAGTTGTGGAGTTTCAAGTTGTAGAGTTTCTAGTTTTGAAGTTTCTAGTTGTGGATTTTCTAGTTGCGGAGTTTCTAGTTCGGAGTTTCAAGTTGTGTAGTTTCTAGTTGGGGAGTTTCTACTTAAGTTTATAGTTGTAGATTTTCTTGTTGCAGAGTTTCGAGTCGCGGAGTTTCAAGTTGTGGAGATTCTAGTTGCGGAGTCTCTAGTTGTGGAGTTTCTAGTTGCGGAGTTTCTAGCTGTGGAGTTTCTAGTTGCGGAGTATCTAGTTGTGCAGTCTCTAGTTGTGGAGTTTCTAGTTGCGGAGTTTCTAGCTGTGGAGTTTCTAGTTCTGGAGACTCTAGTTGTGGAGTTTCTAGTTGTGGAGTTTCTAGCTTTTTAGTTTCAAGTTGGAAGTTTCTAGTTGCGGAGTTTCTAGTTGCGGAATCTGTCGTTGCGGAGTCTAAAGTTGAGGAGTGTCTAATCGTGGAGTTTCTATTTGCGGAGTTTTCTTTTTGTGGAGTCTCCAGTTGTGGAATTTCTAGTTGTAGAGTTTATAGTTGCGGAGTTTCTGGTTGCGGAGTGTCTGGTGGTGGAGTTTCTAGTTGCGAAGTTTTCCAGTTGTGGAGTCTCTAGTTGTGGAGTTTCTAGTTGTGAAGTTTCTAGTTGTGGAATTGCTAGTTGCAGAGTTTCTAGTTGCGGTGACTTTCGTTGCGGAGTCTCAAGTTGTAGAGTGTCTAGTCGTGGAGTTTCTAGTTGTTGAGTTTCTAGTGGCCGAGTTTCTAGTTGCGAAGTCTCAAGTTGTGCAGTCTCTAGTTGTGGAGTTTCTAGTTGTGGAGTTTCAAGTTGTGGAGTTTCTTGTTGTAGAGTTTCTAGTTTTGAAGTTTCTAGTTGTAGATTTTCTAGTTGCGGAGTTTCTAGTAGCGGAGTTTCAAGTTGTGTAGTTTCTAGTTGGGGAGTTTCTACTTAAGTTTATAGTTGTGGATTTTCTTGTTGCAGAGTTTCTAGTTGCGGGCGCTCTAGCTGTGCAGTTTCTAGTTGCAGACTTTCTAGTGGCGTAGTTTTTAGTTGTGGAGTTTCTAGTTGTGGAGTTTTTAGTTGCTCAGTTTCTAGTTGTGGAGTTTCAAGTTGTGGAATTTATATGTGTGGAGTTTTAGTTGTGGAGTTTAATGTTGTCGAGTTTCTAGTTGCAGAGTTTCCAGTAGTGGAGTTTCTAGTTGTGCAGTTTTTAGTTGTGGAGTCTCTAGTTGTTGAGTCTCTTGTTGTGGAATTTCAAGTTGTGGAGTTTCTAGTTGCGGAGTTTGTAGCTGCGGAGCGTCTGGTGGTGGAGTTTCTAGTTGTGGAGTTTCTAGTTGCGGAGTTTCTAGCTGTGGAGTTTCTAGTTGCTTAGTCTCTAGATGTGGAGTCTCTAGTTGTGGAGTTTCTAGTTGTGGAGTTTCTAGTTGCAGAGTTTCTAGTTGCGAAGTCTCTAGTTGTAGAGTGTCTAGTCGTGGAGTTTCTAGTTGCGGAGTTTTCTAGTTGTGGAGTTTCTAGTTGCGGAGTCTCTAGTTGATTGATGATATGTGGGGTTTAACGTCTCAAAACCAGCATATGATCATGAAAGACACCGTAGTGGAGGGCTCCGGAAATTTTGACCACCTGGGGTTCTTTAACGTGCACCCAAATCTGATCACACCGGCCTACAACATTTCCGCCTCCATTGGAAATGCAGCCGCCGCCGCCGGGATTCGAACCCGCGACCTGCGGGTCAACAGCCGAGTACCTTAGCCACTTGACCACCGCAGCGGGGCAGTCTCTAGTTGTGCAGTCTCTAGTTGTGCAGTCTCTTGCTGTAGAGTTTCTAGTTCTGGAGCTTCTAGTTGGGAAGTTTCTAGCTTTGGAGTTTCTAGTTGTGGAGTTTCTAGTTGCAGAGTTTCTAGTTGCGTAGTTTCTAGTTGTGGAGTTTCTAGTTGTGGAGTTTTTAGTTGCGCAGTTTCTAGTTGTGGAGTTTGAAGTTGTGGAATTTATATGTGTGGAGTTTTTAGTTGTGCAGTTTAATGTTGTCGAGTTTCTAGTTGCAGAGTTTCCAGTAGTGGAGTTTCTAGTTGTGCAGTTTTTATTTGTGGAGTCTCTATTTAATGAGTCTCTTGTTGTGGAATTTCAAGTTTTGGAGTTTCTAGTTGCGGAGTTTGTAGTTGCGGAGAGTCTGGTGGTGGAGTTTCTAGTTGTGGAGTTTCTAGCTGCGGAGTTTCTAGCTGTGGAGTTTCTAGTTGCGGAGTCTCTAGATGTGAAGTCTCTAGTTGGGGAGTTTCTAGTTGTGGAGTTTATAGTTCTGGAGTTTCTAGCTGCAGAGTTTCTAGTTGCGAAGTCTGTCGTTGCGGAGTCTCAAGTTGTAGAGTGTCTAGTCGTGGAGTTGCTAGTTGCGGAGTTTTCTAGTTGTGGAGTCTCTAGTTGTGGAGTTTCTAGTTGCAGAGTTTCTAGTTGCGGAGCCTGTCGTTGCGGAGTCTCAATTTGTGGAGTGTCTAGTCGTGGAGTTTCTAGTTGCGAAGTTTTCTAGTTGTGGAGTTTCTAGTTGTGGAGTTTCTAGTTGCAGAGTTTCTAGTTGCGGAGTCTTTCATTGCGGAGTCTCAAGTTGTAGAGTGTCTAGTCGTGGAGTTTCTAGTTGCAGAGTTTTCTAGTTTAGGAGTCTCTAGTTGTGGAGTTTTTAGTTGCGAAGTGTCTAGTTATGGAGTTTCTAGTTGTAAAGTTTCTAGTCGTGGAGTTTCTAGTTACGGAGTTTTCTAGTTGTGGAGTCACTAGTTGTGGAGTTTCTAGTTGTGGAGTTTCTTGTTGCGGAGCTTCTAGTTGCAGAGTTTCTAGTTGCGGACGTTCTAGCTGTGGAGTTTCTAGTGGCAGAGTTTCTAGTTGCATAGTTTCTAGTTGTAGAGTTTCTAGTTGTGGAGTTTTAGTTTGCGGAGTTTCTAGTTGTGAAGATTCTAGTTGTGGAGTTTCTAGTTGTGGAGTTTCTAGTTGTGGAGTTTTTAGTTGCAGAGTTTCTAGTTGTGGAGTCTCTAATTGTTGAGTTTCTGGTTGTGGAGTTTCTAGTTGTGGAGTTTGTAGTTGTAGAGTCTGTAGTTGTGGAGTTTCTAGTTGTGGAGTTCCTAGTTATGGAGTCTCGAGTTGTGGAGTTTCTAGTTGCGGAGATTCTAATTGTGGAGTTTCTAGTTGTGGAATTTGTAGTTGTGAAGTATCTAGTTGCGGTGTTTGAAGTTGTGGAGTTTGTAGTTGGAGTTTCTAGGTGTGGAGTTTCTAGTTGTTGAGTTTCTAGCTGTGGAGTTTCTAGTTGCGGAGTCTCTAGTTGTGCAGTCTCTAGTTGTGGAGTTTCTAGTTGCGGAGTTTCTAGTTGTGGAGTTTCTAGTTGTGGAGACTCTAGTTGTGGAGTTTCTAGTTGTGGAGTTTCTAGCTTTTGAGTTTCTAGTTGGAAGTTTCTAGTTGCGGAGTTTCTAGTTGCGGAATCTGTCGTTGCGGAACCTCAAGTTGTGGAGTGTCTAATCGTGGAGTTTCTAGTTGAGGAGTTTTCTTTTTGTGGAGTCTCCAGTTGTGGAATTTCTAGTTGTAGAGTTTCTAGTTGCGGAGTTTCTAGTTGCGGAGTGTCTGGTGGTGGAGTTTCTAGTTCTGGAGTTTCTATTTGCGGAGTCTGTAGTTGTGGAAATTGTAGTTGTGGAGTATCTGGTTGTGGTGTTTCAAGTTGTGGAGTTTCTATTTGTAGAGTTTCTAGTTGTGGAGTTTCTAGTTGTTGTGTTTCTAGTTGTGGAGTTTCTAGTTGCGGAGTTTCTAGTTGCGGAGTTTCTAGCTGTGGAGTTTCTAGTTGCACAGTCTCTAGTTGGCAGTCTCTAGTTGTGGAGTTTCTAGTTGTGGAGTTTCTAGCGGTGGAGTTTCTACTTGCGTAGTCTAGTTGCAGAGTTTCTAGTTACGGAGCCTGTCGTTGCGGAGTCTCAAGTTGTGGAGTGTCTAGTCGTGGAGTTTCTAGTTGCGAAGTTTTCTAGTTGTGGAGTCTCTAGTTGTGGAGTTTCTAGTTGTGGAGTTTCTAGTTGTGGAATTGCTAGTTGCAGTGTTTCTAGTTGCGGAGACTTTCGTAGCGGAGTCGCAAGTTGTAGAGTGTCTAGTCGTGGAATTTCGAGTTGCAGAGTGTTCTAGTTGAGTCTCTAGTTGTGGAGTTTCTAGTTGCGAAGTGTCTAGTTATGGAGTTTCTAGTTGTAAAGTTTCTAGTTGTGGAGTTTCTAGTTGCAAGTTTCTAGCTGTGGAGTTTCTAGATGCGGAGTTTCTATTTGCAGAGTTTCTAGTTGCGGAGCCTGTCGTTGCAGAGTCTCAAGTTGTGGATTGTCTAGTCGTGGAGTTTCTAGTTGCGGAGTTTTCTAGTGTTGGAGTCTCTAGTTGTGGAGTTTCTAGTTGTGGAGTTTCTTGTTGCGGAGTTTCTAGTTGGAGAGTTTCTAGTCGCGGACGTTCTAGCTGTGGAGTTTCTAATTGCAGAGTTTCTAGTTGCATAGTTTCTAGTTGTAGAGTTTCTAGTTGCGGAGTTTTTAGTTGCGGAGTTTCTAGTTGTGAAGATTCTAGTGTTGAGCTTCTAGTTGTGGAGTTTATAGTTGTGGAGTCTTTAGTTGCAGAGTTTCTAGTTGTGGAGTCTCTAATTGTTGAGTCTCTTGTGGAATTTCTAGTTGTGGAGTTTCTAGTTGTGGAGTTTCTAGTTGCGGATTTTCTAGTTGCGGAGTATCTGGTGTTGGAGTTTCTAGTTGTGGAGTTTGTAATTGTGGAGTCTGTAGTTGTGGAGTTTCTAGTTGTGGAGTTCCTAGTTATAGAGTCTCAAGTTGTGGAGTTTCTAGTTGCGGAGTTTCTAGTTGCAGAGTTTTCTAGTTGTGGAGTCTCTATTTGTGGAGTCAGTGGACACGGTGGCATCGCCGTGACAATGACGCCTGACGTACCGCTGTTCATGCAGGTCCTTTGCGCGTGCCTACGCTTCATAACCGGAGACGCCGCGGAATCTTTTCAAACTGGAAGCGACGAGCTTCGCTACGATGCCGGCCTGCCGCCATCCTTCTGTGTGGGCGGTGATCCCTTCCGGCTTCATGAGGGTGTCTGCAATCAGCAGCTTGGTCACATCGACGATCATTTCGGACAGCCACCCGGGAGCACGATGACGTCAACACGCATGCCCACAAGGGTCCGCCTGTATGCTTTAAATCTGGGACCATCGCCTACCTGCTTCAGTGGACACGGTGGCATCGCCGTGACAATGACGCCTGACGTACCGCTGTTCATGCAGGTCCTTTGCGCGTGCCTACGCTTCATAACCGGAGACGCCGCGGAATCTTTTCAAACTGGAAGCGACGAGCTTCGCTACGATGCCGGCCTGCCGCCATCCTTCTGTGTGGGCGGTGATCCCTTCCGGCTTCATGAGGGTGTCTGCAATCAGCAGCTTGGTCACATCGACGATCATTTCGGACAGCCACCCGGGAGCACGATGACGTCAACACGCATGCCCACAAGGGTCCGCCTGTATGCTTTAAATCTGGGACCATCGCCTACCTGCTTCAGTGGACACGGTGGCATCGCCGTGACAATGACGCCTGACGTACCGCTGTTCATGCAGGTCCTTTGCGCGTGCCTACGCTTCATAACCGGAGACGCCGCGGAATCTTTTCAAACTGGAAGCGACGAGCTTCGCTACGATGCCGGCCTGCCGCCATCCTTCTGTGTGGGCGGTGATCCCTTCCGGCTTCATGAGGGTGTCTGCAATCAGCAGCTTGGTCACATCGACGATCATTTCGGACAGCCACCCGGGAGCACGATGACGTCAACACGCATGCCCACAAGGGTCCGCCTGTATGCTTTAAATCTGGGACCATCGCCTACCTGCTTCAGTGGACACGGTGGCATCGCCGTGACAATGACGCCTGACGTACCGCTGTTCATGCAGGTTGGTGACCGGAAGGATAGCTTCCGTAGCGATTCCATAGCTCTTATAGTGCTGCCGTGTCCACAAGTTTTGGCTGACTGTGTATGTGACTGTTTTTCTATTGTGGGTCTGTTGTTGAGTCTTTCTGGCGATGTCGAGCTGAATCCGGGGCCTATAACGGACGCCGTATGCAAAGAAATGCTCCAGAATCAAAAAGAAATTTTGTCTAAACTAACAGCGGTTCAAGAAAAGCAAAATTTGTTTGAAACTAGAATTCTAGACATGCAAAATCGGCTTCTTGTTATTGAGACTAAGGTGCAAAGCTTAGATGAGACTCGCAGCAGGCTCGCAACTCTTGAAACAATTGTGGCTGAATGTCGTGACAAATCATCTAGTCTGCTTGATCAGGTGGACGATTTGGAAAATCGTTCGAGAAGAAACAACCTTATCATAAGGGGAGTAGCAGAAGATGAGAATGAAAAAGAAGAAACTCTACTAAAAAAAGTAAACGAAGAAATCTTTAGCTCTACCCTAAAGGTAAACATAACGTCTATTGAGAGAATTCATAGGATAGGAAAAAAAAATTCTGGCAAAACTCGCCCCGTCATCCTTAGGCTGGCAGACTATAGGGATAAAATGAAAGTCTTGCAGAGGTGCTCAAGACTGAAGGATACGGGTTACAGTATCAGCGAGGACTTCTCGAAAAGAGTACAGGGAATAAGAAAAAAACTTTGGGACTCTGCTATCGAAGAAAGAAAGGCAGGAAAGAAGGTAAAACTTGTTTTTGATAAGCTGAAGGTAAACAATACTCTTTACTGCTGGAATGAAGCGCGTGCCGAAAGAAGCAAGCTTGGAAATGATGATGCAACACGTGATAAGTGACAGGCACAGGGACAGAAAGATAATTTTAAAATAATCAATTTAAATGCCCGAAGTGTATCAAATAAATCACATATGCTTGAAGCCTTGGTTATCGATCACGAACCTGATATTGTTTTAATTACGGAAACATGGTTGCACGAAATTATACCTGATACTGAAATCGCTCCACCCGGTTACTCAATGGTTCGGAGGGATCGTGATGGAAGAGGGGGTGGAGTTGCTTTCTTAGTCAAGAAAGGCGTTAATTATAGTTCCCTGGACGCAGCAGATGGTATTGAGGCCGTATGGATTAAAACAAAACTAAAAAATCGCACCGTGTTTATAGGTGGGGTCTACAGACCTCCAAATTCCCCTGTTGAGTACATTTTGCAACTAAGAAGATTCATGGACAGCCACTTTAGAGAAAAAGACAATATCATCTTACTAGGTGATTTCAATCTTCCGGCTATTGATTGGCATTCGCATGTGGCCGTCGACTCACATGATGCTTCTTGTGACTTATTTCTCGACTTAATATTCTCTTTCAATTTACATCAGGTTGTAAATGAGTTCACTAGAGTATGTGCAACACGGTCCTCTGTACTTGATTTAATTTTATTATCCAACGCTTTGACTTCATATGTGAATGATTGCCTTGTTGAAGAGGGTTTATCAGACCACAAGATGATTATACTGTCCATGAGCATGTCGTCGTGCACCTCACAGCAGAAATCGGGCATCACTTATCCGAACTTTCAAGCTGCCGATGATGTTAGTGTTTTGGATTTTCTTGAAAGGTCGTTTTGTAACTTCACTGCTATTTATGAATCAAATGGTACCTCTAACTGCTTGTGGGAATATTTTCATAATATAACAATGGAATGCATTAGGCGGTTTATTCCTAAAAGTTTTAAAAAGTGCAAAAGAAATAACCCTTGGATCACGAGAGATATAATTCATGTCAAACGGAGGATTAAAAGGAAGAGAAAAGCTTGTTCTCGTGATCCAAGTGCCCAGAACAAGACTGCACTTCATAACATGAGGCTTGATCTAAATCGTCTTGTCAAGGAATCTAAGGAAAGATTTTTTAATGTAACATTGAAAAAATTTCTGTACGAAGCACCTAGCAAATTCTGGAGGTATGTAAACCCGTCCGAGAAACAGAATACACCGGTCGATGAAAAAATTGCCCTTGAACGCGCGGAAAATTTCAATTCTTTTTTTTCTTCTGTTTTCACCGAAGATGATGGTACCCTTCCGTCCCTTTCTGACGCTTCCAATCGCCCTCCGGTATTCGACCCGTTAATCAACGAAGAAGGAGTATTAAACCTTCTTCTACACATTGACATTAAGAAATCCGCTGGTCCAGACGGCATTCCGAACGAGTTTCTATATAGATATGCTCAATGGGTCGCAAAGTATCTTACTATAATCTTTCAAACTTCAATTAATCAAGCCTCATTTCCTGTAGCCTGGAAAGAAGCTAAAATAATACCAGTTCACAAAAGTGGGAACACTTCTGAAGTGGGTAACTACAGGCCTATCTCTCTTACGAGTACCTGCTCCAAACTGCTTGAGCATATACTGTGTAAGCATCTCTCTAATTATTTAGACACTCACAATTTATTATCACCTGTGCAACACGGCTTTCGAAGGGGATTATCTACAGTAACGCAGCTTGTTGTTACAGTTCACGATTTTGCGCAGGCAATTAATCGACGGGAACAGATTGATCTAATATTCTTAGATTTCGCCAAAGCCTTCGATAAGGTCTCGCATCCCAAACTCTTACTAAAAGTAAATGAAATATTCAGAAACTCAAATATTACTCAGTGGTTCATTTCTTACCTCCATTCTCGTACACAGTACGTAGAAATAAATAAAATTAAATCGAAGTCCAGACCCGTTATATCCGGTGTGCCTCAAGGCAGTGTTCTGGGGCCTCTTTTATTTCTTATTTTTATAAATGACCTGCCCTCAGATTTGTCTGTTCCCGTGAGATTGTTTGCAGATGACTGCGTTATATATAACAAGATCACATCCCTGAGAGACCAGGTAGACCTGAACAACAACTTAAACAAAATTTTACTATGGTGTAATGAATGGCAGATGGTTCTAAACCCCGTAAAATCAGTTTGCATGAGCATAACAAGAAAAAAGGTACCTCTCAAATATAATTACAATATTGGTTCCCACGATCTAAAAAGGGTAACAGAATATAAATATTTAGGGCTAATATTCACTCCAGATTTGAGGTGGAATACTCACGTAGACGTCACCTGTAGAAAGGCAAACAAAACTCTATGGGGTCTGAGGCGAAGGTTACATGACGCAACACCCGAAGTAAAAAGTCTTGCGTACAAAATGCTAGTACGCCCAATAATTGAATATTGTAAAATAGTATGGGACCCTCATACCACCACTAACCTACATAAACTGGAGAAAGTTCAAAGAATGGCTGCCAGGTTTATATTCAATAAATATCAACGCATGCACTCTGCTTCCGATCTTTGCAACCGTGCAAACCTACAAGCCTTAGAACTTAGAACTAAGTATGACCGTTTGAAATTCCTATTCCTCATTATTCGTAGTCAGGTTAAAATCAACTCATTAGATTTCTTTGAAATTTCTCCAGATCCGCGCTCTAGACACAAACACACTTTATATATACAGCCACCAGCCACCCGAAACGACGCATTTAAATACAGCTTCTTTCCGAGGGCAATTAAAGAATGGAATGAACTACCAAACAAAGTCGCGATGTCTTCCTCTATCACGGCGTTTTCTGCAGCTTTAGAATCGCTTATTTTCTCCGAAATAGATGCGTCATAATTCATGATGTCAATGTATATTGCCTCTCGCTTTGTTAATTGTTGTTTTCTATGCGCAGAATGCAAGTGCACATGCCTGTGTTTAACTTTGTCTTTTAGTGTAAATACCTGTGTTCGCTGTATGTCTCTATTTTGTAACGTATTTCATGACCATTTCTTTCATTTGTTTTCCACTCCTGTAAAAACCCCAGCTGGGGTTGACAGTATTAATAAACAAACAAAACAAAGTTTCTAGTTGCGAAGTGTCTAGTTATGGAGTGTCTAGTTGTAAAGTTTCTAGTCGTGGAGTTTCTAGTTGCGGAGTTTTCTAGTTGTGGAGTCACTAGTTGTGGAGTTTCTAGTTGTGGAGTTTCTTGTTGCGGAGTTTTTAGTTGCAGAGTTTCTAGTTGCGGACGTTCTAGCTGTGGAGTTTCTAGTGGCAGAGTTTCTAGTTGCATAGTTTCTAGTTGTAGAGTTTCTAGTTGTGGAGTTTTAGTTGCGGAGTTTCTAGTTGTGAAGATTCTAGTTGTGGAGTTTCTAGTTGTGGAGTTTCTAGTTGTGGAGTTTTTAGTTGCAGAGTTTCTAGTTGTGGAGTCTCTAATTGTTGAGTTTCTGGTTGTGGAGTTTCTAGTTGTGGAGTTTGTAGTTGTAGAGTCTGTAGTTGTGGAGTTTCTAGTTGTGGAGTTCCTAGTTATGGAGTCTCGAGTTGTGGAGTTTCTAGTTGCGGAGATTCTAATTGTGGAGTTTCTAGTTGTGGAATTTGTAGTTGTGGAGTATCTAGTTGCGGTGTTTGAAGTTGTGGAGTTTGTAGTTGGAGTTTCTAGGTGTGGAGTTTCTAGTTGTTGAGTTTCTAGTTGTGGAGTTTCAAGTTGTAGAGTTTCTAGTTTGGAAGTTTCTAGTTGTGGATTTTCTAGTTGCGGAGTTTCTAGTTGCGGAGTTTCAAGTTGTGTAGTTTCTAGTTGGGGAGTTTCTACTTAAGTTTATAGTTGTAGATTTTCTTGTTGCAGAGTTTCGAGTTGCAGAGTTTCAAGTTGTGGAGTTTCTAGTTGCGGAGTCTCTAGTTGTGGAGTTTCTAGTTGCGGAGTTTCTAGCTGTGGAGTTTCTAGTTGCGGAGTATCTAGTTGTGCAGTATCTAGTTGTGGAGTTTCTAGTTGCGGAGTTTCTAGCTGTGGAGTTTCTAGTTCTGGAGACTCTAGTTGTGGAGTTTCTAATTGTGGCGTTTCTAGCTTTTTAGTTTCAAGTTGGAAGTTTCTAGTTGCGGAGTTTCTAGTTGCGGAATCTGTCGTTGCGGAGTATAAAGTTGTGGAGTGTCTAATCGTGGAGTTTCTAGTTGCGGAGTTTTCTTTTTGTGGAGTCTCCAGTTGTGGAATTTCTAGTTGTAGAGTTTATAGTTGCGGAGTTTCTGGTTGCGGAGTGTCTGGTGGTGGAGTTTCTAGTTGCGAAGTTTTCCAGTTGTGGAGTCTCTAGTTGTGGAGTTTCTAGTTGTGGAGTTTCTAGTTGTGGAATTGCTAGTTGCAGAGTTTCTAGCTGCGGTGACTTTCGTTGCGGAGTCTCAAGTTGTAGAGTGTCTAGTCGTGGAGTTTCTAGTTGTTGAGTTTCTAGTGGCCGAGTTTCTAGTTGCGAAGTCTCAAGTTGTGCAGTCTCTAGTTGTGGAGTTTCTAGTTGTGGAGTTTCAAGTTGTGGAGTTTCTTGTTGTAGAGTTTCTAGTTTTGAAGTTTCTAGTTGTAGATTTTCTAGTTGCGGAGTTTCTAGTAGCGGAGTTTCAAGTTGTGTAGTTTCTAGTTGGGGAGTTTCTACTTAAGTTTATAGTTGTGGATTTTCTTGTTGCAGAGTTTCTAGTTGCGGGCGCTCTAGCTGTGCAGTTTCTAGTTGCAGACTTTCTAGTGGCGTAGTTTTTAGTTGTGGAGTTTCTAGTTGTGGAGTTTTTAGTTGCTCAGTTTCTAGTTGTGGAGTTTCAAGTTGTGGATTTTATATGTGTGGAGTTTTAGTTGTGGAGTTTAATGTTGTCGAGTTTCTAGTTGCAGAGTTTCCAGTAGTGGAGTTTCTAGTTGTGCAGTTTTTAGTTGTGGAGTCTCTAGTTGTTGAGTCTCTTGTTGTGGAATTTCAAGTTGTGGAGTTTCAATTTGCGGAGTTTGTAGCTGCGGAGCGTCTGGTGGTGGAGTTTCTAGTTGTGGAGTTTCTAGTTGCGGAGTTTCTAGCTGTGGAGTTTCTAGTTGCTTAGTCTCTAGATGTGGAGTCTCTAGTTGTGGAGTTTCTAGTTGTGGAGTTTCTAGTTCTGGAGTTTCTAGTTGCAGAGTTTCTAGTTGCGAAGTCTCTAGTTGTAGAGTGTCTAGTCGTGGAGTTTCTAGTTGCGGAGTTTTCTAGTTGTGGAGTCTCTAGTTGTGGAGTTTCTAGTTGCGAAGTGTCTAGTTATAGAGTTTCTAGTTGTAAAGTTTCTAGTTGTGGAGTTTCTAGTTGCGGAGTTTCTAGCTGTGGAGTTTCTAGTTGCGGAGTCTCTAGTTGATTGATGATATGTGGGGTTTAACGTCTCAAAACCACCATATGATTATGAGAGACACCGTAGTGGAGGGCTCCGGAAATTTTGACCACCTGGGGTTCTTTAACGTGCACCCAAATCTGATCACACCGGCCTACAACATTTCCGCCTCCATTGGAAATGCAGCCGCCGCCGCCGGGATTCGAACCCGCGACCTGCGGGTCAACAGCCGAGTACCTTAGCCACTTGACCACCGCAGCGGGGCAGTCTCTAGTTGTGCAGTCTCTTGCTGTAGAGTTTCTAGTTCTGGAGCTTCTAGTTGGGAAGTTTCTAGCTTTGGAGTTTCTAGTTGTGGAGTTTCTAGTTGCAGAGTTTCTAGTTGCGGACGTTCTAGCTGTGGAGTATCTAGTTGCAGAGTTTCTAGTGGCGTAGTTTCTAGTTGTGGAGTTTCTAGTTGTGGAGTTTTTAGTTGCGCAGTTTCTAGTTGTGGAGTTTGAAGTTGTGGAATTTATATGTGTGGAGTTTTTAGTTGTGCAGTTTAATGTTGTCGAGTTTCTAGTTGCAGAGTTTCCAGTAGTGGAGTTTCTAGTTGTGCAGTTTTTATTTGTGGAGTCTCTATTTAATGAGTCTCTTGTTGTGGAATTTCAAGTTTTGGAGTTTCTAGTTGCGGAGTTTGTAGTTGCGGAGAGTCTGGTGGTGGAGTTTCTAGTTGTGGAGTTTCTAGCTGCGGAGTTTCTAGCTGTGGAGTTGCTAGTTGCGGAGTCTCTAGTTGTGGAGACTCTAGTTGTGGAGTTTCTAGCTTTTGAGTTTCTAGTTGGAAGTTTCTAGTGTCGGAGTTTCTAGTTGCGGAATCTGTCGTTGCGGAGCCTCAAGTTGTGGATTGTCTAATCGTGGAGTTTCTAGTTGAGGAGTTTTCTTTTTGTGGAGTCTCCAGTTGTGGAATTACTAGTTGTAGAGTTTCTAGTTTCGGAGTTTCTAGTTGCGGAGTGTCTGGTGGTGGAGTTTCTAGTTCTGGAGTTTCTATTTGTGGAGTCTGTAGTTGTGGAATTTGTAGTTGTGGAGTATCTGGTTGTGGTGTTTCAAGTTGTGGAGTTTCTATTTGTGGAGTTTCTAGTTGTGGAGTTTCTAGTTGTTGAGTTTCTAGTTGCCGAGTTTTTAGTTGCAAAGTCTCAAGTTGTGGAGTTTCTAGTTGTGGAGTTTCTAGTTGTGGAGTTTCTAGTTGCGGAGTTTCTAGTTGCGGAGTTTCTAGCTGTGGAGTTTCTAGTTGCACATTCTCTAGTTGGCAGTCTCTAGTTGTGGAGTTTCTAGTTGTGGAGTTTCTAGCGGTGGAGTTTCTACTTGCGTAGTTTCTAGTTGCAGAGTTTCTAGTTGCGGAGCCTGTCGTTGCGGAGTCTCAAGTTGTGGAGTGTCTAGTCGTGGAGTTTCTAGTTGCGAAGTTTTCTAGTGGTGGAGTCTCTAGTTGTGGAGTTTCAAGTTGTGGAGTTTCTAGTTGTGGAATTGCTAGTTGCAGTGTTTCTAGTTGCGGAGACTTTCGTAGCGGAGTCGCAAGTTGTAGAGTGTCTAGTCGTGGAATTTCGAGTTGCATAGTGTTCTAGTTGAGTCTCTAGTTGTGGAGTTTCTAGTTGCGAAGTGTCTAGTTATGGAGTTTCTAGTTGTAAAGTTTCTAGTTGTGGAGTTTCTAGTTGCAAGTTTCTAGCTGTGGAGTTTCTAGATGCGGAGTTTCTATTTGCAGAGTTTCTAGTTGCGGAGCCTGTCGTTGCAGAGTCTCAAGTTGTGGATTGTCTAGTCGTGGAGTTTCTAGTTGCGGAGTTTTCTAGTGTTGGAGTCTCTAGTTGTGGAGTTTCTAGTTGTGGAGTTTCTTGTTGCGGAGTTTCTAGTTGCAGAGTTTCTAGTTGCGGACGTTCTAGCTGTGGAGTTTCTAATTGCAGAGTTTCTAGTTGCATAGTTTCTAGTTGTAGAGTTTCTAGTTGTGGAGTTTTTAGTTGCGGAGTTTCTAGTTGTGAAGATTCTAGTGTTGAGCTTCTAGTTGTGGAGTTTATAGTTGTCGAGTTTTTAGTTGCAGAGTTTCTAGTTGTGGAGTCTCTAATTGTTGAGTCTCTTGTGGAATTTCTAGTTGTGGAGTTTCTAGTTGTGGAGTTTCTAGTTGCGGATTTTCTAGTTGCGGAGTATCTGGTGTTAGAGTTTCTAGTTGTGGAGTTTGTAATTGTGGAGTCTGTAGTTGTGGAGTTTCTAGTTGTGGAGTTCCTAGTTATAGAGTCTCAAGTTGTGGAGTTTCTAGTTGCGGAGTTTCTAGTTGCAGAGTTTTCTAGTTGTGGAGTCTCTAGTTGTGGAGTTTCTAGTCGCGAAGTGTCTAGTTATGGAGTGTCTAGTTGTAAAGTTTCTAGTCGTGGAGTTTCTAGTTGCGGAGTTTTCTAGTTGTGGAGTCACTAGTTGTGGAGTTTCTAGTTGTGGAGTTTCTTGTTGCGGAGTTTTTAGTTGCAGAGTTTCTAGTTGCGGACGTTCTAGCTGTGGAGTTTCTTGTGGCAGAGTTTCTAGTTGCATAGTTTCTAGTTGTAGAGTTTCTAGTTGAGGAGTTTTAGTTGCGGAGTTTCTAGTTGTGGAGTTTCTAGTTGTGGAGTTTCTAGTTGTGGAGTTTTTAGTTGCAGAGTTTCTAGTTGTGGAGTCTCTAATTGTTGAGTTTCTGGTTGTGGAGTTTCTAGTTGTGGAGTTTGTAGTTGTAGAGTCTGTAGCTGTGGAGTTTCTAGTTGTGGAGTTCCTAGTTATGGAGTCTCGAGTTGTGGAGTTTCTAGTAGCGGAGTTTCTAATTGTGGAGTTTCTAGTTGTGGAATTTGCAGTTGTGGAGTATCTAGTTGCAGTGTTTGAAGTTGTGGAGTTTGTAGTTGGAGTTTCTAGGTGTGGAGTTTCTAGTTGTTGAGTTTCTAGTTGTGGAGTTTCAAGTTGTAGAGTTTCGAGTTTTGAAGTTTCTAGTTGTGGATTTTCTAGTTGCGGAGTTTCTAGTTGCGGAGTTTCAAGTTGTGTAGTTTCTAGTTGGGGAGTTTCTACTTAAGTTTATAGTTGTGGATTTTCTTGTTGCAGAGTTTCGAGTTGCAGAGTTTCAAGTTGTGGAGTTTCTAGTTGCGGAGTCTCTAGTTGTGGAGTTTCTAGTTGCGGAGTTTCTAGCTGTGGAGTTTCTAGTTGCGGAGTCTCTAGTTGTGCAGTCTCTAGTTGTGGAGTTTCTAGTTGCGGAGTTTCTAGCTGTGGAGTTTCTAGTTCTGGAGACTCTAGTTGTGGAGTTTCTAGTTGTGGAGTTTCTAGCTTTTTAGTTTCAAGTTGGAAGTTTCTAGTTGCGGAGTTTCTAGTTGCGGTGACTTTCGTTGCGGAGTCTCAAGTTGTAGAGTGTCTAGTCGTGGAGTTTCTAGTTGTTGAGTTTCTAGTGGCCGAGTTTCTAGTTGCGAAGTCTCAAGTTGTGCAGTCTCTAGTTGTGGAGTTTCTAGTTGTGGAGTTTCAAGTTGTGGAGTTTCTTGTTGTAGAGTTTCTAGTTTTGAAGTTTCTAGTTGTAGATTTTCTAGTTGCGGAGTTTCTAGTAGCGGAGTTTCAAGTTGTGTAGTTTCTAGTTGGGGAGTTTCTACTTAAGTTTATAGTTGTGGATTTTCTTGTTGCAGAGTTTCTAGTTGCGGGCGCTCTAGCTGTGCAGTTTCTAGTTGCAGACTTTCTAGTGGCGTAGTTTTTAGTTGTGGAGTTTCTAGTTGTGGAGTTTTTAGTTGCTCAGTTTCTAGTTGTGGAGTTTCAAGTTGTGGATTTTATATGTGTGGAGTTTTAGTTGTGGAGTTTAATGTTGTCGAGTTTCTAGTTGCAGAGTTTCCAGTAGTGGAGTTTCTAGTTGTGCAGTTTTTAGTTGTGGAGTCTCTAGTTGTTGAGTCTCTTGTTGTGGAATTTCAAGTTGTGGAGTTTCAATTTGCGGAGTTTGTAGCTGCGGAGCGTCTGGTGGTGGAGTTTCTAGTTGTGGAGTTTCTAGTTGCGGAGTTTCTAGCTGTGGAGTTTCTAGTTGCTTAGTCTCTAGATGTGGAGTCTCTAGTTGTGGAGTTTCTAGTTGTGGAGTTTCTAGTTCTGGAGTTTCTAGTTGCAGAGTTTCTAGTTGCGAAGTCTCTAGTTGTAGAGTGTCTAGTCGTGGAGTTTCTAGTTGCGGAGTTTTCTAGTTGTGGAGTCTCTAGTTGTGGAGTTTCTAGTTGCGAAGTGTCTAGTTATAGAGTTTCTAGTTGTAAAGTTTCTAGTTGTGGAGTTTCTAGTTGCGGAGTTTCTAGCTGTGGAGTTTCTAGTTGCGGAGTCTCTAGTTGATTGATGATATGTGGGGTTTAACGTCTCAAAACCACCATATGATTATGAGAGACACCGTAGTGGAGGGCTCCGGAAATTTTGACCACCTGGGGTTCTTTAACGTGCACCCAAATCTGATCACACCGGCCTACAACATTTCCGCCTCCATTGGAAATGCAGCCGCCGCCGCCGGGATTCGAACCCGCGACCTGCGGGTCAACAGCCGAGTACCTTAGCCACTTGACCACCGCAGCGGGGCAGTCTCTAGTTGTGCAGTCTCTAGTTGTGCAGTCTCTTGCTGTAGAGTTTCTAGTTCTGGAGCTTCTAGTTGGGAAGTTTCTAGCTTTGGAGTTTCTAGTTGTGGAGTTTCTAGTTGCAGAGTTTCTAGTTGCGGACGTTCTAGCTGTGGAGTTTCTAGTTGCAGAGTTTCTAGTGGCGTAGTTTCTAGTTGTGGAGTTTCTAGTTGTGGAGTTTTTAGTTGCGCAGTTTCTAGTTGTGGAGTTTGAAGTTGTGGAATTTATATGTGTGGAGTTTTTAGTTGTGCAGTTTAATGTTGTCGAGTTTCTAGTTGCAGAGTTTCCAGTAGTGGAGTTTCTAGTTGTGCAGTTTTTATTTGTGGAGTCTCTATTTAATGAGTCTCTTGTTGTGGAATTTCAAGTTTTGGAGTTTCTAGTTGCGGAGTTTGTAGTTGCGGAGAGTCTGGTGGTGGAGTTTCTAGTTGTGGAGTTTCTAGCTGCGGAGTTTCTAGCTGTGGAGTTGCTAGTTGCGGAGTTTTCTAGTTGTGGAGTCTCTAGTTGTGGAGTTTCTAGTTGCAGAGTTTCTTGTTGCGGAGCCTGTCGTTGCGGAGTCTCAAGTTGTAGAGTGTCTAGTCGTGGAGTTTCTAGTTGCAGAGTTTTCTAGTTTAGGAGTCTCTAGTTGTGGAGTTTTTAGTTGCGAAGTGTCTAGTTATGGAGTTTCGAGTTGTAAAGTTTCTAGTCGTGGAGTTTCTAGTTACGGAGTTTTCTAGTTGTGGAGTCACTAGTTGTGGAGTTTCTAGTTGTGGAGTTTCTTGTTGCGGAGCTTCTAGTTGCAGAGTTTCTAGTTGCGGACGTTCTAGCTGTGGAGTTTCTAATTGCAGAGTTTCTAGTTGCATAGTTTCTAGTTGTAGAGTTTCTAGTTGTGGAGTTTTAGTTGCGGAGTTTCTAGTTGTGAAGATTCTAGTTGTAGAGTTTCTAGTTGTGAAGTTTCTAGTTGTGGAGTTTTTAGTTGCAGAGTTTCTACTTGTGGAGTCTCTAATTGTTGAGTTTCTGGTTGTGGAGTTTCTAGTTGTGGAGTTTGTAGTTGTAGAGTCTGTAGTTGTGGAGTTTCTAGTTGTGGAGTTCCTAGTTATGGAGTCTCAAGTTGTGGAGTTTCTAGTTGCGGAGTTTCTAAATGTGGAGTTTCTAGTTGTGGAATTTGTAGTTGTGGAGTATCTAGTTGCGGTGTTTAAAGTTGTGGAGTTTGTAGTTGGAGTTTCTAGGTGTGGAGTTTCTAGTTGTTGAGTTTCTAGTGGCCGAGTTTCTAGTTGCGAAGTCTCAAGTTGTGCAGTCTCTAGTTGCGGAGTTTCTAGTAGCGGAGTTTCAAGTTGTGTAGTTTCTAGTTGGGGAGTTTCTACTTAAGTTTATAGTTGTGGATTTTCTTGTTGCAGAGTTTCGAGTTGCAGAGTTTCAAGTTGTGGAGTTTCTAGTTGTGGAGTCTCTAGTTGTGGAGTTTCTAGTTGCGGAGTTTCTAGCTGTGGAGTTTCTAGTTGCGGAGTCTCTAGTTGTGCAGTCTCTAGTTGTGGAGTTTCTAGTTGCGGAGTTTCTAGTTGTGGAGTTTCTAGTTGTGGAGACTCTAGTTGTGGAGTTTCTAGCTTTTGAGTTTCTAGTTGGAAGTTTCTAGTGTCGGAGTTTCTAGTTGCGGAATCTGTCGTTGCGGAGCCTCAAGTTGTGGATTGTCTAATCGTGGAGTTTCTAGTTGAGGAGTTTTCTTTTTGTGGAGTCTCCAGTTGTGGAATTACTAGTTGTAGAGTTTCTAGTTTCGGAGTTTCTAGTTGCAGAGTGTCTGGTGGTGGAGTTTCTAGTTCTGGAGTTTCTATTTGTGGAGTCTGTAGTTGTGGAATTTGTAGTTGTGGAGTATCTGGTTGTGGTGTTTCAAGTTGTGGAGTTTCTATTTGTGGAGTTTCTAGTTGTGGAGTTTCTAGTTGTTGAGTTTCTAGTTGCCGAGTTTTTAGTTGCAAAGTCTCAAGTTGTGGAGTTTCTAGTTGTGGAGTTTCTAGTTGTGGAGTTTCTAGTTGCGGAGTTTCTAGTTGCGGAGTTTCTAGCTGTGGAGTTTCTAGTTGCACATTCTCTAGTTGGCAGTCTCTAGTTGTGGAGTTTCTAGTTGTGGAGTTTCTAGCGGTGGAGTTTCTACTTGCGTAGTTTCTAGTTGCAGAGTTTCTAGTTGCGGAGCCTGTCGTTGCGGAGTCTCAAGTTGTGGAGTGTCTAGTCGTGGAGTTTCTAGTTGCGAAGTTTTCTAGTGGTGGAGTCTCTAGTTGTGGAGTTTCAAGTTGTGGAGTTTCTAGTTGTGGAATTGCTAGTTGCAGTGTTTCTAGTTGCGGAGACTTTCGTAGCGGAGTCGCAAGTTGTAGAGTGTCTAGTCGTGGAATTTCGAGTTGCATAGTGTTCTAGTTGAGTCTCTAGTTGTGGAGTTTCTAGTTGCGAAGTGTCTAGTTATGGAGTTTCTAGTTGTAAAGTTTCTAGTTGTGGAGTTTCTAGTTGCAAGTTTCTAGCTGTGGAGTTTCTAGATGCGGAGTTTCTATTTGCAGAGTTTCTAGTTGCGGAGCCTGTCGTTGCAGAGTCTCAAGTTGTGGATTGTCTAGTCGTGGAGTTTCTAGTTGCGGAGTTTTCTAGTGTTGGAGTCTCTAGTTGTGGAGTTTCTAGTTGTGGAGTTTCTTGTTGCGGAGTTTCTAGTTGCAGAGTTTCTAGTTGCGGACGTTCTAGCTGTGGAGTTTCTAATTGCAGAGTTTCTAGTTGCATAGTTTCTAGTTGTAGAGTTTCTAGTTGTGGAGTTTTTAGTTGCGGAGTTTCTAGTTGTGAAGATTCTAGTGTTGAGCTTCTAGTTGTGGAGTTTATAGTTGTCGAGTTTTTAGTTGCAGAGTTTCTAGTTGTGGAGTCTCTAATTGTTGAGTCTCTTGTGGAATTTCTAGTTGTGGAGTTTCTAGTTGTGGAGTTTCTAGTTGCGGATTTTCTAGTTGCGGAGTATCTGGTGTTAGAGTTTCTAGTTGTGGAGTTTGTAATTGTGGAGTCTGTAGTTGTGGAGTTTCTAGTTGTGGAGTTCCTAGTTATAGAGTCTCAAGTTGTGGAGTTTCTAGTTGCGGAGTTTCTAGTTGCAGAGTTTTCTAGTTGTGGAGTCTCTAGTTGTGGAGTTTCTAGTCGCGAAGTGTCTAGTTATGGAGTGTCTAGTTGTAAAGTTTCTAGTCGTGGAGTTTCTAGTTGCGGAGTTTTCTAGTTGTGGAGTCACTAGTTGTGGAGTTTCTAGTTGTGGAGTTTCTTGTTGCGGAGTTTTTAGTTGCAGAGTTTCTAGTTGCGGACGTTCTAGCTGTGGAGTTTCTTGTGGCAGAGTTTCTAGTTGCATAGTTTCTAGTTGTAGAGTTTCTAGTTGAGGAGTTTTAGTTGAGGAGTTTCTAGTTGTGGAGTTTCTAGTTGTGGAGTTTCTAGTTGTGGAGTTTTTAGTTGCAGAGTTTCTAGTTGTGGAGTCTCTAATTGTTGAGTTTCTGGTTGTGGAGTTTCTAGTTGTGGAGTTTGTAGTTGTAGAGTCTGTAGCTGTGGAGTTTCTAGTTGTGGAGTTCCTAGTTATGGAGTCTCGAGTTGTGGAGTTTCTAGTAGCGGAGTTTCTAATTGTGGAGTTTCTAGTTGTGGAATTTGCAGTTGTGGAGTATCTAGTTGCAGTGTTTGAAGTTGTGGAGTTTGTAGTTGGAGTTTCTAGGTGTGGAGTTTCTAGTTGTTGAGTTTCTAGTTGTGGAGTTTCAAGTTGTAGAGTTTCGAGTTTTGAAGTTTCTAGTTGTGGATTTTCTAGTTGCGGAGTTTCTAGTTGCGGAGTTTCAAGTTGTGTAGTTTCTAGTTGGGGAGTTTCTACCTAAGTTTATAGTTGTGGATTTTCTTGTTGCAGAGTTTCGAGTTGCAGAGTTTCAAGTTGTGGAGTTTCTAGTTGCGTAGTCTCTAGTTGTGGAGTTTCTAGTTGCGGAGTTTCTAGCTGTGGAGTTTCTAGTTGCGGAGTCTCTAGTTGTGCAGTCTCTAGTTGTGGAGTTTCTAGTTGCGGAGTTTCTAGCTGTGGAGTTTCTAGTTCTGGAGACTCTAGTTGTGGAGTTTCTAGTTGTGGAGTTTCTAGCTTTTTAGTTTCAAGTTGGAAGTTTCTAGTTGCGGAGTTTCTAGTTGCGGAATCTGTCGTTGCGGAGTTTCAAGTTGTGGAGTGTCTAATCGTGGAGTTTCTAGTTGCGGAGTTTTCTTTTTGTGGAGTCTCCAGTTGTGGAATTTCTAGTTGTAGAGTTTCTAGTTGCGGAGTTTCTGGTTGCGGAGTGTCTGGTGATGGAGTTTCTAGTTGCGAAGTTTTCCGGTTGTGGAGTCTCTAGTTGTGGAGTTTCTAGTTGTGGAGTTTCTAGTTGTGGAATTGCTAGTTGCAGAGTTTCTAGTTGCGGTGACTTTCGTTGCGGAGTCTCAAGTTGTAGAGTGTCGAGTCGTGGAGTTTCTAGTTGTTGAGTTTCTAGTGGCCGAGTTTCTAGTTGCGAAGTCTCAAGTTGTGCAGTCTCTAGTTGTGGAGTTTCTAGTTGTGGAGACTCTAGTTGTGGAGTTTCTAGTTGTGGAGTTTCTAGCTTTTGAGTTTCTAGTTGGAAGTTTCTAGTTGCGGAGTTTCTAGTTGCGGAATCTCTCGTTGCGGAGCCTCAAGTTGTGGAGTGTCTAATCGTCGAGTTTCTAGTTGAGGAGTTTTCTTTTTGTGGAGTCTCCAGTTGTGGAATTACTAGTTGTAGAGTTTCTAGTTGCGGAGTTTCTAGTTGCGGAGTGTCTGGTGGTGGAGTTTCTAGTTCTGGAGTTTCTATTTGTGGAGTCTGTAGTTGTGGAATTTGTAGTTGTGGAGTATCTGGTTGTGGTGTTTCAAGTTGTGGAGTTTCTATTTGTGGAGTTTCTAGTTGTGGAGTTTCTAGTTGTTGAGTTTCTAGTTGCCGAATTTTTAGTTGCAAAGTCTCAAGTTGTGGAGTTTCTAGTTGCGGAGTTTCTAGTTGCGGAGTTTCTAGTTGCGGAGTTTCTAGCTGTGGAGTTTCTAGTTGCACAGTCTCTAGTTGGCAGTCTCTAGTTGTGGAGTTTCTAGTTGTGGAGTTTCTAGCGGTGGAGTTTCTACTTGCGTAGTTTCTAGTTGCAGAGTTTCTAGTTGCGGAGCCTGTCGTTGCGGAGTCTCAAGTTGTGGAGTGTCTAGTCGTGGAGTTTCTAGTTGCGAAGTTTTCTAGTTGTGGAGTCTCTAGTTGTGGTGTTTCTAGTTGTGGAGTTTCTAGTTGTGGAATTGCTAGTTGCAGTGTTTCTAGTTGCGGAGACTTTCGTAGCGGAGTCGCAAGTTGTAGAGTGTCTAGTCGTGGAATTTCGAGTTGCATAGTGTTCTAGTTGAGTCTCTAGTTGTGGAGTTTCTAGTTGCGAAGTGTCTAGTTATGGAGTTTCTAGTTGTAAAGTTTCTAGTTGTGGAGTATCTAGTTGCAAGTTTCTAGCTGTGGAGTTTCTAGATGCGGAGTTTCTATTCGCAGAGTTTCTAGTTGCGGAGCCTGTCGTTGCAGAGTCTCAAGTTGTGGATTGTCTAGTCGTGGAGTTTCTAGTTGCGGAGTTTTCTAGTGTTGGAGTCTCTAGTTGTGGAGTTTCTAGTTGTGGAGTTTCTTGTTGCGGAGTTTCTAGTTGCAGAGTTTCTAGTTGTAGAGTTTCTAGTTGTGAAGTTTTTAGTTGCGGAGTTTCTAGTTGTGAAGATTCTAGTGTTGAGCTTCTAGTTGTGGAGTTTATAGTTGTAGAGTTTTTAGTTGCAGAGTTTCTAGTTGTGGAGTCTCTAATTGTTGAGTCTCTTGTGGAATTTCTAGTTGTGGAGTTTCTAGTTGTGGAGTTTCTAGTTGCGGATTTTCTAGTTGCGGAGTATCTGGTGTTGGAGTTTCTAGTTGTGGAGTTTGTAATTGTGGAGTCTGTAGTTGTGGAGTTTCTAGTTGTGGAGTTCCTAGTTATAGAGTCTCAAGTTGAGGAGTTTCTAGTTGCGGAGTTTCTAGTTGCAGAGTTTTCTAGTTGTGGAGTCTCTAGTGGAGTTTCTAGTTGCGAAGTGTCTAGTTATGGAGTGTCTAGTTGTAAAGTTTCTAGTCGTGGAGTTTCTAGTTGCGGAGTTTTCTAGTTGTGGAGTCACTAGTTGTGGAGTTTCTAGTTGTGGAGTTTCTTGTTGCGGAGTTTTTAGTTTCAGAGTTTCTAGTTGCGGACGTTCTAGCTGTGGAGTTTCTAGTGGCAGAGTTTCTAGTTGCATAGTTTCTAGTTGTAGAGTTTCTAGTTGTGGAGTTTTTAGTTGCAGAGTTTCTAGTTGTGGAGTCTGTAGTTGTGGAGTTTCTAGTTGTGGAGTTCCTAGTTATGGAGTCTCGAGTTGTGGAGTTTCTAGTTGCGGAGTTTCTAATTGTGGAGTTTCTAGTTGTGAAATTTGTAGTTGTGGAGTATCTAGTTGCTGTGTTTGAAGTTGTGGAGTTTGTAGTTGGAGTTTCTAGGTGTGGAGTTTCTAGTTGTTGAGTTTCTAGTTGTGGAGTTTCAAGTTGTAGAGTTTCTAGTTTTGAAGTTTCTAGTTGTGGATTTTCTAGTTGCGGAATTTCTAGTTGCGGAGTTTCAAGTTGTGTAGTTTCTAGTTGGAGAGTTTCTACTTAAGTTTATAGTTGTGGATTTTCTTGTTGCAGAGTTTCGAGTTGCAGAGTTTCAAGTTGTGGAGTTTCTAGTTGCGGAGTCTCTAGTTGTGGAGTTTCTAGTTCTGGAGACTCTAGTTGTGGAGTTTCTAGTTGTGGAGTTTCTAGCTTTTTAGTTTCAAGTTGGAAGTTTCTAGTTGCGGAGTTTCTATTTGCGGAATCTGTCGTTGCGGAGTCTCAAGTTGTGGAGTGTCTAATCGTGGAGTTTCTAGTTGAGGAGTTTTCTTTTTGTGGAGTCTCCAGTTGTGGAATTTCTAGTTGTAGAGTTTCTAGTTGCGGAGTTTCTGGTTGCGGAGTGTCTGGTGGTGGAGTTTCTAGTTGCGAAGTTTTCCAGTTCTGGAGTCTCTAGTTGTGGAGTTTCTAGTTGTGGAGTTTCTAGTTGTGGAATTGCTAGTTGCAGAGTTTCTAGTTGCGGTGACTTTCGTTGCGGAGTCTCAAGTTGTAGAGTGTCTAGTCGTGGAGTTTCTAGTTGTTGAGTTTCTAGTGTCCGAGTTTCTAGTTGCGAAGTCTCAAGTTGTGCAGTCTCTAGTTGTGGAGTTTCTAGTTGTGGAGTTTCAAGTTGTCGAGTTTCTTGTTGTAGAGTTTCTAGTTTTGAAGTTTCTAGTTGTGGATTTTCTAGTTGCGGAGTTTCTAGTAGCGGAGTTTCAAGTTGTGTAGTTTTAGTTGGGGAGTTTCTACTTAAGTTTATAGTTGTGGATTTTCTTGTTGCAGAGTTTCGAGTTGCAGAGTTTCAAGTTGTGGAGTTTCTAGTTGCGGAGTCTCAAGTTGTGGAGTTTCTAGTTGTGGAGTTTCTAGTTGCGGAGTTTCTAGTTGTGGAGTTTCTAGTTGTGGAGACTCTAGTTGTGGAGTTTCTAGTTGTGGAGTTTCTAGCTTTTGAGTTTCTAGTTGGAAGTTTCTAGTTGCGGAATCTGTCGTTGCGCAGCCTCAAGTTGTGGAGTGTCTAATCGTGGAGTTTCTAGTTAAGGAGTTTTCTTTTTGTGGAGTCTCCAGTTGTGGAATTTCTAGTTGTAGAGTTTCTAGTTGCGGAGTTTCTAGTTGCGGATTGTCTGGTGGTGGAGTTTCTAGTTCTGGAGCTTCTATTTGTGGAGTCTGTAGTTGTGGAATTTGTAGTTGTGGAGTATCTGGTTGTGGTGTTTCAAGTTGTGGAGTTTCTACTTGTGGAGTTTCTAGTTGTGGAGTTTCTAGTTGTTGAGTTTCTTGTTGCCGAGTTTCTAGTTGCAAAGTCTCAAGTTGTGGAGTTTCTAGTTGTGGAGTTTCTAGTTGTGGAGTTTCTAGTTGCGGAGTTTCTAGTTGCGGAGTTTCTAGCTGTGGAGTTTCTAGTTGCACAGTCTCTAGTTGGCAGTCTCTAGTTGTGGAGTTTCTAGTTGTGGAGTTTCTAGTTGTGGAATTGCTAGTTGCAGAGTTTCTAGTTGCGGAGACTTTCGTAGCGGAGTCTCAAGTTGTAGAGTGTCTAGTGGTGGAGTTTCTAGTTGCAGAATTTTCTAGTTGTGGAGTCTCTAGTTGTGGAGTTTCTAGTTGCGAAGTGTCTAGTTATGGAGTTTCTAGTTGTAAAGTTTCTAGTTGTGGAGTTTCTAGTTGCGGAGTTTGTAGCTGTTGAGTTTCTAGTGGCGGAGTCTCTAGATGTGCAGTCTCTAGTTGTGGAGTCTCTTGCTGTGGAGATCCTAGTTGTGGAGCTTCTAGTTGGGAACTATCTAGCTGTGGAGTTTCTAGTTGGGGAGTTTCTAGTTGCAGAGTTTCTAGTTGCGGACGTTCTAGCTGTGGAGTTTCTAGTTCCAGAGTTTCTAGTTGCGGGCGCTCTAGCTGTGCAGTTTCTAGTTGCAGAGTTTCTAGTGGCGTAGTTTCTAGTTGTGGTGTTTCAAGTTGTGGAGTTTCTAGTTGTGGAGTTTCTAGTTGCGGGGTTTCTAGCTGTTGAGTTTCTAGTTGCCGAGTTTCTAGTTGCAAAGTCTCAAGTTGTGGAGTTTCTAGTTGTGGAGGTTCTAGTTGTGGAGTTTCTAGTTGCGGAGTTTCTAGCTGTGGAGTTTCTAGCTTTGGAGTTTCTAGTTGCAGAGTCTCTAGTTGGCAGTCTCTAGTTGTGGAGTTTCTAGTTGTGGAGTCTCTAGTTGTGGAGTTTGTAGTTGTGGAGTTTCTAGTTGTGGAATCGATAGTTGCAGAGTTTCTAGTTGCGGAGACTTTCGTAGCGGAGTCTCAAGTTGTAGAGTGTCTAGTCGTGGAATTTCGAGTTGCAGAGTTTTCTAGTTGAGTCACTAGTTGTGGAGTTTCTAGTTGTGGAGTTTCTTGTTGCGAAGTTTTTAGCTGCAGAGTTTCTAGTTGCGGACGTTCTAGCTGTGGAGTTTCTAGTGGCAGAGTTTCTAGTTGCATAGTTTCTAGTTGTAGAGTTTCTAGTTGTGGAGTTTTAGTTGCGGAGTTTCTAGTTGTGAAGATTCTAGTTGTGGAGTTTCTAGTTGTGGAGTTTCTAGTTGTGGAGTTTTTAGTTGCAGAGTTTCTAGTTGTGGAGTCTCTAATTGTTGAGTTTCTGGTTGTGGAGTTTCTAGTTGTGGAGTTTGTAGTTGTAGAGTCTGTAGTTGTGGAGTTTCTAGTTGTGGAGTTCCTAGTTATGGAGTCTCGAGTTGTGGAGTTTCTAGTTGCGGAGTTTCTAATTGTGGAGTTTCTAGTTGTGGAATTTGTAGTTGTGGAGTATCTAGTTGCTGTGTTTGAAGTTGTGGAGTTTGTAGTTGGAGTTTCTAGGTGTGGAGTTTCTAGTTGTTGAGTTTCTAGTTGTGGAGTTTCAAGTTGTAGAGTTTCTAGTTTTGAAGTTTCTAGTTGTGGATTTTCTAGTTGCGGAGTTTCTAGTTGCGGAGTTTCAAGTTGTGTAGTTTCTAGTTGGGGAGTTTCTACTTAAGTTTATAGTTGTGGATTTTCTTGTTGCAGAGTTTCGAGTTGCAGAGTTTCAAGTTGTGGAGTTTCTAGTTGCGGAGTCTCTAGTTGTGGAGTTTCTAGTTGCGGAGTTTCTAGCTGTGGAGTTTCTAGTTGCGGAGTCTCTAGTTGTGCAGTCTCTAGTTGTGGAGTTTCTAGTTGCAGAGTTTCTAGCTGTGGAGTTTCTAGTTCTGGAGACTCTAGTTGTGGAGTTTCTAGTTGTGGAGTTTCTAGTTGTGGAATTGCTAGTTGCAGAGTTTCTAGTTGCGATGACTTTCGTTGCGGAGTCTCAAGTTGTAGAGTGTCTAGTCGTGGAGTTTCTAGTTGTTGAGTTTCTAGTGTCCGAGTTTCTAGTTGCGAAGTCTCAAGTTGTGCAGTCTCTAGTTGTGGAGTTTCTAGTTGTGGAGTTTCTTGTTGTAGAGTTTCTAGTTTTGAAGTTTCTAGTTGTGGATTTTCTAGTTGCGGAGTTTCTTAGTAGCGGAGTTTCAAGTTGTGTAGTTTTAGTTGGGGAGTTTCTACTTAAGTTTATAGTTGTGGATTTTCTTGTTGCAGAGTTTCGAGATGCAGAGTTTCAAGTTGTGGAGTTTCTAGTTGCGGAGTCTCTAGTTGTGGAGTTTCTAGTTGCGGAGTTTCTAGCTGTTGAGTTTCTAGTTGCGGAGACTCTACTTGTGCAGTCTCTAGTTGTGGAGTTTCTAGTTGCGGAGTTTCTAGTTGTGGAGTTTCTAGTTGTGGAGACTCTAGTTGTGGAGTTTCTAGTTGTGGAGTTTCTAGCTTTTGAGTTTCTAGTTGGAAGTTTCTAGTTGCGGAGTTTCTAGTTGCGGAATCTGTCGTTGCGCAGCCTCAAGTTGTGGAGTGTCTAATCGCGGAGTTTCTAGTTAAGGAGTTTTCTTTTTGTGGAGTCTCCAGTTGTGGAATTTCTAGTTTTAGAGTTTCTAGTTGCGGAGTTTCTAGTTGCGGAGTGTCTGGTGGTGGAGTTTCTAGTTCTGGAGTTTCTATTTGTGGAGTCTGTAGTTGTGGAATTTGTAGTTGTGGAGTATCTGGTTGTGGTGTTTCAAGTTGTGGAGTTTCTATTTGTGGAGTTTCTAGTTGTGGAGTTTCTAGTTGTTGAGTTTCTTGTTGCCGAGTTTCTAGTTGCAAAGTCTCAAGTTGTGGAGTTTCTAGTTGTGGAGTTTCTAGTTGTGGAGTTTCTAGTTGCGGAGTTTCTAGTTGCGGAGTTTCTAGCTGTGGAGTTTCCAGTTTCACAGTCTCTAGTTGGCAGTCTCTAGTTGTGGAGTCTCTAGTTGTGGAGTTTCTAGTTGTGGAATTGCTAGTTGCAGAGTTTCTAGTTGCGGAGACTTTCGTAGCGGAGTCTCAAGTTGTAGAGTGTCTAGTGGTGGAGTTTCTAGTTGCAGAATTTTCTAGTTGTGGAGTCTCTAGTTGTGGAGTTTCTAGCTTTTGAGTTTCTAGTTGGAAGTTTCTAGTGTCGGAGTTTCTAGTTGCGGAATCTGTCGTTGCGGAGCCTCAAGTTGTGGATTGTCTAATCGTGGAGTTTCTAGTTGAGGAGTTTTCTTTTTGTGGAGTCTCCAGTTGTGGAATTACTAGTTGTAGAGTTTCTAGTTTCGGAGTTTCTAGTTGCGGAGTGTCTGGTGGTGGAGTTTCTAGTTCTGGAGTTTCTATTTGTGGAGTCTGTAGTTGTGGAATTTGTAGTTGTGGAGTATCTGGTTGTGGTGTTTCAAGTTGTGGAGTTTCTATTTGTGGAGTTTCTAGTTGTGGAGTTTCTAGTTGTTGAGTTTCTAGTTGCCGAGTTTTTAGTTGCAAAGTCTCAAGTTGTGGAGTTTCTAGTTGTGGAGTTTCTAGTTGTGGAGTTTCTAGTTGCGGAGTTTCTAGTTGCGGAGTTTCTAGCTGTGGAGTTTCTAGTTGCACATTCTCTAGTTGGCAGTCTCTAGTTGTGGAGTTTCTAGTTGTGGAGTTTCTAGCGGTGGAGTTTCTACTTGCGTAGTTTCTAGTTGCAGAGTTTCTAGTTGCGGAGCCTGTCGTTGCGGAGTCTCAAGTTGTGGAGTGTCTAGTCGTGGAGTTTCTAGTTGCGAAGTTTTCTAGTGGTGGAGTCTCTAGTTGTGGAGTTTCAAGTTGTGGAGTTTCTAGTTGTGGAATTGCTAGTTGCAGTGTTTCTAGTTGCGGAGACTTTCGTAGCGGAGTCGCAAGTTGTAGAGTGTCTAGTCGTGGAATTTCGAGTTGCATAGTGTTCTAGTTGAGTCTCTAGTTGTGGAGTTTCTAGTTGCGAAGTGTCTAGTTATGGAGTTTCTAGTTGTAAAGTTTCTAGTTGTGGAGTTTCTAGTTGCAAGTTTCTAGCTGTGGAGTTTCTAGATGCGGAGTTTCTATTTGCAGAGTTTCTAGTTGCGGAGCCTGTCGTTGCAGAGTCTCAAGTTGTGGATTGTCTAGTCATGGAGTTTCTAGTTGCGGAGTTTTCTAGTGTTGGAGTCTCTAGTTGTGGAGTTTCTAGTTGTGGAGTTTCTTGTTGCGGAGTTTCTAGTTGCAGAGTTTCTAGTTGCGGACGTTCTAGCTGTGGAGTTTCTAATTGCAGAGTTTCTAGTTGCATAGTTTCTAGTTGTAGAGTTTCTAGTTGTGGAGTTTTTAGTTGCGGAGTTTCTAGTTGTGAAGATTCTAGTGTTGAGCTTCTAGTTGTGGAGTTTATAGTTGTCGAGTTTTTAGTTGCAGAGTTTCTAGTTGTGGAGTCTCTAATTGTTGAGTCTCTTGTGGAATTTCTAGTTGTGGAGTTTCTAGTTGTGGAGTTTCTAGTTGCGGATTTTCTAGTTGCGGAGTATCTGGTGTTAGAGTTTCTAGTTGTGGAGTTTGTAATTGTGGAGTCTGTAGTTGTGGAGTTTCTAGTTGTGGAGTTCCTAGTTATAGAGAATCAAGTTGTGGAGTTTCTAGTTGCGGAGTTTCTAGTTGCAGAGTTTTCTAGTTGTGGAGTCTCTAGTTGTGGAGTTTCTAGTCGCGAAGTGTCTAGTTATGGAGTGTCTAGTTGTAAAGTTTCTAGTCGTGGAGTTTCTAGTTGCGGAGTTTTCTAGTTGTGGAGTCACTAGTTGTGGAGTTTCTAGTTGTGGAGTTTCTTGTTGCGGAGTTTTTAGTTGCAGAGTTTCTAGTTGCGGACGTTCTAGCTGTGGAGTTTCTAGTGGCAGAGTTTCTAGTTGCATAGTTTCTAGTTGTAGAGTTTCTAGTTGAGGAGTTTTTGTTGCGGAGTTTCTAGTTGTGGAGTTTCTAGTTGTGGAGTTTCTAGTTGTGGAGTTTTTAGTTGCAGAGTTTCTAGTTGTGGAGTCTCTAATTGTTGAGTTTCTGGTTGTGGAGTTTCTAGTTGTGGAGTTTGTAGTTGTAGAGTCTGTAGCTGTGGAGTTTCTAGTTGTGGAGTTCCTAGTTATGGAGTCTCGAGTTGTGGAGTTTCTAGTAGCGGAGTTTCTAATTGTGGAGTTTCTAGTTGTGGAATTTGCAGTTGTGGAGTATCTAGTTGCAGTGTTTGAAGTTGTGGAGTTTGTAGTTGGAGTTTCTAGGTGTGGAGTTTCTAGTTGTTGAGTTTCTAGTTGTGGAGTTTCAAGTTGTAGAGTTTCGAGTTTTGAAGTTTCTAGTTGTGGATTTTCTAGTTGCGGAGTTTCTAGTTGCGGAGTTTCAAGTTGTGTAGTTTCTAGTTGGGGAGTTTCTACTTAAGTTTATAGTTGTGGATTTTCTTGTTGCAGAGTTTCGAGTTGCAGAGTTTCAAGTTGTGGAGTTTCTAGTTGCGGAGTCTCTAGTTGTGGAGTTTCTAGTTGCGGAGTTTCTAGCTGTGGAGTTTCTAGTTGCGGAGTCTCTAGTTGTGCAGTCTCTAGTTGTGGAGTTTCTAGTTGCGGAGTTTCTAGCTGTGGAGTTTCTAGTTCTGGAGACTCTAGTTGTGGAGTTTCTAGTTGTGGAGTTTCTAGCTTTTTAGTTTCAAGTTGGAAGTTTCTAGTTGCGGAGTTTCTAGTTGCGGAATCTGTCGTTGCGGAGTTTCAAGTTGTGGAGTGTCTAATCGTGGAGTTTCTAGTTGCGGAGTTTTCTTTTTGTGGAGTCTCCAGTTGTGGAATTTCTAGTTGTAGAGTTTCTAGTTGCGGAGTTTCTGGTTGCGGAGTGTCTGGTGATGGAGTTTCTAGTTGCGAAGTTTTCCAGTTGTGGAGTCTCTAGTTGTGGAGTTTCTAGTTGTGGAGTTTCTAGTTGTGGAATTGCTAGTTGCAGAGTTTCTAGTTGCGGTGACTTTCGTTGCGGAGTCTCAAGTTGTAGAGTGTCGAGTCGTGGAGTTTCTAGTTGTTGAGTTTCTAGTGGCCGAGTTTCTAGTTGCGAAGTCTCAAGTTGTGCAGTCTCTAGTTGTGGAGTTTCTAGTTGTGGAGACTCTAGTTGTGGAGTTTCTAGTTGTGGAGTTTCTAGCTTTTGAGTTTCTAGTTGGAAGTTTCTAGTTGCGGAGTTTCTAGTTGCGGAATCTCTCGTTGCGGAGCCTCAAGTTGTGGAGTGTCTAATCGTCGAGTTTCTAGTTGAGGAGTTTTCTTTTTGTGGAGTCTCCAGTTGTGGAATTACTAGTTGTAGAGTTTCTAGTTGCGGAGTTTCTAGTTGCAGAGTGTCTGGTGGTGGAGTTTCTAGTTCTGGAGTTTCTATTTGTGGAGTCTGTAGTTGTGGAATTTGTAGTTGTGGAGTATCTGGTTGTGGTGTTTCAAGTTGTGGAGTTTCTATTTGTGGAGTTTCTAGTTGTGGAGTTTCTAGTTGTTGAGTTTCTAGTTGCCGAGTTTTTAGTTGCAAAGTCTCAAGTTGTGGAGTTTCTAGTTGCGGAGTTTCTAGTTGCGGAGTTTCTAGTTGCGGAGTTTCTAGCTGTGGAGTTTCTAGTTGCACAGTCTCTAGTTGGCAGTCTCTAGTTGTGGAGTTTCTAGTTGTGGAGTTTCTAGCGGTGGAGTTTCTACTTGCGTAGTTTCTAGTTGCAGAGTTTCTAGTTGCGGAGCCTGTCGTTGCGGAGTCTCAAGTTGTGGAGTGTCTAGTCGTGGAGTTTCTAGTTGCGAAGTTTTCTAGTTGTGGAGTCTCTAGTTGTGGTGTTTCTAGTTGTGGAGTTTCTAGTTGTGGAATTGCTAGTTGCAGTGTTTCTAGTTGCGGAGACTTTCGTAGCGGAGTCGCAAGTTGTAGAGTGTCTAGTCGTGGAATTTCGAGTTGCATAGTGTTCTAGTTGAGTCTCTAGTTGTGGAGTTTCTAGTTGCGAAGTGTCTAGTTATGGAGTTTCTAGTTGTAAAGTTTCTAGTTGTGGAGTATCTAGTTGCAAGTTTCTAGCTGTGGAGTTTCTAGATGCGGAGTTTCTATTCGCAGAGTTTCTAGTTGCGGAGCCTGTCGTTGCAGAGTCTCAAGTTGTGGATTGTCTAGTCGTGGAGTTTCTAGTTGCGGAGTTTTCTAGTGTTGGAGTCTCTAGTTGTGGAGTTTCTAGTTGTGGAGTTTCTTGTTGCGGAGTTTCTAGTTGCAGAGTTTCTAGTTGTAGAGTTTCTAGTTGTGAAGTTTTTAGTTGCGGAGTTTCTAGTTGTGAAGATTCTAGTGTTGAGCTTCTAGTTGTGGAGTTTATAGTTGTGGAGTTTTTAGTTGCAGAGTTTCTAGTTGTGGAGTCTCTAATTGTTGAGTCTCTTGTGGAATTTCTAGTTGTGGAGTTTCTAGTTGTGGAGTTTCTAGTTGCGGATTTTCTAGTTGCGGAGTATCTGGTGTTGGAGTTTCTAGTTGTGGAGTTTGTAATTGTGGAGTCTGTAGTTGTGGAGTTTCTAGTTGTGGAGTTCCTAGTTATAGAGTCTCAAGTTGAGGAGTTTCTAGTTGCGGAGTTTCTAGTTGCAGAGTTTTCTAGTTGTGGAGTCTCTAGTTGTGGAGTTTCTAGTTGCGAAGTGTCTAGTTATGGAGTGTCTAGTTGTAAAGTTTCTAGTCGTGGAGTTTCTAGTTGCGGAGTTTTCTAGTTGTGGAGTCACTAGTTGTGGAGTTTCTAGTTGTGGAGTTTCTTGTTGCGGAGTTTTTAGTTGCAGAGTTTCTAGTTGCGGACGTTCTAGCTGTGGAGTTTCTAGTGGCAGAGTTTCTAGTTGCATAGTTTCTAGTTGTAGAGTTTCTAGTTGTGGAGTTTTTAGTTGCAGAGTTTCTAGTTGTGGAGTCTGTAGTTGTGGAGTTTCTAGTTGTGGAGTTCCTAGTTATGGAGTCTCGAGTTGTGGAGTTTCTAGTTGCGGAGTTTCTAATTGTGGAGTTTCTAGTTGTGAAATTTGTAGTTGTGGAGTATCTAGTTGCTGTGTTTGAAGTTGTGGAGTTTGTAGTTGGAGTATCTAGGTGTGGAGTTTCTAGTTTTGAAGTTTCTAGTTGTGGATTTTCTAGTTGCGGAATTTCTAGTTGCGGAGTTTCAAGTTGTGTAGTTTCTAGTTGGGGAGTTTCTACTTAAGTTTATAGTTGTGGATTTTCTTGTTGCAGAGTTTCGAGTTGCAGAGTTTCAAGTTGTGGAGTTTCTAGTTGCGGAGTCTCTAGTTGTGGAGTTTCTAGTTCTGGAGACTCTAGTTGTGGAGTTTCTAGTTGTGGAGTTTCTAGCTTTTTAGTTTCAAGTTGGAAGTTTCTAGTTGCGGAGTTTCTAGTTGCGGAATCTGTCGTTGCGGAGTCTCAAGTTGTGGAGTGTCTAATCGTGGAGTTTCTAGTTGAGGAGTTTTCTTTTTGTGGAGTCTCCAGTTGTGGAATTTCTAGTTGTAGAGTTTCTAGTTGCGGAGTTTCTGGTTGCGGAGTGTCTGGTGGTGGAGTTTCTAGTTGCGAAGTTTTCCAGTTCTGGAGTCTCTAGTTGTGGAGTTTCTAGTTGTGGAGTTTCTAGTTGTGGAATTGCTAGTTGCAGAGTTTCTAGTTGCGGTGACTTTCGTTGCGGAGTCTCAAGTTGTAGAGTGTCTAGTCGTGGAGTTTCTAGTTGTTGAGTTTCTAGTGTCCGAGTTTCTAGTTGCGAAGTCTCAAGTTGTGCAGTCTCTAGTTGTGGAGTTTCTAGTTGTGGAGTTTCAAGTTGTGGAGTTTCTTGTTGTAGAGTTTCTAGTTTTGAAGTTTCTAGTTGTGGATTTTCTAGTTGCGGAGTTTCTAGTAGCGGAGTTTCAAGTTGTGTAGTTTTAGTTGGGGAGTTTCTACTTAAGTTTATAGTTGTGGATTTTCTTGTTGCAGAGTTTCGAGTTGCAGAGTTTCAAGTTGTGGAGTTTCTAGTTGCGGAGTCTCAAGTTGTGGAGTTTCTAGTTGTGGAGTTTCTAGTTGCGGAGTTTCTAGTTGTGGAGTTTCTAGTTGTGGAGACTCTAGTTGTGGAGTTTCTAGTTGTGGAGTTTCTAGCTTTTGAGTTTCTAGTTGGAAGTTTCTAGTTGCGGAGTTTCTAGTTGCGGAATCTGTCGTTGCGCAGCCTCAAGTTGTGGAGTGTCTAATCGTGGAGTTTCTAGTTAAGGAGTTTTCTTTTTGTGGAGTCTCCAGTTGTGGAATTTCTAGTTGTAGAGTTTCTAGTTGCGGAGTTTCTAGTTGCGGATTGTCTGGTGGTGGAGTTTCTAGTTCTGGAGCTTCTATTTGTGGAGTCTGTAGTTGTGGAATTTGTAGTTGTGGAGTATCTGGTTGTGGTGTTTCAAGTTGTGGAGTTTCTACTTGTGGAGTTTCTAGTTGTGGAGTTTCTAGTTGTTGAGTTTCTTGTTGCCGAGTTTCTAGTTGCAAAGTCTCAAGTTGTGGAGTTTCTAGTTGTGGAGTTTCTAGTTGCGGAGTTTCTAGTTGCGGAGTTTCTAGCTGTGGAGTTTCTAGTTGCACAGTCTCTAGTTGGCAGTCTCTAGTTGTGGAGTTTCTAGTTGTGGAGTTTCTAGTTGTGGAATTGCTAGTTGCAGAGTTTCTAGTTGCGGAGACTTTCGTAGCGGAGTCTCAAGTTGTAGAGTGTCTAGTGGTGGAGTTTCTAGTTGCAGAATTTTCTAGTTGTGGAGTCTCTAGTTGTGGAGTTTCTAGTTGCGAAGTGTCTAGTTATGGAGTTTCTAGTTGTAAAGTTTCTAGTTGTGGAGTTTCTAGTTGCGGAGTTTGTAGCTGTTGAGTTTCTAGTGGCGGAGTCTCTAGATGTGCAGTATCTAGTTGTGGAGTCTCTTGCTGTGGAGATCCTAGTTGTGGAGCTTCTAGTTGGGAACTTTCTAGCTGTGGAGTTTCTAGTTGGGGAGTTTCTAGTTGCAGAGTTTCTAGTTGCGGACGTTCTAGCTGTGGAGTTTCTAGTTCCAGAGTTTCTAGTTGCGGGCGCTCTAGCTGTGCAGTTTCTAGTTGCAGAGTTTCTAGTGGCGTAGTTTCTAGTTGTGGTGTTTCAAGTTGTGGAGTTTCTAGTTGTGGAGTTTCTAGTTGCGGGGTTTCTAGCTGTTGAGTTTCTAGTTGCCGAGTTTCTAGTTGCAAAGTCTCAAGTTGTGGAGTTTCTAGTTGTGGAGGTTCTAGTTGTGGAGTTTCTAGTTGCGGAGTTTCTAGCTGTGGAGTTTCTAGCTTTGGAGTTTCTAGTTGCAGAGTCTCTAGTTGGCAGTCTCTAGTTGTGGAGTTTCTAGTTGTGGAGTCTCTAGTTGTGGAGTTTGTAGTTGTGGAGTTTCTAGTTGTGGAATCGATAGTTGCAGAGTTTCTAGTTGCGGAGACTTTCGTAGCGGAGTCTCAAGTTGTAGAGTGTCTAGTCGTGGAATTTCGAGTTGCAGAGTTTTCTAGTTGAGTCACTAGTTGTGGAGTTTCTAGTTGTGGAGTTTCTTGTTGCGAAGTTTTTAGCTGCAGAGTTTCTAGTTGCGGACGTTCTAGTTGTGGAGTTTCTAGTTGTGGAGTTTCTTGTTGCGGAGTTTTTAGTTGCAGAGTTTCTAGTTGCGGACGTTCTAGCTGTGGAGTTTCTAGTGGCAGAGTTTCTAGTTGCATAGTTTCTAGTTGTAGAGTTTCTAGTTGTGGAGTTTTTAGTTGCAGAGTTTCTAGTTGTGGAGTCTGTAGTTGTGGAGTTTCTAGTTGTGGAGTTCCTAGTTATGGAGTCTCGAGTTGTGGAGTTTCTAGTTGCGGAGTTTCTAATTGTGGAGTTTCTAGTTGTGAAATTTGTAGTTGTGGAGTATCTAGTTGCTGTGTTTGAAGTTGTGGAGTTTGTAGTTGGAGTTTCTAGGTGTGGAGTTTCTAGTTTTGAAGTTTCTAGTTGTGGATTTTCTAGTTGCGGAATTTCTAGTTGCGGAGTTTCAAGTTGTGTAGTTTCTAGTTGGGGAGTTTCTACTTAAGTTTATAGTTGTGGATTTTCTTGTTGCAGAGTTTCGAGTTGCAGAGTTTCAAGTTGTGGAGTTTCTAGTTGCGGAGTCTCTAGTTGTGGAGTTTCTAGTTCTGGAGACTCTAGTTGTGGAGTTTCTAGTTGTGGAGTTTCTAGCTTTTTAGTTTCAAGTTGGAAGTTTCTAGTTGCGGAGTTTCTAGTTGCGGAATCTGTCGTTGCGGAGTCTCAAGTTGTGGAGTGTCTAATCGTGGAGTTTCTAGTTGAGGAGTTTTCTTTTTGTGGAGTCTCCAGTTGTGGAATTTCTAGTTGTAGAGTTTCTAGTTGCGGAGTTTCTGGTTGCGGAGTGTCTGGTGGTGGAGTTTCTAGTTGCGAAGTTTTCCAGTTCTGGAGTCTCTAGTTGTGGAGTTTCTAGTTGTGGAGTTTCTAGTTGTGGAATTGCTAGTTGCAGAGTTTCTAGTTGCGGTGACTTTCGTTGCGGAGTCTCAAGTTGTAGAGTGTCTAGTCGTGGAGTTTCTAGTTGTTGAGTTTCTAGTGTCCGAGTTTCTAGTTGCGAAGTCTCAAGTTGTGCAGTCTCTAGTTGTGGAGTTTCTAGTTGTGGAGTTTCAAGTTGTGGAGTTTCTTGTTGTAGAGTTTCTAGTTTTGAAGTTTCTAGTTGTGGATTTTCTAGTTGCGGAGTTTCTAGTAGCGGAGTTTCAAGTTGTGTAGTTTTAGTTGGGGAGTTTCTACTTAAGTTTATAGTTGTGGATTTTCTTGTTGCAGAGTTTCGAGTTGCAGAGTTTCAAGTTGTGGAGTTTCTAGTTGCGGAGTCTCAAGTTGTGGAGTTTCTAGTTGTGGAGTTTCTAGTTGCGGAGTTTCTAGTTGTGGAGTTTCTAGTTGTGGAGACTCTAGTTGTGGAGTTTCTAGTTGTGGAGTTTCTAGCTTTTGAGTTTCTAGTTGGAAGTTTCTAGTTGCGGAGTTTCTAGTTGCGGAATCTGTCGTTGCGCAGCCTCAAGTTGTGGAGTGTCTAATCGTGGAGTTTCTAGTTAAGGAGTTTTCTTTTTGTGGAGTCTCCAGTTGTGGAATTTCTAGTTGTAGAGTTTCTAGTTGCGGAGTTTCTAGTTGCGGATTGTCTGGTGGTGGAGTTTCTAGTTCTGGAGCTTCTATTTGTGGAGTCTGTAGTTGTGGAATTTGTAGTTGTGGAGTATCTGGTTGTGGTGTTTCAAGTTGTGGAGTTTCTACTTGTGGAGTTTCTAGTTGTGGAGTTTCTAGTTGTTGAGTTTCTTGTTGCCGAGTTTCTAGTTGCAAAGTCTCAAGTTGTGGAGTTTCTAGTTGTGGAGTTTCTAGTTGTGGAGTTTCTAGTTGCGGAGTTTCTAGTTGCGGAGTTTCTAGCTGTGGAGTTTCTAGTTGCACAGTCTCTAGTTGGCAGTCTCTAGTTGTGGAGTTTCTAGTTGTGGAGTTTCTAGTTGTGGAATTGCTAGTTGCAGAGTTTCTAGTTGCGGAGACTTTCGTAGCGGAGTCTCAAGTTGTAGAGTGTCTAGTGGTGGAGTTTCTAGTTGCAGAATTTTCTAGTTGTGGAGTCTCTAGTTGTGGAGTTTCTAGTTGCGAAGTGTCTAGTTATGGAGTTTCTAGTTGTAAAGTTTCTAGTTGTGGAGTTTCTAGTTGCGGAGTTTGTAGCTGTTGAGTTTCTAGTGGCGGAGTCTCTAGATGTGCAGTCTCTAGTTGTGGAGTCTCTTGCTGTGGAGATCCTAGTTGTGGAGCTTCTAGTTGGGAACTTTCTAGCTGTGGAGTTTCTAGTTGGGGAGTTTCTAGTTGCAGAGTTTCTAGTTGCGGACGTTCTAGCTGTGGAGTTTCTAGTTCCAGAGTTTCTAGTTGCGGGCGCTCTAGCTGTGCAGTTTCTAGTTGCAGAGTTTCTAGTGGCGTAGTTTCTAGTTGTGGTGTTTCAAGTTGTGGAGTTTCTAGTTGTGGAGTTTCTAGTTGCCGAGTTTCTAGTTGCAAAGTCTCAAGTTGTGGAGTTTCTAGTTGTGGAGGTTCTAGTTGTGGAGTTTCTAGTTGCGGAGTTTCTAGCTGTGGAGTTTCTAGCTTTGGAGTTTCTAGTTGCAGAGTCTCTAGTTGGCAGTCTCTAGTTGTGGAGTTTCTAGTTGTGGAGTCTCTAGTTGTGGAGTTTGTAGTTGTGGAGTTTCTAGTTGTGGAATCGATAGTTGCAGAGTTTCTAGTTGCGGAGACTTTCGTAGCGGAGTCTCAAGTTGTAGAGTGTCTAGTCGTGGAATTTCGAGTTGCAGAGTTTTCTAGTTGAGTCACTAGTTGTGGAGTTTCTAGTTGTGGAGTTTCTTGTTGCGAAGTTTTTAGCTGCAGAGTTTCTAGTTGCGGACGTTCTAGCTGTGGAGTTTCTAGTGGCAGAGTTTCTAGTTGCATAGTTTCTAGTTGTAGAGTTTCTAGTTGTGGAGTTTTAGTTGCGGAGTTTCTAGTTGTGAAGATTCTAGTTGTGGAGTTTCTAGTTGTGGAGTTTCTAGTTGTGGAGTTTTTAGTTGCAGAGTTTCTAGTTGTGGAGTCTCTAATTGTTGAGTTTCTGGTTGTGGAGTTTCTAGTTGTGGAGTTTGTAGTTGTAGAGTCTGTAGTTGTGGAGTTTCTAGTTGTGGAGTTCCTAGTTATGGAGTCTCGAGTTGTGGAGTTTCTAGTTGCGGAGTTTCTAATTGTGGAGTTTCTAGTTGTGGAATTTGTAGTTGTGGAGTATCTAGTTGCTGTGTTTGAAGTTGTGGAGTTTGTAGTTGGAGTTTCTAGGTGTGGAGTTTCTAGTTGTTGAGTTTCTAGTTGTGGAGTTTCAAGTTGTAGAGTTTCTAGTTTTGAAGTTTCTAGTTGTGGATTTTCTAGTTGCGGAGTTTCTAGTTGCGGAGTTTCAAGTTGTGTAGTTTCTAGTTGGGGAGTTTCTACTTAAGTTTATAGTTGTGGATTTTCTTGTTGCAGAGTTTCGAGTTGCAGAGTTTCAAGTTGTGGAGTTTCTAGTTGCGGAGTCTCTAGTTGTGGAGTTTCTAGTTGCGGAGTTTCTAGCTGTGGAGTTTCTAGTTGCGGAGTCTCTAGTTGTGCAGTCTCTAGTTGTGGAGTTTCTAGTTGCAGAGTTTCTAGCTGTGGAGTTTCTAGTTCTGGAGACTCTAGTTGTGGAGTTTCTAGTTGTGGAGTTTCTAGTTGTGGAATTGCTAGTTGCAGAGTTTCTAGTTGCGATGACTTTCGTTGCGGAGTCTCAAGTTGTAGAGTGTCTAGTCGTGGAGTTTCTAGTTGTTGAGTTTCTAGTGTCCGAGTTTCTAGTTGCGAAGTCTCAAGTTGTGCAGTCTCTAGTTGTGGAGTTTCTAGTTGTGGAGTTTCTTGTTGTAGAGTTTCTAGTTTTGAAGTTTCTAGTTGTGGATTTTCTAGTTGCGGAGTTTCTTAGTAGCGGAGTTTCAAGTTGTGTAGTTTTAGTTGGGGAGTTTCTACTTAAGTTTATAGTTGTGGATTTTCTTGTTGCAGAGTTTCGAGATGCAGAGTTTCAAGTTGTGGAGTTTCTAGTTGCGGAGTCTCTAGTTGTGGAGTTTCTAGTTGCGGAGTTTCTAGCTGTTGAGTTTCTAGTTGCGGAGACTCTAGTTGTGCAGTCTCTAGTTGTGGAGTTTCTAGTTGCGGAGTTTCTAGTTGTGGAGTTTCTAGTTGTGGAGACTCTAGTTGTGGAGTTTCTAGTTGTGGAGTTTCTAGCTTTTGAGTTTCTAGTTGGAAGTTTCTAGTTGCGGAGTTTCTAGTTGCGGAATCTGTCGTTGCGCAGCCTCAAGTTGTGGAGTGTCTAATCGCGGAGTTTCTAGTTAAGGAGTTTTCTTTTTGTGGAGTCTCCAGTTGTGGAATTTCTAGTTTTAGAGTTTCTAGTTGCGGAGTTTCTAGTTGCGGAGTGTCTGGTGGTGGAGTTTCTAGTTCTGGAGTTTCTATTTGTGGAGTCTGTAGTTGTGGAATTTGTAGTTGTGGAGTATCTGGTTGTGGTGTTTCAAGTTGTGGAGTTTCTATTTGTGGAGTTTCTAGTTGTGGAGTTTCTAGTTGTTGAGTTTCTTGTTGCCGAGTTTCTAGTTGCAAAGTCTCAAGTTGTGGAGTTTCTAGTTGTGGAGTTTCTAGTTGTGGAGTTTCTAGTTGCGGAGTTTCTAGTTGCGGAGTTTCTAGCTGTGGAGTTTCCAGTTTCACAGTCTCTAGTTGGCAGTCTCTAGTTGTGGAGTCTCTAGTTGTGGAGTTTCTAGTTGTGGAATTGCTAGTTGCAGAGTTTCTAGTTGCGGAGACTTTCGTAGCGGAGTCTCAAGTTGTAGAGTGTCTAGTGGTGGAGTTTCTAGTTGCAGAATTTTCTAGTTGTGGAGTCTCTAGTTTGGAGTTTCTAGTTGCGAAGTGTCTAGTTATGGAGTTTCTAGTTGTAAAGTTTCTAGTTGTGGAGTTTCTAGTTGCGGAGTTTGTAGCTGTTGAGTTTCTAGTGGCGGAGTCTCTAGATGTGCAGTCTCTAGTTGTGGAGTCTCTTGCTGTGGAGATCCTAGTTGTGGAGCTTCTAGTTGGGAACTTTCTAGCTGTGGAGTTTCTAGTTAGGGAGTTTCTAGTTGCAGAGTTTCTAGTTGCGGACGTTCTAGCTGTGGAGTTTCTAGTTCCAGAGTTTCTAGTTGCGGGCGCTCTAGCTGTGCAGTTTCTAGTTGCAGAGTTTCTAGTGGCGTAGTTTCTAGTTGTGGTGTTTCAAGTTGTGGAGTTTCTAGTTGTGGAGTTTCTAGTTGCGGGGTTTCTAGCTGTTGAGTTTCTAGTTGCCGAGTTTCTAGTTGCAGAGTCTCTAGTTGGCAGTCTCTAGTTGTGGAGTTTCTAGTTGTGGAGTCTCTAGTTGTGGAGTTTGTAGTTGTGGAGTTTCTAGTTGTGGAATCGCTAGTTGCAGAGTTTCTAGTTGCGGAGACTTTCGTAGCGGAGTCTCAAGTTGTAGAGTGTCTAGTCGTGGAATTTCGAGTTGCAGAGTTTTCTAGTTGAGTCACTAGTTGTGGAGTTTCTAGTTGTGGAGTTTCTTGTTGCGAAGGTTTTAGTTGCAGAGTTTCTAGTTGCGGACGTTCTAGCTGTGGAGTTTCTAGTGGCAGAGTTTCTAGTTGCATAGTTTCTAGTTGTAGAGTTTCTAGTTGTGGAGTTTTAGTTGCGGAGTTTCTAGTTGTGAAGATTCTAGTTGTGGAATCTCTAGCTGTGGATTTTCTAGTTGCGAAACTTAAGGTTGTGAGGTTTCAAGTTGTGGAGTTTCTAGTTGTGGAGTTTCTAGTTCTGGAGTCTCTAGTTGTGTAGTTTCTAGCTGTGGAGATTCTAGTTGTGGAGTTTCAAGCTGTGGAGTCTCAAGTTGTGGAGTTTAAACTTGTGGAGTTTCAAGTTGTGGACTCTCTAGTTGTGGAGTTCTAGTTGTAGAGTTTCTAGTTGTGGTTTTTCTAGTTGTGGAGTATCTAGTTGTTGAGTGGCGGAGTCTCTAGTTGTGGATTTTCTAGTTGTGGAGTTTTTAGTTGCAGAGTTTCTAGTTGTGGAGTCTCTAATTGTTGAGTTTCTGGTTGTGGAGTTTCTAGTTGTGGAGTTTGTAGTTGTAGAGTCTGTAGTTGTGGAGTTTCTAGTTGTGGAGTTCCTAGTTATGGAGTCTCGAGTTGTGGAGTTTCTAGTTGCGGAGTTTCTAATTGTGGAGTTTCTAGTTGTGGAATTTGTAGTTGTGGAGTATCTAGTTGCTTTGTTTGAAGTTGTGTAGTTTGTAGTTGGAGTTTCTAGGTGTGGAGTTTCTAGTTGTTGAGTTTCTAGTTGTGGAGTTTCAAGTTGTAGAATTTCTAGTTTTGAAGTTTCTAGTTGTGGATTTTCTAGTTGCGGAGTTTCTAGTTGCGGAGTTTCAAGTTGTGTAGTTTCTAGTTGGGGAGTTTCTACCTAAGTTTATAGTTGTGGATTTTCTTGTTGCAGAGTTTCGAGTTGCAGAGTTTCAAGTTGTGGAGTTTCTAGTTGCGGAGTCTCTAGTTGTGGAGTTTCTAGTTGCGGAGTTTCTAGCTGTGGAGTTTCTAGTTGCGGAGTTTCTAGCTGTGGAGTTTCTAGTTCTGGAGACTCTAGTTGTGGAGTTTCTAGTTGTGGAGTTTCTAGCTTTTTAGTTTCAAGTTGGAAGTTTCTAGTTGCGGAGTTTCTAGTTGCGGAATCTGTCGTTGCAGAGTCTCAAGTTTTGGAGTGTCTAATCGTGGAGTTTCTAGTTGCGGAGTTTTCTTTTTGTGGAGTCTCCAGTTGTGGAATTTCCAGTTGTAGAGTTTCTAGTTGCGGAGTTTCTGGTTGCGGAGTGTCTGGTGGTGGAGTTTCTAGTTGCGAAGTTTTCCAGTTGTGGAGTCTCTAGTTGTGGAGTTTCTAGTTGTGGAGTTTCTAGTTGTGGAATTGCTAGTTGCAGAGTTTCTAGTTGCGGTGACTTTCGTTGCGGAGTCTCAAGTTGTAGAGTGTCTAGTCGTGGAGTTTCTAGTTGTTGAGTTTCTAGTGGCCGAGTTTCTAGTTGCGAAGTCTCAAGTTGTGCAGTCTCTAGTTGTGGAGTTTCTAGTTGTGGAGTTTCAAGTTGTGGAGTTTCTTGTTGTAGAGTTTCTAGTTTTGAAGTTTCTAGTTGTGGATTTTCTAGTTGCGGAGTTTCTAGTAGCGGAGTTTCAAGTTATGTAGTTTTAGTTGGGGAGTTTCTACTTAAGTTTATAGTTGTGGATTTTCTTGTTGCAGAGTTTCGAGTTGCAGAGTTTCAAGTTGTGGAGTTTCTAGTTGCAGAGTCTCTAGTTGTGGAGTTTCTAGTTGCGGAGTTTCTAGCTGTTGAGTTTCTAGTTGCGGAGACTCTAGTTGTGCAGTCTCTAGTTGTGGAGTTTCTAGTTGCGGAGTTTCTAGTTGTGGAGTTTCTAGTTGTGGAGACTCTAGTTGTTGAGTTTCTAGTTGTGGAGTTTCTAGCTTTTGAGTTTCTAGTTGGAAGTTTCTAGTTGCGGAGTTTCTAGTTGCGGAATCTGTCGTTGCGCAGCCTCAAGTTGTGGAGTGTCTAATCGTGGAGTTTCTAGTTAAGTAGTTTTCTTTTTGTGGAGTCTCCAGTTGTGGAATTTCTAGTTGTAGAGTTTCTAGTTGCGGAGTTTCTAGTTGCGGAGTGTCTGGTGCTGGCGTTTCTAGTTCTGGAGTTTCTATTTGTGGAGTCTGTAGTTGTGGAATTTGTAGTTGTGGAGTATCTGGTTGTGGTGTTTCAAGTTGTGGAGTTTCTATTTGTGGAGTTTCTAGTTGTGGAGTTTCTAGTTGTTGAGTTTCTTGTTGCCGAGTTTCTAGTTGCAAAGTCTCAAGTTGTGGAGTTTCTAGTTGTGGAGTTTCTAGTTGTGGAGTTTCTAGTTGCGGAGTTTCTAGTGGCGGAGTTTCTAGCTGTGGAGTTTTTAGTTGCACAGTCTCTAGTTGGCAGTCTCTAGTTGTGGAGTCTCTAGTTGCGGAGTTTCTAGTTGTGGAGTTTCTAGTTGTGGAATTGCTAGTTGCAGAGTTTCTAGTTGCGGAGACTTTCGTAGCAGAGTCTCAAGTTGTAGAGTGTCTAGTGGTGGAGATTCTAGTTGCAGAATTTTCTAGTTGTGGAGTCTCTAGTTGTGGAGTTTCTAGTTGCGAAGTGTCTAGGTTTGGAGTTTCTAGTTGTAAAGTTTCTAGTTGTGGAGTTTCTAGTTGCGGAGTTTGTAGCTGTTGAGTTTCTAGTGGCGGAGTCTCTAGATGTGCAGTCTCTAGTTGTGGAGTCTCTTGCTGTGGAGATCCTAGTTGTGGAGCTTCTAGTTGGGATCTTTCTAGCGGTGGAGTTTCTAGTTGGGGAGTTTCTAGTTGCAGAGTTTCTAGTTGCGGACGTTCTAGCTGTGGAGTTTCTAGTTCCAGAGTTTCTAGTTGCGGGCGCTCTAGCTGTGCAGTTTCTAGTTGCAGAGTTTCTAGTGGCGTAGTTTCTAGTTGTGGTGTTTCAAGTTGTGGAGTTTCTAGTTGTGGAGTTTCTAGTTGCGGGGTTTCTAGCTGTTGAGTTTCTAGTTGCCGAGTTTCTAGTTGCAAAGTCTCAAGTTGTGGAGTTTCTAGTTGTGGAGGTTCTAGTTGTGGAGTTTCTAGTTGCGGAGTTTCTAGCTGTGGAGTTTCTAGCTTTGGAGTTTCTAGTTGCAGAGTCTCTAGTTGGCAGTCTCTAGTTGTGGAGTTTCTAGTTGTGGAGTCTCTAGTTGTGGAGTTTCTAGTTGTGGAGTTTCTAGTTGTGGAATCGCTAGTTGCAGAGTTTCTAGTTGCGGAGACTTTCGTAGCGGAGTCTCAAGTTGTAGAGTGTCTAGTCGTGGAATTTCGAGTTGCAGAGTTTTCTAGTTGAGTCACTAGTTGTGGAGTTTCTAGTTGTGGAGTTTCTTGTTGCGAAGTTTTTAGTTGCAGAGTTTCTAGTTGCGGACGTTCTAGCTGTGGAGTTTCTAGTGGCAGAGTTTCTAGTTGCATAGTTTCTAGTTGTAGAGTTTCTAGTTGTAGAGTTTCTAGTTGTGGAGTTTTAGTTGCGGAGTTTCTAGTTGTGAAGATTCTAGTTGTGGAGTTTCTAGTTGTGGAGTTTCTAGTTGTGGAGTTTTTAGTTGCAGAGTTTCTAGTTGTGGAGTCTCTAATTGTTGAGTTTCTGGTTGTGGAGTTTCTAGTTGTGGAGTTTGTAGTTGTAGAGTCTGTAGTTGTGGAGTTTCTAGTTGTGGAGTTCCTAGTTATGGAGTCTCGAGTTGTGGAGTTTCTAGTTGCGGAGTTTCTAATTGTGGAGTTTCTAGTTGTGGAATTTGTAGTTGTGGAGTATCTAGTTGCTTTGTTTGAAGTTGTGTAGTTTGTAGTTGGAGTTTCTAGGTGTGGAGTTTCTAGTTGTTGAGTTTCTAGTTGTGGAGTTTCAAGTTGTAGAATTTCTAGTTTTGAAGTTTCTAGTTGTGGATTTTCTAGTTGCGGAGTTTCTAGTTGCGGAGTTTCAAGTTGTGTAGTTTCTAGTTGGGGAGTTTCTACTTAAGTTTATAGTTGTGGATTTTCTTGTTGCAGAGTTTCGAGTTGCAGAGTTTCAAGTTGTGGAGTTTCTAGTTGCGGAGTCTCTAGTTGTGGAGTTTCTAGTTGCGGAGTTTCTAGCTGTGGAGTTTCTAGTTGCGGAGTTTCTAGCTGTGGAGTTTCTAGTTCTGGAGACTCTAGTTGTGGAGTTTCTAGTTGTGGAGTTTCTAGCTTTTTAGTTTCAAGTTGGAAGTTTCTAGTTGCGGAGTTTCTAGTTGCGGAATCTGTCGTTGCGGAGTCTCAAGTTGTGGAGTGTCTAATCGTGGAGTTTCTAGTTGCGGAGTTTTCTTTTTGTGGAGTCTCCAGTTGTGGAATTTCCAGTTGTAGAGTTTCTAGTTGCGGAGTTTCTGGTTGCGGAGTGTCTGGTGGTGGAGTTTCTAGTTGCGAAGTTTTCCAGTTGTGGAGTCTCTAGTTGTGGAGTTTCTAGTTGTGGAATTGCTAGTTGCAGAGTTTCTAGTTGCGGTGACTTTCGTTGCGGAGTCTCAAGTTGTAGAGTGTCTAGTCGTGGAGTTTCTAGTTGTTGAGTTTCTAGTGGCCGAGTTTCTAGTTGCGAAGTCTCAAGTTGTGCAGTCTCTAGTTGTGGAGTTTCTAGTTGTGGAGTTTCAAGTTGTGGAGTTTCTTGTTGTAGAGTTTCTAGTTTTGAAGTTTCTAGTTGTGGATTTTCTAGTTGCGGAGTTTCTAGTAGCGGAGTTTCAAGTTATGTAGTTTTAGTTGGGGAGTTTCTACTTAAGTTTATAGTTGTGGATTTTCTTGTTGCAGAGTTTCGAGTTGCAGAGTTTCAAGTTGTGGAGTTTCTAGTTGCAGAGTCTCTAGTTGTGGAGTTTCTAGTTGCGGAGTTTCTAGCTGTTGAGTTTCGAGTTGCGGAGACTCTAGTTGTGCAGTCTCTAGTTGTGGAGTTTCTAGTTGCGGAGTTTCTAGTTGTGGAGTTTCTAGTTGTGGAGACTCTAGTTGTTGAGTTTCTAGTTGTGGAGTTTCTAGCTTTTGAGTTTCTAGTTGGAAGTTTCTAGTTGCGGAGTTTCTAGTTGCGGAATCTGTCGTTGCGCAGCCTCAAGTTGTGGAGTGTCTAATCGTGGAGTTTCTAGTTAAGGAGTTTTCTTTTTGTGGAGTCTCCAGTTGTGGAATTTCTAGTTGTAGAGTTTCTAGTTGCGGAGTTTCTAGTTGCGGAGTGTCTGGTGCTGGAGTTTCTAGTTCTGGAGTTTCTATTTGTGGAGTCTGTAGTTGTGGAATTTGTAGTTGTGGAGTATCTGGTTGTGGTGTTTCAAGTTGTGGAGTTTCTATTTGTGGAGTTTCTATTTGTGGAGTTTCTAGTTGTTGAGTTTCTTGTTGCCGAGTTTCTAGTTGCAAAGTCTCAAGTTGTGGAGTTTCTAGTTGTGGAGTTTCTAGTTGTGGAGTTTCTAGTTGCGGAGTTTCTAGTTGCGGAGTTTCTAGCTGTGGAGTTTTTAGTTGCACAGTCTCTAGTTGGCAGTCTCTAGTTGTGAAGTCTCTAGTTGCGGAGTTTCTAGTTGTGGAGTTTCTAGTTGTGGAATTGCTAGTTGCAGAGTTTCTAGTTGCGGAGACTTTCGTAGCAGAGTCTCAAGTTGTAGAGTGTCTAGTGGTGGAGTTTCTAGTTGCAGAATTTTCTAGTTGTGGAGTCTCTAGTTGTGGAGTTTCTAGTTGCGAAGTGTCTAGTTATGGAGTTTCTAGTTGTAAAGTTTCTAGTTGTGGAGTTTCTAGTTGCGGAGTTTGTAGCTGTTGAGTTTCTAGTGGCGGAGTCTCTAGATGTGCAGTCTCTAGTTGTGGAGTCTCTTGCTGTGGAGATCCTAGTTGTGGAGCTTCTAGTTGGGAACTTTCTAGCTGTGGAGTTTCTAGTTGGGGAGTTTCTAGTTGCAGAGTTTCTAGTTGCGGACGTTCTAGCTGTGGAGTTTCTAGTTCCAGAGTTTCTAGTTGCGGGCGCTCTAGCTGTGCAGTTTCTAGTTGCAGAGTTTCTAGTGGCGTAGTTTCTAGTTGTGGTGTTTCAAGTTGTGGAGTTTCTAGTTGTGGAGTTTCTAGTTGCGGGGTTTCTAGCTGTTGAGTTTCTAGTATCCGAGTTTCTAGTTGCAAAGTCTCAAGTTGTGGAGTTTCTAGTTGTGGAGGTTCTAGTTGTGGAGTTTCTAGTTGCGGAGTTTCTAGCTGTGGAATTTCTAGCTTTGGAGTTTCTAGTTGCAGAGTCTCTAGTTGGCAGTCTCTAGTTGTGGAGTTTCTAGTTGTGGAGTCTCTAGTTGTGGAGTTTCTAGTTGTGGAGTTTCTAGTTGTGGAATCGCTAGTTGCGGAGACTTTCGTAGCGGAGTCTCAAGTTGTAGAGTGTCTAGTCGTGGAATTTCGAGTTGCAGAGTTTTCTAGTTGAGTCACTAGTTGTGGAGTTTCTAGTTGTGGAGTTTCTTGTTGCGAAGTTTTTAGTTGCAGAGTTTCTAGTTGCGGACGTTCTAGCTGTGGAGTTTCTAGTGGCAGAGTTTCTAGTTGCATAGTTTCTAGTTGTAGAGTTTCTAGTTGTGGAGTTTTAGTTGCGGAGTTTCTAGTTGTGAAGATTCTAGTTGTGGACTTTCTAGTTGTGGAGTTTCTAGTTGTGGAGTTTTTAGTTGCAGAGTTTCTAGTTGTGGAGTCTCTAATTGTTCAGTTTCTGGTTGTGGAGTTTCTAGTTGTGGAGTTTGTAGTTGTAGAGTCTGTAGTTGTGGAGTTTCTAGTTGTGGAGTTCCTAGTTATGGAGTCTCGAGTTGTGGAGTTTCTAGTTGCGGAGTTTCTAATTGTGGAGTTTCTAGTTGTGGAATTTGTAGTTGTGGAGTATCTAGTTGCGGTGTTTGAAGTTGTGGAGTTTGTAGTTGGAGTTTCTAGGTGTGGAGTTTCTAGTTGTTGAGTTTCTAGTTGTGGAGTTTCAAGTTGTAGAGTTTCTAGTTTTGAAGTTTCTAGTTGTGGATTTTCTAGTTGCGGAGTTTCTAGTTGCGGAGTTTCAAGTTGTGTAGTTTCTGGTTGGGGAGTTTCTACTTAAGTTTATAGTTGTGGATTTTCGTGTTGAATAGTTTCGAGTTGCAGAGTTTCAAGTTGTGGAGTTTCTAGTTGCGGAGTCTCTAGTTGTGGAGTTTCTAGTTGCGGAGTTTCTAGCTGTGGAGTTTCTAGTTGCGGAGTCTCTAGTTGTGCAGTCTCTAGTTGTGGAGTTTCTAGTTGCGGAGTTTCTAGCTGTGGAGTTTCTAGTTCTGGAGACTCTAGTTGTGGAGTTTCTAGTTGTGGAGTTTCTAGCTTTTTAGTTTCAAGTTGGAAGTTTCTAGTTGCGGAGTTTCCAGTTGCGGAATCGGTCGTTGCGGAGTCTCAAGTGGTGGAGTGTCTAGTCGTGGAGAATCTAGTTGCGGAGTTTTCTTTTTGTGGAGTCTCCAGTTGTGGAATTTCTAGTTGTAGAGTTTCTAGTTGCGGAGTTTCTGGTTGCGGAGTGTCTGGGGGTGGAGTTTCTAGTTGCGAAGTTTTCCAGTTGTGGAGTCTCTAGTTGTGGAGTTTCTAGTTGTGGAGTTTCTAGTTGTGGAATTGCTAGTTGCAGAGTTTCTAGTTGCGGGGACTTTCGTTGCGGAGTCTCAAGTTGTAGAGTGTCTAGTCGTGGAGTTTCTAGTTGTTGAGTTTCTAGTGGCCGAGTTTCTAGTTGCGAAGTCTCAAGTTGTGCAGTCTCTAGTTGTGGAGTTTCTAGTTGTTGAGTTTCAAGTTGTGGAGTTTCTTGTTGTAGAGTTTCTAGTTTTGAAGTTTCTAGTTGTGGATTTTCTAGTTGCGGAGTTTCTAGTAGCGGAGTTTCAAGTTGTGTAGTTTTAGTTGGCGAGTTTCTACTTAAGTTTATAGTTGTGGATTTTATTGTTGCAGAGTTTCGAGTTGCAGAGTTTCAAGTTGTGGAGTTTCTAGTTGCGGAGTCTCTAGTTGTGGAGTTTCTAGTTGCGGAGTTTCTAGCTGTTGAGTTTCTAGTTGCGGAGTCTCTAGTTGTGCAGTCTCTAGCTTTTGAGTTTCTAGTTGGAAGTTTCTAGTTGCGGAGTTTCTAGTTGCGGAATCTGTCGTTGCGGAGCCTCAAGTTGAGGAGTGTCTAATCGTGGAGTTTCTAGTTGAGGAGTTTTTTTTTGTGGAGACTCCAGTTGCGGAATTTCTAGTTGTAGAGTTTCTAGTTGAGGAGTTTTTAGTTGCGGAGTGTCTGGTGGTGGAGTTTCTAGTTCTGGAGTTTCTATTTGTGGAGTCTGTAGTTGTGGAATTTGTAGTTGTGGAGTATCTGGTTGTGGTGTTTCAAGTTGTGGAGTTTCTATTTGTGGAGTTTCTAGTTGTGGAGTTTCTAGTTGTTGAGTTTCTAGTTGCCGAGTTTCTAGTTGCAAAGTCTCAAGTTGTGGAGTTTCTAGTTGTGGAGTTTCTCGTTGTGGGGTTTCTAGTTGCGGAGTTTCTAGTTGCGGAGTTTCTAGCTGTGGAGTTTCTAGTTGCACAGTCTCTAGTTGGCAGTCTCTAGTTGTGGAGTTTCTAGTTGTGGAGTTTCTAGCGGTGGAGTTTCTACTTGCGTAGTTTCTAGTTGCAGAGTATCTAGTTCCGGAGCCTGTCGTTGCGGAGTCTCAAGTTGTGGAGTGTCTAGTCGTGGAGTTTCTAGTTGCGAAGTTTTCTAGTTGTGGAGTCTCTAGTTGTGGAGTTTCTAGTTGTGGAATTGCTAGTTGCAGAGTTTCTAGTTGCGGAAGCTTTCGTAGCGGAGTCTCAAGTTGTAGAGTGTCTAGTCGTGGAATTTCTAGTTGCGGAGTTTTCTAGTTGTGGAGTCTCTAGTTGTGGAGTTTCTAGTTGTGGAGTTTCTTGTTGCGGAGTTTCTAGTTGCAGAGTTTCTAGTTGCGGACGTTCTAGCTGTGGAGTTTCTAATTGCAGAGTTTCTAGTTGCATAGTTTCTAGTTGTAGAGTTTCTAGTTGTGGAGTTTTTAGTTGCGGAGTTTCTAGTTGTGAAGTTTCTAGTGTTGAGCTTCTAGTTGTGGAGTTTATAGTTGTGGAGTTTTTAGTTGCAGAGTTTCTAGTTGTGGACTCTCTAATTGTTGAGTCTCTTGTTGTGGAATTTCTAGTTGTGGAGTTTCTAGTTGTGGAGTTTCTAGTTGCGGAGTTTCTGGTGTTGGAGTTTCTAGTTGTGGAGTTTGTAGTTGTGGAGTCTGTAGTTGTGGAGTTTCTAGTTGTGCAGTTCCTAGTTATAGAGTCTCAAGTTGTGGAGTTTCTAGTTGCGGAGTTTCTAGTTGCAGAGTTTTCTAGTTGTGGAGTCTCTAGTTGTGGAGTTTCTAGTTGCGAAGTGTCTAGTTATGGAGTGTCTAGTTGTAAAGTTTCTAGTCGTGGAGTTTCTAGTTGCGGAGTTTCTAGTTGTGGAGTCACTAGTTCTGGAGTTTCTAGTTGTGGAGTTTCTTGTTGCGGAGTTTTTAGTTGCAGAGTTTCTAGTTGCGGACGTTCTAGCTGTGGAGTTTCTAGTGGCAGAGTTTCTAGTTGCATAGTTTCTGGTTGTAGAGTTTCTAGTTGTGGAGTTTTAGTTGCGGAGTTTCTAGTTGGCAGTCTCTAGTTGTGGAGTCTCTAGTTGTGGAGTTTCTAGTTGTGGAATTGCTAGTTGCAGAGTTTCTAGTTGCGGAGACTTTCGTAGCGGAGTCTCAAGTTGTAGAGTGTCTAGTCGTGGAATTTCTAGTTGCGGAGTTTTCTAGTTGTGGAGTCTCTAGTTGTGGAGTTTCTAGTTGTGGAGTTTCTTGTTGCGAAGTTTCTAGTTGCAGAGTATCAGGTTGCGGACGTTCTAGCTGTGGAGTTTCTAATTGCAGAGTTTCTAGTTGCATAGTTTCTGGTTGTAGAGTTTCTAGTCGTGGAGTTTCTAGTTGCGAAGTTTCTAGTTGTGAAGATTCTAGTTGTGGAGTTTCTAGTTGTGGAGTTTCTAGTTGTGGAGTTTTTAGTTGCAGAGTTTCTAGTTGTTGAGTCTCTAATTGTTGAGTTTCTGGTTGTGGAGTTTCTAGTTGTGGAGTTTGTAGTTGTAGAGTCTGTAGTTGTGGAGTTTCTATTTGTGGAGTTCCTAGTTATGGAGTCTCGAGTTGTGGAGTTTCTAGTTGCGGAGTTTCTAATTGTGGAGTTTCTAGTTGTGGAATTTGTAGTTGTGGAGTATCTAGTTGCTGTGTTTGAAGTTGTGGAGTTTGTAGTTGGAGTTTCTAGGTGTGGAGTTTCTAGTTGTTGAGTTTCTAGTTGTGGAGTTTCAAGTTGTAGAGTTTCTAGTTTTGAAGTTTCTAGTTGTGGATTTTCTAGTTGCGGAGTTTCTAGTTGCGGAGTTTCAAGTTGTGTAGTTTCTAGTTGGGGAGTTTCTACTTAAGTTTATAGTTGTGGATTTTCTTGTTGCAGAGTTTCGAGTTGCAGAGTTTCAAGTTGTGGAGTTTCTAGTTGCGGAGTCTCTAGTTGTGGAGTTTCTAGTTGCGGAGTTTCTAGCTGTGGAGTTTCTAGTTGCGGAGTCTCTAATTGTGCAGTCTCTAGTTGTGGAGTTTCTAGTTGCGGAGTTTCTAGCTGTGGAGTTTCTAGTTCTGGAGACTCTAGTTGTGGAGTTTCTAGTTGTGGAGTTTCTAGTTGTGGAATTGCTAGTTGCAGAGTTTCTAGTTGCGGTGACTTTCGTTGCGGAGTCTCAAGTTGTAGAGTGTCTAGTCGTGGAGTTTCTAGTTGTTGAGTTTCTAGTGTCCGAGTTTCTAGTTGCGAAGTCTCAAGTTGTGCAGTCTCTAGTTGTGGAGTTTCTAGTTGTGGAGTTTCAAGTTGTGGAGTTTCTTGTTGTAGAGTTTCTAGTTTTGAAGTTTCTAGTTGTGGATTTTCTAGTTGCGGAGTTTCTTAGTAGCGGAGTTTCAAGTTGTGTAGTTTTAGTTGGGGAGTTTCTACTTAAGTTTATAGTTGTGGATTTTCTTGTTGCAGAGTTTCGAGATGCAGAGTTTCAAGTTGTGGAGTTTCTAGTTGCGGAGTCTCTAGTTGTGGAGTTTCTAGTTGCGGAGTTTCTAGCTGTTGAGTTTCTAGTTGCGGAGACTCTAGTTGTGCAGTCTCTAGTTGTGGAGTTTCTAGTTGCGGAGTTTCTAGTTGTGGAGTTTCTAGTTGTGGAGTTTCTTGTTGCGGAAATTCTAGTTGCAGAGTTTCTAGTTGCGGACGTTCTAGCTGTGGAGTTTCTAATTGCAGAGTTTCTAGTTGCATAGTTTCTAGTTGTAGAGTTTCTAGTTGTGGAGTTTTTAGTTGCGGAGTTTCTAGTTGTGAAGTTTCTAGTGTTGAGCTTCTAGTTGTGGAGTTTCTACTTGTGGAGTTTCTAGTTGCGGAGTTTCTGGTGTTGGAGTTTCTAGTTGTGGAGTTTGTAGTTGTGGAGTCTGTAGTTGTGGAGTTTCTAGTTGTGGAGTTCCTAGTTATAGAGTCTCAAGTTGTGGAGTTTCTAGTTGCGGAGTTTCTAGTTGCAGAGTTTTCTAGTTGTGGAGTCTCTAGTTGTGGAGTTTCTAGTTGCGAAGTGTCTAGTTATGGAGTGTCTAGTTGTAAAGTTTCTAGTCGTGGAGTTTCTAGTTGCGGAGTTTCTAGTTGTGGAGTCACTAGTTGTGGAGTTTCTAGTTGTGGAGTTTCTTGTTGCGGAGTTTTTAGTTGCAGAGTTTCTAGTTGCGGACGTTCTAGCTGTGGAGTTTCTAGTGGCAGAGTTTCTAGTTGCATAGTTTCTGGTTGTAGAGTTTCTTGTTGTGGAGTTTTAGTTGCGGAGTTTCTAGTTGGCAGTCTCTAGTTGTGGAGTCTCTAGTTGTGGAGTTTCTAGTTGTGGAATTGCTAGTTGCAGAGTTTCTAGTTGCGGAGACTTTCGTAGCGGAGTCTCAAGTTGTAGAGTGTCTAGTCGTGGAATTTCGAGTTGCAGAGTTTTCTAGTTGAGTCACTAGTTGTGGAGTTTCTAGTTGTGGAGTTTCTTGTTGCGAAGTTTTTAGCTGCAGAGTTTCTAGTTGCGGACGTTCTAGCTGTGGAGTTTCTAGTGGCAGAGTTTCTAGTTGCATAGTTTCTAGTTGTAGAGTTTCTACTTGTGGAGCTTTAGTTGCGGAGTTTCTAGTTGTGAAGATTCTAGTTGTGGAGTTTCTAGTTGTGGAGTTTCTAGTTGTGGAGTTTTTAGTTGCAGAGTTTCTAGTTGTGGAGTCTATAATTGTTGAGTTTCTGGTTGTGGAGTTTCTAGTTGTGGAGTTTGTAGTTGTAGAGTCTGTAGTTGTGGAGTTTCTAGTTGTGGAGTTCCTAGTTATGGAGTCTCGAGTTGTGGAGTTTCTAGTTGCGGAGTTTCTAATTGTGGAGTTTCTAGTTGCGGAGTTTCAAGTTGTGTAGTTTCTGGTTGGGGAGTTTCTACTTAAGTTTATAGTTGTGGATTTTCGTGTTGAATAGTTTCGAGTTGCAGAGTTTCAAGTTGTGGAGTTTCTAGTTGCGGAGTCTCTAGTTGTGGAGTTTCTAGTTGCGGAGTTTCTAGCTGTGGAGTTTCTAGTTGCGGAGTCTCTAGTTGTGCAGTCTCTAGTTGTGGAGTTTCTAGTTGCGGAGTTTCTAGCTGTGGAGTTTCTAGTTCTGGAGACTCTAGTTGTGGAGTTTCTAGTTGTGGAGTTTCTAGCTTTTTAGTTTCAAGTTGGAAGTTTCTAGTTGCGGAGTTTCCAGTTGCGGAATCGGTCGTTGCGGAGTCTCAAGTGGTGGAGTGTCTAGTCGTGGAGAATCTAGTTGCGGAGTTTTCTTTTTGTGGAGTCTCCAGTTGTGGAATTTCTAGTTGTAGAGTTTCTAGTTGCGGAGTTTCTGGTTGCGGAGTGTCTGGGGGTGGAGTTTCTAGTTGCGAAGTTTTCCAGTTGTGGAGTCTCTAGTTGTGGAGTTTCTAGTTGTGGAGTTTCTAGTTGTGGAATTGCTAGTTGCAGAGTTTCTAGTTGCGGGGACTTTCGTTGCGGAGTCTCAAGTTGTAGAGTGTCTAGTCGTGGAGTTTCTAGTTGTTGAGTTTCTAGTGGCCGAGTTTCTAGTTGCGAAGTCTCAAGTTGTGCAGTCTCTAGTTGTGGAGTTTCTAGTTGTTGAGTTTCAAGTTGTGGAGTTTCTTGTTGTAGAGTTTCTAGTTTTGAAGTTTCTAGTTGTGGATTTTCTAGTTGCGGAGTTTCTAGTAGCGGAGTTTCAAGTTGTGTAGTTTTAGTTGGCGAGTTTCTACTTAAGTTTATAGTTGTGGATTTTATTGTTGCAGAGTTTCGAGTTGCAGAGTTTCAAGTTGTGGAGTTTCTAGTTGCGGAGTCTCTAGTTGTGGAGTTTCTAGTTGCGGAGTTTCTAGCTGTTGAGTTTCTAGTTGCGGAGTCTCTAGTTGTGCAGTCTCTAGCTTTTGAGTTTCTAGTTGGAAGTTTCTAGTTGCGGAGTTTCTAGTTGCGGAATCTGTCGTTGCGGAGCCTCAAGTTGAGGAGTGTCTAATCGTGGAGTTTCTAGTTGAGGAGTTTTTTTTTGTGGAGACTCCAGTTGCGGAATTTCTAGTTGTAGAGTTTCTAGTTGAGGAGTTTTTAGTTGCGGAGTGTCTGGTGGTGGAGTTTCTAGTTCTGGAGTTTCTATTTGTGGAGTCTGTAGTTGTGGAATTTGTAGTTGTGGAGTATCTGGTTGTGGTGTTTCAAGTTGTGGAGTTTCTATTTGTGGAGTTTCTAGTTGTGGAGTTTCTAGTTGTTGAGTTTCTAGTTGCCGAGTTTCTAGTTGCAAAGTCTCAAGTTGTGGAGTTTCTAGTTGTGGAGTTTCTCGTTGTGGGGTTTCTAGTTGCGGAGTTTCTAGTTGCGGAGTTTCTAGCTGTGGAGTTTCTAGTTGCACAGTCTCTAGTTGGCAGTCTCTAGTTGTGGAGTTTCTAGTTGTGGAGTTTCTAGCGGTGGAGTTTCTACTTGCGTAGTTTCTAGTTGCAGAGTATCTAGTTCCGGAGCCTGTCGTTGCGGAGTCTCAAGTTGTGGAGTGTCTAGTCGTGGAGTTTCTAGTTGCGAAGTTTTCTAGTTGTGGAGTCTCTAGTTGTGGAGTTTCTAGTTGTGGAATTGCTAGTTGCAGAGTTTCTAGTTGCGGAAGCTTTCGTAGCGGAGTCTCAAGTTGTAGAGTGTCTAGTCGTGGAATTTCTAGTTGCGGAGTTTTCTAGTTGTGGAGTCTCTAGTTGTGGAGTTTCTAGTTGTGGAGTTTCTTGTTGCGGAGTTTCTAGTTGCAGAGTTTCTAGTTGCGGACGTTCTAGCTGTGGAGTTTCTAATTGCAGAGTTTCTAGTTGCATAGTTTCTAGTTGTAGAGTTTCTAGTTGTGGAGTTTTTAGTTGCGGAGTTTCTAGTTGTGAAGTTTCTAGTGTTGAGCTTCTAGTTGTGGAGTTTATAGTTGTGGAGTTTTTAGTTGCAGAGTTTCTAGTTGTGGACTCTCTAATTGTTGAGTCTCTTGTTGTGGAATTTCTAGTTGTGGAGTTTCTAGTTGTGGAGTTTCTAGTTGCGGAGTTTCTGGTGTTGGAGTTTCTAGTTGTGGAGTTTGTAGTTGTGGAGTCTGTAGTTGTGGAGTTTCTAGTTGTGCAGTTCCTAGTTATAGAGTCTCAAGTTGTGGAGTTTCTAGTTGCGGAGTTTCTAGTTGCAGAGTTTTCTAGTTGTGGAGTCTCTAGTTGTGGAGTTTCTAGTTGCGAAGTGTCTAGTTATGGAGTGTCTAGTTGTAAAGTTTCTAGTCGTGGAGTTTCTAGTTGCGGAGTTTCTAGTTGTGGAGTCACTAGTTCTGGAGTTTCTAGTTGTGGAGTTTCTTGTTGCGGAGTTTTTAGTTGCAGAGTTTCTAGTTGCGGACGTTCTAGCTGTGGAGTTTCTAGTGGCAGAGTTTCTAGTTGCATAGTTTCTGGTTGTAGAGTTTCTAGTTGTGGAGTTTTAGTTGCGGAGTTTCTAGTTGGCAGTCTCTAGTTGTGGAGTCTCTAGTTGTGGAGTTTCTAGTTGTGGAATTGCTAGTTGCAGAGTTTCTAGTTGCGGAGACTTTCGTAGCGGAGTCTCAAGTTGTAGAGTGTCTAGTCGTGGAATTTCTAGTTGCGGAGTTTTCTAGTTGTGGAGTCTCTAGTTGTGGAGTTTCTAGTTGTGGAGTTTCTTGTTGCGAAGTTTCTAGTTGCAGAGTATCAGGTTGCGGACGTTCTAGCTGTGGAGTTTCTAATTGCAGAGTTTCTAGTTGCATAGTTTCTGGTTGTAGAGTTTCTAGTCGTGGAGTTTCTAGTTGCGAAGTTTCTAGTTGTGAAGATTCTAGTTGTGGAGTTTCTAGTTGTGGAGTTTCTAGTTGTGGAGTTTTTAGTTGCAGAGTTTCTAGTTGTTGAGTCTCTAATTGTTGAGTTTCTGGTTGTGGAGTTTCTAGTTGTGGAGTTTGTAGTTGTAGAGTCTGTAGTTGTGGAGTTTCTATTTGTGGAGTTCCTAGTTATGGAGTCTCGAGTTGTGGAGTTTCTAGTTGCGGAGTTTCTAATTGTGGAGTTTCTAGTTGTGGAATTTGTAGTTGTGGAGTATCTAGTTGCTGTGTTTGAAGTTGTGGAGTTTGTAGTTGGAGTTTCTAGGTGTGGAGTTTCTAGTTGTTGAGTTTCTAGTTGTGGAGTTTCAAGTTGTAGAGTTTCTAGTTTTGAAGTTTCTAGTTGTGGATTTTCTAGTTGCGGAGTTTCTAGTTGCGGAGTTTCAAGTTGTGTAGTTTCTAGTTGGGGAGTTTCTACTTAAGTTTATAGTTGTGGATTTTCTTGTTGCAGAGTTTCGAGTTGCAGAGTTTCAAGTTGTGGAGTTTCTAGTTGCGGAGTCTCTAGTTGTGGAGTTTCTAGTTGCGGAGTTTCTAGCTGTGGAGTTTCTAGTTGCGGAGTCTCTAATTGTGCAGTCTCTAGTTGTGGAGTTTCTAGTTGCGGAGTTTCTAGCTGTGGAGTTTCTAGTTCTGGAGACTCTAGTTGTGGAGTTTCTAGTTGTGGAGTTTCTAGTTGTGGAATTGCTAGTTGCAGAGTTTCTAGTTGCGGTGACTTTCGTTGCGGAGTCTCAAGTTGTAGAGTGTCTAGTCGTGGAGTTTCTAGTTGTTGAGTTTCTAGTGTCCGAGTTTCTAGTTGCGAAGTCTCAAGTTGTGCAGTCTCTAGTTGTGGAGTTTCTAGTTGTGGAGTTTCAAGTTGTGGAGTTTCTTGTTGTAGAGTTTCTAGTTTTGAAGTTTCTAGTTGTGGATTTTCTAGTTGCGGAGTTTCTTAGTAGCGGAGTTTCAAGTTGTGTAGTTTTAGTTGGGGAGTTTCTACTTAAGTTTATAGTTGTGGATTTTCTTGTTGCAGAGTTTCGAGATGCAGAGTTTCAAGTTGTGGAGTTTCTAGTTGCGGAGTCTCTAGTTGTGGAGTTTCTAGTTGCGGAGTTTCTAGCTGTTGAGTTTCTAGTTGCGGAGACTCTAGTTGTGCAGTCTCTAGTTGTGGAGTTTCTAGTTGCGGAGTTTCTAGTTGTGGAGTTTCTAGTTGTGGAGTTTCTTGTTGCGGAAATTCTAGTTGCAGAGTTTCTAGTTGCGGACGTTCTAGCTGTGGAGTTTCTAATTGCAGAGTTTCTAGTTGCATAGTTTCTAGTTGTAGAGTTTCTAGTTGTGGAGTTTTTAGTTGCGGAGTTTCTAGTTGTGAAGTTTCTAGTGTTGAGCTTCTAGTTGTGGAGTTTCTAGTTGTGGAGTTTTTAGTTGCAGAGTTTCTAGTTGTGGAGTCTCTAATTGTTGAGTCTCTTGTTGTGGAATTTCTAGTTGTGGAGTTTCTACTTGTGGAGTTTCTAGTTGCGGAGTTTCTGGTGTTGGAGTTTCTAGTTGTGGAGTTTGTAGTTGTGGAGTCTGTAGTTGTGGAGTTTCTAGTTGTGGAGTTCCTAGTTATAGAGTCTCAAGTTGTGGAGTTTCTAGTTGCGGAGTTTCTAGTTGCAGAGTTTTCTAGTTGTGGAGTCTCTAGTTGTGGAGTTTCTAGTTGCGAAGTGTCTAGTTATGGAGTGTCTAGTTGTAAAGTTTCTAGTCGTGGAGTTTCTAGTTGCGGAGTTTCTAGTTGTGGAGTCACTAGTTGTGGAGTTTCTAGTTGTGGAGTTTCTTGTTGCGGAGTTTTTAGTTGCAGAGTTTCTAGTTGCGGACGTTCTAGCTGTGGAGTTTCTAGTGGCAGAGTTTCTAGTTGCATAGTTTCTGGTTGTAGAGTTTCTTGTTGTGGAGTTTTAGTTGCGGAGTTTCTAGTTGGCAGTCTCTAGTTGTGGAGTCTCTAGTTGTGGAGTTTCTAGTTGTGGAATTGCTAGTTGCAGAGTTTCTAGTTGCGGAGACTTTCGTAGCGGAGTCTCAAGTTGTAGAGTGTCTAGTCGTGGAATTTCGAGTTGCAGAGTTTTCTAGTTGAGTCACTAGTTGTGGAGTTTCTAGTTGTGGAGTTTCTTGTTGCGAAGTTTTTAGCTGCAGAGTTTCTAGTTGCGGACGTTCTAGCTGTGGAGTTTCTAGTGGCAGAGTTTCTAGTTGCATAGTTTCTAGTTGTAGAGTTTCTAGTTGTGGAGCTTTAGTTGCGGAGTTTCTAGTTGTGAAGATTCTAGTTGTGGAGTTTCTAGTTGTGGAGTTTCTAGTTGTGGAGTTTTTAGTTGCAGAGTTTCTAGTTGTGGAGTCTATAATTGTTGAGTTTCTGGTTGTGGAGTTTCTAGTTGTGGAGTTTGTAGTTGTAGAGTCTGTAGTTGTGGAGTTTCTAGTTGTGGAGTTCCTAGTTATGGAGTCTCGAGTTGTGGAGTTTCTAGTTGCGGAGTTTCTAATTGTGGAGTTTCTAGTTGTGGAATTTGTAGTTGTGGAGTATCTAGTTGCTGTGTTTGAAGTTGTGGAGTTTGTAGTTGGAGTTTCTAGGTGTGGAGTTTCTAGTTGTTGAGTTTCTAGTTGTGGAGTTTCAAGTTGTAGAGTTTCTAGTTTTGAAGTTTCTAGTTGTGGATTTTCTAGTTGCGGAGTTTCTAGTTGCGGAGTTTCTAGTTGCGGAGTTTCAAGTTGTGTAGTTTCTAGTTGGGGAGTTTCTACTTAAGTTTATAGTTGTGGATTTTCTTGTTGCAGAGTTTCGAGTTGCAGAGTTTCAAGTTGTGGAGTTTCTAGTTGCGGAGTCTCTAGTTGTGGAGTTTCTAGTTGCGGAGTTTCTAGCTGTGGAGTTTCTAGTTGCGGAGTCTCTAGTTGTGCAGTCTCTAGTTGTGGAGTTTCTTGTTGCGGAGTTTCTAGCTGTAGAGTTTCTAGTTCTGGAGACTCTAGTTGTGGAGTTTCTAGTTGTGGAGTTTCTAGTTGTGGAATTGCTAGTTGCAGAGTTTCTAGTTGCGGTGACTTTCGTTGCGGAGTCTCAAGTTGTAGAGTGTCTAGTCGTGGAGTTTCTAGTTGTTGAGTTTCTAGTGTCCGAGTTTCTAGTTGCGAAGTCTCAAGTTGTGCAGTCTCTAGTTGTGGAGTTTCTAGTTGTGGAGTTTCAAGTTGTGGAGTTTCTTGTTGTAGAGTTTCTAGTTTTGAAGTTTCTAGTTGTGGATTTTCTAGTTGCGGAGTTTCTTAGTAGCGGAGTTTCAAGTTGTGTAGTTTTAGTTGGGGAGTTTCTACTTAAGTTTATAGTTGTGGATTTTCTTGTTGCAGAGTTTCGAGATGCAGAGTTTAAAGTTGTGGAGTTTCTAGTTGCGGAGTTTCTAGTTGTGGAGTTTCTAGTTGCGGAGTTTCTAGCTGTTGAGTTTCTAGTTGCGGAGACTCTAGTTGTGCAGTCTCTAGTTGTCGAGTTTCTAGTTGCGGAGTTTCTAGTTGTGGAGTTTCTAGTTGTGGAGACTCTAGTTGTGGAGTTTCTAGTTGTGGAGTTTCTAGCTTTTGAGTTTCTAGTTGGAAGTTTCTAGTTGCGGAGTTTCTAGTTGCGGAATCTGTCGTTGCGCAGCCTCAAGTTGTGGAGTGTCTAATCGCGGAGTTTCTAGTTAAGGAGTTCTCTTTTTGTGGAGTCTCCAGTTGTGGAATTTCTAGTTGTAGAGTTTCTAGTTGAGGAGTTTCTAGTTGCGGAGTGTCTGGTGGTGGAGTTTCTAGTTCTGGAGTTTCTATTTGTGGAGTCTGTAGTTGTGGAATTTGTAGTTGTGGAGTATCTGGTTGTGGTGTTTCAAGTTGTGGAGTTTCTATTTGTGGAGTTTCTAGTTGTGGAGTTTCTAGTTGTTGAGTTTCTTGTTGCCGAGTTTCTAGTTGCAAAGTCTCAAGTTGTGGAGTTTCTAGTTGTGGAGTTTCTAGTTGTGGAGTTTCTAGTTGCGGAGTTTCTAGTTGCGGAGTTTCTAGCTGGGGAGTTTCTAGTTGCACAGTCTCTAGTTGGCAGTCTCTAGTTGTGGAGTCTCCAGTTGTGGAGTTTCTAGTTGTGGAATTGCTAGTTGCAGAGTTTCTAGTTGCGGAGACTTTCGTAGCGGAGTCTCAAGTTGTAGAGTGTCTAGTGGGGAGTTTCTAGTTGCAGAATTTTCTAATTGTGGAGTCTCTAGTTGTGGAGTTTCTAGTTGCGAAGTGTCTAGTTATGGAGTTTCTAGTTGTAAAGTTTCTAGTTGTGGAGTTTCTAGTTGCGGAGTTTGTAGCTGTTGAGTTTCTAGTGGCGGAGTCTCTAGATGTGCAGTCTCTAGCTGTGGAGTCTCTTGCTGTGGAGATCCTAGTTGTGGAGCTTCTAGTTGGGAACTTTCTAGCTGTGGAGTTTCTAGTTGGGGAGTTTCTAGTTGCAGAGTTTCTAGTTGCGGACGTTCTAGCTGTGGAGTTTCTAGTTGCGGGCGCTCTAGCTGTGCAGTTTCTAGTTGCAGAGTTTCTAGTGGCGTAGTTTCTAGTTGTGGTGTTTCAAGTTGTGGAGTTTCTAGTTGTGGAGTTTCTAGTTGCGGGGTTTCTAGCTGTTGAGTTTCTAGTTGCCGAGTTTCTAGTTGCAAAGTCTCAAGTTGTGGAGTTTCTAGTTGTGGAGGTTCTAGTTGTGGAGTTTCTAGTTGCGGAGTTTCTAGCTGTGGAGTTTCTAGCTTTGGAGTTTCTAGTTGCAGAGTCTCTAGTTGGCAGTCTCTAGTTGTGGAGTTTCTAGTTGTGGAGTCTCTAGTGGTGGAGTTTGTAGTTGTGGAGTTTCTAGTTGTGGAATCGCTAGTTGCAGAGTTTCTAGTTGCGGAGACTTTCGTAGCGGAGTCTCAAGTTGTAGAGTGTCTAGTCGTGGAATTTCGAGTTGCAGAGTTTTCTAGTTGAGTCACTAGTTGTGGAGTTTCTAGTTGTGGAGTTTCTTGTTGCGAAGTTTTTAGTTGCAGAGTTTCTAGTTGCGGACGTTCTAGCTGTGGAGTTTCTAGTGGCAGAGTTTCTAGTTGCATAGTTTCTAGTTGTAGAGTTTCTAGTTGTGGAGTTTTAGTTGCGGAGTTTCTAGTTGTGAAGATTCTAGTTGTGGAGTTTCTAGTTGTGGAGTTTCTAGTTGTGGAGTTTTTAGTTGCAGAGTTTCTAGTTGTGGAGTCTCTAATTGTTGAGTTTCTGGTTGTGGAGTTTCTAGTTGTGGAGTTTGTAGTTGTAGAGTCTGTAGTTGTGGAGTTTCTAGTTGTGGAGTTCCTAGTTATGGAGTCTCGAGTTGTGGAGTTTCTAGTTGCGGAGTTTCTAATTGTGGAGTTTCTAGTTGTGGAGTTTGTAGTTGTGGAGTATCTAGTTGCTGTGTTTGAAGTTGTGGAGTTTGTAGTTGGAGTTTCTAGGTGTGGAGTTTCTAGATGTTGAGTTTCTAGTTGTGGAGTTTCAAGTTGTAGAGTTTCTAGTTTTGAAGTTTCTAGTTGTGGATTTTCTGGTTCCGGAGTTTCTAGTTGCGGAGTTTCAAGTTGTGTAGTTTCTAGTTGAGGAGTTTCTACTTAAGTTTATAGTTGTGGATTTTCTTGTTGCAGAGTTTCGAGTTGCAGAGTTTCAAGTTGTGGAGTTTCTAGTTGCGGAGTCTCTAGTTGTGGAGTTTCTAGTTCTGGAGACTCTAGTTGTGGAGTTTCTAGTTGTGGAGTTTCTAGCTTTTTAGTTTCAAGTTGGAAGTTTCTAGTTGCGGAGTTTCTAGTTGCGGAATCTGTCGTTGCGGAGTCTCAAGTTGTGGAGTGTCTAATCGTGGAGTTTCTAGTTGCGGAGTTTTCTTTTTGTGGAGTCTCCAGTTGTGGAATTTCCAGTTGTAGAGTTTCTAGTTGCGGAGTTTCTGGTTGCGGAGTGTCTGGTGGTGGAGTTTCTAGTTGCGAAGTTTTCCAGTTGTGGAGTCTCTAGTTGTGGAGTTTCTAGTTGTGGAGTTTCTAGTTGTGGAATTGCCAGTTGCAGAGTTTCTAGTTGCGGTGACTTCCGTTGCGGAGTCTCAAGTTGTAGAGTGTCTAGTCGTGGAGTTTCTAGTTGTTGAGTTTCTAGTGGCCGAGTTTCTAGTTGCGAAGTCTCAAGTTGTGCAGTCTCTAGTTGTGGAGTTTCTAATTGTGGAGTTTCAAGTTGTGGAGTTTCTTGTTGTAGAGTTTCTAGTTTTGAAGTTTCTAGTTGTGGATTTCCTAGTTGCGGAGTTTCTAGTAGCGGAGTTTCAAGTTGTGTAGTTTTAGTTGGGGAGTTTCTACTTAAGTTTATAGTTGTGGATTTTCTTGTTGCAGAGTTTCGAGTTGCAGAGTTTCAAGTTGTGGAGTTTCTAGTTGCAGAGTCTCTAGTTGTGGAGTTTCTAGTTGCGGAGTTTCTAGCTGTTGAGTTTCTAGTTGCGGAGACTCTAGTTGTGCAGTCTCTAGTTGTGGAGTTTCTAGTTGCGGAGTTTCTAGTTGTGGAGTTTCTAGTTGTGGAGACTCTAGTTGTGGAGTTTCTAGTTGTGGAGTTTCTAGCTTTTGAGTTTCTAGTTGGAAGTTTCTAGTTGCGGAGTTTCTAGTTGCGGAATCTGTCGTTGCGAGCCTCAAGTTGTGGAGTGTCTAATTGTGCAGTTTCTAGTTAAGGAGTTTTCTTTTTGTGGAGTCTCCAGTTGTGGAATTTCTAGTTGTAGAGTTTCTAGTTGCGGAGTTTCTAGTTGCGGAGTGTCTGGTGCTGGAGTTTCTAGTTCTGGAGTTTCTATTTGTGGAGTCTGTAGTTGTGGAATTTGTAGTTGTGGAGTATCTGGTTGTGGTGTTTCAAGTTGTGGAGTTTCTATTTGTGGAGTTTCTAGTTGTGGAGTTTCTAGTTGTTGAGTTTCTTGTTGCCGAGTTTCTAGTTGCAAAGTCTCAAGTTGTGGAGTTTCTAGTTGTGGAGTTTCTAGTTGTGGAGTTTCTAGTTGCGGAGTTTCTAGTTGCGGAGTTTCTAGCTGTGGAGTTTTTAGTTGCACAGTCTTTAGTTGGCAGTCTCTAGTTGTGGAGTCTCTAGTTGTGGAGTTTCTAGTTGTGGAGTTTCTAGTTGTGGAATTGCTAGTTGCAGAGTTTCTAGTTGCGGAGACTTTCGTAGCAGAGTCTCAAGTTGTAGAGTGTCTAGTGGTGGAGTTTCTAGTTGCAGAATTTTCTAGTTGCGGAGTCTCTAGTTGTGGAGTTTCTAGTTGCGAAGTGTCTAGTTATGGAGTTTCTAGTTGTAAAGTTTCTAGTTGTGGAGTTTCTAGTTGCGGAGTTTGTAGCTGTTGAGTTTCTAGTGGCGGAGTCTCTAGATGTGCAGTCTCTAGTTGTGGAGTCTCTTGCTGTGGAGATCCTAGTTGTGGAGCTTCTAGTTGGGAACTTTCTAGCTGTGGAGTTTCTAGTTGGGGAGTTTCTAGTTGCAGAGTTTCTAGTTGCGGACGTTCTAGCTGTGGAGTTTCTAGTTCCAGAGTTTCTAGTTGCGGGCGCTCTAGCTGTGCAGTTTCTAGTTGCAGAGTTTCTAGTGGCGTAGTTTCTAGTTGTGGTGTTTCAAGTTGTGGAGTTTCTAGTTGTGGAGTTTCTAGTTGCGGGGTTTCTAGCTGTTGAGTTTCTAGTTGCCGAGTTTCTAGTTGCAAAGTCTCAAGTTGTGGAGTTTCTAGTTGTGGAGGTTCTAGTTGTGGAGTTTCTAGTTGCGGAGTTTCTAGCTGTGGAGTTTCTAGCTTTGGAGTTTCTAGTTGCAGAGTCTCTAGTTGGCAGTCTCTAGTTGTGGAGTTTCTAGTTGTGGAGTCTCTAGTTGTGGAGTTTCTAGTTGTGGAGTTTCTAGTTGTGGAATCGCTAGTTGCAGAGTTTCTAGTTGCGGAGACTTTCGTAGCGGAGTCTCAAGTTGTAGAGTGTCTAGTCGTGGAATTTCGAGTTGCAGAGTTTTCTAGTTGAGTCACTAGTTGTGGAGTTTCTAGTTGTGGAGTTTCTTGTTGCGAAGTTTTTAGTTGCAGAGTTTCTAGTTGCGGACGTTCTAGCTGTGGAGTTTCTAGTGGCAGAGTTTCTAGTTGCATAGTTTCTAGTTGTAGAGTTTCTAGTTGTGGAGTTTTAGTTGCGGAGTTTCTAGTTGTGAAGATTCTAGTTGTGGAGTTTCTAGTTGTGGAGTTTCTAGTTGTGGAGTTTTTAGTTGCAGAGTTTCTAGTTGTGGAGTCTCTAATTGTTCAGTTTCTGGTTGTGGAGTTTCTAGTTGTGGAGTTTGTAGTTGTAGAGTCTGTAGTTGTGGAGTTTCTAGTTGTGGAGTTCCTAGTTATGGAGTCTCGAGTTGTGGAGTTTCTAGTTGCGGAGTTTCTAATTGTGGAGTTTCTAGTTGTGGAATTTGTAGTTGTGGAGTATCTAGTTGCGGTGTTTGAAGTTGTGGAGTTTGTAGTTGGAGTTTCTAGGTGTGGAGTTTCTAGTTGTTGAGTTTCTAGTTGCGGAGTTTCAAGTTGTGTAGTTTCTGGTTGGGGAGTTTCTACTTAAGTTTATAGTTGTGGATTTTCTTGTTGCAGAGTTTCGAGTTGCAGAGTTTCAAGTTGTGGAGTTTCTAGTTGCGGAGTCTCTAGTTGTGGAGTTTCTAGTTGCGGAGTTTCTAGCTGTGGAGTTTCTAGTTGCGGAGTCTCTAGTTGTGCAGTCTCTAGTTGTGGAGTTTCTAGTTGCGGAGTTTCTAGCTGTGGAGTTTCTAGTTCTGGAGACTCTAGTTGTGGAGTTTCTAGTTGTGGAGTTTCTAGCTTTTTAGTTTCAAGTTGGAAGTTTCTAGTTGCGGAGTTTCCAGTTGCGGAATCGGTCGTTGCGGAGTCTCAAGTGGTGGAGTGTCTAGTCGTGGAGATTCTAGTTGCGGAGCTTTCTTTTTGTGGAGTCTCCAGTTGTGGAATTTCTAGTTGTAGAGTTTCTAGTTGCGGAGTTTCTGGTTGCGGAGTGTCTGGTGGTGGAGTTTCTAGTTGCGAAGTTTTCCAGTTGTGGAGTCTCTAGTTGTGGAGTTTCTAGTTGTGGAGTTTCTAGTTGTGGAATTGCTAGTTGCAGAGTTTCTAGTTGCGGAGACTTTCGTTGCGGAGTCTCAAGTTGTAGAGTGTCTAGTCGTGGAGTTTCTAGTTGTTGAGTTTCTAGTGGCCGAGTTTCTAGTTGCGAAGTCTCAAGTTGTGCAGTCTCTAGTTGTGGAGTTCCTAGTTGTGGAGTTTCAAGTTGTGGAGTTTCTTGTGGTAGAGTTTCTAGTTTTGAAGTTTCTAGTTGTGGATTTTCTAGTTGCGGAGTTTCTAGTAGCGGAGTTTCAAGTTGTGTTGTTTTAGTTGGCGAGTTTCTACTTAAGTTTATAGTTGTGGATTTTCTTGTTGCAGAGTTTCGAGTTGCAGAGTTTCAAGTTGTGGAGTTTCTAGTTGCGGAGTCTCTAGTTGTGGAGTTTCTAGTTGCGGAGTTTCTAGCTGTTGAGTTTCTAGTTGCGGAGTCTCTAGTTGTGCAGTCTCTAGTTGTGGAGTTTCTAGTTGCGGAATTTCTAGTTGTGGAGTTTCTAGTTGTGGAGACTCTAGTTGTGGAGTTTCTAGTTGTGGAATTTCTAGCTTTTGAGTTTCTAGTTGGAAGTTTCTAGTTGCGCAGTTTCTAGTTGCGGAATCTGTCGTTGCGGAGCCTCAAGTTGAGGAGTGTCTAATCGTGGAGTTTCTAGTTGAGGAGTTTTCTTTTTGTGGAGTCTCCAGTTGTGGAATTTCTAGTTGTAGAGTTTCTAGTTGAGGAGTTTCTAGTTGCAGAGTGTCTGGTGGTGGAGTTTCTAGTTCTGGAGTTTCTATTTGTGGAGTCTGTAGTTGTGGAATTTGTAGTTGTGGAGTATCTGGTTGTGGTGTTTCAAGTTGTGGAGTTTCTATATGTGGAGTTTCTAGTTGTGGAGTTTCTAGTTCTTGAGTTTCTAGTTGCCGAGTTTCTAGTTGCAAAGTCTCAAGTTGTGGAGTTTCTAGTTGTGGAGTTTCTCGTTGTGGAGTTTCTAGTTGCGGAGTTTCTAGTTGCGGAGTTTCTAGCTGTGGAGTTTCTAGTTGCACAGTCTCTAGTTGGCAGTCTCTAGTTGTGGAGTTTCTAGTTGTGGAGTTTCTAGCGGTGGAGTTTCTACTTGCGTAGTTTCTAGTTGCAGAGTTTCTAGTTGCGGAGCCTGTCGTTGCGGAGTCTCAAGTTGTGGAGTGTCTAGTCGTGGAGTTTCTAGTTGCGAAGTTTTCTAGTTGTGGAGTCTCTAGTTGTGGAGTTTCTAGTTGTGGAGTTTCTAGTTGTGGAATTGCTAGTTGCAGAGTTTCTAGTTGCGGAGACTTTCGTAGCGGAGTCTCAAGTTGTAGAGTGTCTAGTCGTGGAATTTCTAGTTGCGGAGTTTTCTAGTTGTGGAGTCTCTAGTTGTGGAGTTTCTAGTTGTGGAGTTTCTTGTTGCGGAGTTTCTAGTTGCAGATTTTCTAGTTGCGGACGTTCTAGCTGTGGAGTTTCTAATTGCAGAGTTTCTAGTTGCATAGTTTCTAGTTGTAGAGTTTCTAGTTGTGGAGTTTTTAGTTGCGGAGTTTCTAGTTGTGAAGTTTCTAGTGTTGAGCTTCTAGTTGTGGAGTTTATAGTTGTGGAGTTTTTAGTTGCAGAGTTTCTAGTTGTGGAGTCTCTAATTGTTGAGTCTCTTGTTGTGGAATTTCTAGTTGTGGAGTTTCTAGTTGTGGAGTTTCTAGTTGCGGAGTTTCTGGTGTTGGAGTTTCTAGTTGTGGAGTTTGTAGTTGTGGAGTCTGTAGTTGTGGAGTTTCTAGTTGGGGAGTTCCTAGTTATAGAGTCTCAAGTTGTGGAGTTTCTAGTTGCGGAGTTTCTAGTTGCAGAGTTTTCTAGTTGTGGAGTCTCTAGTTGTGGAGTTTCTAGTTGCGAAGTGTCTAGTTATGGAGTGTCTAGTTGTAAAGTTTCTAGTCGTGGAGTTTCTAGTTGCGGAGTTTCTAGTTGTGGAGTCACTAGTTGTGGAGTTTCTAGTTGTGGAGTTTCTTGTTGCGGAGTTTTTAGTTGCAGAGTTTCTAGTTGCGGACGTTCTAGCTGTGGAGTTTCTAGTGGCAGAGTTTCTAGTTGCATAGTTTCTGGTTGTAGAGTTTCTAGTTGCGGAGTTTTCTAGTTCTGGAGACTCTAGTTGTGGAGTTTCTAGTTGTGGAGTTTCTAGCTTTTTAGTTTCAAGTTGGAAGTTTCTAGTTGCGGAGTTTCCAGTTGCGGAATCGGTCGTTGCGGAGTCTCAAGTGGTGGAGTGTCTAGTCGTGGAGATTCTAGTTGCGGAGCTTTCTTTTTGTGGAGTCTCCAGTTGTGGAATTTCTAGTTGTAGAGTTTCTAGTTGCGGAGTTTCTGGTTGCGGAGTGTCTGGTGGTGGAGTTTCTAGTTGCGAAGTTTTCCAGTTGTGGAGTCTCTAGTTGTGGAGTTTCTAGTTGTGGAGTTTCTAGTTGTGGAATTGCTAGTTGCAGAGTTTCTAGTTGCGGAGACTTTCGTTGCGGAGTCTCAAGTTGTAGAGTGTCTGGTCGTGGAGTTTCTAGTTGTTGAGTTTCTAGTGGCCGAGTTTCTAGTTGCGAAGTCTCAAGTTGTGCAGTCTCTAGTTGTGGAGTTCCTAGTTGTGGAGTTTCAAGTTGTGGAGTTTCTTGTAGAGTTTCTAGTTTTGAAGTTTCTAGTTGTGGATTTTCTAGTTGCGGAGTTTCTAGTAGCGGAGTTTCAAGTTGTGTTGTTTTAGTTGGCGAGTTTCTACTTAAGTTTATAGTTGTGGATTTTCTTGTTGCAGAGTTTCGAGTTGCAGAGTTTCAAGTTGTGGAGTTTCTAGTTGCGGAGTCTCTAGTTGTGAAGTTTCTAGTTGCGGAGTTTCTAGCTGTTGAGTTTCTAGTTGCGGAGTCTCTAGTTGTGCAGTCTCTAGTTGTGGAGTTTCTAGTTGCGGAATTTCTAGTTGTGGAGTTTCTAGTTGTTGAGACTCTAGTTGTGGAGTTTCTAGTTGTGGAGTTTCTAGCTTTTGAGTTTCTAGTTGGAAGTTTCTAGTTGCGGAGTTTCTAGTTGCGGAATCTGTCGTTGCGGAGCCTCAAGTTGAGGAGTGTCTAATCGTGGAGTTTCTAGTTGAGGAGTTTTCTTTTTGTGGAGTCTCCAGTTGTGGAATTTCTAGTTGTAGAGTTTCTAGTTGAGGAGTTTCTAGTTGCAGAGTGTCTGGTGGTGGAGTTTCTAGTTCTGGAGTTTCTATTTGTGGAGTCTGTAGTTGTGGAATTTGTAGTTGTGGAGTATCTGGTTGTGGTGTTTCAAGTTGTGGAGTTTCTATTTGTGGAGTTTCTAGTTGTGGAGTTTCTAGTTCTTGAGTTTCTAGTTGCCGAGTTTCTAGTTGCAAAGTCTCAAGTTGTGGAGTTTCTAGTTGTGGAGTTTCTCGTTGTGGAGTTTCTAGTTGCGGAGTTTCTAGTTGCGGAGTTTCTAGCTGTGGAGTTTCTAGTTGCACAGTCTCTAGTTGGCAGTCTCTAGTTGTGGAGTTTCTAGTTGTGGAGTTTCTAGCGGTGGAGTTTCTACTTGCGTAGTTTCTAGTTGCAGAGTTTCTAGTTGCGGAGCCTGTCGTTGCGGAGTCTCAAGTTGTGGAGTGTCTAGTCGTGGAGTTTCTAGTTGCGAAGTTTTCTAGTTGTGGAGTCTCTAGTTGTGGAGTTTCTAGTTGTGGAGTTTCTAGTTGTGGAATTGCTAGTTGCAGAGTTTCTAGTTGCGGAGACTTTCGTAGCGGAGTCTCAAGTTGTAGAGTGTCTAGTCGTGGAATTTCTAGTTGCGGAGTTTTCTAGTTGTGGAGTCTCTAGTTGTGGAGTTTCTAGTTGTGGAGTTTCTTGTTGCGGAGTTTCTAGTTGCAGAGTTTCTAGTTGCGGACGTTCTAGCTGTGGAGTTTCTAATTGCAGAGTTTCTAGTTGCATAGTTTCTAGTTGTAGAGTTTCTAGTTGTGGAGTTTTTAGTTGCGGAGTTTCTAGTTGTGAAGTTTCTAGTGTTGAGCTTCTAGTTGTGGAGTTTATAGTTGTGGAGTTTTTAGTTGCAGAGTTTCTAGTTGTGGAGTCTCTAATTGTTGAGTCTCTTGTTGTGGAATTTCTAGTTGTGGAGTTTCTAGTTGTGGAGTTTCTAGTTGCGGAGTTTCTGGTGTTGGAGTTTCTAGTTGTGGAGTTTGTAGTTGTGGAGTCTGTAGTTGTGGAGTTTCTAGTTGTGGAGTTTCTAGTTATAGAGTCTCAAGTTGTGGAGTTTCTAGTTGCGGAGTTTCTAGTTGCAGAGTTTTCTAGTTGTGGAGTCTCTAGTTGTGGAGTTTCTAGTTGCGAAGTGTCTAGTTATGGAGTGTCTAGTTGTAAAGTTTCTAGTCGTGGAGTTTCTAGTTGCGGAGTTTCTAGTTGTGGAGTCACTAGTTGTGGAGTTTCTAGTTGTGGAGTTTCTTGTTGCGGAGTTTTTAGTTGCAGAGTTTCTAGTTGCGGACGTTCTAGCTGTGGAGTTTCTAGTGGCAGAGTTTTTAGTTGCATAGTTTCTGGTTGTAGAGTTTCTAGTTGCGGAGTTTTCTAGTTGTGGAGTCTCTAGTTGTGGAGTTTCTAGTTTTGGAGTTTCTTGTTGCGGAGTTTCTAGTTGCAGAGTTTCTAGTTGCGGACGTTCTAGCTGTGGAGTTTCTAATTGCAGAGTTTCTAGTTGCATAGTTTCTAGTTGTAGAGTTTCTAGTTGTGGAGTTTTTAGTTGCGGAGTTTCTAGTTGTGAAGATTCTAGTGTTGAGCTTCTAGTTGTGGAGTTTATAGTTGTGGAGTTTTTAGTTGCAGAGTTTCTAGTTGTGGAGTCTCTAATTGTTGAGTCTCTTGTTGTGGAATTTCTAGTTGTGGAGTTTCTAGTTGTGGAGTTTCTAGTTGCGGAGTTTCTGGTGTTAGAGTTTCTAGTTGTGGAGTTTGTAGTTGTGGAGTCTGTAGTTGTGGAGTTTCTAGTTGTGGAGTTCCTAGTTATAGAGTCTCAAGTTGTGGAGTTTCTAGTTGCGGAGTTTCTAGTTGTAGAGTTTTCTAGTTGTGGAGTCTCTAGTTGTGGAGTTTATAGTTGCGAAGTGTCTAGTTATGGAGTGTCTAGTTGTAAAGTTTCTGGTCGTGGAGTTTCTAGTTGCGGAGTTTCTATTTGTGGAGTTTCTAGTTCTGGAGTTTCTAGTTGTTGAGTTTCTTGTTGCCGAGTTTCTAGTTGCAAAGTCTCAAGTTGTGGAGTTTCTAGTTGTGGAGTTTCTAGTTGTGGAGTTTCTAGTTGCGGAGTTTCTAGTTGCGGAGTTTCTAGCTGTGGAGTTTCTAGTTGCACAGTCTCTAGTTGGCAGTCTCTAGTTGTGGAGTCTCTAGTTGTGGAGTTTCTAGTTGTGGAGTTTCTAGTTGTGGAATTGCTAGTTGCAGAGTTTCTAGTTGCGGAGACTTTCGTAGCAGAGTCTCAAGTTGTAGAGTGTCTAGTGGTGGAGTTTCTAGTTGCAGAATTTTCTAGTTGTGGAGTCTCTAGTTGTGGAGTTTCTAGTTGCGAAGTGTCTAGTTATGGAGTTTCTAGTTGTAAAGTTTCTAGTTGTGGAGTTTCTAGTTGCGGAGTTTGTAGCTGTTGAGTTTCTAGTGGCGGAGTCTCTAGATGTGCAGTCTCTAGTTGTGGAGTCTCTTGCTGTGGAGATCCTAGTTGTGGAGCTTCTAGTTGGGAACTTTCTAGCTGTGGAGTTTCTAGTTGTGGAGTTTCTAGTTGCAGAGTTTCTAGTTGCGGACGTTCTAGCTGTGGAGTTTCTAGTTCCAGAGTTTCTAGTTGCGGGCGCTCTAGCTGTGCAGTTTCTAGTTGCAGAGTTTCTAGTGGCGTAGTTTCTAGTTGTGGTGTTTCAAGTTGTGGAGTTTCTAGTTGTGGAGTTTCTAGTTGCGGGGTTTCTAGCTGTTGAGTTTCTAGTTGCCGAGTTTCTAGTTGCAAAGTCTCAAGTTGTGGAGTTTCTAGTTGTGGAGGTTCTAGTTGTGGAGTTTCTAGTTGCGGAGTTTCTAGCTGTGGAGTTTCTAGCTTTGGAGTTTCTAGTTGCAGAGTCTCTAGTTGGCAGTCTCTAGTTGTGGAGTTTCTAGTTGTGGAGTCTCTAGTTGTGGAGTTTCTAGTTGTGGAGTTTCTAGTTGTGGAATCGCTAGTTGCAGAGTTTCTAGTTGCGGAGACTTTCGTAGCGGAGTCTCAAGTTGTAGAGTGTCTAGTCGTGGAATTTCGAGTTGCAGAGTTTTCTAGTTGAGTCACTAGTTGTGGAGTTTCTAGTTGTGGAGTTTCTTGTTGCGAAGTTTTTAGTTGCAGAGTTTCTAGTTGCGGACATTCTAGCTGTGGAGTTTCTAGTGGCAGAGTTTCTAGTTGCATAGTTTCTAGTTGTAGAGTTTCTAGTTGTGGAGTTTTAGTTGCGGAGTTTCTAGTTGTGAAGATTCTAGTTGTGGAGTTTCTAGTTGTGGAGTTTCTAGTTGTGGAGTTTTTAGTTGCAGAGTTTCTAGTTGTGGAGTCTCTAATTTTTGAGTTTCTGGTTGTGGAGTTTCTAGTTGTGGAGTTTGTAGTTGTAGAGTCTGTAGTTGTGGAGTTTCTAGTTGTGGAGTTCCTAGTTATGGAGTCTCGAGTTGTGGAGTTTCTAGTTGCGGAGTTTCTAATTGTGGAGTTTCTAGTTGTGGAATTTGTAGTTGTGGAGTATCTAGTTGCGGTGTTTGAAGTTGTGGAGTTTGTAGTTGGAGTTTCTAGGTGTGGAGTTTCTAGTTGCTGAGTTTCTAGTTGTGGAGTTTCAAGTTGTAGAGTTTCTAGTTTTGAAGTTTCTAGTTGTGGATTTTCTAGTTGCGGAGTTTCTAGTTGCGGAGTTTCAAGTTGTGTAGTTTCTGGTTGGGGAGTGTCTACTTAAGTTTATAGTTGTGGATTTTCTTGTTGCAGAGTTTCGAGTTGCAGAGTTTCAAGTTGTGGAGTTTCTAGTTGCGGAGTCTCTAGTTGTGGAGTTTCTAGTTGCGGAGTTTCTAGCTGTGGAGTTTCTAGTTGCGGAGTCTCTAGTTGTGCAGTCTCTAGTTGTGGAGTTTCTAGTTGCGGAGTTTCTAGCTGTGGAGTTTCTAGTTCTGGAGACTCTAGTTGTGGAGTTTCTAGTTGTGGAGTTTCTAGCTTTTTAGTTTCAAGTTGGAAGTTTCTAGTTGCGGAGTTTCTAGTTGCGGAATCGGTCGTTGCGGAGTCTCAAGTGGTGGAGTGTCTAGTCGTGGAGATTCTAGTTGCGGAGTTTTCTTTTTGTGGAGTCTCCAGTTGTGGAATTTCTAGTTGAAGAGTTTCTAGTTGCGGAGTTTCTGGTTGCAGAGTGTCTGGTGGTGGAGTTTCTAGTTGCGAAGTTTTCCAGTTGTGGAGTCTCTAGTTGTGGAGTTTCTAGTTGTGGAGTTTCTAGTTGTGGAATTGCTAGTTGAAGAGTTTCTAGTTGCGGAGACTTTCGTTGCGGAGTCTCAAGTTGTAGAGTGTCTAGTCGTGGAGTTTCTAGTTGTTGAGTTTCTAGTGGCCGAGTTTCTAGTTGCGAAGTCTCAAGTTGTGCAGTCTCTAGTTGTGGAGTTTCTAGTTGTGGAGTTTCAAGTTGTGGAGTTTCTTGTTGTAGAGTTTCTAGTTTTGAAGTTTCTAGTTGTGGATTTTCTAGTTGCGGAGTTTCTAGTAGCGGAGTTTCAAGTTGTGTAGTTTTAGTTGGCGAGTTTCTACTTAAGTTTATAGTTGTGGATTTTCTTGTTGCAGAGTTTCGAGTTGCAGAGTTTCAAGTTGTGGAGTTTCTAGTTGCGGAGTCTCTAGTTGTGCAGTCTCTAGTTGTGGAGTTTCTAGTTGTGGAGTTTCAAGTTGTGGAGTTTCTTGTTGTAGAGTTTCTAGTTTTGAAGTTTCTAGTTGCGGAGTTTCTAGCTGTTGAGTTTCTAGTTGCGGAGTCTCTAGTTGTGCAGTCTCTAGTTGTGGAGTTTCTAGTTGCGGAATTTCTAGTTGTGGAGTTTCTAGTTGTGGAGACTCTAGTTGTGGAGTTTCTAGTTGCGGAGTTTCTAGCTTTTGAGTTTCTAGTTGGAAGTTTCTAGTTGCGGAGTTTCTAGTTGCGGAATCTGACGTTGCGGAGCCTCAAGTTGAGGAGTGTCTAATCGTGGAGTTTCTAGTTGAGGAGTTTTCTTTTTGTGGAGTCTCCAGTTGTGGAATTTCTAGTTGTAGAGTTTCTAGTTGAGGAGTTTCTAGTTGCGGAGTGTCTGGTGGTGGAGTTTCTAGTTCTGGAGTTTCTATTTGTGGAGTCTGTAGTTGTGGAATTTGTAGTTGTGGAGTATCTGGTTGTGGTGTTTCAAGTTGTGGAGTTTCTATTTGTGGAGTTTCTAGTTGTGGAGTTTCTAGTTGTTGAGTTTCTAGTTGCCGAGTTTCTAGTTGCAAAGTCTCAAGTTGTTGAGTTTCTAGTTGTGGAGTTTCTCGTTGTGGAGTTTCTAGTTGCGGAGTTTCTAGTTGCGGAGTTTCTAGCTGTGGAGTTTCTAGTTGCACAGTCTCTAGTTGGCAGTCTCTAGTTGTGGAGTTTCTAGTTGTGGAGTTTCTAGCGGTGGAATTTCTACTTGCGTAGTTTCTAGTTGCAGAGTTTCTAGTTGCGGAGCCTGTCGTTGCGGAGTCTCAAGTTGTGGAGTGTCTAGTCGTGGAGTTTCTAGTTGCGAAGTTTTCTAGTTGTGGAGTCTCTAGTTGTGCAGTTTCTAGTTGTGGAGTTTCTAGTTGTGGAATTGCTAGTTGCAGAGTTTCTAGTTGCGGAGACTTTCGTAGCGGAGTCTCAAGTTGTAGAGTGTCTAGTCGTGGAATTTCTAGTTGCGGAGTTTTCTAGTTGTGGAGTCTCTAGTTGTGGAGTTTCTAGTTGTGGAGTTTCTTGTTGCGGAGTTTCAAGTTGCAGAGTTTCTAGTTGCGGACGTTCTAGCTGTGGAGTTTCTAATTGCAGAGTTTCTAGTTGCATAGTTTCTAGTTGTAGAGTTTCTAGTTGTGGAGTTTTTAGTTGCGGAGTTTCTAGTTGTGAAGATTCTAGTGTTGAGCTTCTAGTTGTGGAGTTTATAGTTGCGGAGTTTTAGTTGCAGAGTTTCTAGTTGTGGAGTCTCTAATTGTTGAGTCTCTTGTTGTGGAATTTCTAGTTGTGGAGTTTCTAGTTGTGGAGTTTCTAGTTGCGGAGTTTCTGGTGTTGGAGTTTCTAGTTGTGGAGTTTGTAGTTGTGGAGTCTGTAGTTGTGAAGTTTCTAGTTGTGGAGTTCCTAGTTATAGAGTCTCAAGTTGTGGAGTTTCTAGTTGCGGAGTTTCTAGTTGCAGAGTTTTCTAGTTGTGGAGTCTCTAGTTGTGGAGTTTCTAGTTGCGAAGTGTCTAGTTATGGAGTGTCTAGTTGTAAAGTTTCTAGTCGTGGAGTTTCTAGTTGCGGAGTTTCTAGTTGTGGAGTCACTAGTTGTGGAGTTTCTAGTTGTGGAGTTTCTTGTTGCGGAGTTTTTAGTTGCAGAGTTTCTAGTTGCGGACGTTCTAGCTGTGGAGTTTCTAGTGGCAGAGTTTCTAGTTGCATAGTTTCTGGTTGTAGAGTTTCTAGTTGTGGAGTTTTAGTTGCGGAGTTTCTAGTTGTGAAGATTTTAGTTGTGCAGTTTCTAGTTGTGGAGTTTCTAGTTGTGGAGTTTTTAGTTGCAGAGTTTCTAGTTGTGGAGTCTCTAATTGTTGAAATTCTGGTTGTGGAGTTTCTAGTTGTGGAGTTTGTAGTTGTAGAGTCTGTAGTTGTGGAGTTTCTAGTTGTGGAGTTCCTAGTTATGGAGTCTCGAGTTGTGGAGTTTCTAGTTGCGGAGTTTCTAATTGTGGAGTTTCTGGTTGTGGAATTTGTAGTTGTGGAGTATCTAGTTGCGGTGTTTGAAGTTGTGGAGTTTGTAGTTGGAGTTTCTAGGTGTGGAGTTTCTAGTTGTTGAGTTTCTAGTTGTGGAGTTTCAAGTTGTAGAGTTTCTAGTTTTGAAGTTTCTAGTTGTGGATTTTCTAGTTGCGGAGTTTCTAGTTGCGGAGTTTCAAGTTGTGTAGTTTCTGGTTGGGGAGTTTCTACTTAAGTTTATAGTTGTGGATTTTCTTGTTGCAGAGTTTCGAGTTGCAGAGTTTCAAGTTGTGGAGTTTCTAGTTGCGGAGTCTCTAGTTGTGGAGTTTCTAGTTGCGGAGTTTCTAGCTGTGGAGTTTCTAGTTGCGGAGTCTCTAGTTGTGCAGTCTCTAGTTGTGGAGTTTCTAGTTGCGGAGTTTCTAGCTGTGGAGTTTCTAGTTCTGGAGACTCTAGTTGTGGAGTTTCTAGTTGTGGAGTTTCTAGCTTTTTAGTTTCAAGTTGGAAGTTTCTAGTTGCGGAGTTTCTAGTTGCGGAATCGGTCGTTGCGGAGTCTCAAGTGGTGGAGTGTCTAGTCGTGGAGATTCTAGTTGCGGAGTTTTCTTTTTGTGGAGTCTCCAGTTGTGGAATTTCTAGTTGAAGAGTTTCTAGTTGCGGAGTTTCTGGTTGCAGAGTGTCTGGTGGTGGAGTTTCTAGTTGCGAAGTTTTCCAGTTGTGGAGTCTCTAGTTGTGGAGTTTCTAGTTGTGGAGTTTCTAGTTGTGGAATTGCTAGTTGAAGAGTTTCTAGTTGCGGAGACTTTCGTTGCGGAGTCTCAAGTTGTAGAGTGTCTAGTCGTGGAGTTTCTAGTTGTTGAGTTTCTAGTGGCCGAGTTTCTAGTTGCGAAGTCTCAAGTTGTGCAGTCTCTAGTTGTGGAGTTTCTAGTTGTGGAGTTTCAAGTTGTGGAGTTTCTTGTTGTAGAGTTTCTAGTTTTGAAGTTTCTAGTTGTGGATTTTCTAGTTGCGGAGTTTCTAGTAGCGGAGTTTCAAGTTGTGTAGTTTTAGTTGGCGAGTTTCTACTTAAGTTTATAGTTGTGGATTTTCTTGTTGCAGAGTTTCGAGTTGCAGAGTTTCAAGTTGTGGAGTTTCTAGTTGCGGAGTCTCTAGTTGTGCAGTCTCTAGTTGTGGAGTTTCTAGTTGTGGAGTTTCAAGTTGTGGAGTTTCTTGTTGTAGAGTTTCTAGTTTTGAAGTTTCTAGTTGCGGAGTTTCTAGCTGTTGAGTTTCTAGTTGCGGAGTCTCTAGTTGTGCAGTCTCTAGTTGTGGAGTTTCTAGTTGCGGAATTTCTAGTTGTGGAGTTTCTAGTTGTGGAGACTCTAGTTGTGGAGTTTCTAGTTGCGGAGTTTCTAGCTTTTGAGTTTCTAGTTGGAAGTTTCTAGTTGCGGAGTTTCTAGTTGCGGAATCTGACGTTGCGGAGCCTCAAGTTGAGGAGTGTCTAATCGTGGAGTTTCTAGTTGAGGAGTTTTCTTTTTGTGGAGTCTCCAGTTGTGGAATTTCTAGTTGTAGAGTTTCTAGTTGAGGAGTTTCTAGTTGCGGAGTGTCTGGTGGTGGAGTTTCTAGTTCTGGAGTTTCTATTTGTGGAGTCTGTAGTTGTGGAATTTGTAGTTGTGGAGTATCTGGTTGTGGTGTTTCAAGTTGTGGAGTTTCTATTTGTGGAGTTTCTAGTTGTGGAGTTTCTAGTTGTTGAGTTTCTAGTTGCCGAGTTTCTAGTTGCAAAGTCTCAAGTTGTTGAGTTTCTAGTTGTGGAGTTTCTCGTTGTGGAGTTTCTAGTTGCGGAGTTTCTAGTTGCGGAGTTTCTAGCTGTGGAGTTTCTAGTTGCACAGTCTCTAGTTGGCAGTCTCTAGTTGTGGAGTTTCTAGTTGTGGAGTTTCTAGCGGTGGAATTTCTACTTGCGTAGTTTCTAGTTGCAGAGTTTCTAGTTGCGGAGCCTGTCGTTGCGGAGTCTCAAGTTGTGGAGTGTCTAGTCGTGGAGTTTCTAGTTGCGAAGTTTTCTAGTTGTGGAGTCTCTAGTTGTGCAGTTTCTAGTTGTGGAGTTTCTAGTTGTGGAATTGCTAGTTGCAGAGTTTCTAGTTGCGGAGACTTTCGTAGCGGAGTCTCAAGTTGTAGAGTGTCTAGTCGTGGAATTTCTAGTTGCGGAGTTTTCTAGTTGTGGAGTCTCTAGTTGTGGAGTTTCTAGTTGTGGAGTTTCTTGTTGCGGAGTTTCAAGTTGCAGAGTTTCTAGTTGCGGACGTTCTAGCTGTGGAGTTTCTAATTGCAGAGTTTCTAGTTGCATAGTTTCTAGTTGTAGAGTTTCTAGTTGTGGAGTTTTTAGTTGCGGAGTTTCTAGTTGTGAAGATTCTAGTGTTGAGCTTCTAGTTGTGGAGTTTATAGTTGCGGAGTTTTAGTTGCAGAGTTTCTAGTTGTGGAGTCTCTAATTGTTGAGTCTCTTGTTGTGGAATTTCTAGTTGTGGAGTTTCTAGTTGTGGAGTTTCTAGTTGCGGAGTTTCTGGTGTTGGAGTTTCTAGTTGTGGAGTTTGTAGTTGTGGAGTCTGTAGTTGTGAAGTTTCTAGTTGTGGAGTTCCTAGTTATAGAGTCTCAAGTTGTGGAGTTTCTAGTTGCGGAGTTTCTAGTTGCAGAGTTTTCTAGTTGTGGAGTCTCTAGTTGTGGAGTTTCTAGTTGCGAAGTGTCTAGTTATGGAGTGTCTAGTTGTAAAGTTTCTAGTCGTGGAGTTTCTAGTTGCGGAGTTTCTAGTTGTGGAGTCACTAGTTGTGGAGTTTCTAGTTGTGGAGTTTCTTGTTGCGGAGTTTTTAGTTGCAGAGTTTCTAGTTGCGGACGTTCTAGCTGTGGAGTTTCTAGTGGCAGAGTTTCTAGTTGCATAGTTTCTGGTTGTAGAGTTTCTAGTTGTGGAGTTTTAGTTGCGGAGTTTCTAGTTGTGAAGATTTTAGTTGTGCAGTTTCTAGTTGTGGAGTTTCTAGTTGTGGAGTTTTTAGTTGCAGAGTTTCTAGTTGTGGAGTCTCTAATTGTTGAAATTCTGGTTGTGGAGTTTCTAGTTGTGGAGTTTGTAGTTGTAGAGTCTGTAGTTGTGGAGTTTCTAGTTGTGGAGTTCCTAGTTATGGAGTCTCGAGTTGTGGAGTTTCTAGTTGCGGAGTTTCTAATTGTGGAGTTTCTGGTTGTGGAATTTGTAGTTGTGGAGTATCTAGTTGCGGTGTTTGAAGTTGTGGAGTTTGTAGTTGGAGTTTCTAGGTGTGGAGTTTCTAGTTGTTGAGTTTCTAGTTGTGGAGTTTCAAGTTGTAGAGTTTCTAGTTTTGAAGTTTCTAGTTGTGGATTTTCTAGTTGCGGAGTTTCTAGTTGCGGAGTTTCAAGTTGTGTAGTTTCTGGTTGGGGAGTTTCTACTTAAGTTTATAGTTGTGGATTTTCTTGTTGCAGAGTTTCGAGTTGCAGAGTTTCAAGTTGTGGAGTTTCTAGTTGCGGAGTCTCTAGTTGTGGAGTTTCTAGTTGCGGAGTTTCTAGCTGTGGAGTTTCTAGTTGCGGAGTCTCTAGTTGTGCAGTCTCTAGTTGTGGAGTTTCTAGTTGCGGAGTTTCTAGCTGTGGAGTTTCTAGTTCTGGAGACTCTAGTTGTGGAGTTTCTAGTTGTGGAGTTTCTAGCTTTTTAGTTTCAAGTTGGAAGTTTCTAGTTGCGGAGTTTCTAGTTGCGGAATCGGTCGTTGCGGAGTCTCAAGTGGTGGAGTGTCTAGTCGTGGAGATTCTAGTTGCGGAGTTTTCTTTTTGTGGAGTCTCCAGTTGTGGAATTTCTAGTTGAAGAGTTTCTAGTTGCGGAGTTTCTGGTTGCAGAGTGTCTGGTGGTGGAGTTTCTAGTTGCGAAGTTTTCCAGTTGTGGAGTCTCTAGTTGTGGAGTTTCTAGTTGTGGAGTTTCTAGTTGTGGAATTGCTAGTTGAAGAGTTTCTAGTTGCGGAGACTTTCGTTGCGGAGTCTCAAGTTGTAGAGTGTCTAGTCGTGGAGTTTCTAGTTGTTGAGTTTCTAGTGGCCGAGTTTCTAGTTGCGAAGTCTCAAGTTGTGCAGTCTCTAGTTGTGGAGTTTCTAGTTGTGGAGTTTCAAGTTGTGGAGTTTCTTGTTGTAGAGTTTCTAGTTTTGAAGTTTCTAGTTGTGGATTTTCTAGTTGCGGAGTTTCTAGTAGCGGAGTTTCAAGTTGTGTAGTTTTAGTTGGCGAGTTTCTACTTAAGTTTATAGTTGTGGATTTTCTTGTTGCAGAGTTTCGAGTTGCAGAGTTTCAAGTTGTGGAGTTTCTAGTTGCGGAGTCTCTAGTTGTGCAGTCTCTAGTTGTGGAGTTTCTAGTTGTGGAGTTTCAAGTTGTGGAGTTTCTTGTTGTAGAGTTTCTAGTTTTGAAGTTTCTAGTTGCGGAGTTTCTAGCTGTTGAGTTTCTAGTTGCGGAGTCTCTAGTTGTGCAGTCTCTAGTTGTGGAGTTTCTAGTTGCGGAATTTCTAGTTGTGGAGTTTCTAGTTGTGGAGACTCTAGTTGTGGAGTTTCTAGTTGCGGAGTTTCTAGCTTTTGAGTTTCTAGTTGGAAGTTTCTAGTTGCGGAGTTTCTAGTTGCGGAATCTGACGTTGCGGAGCCTCAAGTTGAGGAGTGTCTAATCGTGGAGTTTCTAGTTGAGGAGTTTTCTTTTTGTGGAGTCTCCAGTTGTGGAATTTCTAGTTGTAGAGTTTCTAGTTGAGGAGTTTCTAGTTGCGGAGTGTCTGGTGGTGGAGTTTCTAGTTCTGGAGTTTCTATTTGTGGAGTCTGTAGTTGTGGAATTTGTAGTTGTGGAGTATCTGGTTGTGGTGTTTCAAGTTGTGGAGTTTCTATTTGTGGAGTTTCTAGTTGTGGAGTTTCTAGTTGTTGAGTTTCTAGTTGCCGAGTTTCTAGTTGCAAAGTCTCAAGTTGTTGAGTTTCTAGTTGTGGAGTTTCTCGTTGTGGAGTTTCTAGTTGCGGAGTTTCTAGTTGCGGAGTTTCTAGCTGTGGAGTTTCTAGTTGCACAGTCTCTAGTTGGCAGTCTCTAGTTGTGGAGTTTCTAGTTGTGGAGTTTCTAGCGGTGGAATTTCTACTTGCGTAGTTTCTAGTTGCAGAGTTTCTAGTTGCGGAGCCTGTCGTTGCGGAGTCTCAAGTTGTGGAGTGTCTAGTCGTGGAGTTTCTAGTTGCGAAGTTTTCTAGTTGTGGAGTCTCTAGTTGTGCAGTTTCTAGTTGTGGAGTTTCTAGTTGTGGAATTGCTAGTTGCAGAGTTTCTAGTTGCGGAGACTTTCGTAGCGGAGTCTCAAGTTGTAGAGTGTCTAGTCGTGGAATTTCTAGTTGCGGAGTTTTCTAGTTGTGGAGTCTCTAGTTGTGGAGTTTCTAGTTGTGGAGTTTCTTGTTGCGGAGTTTCAAGTTGCAGAGTTTCTAGTTGCGGACGTTCTAGCTGTGGAGTTTCTAATTGCAGAGTTTCTAGTTGCATAGTTTCTAGTTGTAGAGTTTCTAGTTGTGGAGTTTTTAGTTGCGGAGTTTCTAGTTGTGAAGATTCTAGTGTTGAGCTTCTAGTTGTGGAGTTTATAGTTGCGGAGTTTTAGTTGCAGAGTTTCTAGTTGTGGAGTCTCTAATTGTTGAGTCTCTTGTTGTGGAATTTCTAGTTGTGGAGTTTCTAGTTGTGGAGTTTCTAGTTGCGGAGTTTCTGGTGTTGGAGTTTCTAGTTGTGGAGTTTGTAGTTGTGGAGTCTGTAGTTGTGAAGTTTCTAGTTGTGGAGTTCCTAGTTATAGAGTCTCAAGTTGTGGAGTTTCTAGTTGCGGAGTTTCTAGTTGCAGAGTTTTCTAGTTGTGGAGTCTCTAGTTGTGGAGTTTCTAGTTGCGAAGTGTCTAGTTATGGAGTGTCTAGTTGTAAAGTTTCTAGTCGTGGAGTTTCTAGTTGCGGAGTTTCTAGTTGTGGAGTCACTAGTTGTGGAGTTTCTAGTTGTGGAGTTTCTTGTTGCGGAGTTTTTAGTTGCAGAGTTTCTAGTTGCGGACGTTCTAGCTGTGGAGTTTCTAGTGGCAGAGTTTCTAGTTGCATAGTTTCTGGTTGTAGAGTTTCTAGTTGTGGAGTTTTAGTTGCGGAGTTTCTAGTTGTGAAGATTTTAGTTGTGCAGTTTCTAGTTGTGGAGTTTCTAGTTGTGGAGTTTTTAGTTGCAGAGTTTCTAGTTGTGGAGTCTCTAATTGTTGAAATTCTGGTTGTGGAGTTTCTAGTTGTGGAGTTTGTAGTTGTAGAGTCTGTAGTTGTGGAGTTTCTAGTTGTGGAGTTCCTAGTTATGGAGTCTCGAGTTGTGGAGTTTCTAGTTGCGGAGTTTCTAATTGTGGAGTTTCTGGTTGTGGAATTTGTAGTTGTGGAGTATCTAGTTGCGGTGTTTGAAGTTGTGGAGTTTGTAGTTGGAGTTTCTAGGTGTGGAGTTTCTAGTTGTTGAGTTTCTAGTTGTGGAGTTTCAAGTTGTAGAGTTTCTAGTTTTGAAGTTTCTAGTTGTGGATTTTCTAGTTGCGGAGTTTCTAGTTGCGGAGTTTCAAGTTGTGTAGTTTCTGGTTGGGGAGTTTCTACTTAAGTTTATAGTTGTGGATTTTCTTGTTGCAGAGTTTCGAGTTGCAGAGTTTCAAGTTGTGGAGTTTCTAGTTGCGGAGTCTCTAGTTGTGGAGTTTCTAGTTGCGGAGTTTCTAGCTGTGGAGTTTCTAGTTGCGGAGTCTCTAGTTGTGCAGTCTCTAGTTGTGGAGTTTCTAGTTGCGGAGTTTCTAGCTGTGGAGTTTCTAGTTCTGGAGACTCTAGTTGTGGAGTTTCTAGTTGTGGAGTTTCTAGCTTTTTAGTTTCAAGTTGGAAGTTTCTAGTTGCGGAGTTTCTAGTTGCGGAATCGGTCGTTGCGGAGTCTTAAGTGGTGGAGTGTCTAGTCGTGGAGATTCTAGTTGCGGAGTTTTCTTTTTGTGGAGTCTCCAGTTGTGGAATTTCTAGTTGTAGAGTTTCTAGTTGCAGAGTTTCTGGTTGCGGAGTGTCTGGTGGTGGAGTTTCTAGTTGCGAAGTTTTCCAGTTGTGGAGTCTCTAGTTGTGGAGTTTCTAGTTGTGGAGTTTCTAGTTGTGGAATTGCTAGTTGCAGAGTTTCTAGTTGCGGAGACTTTCGTTGCGGAGTCTCAAGTTGTAGAGTGTCTAGTCGTGGAGTTTCTAGTTGTTGAGTTTCTAGTGGCCGAGTTTCTAGTTGGGAAGTCTCAAGTTGTGCAGTCTCTAGTTGTGGAGTTTCTAGTTGTGGAGTTTCAAGTTGTGGAGTTTCTTGTTGTAGAGTTTCTAGTTTTGAAGTTTCTAGTTGTGGACTTTCTAGTTGCGGAATTTTTAGTAGCGGAGTTTCAAGTTGTGTAGTTTTAGTTGGCGAGTTTCTACTTAAGTTTATAGTTGTGGATTTTCTTGTTGCAGAGTTTCGAGTTGCAGAGTTTCAAGTTGTGGAGTTTCTAGTTGCAGAGTCTCTAGTTGTGGAGTTTCTAGTTGCGGAGTTTCTAGCTGTTGAGTTTCTAGTTGCGGAGTCTCTAGTTGTGCAGTCTCTAGTTGTGGAGTTTCTAGTTGCGGAATTTCTAGTTGTGGAGTTTCTAGTTGTGGAGACTCTAGTTGTGGAGTTTCTAGTTGCGGAGTTTCTAGCTTTTGAGTTTCTAGTTGGAAGTTTCTAGTTGCGGAGTTTCTAGTTGCGGAATCTGTCGTTGCGGAGCCTCAAGTTGAGGAGTGTCTAATCGTGGAGTTTCTAGTTGAGGAGTTTTCTTTTTGTGGAGTCACCAGTTGTGGAATTTCTAGTTGTAGAGTTTCTAGTTGAGGAGTTTCTAGTTGCGGAGTGTCTGGTGGTGGAGTTTCTAGTTCTGGAGTTTCTATTTGTGGAGTCTGTAGTTGTGGAATTTGTAGTTGTGGAGTATCTGGTTGTGGTGTTTCAGGTTGTGGAGTTTCTATTTGTGGAGTTTCTAGTTGTGGAGTTTCTAGTTGTTGAGTTTCTAGTTGCCGAGTTTCTAGTTGCAAAGTCTCAAGTTGTGGAGTTTCTAGTTGTGGAGTTTCTAATTGTTGAGTCTCTTGTTGTGGAATTTCTAGTTGTGGAGTTTCTAGTTGTGGAGTTTCTAGTTGCGGAGTTTCTGGTGTTAGAGTTTCTAGTTGTGGAGTTTGTAGTTGTGGAGTCTGTAGTTGTGGAGTTTCTAGTTGTGGAGTTCCTAGTTATAGAGTCTCAAGTTGTGGAGTTTCTAGTTGCGGAGTTTCTAGTTGTAGAGTTTTCTAGTTGTGGAGTCTCTAGTTGTGGAGTTTATAGTTGCGAAGTGTCTAGTTATGGAGTGTCTAGTTGTAAAGTTTCTGGTCGTGGAGTTTCTAGTTGCGGAGTTTCTATTTGTGGAGTTTCTAGTTCTGGAGTTTCTAGTTGTTGAGTTTCTTGTTGCCGAGTTTCTAGTTGCAAAGTCTCAAGTTGTGGAGTTTCTAGTTGTGGAGTTTCTAGTTGTGGAGTTTCTAGTTGCGGAGTTTCTAGTTGCGGAGTTTCTAGCTGTGGAGTTTCTAGTTGCACAGTCTCTAGTTGGCAGTCTCTAGTTGTGGAGTCTCTAGTTGTGGAGTTTCTAGTTGTGGAGTTTCTAGTTGTGGAATTGCTAGTTGCAGAGTTTCTAGTTGCGGAGACTTTCGTAGCAGAGTCTCAAGTTGTAGAGTGGGTAGTGGTGGAGTTTCTAGTTGCAGAATTTTTTAGTTGTGGAGTCTCTAGTTGTGGAGTTTCTAGTTGCGAAGTGTCTAGTTATGGAGTTTCTAGTTGTAAAGTTTCTAGTTGTGGAGTTTCTAGTTGCGGAGTTTGTAGCTGTTGAGTTTCTAGTGGCGGAGTCTCTAGATGTGCAGTCTCTAGTTGTGGAGTCTCTTGCTGTGGAGATCCTAGTTGTGGAGCTTCTAGTTGGGAACTTTCTAGCTGTGGAGTTTCTAGTTGTGGAGTTTCTAGTTGCAGAGTTTCTAGTTGCGGACGTTCTAGCTGTGGAGTTTCTAGTTCCAGAGTTTCTAGTTGCGGGCGCTCTAGCTGTGCAGTTTCTAGTTGCAGAGTTTCTAGTGGCGTAGTTTCTAGTTGTGGTGTTTCAAGTTGTGGAGTTTCTAGTTGTGGAGTTTCTAGTTGCGGAGTCTCTAGTTGTGCAGTCTCTAGTTGTGGAGTTTCTAGTTGCGGAATTTCTAGTTGTGGAGTTTCTAGTTGTGGAGACTCTAGTTGTGGAGTTTCTAGTTGCGGAGTTTCTAGCTTTTGAGTTTCTAGTTGGAAGTTTCTAGTTGCGGAGTTTCTAGTTGCGGAATCTGTCGTTGCGGAGCCTCAAGTTGAGGAGTGTCTAATCGTGGAGTTTCTAGTTGAGGAGTTTTCTTTTTGTGGAGTCACCAGTTGTGGAATTTCTAGTTGTAGAGTTTCTAGTTGAGGAGTTTCTAGTTGCGGAGTGTCTGGTGGTGGAGTTTCTAGTTCTGGAGTTTCTATTTGTGGAGTCTGTAGTTGTGGAATTTGTAGTTGTGGAGTATCTGGTTGTGGTGTTTCAAGTTGTGGAGTTTCTATTTGTGGAGTTTCTAGTTGTGGAGTTTCTAGTTGTTGAGTTTCTAGTTGCCGAGTTTCTAGTTGCAAAGTCTCAAGTTGCGGAGTTTCTAGTTGTAGAGTTTTCTAGTTGTGGAGTCTCTAGTTGTGGAGTTTATAGTTGCGAAGTGTCTAGTTATGGAGTGTCTAGTTGTAAAGTTTCTGGTCGTGGAGTTTCTAGTTGCGGAGTTTCTATTTGTGGAGTTTCTAGTTCTGGAGTTTCTAGTTGTTGAGTTTCTTGTTGCCGAGTTTCTAGTTGCAAAGTCTCAAGTTGTGGAGTTTCTAGTTGTGGAGTTTCTAGTTGTGGAGTTTCTATTTGCGGAGTTTCTAGTTGCGGAGTTTCTAGCTGTGGAGTTTCTAGTTGCACAGTCTCTAGTTGGCAGTCTCTAGTTGTGGAGTCTCTAGTTGTGGAGTTTCTAGTTGTGGAGTTTCTAGTTGTGGAATTGCTAGTTGCAGAGTTTCTAGTTGCGGAGACTTTCGTAGCAGAGTCTCAAGTTGTAGAGTGTCTAGTGGTGGAGTTTCTAGTTGCAGAATTTTCTAGTTGTGGAGTCTCTAGTTGTGGAGTTTCTAGTTGCGAAGTGTCTAGTTATGGAGTTTCTAGTTGTAAAGTTTCTAGTTGTGGAGTTTCTAGTTGCGGAGTTTGTAGCTGTTGAGTTTCTAGCGGCGGAGTCTCTAGATGTGCAGTCTCTAGTTGTGGAGTCTCTTGCTGTGGAGATCCTAGTTGTGGAGCTTCTAGTTGGGAACTTTCTAGCTGTGGAGTTTCTAGTTGTGGAGTTTCTAGTTGCAGAGTTTCTAGTTGCGGACGTTCTAGCTGTGGAGTTTCTAGTTCCAGAGTTTCTAGTTGCGGGCGCTCTAGCTGTGCAGTTTCTAGTTGCAGAGTTTCTAGTGGCGTAGTTTCTAGTTGTGGTGTTTCAAGTTGTGGAGTTTCTAGTTGTGGAGTTTCTAGTTGCGGGGTTTCTAGCTGTTGAGTTTCTAGTTGCCGAGTTTCTAGTTGCAAAGTCTCAAGTTGTGGAGTTTCTAGTTGTGGAGGTTCTAGTTGTGGAGTTTCTAGTTGCGGAGTTTCTAGCTGTGGAGTTTCTAGCTTTGGAGTTTCTAGTTGCAGAGTCTCTAGTTGGCAGTCTCTAGTTGTGGAGTTTCTAGTTGTGGAGTCTCTAGTTGTGGAGTTTCTAGTTGTGGAGTTTCTAGTTGTGGAATCGCTAGTTGCAGAGTTTCTAGTTGCGGAGACTTTCGTAGCGGAGTCTCAAGTTGTAGAGTGTCTAGTCGTGGAATTTCGAGTTGCAGAGTTTTCTAGTTGAGTCACTAGTTGTGGAGTTTCTAGTTGTGGAGTTTCTTGTTGCGAAGTTTTTAGTTGCAGAGTTTCTAGTTGCGGACATTCTAGCTGTGGAGTTTCTAGTGGCAGAGTTTCTAGTTGCATAGTTTCTAGTTGTAGAGTTTCTAGTTGTGGAGTTTTAGTTGCGGAGTTTCTAGTTGTGAAGATTCTAGTTGTGGAGTTTCTAGTTGTGGAGTTTCTAGTTGTGGAGTTTTTAGTTGCAGAGTTTCTAGTTGTGGAGTCTCTAATTGTTGAGTTTCTGGTTGTGGAGTTTCTAGTTGTGGAGTTTGTAGTTGTAGAGTCTGTAGTTGTGGAGTTTCTAGTTGTGGAGTTCCTAGTTATGGAGTCTCGAGTTGTGGAGTTTCTAGTTGCGGAGTTTCTAATTGTGGAGTTTCTAGTTGTGGAATTTGTAGTTGTGGAGTATCTAGTTGCGGTGTTTGAAGTTGTGGAGTTTGTAGTTGGAGTTTCTAGGTGTGGAGTTTCTAGTTGTTGAGTTTCTAGTTGTGGAGTTTCAAGTTGTAGAGTTTCTAGTTTTGAAGTTTCTAGTTGTGGAGTTTCTAGTTGTGGAATTGCTAGTTGCAGAGTTTCTAGTTGCGGAGACTTTCGTAGCAGAGTCTCAAGTTGTAGAGTGTCTAGTGGTGGAGTTTCTAGTTGCAGAATTTTCTAGTTGTGGAGTCTCTAGTTGTGGAGTTTCTAGTTGCGAAGTGTCTAGTTATGGAGTTTCTAGTTGTAAAGTTTCTAGTTGTGGAGTTTCTAGTTGCGGAGTTTGTAGCTGTTGAGTTTCTAGTGGCGGAGTCTCTAGATGTGCAGTCTCTAGTTGTGGAGTCTCTTGCTGTGGAGATCCTAGTTGTGGAGCTTCTAGTTGGGAACTTTCTAGCTGTGGAGTTTCTAGTTGTGGAGTTTCTAGTTGCAGAGTTTCTAGTTGCGGACGTTCTAGCTGTGGAGTTTCTAGTTCCAGAGTTTCTAGTTGCGGGCGCTCTAGCTGTGCAGTTTCTAGTTGCAGAGTTTCTAGTGGCGTAGTTTCTAGTTGTGGTGTTTCAAGTTGTGGAGTTTCTAGTTGTGGAGTTTCTAGTTGCGGGGTTTCTAGCTGTTGAGTTTCTAGTTGCCGAGTTTCTAGTTGCAAAGTCTCAAGTTGTGGAGTTTCTAGTTGTGGAGGTTCTAGTTGTGGAGTTTCTAGTTGCGGAGTTTCTAGCTGTGGAGTTTCTAGCTTTGGAGTTTCTAGTTGCAGAGTCTCTAGTTGGCAGTCTCTAGTTGTGGAGTTTCTAGTTGTGGAGTCTCTAGTTGTGGAGTTTCTAGTTGTGGAGTTTCTAGTTGTGGAATCGCTAGTTGCAGAGTTTCTAGTTGCGGAGACTTTCGTAGCGGAGTTTCAAGTTGTAGAGTGTCTAGTCGTGGAATTTCGAGTTGCAGAGTTTTCTAGTTGAGTCACTAGTTGTGGAGTTTCTAGTTGTGGAGTTTCTTGTTGCGAAGTTTTTAGTTGCAGAGTTTCTAGTTGCGGACATTCTAGCTGTGGAGTTTCTAGTGGCAGAGTTTCTAGTTGCATAGTTTCTAGTTGTAGAGTTTCTAGTTGTGGAGTTTTAGTTGCGGAGTTTCTAGTTGTGAAGATTCTAGTTGTGGAGTTTCTAGTTGTGGAGTTTCTAGTTGTGGAGTTTTTAGTTGCAGAGTTTCTAGTTGTGGAGTCTCTAATTGTTGAGTTTCTGGTTGTGGAGTTTCTAGTTGTGGAGTTTGTAGTTGTAGAGTCTGTAGTTGTGGAGTTTCTAGTTGTGGAGTTCCTAGTTATGGAGTCTCGAGTTGTGGAGTTTCTAGTTGCGGAGTTTCTAATTGTGGAGTTTCTAGTTGTGGAATTTGTAGTTGTGGAGTATCTAGTTGCGGTGTTTGAAGTTGTGGAGTTTGTAGTTGGAGTTTCTAGGTGTGGAGTTTCTAGTTGTTGAGTTTCTAGTTGTGGAGTTTCAAGTTGTAGAGTTTCTAGTTTTGAAGTTTCTAGTTGTGGATTTTCTAGTTGCGGAGTTTCTAGTTGCGGAGTTTCAAGTTGTGTAGTTTCTGGTTGGGGAGTGTCTACTTAAGTTTATAGTTGTGGATTTTCTTGTTGCAGAGTTTCGAGTTGCAGAGTTTCAAGTTGTGGAGTTTCTAGTTGCGGAGTCTCTAGTTGTGGAGTTTCTAGTTGCGGAGTTTCTAGCTGTGGAGTTTCTAGTTGCGGAGTCTCTAGTTGTGCAGTCTCTAGTTGTGGAGTTTCTAGTTGCGGAGTTTCTAGCTGTGGAGTTTCTAGTTCTGGAGACTCTAGTTGTGGAGTTTCTAGTTGTGGAGTTTCTAGCTTTTTAGTTTCAAGTTGGAAGTTTCTAGTTGCGGAGTTTCTAGTTGCGGAATCGGTCGTTGCGGAGTCTCAAGTGGTGGAGTGTCTAGTCGTGGAGATTCTAGTTGCGGAGTTTTCTTTTTGTGGAGTCTCCAGTTGTGGAATTTCTAGTTGAAGAGTTTCTAGTTGCGGAGTTTCTGGTTGCAGAGTGTCTGGTGGTGGAGTTTCTAGTTGCGAAGTTTTCCAGTTGTGGAGTCTCTAGTTGTGGAGTTTCTAGTTGTGGAGTTTCTAGTTGTGGAATTGCTAGTTGCAGAGTTTCTAGTTGCGGAGACTTTCGTTGCGGAGTCTCAAGTTGTAGAGTGTCTAGTCGTGGAGTTTCTAGTTGTTGAGTTTCTAGTGGCCGAGTTTCTAGTTGCGAAGTCTCAAGTTGTGCAGTCTCTAGTTGTGGAGTTTCTAGTTGTGGAGTTTCAAGTTGTGGAGTTTCTTGTTGTAGAGTTTCTAGTTTTGAAGTTTCTAGTTGTGGATTTTCTAGTTGCGGAGTTTCTAGTAGCGGAGTTTCAAGTTGTGTAGTTTTAGTTGGCGAGTTTCTACTTAAGTTTATAGTTGTGAATTTTCTTGTTGCAGAGTTTCGAGTTGCAGAGTTTCAAGTTGTGGAGTTTCTAGTTGCGGAGTCTCTAGTTGTGCAGTCTCTAGTTGTGGAGTTTCTAGTTGTGGAGTTTCAAGTTGTGGAGTTTCTTGTTGTAGAGTTTCTAGTTTTGAAGTTTCTAGTTGCGGAGTTTCTAGCTGTTGAGTTTCTAGTTGCGGAGTCTCTAGTTGTGCAGTCTCTAGTTGTGGAGTTTCTAGTTGCGGAATTTCTAGTTGTGGAGTTTCTAGTTGTGGAGACTCTAGTTGTGGAGTTTCTAGTTGCGGAGTTTCTAGCTTTTGAGTTTCTAGTTGGAAGTTTCTAGTTGCGGAGTTTCTAGTTGCGGAATCTGACGTTGCGGAGCCTCAAGTTGAGGAGTGTCTAATCGTGGAGTTTCTAGTTGAGGAGTTTTCTTTTTGTGGAGTCTCCAGTTGTGGAATTTCTAGTTGTAGAGTTTCTAGTTGAGGAGTTTCTAGTTGCGGAGTGTCTGGTGGTGGAGTTTCTAGTTCTGGAGTTTCTATTTGTGGAGTCTGTAGTTGTGGAATTTGTAGTTGTGGAGTATCTGGTTGTGGTGTTTCAAGTTGTGGAGTTTCTATTTGTGGAGTTTCTAGTTGTGGAGTTTCTAGTTGTTGAGTTTCTAGTTGCCGAGTTTCTAGTTGCAAAGTCTCAAGTTGTTGAGTTTCTAGTTGTGGAGTTTCTCGTTGTGGAGTTTCTAGTTGCGGAGTTTCTAGTTGCGGAGTTTCTAGCTGTGGAGTTTCTAGTTGCACAGTCTCTAGTTGGCAGTCTCTAGTTGTGGAGTTTCTAGTTGTGGAGTTTCTAGCGGTGGAATTTCTACTTGCGTAGTTTCTAGTTGCAGAGTTTCTAGTTGCGGAGCCTGTCGTTGCGGAGTCTCAAGTTGTGGAGTGTCTAGTCGTGGAGTTTCTAGTTGCGAAGTTTTCTAGTTGTGGAGTCTCTAGTTGTGCAGTTTCTAGTTGTGGAGTTTCTAGTTGTGGAATTGCTAGTTGCAGAGTTTCTAGTTGCGGAGACTTTCGTAGCGGAGTCTCAAGTTGTAGAGTGTCTAGTCGTGGAATTTCTAGTTGCGGAGTTTTCTAGTTGTGGAGTCTCTAGTTGTGGAGTTTCTAGTTGTGGAGTTTCTTGTTGCGGAGTTTCTAGTTGCAGAGTTTCTAGTTGCGGACGTTCTAGCTGTGGAGTTTCTAATTGCAGAGTTTCTAGTTGCATAGTTTCTAGTTGTAGAGTTTCTAGTTGTGGAGTTTTTAGTTGCGGAGTTTCTAGTTGTGAAGATTCTAGTGTTGAGCTTCTAGTTGTGGAGTTTATAGTTGTGGAGTTTTTAGTTGCAGAGTTTCTAGTTGTGGAGTCTCTAATTGTTGAGTCTCTTGTTGTGGAATTTCTAGTTGTGGAGTTTCTAGTTGTGGAGTTTCTAGTTGCGGAGTTTCTGGTGTTGGAGTTTCTAGTTGTGGAGTTTGTAGTTGTGGAGTCTGTAGTTGTGAAGTTTCTAGTTGTGGAGTTCCTAGTTATAGAGTCTCAAGTTGTGGAGTTTCTAGTTGCGGAGTTTCTAGTTGCAGAGTTTTCTAGTTGTGGAGTCTCTAGTTGTGGAGTTTCTAGTTGCGAAGTGTCTAGTTATGGAGTGTCTAGTTGTAAAGTTTCTAGTCGTGGAGTTTCTAGTTGCGGAGTTTCTAGTTGTGGAGTTTCTTGTTGCGGAGTTTTTAGTTGCAGAGTTTCTAGTTGCGGACGTTCTAGCTGTGGAGTTTCTAGTGGCAGAGTTTCTAGTTGCATAGTTTCTGGTTGTAGAGTTTCTAGTTGTGGAGTTTTAGTTGCGGAGTTTCTAGTTGTGAAGATTTTAGTTGTGCAGTTTCTAGTTGTGGAGTTTCTAGTTGTGGAGTTTTTAGTTGCAGAGTTTCTAGTTGTGGAGTCTCTAATTGTTGAAATTCTGGTTGTGGAGTTTCTAGTTGTGGAGTTTGTAGTTGTAGAGTCTGTAGTTGTGGAGTTTCTAGTTGTGGAGTTCCTAGTTATGGAGTCTCGAGTTGTGGAGTTTCTAGTTGCGGAGTTTCTAATTGTGGAGTTTCTGGTTGTGGAATTTGTAGTTGTGGAGTATCTAGTTGCGGTGTTTGAAGTTGTGGAGTTTGTAGTTGGAGTTTCTAGGTGTGGAGTTTCTAGTTGTTGAGTTTCTAGTTGTGGAGTTTCAAGTTGTAGAGTTTCTAGTTTTGAAGTTTCTAGTTGTGGATTTTCTAGTTGCGGAGTTTCTAGTTGCGGAGTTTCAAGTTGTGTAGTTTCTGGTTGGGGAGTTTCTACTTAAGTTTATAGTTGTGGATTTTCTTGTTGCAGAGTTTCGAGTTGCAGAGTTTCAAGTTGTGGAGTTTCTAGTTGCGGAGTCTCTAGTTGTGGAGTTTCTAGTTGCGGAGTTTCTAGCTGTGGAGTTTCTAGTTGCGGAGTCTCTAGTTGTGCAGTCTCTAGTTGTGGAGTTTCTAGTTGCGGAGTTTCTAGCTGTGGAGTTTCTAGTTCTGGAGACTCTAGTTGTGGAGTTTCTAGTTGTGGAGTTTCTAGCTTTTTAGTTTCAAGTTGGAAGTTTCTAGTTGCGGAGTTTCTAGTTGCGGAATCGGTCGTTGCGGAGTCTTAAGTGGTGGAGTGTCTAGTCGTGGAGATTCTAGTTGCGGAGTTTTCTTTTTGTGGAGTCTCCAGTTGTGGAATTTCTAGTTGTAGAGTTTCTAGTTGCAGAGTTTCTGGTTGCGGAGTGTCTGGTGGTGGAGTTTCTAGTTGCGAAGTTTTCCAGTTGTGGAGTCTCTAGTTGTGGAGTTTCTAGTTGTGGAGTTTCTAGTTGTGGAATTGCTAGTTGCAGAGTTTCTAGTTGCGGAGACTTTCGTTGCGGAGTCTCAAGTTGTAGAGTGTCTAGTCGTGGAGTTTCTAGTTGTTGAGTTTCTAGTGGCCGAGTTTCTAGTTGGGAAGTCTCAAGTTGTGCAGTCTCTAGTTGTGGAGTTTCTAGTTGTGGAGTTTCAAGTTGTGGAGTTTCTTGTTGTAGAGTTTCTAGTTTTGAAGTTTCTAGTTGTGGATTTTCTAGTTGCGGAATTTTTAGTAGCGGAGTTTCAAGTTGTGTAGTTTTAGTTGGCGAGTTTCTACTTAAGTTTATAGTTGTGGATTTTCTTGTTGCAGAGTTTCGAGTTGCAGAGTTTCAAGTTGTGGAGTTTCTAGTTGCGGAGTCTCTAGTTGTGGAGTTTCTAGTTGCGGAGTTTCTAGCTGTTGAGTTTCTAGTTGCGGAGTCTCTAGTTGTGCAGTCTCTAGTTGTGGAGTTTCTAGTTGCGGAATTTCTAGTTGTGGAGTTTCTAGTTGTGGAGACTCTAGTTGTGGAGTTTCTAGTTGCGGAGTTTCTAGCTTTTGAGTTTCTAGTTGGAAGTTTCTAGTTGCGGAGTTTCTAGTTGCGGAATCTGTCGTTGCGGAGCCTCAAGTTGAGGAGTGTCTAATCGTGGAGTTTCTAGTTGAGGAGTTTTCTTTTTGTGGAGTCACCAGTTGTGGAATTTCTAGTTGTAGAGTTTCTAGTTGAGGAGTTTCTAGTTGCGGAGTGTCTGGTGGTGGAGTTTCTAGTTCTGGAGTTTCTATTTGTGGAGTCTGTAGTTGTGGAATTTGTAGTTGTGGAGTATCTGGTTGTGGTGTTTCAAGTTGTGGAGTTTCTATTTGTGGAGTTTCTAGTTGTGGAGTTTCTAGTTGTTGAGTTTCTAGTTGCCGAGTTTCTAGTTGCAAAGTCTCAAGTTGTGGAGTTTCTAGTTGTGGAGTTTCTAGTTGTGGAGTTTCTAGTTGCGGAGTTTCTAGTTGCGGAGTTTCTAGCTGTGGAGTTTCTAGTTGCACAGTCTCTAGTTGGCAGTCTCTAGTTGTGGAGTTTCTAGTTGTGGAGTTTCTAGCGGTGGAGTTTCTACTTGCGTAGTTTCTAGTTGCAGAGTTTCTAGTTGCGGAGCCTGTCGTTGCGGAGTCTCAAGTTGTGGAGTGTCTAGTCGTGGAGTTTCTAGTTGGGAAGTTTTCTAGTTGTGGAGTCTCTAGTTGTGGAGTTTCTAGTTGTGGAGTTTCTAGTTGTGGAATTGCTAGTTGCAGAGTTTCTAGTTGCGGAGACTTTCGTAGCGGAGTCTCAAGTTGTAGAGTGTCTAGTCGTGGAATTTCTAGTTGCGGAGTTTTCTAGTTGTGGAGTCTCTAGTTGTGGAGTTTCTAGTTGTGGAGTTTCTTGTTGCGGAGTTTCTAGTTGCAGAGTTTCTAGTTGCGGACGTTCTAGCTGTGGAGTTTCTAATTGCAGAGTTTCTAGTTGCATAGTTTCTAGTTGTAGAGTTTCTAGTTGTGGAGTTTTTAGTTGCGGAGTTTCTAGTTGTGAAGTTTCTAGTGTTGAGCTTCTAGTTGTGGAGTTTCTAGTTGTGGAGTTTTTAGTTGCAGAGTTTCTAGTTGTGGAGTCTCTAATTGTTGAGTCTCTTGTTGTGGAATTTCTAGTTGTGGAGTTTCTAGTTGTGGAGTTTCTAGTTGCGGAGTTTCTGGTGTTAGAGTTTCTAGTTGTGGAGTTTGTAGTTGTGGAGTCTGTAGTTGTGGAGTTTCTAGTTGTGGAGTTCCTAGTTATAGAGTCTCAAGTTGTGGAGTTTCTAGTTGCGGAGTTTCTAGTTGCAGAGTTTTCTAGTTGTGGAGTCTCTAGTTGTGGAGTTTATAGTTGCGAAGTGTCTAGTTATGGAGTGTCTAGTTGTAAAGTTTCTGGTCGTGGAGTTTCTAGTTGCGGAGTTTCTATTTGTGGAGTTTCTAGTTCTGGAGTTTCTAGTTGTTGAGTTTCTTGTTGCCGAGTTTCTAGTTGCAAAGTCTCAAGTTGTGGAGTTTCTAGTTGTGGAGTTTCTAGTTGTGGAGTTTCTAGTTGCGGAGTTTCTAGTTGCGGAGTTTCTAGCTGTGGAGTTTCTAGTTGCACAGTCTCTAGTTGGCAGTCTCTAGTTGTGGAGTCTCCAGTTGTGGAGTTTCTAGTTGTGGAGTTTCTAGTTGTGGAATTGCTAGTTGCAGAGTTTCTAGTTGCGGAGACTTTCGTAGCAGAGTCTCAAGTTGTAGAGTGTCTAGTGGTGGAGTTTCTAGTTGCAGAATTTTCTAGTTGTGGAGTCTCTAGTTGTGGAGTTTCTAGTTGCGAAGTGTCTAGTTATGGAGTTTCTAGTTGTAAAGTTTCTAGTTGTGGAGTTTCAAGTTGTGTAGTTTTAGTTGGCGAGTTTCTACTTAAGTTTATAGTTGTGGATTTTCTTGTTGCAGAGTTTCGAGTTGCAGAGTTTCAAGTTGTGGAGTTTCTAGTTGCGGAGTCTCTAGTTGTGGAGTTTCTAGTTGCGGAGTTTCTAGCTGTTGAGTTTCTAGTTGCGGAGTCTCTAGTTGTGCAGTCTCTAGTTGTGGAGTTTCTAGTTGCGGAATTTCTAGTTGTGGAGTTTCTAGTTGTGGAGACTCTAGTTGTGGAGTTTCTAGTTGCGGAGTTTCTAGCTTTTGAGTTTCTAGTTGGAAGTTTCTAGTTGCGGAGTTTCTAGTGGCGGAATCTGACGTTGCGGAGCCTCAAGTTGAGGAGTGTCTAATCGTGGAGTTTCTAGTTGAGGAGTTTTCTTTTTGTGGAGTCTCCAGTTGTGGAATTTCTAGTTGTAGAGTTTCTAGTTGAGGAGTTTCTAGTTGAGGAGTGTCTGGTGGTGGAGTTTCTAGTTCTGGAGTTTCTATTTGTGGAGTCTGTAGTTGTGGAATTTGTAGTTGTGGAGTATCTGGTTGTGGTGTTTCAAGTTGTGGAGTTTCTAATTGTGGAGTTTCTAGTTGTGGAGTTTCTAGTTGTTGAGTTTCTAGTTGCCGAGTTTCTAGTTGCAAAGTCTCAAGTTGTTGAGTTTCTAGTTGTGGAGTTTCTCGTTGTGGAGTTTCTAGTTGCGGAGTTTCTAGCTGTGGAGTTTCTAGTTGCACAGTCTCTAGTTGGCAGTCTCTAGTTGTGGAGTTTCTAGTTGTGGAGTTTCTAGCGGTGGAATTTCTACTTGCGTAGTTTCTAGTTGCAGAGTTTCTAGTTGCGGAGCCTGTCGTTGCGGAGTCTCAAGTTGTGGAGTGTCTAGTCGTGGAGTTTCTAGTTGCGAAGTTTTCTAGTTGTGGAGTCTCTAGTTGTGGAGTTTCTAGTTGTGGAGTTTCTAGTTGTGGAATTGCTAGTTGCAGAGTTTCTAGTTGCGGCGACTTTCGTAGCGGAGTCTCAAGTTGTAGAGTGTCTAGTTGTGGAATTTCTAGTTGCAGAGTTTTCTAGTTGTGGAGTCTCTAGTTGTGGAGTTTCTAGTTGTGGAGTTTCTTGTTGCGGAGTTTCTAGTTGCAGAGTTTCTAGTTGCGGACGTTCTAGCTGTGGAGTTTCTAATTGCAGAGTTTCTAGTTGCATAGTTGCTAGTTGTAGAGTTTCTAGTTGTGGAGTTTTTAGTTGCGGAGTTTCTAGTTGTGAAGATTCTAGTGTTGAGCTTCTAGTTGTGGAGTTTATAGTTGTGGAGTTTTTAGTTGCAGAGTTTCTAGTTGTGGAGTCTCTAATTGTTGAGTCTCTTGTTGTGGAATTTCTAGTTGTGGAGTCTGTAGTTGTGGAGTTTCTAGTTGTGGAGTTCCTAGTTATAGAGTCTCAAGTTGTGGAGTTTCTAGTTGCGGAGTTTCTAGTTGCAGAGTTTTCTAGTTGTGGAGTCTCTAGTTGTGGAGTTTCTAGTTGCGAAGTGTCTAGTTATGGAGTGTCTAGTTGTAAAGTTTCTAGTCGTAGAGTTTCTAGTTGCGGAGTTTCTAGTTGTGGAGTCACTAGTTGTGGAGTTTCTAGTTGTGGAGTTTCTTGTTGCGGAGTTTTTAGTTGCAGAGTTTCTAGTTGCGGACGTTCTAGCTGTGGAGTTTCTAGTGGCAGAGTTTCTAGTTGCATAGTTTCTGGTTGTAGAGTTTCTAGTTGTGGAGTTTTAGTTGCGGAGTTTCTAGTTGTGAAGATTTTAGTTGTGCAGTTTCTAGTTGTGGAGTTTCTAGTTGTGGAGTTTTTAGTTGCAGAGTTTCTAGTTGTGGAGTCTCTAATTGTTGAGTTTCTGGTTGTGGAGTTTCTAGTTGTGGAGTTTGTAGTTGTAGAGTCTGTAGTTGTGGAGTTTCTAGTTGTGGAGTTCCTAGTTATGGAGTCTCGAGTTGTGGAGTTTCTAGTTGCGGAGTTTCTAATTGTGGAGTTTCTAGTTGTGGAATTTGTAGTTGTGGAGTATCTAGTTGCGGTGTTTGAAGTTGTGGAGTTTGTAGTTGGAGTTTCTAGGTGTGGAGTTTCTAGTTGTTGAGTTTCTAGTTGTGGAGTTTCAAGTTGTAGAGTTTCTAGTTTTGAAGTTTCTAGTTGTGGATTTTCTAGTTGCGGAGTTTCTAGTTGCGGAGTTTCAAGTTGTGTAGTTTCTGGTTGGGGAGTTTCTACTTAAGTTTATAGTTGTGGATTTTCTTGTTGCAGAGTTTCGAGTTGCAGAGTTTCAAGTTGTGGAGTTTCTAGTTGCGGAGTCTCTAGTTGTGGAGTTTCTAGTTGCGGAGTTTCTAGCTGTGGAGTTTCTAGTTGCGGAGTCTCTAGTTGTGCAGTCTCTAGTTGTGGAGTTTCTAGTTGCGGAGTTTTTAGCTGTGGAGTTTCTAGTTCTGGAGACTCTAGTTGTGGAGTTTCTAGTTGTGGAGTTTCTAGCTTTTTAGTTTCAAGTTGGAAGTTTCTAGTTGCGGAGTTTCTAGTTGCGGAATCGGTCGTTGCGGAGTCTCAAGTGGTGGAGCGTCTAGTCGTGGAGATTCTAGTTGCGGAGTTTTCTTTTTGTGGAGTCTCCAGTTGTGGAATTTCTAGTTGTAGAGTTTCTAGTTGCGGAGTTTCTGGTTGCGGAGTGTCTGGTGGTGGAGTTTCTAGTTGCGAAGTTTTCCAGTTGTGGAGTCTCTAGTTGTGGAGTTTCTAGTTGTGGAGTTTCTAGTTGTGGAATTGCTAGTTGCAGAGTTTCTAGTTGCGGAGACTTTCGTTGCGGAGTCTCAAGTTGTAGAGTGTCTAGTCGTGGAGTTTCTAGTTGTTGAGTTTCTAGTGGCCGAGTTTCTAGTTGCGAAGTCTCAAGTTGTGCAGTCTCTAGTTGTGGAGGTTCTAGTTGTGGAGTTTCAAGTTGTGGAGTTTCTTGTTGTAGAGTTTCTAGTTTTGAAGTTTCTAGTTGTGGATTTTCTAGTTGCGGAGTTTCTAGTAGCGGAGTTTCAAGTTGTGTAGTTTTAGTTGGCGAGTTTCTACTTAAGTTTATAGTTGTGGATTTTCTTGTTGCAGAGTTTCGAGTTGTAGAGTTTCAAGTTGTGGAGTTTCTAGTTGCGGAGTCTCTAGTTGTGGAGTTTCTAGTTGCGGAGTTTCTAGCTGTTGAGTTTCTAGTTGCGGAGTCTCTAGTTGTGCAGTCTCTAGTTGTGGAGTTTCTAGTTGCGGAATTTCTAGTTGTGGAGTTTCTAGTTGTGGAGACTCTAGTTGTGGAGTTTCTAGTTGCGGAGTTTCTAGCTTTTGAGTTTCTAGTTGGAAGTTTCTAGTTGCGGAGTTTCTAGTTGCGGAATCTGTCGTTGCGGAGCCTCAAGTTGAGGAGTGTCTAATCGTGGAGTTTCTAGTTGAGGAGTTTTCTTTTTGTGGAGTCTCCAGTTGTGGAATTTCTAGTTGTAGAGTTTCTAGTTGAGGAGTTTCTAGTTGCGGAGTGTCTGGTGGTGGAGTTTCTAGTTCTGGAGTTTCTATTTGTGGAGTCTGTAGTTGTGGAATTTGTAGTTGTGGAGTATCTGGTTGTGGTGTTTCAAGTTGTGGAGTTTCTTTTTGTGGAGTTTCTAGTTGTGGAGTTTCTAGTTCTTGAGTTTCTAGTTGCCGAGTTTCTAGTTGCAAAGTCTCAAGTTGTGGAGTTTCTAGTTGTGGAGTTTCTCGTTGTGGAGTTTCTAGTTGCGGAGTTTCTAGTTGCGGAGTTTCTAGCTGTGGAGTTTCTAGTTGCACAGTCTCTAGTTGGCAGTCTCTAGTTGTGGAGTTTCTAGTTGTGGAGTTTCTAGCGGTGGAGTTTCTACTTGCGTAGTTTCTAGTTGCAGAGTTTCTAGTTGCGGAGCCTGTCGTTGCGGAGTCTCAAGTTGTGGAGTGTCTAGTCGTGGAGTTTCTAGTTGCGAAGTTTTCTAGTTGTGGAGTCTCTAGTTGTGGAGTTTCTAGTTGTGGAGTTTCTAGTTGTGGAATTGCTAGTTGCAGAGTTTCTAGTTGCGGAGACTTTCGTAGCGGAGTCTCAAGTTGTAGAGTGTCTAGTCGTGGAATTTCTAGTTGCGGAGTTTTCTAGTTGTGGAGTCTCTAGTTGTGGAGTTTCTAGTTGTGGAGTTTCTTGTTGCGGAGTTTCTAGTTGCAGAGTTTCTAGTTGCGGACGTTCTAGCTGTGGAGTTTCTAATTGCAGAGTTTCTAGTTGCATAGTTTCTAGTTGTAGAGTTTCTAGTTGTGGAGTTTTTAGTTGCGGAGTTTCTAGTTGTGAAGTTTCTAGTGTTGAGCTTCTAGTTGTGGAGTTTATAGTTGTGGAGTTTTTAGTTGCAGAGTTTCTAGTTGTGGAGTCTCTAATTGTTGAGTCTCTTGTTGTGGAATTTCTAGTTGTGGAGTTTCTAGTTGTGGAGTTTCTAGTTGCGGAGTTTCTGGTGTTGGAGTTTCTAGTTGTGGAGTTTGTAGTTGTGGAGTCTGTAGTTGTGGAGTTTCTAGTTGTGGAGTTCCTAGTTATAGAGTCTCAAGTTGTGGAGTTTCTAACTGCGGAGTTTCTAGTTGCAGAGTTTTCTAGTTGTGGAGTCTCTAGTTGTGGAGTTTCTAGTTGCGAAGTGTCTAGTTATGGAGTGTCTAGTTGTAAAGTTTCTAGTCGTGGAGTTTCTAGTTGCGGAGTTTCTAGTTGTGGAGTCACTAGTTGTGGAGTTTCTAGTTGTGGAGTTTCTTGTTGCGGAGTTTTTAGTTGCAGAGTTTCTAGTTGCGGACGTTCTAGCTGTGGAGTTTCTAGTGGCAGAGTTTCTAGTTGCAGAGTTTCTAGTTGCGGACGTTCTAGCTGTGGAGTTTCTAATTGCAGAGTTTCTAGTTGCATAGTTGCTAGTTGTAGAGTTTCTAGTTGTGGAGTTTTTAGTTGCGGAGTTTCTAGTTGTGAAGATTCTAGTGTTGAGCTTCTAGTTGTGGAGTTTATAGTTGTGGAGTTTTTAGTTGCAGAGTTTCTAGTTGTGGAGTCTCTAATTGTTGAGTCTCTTGTTGTGGAATTTCTAGTTGTGGAGTTTCTAGTTGTGGAGTTTCTAGTTGCGGAGTTTCTGGTGTTGGAGTTTCTAGTTGTGGAGTTTGTAGTTGTGGAGTCTGTAGTTGTGGAGTTTCTAGTTGTGGAGTTCCTAGTTATAGAGTCTCAAGTTGTGGAGTTTCTAGTTGCGGAGTTTCTAGTTGCAGAGTTTTCTAGTTGTGGAGTCTCTAGTTGTGGAGTTTCTAGTTGCGAAGTGTCTAGTTATGGAGTGTCTAGTTGTAAAGTTTCTAGTCGTAGAGTTTCTAGTTGCGGAGTTTCTAGTTGTGGAGTCACTAGTTGTGGAGTTTCTAGTTGTGGAGTTTCTTGTTGCGGAGTTTTTAGTTGCAGAGTTTCTAGTTGCGGACGTTCTAGCTGTGGAGTTTCTAGTGGCAGAGTTTCTAGTTGCATAGTTTCTGGTTGTAGAGTTTCTAGTTGTGGAGTTTTAGTTGCGGAGTTTCTAGTTGTGACGATTTTAGTTGTGCAGTTTCTAGTTGTGGAGTTTCTAGTTGTGGAGTTTTTAGTTGCAGAGTTTCTAGTTGTGGAGTCTCTAATTGTTGAGTTTCTGGTTGTGGAGTTTCTAGTTGTGGAGTTTGTAGTTGTAGAGTCTGTAGTTGTGGAGTTTCTAGTTGTGGAGTTCCTAGTTATGGAGTCTCGAGTTGTGGAGTTTCTAGTTGCGGAGTTTCTAGTTGCAGAGTTTTCTAGTTGTGGAGTCTCTAGTTGTGGAGTTTCTAGTTGCGAAGTGTCTAGTTATGGAGTGTCTAGTTGTAAAGTTTCTAGTCGTGGAGTTTCTAGTTGCGGAGTTTCTAGTTGTGGAGTCACTAGTTGTGGAGTTTCTAGTTGTGGAGTTTCTTGTTGCGGAGTTTTTAGTTGCAGAGTTTCTAGTTGCGGACGTTCTAGCTGTGGAGTTTCTAGTGGCAGAGTTTCTAGTTGCATAGTTTCTGGTTGTAGAGTTTCTAGTTGTGGAGTTTTAGTTGCGGAGTTTCTAGTTTGCAGTCTCTAGTTGTGGAGTTTCTAGTTGTGGAGTTTCTAGTTGTGGAATTGCTAGTTGCAGAGTTTCTAGTTGCGGAGACTTTCGTAGCGGAGTCTCAAGTTGTAGAGTGTCTAGTCGTAGAATTTCTAGTTGCGGAGTTTTCTAGTTGTGGAGTCTCTAGTTGTGGAGTTTCTAGTTGTGGAGTTTCTTGTTGCGGAGTTTCTAGTTGCAGAGTATCTAGTTGCGGACGTTCTAGCTGTGGAGTTTCTAATTGCAGAGTTTCTAGTTGCATAGTTTCTGGTTGTAGAGTTTCTAGTCGTGGAGTTTCTAGTTGCGAAGTTTTCTAGTTGTGGAGTCTCTAGTTGTGGAGTTTCTAGTTGTGGAGTTTCTAGTTGCCGAGTTTCTAGTTGCAAAGTCTCAAGTTGTGGAGTTTTTAGTTGTGGAGTTTCTAGTTGTGGAGTTTCTAGTTGCGGAGCTTCTAGTTGCGGAGTTTCTAGCTGTGGAGTTTCTAGTTGCACAGTCTCTAGTTGGCAGTCTCTAGTTGTGGAGTCTCTAGTTGTGGAGTTTCTAGTTGTGGAGTTTCTAGTTGTGGAATTGCTAGTTGCAGAGTTTCTAGTTGCGGAGACTTTCGTAGCAGAGTCTCAAGTTGTAGAGTGTCTAGTGGTGGAGTTTCTAGTTGCAGAATTTTCTAGTTGTGGAGTCTCTAGTTGTGGAGTTTCTAGTTGCGGAGTTTGTAGCTGTTGAGTTTCTAGTGGCGGAGTCTCTAGATGTGCAGTCTCTAGTTGTGGAGTCTCTTGTTGTGGCGATCCTAGTTGTGGAGCTTCCAGTTGGGAACTTTCTAGCTGTGGAGTTTCTAGTTGTGGAGTTTCTAGTTGCAGAGTTTCTAGTTGCGGACGTTCTAGCTGTGGAGATTCTAGTTCCAGAGTTTCTAGTTGCGGGCGCTCTAGCTGTGCAGTTTCTAGTTGCAGAGTTTCTAGTGGCGTAGTTTCTAGTTGTGGTGTTTCAAGTTGTGGAGTTTCTAGTTGTGGAGTTTCTAGTGGCGGGGTTTCTAGCTGTTGAGTTTCTAGTTGCCGAGTTTCTAGTTGCAAAGTCTCAAGTTGTGGAGTTTCTAGTTGTGGAGGTTCTAGTTGTGGAGTTTCTAGTTGCGGAGTTTCTAGCTGTGGAGTTTCTCACTTTGGAGTTTCTAGTTGCAGAGTCTCTAGTTGGCAGTCTCTAGTTGTGGAGTTTCTAGTTGTGGAGTCTCTAGTTGTGGAGTTTCTAGTTGTGGAGTTTCTAGTTGTGGAATCGCTAGTTGCAGAGTTTCTAGTTGCGGAGACTTTCGTAGCGGAGTCTCAAGTTGTAGAGTGTCTAGTCGTGGAATTTCGAGTTGCAGAGTTTTCTAGTTGAGTCACTAGTTGTGGAGTTTCTAGTTGTGGAGTTTCTTGTTGCGAAGTTTTTAGTTGCAGAGTTTCTAGTTGCGGACATTCTAGCTGTGGAGTTTCTAGTGGCAGAGTTTCTAGTTGCAGAGTTTCTAGTTGCGGACGTTCTAGCTGTGGAGTTTCTAATTGCAGAGTTTCTAGTTGCATAGTTGCTAGTTGTAGAGTTTCTAGTTGTGGAGTTTTTAGTTGCGGAGTTTCTAGTTGTGAAGATTCTAGTGTTGAGCTTCTAGTTGTGGAGTTTATAGTTGTGGAGTTTTTAGTTGCAGAGTTTCTAGTTGTGGAGTCTCTAATTGTTGAGTCTCTTGTTGTGGAATTTCTAGTTGTGGAGTTTCTAGTTGTGGAGTTTCTAGTTGCGGAGTTTCTGGTGTTGGAGTTTCTAGTTGTGGAGTTTGTAGTTGTGGAGTCTGTAGTTGTGGAGTTTCTAGTTGTGGAGTCACTAGTTGTGGAGTTTCTAGTTGTGGAGTTTCTTGTTGCGGAGTTTTTAGTTGCAGAGTTTCTAGTTGCGGACGTTCTAGCTGTGGAGTTTCTAGTGGCAGAGTTTCTAGTTGCATAGTTTCTGGTTGTAGAGTTTCTAGTTGTGGAGTTTTAGTTGCGGAGTTTCTAGTTGTGAAGATTTTAGTTGTGCAGTTTCTAGTTGTGGAGTTTCTAGTTGTGGAGTTTTTAGTTGCAGAGTTTCTAGTTGTGGAGTCTCTAATTGTTGAGTTTCTGGTTGTGGAGTTTCTAGTTGTGGAGTTTGTAGTTGTAGAGTCTGTAGTTGTGGAGTTTCTAGTTGTGGAGTTCCTAGTTATGGAGTCTCGAGTTGTGGAGTTTCTAGTTGCGGAGTTTCTAATTGTGGAGTTTCTAGTTGTGGAACTTGTAGTTGTGGAGTATCTAGTTGCGGTGTTTGAAGTTGTGGAGTTTGTAGTTGGAGTTTCTAGGTGTGGAGTTTCTAGTTGTTGAGTTTCTAGTTGTGGAGTTTCAAGTTGTAGAGTTTCTAGTTTTGAAGTTTCTAGTTGTGGATTTTCTAGTTGCGGAGTTTCTAGTTGCGGAGTTTCAAGTTGTGTAGTTTCTGGTTGGGGAGTTTCTACTTAAGTTTATAGTTGTGGATTTTCTTGTTGCAGAGTTTCGAGTTGCAGAGTTTCAAGTTGTGGAGTTTCTAGTTGCGGAGTCTCTAGTTGTGGAGTTTCTAGTTGCGGAGTTTCTAGCTGTGGAGTTTCTAGTTGCGGAGTCTCTAGTTGTGCAGTCTCTAGTTGTGGAGTTTCTAGTTGCGGAGTTTTTAGCTGTGGAGTTTCTAGTTCTGGAGACTCTAGTTGTGGAGTTTCTAGTTGTGGAGTTTCTAGCTTTTTAGTTTCAAGTTGGAAGTTTCTAGTTGCGGAGTTTCTAGTTGCGGAATCGGTCGTTGCGGAGTCTCAAGTGGTGGAGTGTCTAGTCGTGGAGATTCTAGTTGCGGAGTTTTCTTTTTGTGGAGTCTCCAGTTGTGGAATTTCTAGTTGTAGAGTTTCTAGTTGCGGAGTTTCTGGTTGCGGAGTGTCTGGTGGTGGAGTTTCTAGTTGCGAAGTTTTCCAGTTGTGGAGTCTCTAGTTGTGGAGTTTCTAGTTGTGGAGTTTCTAGTTGTGGAATTGCTAGTTGCAGAGTTTCTAGTTGCGGAGACTTTCGTTGCGGAGTCTCAAGTTGTAGAGTGTCTAGTCGTGGAGTTTCTAGTTGTTGAGTTTCTAGTGGCCGAGTTTCTAGTTGCGAAGTCTCAAGTTGTGCAGTCTCTAGTTGTGGAGGTTCTAGTTGTGGAGTTTCAAGTTGTGGAGTTTCTTGTTGTAGAGTTTCTAGTTTTGAAGTTTCTAGTTGTGGATTTTCTAGTTGCGGAGTTTCTAGTAGCGGAGTTTCAAGTTGTGTAGTTTTAGTTGGCGAGTTTCTACTTAAGTTTATAGTTGTGGATTTTCTTGTTGCAGAGTTTCGAGTTGTAGAGTTTCAAGTTGTGGAGTTTCTAGTTGCGGAGTCTCTAGTTGTGGAGTTTCTAGTTGCGGAGTTTCTAGCGGTTGAGTTTCTAGTTGCGGAGTCTCTAGTTGTGCAGTCTCTAGTTGTGGAGTTTCTAGTTGCGGAATTTCTAGTTGTGGAGTTTCTAGTTGTGGAGACTCTAGTTGTGGAGTTTCTAGTTGCGGAGTTTCTAGCTTTTGAGTTTCTAGTTGGAAGTTTCTAGTTGCGGAGTTTCTAGTTGCGGAATCTGTCGTTGCGGAGCCTCAAGTTGAGGAGTGTCTAATCGTGGAGTTTCTAGTTGAGGAGTTTTCTTTTTGTGGAGTCTCCAGTTGTGGAATTTCTAGTTGTAGAGTTTCTAGTTGAGGAGTTTCTAGTTGCGGAGTGTCTGGTGGTGGAGTTTCTAGTTCTGGAGTTTCTATTTGTGGAGTCTGTAGTTGTGGAATTTGTAGTTGTGGAGTATCTGGTTGTGGTGTTTCAAGTTGTGGAGTTTCTTTTTGTGGAGTTTCTAGTTGTGGAGTTTCTAGTTCTTGAGTTTCTAGTTGCCGAGTTTCTAGTTGCAAAGTCTCAAGTTGTGGAGTTTCTAGTTGTGGAGTTTCTCGTTGTGGAGTTTCTAGTTGCGGAGTTTCTAGTTGCGGAGTTTCTAGCTGTGGAGTTTCTAGTTGCACAGTCTCTAGTTGGCAGTCTCTAGTTGTGGAGTTTCTAGTTGTGGAGTTTCTAGCGGTGGAGTTTCTACTTGCGTAGTTTCTAGTTGCAGAGTTTCTAGTTGCGGAGCCTGTCGTTGCGGAGTCTCAAGTTGTGGAGTGTCTAGTCGTGGAGTTTCTAGTTGCGAAGTTTTCTAGTTGTGGAGTCTCTAGTTGTGGAGTTTCTAGTTGTGGAGTTTCTAGTTGTGGAATTGCTAGTTGCAGAGTTTCTAGTTGCGGAGACTTTCGTAGCGGAGTCTCAAGTTGTAGAGTGTCTAGTCGTGGAATTTCTAGTTGCGGAGTTTTCTAGTTGTGGAGTCTCTAGTTGTGGAGTTTCTAGTTGTGGAGTTTCTTGTTGCGGAGTTTCTAGTTGCAGAGTTTCTAGTTGCGGACGTTCTAGCTGTGGAGTTTCTAATTGCAGAGTTTCTAGTTGCATAGTTTCTAGTTGTAGAGTTTCTAGTTGTGGAGTTTTTAGTTGCGGAGTTTCTAGTTGTGAAGTTTCTAGTGTTGAGCTTCTAGTTGTGGAGTTTATAGTTGTGGAGTTTTTAGTTGCAGAGTTTCTAGTTGTGGAGTCTCTAATTGTTGAGTCTCTTGTTGTGGAATTTCTAGTTGTGGAGTTTCTAGTTGTGGAGTTTCTAGTTGCGGAGTTTCTGGTGTTGGAGTTTCTAGTTGTGGAGTTTGTAGTTGTGGAGTCTGTAGTTGTGGAGTTTCTAGTTGTGGAGTTCCTAGTTATAGAGTCTCAAGTTGTGGAGTTTCTAACTGCGGAGTTTCTAGTTGCAGAGTTTTCTAGTTGTGGAGTCTCTAGTTGTGGAGTTTCTAGTTGCGAAGTGTCTAGTTATGGAGTGTCTAGTTGTAAAGTTTCTAGTCGTGGAGTTTCTAGTTGCGGAGTTTCTAGTTGTGGAGTCACTAGTTGTGGAGTTTCTAGTTGTGGAGTTTCTTGTTGCGGAGTTTTTAGTTGCAGAGTTTCTAGTTGCGGACGTTCTAGCTGTGGAGTTTCTAGTGGCAGAGTTTCTAGTTGCATAGTTTCTGGTTGTAGAGTTTCTAGTTGTGGAGTTTTAGTTGCGGAGTTTCTAGTTGTGAAGATTTTAGTTGTGCAGTTTCTAGTTGTGGAGTTTCTAGTTGTGGAGTTTTTAGTTGCAGAGTTTCTAGTTGTGGAGTCTCTAATTGTTGAGTTTCTGGTTGTGGAGTTTCTAGTTGTGGAGTTTGTAGTTGTAGAGTCTGTAGTTGTGGAGTTTCTAGTTGTGGAGTTCCTAGTTATGGAGTCTCGAGTTGTGGAGTTTCTAGTTGCGGAGTTTCTAATTGTGGAGTTTCTGGTTGTGGAATTTGTGATTGTGGAGTATCTAGTTGCGGTGTTTGAAGTTGTGGAGTTTGTAGTTGGAGTTTCTAGGTGTGGAGTTTCTAGTTGTTGAGTTTCTAGTTGTGGAGTTTCAAGTTGTAGAGTTTCTAGTTTTGAAGTTTCTAGTTGTGGATTTTCTAGTTGCGGAGTTTCTAGTTGCGGAGTTTCAAGTTGTGTAGTTTCTGGTTGGGGAGTTTCTACTTAAGTTTATAGTTGTGGATTTTCTTGTTGCAGAGTTTCGAGTTGCAGAGTTTCAAGTTGTGGAGTTTCTAGTTGCGGAGTCTCTAGTTGTGGAGTTTCTAGTTGCGGAGTTTCTAGCTGTGGAGTTTCTAGTTGCGGAGTCTCTAGTTGTGCAGTCTCTAGTTGTGGAGTTTCTAGTTGCGGAGTTTCTAGCTGTGGAGTTTCTAGTTCTGGAGACTCTAGTTGTGGAGTTTCTAGTTGTGGAGTTTCTAGCTTTTTAGTTTCAAGTTGGAAGTTTCTAGTTGCGGAGTTTCTAGTTGCGGAATCGGTCGTTGCGGAGTCTCAAGTGGTGGAGTGTCTAGTCGTGGAGATTCTAGTTGCGGAGTTTTCTTTTTGTGGAGTCTCCAGTTGTGGAATTTCTAGTTGTAGAGTTTCTAGTTGCGGAGTTTCTGGTTGCGGAGTGTCTGGTGGTGGAGTTTCTAGTTGCGAAGTTTTCCAGTTGTGGAGTCTCTAGTTGTGGAGTTTCTAGTTGTGGAGTTTCTAGTTGTGGAATTGCTAGTTGCAGAGTTTCTAGTTGCGGAGACTTTCGTTGCGGAGTCTCAAGTTGTAGAGTGTCTAGTCGTGGAGTTTCTAGTTGTTGAGTTTCTAGTGGCCGAGTTTCTAGTTGCGAAGTCTCAAGTTGTGCAGTCTCTAGTTGTGGAGTTTCTAGTTGTGGAGTTTCAAGTTGTGGAGTTTCTTGTTGTAGAGTTTCTAGTTTTGAAGTTTCTAGTTGTGGATTTTCTAGTTGCGGAGTTTCTAGTAGCGGAGTTTCAAGTTGTGTAGTTTTAGTTGGCGAGTTTCTACTTAAGTTTATAGTTGTGGATTTTCTTGTTGCAGAGTTTCAAGTTGCAGAGTTTCAAGTTGTGGAGTTTCTAGTTGCGGAGTCTCTAGTTGTGGAGTTTCTAGTTGCGGAGTTTCTAGCTGTTGAGTTTCTAGTTGCGGAGTCTCTAGTTGTGCAGTCTCTAGTTGTGGAGTTTCTAGTTGCGGAATTTCTAGTTGTGGAGTTTCTAGTTGTGGAGACTCTAGTTGTGGAGTTTCTAGTTGCGGAGTTTCTAGCTTTTGAGTTTCTAGTTGGAAGTTTCTAGTTGCGGAGTTTCTAGTTGCGGAATCTGTCGTTGCGGAGCCTCAAGTTGAGGAGTGTCTAATCGTGGAGTTTCTAGTTGAGGAGTTTTCTTTTTGTGGAGTCACCAGTTGTGGAATTTCTAGTTGTAGAGTTTCTAGTTGAGGAGTTTCTAGTTGCGGAGTGTCTGGTGGTGGAGTTTCTAGTTCTGGAGTTTCTATTTGTGGAGTCTGTAGTTGTGGAATTTGTAGTTGTGGAGTATCTGGTTGTGGTGTTTCAAGTTGTGGAGTTTCTATTTGTGGAGTTTCTAGTTGTGGAGTTTCTAGTTGTTGAGTTTCTAGTTGCCGAGTTTCTAGTTGCAAAGTCTCAAGTTGTGGAGTTTCTAGTTGTGGAGTTTCTAGTTGTGGAGTTTCTAGTTGCGGAGTTTCTAGTTGCGGAGTTTCTAGCTGTGGAGTTTCTAGTTGCACAGTCTCTAGTTGGCAGTCTCTAGTTGTGGAGTTTCTAGTTGTGGAGTTTCTAGCGGTGGAGTTTCTACTTGCGTAGTTTCTAGTTGCAGAGTTTCTAGTTGCGGAGCCTGTCGTTGCGGAGTCTCAAGTTGTGGAGTGTCTAGTCGTGGAGTTTCTAGTTGCGAAGTTTTCTAGTTGTGGAGTCTCTAGTTGTGGAGTTTCTAGTTGTGGAGTTTCTAGTTGTGGAATTGCTAGTTGCAGAGTTTCTAGTTGCGGAGACTTTCGTAGCGGAGTCTCAAGTTGTAGAGTGTCTAGTCGTGGAATTTCTAGTTGCGGAGTTTTCTAGTTGTGGAGTCTCTAGTTGTGGAGTTTCTAGTTGTGGAGTTTCTTGTTGCGGAGTTTCTAGTTGCAGAGTTTCTAGTTGCGGACGTTCTAGCTGTGGAGTTTCTAATTGCAGAGTTTCTAGTTGCATAGTTTCTAGTTGTAGAGTTTCTAGTTGTGGAGTTTTTAGTTGCGGAGTTTCTAGTTGTGAAGATTTTAGTGTGGAGCTTCTAGTTGTGGAGTTTATAGTTGTGGAATTTTTAGTTGCAGAGTTTCTAGTTGTGGAGTCTCTAATTGTTGAGTCTCTTGTTGTGGAATTTCTAGTTGTGGAGTTTCTAGTTGTGGAGTTTCTAGTTGCGGAGTTTCTGGTGTTGGAGTTTCTAGTTGTGGAGTTTGTAGTTGTGGAGTCTGTAGTTGTGGAGTTTCTAGTTGTGGAGTTCCTAGTTATAGAGTCTCAAGTTGTGGAGTTTCTAGTTGCGGAGTTTCTAGTTGCAGAGTTTTCTAGTTGTGGAGTCTCTAGTTGTGGAGTTTCTAGTTGCGAAGTGTCTAGTTATGGAGTGTCTAGTTGTAAAGTTTCTAGTCGTGGAGTTTCTAGTTGCGGAGTTTCTAGTTGTGGAGTCACTAGTTGTGGAGTTTCTAGTTGTGGAGTTTCTTGTTGCGGAGTTTTTAGTTGCAGAGTTTCTAGTTGCGGACGTTCTAGCTGTGGAGTTTCTAGTGGCAGAGTTTCTAGTTGCATAGTTTCTGGTTGTAGAGTTTATAGTTGTGGAGTTTTAGTTGCAGAGTTTCTAGTTGTGAAGATTTTAGTTGTGGAGTTTCTAGTTGTGGAGTTTCTAGTTGTGGAGTTTTTAGTTGCAGAGTTTCTAGTTGTGGAGTCTCTAATTGTTGAGTTTCTGGTTGTGGAGTTTCTAGTTGTGGAGTTTGTAGTTGTAGAGTCTGTAGTTGTGGAGTTTCTAGTTGTGGAGTTCCTAGTTATGGAGTCTCGAGTTTTGGAGTTTCTAGTTGCGGAGTTTCTAATTGTGGAGTTTCTAGTTGTGGAGTATCTAGTTGCGGTGTTTGAAGTTGTGGAGTTTGTAGTTGGAGTTTCTAGGTGTGGAGTTTGTAGTTGTTGAGTTTCTAGTTGCCGAGTTTCTAGTTGCAAAGTCTCAAGTTGTGGAGTTTCTAGTTGTGGAGTTTCTCGTTGTGGAGTTTCTAGTTGCGGAGTTTCTAGTTGCGGAGTTTCTAGCTGTGGAGTTTCTAGTTGCACAGTCTCTAGTTGGCAGTCTCTAGTTGTGGAGTTTCTAGTTGTGGAGTTTCTAGCGGTGGAGTTTCTACTTCCGTAGTTTCTAGTTGCAGAGTTTCTAGTTGCGGAGCCTGTCGTTGCGGAGTCTCAAGTTGTGGAGTGTCTAGTCGTGGAGTTTCTAGTTGCGAAGTTTTCTAGTTGTGGAGTCTCTAGTTGTGGAGTTTCTAGTTGTGGAGTTTCTAGTTGTGGAATTGCTAGTTGCAGAGTTTCTAGTTGCGGAGACTTTCGTAGCGGAGTCTCAAGTTGTAGAGTGTCTAGTCGTGGAATTTCTAGTTGCGGAGTTTTCTAGTTGTGGAGTCTCTAGTTGCGGAGTTTCTAGTTGCAGAGTTTTCTAGTTGTGGAGTCTCTAGTTGTGGAGTTTCTAGTTGCGAAGTGTCTAGTTATGGAGTGTCTAGTTGTAAAGTTTCTAGTCGTGGAGTTTCTAGTTGCGGAGTTTCTAGTTGTGGAGTCACTAGTTGTGGAGTTTCTAGTTGTGGAGTTTCTTGTTGCGGAGTTTTTAGTTGCAGAGTTTCTAGTTGCGGACGTTCTAGCTGTGGAGTTTCTAAAGGCAGAGTTTCTAGTTGCATAGTTTCTGGTTGTAGAGTTTCTAGTTGTGGAGTTTTAGTTGCGGAGTTTCTAGTTGTGAAGATTTTAGTTGTGGAGTTTCTAGTTGTGGAGTTTCTAGTTGTGGAGTTTTTAGTTGCAGAGTTTCTAGTTGTGGAGTCTCTAATTGTTGAGTTTCTGGTTGTGGAGTTTCTAGTTGTGGAGTTTGTAGTTGTAGAGTCTGTAGTTGTGGAGTTTCTAGTTGTGGAGTTCCTAGTTATGGAGTCTCGAGTTGTGGAGTTTCTAGTTGCGGAGTTTCTAATTGTGGAGTTTTTAGTTGTGGAATTTGTAGTTGTGGAATATCTAGTTGCGGTGTTTGAAGTTGTGGAGTTTGTAGTTGGAGTTTCTAGGTGTGGAGTTTCTAGTTGTTGAGTTTCTAGTTGTGGAGTTTCAAGTTGTGTAGTTTCTGGTTGGGGAGTTTCTACTTAAGTTTATAGTTGTGGATTTTCTTGTTGCAGAGTTTCGAGTTGCAGAGTTTCAAGTTGTGGAGTTTCTAGTTGCGGAGTCTCTAGTTGTGGAGTTTCTAGTTCTGGAGACTCTAGTTGTGGAGTTTCTAGTTGTGGAGTTTCTAGCTTTTTAGTTTCAAGTTGGAAGTTTCTAGTTGCGGAGTTTCTAGTTGCGGAATCGGTCGTTGCGGAGTCTCAAGTGGTGGAGTGTCTAGTCGTGGAGATTCTAGTTGCGGAGTTTTCTTTTTGTGGAGTCTCCAGTTGTGTAATTTCTAGTTGTAGAGTTTCTAGTTGCGGAGTTTCTGGTTGCGGAGTGTCTGGTGGTGGAGTTTCTAGTTGCGAAGTTTTCCAGTTGTGGAGTCTCTAGTTGTGGAGTTTCTAGTTGTGGAGTTTCTAGTTGTGGAATTGCTAGTTGCAGAGTTTCTAGTTGCGGACGTTCTAGCTGTGGAGTCTCTAGTGGCAGAGTTTCTAGTTGCATAGTTTCTGGTTGTAGAGTTTATAGTTGTGGAGTTTTAGTTGCAGAGTTTCTAGTTGTGAAGATTTTAGTTGTGGAGTTTCTAGTTGTGGAGTTTCTAGTTGTGGAGTTTTTAGTTGCAGAGTTTCTAGTTGTGGAGTCTCTAATTGTTGAGTTTCTGGTTGTGGAGTTTCTAGTTGTGGAGTTTGTAGTTGTAGAGTCTGTAGTTGTGGAGTTTCTAGTTGTGGAGTTCCTAGTTATGGAGTCTCGAGTTTTGGAGTTTCCAGTTTCCGAATTTCTAATTGTGGAGTTTCTAGTTGTGGAGTATCTAGTTGCGGTGTTTGAAGTTGTGGAGTTTGTAGTTGGAGTTTCTAGGTGTGGAGTTTCTAGTTGTTGAGTTTCTAGTTATGGAGTTTCAAGTTGTAGAGTTTCTAGTTTTGAAGTTTCTAGTTGTGGATTTTCTAGTTGCGGAGTTTCTAGTTGCGGAGTTTCAAGTTGTGTAGTTTCTAGTTGGGGAGTTTCTACTTAAGTTTATAGTTGTGGATTTTTTTGTTGCAGAGTTTCGAGTTGCCGAGTTTCAAGTTGTGGAGTTTCTAGTTGCGGAGTCTCTAGTTGTGGAGTTTCTAGTTGCGGAGTTTCTAGCTGTGGAGTTTCTAGTTGCGGAGTCTCTAGTTGTGCAGTCTCTAGTTGTGGAGTTTCTAGTAGCGGAGTTTCTAGTTGTGGAGTTTCTAGTTCTGGAGACTCTAGTTGTGGAGTTTCTAGTTGTGGAGTTTCTAGTTGCGGAATCTGTCGTTGCGGAGTCTCAAGTTGTGGAGTGTCTAATCGTGGAGTTTCTAGTTGCGGAGTTTTCTTTTTGTGGAGTCTCCAGTTGTGGAATTTCTAGTTGTAGAGTTTCTAGTTGCGGAGTTTCTGGTTGCAAAGTGTCTGGTGGTGGAGTTTCTAGTTGCGAAGTTTTCCAGTTGTGGAGTCTCTATTTGTGGAGTTTCTAGTTGTGGAGTTTCTAGTTGTGGAATTGCTAGTTGCAGAGTTTCTAGTTGCGGAGACTTTCGTTGCGGAGTCTCAAGTTGTAGAGTGTCTAGTCGTGGAGTTTCGAGTTGCAGAGTTTTCTAGTTGTGGAGTCTCTAGTTGTGGAGTTTCTAGTTGCGAAGTGTCTAGTTATGGAGTTTCTAGTTGTAAAGTTTCTCGTTGAGGAATTTGAAGTTGCAAGTTTCTAGCTGTGGAGTTTCTAGATGCGGAGTTTCAATTTGCAGAGTTTCTACTTGCGGAGCCTGTCATTGCGGAGTCTCAAGTTGTGGATTGTCTAGTCGTGGAGTTTCTAGTTGCGGAGTGTTCTAGTTGTGGAGTCTCTAGTTGTGGAGTTTCTAGTTGTGGAGTTTCTTGTTGCGGAGTTTTCAGTTGCAGAGTTTCTAGTTGCGGACGTTCTAGCTGTGGAGTTTCTAATTGCAGAGTTTCTAGTTGCATATTTTCTAGTTGTAGAGTTTCTAGTTGTGCAGTTTTTAGTGGCGGAGTTTCTAGTTCTGAAGATTCTAGTGTTGAGCTTCTAGTTGTGGAGTTTCTAGTTGTGGAGTTTTTAGTTGCAGAGTTTCTAGTTGTGGAGTCTCTAATTGTTGAGTCTCTGGTTGTGGAATTTCTAGTTGTGGAGTTTGTAGTTGTGGAGTCTGTAGTTGTGGAGTTTCTAGTTGTGGAGTTCCTAGTTATAGAGTCTCAAGTTGTGGAGTTTCTAGTTGCGGAGTTTCTAGTTGCGGAGTTTCTGAATGTGGAGTTTCTAGTTGTGGAATTTGTGGTTGTGGAGTATCTAATTGCGGTGTTTGAAGTTGTGGAGTTTGTAGTTAGAGTTTCTAGTTGTGGAGTTTCTAGTTGTTGAGTTTCTAGTTGCCGAGTTTCTAGTTGCAAAGTCTCAAGTTGTGGAGTTTCTAGTTGTGGAGTTTCTCGTTGTGGAGTTTCTAGTTGCGGAGTTTCTAGTTGCGGAGTTTCTAGCTGTGGAGTTTCTAGTTGCACAGTCTCTAGTTGGCAGTCTCTAGTTGTGGAGTTTCTAGTTGTGGAGTTTCTAGCGGTGGAGTTTCTACTTCCGTAGTTTCTAGTTGCAGAGTTTCTAGTTGCGGAGCCTGTCGTTGCGGAGTCTCAAGTTGTGGAGTGTCTAGTCGTGGAGTTTCTAGTTGCGAAGTTTTCTAGTTGTGGAGTCTCTAGTTGTGGAGTTTCTAGTTGTGGAGTTTCTAGTTGTGGAATTGCTAGTTGCAGAGTTTCTAGTTGCGGAGACTTTCGTAGCGGAGTCTCAAGTTGTAGAGTGTCTAGTCGTGGAATTTCTAGTTGCGGAGTTTTCTAGTTGTGGAGTCTCTAGTTGTGGAGTTTCTAGTTGTGGAGTTTCTTGTTGCGGAGTTTCTAGTTGCAGAGTTTCTAGTTGCGGACGTTCTAGCTGTGGAGTTTCTAATTGCAGAGTTTCTAGTTGCATAGTTTCTAGTTGTAGAGTTTCTAGTTGTGGAGTTTTTAGTTGCGGAGTTTCTAGTTGTGAAGATTCTAGTGTTGAGCTTCTAGTTGTGGAGTTTATAGTTGTGGAGTTTTTAGTTGCAGAGTTTCTAGTTGTGGAGTCTCTAATTGTTGAGTCTCTTGTTGTGGAATTTCTAGTTGTGGAGTTTCTAGTTGTGGAGTTTCTAGTTGCGGAGTTTCTGGTGTTGGAGTTTCTAGTTGTGGAGTTTGTAGTTGTGGAGTCTGTAGTTGTGGAGTTTCTAGTTGTGGAGTTCCTAGTTATAGAGTCTCAAGTTGTGGAGTTTCTAGTTGCGGAGTTTCTAGTTGCAGAGTTTTCTAGTTGTGGAGTCTCTAGTTGTGGAGTTTCTAGTTGCGAAGTGTCTAGTTATGGAGTGTCTAGTTGTAAAGTTTCTAGTCGTGGAGTTTCTAGTTGCGGAGTTTCTAGTTGTGGAGTCACTAGTTGTGGAGTTTCTAGTTGTGGAGTTTCTTGTTGCGGAGTTTTTAGTTGCAGAGTTTCTATTTGCGGACGTTCTAGCTGTGGAGTTTCCAGTGGCAGAGTTTCTAGTTGCATAGTTTCTGGCTGTAGAGTTTCTAGTTGTGGAGTTTTAGTTGCGGAGTTTCTAGTTGTGAAGATTTTAGTTGTGGAGTTTCTAGTTGTGGAGTTTCTAGTTGTGGAGTTTTTAGTTGCAGAGTTTCTAGTTGTGGAGTCTCTAATTGTTGAGTTTCTGGTTGTGGAGTTTCTAGTTGTGGAGTTTGTAGTTGTAGAGTCTGTAGTTGTGGAGTTTCTAGTTGTGGAGTTCCTAGTTATGGAGTCTCGAGTTGTGGAGTTTCTAGTTGCGGAGTTTCTAATTGTGGAGTTTTTAGTTGTGGAATTTGTAGTTGTGGAGTATCTAGTTGCGGTGTTTGAAGTTGTGGAGTTTGTAGTTGGAGTTTCTAGGTGTGGAGTTTCTAGTTGTTGAGTTTCTAGTTGTGGAGTTTCAAGTTGTGTAGTTTCTGGTTGGGGAGTTTCTACTTAAGTTTATAGTTGTGGATTTTCTTGTTGCAGAGTTTCGAGTTGCAGAGTTTCAAGTTGTGGAGTTTCTAGTTGCGGAGTCTCCAGTTGTGGAGTTTCTAGTTGCGGAGTTTCTAGCTGTGGAGTTTCTAGTTGCGGAGTCTCTAGTTGTGCAGTCTCTAGTTGTGGAGTTTCTAGTTGCGGAGTTTCTAGCTGTGGAGTTTCTAGTTCTGGAGACTCTAGTTGTGGAGTTTCTAGTTGTGGAGTTTCTAGCTTTTTAGTTTCAAGTTGGAAGTTTCTAGTTGCGGAGTTTCTAGTTGCGGAATCGGTCGTTGCGGAGTCTCAAGTGGTGGAGTGTCTAGTCGTGGAGATTCTAGTTGCGGAGTTTCTGGTTGCGGAGTGTCTGGTGGTGGAGTTTCTAGTTGCGAAGTTTTCCAGTTGTGGAGTCTCTAGTTGTGGAGTTTCTAGTTGTGGAGTTTCTAGTTGTGGAATTGCTAGTTGCAGAGTTTCTAGTTGCGGAGACTTTCGTTGCGGAGTCTCAAGTTGTAGAGTGTCTAGTCGTGGAGTTTCTAGTTGTTGAGTTTCTAGTGGCCGAGTTTCTAGTTGCGAAGTCTCAAGTTGTGCAGTCTCTAGTTGTGGAGTTTCTAGTTGTGGAGTTTCAAGTTGTGGAGTTTCTTGTTGTAGAGTTTCTAGTTTTGAAGTTTCTAGTTGTGGATTTTCTAGTTGCGGAGTTTCTAGTAGCGGAGTTTCAAGTTGTGTAGTTTTAGTTGGCGACTTTCTACTTAAGTTTATAGTTGTGGATTTTCTTGTTGCAGAGTTTCGAGTTGCAGAGTTTCAAGTTGTGGAGTTTCTAGTTGCGGAGTCTCTAGTTGTGCAGTCTCTAGTTGTGGAGTTTCTAGTTGCGGAATTTCTAGTTGTGGAGTTTCTAGTTGTGGAGACTCTAGTTGTGGAGTTTCTAGTTGCGGAGTTTCTAGCTTTTGAGTTTCTAGTTGGAAGTTTCTAGTTGCGGAGTTTCTAGTTGCGGAATCTGTCGTTGCGGAGCCTCAAGTTGAGGAGTGTCTAATCGTGGAGTTTCTAGTTGAGGAGTTTTCTTTTTGTGGAGTCACCAGTTGTGGAATTTCTAGTTGTAGAGTTTCTAGTTGAGGAGTTTCTAGTTGCGGAGTGTCTGGTGGTGGAGTTTCTAGTTCTGGAGTTTCTATTTGTGGAGTCTGTAGTTGTGGAATTTGTAGTTGTGGAGTATCTGGTTGTGGTGTTTCAAGTTGTGGAGTTTCTATTTGTGGAGTTTCTAGTTGTGGAGTTTCTAGTTGTTGAGTTTCTAGTTGCCGAGTTTCTAGTTGCAAAGTCTCAAGTTGTGGAGTCTCTAGTTGTGGAGTTTCTAGTTGTGGAGTTTCAAGTTGTGGAGTTTCTTGTTGTAGAGTTTCTAGTTTTGAAGTTTCTAGTTGTGGATTTTCTAGTTGCGGAGTTTCTAGTAGCGGAGTTTCAAGTTGTGTAGTTTTAGTTGGCGAGTTTCTACTTAAGTTTATAGTTGTGGATTTTCTTGTTGCAGAGTTTCAAGTTGCAGAGTTTCAAGTTGTGGAGTTTCTAGTTGCGGAGTCTCTAGTTGTGGAGTTTCTAGTTGCGGAGTTTCTAGCTGTTGAGTTTCTAGTTGCGGAGTCTCTAGTTGTGCAGTCTCTAGTTGTGGAGTTTCTAGTTGCGGAATTTCTAGTTGTGGAGTTTCTAGTTGTGGAGACTCTAGTTGTGGAGTTTCTAGTTGCGGAGTTTCTAGCTTTTGAGTTTCTAGTTGGAAGTTTCTAGTTGCGGAGTTTCTAGTTGCGGAATCTGTCGTTGCGGAGCCTCAAGTTGAGGAGTGTCTAATCGTGGAGTTTCTAGTTGAGGAGTTTTCTTTTTGTGGAGTCACCAGTTGTGGAATTTCTAGTTGTAGAGTTTCTAGTTGAGGAGTTTGTAGTTGCGGAGTGTCTGGTGGTGGAGTTTCTAGTTCTGGAGTTTCTATTTGTGGAGTCTGTAGTTGTGGAATTTGTAGTTGTGGAGTATCTGGTTGTGGTGTTTCAAGTTGTGGAGTTTCTATTTGTGGAGTTTCTAGTTGTGGAGTTTCTAGTTGTTGAGTTTCTAGTTGCCGAGTTTCTAGTTGCAAAGTCTCAAGTTGTGGAGTTTCTAGTTGTGGAGTTTCTAGTTGTGGAGTTTCTAGTTGCGGAGTTTCTAGTTGCGGAGTTTCTAGCTGTGGAGTTTCTAGTTGCACAGTCTCTAGTTGGCAGTCTCTAGTTGTGGAGTTTCTAGTTGTGGAGTTTCTAGCGGTGGAGTTTCTACTTGCGTAGTTTCTAGTTGCAGAGTTTCTAGTTGCGGAGCCTGTCGTTGCGGAGTCTCAAGTTGTGGAGTGTCTAGTCGTGGAGTTTCTAGTTGCGAAGTTTTCTAGTTGTGGAGTCTCTAGTTGTGGAGTTTCTAGTTGTGGAGTTTCTAGTTGTGGAATTGCTAGTTGCAGAGTTTCTAGTTGCGGAGACTTTCGTAGCGGAGTCTCAAGTTGTAGAGTGTCTAGTCGTGGAATTTCTAGTTGCGGAGTTTTCTAGTTGTGGAGTCTCTAGTTGTGGAGTTTCTAGTTGTGGAGTTTCTTGTTGCGGAGTTTCTAGTTGCAGAGTTTCTAGTTGCGGACGTTCTAGCTGTGGAGTTTCTAATTGCAGAGTTTCTAGTTGCATAGTTTCTAGTTGTAGAGTTTCTAGTTGTGGAGTTTTTAGTTGCGGAGTTTCTAGTTGTGAAGATTTTAGTGTGGAGCTTCTAGTTGTGGAGTTTATAGTTGTGGAATTTTTAGTTGCAGAGTTTCTAGTTGTGGAGTCTCTAATTGTTGAGTCTCTTGTTGTGGAATTTCTAGTTGTGGAGTTTCTAGTTGTGGAGTTTCTAGTTGCGGAGTTTCTGGTGTTGGAGTTTCTAGTTGTGGAGTTTGTAGTTGTGGAGTCTGTAGTTGTGGAGTTTCTAGTTGTGGAGTTCCTAGTTATAGAGTCTCAAGTTGTGGAGTTTCTAGTTGCGGAGTTTCTAGTTGCAGAGTTTTCTAGTTGTGGAGTCTCTAGTTGTGGAGTTTCTAGTTGCGAAGTGTCTAGTTATGGAGTGTCTAGTTGTAAAGTTTCTAGTCGTGGAGTTTCTAGTTGCGGAGTTTCTAGTTGTGGAGTCACTAGTTGTGGAGTTTCTAGTTGTGGAGTTTCTTGTTGCGGAGTTTTTAGTTGCAGAGTTTCTAGTTGCGGACGTTCTAGCTGTGGAGTTTCTAGTGGCAGAGTTTCTAGTTGCATAGTTTCTGGTTGTAGAGTTTATAGTTGTGGAGTTTTAGTTGCAGAGTTTCTAGTTGTGAAGATTTTAGTTGTGGAGTTTCTAGTTGTGGAGTTTCTAGTTGTGGAGTTTTTAGTTGCAGAGTTTCTAGTTGTGGAGTCTCTAATTGTTGAGTTTCTGGTTGTGGAGTTTCTAGTTGTGGAGTTTGTAGTTGTAGAGTCTGTAGTTGTGGAGTTTCTAGTTGTGGAGTTCCTAGTTATGGAGTCTCGAGTTTTGGAGTTTCTAGTTGCGGAGTTTCTAATTGTGGAGTTTCTAGTTGTGGAGTATCTAGTTGCGGTGTTTGAAGTTGTGGAGTTTGTAGTTGGAGTTTCTAGGTGTGGAGTTTCTAGTTGTTGAGTTTCTAGTTGTGGAGTTTCAAGTTGTAGAGTTTCTAGTTTTGAAGTTTCTAGTTGTGGATTTTCTAGTTGCGGAGTTTCTAGTTGCGGAGTTTCAAGTTTTGTAGTTTCTAGTTGGGGAGTTTCTACTTAAGTTTATAGTTGTGGATTTTTTTGTTGCTGAGTGTCGAGTTGCAGAGTTTCAAGTTGTGGAGTTTCTAGTTGCGGAGTTTCGAGTTGCAGAGTTTTCTAGTTGTTGAGTCTCTAGTTGTGGAGTTTCTAGTTGCGAAGTGTCTAGTTATGGAGTTTCTAGTTGTAAAGTTTCTAGTTGAGGAATTTCTAGTTGCAAGTTTCTAGCTGTGGAGTTTCTAGATGCGGAGTTTCAATTTGCAGAGTTTCTACTTGCGGAGCCTGTCATTGCGGAGTCTCAAGTTGTGGATTGTCTAGTCGTGGAGTTTCTAGTTGCGGAGTGTTCTAGTTGTGGAGTCTCTAGTTGTGGAGTTTCTAGTTGTGGAGTTTCTTGTTGCGGAGTTTTCAGTTGCAGAGTTTCTAGTTGCGGACGTTCTAGCTGTGGAGTTTCTAATTGCAGAGTTTCTAGTTGCATATTTTCTAGTTGTAAAGTTTCTAGTTGTGCAGTTTTTAGTGGCGGAGTTTCTAGTTGTGAAGATTCTAGTGTTGAGCTTCTAGTTGTGGAGTTTCTAGTTGTGGAGTTTTTAGTTGCAGAGTTTCTAGTTGTGGAGTCTCTAATTGTTGAGTCTCTGGTTGTGGAATTTCTAGTTGTGGAGTTTGTAGTTGTGGAGTCTGTAGTTGTGGAGTTTCTAGTTGTGGAGTTCCTAGTTATAGAGTCTCAAGTTGTGGAGTTTCTAGTTGCGGAGTTTCTAGTTGCGGAGTTTCTGAATGTGGAGTTTCTAGTTGTGGAATTTGTGGTTGTGGAGTATCTAATCGCGGTGTTTGAAGTTGTGGAGTTTGTAGTTAGAGTTTCTAGTTGTGGAGTTTCTAGTTGTTGAGTTTCTAGTTGCCGAGTTTCTAGTTGCAAAGTCTCAAGTTGTGGAGTTTCTAGTTGTGGAGTTTCTCGTTGTGGAGTTTCTAGTTGCGGAGTTTCTAGTTGCGGAGTTTCTAGCTGTGGAGTTTCTAGTTGCACAGGCTCTAGTTGGCAGTCTCTAGTTGTGGAGTTTCTAGTTGTGGAGTTTCTAGCGGTGGAGTTTCTACTTCCGTAGTTTCTAGTTGCAGAGTTTCTAGTTGCGGAGCCTGTCGTTGCGGAGTCTCAAGTTGTGGAGTGTCTAGTCGTGGAGTTTCTAGTTGCGAAGTTTTCTAGTTGTGGAGTCTCTAGTTGTGGAGTTTCTAGTTGTGGAGTTTCTAGTTGTGGAATTGCTAGTTGCAGAGTTTCTAGTTGCGGAGACTTTCGTAGCGGAGTCTCAAGTTGTAGAGTGTCTAGTCGTGGAATTTCTAGTTGCGGAGTTTTCTAGTTGTGGAGTCTCTAGTTGCGGAGTTTCTAGTTGCAGAGTTTTCTAGTTGTGGAGTCTCTAGTTGTGGAGTTTCTAGTTGCGAAGTGTCTAGTTATGGAGTGTCTAGTTGTAAAGTTTCTAGTCGTGGAGTTTCTAGTTGCGGAGTTTCTAGTTGTGGAGTCACTAGTTGTGGAGTTTCTAGTTGTGGAGTTTCTTGTTGCGGAGTTTTTAGTTGCAGAGTTTCTAGTTGCGGACGTTCTAGCTGTGGAGTTTCTAAAGGCAGAGTTTCTAGTTGCATAGTTTCTGGTTGTAGAGTTTCTAGTTGTGGAGTTTTAGTTGCGGAGTTTCTAGTTGTGAAGATTTTAGTTGTGGAGTTTCTAGTTGTGGAGTTTCTAGTTGTGGAGTTTTTAGTTGCAGAGTTTCTAGTTGTGGAGTCTCTAATTGTTGAGTTTCTGGTTGTGGAGTTTCTAGTTGTGGAGTTTGTAGTTGTAGAGTCTGTAGTTGTGGAGTTTCTAGTTGTGGAGTTCCTAGTTATGGAGTCTCGAGTTGTGGAGTTTCTAGTTGCGGAGTTTCTAATTGTGGAGTTTTTAGTTGTGGAATTTGTAGTTGTGGAATATCTAGTTGCGGTGTTTGAAGTTGTGGAGTTTGTAGTTGGAGTTTCTAGGTGTGGAGTTTCTAGTTGTTGAGTTTCTAGTTGTGGAGTTTCAAGTTGTGTAGTTTCTGGTTGGAGAGTTTCTACTTAAGTTTATAGTTGTGGATTTTCTTGTTGCAGAGTTTCGAGTTGCAGAGTTTCAAGTTGTGGAGTTTCTAGTTGCGGAGTCTCTAGTTGTGGAGTTTCTAGTTCTGGAGACTCTAGTTGTGGAGTTTCTAGTTGTGGAGTTTCTAGCTTTTTAGTTTCAAGTTGGAAGTTTCTAGTTGCGGAGTTTCTAGTTGCGGAATCGGTCGTTGCGGAGTCTCAAGTGGTGGAGTGTCTAGTCGTGGAGATTCTAGTTGCGGAGTTTTCTTTTTGTGGAGTCTCCAGTTGTGTAATTTCTAGTTGTAGAGTTTCTAGTTGCGGAGTTTCTGGTTGCGGAGTGTCTGGTGGTGGAGTTTCTAGTTGCGAAGTTTTCCAGTTGTGGAGTCTCTAGTTGTGGAGTTTCTAGTTGTGGAGTTTCTAGTTGTGGAATTGCTAGTTGCAGAGTTTCTAGTTGCGGAGACTTTCGTTGCGGAGTCTCAAGTTGTAGAGTGTCTAGTCGTGGAGTTTCTAGTTGTTGAGTTTCTAGTGGCCGAGTTTCTAGTTGCGAAGTCTCAAGTTGTGCAGTCTCTAGTTGTGGAGTTTCTAGTTGTGGAGTTTCAAGTTGTGGAGTTTCTTGTTGTAGAGTTTCTAGTTTTGAAGTTTCTAGTTGTGGATTTTCTAGTTGCGGAGTTTCTAGTAGCGGAGTTTCAAGTTGTGTAGTTTTAGTTGGCGACTTTCTACTTAAGTTTATAGTTGTGGATTTTCTTGTTGCAGAGTTTCGAGTTGCAGAGTTTCAAGTTGTGGAGTTTCTAGTTGCGGAGTCTCTAGTTGTGCAGTCTCTAGTTGTGGAGTTTCTAGTTGCGGAATTTCTAGTTGTGGAGTTTCTAGTTGTGGAGACTCTAGTTGTGGAGTTTCTAGTTGCGGAGTTTCTAGCTTTTGAGTTTCTAGTTGGAAGTTTCTAGTTGCGGAGTTTCTAGTTGCGGAATCTGTCGTTGCGGAGCCTCAAGTTGAGGAGTGTCTAATCGTGGAGTTTCTAGTTGAGGAGTTTTCTTTTTGTGGAGTCACCAGTTGTGGAATTTCTAGTTGTAGAGTTTCTAGTTGAGGAGTTTCTAGTTGCGGAGTGTCTGGTGGTGGAGTTTCTAGTTCTGGAGTTTCTATTTGTGGAGTCTGTAGTTGTGGAATTTGTAGTTGTGGAGTATCTGGTTGTGGTGTTTCAAGTTGTGGAGTTTCTATTTGTGGAGTTTCTAGTTGTGGAGTTTCTAGTTGTTGAGTTTCTAGTTGCCGAGTTTCTAGTTGCAAAGTCTCAAGTTGTGGAGTCTCTAGTTGTGGAGTTTCTAGTTGTGGAGTTTCAAGTTGTGGAGTTTCTTGTTGTAGAGTTTCTAGTTTTGAAGTTTCTAGTTGTGGATTTTCTAGTTGCGGAGTTTCTAGTAGCGGAGTTTCAAGTTGTGTAGTTTTAGTTGGCGAGTTTCTACTTAAGTTTATAGTTGTGGATTTTCTTGTTGCAGAGTTTCAAGTTGCAGAGTTTCAAGTTGTGGAGTTTCTAGTTGCGGAGTCTCTAGTTGTGGAGTTTCTAGTTGCGGAGTTTCTAGCTGTTGAGTTTCTAGTTGCGGAGTCTCTAGTTGTGCAGTCTCTAGTTGTGGAGTTTCTAGTTGCGGAATTTCTAGTTGTGGAGTTTCTAGTTGTGGAGACTCTAGTTGTGGAGTTTCTAGTTGCGGAGTTTCTAGCTTTTGAGTTTCTAGTTGGAAGTTTCTAGTTGCGGAGTTTCTAGTTGCGGAATCTGTCGTTGCGGAGCCTCAAGTTGAGGAGTGTCTAATCGTGGAGTTTCTAGTTGAGGAGTTTTCTTTTTGTGGAGTCACCAGTTGTGGAATTTCTAGTTGTAGAGTTTCTAGTTGAGGAGTTTCTAGTTGCGGAGTGTCTGGTGGTGGAGTTTCTAGTTCTGGAGTTTCTATTTGTGGAGTCTGTAGTTGTGGAATTTGTAGTTGTGGAGTATCTGGTTGTGGTGTTTCAAGTTGTGGAGTTTCTATTTGTGGAGTTTCTAGTTGTGGAGTTTCTAGTTGTTGAGTTTCTAGTTGCCGAGTTTCTAGTTGCAAAGTCTCAAGTTGTGGAGTTTCTAGTTGTGGAGTTTCTAGTTGTGGAGTTTCTAGTTGCGGAGTTTCTAGTTGCGGAGTTTCTAGCTGTGGAGTTTCTAGTTGCACAGTCTCTAGTTGGCAGTCTCTAGTTGTGGAGTTTCTAGTTGTGGAGTTTCTAGCGGTGGAGTTTCTACTTGCGTAGTTTCTAGTTGCAGAGTTTCTAGTTGCGGAGCCTGTCGTTGCGGAGTCTCAAGTTGTGGAGTGTCTAGTCGTGGAGTTTCTAGTTGCGAAGTTTTCTAGTTGTGGAGTCTCTAGTTGTGGAGTTTCTAGTTGTGGAGTTTCTAGTTGTGGAATTGCTAGTTGCAGAGTTTCTAGTTGCGGAGACTTTCGTAGCGGAGTCTCAAGTTGTAGAGTGTCTAGTCGTGGAATTTCTAGTTGCGGAGTTTTCTAGTTGTGGAGTCTCTAGTTGTGGAGTTTCTAGTTGTGGAGTTTCTTGTTGCGGAGTTTCTAGTTGCAGAGTTTCTAGTTGCGGACGTTCTAGCTGTGGAGTTTCTAATTGCAGAGTTTCTAGTTGCATAGTTTCTAGTTGTAGAGTTTCTAGTTGTGGAGTTTTTAGTTGCGGAGTTTCTAGTTGTGAAGATTTTAGTGTGGAGCTTCTAGTTGTGGAGTTTATAGTTGTGGAATTTTTAGTTGCAGAGTTTCTAGTTGTGGAGTCTCTAATTGTTGAGTCTCTTGTTGTGGAATTTCTAGTTGTGGAGTTTCTAGTTGTGGAGTTTCTAGTTGCGGAGTTTCTGGTGTTGGAGTTTCTAGTTGTGGAGTTTGTAGTTGTGGAGTCTGTAGTTGTGGAGTTTCTAGTTGTGGAGTTCCTAGTTATAGAGTCTCAAGTTGTGGAGTTTCTAGTTGCGGAGTTTCTAGTTGCAGAGTTTTCTAGTTGTGGAGTCTCTAGTTGTGGAGTTTCTAGTTGCGAAGTGTCTAGTTATGGAGTGTCTAGTTGTAAAGTTTCTAGTCGTGGAGTTTCTAGTTGCGGAGTTTCTAGTTGTGGAGTCACTAGTTGTGGAGTTTCTAGTTGTGGAGTTTCTTGTTGCGGAGTTTTTAGTTGCAGAGTTTCTAGTTGCGGACGTTCTAGCTGTGGAGTTTCTAGTGGCAGAGTTTCTAGTTGCATAGTTTCTGGTTGTAGAGTTTATAGTTGTGGAGTTTTAGTTGCAGAGTTTCTAGTTGTGAAGATTTTAGTTGTGGAGTTTCTAGTTGTGGAGTTTCTAGTTGTGGAGTTTTTAGTTGCAGAGTTTCTAGTTGTGGAGTCTCTAATTGTTGAGTTTCTGGTTGTGGAGTTTCTAGTTGTGGAGTTTGTAGTTGTAGAGTCTGTAGTTGTGGAGTTTCTAGTTGTGGAGTTCCTAGTTATGGAGTCTCGAGTTTTGGAGTTTCTAGTTGCGGAGTTTCTAATTGTGGAGTTTCTAGTTGTGGAGTATCTAGTTGCGGTGTTTGAAGTTGTGGAGTTTGTAGTTGGAGTTTCTAGGTGTGGAGTTTCTAGTTGTTGAGTTTCTAGTTGTGGAGTTTCAAGTTGTAGAGTTTCTAGTTTTGAAGTTTCTAGTTGTGGATTTTCTAGTTGCGGAGTTTCTAGTTGCGGAGTTTCAAGTTTTGTAGTTTCTAGTTGGGGAGTTTCTACTTAAGTTTATAGTTGTGGATTTTTTTGTTGCTGAGTGTCGAGTTGCAGAGTTTCAAGTTGTGGAGTTTCTAGTTGCGGAGTTTCGAGTTGCAGAGTTTTCTAGTTGTTGAGTCTCTAGTTGTGGAGTTTCTAGTTGCGAAGTGTCTAGTTATGGAGTTTCTAGTTGTAAAGTTTCTAGTTGAGGAATTTCTAGTTGCAAGTTTCTAGCTGTGGAGTTTCTAGATGCGGAGTTTCAATTTGCAGAGTTTCTACTTGCGGAGCCTGTCATTGCGGAGTCTCAAGTTGTGGATTGTCTAGTCGTGGAGTTTCTAGTTGCGGAGTGTTCTAGTTGTGGAGTCTCTAGTTGTGGAGTTTCTAGTTGTGGAGTTTCTTGTTGCGGAGTTTTCAGTTGCAGAGTTTCTAGTTGCGGACGTTCTAGCTGTGGAGTTTCTAATTGCAGAGTTTCTAGTTGCATATTTTCTAGTTGTAAAGTTTCTAGTTGTGCAGTTTTTAGTGGCGGAGTTTCTAGTTGTGAAGATTCTAGTGTTGAGCTTCTAGTTGTGGAGTTTCTAGTTGTGGAGTTTTTAGTTGCAGAGTTTCTAGTTGTGGAGTCTCTAATTGTTGAGTCTCTGGTTGTGGAATTTCTAGTTGTGGAGTTTGTAGTTGTGGAGTCTGTAGTTGTGGAGTTTCTAGTTGTGGAGTTCCTAGTTATAGAGTCTCAAGTTGTGGAGTTTCTAGTTGCGGAGTTTCTAGTTGCGGAGTTTCTGAATGTGGAGTTTCTAGTTGTGGAATTTGTGGTTGTGGAGTATCTAATCGCGGTGTTTGAAGTTGTGGAGTTTGTAGTTAGAGTTTCTAGTTGTGGAGTTTCTAGTTGTTGAGTTTCTAGTTGCCGAGTTTCTAGTTGCAAAGTCTCAAGTTGTGGAGTTTCTAGTTGTGGAGTTTCTCGTTGTGGAGTTTCTAGTTGCGGAGTTTCTAGTTGCGGAGTTTCTAGCTGTGGAGTTTCTAGTTGCACAGGCTCTAGTTGGCAGTCTCTAGTTGTGGAGTTTCTAGTTGTGGAGTTTCTAGCGGTGGAGTTTCTACTTCCGTAGTTTCTAGTTGCAGAGTTTCTAGTTGCGGAGCCTGTCGTTGCGGAGTCTCAAGTTGTGGAGTGTCTAGTCGTGGAGTTTCTAGTTGCGAAGTTTTCTAGTTGTGGAGTCTCTAGTTGTGGAGTTTCTAGTTGTGGAGTTTCTAGTTGTGGAATTGCTAGTTGCAGAGTTTCTAGTTGCGGAGACTTTCGTAGCGGAGTCTCAAGTTGTAGAGTGTCTAGTCGTGGAATTTCTAGTTGCGGAGTTTTCTAGTTGTGGAGTCTCTAGTTGCGGAGTTTCTAGTTGCAGAGTTTTCTAGTTGTGGAGTCTCTAGTTGTGGAGTTTCTAGTTGCGAAGTGTCTAGTTATGGAGTGTCTAGTTGTAAAGTTTCTAGTCGTGGAGTTTCTAGTTGCGGAGTTTCTAGTTGTGGAGTCACTAGTTGTGGAGTTTCTAGTTGTGGAGTTTCTTGTTGCGGAGTTTTTAGTTGCAGAGTTTCTAGTTGCGGACGTTCTAGCTGTGGAGTTTCTAAAGGCAGAGTTTCTAGTTGCATAGTTTCTGGTTGTAGAGTTTCTAGTTGTGGAGTTTTAGTTGCGGAGTTTCTAGTTGTGAAGATTTTAGTTGTGGAGTTTCTAGTTGTGGAGTTTCTAGTTGTGGAGTTTTTAGTTGCAGAGTTTCTAGTTGTGGAGTCTCTAATTGTTGAGTTTCTGGTTGTGGAGTTTCTAGTTGTGGAGTTTGTAGTTGTAGAGTCTGTAGTTGTGGAGTTTCTAGTTGTGGAGTTCCTAGTTATGGAGTCTCGAGTTGTGGAGTTTCTAGTTGCGGAGTTTCTAATTGTGGAGTTTTTAGTTGTGGAATTTGTAGTTGTGGAATATCTAGTTGCGGTGTTTGAAGTTGTGGAGTTTGTAGTTGGAGTTTCTAGGTGTGGAGTTTCTAGTTGTTGAGTTTCTAGTTGTGGAGTTTCAAGTTGTGTAGTTTCTGGTTGGAGAGTTTCTACTTAAGTTTATAGTTGTGGATTTTCTTGTTGCAGAGTTTCGAGTTGCAGAGTTTCAAGTTGTGGAGTTTCTAGTTGCGGAGTCTCTAGTTGTGGAGTTTCTAGTTCTGGAGACTCTAGTTGTGGAGTTTCTAGTTGTGGAGTTTCTAGCTTTTTAGTTTCAAGTTGGAAGTTTCTAGTTGCGGAGTTTCTAGTTGCGGAATCGGTCGTTGCGGAGTCTCAAGTGGTGGAGTGTCTAGTCGTGGAGATTCTAGTTGCGGAGTTTTCTTTTTGTGGAGTCTCCAGTTGTGTAATTTCTAGTTGTAGAGTTTCTAGTTGCGGAGTTTCTGGTTGCGGAGTGTCTGGTGGTGGAGTTTCTAGTTGCGAAGTTTTCCAGTTGTGGAGTCTCTAGTTGTGGAGTTTCTAGTTGTGGAGTTTCTAGTTGTGGAATTGCTAGTTGCAGAGTTTCTAGTTGCGGACGTTCTAGCTGTGGAGTCTCTAGTGGCAGAGTTTCTAGTTGCATAGTTTCTGGTTGTAGAGTTTATAGTTGTGGAGTTTTAGTTGCAGAGTTTCTAGTTGTGAAGATTTTAGTTGTGGAGTTTCTAGTTGTGGAGTTTCTAGTTGTGGAGTTTTTAGTTGCAGAGTTTCTAGTTGTGGAGTCTCTAATTGTTGAGTTTCTGGTTGTGGAGTTTCTAGTTGTGGAGTTTGTAGTTGTAGAGTCTGTAGTTGTGGAGTTTCTAGTTGTGGAGTTCCTAGTTATGGAGTCTCGAGTTTTGGAGTTTCTAGTTGCGGAGTTTCTAATTGTGGAGTTTCTAGTTGTGGAGTATCTAGTTGCGGTGTTTGAAGTTGTGGAGTTTGTAGTTGGAGTTTCTAGGTGTGGAGTTTCTAGTTGTTGAGTTTCTAGTTATGGAGTTTCAAGTTGTAGAGTTTCTAGTTTTGAAGTTTCTAGTTGTGGATTTTCTAGTTGCGGAGTTTCTAGTTGCGGAGTTTCAAGTTGTGTAGTTTCTAGTTGGGGAGTTTCTACTTAAGTTTATAGTTGTGGATTTTTTTGTTGCAGAGTTTCGAGTTGCCGAGTTTCAAGTTGTGGAGTTTCTAGTTGCGGAGTCTCTAGTTGTGGAGTTTCTAGTTGCGGAGTTTCTAGCTGTGGAGTTTCTAGTTGCGGAGTCTCTAGTTGTGCAGTCTCTAGTTGTGGAGTTTCTAGTAGCGGAGTTTCTAGTTGTGGAGTTTCTAGTTCTGGAGACTCTAGTTGTGGAGTTTCTAGTTGTGGAGTTTCTAGTTGCGGAATCTGTCGTTGCGGAGTCTCAAGTTGTGGAGTGTCTAATCGTGGAGTTTCTAGTTGCGGAGTTTTCTTTTTGTGGAGTCTCCAGTTGTGGAATTTCTAGTTGTAGAGTTTCTAGTTGCGGAGTTTCTGGTTGCAAAGTGTCTGGTGGTGGAGTTTCTAGTTGCGAAGTTTTCCAGTTGTGGAGTCTCTATTTGTGGAGTTTCTAGTTGTGGAGTTTCTAGTTGTGGAATTGCTAGTTGCAGAGTTTCTAGTTGCGGAGACTTTCGTTGCGGAGTCTCAAGTTGTAGAGTGTCTAGTCGTGGAGTTTCGAGTTGCAGAGTTTTCTAGTTGTGGAGTCTCTAGTTGTGGAGTTTCTAGTTGCGAAGTGTCTAGTTATGGAGTTTCTAGTTGTAAAGTTTCTCGTTGAGGAATTTGTAGTTGCAAGTTTCTAGCTGTGGAGTTTCTAGATGCGGAGTTTCAATTTGCAGAGTTTCTACTTGCGGAGCCTGTCATTGCGGAGTCTCAAGTTGTGGATTGTCTAGTCGTGGAGTTTCTAGTTGCGGAGTGTTCTAGTTGTGGAGTCTCTAGTTGTGGAGTTTCTAGTTGTGGAGTTTCTTGTTGCGGAGTTTTCAGTTGCAGAGTTTCTAGTTGCGGACGTTCTAGCTGTGGAGTTTCTAATTGCAGAGTTTCTAGTTGCATATTTTCTAGTTGTAGAGTTTCTAGTTGTGCAGTTTTTAGTGGCGGAGTTTCTAGTTCTGAAGATTCTAGTGTTGAGCTTCTAGTTGTGGAGTTTCTAGTTGTGGAGTTTTTAGTTGCAGAGTTTCTAGTTGTGGAGTCTCTAATTGTTGAGTCTCTGGTTGTGGAATTTCTAGTTGTGGAGTTTGTAGTTGTGGAGTCTGTAGTTGTGGAGTTTCTAGTTGTGGAGTTCCTAGTTATAGAGTCTCAAGTTGTGGAGTTTCTAGTTGCGGAGTTTCTAGTTGCGGAGTTTCTGAATGTGGAGTTTCTAGTTGTGGAATTTGTGGTTGTGGAGTATCTAATTGCGGTGTTTGAAGTTGTGGAGTTTGTAGTTAGAGTTTCTAGTTGTGGAGTTTCTAGTTGTTGAGTTTCTAGTTGCCGAGTTTCTAGTTGCAAAGTCTCAAGTTGTGGAGTTTCTAGTTGTGGAGTTTCTCGTTGCGGAGTTTCTAGTTGCGGAGTTTCTAGTTGCGGAGTTTCTAGCTGTGGAGTTTCTAGTTGCACAGTCTCTAGTTGGCAGTCTCTAGTTGTGGAGTTTCTAGTTGTGGAGTTTCTAGCGGTGGAGTTTCTACTTCCGTAGTTTCTAGTTGCAGAGTTTCTAGTTGCGGAGCCTGTCGTTGCGGAGTCTCAAGTTGTGGAGTGTCTAGTCGTGGAGTTTCTAGTTGCGAAGTTTTCTAGTTGTGGAGTCTCTAGTTGTGGAGTTTCTAGTTGTGGAGTTTCTAGTTGTGGAATTGCTAGTTGCAGAGTTTCTAGTTGCGGAGACTTTCGTAGCGGAGTCTCAAGTTGTAGAGTGTCTAGTCGTGGAATTTCTAGTTGCGGAGTTTTCTAGTTGTGGAGTCTCTAGTTGTGGAGTTTCTAGTTGTGGAGTTTCTTGTTGCGGAGTTTCTAGTTGCAGAGTTTCTAGTTGCGGACGTTCTAGCTGTGGAGTTTCTAATTGCAGAGTTTCTAGTTGCATAGTTTCTAGTTGTAGAGTTTCTAGTTGTGGAGTTTTTAGTTGCGGAGTTTCTAGTTGTGAAGATTCTAGTGTTGAGCTTCTAGTTGTGGAGTTTATAGTTGTGGAGTTTTTAGTTGCAGAGTTTCTAGTTGTGGAGTCTCTAATTGTTGAGTCTCTTGTTGTGGAATTTCTAGTTGTGGAGTTTCTAGTTGTGGAGTTTCTAGTTGCGGAGTTTCTGGTGTTGGAGTTTCTAGTTGTGGAGTTTGTAGTTGTGGAGTCTGTAGTTGTGGAGTTTCTAGTTGTGGAGTTCCTAGTTATAGAGTCTCAAGTTGTGGAGTTTCTAGTTGCGGAGTTTCTAGTTGCAGAGTTTTCTAGTTGTGGAGTCTCTAGTTGTGGAGTTTCTAGTTGCGAAGTGTCTAGTTATGGAGTGTCTAGTTGTAAAGTTTCTAGTCGTGGAGTTTCTAGTTGCGGAGTTTCTAGTTGTGGAGTCACTAGTTGTGGAGTTTCTAGTTGTGGAGTTTCTTGTTGCGGAGTTTTTAGTTGCAGAGTTTCTAGTTGCGGACGTTCTAGCTGTGGAGTTTCCAGTGGCAGAGTTTCTAGTTGCATAGTTTCTGGCTGTAGAGTTTCTAGTTGTGGAGTTTTAGTTGCGGAGTTTCTAGTTGTGAAGATTTTAGTTGTGGAGTTTCTAGTTGTGGAGTTTCTAGTTGTGGAGTTTTTAGTTGCAGAGTTTCTAGTTGTGGAGTCTCTAATTGTTGAGTTTCTGGTTGTGGAGTTTCTAGTTGTGGAGTTTGTAGTTGTAGAGTCTGTAGTTGTGGAGTTTCTAGTTGTGGAGTTCCTAGTTATGGAGTCTCGAGTTGTGGAGTTTCTAGTTGCGGAGTTTCTAATTGTGGAGTTTTTAGTTGTGGAATTTGTAGTTGTGGAGTATCTAGTTGCGGTGTTTGAAGTTGTGGAGTTTGTAGTTGGAGTTTCTAGGTGTGGAGTTTCTAGTTGTTGAGTTTCTAGTTGTGGAGTTTCAAGTTGTGTAGTTTCTGGTTGGGGAGTTTCTACTTAAGTTTATAGTTGTGGATTTTCTTGTTGCAGAGTTTCGAGTTGCAGAGTTTCAAGTTGTGGAGTTTCTAGTTGCGGAGTCTCTAGTTGTGGAGTTTCTAGTTGCGGAGTTTCTAGCTGTGGAGTTTCTAGTTGCGGAGTCTCTAGTTGTGCAGTCTCTAGTTGTGGAGTTTCTAGTTGCGGAGTTTCTAGCTGTGGAGTTTCTAGTTCTGGAGACTCTAGTTGTGGAGTTTCTAGTTGTGGAGTTTCTAGCTTTTTAGTTTCAAGTTGGAAGTTTCTAGTTGCGGAGTTTCTAGTTGCGGAATCGGTCGTTGCGGAGTCTCAAGTGGTGGAGTGTCTAGTCGTGGAGATTCTAGTTGCGGAGTTTCTGGTTGCGGAGTGTCTGGTGGTGGAGTTTCTAGTTGCGAAGTTTTCCAGTTGTGGAGTCTCTAGTTGTGGAGTTTCTAGTTGTGGAGTTTCTAGTTGTGGAATTGCTAGTTGCAGAGTTTCTAGTTGCGGAGACTTTCGTTGCGGAGTCTCAAGTTGTAGAGTGTCTAGTCGTGGAGTTTCTAGTTGTTGAGTTTCTAGTGGCCGAGTTTCTAGTTGCGAAGTCTCAAGTTGTGCAGTCTCTAGTTGTGGAGTTTCTAGTTGTGGAGTTTCAAGTTGTGGAGTTTCTTGTTGTAGAGTTTCTAGTTTTGAAGTTTCTAGTTGTGGATTTTCTAGTTGCGGAGTTTCTAGTAGCGGAGTTTCAAGTTGTGTAGTTTTAGTTGGCGACTTTCTACTTAAGTTTATAGTTGTGGATTTTCTTGTTGCAGAGTTTCGAGTTGCAGAGTTTCAAGTTGTGGAGTTTCTAGTTGCGGAGTCTCTAGTTGTGCAGTCTCTAGTTGTGGAGTTTCTAGTTGCGGAATTTCTAGTTGTGGAGTTTCTAGTTGTGGAGACTCTAGTTGTGGAGTTTCTAGTTGCGGAGTTTCTAGCTTTTGAGTTTCTAGTTGGAAGTTTCTAGTTGCGGAGTTTCTAGTTGCGGAATCTGTCGTTGCGGAGCCTCAAGTTGAGGAGTGTCTAATCGTGGAGTTTCTAGTTGAGGAGTTTTCTTTTTGTGGAGTCACCAGTTGTGGAATTTCTAGTTGTAGAGTTTCTAGTTGAGGAGTTTCTAGTTGCGGAGTGTCTGGTGGTGGAGTTTCTAGTTCTGGAGTTTCTATTTGTGGAGTCTGTAGTTGTGGAATTTGTAGTTGTGGAGTATCTGGTTGTGGTGTTTCAAGTTGTGGAGTTTCTATTTGTGGAGTTTCTAGTTGTGGAGTTTCTAGTTGTTGAGTTTCTAGTTGCCGAGTTTCTAGTTGCAAAGTCTCAAGTTGTGGAGTTTCTAGTTGTGGAGTTTCTAGTTGTGGAGTTTCTAGTTGCGGAGTTTCTAGTTGCGGAGTTTCTAGCTGTGGAGTTTCTAGTTGCACAGTCTCTAGTTGGCAGTCTCTAGTTGTGGAGTTTCTAGTTGTGGAGTTTCTAGCGGTGGAGTTTCTACTTGCGTAGTTTCTAGTTGCAGAGTTTCTAGTTGCGGAGCCTGTCGTTGCGGAGTCTCAAGTTGTGGAGTGTCTAGTCGTGGAGTTTCTAGTTGCGAAGTTTTCTAGTTGTGGAGTCTCTAGTTGTGGAGTTTCTAGTTGTGGAGTTTCTAGTTGTGGAATTGCTAGTTGCAGAGTTTCTAGTTGCGGAGACTTTCGTAGCGGAGTCTCAAGTTGTAGAGTGTCTAGTCGTGGAATTTCTAGTTGCGGAGTTTTCTAGTTGTGGAGTCTCTAGTTGTGGAGTTTCTAGTTGTGGAGTTTCTTGTTGCGGAGTTTCTTGTTGCGGGGTTTCTAGTTGCGGACGTTCTAGCTGTGGAGTTTCTAATTGCAGAGTTTCTAGTTGCATAGTTTCTAGTTGTAGAGTTTCTAGTTGTGGAGTTTTTAGTTGCGGAGTTTCTAGTTGTGAAGATTCTAGTGTTGAGCTTCTAGTTGTGGAGTTTATAGTTGTGGAGTTTTTAGTTGCAGAGTTTCTAGTTGTGGAGTCTCTAATTGTTGAGTCTCTTGTTGTGGAATTTCCAGTTGTGGAGTTTCTAGTTGTGGAGTTTCTAGTTGCGGAGTTTCTGGTGTTGGAGTTTCTAGTTGTGGAGTTTGTAGTTGTGGAGTCTGTAGTTGTGGAGTTTCTAGTTGTGGAGTTCCTAGTTATAGAGTCTCAAGTTGTGGAGTTTCTAGTTGCGGAGTTTCTAGTTGCAGAGCTTTCTAGTTGTGGAGTCTCTAGTTGTGGAGTTTCTAGTTGCGAAGTGTCTAGTTATGGAGTGTCTAGTTGTAAAGTTTCTAGTCGTGGAGTTTCTAGTTGCGGAGTTTCTAGTTTTGGAGTCACTAGTTGTGGAGTTTCTAGTTGTGGAGTTTCTTGTTGCGGAGTTTTTAGTTGCAGAGTTTCTAGTTGCGGACGTTCTAGCTGTGGAGTTTCTAGTGGCAGAGTTTCTAGTTGCATAGTTTCTGGTTGTAGAGTTTCTAGTTGTGGAGTTTTAGTTGCGGAGTTTCTAGTTGTGAAGATTTTAGTTGTGGAGTTTCTAGTTGTGGAGTTTCTAGTTGTGGAGTTTTTAGTTGCAGAGTTTCTAGTTGTGGAGTCTCTAATTGTTGAGTTTCTGGTTGTGGAGTTTCTAGTTGTGGAGTTTGTAGTTGTAGAGTCTGTAGTTGTGGAGTTTCTAGTTGTGGAGTTCCTAGTTATGGAGTCTCGAGTTGTGGAGTTTCTAGTTGCGGAGTTTCTAATTGTGGAGTTTCTAGTTGTGGAGTATCTAGTTGCGGTGTTTGAAGTTGTGGAGTTTGTAGTTGGAGTTTCTAGGTGTGGAGTTTCTAGTTGTTGAGTTTCTAGTTGTGGAGTTTCAAGTTGTAGAGTTTCTAGTTTTGAAGTTTCTAGTTGTGGTTTTTCTAGTTGCGGAGTTTCTAGTTGCGGAGTTTCAAGTTGTGTAGTTTCTAGTTGGGGAGTTTCTACTTAAGTTTATAGTTGTGGATTTTCTTGTTGCAGAGTTTCGAGTTGCAGAGTTTCAAGTTGTGGAGTTTCTAGTTGCGGAGTCTCTAGTTGTGGAGTTTCTAGTTGCGGAGTTTCTAGCTGTGGAGTTTCTAGTTGCGGAGTCTCTAGTTGTGCAGTCTCTAGTTGTGGAGTTTCTAGTAGCGGAGTTTCTAGTTGTGGAGTTTCTAGTTCTGGAGGCTCTAGTTGTGGAGTTTCTAGTTGTGGAGTTTCTAGTTGCGGAATCTGTCGTTGCGGAGTCTCAAGTTGTGGAGTGTCTAATCGTGGAGTTTCTAGTTGCGGAGTTTTCTTTTTGCGGAGTCTCCAGTTGTGGAATTTCTAGTTGTAGAGTTTCTAGTTGCGGAGTTTCTGGTTGCGGAGTGTCTGGTGGTGGAGTTTCTAGTTGCGAAGTTTTCCAGTTGTGGAGTCTCTATTTGTGGAGTTTCTAGTTGTGGAGTTTCTAGTTGTGGAATTGCTAGTTGCAGAGTTTCTAGTTGCGGAGACTTTCGTTGCGGAGTCTCAAGTTGTAGAGTGTCTAGTCGTGGAGTTTCGAGTTGCAGAGTTTTCTTGTTGTAGAGTCTCTAGTTGTGGAGTTTCTAGTTGCGAAGTGTCTAGTTATGGAGTTTCTAGTTGTAAAGTTTCTAGTTGAGGAATTTCTAGTTGCAAGTTTCTAGCTGTGGAGTTTCTAGATGCGGAGTTTCAATTTGCAGAGTTTCTAGTTGCGGAGCCTGTCATTGCGGAGTCTCAAGTTGTGGATTGTCTAGTCGTGGAGTTTCTAGTTGCGGAGTGTTCTAGTTGTGGAGTCTCTAGTTGTGGAGTTTCTAGTTGTGGAGTTTCTTGTTGCGGAGTTTTCAGTTGCAGAGTTTCTAGTTGCGGACGTTCTAGCTGTGGAGTTTCTAATTGCAGAGTTTCTAGTTGCATATTTTCTAGTTGTAGAGTTTCTAGTTGTGCAGTTTTTAGTGGCGGAGTTTCTAGTTGTGAAGATTCTAGTGTTGAGCTTCTAGTTGTGGAGTTTCTAGTTGTGGAGTTTTTAGTTGCAGAGTTTCTAGTTGTGGAGTCTCTAATTGTTGAGTCTCTGGTTGTGGAATTTCTAGTTGTGGAGTTTGTAGTTGTGGAGTCTGTAGTTGTGGAGTTTCTAGCTGTGGATTTCCTAGTTATAGAGTCTCAAGTTGTGGAGTTTCTAGTTGCGGAGTTTCTGAATTTGGAGTTTCTAGTTGTGGAATTTGTGGTTGTGGAGTATCTAATTGCGGTGTTTGAAGTTGTGGAGTTTGTAGTTAGAGTTTCTAGTTGTGGAGTTTCTAGTTGTGGAGTTTCAAGTTGTGGAGTTTCTTGCTGTAGAGTTTCTAGTTTTGAAGTATCTAGTTGTGGATTTTCTAGTTGCGGAGTTTCTAGTTGCGGAGTTTCAAGTTGTGTAGTTTCTAGTTGGGGAGTTTCTACTTGAGTTTATAGTTGTGGATTTTCTTGTTGCAGAGTTTCGAGTTGCAGAGTTTCAAGTTGTGGAGTTTCTAGTTGCGGAGTCTCTAGTTGTGGAGTTTCTACTTGCGGAGTTTCTAGCTGTGGAGTTTCTAGTTGCGGAGTCTCTAGTTGTGCCGTCTCTAGTTGTGGAGTTTCTAGGTGTGGAGTTTGTAGTTGTGGAGTTTCTAGTTGTGGAGGCTCTAGTTGTGGAGTTTCTAGTTGTGAAGTTTTCAGCTTTTTAGTTTCTAGTGGCGGAGTTTCTAGTTGCGGAGTTTGTAGTTGCAAGTTTCTAGCTGTGAAGATTATAGTGGCGAAGTCTCTAGTTGCAGAGTTTCTAGTGGCGGAATCTGTCATTGCGGAGTCTCAAGTTGTGGAGTGTCTAGTCGTAGAGTTTCTAGCGGCGGAGTTTTCTTTTTGTGGAGTCTCCAGTTGTGGAATTTCTAGTTGTAGAGTTTCTAGTGGCGGAGTTTCTAGTTGCGGAGTGTCTGGTGATGGAGTTTCTAGTTATGGAGTTTCTAGTTGTGGAGTCTGTAGTTGTGGAATTTGTAGTTGTGGAATTTCTAGTTGTTGAGTTTCTAGTTGCCAAGTTTCTAGTTGCAAAGTCTAGAGTTGTGGAGTTTCTAGTTGCGGAGATTCTTGTTGCAGAGTTTCTAGTTGCGGACGTTCTAGCTGAGGAGTTTCTAATTGCAGAGTCTCTAGTTGGCAGTCTCTAGTTGTGGAGTTTCTAGTTGCGGAGTTTCTAGTTGTGGAGACTCTAGTTGTGAAGTTTCTAGTTGTGGAGTTTCTAGCTTTGGAGTTTCTAGTTGCGGAGTTTCTAGTTGTGGAGTTTCTAGTTGTGGAGTTTTTAGTTGCGCAGTTTCTAGTTGTGGAGTTTCAAGTTGTGGAATTTAGAGGTGTGGAGTTTTAGTTGTGGAGTTGCATGTTGTCGAGTTTCTAGTTGCAGAGTTTCCAGTAGTGGAGTTTCTAGTTGTGCAGTTTTTAGTTGTGGAGTCTCTGGTTGTTGAGTCTCTGGTTGTGGAATTTCGAGTTGTGGAGTTTCTTGTTGCGGAGTTTCTAGTTGTGGAGAGTCTGGTGGGGGAGTTTCTAGTTGTGGAGTTTCTAGTTGCGGAGTCTCTAGTTGTGGAGTTTCTAGTTGCGGAGTTTCTAGCTGTGGAGTTTCTAGTTGCGGAGTCTCTAGTTGTGCAGTCTCTAGTTGTGGAGTTTCTCGTTGTGGAGTTTCTAGTTGTGGAGTTTTTAGTTGTAAAGACTCTAGTTGTGGAGTTTCTAGTTGTGGAGTTTCTAGCTTTTTAGTTTCTAGTTGCGGAGTTTCTAGTTGCGGAGTTTCTAGTTGCGGAGTTTCTAGTTGCAAGTTTCTAGCTGTGGAGTTTATAGTGGCGGAGTTTCTAGTTGCAGAGTTTCTAGTTGTGGAATCGGTCGTTGCGGAGTCTCAAGTGGTGGAGTGTCTAGTCGTGGAGATTCTAGTTGCGGAGTTTTCTTTTTGTGGAGTCTCCAGTTGTGGAATTTCTAGTTGTAGAGTTTCTAGTTCTTGAGTTTCTAGTTGTGGAGTCTGTAGTTTTGGAGTATCTGGTTGTGGTGTTTCAAGTTGTGGAGTTTCTAGATGTGGAGTTTCTAGTTGCGGAGTTTCTAGCTGTTGAGTTTCTAGTTGCCGAGTTTCTAGTTGCAAAGTCTCAAGTTGTGGAGTTTCTAGTTGTGAAGGTTCTAGTTGTGGAGTTTCTAGTTGCGGAGTTTCTAGCTGTGGAGTTTCTAGTTGCAGAGTCTCTAGTTGGCAGTCTCTAGCTGTGGAGTTTCTAGTTGCGGAGTTTCTAGTTGGGGAGTTTCTAGTTGTGGAGACTCTAGTTGTGGAGTTTCTAGCTGTGGAGTTTCTAGCTTTGGAGTTTCTAGTTGCGGTGTTTACTAGTGTCAGAGTATCTAGTTGCAAGTTTCTAGCTGTGGAGTTTATAGTGGCGGAGTTTCTGGTTGCAGAGTTTCTAGTTGCGGAGTCTGTCGTTGCGGAGTCTCAAGTTGTGGAGTCTCTAGTCGTGGAGTTTCTAGTTGCGGAGTTTTCTAATTGGGGAGTTTTTTGTTGTAGAGTTTCTAGTTTTAAATTTCTAGTTGTGGATTTTCTAATTGCAGAGTTTCTAGTTGCGGAGTTTCTAGTTGTGTAGTTTCTAGTTTGGGAGTTTCTACTTAAGTTTATAGTAGTGGATTTTCTTGTTGCCGAGTTTTGAGTTGCAGAGTTTCAAGTTGTGGAGTATGTCGTTGCAGAGTCTCAAGTTGTGGAATGTCTAGTCGTGGAGTTTCTAGTTTCGGAGTTTTCTAGTTGTGGAAATTCTAGTTGTGGAGTTTCTATTTGCGGAGTTTCTGACTGTGGAGTTTCTAGTTGCAGAGTCTGTAGTTGTGCAGTCTCTAGTTGTGGAGTTTCTAGTTGTGGAGTTTATAGTTGTGGAGACTCTAGTTGTGGAGTTTCTAGTTGCGGAGTTTCTAGTTGCAGAGTTTCTAGTTGCAAGTTTCGAGCTGTGGAGTTTCTAGTTGCGGAGTTTCTAGTTGCAGAGTTTCTAGATGCGGAGCCTGTCGTTGCGGAGTCTCAAGTTGTGGAGTGTCTAGTCGTGGAGTTTCTAGTTGCGGAGTTTTCTACTTGTGGAGTCTCTAGTTGTGGAGTTTCTAGTTGTGGAGTTTCTAGTTGTGCAGTTTCTAGTTGCAGAGTTTCTAGTTGCGGAGTCTTTTGTGTCGGAGTCTCAAGTTGTAGAGTGTCTAGTGGTGGAGTTTCTAGTTGCAGAATTTTCTAGTTGTGGAGTCTCTAGTTGTGGAGTTTCTAGTTGTGGAGTTTCTAGTTGCGAAGTGTCTAGTTATGGAGTTTCTAGTTGTAAAGTTTCTAGTTGTGGAGTTTCTAGTTGCGGAGTTTCTAGCTGTTGAGTTTCTAGTGGCGGAGTCTCTAGATGTGCAGTCTGTAGTTGTGGAGTCTCTTGCTGTGGAGATCCTAGTTGTGGAGCTTCTAGTTGGGAACTTTCTAGCTGTGGAGTTTCTAGTTGGGGAGTTTCTAGTTGCAGAGTTTCTAGTTGCGGACGTTCTAGCTGTGGAGTTTCTAGTTCCAGAGTTTCTAGTTGCGGGCGCTCTAGCTGTGCAGTTTCTAGTTGCAGAGTTTCTAGTGGCGTAGTTTCTAGTTGTGGTGTTTCAAGTTGTGGAGTTTCTAGTTGTGGAGTTTCTAGTTGCGGAGTTTCTAGCTGTTGAGTTTCTAGTTGCCGAGTTTCTAGTTGCAAAGTCTCAAGTTGTAGAGTTTCTAGTTGTGGAGGTTCTAGTTGTGGAGTTTCTAGTTGCGGAGTTTCAAGCTGTGGAGTTTCTAGCTTTGGAGTTTCTAGTTGCAGAGTCTCTAGTTGGCAGTCTCTAGTTGTGGAGTTTCTAGTTGTGGAGTCTCTAGTTGTGGAGTTTCTAGTTGTGGAGTTTCTAGTTGTGGAATTGCTAGTTGCAGAGTTTCTAGTGGCGGAGACTTTCGTAGCGGAGTCTCAAGTTGTAGAGTGTCTAGTCGTGGAATTTCGAGTTGCAGAGTTTTCTAGTTGAGTCTCTAGTTGTGGAGTTTCTAGTTGCGAAGTGTCTAGTTATGGAGTTTCTAGTTGTAAAGTTTCTAGTTGTGGAGTTTCTAGTTGCAAGTTTCTAGCTGTGGAGTTTCTAGATGCGGAGTTTCTATTTGCAGAGTTTCTAGTTGCGGAGCCTGTCGTTGCAGAGTCTCAAGTTGCGGATTGTCTAGTCGTGGAGTTTCTAGTTGTGGAGTCTCTAGTTGTGGAGTTTCTAGTTGTGGAGTTTCTTGTTGCGGAGTTTCTAGTTGCAGAGTTTCTAGTTGCGGAAGTTCTAGCTGTGGAGTTTCTAATTGCAGAGTTTCTTGTTGCATAGTTTCTAGTTGTAGAGTTTCTACTTGTGGAGTTTTTAGTTGCGGAGTTTCTAGTTGTGAAGATTCTAGTGTTGAGCTTCTAGTTGTGGAGTTTATAGTTGTGGAGTTTTTAGTTGCAGAGTTTCTAGTTGTGGAGTCTCTAATTGTTGAGTCTCTTGTTGTGGAATTTTTATTTGTGAAGTTTCTAGTTGTGGAGTTTCTAGTTGCGGATTTTCTAGTTGCGGAGTTTCTGGTGTTGGAGTTTCTAGTTGTGGAGTTTGTAGTTTTGGAGTCTGTAGTTGTGGAGTTTCTAGTTGTGGAGTTCCTAGTTATAGAGTCTCAAGTTGTGTAGTTTCTAGTTGCGGAGTTTCTAGTTGCAGATTTTTCTAGTTGTGGAGTCTTTAGTTGTGGAGTTTCTAGTTGCGAAGTGTCTAGTTATGGACTGTCTGGTTGTAAAGTTTCTGGTCGTGGAGTTTCTAGTTGCGGAGTTTTCTAGTTGTGGAGTCACTAGCTGGGGAGTTTCTAGTTGTGGAGTTTCTTGTCGCGGAGTTTTTAGTTGCAGATTTTCTAGTTGCGGACGTTCTAGTTGTGGAGTTTCGAGTGGCAGAGTTTCTAGTTGCATAGTTTCTAGTTGTAGAGTTTCTAGTTGTGAAGATTCTAGTTGTGGAGTTTCTAGTTGTGGAGTTTCTAGTTGTGGAGTTTTTAGTTGCAGAGTTTCTAGTTGTGGAGTCTCTAATTGTTGAGTTTCTGGTTGTGGAGTTTCTAGTTGTGGAGTTTGTAGTTGTAGAGTCTGTAGTTGTGGAGTTTCTAGTTGTGGAGTTCCTAGTTATGGAGTCTCGAGTTGTGGAGTTTCTAGTTGCGAAGTTTCTAATAGTGGAGTTTCTAGTTGTGGAATTTGTAGTTGTGGAGTATCTAGTTGCGGTGTTTGAAGTTGTGGAGTTTGTAGTTGGAGTTTCTAGGTGTGGAGTTTCTAGTTGTTGAGTTTCTAGTTGTGGAGTTTCAAGTTGTAGAGTTTCTAGTTTTGAAGTTTCTAGTTGTGGATTTTCTAGTTGCGGATTTTCTAGTTGCGGAGTTTCAAGTTGTGTAGTTTCTAGTTGGGGAGTTTTTACTTAAGTTTATAGTTGTGGATTTTCTTGTTGCAGAGTTTCGAGTTGCAGAGTTTCAAGTTGTGGAGTTTCTAGTTGCGCAGTCTCTAGTTGTGGAGTTTCTAGTTGCGGAGTTTCTAGCTGTGGAGTTTCTAGTTGCGGAGCCTCTAGTTGTGCAGTCTCTAGTTGTGGAGTTTCTAGTTGCGGAGTTTCTAGTTGTGGAGTTTCTAGTTCTGGAGACTCTAATTGTGGAGTTTCTAGTTGTGGAGTTTCTAGCTTTTTAGTTTCAAGTTGGAAGTTTCAAGTTGCGGAGTTTCTAGTTGCGGAATCTGTCGTTGCGGAGTCTCAAGTTGTGGAGTGTCTAATCGTGGAGTTTCTAGTTGCGGAGTTTTCTTTTTGTGGAGTCTCCAGTTGTGGAATTTCTTGTTGTAGAGTTTCTAGTTGCGGAGTTTCTAGTTGCGGAGTGTCTGGTGGTGGAGTTTCTAGTTGCGAAGTTTTCCAGTTGTGGAGTCTCTAGTTGTGGAGTTTCTAGTTGTGGAGTTTCTAGTTGTGGAATTGCTAGTTGTATGCGTGTGCGCATTCAAAAACGAGTATGTGCGTGCCTATTCCAAAACGAGTATGCGCGTGCGCAATCAAATACGAGTATACGTGTGCGTATTCAAAAACGAGTATGCGCGTGCCTATTCCAAAACGAGTATACGCGTGTGCATTCAAAAACAAGTATGCGCGTGCGCATTCAAAAACGAGTACGCGCATGCCTATTCAAAAACGAGTATCCGCGTGCGCCTTCCCAAACGAGTATGCGCGTGCCCATTTCGAAACTAGTATGCGCGTGTGCATTCAAAAAACGAGTATGCGCGTGTGCATTCAAAAACGAGTATGCGCGTGCCTATTCGAAAACGAGTATGCGCGTGTGCATTCAAAAACGAGTATACGCGTGCGCATTCAAAACGAGTGTACGCGTGCGCATTCAAAATCGAGTACGCGCGTGCCTACTCAAAAATGAGCATGCGCGTGCGCCTTCCGAAACAAGTATACACGTGCGCAGTCAAAAACGAGTATGCGCGTGGCTATTTCGAAACGAGTATGCGCGTGTGCATTCAAAACGAGTATACCCGTGCGCATTCATAACAAAGTACGCGTGTGCATGTTCAATACGCGTATGCGCGTTCGCTTTCAAAAACGAGCACGCACGTGCCTATTCCAAAATGAATATGCGCGTGCGCATTCCGAAACGAGTATGCGCGTGTGCATTCAAAAACGCGTATGCGCGTTCGCATTCAAAAACGAGTACGCACGTGCCTATTCCAAAACGAGTATGCGCGTGCGCATTCCGAAACGAGTATGCGCGTGCGTATTCTGAAACGAGTATGCGCGTGTGCATTCAAAAACGAGTATGCGTGTACGCATTCAAAAACGAGTATGCGCGTGCCTATACGAAAACGAGTATGCGCGTGCGCATTCCGAAACGAGTATACGCGTGCGCATTCAAAAACGAGTTCGCGCGTGCCCATTCAAAAACAAGTATGCGCGTGTGCATTCAAAACGAGTGTACGCGTGCGCATTAAAAACGAGTATGCACGTGCCTATTCGAAAACGAGTATGCGCGTGCGCATTCCGAAACGAGTACGCGCGTGCCTATTCAAAAACGAGTATGCGCGTGTGCATTCAAAACGAGTATACGCGTGCGCATTCAAAAACGAGTACGCGTGTGCATGTTCAAAAACGCGTATCCGCGTGCGCATTCAAAAACGAGTACGCGCGTGCCTATTCAAAAACGAGTAGTCGCGTGCGTATTCCGAAGCGAGTATGCGCGTGTGCATTCAAAAACGAGTATGCGTGTGCGCATTCAAAAACGAGTATGCGCGTGCCTATTCGAAAACCAGTATGCGCGTGCGCATTCCGAAACGAGGATATGCGTGCGCATTCAAAAAAGAGTACGCGCATGCCTATTCAAAAACGAGTATGCGCGTGTGCATTCAAAACGAGTATACGCGTGTGCATTCAAAAACGAGTACGCGCATGCCTATTCAAAAACGAGTATGCGCGTGTGCATTCAAAACGAGTATACGCGTGTGCATTCAAAAACGAGTACGCGTGTGCATGTTCAAAAAGGCGTATGCGCGTTCGCGTTCAAAAACGAGTACGCGCGTGCCTATTCAAAAACGAGTATGCGCGTGCGCCTTCCAAAACGAGTATGCGCGTGCATATTCCGAAACGAGTATGCGCGTGTGCATTCAAAAACGAGTATGCGTGTGCGCATTCAAAAACGAGTAGCGCGTGCCTATTCGAAAACTAGTATGCGCGTGCGCATTCAAAACGAGTATACGCGTGCGCATTAAAAAACGAGTACGCGCGTGCATGTTCAAAAACGCGTATGCGCGTGCGCATTCAAAAACGAGTATGCGCGTGGCTATTTCGAAACGAGTATGCGCGTGTGCATTCAAAAACGAGTATGCGCGTGTGCATTCAAAAACAAGTATGCGCGTGCCTATTCGAAAACGAGTATACACGTGCGCAGTCAAAAACGAGTACGCGCGTGCCTATTCCAAAACAAGTACGCGTGTGTGCATTCAAAACGAGCACGCGCGTGCCTATTCAAAAACGAGTATGTGCGTGCGCATTCAAAAACGAGTACGCACGTGCCTATTCCAAAAGGAGTATGTGCGTGCGAATTCAAAAACGAGTACGCGCGTGCACATTCAAAAACGAGTATGCGCTTTGCATTCCAAAACGAGCATGCGCGTGCGCATTCCAAAGCGAGTATGCGCGTGCGTATTCCGAAACGAGTATGCGCGTGTGCATTCAAAAACGAGTATGGGCGTGTGCATTCAAAACCGAGTATGCACGTGCCTATTCCAAAACGAGTATGCGCGTGTGCATTCAAAAACAAGTATGCGCGTGCGCATTCAAAAACGAGTACGCGCATGCATATTCAAAAACGAGTATGCGCGTGCGCCTTCCCAAACGAGTATGCGCGTGGCTATTTCGAAACGAGTATGCGTGTGTGCATTCAAAAACGAGTATGCGCGTGTGCATTCAAAAACGAGTATGCGCGTGCCTATTCGAAAACGAGTATACACGTGCGCATTCAAAAACGAGTACGCGTGTGCCTGTTCAAAAACGCGTATGCGCGTGCGCAGTCAAAAACGAGTATGCGCGTGCCTATTCCAAAACGAGTACGCGTGTGTGCATTCAAAAACGAGTACGCGCGTGCCTATTCAAAAACGAGTATGCGCGTGCGAATTCAAAAACGCGTACGCGCGTGCGCATTCAAAAACGAGTATGCGCTTCGCATTCAAAAAAGAGCATGCGCGTGCGCATTCCAAAATGAGTATGCGCGTGCGCATTCCAAAACGAGTATGCGCGAGTGCATTCAAAAACGAGTATGGGCGTGTGCATTCAAAACCTAGTATGCGCGCGCGCATTCAAAACGAGTATACGCAGGCGCATTCAAAAACGAGTACGCGTGTGCCTGTTCAAAAATGCGTATGCGCGTGTGCATTCAAAAACGAGTATGCACGTGCCTATTTCAAAACGAGTATGCGCGTGCGCATTCAAAACGAGTACGCGTGTGCCTGTTCAAAAACGCGTATGCGCGTGCGCATTCAAAAACGAGTATGCACGTGCCTATTTCAAAACGAGTATGTGCGTGTGCATTCAAATACGAGTATGCGTGTGCATTCAAAAACGAGTATGCGTGTGCCTATTCGAAAACGAGTATGCGCGTGCCTATTCGAAAACGAGTATGCGCGTGCCTATTCGAAAACTAGTATGCGCGTGCGCATTCAAAACGAGTACGCGCGTGCGCATTAAAAAACGAGTACGCGTGTGCATGTTCAAAAACGCGTATGCGCGTGCGCATTCAAAAACGAGTACGCGCGTGCCTATTCCGAAAGGAGTATGCGCGTGCGAATTCAAAAACGAGTACGCGCGTGCGCATTCAAAAACGAGTACGCGCTTCGCATTCCAAAACGAGCATGCGCGTGCGCATTCCAAAACGAGTATGCGCGTGCGTATTCCGAAACGAGTATGCGCGTGTGCATTTAAAACCGAGTATGCGCGTGCGCATTCAAACGCTTATACGCTGGCGCATTCAAAAACGAGTACGCGTGTGCCTGTTCAAAAACGCGTATGCGCGTGTGCATTAAAAAACGAGTATGCACGTGCCCATTTCAAAACGAGTATGCGCGTGTGCATTCAAATACGAGTATGCGTGTGCGCATTCAAAAACGAGTATGCACGTGCCTATTTCAAAACGAGTACGTGCGTGTGCATTCAAATACGAGTATGCGTGTGCGCATTCAAAAACGAGTATGTGCGTGCCTATTCCAAAACGAGTATGCGCGTGTGCGTTCAAAAACGAGTATGCACGTGCGCATTCAAAAACGAGTACGCGCGTGCGTATTCAAAAACGAGTACGCGCGTGTGCATTCAAAAGAAAGTATGCACGTGTCTATTCCAAAACGAGTATGCCCGTGCGCAATCAAATACGAGTATGCGTGTGCGTATTCAAAAACGAGTATGCGCGTGCCTATTCCAAAACGAGTATGCGCGTGTGCATTCAAAAACAAGTATGCGCATGCCTATTCAAAAACGAGTATGGGCGTGCGCCTTCCCAAACGAGTATGCGCGTGCCCATTTCGAAACGAGTATGCGCGTGTGCATTCCAAAACGAGTACGCGCGTGTGCAATCAAAAACGAGTACGCGTGTGCATGTTCAAAAACGCGTATGCGCGTTCGCATTCAAAAACGAGTACGCACGTGCCTATTCCAAAACGAGTATGCGTGTGCGCATTCAAAAACGAGTATGCACGTGCCTATTTCAAAAGGAGTACGCGCGTGTGCATTCAAATACGAGTATGCGTGTGCGCATTCAAAAACGAGTATGTGCGTGCCTATTCCAAAACGAGTATGCGCGTGTGCGTTCAAAAACGAGTATGCGCGTGCACATTCAAAAACGAGTACGCGCGTGCCCATTCAAAAATGAGTATGCGCGTGTGCATTCAAAACGAGTATACGCGTGTGCATTCAAAAACGAGAACGCATGTGCGTGTTCAAAAACGCGTATGCGCGTTTGCGTTCAAAAACGAGTACGCGCGTGCCTATTCAAAAACGAGTATGCGAGTGCGCCTTCCAAAACGAGTATGCGCGTGCGTATTCCGAAACGAGTATGCGCGTGTGCATTCAAAAATGAGTTGCGTGTGCGCTTTCAAAAACGAGTATGCGCGTGCCTATTTGAAAACTAGTATGCGCGTGCGCATTCAAAACGAGTATACGCGTGCGCATTAAAAAACGAGTACGCGTGTGCATGTTCAAAAACGCGTATGCGCGTGCGCATTCAAAAACGAGTACGCGCGTGCCTATTCCGAAAGGAGTATGCGCGTGCGAATCAAAAAACGAGTACGCGCGTGCGCATTCAAAAACGAGTATGCGCTTCGCATTCCAAAACGAGCATGCGCGTGCGCATTCCAAAATGAGTATGCGCATGTGCATTCCAAAACGAGTATGCGCGTGCGTATTCCGAATCGAGTATGCGCGTGTGCATTCAAAAACGAGTATGCGCGTGCGCATTCAAAAACGAGCACGCGCATGCCTATTCAAAAACAAGTATGCGCGTGCGCCTTCCCAAACGAGTATGCGCGTGCCTATTTCGAAACGAGTATGCGCGTGTGCATTCTAAAACGAGTATGCGCGTGTGCATTCAAAAACGAGTACGCGCGTGCCTATTCAAAAACGAGTATGTGCGTGCGCATTCAAAAACGAGTATGCGTGTGTGCCTTCCCAAACGGGTATACGCGTGCGCATTCAAAACGAGTGTACGCGAGCGCATTCAAAAACGAGTACGCGCGTGCCTATTCAAAAATGAGCATGCGGGTGCGCATTCCGAAACGAGTATACACGTGCGCAGTCAAAAACGAGTATGCGCGTGCCTATTCAAAAACGAGTATGCGCGTGTGCATTCAAAACGAGTGTACGCGTGCCTATTCAAAAACGAGCATGCGCGTGTGCATTCCGAAACGAGTATACACGTGCGCAGTCAAAAACGAGTATGCGCGTGCCTATTCAAAAACGAGTACGCGCGTGTGCAATCAAAAACGAGTACGCGTGTGCATGTTCAAAAACGCGTATGCGCGTTCGCATTCAAAAACGAGTACGCTCGTGCCTATTCAAAAAAGAGTATGCGCGTGAGAATTCAAAAACGAGTACGCGCGTGCGCATTCAACAACGAGAATGCGCTTCGCATTCAAAAAAGAGCATGCGCGTGCGCATTCCAAAACGAGTATGCGCGTGCGCATTCCAAAACGAGTATGCGCGAGTGCATTCAAAAACGAGTATGGGCGTGTGCATTCAAAACCTAGTATGCGCGTGCGCATTCAAAACGAGTGTACGCGTGCGCATTCAAAAACGAGTACGCGTGTGCCTGTTCAAAAACGCGTATGCGCGTGCGCATTCAAAAACGAGTATGCACGTGCCTATTGCAAAACGAGTATGCGCGTGCGCAATCAAAAACGAGTACGCGTGTGCCTGTTCAAAAACGCGTATGCGCGTGCGCATTCAAAAACGAGTATGCACGTGCCTATTTCAAAACGAGTATGTGCGCGTGCATTCAAATACGAGTATGCGTGTGCATTCAAAAACGAGTATGCGTGTGCCTATTCGAAAACGAGTATGCGCGTGCCTATTCGAAAACGAGTATGCGCTTACCTATTCGAAAACTAGTATGCGCGTGCGCATTCAAAACGAGTACGCGCGTGCGCATTAAAAAACGAGTACGCGTGTGCATGTTCGAAAACGCGTATGCGCGTGCGCAATCAAAAACGAGTACGCGCGTGCCTATTCCGAAAGGAGTATGCGCGTGCGAATTCAAAAACGAGTACGCGCGTGCGCATTCAAAAACGAGTATGCGCTTCGCATTCCAAAACGAGCATGCGCGTGCGCATTCCAAAACGAGTATGGGCGTGTGCATTCAAAACCGAGTATGCGCGTGCGCATTCAAACGCTTATACGCGTGCGCATTCAAAAACGAGTACGCGTGTGCCTGTTCAAAAACGCGTATGCGCGTGTGCATTAAAAAACGAGTATGCACGTGCCCATTTCAAAACGAGTATGCGCGTGTGCATTCAAATACGAGTATGCGTGTGCGCATTCAAAAACGAGTATGCACGTGCCTATTTCAAAACGAGTACGTGCGTGTGCATTCAAATACGAGTATGCGTGTGCGCATTCAAAAACGAGTATGTGCGTGCCTATTCCAAAACGAGTATGCGCGTGTGCATTCAAAAAAGCATGCACGTGTCTATTGCAAAACGAGTATGCCCGTGCGCAATCAAATACGAGTATGCGTGTGCGTATTCAAAAACGAGTATGCGCGTGCCTATTCCAAAACGAGTATGCGCGTGTGCATTCAAAAACAAGTATGCGCATGCCTATTCAAAAACGAGTATGGGCGTGCGCCTTTCCAAACGAGTATGCGCGTGCCCATTTCGAAACGAGTATGCGCGTGTGCATTCAAAAACGAGTATGCGCGTGTGCATTCAAAAACGAGTATGCGCGTGCCTATTCGAAAACGAGTATGCGCGTGTGCATTCAAAAACGAGTATACGCGTGCGCATTCAAAACGAGTGTACGCGTGCGCATTCAAAAACGAGTACGCGCGTGCCTATTCAAAAACGAACATGCACGTGCGCATTCCGAAACGAGTATACACGTGCGCAGTCAAAAACGAGTACGCGCGTGCCTATTCAAAAACGAGCATGCGCGTGCGCATTCCGAAACGAGTATACACGTGCGCAGTCAAAAACGAGTATGCGCGTGCCTATTCAAAAACGAGTATGCGCGTGTGCATTCAAAACGAGTATACCCGTGCGCATTCATAACAAAGTACGCGTGTGCATGTTCAAAAACGCGTATGCGCGTTCGATTTCAAAAACGAGACCGCACGTGCCTATTCCAAAACGAGTACGCGCGTGTGCAATCAAAAACGAGTACGCGTGTGCATGTTCAAAAACGCGTATGCGCGTTCGCATTCAAAAACGAGTACGCACGTGCCTATTCCAAAACGAGTATGCGTGTGCGCATTCAAAAACGAGTATGCACGTGCCTATTTCAAAAGGAGTACGCGCGTGTGCATTCAAATACGAGTATGCGTGTGCGCATTCAAAAACGAGTATGTGCGTGCCTATTCCAAAACGAGTATGCGCGTGTGCGTTCAAAAACGAGTATGCGCGTGCACATTCAAAAACGAGTACGCGCGTGCCCATTCAAAAACGAGTATGCGCGTGTGCATTCAAAACGAGTATACGCGTGCGCATTCAAAAACGAGTACGCATGTGCGTGTTCAAAAACGCGTATGCGCGTTTGCGTTCAAAAATGAGTACGCGCGTGCCTATTCAAAAAAGAGTATGCGCGTGCGAATTCAAAAACGAGTACGCGCGTGCGCATTAAACAACGAGTATGCGCTTCGCATTCAAAAAAGAGCATGCGCGTGCGCATTCCAAAACGGGTATGCGCGTGCGCATTCCAAAACGAGTATGCGCGAGTGCATTCAAAAACGCGTATGCGCGTGCGCATTCAAAAACGAGTATGCACGTGCCTGTTTCAAAACGAGTATGCGCGTGCGCATTCAAAAACGAGTACGCGTGTGCCTGTTCAAAAACGCGTATGCGCGTGCGCATTCAAAAACGAGTATGCACGTGCCTATTTCAAAACGAGTATGCGCGCGTGCATTCAAATACGAGTATGCGTGTGCATTCAAAAACGAGTATGCGTGTGCGTGTGCGCATTCAAAAACGAGTATGCGCGTGCCTATTCGAAAACTAGTATGCGCGTGCGCATTCAAAACGATTACGCGCGTGCGCATTAAAAAACGAGTACGCGTGTGCATGTTCAAAAACGCGTATGCGCATACGCATTCAAAAACGAGTACGCGCGTGCCTATTCCGAAAGGAGTATGCGCGTGCGAATTCAAAAACGAGTACGCGTGTGCGCATTCAAAAACGAGTATGCGCTTCGCATTCCAAAACGAGCATGCGCGTGCGCATTCCAAAACGAGTATGCGCGTGCGTATTCCGAAACGAGTATGCGCGTGTGCATTCAAAAACGAGTATGGGCGTGTGCATTCAAAACCGAGTATGCGCGTGCGCATTCAAACGCTTATACGCGTGCGCATTCAAAAACGAGTACGCGTGTGCCTGTTCAAAAACGCGTATGCGCGTGCGCATTAAAAAACGAGTATGCACGTGCCCATTTCAAAACGAGTATGCGCGTGTGCATTCAAATACGAGTATGCGTGTGCGCATTCAAAAACGAGTATGCACGTGCCTATTTCAAAACGAGTACGCGCGTGTGCATTCAAATACGAGTATGCGTGTGCGCATTCAAAAACGAGTGTGTGCGTGCCTATTCCAAAACGAGTATGCGCGTGTGCATTCAAAAACGAGTATGCGCGTGCGCATTCAAAAACGAGTACGCGCATGCCTATTCAAAAACGAGTATCCGCGTGCGCCTTCCCAAACGAGTATGCACGTGTCTATTGCAAAACGAGTATGCGTGTGCGTATTCAAAAACGAGTATGCGCGTGCCTATTCCAAAACGAGTATGCGCGTGTGCATTAAAAAACAAGTGTGCGCGTGCGCATTCAAAAACGAGTACGCGCATGCCTATTCAAAAACGAGTATGCGCGTGCGCCTTCCCAAACGAGTATGCGCGTGCCCATTTCGAAACGAGTATGCGCGTGTGCATTCAAAAACGAGTATGCGCGTGTGCATTCAAAAACGAGTATGCGCGTGCCTATTCGAAAACGAGTATGCGCGTGTGCATTCAAAAACGAGTATACGCGTGCGCATTCAAAACGAGTGTACGCGTGCGCATTCAAAAACGAGTACGCGCGTGCCTATTCAAAAACGAACATGCGCGTGCGCATTCCGAAACGAGTATACACGTGCGCAGTCAAAAACGAGTACGCGCGTGCCTATTCAAAAACGAGCATGCGCGTGCGCATTCCAAAACGAGTATACACGTGCGCAGTCAAAAACAAGTATTCGCGTGCCTATTCAAAAACGAGTATGCGCGTGTGCATTCAAAACGAGTATACCCGTGCGCATTCATAACAAAGTACGCGTGTGCATGTTCAAAAACGCGTATGCGCGTTCGCTTTCAAAAACGAGCACGCACGTGCCTATTCCAAAACGAGTACGCGCGTGTGCAATCAAAAACGAGTACGCGTGTGCATGTTCAAAAACGCGCATACGCGTTCGCATTCAAAAACGAGTACGCCCGTGCCTATTCCAAAACGAGTATGCGCGTGCGCATTCCGAAACGAGTATGCGCGTGCGTATTCCGAAACGAGTATGCGCGTGTGCATTCAAAAACGAGTATGCGTGTGCCTATTCGCACGCGCATTCCGAAACGAGTATACGCGTGCGCATTAAAACGAGTACGCGCGTGCCCATTCAAAAACGAGTATGCGCGTGTGCATTCAAAACGAGTATACGCGTGCGCATTCAAAAACGAGTACGCATGTGCGTGTTCAAAAACGCGTATGCGCGTTCGCGTTCAAAAACGAGTACGCGCGTGCCTATTCAAAAACGAGTAGTCACGTGCGTATTCCGAAACGAGTACGCGTGTGCGCATTCAAAAACGAGTATGCGCTTCGCATTCCAAAACGAGCATGCGCGTGCGCATTCCAAAACGAGTATGCGCGTGCGTATTCCGAAACGAGTATGCGCGTGTGCATTCAAAAACGAGTATGGGCGTGTGCATTCAAAACCGAGTATGCGCGTGCGCATTCAAACGCTTATACGCGTGCGCATTCAAAAACGAGTACGCGTGTGCCTGTTCAAAAACGCGTATGCGCGTGCGCATTAAAAAACGAGTATGCACGTGCCCATTTCAAAACGAGTATGCGCGTGCGCAATCAAATACGAGTATGCGTGTGCGTATTCAAAAACGAGTATGCGCGTGCCTATTCCAAAACGAGTATGCGCGTGTGCATTCAAAAACAAGTGCGCGCGTGCGCATTCAAAAACGAGTACGCGCATGCCTATTCAAAAACGAGTATGCGCGTGCGCCTTCCCAACCGAGTATGCGCGTGCCCATTTCGAAACGAGTATGCGCGTGTGCATTCAAAAACGAGTATGCGCGTGTGCATTCAAAAACGAGTATGCGCGTGCCTATTCGAAAACGAGTATGCGCGTGTGCATTCAAAAACGAGTATACGCGTGCGCATTCAAAACGAGTGTACGCGTGCGCATTCAAAAACGAGTACGCGCGTGCCTATTCAAAAACGAACATGCGCGGGCGCATTCCGAAACGAGTATACACGTGCGCAGTCAAAAACGAGTACGCGCGTGCCTATTCAAAAACGAGCATGCGCGTGCGCATTCCGAAACGAGTATACACGTGCGCAGTCAAAAACGAGTATTCGCGTGCCTATTCAAAAACGAGTATGCGCGTGTGCATTCAAAACGAGTATACCCGTGCGCATTCATAACAAAGTACGCGTGTGCATGTTCAAAAACGCGTGTGCGCGTTCGCTTTCAAAAACGAGCACGCACGTGCCTATTCCAAAACGAGTACGCGCGTGTGCAATCAAAAACGAGTACGCGTGTGCATGTTCAAAAACGCGCATGCGCGTTCGCATTCAAAAACGAGTACGCACGTGCCTATTCCAAAACGAGTATGCGCGTGCGCATTCCGAAACGAGTATGCGCGTGCGTATTCCGAAACGAGTATGCGCGTGTGCATTCAAAAACGAGTATGCGTGTGCCTATTCGAAAACGAGTATGCGCGTGCGCATTCCGAAACGAGTATACGCGTGCGCATTCAAAAACGAGTACGCGCGTGCCCATTCAAAAACGAGTATGCGCGTGTGCATTCAAAACGAGTATACGCGTGCGCATTCAAAAACGAGTACGCATGTGCGTGTTCAAAAACGCGTATGCGCGTTCGCGTTCAAAAACGAGTACGCGCGTGCCTATTCAAAAACGAGTAGTCACGTGCGTATTCCGAAACGAGTACGCGTGTGCGCATTCAAAAACGAGTATGCGCTTCGCATTCCAAAACGAGCATGCGCGTGCGCATTCCAAAACGAGTATGCGCGTGCGTATTCCGAAACGAGTATGCGCGTGTGCATTCAAAAACGAGTATGGGCGTGTGCATTCAAAACCGAGTATGCGCGTTAGCATTCAAACGCTTATACGCGTGCGCATTCAAAAACGAGTACGCGTGTGCCTGTTCAAAAACGCGTATGCGCGTGCGCATTAAAAAACGAGTATGCACGTGCCCATTTCAAAACGAGTATGCGCGTGTGCATTCAAATACGAGTATGCGTGTGCGCATTCAAAAACGAGTATGCACGTGCCTATTTCAAAACGAGTACGCGCGTGTGCATTCAAATACGAGTATGCGTGTGCGCATTCAAAAACAAGTGTGTGCGTGCCTATTCCAAAACGAGTATGCGCGTGTGCATTCAAAAACGAGTATGCGCGTGCGCAATCAAAAACGAGTACGCGCATGCCTATTCAAAAACGAGTATCCGCGTGCGCCTTCCCAAACGAGTATGCACGTGTCTATTGCAAAACGAGTATGCGCGTGCGCAATCAAATACGAGTATGCGTGTGCGTATTCAAAAACGAGTATGCGCGTGCCTATTCCAAAACGAGTATGCGCGTGTGCATTCAAAAACAAGTGTGCGCGTGCGCATTCAAAAGCGAGTACGCGCATGCCTATTCAAAAACGAGTATGCGCGTGCGCCTTCCCAAACGAGTATGCGCGTGCCCATTTCGAAACGAGTATGCGCGTGTGCATTCAAAAACGAGTATGCGCGTGTGCATTCAAAAACGAGTATGCGCGTGCCTATTCGAAAACGAGTATGCGCGTGTGCATTCAAAAACGAGTATACGCGTGCGCATTCAAAACGAGTGTACGCGTGCGCATTCAAAAACGAGTACGCGCGTGCCTATTCAAAAACGAACATGCGTGGGCGCATTCCGAAACGAGTATACACGTGCGCAGTCAAAAACGAGTACGCGCGTGCCTATTCAAAAACGAGCATGCGCGTGCGCATTCCGAAACGAGTATACACGTGCGCAGTCAAAAACGAGTATTCGCGTGCCTATTCAAAAACGAGTATGCGCGTGTGCATTCAAAACGAGTATACCCGTGCGCATTCATAACAAAGTACGCGTGTGCATGTTCAAAAACGCGTATGCGCGTTCGCTTTCAAAAACGAGCACGCACGTGCCTATTCCAAAACGAGTACGCGCGTGTGCAATCAAAAACGAGTACGCGTGTGCATGTTCAAAAACGCGCATGCGCGTTCGCATTCAAAAACGAGTACGCACGTGCCTATTCCAAAACGAGTATGCGCGTGCGCATTCCGAAACGAGTATGCGCGTGCGTATTCCGAAACGAGTATGCGCGTGTGCATTCAAAAACGAGTATGCGTGTGCCTATTCGAAAACGAGTATGCGCGTGCGCATTCCGAAACGAGTATACGCGTGCGCATTCAAAAACGAGTACGCGCGTGCCCATTCAAAAACGAGTATGCGCGTGTGCATTCAAAACGAGTATACGCGTGCGCATTCAAAAACGAGTACGCATGTGCGTGTTCAAAAACGCGTATGCGCGTTCGCGTTCAAAAACGAGTACGCGCGTGCCTATTCAAAAACGAGTAGTCACGTGCGTATTCCGAAACGAGTATGCGCGTGTGCATTCAAAAACGAGTATGCGTGTGCGCATTCAAAAACGAGTATGCGCGTGCCTATTCAAAAACGAGTATGCGCGTGTGCATTCAAAACGAGTATACGCGTGTGCATTCAAAAACGAGTACGCGTGTGCATGTTCAAAAATGCGTATGCGCGTTCGCGTTCAAAAACGAGTACGCGCGTGCCTATTCAAAAACGAGTATGCGCGTGCGCCTTCCAAAACGAGTATGCGCGTGCGTATTCCGAAACGAGTATGCGCGTGTGCATTCAAAAATGAGTATGCGTGTGCGCTTTCAAAAACGAGTATGCGCGTGCCTACTTGAAAACTAGTATGCGCGTGCGCATTCAAAACGAGTATACGCGTGCGCATTAAAAACGAGTACGCGTGTGCATGTTCAAAAACGCGTATGCGCGTGCACATTCAAAAACGAGTACGCGCGTGCCTATTCCGAAAGGAGTATGCGCGTGCGAATTAAAAAACGAGTACGCGCGTGCGCATTCAAAAACGAGTATGCGCTTCGCATTCCAAAACGAGCATGCGCGTGCGCATTCCAAAACGAGTATGCGCGTGCGTATTCCGAAACGAGTATGCGCGTGTGCATTCAAAAACGAGTATGGGCGTGTGCATTCAAAACCGAGTATGCGCGTGCTTATTCCAAAATGAGTGTGCGCATGTGCATTCCAAAACGAGTATGCGCGTGCGTATTCCGTAACGAGTATGCGCGTGTGCATTCAAAAACGAGTATGCGCGTGCGCATTCAAAAACGAGCAGGCGCATGCCTATTCAAAAACAAGTATGCGCGTGCGCCTTCCCAAACGAGTATGCGCGTGCCTATTTCGAAACGAGTATGCGCGTGTGCATTCAAAAACGAGTATGCGCGTGTGCATTCAAAAACGAGTATGCGCGTGCCTATTGCAAAACGAGTACGCGTGTATGCATTCAAAAACGAGTACGCGCGTGCCTATTCAAAAATGAGTATGTGCGTGCGCATTCAAAAACGAGTATGCGTGTGTGCCTTCCCAAACGGGTATACGCGTGCGCATTCAAAACGAGTGTACGCGAGCGCATTCAAAAACGAGTACGCGCGTGCCTATTCCAAAATGAGCATGCGGGTGCGCATTCCGAAACGAGTATACACGTGCACAGTCAAAAACGAGTATGCGCGTGCCTATTCAAAAACAAGTATGCGCGTGTGCATTCAAAACGAGTGTACGCGTGCCTATTCAAAAACGAGCATTCGCGTGTGCATTCCGAAACGAGTATACACGTGCGCAGTCAAAAACGAGTATGCGCGTGCCTATTCAAAAACGAGTACGCGCGTGTGCAATCAAAAACGAGTACGCGTGTGCATGTTCAAAAACGCGTATGCGCGTTCGCATTCAAAAACGAGTACGCACGTGCCTATTCCAAAACGAGTATGCGCGTGCGAATTAAAAAACGAGTACGCGCGTGCGCATTCAAAAACGAGTATGCGCTTCGCATTCCAAAACGAGCATGCGCGTGCGCATTCCAAAACGAGTATGCGCGTGCGTATTCCGAAACGAGTATGCGCGTGTGCATTCAAAAACGAGTATGGGCGTGTGCATTCAAAACCGAGTATGCACGTGCCTATCCCAAAACGAGTATGCGCGTGCGCCTTCCCAAACGAGTATGCGCGTGGCTATTTCGAATAGAGTATGCGCGTGTGCATTCAAAAACGAGTATGCGCGTGTGCATTCAAAAACGAGTATGCGCGTGCCTATTCGAAAACGAGTATACACGTGCGCAGTCAAAAACGAGTACGCGCGTGCCTATTCCAAAACAAGTACGCGTGTGTGCATTCAAAAACGAGTACGCGCGTGCCGTTTCAAAAACGAGTATGTGCGTTCGCATTCAAAAACGAGTACGCACGTGCCTATTCCAAAAGGAGTATGCGCGTGCGAATTCAAAAACGAGTACGCGCGTGCACATTCAAAAACGAGTATGCGCTTCGCATTCCAAAACGAGCATGCGCGTGCGCATTCCAAAACGAGTATGCGCGTGCGTATTCCGAAACGAGTATGCGCGTGTGCATTCAAAAACGAGTATGGGCGTGTGCATTCAAAACCGAGTATGCACGTGCCTATTCCAGAACGAGTATGCGCGTGTGCATTCAAAAACAAGTATGCGCGTGCGCACTCAAAAACGAGTACGCGCATGCATATTCAAAAACGAGTATGCGCGTGCGCCTTCTCAAACAAGTATGCGCGTGGCTATTTCAAAACGAGTACGCGTGCGCAGTCAAAAACGAGTATGCGCGTGCCTATTCGAAAACTAGTATGCGCGTGCGCATTCAAAACGAGTACGCTGCGTGCGCATTAAAAAACGAATACGCGTGTGCATGTTCAAAAACGCGTATGCGCGTGCGCATTCAAAAGCGAGTACGCGCGTGCCTATTCCGAGAGGAGTATGCACGTGCGAATTCAAAAACGAGTACGCGCGTGCGCATTCAAAAACGAGTACGCGTGTGCCTGTTCAAAAACGCGTATGCGCGTGCGCATTAAAAAACGAGTATGCACGTGCCCATTTCAAAACGATTATGCGCGTGTGCATTCAAATACGAGTATGCGTGTGCGCATTCAAAAACGAGTATGCACGTGCCTATTTCAAAACGAGTACGCGCGTGTGCATTCAAATACGAGTATGCGTGTGCGCATTCAAAAACGAGTATGTGCGTGCCTATTCCAAAACGAGTATGCGCGTGTGCAATCAAAAACGAGTCTGCGCGTGCGCATTCAAAAACGAGTACGCGCGCGTGCATTCAAAAAAGAGTATGCACGTGTCTATTGCAAAACGAGTATGCGCGTGCGCAATCAAATACGAGTATGCGTGTGCATATTCAAAAACGAGTATGCGCGTGCGCCTTCCCAAACAAGTATGCGCGTGCCCATTTCGAAACGAGTATGCGCGTGTGCATTCAAAAACGAGTATGCGCGTGTGCATTCAAAAACGAGTATGCGCGTGCCTATTCGAAAACGAGTATGCGCGTGTGCATTAAAAAACAAGTATACACGTGCGCATTCAAAACGAGTGTACGCGTGCGCATTCAAAAACGAGTACGCGCGTGCCTATTCAAAAACGAACATGCGCGTGCGCATTCCAAAACGAGTATACACGTGCGCAGTCAAAAACGAGTACGCGCGTGCCTATTCAAAAACGAGCATGCGCGTGCGCATTCCGAAACGAGTATACACGTGCGCAGTCAAAAACGAGTATGCGCGTGCCTATTCAAAAACGAGTATGCGCGTGTGCATTCAAAACGAGTATACCCGTGCGCATTCATAACAAAGTACGCGTGTGCATGTTCAAAAACGCGTATGCGCGTTCGCTTTCAAAAACGAGCACGCACGTGCTTATTCCAAAACGAGTACGCGCGTGTGCAATCAAAAACGAGTACGCGTGTGCATGTTCAAAAACGCGTATGCGCGTTCGCATTCAAAAACGAGTACGCACGTGCCTATTCCAAAACGAGTATGCGCGTGCGCATTCCGAAACGAGTATGCGCATGCGTATTCCGAAACGAGTATGCGCGTCTGCATTCAAAAACGAGTATGCGTGTGCGCATTCAAAAACGAGAATGCGCGTGCCTATTCGAAAACGAGTATGCGCGTGCGCATTCCGAAACGAGTATACGCGTGCGCATTCAAAAACGAGTACGCGCGTGCCCATTCAAAAACGAGTATGCGCGTGTGCATTCAAAACGAGTATACGCGTGCGCATTCAAAAACGAGTACGCATGTGCGTGTTCAAAAACGCGTATGCGCGTTCGCGTTCAAAAACGAGTACGCGCGTGCCTATTCAAAAACGAGTAGTCACGTGCGTATTCCGAAACGAGTATGCGCGTGTGCATTCAAAAACGAGTATGCGTGTGCGCATTCAAAAACGAGTATGCGCGTGTTTATTCGAAAACGAGTATGCGCGTGCGCATTCCGAAACGAGTATATGCGTGCGCATTCAAAAACGAGTACGCGCATGCCTATTCAAAAACGAGTATGCGCGTGTGCATTCAAAACGAGTATACGCGTGTGCATTCAAAAACGAGTACGCGTGTGCATGTTCAAAAACGCGTATGCGCGTTCGCGTTCAAAAACGAGTACGCGCATGCCTATTCAAAAACGAGTATGCGCGAGCGCCTTCCAAAACGAGTATGCGCGTGCGTATTCCGAAACGAGTATGCGCGTGTGCATTCAAAAACGAGTATGGGCATGTGAATTCAAAACCGAGTATGCACGTGCCTATTCCAAAACGAGTATGCGCGTGTGCATTCAAAAACAAGTATGCGCGTGCCCATTTCGAAACGAGTAAGCGCGTGTGCATTCAAAAACGAGTATGCGCGTGTGCATTCAAAAACGAGTATGCGCGTGCCTATCCGAAAACGAGTATGCGCGTGTGCATTAAAAAACAAGTATACGCGTGCGCATTCAAAAACGAGAATGCGTGTGCGCATTCAAAAACGAGAATGCGCGTGCCTATTCGAAAACGAGTATGCGCGTGCGCATTCCGAAACGAGTATACGCGTGCGCAATCAAAAACGAGTACGCGCGTGCCCATTCAAAAACGAGTATGCGCGTGTGCATTCAAAACGAGTATACGCGTGCGCATTCAAAAACGAGTACGCATGTGCGTGTTCAAAAACGCGTATGCGCGTTCGCGTTCAAAAACGAGTACGCACGTGCCTATTCAAAAACGAGTAGTCACGTGCGTATTCCGAAACGAGTATGCGCGTGTGCATTCAAAAACGAGTATGCGTGTGCGCATTCAAAAACAAGTATGCGCGTGCCTATTCGAAAACGAGTATGCGCGTGCGCATTCCGAAACGAGTATATGCGTGCGCATTCAAAAACGAGTACGCGCATGCCTATTCAAAAACGAGTATGCGCGTGTGCATTCAAAACGAGTATAGGCGTGTGCATTCAAAAACGAGTACGCGTTTGCATGTTCAAAAACGCGTATGCGCGTTCGCGTTCAAAAACGAGTACGCGCATGCCTATTCAAAAACGAGTATGCGCGAGCGCCTTCCAAAACGAGTATGCGCGTGCGTATTCCGAAACGAGTATGCGCGTGTGCATTCAAAAACGAGTATGGGCATGTGAATTCAAAACCGAGTATGCACGTGCCTATTCCAAAACGAGTATGCGCGTGTGCATTCAAAAACAAGTATGCGCGTGCGCATTCAAAAACGAGTACGCGCATGCATATTCAAAAACGAGTATGCGCGTGCGCCTTCCCAAACGAGTATGCGCGTGGCTATTTCGAATAGAGTATGTGCGTGTGCATTCGAAAACGAGTATGCACGTGCCTATTCGAAAACGAGTATACACGTGCGCAGTCAAAAACGAGTACGCGCGTGCCTATTCCAAAACAAGTACGCGTGTGTGCATTCAAAAACGAGTACGCGCGTGCCTATTCAAAAACGAGTATGTGCGTTCGCATTCAAAAACGAGTACGCACGTGCGTATTCCGAAACGAGTATGCGCGTGTGCATTCAAAAACGAGTATGCGTGTGCGCATTCAAAAACGAGTATGCGCGTGCCTATTCGAAAACGAGTATGCGCGTGCGCATTCCCAAACGAGTATATGCGTGCGCATTCAAAAACGAGTACGCGCATGCCTATTCAAAAACGAGTATGCGCGTGTGCATTCAAAACGAGTATACGCGTGTGCATTCAAAAACGAGTACGCGTGTGCATGTTCAAAAACGCGTATGCGCGTTCGCGTTCAAACACGAGTATGCGCTTCGCATTCCAAAACGAGCATGCGCGTGCGCATTCCAAAACGAGTATGCGCGTGCGTATTCCGAAACGAGTATGCGCGTGTGCATTCAAAAACGAGTATGGGCGTGTGCATTCAAAACCGAGTATGCACGTGCCTATTCCAAAACGAGTATGCGCGTGTGCATTCAAAAACAAGTATGCGCGTGCGCATTCAAAAACGAGTACACGCATGCATATTCAAAAACGAGTATGCGCGTGCGCCTTCCCAAACAAGTATGCGCGTGGCTATTTCGAAACGAGTACGCGTGTGCCTGTTAAAAAAACGCGTATACGCGTGCGCAGTCAAAAACGAGTATGCGCGTGCCTATTCCAAAACGAGTACGCGTGTGTGCATTCAAAAACGAGTACGCGCGTGCCTATTCAAAAACGAGTATGCGCGTGCGAATTCAAAAACGAGTACGCGCGTGCGCATTCAGAAACGAGTATGCGCTTCGCATTAAAAAAAGAGCATGCGCGTGCGCATTCCAAAACGAGTAAGCGCGTGCGCATTCCAAAACTAGTATGCGCGAGTGCATTCAAAAACGAGTATGGGCGTGTGCATTCAAAACCTTGTATGCGCGTGCGCATTCAAAACGAGTATACGCGTGCCTAGTTCAAAACGAGTATGCGCGTGCGCATTCAAAAACGAGTACGCGTGTGCCTGTTCAAAAACGCGTATGCGCGTGCGCATTCAAAAACGAGTATGCACGTGCCTATTTCAAAACGAGTATGCGCGTGTGCATTCAAATACGAGTATGCGTGTGCATTCAAAAACGAGTATGCGTGTGCGTGTGCGCATTCAAAAACGAGTATGCGCGTGCCTATTCGAAAACGAGTATGCGCGTGCCTATTCGAAAACTAGTATGCGCGTGCGCATTCAAAACGAGTACGCGCGTGCGCATTAAAAAACGAATACGCGTGTGCATGTTCAAAAACGCGTATGCGCGTGCGCATTCAAAAACGAGTACGCGCGTGCCTATTCCGAAAGGAGTATGCACGTGCGAATTCAAAAACGAGTACGCGCGTGCGCATTCAAAAACGAGTATGCGCTTCGCATTCCAAAACAAGCATGCGCGTGCGCATTCCAATACGAGTATGCGCTTGCGTATTCCGAAACGAGTATGCGCGTGCGCATTCAAAAACGAGTATGGGCGTGTGCATTCAAAACCGAGTATGCGCGTGCGCATTCAAACGCTTATACGCGTGCGCATTCAAAAACGAGTACGCGTGTGCCTGTTCAAAAACGCGTATGCGCGTGCGCATTCAAAAACGAGTATGTGCGTGCCTATTCCAAAACGAGTATGCGCGTGTGCATTCAAAAACGAGTATGCGCGTGTGCATTCAAAAACGAGTATGCGCGTGCCTATTCGAAAACGAGTATACACGTGCGCAGTCAAAAACGAGTACGCGCGTGCCTATTCCAAAACAAGTACGCGTGTGTGCATTCAAAAACGAGTACGCGCGTGCCTATTCAAAAACGAGTATGTGCGTTCGCATTCAAAAACGAGTACGCACGTGCCTATTCCAAAAGGAGTATGCGCGTGCGAATTCAAAAACGAGTACGCGCGTGCACATTCAAAAACGAGTATGCGCTTCGCATTCCAAAACGAGCATGTGCGTGCGCATTCCAAAACGAGTATGCGCGTGCGTATTCCGAAACGAGTATGCGCGTGTGCATTCAAAAACGAGTATGGGCGTGTGCATTCAAAACCGGGTATGCACGTGCCTATTCGAAAACGAGTATGCGCGTGTGCATTCAAAAACAAGTATGCGCGTGCGCATTCAAAAACGAGTACGCGCATGCATATTCAAAAACGAGTATGCGCGTGCGCCTTCCCAAACAAGTAGGCGCGTGGCTATTTCGAAACGAGTACGCGTGCGCAGTCAAAAACGAGTATGCGCGTGCCTATTCGAAAACTAGTATGCGCGTGCGCATTCAAAACGAGTACGCTGCGTGCGCATTAAAAACGAATACGCGTGTGCATGTTCAAAAACGCGTATGCGCGTGCGCATTCAAAAGCGAGTACGCGCGTGCCTATTCCGAAAGGAGTATGCACGTGCGAATTCAAAAACGAGTACGCGCGTGCGCATTCAAAAACGAGTATGCGCTTCGCATTCCAAAACGAGCATGCGCGTGCGCATTCCAAAACGAGTATGCGCGTGCGTATTCCGAAACGAGTATGCGCGTGCGCATTCAAAAACGAGTACGCGTGTGCATTCAAAACCGAGTATGCGCGTGCGCATTCAAACGCTTATACGCGTGCGCATTCAAAAACGAGTACGCGTGTGCCTGTTCAAAAACGAGTATGCGCGTGCGCATTAAAAAACGAGTATGCACGTGCCCATTTCAAAACGATTATGCGCGTGTGCATTCAAATACGAGTATGCGTGTGCGCATTCAAAAACGAGTATGCACGTGCCTATTTCAAAACGAGTACGCGCGTGTGTATTCAAATACGAGTATGCGTGTGCGCATTCAAAAACGAGTATGTGCGTGCCTATTCCAAAACGAGTATGCGCGTGTGCATTCAAAAACGAGTATGCGCGTGCGCATTCAAAAACGAGTACGCGCGCGTGCATTCAAAAAAGAGTATGCACGTGTCTATTGCAAAACGAGTATGCGCGTGCGCAATCAAATACGAGTATGCGTGTGCATATTCAAAAACGAGTATGCACGTGCCTATTCCAAAACGAGTATGCGCGTGCGCATTCAAAACAAGTATGCGCGTGCGCATTCAAAAACGAGTACGCGCATGCCTATTCAAAAACGAGTATGCGCGTGCGCCTTCCCAAACAAGTATGCGCGTGCCCATTTCGAAACGAGTATGCGCGTGTGCATTCAAAAACGAGTATGCGCGTGTGCATTCAAAAACGAGTATGCGCGTGCCTATTCGAAAACGAGTATGCGCGTGTGCATTAAAAAACAAGTATACGCGTGCGCATTCAAAACGAGTGTACGCGTGCGCATTCAAAAATGAGTACGCGCGTGCCTATTCAAAAACGAACATGCGCGTGCGCATTCCAAAACGAGTATACACGTGCGCAGTCAAAAACGAGTACGCGCGTGCCTATTCAAAAGCGAGCATGCGCGTGCGCATTCCGAAACGAGTATACACGTGCGCAGTCAAAAACGAGTATGCGCGTGCCTATTCAAAAACGAGTATGCGCGTGTGCATTCAAAACGAGTATACCCGTGCGCATTCATAACAAAGTACGCGTGTGCATGTTCAAAAACGCGTATGCGCGTTCGCTTTCAAAAACGAGCACGCACGTGCTTATTCCAAAACGAGTACGCGCGTGTGCAATCAAAAACGAGTACGCGTGTGCATGTTCAAAAACGCGTATGCGCGTTCGCATTCAAAAACGAGTACGCACGTGCCTATTCCAAAACGAGTATGCGCGTGCGTATTCCGAAACGAGTATGCGCGTGTGCATTCAAAAACGAGTATGCGTGTGCGCATTCAAAAACGAGAATGCGCGTGCCTATTCGAAAACGAGTATGCGCGTGCGCATTCCGAAACGAGTATACGCGTGCGCATTCAAAAACGAGTACGCGCGTGCCCATTCAAAAACGAGTATGCGCGTGTGCATTCAAAACGAGTATACGCGTGCGCATTCAAAAACGAGTACGCATGTGCGTGTTCAAAAACGCGTATGCGCGTTCGCGTTCAAAAACGAGTACGCGCGTGCCTATTCAAAAACGAGTAGTCACGTGCGTATTCCGAAACGAGTATGCGCGTGTGCATTCAAAAACGAGTATGCGTGTGCGCATTCAAAAACGAGTATGCGCGTGCCTATTCGAAAACGAGTATGCGCGTGCGCATTCCGAAACGAAAATATGCGTGCGCATTCAAAAACGAGTACGCGCATGCCTATTCAAAAACGAGTATGCGCGTGTGCATTCAAAACGAGTATACGCGTGTGCATTCAAAAACGAGTACGCGTGTGCATGTTCAAAAACGCGTATGCGCGTTCGCGTTCAAAAACGAGTACGCGCATGCCTATTCAAAAACGAGTATGCGCGAGCGCCTTCCAAAACGAGTATGCGCGTGCGTATTCCGAAACGAGTATGCGCGTGTGCATTCAAAAACGAGTATGGGCATGTGAATTCAAAACCGAGTATGCACGTGCCTATTCCAAAACGAGTATTCGAAAACGAGTATCCGCGTGTGCATTCAAAAACGAGTATACGCGTGCGCATTCAAAACGAGTGTACGCGTGCGCATTCAAAAACGAGTACGCGCGTGCCTATTCAAAAACGAGCATGCGCGTGCGCATTCCGAAAGGAGTATACACGTGCGCAGTCAAAAACGAGTATGCGCGTGCCTATTCAAAAACGAATATGCGCGTGTGCATTCAAAACGAGTATACCCGTGCGCAATCATAAACAAGTACGTGTGTGCATGTTCAAAAACGCGTATGCGCTTTCGCATTCAAAAACGATTACGCACGTGCCTATTCCAAAAGGAGTATGCGCGTGCGCATTCCAAAACGAGTATGCGCGTGCGTATTCCGAAACGAGTATGCGCGTGTGCATTCAAAAACGAGTACGCGTGTGCGCATTCAAAAACGAGTACGCGTGTGCCTGTTCAAAAACGCGTATGGGCGTGCGCATTCAAAAACGAGTATGCACGTGCCTATTGCAAAACGAGTATGCGCGTGCGCATTCCAAAACGAGTATGCGCGTGCGTATTCCGAAACGAGTATGCGCGTGTGCATTCAAAAACGAGTACGCGTGTGCGCATTCAAAAACGAGTACGCGTGTGCCTGTTCAAAAACGCGTATGGGCGTGCGCATTCAAAAACGAGTATGCACGTGCCTATTGCAAAACGAGTATGCGCGTGCGCAATCAAATACGAGTATGCGTGTGCGCATTCAAATACGAGTATGCGTGTGCGCATTCAAAAACGAGTATGCGCGTGCCTATTCCAAAACGAGTATGCGCGTGTGCATTCAAAAACAAGTATGCGCGTGCGCATTCAAAAACGAGTACGCGCATGCCTATTCAAAAACGAGTATGCGCGTGCGCATTAAAAAGCGAGTATGCACGTGCCTATTGCAAAACGAGTATGCGCGTGCGCAATCAAATACGAGTATGCGTGTGCGCATTCAGATACGAGTATGCGTGTGCGCATTCAAAAACGATTATGCGCGTGCCCATTCCAAAACGAGTATGCGCGTGTGCATTCAAAAACAAGTATGCGCGTGCGCATTCAAAAACGAGTACGCGCATGCCTATTCAAAAACGAGTATGCGCGTGTGCCTTCCCAAACGAGTATGCGCGTGTGCATTCAAAAACGAGTATGCGCGTGTGCATTCAAAAACAAGTATGCGCGTGCCTATTCGAAAACGAGTATGCACGTGTGCATTCAAAAACGAGTATACGCGTGCGCATTCAAAACGAGTGTACGCGTGCGCATTAAAAAACGAGTATGCGCGTGCCTATTCAAAAACGATCATGCGCGTGCGCATTCCGAAACGATTATACACGTGCGCAGTCAAAAACGAGTATGCGCGTGCCTATTCCAAAACGAGTACGCGTGTGTGCACTCAAAAACGAGTATGCGCTTGCCTATTCGAAAACTAGTATGCGCGTGCGCATTCAAAACAAGTACACGCGTGCGCATTCAAAAACGAGTACGCGTGTGCATGTTCAAAAACGCGTATGCGCGTGCGCATTCAAAAACGAGTACGCGCGTGCCTATTCCAAAAGGAGTATGCGCGTGCGAATTCAAAAACGAGTATGCGCGTGCGCATTCAAAAACGAGTATGCGCTTCGCATTCCAAAACGAGCATGCGCGTGCGCATTCCAAAACGAGTATGCGCGTGCGTATTCCGAAACGAGTATGCGCGTGTACATTCAAAAACGAGTATGCGCGTGCGCATTTAAAGCGAGTATACGCGTACGCATTCAAAAACGAGTGCGCGTGTGCCTGTTCAAAAACGCGTATGCACGTGCGCATTCAAAAACGAGTACGCACGTGCCTATTCCAAAACGAGTATGCGCGTGTGCATTCAAATACGAGTATGGGTGTGCGCATTCAAAAACGAGTATGCGCGTGCCTCTTCCAAAATGAGTATGCGCGTGTGCATTCAAAAACGAGTATGCGCGTGCGCATTCAAAACGAGTATACGCGTGCGCATTCAAAAACGAGTACGCGTGTGCCTGTTCAAAAACGCGTATGCGCGTGCGCATTCAAAAACGAGTATGCGCCTGCGTATTCCGAAACGAGTATGCGCGTGTGCATTCAAAAACGAGTATGGGCGTGGGCATTCAAAACCTAGTATGTGCGTGCGCATTCAAAACGTGTATACGCGTGCGCATTCAAAAACGAGTACGCGTGTGCCTGTTCAAAAACGCGTATGCGCGTGCGCATTCAAAAACGAGTATGCACGTGCCTATTTCAAAACGAGTATCCGCGTGTGCATTCAAATACGAGTATGTGTGTGCGCATTCAAAAACGAGTATGCACGTGCCTAATCCAAAACGAGTACGCGCGTGTGCATTCAAATACGAGTATGCGTGTGCGCATTCAAAAACGAGTATGCGCGTGCGCATTCAAAAACGAGTACGCGCGTGCCCATTCAAAAACGAGTATGCGCGTGTGCATTCAAAAACGAGTATGCGCGTACGCAATCAAAAACGAGTACGCGCGTGCCTATTCAAAAACGAGTATACGCGTGCGCATTCCAAAACGAGTATGCGCGTGTGCATTCAAAAACGAGTATGCGTGTGCGCGTTCAAAAACGAGTACGCGCATGCCTATTCAAAAACGAGTATGCGCGTGTGCATTCAAAACGAGTATGCGCGTGCGTATTCCGAAACGAGTATGCGCGTGTGAATTCAAGAACGAGTATGTGTGCACGCATTGAAAAACGCGTATGCGCGTGCCTATTCGAAAAAGAGTATACGCGTGCGCATTCAAAACGAGTATACCCGTGCGCATTCATAAACGAGTACGCGCGTGCATATTCAAAAATGAGTATGCGGGTGTGCATTCAAAACGAGTATACGCGTGCACATTCAAAAACGAGTACGCGTGTGCATGTTAAAAAACGCGTATGCGCGTGCGCATTCGACAACGAGCACGCGCGTGCCTATTCAAAAACGAGTATGCGCGTGCGCATTCCAAAACGAGTATGCGCGTGCGTATTCCGAAACGAGTATGCGCGTGTGCATTCAAATACGAGTATGCGTGGGCGCATTAAAAAACGAGTATGCGCGTGCCTATTCCAAAACGAGTATGCGCGTGTGCATTCAAAAACGAGCATGCGCGTGCCTATTCCAAAACGAGTATGCGCGTGTCCATTCAAAAACGAGTATGCGCGTGCGTATTCTAAACAAGTATACGCGTGGGCATTCAAAAACGAGTACGCGGGTGCCTGTTCAAAAACGAGTATGCACGTGCCTATTCTAAAACGAATACGCGTGCGCATTCAAAAACGAGTACGCGTGTGCATGTTCGAAAATGCGTATGCGCGTGCGCATTCGACAACGAGCACGCGCTTGCCTATTCAAAAACGAGTATGCGCGTGCGCATTCCAAAACGAGTATGCGCGTGCGTATTCCGAAACGAGTATGCGCGTGTGCATTCAAATACGAGTATGCGTGGGCGCATTAAAAAACGAGTATGCGCGTGCCTATTCCAAAACGAGTATGCGCGTGTGCATTCAAAAACGAGTATGCGGGTGCCTATTCCAAAACGAGTATGCGCGTGTGCATTCAAAAACGAGTATGCGCGTGCGTATTCTAAACAAGTATACGCGTGCGCATTCAAAAACGAGTACGCGGGTGCCTGTTCAAAAACGCGCATGCGCGTGCGCATTCAAAAACGAGTAAGCACTTGCCTATTCTAAAACGAATACGCGTGCGCATTCAAAAATCAAAAACGAGTACGCGTGTGCATGTTCAAAAACGCGTATGCGCGTGCGCATTCGACAACGAGCACGCGCGTGCCTATTCAAAAACGAGTATGCGCGTGCGCATTCCAAAACGAGTATGCGCGTGTGCATTCAAAAACGAGTATGCGCGTGCGTATTCTAAACAAGTATACGCGTGCGCATTCGAAAACGAGTACGCGTGTGCATGTTCAAAAACGCGTATGCGCGTGCGCATTCAAAAACGAGTACGCGTGTGCATGTGCAAAAACGCGTATGCGCGTTCGCATTCAAAAACGAGTACGCACGTGCCTATTCCAAAACGAGTATACGCGTGCGCATTCCAAAACGAGTAAGCGCATGCGTATTCCGAAACGAGTATGCGCGTGTGCATTCAAAAACGAGTATGCGTGTGCGCATTCAAAAACGAGTATGCACGTGCACATTCCGAAACGAGTATACGCGTGCGCATTCAAAAACGAGTACACGCGTGCCTATTTAAAAACGAGTATGCGCTTTTGCATTCAAAACGAGTATACGCGAGCGCATTCAAAAACGAGTATGCGCGTGCGTATTCCGAAACGAGTATACGCGTGCGCATTAAAAAACGAGTACGCGCGTGCCTATTCAAAAACGAGTATGCGCGTGTGCATTCCAAACGAGTTTACGCGTGCGCACTCAAAAACGAGTACGCGTGTGCATGTTCAAAAACGCGTATGCGCGTTCGCGTTCAAAAACGAGTACGCGCGTGCCTATTCGAAAACGAGTATGCGCGTGCGCATTCAAAAACGAGTATACGCGTGCGCATTCAAAACGAGTGTACGCGTGCGCATTCAAAAACAAATATGCGCGTGTGCATTCAAAACGAGTATGCGTGTGCGCATTCAAAAACAAGTATGCGCGTGCGTATTCGAAAAGGAGTATGCGCGTGCGCATTCCGAAACGAGTACACGCGTGCGCATTCAAAAACGAGTACGCGCGTGCAAATTCAAAAAGGGGTATGCGCGTGTGCATTCAAAACGAGTATACGCGTGCGCAATCAAAAACGAGTACGCGTGTGCATGTTCAAAAACGCGTATGCGCGTGCGCATTCAAAAACGAGTATGCACGTGCCTATTTCAAAACGAGTATCAACGTGTGCATTCAAATACGAGTATGCGTGTGCGCATTCAAAAACGAGTATGCACTTGCCTAATCCGAAACGAGTACGCGTGTGTGCATTCAAATACGAGTATGCTTGTGAGCATTAAAAAACGAGTACGCGCGTGCCTATTCAGAAACGACCATGCGCGTGCGCATTCCGAAACGATTATACAAGTGCGCAGTGAAAAACGAGTATGCGCGTGCCTATTCCAAAACAAGTACGCGTGTGTGCATTCCAAAACGAGTACGCGCGTGCCTATTCAAAAAAGAGTATGTGCGTGCGCAATCAAAAACGAGTACGCACGTGCCTATTCCAAAAGGAATATGCGCGTGTGAATTCAAAAACGAGTACGCGCGTGCGCATTTAAAAACGAGTATGCACTTCGCATTCCAAAACGAGCATGCGCGTGCGCATTCAAAAACGAGTATGCGCGTGCGTATTCCGAAACGAGTATGCGCGTGTGCATTCAAAAACGAGTATGGGCGTGTGCATTCAAAACCTAGTATGCGCGTGTGCATACAAAACGAGTATACGCGTGCGCAGTCAAAAACGAGTATGCACGTGCCTATTTCAAAACGAGTATGCGCGTGTGCATTCCAAAACGAGTATGCGTGTGCGCATTCAAAAACGAGTACGCGTGTGCCTGTTCAAAAACGCGTACGCGCGTGCGCGTTCAAAAACGAGTATGCACGTGCCTATTGCAAAACGAGTATGCGCGTGCGCAATCAAATACGAGTATGCGTGTGCGCATTCAAAAACGAGTATGCGCATGTGCATTCAAAAACAAATATGCGCGTGCGCATTCAAAAACGAGTACGCCCATGCCTATTCAAAAACGAGTATGCGCGTGCGCCTTCCCAAACGAGTATGCGCGTGCCTATTTCGAAACGAGTATGCGCGTGTGCATTCAAAAACGTGTATGCGCGTGTGCATTCAAAAACGAGTATGCGCGTACCTATTCGAAAACGAGTATGCGCGTGTGCATTCAAAAACGAGTATACGCGTGCGCATTCAAAACGAGTGTATATGTGAGCATTAAAAAACGAGTAGGCGCGTGCCTATTCAAAAACGACCATGCGCGTGCGCATTCCGAAACGATTATACACGTGCGCAGTGAAAAACGAGTATGCGCGTGCGCATTCAAAAACGAGTACGCGTGTGCATGTTCAAAAACGCGTATGCGCGTGCGCATTCAAAAACGAGTACGCGTGTGCATGTTCAAAAACGCGTATGCGCGTGCGCATTCAAAAACGAGTACGCGTGTGCATGTGCAAAAACGCGTATGCGCGTTCGCATTCAAAAACGAGTACGCACGTGCCTATTCCAAAACGAGTATACGCGTGCGCATTCCAAAACGAGTAAGCGCATGCGTATTCCGAAATGAGTATGCGCGTGTGCATTCAAAAACGAGTATGCGTGTGCGCATTCAAAAACGAGTATGCACGTGCACATTCCAAAACGAGTATACGCGTGCGCATTCAAAAACGAGTACACGCGTGCCTATTCAAAAACGAGTATGCGCTTGTGCATTCAAAACGAGTATACGCGTGCGCATTCAAAAACGAGTATGCGCGTGTGTATTCCGAAACGAGTATACGCGTGCGCATTAAAAAACGAGTACGCGCGTGCCTATTCGAAAACGAGTATGCGCGTGTGCATTCCAAACGAGTATACGCGTGCGCATTCAAAACGAGTGTACATGTGAGCATTAAAAACGAGTACCCGCGTGCCTATTCAAAAACGACCATGCGCGTGCGCATTCCGAAACTATTATACACGTGCGCAGTGAAAAACGAGTATGCGCGTGCGCATTCAAAAACGAGTACGCGTGTGCATGTTCAAAAACGCGTATGCGCGTGCGCATTCAAAAACGAGTACGCGTGTGCATGTTCAAAAACGCGTATGCGCGTGCGCATTCAAAAACGAGTACGCGTGTGCATGTGCAAAAACGCGTATGCGCGTTCGCATTCAAAAACGAGTACGCACGTGCCTATTCCAAAACGAGTATACGCGTGCGCATTCCAAAACGAGTAAGCGCATGCGTATTCCGAAACGAGTATGCGCGTGTGCATTCAAAAACGAGTATGTGTGTGCGCATTCAAAAACGAGTATGCACGTGCACATTCCAAAACGAGTATACGCGTGCGCATTCAAAAACGAGTACACGCGTGCCTATTCAAAAACGAGTATGCGCTTGTGCATTCAAAACGAGTATACGCGTGCGCATTCAAAAACGAGTATGCGCGTGCGTATTGCGAAACGAGTATACGCGTGCGCATTAAAAAACGAGTACGCGCGTGCCTATTCCAAAACGAGTATACGCGTGCGCATTCCAAAACGAGTAAGCGCATGCGTATTCCGAAACGAGTATGCGCGTGTGCATTCAAAAACGAGTATGCGTGTGCGCATTCAAAAACGAGTATGCACATGCACATTCCAAAACGAGTATACGCGTGCGCATTCAAAAACGAGTACACGCGTGCCTATTCAAAAACGAGTATGCGCTTGTGCATTCAAAACGAGTATACGCGTGCGCATTCAAAAACCAGTATGCGCGTGCGTATTCCGAAACGAGTATACGCGTGCGCATTAAAAAACGAGTACGCGCGTGCCTATTCAAAAACGAGTATGCGCGTGTGCATTCCAAACGAGTTTACGCGTGCGCATTGAAAAACGAGAACGCGTGTGCATGTTCAAAAACGCGTATGCGCGTTCGCGTTCAAAAACGAGTACGCGCGTGCCTATTCGAAAACGAGTATGCGCGTGCGCATTCAAAAACGAGTATACGCGTGCGCATTCAAAACGAGTGTACGCGTGCGCATTCAAAAACAAATATGCGCGTGTGCATTCAAAACGAGTATGCGTGTGCGCATTCAAAAACAAGTATGCGCGTGCCTATTCGAAAAGGAGTATGCGCGTGCGCATTCCGAAACGAGTATACGCGTGCGCATTCAAAAACGAGTATGCACGTGCCTATTTCAAAACGAGTATCAACGTGTGCATTCAAATACGAGTATACGCGTGCGCATTCAAAAACGAGTACGCGTGTGCATGTTCAAAAACGCGTATGCGCGTGCGCATTCAAAAACGAGTATGCACGTGCCTATTTCAAAACGAGTATCAACGTGTGCATTCAAATACGAGTATGCATGTGCGCATTCAAAAACGAGTATGCACTTGCCTAATCCAAAACGAGTACGCGCGTGTGCATTCAAATACGAGTATGCGTGTGAGCATTAAAAAACGAGTACGCGCGTGCCTATTCAGAAACGACCATGCGCGTGCGCATTCCGAAACGATTATACAAGTGCGCAGTGAAAAACGAGTATGCGCGTGCCTATTCCAAAACAAGTACGCGTGTGTGCATTCAAAAACGAGTACGCTCGTGCCTATTCAAAAAAGAGTATGTGCGTGCGCAATCAAAAACGAGTACGCACGTGCCTATTCCAAAAGGAATATGCGCGTGCGAATTCAAAAACGAGTACGCGCGTGCGCATTTAAAAACGCGTATGCACTTCGCATTCCAAAACGAGCATGCGCGTGCGCATTCAAAAACGAGTATGCGCGTGCGTATTCCGAAACGAGTATGCGCGTGTGCATTCAAAACCTAGTATGCGCGTGTGCATACAAAACGAGTATACGCGTGCGCAGTCAAAAACGAGTATGCACGTGCCTATTTCAAAACGAGTATGCGCGTGTGCATTCCAATACGAGTATGCGTGTGCGCATTCAAAAACGAGTATGCACGTGCCTAATACAAAACAATTACGCGCGTGTGCATTCAAATACGAGTATGCGTGTGCGCATTCAAAAACGAGTATGCGCGTGCCTATTCCAAACCGAGTATGCGCGTGTGCATTCAAAAACGAGTATGCGCGTGCGCATTCAAAAACGAGTACGCGCGTGCCTATTCGAAAACAAGTATGCGCGTGCCTATTCGAAAAGGAGTATGCGCGTGCGCATTCCGAAACGAGTATACGCGTGCGCATTCAAAAACGAGTATGCGCGTGTGCATTCAAAAGGAGTATACGCGTGCGCATTCAATAACGAGTACGCGTGTGCATGTTCAAAAACGCGTATGCGCTTTCGCATTCAAAAACGATTACGCACGTGCCTATTCCAAAACGAGTATGCGTGTGTGCATTCCAAAACGAGTATGCGCGTGCGTATTCTGAAACGAGTATGCGCGTGTGCATTCAAAAACGAGTATGTGTGTGTGCATTCAAAAACGAGTACGCGTGTGCCTGTTCAAAAACGCGTATGCGCGTGCGCATTCAAAAACGAGTATGCACGTGCCTATTGCAAAACGAGTATGCGCGTGCGCAATCAAAAACGAGTATGCGTGTGCGCGTTCAAAAACGAGTACGCGCATGCCTATTCAAAAACGAGTATGCGCGTGTGCATTCAAAACGAGTATGCGCGTGCGTATTCCGAAACGAGTATGCGCGTGTGAATTCAAGAACGAGTATGTGTGCACGCATTGAAAAACGCGTATGCGCGTGCCTATTCGAAAAAGAGTATACGCGTGCGCATTCAAAACGAGTATACCCGTGCGCATTCATAAACGAGTACGCGCGTGCATATTCAAAAATGAGTATGCGGGTGTGCATTCAAAACGAGTATACGCGTGCACATTCAAAAACGAGTACGCGTGTGCATGTTAAAAAACGCGTATGCGCGTGCGCATTCGACAACGAGCACGCGCGTGCCTATTCAAAAACGAGTATGCGCGTGCGCATTCCAAAACGAGTATGCGCGTGCGTATTCCGAAACGAGTATGCGCGTGTGCATTCAAATACGAGTATGCGTGGGCGCATTAAAAAACGAGTATGCGCGTGCCTATTCCAAAACGAGTATGCGCGTGTGCATTCAAAAACGAGTATGCGCGTGCCTATTCCAAAACGAGTATGCGCGTGTCCATTCAAAAACGAGTATGCGCGTGCGTATTCTAAACAAGTATACGCGTGGGCATTCAAAAACGAGTACGCGGGTGCCTGTTCAAAAACGAGTATGCACGTGCCTATTCTAAAACGAATACGCGTGCGCATTCAAAAACGAGTACGCGTGTGCATGTTCGAAAACGCGTATGCGCGTGCGCATTCGACAACGAGCACGCGCTTGCCTATTCAAAAACGATATGCGCGTGCGCATTCCAAAACGAGTATGCGCGTGCGCATTCCAAAACGAGTATGCGCGTGCGTATTCCGAAACGAGTATGCGCGTGTGCATTCAAATACGAGTATGCGTGGGCGCATTAAAAAACGAGTATGCGCGTGCCTATTCCAAAACGAGTATGCGCGTGTGCATTCAAAAACGAGTATGCGGGTGCCTATTCCAAAACGAGTATGCGCGTGTGCATTCAAAAACGAGTATGCGCGTGCGTATTCTAAACAAGTATACGCGTGCGCATTCAAAAACGAGTACGCGGGTGCCTGTTCAAAAACGCGCATGCGCGTGCGCATTCAAAAACGAGTAAGCACTTGCCTATTCTAAAACGAATACGCGTGCGCATTCAAAAATCAAAAACGAGTACGCGTGTGCATGTTCAAAAACGCGTATGCGCGTGCGCATTCGACAACGAGCACGCGCGTGCCTATTCAAAAACGAGTATGCGCGTGCGCATTCCAAAACGAGTATGCGCGTGTGCATTCAAAAACGAGTATGCGCGTGCGTATTCTAAACAAGTATACGCGTGCGCATTCGAAAACGAGTACGCGTGTGCATGTTCAAAAACGCGTATGCGCGTGCGCATTCAAAAACGAGTACGCGTGTGCATGTGCAAAAACGCGTATGCGCGTTCGCATTCAAAAACGAGTACGCACGTGCCTATTCCAAAACGAGTATACGCGTGCGCATTCCAAAACGAGTAAGCGCATGCGTATTCCGAAACGAGTATGCGCGTGTGCATTCAAAAACGAGTATGCGTGTGCGCATTCAAAAACGAGTATGCACGTGCACATTCCGAAACGAGTATACGCGTGCGCATTCAAAAACGAGTACACGCGTGCCTATTTAAAAACGAGTATGCGCTTTTGCATTCAAAACGAGTATACGCGAGCGCATTCAAAAACGAGTATGCGCGTGCGTATTCCGAAACGAGTATACGCGTGCGCATTAAAAAACGAGTACGCGCGTGCCTATTCAAAAACGAGTATGCGCGTGTGCATTCCAAACGAGTTTACGCGTGCGCACTCAAAAACGAGTACGCGTGTGCATGTTCAAAAACGCGTATGCGCGTTCGCGTTCAAAAACGAGTACGCGCGTGCCTATTCGAAAACGAGTATGCGCGTGCGCATTCAAAAACGAGTATACGCGTGCGCATTCAAAACGAGTGTACGCGTGCGCATTCAAAAACAAATATGCGCGTGTGCATTCAAAACGAGTATGCGTGTGCGCATTCAAAAACAAGTATGCGCGTGCCTATTCGAAAAGGAGTATGCGCGTGCGCATTCCGAAACGAGTATACGCGTGCGCATTCAAAAACGAGTATGCACGTGCCTATTTCAAAACGAGTATCAACGTGTGCATTCAAATACGAGTATACGCGTGCGCATTCAAAAACGAGTACGCGTGTGCATGTTCAAAAACGCGTATGCGCGTGCGCATTCAAAAACGAGTATGCACGTGCCTATTTCAAAACGAGTATCAACGTGTGCATTCAAATACGAGTATGCATGTGCGCATTCAAAAACGAGTATGCACTTGCCTAATCCAAAACGAGTACGCGCGTGTGCATTCAAATACGAGTATGCGTGTGAGCATTAAAAAACGAGTACGCGCGTGCCTATTCAGAAACGACCATGCGCGTGCGCATTCCGAAACGATTATACAAGTGCGCAGTGAAAAACGAGTATGCGCGTGCCTATTCCAAAACAAGTACGCGTGTGTGCATTCAAAAACGAGTACGCTCGTGCCTATTCAAAAAAGAGTATGTGCGTGCGCAATCAAAAACGAGTACGCACGTGCCTATTCCAAAAGGAATATGCGCGTGCGAATTCAAAAACGAGTACGCGCGTGCGCATTTAAAAACGCGTATGCACTTCGCATTCCAAAACGAGCATGCGCGTGCGCATTCAAAAACGAGTATGCGCGTGCGTATTCCGAAACGAGTATGCGCGTGTGCATTCAAAACCTAGTATGCGCGTGTGCATACAAAACGAGTATACGCGTGCGCAGTCAAAAACGAGTATGCACGTGCCTATTTCAAAACGAGTATGCGCGTGTGCATTCCAATACGAGTATGCGTGTGCGCATTCAAAAACGAGTATGCACGTGCCTAATACAAAACAATTACGCGCGTGTGCATTCAAATACGAGTATGCGTGTGCGCATTCAAAAACGAGTATGCGCGTGCCTATTCCAAACCGAGTATGCGCGTGTGCATTCAAAAACGAGTATGCGCGTGCGCATTCAAAAACGAGTACGCGCGTGCCTATTCGAAAACAAGTATGCGCGTGCCTATTCGAAAAGGAGTATGCGCGTGCGCATTCCGAAACGAGTATACGCGTGCGCATTCAAAAACGAGTATGCGCGTGTGCATTCAAAAGGAGTATACGCGTGCGCATTCAATAACGAGTACGCGTGTGCATGTTCAAAAACGCGTATGCGCTTTCGCATTCAAAAACGATTACGCACGTGCCTATTCCAAAACGAGTATGCGTGTGTGCATTCCAAAACGAGTATGCGCGTGCGTATTCTGAAACGAGTATGCGCGTGTGCATTCAAAAACGAGTATGTGTGTGTGCATTCAAAAACGAGTACGCGTGTGCCTGTTCAAAAACGCGTATGCGCGTGCGCATTCAAAAACGAGTATGCACGTGCCTATTGCAAAACGAGTATGCGCGTGCGCAATCAAAAACGAGTATGCGTGTGCGCGTTCAAAAACGAGTACGCGCATGCCTATTCAAAAACGAGTATGCGCGTGTGCATTCAAAACGAGTATGCGCGTGCGTATTCCGAAACGAGTATGCGCGTGTGAATTCAAGAACGAGTATGTGTGCACGCATTGAAAAACGCGTATGCGCGTGCCTATTCGAAAAAGAGTATACGCGTGCGCATTCAAAACGAGTATACCCGTGCGCATTCATAAACGAGTACGCGCGTGCATATTCAAAAATGAGTATGCGGGTGTGCATTCAAAACGAGTATACGCGTGCACATTCAAAAACGAGTACGCGTGTGCATGTTAAAAAACGCGTATGCGCGTGCGCATTCGACAACGAGCACGCGCGTGCCTATTCAAAAACGAGTATGCGCGTGCGCATTCCAAAACGAGTATGCGCGTGCGTATTCCGAAACGAGTATGCGCGTGTGCATTCAAATACGAGTATGCGTGGGCGCATTAAAAAACGAGTATGCGCGTGCCTATTCCAAAACGAGTATGCGCGTGTGCATTCAAAAACGAGTATGCGCGTGCCTATTCCAAAACGAGTATGCGCGTGTCCATTCAAAAACGAGTATGCGCGTGCGTATTCTAAACAAGTATACGCGTGGGCATTCAAAAACGAGTACGCGGGTGCCTGTTCAAAAACGAGTATGCACGTGCCTATTCTAAAACGAATACGCGTGCGCATTCAAAAACGAGTACGCGTGTGCATGTTCGAAAACGCGTATGCGCGTGCGCATTCGACAACGAGCACGCGCTTGCCTATTCAAAAACGAGTATGCGCGTGCGCATTCCAAAACGAGTATGCGCGTGCGCATTCCAAAACGAGTATGCGCGTGCGTATTCCGAAACGAGTATGCGCGTGTGCATTCAAATACGAGTATGCGTGGGCGCATTAAAAAACGAGTATGCGCGTGCCTATTCCAAAACGAGTATGCGCGTGTGCATTCAAAAACGAGTATGCGGGTGCCTATTCCAAAACGAGTATGCGCGTGTGCATTCAAAAACGAGTATGCGCGTGCGTATTCTAAACAAGTATACGCGTGCGCATTCAAAAACGAGTACGCGGGTGCCTGTTCAAAAACGCGCATGCGCGTGCGCATTCAAAAACGAGTAAGCACTTGCCTATTCTAAAACGAATACGCGTGCGCATTCAAAAATCAAAAACGAGTACGCGTGTGCATGTTCAAAAACGCGTATGCGCGTGCGCATTCGACAACGAGCACGCGCGTGCCTATTCAAAAACGAGTATGCGCGTGCGCATTCCAAAACGAGTATGCGCGTGTGCATTCAAAAACGAGTATGCGCGTGCGTATTCTAAACAAGTATACGCGTGCGCATTCGAAAACGAGTACGCGTGTGCATGTTCAAAAACGCGTATGCGCGTGCGCATTCAAAAACGAGTACGCGTGTGCATGTGCAAAAACGCGTATGCGCGTTCGCATTCAAAAACGAGTACGCACGTGCCTATTCCAAAACGAGTATACGCGTGCGCATTCCAAAACGAGTAAGCGCATGCGTATTCCGAAACGAGTATGCGCGTGTGCATTCAAAAACGAGTATGCGTGTGCGCATTCAAAAACGAGTATGCACGTGCACATTCCGAAACGAGTATACGCGTGCGCATTCAAAAACGAGTACACGCGTGCCTATTTAAAAACGAGTATGCGCTTTTGCATTCAAAACGAGTATACGCGAGCGCATTCAAAAACGAGTATGCGCGTGCGTATTCCGAAACGAGTATACGCGTGCGCATTAAAAAACGAGTACGCGCGTGCCTATTCAAAAACGAGTATGCGCGTGTGCATTCCAAACGAGTTTACGCGTGCGCACTCAAAAACGAGTACGCGTGTGCATGTTCAAAAACGCGTATGCGCGTTCGCGTTCAAAAACGAGTACGCGCGTGCCTATTCGAAAACGAGTATGCGCGTGCGCATTCAAAAACGAGTATACGCGTGCGCATTCAAAACGAGTGTACGCGTGCGCATTCAAAAACAAATATGCGCGTGTGCATTCAAAACGAGTATGCGTGTGCGCATTCAAAAACAAGTATGCGCGTGCGTATTCGAAAAGGAGTATGCGCGTGCGCATTCCGAAACGAGTACACGCGTGCGCATTCAAAAACGAGTACGCGCGTGCAAATTCAAAAAGGGGTATGCGCGTGTGCATTCAAAACGAGTATACGCGTGCGCATTCAAAAACGAGTACGCGTGTGCATGTTCAAAAACGCGTATGCGCGTGCGCATTCAAAAACGAGTATGCACGTGCCTATTTCAAAACGAGTATCAACGTGTGCATTCAAATACGAGTATGCGTGTGCGCATTCAAAAACGAGTATGCACTTGCCTAATCCGAAACGAGTACGCGTGTGTGCATTCAAATACGAGTATGCTTGTGAGCATTAAAAAACGAGTACGCGCGTGCCTATTCAGAAACGACCATGCGCGTGCGCATTCCGAAACGATTATACAAGTGCGCAGTGAAAAACGAGTATGCGCGTGCCTATTCCAAAACAAGTACGCGTGTGTGCATTCCAAAACGAGTACGCGCGTGCCTATTCAAAAAAGAGTATGTGCGTGCGCAATCAAAAACGAGTACGCACGTGCCTATTCCAAAAGGAATATGCGCGTGTGAATTCAAAAACGAGTACGCGCGTGCGCATTTAAAAACGAGTATGCACTTCGCATTCCAAAACGAGCATGCGCGTGCGCATTCAAAAACGAGTATGCGCGTGCGTATTCCGAAACGAGTATGCGCGTGTGCATTCAAAAACGAGTATGGGCGTGTGCATTCAAAACCTAGTATGCGCGTGTGCATACAAAACGAGTATACGCGTGCGCAGTCAAAAACGAGTATGCACGTGCCTATTTCAAAACGAGTATGCGCGTGTGCATTCCAAAACGAGTATGCGTGTGCGCATTCAAAAACGAGTACGCGTGTGCCTGTTCAAAAACGCGTACGCGCGTGCGCGTTCAAAAACGAGTATGCACGTGCCTATTGCAAAACGAGTATGCGCGTGCGCAATCAAATACGAGTATGCGTGTGCGCATTCAAAAACGAGTATGCGCATGTGCATTCAAAAACAAATATGCGCGTGCGCATTCAAAAACGAGTACGCCCATGCCTATTCAAAAACGAGTATGCGCGTGCGCCTTCCCAAACGAGTATGCGCGTGCCTATTTCGAAACGAGTATGCGCGTGTGCATTCAAAAACGTGTATGCGCGTGTGCATTCAAAAACGAGTATGCGCGTACCTATTCGAAAACGAGTATGCGCGTGTGCATTCAAAAACGAGTATACGCGTGCGCATTCAAAACGAGTGTATATGTGAGCATTAAAAAACGAGTAGGCGCGTGCCTATTCAAAAACGACCATGCGCGTGCGCATTCCGAAACGATTATACACGTGCGCAGTGAAAAACGAGTATGCGCGTGCGCATTCAAAAACGAGTACGCGTGTGCATGTTCAAAAACGCGTATGCGCGTGCGCATTCAAAAACGAGTACGCGTGTGCATGTTCAAAAACGCGTATGCGCGTGCGCATTCAAAAACGAGTACGCGTGTGCATGTGCAAAAACGCGTATGCGCGTTCGCATTCAAAAACGAGTACGCACGTGCCTATTCCAAAACGAGTATACGCGTGCGCATTCCAAAACGAGTAAGCGCATGCGTATTCCGAAATGAGTATGCGCGTGTGCATTCAAAAACGAGTATGCGTGTGCGCATTCAAAAACGAGTATGCACGTGCACATTCCAAAACGAGTATACGCGTGCGCATTCAAAAACGAGTACACGCGTGCCTATTCAAAAACGAGTATGCGCTTGTGCATTCAAAACGAGTATACGCGTGCGCATTCAAAAACGAGTATGCGCGTGTGTATTCCGAAACGAGTATACGCGTGCGCATTAAAAAACGAGTACGCGCGTGCCTATTCGAAAACGAGTATGCGCGTGTGCATTCCAAACGAGTATACGCGTGCGCATTCAAAACGAGTGTACATGTGAGCATTAAAAAACGAGTACCCGCGTGCCTATTCAAAAACGACCATGCGCGTGCGCATTCCGAAACTATTATACACGTGCGCAGTGAAAAACGAGTATGCGCGTGCGCATTCAAAAACGAGTACGCGTGTGCATGTTCAAAAACGCGTATGCGCGTGCGCATTCAAAAACGAGTACGCGTGTGCATGTTCAAAAACGCGTATGCGCGTGCGCATTCAAAAACGAGTACGCGTGTGCATGTGCAAAAACGCGTATGCGCGTTCGCATTCAAAAACGAGTACGCACGTGCCTATTCCAAAACGAGTATACGCGTGCGCATTCCAAAACGAGTAAGCGCATGCGTATTCCGAAACGAGTATGCGCGTGTGCATTCAAAAACGAGTATGTGTGTGCGCATTCAAAAACGAGTATGCACGTGCACATTCCAAAACGAGTATACGCGTGCGCATTCAAAAACGAGTACACGCGTGCCTATTCAAAAACGAGTATGCGCTTGTGCATTCAAAACGAGTATACGCGTGCGCATTCAAAAACGAGTATGCGCGTGCGTATTGCGAAACGAGTATACGCGTGCGCATTAAAAAACGAGTACGCGCGTGCCTATTCCAAAACGAGTATACGCGTGCGCATTCCAAAACGAGTAAGCGCATGCGTATTCCGAAACGAGTATGCGCGTGTGCATTCAAAAACGAGTATGCGTGTGCGCATTCAAAAACGAGTATGCACATGCACATTCCAAAACGAGTATACGCGTGCGCATTCAAAAACGAGTACACGCGTGCCTATTCAAAAACGAGTATGCGCTTGTGCATTCAAAACGAGTATACGCGTGCGCATTCAAAAACCAGTATGCGCGTGCGTATTCCGAAACGAGTATACGCGTGCGCATTAAAAAACGAGTACGCGCGTGCCTATTCAAAAACGAGTATGCGCGTGTGCATTCCAAACGAGTTTACGCGTGCGCATTGAAAAACGAGAACGCGTGTGCATGTTCAAAAACGCGTATGCGCGTTCGCGTTCAAAAACGAGTACGCGCGTGCCTATTCGAAAACGAGTATGCGCGTGCGCATTCAAAAACGAGTATACGCGTGCGCATTCACAACGAGTGTACGCGTGCGCATTCAAAAACAAATATGCGCGTGTGCATTCAAAACGAGTATGCGTGTGCGCATTCAAAAACAAGTATGCGCGTGCCTATTCGAAAAGGAGTATGCGCGTGCGCATTCCGAAACGAGTATACGCGTGCGCATTCAAAAACGAGTATGCACGTGCCTATTTCAAAACGAGTATCAACGTGTGCATTCAAATACGAGTATACGCGTGCGCATTCAAAAACGAGTACGCGTGTGCATGTTCAAAAACGCGTATGCGCGTGCGCATTCAAAAACGAGTATGCACGTGCCTATTTCAAAACGAGTATCAACGTGTGCATTCAAATACGAGTATGCGTGTGCGCATTCAAAAACGAGTATGCACTTGCCTAATCCAAAACGAGTACGCGCGTGTGCATTCAAATACGAGTATGCGTGTGAGCATTAAAAAACGAGTACGCGCGTGCCTATTCAGAAACGACCATGCGCGTGCGCATTCCGAAACGATTATACAAGTGCGCAGTGAAAAACGAGTATGCGCGTGCCTATTCCAAAACAAGTACGCGTGTGTGCATTCAAAAACGAGTACGCTCGTGCCTATTCAAAAAAGAGTATGTGCGTGCGCAATCAAAAACGAGTACGCACGTGCCTATTCCAAAAGGAATATGCGCGTGCGAATTCAAAAACGAGTACGCGCGTGCGCATTTAAAAACGCGTATGCACTTCGCATTCCAAAACGAGCATGCGCGTGCGCATTCAAAAACGAGTATGCGCGTGCGTATTCCGAAACGAGTATGCGCGTGTGCATTCAAAACCTAGTATGCGCGTGTGCATACAAAACGAGTATACGCGTGCGCAGTCAAAAACGAGTATGCACGTGCCTATTTCAAAACGAGTATGCGCGTGTGCATTCCAATACGAGTATGCGTGTGCGCATTCAAAAACGAGTATGCACGTGCCTAATACAAAACAATTACGCGCGTGTGCATTCAAATACGAGTATGCGTGTGCGCATTCAAAAACGAGTATGCGCGTGCCTATTCCAAACCGAGTATGCGCGTGTGCATTCAAAAACGAGTATGCGCGTGCGCATTCAAAAACGAGTACGCGCGTGCCTATTCGAAAACAAGTATGCGCGTGCCTATTCGAAAAGGAGTATGCGCGTGCGCATTCCGAAACGAGTATACGCGTGCGCATTCAAAAACGAGTATGCGCGTGTGCATTCAAAAGGAGTATACGCGTGCGCATTCAATAACGAGTACGCGTGTGCATGTTCAAAAACGCGTATGCGCTTTCGCATTCAAAAACGATTACGCACGTGCCTATTCCAAAACGAGTATGCGTGTGTGCATTCCAAAACGAGTATGCGCGTGCGTATTCTGAAACGAGTATGCGCGTGTGCATTCAAAAACGAGTATGTGTGTGTGCATTCAAAAACGAGTACGCGTGTGCCTGTTCAAAAACGCGTATGCGCGTGCGCATTCAAAAACGAGTATGCACGTGCCTATTGCAAAACGAGTATGCGCGTGCGCAATCAAATACGAGTATGCGTGTGCGCATTCAAATACGAGTATGCGTGTGCGCATTCAAATACGAGTATGCGCGTGCCTATTCCAAAACGAGTATGCGCGTGTGCATTCAAAAACAAGTATGCGCGTGCGCATTCAAAAACGAGTACGCGCATGCCTATTCAAAAACGAGTATGCGCGTGCGCCTTCCCAAACGAGTATGCGCATGCCTATTTCGAAACGAGTATGCGCGTGTGAATTCAAAAACGAGTATGCGCGTGTGCATTCAAAAACGAGTATGCGCGTGCCTATTCGAAAACGAGTATGCACGTGTGCATTCAAAAACGAGTATACGCGTGCGCATTCAAAACGAGTGTACGCGTGCGCATTAAAAAACGAGTACGCGCGTGCCTATTCCAAAACGAGCATGCGCGTGCGCATTCCGAAACGATTATACACGTGCGCAGTCAAAAACGAGCACGCGTGTTCGCATTCAAAAACGAGTACGCGCGTGCTTATTCAAAAACGAGTATGTGCGTGTGCATTCAAAAACGAGTACGCACGTGCCTATTCGAAAAGGAGTATGTGTGTGCGAATTCAGAAACGAGTACGCGCGTGCGCATTCAAAAACGAGTATGCGCTTCGCATTCCAAAACGAGCATGCGCGTGCGCATTCCAAAACGAGTATGCGCCTGCGTATTCCGAAACGAGTATGCGCGTGTGCATTCAAAAACGAGTATGGGCGTGTGCATTCAAAACCTAGTATGTGCGTGCGCATTCAAAACGTGTATACGCGTGCGCATTCAAAAACGAGTACGCGTGTGCCTGTTCAAAAACGCGTATGCGCATGCGCATTCAAAAACGAGTATGCACGTGCCTTTTTCAAAACGAGTATCCGCGTGTGCATTCAAATACGAGTATGTGTGTGCGCATTCAAAAACGAGTATGCACGTGCCTAATCCAAAACGAGTACGCGCGTGTGCATTCAAATACGAGTATGCGTGTGCGCATTCAAAAACGAGTATGCGCGTGCGCATTCAAAAACGAGTACGCGCGTGCCCATTCAAAAACGAGTATGCGCGTGTGCATTCAAAAACGAGTATGCGCGTACGCAATCAAAAACGAGTACGCGCGTGCCTATTCAAAAACGAGTATACGCGTGCGCATTCCAAAACGAGTATGCGCGTGTGCATTCAAAAACGAGTATGCGTGTGCGCGTTCAAAAACGAGTACGCGCATGCCTATTCAAAAACGAGTATGCGCGTGTGCATTCAAAACGAGTATGCGCGTGCGTATTCCGAAACGAGTATGCGCGTGTGAATTCAAGAACGAGTATGTGTGCACGCATTGAAAAACGCGTATGCGCGTGCCTATTCGAAAAAGAGTATACGCGTGCGCATTCAAAACGAGTATACCCGTGCGCATTCATAAACAAGTACGCGTGTGCATTCAAAACGAGTGTACGCGTGCGCATTCAAAAACGAGTATGCGCGTGCCTATTCAAAAACGAGCATGCGCGTGCGCATTCCGAAAGGAGAATACACGTGCGCAGTCAAAAACGAGTATGCGCGTGCCTATTCAAAAACGAGTATGCGCGTGTGCATTCAAAACGAGTATACCCGTGCGCATTCATAAACAAGTACGCCTGTGCATGTTCAAAAACGCGTATGCGCGTTCGCTTTCAAAAACGAGTACGCACGTGCCTATTCCAAAACGAATATGCGCGTGCGCATTCCAAAACGAGTATGCGCGTGCGTATTCCGAAACGAGTATGCGCGTGTGCATTCAAAAACGAGTATGCGTGTGTGCAATCAAAAACGAGTATGCGCGCGCCTATTCGAAAACGATTACGCACGTGCCTATTCCAAAACGAGTATGCGCCTGCGAATTCCGAAACGCGTATGCGTGTGCGCATTCAAAAACAAGTATGCGCGTGCCTATTCGAAAACGAGTATGCGCGTGCGCATTCCGAAACGAGTATACGCGTGCGCATTCAAAAACGAGTACGCGCGTGCCCATTGAAAAACGAGTATGCGCGTGTGCATACAAAACGAGTATACGCGTGCGCATTCAAAAACGAGTATGCGCGTGTGCATTCAAAAACGCGTATGCGCGTTCGCGTTCAAAAACAAGTACGCGCGTGCCTATTCAAAAACGAGTACGCGCGTGCGCACTCCAAAACGAGTATGCGCGTGCGTATTCCGAAACGAGTATGCGCGTGTGCATTCAAGAATGAGTATGTGTGTGCGCATTGGAAAACGAGTATGCGCATGCCTATTCGAAAAAGAGTATGCGCGTGCGCATTCAAAACGTGTATACGCGTGCGCATTCAAAAACGAGTACCCGTGTGCATGTTCAAAAACGCGTTTGCGCGTGCGCATTCAAAAACGAGTATGCACGTGCCTATTTTAAAACGAGTATGCGCGTGTGCATTCAATTACGAGTATTTGTGTGCGTATTCAAAAACGAGTATGCACGTGCCTAATCCAAAACGAGTACGTGCGTGTGCATTCAAATACGAGTATGCGTGTGCGCATTCAAAAACAAGTATGCGCGTGCCTATTCCAAAACGAGTATGCGCGTGTGCATTCAAAAACGAGTATGCGCGTGCGCATTCAAAAACGAGTACGCGCTTGCCCATTCAAAAACGAGTATGCGCGTGTGCATTCAAAAACGAGTATGCGCGTGCGCAATCAAAAACGAGTACGCGCGTGCCTATTCAAAAACGAGTATACGCGTGCGCATTCCAAAACGAGTATGCACGTGTGCATTCAAAAACGAGTATGCGTGTGCGCGTTCAAAAACGAGTATGCGCGTGCTTATTCCGAAACGAGTATGCGCATGTGCTTTCAAAAACGAGTACGCGCGTGCGCATTCAAAAACGAGTATGCGCGTGCATATTCCGAAATGAGTATGCGCGTGTGCATTCAAAAACGAGTATGCGCGTGCGCATTCAAAACGAGTATGCGCGTGTGCATTCAAAAACGACTATACGCGTGTGCATTCAAAACGAGTGTACGCGTGCGCATTCAAAAACGAGTACGCGCGTGCCTATTCAAAAACGAGCATGCGCGTGCGCATTCCGAAAGAAGAATACACGTGCGCAGTCAAAAACGAGTATGCGCGTGCCTATTCAAAAACGAGTATGCGCGTGTGCATTCCAAACGACTATACCCGTGCGCATTAACAAACAAGTATGCGTGTGCATGTTCAAAAACGCGTATGCGCGTTCGCTTTCAAAAACGAGTACGCACGTGCCTATTCCAAAACGAATATGCGCGTGCGCATTCCAAAACGAGTATGCGCGTGCGTATTCCAAAACGAGTATGCGCGTGTGCATTCAAAAACGAGTATGCGTGTGCGCAATCAAAAACGAGTATGCGCCTGTGAATTCCGAAACGAGTATGCGCGTGTGCATTCAAAAACGAGTATGCGTGTGCGCATTCAAAAACAAGTATGCGCGTGCCTATTCGAAAACGAGTATGCGCGTGTGCATTCCGAAACGAGTATACGCGTGCGCATTCAAAAACGAGTACGCGCGTGCCCATTCAAAAACGAGTATGCGCGTGTGCATTCAAAACGAGTATACGCGTGCGCATTCAAAAACGAGTATGCGCGTGTGCACTCAAAAACAATTATGCACGTGCGCATTCAAAAACGAGTACGCGCATGCCTATTCAAAAACGAGTATGCGCGTGCGCCTTCCCAAACGAGTATGCGCGTGCCTATTTCGAAACGAGTATGCGCGTGTGCATTCAAAAACGAGTATGCGCGTGCCTATTCGAAAACGAGTATCCGCGTGTGCATTCAAAAACGAGTATACGCGTGCGCATTCAAAACGAGTGTACGCGTGCGCATTCAAAAACGAGTACGCGCGTGCCTATTCAAAAACGAGCATGCGCGTGCGCATTCCGAAAGGAGTATACACGTGCGCAGTCAAAAACGAGTATGCGCGTGCCTATTCAAAAACGAGTATGCGCGTGTGCATTCAAAACGAGTATACCCGTGCGCAATCATAAACAAGTACGTGTGTGCATGTTCAAAAACGCGTATGGGCGTGCGCATTCAAAAACGAGTATGCACGTGCCTATTGCAAAACGAGTATGCGCGTGCGCAATCAAATACGAGTATGCGTGTGCGCATTCAAATACGAGTATGCGTGTGCGCATTCAAAAACGAGTATGCGCGTGCCTATTCCAAAACGAGTATGCGCGTGTGCATTCAAAAACAAGTATGCGCGTGCGCATTCAAAAACGAGTACGCGCATGCCTATTCAAAAACGAGTATGCGCGTGCGCCTTCCCAAACGAGTATGCGCGTGCCTATTTCGAAACGAGTATGTGCGTGTGCATTCAAAAACAAGTATGCGCGTGTGCATTCAAAAACGAGTATGCGCGTGCCTATTCGAAAACGAGTATGCACGTGTGCATTCAAAAACGAGTATACGCGTGCGCATTCAAAACGAGTGTACGCGTGCGCATTAAAAAGCGAGTATGCACGTGCCTATTGCAAAACGAGTATGCGCGTGCGCAATCAAATACGAGTATGCGTGTGCGCATTCAGATACGAGTATGCGTGTGCGCATTCAAAAACGATTATGCGCGTGCCCATTCCAAAACGAGTATGCGCGTGTGCATTCAAAAACAAGTATTCGCGTGCGCATTCAAAAACGAGTACGCGCATGCCTATTCAAAAACGAGTATGCGCGTGTGCCTTCCCAAACGAGTATGCGCGTGTGCATTCAAAAACGAGTATGCGCGTGTGCATTCAAAAACAAGTATGCGCGTGCCTATTCGAAAACGAGTATGCACGTGTGCATTCAAAAACGAGTATACGCGTGCGCATTCAAAACGAGTGTACGCGTGCGCATTAAAAAACGAGTATGCGCGTGCCTATTCAAAAACGATCATGCGCGTGCGCATTCCGAAACGATTATACACGTGCGCAGTCAAAAACGAGTATGCGCGTGCCTATTCCAAAACGAGTACGCGTGTGTGCACTCAAAAACGAGTATGCGCGTGCCTATTCGAAAACTAGTATGCGCGTGCGCATTCAAAACAAGTACACGCGTGCGCATTCAAAAACGAGTACGCGTGTGCATGTTCAAAAACGCGTATGCGCGTGCGCATTCAAAAACGAGTACGCGCGTGCCTATTCCAAAAGGAGTATGCGCGTGCGAATTCAAAAACGAGTATGCGCGTGCGCATTCAAAAACGAGTATGCGCTTCGCATTCCAAAACGAGCATGCGCGTGCGCATTCCAAAACGAGTATGCGCGTGCGTATTCCGAAACGAGTATGCGCGTGTACATTCAAAAACGAGTATGCGCGTGCGCATTTAAAGCGAGTATACGCGTACGCATTCAAAAACGAGTGCGCGTGTGCCTGTTCAAAAACGCGTATGCACGTGCGCATTCAAAAACGAGTACGCACGTGCTTATTCCAAAACGAGTATGCGCGTGTGCATTCAAATACGAGTATGGGTGTGCGCATTCAAAAACGAGTATGCGCGTGCCTCTTCCAAAATGAGTATGCGCGTGTGCATTCAAAAACGAGTATGCGCGTGCGCATTCAAAACGAGTATACGCGTGCGCATTCAAAAACGAGTACGCGTGTGCCTGTTCAAAAACGCGTATGCGCGTGCGCATTCAAAAACGAGTATGCGCCTGCGTATTCCGAAACGAGTATGCGCGTGTGCATTCAAAAACGAGTATGGGCGTGTGCATTCAAAACCTAGTATGTGCGTGCGCATTCAAAACGTGTATACGCGTGCGCATTCAAAAACGAGTACGCGTGTGCCTGTTCAAAAACGCGTATGCGCGTGCGCATTCAAAAACGAGTATGCACGTGCCTATTTCAAAACGAGTATCCGCGTGTGCATTCAAATACGAGTATGTGTGTGCGCATTCAAAAACGAGTATGCACGTGCCTAATCCAAAACGAGTACGCGCGTGTGCATTCAAATACGAGTATGCGTGTGCGCATTCAAAAACGAGTATGCGCGTGCGCATTCAAAAACGAGTACGCGCGTGCCCATTCAAAAACGAGTATGCGCGTGTGCATTCAAAAACGAGTATGCGCGTACGCAATCAAAAACGAGTACGCGCGTGCCTATTCAAAAACGAGTATACGCGTGCGCATTCCAAAACGAGTATGCGCGTGTGCATTCAAAAACGAGTATGCGTGTGCGCGTTCAAAAACGAGTACGCGCATGCCTATTCAAAAACGAGTATGCGCGTGTGCATTCAAAACGAATATGCGCGTGCGTATTCCGAAACGAGTATGCGCGTGTGAATTCAAGAACGAGTATGTGTGCACGCATTGAAAAACGCGTATGCGCGTGCCTATTCGAAAAAGAGTATACGCGTGCGCATTCAAAACGAGTATACCCGTGCGCATTCATAAACAAGTACGCGTGTGCATTCAAAACGAGTGTACGCGTGCGCATTCAAAAACGAGTATGCGCGTGCCTATTCAAAAACGAGCACGCGCGTGCGCATTCCGAAAGGAAAATACACGTGCGCAGTCAAAAACGAGTATGCGCGTGCCTATTCAAAAACGAGTATGCGCGTGTGCATTCAAAACGAGTATACCCGAGCGCATTCATAAAGAAGTACACGTGTGCATGTTCAAAAACGCGTATGCGCGTTCGCTTTCAAAAACGAGTACGCACGTGCCTATTCGAAAACGAATATGCGCGTGCGCATTCCAAAACGAGTATGCGCGTGCGTATTCCGAAACGAGTATGCGCGTGTGCATTCAAAAACGAGTATGCGTGTGTGCAATCAAAAACGAGTATGCGCGCGCCTTTTCGAAAACGATTACGCAGGTGCCTATTCCAAAACGAGTATGCGCCTGCGAATTCCGAAACGCGTATGCGTGTGCGCATTCAAAAACAAGTATGCGCGTGCCTATTCGAAAACGAGTATGCGCGTGCGCATTCCGAAACGAGTATACGCGTGCGCATTCAAAAACGAGTACGCGCGTGCCCATTGAAAAACGAGTATGCGCGTGTGCATTCAAAACGAGTATACGCGTGCGCATTCAAAAACGAGTATGCGCGTGTGCATTCAAAAACGCGTATGCGCGTTCGCGTTCAAAAACGAGTACGCGCGTGCCTATTCAAAAACGAGTACGCGCGTGCGCACTCCAAAACGAGTATGCGCGTGCGTATTCCGAAACGAGTATGCGCGTGTGCATTCAAGAACGAGTATGTGTGTGCGCATTGGAAAACGAGTATGCGCATGCCTATTCGAAAAGGAGTATGCGCGTGCGCATTCAAAACGTGTATACGCGTGCGCATTCAAAAACGAGTACCCGTGTGCATGTTCAAAAACGCGTTTGCGTGTGCGCATTCAAAAACGAGTATGCGCGTGCCTATTCCAAAACGAGTATGCGCGTGTGCATTCAAAAACGAGTATGCGCGTGCGCATTCAAAAACGAGTACGCCCGTGCCCATTCAAAAACGAGTATGCGCGTGTGCATTCAAAAACGAGTATGCGCGTGCGCAATCAAAAACGAGTACGCGCGTGCCTATTCAAAAACGAGTATACGCGTGCGCATTCCAAAACGAGTATGCACGTGTGCATTCAAAAACGAGTATGCGTGTGCGCGTTCAAAAACGAGTATGCGCGTGCTTATTCCGAAACGAGTATGCGCATGTGCTTTCAAAAACGAGTACGCGCGTGCGCATTCAAAAACGAGTATGCGCGTGCATATTCCGAAATGAGTATGCGCGTGTGCATTCAAAAACGAGTATGCGCGTGCGCATTCAAAACGAGTATGCGCGTGTGCATTCAAAAACGACTATACGCGTGTGCATTCAAACGAGTGTACGCGTGCGCATTCAAAAACGAGTACGCGCGTGCCTATTCAAAAACGAGCATGCGCGTGCGCATTCCGAAAGAAGAATACACGTGCGCAGTCAAAAACGAGTATGCGCGTGCCTATTCAAAAACGAGTATGCGCGTGTGCATTCCAAACGAGTATACCCGTGCGCATTAACAAACAAGTATGCGTGTGCATGTTCAAAAACGCGTATGCGCGTTCGCTTTCAAAAACGAGTACGCACGTGCCTATTCCAAAACGAATATGCGCGTGCGCATTCCAAAACGAGTATGCGCGTGCGTATTCCAAAACGAGTATGCGCGTGTGCATTCAAAAACGAGTATGCGTGTGCGCAATCAAAAACGAGTATGCGCTTGTGAATTCCGAAACGAGTATGCGCGTGTGCATTCAAAAACGAGTATGCGTGTGCGCATTCAAAAACAAGTATGCGCGTGCCTATTCGAAAACGAGTATGCGCGTGCGCATTCCGAAACGAGTATACGCGTGCGCATTCAAAAACGAGTACGCGCGTGCCCATTCAAAAACGAGTATGCGCGTGTGCATTCAAAACGAGTATACGCGTGCGCATTCAAAAACGAGTATGCGCGTGTGCACTCAAAAACAATTATGCATGTGCGCATTCAAAAACGAGTACGCGCATGCCTATTCAAAAACGAGTATGCGCGTGCGCCTTCCCAAAAGAGTATGCGCGTGCCTATTTCGAAACGAGTATGCGCATGTGCATTCAAAAACGAGTATGCGCGTGCCTATTCGAAAACGAGTATCCGCGTGTGCATTCAAAAACGAGTATACGCGTGCGCATTCAAAACGAGTGTAAGCGTGCGCATTCAAAAACGAGTACGCGCGTGCCTATTCAAAAACAACATGCGCGTGCGCATTCCGAAAGGAGTATACACGTGCGCAGTCAAAAACGAGTATGCGCGTGTACATTCAAAACGAGTATACCCGTGCGCATTCATAAACAAGTACGCGTGTGCATGTTCAAAAACGCGTATGCGCTTTCGCATTCAAAAACGATTACGCACGTGCCTATTCCAAAAGGAGTATGCGCGTGCGCATTCCAAAACGAGTATGCGCGTGCGTATTCCGAAACGAGTATGCGCGTGTGCATTCAAAAACGAGTACGCGTGTGCCTGTTCAAAAACGCGTATGGGCGTGCGCATTCAAAAACGAGTATGCACGTGCCTATCGCAAAACGAGTATGCGCGTGCGCAATCAAATACGAGTATGCGTGTGCGCATTCAAATACGAGTATGCGTGTGCGCATTCAAAAACGAGTATGCGCGTGCCTATTCCAAAACGAGTATGCGCGTGTGCATTCAAAAACAAGTATGCGCGTGCGCATTCAAAAACGAGTACGCGCATGCCTATTCAAAAACGAGTATGCGCGTGCGCCTTCCCAAACGAGTATGCGCGTGCCTATTTCGAAAGGAGTATGTGCGTGTGCATTCAAAAACAAGTATGCGCGTGTGCATTCAAAAACGAGTATGCGCGTGCCTATTCGAAAACGAGTATGCACGTGTGCATTCAAAAACGAGTATACGCGTGCGCATTCAAAACGAGTGTACGCGTGCGCATTAAAAAGCGAGTATGCACGTGCCTATTGCAAAACGAGTATGCGCGTGCGCAATCAAATACGAGTATGCGTGTGCGCATTCAGATACGAGTATGCGTGTGCGCATTCAAAAACGAGTATGCGCGTGCCCATTCCAAAACGAGTATGCGCGTGTGCATTCAAAAACAAGTATGCGCGTGCGCATTCAAAAACGAGTACGCGCATGCCTATTCAAAAACGAGTATGCGTGTGTGCCTTCCCAAACGAGTATGCGCGTGTGCATTCAAAAACGAGTATGCGCGTGTGCATTCAAAAACGATTATGCGCGTGCCTATTCGAAAACGAGTATGCACGTGTGCATTCAAAAACAAGTATACGCGTGCGCATTCAAAACGAGTGTACGCGTGCGCATTAAAAAACGAGTATGCGCGTGCCTATTCAAAAACGATCATGCGCGTGCGCATTCCGAAACGATTATACACGTGCGCAGTCAAAAACGAGTATGCCCGTGCCTATTCCAAAACGAGTACGCGTGTGTGCACTCAAAAACGAGTATGCGCGTGCCTATTCGAAAACTAGTATGCGCGTGCGCTTTCAAAACAAGTACACGCGTGCGCATTCAAAAACGAGTACGCGTGTGCATGTTCAAAAACGCGTATGCGCTTGCGCATTCAAAAACGAGTACGCGCGTGCCTATTCCAAAAGGAGTATGCGCGTGCGAATTCAAAAACGAGTATGCGCGTGCGCATTCCAAAACGAGCATGCGCGTGCGCATTCCAAAACGAGTATGCGCGTGCATATTCCGAAACGAGTATGCGCGTGTACATTCAAAAACGAGTATGCGCGTGCGCATTTAAAGCGAGTATACGCGTACGCATTCAAAAACGAGTACGCGTGTGCCTGTTCAAAAACGCGTATGCACGTGCGCATTCAAAAACGAGTACGCACGTGCCTATTCCAAAACGAGTATGCGCGTGTGCGTTCAAATACGAGTATGCGCGTGTGCATTCAAAAACGAGTATGCGCGTGCGCATTCAAAACGAGTATACGCGTGCGCATTCAAAAAGGAGTACGCGTGTGCCTGTTCAAAAACGCGTATGCGCGTGCGCATTCAAAAACGATTATGCACGTGCCTATTCCAAAATGAGTACGCGCGTGTGCATTCAAATACGAGTATGCGTTTGCGCGTTCAAAAACGAGTATGCACCTGCTTATTCCAAAACGAGTATGCGCATGTGCATTAAAAAACGAGTGTGCGCGTGCGCATTCAAAAACGAGTATGCGCGTGCATATTCCGAAATGAGTATGCGCGTGTGCATTCAAAAACGAGTATGCGCGTGCGCATTCAAAACGAGTATGCGCGTGTGCATTCAAAAACGACTATACGCGTGTGCATTCAAACGAGTGTACGCGTGCGCATTCAAAAACGAGTACGCGCGTGCCTATTCAAAAACGAGCATGCGCGTGCGCATTCCGAAAGAAGAATACACGTGCGCAGTCAAAAACGAGTATGCGCGTGCCTATTCAAAAACGAGTATGCGCGTGTGCATTCCAAACGAGTATACCCGTGCGCATTAACAAACAAGTATGCGTGTGCATGTTCAAAAACGCGTATGCGCGTTCGCTTTCAAAAACGAGTACGCACGTGCCTATTCCAAAACGAATATGCGCGTGCGCATTCCAAAACGAGTATGCGCGTGCGTATTCCAAAACGAGTATGCGCGTGTGCATTCAAAAACGAGTATGCGTGTGCGCAATCAAAAACGAGTATGCGCTTGTGAATTCCGAAACGAGTATGCGCGTGTGCATTCAAAAACGAGTATGCGTGTGCGCATTCAAAAACAAGTATGCGCGTGCCTATTCGAAAACGAGTATGCGCGTGCGCATTCCGAAACGAGTATACGCGTGCGCATTCAAAAACGAGTACGCGCGTGCCCATTCAAAAACGAGTATGCGCGTGTGCATTCAAAACGAGTATACGCGTGCGCATTCAAAAACGAGTATGCGCGTGTGCACTCAAAAACAATTATGCATGTGCGCATTCAAAAACGAGTACGCGCATGCCTATTCAAAAACGAGTATGCGCGTGCGCCTTCCCAAAAGAGTATGCGCGTGCCTATTTCGAAACGAGTATGCGCATGTGCATTCAAAAACGAGTATGCGCGTGCCTATTCGAAAACGAGTATCCGCGTGTGCATTCAAAAACGAGTATACGCGTGCGCATTCAAAACGAGTGTAAGCGTGCGCATTCAAAAACGAGTACGCGCGTGCCTATTCAAAAACAACATGCGCGTGCGCATTCCGAAAGGAGTATACACGTGCGCAGTCAAAAACGAGTATGCGCGTGTACATTCAAAACGAGTATACCCGTGCGCATTCATAAACAAGTACGCGTGTGCATGTTCAAAAACGCGTATGCGCTTTCGCATTCAAAAACGATTACGCACGTGCCTATTCCAAAAGGAGTATGCGCGTGCGCATTCCAAAACGAGGATGCGCGTGCGTATTCCGAAACGAGTATGCGCGTGTGCATTCAAAAACGAGTACGCGTGTGCCTGTTCAAAAACGCGTATGGGCGTGCGCATTCAAAAACGAGTATGCACGTGCCTATCGCAAAACGAGTATGCGCGTGCGCAATCAAATACGAGTATGCGTGTGCGCATTCAAATACGAGTATGCGTGTGCGCATTCAAAAACGAGTATGCGCGTGCCTATTCCAAAACGAGTATGCGCGTGTGCATTCAAAAACAAGTATGCGCGTGCGCATTCAAAAACGAGTACGCGCATGCCTATTCAAAAACGAGTATGCGCGTGCGCCTTCCCAAACGAGTATGCGCGTGCCTATTTCGAAAGGAGTATGTGCGTGTGCATTCAAAAACAAGTATGCGCGTGTGCATTCAAAAACGAGTATGCGCGTGCCTATTCGAAAACGAGTATGCACGTGTGCATTCAAAAACGAGTATACGCGTGCGCATTCAAAACGAGTGTACGCGTGCGCATTAAAAAGCGAGTATGCACGTGCCTATTGCAAAACGAGTATGCGCGTACGCAATCAAATACGAGTATGCGTGTGCGCATTCAGATACGAGTATGCGTGTGCGCATTCAAAAACGAGTATGCGCGTGCCCATTCCAAAACGAGTATGCGCGTGTGCATTCAAAAACAAGTATGCGCGTGCGCATTCAAAAACGAGTACGCGCATGCCTATTCAAAAACGAGTATGCGTGTGTGCCTTCCCAAACGAGTATGCGCGTGTGCATTCAAAAACGAGTATGCGCGTGTGCATTCAAAAACGAGTATGCGCGTGCCTATTCGAAAACGAGTATGCACGTGTGCATTCAAAAACAAGTATACGCGTGCGCATTCAAAACGAGTGTACGCGTGCGCATTAAAAAACGAGTATGCGCGTGCCTATTCAAAAACGATCATGCGCGTGCGCATTCCGAAACGATTATACACGTGCGCAGTCAAAAACGAGTATGCGCGTGCCTATTCCAAAACGAGTACGTGTGTGTGCACTCAAAAACGAGTATGCGCGTGCCTATTCGAAAACTAGTATGCGCGTGCGCTTTCAAAACAAGTACACGCGTGCGCATTCAAAAACGAGTACGCGTGTGCATGTTCAAAAACGCGTATGCGCGTGCGCATTCAAAAACGAGTACGCGCGTGCCTATTCCAAAAGGAGTATGCGCGTGCGAATTCAAAAACGAGTATGCGCGTGCGCATTCAAAAACGAGTATGCGCTTCGCATTCCAAAACGAGCATGCGCGTGCGCATTCCAAAACGAGTATGCGCGTGCGTATTCCGAAACGAGTATGCGCGTGTACATTCAAAAACGAGTATGCGCGTGCGCATTTAAAGCGAGTATACGCGTACGCAATCAAAAACGAGTGCGCGTGTGCCTGTTCAAAAACGCGTATGCACGTGCGCATTCAAAAACGAGTACGCACGTGCCTATTCCAAAACGAGTATGCGCGTGTGCATTCAAATACGAGTATGCGTTTGCGCATTCAAAAACGAGTATGCACCTGCTTATTCCAAAACGAGTATGCGCATGTGCATTCAAAAACGAGTATGCGCGTGCGCATTCAAAAACGAGTATGCGCGTGCGCATTCAAAAACGAGTATGCGCTTCGCATTCCAAAACGAGCATGCACGTGCGCATTCAAAAACGAGTATGCGCGTGCCTCTTCCAAAATGAGTATGCGCGTGTGCATTCAAAAACGAGTATGCGCGTGCGCATTCAAAACGAGTATACGCGTGCGCATTCAAAAACGAGTACGCGTGTGCCTGTTCAAAAACGCGTATGCGCGCGCGCATTCAAAAACGAGTATGCACGTGCCTATTCCAAAACGAATACGCGTGCGCATTCAAAAACGAGTACGTGTGTGCATGTTCAAAAACGCGTATGCGCGTGCGCATTCGACAACGAGCACGCGCGTGCCTATTCAAAAACGAGTATGCGCGTGCGCATTCCAAAACGAGTATGCGCGTGTGCATTCAAAAACGAGTATGCGCGTGCGTATTCTAAACGAGTATACGCGTGCGCATTCAAAAACGAGTATGCGCGTGCCTCTTCCAAAATGAGTATGCGCGTGTGCATTCAAAAACGAGTATGCGCGTGCGCATTCAAAACGAGTATACGCGTGCGCACTCAAAAACGAGTACGCGTGTGCCTGTTAAAAAACGCGTATGCGCGTGCGCATTCAAAAACGAGTATGCACGTGCCTATTCCAAAACGAGTACGCGCGTGTGCATTCAAATACGAGTATGCGTTTGCGCATTCAAAAACGAGTATGCACCTGCTTATTCCAAAACGAGTATGCGCATGTGCATTCAAAAACGAGTATGCGCGTGCGCATTCAAAAACGAGTACGCGCGTGCGCATTCAAAAACGAGTATGCGCGTGTGCATTCAAAACGAGTATACCCGTGCGCAATCAAAAACAAGTACGCGTGTGCATATTCAAAAACGCGTATGCGCGTTCGCATTCAAAAACGAGTACGCACGTGCCTATTCCAAAACGAGTATGCGCGTGCGCATTCCAAAACGAGTATGCGCGTGCGTATTCCGAAACGAGTATGCGCGTGTGCATTCAAAAACGAGTATGCGTGTGCGCATAAAACAACGAGTATGCGCGTGCCTATTCGAGAACGAGTATGCGCGTGCGCATTCCGAAACGAGTATACGCGTGCGCATTATAAAACGAGTATGCACGTGCATATTCAAAAACGAGTATGCGGGTGTGCATTCAAAACGAGTATACGCGTGCACACTCAAAAACGAGTACGCGTGTGCATGTTCAAAAACGCGTAAGCGCGTGCGCATTCGACAACGAGCACGCGCGTGCCTATTCAAAAACGAGTATGCGCGTGCGCATTCCAAAACGAGTATGCGTGGGCGCATTAAAAAACGAGTATACGATTGCCTATTCCAAAACAAGTATGCGCGTGCGCATTCCAAAACGAGTATGCGCGTGCGTATTCCAAAACGAGTATGCGCGTGTGCATTCAAAAACGAGTATGCGTGTGCGCAATCAAAAACGAGTATGTGCCTGTGAATTCCGAAACGAGTATGCGCGTGTGCATTCAAAAACGAGTATGCGTGTGCGCATTCAAAAACAAGTATGCGCGTGCCTATTCAAAAACGAGTATGCGCGTGCGCATTCCGAAACGAGTATACGCGTGCGCATTCATAAACGAGTACGCGCGTGCCCATTCAAAAACGAGTATGCGCGTGTGCATTCAAAACGAGTATACGCGTGCGCATTCAAAAACGAGTATGCGCGTGTGCATTCAAAAACAATTATGCACGTGCGCATTCAAAAACGAGTACGCGCATGCCTATTCAAAAACGAGTATGGGCGTGCGCCTTCCCAAACGAGTGTTCGCGTGCTTATTTCCAAACGAGCGTGCGCGTGTGCATTCAAAAACGAGTATGGGCGTGCCTATTCGAAAACGAGTATCCGCGTGTGCATTCAAAAACGAGTATACGCGTGCGCATTCAAAACGAGTGTACGCGTGCGCATTCAAAAACGAGTATGCGCGTGCCTATTTCGAAACGAGTATGTGCGTGTGCATTCAAAAACAAGTATGCGCGTGTGCATTCAAAAACGAGTATGCGCGTGCCTATTCGAAAACGAGTATGCACGTGTGCATTCAAAAACGAGTATACGCGTGCGCATTCAAAACGAGTGTACGCGTGCGCATTAAAAAACGAGTATGCACGTGCCTATTGCAAAACGAGTATGCGCGTGCGCAATCAAATACGAGTATGCGTGTGCGCATTCAGATACGAGTATGCGTGTGCGCATTCAAAAACGAGTACGCGCATGCCTATTCAAAAACGAGTATGCGCGTGTGCCTTCCCGAACGAGTATGCGCGTGTGCATTCAAAAACGAGTATGCGCGTGTGCATTCAAAAACGAGTATGCGCGTGCCTATTCGAAAACGAGTATGCACGTGTGCATTCAAAAACGAGTATACGCGTGCGCATTCAAAACGAGTGTACGCGTGCGCATTAAAAAACGAGTATGCGCGTGCCTATTCAAAAACGATCATGCGCGTGCGCATTCCGAAACGATTATACACGTGCGCAGTCAAAAACGAGTATGCGCGTGCCTATTCCAAAACGAGTACGCGTGTGTGCACTCAATAACGAGTATGCGCGTGCCTATTCGAAAACTAGTATGCGCGAGCGCATTCAAAACAAGTACACGCGTGCGCATTCAAAAACGAGTACGCGTGTGCATGTTCAAGAACGCGTATGCGCGTGCGCATTCAAAAACGAGTACGCGCGTGCCTATTCCAAAAGGAGTATGCGCGTGCGCATTCAAAAAAGAGTATGCGCTTCGCATTCCAAAACGAGCATGCGCGTGCGCATTCCAAAACGAGTATGCGCGTGCATATTCCGAAACGAGTATGCGCGTGTACATTCAAAAACGAGTATGCGCGTGCGCATTTAAAGCGAGTATACGCGTACGCATTCAAAAACGAGTACGCGTGTGCCTGTTCAAAAACGCGTATGCACGTGCGCATTCAAAAACGAGTACGCACGTGCCTATTCCAAAACGAGTATGCGCGTGTGCGTTCAAATACGAGTATGCGTGTGCGCATTCAAAAACGAGTATGCGCGTGCCTCTTCCAAAATGAGTATGCGCGTGTGCATTCAAAAACGAGTATGCGCGTGCGCATTCAAAATGAGTATACGCGTGCGCATTCAAAAAGGAGTACGCGTGTGCCTGTTCAAAAACGCGTATGCGCGTGCGCATTCAAAAACGATTATGCACGTGCCTATTCCAAAATGAGTACGCGCGTGTGCATTCAAATACGAGTATGCGTTTGCGCGTTCAAAAACGAGTATGCACCTGCTTATTCCAAAACGAGTATGCGCATGTGCATTAAAAAACGAGTGTGCGCGTGCGCGTTCAAAAACGAGTACGCGCGTGCGCATTCAAAAACGAGTATGCGCGTGTGCATTCAAAACGAGTATACCCGTGCGCAATCAAAAACAAGTACGCGTGTGCATATTCAAAAACGCGTATGCGCGTTCGCATTCAAAAACGAGTACGCACGTGCCTATTCCAAAACGAGTATGCGCGTGCGCATTCCAAAACGAGTATGCGCGTGCGTATTCCGAAACGAGTATGCGCGTGTGCATTCAAAAACAAGTATGCGTGTGCGCATTAAAAACGAGTATGCGCGTGCCTATTCGAGAACGAGTATGCGCGTGCGCATTCCGAAACGAGTATACGCGTGCGCATTATAAAACGAGTATGCACGTGCATATTCAAAAACGAGTATGCGGGTGTGCATTCAAAACGAGTATACGCGTGCACATTCAAAAACGAGTACGCGTGTGCATGTTCAAAAACGCGTATGCGCGTGCGCATTCGACAACGAGCACGCGCGTGCCTATTTAAAAACGAGTATGCGCGTGCGCATTCCAAAACGAGTATGCGCGTGCGTATTCCGAAACGAGTATGCGCGTGTGCATTCAAATACGAGTATGCGTGGGCGCATTAAAAAACGAGTATGCGCGTGCCTATTCCAAAACGAGTATGCGCGTGTGCATTCAAAAACGAGTATGCGCGTGCGTATTCTAAACAAGTATACGCTTGCGCATTCAAAAACGAGTACGCGGGTGCCTGTTCAAAAACGCGTATGCGCGCGCGCATTCAAAAACGAGTATGCACGTGCCTATTCCAAAACGAATACGCGTGCGCATTCAAAAACGAGTACGTGTGTGCATGTTCAAAAACGCGTATGCGCGTGCGCATTCGACAACGAGCACGCGCGTGCCTATTCAAAAACGAGTATGCGCGTGCGCATTCCAAAACGAGTATGCGCGTGTGCATTCAAAAACGAGTATGCGCGTGCGTATTCTAAACGAGTATGCGCGTGCGCATTTAAAGCGAGTATACGTGTACGCATTAAAAAACGAGTACGCGTGTGCCTGTTCAAAAACGCGTATGCGCGTGCGCATTCAAAAACGAGTAAGCACGTGCCTATTCCAAAACGAGTATGCGCGTGTGCATTCAAATACGAGTATGCGTGTGCGCATTCAAAAACGAGTATGCGCGTGCCTCTTCCAAAATGAGTATGCGCGTGTGCATTCAAAAACGAGTATGCGCGTGCGCATTCAAAACGAGTATACGCGTGCGCATTCAAAAACGAGTACGCGTGTGCCTGTTCAAAAATGCGTATGCGCGTGCGCATTCAAAAACGAGTATGCACGTGCCTATTCGAAAACGAGTACGCGCGTGTGCATTCAAATACGAGTATGCGTTTGCGCGTTCAAAAACGAGTATGCACTTGCTTATTCCAAAACGAGTATGCGCATGTGCATTCAAAAACGAGTATGCGCGTGCGCATTCAAAAACGAGTATGCGCGTGTGCATTCAAAACGAGTAGACCCGTGCGCATTCAAAAACAAGTACGCGTGTGCATATTCAAAAACGCGTATGCGCGTTCGCATTCAAAAACGAGTACGCACCTGCCTATTCCAAAACGAGTATGCGCGTGCGTATTCCGAAACGAGTATGCGCGTGTGCATTCAAAAACGAGTATGCGTGTGCGCATTCAAAAACGAGTATGCGCGTGCCTATTCGAAAACGAGTATGCGCGTGCGCATTCCGAAACGAGTATACGCGTGCGCATTATAAAACGAGTATGCACGTGCATATTCAAAAACGAGTATGCGGGTGTGCATTCAAAACGAGTATACGCGTGCACATTCAAAAACGAGTACGCGTGTGCATGTTCAAAAACGCGTATGCGCGTGCGCATTCGACAACGAGCACGCGCGTGCCTATTCAAAAACGAGTATGCGCGTGCGCATTCCAAAACGAGTATGCGCGTGTGTATTCCGGAACGAGTATGCGCGTGTGAATTCAAATACGAGTATGCGTGGGCGCATTAAAAAACGAGTATGCGCGTGCCTATTCCAAAACGAGTATGCGCGTGTGCATTCAAAAACGAGTATGCGCGTGCCTATTCCAAAACGAGTATGCGCGTGTGCATTCAAAAACGAGTATGCGCGTGCGTATTCTAAACAAGTATACGCGTGCGCAGTCAAAAACGAGTACGCGGGTGCCTGTTCAAAAACGCGTTTGCGCGCGCGCATTCAAAAACGAGTATGCACGTGCCTATTCCAAAACGAATACGCGTGCGCATTCAAAAACGAGTACGTGTGTGCATGTTCAAAAACGCGTATGCGCGTGCGCATTCGACAACGAGCACGCGCGTGCCTATTCAAAAACGAGTATGCGCGTGCGCATTCCAAAACGAGTATGCGCGTGTGCATTCAAAAACGAGTATGCGCGTGCGTATTCTAAACGAGTAAACGCGTGCGCATTCAAAAACGAGTACGCGTGCGCATTCAAAAACGAGTATGCACGTGCCAATTCCAAAACGAGTATGCGCGTGTGCATTCAAATACGAGTATGCGTGTGCGCATTCAAAAACGAGTATGTGCGTGCCTATTCAAAAACGAGTATGCGCGTGTGCATTCAAAAACGAGTATGCGTGTGCGCGTTCGAAAACGAGTATGCGCGTGCTTATTCCAAAACGGGTATGCGCATGTGCATTCAAAAACGAGTATGCGCGTGCGCAATCCAAAACGAGTATGCGCGTGCGTATTCCGAAACGAGAATGCGCGTGTGCATTCAAAAACGAGTATGCGCGTGCGCATTCAAAGCGAGCATACGCGTACGCATTCAAAAACTAGTACGCGTGTGCTTGTTCAAAAACGCGTATGCGCGTGCGCATTCAAAAACGAGTACCCACGTGCCTATTCCAAAACGAGTATGCGCGCGTGCATTCAAATACGAGTATGCATGTGCGCATTCAAAAACGAGTATGCGCGTGCCCATTCCAAAATGAGTATGCGCGTGTGCATTCGAAAACGAGTATGCGCGTGCGCATTCAAAATGAGTATACGCGTGCGCATTCAAAAACGAGTACGCGTGTGCCTGTTCAAAAACGCGTATGCGCGTGCGCATTCAAAAACGAGGATGCACGTGCCTATTCCAAAACGAGTACGCGCGTGTGCATTCAAATACGAGTATGCATGTGCGCATTCAAAAACGAGTATGCGCGTGCCTCTTCCTCAACGAATATGCACGTGTGCAATCGAAAACGAGTATGCGCGTGGGCATTCAAAAACGAGTATGCGCGTGCGTATTCTAAACATGTATACGCGTGCGCATTCAAAAACAAGTACGCGTGTGCCTGTTCAAAAACGCGTATGCGCGTGCGCATTCAAAACGAGTATACGCGTGCGCATTCAAAAACGAGTACGCGTGTGCCAGTTCAAAAACGCGTATGTGCGTGCGCATTCAAAAACGAGTATGCCCGTGCCTATTCCAAAACGAATACGCGTGCGCATTCAAAAACCAGTACGCGTGTGCATGTTCAAAAACGCGTATGCGCGTGCGCATTCGACAACGAGCACGCGCGTGCCTATTCAAAAACGAGTATGCGCGTGCGCATTCCAAAACGAGTGTGCGCGTGTGCATTCAAAAACGAGTATGCGCGTGCGTATTCTAAATGAGTATACGCGTGCGCATTCAAAAACGAGTACGCGTGTGCCTGTTCAAAAACGCGTATGCGCGTGCGCATGCAAAAACGAGTATGCACGTGCCAATTCCAAAACGAGTATGCGCGTGTGCATTCAAATACGAGTATGCGCGTGTGCATTCAAAAACGAGTATGCGTGTGCGCGTTCAAAAACGAGAATGCGCGTTATTATTCCAAAACGGGTATGCGCATGTGCATTCAAAAACGAGTATGCGCGTGCGCAATCCAAAACGAGTATGCGCGTGCGTATTCCGAAACGAGAATGCGCGTGTGCATTCAAAAACGAGTATGCGCGTGCGCATTCAAAGCGAGCATACGCGTACGCATTCAAAAACTAGTACGCGTGTGCTTGTTCAAAAACGCGTATGCGCGTGCGCATTCAAAAACGAGTACCCACGTGCCTATTCCAAAACGAGTATGCGCGTGTGCATTCAAATACGTGTATGCGTGTGCGCGTTCAAAAACGAGTATGCGCGTGCTTATTCCAAAACGAGTATGCGCATGTGCATTCAAAACGAGTATGCGCGTGCCCATTCAAAAAGAGTATACGCGTGCGCATTCAAAAACGAGTACGCGTGTGCCTGTTCAAAAACGCGTATGCGCGTTCGCATTCAAAAACGAGTACGCACGTGCCTATTCCAAAACGAGTATGCGCGTGCGCATTCCAAAACGAGTATGCGCGTGCGTATTCCGAAACGAGTATGCGCGTGTGCATTCAAAAACGAGCATGCGTGTGCGCATTCAAAAACGAATATGCGCGTGTGCATTCCGGAACGAGTATACGCGTGCGCATTATAAAACGAGTACGCGCGTGCATATTCAAAAATGAGTATGCGGGTGTGCATTCAAAACGAGTATACGCGTGCACATTCAAAAACGAGTACGCGTGTGCATGTTCAAAAACGCGTATGCGCGTGCGCATTCGACAACGAGCACGCGCGTGCCTATTCAAAAACGAGTATGCGCGTGCGCATTCCAAAACGAGTATGCGCGTGCGTATTCCGAAACGAGTATGCGCGTGTGCATTCAAAAACGAGTACGTGTGTGCATGTTCAAAAACGCGTATGCGCGTGCGCATTCGACAACGAGCACGCGCGTGTGCATTCAAAAACGTGTATGCGTGTGCGCGTTCAAAAACGAGTATGCGCGTGCCTATTCCAAAACGAGTATGCGCGTGTGCATTCAAAAACGAGTATGCGCGTGCCTATTCCAAAACGAGTATGCGCGTGTGCATTCAAAAACGAGTATGCGCGTGCGTATTCTAAACAAGTATACGCGTGCGCATTCAAAAACGAGTACGCGGGTGCCTGTTCAAAAACGCGTATGCGCGTGCGCATTCAAAAACGAGTATGCACTTGCCTATTCTAAAACGAGTATGCGCGTGTGCGTTCAAACACGAGTATGCGTGTGCGCATTCAAAAACGAGTATGTGCGTGCCTATTCCAAAACGAGTATGCGCGTGTGCATTCAAAAACGAGTATGCGCGTGCGCATTCAAAAACGAGTACGCGCGTGCCTATTCAAAAACGAGTATGCGTGTGCGCATTCCAAAACGAGTGTGCGCGTGCCTATTTCGAAACGAGTATGCGCGTGTGCATTCAAAAACGAGTATGCGTTTGCGCGTTCAAAAACGAGTATGCGCGTGCGTCTTCCTCAACGAGTATGCGCCTGTGCAATCGAAAACGAGTATGCGTGTGCGCATTCAAAACGAGTATGTGCGTGCCTATTTCAAAGCGAGTATGCGCGTGCGCATTCAAAAACGAGTATGCACGTGCCTATTCCAAAACGAGTATGCGCGTGTGCATTCAAAAACGAGTATGCGCGTGCCTCTTCCTCAACGAATATGCGCGTGTGCAATCGAAAACGAGTATGCGCGTGGGCATTCAAAAACGAGTATGCGCGTGCGTATTCTAAACGAGTATACGCGTGCGCATTCAAAAACGAGTACGCGTGTTCCTGTTCAAAAACGCATATGCGCGTGCGCATTCGAAACGAGTATACGCGTGCGCATTCAAAAACGAGTACGCGTGTGCCTGTTCAAAAACGCGTATGCGCGTGCGCATTCAAAAACGAGTATGCACGTGCCTATTCCAAAACGAGTACGCGCGTGTGCATTCAAATACGAGCATGCGTGTGCGCATTCAAAAACGAGTATGCGCGTGCGTCTTCCTCAACGAGTATGCGCCTGTGCAATCGAAAACGAGTATGCGTGTGCGCATTCAAAAACGAGTATGTGCGTGCCTATTTCAAAGCGAGTATGCGCGTGTGCATTCAAAAACGAGTATGCGCGTGCGCATTCAAAAACGAGTACGCGCGTGCCTATTCAAAAACGAGTATGCGCGTGTGCATTCAAATACGAGTATGCGTGGGCGCATTGAAAAACGAGTATGCGCGTGTACATTCGAAAACGAGTATGCGCGTGCCTATTCCAAAACGAGTATGCGCGTCTGCATTCAAAAACAAGTATGCGCGTGCGTATTCTAAACAAGTATACGCGTGCGCATTCAAAAACGAGTACGCGGGTGCCTGTTCAAAAACGCGTATGCGCGTGCGCATTCAAAAACGAGTATGCACCTGCCTATTCTAAAACGAATACGCGCGCGCATTCAAAAACGAGTACGCGTGTGCATGTTCAAAAACGCGTATGCGCGTGCGCATTCGACAACGAGCACGCGCGTGCCTATTCAAAAACGAGTATGCGCGTGCGCATTCCAAAACGAGTATGCGCGTGCGCATTCAAAAACGAGTATGCACGTGCCAATTCCAAAACGAGTATGCGCGTGTGCATTCAAATACGAGTATGCGTGTGCGCATTCAAAAACGAGTATGTGCGTGCCTATTCAAAAACGATTATGCGCGTGTGCGTTCAAAAACGAGTATGCGCGTGCGCATTCAAAAACGAGTACGCGCGTGCCTATTCAAAAACGAGTATGCGCGTGTGCATTCAAAAACGAGTATACGTGTGCGCGTTCAAAAACGAGTATGCGCGTGCTTATTCCAAAACGGGTATGCGCATGTGTATTCAAAAACGAGTATGCGCGTGCGCAATCCAAAACGAGTATGCGCGTGCGTATTCCGAAACGAGAATGCGCGTGTGCATTCAAAAACGAGTATGCGCGTGCGCATTCAAAGCGAGCATACGCATACGCATTCAAAAACTAGTACGCGTGTGCTTGTTCAAAAACGCGTATGCGCGTGCGCATTCAAAAACGAGTACCCACGTGCCTATTCCAAAACGAGTATGCGCGTGTGCATTCAAATACGAGTATGCGTGTGCGCATTCAAAAACGAGTATGCGCGTGCCTATTCCAAAATGAGTATACGCGTGTGCATTCAAAAACGAGTATGCGCGTGCGCATTCAAAAACGAGTATGCACGTGCCTATTCCAAAACGAGTACGCGCGTGTGCATTCAAATACGAGTATGCGTGTGCGCATTCAAAAGCGAGTATGCGCGTGCCTCTTCCTCAACGATTATGCGCGTGTGCGATCGAAAACGAGTATGCGCGTGGGCATTCAAAAACGAGTATGCGCGTGCGTATTCTAAACGAGTATACGCGTGGGCATTCAAAAACGAGTACGCGTGCGCCTGTTCAAAAACGCGTATGCGCGTGCGCAATCAAAACGAGTATACGCGTGCGCATTCAAAAACGAGTACGCGTGTGCCTGTTCAAAAACGCGTATGCGCGTGCGCATTCAAAAACGAGTATGCACGTGCCTATTCCAAAACGAGTACGCGCGTGTGCATTCAAATACGAGTACGCGCGTGTGCATTCAAATACGAGTATGCGTGTGCGCATTCAAAAACGAGTATGCGCGTGTGTCTTCCTCAACGAGTATGCGCCTGTGCAATCGAAAACGAGTATGCGTGTGCGCATTCAAAAACGAGTATGTGCGCGCCTATTTCAAGGCGAGTATGCGCGTGTGCATTCAAAAACGAGTATGCGCGTGCGCGTTCAAAAACGAGTATGCGCGTGCTTATTCCAAAACGAGTATGCGCATGTGCATTCAAAAACGAGTATGCGCGTGCCCATTCAAAAAGAGTATACGCGTGCGCATTCAAAAACGAGTACGCGTGTGCCTGTTCAAAAACGCGTATGCGCGTACGCATTCAAAAACGAGTATGCACTTGCCTATTCTAAAACGAGTATGCGCGTGTGCATTCAAACACGAGTATGCGTGTGCGCATTCAAAACGAGTATACCCGTGCGCATTCAAAAACAAGTACGCGTGTGCATGTTCAAAAACGCGTATGCGCATTCGCATTCAAAAACGAGTACGCGTGTGCCTGTTCAAAAACGCGTATGCGCGTGCGCATTCAAAAACGAGTATGCACGTGCCTATTCCAAAACGAGTAGGCGCGTGTGCATTCAAATACGAGTATGCGTGTGCGCATTCAAAAACGAGTATGCGCGTGCGTCTTCCTCAACGAGTATGCGCCTGTGCAATCGAAAACGAGTATGCGTGTGCGCAATCAAAAACGAGTATGTGCGTGCCTATTTCAAAGCGAGTATGCGCGGGCGCATTCAAAAACGAGTATGCACGTGCCTATTCCAAAACGAGTATGCGCGTGTGCATTCAAAAACGAGTATGCGCGTGCCTCTTCCTCAACGAATATGCGCGTGTGCAATCGAAAACGAGTATGCGCGTGGGCATTCAAAAACGAGTACGCGTGTGCCTGTTCAAAAACGCGTATGCGCGTGCGCAATCAAAACGCGTATACGCGTGCGCATTCAAAAACGAGTACGCGTGTGCCTGTTCAAAAACGCGTATGCGCGTGCGCATTCAAAAACGAGTATGCACGTGCCTATTCCAAAACGAGTACGCGCGTGTGCATTCAAATACGAGTACGCGCGTGTGCATTCAAATACGAGTATGCGTGTGCGCATTCAAAAACGAGTATGCGCGTGTGTCTTCCTCAACGAGTATGCGCCTGTGCAATGGAAAACGAGTATGCGTGTGCGCATTCAAAAACGAGTATGTGCGTGCCTATTTCAAGGCGAGTATGCGCGTGTGCATTCAAAAACGAGTATGCGCGTGCGCATTCAAAAACGAGTACGCGCGTGCCTATTCAAAAACGAGTATGCGCGTGTGCATTCAAAAATGAGTATGCGTGTGCGCGTTCAAAAACGAGTATGCGCGTGCTTATTCCAAAACGGGTATGCGCATGTGTATTCAAAAACGAGTATGCGCGTGCGCAATCCAAAACGAGTATGCGCGTGCGTATTCCGAAACGAGAATGCGCGTGTGCATTCAAAAACGAGTATGCGCGTGCGCATTCAAAACGAGCATACGCGTACGCATTCAAAAACTAGTACGCGTGTGCTTGTTCAAAAACGCGTATGCGCGTGCGCATTCAAAAACGAGTACCCACGTGCCTATTCCAAAACGAGTATGCGCGTGTGCATTCAAATACGAGTATGCGTGTGCGCATTCAAAAACGAGTATGCGCGTGCCTATTCCAAAATGAGTATGCGCGTGTGCATTCAAAAACGAGTATGCGCGTTCGCATTCAAAACGAGTATGCACGTGCCTATTCTAAAACGAGTACGCGCGTGTGCATTCAAATACGAGTATGCGTGTGCGCATTCAAAAACGAGTATGCGCGTGCCTCTTCCTCAACGAATATGCGCGTGTGCAATCGAAAACGAGTATGCGCGTGGGCATTCAAAAACGAGTATGCCCGTGCGTATTCTAAACGAGTATACGCGTGCGCATTCAAAAACGATTACGCGTGTGCCCGTTCAAAAACGCGTATGCGCGTGCGCATTCAAAACGAGTATACGCGTGTGCATTCAAAAACGAGTATGCGTGTGCCTGTTCAAAAACGCGTATGCGCGTGCGCATTCAAAAACGAGTATGCACGTGCCTATTCCAAAACGAGTACGTGCGTGTGCATTCAAATACGAGTATGCGTGTGCGCATTCAAAAACGAGTATGCGCGTGCCTCTTCCTCAACGAGTATGCGCGTGTGCAATCGAAAACGAGTATGCGCGTGGGCATTCAAAAACGAGTACGTGCGTGCCTATTCAAAAACGAGTATGCGCGTGTGCATTCAAAAACGAGTATGCGTGTGCGCGTTCAAAAACAAGTATGCGCGTGCTTATTCCAAAACGAGTATGCGCATGTGCATTCAAAAACGAGTATGCGCGTGCCCATTCAAAAAGAGTATACGCATGCGCATTCAAAAACGAGTACGCGTGTGCCTGTTAAAAAACGCGTTTGCGCGTACGCATTCAAAAACGAGTATGCACGTGCCTATTCCAAAACGAGTATGCGCGTGTGCATTCAAACACGAGTATGCGTGTGCGCATTCAAAAACGAGTATGCGCGTGCCTATTCCAAAACGAGTATGCGCGTGTGCATTCAAAAACGAGTATGCGCGTGCGCATTCAAAAACGAGTACGCGCGTGCCTATTCGAAAACGAGTATGCGCGTGCGCATTCAAAAAAAGTACGCGTGTGCATGTTCAAAAACGCGTATGCGCGTTCGCATTCAAAAACGAGTACGCGGGTGCCTGTTCAAAAACGCGTATACGCGTGCGCATTCAAAAACGAGTATGCACGTGCCTATTCCAAAACGAGTATGCGCGTGTGCATTCAAAAACGAGTATGCGCGTGCCTATTCCAAAACGAGTATGCGCGTGCCTCTTCCTCAACGAATATGCGCGTGTGCAATCGAAAACGAGTATGCGCGTGGGCATTCAAAAACGAGTATGCGCGCGCGTACTCTAAACGAGTATACGCGTGCGCATTCAAAAACGAGAACGCGTGTGCCTGTTCAAAAACGCGTATGCGCGTGCGCATTCAAAACGAGTATACGCGTGCGCATTCAATAACGAGTACGCGTGTGCCTGTTCAAAAACGCGTATGCGCGTGCGCATTCAAAAACGAGTATGCACGTGCCTTTTCCAAAACGAGTACGCGCGTGTGCATTCAAATACGAGTATGCGTGTGCGCATTCAAAAACGAGTATGCGCGTGCCTCTTCCTCAACGAGTATGCGCGTGTGCAATCGAAAACGAGTATGCGTGTGCGCATTCAAAAACGAGTATGTGCGTGCCTATTTCAAAGCGAGTATGCGCGTGTGCATTCAAAAACGAGTATGCGCGTGCGCATTCAAAAACGTGCACGCGCGTGCCTATTCAAAAACGAGTATGCGCGTGTGCATATAAAAACGAGTATGCGTGTGCGCGTTCAAAAACGAGTATGCGCGTGCTTATTCCAAAACGGGTATGCGCATGTGCATTCAAAAACGAGTATGCGCGTGCGCAATCCAAAACGAGTATGCGCGTGCGTATTCCGAAACGAGAATGCGCGTGTGCATTCAAAAACGAGTATGCGCGTGCGCATTCAAAGCGAGAATACGCGTACGCATTCAAAAACTAGTACGCGTGTGCTTGTTCAAAAACGCGTATGCGCGTGCGCATTCAAAAACGAGTACCCATGTGCCTATTCCAAAACGAGTATGCGCGTGTGCATTCAAATACGAGTATGCGTGTGCGCATTCAAAAACGAGTATGCGCGTGCCTATTCCAAAATGAGTATGCGCGTGTGCATTCAAAAACGAGTATGCCCGTGCGCATTCAAAACGAGTATACGCGTGCGCATTGAAAACCGAGTACGCGTGTGCCTGTTCAAAAACGCGTATGCGCGTGCGCATTCAACAACGAGTATGCACGTGCCTATTCTAAAACGAGTACGCGCGTGTGCATTCAAATACGAGTATGCGTGTGCGCATTCAAAAACGAGTATGCGCGTGCCTCTTCCTCAACGAATATGCGCGTGTGCAATCGAAAACGAGTATGCGCGTGGGCATTCAAAAACGAGTATGCGCGTGCGTATTCTAAACGAGTATACGCGTGCGCATTCAAAAACGAGTACGCGTGTGCCTGTTTAAAAACGCGTATGCGCGTGCGCATTCAAAACGAGTATACGCGTGTGCATTCAAAAACGACTACGCGTGTGCCTGTTCAAAAACGCGTATGCGCGTGCGCATTCAAAAACGAGTATGCACGTGCCTATTCCAAAACGAGTACGCGCGTGTGCATTCAAATACGAGTATGCGTGTGTGCATTCAAAAACGAGTATGCGCGTGCCTCTTCCTCAACGAGTATGCGCGTGTGCAATCGAAAACGAGTATGCGCGAGGGCATTCAAAAACGAGTACGTGCGTGCCTATTCAAAAACGAGTATGCGCATGTGCATTCAAAAACAAGTATGCGTGTGCGCGTTCAAAAACGAGTATGCGCGTGCTTATTCCAAAACGAGTATGCGCATGTGCATTCAAACACGAGTATGCGCGTGCCCATTCAAAAAGAGTATACGCGTGCGCATTCAAAAACGAGTACGCGTGTGCCTGTTCAAAAACGAGTATGCGCGTGCGCATTCCAAAACGAGTATGCGCGTGCGTATTCCGAAACGAGTATGCGCGTGTGCATTCAAAAACGAGTATGCGTGTGCGCATTCAAAAACGAGTATGCGCGTGCGCATTCCGAAACGAGTATACGCGTGCGCATTATAAAACGAGTACGCGCGTGCATATTCAAAACTGAGTATGCGGGTGTGCATTCAAAACGAGTATACGCGTGCACATTCAAAAACGAGTACGCGTGTCCATGCTCAAAAACGCGTACGCGCGTGCGCATTCGACAACGAGCACGCGCGTGCCTATTCAAAAACGAGTATGCGCGTGTGCATTCAAATACGAGTATGCGTGGGCGCATTAAAAAACGAGTATGCGATTGCCTTTTCCAAAACGAGTATGCGCGTGTGCATTCAAAAACGAGTATGCGCGTGCCTATTCCAAAACGAGTATGCGCGTGTGCATTCAAAAACGAGTATGCGCGTGCGTATTCTAAACGAGTATACGCGTGCGCAATCAAAAACGAGTACGCGGGTGCCTGTTCAAAAACGCGTATACGCGTGCGCATTCAAAAACGAGTATGCACGTGCCTATTCGAAAAAGAGTATGCGCGTGTGCATTCCAAAACGAGTATGCGCGTGCCTATTCCAAAACGAGTATGCGCGTGTTCATTCAAAAACGAGTATGCGCGTGCGCATTCAAAAACGAGTACGCGCGTGCCTATTCTAAACGAATATGCGCGTGTGCATTCAAAAACGAGTATGCGTGTGCGCGTTCAAAAACGAGTATGCGCGTGCTTATTCCAAAACGGGTATGCGCATGTGCATTCAAAAACGAAACTCTGCAACTAGAAAATCCACAACTATAAACTCAAGTAGAAACCCCCCAACTGGAAACTCCGCAACTAGAAACTCCGCAACTAGAAAATCCACAACTAGAAATTTCACAACTAGAAACTCCCCAACAAGAAACTCCACAACTAGAAACTCCACAACTAGAAACTCCACAACTAGAGACTGCACAACTAGAGACTTTGCATTTAGAAACTCCTCAGATAGAAACTACACAACTAGAAACTCCACGACTAGAGATTCTATAAGTAGAAACTCCGCAGCTAAAATTTCCACAACTACAAACTCCACAACTAGAAACTCCACAACTAGGAACTCTGCAAATAGAAAATCTACAACAAGGAACTCGAAAACTAAAAACTCCAACTAGAAACTCTACAACTAGAGACTTCACAACTAGAAACTCCACAAATAGACACTCCACAACTAGAAACTCCACAACTAGAGACTCCACAACTAGGAACTCCAAAATTGAGACTCCACAACTAGAAACTACACAGATTGAAATTCCACAACTAGAAACTTCACAACTGGAAACTCCGCAACTAGAAACTCTGCAACTAGAAACTTTACAGCTAGAAACTCCACAACTTGAGACTTCGCAAATAGAAACTCGTCAACTGGAAACTCAACCACTAGAAATTCCACAGCTAGAAACTCCACAACTAGAAACTCCACAACTTGAAACCCAACAAATAGATACTACACAACTACAGACTCCACAACTTGAAGCACCACAACTAGATACTCCACAATTACAAATTCCGCAACTAGAAACTCCACAACTAGAAACTCCTCAACTAGAAACTCCCCACTAGAAACTTCACAACTAGAATCTCTGCAACTAGTAACTCCGCATCTAGAAACTCTGCAACTAGAAACTCCGCAACTAGAAACTCCACAGCTAGAAACCCCACAACTATAAACTTCACAACTAGCAACTCAACAACTAGAGACTGCACAACTAGAGACTCCGCCACTAGAAACTCCACAACTAGTAACTCCGCAACTACAAACTCTGCAACTAGAAACTCCGCAACTAGAAACTCCACAGCTAGAAACTCCACAACTTCAAACACCACAACTAGATACTCCACAACTACAAATTCCACAACTAGAGACTCCACAACTAGAAACACCACATCTAGAAACTCCGCAACAACAAACTCTGCAACCAGAAACTCCACAACTAGAATTTCCACAGCTAGAGACTCAACAACTAGAGGCTCCTCAACTAAAAGCTCCACAACTAGAAACTCTGACACTTGAAACCCGACAACTAGAAACTCAACAACTAGAAACTCCACACCTATAAATTCCTCAACTTGAAACTCCACAACTAAAACTCCACAACTAGAAACTCCACAACTAGAAACTCCGCAACTAGAAACTCCCCAACTAGAAACTCCACAACTAGATTCTCCACAACTACAAATTCCACAACTAGAAACTCCACAACTAGAAACTCCACAACTTGAAACTCCGCAACTAGAAACTCCACAGCTAGAAACTCCACAACTTGAGACTTCGCAACAAGAAGCTTGGCAACTAGAATCTCCACAACTAGAAACTCTGCAACTAGAAACTCCGCAACTACAAACTCCGCAACTAGAAACTCCACAGCTAGAAACTCCACAACTAGAAACTCCACAACTTGAGAGTTCGCAACTGGAAACCCCACAACTAGAAACTCCACAACTAGAGACTCCACAACTAGAAACTCCACCACTAGAAACTCCACAACTACGATTCTCACAACTAGAAACTCAACAACTAGAAACTCCGCAAGTGGAAACTGTGCAACTAGAAACTCCGCAACTAGAAACTCCACAGCTAGAAACCCCACAACTATAAACTTCACAACTAGCAACTCAACAACTAGAGACTGCACAACTAGAGACTCCGCAACTAGAAACTCCACAGCTAGTAACTCCGCAACTAGAAACTCCACAACTTGAAACTCCGCCACTAGAATCTCCACAACTAGAAAACTCCGCCACTAGAAACTCTGCAACTAGAAACTCCACCACTAGAAACTCCACAACTACGAACCTCACAACTAGAAACTCAACAACTAGAAACTACGCCACTAGAAACTGTGCAACTAGAAACTCCGCAACTAGAAACTCCACAGCTAGAAACCCCACAACTATAAACTTCACAACTAGCAACTCAACAACTAGAGACTGCACAACTAGAGACTCCGCAACTAGAAACTCCACAGCTAGTAACTCCGCAACTAGAAAATCCATAACTTGAAACTCCGCCACTAGAATCTCCACAACTAGAAAACTCCGCAACTAGAAACTCCACAGCTAGAAACTCCACAACTTGAGACTTCGCAAATAGAAACTCGTCAACTAGAAACTCAACAACTACAAACTCCACAGCTAGAAACTCCACAACTAGAAACTCCACAACTTTAGAGTTCGCAACTAGAAACCCCACAACTAGAAACTCCACAACTAGAGACTCCACAACTAGAAACTCCACCACTAGAAACTCCACAACTACGAACCTCACAACTAGAAACTCAACAACTAGAAACTCCGCCACTAGAAACTGTGCAACTAGAAACTCCGCAACTAGAAACTCCACAGCTAGAAACCCCACAACTATAAACTTCACAACTAGCAACTCAACAACTAGAGACTGCACAACTAGAGACTCCGCAACTAGAAACTCCACAGCTAGTAACTCCGCAACTAGAAACTCCACAACTTGAAACTCCGCCACTAGAATCTCCAAAACTAGAAAACTCCGCCACTGGAAACTCTGCAACTAGAAACTCCACCACTAGAAACTCCACAACTACGAACCTCACAACTAGAAACTCAACAACTAGAAACTACGCCACTAGAAACTGTGCAACTAGAAACTCCGCAACTAGAAACTCCACAGCTAGAAACCCCACAACTATAAACTTCACAACTAGCAACTCAACAACTAGAGACTGCACAACTAGAGACTCCGCAACTAGAAACTCCACAGCTAGTAACTCCGCAACTAGAAAATCCATAACTTGAAACTCCGCCACTAGAATCTCCACAACTAGAAAACTCCGCAACTAGAAACTCCACAGCTAGAAACTCCACAACTTGAGACTTCGCAAATAGAAACTCGTCAACTAGAAACTCAACAACTACAAACTCCACAGCTAGAAACTCCACAACTAGAAACTCCACAACTTTAGAGTTCGCAACTAGAAACCCCACAACTAGAAACTCCACAACTAGAGACTCCACTACTAGAAACTCCACCACTAGAAACTCCACAACTACGAACCTCACAACTAGAAACTCAACAACTAGAAACTCCGCCACTAGAAACTGTGCAACTAGAAACTCCGCAACCAGAAACTCCACAGCTAGAAACCCCACAACTATAAACTTCACAACTAGCAACTCAACAACTAGAGACTGCACAACTAGAGACTCCGCAACTAGAAACTCCACAGCTAGTAACTCCGCAACTAGAAACTCCACAACTTGAAACTCCGCCACTAGAATCTCCACAACTAGAAAACTCCGCCACTAGAAACTCTGCAACTAGAAACTCCACCACTAGAAACTCCACAACTACGAACCTCACAACTAGAAACTCAACAACTAGAAACTACGCCACTAGAAACTGTGCAACTAGAAACTCCGCAACTAGAAACTCCACAGCTAGAAACCCCACAACTATAAACTTCACAACTAGCAACTCAACAACTAGAGACTGCACAACTAGAGACTCCGCAGCTAGAAACTCCACAGCTAGTAACTCCGCAACTAGAAAATCCATAACTTGAAACTCCGCCACTAGAATCTCTACAACTAGAAAACTCCGCAACTAGAAACTCCACAGCTAGAAACTCCACAACTTGAGACTTCGCAAATAGAAACTCGTCAACTAGAAACTCAACAACTACAAACTCCACAGCTAGAAACTCCACAACTAGAAACTCCACAACTTTAGAGTTCGCAACTAGAAACCCCACAACTAGAAACTCCACAACTAGAGACTCCACAACTAGAAACTCCACCACTAGAAACTCCACAACTACGAACCTCACAACTAGAAACTCAACAACTAGAAACTCCGCCACTAGAAACTGTGCAACTAGAAACTCCGCAACCAGAAACTCCACAGCTAAAAACCCCACAACTATAAACTTCACAACTAGCAACTCAACAACTAGAGACTGCACAACTAGAGACTCCGCAACTAGAAACTCCACAGCAAGTAACTCCGCAACTAGAAAATCCATAACTTGAAACTCCGCCACTAGAATCTCCACAACTAGAAAACTCCGCAACTAGAAACTCCACAGCTAGAAACTCCACAACTTGAAACACCACAACTAGATACTCCACAACTACAAATTCCACAACTAGAAACTCCACAACTAGAAACTCCACAACTAGAAACTCCGCAACTAGAAACTCCACAGCTAGAAACTCCACAACTTGAGACTTCGCAACAAGAAACTCGGCAACTAGAATCTCCACAACTAGAAACTCTGCAACTAGAAACTCCGCAACTACAAACTCCACATCTAGAAACTCCACAACTTGAGACTTCCCAACAAGAAACCCGGCAACTAGAATCTCCGCAACTAGAAACTCTGCAACTAGAAACTCCGCAACTACAAACTCAACAACTAGAAACTCCACAGCTAGAAACTCCACAACTAGAAACTCCGCAACTTGAGAGTTCGCCACTAGAAACTCTACAACTAGAAACTCCACAACTAGAGACTTCACAACTAGAAACTCCACCACTAGAAATTCCACAACTACAAACCTCACAACTAGAAACTCCATAACTAGAAACTCCGCAACTGGAATTTCCACAGCCAGAAACTCTACAACTTAAAATCCACATCTAGAAACTCCGCAACAACAAAATCTGCAACTAGAAACTCCACAACTAGAATTTCCACAGCTAGAGACTCAACAACTAGAGACTTCTCAACTAAAAGCTCCACAACTAGACACTCCACAACTAGAAACTCCGCAACTAGAAACCCGACAACTAAAAACTCAACAACTACAACCTCCAAACCTATTAATTCCTCCACTTGAAACTCCGCAACTAAAACTCCACAACTAGAAACTCCACAACTAGAAACTCAACAACTGGAAACTCCGCAACTAGAAACTCCCAAGCTAGAAACTCTACAACTAGAAACTCAACAACTAGAAACTCCGCTACTAGAAACTGTGCAACTAGAAACTCCGCAACTAGAAACTCCACAGCTAGAAACCCCACAACTATAAACTCCACAACAAGCAACTCAACAACTAGAGACTGCACAACTACAAACTCCGCAACTAGAAACTCCACAGCTAGAAACTCCACAACTTGAGACTTCGCAAATAGAAACTCGTCAACTAGAAACTCAACAACTACAAACTCCACAGCTAGAAACTCCACAACTAGAAACTCCACAACTTTAGAGTTCGCAACTAGAAACCCCACAACTAGAAACTCCACAACTAGAGACTCCACAACTAGAAACTCCACCACTAGAAACTCCACAACTACGAACCTCACAACTAGAAACTCAACAACTAGAAACTCCGCCACTAGAAACTGTGCAACTAGAAACTCCGCAACTAGAAACTCCACAGCTAGAAACCCCACAACTATAAACTTCACAATTAGCAACTCAACAACTTGAGACTGCACAACTAGAGACTCCGCAACTAGAAACTCCACAGCTAGTAACTCCGCAACTAGAAAATCCATAACTTGAAACTCCGCCACTCGAATCTCCACAACTAGAAAACTCCGCAACTAGAAACTCCACAGCTAGAAACTCCACAACTTGAAACACCACAACTAGATACTCCACAACTACAAATTCCACAACTAGAAACTCCACAACTAGAAACTCCACAACTAGAAACTCCGCAACTAGAAACTCCACAGCTAGAAACTCCACAACTTGAGACTTCGCAACAAGAAACTCGGCAACTAGAATCTCCACAACTAGAAACTCTGCAACTAGAAACTCCGCAACTACAAACTCCACAGCTAGAAACTCCACAACTTGAGACTTCGCAAATAGAAACTCGTCAACTAGAAACTCAACAACTAGAAACTCCACAGCTAGAGAGCTCACCACTAGAAACTCCACAACTAGAAACTCCACAACTAGAGACTCCACAACTAGAAACTTCACCACTAGAAATTCCACAACTACAAACCTCACAACTAGAAACTCCACAACTAGAAACTCCGACACTGGAAACTCCACAGCCAGAAACTCTACAACTAGAAAAACCACTTCTAGAAACTCCGCAACAACAAACTCTGCAACTAGAAACTCCATAACTAGAATTTCCACAGCTAGAGACTCAACAACTAGAGACTCCTCAACTAAAAGCTCCACAACTAGACACTCCACAACTAGAAACTCCGCAACTAGAAACCCGACAACTAGAAACTCAACAACTACAAACTCCACACCTATAAAGTCCTCAACTTGAAACTCCACAACTAAAACTCCACAACTAGAAACTCCACAACTAGAAACTCCACAACTTGAAACTCCGCAACTAGAAACTCCCCAACTAGGAACTCCACAACTAGAAACTCTGCAGCTAGAAACTCTGCAAATAGAAACTCTGCAACTAGAAACTCCACAACTAGAAAACCCTCAACTATAAACTTCACAACTAGAAACTCAACAACTAGAGACTGCACAACTAGAAACTCCGCAACTAGAAACTCCGCAGCTAGAAACTCCGCAACTAGAAACTCCACAACTTAATACTCTGCAACTCGAAACTCTGCAACTAGAAAATCCACAGATAGAAACTCCACAACTTGAAACACCACAACTAAATACTCCACAACTACAAATTCCACAACTAGAAACTCCACCACTTGAAACTCCACAACTAGAAACTCCACAGCTAGAAACTCCACAACTTGAGACTTCCCAACAAGAAACCCGGCAACTAGAATCTCCGCAACTAGAAACTCTGCAACTAGAAACTCCGCAACTACAAACTCCGCAACTAGAAACTCCACAGCTAGAAACTCCACAACTTGAGACTTCGCAAATAGAAACTCGTCAACTAGAAACTCAACAACTAGAAACTCCACAGCTAGAAACTCCACAACTAGAAACTCCGCAACTTGAGAGTTCGCCACTAGAAACTCTACAACTAGAAACTCCGCAACTAGAGACTTCAAAACTAGAAACTCCACCACTAGAAATTCCACAACTACAAACCTCACAACTAGAAACTCCATAACTAGAAACTCCGCAACTGGAATTTCCACAGCCAGAAACTCTACAACTTAAAAACCACATCTAGAAACTCCGCAACAACAAAATCGGCAACTAGAATCTCCACAACTAGAAACTCTGCAACTAGAAACTCCTCAACTACAAACTCCGCAACTAGAAACTCCACAGCTAGAAACTCCACAACTAGAAACTCCACAACTTGAGAGTTCGCATCTAGAAACCCCACAACTAGAAACTCCACAACTAGAGACTCCACAACTAGAAACTCCACCACTAAAAACTCCACAACTACGAACCTCACAACTAGAAACTCAACAACTAGAAACTCCGCAAGTGGAAACTGTGCAACTAGAAACTCCGCAACTAGAAACTCCACAGCTAGAAACCCCACAACTATAAACTTCACAACTAGCAACTCAACAACTAGAGACTGCACAACTAGAGACTCCGCAACTAGAAACTCCACAGCTAGTAACTCCGCAACTAGAAACTCCACAACTTGAAACTCCGCCACTAGAATCTCCACAACTAGAAAACTCCGCCACTAAAAACTCTGCAACTAGAAACTCCACCACTAGAAACTCCACAACTACGAACCTCACAACTAGAAACTCAACAACTAGAAACTCCGCCACTAGAAACTGTGCAACTAGAAACTCCGCAACTAGAAACTCCACAGCTAGAAACCCCACAACTATAAACTTCACAACTAGCAACTCAACAACTAGAGACTGCACAACTACAAACTCCGCAACTAGAAACTCCACAGCTAGAAACTCCACAACTTGAGACTTCGCAAATAGAAACTCGTCAACTAGAAACTCAACAACTACAAACTCCACAGCTAGAAACTCCACAACTAGAAACTCCACAACTTTAGAGTTCGCAACTAGAAACCCCACAACTAGAAACTCCACAACTAGAGACTCCACAACTAGAAACTCCACCACTAGAAACTCCACAACTACGAACCTCACAACTAGAAACTCAACAACTAGAAACTCCGCCACTAGAAACTGTGCAACTAGAAACTCCGAAACTAGAAACTCCACAGCTAGAAACCCCACAACTATACACTTCACAACTAGCAACTCAACAACTAGAGACTGCAAAACTAGAGACTCCGCAACTAGAAACTCCACAGCTAGTAACTCCGCAACTAGAAAATCCATAACTTGAAACTCCGCCACTAGAATCTCCACAACTAGAAAACTCCGCAACTAGAAACTCCACAGCTAGAAACTCCACAACTTTAAACACCACAACTAGATACTCCACAACTACAAATTCCACAACTAGAAACTCCACAACTAGAAACTCCACAACTAGAAACTCCGCAACTAGAAACTCCACAGCTAGAAACTCCACAACTTGAGACTTCGCAACAAGAAACTCGGCAACTAGAATCTCCACAACTAGAAACTCTTCAACTAGAAACTCCGCAACTACAAACTCCACAGCTAGAAACTCCACAACTTGAGACTTCGCAAATAGAAACTCGTCAACTAGAAACTCAACAACTAGAAACTCCACAGCTAGAGAGCTCACCACTAGAAAATCCACAACTAGAAACTCCACAACTAGAGACTCCACAACTAGAAACTCCACCACTAGAAATTCCACAACTACAAACCTCACAACTAGAAACTCCACAACCAGAAACTCCGACACTGGAATCTCCACAGCCAGAAACTCTACAACTAGAAAAACCACTTCTAGAAACTCCGCAACAACAAACTCTGCAACTAGAAACTCCATAACTAGAATTTCCACAGCTAGAGACTCAACAACTAGAGACTCCTCAACTAAAAGCTCCACAACTAGGCACTCCACAACTAGAAACTCCGCAACTAGAAACCCGACAACTAGAAACTCAGCAACTACAAACTCCACACCTATAAATTCCTCAACTTGAAACTCCACAACTAAAACTCCACAACTAGAAACTCCACAACTAGAAACTCCACAACTAGAAACTCCGCAACTAAAAACTCCCCAACTAGGAACTCCACAACTAGAAACTCTGCAGCTAGAAACTCTGCAAATAGAAACTCCGCAACTAGAAACTCCACAACTAGAAAACCCTCAACTATAAACTTCACAACTAGAAACTCAACAACTAGAGACTGCACAACTAGAAACTCCGCAACTAGAAACTCCGCAGCTAGAAACTCCGCAACTAGAAACTCCACAACTTAATACTCTGCAACTCGAAACTCTGCAACTAGAAAATCCACAGCTAGAAACTCCACAACTTGAAACACCACAACTAAATACTCCACAACTACAAATTCCACAACTAGAAACTCCACAACTTGAAACTCCACAACTAGAAACTCCACAGCTAGAAACTCCACAACTTGAGACTTCCCAACAAGAAACCCGGCAACTAGAATCTCCGCAACTAGAAACTCTGCAACTAGAAACTCCGCAACTACAAACTCCGCAACTAGAAACTCCACAGCTAGAAACTCCGCAACTACAAACTCCGCAACTAGAAACTCCACAGCTAGAAACTCCACAACTAGAAACTCCACAACTTGAGAGTTCGCAACTAGAAACCCCACAACTAGAAACTCCACAACTAGAGACTCCACAACTAGAAACTCCACCACTAAAAACTCCACAACTACGAACCTCACAACTAGAAACTCAACAACTAGAAACTCCGCAAGTGGAAACTGTGCAACTAGAAACTCCGCAACTAGAAACTCCACAGCTAGAAACCCCACAACTATAAACTTCACAACTAGCAACTCAACAACTAGAGACTGCACAACTAGAGACTCCGCAACTAGAAACTCCACAGCTAGTAACTCCGCAACTAGAAACTCCACAACTTGAAACTCCGCCACTAGAATCTCCACAACTAGAAAACTCCGCCACTAAAAACTCTGCAACTAGAAACTCCACCACTAGAAACTCCACAACTACGAACCTCACAACTAGAAACTCAACAACTAGAAACTCCGCCACTAGAAACTGTGCAACTAGAAACTCCGCAACTAGAAACTCCACAGCTAGAAACCCCACAAATATAAACTTCTCAACTAGCAACTCAACAACTAGAGACTGCACAACTACAAACTCCGCAACTAGAAACTCCACAGCTAGAAACTCCACAACTTGAGACTTCGCAAATAGAAACTCGTCAACTAGAAACTCAACAACTACAAACTCCACAGCTAGAAACTCCACAACTAGAAACTCCACAACTTTAGAGTTCGCAACTAGAAACCCCACAACTAGAAACTCCACAACTAGAGACTCCACAACTAGAAACTCCACCACTAGAAACTCCACAACTACGAACCTCACAACTAGAAACTCAACAACTAGAAACTCCGCCACTAGAAACTGTGCAACTAGAAACTCCGAAACTAGAAACTCCACAGCTAGAAACCCCACAACTATAAACTTCACAACTAGCAACTCAACAACTAGAGACTGCACAACTAGAGACTCCGCAACTAGAAACTCCACAGCTAGTAACTCCGCAACTAGAAAATCCATAACTTGAAACTCCGCCACTAGAATCTCCACAACTAGAAAACTCCGCAACTAGAAACTCCACAGCTAGAAACTCCACAACTTGAAACACCACAACTAGATACTCCACAACTACAAATTCCACAACTAGAAACTCCACAACTAGAAACTCCACAACTAGAAACTCCGCAACTAGAAACTCCACAGCTAGAAACTCCACAACTTGAGACTTCGCAACAAGAAACTCGGCAACTAGAATCTCCACAACTAGAAACTCTGCAACTAGAAACTCCGCAACTACAAACTCCACAGCTAGAAACTCCACATCTTGAGACTTCGCAAATAGAAACTCGTCAACTAGAAACTCAACAACTAGAAACTCCAAAGCTAGAAAGTCCACAACTAGAAACTCCACAACTTGAGAGCTCACCACTAGAAACTCCACAACTAGACACTCCACCACTAGAAATTCCACAACTACAAACCTCACAACTAGAAACTCCACAACTAGAAACTCCGACACTGGAAACTCCACAGCCAGAAACTCTACAACTAGAAAAACCACTTCTAGAAACTCCGCAACAACAAACTCTGCAACTAGAAACTCCATAACTAGAATTTCCACAGCTAGAGACTCAGCAACTAGAGACTCCTCAACTAAAAGCTCCACAACTAGACACTCCACAACTAGAAACTCCGCAACTAGAAACCCGACAACTAGAAACTCAACAACTACAAACTCCACACCTATAAATTCCTCAACTTGAAACTCCACAACTAAAACTCCACAACTAGAAACTCCACAACTAGAAACTCCACAACTAGAAACTCCGCAACTAGAAACTCCCCAACTAGAAACTCCACAACTAGAAACTCTGCAGCTAGAAACTCTGCAAATAGAAACTCCGCAACTAGAAACTCCACAACTAGAAAACCCTCAACTATAAACTTCACATTTAGAAACTCAACAACTAGAGACTGCACAACTAGAAACTCCGCAACTAGAAACTCCGCAGCTAGAAACTCCGCAACTAGAAACTCCACAACTTAATACTCTGCAACTCGAAACTCTGCAACTAGAAAATCCACAGCTAGAAACTCCACAACTTGAAACACCACAACTAAATACTCCACAACTACAAATTCCACAACTAGAAACTCCACAACTAGAAACTCCACAACTAGAAGCTCCACAGCTAGAAACTCCACAACTTGAGACTTCCCAACAAGAAACCCGGCAACTAGAATCTCCGCAACTAGAAACTCTGCAACTAGAAACTCCGCCACTACAAACTCCGCAACTAGAAACTCCACAGCTAGAAACTCCACAACTTGAGACTTCGCAAGTATAAACTCGTCAACTAGAAACTCAACAACTAGAAACTCCACAGCTAGAAACTCCACAACTAGAAACTCCGCAACTTGAGAGTTCGCCACTAAAAACTCTACAACTAGAAACTCCACAACTAGAGACTTCACAACTAGAAACTCCACCACTAGAAATTCCACAACTACAAACCTCACAACTAGAAACTCCATAACTAGAAACTCCGCAACTGGAATTTCCACAGCCAGAAACTCTACAACTTAAAAACCACATCTAGAAACTCCGCAACAACAAAATCTGCAACTAGAAACTCCACAACTAGAATTTCCACAGCTAGAAACTCAACAACTAGAGACTTCTCAACTAAAAGCTCCACAACTAGACACTCCACAAATAGAAACTCCGAAACTAGAAACCCGACAACTAAAAACTCAACAACTACAACCTCCAAACCTATTAATTCCTCCACTTGAAACTCCACAACTTAAACTCCACAACTAGAAACTCCACAACTAGAAACTCAACAACTGGAAACTCTGCAACTAGAAACTCCCAAGCTAGAAACTCTACAACTAGAAACTCTGCAGCTAGAAACTCCGCAACTAGAAACTCTGCAAATAGAAACTCCGCAACTAGAAACTCCACAGCTAGAAACCCCTCAACTATAAACTTCACAACTAGAAACTCAACAACTAGAGACTGCACAACTAGAGACTCCGCAACTAGAAACTCCGCAACTAGAAACTCCACAACTTGAAACTATGCAACTCGAAACTCTGCAACTAGAAAATCCACAACTATAAACTCAAGTAGAAACTCCCCAACTGGAAACTCCGCAACTAGAAACTCCACAGCTAGAAACTCCACAACTAGAAACTCCGCAACTTGAGAGCTCACCACTAGAAACTCCACAACTAGAAACTCCACAACTAGAGACTCCACAACTAGAAACTCCACCACTAGAAATTCCACAACTACAAACCTCACAACTAGAAACTCCACAACTAGAAACTCCGACACTGGAAACTCTACAGCCAGAAACTCTACAACTAGAAAAACCACTTCTAGAAACTCCGCAACAACAAACTCTGCAACTAGGAACTCCACAACTAGAATTTCCACAGCTAGAGACTCAACAACTAGAGACTCCTCAACTAAAAGCTCCACAACTAGACACTCCACAACTAGAAACTCCGCAACTAGAAACCCGACAACTAGAAACTCAACAACTACAAACTCCACACCTATAAATTCCTCAACTTGAAACTCCACAACTAAAACTCCACAACTAGAAACTCCACAACTAGAAACTCCACAACTAGAAACTTCGCAACTAGAAACTCCCCAACTAGAAACTCCACAACTAGAAACTCTGCAGCTAGAAACTCTGCAAATAGAAACTCCGCAACTAGAAACTCCACAACTAGAAAACCCTCAACTATAAACTTCACAACTAGAAACTCAACAACTAGAGACTCCACAACTAGAAACTCCGCAACTAAAAACTCCGCAGCTAGAAACTCCGCAACTAGAAACTCCACAACTTAATACTCTGCAACTCGAAACTCTGCAACTAGAAAATCCACAGCTAGAAACTCCACAACTTAAAACACCACAACTAAATACTCCACAACTACAAATTCCACAACTAGAAACTCCACAATTAGAAACTCCACAGCTAGAAACTCCACAACTTGAGACTTCCCAACAAGAAACTCGGCAACTAGAATCTCCGCAACTAGAAACTCTGCAACTAGAAACTCCGCAACTACAAACTCCGCAACTAGAAACTCCACAGCTAGAAACTCCACAACTTGAGACTTCGCAAATAGAAACTCGTCAACTAGAAACTCAACAACTAGAAACTAAACAGCTAGAAACTCCACAACTAGAAACTCCGCAACTTGAGAGTTCGCCACTAGAAACTCTACAACTAGAAACTCCACAACTAGAGACTTCACAACTAGAAACTCCACCACTAGAAATTCCACAACTACAAACCTCACAACTAGAAACTCCGCAACTGGAATTTCCACAGCCAGAAACTCTACAACTTAAAAACCACATCTAGAAACTCCGCAACAACAAAATCTGCAACTAGAAACTCCACAACTAGAATTTCCACAGCTAGAAACTCAACAACTAGAGACTTCTCAACTAAAAGCTCCACAACTAGACACTCCACAACTAGAAACTCCGCAACTAGAAACCCGACAACTAAAAACTCAACAACTACAACCTCCAAACCTATTAATTCCTCCACTTGAAACTCCACAACTTAAACTCCACAACTAGAAACTCCACAACTAGAAACTCAACAACTGGAAACTCTGCAACTAGAAACTCCCAAGCTAGAAACTCTACAACTAGAAACTCTGCAGCTAGAAACTCCGCAACTAGAAACTCTGCAAATAGAAACTCCGCAACTAGAAACTCCACAGCTAGAAACCCCTCAACTATAAACTTCACAACTAGAAACTCAACAACTAGAGACTGCACAACTAGAGACTCCGCAACTAGAAACTCCGCAACTAGAAACTCCACAACTTGAAACTATGCAACTCGAAACTCTGCAACTAGAAAATCCACAACTATAAACTCAAGTAGAAACTCCCCAACTGGAAACTCCGCAACTAGAAACTCCACAGCTAGAAACTCCACAACTAGAAACTCCGCAACTTGAGAGCTCACCACTAGAAACTCCACAACTAGAAACTCCACAACTAGAGACTCCACAACTAGAAACTCCACCACTACAAATTCCACAACTACAAACCTCACAACTAGAAACTCCACAACTAGAAACTCCGACACTGGAAACTCCACAGCCAGAAACTCTACAACTAGAAAAACCACTTCTAGAAACTCCGCAACAACAAACTCTGCAACTAGGAACTCCACAACTAGAATTTCCACAGCTAGAGACTCAACAACTAGAGACTCCTCAACTAAAAGCTCCACAACTAGACACTCCACAACTAGAAACTCCGCAACTAGAAACCCGACAACTAGAAACTCAACAACTACAAACTCCACAACTATAAATTCCTCAACTTGAAACTCCACAACTAAAACTCCACAACTAGAAACTCCACAACTAGAAACTCCACAACTAGAAACTTCGCAACTAGAAACTCCCCAACTAGAAACTCCACAACTAGAAACTCTGCAGCTAGAAACTCTGCAAATAGAAACTCCGCAACTAGAAACTCCACAACTACGAACCTCACAACTAGAAACTCAACAACTAGAAACTCCGCAAGTGGAAACTGTGCAACTAGAAACTCCGCAACTAGAAACTCCACAGCTAGAAACCCCACAACTATAAACTTCACAACTAGCAACTCAACAACTAGAGACTGCACAACTAGAGACTCCGCAACTAGAAACTCCACAGCTAGTAACTCCGCAACTAGAAACTCCACAACTTGAAACTCCGCCACTAGAATCTCCACAACTAGAAAACTCCGCCACTAAAAACTCTGCAACTAGAAACTCCACCACTATAAACTCCACAACTACGAACCTCACAACTAGAAACTCAACAACTAGAAACTCCGCCACTAGAAACTGTGCAACTAGAAACTCCGAAACTAGAAACTCCACAGCTAGAAACCCCACAACTATAAACTTCACAACTAGCAACTCAACAACTAGAGACTGCACAACTAGAGACTCCGCAACTAGAAACTCCACAGCTAGTAACTCCGCAACTAGAAAATCCATAACTTGAAACTCCGCCACTAGAATCTCCACAACTAGAAAACTCCGCAACTAGAAACTCCACAGCTAGAAACTCCACAACTTGAAACACCACAAGCTTTTAGTTGAAGGGAGCTTTTAGTTGAAGAGTCTCTAGTTGTTGAGTCTCTAGCTGTGGAAATTCTAGTTGTGGCGTTTCTAGTTGAAGAGTTTGTTGTTGCGGAGTTTCAAGATGGTGTTTTTCTAGTTGTAGAGTTTCTGGCTGTGGAGTTTCCAGTTGCGGAGTTTCTAGTAGTGGAGTTTCTAGTTCTGAGGTTTGTAGTTGTGGAGTTTCAAGTGATAGAGTTTCTAGTTGTGGAATCTCTAGTTGTGGAGTTTCTAGTTGTGGAGTATCTAAATGCGAACTCTAAAGTTGTGGAGTTTCTAGTTGTGGGGTTTCTAGCTGAGGAGTTTTTAGTTGTTGAGTTTCTAGTTGACGAGTTTCTATTTGCGAAGACTCAAGTGTTGGAGTTTCTAGCTGTGGAGTTTCTAGTTGCGGAGTTTGTAGTTGCGGAGTTACTAGTTGCAGAGTTTCTAGTTGTGGAGATTCTATTTGCCGAGTTTCTTGTTGCGAAGTCTCAAGTTTTGGAGTTTCAAGCTGTGGAGTTTCTAGTTGCGGAGTTTCTAGTTGTGGAGTTTCTAGTTTTGGAGTTTCTAGTTGTGGAATTTGTAGTTGTGGAGTATCTAGTTGTGGTGTTTCAAGTTGTGGAGTTTCTAGCTGTTGAGTTTCTAGTTGCGGAGTTTCTAGTGGCAGAGTTTCTAGCTGCGGAGTTTTCTAGTTGTGGAGATTCTAGTGGCGGAGTTTCAAGTTGTGGAGTTTTTAGTTGTGGGGTTTCTAGCTGTGTAGTTTCTAGTTGCGGAGTTTCTAGTTGCAGAGTTTCTAGCTTTGGAGTTTCTAGTCGCGGAGTTTCTAGTTGCGGAGTTTCTAGTCGCGGAGTTTCTGGTTGCAGAGTTTCTAGTTGCGGAGTTTCTAGATGCAGAGTTTCTAGTTGTGGAGTTTCTAGTTGTGGAGTTTTAGTTGTGGAGTTTAAAGTTGTGGAATTTCAAGTTCTGGAATTTATAGGTGTCGAGTTTCTAGTTGTTGAGTGTCTAGTTGTGGAGTTTCTAGTTGCGGAGTTTCTAGTTGTGGAGTTTCTACTTGTGGAGTTTCTAGTTGTGGAGTTTTGAGTTGCGGAGCTTCTGGTTGCGGAGTTTCAGGTTGTGGAGTTTCTAGTGGTGGAGTTGGTAGTTGTGGAGTATCTTGTTGTGGAGTTTCAAGTTGAGGAGTTTCTAGTTGTTGAGTTTCTCGTTGCTGAGTTTCTAGTCGCGAAGTCTCAAATTGTGGAGTTTCTAGCTGTGGATTTTGAAGTTGTAGAGTTCCTAGTTGCGGAGTGTCTAGATGGAAGTTTCTAGTTGTTGATTTTCTTGTTGACGAGTTTCTTTTTGCGAAGTCTCAAGTTGTGGAGTTTCTAGCTGTGGAGTTTCTAGTTGCGGAGTTTGTAGCTGCGGAGTTTCTAGTTGCAGAGTTTCTAGTTGTGGAGATTCTAGTGTCCGAGTTTCTTGTTGCGAAGTCTCAAGTTGTGGAGTTTCTAGCTGTGGAGTTTCTAGTTGCGGAGTTTCTAGTTGCGGAGTTTCTAGTTGCGGAGTTTCTAGTTGTGGAGTTTCTAGTTGTGGAATTTGTAGTTGTGGAGTATCGTATTGTGGTGTTTCAAGTTGTGGAGGTTCTAGCTGTGGAGTTTCTAGTTGTGGAGTTTCTAGTTGCAGAGTTTCTAGTTGCGGAGTTTTCTAGTTGTGGAGATTCTAGTGGCGGAGTTTCAAGTTGTGGGGTTTCTAGTTGCGGAGTTACTAGCTGTGGAGTTTGTAGTGGCGGAGTCTCTAGTTGTGCAGTCTCTAGTTGTTGAGTTGGTAGTTGTGAAGTATATAGTTGTGGGGTTTCTAGCTGTGGAGTTTCTAGTTGCGGAGTTTCTAGTTGCAAAGTTTCTAGTTGCGGAATTTCTAGTTGCAGAGATTCTAGTTGGGGAGTTTCTAGTTGGGGAGTTTCTAGTTGCGGAGTTTCTAGTTGTGGAGTTTCTAGTTGCGGAATTCGTAGTTGTGGAGTATCTAGTTTTGGTGTTTCAAGTTGTGGAGTCTGTAGTTGTGGAGTATCTATATGTTGGGTTTCAAGTTGTGGAGTTTCTAGCTGTGGAGTTTCTAGTGGTTGAGTTTACAGTTGACGAGTTTCTATTTGCGAAGTCTCAAGTTGTGGAGTTTCTAGCAGTAAAGTTTCTAGTTGCAGAGTTTCTAGTTGCGAAGTTTCCAGTTGTGGAGTTTCCAGTTGTGGAAATTCAATCTGTGTAGTTTCTAGTTGTGGAGTCTCAATTTTGGAGTTCCTAGTTGTGGAGTCTCTAGTTGTCGAGTTTATAGTTGTGGAGTGTCTATTTGTGGAGTTTCTAGTTGTGAAGTTTCTAGTTTTGGAGTTTCTAGTTGGAGTTTTTAGTTTTCGAGCTTCTAGTTGTAGATTTTCTATTTGCAGAGTTCCTCGTTGTTGGGTTTCTAGTTGTGGAAATTCTAGCTGTGGAGTTTCTACGTATGGAATCTCTAGTCGAGGAGTTTCCAGTTGTGTAGTTTCTATCTGAGGAATTTCTAAATGCAAAGTCTCTAGTTGTGCAGTCTCTAGTTGTGGAGTTCTAGTTGTGGAGTTTCTTGTTGGGGAGTTTCTAGTTTTGAAGTTTCTAGTTGTGGATTTTCTAGTTGCGGAGTTTCTAGTTGCGGAGTTTCCAGTTGGGGAGTTTCTACTTGAGTTTATAGTTGTGGAGTTTCTAGTTGTGGAGTTTGTTGTTGCAGAGTTTCGATTTGCAGAGTTTCAAGTTGTGGAGTTTCTAGTTGGAGTTTTTAGTTTTCGAGTTCCTAGTTGTAGATTTTCTATTTGCAGAGTTCCTAGTTGTGGAGTTTCTAGTTGTGGGGTTTCTAGTTGTGGAAATTCTAGCTGTGGAGTTTCTACTTATGAAATCTCTAGTTGTGGAGTTTCTAGTTGTGGAGTTTCTAGTTATGGAGTTTCTAGTTGCGGAGTTTCTAGTTGCGGAGTTTCCAGTTGGGGAGTTTCTACTTGGGTTTATAGTTGTGGAATTTCGAGTTGCAGAGTTTCGAGTTGGGGAGTTTCAAATTGTGGAGTTTCTAGTTGCGGAGTTTCTAGTTGCGGAGTTTCTAGCTGCGGAGTTTCTAGTTGCGGAGTCTCTAGTTGTGCAGTCTCTAGTTGTTGAGTTTCTAGTTGTGAAGTTTATAGTTGAGGGGTTTCTAGCTGTGGAGTTTCTAGTTGCGGAGTTTCTATTTGCATAGTTTCTAGTTGCGGAGTTTTTAGCTGCAGAGTTTCTAGTTGTGGAGTTTCTAGTTGTGGAGTTTCTAGTTGTGGAGTTTTAGTTGTGGCGTTTCCAGTTGAGGAATTTATAGGTGTGGAGTTTGTAGTTGTTGAGTTTCTAGTTGTCGGGTTTCTAGTTGCAGAATTTCTAGTTGTGGAGTGTCTAGTTGTGGAGCTTTTAGTTGAAGAGTCTCTAGTTGTTGAGTCTCTAGCTGTGAAAATTCTAGTTGTGGAGTTTCTAGTTGAAGAGTTTGTTGTTGCGGAGTTTCTAGATGGTGTTTTTCTAGTTGTAGGGTTTCTGGCTGTGGAGTTTAGAGGTGCGGAGTTTCTAGTTGTCGAGTTTCTAGTTGTGAGGTTTGTAGTTGTGGAGTTTCTAGTGGTAGAGTTTCTAGTTGTGGAATCTCTAGTTGTGGAGTTTCTAGTTGTGGAGTATCTAAATGCGAACTCTCAAGTTGTGGAGTTTCTAGTTGTGGAGTTTCTAGCTGTGGAGTTTTTAGTTGTTGAGTTTCTAGTTGACGAGTTTCTATTTGCGAAGTCTCAAGTGTTGGAGTTTCTAGCTGTGGAGTTTCTAGTTGCGGAGTTTGTAGTTGCGGAGTTTCTAGTTGCAGAGTTTCTAGTTGTGGAGATTCTATTTGCCGAGTTTCTTGTTGCGAAATCTCAAGTTGTGGAGTTTCTAGCTGTGGAGTTTCTAGTTGCGGAGTTTCTAGTGGCAGAGTTTCTAGCTGCGGAGTTTTCTAGTTGTGGAGATTCTAGTGGCGGAGTTTCAAGTTGTGGAGTTTCTAGTTGCGGAGTCTCTAGTTGTGCAGTCTCTAGTTGTTGAGTTGCTAGTTGTGAAGTTTCTAATGTGGGGTTTCTAGCTGTGTAGTTTCTAGTTGCGGAGTTTCTAGTTGCAGAGTTTCTAGTTGCGGAGTTTCTAGTTGCAGAGATTCTAGTTGTGGAGTTTCTAGTTGGGGAGTTTCTAGTTGTTGAGTTTCTAGCTGTGGAGTTTCTAGTCGCGGAGTTTCTAGTTGCGGAGTTTCTAGTCGCGGAGTTTCTGGTTGCAGAGTTTCTAGTTGCGGAGTTTCTAGATGCAGAGTTTCTAGTTGTGGAGTTTCTAGTTGTGGAGTTTTAGTTGTGGAGTTTCAAGTTGTGGAATTTCAAGTTGTGGAATTTATAGGTGTCGAGTTTCTAGTTGTTGAGTGTCTAGTTGTGGAGTTTCTAGTTGCGGAGTTTCTAGTTGTGGAGTTTCTACTTGTGGAGTTTCTAGTTGTGGAGTTTTGAGCTGCGGAGTTTCTGGTGTCGGAGTTTCAGGTTGTGGAGTTTCTAGTGGTGGAGTTTCTAGTTGTGGAGTCTCTAGTTGTGGAGTTTCTAGCTGTGGAGTTTCTAGTGGTTGAGTTTTCAGTTGACGAGTTTCTATTTGCGAAGTCTCAACTTGTGGAGTTTCTAGCTGTAAAGTTTCTAGTTGCAGAGTTTCTAGTTGCGAAGTTTCCAGTTGTGGAGTTTCCAGTTGTGGAAATTCAATCTGTGTAGTTTATAGTTGTGGAGTCTCAATTTTGGAGTTCCTAGTTGTGGAGTCTCTAGTTGTCGAGTTTCGAGTTGTGGAGTGTCTATTTGTGGAGTTTCTAGTTGTGAAGTTTCTAGTTGTGGAGTATCTAGTTGGAGTTTTTAGATTTCGAGCTTCTAGTTGTAGATTTTCTATTTGCAGAGTTCCTCGTTGTTGGGTTTCTAGTTGTGGAAATTCTAGCTGTGGAGTTTCTACTTATGGAATCTTTAGTCGAGGAGTTTCTAGTTGTGTAGTTTCTATCTGAGGAGTTTCCAAATGCAAAGTCTCTAGTTGTGCAGTCTCTAGTTGTGGAGTTTCTAGTTGTGGAGTTTCTTGTTGGGGAGTTTCTAGTTGTGAAGTTTCTAGTTGTGGACTTTCTAGTTGCGGATTTTCTAGTTGCGGAGTTTCCAGTTGGGGAGTTTCTACTTGAGTTTATTGTTGTGGATTTTCTAGTTGCAGAGTTTCGATTTGCAGAGATTCAAGTTGTGGAGTTTCTAGTTGGAGTTTTTAGTTTTCGAGTTTCTAGTTGTAGATTTTCTATTTGCAGAGTTCCTAGTTGTGGAGTTTCTAGTTGTGGGGTTTCTAGTTGTGGAAATTCTAGCTGTGGAGTTTCTACTTATGAAATCTCTAGTTGTGGAGTTTCTATTTGTGGAGATTCTAGTTGTGGAGTTTCTTGTTGGGGAGTTTCTAGTTGCGGAGTTTCTAGTTGCGGAGTTTCTAGTTGGGGAGTTTCTACTTGGGTTTATAGTTGTGGAATTTCTAGTTGCAGAGTTTCGAGTTGCGGAGTTTGAAGTTGTGGAGTTTCTAGTTGCGGAGTTTCTAGTTGCGGAGTCTCTAGTTGTGCAGCCTCTAGTTGTTGAGTTTCTAGTTGTGAAGTTTATAGTTGAGGGGTTTTTAGCTGTGGAGTTTCTAGTTGCGGAGTTTCTATTTGCAGAGTTTCTAGTTGCGGAGTTTTTAGCTGCAGAGCTTCTAGTTGTGGTTTCTAGTTGTGGAGTTTCTAGTTGTGGAGTTTTAGTTGTGGCGTTTCCAGTTGAGGAATTTATAGGTGTGGAGTTTGTAGTTGTTGAGTTTCTAGTTGTCGGGTTTCTAGTTGCAGAATTTCTAGTTGTGGAGTGTCTAGTTGTGGAGCTTTTAGTTGAAGAGTCTCTAGTTGTTGAGTCTCTAGCTGTGGAAATTCTTGTTGTGGAGTTTCTAGTTGAAGAGTTTGTTGTTGCGGAGTTTCTAGATGGTGTTTTTCTAGTTGTAGAGTTTCTGGCTGTGGAGTTTAGAGGTGCGGAGTTTCTCGTTGTGGAGTTTCTAGTTGTGAGGTTTGTAGTTGTGGAGTTTCTAGTGGTAGAGTTTCTAGTTGTGGGGTTTCTTGTTGTGGAGTTTCTAGTTGTGGAGTTTTAGTTGTGGCGTTTCCAGTTGAGGAATTTATAGGTGTGGAGTTTGTAGTTGTTGAGTTTCCGGTTGTCGGGTTTCTAGTTGCAGAATTTCTAGTTGTGGAGTGTCTAGTTGTGGAGCTTTTAGTTGAAGAGTCTCTAGTTGTTGAGTCTCTAGCTGTTGAAATTCTAGTTGTGGAGTTTCTAGTTGAATAGTTTGTTGTTGCGGAGTTTCTAGATGGTGTTTTTCTAGTTGTAGAGTTTCTGGATGTGGAGTTTCCAGTTGCGGAGTTTCTAGTTGTGCAGTTTCTAGTTGTGAGGTTTGTAGTTGTGGAGTTTCTAGTGGTAGAGTTTCTAGTTGTGGGGTTTCTAGTTGTGGAGTTTCTAGTTGTGGAGTTTTAGTTGTGGCGTTTCCAGTTGAGGAATTTATAGGTGTGGAGTTTGTAGTTGTTGAGTTTCTGGTTGTCGGGTTTCTAGTTGCAGAATTTCTAGTTGGGGAGTGTCTAGTTGTGGAGCTTTTAGTTGAAGAGTCTCTAGTTGTTGAGTCTCTAGCTGTTGAAATTCTAGTTGTGCAGTTTCTAGTTGAATAGTTTGTTGTTGCGGAGTTTCTAGATGGTGTTTTTCTAGTTGTAGAGTTTCTGGCTGTGGAGTTTCCAGTTGCGGAGTTTCTAGTTGTGCAGTTTCTAGTTGTGAGGTTTGTAGTTGTGGAGTTTCTAGTGGTAGAGTTTCTAGTTGTGGAATCTCTAGTTGTGGAGTTTGTAGTTGTGGAGTATCTAGTTGTGGTGTTTCAAGTTGTGGAGTTTATAGCTGTGGAGTTTCTAGTTGCGGAGTTTCTAGTGGCAGAGTTTCTAGCTGCGGAGTTTTCTAGTTGTGGAGATTCTATTGGCGGAGTTTCAAGTTGTGGAGTTTCTAGTTGTGGGGTTTCTAGCTGTGTAGTTTCTAGTTGCGGAGTTTCTAGTTGCAGAGTTTCTAGTTGCGGAGTTTCTAGTTGCAGAGATTCTAGTTGTGGAGTTTCTAGTTGGGGAGTTTCTAGTTGTTGAGTTTCTAGCTGTGGAGTTTCTAGTCGCGGAGTTTCTAGTTGCGGAGTTTCTAGATGCAGAGTTTCTAGTTGTGGAGTTTCTAGTGTTGGAGTTTTAGTTGTGGAGTTTCAAGTTGTGAAATTTCAAGTTGTGGAATTTATAGGTGTCGAGTTTTTAGTTGTTGAGTGTCTAGTTGTGGAGTTTCTAGTTGCGGAGTTTCTAGTTGTGGAGTTTCTAGTTGTGGAGTTTTGAGTTGCGGAGTTTCTGGTTGCGGAGTTTCAGGTTGTGGAGTTTCTAGTGGTGGAGTTGGTAGTTGTGGAGTATCTTGTTGTGGAGTTTCAAGTTGAGGAGTTTTTAGTTGCGGATTTCGAAGTTGTAGAGTTCCTAGTTGTGGAGTTTCTAGTGGTGGAGTTTCTAGTTGTTGAGTTTCTAGTTGCTGAGTTTCTAGTCGCGAAGTCTCAAATTGTGGAGTTTCTAGCTGTGGATTTTGAAGTTGTAGAGTTCCTAGTTGCGGAGTGTCTAGATGGAAGTTTCTAGTTGTTGAGTTTCTAGTTGACGAGTTTCTATTTGCGAAGTCTTAAGTTGTGGAGTTTCTAGCTGTGGAGTTTCTAGTTGCGGAGTTTGTAGCTGCGGAGTTTCTAGTTGCAGAGTTTCTAGTTGTGGAGATTCTAGTGTCCGAGTTTCTTGTTGCGAAGTCTCAAATTGTGGAGTTTCTAGTTGTAGAGTTTCTAGTTGTGGAATTTGTAGTTGTGGAGTATCGTGTTGTGCAGTCTCTAGTTGTTGAGTTGCTAGTTGTGAAGTATATAGTTGTGGGGTTTCTAGCTGTGGAGTTTATAGTTGCGGAGTTTCTAGTTGCAAAGTTTCTAGTTGCGGAATTTCTAGTTGCAGAGATTCTAGTTGGGGAGTTTCTAGTTGGGGAGTTTCTAGTTGCGGAGTTTCTAGTTGTGGAGTTTCTAGTTGCGGAATTTGTAGTTGTGGAGTATCTAGTTTTGTTGTTTCAAGTTGTGGAGTCTGTAGTTGTGGAGTATCTATATGTTGGGTTTCAAGTTGTGGAGTTTCTAGCTGTGGAGTTTCTAGTGGTTGAGTTTACAGTTGACGAGTTTCTATTTGCGAAGTCTCAAGTTGTGGAGTTTCTAGCTGTAAAGTTTCTAGTTGCAGAATTTCTAGTTGCGAAGTTTCCAGTTGTGGAGTTTCCAGTTGTGGAAATTCAATCTGTGTAGTTTCTAGTTGTGGAGTCTCAATTTTTTAGTTCCTAGTTGTGGAGTCTCTAGTTGTCGCGTTTCTAGTTGTGGAGTGTCTATTTTTGGAGTTTCTAGTTGTGAAGTTTCTAGTTGTGGAGTTTCTAGTTGGAGTTTTTAGTTTTCGAGCTTCTAGTTGTAGATTTTCTATTTGCAGAGTTCCTCGTTGTTGGGTTGCTAGTTGTGAAAATTCTAGCTGTGGAGTTTCTACTTATGGAATCTCTAGTCGAGGAGTTTCTATTTGTGTAGTTTCTATCTGAGGAGTTTTTAAATGCAAAGTCTCTAGTTGTGCAGTCTCTAGTTGTGGAGTTTCTAGTTGTGGAGTTTCTTGTTGGGTGGTTTCTAGTTGTGAAGTTTCTAGTTGTGGATTTTCTAGTTGCGGAGTTTCTAGTTGCGGAGTTTCCAGTTGGGGAGTCTCTACTTGAGTTTATAGTTGTGGATTTTCTAGTTGCAGAGTTTCGATTTGCAGAGTTTCAAGTTGTGGAGTTTCTAGTTGGAGTTTTTAGTTTTCGAGTTTCTAGTTGTAGATTTTCTATTTGCAGAGTTCCTAGTTGTGGAGTTTCTAGTTGTGGGGTTTCTAGTTGTGGAGTTTCTTGTTGGGGAGTTCCTAGTTGCGGTGTTTCCAGTTGGGGAGTTTCTACTTGGGTTAATAGTTGTGGAATTTCTAGTTGCAGAGTTTCGAGTGGCGGAGTTTCAAGTTGTGGAGTTTCTAGTTGCGGAGTTTCTAGTTGCGGAGTTTCTAGCTGCGGAGTTTCTAGTTGCGGAGTCTCTAGTTGTGCAGTCTCTAGTTGTTGAGTTTTTAGTTGTGAAGTTTATAGTTGAGGGGTTTCTAGCTGTGGAGTTTCTAGTTGCGGAGTTTCTATTTGCAGAGTTTCTAGTTGCGGAGTTTTTAGCTGCAGAGTTTCTAGTTGTGGAGTTTCTAGTTGTGGAGTTTCTAGTTGTGGAGTTTTAGTTGTGGCGTTTCCAGTTGAGGAATTTATAGGTGTGGAGTTTGTAGTTGTTGAGTTTCTGGTTGTCGGGTTTCTAGTTGCAGAATTTCTAGTTGTGGAGTGTCTAGTTGTGGAGCTTTTAGTTGAAGAGTCTCTAGTTGTTGAGTCTCTAGCTGTGGAAATTCTAGTTGTGGCGTTTCTAGTTGAAGAGTTTGTTGTTGCGGAGTTTCAAGATGGTGTTTTTCTAGTTGTAGAGTTTCTGGCTGTGGAGTTTCCAGTTGCGGAGTTTCTAGTAGTGGAGTTTCTAGTTCTGAGGTTTGTAGTTGTGGAGTTTCAAGTGATAGAGTTTCTAGTTGTGGAATCTCTAGTTGTGGAGTTTCTAGTTGTGGAGTATCTAAATGCGAACTCTAAAGTTGTGGAGTTTCTAGTTGTGGGGTTTCTAGCTGAGGAGTTTTTAGTTGTTGAGTTTCTAGTTGACGAGTTTCTATTTGCGAAGACTCAAGTGTTGGAGTTTCTAGCTGTGGAGTTTCTAGTTGCGGAGTTTGTAGTTGCGGAGTTACTAGTTGCAGAGTTTCTAGTTGTGGAGATTCTATTTGCCGAGTTTCTTGTTGCGAAGTCTCAAGTTTTGGAGTTTCAAGCTGTGGAGTTTCTAGTTGCGGAGTTTCTAGTTGTGGAGTTTCTAGTTTTGGAGTTTCTAGTTGTGGAATTTGTAGTTGTGGAGTATCTAGTTGTGGTGTTTCAAGTTGTGGAGTTTCTAGCTGTTGAGTTTCTAGTTGCGGAGTTTCTAGTGGCAGAGTTTCTAGCTGCGGAGTTTTCTAGTTGTGGAGATTCTAGTGGCGGAGTTTCAAGTTGTGGAGTTTTTAGTTGTGGGGTTTCTAGCTGTGTAGTTTCTAGTTGCGGAGTTTCTAGTTGCAGAGTTTCTAGCTTTGGAGTTTCTAGTCGCGGAGTTTCTAGTTGCGGAGTTTCTAGTCGCGGAGTTTCTGGTTGCAGAGTTTCTAGTTGCGGAGTTTCTAGATGCAGAGTTTCTAGTTGTGGAGTTTCTAGTTGTGGAGTTTTAGTTGTGGAGTTTAAAGTTGTGGAATTTCAAGTTCTGGAATTTATAGGTGTCGAGTTTCTAGTTGTTGAGTGTCTAGTTGTGGAGTTTCTAGTTGCGGAGTTTCTAGTTGTGGAGTTTCTACTTGTGGAGTTTCTAGTTGTGGAGTTTTGAGTTGCGGAGCTTCTGGTTGCGGAGTTTCAGGTTGTGGAGTTTCTAGTGGTGGAGTTGGTAGTTGTGGAGTATCTTGTTGTGGAGTTTCAAGTTGAGGAGTTTCTAGTTGTTGAGTTTCTCGTTGCTGAGTTTCTAGTCGCGAAGTCTCAAATTGTGGAGTTTCTAGCTGTGGATTTTGAAGTTGTAGAGTTCCTAGTTGCGGAGTGTCTAGATGGAAGTTTCTAGTTGTTGATTTTCTTGTTGACGAGTTTCTTTTTGCGAAGTCTCAAGTTGTGGAGTTTCTAGCTGTGGAGTTTCTAGTTGCGGAGTTTGTAGCTGCGGAGTTTCTAGTTGCAGAGTTTCTAGTTGTGGAGATTCTAGTGTCCGAGTTTCTTGTTGCGAAGTCTCAAGTTGTGGAGTTTCTAGCTGTGGAGTTTCTAGTTGCGGAGTTTCTAGTTGCGGAGTTTCTAGTTGCGGAGTTTCTAGTTGTGGAGTTTCTAGTTGTGGAATTTGTAGTTGTGGAGTATCGTATTGTGGTGTTTCAAGTTGTGGAGGTTCTAGCTGTGGAGTTTCTAGTTGTGGAGTTTCTAGTTGCAGAGTTTCTAGTTGCGGAGTTTTCTAGTTGTGGAGATTCTAGTGGCGGAGTTTCAAGTTGTGGGGTTTCTAGTTGCGGAGTTACTAGCTGTGGAGTTTGTAGTGGCGGAGTCTCTAGTTGTGCAGTCTCTAGTTGTTGAGTTGGTAGTTGTGAAGTATATAGTTGTGGGGTTTCTAGCTGTGGAGTTTCTAGTTGCGGAGTTTCTAGTTGCAAAGTTTCTAGTTGCGGAATTTCTAGTTGCAGAGATTCTAGTTGGGGAGTTTCTAGTTGGGGAGTTTCTAGTTGCGGAGTTTCTAGTTGTGGAGTTTCTAGTTGCGGAATTCGTAGTTGTGGAGTATCTAGTTTTGGTGTTTCAAGTTGTGGAGTCTGTAGTTGTGGAGTATCTATATGTTGGGTTTCAAGTTGTGGAGTTTCTAGCTGTGGAGTTTCTAGTGGTTGAGTTTACAGTTGACGAGTTTCTATTTGCGAAGTCTCAAGTTGTGGAGTTTCTAGCAGTAAAGTTTCTAGTTGCAGAGTTTCTAGTTGCGAAGTTTCCAGTTGTGGAGTTTCCAGTTGTGGAAATTCAATCTGTGTAGTTTCTAGTTGTGGAGTCTCAATTTTGGAGTTCCTAGTTGTGGAGTCTCTAGTTGTCGAGTTTATAGTTGTGGAGTGTCTATTTGTGGAGTTTCTAGTTGTGAAGTTTCTAGTTTTGGAGTTTCTAGTTGGAGTTTTTAGTTTTCGAGCTTCTAGTTGTAGATTTTCTATTTGCAGAGTTCCTCGTTGTTGGGTTTCTAGTTGTGGAAATTCTAGCTGTGGAGTTTCTACGTATGGAATCTCTAGTCGAGGAGTTTCCAGTTGTGTAGTTTCTATCTGAGGAATTTCTAAATGCAAAGTCTCTAGTTGTGCAGTCTCTAGTTGTGGAGTTCTAGTTGTGGAGTTTCTTGTTGGGGAGTTTCTAGTTTTGAAGTTTCTAGTTGTGGATTTTCTAGTTGCGGAGTTTCTAGTTGCGGAGTTTCCAGTTGGGGAGTTTCTACTTGAGTTTATAGTTGTGGAGTTTCTAGTTGTGGAGTTTGTTGTTGCAGAGTTTCGATTTGCAGAGTTTCAAGTTGTGGAGTTTCTAGTTGGAGTTTTTAGTTTTCGAGTTCCTAGTTGTAGATTTTCTATTTGCAGAGTTCCTAGTTGTGGAGTTTCTAGTTGTGGGGTTTCTAGTTGTGGAAATTCTAGCTGTGGAGTTTCTACTTATGAAATCTCTAGTTGTGGAGTTTCTAGTTGTGGAGTTTCTAGTTATGGAGTTTCTAGTTGCGGAGTTTCTAGTTGCGGAGTTTCCAGTTGGGGAGTTTCTACTTGGGTTTATAGTTGTGGAATTTCGAGTTGCAGAGTTTCGAGTTGGGGAGTTTCAAATTGTGGAGTTTCTAGTTGCGGAGTTTCTAGTTGCGGAGTTTCTAGCTGCGGAGTTTCTAGTTGCGGAGTCTCTAGTTGTGCAGTCTCTAGTTGTTGAGTTTCTAGTTGTGAAGTTTATAGTTGAGGGGTTTCTAGCTGTGGAGTTTCTAGTTGCGGAGTTTCTATTTGCATAGTTTCTAGTTGCGGAGTTTTTAGCTGCAGAGTTTCTAGTTGTGGAGTTTCTAGTTGTGGAGTTTCTAGTTGTGGAGTTTTAGTTGTGGCGTTTCCAGTTGAGGAATTTATAGGTGTGGAGTTTGTAGTTGTTGAGTTTCTAGTTGTCGGGTTTCTAGTTGCAGAATTTCTAGTTGTGGAGTGTCTAGTTGTGGAGCTTTTAGTTGAAGAGTCTCTAGTTGTTGAGTCTCTAGCTGTGAAAATTCTAGTTGTGGAGTTTCTAGTTGAAGAGTTTGTTGTTGCGGAGTTTCTAGATGGTGTTTTTCTAGTTGTAGGGTTTCTGGCTGTGGAGTTTAGAGGTGCGGAGTTTCTAGTTGTCGAGTTTCTAGTTGTGAGGTTTGTAGTTGTGGAGTTTCTAGTGGTAGAGTTTCTAGTTGTGGAATCTCTAGTTGTGGAGTTTCTAGTTGTGGAGTATCTAAATGCGAACTCTCAAGTTGTGGAGTTTCTAGTTGTGGAGTTTCTAGCTGTGGAGTTTTTAGTTGTTGAGTTTCTAGTTGACGAGTTTCTATTTGCGAAGTCTCAAGTGTTGGAGTTTCTAGCTGTGGAGTTTCTAGTTGCGGAGTTTGTAGTTGCGGAGTTTCTAGTTGCAGAGTTTCTAGTTGTGGAGATTCTATTTGCCGAGTTTCTTGTTGCGAAATCTCAAGTTGTGGAGTTTCTAGCTGTGGAGTTTCTAGTTGCGGAGTTTCTAGTGGCAGAGTTTCTAGCTGCGGAGTTTTCTAGTTGTGGAGATTCTAGTGGCGGAGTTTCAAGTTGTGGAGTTTCTAGTTGCGGAGTCTCTAGTTGTGCAGTCTCTAGTTGTTGAGTTGCTAGTTGTGAAGTTTCTAATGTGGGGTTTCTAGCTGTGTAGTTTCTAGTTGCGGAGTTTCTAGTTGCAGAGTTTCTAGTTGCGGAGTTTCTAGTTGCAGAGATTCTAGTTGTGGAGTTTCTAGTTGGGGAGTTTCTAGTTGTTGAGTTTCTAGCTGTGGAGTTTCTAGTCGCGGAGTTTCTAGTTGCGGAGTTTCTAGTCGCGGAGTTTCTGGTTGCAGAGTTTCTAGTTGCGGAGTTTCTAGATGCAGAGTTTCTAGTTGTGGAGTTTCTAGTTGTGGAGTTTTAGTTGTGGAGTTTCAAGTTGTGGAATTTCAAGTTGTGGAATTTATAGGTGTCGAGTTTCTAGTTGTTGAGTGTCTAGTTGTGGAGTTTCTAGTTGCGGAGTTTCTAGTTGTGGAGTTTCTACTTGTGGAGTTTCTAGTTGTGGAGTTTTGAGCTGCGGAGTTTCTGGTGTCGGAGTTTCAGGTTGTGGAGTTTCTAGTGGTGGAGTTTCTAGTTGTGGAGTCTCTAGTTGTGGAGTTTCTAGCTGTGGAGTTTCTAGTGGTTGAGTTTTCAGTTGACGAGTTTCTATTTGCGAAGTCTCAACTTGTGGAGTTTCTAGCTGTAAAGTTTCTAGTTGCAGAGTTTCTAGTTGCGAAGTTTCCAGTTGTGGAGTTTCCAGTTGTGGAAATTCAATCTGTGTAGTTTATAGTTGTGGAGTCTCAATTTTGGAGTTCCTAGTTGTGGAGTCTCTAGTTGTCGAGTTTCGAGTTGTGGAGTGTCTATTTGTGGAGTTTCTAGTTGTGAAGTTTCTAGTTGTGGAGTATCTAGTTGGAGTTTTTAGATTTCGAGCTTCTAGTTGTAGATTTTCTATTTGCAGAGTTCCTCGTTGTTGGGTTTCTAGTTGTGGAAATTCTAGCTGTGGAGTTTCTACTTATGGAATCTTTAGTCGAGGAGTTTCTAGTTGTGTAGTTTCTATCTGAGGAGTTTCCAAATGCAAAGTCTCTAGTTGTGCAGTCTCTAGTTGTGGAGTTTCTAGTTGTGGAGTTTCTTGTTGGGGAGTTTCTAGTTGTGAAGTTTCTAGTTGTGGATTTTCTAGTTGCGGATTTTCTAGTTGCGGAGTTTCCAGTTGGGGAGTTTCTACTTGAGTTTATTGTTGTGGATTTTCTAGTTGCAGAGTTTCGATTTGCAGAGATTCAAGTTGTGGAGTTTCTAGTTGGAGTTTTTAGTTTTCGAGTTTCTAGTTGTAGATTTTCTATTTGCAGAGTTCCTAGTTGTGGAGTTTCTAGTTGTGGGGTTTCTAGTTGTGGAAATTCTAGCTGTGGAGTTTCTACTTATGAAATCTCTAGTTGTGGAGTTTCTATTTGTGGAGATTCTAGTTGTGGAGTTTCTTGTTGGGGAGTTTCTAGTTGCGGAGTTTCTAGTTGCGGAGTTTCTAGTTGGGGAGTTTCTACTTGGGTTTATAGTTGTGGAATTTCTAGTTGCAGAGTTTCGAGTTGCGGAGTTTGAAGTTGTGGAGTTTCTAGTTGCGGAGTTTCTAGTTGCGGAGTCTCTAGTTGTGCAGCCTCTAGTTGTTGAGTTTCTAGTTGTGAAGTTTATAGTTGAGGGGTTTTTAGCTGTGGAGTTTCTAGTTGCGGAGTTTCTATTTGCAGAGTTTCTAGTTGCGGAGTTTTTAGCTGCAGAGCTTCTAGTTGTGGTTTCTAGTTGTGGAGTTTCTAGTTGTGGAGTTTTAGTTGTGGCGTTTCCAGTTGAGGAATTTATAGGTGTGGAGTTTGTAGTTGTTGAGTTTCTAGTTGTCGGGTTTCTAGTTGCAGAATTTCTAGTTGTGGAGTGTCTAGTTGTGGAGCTTTTAGTTGAAGAGTCTCTAGTTGTTGAGTCTCTAGCTGTGGAAATTCTTGTTGTGGAGTTTCTAGTTGAAGAGTTTGTTGTTGCGGAGTTTCTAGATGGTGTTTTTCTAGCTGTAGAGTTTCTGGCTGTGGAGTTTAGAGGTGCGGAGTTTCTCGTTGTGGAGTTTCTAGTTGTGAGGTTTGTAGTTGTGGAGTTTCTAGTGGTAGAGTTTCTAGTTGTGGGGTTTCTTGTTGTGGAGTTTCTAGTTGTGGAGTTTTAGTTGTGGCGTTTCCAGTTGAGGAATTTATAGGTGTGGAGTTTGTAGTTGTTGAGTTTCCGGTTGTCGGGTTTCTAGTTGCAGAATTTCTAGTTGTGGAGTGTCTAGTTGTGGAGCTTTTAGTTGAAGAGTCTCTAGTTGTTGAGTCTCTAGCTGTTGAAATTCTAGTTGTGGAGTTTCTAGTTGAATAGTTTGTTGTTGCGGAGTTTCTAGATGGTGTTTTTCTAGTTGTAGAGTTTCTGGATGTGGAGTTTCCAGTTGCGGAGTTTCTAGTTGTGCAGTTTCTAGTTGTGAGGTTTGTAGTTGTGGAGTTTCTAGTGGTAGAGTTTCTAGTTGTGGGGTTTCTAGTTGTGGAGTTTCTAGTTGTGGAGTTTTAGTTGTGGCGTTTCCAGTTGAGGAATTTATAGGTGTGGAGTTTGTAGTTGTTGAGTTTCTGGTTGTCGGGTTTCTAGTTGCAGAATTTCTAGTTGGGGAGTGTCTAGTTGTGGAGCTTTTAGTTGAAGAGTCTCTAGTTGTTGAGTCTCTAGCTGTTGAAATTCTAGTTGTGCAGTTTCTAGTTGAATAGTTTGTTGTTGCGGAGTTTCTAGATGGTGTTTTTCTAGTTGTAGAGTTTCTGGCTGTGGAGTTTCCAGTTGCGGAGTTTCTAGTTGTGCAGTTTCTAGTTGTGAGGTTTGTAGTTGTGGAGTTTCTAGTGGTAGAGTTTCTAGTTGTGGAATCTCTAGTTGTGGAGTTTGTAGTTGTGGAGTATCTAGTTGTGGTGTTTCAAGTTGTGGAGTTTATAGCTGTGGAGTTTCTAGTTGCGGAGTTTCTAGTGGCAGAGTTTCTAGCTGCGGAGTTTTCTAGTTGTGGAGATTCTATTGGCGGAGTTTCAAGTTGTGGAGTTTCTAGTTGTGGGGTTTCTAGCTGTGTAGTTTCTAGTTGCGGAGTTTCTAGTTGCAGAGTTTCTAGTTGCGGAGTTTCTAGTTGCAGAGATTCTAGTTGTGGAGTTTCTAGTTGGGGAGTTTCTAGTTGTTGAGTTTCTAGCTGTGGAGTTTCTAGTCGCGGAGTTTCTAGTTGCGGAGTTTCTAGATGCAGAGTTTCTAGTTGTGGAGTTTCTAGTGTTGGAGTTTTAGTTGTGGAGTTTCAAGTTGTGAAATTTCAAGTTGTGGAATTTATAGGTGTCGAGTTTTTAGTTGTTGAGTGTCTAGTTGTGGAGTTTCTAGTTGCGGAGTTTCTAGTTGTGGAGTTTCTAGTTGTGGAGTTTTGAGTTGCGGAGTTTCTGGTTGCGGAGTTTCAGGTTGTGGAGTTTCTAGTGGTGGAGTTGGTAGTTGTGGAGTATCTTGTTGTGGAGTTTCAAGTTGAGGAGTTTTTAGTTGCGGATTTCGAAGTTGTAGAGTTCCTAGTTGTGGAGTTTCTAGTGGTGGAGTTTCTAGTTGTTGAGTTTCTAGTTGCTGAGTTTCTAGTCGCGAAGTCTCAAATTGTGGAGTTTCTAGCTGTGGATTTTGAAGTTGTAGAGTTCCTAGTTGCGGAGTGTCTAGATGGAAGTTTCTAGTTGTTGAGTTTCTAGTTGACGAGTTTCTATTTGCGAAGTCTTAAGTTGTGGAGTTTCTAGCTGTGGAGTTTCTAGTTGCGGAGTTTGTAGCTGCGGAGTTTCTAGTTGCAGAGTTTCTAGTTGTGGAGATTCTAGTGTCCGAGTTTCTTGTTGCGAAGTCTCAAATTGTGGAGTTTCTAGTTGTGGAGTTTCTAGTTGTGGAATTTGTAGTTGTGGAGTATCGTGTTGTGCAGTCTCTAGTTGTTGAGTTGCTAGTTGTGAAGTATATAGTTGTGGGGTTTCTAGCTGTGGAGTTTATAGTTGCGGAGTTTCTAGTTGCAAAGTTTCTAGTTGCGGAATTTCTAGTTGCAGAGATTCTAGTTGGGGAGTTTCTAGTTGGGGAGTTTCTAGTTGCGGAGTTTCTAGTTGTGGAGTTTCTAGTTGCGGAATTTGTAGTTGTGGAGTATCTAGTTTTGTTGTTTCAAGTTGTGGAGTCTGTAGTTGTGGAGTATCTATATGTTGGGTTTCAAGTTGTGGAGTTTCTAGCTGTGGAGTTTCTAGTGGTTGAGTTTACAGTTGACGAGTTTCTATTTGCGAAGTCTCAAGTTGTGGAGTTTCTAGCTGTAAAGTTTCTAGTTGCAGAATTTCTAGTTGCGAAGTTTCCAGTTGTGGAGTTTCCAGTTGTGGAAATTCAATCTGTGTAGTTTCTAGTTGTGGAGTCTCAATTTTTTAGTTCCTAGTTGTGGAGTCTCTAGTTGTCGCGTTTCTAGTTGTGGAGTGTCTATTTTTGGAGTTTCTAGTTGTGAAGTTTCTAGTTGTGGAGTTTCTAGTTGGAGTTTTTAGTTTTCGAGCTTCTAGTTGTAGATTTTCTATTTGCAGAGTTCCTCGTTGTTGGGTTGCTAGTTGTGAAAATTCTAGCTGTGGAGTTTCTACTTATGGAATCTCTAGTCGAGGAGTTTCTATTTGTGTAGTTTCTATCTGAGGAGTTTTTAAATGCAAAGTCTCTAGTTGTGCAGTCTCTAGTTGTGGAGTTTCTAGTTGTGGAGTTTCTTGTTGGGTGGTTTCTAGTTGTGAAGTTTCTAGTTGTGGATTTTCTAGTTGCGGAGTTTCTAGTTGCGGAGTTTCCAGTTGGGGAGTCTCTACTTGAGTTTATAGTTGTGGATTTTCTAGTTGCAGAGTTTCGATTTGCAGAGTTTCAAGTTGTGGAGTTTCTAGTTGGAGTTTTTAGTTTTCGAGTTTCTAGTTGTAGATTTTCTATTTGCAGAGTTCCTAGTTGTGGAGTTTCTAGTTGTGGGATTTCTAGTTGTGGAGTTTCTTGTTGGGGAGTTCCTAGTTGCGGAGTTTCCAGTTGGGGAGTTTCTACTTGGGTTAATAGTTGTGGAATTTCTAGTTGCAGAGTTTCGAGTGGCGGAGTTTCAAGTTGTGGAGTTTCTAGTTGCGGAGTTTCTAGTTGCGGAGTTTCTAGCTGCGGAGTTTCTAGTTGCGGAGTCTCTAGTTGTGCAGTCTCTAGTTGTTGAGTTTTTAGTTGTGAAGTTTATAGTTGAGGGGTTTCTAGCTGTGGAGTTTCTAGTTGCGGAGTTTCTATTTGCAGAGTTTCTAGTTGCGGAGTTTTTAGCTGCAGAGTTTCTAGTTGTGGAGTTTCTAGTTGTGGAGTTTCTAGTTGTGGAGTTTTAGTTGTGGCGTTTCCAGTTGAGGAATTTATAGGTGTGGAGTTTGTAGTTGTTGAGTTTCTGGTTGTCGGGTTTCTAGTTGCAGAATTTCTAGTTGTGGAGTGTCTAGTTGTGGAGCTTTTAGTTGAAGAGTCTCTAGTTGTTGAGTCTCTAGCTGTGGAAATTCTAGTTGTGGCGTTTCTAGTTGAAGAGTTTGTTGTTGCGGAGTTTCAAGATGGTGTTTTTCTAGTTGTAGAGTTTCTGGCTGTGGAGTTTCCAGTTGCGGAGTTTCTAGTAGTGGAGTTTCTAGTTCTGAGGTTTGTAGTTGTGGAGTTTCAAGTGATAGAGTTTCTAGTTGTGGAATCTCTAGTTGTGGAGTTTCTAGTTGTGGAGTATCTAAATGCGAACTCTAAAGTTGTGGAGTTTCTAGTTGTGGGGTTTCTAGCTGAGGAGTTTTTAGTTGTTGAGTTTCTAGTTGACGAGTTTCTATTTGCGAAGACTCAAGTGTTGGAGTTTCTAGCTGTGGAGTTTCTAGTTGCGGAGTTTGTAGTTGCGGAGTTACTAGTTGCAGAGTTTCTAGTTGTGGAGATTCTATTTGCCGAGTTTCTTGTTGCGAAGTCTCAAGTTTTAGAGTTTCAAGCTGTGGAGTTTCTAGTTGCGGAGTTTCTAGTTGTGGAGTTTCTAGTTTTGGAGTTTCTAGTTGTGGAATTTGTAGTTGTGGAGTATCTAGTTGTGGTGTTTCAAGTTGTGGAGTTTCTAGCTGTTGAGTTTCTAGTTGCGGAGTTTCTAGTGGCAGAGTTTCTAGCTGCGGAGTTTTCTAGTTGTGGAGATTCTAGTGGCGGAGTTTCAAGTTGTGGAGTTTTTAGTTGTGGGGTTTCTAGCTGTGTAGTTTCTAGTTGCGGAGTTTCTAGTTGCAGAGTTTCTAGCTTTGGAGTTTCTAGTCGCGGAGTTTCTAGTTGCGGAGTTTCTAGTCGCGGAGTTTCTGGTTGCAGAGTTTCTAGTTGCGGAGTTTCTAGATGCAGAGTTTCTAGTTGTGGAGTTTCTAGTTGTGGAGTTTTAGTTGTGGAGTTTAAAGTTGTGGAATTTCAAGTTCTGGAATTTATAGGTGTCGAGTTTCTAGTTGTTGAGTGTCTAGTTGTGGAGTTTCTAGTTGCGGAGTTTCTAGTTGTGGAGCTTCTACTTGTGGAGTTTCTAGTTGTGGAGTTTCTAGTTGCAGAGTTTCTAGTTGTGGAGATTCTAGTGTCCGAGTTTCTTGTTGCGAAGTCTCAAGTTGTGGAGTTTCTAGCTGTGGAGTTTCTAGTTGCGGAGTTTCTAGTTGCGGAGTTTCTAGTTGCGGAGTTTCTAGTTGTGGAGTTTCTAGTTGTGGAATTTGTAGTTGTGGAGTATCGTATTGTGGTGTTTCAAGTTGTGGAGGTTCTAGCTGTGGAGTTTCTAGTTGTGGAGTTTCTAGTTGCAGAGTTTCTAGTTGCGGAGTTTTCTAGTTGTGGAGATTCTAGTGGCGGAGTTTCAAGTTGTGGGGTTTCTAGTTGCGGAGTTACTAGCTGTGGAGTTTGTAGTGGCGGAGTCTCTAGTTGTGCAGTCTCTAGTTGTTGAGTTGGTAGTTGTGAAGTATATAGTTGTGGGGTTTCTAGCTGTGGAGTTTCTAGTTGCGGAGTTTCTAGTTGCAAAGTTTCTAGTTGCGGAATTTCTAGTTGCAGAGATTCTAGTTGGGGAGTTTCTAGTTGGGGAGTTTCTAGTTGCGGAGTTTCTAGTTGTGGAGTTTCTAGTTGCGGAATTCGTAGTTGTGGAGTATCTAGTTTTGGTGTTTCAAGTTGTGGAGTCTGTAGTTGTGGAGTATCTATATGTTGGGTTTCAAGTTGTGGAGTTTCTAGCTGTGGAGTTTCTAGTTGTTGAGTTTACAGTTGACGAGTTTCTATTTGCGAAGTCTCAAGTTGTGGAGTTTCTAGCAGTAAAGTTTCTAGTTGCAGAGTTTCCAGTTGCGAAGTTTCCAGTTGTGGAGTTTCCAGTTGTGGAAATTCAATCTGTGTAGTTTCTAGTTGTGGAGTCTCAATTTTGGAGTTCCTAGTTGTGGAGTCTCTAGTTGTCGAGTTTATAGTTGTGGAGTGTCTATTTGTGGAGTTTCTAGTTGTGAAGTTTCTAGTTTTGGAGTTTCTAGTTGGAGTTTTTAGTTTTCGAGCTTCTAGTTGTAGATTTTCTATTTGCAGAGTTCCTCGTTGTTGGGTTTCTAGTTGTGGAAATTCTAGCTGTGGAGTTTCTACGTATGGAATCTCTAGTCGAGGAGTTTCCAGTTGTGTAGTTTCTATCTGAGGAGTTTCTAAATGCAAAGTCTCTAGTTGTGCAGTCTCTAGTTGTGGAGTTCTAGTTGTGGAGTTTCTTGTTGGGGAGTTTCTAGTTTTGAAGTTTCTAGTTGTGGATTTTCTAGTTGCGGAGTTTCTAGTTGCGGAGTTTCCAGTTGGGGAGTTTCTACTTGAGTTTATAGTTGTGGAGTTTCTAGTTGTGGAGTTTGTTGTTGCAGAGTTTCGATTTGCAGAGTTTCAAGTTGTGGAGTTTCTAGTTGGAGTTTTTAGTTTTCGAGTTCCTAGTTGTAGATTTTCTATTTGCAGAGTTCCTAGTTGTGGAGTTTCTAGTTGTGGGGTTTCTAGTTGTGGAAATTCTAGCTGTGGAGTTTCTACTTATGAAATCTCTAGTTGTGGAGTTTCTAGTTGTGGAGTTTCTAGTTATGGAGTTTCTAGTTGCGGAGTTTCTAGTTGCGGAGTTTCCAGTTGGGGAGTTTCTACTTGGGTTTATAGTTGTGGAATTTCGAGTTGCAGAGTTTCGAGTTGGGGAGTTTCAAATTGTGGAGTTTCTAGTTGCGGAGTTTCTAGTTGCGGAGTTTCTAGCTGCGGAGTTTCTAGTTGCGGAGTCTCTAGTTGTGCAGTCTCTAGTTGTTGAGTTTCTAGTTGTGAAGTTTATAGTTGAGGGGTTTCTAGCTGTGGAGTTTCTAGTTGCGGAGTTTCTATTTGCATAGTTTCTAGTTGCGGAGTTTTTAGCTGCAGAGTTTCTAGTTGTGGAGTTTCTAGTTGTGGAGTTTCTAGTTGTGGAGTTTTAGTTGTGGCGTTTCCAGTTGAGGAATTTATAGGTGTGGAGTTTGTAGTTGTTGAGTTTCTAGTTGTCGGGTTTCTAGTTGCAGAATTTCTAGTTGTGGAGTGTCTAGTTGTGGAGCTTTTAGTTGAAGAGTCTCTAGTTGTTGAGTCTCTAGCTGTGAAAATTCTAGTTGTGGAGTTTCTAGTTGAAGAGTTTGTTGTTGCGGAGTTTCTAGATGGTGTTTTTCTAGTTGTAGGGTTTCTGGCTGTGGAGTTTAGAGGTGCGGAGTTTCTAGTTGTCGAGTTTCTAGTTGTGAGGTTTGTAGTTGTGGAGTTTCTAGTGGTAGAGTTTCTAGTTGTGGAATCTCTAGTTGTGGAGTTTCTAGTTGTGGAGTATCTAAATGCGAACTCTCAAGTTGTGGAGTTTCTAGTTGTGGAGTTTCTAGCTGTGGAGTTTTTAGTTGTTGAGTTTCTAGTTGACGAGTTTCTATTTGCGAAGTCTCAAGTGTTGGAGTTTCTAGCTGTGGAGTTTCTAGTTGCGGAGTTTGTAGTTGCGGAGTTTCTAGTTGCAGAGTTTCTAGTTGTGGAGATTCTATTTGCCGAGTTTCTTGTTGCGAAATCTCAAGTTGTGGAGTTTCTAGCTGTGGAGTTTCTAGTTGCGGAGTTTCTAGTGGCAGAGTTTCTAGCTGCGGAGTTTTCTAGTTGTGGAGATTCTAGTGGCGGAGTTTCAAGTTGTGGAGTTTCTAGTTGCGGAGTCTCTAGTTGTGCAGTCTCTAGTTGTTGAGTTGCTAGTTGTGAAGTTTCTAATGTGGGGTTTCTAGCTGTGTAGTTTCTAGTTGCGGAGTTTCTAGTTGCAGAGTTTCTAGTTGCGGAGTTTCTAGTTGCAGAGATTCTAGTTGTGGAGTTTCTAGTTGGGGAGTTTCTAGTTGTTGAGTTTCTAGCTGTGGAGTTTCTAGTCGCGGAGTTTCTAGTTGCGGAGTTTCTAGTCGCGGAGTTTCTGGTTGCAGAGTTTCTAGTTGCGGAGTTTCTAGATGCAGAGTTTCTAGTTGTGGAGTTTCTAGTTGTGGAGTTTTAGTTGTGGAGTTTCAAGTTGTGGAATTTCAAGTTGTGGAATTTATAGGTGTCGAGTTTCTAGTTGTTGAGTGTCTAGTTGTGGAGTTTCTAGTTGCGGAGTTTCTAGTTGTGGAGTTTCTACTTGTGGAGTTTCTAGTTGTGGAGTTTTGAGCTGCGGAGTTTCTGGTGTCGGAGTTTCAGGTTGTGGAGTTTCTAGTGGTGGAGTTGGTAGTTGTGGAGTATCTTGTTGTGGAGTTTCAAGTTGAGGAGTTTTTAGTTGTGGATTTCGAAGTTGTAGAGTTCCTAGTTGTGGAGGTTCTAGTGGTGGAGTTTCTAGTTGTTGAGTTTCTAGTTGCTGAGTTTCTAGTCGCGAAGTCTCAAATGGTGGAGTTTCTAGCTGTGGATTTTGAAGTTGTAGAGTTCCTAGTTGCGGAGTGTCTAGACGGAAGTTTCTAGTTGTTGAGTTTCTAGTTGACGAGCTTCTATTTGCGAAGTCTCAAGTTGTGGAGTTTCTAGCTGTGGAGTTTCTAGTTGCGGAGTTTGTAGCTGCGGAGTTTCTAGTTGCAGAGTTTCTAGTTGTGGAGATTCTAGTGTCCGAGTTTCTTGTTGCGAAGTCTCAAGTTGTGGAGTTTCTAGCTGTGGAGTTTCTAGTTGCGGAGTTTCTAGTTGCGGAGTTTCTAGTTGCGAAGTTTCTAGTTGTGGAGTTTCTAGTTGTGGAATTTGTAATTGTGGAGTATCGTGTTGTGGTGTTTCAAGTTGTGGAGTTTCTAGCTGTTGAGTTTCTAGTTGTGGAGTTTCTAGTTGCAGAGTTTCTAGTTGCGGAGTTTTCTAGTTGTGGAGATTCTAGTGGCGGAGTTTCAAGTTGTGGAGTTTCTAGTTGCGGAGTTACTAGCTGTGGAGTTTGTAGTGGCGGAGTCTCTAGTTGTGCAGTCTCTAGTTGTTGAGTTGCTAGTTGTGAAGTATATAGTTGTGGGGTTTCTAGCTCTGGAGTTTCTAGTTGCGGAGTTTCTAGTTGCAAAGTTTCTAGTTGCGGAATTTCTAGTTGCAGAGATTCTAGTTGTGGAGTTTCTAGCTGTAAAGTTTCTAGTTGCAGAGTTTCTAGTTGCGAAGTTTTCAGTTGTGGAGTTTCCAGTTGTGGAAATTCAATCTGTGTAGTTTCTAGTTGTGGAGTCTAAATTTTGGAGTTCCTAGTTGTGGAGTCTCTAGTTGTCGAGTTTCTAGTTGTGGAGTGTCTACTTGTGGAGTTTCTAGTTGTGAAGTTTCTAGTTGTGGAGTTTCTAGTTGGAGTTTTCAGTTTTCGAGCTTCTAGTTGTAGATTTTCTATTTGCAGAGTTCCTCATTGTTGGGTTTCTAGTTGTGGAAATTCTAGCTGTGGAGTTTCTACTTATAGAATCTCTAGTCGAGGAGTTTCTAGTTGTGTAGTTTCTATCTGAGGAGTTTCTAAATGCAAAGTCTCTAGTTGTGCAGTCTCTAGTTGTGGAGTTTCTAGTTGTGGAGTTTCTTCTTGGGGAGTTTCTAGTTGTGAAGTTTCTAGTTGTGGATTTTCTAGTTGCGGAGTTTCTAGTTGCGGAGTTTCCAGTTGGGGAGTTTCTACTTGAGTTTATAGTTGTGGATTTTCTAGTTGCAAAGTTTCGATTTGCAGAGTTTCAAGTTGTGGAGTTTCTAGTTGCGGAGATTCTAGCTGCGGAGTTTCTAGTTGCGGAGTCTCTAGTTGTGCAGTCTATATTTGTTGAGTTTCTAGTTGTGAAGTTTATAGTTGAGGGGTTTCTAGCTGTGGAGTTTCTAGTTGCGGAATTTCTATTTGCAGAGTTTCTAGTTGCGGAGTTTCTAGCTGCACAGTTTCTAGTTGTGGAGTTTCTAGTTGGGAAGTTTCTAGTTGCGGAGTTTCTAGTTGTGGAGTTTCTAGTTGTGGAGTTTCTAGTTGTGGAGTTTTAGTTGTGGAGTTTCAAGTTGAGGAATTTATAGGTGTGGAGTTTGTAGTTGTTGAGTTTCTAGTTGTCGGGTTTCTAGTTGCGGAGTTTCTAGTTGTGGAGTGTCTAGTTGTGCAGCTTTTAGTTGAGGAGTCTCTAGGTGTTGAGTCTCTAGCGGCGGAAATTGTAGTTGTGGAGTTTCTAGTTGCAGAGTTTGTTGTTGCGGAGTTTCTAGATGAGGTTTTTCTAGTTGTAGAGTTTCTGGCTCTGCAGTTTCCAGTTGCGGAGTTTTTAGTTGTGAGGTTTGTAGTTGTGGAGTTTCTAGTGGTGGAGTCTCTAGTTGTGGAGTCTCTAGTTGTGGAGTTTTTAGTTGTGGAGTTTCTAGTTGCGAACTCTCAAGTTGTGGAGTTTCTAGTTGTGGAATTTCTAGCTGTGGAGTTTCTAGTTGTTGAGTTTCTAGTTGACGAGTTTCTATTTGCGAAGTCTCAAGTTGTGGAATTTCTAGCTGTGGAGTTTCTAGTTGCGGAGTTTGTAGTTGCGGAGTTTCCAGTTGCAGAGTTTTTAGTTGTGGAGATTCTAGTTGCCGAGTTTCTTGTTGCGATGTCTCAAGTTGTGGAGTTTCTATCTGTGAAGTTTCTAGTTGCAGAGTTTCTAGTTGTGGAGTTTCTAGTTGTGGAGTTTCTAGTTGTGGAATTTGTAGTTGTGGAGTACCTAGTTGTGGTGTTTCAAGTTGTGGAGTTTCTAGCTGTGGAGTTTCTAGTTGCGGAGTTTTCTAGTTGTGGAGATTCTAGCTGTGGAGTTTCTAGTTGCAGAGTTTCTAGTTGTGGAGTTTCTAGTTGTGGGATTTGTAGTTGTGGAGGATCGTGTTGTGGTGTTTCAAGTTGTGGAGTTTCTAGCTGTGGAGTTTCTAGTTGTGGAGTTTCTTGTGTCAGAGTTTCTAGTTGCGGAGTTTTCTAGTTGTGGAGATTCTAGTGGCGGAGTTTCAAGTTGTGAAGTTTCTAGTTGCGGAGTTACTAGCTGTGGAGTTTCCAGGTGCGGAGTCTCTAATTTTGCAGTCTATAGTTGTTGAGTTGCTAGTTGTGAAGTTTATAGTTGTGGGGTTTCTAGCTGTGGAGTGTCTAGTTGCGGGGTTTGTAGTTGCAGAGTTTCTAGTTTCGGAGTTTCTAGTTGCAGAGATTCTAGTGGTGGAGTTTCTAGTTGTGGAGTCTCTAGTTGTGGAGTTTCTAGCTGTGGAGTTTCTAGTGGTTGAGTTTCCAGTTGACGAGTTTCTATTTGCGAAGTCTCAAGTTGTGGAGTTTCTAGCTGTAAAGTTTCTAGTTGCAGAGTTTCTAGTTGCGAAGTTTCCAGTTGTGGAGTTTCCAGTTGTGGAAATTCAATCTGTGTAGTTTCTAGTTGTGGAGTCTCAATTTTGGAGTTCCTAGTTGTGGAGTCTCTAGTGGTCGAGTTTCTAGTTGTGGAGTGTCTATTTGTGGAGTTTCTAGTTGTGAAGTTTCTAGTTGTGGAGTATCTAGTTGGAGTTTTTAGATTTCGAGCTTCTAGTTGTAAATTTTCTATTTGCAGAGTTCCTCGTTGTGGAGTTTCTAGTTGTGGAAATTCTAGCTGTGGAGTTTCTACTTATGAAATCTATGAAATCTCTAGTTGTGGAGTTTCTAGTTGTGGAGTTTCTAGTTGTGGAGTTTCTTGTTGGGGAGTTTCTAGTTGCGGAGTTTCTAGTTGCGGAGTTTCCAGTTGGGGAGTTTCTACTTGGGTTTATAGTTGTGGAATTTCTAGTTGCAGAGTTTCGAGTTGCGGAGTTTCAAGTTGAGGAGTTTCTAGTTGCGGAGTTTCTAGTTGCGGAGTTTCTAGTTGTGCAGTCTCTAGTTGTTGAGTTTCTAGTTGTGAAGTTTATAGTTGAGGGGTTTCTAGCTGTGGAGTTTCTAGTTGCGGAGTTTCTATTTGCAGAGTTTCTAGTTGCGGAGTTTTTAGCTGCAGAGTTTCTAGTTGTGGAGTTTCTAGTTGTGGAGTTTCTAGTTTTGGAGTTTTAGTTGTGCGTTTCCAGTTGAGGAATTCATAGGTGTGGAGTTTGTAGTTGTTGAGTTTCTAGTTATCGGGTTTCTAGTTGCAGAATTTCTAGTGGTGGAGTGTCTAGTTGTGGAGCTTTTATTTGAAGAGTCCCTAGTTGTTGAGTCTCTAGCTGTGGAAATTCTAGTTGTGGAGTTTCTAGTTGAAGAGTTTGTTGTTGCGGAGTTTCTAGATTGTGTTTTTCTAGTTGTAGAGTTTCTGGCTGTGGAGTTTCCAGTTGCGGAGTTTCTAGTTGTGAAGTTTCTAGTTGTGAGGTTTGTAGTTGTGGAGTTTCTAGTGGTAGAGTTTCTAGTTGTGGAATCTCTAGTTGTGGAGTTTCTAGTTGTGGAGTATCTAAATGCGAACTCTCAAGTTGTGGAGTTTCTAGTTGTGGAGTTTCTAGCTGTGGAGTTTCTAGTTGTTGAGTTTCTAGTTGACGAGTTTCTATTTGCGAAGTCTCAAGTGTTGGAGTTTTTAGCTGTGGAGTTTCTAGTTGCGGAGTTTGTAGTTGCTAAGTTTGTAGTTGCAGAGTTTCTAGTTATGGAGATTCTATTTGCCGAGTTACTTGTTGCGAAGTCTCAAGTTGTGGAGTTTCTAGCTGTGGAGTTTCTAGTTGCGGAGTTTCTAGTTGTGGAGTTTCTAGTTGTGGAGTTTTAGTTGTGGCGTTTCCAGTTGAGGAATTTATAGGTGTGGAGTTTGTAGTTGTTGAGTTTCTAGTTGTCGGGTTTCTAGTTGCAGAATTTCTAGTTGTGGAGTGTCTAGTTGTGGAGCTTTTAGTTGAAGAGTCTCTAGTTGTTGAGTCTCTAGCTGTGAAAATTCTAGTTGTGGAGTTTCTAGTTGAAGAGTTTGTTGTTGCGGAGTTTCTAGATGGTGTTTTTCTAGTTGTAGGGTTTCTGGCTGTGGAGTTTAGAGGTGCGGAGTTTCTAGTTGTCGAGTTTCTAGTTGTGAGGTTTGTAGTTGTGGAGTTTCTAGTGGTAGAGTTTCTAGTTGTGGAATCTCTAGTTGTGGAGTTTCTAGTTGTGGAGTATCTAAATGCGAACTCTCAAGTTGTGGAGTTTCTAGTTGTGGAGTTTCTAGCTGTGGAGTTTTTAGTTGTTGAGTTTCTAGTTGACGAGTTTCTATTTGCGAAGTCTCAAGTGTTGGAGTTTCTAGCTGTGGAGTTTCTAGTTGCGGAGTTTCTAGTTGCGGAGTTTCTAGTTGCAGAGTTTCTAGTTGTGGAGATTCTATTTGCCGAGTTTCTTGTTGCGAAATCTCAAGTTGTGGAGTTTCTAGCTGTGGAGTTTCTAGTTGCGGAGTTTCTAGTGGCAGAGTTTCTAGCTGCGGAGTTTTCTAGTTGTGGAGATTCTAGTGGCGGAGTTTCAAGTTGTGGAGTTTCTAGTTGCGGAGTCTCTAGTTGTGCAGTCTCTAGTTGTTGAGTTGCTAGTTGTGAAGTTTCTAGTTGTGGGGTTTCTAGCTGTGTAGTTTCTAGTTGCGGAGTTTCTAGTTGCAGAGTTTCTAGTTGCGGAGTTTCTAGTTGCAGAGATTCTAGTTGTGGAGTTTCTAGTTGGGGAGTTTCTAGTTGTTGAGTTTCTAGCTGTGGAGTTTCTAGTCGCGGAGTTTCTAGTTACGGAGTTTCTAGTCGCGGAGTTTCTGGTTGCAGAGTTTCTAGTTGCGGAGTTTCTAGATGCAGAGTTTCTAGTTGTGGAGTTTCTAGTTGTGGAGTTTTAGTTGTGGAGTTTCAAGTTGTGGAATTTCAAGTTGTGGAATTTATAGGTGTCGAGTTTCTAGTTGTTGAGTGTCTAGTTGTGGAGTTTCTAGTTGCGGAGTTTCTAGTTGTGGAGTTTCTACTTGTGGAGTTTCTAGTTGTGGAGTTTTGAGTTGCGGAGTTTCTGGTGTCGGAGTTTCAGGTTGTGGAGTTTCTAGTGGTGGAGTTGGTAGTTGTGGAGTATCTTGTTGTGGAGTTTCAAGTTGAGGAGTTTTTAGTTGTGGATTTCGAAGTTGTAGAGTTCCTAGTTGTGGAGGTTCTAGTGGTGGAGTTTCTAGTTGTTCAGTTTCTAGTTGCTGAGTTTCTAGTCGCGAAGTCTCAAATTGTGGAGTTTCTAGCTGTGGATTTTGAAGTTGTAGAGTTCCTAGTTGCGGAGTGTCTAGATGGAAGTTTCTAGTTGTTGAGTTTCTAGTTGACGAGCTTCTATTTGCGAAGTCTCAAGTTGTGGAGTTTCTAGCTTTGGAGTTTCTAGTTGCGGAGTTTGTAGCTGCGGAGTTTCTAGTTGCAGAGTTTCTAGTTGTGGAGATTCTAGTGTCCGAGTTTCTTGTTGCGAAGTCTCAAGTTGTGGAGTTTCTAGCTGTGGAGTTTCTAGTTGCGGAGTTTCTAGTTGCGGAGTTTCTAGTTGCGAAGTTTCTAGTTGTGGAGTTTCTAGTTGTGGAATTTGTAGTTGTGGAGTATCGTGTTGTGGTGTTTCAAGTTGTGGAGTTTCTAGCTGTTGAGTTTCTAGTTGTGGAGTTTCTAGTTGCAGAGTTTCTAGTTGCGGAGTTTTCTAGTTGTGGAGATTCTAGTGGCGGAGTTTCAAGTTGTGGAGTTTCTAGTTGCGGAGTTACTAGCTGTGGAGTTTGTAGTGGCGGAGTCTCTAGTTGTGCAGTCTCTAGTTGTTGAGTTGCTAGTTGTGAAGTATATAGTTGTGGGGTTTCTAGCTCTGGAGTTTCCAGTTGCGGAGTTTCTAGTTGCAAAGTTTCTAGTTGCGGAATTTCTAGTTGCAGAGATTCTAGTTGTGGAGTTTCTAGCTGTGGAGTTTCTAGTGGTTGAGTTTACAGTTGACGAGTTTCTATTTGCGAAGTCTCGAGTTGTGGAGTTTCTAGCTGTAAAGTTTCTAGTTGCAGAGTTTCTAGTTGCGAAGTTTTCAGTTGTGGAGTTTCCAGTTGTGGAAATTCAATCTGTGTAGTTTCTAGTTGTGGAGTCTAAATTTTGGAGTTCCTAGTTGTGGAGTCTCTAGTTGTCGAGTTTCTAGTTGTGGAGTGTCTACTTGTGGAGTTTCTAGTTGTGAAGTTTCTAGTTGTGGAGTTTCTAGTTGGAGTTTTCAGTTTTCGAGCTTCTAGTTGTAGATTTTCTATTTGCAGAGTTCCTCATTGTTGGGTTTCTAGTTGTGGAAATTCTAGCTGTGGAGTTTCTACTTATAGAATCTCTAGTCGAGGAGTTTCTAGTTGTGTAGTTTCTATCTGAGGAGTTTCTAAATGCAAAGTCTCTAGTTGTGCAGTCTCTAGTTGTGGAGTTTCTAGTTGTGGAGTTTCTTCTTGGGGAGTTTCTAGTTGTGAAGTTTCTAGTTGTGGATTTTCTAGTTGCGGAGTTTCTAGTTGCGGAGTTTCCAGTTGGGGAGTTTCTACTTGAGTTTATAGTTGTGGATTTTCTAGTTGCAAAGTTTCGATTTGCAGAGTTTCAAGTTGTGGAGTTTCTAGTTGCGGAGATTCTAGCTGCGGAGTTTCTAGTTGCGGAGTCTCTAGTTGTGCAGTCTATATTTGTTGAGTTTCTAGTTGTGAAGTTTATAGTTGAGGGGTTTCTAGCTGAGGAGTTTATAGTTGCGGAATTTCTATTTGCAGAGTTTCTAGTTGCGGAGTTTCTAGCTGCACAGTTTCTAGTTGTGGAGTTTCTAGTTGGGAAGTTTCTAGTTGCGGAGTTTCTAGTTGTGGAGTTTCTAGTTGTGGAGTTTCTAGTTGTGGAGTTTTAGTTGTGGAGTTTCAAGTTGAGGAATTTATAGGTGTGGAGTTTGTAGTTGTTGAGTTTCTAGTTGTCGGGTTTCTAGTTGCGGAGTTTCTAGTTGTGGAGTGTCTAGTTGTGCAGCTTTTAGTTGAGGAGTCTCTAGGTGTTGAGTCTCTAGCGGCGGAAATTGTAGTTGTGGAGTTTCTAGTTGCAGAGTTTGTTGTTGCGGAGTTTCTAGATGAGGTTTTTCTAGTTGTAGAGTTTCTGGCTCTGCAGTTTCCAGTTGCGGAGTTTTTAGTTGTGAGGTTTGTAGTTGTGGAGTTTCTAGTGGTAGAGTTTCTAGTTGTGGAATCTCTAGTTGTGGAGTTTCTAGTTGTGGAGTATCTAAATGCGAACTCTCAAGTTGTGGAGTTTCTAGTTGTGGAGTTTCTAGCTGTGGAGTTTCTAGTTGTTGAGTTTCTAGTTGACGAGTTTCTATTTGCGAAGTCTCAAGTGTTGGAGTTTTTAGCTGTGGAGTTTCTAGTTGCGGAGTTTGTAGTTGCTAAGTTTGTAGTTGCAGAGTTTCTAGTTATGGAGATTCTATTTGCCGAGTTTCTTGTTGCGAAGTCTCAAGTTGTGGAGTTTCTAGCTGTGGAGTTTCTAGTTGCGGAGTTTCTAGTTGTGGAGTTTCTAGTTGTGGAGTTTTAGTTGTGGCGTTTCCAGTTGAGGAATTTATAGGTGTGGAGTTTGTAGTTGTTGAGTTTCTAGTTGTCGGGTTTCTAGTTGCAGAATTTCTATTTGTGGAGTGTCTAGTTGTGGAGCTTTTAGTTGAAGAGTCTCTAGTTGTTGAGTCTCTAGCTGTGAAAATTCTAGTTGTGGAGTTTCTAGTTGAAGAGTTTGTTGTTGCGGAGTTTCTAGATGGTGTTTTTCTAGTTGTAGGGTTTCTGGCTGTGGAGTTTAGAGGTGCGGAGTTTCTAGTTGTCGAGTTTCTAGTTGTGAGGTTTGTAGTTGTGGAGTTTCTAGTGGTAGAGTTTCTAGTTGTGGAATCTCTAGTTGTGGAGTTTCTAGTTGTGGAGTATCTAAATGCGAACTCTCAAGTTGTGGAGTTTCTAGTTGTGGAGTTTCTAGCTGTGCAGTTTTTAGTTGTTGAGTTTCTAGTTGACGAGTTTCTATTTGCGAAGTCTCAAGTGTTGGAGTTTCTAGCTGTGGAGTTTCTAGTTGCGGAGTTTGTAGTTGCGGAGTTTCTAGTTGCAGAGTTTCTAGTTGTGGAGATTCTATTTGCCGAGTTTCTTGTTGCGAAATCTCAAGTTGTGGAGTTTCTAGCTGTGGAGTTTTAGTTGCGGAGTTTCTAGTGGCAGAGTTTCTAGCTGCGGAGTTTTCTAGTTGTGGAGATTCTAGTGGCGGAGTTTCAAGTTGTGGAGTTTCTAGTTGCGGAGTCTCTAGTTGTGCAGTCTCTAGTTGTTGAGTTGCTAGTTGTGAAGTTTCTAGTTGTGGGGTTTCTAGCTGTGTAGTTTCTAGTTGCGGAGTTTCTAGTTGCAGAGTTTCTAGTTGCGGAGTTTCTAGTTGCGGAGATTCTAGCTGCGGAGTTTCTAGTTGCGGAGTCTCTAGTTGTGCAGTCTATATTTGTTGAGTTTCTAGTTGTGAAGTTTATAGTTGAGGGGTTTCTAGCTGTGGAGTTTCTAGTTGCGGAATTTCTATTTGCAGAGTTTCTAGTTGCGGAGTTTCTAGCTGCACAGTTTCTAGTTGTGGAGTTTCTAGTTGGGAAGTTTCTAGTTGCGGAGTTTCTAGTTGTGGAGTTTCTAGTTGTGGAGCTTCTAGTTGTGGAGTTTTAGTTGTGGAGTTTCAAGTTGAGGAATTTATAGGTGTGGAGTTTGTAGTTGTTGAGTTTCTAGTTGTCGGGTTTCTAGTTGCGGAGTTTCTAGTTGTGGAGTGTCTAGTTGTGCAGCTTTTAGTTGAGGAGTCTCTAGGTGTTGAGTCTCTAGCGGCGGAAATTGTAGTTGTGGAGTTTCTAGTTGCAGAGTTTGTTGTTGCGGAGTTTCTAGATGAGGTTTTTCTAGTTGTAGAGTTTCTGGCTCTGCAGTTTCCAGTTGCGGAGTTTTTAGTTGTGAGGTTTGTAGTTGTGGAGTTTCTAGTGGTGGAGTCTCTAGTTGTGGAGTCTCTAGTTGTGGAGTTTTTAGTTGTGGAGTTTCTAGTTGCGAACTCTCAAGTTGTGGAGTTTCTAGTTGTGGAATTTCTAGCTGTGGAGTTTCTAGTTGTTGAGTTTCTAGTTGACGAGTTTCTATTTGCGAAGTCTCAAGTTGTGGAATTTCTAGCTGTGGAGTTTCTAGTTGCGGAGTTTGTAGTTGCGGAGTTTCCAGTTTCAGAGTTTTTAGTTGTGGAGATTCTAGTTGCCGAGTTTCTTGTTGCGATGTCTCAAGTTGTGGAGTTTCTATCTGTGAAGTTTCTAGTTGCAGAGTTTCTAGTTGTGGAGTTTCTAGTTGTGGAGTTTCTAGTTGTGGAATTTGTAGTTGTGGAGTACCTAGTTGTGGTGTTTCAAGTTGTGGAGTTTCTAGCTGTGGAGTTTCTAGTTGCGGAGTTTCTAGTGGCAGAGTTTCTAGTTGCGGAGTTTTCTAGTTGTGGAGATTCTAGCTGTGGAGTTTCTAGTTGCAGAGTTTCTAGTTGTGGAGTTTCTAGTTGTGGGATTTGTAGTTGTGGAGGATCGTGTTGTGGTGTTTCAAGTTGTGGAGTTTCTAGCTGTGGAGTTTCTAGTTGTGGAGTTTCTTGTGTCAGAGTTTCTAGTTGCGGAGTTTTCTAGTTGTGGAGATTCTAGTGGCGGAGTTTCAAGTTGTGAAGTTTCTAGTTGCGGAGTTACTAGCTGTGGAGTTTCCAGGTGCGGAGTCTCTAATTTTGCAGTCTATAGTTGTTGAGTTGCTAGTTGTGAAGTTTATAGTTGTGGGGTTTCTAGCTGTGGAGTGTCTAGTTGCGGGGTTTGTAGTTGCAGAGTTTCTAGTTTCGGAGTTTCTAGTTGCAGAGATTCTAGTGGTGGAGTTTCTAGTTGTGGAGTCTCTAGTTGTGGAGTTTCTAGCTGTGGAGTTTCTAGTGGTTGAGTTTTCAGTTGACGAGTTTCTATTTGCGAAGTCTCAAGTTGTGGAGTTTCTAGCTGTAAAGTTTCTAGTTGCAGAGTTTCTAGTTGCGAAGTTTCCAGTTGTGGAGTTTCCAGTTGTGGAAATTCAATCTGTGTAGTTTCTAGTTGTGGAGTCTCAATTTTGGAGTTCCTAGTTGTGGAGTCTCTAGTGGTCGAGTTTCTAGTTGTGGAGTGTCTATTTGTGGAGTTTCTAGTTGTGAAGTTTCTAGTTGTGGAGTATCTAGTTGGAGTTTTTAGATTTCGAGCTTCTAGTTGTAAATTTTCTATTTGCAGAGTTCCTCGTTGTGGAGTTTCTAGTTGTGGGGTTTCTAGTTGTGGAAATTCTAGCTGTGGAGTTTCTACTTATGAAATCTATGAAATCTCTAGTTGTGGAGTTTCTAGTTGTGGAGTTTCTAGTTGTGGAGTTTCTTGTTGGGGAGTTTCTAGTTGCGGAGTTTCTAGTTGCGGAGTTTCCAGTTGGGGAGTTTCTACTTGGGTTTATAGTTGTGGAATTTCTAGTTGCAGAGTTTCGAGTTGCGGAGTTTCAAGTTGAGGAGTTTCTAGTTGCGGAGTTTCTAGTTGCGGAGTTTCTAGTTGTGCAGTCTCTAGTTGTTGAGTTTCTAGTTGTGAAGTTTATAGTTGAGGGGTTTCTAGCTGTGGAGTTTCTAGTTGCGGGGTTTCTATTTGCAGAGTTTCTAGTTGCGGAGTTTTTAGCTGCAGAGTTTCTAGTTGTGGAGTTTCTAGTTGTGGAGTTTCTAGTTTTGGAGTTTTAGTTGTGCGTTTCCAGTTGAGGAATTCATAGGTGTGGAGTTTGTAGTTGTTGAGTTTCTAGTTATCGGGTTTCTAGTTGCAGAATTTCTAGTGGTGGAGTGTCTAGTTGTGGAGCTTTTATTTGAAGAGTCCCTAGTTGTTGAGTCTCTAGCTGTGGAAATTCTAGTTGTGGAGTTTCTAGTTGAAGAGTTTGTTGTTGCGGAGTTTCTAGATTGTGTTTTTCTAGTTGTAGAGTTTCTGGCTGTGGAGTTTCCAGTTGCGGAGTTTCTAGTTGTGGAGTTTCTAGTTGTGAGGTTTGTAGTTGTGGAGTTTCTAGTGGTAGAGTTTCTAGTTGTGGAATCTCTAGTTGTGGAGTTTCTAGTTGTGGAGTATCTAAATGCGAACTGTCAAGTTGTGGAGTTTCTAGTTGTGGAGTTTCTAGCTGTGGAGTTTCTAGTTGTTGAGTTTCTAGTTGACGAGTTTCTATTTGCGAAGTCTCAAGTGTTGGAGTTTTTAGCTGTGGAGTTTCTAGTTGCGGAGTTTGTAGTTGCTAAGTTTGTAGTTGCAGAGTTTCTAGTTATGGAGATTCTATTTGCCGAGTTACTTGTTGCGAAGTCTCAAGTTGTGGAGTTTCTAGCTGTGGAGTTTCTAGTTGCGGAGTTTCTAGTTGTGGAGTTTCTAGTTGTGGAGTTTTAGTTGTGGCGTTTCCAGTTGAGGAATTTATAGGTGTGGAGTTTGTAGTTGTTGAGTTTCTAGTTGTCGGGTTTCTAGTTGCAGAATTTCTAGTTGTGGAGTGTCTAGTTGTGGAGCTTTTAGTTGAAGAGTCTCTAGTTGTTGAGTCTCTAGCTGTGAAAATTCTAGTTGTGGAGTTTCTAGTTGAAGAGTTTGTTGTTGCGGAGTTTCTAGATGGTGTTTTTCTAGTTGTAGGGTTTCTGGCTGTGGAGTTTAGAGGTGCGGAGTTTCTAGTTGTCGAGTTTCTAGTTGTGAGGTTTGTAGTTGTGGAGTTTCTAGTGGTAGAGTTTCTAGTTGTGGAATCTCTAGTTGTGGAGTTTCTAGTTGTGGAGTATCTAAATGCGAACTCTCAAGTTGTGGAGTTTCTAGTTGTGGAGTTTCTAGCTGTGGAGTTTTTAGTTGTTGAGTTTCTAGTTGACGAGTTTCTATTTGCGAAGTCTCAAGTGTTGGAGTTTCTAGCTGTGGAGTTTCTAGTTGCGGAGTTTGTAGTTGCGGAGTTTCTAGTTGCAGAGTTTCTAGTTGTGGAGATTCTATTTGCCGAGTTTATTGTTGCGAAATCTCAAGTTGTGGAGTTTCTAGCTGTGGAGTTTCTAGTTGCGGAGTTTCTAGTGGCAGAGTTTCTAGCTGCGGAGTTTTCTAGTTGTGGAGATTCTAGTGGCGGAGTTTCAAGTTGTGGAGTTTCTAGTTGCGGAGTCTCTAGTTGTGCAGTCTCTAGTTGTTGAGTTGCTAGTTGTGAAGTTTCTAGTTGTGGGGTTTCTAGCTGTGTAGTTTCTAGTTGCGGAGTTTCTAGTTGCAGAGTTTCTAGTTGCGGAGTTTCTAGTTGCAGAGATTCTAGTTGTGGAGTTTCTAGTTGGGGAGTTTCTAGTTGTTGAGTTTCTAGCTGTGGAGTTTCTAGTCGCGGAGTTTCTAGTTGCGGAGTTTCTAGTCGCGGAGTTTCTGGTTGCAGAGTTTCTAGTTGCGGAGTTTCTAGATGCAGAGTTTCTAGTTGTGGAGTTTCTAGTTGTGGAGTTTTAGTTGTGGAGTTTCAAGTTGTGGAATTTCAAGTTGTGGAATTTACAGGTGTCGAGTTTCTAGTTGTTGAGTGTCTAGTTGTGGAGTTTCTAGTTGCGGAGTTTCTAGTTGTGGAGTTTCTACTTGTGGAGTTTCTAGTTGTGGAGTTTTGAGTTGCGGAGTTTCTGGTGTCGGAGTTTCAGGTTGTGGAGTTTCTAGTGGTGGAGTTGGTAGTTGTGGAGTATCTTGTTGTGGAGTTTCAAGTTGAGGAGTTTTTAGTTGTGGATTTCGAAGTTGTAGAGTTCCTAGTTGTGGAGGTTCTAGTGGTGGAGTTTCTAGTTGTTCAGTTTCTAGTTGCTGAGTTTCTAGTCGCGAAGTCTCAAATTGTGGAGTTTCTAGCTGTGGATTTTGAAGTTGTAGAGTTCCTAGTTGCGGAGTGTCTAGATGGAAGTTTCTAGTTGTTGAGTTTCTAGTTGACGAGCTTCTATTTGCGAAGTCTCAAGTTGTGGAGTTTCTAGCTGTGGAGTTTCTAGTTGCGGAGTTTGTAGCTGCGGAGTTTCTAGTTGCAGAGTTTCTAGTTGTGGAGATTCTAGTGTCCGAGTTTCTTGTTGCGAAGTCTCAAGTTGTGGAGTTTCTAGCTGTGGAGTTTCTAGTTGCGGAGTTTCTAGTTGCGAAGTTTCTAGTTTTGGAGTTTCTAGTTGTGGAATTTGTAGTTGTGGAGTATCGTGTTGTGGTGTTTCAAGTTGTGGAGTTTCTAGCTGTTGAGTTTCTAGTTGTGGAGTTTCTAGTTGCAGAGTTTCTAGTTGCGGAGTTTTCTAGTTGTGGAGATTCTAGTGGCGGAGTTTCAAGTTGTGGAGTTTCTAGTTGCGGAGTTACTAGCTGTGGAGTTTGTAGTGGCGGAGTCTCTAGTTGTGCAGTCTCTAGTTGTTGAGTTGCTAGTTGTGAAGTATATAGTTGTGGGGTTTCTAGCTCTGGAGTTTCCAGTTGCGGAGTTTCTAGTTGCAAAGTTTCTAGTTGCGGAATTTCTAGTTGCAGAGATTCTAGTTGTGGAGTTTCTAGCTGTGGAGTTTCTAGTGGTTGAGTTTACAGTTGACGAGTTTCTATTTGCGAAGTCTCGAGTTGTGGAGTTTCTAGCTGTAAAGTTTCTAGTTGCAGAGTTTCTAGTTGCGAAGTTTTCAGTTGTGGAGTTTCCAGTTGTGGAAATTCAATCTGTGTAGTTTCTAGTTGTGGAGTCTAAATTTTGGAGTTCCTAGTTGTGGAGTCTCTAGTTGTCGAGTTTCTAGTTGTGGAGTGTCTACTTGTGGAGTTTCTAGTTGTGAAGTTTCTAGTTGTGGAGTTTCTAGTTGGAGTTTTCAGTTTTCGAGCTTCTAGTTGTAGATTTTCTATTTGCAGAGTTCCTCATTGTTGGGTTTCTAGTTGTGGAAATTCTAGCTGTGGAGTTTCTACTTATAGAATCTCTAGTCGAGGAGTTTCTAGTTGTGTAGTTTCTATCTGAGGAGTTTCTAAATGCAAAGTCTCTAGTTGTGCAGTCTCTAGTTGTGGAGTTTCTAGTTGTGGAGTTTCTTCTTGGGGAGTTTCTAGTTGTGAAGTTTCTAGTTGTGGATTTTCTAGTTGCGGAGTTTCTAGTTGCGGAGTTTCCAGTTGGGGAGTTTCTACTTGAGTTTATAGTTGTGGATTTTCTAGTTGCAAAGTTTCGATTTGCAGAGTTTCAAGTTGTGGAGTTTCTAGTTGCGGAGATTCTAGCTGCGGAGTTTCTAGTTGCGGAGTCTCTAGTTGTGCAGTCTATATTTGTTGAGTTTCTAGATGTGAAGTTTATAGTTGAGGGGTTTCTAGCTGAGGAGTTTATAGTTGCGGAATTTCTATTTGCAGAGTTTCTAGTTGCGGAGTTTCTAGCTGCACAGTTTCTAGTTGTGGAGTTTCTAGTTGGGAAGTTTCTAGTTGCGGAGTTTCTAGTTGTGGATTTTCTAGTTGTGGAGTTTCTAGTTGTGGAGTTTTAGTTGTGGAGTTTCAAGTTGAGGAATTTATAGGTGTGGAGTTTGTAGTTGTTGAGTTTCTAGTTGTCGGGTTTCTAGTTGCGGAGTTTCTAGTTGTGGAGTGTCTAGTTGTGCAGCTTTTAGTTGAGGAGTCTCTAGGTGTTGAGTCTCTAGCGGCGGAAATTGTAGTTGTGGAGTTTCTAGTTGCAGAGTTTGTTGTTGCGGAGTTTCTAGATGAGGTTTTTCTAGTTGTAGAGTTTCTGGCTCTGCAGTTTCCAGTTGCGGAGTTTTTAGTTGTGAGGTTTGTAGTTGTGGAGTTTCTAGTGGTAGAGTTTCTAGTTGTGGAATCTCTAGTTGTGGAGTTTCTAGTTGTGGAGTATCTAAATGCGAACTCTCAAGTTGTGGAGTTTCTAGTTGTGGAGTTTCTAGCTGTGGAGTTTCTAGTTGTTGAGTTTCTAGTTGAGGAGTTTCTATTTGCGAAGTCTCAAGTGTTGGAGTTTTTAGCTGTGGAGTTTCTAGTTGCGGAGTTTGTAGTTGCTAAGTTTGTAGTTGCAGAGTTTCTATTTATGGAGATTCTATTTGCCGAGTTTCTTGTTGCGAAGTCTCAAGTTGTGGAGTTTCTAGCTGTGGAGTTTCTAGTTGCGGAGTTTCTAGTTGTGGAGTTTCTAGTTGTGGAGTTTTAGTTGTGGCGTTTCCAGTTGAGGAATTTATAGGTGTGGAGTTTGTAGTTGTTGAGTTTCTAGTTGTCGGGTTTCTAGTTGCAGAATTTCTATTTGTGGAGTGTCTAGTTGTGGAGCTTTTAGTTGAAGAGTCTCTAGTTGTTGAGTCTCTAGCTGTGAAAATTCTAGTTGTGGAGTTTCTAGTTGAAGAGTTTGTTGTTGCGGAGTTTCTAGATGGTGTTTTTCTAGTTGTAGGGTTTCTGGCTGTGGAGTTTAGAGGTGCGGAGTTTCTAGTTGTCGAGTTTCTAGTTGTGAGGTTTGTAGTTGTGGAGTTTCTAGTGGTAGAGTTTCTAGTTGTGGAATCTCTAGTTGTGGAGTTTCTAGTTGTGGAGTATCTAAATGCGAACTCTCAAGTTGTGGAGTTTCTAGTTGTGGAGTTTCTAGCTGTGGAGTTTTTAGTTGTTGAGTTTCTAGTTGACGAGTTTCTATTTGCGAAGTCTCAAGTGTTGGAGTTTCTAGCTGTGGAGTTTCTAGTTGCGGAGTTTGTAGTTGCGGAGTTTCTAGTTGCAGAGTTTCTAGTTGTGGAGATTCTATTTGCCGAGTTTCTTGTTGCGAAATCTCAAGTTGTGGAGTTTCTAGCTGTGGAGTTTCTAGTTGCGGAGTTTCTAGTGGCAGAGTTTCTAGCTGCGGAGTTTTCTAGTTGTGGAGATTCTAGTGGCGGAGTTTCAAGTTGTGGAGTTTCTAGTTGCGGAGTCTCTAGTTGTGCAGTCTCTAGTTGTTGAGTTGCTAGTTGTGAAGTTTCTAGTTGTGGGGTTTCTAGCTGTGTAGTTTCTAGTTGCGGAGTTTCTAGTTGAAGAGTTTCTAGTTGCGGAGTTTCTAGTTGCAGAGATTCTAGTTGTGGAGTTTCTAGTTGGGGAGTTTCTAGTTGTTGAGTTTCTAGCTGTGGAGTTTCTAGTCGCGGAGTTTCTAGTTGCGGAGTTTCTAGTCGCGGAGTTTCTGGTTGCAGAGTTTCTAGTTGCGGAGTTTCTAGATGCAGAGTTTCTAGTTGTGGAGTTTCTAGTTGTGGAGTTTTAGTTGGGGAGTTTCAAGTTGTGGAATTTCAAGTTGTGGAATTTATAGGTGTCGAGTTTCTAGTTGTTGAGTGTCTAGTTGTGGAGTTTCTAGTTGCGGAGTTTCTAGTTGTGGAGTTTCTACTTGTGGAGTTTCTAGTTGTGGAGTTTTGAGTTGCGGAGTTTCTGGTGTCGGAGTTTCAGGTTGTGGAGTTTCTAGTGGTGGAGTTGGTAGTTGTGGAGTATCTTGTTGTGGAGTTTCAAGTTGAGGAGTTTTTAGTTGTGGATTTCGAAGTTGTAGAGTTCCTAGTTGTGGAGGTTCTAGTGGTGGAGTTTCTAGTTGTTGAGTTTCTAGTTGCTGAGTTTCTAGTCGCGAAGTCTCAAATGGTGGAGTTTCTAGCTGTGGATTTTGAAGTTGTAGAGTTCCTAGTTGCGGAGTGTCTAGATGGAAGTTTCTAGTTGTTGAGTTTCTAGTTGACGAGCTTCTATTTGCGAAGTCTCAAGTTGTGGAGTTTCTAGCTGTGGAGTTTCTAGTTGCGGAGTTTGTAGCTGCGGAGTTTCTAGTTGCAGAGTTTCTAGTTGTGGAGATTCTAGTGTCCGAGTTTCTTGTTGCGAAGTCTCAAGTTGTGGAGTTTCTAGCTGTGGAGTTTCTAGTTGCGGAGTTTCTAGTTGCGGAGTTTCTAGTTGCGAAGTTTCTAGTTGTGGAGTTTCTAGTTGTGGAATTTGTAGTTGTGGAGTATCGTGTTGTGGTGTTTCAAGTTGTGGAGTTTCTAGCTGTTGAGTTTCTAGTTGTGGAGTTTCTAGTTGCAGAGTTTCTAGTTGCGGAGTTTTCTAGTTGTGGAGATTCTAGTGGCGGAGTTTCAAGTTGTGGAGTTTCTAGTTGCGGAGTTACTAGCTGTGGAGTTTGTAGTGGCGGAGTCTCTAGTTGTGCAGTCTCTAGTTGTTGAGTTGCTAGTTGTGAAGTATATAGTTGTGGGGTTTCTAGCTCTGGAGTTTCTAGTTGCGGAGTTTCTAGTTGCAAAGTTTCTAGTTGCGGAATTTCTAGTTGCAGAGATTCTAGTTGTGGTGTCTCAATTTTGGAGTTCCTAGTTGTGGAGTCTCTAGTGGTCGAGTTTCTAGTTGTGGAGTGTCTATTTGTGGAGTTTCTAGTTGTGAAGTTTCTAGTTGTGGAGTATCTAGTTGGAGTTTTTAGATTTCGAGCTTCTAGTTGTAAATTTTCTATTTGCAGAGTTCCTTGTTGTGGAGTTTCTAGTTGTGGGGTTTCTAGTTGTGGAAATTCTAGCTGTGGAGTTTCTACTTATGAAATCTATGAAATCTCTAGTTGTGGAGTTTCTAGTTGTGGAGTTTCTAGTTGTGGAGTTTCTTGTTGGGGAGTTTCTAGTTGCGGAGTTTCTAGTTGCGGAGTTTCCAGTTGGGGAGTTTCTACTTGGGTTTATAGTTGTGGAATTTCTAGTTGCAGAGTTTCGAGTTGCGGAGTTTCAAGTTGAGGAGTTTCTAGTTGCGGAGTTTCTAGTTGCGGAGTTTCTAGTTGTGCAGTCTCTAGTTGTTGAGTTTCTAGTTGTGAAGTTTATAGTTGAGGGGTTTCTAGCTGTGGAGTTTCTAGTTGCGGAGTTTCTATTTGCAGAGTTTCTAGTTGCGGAGTTTTTAGCTGCAGAGTTTCTAGTTGTGGAGTTTCTAGTTGTGGAGTTTCTAGTTTTGGAGTTTTAGTTGTGCGTTTCCAGTTGAGGAATTCATAGGTGTGGAGTTTGTAGTTGTTGAGTTTCTAGTTATCGGGTTTCTAGTTGCAGAATTTCTAGTGGTGGAGTGTCTAGTTGTGGAGCTTTTATTTGAAGAGTCCCTAGTTGTTGAGTCTCTAGCTGTGGAAATTCTAGTTGTGGAGTTTCTAGTTGAAGAGTTTGTTGTTGCGGAGTTTCTAGATTGTGTTTTTCTAGTTGTAGAGTTTCTGGCTGTGGAGTTTCCAGTTGCGGAGTTTCTAGTTGTGGAGTTTCTAGTTGTGAGGTTTGTAGTTGTGGAGTTTCTAGTGGTAGAGTTTCTAGTTGTGGAATCTCTAGTTGTGGAGTTTCTAGTTGTGGAGTATCTAAATGCGAACTCTCAAGTTGTGGAGTTTCTAGTTGTGGAGTTTCTAGCTGTGGAGTTTCTAGTTGTTGAGTTTCTAGTTGACGAGTTTCTATTTGCGAAGTCTCAAGTGTTGGAGTTTTTAGCTGTGGAGTTTCTAGTTGCGGAGTTTGTAGTTGCTAAGTTTGTAGTTGCAGAGTTTCTAGTTATGGAGATTCTATTTGCCGAGTTACTTGTTGCGAAGTCTCAAGTTGTGGAGTTTCTAGCTGTGGAGTTTCTAGTTGCGGAGTTTCTAGTTGTGGAGTTTCTAGTTGTGGAGTTTTAGTTGTGGCGTTTCCAGTTGAGGAATTTATAGGTGTGGAGTTTGTAGTTGTTGAGTTTCTAGTTGTCGGGTTTCTAGTTGCAGAATTTCTAGTTGTGGAGTGTCTAGTTGTGGAGCTTTTAGTTGAAGAGTCTCTAGTTGTTGAGTCTCTAGCTGTGAAAATTCTAGTTGTGGAGTTTCTAGTTGAAGAGTTTGTTGTTGCGGAGTTTCTAGATGGTGTTTTTCTAGTTGTAGGGTTTCTGGCTGTGGAGTTTAGAGGTGCGGAGTTTCTAGTTGTCGAGTTTCTAGTTGTGAGGTTTGTAGTTGTGGAGTTTCTAGTGGTAGAGTTTCTAGTTGTGGAATCTCTAGTTGTGGAGTTTCTAGTTGTGGAGTATCTAAATGCGAACTCTCAAGTTGTGGAGTTTCTAGTTGTGGAGTTTCTAGCTGTGGAGTTTTTAGTTGTTGAGTTTCTAGTTGACGAGTTTCTATTTGCGAAGTCTCAAGTGTTGGAGTTTCTAGCTGTGGAGTTTCTAGTTGCGGAGTTTGTAGTTGCGGAGTTTCTAGTTGCAGAGTTTCTAGTTGTGGAGATTCTATTTGCCGAGTTTCTTGTTGCGAAATCTCAAGTTGTGGAGTTTCTAGCTGTGGAGTTTCTAGTTGCAGAGTTTCTAGTTGTGGAGTTTCTAGTTGTGGAGTTTCTAGTTGTGGAATTTGTAGTTGTGGAGTACCTAGTTGTGGTGTTTCAAGTTGTGGAGTTTCTAGCTGTGGAGTTTCTAGTTGCGGAGTTTCTAGTGGCAGAGTTTCTAGTTGCGGAGTTTTCTAGTAGTGGAGATTCTAGCTGTGGAGTTTCTAGTTGCAGAGTTTCTAGTTGTGGAGCTTCTAGTTGTGGGATTTGTAGTTGTGGAGGATCTTGTTGTGGTGTTTCAAGTTGTGGAGTTTCTAGCTGTGGAGTTTCTAGTTGTGGAGTTTCTTGTGTCAGAGTTTCTAGTTGCGGAGTTTTCTAGTTGTGGAGATTCTAGTGGCGGAGTTTCAAGTTGTGAAGTTTCTAGTTGCGGAGTTACTAGCTGTGGAGTTTCCAGGTGCGGAGTCTCTAGTTTTGCAGTCTATAGTTGTTGAGTTGCTAGTTGTGAAGTTTATAGTTGTGGGGTTTCTAGCTGTGGAGTGTCTAGTTGCGGGGTTTGTAGTTGCAGAGTTTCTAGTTTCGGAGTTTCTAGTTGCAGAGATTCTAGTGGTGGAGTTTCTAGTTGTAGAGTCTCTAGTTGTGGAGTTTCTAGCTGTGGAGTTTCTAGTGGTTGAGTTTCCAGTTGACGAGTTTCTATTTGCGAAGTCTCAAGTTGTGGAGTTTCTAGCTGTAAAGTTTCTAGTTGCAGAGTTTCTAGTTGCGAAGTTTCCAGTTGTGGAGTTTCCAGTTGTGGAAATTCAATCTGTGTAGTTTCTAGTTGTGGAGTCTCAATTTTGGAGTTCCTAGTTGTGGAGTCTCTAGTGGTCGAGTTTCTAGTTGTGGAGTGTCTATTTGTGGAGTTTCTAGTTGTGAAGTTTCTAGTTGTGGAGTATCTAGTTGGAGTTTTTAGATTTCGAGCTTCTAGTTGTAAATTTTCTATTTGCAGAGTTCCTCGTTGTGGAGTTTCTAGTTGTGGGGTTTCTAGTTGTGGAAATTCTAGCTGTGGAGTTTCTACTTATGAAATCTATGAAATCTCTAGTTGTGGAGTTTCTAGTTGTGGAGTTTCTAGTTGTGGAGTTTCTTGTTGGGGAGTTTCTAGTTGCGGAGTTTCTAGTTGCGGAGTTTCCAGTTGGGGAGTTTCTACTTGGGTTTATAGTTGTGGAATTTCTAGTTGCAGAGTTTCGAGTTGCGGAGTTTCAAGTTGTGGAGTTTCTAGTTGCGGAGTTTCTAGTTGCGGAGTTTCTAGTTGTGCAGTCTCTAGTTGTTGAGTTTCTAGTTGTGAAGTTTATAGTTGAGGGGTTTCTAGCTGTGGAGTTTCTAGTTGCGGAGTTTCTATTTGCAGAGTTTCTAGTTGCGGAGTTTTTAGCTGCAGAGTTTCTAGTTGTGGAGTTTCTAGTTGTGGAGTTTCTAGTTTTGGAGTTTTAGTTGTGCGTTTCCAGTTGAGGAATTCATAGGTGTGGAGTTTGTAGTTGTTGAGTTTCTAGTTATCGGGTTTCTAGTTGCAGAATTTCTAGTGGTGGAGTGTCTAGTTGTGGAGCTTTTATTTGAAGAGTCCCTAGTTGTTGAGTCTCTAGCTGTGGAAATTCTAGTTGTGGAGTTTGTAGTTGAAGAGTTTGTTGTTGCGGAGTTTCTAGATTGTGTTTTTCTAGTTGTAGAGTTTCTGGCTGTGGAGTTTCCAGTTGCGGAGTTTCTAGTTGTGGAGTTTCTAGTTGTGAGGTTTGTAGTTGTGGAGTTTCTAGTGGTAGAGTTTCTAGTTGTGGAATCTCTAGTTGTGGAGTTTCTAGTTGTGGAGTATCTAAATGCGAACTCTCAAGTTGTGGAGTTTCTAGTTGTGGAGTTTCTAGCTGTGGAGTTTCTAGTTGTTGAGTTTCTAGTTGACGAGTTTCTATTTGCGAAGTCTCAAGTGTTGGAGTTTTTAGCTGTGGAGTTTCTAGTTGCGGAGTTTGTAGTTGCTAAGTTTGTAGTTGCAGAGTTTCTAGTTATGGAGATTCTATTTGCCGAGTTTCTTGTTGCGAAGTCTCAAGTTGTGGAGTTTCTAGCTGTGGAGTTTCTAGTTGCGGAGTTTCTAGTTGTGGAGTTTCTAGTTGTGGAGTTTCTAGTTGTGGAATTTGTAGTTGTGGAGTATCTAGTTGTGGTGTTTCAAGTTGTGGAGTTTCTAGCTGTGGAGTTTCTAGTTGCGGAGTTTCTAGTGGCAGAGTTTCTAGCTGCGGAGTTTTCTAGTTGCGGAGATTCTAGTGGCGGAGTTTCAAGTTGTGGAGTTTCAAGTTGCGGAGTTACTAGCTATGGAGTTTCTAGTTGCGGAGTCTCTAGTTGTGCAGTCTCTAGTTGTTGAGTTGCTAGTTGTGAAGTTTCTAGTTGTGGGGTTTCTAGCTGTGTAGTTTCTAGTTGCGGAGTTTCTAGTTGCAGAGTTTCTAGTTGCGGAGTTTCTAGTTGGGGAGTTTCTAGTTGTTGAGTTTCTAGCTGTGGAGTTTCTAGTCGCGGAGTTTCTGGTTGCAGAGTTTCTAGTTGCGGAGTTTCTAGATGCTGAGTTTCTAGTTGTGGAGTTTCTAGTTGTGGAATTTTAGTTGTGGAGTTTCAAGTTGTGGAATTTCAAGTTGTGGAATTTATAGGTGTCGAGTTTCTAGTTGTTGAGTGTCTAGTTGTGGAGTTTCTAGTTGTAGAGTTCCTAGTTGTGGAGTTTCTAGTGGTGGAGTTTCTAGTTGTTGAGTTTCTAGTTGCTGAGTTTCTAGTCGCGAAGTCTCAAATTGTGGAGTTTCTAGCTCTGGATTTTGAAGTTGTAGAGTTCCTAGTTGCGAAGTGTCTAGATGGAAGTTTCTAGTTGTTGAGTTTCTAGTTGACGAGTTTCTATTTGCGAAGTCTCAAGTTGTGGAGTTTCTAGCTGTTGAGTTTCTAGTTGCGGAGTTTCTAGTTGTGGAGTTTCTAGTTGTGAAGTTTCTAGTTGTGGAATTTGTAGTTGTGGAGTATCTAGTTGTGGTGTTTCAAGTTTTGGAGTTTCTAGCTGTGGAGTTTCTAGTTGCGGAGTTTCTAGTGGCAGAGTTTCTAGCTGCGGAGTTTTCTAGTTGCGGAGATTCTAGTGGCGGAGTTTCAAGTTGTGGAGTTTCTAGTTGAGGAGTTACTAGCTATGGAGTTTCTAGTTGCGGAGCCTCTAGTTGTGCAGTCTCTAGTTGTTGAGTTGCTAGTTGTGAAGTTTCTAGTTGTGGGGTTTCTAGCTGTGTAGTTTCTAGTTGCGGAGTTTCTAGTTGCAGAGTTTCTAGTTCCGGAGTTTCTAGTTGCAGAGATTCTAGTTGTGGAGTTTCTTGTTGGGGAGTTTCTAGTTGTTGAGTTTCTAGCTGTGGAGTTTCTAGTCGCGGAGTTTCTGGTTGCAGAGTTTCTAGTTGCGGAGTTTCTAGATGCTGAGTTTCTAGTTGTGGAGTTTCTAGTTGTGGAGTTTTAGTTGTGGAGTTTCAAGTTGTGGAATTTCAAGTTGTGGAATTTATAGGTGTCGAGTTTCTAGTTGTTGAGTGTCTAGTTGTGGAGTTTCTAGCTGTAGAGTTCCTAGTTGTGGAGTTTCTAGTGGTGGAGTTTCTAGTTGTTGAGTTTCTAGTTGCTGAGTTTCTAGTCGCGAAGTCTCAAATTGTGGAGTTTCTAGCTCTGGATTTTGAAGTTGTAGAATTCCTAGTTGCGGAGTGTCTAGATGGAAGTTTCTAGTTGTTGAGTTTCTAGTTGACGAGTTTCTATTTGCGAAGTCTCAAGTTGTGGAGTTTCTAGCTGTGGAGTTTCTAGTTTAGGAGTTTGTAGCTGCGGAGTTTCTAGTTGCATGGCTTCTAGTTGTTGAGATTCTAGTGTCCGAGTTTCCAGTTGCGAAGTCTCAAGCTGTGGAGTTTCTAGCTGTGGAGTTTCTAGTTGTGGAGTTTCTAGTTGTGGAATTTGTAGTTGTGGAGTATCGTGTTGTGGTGTTTCAAGTTGTGGAGTTTCTAGCTGTGGAGTTTCTAGTTTGGAGTTTCTAGTTGCAGAGTTTCTAGTTGCGGAGTTTTCTAGTTGTGGAGTTTCAAGTTGCAGAGTTTCTAGTTGCGGAGTTTTCTAGTTGGGGAGATTCTAGTTGCGGAGTTTCTAGTTGTGGAGTTTCTAGTTGCGGAATTTGTAGTTGTGGAGTATCTAGTTGTGGTGTTTCAAGTTGTGGAGTCTGTAGTTGTGAAGTATCTATATGTTGGGTTTCAAGTTGTGGAGTTTCTAGCTGTGGAGTTTCTAGCTGTGGAGTTTCTAGTGGTTGAGTTTCCAGTTGACGAGTTTCTATTTGCGAAGTCTCAAGTTGTGGAGTTTCTAGCTGTAAAGTTTCTAGTTGCAGAGTTTCTAGTTGCGGAGTTTTCAGTTGTGGAGTTTCTAGTTGTGGAATTTTAATCTGTGTAGTTTCTAGTTGTGGAGTCTCAATTTTGAAGTTGCTAGTTGTGGAGTTCCTAGTTGTGGAGTTTCTAGTTGTGGAGTGTCTATTTGTAGAGTTTCTAGTTGTGAAGTTTCTAGTTGTAGAGTTTCTAGTTGGAGTTTTTAGTTTTTGAGTTTCTAGTTGTAGATTTTCTAATTGTAGAGTTCCTAGTTGTGGAGTTTCTAGTTGTGGGGTTTCTAGTTGTGGAACTTGTAGTTGTGGAGTATCTAGTTGTGGTGTTTCAAGTTATGGAGTTTCTAGCTGTAGAGTTTCTAGTTGTGGAGTTTCTAGTGGCAGAGTTTCTAGTTGCGGAGTTTTCTAGTTGTTGAGATTCTAGTGGCGGAGTTTCAAGTTGTGGAGTTTCTAGTTGCGGAGTCTCTAGTTGTGCAGTCTATAGTTGTTGAGTTGATAGTTGCAGAGTTTCTAGTTGCGGAGTTTCTAGTTGCAGAGTTTCTAGTTGTGGAGTTTATAGTTGGAGAGTTTCGAGTTGCAGAGTTTCTAGTTGTGGAGTTTCTAGTTGTGGAGTTTTAGTTGTGGAGTTTCAAGTTGTGGAATTTATAGGTGTGGAGTTTCTAGTTGTTGAGTGTCTAGTTGTGGAGTTTCTAGCTGTGGAGTTTCTAGTGGTTGAGTTTCCAGTTGACGAGTTTCTATTCGCGAAGTCTCAAGTGTTGGAGTTTCTAGCTGTAAAGTTTCTAGTTGCGGAGTTTCTAGTTGCGGAGTTTCCAGTTGTGGGGTTTCTCGTTGTGGAATTTGTAGTTGTGGAGTATCTAGTTGTGGTGTTTCAAGTTGTGGAGTTTCTAGCTGTGGAGTTTCTAGTTGTGGAGTTTCTTGTGGCAGAGTTTCTAGTTGCGGAGTTTTCTAGTTGTGGAGATTCTAGTGGCGGAGTTTCAAGTTGTGGAGTTTCTAGTTGCGGAGTCTCTAGTTGTGCAGTCTCTAATTGTTGAGTTGCTAGTTGTGAAGTTTCTAGATGTGGGGTTTCTAGCTGTGTAGTTTCTAGTTGCGGAGTTTCTAGTTGCAGAGTTTCTAGTTGCGGAGTTTCTAGTTGCAGAGATTCTAGTTGTGGAGTTTCTAGTTGGGGAGTTTCTAGTTGTTGAGTTTCTAGCTGTGGAGTTTCTAGTCGCGGAGTTTCTGGTTGCAGAGTTTCTAGTTGCGGAGTTTCTAGATGCTGAGTTTCTAGTTGTGGAGTTTCTAGTTGGGGAATTTTAGTTGTGGAGTTTCAAGTTGTGGAATTTCAAGTTGTGGAATTTATAGGTGTCGAGTTTCTAGTTGTTGAGTGTCTAGTTGTGGAGTTTCTAGTTGTAGAGTTCCTAGTTGTGGAGTTTCTAGTGGTGGAGTTTCTAGTTGTTGAGTTTCTAGTTGCTGAGTTTCTAGTCGCGAAGTCTCAAATTGTGGAGTTTCTAGCTCTGGATTTTGAAGTTGTAGAGTTCCTAGTTGCGGAGTGTCTAGATGGAAGTTTCTAGTTGTTGAGTTTCTAGTTGACGAGTTTCTATTTGCGAAGTCTCAAGTTGTGGAGTTTCTAGCTGTGGAGTTTCTAGTTGCGGAGTTTGTAGCTGCAGAGTTTCTAGTTGCGGAGTTTCTAGTTGTGGAGATTCTAGTGTCCGAGTTTCTTGTTGCGAAGTCTCAAGTTGTGGAGTTTCTAGCTGTGGAGTTTCTAGTTGCGGAGTTTCTAGTTGCGGAGTTTCTAGTTGCGGAGTTTCTAGTTGTGGAGTTTCTAGTTGTGGAATTTGTAGTTGTGGAGTATCGTGTTGTGGTGTTTCAAGTTGTGGAGTTTCTAGCTGTGGAGTTTCTAGTTGTGGAGTTTCTAGTTGCAGAGTTTCTAGTTGCGGAGTTTTCTAGTTGTGGAGATTCTAGTAGCGGAGTTTCAAGTTGTGGAGTTTCTAGTTGCGGAGTTACTAGCTGTGGAGTTTGTAGTGGCGGAGTCTCTAGTTGTGCAGTCTCTAGTTGTTGAGTTGCTAGTTGTGAAGTATATAGTTGTGGGGTTTCTAGCTCTGGAGTTTCTAGTTGCGGAGTTTCTAGTTGCAAAGTTTCTAGTTGCAGAATTTCTAGTTGCAGAGATTCTAGTTGTGGAGTTTCTAGCTATGGAGTTTCTAGTGGTTGAGTTTACAGTTGACGAGTTTCTATTTGCGAAGTCTCGAGTTGTGGAGTTTCTAGCTGTAAAGTTTCTAGTTGCAGAGTTTCTAGTTGCGAAGTTTTCTGTTGTGGAGTTTCCAGTTGTGGAAATTCAATCTGTGTAGTTTCTAGTTGTGGAGTCTCAATTTTGGAGTTCCAAGTTGTGGAGTCTCTAGTTGTCGAGTTTCTAGTTGTGGAGTGTCTATTTGTGGAGTGTCTATTTGTGGAGTTTCTAGTTGTGGAATTTCTAGCTGTGGAGTTTCTAGTTGCGGAGTTTGTAGTTGCGGAGTTTCCAGTTGCAGAGTTTTTAGTTGTGGAGATTCTAGTTGCCGAGTTTCTTGTTGCGAAGTCTCAAGTTTTGGAGTTTGTATCTGTGGAGTTTCTAGTTGCAGAGTTTCTAGTTGTGGAGTTTCTAGTTGTGGAGTTTCTAGTTGTGGAATTTGTAGTTGTGGAGTATCTAGTTGTGGTGTTTCAAGTTGTGGAGTTTCTAGCTGTGGAGTTTCTAGTTGCGGAGTTTCTAGTGGCAAAGTTTCTAGTTGCGGAGTATGCTAGTTGTGGAGATTCTAGCTGTGGAGTTTCTAGTTGCAGAGTTTCTAGTTGTGGAGTTTCTAGTTGTGGAGTTTCTAGTTGTGGGATTTGTAGTTGTGGAGGATCGTGTTGTGGTGTTTCAAGTTGTGGAGTTTCTAGCTGTGGAGTTTCTAGTTGTGGAGTTTCTTGTGGCAGAGTTTCTAGTTGCGGAGTTTTCTAGTTGTGGAGATTCTAGTGGCGGAGTTTCAAGTTGTGAAGTTTCTAGTTGCGGAGTTACTAGCTGTGGAGTTTCCAGGTGCGGAGTCTCTAGTTTTGCAGTCTATAGTTGTTGAGTTGCTAGTTGTGAAGTTTATAGTTGCGGGGTTTCTAGCTGTGGAGTGTCTAGTTGTGGGGTTTGTAGTTGCAGAGTTTCTAGTTTCGGAGTTTCTAGTAGCAGAGATTCCAGTGGTGGAGTTTCTAGTTGTGGAGTCTCTAGTTGTGGAGTTTCTAGCTGTGGAGTTTCTAGTGGTTGAGTTTCCAGTTGACGAGTTTCTATTTGCGAAGTCTCAAGTTGTGGAGTTTCTAGCTGTAAAGTTTCTAGTTGCAGAGTTTCTAGTTGCGAAGTTTCCAGTTGTGGAGTTTCCAGTTGTGGAAATTCAATCTGTGTAGTTTCTAGTTGTGGAGTCTCAATTTTGGAGTTCCTAGTTGTGGAGTCTCTAGTTGTCGAGTTTCTAGTTGTGGAGTGTCTATTTGTGGAGTTTCTAGTTGTGAAGTTTCTAGTTGTGGAGTATCTAGTTGGAGTTTTTAGATTTCGAGCTTCTAGTTGTAGATTTTCTATTTGCAGAGTTCCTCATTGTGGAGTTTCTAGTTGTGGGGTTTCTAGTTGTGGAAATTCTAGCTGTGGAGTTTCTACTTATGAAATCCCTAGTTGTGGAGTTTCTAGTTGTGGAGTTTCTAGTTGTGGAGTTTCTTGTTGGGGAGTTTCTATTTGCGGAGTTTCTAGTTGCGGAGTTTCCAGTTGGGGAGTTTCTACTTGGGTTTATAGTTGTGGAATTTCTAGTTGCAGAGTTTCGAGTTGCGGAGTTTCAAGTTGTGGAGTTTCTAGTTGCGGAGTTTCTAGTTGCGGAGTCTCTAGTTGTGCAGTCTCTAGTTGTTGAGTTTCTAGTTGTGAAGTTTATAGTTGAGGGGTTTCTAGCTGTGGAGTTTCTAGTTGCGGAGTTTCTATTTGCAGAGTTTCTAGTTGCGGAGTTTTTAGCTGCAGAGTTTCTAGTTGTGGAGTTTCTAGTTGTGGAGTTTCTAGTTGTGGAGTTTTAGTTGTGCGTTTCCAGTTGAGGAATTCATAGGTGTGGAGTTTGTAGTTGTTGAGTTTCTAGTTATCGGGTTTCTAGTTGCAGAATTTTTAGTGGTGGAGTATCTAGTTGTGGAGCTTTTATTTGAAGAGTCTCTAGTTGTTGAGTCTCTAGCTGTGGAAATTCTAGTTGTGGAGTTTCTAGTTGAAGAGTTTGTTGTTGCGGAGTTTCTAGATTGTGTTTTTCTAGTTGTAGAGTTTCTGGCTGTGGAGTTTCCAGTTGCGGAGTTTCTAGTTGTGGAGTTTCTAGTTGTGAGCTTTGTAGTTGTGGAGTTTCTAGTGGTAGAGTTTCTAGTTGTGGAATCTCTAGTTGTGGAGTTTCTAGTGGTGGAGTATCTAAATGCGAACTCTCAAGTTGTGGAGTTTCTAGTTGTGGAGTTTCTAGCTGTGGAGTTTCTAGTTGTTGAGTTTCTAGTTGACGAGTTTCTATTTGCGAAGTCTCAAGTGTTGGAGTTTCTAGCTGTGGAGTTTCTAGTTGCGGAGTTTGTAGTTGCGGAGTTTGTAGTTGAAGAGTTTCTAGTTGTGGAGATTCTATTTGCCGAGTTTCTTGTTGCGAAGTCTCAAGTTGTGGAGTTTCTAGCTGTGGAATTTCTAGTTGCGGAGTTTCTAGTTGTGGAGTTTCTAGTTGTGGAGTTTCTAGTTGTGGAATCTGTAGTTGTGGAGTATCTAGTTGTGGTGTTTCAAGTTGTGGAGTTTCTAGCTGTGGAGTTTCTAGTTGCGGAGTTTCTAGTGGCAGAGTTTCTAGCTGCGGAGTTTTCTAGTTGCGGAGATTCTAGTGGCGGAGTTTCAAGTTGTGGAGTTTCTAGTTGCGGAGTCTCTAGTTGTGCAGTCTCTAATTGTTGAGTTGCTAGTTGTGAAGTTTCTAGATGTGGGGTTTCTAGCTGTGTAGTTTCTAGTTGCGGAGTTTCTAGTTGCAGAGTTTCTAGTTGCGGAGTTTCTAGTTGCAGAGATTCTAGTTGTGGAGTTTCTAGTTGGGGAGTTTCTAGTTGTTGAGTTTCTAGCTGTGGAGTTTCTAGTCGCGGAGTTTCTGGTTGCAGAGTTTCTAGTTGCGGAGTTTCTAGATGCTGAGTTTCTAGTTGTGGAGTTTCTAGTTGGGGAATTTTAGTTGTGGAGTTTCAAGTTGTGGAATTTCAAGTTGTGGAATTTATAGGTGTCGAGTTTCTAGTTGTTGAGTGTCTAGTTGTGGAGTTTCTAGTTGTAGAGTTCCTAGTTGTGGAGTTTCTAGTGGTGGAGTTTCTAGTTGTTGAGTTTCTAGTTGCTGAGTTTCTAGTCACGAAGTCTCAAATTGTGGAGTTTCTAGCTCTGGATTTTGAAGTTGTAGAGTTCCTAGTTGCGGAGTGTCTAGATGGAAGTTTCTAGTTGTTGAGTTTCTAGTTGACGAGTTTCTATTTGCGAAGTCTCAAGTTGTGGAGTTTCTAGCTGTGGAGTTTCTAGTTGCGGAGTTTGTAGCTGCAGAGTTTCTAGTTGCAGAGTTTCTAGTTGTGGAGATTCTAGTGTCCGAGTTTCTTGTTGCGAAGTCTCAAGTTGTGGAGTTTCTAGCTGTGGAGTTTCTAGTTGCGGAGTTTCTAGTTGCGGAGTTTCTAGTTGCGGAGTTTCTAGTTGTGGAGTTTCTAGTTGTGGAATTTGTAGTTGTGGAGTATCGTGTTGTGGTGTTTCAAGTTGTGGAGTTTCTAGCTGTGGAGTTTCTAGTTGTGGAGTTTCTAGTTGCAGAGTTTCTAGTTGCGGAGTTTTCTAGTTGTGGAGATTCTAGTAGCGGAGTTTCAAGTTGTGGAGTTTCTAGTTGCGGAGTTACTAGCTGTGGAGTTTGTAGTGGCGGAGTCTCTAGTTGTGCAGTCTCTAGTTGTTGAGTTGCTAGTTGTGAAGTATATAGTTGTGGGGTTTCTAGCTCTGGAGTTTCTAGTTGCGGAGTTTCTAGTTGCAAAGTTTCTAGTTGCAGAATTTCTAGTTGCAGAGATTCTAGTTGTGGAGTTTCTAGCTGTGGAGTTTCTAGTGGTTGAGTTTACAGTTGACGAGTTTCTATTTGCGAAGTCTCGAGTTGTGGAGTTTCTAGCTGTAAAGTTTCTAGTTGCAGAGTTTCTAGTTGCGAAGTTTTCTGTTGTGGAGTTTCCAGTTGTGGAAATTCAATCTGTGTAGTTTCTAGTTGTGGAGTCTCAATTTTGGAGTTCCAAGTTGTGGAGTCTCTAGTTGTCGAGTTTCTAGTTGTGGAGTGTCTATTTGTGGAGTGTCTATTTGTGGAGTTTCTAGTTGTGAAGTTTCTAGTTGTGGAGTTTCTAGTTGGAGTTTTTAGTTTTCGAGCTTCTAGTTGTAGATTTTCTATTTGCAGAGTTCCTCATTGTTGGGTTTCTAGTTGTGGAAATTCTAGCTGTGGAGTTTCTACTTATAAAATCTCTAGTCGAGGAGTTTCTAGTTGTGTAGTTTCTATCTGAGGAGTTTCTAAATGCAAAGTCTCTAGTTGTGCAGTCTCTAGTTGTGGAGTTTCTAGTTGTGGAGTTTCTTCTTGGGGAGTTTCTAGTTGTGAAGTTTCTAGTTGTGGATTTTCTAGTTGCGGAGTTTCTAGTTGCGGAGTTTCCAGTTGGGGAGTTTCTACTTGAGTTTATAGTTGTGGATTTTCTAGTTGCAAAGTTTCGATTTGCAGAGTTTCAAGTTGTGGAGTTTCTAGTTGCGGAGATTCTAGCTGCGGAGTTTCTAGTTGCGGAGTCTCTAGTTGTGCAGCCTCTAGTTGTTGAGTTTCTAGTTGTGAAGTTTATAGTTGAGGAGTTTCTAGCTGTGGAGTTTCTAGTTGCGGAGTTTCTATTTGCAGAGTTTCTAGTTGCGGAGTTTTTAGCTGCAGAGTTTCTAGTTGTGGAGTTTCTAGTTGTGGAGTTTTAGTTGTGGCGTTTCCAGTTGAGGAATTTATAGGTGTGGAGTTTGTAGTTGTTGAGTTTCTAGTTGTCGGGTTTCTAGTTGCAGAATTTCTAGTTGTGGAGTGTCTAGTTGTGGAGCTTTTAGTTGAAGAGTCTCTAGTTGTTGAGTCTCTAGCTGTGGAAATTCTGGTTGTGGAGTTTCTAGTTGAAGAGTTTGTTGTTGCGGAGTTTCTAGATGGTGTTTTTCTAGTTGTAGAGTTTCTGGCTGTGGAGTTTAGAGGTGCGGAGTTTCTGGTTGTGGAGTTTCTAGTTGTGAGGTTTGTAGTTGTGGAGTTTCTAGTGGTAGAGTTTCTAGTTGTGGAATCTCTAGTTGTGGAGTTTCTAGTTGTGGAGTATCTAAATGCGAACTCTCAAGTTGTGGAGTTTCTAGTTGTGGAGTTTCTAGCTGTGGAGTTTTTAGTTGTTGAGTTTCTAGTTGACGAGTTTCTATTTGCGAAGTCTCAAGTGTTGGAGTTTCTAGCTGTGGAGTTTCTAGTTGCGGAGTTTGTAGTTGCGGATTTTCTAGTTGCAGAGTTTCTCGTTGTGGAGATTCTATTTGCCGAGTTTCTTGTTGCGAAGTCTCAAGTTGTGGAGTTTCTAGCTGTGGAGTTTCTAGTTGCGGAGTTTCTAGTTTTGGAGTTTCTAGTTGTGGAGTTTCTAGTTTTGGAATTTGTAGTTGTGGAGTATCTAGTTGTGGTGTTTCAAGTTGTGGAGTTTGTAGCTGTGGAGTTTCTAGTTGCGGAGTTTCTAGTGGCAGAGTTTCTAGCTGCGGAGTTTTCTAGTTGTGGAGATTCTAGTGGCGGAGTTTCAAGTTGTGGAGTTTCAAGTTGCGGAGTTACTAGCTGTGGAGTTTCTAGTTGCGGAGTCTCTAGTTGTGCAGTCTCTAGTGTTTGAGTTGCTAGTTGTGAAGTTTCTAGTTGTGGGGTTTCTAGCTGTGTAGTTTCTAGTTGCGGAGTTTCTAGTTGCAGAGTTTCTAGTTGCGGAGTTTCTAGTTGCAGAGATTCTAGTTGTGGAGTTTCTGGTTGGGGAGTTTCTAGTTGTTGAGTTTCTAGCTGTGGAGTTTCTAGTCGCGGAGTTTCTAGTTGCGGAGTTTCTAGTCGCGGAGTTTCTGGTTGCAGAGTTTCTAGTTACGGAGTTTCTAGATGCAGAGTTTTTAGTTGTGGAGTTTCTAGTTGTGGAGTTTTAGTTGTGGAGTTTCAAGTTGTGGAATTTCAAGTTGTGGAATTTATAGGTGTCGAGTTTTTAGTTGTTGAGTGTCTAGTTGTGGAGTTTCTAGTTGCGGAGTTTCTAGTTGTGGAGTTTCTACTTGTGGAGTTTCTAGTTGTGGAGTTTTGAGTTGCGGAGTTTCTGGTGTCGGAGTTTCAGGTTGTGGAGTTTCTAATGGTGGAGTTTGTTAGTGTGGAGTATCTTGTTGTGGAGTTTCAAGTTCAGGAGTTTTTAGTTGTGGATTTCGAAGTTGTAGAGTTCCTAGTTGTGGAGTTTCTAGTGGTGGAGTTTCTAGTTGTTGAGTTTCTAGTTGCTGAGTTTCTAGTCGCGAAGTCTCAAATTGTGGAGTTTCTAGCTCTGGATTTTGAAGTTGTAGAGTTCCTAGTTGCGGAGTGTCTAGATGGAAGTTTCTAGTTGTTGAGTTTCTAGTTGACGAGTTTCTATTTGCGAAGTCTCAAGTTGTGGAGTTTCTAGCTGTGGAGTTTCTAGTTGCGGAGTTTGTAGCTGCAGAGTTTCTAGTTGCAGAGTTTCTAGTTGTGGAGATTCTAGTGTCCGAGTTTCTTGTTGCGAAGTCTCAAGTTGTGGAGTTTCTAGCTGTGGAGTTTCTAGTTGCGGAGTTTCTAGTTGCGGAGTTTCTAGTTGCGGAGTTTCTAGTTGTGGAGTTTCTAGTTGTGGAATTTGTAGTTGTGGAGTATCGTGTTGTGGTGTTTCAAGTTGTGGAGTTTCTAGCTGTGGAGTTTCTAGTTGTGGAGTTTCTAGTTGCAGAGTTTCTAGTTGCGGAGTTTTCTAGTTGTGGAGATTCTAGTAGCGGAGTTTCAAGTTGTGGAGTTTCTAGTTGCGGAGTTACTAGCTGTGGAGTTTGTAGTGGCGGAGTCTCTAGTTGTGCAGTCTCTAGTTGTTGAGTTGCTAGTTGTGAAGTATATAGTTGTGGGGTTTCTAGCTCTGGAGTTTCTAGTTGCGGAGTTTCTAGTTGCAAAGTTTCTAGTTGCAGAATTTCTAGTTGCAGAGATTCTAGTTGTGGAGTTTCTAGCTGTGGAGTTTCTAGTGGTTGAGTTTACAGTTGACGAGTTTCTATTTGCGAAGTCTCGAGTTGTGGAGTTTCTAGCTGTAAAGTTTCTAGTTGCAGAGTTTCTAGTTGCGAAGTTTTCTGTTGTGGAGTTTCCAGTTGTGGAAATTCAATCTGTGTAGTTTCTAGTTGTGGAGTCTCAATTTTGGAGTTCCAAGTTGTGGAGTCTCTAGTTGTCGAGTTTCTAGTTGTGGAGTGTCTATTTGTGGAGTGTCTATTTGTGGAGTTTCTAGTTGTGAAGTTTCTAGTTGTGGAGTTTCTAGTTGGAGTTTTTAGTTTTCGAGCTTCTAGTTGTAGATTTTCTATTTGCAGAGTTCCTCATTGTTGGGTTTCTAGTTGTGGAAATTCTAGCTGTGGAGTTTCTACTTATAAAATCTCTAGTCGAGGAGTTTCTAGTTGTGTAGTTTCTATCTGAGGAGTTTCTAAATGCAAAGTCTCTAGTTGTGCAGTCTCTAGTTGTGGAGTTTCTAGTTGTGGAGTTTCTTCTTGGGGAGTTTCTAGTTGTGAAGTTTCTAGTTGTGGATTTTCTAGTTGCGGAGTTTCTAGTTGCGGAGTTTCCAGTTGGGGAGTTTCTACTTGAGTTTATAGTTGTGGATTTTCTAGTTGCAAAGTTTCGATTTGCAGAGTTTCAAGTTGTGGAGTTTCTAGTTGCGGAGATTCTAGCTGCGGAGTTTCTAGTTGCGGAGTCTCTAGTTGTGCAGCCTCTAGTTGTTGAGTTTCTAGTTGTGAAGTTTATAGTTGAGGAGTTTCTAGCTGTGGAGTTTCTAGTTGCGGAGTTTCTATTTGCAGAGTTTCTAGTTGCGGAGTTTTTAGCTGCAGAGTTTCTAGTTGTGGAGTTTCTAGTTGTGGAGTTTTAGTTGTGGCGTTTCCAGTTGAGGAATTTATAGGTGTGGAGTTTGTAGTTGTTGAGTTTCTAGTTGTCGGGTTTCTAGTTGCAGAATTTCTAGTTGTGGAGTGTCTAGTTGTGGAGCTTTTAGTTGAAGAGTCTCTAGTTGTTGAGACTCTAGCTGTGGAAATTCTGGTTGTGGAGTTTCTAGTTGAAGAGTTTGTTGTTGCGGAGTTTCTAGATGGTGTTTTTCTAGTTGTAGAGTTTCTGGCTGTGGAGTTTAGAGGTGCGGAGTTTCGGGTTGTGGAGTTTCTAGTTGTGAGGTTTGTAGTTGTGGAGTTTCTAGTGGTAGAGTTTCTAGTTGTGGAATCTCTAGTTGTGGAGTTTCTAGTTGTGGAGTTATCTAAATGCGAACTCTCAAGTTGTGGAGTTTCTAGTTGTGGAGTTTCTAGCTGTGGAGTTTTTAGTTGTTGAGTTTCTAGTTGACGAGTTTCTATTTGCGAAGTCTCAAGTGTTGGAGTTTCTAGCTGTGGAGTTTCTAGTTGCGGAGTTTGTAGTTGCGGAGTTTCTAGTTGCAGAGTTTCTAGTTGTGGAGATTCTATTTGCCGAGTTTCTTGTTGCGAAGTCTCAAGTTGTGGAGTTTCTAGCTGTGGAGTTTCTAGTTGCGGAGTTTCTAGTTTTGGAGTTTCTAGTTGTGGAGTTTCTAGTTTTGGAATTTGTAGTTGTGGAGTATCTAGTTGTGGTGTTTCAAGTTGTGGAGTTTCTAGCTGTGGAGTTTCTAGTTGCGGAGTTTCTAGTGGCAGAGTTTCTAGCTGCGGAGTTTTCTAGTTGTGGAGATTCTAGTGGCGGAGTTTCAAGTTGTGGAGTTTCAAGTTGCGGAGTTACTAGCTGTGGAGTTTCTAGTTGCGGAGTCTCTAGTTGTGCAGTCTCTAGTTGTTGAGTTGCTAGTTGTGAAGTTTCTAGTTGTGGGGTTTCTAGCTGTGTAGTTTCTAGTTGCGGAGTTTCTAGTTGCAGAGTTTCTAGTTGCGGAGTTTCTAGTTGCAGAGATTCTAGTTGTGGAGTTTCTGGTTGGGGAGTTTCTAGTTGTTGAGTTTCTAGCTGTGGAGTTTCTAGTCGCGGAGTTTCTAGTTGCGGAGTTTCTAGTCGCGGAGTTTCTGGTTGCAGAGTTTCTAGTTACGGAGTTTCTAGATGCAGAGTTTTTAGTTGTGGAGTTTCTAGTTGTGGAGTTTTAGTTGTGGAGTTTCAAGTTGTGGAATTTCAAGTTGTGGAATTTATAGGTGTCGAGTTTCTAGTTGTTGAGTGTCTAGTTGTGGAGTTTCTAGTTGCGGAGTTTCTAGTTGTGGAGTTTCTACTTGTGGAGTTTCTAGTTGTGGAGTTTTGAGTTGCGGAGTTTCTGGTGTCGGAGTTTCAGGTTGTGGAGTTTCTAATGGTGGAGTTTGTTAGTGTGGAGTATCTTGTTGTGGAGTTTCAAGTTCAGGAGTTTTTAGTTGTGGATTTCGAAGTTGTAGAGTTCCTAGTTGTGGAGGTTCTAGTGGTGTAGTTTCTAGTTGTTGAGTTTCTAGTTGCTGAGTTTCTAGTCGCGAAGTCTCAAATTGTGGAGTTTCTAGCTGTGGATTTTGAAGTTGTAGAGTTCCTAGTTGCGGAGTGTCTAGATGGAAGTTTCTAGTTGTTGAGTTTCTAGTTGACGAGTTTCTATTTGCGAAGTCTCAAGTTGTGGAGTTTCTAGCTGTGGAGTTTCTAGTTGCGGAGTTTGTAGCTGCAGAGTATCTAGTTGCAGAGTTTCTAGTTGTGGAGATTCTAGTGTCCGAGTTTCTTGTTGCGAAGTCTCAAGTTGTGGAGTTTCTAGCTGTGGAGTTTCTAGTTGCGGAGTTTCTAGTTGCAGAGTTTCTAGTTGCGGAGTTTCTAGTTGTGGAGTTTCTAGTTGTGGAATTTGTAGTTGTAGAGTATCGTGTTGTGGTGTTTCAAGTTGTGGAGTTTCTAGCTGTGGAGTTTCTAGTTGTGGAGTTTCTAGTTGCAGAGTTTCTAGTTGCGGAGTTTTCTAGTTGTGGAGATTCTAGTGGCGGAGTTTCAAGTTGTGGAGTTTCTAGTTGCGGAGTTACTAGCTGTGGAGTTTGTAGTGGCGGAGTCTCTAGTTGTGCAGTCTCTAGTTGTTGAGTTGCTAGTTGTGAAGTATATAGTTGTGGGGTTTCTAGCTCTGGAGTTTCTAGTTGCGGAGTTTCTAGTTGCAAAGTTTCTAGTTGCGGAATTTCTAGTTGCAGAGATTCTAGTTGTGGAGTTTCTAGCTGTGGAGTTTCTAGTGGTTGAGTTTACAGTTGACGAGTTTCTATTTGCGAAATCTCGAGTTGTGGAGTTTCTAGCTGTGAAGTTTCTAGTTGCAGAGTTTCTAGTTGCGAAGTTTTCAGTTGTGGAGTTTCCAGTTGTGGAAATTCAATCTGTGTAGTTTCTAGTTGTGGAGTCTCAATTTTGGAGTTCCTAGTTGTGGAGTCTCTAGTTGTCGAGTTTCTAGTTGTGGAGTGTCTATTTGTGGAGTTTCTAGTTGTGAAGTTTCTAGTTGTGGAGTTTCTAGTTGGAGTTTTTAGATTTCGAGCTTCTAGTTGTAGATTTTCTATTTGCAGAGTTCCTCATTGTTGGGTTTCTAGTTGTGGAATTTCTAGCTGTGGAGTTTCTACTTATAGAATCTCTAGTCGAGGAGTTTCTAGTTGTGTAGTTTCTATCTGAGGAGTTTCTAAATGCAAAGTCTCTAGTTGTGCAGTCTCTAGTTGTGGAGTTTCTAGTTGTGGAGTTTCTTCTTGGGGAGTTTCTAGTTGTGAAGTTTCTAGTTGTGGATTTTCTAGTTGCGGAGTTTCTAGTTGCGGAGTTTCAAGTTGGGGAGTTTCTACTTGAGTTTATAGTTGTGGATTTTCTAGTTGCAATGTTTCGGTTTGCAGAGTTTCAAGTTGTGGAGTTTCTAGTTGCGGAGATTCTAGCTGCGGAGTTTCTAGTTGCGGAGTCTCTAGTTGTGCAGCCTCTAGTTGTTGAGTTTCTAGTTGTGAAGTTTAGAGTTGAGGGGTTTCTAGCTGTGGAGTTTCTAGTTGCGGAGTTTCTATTTGCAGAGTTTCTAGTTGCGGAGTTTTTAGCTGCAGAGTTTCTAGTTGTGGAGTTTCTAGTTGTGGAGTTTCTAGTTGTGGAGTTTTAGTTGTGGCGTTTCCAGTTGAGGAATTTATAGGTGTGGAGTTTGTAGTTGTTGAGTTTCTAGTTGTCGGGTTTCTAGTTGCAGAATTTCTAGTTGTGGAGTGTCTAGTTGTGGAGCTTTTAGTTGAAGAGTCTCTAGTTGTTGAGTCTCTAGCTGTGGAAATTCTGGTTGTGGAGTTTCTAGTTGAAGAGTTTGTTGTTGCGGAGTTTCTAGATGGTGCTTTTCTAGTTGTAGAGTTTCTGGCTGTGGAGCTTAGAGGTGCGGAGTTTCTGGTTGTGGAGTTTCTAGTTGTGAGGTTTGTAGTTGTGGAGTTTCTAGTGGTAGAGTTTCTAGTTGCGGAATCTCTAGTTGTGGAGTTTCTAGTTGTGGAGTATCTAAATGCGAACTCTCAAGTTGTGGAGTTTCTAGTTGTGGAGTTTCTAGCTGTGGAGTTTTTAGTTGTTGAGTTTCTAGTTGACGAGTTTCTATTTGCGAAGTCTCAAGTGTTGGAGTTTCTAGCTGTGGAGTTTCTAGTTGCGGAGTTTGTAGTTGCGGAGTTTCTAGTTGCAGAGTTTCTAGTTATGGAGATTCTATTTGCCGAGTTTCTTGTTGCGAAGTCTCAAGTTGTGGAGTTTCTAGCTGTGGAGTTTCTAGTTGCGGAGTTTCTAGTTTTGGAGTTTCTAGTTGTGGAGTTTCTAGTTGTGGAATTTGTAGTTGTGGAGTATCTAGTTGTGGTGTTTCAAGTTGTGGAGTTTCTAGCTGTGGAGTTTCTAGTTGCGGAGTTTCTAGTGGCAGATTTTCTAGCTGCGGAGTTTTCTAGTTGTGGAGATTCTAGTTGTGGAGTTTCTAGTTGTGGAGTGTCTACTTGTGGAGTTTCTAGTTGTGGAGTATCTAGTTGCGGAGTCACTAATTGTGCAGTCTCTAGTTTTGGAGTCTCTAGTTGTGGAGTTTCTGGTTGTGGAGTTTATAGTTGTGGAATTTCTAGCTGTGGAGATTCTAGTTGCGGAGTTTCTAGTTGCAGAGTTTCTAGTTGTGGAGTTTCTAGTTGTGGAAATTTAGTTGTGGAGTTTAAAGTTGTGGAATATACAGGTGTGGAGTTTCTAGTTGTGGAGTTTCTAGTTTTCGGGTTTCTAGTTACGGAGTTTCTAGTTGTGGAATTTCTAGTTGTGGAGCTTTTAGTTGAGGAGTCTCTAGTTGTTGAGTCTCTAGTTGTGGAAGTTCTAGTTGTGGAGTTTCTAGTTGCGGAGTTTCCTGTTGCGGAGTTTCTTGTTCGGAGTTTCTAGATGTGGAGTTTCTGGTTTTGGAGTTTCTGGCTGTGGAGTTTCTAGTTGTGGAGTTTCTAGTTGCGAAGTCTCAAGTTGTGGAGTTTCTAGTTGTGGAGTTTCAAGTTGTGGAGCTTCTAGTGGCGGGGTTCGTAGTTGTGGGTTTCGTAGTTGTGGAGTTTCTAGTTACGGAGTTTCAAGTTGTGGAGTTTCTCGTTGTGGAGTCTCTAGTTGTGGATTGTCTAGCTGTGGAGTTTCTAGTTGCGGAGTTTTTAGTTGCGGAGTTTCTCGTTGTGAAGTTTCTAGTTGTGGAGTTTCTAGTTGTGGAGTTTCTAGTTGTGGAGTCTGTAGTTGTGGAGTATCTATTTGTTGGGTTTCAAGTTGTGGAGTTTCTAGCTGTGGAGTTTCTAGTTGCAGGGTTTCTAGTTGCGGAGTTTTCTAGTTGTGGAGTTTCTAGTTGCGGAGTTTCTAGCTGCGAAGTTTCAAGTTGTGGAGTTTCTAGTTGTGGAGTTTCTGGTTGTGGAGTTTTTAGTTGTGGAGTCTCTAGTTGTGGAGTCTCTAGTTGTGGAGTTTCTAGTTGTGGAGTGTCTACTTGTGGAGTTTCTAGTTGTGGAGTTTCTAGCTGTGGAGTTTCTAGTTGCAGGGTTTCCAGTTTCGGAGTTTCTAGCTGTGGAGTTTCTAGGTGCGGAGTCTCTAGTTGTGCAGTCTCTGGTTTTAGAGTCTCTGGCTGTGGAGTTTCTAGTTGTGGAGTTTCTAGTTGCGAAGTGTCTAGTTATGGAGTTGTAAAGTTTCTAGTTGTGGAGCTTCTAGTTGCGGAGTTTCTAGCTGTGGAGTTTCAAGTTGCAGAGTCTCTAGTTGTGCAGTCTCTAGTTGTGGAGTCTCTGGCTGTGGAGTTTCTAGTTGTGGAGTTTCGAGTTGTGGAGTTTCTATTTGCGGAGTTTCTTGTTGCGGAGTTTCTAGTTGTGGATTTTCTGGCTGTGGAGTTTCTAGTTGCGGAGTTTCTAGTTGTGGAGTTTCTAGTTGTGGAGTCTCTAGTTGTGGAGTTTCTAGTTGTGGAGTTTCTAGTTGTGGGGTTCGTAGTTGTGGGGTTCGTAGTTGTGCAGTTTCTAGTTGTGGAGTCTCTACTTGTGAAGTTTCCATTTGTGGTGTTTCTAGCTGTGGAGTTTCTAGTTGCGGAGTTTCTAGATGCAGAGTTTCTAGTTGCGGAGTTTTCTAGTTGTGGAGATTCCAGTGGCGGAGTTTCTAGTTGCGGAGTTTTTAGCTGCAGAGTTTCTAGTTGTGGAGTTTCTAGTTGTGGAGTTTCTAGTTTTGGAGTTTTAGTTGTGCGTTTCAAGTTGAGGAATTCATAGGTGTGGAGTTTGTAGTTGTTGAGTTTCTAGTTATCGGGTTTCTAGTTGCAGAATTTCTAGTGGTGGAGTGTCTAGTTGTGGAGCTTTTATTTGAAGAGTCCCTAGTTGTTGAGTCTCTAGCTGTGGAAATTCTAGTTGTGGAGTTTCTAGTTGAAGAGTTTGTTGTTGCGGAGTTTCTAGATTGTGTTTTTCTAGTTGTAGAGTTTCTGGCTGTGGAGTTTCCAGTTGCGGAGTTTCTAGTTGTGGAGTTTCTAGTTGTGAGGTTTGTAGTTGTGGAGTTTCTAGTGGTAGAGTTTCTAGTTGTGGAATCTCTAGTTGTGGAGTTTCTAGTTGTGGAGTATCTAAATGCGAACTCTCAAGTTGTGGAGTTTCTAGTTGTGGAGTTTCTAGCTGTGGAGTTTCTAGTTGTTGAGTTTCTAGTTGACGAGTTTCTATTTGCGAAGTCTCAAGTGTTGGAGTTTTTAGCTGTGGAGTTTCTAGTTGCGGAGTTTGTAGTTGCTAAGTTTGTAGTTGCAGAGTTTCTAGTTATGGAGATTCCATTTGCCGAGTTTCTTGTTGCGAAGTCTCAAGTTGTGGAGTTTCTAGCTGTGGAGTTTCTAGTTGCGGAGTTTCTAGTTGTGGAGTTTCTAGTTGTGAAGTTTCTAGTTGTGGAATTTGTAGTTGTGGAGTATCTAGTTGTGGTGTTTCAAGTTGTGGAGTTTCTAGCTGTGGAGTTTCTAGTTGCGGAGTTTCTAGTGGCAGAGTTTCTAGCTGCGGAGTTTTCTAGTTGCGGAGATTCTAGTGGCGGAGTTTCAAGTTGTGGAGTTTCAAGTTGCGGAGTTACTAGCTATGGAGTTTCTAGTTGCGGAGTCTCTAGTTGTGCAGTCTCTAGTTGTTGAGTTGCTAGTTGTGAAGTTTCTAGTTGTGGGGTTTCTAGCTGTGTAGTTTCTAGTTGCGGAGTTTCTAGTTGCAGAGTTTCTAGTTGCGGAGTTTCTAGTTGGGGAGTTTCTAGTTGTTGAGTTTCTAGCTGTGGAGTTTCTAGTCGCGGAGTTTCTGGTTGCAGAGTTTCTAGTTGCGGAGTTTCTAGATGCTGAGTTTCTAGTTGTGGAGTTTCTAGTTGTGGAATTTTAGTTGTGGAGTTTCAAGTTGTGGAATTTCAAGTTGTGGAATTTATAGGTGTCGAGTTTCTAGTTATTGAGTGTCTAGTTGTGGAGTTTCTAGTTGTAGAGTTCCTAGTTGTGGAGTTTCTAGTGGTGGAGTTTCTAGTTGTTGAGTTTCTAGTTGCTGAGTTTCTAGTCGCGAAGTCTCAAATTGTGGAGTTTATAGCTCTGGATTTTGAAGTTGTAGAGTTCCTAGTTGCGGAGTGTCTAGATGGAAGTTTCTAGTTGTTGAGTTTCTAGTTGACGAGTTTCTATTTGCGAAGTCTCAAGTTGTGGAGTTTCTAGCTGTTGAGTTTCTAGTTGCGGAGTTTCTAGTTGTGGAGTTTCTAGTTGTGGAGTTTCTAGTTGTGGAATTTGTAGTTGTGGAGTATCTAGTTGTGGTGTTTCAAGTTTTGGAGTTTCTAGCTGTGGAGTTTCTAGTTGCGGAGTTTCTAGTGGCAGAGTTTCTAGCTGCGGAGTTTTCTAGTTGCGGAGATTCTAGTGGCGGAGTTTCAAGTTGTGGAGTTTCTAGTTGCGGAGTTACTAGCTATGGAGTTTCTAGTTGCGGAGTCTCTAGTTGTGCAGTCTCTAGTTGTTGAGTTGCTAGTTGTGAAGTTTCTAGTTGTGGGGTTTCTAGCTGTGTAGTTTCTAGTTGCGGAGTTTCTAGTTGCAGAGTTTCTAGTTCCGGAGTTTCTAGTTGCAGAGATTCTAGTTGTGGAGTTTCTTGTTGGGGAGTTTCTAGTTGTTGAGTTTCTAGCTGTGGAGTTTCTAGTCGCGGAGTTTCTGGTTGCAGAGTTTCTAGTTGCGGAGTTTCTAGATGCTGAGTTTCTAGTTGTGGAGTTTCTAGTTGTGGAGTTTTAGTTGTGGAGTTTCAAGTTGTGGAATTTCAAGTTGTGGAATTTATAGGTGTCGAGTTTCTAGTTGTTGAGTGTCTAGTTGTGCAGTTTATAGTTGTAGAGTTCCTAGTTGTGGAGTTTCTAGTGGTGGAGTTTCTAGTTGTTGAGTTTCTAGTTGCTGAGTTTCTAGTCGCGAAGTCTCAAATTGTGGAGTTTCTAGCTCTGGATTTTGAAGTTGTAGAGTTCCTAGTTGCGGAGTGTCTAGATGGAAGTTTCTAGTTGTTGAGTTTCTAGTTGACGAGTTTCTATTTGCGAAGTCTCAAGTTGTGGAGTTTCTAGCTGTGGAGTTTCTAGTTTAGGAGTTTGTAGCTGAGGAGTTTCTAGTTGCAGAGCTTCTAGTTGTTGAGATTCTAGTGTCCGAGTTTCTAGTTGCGAAGTCTCAAGCTGTGGAGTTTCTAGCTGTGGAGTTTCTAGTTGTGGAGTTTCTAGTTGTGGAATTTGTAGTTGTGGAGTATCGTGTTGTGGTGTTTCAAGTTGTGGAGTTTCTAGCTGTGGAGTTTCTAGTTTGGAGTTTCTAGTTGCAGAGTTTCTAGTTGCGGAGTTTTCTAGTTGTGGAGTTTCTAGTTTCAGAGTTTCTAGTTGCGGAGTTTTCTAGTTGGGGAGATTCTAGTTGCGGAGTTTCTAGTTGTGGAGTTTCTAGTTGCGGAATTTGTAGTTGTGGAGTATCTAGTTGTGGTGTTTCAAGTTGTGGAGTCTATAGTTGTGAAGTATCTATATGTTGGGTTTCAAGTTGTGGAGTTTCTAGCTGTGGAGTTTCTAGCTGTGGAGTTTCTAGTGGTTGAGTTTCCAGTTGACGAGTTTCTATTTGCGAAGTCTCAAGTTGTGGAGTTTCTAGCTGTAAAGTTTCTAGTTGCAGAGTTTCTAGTTGCGGAGTTTTCAGTTGTGGAGTTTCTAGTTGTGGAATTTTAATCTGTGTAGTTTCTAGTTGTGGAGTCTCAATTTTGAAGTTGCTAGTTGTGGAGTTCCTAGTTGTGGAGTTTCTAGTTGTGGAGTGTCTATTTGTGGAGTTTCTAGTTGTGAAGTTTCTAGTTGTAGAGTTTCTAGTTGGAGTTTTTAGTTTTTGAGATTCTAGTTGTAGATTTTCTAATTGCAGAGTTCCTAGTTGTGGAGTTTCTAGGTGTGGGGTTTTTAGTTGTGGAACTTGTAGTTGTGGAGTATCTAGTTGTGGTGTTTCAAGTTATGGAGTTTCTAGCTGTAGAGTTTCTAGTTGTGGAGTTTCTAGTGGCAGAGTTTCTAGTTGCGGAGTTTTCTAGTTGTTGAGATTCTAGTGGCGGAGTTTCAAGTTGTGGAGTTTCTAGTTGCGGAGTCTCTAGTTGTGCAGTCTATAGTTGTTGAGTTGATAGTTGCAGAGTTTCTAGTTGCGGAGTTTCTAGTTGCAGAGTTTCTAGTTGTGGAGTTTATAGTTGGAGAGTTTCGAGTTGCAGAGTTTCTAGTTGTGGAGTTTCTAGTTGTGGAGTTTTAGTTGTGGAGTTTCAAGTTGTGGAATTTATAGGTGTGGAGTTTCTAGTTGTTGAGTGTCTAGTTGTGGAGTTTCTAGCTGTGGAGTTTCTAGTGGTTGAGTTTCCAGTTGACGAGTTTCTATTCGCGAAGTCTCAAGTGTTGCAGTTTCTAGCTGTAAAGTTTCTAGTTGCGGAGTTTCTAGTTGCGGAGTTTCCAGTTGTGGGGTTTCTCGTTGTGGAATTTGTAGTTGTGGAGTATCTAGTTGTGGTGTTTCAAGTTGTGGAGTTTCTAGCTGTGGAGTTTCTAGTTGTGGAGTTTCTTGTGTCAGAGTTTCTAGTTGCGGAGTTTTCTAGTTGTGGAGATTCTAGTGGCGGAGTTTCAAGTTGTGAAGTTTCTAGTTGCGGAGTTACTAGCTGTGGAGTTTCCAGGTGCGGAGTCTCTAGTTTTGCAGTCTATAGTTGTTGAGTTGCTAGTTGTGAAGTTTATAGTTGTGGGGTTTCTAGCTGTTGAGTGTCTAGTTGCGGGGTTTGTAGTTGCAGAGTTTCTAGTTTCGGAGTTTCTAGTTGCAGAGATTCTAGTGGTGGTGTTTCTAGTTGTGGAGTCTCTAGTTGTGGAGTTTCTAGCTGTGGAGTTTCTAGTGGTTGAGTTTTCAGTTGACGAGTTTCTATTTGCGAAGTCTCAAGTTGTGGAGTTTCTAGCTGTAAAGTTTCTAGTTGCAGAGTTTCTAGTTGCGAAGTTTCCAGTTGTGGAGTTTCCAGTTGTGGAAATTCAATCTGTGTAGTTTATAGTTGTGGAGTCTCAATTTTGGATTTCCTAGTTGTGGAGTCTCTAGTTGTCGAGTTTCTAGTTGTGGAGTGTCTATTTGTGGAGTTTCTAGTTGTGAAGTTTCTAGTTGTGGAGTATCTAGTTGGAGTTTTTAGATTTCGAGCTTCTAGTTGTAGATTTTCTATTTGCAGAGTTCCTCGTTGTTGGGTTCCTAGTTGTGGAAATTCTAGCTGTGGAGTTTCTACTTATGGAATCTCTAGTCGAGGAGTTTCTAGTTGTGTAGTTAATATCTGAGGAGTTTCTAAATGCAAAGTCTCTAGTTGTGCAGTCTCTAGTTGTGGAGTTTCTAGTTGTGGAGTTTCTTGTTGGGGAGTTTCTAGTTGTGAAGTTTCTAGTTGTGGATTTTCTAGTTGTGGATTTTCTAGTTGCAGAGTTTCGATTTGCAGAGATTCAAGTTGCGGAGTTTCTAGTTGGAGTTTTTAGTTTTCGAGTTTCTAGTTGTAGATTTTCTATTTGCAGAGTTCCTAGTTGTGGAGTTTATAGTTGTGGGGTTTCTAGTTGTGGAAATTCTAGCTGTGGAGTTTCTACTTATGAAATCTCTAGTTGTGGAGTTTCTAGTTGTGGAGTTTCTAGTTGTGGAGTTTCTAGCGGTGGAGTTTCTGGTTGTGGAGTCTCTAGTTGGGGAGTTTTTAGTTGTGGAGTTTCTAGTTGCGAACTCTCAAGTTGTGGAGTTTCTAGTTGTGGAGTTTCTAGCTGTGGAGTTTCTAGTTGTTGAGTTTCTAGTTGACGAGTTTCTATTTGCGAAGTCTCAAGTTGTGAAATTTCTAGCTGTGGAGTTTCTAGTTGCGGAGTTTCTAGTGGCAAAGTTCTAGTTGCGGAGTTTGCTAGTTGTGGAGATTCTAGCTGTGGAGTTTCTAGTTGCAGAGTTTCTAGTTGTGGAGTTTCTAGTTGTGGAGTTTCTAGTTGTGGGATTTGTAGTTGTGGAGGATCGTGTTGTGGTGTTTCAAGTTGTGGAGTTTCTAGCTGTGGAGTTTCTAGTTGTGGAGTTTCTTGTGGCAGAGTTTCTAGTTGCGGAGTTTTCTAGTTGTGGAGATTCTAGTGGCGGAGTTTCAAGTTGTGAAGTTTCTAGTTGCGGAGTTACTAGCTGTGGAGTTTCCAGGTGCGGAGTCTCTAGTTTTGCAGTCTATAGTTGTTGAGTTGCTAGTTGTGAAGTTTATAGTTGTGGGGTTTCTAGCTGTGGAGTGTCTAGTTGTGGGGTTTGTAGTTGCAGAGTTTCTAGTTTCGGAGTTTCTAGTTGCAGAGATTCTAGTGGTGGAGTTTCTAGTTGTGGAGTCTCTAGTTGTGGAGTTTCTAGCTGTGGAGTTTCTAGTGGTTGAGTTTCCAGTTGACGAGTTTCTATTTGCGAAGTCTCAAGTTGTGGAGTTTCTAGCTGTAAAGTTTCTAGTTGCAGAGTTTCTAGTTGCGAAGTTTCCAGTTGTGGAGTTTCCAGTTGTGGAAATTCAATCTGTGTAGTTTCTAGTTGTGGAGTCTCAATTTTGGAGTTCCTAGTTGTGGAGTCTCTAGTTGTCGAGTTTCTAGTTGTGGAGTGTCTATTTGTGGAGTTTCTAGTTGTGAAGTTTCTAGTTGTGGAGTATCTAGTTGGAGTTTTTAGATTTCGAGCTTCTAGTTGTAGATTTTCTATTTGCAGAGTTGCTCATTGTGGAGTTTCTAGTTGTGGGGTTTCTAGTTGTGGAAATTCTAGCTGTGGAGTTTCTACTTATGAAATCCCTAGTTGTGGAGTTTTTAGTTGTGGAGTTTCTAGTTGTGGAGTTTCTTGTTGGGGAGTTTCTAGTTGCGGAGTTTCTAGTTGCGGAGTTTCCAGTTGGGGAGTTTCTACTTGGGTTTATAGTTGTGGAATTTCTAGTTGCAGAGTTTCGAGTTGCGGTGTTTCAAGTTGTGGAGTTTCTAGTTGCGGAGTTTCTAGTTGCGGAGTCTCTAGTTGTGCAGTCTCTAGTTGTTGAGTTTCTAGTTGTGAAGTTTATAGTTGAGGGGTTTCTAGCTGTGGAGTTTCTAGTTGCGGAGTTTCTATTTGCAGAGTTTCTAGTTGCGGAGTTTTTAGCTGCAGAGTTTCTAGTTGTGGAGTTTCTAGTTGTGGAGTTTCTAGTTGTGGAGTTTTAGTTGTGCGTTTCCAGTTGAGGAATTCATAGGTGTGGAGTTTGTAGTTGTTGAGTTTCTAGTTATCGGGTTTCTAGTTGCAGAATTTTTAGTGGTGGAGTGTCTAGTTGTGGAGCTTTTATTTGGAGAGTCTCTAGTTGTTGAGTCTCTAGCTGTGGAAATTCTAGTTGTGGAGTTTCTAGTTGAAGAGTTTGTTGTTGCGGAGTTTCTAGATTGTGTTTTTCTAGTTGTAGAGTTTCTGGCTGTGGAGTTTCCAGTTGCGGAGTTTCTAGTTGTGGAGTTTCTAGTTGTGAGGTTTGTAGTTGTGGAGTTTCTAGTGGTAGAGTTTCTAGTTGTGGAATCTCTAGTTGTGGAGTTTCTAGTTGTGGAGTATCTAAATGCGAACTCTCAAGTTGTGGAGTTTCTAGTTGTGGAGTTTCTAGCTGTGGAGTTTTTAGTTGTTGAGTTTCTATTTGCGAAGTCTCAAGTGTTGGAGTTTCTAGCTGTGGAGTTTCTAGTTGCGGAGTTTGTAGTTGCGGAGTTTCTAGTTGCAGAGTTTCTAGTTGTGGAGATTCTATTTGCCGAGTTTCTTGTTGCGAAGTCTCAAGTTGTGGAGTTTCTAGCTGTGGAGTTGTGGTGTTTCAAGTTGTGGAGTTTCTAGCTGTGGAGTTTCTAGTTGCGGAGTTTCTAGTGGCAGAGTTTCTAGCTGCGGAGTTTTCTAGTTGTGGAGATTCTAGTGGCGGAGTTTCAAGTTGTGGAGTTTCAAGTTGCGGAGTTACTAGCTGTGGAGTTTCTAGTTGCGGAGTCTCTAGTTGTGCAGTCTCTAGTTGTTGAGTTGCTAGTTGTGAAGTTTCTAGTTGTGGGGTTTCTAGCTGTGTAGTTTCTAGTTGCGGAGTTTCTAGTTGCAGAGTTTCTAGTTGCGGAGTTTCTAGTTGCAGAGATTCTAGTTGTGGAGTTTCTGGTTGGGGAGTTTCTAGTTGTTGAGTTTCTAGCTGTGGAGTTTCTAGTCGCGGAGTTTCTAGTTGCGGAGTTTCTAGTCGCGGAGTTTCTGGTTGCAGAGTTTCTAGTTACGGAGTTTCTAGATGCAGAGTTTTTAGTTGTGGAGTTTCTAGTTGTGGAGTTTTAGTTGTGGAGTTTCAAGTTGTGGAATTTCAAGTTGTGGAATTTATAGGTGTCGAGTTTCTAGTTGTTGAGTGTCTAGTTGTGGATTTTCTAGTTGCGGAGTTTCTAGTTGTGGAGTTTCTACTTGTGGAGTTTCTAGTTGTGGAGTTTTGAGTTGCGGAGTTTCTGGTGTCGGAGTTTCAGGTTGTGGAGTTTCTAATGGTGGAGTTTGTTAGTGTGGAGTATCTTGTTGTGGAGTTTCAAGTTCAGGAGTTTTTAGTTGTGGATTTCGAAGTTGTAGAGTTCCTAGTTGTGCAGGTTCTAGTGGTGTAGTTTCTAGTTGTTGAGTTTCTAGTTGCTGAGTTTCTAGTCGCGAAGTCTCAAATTGTGGAGTTTCTAGCTGTGGATTTTGAAGTTGTAGAGTTCCTAGTTGCGGAGTGTCTAGATGGAAGTTTCTAGTTGTTGAGTTTCTAGTTGACGAGTTTCTATTTGCGAAGTCTCAAGTTGTGGAGTTTCTAGCTGTGGAGTTTCTAGTTGCGGAGTTTGTAGCTGCAGAGTATCTAGTTGCAGAGTTTCTAGTTGTGGAGATTCTAGTGTCCGAGTTTCTTGTTGCGAAGTCTCAAGTTGTGGAGTTTCTAGCTGTGGAGTTTCTAGTTGCGGAGTTTCTAGTTGCAGAGTTTCTAGTTGCGGAGTTTCTAGTTGTGGAGTTTCTAGTTGTGGAATTTGTAGTTGTGGAGTATCGTGTTGTGGTGTTTCAAGTTGTGGAGTTTCTAGCTGTGGAGTTTCTAGTTGTGGAGTTTCTAGTTGCAGAGTTTCTAGTTGCGGAGTTTTCTAGTTGTGGAGATTCTAGTGGCGGAGTTTCAAGTTGTGGAGTTTCTAGTTGCGGAGTTACTAGCTGTGGAGTTTGTAGTGGCGGAGTCTCTAGTTGTGCAGTCTCTAGTTGTTGAGTTGCTAGTTGTGAAGTATATAGTTGTGGGGTTTCTAGCTCTGGAGTTTCTAGTTGCGGAGTTTCTAGTTGCAAAGTTTCTAGTTGCGGAATTTCTAGTTGCAGAGATTCTAGTTGTGGAGTTTCTAGCTGTGGAGTTTCTAGTGGTTGAGTTTACAGTTGACGAGTTTCTATTTGCGAAATCTCGAGTTGTGGAGTTTCTAGCTGTGAAGTTTCTAGTTGCAGAGTTTCTAGTTGCGAAGTTTTCAGTTGTGGAGTTTCCAGTTGTGGAAATTCAATCTGTGTAGTTTCTAGTTGTGGAGTCTCAATTTTGGAGTTTCTAGTTGTGAAGTTTCTAGTTGTGGAGTTTCTAGTTGGAGTTTTTAGTTTTCGAGCTTCTAGTTGTAGATTTTCTATTTGCAGAGTTCCTCATTGTTGGGTTTCTAGTTGTGGAATTTCTAGCTGTGGAGTTTCTACTTATAGAATCTCTAGTCGAGGAGTTTCTAGTTGTGTAGTTTCATCTGAGGAGTTTCTAAATGCAAAGTCTCTAGTTGTGCAGTCTCTAGTTGTGGAGTTTCTAGTTGTGGAGTTTCTTCTTGGGGAGTTTCTAGTTGTGAAGTTTCTAGTTGTGGATTTTCTAGTTGCGGAGTTTCTAGTTGCGGAGTTTCCAGTTGGGGAGTTTCTACTTGAGTTTATAGTTGTGGATTTTCTAGTTGCAATGTTTCGGTTTGCAGAGTTTCAAGTTGTGGAGTTTCTAGTTGCGGAGATTCTAGCTGCGGAGTTTCTAGTTGCGGAGTCTCTAGTTGTGCAGCCTCTAGTTGTTGAGTTTCTAGTTGTGAAGTTTATAGTTGAGGGGTTTCTAGCTGTGGAGTTTCTAGTTGCAGAGTTTCTATTTGCAGAGTTTCTAGTTGCGGAGTTTTTAGCTGCAGAGTTTCTAGTTGTGGAGTTTCTAGTTGTGGAGTTTCTAGTTGTGGAGTTTTAGTTGTGGCGTTTCCAGTTGAGGAATTTATAGGTGTGGAGTTTGTAGTTGTTGAGTTTCTAGTTGTCGGGTTTCTAGTTGCAGAATTTCTAGTTGTGGAGTGTCTAGTTGTGGAGCTTTTAGTTGAAGAGTCTCTAGTTGTTGAGTCTCTAGCTGTGGAAATTCTGGTTGTGGAGTTTCTAGTTGAAGAGTTTGTTGTTGCGGAGTTTCTATATGGTGCTTTTCTAGTTGTAGAGTTTCTGGCTGTGGAGCTTAGAGGTGCGGAGTTTCTGGTTGTGGAGTTTCTAGTTGTGAGGTTTGTAGTTGTGGAGTTTCTAGTGGTAGAGTTTCTAGTTGTGGAATCTCTAGTTGTGGAGTTTCTAGTTGTGGAGTATCTAAATGCGAACTCTCAAGTTTTGGAGTTTCTAGTTGTGGAGTTTCTAGCTGTGGAGTTTTTAGTTGTTGAGTTTCTAGTTGACGAGTTCCTATTTGCGAAGTCTCAAGTGTTGGAGTTTCTAGCTGTGGAGTTTCTAGTTGCGGAGTTTGTAGTTGCGGAGTTTCTAGTTGCAGAGTTTCTAGTTATGGAGATTCTATTTGCCGAGTTTCTTGTTGCGAAGTCTCAAGTTGTGGAGTTTCTAGCTGTGGAGTTTCTAGTTGCGGAGCTTCTAGTTTTGGAGTTTCTAGTTGTGGAGTTTCTAGTTGTGGAATTTGTAGTTGTGGAGTATCTAGTTGTGGTGTTTCAAGTTGTGGAGTTTCTAGCTGTGGAGTTTCTAGTTGCGGAGTTTCTAGTGGCAGAGTTTCTAGCTGCGGAGTTTTCTAGTTGTGGAGATTCTAGTTGTGGAGTTTCTAGTTGTGGAGTGTCTACTTGTGGAGTTTCTAGTTGTGGAGTATCTAGTTGCGGAGTCACTAATTGTGCAGTCTCTAGTTTTGGAGTCTCTAGTTGTGGAGTTTCTGGTTGTGGAGTTTATAGTTGTGGAATTTCTAGCTGCGGAGATTCTAGTTGCGGAGTTTCTAGTTGCAGAGTTTCTAGTTGTGGAGTTTCTAGTTGTGGAAATTTAGTTGTGGAGTTTAAAGTTGTGGAATATATAGGTGTGGAGTTTCTAGTTGTGGAGTTTCTAGTTTTCGGGTTTCTAGTTACGGAGTTTCTAGTTGTGGAGTTTCTAGTTGTGGAGTTTCTAGTTGTGGAGCTTTTAGTTGAGGAGTCTCTAGTTGTTGAGTCTCTAGTTGTGGATGTTCTAGTTGTGGAGTTTCTAGTTGCGGAGTTTCTTATTGCGGAGTTTCTTGTTCGGAGTTTCTAGATGTGGAGTTTCTAGTTTTGGAGTTTCTGGCTGTGGAGTTTCTAGTTGTGGAGTCTCTAGTTGTGGAGTTTCTAGTTGTGGAGTTTCTAGTTGCGAAGTCTCAAGTTGTGGAGTTTCTAGTTGTGGAGTTTCAAGTTGTGGAGCTTCTAGTGGCGGGGTTCGTAGTTGTGGGTTTCGTAGTTGTGGAGTTTCTAGTTACGGAGTTTCAAGTTGTTGAGTTTCTCGTTGTGGAGTCTCTAGTTGTGGATTGTCTAGCTGTGGAGTTTCTAGTTGCGGAGTTTTTAGTTGCGGAGTTTCTCGTTGTGAAGTTTCTAGTTGTGGAGTTTCTAGTTGTGGAGTTTCTAGTTGTGGAGTCTGTAGTTGTGGAGTATCTATTTGTTGGGTTTCAAGTTGTGGAGTTTCTAGCTGTGGAGTTTCTAGTTGCAGGGTTTCTAGTTGCGGAGTTTTCTAGTTGTGGAGTTTCTAGTTGCGGAGTTTCTAGCTGCGAAGTTTCAAGTTGTGGAGTTTCTAGTTGTGGAGTTTCTGGTTGTGGAGTTTTTAGTTGTGGAGTCTCTAGTTGTGGAGTCCCTAGTTGTGGAGTTTCTAGTTGTGGAGTGTCTACTTGTGGAGTTTCTAATTGTGGAGTTTCTAGCTGTGGAGTTTCTAGTTGCAGGGTTTCCAGTTTCGGAGTTTCTAGCTGTGGAGTTTCTAGTTGCGGAGTCTCTAGTTGTGCAGTCTCTGGTTTTAGAGTCTCTGGTTGTGGAGTTTCTAGTTGTGGAGTTTCTAGTTGCGAAGTGTCTAGTTATGGAGTTGTAAAGTTTCTAGTTGTGGAGCTTCTAGTTGCGGAGTTTCTAGCTGTGGAGTTTCAAGTTGCAGAGTCTCTAGTTGTGCAGTCTCTAGTTGTGGAGTCTCTGGCTGTGGAGTTTCTAGTTGTGGAGTTTCGAGTTGTGGAGTTTCTATTTGCGGAGTTTCTTGTTGCGGAGTTTCTAGTTGTGGATTTTCTGGCTGTGGAGTTTCTAGTTGCGGAGTTTCTAGTTGTGGAGTTTCTAGTTGTGGAGTCTCTAGTTGTGGAGTTTCTAGTTGTGGAGTTTCTAGTTGGGAAGTCTCAAGTTGTGGAGTTTCTAGTTGTGGAGTTTCTAGTTGTGGAGTTTCTAGTTGTGGGGTTCGTAGATGTGGGGTTCGTAGTTGTGCAGTTTCTAGTTGTGGAGTCTCTACTTGTGAAGTTTCCATTTGTGGTGTTTCTAGCTGTGGAGTTTCTAGTTGCGGAGTTTCTAGATGCAGAGTTTCTAGTTGCGGAGTTTTCTAGTTGTGGAGATTCCAGTGGCGGAGTTTCTAGTTGCGGAGTTGCAAGTTGTGGAGTTTCCAGTTGTGGAGTTTCTAGTTGTGAAGTTTTTAGTTGTGGCGTATCTAGTAGCGGCGTTTCAAGTTGTGGAGTTGATAGTTTTGGATTTCGAAGTTGTAGAGTTAATAGTTGCGAATCGTCTAGTTGTGGAGTTTCTAGTTGCGGAGTTTTCTAGTTGCTGAGTCTGTAGTTGTGGAGTTTTTAGTTTTGGAGTTTCTAGTTGTGGATTTTCTAGCTGTGTAGTTTCTAGTTGCGGAGTTTCTGGTTGTGGAGTTTCTAGTTGTGGAGTTACTAGTTGTGGAGTCTGTAGTTTTGGAGTATCTATTTGTTGGGTTTGAAGCTGTGGAGTTTCTGGCTGTGGAGTTTCTAGTTGTGGAGTTTCTAGTTGTTGAGTTTCTAGTTGCGGAGTTTCTAGTTGTGGATTTTGTAGTTGTGGAGTATATAGTTGTGATGTTTCAAGTTGTGGAGTTTCTAGTTGCGGAGTTTCTAGTTGCAGAGTTTCTAGTTCCGGAGTTTTCTAGTTGTGGAGTTTCTAGTTGCGGAGTTTCTAGTTGTGGAGCTTCAAGTTGTGGAGTTTCTCGTTGTGGAGTTTCTAGTTGTGGAGTTTGTAGTTGTGGAGTATCTAGTTGTGGACTTTCAAGTTGTGGAGTTTCTAGTTGTGGAGTTTCTAGTTGCGGAGTTTTCTAGTTGGGGAGTCTGTAGTTGTGGAGTTTCTAGTTGTGGAATTTCTAATTGTGGAGTCTCTAGTTGCGGAGTGAGTTTCTAGTTGCGGAGTTTCTGGTTGTGGAGTTTCTAGTTGCGGAGTAAGTAGTTGTGGGGTTTCTAGTTGCGGAGTTTCTGGCTGTGGATTTTCTAGTTGCGGAGTTTCTAGTTGTGGAGATTCTAGTTGTGAGGTTCGTAGCTTTGGAGATTCTAGTGGTGGAGTCTCTAGTTGTGCAGTCTCTAGTTGTGGAGTCTGTAGTTGTGGAGTTTCTAGTTGCGGAGTTTGAAGTTGTGGAGTTTCTAGCTGTGGAGTTTCTAGTTGCAGGGTTTCTAGTTGCGGAGTTTTCTAGTTGTGGAGTTTCTAGTTGCGGAGTTTCTAGTTGCGGAGTTTCAAGTTGTGGAGTTTCTTGTGTTGGAGTTTCAAGTTGTGCAATTAATAGGTGTGGAGTTTCTAGATGTGGAGTTTCTGGTTTTCGGGTTTCTAGTTAGGGAGTTTCTAGTAGTGGAGTTTCTAGTTGTGGAGCTTTTAGTTGAGGAGTCTCTAGTTGTTGAGTCTCTAGTTGTTGAGTCTCTAGTTGTGGAAGTTCTAGTTGTGGAGTTTCTAGTTGCGGAGTTTCTAGTTGCAGAGTTTCTAGTTGCGGAGTTTTCTAGTTGTGGATTTTGTAGTTGTGGGGTATATAGTTGTGGTGTTGCAAGTTGTGGAGTTTCTAGTTGCGGAGTTTCTAGTTGCAGAGTTTCTAGTTCCGGAGTTTTCTAGTTGTGGAGTTTCTAGTTGCGGAGTTTCTAGTTGTGGAGCTTCAAGTTGTGGAGTTTCTCGTTGTGGAGTTTCTAGTTGTGGAGATTGTAATTGTGGAGTATCTAGTTGTGGACTTTCAAGTTGTAGAGTTTCTAGTTGTAGAGTTTCTAGTTGCGCAGTTTTCTAGTTGGGGAGTCTGTAGTTGCGGAGTTTCTGGTTGTGGAGTTTCTAGTTGCGGAGTCAGTAGTTGTGGGGTTTCTAGTTGTGGAGTTTCTAGTTGTGGATTTTCTAGCTGTGGAGTTTCTATTTGCGGAGTTTCTAGTTGCAGAGTTTCTAGTTGTGGATTTTCTAGCTGTGGAATTTCTGGTTGCAGAGTTTTTAGTTGCGGTGTTTCTAGTTGTGGAGTTTCTAGTTGCTGAGTTTCTAGTTGCCGAGTTCTTTAGTTGCGAAGTCTCAAGTTGTAGAGTTTCTAGCTGTGGAGTTTCTAGTTGCGGAGTTTCTAGTTGTGGAGTTTCTAGTTGTGGAGTTTTTAGTTGTGGAGTCTCTAGTTGTGGAGTTTCTAGTTGTGGAGTGTCTACTTGTGGAGTTTCTAGTTGTGGAGTTTCTGTTTGTAGTTTTTAGTTTTGGAGTTTGTAGTTGTAGATTTTCTAGATGCAGAGTTCCTAGTTTTGGAGTATCTAGTTAAGGAGTCTCTAATTGTGCAGTCTCTAGTTTTGGAGTCTCTAGTTGTGGAGTTTCTGGTTGTGGAGTTTATAAATGTGGAATTTCTAGCTGTGGAGATTCTAGTTGCGGAGTTTCTAGTTGCAGAGTTTCTAGTTGTGGAGTTTCTAGTTGTAGAGTTTTAGTTGTGGAGTTTAAAGTTGTGGAATTTATAGGTGTGGAGTTTCTAGTTGTGGAGTTTCTAGTTTTCCAGTTTCTAGTTACGGAGTTTCTAGTTGTGGAGTTTCTGGTTGTGGAGTTTCTAGTTGTGAGGTTTGTAGTTGTGGAGTTTCTAGTGGTAGAGTTTCTAGTTGTGGAATCTCTAGTTGTGGAGTTTCTAGTTGTGGAGTATCTAAATGCGAACTCTCAAGTTGTGGAGTTTCTAGTTGTGGAGTTTCTAGCTGTGGAGTTTTTAGTTGTTGAGTTTCTAGTTGACGAGTTTCTATTTGCGAAGTCTCAAGTGTTGGAGTTTCTAGCTGTGGAGTTTCTAGTTGCGGAGTTTGCAGTTGCGGAGTTTCTTGTTGCAGAGTTTCTAGTTGTGGAGATTCTATTTGCCGAGTTTCTTGTTGCGAAGTCTCAAGTTGTGGAGTTTCTAGCTGTGGAGTTTCTAGTTGCGGAGTTTCTAGTTTTGGAGTTTCTAGTTGTGGAGTTTCTAGTTTTGGAATTTGTAGTTGTGGAGTATCTAGTTGTGGTGTTTCAAGTTGTGGAGTTTCTAGCTGTGGAGTTTCTAGTTGCGGAGTTTCTAGTGGCAGAGTTTCTAGCTGCGGAGTTTTCTAGTTGTGGAGATTCTAGTGGCGGAGTTTCAAGTTGTGGAGTTTCAAGTTGCGGAGTTACTAGCTGTGGAGTTTCTAGTTGCGGAGTCTCTAGTTGTGCAGTCTCTAGTTGTTGAGTTGCTAGTTGTGAAGTTTCTAGTTGTGGGGTTTCTAGCTGTGTAGTTTCTAGTTGCGGAGTTTCTAGTTGCAGAGTTTCTAGTTGCGGAGTTTCTAGTTGCAGAGATTCTAGTTGTGGAGTTTCTGGTTGGGGAGTTTCTAGTTGTTGAGTTTCTAGCTGTGGAGTTTCTAGTCGCGGAGTTTCTAGTTGCGGAGTTTCTAGTAGCGGAGTTTCTGGTTGCAGAGTTTCTAGTTACGGAGTTTCTAGATGCAGAGTTTTTAGTTGTGGAGTTTCTAGTTGTGGAGTTTTAGTTGTGGAGTTTCAAGTTGTGGAATTTCAAGTTGTGGAATTTATAGGTGTCGAGTTTCTATTTGTTGAGTGTCTAGTTGTGGAGTTTCTAGTTGCGGAGTTTCTAGTTGTGGAGTTTCTACTTGTGGAGTTTCTAGTTGTGGAGTTTTGAGTTGCGGAGTTTCTGGTGTCGGAGTTTCAGGTTGTGGAGTTTCTAATGGTGGAGTTTGTTAGTGTGGAGTATCTTGTTGTGGAGTTTCAAGTTCAGGAGTTTTTAGTTGTGGATTTCGAAGTTGTAGAGTTCCTAGTTGTGGAGGTTCTAGTGGTGTAGTTTCTAGTTGTTGAGTTTCTAGTTGCTGAGTTTCTAGTCGCGAAGTCTCAAATTGTGGAGTTTCTAGCTGTGGATTTTGAAGTTGTAGAGTTCCTAGTTGCGGAGTGTCTAGATGGAAGTTTCTAGTTGTTGAGTTTCTAGTTGACGAGTTTCTATTTGCGAAGTCTCAAGTTGTGGAGTTTCTAGCTGTGGAGTTTCTAGTTGCGGAGTTTGTAGCTGCAGAGTATCTAGTTGCAGAGTTTCTAGTTGTGGAGATTCTAGTGTCCGAGTTTCTTGTTGCGAAGTCTCAAGTTGTGGAGTTTCTAGCTGTGGAGTTTCTAGTTGCGGAGTTTCTAGTTGCAGAGTTTCTAGTTGCGGAGTTTCTAGTTGTGGAGTTTCTAGTTGTGGAATTTGTAGTTGTGGAGTATGGTGTTGTGGTGTTTCAAGTTGTGGAGTTTCTAGCTGTGGAGTTTCTAGTTGTGGAGTTTCTAGTTGCAGAGTTTCTAGTTGCGGAGTTTTCTAGTTGTGGAGATTCTAGTGGCGGAGTTTCAAGTTGTGGAGTTTCTAGTTGCGGAGTTACTAGCTGTGGAGTTTGTAGTGGCGGAGTCTCTAGTTGTGCAGTCTCTAGTTGTTGAGTTGCTAGTTGTGAAGTATATAGTTGTGGGGTTTCTAGCTCTGGAGTTTCTAGTTGCGGAGTTTCTAGTTGCAAAGTTTCTAGTTGCGGAATTTCTAGTTGCAGAGATTCTAGTTGTGGAGTTTCTAGCTGTGGAGTTTCTAGTGGTTGAGTTTACAGTTGACGAGTTTCTATTTGCGAAATCTCGAGTTGTGGAGTTTCTAGCTGTGAAGTTTCTAGTTGCAGAGTTTCTAGTTGCGAAGTTTTCAGTTGTGGAGTTTCCAGTTGTGGAAATTCAATCTGTGTAGTTTCTAGTTGTGGAGTCTCAATTTTGGAGTTCCTAGTTGTGGAGTCTCTAGTTGTCGAGTTTCTAGTTGTGGAGTGTCTATTTGTGGAGTTTCTAGTTGTGAAGTTTCTAGTTGTGGAGTTTCTAGTTGGAGTTTTTAGTTTTCGAGCTTCTAGTTGTAGATTTTCTATTTGCAGAGTTCCTCATTGTTGGGTTTCTAGTTGTGGAATTTCTAGCTGTGGAGTTTCTACTTATAGAATCTCTAGTCGAGGAGTTTCTAGTTGTGTAGTTTCTATCTGAGGAGTTTCTAAATGCAAAGTCTCTAGTTGTGCAGTCTCTAGTTGTGGAGTTTCTAGTTGTGGAGTTTCTTCTTGGGGAGTTTCTAGTTGTGAAGTTTCTAGTTGTGGATTTTCTAGTTGCGGAGTTTCTAGTTGCGGAGTTTCCAGTTGGGGAGTTTCTACTTGAGTTTATAGTTGTGGATTTTCTAGTTGCAATGTTTCGGTTTGCAGAGTTTCAAGTTGTGGAGTTTCTAGTTGCGGAGATTCTAGCTGCGGAGTTTCTAGTTGCGGAGTATCTAGTTGTGCAGCCTCTAGTTGTTGAGTTTCTAGTTGTGAAGTTTATAGTTGAGGGGTTTCTAGCTGTGGAGTTTCTAGTTGCAGAGTTTCTATTTGCAGAGTTTCTAGTTGCGGAGTTTTTAGCTGCAGAGTTTCTAGTTGTGGAGTTTCTAGTTGTGGAGTTTCTAGTTGTGGAGTTTTAGTTGTGGCGTTTTCAGTTGAGGAATTTATAGGTGTGGAGTTTGTAGTTGTTGAGTTTCTAGTTGTCGGGTTTCTAGTTGCAGAATTTCTAGTTGTGGAGTGTCTAGTTGTGGAGCTTTTAGTTGAAGAGTCTCTAGTTGTTGAGTCTCTAGCTGTGGAAATTCTGGTTGTGGAGTTTCTAGTTGAAGAGTTTGTTGTTGCAGAGTTTCTATATGGTGCTTTTCTAGTTGTAGAGTTTCTGGCTGTGGAGCTTAGAGGTGCGGAGTTTCTGGTTGTGGAGTTTCTAGTTGTGAGGTTTGTAGTTGTGGAGTTTCTAGTGGTAGAGTTTCTAGTTGTGGAATCTCTAGTTGTGGAGTTTCTAGTTGTGGAGTATCTAAATGCGAACTCTCAAGTTGTGGAGTTTCTAGTTGTGGAGTTTCTAGCTGTGGAGTTTTTAGTTGTTGAGTTTCTAGTTGACGAGTTCCTATTTGCGAAGTCTCAAGTGTTGGAGTTTCTAGCTGTGGAGTTTCTAGTTGCGGAGTTTGTAGTTGCGGAGTTTCTAGTTGCAGAGTTTCTAGTTATGGAGATTCTATTTGCCGAGTTTCTTGTTGCGAAGTCTCAAGTTGTGGAGTTTCTAGCTGTGGAGTTTCTAGTTGCGGAGCTTCTAGTTTTGGAGTTTCTAGTTGTGGAGTTTCTAGTTGTGGAATTTGTAGTTGTGGAGTATCTAGTTGTGGTGTTTCAAGTTGTGGAGTTTCTAGCTGTGGAGTTTCTAGTTGCGGAGTTTCTAGTGGCAGAGTTTCTAGCTGCGGAGTTTTCTAGTTGTGGAGATTCTAGTTGTGGAGTTTCTAGTTGTGGAGTGTCTACTTGTGGAGTTTCTAGTTGTGGAGTATCTAGTTGCGGAGTCACTAATTGTGCAGTCTCTAGTTTTGGAGTCTCTAGTTGTGGAGTTTCTGGTTGTGGAGTTTATAGTTGTGGAATTTCTAGCTGTGGAGATTCTAGTTGCGGAGTTTCTAGTTGCAGAGTTTCTAGTTGTGGAGTTTCTAGTTGTGGAAATTTAGTTGTGGAGTTTAAAGTTGTGGAATATATAGGTGTGGAGTTTCTAGTTGTGGAGTTTCTAGTTTTCGGGTTTCTAGTTACGGAGTTTCTAGTTGTGGAGTTTCTAGTTGTGGAGTTTCTAGTTGTGGAGCTTTTAGTTGAGGAGTCTCTAGTTGTTGAGTCTCTAGTTGTGGATGTTCTAGTTGTGGAGTTTCTAGTTGCGGAGTTTCTTATTGCGGAGTTTCATGTTCGGAGTTTCTAGATGTGGAGTTTCTAGTTTTGGAGTTTCTGGCTGTGGACTTTCTAGTTGTGGAGTCTCTAGTTGTGGAGTTTCTAGTTGTGGAGTTTCTAGTTGCGAAGTCTCAAGTTGTGGAGTTTCTAGTTGTGGAGTTTCAAGTTGTGGAGCTTCTAGTGGCGGGGTTCGTAGTTGTGGGTTTCGTAGTTGTGGAGTTTCTAGTTACGGAGTTTCAAGTTGTTGAGTTTCTCGTTGTGGAGTCTCTAGTTGTGGATTGTCTAGCTGTGGAGTTTCTAGTTGCGGAGTTTTTAGTTGCGGAGTTTCTCGTTGTGAAGTTTCTAGTTGTGGAGTTTCTAGTTGTGGAGTTTCTAGTTGTGGAGTCTGTAGTTGTGGAGTATCTATTTGTTGGGTTTCAAGTTGTGGAGTTTCTAGCTGTGGAGTTTCTAGTTGCAGGGTTTCTAGTTGCGGAGTTTTCTAGTTGTGGAGTTTCTAGTTGCGGAGTTTCTAGCTGCGAAGTTTCAAGTTGTGGAGTTTCTAGTTGTGGAGTTTCTGGTTGTGGAGTTTTTAGTTGTGGAGTCTCTAGTTGTGGAGTCCCTAGTTGTGGAGTTTCTAGTTGTGGAGTGTCTACTTGTGGAGTTTCTAGTTGTGGAGTTTCTAGCTGTGGAGTTTCTAGTTGCAGGGTTTCCAGTTTCGGAGTTTCTAGCTGTGGAGTTTCTAGTTGCGGAGTCTCTAGTTGTGCAGTCTCTGGTTTTAGAGTCTCTGGTTGTGGAGTTTCTAGTTGTGGAGTTTCTAGTTGCGAAGTGTCTAGTTATGGAGTTGTAAAGTTTCTAGTTGTGGAGCTTCTAGTTGCGGAGTTTCTAGCTGTGGAGTTTCAAGTTGCAGAGTCTCTAGTTGTGCAGTCTCTAGTTGTGGAGTCTCTGGCTGTGGAGTTTCTAGTTGTGGAGTTTCGAGTTGTGGAGTTTCTATTTGCGGAGTTTCTTGTTGCGGAGTTTCTAGTTGTGGATTTTCTGGCTGTGGAGTTTCTAGTTGCGGAGTTTCTAGTTGTGGAGTTTCTAGTTGTGGAGTCTCTAGTTGTGGAGTTTCTAGTTGTGGAGTTTCTAGTTGGGAAGTCTCAAGTTGTGGAGTTTCTAGTTGTGGAGTTTCTAGTTGTGGAGTTTCTAGTTGTGGGGTTCGTAGATGTGGGGTTCGTAGTTGTGCAGTTTCTAGTTGTGGAGTCTCTACTTGTGAAGTTTCCATTTGTGGTGTTTCTAGCTGTGGAGTTTCTAGTTGCGGAGTTTCTAGATGCAGAGTTTCTAGTTGCGGAGTTTTCTAGTTGTGGAGATTCCAGTGGCGGAGTTTCTAGTTGCGGAGTTGCAAGTTGTGGAGTTTCCAGTTGTGGAGTTTCTAGTTGTGAAGTTTTTAGTTGTGGCGTATCTAGTAGCGGCGTTTCAAGTTGTGGAGTTGATAGTTTTGGATTTCGAAGTTGTAGAGTTAATAGTTGCGAATCGTCTAGTTGTGGAGTTTCTAGTTGCGGAGTTTTCTAGTTGCTGAGTCTGTAGTTGTGGAGTTTTTAGTTTTGGAGTTTCTAGTTGTGGATTTTCTAGCTGTGTAGTTTCTAGTTGCGGAGTTTCTGGTTGTGGAGTTTCTAGTTGTGGAGTTACTAGTTGTGGAGTCTGTAGTTTTGGAGTATCTATTTGTTGGGTTTGAAGCTGTGGAGTTTCTGGCTGTGGAGTTTCTAGTTGTGGAGTTTCTAGTTGTTGAGTTTCTAGTTGCGGAGTTTCTAGTTGTGGATTTTGTAGTTGTGGAGTATATAGTTGTGATGTTTCAAGTTGTGGAGTTTCTAGTTGCGGAGTTTCTAGTTGCAGAGTTTCTAGTTCCGGAGTTTTCTAGTTGTGGAGTTTCTAGTTGCGGAGTTTCTAGTTGTGGAGCTTCAAGTTGTGGAGTTTCTCGTTGTGGAGTTTCTAGTTGTGGAGTTTGTAGTTGTGGAGTATCTAGTTGTGGACTTTCAAGTTGTGGAGTTTCTAGTTGTGGAGTTTCTAGTTGCGGAGTTTTCTAGTTGGGGAGTCTGTAGTTGTGGAGTTTCTAGTTGTGGAATTTGTAATTGTGGAGTCTCTAGTTGCGGAGTAAGTTTCTAGTTGCGGAGTTTCTGGTTGTGGAGTTTCTAGTTGCAGAGTAAGTAGTTGTGGGGTTTCTAGTTGCGGAGTTTCTGGCTGTGGATTTTCTAGTTGCGGAGTTTCTAGTTGTGGAGATTCTAGTTGTGAGGTTCGTAGCTTTGGAGATTCTAGTGGTGGAGTCTCTAGTTGTGCAGTCTCTAGTTGTGGAGTCTGTAGTTGTGGAGTTTCTAGTTGCGGAGTTTGAAGTTGTGGAGTTTCTAGCTGTGGAGTTTCTAGTTGCAGGGTTTCTAGTTGCGGAGTTTTCTAGTTGTGGAGTTTCTAGTTGCGGAGTTTCTAGTTGCGGAGTTTCAAGTTGTGGAGTTTCTTGTGTTGGAGTTTCAAGTTGTGCAATTAATAGGTGTGGAGTTTCTAGATGTGGAGTTTCTGGTTTTCGGGTTTCTAGTTAGGGAGTTTCTAGTAGTGGAGTTTCTAGTTGTGGAGCTTTTAGTTGAGGAGTCTCTAGTTGTTGAGTCTCTAGTTGTTGAGTCTCTAGTTGTGGAAGTTCTAGTTGTGGAGTTTCTAGTTGCGGAGTTTCTAGTTGCAGAGTTTCTAGTTGCGGAGTTTTCTAGTTGTGGATTTTGTAGTTGTGGGGTATATAGTTGTGGTGTTGCAAGTTGTGGAGTTTCTAGTTGCGGAGTTTCTAGTTGCAGAGTTTCTAGTTCCGGAGTTTTCTAGTTGTGGAGTTTCTAGTTGCGGAGTTTCTAGTTGTGGAGCTTCAAGTTGTGGAGTTTCTCGTTGTGGAGTTTCTAGTTGTGGAGATTGTAATTGTGGAGTATCTAGTTGTGGACTTTCAAGTTGTGGAGTTTCTAGTTGTAGAGTTTCTAGTTGCGCAGTTTTCTAGTTGGGGAGTCTGTAGTTGCGGAGTTTCTGGTTGTGGAGTTTCTAGTTGCGGAGTCAGTAGTTGTGGGGTTTCTAGTTGTGGAGTTTCTAGTTGTGGATTTTCTAGCTGTGGAGTTTCTATTTGCGGAGTTTCTAGTTGCAGAGTTTCTAGTTGTGGATTTTCTAGCTGTGGAATTTCTGGTTGCAGAGTTTTTAGTTGCGGTGTTTCTAGTTGTGGAGTTTCTAGTTGCTGAGTTTCTAGTTGCCGAGTTCTTTAGTTGCGAAGTCTCAAGTTGTAGAGTTTCTAGCTGTGGAGTTTCTAGTTGCGGAGTTTCTAGTTGTGGAGTTTCTAGTTGTGGAGTTTTTAGTTGTGGAGTCTCTAGTTGTGGAGTTTCTAGTTGTGGAGTGTCTACTTGTGGAGTTTCTAGTTGTGGAGTTTCTGTTTGTAGTTTTTAGTTTTGGAGTTTGTAGTTGTAGATTTTCTAGATGCAGAGTTCCTAGTTTTGGAGTATCTAGTTAAGGAGTCTCTAATTGTGCAGTCTCTAGTTTTGGAGTCTCTAGTTGTGGAGTTTCTGGTTGTGGAGTTTATAAATGTGGAATTTCTAGCTGTGGAGATTCTAGTTGCGGAGTTTCTAGTTGCAGAGTTTCTAGTTGTGGAGTTTCTAGTTGTAGAGTTTTAGTTGTGGAGTTTAAAGTTGTGGAATTTATAGGTGTGGAGTTTCTAGTTGTGGAGTTTCTAGTTTTCCAGTTTCTAGTTACGGAGTTTCTAGTTGTGGAGTTTCTAGTTGTGGAGTTTCTAGTGTTGGAGCTTTAATTGAGGAGTCTCTAGTTGTTGAGTTTCTAGTTGTGGAGGTTCTAGTTGTGGAGTTTCTAGTTGCGGAGTTTCTGGCTGTGGAGTTTCTAGTTGCGGAGTTTCTAGTTGCGAAGTCTCAAGTTGTGGAGTTTCTAGTTGTGGTGTTTCTAGTTGTGGAGCTTCTAGTTGTGGGGTTCGTTGTTGTGGGGTTCGTAGTTGTGGAGTTTCTAGTTGCGGAGTTTCTCGTTGTGAAGTCTAAAGTTGTGGAGTTTCTAGTTGTGGAGTTTCTAGTTGTGGAGCTTCTAGTTGTGGGGTTCGTAGTTGTGGGGTTCGTAGTTGTGGAGTTTCTAGTTGCGGAGTTTCTCGTTGTGAAGTTTCTAGTTGTGGAGTTTCTAGTTGTGGAGTTTCTAGTAGTTGAGTTTCTAGTTGCCGAGTTTCTAGTTGCGAAGTCTCAAGTCGTGGAGTTTTTAGCTGTGGAGTTTCTAGTTGCAGAGCTTCTAGTTGCGGAGTTTCTAGTTGCGGAGTTTCTAGTTGGGGAGTTTCCAGTTGGGGAGTTTCTACTTGGGTTTATAGTTGTGGAATTTCTAGTTGCAGAGTTTCGAGTTGCGGAGTTTCAAGTTGTGGAGTTTCTAGTTGCGGAGTTTCTAGTTGCGGAGTCTCTAGTTGTGCAGTCTCTAGTTGTTGAGTTTCTAGTTGTGAAGTTTATAGTTGAGGGGTTTCTAGCTGTGGAGTTTCTAGTTGCGGAGTTTCTATTTGCAGAGTTTCTAGTTGCGGAGTTTTTAGCTGCAGAGTTTCTAGTTGTGGAGTTTCTAGTTGTGGAGTTTCTAGATGTGGAGTTTTAGTTGTGCGTTTCCAGTTGAGGAATTCATAGGTGTGAAGTTTGTAGTTGTTGAGTTTCTAGTTATCGGGTTTCTAGTTGCAGAATTTTTAGTGGTGGAGTGTCTAGTTGTGGAGCTTTTATTTGAAGAGTCTCTAGTTGTTGAGTCTCTAGCTGTGGAAATTCTAGTTGTGGAGTTTCTAGTTTAAGAGTTTGTTGTTGCGGAGTTTCTAGATTGTGTTTTTCTAGTTGTAGAGTTTCTGGCTGTGGAGTTTCCAGTTGCAGAGTTTCTAGTTGTGGAGTTTCTAGTTGTGAGGTTTGTAGTTGTGGAGTTTCTAGTGGTAGAGTTTCTAGTTGTGGAATCTCTAGTTGTGGAGTTTCTAGTTGTGGAGTATCTAAATGCGAACTCTCAAGTTGTGGAGTTTCTAGTTGTGGAGTTTCTAGCTGTGGAGTTTCTAGTTGTTGAGTTTCTAGTTGACGAGTTTCTATTTGCGAAGTCTCAAGTGTTGGAGTTTCTAGCTGTGGAGTTTCTAGTTGCGGAGTTTGTAGTTGCGGAGTTTGTAGTTGAAGAGTTTCTAGTTGTGGAGATTCTATTTGCCGAGTTTCTTGTTGCGAAGTCTCAAGTTGTGGAGTTTCTAGCTGTGGAGTTTCTAGTTGCGGAGTTTCTAGTCGTGGAGTTTCTAGTTGTGGAGTTTCTAGTTGTGGAATTTGTAGTTGTGGAGTATCTAGTTGTGGTGTTTCAAGTTGTGGAGTTTCTAGCTGTGGAGTTTCTAGTTGCGGAGTTTCTAGTGGCAGAGTTTCTAGCTGCGGAGTTTTCTAGTTGCGGAGATTCTAGTGGCGGAGTTTCAAGTTGTGGAGTTTCTAGTTGCGGAGTTACTAGCTATGGAGTTTCTAGTTGCGGAGTCTCTAGTTGTGCAGTCTCTAATTGTTGAGTTGCTAGTTGTGAAGTTTCTAGTTGTGGGGTTTCTAGCTGTGTAGTTTCTAGTTGCGGAGTTTCTAGTTGCAGAGTTTCTAGTTGCGGAGTTTCTAGTTGCAGAGATTCTAGTTGTGGAGTTTCTAGTTGGGGGAGTTTCTAGTTGTTGAGTTTCTAGCTGTGGAGTTTCTAGTCGCGGAGTTTCTGGTTGCAGAGTTTCTAGTTGCGGAGTTTCTAGATGCTGAGTTTCTAGTTGTGGAGTTTCTAGTTGTGGAATTTTAGTTGTGGAGTTTCAAGTTGTGGAATTTCAAGTTGTGGAATTTATAGGTGTCGAGTTTCTAGTTTTGAGCGTCTAGTTGTGGAGTTTCTAGTTGTAGAGTTCCTAGTTGTGGAGTTTCTAGTGGTGGAGTTTCTAGTTGCTGAGTTTCTAGTCGCGAAGTCTCAAATTGTGGAGTTTCTAGCTCTGGATTTTGAAGTTGTAGAGTTCCTAGTTGCGGAGTGTCTAGATGGAAGTTTCTAGTTGTTGAGTTTCTAGTTGACGAGTTTCTATTTGCGAAGTCTCAAGTTGTGGAGTTTCTAGTTGCGGAGTTTGTAGCTGCAGAGTTTCTAGTTGCAGAGTTTCTAGTTGTGGAGATTCTAGTGTCCGAGTTTCTTGTTGCGAAGTCTCAAGTTGTGGAGTTTCTAGCTGTGGAGTTTCTAGTTGCGGAGTTTCTAGTTGCGGAGTTTCTAGTTGCGGAGTTTCTAGTTGTGGAGTTTCTAGTTGTGGAATTTGTAGTTGTGGAGTATCGTGTTGTGGTGTTTCAAGTTGTGGAGTTTCTAGCTGTGGAGTTTCTAGTTGTGGAGTTTCTAGTTGCAGAGTTTCTAGTTGCGGAGTTTTCTAGTTGTGGAGATTCTAGTAGCGGAGTTTCAAGTTGTGGAGTTTCTAGTTGCGGAGTTACTAGCTGTGGAGTTTGTAGTGGCGGAGTCTCTAGTTGTGCAGTCTCTAGTTGTTGAGTTGCTAGTTGTGAAGTATATAGTTGTGGGGTTTCTAGCTCTGGAGTTTCTAGTTGCGGAGTTTCTAGTTGCAAAGTTTCTAGTTGCGGAATTTCTAGTTGCAGAGATTCTAGTTGTGGAGTTTCTAGCTGTGGAGTTTCTAGTGGTTGAGTTTACAGTTGACGAGTTTCTATTTGCGAAGTCTCGAGTTGTGGAGTTTCTAGCTGTAAAGTTTCTAGTCAGAGTTTCTAGTTGCGAAGTTTTCTGTTGTGGAGTTTCCAGTTGTGGAAATTCAATCTGTGTAGTTTCTAGTTGTGGAGTCTCAATTTTGGAGTTCCAAGTTGTGGAGTCTCTAGTTGTCGAGTTTCTAGTTGTGGAGTGTCTATTTGTGGAGTTTCTAGTTGTGAAGTTTCTAGTTGTGGAGTTTCTATTTGGAGTTTTTAGTTTTCGAGCTTCTAGTTGTAGATTTTCTATTTGCAGAGTTCCTCATTGTTGGGTTTCTAGTTGTGGAAATTCTAGCTGTGGAGTTTCTACCTATAAAATCTCTAGTCGAGGAGTTTCTAGTTGTGTAGTTTCTATCTGAGGAGTTTCTAAATGCAAAGTCTCTAGTTGTGCAGTCTCTAGTTGTGGAGTTTCTAGTTGTGGAGTTTCTAGTTGCGGAGTTTCTAGTTGGGGAGTTTCTACTTGAGTTTATAGTTGTGGATTTTCTAGTTGCAAAGTTTCGATTTGCAGAGTTTAGAGTTGTGGAGTTTCTAGTTGCGGAGATTCTAGCTGCGGAGTTTCTAGTTGCGGAGCCTCTAGTTGTGCAGCCTCTAGTTGTTGAGTTTCTAGTTGTGAAGTTTATAGTTGAGGAGTTTCTAGCTGTGGAGTTTCTAGTTGCGGAGTTTCTATTTGCAGAGTTTCTAGTTGCGGAGTTTTTAGCTGCAGAGTTTCTAGTTGTGGAGTTTCTAGTTGTGTAGTTTCTAGTTGTGGAGTTTTAGTTGTGGCGTTTCCAGTTGAGGAATTTATAGGTGTGGAGTTTGTAGTTGTTGAGTTTCTAGTTGTCGGGTTTCTAGTTGCAGAATTTCTAGTTGTGGAGTGTCTAGTTGTGGAGCTTTTAGTTGAAGAGTCTCTAGTTGTTGAGTCTCTAGCTGTGGAAATTCTGGTTGTGGAGTTTCTAGTTGAAGAGTTTGTTGTTGCGGAGTTTCTAGATGGTGTTTTTCTAGTTGTAGAGTTTCTGGCTGTGGAGTTTAGAGGTGCGGAGTTTCTGGTTGTGGAGTTTCTAGTTGTGAGGTTTGTAGTTGTGGAGTTTCTAGTGGTAGAGTTTCTAGTTGTGGAATCTCTAGTTGTGGAGTTTCTAGTTGTGGAGTATCTAAATGCGAACTCTCAAGTTGTGGAGTTTCTAGTTGTGGAGTTTCTAGCTGTGGAGTTTTTAGTTGTTGAGTTTCTAGTTGACGAGTTTCTATTTGCGAAGTCTCAAGTGTTGGAGTTTCTAGCTGTGGAGTTTCTAGTTGCGGAGTTTGTAGTTGCGGAGTTTCTTGTTGCAGAGTTTCTAGTTGTGGAGATTCTATTTGCCGAGTTTCTTGTTGCGAAGTCTCAAGTTGTGGAGTTTCTAGCTGTGGAGTTTCTAGTTGCGGAGTTTCTAGTTTTGGAGTTTCTAGTTGTGGAGTTTCTAGTTTTGGAATTTGTAGTTGTGGAGTATCTAGTTGTGGTGTTTCAAGTTGTGGAGTTTCTAGCTGTGGAGTTTCTAGTTGCGGAGTTTCTAGTGGCAGAGTTTCTAGCTGCGGAGTTTTCTAGTTGTGGAGATTCTAGTGGCGGAGTTTCAAGTTGTGGAGTTTCAAGTTGCGGAGTTACTAGCTGTGGAGTTTCTAGTTGCGGAGTCTCTAGTTGTGCAGTCTCTAGTTGTTGAGTTGCTAGTTGTGAAGTTTCTAGTTGTGGGGTTTCTAGCTGTGTAGTTTCTAGTTGCGGAGTTTCTAGTTGCAGAGTTTCTAGTTGCGGAGTTTCTAGTTGCAGAGATTCTAGTTGTGGAGTTTCTGGTTGGGGAGTTTCTAGTTGTTGAGTTTCTAGCTGTGGAGTTTCTAGTCGCGGAGTTTCTAGTTGCGGAGTTTCTAGTCGCGGAGTTTCTGGTTGCAGAGTTTCTAGTTACGGAGTTTCTAGATGCAGAGTTTTTAGTTGTGGAGTTTCTAGTTGTGGAGTTTTAGTTGTGGAGTTTCAAGTTGTGGAATTTCAAGTTGTGGAATTTATAGGTGTCGAGTTTCTATTTGTTGAGTGTCTAGTTGTGGAGTTTCTAGTTGCGGAGTTTCTAGTTGTGGAGTTTCTACTTGTGGAGTTTCTAGTTGTGGAGTTTTGAGTTGCGGAGTTTCTGGTGTCGGAGTTTCAGGTTGTGGAGTTTCTAATGGTGGAGTTTGTTAGTGTGGAGTATCTTGTTGTGGAGTTTCAAGTTCAGGAGTTTTTAGTTGTGGATTTCGAAGTTGTAGAGTTCCTAGTTGTGGAGGTTCTAGTGGTGTAGTTTCTAGTTGTTGAGTTTCTAGTTGCTGAGTTTCTAGTCGCGAAGTCTCAAATTGTGGAGTTTCTAGCTGTGGATTTTGAAGTTGTAGAGTTCCTAGTTGCGGAGTGTCTAGATGGAAGTTTCTAGTTGTTGAGTTTCTAGTTGACGAGTTTCTATTTGCGAAGTCTCAAGTTGTGGAGTTTCTAGCTGTGGAGTTTCTAGTTGCGGAGTTTGTAGCTGCAGAGTATCTAGTTGCAGAGTTTCTAGTTGTGGAGATTCTAGTGTCCGAGTTTCTTGTTGCGAAGTCTCAAGTTGTGGAGTTTCTAGCTGTGGAGTTTCTAGTTGCGGAGTTTCTAGTTGCAGAGTTTCTAGTTGCGGAGTTTCTAGTTGTGGAGTTTCTAGTTGTGGAATTTGTAGTTGTGGAGTATCGTGTTGTGGTGTTTCAAGTTGTGGAGTTTCTAGCTGTGGAGTTTCTAGTTGTGGAGTTTCTAGTTGCAGAGTTTCTAGTTGCGGAGTTTTCTAGTTGTGGAGATTCTAGTGGCGGAGTTTCAAGTTGTGGAGTTTCTAGTTGTGGAGTTTCTAGCTGTAGAGTTTCTAGTGGTTGAGTTTACAGTTGACGAGTTTCTATTTGCGAAATCTCGAGTTGTGGAGTTTCTAGCTGTGAAGTTTCTAGTTGCAGAGTTTCTAGTTGCGAAGTTTTCAGTTGTGGAGTTTCCAGTTGTGGAAATTCAATCTGTGTAGTTTCTAGTTGTGGAGTCTCAATTTTGGAGTTCCTAGTTGTGGAGTCTCTAGTTGTCGAGTTTCTAGTTGTGGAGTGTCTATTTGTGGAGTTTCTAGTTGTGAAGTTTCTAGTTGTGGAGTTTCTAGTTGGAGTTTTTAGTTTTCGAGCATCTAGTTGTAGATTTTCTATTTGCAGAGTTCCTCATTGTTGGGTTTCTAGTTGTGGAATTTCTAGCTGTGGAGTTTCTACTTATAGAATCTCTAGTCGAGGAGTTTCTAGTTGTGTAGTTTCTATCTGAGGAGTTTCTAAATGCAAAGTCTCTAGTTGTGCAGTCTCTAGTTGTGGAGTTTCTAGTTGTGGAGTTTCTTCTTGGGGAGTTTCTAGTTGTGAAGTTTCTAGTTGTGGATTTTCTAGTTGCGGAGTTTCTAGTTGCGGAGTTTCCAGTTGGGGAGTTTCTACTTGAGTTTATAGTTGTGGATTTTCTAGTTGCAATGTTTCGGTTTGCAGAGTTTCAAGTTGTGGAGTTTCTAGTTGCGGAGATTCTAGCTGCGGAGTTTCTAGTTGCGGAGTCTCTAGTTGTGCAGCCTCTAGTTGTTGAGTTTCTAGTTGTGAAGTTTATAGTTGAGGGGTTTCTAGCTGTGGAGTTTCTAGTTGCGGAGTTTCTATTTGCAGAGTTTCTAGTTGCGGAGTTTTTAGCTGCAGAGTTTCTAGTTGTGGAGTTTCTAGTTGTGGAGTTTCTAGTTGTGGAGTTTTAGTTGTGGCGTTTCCAGTTGAGGAATTTATAGGTGTGGAGTTTGTAGTTGTTGAGTTTCTAGTTGTCGGGTTTCTAGTTGCAGAATTTCTAGTTGTGGAGTGTCTAGTTCTGGAGCTTTTAGTTGAAGAGTCTCTAGTTGTTGAGTCTCTAGCTGTGGAAATTCTGGTTGTGGAGTTTCTAGTTGAAGAGTTTGTTGTTGCGGAGTTTCTAGATGGTGCTTTTCTAGTTGTAGAGTTTCTGGCTGTGGAGCTTAGAGGTGCGGAGTTTCTGGTTGTGGAGTTTCTAGTTGTGAGGTTTGTAGTTGTGGAGTTTCTAGTGGTAGAGTTTCTAGTTGTGGAATCTCTAGTTGTGGAGTTTCTAGTTGTGGAGTATCTAAATGCGAACTCTCAAGTTGTGGAGTTTCTAGTTGTGGAGTTTCTAGTTGCGGAGTTTCTAGTTGTGGAGCTTCAAGTTGTGGAGTTTCTCGTTGTGGAGTTTCTAGTTGTGGAGATTGTAATTGTGGAGTATCTAGTTGTGGACTTTCAAGTTGTGGAGTTTCTAGTTGTAGAGTTTCTAGTTGCGCAGTTTTCTAGTTGGGGAGTCTGTAGTTGCGGAGTTTCTGGTTGTGGAGTTTCTAGTTGCGGAGTCAGTAGTTGTGGGGTTTCTAGTTGTGGAGTTTCTAGTTGTGGATTTTCTAGCTGTGGAGTTTCTATTTGCGGAGTTTCTAGTTGCAGAGTTTCTAGTTGTGGATTTTCTAGCTGTGGAATTTCCGGTTGCAGAGTTTTTAGTTGCGGTGTTTCTAGTTGTGGAGTTTCTAGTTGCTGAGTTTCTAGTTGCCGAGTTCTTCAGTTGCGAAGTCTCAAGTTGTAGAGTTTCAAGCTGTGGAGTTTCTAGTTGCGGAGTTTCTAGTTGTGGAGTTTCTAGTTGTGGAGTTTTTAGTTGTGGAGTCTCTAGTTGTGGAGTTTCTAGTTGTGGAGTGTCTACTTGTGGAGTTTCTAGTTGTGGAGTTTCTGTTTGTAGTTTTTAGTTTTGGAGTTTGTAGTTGTAGATTTTCTAGATGCAGAGTTCCTAGTTTTGGAGTATCTAGTTAAGGAGTCTCTAATTGTGCAGTCTCTAGTTTTGGAGTCTCTAGTTGTGGAGTTTCTGGTTGTGGAGTTTATAAATGTGGAATTTCTAGCTGTGGAGTTTCTAGCTGTGGAGTTTCTAGTTGCGGAGTTTGTAGTTGCGGAGTTTGTAGTTGAAGAGTTTCTAGTTGTGGAGATTCTATTTGCCGAGTTTCTTGTTGCGAAGTCTCAAGTTGTGGAGTTTCTAGCTGTGGAGTTTCTAGTTGCGGAGTTTCTAGTCGTGGAGTTTCTAGTTGTGGAGTTTCTAGTTGTGGAATTTGTAGTTGTGGAGTATCTAGTTGTGGTGTTTCAAGTTGTGGAGTTTCTAGCTGTGGAGTTTCTAGTTGCGGAGTTTCTAGTGGCAGAGTTTCTAGCTGCGGAGTTTTCTAGTTGCGGAGATTCTAGTGGCGGAGTTTCAAGTTGTGGAGTTTCTAGTTGCGGAGTTACTAGCTATGGAGTTTCTAGTTGCGGAGTCTCTAGTTGTGCAGTCTCTAATTGTTGAGTTGCTAGTTGTGAAGTTTCTAGTTGTGGGGTTTCTAGCTGTGTAGTTTCTAGTTGCGGAGTTTCTAGTTGCGGAGTTTCTAGTTGCAGAGATTCTAGTTGTGGAGTTTCTAGTTGGGGAGTTTCTAGTTGTTGAGTTTCTAGCTGTGGAGTTTCTGGTCGCGGAGTTTCTGGTTGCAGAGTTTCTAGTTGCGGAGTTTCTAGATGCTGAGTTTCTAGTTGTGGAGTTTCTAGTTGTGGAATTTTAGTTGTGGAGTTTCAAGTTGTGGAATTTCAAGTTGTGGAATTTATAGGTGTCGAGTTTCTAGTTGTTGAGTGTCTAGTTGTGGAGTTTCTAGTTGTAGAGTTCCTAGTTGTGGAGTTTCTAGTGGTGGAGTTTCTAGTTGCTGAGTTTCTAGTCGCGAAGTCTCAAATTGTGGAGTTTCTAGCTCTGGATTTTGAAGTTGTAGAGTTCCTAGTTGCGGAGTGTCTAAATGGAAGTTTCTAGTTGTTGAGTTTCTAGTTGACGAGTTTCTATTTGCGAAGTCTCAAGTTGTGGAGTTTCTAGCTGTGGAGTTTCTAGTTGCGGAGTTTGTAGCTGCAGAGTTTCTAGTTGCAGAGTTTCTAGTTGTGGAGATTCTAGTGTCCGAGTTTCTTGTTGCGAAGTCTCAAGTTGTGGAGTTTCTAGCTGTGGAGTTTCTAGTTGCGGAGTTTCTAGTTGCGGAGTTTCTAGTTGCGGAGTTTCTAGTTGTGGAGTTTCTAGTTGTGGAATTTGTAGTTGTGGAGTATCGTGTTGTGGTGTTTCAAGTTGTGGAGTTTCTAGCTGTGGAGTTTCTAGTTGTGGAGTTTCTAGTTGCAGAGTTTCTAGTTGCGGAGTTTTCTAGTTGTGGAGATTCTAGTAGTGGAGTTTCAAGTTGTGGAGTTTCTAGTTGCGGAGTTACTAGCTGTGGAGTTTGTAGTGGCGGAGTCTCTAGTTGTGCAGTCTCTAGTTGTTGAGTTGCTAGTTGTGAAGTATATAGTTGTGGGGTTTCTAGCTCTGGAGTTTCTAGTTGCGGAGTTTCTAGTTGCAAAGTTTCCATTTGCGGAATTTCTAGTTGCAGAGATTCTAGTTGTGGAGTTTCTAGCTGTGGAGTTTCTAGTGGTTGAGTTTACAGTTGACGAGTTTCTATTTGCGAAGTCTCGAGTTGTGGAGTTTCTAGCTGTAAAGTTTCTAGTCAGAGTTTCTAGTTGCGAAGTTTTCTGTTGTGGAGTTTCCAGTTGTGGAAATTCAATCTGTGTAGTTTCTAGTTGTGGAGTCTCAATTTTGGAGTTCCAAGTTGTGGAGTCTCTAGTTGTCGAGTTTCTAGTTGTGGAGTGTCTATTTGTGGAGTTTCTAGTTGTGAAGTTTCTAGTTGTGGAGTTTCTAGTTGGAGTTTTTAGTCTTCGAGCTTCTAGTTGTAGATTTTCTATTTGCAGAGTTCCTCATTGTTGGGTTTCTAGTTGTGGAAATTCTAGCTGTGGAGTTTCTACTTATAAAATCTCTAGTCGAGGAGTTTCTAGTTGTGTAGTTTCTATCTGAGGAGTTTCTAAATGCAAAGTCTCTAGTTGTGCAGTCTCTAGTTGTGGAGTTTCTAGTTGTGGAGTTTCTTCTTGGGGAGTTTCTAGTTGTGAAGTTTCTAGTTGTGGATTTTCTAGTTGCGGAGTTTCTAGTTGCGGAGTTTCTAGTTGGGGAGTTTCTACTTGAGTTTATAGTTGTGGATTTTCTAGTTGCAAAGTTTCGATTTGCAGAGTTTAGAGTTGTGGAGTTTCTAGTTGCGGAGATTCTAGCTGCGGAGTTTCTAGTTGCGGAGTCTCTAGTTGTGCAGCCTCTAGTTGTTGAGTTTCTAGTTGTGAAGTTTATAGTTGAGGAGTTTCTAGCTGTGGAGTTTCTAGTTGCGGAGTTTCTATTTGCAGAGTTTCTAGTTGCGGAGTTTTTAGCTGCAGAGTTTCTAGTTGTGGAGTTTCTAGTTGTGGAGTTTCTAGTTGTGGAGTTTTAGTTGTGGCGTTTCCAGTTGAGGAATTTATAGGTGTGGAGTTTGTAGTTGTTGAGTTTCTAGTTGTCGGGTTTCTAGTTGCAGAATTTCTAGTTGTGGAGTGTCTAGTTGTGGAGCTTTTAGTTGAAGAGTCTCTAGTTGTTGAGTCTCTAGCTGTGGAAATTCTGGTTGTGGAGTTTCTAGTTGAAGAGTTTGTTGTTGCGGAGTTTCTAGATGGTGTTTTTCTAGTTGTAGAGTTTCTGGCTGTGGAGTTTAGAGGTGCGGAGTTTCTGGTTGTGGAGTTTCTAGTTGTGAGGTTTGTAGTTGTGGAGTTTCTGGTGGTAGAGTTTCTAGTTGTGGAATCTCTAGTTGTGGAGTTTCTAGTTGTGGAGTATCTAAATGCGAACTCTCAAGTTGTGGAGTTTCTAGTTGTGGAGTTTCTAGCTGTGGAGTTTTTAGTTGTTGAGTTTCTAGTTGACGAGTTTCTATTTGCGAAGTCTCAAGTGTTGGAGTTTCTAGCTGTGGAGTTTCTAGTTGCGGAGTTTGTAGTTGCGGAGTTTCTAGTTGCAGAGTTTCTAGTTGTGGAGATTCTATTTGCCGAGTTTCTTGTTGCGAAGTCTCAAGTTGTGGAGTTTCTAGCTGTGGAGTTTCTAGTTGCGGAGTTTCTAGTCGTGGAGTTTCTAGTTGTGGAGTTTCTAGTTTTGGAATTTGTAGTTGTGGAGTATCTAGTTGTGGTGTTTCAAGTTGTGGAGTTTCTAGCTGTGGAGTTTCTAGTTGCGGAGTTTCTAGTGGCACAGTTTCTAGCTGCGGAGTTTTCTAGTTGTGGAGATTCTAGCTGTGGAGTTTCTAGTTGTGGAGTGTCTACTTGTGGAGTTTCTAGTTGTGGAGTATCTAGTTGCGGAGTCACTAATTGTGCAGTCTCTAGTTTTGGAGTCTCTAGTTGTGGAGTTTCTGGTTGTGGAGTTTATAGTTGTGGAATTTCTGGTTGCAGAGTTTTTAGTTGCGGTGTTTCTAGTTGTGGAGTTTCTAGTTGTGGAGTTTCTAGTTGCCGAGTTCTTTAGTTGCGAAGTCTCAAGTTGTAGAGTTTCTAGCTGTGGAGTTTCTAGTTGTGGAGTTTCTAGTTGTGGAGTTTCTAGTAGTTGAGTTTCTAGTTGTCGAGTTTCTAGTTGCGAAGTCTAAAGTCGTGGAGTTTCTAGCTGTGGAGTTTCTAGTTGCGGAGCTTCTAGTTAGGGAGTTTCTAGTTGCGGAGTTTCTAGTTGTGGATTTTGTAGTTGTGGGGTATATAGTTGTGGTGTTTCAAGTTGTGGAGTTTCTAGTTGCGGAGTTTCTAGTTGCAGAGTTTCTAGTTCCGGAGTTTTATAGTTGTGGAGTTTCTAGTTGCGGAGTTTAAAGTTGTGGAATTTATAGGTGTGGAGTTTCTAGTTGTGGAGTTTCTAGTTTTCGGGTTTCTAGTTACGGAGTTTCTAGTTGTGGAGTTTCTAGTTGTGGAGCTTTTAGTTGAGGAGTCTCTAGTTGTTGAGTTTCTAGTTGTGGAAGTTCTAGTTGTGGAGTTTCTAGTTGCGGAGTTTCTGGCTGTGGAGTTTCTAGTTGCGGAGTTTCTAGTTGTGGAGTTTCTAGTTGTGAGGTTCGTAGTTTTGGAGATTCTAGTGGCGGAGTCTCTAGTTGTGCAGTCTCTAGTTGTGGAGTCTGTAGTTGTGGAGTTTCTAGTTGCGGAGTTTCAAGTTGTGGAGTTTCTAGCTGTGGAGTTTCTAGTTGCAGGGTTTCTAGTTGCGGAGTTATCTAGTTGTGGAGTTTCTAGTTGCGGAGTTTCTAGTTGCGGAGTTTCAAGTTGTGGAGTTTCTGGTTGTGGAGTTTCAAGTTGTGGAATTTATAGGTGTGGAGTTTCTAGTTGTGGAGTTTCTGGTTTTCGGGTTTCTAGTTATGGAGTTTCTAGTAGTGGAGTTTCTAGTTGTGGAGCTTTTAGTTGAGGAGTCTCTAGTTGTTGAGTCTCTAGTTGTTGAGTCTCTAGTTGTGGAAGTTCTAGTTGTGGAGTTTCTAGTTGCGGAGTTTCTAGTTGCAGAGTTTCTAGTTGCGGAGTTTTCTAGTTGTGGAGATTCTAGTGGCGGAGTTTCTAGTTGCGGAGTTTCAAGTTGTGGAGTTTCTCGTTGTGGAGTTTCTAGTTTTGGAGCATCTATTTGCGGAGTCTCTAATTGTGCAGTCTCTAGTTGTGGAGTTTCTAGCTGTGGAGTTTCTAGTTGCAGGGTTTCTAGTTGCGGAGTTTTCTAGTTGTGGAGTTTCTAGTTGCGGAGTTTCTAGCTGCGGAGTTTCAAGTTGTGGAGTTTCTAGTTGTGGAGTTTCTAGTTGTGGAGTTTTTAGTTGTGGAGTCTCTAGTTGTGGAGTGTCTAGTTGTGGAGTTTCTAGTTGTGGAGTGTCTACTTGTGGAGTTTCTAGTTGTGGAGTTTCTAGCTGTGGAGTTTCTAGTTGCAGGGTTTCTAGTTTCGGAGTTTCTAGCTGTGGAGTTTCTAGTTGCGGAGTCTCTAGTTGTGCAGTCTCTGGTTTTAGAGTCTCTGGTTGTGGAGTTTCTAGTTGTGGAGTTTCTAGTTGCGAAGTGTCTAGTTATGGAGTTGTAAAGTTTCTAGTTGTGGAGTTTCTAGTTGCGGAGTTTTTAGCTGTGGAGTTTCAAGTTGCGGAGTCTCTAGCTGTGAAGATTCTAGTGGCGGTGTCTCTATTTGTGCAGTCTCTAGTTGTGGAGGCTGTAGTTGTGGAGTTTCTAGTTGCGGAGTTTGAAGTTGTGGAGTTTCTAGCTGTGGAGTTTCTAGTGCAGGGTTTCTAGTTGCGGAGTTTTCTAGTTGTGGAGTTTCTAGTTGCGGAGTTTCTAGTTGCGGAGTTTCAAGTTGTGGAGTTTCTAGTTGTGGAGTTTCTAGTTGTGTAGTTTTTAGTTGTGGAGTCTCTAGTTGTGGAGTATCTAGTTGTGGTGTTTCTAGTTGTGGAGTGTCTACTTGTGGAGTTTCTAGTTGTGGAGTTTCTAGCTGTGGAGTTTCTAGTTGCAGGGTTTCTAGTTTCGGAGTTTCTAGCTGTGGAGGTTCTAGTTGCGGAGTCTCTAGTTGTGCAGTCTCTGGTTTTAGAGTCTCTGGTTGTGGAGTTTCTAGTTGTGGAGTTTCTAGTTGCGAAGTGTCTAGCTATGGAGTTGTAAAGTTTCTAGTTGTGGAGTTTCTAGTTGCGGAGTTTCTAGCTGTGGAGTTTCAAGTTGCGGAGTCTCTAGTCTTGCAGTCTCTAGTTGTGGAGTCTCTGGCTGTGGAGTTTCTAGTTGTGGAGTTTCTAGTTGTGGAGTTTCTATTCGCGGAGTTTCTTGTTGCGGAGTTTCTAGTTGTGGATTTCCTGGCTGTGGAGTTTCTAGTTGCGGAGTTTCTAGTTGTGGAGTTTCTAGTTGTGGAGTCTCAAGTTGTGGAGTTTCTAGTTGTGGTGTTTCTAGTTGCGAAGTTTCAAGTTGTGGAGTTTCTAGTTGTGGAGTTTCTAGTTGTGGAGTTTCTAGTTGTGGGGTTCATAGTTGTGGGGTTCGTAGTTGTGCAGTTTCTAGTTGTGGAGTCTCTACTTGTGAAGTTTCCATTTGTGGTGTTTCTAGCTGTGGAGTTTCTAGCTGCGGAGTTTCTAGATGCACAGTTTCTAGTTGCGGAGTTTTCTAGTTGTGGAGATTCTAGTGGCGGAGTTTCTAGTTGCGGAGTTCCAAGTTGTGGAGTTTCTAGTTGTGGAGTTTCTAGTTGTGAAGTTTCTAGTTGTGGATTTTCTAGCTGTGGAATTTCTGGTTGCAGAGTTTTTAGTTGCGGTGGTTCTAGTTGTGGAGTTTCTAGTTGTGGAGTTTCTAGTTGCCGAGTTCTTTAGTTGCGAAGTCTCAAGTTGTAGAGTTTCTAGCTGTGGAGTTTCTAGTTGTGGAGTTTCTAGTTGTGGAGTTTCTAGTAGCTGAGTTTCTAGTTGTCGAGTTTCTAGTTGCGAAGTCTAAAGTCGTGGAGTTTCTAGCTGTGGAGTTTCTAGTTGCGGAGCTTCTAGTTAGGGAGTTTCTAGTTGCGGAGTTTCTAGTTGTGGATTTTGTAGTTGTGGGGTATATAGTTGTGGTGTTTCAAGTTGTGGAGTTTCTAGTTGCGGAGTTTCTAGTTGCAGAGTTTCTAGTTCCGGAGTTTTATAGTTGTGGAGTTTCTAGTTGCGGAGTTTAAAGTTGTGGAATTTATAGGTGTGGAGTTTCTAGTTGTGGAGTTTCTAGTTTTCGGGTTTCTAGTTACGGAGTTTCTAGTTGTGGAGTTTCTAGTTGTGGAGCTTTTAGTTGAAGAGTCTCTAGTTGTTGAGTTTCTAGTTGTGGAAGTTCTAGTTGTGGAGTTTCTAGTTGCGGAGTTTCTGGCTGTGGAGTTTCTAGTTGCGGAGTTTCTAGTTGTGGAGTTTCTAGTTGTGAGGTTCGTAGTTTTGGAGATTCTAGTGGCGGAGTCTCTAGTTGTGCAGTCTCTAGTTGTGGAGTCTGTAGTTGTGGAGTTTCTAGTTGCGGAGTTTCAAGTTGTGGAGTTTCTAGCTGTGGAGTTTCTAGTTGCAGGGTTTCTAGTTGCGGAGTTATCTAGTTGTGGAGTTTCTAGTTGTGGAGTTTTAGTTGTGGAGTTTAAAGTTGTGGAATATATAGGTGTGGAGTTTCTAGTTGTGGAGTTTCTAGTTGCGGAGTTTCTGGCTGTGGAGTTTCTAGTTGCGGAGTTTCTAGTTGTGGAGTTTCTCATTGTGGAGTTTCTAGTTTTGGAGCATCTAGTTGCGGAGTCTCTAATTGTGCAGTCTCTAGTTTTGGAGTCTATAGTTGTGGAGTTTCTGGTTGTGGAGTTTATAAATGTGGAATTTCTAGCTGTGGAGACTCTAGTTGCGGAGTTTCTAGTTGCAGAGTTTCTAGTTGTGGAGTTTCTAGTTGTGGAGTTTTAGTTGTGGAGTTTAAAGTTGTGGAATTTATAGGTGTGGAGTTTCTAGTTGTGGAGTTTCTAGTTTTCGGGTTTCTAGTTACGGAGTTTCTAGTTGCGGAGTTTCTAGTTGTGCAGTTTTAGTTGTGGAGTCTCTAGTTGTGGAGTTTCTTGTTGTTGATTTTCTATCTGTGGAGTTTCTATTTGCGGAGTTTCTAGTTGCAGAGTTTCTAGTTGTGGATTTTCTAGCTGTGGAATTTCTGCTTGCAGAGTTTTTAGTTGCAGTGTTTCTAGTTGTGGAGTTTCTAGTTGTTGAGTTGGTAGTTGCCGAGTTCTTTAGTTGCGAAGTCTCAAGTTGTAGAGTTTCTAGCTGTGGAGTTTCTAGTTGCAGAGTTTCTAGTTGCGGAGTTTCTAGTTGTGGAGTGTCTACTTGTTGAGTTTCTAGTTGTGGAGTTTCTATTTGTTGTTTTTAGTTTTCGAGTTTGTCGTTGTAGAATTTCTGGTTGCAGGGTTCCTAGTTTTGGAGTATCTAGTTGCGGAGTCTGTAATTGTGCAGTCTCTAGTTTTGGAGTCTCTAGTTGTGGAGTTTCTGGTTGTGGAGTTTATAGTGTTGGAATTTCTAACTGTGGAGATTCTACTTGCGGAGTTTCTAGTTGCAGAGTTTCTAGTTGTGGAGTTTCTAGTTGTGGAGTTTTAGTTGTGGAGCTTTTAGTTGAGTTGTGGAGCTCTAGTTCTGGAGTTTCTAGTTGTGGAGTGTCTACTTGTGGAGTTTCTAGTTGTGGAGTTTCTAGCTGTGGAGTTTCTAGTTGCAGGGTTTCTAGTTTAGGAGTTTTGTAGTTGTGGAGTTTCTAGTTGCGGAGTTTCTAGTTGCGGAGTTTCAAGTTGTGGAGTTTCTAGTTGTGGAGTTTCTAGTTGTGGAGTTTTTAGTTGTGGAGTTTCTAATTGTGGAGCTTCTTGATGGGGAGTTTCTAGTTGTGAAGTTTCTACAGGTTTTCTCGCTCAATTTATTCCAAGCGCCAGCCAAATTAATCTAGGCGCCAGTCAATTTAATCCAGCCGCCACTGAAATTAATCCAGGTGCCATTCATTTAATCCAAGTGCCACTGAAAGTAATCCAACCGCCAGCCGATTTAATCCGGACGCCAGTGAATTTAATCCTGATGACATTGTGACTTCAAAACGACCCAGAATTTTCGGGAATGCGTGGAGTGAATAGCTTTGGAGTGAATTTAACAGGGAAAAGCCATGAATGAGTCACTACATAGTGACACAATGCGACTCGCGCGACTTTATCACGCCTATCACCCGCGTAAGCACTATTCACACCTTCGACATGCATATCAAAGGCAACGCCGTCCACACAGTAATAACTTGATAATTATTAACCAGGCCAATGATCTCATCACGAGTGACTTAGGTGACGTCCTCACGCATATCACCCACGCACGCACTGTCTTAACCTTCGTGTCTCGTGTCTTATACATTATACATATCAAACGAAACGTGTTTGAGAGAGTAATATCTTGAACGCTGTCACAAGGCCCAGTGACGTCATCACTAGTGACTGGCGTGACGTCATCTCGCCTAAGACTCAGGCAAGCACTCTATAATGTGCCTTCATGCATATCAAACAAAACGTCTTTGAAAGGGTAATAACTTGAACGCTGGCACTAGGCCGCGTGACGTCATCACTAGTGACTCACGTGACGTCATTACGCCTATCACACGCACACGCAGTGTCCATACCTGTCTTCATGCATATCAAACCAAATGTCTTTGAGAGAGTAATAACTTGAACGCTGTCACAAGGCCCAGTGACGTCATCACTAGTGACTGGCGTGACGTCATCACGCCTATCACACACGCACGCGGTGTCCAAACCTGTCTTCATGCATATCAAACGAAATGTCTTTGAGAGAGTAATAACTTGAACGCTGTCACAAGGCCCAGTGACGTCATCACTAGTGACTGGCGTGACGTCATCACGCCTGACTCCCACGCACGCGGTGTCCTAACCTGTCTTCATGCATATCAAACGAAATGTCTTTGAGAGAGTAATAACTTGAACGCTGTCACAAGGCCCAGTGACGTCATCACTAGTGACTGGCGTGACGTCATCACGCCTATCACACACGCACGCGGTGTCCTAACCTGTCTTCATGCATATCAAACGAAATGTCTTTGAGAGAGTAATAACTTGAACGCTGTCACAAGGCCCAGTGACGTCATCACTAGTGACTGGCGTGACGTCATCATGCCTGACACCCACGCACGCGGTGTCCTAACCTGTCTTCATGCATATCAAACGAAACGTCTGTGAGAGAGTAATAACTTGAATGCTCTCACTAGGCCTAGCGACGTGAATACTAGTGACTCATGTGACGTCATCACGTCTATCACACACGCACGCGCTGTCCTAACCTGTTTTCATGTATATCGAACGAAACGTCTGTGAGAGAGCAATAATGTTATACTTATGACTCGGCCAACCGACTTGATCACTATTGACTCACGTGACGTCATCACGACTAACAGTCATGCAAGCACTCTCTAACGTGCTTTCATGAATATCAAACGAAACGTCATTGAGAGAACATTAACTTGAAGGCCGTTGCAGGCAGCGCCTGCTAGTAAAAAACTAACTTCTCGCGCTGCACAGCCGTTCACCAACTAACCGGTATACGTAGGCACCAGATCGCGCGTTTCGAATTCAGTCAAAGGCGTCTTTACATGGCTTTTGTTTGACGTGACGCTTTTCTTGACTCGTGTAGATGCGATGGAAGCAACAGTACCTTCAAGCAGCAGTGTGGTACAACCCAACAACAGTGTCACATCGCTCGTGTTGAGGGCAGCGCTTCTCCTTCATTCAATTAATAGAAATAATGAAGTCGAAATGACAATTAAGCATTTTACAAACCATACTCAATTACGCAACATTCAACCGATACCCTCACCTCCCTGCGACACGTTTACTCCAGCTCGTCGTGTAGGTAGATGTACGCGTCTTTTTTGTTGCTTCTCGTGTTTTGTAGGATGCCTTGAAAATGCGGGCAGCCAGGCCGCAATACTGTGAACGGACAGGCGTTCTACACTAAACAGGCACGCTTATTCCAAGCACATCTAACCTATAAGAAACGGCGTGGCGTAGAATGTAGAAAGGAAGGCACGAGTCAGCCACCGCATTGAATGGCGCATCAGCAAATGGCCAGTTGCAAATAGCAATAGTATGTATCTCAAGTATGGGGACTGCCCTCTATTACAACGGATTTGTTTCACAGGATAACCAGATGAAATAATTGTTGAGCCGAAGGAGTGGTAGACAAATCTTTTTGTAGCAAGCTTTGGAGCATGCAGACCGTGCGTCTTATGCTTGATTAAGGATATACAGTGTTATGACTATAGCCGAATTATATGCAAACGCCTGTTTCGTTTCTTGTGCTCAAATCGTGTCATTTTGACACGTGAGCACAAATTAGAAGGCGAGGAGAGCTTTTATAGTGCTTTTATAGGGCCTATATATACCTATTTCGGGCGTTGTAGCCTCAATTCGTATAGGTCCCTGTAAATGTCTGTTTTCAAAATCGATGCCTATATAAACGCTATTTAACCTGAAATTTTGCTTTCAAGTACCACTGAGCCCGGTATTCATGTTACCGGGCAAAATATAGGTTTCGGGACACTGTGTGGTGCAAACTACTCTTTATTTCACGAGTTACGTTTAGAACTGTCAAACTCAGAAGACATTTTAGCCAAGAGGGAGGTAGACTAGCCTCTACACATGTATACCATCCATGTCGCGTCGTCTGCTCAGCCTCTTTCCAGTGTGCGCTCAGATGCGTAGGGAGCAGGAGGTGCCTCTGTGCAGCGGCAGGAAGATGAAGAATGAATGCGAAACTGTGGAGAGTCATCAGGGGAAGTAAGGAAGTAGAGTGCAGATGAAAAAAGCAATATCTATGTAGTTTTTGTTTTTTGTTTGTCATTTACATGTGGTGCTTCACTGGGTCACCTGAAAATATTTATTTAGGCAGTGGAAAATGTTGCCTGCCCAATGAAAAGGTTTGTGTTACTAGAAATTTTAATTTGATCATTAGAAGCGGCGAAAGCTTAATCTCAGGAGGTGAGCTTGAAACCTTCGCCACTAACTCTAAGAAGACTTCGTAAGTCCAATTCCTTCCCCGCTATTGGTATGAAATTCACTCGGAGCTGGAGCATCGCACGACGTGCATGAGCACGTCATGCGCGCGTAACCTACACTCGCATGAGATGCCCATGTCAGCCCGTGCGTGCAAGCGGTGTTCTGCCGTCTCGATGTTCTTTTGTATTGTACTGCGAGTTTTTGTGGGATGGATCCCTATCTGCGCGCACGTTTGGAGAGGCTGGCTTGGATAACGTATCCTTACCCCGATACACAGCGTCACACCGCTGCATCTTCTGCTAGGGACGATACACCAAGACCACGCCCAGCGTTGTGAATGCTGGCCCCGACACAATACGCAAACTGCGAGAACACCAACGCAAACAAAATGGAGGCACCTTAGTGTCGCGTCTCTCTCGATATGAAATACAAATAAATAAGGCGAATAGATTTCGCCTGTGTTTTCTAACATTTTTGTAAACTTTCATGCTTCTATTTAGGCAACAGTTTGTACAAATTACACACGTTGTCTCAAATAGTTCTCGCAGTGTCACGTACTACTTTGACATAGACAGGACCATTCTATCACCTTCACCATGTTGGGGCGCACGCCCATGAGATGAAGGTGAAGCCGTGTTCAGTTTGGCCTATCACCTCTTTATGCCACGCGTAGTACTGGAAATCTCGGTAAATGAGATCTTGAGCGCTCAGTGCATTCATTCCTTTACGCTTCTCAAAACTCTTAAGTTTGTGTAACGACCGTTAAAGTGTTCACAGACAGAAGAAAAATTGAGCCTGTGTGGTTAGGCCAAGTTAATACGCCGCAAAAAAAAATCCTTCCTGGCGCCTGGCACTCTGACTATTTGCGCATGTATAGCCCTTCTTATGTATGGCACACAGAAAGAGACCCAGAAGCATATTTCTACGATGGTGCACACTTAACTGACCATGCTGAACTAGAAATGGAGAAACCGTATTCTGCGAACCCCGCGGAAAAACGCATGTTTATGCTAAATCATTACCCGTTTGTACAATTATAAACTAGAACATTTTTGCTTGCTTTCATGTTGTAGAGACTGATACCACACCTGATGATTGGAAAATTTGAGTTGTGTCAAAGATTATTCTGCCTATATTCACAATTTTGGAAGCCTGAAAGAGTGTTTTGACCACCTATTATTGGTGCCTAAATCCCGGTTTTTCAGTGCCTATAGAGCTGGCCTCTATAGTTACGACCTAACTGACATGTTTTCGCAACGCCGAAGCAAAGATGATGCCCGTTTAAAACATCTACCGTACCTCAAGAAAAAAATTGTTGTTCTGATAACGTCGAGCTCGTCAAATTGGTTATGAAATGGGTGATGAAAGAGAACAGGGGCAAGTCCGTGAGAAACAAAATTTATTATTATACAGGCAAAGCAATTTTCATAAACACGCACCCATAGATGTGCTGCTGAGCAGTGTTCTACATATCAAGGCAGTCGAGGGCAGCTTGTACAAAAGTGTAATTGTGCCTATCATAAGCGGCACAGTCCACACGCTGGATGTGCTGCATAGAGCGCCCCGCGGCCTCAACCAGCAGAGCACGGCGATGTTCTTTCTTGGAGATCCCTTCCTGTGTCGTGAGGAGATCATCCCTCCGCTCGCTTAGGAATCCCTTTACACCTGCCTTGAACTTTGAGAAGAGCTCCTCAATCGGATTGAAGAAAGGGCTGTATGGCGGTAGCCACTTGACTGTGTGGTCGCTTGCCGCGAGGACAGCCTGTTCGGCGCGGCGGTGCGCTGGTGCGTTGTCAAACAGGAACACTGCCTGTATTCCTGGTTCCTGCTGTGAAACTTTACTCGACACTTCTGCAAGAAAGTCGTTGAAGACAGCCCAGTGGACCTTGTCGGCAATTGTCCAGTGGAGAAGGCCATTTGCTGACATGCAGGCTATAACATTTACATTCGCCCCTTTCGCACTAGTTGACAAACGGCATGCTGGAGCACCTCGTTTTGCCCTACCGAAACTGCGCGAGCACAATACGTTGAAGTTGGTCTCGTCGATGTAGTATCGTGTTAGCGTAGTTCCCTCGCTCTGAAGACACTGGGCATATCGGCACCGCAGCTGTTTCACGTCGGCGCGATTTCTATCTACTGGGCTCGGGGTCAGCAGCTTCACCGAATAACCATGGCCATCGAGAAGCCGATCAATCGTCGACGTGCTCACTTCAATGTTAGACATCTCTTCTTTGAGAGCTCTCTTTATTTTTTCCAGTGTGAAGGATGGGTTTCCCTGTACGATTCGTTGCAAGGCGTCCACCACGTCCGGTCCAAATTTCCTAAAAATTTGCGAAATTTGCGAAATTTGCGAAGTTTGCAAATTTCCTCGACACTAGTGCGAAAGGGGCGAATGTAAATGTTATAGCCTGCGTGTCAGCAAATGGCCTTCTCCACTGGACAATTGCCGACAAGGTCCACTGGGCTGTCTTCAACGACTTTCTTGCAGAAGTGTCGAGTAAAGTTTCACAGCAGGAACCAGGAATACAGGCAGTGTTCCTGTTTGACAACGCACCAGCGCACCGCCGCGCCGAACAGGCTGTCCTCGCGGCAAGCGACCACACAGTCAAGTGGCTACCGCCATACAGCCTTTTCTTCAATCCGATTGAGGAGCTCTTCTCAAAGTTCAAGGCAGGTGTAAAGGGATTCCTAAGCGAGCGGAGGGATGATCTCCTCACGACACCGGAAGGGATCTCCAAGAAAGAACATCGCCGTGCTCTGCTGGTTGAGGCCGCGGGGCGCTCTATGCAGCACATCCAGCGTGTGGACTGTGCCGCTTATGATAGGCACAATTACACTTTTGTACAAGCTGCCCTCGACTGCCTTGATATGTAGAACACTGCTCAGCAGCACATCTATGGGTGCGTGTTTATGAAAATTGCTTTGCCTGTATAATAATAAATTTTGTTTCTCACGGACTTGCCCCTGTTCTCTTTCATCACCCATTTCATAACCAATTTGACGAGCTCAACGTTATCAGAACAACAATTTTTTTCTTGATGTACGGTAGATGTTTTAAACGGGCATCATCTTTGCTTCGGCGTTGCGAAAACATGTCAGGTAGGTCGTAACAATAGAGGCCAGCTCTATAGGCACTGAAAAACCGGGATTTAGGCACCAATAATAGGTGGTCAAAACACTCTTTCAGGCTTCCTAAATTGTGAATATAGGCAGAATAATTTTTGACAAAACTTAAATTTTCTAATCAACAGGTGTGGTATCTGTCTCTACAACATGAAAGCAAGCAAAAATGTTCTAGTTTATAATTGTACAAACGGGTAATCATTTAGCAAAAACATGCGTTTTTCCACGGGGTTCGCAGAATACGGTCTCTCCATTTCTGGTTCAGCATGGTCAGTTAAGTGTGCACCATCGTAGAAATATGCTTCTGGGTCTCTTTCTGTGTGCCATAGCTGAGAAGGGCTATACATGCGCAAATAGTCAGAGTGCCAGGCGCCAGGAAGGATTTTTTTTTGCGGCGTATTAATTTGGCCTAACCACACAGGCTCAATTTTGCTTCTGTCTGTGAACACTTTAAGGGTCGTTACACAAACTTAAGAGTTTTGAGAAGCGTAAAAGAATGAATGCACTGAGCGCTCAAGATCTCATTTACCAAGATTTTCAGTACTACGCGTGGCATAAAGAGGTGATAGGCCAAACTGAACACGGCTTCACCTTCATCTCATGGGCGTGCGTCCCAACATGGTGAAGGTGATAGAATGGTCCTGCCTATGTCAAAGTAGTACGTGACACGGCGAGAACTATTTGAGACAACGTGTGTAATTTGTAGAAACTGTTGCCTAAATAGAAGCATGAAAGTTTACAAAAATGTTAGAACACACAGGCGAAATCTATTCGCCTTATTTATTTAATTTCGTATCGAGAGAGACGCGACACTAAGGTGCCTCCATTTTGTTTGCGTTGGTGTTCTCGCAGTTTGCGCATTGTGTCGGGGCCAGCAATCACAACGCTGGGCGTGGTTTTGGTGTATCGTCCCTAGCAGAAGATGCAGCGGTGTGACGCTGTGTATCGGGGTAAGGATACGTTATCCAAGCCAGCCTCTCCAAACGTGCGCGCAGATAGGGATCCATCCCACAAAAACTCGCAGTACAATACAAAAGAACATCGAGACGGCAGAACACCGCTTGCACGCGCGGGCTGACATGGGCATCTCATGCGAGTGTAGGTTACGCACGCATGACGTGCTCATGCACGTCGTGCGATGCTCCAGCTCCGAGTGAATTTCATACCAATAGCGGGGAAGGAATTGGACTTACGAAGTCTTCTTAGAGTTAGTGGCGAAGGTTTCAAGCTCACCTCCTGAGATTAAGCTTTCGCCGCTTCTAATGATCAAATTAAAATTTCTAGTGACACAAACCTTTTCATTGGGCAGGCAACATTTTCCACTGCCTAAATAAATATTTTCAGGTGACCCAGTGAAGCACCACATGTAAATGACAAACAAAAAACAAAAACTACATAGATATTGCTTTTTTCATCTGCACTCTACTTCCTTACTTCCCCTGATGACTCTCCACAGTTTCGCATTCATTCTTCATCTTCCTGCCGCTGCACAGAGGCACCTCCTGCTCTCTACGCATCTGAGCGCACACTGGAAAAAGGCTAAGCACACGACGCGACATGGATGGTATACATGTGTAGAGGCTAGTCTACCTCCCTCTTGGCTAAAATGCCTTCTGAGTTTGACAGTTCTAAACGTAGCTCGTGAAATAAAGAGTAGTTTGCACCACACAGCGTCCCGAAACCTATATTTTGCCCGGTAACATGAATACCGGGCTCAGTGGTATCTGAAAGCAAAATTTCAGGTTATATAGCGTTTATATAGGCATCGATTTGGAAAACAGACATTTACAGGCACCTATACGAATTGAGGCTACAACGCCCGAAATAGGTATATATATAGGCACTATAAAAGCACTATAAAAGCTCTCCTCGCCCTCTAATTTGTGCTCACGTGTCAAAATGACACGATATGAGCACAAGAAACGAAACAGGCGTTTGCATATAATTCGGCTATAGTCATAACACTGTATATCCTTATTCAAGCATAAGACGCACGGTCTGCCTGCTCCAAAGCTTGCTACAAAAAGATTTGTCTACCACTCCTTCGGCTCAACAATTATTTCATCTGGTTATCCTGTGAAACAAATCCGTTGTAATAGAGGGCAGTCCCCATACTTGAGATACATACTATTGCTATTTGCAACTGGCCATTTGCTGATGCGCCATTCAATACGGTGGCTGACTCGTGCCTTCTTTCTACATTCTACGCCACGCCGTTTCTTATAGGTTAGTGTGCTTGGAATAAGCGTGCCTGTTTAGTGTAGAACGCCTGTCCGTTCACAGTATTGCGGCCTGGCTGCCCGCATTTTCAAGGCATTCTACGAAACACGAGAAGCAACAAAAAAGACGCGTACTTCTCCCCACACGACGAGCTGGAGTAAACGTGTTGCAGGGAGACGAGGGTATTGGTTGAATGTTGCGTAATTGAGTATGGTTTGTAAAATGCTTAACTGTCATTTCAACTTCATTATTTCTATTTATTGAATGAAGGAGAAGCGCTGCCCTCAACGGGCGATGTGACACTGTTGTTGGGTTGTACCACACTGCTGCTTGAAGGTACTGTTGCTTCCATCGCATCTACACGAGTCAAGAAAAGCGTCACGTCAAACAAAAGCCATGTAAAGACGCCTTTGACTGAATTCGAAACGCGCGCTCTGGTGCCTACGTATACCGGTTAGCTGGTGAACGGCTGTGCAGCGCGAGAAGTTAGTTTTTTACTAGCAGGCGCTGCCTGCAACGGCCTTCAAGTTAATGTTCTCTCAATGACGTTTCGTTTGATATTCATGAAAGCACGTTAGAGAGTGCTTGCATGACTGTTAGTCGTGATGACGTCACGTGAGTCAATAGTGATCAAGTCGGTTGGCCGAGTCATAAGTATAACATTATTGCTCTCTCACAGACGTTTCGTTCGATATACATGAAAACAGGTTAGGACAGCGCGTGCGTGTATGATAGACGTGATGACGTCACATGAGTCACTAGTATTCACGTCGCTAGGCCTAGTGAGAGCATTCAAGTTATTACTCTCTCACAGACGTTTCGTTTGATATGCATGAAGACAGGTTAGGACACCGCGTGCGTGGGTGTCAGGCATGATGACGTCACGCCAGTCACTAGTGATGACGTCACTGGGCCTTTTGACAGCGTTCAAGTTATTACTCTCTCAAAGACATTTCGTTTGATATGCATGAAGACAGGTTAGGACACCGCGTGCGTGTGTGATAGGCGTGATGACGTCACGCCAGTCACTAGTGATGACGTCACTGGGCCTTGTGACAGCGTTCAAGTTATTACTCTCTCAAAGACATTTCGTTTGATATGCATGAAGACAGGTTAGGACACCGCGTGCGTGGGAGTCAGGCGTGATGACGTCACGGCAGTCACTAGTGATGACGTCACTGGGCCTTGTGACAGCGTTCAAGTTATTACTCTCTCAAAGACATTTCGTTTGATATGCATGAAGACAGGTTGGGACACCGCGTGCGTGTGGGATAGGCGTGATGACGTCACGCCAGTCACTAGTGATGACGTCACTGGGCCTTGTGACAGCGTTCAAGTTATTACTCTCTCAAAGACGTTTTGTTTGATATGCATGAATACAGGTTAAGACACCGCGTGCGTGGGTGTCAGGCATGATGACGTCGTTGCCAGTCACTAGTGATGACGTCACTGGGCCTTGTGACAGCGTTCAAGTTATTACTCTCTCAAAGACATTTCGTTTGATATGCATGAAGACAGGTTTGGACACCGCGTGCGTGTGTGATAGGCGTGATGACGTCACGCCAGTCACTAGTGATGATGTCACTGGGCCTTGTGACAGCGTTCAAGTTATTACTCTCTCAAAGACATTTCGTTTGATATGCATGAAGACAGGTTTGGACACTGCGTGTGCGTGTGATAGGCGTAATGACGTCACGTGAGTCACTAGTGATGACGTCACGCGGCCTAGTGCCAGCATTCAAAATATTACCCTTTCAAAGACGTTTTGTTTGATATGCATGAAGACAGGTTTGGACACCTCGTGCGTGTGGGATAGGCGTGATGACGTCACGCCAGTCACTAGTGATGACGTCACTGGGCCTTGTGACAGCGTTCAAGTTATTACTCTCTCAAAGACATTTCGTTTGATATGCATGAAGACAGGTTTGGACACCGCGTGCGTGTGTGATAGGCGTGATGACGTCACGCCAGTCACTAGTGATGACGTCACTGGGCCTTGTGACAGCGTTCAAGTTATTACTCTCTCAAAGACATTTGGTTTGATATGCATGAAGACAGGTTTGGACACTGCGTGTGCGTGTGATAGGCGTAATGACGTCACGTGAGTCACTAGTGATGACGTGACGCGGCCTAGTGCCAGGGTTCAAGTTATTACCCTTTCAAAGACGTTTTGTTTGATATGCATGAAGGCACATTATAGAGTGCTTGCCTGAGTCTTAGGCGAGATGACGTCACGCCAGTCACTAGTGATGACGTCACTGGGCCTTGTGACAGCGTTCAAGTTATTACTCTCTCAAACACGTTTCGTTTGATATGTATGAATTCAGGTTAGACGCTGCGTGCGTGGGTGTCAAACACGATGACGTCACACGAGTCACTAGTGATCACGTCACTCTGCCGATTGACAGCGTTCTATTTATTAGCCTCTCGAAGACGATGATGGCAGGTTAGACATTGCGTGCGTGGGTGATAGGCGTGATGACGTCACCTAAATCACAAGTGATCAAGTGAGTTGGCCGAGTCATAGGTAACACGTTATCGCTCTCTCAAAGACGTTTCGTTTGGTATGCATGTCGGTAGGCGAGTAAATTACGTGTGCGGGTGATATTTGTGATGACGTCCCCTGAGGAACTGGTTATCAGGTGACTTGGCCGAGTTTTAGATATCAAGATCCCGCCCTTTCAAAGACGTTTCATTTGATATGCATGACGGAAGGTTAAGACGATAGTTATAGCGCGAGAACAAAACGACGACACAGAGTCAAGAATGACACGAAAGACACGAGACACGAAGGTTAAGACAGTGCGTGCGTGGGTGATATGCGTGAGGACGTCACCTAAGTCACTCGTGATGAGATCATTGGCCTGGTTAATAATTATCAAGTTATTACTGTGTGGACGGCGTTGCCTTTGATATGCATGTCGAAGGTGTGAATAGTGCTTACGCGGGTGATAGGCGTAATAAAGTCGCGCGAGTCGCATTGTGTCAGTATGTAGTGACTCATTCATGGCTTTTCCCTGTTAAATTCACTCCAAAGCTATTCACTCCACGCATTCCCGAAAATTCTGGGTCGTTTTGAAGTCACAATGTCATCAGGATTAAATTCACTGGCGTCCGGATTAAATCGGCTGGCGGTTGGATTAATTTCAGTGGCACTTGGATTAAAATGAATGGCACCTGGATTAATTTCAGTGGCGGCTGGATTAAATTGACTGGCGCCTAGATTAATTTGGCTGGCGCTTGGATTAAATTGAGCGGGAAAACCTGTAGTTGTGGATTTTCGAGTTGTGGAGTTTCTAGTTGCGAAGTTTCTAGTTGGGGAGTTTCTACTTGAGTTTATAGTTGCGGATTTTCTAGTTGCAGAGTTTTAAGTTGTCGAGTTTCTAGTTGCAAAGTCTCTAGTTGTGGAGTTTCTAGTTGCGGAGTTTCTAGCTGTGGAGTTTCAAGTTGCGGAGTCTCTAGTTGTGCAGTCTCTAGCTGTGGAGTCTCTGGCTGTGGAGTTTCTAGTTGTGGAGTTTCTAGTTGTGGAGTTTCTATTTGCTGAGTTTCTTGTTGCGGAGTTTCTAGTTGTGGATTTTCTGGCTGTGGAGTTTCTAGTTGCGGAGTTTCTAGTTGTGGAGTTTCTAGTTGTGAGGTTTGTAGTTGTTGAGTTTCTAGTTTTCGAGTTTCTAGTTGTGGAGTCTCTAGTTGTGGAGTTTCTAGTTGTGAAGTTTCCAGTTGCGAAGTCTCAAGTTGTTGAGTTTCTAGTTGTGGAGTTTCTAGTTGTGGGGTTCGTAGTTGTGGGGTTCGTAGTTGTGCAGTTTTTAGTTGTGGAGTATCTACTTGTGGAGTTTCCATTTGTGGTGTTTCTAGCTGTGGAGTTTCTAGTTGCGGAGTTTCTAGATGCAGAGTTTCTAGTTGCGGAGTTTTCTAGTTGTGGAGATTCTAGTGGCGGAGTTTCTAGTTGCGGAGTTCCAAGTTGTGGAGTTTCTAGTTGTGGAGTTTCTAGTTGTGGAATTTGTAGTTGTGGAGTATATAGCCGTGGTGTTTCAAGTTGTGGAATTTCTAGTGGCGGAGTTTCTAGTTGTAGAGTTTCTAGTTGCGGAGGTTTCTAGTTGTGGAGTTTCTAGTTGCGGAGTTTCTAGTTGCGGAGCTTCAAGTTGTGGAGTTTCTAGTTGTGGAGTTTCTAGTTGTGGAGTTTGTAGTTGTGGAGTATCTAGTTGTGGGCTTTCAAGTTGTGGAGTTTCTAGTTGTGGAGTTTCTAGTTGCGCAGTTTTCTAGTTGCGGAGTCTGTAGTTGTGGAGTTTCTAGTTGTGGAATTTCTAGTTACGGAGTTTCTAGTTGTGGAGCTTTTAGTTGAGGAGTCTCTAGTTGTTGAGTCTCTAGTTGTGGAATTTCAAGTTGTGGAGTCTCTAGTGGCGGAGCGAGTTTCTAGTTGCGGAGTTTCTGTTTGTGGAGTTTCTAGTTGCGGAGCCAGTAGTTGTGGAGTTTCTAGTTGTGGAGTTTCTAGTGTTTGAATTTCTAGTTGCCGAGTTCTTTAGTTGCGAAGTCTCAAGTTGTGGAGTTTCTAGCTGTGAAGTTTCTAGTTGCGGAGTTTCTAGTTGCGGAGTTTCTAGTTGTGGAGTTTTTAGTTGAGGAGTCTCTAGTTGTGGGGTCTCTAGTTGTGGAGTTTCTAGTTGTGGAGTGTCTACTTGTGGCGTTTCTAGTTGTGAAGTTTCTAGTTGTGGAGTTTCTAGTCGTGGAGTCTGTAGTTGTGGAGTAGCTATTTGTTGGGTTTCAAGTTATGGAGTTTTTGGCTGTGGAGTTTCTAGTTGTGGAGTTTCTAGTTGTTGAGTTTCTAGTTGCCGAGTTTCTAGTTGCGAAGTCTCAAGTCGTGGAGTTTCTAGCTGCGGAGTTTCTAGTTGCGGAGCTTCTAGTGGCGGAGTTTCTAGTTGTGGAATTTTTAGTTGTGGAGTATCTAGTTATGGTGTTTCAAGTTGTGGAGTTTCTAGCTGTGGAGTTTCTAGTTGCGGAGTTTCTAGTTGCAGAGTTTCTAGTTGCGGAGTTTCTAGTTGCGGAGTTTCTAGTTGTGGAGTTTCTAGTTGCGGAGTTTTCTAGTTGCGGAGTCTGTAGTTGTGGAGTTTCTAGTTGTGGAATTTCTAGTTACGGAGTTTCTAGTTGTGGAGCTTTTAGTTGAGGAGTCTCTGGTTGTTGAGTCTCTAGTTGTGGAATTTCTAGTTGTGGAGTTTCTAGTTGTGGAGTTTCTAGTTGTGGAATTTCAAGTTGCAGGGTTTCTAGTTTCGGAGTTTTCTAGTTGTGGAGTTTCTAGTTGCGGAGTTTCTATTTGTGGAGTTTCTAGTTGTGGAGTTTCTAGCTGTGGAGTTTCTAGTTGCAGGGTTTCTAGTTTCGGAGTTTTCTAGTTGTGGAGTTTCTAGTTGCGGAGTTTCTAGTTGCAGAGTTTCAAGTTGTGGAGTTTCTAGTTGTGGAGTTTCTAGTTGTGGAGTTTTTAGTTGTGGAGTTTCTAATTGTGGAGCTTCTTGATAGGGAGTTTCTAGTTGTGAAGTTTCTAGTTGTGGATTTTCGAGTTGTGGAGTTTCTAGTTGCGAAGTTTCTAGTAGGGGAGTTTCTACTTGAGTTTATAGTTGCGGATTTTCTAGTTGCAGAGTTTTAAGTTGTCGAGTTTCTAGTTGCAAAGTCTCTAGTTGTGGAGTTTCTAGTTGCGGAGTTTCTAGCTGTGGAGTTTCTAGTTGCGGAGTCTCTAGTTGTGCAGTCTCTGGTTTTGGAGTCTCTGGTTGTGGAGTTTCTAGTTGTGGAGTTTCTAGCTGTAGAGTTTCAAGTTGCGGAGTCTCTAGTTGTGCAGTCTCTAGCTGTGGAGTCTCTGGCTGTGGAGTTTCTAGTTGTGGAGTTTCTAGTTGTGGAGTTTCTATTTGCTGAGTTTCTTGTTGCGGAGTTTCTAGTTGTGGATTTTCTGGCTGTGGAGTTTCTAGTTGCGGAGTTTCTAGTTGTGGAGTTTCTAGTTGTGAGGTTTGCAGTTGTTGAGTTTCTAGTTTTCGAGTTTCTAGTTGTGGAGTCTCTAGTTGTGGAGTTTCTAGTTGTGAAGTTTCTAGTTGCGAAGGCTCAAGTTGTTGAGTTTCTAGTTGTGGAGTTTCTAGTTGTGGGGTTCGTAGTTGTGGGGTTCGTAGTTGTGCAGTTTCTAGTTGTGGAGTATCTACTTGTGGAGTTTCCATTTGTGGTGTTTCTAGCTGTGGAGTTTCTAGTTGCGGAGTTTCTAGATGCAGAGTTTCTAGTTGCGGAGTTTTCTAGTTGTGAAGATTCTAGTGGCGGAGTTTGTAGTTGCGGAGTTCCAAGTTGTGGAGTTTCTAGTTGTGGAGTTTCTGGTTGTGGAATTTGTAGTTGTGGAGTATATAGCTGTGGTGTTTCAAGTTGTGGAATTTATAGTGGCGGAGTTTCTAGTTGTAGAGTTTCTAGTTGCGGAGTTTTCTAGTTGTGGAGTTTCTAGTTGCGGAGTTTCTAGTTGCGGAGCTTCAAGTTGTGGAGTTTCTAGTTGTGGAGTTTCTAGTTGTGGAGTTTGTAGTTGTGGAGTATCTAGTTGTGGGCTTTCAAGTTGTGGAGTTTCTAGTTGTGGAGTTTCTAGTTGCGGAGTTTTCTAGTTGCGGAGTCTGTAGTTGTGGAGTTTCTAGTTGTGGAATTTCTAGTTACAGAGTTTCTAGTTGTGGAGCTTTTAGTTGAGGAGTCTCTAGTTGTTGAGTCTCTAGTTGTGGAATTTCTAGTTGTGGAGTTTCTAGTTGTGGAGTTTCTAGTTGTGGAATTTCAAGTTGTGGAGCCAGTAGTTGTGGAGTTTCTAGTTGTGGAGTTTCTAGTTGTGGAGTTTCTAGTGTTTGAATTTCTAGTTGCCGAGTTCTTTAGTTGCGTAGTCTCAAGTTGTGGAGTTTCTAGCTGTGAAGTTTCTAGTTGCGGAGTTTCTAGTTGCGGAGTTCCTAGTTGTGGAGTATTTAGTTGAGGAGTCTCTAGTTGTGGGGTCTCTAGTTGTGGAGTTTCTAGTTGTGGAGTGTCTACTTGTGGAGTTTCTAGTTGTGGAGTTTCTAGTCGTGGAGTCTGTAGTTGTGGAGTAGCTATTTGTTGGGTTTCAAGGTATGGAGTTTTTGGCTGTGGAGTTTCTAGTTGTGGAGTTTCTAGTTGTTGAGTTTCTAGTTGCCGAGTTTCTAGTTGCGAAGTCTCAAGTCGTGGAGTTTCTAGCTGCGGAGTTTCTAGTTGCGGAGCTTCTAGTGGCGGAGTTTCTAGTTGTGGAATTTGTAGTTGTGGAGTATCTAGTTTTGGTGTTTCAAGTTGTGGAGTTTCTAGCTGTGGAGTTTCTAGTTGCGGAGTTTCTAGTTGGAGAGTTTCTAGTTGCGGAGTTTCTAGTTGCGGAGTTTCTAGTTGTGGAGTTTCTAGTTGCGGAGTTTTCTAGTTGCGGAGTCTGTAGTTGTGGAGTTTCTAGTTGTGGAATTTCTAGTTACGGAGTTTCTAGCTGTGTAGCTTTTAGTTGAGGAGTCTCTAGTTGTTGAGTCTCTAGTTGTGGAATTTCTAGTTGTGGAGTTTCTAGTTGTGGAGTTTCTAGTTGTTGAATTTCAAGTTGTGGAGTCTCTAGTGGCGGAGTGAGTTTCTAGTTGCAGAGTTTCTGTTTGTGGAGTTTCTAGTTGCGGAGCCAGTAGTTGTGGAGTTTCTAGTTGTGGAGTTTCTAGTTGTGGAGTTTCTAGTTGTGGAGTTTCTAGTGTTTGAATTTCTAGTTGCCGAGTTCTTTAGTTGCGAAGTCTCAAGTTGTGGAGTTTCTAGCTGTGAAGTTTCTAGTTGCGGAGTTTCTAGTTGCGGAGTTTCTAGTTGTGGAGTTTTTAGTTGAGGAGTCTCTAGTTGTGGGGTCTCTAGTTGTGGAGTTTCTAGTTGTGGAGTCTCTAGTTGGGGAGTTTCGAGTTGTGGAGTTTCTAGCTGTGGAGTTTTTCGTCGCGGAGTTTCTAGTTGCAGAGTTTCTAGTAGCGGAGTTTTCTAGTTGTGGAGATTCTAGTGGCGGAGTTTCTAGTTGCGGAGTTTCAAGTTGTGGAGTTTCTAGATGTGGACTTTCTAGCTGTGGAGTTTCTAGTTGCGGAGTTTTTAGTTGTGGAGTTTCTGGTTGTGGAGTTTCTAGTTGTTGAGTTTCTAGTTGCCGAGTTCTTCAGTTGCGAAGTCTTAAGTTGTAGAGTTTCTAGCTGTGGAGTTTCTAGTTGCGGAGTTTCTAGTTGCGGAGTTTCTAGTTGTAGATTTTTTAGTTGTGGAGTCTCTAGTTGTGGAGTTTCTAGTTGTGCAGTGTCTACTTGTGGAGTTTCTTGTTGTGGAGTTTCTAGTTGCGGAGTTTCTAGTTGCGGAGTTTCAAGTTGTGGAGTTTCTAGGTGTGGAGTTTCTAGTTGTGGAGTTTTTAGTTGTGGAGTTTCTAATTGTGGAGCTTCTTGATAAGGAGTTTCTAGTTGTGAAGTTTCTAGTTGTGGATTTTCGATTTGTGGAGTTTCTAGTTGCGAAGTTTCTAGGTGGGGTGTTTCTACTTGAGGTAATAGTTGCGGATTTTCTAGTTGCAGAGTTTTAAGTTGTCGAGTTTCTAGTTGCGGAGTCTCTAGTTGTGGAGTTTCTAGTTGCGGAGTTTCTAGCTGTGGAGTTTCTAGTTGCGGAGTCTCTAGTTGTGCAGTCTCTGGTTTTGGAGTCTCTGGTTGGGGAGTTTCTAGTTGTGGAGTTTCTAGTTGTGGAGTTTTAGTTGTGGAATTTATAGGTGTGGAGTTTCTAGTTGTTGAGTTTCTAGTTGTGGGGTTTCTAGTTGTGGAAATTCTAGCTGTGGAGTTTCTACTTATGGAATATCTAGTTGTGGAGTTTCTAGTTGTGGAGTTTCTTGTTGGGGAGTTTCTAGTTGCGGAGTTTCTAGTTGCGGAGTTTCCAGTTGGGGAGTTTCTACTTGGGTTTATAGTTGTTGATTTGCTAGTTGCAGAGTTTCGAGTTGCGGAGTTTCCAGTTGGGGAGTTTCTACTTGGGTTTATAGTTGTTGATTTGCTAGTTGCAGAGTTTCGAGTTGCGGAGTTTCTAGTTGTGGATTTTCTGGCTGTGGAGTTTCTAGTTGCGGAGTTTCTAGTTGTGGAGTTTCTAGTTTTGAGGTTTGTAGTTGTTGAGTTTCTAGTTTTGAGGTTTCTAGTTGTGGAGTTTCTAGTTTTCGAGTTTCTTGTTGTGGAGTCTCTAGTTGTGGAGTTTCTAGTTGTGGAGTTTCTAGTTGCGAAGTCTCAAGTTGTTGAGTTTCTAGTTGTGGAGTTTCTAGTTGTGAAGTTTTAGTTGTGGAGTTTCAAGTTGTGGAATTCATAGGTGTGGAGTTTCTAGCTGTGGAGTTTATAGTTTTCGAGTTTCTAGTTACGGAGTTTCTAGTTGTGGAGTTTTTAGTTGCGGAGCTTTTAGTTGAGGAGTCGCTAGTTGTTGAGTCTCTAGTTGTGGAAGTTCTAGGTGTGGAGTTTCTAGTTGCGGAGTTTCTTGTTGCGGAGTTTCTAGATGTGGAGTTTCTAGTTGTGGAGTTTCTGGCTGTGGAGTTTCTAGTTGCGGAGTTTTCTAGTTGTGGAGATTGTAATGGCGGAGTTTCTAGTTGCGGAGTTCCAAGTTGTGGAGTTTCTAGTTGTGGAGCTTCTAGTTCTGGGGTTCGTAGTTGTGGGATTCGTAGTTGTGCAGTTTCTAGTTTTGCAGTCTCTAGATGTGGAGTTTCCAGTTGTGGAGTTTCTAGATGTGGAGTTTCTAGTTGCGGAGTTTCTAGTTGCAGAGTTTCTAGTTGTGGAGTTTTCTAGTTGTGGAGATTCTAGTGGCGGAGTTTCTAGTTGCGGAGTTTCAAATTGTGGAGTTTCTCGTTGTGGAGTTTCTAGTTGTGGATTTTCTAGCTGTGGAGTTTCTAGTTGCGAAGTTTTTAGTTGCGGAGTTTCTGGTTGTGGAGTTTCTAGTTGTGGAGTCTGTAGTTGTGGAGTATCTATTTGTTGGGTTTCAAGTTGTGGAGTTTCTAGTTGTGGAGTTTCTAGTTGTTGAATTTCTAGTAGTTGAGTTTCTAGTTGCCGAGTTTCTAGTTGCGAAATCTCAAGTCGTGGAGTTTCTAGCTGTGGAGTTTCTAGTTGCGGAGCTTCTAGTTGCGGAGTTTCTAGTTGTGGAGCTTTTAGTTCTGGGGTTCGTTGTTGTGGGGTTCGTAGTTGTGGAGTTTCTAGTTTTGGAGTCTCTAGTTGTGGAGTTTCCAGTTGTGGAGTTTCTAGCTGTGGAGTTTCTAGTTGCGGAGTTTCTAGTTGCAGAGTTTCTAGTTGTGGATTTTGTAGTTGTGGAGTATATAGTTGTGGTGTTTCAAGTTGTGGAGTTTCTAGTTGCGGAGTTTCCAGTTGCAGAGTTTCTAGTTCCGGAGTTTTCTAAGTTGTGGAGTTTCTAGTTGCGGAGTTTCTAGTTGTGGAGCTTCAAGTTGTGGAGTTTCTAGTTGTGGAGTTTCTAGTTATGGAGTTTGTAGTTGCCGAGTTTCTAGTTGCGCAATCTCAAGTCGTGGAGTTTCTAGCTGTGGAGTTTCTAGTTGCCGAGTTTCTAGTTGCAGAGTTTCTAGTTGTGGATTTTGTAGTTGTGGAGTATATAGTTGTGGTGTTTCAAGTTGTGGAGTTTCTAGTTGCGGAGTTTCTAGTTGCAGAGTTTCTAGTTCCGGAGTTTTCTAGTTGTGGAGTTTCTAGTTGCGGAGTTTCTAGTTGTGGAGCTTCAAGCTGTGGAGTTTCTCGTTGTGGAGTTTCTAGTTGTGGAGTTTGTAGTTGTGGAGTATCTAGTTGTGGACTTTCAAGTTGTGGAGTTTCTAGTTGTGGAGTTTCTAGTTGTTAATTTTCTAACTTTGGAGTTTCTATTTGCGGAGTTTCTAGCTGCAGAGTTTCTAGTTGTGGATTTTCTAGCTGTGGAATTTCTGGTTGCAGAGTTTTTAGTTGCGGAGTTTCTAGTAGCGGAGTTTCTAGTTGTGCAGTTTTAGTTGTGGAGTCTCTAGTTGTGGAGTTTCTTGTTGTTGATTTTCTATCTGTGGAGTTTCTATTTGCGGAGTTTCTAGTTGCAGAGTTTCTAGTTGTTGAGTTTGTAGTTGCCGAGTTCTTTAGTTGCGAAGTCTCAAGTTGTAGAGTTTCTAGCTGTGGAGTTTCTAGTTGCAGAGTTTCTAGTTGCGGAGTTTCTAGTTGTGGAGTGTCTACTTGTTGAGTTTCCAGTTGTGGAGTTTCTATTTGTTGTTTTTAGTTTTCGAGTTTGTAGTTGTAGATTTTCTGGTTGCAGAGTTCCTAGTTTTGGAGTATCTAGTTGCGGAGTCTCTAATTGTGCAGTCTCTAGTTTTGGAGTCTCTAGTTGTGGAGTTTCTGGTTGTGGAGTTTATAGTTGTGGAATTTCTAACTGTGGAGATTCTACTTGCGGAGTTTCTAGTCGCAGAGTTTCTAGTTGTGGAGTTTCTAGTTGTGGAGTTTTAGTTGTGGAGTTTAAAGTTGTGGAATTTATAGGTGTGGAGTTTCTAGTTGTGGAGTTTCTAGTTTTCGGGTTTCTAGTTACGGAGTTTCTAGTTGTGGAGTTTCTTGTTGTGGAGTTTCTAGTTGTGGAGCTTTTAGTTGAGTTGTGGAGCTCTAGTTCTGGAGTTTCTAGTTGTGGAGTGTCTACTTGTGGAGTTTCTAGTTGTGGAGTTTCTAGCTGTGGAGTTTCTAGTTGCAGGGTTTCTAGTTTAGGATTTTTCTAGTTGTGGAGTTTCTAGTTGCGGAGTTTCAAGTTGTGGAGTTTCTAGTTGTGGAGTTTCTAGTTGTGGAGTTTTTAGTTGTGGAGTTTCTAATTGTGGAGCTTCTTGATGGGGAGTTTCTAGTTGTGAAGTTTCTAGTTGTGGATTTTCGAGTTGTGGAGTTTCTAGTTGCGAAGTTTCTAGTTGGGGAGTTTCTACTTGAGTTTATAGTTGCGGATTTTCTAGTTGCAGAGTTTTAAGTTGTCGAGTTTCTAGTTGCAAAGTCTCTAGTTGTGGAGTTTCTAGTTGCGGAGTTTCTAGCTGTGGAGTTTCAAGTTGCGGAGTCTCTAGTTGTGCAGTCTCTAGCTGTGGAGTCTCTGGCTGTGGAGTTTCTAGTTGTGGAGTTTCTAGTTGTGGAGTTTCTATTTGCTGAGTTTCTTGTTGCGGAGTTTCTAGTTGTGGATTTTCTGGCTGTGGAGTTTCTAGTTGCGGAGTTTCTAGTTGTGGAGTTTCTAGTTGTGAGGTTTGTAGTTGTTGAGTTTCTAGTTTTCGAGTTTCTAGTTGTGGAGTTTCTAGTTGTGGAGTTTCTAGTTGTGAAGTTTCCAGTTGCGAAGTCTCAAGTTGTTGAGTTTCTAGTTGTGGAGTTTCTAGTTGTGGGGTTCGTAGTTGTGGGGTTCGTAGTTGTGCAGTTTTTAGTTGTGGAGTATCTACTTGTGGAGTTTCCATTTGTGGTGTTTCTAGCTGTGGAGTTTCTAGTTGCGGAGTTTCTAGATGCAGAGTTTCTAGTTGCGGAGTTTTCTAGTTGTGGAGATTCTAGTAGCGGAGTTTCTAGTTGCGGAGTTCCAAGTTGTGGAGTTTCTAGTTGTGGAGTTTCTAGTTGTGGAATTTGTAGTTGTGGAGTATATAGCTGTGGTGTTTCAAGTTGTGGAATTTCTAGTGGCGGAGTTTCTAGCTGTAGAGTTTCTAGTTGCGGAGTTTTCTAGTTGTGGAGTTTCTAGTTGCGGAGCTTCAAGTTGTGGAGTTTCTAGTTGTGGAGTTTCTAGTTGTGGAGTTTGTAGTTGTGGAGTATCTAGTTGTGGGCTTTCAAGTTGTGGAGTTTCTAGTTGTGGAGTTTCTAGTTGCGGAGTTTTCTAGTTGCGGAGTCTGTAGTTGTGGAGTTTCTAGTTGTGGAATTTCTAGTTACGGAGTTTCTAGTTGTGGAGCTTTTAGTTGAGGAGTCTCTAGTTGTTGAGTCTCTAGTTGTGGAATTTCAAGTTGTGGAGTCTCTAGTGGCGGAGTGAGTTTCTAGTTGCGGAGTTTCTGTTTGTGGAGTTTCTAGTTGCGGAGCCAGTAGTTGTGGAGTTTCTAGTTGTGGAGTTTCTAGTGTTTGAATTTCTAGTTGCCGAGTACTTTAGTTGCGAAGTCTCAAGTTTTGGAGTTTCTAGCTGTGAAGTTTCTAGTTGCGGAGTTTCTAGTTGCGGAGTTTCTAGTTGTGGAGTTTTTAGTTGAGGAGTCTCTAGTTGTGGGGTCTCTAGTTGTGGAGTTTCTAGTTGTGGAGTGTCTACTTGTGGAGTTTCTAGTTGTGAAGTTTCTAGTTGTGGAGTTTCTAGTCGTGGAGTCTGTAGTTGTGGAGTAGCTATTTGTTGGGTTTCAAGTTATGGAGTTTTTGGCTGTGGAGTTTCTAGTTGTGGAGTTTCTAGTTGTTGAGTTTCTAGTTGCCGAGTTTCTAGTTGCGAAGTCTCAAGTCGTGGAGTTTCTAGCTGCGGAGTTTCTAGTTGCGGAGCTTCTAGTGGCGGAGTTTCTAGTTGTGGAATTTGTAGTTGTGGAGTATCTAGTTTTGGTGTTTCAAGTTGTGGAGTTTCTAGCTGTGGAGTTTCTAGTTGCGGAGTTTCTAGTTGCAGAGTTTCTAGTTGCGGAGTTTCTAGTCTCGGAGTTTCTAGTTGTGGAGTTTCTAGTTGCGGAGTTTTCTAGTTGCGGAGTCTGTAGTTGTGGAGTTTCTAGTTGTGGAATTTCTAGTTACGGAGTTTCTAGTTGTGGAGCTTTTAGTTGAGGAGTCTCTAGTTGTTGAGTCTCTAGTTGTGGAATTTCTAGTTGTGGAGTTTCTAGTTGTGGAGTTTCTAGTTGTGGAATTTCAAGTTGCAGGGTTTCTAGTTTCGGAGTTTTCTAGTTGTGGAGTTTCTAGTTGCGGAGTTTCTAGTTGCGGAGTTTCTAGTTGTGGAGTTTCTAGCTGTGGAGTTTCTAGTTGCAGGGTTTCTAGTTTCGGAGTTTTCTAGTTGTGGAGTTTCTAGTTGCGGAGTTTCTAGTTGCGGAGTTTCAAGTTGTGGAGTTTCTAGTTGTGGAGTTTCTAGTTGTGGAGTTTTTAGTTGTGGAGTTTCTAATTGTGGAGCTTCTTGATTTGGAGTTTCTAGTTGTGAAGTTTCTAGTTGTGGATTTTCGAGTTGTGGAGTTTCTAGTTGCGAAGTTTCTAGTTGGGGAGTTTCTACTTGAGTTTATAGTTGCGGATTTTCTAGTTGCAGAGTTTTAAGTTGTCGAGTTTCTAGTTGCAAAGTCTCTAGTTGTGGAGTTTCTAGTTGCGGAGTTTCTAGCTGCGGAGTTTCTAGTTGCGGAGTCTCTAGTTGTGCAGTCTCTGGTTTTGGAGTCTCTGGTTGTGGAGTTTCTAGTTGTGGAGTTTCTAGCTGTGGAGTTTCAAGTTGCGGAGTCTCTAGTTGTGCAGTCTCTAGCTGTGGAGTCTCTGGCGGTGGAGTTTCTAGTTGTGGAGTTTCTAGTTGTGGAGTTTCTATTTGCTGAGTTTCTTGTTGCGGAGTTTCTAGTTGTGGATTTTCTGGCTGTGGAGTTTCTAGTTGCGGAGTTTCTAGTTGTGGAGTTTCTAGTTGTGAGGTTTGTAGTTGCTGAGTTTCTAGTTTTCGAGTTTCTAGTTGTGGAGTCTCTAGTTGTGGTTTTTCTAGTTGTGAAGTTTCCAGTTGCGAAGTCTCAAGTTGTTGAGTTTCTAGTTGTGGAGTTTCTAGTTGTGGCGTTCGTAGTTGTGGGGTTCGTAGTTGTGCAGTTTCTAGTTGTGGAGTATCTACTTGTGGAGTTTCCATTTGTGGTGTTTCTAGCTGTGGAGTTTCTAGTTGCGGAGTTTCTAGATGCAGAGTTTCTAGATGCGGAGTTTTCTAGTTGTGGAGATTCTAGTGGCGGAGTTTCTAGTTGCGGAGTTTCTAGTTGTGGAGTTTCTAGTTGTGGAGTTTCTAGTTGTGGAATTTGTAGTTGTGGAGTATATAGCTGTGGTGTTTCAAGTTGTGGAATTTCTAGTGGCGGAGTTTCTAGTTGTAGAGTTTCTAGTTGCGGACTTTTCTAGTTGTGGAGTTTCTAGTTGCGGAGTTTCTAGTTGCGGAGCTTCAAGTTGTGGAGTTTCTAGTTGTGGAGTTTCTAGTTGTGGAGTTTGTAGTTGTGGAGTATCTAGTTGTGGAGTTTCTAGTTGTGGAGTTTCTAGTTGCGGAGTTTTCTAGTTGCGGAGTCTGTAGTTGTGGAGTTTCTAGTTGTGGAATTTCTAGTTACGGAGTTTCTAGTTGTGGAGCTTTTAGTTGAGGAGTCTCTAGTTGTTGAGTCTGTAGTTGTGGAATTTCTAGTTGTGGAGTTTCTAGTTGTGGAGTTTCTAGTTGTGGAATTTCAAGTTGTGGAGTCTCTAGTGGCGGAGTGAGTTTCTAGTTGCGGAGTTTCTGTTTGTTGAGTTTCTAGTTGCGGAGCCAGTAGTTGTGGAGTTTCTAGTTGTGGAGTTTCTAGTGTTTGAATTTCTAGTTGCCGAGTTCTTTAGTTGCGAAGTCTCAAGTTGTGGAGTTTCTAGTTGTGAAGTTTCTAGTTGCGGAGTTTCTAGTTGCGGAGTTTCTAGTTGTGGAGTTTTTAGTTGAGGAGTCTCTAGTTGTGGGGTCTCTAGTTGTGAAGTTTCTAGTTGTGGAGTGTCTACTTGTGGAGTTTCTAGTTGTGGAGTTTCTAGTTGTGGAGTTTCTAGTCGTGGAGTCTGTAGTTGTGGAGTAGCAATTTGTTGGGTTTCAAGTTATGGAGTTTTTGGCTGTGGAGTTTTTAGTTGTGGAGTTTCTAGTTGTTGTGTTTCTAGTTGCCGAGTTTCTAGTTGCGAAGTCTCAAGTCGTGGAGTTTCTAGCTGCGGAGTTTCTAGTTGCGGAGCTTCTAGTGGCGGAGTTTCTAGTTGTGGAATTTGTAGTTGTGGAGTATCTAGTTTTGGTGTTTCAAGTTGTGGAGTTTCTAGTTGTGGATTTTCTGGCTGTGGAGTTTCTAGTTGCGGAGTTTCTAGTTGTGGAGTTTCTAGTTGTGAGGTTTGTAGTTGTTGAGTTTCTAGTTTTCGAGTTTCTAGTTGTGGAGTCTCTAGTTGTGGAGTTTCTAGTTGTGAAGTTTCCAGTTGCGAAGTCTCAAGTTGTTGAGTTTCTAGTTGTGGAGTTTCTAGTTGTGGGGTTCGTAGTTGTGGGGTTCGTAGTTGTGCAGTTTTTAGTTGTGGAGTATCTACTTGTGGAGTTTCCATTTGTGGTGTTTCTAGCTGTGGAGTTTCTAGTTGCGAAGTTTCTAGATGCAGAGTTTCTAGTTGCGGAGTTTTCTAGTTGTGGAGATTCTAGTGGCGGAGTTTCTAGTGGCGGAGTTTCTTGTTGCGGAGTTTCAAGTTGTGGAGTTTCTAGTTGTGGAGTTTCTAGTTGTGGAGTTTTTAGTTGTGGAGTTTCTAATTGTGGAGCTTCTTGATAAGGAGTTTCTAGTTGTGAAGTTTCTAGTTGTGGATTTTCGATTTGTGGAGTTTCTAGTTGCGAAGTTTCTAGGTGGGGTGTTTCTACTTGAGGTAATAGTTGCGGATTTTCTAGTTGCAGAGTTTTAAGTTGTCGAGTTTCTAGTTGCGGAGTCTCTAGTTGTGGAGTTTCTAGTTGCGGAGTTTCTAGCTGTGGAGTTTCTAGTTGCGGAGACTCTAGTTGTGCAGTCTCTGGTTTTGGAGTCTCTGGTTGGGGAGTTTCTAGTTGTGGAGTTTCTAGTTGTGGAGTTTTAGTTGTGGAATTTATAGGTGTGGAGTTTCTAGTTGTTGAGTTTCTAGTTGTGGGGTTTCTAGTTGTGGAAATTCTAGCTGTGGAGTTTCTACTTATGGAATATCTAGTTGTGGAGTTTCTAGTTGTGGAGTTTCTTGTTGGGGAGTTTCTAGTTGCGGAGTTTCTAGTTGCGGAGTTTCCAGTTGGGGAGTTTCTACTTGGGTTTATAGTTGTTGATTTGCTAGTTGCAGAGTTTCGAGTTGCGGAGTTTCCAGTTGGGGAGTTTCTACTTGGGTCTATAGTTGTTGATTTGCTAGTTGCAGAGTTTCGAGTTGCGGAGTTTCTAGTTGTGGATTTTATGGCTGTGGAGTTTCTAGTTGCGGAGTTTCTAGTTGTGGAGTTTCTAGTTTTGAGGTTTGTAGTTGTTGAGTTTCTAGTTTTGAGGTTTCTAGTTGTGGAGTTTCTAGTTTTGAGGTTTCTAGTTGTGGAGTTTCTAGTTTTCGAGTTTCTTGTTGTGGAGTCTCTAGTTGTGGAGTTTCTAGTTGTGGAGTTTCTAGTTGCGAAGTCTCAAGTTGTTGAGTTTCTAGTTGTGGAGTTTCTAGTTGTGAAGTTTTAGTTGTGGAGTTTCAAGTTGTGGAATTCATAGGTGTGGAGTTTCTAGCTGTGGAGTTTATAGTTTTCGAGTTTCTAGTTACGGAGTTTCTAGTTGTGGAGTTTTTAGTTGTGGAGCTTTTAGTTGAGGAGTCGCTAGTTGTTGAGTCTCTAGTTGTGGAAGTTCTAGGTGTGGAGTTTCTAGTTGCGGAGTTTCTTGTTGCGGAGTTTCTAGATGTGGAGTTTCTAGTTGTGGAGTTTCTGGCTGTGGAGTTTCTAGTTGCGGAGTTTTCTAGTTGTGGAGATTGTAATGGCGGAGTTTCTAGTTGCGGAGTTCCAAGTTGTGGAGTTTCTAGTTGTGGAGCTTCTAGTTCTGGGGTTCGTATTTGTGGGATTCGTAGTTGTGCAGTTTCTAGTTTTGCTGTCTCTAGATGTGGAGTTTCCAGTTGTGGAGTTTCTAGATGTGGAGTTTCTAGTTGCGGAGTTTCTAGTTGCAGAGTTTCTAGTTGTGGAGTTTTCTAGTTGTGGAGATTCTAGTGGCGGAGTTTCTAGTTGCGGAGTTTCAAATTGTGGAGTTTCTCGTTGTGGAGTTTCTAGTTGTGGATTTTCTAGCTGTGGAGTTTCTAGTTGCGAAGTTTTTAGTTGCGGAGTTTCTGGTTGTGGAGTTTCTAGTTGTGGAGTCTGTAGTTGTGGAGTATCTATTTGTTGGGTTTCAAGTTGTGGAGTTTCTAGTTGTGGAGTTTCTAGTTGTTGAATTTCTAGTAGTTGAGTTTCTAGTTGCCGAGTTTCTAGTTGCGAAATCTCAAGTCGTGGAGTTTCTAGCTGTGGAGTTTCTAGTTGCGGAGCTTCTAGTTGCGGAGTTTCTAGTTGTGGAGCTTTTAGTTCTGGGGTTCGTTGTTGTGGGGTTCGTAGTTGTGGAGTTTCTAGTTTTGGAGTCTCTAGTTGTGGAGTTTCCAGTTGTGGAGTTTCTAGCTGTGGAGTTTCTAGTTGCGGAGTTTCTAGTTGCAGAGTTTCTAGTTGTGGATTTTGTAGTTGTGGAGTATATAGTTGTGGTGTTTCAAGTTGTGGAGTTTCTAGTTGCGGAGTTTCCAGTTGCAGAGTTTCTAGTTCCGGAGTTTTCTAAGTTGTGGAGTTTCTAGTTGCGGAGTTTCTAGTTGTGGAGCTTCAAGTTGTGGAGTTTCTAGTTGTGGAGTTTCTAGTTATGGAGTTTGTAGTTGCCGAGTTTCTAGTTGCGCAATCTCAAGTCGTGGAGTTTCTAGCTATGGAGTTTCTAGTTGCCGAGTTTCTAGTTGCAGAGTTTCTAGTTGTGGATTTTGTAGTTGTGGAGTATATAGTTGTGGTGTTTCAAGTTGTGGAGTTTCTAGTTGCGGAGTTTCTAGTTGCAGAGTTTCTAGTTCCGGAGTTTTCTAGTTGTGGAGTTTCTAGTTGCGGAGTTTCTAGTTGTGGAGCTTCAAGCTGTGGAGTTTCTCGTTGTGGAGTTTCTAGTTGTGGAGTTTGTAGTTGTGGAGTATCTAGTTGTGGACTTTCAAGTTGTGGAGTTTCTAGTTGTGGAGTTTCTAGTTGTTAATTTTCTAACTTTGGAGTTTCTATTTGCGGAGTTTCTAGCTGCAGAGTTTCTAGTTGTGGATTTTCTAGCTGTGGAATTTCTGGTTGCAGAGTTTTTAGTTGCGGTGTTTCTAGTTGTGGAGTTTCTAGTTGTTGAGTTTCTAGTTGCCGAGTTCTTTGGTTGCGAAGTCTCAAGTTGTAGGGTTTCTAGCTGTGGAGTTTCTAGTTGCGGAGTTTCTAGTTGCGGAGTTTCTAGTTGCGGAGTTTCTAGTTGTGCAGTTTTAGTTGTGGAGTCTCTAGTTGTGGAGTTTCTTGTTGTTGATTTTCTATCTGTGGAGTTTCTATTTGCGGAGTTTCTAGTTGCAGAGTTTCTAGTTGTTGAGTTTGTAGTTGCCGAGTTCTTTAGTTGCGAAGTCTCAAGTTGTAGAGTTTCTAGCTGTGGAGTTTCTAGTTGCAGAGTTTCTAGTTGCGGAGTTTCTAGTTGTGGAGTGTCTACTTGTTGAGTTTCTAGTTGTGGAGTTTCTATTTGTTGTTTTTAGTTTTCGAGTTTGTAGTTGTAGATTTTCTGGTTGCAGAGTTCCTAGTTTTGGAGTATCTAGTTGCGGAGTCTCTAATTGTGCAGTCTCTAGTTTTGGAGTCTCTAGTTGTGGAGTTTCTGGTTGTGGAGTTTATAGTTGTGGAATTTCTAACTGTGGAGATTCTACTTGTGGAGTTTCTAGTCGCAGAGTTTCTAGTTGTGGAGTTTCTAGTTGTGGAGTTTTAGTTGTGGAGTTTAAAGTTGTGGAATTTATAGGTGTGGAGTTTCTAGTTGTGGAGTTTCTAGTTTTCGGGTTTCTAGTTGCGGAGTTTCTAGTTGTGGAGTTTCTTGTTGTGGAGTTTCTAGTTGTGGAGCTTTTAGTTGAGTTGTGGAGCTCTAGTTCTGGAGTTTCTAGTTGTGGAGTGTCTACTTGTGGAGTTTCTAGTTGTGGAGTTTCTAGCTGTGGAGTTTCTAGTTGCAGGGTTTCTAGTTTAGGAGTTTTCTAGTTGTGGAGTTTCTAGTTGCGGAGTTTCAAGTTGTGGAGTTTCTAGTTGTGGAGTTTCTAGTTGTGGAGTTTTTAGTTGTGGAGTTTCTAATTGTGGAGCTTCTTGATGGGGAGTTTCTAGTTGTGAAGTTTCTAGTTGTGGATTTTCGAGTTGTGGAGTTTCTAGTTGCGAAGTTTCTAGTTGGGGAGTTTCTACTTGAGTTTATAGTTGCGGATTTTCTAGTTGCAGAGTTTTAAGTTGTCGAGTTTCTAGTTGCAAAGTCTCTAGTTGTGGAGTTTCTAGTTGCGGAGTTTCTAGCTGTGGAGTTTCAAGTTGCGGAGTCTCTAGTTGTGCAGTCTCTAGCTGTGGAGTCTCTGGCTGTGGAGTTTCTAGTTGTGGAGTTTCTAGTTGTGGAGTTTCTATTTGCTGAGTTTCTTGTTGCGGAGTTTCTAGTTGTGGATTTTCTGGCTGTGGAGTTTCTAGTTGCGGAGTTTCTAGTTGTGGAGTTTCTAGTTGTGAGGTTTGTAGTTGTTGAGTTTCTAGTTTTCGAGTTTCTAGTTGTGGAGTCTCTAGTTGTGGAGTTTCTAGTTGTGAAGTTTCCAGTTGCGAAGTCTCAAGTTGTTGAGTTTCTAGTTGTGGAGTTTCTAGTTGTGGGGTTCGTAGTTGTGGGGTTCGTAGTTGTGCAGTTTTTAGTTGTGGAGTATCTACTTGTGGAGTTTCCATTTGTGGTGTTTCTAGCTGTGGAGTTTCTAGTTGCGGAGTTTCTAGATGCAGAGTTTCTAGTTGCGGAGTTTTCTAGTTGTGGAGATTCTAGTGGCGGAGTTTCTAGTTGCGGAGTTCCAAGTTGTGGAGTTTCTAGTTGTGGAGTTTCTAGTTGTGGAATTTGTAGTTGTGGAGTATATAGCTGTGGTGTTTCAAGTTGTGGAATTTCTAGTGGCGGAGTTTCTAGCTGTAGAGTTTCTAGTTGCGGAGTTTTCTAGTTGTGGAGTTTCTAGTTGCGGAGTTTCTAGTTGCGGAGCTTCAAGTTGTGGAGTTTCTAGTTGTGGAGTTTCTAGTTGTGGAGTTTGTAGTTGTGGAGTATCTAGTTGTGGGCTTTCAAGTTGTGGAGTTTCTAGTTGTGGAGTTTCTAGTTGCGGAGTTTTCTAGTTGCGGAGTCTGTAGTTGTGGAGTTTCTAGTTGTGGAATTTCTAGTTACGGAGTTTCTAGTTGTGGAGCTTTTAGTTGAGGAGTCTCTAGTTGTTGAGTCTCTAGTTGTGGAATTTCAAGTTGTGGAGTCTCTAGTGGCGGAGTGAGTTTCTAGTTGCGGAGTTTCTGTTTGTGGAGTTTCTAGTTGCGGAGCCAGTAGTTGTGGAGTTTCTAGTTGTGGAGTTTCTAGTTGTGGAGTTTCTAGTGTTTGAATTTCTAGTTGCCGAGTTCTTTAGTTGCGAAGTCTCAAGTTTTGGAGTTTCTAGCTGTGAAGTTTCTAGTTGCGGAGTTTCTAGTTGCGGAGTTTCTAGTTGTGGAGTTTTTAGTTGAGGAGTCTCTAGTTGTGGGGTCTCTAGTTGTGGAGTTTCTAGTTGTGGAGTGTCTACTTGTGGAGTTTCTAGTTGTGAAGTTTCTAGTTGTGGAGTTTCTAGTCGTGGAGTCTGTAGTTGTGGAGTAGCTATTTGTTGGGTTTCAAGTTATGGAGTTTTTGGCTGTGGAGTTTCTAGTTGTGGAGTTTCTAGTTGTTGAGTTTCTAGTTGCCGAGTTCTTTGGTTGCGAAGTCTCAAGTTGTAGGGTTTCTAGCTGTGGAGTTTCTAGTTGCGGAGTTTCTAGTTGCGGAGTTTCTAGTTGCGGAGTTTCTAGTTGTGCAGTTTTAGTTGTGGAGTCTCTAGTTGTGGAGTTTCTTGTTGTTGATTTTCTATCTGTGGAGTTTCTATTTGCGGAGTTTCTAGTTGCAGAGTTTCTAGTTGTTGAGTTTGTAGTTGCCGAGTTCTTTAGTTGCGAAGTCTCAAGTTGTAGAGTTTCTAGCTGTGGAGTTTCTAGTTGCAGAGTTTCTAGTTGCGGAGTTTCTAGTTGTGGAGTGTCTATTTGTTGAGTTTCTAGTTGTGGAGTTTCTATTTGTTGTTTTTAGTTTTCGAGTTTGTAGTTGTAGATTTTCTGGTTGCAGAGTTCCTAGTTTTGGAGTATCTAGTTGCGGAGTCTCTAATTGTGCAGTCTCTAGTTTTGGAGTCTCTAGTTGTGGAGTTTCTGGTTGTGGAGTTTATAGTTGTGGAATTTCTAACTGTGGAGATTCTACTTGTGGAGTTTCTAGTCGCAGAGTTTCTAGTTGTGGAGTTTCTAGTTGTGGAGTTTTAGTTGTGGAGTTTAAAGTTGTGGAATTTATAGGTGTGGAGTTTCTAGTTGTGGAGTTTCTAGTTTTCGGGTTTCTAGTTACGGAGTTTCTAGTTGTGGAGTTTCTTGTTGTGGAGTTTCTAGTTGTGGAGCTTTTAGTTGAGTTGTGGAGCTCTAGTTCTGGAGTTTCTAGTTGTGGAGTGTCTACTTGTGGAGTTTCTAGTTGTGGAGTTTCTAGCTGTGGAGTTTCTAGTTGCAGGGTTTCTAGTTTAGGAGTTTTCTAGTTGTGGAGTTTCTAGTTGCGGAGTTTCAAGTTGTGGAGTTTCTAGTTGTGGAGTTTCTAGTTGTGGAGTTTTTAGTTGTGGAGTTTCTAATTGTGGAGCTTCTTGATGGGGAGTTTCTAGTTGTGAAGTTTCTAGTTGTGGATTTTCGAGTTGTGGAGTTTCTAGTTGCGAAGTTTCTAGTTGGGGAGTTTCTACTTGAGTTTATAGTTGCGGATTTTCTAGTTGCAGAGTTTTAAGTTGTCGAGTTTCTAGTTGCAAAGTCTCTAGTTGTGGAGTTTCTAGTTGCGGAGTTTCTAGCTGTGGAGTTTCAAGTTGCGGAGTCTCTAGTTGTGCAGTCTCTAGCTGTGGAGTCTCTGGCTGTGGAGTTTCTAGTTGTGGAGTTTCTAGTTGTGGAGTTTCTATTTGCTGAGTTTCTTGTTGCGGAGTTTCTAGTTGTGGATTTTCTGGCTGTGGAGTTTCTAGTTGCGGAGTTTCTAGTTGTGGAGTTTCTAGTTGTGAGGTTTGTAGTTGTTGAGTTTCTAGTTTTCGAGTTTCTAGTTGTGGAGTCTCTAGTTGTGGAGTTTCTAGTTGTGAAGTTTCCAGTTGCGAAGTCTCAAGTTGTTGAGTTTCTAGTTGTGGAGTTTCTAGTTGTGGGGTTCGTAGTTGTGGGGTTCGTAGTTGTGCAGTTTTTAGTTGTGGAGTATCTACTTGTGGAGTTTCCATTTGTGGTGTTTCTAGCTGTGGAGTTTCTAGTTGCGGAGTTTCTAGATGCAGAGTTTCTAGTTGCGGAGTTTTCTAGTTGTGGAGATTCTAGTGGCGGAGTTTCTAGTTGCGGAGTTCCAAGTTGTGGAGTTTCTAGTTGTGGAGTTTCTAGTTGTGGAATTTGTAGTTGTGGAGTATATAGATGTGGTGTTTCAAGTTGTGGAATTTCTAGTGGCGGAGTTTCTAGCTGTAGAGTTTCTAGTTGCGGAGTTTTCTAGTTGTGGAGTTTCTAGTTGCGGAGTTTCTAGTTGCGGAGCTTCAAGTTGTGGAGTTTCTAGTTGTGGAGTTTCTAGTTGTGGAGTTTGTAGTTGTGGAGTATCTAGTTGTGGGCTTTCAAGTTGTGGAGTTTCTAGTTGTGGAGTTTCTAGTTGCGGAGTTTTCTAGTTGCGGAGTCTGTAGTTGTGGAGTTTCTAGTTGTGGAATTTCTAGTTACGGAGTTTCTAGTTGTGGAGCTTTTAGTTGAGGAGTCTCTAGTTGTTGAGTCTCTAGTTGTGGAATTTCAAGTTGTGGAGTCTCTAGTGGCGGAGTGAGTTTCTAGTTGCGGAGTTTCTGTTTGTGGAGTTTCTAGTTGCGGAGCCAGTAGTTGTGGAGTTTCTAGTTGTGGAGTTTCTAGTTGTGGAGTTTCTAGTGTTTGAATTTCTAGTTGCCGAGTTCTTTAGTTGCGAAGTCTCAAGTTTTGGAGTTTCTAGCTGTGAAGTTTCTAGTTGCGGAGTTTCTAGTTGCGGAGTTTCTAGTTGTGGAGTTTTTAGTTGAGGAGTCTCTAGTTGTGGGGTCTCTAGTTGTGGAGTTTCTAGTTGTGGAGTGTCTACTTGTGGAGTTTCTAGTTGTGAAGTTTCTAGTTGTGGAGTTTCTAGTCGTGGAGTCTGTAGTTGTGGAGTAGCTATTTGTTGGGTTTCAAGTTATGGAGTTTTTGGCTGTGGAGTTTCTAGTTGTGGAGTTTCAAGTTGTTGAGTTTCTAGTTGCCGAGTTTCTAGTTGCGAAGTCTCAAGTCGTGGAGTTTCTAGCTGCGGAGTTTCTAGTTGCGGAGCTTCTAGTGGCGGAGTTTCTAGTTGTGGAATTTGTAGTTGTGGAGTATCTAGTTTTGGTGTTTCAAGTTGTGGAGTTTCTAGCTGTGGAGTTTCTAGTTGCGGAGTTTCTAGTTGCAGAGTTTCTAGTTGCGGAGTTTCTAGTCTCGGAGTTTCTAGTTGTGGAGTTTCTAGTTGCGGAGTTTTCTAGTTGCGGAGTCTGTAGTTGTGGAGTTTCTAGTTGTGGAATTTCTAGTTACGGAGTTTCTAGTTGTGGAGCTTTTAGTTGAGGAGTCTCTAGTTGTTGAGTCTCTAGTTGTGGAATTTCTAGTTGTGGAGTTTCTAGTTGTGGAGTTTCTAGTTGTGGAATTTCAAGTTGCAGGGTTTCTAGTTTCGGAGTTTTCTAGTTGTGGAGTTTCTAGTTGCGGAGTTTCTAGTTGCGGAGTTTCTAGTTGTGGAGTTTCTAGCTGTGGAGTTTCTAGTTGCAGGGTTTCTAGTTTCGGAGTTTTCTAGTTGTGGAGTTTCTAGTTGCGGAGTTTCTAGTTGCGGAGTTTCAAGTTGTGGAGTTTCTAGTTGTGGAGTTTCTAGTTGTGGAGTTTCTAATTGTGGAGCTTCTTGATGGGGAGTTTCTAGTTGTGAAGTTTCTAGTTGTGGATTTTCGAGTTGTGGAGTTTCTAGTTGCGAAGTTTCTAGTTGGGGAGTTTCTACTTGAGTTTATAGTTGCGGATTTTCTAGTTGCAGAGTTTTAGGTTGTCGAGTTTCTAGTTGCAAAGTCTCTAGTTGTGGAGTTTCTAGTTGCGGAGTTTCTAGCTTCGGAGTTTCTAGTTGCGGAGTCTCTAGTTGTGCAGTCTCTGGTTTTGGAGTCTCTGGTTGTGGAGTTTCTAGTTGTGGAGTTTCTAGCTGTGGAGTTTCAAGTTGCGGAGTCTCTAGTTGTGCAGTCTCTAGCTGTGGAGTCTCTGGCTGTGGAGTTTCTAGTTGTGGAGTTTCTAGTTGTGGAGTTTCTATTTGCTGAGTTTCTTGTTGCGGAGTTTCTAGTTGTGGATTTTCTGGCTGTGGAGTTTCTAGTTGCGGAGTTTCTAGTTGTGGAGTTTCTAGTTGTGAGGTTTGTAGTTGCTGAGTTTCTAGTTTTCGAGTTTCTAGTTGTGGAGTCTCTAGTTGTGGTTTTTCTAGTTGTGGAGTATCTACTTGTGGAGTTTCCATTTGTGGTGTTTCTAGCTGTGGAGTTTCTAGTTGCGGAGTTTCTAGATGCAGAGTTTCTAGTTGCGGAGTTTTCTAGTTGTGGAGATTCTAGTGGCGGAGTTTCTAGTTGCGGAGTTTCTAGTTGTGGAGTTTCTAGTTGTGGAATTTGTAGTTGTGGAGTATATAGCTGTGGTGTTTCAAGTTGTGGAATTTCTAGTGGCGGAGTTTCTAGTTGTAGAGTTTCTAGTTGCGGACTTTTCTAGTTGTGGAGTTTCTAGTTGCGGAGTTTCTAGTTGCGGAGCTTCAAGTTTTGGAGTTTCTAGTTGTGGAGTTTCTAGTTGTGGAGTTTGTAGTTGTGGAGTATCTAGTTGTGGAGTTTCTAGTTGTGGAGTTTCTAGTTGCGGAGTTTTCTAGTTGCGGAGTCTGTAGTTGTGGAGTTTCTAGTTGTGGAATTTCTAGTTACGAAGTTTCTAGTTGTGGAGCTTTTAGTTGAGGAGTCTCTAGTTGTTGAGTCTGTAGTTGTGGAATTTCTAGTTGTGCAGTTTCTGGTTGTGGAGTTTCTAGTTGTGGAATTTCAAGTTGTGGAGTCTCTAGTGGCGGAGTGAGTTTCTAGTTGCGGAGTTTCTGTTTGTGGAGTTTCTAGTTGCGGAGCCAGTAGTTGTGGAGTTTCTAGTTGTGGAGTGTCTAGTGTTTGAATTTCTAGTTGCCGAGTTCTTTAGTTGCGAAGTCTCAAGTTGTGGAGTTTCTAGCTGTGAAGTTTCTAGTTGCGGAGTTTCTAGTTGCGGAGTTTCTAGTTGTGGAGTTTTTAGTTGAGGAGTCTCTAGTTGTGGGGTCTCTAGTTGTGAAGTTTCTAGTTGTGGAGTGTCTACTTGTGGAGTTTCTAGTTGTGGAGTTTCTAGTCCTGGAGTCTGTAGTTGTGGAGTAGCTATTTGTTGGGTTTCAAGTTATGGAGTTTTTGGCTGTGGAGTTTTTAGTTGTGGAGTTTCTAGTTGTTGTGTTTCTAGTTGCCGAGTTTTTAGTTGCGAAGTCTCAAGTCGTGGAGTTTCTAGCTGCGGAGTTTCTAGTTGCGGAGCTTCTAGTGGCGGAGTTTCTAGTTGTGGAATTTGTAGTTGTGGAGTATCTAGTTTTGGTGTTTCAAGTTGTGGAGTTTCTAGTTGTGGATTTTCTGGCTGTGGAGTTTCTAGTTGCGGAGTTTCTAGTTGTGGAATTTCTAGTTGTGAGGTTTGTAGTTGTTGAGTTTCTAGTTTTCGAGTTTCTAGTTGTGGAGTCTCTAGTTGTGGAGTTTCTAGTTGTGAAGTTTCCAGTTGCGAAGTCTCAAGTTGTTGAGTTTCTAGTTGTGGAGTTTCTAGTTGTGGGGTTCGTAGTTGTGGGGTTCGTAGTTGTGCAGTTTTTAGTTGTGGAGTATCTACTTGTGGAGTTTCCATTTGTGGTGTTTCTAGCTGTGGAGTTTCTAGTTGCGGAGTTTCTAGATGCAGAGTTTCTAGTTGCGGAGTTTTCTAGTTGTGGAGATTCTAGTGGCGGAGTTTCTAGTTGCGGAGTTCCAAGTTGTGGAGTTTCTAGTTGTGGAGTTTCAAGTTGTGGAATTTGTAGTTGTGGAGTATATAGCTGTGGTGTTTCAAGTTGTGGAATTTCTAGTGGCGGAGTTTCTAGTTGTAGAGTTTCTAGTTGCGGAGTTTTCTAGTTGTGGAGTTTCTAGTTGCGGAGTTTCTAGTTGCGGAGCTTCAAGTTGTGGAGTTTCTAGTTGTGGAGTTTCTAGTTGTGGAGTTTGTAGTTGTGGAGTATCTAGTTGTGGGCTTTCAAGTTGTGGAGTTTCTAGTTGTGGAGTTTCTAGTTGCGGAGTTTTCTAGTTGCGGAGTCTGTAGTTGTGGAGTTTCTAGTTGTGGAATTTCTAGTTACGGAGTTTCTAGTTGTGGAGCTTTTAGTTGAGGAGTCTCTAGTTGTTGAGTCTCTAGTTGTGGAATTTCAAGTTGTGGAGTCTCTAGTGGCGGAGTGAGTTTCTAGTTGCGGAGTTTCTGTTTGTGGAGTTTCTAGTTGCGGAGCCAGTAGTTGTGGAGTTTCTAGTTGTGGAGTTTCTAGTTGTGGAGTTTCTAGTGTTTGAATTTCTAGTTGCCGAGTTCTTTAGTTGCGAAGTCTCAAGTTTTGGAGTTTCTAGCTGTGAAGTTTCTAGTTGCGGAGTTTCTAGTTGCGGAGTTTCTAGTTGTGGAGTTTTTAGTTGAGGAGTCTCTAGTTGTGGGGTCTCTAGTTGTGGAGTTTCTAGTTGTGGAGTGTCTACTTGTGGAGTTTCTAGTTGTGAAGTTTCTAGTTGTGGAGTTTCTAGTCGTGGAGTCTGTAGTTGTGGAGTAGCTATTTGTTGGGTTTCAAGTTATGGAGTTTTTGGCTGTGGAGTTTCTAGTTGTAGAGTTTCTAGTTGTTGAGTTTCTAGTTGCCGAGTTTCTAGTTGCGAAGTCTCAAGTCGTGGAGTTTCTAGCTGCGGAGTTTCTAGTTGCGGAGCTTCTAGTGGCGGAGTTTCTAGTTGTGGAATTTGTAGTTGTGGAGTATCTAGTTTTGGTGTTTCAAGTTGTGGAGTTTCTAGCTGTGGAGTTTCTAGTTGCGGAGTTTCTAGTTGCAGAGTTTCTAGTTGCGGAGTTTCTAGTCTCGGAGTTTCTAGTTGTGGAGTTTCTAGTTGCGGAGTTTTCTAGTTGCGGAGTCTGTAGTTGTGGAGTTTCTAGTTGTGGAATTTCTAGTTACGGAGTTTCTAGTTGTGGAGCTTTTAGTTGAGGAGTCTCTAGTTGTTGAGACTCTAGTTGTGGAATTTCTAGTTGTGGAGTTTCTAGTTGTGGAGTTTCTAGTTGTGGAATTTCAAGTTGCAGGGTTTCTAGTTTCGGAGTTTTCTAGTTGTGGAGTTTCTAGTTGCGGAGTTTCTAGTTGCGGAGTTTCTAGTTGTGGAGTTTCTAGCTGTGGAGTTTCTAGTTGCAGGGTTTCTAGTTTCGGAGTTTTCTAGTTGTGGAGTTTCTAGTTGCGGAGTTTCTAGTTGCGGAGTTTCAAGTTGTGGAGTTTCTAGTTGTGGAGTTTCTAGTTGTGGAGTTTTTAGTTGTGGAGTTTCTAATTGTGGAGCTTCTTGATGGGGAGTTTCTAGTTGTGAAGTTTCTAGTTGTGGATTTTCGAGTTGTGGAGTTTCTAGTTGCGAAGTTTCTAGTTGGGGAGTTTCTACTTGAGTTTATAGTTGCGGATTTTCTAGTTGCAGAGTTTTAAGTTGTCGAGTTTCTAGTTGCAAAGTCTCTAGTTGTGGAGTTTCTAGTTGCGGAGTTTCTAGCTGTGGAGTTTCTAGTTGCGGAGTCTCTAGTTGTGCAGTCTCTGGTTTTGGAGTCTCTGGTTGTGGAGTTTCTAGTTGTGGAGTTTCTAGCTGTGGAGTTTCAAGTTGCGGAGTCTCTAGTTGTGCAGTCTCTAGCTGTGGAGTCTCTGGCTGTGGAGTTTCTAGTTGTGGAGTTTCTAGTTGTGGAGTTTCTATTTGCTGAGTTTCTTGTTGCGGAGTTTCTAGTTGTGGATTTTCTGGCTGTGGAGTTTCTAGTTGCGGAGTTTCTAGTTGTGGAGTTTCTAGTTGTGAGGTTTGTAGTTGTTGAGTTTCTAGTTTTCGAGTTTCTAGTTGTGGAGTCTCTAGTTGTGGTTTTTCTAGTTGTGAAGTTTCCAGTTGCGAAGTCTCAAGTTGTTGAGTTTCTAGTTGTGGAGTTTCTAGTTGTGGCGTTCGTAGTTGTGGGGTTCGTAGTTGTGCAGTTTCTAGTTGTGGAGTATCTACTTGTGGAGTTTCCATTTGTGGTGTTTCTAGCTGTGGAGTTTCTAGTTGCGGAGTTTCTAGATGCAGAGTTTCTAGTTGCGGAGTTTTCTAGTTGTGGAGATTCTAGTGGCGGAGTTTCTAGTTGCGGAGTTTCTAGTTGCGGAGTTTCTAGTTGTGGAGTTTCTAGTTGTGGAATTTGTAGTTGTGGAGTATATAGCTGTGGTGTTTCAAGTTGTGGAATTTCTAGTAGCGGAGTTTCTAGTTGTAGAGTTTCTAGTTGCGGACTTTTCTAGTTGTGGAGTTTCTAGTTGCGGAGTTTCTAGTTGCGGAGCTTCAAGTTGTGGAGTTTCTAGTTGTGGAGTTTCTAGTTGTGGACTTTGTAGTTGTGGAGTATCTAGTTGTGGGCTTTCAAGTTGTGGAGTTTCTAGTTGTGGAGTTTCTAGTTGCGGAGTTTTCTAGTTGCGGAGTCTGTAGTTGTGGAGTTTCTAGTTGTGGAATTTCTAGTTACGGAGTTTCTAGTTGTGGAGCTTTTAGTTGAGGAGTCTCTAGTTGTTGAGTCTGTAGTTGTGGAATTTCTAGTTGTGGAGTTTCTAGTTGTGGAGTTTCTAGTTGTGGAATTTCAAGTTGTGGAGTTTCTAGTGGCGGAGTGAGTTTCTAGTTGCGGAGTTTCTGTTTGTGGAGTTTCTAGTTGCGGAGCCAGTAGTTGTGGAGTTTCTAGTTGTGGAGTTTCTAGTGTTTGAATTTCTAGTTGCCGAGTTCTTTAGTTGCGAAGTCTCAAGTTGTGGAGTTTCTAGCTGTGAAGTTTCTAGTTGCGGAGTTTCTAGTTGCGGAGTTTCTAGTTGTGGAGTTTTTAGTTGAGGAGTCTCTAGTTGTGGGGTCTCTAGTTGTGAAGTTTCTAGTTGTGGAGTGTCTACTTGTGGAGTTTCTAGTTGTGGAGTTTCTAGTTGTGGAGTTTCTAGTCGTGGAGTCTGTAGTTGTGGAGTAGCTATTTGTTGGGTTTCAAGTTATGGAGTTTTTGGCTGTGGAGTTTTTAGTTGTGGAGTTTCTAGTTGTTGTGTTTCTAGTTGCCGAGTTTCTAATTGCGAAGTCTCAAGTCGTGGAGTTTCTAGCTGCGGAGTTTCTAGTTGCGGAGCTTCTAGTGGCGGAGTTTCTAGTTGTGGAATTTGTAGTTGTGGAGTATCTAGTTTTGGTGTTTCAAGTTGTGGAGTTTCTAGCTGTGGAGTTTCTAGTTGCGGAGTTTCTAGTTGCAGAGTTTCTAGTTGCGGAGTTTCTAGTTGCTGAGTTTCTAGTTGTGGAGTTTCTAGTTGCGGAGTTTTCTAGTTGCGGAGTTTCTAGTTGTGGATTTTCTAGCTGTGGAGCTCCTAGTTGCGGAGTTTTTAGTTGCGGAGTTTCTGGTTGTGGAGTTTCTAGTTCTGGAGTCTGTAGTTGTGGAGTATCTATTTGTTGGGTTTCAAGTTGTGGAGTTTCTAGTTGTGGAGTTTCTAGTTGTTCAGTTTCTAGTAGTTGAGTTTCCAGTTGCCGAGTTTCTAGTTGCGAAATCTCAAGTCGTGGAGTTTCTAGCTGTGGAGTTTCTAGTTGCGGAGTTTTCTAGTTGTGGAGTTTCTAGTTGCGGAGTTTCTAGTTGCGGAGCTTCAAGTTGTGGAGTTTCTAGTTGTGGAGTTTCTAGTTGTGGAGTTTGTAGTTGTGGAGTATCTAGTTGTGGGCTTTCAAGTTGTGGAGTTTCTAGTTGTGGAGTTTCTAGTTGCGGAGTTTTCTAGTTGCGGAGTCTGTAGTTGTGGAGTTTCTAGTTGTGGAATTTCTAGTTACGGAGTTTCTAGTTGTGGAGCTTTTAGTTGAGGAGTCTCTAGTTGTTGAGTCTCGAGTTGTGGAATTTCAAGTTGTGGAGTCTCTAGTGGCGGAGTGAGTTTCTAGTTGCGGAGTTTCTGTTTGTGGAGTTTCTAGTTGCGGAGCCAGTAGTTGTGGAGTTTCTAGTTGTGGAGTTTCTAGTTGTGGAGTTTCTAGTGTTTGAATTTCTAGTTGCCGAGTACTTTAGTTGCGAAGTCTCAAGTTTTGGAGTTTCTAGCTGTGAAGTTTCTAGTTGCGGAGTTTCTAGTTGCGGAGTTTCTAGTTGTGGAGTTTTTAGTTGAGGAGTCTCTAGTTGTGGGGTCTCTAGTTGTGGAGTTTCTAGTTGTGGAGTGTCTACTTGTGGAGTTTCTAGTTGTGAAGTTTCTAGTTGTGGAGTTTCTAGTCGTGGAGTCTGTAGTTGTGGAGTAGCTATTTGTTGGGTTTCAAGTTATGGAGTTTTTGGCTGTGGAGTTTCTAGTTGTGGAGTTTCTAGTTGTTGAGTTTCTAGTTGCCGAGTTTCTAGTTGCGAAGTCTCAAGTCGTGGAGTTTCTAGCTGCGGAGTTTCTAGTTGCGGAGCTTCTAGTGGCGGAGTTTCTAGTTGTGGAATTTGTAGTTGTGGAGTATCTAGTTTTGGTGTTTCAAGTTGTGGAGTTTCTAGCTGTGGAGTTTCTAGTTGCGGAGTTTCTAGTTGCAGAGTTTCTAGTTGCGGAGTTTCTAGTCTCGGAGTTTCTAGTTGTGGAGTTTCTAGTTGCGGAGTTTTCTAGTTGCGGAGTCTGTAGTTGTGGAGTTTCTAGTTGTGGAATTTCTAGTTACGGAGTTTCTAGTTGTGGAGCTTTTAGTTGAGGAGTCTCTAGTTGTTGAGTCTCTAGTTGTGGAATTTCTAGTTGTGGAGTTTCTAGTTGTGGAGTTTCTAGTTGTGGAATTTCAAGTTGCAGGGTTTCTAGTTTCGGAGTTTTCTAGTTGTGGAGTTTCTAGTTGCGGAGTTTCTAGTTGCGGAGTTTCTAGTTGTGGAGTTTCTAGCTGTGGAGTTTCTAGTTGCAGGGTTTCTAGTTTCGGAGTTTTCTAGTTGTGGAGTTTCTAGTTGCGGAGTTTCTAGTTGCGGAGTTTCAAGTTGTGGAGTTTCTAGTTGTGGAGTTTCTAGTTGTGGAGTTTTTAGTTGTGGAGTTTCTAATTGTGGAGCTTCTTGATGGGGAGTTTCTAGTTGTGAAGTTTCTAGTTGTGGATTTTCGAGTTGTGGAGTTTCTAGTTGCGAAGTTTCTAGTTGGGGAGTTTCTACTTGAGTTTATAGTTGCGGATTTTCTAGTTGCAGAGTTTTAAGTTGTCGAGTTTCTAGTTGCAAAGTCTCTAGTTGTGGAGTTTCTAGTTGCGGAGTTTCTAGCTGCGGAGTTTCTAGTTGCGGAGTCTCTAGTTGTGCAGTCTCTGGTTTTGGAGTCTCTGGTTGTGGAGTTTCTAGTTGTGGAGTTTCTAGCTGTGGAGTTTCAAGTTGCGGAGTCTCTAGTTGTGCAGTCTCTAGCTGTGGAGTCTCTGGCGGTGGAGTTTCTAGTTGTGGAGTTTCTAGTTGTGGAGTTTCTATTTGCTGAGTTTCTTGTTGCGGAGTTTCTAGTTGTGGATTTTCTGGCTGTGGAGTTTCTAGTTGCGGAGTTTCTAGTTGTGGAGTTTCTAGTTGTGAGGTTTGTAGTTGCTGAGTTTCTAGTTTTCGAGTTTCTAGTTGTGGAGTCTCTAGTTGTGGTTTTTCTAGTTGTGAAGTTTCCAGTTGCGAAGTCTCAAGTTGTTGAGTTTCTAGTTGTGGAGTTTCTAGTTGTGGCGTTCGTAGTTGTGGGGTTCGTAGTTGTGCAGTTTCTAGTTGTGGAGTATCTACTTGTGGAGTTTCCATTTGTGGTGTTTCTAGCTGTGGAGTTTCTAGTTGCGGAGTTTCTAGATGCAGAGTTTCTAGTTGCGGAGTTTTCTAGTTGTGGAGATTCTAGTGGCGGAGTCTCTAGTTGCGGAGTTTCTAGTTGCGGAGTTTCTAGTTGTGGAGTTTCTAGTTGTGGAATTTGTAGTTGTGGAGTATATAGCTGTGGTGTTTCAAGTTGTGGAATTTCTAGTGGCGGAGTTTCTAGTTGTAGAGTTTCTAGTTGCGGACTTTTCTAGTTGTGGAGTTTCTAGTTGCGGAGTTTCTAGTTGCGGAGCTTCAAGTTGTGGAGTTTCTAGTTGTGGAGTTTCTAGTTGTGGAGTTTGTAGTTGTGGAGTATCTAGTTGTGGAGTTTCTAGTTGTGGAGTTTCTAGTTGCGGAGTTTTCTAGTTGCGGAGTCTGTAGTTGTGGAGTTTCTAGTTGTGGAATTTCTAGTTACGGAGTTTCTAGTTGTGGAGCTTTTAGTTGAGGAGTCTCTAGTTGTTGAGTCTGTAGTTGTGGAATTTCTAGTTGTGGAGTTTCTAGTTGTGGAGTTTCTAGTTGTGGAATTTCAAGTTGTGGAGTCTCTAGTGGCGGAGTGAGTTTCTAGTTGCGGAGTTTCTGTTTGTGGAGTTTCTAGTTGCGGAGCCAGTAGTTGTGGAGTTTCTAGTTGTGGAGTTTCTAGTGTTTGAATTTCTAGTTGCCGAGTTCTTTAGTTGCGAAGTCTCAAGTTGTGGAGTTTCTAGCTGTGAAGTTTCTAGTTGCGGAGTTTCTAGTTGCGGAGTTTCTAGTTGTGGAGTTTTTAGTTGAGGAGTCTCTAGTTGTGGGGTCTCTAGTTGTGAAGTTTCTAGTTGTGGAGTGTCTACTTGTGGAGTTTCTAGTTGTGGAGTTTCTAGTTGTGGAGTTTCGAGTCGTGGAGTCTGTAGTTGTGGAGTAGCTATTTGTTGGGTTTCAAGTTATGGAGTTTTTGGCTGTGGAGTTTTTAGTTGTGGAGTTTCTAGTTGTTGTGTTTCTAGTTGCCGAGTTTCTAGTTGCGAAGTCTCAAGTCGTGGAGTTTCTAGCTGCGGAGTTTCTAGTTGCGGAGCTTCTAGTGGCGGAGTTTCTAGTTGTGGAATTTGTAGTTGTGGAGTATCTAGTTTTGGTGTTTCAAGTTGTGGAGTTTCTAGTTGTGGATTTTCTGGCTGTGGAGTTTCTAGTTGCGGAGTTTCTAGTTGTGGAGTTTCTAGTTGTGAGGTTTGTAGTTGTTGAGTTTCTAGTTTTCGAGTTTCTAGTTGTGGAGTCTCTAGTTGTGGAGTTTCTAGTTGTGAAGTTTCCAGTTGCGAAGTCTCAAGTTGTTGAGTTTCTAGTTGTGGAGTTTCTAGTTGTGGGGTTCGTAGTTGTGGGGTTCGTAGTTGTGCAGTTTTTAGTTGTGGAGTATCTACTTGTGGAGTTTCCATTTGTGGTGTTTCTAGCTGTGGAGTTTCTAGTTGCGGAGTTTCTAGATGCAGAGTTTCTAGTTGCGGAGTTTTCTAGTTGTGGAGATTCTAGTGGCGGAGTTTCTAGTTGCGGAGTTTCTAGTTGCGGAGTTTCAAGTTGTGGAGTTTCTAGTTGTGTAGTTTCTAGTTGTGGAGTTTTTAGTTGTGGAGTTGCTAATTGTGGAGCTTCTTGATAAGGAGTTTCTAGTTGTGAAGTTTCTAGTTGTGGATTTTCGATTTGTGGAGTTTCTAGTTGCGAAGTTTCTAGGTGGGGTGTTTCTACTTGAGGTAATAGTTGCGGATTTTCTAGTTGCAGAGTTTTAAGTTGTCGAGTTTCTAGTTGCGGAGTCTCTAGTTGTAGAGTTTCTAGTTGCGGAGTTTCTAGCTGTGGAGTTTCTAGTTGCGGAGACTCTAGTTGTGCAGTCTCTGGTTTTGGAGTCTCTGGTTGGGGAGTTTCTAGTTGTGGAGTTTCTAGTTGTGGAGTTTTAGTTGTGGAATTTATAGGTGTGGAATTTCTAGTTGTTGAGTTTCTAGTTGTGGGGTTTCTAGTTGTGGAAATTCTAGCTGTGGAGTTTCTACTTATGGAATATCTAGTTGTGGAGTTTCTAGTTGTGGAGTTTCTTGTTGGGGAGTTTCTAGTTGCGGAGTTTCTAGTTGCGGAGTTTCCAGTTGGGGAGTTTCTACTTGGGTTTATAGTTGTTGATTTGCTAGTTGCAGAGTTTCGAGTTGCGGAGTTTCCAGTTGGGGAGTTTCTACTTGGGTTTATAGTTGTTGATTTGCTAGTTGCAGAGTTTCGAGTTGCGGAGTTTCTAGTTGTGGATTTTCTGGCTGTGGAGTTTCTAGTTGCGGAGTTTCTAGTTGTGGAGTTTCTAGTTTTGAGGTTTGTAGTTGTTGAGTTTCTAGTTTTGAGGTTTCTAGTTGTGGAGTTTCTAGTTTTGAGGTTTCTAGTTGTGGAGTTTCTAGTTTTCGAGTTTCTTGTTGTGGAGTCTCTAGTTGTGGAGTTTCTAGTTGTGGAGTTTCTAGTTGCGAAGTCTCAAGTTGTTGAGTTTCTAGTTGTGGAGTTTCTAGTTGTGAAATTTTTGTTGTGGAGTTTCAAGTTGTGGAATTCATAGGTGTGGAGTTTCTAGCTGTGGAGTTTATAGTTTTCGAGTTTCTAGTTACGGAGTTTCTAGTTGTGGAGTTTTTAGTTGTGGAGCTTTTAGTTGAGGAGTCGCTAGTTGTTGAGTCTCTAGTTGTGGAAGTTCTAGGTGTGGAGTTTCTAGTTGCGGAGTTTCTTGTTGCGGAGTTTCTAGATGTGGAGTTTCTAGTTGTGGAGTTTCTGGCTGTGGAGTTTCTAGTTGCGGAGTTTTCTAGTTGTGGAGATTGTAATGGCGGAGTTTCTAGTTGCGGAGTTCCGAGTTGTGGAGTTTCTAGTTGTGGAGCTTCTAGTTCTGGGGTTCGTATTTGTGGGATTCGTAGTTGTGCAGTTTCTAGTTTTGCAGTCTCTAGATGTGGAGTTTCCAGTTGTGGAGTTTCTAGATGTGGAGTTTCTAGTTGCGGAGTTTGTAGTTGCAGAGTTTCTAGTTGTGGAGTTTTCTAGTTGTGGAGATTCTAGTGGCGGAGTTTCTAGTTGCGGAGTTTCAAATTGTGGAGTTTCTCGTTGTGGAGTTTCTAGTTGTGGATTTTCTAGCTGTGGAGTTTCTAGTTGCGAAGTTTTTAGTTGCGGAGTTTCTGGTTGTGGAGTTTCTAGTTGTGGAGTCTGTAGTTGTGGAGTATCTATTTGTTGGGTTTCAAGTTGTGGAGTTTCTAGTTGTGGAGTTTCTAGTTGTTGAATTTCTAGTAGTTGAGTTTCTAGTTGCCGAGTTTCTAGTTGCGAAATCTCAAGTCGTGGAGTTTCTAGCTGTGGAGTTTCTAGTTGCGGAGCTTCTAGTTGCGGAGTTTCTAGTTGTGGAGCTTTTAGTTCTGGGGTTCGTTGTTGTGGGGTTCGTAGTTGTGGAGTTTCTAGTTTTGGAGTCTCTAGTTGTGGAGTTTCCAGTTGTGGAGTTTTTAGCTGTGGAGTTTCTAGTTGCGGAGTTTCTAGTTGCAGAGTTTCTAGTTGTGGATTTTGTAGTTGTGGAGTATATAGTTGTGGTGTTTCAAGTTGTGGAGTTTCTAGTTGCGGAGTTTCCAGTTGCAGAGTTTCTAGTTCCGGAGTTTTCTAAGTTGTGGAGTTTCTAGTTGCGGAGTTTCTAGTTGTGGAGCTTCAAGTTGTGGAGTTTCTAGTTGTGGAGTTTCTAGTTATGGAGTTTGTAGTTGCCGAGTTTCTAGTTGCGCAATCTCAAGTCGTGGAGTTTCTAGCTGTGGAGTTTCTAGTTGCCGAGTTTCTAGTTGCAGAGTTTCTAGTTGTGGATTTTGTAGTTGTGGAGTATATAGTTGTGGTGTTTCAAGATGTGGAGTTTCTAGTTGCGGAGTTTCTAGTTGCAGAGTTTCTAGTTCCGGAGTTTTCTAGTTGTGGAGTTTCTAGTTGCGGAGTTTCTAGTTGTGGAGCTTCAAGCTGTGGAGTTTCTCGTTGTGGAGTTTCTAGTTGTGGAGTTTGTAGTTGTGGAGTATCTAGTTGTGGACTTTCAAGTTGTGGAGTTTCTAGTTGTGGAGTTTCTAGTTGTTAATTTTCTAACTTTGGAGTTTCTATTTGCGGAGTTTCTAGCTGCAGAGTTTCTAGTTGTGGATTTTCTAGCTGTGGAATTTCTGGTTGCAGAGTTTTTAGTTGCGGTGTTTCTAGTTGTGGAGTTTCTAGTTGTTGAGTTTCTAGTTGCCGAGTTCTTTGGTTGCGAAGTCTCAAGTTGTAGGGTTTCTAGCTGTGGAGTTTCTAGTTGCGGAGTTTCTAGTTGCGGAGTTTCTAGTTGCGGAGTTTCTAGTTGTGCAGTTTTAGTTGTGGAGTCTCTAGTTGTGGAGTTTCTTGTTGTTGATTTTCTATCTGTGGAGTTTCTATTTGCGGAGTTTCTAGTTGCAGAGTTTCTAGTTGTTGAGTTTGTAGTTGCCGAGTTCTTTAGTTGCGAAGTCTCAAGTTGTAGAGTTTCTAGCTGTGGAGTTTCTAGTTGCAGAGTTTCTAGTTGCGGAGTTTCTAGTTGTGGAGTGTCTACTTGTTGAGTTTCTAGTTGTGGAGTTTCTATTTGTTGTTTTTAGTTTTCGAGTTTGTAGTTGTAGATTTTCTGGTTGCAGAGTTCCTAGTTTTGGAGTATCTAGTTGCGGAGTCTCTAATTGTGCAGTCTCTAGTTTTGGAGTCTCTAGTTGTGGAGTTTCTGGTTGTGGAGTTTATAGTTGTGGAATTTCTAACTGTGGAGATTCTACTTGTGGAGTTTCTAGTCGCACAGTTTCTAGTTGTGGAGTTTCTAGTTGTGGAGTTTTAGTTGTGGAGTTTAAAGTTGTGGAATTTATAGGTGTGGAGTTTCTAGTTGTGGAGTTTCTAGTTTTCGGGTTTCTAGTTACGGAGTTTCTAGTTACGGAGTTTCTAGTTGTGGAGTTTCTAGTTGTGGAGCTTTTAGTTGAGTTGTGGAGCTCTAGTTCTGGAGTTTCTAGTTGTGGAGTGTCTACTTGTGGAGTTTCTAGTTGTGGAGTTTCTAGCTGTGGAGTTTCTAGTTGCAGGGTTTCTAGTTTAGGAGTTTTCTAGTTGTGGAGTTTCTAGTTGCGGAGTTTCAAGTTGTGGAGTTTCTAGTTGTGGAGTTTCTAGTTGTGGAGTTTTTAGTTGTGGAGTTTCTAATTGTGGAGCTTCTTGATGGGGAGTTTCTAGTTGTGAAGTTTCTAGTTGTGGATTTTCGAGTTGTGGAGTTTCTAGTTGCGAAGTTTCTAGTTGGGGAGTTTCTACTTGAGTTTATAGTTGCGGATTTTCTAGTTGCAGAGTTTTAAGTTGTCGAGTTTCTAGTTGCAAAGTCTCTAGTTGTGGAGTTTCTAGTTGCGGAGTTTCTAGCTGTGGAGTTTCAAGTTGCGGAGTCTCTAGTTGTGCAGTCTCTAGCTGTGGAGTCTCTGGCTGTGGAGTTTCTAGTTGTGGAGTTTCTAGTTGTGGAGTTTCTATTTGCTGAGTTTCTTGTTGCGGAGTTTCTAGTTGTGGATTTTCTGGCTGTGGAGTTTCTAGTTGCGGAGTTTCTAGTTGTGGAGTTTCTAGTTGTGAGGTTTGTAGTTGTTGAGTTTCTAGTTTTCGAGTTTCTAGTTGTGGAGTCTCTAGTTGTGGAGTTTCTAGTTGTGAAGTTTCCAGTTGCGAAGTCTCAAGTTGTTGAGTTTCTAGTTGTGGAGTTTCTAGTTGTGGGGTTCGTAGTTGTGGGGTTCGTAGTTGTGCAGTTTTTAGTTGTGGAGTATCTACTTGTGGAGTTTCCATTTGTGGTGTTTCTAGCTGTGGAGTTTCTAGTTGCGGAGTTTCTAGATGCAGAGTTTCTAGTTGCGGAGTTTTCTAGTTGTGGAGATTCTAGTGGCGGAGTTTCTAGTTGCGGAGTTCCAAGTTGTGGAGTTTCTAGTTGTGGAGTTTCTAGTTGTGGAATTTGTAGTTGTGGAGTATATAGCTGTGGTGTTTCAAGTTGTGGAATTTCTAGTGGCGGAGTTTCTAGCTGTAGAGTTTCTAGTTGCGGAGTTTTCTAGTTGTGGAGTTTCTAGTTGCGGAGTTTCTAGTTGCGGAGCTTCAAGTTGTGGAGTTTCTAGTTGTGGAGTTTCTAGTTGTGGAGTTTGTAGTTGTGGAGTATCTAGTTGTGGAGTTTCTAGTTGTGGAGTTTCTAGTTGCGGAGTTTTCTAGTTGCGGAGTCTGTAGTTGTGGAGTTTCTAGTTGTGGAATTTCTAGTTACGGAGTTTCTAGTTGTGGAGCTTTTAGTTGAGGAGTCTCTAGTTGTTGAGTCTGTAGTTGTGGAATTTCTAGTTGTGGAGTTTCTAGTTGTGGAGTTTCTAGTTGTGGAATTTCAAGTTGTGGAGTCTCTAGTGGCGGAGTGAGTTTCTAGTTGCGGAGTTTCTGTTTGTGGAGTTTCTAGTTGCGGAGCCAGTAGTTGTGGAGTTTCTAGTTGTGGAGTTTCTAGTGTTTGAATTTCTAGTTGCCGAGTTCTTTAGTTGCGAAGTCTCAAGTTGTGGAGTTTCTAGCTGTGAAGTTTCTAGTTGCGGATTTTCTAGTTGCGGAGTTTCTAGTTGTGGAGTTTTTAGTTGAGGAGTCTCTAGTTGTGGGGTCTCTAGTTGTGAAGTTTCTAGTTGTGGAGTGTCTACTTGTGGAGTTTCTAGTTGTGGAGTTTCTAGTTGTGGAGTTTCTAGTCGTGGAGTCTGTAGTTGTGGAGTAGCTATTTGTTGGGTTTCAAGTTATGGAGTTTTTGGCTGTGGAGTTTTTAGTTGTGGAGTTTCTAGTTGTTGTGTTTCTAGTTGCCGAGTTTCTAGTTGCGAAGTCTCAAGTCGTGGAGTTTCTAGCTGCGGAGTTTCTAGTTGCGGAGCTTCTAGTGGCGGAGTTTCTAGTTGTGGAATTTGTAGTTGTGGAGTATCTAGTTTTGGTGTTTCAAGTTGTGGAGTTTCTAGTTGTGGATTTTCTGGCTGTGGAGTTTCTAGTTGCGGAGTTTCTAGTTGTGGAGTTTCTAGTTGTGAGGTTTGTAGTTGTTGAGTTTCTAGTTTTCGAGTTTCTAGTTGTGGAGTCTCTAGTTGTGGAGTTTCTAGTTGTGAAGTTTCCAGTTGCGAAGTCTCAAGTTGTTGAGTTTCTAGTTGTGGAGTTTCTAGTTGTGGGGTTCGTAGTTGTGGGGTTCGTAGTTGTGCAGTTTTTAGTTGTGGAGTATCTACTTGTGGAGTTTCCATTTGTGGTGTTTCTAGCTGTGGAGTTTCTAGTTGCGGAGTTTCTAGATGCAGAGTTTCTAGTTGCGGAGTTTTCTAGTTGTGGAGATTCTAGTGGCGGAGTTTCTAGTTGCGGAGTTTCTAGTTGCGGAGTTTCAAGTTGTGGAGTTTCTAGTTGTGGAGTTTCTAGTTGTGGAGTTTTTAGTTGTGGAGTTTCTAATTGTGGAGCTTCTTGATAAGGAGTTTCTAGTTGTGAAGTTTCTAGTTGTGGATTTTCGATTTGTGGAGTTTCTAGTTGCGAAGTTTCTAGGTGGGGTGTTTCTACTTGAGGTAATAGTTGCGGATTTTCTAGTTGCAGAGTTTTAAGTTGTCGAGTTTCTAGTTGCGGAGTCTCTAGTTGTAGAGTTTCTAGTTGCGGAGTTTCTAGCTGTGGAGTTTCTAGTTGCGGAGACTCTAGTTGTGCAGTCTCTGGTTTTGGAGTCTCTGGTTGGGGAGTTTCTAGTTGTGGAGTTTCTAGTTGTGGAGTTTTAGTTGTGGAATTTATAGGTGTGGAATTTCTAGTTGTTGAGTTTCTAGTTGTGGGGTTTCTAGTTGTGGAAATTCTAGCTGTGGAGTTTCTACTTATGGAATATCTAGTTGTGGAGTTTCTAGTTGTGGAGTTTCTTGTTGGGGAGTTTCTAGTTGCGGAGTTTCTAGTTGCGGAGTTTCCAGTTGGGGAGTTTCTACTTGGGTTTATAGTTGTTGATTTGCTAGTTGCAGAGTTTCGAGTTGCGGAGTTTCCAGTTGGGGAGTTTCTACTTGGGTTTAGAGTTGTTGATTTGCTAGTTGCAGAGTTTCGAGTTGCGGAGTTTCTAGTTGTGGATTTTCTGGCTGTGGAGTTTCTAGTTGCGGAGTTTCTAGTTGTGGAGTTTCTAGTTTTGAGGTTTGTAGTTGTTGAGTTTCTAGTTTTGAGGTTTCTAGTTGTGGAGTTTCTAGTTTTGAGGTTTCTAGTTGTGGAGTTTCTAGTTTTCGAGTTTCTTGTTGTGGAGTCTCTAGTTGTGGAGTTTCTAGTTGTGGAGTTTCTAGTTGCGAAGTCTCAAGTTGTTGAGTTTCTAGTTGTGGAGTTTCTAGTTGTGAAGTTTTAGTTGTGGAGTTTCAAGTTGTGGAATTCATAGGTGTGGAGTTTCTAGCTGTGGAGTTTATAGTTTTCGAGTTTCTAGTTACGGAGTTTCTAGTTGTGGAGTTTTTAGTTGTGGAGCTTTTAGTTGAGGAGTCGCTAGTTGTTGAGTCTCTAGTTGTGGAAGTTCTAGGTGTGGAGTTTCTAGTTGCGGAGTTTCTTGTTGCGGAGTTTCTAGATGTGGAGTTTCTAGTTGTGGAGTTTCTGGCTGTGGAGTTTCTAGTTGCGGAGTTTTCTAGTTGTGGAGATTGTAATGGCGGAGTTTCTAGTTGCGGAGTTCCAAGTTGTGGAGTTTCTAGTTGTGGAGCTTCTAGTTCTGGGGTTCGTATTTGTGGGATTCGTAGTTGTGCAGTTTCTAGTTTTGCAGTCTCTAGATGTGGAGTTTCCAGTTGTGGAGTTTCTAGATGTGGAGTTTCTAGTTGCGGAGTTTCTAGTTGCAGAGTTTCTAGTTGTGGAGTTTTCTAGTTGTGGAGATTCTAGTGGCGGAGTTTCTAGTTGCGGAGTTTCAAATTGTGGAGTTTCTCGTTGTGGAGTTTCTAGTTGTGGATTTTCTAGCTGTGGAGTTTCTAGTTGCGAAGTTTTTAGTTGCGGAGTTTCTGGTTGTGGAGTTTCTAGTTGTGGAGTCTGTAGTTGTGGAGTATCTATTTGTTGGGTTTCAAGTTGTGGAGTTTCTAGTTGCGGAGTTTCTAGTTGTTGAATTTCTAGTAGTTGAGTTTCTAGTTGCCGAGTTTCTAGTTGCGAAATCTCAAGTCGTGGAGTTTCTAGCTGTGGAGTTTCTAGTTGCGGAGCTTCTAGTTGCGGAGTTTCTAGTTGTGGAGCTTTTAGTTCTGGGGTTCGTTGTTGTGGGGTTCGTAGTTGTGGAGTTTCTAGTTTTGGAGTCTCTAGTTGTGGAGTTTCCAGTTGTGGAGTTTCTAGCTGTGGAGTTTCTAGTTGCGGAGTTTCTAGTTGCAGAGTTTCTAGTTGTGGATTTTGTAGTTGTGGAGTATATAGTTGTGGTGTTTCAAGTTGTGGAGTTTCTAGTTGCGGAGTTTCCAGTTGCAGAGTTTCTAGTTCCGGAGTTTTCTAAGTTGTGGAGTTTCTAGTTGCGGAGTTTCTAGTTGCGGAGCTTCAAGTTGTGGAGTTTCTAGTTGTGGAGTTTCTAGTTGTGGAGTTTGTAGTTGTGGAGTATCTAGTTGTGGAGTTTCTAGTTGTGGAGTTTCTAGTTGCGGAGTTTTCTAGTTGCGGAGTCTGTAGTTGTGGAGTTTCTAGTTGTGGAATTTCTAGTTACGGAGTTTCTAGTTGTGGAGCTTTTAGTTGAGGAGTCTCTAGTTGTTGAGTCTGTAGTTGTGGAATTTCTAGTTGTGGAGTTTCTAGTTGTGGAGTTTCTAGTTGTGGAATTTCAAGTTGTGGAGTCTCTAGTGGCGGAGTGAGTTTCTAGTTGCGGAGTTTCTGTTTGTGGAGTTTCTAGTTGCGGAGCCAGTAGTTGTGGAGTTTCTAGTTGTGGGGTTTCTAGTGTTTGAATTTCTAGTTGCCGAGTTCTTTAGTTGCGAAGTCTCAAGTTGTGGAGTTTCTAGCTGTGAAGTTTCTAGTTGCGGAGTTTCTAGTTGCGGAGTTTCTAGTTGTGGAGTTTTTAGTTGAGGAGTCTCTAGTTGTGGGGTCTCTAGTTGTGAAGTTTCTAGTTGTGGAGTGTCTACTTGTGGAGTTTCTAGTTGTGGAGTTTCTAGTTGTGGAGTTTCTAGTCGTGGAGTCTGTAGTTGTGGAGTAGCTATTTGTTGGGTTTCAAGTTATGGAGTTTTTGGCTGTGGAGTTTTTAGTTGTGGAGTTTCTAGTTGTTGTGTTTCTAGTTGCCGAGTTTCTAGTTGCGAAGTCTCAAGTCGTGGAGTTTCTAGCTGCGGAGTTTCTAGTTGCGGAGCTTCTAGTGGCGGAGTTTCTAGTTGTGGAATTTGTAGTTGTGGAGTATCTAGTTTTGGTGTTTCAAGTTGTGGAGTTTCTAGTTGTGGATTTTCTGGCTGTGGAGTTTCTAGTTGCGGAGTTTCTAGTTGTGGAGTTTCTAGTTGTGAGGTTTGTAGTTGTTGAGTTTCTAGTTTTCGAGTTTCTAGTTGTGGAGTCTCTAGTTGTGGAGTTTCTAGTTGTGAAGTTTCCAGTTGCGAAGTCTCAAGTTGTTGAGTTTCTAGTTGTGGAGTTTCTAGTTGTGGGGTTCGTAGTTGTGGGGTTCGTAGTTGTGCAGTTTTTAGTTGTGGAGTATCTACTTGTGGAGTTTCCATTTGTGGTGTTTCTAGCTGTGGAGTTTCTAGTTGCGGAGTTTCTAGATGCAGAGTTTCTAGTTGCGGAGTTTTCTAGTTGTGGAGATTCTAGTGGCGGAGTTTCTAGTTGCGGAGTTTCTAGTTGCGGAGTTTCAAGTTGTGGAGTTTCTAGTTGTGGAGTTTCTAGTTGTGGAGTTTTTAGTTGTGGAGTTTCTAATTGTGGAGCTTCTTGATAAGGAGTTTCTAGTTGTGAAGTTTCTAGTTGTGGATTTTCGATTTGTGGAGTTTCTAGTTGCGAAGTTTCTAGGTGGGGTGTTTCTACTTGAGGTAATAGTTGCGGATTTTCTAGTTGCAGAGTTTTAAGTTGTCGAGTTTCTAGTTGCGGAGTCTCTAGTTGTGGAGTTTCTAGTTGCGGAGTTTCTAGCTGTGGAGTTTCTAGTTGCGGAGACTCTAGTTGTGCAGTCTCTGGTTTTGGAGACTCTGGTTGGGGAGTTTCTAGTTGTGGAGTTTCTAGTTGTGGAGTTTTAGTTGTGGAATTTATAGGTGTGGAGTTTCTAGTTGTTGAGTTTCTAGTTGTGGGGTTTCTAGTTGTGGAAATTCTAGCTGTGGAGTTTCTACTTATGGAATATCTAGTTGTGGAGTTTCTAGTTGTGGAGTTTCTTGTTGGGGAGTTTCTAGTTGCGGAGTTTCTAGTTGCGGAGTTTCCAGTTGGGGAGTTTCTACTTGGGTTTATAGTTGTTGATTTGCTAGTTGCAGAGTTTCGAGTTGCGGAGTTTCCAGTTGGGGAGTTTCTACTTGGGTTTATAGTTGTTGATTTGCTAGTTGCAGAGTTTCGAGTTGCGGAGTTTCTAGTTGTGGATTTTCTGGCTGTGGAGTTTCTAGTTGCGGAGTTTCTAGTTGTGGAGTTTCTAGTTTTGAGGTTTGTAGTTGTTGAGTTTCTAGTTTTGAGGTTTCTAGTTGTGGAGTTTCTAGTTTTGAGGTTTCTAGTTGTGGAGTTTCTAGTTTTCGAGTTTCTTGTTGTGGAGTCTCTAGTTGTGGAGTTTCTAGTTGTGGAGTTTCTAGTTGCGAAGTCTCAAGTTGTTGAGTTTCTAGTTGTGGAGTTTCTAGTTGTGAAGTTTTAGTTGTGGAGTTTCAAGTTGTGGAATTCATAGGTGTGGAGTTTCTAGCTGTGGAGTTTATAGTTTTCGAGTTTCTAGTTACGGAGTTTCTAGTTGTGGAGTTTTTAGTTGTGGAGCTTTTAGTTGAGGAGTCGCTAGTTGTTGAGTCTCTAGTTGTGGAAGTTCTAGGTGTGGAGTTTCTAGTTGCGGAGTTTCTAGATGTGGAGTTTCTAGTTGTGGAGTTTCTGGCTGTGGAGTTTCTAGTTGCGGAGTTTTCTAGTTGTGGAGATTGTAATGGCGGAGTTTCTAGTTGCGGAGTTCCAAGTTGTGGAGTTTCTAGTTGTGGAGCTTCTAGTTCTGGGGTTCGTATTTGTGGGATTCGTAGTTGTGCAGTTTCTAGTTTTGCAGTCTCTAGATGTGGAGTTTCCAGTTGTGGAGTTTCTAGATGTGGAGTTTCTAGTTGCGGAGTTTGTAGTTGCAGAGTTTCTAGTTGTGGAGTTTTCTAGTTGTGGAGATTCTAGTGGCGGAGTTTCTAGTTGCGGAGTTTCAAATTGTGGAGTTTCTCGTTGTGGAGTTTCTAGTTGTGGATTTTCTAGCTGTGGAGTTTCTAGTTGCGAAGTTTTTAGTTGCGGAGTTTCTGGTTGTGGAGTTTCTAGTTGTGGAGTCTGTAGTTGTGGAGTATCTATTTGTTGGGTTTCAAGTTGTGGAGTTTCTAGTTGTGGAGTTTCTAGTTGTTGAATTTCTAGTAGTTGAGTTTCTAGTTGCCGAGTTTCTAGTTGCGAAATCTCAAGTCGTGGAGTTTCTAGCTGTGGAGTTTCTAGTTGCGGAGCTTCTAGTTGCGGAGTTTCTAGTTGTGGAGCTTTTAGTTCTGGGGTTCGTTGTTGTGGGGTTCGTAGTTGTGGAGTTTCTAGTTTTGGAGTCTCTAGTTGTGGAGTTTCCAGTTGTGGAGTTTTTAGCTGTGGAGTTTCTAGTTGCGGAGTTTCTAGTTGCAGAGTTTCTAGTTGTGGATTTTGTAGTTGTGGAGTATATAGTTGTGGTGTTTCAAGTTGTGGAGTTTCTAGTTGCGGAGTTTCCAGTTGCAGAGTTTCTAGTTCCGGAGTTTTCTAAGTTGTGGAGTTTCTAGTTGCGGAGTTTCTAGTTGTGGAGCTTCAAGTTGTGGAGTTTCTAGTTGTGGAGTTTCTAGTTATGGAGTTTGTAGTTGCCGAGTTTCTAGTTGCGCAATCTCAAGTCGTGGAGTTTCTAGCTGTGGAGTTTCTAGTTGCCGAGTTTCTAGTTGCAGAGTTTCTAGTTGTGGATTTTGTAGTTGTGGAGTATATAGTTGTGGTGTTTCAAGTTGTGGAGTTTCTAGTTGCGGAGTTTCTAGTTGCAGAGTTTCTAGTTCCGGAGTTTTCTAGTTGTGGAGTTTCTAGTTGCGGAGTTTCTAGTTGTGGAGCTTCAAGCTGTGGAGTTTCTCGTTGTGGAGTTTCTAGTTGTGGAGTTTGTAGTTGTGGAGTATCTAGTTGTGGACTTTCAAGTTGTGGAGTTTCTAGTTGTGGAGTTTCTAGTTGTTAATTTTCTAACTTTGGAGTTTCTATTTGCGGAGTTTCTAGCTGCAGAGTTTCTAGTTGTGGATTTTCTAGCTGTGGAATTTCTGGTTGCAGAGTTTTTAGTTGCGGTGTTTCTAGTTGTGGAGTTTCTAGTTGTTGAGTTTCTAGTTGCCGAGTTCTTTGGTTGCGAAGTCTCAAGTTGTAGGGTTTCTAGCTGTGGAGTTTCTAGTTGCGGAGTTTCTAGTTGCGGAGTTTCTAGTTGCGGAGTTTCTAGTTGTGCAGTTTTAGTTGTGGAGTCTCTAGTTGTGGAGTTTCTTGTTGTTGATTTTCTATCTGTGGAGTTTCTATTTGCGGAGTTTCTAGTTGCAGAGTTTCTAGTTGTTGAGTTTGTAGTTGCCGAGTTCTTTAGTTGCGAAGTCTCAAGTTGTAGAGTTTCTAGCTGTGGAGTTTCTAGTTGCAGAGTTTCTAGTTGCGGAGTTTCTAGTTGTGGAGTGTCTACTTGTTGAGTTTCTAGTTGTGGAGTTTCTATTTGTTGTTTTTAGTTTTCGAGTTTGTAGTTGTAGATTTTCTGGTTGCAGAGTTCCTAGTTTTGGAGTATCTAGTTGCGGAGTCTCTAATTGTGCAGTCTCTAGTTTTGGAGTCTCTAGTTGTGGAGTTTCTGGTTGTGGAGTTTATAGTTGTGGAATTTCTAACTGTGGAGATTCTACTTGTGGAGTTTCTAGTCGCAGAGTTTCTAGTTGTGGAGTTTCTAGTTGTGGAGTTTTAGTTGTGGAGTTTAAAGTTGTGGAATTTATAGGTGTGGAGTTTCTAGTTTGGAGTTTCTAGTTTTCGGGTTTCTAGTTACGGAGTTTCTAGTTACGGAGTTTCTAGTTGTGGAGTTTCTAGTTGTGGAGCTTTTAGTTGAGTTGTGGAGCTCTAGTTCTGGAGTTTCTAGTTGTGGAGTGTCTACTTGTGGAGTTTCTAGTTGTGGAGTTTCTAGCTGTGGAGTTTCTAGTTGCAGGGTTTCTAGTTTAGGAGTTTTCTAGTTGTGGAGTTTCTAGTTGCGGAGTTTCAAGTTGTGGAGTTTCTAGTTGTGGAGTTTTTAGTTGTGGAGTTTTTAGTTGTGGAGTTTCTAATTGTGGAGCTTCTTGATGGGGAGTTTCTAGTTGTGAAGTTTCTAGTTGTGGATTTTCGAGTTGTGGAGTTTCTAGTTGCGAAGTTTCTAGTTGGGGAGTTTCTACTTGAGTTTATAGTTGCGGATTTTCTAGTTGCAGAGTTTTAAGATGTCGAGTTTCTAGTTGCAAAGTCTCTAGTTGTGGAGTTTCTAGTTGCGGAGTTTCTAGCTGTGGAGTTTCAAGTTGCGGAGTCTCTAGTTGTGCAGTCTCTAGCTGTGGAGTCTCTGGCTGTGGAGTTTCTAGTTGTGGAGTTTCTAGTTGTGGAGTTTCTATTTGCTGAGTTTCTTGTTGCGGAGTTTCTAGTTGTGGATTTTCTGGCTGTGGAGTTTCTAGTTGCGGAGTTTCTAGTTGTGGAGTTTCTAGTTGTGAGGTTTGTAGTTGTTGAGTTTCTAGTTTTCGAGTTTCTAGTTGTGGAGTCTCTAGTTGTGGAGTTTCTAGTTGTGAAGTTTCCAGTTGCGAAGTCTCAAGTTGTTGAGTTTCTAGTTGTGGAGTTTCTAGTTGTGGGGTTCGTAGTTGTGGGGTTCGTAGTTGTGCAGTTTTTAGTTGTGGAGTATCTACTTGTGGAGTTTCCATTTGTGGTGTTTCTAGCTGTGGAGTTTCTAGTTGCGGAGTTTCTAGATGCAGAGTTTCTAGTTGCGGAGTTTTCTAGTTGTGGAGATTCTAGTGGCGGAGTTTCTAGTTGCGGAGTTCCAAGTTGTGGAGTTTCTAGTTGTGGAGTTTCTAGTTGTGGAATTTGTAGTTGTGGAGTATATAGCTGTGGTGTTTCAAGTTGTGGAATTTCTAGTGGCGGAGTTTCTAGCTGTAGAGTTTCTAGTTGCGGAGTTTTCTAGTTGTGGAGTTTCTAGTTGCGGAGTTTCTAGTTGCGGAGCTTCAAGTTGTGGAGTTTCTAGTTGTGGAGTTTCTAGTTGTGGAGTTTGTAGTTGTGGAGTATCTAGTTGTGGAGTTTCTAGTTGTGGAGTTTCTAGTTGCGGAGTTTTCTAGTTGCGGAGTCTGTAGTTGTGGAGTTTCTAGTTGTGGAATTTCTAGTTACGGAGTTTCTAGTTGTGGAGCTTTTAGTTGAGGAGTCTCTAGTTGTTGAGTCTGTAGTTGTGGAATTTCTAGTTGTGGAGTTTCTAGTTGTGGAGTTTCTAGTTGTGGAATTTCAAGTTGTGGAGTCTCTAGTGGCCGAGTGAGTTTCTAGTTGCGGAGTTTCTGTTTGTGGAGTTTCTAGTTGCGGAGCCAGTAGTTGTGGAGTTTCTAGTTGTGGAGTTTCTAGTGTTTGAATTTCTAGTTGCCGAGTTCTTTAGTTGCGAAGTCTCAAGTTGTGGAGTTTCTAGCTGTGAAGTTTCTAGTTGCGGAGTTTCTAGTTGCGGAGTTTCTAGTTGTGGAGTTTTTAGTTGAGGAGTCTCTAGTTGTGGGGTCTCTAGTTGTGAAGTTTCTAGTTGTGGAGTGTCTACTTGTGGAGTTTCTAGTTGTGGAGTTTCTAGTTGTGGAGTTTCTAGTCGTGGAGTCTGTAGTTGTGGAGTAGCTATTTGTTGGGTTTCAAGTTATGGAGTTTTTGGCTGTGGAGTTTTTAGTTGTGGAGTTTCTAGTTGTTGTGTTTCTAGTTGCCGAGTTTCTAGTTGCGAAGTCTCAAGTCGTGGAGTTTCTAGCTGCGGAGTTTCTAGTTGCGGAGCTTCTAGTGGCGGAGTTTCTAGTTGTGGAATTTGTAGTTGTGGAGTATCTAGTTTTGGTGTTTCAAGTTGTGGAGTTTCTAGTTGTGGATTTTCTGGCTGTGGAGTTTCTAGTTGCGGAGTTTCTAGTTGTGGAGTTTCTAGTTGTGAGGTTTGTAGTTGTTGAGTTTCTAGTTTTCGAGTTTCTAGTTGTGGAGTCTCTAGTTGTGGAGTTTCTAGTTGTGAAGTTTCCAGTTGCGAAGTCTCAAGTTGTTGAGTTTCTAGTTGTGGAGTTTCTAGTTGTGGGGTTCGTAGTTGTGGGGTTCGTAGTTGTGCAGTTTTTAGTTGTGGAGTATCTACTTGTGGAGTTTCCATTTGTGGTGTTTCTAGCTGTGGAGTTTCTAGTTGCGGAGTTTCTAGATGCAGAGTTTCTAGTTGCGGAGTTTTCTAGTTGTTGAGATTCTAGTGGCGGAGTTTCTAGTTGCGGAGTTTCTAGTTGCGGAGTTTCAAGTTGTGGAGTTTCTAGTTGTGGAGTTTCTAGTTGTGGAGTTTTTAGTTGTGGAGTTTCTAATTGTGGAGCTTCTTGATAAGGAGTTTCTAGTTGTGAAGTTTCTAGTTGTGGATTTTCGATTTGTGGAGTTTCTAGTTGCGAAGTTTCTAGGTGGGGTGTTTCTACTTGAGGTAATAGTTGCGGATTTTCTAGTTGCCGAGTTTTAAGTTGTCGAGTTTCTAGTTGCGGAGTCTCTAGTTGTAGAGTTTCTAGTTGCGGAGTTTCTAGCTGTGGAGTTTCTAGTTGCGGAGACTCTAGTTGTGCAGTCTCTGGTTTTGGAGTCTCTGGTTGGGGAGTTTCTAGTTGTGGAGTTTCTAGTTGTGGAGTTTTAGTTGTGGAATTTATAGGTGTGGAGTTTCTAGTTGTTGAGTTTCTAGTTGTGGGGTTTCTAGTTGTGGAAATTCTAGCTGTGGAGTTTCTACTTATGGAATATCTAGTTGTGGAGTTTCTAGTTGTGGAGTTTCTTGTTGGGGAGTTTCTAGTTGCGGAGTTTCTAGTTGCGGAGTTTCCAGTTGGGGAGTTTCTACTTGGGTTTATAGTTGTTGATTTGCTAGTTGCAGAGTTTCGAGTTGCGGAGTTTCCAGTTGGGGAGTTTCTACTTGGGTTTATAGTTGTTGATTTGCTAGTTGCAGAGTTTCGAGTTGCGGAGTTTCTAGTTGTGGATTATCTGGCTGTGGAGTTTCTAGTTGCGGAGTTTCTAGTTGTGGAGTTTCTAGTTTTGAGGTTTGTAGTTGTTGAGTTTCTAGTTTTGAGGTTTCTAGTTGTGGAGTTTCTAGTTTTGAGGTTTCTAGTTGTGGAGTTTCTAGTTTTCGAGTTTCTTGTTGTGGAGTCTCTAGTTGTGGAGTTTCTAGTTGTGGAGTTTCTAGTTGCGAAGTCTCAAGTTGTTGAGTTTCTAGTTGTGGAGTTTCTAGTTGTGAAGTTTTAGTTGTGGAGTTTCAAGTTGTGGAATTCATAGGTGTGGAGTTTCTAGCTGTGGAGTTTATAGTTTTCGAGTTTCTAGTTACGGAGTTTCTAGTTGTGGAGTTTTTAGTTGTGGAGCTTTTAGTTGAGGAGTCGCTAGTTGTTGAGTCTCTAGTTGTGGAAGTTCTAGGTGTGGAGTTTCTAGTTGCGGAGTTTCTTGTTGCGGAGTTTCTAGATGTGGAGTTTCTAGTTGTGGAGTTTCTGGCTGTGGAGTTTCTAGTTGCGGAGTTTTCTAGTTGTGGAGATTGTAATGGCGGAGTTTCTAGTTGCGGAGTTCCAAGTTGTGGAGTTTCTAGTTGTGGAGCTTCTAGTTCTGGGGTTCGTATTTGTGGGATTCGTAGTTGTGCAGTTTCTAGTTTTGCAGTCTCTAGATGTGGAGTTTCCAGTTGTGGAGTTTCTAGATGTGGAGTTTCTAGTTGCGGAGTTTCTAGTTGCAGAGTTTCTAGTTGTGGAGTTTTCTAGTTGTGGAGATTCTAGTGGCGGAGTTTCTAGTTGCGGAGTTTCAAATTGTGGAGTTTCTCGTTGTGGAGTTTCTAGTTGTGGATTTTCTAGCTGTGGAGTTTCTAGTTGCGAAGTTTTTAGTTGCGGAGTTTCTGGTTGTGGAGTTTCTAGTTGTGGAGTCTGTAGTTGTGGAGTATCTATTTGTTGGGTTTCAAGTTGTGGAGTTTCTAGTTGCGGAGTTTCTAGTTGTTGAATTTCTAGTAGTTGAGTTTCTAGTTGCCGAGTTTCTAGTTGCGAAATCTCAAGTCGTGGAGTTTCTAGCTGTGGAGTTTCTAGTTGCGGAGCTTCTAGTTGCGGAGTTTCTAGTTGTGGAGCTTTTAGTTCTGGGGTTCGTTGTTGTGGGGTTCGTAGTTGTGGAGTTTCTAGTTTTGGAGTCTCTAGTTGTGGAGTTTCCAGTTGTGGAGTTTCTAGCTGTGGAGTTTCTAGTTGCGGAGTTTCTAGTTGCAGAGTTTCTAGTTGTGGATTTTGTAGTTGTGGAGTATATAGTTGTGGTGTTTCAAGTTGTGGAGTTTCTAGTTGCGGAGTTTCCAGTTGCAGAGATTCTAGTTCCGGAGTTTTCTAAGTTGTGGAGTTTCTAGTTTCGGAGTTTCTAGTTGCGGAGCTTCAAGTTGTGGAGTTTCTAGTTGTGGAGTTTCTAGTTGTGGAGTTTGTAGTTGTGGAGTATCTAGTTGTGGAGTTTCTAGTTGTGGAGTTTCTAGTTGCGGAGTTTTCTAGTTGCGGAGTCTGTAGTTGTGGAGTTTCTAGTTGTGGAATTTCTAGTTACGGAGTTTCTAGTTGTGGAGCTTTTAGTTGAGGAGTCTCTAGTTGTTGAGTCTGTAGTTGTGGAATTTCTAGTTGTGGAGTTTCTAGTTGTGGAGTTTCTAGTTGTGGAATTTCAAGTTGTGGAGTCTCTAGTGGCGGAGTGAGTTTCTAGTTGCGGAGTTTCTGTTTGTGGAGTTTCTAGTTGCGGAGCCAGTAGTTGTGGAGTTTCTAGTTGTGGAGTTTCTAGTGTTTGAATTTCTAGTTGCCGAGTTCTTTAGTTGCGAAGTCTCAAGTTGTGGAGTTTCTAGCTGTGAAGTTTCTAGTTGCGGAGTTTCTAGTTGCGGAGTTTCTAGTTGTGGAGTTTTTAGTTGAGGAGTCTCTAGTTGTGGGGTCTCTAGTTGTGAAGTTTCTAGTTGTGGAGTGTCTACTTGTGGAGTTTCTAGTTGTGGAGTTTCTAGTTGTGGAGTTTCTAGTCGTGGAGTCTGTAGTTGTGGAGTAGCTATTTGTTGGGTTTCAAGTTATGGAGTTTTTGGCTGTGGAGTTTTTAGTTGTGGAGTTTCTAGTTGTTGTGTTTCTAGTTGCCGAGTTTCTAGTTGCGAAGTCTCAAGTCGTGGAGTTTCTAGCTGCGGAGTTTCTAGTTGCGGAGCTTCTAGTGGCGGAGTTTCTAGTTGTGGAATTTGTAGTTGTGGAGTATCTAGTTTTGGTGTTTCAAGTTGTGGAGTTTCTAGTTGTGGATTTTCTGGCTGTGGAGTTTCTAGTTGCGGAGTTTCTAGTTGTGGAGTTTCTAGTTGTGAGGTTTGTAGTTGTTGAGTTTCTAGTTTTCGAGTTTCTAGTTGTGGAGTCTCTAGTTGTGGAGTTTCTAGTTGTGAAGTTTCCAGTTGCGAAGTCTCAAGTTGTTGAGTTTCTAGTTGTGGAGTTTCTAGTTGTGGGGTTCGTAGTTGTGGGGTTCGTAGTTGTGCAGTTTTTAGTTGTGGAGTATCTACTTGTGGAGTTTCCATTTGTGGTGTTTCTAGCTGTGGAGTTTCTAGTTGCGGAGTTTCTAGATGCAGAGTTTCTAGTTGCGGAGTTTTCTAGTTGTGGAGATTCTAGTGGCGGAGTTTCTAGTTGCGGAGTTTCTAGTTGCGGAGTTTCAAGTTGTGGAGTTTCTAGTTGTGGAGTTTCTAGTTGTGGAGTTTTTAGTTGTGGAGTTTCTAATTGTGGAGCTTCTTGATAAGGAGTTTCTAGTTGTGAAGTTTCTAGTTGTGGATTTTCGATTTGTGGAGTTTCTAGTTGCGAAGTTTCTAGGTGGGGTGTTTCTACTTGAGGTAATAGTTGCGGATTTTCTAGTTGCAGAGTTTTAAGTTGTCGAGTTTCTAGTTGCGGAGTCTCTAGTTGTGGAGTTTCTAGTTGCGGAGTTTCTAGCTGTGGAGTTTCTAGTTGCGGAGACTCTAGTTGTGCAGTCTCTGGTTTTGGAGACTCTGGTTGGGGAGTTTCTAGTTGTGGAGTTTCTAGTTGTGGAGTTTTAGTTGTGGAATTTATAGGTGTGGAGTTTCTAGTTGTTGAGTTTCTAGTTGTGGGGTTTCTAGTTGTGGAAATTCTAGCTGTGGAGTTTCTACTTATGGAATATCTAGTTGTGGAGTTTCTAGTTGTGGAGTTTCTTGTTGGGGAGTTTCTAGTTGCGGAGTTTCTAGTTGCGGAGTTTCCAGTTGGGGAGTTTCTACTTGGGTTTATAGTTGTTGATTTGCTAGTTGCAGAGTTTCGAGTTGCGGAGTTTCCAGTTGGGGAGTTTCTACTTGGGTTTATAGTTGTTGATTTGCTAGTTGCAGAGTTTCGAGTTGCGGAGTTTCTAGTTGTGGATTTTCTGGCTGTGGAGTTTCTAGTTGCGGAGTTTCTAGTTGTGGAGTTTCTAGTTTTGAGGTTTGTAGTTGTTGAGTTTCTAGTTTTGAGGTTTCTAGTTGTGGAGTTTCTAGTTTTGAGGTTTCTAGTTGTGGAGTTTCTAGTTTTCGAGTTTCTTGTTGTGGAGTCTCTAGTTGTGGAGTTTCTAGTTGTGGAGTTTCTAGTTGCGAAGTCTCAAGTTGTTGAGTTTCTAGTTGTGGAGTTTCTAGTTGTGAAGTTTTAGTTGTGGAGTTTCAAGTTGTGGAATTCATAGGTGTGGAGTTTCTAGCTGTGGAGTTTATAGTTTTCGAGTTTCTAGTTACGGAGTTTCTAGTTGTGGAGTTTTTAGTTGTGGAGCTTTTAGTTGAGGAGTCGCTAGTTGTTGAGTCTCTAGTTGTGGAAGTTCTAGGTGTGGAGTTTCTAGTTGCGGAGTTTCTTGTTGCGGAGTTTCTAGATGTGGAGTTTCTAGTTGTGGAGTTTCTGGCTGTGGAGTTTCTAGTTGCGGAGTTTTCTAGTTGTGGAGATTGTAATGGCGGAGTTTCTAGTTGCGGAGTTCCAAGTTGTGGAGTTTCTAGTTGTGGAGCTTCTAGTTCTGGGGTTCGTATTTGTGGGATTCGTAGTTGTGCAGTTTCTAGTTTTGCAGTCTCTAGATGTGGAGTTTCCAGTTGTGGAGTTTCTAGATGTGGAGTTTCTAGTTGCGGAGTTTGTAGTTGCAGAGTTTCTAGTTGTGGAGTTTTCTAGTTGTGGAGATTCTAGTGGCGGAGTTTCTAGTTGCGGAGTTTCAAATTGTGGAGTTTCTCGTTGTGGAGTTTCTAGTTGTGGATTTTCTAGCTGTGGAGTTTCTAGTTGCGAAGTTTTTAGTTGCGGAGTTTCTGGTTGTGGAGTTTCTAGTTGTGGAGTCTGTAGTTGTGGAGTATCTATTTGTTGGGTTTCAAGTTGTGGAGTTTCTAGTTGTGGAGTTTCTAGTTGTTGAATTTCTAGTAGTTGAGTTTCTAGTTGCCGAGTTTCTAGTTGCGAAATCTCAAGTCGTGGAGTTTCTAGCTGTGGAGTTTCTAGTTGCGGAGCTTCTAGTTGCGGAGTTTCTAGTTGTGGAGCTTTTAGTTTTGGGGTTCGTTGTTGTGGGGTTCGTAGTTGTGGAGTTTCTAGTTTTGGAGTCTCTAGTTGTGGAGTTTCCAGTTGTGGAGTTTTTAGCTGTGGAGTTTCTAGTTGCGGAGTTTCTAGTTGCAGAGTTTCTAGTTGTGGATTTTGTAGTTGTGGAGTATATAGTTGTGGTGTTTCAAGTTGTGGAGTTTCTAGTTGCGGAGTTTCCAGTTGCAGAGTTTCTAGTTCCGGAGTTTTCTAAGTTGTGGAGTTTCTAGTTGCGGAGTTTCTAGTTGTGGAGCTTCAAGTTGTGGAGTTTCTAGTTGTGGAGTTTCTAGTTATGGAGTTTGTAGTTGCCGAGTTTCTAGTTGCGCAATCTCAAGTCGTGGAGTTTCTAGCTGTGGAGTTTCTAGTTGCCGAGTTTCTAGTTGCAGAGTTTCTAGTTGTGGATTTTGTAGTTGTGGAGTATATAGTTGTGGTGTTTCAAGTTGTGGAGTTTCTAGTTGCGGAGTTTCTAGTTGCAGAGTTTCTAGTTCCGGAGTTTTCTAGTTGTGGAGTTTCTAGTTGCGGAGTTTCTAGTTGTGGAGCTTCAAGCTGTGGAGTTTCTCGTTGTGGAGTTTCTAGTTGTGGAGTTTGTAGTTGTGGAGTATCTAGTTGTGGACTTTCAAGTTGTGGAGTTTCTAGTTGTGGAGTTTCTAGTTGTTAATTTTCTAACTTTGGAGTTTCTATTTGCGGAGTTTCTAGCTGCAGAGTTTCTAGTTGTGGATTTTCTAGCTGTGGAATTTCTGGTTGCAGAGTTTTTAGTTGCGGTGTTTCTAGTTGTGGAGTTTCTAGTTGTTGAGTTTCTAGTTGCCGAGTTCTTTGGTTGCGAAGTCTCAAGTTGTAGGGTTTCTAGCTGTGGAGTTTCTAGTTGCGGAGTTTCTAGTTGCGGAGTTTCTAGTTGCGGAGTTTCTAGTTGTGCAGTTTTAGTTGTGGAGTCTCTAGTTGTGGAGTTTCTTGTTGTTGATTTTCTATCTGTGGAGTTTCTATTTGCGGAGTTTCTAGTTGCAGAGTTTCTAGTTGTTGAGTTTGTAGTTGCCGAGTTCTTTAGTTGCGAAGTCTCAAGTTGTAGAGTTTCTAGCTGTGGAGTTTCTAGTTGCAGAGTTTCTAGTTGCGGAGTTTCTAGTTGTGGAGTGTCTACTTGTTGAGTTTCTAGTTGTGGAGTTTCTATTTGTTGTTTTTAGTTTTCGAGTTTGTAGTTGTAGATTTTCTGGTTGCAGAGTTCCTAGTTTTGGAGTATCTAGTTGCGGAGTCTCTAATTGTGCAGTCTCTAGTTTTGGAGTCTCTAGTTGTGGAGTTTCTGGTTGTGGAGTTTATAGTTGTGGAATTTCTAACTGTGGAGATTCTACTTGTGGAGTTTCTAGTCGCAGAGTTTCTAGTTGTGGAGTTTCTAGTTGTGGAGTTTTAGTTGTGGAGTTTAAAGTTGTGGAATTTATAGGTGTGGAGTTTCTAGTTGTGGAGTTTCTAGTTTTCGGGTTTCTAGTTACGGAGTTTCTAGTTACGGAGTTTCTAGTTGTGGAGTTTCTAGTTGTGGAGCTTTTAGTTGAGTTGTGGAGCTCTAGTTCTGGAGTTTCTAGTTGTGGAGTGTCTACTTGTGGAGTTTCTAGTTGTGGAGTTTCTAGCTGTGGAGTTTCTAGTTGCAGGGTTTCTAGTTTAGGAGTTTTCTAGTTGTGGAGTTTCTAGTTGCGGAGTTTCAAGTTGTGGAGTTTCTAGTTGTGGAGTTTCTAGTTGTGGAGTTTTTAGTTGTGGAGTTTCTAATTGTGGAGCTTCCTGATGGGGAGTTTCTAGTTGTGAAGTTTCTAGTTGTGGATTTTCGAGTTGTGGAGTTTCTAGTTGCGAAGTTTCTAGTTGGGGAGTTTCTACTTGAGTTTATAGTTGCGGATTTTCTAGTTGCAGAGTTTTAAGTTGTCGAGTTTCTAGTTGCAAAGTCTCTAGTTGTGGAGTTTCTAGTTGCGGAGTTTCTAGCTGTGGAGTTTCAAGTTGCGGAGTCTCTAGTTGTGCAGTCTCTAGCTGTGGAGTCTCTGGCTGTGGAGTTTCTAGTTGTGGAGTTTCTAGTTGTGGAGTTTCTATTTGCTGAGTTTCTTGTTGCGGAGTTTCTAGTTGTGGATTTTCTGGCTGTGGAGTTTCTAGTTGCGGAGTTTCTAGTTGTGGAGTTTCTAGTTGTGAGGTTTGTAGTTGTTGAGTTTCTAGTTTTCGAGTTTCTAGTTGTGGAGTCTCTAGTTGTGGAGTTTCTAGTTGTGAAGTTTCCAGTTGCGAAGTCTCAAGTTGTTGAGTTTCTAGTTGTGGAGTTTCTAGTTGTGGGGTTCGTAGTTGTGGGGTTCGTAGTTGTGCAGTTTTTAGTTGTGGAGTATCTACTTGTGGAGTTTCCATTTGTGGTGTTTCTAGCTGTGGAGTTTCTAGTTGCGGAGTTTCTAGATGCAGAGTTTCTAGTTGCGGAGTTTTCTAGTTGTGGAGATTCTAGTGGCGGAGTTTCTAGTTGCGGAGTTCCAAGTTGTGGAGTTTCTAGTTGTGGAGTTTCTAGTTGTGGAATTTGTAGTTGTGGAGTATATAGCTGTGGTGTTTCAAGTTGTGGAATTTCTAGTGGCGGAGTTTCTAGCTGTAGAGTTTCTAGTTGCGGAGTTTTCTAGTTGTGGAGTTTCTAGTTGCGGAGTTTCTAGTTGCGGAGCTTCAAGTTGTGGAGTTTCTAGTTGTGGAGTTTCTAGTTGTGGAGTTTGTAGTTGTGGAGTATCTAGTTGTGGAGTTTCTAGTTGTGGAGTTTCTAGTTGCGGAGTTTTCTAGTTGCGGAGTCTGTAGTTGTGGAGTTTCTAGTTGTGGAATTTCTAGTTACGGAGTTTCTAGTTGTGGAGCTTTTAGTTGAGGAGTCTCTAGTTGTTGAGTCTGTAGTTGTGGAATTTCTAGTTGTGGAGTTTCTAGTTGTGGAGTTTCTAGTTGTGGAATTTCAAGTTGTGGAGTCTCTAGTGGCGGAGTGAGTTTCTAGTTGCGGAGTTTCTGTTTGTGGAGTTTCTAGTTGCGGAGCCAGTAGTTGTGGAGTTTCTAGTTGTGGAGTTTCTAGTGTTTGAATTTCTAGTTGCCGAGTTCTTTAGTTGCGAAGTCTCAAGTTGTGGAGTTTCTAGCTGTGAAGTTTCTAGTTGCGGAGTTTCTAGTTGCGGAGTTTCTAGTTGTGGAGTTTTTAGTTGAGGAGTCTCTAGTTGTGGGGTCTCTAGTTGTGAAGTTTCTAGTTGTGGAGTGTCTACTTGTGGAGTTTCTAGTTGTGGAGTTTCTAGTTGTGGAGTTTCTAGTCGTGGAGTCTGTAGTTGTGGAGTAGCTATTTGTTGGGTTTCAAGTTATGGAGTTTTTGGCTGTGGAGTTTTTAGTTGTGGAGTTTCTAGTTGTTGTGTTTCTAGTTGCCGAGTTTCTAGTTGCGAAGTCTCAAGTCGTGGAGTTTCTAGCTGCGGAGTTTCTAGTTGCGGAGCTTCTAGTGGCGGAGTTTCTAGTTGTGGAATTTGTAGTTGTGGAGTATCTAGTTTTGGTGTTTCAAGTTGTGGAGTTTCTAGTTGTGGATTTTCTGGCTGTGGAGTTTCTAGTTGCGGAGTTTCTAGTTGTGGAGTTTCTAGTTGTGAGGTTTGTAGTTGTTGAGTTTCTAGTTTTCGAGTTTCTAGTTGTGGAGTCTCTAGTTGTGGAGTTTCTAGTTGTGAAGTTTCCAGTTGCGAAGTCTCAAGTTGTTGAGTTTCTAGTTGTGGAGTTTCTAATTGTGGGGTTCGTAGTTGTGGGGTTCGTAGTTGTGCAGTTTTTAGTTGTGGAGTATCTACTTGTGGAGTTTCCATTTGTGGTGTTTCTAGCTGTGGAGTTTCTAGTTGCGGAGTTTCTAGATGCAGAGTTTCTAGTTGCGGAGTTTTCTAGTTGTGGAGATTCTAGTGGCGGAGTTTCTAGTTGCGGAGTTTCTAGTTGCGGAGTTTCAAGTTGTGGAGTTTCTAGTTGTGGAGTTTCTAGTTGTGGAGTTTTTAGTTGTGGAGTTTCTAATTGTGGAGCTTCTTGATAAGGAGTTTCTAGTTGTGAAGTTTCTAGTTGTGGATTTTCGATTTGTGGAGTTTCTAGTTGCGAAGTTTCTAGGTGGGGTGTTTCTACTTGAGGTAATAGTTGCGGATTTTCTAGTTGCAGAGTTTTAAGTTGTCGAGTTTCTAGTTGCGGAGTCTCTAGTTGTAGAGTTTCTAGTTGCGGAGTTTCTAGCTGTGGAGTTTCTAGTTGCGGAGACTCTAGTTGTGCAGTCTCTGGTTTTGGAGTCTCTGGTTGGGGAGTTTCTAGTTGTGGAGTTTCTAGTTGTGGAGTTTTAGTTGTGGAATTTATAGGTGTGGAGTTTCTAGTTGTTGAGTTTCTAGTTGTGGGGTTTCTAGTTGTGGAAATTCTAGCTGTGGAGTTTCTACTTATGGAATATCTAGTTGTGGAGTTTCTAGTTGTGGAGTTTCTTGTTGGGGAGTTTCTAGTTGCGGAGTTTCTAGTTGCGGAGTTTCCAGTTGGGGAGTTTCTACTTGGGTTTATAGTTGTTGATTTGCTAGTTGCAGAGTTTCGAGTTGCGGAGTTTCCAGTTGGGGAGTTTCTGATTACAAATAAGCAGCGCACGACGTTTTACAAAAGAGAGACGATAGGGACACCGCTGCAACTCTCAACTAGTTTATTTCGTAAACGACTTTGTAAAACGTCGTGCGCTGCTTATTTGTAATCATGAACTATCACCAACTCGCCCAACTTTCGGTGTTACTGAGGGGAGTTTCTACTTGGGTTTATAGTTGTTGATTTGCTAGTTGCAGAGTTTCGAGTTGCGGAGTTTCTAGTTGTGGATTTTCTGGTTGTGGAGTTTCTAGTTGCGGAGTTTCTAGTTGTGGAGTTTCTAGTTTTGAGGTTTGTAGTTGTTGAGTTTCTAGTTTTGAGGTTTCTAGTTGTGGAGTTTCTAGTTTTGAGGTTTCTAGTTGTGGAGTTTCTAGTTTTCGAGTTTCTTGTTGTGGAGTCTCTAGTTGTGGAGTTTCTAGTTGTGGAGTTTCTAGTTGCGAAGTCTCAAGTTGTTGAGTTTCTAGTTGTGGAGTTTCTAGTTGTGAAGTTTTAGTTGTGGAGTTTCAAGTTGTGGAATTCATAGGTGTGGAGTTTCTAGCTGTGGAGTTTATAGTTTTCGAGTTTCTAGTTACGGAGTTTCTAGTTGTGGAGTTTTTAGTTGTGGAGCTTTTAGTTGAGGAGTCGCTAGTTGTTGAGTCTCTAGTTGTGGAAGTTCTAGGTGTGGAGTTTCTAGTTGCGGAGTTTCTTGTTGCCGAGTTTCTAGATGTGGAGTTTCTAGTTGTGGAGTTTCTGGCTGTGGAGTTTCTAGTTGCGGAGTTTTCTAGTTGTGGAGATTGTAATGGCGGAGTTTCTAGTTGCGGAGTTCCAAGTTGTGGAGTTTCTAGTTGTGGAGCTTCTAGTTCTGGGGTTCGTATTTGTGGGATTCGTAGTTGTGCAGTTTCTAGTTTTGCAGTCTCTAGATGTGGAGTTTCCAGTTGTGGAGTTTCTATATGTGGAGTTTCTAGTTGCGGAGTTTGTAGTTGCAGAGTTTCTAGTTGTGGAGTTTTCTAGTTGTGGAGATTCTAGTGGCGGAGTTTCTAGTTGCGGAGTTTCAAATTGTGGAGTTTCTCGTTGTGGAGTTTCTAGTTGTGGATTTTCTAGCTGTGGAGTTTCTAGTTGCGAAGTTTTTAGTTGCGGAGTTTCTGGTTGTGGAGTTTCTAGTTGTGGAGTCTGTAGTTGTGGAGTATCTATTTGTTGGGTTTCAAGTTGTGGAGTTTCTAGTTGTGGAGTTTCTAGTTGTTGAATTTCTAGTAGTTGAGTTTCTAGTTGCCGAGTTTCTAGTTGCGAAATCTCAAGTCGTGGAGTTTCTAGCTGTGGAGTTTCTAGTTGCGGAGCTTCTAGTTGCGGAGTTTCTAGTTGTGGAGCTTTTAGTTCTGGGGTTCGTTGTTGTGGGGTTCGTAGTTGTGGAGTTTCTAGTTTTGGGGTCTCTAGTTGTGGAGTTTCCAGTTGTGGAGTTTTTAGCTGTGGAGTTTCTAGTTGCGGAGTTTCTAGTTGCAGAGTTTCTAGTTGTGGATTTTGTAGTTGTGGAGTATATAGTTGTGGTGTTTCAAGTTGTGGAGTTTCTAGTTGCGGAGTTTCCAGTTGCAGAGTTTCTAGTTCCGGAGTTTTCTAAGTTGTGGAGTTTCTAGTTGCGGAGTTTCTAGTTGTGGAGCTTCAAGTTGTGGAGTTTCTAGTTGTGGAGTTTCTAGTTATGGAGTTTGTAGTTGCCGAGTTTCTAGTTGCGCAATCTCAAGTCGTGGAGTTTCTAGCTGTGGAGTTTCTAGTTGCCGAGTTTCTAGTTGCAGAGTTTCTAGTTGTGGATTTTGTAGTTGTGGAGTATATAGTTGTGGTGTTTCAAGTTGTGGAGTTTCTAGTTGCGGAGTTTCTAGTTGCAGAGTTTCTAGTTCCGGAGTTTTCTAGTTGTGGAGTTTCTAGTTGCGGAGTTTCTAGTTGTGGAGCTTCAAGCTGTGGAGTTTCTCGTTGTGGAGTTTCTAGTTGTGGAGTTTGTAGTTGTGGAGTATCTAGTTGTGGACTTTCAAGTTGTGGAGTTTCTAGTTGTTAATTTTCTAACTTTGGAGTTTCTATTTGCGGAGTTTCTAGCTGCAGAGTTTCTAGTTGTGGATTTTCTAGCTGTGGAATTTCTGGTTGCAGAGTTTTTAGTTGCGGTGTTTCTAGTTGTGGAGTTTCTAGTTGTTGAGTTTCTAGTTGCCGAGTTCTTTGGTTGCGAAGTCTCAAGTTGTAGGGTTTCTAGCTGTGGAGTTTCTAGTTGCGGAGTTTCTAGTTGCGGAGTTTCTAGTTGCGGAGTTTCTAGTTGTGCAGTTTTAGTTGTGGAGTCTCTAGTTGTGGAGTTTCTTGTTGTTGATTTTCTATCTGTGGAGTTTCTATTTGCGGAGTTTCTATTTGCAGAGTTTCTAGTTGTTGAGTTTGTAGTTGCCGAGTTCTTTAGTTGCGAAGTCTCAAGTTGTAGAGTTTCTAGCTGTGGAGTTTCTAGTTGCAGAGTTTCTAGTTGCGGAGTTTCTAGTTGTGGAGTGTCTACTTGTTGAGTTTCTAGTTGTGGAGTTTCTATTTGTTGTTTTTAGTTTTCGAGTTTGTAGTTGTAGATTTTCTGGTTGCAGAGTTCCTAGTTTTGGAGTATCTAGTTGCGGAGTCTCTAATTGTGCAGTCTCTAGTTTTGGAGTCTCTAGTTGTGGAGTTTCTGGTTGTGGAGTTTATAGTTGTGGAATTTCTAACTGTGGAGATTCTACTTGTGGAGTTTCTAGTCGCAGAGTTTCTAGTTGTGGAGTTTCTAGTTGTGGAGTTTTAGTTGTGGAGTTTAAAGTTGTGGAATTTATAGGTGTGGAGTTTCTAGTTGTGGAGTTTCTAGTTTTCGGGTTTCTAGTTACGGAGTTTCTAGTTACGGAGTTTCTAGTTGTGGAGTTTCTAGTTGTGGAGCTTTTAGTTGAGTTGTGGAGCTCTAGTTCTGGAGTTTCTAGTTGTGGAGTGTCTACTTGTGGAGTTTCTAGTTGTGGAGTTTCTAGCTGTGGAGTTTCTAGTTGCAGGGTTTCTAGTTTAGGAGTTTTCTAGTTGTGGAGTTTCTAGTTGCGGAGTTTCAAGTTGTGGAGTTTCTAGTTGTGGAGTTTCTAGTTGTGGAGTTTCTAGTTGTGGAGTTTCTAATTGTGGAGCTTCTTGATGGGGAGTTTCTAGTTGTGAAGTTTCTAGTTGTGGATTTTCGAGTTGTGGAGTTTCTAGTTGCGAAGTTTCTAGTTGGGGAGTTTCTACTTGAGTTTATAGTTGCGGATTTTCTAGTTGCAGAGTTTTAAGTTGTCGAGTTTCTAGTTGCAAAGTCTCTAGTTGTGGAGTTTCTAGTTGCGGAGTTTCTAGCTGTGGAATTTCAAGTTGTGGAGTCTCTAGTGGCGGAGTGAGTTTCTAGTTGCGGAGTTTCTGTTTGTGGAGTTTCTAGTTGCGGAGCCAGTAGTTGTGGAGTTTCTAGTTGTGGAGTTTCTAGTGTTTGAATTTCTAGTTGCCGAGTTCTTTAGTTGCGAAGTCTCAAGTTGTGGAGTTTCTAGCTGTGAAGTTTCTAGTTGCGGAGTTTCTAGTTGCGGAGTTTCTAGTTGTGGAGTTTTTAGTTGAGGAGTCTCTAGTTGTGGGGTCTCTAGTTGTGAAGTTTCTAGTTGTGGAGTGTCTACTTGTGGAGTTTCTAGTTGTGGAGTTTCTAGTTGTGGAGTTTCTAGTCGTGGAGTCTGTAGTTGTGGAGTAGCTATTTGTTGGGTTTCAAGTTATGGAGTTTTTGGCTGTGGAGTTTTTAGTTGTGGAGTTTCTAGTTGTTGTGTTTCTAGTTGCCGAGTTTCTAGTTGCGAAGTCTCAAGTCGTGGAGTTTCTAGCTGCGGAGTTTCTAGTTGCGGAGCTTCTAGTGGCGGAGTTTCTAGTTGTGGAATTTGTAGTTGTGGAGTATCTAGTTTTGGTGTTTCAAGTTGTGGAGTTTCTAGTTGTGGATTTTCTGGCTGTGGAGTTTCTAGTTGCGGAGTTTCTAGTTGTGGAGTTTCTAGTTGTGAGGTTTGTAGTTGTTGAGTTTCTAGTTTTCGAGTTTCTAGTTGTGGAGTCTCTAGTTGTGGAGTTTCTAGTTGTGAAGTTTCCAGTTGCGAAGTCTCAAGTTGTTGAGTTTCTAGTTGTGGAGTTTCTAATTGTGGGGTTCGTAGTTGTGGGGTTCGTAGTTGTGCAGTTTTTAGTTGTGGAGTATCTACTTGTGGAGTTTCCATTTGTGGTGTTTCTAGCTGTGGAGTTTCTAGTTGCGGAGTTTCTAGATGCAGAGTTTCTAGTTGCGGAGTTTTCTAGTTGTGGAGATTCTAGTGGCGGAGTTTCTAGTTGCGGAGTTTCTAGTTGCGGAGTTTCAAGTTGTGGAGTTTCTAGTTGTGGAGTTTCTAGTTGTGGAGTTTTTAGTTGTGGAGTTTCTAATTGTGGAGCTTCTTGATAAGGAGTTTCTAGTTGTGAAGTTTCTAGTTGTGGATTTTCGATTTGTGGAGTTTCTAGTTGCGAAGTTTCTAGGTGGGGTGTTTCTACTTGAGGTAATAGTTGCGGATTTTCTAGTTGCAGAGTTTTAAGTTGTCGAGTTTCTAGTTGCGGAGTCTCTAGTTGTAGAGTTTCTAGTTGCGGAGTTTCTAGCTGTGGAGTTTCTAGTTGCGGAGACTCTAGTTGTGCAGTCTCTGGTTTTGGAGTCTCTGGTTGGGGAGTTTCTAGTTGTGGAGTTTCTAGTTGTGGAGTTTTAGTTGTGGAATTTATAGGTGTGGAGTTTCTAGTTGTTGAGTTTCTAGTTGTGGGGTTTCTAGTTGTGGAAATTCTAGCTGTGGAGTTTCTACTTATGGAATATCTAGTTGTGGAGTTTCTAGTTGTGGAGTTTCTTGTTGGGGAGTTTCTAGTTGCGGAGTTTCTAGTTGCGGAGTTTCCAGTTGGGGAGTTTCTACTTGGGTTTATAGTTGTTGATTTGCTAGTTGCAGAGTTTCGAGTTGCGGAGTTTCCAGTTGGGGAGTTTCTGATTACAAATAAGCAGCGCACGACGTTTTACAAAAGAGAGACGATAGGGACACCGCTGCAACTCTCAACTAGTTTATTTCGTAAACGACTTTGTAAAACGTCGTGCGCTGCTTATTTGTAATCATGAACTATCACCAACTCGCCCAACTTTCGGTGTTACTGAGGGGAGTTTCTACTTGGGTTTATAGTTGTTGATTTGCTAGTTGCAGAGTTTCGAGTTGCGGAGTTTCTAGTTGTGGATTTTCTGGTTGTGGAGTTTCTAGTTGCGGAGTTTCTAGTTGTGGAGTTTCTAGTTTTGAGGTTTGTAGTTGTTGAGTTTCTAGTTTTGAGGTTTCTAGTTGTGGAGTTTCTAGTTTTGAGGTTTCTAGTTGTGGAGTTTCTAGTTTTCGAGTTTCTTGTTGTGGAGTCTCTAGTTGTGGAGTTTCTAGTTGTGGAGTTTCTAGTTGCGAAGTCTCAAGTTGTTGAGTTTCTAGTTGTGGAGTTTCTAGTTGTGAAGTTTTAGTTGTGGAGTTTCAAGTTGTGGAATTCATAGGTGTGGAGTTTCTAGCTGTGGAGTTTATAGTTTTCGAGTTTCTAGTTACGGAGTTTCTAGTTGTGGAGTTTTTAGTTGTGGAGCTTTTAGTTGAGGAGTCGCTAGTTGTTGAGTCTCTAGTTGTGGAAGTTCTAGGTGTGGAGTTTCTAGTTGCGGAGTTTCTTGTTGCCGAGTTTCTAGATGTGGAGTTTCTAGTTGTGGAGTTTCTGGCTGTGGAGTTTCTAGTTGCGGAGTTTTCTAGTTGTGGAGATTGTAATGGCGGAGTTTCTAGTTGCGGAGTTCCAAGTTGTGGAGTTTCTAGTTGTGGAGCTTCTAGTTCTGGGGTTCGTATTTGTGGGATTCGTAGTTGTGCAGTTTCTAGTTTTGCAGTCTCTAGATGTGGAGTTTCCAGTTGTGGAGTTTCTATATGTGGAGTTTCTAGTTGCGGAGTTTGTAGTTGCAGAGTTTCTAGTTGTGGAGTTTTCTAGTTGTGGAGATTCTAGTGGCGGAGTTTCTAGTTGCGGAGTTTCAAATTGTGGAGTTTCTCGTTGTGGAGTTTCTAGTTGTGGATTTTCTAGCTGTGGAGTTTCTAGTTGCGAAGTTTTTAGTTGCGGAGTTTCTGGTTGTGGAGTTTCTAGTTGTGGAGTCTGTAGTTGTGGAGTATCTATTTGTTGGGTTTCAAGTTGTGGAGTTTCTAGTTGTGGAGTTTCTAGTTGTTGAATTTCTAGTAGTTGAGTTTCTAGTTGCCGAGTTTCTAGTTGCGAAATCTCAAGTCGTGGAGTTTCTAGCTGTGGAGTTTCTAGTTGCGGAGCTTCTAGTTGCGGAGTTTCTAGTTGTGGAGCTTTTAGTTCTGGGGTTCGTTGTTGTGGGGTTCGTAGTTGTGGAGTTTCTAGTTTTGGGGTCTCTAGTTGTGGAGTTTCCAGTTGTGGAGTTTTTAGCTGTGGAGTTTCTAGTTGCGGAGTTTCTAGTTGCAGAGTTTCTAGTTGTGGATTTTGTAGTTGTGGAGTATATAGTTGTGGTGTTTCAAGTTGTGGAGTTTCTAGTTGCGGAGTTTCCAGTTGCAGAGTTTCTAGTTCCGGAGTTTTCTAAGTTGTGGAGTTTCTAGTTGCGGAGTTTCTAGTTGTGGAGCTTCAAGTTGTGGAGTTTCTAGTTGTGGAGTTTCTAGTTATGGAGTTTGTAGTTGCCGAGTTTCTAGTTGCGCAATCTCAAGTCGTGGAGTTTCTAGCTGTGGAGTTTCTAGTTGCCGAGTTTCTAGTTGCAGAGTTTCTAGTTGTGGATTTTGTAGTTGTGGAGTATATAGTTGTGGTGTTTCAAGTTGTGGAGTTTCTAGTTGCGGAGTTTCTAGTTGCAGAGTTTCTAGTTCCGGAGTTTTCTAGTTGTGGAGTTTCTAGTTGCGGAGTTTCTAGTTGTGGAGCTTCAAGCTGTGGAGTTTCTCGTTGTGGAGTTTCTAGTTGTGGAGTTTGTAGTTGTGGAGTATCTAGTTGTGGACTTTCAAGTTGTGGAGTTTCTAGTTGTTAATTTTCTAACTTTGGAGTTTCTATTTGCGGAGTTTCTAGCTGCAGAGTTTCTAGTTGTGGATTTTCTAGCTGTGGAATTTCTGGTTGCAGAGTTTTTAGTTGCGGTGTTTCTAGTTGTGGAGTTTCTAGTTGTTGAGTTTCTAGTTGCCGAGTTCTTTGGTTGCGAAGTCTCAAGTTGTAGGGTTTCTAGCTGTGGAGTTTCTAGTTGCGGAGTTTCTAGTTGCGGAGTTTCTAGTTGCGGAGTTTCTAGTTGTGCAGTTTTAGTTGTGGAGTCTCTAGTTGTGGAGTTTCTTGTTGTTGATTTTCTATCTGTGGAGTTTCTATTTGCGGAGTTTCTATTTGCAGAGTTTCTAGTTGTTGAGTTTGTAGTTGCCGAGTTCTTTAGTTGCGAAGTCTCAAGTTGTAGAGTTTCTAGCTGTGGAGTTTCTAGTTGCAGAGTTTCTAGTTGCGGAGTTTCTAGTTGTGGAGTGTCTACTTGTTGAGTTTCTAGTTGTGGAGTTTCTATTTGTTGTTTTTAGTTTTCGAGTTTGTAGTTGTAGATTTTCTGGTTGCAGAGTTCCTAGTTTTGGAGTATCTAGTTGCGGAGTCTCTAATTGTGCAGTCTCTAGTTTTGGAGTCTCTAGTTGTGGAGTTTCTGGTTGTGGAGTTTATAGTTGTGGAATTTCTAACTGTGGAGATTCTACTTGTGGAGTTTCTAGTCGCAGAGTTTCTAGTTGTGGAGTTTCTAGTTGTGGAGTTTTAGTTGTGGAGTTTAAAGTTGTGGAATTTATAGGTGTGGAGTTTCTAGTTGTGGAGTTTCTAGTTTTCGGGTTTCTAGTTACGGAGTTTCTAGTTACGGAGTTTCTAGTTGTGGAGTTTCTAGTTGTGGAGCTTTTAGTTGAGTTGTGGAGCTCTAGTTCTGGAGTTTCTAGTTGTGGAGTGTCTACTTGTGGAGTTTCTAGTTGTGGAGTTTCTAGCTGTGGAGTTTCTAGTTGCAGGGTTTCTAGTTTAGGAGTTTTCTAGTTGTGGAGTTTCTAGTTGCGGAGTTTCAAGTTGTGGAGTTTCTAGTTGTGGAGTTTCTAGTTGTGGAGTTTCTAGTTGTGGAGTTTCTAATTGTGGAGCTTCTTGATGGGGAGTTTCTAGTTGTGAAGTTTCTAGTTGTGGATTTTCGAGTTGTGGAGTTTCTAGTTGCGAAGTTTCTAGTTGGGGAGTTTCTACTTGAGTTTATAGTTGCGGATTTTCTAGTTGCAGAGTTTTAAGTTGTCGAGTTTCTAGTTGCAAAGTCTCTAGTTGTGGAGTTTCTAGTTGCGGAGTTTCTAGCTGTGGAATTTCAAGTTGTGGAGTCTCTAGTGGCGGAGTGAGTTTCTAGTTGCGGAGTTTCTGTTTGTGGAGTTTCTAGTTGCGGAGCCAGTAGTTGTGGAGTTTCTAGTTGTGGAGTTTCTAGTGTTTGAATTTCTAGTTGCCGAGTTCTTTAGTTGCGAAGTCTCAAGTTGTGGAGTTTCTAGCTGTGAAGTTTCTAGTTGCGGAGTTTCTAGTTGCGGAGTTTCTAGTTGTGGAGTTTTTAGTTGAGGAGTCTCTAGTTGTGGGGTCTCTAGTTGTGAAGTTTCTAGTTGTGGAGTGTCTACTTGTGGAGTTTCTAGTTGTGGAGTTTCTAGTTGTGGAGTTTCTAGTCGTGGAGTCTGTAGTTGTGGAGTAGCTATTTGTTGGGTTTCAAGTTATGGAGTTTTTGGCTGTGGAGTTTTTAGTTGTGGAGTTTCTAGTTGTTGTGTTTCTAGTTGCCGAGTTTCTAGTTGCGAAGTCTCAAGTCGTGGAGTTTCTAGCTGCGGAGTTTCTAGTTGCGGAGCTTCTAGTGGCGGAGTTTCTAGTTGTGGAATTTGTAGTTGTGGAGTATCTAGTTTTGGTGTTTCAAGTTGTGGAGTTTCTAGTTGTGGATTTTCTGGCTGTGGAGTTTCTAGTTGCGGAGTTTCTAGTTGTGGAGTTTCTAGTTGTGAGGTTTGTAGTTGTTGAGTTTCTAGTTTTCGAGTTTCTAGTTGTGGAGTCTCTAGTTGTGGAGTTTCTAGTTGTGAAGTTTCCAGTTGCGAAGTCTCAAGTTGTTGAGTTTCTAGTTGTGGAGTTTCTAGTTGTGGGGTTCGTAGTTGTGGGGTTCGTAGTTGTGCAGTTTTTAGTTGTGGAGTATCTACTTGTGGAGTTTCCATTTGTGGTGTTTCTAGCTGTGGAGTTTCTAGTTGCGGAGTTTCTAGATGCAGAGTTTCTAGTTGCGGAGTTTTCTAGTTGTGGAGATTCTAGTGGCGGAGTTTCTAGTTGCGGAGTTTCTAGTTGCGGAGTTTCAAGTTGTGGAGTTTCTAGTTGTGGAGTTTCTAGTTGTGGAGTTTTTAGTTGTGGAGTTTCTAATTGTGGAGCTTCTTGATAAGGAGTTTCTAGTTGTGAAGTTTCTAGTTGTGGATTTTCGATTTGTGGAGTTTCTAGTTGCGAAGTTTCTAGGTGGGGTGTTTCTACTTGAGGTAATAGTTGCGGATTTTCTAGTTGCAGAGTTTTAAGTTGTCGAGTTTCTAGTTGCGGAGTCTCTAGTTGTGGAGTTTCTAGTTGCGGAGTTTCTAGCTGTGGAGTTTCTAGTTGCGGAGACTCTAGTTGTGCAGTCTCTGGTTTTGGAGACTCTGGTTGGGGAGTTTCTAGTTGTGGAGTTTCTAGTTGTGGAGTTTTAGTTGTGGAATTTATAGGTGTGGAGTTTCTAGTTGTTGAGTTTCTAGTTGTGGGGTTTCTAGTTGTGGAAATTCTAGCTGTGGAGTTTCTACTTATGGAATATCTAGTTGTGGAGTTTCTAGTTGTGGAGTTTCTTGTTGGGGAGTTTCTAGTTGCGGAGTTTCTAGTTGCGGAGTTTCCAGTTGGGGAGTTTCTACTTGGGTTTATAGTTGTTGATTTGCTAGTTGCAGAGTTTCGAGTTGCGGAGTTTCCAGTTGGGGAGTTTCTACTTGGGTTTATAGTTGTTGATTTGCTAGTTGCAGAGTTTCGAGTTGCGGAGTTTCTAGTTGTGGATTTTCTGGCTGTGGAGTTTCTAGTTGCGGAGTTTCTAGTTGTGGAGTTTCTAGTTTTGAGGTTTGTAGTTGTTGAGTTTCTAGTTTTGAGGTTTCTAGTTGTGGAGTTTCTAGTTTTGAGGTTTCTAGTTGTGGAGTTTCTAGTTTTCGAGTTTCTTGTTGTGGAGTCTCTAGTTGTGGAGTTTCTAGTTGTGGAGTTTCTAGTTGCGAAGTCTCAAGTTGTTGAGTTTCTAGTTGTGGAGTTTCTAGTTGTGAAGTTTTAGTTGTGGAGTTTCAAGTTGTGGAATTCATAGGTGTGGAGTTTCTAGCTGTGGAGTTTATAGTTTTCGAGTTTCTAGTTACGGAGTTTCTAGTTGTGGAGTTTTTAGTTGTGGAGCTTTTAGTTGAGGAGTCGCTAGTTGTTGAGTCTCTAGTTGTGGAAGTTCTAGGTGTGGAGTTTCTAGTTGCGGAGTTTCTTGTTGCGGAGTTTCTAGATGTGGAGTTTCTAGTTGTGGAGTTTCTGGCTGTGGAGTTTCTAGTTGCGGAGTTTTCTAGTTGTGGAGATTGTAATGGCGGAGTTTCTAGTTGCGGAGTTCCAAGTTGTGGAGTTTCTAGTTGTGGAGCTTCTAGTTCTGGGGTTCGTATTTGTGGGATTCGTAGTTGTGCAGTTTCTAGTTTTGCAGTCTCTAGATGTGGAGTTTCCAGTTGTGGAGTTTCTAGATGTGGAGTTTCTAGTTGCGGAGTTTGTAGTTGCAGAGTTTCTAGTTGTGGAGTTTTCTAGTTGTGGAGATTCTAGTGGCGGAGTTTCTAGTTGCGGAGTTTCAAATTGTGGAGTTTCTCGTTGTGGAGTTTCTAGTTGTGGATTTTCTAGCTGTGGAGTTTCTAGTTGCGAAGTTTTTAGTTGCGGAGTTTCTGGTTGTGGAGTTTCTAGTTGTGGAGTCTGTAGTTGTGGAGTATCTATTTGTTGGGTTTCAAGTTGTGGAGTTTCTAGTTGTGGAGTTTCTAGTTGTTGAATTTCTAGTAGTTGAGTTTCTAGTTGCCGAGTTTCTAGTTGCGAAATCTCAAGTCGTGGAGTTTCTAGCTGTGGAGTTTCTAGTTGCGGAGCTTCTAGTTGCGGAGTTTCTAGTTGTGGAGCTTTTAGTTTTGGGGTTCGTTGTTGTGGGGTTCGTAGTTGTGGAGTTTCTAGTTTTGGAGTCTCTAGTTGTGGAGTTTCCAGTTGTGGAGTTTTTAGCTGTGGAGTTTCTAGTTGCGGAGTTTCTAGTTGCAGAGTTTCTAGTTGTGGATTTTGTAGTTGTGGAGTATATAGTTGTGGTGTTTCAAGTTGTGGAGTTTCTAGTTGCGGAGTTTCCAGTTGCAGAGTTTCTAGTTCCGGAGTTTTCTAAGTTGTGGAGTTTCTAGTTGCGGAGTTTCTAGTTGTGGAGCTTCAAGTTGTGGAGTTTCTAGTTGTGGAGTTTCTAGTTATGGAGTTTGTAGTTGCCGAGTTTCTAGTTGCGCAATCTCAAGTCGTGGAGTTTCTAGCTGTGGAGTTTCTAGTTGCCGAGTTTCTAGTTGCAGAGTTTCTAGTTGTGGATTTTGTAGTTGTGGAGTATATAGTTGTGGTGTTTCAAGTTGTGGAGTTTCTAGTTGCGGAGTTTCTAGTTGCAGAGTTTCTAGTTCCGGAGTTTTCTAGTTGTGGAGTTTCTAGTTGCGGAGTTTCTAGTTGTGGAGCTTCAAGCTGTGGAGTTTCTCGTTGTGGAGTTTCTAGTTGTGGAGTTTGTAGTTGTGGAGTATCTAGTTGTGGACTTTCAAGTTGTGGAGTTTCTAGTTGTGGAGTTTCTAGTTGTTAATTTTCTAACTTTGGAGTTTCTATTTGCGGAGTTTCTAGCTGCAGAGTTTCTAGTTGTGGATTTTCTAGCTGTGGAATTTCTGGTTGCAGAGTTTTTAGTTGCGGTGTTTCTAGTTGTGGAGTTTCTAGTTGTTGAGTTTCTAGTTGCCGAGTTCTTTGGTTGCGAAGTCTCAAGTTGTAGGGTTTCTAGCTGTGGAGTTTCTAGTTGCGGAGTTTCTAGTTGCGGAGTTTCTAGTTGCGGAGTTTCTAGTTGTGCAGTTTTAGTTGTGGAGTCTCTAGTTGTGGAGTTTCTTGTTGTTGATTTTCTATCTGTGGAGTTTCTATTTGCGGAGTTTCTAGTTGCAGAGTTTCTAGTTGTTGAGTTTGTAGTTGCCGAGTTCTTTAGTTGCGAAGTCTCAAGTTGTAGAGTTTCTAGCTGTGGAGTTTCTAGTTGCAGAGTTTCTAGTTGCGGAGTTTCTAGTTGTGGAGTGTCTACTTGTTGAGTTTCTAGTTGTGGAGTTTCTATTTGTTGTTTTTAGTTTTCGAGTTTGTAGTTGTAGATTTTCTGGTTGCAGAGTTCCTAGTTTTGGAGTATCTAGTTGCGGAGTCTCTAATTGTGCAGTCTCTAGTTTTGGAGTCTCTAGTTGTGGAGTTTCTGGTTGTGGAGTTTATAGTTGTGGAATTTCTAACTGTGGAGATTCTACTTGTGGAGTTTCTAGTCGCAGAGTTTCTAGTTGTGGAGTTTCTAGTTGTGGAGTTTTAGTTGTGGAGTTTAAAGTTGTGGAATTTATAGGTGTGGAGTTTCTAGTTGTGGAGTTTCTAGTTTTCGGGTTTCTAGTTACGGAGTTTCTAGTTACGGAGTTTCTAGTTGTGGAGTTTCTAGTTGTGGAGCTTTTAGTTGAGTTGTGGAGCTCTAGTTCTGGAGTTTCTAGTTGTGGAGTGTCTACTTGTGGAGTTTCTAGTTGTGGAGTTTCTAGCTGTGGAGTTTCTAGTTGCAGGGTTTCTAGTTTAGGAGTTTTCTAGTTGTGGAGTTTCTAGTTGCGGAGTTTCAAGTTGTGGAGTTTCTAGTTGTGGAGTTTCTAGTTGTGGAGTTTTTAGTTGTGGAGTTTCTAATTGTGGAGCTTCCTGATGGGGAGTTTCTAGTTGTGAAGTTTCTAGTTGTGGATTTTCGAGTTGTGGAGTTTCTAGTTGCGAAGTTTCTAGTTGGGGAGTTTCTACTTGAGTTTATAGTTGCGGATTTTCTAGTTGCAGAGTTTTAAGTTGTCGAGTTTCTAGTTGCAAAGTCTCTAGTTGTGGAGTTTCTAGTTGCGGAGTTTCTAGCTGTGGAGTTTCAAGTTGCGGAGTCTCTAGTTGTGCAGTCTCTAGCTGTGGAGTCTCTGGCTGTGGAGTTTCTAGTTGTGGAGTTTCTAGTTGTGGAGTTTCTATTTGCTGAGTTTCTTGTTGCGGAGTTTCTAGTTGTGGATTTTCTGGCTGTGGAGTTTCTAGTTGCGGAGTTTCTAGTTGTGGAGTTTCTAGTTGTGAGGTTTGTAGTTGTTGAGTTTCTAGTTTTCGAGTTTCTAGTTGTGGAGTCTCTAGTTGTGGAGTTTCTAGTTGTGAAGTTTCCAGTTGCGAAGTCTCAAGTTGTTGAGTTTCTAGTTGTGGAGTTTCTAGTTGTGGGGTTCGTAGTTGTGGGGTTCGTAGTTGTGCAGTTTTTAGTTGTGGAGTATCTACTTGTGGAGTTTCCATTTGTGGTGTTTCTAGCTGTGGAGTTTCTAGTTGCGGAGTTTCTAGATGCAGAGTTTCTAGTTGCGGAGTTTTCTAGTTGTGGAGATTCTAGTGGCGGAGTTTCTAGTTGCGGAGTTCCAAGTTGTGGAGTTTCTAGTTGTGGAGTTTCTAGTTGTGGAATTTGTAGTTGTGGAGTATATAGCTGTGGTGTTTCAAGTTGTGGAATTTCTAGTGGCGGAGTTTCTAGCTGTAGAGTTTCTAGTTGCGGAGTTTTCTAGTTGTGGAGTTTCTAGTTGCGGAGTTTCTAGTTGCGGAGCTTCAAGTTGTGGAGTTTCTAGTTGTGGAGTTTCTAGTTGTGGAGTTTGTAGTTGTGGAGTATCTAGTTGTGGAGTTTCTAGTTGTGGAGTTTCTAGTTGCGGAGTTTTCTAGTTGCGGAGTCTGTAGTTGTGGAGTTTCTAGTTGTGGAATTTCTAGTTACGGAGTTTCTAGTTGTGGAGCTTTTAGTTGAGGAGTCTCTAGTTGTTGAGTCTGTAGTTGTGGAATTTCTAGTTGTGGAGTTTCTAGTTGTGGAGTTTCTAGTTGTGGAATTTCAAGTTGTGGAGTCTCTAGTGGCGGAGTGAGTTTCTAGTTGCGGAGTTTCTGTTTGTGGAGTTTCTAGTTGCGGAGCCAGTAGTTGTGGAGTTTCTAGTTGTGGAGTTTCTAGTGTTTGAATTTCTAGTTGCCGAGTTCTTTAGTTGCGAAGTCTCAAGTTGTGGAGTTTCTAGCTGTGAAGTTTCTAGTTGCGGAGTTTCTAGTTGCGGAGTTTCTAGTTGTGGAGTTTTTAGTTGAGGAGTCTCTAGTTGTGGGGTCTCTAGTTGTGAAGTTTCTAGTTGTGGAGTGTCTACTTGTGGAGTTTCTAGTTGTGGAGTTTCTAGTTGTGGAGTTTCTAGTCGTGGAGTCTGTAGTTGTGGAGTAGCTATTTGTTGGGTTTCAAGTTATGGAGTTTTTGGCTGTGGAGTTTTTAGTTGTGGAGTTTCTAGTTGTTGTGTTTCTAGTTGCCGAGTTTCTAGTTGCGAAGTCTCAAGTCGTGGAGTTTCTAGCTGCGGAGTTTCTAGTTGCGGAGCTTCTAGTGGCGGAGTTTCTAGTTGTGGAATTTGTAGTTGTGGAGTATCTAGTTTTGGTGTTTCAAGTTGTGGAGTTTCTAGTTGTGGATTTTCTGGCTGTGGAGTTTCTAGTTGCGGAGTTTCTAGTTGTGGAGTTTCTAGTTGTGAGGTTTGTAGTTGTTGAGTTTCTAGTTTTCGAGTTTCTAGTTGTGGAGTCTCTAGTTGTGGAGTTTCTAGTTGTGAAGTTTCCAGTTGCGAAGTCTCAAGTTGTTGAGTTTCTAGTTGTGGAGTTTCTAATTGTGGGGTTCGTAGTTGTGGGGTTCGTAGTTGTGCAGTTTTTAGTTGTGGAGTATCTACTTGTGGAGTTTCCATTTGTGGTGTTTCTAGCTGTGGAGTTTCTAGTTGCGGAGTTTCTAGATGCAGAGTTTCTAGTTGCGGAGTTTTCTAGTTGTGGAGATTCTAGTGGCGGAGTTTCTAGTTGCGGAGTTTCTAGTTGCGGAGTTTCAAGTTGTGGAGTTTCTAGTTGTGGAGTTTCTAGTTGTGGAGTTTTTAGTTGTGGAGTTTCTAATTGTGGAGCTTCTTGATAAGGAGTTTCTAGTTGTGAAGTTTCTAGTTGTGGATTTTCGATTTGTGGAGTTTCTAGTTGCGAAGTTTCTAGGTGGGGTGTTTCTACTTGAGGTAATAGTTGCGGATTTTCTAGTTGCAGAGTTTTAAGTTGTCGAGTTTCTAGTTGCGGAGTCTCTAGTTGTAGAGTTTCTAGTTGCGGAGTTTCTAGCTGTGGAGTTTCTAGTTGCGGAGACTCTAGTTGTGCAGTCTCTGGTTTTGGAGTCTCTGGTTGGGGAGTTTCTAGTTGTGGAGTTTCTAGTTGTGGAGTTTTAGTTGTGGAATTTATAGGTGTGGAGTTTCTAGTTGTTGAGTTTCTAGTTGTGGGGTTTCTAGTTGTGGAAATTCTAGCTGTGGAGTTTCTACTTATGGAATATCTAGTTGTGGAGTTTCTAGTTGTGGAGTTTCTTGTTGGGGAGTTTCTAGTTGCGGAGTTTCTAGTTGCGGAGTTTCCAGTTGGGGAGTTTCTACTTGGGTTTATAGTTGTTGATTTGCTAGTTGCAGAGTTTCGAGTTGCGGAGTTTCCAGTTGGGGAGTTTCTGATTACAAATAAGCAGCGCACGACGTTTTACAAAAGAGAGACGATAGGGACACCGCTGCAACTCTCAACTAGTTTATTTCGTAAACGACTTTGTAAAACGTCGTGCGCTGCTTATTTGTAATCATGAACTATCACCAACTCGCCCAACTTTCGGTGTTACTGAGGGGAGTTTCTACTTGGGTTTATAGTTGTTGATTTGCTAGTTGCAGAGTTTCGAGTTGCGGAGTTTCTAGTTGTGGATTTTCTGGTTGTGGAGTTTCTAGTTGCGGAGTTTCTAGTTGTGGAGTTTCTAGTTTTGAGGTTTGTAGTTGTTGAGTTTCTAGTTTTGAGGTTTCTAGTTGTGGAGTTTCTAGTTTTGAGGTTTCTAGTTGTGGAGTTTCTAGTTTTCGAGTTTCTTGTTGTGGAGTCTCTAGTTGTGGAGTTTCTAGTTGTGGAGTTTCTAGTTGCGAAGTCTCAAGTTGTTGAGTTTCTAGTTGTGGAGTTTCTAGTTGTGAAGTTTTAGTTGTGGAGTTTCAAGTTGTGGAATTCATAGGTGTGGAGTTTCTAGCTGTGGAGTTTATAGTTTTCGAGTTTCTAGTTACGGAGTTTCTAGTTGTGGAGTTTTTAGTTGTGGAGCTTTTAGTTGAGGAGTCGCTAGTTGTTGAGTCTCTAGTTGTGGAAGTTCTAGGTGTGGAGTTTCTAGTTGCGGAGTTTCTTGTTGCCGAGTTTCTAGATGTGGAGTTTCTAGTTGTGGAGTTTCTGGCTGTGGAGTTTCTAGTTGCGGAGTTTTCTAGTTGTGGAGATTGTAATGGCGGAGTTTCTAGTTGCGGAGTTCCAAGTTGTGGAGTTTCTAGTTGTGGAGCTTCTAGTTCTGGGGTTCGTATTTGTGGGATTCGTAGTTGTGCAGTTTCTAGTTTTGCAGTCTCTAGATGTGGAGTTTCCAGTTGTGGAGTTTCTATATGTGGAGTTTCTAGTTGCGGAGTTTGTAGTTGCAGAGTTTCTAGTTGTGGAGTTTTCTAGTTGTGGAGATTCTAGTGGCGGAGTTTCTAGTTGCGGAGTTTCAAATTGTGGAGTTTCTCGTTGTGGAGTTTCTAGTTGTGGATTTTCTAGCTGTGGAGTTTCTAGTTGCGAAGTTTTTAGTTGCGGAGTTTCTGGTTGTGGAGTTTCTAGTTGTGGAGTCTGTAGTTGTGGAGTATCTATTTGTTGGGTTTCAAGTTGTGGAGTTTCTAGTTGTGGAGTTTCTAGTTGTTGAATTTCTAGTAGTTGAGTTTCTAGTTGCCGAGTTTCTAGTTGCGAAATCTCAAGTCGTGGAGTTTCTAGCTGTGGAGTTTCTAGTTGCGGAGCTTCTAGTTGCGGAGTTTCTAGTTGTGGAGCTTTTAGTTCTGGGGTTCGTTGTTGTGGGGTTCGTAGTTGTGGAGTTTCTAGTTTTGGGGTCTCTAGTTGTGGAGTTTCCAGTTGTGGAGTTTTTAGCTGTGGAGTTTCTAGTTGCGGAGTTTCTAGTTGCAGAGTTTCTAGTTGTGGATTTTGTAGTTGTGGAGTATATAGTTGTGGTGTTTCAAGTTGTGGAGTTTCTAGTTGCGGAGTTTCCAGTTGCAGAGTTTCTAGTTCCGGAGTTTTCTAAGTTGTGGAGTTTCTAGTTGCGGAGTTTCTAGTTGTGGAGCTTCAAGTTGTGGAGTTTCTAGTTGTGGAGTTTCTAGTTATGGAGTTTGTAGTTGCCGAGTTTCTAGTTGCGCAATCTCAAGTCGTGGAGTTTCTAGCTGTGGAGTTTCTAGTTGCCGAGTTTCTAGTTGCAGAGTTTCTAGTTGTGGATTTTGTAGTTGTGGAGTATATAGTTGTGGTGTTTCAAGTTGTGGAGTTTCTAGTTGCGGAGTTTCTAGTTGCAGAGTTTCTAGTTCCGGAGTTTTCTAGTTGTGGAGTTTCTAGTTGCGGAGTTTCTAGTTGTGGAGCTTCAAGCTGTGGAGTTTCTCGTTGTGGAGTTTCTAGTTGTGGAGTTTGTAGTTGTGGAGTATCTAGTTGTGGACTTTCAAGTTGTGGAGTTTCTAGTTGTTAATTTTCTAACTTTGGAGTTTCTATTTGCGGAGTTTCTAGCTGCAGAGTTTCTAGTTGTGGATTTTCTAGCTGTGGAATTTCTGGTTGCAGAGTTTTTAGTTGCGGTGTTTCTAGTTGTGGAGTTTCTAGTTGTTGAGTTTCTAGTTGCCGAGTTCTTTGGTTGCGAAGTCTCAAGTTGTAGGGTTTCTAGCTGTGGAGTTTCTAGTTGCGGAGTTTCTAGTTGCGGAGTTTCTAGTTGCGGAGTTTCTAGTTGTGCAGTTTTAGTTGTGGAGTCTCTAGTTGTGGAGTTTCTTGTTGTTGATTTTCTATCTGTGGAGTTTCTATTTGCGGAGTTTCTATTTGCAGAGTTTCTAGTTGTTGAGTTTGTAGTTGCCGAGTTCTTTAGTTGCGAAGTCTCAAGTTGTAGAGTTTCTAGCTGTGGAGTTTCTAGTTGCAGAGTTTCTAGTTGCGGAGTTTCTAGTTGTGGAGTGTCTACTTGTTGAGTTTCTAGTTGTGGAGTTTCTATTTGTTGTTTTTAGTTTTCGAGTTTGTAGTTGTAGATTTTCTGGTTGCAGAGTTCCTAGTTTTGGAGTATCTAGTTGCGGAGTCTCTAATTGTGCAGTCTCTAGTTTTGGAGTCTCTAGTTGTGGAGTTTCTGGTTGTGGAGTTTATAGTTGTGGAATTTCTAACTGTGGAGATTCTACTTGTGGAGTTTCTAGTCGCAGAGTTTCTAGTTGTGGAGTTTCTAGTTGTGGAGTTTTAGTTGTGGAGTTTAAAGTTGTGGAATTTATAGGTGTGGAGTTTCTAGTTGTGGAGTTTCTAGTTTTCGGGTTTCTAGTTACGGAGTTTCTAGTTACGGAGTTTCTAGTTGTGGAGTTTCTAGTTGTGGAGCTTTTAGTTGAGTTGTGGAGCTCTAGTTCTGGAGTTTCTAGTTGTGGAGTGTCTACTTGTGGAGTTTCTAGTTGTGGAGTTTCTAGCTGTGGAGTTTCTAGTTGCAGGGTTTCTAGTTTAGGAGTTTTCTAGTTGTGGAGTTTCTAGTTGCGGAGTTTCAAGTTGTGGAGTTTCTAGTTGTGGAGTTTCTAGTTGTGGAGTTTCTAGTTGTGGAGTTTCTAATTGTGGAGCTTCTTGATGGGGAGTTTCTAGTTGTGAAGTTTCTAGTTGTGGATTTTCGAGTTGTGGAGTTTCTAGTTGCGAAGTTTCTAGTTGGGGAGTTTCTACTTGAGTTTATAGTTGCGGATTTTCTAGTTGCAGAGTTTTAAGTTGTCGAGTTTCTAGTTGCAAAGTCTCTAGTTGTGGAGTTTCTAGTTGCGGAGTTTCTAGCTGTGGAGTTTCAAGTTGCGGAGTCTCTAGTTGTGCAGTCTCTAGCTGTGGAGTCTCTGGCTGTGGAGTTTCTAGTTGTGGAGTTTCTAGTTGTGGAGTTTCTATTTGCTGAGTTTCTTGTTGCGGAGTTTCTAGTTGTGGATTTTCTGGCTGTGGAGTTTCTAGTTGCGGAGTTTCTAGTTGTGGAGTTTCTAGTTGTGAGGTTTGTAGTTGTTGAGTTTCTAGTTTTCGAGTTTCTAGTTGTGGAGTCTCTAGTTGTGGAGTTTCTAGTTGTGAAGTTTCCAGTTGCGAAGTCTCAAGTTGTTGAGTTTCTAGTTGTGGAGTTTCTAGTTGTGGGGTTCGTAGTTGTGGGGTTCGTAGTTGTGCAGTTTTTAGTTGTGGAGTATCTACTTGTGGAGTTTCCATTTGTGGTGTTTCTAGCTGTGGAGTTTCTAGTTGCGGAGTTTCTAGATGCAGAGTTTCTAGTTGCGGAGTTTTCTAGTTGTGGAGATTCTAGTGGCGGAGTTTCTAGTTGCGGAGTTCCAAGTTGTGGAGTTTCTAGTTGTGGAGTTTCTAGTTGTGGAATTTGTAGTTGTGGAGTATATAGCTGTGGTGTTTCAAGTTGTGGAATTTCTAGTGGCGGAGTTTCTAGCTGTAGAGTTTCTAGTTGCGGAGTTTTCTAGTTGTGGAGTTTCTAGTTGCGGAGTTTCTAGTTGCGGAGCTTCAAGTTGTGGAGTTTCTAGTTGTGGAGTTTCTAGTTGTGGAGTTTGTAGTTGTGGAGTATCTAGTTGTGGAGTTTCTAGTTGTGGAGTTTCTAGTTGCGGAGTTTTCTAGTTGCGGAGTCTGTAGTTGTGGAGTTTCTAGTTGTGGAATTTCTAGTTACGGAGTTTCTAGTTGTGGAGCTTTTAGTTGAGGAGTCTCTAGTTGTTGAGTCTGTAGTTGTGGAATTTCTAGTTGTGGAGTTTCTAGTTGTGGAGTTTCTAGTTGTGGAATTTCAAGTTGTGGAGTCTCTAGTGGCGGAGTGAGTTTCTAGTTGCGGAGTTTCTGTTTGTGGAGTTTCTAGTTGCGGAGCCAGTAGTTGTGGAGTTTCTAGTTGTGGAGTTTCTAGTGTTTGAATTTCTAGTTGCCGAGTTCTTTAGTTGCGAAGTCTCAAGTTGTGGAGTTTCTAGCTGTGAAGTTTCTAGTTGCGGAGTTTCTAGTTGCGGAGTTTCTAGTTGTGGAGTTTTTAGTTGAGGAGTCTCTAGTTGTGGGGTCTCTAGTTGTGAAGTTTCTAGTTGTGGAGTGTCTACTTGTGGAGTTTCTAGTTGTGGAGTTTCTAGTTGTGGAGTTTCTAGTCGTGGAGTCTGTAGTTGTGGAGTAGCTATTTGTTGGGTTTCAAGTTATGGAGTTTTTGGCTGTGGAGTTTTTAGTTGTGGAGTTTCTAGTTGTTGTGTTTCTAGTTGCCGAGTTTCTAGTTGCGAAGTCTCAAGTCGTGGAGTTTCTAGCTGCGGAGTTTCTAGTTGCGGAGCTTCTAGTGGCGGAGTTTCTATTTGTGGAATTTGTAGTTGTGGAGTATCTAGTTTTGGTGTTTCAAGTTGTGGAGTTTCTAGTTGTGGATTTTCTGGCTGTGGAGTTTCTAGTTGCGGAGTTTCTAGTTGTGGAGTTTCTAGTTGTGAGGTTTGTAGTTGTTGAGTTTCTAGTTTTCGAGTTTCTAGTTGTGGAGTCTCTAGTTGTGGAGTTTCTAGTTGTGAAGTTTCCAGTTGCGAAGTCTCAAGTTGTTGAGTTTCTAGTTGTGGAGTTTCTAGTTGTGGGGTTCGTAGTTGTGGGGTTCGTAGTTGTGCAGTTTTTAGTTGTGGAGTATCTACTTGTGGAGTTTCCATTTGTGGTGTTTCTAGCTGTGGAGTTTCTAGTTGCGGAGTTTCTAGATGCAGAGTTTCTAGTTGCGGAGTTTTCTAGTTGTGGAGATTCTAGTGGCGGAGTTTCTAGTTGCGGAGTTTCTAGTTGCGGAGTTTCAAGTTGTGGAGTTTCTAGTTGTGGAGTTTCTAGTTGTGGAGTTTTTAGTTGTGGAGTTTCTAATTGTGGAGCTTCTTGATAAGGAGTTTCTAGTTGTGAAGTTTCTAGTTGTGGATTTTCGATTTGTGGAGTTTCTAGTTGCGAAGTTTCTAGGTGGGGTGTTTCTACTTGAGGTAATAGTTGCGGATTTTCTAGTTGCAGAGTTTTAAGTTGTCGAGTTTCTAGTTGCGGAGTCTCTAGTTGTAGAGTTTCTAGTTGCGGAGTTTCTAGCTGTGGAGTTTCTAGTTGCGGAGACTCTAGTTGTGCAGTCTCTGGTTTTGGAGTCTCTGGTTGGGGAGTTTCTAGTTGTGGAGTTTCTAGTTGTGGAGTTTTAGTTGTGGAATTTATAGGTGTGGAGTTTCTAGTTGTTGAGTTTCTAGTTGTGGGGTTTCTAGTTGTGGAAATTCTAGCTGTGGAGTTTCTACTTATGGAATATCTAGTTGTGGAGTTTCTAGTTGTGGAGTTTCTTGTTGGGGAGTTTCTAGTTGCGGAGTTTCTAGTTGCGGAGTTTCCAGTTGGGGAGTTTCTACTTGGGTTTATAGTTGTTGATTTGCTAGTTGCAGAGTTTCGAGTTGCGGAGTTTCCAGTTGGGGAGTTTCTACTTGGGTTTATAGTTGTTGATTTGCTAGTTGCAGAGTTTCGAGTTGCGGAGTTTCTAGTTGTGGATTTTCTGGCTGTGGAGTTTCTAGTTGCGGAGTTTCTAGTTGTGGAGTTTCTAGTTTTGAGGTTTGTAGTTGTTGAGTTTCTAGTTTTGAGGTTTCTAGTTGTGGAGTTTCTAGTTTTGAGGTTTCTAGTTGTGGAGTTTCTAGTTTTCGAGTTTCTTGTTGTGGAGTCTCTAGTTGTGGAGTTTCTAGTTGTGGAGTTTCTAGTTGCGAAGTCTCAAGTTGTTGAGTTTCTAGTTGTGGAGTTTCTAGTTGTGAAGTTTTAGTTGTGGAGTTTCAAGTTGTGGAATTCATAGGTGTGGAGTTTCTAGCTGTGGAGTTTATAGTTTTCGAGTTTCTAGTTACGGAGTTTCTAGTTGTGGAGTTTTTAGTTGTGGAGCTTTTAGTTGAGGAGTCGCTAGTTGTTGAGTCTCTAGTTGTGGAAGTTCTAGGTGTGGAGTTTCTAGTTGCGGAGTTTCTTGTTGCGGAGTTTCTAGATGTGGAGTTTCTAGTTGTGGAGTTTCTGGCTGTGGAGTTTCTAGTTGCGGAGTTTTCTAGTTGTGGAGATTGTAATGGCGGAGTTTCTAGTTGCGGAGTTCCAAGTTGTGGAGTTTCTAGTTGTGGAGCTTCTAGTTCTGGGGTTCGTATTTGTGGGATTCGTAGTTGTGCAGTTTCTAGTTTTGCAGTCTCTAGATGTGGAGTTTCCAGTTGTGGAGTTTCTAGATGTGGAGTTTCTAGTTGCGGAGTTTCTAGTTGCAGAGTTTCTAGTTGTGGAGTTTTCTAGTTGTGGAGATTCTAGTGGCGGAGTTTCTAGTTGCGGAGTTTCAAATTGTGGAGTTTCTCGTTGTGGAGTTTCTAGTTGTGGATTTTCTAGCTGTGGAGTTTCTAGTTGCGAAGTTTTTAGTTGCGGAGTTTCTGGTTGTGGAGTTTCTAGTTGTGGAGTCTGTAGTTGTGGAGTATCTATTTGTTGGGTTTCAAGTTGTGGAGTTTCTAGTTGCGGAGTTTCTAGTTGTTGAATTTCTAGTAGTTGAGTTTCTAGTTGCCGAGTTTCTAGTTGCGAAATCTCAAGTCGTGGAGTTTCTAGCTGTGGAGTTTCTAGTTGCGGAGCTTCTAGTTGCGGAGTTTCTAGTTGTGGAGCTTTTAGTTCTGGGGTTCGTTGTTGTGGGGTTCGTAGTTGTGGAGTTTCTAGTTTTGGAGTCTCTAGTTGTGGAGTTTCCAGTTGTGGAGTTTCTAGCTGTGGAGTTTCTAGTTGCGGAGTTTCTAGTTGCAGAGTTTCTAGTTGTGGATTTTGTAGTTGTGGAGTATATAGTTGTGGTGTTTCAAGTTGTGGAGTTTCTAGTTGCGGAGTTTCCAGTTGCAGAGATTCTAGTTCCGGAGTTTTCTAAGTTGTGGAGTTTCTAGTTGCGGAGTTTCTAGTTGCGGAGCTTCAAGTTGTGGAGTTTCTAGTTGTGGAGTTTCTAGTTGTGGAGTTTGTAGTTGTGGAGTATCTAGTTGTGGAGTTTCTAGTTGTGGAGTTTCTAGTTGCGGAGTTTTCTAGTTGCGGAGTCTGTAGTTGTGGAGTTTCTAGTTGTGGAATTTCTAGTTACGGAGTTTCTAGTTGTGGAGCTTTTAGTTGAGGAGTCTCTAGTTGTTGAGTCTGTAGTTGTGGAATTTCTAGTTGTGGAGTTTCTAGTTGTGGAGTTTCTAGTTGTGGAATTTCAAGTTGTGGAGTCTCTAGTGGCGGAGTGAGTTTCTAGTTGCGGAGTTTCTGTTTGTGGAGTTTCTAGTTGCGGAGCCAGTAGTTGTGGAGTTTCTAGTTGTGGAGTTTCTAGTGTTTGAATTTCTAGTTGCCGAGTTCTTTAGTTGCGAAGTCTCAAGTTGTGGAGTTTCTAGCTGTGAAGTTTCTAGTTGCGGAGTTTCTAGTTGCGGAGTTTCTAGTTGTGGAGTTTTTAGTTGAGGAGTCTCTAGTTGTGGGGTCTCTAGTTGTGAAGTTTCTAGTTGTGGAGTGTCTACTTGTGGAGTTTCTAGTTGTGGAGTTTCTAGTTGTGGAGTTTCTAGTCGTGGAGTCTGTAGTTGTGGAGTAGCTATTTGTTGGGTTTCAAGTTATGGAGTTTTTGGCTGTGGAGTTTTTAGTTGTGGAGTTTCTAGTTGTTGTGTTTCTAGTTGCCGAGTTTCTAGTTGCGAAGTCTCAAGTCGTGGAGTTTCTAGCTGCGGAGTTTCTAGTTGCGGAGCTTCTAGTGGCGGAGTTTCTAGTTGTGGAATTTGTAGTTGTGGAGTATCTAGTTTTGGTGTTTCAAGTTGTGGAGTTTCTAGTTGTGGATTTTCTGGCTGTGGAGTTTCTAGTTGCGGAGTTTCTAGTTGTGGAGTTTCTAGTTGTGAGGTTTGTAGTTGTTGAGTTTCTAGTTTTCGAGTTTCTAGTTGTGGAGTCTCTAGTTGTGGAGTTTCTAGTTGTGAAGTTTCCAGTTGCGAAGTCTCAAGTTGTTGAGTTTCTAGTTGTGGAGTTTCTAGTTGTGGGGTTCGTAGTTGTGGGGTTCGTAGTTGTGCAGTTTTTAGTTGTGGAGTATCTACTTGTGGAGTTTCCATTTGTGGTGTTTCTAGCTGTGGAGTTTCTAGTTGCGGAGTTTCTAGATGCAGAGTTTCTAGTTGCGGAGTTTTCTAGTTGTGGAGATTCTAGTGGCGGAGTTTCTAGTTGCGGAGTTTCTAGTTGCGGAGTTTCAAGTTGTGGAGTTTCTAGTTGTGGAGTTTCTAGTTGTGGAGTTTTTAGTTGTGGAGTTTCTAATTGTGGAGCTTCTTGATAAGGAGTTTCTAGTTGTGAAGTTTCTAGTTGTGGATTTTCGATTTGTGGAGTTTCTAGTTGCGAAGTTTCTAGGTGGGGTGTTTCTACTTGAGGTAATAGTTGCGGATTTTCTAGTTGCAGAGTTTTAAGTTGTCGAGTTTCTAGTTGCGGAGTCTCTAGTTGTGGAGTTTCTAGTTGCGGAGTTTCTAGCTGTGGAGTTTCTAGTTGCGGAGACTCTAGTTGTGCAGTCTCTGGTTTTGGAGACTCTGGTTGGGGAGTTTCTAGTTGTGGAGTTTCTAGTTGTGGAGTTTTAGTTGTGGAATTTATAGGTGTGGAGTTTCTAGTTGTTGAGTTTCTAGTTGTGGGGTTTCTAGTTGTGGAAATTCTAGCTGTGGAGTTTCTACTTATGGAATATCTAGTTGTGGAGTTTCTAGTTGTGGAGTTTCTTGTTGGGGAGTTTCTAGTTGCGGAGTTTCTAGTTGCGGAGTTTCCAGTTGGGGAGTTTCTACTTGGGTTTATAGTTGTTGATTTGCTAGTTGCAGAGTTTCGAGTTGCGGAGTTTCCAGTTGGGGAGTTTCTACTTGGGTTTATAGTTGTTGATTTGCTAGTTGCAGAGTTTCGAGTTGCGGAGTTTCTAGTTGTGGATTTTCTGGCTGTGGAGTTTCTAGTTGCGGAGTTTCTAGTTGTGGAGTTTCTAGTTTTGAGGTTTGTAGTTGTTGAGTTTCTAGTTTTGAGGTTTCTAGTTGTGGAGTTTCTAGTTTTGAGGTTTCTAGTTGTGGAGTTTCTAGTTTTCGAGTTTCTTGTTGTGGAGTCTCTAGTTGTGGAGTTTCTAGTTGAGGAGTTTCTAGTTGCGAAGTCTCAAGTTGTTGAGTTTCTAGTTGTGGAGTTTCTAGTTGTGAAGTTTTAGTTGTGGAGTTTCAAGTTGTGGAATTCATAGGTGTGGAGTTTCTAGCTGTGGAGTATATAGTTTTCGAGTTTCTAGTTACGGAGTTTCTAGTTGTGGAGTTTTTAGTTGTGGAGCTTTTAGTTGAGGAGTCGCTAGTTGTTGAGTCTCTAGTTGTGGAAGTTCTAGGTGTGGAGTTTCTAGTTGCGGAGTTTCTTGTTGCGGAGTTTCTAGATGTGGAGTTTCTAGTTGTGGAGTTTCTGGCTGTGGAGTTTCTAGTTGCGGAGTTTTCTAGTTGTGGAGATTGTAATGGCGGAGTTTCTAGTTGCGGAGTTCCAAGTTGTGGAGTTTCTAGTTGTGGAGCTTCTAGTTCTGGGGTTCGTATTTGTGGGATTCGTAGTTGTGCAGTTTCTAGTTTTGCAGTCTCTAGATGTGGAGTTTCCAGTTGTGGAGTTTCTAGATGTGGAGTTTCTAGTTGCGGAGTTTGTAGTTGCAGAGTTTCTAGTTGTGGAGTTTTCTAGTTGTGGAGATTCTAGTGGCGGAGTTTCTAGTTGCGGAGTTTCAAATTGTGGAGTTTCTCGTTGTGGAGTTTCTAGTTGTGGATTTTCTAGCTGTGGAGTTTCTAGTTGCGAAGTTTTTAGTTGCGGAGTTTCTGGTTGTGGAGTTTCTAGTTGTGGAGTCTGTAGTTGTGGAGTATCTATTTGTTGGGTTTCAAGTTGTGGAGTTTCTAGTTGTGGAGTTTCTAGTTGTTGAATTTCTAGTAGTTGAGTTTCTAGTTGCCGAGTTTCTAGTTGCGAAATCTCAAGTCGTGGAGTTTCTAGCTGTGGAGTTTCTAGTTGCGGAGCTTCTAGTTGCGGAGTTTCTAGTTGTGGAGCTTTTAGTTCTGGGGTTCGTTGTTGTGGGGTTCGTAGTTGTGGAGTTTCTAGTTTTGGAGTCTCTAGTTGTGGAGTTTCCAGTTGTGGAGTTTTTAGCTGTGGAGTTTCTAGTTGCGGAGTTTCTAGTTGCAGAGTTTCTAGTTGTGGATTTTGTAGTTGTGGAGTATATAGTTGTGGTGTTTCAAGTTGTGGAGTTTCTAGTTGCGGAGTTTCCAGTTGCAGAGTTTCTAGTTCCGGAGTTTTCTAAGTTGTGGAGTTTCTAGTTGCGGAGTTTCTAGTTGTGGAGCTTCAAGTTGTGGAGTTTCTAGTTGTGGAGTTTCTAGTTATGGAGTTTGTAGTTGCCGAGTTTCTAGTTGCGCAATCTCAAGTCGTGGAGTTTCTAGCTGTGGAGTTTCTAGTTGCCGAGTTTCTAGTTGCAGAGTTTCTAGTTGTGGATTTTGTAGTTGTGGAGTATATAGTTGTGGTGTTTCAAGTTGTGGAGTTTCTAGTTGCGGAGTTTCTAGTTGCAGAGTTTCTAGTTCCGGAGTTTTCTAGTTGTGGAGTTTCTAGTTGCGGAGTTTCTAGTTGTGGAGCTTCAAGCTGTGGAGTTTCTCGTTGTGGAGTTTCTAGTTGTGGAGTTTGTAGTTGTGGAGTATCTAGTTGTGGACTTTCAAGTTGTGGAGTTTCTAGTTGTGGAGTTTCTAGTTGTTAATTTTCTAACTTTGGAGTTTATATTTGCGGAGTTTCTAGCTGCAGAGTTTCTAGTTGTGGATTTTCTAGCTGTGGAATTTCTGGTTGCAGAGTTTTTAGTTGCGGTGTTTCTAGTTGTGGAGTTTCTAGTTGTTGAGTTTCTAGTTGCCGAGTTCTTTGGTTGCGAAGTCTCAAGTTGTAGGGTTTCTAGCTGTGGAGTTTCTAGTTGCGGAGTTTCTAGTTGCGGAGTTTCTAGTTGCGGAGTTTCTAGTTGTGCAGTTTTAGTTGTGGAGTCTCTAGTTGTGGAGTTTCTTGTTGTTGATTTTCTATCTGTGGAGTTTCTATTTGCGGAGTTTCTAGTTGCAGAGTTTCTAGTTGTTGAGTTTGTAGTTGCCGAGTTCTTTAGTTGCGAAGTCTCAAGTTGTAGAGTTTCTAGCTGTGGAGTTTCTAGTTGCAGAGTTTCTAGTTGCGGAGTTTCTAGTTGTGGAGTGTCTACTTGTTGAGTTTCTAGTTGTGGAGTTTCTATTTGTTGTTTTTAGTTTTCGAGTTTGTAGTTGTAGATTTTCTGGTTGCAGAGTTCCTAGTTTTGGAGTATCTAGTTGCGGAGTCTCTAATTGTGCAGTCTCTAGTTTTGGAGTCTCTAGTTGTGGAGTTTCTGGTTGTGGAGTTTATAGTTGTGGAATTTCTAACTGTGGAGATTCTACTTGTGGAGTTTCTAGTCGCAGAGTTTCTAGTTGTGGAGTTTCTAGTTGTGGAGTTTTAGTTGTGGAGTTTAAAGTTGTGGAATTTATAGGTGTGGAGTTTCTAGTTGTGGAGTTTCTAGTTTTCGGGTTTCTAGTTACGGAGTTTCTAGTTACGGAGTTTCTAGTTGTGGAGTTTCTAGTTGTGGAGCTTTTAGTTGAGTTGTGGAGCTCTAGTTCTGGAGTTTCTAGTTGTGGAGTGTCTACTTGTGGAGTTTCTAGTTGTGGAGTTTCTAGCTGTGGAGTTTCTAGTTGCAGGGTTTCTAGTTTAGGAGTTTTCTAGTTGTGGAGTTTCTAGTTGCGGAGTTTCAAGTTGTGGAGTTTCTAGTTGTGGAGTTTCTAGTTGTGGAGTTTTTAGTTGTGGAGTTTCTAATTGTGGAGCTTCTTGATGGGGAGTTTCTAGTTGTGAAGTTTCTAGTAGTGGATTTTCGAGTTGTGGAGTTTCTAGTTGCGAAGTTTCTAGTTGGGGAGTTTCTACTTGAGTTTATAGTTGCGGATTTTCTAGTTGCAGAGTTTTAAGTTGTCGAGTTTCTAGTTGCAAAGTCTCTAGTTGTGGAGTTTCTAGTTGCGGAGTTTCTAGCTGTGGAGTTTCAAGTTGCGGAGTCTCTAGTTGTGCAGTCTCTAGCTGTGGAGTCTCTGGCTGTGGAGTTTCTAGTTGTGGAGTTTCTAGTTGTGGAGTTTCTATTTGCTGAGTTTCTTGTTGCGGAGTTTCTAGTTGTGGATTTTCTGGCTGTGGAGTTTCTAGTTGCGGAGTTTCTAGTTGTGGAGTTTCTAGTTGTGAGGTTTGTAGTTGTTGAGTTTCTAGTTTTCGAGTTTCTAGTTGTGGAGTCTCTAGTTGTGGAGTTTCTAGTTGTGAAGTTTCCAGTTGCGAAGTCTCAAGTTGTTGAGTTTCTAGTTGTGGAGTTTCTAGTTGTGGGGTTCGTAGTTGTGGGGTTCGTAGTTGTGCAGTTTTTAGTTGTGGAGTATCTACTTGTGGAGTTTCCATTTGTGGTGTTTCTAGCTGTGGAGTTTCTAGTTGCGGAGTTTCTAGATGCAGAGTTTCTAGTTGCGGAGTTTTCTAGTTGTGGAGATTCTAGTGGCGGAGTTTCTAGTTGCGGAGTTCCAAGTTGTGGAGTTTCTAGTTGTGGAGTTTCTAGTTGTGGAATTTGTAGTTGTGGAGTATATAGCTGTGGTGTTTCAAGTTGTGGAATTTCTAGTGGCGGAGTTTCTAGCTGTAGAGTTTCTAGTTGCGGAGTTTTCTAGTTGTGGAGTTTCTAGTTGCGGAGTTTCTAGTTGCGGAGCTTCAAGTTGTGGAGTTTCTAGTTGTGGAGTTTCTAGTTGTGGAGTTTGTAGTTGTGGAGTATCTAGTTGTGGAGTTTCTAGTTGTGGAGTTTCTAGTTGCGGAGTTTTCTAGTTGCGGAGTCTGTAGTTGTGGAGTTTCTAGTTGTGGAATTTCTAGTTACGGAGTTTCTAGTTGTGGAGCTTTTAGTTGAGGAGTCTCTAGTTGTTGAGTCTGTAGTTGTGGAATTTCTAGTTGTGGAGTTTCTAGTTGTGGAGTTTCTAGTTGTGGAATTTCAAGTTGTGGAGTCTCTAGTGGCGGAGTGAGTTTCTAGTTGCGGAGTTTCTGTTTGTGGAGTTTCTAGTTGCGGAGCCAGTAGTTGTGGAGTTTCTAGTTGTGGAGTTTCTAGTGTTTGAATTTCTAGTTGCCGAGTTCTTTAGTTGCGAAGTCTCAAGTTGTGGAGTTTCTAGCTGTGAAGTTTCTAGTTGCGGAGTTTCTAGTTGCGGAGTTTCTAGTTGTGGAGTTTTTAGTTGAGGAGTCTCTAGTTGTGGGGTCTCTAGTTGTGAAGTTTCTAGTTGTGGAGTGTCTACTTGTGGAGTTTCTAGTTGTGGAGTTTCTAGTTGTGGAGTTTCTAGTCGTGGAGTCTGTAGTTGTGGAGTAGCTATTTGTTGGGTTTCAAGTTATGGAGTTTTTGGCTGTGGAGTTTTTAGTTGTGGAGTTTCTAGTTGTTGTGTTTCTAGTTGCCGAGTTTCTAGTTGCGAAGTCTCAAGTCGTGGAGTTTCTAGCTGCGGAGTTTCTAGTTGCGGAGCTTCTAGTGGCGGAGTTTCTAGTTGTGGAATTTGTAGTTGTGGAGTATCTAGTTTTGGTGTTTCAAGTTGTGGAGTTTCTAGTTGTGGATTTTCTGGCTGTGGAGTTTCTAGTTGCGGAGTTTCTAGTTGTGGAGTTTCTAGTTGTGAGGTTTGTAGTTGTTGAGTTTCTAGTTTTCGAGTTTCTAGTTGTGGAGTCTCTAGTTGTGGAGTTTCTAGTTGTGAAGTTTCCAGTTGCGAAGTCTCAAGTTGTTGAGTTTCTAGTTGTGGAGTTTCTAGTTGTGGGGTTCGTAGTTGTGGGGTTCGTAGTTGTGCAGTTTTTAGTTGTGGAGTATCTACTTGTGGAGTTTCCATTTATGGTGTTTCTAGCTGTGGAGTTTCTAGTTGCGGAGTTTCTAGATGCAGAGTTTCTAGTTGCGGAGTTTTCTAGTTGTGGAGATTCTAGTGGCGGAGTTTCTAGTTGCGGAGTTTCTAGTTGCGGAGTTTCAAGTTGTGGAGTTTCTAGTTGTGGAGTTTCTAGTTGTGGAGTTTTTAGTTGTGGAGTTTCTAATTGTGGAGCTTCTTGATAAGGAGTTTCTAGTTGTGAAGTTTCTAGTTGTGGATTTTCGATTTGTGGAGTTTCTAGTTGCGAAGTTTCTAGGTGGGGTGTTTCTACTTGAGGTAATAGTTGCGGATTTTCTAGTTGCAGAGTTTTAAGTTGTCGAGTTTCTAGTTGCGGAGTCTCTAGTTGTAGAGTTTCTAGTTGCGGAGTTTCTAGCTGTGGAGTTTCTAGTTGCGGAGACTCTAGTTGTGCAGTCTCTGGTTTTGGAGTCTCTGGTTGGGGAGTTTCTAGTTGTGGAGTTTCTAGTTGTGGAGTTTTAGTTGTGGAATTTATAGGTGTGGAGTTTCTAGTTGTTGAGTTTCTAGTTGTGGGGTTTCTAGTTGTGGAAATTCTAGCTGTGGAGTTTCTACTTATGGAATATCTAGTTGTGGAGTTTCTAGTTGTGGAGTTTCTTGTTGGGGAGTTTCTAGTTGCGGAGTTTCTAGTTGCGGAGTTTCCAGTTGGGGAGTTTCTACTTGGGTTTATAGTTGTTGATTTGCTAGTTGCAGAGTTTCGAGTTGCGGAGTTTCCAGTTGGGGAGTTTCTACTTGGGTTTATAGTTGTTGATTTGCTGGTTGCAGAGTTTCGAGTTGCGGAGTTTCTAGTTGTGGATTTTCTGGCTGTGGAGTTTCTAGTTGCGGAGTTTCTAGTTGTGGAGTTTCTAGTTTTGAGGTTTGTAGTTGTTGAGTTTCTAGTTTTGAGGTTTCTAGTTGTGGAGTTTCTAGTTTTGAGGTTTCTAGTTGTGGAGTTTCTAGTTTTCGAGTTTCTTGTTGTGGAGTCTCTAGTTGTGGAGTTTCTAGTTGTGGAGTTTCTAGTTGCGAAGTCTCAAGTTGTTGAGTTTCTAGTTGTGGAGTTTCTAGTTGTGAAGTTTTAGTTGTGGAGTTTCAAGTTGTGGAATTCATAGGTGTGGAGTTTCTAGCTGTGGAGTTTATAGTTTTCGAGTTTCTAGTTACGGAGTTTCTAGTTGTGGAGTTTTTAGTTGTGGAGCTTTTAGTTGAGGAGTCGCTAATTGTTGAGTCTCTAGTTGTGGAAGTTCTAGGTGTGGAGTTTCTAGTTGCGGAGTTTCTTGTTGCGGAGTTTCTAGATGTGGAGTTTCTAGTTGTGGAGTTTCTGGCTGTGGAGTTTCTAGTTGCGGAGTTTTCTAGTTGTGGAGATTGTAATGGCGGAGTTTCTAGTTGCGGAGTTCCAAGTTGTGGAGTTTCTAGTTGTGGAGCTTCTAGTTCTGGGGTTCGTATTTGTGGGATTCGTAGTTGTGCAGTTTCTAGTTTTGCAGTCTCTAGATGTGGAGTTTCCAGTTGTGGAGTTTCTAGATGTGGAGTTTCTAGTTGCGGAGTTTCTAGTTGCAGAGTTTCTAGTTGTGGAGTTTTCTAGTTGTGGAGATTCTAGTGGCGGAGTTTCTAGTTGCGGAGTTTCAAATTGTGGAGTTTCTCGTTGTGGAGTTTCTAGTTGTGGATTTTCTAGCTGTGGAGTTTCTAGTTGCGAAGTTTTTAGTTGCGGAGTTTCTGGTTGTGGAGTTTCTAGTTGTGGAGTCTGTAGTTGTGGAGTATCTATTTGTTGGGTTTCAAGTTGTGGAGTTTCTAGTTGCGGAGTTTCTAGTTGTTGAATTTCTAGTAGTTGAGTTTCTAGTTGCCGAGTTTCTAGTTGCGAAATCTCAAGTCGTGGAGTTTCTAGCTGTGGAGTTTCTAGTTGCGGAGCTTCTAGTTGCGGAGTTTCTAGTTGTGGAGCTTTTAGTTCTGGGGTTCGTTGTTGTGGGGTTCGTAGTTGTGGAGTTTCTAGTTTTGGAGTCTCTAGTTGTGGAGTTTCCAGTTGTGGAGTTTCTAGCTGTGGAGTTTCTAGTTGCGGAGTTTCTAGTTGCAGAGTTTCTAGTTGTGGATTTTGTAGTTGTGGAGTATATAGTTGTGGTGTTTCAAGTTGTGGAGTTTCTAGTTGCGGAGTTTCCAGTTGCAGAGTTTCTAGTTCCGGAGTTTTCTAAGTTGTGGAGTTTCTAGTTGCGGAGTTTCTAGTTGTGGAGCTTCAAGTTGTGGAGTTTCTAGTTGTGGAGTTTCTAGTTATGGAGTTTGTAGTTGCCGAGTTTCTAGTTGCGCAATCTCAAGTCGTGGAGTTTCTAGCTGTGGAGTTTCTAGTTGCCGAGTTTCTAGTTGCAGAGTTTCTAGTTGTGGATTTTGTAGTTGTGGAGTATATAGTTGTGGTGTTTCAAGTTGTGGAGTTTCTAGTTGCGGAGTTTCTAGTTGCAGAGTTTCTAGTTCCGGAGTTTTCTAGTTGTGGAGTTTCTAGTTGCGGAGTTTCTAGTTGTGGAGCTTCAAGCTGTGGAGTTTCTCGTTGTGGAGTTTCTAGTTGTGGAGTTTGTAGTTGTGGAGTATCTAGTTGTGGACTTTCAAGTTGTGGAGTTTCTAGTTGTGGATTTTCTAGCTGTGGAATTTCTGGTTGCAGAGTTTTTAGTTGCGGTGTTTCTAGTTGTGGAGTTTCTAGTTGTTGAGTTTCTAGTTGCCGAGTTCTTTGGTTGCGAAGTCTCAAGTTGTAGGGTTTCTAGCTGTGGAGTTTCTAGTTGCGGAGTTTCTAGTTGCGGAGTTTCTAGTTGCGGAGTTTCTAGTTGTGCAGTTTTAGTTGTGGAGTCTCTAGTTGTGGAGTTTCTTGTTGTTGATTTTCTATCTGTGGAGTTTCTATTTGCGGAGTTTCTAGTTGCAGAGTTTCTAGTTGTTGAGTTTGTAGTTGCCGAGTTCTTTAGTTGCGAAGTCTCAAGTTGTAGAGTTTCTAGCTGTGGAGTTTCTAGTTGCAGAGTTTCTAGTTGCGGAGTTTCTAGTTGTGGAGTGTCTACTTGTTGAGTTTCTAGTTGTGGAGTTTCTATTTGTTGTTTTTAGTTTTCGAGTTTGTAGTTGTAGATTTTCTGGTTGCAGAGTTCCTAGTTTTGGAGTATCTAGTTGCGGAGTCTCTAATTGTGCAGTCTCTAGTTTTGGAGTCTCTAGTTGTGGAGTTTCTGGTTGTGGAGTTTATAGTTGTGGAATTTCTAACTGTGGAGGTTCTACTTGTGGAGTTTCTAGTCGCAGAGTTTCTAGTTGTGGAGTTTCTAGTTGTGGAGTTTTAGTTGTGGAGTTTAAAGTTGTGGAATTTATAGGTGTGGAGTTTCTAGTTGTGGAGTTTCTAGTTTTCGGGTTTCTAGTTACGGAGTTTCTAGTTGTGGAGTTTCTTGTTGTGGAGTTTCTAGTTGTGGAGCTTTTAGTTGAGTTGTGGAGCTCTAGTTCTGGAGTTTCTAGTTGTGGAGTGTCTACTTGTGGAGTTTCTAGTTGTGGAGTTTCTAGCTGTGGAGTTTCTAGTTGCAGGGTTTCTAGTTTAGGAGTTTTCTAGTTGTGGAGTTTCTAGTTGCGGAGTTTCAAGTTGTGGAGTTTCTAGTTGTGGAGTTTCTAGTTGTGGAGTTTTTAGTTGTGGAGTTTCTAATTGTGGAGCTTCTTGATGGGGAGTTTCTAGTTGTGAAGTTTCTAGTTGTGGATTTTCGAGTTGTGGAGTTTCTAGTTGCGAAGTTTCTAGTTGGGGAGTTTCTACTTGAGTTTATAGTTGCGGATTTTCTAGTTGCAGAGTTTTAAGTTGTCGAGTTTCTAGTTGCAAAGTCTCTAGTTGTGGAGTTTCTAGTTGCGGAGTTTCTAGCTGTGGAGTTTCAAGTTGCGGAGTCTCTAGTTGTGCAGTCTCTAGCTGTGGAGTCTCTGGCTGTGGAGTTTCTAGTTGTGGAGTTTCTAGTTGTGGAGTTTCTATTTGCTGAGTTTCTTGTTGCGGAGTTTCTAGTTGTGGATTTTCTGGCTGTGGAGTTTCTAGTTGCGGAGTTTCTAGTTGTGGAGTTTCTAGTTGTGAGGTTTGTAGTTGTTGAGTTTCTAGTTTTCGAGTTTCTAGTTGTGGAGTCTCTAGTTGTGGAGTTTCTAGTTGTGAAGTTTCCAGTTGCGAAGTCTCAAGTTGTTGAGTTTCTAGTTGTGGAGTTTCTAGTTGTGGGGTTCGTAGTTGTGGGGTTCGTAGTTGTGCAGTTTTTAGTTGTGGAGTATCTACTTGTGGAGTTTCCATTTGTGGTGTTTCTAGCTGTGGAGTTTCTAGTTGCGGAGTTTCTAGATGCAGAGTTTCTAGTTGCGGAGTTTTCTAGTTGTGGAGATTCTAGTGGCGGAGTTTCTAGTTGCGGAGTTCCAAGTTGTGGAGTTTCTAGTTGTGGAGTTTCTAGTTGTGGAATTTGTAGTTGTGGAGTATATAGCTGTGGTGTTTCAAGTTGTGGAATTTCTAGTGGCGGAGTTTCTAGCTGTAGAGTTTCTAGTTGCGGAGTTTTCTAGTTGTGGAGTTTCTAGTTGTGGAGTTTCTAGTTGTGGAGTTTCTAGTGTTTGAATTTCTAGTTGCCGAGTTCTTTAGTTGCGAAGTCTCAAGTTTTGGAGTTTCTAGCTGTGAAGTTTCTAGTTGCGGAGTTTCTAGTTGCGGAGTTTCTAGTTGTGGAGTTTTTAGTTGAGGAGTCTCTAGTTGTGGGGTCTCTAGTTGTGAAGTTTCTAGTTGTGGAGTGTCTACTTGTGGAGTTTCTAGTTGTGGAGTTTCTAGTCGTGGAGTCTGTAGTTGTGGAGTAGCTATTTGTTGGGTTTCAAGTTATGGAGTTTTTGGCTGTGGAGTTTTTAGTTGTGGAGTTTCTAGTTGTTGTGTTTCTAGTTGCCGAGTTTCTAGTTGCGAAGTCTCAAGTCGTGGAGTTTCTAGCTGCGGAGTTTCTAGTTGCGGAGCTTCTAGTGGCGGAGTTTCTAGTTGTGGAATTTGTAGTTGTGGAGTATCTAGTTTTGGTGTTTCAAGTTGTGGAGTTTCTAGTTGTGGATTTTCTGGCTGTGGAGTTTCTAGTTGCGGAGTTTCTAGTTGTGGAGTTTCTAGTTGTGAGGTTTGTAGTTGTTGAGTTTCTAGTTTTCGAGTTTCTAGTTGTGGAGTCTCTAGTTGTGGAGTTTCTAGTTGTGAAGTTTCCAGTTGCGAAGTCTCAAGTTGTTGAGTTTCTAGTTGTGGAGTTTCTAGTTGTGGGGTTCGTAGTTGTGGGGTTCGTAGTTGTGCAGTTTTTAGTTGTGGAGTATCTACTTGTGGAGTTTCCATTTGTGGTGTTTCTAGCTGTGGAGTTTCTAGTTGCGGAGTTTCTAGATGCAGAGTTTCTAGTTGCGGAGTTTTCTAGTTGTGGAGATTCTAGTGGCGGAGTTTCTAGTTGCGGAGTTTCTAGTTGCGGAGTTTCAAGTTGTGGAGTTTCTAGTTGTGGAGTTTCTAGTTGTGGAGTTTTTAGTTGTGGAGTTTCTAATTGTGGAGCTTCTTGATAAGGAGTTTCTAGTTGTGAAGTTTCTAGTTGTGGATTTTCGATTTGTGGAGTTTCTAGTTGCGAAGTTTCTAGGTGGGGTGTTTCTACTTGAGGTAATAGTTGCGGATTTTCTAGTTGCAGAGTTTTAAGTTGTCGAGTTTCTAGTTGCGGAGTCTCTAGTTGTAGAGTTTCTAGTTGCGGAGTTTCTAGCTGTGGAGTTTCTAGTTGCGGAGACTCTAGTTGTGCAGTCTCTGGTTTTGGAGTCTCTGGTTGGGGAGTTTCTAGTTGTGGAGTTTCTAGTTGTGGAGTTTTAGTTGTGGAATTTATAGGTGTGGAGTTTCTAGTTGTTGAGTTTCTAGTTGTGGGGTTTCTAGTTGTGGAAATTCTAGCTGTGGAGTTTCTACTTATGGAATATCTAGTTGTGGAGTTTCTAGTTGTGGAGTTTCTTGTTGGGGAGTTTCTAGTTGCGGAGTTTCTAGTTGCGGAGTTTCCAGTTGGGGAGTTTCTACTTGGGTTTATAGTTGTTGATTTGCTAGTTGCAGAGTTTCGAGTTGCGGAGTTTCCAGTTGGGGAGTTTCTACTTGGGTTTATAGTTGTTGATTTGCTAGTTGCAGAGTTTCGAGTTGCGGAGTTTCTAGTTGTGGATTTTCTGGCTGTGGAGTTTCTAGTTGCGGAGTTTCTAGTTGTGGAGTTTCTAGTTTTGAGGTTTGTAGTTGTTGAGTTTCTAGTTTTGAGGTTTCTAGTTGTGGAGTTTCTAGTTTTGAGGTTTCTAGTTGTGGAGTTTCTAGTTTTCGAGTTTCTTGTTGTGGAGTCTCTAGTTGTGGAGTTTCTAGTTGTGGAGTTTCTAGTTGCGAAGTCTCAAGTTGTTGAGTTTCTAGTTGTGGAGTTTCTAGTTGTGAAGTTTTAGTTGTGGAGTTTCAAGTTGTGGAATTCATAGGTGTGGAGTTTCTAGCTGTGGAGTTTATAGTTTTCGAGTTTCTAGTTACGGAGTTTCTAGTTGTGGAGTTTTTAGTTGTGGAGCTTTTAGTTGAGGAGTCGCTAGTTGTTGAGTCTCTAGTTGTGGAAGTTCTAGGTGTGGAGTTTCTAGTTGCGGAGTTTCTTGTTGCGGAGTTTCTAGATGTGGAGTTTCTAGTTGTGGAGTTTCTGGCTGTGGAGTTTCTAGTTGCGGAGTTTTCTAGTTGTGGAGATTGTAATGGCGGAGTTTCTAGTTGCGGAGTTCCAAGTTGTGGAGTTTCTAGTTGTGGAGCTTCTAGTTCTGGGGTTCGTATTTGTGGGATTCGTAGTTGTGCAGTTTCTAGTTTTGCAGTCTCTAGATGTGGAGTTTCCAGTTGTGGAGTTTCTAGATGTGGAGTTTCTAGTTGCGGAGTTTCTAGTTGCAGAGTTTCTAGTTGTGGAGTTTTCTAGTTGTGGAGATTCTAGTGGCGGAGTTTCTAGTTGCGGAGTTTCAAATTGTGGAGTTTCTCGTTGTGGAGTTTCTAGTTGTGGATTTTCTAGCTGTGGAGTTTCTAGTTGCGAAGTTTTTAGTTGCGGAGTTTCTGGTTGTGGAGTTTCTAGTTGTGGAGTCTGTAGTTGTGGAGTATCTATTTGTTGGGTTTCAAGTTGTGGAGTTTCTAGTTGCGGAGTTTCTAGTTGTTGAATTTCTAGTAGTTGAGTTTCTAGTTGCCGAGTTTCTAGTTGCGAAATCTCAAGTCGTGGAGTTTCTAGCTGTGGAGTTTCTAGTTGCGGAGCTTCTAGTTGCGGAGTTTCTAGTTGTGGAGCTTTTAGTTCTGGGGTTCGTTGTTGTGGGGTTCGTAGTTGTGGAGTTTCTAGTTTTGGAGTCTCTAGTTGTGGAGTTTCCAGTTGTGGAGTTTCTAGCTGTGGAGTTTCTAGTTGCGGAGTTTCTAGTTGCAGAGTTTCTAGTTGTGGATTTTGTAGTTGTGGAGTATATAGTTGTGGTGTTTCAAGTTGGGAGTTTCTAGTTGCGGAGTTTCCAGTTGCAGAGTTTCTAGTTCCGGAGTTTTCTAAGTTGTGGAGTTTCTAGTTGCGGAGTTTCTAGTTGTGGAGCTTCAAGTTGTGGAGTTTCTAGTTGTGGAGTTTCTAGTTATGGAGTTTGTAGTTGCCGAGTTTCTAGTTGCGCAATCTCAAGTCGTGGAGTTTCTAGCTGTGGAGTTTCTAGTTGCCGAGTTTCTAGTTGCAGAGTTTCTAGTTGTGGATTTTGTAGTTGTGGAGTATATAGTTGTGGTGTTTCAAGTTGTGGAGTTTCTAGTTGCGGAGTTTCTAGTTGCAGAGTTTCTAGTTCCGGAGTTTTCTAGTTGTGGAGTTTCTAGTTGCGGAGTTTCTAGTTGTGGAGCTTCAAGCTGTGGAGTTTCTCGTTGTGGAGTTTCTAGTTGTGGAGTTTGTAGTTGTGGAGTATCTAGTTGTGGACTTTCAAGTTGTGGAGTTTCTAGTTGTGGATTTTCTAGCTGTGGAATTTCTGGTTGCAGAGTTTTTAGTTGCGGTGTTTCTAGTTGTGGAGTTTCTAGTTGTTGAGTTTCTAGTTGCCGAGTTCTTTGGTTGCGAAGTCTCAAGTTGTAGGGTTTCTAGCTGTGGAGTTTCTAGTTGCGGAGTTTCTAGTTGCGGAGTTTCTAGTTGCGGAGTTTCTAGTTGTGCAGTTTTAGTTGTGGAGTCTCTAGTTGTGGAGTTTCTTGTTGTTGATTTTCTATCTGTGGAGTTTCTATTTGCGGAGTTTCTAGTTGCAGAGTTTCTAGTTGTTGAGTTTGTAGTTGCCGAGTTCTTTAGTTGCGAAGTCTCAAGTTGTAGAGTTTCTAGCTGTGGAGGTTCTAGTTGCAGAGTTTCTAGTTGCGGAGTTTCTAGTTGTGGAGTGTCTACTTGTTGAGTTTCTAGTTGTGGAGTTTCTATTTGTTGTTTTTAGTTTTCGAGTTTGTAGTTGTAGATTTTCTGGTTGCAGAGTTCCTAGTTTTGGAGTATCTAGTTGCGGAGTCTCTAATTGTGCAGTCTCTAGTTTTGGAGTCTCTAGTTGTGGAGTTTCTGGTTGTGGAGTTTATAGTTGTGGAATTTCTAACTGTGGAGGTTCTACTTGTGGAGTTTCTAGTCGCAGAGTTTCTAGTTGTGGAGTTTCTAGTTGTGGAGTTTTAGTTGTGGAGTTTAAAGTTGTGGAATTTATAGGTGTGGAGTTTCTAGTTGTGGAGTTTCTAGTTTTCGGGTTTCTAGTTACGGAGTTTCTAGTTGTGGAGTTTCTTGTTGTGGAGTTTCTAGTTGTGGAGCTTTTAGTTGAGTTGTGGAGCTCTAGTTCTGGAGTTTCTAGTTGTGGAGTGTCTACTTGTGGAGTTTCTAGTTGTGGAGTTTCTAGCTGTGGAGTTTCTAGTTGCAGGGTTTCTAGTTTAGGAGTTTTCTAGTTGTGGAGTTTCTAGTTGCGGAGTTTCAAGTTGTGGAGTTTCTAGTTGTGGAGTTTCTAGTTGTGGAGTTTTTAGTTGTGGAGTTTCTAATTGTGGAGCTTCTTGATGGGGAGTTTCTAGTTGTGAAGTTTCAAGTTGTGGATTTTCGAGTTGTGGAGTTTCTAGTTGCGAAGTTTCTAGTTGGGGAGTTTCTACTTGAGTTTATAGTTGCGGATTTTCTAGTTGCAGAGTTTTAAGTTGTCGAGTTTCTAGTTGCAAAGTCTCTAGTTGTGGAGTTTCTAGTTGCGGAGTTTCTAGCTGTGGAGTTTCAAGTTGCGGAGTCTCAAGTTGTTGAGTTTCTAGTTGTGGAGTTTCTAGTTGTGGGGTTCGTAGTTGTGGGGTTCGTAGTTGTGCAGTTTTTAGTTGTGGAGTATCTACTTGTGGAGTTTCCATTTGTGGTGTTTCTAGCTGTGGAGTTTCTAGTTGCGGAGTTTCTAGATGCAGAGTTTCTAGTTGCGGAGTTTTCTAGTTGTGGAGATTCTAGTGGCGGAGTTTCTAGTTGCGGAGTTTCTAGTTGCGGAGTTTCAAGTTGTGGAGTTTCTAGTTGTGGAGTTTCTAGTTGTGGAGTTTTTAGTTGTGGAGTTTCTAATTGTGGAGCTTCTTGATAAGGAGTTTCTAGTTGTGAAGTTTCTAGTTGTGGATTTTCGATTTGTGGAGTTTCTAGTTGCGAAGTTTCTAGGTGGGGTGTTTCTACTTGAGGTAATAGTTGCGGATTTTCTAGTTGCAGAGTTTTAAGTTGTCGAGTTTCTAGTTGCGGAGTCTCTAGTTGTAGAGTTTCTAGTTGCGGAGTTTCTAGCTGTGGAGTTTCTAGTTGCGGAGACTCTAGTTGTGCAGTCTCTGGTTTTGGAGTCTCTGGTTGGGGAGTTTCTAGTTGTGGAGTTTCTAGTTGTGGAGTTTTAGTTGTGGAATTTATAGGTGTGGAGTTTCTAGTTGTTGAGTTTCTAGTTGTGGGGTTTCTAGTTGTGGAAATTCTAGCTGTGGAGTTTCTACTTATGGAATATCTAGTTGTGGAGTTTCTAGTTGTGGAGTTTCTTGTTGGGGAGTTTCTAGTTGCGGAGTTTCTAGTTGCGGAGTTTCCAGTTGGGGAGTTTCTACTTGGGTTTATAGTTGTTGATTTGCTAGTTGCAGAGTTTCGAGTTGCGGAGTTTCCAGTTGGGGAGTTTCTACTTGGGTTTATAGTTGTTGATTTGCTAGTTGCAGAGTTTCGAGTTGCGGAGTTTCTAGTTGTGGATTTTCTGGCTGTGGAGTTTCTAGTTGCGGAGTTTCTAGTTGTGGAGTTTCTAGTTTTGAGGTTTGTAGTTGTTGAGTTTCTAGTTTTGAGGTTTCTAGTTGTGGAGTTTCTAGTTTTGAGGTTTCTAGTTGTGGAGTTTCTAGTTTTCGAGTTTCTTGTTGTGGAGTCTCTAGTTGTGGAGTTTCTAGTTGTGGAGTTTCTAGTTGCGAAGTCTCAAGTTGTTGAGTTTCTAGTTGTGGAGTTTCTAGTTGTGAAGTTTTAGTTGTGGAGTTTCAAGTTGTGGAATTCATAGGTGTGGAGTTTCTAGCTGTGGAGTTTATAGTTTTCGAGTTTCTAGTTACGGAGTTTCTAGTTGTGGAGTTTTTAGTTGTGGAGCTTTTAGTTGAGGAGTCGCTAGTTGTTGAGTCTCTAGTTGTGGAAGTTCTAGGTGTGGAGTTTCTAGTTGCGGAGTTTCTTGTTGCGGAGTTTCTAGATGTGGAGTTTCTAGTTGTGGAGTTTCTGGCTGTGGAGTTTCTAGTTGCGGAGTTTTCTAGTTGTGGAGATTGTAATGGCGGAGTTTCTAGTTGCGGAGTTCCAAGTTGTGGAGTTTCTAGTTGTGGAGCTTCTAGTTCTGGGGTTCGTATTTGTGGGATTCGTAGTTGTGCAGTTTCTAGTTTTGCAGTCTCTAGATGTGGAGTTTCCAGTTGTGGAGTTTCTAGATGTGGAGTTTCTAGTTGCGGAGTTTCTAGTTGCAGAGTTTCTAGTTGTGGAGTTTTCTAGTTGTGGAGATTCTAGTGGCGGAGTTTCTAGTTGCGGAGTTTCAAATTGTGGAGTTTCTCGTTGTGGAGTTTCTAGTTGTGGATTTTCTAGCTGTGGAGTTTCTAGTTGCGAAGTTTTTAGTTGCGGAGTTTCTGGTTGTGGAGTTTCTAGTTGTGGAGTCTGTAGTTGTGGAGTATCTATTTGTTGGGTTTCAAGTTGTGGAGTTTCTAGTTGCGGAGTTTCTAGTTGTTGAATTTCTAGTAGTTGAGTTTCTAGTTGCCGAGTTTCTAGTTGCGAAATCTCAAGTCGTGGAGTTTCTAGCTGTGGAGTTTCTAGTTGCGGAGCTTCTAGTTGCGGAGTTTCTAGTTGTGGAGCTTTTAGTTCTGGGGTTCGTTGTTGTGGGGTTCGTAGTTGTGGAGTTTCTAGTTTTGGAGTCTCTAGTTGTGGAGTTTCCAGTTGTGGAGTTTCTAGCTGTGGAGTTTCTAGTTGCGGAGTTTCTAGTTGCAGAGTTTCTAGTTGTGGATTTTGTAGTTGTGGAGTATATAGTTGTGGTGTTTCAAGTTGTGGAGTTTCTAGTTGCGGAGTTTCCAGTTGCAGAGTTTCTAGTTCCGGAGTTTTCTAAGTTGTGGAGTTTCTAGTTGCGGAGTTTCTAGTTGTGGAGCTTCAAGTTGTGGAGTTTCTAGTTGTGGAGTTTCTAGTTATGGAGTTTGTAGTTGCCGAGTTTCTAGTTGCGCAATCTCAAGTCGTGGAGTTTCTAGCTGTGGAGTTTCTAGTTGCCGAGTTTCTAGTTGCAGAGTTTCTAGTTGTGGATTTTGTAGTTGTGGAGTATATAGTTGTGGTGTTTCAAGTTGTGGAGTTTCTAGTTGCGGAGTTTCTAGTTGCAGAGTTTCTAGTTCCGGAGTTTTCTAGTTGTGGAGTTTCTAGTTGCGGAGTTTCTAGTTGTGGAGCTTCAAGCTGTGGAGTTTCTCGTTGTGGAGTTTCTAGTTGTGGAGTTTGTAGTTGTGGAGTATCTAGTTGTGGACTTTCAAGTTGTGGAGTTTCTAGTTGTGGATTTTCTAGCTGTGGAATTTCTGGTTGCAGAGTTTTTAGTTGCGGTGTTTCTAGTTGTGGAGTTTCTAGTTGTTGAGTTTCTAGTTGCCGAGTTCTTTGGTTGCGAAGTCTCAAGTTGTAGGGTTTCTAGCTGTGGAGTTTCTAGTTGCGGAGTTTCTAGTTGCGGAGTTTCTAGTTGCGGAGTTTCTAGTTGTGCAGTTTTAGTTGTGGAGTCTCTAGTTGTGGAGTTTCTTGTTGTTGATTTTCTATCTGTGGAGTTTCTATTTGCGGAGTTTCTAGTTGCAGAGTTTCTAGTTGTTGAGTTTGTAGTTGCCGAGTTCTTTAGTTGCGAAGTCTCAAGTTGTAGAGTTTCTAGCTGTGGAGGTTCTAGTTGCAGAGTTTCTAGTTGCGGAGTTTCTAGTTGTGGAGTGTCTACTTGTTGAGTTTCTAGTTGTGGAGTTTCTATTTGTTGTTTTTAGTTTTCGAGTTTGTAGTTGTAGATTTTCTGGTTGCAGAGTTCCTAGTTTTGGAGTATCTAGTTGCGGAGTCTCTAATTGTGCAGTCTCTAGTTTTGGAGTCTCTAGTTGTGGAGTTTCTGGTTGTGGAGTTTATAGTTGTGGAATTTCTAACTGTGGAGGTTCTACTTGTGGAGTTTCTAGTCGCAGAGTTTCTAGTTGTGGAGTTTCTAGTTGTGGAGTTTTAGTTGTGGAGTTTAAAGTTGTGGAATTTATAGGTGTGGAGTTTCTAGTTGTGGAGTTTCTAGTTTTCGGGTTTCTAGTTACGGAGTTTCTAGTTGTGGAGTTTCTTGTTGTGGAGTTTCTAGTTGTGGAGCTTTTAGTTGAGTTGTGGAGCTCTAGTTCTGGAGTTTCTAGTTGTGGAGTGTCTACTTGTGGAGTTTCTAGTTGTGGAGTTTCTAGCTGTGGAGTTTCTAGTTGCAGGGTTTCTAGTTTAGGAGTTTTCTAGTTGTGGAGTTTCTAGTTGCGGAGTTTCAAGTTGTGGAGTTTCTAGTTGTGGAGTTTCTAGTTGTGGAGTTTTTAGTTGTGGAGTTTCTAATTGTGGAGCTTCTTGATGGGGAGTTTCTAGTTGTGAAGTTTCAAGTTGTGGATTTTCGAGTTGTGGAGTTTCTAGTTGCGAAGTTTCTAGTTGGGGAGTTTCTACTTGAGTTTATAGTTGCGGATTTTCTAGTTGCAGAGTTTTAAGTTGTCGAGTTTCTAGTTGCAAAGTCTCTAGTTGTGGAGTTTCTAGTTGCGGAGTTTCTAGCTGTGGAGTTTCAAGTTGCGGAGTCTCTAGTTGTGCAGTCTCTAGCTGTGGAGTCTCTGGCTGTGGAGTTTCTAGTTGTGGAGTTTCTAGTTGTGGAGTTTCTATTTGCTGAGTTTCTTGTTGCGGAGTTTCTAGTTGTGGATTTTCTGGCTGTGGAGTTTCTAGTTGCGGAGTTTCTAGTTGTGGAGTTTCTAGTTGTGAGGTTTGTAGTTGTTGAGTTTCTAGTTTTCGAGTTTCTAGTTGTGGAGTCTCTAGTTGTGGAGTTTCTAGTTGTGAAGTTTCCAGTTGCGAAGTCTCAAGTTGTTGAGTTTCTAGTTGTGGAGTTTCTAGTTGTGGGGTTCGTAGTTGTGGGGTTCGTAGTTGTGCAGTTTTTAGTTGTGGAGTATCTACTTGTGGAGTTTCCATTTGTGGTGTTTCTAGCTGTGGAGTTTCTAGTTGCGGAGTTTCTAGATGCAGAGTTTCTAGTTGCGGAGTTTTCTAGTTGTGGAGATTCTAGTGGCGGAGTTTCTAGTTGCGGAGTTCCAAGTTGTGGAGTTTCTAGTTGTGGAGTTTCTAGTTGTGGAATTTGTAGTTGTGGAGTATATAGCTGTGGTGTTTCAAGTTGTGGAATTTCTAGTGGCGGAGTTTCTAGCTGTAGAGTTTCTAGTTGCGGAGTTTTCTAGTTGTGGAGTTTCTAGTTGCGGAGTTTCTAGTTGCGGAGCTTCAAGTTGTGGAGTTTCTAGTTGTGGAGTTTCTAGTTGTGGAGTTTGTAGTTGTGGAGTATCTAGTTGTGGGCTTTCAAGTTGTGGAGTTTCTAGTTGTGGAGTTTCTAGTTGCGGAGTTTTCTAGTTGCGGAGTCTGTAGTTGTGGAGTTTCTAGTTGTGGAATTTCTAGTTACGGAGTTTCTAGTTGTGGAGCTTTTAGTTGAGGAGTCTCTAGTTGTTGAGTCTCTAGTTGTGGAATTTCAAGTTGTGGAGTCTCTAGTGGCGGAGTGAGTTTCTAGTTGCGGAGTTTCTGTTTGTGGAGTTTCTAGTTGCGGAGCCAGTAGTTGTGGAGTTTCTAGTTGTGGAGTTTCTAGTTGTGGAGTTTCTAGTGTTTGAATTTCTAGTTGCCGAGTTCTTTAGTTGCGAAGTCTCAAGTTTTGGAGTTTCTAGCTGTGAAGTTTCTAGTTGCAGAGTTTCTAGTTGCGGAGTTTCTAGTTGTGGAGTTTTTAGTTGAGGAGTCTCTAGTTGTGGGGTCTCTAGTTGTGGAGTTTCTAGTTGTGGAGTGTCTACTTGTGGAGTTTCTAGTTGTGAAGTTTCTAGTTGTGGAGTTTCTAGTCGTGGAGTCTGTAGTTGTGGAGTAGCTATTTGTTGGGTTTCAAGTTATGGAGTTTTTGGCTGTGGAGTTTCTAGTTGTGGAGTTTCTAGTTGTTGAGTTTCTAGTTGCCGAGTTTCTAGTTGCGAAGTCTCAAGTCGTGGAGTTTCTAGCTGCGGAGTTTCTAGTTGCGGAGCTTCTAGTGGCGGAGTTTCTAGTTGTGGAATTTGTAGTTGTGGAATATCTAGTTTTGGTGTTTCAAGTTGTGGAGTTTCTAGCTGTGGAGTTTCTAGTTGCGGAGTTTCTAGTTGCAGAGTTTCTAGTTGCGGAGTTTCTAGTCTCGGAGTTTCTAGTTGTGGAGTTTCTAGTTGCGGAGTTTTCTAGTTGCGGAGTCTGTAGTTGTGGAGTTTCTAGTTGTGGAATTTCTAGTTACGGAGTTTCTAGTTGTGGAGCTTTTAGTTGAGGAGTCTCTAGTTGTTGAGTCTCTAGTTGTGGAATTTCTAGTTGTGGAGTTTCTAGTTGTGGAGTTTCTAGTTGTGGAATTTCAAGTTGCAGGGTTTCTAGTTTCGGAGTTTTCTAGTTGTGGAGTTTCTAGTTGCGGAGTTTCTAGTTGCGGAGTTTCTAGTTGTGGAGTTTCTAGCTGTGGAGTTTCTAGTTGCAGGGTTTCTAGTTTCGGAGTTTTCTAGTTGTGGAGTTTCTAGTTGCGGAGTTTCTAGTTGCGGAGTTTCAAGTTGTGGAGTTTCTAGTTGTGGAGTTTCTAGTTGTGGAGTTTTTAGTTGTGGAGTTTCTAATTGTGGAGCTTCTTGATGGGGAGTTTCTAGTTGTGAAGTTTCTAGTTGTGGATTTTCGAGTTGTGGAGTTTCTAGTTGCGAAGTTTCTAGTTGGGGAGTTTCAACTTGAGTTTATAGTTGCGGATTTTCTAGTTGCAGAGTTTTAAGTTGTCGAGTTTCTAGTTGCAAAGTCTCTAGTTGTGGAGTTTCTAGTTGCGGAGTTTCTAGCTGTGGAGTTTCTAGTTGCGGAGTCTCTAGTTGTGCAGTCTCTGGTTTTGGAGTCTCTGGTTGTGGAGTTTCTAGTTGTGGAGTTTCTAGCTGTGGAGTTTCAAGTTGCGGAGTCTCTAGTTGTGCAGTCTCTAGCTGTGGAGTCTCTGGCTGTGGAGTTTCTAGTTGTGGAGTTTCTATTTGCTGAGTTTCTTGTTGCGGAGTTTCTAGTTGTGGATTTTCTGGCTGTGGAGTTTCTAGTTGCGGAGTTTCTAGTTGTGGAGTTTCTAGTTGTGAGGTTTGTAGTTGTTGAGTTTCTAGTTTTCGAGTTTCTAGTTGTGGAGTCTCTAGTTGTGGTTTTTCTAGTTGTGAAGTTTCCAGTTGCGAAGTCTCAAGTTGTTGAGTTTCTAGTTGTGGAGTTTCTAGTTGTGGCGTTCGTAGTTGTGGGGTTCGTAGTTGTGCAGTTTCTAGTTGTGGAGTATCTACTTGTGGAGTTTCCATTTGTGGTGTTTCTAGCTGTGGAGTTTCTAGTTGCGGAGTTTCTAGATGCAGAGTTTCTAGTTGCGGAGTTTTCTAGTTGTGGAGATTCTAGTGGCGGAGTTTCTAGTTGCGGAGTTTCTAGTTGCGGAGTTTCTAGTTGTGGAGTTTCTAGTTGTGGAATTTGTAGTTGTGGAGTATATAGCTGTGGTGTTTCAAGTTGTGGAATTTCTAGTGGCGGAGTTTCTAGTTGTAGAGTTTCTAGTTGCGGACTTTTCTAGTTGTGGAGTTTCTAGTTGCGGAGTTTCTAGTTGCGGAGCTTCAAGTTGTGGAGTTTCTAGTTGTGGAGTTTCTAGTTGTGGACTTTGTAGTTGTGGAGTATCTAGTTGTGGGCTTTCAAGTTGTGGAGTTTCTAGTTGTGGAGTTTCTAGTTGCGGAGTTTTCTAGTTGCGGAGTCTGTAGTTGTGGAGTTTCTAGTTGTGGAATTTCTAGTTACGGAGTTTCTAGTTGTGGAGCTTTTAGTTGAGGAGTCTCTAGTTGTTGAGTCTGTAGTTGTGGAATTTCTAGTTGTGGAGTTTCTAGTTGTGGAGTTTCTAGTTGTGGAATTTCAAGTTGTGGAGTTTCTAGTGGCGGAGTGAGTTTCTAGTTGCGGAGTTTCGGTTTGTGGAGTTTCTAGTTGCGGAGCCAGTAGTTGTGGAGTTTCTAGTTGTGGAGTTTCTAGTGTTTGAATTTCTAGTTGCCGAGTTCTTTAGTTGCGAAGTCTCAAGTTGTGGAGTTTCTAGCTGTGAAGTTTCTAGTTGCGGAGTTTCTAGTTGCGGAGTTTCTAGTTGTGGAGTTTTTAGTTGAGGAGTCTCTAGTTGTGGGGTCTCTAGTTGTGAAGTTTCTAGTTGTGGAGTGTCTACTTGTGGAGTTTGTAGTTGTGGAGTTTCTAGTTGTGGAGTTTCTAGTCGTGGAGTCTGTAGTTGTGGAGTAGCTATTTGTTGGGTTTCAAGTTATGGAGTTTTTGGCTGTGGAGTTTTTAGTTGTGGAGTTTCTAGTTGTTGTGTTTCTAGTTGCCGAGTTTCTAATTGCGAAGTCTCAAGTCGTGGAGTTTCTAGCTGCGGAGTTTCTAGTTGCGGAGCTTCTAGTGGCGGAGTTTCTAGTTGTGGAATTTGTAGTTGTGGAGTATCTAGTTTTGGTGTTTCAAGTTGTGGAGTTTCTAGCTGTGGAGTTTCTAGTTGCGGAGTTTCTAGTTGCAGAGTTTCTAGTTGCGGAGTTTCTAGTTGCTGAGTTTCTAGTTGTGGAGTTTCTAGTTGTGGAGTTTTCTAGTTGCGGAGTTTCTAGTTGTGGATTTTCTAGCTGTGGAGCTCCTAGTTGCGGAGTTTTTAGTTGCGGAGTTTCTGGTTGTGGAGTTTCTAGTTCTGGAGTCTGTAGTTGTGGAGTATCTATTTGTTGGGTTTCAAGTTGTGGAGTTTCTAGTTGTGGAGTTTCTAGTTGTTGAGTTTCTAGTAGTTGAGTTTCCAGTTGCCGAGTTTCTAGTTGCGAAATCTCAAGTCGTGGAGTTTCTAGCTGTGGAGTTTCTAGTTGCGGAGTTTCTAGTTGCGGAGTTTCTAGTTGTAGATTTTGTAGTTGTGGAGTATATAGTTGTGCTGTTTCAAGTTGTGGAGTTTTTAGCTGTGGAGTTTCTAGTTGCGGAGTCTCTAGTTGTGCAGTCTCTGGTTTTGGAGTCTCTGGTTGTGGAGTTTCTAGTTGTGGAGTTTCTAGCTGTGGAGTTTCAAGTTGCGGAGTCTCTAGTTGTGCAGTCTCTAGCTGTGGAGTCTCTGGCTGTGGAGTTTCTAGTTGTGGAGTTTCTAGTTGTGGAGTTTCTATTTGCTGAGTTTCTTGTTGCGGAGTTTCTAGTGGTGGATTTTCTGGCTGTGGAGTTTCTAGTTGCGGAGTTTCTAGTTGTGGAGTTTCTAGTTGTGAGGTTTGTAGTTGTTGAGTTTCTAGTTTTCGAGTTTCTAGTTGTGGAGTCTCTAGTTGTGGAGTTTCTAGTTGTGAAGTTTCTAGTTGCGAAGTCTCAAGTTGTTGAGTTTCTAGTTGTGGAGTTTCTAGTTGTGGGGTTCGTAGTTGTGGGGTTCGTAGTTGTGCAGTTTCTAGTTGTGGAGTATCTACTTGTGGAGTTTCCATTTGTGGTGTTTCTAGCTGTGGAGTTTCTAGTTGCGGAGTTTCTAGATGCAGAGTTTCTAGTTGCGGAGTTTTCTAGTTGTGAAGATTCTAGTGGTGGAGTTTGTAGTTGCGGAGTTCCAAGTTGTGGAGTTTCTAGTTGTGGAGTTTCTGGTTGTGGAATTTGTAGTTGTGGAGTATATAGCTGTGGTGTTTCAAGTTGCGGAGTTTTCTAGTTGTGGAGTTTCTAGTTGCGGAGTTTCTAGTTGCGGAGCTTCAAGTTGTGGAGTTTCTAGTTGTGGAGTTTCTAGTTGTGGAATTTCTAGTTACGGAGTTTCTAGTTGTGGAGCTTTTAGTTGAGGAGTCTCTAGTTGTTGAGTCTCTAGTTGTGGAATTTCTAGTTGTGGAGTTTCTAGTTGTGGAGTTTCTAGTTGTGGAATTTCAAGTTGTGGAGTCTGTAGTTGTGGAGTTTCTAGCGGTTGCGGCGATGGCGTAGTGGTTAGAGCATCCGCCTCGCATGCAAGAGGTCCGTGGTTCAAATCCCGGTACCGCGCAGTTCCCAACCGGATAAAAAAAAAAATCCGCGTGTTGATGGAACTGCATTAAGAGGCCTGGGGTGCGGCCTCACCGGCAAACACCGCCGAGAACGCACTCCCTCACCAGAGAAGGATTGGCCACCCTGGTGCAGTATCTGGCCACTACCTCCCACATGCTTACGTCAAATAACTCACGGCCCTCAGTCCCCAGCAGCTGTGAAGCAACTGACCATGGCGGCGGTCAGATCTGCAACGCAGCAGAGGGTGCTAAGAATCTCTGGATCCGGACAGGCCGCCATTGGAACCGGAACTTGGCAACGTTTAATGCTAGAACCTTATCTAGTGAGGGAAGTCTAGCTGTACTATTCGAGGAGCTAGAGGGTGTTAAATGGGATATAATAGGGCTCAGTGAGGTTAGGAGGACAGATGAGGCCTATACGGTGCTACAGAATGGGCACGTCCTTTGCTACAGGGGCTTGGCAGACAGAAGAGAACTGGGAGTGGGGTTCCTAATTCACAGAAACATAGCTGGCAACATAGAGGAATACTATAGCATTAATGAAAGGGTGGTAGGTATCGTAATTAAACTGAATAAAAGATACAAGATGAAGGTAGTACAGGCTTACGCGCCTACATCCAGCCATGATGACGCTTTAGTTGAAAGCTTCTATGAAGACGTGGAATCGGCAATGAGTAAGGTAAAAACACAGTATACTATAGTGATGGGCGACTTTAATGCAAAGGTAGGGAAGAAGCAGGCTGGAGACCAGGCAGTAGGAGATTATGGCATCGGTACTAGAAACGCCAGAGGAGAGCTACTAGTAGAATTCGCAGAACGCAATAATTTACGGATTTTGAATACCTTCTACCGAAAACGAGAAAACCGCAAGTGGACATGGAGGAGCCCTAATGGCGAAAATAAGAACGAAATAGACTTTATAATGAGTGCACAACCTGGAATCGTGCAGGATGTGGAAGTGATTGGCAAGGTACGATGCAGTGACCATAGAATAGTACGGTCTCGAATTCGCCTAGACTTGAAGAAGGAACGACAGAAACTGATACGCAAGAAGCCAATCAATCAGCTAGCACTGAGAGGGAAAGTACAGGAATTCAGAGTGTCGCTGCAGAACAGGTACTCGGCTCTTAGTGAGGAAACGAACCTTAGCGTAGATACAATGAATGATAATCTAACGAGTATCATTACGGAGTGTGCAGTGGAAGTTGGAGGCAGGGTAGTTAGACAAGACACTGGCAAGCTTTCCCAGGAAACGAAGAACCTAATTAAGAAGCGTCAAATCATGAAAGTGTCAAGTACAACAGACAAAATAGAACTGGCAGAGCTTTCGAAGTTGATTAATAGACGTAAGGTATGCGATGTAAGAAGGTATAACATGGAGAGAATTGAACACGCTCTGAAAAACGGAGGAAGTGTCAAAGCATTGAAGAGGAAACTTGGGATAGGCAAAAGTCGGATGTATGCACTAAGGGACAAAGAAGGCAAAATAACTACCAATATGGATAGGATAGTTAAAATAGCAGAGGAGTTTTACAGCGATCTGTACAGTAGCCGTGACAACCACGGCCTTAATACTATAAGAACTAGCAGTAACCCAGATTACACCCCACCAGTAATGATAGAAGAAGTCAGGAAAGCTTTGGAGAGCATGCAAAGGGGCAAAACTGCTGGTGAGGATCAGGTAACATCAGATCTGCTGAAAGATGGAGGACAGATTGTGTTAGAAAAACTAGCCACCCTGTTTACGAGGTGTCTCCTGATGGGAAGAGTACCAGAGTCTTGGAAGAACGCTAACATCATCTTAATACATAAGAAAGGAGATGACAAGGACTTGAAGAATTACAGGCCGATCAGCTTGCTCTCTGTAGTATACAAGCTATTTACAAAGGTAATTGCTAACAGAGTAAAGAAAACATTAGAATTCAATCAACCAAAGGAACAAGCAGGATTTCGAACAGGCTACTCAACAATTGACCACATTCATACTATCAATCAGGTAATAGAGAAATGCTCAGAGTATAACCAACCCCTATACATAGCCTTCATAGATTACGAGAAAGCGTTTGATTCAGTAGAAATATCAGCCGTCATGCAAACACTGCGGAATCAGGGCGTAGATGAAGTATATATAAACATTCTGGAAGAAATCTACAGGGGATCAACTGCTACCATAGTGCTTCATAAAGAAAGCAACAGAATACCAATCAAGAAGGGTGTAAGGCAGGGGGACACAATTTCCCCAATGCTATTTACCGCGTGCTTACAGGAGGTTTTCAGAAGCCTAGAATGGGAACAGTTAGGGATAAGAGTCAATGGAGAATACCTTAGTAACCTGCGCTTCGCCGATGACATTGCATTGCTGAGTAACTCGGGGGACGAATTGCAACTCATGATTACGGAGCTAGACAAGGAGAGCAGAAAGGTGGGTCTTAAAATTAATCTGCAGAAAACGAAAGTAATGTACAACAACCTGGGCAAGGAGCAGCGCTTCGAGATAGGTAATAGTGCACTTGAAGTTGTAAAAGACTATGTCTACTTAGGGCAGGTAATAACCGCAGAGCCGAACCACGAGACTGAAGTAACTAGAAGAATAAGAATGGGGTGGAGCACATTTGGCAAGCACTCTCAAATTATGACAGGTAGTTTGCCACTATCCCTCAAGAGGAAGGTATATAACAGCTGTATCTTGCCGGTACTTAGCTACGGAGCAGAAACCTGGAGACTTACAAAGAGGGTTCAGCTTAAATTGAGGACGACGCAGCGAGCAATGGAAAGAAAAATGGTAGGTGTAACCTTAAGAGACAAGAAGAGAGCAGAGTGGATTAGGGAACAAACGGGGGTTAAGGATATCATAGCTGAAATCAAGAGGAAGAAATGGACATGGGCCGGGCATGTAGCGCGCAGACAGGATAACCGCTGGTCATTAAGGGTAACTGACTGGATTCCCAGAGAAGGGAAGCGGGTTAGGGGGAGACAGAAGGTTAGGTGGGCAGATGAGATTAAGAAGTTTGCGGGTATAAATTGGCAGCAGCAAGCACAGGACCGGGTTAACTGGCGGAACATGGGAGAGGCCTTTGTCCTGCAGTGGACGTAGTCAGGCTGATGATGATGATGATGAGTTGTGGAGTTTCTAGTTGTGGAATTTCTAGTTACGGAGTTTCTAGTTGTGGAGCTTTTAGTTGAGGAGTCTCTAGTTGTTGAGTCTCTAGTTGTGGAATTTCTAGTTGTGGAGTTTCTAGTTGTGGAGTTTCTAGTTGTGGAATTTCAAGTTGTGGAGTCTCTAGTGGCGGAGTGAGTTTCTAGTTGCGGAGTTTCTGTTTGTGGAGTTTCTAGTTGCGGAGCCAGTAGTTGTGGAGTTTCTAGTTGTGGAGTTTCTAGTTGTGGAGTTTCTAGTGTTTGAATTTCTAGTTGCCGAGTTCTTTAGTTGCGAAGTCTCAAGTTGTGGAGTTTCTAGCTGTGAAGTTTCTAGTTGCGGAGTTTCTAGTTGCGGAGTTCCTAGTTGTGGAGTTTTTAGTTGAGGAGTCTCTAGTTGTGGGGTCTCTAGTTGTGGAGTTTCTAGTTGTGGAGTGTCTACTTGTGGAGTTTCTAGTTGTGGAGTTTCTAGTCGTGGAGTCTGTAGTTGTGGAGTAGCTATTTGTTGGGTTTCAAGTTATGCAGTTTTTGGCTGTGGAGTTTCTAGTTGTGGAGTTTCTAGTTGTTGAGTTTCTAGTTGCCGAGTTTCTAGTTGCGAAGTCTCAAGTCGTGGAGTTTCTAGCTGCGGAGTTTCTAGTTGCGGAGCTTCTAGTGGCGGAGTTTCTAGTTGTGGAATTTGTAGTTGTGGAGTATCTAGTTTTGGTGTTTCAAGTTGTGGAGTTTCTAGCTGTGGAGTTTCTAGTTGCGGAGTTTCTAGTTGCAGAGTTTCTAGTTGCGGAGTTTCTAGTTGCGGAGTTTCTAGTTGTGGAGTTTCTAGTTGTGGAGTTTTCTAGTTGCGGAGTCTGTAGTTGTGGAGTTTCTAGTTGTGGAATTTCTAGTTACGGAGTTTCTAGTTGTGGAGCTTTTAGTTGAGGAGTCTCTAGTTGTTGAGTCTCTAGTTGTGGAATTTCTAGTTGTGGAGTTTCTAGTTGTTGAATTTCAAGTTGTGGAGTCTCTAGTGGCGGAGTGAGTTTCTAGTTGCGGAGTTTCTGTTTGTGGAGTTTCTAGTTGCGGAGCCAGTAGTTGTGGAGTTTCTAGTTGTGGAGTTTCTAGTTGTGGAGTTTCTAGTGTTTGAATTTCTAGTTGCCGAGTTCTTTAGTTGCGAAGTCTCAAGTTGTGGAGTTTCTAGCTGTGAAGTTTCTAGTTGCGGAGTTTCTAGTTGCGGAGTTTCTAGTTGTGGAGTTTTTAGTTGAGGAGTCTCTAGTTGTGGGGTCTCTAGTTGAGGAGTTTCTAGTTGTGGAGTCTCTAGTTGGGGAGTTTCGAGTTGTGGAGTTTCTAGCTGTGGAGTTTTTCGTCGCGGAGTTTCTAGTTGCAGAGTTTCTAGTAGCGGAGTTTTCTAGTTGTGGAGATTCTAGTGGCGGAGTTTCTAGTTGCGGAGTTTCAAGTTGTGGAGTTTGTAGATGTGGACTTTCTAGCTGTGGAGTTTCTAGCTGTGGAGTTTCTAGTTGCGGAGTTTCTAGTTGCGGAGTTTCTAGTTGTGGATTTTTTAGTTGTGGAGTCTCTAGTTGTGGAGTTTCTAGTTGTGCAGTGTCTACTTGTGGAGTTTCTTGTTGTGGAGTTTCTAGTTGCGGAGTTTCTAGTTGTGGAGTTTTTAGTTGTGGAGCTTTTAGTTGAGGAGTCGCTAGTTGTTGAGTCTCTAGTTGTGGAAGTTCTAGGTGTGGAGTTTCTAGTTGCGGAGTTTCTTGTTGCGGAGTTTCTAGATGTGGAGTTTCTAGTTGTGGAGTTTCTGGCTGTGGAGTTTCTAGTTGCGGAGTTTTCTAGTTGTGGAGATTGTAATGGCGGAGTTTCTAGTTGCGGAGTTCCAAGTTGTGGAGTTTCTAGTTGTGGAGCTTCTAGTTCTGGGGTTCGTAGTTGTGGGATTTGTAGTTGTGCAGTTTCTAGTTTTGCAGTCTCTAGATGTGGAGTTTCCAGTTGTGGAGTTTCTAGATGTGGAGTTTCTAGTTGCGGAGTTTCTAGTTGCAGAGTTTCTAGTTGTGGAGTTTTCTAGTTGTGGAGATTCTAGTGGCGGAGTTTCTAGTTGCGGAGTTTCAAATTGTGGAGTTTCTCGTTGTGGAGTTTCTAGTTGTGGATTTTCTAGCTGTGGAGTTTCTAGTTGCGAAGTTTTTAGTTGCGGAGTTTCTGGTTGTGGAGTTTCTAGTTGTGGAGTCTGTAGTTGTGGAGTATCTATTTGTTGGGTTTCAAGTTGTGGAGTTTCTAGTTGTGGAGTTTCTAGTTGTTGAATTTCTAGTAGTTGAGTTTCTAGTTGCCGAGTTTCTAGTTGCGAAATCTCAAGTCGTGGAGTTTCTAGCTGTGGAGTTTCTAGTTGCGGAGCTTCTAGTTGCGGAGTTTCTAGTTGTGGAGCTTTTAGTTCTGGGGTTCGTTGTTGTGGGGTTCGTAGTTGTGGAGTTTCTAGTTTTGGAGTCTCTAGTTGTGGAGTTTCCAGTTGTGGAGTTTCTAGCTGTGGAGTTTCTAGTTGCGGAGTTTCTAGTTGCAGAGTTTCTAGTTGTGGATTTTGTAGTTGTGGAGTATATAGTTGTGGTGTTTCAAGTTGTGGAGTTTCTAGTTGCGGAGTTTCCAGTTGCAGAGTTTCTAGTTCCGGAGTTTTCTAAGTTGCGGAGTTTCTAGTTGCAGAGTTTCTAGTTCCGGAGTTTTCTAGTTGTGGAGTTTCTAGTTGCGGAGTTTCTAGTTGTGGAGCTTCAAGTTGTGGAGTTTCTCGTTGTGGAGTTTCTAGTTGTGGAGTTTGTAGTTGTGGAGTATCTAGTTGCGGACTTTCAAGTTGTGGAGTTTCTAGTTGTGGAGTTTCTAGTTGTTAATTTTCTAACTTTGGAGTTTCTATTTGCGGAGTTTCTAGCTGCAGAGTTTCTCGTTGTGGATTTTCTAGCTCTGGAATTTCTGGTTGCAGAGTTTTTAGTTGCGGTGTTTCTAGTTGTGGAGTTTCTAGTTGTTGAGTTTCTAGTTGCCGAGTTCTTTGGTTGCGAAGTCTCAAGTTGTAGGGTTTCTAGCTGTGGAGTTTCTAGTTGCGGAGTTTCTAGTTGCGGAGTTTCTAGTTGCGGAGTTTCTAGTTGTGCAGTTTTAGTTGTGGAGTCTCTAGTTGTGGAGTTTCTTGTTGTTGATTTTCTATCTGTGGAGTTTCTATTTGCGAAGTTTCTAGTTGCAGAGTTTCTAGTTGTGGATTTTCTAGCTGTGGAATTTCTGCTTGCAGAGTTTTTAGTTGCAGTGTTTCTAGTTGTGGAGTTTCTAGTTGTTGAGTTTGTAGTTGCCGAGTTCTTTAGTTGCGAAGTCTCAAGTTGTAGAGTTTCTAGCTGCGGAGTTTCTAGTTGCAGAGTTTCTAGTTGCGGAGTTTCTAGTTGTGGAGTGTCTACTTGTTGAGTTTCTAGTTGTGGAGTTTCTATTTGTTGTTTTTAGTTTTCGAGTTTGTAGTTGTAGATTTTCTGGTTGCAGAGTTCCTAGTTTTGGAGTATCTAGTTGCGGAGTCTCTAATTGTGCAGTCTCTAGTTTTGGAGTCTCTAGTTGTGGAGTTTCTGGTTGTGGAGTTTATAGTTGTGGAATTTCTAACTGTGGAGATTCTACTTGCGGAGTTTCTAGTTGCAGAGTTTCTAGTTGTGGAGTTTCTAGTTGTGGAGTTTTAGTTGTGGAGTTTAAAGTTGTCGAATATATAGGTGTGGAGTTTGTAGTTGTGGAGTTTCTAGTTTTCGGGTTTCTAGTTACGGAGTTTCTAGTTGTGGAGTTTCTAGTTGTGGAGTTTCTAGTTGTGGAGCTTTTAGTTGAGTAGTGGAGCTCTAGTTCTGGAGTTTCTAGTTGTGGAGTGTCTACTTGTGGAGTTTCTAGTTGTGGAGTTTCTAGCTGTGGAGTTTCTAGTTGCAGGGTTTCTAGTTTCGGAGTTTTCTAGTTGGGGAGTTTCTAGTTGCGGAGTTTCTAGTTGCGGAGTTTCAAGTTGTGGAGTTTGTAGTTGTGGAGTTTGTAGTTGTGGAGTTTTTAGCTGTGGAGTTTCTAATTGTGGAGCTTCTTGATGGGGAGTTTCTAGTTGTGAAGTTTCTAGTTGCGGATTTTCGAGTTGTGGAGTTTCTAGTTGCGAAGTTTCTAGTTGGGGAGTTTCTACTTGAGTTTATAGTTGCGGATTTTCTAGTTGCAGAGTTTTAAGTTGTCGAGTTTCTAGTTGCAAAGTCTCTAGTTGTGGAGTTTCTAGTTGCGGAGTTTCTAGCTGTGGAGTTTCTAGTTGCGGAGTCTCTAGTTGTGCAGTCTCTGGTTTTGGAGTCTCTGGTTGTGGAGTTTCTAGTTGTGGAGTTTCTAGCTGTGGAGTTTCAAGTTGCGGAGTCTCGAGTTGTGCAGTCTCTAGCTGTGGAGTCTCTGGCTGTGGAGTTTCTAGTTGTGGAGTTTCTAGTTGTGGAGTTTCTATTTGCTGAGTTTCTTGTTGCGGAGTTTCTAGTTGTGGATTTTCTGGCTGTGGAGTTTCTAGTTGCGGAGTTTCTAGTTGTGGAGTTTCTAGTTGTGAGGTTTGTAGTTGTTGAGTTTCTAGTTTTCGAGTTTCTAGTTGTGGAGTCTCTAGTTGTGGAGTTTCTAGTTGTGAAGTTTCCAGTTGCGAAGTCTCAAGTTGCGGAGTTTCTAGATGCAGAGTTTCTAGTTGCGGAGTTTTCTAGTTGTGGAGATTCTAGTGGCGGAGTTTCTAGTTGCGGATGTCCAAGTTGTGGAGTTTCTAGTTGTGGAGTTTCTAGTTGTGGAATTTGTAGTTGTGGAGTATATAGCTGTGGTGTTTCAAGTTGTGGAATTTCTAGTGGCGGAGTTTCTAGTTGTAGAGTTTCTAGTTGCGGAGTTTTCTAGTTGTGGAGTTTCTAGTTGCGGAGTTTCTAGTTGCGGAGCTTCAAGTTGTGGAGTTTCTAGTTGTGGAGTTTCTAGTTGTGGAGTTTGTAGTTGTGGAGTATCTAGTTGTGGGCTTTCAAGTTGTGGAGTTTCTAGTTGTGGAGTTTCTAGTTGCGGAGTTTTCTAGTTGCAGAGTCTGTAGTTGTGGAGTTTCTAGTTGTGGAATTTCTAGTTACGGAGTTTCTAGTTGTGGAGCTTTTAGTTGAGGAGTCTCTAGTTGTTGAGTCTCTAGTTGTGGAATTTCTAGTTGTGGAGTTTCTAGTTGTGGAGTTTCTAGTTGTGGAATTTCAAGTTGTGGAGTCTCTAGTGGCGGAGTGAGTTTCTAGTTGCGGAGTTTCCGTTTGTGGAGTTTCTAGTTGTGGAGTTTCTAGTTGTGGAGTTTCTAGTGTTTGAATTTCTAGTTGCCGAGTTCTTTAGTTGCGAAGTCTCAAGTTGTGGAGTTTCTAGCTGTGAAGTTTCTAGTTGCGGAGTTTCTAGTTGCGGAGTTTCTAGTTGTGGAGTTTTTAGTTGAGGAGTCTCTAGTTGTGGGGTTTCTAGTTGTGGAGTTTCTAGTTGTGGAGTGTCTACTTGTGGAGTTTCTAGTTGTGGAGTTTCTAGTTGTGGAGTTTCTAGTCGTGGAGTCTGTAGTTGTGGAGTAGCTATTTGTTGGGTTTCAAGTTATGGAGTTTTTGGCTGTGGAGTTTCTAGTTGTGGAGTTTCTAGTTGTTGAGTTTCTAGTTGCCGAGTTTCTAGTTGCGAAGTCTCAAGTCGTGGAGTTTCTAGCTGCGGAGTTTCTAGTTGCGGAGCTTCTAGTGGTGGAGTTTCTAGTTGTGAAATTTGTAGTTGTGGAGTATCTAGTTTTGGTGTTTCAAGTTGTGGAGTTTCTAGCTGTGGAGTTTCTAGTTGCGGAGTTTCTAGTTGCAGAGTTTCTAGTTGCGGAGTTTCTAGTTGCGGAGTTTCTAGTTGTGGAGTTTCTAGTTGCGGAGTTTTCTAGTTGCGGAGTCTGTAGTTGTGGAGTTTCTAGTTGTGGAATTTCTAGTTACGGAGTTTCTGGTTGTGGAGCTTTTAGTTGAGGAGTCTCTAGTTGTTGAGTCTCTAGTTGTGGAATTTCTAGTTGTGGAGTTTCTAGTTGTGGAGTTTCTAGTTGTGGAATTTCAAGTTGCAGGGTTTCTAGTTTCGGAGTTTTCTAGTTGTGGAGTTTCTAGTTGCGGAGTTTCTAGTTGCGGAGTTTCTAGTTGTGGAGTTTCTAGCTGTGGAGTTTCTAGTTGCAGGGTTTCTAGTTTCGGAGTTTTCTAGTTGTGGAGTTTCTAGTTGCGGAGTTTCTAGTTGCGGAGTTTCAAGTTGTGGAGTTTGTAGTTGTGGAGTTTCTAGTTGTGGAGTTTTTAGTTGTGGAGTTTCTAATTGTGGAGCTTCTTGATGGGGAGTTTCTAGTTGCAGAGTTTCTAGTTGCGGAGTTTCTAGTTGCGGAGTTTCTAGTTGTGGAGTTTCTAGTTGCGGAGTTTTCTAGTTGCGGAGTCTGTAGTTGTGGAGTTTCTAGTTGTGGAATTTCTAGTTACGGAGTTTCTTGTTGTGGACCTTTTAGTTGAGGAGTCTCTAGTTGTTGAGTCTCTAGTTGTGGAATTTCTAGTTGTGGAGTTTCTAGTTGTGGAGTTTCTAGTTGTGGAATTTCAAGTTGCAGGGTTTCTAGTTTCGGAGTTTTCTAGTTGTGGAGTTTCTAGTTGCGGAGTTTCTAGTTGCGGAGTTTCTAGTTGTGGAGTTTCTAGCTGTGGAGTTTCTAGTTGCAGGGTTTCTAGTTTCGGAGTTTTCTAGTTGTGGAGTTTCTAGTTGCGGAGTTTCTAGTTGCGGAGTTTCAAGTTGTGGAGTTTCTAGTTGTGGAGTTTCTAGTTGTGGAGTTTTTAGTTGTGGAGTTTCTAATTGTGGAGCTTCTTGATGGGGAGTTTCTAGTTGTGAAGTTTCTAGTTGTGGATTTTCGAGTTGTGGAGTTTCTAGTTGCGAAGTTTCTAGTTGGGGAGTTTCTACTTGAGTTTATAGTTGCGGATTTTCTAGTTGCAGAGTTTTAAGTTGTCGAGTTTCTAGTTGCAAAGTCTCTAGTTGTGGAGTTTCTAGTTGCGGAGTTTCTAGCTGTGGAGTTTCTAGTTGCGGAGTCTCTAGTTGTGCAGTCTCTGGTTTTGGAGTCTCTGGTTGTGGAGTTTCTAGTTGTGGAGTTTCTAGCTGTGGAGTTTCAAGTTGCGGAGTCTCTAGTTGTGCAGTCTCTAGCTGTGGAGTCTCTGGCTGTGGAGTTTCTAGTTGTGGAGTTTCTATTTGCTGAGTTTCTTGTTGCGGAGTTTCTAGTTGTGGATTTTCTGGCTGTGGAGTTTCTAGTTGCGGAGTTTCTAGTTGTGGAGTTTCTAGTTGTGAGGTTTGTAGTTGTTGAGTTTCTAGTTTTCGAGTTTCTAGTTGTGGAGTCTCTAGTTGTGGTTTTTCTAGTTGTGAAGTTTCCAGTTGCGAAGTCTCAAGTTGTTGAGTTTCTAGTTGTGGAGTTTCTAGTTGTGGCGTTCGTAGTTGTGGGGTTCGTAGTTGTGCAGTTTCTAGTTGTGGAGTATCTACTTGTGGAGTTTCCATTTGTGGTGTTTCTAGCTGTGGAGTTTCTAGTTGCGGAGTTTCTAGATGCAGAGTTTCTAGTTGCGGAGTTTTCTAGTTGTGGAGATTCTAGTGGCGGAGTTTCTAGTTGCGGAGTTTCTAGTTGCGGAGTTTCTAGTTGTGGAGTTTCTAGTTGTGGAATTTGTAGTTGTGGAGTATATAGCTGTGGTGTTTCAAGTTGTGGAATTTCTAGTGGCGGAGTTTCTAGTTGTAGAGTTTCTAGTTGCGGACTCTTCTAGTTGTGGAGTTTCTAGTTGCGGAGTTTCTAGTTACGGCGCTTAGAGTTGTGGAGTTTCTAGTTGTGGAGGTTCTAGTTGTGGAGTTTGTAGTTGTGGAGTATCTAGTTGTGGGCTTTCAAGTTGTGGAGTTTCTAGTTGTGGAGTTTCTAGTTGCGGAGTTTTCTAGTTGCGGAGTCTGTAGTTGTGGAGTTTCTAGTTGTGGAATTTCTAGTTACGGAGTTTCTAGTTGTGGAGCTTTTAGTTGAGGAGTCTCTAGTTGTTGAGTCTGTAGTTGTGGAATTTCTAGTTGTGGAGTTTCTAGTTGTGGAGTTTCTAGTTGTGGAATTTCAAGTAGTGGAGTCTCTAGTGGCGGAGTGAGTTTCTAGTTGCGGAGTTTCTGTTTGTGGAGTTTCTAGTTGCGGAGCCAGTAGTTGTGGAGTTTCTAGTTGTGGAGTTTCTAGTGTTTGAATTTCTAGTTGCCGAGTTCTTTAGTTGCGAAGTCTCAAGTTGTGGAGTTTCTAGCTGTGAAGTTTCTAGTTGCGGAGTTTCTAGTTGCGGAGTTTCTAGTTGTGGAGTTTTTAGTTGAGGAGTCTCTAGTTGTGGGGTCTCTAGTTGTGAAGTTTCTAGTTGTGGAGTGTCTACTTGTGGAGTTTCTAGTTGTGGAGTTTCTAGTTGTGGAGTTTCTAGTCGTGGAGTCTGTAGTTGTGGAGTAGCTATTTGTTGGGTTTCAAGTTATGGAGTTTTTGGCTGTGGAGTTTTTAGTTGTGGAGTTTCTAGTTGTTGTGTTTCTAGTTGCCGAGTTTCTAGTTGCGAAGTCTCAAGTCGTGGAGTTTCTAGCTGCGGAGTTTCTAGTTGCAGAGTTTCTAGTTGCGGAGTTTCTAGTTGCTGAGTTTCTAGTTGTGGAGTTTCTAGTTGCGGAGTTTTCTAGTTGCGGAGTCTGTAGTTGTGGAGTTTCTAGTTGTGGAATTTCTAGTTACGGAGTTTCTAGTTGTGGAGCTTTTAGTTGAGGAGTCTCTAGTTGTTGAGTCTCTAGTTGTGGAATTTCTAGTTGTGGAGTTTCTAGTTGTGGAGTTTCTAGTTGTGGAATTTCAAGTTGTGGAGTCTCTAGTGGCGGGGTGAGTTTCTAGTTGCGGAGTTTCTGTTTGTGGAGTTTCTAGTTGCGGAGCCAGTAGTTGTGGAGTTTCTAGTTGTGGAGTTTCTAGTTGTGGATTTTCTAGCTGTGGAGTTTCTAGTTGCGGAGTTTTTAGTTGTGGAGTTTCTGGTTGTGGAGTTCCTAGTTCTGGAGTCTGTAGTTGTGGAGTATCTATTTGTTGGGTTTCAAGTTGTGGAGTTTCTAGTTGTGGAGTTTCTAGTTGTTGAGTTTCTAGTAGTTGAGTTTCTAGTTGCCGAGTTTCTAGTTGCGCAATCTCAAGTCGTGAAGTTTCTAGCTGTGGAGTTTCTAGTTGCGGAGTTTCTACTTGCGGAGTTTCTAGTTGTGGATTTTGTAGTTGTGGAGTATATAGTTGTGGTGTTTCAAGTTGTGGAGTTTCTAGTTGCGGAGTTTCTAGTTGCAGAGTTTCTAGTTCCGGAGTTTTCTAGTTGTAGAGTTTCTAGTTGCGGAGTTTCTAGTTGTGGAGCTTCAAGTTGTGGAGTTTCTCGTTGTGGAGTTTCTAGTTGTGGAGTTTGTAGTTGTGGAGTATCTAGTTGTGGACTTTCAAGTTGTGGAGTTTCTAGTTGTGGAGTTTCTAGTTGTTAATTTTCTAGGTTTGGAGTTTCCATTTGCGGAGTTTCTAGCTGCAGAGTTTCTAGTTGTGGATTTTCTAGCTGTGGAATTTCTGGTTGCAGAGTTTTTAGTTGCGGTGTTTCTAGTTGTGGAGTTTCTAGTTGTTGAGTTTCTAGTTGCCGAGTTCTTTGGTTGCGAAGTCTCAAGTTGTAGAGTTTCTAGCTGTGGAGTTTCTAGTTGCGGAGTTTCTAGTTGCGGAGTTACTAGTTGTGCAGTTTTAGTTGTGGAGTCTCTAGTTGTGGAGTTTCTTGTTGTTGATTTTCTATCTGTGGAGTTTCTATTTGCGGAGTTTCTAGTTGCAGAGTTTCTAGTTGTGGATTTTCTAGCTGTGGAATTTCTGCTTGCAGAGTTTTTAGTTGCGGTGTTTCTAGTTGTGGAGTTTCTAGTTGTTGAGTTTGTAGTTGCCGAGTTCTTTAGTTGCGAAGTCTCAAGTTGTAGAGTTTCTAGCTGTGGAGTTTCTAGTTGCAGAGTTTCTAGTTGCGGAGTTTCTAGTTGTGGATTTTTTAGTTGTGGAGTCTCTAGTTGTGGACTTTCTAGTTGTGGAGTGTCTACTTGTTGAGTTTCTAGTTGTGGAGTTTCTATTTGTTGTTTTTAGTTTTTGAGTTTGTAGTTGTAGATTTTCTATTTGCAGAGTTCCTAGTTTTTGAGTATCTAGTTGCGGAGTCTCTAATTGTGCAGTCTCTAGTTTTGGACTCTCTAGTTGTGGAGTTTCTGGTTGTGGAGTTTATAGTTGTGGAATTTCTAACTGTGGAGATTCTACTTGCGGAGTTTCTAGTTGCAGAGTTTCTAGTTGTGGAGTTTCTAGTTGTGGAGTTTTAGTTGTGGAGTTTAAAGTTGTCGAATTTATAGGTGTGGAGTTTCCAGTTGTGGAGTTTCTAGTTTTCGGGTTTCTAGTTACGGAGTTTCTAGTTGTGGAGTTTCTAGTTGTGGAGTTTCTAGTTGTGGAGCTTTTAGTTGAGTAGTGGAGCTCTAGTTCTGGAGTTTCTAGTTGTGGAGTTTCTAGCTGTGGAGTTTCTAGTTGCAGGGTTTCTAGTTTCGGAGTTTTCTAGTTGTGGAGTTTCTAGTTGCGGAGTTTCTAGTTGCGGAGTTTCAAGTTGTGGAGTTTGTAGTTGTGGAGTTTCTAGTTGTGGAGTTTTTAGTTGTGGAGTTTCTAATTGTGGAGCTTCTTGATGGGGAGTTTCTAGTTGTGAAGTTTCTAGTTGCGGATTTTCGAGTTGTGGAGTTTCTAGTTGCGAAGTTTCTAGTTGGGGAGTTTCTACTTGAGTTTATAGTTGCGGATTTTCTAGTTGCAGAGTTTTAAGTTGTCGAGTTTCTAGTTGCAAAGTCTCTAGCTGTGGAGTTTCTAGTTGCGGAGTCTCTAGTTGTGCAGTCTCTGGTTTTGGAGTCTCTGGTTGTGGAGTTTCTAGTTGCGGAGTCTCTAGTTGTGCAGTCTCTAGCTGTGGAGTCTCTGGCTGTGGAGTTTCTAGTTGTGGAGTTTCTAGTTGTGGAGTTTCTATTTGCTGAGTTTCTTGTTGCGGAGTTTCTAGTTGTGGATTTTCTGGCTGTGGAGTTTCTAGTTGCGGAGTTTCTAGTTGTGGAGTTTCATGTTGTGAGGTTTGTAGTTGTTGAGTTTCTAGTTGCAGAGTTTGTAGCTGCTGAGTTTTCTAGTTGTGGAGCTTCTAGTGGCGGAGTTTCAAGTTGTGGAGTTTCTAGTTGCGGAGTTACTAGGTGTGGAGTCTCTAGTTGTGGAGTTTCTAGTTGTGGAGTTTCTAGTTGTGGAGTTTCTAGTTGTGGAATTTCAAGTTTTGGAGTCTCTAGTGGCGGAGTGAGTTTCTAGTTGCGGAGTTTCCGTTTGTGGAGTTTCTAGTTATGGAGTTTCTAGTTGTGGAGTTTCTAGTGTTTGAATTTCTAGTTGCCGAGTTCTTTAGTTGCGAAGTCTCAAGTTGTGGAGTTTCAAGCTGTGAAGTTTCTAGTTGCAGAGTTTCTAGTTGCGGAGTTTCTAGTTGTGGAGTCTCTAGTTGTGGAGTTTCTAGTTGTGGAGTGTCTACTTGTGGAGTTTCTAGTTGTGGAGTTTCTAGTTGTGGAGTTTCTAGTCGTGGAGTCTGTAGTTGTGGAGTAGCTATTTGTTGGGTTTCAAGTTATGGAGTTTTTGGCTGTGGAGTTTCTAGTTGTGGAGTTTCTAGTTGTTGAGTTTCTAGTTGCCGAGTTTCTTGTTGCGAAGTCTCAAGTCGTGGAGTTTCTAGCTGCGGAGTTTCTAGTTGCGGAGCTTCTAGTGGTGGAGTTTCTAGTTGTGGAATTTGTAGTTGGGGAGTATCTAGTTTTGGTGTTTCAAGTTGTGGAGTTTCTAGCTGTGGAGTTTCTAGTTGCGGAGTTTCTAGCTGCAGAGTTTCTAGTTGCGGAGTTTCTAGTTGCGGAGTTTCTAGTTGTGGAGTTTCTAGTTGCGGAGTCTGTAGTTGTGGAGTTTCTAGTTGTGGAATTTCTAGTTACGGAGTTTCTGGTTGTGGAGCTTTTAGTTGAGGAGTCTCTAGTTGTTGAGTCTCTAGTTGTGGAATTTCTAGTTGTGGAGTTTCTAGTTGTGGAGTTTCTAGTTGTGGAATTTCAAGTTGCAGGGTTTCTAGTTTCGGAGTTTTCTAGTTGTGGAGTTTCTAGTTGCGGAGTTTCTAGTTGCGGAGTTTCTAGTTGTGGAGTTTCTAGCTGTGGAGTTTCTAGTTGCAGGGTTTCTAGTTTCGGAGTTTTCTAGTTGTGGAGTTTCTAGTTGCGGAGTTTCAAGTTGTGGAGGTTGTAGTTGTGGAGTTTCTAGTTGTGGAGTTTTTAGTTGTGGAGTTTCTAATTGTGGAGCTTCTTGATGGGGAGTTTCTAGTTGTGAAGTTTCTAGCTGTGGATTTTCGAGTTGTAGAGTTTCTAGTTGCGAAGTTTCTAGTTGGGGAGTTTCTACTTGAGTTTATAGTTGCGGATTTTCTAGTTGCAGAGTTTTAAGTTGTCGAGTTTCTAGTTGCAAAGTCTCTAGTTGTGGAGTTTCTAGTTGCGGAGTTTCTAGCTGTGGAGTTTCTAGTTGCAGAGTCTCTAGTTGTGCAGTCTCTGGTTTTGGAGTCTCTGGTTGTGGAGTTTCTAGTTGTGGAGTTTCTAGCTGTGGAGTTTCAAGTTGCGGAGTCTCTAGTTGTGCAGTCTCTAGCTGTGGAGTCTCTGGCTGTGGAGTTTCTAGTTGTGGAGTTTCTAGTTGTGGAGTTTCTATTTGCTGAGTTTCTTGTTGCGGAGTTTCTAGTTGTGGATTTTCTGGCTGTGGAGTTTCTAGTTGCGGAGTTTCTAGTTGTGGAGTTTCTAGTTGTGAGGTTTGTAGTTGTTGAGTTTCTAGTTTTCGAGTTTCTAGTTGTGGAGTCTCTAGTTGTGGCGTTTCTAGTTGTGAAGTTTCCAGTTGCGAAGTCTCAAGTTGTTGAGTTTCTAGTTGTGGAGTTTCTAGTTGTGGGGTTCGTAGTTGTGGGGTTCGTAGTTGTGCAGTTTCTAGTTGTGGAGTATGTACTTGTGGAGTTTCCATTTGTGGTGTTTCTAGCTGTGAAGTTTCTAGTTGCGGAGTTTCTGGATGCAGAGTTTCTAGTTGCGGAGTTTTCTAGTTGTGGAGATTCTAGTGGCGGAGTTTCTAGTTGCGGAGTTCCAAGTTGTGGAGTTTCTAGTTGTGGAGTTTCTAGTTGTGGAATTCGTAGTTGTGGAGTATATAGCTGTGGTGTTTCAAGTTGTGGAATTTCTAGTGGCGGAGTTTCTAGTTGTAGAGTTTCTAGTTGCGGAGTTTTCTAGTGGTGGAGTTTCTAGTTGCGGAGTTTCTAGTTGCGGAGCTTCAAGTTTTGGAGTTTCTAGTTGTGGAGTTTCTAGTTGTGGAGTTTGTAGTTGTGGAGTATCTAGTTGTGGGCTTTCAAGTTGTGGAGTTTCTAGTTGTGGAGTTTCTAGTTGCGGAGTTTTCTAGTTGCGGAGTCTGTAGTTGTGGAGTTTCTAGTTGTGGAATTTCTAGTTACGGAGTTTCTAGTTGTGGAGCTTTTAGTTGAGGAGTCTCTAGTTGTTGAGTCTCTAGTTGTGGAATTTCTAGTTGTGGAGTTTCTAGTTGTGGAGTTTCTGGTTGTGGAATTTCAAGTTGTGGAGTCTCTAGTGGCGGAGTGAGTTTCTAGTTGCGGAGTTTCTGTTTGTGGAGTTTCTAGTTGTGGAGTTTCTAGTTGTGGAGTTTCTAGTGTTTGAATTTCTAGTTGCCGAGTTCTTTAGTTGCGAAGTCTCAAGTTGTGGAGTTTCTAGCTGTGAAGTTTCTAGTTGCGGAGTTTCTAGTTGCGGAGTTTCTAGTTGTGGAGTTTTTAGTTGAGGAGTCTCTAGTTGTGGGGTCTCTAGTTATGGAGTTTCTAGTTGTGGAGTGTCTACTTGTGGAGTTTCTAGTTGTGGAGTTTCTAGTTGTGGAGTTTCTAGTCGTGGAGTCTGTAGTTGTGGAGTAGCTATTTGTTGAGTTTCAAGTTATGGAGTTTTTGGCTGTGGAGTTTCTAGTTGTGGAGTTTCTAGTTGTTGAGTTTCTAGTTGCCGAGTTTCTAGTTGCGAAGTCTCAAGTCGTGGAGTTTCTAGCTGCGGAGTTTCTAGTTGCGGAGCTTCTAGTGGTGGAGTTTCTAGTTGTGAAATTTGTAGTTGTGGAGTATCTAGTTTTGGTGTTTCAAGTTGTGGAGTTTCTAGCTGTGGAGTTTCTAGTTGCGGAGTTTCTAGTTGCAGAGTTTCTAGTTGCGGAGTTTCTAGTTGCGGAGTTTCTAGTTGTGGAGTTTCTAGTTGCGGAGTTTTCTAGTTGCGGAGTCTGTAGTTGTGGAGTTTCTAGTTGTGGAATTTCTAGTTACGGAGTTTCTAGTTGTGGAGCTTTTAGTTGAGGAGTCTCTAGTTGTTGAGTCTCTAGTTGTGGAATTTCTAGTTGTGGAGTTTCTAGTTGTGGAGTTTCTAGTTGTGGAATTTCAAGTTGTGGAGTCTCTAGTGGCGGAGTGAGTTTCTAGTTGCGGAGTTTCTGTTTGTGGAGTTTCTAGTTGCGGAGCCAGTAGTTGTGGAGTTTCTAGTTGTGGAGTTTCTAGTTGTGGATTTTCTAGCTGTGGAGTTTCTAGTTGGGAAGTTTTTAGTTGTGGAGTTTCTGGTTGTGGAGTTCCTAGTTCTGGAGTCTGTAGTTGTGGAGTATCTATTTGTTGGGTTTCAAGTTGTGGAGTTTCTAGTTGTGGAGTTTCTAGTTGTTGAGTTTCTAGTAGTTGAGTTTCTAGTTGCCGAGTTTCTAGTTGCGCAATCTCAAGTCGTGAAGTTTCTAGCTGTGGAGTTTCTAGTTGCGGAGTTTCTAGTTGCGGAGTTTCTAGTTGTGGATTTTGTAGTTGTGGAGTATATAGTTGTGGTGTTTCAAGTTGTGGAGTTTCTAGTTGCGGAGTTTCTAGTTGCAGAGTTTCTAGTTCCGGAGTTTTCTAGTTGTGGAGTTTCTAGTTGCGGAGTTTCTAGTTGTGGAGCTTCAAGTTGTGGAGTTTCTCGTTGTGGAGTTTCTAGTTGTGGAGTTTGTAGTTGTGGAGTATCTAGTTGTGGACTTTCAAGTTGTGGAGTTTCTAGTTGTGGAGTTTCTAGTTGTTAATTTTCTAGCTTTGGAGTTTCTATTTGCGGAGTTTCTAGCTGCAGAGTTTCTAGTTGTGGATTTTCTAGCTGTGGAATTTCTGCTTGCAGAGTTTTTAGTTGCGGTGTTTCTAGTTGTGGAGTTTCTAGTTGTTGAGTTTGTAGTTGCCGAGTTCTTTAGTTGCGAAGTCTCAAGTTGTAGAGTTTCTAGCTGTGGAGTTTCTAGTTGCAGAGTTTCTAGTTGCGGAGTTTCTAGTTGTGGATTTTTTAGTTGTGGAGTCTGTAGTGATGGACTTTCTAGTTGTGGAGTGTCTACTTGTTGAGTTTCTAGTTGTGGAGTTTCTATTTGTTGTTTTTAGTTTTTGAGTTTATAGTTGTAGATTTTCTAGTTGCAGAGTTCCTAGTTTTGGAGTATCTAGTTGCGGAGTCTCTAATTGTGCAGTCTCTAGTTTTGGAGTCTCTAGTTGTGGAGTTTCTGGTTGTGGAGTTTATAGTTGTGGAATTTCTAACTGTGGAGATTCTACTTGCGGAGTTTCTAGTTGCAGAGTTTCTAGTTGTGGAGTTTCTAGTTGTGGAGTTTTAGTTGTGGAGTTTAAAGTTGTCGAATTTATAGGTGTGGAGTTTCTAGTTGTGGAGTTTCTAGTTTTCGGGTTTCTAGTTACGGAGTTTCTAGTTGTGGAGTTTCTAGTTGTGGAGTTTCTAGTTGTGGAGCTTTTAGTTGAGTAGTGGAGCTCTAGTTCTGGAGTTTCTAGTTGTGGAGTGTCTACTTGTGGAGTTTCTAGTTGTGGAGTTTCTAGCTGTGGAGTTTCTAGTTGCAGGGTTTCTAGTTTCGGAGTTTTCTAGTTGTGGAGTTTCTAGTTGCGGAGTTTGTAGTTGTGGAGTAGCTATTTGTTGGGTTTCAAGTTATGGAGTTTTTGGCTGTGGAGTTTTTAGTTGTGGAGTTTCTAGTTGTTGTGTTTCTAGTTGCCGAGTTTCTAGTTGCGAAGTCTCAAGTCGTGGAGTTTCTAGCTGCGGAGTTTCTAGTTGCAGAGTTTCTAGTTGCGGAGTTTCTAGTTGCTGAGTTTCTAGTTGTGGAGTTTCTAGTTGCGGAGTTTTCTAGTTGCGGAGTCTGTAGTTGTGGAGTTTCTAGTTGTGGAATTTCTAGTTACGGAGTTTCTAGTTGTGGAGCTTTTAGTTGAGGAGTCTCTAGTTGTTGAGTCTCTAGTTGTGGAATTTCTAGTTGTGGAGTTTCTAGTTGTGGAGTTTCTAGTTGTGGAATTTCAAGTTGTGGAGTCTCTAGTGGCGGGGTGAGTTTCTAGTTGCGGAGTTTCTGTTTGTGGAGTTTCTAGTTGCGGAGCCAGTAGTTGTGGAGTTTCTAGTTGTGGAGTTTCTAGTTGTGGATTTTCTAGCTGTGGAGTTTCTAGTTGCGGAGTTTTTAGTTGTGGAGTTTCTGGTTGTGGAGTTCCTAGTTCTGGAGTCTGTAGTTGTGGAGTATCTATTTGTTGGGTTTCAAGTTGTGGAGTTTCTAGTTGTGGAGTTTCTAGTTGTTGAGTTTCTAGTAGTTGAGTTTCTAGTTGCCGAGTTTCTAGTTGCGCAATCTCAAGTCGTGAAGTTTCTAGCTGTGGAGTTTCTAGTTGCGGAGTTTCTACTTGCGGAGTTTCTAGTTGTGGATTTTGTAGTTGTGGAGTATATAGTTGTGGTGTTTCAAGTTGTGGAGTTTCTAGTTGCGGAGTTTCTAGTTGCAGAGTTTCTAGTTCCGGAGTTTTCTAGTTGTAGAGTTTCTAGTTGCGGAGTTTCTAGTTGTGGAGCTTCAAGTTGTGGAGTTTCTCGTTGTGGAGTTTCTAGTTGTGGAGTTTGTAGTTGTGGAGTATCTAGTTGTGGACTTTCAAGTTGTGGAGTTTCTAGTTGTGGAGTTTCTAGTTGTTAATTTTCTAGGTTTGGAGTTTCCATTTGCGGAGTTTCTAGCTGCAGAGTTTCTAGTTGTGGATTTTCTAGCTGTGGAATTTCTGGTTGCAGAGTTTTTAGTTGCGGTGTTTCTAGTTGTGGAGTTTCTAGTTGTTGAGTTTCTAGTTGCCGAGTTCTTTGGTTGCGAAGTCTCAAGTTGTAGAGTTTCTAGCTGTGGAGTTTCTAGTTGCGGAGTTTCTAGTTGCGGAGTTACTAGTTGTGCAGTTTTAGTTGTGGAGTCTCTAGTTGTGGAGTTTCTTGTTGTTGATTTTCTATCTGTGGAGTTTCTATTTGCGGAGTTTCTAGTTGCAGAGTTTCTAGTTGTGGATTTTCTAGCTGTGGAATTTCTGCTTGCAGAGTTTTTAGTTGCGGTGTTTCTAGTTGTGGAGTTTCTAGTTGTTGAGTTTGTAGTTGCCGAGTTCTTTAGTTGCGAAGTCTCAAGTTGTAGAGTTTCTAGCTGTGGAGTTTCTAGTTGCAGAGTTTCTAGTTGCGGAGTTTCTAGTTGTGGATTTTTTAGTTGTGGAGTCTTTAGTTGTGGACTTTCTAGTTGTGGAGTGTCTACTTGTTGAGTTTCTAGTTGTGGAGTTTCTATTTGTTGTTTTTAGTTTTTGAGTTTGTAGTTGTAGATTTTCTAGTTGCAGAGTTCCTAGTTTTTGAGTATCTAGTTGCGGAGTCTCTAATTGTGCAGTCTCTAGTTTTGGACTCTCTAGTTGTGGAGTTTCTGGTTGTGGAGTTTATAGTTGTGGAATTTCTAACTGTGGAGATTCTACTTGCGGAGTTTCTAGTTGCAGAGTTTCTAGTTGTGGAGTTTCTAGTTGTGGAGTTTTAGTTGTGGAGTTTAAAGTTGTCGAATTTATAGGTGTGGAGTTTCCAGTTGTGGAGTTTCTAGTTTTCGGGTTTCTAGTTACGGAGTTTCTAGTTGTGGAGTTTCTAGTTGTGGAGTTTCTAGTTGTGGAGCTTTTAGTTGAGTAGTGGAGCTCTAGTTCTGGAGTTTCTAGTTGTGGAGTTTCTAGCTGTGGAGTTTCTAGTTGCAGGGTTTCTAGTTTCGGAGTTTTCTAGATGTGGAGTTTCTAGTTGCGGAGTTTCTAGTTGCGGAGTTTCAAGTTGTGGAGTTTGTAGTTGTGGAGTTTCTAGTTGTGGAGTTTTTAGTTGTGGAGTTTCTAATTGTGGAGCTTCTTGATGGGGAGTTTCTAGTTGTGAAGTTTCTAGTTGCGGATTTTCGAGTTGTGGAGTTTCTAGTTGCGAAGTTTCTAGTTGGGGAGTTTCTACTTGAGTTTATAGTTGCGGATTTTCTAGTTGCAGAGTTTTAAGTTGTCGAGTTTCTAGTTGCAAAGTCTCTAGCTGTGGAGTTTCTAGTTGCGGAGTCTCTAGTTGTGCAGTCTCTGGTTTTGGAGTCTCTGGTTGTGGAGTTTCTAGTTGCGGAGTCTCTAGTTGTGCAGTCTCTAGCTGTGGAGTCTCTGGCTGTGGAGTTTCTAGTTGTGGAGTTTCTAGTTGTGGAGTTTCTATTTGCTGAGTTTCTTGTTGCGGAGTTTCTAGTTGTGGATTTTCTGGCTGTGGAGTTTCTAGTTGCGGAGTTTCTAGTTGTGGAGTTTCATGTTGTGAGGTTTGTAGTTGTTGAGTTTCTAGTTGCAGAGTTTGTAGCTGCTGAGTTTTCTAGTTGTGGAGCTTCTAGTGGCGGAGTTTCAAGTTGTGGAGTTTCTAGTTGCGGAGTTACTAGGTGTGGAGTCTCTAGTTGTGGAGTTTCTAGTTGTGGAGTTTCTAGTTGTGGAGTTTCTAGTTGTGGAATTTCAAGTTTTGGAGTCTCTAGTGGCGGAGTGAGTTTCTAGTTGCGGAGTTTCCGTTTGTGGAGTTTCTAGTTATGGAGTTTCTAGTTGTGGAGTTTCTAGTGTTTGAATTTCTAGTTGCCGAGTTCTTTAGTTGCGAAGTCTCAAGTTGTGGAGTTTCAAGCTGTGAAGTTTCTAGTTGCAGAGTTTCTAGTTGCGGAGTTTCTAGTTGTGGAGTCTCTAGTTGTGGAGTTTCTAGTTGTGGAGTGTCTACTTGTGGAGTTTCTAGTTGTGGAGTTTCTAGTTGTGGAGTTTCTAGTCGTGGAGTCTGTAGTTGTGGAGTAGCTATTTGTTGGGTTTCAAGTTATGGAGTTTTTGGCTGTGGAGTTTCTAGTTGTGGAGTTTCTAGTTGTGGAGTTTCTAGTTGCCGAGTTTCTTGTTGCGAAGTCTCAAGTCGTGGAGTTTCTAGCTGCGGAGTTTCTAGTTGCGGAGCTTCTAGTGGTGGAGTTTCTAGTTGTGGAATTTGTAGTTGGGGAGTATCTAGTTTTGGTGTTTCAAGTTGTGGAGTTTCTAGCTGTGGAGTTTCTAGTTGCGGAGTTTCTAGCTGCAGAGTTTCTAGTTGCGGAGTTTCTAGTTGCGGAGTTTCTAGTTGTGGAGTTTCTAGTTGCGGAGTCTGTAGTTGTGGAGTTTCTAGTTGTGGAATTTCTAGTTACGGAGTTTCTGGTTGTGGAGCTTTTAGTTGAGGAGTCTCTAGTTGTTGAGTCTCTAGTTGTGGAATTTCTAGTTGTGGAGTTTCTAGTTGTGGAGTTTCTAGTTGTGGAATTTCAAGTTGCAGGGTTTCTAGTTTCGGAGTTTTCTAGTTGTGGAGTTTCTAGTTGCGGAGTTTCTAGTTGCGGAGTTTCTAGTTGTGGAGTTTCTAGCTGTGGAGTTTCTAGTTGCAGGGTTTCTAGTTTCGGAGTTTTCTAGTTGTGGAGTTTCTAGTTGCGGAGTTTCAAGTTGTGGAGTTTGTAGTTGTGGAGTTTCTAGTTGTGGAGTTTTTAGTTGTGGAGTTTCTAATTGTGGAGCTTCTTGATGGGGAGTTTCTAGTTGTGAAGTTTCTAGCTGTGGATTTTCGAGTTGTAGAGTTTCTAGTTGCGAAGTTTCTAGTTGGGGAGTTTCTACTTGAGTTTATAGTTGCGGATTTTCTAGTTGCAGAGTTTTAAGTTGTCGAGTTTCTAGTTGCAAAGTCTCTAGTTGTGGAGTTTCTAGTTGCGGAGTTTCTAGCTGTGGAGTTTCTAGTTGCAGAGTCTCTAGTTGTGCAGTCTCTGGTTTTGGAGTCTCTGGTTGTGGAGTTTCTAGTTGTGGAGTTTCTAGCTGTGGAGTTTCAAGTTGCGGAGTCTCTAGTTGTGCAGTCTCTAGCTGTGGAGTCTCTGGCTGTGGAGTTTCTAGTTGTGGAGTTTCTATTTGCTGAGTTTCTTGTTGCGGAGTTTCTAGTTGTGGATTTTCTGGCTGTGGAATTTCTAGTTGCGGAGTTTCTAGTTGTGGAGTTTCTAGTTGTGAGGTTTGTAGTTGTTGAGTTTCTAGTTTTCGAGTTTCTAGTTGTGGAGTCTCTAGTTGTGGAGTTTCTAGTTGTGAAGTTTCCAGTTGCGAAGTCTCAAGTTGTTGAGTTTCTAGTTGTGGAGTTTCTAGTTGTGGGGTTCGTAGTTGTGGGGTTCGTAGTTGTGCAGTTTCTAGTTGTGGAGTATGTACTTGTGGAGTTTCCATTTGTGGTGTTTCTAGCTGTGAAGTTTCTAGTTGCGGAGTTTCTAGATGCAGAGTTTCTAGTTGCGGAGTTTTCTAGTTGTGGAGATTCTAGTGGCGGAGTTTCTAGTTGCGGAGTTCCAAGTTGTGGAGTTTCTAGTTGTGGAGTTTCTAGTTGTGGAATTCGTAGTTGTGGAGTATATAGCTGTGGTGTTTCAAGTTGTGGAATTTCTAGTGGCGGAGTTTCTAGTTGTAGAGTTTCTAGTTGCGGAGTTTTCTAGTGGTGGAGTTTCTAGTTGCGGAGTTTCTAGTTGCGGAGCTTCAAGTTTTGGAGTTTCTAGTTGTGGAGTTTCTAGTTGTGGAGTTTGTAGTTGTGGAGTATTTATTGTGGGCTATCAAGTTGTGGAGTTTCTAGTTGTGGAGTTTCTAGTTGCGGAGTTTTCTAGTTGCGGAGTCTGTAGTTGTGGAGTTTCTAGTTGTGGAATTTCTAGTTACGGAGTTTCTAGTTGTGGAGCTTTTAGTTGAGGAGTCTCTAGTTGTTGAGTCTCTAGTTGTGGAATTTCTAGTTGTGGAGTTTCTAGTTGTGGAGTTTCTGGTTGTGGAATTTCAAGTTGTGGAGTCTCTAGTGGCGGAGTGAGTTTCTAGTTGCGGAGTTTCTGTTTGTGGAGTTTCTAGTTGTGGAGTTTCTAGTTGTGGAGTTTCTAGTGTTTGAATTTCTAGTTGCCGAGTTCTTTAGTTGCGAAGTCTCAAGTTGTGGAGTTTCTAGCTGTGAAGTTTCTAGTTGCGGAGTTTCTAGTTGCGGAGTTTCTAGTTGTGGAGTTTTTAGTTGAGGAGTCTCTAGTTGTGGGGTCTCTAGTTATGGAGTTTCTAGTTGTGGAGTGTCTACTTGTGGAGTTTCTAGTTGTGGAGTTTCTAGTTGTGGAGTTTCTAGTCGTGGAGTCTGTAGTTGTGGAGTAGCTATTTGTTGAGTTTCAAGTTATGGAGTTTTTGGCTGTGGAGTTTCTAGTTGTGGAGTTTCTAGTTGTTGAGTTTCTAGTTGCCGAGTTTCTAGTTGCGAAGTCTCAAGTCGTGGAGTTTCTAGCTGCGGAGTTTCTAGTTGCGGAGCTTCTAGTGGTGGAGTTTCTAGTTGTGAAATTTGTAGTTGTGGAGTATCTAGTTTTGGTGTTTCAAGTTGTGGAGTTTCTAGCTGTGGAGTTTCTAGTTGCGGAGTTTCTAGTTGCAGAGTTTCTAGTTGCGGAGTTTCTAGTTGCGGAGTTTCTAGTTGTGGAGTTTCTAGTTGCGGAGTTTTCTAGTTGCGGAGTCTGTAGTTGTGGAGTTTCTAGTTGTGGAATTTCTAGTTACGGAGTTTCTAGTTGTGGAGCTTTTAGTTGAGGAGTCTCTAGTTGTTGAGTCTCTAGTTGTGGAATTTCTAGTTGTGGAGTTTCTAGTTGTGGAGTTTCTAGTTGTGGAATTTCAAGTTGTGGAGTCTCTAGTGGCGGAGTGAGTTTCTAGTTGCGGAGTTTCTGTTTGTGGAGTTTCTAGTTGCGGAGCCAGTAGTTGTGGAGTTTCTAGTTGTGGAGTTTCTAGTTGTGGATTTTCTAGCTGTGGAGTTTCTAGTTGGGAAGTTTTTAGTTGTGGAGTTTCTGGTTGTGGAGTTCCTAGTTCTGGAGTCTGTAGTTGTGGAGTATCTATTTGTTGGGTTTCAAGTTGTGGAGTTTCTAGTTGTGGAGTTTCTAGTTGTTGAGTTTCTAGTAGTTGAGTTTCTAGTTGCCGAGTTTCTAGTTGCGCAATCTCAAGTCGTGAAGTTTCTAGCTGTGGAGTTTCTAGTTGCGGAGTTTCTAGTTGCGGAGTTTCTAGTTGTGGATTTTGTAGTTGTGGAGTATATAGTTGTGGTGTTTCAAGTTGTGGAGTTTCTAGTTGCGGAGTTTCTAGTTGCAGAGTTTCTAGTTCCGGAGTTTTCTAGTTGTGGAGTTTCTAGTTGCGGAGTTTCTAGTTGTGGAGCTTCAAGTTGTGGAGTTTCTCGTTGTGGAGTTTCTAGTTGTGGAGTTTGTAGTTGTGGAGTATCTAGTTGTGGACTTTCAAGTTGTGGAGTTTCTAGTTGTGGAGTTTCTAGTTGTTAATTTTCTAGCTTTGGAGTTTCTATTTGCGGAGTTTCTAGCTGCAGAGTTTCTAGTTGTGGATTTTCTAGCTGTGGAATTTCTGCTTGCAGAGTTTTTAGTTGCGGTGTTTCTAGTTGTGGAGTTTCTAGTTGTTGAGTTTGTAGTTGCCGAGTTCTTTAGTTGCGAAGTCTCAAGTTGTAGAGTTTCTAGCTGTGGAGTTTCTAGTGTCAGAGTTTCTAGTTGCGGAGTTTCTAGTTGTGGATTTTTTAGTTGTGGAGTCTGTAGTGATGGACTTTCTAGTTGTGGAGTGTCTACTTGTTGAGTTTCTAGTTGTGGAGTTTCTATTTGTTGTTTTTAGTTTTTGAGTTTATAGTTGTAGATTTTCTAGTTGCAGAGTTCCTAGTTTTGGAGTATCTAGTTGCGGAGTCTCTAATTGTGCAGTCTCTAGTTTTGGAGTCTCTAGTTGTGGAGTTTCTGGTTGTGGAGTTTATAGTTGTGGAATTTCTAACTGTGGAGATTCTACTTGCGGAGTTTCTAGTTGCAGAGTTTCTAGTTGTGGAGTTTCTAGTTGTGGAGTTTTAGTTGTGGAGTTTAAAGTTGTCGAATTTATAGGTGTGGAGTTTCTAGTTGTGGAGTTTCTAGTTTTCGGGTTTCTAGTTACGGAGTTTCTAGTTGTGGAGTTTCTAGTTGTGGAGTTTCTAGTTGTGGAGCTTTTAGTTGAGTAGTGGAGCTCTAGTTCTGGAGTTTCTAGTTGTGGAGTGTCTACTTGTGGAGTTTCTAGTTGTGGAGTTTCTAGCTGTGGAGTTTCTAGTTGCAGGGTTTCTAGTTTCGGAGTTTTCTAGTTGTGGAGTTTCTAGTTGCGGAGTTTGTAGTTGCGGAGTTTCAAGTTGTGGAGTTTGTAGTTGTGGAGTTTCTAGTTGTGGAGTTTTTAGTTGTGGAGTTTCTAATTGTGGAGCTTCTTGATGGGGAGTTTCTAGTTGTGAAGTTTCTAGTTGCGGATTTTCGAGTTGTGGAGTTTCTAGTTGCGAAGTTTCTAGTTGGGGAGTTTCTACTTGAGTTTATAGTTGCGGATTTTCTAGTTGCAGAGTTTTAAGTTGTCGAGTTTCTAGTTGCAAAGTCTCTAGTTGTGGAGTTTCTAGTTGCGGAGTTTCTAGCTGTGGAGTTTCTAGTTGCGGAGTCTCTAGTTGTGCAGTCTCTGGTTTTGGAGTCTCTGGTTGTGGAGTTTCTAGTTGTGGAGTTTCTAGCTGTGGAGTTTCAAGTTGCGGAGTCTCTAGTTGTGCAGTCTCTAGCTGTGGAGTCTCTGGCTGTGGAGTTTCTAGTTGTGGAGTTTCTAGTTGTGGAGTTTCTATTTGCTGAGTTTCTTGTTGCGGAGTTTCTAGTTGTGGATTTTCTGGCTGTGGAGTTTCTAGTTGCGGAGTTTCTAGTTGTGGAGTTTCTAGTTGTGAGGTTTGTAGTTGTTGAGTTTCTAGTTTTCGAGTTTCTAGTTGTGGAGTCTCTAGTTGTGGAGTTTCTAATTGTGAAGTTTCCAGTTGCGAAGTCTCAAGTTGCGGAGTTTCTAGATGCAGAGTTTCTAGTTGCGGAGTTTTCTAGTTGTGGAGATTCTAGTGGCGGAGTTTCTAGTTGCGGATGTCCAAGTTGTGGAGTTTCTAGTTGTGGAGTTTCTAGTTGTGGAATTTGTAGTTGTGGAGTATATAGCTGTGGTGTTTCAAGTTGTGGAATTTCTAGTGGCGGAGTTTCTAGTTGTAGAGTTTCTAGTTGCGGAGTTTTCTAGTTGTGGAGTTTCTAGTTGCGGAGTTTCTAGTTGCGGAGCTTCAAGTTGTGGAGTTTCTAGTTGTGGAGTTTCTAGTTGTGGAGTTTGTAGTTGTGGAGTATCTAGATGTGGGCTTTCAAGTTGTGGAGTTTCTAGTTGTGGAGTTTCTAGTTGCGGAGTTTTCTAGTTGCGGAGTCTGTTGTTGTGGAGTTTCTAGTTGTGGAATTTCTAGTTACGGAGTTTCTAGTTGTGGAGCTTTTAGTTGAGGAGTCTCTAGTTGTTGAGTCTCTAGTTGTAGAATTTCTAGTTGTGGAGTTTCTAGTTGTGGAGTTTCTAGTTGTGGAATTTCAAGTTGTGGAGTCTCTAGTGGCTGAGTGAGTTTCTAGTTGCGGAGTTTCCGTTTGTGGAGTTTCTAGTTGCGGAGTTTCTAGTTGTGGAGTTTCTAGTGTTTGAATTTCTAGTTGCCGAGTTCTTTAGTTGCGAAGTCTCAAGTTGTGGAGTTTCTAGCTGTGAAGTTTCTAGTTGCGGAGTTTCTAGTTGCGGAGTTTCTAGTTGTGGAGTTTTTAGTTGAGGAGTCTCTAGTTGTGGGGTCTCTAGTTGTGGAGTTTCTAGTTGTGGAGTGTCTACTTGTGGAATTTCTAGTTGTGGAGTTTCTAGTTGTGGAGTTTCTAGTCGTGGAGTCTGTAGTTGTGGAGTAGCTATTTGTTGGGTTTCAAGTTATGGAGTTTTTGGCTGTGGAGTTTCTAGTTGTGGAGTTTCTAGTTGTTGAGTTTCTAGTTGCCGAGTTTCTAGTTGCGAAGTCTCAAGTCGTGCAGTTTCTAGCTGCGGAGTTTCTAGTTGCGGAGCTTCTAGTGGTGGAGTTTCTAGTTTTGGAATTTGTAGTTGTGGAGTATCTAGTTTTGGTGTTTCAAGTTGTGGAGTTTCTAGCTGTAGAGTTTCTAGTTGCGGAGTTTCTAGTTGCAGAGTTTCTAGTTGCGGTGTTTCTAGTTGCGGAGTTTCTAGTTGTGGAGTTTCTAGTTGCGGAGTTTTCTTGTTGCGGAGTCTGTAGTTGTGGAGTTTCTAGTTGTGGAATTTCTAGTTACGGAGTTTCTGGTTGTGGAGCTTTTAGTTGAGGAGTCTCTAGTTGTTGAGTCTCTAGTTGTGGAATTTCTAGTTGTGGAGTTTCTAGTTGTGGAGTTTCTAGTTGTGGAATTTCAAGTTGCAGGGTTTCTAGTTTCGGAGTTTTCTAGTTGTGGAGTTTCTAGTTGCGGAGTTTCTAGTTGCGGAGTTTCTAGTTGTGGAGTTTCTAGCTGTGGAGTTTCTAGTTGCAGGGTTTCTAGTTTCGGAGTTTTCTAGTTGTGGAGTTTCTAGTTGCGGAGTTTCTAGTTGTGGAGTTTCAAGTTGTGGAGTTTGTAGTTGTGGAGTTTCTAGTTGTGGAGTTTTTAGTTGTGGAGTTTCTAATTGTGGAGCTTCTTGATGGGGAGTTTCTAGTTGTGAAGTTTCTAGTTGTGGATTTTCGAGTTGTGGAGTTTCTAGTTGCGAAGTTTCTAGTTGGGGAGTTTCAACTTGAGTTTATAGTTGCGGATTTTCTAGTTGCAGTGTTTTAAGTTGTCGAGTTTCTAGTTGCAAAGTCTCTAGTTGTGGAGTTTCTAGTTGCGGAGTTTCTAGCTGTGGAGTTTCTAGTTGCGGAGTCTCTAGTTGTGCAGTCTCTGGTTTTGGAGTCTCTGGTTGTGGAGTTTCTAGTTGTGGAGTTTCTAGCTGTGGAGTTTCAAGTTGCGGAGTCTCTAGTTGTGCAGTCTCTAGCTGTGGAGTCTCTGGCTGTGGAGTTTCTAGTCGTGGAGTTTCTAGTTGTGGAGTTTCTATTTGCTGAGTTTCTTGTTGCGGAGTTTCTAGTTGTGGATTTTCTGGCTGTGGAGTTTCTAGTTGCGGAGTTTCTAGTTGTGGAGTTTCTAGTTGTGAGGTTTGTAGTTGTTGAGTTTCTAGTTTTCGAGTTTCTAGTTGTGGAGTCTCTAGTTGTGGAGTTTCTAGTTGTGAAGTTTCCAGTTGCGAAGTCTCAAGTTGTTGAGTTTCTAGTTGTGGAGTTTCTAGTTGTGGGGTTCGTAGTTGGGGGTTCGTAGTTGTGCAGTTTCTAGTTGTGGAGTATGTACTTGTGGAGTTTCCATTTGTGGTGTTTCTAGCTGTGGAGTTTCTTAATAAAACTTGTTGTTGGGCTAGTTGGTTATACATCATATACTTAGAAATTTGGCGCAACCTCGACTCACGCAAACACTCACACAAGCACACACACTTACACCAGAGCAACACACACGACACGCAGCGCTCACTACCAACTGTTTATTGCTCCTATCTGACCTTCTTAAATACGTACATCGAAATGCGCAAAGGCACAAACTAACAGAACTGCGCCAGTAGAAAACCAACATGGCGTCACCACACCACTAGGAACATAAAAAAAGTAAAAAAAGTAAAAAAAGTAAAAAAAGTAGAGTAGTGTGGTGTCTTTTTTCAAGAAGCAGAATTTGATGTTAGTACAAGCCGATAAGGAGGGTGGTTTCGTTGTTTTGCCACAGGGTGTTTACAATGAGAAAGCGATTAGCGCCATTGACAAGAACTTTTTACCTGTTAAAAAAGTGCTGTACGCGTTAAATCTAAATTCACCGCGTTCTGTAGGGAGGTAGGACTTCCTACGCTGGCTGGAACCTTAGCTAGTAGCAAAAGCACTAACTTGAACGTCTTTTTTTCCGCTAAAACCCACAAAGTGGGCATTCCCTTCAGAACCATTGTTAGTGAAAATGGTTCATGGCAGGGCAACGTTAGCAAATTCCTGTTAAGCAAACTAAAGCCACTCAGTGTTAGTGACCCGTTTCGCACTAAAAGCTCTAGTGATGTCGCAGATTTCATACGGAATAACCAGCAGATTTCCTTTGCTTTCTCAGTAGATGTTGAAGACCTGTTTTATTCGGTACCTCATGATAAGCTTTTGACTTCGGTCCGACAGTGCATAGAGGATAATGGTGACGTTTCTTTTATGAATAATGCGGGCGTATCCGTTGAAAACTTTTTAGCACTTTTAGAATTTTATCTTAACGTTACTTTTATTACTTTTAACGACAAGCCCTATCTACAACGACAAGGCATCTGTATAGGTTCTTGTGTCGCCCCTGTTCTTACTGATATTTTTTTAGCAGATGTATATAGGACGTTGGATAAATTTTTAAGGGGGAATAAGGTTTTGAAGATTTTTAGATATGTTGACGATTTTTTAATTCTTTTAGACAAGCGGGGGCCATATACACCCCCCAATTACGTTTTAGATTTTCAAGTAGACGCCTGTACTTCAGTGAGTGTGCGTGCGGATGAGGTATCATATGAAGTGCAGCGTTCTTATTGTGAACTTGTGCTTAGTGTCTTTAAAGATCATGGACGCGGACTTAGGTTCACTACCGAGGTACCCACAGAGACTTGTCTCCAGTTTTTAGACCTCAAGCTACTGTGGGGTGGTGAACACTTTTGTTGGGTCTACCGGCCTAGAGTGAAGAAGGGGCTGTTGCCGTATGATTCTGCGCACTCGAAATTAGTTAAAAGAGGTATTGCTTCGCTATGTCTGGAATCCTCGTTGATTAAGTCGTGTCCACACCACATGCGTACTAGTTTTTATGAACAGATCAGCCGATTGACGGCGGCGGGCTTCCCTTCGTCGGTCCTAAACGCGGTCACCGAGTCACTACTACAGAAGATGAAACGTGGAACACAAAGGGATAGAGCTACTTGGGATCCTTCGGGTTCCAAGCTTCAAGTCGTGCCTTACGTGCACAAGCTCTCTCATAATATTAAGAAGGTTGCTGCAAGGCATGGTGTGGCTGTGGTCTTTTCTGCGCCAGAAAAGCTCGCCAAGTTATGTCCGCGTATTTGCAATGGCAAGAGACGCGGTTGCGTGAAAAAACATGAGAATGCCTTCGTAAAATGTTCCATGGGAGTTGTATACTCCATTCCTTTTTCCTGCGGTAACGTGTACATTGGCATTACCGAGCGATGCCTCAATGACCGGCTTAGGGAGCATGCGCTAAAGGTTAAGAAAAACGAGGACAAGTACGCACATCTTGTGTCGCATATTGCCGCATGTGGGTGTGAACCACGATTTTCTGATACAAGGATTCTTGGGAGAAGCTCAAATTTATCAGCACGTTTGCTGTTAGAAGCATATTATATAGAAAAGAATAAAGATATATGTGTCAGCGAGCCATCGTTGGTGTTGCATCAACAAGAAATATCTTTCCTTGATGCGAGGGTTTAGCGATTATATCTCCTTTTTGTGTTAACCCCTTTTTTTACTTTTTTTACTTTTTTTACTTTTTTTATGTTCCTAGTGGTGTGGTGACGCCATGTTGGTTTTCTACTGGCGCAGTTCTGTTAGTTTGTGCCTTTGCGCATTTCGATGTACGTATTTAAGAAGGTCAGATAGGAGCAATAAACAGTTGGTAGTGAGCGCTGCGTGTCGTGTGTGTTGCTCTGGTGTAAGTGTGTGTGCTTGTGTGAGTGTTTGCGTGAGTCGAGGTTGCGCCAAATTTCTAAGTATATGTGGAGTTTCTAGTTGCGGAGTTTCTAGATGCAGAGTTTCTAGTTGCGGAGTTTTCTAGTTGTGGAGATTCTAGTGGCGGAGTTTCTAGTTGCGGATGTCCAAGTTGTGGAGTTTCTAGTTGTGGAGTTTCTAGTTGTGGAATTTGTAGTTGTGGAGTATATAGCTGTGGTGTTTCAAGTTGTGGAATTTCTAGTGGCGGAGTTTCTAGTTGTAGAGTTTCTAGTTGCGGAGTTTTCTAGTTGGGGAGTTTCTAGTTGCGGAGTTTCTAGTTGCGGAGCTTCAAGTTGTGGAGTTTCTAGTTGTGGAGTTTCTAGTTGCGGAGTTTGTAGTTGTGGAGTATCTAGTTGTGGGCTTTCAAGTTGTGGAGTTTCTAGTTGTGGAGTTTCTAGTTGCGGAGTTTTCTAGTTGCGGAGTCTGTAGTTGTGGAGTTTCTAGTTGTGGAATTTCTAGTTACGGAGTTTCTAGTTGTGGAGCTTTTAGTTGAGGAGTCTCTAGTTGTTGAGTCTCTAGTTGTGGAATTTCTAGTTGTGGAGTTTCTAGTTGTGGAGTTTCTAGTTGTGGAATTTCAAGTTGTGGAGTCTCTAGTGGCGGAGTGAGTTTCTAGTTGCGGAGTTTCCGTTTGTGGAGTTTCTAGTTGTGGAGTTTCTAGTTGTGGAGTTTCTAGTGTTTGAATTTCTAGTTGCCGAGTTCTTTAGTTGCGAAGTCTCAAGTTGTGGAGTTTCTAGCTGTGAAGTTTCTAGTTGCGGAGTTTCTAGTTGTGGAGTTTTTAGTTGAGGAGTCTCTAGTTGTGGGGTCTCTAGTTGTGGAGTTTTTAGTTGTGGAGTGTCTACTTGTGGAGTTTCTAGTTGTGGAGTTTCTAGTTGTGGAGTTTCTAGTCGTGGAGTCTGTAGTTGTGGAGTAGCTATTTGTTGGGTTTCAAGTTATGGAGTTTTTGGCTGTGGAGTTTCTAGTTGTGGAGTTTCTAGTTGTTGAGTTTCTAGTTGCCGAGTTTCTAGTTGCGAAGTCTCAAGTCGTGGAGTTTCTAGCTGCGGAGTTTCTAGTTGCGGAGCTTCTAGTTGTGGAGTTTCTAGTTGTGAGGTTTGTAGTTGTTGAGTTTCTAGTTTTCGAGTTTCAAGTTGTGGAATTTCTAGTGGCGGAGTTTCTAGTTGTAGAGTTTCTAGTTGCGGAGTTTTCTAGTTGTGGAGTTTCTAGTTGCGGAGTTTCTAGTTGCGGAGCTTCAAGTTGTGGTGTTTCTAGTTGTGGAGTTTCTAGTTGTGGAGTTTGTAGTTGTGGAGTATCTAGTTGTGGGCTTTCAAGTTGTGGAGTTTCTAGTTGTGGAGTTTCAAGTTGCGGAGTTTTCTAGTTGCGGAGTCTGTAGTTGTGGAGTTTCTAGTTGTGGAATTTCTAGTTACGGAGTTTCTAGTTGTGGAGCTTTTAGTTGAGGAGTCTCTAGTTGTTGAGTCTCTAGTTGTGGAATTTCCAGTTGTGGAGTTTCTAGTTGTGGAGTTTCTGGTTGTGGAATTTCAAGTTGTGGAGTCTCTAGTGGCGGAGTGAGTTTCTAGTTGCGGAGTTTCTGTTTGTGGAGTTTCTAGTTGTGGAGTTTCTAGTGTTTGAATTTCTAGTTGCCGAGTTCTTTAGTTGCGAAGTCTTAAGTTGTGGAGTTTCTAGCTGTGAAGTTTCTAGTTGCGGAGTTTCTAGTTGCGGAGTTTCTAGTTGTGGAGTTTTTAGTTGAGGAGTCTCTAGTTGTGGGGTCTCTAGTTGTGGAGTTTCTAGTTGTGGAGTGTCTACTTGCGGAGTTTCTAGTTGCGGAGTTTCTAGTTGTGGAGTTTCTAGTCGTGGAGTCTGTAGTTGTGGAGTAGCTATTTGTTGGGTTTCAAGTTATGGAGTTTTTGGCTGTGGAGTTTCTAGTTGTGGAGTTTCTAGTTGTTGAGTTTCTAGTTGCCGAGTTTCTAGTTGCGAAGTCTCAAGTCGTGGAGTTTCTAGCTGCGGAGTTTCTAGTTGCGGAGCTTCTAGTGGTGGAGTTTCTAGTTGTGGAATTTGTAGTTGTGGAGTATCTAGTTTTGGTGTTTCAAGCTGTGGAGTTTCTAGCTGTGGAGTTTCTAGTTGCGGAGTTTCTAGTTGCAGAGTTTCTAGTTGCGGAGTTTCTAGTTGCGGAGTTTCTAGTTGTGGAGTTTCTAGTTGCGGAGTTTTCTAGTTGTGGAGATTCTAGTGGCGGAGTTCCTAGTTGCGGAGTTCCAAGTTGTGGAGTTTCTAGTTGTGGAGTTTCTTGTTGTGGAATTTGTAGTTGTGGAGTATATAGCTGTGGTGTTTCAAGTTGTGGAATTTCTAGTGGCGGAGTTTCTAGTTGTAGAGTTTCTAGTTGCGGAGTTTTCTAGTTGCGGAGCTTCAAGTTGTGGTGTTTCTAGTTGTGGAGTTTCTAGTTGTGGAGTTTGTAGTTGTGGAGTATCTAGTTATGGGCTTTCAAGTTGTGGAGTTTCTAGTTGTGGAGTTTCAAGTTGCGGAGTTTTCTAGTTGCGGAGTCTGTAGTTGTGGAGTTTCTAGTTGTGGAATTTCTAGTTACGGAGTTTCTAGTTGTGGAGCTTTTAGTTGAGGAGTCTCTAGTTGTTGAGTCTCTAGTTGTGGAATTTCCAGTTGTGGAGTTTCTAGTTGTGGAGTTTCTGGTTGTGGAATTTCAAGTTGTGGAGTCTCTAGTGGCGGAGTGAGTTTCTAGTTGCGGAGTTTCTGTTTGTGGAGTTTCTAGTTGTGGAGTTTCTAGTGTTTGAATTTCTAGTTGCCGAGTTCTTTAGTTGCGAAGTCTTAAGTTGTGGAGTTTCTAGCTGTGAAGTTTCTAGTTGCGGAGTTTCTAGTTGCGGAGTTTCTAGTTGTGGAGTTTTTAGTTGAGGAGTCTCTAGTTGTGGGGTCTCTAGTTGTGGAGTTTCTAGTTGTGGAGTGTCTACTTGTGGAGTTTCTAGTTGCGGAGTTTCTAGTTGTGGAGTTTCTAGTCGTGGAGTCTGTAGTTGTGGAGTAGCTATTTGTTGGGTTTCAAGTTATGGAGTTTTTGGCTGTGGAGTTTCTAGTTGTGGAGTTTCTAGTTGTTGAGTTTCTAGTTGCAGAGTTTCTAGTTGCGGAGTTTCCAGTTGCGGAGTTTCTAGTTGTGGAGTTTCTAGTTGCGGAGTTTTCTAGTTGCGGAGTCTGTAGTTGTGGAGTTTCTAGTTGTGGAATTTCTAGTTACGGAGTTTCTAGTTGTGGAGCTTTTAGTTGAGGAGTCTCTAGTTGTTGAGTCTCTAGTTGTGGAATTTCTAGTTGTGGAGTTTCTAGTTGTGGAATTTCAAGTTGCAGGGTTTCTAGTTTCAGAGTTTTCTAGTTGTGGAGTTTCTAGTTGCGGAGTTTCTAGTTGCGGAGTTTCTAGTTGTGGAGTTTCTAGCTGTGGAGTTTCTAGTTGCAGGGTTTCTAGTTTCAGAGTTTTCTAGTTGTGGAGTTTCTAGTTGCGGAGTTTCTAGTTGCGGAGTTTCAAGTTGTGGAGTTTGTAGTTGTGGAGTTTCTAGTTGTGGAGTTTTTAGTTGTGGAGTTTCTAATTGTGGAGCTTCTTGATGGGGAGTTTCTAGTTGTGAAGTTTCTAGTTGTGGATTTTCGAGTTGTGGAGTTTCTAGTTGCGAAGTTTCTAGTTAGGGAGTTTCTACTTGAGTTTATAGTTGCGGATTTTCTAGTTGCAGAGTTTTAAGTTGTCGAGTTTCTAGTTGCAAAGTCTCTAGTTGTGGAGTTTCTAGTTGCGAAGTTTCTAGCTGTGGAGTTTCTAGTTGCGGAGTCTCTAGTTGTGCAGTCTCTGGTTTTGGAGTCTCTGGTTGTGGAGTTTCTAGTTGTGGAGTTTCTAGCTGTGGAGTTTCAAGTGGCGGAGTCTCTAGTTGTGCAGTCTCTAGCTGTGGAGTCTCTGGCTGTGGAGTTTCTAGTTGTGGAGTTTCTAGTTGTGGAGTTTCTATTTGCTGAGTTTCTTGTTGCGGAGTTTCTAGTTGCTGATTTTCTGGCTGTGGAGTTTCTAGTTGCGGAGTTTCTAGTTGTGGAGTTTCTAGTTGTGAGGTTTGTAGTTGTTGAGTTTCTAGTTTTCGAGTTTCTAGTTGTGGAGTCTCTAGTTGTGGAGTTTCTAGTTGCGAAGTTTCCAGTTGCGAAGTCTCAAGTTGTTGAGTTTCTAGTTGTGGAGTTTCTAGTTGTGGGGTTCGTAGTTGTGGGGTTCGTAGTTGTGCAGTTTCTAGTTGTGGAGTATGTACTTGTGGAGTTTCCATTTGTGGTGTTTCTAGCTGTGGAGTTTCTAGTTGCGGAGTTTCTAGATGCAGAGTTTCTAGTTGCGGAGTTTTCTAGTTGTGGAGATTCTAGTGGCGGAGTTCCTAGTTGCGGAGTTCCAAGTTGTGGAGTTTCTAGTTGTGGAGTTTCTTGTTGTGGAATTTGTAGTTGTGGAGTATATAGCTGTGGTGTTTCAAGTTGTGGAATTTCTAGTGGCGGAGTTTCTAGTTGTAGAGTTTCTAGTTGCGGAGTTTTCTAGTTGTGGAGTTTCTAGTTGCGGAGTTTCTAGTTGCGGAGCTTCAAGTTGTGGTGTTTCTAGTTGTGGAGTTTCTAGTTGTGGAGTTTGTAGTTGTGGAGTATCTAGTTGTGGGCTTTCAAGTTGTGGAGTTTCTAGTTGTGGAGTTTCAAGTTGCGGAGTTTTCTATTTGCGGAGTCTGTAGTTGTGGAGTTTCTAGTTGTGGAGCTTTTAGTTGAGGAGTCTCTAGTTGTTGAGTCTCTAGTTGTGCAATTTCCAGTTGTGGAGTTTCTAGTTGTGGAGTTTCTGGTTGTGGAATTTCAAGTTGTGGAGTCTCTAGTGGCGGAGTGAGTTTCTAGTTGCGGAGTTTCTGTTTGTGGAGTTTCTAGTTGTGGAGTTTCTAGTGTTTGAATTTCTAGTTGCCGAGTTCTTTAGTTGCGAAGTCTTAAGTTGTGGAGTTTCTAGCTGTGAAGTTTCTAGTTGCGGAGTTTCTAGTTGCGGAGTTTCTAGTTGTGGAGTTTTTAGTTGAGGAGTCTCTAGTTGTGGGGTCTCTAGTTGTGGAGTTTCTAGTTGTGGAGTGTCTACTTGCGGAGTTTCTAGTTGCGGAGTTTCTAGTTGTGGAGTTTCTAGTCGTGGAGTCTGTAGTTGTGGAGTAGCTATTTGTTGGGTTTCAAGTTATGGAGTTTTTGGCTGTGGAGTTTCTAGTTGTGGAGTTTCTAGTTGTTGAGTTTCTAGTTGCCGAGTTTCTAGTTGCGAAGTCTCAAGTCGTGGAGTTTCTAGCTGCGGAGTTTCTAGTTGCGGAGCTTCTAGTGGTGGAGTTTCTAGTTGTGGAATTTGTAGTTGTGGAGTATCTAGTTTTGGTGTTTCAAGCTGTGGAGTTTCTAGCTGTGGAGTTTCTAGTTGCGGAGTTTCTAGTTGCAGAGTTTCTAGTTGCGGAGTTTCTAGTTGCGGAGTTTCAAGTTGTGGAGTTTCTAGTTGCGGAGTTTTCTAGTTGCGGAGTCTGTAGTTGTGGAGTTTCTAGTTGTGGAATTTCTAGTTACGGAGTTTCTAGTTGTGGAGCTTTTAGTTGAGGAGTCTCTAGTTGTTGAGTCTCTAGTTGTGGAATTTCTAGTTGTGGAGTTTCTAGTTGTGGAGTTTCTAGTTGTGGAATTTCAAGTTGCAGGGTTTCTAGTTTCGGAGTTTTCTAGTTGTGGAGTTTCTAGTTGCGGAGTTTCTAGTTGCGGAGTTTCTAGTTGTGGAGTTTCTAGCTGTGGAGTTTCTAGTTGCAGGGTTTCTAGTTTCGGAGTTTTCTAGTTGTGGAGTTTCTAGTTGCGGAGTTTCCAGTTGCGGAGTTTCAAGTTGTGGAGTTTGTAGTTGTGGAGTTTCTAGTTGTGGAGTTTTTAGTTGTGGAGTTTCTAATTGTGGAGCTTCTTGATGGGGAGTTTCTAGTTGTGAAGTTTCTAGTTGTGGATTTTCGAGTTGTGGAGTTTCTAGTTGCGAAGTTTCTAGTTGGGGAGTTTCTACTTGAGTTTATAGTTGCGGATTTTCTAGTTGCAGAGTTTTAAGTTGTCGAGTTTCTAGTTGCAAAGTCTCTAGTTGTGGAGTTTATAGTTGCGAAGTTTCTAGCTGTGGAGTTTCTAGTTGCGGAGTCTCTAGTTTTGCAGTCTCTGGTTTTGGAGTCTCTGGTTGTGGAGTTTCTAGTTGTGGAGTTTCTAGCTGTGGAGTTTCAAGTTGCGGAGTCTCTAGTTGTGCAGTCTCTAGCTGTGGAGTCTCTGGCTGTGGAGTTTCTAGTTGTGGAGTTTCTAGTTGTGGAGTTTCTATTTGCTGAGTTTCTTGTTGCGGAGTTTCTAGTTGTGGATTTTCTGGCTGTGGAGTTTCTAGTTGCGGAGTTTCTAGTTGTGGAGTTTCTAGTTGTGAGGTTTGTAGTTGTTGAGTTTCTAGTTTTCGAGTTTCTAGTTGTGGAGTCTCTAGTTGTGGAGTTTCTAGTTGTGAAGTTTCCAGTTGCGAAGTCTCAAGTTGTTGAGATTCTAGTTGTGGAGTTTCTAGTTGTGGGGTTCGTAGTTGTGGGGTTCGTAGTTGTGCAGTTTCTAGTTGTGGAGTATGTACTTGTGGAGTTTCCATTTGTGGTGTTTCTAGCTGTGGAGTTTCTAGTTGCGGAGTTTCTAGATGCAGAGTTTCGAGTTGCGGAGTTTTCTAGTTGTGGAGATTCTAGTGGCGGAGTTTCTAGTTGCGGATGTCCAAGTTGTGGAGTTTCTAGTTGTGGAGTTTCTAGTTGTGGAATTTGTAGTTGTGGAGTATATAGCTGTGGTGTTTCAAGTTGTAGAATTTCTAGTGGCGGAGTTTCTAGTTGTAGAGTTTCTAGTTGCGGAGTTTTCTAGTTGTGGAGTTTCTAGTTGCGGAGTTTCTAGTTGCGGAGCTTCAAGTTGTGGAGTTTCTAGTTGTGGAGTTTCTAGTTGTGGAGTTTGTAGTTGTGGAGTATCTAGTTGTGGGCTTTCAAGTTGTGGAGTTTCTAGTTGTGGAGTTTCTAGTTGCGGAGTTTTCTAGTTGCGGAGTCTGTAGTTGTGGAGTTTCTAGTTGTGGAATTTCTAGTTGCGGAGTTTCTAGTTGTGGAGCTTTTAGTTGAGGAGTCTCTAGTTGTTGAGTCTCTAGTTGTGGAATTTCTAGTTGTGGAGTTTCTAGTTGTGGAGTTTCTAGTTGTGGAATTTCAAGTTGTGGAGTCTCTAGTGGCGGAGTGAGTTTCTAGTTGCGGAGTTTCCGTTTGTGGAGTTTCTAGTTGTGGAGTTTCTAGTTGTGGAGTTTCTAGTGTTTGAATTTCTAGTTGCCGAGTTCTTTAGTTGCGAAGTCTCAAGTTGTGGAGTTTCTAGCTGTGAAGTTTCTAGTTGCGGAGTTTCTAGTTGCGGAGTTTCTAGTTGTGGAGTTTTTAGTTGAAGAGTCTCTAGTTGTGGGGTCTCTAGTTGTGGAGTTTCTAGTTGTGGAGTGTCTACTTGTGGAGTTTCTAGTTGTGGAGTTTCTAGTTGTGGACTTTCTAGTCGTGGAGTCTGTAGTTGTGGAGTAGCTATTTGTTGGGTTTCAAGTTATGGAGTTTTTGGCTGTGGAGTTTCTAGTTGTGGAGTTTCTAGTTATTGAGTTTCTAGTTGCCGAGTTTCTAGTTGCGAAGTCTCAAGTCGTGGAGTTTCTAGCTGCGGAGTTTCTAGTTGCGGAGCTTCTAGTGGTGGAGTTTCTAGTTGTGGAATTTGTAGTTGTGGAGTATCTAGTTTTGGTGTTTCAAGTTGTGGAGTTTCTAGCTGTGGAGTTTCTAGTTGCGGAGTTTCTAGTTGTGGAGTTTCTAGTTGCGGAGTTTTCTAGTTGCGGAGTCTGTAGTTGTGGAGTTTCTAGTTGTGGAATTTCTAGTTGTGGATTTTCGAGTTGTGGAGTTTCTAGTTGCGAAGTTTCTAGTTGGGGAGTTTCTACTTGAGTTTATAGTTGCGGATTTTCTAGTTGCAGAGTTTTAAGTTGTCGAGTTTCTAGTTGCAAAGTCTCTAGTTGTGGAGTTTCTAGTTGCGGAGTTTCTAGCTGTGGAGTTTCTAGTTGCGGAGTCTCTAGTTGTGCAGTCTCTGGTTTTGGAGTCTCTGGTTGTGGAGTTTCTAGTTGTGGAGTTTCTAGCTGTGGAGTTTCAAGTTGCGGAGTCTCTAGTTGTGCAGTCTCTAGCTGTGGAGTCTCTGGCTGTGGAGTTTCTAGTTGTGGAGTTTCTAGTTGTGGAGTTTCTATTTGCTGAGTTTCTTGTTGCGGAGTTTCTAGTTGTGGATTTTCTGGCTGTGGAGTTTCTAGTTGCGGAGTTTCTAGTTGTGGAGTTTTTAGTTGTGAGGTTTGTAGTTGTTGAGTTTCTAGTTTTCGAGTTTCTAGTTGTGGAGTCTCTAGTTGTGGAGTTTCTAGTTGTGAAGTTTCCAGTTGCGAAGTCTCAAGTTGTTGAGTTTCTAGTTGTGGAGTTTCTAGTTGTGGGGTTCGTAGTTGTGGGGTTCGTAGTTGTGCAGTTTCTAGTTGTGGAGTATGTACTTGTGGAGTTTCCATTTGTGGTGTTTCTAGCTGTGGAGTTTCTAGTTGCGGAGTTTCTAGATGCAGAGTTTCTAGTTGCGGAGTTTTCTAGTTGTGGAGATTCTAGTGGCGGAGTTCCTAGTTGCGGAGTTCCAAGTTGTGGAGTTTCTAGTTGTGGAGTTTCTTGTTGTGGAATTTGTAGTTGTGGAGTATATAGCTGTGGTGTTTCAAGTTGTGGAATTTCTAGTGGCGGAGTTTCTAGTTGTAGAGTTTCTAGTTGCGGAGTTTTCTAGTTGTGGAGTTTCTAGTTGCGGAGTTTCTAGTTGCGGAGCTTCAAGTTGTGGTGTTTCTAGTTGTGGAGTTTCTAGTTGTGGAGTTTGTAGTTGTGGAGTATCTAGTTGTGGGCTTTCAAGTTGTGGAGTTTCTAGTTGTGGAGTTTCAAGTTGCGGAGTTTTCTAGTTGCGGAGTCTGTAGTTGTGGAGTTTCTAGTTGTGGAATTTCTAGTTACGGAGTTTCTAGTTGTGGAGCTTTTAGTTGAGGAGTCTCTAGTTGTTGAGTCTCTAGTTGTGGAATTTCCAGTTGTGGAGTTTCTAGTTCTGGAGTTTCTGGTTGTGGAATTTCAAGTTGTGGAGTCTCTAGTGGCGGAGTGAGTTTCTAGTTGCGGAGTTTCTGTGTGTGGAGTTTCTAGTTGTGGAGTTTCTAGTGTTTGAATTTCTAGTTGCCGAGTTCTTTAGTTGCGAAGTCTTAAGTTGTGGAGTTTCTAGCTGTGAAGTTTCTAGTTGCGGAGTTTCTAGTTGCGGAGTTTCTAGTTGTGGAGTTTTTAGTTGAGGAGTCTCTAGTTGTGGGGTCTCTAGTTGTGGAGTTTCTAGTTGTGGAGTGTCTACTTGCGGAGTTTCTAGTTGCGGAGTTTCTAGTTGTGGAGTTTCTAGTCGTGGAGTCTGTAGTTGTGGAGTAGCTATTTGTTGGGTTTCAAGTTATGGAGTTTTTGGCTGTGGAGTTTCTAGTTGTGGAGTTTCTAGTTGTTGAGTTTCTAGTTGCCGAGTTTCTAGTTGCGAAGTCTCAAGTCGTGGAGTTTCTAGCTGCGGAGTTTCTAGTTGCGGAGCTTCTAGTGGTGGAGTTTCTAGTTGTGGAATTTGTAGTTGTGGAGTATCTAGTTTTGGTGTTTCAAGCTGTGGAGTTTCTAGCTCTGGAGTTTCTAGTTGCGGAGTTTCTAGTTGCAGAGTTTCTAGTTGCGGAGTTTCTAGTTGCGGAGTTTCTAGTTGTGGAGTTTCTAGTTGCGGAGTTTTCTAGTTGCGGAGTCTGTAGTTGTGGAGTTTCTAGTTGTGGAATTTCTAGTTACGGAGTTTCTAGTTGTGGAGCTTTTAGTTGAGGAGTCTCTAGTTGTTGAGTCTCTAGTTGTGGAATTTCTAGTTGTGGAGTTTCTAGTTGTGGAGTTTCTAGTTGTGGAATTTCAAGTTGCAGGGTTTCTAGTTTCGGAGTTTTCTAGTTGTGGAGTTTCTAGTTGCGGAGTTTCTAGTTGCGGAGTTTCTAGTTGTGGAGTTTCTAGCTGTGGAGTTTCTAGTTGCAGGGTTTCTAGTTTCGGAGTTTTCTAGTTGTGGAGTTTCTAGTTGCGGAGTTTCCAGTTGCGGAGTTTCAAGTTGTGGAGTTTGTAGTTGTGGAGTTTCTAGTTGTGGAGTTTTTAGTTGTGGAGTTTCTAATTGTGGAGCTTCTTGATGGGGAGTTTCTAGTTGTGAAGTTTCTAGTTGTGGATTTTCGAGTTGTGGAGTTTCTAGTTGCGAAGTTTCTAGTTGGGGAGTTTCTACTTGAGTTTATAGTTGCGGATTTTCTAGTTGCAGAGTTTTAAGTTGTCGAGTTTCTAGTTGCAAAGTCTCTAGTTGTGGAGTTTCTAGTTGCGAAGTTTCTAGCTGTGGAGTTTCTAGTTGCGGAGTCTCTAGTTGTGCAGTCTCTGGTTTTGGAGTCTCTGGTTGTGGAGTTTCTAGTTGTGGAGTTTCTAGCTGTGGAGTTTCAAGTTGCGGAGTCTCTAGTTGTGCAGTCTCTAGCTGTGGAGTCTCTGGCTGTGGAGTTTCTAGTTGTGGAGTTTCTAGTTGTGGAGTTTCTATTTGCTGAGTTTCTTGTTGCGGAGTTTCTAGTTGTGGATTTTCTGGCTGTGGAGTTTCTAGTTGCGGAGTTTCTAGTTGTGGAGTTTCTAGTTGTGAGGTTTGTAGTTGTTGAGTTTCTAGTTTTCGAGTTTCTAGTTGTGGAGTCTCTAGTTGTGGAGTTTCTAGTTGTGAAGTTTCCAGTTGCGAAGTCTCAAGTTGTTGAGTTTCTAGTTGTGGAGTTTCTAGTTGTGGGGTTCGTAGTTGTGGGGTTCGTAGTTGTGCAGTTTCTAGTTGTGGAGTATGTACTTGGGGAGTTTCCATTTGTGGTGTTTCTAGCTGTGGAGTTTCTAGTTGCGGAGTTTCTAGATGCAGAGTTTCGAGTTGCGGAGTTTTCTAGTTGTGGAGATTCTAGTGGCGGAGTTTCTAGTTGCGGATGTCCAAGTTGTGGAGTTTCTAGTTGTGGAGTTTCTAGTTGTGGAATTTGTAGTTGTGGAGTATATAGCTGTGGTGTTTCAAGTTGTAGAATTTCTAGTGGCGGAGTTTCTAGTTGTAGAGTTTCTAGTTGCGGAGTTTTCTAGTTGTGGAGTTTCTAGTTGCGGAGTTTCTAGTTGCGGAGTTTTCTAGTTGTGGAGTTTCTAGTTGCGGAGTTTCTAGTTGCGGAGCTTCAAGTTGTGGAGTTTCTAGTTGTGGAGTTTCTAGTTGTGGAGTTTGTAGTTGTGGAGTATCTAGTTGCGGAGTTTTCTAGTTGCGGAGTCTGTAGTTGTGGAGTTTCTAGTTGTGGAATTTCTAGTTGCGGAGTTTCTAGTTGTGGAGCTTTTAGTTGAGGAGTCTCTAGTTGTTGAGTCTCTAGTTGTGGAATTTCTAGTTGTGGAGTTTCTAGTTGTGGAGTTTCTAGTTGTGGAATTTCAAGTTGTGGAGTCTCTAGTGGCGGAGTGAGTTTCTAGTTGCGGAGTTTCCGTTTGTGGAGTTTCTAGTTGTGGAGTTTCTAGTTGTGGAGTTTCTAGTGTTTGAATTTCTAGTTGCCGAGTTCTTTAGTTGCGAAGTCTCAAGTTGTGGAGTTTCTAGCTGTGAAGTTTCTAGTTGCGGAGTTTCTAGTTGCGGAGTTTCTAGTTGTGGAGTTTTTAGTTGAAGAGTCTCTAGTTGTGGGGTCTCTAGTTGTGGAGTTTCTAGTTGTGGAGTGTCTACTTGTGGAGTTTCTAGTTGTGGAGTTTCTAGTTGTGGACTTTCTAGTCGTGGAGTCTGTAGTTGTGGAGTAGCTATTTGTTGGGTTTCAAGTTATGGAGTTTTTGGCTGTGGAGTTTCTAGTTGTGGAGTTTCTAGTTATTGAGTTTCTAGTTGCCGAGTTTCTAGTTGCGAAGTCTCAAGTCGTGGAGTTTCTAGCTGCGGAGTTTCTAGTTGCGGAGCTTCTAGTGGTGGAGTTTCTAGTTGTGGAATTTGTAGTTGTGGAGTATCTAGTTTTGGTGTTTCAAGTTGTGGAGTTTCTAGCTGTGGAGTTTCTAGTTGCGGAGTTTCTAGTTGTGGAGTTTCTAGTTGCGGAGTTTTCTAGTTGCGGAGTCTGTAGTTGTGGAGTTTCTAGTTGTGGAATTTCTAGTTGTGGATTTTCGAGTTGTGGAGTTTCTAGTTGCGAAGTTTCTAGTTGGGGAGTTTCTACTTGAGTTTATAGTTGCGGATTTTCTAGTTGCAGAGTTTTAAGTTGTCGAGTTTCTAGTTGCAAAGTCTCTAGTTGTGGAGTTTCTAGTTGTGGAGTTTCAAGTTGCGGAGTTTTCTAGTTGCGGAGTCTGTAGTTGTGGAGTTTCTAGTTGTGGAATTTCTAGTTACGGAGTTTCTAGTTGTGGAGCTTTTAGTTGAGGAGTCTCTAGTTGTTGAGTCTCTAGTTGTGGAATTTCCAGTTGTGGAGTTTCTAGTTGTGGAGTTTCTGGTTGTGGAATTTCAAGTTGTGGAGTCTCTAGTGGCGGAGTGAGTTTCTAGTTGCGGAGTTTCTGTTTGTGGAGTTTCTAGTTGTGGAGTTTCTAGTGTTTGAATTTCTAGTTGCCGAGTTCTTTAGTTGCGAAGTCTTAAGTTGTGGAGTTTCTAGCTGTGAAGTTTCTAGTTGCGGAGTTTCTAGTTGCGGAGTTTCTAGTTGTGGAGTTTTTAGTTGAGGAGTCTCTAGTTGTGGGGTCTCTAGTTGTGGAGTTTCTAGTTGTGGAGTGTCTACTTGCGGAGTTTCTAGTTGCGGAGTTTCTAGTTGTGGAGTTTCTAGTCGTGGAGTCTGTAGTTGTGGAGTAGCTATTTGTTGGGTTTCAAGTTATGGAGTTTTTGGCTGTGGAGTTTCTAGTTGTGGAGTTTCTAGTTGTTGAGTTTCTAGTTGCCGAGTTTCTAGTTGCGAAGTCTCAAGTCGTGGAGTTTCTAGCTGCGGAGTTTCTAGTTGCGGAGCTTCTAGTGGTGGAGTTTCTAGTTGTGGAATTTGTAGTTGTGGAGTATCTAGTTTTGGTGTTTCAAGCTGTGGAGTTTCTAGCTCTGGAGTTTCTAGTTGCGGAGTTTCTAGTTGCAGAGTTTCTAGTTGCGGAGTTTCTAGTTGCGGAGTTTCTAGTTGTGGAGTTTCTAGTTGCGGAGTTTTCTAGTTGCGGAGTCTGTAGTTGTGGAGTTTCTAGTTGTGGAATTTCTAGTTACGGAGTTTCTAGTTGTGGAGCTTTTAGTTGAGGAGTCTCTAGTTGTTGAGTCTCTAGTTGTGGAATTTCTAGTTGTGGAGTTTCTAGTTGTGGAGTTTCTAGTTGTGGAATTTCAAGTTGCAGGGTTTCTAGTTTCGGAGTTTTCTAGTTGTGGAGTTTCTAGTTGCGGAGTTTCTAGTTGCGGAGTTTCTAGTTGTGGAGTTTCTAGCTGTGGAGTTTCTAGTTGCAGGGTTTCTAGTTTCGGAGTTTTCTAGTTGTGGAGTTTCTAGTTGCGGAGTTTCCAGTTGCGGAGTTTCAAGTTGTGGAGTTTGTAGTTGTGGAGTTTCTAGTTGTGGAGTTTTTAGTTGTGGAGTTTCTAATTGTGGAGCTTCTTGATGGGGAGTTTCTAGTTGTGAAGTTTCTAGTTGTGGATTTTCGAGTTGTGGAGTTTCTAGTTGCGAAGTTTCTAGTTGGGGAGTTTCTACTTGAGTTTATAGTTGCGGATTTTCTAGTTGCAGAGTTTTAAGTTGTCGAGTTTCTAGTTGCAAAGTCTCTAGTTGTGGAGTTTCTAGTTGCGAAGTTTCTAGCTGTGGAGTTTCTAGTTGCGGAGTCTCTAGTTGTGCAGTCTCTGGTTTTGGAGTCTCTGGTTGTGGAGTTTCTAGTTGTGGAGTTTCTAGCTGTGGAGTTTCAAGTTGCGGAGTCTCTAGTTGTGCAGTCTCTAGCTGTGGAGTCTCTGGCTGTGGAGTTTCTAGTTGTGGAGTTTCTAGTTGTGGAGTTTCTATTTGCTGAGTTTCTTGTTGCGGAGTTTCTAGTTGTGGATTTTCTGGCTGTGGAGTTTCTAGTTGCGGAGTTTCTAGTTGTGGAGTTTCTAGTTGTGAGGTTTGTAGTTGTTGAGTTTCTAGTTTTCGAGTTTCTAGTTGTGGAGTCTCTAGTTGTGGAGTTTCTAGTTGTGAAGTTTCCAGTTGCGAAGTCTCAAGTTGTTGAGTTTCTAGTTGTGGAGTTTCTAGTTGTGGGGTTCGTAGTTGTGGGGTTCGTAGTTGTGCAGTTTCTAGTTGTGGAGTATGTACTTGGGGAGTTTCCATTTGTGGTGTTTCTAGCTGTGGAGTTTCTAGTTGCGGAGTTTCTAGATGCAGAGTTTCGAGTTGCGGAGTTTTCTAGTTGTGGAGATTCTAGTGGCGGAGTTTCTAGTTGCGGATGTCCAAGTTGTGGAGTTTCTAGTTGTGGAGTTTCTAGTTGTGGAATTTGTAGTTGTGGAGTATATAGCTGTGGTGTTTCAAGTTGTAGAATTTCTAGTGGCGGAGTTTCTAGTTGTAGAGTTTCTAGTTGCGGAGTTTTCTAGTTGTGGAGTTTCTAGTTGCGGAGTTTCTAGTTGCGGAGCTTCAAGTTGTGGAGTTTCTAGTTGTGGAGTTTCTAGTTGTGGAGTTTGTAGTTGTGGAGTATCTAGTTGTGGGCTTTCAAGTTGTGGAGTTTCTAGTTGTGGAGTTTCTAGTTGCGGAGTTTTCTAGTTGCGGAGTCTGTAGTTGTGGAGTTTCTAGTTGTGGAATTTCTAGTTGCGGAGTTTCTAGTTGTGGAGCTTTTAGTTGAGGAGTCTCTAGTTGTTGAGTCTCTAGTTGTGGAATTTCTAGTTGTGGAGTTTCTAGTTGTGGAGTTTCTAGTTGTGGAATTTCAAGTTGTGGAGTCTCTAGTGGCGGAGTGAGTTTCTAGTTGCGGAGTTTCCGTTTGTGGAGTTTCTAGTTGTGGAGTTTCTAGTTGTGGAGTTTCTAGTGTTTGAATTTCTAGTTGCCGAGTTCTTTAGTTGCGAAGTCTCAAGTTGTGGAGTTTCTAGCTGTGAAGTTTCTAGTTGCGGAGTTTCTAGTTGCGGAGTTTCTAGTTGTGGAGTTTTTAGTTGAAGAGTCTCTAGTTGTGGGGTCTCTAGTTGTGGAGTTTCTAGTTGTGGAGTGTCTACTTGTGGAGTTTCTAGTTGTGGAGTTTCTAGTTGTGGACTTTCTAGTCGTGGAGTCTGTAGTTGTGGAGTAGCTATTTGTTGGGTTTCAAGTTATGGAGTTTTTGGCTGTGGAGTTTCTAGTTGTGGAGTTTCTAGTTATTGAGTTTCTAGTTGCCGAGTTTCTAGTTGCGAAGTCTCAAGTCGTGGAGTTTCTAGCTGCGGAGTTTCTAGTTGCGGAGCTTCTAGTGGTGGAGTTTCTAGTTGTGGAATTTGTAGTTGTGGAGTATCTAGTTTTGGTGTTTCAAGTTGTGGAGTTTCTAGCTGTGGAGTTTCTAGTTGCGGAGTTTCTAGTTGTGGAGTTTCTAGTTGCGGAGTTTTCTAGTTGCGGAGTCTGTAGTTGTGGAGTTTCTAGTTGTGGAATTTCTAGTTGTGGATTTTCGAGTTGTGGAGTTTCTAGTTGCGAAGTTTCTAGTTGGGGAGTTTCTACTTGAGTTTATAGTTGCGGATTTTCTAGTTGCAGAGTTTTAAGTTGTCGAGTTTCTAGTTGCAAAGTCTCTAGTTGTGGAGTTTCTAGTTGCGGAGTTTCTAGCTGTGGAGTTTCTAGTTGCGGAGTCTCTAGTTTTGCAGTCTCTGGTTTTGGAGTCTCTGGTTGTGGAGTTTCTAGTTGTGGAGTTTCTAGCTGTGGAGTTTCAAGTTGCGGAGTCTCTAGTTGTGCAGTCTCTAGCTGTGGAGTCTCTGGCTGTGGAGTTTCTAGTTGTGGAGTTTCTAGTTGTGGAGTTTCTATTTGCTGAGTTTCTTGTTGCGGAGTTTCTAGTTGTGGATTTTCTGGCTGTGGAGTTTCTAGTTGCGGAGTTTCTAGTTGTGGAGTTTTTAGTTGTGAGGTTTGTAGTTGTTGAGTTTCTAGTTTTCGAGTTTCTAGTTGTGGAGTCTCTAGTTGTGGAGTTTCTAGTTGTGAAGTTTCCAGTTGCGAAGTCTCAAGTTGTTGAGTTTCTAGTTGTGGAGTTTCTAGTTGTGGGGTTCGTAGTTGTGGGGTTCGTAGTTGTGCAGTTTCTAGTTGTGGAGTATGTACTTGTGGAGTTTCCATTTGTGGTGTTTCTAGCTGTGGAGTTTCTAGTTGCGGAGTTTCTAGATGCAGAGTTTCTAGTTGCGGAGTTTTCTAGTTGTGGAGATTCTAGTGGCGGAGTTCCTAGTTGCGGAGTTCCAAGTTGTGGAGTTTCTAGTTGTGGAGTTTCTTGTTGTGGAATTTGTAGTTGTGGAGTATATAGCTGTGGTGTTTCAAGTTGTGGAATTTCTAGTGGCGGAGTTTCTAGTTGTAGAGTTTCTAGTTGCGGAGTTTTCTAGTTGTGGAGTTTCTAGTTGCGGAGTTTCTAGTTGCGGAGCTTCAAGTTGTGGTGTTTCTAGTTGTGGAGTTTCTAGTTGTGGAGTTTGTAGTTGTGGAGTATCTAGTTGTGGGCTTTCAAGTTGTGGAGTTTCTAGTTGTGGAGTTTCAAGTTGCGGAGTTTTCGGGTTGCGGAGTCTGTAGTTGTGGAGTTTCTAGTTGTGGAATTTCTAGTTACGGAGTTTCTAGTTGTGGAGCTTTTAGTTGAGGAGTCTCTAGTTGTTGAGTCTCTAGTTGTGGAATTTCCAGTTGTGGAGTTTCTAGTTGTGGAGTTTCTGGTTGTGGAATTTCAAGTTGTGGAGTCTCTAGTGGCGGAGTGAGTTTCTAGTTGCGGAGTTTCTGTTTGTGGAGTTTCTAGTTGTGGAGTTTCTAGTGTTTGAATTTCTAGTTGCCGAGTTCTTTAGTTGCGAAGTCTTAAGTTGTGGAGTTTCTAGCTGTGAAGTTTCTAGTTGCGGAGTTTCTAGTTGCGGAGTTTCTAGTTGTGGAGTTTTTAGTTGAGGAGTCTCTAGTTGTGGGGTCTCTAGTTGTGGAGTTTCTAGTTGTGGAGTGTCTACTTGCGGAGTTTCTAGTTGCGGAGTTTCTAGTTGTGGAGTTTCTAGTCGTGGAGTCTGTAGTTGTGGAGTAGCTATTTGTTGGGTTTCAAGTTATGGAGTTTTTGGCTGTGGAGTTTCTAGTTGTGGAGTTTCTAGTTGTTGAGTTTCTAGTTGCCGAGTTTCTAGTTGCGGAGTCTCAAGTCGTGGAGTTTCTAGCTGCGGAGTTTCTAGTTGCGGAGCTTCTAGTGGTGGAGTTTCTAGTTGTGGAATTTGTAGTTGTGGAGTATCTAGTTTTGGTGTTTCAAGTTGTGGAGTTTCTAGCTGTGGAGTTTCTAGTTGCGGAGTTTCTAGTTGTGGAGTTTCTAGTTGCGGAGTTTTCTAGTTGCGGAGTCTGTAGTTGTGGAGTTTCTAGTTGTGGAATTTCTAGTTGTGGCTTTTCGAGTTGTGGAGTTTCTAGTTGCGAAGTTTCTAGTTGGGGAGTTTCTACTTGAGTTTATAGTTGCGGATTTTCTAGTTGCAGAGTTTTAAGTTGTCGAGTTTCTAGTTGCAAAGTCTCTAGTTGTGGAGTTTCTAGTTGCGAAGTTTCTAGCTGTGGAGTTTCTAGTTGCGGAGTCTCTAGTTGTGCAGTCTCTGGTTTTGGAGTCTCTGGTTGTGGAGTTTCTAGTTGTGGAGTTTCTAGCTGTGGAGTTTCAAGTTGCGGAGTCTCTAGTTGTGCAGTCTCTAGCTGTGGAGTCTCTGGCTGTGGAGTTTCTAGTTGTGGAGTTTCTAGTTGTGGAGTTTCTATTTGCTGAGTTTCTTGTTGCGGAGTTTCTAGTTGTGGATTTTCTGGCTGTGGAGTTTCTAGTTGCGGAGTTTCTAGTTGTGGAGTTTCTAGTTGTGAGGTTTGTAGTTGTTGAGTTTCTAGTTTTCGAGTTTCTAGTTGTGGAGTCTCTAGTTGTGGAGTTTCTAGTTGTGAAGTTTCCAGTTGCGAAGTCTCAAGTTGTTGAGTTTCTAGTTGTGGAGTTTCTAGTTGTGGGGTTCGTAGTTGTGGGGTTCGTAGTTGTGCAGTTTCTAGTTGTGGAGTATGTACTTGGGGAGTTTCCATTTGTGGTGTTTCTAGCTGTGGAGTTTCTAGTTGCGGAGTTTCTAGATGCAGAGTTTCGAGTTGCGGAGTTTTCTAGTTGTGGAGATTCTAGTGGCGGAGTTTCTAGTTGCGGATGTCCAAGTTGTGGAGTTTCTAGTTGTGGAGTTTCTAGTTGTGGAATTTGTAGTTGTGGAGTATATAGCTGTGGTGTTTCAAGTTGTAGAATTTCTAGTGGCGGAGTTTCTAGTTGTAGAGTTTCTAGTTGCGGAGTTTTCTAGTTGTGGAGTTTCTAGTTGCGGAGTTTCTAGTTGCGGAGTTTTCTAGTTGTGGAGTTTCTAGTTGCGGAGTTTCTAGTTGCGGAGCTTCAAGTTGTGGAGTTTCTAGTTGTGGAGTTTCTAGTTGTGGAGTTTGTAGTTGTGGAGTATCTAGTTGCGGAGTTTTCTAGTTGCGGAGTCTGTAGTTGTGGAGTTTCTAGTTGTGGAATTTCTAGTTGCGGAGTTTCTAGTTGTGGAGCTTTTAGTTGAGGAGTCTCTAGTTGTTGAGTCTCTAGTTGTGGAATTTCTAGTTGTGGAGTTTCTAGTTGTGGAGTTTCTAGTTGTGGAATTTCAAGTTGTGGAGTCTCTAGTGGCGGAGTGAGTTTCTAGTTGCGGAGTTTCCGTTTGTGGAGTTTCTAGTTGTGGAGTTTCTAGTTGTGGAGTTTCTAGTGTTTGAATTTCTAGTTGCCGAGTTCTTTAGTTGCGAAGTCTCAAGTTGTGGAGTTTCTAGCTGTGAAGTTTCTAGTTGCGGAGTTTCTAGTTGCGGAGTTTCTAGTTGTGGAGTTTTTAGTTGAAGAGTCTCTAGTTGTGGGGTCTCTAGTTGTGGAGTTTCTAGTTGTGGAGTGTCTACTTGTGGAGTTTCTAGTTGTGGAGTTTCTAGTTGTGGACTTTCTAGTCGTGGAGTCTGTAGTTGTGGAGTAGCTATTTGTTGGGTTTCAAGTTATGGAGTTTTTGGCTGTGGAGTTTCTAGTTGTGGAGTTTCTAGTTATTGAGTTTCTAGTTGCCGAGTTTCTAGTTGCGAAGTCTCAAGTCGTGGAGTTTCTAGCTGCGGAGTTTCTAGTTGCGGAGCTTCTAGTGGTGGAGTTTCTAGTTGTGGAATTTGTAGTTGTGGAGTATCTAGTTTTGGTGTTTCAAGTTGTGGAGTTTCTAGCTGTGGAGTTTCTAGTTGCGGAGTTTCTAGTTGTGGAGTTTCTAGTTGCGGAGTTTTCTAGTTGCGGAGTCTGTAGTTGTGGAGTTTCTAGTTGTGGAATTTCTAGTTGTGGATTTTCGAGTTGTGGAGTTTCTAGTTGCGAAGTTTCTAGTTGGGGAGTTTCTACTTGAGTTTATAGTTGCGGATTTTCTAGTTGCAGAGTTTTAAGTTGTCGAGTTTCTAGTTGCAAAGTCTCTAGTTGTGGAGTTTCTAGTTGTGGAGTTTCAAGTTGCGGAGTTTTCTAGTTGCGGAGTCTGTAGTTGTGGAGTTTCTAGTTGTGGAATTTCTAGTTACGGAGTTTCTAGTTGTGGAGCTTTTAGTTGAGGAGTCTCTAGTTGTTGAGTCTCTAGTTGTGGAATTTCCAGTTGTGGAGTTTCTAGTTGTGGAGTTTCTGGTTGTGGAATTTCAAGTTGTGGAGTCTCTAGTGGCGGAGTGAGTTTCTAGTTGCGGAGTTTCTGTTTGTGGAGTTTCTAGTTGTGGAGTTTCTAGTGTTTGAATTTCTAGTTGCCGAGTTCTTTAGTTGCGAAGTCTTAAGTTGTGGAGTTTCTAGCTGTGAAGTTTCTAGTTGCGGAGTTTCTAGTTGCGGAGTTTCTAGTTGTGGAGTTTTTAGTTGAGGAGTCTCTAGTTGTGGGGTCTCTAGTTGTGGAGTTTCTAGTTGTGGAGTGTCTACTTGCGGAGTTTCTAGTTGCGGAGTTTCTAGTTGTGGAGTTTCTAGTCGTGGAGTCTGTAGTTGTGGAGTAGCTATTTGTTGGGTTTCAAGTTATGGAGTTTTTGGCTGTGGAGTTTCTAGTTGTGGAGTTTCTAGTTGTTGAGTTTCTAGTTGCCGAGTTTCTAGTTGCGAAGTCTCAAGTCGTGGAGTTTCTAGCTGCGGAGTTTCTAGTTGCGGAGCTTCTAGTGGTGGAGTTTCTAGTTGTGGAATTTGTAGTTGTGGAGTATCTAGTTTTGGTGTTTCAAGCTGTGGAGTTTCTAGCTCTGGAGTTTCTAGTTGCGGAGTTTCTAGTTGCAGAGTTTCTAGTTGCGGAGTTTCTAGTTGCGGAGTTTCTAGTTGTGGAGTTTCTAGTTGCGGAGTTTTCTAGTTGCGGAGTCTGTCGTTGTGGAGTTTCTAGTTGTGGAATTTCTAGTTACGGAGTTTCTAGTTGTGGAGCTTTTAGTTGAGGAGTCTCTAGTTGTTGAGTCTCTAGTTGTGGAATTTCTAGTTGTGGAGTTTCTAGTTGTGGAGTTTCTAGTTGTGGAATTTCAAGTTGCAGGGTTTCTAGTTTCGGAGTTTTCTAGTTGTGGAGTTTCTAGTTGCGGAGTTTCTAGTTGCGGAGTTTCTAGTTGTGGAGTTTCTAGCTGTGGAGTTTCTAGTTGCAGGGTTTCTAGTTTCGGAGTTTTCTAGTTGTGGAGTTTCTAGTTGCGGAGTTTCCAGTTGCGGAGTTTCAAGTTGTGGAGTTTGTAGTTGTGGAGTTTCTAGTTGTGGAGTTTTTAGTTGTGGAGTTTCTAATTGTGGAGCTTCTTGATGGGGAGTTTCTAGTTGTGAAGTTTCTAGTTGTGGATTTTCGAGTTGTGGAGTTTCTAGTTGCGAAGTTTCTAGTTGGGGAGTTTCTACTTGAGTTTATAGTTGCGGATTTTCTAGTTGCAGAGTTTTAAGTTGTCGAGTTTCTAGTTGCAAAGTCTCTAGTTGTGGAGTTTCTAGTTGCGAAGTTTCTAGCTGTGGAGTTTCTAGTTGCGGAGTCTCTAGTTGTGCAGTCTCTGGTTTTGGAGTCTCTGGTTGTGGAGTTTCTAGTTGTGGAGTTTCTAGCTGTGGAGTTTCAAGTTGCGGAGTCTCTAGTTGTGCAGTCTCTAGCTGTGGAGTCTCTGGCTGTGGAGTTTCTAGTTGTGGAGTTTCTAGTTGTGGAGTTTCTATTTGCTGAGTTTCTTGTTGCGGAGTTTCTAGTTGTGGATTTTCTGGCTGTGGAGTTTCTAGTTGCGGAGTTTCTAGTTGTGGAGTTTCTAGTTGTGAGGTTTGTAGTTGTTGAGTTTCTAGTTTTCGAGTTTCTAGTTGTGGAGTCTCTAGTTGTGGAGTTTCTAGTTGTGAAGTTTCCAGTTGCGAAGTCTCAAGTTGTTGAGTTTCTAGTTGTGGAGTTTCTAGTTGTGGGGTTCGTAGTTGTGGGGTTCGTAGTTGTGCAGTTTCTAGTTGTGGAGTATGTACTTGGGGAGTTTCCATTTGTGGTGTTTCTAGCTGTGGAGTTTCTAGTTGCGGAGTTTCTAGATGCAGAGTTTCGAGTTGCGGAGTTTTCTAGTTGTGGAGATTCTAGTGGCGGAGTTTCTAGTTGCGGATGTCCAAGTTGTGGAGTTTCTAGTTGTGGAGTTTCTAGTTGTGGAATTTGTAGTTGTGGAGTATATAGCTGTGGTGTTTCAAGTTGTAGAATTTCTAGTGGCGGAGTTTCTAGTTGTAGAGTTTCTAGTTGCGGAGTTTTCTAGTTGTGGAGTTTCTAGTTGCGGAGTTTCTAGTTGCGGAGCTTCAAGTTGTGGAGTTTCTAGTTGTGGAGTTTCTAGTTGTGGAGTTTGTAGTTGTGGAGTATCTAGTTGTGGGCTTTCAAGTTGTGGAGTTTCTAGTTGTGGAGTTTCTAGTTGCGGAGTTTTCTAGTTGCGGAGTCTGTAGTTGTGGAGTTTCTAGTTGTGGAATTTCTAGTTGCGGAGTTTCTAGTTGTGGAGCTTTTAGTTGAGGAGTCTCTAGTTGTTGAGTCTCTAGTTGTGGAATTTCTAGTTGTGGAGTTTCTAGTTGTGGAGTTTCTAGTTGTGGAATTTCAAGTTGTGGAGTCTCTAGTGGCGGAGTGAGTTTCTAGTTGCGGAGTTTCCGTTTGTGGAGTTTCTAGTTGTGGAGTTTCTAGTTGTGGAGTTTCTAGTGTTTGAATTTCTAGTTGCCGAGTTCTTTAGTTGCGAAGTCTCAAGTTGTGGAGTTTCTAGCTGTGAAGTTTCTAGTTGCGGAGTTTCTAGTTGCGGAGTTTCTAGTTGTGGAGTTTTTAGTTGAAGAGTCTCTAGTTGTGGGGTCTCTAGTTGTGGAGTTTCTAGTTGTGGAGTGTCTACTTGTGGAGTTTCTAGTTGTGGAGTTTCTAGTTGTGGACTTTCTAGTCGTGGAGTCTGTAGTTGTGGAGTAGCTATTTGTTGGGTTTCAAGTTATGGAGTTTTTGGCTGTGGAGTTTCTAGTTGTGGAGTTTCTAGTTATTGAGTTTCTAGTTGCCGAGTTTCTAGTTGCGAAGTCTCAAGTCGTGGAGTTTCTAGCTGCGGAGTTTCTAGTTGCGGAGCTTCTAGTGGTGGAGTTTCTAGTTGTGGAATTTGTAGTTGTGGAGTATCTAGTTTTGGTGTTTCAAGTTGTGGAGTTTCTAGCTGTGGAGTTTCTAGTTGCGGAGTTTCTAGTTGTGGAGTTTCTAGTTGCGGAGTTTTCTAGTTGCGGAGTCTGTAGTTGTGGAGTTTCTAGTTGTGGAATTTCTAGTTGTGGATTTTCTAGTTGCGGAGCTTCTAGTGGTGGAGTTTCTAGTTGTGGAATTTGTAGTTGTGGAGTATCTAGTTTTGGTGTTTCAAGTTGTGGAGTTTCTAGCTGTGGAGTTTCTAGTTGCGGAGTTTCTAGTTGTGGAGTTTCTAGTTGCGGAGTTTTCTAGTTGCGGAGTCTGTAGTTGTGGAGTTTCTAGTTGTGGAATTTCTAGTTGTGGATTTTCGAGTTGTGGAGTTTCTAGTTGCGAAGTTTCTAGTTGGGGAGTTTCTACTTGAGTTTATAGTTGCGGATTTTCTAGTTGCAGAGTTTTAAGTTGTCGAGTTTCTAGTTGCAAAGTCTCTAGTTGTGGAGTTTCTAGTTGCGGAGTTTCTAGCTGTGGAGTTTCTAGTTGCGGAGTCTCTAGTTTTGCAGTCTCTGGTTTTGGAGTCTCTGGTTGTGGAGTTTCTAGTTGTGGAGTTTCTAGCTGTGGAGTTTCAAGTTGCGGAGTCTCTAGTTGTGCAGTCTCTAGCTGTGGAGTCTCTGGCTGTGGAGTTTCTAGTTGTGGAGTTTCTAGTTGTGGAGTTTCTATTTGCTGAGTTTCTTGTTGCGGAGTTTCTAGTTGTGGATTTTCTGGCTGTGGAGTTTCTAGTTGCGGAGTTTCTAGTTGTGGAGTTTTTAGTTGTGAGGTTTGTAGTTGTTGAGTTTCTAGTTTTCGAGTTTCTAGTTGTGGAGTCTCTAGTTGTGGAGTTTCTAGTTGTGAAGTTTCCAGTTGCGAAGTCTCAAGTTGTTGAGTTTCTAGTTGTGGAGTTTCTAGTTGTGGGGTTCGTAGTTGTGGGGTTCGTAGTTGTGCAGTTTCTAGTTGTGGAGTATGTACTTGTGGAGTTTCCATTTGTGGTGTTTCTAGCTGTGGAGTTTCTAGTTGCGGAGTTTCTAGATGCAGAGTTTCTAGTTGCGGAGTTTTCTAGTTGTGGAGATTCTAGTGGCGGAGTTCCTAGTTGCGGAGTTCCAAGTTGTGGAGTTTCTAGTTGTGGAGTTTCTTGTTGTGGAATTTGTAGTTGTGGAGTATATAGCTGTGGTGTTTCAAGTTGTGGAATTTCTAGTGGCGGAGTTTCTAGTTGTAGAGTTTCTAGTTGCGGAGTTTTCTAGTTGTGGAGTTTCTAGTTGCGGAGTTTCTAGTTGCGGAGCTTCAAGTTGTGGTGTTTCTAGTTGTGGAGTTTCTAGTTGTGGAGTTTGTAGTTGTGGAGTATCTAGTTGTGGGCTTTCAAGTTGTGGAGTTTCTAGTTGTGGAGTTTCAAGTTGCGGAGTTTTCGGGTTGCGGAGTCTGTAGTTGTGGAGTTTCTAGTTGTGGAATTTCTAGTTACGGAGTTTCTAGTTGTGGAGCTTTTAGTTGAGGAGTCTCTAGTTGTTGAGTCTCTAGTTGTGGAATTTCCAGTTGTGGAGTTTCTAGTTGTGGAGTTTCTGGTTGTGGAATTTCAAGTTGTGGAGTCTCTAGTGGCGGAGTGAGTTTCTAGTTGCGGAGTTTCTGTTTGTGGAGTTTCTAGTTGTGGAGTTTCTAGTGTTTGAATTTCTAGTTGCCGAGTTCTTTAGTTGCGAAGTCTTAAGTTGTGGAGTTTCTAGCTGTGAAGTTTCTAGTTGCGGAGTTTCTAGTTGCGGAGTTTCTAGTTGTGGAGTTTTTAGTTGAGGAGTCTCTAGTTGTGGGGTCTCTAGTTGTGGAGTTTCTAGTTGTGGAGTGTCTACTTGCGGAGTTTCTAGTTGCGGAGTTTCTAGTTGTGGAGTTTCTAGTCGTGGAGTCTGTAGTTGTGGAGTAGCTATTTGTTGGGTTTCAAGTTATGGAGTTTTTGGCTGTGGAGTTTCTAGTTGTGGAGTTTCTAGTTGTTGAGTTTCTAGTTGCCGAGTTTCTAGTTGCGGAGTCTCAAGTCGTGGAGTTTCTAGCTGCGGAGTTTCTAGTTGCGGAGCTTCTAGTGGTGGAGTTTCTAGTTGTGGAATTTGTAGTTGTGGAGTATCTAGTTTTGGTGTTTCAAGTTGTGGAGTTTCTAGCTGTGGAGTTTCTAGTTGCGGAGTTTCTAGTTGTGGAGTTTCTAGTTGCGGAGTTTTCTAGTTGCGGAGTCTGTAGTTGTGGAGTTTCTAGTTGTGGAATTTCTAGTTGTGGATTTTCGAGTTGTGGAGTTTCTAGTTGCGAAGTTTCTAGTTGGGGAGTTTCTACTTGAGTTTATAGTTGCGGATTTTCTAGTTGCAGAGTTTTAAGTTGTCGAGTTTCTAGTTGCAAAGTCTCTAGTTGTGGAGTTTCTAGTTGCGGAGTTTCTAGCTGTGGAGTTTCTAGTTGCGGAGTCTCTAGTTGTGCAGTCTCTGGTTTTGGAGTCTCTGGTTGTGGAGTTTCTAGTTGTGGAGTTTCTAGCTGTGGAGTTTCAAGTTGCGGAGTCTCTAGTTGTGCAGTCTCTAGCTGTGGAGTCTCTGGCTGTGGAGTTTCTAGTTGTGGAGTTTCTAGTTGTGGAGTTTCTATTTGCTGAGTTTCTTGTTGCGGAGTTTCTAGTTGTGGATTTTCTGGCTGTGGAGTTTCTAGTTGCGGAGTTTCTAGTTGTGGAGTTTTTAGTTGTGAGGTTTGTAGTTGTTGAGTTTCTAGTTTTCGAGTTTCTAGTTGTGGAGTCTCTAGTTGTGGAGTTTATAGTTGTGAAGTTTCCAGTTGCGAAGTCTCAAGTTGTTGAGTTTCTAGTTGTGGAGTTTCTAGTTGTGGGGTTCGTAGTTGTGGGGTTCGTAGTTGTGCAGTTTCTAGTTGTGGAGTATGTACTTGTGGAGTTTCCATTTGTGGTGTTTCTAGCTGTGGAGTTTCTAGTTGCGGAGTTTCTAGATGCAGAGTTTCTAGTTGCGGAGTTTTCTAGTTGTGGAGATTGTAGTGGCGGAGTTTCTAGTTGCGGAGTTCCAAGTTGTGGAGTTTCTAGTTGTGGAGTTTCTAGTTGTGGAATTTGTAGTTTTGGAGTATATAGCTGTGGTGTTTCAAGTTGTGGAATTTCTAGTGGCGGAGTTTCTAGTTGTAGAGTTTCTAGTTGCGGAGTTTTCTAGTTGTGGAGTTTCTAGTTGCGGAGTTTCTAGTTGCGGAGCTTTAAGTTGTGGAGTTTCTAGTTGTGGAGTTTCTAGTTGTGGAGTTTGTAGTTGTGGAGTATCTAGTTGTGGGCTTTCAAGTTGTGGAGTTTCTAGTTGTGGAGTTTCTAGTTGCGGAGTTTTCTAGTTGCGGAGTCTGTAGTTGTGGAGTTTCTAGTTGTGGAATTTCTAATTACGGAGTTTCTAGTTGTGGAGCTTTTAGTTGAGGAGTCTCTAGTTGTTGAGTCTCTAGTTGTGGAATTTCTAGTTGTGGAGTTTCTAGTTGTGGAATTTCAAGTTGTGGAGTCTCTAGTGGCAGAGTGAGTTTCTAGTTGCGGAGTTTCTGTTTGTGGAGTTTCTAGTTGCGGAGCCAGTAGTTGTGGAGTTTCTAGTTGTGGAGTTTCTAGTTGTGGAATTTCTAGTGTTTGAATTTCTAGTTGCCGAGTTCTTTAGTTGCGAAGTCTCAAGTTGTGGAGTTTCTAGCTGTGAAGTTTCTAGTTGCGGAGTTTCTAGTTGCGGAGTTTCTAGTTGTGGAGTTTTTAGTTGAGGAGTCTCTAGTTGTGGGGTCTCTAGTTGTGGAGTTTCTAGTTGTGGAGTGTCTACTTGTGGAGTTTCTAGTTGTGGAGTTTCTAGTTGTGGAGTTTCTAGTCGTGGAGTCTGTAGTTGTGGAGTAGCTATTTGTTGGGTTTCAAGTTATGGAGTTTTTGGCTGTGGAGTTTCTAGTTGTGGAGTTTCTAGTTGTTGAGTTTCTAGTTGCCGAGTTTCTAGTTGCGAAGTCTCAAGTCGTGGAGTTTCTAGCTGCGGAGTTTCTAGTTGTGGAGCTTCTAGTGGTGGAGTTTCTAGTTCTGGAATTTGTAGTTGTGGAGTATCTAGTTTTGGTGTTTCAAGTTGTGGAGTTTCTAGCTGTGGATTTTCTAGTTGCGGAGTTTCTAGTTGCAGAGTTTCTAGTTGCGGAGTTTCTAGTTGCGGAGTTTCTAGTTGTGGAGTTTCTAGTTGCGGAGTTTTCTAGTTGCGGAGTCTGTAGTTGTGGAGTTTCTAGTTGTGGAATTTCTAGTTACGGAGTTTCTAGTTGTGGAGCTTTTAGTTGAGGAGTCTCTAGTTGTTGAGTCTCTAGTTGTGGAATTTCTAGTTGTGGAGTTTCTAGTTGTGGAGTTTCTAGTTGTGGAATTTCAAGTTGCAGGGTTTCTAGTTTCGGAGTTTTCTAGTTGTGGAGTTTCTAGTTGCGGAGTTTCTAGTTGCGGAGTTTCTAGTTGTGGAGTTTCTAGCTGTGGAGTTTCTAGTTGCAGGGTTTCTAGTTTCGGAGTTTTCTAGTTGTGGAGTTTCTAGTTGCGGAGTTTCTAGTTGCGGAGTTTCAAGTTGTGGAGTTTCTAGTTGTGGAGTTTCTAGTTATGGAAATTTTAGTTGTGGAGTTTCTAATTGTGGAGCTTCTTGATGGGGAGTTTCTAGTTGTGAAGTTTCTAGTTGTGGATTTTCGAGTTGTGGAGTTTCTAGTTGCGAAGTTTCTAGTTGGGGAGTTTCTACTTGAGTTTATAGTTGCGGATTTTCTAGTTGCAGAGCTTTAAGTTGTCGAGTTTCTAGTTGCAAAGTCTCTAGTTGTGGAGGTTCTAGTTGCGGAGTTTCTAGCTGTGGAGTTTCTAGTTGCGGAGTCTCTAGTTGTGCGGTCTCTGGTTTTGGAGTCTCTGGTTGTGGAGTTTCTAGCTGTGGAGTTTCAAGTTGCGGAGTCTCTAGTTGTGCAGTCTCTAGCTGTGGAGTCTCTGGCTGTGGAGTTTTTAGTTGTGGAGTTTCTAGTTGTGGAGTTTCTATTTGCTGAGTTTCTTGTTGCGGAGTTTCTAGTTGTGGATTTTCTGGCTGTGGAGTTTCTAGTTGCGGAGTTTCTAGTTGTGGAGTTTCTAGTTGTGAGGTTTGTAGTTGTTGAGTTTCTAGTTTTCGAGTTTCTAGTTGTGGAGTCTCTAGTTGTGGAGTTTCTAGTTGTGAAGTTTCCAGTTGCGAAGTCTCAAGTTGTTGAGTTTCTAGTTGTGGAGTTTCTAGTTGTGGGGTTCGTAGTTGTGGGGTTCGTAGTTGTGCAGTTTCTAGTTGTGGAGTATGTACTTGTGGAGTTTCCATTTGTGGTGTTTCTAGCTGTGGAGTTTCTAGTTGCGGAGTTTCTAGATGCAGAGTTTCTAGTTGCGGAGTTTTCTAGTTGTGGAGATTCTAGTGGCGGAGTTTCTAGTTGCGGAGTTCCAAGTTGTGGAGTTTCTAGTTGTGGAATTTGTAGTTTTGGAGTATATAGCTGTGGTGTTTCAAGTTGTGGAATTTCTAGTGGCGGAGTTTCTAGTTGTAGAGTTTCTAGTTGCGGAGTTTTCTAGTTGTGGAGTTTCTAGTTGCGGAGTTTCTAGTTGCGGAGCTTTAAGTTGTGGAGTTTGTAGTTGTGGAGTATCTAGTTGTGGGCTTTCAAGTTGTGGAGTTTCTAGTTGTGGAGTTTCTAGTTGCGGAGTTTTCTAGTTGCGGAGTCTGTAGTTGTGGAGTTTCTAGTTGTGGAATTTCTAGTTACGGAGTTTCTAGTTGTGGAGCTTTTAGTTGAGGAGTCTCTAGTTGTTGAGTCTCTAGTTGTGGAATTTCTAGTTGTGGAGTTTCTAGTTGTGGAGTTTCTAGTGGTGGAATTTCAAGTTGTGGAGTCTCTAGTGGCGGAGTGAGTTTCTAGTTGCGGAGTTTCTGTTTGTGGAGTTTCTAGTTGCGGAGCCAGTAGTTGTGGAGTTTCTAGTTGTGGAGTTTCTAGTTGTGGAGTTTCTAGTGTTTGAATTTCTAGTTGCCGAGTTCTTTAGTTGCGAAGTCTGAAGTTGTGGAGTTTCTAGCTGTGAAGTTTCTAGTTGCGGAGTTTCTAGTTGCGGAGTTTCTAGTTGTGGAGTTTTTAGTTGAGGAGTCTCTAGTTGTGGGGTCTCTAGTTGTGGAGTTTCTAGTTGTGGAGTGTCTACTTGTGGAGTTTCTAGTTGTGGAGTTTCTAGTTGTGGAGTTTCTAGTCGTGGAGTCTGTAGTTGTGGAGTAGCTATTTGTTGGGTTTCAAGTTATGGAGTTTTTGGCTGTGGAGTTTCTAGTTGTGGAGTTTCTAGTTGTTGAGTTTCTAGTTGCCGAGTTTCTAGTTGCGAAGTCTCAAGTCGTGGAGTTTCTAGCTGAGGAGTTTTTAGTTGTGGAGCTTCTAGCGGTGGAGTTTCTAGTTCTGGAATTTGTAGTTGTGGAGTATCTAGTTTTTGTGTTTCAAGTTGTGGAGTTTCTAGCTGTGGAGTTTCTAGTTGCGGAGTTTCTAGTTGCAGAGTTTCTAGTTGCGGAGTTTCTAGTTGTGGAGTTTCTAGTTGTGGAGTTTCTAGTTGCGAAGTTTTCTAGTTGCGGAGTCTGTAGTTGTGGAGTTTATAGTTGTGGAATTTCTAGTTACGGAGTTTCTAGTTGTGGAGCTTTTAGTTGAGGAGTCTCTAGTTGTTGAGTCTCTAGTTGTGGAATTTCTAGTTGCGGAGTTTCTAGTTGTGGAGTTTCTAGCTGTGGAGTTTCTAGTTGCAGGGTTTCTAGTTTCGGAGTTTTCTAGTTGTGGAGTTTCTGGTTGCGGAGTTTCTAGTTGCGGAGTTTCAAGTTGTGGAGTTTCTAGTTGTGGAGTTTCTAGTTGTGGAAATTTTAGTTGTGGAGTTTCTAATTGTGGAGCTTCTTGATGGGGAGTTTCTAGTTGTGAAGTTTCTCTTTGTGGATTTTCGAGTTGTGGAGTTTCTAGTTGCGAAGTTTCTAGTTGGGGAGTTTCTACTTGAGTTTGTAGTTGCGGATTTTCTAGTTGCAGAGCTTTAAGTTGTCGAGTTTCTAGTTGCAAAGTCTCTAGTTGTGGAGTTTCTAGTTGCGGAGTTTCTAGCTGTGGAGTTTCTAGTTGCGGAGTCTCTAGTTGTGCAGTCTCTGGTTTTGGAGTCTCTGGTTGTGGAGTTTCTAGCTGTGGAGTTTCAAGTTGCGGAGTCTCTAGTTGTGCAGTCTCTAGCTGTGGAGTCTCTGGCTGTGGAGTATTTAGTTGTGGAGTTTCTAGTTGTGGAGTTTCTATTTGCTGAGTTTCTTGTTGCGGAGTTTCTTGTGGATTTTCTGGCTGTGGAGTTTCTAGTTGCGGAGTTTCTAGTTGTGGAGTTTCTAGTTGTGAGGTTTGTAGTTGTTGAGTTTCTAGTTTTCGAGTTTCTAGTTGTGGAGTCTCTAGTTGTGGAGTTTCTAGTTGTGAAGTTTCCAGTTGCGAAGTCTCAAGTTGTTGAGTTTCTAGTTGTGGAGTTTCTAGTTGTGGGGTTCGTAGTTGTGCAGTTTCTTGTTGTGGAGTATCTACTTGTGGAGTTTCCATTTGTGGTGTTTCTAGTTGTGGTGTTTCTAGTTGTGGAGTTTCTAGTGTTTGAATTTCTAGTTGCCGAGTTCTTTAGTTGCGAAGTCTCAAGTTGTGGAGTTTCTAGCTGTGAAGTTTCTAGTTGCGGAGATTCTAGTTGCGGAGTTTCTAGTTGCGGAGTTTCAAGTTGTGGAGTTTCTAGTTGTGGAGTTTCTAGTTGTGGAGTTTTTAGTTGTGGAGTTTCTAATTGTGGAGCTTCTTGATGGGGAGTTTCTAGTTGTGAAGTTTCTAGTTGTGGATTTTCGAGTTGTGGAGTTTCTAGTTGCGAAGTTTCTAGTTGGGGAGTTTCTACTTGAGTTTATAGTTGCGGATTTTCTAGTTGCAGAGTTTTAAGTTGTCGAGTTTCTAGTTGCAAAGTCTCTAGATGTGGAGTTTCTAGTTGCGGAGTTTCTAGCTGTGGAGTTTCTAGTTGCGGAGTCTCTAGTTGTGCAGTCTCTGGTTTTGGAGTCTCTGGTTGTGGAGTTTCTAGTTGTGGAGTTTCTAGCTGTGGAGTTTCAAGTTGCGGAGTCTCTAGTTGTGCAGTCTCTAGCTGTGGAGTCTCTGGCTGTGGAGTTTCTAGTTGTGGAGTTTCTAGTTGTGGAGTTTCTATTTGCTGAGTTTCTTGTTGCGGAGTTTCTAGTTGTGAATTTTCTGGCTGTGGAGTTTCTAGTTGCGGAGTTTCTAGTTGTGGAGTTTCTAGTTGTGAGGTTTGTAGTTGTTGAGTTTCTAGTTTTCGAGTTTCTAGTTGTGGAGTCTCTAGTTGTGGAGTTTCTAGTTGTGAAGTTTCCAGTTGCGAAGTCTCAAGTTGTTGAGTTTCTAGTTGTGGAGTTTCTAGTTGTGGGGTTCGTAGTTGTGCAGTTTCTAGTTGTGGAGTATGTACTTGTGGAGTTTCCATTTGTGGTGTTTCTAGCTGTGGAGTTTCTAGTTGCGGAGTTTCTAGATGCAGAGTTTCTAGTTGCGGAGTTTTCTAGTTGTGGAGATTGTAGTGGCGGAGTTTCTAGTTGCGGAGTTCCAAGTTGTGGAGTTTCTAGTTGTGGAGTTTCTAGTTGTGGAATTTGTAGTTTTGGAGTATATAGCTGTGGTGTTTCAAGTTGTGGAATTTCTAGTGGCGGAGTTTCTAGTTGTAGAGTTTCTAGTTGCGGAGTTTTCTAGTTGTGGAGTTTCTAGTTGCGGAGTTTCTAGTTGCGGAGCTTTAAGTTGTGGAGTTTCTAGTTGTGGAGTTTCTAGTTGTGGAGTTTGTAGTTGTGGAGTATCTAGTTGTGGGCTTTCAAGTTGTGGAGTTTCTAGTTGTGGAGTTTCTAGTTGCGGAGTTTTCTAGTTGCGGAGTCTGTAGTTGTGGAGTTTCTAGTTGTGGAATTTCTAGTTACGGAGTTTCTAGTTGTGGAGCTTTTAGTTGAGGAGTCTCTAGTTGTTGAGTCTCTAGTTGTGGAATTTCTAGTTGTGGAGTTTCTAGTTGTGGAGTTTCTAGTTGTGGAATTTCAAGTTGTGGAGTCTCTAGTGGCGGAGTGAGTTTCTATTTGCGGAGTTTCTGTTTGTGGAGTTTCTAGTTGCGGAGCCAGTAGTTGTGGAGTTTCTAGTTGTGGAGTTTCTAGTTGTGGAGTTTCTAGTGTTTGAATTTCTAGTTGCCGAGTTCTTTAGTTGCGAAGTCTCAAGTTGTGGAGTTTCTAGCTGTGAAGTTTCTAGTTGCGGAGTTTCTAGTTGCGGAGTTTCTAGTTGTGGAGTTTTTAGTTGAGGAGTTTCTAGTTGTGGGGTCTCTAGTTGTGGAGTTTCTAGTTGTGGAGTGTCTACTTGTGGAGTTTCTAGTTGTGGAGTTTCTAGTTGTGGAGTTTCTAGTCGTGGAGTCTGTAGTTGTGGAGTAGCTATTTGTTGGGTTTCAAGTTATGGAGTTTTTGGCTGTGAAGTTTCTAGTTGTGGAGTTTCTAGTTGTTGAGTTTCTAGTTGCCGAGTTTCTAGTTGCGAAGTCTCAAGTCGTGGAGTTTCTAGCTGCGGAGTTTCTAGTTGTGGAGCTTCTAGTGGTGGAGTTTCTAGTTCTGGAATTTGTAGTTGTGGAGTATCTAGGTTTGGTGTTTCAAGTTGTGGAGTTTCTAGCTGTGGAGTTTCTAGTTGCGGAGTTTCTAGTTGCGGAGTTTCTAGTTGTGGAGTTTCTAGTTGCGGAGTTTTCTAGTTGCGGAGTCTGTAGTTGTGGAGTTTCTAGTTGTGGAATTTCTAGTTACGGAGTTTCTAGTTGTGGAGCTTTTAGTTGAGGAGTCTCTAGTTGTTGAGTCTCTAGTTGTGGAATTTCTAGTTGTGGAGTTTCTAGTTGTGAAGTTTCTAGTTGTGGAATTTCAAGTTGCAGGGTTTCTAGTTTCGGAGTTTTCTAGTTGTGGAGTTTCTAGTTGCGGAGTTTCTAGTTGCGGAGTTTCTAGTTGTGGAGTTTCTAGCTGTGGAGTTTCTAGTTGCAGGGTTTCTAGTTTCGGAGTTTTCTAGTTGTGGAGTTTCTAGTTGCGGAGTTTCTAGTTGCGGAGTTTCATGTTGTGGAGTTTCTAGTTGTGGAGTTTCTAGTTATGGAATTTTAGTTGTGGAGTTTCTAATTATGGAGCTTCTTGATGGGGAGTTTCTAGTTGTGAAGTTTCTAGTTGTGGATTTTCGAGTTGTGGAGTTTCTAGTTGCGAAGTTTCTAGTTGGGGAGTTTCTACTTGAGTTTATAGTTGCGGATTTTCTAGTTGCAGAGCTTTAAGTTGTCGAGTTTCTAGTTGCAAAGTCTCTAGTTGTGGAGTTTCTAGTTGCGGAGTTTCTAGCTGTGGAGTTTCTAGTTGCGGAGTCTCTAGTTGTGCAGTCTCTGGTTTTGGAGTCTCTGGTTGTGGAGTTTCTAGTTGTGGAGTTTCTAGCTGTGGAGTTTCAAGTTGCGGAGTCTCTAGTTGTGCAGTCTCTAGCTGTGGAGTCTCTGGCTGTGGAGTTTCTAGTTGTGGAGTTTCTAGTTGTGGAGTTTCTATTTGCTGAGTTTCTTGTTGCGGAGTTTCTAGTTGTGAATTTTCTGGCTGTGGAGTTTCTAGTTGCGGAGTTTCTAGTTGTGGAGTTTCTAGTTGTGAGGTTTGTAGTTGTTGAGTTTCTAGTTTTCGAGTTTCTAGTTGTGGAGTCTCTAGTTGTGGAGTTTCTAGTTGTGAAGTTTCCAGTTGCGAAGTCTCAAGTTGTTGAGTTTCTAGTTGTGGAGTTTCTAGTTGTGGGGTTCGTAGTTATGGGGTTCGTAGTTGTGCAGTTTCTAGTTGTGGAGTATGTACTTGTGGAGTTTCCATTTGTGGTGTTTCTAGCTGTGGAGTTTCTAGTTGCGGAGTTTCTAGATGCAGAGTTTCTAGTTGAGGAGTTTTCTAGTTGTGGAGATTGTAGTGGCGGAGTTTCTAGTTGCGGAGTTCCAAGTTGTGGAGTTTCTAGTTGTGGAGTTTCTAGTTGTGGAATTTGTAGTTTTGGAGTATATAGCTGTGGTGTTTCAAGTTGTGGAATTTCTAGTGGCGGAGTTTCTAGTTGTAGAGTTTCTAGTTGCGGAGTTTTCTAGTTGTGGAGTTTCTAGTTGCGGAGTTTCTAGTTGCGGAGCTTTAAGTTGTGGAGTTTCTAGTTGTGGAGTTTCTAGTTGTGGAGTTTGTAGTTGTGGAGTATCTAGTTGTGGGCTTTCAAGTTGTGGAGTTTCTAGTTGTGGAGTTTCTAGTTGCGGAGTTTTCTAGTTGCGGAGTCTGTAGTTGTGGAGTTTCTAGTTGTGGAATTTCTAGTTACGGAGTTTCTAGTTGTGGAGCTTTTAGTTGAGGAGTCTCTAGTTGTTGAGTCTCTAGTTGTGGAATTTCTAGTTGTGGAGTTTCTAGTTGTGGAGTTTCTAGTTGTGGAATTTCAAGTTGTGGAGTCTCTAGTGGCGGAGTGAGTTTCTAGTTGCGGAGTTTCTGTTTGTGGAGTTTCTAGTTGCGGAGCCAGTAGTTGTGGAGTTTCTAGTTGTGGAGTTTCTAGTTGTGGAGTTTCTAGTGTTTGAATTTCTAGTTGCCGAGTTCTTTAGTTGCGAAGTCTCAAGTTGTGGAGTTTCTAGCTGTGAAGTTTCTGGTTGCGGAGTTTATAGTTGCGGAGTTTCTAGTTGTGGAGTTTTTAGTTGAGGAGTCTCTAGTTGTGGGGTCTCTAGTTGTGGAGTTTCTAGTTGTGGAGTGTCTACTTGTGGAGTTTCTAGTTGTGGAGTTTCTAGTTGTGGAGTTTCTAGTCGTGGAGTCTGTAGTTGTGGAGTAGCTATTTGTTGGGTTTCAAGTTATGGAGTTTTTGGCTGTGGAGTTTCTAGTTGTGGAGTTTCTAGTTGTTGAGTTTCTAGTTGCCGAGTTTCTAGTTGCGAAGTCTCAAGTCGTGGAGTTTCTAGCTGCGGAGTTTCTAGTTGTGGAGCTTCTAGTGGTGGAGTTTCTAGTTCTGGAATTTGTAGTTGTGGAGTATCTAGTTTTGGTGTTTCAAGTTGTGGAGTTTCTAGCTGTGGAGTTTCTAGTTGCGGAGTTTCTAGTTGCAGAGTTTCTAGTTGCGGAGTTTCTAGTTGCGGAGTTTCTAGTTGTGGAGTTTCTAGTTGCGGAGTTTTCTAGTTGCGGAGTCTGTAGTTGTGGAGTTTCTAGTTGTGGAATTTCTAGTTACGGAGTTTCTAGTTGTGGAGCTTTTAGTTGAGGAGTCTCTAGTTGTTGAGTCTCTTGTTGTGGAATTTCTAGTTGTGGAGTTTCTAGTTGTGAAGTTTCTAGTTGTGGAATTTCAAGTTGCAGGGTTTCTAGTTTCGGAGTTTTCTAGTTGTGGAGTTTCTAGTTGCGGAGTTTCTAGTTGCGGAGTTTCTAGTTGTGGAGTTTCTAGCTGTGGAGTTTCTAGTTGCAGGGTTTCTAGTTTCGGAGTTTTCTAGTTGTGGAGTTTCTAGTTGCGGAGTTTCTAGTTGCGGAGTTTCAAGTTGTTGAGTTTCTAGTTGTGGAGTTTCTAGTTATGGAATTTTTAGTTGTGGAGTTTCTAATTATGGAGCTTCTTGATGGGGAGTTTCTAGTTGTGAAGTTTCTAGTTGTGGATTTTCGAGTTGTGGAGTTTCTAGTTGCGAAGTTTCTAGTTGGGGAGTTTCTACTTGAGTTTATAGTTGCGGATTTTCTAGTTGCAGAGCTTTAAGTTGTCGAGTTTCTAGTTGCAAAGTCTCTAGTTGTGGAGTTTCTAGTTGCGGAGTTTCTAGCTGTGGAGTTTCTAGTTGCGGAGTCTCTAGTTGTGCGGTCTCTGGTTTTGGAGTCTCTGGTTGTGGAGTTTCTAGCTGTGGAGTTTCAAGTTGCGGAGTCTCTAGTTGTGCAGTCTCTAGCTGTGGAGTCTCTGGCTGTGGAGTTTTTAGTTGTGGAGTTTCTAGTTGTGGAGTTTCTATTTGCTGAGTTTCTTGTTGCGGAGTTTCTAGTTGTGGATTTTCTGGCTGTGGAGTTTCTAGTTTTCGAGTTTCTAGTTGTGGAGTCTCTAGTTGTGGAGTTTCTAGTTGTGAAGTTTCCAGTTGCGAAGGCTCAAGTTGTTGAGTTTCTAGTTGTGGAGTTTCTAGTTGTGGGGTTTGTAGTTGTGGGGTTCGTAGTTGTGCAGTTTCTTGTTGTGGAGTATCTACTTGTGGAGTTTCCATTTGTGGTGTTTCTAGTTGTGGTGTTTCTAGTTGTGGAGTTTCTAGTGTTTGAATTTCTAGTTGCCGAGTTCTTTAGTTGCGAAGTCTCAAGTTGTGGAGTTTCTAGCTGTGAAGTTTCTAGTTGCGGAGTTTCTAGTTGCGGAGTTTCTAGTTGTGGAGTTTTTAGTTGAGGAGTCTCTAGTTGTGCAGTCTCTAGCTGTGGAGTCTCTGGCTGGGGGGTTTCTAGTTGTGGAGTTTCTAGTTGTGGAGTTTCTATTTGCTGAGTTTCTTGTTGCGGAGTTTCTAGTTGTGAATTTTCTGGCTGTGGAGTTTCTAGTTGCGGAGTTTCTAGTTGTGGAGTTTCTAGTTGTGAGGTTTGTAGTTGTTGAGTTTCTAGTTTTCGAGTTTCTAGTTGTGGAGTCTCTAGTTGTGGAGTTTCTAGTTGTGAAGTTTCCAGTTGCGAAGTCTCAAGTTGTTGAGTTCTAGTTGTGGAGTTTCTAGTTGTGGGGTTCGTAGTTGTGGGGTTCGTAGTTGTGCAGTTTCTAGTTGTGGAGTATGTACTTGTGGAGTTTCCATTTGTGGTGTTTCTAGCTGTGGAGTTTCTAGTTGCGGAGTTTCTAGATGCAGAGTTTCTAGTTGCGGAGTTTTCTAGTTGTGGAGATTCTAGTGGCGGAGTTTCTAGTTGCGGAGTTCCAAGTTGTGGAGTTTCTAGTTGTGGAGTTTCTAGTTGTGGAATTTGTAGTTTTGGAGTATATAGCTGTGGTGTTTCAAGTTGTGGAATTTCTAGTGGCGGAGTTTCTAGTTGTAGAGTTTCTAGTTGCGGAGTTTTCTAGTTGTGGAGTTTCTAGTTGCGGAGTTTCTAGTTGCGGAGCTTTAAGTTGTGGAGTTTGTAGTTGTGGAGTATCTAGTTGTGGGCTTTCAAGTTGTGGAGTTTCTAGTTGTGGAGTTTTTAGTTGCGGAGTTTTCTAGTTGCGGAGTCTGTAGTTGTGGAGTTTCTAGTTGTGGAATTTCTAGTTACGGAGTTTCTAGTTGTGGAGCTTTTAGTTGAGGAGTCTCTAGTTGTTGAGTCTCTAGTTGTGGAATTTCTAGTTGTGGAGTTTCTAGTTGTGGAGTTTCTAGTGGTGGAATTTCAAGTTGTGGAGTCTCTAGTGGCGGAGTGAGTTTCTAGTTGCGGAGTTTCTGTTTGTGGAGTTTCTAGTTGCGGAGCCAGTAGTTGTGGAGTTTCTAGTTGTGGAGTTTCTAGTTGTGGAGTTTCTAGTGTTTGAATTTCTAGTTGCCGAGTTCTTTAGTTGCGAAGTCTCAAGTTGTGGAGTTTCTAGTTGTGAAGTTTCTAGTTGCGGAGTTTCTAGTTGCGGAGTTTCTAGTTGTGGAGTTTTTAGTTGAGGAGTCTCTAGTTGTGGGGTCTCTAGTTGTGGAGTTTCTAGTTGTGGAGTGTCTACTTGTGGAGTTTCTAGTTGTGGAGTTTCTAGTTGTGGAGTTTCTAGTCGTGGAGTCTGTAGTTGTGGAGTAGCTATTTGTTGGGTTTCAAGTTATGGAGTTTTTGGCTGTGGAGTTTCTAGTTGTGGAGTTTCTAGTTGTTGAGTTTCTAGTTGCCGAGTTTCTAGTTGCGAAGTCTCAAGTCGTGGAGTTTCTAGCTGAGGAGTTTCTAGTTGTGGAGCTTCTAGTGGTGGAGTTTCTAGTTCTGGAATTTGTAGTTGTGGAGTATCTAGTTTTTGTGTTTCAAGTTGTGGAGTTTCTAGCTGTGGAGTTTCTAGTTGCGGAGTTTCTAGTTGCAGAGTTTCTAGTTGCGGAGTTTCTAGTTGCGGAGTTTCTAGTTGTGGAGTTTCTAGTTGCGGAGTTTTCTAGTTGCGGAGTCTGTAGTTGTGGAGTTTCTAGTTGTGGAATTTCAAGTTACGGAGTTTCTAGTTGTGGAGCTTTTAGTTGAGGAGTCTCTAGTTGTTGAGTCTCTAGTTGTGGAATTTCTAGTTGCGGAGTTTCTAGTTGTGGAGTTTCTAGCTGTGGAGTTTCTAGTTGCAGGGTTTCTAGTTTCGGAGTTTTCTAGTTGTGGAGTTTCTAGTTGCGGAGTTTCTAGTTGCGGAGTTTCAAGTTGTGGAGTTTCTAGTTGTGGAGTTTCTAGTTGTGGAAATTTTAGTTGTGGAGTTTCTAATTGTGGAGCTTCTTGATGGGGAGTTTCTAGTTGTGAAGTTTCTCTTTGTGGATTTTCGAGTTGTGGAGTTTCTAGTTGCGAAGTTTCTAGTTGGGGAGTTTCTACTTGAGTTTATAGTTGCGGATTTTCTAGTTGCAGAGCTTTAAGTTGTCGAGTTTCTAGTTGCAAAGTCTCTAGTTGTGGAGTTTCTAGTTGCGGAGTTTCTAGCTGTGGAGTTTCTAGTTGCGGAGTCTCTAGTTGTGCAGTGTCTGGTTTTGGAGTCTCTGGTTGTGGAGTTTCTAGCTGTGGAGTTTCAAGTTGCGGAGTCTCTAGTTGTGCAGTCTCTAGCTGTGGAGTCTCTGGCTGTGGAGTATTTAGTTGTGGAGTTTCTAGTTGTGGAGTTTCTATTTGCTGAGTTTCTTGTTGCGGAGTTTCTAGTTGTGGATTTTCTGGCTGTGGAGTTTCTAGTTGCGGAGTTTCTAGTTGTGGAGTTTCTAGTTGTGAGGTTTGTAGTTGTTGAGTTTCTAGTTTTCGAGTTTCTAGTTGTGGAGTCTCTAGTTGTGGAGTTTCTAGTTGTGAAGTTTCCAGTTGCGAAGTCTCAAGTTGTTGAGTTTCTAGTTGTGGAGTTTCTAGTTGTGGGGTTCGTAGTTGTGGGGTTCGTAGTTGTGCAGTTTCTTGTTGTGGAGTATCTACTTGTGGAGTTTCCATTTGTGGTGTTTCTAGTTGTGGTGTTTCTAGTTGTGGAGTTTCTAGTGTTTGAATTTCTAGTTGCCGAGTTCTTTAGTTGCGAAGTCTCAAGTTGTGGAGTTTCTAGCTGTGAAGTTTCTAGTTGCGGAGTTTCTAGTTGCGGAGTTTCTAGTTGTGGAGTTTTTAGTTGAGGAGTCTCTAGTTGTGGGGTCTCTAGTTGTGGAGTTTCTAGTTGTGGAGTGTCTACTTGTGGAATTTCTAGTTGTGGAGTTTCTAGTTGTGGAGTTTCTAGTCGTGGAGTCTGTAGTTGTGGAGTAGCTATTTGTTGGGTTTCAAGTTATGGAGTTTTTGGCTGTGGAGTTTCTAGTTGTGGAGTTTCTATTTGTTGAGTTTCTAGTTGCCGAGTTTCTAGTTGCGAAGTCTCAAGTCGTGGAGTTTCTAGCTGCGGAGTTTCTAGTTGCGGAGCTTCTAGTGGCGGAGTTTCTAGTTGTGGAATTTGTAGTTGTGGAGTATCTAGTTTTGGTGTTTCAAGTTGTGGAGTTTCTAGCTGTGGAGTTTCTAGTTGCGGAGTTTCTAGTTGCAGAGTTTCTAGTTGCGGTGTTTCTAGTTGCGGAGTTTCTAGTTGTGGAGTTTCTAGTTGCGGAGTTTTCTAGTTGCGGAGTCTGTAGTTGTGGAGTTTCTAGTTGTGAAATTTCTAGTTACGGAGTTTCTGGTTGTGGAGCTTTTAGTTGAGGAGTCTCTAGTTGTTGAGTCTCTAGTTGTGGAATTTCTAGTTGTGGAGTTTCTAGTTGTGGAGTTTCTAGTTGTGGAATTTCAAGTTGCAGGGTTTCTAGTTTCGGAGTTTTCTAGTTGTGGAGTTTCTAGTTGCGGAGTTTCTAGTTGCGGAGTTTCTAGTTGTGGAGTTTCTAGCTGTGGAGTTTCTAGTTGCAGGGTTTCTAGTTTCGGACTTTTCTAGTTGTGGAGTTTCTAGTTGCGGAGTTTCTAGTTGCGGAGTTTCAAGTTGTGGAGTTTGTAGTTGTGGAGTTTCTAGTTGTGGAGTTTTTAGTTGTGAAGTTTCTAATTGTGGAGCTTCTTGATGGGGAGTTTCTAGTTGTGAAGTTTCTAGTTGTGGATTTTCGAGTTGTGGAGTTTCTAGTTGCGAAGTTTCTAGTTGGGGAGTTTCAACTTGAGTTTATAGTTGCGGATTTTCTAGTTGCAGAGTTTTAAGTTGTCGAGTTTCTAGTTGCAAAGTCTCTAGTTGTGGAGTTTCTTGTTGCGGAGTTTCTAGCTGTGGAGTTTCTAGTTGCGGAGTCTCTAGTTGTGCAGTCTCTGGTTTTGGAGTCTCTGGTTGTGGAGTTTCTAGTTGTGGAGTTTCTAGCTGTGGAGTTTCAAGTTGCGGAGTCTCTAGTTGTGCAGTCTCTAGCTGTGGAGTCTCTGGCTGTGGAGTTTCTAGTCGTGGAGTTTCTAGTTGTGGAGTTTCTATTTGCTGAGTTTCTTGTTGCGGAGTTTCTAGTTGTGGATTTTCTGGCTGTGGAGTTTCTAGTTGCGGAGTTTCTAGTTGTGGAGTTTCTAGTTGTGAGGTTTGTAGTTGTTGAGTTTCTAGTTTTCGAGTTTCTAGTTGTGGAGTCTCTAGTTGTGGAGTTTCTAGTTGTGAAGTTTCCAGTTGCGAAGTCTCAAGTTGTTGAGTTTCTAGTTGTGGAGTTTCTAGTTGTGGGGTTCGTAGTTGGGGGGTTCGTAGTTGTGCAGTTTCTAGTTGTGGAGTATGTACTTGTGGAGTTTCCATTTGTGGTGTTTCTAGCTGTGGAGTTTCTAGTTGCGGAGTTTCTAGATGCAGAGTTTCTAGTTGCGGAGTTTTCTAGTTGTGGAGATTCTAGTGGCGGAGTTTCTAGTTGCGGATGTCCAAGTTGTGGAGTTTCTAGTTGTGGAGTTTCTAGTTGTGGAATTTGTAGTTGTGGAGTATATAGCTGCGGTGTTTCAAGTTGTGGAATTTCTAGTGGCGGAGTTTCTAGTTGTAGAGTTTCTAGTTGCGGAGTTTTCTAGTTGGGGAGTTTCTAGTTGCGGAGTTTCTAGTTGCGGAGCTTCAAGTTGTGGAGTTTCTAGTTGTGGAGTTTCTAGTTGCGGAGTTTGTAGTTGTGGAGTATCTAGTTGTGGGCTTTCAAGTTGTGGAGTTTCTAGTTGTGGAGTTTCTAGTTGCGGAGTTTTCTAGTTGCGGAGTTTTCTAGTTGCGGAGTCTGTAGTTGTGGAGTTTCTAGTTGTGGAATTTCTAGTTACGGAGTTTCTAGTTGTGGAGCTTTTAGTTGAGGAGTCTCTAGTTGTTGAGTCTCTAGTTGTGGAATTTCTAGTTGTGGAGTTTCTAGTTGTGGAGTTTCTAGTTGTGGAATTTCAAGTTGTGGAGTCTCTAGTGGCGGAGTGAGTTTCTAGTTGCGGAGTTTCCGTTTGTGGAGTTTCTAGTTGTGGAGTTTCTAGTTGTGGAGTTTCTAGTGTTTGAATTTCTAGTTGCCGAGTTCTTTAGTTGCGAAGTCTCAAGTTGTGGAGTTTCTAGCTGTGAAGTTTCTAGTTGCGGAGTTTCTAGTTGTGGAGTTTTTAGTTGAGGAGTCTCTAGTTGTGGGGTCTCTAGTTGTGGAGTTTTTAGTTGTGGAGTGTCTACTTGTGGAGTTTCTAGTTGTGGAGTTTCTAGTTGTGGAGTTTCTAGTCGTGGAGTCTGTAGTTGTGGAGTAGCTATTTGTTGGGTTTCAAGTTATGGAGTTTTTGGCTGTGGAGTTTCTAGTTGTGGAGTTTCTAGTTGTTGAGTTTCTAGTTGCCGAGTTTCTAGTTGCGAAGTCTCAAGTCGTGGAGTTTCTAGCTGCGGAGTTTCTAGTTGCGGAGCTTCTAGTGGTGGAGTTTCTAGTTGTGGAATTTGTAGTTGTGGAGTATCTAGTTTTGGTGTTTCAAGCTGTGGAGTTTCTAGCTGTGGAGTTTCTAGTTGCGGAGTTTCTAGTTGCAGAGTTTCTAGTTGCGGAGTTTCTAGTTGCGGAGTTTCTAGTTGTGGAGTTTCTAGTTGCGGAGTTTTCTAGTTGCGGAGTCTGTAGTTGTGGAGTTTCTAGTTGTGGAATTTCTAGTTACGGAGTTTCTAGTTGTGGAGCTTTTAGTTGAGGAGTCTCTAGTTGTTGAGTCTCTAGTTGTGGAATTTCTAGTTGTGGAGTTTCTAGTTGTGGAGTTTCTAGTTGTGGAATTTCAAGTTGCAGGGTTTCTAGTTTCGGAGTTTTCTAGTTGTGGAGTTTCTAGTTGCGGAGTTTCTAGTTGCGGAGTTTCTAGTTGTGGAGTTTCTAGCTGTGGAGTTTCTAGTTGCAGGGTTTCTAGTTTCGGAGTTTTCTAGTTGTGGAGTTTCTAGTTGCGGAGTTTCTAGTTGCGGAGTTTCAAGTTGTGGAGTTTGTAGTTGTGGAGTTTCTAGTTGTGGAGTTTTTAGTTGTGGAGTTTCTAATTGTGGAGCTTCTTGATGGGGAGTTTCTAGTTGTGAAGTTTCTAGTTGTGGATTTTCGAGTTGTGGAGTTTCTAGTTGCGAAGTTTCTAGTTAGGGAGTTTCTACTTGAGTTTATAGTTGCGGATTTTCTAGTTGCAGAGTTTTAAGTTGTCGAGTTTCTAGTTGCAAAGTCTCTAGTTGTGGAGTTTCTAGTTGCGAAGTTTCTAGCTGTGGAGTTTCTAGTTGCGGAGTCTCTAGTTGTGCAGTCTCTGGTTTTGGAGTCTCTGGTTGTGGAGTTTCTAGTTGTGGAGTTTCTAGCTGTGGAGTTTCAAGTGGCGGAGTCTCTAGTTGTGCAGTCTCTAGCTGTGGAGTCTCTGGCTGTGGAGTTTCTAGTTGTGGAGTTTCTAGTTGTGGAGTTTTTATTTGCTGAGTTTCTTGTTGCGGAGTTTCTAGTTGTGGATTTTCTGGCTGTGGAGTTTCTAGTTGCGGAGTTTCTAGTTGTGGAGTTTCTAGTTGTGAGGTTTGTAGTTGTTGAGTTTCTAGTTTTCGAGTTTCTAGTTGTGGAGTCTCTAGTTGTGGAGTTTCTAGTTGCGAAGTTTCCAGTTGCGAAGTCTCAAGTTGTTGAGTTTCTAGTTGTGGAGTTTCTAGTTGTGGGGTTCGTAGTTGTGGGGTTCGTAGTTGTGCAGTTTCTAGTTGTGGAGTATGTACTTGTGGAGTTTCCATTTGTGGTGTTTCTAGCTGTGGAGTTTCTAGTTGCGGAGTTTCTAGATGCAGAGTTTCTAGTTGCGGAGTTTTCTAGTTGTGGAGATTCTAGTGGCGGAGTTTCTAGTTGCGGAGTTCCAAGTTGTGGAGTTTCTAGTTGTGGAGTTTCTTGTTGTGGAATTTGTAGTTGTGGAGTATATAGCTGTGGTGTTTCAAGTTGTGGAATTTCTAGTGGCGGAGTTTCTAGTTGTAGAGTTTCTAGTTGCGGAGTTTTCTAGTTGTGGAGTTTCTAGTTGCGGAGTTTCTAGTTGCGGAGCTTCAAGTTGTGGTGTTTCTAGTTGTGGAGTTTCTAGTTGTGGAGTTTGTAGTTGTGGAGTATCTAGTTGTGGGCTTTCAAGTTGTGGAGTTTCTAGTTGTGGAGTTTCAAGTTGCGGAGTTTTCTAGTTGCGGAGTCTGTAGTTGTGGAGTTTCTAGTTGTGGAATTTCTAGTTACGGAGTTTCTAGTTGTGGAGCTTTTAGTTGAGGAGTCTCTAGTTGTTGAGTCTCTAGTTGTGGAATTTCCGGTTGTGGAGTTTCTAGTTGTGGAGTTTCTGGTTGTGGAATTTCAAGTTGTGGAGTCTCTAGTGGCGGAGTGAGTTTCTAGTTGCGGAGTTTCTGTTTGTGGAGTTTCTAGTTGTGGAGTTTCTAGTGTTTGAATTTCTAGTTGCCGAGTTCTTTAGTTGCGAAGTCTTAAGTTGTGGAGTTTCTAGCTGTGAAGTTTCTAGTTGCGGAGTTTCTAGTTGCGGAGTTTCTAGTTGAGAAGTTTTTAGTTGAGGAGTCTCTAGTTGTGGGGTCTCTAGTTGTGGAGTTTCTAGTTGTGGAGTGTCTACTTGTGGAGTTTCTAGTTGCGGAGTTTCTAGTTGTGGAGTTTCTAGTCGTGGAGTCTGTAGTTGTGGAGTAGCTATTTGTTGGGTTTCAAGTTATGGAGTTTTTGGCTGTGGAGTTTCTAGTTGTGGAGTTTCTAGTTGTTGAGTTTCTAGTTGCCGAGTTTCTAGTTGCGAACTCTCAAGTCGTGGAGTTTCTAGCTGCGGAGTTTCTAGTTGCGGAGCTTCTAGTGGTGGAGTTTCTAGTTGTGGAATTTGTAGTTGTGGATTATCTAGTTTTGGTGTTTCAAGCTGTGGAGTTTCTAGCTGTGGAGTTTCTAGTTGCGGAGTTTCTAGTTGCAGAGTTTCTAGTTGCGGAGTTTCTAGTTGCGGAGTTTCTAGTTGTGGAGTTTCTAGTTGCGGAGTTTTCTAGTTGCGGAGTCTGTAGTTGTGGAGTTTCTAGTTGTGGAATTTCTAGTTACGGAGTTTCTAGTTGTAGAGCTTTTAGTTGAGGAGTCTCTAGTTGTTGAGTCTCTAGTTGTGGAATTTCTAGTTGTGGAGTTTCTAGTTGTGGAGTTTCTAGTTGTGGAATTTCAAGTTGCAGGGTTTCTAGTTTCGGAGTTTTCTAGTTGTGGAGTTTCTAGTTGCGGAGTTTCTAGTTGCGGAGTTTCTAGTTGTGGAGTTTCTAGCTGTGGAGTTTCTAGTTGCAGGGTTTCTAGTTTCGGAGTTTTCTAGTTGTGGAGTTTCTAGTTACGGAGTTTCTAGTTGCGGAGTTTCAAGTTGTGGAGTTTGTAGTTGTGGAGTTTCTAGTTGTGGAGTTTTTAGTTGTGGAGTTTCTAATTGTGGAGCTTCTTGATCGGGAGTTTCTAGTTGTGAAGTTTCTACTTGTGGATTTTCGAGTTGTGGAGTTTCTAGTTGCGAAGTTTCTAGTTGGGGAGTTTCTACTTGAGTTTATAGTTGCGGATTTTCTAGTTGCAGAGTTTTAAGTTGTCGAGTTTCTAGTTGCAAAGTCTCTAGTTGTGGAGTTTCTAGTTGCGAAGTTTCTAGCTGTGGAGTTTCTAGTTGCGGAGTCTCTAGTTGTGCAGTCTCTGGTTTTGGAGTCTCTGGTTGTGGAGTTTCTAGTTGTGGAGTTTCTAGCTGTGGAGTTTCAAGTTGCGGAGTCTCTAGTTGTGCAGTCTCTAGCTGTGGAGTCTCTGGCTGTGGAGTTTCTAGTTGTGGAGTTTCTAGTTGTGGAGTTTCTATTTGCTGAGTTTCTTGTTGCGGAGTTTCTAGTTGTGGATTTTCTGGCTGTGGAGTTTCTAGTTGCGGAGTTTCTAGTTGTGGAGTTTCTAGTTGTGAGGTTTGTAGTTGTTGAGTTTCTAGTTTTCGAGTTTCTAGTTGTGGAGTCTCTAGTTGTGGAGTTTCTAGTTGTGAAGTTTACAGTTGCGAAGTCTCAAGTTGTTGAGTTTCTAGTTGTGGAGTTTCTAGTTGTGGGGTTCGTAGTTGTGGGGTTCGTAGTTGTGCAGTTTCTAGTTGTGGAGTATGTACTTGTGGAGTTTCCATTTGTGGTGTTTCTAGCTGTGGAGTTTCTAGTTGCGGAGTTTCTAGATGCAGAGTTTCGAGTTGCGGAGTTTTCTAGTTGTGGAGATTCTAGTGGCGGATTTTCTAGTTGCGGATGTCCAAGTTGTGGAGTTTCTAGTTGTGGAGTTTCTAGTTGTGGAATTTGTAGTTGTGGAGTATATAGCTGTGGTGTTTCAAGTTGTAGAATTTCTAGTGGCGGAGTTTCTAGTTGTAGAGTTTCTAGTTGCGGAGTTTTCTAGTTGTGGAGTTTCTAGTTGCGGAGTTTCTAGTTGCGGAGCTTCAAGTTGTGGAGTTTCTAGTTGTGGAGTTTCTAGTTGTGGAGTTTGTAGTTGTGGAGTATCTAGTTGTGGGCTTTCAAGTTGTGGAGTTTCTAGTTGTGGAGTTTCTAGTTGCGGAGTTTTCTAGTTGCGGAGTCTGTAGTTGTGGAGTTTCTAGTTGTGGAATTTCTAGTTGCGGAGTTTCTAGTTGTGGAGCTTTTAGTTGAGGAGTCTCTAGTTGTTGAGTCTCTAGTTGTGGAATTTCTAGTTGTGGAGTTTCTAGTTGTGGAGTTTCTAGTTGTGGAATTTCAAGTTGTGGAGTCTCTAGTGGCGGAGTGAGTTTCTAGTTGCGGAGTTTCCGTTTGTGGAGTTTCTAGTTGTGGAGTTTCTAGTGTTTGAATTTCTAGTTGCCGAGTTCTTTAGTTGCGAAGTCTCAAGTTGTGGAGTTTCTAGCTGTGAAGTTTCTAGTTGCGGAGTTTCTAGTTGCGGAGTTTCTAGTTGTGGAGTTTTTAGTTGAAGAGTCTCTAGTTGTGGGGTCTCTAGTTGTGGAGTTTCTAGTTGTGGAGTGTCTACTTGTGGAGTTTCTAGTTGTGGAGTTTCTAGTTGTGGACTTTCTAGTCGTGGAGTCTGTAGTTGTGGAGTAGCTATTTGTTGGGTTTCAAGTTATGGAGTTTTTGGCTGTGGAGTTTCTAGTTGTGGAGTTTCTAGTTGTTGAGTTTCTAGTTGCCGAGTTTCTAGTTGCGAAGTCTCAAGTCGTGGAGTTTCTAGCTGCGGAGTTTCTAGTTGCGGAGCTTCTAGTGGTGGAGTTTCTAGTTGTGGAATTTGTAGTTGTGGAGTATCTAGTTTTGGTGTTTCAAGTTGTGGAGTTTCTAGCTGTGGAGTTTCTAGTTGCGGAGTTTCTAGTTGCAGAGTTTCTAGTTGCGGAGTTTCTAGTTGCGGAGTTTCTAGTTGTGGAGTTTCTAGTTGCGGAGTTTTTTAGTTGCGGAGTCTGTAGTTGTGGAGTTTCTAGTTGTGGAATTTCTAGTTGTGGATTTTCGAGTTGTGGAGTTTCTAGTTGCGAAGTTTCTAGTTGGGGAGTTTCTACTTGAGTTTATAGTTGCGGATTTTCTAGTTGCAGAGTTTTAAGTTGTCGAGTTTCTAGTTGCAAAGTCTCTAGTTGTGGAGTTTCTAGTTGCGGAGTTTCTAGCTGTGGAGTTTCTAGTTGCGGAGTCTCTAGTTGTGCAGTCTCTGGTTTTGGAGTCTCTGGTTGTGGAGTTTCTAGTTGTGGAGTTTCTAGCTGTGGAGTTTCAAGTTGCGGAGTCTCTAGTTGTGCAGTCTCTAGCTGTGGAGTCTCTGGCTGTGGAGTTTCTAGTTGTGGAGTTTCTAGTTGTGGAGTTTCTATTTGCTGAGTTTCTTGTTGCGGAGTTTCTAGTTGTGGATTTTCTGGCTGTGGAGTTTCTAGTTGCGGAGTTTCTAGTTGTGGAGTTTCTAGTTGTGAGGTTTGTAGTTGTTGAGTTTCTAGTTTTCGAGTTTCTAGTTGTGGAGTCTCTAGTTGTGGAGTTTCTAGTTGTGAAGTTTCCAGTTGCGAAGTCTCAAGTGGTTGAGTTTCTAGTTGTGGAGTTTCTAGTTGTGGGGTTCGTAGTTGTGGGGTTCGTAGTTGTGCAGTTTCTAGTTGTGGAGTATGTACTTGTGGAGTTTCCATTTGTGGTGTTTCTAGCTGTGGAGTTTCTAGTTGCGGAGTTTCTAGATGCAGAGTTTCTAGTTGCGGAGTTTTCTAGTTGTGGAGATTCTAGTGGCGGAGTTTCTAGTTGCGGAGTTCCAAGTTGTGGAGTTTCTAGTTGTGGAGTTTCTAGTTGTGGAATTTGTAGTTGTGGAGTATATAGCTGTGGTGTTTCAAGTTGTGGAATTTCTAGTGGCGGAGTTTCTAGTTGTAGAGTTTCTAGTTGCGGAGTTTTCTAGTTGTGGAGTTTCTAGTTGCGGAGTTTCTAGTTGCGGAGCTTCAAGTTGTGGAGTTTCTAGTTGTGGAGTTTCTAGTTGTGGAGTTTGTAGTTGTGGAGTATCTAGTTGTGGGCTTTCAAGTTGTGGAGTTTCTAGTTGTGGAGTTTCTAGTTGCGGAGTTTTCTAGTTGCGGAGTCTGTAGTTGTGGAGTTTCTAGTTGTGGAATTTCTAGTTACGGAGTTTCTAGTTGTGGAGCTTTTAGTTGAGGAGTCTCTAGTTGTTGAGTCTCTAGTTGTGGAATTTCTAGTTGTGGAGTTTCTAGTTGTGGAGTTTCTGGTTGTGGAATTTCAAGTTGTGGAGTCTCTAGTGGCGGAGTGAGTTTCTAGTTGCGGAGTTTCTGTTTGTGGAGTTTCTAGTTGTGGAGTTTCTAGTGTTTGAATTTCTAGTTGCTGAGTTCTTTAGTTGCGAAGTCTCAAGTTGTGGAGTTTCTAGCTGTGAAGTTTCTAGTTGCGGAGTTTTTAGTTGCGGAGTTACTAGTTGTGGAGTTTTTAGTTGAGGAGTCTCTAGTTGTGGGGTCTCTAGTTATGGAGTTTCTAGTTGTGGAGTGTCTACTTGTGGTGTTTCTAGTTGTGGAGTTTCTAGTTGTGGAGTTTCTAGTCGTGGAGTCTGTAGTTGTGGAGTAGCTATTTGTTGGGTTTCAAGTTATGGAGTTTTTGGCTGTAGAGTTTCTAGTTGTGGAGTTTCTAGTTGTTGAGTTTCTAGTTGCCGAGTTTCTAGTTGCGAAGTCTCAAGTCGTGGAGTTTCTAGCTGCGGAGTTTCTAGTTGCGGAGCTTCTAGTGGTGGAGTTTCTAGTTGTGGAATTTGTAGTTGTGGAGTATCTAGTTTTGGTGTTTCAAGTTGTGGAGTTTCTAGCTGTGGAGTTTCTAGTTGCGGAGTTTCTAGTTGCAGAGTTTCTATTTGCGGAGTTTCTAGTTGCGGAGTTTCTAGTTGTGGAGTTTCTAGTTGCGGAGTTTTCTAGTTGCGGAGTCTGTAGTTGTGGAGTTTCTAGTTGTGGAATTTCTAGTTACGGAGTTTCTAGTTGTGGAGCTTTTAGTTGAGGAGTCTCTAGTTGTTGAGTCTCTAGTTGTGGAATTTCTAGTTGTGGAGTTTCTAGTTGTGGAGTTTCTAGTTGTGGAATTTCAAGTTGCAGGGTTTCTAGTTTCGGAGTTTTCTAGTTGTGGAGTTTCTAGTTGCGGAGTTTCTAGTTGCGGAGTTTCTAGTTGTGGAGTTTCTAGCTGTGGAGTTTCTAGTTGCAGGGTTTCTAGTTTCGGAGTTTTCTAGTTGTGGAGTTTCTAGTTGCGGAGTTTCTAGTTGCGGAGTTTCAAGTTGTGGAGTTTCTAGTTGTGGAGTTTCTAGTTGTGGAGTTTTTAGTTGTGGAGTTTCTAATTGTGGAGCTTCTTGATGGGGAGTTTCTAGTTGTGAAGTTTCTAGTTGTGGATTTTCGAGTTGTGGAGTTTCTAGTTGCGAAGTTTCTAGTTGGGGAGTTTCTACTTGAGTTTATAGTTGCGGATTTTCTAGTTGCAGAGTTTTAAGTTGTCGAGTTTCTAGTTGCAAAGTCTCTAGTTGTGGAGTTTCTAGTTGCGGAGTTTCTAGCTGTGGAGTTTCTAGTTGCGGAGTCTCTAGTTGTGCAGTCTCTGGTTTTGGAGTCTCTGGTTGTGGAGTTTCTAGTTGTGGAGTTTCTAGCTGTGGAGTTTCAAGTTGCGGAGTCTCTAGTTGTGCAGTCTCTAGCTGTGGAGTCTCTGGCTGTGGAGTTTCTAGTTGTGGAGTTTCTAGTTGTGGAGTTTCTATTTGCTGAGTTTCTTGTTGCGGAGTTTCTAGTTGTGAATTTTCTGGCTGTGGAGTTTCTAGTTGCGGAGTTTCTAGTTGTGGAGATTCTAGTTGTGAGGTTTGTAGTTGTTGAGTTTCTAGTCTTCGAGTTTCTAGTTGTGGTGTCTCTAGTTGTGGAGTTTCTAGTTGTGAAGTTTCCAGTTGCGAAGTCTCAAGTTGTTGAGTTTCTAGTTGTGGAGTTTCTAGTTGTGGGGTTCGTAGTTGTGGGGTTCGTAGTTGTGCAGTTTCTAGTTGTGGAGTATGTACTTGTGGAGTTTCCATTTGTGGTGTTTCTAGCTGTGGAGTTTCTAGTTGCGGAGTTTCTAGATGCAGAGTTTCTAGTTGCGGAGTTTTCTAGTTGTGGAGATTGTAGTGGCGGAGTTTCTAGTTGCGGAGTTCCAAGTTGTGGAGTTTCTAGTTGTGGAGTTTCTAGTTGTGGAATTTGTAGTTTTGGAGTATATAGCTGTGGTGTTTCAAGTTGTGGAATTTCTAGTGGCGGAGTTTCTAGTTGTAGAGTTTCTAGTTGTGGAGTTTTCTAGTTGTGGAGTTTCTAGTTACGGAGTTTCTAGTTGCGGAGCTTTAAGTTGTGGAGTTTCTAGTTGCGGAGTTTCTAGTTGTGGAGTTTGTAGTTGTGGAGTATCTAGTTGTGGGCTTTCAAGTTGTGGAGTTTCTAGTTGTGGAGTTTCTAGTTGCGGAGTTTTCTAGTTGCGGAGTCTGTAGTTGTGGAGTTTCTAGTTGTGGAATTTCTAGTTACGGAGTTTCTAGTTGTGGAGCTTTTAGTTGAGGAGTCTCTAGTTGTTGAGTCTCTAGTTGTGGAATTTCTAGTTGTGGAGTTTCTAGTTGTGGAGTGTCTAGTTGTGGAATTTCAAGTTGTGGAGTCTCTAGTGGCGGAGTGAGTTTCTAGTTGCGGAGTTTCTGTTTGTGGAGTTTCTAGTTGCGGAGCCAGTAGTTGTGGAGTTTCTAGTTGTGGAGTTTCTAGTTGTGGAGTTTCTAGTGTTTGAATTTCTAGTTGCCGAGTTCTTTAGTTGCGAAGTCTCAAGTTGTGGAGTTTCTAGCTGTGAAGTTTCTAGTTGCGGAGTTTCTAGTTGCGGAGTTTCTAGTTGTGGAGTTTTTAGTTGAGGAGTCTCTAGTTGTGGGGTCTCTAGTTGTGGAGTTTCTAGTTGTGGAGTGTCTACTTGTGGAGTTTCTAGTTGTGGAGTTTCTAGTTGTGGAGTTTCTAGTCGTGGAGTCTGTAGTTGTGGAGTAGCTATTTGTTGGGTTTCAAGTTATGGAGTTTTTGGCTGTGGAGTTTCTAGTTGTGGAGTTTCTAGTTGTTGAGTTTCTAGTTGCCGAGTTTCTAGTTGCGAAGTCTCAAGTCGTGGAGTTTCTAGCTGCGGAGTTTCTAGTTGTGGAGCTTCTAGTGGTGGAGTTTCTAGTTCTGGAATTTGTAGTTGTGGAGTATCTAGTTTTGGTGTTTCAAGTTGTGGAGTTTCTAGCTGTGGAGTTTCTAGTTGCGGAGTTTCTAGTTGCAGAGTTTCTAGTTGCGGAGTTTCTAGTTGCGGAGTTTCTAGTTGTGGAGTTTCTAGTTGCGGAGTTTTCTAGTTGCGGAGTCTGTAGTTGTGGAGTTTCTAGTTGTGGAATTTCTAGTTATGGAGTTTCTAGTTGTGGAGCTTTTAGTTGAGGAGTCTCTAGTTGTTGAGTCTCTAGTTGTGGAATTTCTAGTTGTGGAGTTTCTAGTTGTGGAGTTTCTAGTTGTGGAATTTCAAGTTGCAGGGTTTCTAGTTTCGGAGTTTTCTAGTTGTGGAGTTTCTAGTTGCGGAGTTTCTAGTTGCGGAGTTTCTAGTTGTGGAGTTTCTAGCTGTGGAGTTTCTAGTTGCAGGGTTTCTAGTTTCGGAGTTTTCTAGTTGTGGAGTTTCTAGTTGCGGAGTTTCTAGTTGCGGAGTTTCAAGTTGTGGAGTTTCTAGTTGTAGAGTTTCTAGTTATGGAAATTTTAGTTGTGGAGTTTCTAATTGTGGAGCTTCTTGATGGGGAGTTTCTAGTTGTGAAGTTTCTAGTTGTGGATTTTCGAGTTGTGGAGTTTCTAGTTGCGAAGTTTCTAGTTGGGGAGTTTCTACTTGAGTTTATAGTTGCGGATTTTCTAGTTGCAGAGCTTTAAGTTGTCGAGTTTCTAGTTGCAAAGTCTCTAGTTGTGGAGTTTCTAGTTGCGGAGTTTCTAGCTGTGGAGTTTCTAGTTGCGGAGTCTCTAGTTGTGCGGTCTCTGGTTTTGGAGTCTCTGGTTGTGGAGTTTCTAGCTGTGGAGTTTCAAGTTGCGGAGTCTCTAGTTGTGCAGTCTCTAGCTGTGGAGTCTCTGGCTGTGGAGTTTTTAGTTGTGGAGTTTCTAGTTGTGGAGTTTCTATTTGCTGAGTTTCTTGTTGCGGAGTTTCTAGTTGTGGATTTTCTGGCTGTGGAGTTTCTAGTTGCGGAGTTTCTAGTTGTGGAGTTTCTAGTTGTGAGGTTTGTAGTTGTTGAGTTTCTAGTTTTCGAGTTTCTAGTTGTGGAGTCTCTAGTTGTGGAGTTTCTAGTTGTGAAGTTTCCAGTTGCGAAGGCTCAAGTTGTTGAGTTTCTAGTTGTGGAGTTTCTAGTTGTGGGGTTCGTAGTTGTGGGGTTCGTAGTTGTGCAGTTTCTTGTTGTGGAGTATCTACTTGTGGAGTTTCCATTTGTGGTGTTTCTAGTTGTGGTGTTTCTAGTTGTGGAGTTTCTAGTGTTTGAATTTCTAGTTGCCGAGTTCTTTAGTTGCGAAGTCTCAAGTTGTGGAGTTTCTAGCTGTGAAGTTTCTAGTTGCGGAGTTTCTAGTTGCGGAGTTTCTAGTTGTGGAGTTTTTAGTTGAGAGTCTCTAGTTGTGCAGTCTCTAGCTGTGGAGTCTCTGGCTGGGGTGTTTCTAGTTGTGGAGTTTCTAGTTGTGGAGTTTCTATTTGCTGAGTTTCTTGTTGCGGAGTTTCTAGTTGTGAATTTTCTGGCTGTGGAGTTTCTAGTTGCGGAGTTTCTAGTTGTGGAGTTTCTAGTTGTGGAGTCTCTAGTTGTGGAGTTTCTAGTTGTGAAGTTTCCAGTTGCGAAGTCTCAAGTTGTTGAGTTTCTAGTTGTGGAGTTTCTAGTTGTGGGGTTCGTAGTTGTGGGGTTCGTAGTTGTGCAGTTTCTAGTTGTGGAGTATGTACTTGTGGAGTTTCCATTTGTGGTGTTTCTAGCTGTGGAGTTTCTAGTTGCGGAGTTTCTAGATGCAGAGTTTCTAGTTGCGGAGTTTTCTAGTTGTGGAGATTCTAGTGGCGGAGTTTCTAGTTGTGGAATTTGTAGTTTTGGAGTATATAGCTGTGGTGTTTCAAGTTGAGGAATTTCTAGTGGCGGAGTTTCTAGTTGTAGAGTTTCTAGTTGCGGAGTTTTCTAGTTGTGGAGTTTCTAGTTGCGGAGTTTCTAGTTGCGGAGCTTTAAGTTGTGGAGTTTGTAGTTGTGGAGTTTCTAGTTGTGGAGTTTCTAGTTGCGGAGTTTTCTAGTTGCGGAGTCTGTAGTTGTGGAGTTTCTAGTTGTGGAATTTCTAGTTACGGAGTTTCTAGTTGTGGAGCTTTTAGTTGAGGAGTCTCTAGTTGTTGAGTCTCTAGTTGTGGAATTTCTAGTTGTGGAGTTTCTAGTTGTGGAGTTTCTAGTGGTGGAATTTCAAGTTGTGGAGTCTCTAGTGGCGGAGTGAGTTTCTAGTTGCGGAGTTTCTGTTTGTGGAGTTTCTAGTTGCGGAGCCAGTAGTTGTGGAGTTTCTAGTTGTGGAGTTTCTAGTTGTGGAGTTTCTAGTGTTTGAATTTCTAGTTGCCGAGTTCTTTAGTTGCGAAGTCTCAAGTTGTGGAGTTTCTAGCTGTGAAGTTTCTAGTTGCGGAGTTTCTAGTTGCGGAGTTTCTAGTTGTGGAGTTTTTAGTTGAGGAGTCTCTAGTTGTGGGGTCTCTAGTTGTGGAGTTTCTAGTTGTGGAGTGTCTACTTGTGGAGTTTCTAGTTGTGGAGTTTCTAGTTGTGGAGTTTCTAGTCGTGGAGTCTGTAGTTGTGGAGTAGCTATTTGTTGGGTTTCAAGTTATGGAGTTTTTGGCTGTGGAGTTTCTAGTTGTGGAGTTTCTAGTTGTTGAGTTTCTAGTTGCCGAGTTTCTAGTTGCGAAGTCTCAAGTCGTGGAGTTTCTAGCTGCGGAGTTTCTAGTTGTGGAGCTTCTAGTGGTGGAGTTTCTAGTTCTGGAATTTGTAGTTGTGGAGTATCTAGTTTTGGTGTTTCAAGTTGTGGAGTTTCTAGCTGTGGAGTTTCTAGTTGCGGAGTTTCTAGTTGCAGAGTTTCTAGTTGCGGAGTTTCTAGTTGCGGAGTTTCTAGTTGTGGAGTTTCTAGTTGCGGAGTTTTCTAGTTGCGGAGTCTGTAGTTGTGGAGTTTCTAGTTGTGGAATTTCTAGTTACGGAGTTTCTAGTTGTGGAGCTTTTAGTTGAGGAGTCTCTAGTTGTTGAGTCTCTAGTTGTGGAATTTCTAGTTGCGGAGTTTCTAGTTGTGGAGTTTCTAGCTGTGGAGTTTCTAGTTGCAGGGTTTCTAGTTTCGGAGTTTTCTAGTTGTGGAGTTCCTAGTTGCGGAGTTTCTAGTTGCGGAGTTTCAAGTTGTGGAGTTTCTAGTTGTGGAGTTTCTAGTTGAGGAAATTTTAGTTGTGGAGTTTCTAATTGTGGAGCTTCTTGATGGGGAGTTTCTAGTTGTGAAGTTTCTCTTTGTGGATTTTCGAGTTGTGGAGTTTCTAGTTGCGAAGTTTCTAGTTAGGGAGTTTCTACTTGAGTTTATAGTTGCGGATTTTCTAGTTGCAGAGCTTTAAGTTGTCGAGTTTCTAGTTGCAAAGTCTCTAGTTGTGGAGTTTCTAGTTGCGGAGTTTCTAGCTGTGGAGTTTCTAGTTGCGGAGTCTCTAGTTGTGCAGTCTCTGGTTTTGGAGTCTCTGGTTGTGGAGTTTCTAGCTGTGGAGTTTCAAGTTGCGGAGTCTCTAGTTGTGCAGTCTCTAGCTGTGGAGTCTCTGGCTGTGGAGTATTTAGTTGTGGAGTTTCTAGTTGTGGAGTTTCTATTTGCTGAGTTTCTTGTTGCGGAGTTTCTAGTTGTGGATTTTCTGGCTGTGGAGTTTCTAGTTGCGGAGTTTCTAGTTGTGGAGTTTCTAGTTGTGAGGTTTGTAGTTGTTGAGTTTCTAGTTTTCGAGTTTCTAGTTGTGGAGTCTCTAGTTGTGGAGTTTCTAGTTGTGAAGTTTCCAGTTGCGAAGTCTCAAGTTGTTGAGTTTCTAGTTGTGGAGTTTCTAGTTGTGGGGTTCGTAGTTGTGGGGTTCGTAGTTGTGCAGTTTCTTGTTGTGGAGTATCTACTTGTGGAGTTTCCATTTGTGGTGTTTCTAGTTGTGGTGTTTCTAGTTGTGGAGTTTCTAGTGTTTGAATTTCTAGTTGCCGAGTTCTTTAGTTGCGAAGTCTCAAGTTGTGGAGTTTCTAGCTGTGAAGTTTCTAGTTGCGGAGATTCTAGTTGCGGAGTTTCTAGTTGTGGAGTTTTTAGTTGAGGAGTCTCTTGTTGTGGGGTCTCTAGTATTGGAGTTTCTAGTTGTGGAGTGTCTACTTGTGGAGTTTCTAGTTGTGGAGTTTCTAGTTGTGGAGTTTCTAGTCGTGGAGTCTGTAGTTGTGGAGTAGCTATTTGTTGGGTTTCAAGTTATGGAGTTTTTGGCTGTGGAGTTTCTAGTTGTGGAGTTTCTAGTTGTTGAGTTTCTAGTTGCCCAGTTTCTAGTTGCGAAGTCTCAAGTCGTGGAGTTTCTAGCTGCGGAGTTTCTAGTTGCGGAGCTTCTAGTGGCGGAGTTTCTAGTTGTGGAATTTGTAGTTGTGGAGGATCTAGTTTTGGTGTTTCAAGTTGTGGAGTTTCTAGCTGTGGAGTTTCTAGTTGCGGAGTTTCTAGTTGCTGAGTTTCTAGTTGCGGAGTTTCTAGTTGCGGAGTTTCTAGTTGTGGAGTTTCTAGTTGCGGAGTTTTCTAGTTGCGGAGTTTGTAGTTGTGGAGTTTCTAGTTGTGGAATTTCTAGTTACGGAGTTTCTAGTTGTGGAGCTTTTAGTTGAGGAGTCTCTAGTTGTTGAGTCTCTAGTTGTGGAATTTCTAGTTGTGGAGTTTCTAGTTGTGGAGTTTCTAGTTGTGGAATTTCAAGTTGTGGAGTCTCTAGTGGCGGAGTGAGTTTCTAGTTGCGGAGTTTCTGTTTGTGGAGTTTCTAGTTGCGGAGCCAGTAGTTGTGGAGTTTCTAGTTGTGGAGTTTCTAGTTGTGGAGTTTCTAGTTGTGGAGTTTCTAGTGTTTGAATTTCTAGTTGCCGAGTTCTTTAGTTGCGAAGTCTCAAGTTGTGGAGTTTCTAGCTGTGAAGTTTCTAGTTGCGGAGTTTCTAGTTGCGGAGTTTCTAGTTGTGGAGTTTATAGTTGAGGAGTCTCTAGTTGTGGGGTCTCTAGTTGTGGAGTTTCTAGTTGTGGAGTCTCTAGTTGGGGAGTTTCGAGTTGTGGAGTTTCTAGCTGTGGAGTTTTTCGTCGCGGAGTTTCTAGTTGCAGAGTTTCTAGTAGCGGAGTTTTCTTGTTGTGGAGATTCTAGTGGCGGAGTTTCTAGTTGCGGAGTTTCAAGTTGTGGAGTTTCTAGTTGTGGACTTTCTAGCTGTGGAGTTTCTAGTTGCGGAGTTTTTAGTTGTGGAGTTTCTGGTTGTGGAGTTTCTAGTTCTGGAGTCTGTAGTTGTGGAGTATCTATTTGTTGGGTTTAAAGTTGTGGAGTTTCTAGTTGTGGAGTTTCTAGTTGTTGAGTTTCTTGTAGTTGAGTTTCTAGTTGCCGAGTTTCTAGTTGCGAAATCTAAGGTCGTGGAGTTTCTAGCTGTGGGGTTTCTAGTTGCGGAGTTTCTAGTTGCGGAGTTTCTAGTTGTGGATTTTGTAGTTGTGGAGTATATAGTTGTGGTGTTTCAAGTTGTGGAGTTTCTAGTTGCGGAGTTTCTAGTTGCAGAGTTTCTAGTTCCGGAGTTTTCTAGTTGTGGAGTTTCTAGTTGCGGAGTTTCTAGTTGTGGAGCTTCAAGTTGTGGAGTTTCTGGTTGTGGAGTTTATAGTTGTGGAATTTCTAACTGTGGAGATTCTACTTGCGGAGTTTCTAGTTGCAGAGTTTCTAGTTGTGGAGTTTCTAGTTGTGGAGTTTCAGTTGTGGAGTTTAAAGTTGTGGAATTTATAGGTGTGGAGTTTCTAGTTGTGGAATTTCAAGTTGTGGAGTTTCTAGTTGTGGAGTTTCTAGTTGTGGAGTTTTAAGTTGTGGAGTTTCTAATTGTGGAGCTTCTTGATGGGGAGTTTCTAGTTGTGAAGTTTCTAGTAGTGGATTTTCGAGTTGTGGAGTTTCTAGTTGCGAAGTTTCTAGTTGGGGAGTTTCTACTTGTGGAGTTTCTAGTTGTGGAGTTTCTAGCTGTGGAGTTTCTAGTTGCAGGGTTTCTAGTTTCGGAGTTTTCTAGTTGTGGAGTTTCTAGTTGCGGAGTTTCTAGTTGCGGAATTTCAAGTTGTGGAGTTTCTAGTTGTGGAGTTTCTAGTTGTGGAGTTTTAAGTTGTGGAGTTTCTAATTGTGGAGCTTCTTGATGGGGAGTTTCTAGTTGTGAAGTTTCTAGTAGTGGATTTTCGAGTTGTGGAGTTTCTAGTTGCGAAGTTTCTAGTTGGGGAGTTTCTACTTGAGTTTATAGTGGCGGATTTTCTAGTTGCAGAGTTTTAAGTTGTCGAGTTTCTAGTTGCAAAGTCTCTAGTTGTGGATTTTCTAGTTGCGAAGTTTCTAGCTGTGGAGTTTCTAGTTGCGGAGTCTCTAGTTGTGAAGTGTCTAGTTTTGGAGTTTCTAGTTGTGGAGTTTCTATTTGCTGAGTTTCTTGTTGCGGAGTTTCTAGTTGTGGATTTTCTGGCTGTGGAGTTTCTAGTTGTGGAGTTTCTAGTTGTGGAGTTTCTAGTTGTGAGGTTTGTAGTTGTTGAATTTCTAGTTTTCAAGTTTCTAGTTGTGGAGTCTCTAGTTGTGGAGTTTCTAGTTGTGAAGTTTCTAGTTGCGAAGTCTCAAGTTGTTGAGTTTCTAGTTGTGGAGTTTCTAGTTGTGGGGTTCGTAGTTGTGGGGTTCGTAGTTGTGCAGTTTCTAGTTGTGGAGTATCTACTTGTGGAGTTTCCATTTGTGGTGTTTCTAGCTGTGGAGTTTCTAGTTGCGGAGTTTCTAGATGCAGAGTTTCTAGTTGCGGAGCTTTCTAGTTGTGGAGATACCAGTGGCGGAGTTTCTAGTTGCGGAGTTCCAAGTTGTGGAGTTTCTAGTTGTGGAGTTTCTAGTTGTGGAATTTGTAGTTGTGGAGTATATAGCTGTGGTGTTTCAAGAGATGGAATTTCTAGTGGCGGAGTTTCTAGTTGTAGAGTTTCTAGTTGCGGAGTTTTCTAGTTGTGGAGTTTCTAGTTGCGGAGTTTCTAGTTGCGGAGCTTCAAGTTGTGGAGTTTGTAGTTGTGGAGTATCTAGTTGTGGGCTTTCAAGTTGTGGAGTTTCTAGTTGTGGAGTTTCTAGTTGCGGAGTTTTCTAGTTGCGGAGTCTGTAGTTGTGGAGTTTCTAGTTGTGGAATTTCTAGTTACGGAGTTTCTAGTTGTGGAGCTTTTAGTTGAGGAGTCTCTAGTTGTTGAGTCTGTAGTTGTGGAATTTCAAGTTGTGGAGTCTCTAGTGGCGGAGTGAGTTTCTAGTTGCGGAGTTTCTGTTTGTGGAGTTTCTAGTTGCGGAGCCAGTAGTTGTGGAGTTTCTAGTTGTGGAGTTTCTAGTTGTGGAGTTTCTAGTGTTTGAATTTCTAGTTGCCGAGTTCTTTAGTTGCGAAGTCTCAAGTTGTGGAGTTTCTAGCTGTGAAGTTTCTGGTTGCGGAGTTTCTAGTTGCGGAGTTTCTAGTTGTGGAGTTTTTAGTTGAGGAGTCTCTAGTTGTGGGGTCTCTAGTTGTGGAGTTTCTAGTTGTGGAGTCTCTAGTTGAGGAGTTTCGAGTTGTGGAGTTTCTAGCTGTGGAGTTTTTCGTCGCGGAGTTTCTAGTTGCAGAGTTTCTAGTAGCGGAGTTTTCTAGTTGTGGAGATTCTAGTGGCGGAGTTTCTAGTCGCGGAGTTTCAAGTTGTGGAGTTTCTAGTTGTGGACTTTCTAGCTGTGGAGTTTCTAGTTGCGGAGTTTTTAGTTGTGGAGTTTCTGGTTGTGGAGTTTCTAGTTCTGGAGTCTGTAGTTGTGGAGTATCTATTTGTTGGGTTTAAAGTTGTGGAGTTTCTAGTTGTGGAGTTTCTAGTTGTTGAGTTTCTTGTAGTTGAGTTTCTAGTTGCCGAGTTTCTAGTTGCGAAATCTCAAGTCGTGGAGTTTCTAGGTGTGGGGTTTCTAGTTGCGGAGTTTCTAGTTGCGGAGTTTCTAGTTGTGGATTTTGTAGTTGTGGAGTATATAGTTGTGGTGTTTCAAGTTGTTGAGTTTCTAGTTGCGGAGTTTCTAGTTGCAGAGTTTCTAGTTCCGGAGTTTTCTAGTTGTGGAGTTTCTAGTTGCGGAGTTTCTAGTTGTGGAGCTTCAAGTTGTTGAGTTTCTCGTTGTGGAGTTTCTAGTTGTGGAGTTTGTAGTTGTGGAGTATCTAGTTGTGGACTTTCAAGTTGTGGAGTTTCTAGTTGTGGAGTTTCTAGTTGTTGATTTTCTAGCTGTGGAGTTTCTATTTGCGGAGTTTCTAGCTGCAGAGTTTCTAGTTGTGGATTTTCTAGCTGTGGAATTTCTGGTTGCAGAGTTTTTAGTTGCGGTGTTTCTAAGTGTGGAGTTTCTAGTTGTTGAGTTTGTAGTTGCCGAGTTCTTTAGTTGCGAAGTCTCAAGTTGTAGAGTTTGTAGCTGTGGAGTTTCTAGTTGCGGAGTTTCTAGTTGCGGAGTTTCTAGTTGTGGATTTTTTAGTTGTGGAGTCTCTACTTGTGGACTTTCTAGTTGTGGAGTGTGTACTTGTTGAGTTTCTAGTTGTGGAGTTTCTATTTGTTGTTTTTAGTTTTCGTGTTTGTAGTTGTAGATTTTCTAGTTGCAGAGTTTTTAGTTTTGGAGTATCTAGTTGCGGAGTCTCTAATTGTGCAGTCTCTAGTTTTGGAGTCTCTAGTTGTGGAGTTTCTGGTTGTGGACTTTATAGTTGTGGAATTTCTAACTGTGGAGATTCTACTTGCGGAGTTTCTAGTTGCAGAGTTTCTAGTGGTGGAGTTTCTAGTTGTGGAGTTTTAGTTGTGGAGTTTAAAGTTGTGGAATTTATAGGTGTGGAGTTTCTAGTTGTGGAGTTTCTAGTTTTCGGATTTCTAGTTACGGAGTTTCTAGTTGTGGAGTTTCTAGTTATGGAGCTTTTAGTTGAGTTGTGGAGCTCTAGTTGTGGAGTTTCTAATTGTGGAGTGTCTACTTGTGGAGTTTCTAGTTGTGGAGTTTCTAGCTGTGGAGTTTCTAGTTGCAGGGTTTCTAGTTTCGGAGTTTTCTAGTTGTGGAGTTTCTAGTAGCGGAGTTTCTAGTTGCGGAGTTTCAAGTTGTGGAATTTCTAGTTGTGGAGTTTCTAGTTGTGGAAATTTTAGTTGTGGAGTTTCTAATTGTGGAGCTTCTTGATGGGGAGTTTCTAGTTGTGAAGTTTCTAGTTGTGGATTTTCGAGTTGTGGAGTTTCTAGTTGTGGAATTTCAAGTTGTGGAGTCTCTAGTGGCGGAGTGAGTTTCTAGTTGCGGAGTTTCTGTTTGTGGAGTTTCTAGTTGCGGAGCCAGTAGTTGTGGAGTTTCTAGTTGTGGAGTTTCTAGTGTTTGAATTTCTAGTTGCCGAGTTCTTTAGTTGCGAAGTCTCAAGTTGTGGAGTTTCTAGCTTTGAAGTTTCTGGTTGCGGAGTTTCTAGTTGCGGAGTTTCTAGTTGTGGAGTTTTTAGTTGAGGAGTCTCTAGTTGTGGGGTCTCTAGTTGTGGAGTTTCTAGTTGTGGAGTCTCTAGTTGAGGAGTTTCGAGTTGTGGAGTTTCTAGCTGTGGAGTTTTTCGTCGCGGAGTTTCTAGTTGCAGAGTTTCTAGTAGCGGAGTTTTCTAGTTGTGGAGATTCTAGTGGCGGAGTTTCTAGTTGCGGAGTTTCAAGTTGTGGAGTTTCTAGTTGTGGACTTTCTAGCTGTGGAGTTTCTAGTTGCGGAGTTTTTAGTTGTGGAGTTTCTGGTTGTGGAGTTTCTAGTTGCCGAGTTTCTAGTTGCGAAATCTCAAGTCGTGGAGTTTCTAGCTGTGGAGTTTCTAGTTGCGGAGTTTCTAGTTGTGGATTTTGTAGTTGTGGAGTATATTGTTGTGGTGTTTCAAGTTGTGGAGTTTCTAGTTGCGGAGTTTCTAGTTGCAGAGTTTCTAGTTCCGGAGTTTTCTAGTTGTGGAGTTTCTAGTTGCGGAGTTTCTAGTTGTGGAGCTTCAAGTTGTGGAGTTTCTCGTTGTGGAGTTTCTAGTTGTGGAGTTTGTAGTTGTGGAGTATCTAGTTGTGGACTTTCAAGTTGTGGAGTTTCTAGTTGTGGAGTTTCTAGTTGTTAATTTTCTAGCTGTGGAGTTTCTATTTGCGGAGTTTCTAGCTGCAGAGTTTCTAGTTGTGGATTTTCTAGCTGTGGAATTTCTGGTTGCAGAGTTTTTAGTTGCGGCGTTTCTAGTTGTGGAGTTTCTAGTTGTTGAGTTTCTAGTTGCCGAGTTCTTTAGTTGCGAAGTCTCAAGTTGTAGAGTTTCTAGCTGTGGAGTTTCTAGTTGCGGAGTTTCTAGTTGCGGAGTTTCTAGTTCCGGAGTTTTCTAGTTGTGGAGTTTCTAGTTGCGGAGTTTCTAGTTGTGGAGCTTCAAGTTGTTGAGTTTCTCGTTGTGGAGTTTCTAGTTGTGGAGTTTGTAGTTGTGGAGTATCTAGTTGTGGACTTTCAAGTTGTGGAGTTTCTAGTTGTGGAGTTTCTAGTTGTTGATTTTCTAGCTGTGGAGTTTCTATTTGCGGAGTTTCTAGCTGCAGAGTTTCTAGTTGTGGATTTTCTAGCTGTGGAATTTCTGGTTGCAGAGTTTTTAGTTGCGGTGTTTCTAAGTGTGGAGTTTCTAGTTGTTGAGTTTGTAGTTGCCGAGTTCTTTAGTTGCGAAGTCTCAAGTTGTAGAGTTTGTAGCTTTGGAGTTTCTAGTTGCGGAGTTTCTAGTTGCGGAGTTTCTAGTTGTGGATTTTTTAGTTGTGGAGTCTCTACTTGTGGACTTTCTAGTTGTGGAGTGTGTACTTGTTGAGTTTCTAGTTGTGGAGTTTCTATTTGTTGTTTTTAGTTTTCGTGTTTGTAGTTGTAGATTTTCTAGTTGCAGAGTTTTTAGTTTTGGAGTATCTAGTTGCGGAGTCTCTAATTGTGCAGTCTCTAGTTTTGGAGTCTCTAGTTGTGGAGTTTCTGGTTGTGGACTTTATAGTTGTGGAATTTCTAACTGTGGAGATTCTACTTGCGGAGTTTCTAGTTGCAGAGTTTCTAGTGGTGGAGTTTCTAGTTGTGGAGTTTTAGTTGTGGAGTTTAAAGTTGTGGAATTTATAGGTGTGGAGTTTCTAGTTGTGGAGTTTCTAGTTTTCGGATTTCTAGTTACGGAGTTTCTAGTTGTGGAGTTTCTAGTTATGGAGCTTTTAGTTGAGTTGTGGAGCTCTAGTTGTGGAGTTTCTAGTTGTGGAGTGTCTACTTGTGGAGTTTCTAGTTGTGGAGTTTCTAGCTGTGGAGTTTCTAGTTGCAGGGTTTCTAGTTTCGGAGTTTTCTAGTTGTGGAGTTTCTAGTAGCGGAGTTTCTAGTTGCGGAGTTTCAAGTTGTGGAGTTTCTAGTTGTGGAGTTTCTAGTTGTGGAAATTTTAGTTGTGGAGTTTCTAATTGTGGAGCTTCTTGATGGGGAGTTTCTAGTTGTGAAGTTTCTAGTTGTGGATTTTCGAGTTGTGGAGTTTCTAGTTGTGGAATTTCAAGGTGTGGAGTCTCTAGTGGCGGAGTGAGTTTCTAGTTGCGGAGTTTCTGTTTGTGGAGTTTCTAGTTGCGGAGCCAGTAGTTGTGGAGTTTCTAGTTGTGGAGTTTCTAGTTGTGGAGTTTCTAGTGTTTGAATTTCTAGTTGCCGAGTTCTTTAGTTGCGAAGTCTCAAGTTGTGGAGTTTCTAGCTTTGAAGTTTCTGGTTGCGGAGTTTCTAGTTGCGGAGTTTCTAGTTGTGGAGTTTTTAGTTGAGAAGTCTCTAGTTGTGGGGTCTCTAGTTGTGGAGTTTCTAGTTGTGGAGTCTCTAGTTGAGGAGTTTCGAGTTGTGGAGTTTCTAGCTGTGGAGTTTTTCGTCGCGGAGTTTCTAGTTGCAGAGTTTCTAGTAGCGGAGTTTTCTAGTTGTGGAGATTCTAGTGGCGGAGTTTCTAGTTGCGGAGTTTCAAGTTGTGGAGTTTCTAGTTGTGGACTTTCTAGCTGTGGAGTTTCTAGTTGCGGAGTTTTTAGTTGTGGAGTTTCTGGTTGTGGAGTTTCTAGTTGCCGAGTTTCTAGTTGCGAAATCTCAAGTCGTGGAGTTTCTAGCTGTGGAGTTTCTAGTTGCGGAGTTTCTAGTTGCGGAGTTTCTAGTTGTGGATTTTGTAGTTGTGGAGTATATTGTTGTGGTGTTTCAAGTTGTGGAGTTTCTAGTTGCGGAGTTTCTAGTTGCAGAGTTTCTAGTTCCGGAGTTTTCTAGTTGTGGAGTTTCTAGTTGCGGAGTTTCTAGTTGTGGAGCTTCAAGTTGTGGAGTTTCTCGTTGTGGAGTTTCTAGTTGTGGAGTTTGTAGTTGTGGAGTATCTAGTTGTGGACTTTCAAGTTGTGGAGTTTCTAGTTGTGGAGTTTCTAGTTGTTAATTTTCTAGCTGTGGAGTTTCTATTTGCGGAGTTTCTAGCTGCAGAGTTTCTAGTTGTGGATTTTCTAGCTGTGGAATTTCTGGTTGCAGAGTTTTTAGTTGCGGCGTTTCTAGTTGTGGAGTTTCTAGTTGTTGAGTTTCTAGTTGCCGAGTTCTTTAGTTGCGAAGTCTCAAGTTGTAGAGTTTCTAGCTGTGGAGTTTCTAGTTGCGGAGTTTCTAGTTGCGGAGTTTCTAGTTGCGGAGTTTCTAGTTGTGCAGTTTTAGTTGTGGAGTCTCTAGTTGTAGAGTTTCTTGTTGTTGATTTTCTATCTGTGGAGTTTCTATTTGCGGAGTTTCTAGTTGCAGAGTTTCTAGTTGTGGATTTTCTAGCTGTGGAATTTCTGCTTGCAGAGTTTTTAGTTGCGGTGTTTCTAGTTGTGGAGTTTCTAGTTGTTGAGTTTGTAGTTGCCGAGTTCTTTAGTTGCGAAGTCTCAAGTTGTAGAGTTTCTAGCTGTGGAGTTTCTAGTTGCAGAGTTTCTAGTTGCGGAGTTTCTAGTTGTGGATATTTAATTGTGGAGTCTCTAGTTGTGGACTTTCTAGTTGTGGAGTGTCTACTTGTTGAGTTTCTAGTTGTGGAGTTTCTATTTGTTGTTTTTAGTTTTCGAGTTTGTAGTTGTAGATTTTCTAGTTGCAGAGTTCCTAGTTTTGGAGTATCTAGTTGCGGAGTCTCTAATTGTGCAGTCTCTAGTTTTGGAGTCTCTAGTTGTGGAGTTTCCGGTTGTGGAGTTTATAGTTGTGGAATTTCTAACTGTGGAGATTCTACTTGCGGAGTTTCTAGTTGCAGAGTTTCTAGTTGTGGAGTTTTAGTTGTGGAGTTTAAAGTTGTGGAATTTATAGGTGTGGAGTTTCTAGTTGTGGAGTTTCTAGTTTTCGGATTTCTAGTTACGGAGTTTCTAGTTGTGGAGTTTCTAGTTATGGAGCTTTTAGTTGAGTTGTGGAGCTCTAGTTGTGGAGTTTCTAGTTGTGGAGTGTCTACTTGTGGAGTTTCTAGTTGTGGAGTTTCTAGCTGTGGAGTTTCTAGTTGCAGGGTTTCTAGTTTCGGAGTTTTCTAGTTGTGGAGTTTCTAGTAGCGGAGTTTCTAGTTGCGGAGTTTCAAGTTGTGGAGTTTCTAGTTGTGGAGTTTCTAGTTGTGGAAATTTTAGTTGTGGAGTTTCTAATTGTGGAGCTTCTTGATGGGGAGTTTCTAGTTGTGAAGTTTCTAGTTGTGGATTTTCGAGTTGTGGAGTTTCTAGTTGTGGAATTTCAAGTTGTGGAGTCTCTAGTGGCGGAGTGAGTTTCTAGTTGCGGAGTTTCTGTTTGTGGAGTTTCTAGTTGCGGAGCCAGTAGTTGTGGAGTTTCTAGTTGTGGAGTTTCTAGTTGTGGAGTTTCTAGTGTTTGAATTTCTAGTTGCCGAGTTCTTTAGTTGCGAAGTCTCAAGTTGTGGAGTTTCTAGCTTTGAAGTTTCTGGTTGCGGAGTTTCTAGTTGCGGAGTTTCTAGTTGTGGAGTTTTTAGTTGAGGAGTCTCTAGTTGTGGGGTCTCTAGTTGTGGAGTTTCTAGTTGTGGAGTCTCTAGTTGAGGAGTTTCGAGTTGTGGAGTTTCTAGCTGTGGAGTTTTTCGTCGCGGAGTTTCTAGTTGCAGAGTTTCTAGTAGCGGAGTTTTCTAGTTGTGGAGATTCTAGTGGCGGAGTTTCTAGTTGCGGAGTTTCAAGTTGTGGAGTTTCTAGTTGTGGACTTTCTAGCTGTGGAGTTTCTAGTTGCGGAGTTTTTAGTTGTGGAGTTTCTGGTTGTGGAGTTTCTAGTTGCCGAGTTTCTAGTTGCGAAATCTCAAGTCGTGGAGTTTCTAGCTGTGGAGTTTCTAGTTGCGGAGTTTCTAGTTGCGGAGTTTCTAGTTGTGGATTTTGTAGTTGTGGAGTATATTGTTGTGGTGTTTCAAGTTGTGGAGTTTCTAGTTGCGGAGTTTCTAGTTGCAGAGTTTCTAGTTCCGGAGTTTTCTAGTTGTGGAGTTTCTAGTTGCGGAGTTTCTAGTTGTGGAGCTTCAAGTTGTGGAGTTTCTCGTTGTGGAGTTTCTAGTTGTGGAGTTTGTAGTTGTGGAGTATCTAGTTGTGGACTTTCAAGTTGTGGAGTTTCTAGTTGTGGAGTTTCTAGTTGTTAATTTTCTAGCTGTGGAGTTTCTATTTGCGGAGTTTCTAGCTGCAGAGTTTCTAGTTGTGGATTTTCTAGCTGTGGAATTTCTGGTTGCAGAGTTTTTAGTTGCGGCGTTTCTAGTTGTGGAGTTTCTAGTTGTTGAGTTTCTAGTTGCCGAGTTCTTTAGTTGCGAAGTCTCAAGTTGTAGAGTTTCTAGCTGTGGAGTTTCTAGTTGCGGAGTTTCTAGTTGCGGAGTTTCTAGTTGCGGAGTTTCTAGTTGTGCAGTTTTAGTTGTGGAGTCTCTAGTTGTAGAGTTTCTTGTTGTTGATTTTCTATCTGTGGAGTTTCTATTTGCGGAGTTTCTAGTTGCAGAGTTTCTAGTTGTGGATTTTCTAGCTGTGGAATTTCTGCTTGCAGAGTTTTTAGTTGCGGTGTTTCTAGTTGTGGAGTTTCTAGTTGTTGAGTTTGTAGTTGCCGAGTTCTTTAGTTGCGAAGTCTCAAGTTGTAGAGTTTCTAGCTGTGGAGTTTCTAGTTGCAGAGTTTCTAGTTGCGGAGTTTCTAGTTGTGGATATTTAATTGTGGAGTCTCTAGTTGTGGACTTTCTAGTTGTGGAGTGTCTACTTGTTGAGTTTCTAGTTGTGGAGTTTCTATTTGTTGTTTTTAGTTTTCGAGTTTGTAGTTGTAGATTTTCTAGTTGCAGAGTTCCTAGTTTTGGAGTATCTAGTTGCGGAGTCTCTAATTGTGCAGTCTCTAGTTTTGGAGTCTCTAGTTGTGGAGTTTCCGGTTGTGGAGTTTATAGTTGTGGAATTTCTAACTGTGGAGATTCTACTTGCGGAGTTTCTAGTTGCAGAGTTTCTAGTTGTGGAGTTTTAGTTGTGGAGTTTAAAGTTGTGGAATTTATAGGTGTGGAGTTTCTAGTTGTGCAGTTTCTAGTTTTCGGGTTTCTAGTTACGGAGTTTCTAGTTGTGGAGTTTCTAGTTGTGGAGTTTTTAGTTGTGGAGCTTTTAGTTGAGTTGTGGAGCTGTAGTTGTGGAGTTTCTAGTTGTGGAGTGTCTACTTGTGGAGTTTCTAGCTGTGGAGTTTCTGGTTGCAGGGTTTCTAGTTTCGGAGTTTTCTAGTTGTGGAGTTTCTAGTTGCGGAGTTTCTGGTTGCGGAGTTTCAAGTTGTGGAGTTTCTAGTTGTGGAGTTTCTAGTTGTGGAGTTTTAAGTTGTGGAGTTTCTAATTGTGGAGCTTCTTGATGGGGAGTTTCTAGTTGTGAAGTTTCTAGTAGTGGATTTTCGAGTTGTGGAGTTTCTAGTTGCGAAGTTTCTAGTTGCGGAGTTTCTACTAAGGTTTATAGTGGCGGATTTTCTAGTTGCAGAGTTTTAAGTTGTCGAGTTTCTAGTTGCAAAGTCTCTAGTTGTGGAGTTTCTAGTTGCGGAGTTTCTAGTTGTGGAGAATCTAGTGGCGGAGTTTCTAGTTGCGGAGTTCCAAGTTGTGGAGTTTCTAGTTGTGGAGTTTCTAGTTGTGGAATTTGTAGTTGTGGAGTATATAGCTGTGGTGTTTCAAGTTGTGGAATTTCTAGTGGCGGAGTTTCTAGTTGTAGAGTTTCTAGTTGCGGAGTTTTCTAGTTGTTGAGTTTCTAGTTGCGGAGTTTCTAGTTGCGGAGCTTCAAGTTGTGGAGTTTCTAGTTGTGAAGTTTCTAGTTGTGGAGTTTGTAGTTGTGGAGTTTGTAGTTGTGGAGTATCTAGTTGTGGGCTTTCAAGTTGTGGAGTTTCTAGTTGTGGAGTTTCTAGTTGCGGAGTTTTCTAGTTGCGGAGTCTGTAGTTGTGGAGTTTCTAGTTGTGGAATTTCTAGTTACGGAGTTTCTAGTTGCGGAGTTTCAAGTTGTGGAGTTTCTAGTTGTGGACTTTCTAGCTGTGGAGTTTCTAGTTGCGGAGTTTTTAGTTGTGGAGTTTCTGGTTGTGGAGTTTCTAGTTCTGGAGTCTGTAGTTGTGGAGTATCTATTTGTTGGGTTTAAAGTTGTGGAGTTTCTAGTTGTGGAGTTTCTAGTTGTTGAGTTTCTTGTAGTTGAGTTTCTAGTTGCCGAATTTCTAGTTGCGAAATCTCAAGTCGTGGAGTTTCTAGCTGTGGGGTTTCTAGTTGCGGAGTTTCTAGTTGCGGAGTTTCTAGTTGTGGATTTTGTAGTTGTGGAGTATATAGTTGTGGTGTTTCAAGTTGTGGAGTTTCTAGTTGCGGAGTTTCTAGTTGCAGAGTTTCTAGTTCCGGAGTTTTCTAGTTGTGGAGTTTCTAGTTGCGGAGTTTCTAGTTGTGGAGCTTCAAGTTGTGGAGTTTCTCGTTGTGGAGTTTCTAGTTGTGGAGTTTGTAGTTGTGGAGTATCTAGTTGTTGATTTTCTAGCTGTGGAGTTTCTATTTGCGGAGTTTCTAGCTGCAGAGTTTCTAGTTGTGGATTTTCTAGCTGTGGAATTTCTGGTTGCAGAGTTTTTAGTTGCGGTGTTTCTAGTTGTGGAGTTTCTAGTTGTTGAGTTTCTAGTTGCCGAGTTCTTTAGTTGCGAAGTCTCAAGTTGTAGAGTTTCTAGCTGTGGAGTTTCTAGTTGCGGAGTTTCTAGTTGCGGAGTTTCTAGTTGCGGAGTTTTTAGTTGTGTAGTTTTAGTTGTGGAGTCTCTAGTTGTGGAGTTTCTTGTTGTTGATTTTCTATCTGTGGAGTTTCTATTTGCGGAGTTTCTAGTTGCAGAGTTTCTAGTTGTGGATTTTCTAGCTGTGGAATTTCCGCTTGCAGAGTTTTTAGTTGCGGTGTTTCTAAGTGTGGAGTTTCTAGTTGTTGAGTTTGTAGTTGCCGAGTTCTTTAGTTGCGAAGTCTCAAGTTGTAGAGTTTCTAGCTGTGGAGTTTCTAGTTGCGGAGTTTCTAGTTGCGGAGTTTCTAGTTGTGGATTTTTTAGTTGTGGAGTCTCTACTTGTGGACTTTCTAGTTGTGGAGTGTGTACTTGTTGAGTTTCTAGTTGTGGAGTTTCTATTTGTTGTTTTTAGTTTTCGTGTTTGTAGTTGTAGATTTTCTAGTTGCAGAGTTTTTAGTTTTGGAGTATCTAGTTGCGGAGTCTCTAATTGTGCAGTCTCTAGTTTTGGAGTCTCTAGTTGTGGAGTTTCTGGTTGTGGACTTTATAGTTGTGGAATTTCTAACTGTGGAGATTCTACTTGCGGAGTTTCTAGTTGCAGAGTTTCTAGTGGTGGAGTTTCTAGTTGTGGAGTTTTAGTTGTGGAGTTTAAAGTTGTGGAATTTATAGGTGTGGAGTTTCTAGTTGTGGAGTTTCTAGTTTTCGGATTTCTAGTTACGGAGTTTCTAGTTGTGGAGTTTCTAGTTATGGAGCTTTTAGTTGAGTTGTGGAGCTCTAGTTGTGGAGTTTCTAGTTGTGGAGTGTCTACTTGTGGAGTTTCTAGTTGTGGAGTTTCTAGCTGTGGAGTTTCTAGTTGCAGGGTTTCTAGTTTCGGAGTTTTCTAGTTGTGGAGTTTCTAGTAGCGGAGTTTCTAGTTGCGGAGTTTCAAGTTGTGGAGTTTCTAGTTGTGGAGTTTCTAGTTGTGGAAATTTTAGTTGTGGAGTTTCTAATTGTGGAGCTTCTTGATGGGGAGTTTCTAGTTGTGAAGTTTCTAGTTGTGGATTTTCGAGTTGTGGAGTTTCTAGTTGTGGAATTTCAAGTTGTGGAGTCTCTAGTGGCGGAGTGAGTTTCTAGTTGCGGAGTTTCTGTTTGTGGAGTTTCTAGTTGCGGAGCCAGTAGTTGTGGAGTTTCTAGTTGTGGAGTTTCTAGTTGTGGAGTTTCTAGTGTTTGAATTTCTAGTTGCCGAGTTCTTTAGTTGCGAAGTCTCAAGTTGTGGAGTTTCTAGCTTTGAAGTTTCTGGTTGCGGAGTTTCTAGTTGCGGAGTTTCTAGTTGTGGAGTTTTTAGTTGAGGAGTCTCTAGTTGTGGGGTCTCTAGTTGTGGAGTTTCTAGTTGTGGAGTCTCTAGTTGAGGAGTTTCGAGTTGTGGAGTTTCTAGCTGTGGAGTTTTTCGTCGCGGAGTTTCTAGTTGCAGAGTTTCTAGTAGCGGAGTTTTCTAGTTGTGGAGATTCTAGTGGCGGAGTTTCTAGTTGCGGAGTTTCAAGTTGTGGAGTTTCTAGTTGTGGACTTTCTAGCTGTGGAGTTTCTAGTTGCGGAGTTTTTAGTTGTGGAGTTTCTGGTTGTGGAGTTTCTAGTTGCCGAGTTTCTAGTTGCGAAATCTCAAGTCGTGGAGTTTCTAGCTGTGGAGTTTCTAGTTGCGGAGTTTCTAGTTGCGGAGTTTCTAGTTGTGGATTTTGTAGTTGTGGAGTATATTGTTGTGGTGTTTCAAGTTGTGGAGTTTCTAGATGCGGAGTTTCTAGTTGCAGAGTTTCTAGTTCCGGAGTTTTCTAGTTGTGGAGTTTCTAGTTGCGGAGTTTCTAGTTGTGGAGCTTCAAGTTGTGGAGTTTCTCGTTGTGGAGTTTCTAGTTGTGGAGTTTGTAGTTGTGGAGTATCTAGTTGTGGACTTTCAAGTTGTGGAGTTTCTACTTGTGGAGTTTCTAGTTGTTAATTTTCTAGCTGTGGAGTTTCTATTTGCGGAGTTTCTAGCTGCAGAGTTTCTAGTTGTGGATTTTCTAGCTGTGGAATTTCTGGTTGCAGAGTTTTTAGTTGCGGCGTTTCTAGTTGTGGAGTTTCTAGTTGTTGAGTTTCTAGTTGCCGAGTTCTTTAGTTGCGAAGTCTCAAGTTGTAGAGTTTCTAGCTGTGGAGTTTCTAGTTGCGGAGTTTCTAGTTGCGGAGTTTCTAGTTGCGGAGTTTCTAGTTGTGCAGTTTTAGTTGTGGAGTCTCTAGTTGTAGAGTTTCTTGTTGTTGATTTTCTATCTGTGGAGTTTCTATTTGCGGAGTTTCTAGTTGCAGAGTTTCTAGTTGTGGATTTTCTAGCTGTGGAATTTCTGCTTGCAGAGTTTTTAGTTGCGGTGTTTCTAGTTGTGGAGTTTCTAGTTGTTGAGTTTGTAGTTGCCGAGTTCTTTAGTTGCGAAGTCTCAAGTTGTAGAGTTTCTAGCTGTGGAGTTTCTAGTTGCAGAGTTTCTAGTTGCGGAGTTTCTAGTTGTGGATATTTAATTGTGGAGTCTCTAGTTGTGGACTTTCTAGTTGTGGAGTGTCTACTTGTTGAGTTTCTAGTTGTGGAGTTTCTATTTGTTGTTTTTAGTTTTCGAGTTTGTAGTTGTAGATTTTCTAGTTGCAGAGTTCCTAGTTTTGGAGTATCTAGTTGCGGAGTCTCTAATTGTGCAGTCTCTAGTTTTGGAGTCTCTAGTTGTGGAGTTTCCGGTTGTGGAGTTTATAGTTGTGGAATTTCTAACTGTGGAGATTCTACTTGCGGAGTTTCTAGTTGCAGAGTTTCTAGTTGTGGAGTTTTAGTTGTGGAGTTTAAAGTTGTGGAATTTATAGGTGTGGAGTTTCTAGTTGTGCAGTTTCTAGTTTTCGGGTTTCTAGTTACGGAGTTTCTAGTTGTGGAGTTTCTAGTTGTGGAGTTTTTAGTTGTGGAGCTTTTAGTTGAGTTGTGGAGCTGTAGTTGTGGAGTTTCTAGTTGTGGAGTGTCTACTTGTGGAGTTTCTAGCTGTGGAGTTTCTGGTTGCAGGGTTTCTAGTTTCGGAGTTTTCTAGTTGTGGAGTTTCTAGTTGCGGAGTTTCTGGTTGCGGAGTTTCAAGTTGTGGAGTTTCTAGTTGTGGAGTTTCTAGTTGTGGAGTTTTAAGTTGTGGAGTTTCTAATTGTGGAGCTTCTTGATGGGGAGTTTCTAGTTGTGAAGTTTCTAGTAGTGGATTTTCGAGTTGTGGAGTTTCTAGTTGCGAAGTTTCTAGTTGGGGAGTTTCTACTAAGGTTTATAGTGGCGGATTTTCTAGTTGCAGAGTTTTAAGTTGTCGAGTTTCTAGTTGCAAAGTCTCTAGTTGTGGAGTTTCTAGTTGCGGAGTTTCTAGTTGTGGAGAATCTAGTGGCGGAGTTTCTAGTTGCGGAGTTCCAAGTTGTGGAGTTTCTAGTTGTGGAGTTTCTAGTTGTGGAATTTGTAGTTGTGGAGTATATAGCTGTGGTGTTTCAAGTTGTGGAATTTCTAGTGGCGGAGTTTCTAGTTGTAGAGTTTCTAGTTGCGGAGTTTTCTAGTTGTTGAGTTTCTAGTTGCGGAGTTTCTAGTTGCGGAGCTTCAAGTTGTGGAGTTTCTAGTTGTGAAGTTTCTAGTTGTGGAGTTTGTAGTTGTGGAGTTTGTAGTTGTGGAGTATCTAGTTGTGGGCTTTCAAGTTGTGGAGTTTCTAGTTGTGGAGTTTCTAGTTGCGGAGTTTTCTAGTTGCGGAGTCTGTAGTTGTGGAGTTTCTAGTTGTGGAATTTCTAGTTACGGAGTTTCTAGTTGCGGAGTTTCAAGTTGTGGAGTTTCTAGTTGTGGACATTCTAGCTGTGGAGTTTCTAGTTGCGGAGTTTTTAGTTGTGGAGTTTCTGGTTGTGGAGTTTCTAGTTCTGGAGTCTGTAGTTGTGGAGTATCTATTTGTTGGGTTTAAAGTTGTGGAGTTTCTAGTTGTGGAGTTTCTAGTTGTTGAGTTTCTTGTAGTTGAGTTTCTAGTTGCCGAATTTCTAGTTGCGAAATCTCAAGTCGTGGAGTTTCTAGCTGTGGGGTTTCTAGTTGCGGAGTTTCTAGTTGCGGAGTTTCTAGTTGTGGATTTTGTAGTTGTGGAGTATATAGTTGTGGTGTTTCAAGTTGTGGAGTTTCTAGTTGCGGAGTTTCTAGTTGCAGAGTTTCTAGTTCCGGAGTTTTCTAGTTGTGGAGTTTCTAGTTGCGGAGTTTCTAGTTGTGGAGCTTCAAGTTGTGGAGTTTCTCGTTGTGGAGTTTCTAGTTGTGGAGTTTGTAGTTGTGGAGTATCTAGTTGTTGATTTTCTAGCTGTGGAGTTTCTATTTGCGGAGTTTCTAGCTGCAGAGTTTCTAGTTGTGGATTTTCTAGCTGTGGAATTTCTGGTTGCAGAGTTTTTAGTTGCGGTGTTTCTAGTTGTGGAGTTTCTAGTTGTTGAGTTTCTAGTTGCCGAGTTCTTTAGTTGCGAAGTCTCAAGTTGTAGAGTTTCTAGCTGTGGAGTTTCTAGTTGCGGAGTTTCTAGTTGCGGAGTTTCTAGTTGCGGAGTTTTTAGTTGTGTAGTTTTAGTTGTGGAGTCTCTAGTTGTGGAGTTTCTTGTTGTTGATTTTCTATCTGTGGAGTTTCTATTTGCGGAGTTTCTAGTTGCAGAGTTTCTAGTTGTGGATTTTCTAGCTGTGGAATTTCCGCTTGCAGAGTTTTTAGTTGCGGTGTTTCTAAGTGTGGAGTTTCTAGTTGTTGAGTTTGTAGTTGCCGAGTTCTTTAGTTGCGAAGTCTCAAGTTGTAGAGTTTCTAGCTGTGGAGTTTCTAGTTGCGGAGATTCTAGTTGCGGAGTTTCTAGTTGTGGATTTTTTAGTTGTGGAGTCTCTACTTGTGGACTTTCTAGTTGTGGAGTGTGTACTTGTTGAGTTTCTAGTTGTGGAGTTTCTATTTGTTGTTTTTAGTTTTCGTGTTTGTAGTTGTAGATTTTCTAGTTGCAGAGTTTTTAGTTTTGGAGTATCTAGTTGCGGAGTCTCTAATTGTGCAGTCTCTAGTTTTGGAGTCTCTAGTTGTGGAGTTTCTGGTTGTGGAGTTTATAGTTGTGGAATTTCTACCTGTGGAGATTCTACTTGCGGAGTTTCTAGTTGCAGAGTTTCTAGTGGTGGAGTTTCTAGTTGTGGAGTTTTAGTTGTGGAGTTTAAAGTTGTGGAATTTGTAGGTGTGGAGTTTCTAGTTGTGGAGTTTCTAGTTTTCGGGTTTCTAGTTACGGAGTTTCTAGTTGTGGAGTTTCTAGTTGTGGAGTTTCTAGTTGTGGAGCTTTAGTTGAGTTGTGGAGCTCTAGTTGTGGAGTTTCTAGTTGTGGAGTGTCTACTTGTGGAGTTTCTAGTTGTGGAGTTTCTAGCTGTGGAGTTTCTAGTTGCAGGGTTTCTAGTTTCGGAGTTTTCTAGTTGTGGAGTTTCTAGTAGCGGAGTTTCTAGTTGCGGAGTTTCAAGTTGTGGAGTTTCTAGTTGTGGAGTTTCTAGTTGTGGAAATTTTAGTTGTGGAGTTTCTAATTGTGGAGCTTCTTGATGGGGAGTTTCTAGTTGTGAAGTTTCTAGTTGTGGATTTTCGAGTTGTGGAGTTTCTAGTTGCGAAGTTTCTAGTTGGGGAGTTTCTACTTGAGTTTATAGTTGCGGATTTTCTAGTTGCAGAGTTTTAAGTTGTCTTGTTTCTAGTTGCAAAGTCTCTAGTTGTGGAGTTTCTAGTTGCGGAGTTTCTAGCTGTGGAGTTTCTAGTTGCGGAGTCTCTAGTTGTGCAGTCTCTGGTTTTGGAGTCTCTAGTTGTGGAGTTTCTAGTTGTGGAGTTTCTAGCTGTGGAGTTTCAAGTTGCGGAGTCTCTAGTTGTGCAGTCTCTAGCTGTGGAGTCTCTGGCTGTGGAGTTTTTAGTTGTGGAGTTTCTAGTTGTGGAGTTTCTATTTGCTGAGTTTCTTGTTGCGGAGTTTCTAGTTGTGGATTTTCTGGCTGTGGAGTTTCTAGTTGCGGAGTTTCTAGTTGTGGAGTTTCTAGTTGTGAGGTTTGTAGTTGTTGAGTTTCTAGTTTTCGAGTTTCTAGTTGTGGAGTCTCTAGTTGTGGAGTTTCTAGTTGTGAAGTTTCCAGTTGCGAAGTCTCAAGTTGTTGAGTTTCTAGTTGTGGAGTTTCTAGTTGTGGGGTTCGTAGTTGTGGGGTTCGTAGTTGTGCAGTTTCTAATTGTGGAGTATCTACTTGTGGAGTTTCCATTTGTGGTCTTTCTAGCTGTGGAGTTTCTAGTTGCGGAGTTTCTAGATGCAGAGTTTCTAGTTGCGGAGTTTTCTAGTTGTGGAGATTCTAGTGGCGGAGTTTCTAGTGGCGGAGTTCCAAGTTGTGGAGTTTCTAGTTGTGGAGTTTCTAGTTGTGGAATTTGTAGTTGTGGAGTATATAGGTGTGGTGTTTCAAGTTGTGGAATTTCTAGTGGCGGAGTTTCTAGTTGTAGAGTTTCTAGTTGCGGAGTTTTCTAGTTGTGGAGTTTCTAGTTGCGGAGTTTCTAGTTGCGGAGCTTCAAGTTGTGGAGTTTCTAGTTGTGGAATTTCAAGTTGTGGAGTCTCTAGTGGCGGAGTGAGTTTCTAGTTGCGTAGTTTCTGTTTGTGGAGTTTCTAGTTGCGGAGGCAGTAGTTGTGGAGTTTCTAGTTGTGGAGTTTCTAGTTGTGGAGTTTCTAGGGTTTGAATTTCTAGTTGCCGAGTTCTTTAGTTGCGAAGTCTCAAGTTGTGGAGTTTCTAGCTGTGAAGTTTCTAGTTGCGGAGTTTCTAGTTGCGGAGTTTCTAGTTGTGGAGTTTTTAGTTGAGGAGTCTCTTGTTGTGGGGTCTCTAGTTGTGGAGTTTCTAGTTGTGGAGTGTCTACTTGTGGAGTTTCTAGTTGTGGAGTTTCTAGTTGTGGAGTTTCTAGTCGTGGAGTCTGTAGTTGTGGAGTAGCTATTTGTTGAGTCTCTAGTTGTGGAATTTCTAGTTGTGGAGTTTCTAGTTGTGGAGTTTCTAGTTGTGGAATTTCAAGTTGTGGAGTCTCTAGTGGCGGAGTGAGTTTCTAGTTGCGGAGTTTCTGTTTGTGGAGTTTCTAGTTGCGGAGCCAGTAGTTGTGGAGTTTCTAGTTGTGGAGTTTCTAGTTGCGGAGTTTCTAGTTGTGGAGTTTCTAGTGTTTGAATTTCTAGTTGCCGAGTTCTTTAGTTGCGAAGTCTCAAGTTGTGGAGTTTCTAGCTGTGAAGTTTCTAGTTGCGGAGTTTCTAGTTGCGGAGTTTCTAGTTGTGGAGTTTTTATTTGAGGAGTCTCTAGTTGTGGAGTTTCTAGTTGTGGAGTTTCTAGTTGTTGAGTTTCTTGTAGTTGAGTTTCTAGTTGCCGAGTTTCTAGTTGCGAAATCTCAAGTCGTGGAGTTTCTAGCTGTGGGGTTTCTAGTTGCGGAGTTTCTAGTTGCGGAGTTTCTAGTTGTGGATTTTGTAGTTGTGGAGTATATAGCTGTGGTGTTTCAAGTTGTGGAATTTCTAGTGGCGGAGTTTCTAGTTGTAGAGTTTCTAGTTGCGGAGTTTTCTAGTTGTTGAGTTTCTAGTTGCGGAGTTTCTAGTTGCGGAGCTTCAAGTTGTGGAGTTTCTAGTTGTGAAGTTTCTAGTTGTGGAGTTTGTAGTTGTGGAGTTTGTAGTTGTGGAGTATCTAGTTGTGGGCTTTCAAGTTGTGGAGTTTCTAGTTGTGGAGTTTCTAGTTGCGGAGTTTTCTAGTTGCGGAGTCTGTAGTTGTGGAGTTTCTAGTTGTGGAATTTCTAGTTACGGAGTTTCTAGTTGCGGAGTTTCAAGTTGTGGAGTTTCTAGTTGTGGACTTTCTAGCTGTGGAGTTTCTAGTTGCGGAGTTTTTAGTTGTGGAGTTTCTGGTTGTGGAGTTTCTAGTTCTGGAGTCTGTAGTTGTGGAGTATCTATTTGTTGGGTTTAAAGTTGTGGAGTTTCTAGTTGTGGAGTTTCTAGTTGTTGAGTTTCTTGTAGTTGAGTTTCTAGTTGCCGAATTTCTAGTTGCGAAATCTCAAGTCGTGGAGTTTCTAGCTGTGGGGTTTCTAGTTGCGGAGTTTCTAGTTGCGGAGTTTCTAGTTGTGGATTTTGTAGTTGTGGAGTATATAGTTGTGGTGTTTCAAGTTGTGGAGTTTCTAGTTGCGGAGTTTCTAGTTGCAGAGTTTCTAGTTCCGGAGTTTTCTAGTTGTGGAGTTTCTAGTTGCGGAGTTTCTAGTTGTGGAGCTTCAAGTTGTGGAGTTTCTCGTTGTGGAGTTTCTAGTTGTGGAGTTTGTAGTTGTGGAGTATCTAGTTGTTGATTTTCTAGCTGTGGAGTTTCTATTTGCGGAGTTTCTAGCTGCAGAGTTTCTAGTTGTGGATTTTCTAGCCGTGGAATTTCTGGTTGCAGAGTTTTTAGTTGCGGTGTTTCTAGTTGTGGAGTTTCTAGTTGTTGAGTTTCTAGTTGCCGAGTTCTTTAGTTGCGAAGTCTCAAGTTGTAGAGTTTCTAGCTGTGGAGTTTCTAGTTGCGGAGTTTCTAGTTGCGGAGTTTCTAGTTGCGGAGTTTTTAGTTGTGTAGTTTTAGTTGTGGAGTCTCTAGTTGTGGAGTTTCTTGTTGTTGATTTTCTATCTGTGGAGTTTCTATTTGCGGAGTTTCTAGTTGCAGAGTTTCTAGTTGTGGATTTTCTAGCTGTGGAATTTCCGCTTGCAGAGTTTTTAGTTGCGGTGTTTCTAAGTGTGGAGTTTCTAGTTGTTGAGTTTGTAGTTGCCGAGTTCTTTAGTTGCGAAGTCTCAAGTTGTAGAGTTTCTAGCTGTGGAGTTTCTAGTTGCGGAGTTTCTAGTTGCGGAGTTTCTAGTTGTGGATTTTTTAGTTGTGGAGTCTCTACTTGTGGACTTTCTAGTTGTGGAGTGTGTACTTGTTGAGTTTCTAGTTGTGGAGTTTCTATTTGTTGTTTTTAGTTTTCGTGTTTGTAGTTGTAGATTTTCTAGTTGCAGAGTTTTTAGTTTTGGAGTATCTAGTTGCGGAGTCTCTAATTGTGCAGTCTCTAGTTTTGGAGTCTCTAGTTGTGGAGTTTCTGGTTGTGGAGTTTATAGTTGTGGAATTTCTACCTGTGGAGATTCTACTTGCGGAGTTTCTAGTTGCAGAGTTTCTAGTGGTGGAGTTTCTAGTTGTGGAGTTTTAGTTGTGGAGTTTAAAGTTGTGGAATTTGTAGGTGTGGAGTTTCTAGTTGTGGAGTTTCTAGTTTTCGGGTTTCTAGTTACGGAGTTTCTAGTTGTGGAGTTTCTAGTTGTGGAGTTTCTAGTTGTGGAGCTTTAGTTGAGTTGTGGAGCTCTAGTTGTGGAGTTTCTAGTTGTGGAGTGTCTACTTGTGGAGTTTCTAGTTGTGGAGTTTCTAGCTGTGGAGTTTCTAGTTGCAGGGTTTCTAGTTTCGGAGTTTTCTAGTTGTGGAGTTTCTAGTAGCGGAGTTTCTAGTTGCGGAGTTTCAAGTTGTGGAGTTTCTAGTTGTGGAGTTTCTAGTTGTGGAAATTTTAGTTGTGGAGTTTCTAATTGTGGAGCTTCTTGATGGGGAGTTTCTAGTTGTGAAGTTTCTAGTTGTGGATTTTCGAGTTGTGGAGTTTCTAGTTGCGAAGTTTCTAGTTGGGGAGTTTCTACTTGAGTTTATAGTTGCGGATTTTCTAGTTGCAGAGTTTTAAGTTGTCTTGTTTCTAGTTGCAAAGTCTCTAGTTGTGGAGTTTCTAGTTGCGGAGTTTCTAGCTGTGGAGTTTCTAGTTGCGGAGTCTCTAGTTGTGCAGTCTCTGGTTTTGGAGTCTCTAGTTGTGGAGTTTCTAGTTGTGGAGTTTCTAGCTGTGGAGTTTCAAGTTGCGGAGTCTCTAGTTGTGCAGTCTCTAGCTGTGGAGTCTCTGGCTGTGGAGTTTTTAGTTGTGGAGTTTCTAGTTGTGGAGTTTCTATTTGCTGAGTTTCTTGTTGCGGAGTTTCTAGTTGTGGATTTTCTGGCTGTGGAGTTTCTAGTTGCGGAGTTTCTAGTTGTGGAGTTTCTAGTTGTGAGGTTTGTAGTTGTTGAGTTTCTAGTTTTCGAGTTTCTAGTTGTGGAGTCTCTAGTTGTGGAGTTTCTAGTTGTGAAGTTTCCAGTTGCGAAGTCTCAAGTTGTTGAGTTTCTAGTTGTGGAGTTTCTAGTTGTGGGGTTCGTAGTTGTGGGGTTCGTAGTTGTGCAGTTTCTAATTGTGGAGTATCTACTTGTGGAGTTTCCATTTGTGGTCTTTCTAGCTGTGGAGTTTCTAGTTGCGGAGTTTCTAGATGCAGAGTTTCTAGTTGCGGAGTTTTCTAGTTGTGGAGATTCTAGTGGCGGAGTTTCTAGTGGCGGAGTTCCAAGTTGTGGAGTTTCTAGTTGTGGAGTTTCTAGTTGTGGAATTTGTAGTTGTGGAGTATATAGGTGTGGTGTTTCAAGTTGTGGAATTTCTAGTGGCGGAGTTTCTAGTTGTAGAGTTTCTAGTTGCGGAGTTTTCTAGTTGTGGAGTTTCTAGTTGCGGAGTTTCTAGTTGCGGAGCTTCAAGTTGTGGAGTTTCTAGTTGTGGAATTTCAAGTTGTGGAGTCTCTAGTGGCGGAGTGAGTTTCTAGTTGCGTAGTTTCTGTTTGTGGAGTTTCTAGTTGCGGAGGCAGTAGTTGTGGAGTTTCTAGTTGTGGAGTTTCTAGTTGTGGAGTTTCTAGGGTTTGAATTTCTAGTTGCCGAGTTCTTTAGTTGCGAAGTCTCAAGTTGTGGAGTTTCTAGCTGTGAAGTTTCTAGTTGCGGAGTTTCTAGTTGCGGAGTTTCTAGTTGTGGAGTTTTTAGTTGAGGAGTCTCTTGTTGTGGGGTCTCTAGTTGTGGAGTTTCTAGTTGTGGAGTGTCTACTTGTGGAGTTTCTAGTTGTGGAGTTTCTAGTTGTGGAGTTTCTAGTCGTGGAGTCTGTAGTTGTGGAGTAGCTATTTGTTGAGTCTCTAGTTGTGGAATTTCTAGTTGTGGAGTTTCTAGTTGTGGAGTTTCTAGTTGTGGAATTTCAAGTTGTGGAGTCTCTAGTGGCGGAGTGAGTTTCTAGTTGCGGAGTTTCTGTTTGTGGAGTTTCTAGTTGCGGAGCCAGTAGTTGTGGAGTTTCTAGTTGTGGAGTTTCTAGTTGCGGAGTTTCTAGTTGTGGAGTTTCTAGTGTTTGAATTTCTAGTTGCCGAGTTCTTTAGTTGCGAAGTCTCAAGTTGTGGAGTTTCTAGCTGTGAAGTTTCTAGTTGCGGAGTTTCTAGTTGCGGAGTTTCTAGTTGTGGAGTTTTTATTTGAGGAGTCTCTAGTTGTGGAGTTTCTAGTTGTGGAGTTTCTAGTTGTTGAGTTTCTTGTAGTTGAGTTTCTAGTTGCCGAGTTTCTAGTTGCGAAATCTCAAGTCGTGGAGTTTCTAGCTGTGGGGTTTCTAGTTGCGGAGTTTCTAGTTGCGGAGTTTCTAGTTGTGGATTTTGTAGTTGTGGAGTATATAGTTGTGGTGTTTCAAGTTGTGGAGTTTCTAGTTGCGGAGTTTCTAGTTGCAGAGTTTCTAGTTCCGGAGTTTTCTAGTTGTGGAGTTTCTAGTTGCGGAGTTTCTAGTTGTGGAGCTTCAAGTTGTGGAGTTTCTCGTTGTGGAGTTTCTAATTGTTGTTTTTAGTTTTCGTGTTTGTAGTTGTAGATTTTCTAGTTGCAGAGTTCCTAGTTTTGGAGTATCTAGTTTTGGAGTCCCTAGTTGTGGAGTTTCTGGTTGTGGAGTTTATAGTTGTGGAATTTCTAACTGTGGAGATTCTACTTGCGGAATTTCTAGTTGCAGAGTTTCTAGTTGTGGAGTTTCTAGTTGTGGAGTTTTAGTTGTGGAGTTTAAAGTTGTGGAATTTATAGGTGTGGAGTTTCTAGTTGTGGAGTTTCTAGTTTTCGGGTTTCTAGTTACGGAGTTTCTAGTTGTGGAGTTTCTAGTTGTGGAGCTTTTAGTTGAGTTGTGGAGCTCTAGTTGTGGAGTTTCTAGTTGTGGAGTGTCTACTTGTGGAGTTTCTAGTTGTGGAGTTTCTAGCTGTGGAGTTTCTAGTTGCAGGGTTTCTAGTTTCGGAGTTTTCTAGTTGTGGAGTTTCTAGTTGCGGAGTTTCTAGTTGCGGAATTTCAGGTTGTGGAGTTTCTAGTTGTGGAGTTTCTAGTTGTGGAGTTTTAAGTTGTGGAGTTTCTAATTGTGGAGCTTCTTGATGGGGAGTTTCTAGTTGTGAAGTTTCTAGTAGTGGATTTTCGAGTTGTGGAGTTTCTAGTTGCGAAGTTTCTAGTTGGGGAGTTTCTACTTGAGTTTATAGTGGCGGATTTTCTAGTTGCAGAGTTTTAAGTTGTCGAGTTTCTAGTTGCAAAGTCTCTAGTTGTGGAGTTTCTAGTTGCGAAGTTTCTAGCTGTGGAGTTTCTAGTTGCGGAGTCTCTAGTTGTGCAGTCTCTAGTTTTGGAGTTTCTAGTTGTGGAGTTTCTATTTGCTGAGTTTCTTGTTGCGGAGTTTATAGTTGTGGATTTTCTGGCTGTGGAGTTTCTAGTTGTGGAGTTTCTAGTTGTGGAGTTTCTAGTTGTGAGGTTTGTAGTTGTTGAGTTTCTAGTTTTCGAGTTTCTAGTTGTGGAGTCTCTAGTTGTGGAGTTTCTAGTTGTGAAGTTTCTAGTTGCGAAGCCTGAAGTTGTTGAGTTTCTAGTTGTGGAGTTTCTAGTTGTGGGGTTTGTAGTTGTGGGGTTCGTAGTTGTGCAGTTTCTAGTTGTGGAGTATCTACTTGTGGAGTTTCCATTTGTGGTGTTTCTAGCTGTGGAGTTTCTAGTTGCGGAGTTTCTCGATGCAGAGTTTCTAGTTGCGGAGTTTTCTAGTTGTGGAGATTCTAGTGGCGGAGTTTCTAGTTGCGGAGTTCCAAGTTGTGGAGTTTCTAGTTGTGGAGTTTCTAGTTGTGGAATTTGTAGTTGTGGAGTATATAGCTGTGGTGTTTCAAGTTGTGGAATTTCTAGTGGCGGAGTTTCTAGTTGTAGAGTTTCTAGTTGCGGAGTTTTCTAGTTGTGGAGTTTCTAGTTGCGGAGTTTCTAGTTGCGGAGTTTCTAGTTGTGGAATTTCTAGTTACGGAGTTTCTAGTTGTGGAGCTTTTAGTTGAGGAGTCTCTAGTTGTTGAGTCTGTAGTTGTGGAATTTCTAGTTGTGGAGTATCTAGTTGTGGAGTTTCTAGTTGTGGAATTTCAAGTTGTGGAGTCTCTAGTGGCGGAGTGAGTTTCTAGTTGCGGAGTTTCTGTTTGTGGAGTTTCTAGTTGCGGAGCCAGTAGTTGTGGAGTTTCTAGTTGTGGAGTTTCTAGTTGTGGAGTTTCTAGTGTTTGAATTTCTAGTTGCCGAGTTCTTTAGTTGCGAAGTCTCAAGTTGTGGAGTTTCTAGCTGTGAAGTTTCTGGTTGCGGAGTTTCTAGTTGCGGAGTTTCTAGTTGTGGAGTTTTTAGTTGAGGAGTCTCTAGTTGTGGGGTCTCTAGTTGTGGAGTTTCTAGTTGTGGAGTCTCTAGTTGAGGAGTTTCGAGTTGTGGAGTTTCTAGCTGTGGAGTTTTTCGTCGCGGAGTTTCTAGTTGCAGAGTTTCTAGTAGCGGAGTTTTCTAGTTGTGGAGATTCTAGTGGCGGAGTTTCTAGTTGCGGAGTTTCAAGTTGTGGAGTTTCTAGTTGTGGCCTTTCTAGCTGTGGAGTTTCTAGTTGCAGAGTTTTTAGTTGTGGAGTTTCTGGTTGTGGAGTTTCGTGTTCTGGAGTCTGTAGTTGTGGAGTATCTATTTGTTGGGTTTAAAGCTGTGGAGTTTCTAGTTGTGGAGTTTCTAGTTGTTGAGTTTCTTGTAGTTGAGTTTCTAGTTGCCGAGTTTCTAGTTGCGAAATCTCAAGTCGTGGAGTTTCTAGCTGTGGAGTTTCTAGTTGCGGAGTTTCTAGTTGCGGAGTTTCTAGTTGTGGATTTTGTAGTTGTGGAGTATATTGTTGTGGTGTTTCAAGTTGTGGAGTTTCTAGTTGCGGAGTTTCTAGTTGCAGAGTTTCTAGTTCCGGAGTTTTCTAGTTGAGGAGTTTCTAGTTGCGGAGTTTCTAGTTGTGGAGCTTCAAGTTGTGGAGTTTCTCGTTGTGGAGTTTCTAGTTGTGGAGTTTGTAGTTGTGGAGTATCTAGTTGTGGACTTTCAAGTTGTGGAGTTTCTAGTTGTGGAGTTTCTAGTTGTTAATTTTCTAGCTGTGGAGTTTCTATTTGCGGAGTTTCTAGCTGCAGAGTTTCTAGTTGTGGACTTTCTAACTGTGGAATTTCTGGTTGCAGAGTTTTTAGTTGCGGCGTTTCTAGTTGTGGAGTTTCTAGTTGTTGAGTTTCTAGTTGCCGAGTTCTTTAGTTGCGAAGTCTCAAGTTGTAGAGTTTCTAGCTGTGGAGTTTCTAGTTGCGGAGTTTCTAGTTGCGGAGTTTCTAGTTGCGGAGTTTCTAGTTGTGCAGTTTTAGTTGTGGAGTCTCTAGTTGTGGAGTTTCTTGTTGTTGATTTTCTATCTGTGGAGTTTCTATTTGCGGAGTTTCTAGTTGTGGATTTTCTAGCTGTGGAATTTCTGCTTGCAGAGTTTTTAGTTGCGGTGTTTCTAGTTGTGGAGTTTCTAGTTGTTGAGTTTGTAGTTGCCGAGTTCTTTAGTTGCGAAGTCTCAAGTTGTAGAGTTTCTAGCTGTGGAGTTTCTAGTTGCAGAGTTTCTAGTTGCGGAGTTTCTAGTTGTGGATTTTTTAGTTGTGGAGTCTCTAGTTGTGGACTTTCTAGTTGTGGAGTGTCTACTTGTTGAGTTTCTAGTTGTGGAGTTTCTATTTGTTGTTTTTAGTTTTCGAGTTTGTAGTTGTAGATTTTCTAGTTGCAGAGTTCCTAGTTTTGGAGTATCTAGTTGCGGAGTCTCTAATTGTGCAGTCTCTAGTTTTGGAGTTTCTAGTTGTGGAGTTTCTAGTTGTGGAGTTTTAGTTGTGGAGTTTAAAGTTGTGGAATTTATAGGTGTGGAGTTTCTAGTTGTGCAGTTTCTAGTTTTCGGGTTTCTAGTTACGGAGTTTCTAGTTGTGGAGTTTCTAGTTGTGGAGTTTCTAGTTGTGGAGCTTTTAGTTGAGTTGTGGAGCTGTAGTTGTAGAGTTTCTAGTTGTGGAGTGTCTACTTGTGGAGTTTCTAGTTGTGGAGTTTCTAGCTGTGGAGTTTCTGGTTGCAGGGTTTCTAGTTTCGGAGTTTTCTAGTTGTGGAGTTTCTAGTTGCGGAGTTTCTGGTTGCGGAGTTTCAAGTTGTGGAGTTTCTAGTTGTGGAGTTTCTAGTTGTGGAGTTTTAAGTTGTGGAGTTTCTAATTGTGGAGCTTCTTGATGGGGAGTTTCTAGTTGTGAAGTTTCTAGTAGTGGATTTTCAAGTTGTGGAGTTTCTAGTTGCGAAGTTTCTAGTTGGGGAGTTTCTACTTGAGTTTATAGTGGCGAATTTTCTAGTTGCAGAGTTTTAAGTTGTCGAGTTTCTAGTTGCAAAGTCTCTAGTCGTGGAGTTTCTAGTTGCGGAGTTTCTAGCTGTGGAGTTTCTAGTTGCAGAGTCTCTAGTTGTGCAGTCTCTAGTTTTGGAGTTTCTAGTTGTGGAGTTTCTATTTGCTGAGTTTCTTGTTGCAGAGTTTCTAGTTGTGGATTTTCTGGCTGTGGAGTTTCTAGTTGTGGAGTTTCTAGTTGTGAGGTTTGTAGTTGTTGAGTTTCTAGTTTTCGAGTTTCTAGTTGTGGAGTCTCTAGTTGTGGAGTTTCTAGTTGTGAAGTTTCTAGTTGCGAAGTCTCAAGTTGTTGAGTTTCTAGTTGTGGAGTTTCTAGTTGTGGGGTTCGTAGTTGTGGGGTTCGTAGTTGTGCAGTTTCTAGTTGTGGAGTATCTACTTGTGGAGTTTCCATTTGTGGTGTTTCTAGCTGTGGAGTTTCTAGTTGCGGAGTTTCTAGTTGTGGAGAATCTAGTGGCGGAGTTTCTAGTTGCCGAGTTCCAAGTTGTGGAGTTTCTAGTTGTGGAGTTTCTAGTTGTGGAATTTGTAGTTGTGGAGTATATAGCTGTGGTGTTTCAAGTTGTGGAATTTCTAGTGGCGGAGTTTCTAGTTGTAGAGTTTCTAGTTGCGGAGTTTTCTAGTTGTTGAGTTTCTAGTTGCGGAGTTTCTAGTTGCGGAGCTTCAAGTTGTGGAGTTTCTAGTTGTGAAGTTTCTAGTTGTGGAGTTTGTAGTTGTGGAGTATCTAGTTGTGGGCTTTCAAGTTGTGGAGTTTCTAGTTGTGGAGTTTCTAGTTGCGGAGTTTTCTAGTTGCGGAGTCTGTAGTTGTGGAGTTTCTAGTTGTGGAATTTCTAGTTACGGAGTTTCTAGTTGCGGAGTTTCAAGTTGTGGAGTTTCTAGTTGCGGAGTTTTTAGTTGTGGAGTTTCTGGTTGTGGAGTTTCTAGTTCTGGAATCTGTAGTTGTGGAGTATCTATTTGTTGGGTTTGAAGTTGTGGAGTTTCTAGTTGTTTAGTTTCTTGTAGTAGAGTTTCTAGTTGCCGAGTTTCTAGTTGCGAATTCTCAAGTCGTGGAGTTTCTAGCTGTGGGGTTTCTAGTTGCGGAGTTTCTAGTTGCGGAGTTTCTAGCTGTGGATTTTGTAGATGTGGAGTATATAGTTGTGGTGTTTCAAGTTGTGGAGTTTCTAGTTGCGGAGTTTCTAGTTGCAGAGTTTCTAGTTCCGGAGTTTTCTAGTTGTGGAGTTTCTAGTTGCGGAGTTTCTAGTTGTGGAGCTTCAAGTTGTGGAGTTTCTCGTTGTGGAGTTTCTATTTGTTGTTTTTAGTTTTCGAGTTTGTAGTTGTAGATTTTCTAGTTGCAGAGTTCCTAGTTTTGGAGTATCTAGTTGCGGAGTCTCTAATTGTGCAGTCTCTAGTTTTGGAGTCTCTAGTTGTGGAGTTTCTGGTTGTGGAGTTTATAGTTGTGGAATTTCTAACTGTGGAGATTCTACTTGCGGAGTTTCTAGTTGCAGAGTTTCTAGTTGTGGAGTTTCTAGTTGTGGAGTTTTAGTTGTGGAGTTTAAAGTTGTGGAATTTATAGGTGTGGAGTTTCTAGTTGTGCAGTTTCTAGTTTTCGGGTTTCTAGTTACGGAGTTTCTAGTTGTGGAGTTTCTAGTTGTGGAGTTTCTAGTTGTGGAGCTTTTAGTTGAGTTGTGGAGCTCTAGTTGTGGAGTTTCTAGTTGTGGAGTGTCTACTTGTGGAGTTTCTAGTTGTGGAGTTTCTAGCTGTGGAGTTTCTAGTTGCAGGGTTTCTAGTTTCGGAGTTTTCTAGTTGTGGAGTTTCTAATTGCGGAGTTTCTAGTTGCGGAGTCTCTAGTTGTGCAGTCTCTAGTTTTGGAGTTTCTAGTTGTGGAGTTTCTATTTGCTGAGTTTCTTGTTGCGGAGTTTATAGTTGTGGATTTTCTGGCTGTGGAGTTTCTAGTTGTGGAGTTTCTAGTTGTGGAGTTTCTAGTTGTGAGGTTTGTAGTTGTTGAGTTTCTAGTTTTCGAGTTTCTAGTTGTGGAGTCTCTAGTTGTGGAGTTTCTAGTTGTGAAGTTTCTAGTTGCGAAGCCTGAAGTTGTTGAGTTTCTAGTTGTGGAGTTTCTAGTTGTGGGGTTTGTAGTTGTGGGGTTCGTAGTTGTGCAGTTTCTAGTTGTGGAGTATCTACTTGTGGAGTTTCCATTTGTGGTGTTTCTAGCTGTGGAGTTTCTAGTTGCGGAGTTTCTCGATGCAGAGTTTCTAGTTGCGGAGTTTTCTAGTTGTGGAGATTCTAGTGGCGGAGTTTCTAGTTGCGGAGTTCCAAGTTGTGGAGTTTCTAGTTGTGGAGTTTCTAGTTGTGGAATTTGTAGTTGTGGAGTATATAGCTGTGGTGTTTCAAGTTGTGGAATTTCTAGTGGCGGAGTTTCTAGTTGTAGAGTTTCTAGTTGCGGAGTTTTCTAGTTGTGGAGTTTCTAGTTGCGGAGTTTCTAGTTGCGGAGTTTCTAGTTGTGGAATTTCTAGTTACGGAGTTTCTAGTTGTGGAGCTTTTAGTTGAGGAGTCTCTAGTTGTTGAGTCTGTAGTTGTGGAATTTCTAGTTGTGGAGTATCTAGTTGTGGAGTTTCTAGTTGTGGAATTTCAAGTTGTGGAGTCTCTAGTGGCGGAGTGAGTTTCTAGTTGCGGAGTTTCTGTTTGTGGAGTTTCTAGTTGCGGAGCCAGTAGTTGTGGAGTTTCTAGTTGTGGAGTTTCTAGTTGTGGAGTTTCTAGTGTTTGAATTTCTAGTTGCCGAGTTCTTTAGTTGCGAAGTCTCAAGTTGTGGAGTTTCTAGCTGTGAAGTTTCTGGTTGCGGAGTTTCTAGTTGCGGAGTTTCTAGTTGTGGAGTTTTTAGTTGAGGAGTCTCTAGTTGTGGGGTCTCTAGTTGTGGAGTTTCTAGTTGTGGAGTCTCTAGTTGAGGAGTTTCGAGTTGTGGAGTTTCTAGCTGTGGAGTTTTTCGTCGCGGAGTTTCTAGTTGCAGAGTTTCTAGTAGCGGAGTTTTCTAGTTGTGGAGATTCTAGTGGCGGAGTTTCTAGTTGCGGAGTTTCAAGTTGTGGAGTTTCTAGTTGTGGCCTTTCTAGCTGTGGAGTTTCTAGTTGCAGAGTTTTTAGTTGTGGAGTTTCTGGTTGTGGAGTTTCGTGTTCTGGAGTCTGTAGTTGTGGAGTATCTATTTGTTGGGTTTAAAGCTGTGGAGTTTCTAGTTGTGGAGTTTCTAGTTGTTGAGTTTCTTGTAGTTGAGTTTCTAGTTGCCGAGTTTCTAGTTGCGAAATCTCAAGTCGTGGAGTTTCTAGCTGTGGAGTTTCTAGTTGCGGAGTTTCTAGTTGCGGAGTTTCTAGTTGTGGATTTTGTAGTTGTGGAGTATATTGTTGTGGTGTTTCAAGTTGTGGAGTTTCTAGTTGCGGAGTTTCTAGTTGCAGAGTTTCTAGTTCCGGAGTTTTCTAGTTGAGGAGTTTCTAGTTGCGGAGTTTCTAGTTGTGGAGCTTCAAGTTGTGGAGTTTCTCGTTGTGGAGTTTCTAGTTGGGGAGTTTGTAGTTGTGGAGTATCTAGTTGTGGACTTTCAAGTTGTGGAGTTTCTAGTTGTGGAGTTTCTAGTTGTTAATTTTCTAGCTGTGGAGTTTCTATTTGCGGAGTTTCTAGCTGCAGAGTTTCTAGTTGTGGACTTTCTAGCTGTGGAATTTCTGGTTGCAGAGTTTTTAGTTGCGGCGTTTCTAGTTGTGGAGTTTCTAGTTGTTGAGTTTCTAGTTGCCGAGTTCTTTAGTTGCGAAGTCTCAAGTTGTAGAGTTTCTAGCTGTGGAGTTTCTAGTTGCGGAGTTTCTAGTTGCGGAGTTTCTAGTTGCGGAGTTTCTAGTTGTGCAGTTTTAGTTGTGGAGTCTCTAGTTGTGGAGTTTCTTGTTGTTGATTTTCTATCTGTGGAGTTTCTATTTGCGGAGTTTCTAGTTGTGGATTTTCTAGCTGTGGAATTTCTGCTTGCAGAGTTTTTAGTTGCGGTGTTTCTAGTTGTGGAGTTTCTAGTTGTTGAGTTTGTAGTTGCCGAGTTCTTTAGTTGCGAAGTCTCAAGTTGTAGAGTTTCTAGCTGTGGAGTTTCTAGTTGCAGAGTTTCTAGTTGCGGAGTTTCTAGTTGTGGATTTTTTAGTTGTGGAGTCTCTAGTTGTGGACTTTCTAGTTGTGGAGTGTCTACTTGTTGAGTTTCTAGTTGTGGAGTTTCTATTTGTTGTTTTTAGTTTTCGAGTTTGTAGTTGTAGATTTTCTAGTTGCAGAGTTCCTAGTTTTGGAGTATCTAGTTGCGGAGTCTCTAATTGTGCAGTCTCTAGTTTTGGAGTCTCTAGTTGTGGAGTTTCCGGTTGTGGAGTTTATAGTTGTGGAATTTCTAACTGTGGAGATTCTACTTGCGGAGTTTCTAGTTGCAGAGTTTCTAGTTGTGGAGTTTCTAGTTGTGGAGTTTTAGTTGTGGAGTTTAAAGTTGTGGAATTTATAGGTGTGGAGTTTCTAGTTGTGCAGTTTCTAGTTTTCGGGTTTCTAGTTACGGAGTTTCTAGTTGTGGAGTTTCTAGTTGTGGAGTTTCTAGTTGTGGAGCTTTTAGTTGAGTTGTGGAGCTGTAGTTGTAGAGTTTCTAGTTGTGGAGTGTCTACTTGTGGAGTTTCTAGTTGTGGAGTTTCTAGCTGTGGAGTTTCTGGTTGCAGGGTTTCTAGTTTCGGAGTTTTCTAGTTGTGGAGTTTCTAGTTGCGGAGTTTCTGGTTGCGGAGTTTCAAGTTGTGGAGTTTCTAGTTGTGGAGTTTCTAGTTGTGGAGTTTTAAGTTGTGGAGTTTCTAATTGTGGAGCTTCTTGATGGGGAGTTTCTAGTTGTGAAGTTTCTAGTAGTGGATTTTCAAGTTGTGGAGTTTCTAGTTGCGAAGTTTCTAGTTGGGGAGTTTCTACTTGAGTTTATAGTGGCGAATTTTCTAGTTGCAGAGTTTTAAGTTGTCGAGTTTCTAGTTGCAAAGTCTCTAGTCGTGGAGTTTCTAGTTGCGGAGTTTCTAGCTGTGGAGTTTCTAGTTGCAGAGTCTCTAGTTGTGCAGTCTCTAGTTTTGGAGTTTCTAGTTGTGGAGTTTCTATTTGCTGAGTTTCTTGTTGCAGAGTTTCTAGTTGTGGATTTTCTGGCTGTGGAGTTTCTAGTTGTGGAGTTTCTAGTTGTGAGGTTTGTAGTTGTTGAGTTTCTAGTTTTCGAGTTTCTAGTTGTGGAGTCTCTAGTTGTGGAGTTTCTAGTTGTGAAGTTTCTAGTTGCGAAGTCTCAAGTTGTTGAGTTTCTAGTTGTGGAGTTTCTAGTTGTGGGGTTCGTAGTTGTGGGGTTCGTAGTTGTGCAGTTTCTAGTTGTGGAGTATCTACTTGTGGAGTTTCCATTTGTGGTGTTTCTAGCTGTGGAGTTTCTAGTTGCGGAGTTTCTAGTTGTGGAGAATCTAGTGGCGGAGTTTCTAGTTGCCGAGTTCCAAGTTGTGGAGTTTCTAGTTGTGGAGTTTCTAGTTGTGGAATTTGTAGTTGTGGAGTATATAGCTGTGGTGTTTCAAGTTGTGGAATTTCTAGTGGCGGAGTTTCTAGTTGTAGAGTTTCTAGTTGCGGAGTTTTCTAGTTGTTGAGTTTCTAGTTGCGGAGTTTCTAGTTGCGGAGCTTCAAGTTGTGGAGTTTCTAGTTGTGAAGTTTCTAGTTGTGGAGTTTGTAGTTGTGGAGTATCTAGTTGTGGGCTTTCAAGTTGTGGAGTTTCTAGTTGTGGAGTTTCTAGTTGCGGAGTTTTCTAGTTGCGGAGTCTGTAGTTGTGGAGTTTCTAGTTGTGGAATTTCTAGTTACGGAGTTTCTAGTTGCGGAGTTTCAAGTTGTGGAGTTTCTAGTTGCGGAGTTTTTAGTTGTGGAGTTTCTGGTTGTGGAGTTTCTAGTTCCGGAATCTGTAGTTGTGGAGTATCTATTTGTTGGGTTTGAAGTTGTGGAGTTTCTAGTTGTTTAGTTTCTTGTAGTAGAGTTTCTAGTTGCCGAGTTTCTAGTTGCGAATTCTCAAGTCGTGGAGTTTCTAGCTGTGGGGTTTCTAGTTGCGGAGTTTCTAGTTGCGGAGTTTCTAGCTGTGGATTTTGTAGATGTGGAGTATATAGTTGTGGTGTTTCAAGTTGTGGAGTTTCTAGTTGCGGAGTTTCTAGTTGCAGAGTTTCTAGTTCCGGAGTTTTCTAGTTGTGGAGTTTCTAGTTGCGGAGTTTCTAGTTGTGGAGCTTCAAGTTGTGGAGTTTCTCGTTGTGGAGTTTCTATTTGTTGTTTTTAGTTTTCGAGTTTGTAGTTGTAGATTTTCTAGTTGCAGAGTTCCTAGTTTTGGAGTATCTAGTTGCGGAGTCTCTAATTGTGCAGTCTCTAGTTTTGGAGTCTCTAGTTGTGGAGTTTCTGGTTGTGGAGTTTATAGTTGTGGAATTTCTAACTGTGGAGATTCTACTTGCGGAGTTTCTAGTTGCAGAGTTTCTAGTTGTGGAGTTTCTAGTTGTGGAGTTTTAGTTGTGGAGTTTAAAGTTGTGGAATTTATAGGTGTGGAGTTTCTAGTTGTGCAGTTTCTAGTTTTCGGGTTTCTAGTTACGGAGTTTCTAGTTGTGGAGTTTCTAGTTGTGGAGTTTCTAGTTGTGGAGCTTTTAGTTGAGTTGTGGAGCTCTAGTTGTGGAGTTTCTAGTTGTGGAGTGTCTACTTGTGGAGTTTCTAGTTGTGGAGTTTCTAGCTGTGGAGTTTCTAGTTGCAGGGTTTCTAGTTTCGGAGTTTTCTAGTTGTGGAGTTTCTAATTGCGGAGTTTCTAGTTGCGGAGTTTCAAGTTGTGGAGTTTGTAGTTGTGGAGTTTCTAGTTGTGGAGTTTTAAGTTGTGGAGTTTCTAATTGTGGAGCTTCTTGATGGGGAGTTTCCAGTTGTGAAGTTTCTAGTAGTGGATTTTCGAGTTGTGGAGTTTCTAGTTGCGAAGTTTCTAGTTGGGGAGTTTCTACTTGAGTTTATAGTGGCGGATTTTCTAGTTGCAGAGTTTTAAGTTGTCGAGTTTCTAGTTGCAAAGTCTCTAGTTGTGGAGTTTCTAGTTGCGGAGTTTCTAGCTGTGGAGTTTCTAGTTGCGGAGTCTCTAGTTGTGCAGTCTCTAGTTTTGGAGTTTCTAGTTGTGGAGTTTCTATTTGCTGAGTTTCTTGTTGCGGAGTTTCTAGTTGTGGATTTTCTGGCTGTGGAGTTTCTAGTTGTGGAGTTTCTAGTTGTTGAGTTTGTAGTTGCCGAGTTCTTTAGTTGCGAAGTCTCAAGTTGTGGAGTTTCTAGCTGTGAAGTTTCTGGTTGCGGAATTTCTAGTTGCGGAGTTTCTAGTTGTGGAGTTTTTAGTTGAGGAGTCTCTAGTTGTGGGGTCTCTAGTTGTGGAGTTTCTAGTTGTGGAGTCTCTAGTTGGGGAGTTTCGAGTTGTGGAGTTTCTAGCTGTGGAGTTTTTCATCGCGGAGTTTCTAGTTGCAGAGTTTCTAGTAGCGGAGTTTTCTAGTTGTGGAGTTTCTAGTTGTGGACTTTCGAGCTGTGGAGTTTCTAGTTGCGGAGTTTTTAGTTGTGGAGTTTCTGGTTGTGGAGTTTCTAGTTCTGGAGTCTGTAGTTGTGGAGTATCTATTTGTTGGGTTTAAAGCTGTGGAGTTTCTAGTTGTGGAGTTTCCAGTTGTTGAGTTTCTTGTAGTTGAGTTTCTAGTTACCGAGTTTCTAGTTGCGAAATCTCAAGTCGTGGAGTTTCTAGCTGTGGAGTTTCTAGTTGCGGAGTTTCTAGTTGTGGATTTTGTAGTTGTGGAGTATATAGTTGTGGTGTTTCAAGTTGTGGAGTTTCTAGTTGCGGAGTTTCTAGTTGCAGAGTTTCTAGTTCCGGAGTTTTCTAGTTGTGGAGTTTCTAGTTGCGGAGTTTCTAGTTGTGGAGCTTCAAGTTGTGGAGTTTCTCGTTGTGGAGTTTCTAGTTGTGGAGTTTGTAGTTGTGGAGTATCTAGTTGTGGACTTTCAAGTTGTGGAGTTTCTAGTTGTGGAGTTTCAAGTTGTTAATTTTCTAGCTGTGGAGTTTCTAATTGCGGAGTTTCTAGCTGCAGAGTTTCTAGTTGTGGATTTTCTAGCTGTGGAATTTCTGGTTGCAGAGTTTTTAGTTGCGGCGTTTCTAGTTGTGGAGTTTCTAGTTGTTGAGTTTCTAGTTGCCGAGTTCTTTAGTTGCGAAGTCTCAAGTTGTAGAGTTTCTAGCTGTGGAGTTTCTAGTTGCGGAGTTTCTAGTTGCGGAGTTTCTAGTTGTGCAGTTTTAGTTGTGGAGTCCCTAGTTGTGGAGTTTCTTGTTGTTGATTTCCTATCTGTGGAGTTTCTATTTGCGGAGTTTCTAGTTGCAGAGTTTCTAGTTGTGGATTTTCTAGCTGTGGAATTTCTGCTTGCAGAGTTTTTAGTTGCGGTGTTTCTAGTTGTGGAGTTTCTAGTTGTTGAGTTTGTAGTTGCCGAGTTCTTTAGTTGCGAAGTCTCAAGTTGTAGAGTTTCTAGCTGTGGAGTTTCTAGTTGCAGAGTTTCTAGTTGCGGAGTTTCTAGTTGTGGATTTTTGAGTTGTGGAGTCTCTAGTTGTGGACTTTCTAGTTGTGGAGTGTCTACTTGTTGAGTTTCTAGTTGTGGAGTTTCTATTTGTTGTTTTTAGTTTTCGAGTTTGTAGTTGTAGATTTTCTAGTTGCAGAGTTCCTAGTTTTGGAGTATCTAGTTGCGGAGTCTCTAATTGTGCAGTCTCTAGTTTTGGAGTTTCTGGTTGTGGAGTTTATAGTTGTGGAATTTCTAACTGTGGAGATTCTACTTGCGGAGTTTCTAGTTGCAGAGTTTCTAGTTGTGGAGTTTCTAGTTGTGGAGTTTTAGTTGTGGAGTTTAAAGTTGTGGAATTTATAGGTGTGGAGTTTCTAGTTGTGGAGTTTCTAGTTTTAGGGTTTCTAGTTACGGAGTTTCTAGTTGTGGAGTTTCTAGTTGTGGAGTTTCTAGTTGTGGAGCTTTTAGTTGAGTTGTGGAGCTCTAGTTGTGGAGTTTCTAGTTGTGGAGTGTCTACTTGTGGAGTTTCTAGTTGTGGAGCTTCTAGCTGTGGAGTTTCTAGTTGCAGGGTTTCTAGTTTCGGAGTTTTCTAGTTGTGGAGTTTCTAGTTGCGGAGTTTTTAGTTGCGGAGTTTCAAGTTGTGGAGTTTCTAGTTGTGGAGTTTCTAGTTGTGGAGTTTTAAGTTGTGGAGTTTCTAATTGTGGAGCTTCTTGATGGGGAGTTTCTAGTTGTGAAGTTTCTAGTAGTGGATTTTCGAGTTGTGGAGTTTCTAGTTGCGAAGTTTCTAGTTGGGGAGTTTCTACTTGAGTTTATAGTGGCGGATTTTCTAGTTGCAGAGTTTTAAGTTGTCGAGTTTCTAGTTGCAAAGTCTCTAGTTGTGGAGTTTCTAGTTGCGGAGTTTCTAGCTGTGGAGTTTCTAGTTGCGGAGTCTCTAGTTGTGCAGTCTCTAGTTTTGGAGTTTCTAGTTGGGGAGTTTCTATTTGCTGAGTTTCTAGTTGCGGAGTTTATAGTTGTGGATTTTCTGGCTGTGGAGTTTCTAGTTGTGGAGTTTCTAGTTGTGGAGTTTCTAGTTGTGAGGTTTGTAATTGTTGAGTTTCTAGTTTTCGAGTTTCTAGTTGTGGAGTCTCTAGTTGTGGAGTTTCTAGTTGTGAAGTTTCTAGTTGCGAAGCCTGAAGTTGTTGAGTTTCTAGTTGTGGAGTTTCTAGTTGTGGGGTTCGTAGTTGTGGGGTTCGTAGTTGTGCAGTTTCTAGTTGTGGAGTATCTACTTGTGGAGTTTCCATTTATGGTGTTTCTAGCTGTGGAGTTTCTAGTTGCGGAGTTTCTCGATGCAGAGTTTCTAGTTGCGGAGTTTTCTAGTTGTGGAGATTCTAGTGGCGGAGTTTCTAGTTGCGGAGTTCCAAGTTGTGGAGTTTCTAGTTGTGGAGTTTCTAGTTGTGGAATTTGTAGTTGTGGAGTATATAGCTGTGGTGTTTCAAGTTGTGGAATTTCTAGTGGCGGAGTTTCTAGTTGTAGAGTTTCTAGTTGCGGAGTTTTCTAGTTGTGGAGTTTCTAGTTGCGGAGTTTCTAGTTGCGGAGCTTCAAGTTGTGGAGTTTGTAGTTGTGGAGTATCTAGTTGTGGGCTTTCAAGTTGTTTAGTTTCTAGTTGTGGAGTTTCTAGTTGCGGAGTTTTCTAGTTGCGGAGTCTGTAGTTGTGGAGTTTCTAGTTGTGGAATTTCTAGTTACGGAGTTTCTAGTTGTGGAGCTTTTAGTTGAGGAGTCTCTAGTAGTTGAGTCTGTAGTTGTGGAATTTCTAGTTGTGGAGTTTCTAGTTGTGGAGTTTCTAGTTGTGGAATTTCAAGTTGTGGAGTCTCTAGTGGCGGAGTGAGTTTCTAGTTGCGGAGTTTCTGTTTGTGGAGTTTCTAGTTGCGGAGCCAGTAGTTGTGGAGTTTGTAGTTGTGGAGTTTCTAGTTGTGGAGTTTCTAGTGTTTGAATTTCTATGTCCGAGTTCTTTAGTTGCGAAGTCTCAAGTTGTGGAGTTTCTAGCTGTGAAGTTTCTGGTTGCGGAGTTTCTAGTTGCGGAGTTTCTAGTTGTGGAGTTTTTAGTTGAGGAGTCTCTAGTTGTGGGGTCTCTAGTTGTGGAGTTTCTAGTTGTGGAGTCTCTAGTTGAGCAGTTTCGAGTTGTGGAGTTTCTAGCTGTGGAGTTTTTCGTCGCGGAGTTTCTAGTTGCAGAGTTTCTAGTAGCGGAGTTTTCTAGTTGTGGAGATTCTAGTGGCGGAGTTTCTAGCTGCGGAGTTTCAAGTTGTGGAGTTTCTAGTTGTGGCCTTTCTAGCTGTGGAGTTTCTAGTTGCAGAGTTTTTAGTTGTGGAGTTTCTGGTTGTGGAGTTTCGTGTTCTGGAGTCTGTAGTTGTGGAGTATCTATTTGTTGGGTTTAAAGCTGTGGAGTTTCTAGTTGTGGAGTTTCTAGTTGTTGAGTTTCTTGTAGTTGAGTTTCTAGTTGCCGAGTTTCTAGTTGCGAAATCTCAAGTCGTGGAGTTTCTAGCTGTGGAGTTTCTAGTTGCGGAGTTTCTAGTTGCGGAGTTTCTAGTTGTGGATTTTGTAGTTGTGGAGTATATTGTTGTGGTGTTTCAAGTTGTGGAGTTTCTAGTTGCGGAGTTTCTAGTTGCAGAGTTTCTAGTTCCGGAGTTTTCTAGTTGTGGAGTTTCTAGTTGCGGAGTTTCTAGTTGTGGAGCTTCAAGTTGTGGAGTTTCTCGTTGTGGAGTTTCTAGTTGTGGAGTTTGTAGTTGTGGAGTATCTAGTTGTGGACTTTCAAGTTGTGGAGTTTCTAGTTGTGGAGTTTTTAGTTGTTAATTTTCTAGCTGTGGAGTTTCTATTTGCGGAGTTTCTAGCTGCAGAGTTTCTAGTTGTGGACTTTCTAGCTGTGGAATTTCTGGTTGCAGAGTTTTTAGTTGCGGCGTTTCTAGTTGTGGAGTTTCTAGTTGTTGAGTTTCTAGTTGCCGAGTTCTTTAGTTGCGAAGTCTCAAGTTGTAGAGTTTCTAGCTGTGGAGTTTCTAGTTGCGGAGTTTCTAGTTGCGGAGTTTCTAGTTGCGGAGTTTCTAGTTGTGCAGTTTTAGTTGTGGAGTCTCTAGTTGTGGAGTTTCTTGTTGTTGATTTTCTATCTGTGGAGTTTCTATTTGCGGAGTTTCTAGTTGTGGATTTTCTAGCTGTGGAATTTCTGCTTGCAGAGTTTTTAGTTGCGGTGTTTCTAGTTGTGGAGTTTCTAGTTGTTGAGTTTGTAGTTGCCGAGTTCTTTAGTTGCGAAGTCTCAAGTTGTAGAGTTTCTAGCTGTGGAGTTTCTAGTTGCAGAGTTTCTAGTTGCGGAGTTTCTAGTTGTGGATTTTTTAGTTGTGGAGTCTCTAGTTGTGGACTTTCTAGTTGTGGAGTGTCTACTTGTTGAGTTTCTAGTTGTGGAGTTTCTATTTGTTGTTTTTAGTTTTCGAGTTTGTAGTTGTAGATTTTCTAGTTGCAGAGTTCCTAGTTTTGGAGTATCTAGTTGCGGAGTCTCTAATTGTGCAGTCTCTAGTTTTGGAGTCTCTAGTTGTGGAGTTTCCGGTTGTGGAGTTTATAGTTGTGGAATTTCTAACTGTGGAGATTCTACTTGCGGAGTTTCTAGTTGCAGAGTTTCTAGTTGTGGAGTTTCTAGTTGTGGAGTTTTAGTTGTGGAGTTTAAAGTTGTGGAATTTATAGGTGTGGAGTTTCTAGTTGTGCAGTTTCTAGTTTTCGGGTTTCTAGTTACGGAGTTTCTAGTTGTGGAGTTTCTAGTTGTGGAGTTTCTAGTTGTGGAGCTTTTAGTTGAGTTGTGGAGCTGTAGTTGTGGAGTTTCTAGTTGTGGAGTGTCTACTTGTGGAGTTTCTAGTTGTGGAGTTTCTAGCTGTGGAGTTTCTGGTTGCAGGGTTTTAGTTTCGGAGTTTTCTAGTTGTGGAGTTTCTAGTTGCGGAGTTTCTGGTTGCGGAGTTTCAAGTTGTGGAGTTTCTAGTTGTGGAGTTTCTAGTTGTGGAGTTTTAAGTTGTGGAGTTTCTAATTGTGGAGCTTCTTGATGGGGAGTTTCTAGTTGTGAAGTTTCTAGTAGTGGATTTTCAAGTTGTGGAGTTTCTAGTTGCGAAGTTTCTAGTTGGGGAGTTTCTACTTGAGTTTATAGTGGCGGATTTTCTAGTTGCAGAGTTTTAAGTTGTCGAGTTTCTAGTTGCAAAGTCTCTAGTTGTGGAGTTTCTAGTTGCGGAGTTTCTAGCTGTGGAGTTTCTAGTTGCAGAGTCTCTAGTTGTGCAGTCTCTAGTTTTGGAGTTTCTAGTTGTGGAGTTTCTATTTGCTGAGTTTCTTGTTGCGGAGTTTCTAGTTGTGGATTTTCTGGCTGTGGAGTTTCTAGTTGTGGAGTTTCTAGTTGTAAGGTTTGTAGTTGTTGAGTTTCTAGTTTTCGAGTTTCTAGTTGTGGAGTCTCTAGTTGTGGAGTTTCTAGTTGTGAAGTTTCTAGTTGCGAAGTCTCAAGTTGTTGAGTTTCTAGTTGTGGAGTTTCTAGTTGTGGGGTTCGTAGTTGTGGGGTTCGTAGTATTGCAGTTTCTAGTTGTGGAGTATCTACTTGTGGAGTTTCCATTTGTGGTGTTTCTAGCTGTGGAGTTTCTAGTTGCGGAGTTTCTAGTTGTGGAGAATCTAGTGGCGGAGTTTCTAGTTGCCGAGTTCCAAGTTGTGGAGTTTCTAGTTGTGGAGTTTCTAGTTGCGGAGTTTTCTAGTTGCGGAGTCTGTAGTTGTGGAGTTTCTAGTTGTGGAATTTCTAGTTACGGAGTTTCTAGTTGCGGAGTTTCAAGTTGTGGAGTTTCTAGTTGTGGACTTTCTAGCTGTGGAGTTTCTAGTTGCGGAGTTTTTAGTTGTGGAGTTTCTGGTTGTGGAGTTTCTAGTTCTGGAGTCTGTAGTTGTGGAGTATCTATTTGTTGGGTTTGAAGTTGTGGAGTTTCTAGTTGTGGAGTTTCTAGTTGTTGAGTTTCTTGTAGTTGAGTTTCTAGTTGCCGAGTTTCTAGTTGCGAAATCTCAAGTCGTGGAGTTTCTAGCTGTGGGGTTTCTAGTTGCGGAGTTTCTAGTTGCGGAGTTTCTAGTTGTGGATTTTGTAGATGTGGAGTATATAGTTGTGGTGTTTCAAGTTGTGGAGTTTCTAGTTGCGGAGTTTCTAGTTGCAGAGTTTCTAGTTCCGGAGTTTTCTAGTTGTGGAGTTTCTAGTTGCGGAGTTTCTAGTTGTGGAGCTTCAAGTTGTGGAGTTTCTCGTTGTGGAGTTTCTATTTGTTGTTTTTAGTTTTCGAGTTTGTAGTTGTAGATTTTCTAGTTGCAGAGTTCCTAGTTTTGGAGTATCTAGTTGCGGAGTCTCTAATTGTGCAGTCTCTAGTTTTGGAGTCTCTAGTTGTGGAGTTTCTGGTTGTGGAGTTTATAGTTGTGGAATTTCTAACTGTGGAGATTCTACTTGCGGAGTTTCTAGTTGCAGAGTTTCTAGTTGTGGAGTTTCTAGTTGTGGAGTTTTAGTTGTGGAGTTTCTAGTTGTGGAGTTTCTAGTTTTCGGGTTTCAAGTTACGGAGTTTCTAGTTGTGGAGTTTCTAGTTGTGGAGTTTCTAGTTGTGGAGCTTTTAGTTGAGTTGTGGAGCTCTAGTTGTGGAGTTTCTAGTTGTGGAGTGTCTACTTGTGGAGTTTCTAGTTGTGGAGTTTCTAGCTGTGGAGTTTCTAGTTGCAGGGTTTCTAGTTTCGGAGTTTTCTAGTTGTGGAGTTTCTAGTTGCGGAGTTTCTAGTTGCGGAGTTTAGAGTTGTGGAGTTTCTAGTTGTGGAGTTTCTAGTTGTGGAGTTTTAAGTTGTGGAGTTTCTAATTGTGGAGCTTCTTGATGGGGAGTTTCCAGTTGTGAAGTTTCTAGTAGTGGATTTTCGAGTTGTGGAGTTTCTAGTTGCGAAGTTTCTAGTTGGGGAGTTTCTACTTGAGTTTATAGTGGCGGATTTTCTAGTTGCAGAGTTTTAAGTTGTCGAGTTTCTAGTTGCAAAGTCTCTAGTTGTGGAGTTTCTAGTTGCGGAGTTTCTAGCTGTGGAGTTTCTAGTTGCGGAGTCTCTAGTTGTGCAGTCTCTAGTTTTGGAGTTTCTAGTTGTGGAGTTTCTATTTGCTGAGTTTCTTGTTGCGGAGTTTCTAGTTGTGGATTTTCTGGCTGTGGAGTTTCTAGTTGTGGAGTTTCTAGTCGTGGAGTTTCTAGTTGTGAGGTTTGTAGTTGTTGAGTTTCTAGTTTTCGAGTTTCTAGTTGTGGAGTCTCTAGTTGTGGAGTTTCTAGTTGTGAAGTTTCTAGTTGCGAAGTCTCAAGTTGTTGAGTTTCTAGTTGTGGAGTTTCTAGTTGCGGAGTTTTCTAGTTGTGGAGTTTCTAGTTGCGGAGTTTCTAGTTGCGGAGCTTCAAGTTGTGGAGTTTCTAGTTGTGAAGTTTCTAGTTGTGGAGTTTGTAGTTGTGGAGTATCTAGTTGTGGGCTTTCAAGTTGTGGAGTTTCTAGTTGTGGAGTTTCTAGTTGCGGAGTTTTCTAGTTGCGGAGTCTGTAGTTGTGGAGTTTCTAGTTGTGGAATTTCTAGTTACGGAGTTTCTAGTTGTGGAGCTTTTAGTTGAGGAGTCTCTAGTTGTTGAGTCTGTAGTTGTGGAATTTCTAGTTGTGGAGTTTCTAGTTGTGGAGTTTCTAGTTGTGGAATTTCAAGTTGTGGAGTCTCTAGTGGCGGAGTGAGTTTCTAGTTGCGGAGTTTCTGTTTGTGGAGTTTCTAGTTGCGGAGCCAGTAGTTGTGGAGTTTCTAGTTGTGGAGTTTCTAGTTGTGGAGTTTCTAGTGTTTGAATTTCTAGTTGCCGAGTTCTTTAGTTGCGAAGTCTCAAGTTGTGGAGTTTCTAGCTGTGAAGTTTCTGGTTGCGGAATTTCTAGTTGCGGAGTATCTAGTTGTGGAGTTTTTAGTTGAGGAGTCTCTAGTTGTGGGGTCTCTAGTTGTGGAGTTTCTAGTTGTGGAGTCTCTAGTTGGGGAGTTTCGAGTTGTGGAGTTTCTAGCTGTGGAGTTTTTCATCGCGGAGTTTCTAGTTGCAGAGTTTCTAGTAGCGGAGTTTTCTAGTTGTGGAGATTCTAGTGGCGGAGTTTCTAGTTGCGTAGTTTCAAGTTGTGGAGTTTCTAGTTGTGGACTTTCGAGCTGTGGAGTTTCTAGTTGCGGAGTTTTTAGTTGTGGAGTTTCTGGTTGTGGAGTTTCTAGTTCTGGAGTCTGTAGTTGTGGAGTATCTATTTGTTGGGTTTAAAGCTGTGGAGTTTCTAGTTGTGGAGTTTCCAGTTGTTGAGTTTCTTGTAGTTGAGTTTCTAGTTACCGAGTTTCTAGTTGCGAAATCTCAAGTCGTGGAGTTTCTAGCTGTGGAGTTTCTAGTTGCGGAGTTTCTAGTTGCGGAGTTTCTAGTTGTGGATTTTGTAGTTGTGGAGTATATAGTTGTGGTGTTTCAAGTTGTGGAGTTTCTAGTTGCGGAGTTTCTAGTTGCAGAGTTTCTAGTTCCGGAGTTTTCTAGTTGTGGAGTTTCTAGTTGCGGAGTTTCTAGTTGTGGAGCTTCAAGTTGTGGAGTTTCTCGTTGTGGAGTTTCTAGTTGTGGAGTTTGTAGTTGTGGAGTATCTAGTTGTGGACTTTCAAGTTGTGGAGTTTCTAGTTGTGGAGTTTCAAGTTGTTAATTTTCTAGCTGTGGAGTTTCTAATTGCGGAGTTTCTAGCTGCAGAGTTTCTAGTTGTGGATTTTCTAGCTGTGGAATTTCTGGTTGCAGAGTTTTTAGTTGCGGCGTTTCTAGTTGTGGAGTTTCTAGTTGTTGAGTTTCTAGTTGCCGAGTTCTTTAGTTGCGAAGTCTCAAGTTGTAGAGTTTCTAGCTGTGGAGTTTCTAGTTGCGGAGTTTCTAGTTGCGGAGTTTCTAGTTGTGCAGTTTTAGTTGTGGAGTCTCTAGTTGTGGAGTTTCTTGTTGTTGATTTTCTATCTGTGGAGTTTCTATTTGCGGAGTTTCTAGTTGCAGAGTTTCTAGTTGTGGATTTTCTAGCTGTGGAATTTCTGCTTGCAGAGTTTTTAGTTGCGGTGTTTCTAGTTGTGGAGTTTCTAGTTGTTGAGTTTGTAGTTGCCGAGTTCTTTAGTTGCGAAGTCTCAAGTTGTAGAGTTTCTAGCTGTGGAGTTTCTAGTTGCAGAGTTTCTAGTTGCGGAGTTTCTAGTTGTGGATTTTTGAGTTGTGGAGTCTCTAGTTGTGGACTTTCTAGTTGTGGAGTGTCTACTTGTTGAGTTTCTAGTTGTGGAGTTTCTATTTGTTGTTTTTAGTTTTCGAGTTTGTAGTTGTAGATTTTCTAGTTGCAGAGTTCCTAGTTTTGGAGTATCTAGTTGCGGAGTCTCTAATTGTGCAGTCTCTAGTTTTGGAGTTTCTGGTTGTGGAGTTTATAGTTGTGGAATTTCTAACTGTGGAGATTCTACTTGCGGAGTTTCTAGTTGCAGAGTTTCTAGTTGTGGAGTTTCTAGTTGTGGAGTTTCTAGTTGTGGAGCTTTTAGTTGAGTTGTGGAGCTCTAGTTGTGGAGTTTCTAGTTGTGGAGTGTCTACTTGTGGAGTTTTTAGTTGTGGAGTTTCTAGCTGTGGAGTTTCTAGTTGCAGGGTTTCTAGTTTCGGAGTTTTCTAGTTGTGGAGTTTCTAGTTGCGGAGTTTCTAGTTGCGGAGTTTCAAGTTGTGGAGTTTCTAATTGTGGAGCTTCTTGATGGGGAGTTTCCAGTTGTGAAGTTTCTAGTAGTGGATTTTCGAGTTGTGGAGTTTCTAGTTGCGAAGTTTCTAGTTGGGGAGTTTCTACTTGAGTTTATAGTGGCGGATTTTCTAGTTGCAGAGTTTTAAGTTGTCGAGTTTCTAGTTGCAAAGTCTCTAGTTGTGGAGTTTCTAGTTGCGGAGTTTCTAGCTGTGGAGTTTCTAGTTGCGGAGTCTCTAGTTGTGCAGTCTCTAGTTTTGGAGTTTCTAGTTGTGGAGTTTCTATTTGCTGAGTTTCTTGTTGCGGAGTTTCTAGTTGTGGATTTTCTGGCTGTGGAGTTTCTAGTTGTGGAGTTTCTAGTCGTGGAGTTTCTAGTTGTGAGGTTTGTAGTTGTTGAGTTTCTAGTTTTCGAGTTTCTAGTTGTGGAGTCTCTAGTTGTGGAGTTTCTAGTTGTGAAGTTTCTAGTTGCGAAGTCTCAAGTTGTTGAGTTTCTAGTTGTGGAGTTTCTAGTTGCGGAGTTTTCTAGTTGTGGAGTTTCTAGTTGCGGAGTTTCTAGTTGCGGAGCTTCAAGTTGTGGAGTTTCTAGTTGTGAAGTTTCTAGTTGTGGAGTTTGTAGTTGTGGAGTATCTAGTTGTGGGCTTTCAAGTTGTGGAGTTTCTAGTTGTGGAGTTTCTAGTTGCGGAGTTTTCTAGTTGCGGAGTCTGTAGTTGTGGAGTTTCTAGTTGTGGAATTTCTAGTTACGGAGTTTCTAGTTGTGGAGCTTTTAGTTGAGGAGTCTCTAGTTGTTGAGTCTGTAGTTGTGGAATTTCTAGTTGTGGAGTTTCTAGTTGTGGAGTTTCTAGTTGTGGAATTTCAAGTTGTGGAGTCTCTAGTGGCGGAGTGAGTTTCTAGTTGCGGAGTTTCTGTTTGTGGAGTTTCTAGTTGCGGAGCCAGTAGTTGTGGAGTTTCTAGTTGTGGAGTTTCTAGTTGTGGAGTTTCTAGTGTTTGAATTTCTAGTTGCCGAGTTCTTTAGTTGCGAAGTCTCAAGTTGTGGAGTTTCTAGCTGTGAAGTTTCTGGTTGCGGAATTTCTAGTTGCGGAGTATCTAGTTGTGGAGTTTTTAGTTGAGGAGTCTCTAGTTGTGGGGTCTCTAGTTGTGGAGTTTCTAGTTGTGGAGTCTCTAGATGGGGAGTTTCGAGTTGTGGAGTTTCTAGCTGTGGAGTTTTTCATCGCGGAGTTTCTAGTTGCAGAGTTTCTAGTAGCGGAGTTTTCTAGTTGTGGAGATTCTAGTGGCGGAGTTTCTAGTTGCGTAGTTTCAAGTTGTGGAGTTTCTAGTTGTGGACTTTCGAGCTGTGGAGTTTCTAGTTGCGGAGTTTTTAGTTGTGGAGTTTCTGGTTGTGGAGTTTCTAGTTCTGGAGTCTGTAGTTGTGGAGTATCTATTTGTTGGGTTTAAAGCTGTGGAGTTTCTAGTTGTGGAGTTTCCAGTTGTTGAGTTTCTTGTAGTTGAGTTTCTAGTTACCGAGTTTCTAGTTGCGAAATCTCAAGTCGTGGAGTTTATAGCTGTGGAGTTTCTAGTTGCGGAGCTTCTAGTTGCGGAGTTTCTAGTTGTGGATTTTGTAGTTGTGGAGTATATAGTTGTGGTGTTTCAAGTTGTGGAGTTTCTAGTTGCGGAGTTTCTAGTTGCAGAGTTTCTAGTTCCGGAGTTTTCTAGTTGTGGAGTTTCTAGTTGCGGAGTTTCTAGTTGTGGAGCTTCAAGTTGTGGAGTTTCTCGTTGTGGAGTTTCTAGTTGTGGAGTTTGTAGTTGTGGAGTATCTAGTTGTGGACTTTCAAGTTGTGGAGTTTCTAGTTGTGGAGTTTCAAGTTGTTAATTTTCTAGCTGTGGAGTTTCTAATTGCGGAGTTTCTAGCTGCAGAGTTTCTAGTTGTGGATTTTCTAGCTGTGGAATTTCTGGTTGCAGAGTTTTTAGTTGCGGCGTTTCTAGTTGTGGAGTTTCTAGTTGTTGAGTTTCTAGTTGCCGAGTTCTTTAGTTGCGAAGTCTCAAGTTGTAGAGTTTCTAGCTGTGGAGTTTCTAGTTGCGGAGTTTCTAGTTGCGGAGTTTCTAGTTGTGCAGTTTTAGTTGTGGAGTCTCTAGTTGTGGAGTTTCTTGTTGTTGATTTTCTATCTGTGGAGTTTCTATTTGCGGAGTTTCTAGTTGCAGAGTTTCTAGTTGTGGATTTTCTAGCTGTGGAATTTCTGCTTGCAGAGTTTTTAGTTGCGGTGTTTCTAGTTGTGGAGTTTCTAGTTGTTGAGTTTGTAGTTGCCGAGTTCTTTAGTTGCGAAGTCTCAAGTTGTAGAGTTTCTAGCTGTGGAGTTTCTAGTTGCAGAGTTTCTAGTTGCGGAGTTTCTAGTTGTGGATTTTTGAGTTGTGGAGTCTCTAGTTGTGGACTTTCTAGTTGTGGAGTGTCTACTTGTTGAGTTTCTAGTTGTGGAGTTTCTATTTGTTGTTTTTAGTTTTCGAGTTTGTAGTTGTAGATTTTCTAGTTGCAGAGTTCCTAGTTTTGGAGTATCTAGTTGCGGAGTCTCTAATTGTGCAGTCTCTAGTTTTGGAGTTTCTGGTTGTGGAGTTTATAGTTGTGGAATTTCTAACTGTGGAGATTCTACTTGCGGAGTTTCTAGTTGCAGAGTTTCTAGTTGTGGAGTTTCTAGTTGTGGAGTTTCTAGTTGTGGAGCTTTTAGTTGAGTTGTGGAGCTCTAGTTGTGGAGTTTCTAGTTGTGGAGTGTCTACTTGTGGAGTTTTTAGTTGTGGAGTTTCTAGCTGTGGAGTTTCTAGTTGCAGGGTTTCTAGTTTCGGAGTTTTCTAGTTGTGGAGTTTCTAGTTGCGGAGTTTCTAGTTGCGGAGTTTCAAGTTGTGGAGTTTCTAATTGTGGAGCTTCTTGATGGGGAGTTTCCAGTTGTGAAGTTTCTAGTAGTGGATTTTCGAGTTGTGGAGTTTCTAGTTGCGAAGTTTCTAGTTGGGGAGTTTCTACTTGAGTTTATAGTGGCGGATTTTCTAGTTGCAGAGTTTTAAGTTGTCGAGTTTCTAGTTGCAAAGTCTCTAGTTGTGGAGTTTCTAGTTGCGGAGTTTCTAGCTGTGGAGTTTCTAGTTGCGGAGTCTCTAGTTGTGCAGTCTCTAGTTTTGGAGTTTCTAGTTGTGGAGTTTCTATTTGCTGAGTTTCTTGTTGCGGAGTTTCTAGTTGTGGATTTTCTGGCTGTGGAGTTTCTAGTTGTGGAGTTTCTAGTCGTGGAGTTTCTAGTTGTGAGGTTTGTAGTTGTTGAGTTTCTAGTTTTCGAGTTTCTAGTTGTGGAGTCTCTAGTTGTGGAGTTTCTAGTTGTGAAGTTTCTAGTTGCGAAGTCTCAAGTTGTTGAGTTTCTAGTTGTGGAGTTTCTAGTTGCGGAGTTTTCTAGTTGTGGAGTTTCTAGTTGCGGAGTTTCTAGTTGCGGAGCTTCAAGTTGTGGAGTTTCTAGTTGTGAAGTTTCTAGTTGTGGAGTTTGTAGTTGTGGAGTATCTAGTTGTGGGCTTTCAAGTTGTGGAGTTTCTAGTTGTGGAGTTTCTAGTTGCGGAGTTTTCTAGTTGCGGAGTCTGTAGTTGTGGAGTTTCTAGTTGTGGAATTTCTAGTTACGGAGTTTCTAGTTGTGGAGCTTTTAGTTGAGGAGTCTCTAGTTGTTGAGTCTGTAGTTGTGGAATTTCTAGTTGTGGAGTTTCTAGTTGTGGAGTTTCTAGTTGTGGAATTTCAAGTTGTGGAGTCTCTAGTGGCGGAGTGAGTTTCTAGTTGCGGAGTTTCTGTTTGTGGAGTTTCTAGTTGCGGAGCCAGTAGTTGTGGAGTTTCTAGTTGTGGAGTTTCTAGTTGTGGAGTTTCTAGTGTTTGAATTTCTAGTTGCCGAGTTCTTTAGTTGCGAAGTCTCAAGTTGTGGAGTTTCTAGCTGTGAAGTTTCTGGTTGCGGAATTTCTAGTTGCGGAGTATCTAGTTGTGGAGTTTTTAGTTGAGGAGTCTCTAGTTGTGGGGTCTCTAGTTGTGGAGTTTCTAGTTGTGGAGTCTCTAGATGGGGAGTTTCGAGTTGTGGAGTTTCTAGCTGTGGAGTTTTTCATCGCGGAGTTTCTAGTTGCAGAGTTTCTAGTAGCGGAGTTTTCTAGTTGTGGAGATTCTAGTGGCGGAGTTTCTAGTTGCGTAGTTTCAAGTTGTGGAGTTTCTAGTTGTGGACTTTCGAGCTGTGGAGTTTCTAGTTGCGGAGTTTTTAGTTGTGGAGTTTCTGGTTGTGGAGTTTCTAGTTCTGGAGTCTGTAGTTGTGGAGTATCTATTTGTTGGGTTTAAAGCTGTGGAGTTTCTAGTTGTGGAGTTTCCAGTTGTTGAGTTTCTTGTAGTTGAGTTTCTAGTTACCGAGTTTCTAGTTGCGAAATCTCAAGTCGTGGAGTTTATAGCTGTGGAGTTTCTAGTTGCGGAGCTTCTAGTTGCGGAGTTTCTAGTTGTGGATTTTGTAGTTGTGGAGTATATAGTTGTGGTGTTTCAAGTTGTGGAGTTTCTAGTTGCGGAGTTTCTAGTTGCAGAGTTTCTAGTTCCGGAGTTTTCTAGTTGTGGAGTTTCTAGTTGCGGAGTTTCTAGTTGTGGAGCTTCAAGTTGTGGAGTTTCTCGTTGTGGAGTTTCTAGTTGTGGAGTTTGTAGTTGTGGAGTATCTAGTTGTGGACTTTCAAGTTGTGGAGTTTCTAGTTGTGGAGTTTCAAGTTGTTAATTTTCTAGCTGTGGAGTTTCTAATTGCGGAGTTTCTAGCTGCAGAGTTTCTAGTTGTGGATTTTCTAGCTGTGGAATTTCTGGTTGCAGAGTTTTTAGTTGCGGCGTTTCTAGTTGTGGAGTTTCTAGTTGTTGAGTTTCTAGTTGCCGAGTTCTTTAGTTGCGAAGTCTCAAGTTGTAGAGTTTCTAGCTGTGGAGTTTCTAGTTGCGGAGTTTCTAGTTGCGGAGTTTCTAGTTGTGCAGTTTTAGTTGTGGAGTCTCTAGTTGTGGAGTTTCTTGTTGTTGATTTTCTATCTGTGGAGTTTCTATTTGCGGAGTTTCTAGTTGCAGAGTTTCTAGTTGTGGATTTTCTAGCTGTGGAATTTCTGCTTGCAGAGTTTTTAGTTGCGGTGTTTCTAGTTGTGGAGTTTCTAGTTGTTGAGTTTGTAGTAGCCGAGTTCTTTAGTTGCGAAGTCTCAAGTTGTAGAGTTTCTAGCTGTGGAGTTTCTAGTTGCAGAGTTTCTAGTTGCGGAGTTTCTAGTTGTGGATTTTTGAGTTGTGGAGTCTCTAGTTGTGGACTTTCTAGTTGTGGAGTGTCTACTTGTTGAGTTTCTAGTTGTGGAGTTTCTATTTGTTGTTTTTAGTTTTCGAGTTTGTAGTTGTAGATTTTCTAGTTGCAGAGTTCCTAGTTTTGGAGTATCTAGTTGCGGAGTCTCTAATTGTGCAGTCTCTAGTTTTGGAGTTTCTGGTTGTGGAGTTTATAGTTGTGGAATTTCTAACTGTGGAGATTCTACTTGCGGAGTTTCTAGTTGCAGAGTTTCTAGTTGTGGAGTTTCTAGTTGTGGAGTTTTAGTTGTGGAGTTTAAAGTTGTGGAATTTATAGGTGTGGAGTTTCTAGTTGTGGAGTTTCTAGTTTTCGGGTTTCTAGTTACGGAGTTTCTAGTTGTGGAGTTTCTAGTTGTGGAGTTTCTAGTTGTGGAGCTTTTAGTTGAGTTGTGGAGCTCTAGTTGTGGAGTTTCTAGTTGTGGAGTGTCTACTTGTGGAGTTTCTAGTTGTGGAGCTTCTAGCTGTGGAGTTTCTAGTTGCAGGGTTTCTAGTTTCGGAGTTTTCTAGTTGTGGAGTTTCTAGTTGCGGAGTTTTTAGTTGCGGAGTTTCAAGTTGTGGAGTTTCTAGTTGTGGAATTTCTAGTTGTGGAGTTTTAAGTTGTGGAGTTTCTAATTGTGGAGCTTCTTGATGGGGAGTTTCTAGTTGTGAAATTTCTAGTAGTGGATTTTCGAGTTGTGGAGTTTCTAGTTGCGAAGTTTCTAGTTGGGGAGTTTCTACTTGAGTTTATAGTGGCGGATTTTCTAGTTGCAGAGTTTTAAGTTGTCGAGTTTCTAGTTGCAAAGTCTCTAGTTGTGGAGTTTCTAGTTGCGGAGTTTCTAGCTGTGGAGTTTCTAGTTGCGGAGTCTCTAGTTGTGCAGTCTCTAGTTTTGGAGTTTCTAGTTGGGGAGTTTCTATTTGCTGAGTTTCTTGTTGCGGAGTTTCTAGTTGTGGATTTTCTGGCTGTGGAGTTTCTAGTTGTGGAGTTTCTAGTTGTGGAGTTTCTAGTTGTGAGGTTTGTAATTGTTGAGTTTCTAGTTTTCGAGTTTCTAGTTGTGGAGTCTCTAGTTGTGGAGTTTCTAGTTGTGAAGTTTCTAGTTGCGAAGTCTCAAGTTGTTGAGTTTCTAGTTGTGGAGTTTCTAGTTGTGGGGTTCGTAGTTGTGGGGTTCGTAGTTGTGCAGTTTCTAGTTAAGGAGTATCTACTTGTGGAGTTTCCATTTGTGGTGTTTCTAGCTGTGGAGTTTCTAGATGCAGAGTTTCTAGTTGCGGAGTTTTCTAGTTGTGGAGATTCTAGTGGCGGAGTTTCTAGTTGCGGAGTTCCAAGTTGTGGAGTTTCTAGTTGTGGAGTTTCTAGTTGTGGAATTTGTAGTTGTGGAGTATACAGCTGTGGTGTTTCAAGTTGTGGAATTTCTAGTGGCGGAGTTTCTAGTTGTGGAGTTTCTAGTTGCGGAGTTTTCTAGTTGTGGAGTTTCTAGTTGCGGAGTTTCTAGTTGCGGAGCTTCAAGTTGTGGAGTTTCTAGTTGTGAAGTTTCTAGTTGTGGAGTTTGTAGTTGTGGAGTATCTAGTTGTGGGCTTTCAAGTTGTGGAGTTTCTAGTTGTGGAGTTTCTAGTTGCGGAGTTTTCTAGTTGCGGAGTCTGTAGTTGTGGAGTTTCTAGTTGTGGAATTTCTAGTTACGGAGTTTCTAGTTGTGGAGCTTTTAGTTGAGGAGTCTCTAGTTGTTGAGTCTGTAGTTGTGGAATTTCTAGTTGTGGAGTTTCTAGTTGTGGAATTTCAAGTTGTGGAGTCTCTAGTGGCGGAGTGAGTTTCTAGTTGCGGAGTTTCTGTTTGTGGAGTTTCTAGTTGCGGAGCCAGTAGTTGTGGAGTTTCTAGTTGTGGAGTTTCTAGTTGTGGAGTTTCTAGTGTTTGAATTTCTAGTTGCCGAGTTCTTTAGTTGCGAAGTCTCAAGTTGTGGAGTTTCTAGCTGTGAAGTTTCTGGTTTCGGAGTTTCTAGTTGCGGAGTTTCTAGTTGTGGAGTTTTTAGTTGAGGAGTCTCTAGTTGTGGGGTCTCTAGTTGTGGAGTTTCTAGTTGTGGAGTCTCTAGTTGGGGAGTTTCGAGTTGTGGAGTTTCTAGCTGTGGAGTTTTTCGTCGCGGAGTTTCTAGTTGCAGAGTTTCTAGTAGCGAAGTTTTCTAGTTGTGGAGATTCTAGTGGCGGAGTTTCGAGTTGCGGAGTTTCAAGTTGTGGAGTTTCTAGTTGTGGACTTTCTAGCTGTGGAGTTTCTAGTTGCGGAGTTTTTAGTTGTGGAGTTTCTGGTTGTGGAGTTTCTAGTTCTGGAGTCTGTAGTTGTGGAGTATCTATTTGTTGGGTTTAAAGCTGTGGAGTTTCTAGTTGTGGAGTTTCTAGTTGTTGAGTTTGTTGTAGTTGAGTTTCTAGTTGCCGAGTTTCTAGTTGCGAAATCTCAAGTCGTGGAGTTTCTAGCTGTGGAGTTTCTAGTTGCGGAGTTTCTAGTTGCGGAGTTTCTAGTTGTGGATTTTGTAGTTGTGGAGTATATAGTTGTGGTGTTTCAAGTTGTGGAGTTTCTAGTTGCGGAGTTTCTAGTTGCAGAGTTTCTAGTTCCGGAGTTTTCTAGTTGTGGAGTTTCTAGTTGCGGAGTTTCTAGTTGTGGAGCTTCAAGTTGTGGAGTTTCTCGTTGTGGAGTTTCTAGTTGTGGAGTTTGTAGTTGTGGAGTATCTAGTTGTGGACTTTCAAGTTGTGGAGTTTCTAGTTGTGGAGTTTCTAGTTGTTAATTTTCTAGCTGTGGAGTTTCTATTTGCGGAGTTTCTAGCTGCAGAGTTTCTAGTTGTGGATTTTCTAGCTGTGGAATTTCTGGTTGCAGAGTTTTAGTTGCGGCGTTTCTAGTTGTGGAGTTTCTAGTTGTTGAGTTTCTAGTTGCCGAGTTCTTTAGTTGCGAAGTCTCAAGTTGTAGAGTTTCTAGCTGTGGAGTTTCTAGTTGCGGAGTTTCTAGTTGCGGAGTTTCTAGTTGTGGATTGTTTAGTTGTGGAGTCTCTAGTTGTGGAGTTTCTTGTTGTTGATTTTCTATCTGTGGAGTTTCTATTTGCGGAGTTTCTAGTTGCAGAGTTTCTAGTTGTGGATTTTCTAGCTGTGGAATTTCTGCTTGCAGAGTTTTTAGTTGCGGTGTTTCTAGTTGTGGAGTTTCTAGTTGTTGAGTTTGTAGTTGCCGAGTTCTTTAGTTGCGAAGTCTCAAGTTGTAGAGTTTCTAGCTGTGGAGTTTCTAGTTGCAGAGTTTCTAGTTGCGGAGTTTCTAGTTGTGGATTTTTGAGTTGTGGAGTCTCTAGTTGTGGACTTTCTAGTTGTGGAGTGTCTACTTGTTGAGTTTCTAGTTGTGGAGTTTCTATTTGTTGTTTTTAGTTTTCGAGTTTGTAGTTGTAGATTTTCTAGTTGCAGAGTTCCTAGTTTTGGAGTATCTAGTTGCGGAGTCTCTAATTGTGCAGTCTCTAGTTTTGGAGTTTCTGGTTGTGGAGTTTATAGTTGTGGAATTTCTAACTGTGGAGATTCTACTTGCGGAGTTTCTAGTTGCAGAGTTTCTAGTTGTGGAGTTTCTAGTTGTGGAGTTTCTAGTTGTGGAGCTTTTAGTTGAGTTGTGGAGCTCTAGTTGTGGAGTTTCTAGTTGTGGAGTGTCTACTTGTGGAGTTTTTAGTTGTGGAGTTTCTAGCTGTGGAGTTTCTAGTTGCAGGGTTTCTAGTTTCGGAGTTTTCTAGTTGTGGAGTTTCTAGTTGCGGAGTTTCTAGTTGCGGAGTTTCAAGTTGTGGAGTTTCTAATTGTGGAGCTTCTTGATGGGGAGTTTCCAGTTGTGAAGTTTCTAGTAGTGGATTTTCGAGTTGTGGAGTTTCTAGTTGCGAAGTTTCTAGTTGGGGAGTTTCTACTTGAGTTTATAGTGGCGGATTTTCTAGTTGCAGAGTTTTAAGTTGTCGAGTTTCTAGTTGCAAAGTCTCTAGTTGTGGAGTTTCTAGTTGCGGAGTTTCTAGCTGTGGAGTTTCTAGTTGCGGAGTCTCTAGTTGTGCAGTCTCTAGTTTTGGAGTTTCTAGTTGTGGAGTTTCTATTTGCTGAGTTTCTTGTTGCGGAGTTTCTAGTTGTGGATTTTCTGGCTGTGGAGTTTCTAGTTGTGGAGTTTCTAGTCGTGGAGTTTCTAGTTGTGAGGTTTGTAGTTGTTGAGTTTCTAGTTTTCGAGTTTCTAGTTGTGGAGTCTCTAGTTGTGGAGTTTCTAGTTGTGAAGTTTCTAGTTGCGAAGTCTCAAGTTGTTGAGTTTCTAGTTGTGGAGTTTCTAGTTGCGGAGTTTTCTAGTTGTGGAGTTTCTAGTTGCGGAGTTTCTAGTTGCGGAGCTTCAAGTTGTGGAGTTTCTAGTTGTGAAGTTTCTAGTTGTGGAGTTTGTAGTTGTGGAGTATCTAGTTGTGGGCTTTCAAGTTGTGGAGTTTCTAGTTGTGGAGTTTCTAGTTGCGGAGTTTTCTAGTTGCGGAGTCTGTAGTTGTGGAGTTTCTAGTTGTGGAATTTCTAGTTACGGAGTTTCTAGTTGTGGAGCTTTTAGTTGAGGAGTCTCTAGTTGTTGAGTCTGTAGTTGTGGAATTTCTAGTTGTGGAGTTTCTAGTTGTGGAGTTTCTAGTTGTGGAATTTCAAGTTGTGGAGTCTCTAGTGGCGGAGTGAGTTTCTAGTTGCGGAGTTTCTGTTTGTGGAGTTTCTAGTTGCGGAGCCAGTAGTTGTGGAGTTTCTAGTTGTGGAGTTTCTAGTTGTGGAGTTTCTAGTGTTTGAATTTCTAGTTGCCGAGTTCTTTAGTTGCGAAGTCTCAAGTTGTGGAGTTTCTAGCTGTGAAGTTTCTGGTTGCGGAATTTCTAGTTGCGGAGTATCTAGTTGTGGAGTTTTTAGTTGAGGAGTCTCTAGTTGTGGGGTCTCTAGTTGTGGAGTTTCTAGTTGTGGAGTCTCTAGATGGGGAGTTTCGAGTTGTGGAGTTTCTAGCTGTGGAGTTTTTCATCGCGGAGTTTCTAGTTGCAGAGTTTCTAGTAGCGGAGTTTTCTAGTTGTGGAGATTCTAGTGGCGGAGTTTCTAGTTGCGTAGTTTCAAGTTGTGGAGTTTCTAGTTGTGGACTTTCGAGCTGTGGAGTTTCTAGTTGCGGAGTTTTTAGTTGTGGAGTTTCTGGTTGTGGAGTTTCTAGTTCTGGAGTCTGTAGTTGTGGAGTATCTATTTGTTGGGTTTAAAGCTGTGGAGTTTCTAGTTGTGGAGTTTCCAGTTGTTGAGTTTCTTGTAGTTGAGTTTCTAGTTACCGAGTTTCTAGTTGCGAAATCTCAAGTCGTGGAGTTTATAGCTGTGGAGTTTCTAGTTGCGGAGCTTCTAGTTGCGGAGTTTCTAGTTGTGGATTTTGTAGTTGTGGAGTATATAGTTGTGGTGTTTCAAGTTGTGGAGTTTCTAGTTGCGGAGTTTCTAGTTGCAGAGTTTCTAGTTCCGGAGTTTTCTAGTTGTGGAGTTTCTAGTTGCGGAGTTTCTAGTTGTGGAGCTTCAAGTTGTGGAGTTTCTCGTTGTGGAGTTTCTAGTTGTGGAGTTTGTAGTTGTGGAGTATCTAGTTGTGGACTTTCAAGTTGTGGAGTTTCTAGTTGTGGAGTTTCAAGTTGTTAATTTTCTAGCTGTGGAGTTTCTAATTGCGGAGTTTCTAGCTGCAGAGTTTCTAGTTGTGGATTTTCTAGCTGTGGAATTTCTGGTTGCAGAGTTTTTAGTTGCGGCGTTTCTAGTTGTGGAGTTTCTAGTTGTTGAGTTTCTAGTTGCCGAGTTCTTTAGTTGCGAAGTCTCAAGTTGTAGAGTTTCTAGCTGTGGAGTTTCTAGTTGCGGAGTTTCTAGTTGCGGAGTTTCTAGTTGTGCAGTTTTAGTTGTGGAGTCTCTAGTTGTGGACTTTCTAGTTGTGGAGTGTCTACTTGTTGAGTTTCTAGTTGTGGAGTTTCTATTTGTTGTTTTTAGTTTTCGAGTTTGTAGTTGTAGATTTTCTAGTTGCAGAGTTCCTAGTTTTGGAGTATCTAGTTGCGGAGTCTCTAATTGTGCAGTCTCTAGTTTTGGAGTTTCTGGTTGTGGAGTTTATAGTTGTGGAATTTCTAACTGTGGAGATTCTACTTGCGGAGTTTCTAGTTGCAGAGTTTCTAGTTGTGGAGTTTCTAGTTGTGGAGTTTTAGTTGTGGAGTTTAAAGTTGTGGAATTTATAGGTGTGGAGTTTCTAGTTGTGGAGTTTCTAGTTTTCGGGTTTCTAGTTACGGAGTTTCTAGTTGTGGAGTTTCTAGTTGTGGAGTTTCTAGTTGTGGAGCTTTTAGTTGAGTTGTGGAGCTCTAGTTGTGGAGTTTCTAGTTGTGGAGTGTCTACTTGTGGAGTTTCTAGTTGTGGAGCTTCTAGCTGTGGAGTTTCTAGTTGCAGGGTTTCTAGTTTCGGAGTTTTCTAGTTGTGGAGTTTCTAGTTGCGGAGTTTTTAGTTGCGGAGTTTCAAGTTGTGGAGTTTCTAGTTGTGGAATTTCTAGTTGTGGAGTTTTAAGTTGTGGAGTTTCTAATTGTGGAGCTTCTTGATGGGGAGTTTCTAGTTGTGAAATTTCTAGTAGTGGATTTTCGAGTTGTGGAGTTTCTAGTTGCGAAGTTTCTAGTTGGGGAGTTTCTACTTGAGTTTATAGTGGCGGATTTTCTAGTTGCAGAGTTTTAAGTTGTCGAGTTTCTAGTTGCAAAGTCTCTAGTTGTGGAGTTTCTAGTTGCGGAGTTTCTAGCTGTGGAGTTTCTAGTTGCGGAGTCTCTAGTTGTGCAGTCTCTAGTTTTGGAGTTTCTAGTTGGGGAGTTTCTATTTGCTGAGTTTCTTGTTGCGGAGTTTCTAGTTGTGGATTTTCTGGCTGTGGAGTTTCTAGTTGTGGAGTTTCTAGTTGTGGAGTTTCTAGTTGTGAGGTTTGTAATTGTTGAGTTTCTAGTTTTCGAGTTTCTAGTTGTGGAGTCTCTAGTTGTGGAGTTTCTAGTTGTGAAGTTTCTAGTTGCGAAGTCTCAAGTTGTTGAGTTTCTAGTTGTGGAGTTTCTAGTTGTGGGGTTCGTAGTTGTGGGGTTCGTAGTTGTGCAGTTTCTAGTTAAGGAGTATCTACTTGTGGAGTTTCCATTTGTGGTGTTTCTAGCTGTGGAGTTTCTAGATGCAGAGTTTTTAGTTGCGGAGTTTTCTAGTTGTGGAGATTCTAGTGGCGGAGTTTCTAGTTGCGGAGTTCCAAGTTGTGGAGTTTCTAGTTGTGGAGTTTCTAGTTGTGGAATTTGTAGTTGTGGAGTATACAGCTGTGGTGTTTCAAGTTGTGGAATTTCTAGTGGCGGAGTTTCTAGTTGTGGAGTTTCTAGTTGCGGAGTTTTCTAGTTGTGGAGTTTCTAGTTGCGGAGTTTCTAGTTGCGGAGCTTCAAGTTGTGGAGTTTCTAGTTGTGAAGTTTCTAGTTGTGGAGTTTGTAGTTGTGGAGTATCTAGTTGTGGGCTTTCAAGTTGTGGAGTTTCTAGTTGTGGAGTTTCTAGTTGCGGAGTTTTCTAGTTGCGGAGTCTGTAGTTGTGGAGTTTCTAGTTGTGGAATTTCTAGTTACGGAGTTTCTAGTTGTGGAGCTTTTAGTTGAGGAGTCTCTAGTTGTTGAGTCTGTAGTTGTGGAATTTCTAGTTGTGGAGTTTCTAGTTGTGGAATTTCAAGTTGTGGAGTCTCTAGTGGCGGAGTGAGTTTCTAGTTGCGGAGTTTCTGTTTGTGGAGTTTCTAGTTGCGGAGCCAGTAGTTGTGGAGTTTCTAGTTGTGGAGTTTCTAGTTGTGGAGTTTCTAGTGTTTGAATTTCTAGTTGCCGAGTTCTTTAGTTGCGAAGTCTCAAGTTGTGGAGTTTCTAGCTGTGAAGTTTCTGGTTTCGGAGTTTCTAGTTGCGGAGTTTCTAGTTGTGGAGTTTTTAGTTGAGGAGTCTCTAGTTGTGGGGTCTCTAGTTGTGGAGTTTCTAGTTGTGGAGTCTCTAGTTGGGGAGTTTCGAGTTGTGGAGTTTCTAGCTGTGGAGTTTTTCGTCGCGGAGTTTCTAGTTGCAGAGTTTCTAGTAGCGAAGTTTTCTAGTTGTGGAGATTCTAGTGGCGGAGTTTCGAGTTGCGGAGTTTCAAGTTGTGGAGTTTCTAGTTGTGGACTTTCTAGCTGTGGAGTTTCTAGTTGCGGAGTTTTTAGTTGTGGAGTTTCTGGTTGTGGAGTTTCTAGTTCTGGAGTCTGTAGTTGTGGAGTATCTCTTTGTTGGGTTTAAAGCTGTGGAGTTTCTAGTTGTGGAGTTTCTAGTTGTTGAGTTTGTTGTAGTTGAGTTTCTAGTTGCCGAGTTTCTAGTTGCGAAATCTCAAGTCGTGGAGTTTCTAGCTGTGGAGTTTCTAGTTGCGGAGTTTCTAGTTGCGGAGTTTCTAGTTGTGGATTTTGTAGTTGTGGAGTATATAGTTGTGGTGTTTCAAGTTGTGGAGTTTCTAGTTGCGGAGTTTCTAGTTGCAGAGTTTCTAGTTCCGGAGTTTTCTAGTTGTGGAGTTTCTAGTTGCGGAGTTTCTAGTTGTGGAGCTTCAAGTTGTGGAGTTTCTCGTTGTGGAGTTTCTAGTTGTGGAGTTTGTAGTTGTGGAGTATCTAGTTGTGGACTTTCAAGTTGTGGAGTTTCTAGTTGTGGAGTTTCTAGTTGTTAATTTTCTAGCTGTGGAGTTTCTATTTGCGGAGTTTCTAGCTGCAGAGTTTCTAGTTGTGGATTTTCTAGCTGTGGAATTTCTGGTTGCAGAGTTTTAGTTGCGGCGTTTCTAGTTGTGGAGTTTCTAGTTGTTGAGTTTCTAGTTGCCGAGTTCTTTAGTTGCGAAGTCTCAAGTTGTAGAGTTTCGAGCTGTGGAGTTTCTAGTTGCGGAGTTTCTAGTTGCGGAGTTTCTAGTTGTGGATTGTTTAGTTGTGGAGTCTCTAGTTGTGGACTTTCTAGTTGTGGAGTGTCTACTTGTTGAGTTTCTAGTTGTGGAGTTTCTATTTGTTGTTTTTAGTTTTCGAGTTTGTAGTTGTAGATTTTCTAGTTGCAGAGTTTCTAGATTTGGAGTATCTAGTTGCGGAGTCTCTAATTGTGCAGTCTCTAGTTTTGGAGTCTCTAGTTGTGGAGTTTCTGGTTGTGGATTTTATAGTTGTGGAATTTCTAACTGTGGAGATTCTACTTGCGGAGTTTCTAGTTGCAGAGTTTCTAGTTGTGGAGTTTCTAGTTGTGGAGTTTTAGTTGTGGAGTTTAAAGTTGTGGAATTTATAGGTGTGGAGTTTCTAGTTGTGGAGTTTCTAGTTTTTGGGTTTCTAGTTACGGAGTTTCTAGTTGTGGAGTTTCTAGTTGTGAAGTTTCTAGTTGTGGAGCTTTTAGTTGAGTTGTGGAGCTCTAGTTGTGGAGTTTCTAGTTGTGTAGTGTCTACTTGTGGAGTTTCTAGTTGTGGAGTTTCTAGCTGTGGAGTTTCTAGTTGCAGGGTTTCTAGTTTCGGAGTTTTCTAGTTGTGGAGTTTCTAGTTGCGGAGTTTCTAGTTGCGGAGTTTCAAGTTGTGGAGTTTCTAGTTGTGGAGTTTCTAGTTGTGGAGTTTTTAGTTGTGGAGTTTTAATTGTGGAGCTTCTTGATGGGGAGTTTCTAGTTGTGAAGTTTCTAGTTGTGGATTTTCGAGTTGTGGAGTTTCTAGTTGCGAAGTTTCTAGTTGGGGAGTTTCTACTTGAGTTTATAGTTGCGGATTTTCTAGTTGCAGAGTTTTAAGTTGTCGAGTTTCTAGTTGCGGAGTCTCTAGTTGTGGAGTTTCTAGTTGCGGAGTTTCTAGCTGTGGAGTTTCTAGTTGCGGAGTCTCTAGTTGTGCAGTCTCTGGTTTTGGAGTCTCTGGTTGTGGAGTTTCTAGTTGTGGAGTTTCTAGCTGTGGAGTTTCAAGTTGCGGAGTCTCTAGTTGTGCAGTCTCTAGCTGTGGAGTCTCTGGCTGTGGAGTTTCTAGTTGTGGAGTTTCTAGTTGTGGAGTTTCTAGTTGTGGAGTTTCTAGTTGTGGAGTTTCTAGTCGTGGAGTCTGTAGTTGTGGAGTAGCTATTTGATGGGTTTCAAGTTATGGAGTTTTTGGCTGTGGAGTTTCTAGTTGTGGAGTTTCTAGTAGTTGAGTTTCTAGTTGCCGAGTTTCTAGTTGCGAAGTCTCAAGTCGTGGAGTTTCTAGCTGCGGAGTTTCTAGTTGCGGAGCTTCTAGTGGCGGAGTTTCTAGTTGTGGAATTTGTAGTTGTGGGGTTCGTAGTTGTGCAGTTTCTAGTTGTGGAGTATCTACTTGTGGAGTTTCCATTTGTGGTGTTTCTAGCTGTGGAGTTTCTAGTTGCGGAGTTTCTAGATGCAGAGTTTCTAGTTGCGGAGTTTTCTAGTTGTGGAGATTCTAGTGGCGGAGTTTCTAGTTGCGGAGTTCCAAGTTGTGGAGTTTCTAGTTGTGGAGTTTCTAGTTGTGGAATTTGTAGTTGTGGAGTATATAGCTGTGGTGTTTCAAGTTGTGGAGTTTCTAGTGGCGGAGTTTCTAGTTGTAGAGTTTCTAGTTGCGGAGTTTTCTAGTTGTGGAGTTTTTAGTTGCGGAGTTTCTAGTTGCGGAGCTTCAAGTTGTGGAGTTTCTAGTTGTGGAGTTTCTAGTTGTGGAGTTTGTAGTTGTGGAGTATCTAGTTGTGGGCTTTCAAGTTGTGGAGTTTCTAGTTGTGGAGTTTCTAGTTGCGGAGTTTTCTAGTTGCGGAGTCTGTAGTTGTGGAGTTTCTAGTTGTGGAATTTCTAGTTACGGAGTTTCTAGTTGTGGAGCTTTTAGTTGAGGAGTCTCTAGTTGTTGAGTCTGTAGTTGTGGAATTTCTAGTTGTGGAGTTTCTAGTTGTGGAATTTCAAGTTGTGGAGTCTCTAGTGGCGGAGTGAGTTTCTAGTTGCGGAGTTTCTGTTTGTGGAGTTTCTAGTTGCGGAGCCAGTAGTTGTGGAGTTTCTAGTTGTGGAGTTTCTAGTTGTGGAGTTTCTAGTGTTTGAATTTCTAGTTGCCGAGTTCTTTAGTTGCGAAGTCTCAAGTTGTGGAGTTTCTAGCTGTGAAGTTTCTGGTTTCGGAGTTTCTAGTTGCGGAGTTTCTAGTTGTGGAGTTTTTAGTTGAGGAGTCTCTAGTTGTGGGGTCTCTAGTTGTGGAGTTTCTAGTTGTGGAGTCTCTAGTTGGGGAGTTTCGAGTTGTGGAGTTTCTAGCTGTGGAGTTTTTCGTCGCGGAGTTTCTAGTTGCAGAGTTTCTAGTAGCGAAGTTTTCTAGTTGTGGAGATTCTAGTGGCGGAGTTTCGAGTTGCGGAGTTTCAAGTTGTGGAGTTTCTAGTTGTGGACTTTCTAGCTGTGGAGTTTCTAGTTGCGGAGTTTTTAGTTGTGGAGTTTCTGGTTGTGGAGTTTCTAGTTCTGGAGTCTGTAGTTGTGGAGTATCTATTTGTTGGGTTTAAAGCTGTGGAGTTTCTAGTTGTGGAGTTTCTAGTTGTTGAGTTTGTTGTAGTTGAGTTTCTAGTTGCCGAGTTTCTAGTTGCGAAATCTCAAGTCGTGGAGTTTCTAGCTGTGGAGTTTCTAGTTGCGGAGTTTCTAGTTGCGGAGTTTCTAGTTGTGGATTTTGTAGTTGTGGAGTATATAGTTGTGGTGTTTCATGTTGTGGAGTTTCTAGTTGCGGAGTTTCTAGTTGCAGAGTTTCTAGTTCCGGAGTTTTCTAGTTGTGGAGTTTCTAGTTGCGGAGTTTCTAGTTGTGGAGCTTCAAGTTGTGGAGTTTCTCGTTGTGGAGTTTCTAGTTGTGGAGTTTGTAGTTGTGGAGTATCTAGTTGTGGACTTTCAAGTTGTGGAATTTCTAGTTGTGGAGTTTCTAGTTGTTAATTTTCTAGCTGTGGAGTTTCTATTTGCGGAGTTTCTAGCTGCAGAGTTTCTAGTTGTGGATTTTCTAGCTGTGGAATTTCTGGTTGCAGAGTTTTAGTTGCGGCGTTTCTAGTTGTGGAGTTTCTAGTTGTTGAGTTTCTAGTTGCCGAGTTCTTTAGTTGCGAAGTCTCAAGTTGTAGAGTTTCTAGCTGTGGAGTTTCTAGTTGCGGAGTTTCTAGTTGCGGAGTTTCTAGTTGTGGATTGTTTAGTTGTGGAGTCTCTAGTTGTGGACTTTCTAGTTGTGGAGTGTCTACTTGTTGAGTTTCTAGTTGTGGAGTTTCTATTTGTTGTTTTTAGTTTTCGAGTTTGTAGTTGTAGATTTTCTAGTTGCAGAGTTTCTAGATTTGGAGTATCTAGTTGCGGAGTCTCTAATTGTGCAGTCTCTAGTTTTGGAGTCTCTAGTTGTGGAGTTTCTGGTTGTGGATTTTATAGTTGTGGAATTTCTAACTGTGGAGATTCTACTTGCGGAGTTTCTAGTTGCAGAGTTTCTAGTTGTGGAGTTTCTAGTTGTGGAGTTTTAGTTGTGGAGTTTAAAGTTGTGGAATTTATAGGTGTGGAGTTTCTAGTTGTGGAGTTTCTAGTTTTTGGGTTTCTAGTTACGGAGTTTCTAGTTGTGGAGTTTCTAGTTGTGAAGTTTCTAGTTGTGGAGCTTTTAGTTGAGTTGTGGAGCTCTAGTTGTGGAGTTTCTAGTTGTGTAGTGTCTACTTGTGGAGTTTCTAGTTGTGGAGTTTCTAGCTGTGGAGTTTCTAGTTGCAGGGTTTCTAGTTTCGGAGTTTTCTAGTTGTGGAGTTTCTAGTTGCGGAGTTTCTAGTTGCGGAGTTTCAAGTTGTGGAGTTTCTAGTTGTGGAGTTTCTAGTTGTGGAGTTTTTAGTTGTGGAGTTTTAATTGTGGAGCTTCTTGATGGGGAGTTTCTAGTTGTGAAGTTTCTAGTTGTGGATTTTCGAGTTGTGGAGTTTCTAGTTGCGAAGTTTCTAGTTGGGGAGTTTCTACTTGAGTTTATAGTTGCGGATTTTCTAGTTGCAGAGTTTTAAGTTGTCGAGTTTCTAGTTGCGGAGTCTCTAGTTGTGGAGTTTCTAGTTGCGGAGTTTCTAGCTGTGGAGTTTCTAGTTGCGGAGTCTCTAGTTGTGCAGTCTCTGGTTTTGGAGTCTCTGGTTGTGGAGTTTCTAGTTGTGGAGTTTCTAGCTGTGGAGTTTCAAGTTGCGGAGTCTCTAGTTGTGCAGTCTCTAGCTGTGGAGTCTCTGGCTGTGGAGTTTCTAGTTGTGGAGTTTCTAGTTGTGGAGTTTCTAGTTGTGGAGTTTCTAGTTGTGGAGTTTCTAGTCGTGGAGTCTGTAGTTGTGGAGTAGCTATTTGATGGGTTTCAAGTTATGGAGTTTTTGGCTGTGGAGTTTCTAGTTGTGGAGTTTCTAGTAGTTGAGTTTCTAGTTGCCGAGTTTCTAGTTGCGAAGTCTCAAGTCGTGGAGTTTCTAGCTGCGGAGTTTCTAGTTGCGGAGCTTCTAGTGGCGGAGTTTCTAGTTGTGGAATTTGTAGTTGTGGGGTTCGTAGTTGTGCAGTTTCTAGTTGTGGAGTATCTACTTGTGGAGTTTCCATTTGTGGTGTTTCTAGCTGTGGAGTTTCTAGTTGCGGAGTTTCTAGATGCAGAGTTTCTAGTTGCGGAGTTTTCTAGTTGTGGAGATTCTAGTGGCGGAGTTTCTAGTTGCGGAGTTCCAAGTTGTGGAGTTTCTAGTTGTGGAGTTTCTAGTTGTGGAATTTGTAGTTGTGGAGTATATAGCTGTGGTGTTTCAAGTTGTGGAGTTTCTAGTGGCGGAGTTTCTAGTTGTAGAGTTTCTAGTTGCGGAGTTTTCTAGTTGTGGAGTTTTTAGTTGCGGAGTTTCTAGTTGCGGAGCTTCAAGTTGTGGAGTTTCTAGTTGTGGAGTTTCTAGTTGTGGAGTTTGTAGTTGTGGAGTATCTAGTTGTGGGCTTTCAAGTTGTGGAGTTTCTAGTTGTGGAGTTTCTAGTTGCGGAGTTTTCTAGTTGCGGAGTCTGTAGTTGTGGAGTTTCTAGTTGTGGAATTTCTAGTTACGGAGTTTCTAATTGTGGAGCTTTTAGTTGAGGAGTCTCTAGTTGTTGAGTCTCTAGTTGTGGAATTTGTAGTTGTGGAGTTTCTAGTTGTGGAATTTCAAGTTGTGGAGTCTCTAGTGGCGGAGTGAGTTTCTAGTTGCGGAGTTTCTGTTTGTGGAGTTTCTAGTTGCGGAGCCAGTAGATGTGGAGTTTGTAGTTGTGGAGTTTCTAGTTGTGGAGTTTCTAGTGTTTGAATTTCTAGTTGCCGAGTTCTTTAGTTGCGAAGTCTCAAGTTGTGGAGTTTCTAGCTGTGAAGTTTCTAGTTGCGGAGTTTCTAGTGGCGGAGTTTCTAGTTGTGGAGTTTTTAGTTGAGGAGTCTCTAGTTGTGGGGTCTCTAGTTGTGGAGTTTCTAGTTGTGGAGTGTCTACTTGTGGAGTTTCTAGTTGTGGAGTTTCTAGTTGCGGAGTTTCTAGTCGTGGAGTCTGTAGTTGTGGAGTAGCTATTTGTTGGGTTTCAAGTTATGGAGTTTTTGGCTGTGGAGTTTCTAGTTGTGGAGTTTCTAGTAGTTGAGTTTCTAGTTGCCGAGTTTCTAGTTGCGAAGTCTCAAGTCGTGGAGTTTCTAGCTGCGGAGTTTCTAGTTGCGGAGCTTCTAGTGGCGGAGTTTCTAGTTGTGGAATTTGTAGTTGTGGAGTATCTAGTTTTGGTGTTTCAAGTTGTGGAGTTTCTAGCTGTGGAGTTTCTAGTTGCGGAGTTTCTAGTTGCAGAGTTTCTAGTTGCGGAGTTTCTAGTTGCGGAGTTTCTAGTTGTGGAGTTTCTAGTTGTTGAGTTTCTAGTGGCCGAGTTCTTTAGTTGCGAAGTCTCAAGTTGTGGAGTTTCTAGCTGTGGAATTTCTAGTTGTTGAGTTTCTAGATCCGGAGTTTCTAGTTGTGGAGTTTTTAGCTGTGGAGTCTCTAGTTGTGGAGTCTCTAGTTGTGGAGTTTCTAGTTGTGGAGTGTCTACTTGTGGAGTTTCTAGTTGTGGAGATTCTAGTTGTAGAGTTTCTATTTGTAGTTTTTATTTTTCGAGTTTGTAGTTGTAGATTTTCTAGTTGCAGAGTTCCTAAATGTGGAGTTTCTAGTTGTGGAGTTTCTTGTTGGGGTGTTTCTAGTTGTGAAGTTTCTAATTGTGGATTTTCTAGTTGCGGAATTTCTAGTTGCGAAGTTTCTAGTTGGGGAGTTTCTACTTGAATTTATAGTTGTGGATTTTCTAGTTCCACAGTTTCGAGTTGCAAAGTTTCAAGTTGTCGAGTTTGTAGTTGCGGAGTCGCTAGTTGTGGAGTTTGTAGTTGCGGAGTTGCTAGCTGTGGAGTTTCTAGTTGCGGAGTCTCTAATTGTGCAGTCTCTAGTTTTGGAGTCTCTATTTGTGGAGTTTCTAGTTGTGGAGTTTATAGTTGTGGAGTTTCTAGCTGTGGAGATTCTAGTTGCGGAGTTTCTAGTTGCAGAGTTTCTAGTTGCGGAGTTTCTTGTTGCAGAGTTTGTAGTTGTGGAGTTTCTAGTTGTGAAGTTTTAGTTGTGGAGTTTCAAGTTGTGGAATTCATAGGTGTGGAGTTTCTAGTTGTGGAGTTTCTAGTTTTCGAGTTTCTAGTTACGGAGTTTCTAGTTGTGGAGTTTTTAGTTGTGGAGATTTTACTTGAGGAGTCTCTAGTTGTTGAGTCTCTAGTTGTGGAAGATCTAGGTGTGGAGTTTCTAGTTGCGGAGTTTCTTGTTGCGGAGTTTCTAGATGTGGAGTTTCTAGTTGTGGAGTTTCTGGCTGTGGAGTTTATAGTTGCGGAGTTTCTAGTATCGGAGTTTCTAGTTGTGGAGTTTCTAGTTGTGGAGTTTCTAGTTGTAGAGTTTCTAGTTCCAAAGTCTCAAGTTGTGGAGTTTCTAGTTGTGGAGTTTCTAGTGGCGGAGTTTCTAGTTGCAGAGTTTCTAGTTGCGGAGTTTTCTAGTTGTGGAGTTTCTAGTGGCGGAGTTTCTAGTTGCGGAGCTTCAAGTTGTGGAGTTTCTAGTTGTGGAGTTTCTAGTTGTGGAGTTTGTAGTTGTGGAGTATCTAGTTGTGGGCTTTCAAGTTGTGGAGTTTCTAGTTGTGAAGTTTCTAGTTGCGGAGTTTTCTAGTCGCGGAGTCTGTAGTTGAGGAGTTTCTAGTTGTGGAATTTCTAGTTACGGAGTTTCTAGTTGTGGAGCTTTTAGTTGAGGAGTCTCTAGTTGTTGAGTCTCTAGTTGTGGAATTTCTAGTTGTGGAGTTTCTAGTTGTGGAGTTTCTAGTTGTGGAATTTCAAGTTGTGGAGTCTCTAGTGGCGGAGTGAGTTTCTAGTTGCGGAGTTTCTGGTTGTGGAGTTTCTAGTTGCGGAGCCAGTAGTTGTGGAGTTTCTAGTTGTGGAGTTTCTAGTTGTGGAGTTTCTAGTGTTTGAATTTCTAGTTGCCGAGTTCTTTAGTTGCGAAGTCTCAAGTTGTGGAGTTTCTAGCTGTGAAGTTTCTAGTTGCGGAGTTTCTAGTTGCGGAGTTTCTAGTTGTGGAGTTTTTAGTTTAGGAGTCTCTAGTTGTGGAGTCTCTAGTTGTGGAGTTTCTAGTTGTGGAGTGTCTACTTGTGGAGTTTCTAGTTGGGGAGTTTCTAGTTGTGGAGTTTCTAGTCGTGGAGTCTGTAGTTGAGGAGTATCTATTTGTTGGGTTTCAAGTTATGGAGTTTCTGGCTATGGAGTTTCTAGTTGTGGAGTTTCTAGTTGTTGAGTTTCTAGTTGCGAAGTCTCAAGTCGTGGAGTTTCTAGCTGCGGAGCTTCTAGCTGCGGAGTTTCTAGTTTCGGAGCTTCAAGTGGCGGAGTTTCTAGTTGTGGAATTTGTAGTTGTGGAGTATCTAGTTTTGGTGTTTCAAGTTGTGGAGTTTCTAGCTGTGGAGTTTCTAGTTGCGGAGTTTCTAGTTTCAGAGTTTCTAGTTGCGGAGTTTCTAGTTGTGGAGTTTCTAGTTGTTGAGTTTCTAGTCGCCGAGTTCTTTAGTTGCGAAGTCTCAAGTTGTGGAGTTTCTAGCTGTGGAATTTCTTGTTGTTGAGTTTCTAGTTGCGGAGTTTCTAGTTGTGGAGTTTTTAGCTGTGGAGTCTCTAGTTGTGGAGTCTCTAGTTGTGGAGTTTCTAGTTGTGGAGTGTCTACTTGTGGAGTTTCTAGTTGTGGAGTTTCTAGTTGTGGAGTTTCTATTTGTAGTTTTTATTTTTCGAGTTTGTAGTTGTAGATTTTCTAGTTGCAGAGTTCCTAAATGTGGAGTTTCTAGTTGTGGAGTTTCTTGTTGGGGTGTTTCTAGTTGTGAAGTTTCTAATTGTGGATTTTCTAGTTGCGGAATTTCTAGTTGCGAAGTTTCTAGTTGGGGAGTTTCTACTTGAATTTATAGTTGTGGATTTTCTAGTTCCACAGTTTCGAGTTGCAAAGTTTCAAGTTGTCGAGTTTGTAGTTGCGGAGTCGCTAGTTGTGGAGTTTGTAGTTGCGGAGTTGCTAGCTGTGGAGTTTCTAGTTGCGGAGTCTCTAATTGTGCAGTCTCTAGTTTTGGAGTCTCTATTTGTGGAGTTTCTAGTTGTGGAGTTTATAGTTGTGGAGTTTCTAGCTGTGGAGATTCTAGTTGCGGAGTTTCTAGTTGCAGAGTTTCTAGTTGCGGAGTTTCTTGTTGCAGAGTTTGTAGTTGTGGAGTTTCTAGTTGTGAAGTTTTAGTTGTGGAGTTTCAAGTTGTGGAATTCATAGGTGTGGAGTTTCTAGTTGTGGAGTTTCTAGTTTTCGAGTTTCTAGTTACGGAGTTTCTAGTTGTGGAGTTTTTAGTTGTGGAGATTTTACTTGAGGAGTCTCTAGTTGTTGAGTCTCTAGTTGTGGAAGATCTAGGTGTGGAGTTTCTAGTTGCGGAGTTTCTTGTTGCGGAGTTTCTAGATGTGGAGTTTCTAGTTGTGGAGTTTCTGGCTGTGGAGTTTATAGTTGCGGAGTTTCTAGTATCGGAGTTTCTAGTTGTGGAGTTTCTAGTTGTGGAGTTTCTAGTTGTAGAGTTTCTAGTTGCAAAGTCTCAAGTTGTGGAGTTTCTAGTTGTGGAGTTTCTATTGGCGGAGTTTCTAGTTGCAGAGTTTCTAGTTGCGGAGTTTTCTAGGTGTGGAGTTTCTATTGGCGGAGTTTCTAGTTGCGGAGCTTCAAGTTGTGGAGTTTCTAGTTGTGGAGTTTCTAGTTGTGGAGTTTGTAGTTGTGGAGTATCTAGTTGTGGGCTTTCAAGTTGTGGAGTTTCTAGTTGTGGAGTTTCTAGTTGCGGAGTTTTCTAGTCGCGGAGTCTGTAGTTGAGGAGTTTCTAGTTGTGGAATTTCTAGTTACGGAGTTTCTAGTTGTGGAGCTTTTAGTTGAGGAGTCTCTAGTTGTTGAGTCTCTAGTTGTGGAATTTCTAGTTGTGGAGTTTCTAGTTGTGGAGTTTCTAGTTGTGGAATTTCAAGTTGTGGAGTCTCTAGTGGCGGAGTGAGTTTCTAGTTGCGGAGTTTCTGGTTGTGGAGTTTCTAGTTGCGGAGCCAGTAGTTGTGGAGTTTCTAGTTGTGGAGTTTCTAGTTGTGGAGTTTCTAGTGTTTGAATTTCTTGTTGCCGAGTTCTTTAGTTGCGAAGTCTCAAGTTGTGGAGTTTCTAGCTGTGAAGTTTCTAGTTGCGGAGTTTCTAGTTGCGGAGTTTCTAGTTGTGGAGTTTTTAGTTTAGGAGTCTCTAGTTGTGGAGTCTCTAGTTGTGGAGTTTCTAGTTGTGGAGTGTCTACTTGTGGAGTTTCTAGTTGTGGAGTTTCTAGTTGTGGAGTTTCTAGTCGTGGAGTCTGTAGTTGAGGAGTATCTATTTGTTGGGTTTCAAGTTATGGAGTTTCTGGCTATGGAGTTTCTAGTTGTGGAGTTTCTAGTTGTTGAGTTTCTAGTTGCGAAGTCTCAAGTCGTGGAGTTTCTAGCTGCGGAGCTTCTAGCTGCGGAGTTTCTAGTTTCGGAGCTTCAAGTGGCGGAGTTTCTAGTTGTGGAATTTGTAGTTGTGGAGTATCTAGTTTTGGTGTTTCAAGTTGTGGAGTTTCTAGCTGTGGAGTTTCTAGTTGCGGAGTTTCTAGTTTCAGAGTTTCTAGTTGCGGAGTTTCTAGTTGTGGAGTTTCTAGTTGTTGAGTTTCTAGTCGCCGAGTTCTTTAGTTGCGAAGTCTCAAGTTGTGGAGTTTCTAGCTGTGGAATTTCTTGTTGTTGAGTTTCTAGTTGCGGAGTTTCTAGTTGTGGAGTTTTTAGCTGTGGAGTCTCTAGTTGTGGAGTCTCTAGTTGTGGAGTTTCTAGTTGTGGAGTGTCTACTTGTGGAGTTTCTAGTTGTGGAGTTTGTAGTTGTGGAGTTTCTATTTGTAGTTTTTATTTTTCGAGTTTGTAGTTGTAGATTTTCTAATTGCAGAGTTCCTAGTTGTGGAGTTTCTAGTTGTGGAGTTTCTTGTTGGGGAGTTTCTAGTTGTGAAGTTTCTAATTGTGGATTTTCTAGTTGCGGAATTTCTAGTTGCGAAGTTTCTAGTTGGGGAGTTTCTACTTGAGTTCATAGCTGCGGATTTTCTAGTTCCAAAGTTTCGAGTTGCAAAGTTTCAAGTTGTCGAGTTTGTAGTTGCGGAGTCGCTAGTTGTGGAGTTTCTAGTTGCGGAGTTGCTAGCTGTGGAGTTTCTAGTTGCGGAGTCTCTAATTGTGCAGTCTCTAGTTTTGGAGTCTCTATTTGTGGAGTTTCTAGTTGTGGAGTTTATAGTTGTGGAGTTTCTAGCTGTGGAGATTCTAGTTGCGGAGTTTCTAGTTGCAGAGTTTCTAGTTGCGGAGTTTCTTGTTGCAGAGTTTGTAGTTGCGGAGTTTCTTGTTGCAGAGTTTGTAGTTGTGGAGTTTCTAGTTGTGAAGTTTTAGTTGTGGAGTTTCAAGTTGTGGAATTCATAGGTGTGGAGTTTCTAGTTGTGGAGTTTCTAGTTTTCGAGTTTCTAGTTACGGAGTTTCTAGTTGTGGAGTTTTTAGTTGTGGAGATTTTACTTGAGGAGTCTCTAGTTGTTGAGTCTCTAGTTGTGGAAGATCTAGGTGTGGAGTTTCTAGTTGCGGAGTTTCTTGTTGCGGAGTTTCTAGATGTGGAGTTTCTAGTTGTGGAGTTTCTGGCTGTGGAGTTTATAGTTGCGGAGTTTCTAGTATCGGAGTTTCTAGTTGTGGAGTTTCTAGTTGTGGAGTTTCTAGTTGTAGAGTTTCTAGTTCCAAAGTCTCAAGTTGTGGAGTTTCTAGTTGTGGAGTTTCTAGTGGCGGAGTTTCTAGTTGCAGAGTTTCTAGTTGCGGAGTTTTCTAGTTGTGGAGTTTCTAGTGGCGGAGTTTCTAGTTGCGGAGCTTCAAGTTGTGGAGTTTCTAGTTGTGGAGTTTCTAGTTGTGGAGTTTGTAGTTGTGGAGTATCTAGTTGTGGGCTTTCAAGTTGTGGAGTTTCTAGTTGTGGAGTTTCTAGTTGCGGAGTTTTCTAGTCGCGGAGTCTGTAGTTGAGGAGTTTCTAGTTGTGGAATTTCTAGTTACGGAGTTTCTAGTTGTGGAGCTTTTAGTTGAGGAGTCTCTAGTTGTTGAGTCTCTAGTTGTGGAATTTCTAGTTGTGGAGTTTCTAGTTGTGGAGTTTCTAGTTGTGGAATTTCAAGTTGTGGAGTCTCTAGTGGCGGAGTGAGTTTCTAGTTGCGGAGTTTCTGGTTGTGGAGTTTCTAGTTGCGGAGCCAGTAGTTGTGGAGTTTCTAGTTGTGGAGTTTCTAGTTGTGGAGTTTCTAGTGTTTGAATTTCTAGTTGCCGAGTTCTTTAGTTGCGAAGTCTCAAGTTGTGGAGTTTCTAGCTGTGAAGTTTCTAGTTGCGGAGTTTCTAGTTGCGGAGTTTCTAGTTGTGGAGTTTTTAGTTTAGGAGTCTCTAGTTGTGGAGTCTCTAGTTGTGGAGTTTCTAGTTGTGGAGTGTCTACTTGTGGAGTTTCAAGTTGTGGAGTTTCTAGTTGTGGAGTTTCTAGTCGTGGAGTCTGTAGTTGAGGAGTATCTATTTGTTGGGTTTCAAGTTATGGAGTTTCTGGCTATGGAGTTTCTAGTTGTGGAGTTTCTAGTTGTTGAGTTTCTAGTTGCGAAGTCTCAAGTCGTGGAGTTTCTAGCTGCGGAGCTTCTAGCTGCGGAGTTTCTAGTTTCGGAGCTTCAAGTGGCGGAGTTTCTAGTTGTGGAATTTGTAGTTGTGGAGTATCTAGTTTTGGTGTTTCAAGTTGTGGAGTTTCTAGCTGTGGAGTTTCTAGTTGCGGAGTTTCTAGTTTCAGAGTTTCTAGTTGCGGAGTTTCTAGTTGTGGAGTTTCTAGTTGTTGAGTTTCTAGTCGCCGAGTTCTTTAGTTGCGAAGTCTCAAGTTGTGGAGTTTCTAGCTGTGGAATTTCTTGTTGTTGAGTTTCTAGTTGCGGAGTTTCTAGTTGTGGAGTTTTTAGCTGTGGAGTCTCTAGTTGTGGAGTCTCTAGTTGTGGAGTTTCTAGTTGTGGAGTGTCTACTTGTGGAGTTTCTAGTTGTGGAGTTTATAGTTGTGGAGTTTCTATTTGTAGTTTTTATTTTTCGAGTTTGTAGTTGTAGATTTTCTAGTTGCAGAGTTCCTAAATGTGGAGTTTCTAGTTGTGGAGTTTCTTGTTGGGGTGTTTCTAGTTGTGAAGTTTCTAATTGTGGATTTTCTAGTTGCGGAATTTCTAGTTGCGAAGTTTCTAGTTGGGGAGTTTCTACTTGAATTTATAGTTGTGGATTTTCTAGTTCCACAGTTTCGAGTTGCAAAGTTTCAAGTTGTCGAGTTTGTAGTTGCGGAGTCGCTAGTTGTGGAGTTTGTAGTTGCGGAGTTGCTAGCTGTGGAGTTTCTAGTTGCGGAGTCTCTAATTGTGCAGTCTCTAGTTTTGGAGTCTCTATTTGTGGAGTTTCTAGTTGTGGAGTTTATAGTTGTGGAGTTTCTAGCTGTGGAGATTCTAGTTGCGGAGTTTCTAGTTGCAGAGTTTCTAGTTGCGGAGTTTCTTGTTGCAGAGTTTGTAGTTGTGGAGTTTCTAGTTGTGAAGTTTTAGTTGTGGAGTTTCAAGTTGTGGAATTCATAGGTGTGGAGTTTCTAGTTGTGGAGTTTCTAGTTTTCGAGTTTCTAGTTACGGAGTTTCTAGTTGTGGAGTTTTTAGTTGTGGAGATTTTACTTGAGGAGTCTCTAGTTGTTGAGTCTCTAGTTGTGGAAGATCTAGGTGTGGAGTTTCTAGTTGCGGAGTTTCTTGTTGCGGAGTTTCTAGATGTGGAGTTTCTAGTTGTGGAGTTTCTGGCTGTGGAGTTTATAGTTGCGGAGTTTCTAGTATCGGAGTTTCTAGTTGTGGAGTTTCTAGTTGTGGAGTTTCTAGTTGTAGAGTTTCTAGTTGCGGAGTTTTCTAGTTGTGGAGTTTCTATTGGCGGAGTTTCTAGTTGCGGAGCTTCAAGTTGTGGAGTTTCTAGTTGTGGAGTTTCTAGTTGTGGAGTTTGTAGTTGTGGAGTATCTAGTTGTGGGCTTTCAAGTTGTGGAGTTTCTAGTTGTGGAGTTTCTAGTTGCGGAGTTTTCTAGTCGCGGAGTCTGTAGTTGAGGAGTTTCTAGTTGTGGAATTTCTAGTTACGGAGTTTCTAGTTGTGGAGCTTTTAGTTGAGGAGTCTCTAGTTGTTGAGTCTCTAGTTGTGGAATTTCTAGTTGTGGAGTTTCTAGTTGTGGAGTTTCTAGTTGTGGAATTTCAAGTTGTGGAGTCTCTAGTGGCGGAGTGAGTTTCTAGTTGCGGAGTTTCTGGTTGTGGAGTTTCTAGTTGCGGAGCCAGTAGTTGTGGAGTTTCTAGTTGTGGAGTTTCTAGTTGTGGAGTTTCTAGTGTTTGAATTTCTAGTTGCCGAGTTCTTTAGTTGCGAAGTCTCAAGTTGTGGAGTTTCTAGCTGTGAAGTTTCTAGTTGCGGAGTTTCTAGTTGCGGAGTTTCTAGTTGTGGAGTTTTTAGTTTAGGAGTCTCTAGTTGTGGAGTCTCTAGTTGTGGAGTTTCTAGTTGTGGAGTGTCTACTTGTGGAGTTTCTAGTTGTGGAGTTTCTAGTTGTGGAGTTTCTAGTCGTGGAGTCTGTAGTTGAGGAGTATCTATTTGTTGGGTTTCAAGTTATGGAGTTTCTGGCTATGGAGTTTCTAGTTGTGGAGTTTCTAGTTGTTGAGTTTCTAGTTGCGAAGTCTCAAGTCGTGGAGTTTCTAGCTGCGGAGCTTCTAGCTGCGGAGTTTCTAGTTTCGGAGCTTCAAGTGGCGGAGTTTCTAGTTGTGGAATTTGTAGTTGTGGAGTATCTAGTTTTGGTGTTTCAAGTTGTGGAGTTTCTAGCTGTGGAGTTTCTAGTTGCGGAGTTTCTAGTTTCAGAGTTTCTAGTTGCGGAGTTTCTAGTTGTGGAGTTTCTAGTTGTTGAGTTTCTAGTCGCCGAGTTCTTTAGTTGCGAAGTCTCAAGTTGTGGAGTTTCTAGCTGTGGAATTTCTTGTTGTTGAGTTTCTAGTTGCGGAGTTTCTAGTTGTGGAGTTTTTAGCTGTGGAGTCTCTAGTTGTGGAGTCTCTAGTTGTGGAGTTTCTAGTTGTGGAGTGTCTACTTGTGGAGTTTCTAGTTGTGGAGTTTCTAGTTGTGGAGTTTCTATTTGTAGTTTTTATTTTTCGAGTTTGTAGTTGTAGATTTTCTAATTGCAGAGTTCCTAGTTGTGGAGTTTCTAGTTGTGGAGTTTCTTGTTGGGGAGTTTCTAGTTGTGAAGTTTCTAATTGTGGATTTTCTAGTTGCGGAATTTCTAGTTGCGAAGTTTCTAGTTGGGGAGTTTCTACTTGAGTTCATAGCTGCGGATTTTCTAGTTCCAAAGTTTCGAGTTGCAAAGTTTCAAGTTGTCGAGTTTGTAGTTGCGGAGTCGCTAGTTGTGGAGTTTCTAGTTGCGGAGTTGCTAGCTGTGGAGTTTTTAGTTGCGGAGTCTCTAATTGTGCAGTCTCTAGTTTTGGAGTCTCTATTTGTGGAGTTTCTAGTTGTGGAGTTTATAGTTGTGGAGTTTCTAGCTGTGGAGATTCTAGTTGCGGAGTTTCTAGTTGCAGAGTTTCTAGTTGCGGAGTTTCTTGTTGCAGAGTTTGTAGTTGTGGAGTTTCTAGTTGTGAAGCTTTAGTTGTGGAGTTTCAAGTTGTGGAATTCATAGGTGTGGAGTTTCTAGTTGTGGAGTTTCTAGTTTTCGAGTTTCTAGTTACGGAGTTTCTAGTTGTGGAGTTTTCAGTTGTGGAGATTTTACTTGAGGAGTCTCTAGTTGTTGAGTCTCTAGTTGTGGAAGATCTAGGTGTGGAGTTTCTAGTTGTGGAGTTTCTAGTTGTGGAATTTCAAGTTGTGGAGTCTCTAGTGGCGGAGTGAGTTTCTAGTTGCGGAGTTTCTGGTTGTGGAGTTTCTAGTTGCGGAGCCAGTAGTTGTGGAGTTTCTAGTTGTGGAGTTTCTAGTTGTGGAGTTTCTAGTGTTTGAATTTCTAGTTGCCGAGTTCTTTAGTTGCGAAGTCTCAAGTTGTGGAGTTTCTAGCTGTGAAGTTTCTAGTTGCGGAGTTTCTAGTTGCGGAGTTTCTAGTTGTGGAGTTTTTAGTTTAGGAGTCTCTAGTTGTGGAGTCTCTAGTTGTGGAGTTTCTAGTTGTGGAGTGTCTACTTGTGGAGTTTCTAGTTGTGGAGTTTCTAGTTGTGGAGTTTCTAGTCGTGGAGTCTGTAGTTGAGGAGTATCTATTTGTTGGGTTTCAAGTTATGGAGTTTCTGGCTATGGAGTTTCTAGTTGTGGAGTTTCTAGTTGTTGAGTTTCTAGTTGCGAAGTCTCAAGTCGTGGAGTTTCTAGTTGTGGAGTTTCTAGTTGTGGGGTTCGTAGTTGTGGGGTTCGTAGTTGTGCAGTTTCTAGTTAAGGAGTATCTACTTGTGGAGTTTCCATTTGTGGTGTTTCTAGCTGTGGAGTTTCTAGATGCAGAGTTTCTAGTTGCGGAGTTTTCTAGTTGTGGAGATTCTAGTGGCGGAGTTTCTAGTTGCGGAGTTCCAAGTTGTGGAGTTTCTAGTTGTGGAGTTTCTAGTTGTGGAATTTGTAGTTGTGGAGTATACAGCTGTGGTGTTTCAAGTTGTGGAATTTCTAGTGGCGGAGTTTCTAGTTGTGGAGTTTCTAGTTGCGGAGTTTTCTAGTTGTGGAGTTTCTAGTTGCGGAGTTTCTAGTTGCGGAGCTTCAAGTTGTGGAGTTTCTAGTTGTGAAGTTTCTAGTTGTGGAGTTTGTAGTTGTGGAGTATCTAGTTGTGGGCTTTCAAGTTGTGGAGTTTCTAGTTGTGGAGTTTCTAGTTGTGGAATTTCTAGTTACGGAGTTTCTAGTTGTGGAGCTTTTAGTTGAGGAGTCTCTAGTTGTTGAGTCTGTAGTTGTGGAATTTCTAGTTGTGGAGTTTCTAGTTGTGGAATTTCAAGTTGTGGAGTCTCTAGTGGCGGAGTGAGTTTCTAGTTGCGGAGTTTCTGTTTGTGGAGTTTCTAGTTGCGGAGCCAGTAGTTGTGGAGTTTCTAGTTGTGGAGTTTCTAGTTGTGGAGTTTCTAGTGTTTGAATTTCTAGTTGCCGAGTTCTTTAGTTGCGAAGTCTCAAGTTGTGGAGTTTCTAGCTGTGAAGTTTCTGGTTTCGGAGTTTCTAGTTGCGGAGTTTCTAGTTGTGGAGTTTTTAGTTGAGGAGTCTCTAGTTGTGGGGTCTCTAGTTGTGGAGTTTCTAGTTGCGGAGTTTCTAGTTTCAGAGTTTCTAGTTGCGGAGTTTCTAGTTGTGGAGTTTCTAGTTGTTGAGTTTCTAGTCGCCGAGTTCTTTAGTTGCGAAGTCTCAAGTTGTGGAGTTTCTAGCTGTGGAATTTCTTGTTGTTGAGTTTCTAGTTGCGGAGTTTCTAGTTGTGGAGTTTTTAGCTGTGGAGTCTCTAGTTGTGGAGTCTCTAGTTGTGGAGTTTCTAGTTGTGGAGTGTCTACTTGTGGAGTTTCTAGTTGTGGAGTTTCTAGTTGTGGAGTTTCTATTTGTAGTTTTTATTTTTCGAGTTTGTAGTTGTAGATTTTCTAGTTGCAGAGTTCCTAAATGTGGAGTTTCTAGTTGTGGAGTTTCTTGTTGGGGTGTTTCTAGTTGTGAAGTTTCTAATTGTGGATTTTCTAGTTGCGGAATTTCTAGTTGCGAAGTTTCTAGTTGGGGAGTTTCTACTTGAATTTATAGTTGTGGATTTTCTAGTTCCACAGTTTCGAGTTGCAAAGTTTCAAGTTGTCGAGTTTGTAGTTGCGGAGTCGCTTTTTGTGGAGTTTGTAGTTGCGGAGTTGCTAGCTGTGGAGTTTCTAGTTGCGGAGTCTCTAATTGTGCAGTCTCTAGTTTTGGAGTCTCTATTTGTGGAGTTTCTAGTTGTGGAGTTTATAGTTGTGGAGTTTCTAGCTGTGGAGATTCTAGTTGCGGAGTTTCTAGTTGCAGAGTTTCTAGTTGCGGAGTTTCTTGTTGCAGAGTTTGTAGTTGTGGAGTTTCTAGTTGTGAAGTTTTAGTTGTGGAGTTTCAAGTTGTGGAATTCATAGGTGTGGAGTTTCTAGTTGTGGAGTTTCTAGTTTTCGAGTTTCTAGTTACGGAGTTTCTAGTTGTGGAGTTTTTAGTTGTGGAGATTTTACTTGAGGAGTCTCTAGTTGTTGAGTCTCTAGTTGTGGAAGATCTAGGTGTGGAGTTTCTAGTTGCGGAGTTTCTTGTTGCGGAGTTTCTAGATGTGGAGTTTCTAGTTGTGGAGTTTCTGGCTGTGGAGTTTATAGTTGCGGAGTTTCTAGTATCGGAGTTTCTAGTTGTGGAGTTTCTAGTTGTGGAGTTTCTAGTTGTAGAGTTTCTAGTTGCAAAGTCTCAAGTTGTGGAGTTTCTAGTTGTGGAGTTTCTAGTGGCGGAGTTTCTAGTTGCAGAGTTTCTAGTTGCGGAGTTTTCTAGTTGTGGAGTTTCTAGTGGCGGAGTTTCTAGTTGCGGAGCTTCAAGTTGTGGAGTTTCTAGTTGTGGAGTTTCTAGTTGTGGAGTTTGTAGTTGTGGAGTATCTAGTTGTGGGCTTTCAAGTTGTGGAGTTTCTAGTTGTGGAGTTTCTAGTTGCGGAGTTTTCTAGTCGCGGAGTCTGTAGTTGAGGAGTTTCTAGTTGTGGAATTTCTAGTTACGGAGTTTCTAGTTGTGGAGCTTTTAGTTGAGGAGTCTCTAGTTGTTGAGTCTCTAGTTGTGGAATTTCTAGTTGTGGAGTTTCTAGTTGTGGAGTTTCTAGTTGTGGAATTTCAAGTTGTGGAGTCTCTAGTGGCGGAGTGAGTTTCTAGTTGCGGAGTTTCTGGTTGTGGAGTTTCTAGTTGCGGAGCCAGTAGTTGTGGAGTTTCTAGTTGCGGAGTTTCTAGTTGTGGAGTTTTTAGTTGAGGAGTCTCTAGTTGTGGGGTCTCTAGTTGTGGAGTTTCTAGTTGCGGAGTTTCTAGTTTCAGAGTTTCTAGTTGCGGAGTTTCTAGTTGTGGAGTTTCTAGTTGTTGAGTTTCTAGTCGCCGAGTTCTTTAGTTGCGAAGTCTCAAGTTGTGGAGTTTCTAGCTGTGGAATTTCTTGTTGTTGAGTTTCTAGTTGCGGAGTTTCTAGTTGTGGAGTTTTTAGCTGTGGAGTCTCTAGTTGTGGAGTCTCTAGTTGTGGAGTTTCTAGTTGTGGAGTGTCTACTTGTGGAGTTTCTAGTTGTGGAGTTTCTAGTTGTGGAGTTTCTATTTGTAGTTTTTATTTTTCGAGTTTGTAGTTGTAGATTTTCTAGTTGCAGAGTTCCTAAATGTGGAGTTTCTAGTTGTGGAGTTTCTTGTTGGGGTGTTTCTAGTTGTGAAGTTTCTAATTGTGGATTTTCTAGTTGCGGAATTTCTAGTTGCGAAGTTTCTAGTTGGGGAGTTTCTACTTGAATTTATAGTTGTGGATTTTCTAGTTCCACAGTTTCGAGTTGCAAAGTTTCAAGTTGTCGAGTTTGTAGTTGCGGAGTCGCTAGTTGTGGAGTTTGTAGTTGCGGAGTTGCTAGCTGTGGAGTTTCTAGTTGCGGAGTCTCTAATTGTGCAGTCTCTAGTTTTGGAGTCTCTATTTGTGGAGTTTCTAGTTGTGGAGTTTATAGTTGTGGAGTTTCTAGCTGTGGAGATTCTAGTTGCGGAGTTTCTAGTTGCAGAGTTTCTAGTTGCGGAGTTTCTTGTTGCAGAGTTTGTAGTTGTGGAGTTTCTAGTTGTGAAGTTTTAGTTGTGGAGTTTCAAGTTGTGGAATTCATAGGTGTGGAGTTTCTAGTTGTGGAGTTTCTAGTTTTCGAGTTTCTAGTTACGGAGTTTCTAGTTGTGGAGTTTTTAGTTGTGGAGATTTTACTTGAGGAGTCTCTAGTTGTTGAGTCTCTAGTTGTGGAAGATCTAGGTGTGGAGTTTCTAGTTGCGGAGTTTCTTGTTGCGGAGTTTCTAGATGTGGAGTTTCTAGTTGTGGAGTTTCTGGCTGTGGAGTTTATAGTTGCGGAGTTTCTAGTATCGGAGTTTCTAGTTGTGGAGTTTCTAGTTGTGGAGTTTCTAGTTGTAGAGTTTCTAGTTGCAAAGTCTCAAGTTGTGGAGTTTCTAGTTGTGGAGTTTCTAGTGGCGGAGTTTCTAGTTGCAGAGTTTCTAGTTGCGGAGTTTTCTAGTTGTGGAGTTTCTAGTGGCGGAGTTTCTAGTTGCGGAGCTTCAAGTTGTGGAGTTTCTAGTTGTGGAGTTTCTAGTTGTGGAGTTTGTAGTTGTGGAGTATCTAGTTGTGGGCTTTCAAGTTGTGGAGTTTCTAGTTGTGGAGTTTCTAGTTGCGGAGTTTTCTAGTCGCGGAGTCTGTAGTTGAGGAGTTTCTAGTTGTGGAATTTCTAGTTACGGAGTTTCTAGTTGTGGAGCTTTTAGTTGAGGAGTCTCTAGTTGTTGAGTCTCTAGTTGTGGAATTTCTAGTTGTGGAGTTTCTAGTTGTGGAGTTTCTAGTTGTGGAATTTCAAGTTGTGGAGTCTCTAGTGGCGGAGTGAGTTTCTAGTTGCGGAGTTTCTGGTTGTGGAGTTTCTAGTTGCGGAGCCAGTAGTTGTGGAGTTTCTAGTTGTGGAGTTTCTAGTTGTGGAGTTTCTAGTGTTTGAATTTCTAGTTGCCGAGTTCTTTAGTTGCGAAGTCTCAAGTTGTGGAGTTTCTAGCTGTGAAGTTTCTAGTTGCGGAGTTTCTAGTTGCGGAGTTTCTAGTTGTGGAGTTTTTAGTTTAGGAGTCTCTAGTTGTGGAGTCTCTAGTTGTGGAGTTTCTAGTTGTGGAGTGTCTACTTGTGGAGTTTCTAGTTGTGGAGTTTCTAGTTGTGGAGTTTCTAGTCGTGGAGTCTGTAGTTGAGGAGTATCTATTTGTTGGGTTTCAAGTTATGTAGTTTCTGGCTATGGAGTTTCTAGTTGTGGAGTTTCTAGTTGTTGAGTTTCTAGTTGCGAAGTCTCAAGTCGTGGAGTTTCTAGCTGCGGAGCTTCTAGCTGCGGAGTTTCTAGTTTCGGAGCTTCAAGTGGCGGAGTTTCTAGTTGTGGAATTTGTAGTTGTGGAGTATCTAGTTTTGGTGTTTCAAGTTGTGGAGTTTCTAGCTGTGGAGTTTCTAGTTGCGGAGTTTCTAGTTTCAGAGTTTCTAGTTGCGGAGTTTCTAGTTGTGGAGTTTCTAGTTGTTGAGTTTCTAGTCGCCGAGTTCTTTAGTTGCGAAGTCTCAAGTTGTGGAGTTTCTAGCTGTGGAATTTCTTGTTGTTGAGTTTCTAGTTGTGGAGTTTCTAGTTGTGGAGTTTTTAGCTGTGGAGTCTCTAGTTGTGGAGTCTCTAGTTGTGGAGTTTCTAGTTGTGGAGTGTCTACTTGTGGAGTTTCTAGTTGTGGAGTTTCTAGTTGTGGAGTTTCTATTTGTAGTTTTTATTTTTCGAGTTTGTAGTTGTAGATTTTCTAATTGCAGAGTTCCTAGTTGTGGAGTTTCTAGTTGTGGAGTTTCTTGTTGGGGAGTTCCTAGTTGTGAAGTTTCTAATTGTGGATTTTCTAGTTGCGGAATTTCTAGTTGCGAAGTTTCTAGTTGGGGAGTTTCTACTTGAGTTCATAGCTGCGGATTTTCTAGTTCCAAAGTTTCGAGTTGCAAAGTTTCAAGTTGTCGAGTTTGTAGTTGCGGAGTCGCTAGTTGTGGAGTTTCTAGTTGCGGAGTTGCTAGCTGTGGAGTTTCTAGTTGCGGAGTCTCTAATTGTGCAGTCTCTAGTTTTGGAGTCTCTATTTGTGGAGTTTCTAGTTGTGGAGTTTATAGTTGTGGAGTTTCTAGCTGTGGAGATTCTAGTTGCGGAGTTTCTAGTTGCAGAGTTTCTAGTTGCGGAGTTTCTTGTTGCAGAGTTTGTAGTTGTGGAGTTTCTAGTTGTGAAGCTTTAGTTGTGGAGTTTCAAGTTGTGGAATTCATAGGTGTGGAGTTTCTAGTTGTGGAGTTTCTAGTTTTCGAGTTTCTAGTTACGGAGTTTCTAGTTGTGGAGTTTTCAGTTGTGGAGATTTTACTTGAGGAGTCTCTAGTTGTTGAGTCTCTAGTTGTGGAAGATCTAGGTGTGGAGTTTCTAGTTGCGGAGTTTCTTGTTGCGAAGTTTCTAGATGTGGAGTTTCTAGTTGTGGAGTTTCTGGCTGTGGAGTTTATAGTTGCGGAGTTTCTAGTATCGGAGTTTCTAGTTGTGGAGTTTCTAGTTGTGGAGTTTCTAGTTGTAGAGTTTCTAGTTGCAAAGTCTCAAGTTGTGGAGTTTCTAGTTGTGGAGTTTCTAGTGGCGGAGTTTCTAGTTGCAGAGTTTCTAGTTGCGGAGTTTTCTAGTTGTGGAGTTTCTAGTGGCGGAGTTTCTAGTTGCGGAGCTTCAAGTTGTGGAGTTTCTAGTTGTGGAGTTTCTAGTTGTGGAGTTTGTAGTTGTTGAGTATCTAGTTGTGGGCTTTCAAGTTGTGGAGTTTCTAGTTGTGGAGTTTCTAGTTGCGGAGTTTTCTAGTCGCGGAGTCTGTAGTTGAGGAGTTTCTAGTTGTGGAATTTCTAGTTACGGAGTTTCTAGTTGTGGAGCTTTTAGTTGAGGAGTCTCTAGTTGTTGAGTCTCTAGTTGTGGAATTTCTAGTTGTGGAGTTTCTAGTTGTGGAGTTTCTAGTTGTGGAATTTCAAGTTGTGGAGTCTCTAGTGGCGGAGTGAGTTTCTAGTTGCGGAGTTTCTGGTTGTGGAGTTTCTAGTTGCGGAGCCAGTAGTTGTGGAGTTTCTAGTTGTGGAGTTTCTAGTTGTGGAGTTTCTAGTGTTTGAATTTCTAGTTGCCGAGTTCTTTAGTTGCGAAGTCTCAAGTTGTGGAGTTTCTAGCTGTGAAGTTTCTAGTTGCGGAGTTTCTAGTTGCGGAGTTTCTAGTTGTGGAGTTTTTAGTTTAGGAGTCTCTAGTTGTGGAGTCTCTAGTTGTGGAGTTTCTAGTTGTGGAGTGTCTACTTGTGGAGTTTCTAGTTGTGGAGTTTCTAGTTGTGGAGTTTCTAGTCGTGGAGTCTGTAGTTGAGGAGTATCTATTTGTTGGGTTTCAAGTTATGGAGTTTCTGGCTATGGAGTTTCTAGTTGTGGAGTTTCTAGTTGTTGAGTTTCTAGTTGCGAAGTCTCAAGTCGTGGAGTTTCTAGTTGTGGAGTTTCTAGTTGTGGGGTTCGTAGTTGTGGGGTTCGTAGTTGTGCAGTTTCTAGTTAAGGAGTATCTACTTGTGGAGTTTCCATTTGTGGTGTTTCTAGCTGTGGAGTTTCTAGATGCAGAGTTTCTAGTTGCGGAGTTTTCTAGTTGTGGAGATTCTAGTGGCGGAGTTTCTAGTTGCGGAGTTCCAAGTTGTGGAGTTTCTAGTTGTGGAGTTTCTAGTTGTGGAATTTGTATTTGTGGAGTATACAGCTGTGGTGTTTCAAGTTGTGGAATTTCTAGTGGCGGAGTTTCTAGTTGTGGAGTTTCTAGTTGCGGAGTTTTCTAGTTGTGGAGTTTCTAGTTGCGGAGTTTCTAGTTGCGGAGCTTCAAGTTGTGGAGTTTCTAGTTGTGAAGTTTCTAGTTGTGGAGTTTGTAGTTGTGGAGTATCTAGTTGTGGGCTTTCAAGTTGTGGAGTTTCTAGTTGTGGAGTTTCTAGTTGCGGAGTTTTCTAGTTGCGGAGTCTGTAGTTGTGGAGTTTCTAGTTGTGGAATTTCTAGTTACGGAGTTTCTAGTTGTGGAGCTTTTAGTTGAGGAGTCTCTAGTTGTTGAGTCTGTAGTTGTGGAATTTCTAGTTGTGGAGTTTCTAGTTGTGGAATTTCAAGTTGTGGAGTCTCTAGTGGCGGAGTGAGTTTCTAGTTGCGGAGTTTCTGTTTGTGGAGTTTCTAGTTGCGGAGCCAGTAGTTGTGGAGTTTCTAGTTGTGGAGTTTCTAGTTGTGGAGTTTCTAGTGTTTGAATTTCTAGTTGCCGAGTTCTTTAGTTGCGAAGTCTCAAGTTGTGGAGTTTCTAGCTGTGAAGTTTCTGGTTTCGGAGTTTCTAGTTGCGGAGTTTCTAGTTGTGGAGTTTTTAGTTGAGGAGTCTCTAGTTGTGGGGTCTCTAGTTGTGGAGTTTCTAGTTGTGGAGTCTCTAGTTGGGGAGTTTCGAGTTGTGGAGTTTCTAGCTGTGGTGTTTTTCGTCGCGGAGTTTCTAGTTGCAGAGTTTCTAGTAGCGAAGTTTTCTAGTTGTGGAGATTCTAGTGGCGGAGTTTCGAGTTGCGGAGTTTCAAGTTGTGGAGTTTCTAGTTGTGGACTTTCTAGCTGTGGAGTTTCTAGTTGCGGAGTTTTTAGTTGTGGAGTTTCTGGTTGTGGAGTTTCTAGTTCTGGAGTCTGTAGTTGTGGAGTATCTATTTGTTGGGTTTAAAGCTGTGGAGTTTCTAGTTGTGGAGTTTCTAGTTGTTGAGTTTCTTGTAGTTGAGTTTCTAGTTGCCGAGTTTCTAGTTGCGAAATCTCAAGTCGTGGAGTTTCTAGCTGTGGAGTTTCTAGTTGCGGAGTTTCTAGTTGCGGAGTTTCTAGTTGTGGATTTTGTAGTTGTGGAGTATATAGTTGTGGTGTTTCAAGTTGTGGAGTTTCTAGTTGCGGAGTTTCTAGTTGCAGAGTTTCTAGTTCCGGAGTTTTCTAGTTGTGGAGTTTCTAGTTGCGGAGTTTCTAGTTGTGGAGCTTCAAGTTGTGGAGTTTCTCGTTGTGGAGTTTCTAGTTGTGGAGTTTGTAGTTGTGGAGTATCTAGTTGTGGACTTTCAAGTTGTGGAGTTTCTAGTTGTGGAGTTTCTAGTTGTTAATTTTCTAGCTGTGGAGTTTCTATTTGCGGAGTTTCTAGCTGCAGAGTTTCTAGTTGTGGATTTTCTAGCTGTGGAATTTCTGGTTGCAGAGTTTTAGTTGCGGCGTTTCTAGTTGTGGAGTTTCTAGTTGTTGAGTTTCTAGTTGCCGAGTTCTTTAGTTGCGAAGTCTCAAGTTGTAGAGTTTCTAGCTGTGGAGTTTCTAGTTGCGGAGTTTCTAGTTGCGGAGTTTCTAGTTGCGAAGTTTCTAGTTGTGCAGTTTTAGTTGTGGAGTCTCTAGTTGTGGAGTTTCTTGTTGTTGATTTTCTATCTGTGGAGTTTCTATTTGCGGAGTTTCTAGTTGCAGAGTTTCTAGTTGTGGATTTTCTAGCTGTGGAATTTCTGCTTGCAGAGTTTTTAGTTGCGGTGTTTCTAGTTGTGGAGTTTCTAGTTGTTGAGTTTGTAGTTGCCGAGTTCTTTAGTTGCGAAGTCTCAAGTTGTAGAGTTTCTAGCTGTGGAGTTTCTAGTTGCGGAGTTTCTAGTTGCGGAGTTTCTAGTTGTGGATTTTTTAGTTGTGGAGTCTCTAGTTGTGGACTTTCTAGTTGTGGAGTGTCTACTTGTTGAGTTTCTAGTTGTGGAGTTTCTATTTGTTGTTTTTAGTTTTCGAGTTTGTAGTTGTAGATTTTCTAGTTGCAGAGTTTCTAGATTTGGAGTATCTAGTTGCGGAGTCTCTAATTGTGCAGTCTCTAGTTTTGGAGTCTCTAGTTGTGGAGTTTCTGGTTGTGGATTTTATAGTTGTGGAATTTCTAACTGTGGAGATTCTACTTGCGGAGTTTCTAGTTGCAGAGTTTCTAGTTGTGGAGTTTCTAGTTGTGGAGTTTTAGTTGTGGAGTTTAAAGTTGTGGAATTTATAGGTGTGGAGTTTCTAGTTGTGGAGTTTCTAGTTTTTGGGTTTCTAGTTACGGAGTTTCTAGTTGTGAGTTTCTAGTTGTGGAGTTTCTAGTTGTGGAGCTTTTAGTTGAGTTGTGGAGCTCTAGTTGTGGAGTTTCTAGTTGTGTAGTGTCTACTTGTGGAGTTTCTAGTTGTGGAGTTTCTAGCTGTGGAGTTTCTAGTTGCAGGGTTTCTAGTTTCGGAGTTTTCTAGTTGTGGAGTTTCTAGTTGCGGAGTTTCTAGTTGCGGAGTTTCAAGTTGTGGAGTTTCTAGTTGTGGAGTTTCTAGTTGTGGAGTTTTTAGTTGTGGAGTTTTAATTGTGGAGCTTCTTGATGGGGAGTTTCTAGTTGTGAAGTTTCTAGTTGTGGATTTTCGAGTTGTGGAGTTTCTAGTTGCGAAGTTTCTAGTTGGGGAGTTTCTACTTGAGTTTATAGTTGCGGATTTTCTAGTTGCAGAGTTTTAAGTTGTCGAGTTTCTAGTTGCGGAGTCTCTAGTTGTGGAGTTTCTAGTTGCGGAGTTTCTAGCTGTGGAGTTTCTAGTTGCGGAGTCTCTAGTTGTGCAGTCTCTGGTTTTGGAGTCTCTGGTTGTGGAGTTTCTAGTTGTGGAGTTTCTAGCTGTGGAGTTTCAAGTTGCGGAGTCTCTAGTTGTGCAGTCTCTAGCTGTGGAGTCTCTGGCTGTGGAGTTTCTAGTTGTGGAGTTTCTAGTTGTGGAGTTTCTAGTTGTGGAGTTTCTAGTTGTGGAGTTTCTAGTCGTGGAGTCTGTAGTTGTGGAGTAGCTATTTGTTGGGTTTCAAGTTATGGAGTTTTTGGCTGTGGAGTTTCTAGTTGTGGAGTTTCTAGTAGTTGAGTTTCTAGTTGCCGAGTTTCTAGTTGCGAAGTCTCAAGTCGTGGAGTTTCTAGCTGCGGAGTTTCTAGTTGTGGAGCTTCTAGTGGCGGAGTTTCTAGTTGTGGAATTTGTAGTTGTGGGGTTCGTAGTTGTGCAGTTTCTAGTTGTGGAGTATCTACTTGTGGAGTTTCCATTTGTGGTGTTTCTAGCTGTGGAGTTTCTAGTTGCGGAGTTTCTAGATGCAGAGTTTCTAGTTGCGGAGTTTTCTAGTTGTGGAGATTCTAGTGGCGGAGTTTCTAGTTGCGGAGTTCCAAGTTGTGGAGTTTCTAGTTGTGGAGTTTCTAGTTGTGGAATTTGTAGTTGTGGAGTATATAGCTGTGGTGTTTCAAGTTGTGGAGTTTCTAGTGGCGGAGTTTCTAGTTGTAGAGTTTCTAGTTGCGGAGTTTTCTAGTTGTGGAGTTTTTAGTTGCGGAGTTTCTAGTTGCGGAGCTTCAAGTTGTGGAGTTTCTAGTTGTGGAGTTTCTAGTTGTGGAGTTTGTAGTTGTGGAGTATCTAGTTGTGGGCTTTCAAGTTGTGGAGTTTCTAGTTGTGGAGTTTCTAGTTGCGGAGTTTTCTAGTTGCGGAGTCTGTAGTTGTGGAGTTTCTAGTTGTGGAATTTCTAGTTACGGAGTTTCTAATTGTGGAGCTTTTAGTTGAGGAGTCTCTAGTTGTTGAGTCTCTAGTTGTGGAATTTGTAGTTGTGGAGTTTCTAGTTGTGGAATTTCAAGTTGTGGAGTCTCTAGTGGCGGAGTGAGTTTCTAGTTGCGGAGTTTCTGTTTGTGGAGTTTCTAGTTGCGGAGCCAGTAGATGTGGAGTTTGTAGTTGTGGAGTTTCTAGTTGTGGAGTTTCTAGTGTTTGAATTTCTAGTTGCCGAGTTCTTTAGTTGCGAAGTCTCAAGTTGTGGAGTTTCTAGCTGTGAAGTTTCTAGTTGCGGAGTTTCTAGTGGCGGAGTTTCTAGTTGTGGAGTTTTTAGTTGAGGAGTCTCTAGTTGTGGGGTCTCTAGTTTTGGAGTTTCTAGTTGTGGAGTGTCTACTTGTGGAGTTTCTAGTTGTGGAGTTTCTAGTTGTGGAGTTTCTAGTCGTGGAGTCTGTAGTTGTGGAGTAGCTATTTGTTGGGTTTCAAGTTATGGAGTTTTTGGCTGTGGAGTTTCTAGTTGTGGAGTTTCTAGTAGTTGAGTTTCTAGTTGCCGAGTTTCTAGTTGCGAAGTCTCAAGTCGTGGAGTTTCTAGCTGCGGAGTTTCTAGTTGCGGAGCTTCTAGTGGCGGAGTTTCTAGTTGTGGAATTTGTAGTTGTGGAGTATCTAGTTTTGGTGTTTCAAGTTGTGGAGTTTCTAGCTGTGGAGTTTCTAGTTGCGGAGTTTCTAGTTGCAGAGTTTCTAGTTGCGGAGTTTCTAGTTGCGGAGTTTCTAGTTGTGGAGTTTCTAGTTGTTGAGTTTCTAGTGGCCGAGTTCTTTAGTTGCGAAGTCTCAAGTTGTGGAGTTTCTAGCTGTGGAATTTCTAGTTGTTGAGTTTCTAGATCCGGAGTTTCTAGTTGTGGAGTTTTTAGCTGTGGAGTCTCTAGTTGTGGAGTCTCTAGTTGTGGAGTTTCTAGTTGTGGAGTGTCTACTTGTGGAGTTTCTAGTTGTGGAGATTCTAGTTGTAGAGTTTCTATTTGTAGTTTTTATTTTTCGAGTTTGTAGTTGTAGATTTTCTAGTTGCAGAGTTCCTAAATGTGGAGTTTCTAGTTGTGGAGTTTCTTGTTGGGGTGTTTCTAGTTGTGAAGTTTCTAATTGTGGATTTTCTAGTTGCGGAATTTCTAGTTGCGAAGTTTCTATTTGGGGAGTTTCTACTTGAATTTATAGTTGTGGATTTTCTAGTTCCACAGTTTCGAGTTGCAAAGTTTCAAGTTGTCGAGTTTGTAGTTGCGGAGTCGCTAGTTGTGGAGTTTGTAGTTGCGGAGTTGCTAGCTGTGGAGTTTCTAGTTGCGGATTCTCTAATTGTGCAGTCTCTAGTTTTGGAGTCTCTATTTGTGGAGTTTCTAGTTGTGGAGTTTATAGTTGTGGAGTTTCTAGCTGTGGAGATTCTAGTTGCGGAGTTTCTAGTTGCAGAGTTTCTAGTTGCGGAGTTTCTTGTTGCAGAGTTTGTAGTTGTGGAGTTTCTAGTTGTGAAGTTTTAGTTGTGGAGTTTCAAGTTGTGGAATTCATAGGTGTGGAGTTTCTAGTTGTGGAGTTTCTAGTTTTCGAGTTTCTAGTTACGGAGTTTCTAGTTGTGGAGTTTTTAGTTGTGGAGATTTTACTTGAGGAGTCTCTAGTTGTTGAGTCTCTAGTTGTGGAAGATCTAGGTGTGGAGTTTCTAGTTGCGGAGTTTCTTGTTGCGGAGTTTCTAGATGTGGAGTTTCTAGTTGTGGAGTTTCTGGCTGTGGAGTTTATAGTTGCGGAGTTTCTAGTATCGGAGTTTCTAGTTGTGGAGTTTCTAGTTGTGGAGTTTCTAGTTGTAGAGTTTCTAGTTGCAAAGTCTCAAGTTGTGGAGTTTCTAGTTGTGGAGTTTCTAGTGGCGGAGTTTCTAGTTGCAGAGTTTCTAGTTGCGGAGTTTTCTAGTTGTGGAGTTTCTAGTGGCGGAGTTTCTAGTTGCGGAGCTTCAAGTTGTGGAGTTTCTAGTTGTGGAGTTTCTAGTTGTGGAGTTTGTAGTTGTGGAGTATCTAGTTGTGGGCTTTCAAGTTGTGGAGTTTCTAGTTGTGGAGTTTCTAGTTGCGGAGTTTTCTAGTCGCGGAGTCTGTAGTTGAGGAGTTTCTAGTTGTGGAATTTCTAGTTACGGAGTTTCTAGTTGTGGAGCTTTTAGTTGAGGAGTCTCTAGTTGTTGAGTCTCTAGTTGTGGAATTTCTAGTTGTGGAGTTTCTAGTTGTGGAGTTTCTAGTTGTGGAATTTCAAGTTGTGGAGTCTCTAGTGGCGGAGTGAGTTTCTAGTTGCGGAGTTTCTGGTTGTGGAGTTTCTAGTTGCGGAGCCAGTAGTTGTGGAGTTTCTAGTTGTGGAGTTTCTAGTTGTGGAGTTTCTAGTGTTTGAATTTCTAGTTGCCGAGTTCTTTAGTTGCGAAGTCTCAAGTTGTGGAGTTTCTAGCTGTGAAGTTTCTAGTTGCGGAGTTTCTAGTTGCGGAGTTTCTAGTTGTGGAGTTTTTAGTTTAGGAGTCTCTAGTTGTGGAGTCTCTAGTTGTGGAGTTTCTAGTTGTGGAGTGTCTACTTGTGGAGTTTCTAGTTGTGGAGTTTCTAGTTGTGGAGTTTCTAGTCGTGGAGTCTGTAGTTGAGGAGTATCTATTTGTTGGGTTTCAAGTTATGGAGTTTCTGGCTATGGAGTTTCTAGTTGTGGAGTTTCTAGTTGTTGAGTTTCTAGTTGCGAAGTCTCAAGTCGTGGAGTTTCTAGCTGCGGAGCTTCTAGCTGCGGAGTTTCTAGTTTCGGAGCTTCAAGTGGCGGAGTTTCTAGTTGTGGAATTTGTAGTTGTGGAGTATCTAGTTTTGGTGTTTCAAGTTGTGGAGTTTCTAGCTGTGGAGTTTCTAGTTGCGGAGTTTCTAGTTTCAGAGTTTCTAGTTGCGGAGTTTCTAGTTGTGGAGTTTCTAGTTGTTGAGTTTCTAGTCGCCGAGTTCTTTAGTTGCGAAGTCTCAAGTTGTGGAGTTTCTAGCTGTGGAATTTCTTGTTGTTGAGTTTCTAGTTGCGGAGTTTCTAGTTGTGGAGTTTTTAGCTGTGGAGTCTCTAGTTGTGGAGTCTCTAGTTGTGGAGTTTCTAGTTGTGGAGTGTCTACTTGTGGAGTTTCTAGTTGTGGAGTTTCTAGTTGTGGAGTTTCTATTTGTAGTTTTTATTTTTCGAGTTTGTAGTTGTAGATTTTCTAGTTGCAGAGTTCCTAAATGTGGAGTTTCTAGTTGTGGAGTTTCTTGTTGGGGTGTTTCTAGTTGTGAAGTTTCTAATTGTGGATTTTCTAGTTGCGGAATTTCTAGTTGCGAAGTTTCTAGTTGGGGAGTTTCTACTTGAATTTATAGTTGTGGATTTTCTAGTTCCACAGTTTCGAGTTGCAAAGTTTCAAGTTGTCGAGTTTGTAGTTGCGGAGTCGCTAGTTGTGGAGTTTGTAGTTGCGGAGTTGCTAGCTGTGGAGTTTCTAGTTGCGGAGTCTCTAATTGTGCAGTCTCTAGTTTTGGAGTCTCTATTTGTGGAGTTTCTAGTTGTGGAGTTTATAGTTGTGGAGTTTCTAGCTGTGGAGATTCTAGTTGCGGAGTTTCTAGTTGCAGAGTTTCTAGTTGCGGAGTTTCTTGTTGCAGAGTTTGTAGTTGTGGAGTTTCTAGTTGTGAAGTTTTAGTTGTGGAGTTTCAAGTTGTGGAATTCATAGGTGTGGAGTTTCTAGTTGTGGAGTTTCTAGTTTTCGAGTTTCTAGTTACGGAGTTTCTAGTTGTGGAGTTTTTAGTTGTGGAGATTTTACTTGAGGAGTCTCTAGTTGTTGAGTCTCTAGTTGTGGAAGATCTAGGTGTGGAGTTTCTAGTTGCGGAGTTTCTTGTTGCGGAGTTTCTAGATGTGGAGTTTCTAGTTGTGGAGTTTCTGGCTGTGGAGTTTATAGTTGCGGAGTTTCTAGTATCGGAGTTTCTAGTTGTGGAGTTTCTAGTTGTGGAGTTTCTAGTTGTAGAGTTTCTAGTTGCAAAGTCTCAAGTTGTGGAGTTTCTAGTTGTGGAGTTTCTAGTGGCGGAGTTTCTAGTTGCAGAGTTTCTAGTTGCGGAGTTTTCTAGTTGTGGAGTTTCTAGTGGCGGAGTTTCTAGTTGCGGAGCTTCAAGTTGTGGAGTTTCTAGTTGTGGAGTTTCTAGTTGTGGAGTTTGTAGTTGTGGAGTATCTAGTTGTGGGCTTTCAAGTTGTGGAGTTTCTAGTTGTGGTGTTTCTAGTTGCGGAGTTTTCTAGTCGCGGAGTCTGTAGTTGAGGAGTTTCTAGTTGTGGAATTTCTAGTTACGGAGTTTCTAGTTGTGGAGCTTTTAGTTGAGGAGTCTCTAGTTGTTGAGTCTCTAGTTGTGGAATTTCTAGTTGTGGAGTTTCTAGTTGTGGAGTTTCTAGTTGTGGAATTTCACGTTGTGGAGTCTCTAGTGGCGGAGTGAGTTTCTAGTTGCGGAGTTTCTGGTTGTGGAGTTTCTAGTTGCGGAGCCAGTAGTTGTGGAGTTTCTAGTTGTGGAGTTTCTAGTTGTGGAGTTTCTAGTGTTTGAATTTCTAGTTGCCGAGTTCTTTAGTTGCGAAGTCTCAAGTTGTGGAGTTTCTAGCTGTGAAGTTTCTAGTTGCGGAGTTTCTAGTTGCGGAGTTTCTAGTTGTGGAGTTTTTAGTTTAGGAGTCTCTAGTTGTGGAGTCTCTAGTTGTGGAGTTTCTAGTTGTGGAGTGTCTACTTGTGGAGTTTCTAGTTGTGGAGTTTCTAGTTGTGGAGTTTCTAGTCGTGGAGTCTGTAGTTGAGGAGTATCTATTTGTTGGGTTTCAAGTTATGGAGTTTCTGGCTATGGAGTTTCTAGTTGTGGAGTTTCTAGTTGTTGAGTTTCTAGTTGCGAAGTCTCAAGTCGTGGAGTTTCTAGCTGCGGAGCTTCTAGCTGTGGAGTTTCTAGTTTCGGAGCTTCAAGTGGCGGAGTTTCTAGTTGTGGAATTTGTAGTTGTGGAGTATCTAGTTTTGGTGTTTCAAGTTGTGGAGTTTCTAGCTGTGGAGTTTCTAGTTGTGGAGTTTCTAGTTTCAGAGTTTCTAGTTGCGGAGTTTCTAGTTGTGGAGTTTCTAGTTGTTGAGTTTCTAGTCGCCGAGTTCTTTAGTTGCGAAGTCTCAAGTTGTGGAGTTTCTAGCTGTGGAATTTCTTGTTGTTGAGTTTCTAGTTGCGGAGTTTCTAGTTGTGGAGTTTTTAGCTGTGGAGTCTCTAGTTGTGGAGTCTCTAGTTGTGGAGTTTCTAGTTGTGGAGTGTCTACTTGTGGAGTTTCTAGTTGTGGAGTTTCTAGTTGTGGAGTTTCTATTTGTAGTTTTTATTTTTCGAGTTTGTAGTTGTAGATTTTCTAATTGCAGAGTTCCTAGTTGTGGAGTTTCTAGTTGTGGAGTTTCTTGTTGGGGAGTTTCTAGTTGTGAAGTTTCTAATTGTGGATTTTCTAGTTGCGGAATTTCTAGTTGCGAAGTTTCTAGTTGGGGAGTTTCTACTTGAGTTCATAGCTGCGGATTTTCTAGTTCCAAAGTTTCGAGTTGCAAAGTTTCAAGTTGTCGAGTTTGTAGTTGCGGAGTCGCTAGTTGTGGAGTTTCTAGTTGCGGAGTTGCTAGCTGTGGAGTTTCTAGTTGCGGAGTCTCTAATTGTGCAGTCTCTAGTTTTGGAGTCTCTATTTGTGGAGTTTCTAGTTGTGGAGTTTATAGTTGTGGAGTTTCTAGCTGTGGAGATTCTAGTTGCGGAGTTTCTAGTTGCAGAGTTTCTAGTTGCGGAGTTTCTTGTTGCAGAGTTTGTAGTTGTGGAGTTTCTAGTTGTGAAGTTTTAGTTGTGGAGTTTCAAGTTGTGGAATTCATAGGTGTGGAGTTTTTAGTTGTGGAGTTTCTAGTTTTCGAGTTTCTAGTTACGGAGTTTCTAGTTGTGGAGTTTTTAGTTGTGGAGATTTTACTTGAGGAGTCTCTAGTTGTTGAGTCTCTAGTTGTGGAAGATCTAGGTGTGGAGTTTCTAGTTGCGGAGTTTCTTGTTGCGGAGTTTCTAGATGTGGAGTTTCTAGTTGTGGAGTTTCTGGCTGTGGAGTTTATAGTTGCGGAGTTTCTAGTATCGGAGTTTCTAGTTGTGGAGTTTCTAGTTGTGGAGTTTCTAGTTGTAGAGTTTCTAGTTGCAAAGTCTCAAGTTGTGGAGTTTCTAGTTGTGGAGTTTCTAGTGGCGGAGTTTCTAGTTGCAGAGTTTCTAGTTGCGGAGTTTTCTAGTTGTGGAGTTTCTAGTGGCGGAGTTTCTAGTTGCGGAGCTTCAAGTTGTGGAGTTTCTAGTTGTGGAGTTTCTAGTTGTGGAGTTTGTAGTTGTGGAGTATCTAGTTGTGGGCTTTCAAGTTGTGGAGTTTCTAGTTGTGGAGTTTCTAGTTGCGGAGTTTTCTAGTCGCGGAGTCTGTAGTTGAGGAGTTTCTAGTTGTGGAATTTCTAGTTACGGAGTTTCTAGTTGTGGAGATTTTAGTTGAGGAGTCTCTAGTTGTTGAGTCTCTAGTTGTGGAATTTCTAGTTGTGGAGTTTCTAGTTGTGGAGTTTCTAGTTGTGGAATTTCAAGTTGTGGAGTCTCTAGTGGCGGAGTGAGTTTCTAGTTGCGGAGTTTCTGGTTGTGGAGTTTCTAGTTGCGGAGCCAGTAGTTGTGGAGTTTCTAGTTGTGGAGTTTCTAGTTGTGGAGTTTCTAGTGTTTGAATTTCTAGTTGCCGAGTTCTTTAGTTGCGAAGTCTCAAGTTGTGGAGTTTCTAGCTGTGAAGTTTCTAGTTGCGGAGTTTCTAGTTGCGGAGTTTCTAGTTGTGGAGTTTTTAGTTTAGGAGTCTCTAGTTGTGGAGTCTCTAGTTGTGGAGTTTCTAGTTGTGGAGTGTCTACTTGTGGAGTTTCTAGTTGTGGAGTTTCTAGTTGTGGAGTTTCTAGTCGTGGAGTCTGTAGTTGAGGAGTATCTATTTGTTGGGTTTCAAGTTATGGAGTTTCTGGCTATGGAGTTTCTAGTTGTGGAGTTTCTAGTTGTTGAGTTTCTAGTTGCGAAGTCTCAAGTCGTGGAGTTTCTAGCTGCGGAGCTTCTAGCTGCGGAGTTTCTAGTTTCGGAGCTTCAAGTGGCGGAGTTTCTAGTTGTGGAATTTGTAGTTGTGGAGTATCTAGTTTTGGTGTTTCAAGTTGTGGAGTTTCTAGCTGTGGAGTTTCTAGTTGCGGAGTTTCTAGTTTCAGAGTTTCTAGTTGCGGAGTTTCTAGTTGTGGAGTTTCTAGTTGTTGAGTTTCTAGTCGCCGAGTTCTTTAGTTGCGAAGTCTCAAGTTGTGGAGTTTCTAGCTGTGGAATTTCTTGTTGTTGAGTTTCTAGTTGCGGAGTTTCTAGTTGTGGAGTTTTTAGCTGTGGAGTCTCTAGTTGTGGAGTCTCTAGTTGTGGAGTTTCTAGTTGTGGAGTGTCTACTTGTGGAGTTTCTAGTTGTGGAGTTTCTAGTTGTGGAGTTTCTATTTGTAGTTTTTATTTTTCGAGTTTGTAGTTGTAGATTTTCTAATTGCAGAGTTCCTAGTTGTGGAGTTTCTAGTTGTGGAGTTTCTTGTTGGGGAGTTTCTAGTTGTGAAGTTTCTAATTGTGGATTTTCTAGTTGCGGAATTTCTAGTTGCGAAGTTTCTAGTTGGGGAGTTTCTACTTGAGTTCATAGCTGCGGATTTTCTAGTTCCACAGTTTCGAGTTGCAAAGTTTCAAGTTGTCGAGTTTGTAGTTGCGGAGTCGCTAGTTGTGGAGTTTCTAGTTGCGGAGTTGCTAGCTGTGGAGTTTCTAGTGGCGGAGTCTCTAATTGTGCAGTCTCTAGTTTTGGAGTCTCTAGCTGTGGAGTTTCTAGCTCTGGAGATTCTAGTTGCGGAGTTTCTAGTTGCAGAGTTTCTAGTTGCGGAGTTTCTTGTTGCAGAGTTTCTAGTTGTGGAGTTTCTAGTTGTGAAGTTTTAGTTGTGGAGTTTCAAGTTGTGTAATTCATAGGTGTGGAGTTTCTAGTTGTGGAGTTTCTAGTTTTCGAGTTTCTAGTTACGGAGTTTCTAGTTGTGGAGTTTTTAGTTGTGGAGCTTTTAGTTGAGGAGTCTCTAGTTGTTGAGTCTCTAGTTGTGGAAGTTCTAGTTGTGGAGTTTCTAGTTGCGGAGTTTCTTGATGTGGAGTTTCTAGTTTTGGAGTTTCTGGCTGTGGAGTTTATAGTTGCGGAGTTTCTAGTATCGGAGTTTCTAGTTGTGGAGTTTCTAGTTGTGGAGTTTCTAGTTGTAGAGTTTCTAGTTGCGAAGTCTCAAGTCGTGGAGTTTCTAGTTGTGAAGTTTCTAGTTGTGGAGTTTCTAGTTGTGGGGTTCGTAGTTGTGGGGTTCGTAGTTGTGGGGTTCGTAGTTGTGCAGTTCTAGTTGTGGAGTCTCTAGTTGAGGAGTTTCCATTTGTATTGTTTCTAGCTGTGGAGTTTCTAGTTGCGGAGTTTCTAGATGCAGAGTTTCTAGTTGCGGAGTTTTCTAGTTGTGGAGATTGTAATGGCGGAGTTTCTAGTTGCGGAGTTCCAAGTTGTGGAGTTTCTAGTTGTGGAGCTTCTAGTTCTGGGGTTCGTAGTTGTGGGATTCGTAGTTGTGCAGTTTCTAGTTTTGCAGTCTCTAGTTGCGGAGTTTCCAGTTGTGGAGTTTCTAGCTGTGGAGTTTCTAGCTGCGGAGTTTGTAGTTGCAGAGTTTCTAGTTGTGGAGTTTTCTAGTTGTGGAGATTCTAGTGGCGGAGTTTCTAGTTGCGGAGTTTCAAGTTGTGGAGTTTCTCGTTGTGGAGTTTCTAGTTGTGGAGTTTCTAGTTGCGGAGTTTCTAGTTGTGGAGCTTCAAGTTGTGGAGTTTCTAGTTGTGGAGTTTCTAGTTATGGAGTTTGTAGTTGTGGAGTATCTAGTTGTGGACTTTCAAGTTGTGAAGTTTCTAGTTGTGGAGTTTCTAGTTGCGGAGTTTTCTAGTTTCGGAGTCTGTAGTTGTGGAGTTTCTAGTTGTGGAATTTCTAGTTGTGGAGTCTCTAGTTGCGGAGTGAGTTTCTAGTTGCGGAGTTTCTGGTTGTGGAGTTTCTAGTTGCAGAGTCAGTAGTTGTGGATTTTATAGCTGTGGAGTTTCTAGTTGCGGAGTTTCTAGTTGTGGGGTTCGTTGTTGTGGAGTTCGTAGTTGTGGAGTTTCTAGTTGTGAAGTCTCTAGTTGGGGAGTTTCCAGTTGTGGAGTTTCTAGCTGTGGAGTTTTTCGTTGCGGAGTTTCTAGTTGCAGAGTTTCTAGTAGCGGAGTTTTCTAGTTGTGGAGATTCTAGTGGCGGAGTTTCTAGTTGCGGAGTTTCAAGTTGTGGAGTTTCTAGTTGTGGATTTTCTAGCTGTGGAGTTTATAGTTGCGGAGTTTTTAGTTGCGGAGTTTCTGGTTGTGGAGTTTCTAGTTCTGGAGTCTGTAGTTGTGGAGTATCTATTTGTTGGGTTTCAAGTTGTGGAGTTTCTAGTTGTGGAGTTTCTAGTTGTTGAGTTTCTAGTAGTTGAGTTTCCAGTTGCCGAGTTTCTAGTTGCGAAATCTCAAGTCGTGGAGTTTCTAGCTGTGGAGTTTCTAGTTGCGGAGTTTCTAGTTGCGGAGTTTCAGTTGTGGATTTTGTAGTTGTGGAATATATAGTTGTGGTGTTTCAAGTTGTGGAGTTTCTAGTTGCGGAGTTTCTTGTTGCAGAGTTTCTCGTTCCGGAGTTTTCTAGTTGTGGAGTTTCTAGTTGTGGATTTTCTAGCTGTGGAGTTTCTAGTTGCGGAGTTTCTAGTTGTGGGGTTCGTTGTTGTGGAGTTCGTAGTTGTGGAGTTTCTAGTTGTGAAGTCTCTAGTTGGGGAGTTTCCAGTTGTGGAGTTTCTAGCTGTGGAGTTTTTCGTTGCGGAGTTTCTAGTTGCAGAGTTTCTAGTAGCGGAGTTTTCTAGTTGTGGAGATTCTAGTGGCGGAGTTTCTAGTTGCGGAGCTTCTAGTTGTGGAATTTGTAGTTGTGGAATATATAGTTGTGGTGTTTCAAGTTGTGGAGTTTCTAGTGGCGGAGTTTCTAGTTGCAGAGTTTCTAGTTGCGGAGTTTTCTAGTTGTGGAGTTTCTAGTTGCGGAGTTTCTAGTTGTGGAGCTTCAAGTTGTGGAGTTCTTTAGTTGCGGAGTTTCTAGTTGCGGAGCTTCTAGTGGCGGAGTTTCTAGTTGTGGAATTTGTAGTTGTGGAGTATCTAGTTTTGGTGTTTCAAGTTGTGGAGTTTCTAGCTGTGGAGTTTCTAGTTGCGGAGTTTCTAGTTGTGGAGTTTCTAGTTGTGGAATTTCAAGTTGTGGAGTGAGTTTCTAGTAGCGGTGTTTCTGGTTGTGGAGCTTCTAGTTGCGGAGCCAGTAGTTGTGGAGTTTCTAGTTGTGGAGTTTCTAGTTGTGGAGTTTTTAGTTAAGGAGTCTCTAGTTGTGGAGTCTCTAGTTGTGGAGTTTCTAGTTGTGGAGTGTCTACTTGTGGAATTTGTAGTTGTGGAGTATCTAGTTTTGGTGTTTCAAGTTGTGGAGTTTCTAGCTGTGGAGTTTCTAGTTGCGGAGTTTCTAGTTGCAGAGTTTCTAGTTGCGGAGTTTCTAGTTGCGGAGTTTCTAGTTGTGGAGTTTCTAGTTGTTGAGTTTCTAGTGGCCGAGTTCTTTAGTTGCGAAGTCTCAAGTTGTGGAGTTTCTAGCTGTGGAATTTCTAGTTGTTGAGTTTCTAGATCCGGAGTTTCTAGTTGTGGAGTTTTTAGCTGTGGAGTCTCTAGTTGTGGAGTCTCTAGTTGTGGAGTTTCTAGTTGTGGAGTGTCTACTTGTGGAGTTTCTAGTTGTGGAGATTCTAGTTGTAGAGTTTCTATTTGTAGTTTTTATTTTTCGAGTTTGTAGTTGTAGATTTTCTAGTTGCAGAGTTCCTAAATGTGGAGTTTCTAGTTGTGGAGTTTCTTGTTGGGGTGTTTCTAGTTGTGAAGTTTCTAATTGTGGATTTTCTAGTTGCGGAATTTCTAGTTGCGAAGTTTCTAGTTGGGGAGTTTCTACTTGAATTTATAGTTGTGGATTTTCTAGTTCCACAGTTTCGAGTTGCAAAGTTTCAAGTTGTCGAGTTTGTAGTTGCGGAGTCGCTAGTTGTGGAGTTTGTAGTTGCGGAGTTGCTAGCTGTGGAGTTTCTAGTTGCGGAGTCTCTAATTGTGCAGTCTCTAGTTTTGGAGTCTCTATTTGTGGAGTTTCTAGTTGTGGAGTTTATAGTTGTGGAGTTTCTAGCTGTGGAGATTCTAGTTGCGGAGTTTCTAGTTGCAGAGTTTCTAGTTGCGGAGTTTCTTGTTGCAGAGTTTGTAGTTGTGGAGTTTCTAGTTGTGAAGTTTTAGTTGTGGAGTTTCAAGTTGTGGAATTCATAGGTGTGGAGTTTCTAGTTGTGGAGTTTCTAGTTTTCGAGTTTCTAGTTACGGAGTTTCTAGTTGTGGAGTTTTTAGTTGTGGAGATTTTACTTGAGGAGTCTCTAGTTGTTGAGTCTCTAGTTGTGGAAGATCTAGGTGTGGAGTTTCTAGTTGCGGAGTTTCTTGTTGCGGAGTTTCTAGATGTGGAGTTTCTAGTTGTGGAGTTTCTGGCTGTGGAGTTTATAGTTGCGGAGTTTCTAGTATCGGAGTTTCTAGTTGTGGAGTTTCTAGTTGTGGAGTTTCTAGTTGTAGAGTTTCTAGTTGCAAAGTCTCAAGTTGTGGAGTTTCTAGTTGTGGAGTTTCTAGTGGCGGAGTTTCTAGTTGCAGAGTTTCTAGTTGCGGAGTTTTCTAGTTGTGGAGTTTCTAGTGGCGGAGTTTCTAGTTGCGGAGCTTCAAGTTGTGGAGTTTCTAGTTGTGGAGTTTCTAGTTGTGGAGTTTGTAGTTGTGGAGTATCTAGTTGTGGGCTTTCAAGTTGTGGAGTTTCTAGTTGTGGAGTTTCTAGTTGCGGAGTTTTCTAGTCGCGGAGTCTGTAGTTGAGGAGTTTCTAGTTGTGGAATTTCTAGTTACGGAGTTTCTAGTTGTGGAGCTTTTAGTTGAGGAGTCTCTAGTTGTTGAGTCTCTAGTTGTGGAATTTCTAGTTGTGTAGTTTCTAGTTGTGGAGTTTCTAGTTGTGGAATTTCAAGTTGTGGAGTCTCTAGTGGCGGAGTGAGTTTCTAGTTGCGGAGTTTCTGGTTGTGGAGTTTCTAGTTGCGGAGCCAGTAGTTGTGGAGTTTCTAGTTGTGGAGTTTCTAGTTGTGGAGTTTCTAGTGTTTGAATTTCTAGTTGCCGAGTTCTTTAGTTGCGAAGTCTCAAGTTGTGGAGTTTCTAGCTGTGAAGTTTCTAGTTGCGGAGTTTCTAGTTGCGGAGTTTCTAGTTGTGGAGTTTTTAGTTTAGGAGTCTCTAGTTGTGGAGTCTCTAGTTGTGGAGTTTCTAGTTGTGGAGTGTCTACTTGTGGAGTTTCTAGTTGTGGAGTTTCTAGTTGTGGAGTTTCTAGTCGTGGAGTCTGTAGTTGAGGAGTATCTATTTGTTGGGTTTCAAGTTATGGAGTTTCTGGCTATGGAGTTTCTAGTTGTGGAGTTTCTAGTTGTTGAGTTTCTAGTTGCGAAGTCTCAAGTCGTGGAGTTTCTAGCTGCGGAGCTTCTAGCTGCGGAGTTTCTAGTTTCGGAGCTTCAAGTGGCGGAGTTTCTAGTTGTGGAATTTGTAGTTGTGGAGTATCTAGTTTTGGTGTTTCAAGTTGTGGAGTTTCTAGCTGTGGAGTTTCTAGTTGCGGAGTTTCTAGTTTCAGAGTTTCTAGTTGCGGAGTTTCTAGTTGTGGAGTTTCTAGTTGTTGAGTTTCTAGTCGCCGAGTTCTTTAGTTGCGAAGTCTCAAGTTGTGGAGTTTCTAGCTGTGGAATTTCTTGTTGTTGAGTTTCTAGTTGCGGAGTTTCTAGTTGTGGAGTTTTTAGCTGTGGAGTCTCTAGTTGTGGAGTCTCTAGTTGTGGAGTTTCTAGTTGTGGAGTGTCTACTTGTGGAGTTTCTACTTGTGGAGTTTCTAGTTGTGGAGTTTCTATTTGTAGTTTTTATTTTTCGAGTTTGTAGTTGTAGATTTTCTAATTGCAGAGTTCCTAGTTGTGGAGTTTCTAGTTGTGGAGTTTCTTGTTGGGGAGTTTCTAGTTGTGAAGTTTCTAATTGTGGATTTTCTAGTTGCGGAATTTCTAGTTGCGAAGTTTCTAGTTGGGGAGTTTCTACTTGAGTTCATAGCTGCGGATTTTCTAGTTCCACAGTTTCGAGTTGCAAAGTTTCAAGTTGTCGAGTTTGTAGTTGCGGAGTCGCTAGTTGTGGAGTTTCTAGTTGCGGAGTTGCTAGCTGTGGAGTTTCTAGTGGCGGAGTCTCTAATTGTGCAGTCTCTAGTTTTGGAGTCTCTAGCTGTGGAGTTTCTAGCTCTGGAGATTCTAGTTGCGGAGTTTCTAGTTGCAGAGTTTCTAGTTGCGGAGTTTCTTGTTGCAGAGTTTCTAGTTGTGGAGTTTCTAGTTGTGAAGTTTTAGTTGTGGAGTTTCAAGTTGTGTAATTCATAGGTGTGGAGTTTGTAGTTGTGGAGTTTCTAGTTTTCGAGTTTCTAGTTACGGAGTTTCTAGTTGTGGAGTTTTTAGTTGTGGAGCTTTTAGTTGAGGAGTCTCTAGTTGTTGAGTCTCTAGTTGTGGAAGTTCTAGTTGTGGAGTTTCTAGTTGCGGAGTTTCTTGATGTGGAGTTTCTAGTTTTGGAGTTTCTGGCTGTGGAGTTTATAGTTGCGGAGTTTCTAGTATCGGAGTTTCTAGTTGTGGAGTTTCTAGTTGTGGAGTTTCTAGTTGTAGAGTTTCTAGTTGCGAAGTCTCAAGTCGTGGAGTTTCTAGTTGTGAAGTTTCTAGTTGTGGAGTTTCTAGTTGTGGGGTTCGTAGTTGTGGGGTTCGTAGTTGTGGGGTTCGTAGTTGTGCAGTTCTAGTTGTGGAGTCTCTAGTTGAGGAGTTTCCATTTGTATTGTTTCTAGCTGTGGAGTTTCTAGTTGCGGAGTTTCTAGATGCAGAGTTTCTAGTTGCGGAGTTTTCTAGTTGTGGAGATTGTAATGGCGGAGTTTCTAGTTGCGGAGTTCCAAGTTGTGGAGTTTCTAGTTGTGGAGCTTCTAGTTCTGGGGTTCGTAGTTGTGGGATTCGTAGTTGTGCAGTTTCTAGTTTTGCAGTCTCTAGTTGCGGAGTTTCCAGTTGTGGAGTTTCTAGCTGTGGAGTTTCTAGCTGCGGAGTTTGTAGTTGCAGAGTTTCTAGTTGTGGAGTTTTCTAGTTGTGGAGATTCTAGTGGCGGAGTTTCTAGTTGCGGAGTTTCAAGTTGTGGAGTTTCTCGTTGTGGAGTTTCTAGTTGTGGAGTTTCTAGTTGCGGAGTTTCTAGTTGTGGAGCTTCAAGTTGTGGAGTTTCTAGTTGTGGAGTTTCTAGTTATGGAGTTTGTAGTTGTGGAGTATCTAGTTGTGGACTTTCAAGTTGTGAAGTTTCTAGTTGTGAAGTTTCTAGTTGCGGAGTTTTCTAGTTTCGGAGTCTGTAGTTGTGGAGTTTCTAGTTGTGGAATTTCTAGTTGTGGAGTCTCTAGTTGCGGAGTGAGTTTCTAGTTGCGGAGTTTCTGGTTGTGGAGTTTCTAGTTGCAGAGTCAGTAGTTGTGGATTTTATAGCTGTGGAGTTTCTAGTTGCGGAGTTTCTAGTTGTGGGGTTCGTTGTTGTGGAGTTCGTAGTTGTGGAGTTTCTAGTTGTGAAGTCTCTAGTTGGGGAGTTTCCAGTTGTGGAGTATCTAGCTGTGGAGTTTTTCGTTGCGGAGTTTCTAGTTGCAGAGTTTCTAGTAGCGGAGTTTTCTAGTTGTGGAGATTCTAGTGGCGGAGTTTCTAGTTGCGGAGTTTCAAGTTGTGGAGTTTCTAGTTGTGGATTTTCTAGCTGTGGAGTTTATAGTTGCGGAGTTTTTAGTTGCGGAGTTTCTGGTTGTGGAGTTTCTAGTTCTGGAGTCTGTAGTTGTGGAGTATCTATTTGTTGGGTTTCAAGTTGTGGAGTTTCTAGTTGTGGAGTTTCTAGTTGTTGAGTTTCTAGTAGTTGAGTTTCCAGTTGCCGAGTTTCTAGTTGCGAAATCTCAAGTCGTGGAGTTTCTAGCTGTGGAGTTTCTAGTTGCGGAGTTTCTAGTTGCGGAGTTTCAGTTGTGGATTTTGTAGTTGTGGAATATATAGTTGTGGTGTTTCAAGTTGTGGAGTTTCTAGTTGCGGAGTTTCTTGTTGCAGAGTTTCTCGTTCCGGAGTTTTCTAGTTGTGGAGTTTCTAGTTGTGGATTTTCTAGCTGTGGAGTTTCTAGTTGCGGAGTTTCTAGTTGTGGGGTTCGTAGTTGTGGAGTTCGTAGTTGTGGAGTTTCTAGTTGTGAAGTCTCTAGTTAGGGAGTTTCCAGTTGTGGAGTTTCTAGCTGTGGAGTTTTTCGTTGCGGAGTTTCTAGTTGCAGAGTTTCTAGTAGCGGAGTTTTCTAGTTGTGGAGATTCTAGAGGCGGAGTTTCTAGTTGCGGAGTTTCAAGTTGTGGAGTTTCTAGTTGTGGATTTTCTAGCTGTGGAGTTTCTAGTTGCGGAGTTTTTTAGTTGCGGAGTTTCTGGTTGTGGAGTTTCTAGTTCTGGAGTCTGTAGTTGTGGAGTATCTATTTGTTGGGTTTCAAGTTGTGGAGTTTCTAGTTGTGGAGTTTCTAGTTGTTGAGTTTCTAGTAGTTGAGTTTCCAGTTGCCGAGTTTCTAGTTGCGAAATCTCAAGTCGTGGAGTTTCTAGCTGTGGAGTTTCTAGTTGCGGAGTTTCTAGTTGCGGAGTTTCTAGTTGTGGATTTTGTAGTTGTGTAGTATATAGTTGTGGAGTTTCTAGTTGCGGAGCTTCTATTTGCGGAGTTTCTAGTTGCGGAGCTTCTAGTTGTGGAATTTGTAGTTTTGGAATATATAGTTGTGGTGTTTCAAGTTGTGGAGTTTCTAGTGGCGGAGTTTCTAGTTGCAGAGTTTCTAGTTGCGGAGTTTTCTAGTTGTGGAGTTTCTAGTTGCGGAGTTTCTAGTTGTGGAGCTTCAAGTTGTGGAGTTCTTTAGTTGCGGAGTTTCTAGTTGCGGAGCTTCTAGTGGCGGAGTTTCTAGTTGTGGAATTTGTAGTTGTGGAGTATCTAGTTTTGGTGTTTCAAGTTGTGGAGTTTCTAGCTGTGGAGTTTCTAGTTGCGGAGTTTCTAGTTGTGGAGTTTCTAGTTGTGGAATTTCAAGTTGTGGAGTGAGTTTCTAGTAGCGGTGTTTCTGGTTGTGGAGTTTCTAGTTGCGGATCCAGTAGTTGTGGAGTTTCTAGTTGTGGAGTTTCTAGTTGTGGAGTTTTTAGTTAAGGAGTCTCTAGTTGTGGAGTCTCTAGTTGTGGAGTTTCTAGTTGTGGAGTGTCTACTTGTGGAGTTTCTAGTTGTGGAGTTTCTAGTTGTGGAGTTTCTAGTTGTGGAGTTTCTAGTCGTGAAGTCTGTAGTTGTGTAGTAGCTATTTGTTGGGTTTCAAGTTATGGAGTTTCTGGCTGTGGAGTTTCTAGTTGTGGAGTTTCTAGTTGTTGAGTTTCTAGTTGCCGAGTTTCTAGTTGCGAAGTCTCAAGTCGTGGAGTTTCTAGCTGCGGAGTTTCTAGTTGCGGAGCTTCTAGTGGCGGAGTTTCTAGTAGTGGAATTTGTAGTTGTGGAGTATCTAGTTTTGGTGTTTCAAGTTGTGGAGTTTCTAGCTGTGGAGTTTCTAGTTTCGGAGTATCTAGTTCCAGAGTTTCTAGTTGCGGAGTTTCTAGTTGCGGAGTTTCTAGTTGTGGAGTTTCTAGTTGTTGAGTTTCTAGTCGCCGAGTTCTTTAGTTGCGAAGTCTCAAGTTGTGGAGTTTCTAGCTGTGGAATTTCTAGTGGTTGAGTTTCTAGTTGCGGAGTTTCTAGTTGTGGAGTTTTTAGCTGTGGAGTCTCTAGTTGTGGAGTCTCTAGTTGTGGAGTTTCTAGTTGTGGAGTGTCTACTTGTGGAGTTTCTAGTTGTGGAGTTTCTAGTTGTAGAGTTTCTATTTGTAGTTTTTATTTTTTGAGTTTGTAGTTGTAGATTTTCTAGTTGCAGAGTTTCTAGTTGTGGAGTTTCTAGTTGTGGAGTTTCTTGTTGGGGTGTTTCTAGTTGTGAAGTTTGTAATTGTGGATTTTCTAGTTGCGGAATTTCTACTTGCGAAGTTTCTAGTTGGGGAGTTTCTACTTGAGTTTATAGTTGTGGATTTTCTAGTTCCACAGTTTCGAGTTGCAAAGTTTCAAGTTGTCGAGTTTGTAGTTGTGGAGTCGCTAGTTGTGGAGTTTCTAGTTGCGTAGTTGCTAGCTGTGGAGTTTCTAGTTGCGGAGTCTCTAATTGTGCAGTCTCTAGTTTTGGAGTCTCTAGTTGTGGAGTTCCTAGTTGTGGAGTTTCTAGTTGTGGAGTTTCTAGCTGTGGAGTTTCTAGTTGCGGAGTTTCTAGTTGCAGAGTTTCTAGTTGCGGAGTTTCTTGTTGCAGAGTTTCTAGTTGTGGATTTTCTAGCTGTGGAATTTCTCCTTGCAGAGTTTTTAGTTGCGGTGTTTTTGTTGTGGAGTTTCTAGTTGTTGAGTTTCTAGTTGCCGAGTTCTTTAGTTGCGAAGTCTCAAGTTGTAGAGTTTCTAGCTGTGGTGTTTCTAGTTGCGGAGTTTCTAGTTGCGGAGTTTCTAGTTGTGGATTTTTTAGTTGTGGAGTCTCTAGTTGTGGAGTTTCAAGTTGTGGAGTGTCTACTTGTGGAGTTTCTAGTTGTGGAGTTTCTATTTGTAGTTTTTAGTTTTCGAATTTGTAGATGTAGATTTTCTAGTTGCAGAGTTCCTAGTTTTGGAGTATCTAGTTGCGGAGTCTCTAATTGTGCAGTCTCTAGTTTTGGAGTCTCTAGTTGTGGAGTTTCAGGTTGTGGAGTTTTAGTTGTGGAATTTCTAACTGTGGAGATTCTAGTTGCGGAGTTTCTAGTTGCAGGGTTTCTTGTTGCGGAGTTTCTAGTTGTGGAGTTTCTAGTTGTGGAGTTTCTGGCTGTGGAGTTTCTAGTTTGGGAGTTTCTAGTTGTGGAGTTTCTAGTTGTGAGGTTCGTAGTTGTGGAGTTTCTAGTTGTCGAGTTTCTAGTTGTGGAGCCTCTAGTTGTGGAGTTTCTAGTTGTGGGGTTCGAAGTTGTGGGGTTCGTAGTTGTGGAGTTTCTAGTTGCGGAGTTTCAAGTCGTGGAGTTTCTCGTTGTGGAGTTTCTAGTTGTGGATTGTCTAGCTGTCGAGTTTCTAGTTGCGGAGTTTCCAGTTGGGGAGTTTGTAGTTGTGGAGTATCTATTTGTTGGGTTTCAAGTTGTGGAGTTTCTAGTTGTGGAGTTTCTAGTTGTGGATTTTCTAGTAGTTGAGTTTCTAGTTGCCAAGTATCTAGTTGCGAAGTCTCAAGTCGTGGAGTTTTTAGCTGTGGAGTTTCTAGTTGCGGAGCTTCTATTTGCGGAGTTTCTAGTTGCGGAGCTTCTATTTGTGGAATTTGTAGTTGTGGAATATATAGTTGTGGTGTTTCAAGTTGTGGAGTTTCTAGTGGCGGAGTTTCTAGTTGCAGAGTTTCTAGTTGCGGAGTTTTCTAGTTGTGGAGTTTCTAGTTGAGGAGTTTCTAGTTGTGGAGCTTCAAGTTGTGGAGTTCTTTAGTTGCGGAGTTTCTAGTTGCGGAGCTTCTAGTGGCGGAGTTTCTAGTTGTGGAATTTGTAGTTGTGGAGTATCTAGTTTTGGTGTTTCAAGTTGTGGAGTTTCTAGCTGTGGAGTTTCTAGTTGCGGAGTTTCTGGTTGTGGAGTTTCTAGTTGCGGAGCCAGTAGTAGTGGAGTTTCTAGTTGTGGAGTTTCTAGTTGTGGAGTTTTTAGTTAAGGAGTCTCTAGTTGTGGAGTTTCTAGTTGTGGAGTGTCTACTTGTGGAGTTTCTAGTTGTGGAGTTTCTAGTTGTGGAGTTTCTAGTTGTGGAGTTTCTAGTCGTGAAGTCTGTAGTTGTGTAGTAGCTATTTGTTGGGTTTCAAGTTATGGAGTTTCTGGCTGTGGAGTTTCTAGTTGTGGAGTTTCTAGTTGTTGAGTTTCTAGTTGCCGAGTTTCTAGTTGCGAAGTCTCAAGTCGTGGAGTTTCTAGCTGCGGAGTTTCTAGTTGCGGAGCTTCTAGTGGCGGAGTTTCTAGTTGTGGAATTTGTAGTTGTGGAGTATCTAGTTTTGGTGTTTCAAGTTGTGGAGTTTCTAGCTGTGGAGTTTCTAGTTTCGGAGTATCTAGTTCCAGAGTTTCTAGTTGCGGAGTTTCTAGTTGCGGAGTTTCTAGTTGTGGAGTTTCTAGTTGTTGAGTTTCTAGTCGCCGAGTTCTTTAGTTGCGAAGTCTCAAGTTGTGGAGTTTCTAGCTGTGGAATTTCTAGTGGTTGAGTTTCTAGTTGCGGAGTTTCTAGTTGTGGAGTTTTTAGCTGTGGAGTCTCTAGTTGTGGAGTCTCTAGTTGTGGAGTTTCTAGTTGTGGAGTGTCTACTTGTGGAGTTTCTAGTTGTGGAGTTTCTAGTTGTAGAGTTTCTATTTGTAGTTTTTATTTTTTGAGTTTGTAGTTGTAGATTTTCTAGTTGCAGAGTTTCTAGTTGTGGAGTTTCTAGTTGTGGAGTTTCTTGTTGGGGTGTTTCTAGTTGTGAAGTTTCTAATTGTGGATTTTCTAGTTGCGGAATTTCTACTTGCGAAGTTTCTAGTTGGGGAGTTTCTACTTGAGTTTATAGTTGTGGATTTTCTAGTTCCACAGTTTCGAGTTGCAAAGTTTCAAGTTGTCGAGTTTGTAGTTGCGGAGTCGCTAGTTGTGGAGTTTCTAGTTGCGTAGTTGCTAGCTGTGGAGTTTCTAGTTGCGGAGTCTCTAATTGTGCAGTCTCTAGTTTTGGAGTCTCTAGTTGTGGAGTTTCTAGTTGTGGAGTTTCTAGTTGTGGAGTTTCTAGCTGTGGAGTTTCTAGTTGCGGAGTTTCTAGTTGCAGAGTTTCTAGTTGCGGAGTTTCTTGTTGCAGAGTTTCTAGTTGTGGAGTTTCTAGTTTTGAAGTTTTAGTTGTGGAGTTTCAAGTTGAAAAATTCATAGGTGTGGAGTTTCTAGTTGTGGAGTTTCTAGTTTTCGAGTTTCTAGTTACGGAGTTTCTAGTTGTGGAGTTTTTAGTTGTGGAGCTTTTAGTTGAGGAGTCTCTAGTTGTTGAGTCTCTAGTTGTGGAAGTTCTAGGTGTGGAGTTTCTAGTTGTGGAGTTTCTTGTTGCGGAGTTTCTAGATGTGGAGTTTCTAGTTGTGGAGTTTCTGGCTGTGGAGTTTATAGTTGCGGAGTTTCTGATATCGGAGTTTCTAGTTGTGGAGTTTCTAGTTGTGGAGTTTCTAGTTGTAGAGTTTCTAGTTGCGAAGTCTCAAGTTGTGGAGTTTCTAGTTGTGGAGTTTCTAGTGGCGGAGTTTCTAGTTGCAGAGTTTCTAGTTGCGGAGTTTTCTAGTTGTGGAGTTTCTAGTTGCGGAGTTTCTAGTTGTGGAGCTTCAAGTTGTGGAGTTTCTAGTTGTGGAGTTTCTAGTTGTGGAGTTTTTAGTTGTGGAGTATCTAGTTGTGGGCTTTCAAGTTGTGGAGTTTCTAGTTGTGGAGTTTCTAGTTGCGGAGTTTTCTAGTTGCGGAGACTGTAGTTGTGGAGTTTCTAGTTGTGGAATTTCTAGTTACGGAGTTTCTAGTTGTGGAGCTTTTAGTTGAGGAGTCTCTAGTTGTTGAGTCTCTAGTTGTGGAATTTCTAGTTGTGGAGTTTCTAGTTGCGGAGTCTCTAGTTGTGGAGTTTCTAGTTGTGGAGTTTCTAGTGGAGTTTTTAGTTGTGGAGTCTCTAGTTGTGGAGTCTCTAGTTGTGGAGTTTCTAGTTGTGGAGTGTCTACTTGTGGAGTTTCTAGTTGTGGAGTTTCTAGCTGTGGAGTTTCTAGTTGCAGGGTTTCTAGTTTCGGAGTTTTCTAGTTGTGGAGTTTCTAGCTGTGGAGTTTCTAGTTGCGGAGTTTCTAGTTGTGGAGTTTTTAGTTGTGGAGTCTCTAGTTGTGGAGTTTCTAGTTGTGGAGTGTCTATTTGTGGAGTTTTTAGTTGTGGAGTTTCTATTTGTAGTTTTTAGTTTTCGAGTTTGTAGTTGTAAATTTTCTAATTGCAGAGTTCCTAGTTGTGGAGTTTCTAGTTGTGGAGTTTCTTGTTGGGGAGTTTCTAGTTGTGAAGTTTCTAATTGTGGATTTTCTAGTTGCAGAGTTCCTAGTTTTGGAGTATCTAGTTGCGGAGTCTCTAATTGTGCAGTCTCTAGTTTTGGAGTCTCTAGTTGTGGAGTTTCTGGTTGTGGAGTTTATAGTTGTGGAATTTCTAACTGTAGAGATTCTAGTTGCGGAGTTTCTAGTTGCAGAGTTTCTAGTTGTGGAGTTTCTAGTTGTGGAGTTTTAGTTGTGGAGTTTAAAGTTGTGGAATTTATAGGTGTGGAGTTTCTAGTTGTGGAGTTTCTAGTTTTCGGGTTTCTAGTTACGGAGTTTCTAGTTGTGGAGTTTCTAGTTGTGGAGCTTTTAGTTGAGGAGTCTCTAGTTGTTGAGTCTCTAGTTGTGGAAGTTCTAGTTGTGGAGTTTCTAGTTGCGGAGTTTCTTGTTGCGGAGTTTCTAGATGTGGAGTTTCTAGTTGTGGAGTTTCTGGCTGTGGAGTTTCTAAGGTCGGAGTTTCGAGTTGTGGAGTTTCTAGTTGTGAGGTTCGTAGTTGTGGAGTTTCTAGTTGTCGAGTTTCTAGTTGTGTCTCTAGTTGTGGAGTTTCTAATTGTGGGGTTCGTAGTTGTGGGGTTCGTAGATGTGGAGTTTCTAGTTGCGGAGTTTCAAGTTGTGGAGTTTCTCGTTGTGGAGTTTCTAGTTGTGGATTGTCTAGCTGTGGAGTTTCTGGTTGCGGAGTTTTTAGTTGCGGAGTTTCTCGTTGCGGAGTCTCTAGTTGTGGAGTTTCTAATTGTGGAGTTTCTATTTGTGGAGTTTTGAGTTGTGGAGTTTTCTAGTTGTTGAGTCTCTAGTTGTGGAAGTACTAGTTGTGAAGTTTCTAGTTGCGGAGTTTCTAGCTGCCGAGTTTATAGTTGCGAAGTCTCAAGTCGTGGAGTTTTTAGCTGTGGAGTTTCTAGTTGCGGAGCTTCAATTTGCGGAGTTTCTAGTTGCGGAGTTTCGAGTTGTGGAATTTGTAGTTGTGGAGTATATAGTTGTGGTGTTTCAAGTTGTGGAGTTTCTAGTGGCGGAGTTTCTAGTTGAAGAGTTTCTAGTTGCGGAGTTTTCTAGTTGTGGAGTTTCTAGTTGTGGAGTTTCTAGTTGTGGAGCTTCAAGTTGTGGAGTTTCTAGTTGTGGAGTTTCTAGTTGTGGAGTTTGTAGTTGTGGAGTATGTAGTTGTGGGCTTTCAAGTTGTGGAGTTTCTAGTTGTGGAGTTTCTATATGCGGAGTTTTCTAGTGGCGGAGTCTGTAGTTGTGGAGTTTCTAGTTGTGGAATTTCTAGTTACGGAGTTTCTAGTTGTGGAGCTTTTAGTTGAGGAGTCTCTAGTTGTTGAGTCTCTAGTTGTGGAGTTTCTAGTTGCAGAGTTTCAAGTTGTGGAGTTTCTAGTTGCGGAGTCTCTAGTTGTGGAGTCTCTAGTTGTGGAGTTTCTAGTTGTGGAGTGTCTACTTGTGGAGTTTCTAGTTGTGGAGTTTCTAGCTGTGGAGTTTCTAGTTGCAGGGTTTCTAGTGTCGAAGTTTTCTAGTTGTGGAGTTTCTAGTTGCGGAGTTTCTAGTTGCGGAGTTTCAAGTTGTGGAGTTTCTAGTTGTGGAGTTTCTAGCTGTGGAGTTTCTGGCTCTGGAGCTACTAGTTGCGGAGTTTCTAGTTGTGGAGTTTCTAGTTGTGAGGTTCGTAGTTGTGGAGTTCCTTGTTGTCGAGTTTCTAGTTGTGCAGTCTCTAGTTGTGGAGTTTCTAGTTGTGGGGTTCGTAGTTGTGGGGTTCGTAGTTGTGGAGTTTCTAGTTGCGGAGTTTCAAGTTGTGTAGTTTCTCGTTGTGGAGTTTCCAGTTGTGGATTGTCTAGCTGTGGAGTTTCTAGTTGCGGAGTTTTTAGTTTCGGAGTTTCTCGTTGTGAAGTTTCTAGTTGTGGAGTTTCTAGTTGTGGAGTCTGTAGTTGTGGAGTATCTATTTGTTGGGTTTCAAATTGTGGAGTTTCTAGTTGTGGAGTTTCTAGTTGTGGAGTTTCTAGTTGTGGAGTTTCTAGTTGCCGAGTTTCTAGTTGCGAAGTCTCAAGTCGTGGAGTTTTTAGCTGGGGAGTTTCTAGTTGCGGAGCTTCTATTTGCGGAGTTTCTAGTTGCGGAGTTTCTAGTTGTGGAATTTGTAGTTGTGGAGTATATAGTTGTGGTGTTTCAAGTTGTGGAGTTTCTAGTGGCGGAGTTTCTAGTTGCAGAGTTTCTAGTTGCGAAGTTTTCTAGTTGTGGAGTTTCTAGTTGCGGAGTTTCTAGTTGTGGAGCTTCAAGTTGTGGAGTTTCTAGTTGTGGAGTTTCTAGTTGTTGACTTTGTAGTTGTGGAGTATCTAGTTGTGGGCTTTCAAGTTGTGGAGTTTCTGGCTGTGGAGTTTCTAAGGTCGGAGTTTCGAGTTGTGGAGTTTCTAGTTGTGAGGTTCGTAGTTGTGGAGTTTCTAGTTGTCGAGTTTCTAGTTGTGGAGTCTCTAGTTGTGGAGTTTTTAATTGTGGGGTTCGTAGTTGTGGGGTTCGTAGTTGTGGAGTTTCTAGTTGCGGAGTTTCAAGTTGTGGAGTTTCTCGTTGTGGAGTTTCTAGTTGTGGATTGTCTAGCTGTGGAGTTTCTAGTTGCGGAGTTTTTAGTTGCGGAGTTTCTCGTTGCGGAGTCTCTAGTGGTGGAGTTTCTAGTTGTGGAGTTTCTATTTGTGGAGTTTTGAGTTGTGGAGTTTTCTAGTTGTTGAGTCTCTAGTTGTGGAAGTACTAGTTGTGAAGTTTCTAGTTGCGGAGTTTCTAGTTGCCGAGTTTCTAGTTGCGAAGTCTCAAGTCGTGGAGTTTTTAGCTGTGGAGTTTCTAGTTGCGGAGCTTCAATTTGCGGAGTTTCTAGTTGCGGAGTTTCGAGTTGTGGAATTTGTAGTTGTGGAGTATATAGTTGTGGTGCTTCAAGTTGTGGAGTTTCTAGTTGTGGAGTTTCTAGTTGGGGAGTTTTCTAGTGGCGGAGTCTGTAGTTGTGGAGTTTCTAGTTGTGGAATTTCTAGTTACGGAGTTTCTAGTTTTGGAGCTTTTAGTTGAGGAGTCTCTAGTTGTTGAGTCTCTAGTTGTGGAGTTTCTAGTTGCAGAGTTTCAAGTTGTGGAGTTTCTAGTTGCGCAGTCTCTTGTTGTGGAGTCTCTAGTTGTGGAGTTTCTAGTTGTGGAGTGTCTACTTGTGGAGTTTCTAGTTGTTAATTTTCTAGCTTTGGAGTTTCTATTGGCGGAGTTTCTAGTTGCAGAGTTTCTAGTTGTGGATTTTCTAGCTGTGGAATTTCTGGTTGCAGAGTTTTTAGTTGCGGTGTTTCTAGTTGTGGAGTTTCTAGTTGTTGAGTTTCTAGTTGCCGAGTTCTTTAGTTGCGAAGTCTCAAGTTGTAGAGTTTCTAGCTGTTGAGTTTCTAGTTGCGGAGTTTCTAGTTGCGGAGTTTCTAGTTGTGGAGTTTTTAGTTGTGGAGTCTCTAGTTGTGGAGTTTCTAGTTGTGGAACTTGTAGTTGTGGAATATATAGTTGTGGTGTTTCAAGTTGTGGAGTTTCTAGTGGCGGAGTTTCTAGTTGCAGAGTTTCTAGTTGCGGAGTTTTCGAGTTGTGGAGTTTCTAGTTGCGGAGTTTCTAGTTGCGGAGTTTCTAGTTGTGGAGCTTCAAGTTGTGGAGTTTCTAGTTGTGGAGTTTCTAGTTTTGGAGTTTGTTGTTGTGGAGTATCTAGTTGTGGGCTTTCAAGTTGTGGAGTTTCTAGTTGTGGAGTTTCTAGTTGCGGAGTTTTCTAGTTGCGGAGTCTGTAGTTGTCGAGTTTCTAGTTGTGGAATTTCTAGTTACGGAGTTTCTAGTTGTGGAGCTTTTAGTTGAGAAGTCTCTAGTTGTTGAGTCTCTAGTTGTGGAATTTCTAGTTGTGGAGTTTCTAGTTGTGGAACTTCAAGTTGTGGAGTTTCTAGTTGCAGAGTCTCTAGTTGTAGAGTTTCTAGTTGCAAAGTTTCTAGCTGTGGAGATTCTAGTGGCGGAGTCTCTAGGGTTGCAGTCTCTAGTTCTGGAGTCTGTAGTTGTGGAGTTTCTAGTTGCGGAGTTTGAAGTTGTGGAGTTTCTAGCTGTGGAGTTTCTAGTTGCAGGGTTTCTAGTTGCGGAGTTTTCTAGTTGTGCAGTTTCTAGTTGCGGAGTTTCTAGTTGCGGAGTTTCAAGTCGTGGAGTTTCTAGTTGTGGAGTTTTTAGTTGTGGAGTCTCTAGTTGTGGAGTTGCTAGTTGTGGAGTGTCTACTTGTGGAGTGTCTATTTGTGGAGTTTCTAGTTGTGGAGTTTCTAGTTGCCGAGTTTCTAGTTGCGAAGTCTCAAGTCGTGGAGTTTCTAGCTGCGGAGTTTCTAGTTGCGGAGCTTCTAGTGGCGGAGTTTCTAGTTGTGGAATTTGTAGTTGTGGAGTATCTAGTTTTGGTGTTTCAAGTTGTGGAGTTTCTAGCTGTGGAGTTTCTAGTTTCGGAGTATCTAGTTCCAGAGTTTCTAGTTGCGGAGTTTCTAGTTGCGGAGTTTCTAGTTGTGGAGTTTCTAGTTGTTGAGTTTCTAGTCGCCGAGTTCTTTAGTTGCGAAGTCTCAAGTTGTGGAGTTTCTAGCTGTGGAATTTCTAGTGGTTGAGTTTCTAGTTGCGGAGTTTCTAGTTGTGGAGTTTTTAGCTGTGGAGTCTCTAGTTGTGGAGTCTCTAGTTGTGGAGTTTCTAGTTGTGGAGTGTCTACTTGTGGAGTTTCTAGTTGTGGAGTTTCTAGTTGTAGAGTTTCTATTTGTAGTTTTTATTTTTTGAGTTTGTAGTTGTAGATTTTCTAGTTGCAGAGTTTCTAGTTGTGGAGTTTCTAGTTGTGGAGTTTCTTGTTGGGGTGTTTCTAGTTGTGAAGTTTCTAATTGTGGATTTTCTAGTTGCGGAATTTCTACTTGCGAAGTTTCTAGTTGGGGAGTTTCTACTTGAGTTTATAGTTGTGGATTTTCTAGTTCCACAGTTTCGAGTTGCAAAGTTTCAAGTTGTCGAGTTTGTAGTTGCGGAGTCGCTAGTTGTGGAGTTTCTAGTTGCGTAGTTGCTAGCTGTGGAGTTTCTAGTTGCGGAGTCTCTAATTGTGCAGTCTCTAGTTTTGGAGTCTCTAGTTGTGGAGTTTCTAGTTGTGGAGTTTCTAGTTGTGGAGTTTCTAGCTGTGGAGTTTCTAGTTGCGGAGTTTCTAGTTGCAGAGTTTCTAGTTGCGGAGTTTCTTGTTGCAGAGTTTCTAGTTGTGGAGTTTCTAGTTTTGAAGTTTTAGTTGTGGAGTTTCAAGTTGAAAAATTCATAGGTGTGGAGTTTCTAGTTGTGGAGTTTCTAGTTTTCGAGTTTCTAGTTACGGAGTTTCTAGTTGTGGAGTTTTTAGTTGTGGAGCTTTTAGTTGAGGAGTCTCTAGTTGTTGAGTCTCTAGTTGTGGAAGTTCTAGGTGTGGAGTTTCTAGTTGTGGAGTTTCTTGTTGCGGAGTTTCTAGATGTGGAGTTTCTAGTTGTGGAGTTTCTGGCTGTGGAGTTTATAGTTGCGGAGTTTCTGATATCGGAGTTTCTAGTTGTGGAGTTTCTAGTTGTGGAGTTTCTAGTTGTAGAGTTTCTAGTTGCGAAGTCTCAAGTTGTGGAGTTTCTAGTTGTGGAGTTTCTAGTGGCGGAGTTTCTAGTTGCAGAGTTTCTAGTTGCGGAGTTTTCTAGTTGTGGAGTTTCTAGTTGCGGAGTTTCTAGTTGTGGAGCTTCAAGTTGTGGAGTTTCTAGTTGTGGAGTTTCTAGTTGTGGAGTTTTTAGTTGTGGAGTATCTAGTTGTGGGCTTTCAAGTTGTGGAGTTTCTAGTTGTGGAGTTTCTAGTTGCGGAGTTTTCTAGTTGCGGAGACTGTAGTTGTGGAGTTTCTAGTTGTGGAATTTCTAGTTACGGAGTTTCTAGTTGTGGAGCTTTTAGTTGAGGAGTCTCTAGTTGTTGAGTCTCTAGTTGTGGAATTTCTAGTTGTGGAGTTTCTAGTTGCGGAGTCTCTAGTTGTGGAGTTTCTAGTTGTGGAGTTTCTAGTGGAGTTTTTAGTTGTGGAGTCTCTAGTTGTGGAGTCTCTAGTTGTGGAGTTTCTAGTTGTGGAGTGTCTACTTGTGGAGTTTCTAGTTGTGGAGTTTCTAGCTGTGGAGTTTCTAGTTGCAGGGTTTCTAGTTTCGGAGTTTTCTAGTTGTGGAGTTTCTAGCTGTGGAGTTTCTAGTTGCGGAGTTTCTAGTTGTGGAGTTTTTAGTTGTGGAGTCTCTAGTTGTGGAGTTTCTAGTTGTGGAGTGTCTATTTGTGGAGTTTTTAGTTGTGGAGTTTCTATTTGTAGTTTTTAGTTTTCGAGTTTGTAGTTGTAGATTTTCTAATTGCAGAGTTCCTAGTTGTGGAGTTTCTAGTTGTGGAGTTTCTTGTTGGGGAGTTTCTAGTTGTGAAGTTTCTAATTGTGGATTTTCTAGTTGCAGAGTTCCTAGTTTTGGAGTATCTAGTTGCGGAGTCTCTAATTGTGCAGTCTCTAGTTTTGGAGTCTCTAGTTGTGGAGTTTCTGGTTGTGGAGTTTATAGTTGTGGAATTTCTAACTGTAGAGATTCTAGTTGCGGAGCTTCTAGTTGCAGAGTTTCTAGTTGTGGAGTTTCTAGTTGTGGAGTTTTAGTTGTGGAGTTTAAAGTTGTGGAATTTATATGTGTGGAGTTTCTAGTTGTGGAGTTTCTAGTTTTCGGGTTTCTAGTTACGGAGTTTCTAGTTGTGGAGTTTCTAGTTGTGGAGCTTTTAGTTGAGGAGTCTCTAGTTGTTGAGTCTCTAGTTGTGGAAGTTCTAGTTGTGGAGTTTCTAGTTGCGGAGTTTCTTGTTGCGGAGTTTCTAGATGTGGAGTTTCTAGTTGTGGAGTTTCTGGCTGTGGAGTTTCTAAGGTCGGAGTTTCGAGTTGTGGAGTTTCTAGTTGTGAGGTTCGTAGTTGTGGAGTTTCTAGTTGTCGAGTTTCTAGTTGTGTCTCTAGTTGTGGAGTTTCTAATTGTGGGGTTCGTAGTTGTGGGGTTCGTAGATGTGGAGTTTCTAGTTGCGGAGTTTCAAGTTGTGGAGTTTCTCGTTGTGGAGTTTCTAGTTGTGGATTGTCTAGCTGTGGGGTTTCTGGTTGCGGAGTTTTTAGTTGCGGAGTTTCTCGTTGCGGAGTCTCTAGTTGTGGAGTTTCTAGTTGTGGAGTTTCTATTTGTGGAGTTTTGAGTTGTGGAGTTTTCTAGTTGTTGAGTCTCTAGTTGTGGAAGTACTAGTTGTGAAGTTTCTAGTTGCGGAGTTTCTAGTTGCCGAGTTTCTAGTTGCGAAGTCTCAAGTCGTGGAGTTTTTAGCTGTGGAGTTTCTAGTTGCGGAGCTTCAATTTGCGGAGTTTCTAGTTGCGGAGTTTCGAGTTGTGGAATTTGTAGTTGTGGAGTATATAGTTGTGGTGTTTCAAGTTGTGGAGTTTCTAGTGGCGGAGTTTCTAGTTGAAGAGTTTCTAGTTGCGGAGTTTTCTAGTTGTGGAGTTTCTAGTTGTAGAGTTTCTAGTTGTGGAGCTTCAAGTTGTGGAGTTTCTAGTTGTGGAGTTTCTAGTTGTGGAGTTTGTAGTTGTGGAGTATGTAGTTGTAGGCTTTCAAGTTGTGGAGTTTCTAGTTGTGGAGTTTCTAGTTGCGGAGTTTTCTAGTGGCGGAGTCTGTAGTTGTGGAGTTTTTAGTTGTGGAATTTCTAGTTACGGAGTTTCTAGTTGTGGAGCTTTTAGTTGAGGAGTCTCTAGTTGTTGAGTCTCTAGTTGTGGAGTTTCTAGTTGCAGAGTTTCAAGTTGTGGAGTTTCTAGTTGCGGAGTCTCTAGTTGTGGAGTCTCTAGTTGTGGAGTTTCTAGTTGTGGAGTGTCTACTTGTGGAGTTTCTAGTTGTGGAGTTTCTAGCTGTGGAGTTTCTAGTTGCAGGGTTTCTAGTGTCGAAGTTTTCTAGTTGTGGAGTTTCTAGTTGCGGAGTTTCTAGTTGCGGAGTTTCAAGTTGTGGAGTTTCTAGTTGTGGAGTTTCTAGCTGTGGAGTTTCTGGCTCTGGAGCTACTAGTTGCGGAGTTTCTAGTTGTGGAGTTTCTAGTTGTGAGGTTCGTAGTTGTGGAGTTCCTTGTTGTCGAGTTTCTAGTTGTGCAGTCTCTAGTTGTGGAGTTTCTAGTTGTGGGGTTCGTAGTTGTGGGGTTCGTAGTTGTGGAGTTTCTAGTTGCGGAGTTTCAAGTTGTGTAGTTTCTCGTTGTGGAGTTTCCAGTTGTGGATTGTCTAGCTGTGGAGTTTCTAGTTGCGGAGTTTTTAGTTTCGGAGTTTCTCGTTGTGAAGTTTCTAGTTGTGGAGTTTCTAGTTGTGGAGTCTGTAGTTGTGGAGTATCTATTTGTTGGGTTTCAAATTGTGGAGTTTCTAGTTGTGGAGTTTCTAGTTGTGGAGTTTCTAGTAGTTGAGTTTCTAGTTGCCGAGTTTCTAGTTGCGAAGTCTCAAGTCGTGGAGTTTTTAGCTGGGGAGTTTCTAGTTGCGGAGCTTCTATTTGCGGAGTTTCTAGTTGCGGAGTTTCTAGTTGTGGAATTTGTAGTTGTGGAGTATATAGTTGTGGTGTTTCAAGTTGTGGAGTTTCTAGTGGCGGAGTTTCTAGTTGCAGAGTTTCTAGTTGCGAAGTTTTCTAGTTGTGGAGTTTCTAGTTGCGGAGTTTCTAGTTGTGGAGCTTCAAGTTGTGGAGTTTCTAGTTGTGGAGTTTCTAGTTGTTGACTTTGTAGTTGTGGAGTATCTAGTTGTGGGCTTTCAAGTTGTGGAGTTTCTGGCTGTGGAGTTTCTAAGGTCGGAGTTTCGAGTTGTGGAGTTTCTAGTTGTGAGGTTTGTAGTTGTGGAGTTTCTAGTTGTCGAGTTTCTAGTTGTGGAGTCTCTAGTTGTGGAGTTTTTAATTGTGGGGTTCGTAGTTGTGGGGTTCGTAGTTGTGGAGTTTCTAGTTGCGGAGTTTCAAGTTGTGGAGTTTCTCGTTGTGGAGTTTCTAGTTGTGGATTGTCTAGCTGTGGAGTTTCTAGTTGCGGAGTTTTTAGTTGCGGAGTTTCTCGTTGCGGAGTCTCTAGTTGTGGAGTTTCTAGTTGTGGAGTTTCTATTTGTGGAGTTTTGAGTTGTGGAGTTTTCTAGTTGTTGAGTCTCTAGTTGTGGAAGTACTAGTTGTGAAGTTTCTAGTTGCGGAGTTTCTAGTTGCCGAGTTTCTAGTTGCGAAGTCTCAAGTCGTGGAGTTTTTAGCTGTGGAGTTTCTAGTTGCGGAGCTTCAATTTGCGGAGTTTCTAGTTGCGGAGTTTCGAGTTGTGGAATTTGTAGTTGTGGAGTATATAGTTGTGGTGCTTCAAGTTGTGGAGTTTCTAGTTGTGGAGTTTCTAGTTGGGGAGTTTTCTAGTGGCGGAGTCTGTAGTTGTGGAGTTTCTAGTTGTGGAATTTCTAGTTACGGAGTTTCTAGTTTTGGAGCTTTTAGTTGAGGAGTCTCTAGTTGTTGAGTCTCTAGTTGTGGAGTTTCTAGTTGCAGAGTTTCAAGTTGTGGAGTTTCTAGTTGCGGAGTCTCTTGTTGTGGAGTCTCTAGTTGTGGAGTTTCTAGTTGTGGAGTGTCTACTTGTGGAGTTTCTAGTTGTTAATTTTCTAGCTTTGGAGTTTCTATTGGCGGAGTTTCTAGTTGCAGAGTTTCTAGTTGTGGATTTTCTAGCTGTGGAATTTCTGGTTGCAGAGTTTTTAGTTGCGGTGTTTCTAGTTGTGGAGTTTCTAGTTGTTGAGTTTCTAGTTGCCGAGTTCTTTAGTTGCAAAGTCTCAAGTTGTAGAGTTTCTAGCTGTTGAGTTTCTAGTTGCGGAGTTTCTAGTTGCGGAGTTTCTAGTTGTGGAGTTTTTAGTTGTGGAGTCTCTAGTTGTGGAGTTTCTAGTTGTGGAATTTGTAGTTGTGGAATATATAGTTGTGGTGTTTCAAGTTGTGGAGTTTCTAGTGGCGGAGTTTCTAGTTGCAGAGTTTCTAGTTGCGGAGTTTTCTAGTTGTGGAGTTTCTAGTTGCGGAGTTTCTAGTTGCGGAGTTTCTAGTTGTGGAGCTTCAAGTTGTGGAGTTTCTAGTTGTGGAGTTTCTAGTTTTGGAGTTTGTTGTTGTGGAGTATCTAGTTGTGGGCTTTCAAGTTGTGGAGTTTCTAGTTGTGGAGTATCTAGTTGCGGAGTTTTCTAGTTGCGGAGTCTGTAGTTGTCGAGTTTCTAGTTGTGGAATTTCTAGTTACGGAGTTTCTAGTTGTGGAGCTTTTAGTTGAGAAGTCTCTAGTTGTGGAATTTCTAGTTGTGGAGTTTCTAGTTGTGGAACTTCAAGTTGTGGAGTTTCTAGTTGCAGAGTCTCTAGTTGTAGAGTTTCTAGTTGCAAAGTTTCTAGCTGTGGAGATTCTAGTGGCGGAGTCTCTAGGGTTGCAGTCTCTAGTTCTGGAGTCTGTAGTTGTGGAGTTTCTAGTTGCGGAGTTTGAAGTTGTGGAGTTTCTAGCTGTGGAGTTTCTAGTTGCAGGGTTTCTAGTTGCGGAGTTTTCTAGTTGTGCAGTTTCTAGTTGCGGAGTTTCTAGTTGCGGAGTTTCAAGTCGTGGAGTTTCTAGTTGTGGAGTTTTTAGTTGTGGAGTCTCTAGTTGTGGAGTTGCTAGTTGTGGAGTGTCTACTTGTGGAGTGTCTATTTGTGGAGTTTCTAGTTGTGGAGTTTCTAGTTGCAGGGTTTCTAGTTTCGGAGTTTTCTAGTTGTGGAGTTTCTAGTTGCGGAGTTTCTAGTTGCGGAGTTTCAAGTTGTGGAGTTTCTAGTTGTGGAGTTTCTAGTTGTGGAGTTTTTAGTTGTGGAGTTTCTAATTGTGGAGCTTCTTGATGGGGAGTTTCTAGTTGTGAAGTTTCTAGTTGTGGATTTTCGAGTTGTGGAGTTTCTAGTTGCGAAGTTTCTAGTTGGGGAGTTTCTACTTGAGTTTATAGTTGCGGATTTTCGAGTTGCAGAGTTTTAAGTTGTCGAGTTTCTAGTTGCGGAGTGTCTAGTTGTGGAGTTTCTAGTTGCGGAGTTTCTAGCTGTGGAGTTTCTAGTTGCGGAGTCTCTAGTTGTGCAGTCTCTGGTTTTGGAGTTTCTGATTGTGGAGTTTCTAGTTGTGGAGTTTCTAGTGGCGGAGTCTCTAGTTGTGCAGTTTCTGGTTTTGGAGTCTCTGGTTGTGGAGTTTCTAGTTGTGGAGTTTCTAGCTGTGGAGTTTCAAGTGGCAGAGTCTCTAGTTGTGCAGTCTCTAGCTGTGGAGTCTCTGGCTGTGGAGTTTCTTGTTGCGGAGCTTCTAGTTGTGGATTTTCTGTCTGTGGAGTTTCTAGTTGCGGAGTTTCTAGTTGTGGAGTTTCTAGTTGTGAGGTTTGTAGTTGTTGAGTTTCTAGATGCAGAGTTTCTAGTTGCGGAGTTTTCTATTTGTGGAGATTCTAGTGGCGGAGTTTCTAGTCGCGGAGTTCCAAGTTGTGGAGTTTCTAGTTGTGGAGTTTCTAGTTGTGGAATTTGTAGTTGTGGAGTATATAGTTGTGGTGTTTCAAGTTCTGGAGTTTCTAGTTGGGGAGTTTCTAGTTGCAGAGTTTCTAGTTGCGGAGTTTTCTAGTTGTGGAGTTTCTAGTTGCGGAGTTTCTAGTTGTGGAGCTTCAAGTTGTGGAGTTTGTAGTTGTGGAGATTCTAGTTGTGGAGTTTGTAGTTGTGGAGTATCTAGTTGTGGGCTTTCAAGTTGTGGAGTTTCTAGTTGTGGAGTTTCTGGTTGCGGAGTTTTCTAGTTGCGGAGTCTGTAGTTGTGGAGTTTCTAGTTGTGGAATTTCTAGTTACGGAGTTTCTAGTTGAGGAGTCTCTAGTTGTTGAGTCTCTAGTTGTGGAATTTCTAGGTGTGGAGTTTCTAGTTGTGGAGTTTCAAGTTGTGGAGTTTCTAGTTGCGGAGTCTCTAGTTGTAGAGTTTCTACTTGCGTTGTTTCTAGCTGTGGAGATTCTAGTGGTGGAGTCTCTAGTTGTGCAGTCTCTAGCTGTGGAGTCTGTAGTTGTGGAGTTTCTAGTTGTGGAGTCTGTAGTTGTGCAGTTTCTAGTTGTGGAGTTTCTAGCTGTGGAGTTTCTAGTTGCAGGGTTTCTAGTTGCGGAGTTTTCTAGTTGTGGAGTTTCTAGTTGCGGAGTTTCAAGTTGTGGAGTTTCTGGTTGTGGAGTTTCTGGTTGTGGTATTTATAGGTGTGGAGTTTCTGGTTTTCGGGTTTTTACTTACGGAGTTTCTAGTAATGGAATTTCTAGTTGTGGAGCTTTTAGTTGAGGAGTCTCTAGTTGTTGAGACTCTATGGGTTGAGTTTCTAGCTGTGGAGTTTCAAGTTGTGGAGTTTTTAGTTGTGAAGTCTCTAGTTGTGGAGTTTCTATTTGTAGTTTTTAGTTTTCGAGTTTGTAGTTATAGATTATCTAGTTGCAGAGTTCCTAGTTTTGGAGTATCTAGTTGCGGAGTCTCTAATTGTGCAGTCTCTTGTTTTGGAGTCTCTAGTTGTGGAGTTTCTGGTTGTGGAGTTTATAGTTGTGGAATTTCTAACTGTGGAGATTCTAGTTGAGGAGTTTCTAGTTGCAGAGTTTCTAGTTGTGGAGTTTCTAAATGTGGAGTTTTAGTTGTGGAGTTTAAAGTTGTGGAATTTATAGGTGTGGAGTTTCTAGTTGTGAAGTTTCTAGTTTTCGGGTTTCTAGTTACGGAGTTTCTAGTTGTGGATTTTCTAGTTGTGGAGTTTTTAGTTGCGAAGTTTCTAGTTGGGGAGTTTTTACTTGAGTTTATAGTTGCGGATTTTCTAGTTGCAGAGTTTTAAGTTGTCGAGTTTCTAGTGGCGGAGTCTCTATTTGTGGAGTTTCTAGTTGCGGAGTTTCTAGCTGTGTAGTTTCTAGTTGCGGAGTCTCTAGTTGTGCAGTCTCTGGTTTTGGATTCTCTGGTTGTGGAGTTTCTAGTTGTGGAGTTTCTAGTTCCGAAGTGTCTAGTTATGGAGTTTCTAGTTGTAAAGTTTCTAGTTGTGGAGTTTCTAGTTGCGGAGTTTCTAGCTGTGGAGTTTCAAGTTGCGGCATCTCTAAATGTGCAGTCTCTAGTTGCGGAGTTTCTAGTTGTGGATTTTCTAGCTGTGGAGTTTCTAGTTGTGGAGTTTCTAGTTGTGAGGTTTGTAGTTGTTGAGTTTCTAGTTGTCGAGTTTCTAGTTGTGGAGTCTCTAGTTGTGGAGTTTCTAGTTGTGGAGTTTCTAGTTGCGGAGTCTCAAGTTGTTGAGTTTCTAGTTGTGGAGTTTCTAGTTGTGGGGTTCTTAGTTGTGGCGTTCGTAGTTGTGCAGTTTCTAGTTGTGGAGTATCTACTTGTGGGGTTTCCATTTGTGGTGTTTCTAGCTGTGGAGTTTCTAGTTGCGGAGTTTCTAGATGCAGAGTTTCTAGTTGCGGAGTTTCTAGTTGTGGAGATTCTAGTGGCGGAGTTTCTAGTTGCGGAGTTCCAAGTTGTGGAGTTTCTAGTTGTGGAGTTTGTAGTTGTGGAGTATCTAGTAGCGGCGTTTCAAGTTGTGGAGTTGATAGTTTTGGATTTTGAAGTTGTAGAGTTAATAGTTGCGAATCGTCTAGTTGTGGAGTTTCTAGTTGCGGAGTTTTGTAGTTGCGGAGTTTTGTAGTTGTGGAGTTTCTAGTTTTGGAGTTTCTAGTTGTGGATTTTCTAGCTGTGGAGTTTCTAGTTGCGGAGTTTCTGGTTGTGGAGTTTCTAGTTGTGGAGTTTATAGTTGTGGAGTCTTTAGTTGTAGAGTATCTATTTGTTGGGTTTGAAGTTGTGGAGTTTCTGGCTGTGGAGTTTCTAGTTGCGAAGTCTCAAGTCGTGTAGTTTCTTGCTGCGGAGTTTCTAGTTGCGGAGCTTCTAGTTGCGGAATTTCTAGTTGCGGAGTTTCTAGTTGTGGAATTTGTAGCTGTGGAGTATCTAGTTGTGGTGTTTCAAGTTGTGAAGTCCAGCTGTGGAGTTTCTAGTTGCAGAGTTTCTAGTTGCGGAGTTTCTAGTTGCAGAGTATGTATTTGTGGAGTATCTAGTTGTGGACTTTCAAGTTGTGGAGTTTCTAGTTGTGGAGTTTCTAGTTGCGGAGTTTTCTAGTTGCGAAGTCTGTAGTTGTGGAGTTTCTAGTCGTGGAATTTCTAGTTGTGGAGTTTCTAGTTGCGGAGTGAGTTTCTAGTTGCGGAGTTTCTGGTTGTGGAGTTTCTAGTTGTGGAGTCTCTAGTTGTGGAGTTTCTAGTTGTGGCGTGTCTACTCTTGGAGATTCTAGTTGTGGAGTTTCTATTTGTAGTTTTTAGTTTTCGAGTTTGTAGTTGTAGAATTTCTAGTTGCAGAGTTCCTAGTTTTGGAGTATCTAGTTGCGTAGTGTCTAATTCTGCAGTCTCTAGTTTTGGAGTCTCTAGTTGTGGAGTTTCTGGTTGTGGAGTTTATTGTTGTGGAATTTCTAACTGTGGAGATTCTAGTTGCGGAGTTTCTAGTTGCAGAGTTTCTAGTTGTGGAGTTTCTAGTTGTGGAGTTTTAGTTGTGGAGTTTAAAGTTGTGGAATTTATAGGTGTGGAGTTTCTAGTTTTCGGGTTTCTAGTTACGGAGTTTCTAGTTGTGGTGTTTCTAGTTGTGGTGTTTCTAGTTGTGGAGCTTTTAGTTGAGGAGTCTCTAGTTGTTGAGTCTCTAGTTGTGGAAGTTCTAGTTTTGGAGTTTCTAGTGGCGAAGTTTCTAGTTGCAGAGTTTCTATTTGCGGAGTTTTCTAGTTGTGGAGTTTCTAGTTGCGGAGTTTCTAGTTGTGGAGCTTCAAGTTGTGGAGTTTCTAGTTGTGGAGTTTCTAGTTGTGGAGTTTTTAGTTGTGGAGTATCTAGTTGTGGGCTTTCAAGTTGTGGAGTTTCTAGTTGTGGAGTTTTTAGTTGCGGAGTTTTCTAGTTGCGGAGTCTGTAGTTGTGGAGTTTCTAGTTGTGGAATTTCTAGTTACGGAGTTTCTAGTTGTGGAGCTTTTAGTTGAGGAGTCTCTAGTTGTTGAGTCTCTAGTTGTGGAATTTCTAGTTGTGGAGTTTCTAGTTGCAAAGTTTCAAGTTGTGGAGTTTCTAGTTGCGGAGTCTCTAGTTGTGGAGTTTCTAGTTGTGGAGTTTCTAGTTGTGGAGTTTTTAGTTGTGGAGTCTCTAGTTGTGGAGTCTCTAGTTGTGGAGTTTCTAGTTGTGGAGTGTCTACTTGTGGAGTTTCTAGTTGTGGAGTTTCTAGTTGTGGAGTTTCTAGCTGTGGAGTTTCTAGTTGCAGGGTTTCTAGTTTCGGAGTTTTCTAGTTGTAGAGTTTCTAGCTGTGGAGTTTCTAGTTGCGGAGTTTCTAGTTGTGGAGTTTGTAGTTGTGGAGTATGTAGTTGTGGGCTTTCAAGTTGTGGAGTTTCTAGTTGTGGAGTTTCTAGTTGTGGAGTTTCTAGCTGTGGAGTTTCTAGTTGCAGGGTTTCTAGTGTCGAAGTTTTCTAGTTGTGGAGTTTCTAGTTGCGGAGTTTCTAGTTGCGGAGTTTCTTGTTGGGGAGTTTCTAGTTGTGAAGTTTCTAATTGTGGATTTTCTAATTGCAGAGTTCCTAGTTTTGGAGTATCTAGTTGCGGAGTCTCTAATTGTGCAGTCTCTAGTTTTGGAGTCTCTAGTTGTGGAGTTTCTGGTTGTGGAGTTTATAGTTGTGGAATTTCTAACTGTAGAGATTCTAGTTGCGGAGTTTGTAGTTGTGGAGTGTCTACTTGTGGAGTTTCTAGTTGTGGAGTTTCTAGCTGTGGAGTTTCTAGTTGCAGGGTTTCTAGTGTCGAAGTTTTCTAGTTGTGGAGTTTCTAGTTGCGGAGTTTCTAGTTGCGGAGTTTCAAGTTGTGGAGTTTCTAGTTGTGGAGTTTCTAGCTGTGGAGTTTCTGGCTCTGGAGCTTCTAGTTGCGGAGTTTCTAGTTGTGGAGTTTCTAGTTGTGAGGTTCGTAGTTGTGGAGTTCCTTGTTGTCGAGTTTCTAGTTGTGCAGTCTCTAGTTGTGGAGTTTCTAGTTGTGGGGTTTCGTAGTTGTGGGGTTAGTAGTTGTGGAGTTTCTAGTTGCGGAGCTTCAAGTTGTGTAGTTTCTCGTTGTGGAGTTTCCAGTTGTGGATTGTCTAGCTGTGGAGTTTCTAGTTGCGGAGTTTTTAGTTGCGGAGTTTCTCGTTGTGAAGTTTCTAGTTGTGGAGTTTCTAGTTGTGGAGTCTGTAGTTGTGGAGTATCTATTTGTTGTGTTTCAAATTGTGGAGTTTCTAGTTGTGGAGTTTCTAGTAGTTGAGTTTCTAGTTGCCGAGTTTCTAGTTGCGAAGTCTCAAGTCGTGGAGTTTTTAGCTGGGGAGTTTCTAGTTGCGGAGCTTCTATTTGCGGAGTTTCTAGTTGCGGAGTTTCTAGTTGTGGAATTTGTAGTTGTGGAGTATATAGTTGTGGTGTTTCAAGTCGTGGAGTTTCTAGTGGCGGAGTTTCTAGTTGCAGAGTTTCTAGTTGCGAAGTTTTCTAGTTGTGGAGTTTCTAGTTGCGGAGTTTCTAGTTGTGGAGTTTGTAGTTGTGGAGTATCTAGTTGTGGGCTTTCAAGTTGTGGAGTTTCTAGTTGTGGAGTTTCTAGTTGGGGAGTTTTCTAGTGGCGGAGTCTGTAGTTGTGGAGTTTCTAGTTGTGGAATTTCTAGTTACGGAGTTTCTAGCTGTGGAGTTTCTAGTTGCAGGGTTTCTAGTGTCGAAGATTTCTAGTTGTGGAGTTTCTAGTTGCGGAGTTTCTAGTTGCGGAGTTTCAAGTTGTGGAGTTTCTAGTTGTGGAGTTTCTAGCTGTGGAGTTTCTGGCTCTGGAGCTTCTAGTTGCGGAGTTTCTAGTTGTGGTGTTTCTAGTTGTGGAGTTTCTAGTTGTTGAGTTTCTAGTTGCCGAGTTCTTTAGTTGCGAAGTCTTAAGTTGTAGAGTTTCTAGTGGCGGAGTTTCTAGTTGCAGAGTTTCTAGTTGCGAAGTTTTCTAGTTGTGGAGTTTCTAGTTGCGGAGTTCCTAGTTGTGGAGCTTCAAGTTGTGGAGTTTCTAGTAGTTGAGTTTCTAGTTGCCGAGTTTCTAGTTGCGAAGTCTCAAGTCGTGGAGTTTTTAGCTGGGGAGTTTCTAGTTGCGGAGCTTCTATTTGCGGAGTTTCTAGTTGCGGAGTTTCTAGTTGTGGAATTTGTAGTTGTGGAGTATATAGTTGTGGTGTTTCAAGTTGTGGAGTTTCTAGTGGCGGAGTTTCTAGTTGCAGAGTTTCTAGTTGCGAAGTTTTCTGGTTGTGGAGTTTCTAGTTGCGGAGTTTCTAGTTGTGGAGCTTCAAGTTGTGGAGTTTCTAGTTGTGGACTTTGTAGTTGTGGAGTATCTAGTTGTGGGCTTTCAAGTTGTGGAGTTTCTGGCTGTGGAGTTTCTAAGGTCGGAGTTTCGAGTTGTGGAGTTTCTAGTTGTGGGGTTCGTAGTTGTGGAGTTTCTAGTTGTCGAGTTTCTAGTTGTGGAGTCTCTAGTTGTGGAGTTTCTAATTGTGGGGTTCGTAGTTGTGGGGTTCGTAGTTGTGGAGTTTCTAGTTGCGGAGTTTCAAGTTGTGGAGTTTCTCGTTGTGGAGTTTCTAGTTGTGGATTGTCTAGATATGAAGTTTCTAGTTGCGGAGTTTTTAGTTGCGGAGTTTCTCGTTGCGGAGTCTCTAGTTGTGGAGTTTCTAGTTGTGGAGTTTCTATTTGTGGAGTTTTGAGTTGTGGAGTTTTCTAGTTGTTGAGTCTCTAGTTGTGGAAGTACTATTTGTGAAGTTTCTAGTTGTGGAGTTTCTAGTTGCCGAGTTTCTAATTGCGAAGTCTCAAGTCGTGAAGTTTTTAGCTGTGGAGTTTCTAGTTGCGAAGCTTCAATTTGCGGAGTTTCTAGTTGCGGAGTTTCGAGTTGTGGAATTTGTAGTTGTGGAGTATATAGTTGTGGTGTTTCAAGTTGTGGAGTTTCTAGTGGCGGAGTTTCTAGTTGAAGAGTTTCTAGTTGCGGAGTTTTCTAGTTGTGGAGTTTATAGTTGTGGAGTTTCTACTTGTGGAGCTTCAAGTTGTGGAGTTTCTAGTTGTGGAGTTTGTAGTTGTGGAGTATCTAGTTGTGGGCTTTCAAGTTGTGGAGTTTCTAGTTGTGGAGTTTCTAGTTGCGGAGTTTTCTAGTGGCGTAGTCTGTAGTTGTGGAGTTTCTAGTTGTGGAATTTGTAGTTACGGAGTTTCTAGTTGTGGAGCTTTTAGTTGAGGAGTCTCTAGTTGTTGAGTCTCTAGTTATGGAGTTTCTAGTTGCAGAGTTTCAAGTTGTGGAGTTTCTAGTTGCGGAGTCTCTTGTTGTGGAGTCTCTAGTTGTGGAGTTTCTAGTTGTGGAGTGTCTACTTGTGGAGTTTCTAGTTGTGGAGTTTCTAGCTGTGGAGTTTCTAGTTGCAGGGTTTCTAGTGTCGAAGTTTTCTAGTTGTGGAGTTTCTAGTTGCGGAGTTTCTAGTTGCGGAGTTTCAAGTGTTGGAGTTTCTAGTTGTGGAGTTTCTAGCTGTGGAGTTTCTGGCTCTGGAGCTTCTAGTTTCGGAGTTTCTAGTTGTGGAGTTTCTAGTTGTGAGGTTCGTAGTTGTGGAGTTTCTAGTTGTCGAGTTTCTAGTTGTGCAGTCTCTAGTTGTGGAGTTTCTAGTTGTGGGGTTCGTAGATGTGGGTTTCGTAGTTGTGGAGTTTCTAGTTGCGGAGTTTCAAGTTGTGTAGTTTCTCGTTGTGGAGTTTCCAGTTGTGGATTGTCTAGCTGTAGAGTTTCTAGTTGCGGAGTTTTTAGTTGCGGAGTTTCTCGTTGTGAAGTTTCTAGTTGTGGAGTTTCTAGTTGTGGAGTCTGTAGTTGTGGAGTATCTATTTGTTGGGTTTCAAATTGTGGAGTTTCTAGTTGTGGAGTTTCTAGTTGTGGAGTTTCTAGTAGTTGAGTTTCTAGTTGCCGAGTTTCTAGTTGTGGAGTATATAGTTGTGGTGTTTCAAGTTGTGGAGTTTCTAGTGGCGGAGTTTCTAGTTGCAGAGTTTGTAGTTGCGAAGTTTTCTAGTTGTGGAGTTTCTAGTTGCGGACTTTCTAGTTGTGGAGCTTCAAGTTGTGGAGTTTCTAGTTGTGGAGTTTCTAGTTGTGGACTTTGTAGTTGTGGAGTATCTAGTTGTGGGATTCCAAGTTGTGGAGTTTCTAGTTGTGGAGTTTCTAGTTGCGGAGTTTTCTAGTTGCGGAGTCTGTAGTTGTGGAGTTTCTAGTTGTGGAATTTCTAGTTATGGAGTTTCTAGTTGTGGAGCTTTTAGTTGAGGAGTCTCTAGTTGTTGAGTCTCTAGTTGTGGAATTTCTAGTTGTGGAGTTTCTAGTTGCAGAGTTTCAAGTTGTGGAGTTTCTAGTTGCGGAGTCTCTAGTTGTGGAATTTCTAGTTGTGGAGTTTCTAGTTGTGGAGTTTTGAGTTGTGGAGTTTTCTAGTTGTTGAGTCTCTAGTTGTGGAAGTTCTAGTTGTGGAGTTTCTAGTTGCGGAGTTTCTTGTTGCGAAGTTTCTAGATGTGGAGTTTCTAGTTGTGGAGTTTCTGGCTGTGGAGTTTCTAGTTGCGGAGTTTCTAGTTGTGGAGTTTCTAGTTGTTGGGTTCGTAGTTGTGGGGTTCGTAGTTGTGGAGTTTCTAGTTGCGGAGTTTCAAGTTGTGGAGTTTCTCGTTGTGGAGTTTCTAGTTGTGGAGTTTCTAGTTGTTGAGTTTCTGGTTGCCGAGTTTCTAGTTGCGAAGTCTCAAGTCGTGTAGTTTCTTGCTGCGGAGTTTCTAGTTGCGGAGCTTCTGGTTGTGGAATTTCTAGTTGTGGAGTTTCTAGTTGCAGACTTTCAAGTTGTGGAGTTTCTAGTTGCGGAGTCTCTAGTTGTGGAGTTTCTAGTTGTGGAGTTTCTAGTTGTGGAGTTTTGAGTTGTGGAGTTTTCTAGTTGTTGAGTCTCTAGTTGTGGAAGTTCTAGTTGTGGAGTTTCGAGTTGCGGAGTTTCTTGTTGCGGAGTTTCTAGATGTGGAGTTTCTAGTTGTGGAGTTTCTGGCTGTGGAGTTTCTAGTTGCGGAGTTTCTAGTTGTGGAGTTTCTAGTTGTGGGGTTCGTAGTTGTGGGGTTCGTAGTTGTGGAGTTTCTAGTTGCGGAGTTTCAAGTTGTTGAGTTTCTGGTTGCCGAGTTTCTAGTTGCGAAGTCTCAAGTCGTGTAGTTTCTTGCTGCGGAGTTTCTAGTTGCGGAGCTTCTGGTTGTGGAGTTTCTAGTTGCGGAGTCAGTAGTTGTGGAGTTTCTAGTTGTGGAGTTTCTAGTTGTAGATTTTCTAGCTGTGGAGTTTCTATTTGCAGAGTTTCTAGTTGCAGAGTTTCTAGTTGTGGATTTTCTAGCTGTGGAGTTTCTAGTTGCGGAGTTTCTGGTTGTGGAGTTTCTAGTTGTGGAGTTTCTAGTTGTGGAGTCTGTAGTTGTGGAGTATCTATTTGTTGGGTTTGAAGTTGTGGAGTTTCTGGCTGTGGAGTTTCTAGTTGTGGAGTTTCTAGTTGTTGAGTTTCTGGTTGTGGAGTTTCTAGTTGCGGAGTTTTCTAGTTGCGGAGTCTGTAGTTGTGGAGTTTCTAGTTGTTGAATTTCTAGTTGTGGAGTCTCTAGTTGCGGAGTGAGTTTCTAGTTGCGGAGTCAGTAGTTGTGGAGTTTCTAGTTGTGGAGTTTCTAGTTGTGAATTTTCTAGCTGTGGAGTTTCTATTTGCGGAGTTTCTAGTTGCATAGTTTCTAATTGTGGATTTTCTAGCTGTGGAATTTCTGGTTGCAGAGTTTTTAGTTGCGGTGTTTCTAGTTGTGGAGTTTCTAGTTGTTGAGTTTCTAGTTGCCGAGTTCTTTAGTTGCGAAGTCTTAAGTTGTAGAGTTTCTAGTGGCGGAGTTTCTAGTTGCAGAGTTTCTAGTTGCGAAGTTTTCTAGTTGTGGAGTTTCTAGTTGCGGAGTTCCTAGTTGTGGAGCTTCAAGATGTGAAGTTTCTAGTCGTGGAGTTTCTAGTTGTGGAGTTTGTAGTTGTGGAGTATCTAGTTGTGGGCTTTCAAGTTGTGGAGTTTCTAGTTGTGGAGTTTCTAGTTGCGGAGTTTTCTAGTTGCGGAGTCTGTAGTTGTGGAGTTATAGTTGTGGAAATTCTAGTTACGGAGTTTCTAGTTGTGGCGCTTTTAGTTGAGGAGTCTCTAGTTGTTGAGTCTCTAGTTGTGGAATTTCTAGTTGTGGAGTTTCTAGTTGCAGAGTTTCAAGTTGTGGAGTTTCTAGTTGCGGAGTCTCTATTTGTGGAGTTTCTAGTTGTGGAGTTTCTAGCTGTGGAGTTTTTAGTTGTGGAGTTTTCTAGTGTTTGAGTCTCTAGTTGTGGAAGTTCTAGTTGTGGAGTTTCTAGTTGCGGAGTTTCTTGTTGCGGAGCTTCTAGATGTGGAGTTTTTAGTTGTGGAGTTTCTGGCTGTGAACTTTCTAGTTGCGGAGTTTCTAGTTGTGGAGTTTCTAGTGGTGGGGTTCGTAGTTGTGGGGTTCGTAGTTGTGGAGTTTCTAGTTGCGGAGTTTCAAGTTGTGGAGTTTCTCGTTGTGGAGTTTCTAGTTGTGGAGTTTCTAGTTGTTGAGTTTCTGGTTGCCGACTTTTTAGTTGCGAAGTCTCAAGTCGTGTAGTTTCTTGCTGCGGAGTTTCTAGTTGCGGAGCTTCTGGTTGCGGAATTTCTAGTTGCGGAGTTTCTAGTTGTGGAATTTGTAGCTGTGGAGTATCTAGTTGTGGTGTTTCAAGTTGTGGAGTTTCTAGCTGTGGAGTTTCTAGTTGCGGAGTTTCTAGTTGCAGAGTTTCTAGTTGCGGAGTTTCTAGTTGCAGAGTTTGTAGTTGTGGAGTATCTAGTTGTGGACTTTCAAGATGTGGACTTTCTGGTTGTGGATTTTCTAGCTGTGGAATTTCTGGTTGCAGAGTTTTTAGTTGCGGTGTTTCTAGTTGTGGAGTTTCTAGTTGTTGAGTTTCTAGTTGCCGAGTTCTTTAGTTGCGAAGTCTCAAGTTGTAGAGTTTCTAGCTGTTGAGTTTCTAGTTGCGGAGTTTCTAGTTGTGGAGCTTTTAGTTGTGGAGTCTCTAGTTGTGGAGTTTCTAGTTGTGGCGTGTCTACTCTTGGAGTTTCTAGTTGTGGAGTTTCTATTTGTAGTTTTTAGTTTTCGAGTTTGTAGTTGTAGAATTTCTAGTTGCAGAGTTCCTAGTTTTGGAGTATCTAGTTGCGTAGTGTCTAATTGTGCAGTCTCTAGTTTTGGAGTCTCTAGTTGTGGAGTTTCTGGTTGTGGAGTTTATTGTTGTGGAATTTCTAACTGTGGAGATTCTAGTTGCGGAGTTTCTAGTTGCAGAGTTTCTAGTTGTGGAGTTTCTAGTTGTGGAGTTTTAGTTGTGGAGTTTAAAGTTGTGGAATTTATAGGTGTGGAGTTTCTAGTTTTCGGGTTTCTAGTTACGGAGTTTCTAGTTGTGGTGTTTCTAGTTGTGGTGTTTCTAGTTGTGGAGCTTTTAGTTGAGGAGTCTCTAGTTGTTGAGTCTCTAGTTGTGGAAGTTCTAGTTGTGGAGTTTCTAGTGGCGCAGTTTCTAGTTGCAGAGTTTCTAGTTGCGGAGTTTTCTAGTTGTGGAGTTTCTAGTTGCGGAGTTTCTAGTTGTGGAGCTTCAAGTTGTGCAGTTTCTAGTTGTGGAGTTTCTAGTTGTGGAGTTTCTAGTTGTGGAGTCTGTAGTTGTGGAGTATCTATTTGTTGGGTTTCAAATTGTGGAGTTTCTAGTTGTGGAGTTTCTAGTTGTGGAGTTTCTAGTAGTTGAGTTTCTAGTTGCCGAGTTTCTAGTTGCGAAGTCTCAAGTCGTGGAGTTTTTAGCTGGGGAGTTTCTAGTTGCGGAGCTTCTATTTGCGGAGTTTCTAGTTGCGGAGTTTCTAGTTGTGGAATTTGTAGTTGTGGAGTATATAGTTGTGGTGTTTCAAGTCGTGGAGTTTCTAGTGGCGGAGTTTCTAGTTGCAGAGTTTCTAGTTGCGAAGTTTTCTAGTTGTGGAGTTTCTAGTTGTGGAGTTTCTAGTTGTGGAGTTTGTAGTTGTGGAGTATCTAGTTGTGGGCTTTCAAGTTGTGGAGTTTCTAGTTGTGGAGTTTCTAGTTGGGGAGATTTCTAGTGGCGGAGTCTGTAGTTGTGGAGTTTCTAGTTGTGGAATTTCTAGTTACGGAGTTTCTAGTTTTGGAGCTTTTAGTTGAGGAATCTCTAGTTGTTGAGTCTCTAGTTGTGGAGTTTCTAGTGGCAGAGTTTCAAGTTGTGGAGTTTCTAGTTGCAGAGTTTCAAGTTGTGGAGTCTCTAGTTGTGGAGTTTCTAGTTGTGGAGTGTCTACTTGTGGAGTTTCTAGTTGTGGAGTTTCTAGCTGTGGAGTTTTTAGTGGCAGGGTTTCTAGTGTCGAAGTTTTCTAGTTGTGGAGTTTCTAGTTGCGGAGTTTCTAGTTGCGGAGTTTCAAGTTGTGGAGTTTCTAGTTGTGGAGTTTCTAGCTTTGGAGTTTCTGGCTCTGGAGCTTCTAGTTGCGGAGTTTCTAGTTGTGGTGTTTCTAGTTGTAGAGTTTCTAGTTGTTGAGTTTCTAGTTGCCGAGTTCTTTAGTTGCGAAGTCTTAAGTTGTAGAGTTTCTAGTGGCGGAGTTTCTAGTTGCAGAGTTTCTAGTTGCGAAGTTTTCTAGTTGTGGAGTTTCTAGTTGCGGAGTTCCTAGTTGTGGAGCTTCAAGTTGTGGAGTTTCTAGTAGTTGAGTTTCTAGTTGCCGAGTTTCTAGTTGCGAAGTCTCAAGTCGTGGAGTTTTTAGCTGGGGAGTTTCTAGTTGCGGAGCTTCTATTTGCGGAGTTTCTAGTTGCGGAGTTTCTAGTTGTGGAATTTGTAGTTGTGGAGTATATAGTTGTGGTGTTTCAAGTTGTGGAGTTTCTAGTGGCGGAGTTTCTAGTTGCAGAGTTTCTAGTTGCGAAGTTTTCTAGTTGTGGAGTTTCTAGTTGCGGAGTTTCTAGTTGTGGAGCTTCAAGTTGTGGAGTTTCTAGTTGTGGACTTTGTAGTTGTGGAGTATCTAGTTGTGGGCTTTCAAGTTGTGGAGTTTCTGGCTGTGGAGTTTCTAAGGTCGGAGTTTCGAGTTGTGGAGTTTCTAGTTGTGAGGTTCGTAGTTGTGGAGTTTCTAGTTGTCGAGTTTCTAGTTGTGGAGTCTCTAGTTGTGGAGTTTCTAATTGTGGGGTTCGTAGTTGTGGGGTTCGTAGTTGTGGAGTTTCTAGTTGCGGAGTTTCAAGTTGTGGAGTTTCTCGTTGTGGAGTTTCTAGTTGTGGATTGTCTAGATGTGGAGTTTCTAGTTGTGGAGTTTCTAGTTGTGGAGTTTCTATTTGTGGAGTTTTGAGTTGTGGAGTTTTCTAGTTGTTGAGTCTCTAGTTGTGGAAGTACTAGTTGTGAAGTTTCTAGTTGCGGAGTTTCTAGTTGCCGAGTTTCTAGTTGCGAAGTCTCAAGTCGTGGAGTTTTTAGCTGTGGAGTTTTTAGTTGCGAAGCTTCAATTTGCGGAGTTTCTAGTTGCGGAGTTTCGAGTTGTGGAATTTGTAGTTGTGGAGTATATAGTTGTGGTGTTTCAAGTTGTGGAGTTTCTAGTGGCGGAGTTTCTAGTTGAAGAGTTTCTAGTTGCGGAGTTTTCTAGTTGTGGAGTTTATAGTTGTGGAGTTTCTACTTGTGGAGCTTCAAGTTGTGGAGTTTCTAGTTGTGGAGTTTCTAGTTGTGGAGTTTGTAGTTGTGGAGTATCTAGTTGTGGGCTTTCAAGTTGTGGAGTTTCTAGTTGTGGAGTTTCTAGTTGCGGAGTTTTCTAGTGGCGGAGTCTGTAGTTGTGGAGTTTCTAGTTGTGGAATTTCTAGTTACGGAGTTTCTAGTTGCGGAGCTTTTAGTTGAGGAGTCTCTAGTTGTTGAGTCTCTAGTTATGGAGTTTCTAGTTGCAGAGTTTCAAGTTGTGGAGTTTCTAGTTGCGGAGTCTCTTGTTGTGGAGTCTCTAGTTGTGGAGTTTCTAGTTGTGGAGTGTCTACTTGTGGAGTTTCTAGTTGTGGAGTTTCTAGCTGTGGAGTTTCTAGTTGCAGGGTTTCTAGTGTCGAAGTTTTCTAGTTGTGGAGTTTCTAGTTGCGGAGTTTCTAGTTGCGGAGTTTCAAGTTGCGGAGTTTCTAGTTGTGGAGTTTCTAGCTGTGGAGTTTCTGGCTCTGGAGCTTCTAGTTGCGGAGTTTCTAGTTGTGGAGTTTCTAGTTGTGAGGTTCGTAGTTGTGGAGTTTCTAGTTGTCGAGTTTCTAGTTGTGCAGTCTCTAGTTGTGGAGTTTCTAGTTGTGGGGTTCGTAGTTGTGGGGTTCGTAGTTGTGGAGTTTCTAGTTGCGGAGTTTCAAGTTGTGTAGTTTCTCGTTGTGGAGTTTCCAGTTGTGGATTGTCTAGCTGTAGAGTTTCTAGTTGCGGAGTTTTTAGTTGCGGAGTTTCTCGTTGTGAAGTTTCTAGTTGTGGAGTTTCTAGTTGTGGAGTCTGTAGTTGTGGAGTATCTATTTGTTGGGTTTCAAATTGTGGAGTTTCTAGTTGTGGAGTTTCTAGTTGTGGAGTTTCTAGTAGTTGAGTTTCTAGTTGCCGAGTTTCTAGTTGCGAAGTCTCAAGTCGTGGAGTTTTTAGCTGGGGAGTTTCTAGTTGCGGAGCTTCTATTTGCGGAGTTTCTAGTTGCGGAGTTTCTAGTTGTGGAATTTGTAGTTGTGGAGTATATAGTTGTGGTGTTTCAAGTTGTGGAGTTTCTAGTGGCGGAGTTTCTAGTTGCAGAGTTTCTAGTTGCGAAGTTTTCTAGTTGTGGAGTTTCTAGTTGCGGAGTTTCTAGTTGTGGAGCTTCAAGTTGTGGAGTTTCTAGTTGTGGAGTTTCTAGTTGTTGACTTTGTAGTTGTGGAGTATCTAGTTGTGGGCTTTCAAGTTGTGGAGTTTCTGGCTGTGGAGTTTCTAAGGTCGGAGTTTCGAGTTGTGGAGTTTCTAGTTGTGAGGTTCGTAGTTGTGGAGTTTCTAGTTGTCGAGTTTCTAGTTGTGGAGTCTCTAGTTGTGGAGTTTTTAATTGTGGGGTTCGTAGTTGTGGGGTTCGTAGTTGTGGAGTTTCTAGTTGCGGAGTTTCAAGTTGTGGAGTTTCTCGTTGTGGAGTTTCTAGTTGTGGATTGTCTAGCTGTGGAGTTTCTAGTTGCGGAGTTTTTAGTTGCGGAGTTTCTCGTTGCGGAGTCTCTAGTTGTGGAGTTTCTAGTTGTGTAGTTTCTATTTGTGGAGTTTTGAGTTGTGGAGTTTTCTAGTTGTTGAGTCTCTAGTTGTGGAAGTACTAGTTGTGAAGTTTCTAGTTGCGGAGTTTCTAGTTGCCGAGTTTCTAGTTGCGAAGTCTCAAGTCGTGGAGTTTTTAGCTGTGGAGTTTCTAGTTGCGGAGCTTCAATTTGCGGAGTTTCTAGTTGCGGAGTTTCGAGTTGTGGAATTTGTAGTTGTGGAGTATATAGTTGTGGTGCTTCAAGTTGTGGAGTTTCTAGTTGTGGAGTTTCTAGTTGGGGAGTTTTCTAGTGGCGGAGTCTGTAGTTGTGGAGTTTCTAGTTGTGGAATTTCTAGTTACGGAGTTTCTAGTTTTGGAGCTTTTAGTTGAGGAGTCTCTAGTTGTTGAGTCTCTAGTTGTGGAGTTTCTAGTTGCAGAGTTTCAAGTTGTGGAGTTTCTAGTTGCGGAGTCTCTTGTTGTGGAGTCTCTAGTTGTGGAGTTTCTAGTTGTGGAGTGTCTACTTGTGGAGTTTCTAGTTGTTAATTTTCTAGCTTTGGAGTTTCTATTGGCGGAGTTTCTAGTTGCAGAGTTTCTAGTTGTGGATTTTCTAGCTGTGGAATTTCTGGTTGCAGAGTTTTTAGTTGCGGTGTTTCTAGTTGTGGAGTTTCTAGTTGTTGAGTTTCTAGTTGCCGAGTTCTTTAGTTGCGAAGTCTCAAGTTGTAGAGTTTCTAGCTGTTGAGTTTCTAGTTGCGGAGTTTCTAGTTGCGGAGTTTCTAGTTGTGGAGTTTTTAGTTGTGGAGTCTCTAGTTGTGGAGTTTCTAGTTGTGGAATTTGTAGTTGTGGAATATATAGTTGTGGTGTTTCAAGTTGTGGAGTTTCTAGTGGCGGAGTTTCTAGTTGCAGAGTTTCTAGTTGCGGAGTTTTCTAGTTGTGGAGTTTCTAGTTGCGGAGTTTCTAGTTGCGGAGTTTCTAGTTGTGGAGCTTCAAGTTGTGGAGTTTCTAGTTGTGGAGTTTCTAGTTTTGGAGTTTGTTGTTGTGGAGTATCTAGTTGTGGGCTTTCAAGTTGTGGAGTTTCTAGTTGTGGAGTTTCTAGTTGCGGAGTTTTCTAGTTGCGGAGTCTGTAGTTGTCGAGTTTCTAGTTGTGGAATTTCTAGTTACGGAGTTTCTAGTTGTGGAGCTTTTAGTTGAGAAGTCTCTAGTTGTGGAATTTCTAGTTGTGGAGTTTCTAGTTGTGGAACTTCAAGTTGTGGAGTTTCTAGTTGCAGAGTCTCTAGTTGTAGAGTTTCTAGTTGCAAAGTTTCTAGCTGTGGAGATTCTAGTGGCGGAGTCTCTAGGGTTGCAGTCTCTAGTTCTGGAGTCTGTAGTTGTGGAGTTTCTAGTTGCGGAGTTTGAAGTTGTGGAGTTTCTAGCTGTGGAGTCTCTAGTTGCAGGGTTTCTAGTTGCGGAGTTTTCTAGTTGTGCAGTTTCTAGTTGCGGAGTTTCTAGTTGCGGAGTTTCAAGTCGTGGAGTTTCTAGTTGTGGAGTTTTTAGTTGTGGAGTCTCTAGTTGTGGAGTTGCTAGTTGTGGAGTGTCTACTTGTGGAGTGTCTATTTGTGGAGTTTCTAGTTGTGGAGTTTCTAGTTGCAGGGTTTCTAGTTTCGGAGTTTTCTAGTTGTGGAGTTTCTAGTTGCGGAGTTTCTAGTTGCGGAGTTTCAAGTTGTGGAGTTTCTAGTTGTGGAGTTTCTAGTTGTGGAGTTTTTAGTTGTGGAGTTTCTAATTGTGGAGCTTCTTGATGGGGAGTTTCTAGTTGTGAAGTTTCTAGTTGTGGATTTTCGAGTTGTGGAGTTTCTAGTTGCGAAGTTTCTAGTTGGGGAGTTTCTACTTGAGTTTTTAGTTGCGGATTTTCGAGTTGCAGAGTTTTAAGTTGTCGAGTTTCTAGTTGCGGAGTGTCTAGTTGTGGAGTTTCTAGTTGCGGAGTTTCTAGCTGTGGAGTTTCTAGTTGCGGAGTCTCTAGTTGTGCAGTCTCTGGTTTTGGAGTTTCTGGTTGTGGAGTTTCTAGTTGTGGAGTTTCTAGTGGCGGAGTCTCTAGTTGTGCAGTTTCTGGTTTTGGAGTCTCTGGTTGTGGAGTTTCTAGTTGTGGAGTTTCTAGCTGTGGAGTTTCAAGTGGCGGAGTCTCTAGTTGTGCAGTCTCTAGCTGTGGAGTCTCTGGCTGTGGAGTTTCTTGTTGCGGAGCTTCTAGTTGTGGATTTTCTTTCTGTGGAGTTTCTAGTTGCGGAGTTTCTAGTTGTGGATTTTCTAGTTGTGAGGTTTGTAGTTGTTGAGTTTCTAGATGCAGAGTTTCTAGTTGCGGAGTTTTCTATTTGTGGAGATTCTAGTGGCGGAGTTTCTAGTCGCGGAGTTCCAAGTTGTGGAGTTTCTAGTTGTGGAGTTTCTAGTTGTGGAATTTGTAGTTGTGGAGTATATAGTTGTGGTGTTTCAAGTTCTGGAGTTTCTAGTTGCGGAGTTTCTAGTTGCAGAGTTTCTAGTTGCGGAGTTTTCTAGTTGTGGAGTTTCTAGTTGCGGAGTTTCTAGTTGTGGAGCTTCAAGTTGTGGAGTTTGTAGTTGTGGAGATTCTAGTTGTGGAGTTTGTAGTTGTGGAGTATCTAGTTGTGGGCTTTCAAGTTGTGGAGTTTCTAGTTGTGGAGTTTCTGGTTGCGGAGTTTTCTAGTTGCGTAGTCTGTAGTTGTGGAGTTTCTAGTTGTGGAATTTCTAGTTACGGAGTTTCTAGTTGAGGAGTCTCTAGTTGTTGAGTCTCTAGTTGTGGAATTTCTAGTTGTGGAGTTTCTAGTTGTGGAGTTTCAAGTTGTGGAGTTTCTAGTTGCGGAGTCTCTAGTTGTAGAGTTTCTACTTGCGTTGTTTCTAGCTGTGGAGATTCTAGTGGTGGAGTCTCTAGTTGTGCAGTCTCTAGCTGTGGAGTCTGTAGTTGTGGAGTTTCTAGTTGTGGAGTCTGTAGTTGTGCAGTTTCTAGTTGTGGAGTTTCTAGCTGTGGAGTTTCTAGTTGCAGGGTTTCTAGTTGCGGAGTTTTCTAGTTGTGGAGTTTCTAGTTGCGGAGTTTCAAGTTGTGGAGTTTCTGGTTGTGGAGTTTCTGGTTGTGGAATTTATAGGTGTGGAGTTTCTGGTTTTCGGGTTTTTACTTACGGAGTTTCTAGTAATGGAGTTTCTAGTTGTGGAGCTTTTAGTTGAGGAGTCTCTAGTTGTTGAGTCTCTAGTTGTTGAGTTTCTAGCTGTGGAGTTTCAAGTTGTGGAGTTTTTAGTTGTGAAGTCTCTAGTTGTGGAGTTTCTATTTGTAGTTTTTAGTTTTCGAGTTTGTAGTTGTAGATTATCTAGTTGCAGAGTTCCTAGTTTTGGAGTATCTAGTTGCGGAGTCTCTAATTGTGCAGTCTCTAGTTTTGGAGTCTCTAGTTGTGGAGTTTCTGGTTGTGGAGTTTATAGTTGTGGAATTTCTAACTGTGGAGATTCTAGTTGAGGAGTTTCTAGTTGCAGAGTTTCTAGTTGTGGAGTTTCTAAATGTGGAGTTTTAGTTGTGGAGTTTAAAGTTGTGGAATTTATAGGTGTGGAGTTTCTAGTTGTGAAGTTTCTAGTTTTCGGGTTTCTAGTTACGGAGTTTCTAGTTGTGGATTTTCTAGTTGTGGAGTTTTTAGTTGCGAAGTTTCTAGTTGGGGAGTTTTTACTTGAGTTTATAGTTGCGGATTTTCTAGTTGCAGAGTTTTAAGTTGTCGAGTTTCTAGTGGCGGAGTCTCTATTTGTGGAGTTTCTAGTTGCGGAGTTTCTAGCTGTGTAGTTTCTAGTTGCGGAGTCTCTAGTTGTGCAGTCTCTGGTTTTGGATTCTCTGGTTGTGGAGTTTCTAGTTGTGGAGTTTCTAGTTCCGAAGTGTCTAGTTATGGAGTTTCTAGTTGTAAAGTTTCTAGTTGTGGAGTTTCTAGTTGCGGAGTTTCTAGCTGTGGAGTTTCAAGTTGCGGCATCTCTAAATGTGCAGTCTCTAGTTGCGGAGTTTCTAGTTGTGGAATTTCTAGCTGTGGAGTTTCCAGTTGCGGAGTTTCTAGTTGTGGAGTTTCTAGTTGTGAGGTTTGTAGTTGTTGAGTTTCTAGTTGTCGAGTTTCTAGTTGTGGAGTCTCTAGTTGTGGAGTTTCTAGTTGTGGAGTTTCTAGTTGCGGAGTCTCAAGTTGTTGAGTTTCTAGTTGTGGAGTTTCTAGTTGTGGGGTTCTTAGTTGTGGGGTTCGTAGTTGTGCAGTTTCTAGTTGTGGAGTATCTACTTGTGGGGTTTCCATTTGTGGTGTTTCTAGCTGTGGAGTTTCTAGTTGCGGAGTTTCTAGATGCAGAGTTTCTAGTTGCGGAGTTTCTAGTTGTGGAGATTCTAGTGGCGGAGTTTCTAGTTGCGGAGTTCCAAGTTGTGGAGTTTCTAGTTGTGGAGTTTGTAGTTGTGGAGTATCTAGTAGCGGCGTTTCAAGTTGTGGAGTTGATAGTTTTGGATTTTGAAGTTGTAGAGTTAATAGTTGCGAATCGTCTAGTTGTGGAGTTTCTAGTTGCGGAGTTTTGTAGTTGCGGAGTTTTGTAGTTGTGGAGTTTCTAGTTTTGGAGTTTCTAGTTGTGGATTTTCTAGCTGTGGAGTTTCTAGTTGCGGAGTTTCTGGTTGTGGAGTTTCTAGTTGTGGAGTTTATAGTTGTGGAGTCTTTAGTTGTAGAGTATCTATTTGTTGGGTTTGAAGTTGTGGAGTTTCTGGCTGTGGAGTTTCTAGTTGCGAAGTCTCAAGTCGTGTAGTTTCTTGCTGCGGAGTTTCTAGTTGCGGAGCTTCTAGTTGCGGAATTTCTAGTTGCGGAGTTTCTAGTTGTGGAATTTGTAGCTGTGGAGTATCTAGTTGTGGTGTTTCAAGTTGTGAAGTCCAGCTGTGGAGTTTCTAGTTGCAGAGTTTCTAGTTGCGGAGTTTCTAGTTGCAGAGTATGTATTTGTGGAGTATCTAGTTGTGGACTTTCAAGTTGTGGAGTTTCTAGTTGTGGAGTTTCTAGTTGCGGAGTTTTCTAGTTGCGAAGTCTGTAGTTGTGGAGTTTCTAGTCGTGGAATTTCTAGTTGTGGAGTTTCTAGTTGCGGAGTGAGTTTCTAGTTGCGGAGTTTCTGGTTGTGGAGTTTCTAGTTGTGGAGTCTCTAGTTGTGGAGTTTCTAGTTGTGGCGTGTCTACTCTTGGAGATTCTAGTTGTGGAGTTTCTATTTGTAGTTTTTAGTTTTCGAGTTTGTAGTTGTAGAATTTCTAGTTGCAGAGTTCCTAGTTTTGGAGTATCTAGTTGCGTAGTGTCTAATTCTGCAGTCTCTAGTTTTGGAGTCTCTAGTTGTGGAGTTTCTGGTTGTGGAGTTTATTGTTGTGGAATTTCTAACTGTGGAGATTCTAGTTGCGGAGTTTCTAGTTGCAGAGTTTCTAGTTGTGGAGTTTCTAGTTGTGGAGTTTTAGTTGTGGAGTTTAAAGTTGTGGAATTTATAGGTGTGGAGTTTCTAGTTTTCGGGTTTCTAGTTACGGAGTTTCTAGTTGTGGTGTTTCTAGTTGTGGTGTTTCTAGTTGTGGAGCTTTTAGTTGAGGAGTCTCTAGTTGTTGAGTCTCTAGTTGTGGAAGTTCTAGTTTTGGAGTTTCTAGTGGCGAAGTTTCTAGTTGCAGAGTTTCTATTTGCGGAGTTTTCTAGTTGTGGAGTTTCTAGTTGCGGAGTTTCTAGTTGTGGAGCTTCAAGTTGTGGAGTTTCTAGTTGTGGAGTTTCTAGTTGTGGAGTTTTTAGTTGTGGAGTATCTAGTTGTGGGCTTTCAAGTTGTGGAGTTTCTAGTTGTGGAGTTTTTAGTTGCGGAGTTTTCTAGTTGCGGAGTCTGTAGTTGTGGAGTTTCTAGTTGTGGAATTTCTAGTTACGGAGTTTCTAGTTGTGGAGCTTTTAGTTGAGGAGTCTCTAGTTGTTGAGTCTCTAGTTGTGGAATTTCTAGTTGTGGAGTTTCTAGTTGCAAAGTTTCAAGTTGTGGAGTTTCTAGTTGCGGAGTCTCTAGTTGTGGAGTTTCTAGTTGGGGAGTTTCTAGTTGTGGAGTTTTTAGTTGTGGAGTCTCTAGTTGTGGAGTCTCTAGTTGTGGAGTTTCTAGTTGTGGAGTGTCTACTTGTGGAGTTTCTAGTTGTGGAGTTTCTAGTTGTGGAGTTTCTAGCTGTGGAGTTTCTAGTTGCAGGGTTTCTAGTTTCGGAGTTTTCTAGTTGTAGAGTTTCTAGCTGTGGAGTTTCTAGTTGCGGAGTTTCTAGTTGTGGAGTTTTTAGTTGTGGAGTCTCTAGTTGTGGAGTTTCTAGTTGTGGAGTGTCTATTTGTGGAGTTTTTAGTTGTGGAGTTTCTATTTGTAGTTTTTAGTTTTCGAGTTTGTAGTTGTAGATTTTCTAATTGCAGAGTTCCTAGTTGTGGAGTTTCTAGTTGTGGAGTTTCTTGTTGGGGAGTTTCTAGTTGTGAAGTTTCTAATTGTGGATTTTCTAATTGCAGAGTTCCTAGTTTTGGAGTATCTAGTTGCGGAGTCTCTAATTGTGCAGTCTCTAGTTTTGGAGTCTCTAGTTGTGGAGTTTCTGGTTGTGGAGTTTATAGTTGTGGAATTTCTAACTGTAGAGATTCTAGTTGCGGAGTTTGTAGTTGCAGAGTTTCTAGTTGTGGAGTTTCTAGTTGTGGAGTTTTAGTTGTGGAGTTTAAAGTTGTGGAATTTATAGGTGTGGAGTTTCTAGTTGTGGAGTTTCTAGTTTTCGGGTTTCTAGTTACGGAGTTTCTAGTTGTGGAGTTTCTAGTTGTGGAGTTTCTAGTTGTGGAGCTTTTAGTTGAGGAGTCTCTAGTTGTTGAGTCTCTAGTTGTGGAAGTTCTAGTTGTGGAGTTTCTAGTTGTGGAGTTTCTTGTTGCGGAGTTTCTAGATGTGGAGTTTCTAGTTGTGGAGTTTCTGGCTGTGGAGTTTCTAAGGTCGGAGTTTCGAGTTGTGGAGTTTCTAGTTGTGAGGTTCGTAGTTGTGGAGTTTCTAGTTGTCGAGTTTCTAGTTGTGTCTCTAGTTGTGGAGTTTCTAATTGTGGGGTTCGTAGTTGTGGGGTTCGTAGATGTGGAGTTTCTAGTTGCGGAGTTTCAAGTTGTGGAGTTTCTCGTTGTGGAGTTTCTAGTTGTGGATTGTCTAGCTGTGGAGTTTCTGGTTGCGGAGTTTTTAGTTGCGGAGTTTCTCGTTGCGGAGTCTCTAGTTGTGGAGTTTCTAGTTGTGGAGTTTCTATTTGTGGAGTTTTGAGTTGTGGAGTTTTCTAGTTGTTGAGTCTCTAGTTGTGGAAGTACTAGTTGTGAAGTTTCTAGTTGCGGAGTTTCTAGTTGCCGAGTTTCTAGTTGCGAAGTCTCAAGTCGTGGAGTTTTTAGCTGTGGAGTTTCTAGTTGCGGAGCTTCAATTCGCGGAGTTTCTAGTTGCGGAGTTTCTAGTTGTGGAGTTTCTAGTTGTGGAGTTTCTAGTTGTGGAGCTTCAAGTTGTGGAGTTTCTAGTTGTGGAGTTTCTAGTTGTGGAGTTTGTAGTTGTGGAGTATGTAGTTGTGGGCTTTCAAGTTGTGGAGTTTCTAGTTGTGGAGTTTCTAGTTGTGGAGTTTCTAGCTGTGGAGTTTCTAGTTGCAGGGTTTCTAGTGTCGAAGTTTTCTAGTTGTGGAGTTTCTAGTTGCGGAGTTTCTAGTTGCGGAGTTTTCTAGTGGCGGAGTCTGTAGTTGTGGAGTTTCTAGTTGTGGAATTTCTAATTACGGAGTTTCTAGTTGTGGAGCTTTTAGTTGAGGAGTCTCTAGTTGTTGAGTCTCTAGTTGTGGAGTTTCTAGTTGCAGAGTTTCAAGTTGTGGAGTTTCTAGTTGCGGAGTCTCTAGTTGTGGAGTCTCTAGTTGTGGAGTTTCTAGTTGTGGAGTGTCTACTTGTGGAGTTTCTAGTTGTGGAGTTTCTAGCTGTGGAGTTTCTAGTTGCAGGGTTTCTAGTGTCGAAGTTTTCTAGTTGTGGAGTTTCTAGTTGCGGAGTTTCTAGTTGCGGAGTTTCAAGTTGTGGAGTTTCTAGTTGTGGAGTTTCTAGCTGTGGAGTTTCTGGCTCTGGAGCTTCTAGTTGCGGAGTTTCTAGTTGTGGAGTTTCTAGTTGTGAGGTTCGTAGTTGTGGAGTTCCTTGTTGTCGAGTTTCTAGTTGTGCAGTCTCTAGTTGTGGAGTTTCTAGTTGTGGGGTTTCGTAGTTGTTGGGTTCGTAGTTGTGGAGTTTCTAGTTGCGGAGTTTCAAGTTGTGTAGTTTCTCGTTGTGGAGTTTCCAGTTGTGGATTGACTAGCTGTGGAGTTTCTAGTTGCGGAGTTTTTAGTTGCGGAGTTTCTCGTTGTGAAGTTTCTAGTTGTGGAGTTTTTAGTTGTGGAGTCTGTAGTTGTGGAGTATCTATTTGTTGTGTTTCAAATTGTGGAGTTTCTAGTTGTGGAGTTTCTAGTTGTGGAGTTTCTAGTAGTTGAGTTTCTAGTTGCCGAGTTTCTAGTTGCGAAGTCTCAAGTCGTGGAGTTTTTAGCTGGGGAGTTTCTAGTTGCGGAGCTTCTATTTGCGGAGTTTCTAGTTGCGGAGTTTCTAGTTGTGGAATTTGTAGTTGTGGAGTATATAGTTGTGGTGTTTCAAGTCGTGGAGTTTCTAGTGGCGGAGTTTCTAGTTGCAGAGTTTCTAGTTGCGAAGTTTTCTAGTTGTGGAGTTTCTAGTTGCGGAGTTTCTAGTTGTGGAGTTTGTAGTTGTGGAGTATCTAGTTGTGGGCTTTCAAGTTGTGGAGTTTCTAGTTGTGGAGTTTCTAGTTGTGGAGTTTCTAGTTGGGGAGTTTTCTAGTGGCGGAGTCTGTAGTTGTGGAGTTTCTAGTTGTGGAATTTCTAGTTACGGAGTTTCTAGCTGTGGAGTTTCTAGTTGCAGGGTTTCTAGTGTCGAAGATTTCTAGTTGTGGAGTTTCTAGTTTTCGGGTTTCTAGTTACGGAGTTTCTAGTTGTGGAGTTTCTAGTTGTGGAGTTTCTAGTTGTGGAGCTTTTAGTTGAGGAGTCTCTAGTTGTTGAGTCTCTAGTTGTGGAAGTTCTAGTTGTGGAGTTTCTAGTTGTGGAGTTTCTTGTTGCGGAGTTTCTAGATGTGGAGTTTCTAGTTGTGGAGTTTCTGGCTGTGGAGTTTCTAAGGTCGGAGTTTCGAGTTGTGGAGTTTCTAGTTGTGAGGTTCGTAGTTGTGGAGTTTCTAGTTGTCGAGTTTCTAGTTGTGTCTCTAGTTGTGGAGTTTCTAATTGTGGGGTTCGTAGTTGTGGGGTTCGTAGATGTGGAGTTTCTAGTTGCGGAGTTTCAAGTTGTGGAGTTTCTCGTTGTGGAGTTTCTAGTTGTGGATTGTCTAGCTGTGGAGTTTCTGGTTGCGGAGTTTTTAGTTGCGGAGTTTCTCGTTGCGGAGTCTCTAGTTGTGGAGTTTCTAGTTGTGGAGTTTCTATTTGTGGAGTTTTCAGTTGTGGAGTTTTCTAGTTGTTGAGTCTCTAGTTGTGGAAGTACTAGTTGTGAAGTTTCTAGTTGCGGAGTTTCTAGTTGCCGAGTTTCTAGTTGCGAAGTCTCAAGTCGTGGAGTTTTTAGCTGTGGAGTTTCTAGTTGCGGAGCTTCAATTCGCGGAGTTTCTAGTTGCGGAGTTTCTAGTTGTGGAGTTTCTAGTTGTGGAGTTTCTAGTTGTGGAGCTTCAAGTTGTGGAGTTTCTAGTTGTGGAGTTTCTAGTTGTGGAGTTTGTAGTTGTGGAGTATGTAGTTGTGGGCTTTCAAGTTGTGGAGTTTCTAGTTGTGGAGTTTCTAGTTGTGGAGTTTCTAGCTGTGGAGTTTCTAGTTGCAGGGTTTCTAGTGTCGAAGTTTTCTAGTTGTGGAGTTTCTAGTTGCGGAGTTTCTAGTTGCGGAGTTTTCTAGTGGCGGAGTCTGTAGTTGTGGAGTTTCTAGTTGTGGAATTTCTAATTACGGAGTTTCTAGTTGTGGAGCTTTTAGTTGAGGAGTCTCTAGTTGTTGAGTCTCTAGTTGTGGAGTTTCTAGTTGCAGAGTTTCAAGTTGTGGAGTTTCTAGTTGCGGAGTCTCTAGTTGTGGAGTCTCTAGTTGTGGAGTTTCTAGTTGTGGAGTGTCTACTTGTGGAGTTTCTAGTTGTGGAGTTTCTAGCTGTGGAGTTTCTAGTTGCAGGGTTTCTAGTGTCGAAGTTTTCTAGTTGTGGAGTTTCTAGTTGCGGAGTTTCTAGTTGCGGAGTTTCAAGTTGTGGAGTTTCTAGTTGTGGAGTTTCTAGCTGTGGAGTTTCTGGCTCTGGAGCTTCTAGTTGCGGAGTTTCTAGTTGTGGAGTTTCTAGTTGTGAGGTTCGTAGTTGTGGAGTTCCTTGTTGTCGAGTTTCTAGTTGTGCAGTCTCTAGTTGTGGAGTTTCTAGTTGTGGGGTTTCGTAGTTGTGGGGTTCGTAGTTGTGGAGTTTCTAGTTGCGGAGTTTCAAGTTGTGTAGTTTCTCGTTGTGGAGTTTCCAGTTGTGGATTGACTAGCTGTGGAGTTTCTAGTTGCGGAGTTTTTAGTTGCGGAGTTTCTCGTTGTGAAGTTTCTAGTTGTGGAGTTTCTAGTTGTGGAGTCTGTAGTTGTGGAGTATCTATTTGTTGTGTTTCAAATTGTGGAGTTTCTAGTTGTGGAGTTTCTAGTTGTGGAGTTTCTAGTAGTTGAGTTTCTAGTTGCCGAGTTTCTAGTTGCGAAGTCTCAAGTCGTGGAGTTTTTAGCTGGGGAGTTTCTAGTTGCGGAGCTTCTATTTGCGGAGTTTCTAGTTGCGGAGTTTCTAGTTGTGGAATTTGTAGTTGTGGAGTATATAGTTGTGGTGTTTCAAGTCGTGGAGTTTCTAGTGGCGGAGTTTCTAGTTGCAGAGTTTCTAGTTGCGAAGTTTTCTAGTTGTGGAGTTTCTAGTTGCGGAGTTTCTAGTTGTGGAGTTTGTAGTTGTGGAGTATCTAGTTGTGGGCTTTCAAGTTGTGGAGTTTCTAGTTGTGGAGTTTCTAGTTGTGGAGTTTCTAGTTGGGGAGTTTTCTAGTGGCGGAGTCTGTAGTTGTGGAGTTTCTAGTTGTGGAATTTCTAGTTACGGAGTTTCTAGCTGTGGAGTTTCTAGTTGCAGGGTTTCTAGTGTCGAAGATTTCTAGTTGTGGAGTTTCTAGTTGCGGAGTTTCTAGTTGCGGAGTTTCAAGTTGTGGAGTTTCTAGTTGTGGAGTTTCTAGCTGTGGAGTTTCTGGCTCTGGAGCTTCATGTTGCGGAGTTTCTAGTTGTGGTGTTTCTAGTTGTGGAGTTTCTAGTTGTTGAGTTTCTAGTTGCCGAGTTCTTTAGTTGCGAAGTCTTAAGTTGTAGAGTTTCTAGTGGCGGAGTTTCTAGTTGCAGAGTTTCTAGTTGCGAAGTTTTCTAGTTGTGGAGTTTCTAGTTGCGGAGTTCCTAGTTGTGGAGCTTCAAGTTGTGGAGTTTCTAGTAGTTGAGTTTCTAGTTGCCGAGTTTCTAGTTGCGAAGTCTCAAGTCGTGGAGTTTTTAGCTGGGGAGTTTCTAGTTGCGGAGCTTCTATTTGCGGAGTTTCTAGTTGCGGAGTTTCTAGTTGTGGAATTTGTAGTTGTGGAGTATATAGTTGTGGTGTTTCAAGTTGTGGAGTTTCTAGTGGCGGAGTTTCTAGTTGCAGAGTTTCTAGTTGCGAAGTTTTCTGGTTGTGGAGTTTCTAGTTGCGGAGTTTCTTGTTGTGGAGCTTCAAGTTGTGGAGTTTCTAGTTGTGGACTTTGTAGTTGTGGAGTATCTAGTTGTGGGCTTTCAAGTTGTGGAGTTTCTGGCTGTGGAGTTTCTAAGGTCGGAGTTTCGAGTTGTGGAGTTTCTAGTTGTGGGGTTCGTAGTTGTGGAGTTTCTAGTTGTCGAGTTTCTAGTTGTGGAGTCTCTAGTTGTGGAGTTTCTAATTGTGGGGTTCGTAGTTGTGGGGTTCGTAGTTGTGGAGTTTCTAGTTGCGGAGTTTCAAGTTGTGGAGTTTCTCGTTGTGGAGTTTCTAGTTGTGGATTGTCTAGATATGAAGTTTCTAGTTGCGGAGTTTTTAGTTGCGGAGTTTCTCGTTGCGGAGTCTCTAGTTGTGGAGTTTCTAGTTGTGGAGTTTCTATTTGTGGAGTTTTGAGTTGTGGAGTTTTCTAGTTGTTGAGTCTCTAGTTGTGGAAGTACTATTTGTGAAGTTTCTAGTTGTGGAGTTTCTAGTTGCCGAGTTTCTAATTGCGAAGTCTCAAGTCGTGAAGTTTTTAGCTGTGGAGTTTCTAGTTGCGAAGCTTCAATTTGCGGAGTTTCTAGTTGCGGAGTTTCGAGTTGTGGAATTTGTAGTTGTGGAGTATGTAGTTGTGGTGTTTCAAGTTGTGGAGTTTCTAGTGGCGGAGTTTCTAGTTGAAGAGTTTCTAGTTGCGGAGTTTTCTAGTTGTGGAGTTTATAGTTGTGGAGTTTCTACTTGTGGAGCTTCAAGTTGTGGAGTTTCTAGTTGTGGAGTTTGTAGTTGTGGAGTATCTAGTTGTGGGCTTTCAAGTTGTGGAGTTTCTAGTTGTGGAGTTTCTAGTTGCGGAGTTTTCTAGTGGCGGAGTCTGTAGTTGTGGAGTTTCTAGTTGTGGAATTTGTAGTTACGGAGTTTCTAGTTGTGGAGCTTTTAGTTGAGGAGTCTCTAGTTGTTGAGTCTCTAGTTATGGAGTTTCTAGTTGCAGAGTTTCAAGTTGTGGAGTTTCTAGTTGCGGAGTCTCTTGTTGTGGAGTCTCTAGTTGTGGAGTTTCTAGTTGTGGAGTGTCTACTTGTGGAGTTTCTAGTTGTGGAGTTTCTAGCTGTGGAGTTTCTAGTTGCAGGGTTTCTAGTGTCGAAGTTTTCTAGTTGTGGAGTTTCTAGTTGCGGAGTTTCTAGTTGCGGAGTTTCAAGTTGTGGAGTTTCTAGTTGTGGAGTTTCTAGCTGTGGAGTTTCTGGCTCTGGAGCTTCTAGTTTCGGAGTTTCTAGTTGTGGAGTTTCTAGTTGTGAGGTTCGTAGTTGTGGAGTTTCTAGTTGTCGAGTTTCTAGTTGTGCAGTCTCTAGTTGTGGAGTTTCTAGTTGTGGGGTTCGTAGATGTGGGTTTCGTAGTTGTGGAGTTTCTAGTTGCGGAGTTTCAAGTTGTGTAGTTTCTCGTTGTGGAGTTTCCAGTTGTGGATTGTCTAGCTGTAGAGTTTCTAGTTGCGGAGTTTTTAGTTGCGGAGTTTCTCGTTGTGAAGTTTCTAGTTGTGGAGTTTCTAGTTGTGGAGTCTGTAGTTGTGGAGTATCTATTTGTTGGGTTTCAAATTGTGGAGTTTCTAGTTGTGGAGTTTCTAGTTGTGGAGTTTCTAGTAGTTGAGTTTCTAGTTGCCGAGTTTCTAGTTGCGAAGTCTCAAGTCGTGGAGTTTTTAGCTGGGGAGTTTCTAGTTGCGGAGCTTCTATTTGCGGAGTTTCTAGTTGCGGAGTTTCTAGTTGTGGAATTTGTAGTTGTGGAGTATATAGTTGTGGTGTTTCAAGTTGTGGAGTTTCTAGTGGCGGAGTTTCTAGTTGCAGAGTTTCTAGTTGCGAAGTTTTCTAGTTGTGGAGTTTCTAGTTGCGGAGTTTCTAGTTGTGGAGCTTCAAGTTGTGGAGTTTCTAGTTGTGGAGTTTCTAGTTGTGGACTTTGTAGTTGTGGAGTATCTAGTTGTGGGCTTCCAAGTTGTGGAGTTTCTAGTTGTGGAGTTTCTAGTTGCGGAGTTTTCTAGTTGCGGAGTCTGTAGTTGTGGAGTTTCTAGTTGTGGAATTTCTAGTTATGGAGTTTCTAGTTGTGGAGCTTTTAGTTGAGGAGTCTCTAGTTGTTGAGTCTCTAGTTGTGGAATTTCTAGTTGTGGAGTTTCTAGTTGCAGAGTTTCAAGTTGTGGAGTTTCTAGTTGCGGAGTCTCTAGTTGTGGAATTTCTAGTTGTGGAGTTTCTAGTTGTGGAGTTTTGAGTTGTGGAGTTTTCTAGTTGTTGAGTCTCTAGTTGTGGAAGTTCTAGTTGTGGAGTTTCTAGTTGCGGAGTTTCTTGTTGCGAAGTTTCTAGATGTGGAGTTTCTAGTTGTGGAGTTTCTGGCTGTGGAGTTTCTAGTTGCGGAGTTTCTAGTTGTGGAGTTTCTAGTTGTTGGGTTCGTAGTTGTGGGGTTCGTAGTTGTGGAGTTTCTAGTTGCGGAGTTTCAAGTTGTGGAGTTTCTCGTTGTGGAGTTTCTAGTTGTGGAGTTTCTAGTTGTTGAGTTTCTGGTTGCCGAGTTTCTAGTTGCGAAGTCTCAAGTCGTGTAGTTTCTTGCTGCGGAGTTTCTAGTTGCGGAGCTTCTGGTTGTGGAATTTCTAGTTGTGGAGTTTCTAGTTGCAGACTTTCAAGTTGTGGAGTTTCTAGTTGCGGAGTCTCTAGTTGTGGAGTTTCTAGTTGTGGAGTTTCTAGTTGTGGAGTTTTGAGTTGTGGAGTTTTCTAGTTGTTGAGTCTCTAGTTGTGGAAGTTCTAGTTGTGGAGTTTCGAGTTGCGGAGTTTCTTGTTGCGGAGTTTCTAGATGTGGAGTTTCTAGTTGTGGAGTTTCTGGCTGTGGAGTTTCTAGTTGCGGAGTTTCTAGTTGTGGAGTTTCTAGTTGTGGGGTTCGTAGTTGTGGGGTTCGTAGTTGTGGAGTTTCTAGTTGCGGAGTTTCAAGTTGTGGAGTTTCTCGTTGTGGAGTTTCTAGTTGTGGGGTTTCTAGTTGTTGAGTTTCTGGTTGCCGAGTTTCTAGTTGCGAAGTCTCAAGTCGTGTAGTTTCTTGCTGCGGAGTTTCTAGTTGCGGAGCTTCTGGTTGTGGAGTTTCTAGTTGCGGAGTCAGTAGTTGTGGAGTTTCTAGTTGTGGAGTTTCTAGTTGTAGATTTTCTAGCTGTGGAGTTTCTATTTGCAGAGTTTCTAGTTGCAGAGTTTCTAGTTGTGGATTTTCTAGCTGTGGAGTTTCTAGTTGCGGAGTTTCTGGTTGTGGAGTTTCTAGTTGTGGAGTTTCTAGTTGTGGAGTCTGTAGTTGTGGAGTATCTATTTGTTGGGTTTGAAGTTGTGGAGTTTCTGGCTGTGGAGTTTCTAGTTGTGGAGTTTCTAGTTGTTGAGTTTCTGGTTGTGGAGTTTCTAGTTGCGGAGTTTTCTAGTTGCGGAGTCTGTAGTTGTGGAGTTTCTAGTTGTTGAATTTCTAGTTGTGGAGTCTCTAGTTGCGGAGTGAGTTTCTAGTTGCGGAGTCAGTAGTTGCGGAGTTTCTAGTTGTGGAATTTGTAGTTGTGGAGTATATAGTTGTGGTGTTTCAAGTCGTGGAGTTTCTAGTGGCGGAGTTTCTAGTTGCAGAGTTTCTAGTTGCGAAGTTTTCTAGTTGTGGAGTTTCTAGTTGCGGAGTTTCTAGTTGTGGAGTTTGTAGTTGTGGAGTATCTAGTTGTGGGCTTTCAAGTTGTGGAGTTTCTAGTTGTGGAGTTTCTAGTTGTGGAGTTTCTAGTTGGGGAGTTTTCTAGTGGCGGAGTCTGTAGTTGTGGAGTTTCTAGTTGTGGAATTTCTAGTTACGGAGTTTCTAGCTGTGGAGTTTCTAGTTGCAGGGTTTCTAGTGTCGAAGATTTCTAGTTGTGGAGTTTCTAGTTGCGGAGTTTCTAGTTGCGGAGTTTCAAGTTGTGGAGTTTCTAGTTGTGGAGTTTCTAGCTGTGGAGTTTCTGGCTCTGGAGCTTCATGTTGCGGAGTTTCTAGTTGTGGTGTTTCTAGTTGTGGAGTTTCTAGTTGTTGAGTTTCTAGTTGCCGAGTTCTTTAGTTGCGAAGTCTTAAGTTGTAGAGTTTCTAGTGGCGGAGTTTCTAGTTGCAGAGTTTCTAGGTGCGAAGTTTTCTAGTTGTGGAGTTTCTAGTTGCGGAGTTCCTAGTTGTGGAGCTTCAAGTTGTGGAGTTTCTAGTAGTTGAGTTTCTAGTTGCCGAGTTTCTAGTTGCGAAGTCTCAAGTCGTGGAGTTTTTAGCTGGGGAGTTTCTAGTTGCGGAGCTTCTATTTGCGGAGTTTCTAGTTGCGGAGTTTCTAGTTGTGGAATTTGTAGTTGTGGAGTATATAGTTGTGGTGTTTCAAGTTGTGGAGTTTCTAGTGGCGGAGTTTCTAGTTGCAGAGCTTCTAGTTGCGAAGTTTTCTGGTTGTGGAGTTTCTAGTTGCGGAGTTTCTTGTTGTGGAGCTTCAAGTTGTGGAGTTTCTAGTTGTGGACTTTGTAGTTGTGGAGTATCTAGTTGTGGGCTTTCAAGTTGTGGAGTTTCTGGCTGTGGAGTTTCTAAGGTCGGAGTTTCGAGTTGTGGAGTTTCTAGTTGTGGGGTTCGTAGTTGTGGAGTTTCTAGTTGTCGAGTTTCTAGTTGTGGAGTCTCTAGTTGTGGAGTTTCTAATTGTGGGGTTCGTAGTTGTGGGGTTCGTAGTTGTGGAGTTTCTAGTTGCGGAGTTTCAAGTTGTGGAGTTTCTCGTTGTGGAGTTTCTAGTTGTGGATTGTCTAGATATGAAGTTTCTAGTTGCGGAGTTTTTAGTTGCGGAGTTTCTCGTTGCGGAGTCTCTAGTTGTGGAGTTTCTAGTTGTGGAGTTTCTATTTGTGGAGTTTTGAGTTGTGGAGTTTTCTAGTTGTTGAGTCTCTAGTTGTGGAAGTACTATTTGTGAAGTTTCTAGTTGTGGAGTTTCTAGTTGCCGAGTTTCTAATTGCGAAGTCTCAAGTCGTGAAGTTTTTAGCTGTGGAGTTTCTAGTTGCGAAGCTTCAATTTGCGGAGTTTCTAGTTGCGGAGTTTCGAGTTGTGGAATTTGTAGTTGTGGAGTATATAGTTGTGGTGTTTCAAGTTGTGGAGTTTCTAGTGGCGGAGTTTCTAGTTGAAGAGTTTCTAGTTGCGGAGTTTTCTAGTTGTGGAGTTTATAGTTGTGGAGTTTCTACTTGTGGAGCTTCAAGTTGTGGAGTTTCTAGTTGTGGAGTTTGTAGTTGTGGAGTATCTAGTTGTGGGCTTTCAAGTTGTGGAGTTTCTAGTTGTGGAGTTTCTAGTTGCGGAGTTTTCTAGTGGCGGAGTCTGTAGTTGTGGAGTTTCTAGTTGTGGAATTTGTAGTTACGGAGTTTCTAGTTGTGGAGCTTTTAGTTGAGGAGTCTCTAGTTGTTGAGTCTCTAGTTATGGAGTTTCTAGTTGCAGAGTTTCAAGTTGTGGAGTTTCTAGTTGCGGAGTCTCTTGTTGTGGAGTCTCTAGTTGTGGAGTTTCTAGTTGTGGAGTGTCTACTTGTGGAGTTTCTAGTTGTGGAGTTTCTAGCTGTGGAGTTTCTAGTTGCAGGGTTTCTAGTGTCGAAGTTTTCTAGTTGTGGAGTTTCTAGTTGCGGAGTTTCTAGTTGCGGAGTTTCAAGTTGTGGAGTTTCTAGTTGTGGAGTTTCTAGCTGTGGAGTTTCTGGCTCTGGAGCTTCTAGTTTCGGAGTTTCTAGTTGTGGAGTTTCTAGTTGTGAGGTTCGTAGTTGTGGAGTTTCTAGTTGTCGAGTTTCTAGTTGTGCAGTCTCTAGTTGTGGAGTTTCTAGTTGTGGGGTTCGTAGATGTGGGTTTCGTAGTTGTGGAGTTTCTAGTTGCGGAGTTTCAAGTTGTGTAGTTTCTCGTTGTGGAGTTTCCAGTTGTGGATTGTCTAGCTGTAGAGTTTCTAGTTGCGGAGTTTTTAGTTGCGGAGTTTCTCGTTGTGAAGTTTCTAGTTGTGGAGTTTCTAGTTGTGGAGTCTGTAGTTGTGGAGTATCTATTTGTTGGGTTTCAAATTGTGGAGTTTCTAGTTGTGGAGTTTCTAGTTGTGGAGTTTCTAGTAGTTGAGTTTCTAGTTGCCGAGTTTCTAGTTGCGAAGTCTCAAGTCGTGGAGTTTTTAGCTGGGGAGTTTCTAGTTGCGGAGCTTCTATTTGCGGAGTTTCTAGTTGCGGAGTTTCTAGTTGTGGAATTTGTAGTTGTGGAGTATATAGTTGTGGTGTTTCAAGTTGTGGAGTTTCTAGTGGCGGAGTTTCTAGTTGCAGAGTTTCTAGTTGCGAAGTTTTCTAGTTGTGGAGTTTCTAGTTGCGGAGTTTCTAGTTGTGGAGCTTCAAGTTGTGGAGTTTCTAGTTGTGGAGTTTCTAGTTGTGGACTTTGTAGTTGTGGAGTATCTAGTTGTGGGCTTCCAAGTTGTGGAGTTTCTAGTTGTGGAGTTTCTAGTTGCGGAGTTTTCTAGTTGCGGAGTCTGTAGTTGTGGAGTTTCTAGTTGTGGAATTTCTAGTTATGGAGTTTCTAGTTGTGGAGCTTTTAGTTGAGGAGTCTCTAGTTGTTGAGTCTCTAGTTGTGGAATTTCTAGTTGTGGAGTTTCTAGTTGCAGAGTTTCAAGTTGTGGAGTTTCTAGTTGCGGAGTCTCTAGTTGTGGAATTTCTAGTTGTGGAGTTTCTAGTTGTGGAGTTTTGAGTTGTGGAGTTTTCTAGTTGTTGAGTCTCTAGTTGTGGAAGTTCTAGTTGTGGAGTTTCTAGTTGCGGAATTTCTTGTTGCGAAGTTTCTAGATGTGGAGTTTCTAGTTGTGGAGTTTCTGGCTGTGGAGTTTCTAGTTGCGGAGTTTCTAGTTGTGGAGTTTCTAGTTGTTGGGTTCGTAGTTGTGGGGTTCGTAGTTGTGGAGTTTCTAGTTGCGGAGTTTCAAGTTGTGGAGTTTCTCGTTGTGGAGTTTCTAGTTGTGGAGTTTCTAGTTGTTGAGTTTCTGGTTGCCGAGTTTCTAGTTGCGAAGTCTCAAGTCGTGTAGTTTCTTGCTGCGGAGTTTCTAGTTGCGGAGCTTCTGGTTGTGGAATTTCTAGTTGTGGAGTTTCTAGTTGCAGACTTTCAAGTTGTGGAGTTTCTAGTTGCGGAGTCTCTAGTTGTGGAGTTTCTAGTTGTGGAGTTTCTAGTTGTGGAGTTTTGAGTTGTGGAGTTTTCTAGTTGTTGAGTCTCTAGTTGTGGAAGTTCTAGTTGTGGAGTTTCGAGTTGCGGAGTTTCTTGTTGCGGAGTTTCTAGATGTGGAGTTTCTAGTTGTGGAGTTTCTGGCTGTGGAGTTTCTAGTTGCGGAGTTTCTAGTTGTGGAGTTTCTAGTTGTGGGGTTCGTAGTTGTGGGGTTCGTAGTTGTGGAGTTTCTAGTTGCGGAGTTTCAAGTTGTGGAGTTTCTCGTTGTGGAGTTTCTAGTTGTGGAGTTTCTAGTTGTTGAGTTTCTGGTTGCCGAGTTTCTAGTTGCGAAGTCTCAAGTCGTGTAGTTTCTTGCTGCGGAGTTTCTAGTTGCGGAGCTTCTGGTTGTGGAGTTTCTAGTTGCGGAGTCAGTAGTTGTGGAGTTTCTAGTTGTGGAGTTTCTAGTTGTAGATTTTCTAGCTGTGGAGTTTCTATTTGCAGAGTTTCTAGTTGCAGAGTTTCTAGTTGTGGATTTTCTAGCTGTGGAGTTTCTAGTTGCGGAGTTTCTGGTTGTGGAGTTTCTAGTTGTGGAGTTTCTAGTTGTGGAGTCTGTAGTTGTGGAGTATCTATTTGTTGGGTTTGAAGTTGTGGAGTTTCTGGCTGTGGAGTTTCTAGTTGTGGAGTTTCTAGTTGTTGAGTTTCTGGTTGTGGAGTTTCTAGTTGCGGAGTTTTCTAGTTGCGGAGTCTGTAGTTGTGGAGTTTCTAGTTGTTGAATTTCTAGTTGTGGAGTCTCTAGTTGCGGAGTGAGTTTCTAGTTGCGGAGTCAGTAGTTGTGGAGTTTCTAGTTGTGGAGTTTCTAGTTGTGAATTTTCTAGCTGTGGAGTTTCTGGTTGCAGAGTTTTTAGTTGCGGTGTTTCTAGTTGTGGAGTTTCTAGTTGTTGAGTTTCTAGTTGCCGAGTTCTTTAGTTGCGAAGTCTTAAGTTGTAGAGTTTCTAGTGGCGGAGTTTCTAGTTGCAGAGTTTCTAGTTGCGAAGTTTTCTAGTTGTGGAGTTTCTAGTTGCGGAGTTCCTAGTTGTGGAGCTTCAAGATGTGAAGTTTCTAGTCGTGGAGTTTCTAGTTGTGGAGTTTGTAGTTGTGGAGTATCTAGTTGTGGGCTTTCAAGTTGTGGAGTTTCTAGTTGTGGAGTTTCTAGTTGCGGAGTTTTCTAGTTGCGGAGTCTGTAGTTGTGGAGTTATAGTTGTGGAAATTCTAGTTACGGAGTTTCTAGTTGTGGCGCTTTTAGTTGAGGAGTCTCTAGTTGTTGAGTCTCTAGTTGTGGAATTTCTAGTTGTGGAGTTTCTAGTTGCAGAGTTTCAAGTTGTGGAGTTTCTAGTTGCGGAGTCTCTATTTGTGGAGTTTCTAGTTGTGGAGTTTCTAGCTGTGGAGTTTTTAGTTGTGGAGTTTTCTAGTGTTTGAGTCTCTAGTTGTGGAAGTTCTAGTTGTGGAGTTTCTAGTTGCGGAGTTTCTTGTTGCGGAGCTTCTAGATGTGGAGTTTTTAGTTGTGGAGTTTCTGGCTGTGAACTTTCTAGTTGCGGAGTTTCTAGTTGTGGAGTTTCTAGTGGTGGGGTTCGTAGTTGTGGGGTTCGTAGTTGTGGAGTTTCTAGTTGCGGAGTTTCAAGTTGTGGAGTTTCTCGTTGTGGAGTTTCTAGTTGTGGAGTTTCTAGTTGTTGAGTTTCTGGTTGCCGACTTTTTAGTTGCGAAGTCTCAAGTCGTGTAGTTTCTTGCTGCGGAGTTTCTAGTTGCGGAGCTTCTGGTTGCGGAATTTCTAGTTGCGGAGTTTCTAATTGTGGAATTTGTAGCTGTGGAGTATCTAGTTGTGGTGTTTCAAGTTGTGGAGTTTCTAGCTGTGGAGTTTCTAGTTGCGGAGTTTCTAGTTGCAGAGTTTCTAGTTGCGGAGTTTCTAGTTGCAGAGTTTGTAGTTGTGGAGTATCTAGTTGTGGACTTTCAAGATGTGGACTTTCTAGTTGTGGATTTTCTAGCTGTGGAATTTCTGGTTGCAGAGTTTTTAGTTGCGGTGTTTCTAGTTGTGGAGTTTCTAGTTGTTGAGTTTCTAGTTGCCGAGTTCTTTAGTTGCGAAGTCTCAAGTTGTAGAGTTTCTAGCTGTTGAGTTTCTAGTTGCGGAGTTTCTAGTTGTGGAGCTTTTAGTTGTGGAGTCTCTAGTTGTGGAGTTTCTAGTTGTGGCGTGTCTACTCTTGGAGTTTCTAGTTGTGGAGTTTCTATTTGTAGTTTTTAGTTTTCGAGTTTGTAGTTGTAGAATTTCTAGTTGCAGAGTTCCTAGTTTTGGAGTATCTAGTTGCGTAGTGTCTAATTGTGCAGTCTCTAGTTTTGGAGTCTCTAGTTGTGGAGTTTCTGGTTGTGGAGTTTATTGTTGTGGAATTTCTAACTGTGGAGATTCTAGTTGCGGAGTTTCTAGTTGCAGAGTTTCTAGTTGTGGAGTTTCTAGTTGTGGAGTTTTAGTTGTGGAGTTTAAAGTTGTGGAATTTATAGGTGTGGAGTTTCTAGTTTTCGGGTTTCTAGTTACGGAGTTTCTAGTTGTGGTGTTTCTAGTTGGTGTTTCTAGTTGTGGAGCTTTTAGTTGAGGAGTCTCTAGTTGTTGAGTCTCTAGTTGTGGAAGTTCTAGTTGTGGAGTTTCTAGTGGCGCAGTTTCTAGTTGCAGAGTTTCTAGTTGCGGAGTTTTCTAGTTGTGGAGTTTCTAGTTGCGGAGTTTCTAGTTGTGGAGCTTCAAGTTGTGCAGTTTCTAGTTGTGGAGTTTCTAGTTGTGGAGTTTCTAGTTGTGGAGTCTGTAGTTGTGGAGTATCTATTTGTTGGGTTTCAAATTGTGGAGTTTCTAGTTGTGGAGTTTCTAGTTGTGGAGTTTCTAGTAGTTGAGTTTCTAGTTGCCGAGTTTCTAGTTGCGAAGTCTCAAGTCGTGGAGTTTTTAGCTGGGGAGTTTCTAGTTGCGGAGCTTCTATTTGCGGAGTTTCTAGTTGCGGAGTTTCTAGTTGTGGAATTTGTAGTTGTGGAGTATATAGTTGTGGTGTTTCAAGTCGTGGAGTTTCTAGTGGCGGAGTTTCTAGTTGCAGAGTTTCTAGTTGCGAAGTTTTCTAGTTGTGGAGTTTCTAGTTGTGGAGTTTCTAGTTGTGGAGTTTGTAGTTGTGGAGTATCTAGTTGTGGGCTTTCAAGTTGTGGAGTTTCTAGTTGTGGAGTTTCTAGTTGGGGAGATTTCTAGTGGCGGAGTCTGTAGTTGTGGAGTTTCTAGTTGTGGAATTTCTAGTTACGGAGTTTCTAGTTTTGGAGCTTTTAGTTGAGGAATCTCTAGTTGTTGAGTCTCTAGTTGTGGAGTTTCTAGTTGCAGAGTTTCAAGTTGTGGAGTTTCTAGTTGCAGAGTTTCAAGTTGTGGAGTCTCTAGTTGTGGAGTTTCTAGTTGTGGAGTGTCTACTTGTGGAGTTTCTAGTTGTGGAGTTTCTAGCTGTGGAGTTTTTAGTGGCAGGGTTTCTAGTGTCGAAGTTTTCTAGTTGTGGAGTTTCTAGTTGCGGAGTTTCTAGTTGCGGAGTTTCAAGTTGTGGAGTTTCTAGTTGTGGAGTTTCTAGCTTTGGAGTTTCTGGCTCTGGAGCTTCTAGTTGCGGAGTTTCTAGTTGTGGTGTTTCTAGTTGTGGAGTTTCTAGTTGTTGAGTTTCTAGTTGCCGAGTTCTTTAGTTGCGAAGTCTTAAGTTGTAGAGTTTCTAGTGGCGGAGTTTTTAGTTGCAGAGTTTCTAGTTGCGAAGTTTTCTAGTTGTGGAGTTTCTAGTTGCGGAGTTCCTAGTTGTGGAGCTTCAAGTTGTGGAGTTTCTAGTAGTTGAGTTTCTAGTTGCCGAGTTTCTAGTTGCGAAGTCTCAAGTCGTGGAGTTTTTAGCTGGGGAGTTTCTAGTTGCGGAGCTTCTATTTGCGGAGTTTCTAGTTGCGGAGTTTCTAGTTGTGGAATTTGTAGTTGTGGAGTATATAGTTGTGGTGTTTCAAGTTGTGGAGTTTCTAGTGGCGGAGTTTCTAGTTGCAGAGTTTCTAGTTGCGAAGTTTTCTAGTTGTGGAGTTTCTAGTTGCGGAGTTTCTAGTTGTGGAGCTTCAAGTTGTGGAGTTTCTAGTTGTGGACTTTGTAGTTGTGGAGTATCTAGTTGTGGGCTTTCAAGTTGTGGAGTTTCTGGCTGTGGAGTTTCTAAGGTCGGAGTTTCGAGTTGTGGAGTTTCTAGTTGTGAGGTTCGTAGTTGTGGAGTTTCTAGTTGTCGAGTTTCTAGTTGTGGAGTCTCTAGTTGTGGAGTTTCTAATTGTGGGGTTCGTAGTTGTGGGGTTCGTAGTTGTGGAGTTTCTAGTTGCGGAGTTTCAAGTTGTGGAGTTTCTCGTTGTGGAGTTTCTAGTTGTGGATTGTCTAGATGTGGAGTTTCTAGTTGTGGAGTTTCTAGTTGTGGAGTTTCTATTTGTGGAGTTTTGAGTTGTGGAGTTTTCTAGTTGTTGAGTCTCTAGTTGTGGAAGTACTAGTTGTGAAGTTTCTAGTTGCGGAGTTTCTAGTTGCCGAGTTTCTAGTTGCGAAGTCTCAAGTCGTGGAGTTTTTAGCTGTGGAGTTTTTAGTTGCGAAGCTTCAATTTGCGGAGTTTCTAGTTGCGGAGTTTCGAGTTGTGGAATTTGTAGTTGTGGAGTATATAGTTGTGGTGTTTCAAGTTGTGGAGTTTCTAGTGGCGGAGTTTCTAGTTGAAGAGTTTCTAGTTGCGGAGTTTTCTAGTTGTGGAGTTTATAGTTGTGGAGTTTCTACTTGTGGAGCTTCAAGTTGTGGAGTTTCTAGTTGTGGAGTTTCTAGTTGTGGAGTTTGTAGTTGTGGAGTATCTAGTTGTGGGCTTTCAAGTTGTGGAGTTTCTAGTTGTGGAGTTTCTAGTTGCGGAGTTTTCTAGTGGCGGAGTCTGTAGTTGTGGAGTTTCTAGTTGTGGAATTTCTAGTTACGGAGTTTCTAGTTGCGGAGCTTTTAGTTGAGGAGTCTCTAGTTGTTGAGTCTCTAGTTATGGAGTTTCTAGTTGCAGAGTTTCAAGTTGTGGAGTTTCTAGTTGCGGAGTCTCTTGTTGTGGAGTCTCTAGTTGTGGAGTTTCTAGTTGTGGAGTGTCTACTTGTGGAGTTTCTAGTTGTGGAGTTTCTAGCTGTGGAGTTTCTAGTTGCAGGGTTTCTAGTGTCGAAGTTTTCTAGTTGTGGAGTTTCTAGTTGCGGAGTTTCTAGTTGCGGAGTTTCAAGTTGTGGAGTTTCTAGTTGTGGAGTTTCTAGCTGTGGAGTTTCTGGCTCTGGAGCTTCTAGTTGCGGAGTTTCTAGTTGTGGAGTTTCTAGTTGTGAGGTTCGTAGTTGTGGAGTTTCTAGTTGTCGAGTTTCTAGTTGTGCAGTCTCTAGTTGTGGAGTTTCTAGTTGTGGGGTTCGTAGATGTGGGTTTCGTAGTTGTGGAGTTTCTAGTTGCGGAGTTTCAAGTTGTGTAGTTTCTCGTTGTGGAGTTTCCAGTTGTGGATTGTCTAGCTGTAGAGTTTCTAGTTGCGGAGTTTTTAGTTGCGGAGTTTCTCGTTGTGAAGTTTCTAGTTGTGGAGTTTCTAGTTGTGGAGTCTGTAGTTGTGGAGTATCTATTTGTTGGGTTTCAAATTGTGGAGTTTCTAGTTGTGGAGTTTCTAGTTGTGGAGTTTCTAGTTGTTGAGTTTCTAGTTGCCGAGTTTCTAGTTGCGAAGTCTCAAGTCGTGGAGTTTTTAGCTGGGGAGTTTCTAGTTGCGGAGCTTCTATTTGCGGAGTTTCTAGTTGCGGAGTTTCTAGTTGTGGAATTTGTAGTTGTGGAGTATATAGTTGTGTGTTTCAAGTTGTGGAGTTTCTAGTGGCGGAGTTTCTAGTTGCAGAGTTTCTAGTTGCGAAGTTTTCTAGTTGTGGAGTTTCTAGTTGCGGAGTTTCTAGTTGTGGAGCTTCAAGTTGTGGAGTTTCTAGTTGTGGAGTTTCTAGTTGTGGACTTTGTAGTTGTGGAGTATCTAGTTGTGGGCTTCCAAGTTGTGGAGTTTCTAGTTGTGGAGTTTCTAGTTGCGGAGTTTTCTAGTTGCGGAGTCTGTAGTTGTGGAGTTTCTAGTTGTGGAATTTCTAGTTATGGAGTTTCTAGTTGTGGAGCTTTTAGTTGAGGAGTCTCTAGTTGTGGAGTTTCTGGCTGTGGAGTTTCTAGTTGCGGAGTTTCTAGTTGTGGAGTTTCTAGTTGTGGGGTTCGTAGTTGTGGGGTTCGTAGTTGTGGAGTTTCTAGTTGCGGAGTTTCAAGTTGTGGAGTTTCTCGTTGTGGAGTTTCTAGTTGTGGAGTTTCTAGTTGTTGAGTTTCTGGTTGCCGAGTTTCTAGTTGCGAAGTCTCAAGTCGTGTAGTTTCTTGCTGCGGAGTTTCTAGTTGCGGAGCTTCTGGTTGTGGAATTTCTAGTTGTGGAGTTTCTAGTTGCAGACTTTCAAGTTGTGGAGTTTCTAGTTGCGGAGTCTCTAGTTGTGGAGTTTCTAGTTGTGGAGTTTCTAGTTGTGGAGTTTTGAGTTGTGGAGTTTTCTAGTTGTTGAGTCTCTAGTTGTGGAAGTTCTAGTTGTGGAGTTTCGAGTTGCGGAGTTTCTTGTTGCGGAGTTTCTAGATGTGGAGTTTCTAGTTGTGGAGTTTCTGGCTGTGGAGTTTCTAGTTGCGGAGTTTCTAGTTGTGGAGTTTCTAGTTGTGGGGTTCGTAGTTGTGGGGTTCGTAGTTGTGGAGTTTCTAGTTGCGGAGTTTCTCGTTGTGGAGTTTCTAGTTGTGGAGTTTCTAGTTGTTGAGTTTCTGGTTGCCGAGTTTCTAGTTGCGAAGTCTCAAGTCGTGTAGTTTCTTGCTGCGGAGTTTCTAGTTGCGGAGCTTCTGGTTGTGGAGTTTCTAGTTGCGGAGTCAGTAGTTGTGGAGTTTCTAGTTGTGGAGTTTCTAGTTGTAGATTTTCTAGCTGTGGAGTTTCTATTTGCAGAGTTTCTAGTTGCAGAGTTTCTAGTTGTGGATTTTCTAGCTGTGGAGTTTCTAGTTGCGGAGTTTCTGGTTGTGGAGTTTCTAGTTGTGGAGTTTCTAGTTGTGGAGTCTGTAGTTGTGGAGTATCTATTTGTTGGGTTTGAAGTTGTGGAGTTTCTGGCTGTGGAGTTCCTAGTTGTGGAGTTTCTAGTTGTTGAGTTTCTGGTTGTGGAGTTTCTAGTTGCGGAGTTTTCTAGTTGCGGAGTCTGTAGTTGTGGAGTTTCTAGTTGTTGAATTTCTAGTTGTGGAGTCTCTAGTTGCGGAGTGAGTTTCTAGTTGCGGAGTCAGTAGTTGTGGAGTTTCTATTTGCGGAGTTTCTAGTTGCAGAGTTTCTAATTGTGGATTTTCTAGCTGTGGAATTTCTGGTTGCAGAGTTTTTAGTTGCGGTGTTTCTAGTTGTGGAGTTTCTAGTTGTTGAGTTTCTAGTTGCCGAGTTCTTTAGTTGCGAAGTCTTAAGTTGTAGAGTTTCTAGTGGCGGAGTTTCTAGTTGCAGAGTTTCTAGTTGCGAAGTTTTCTAGTTGTGGAGTTTCTAGTTGCGGAGTTCCTAGTTGTGGAGCTTCAAGATGTGAAGTTTCTAGTCGTGGAGTTTCTAGTTGTGGAGTTTGTAGTTGTGGAGTATCTAGTTGTGGGCTTTCAAGTTGTGGAGTTTCTAGTTGTGGAGTTTCTAGTTGCGGAGTTTTCTAGTTGCGGAGTCTGTAGTTGTGGAGTTATAGTTGTGGAAATTCTAGTTACGGAGTTTCTAGTTGTGGCGCTTTTAGTTGAGGAGTCTCTAGTTGTTGAGTCTCTAGTTGTGGAATTTCTAGTTGTGGAGTTTCTAGTTGCAGAGTTTCAAGTTGTGGAGTTTCTAGTTGCGGAGTCTCTATTTGTGGAGTTTCTAGTTGTGGAGTTTCTAGTTGTGGAGTTTTTAGTTGTGGAGTTTTCTAGTGTTTGAGTCTCTAGTTGTGGAAGTTCTAGTTGTGGAGTTTCTAGTTGCGGAGTTTCTTGTTGCGGAGCTTCTAGATGTGGAGTTTTTAGTTGTGGAGTTTCTGGCTGTGAACTTTCTAGTTGCGGAGTTTCTAGTTGTGGAGTTTCTAGTGGTGGGGTTCGTAGTTGTGGGGTTCGTAGTTGTGGAGTTTCTAGTTGCGGAGTTTCAAGTTGTGGAGTTTCTAGTTGCGGAGTTTCTAGTTGTGGAATTTGTAGCTGTGGAGTATCTAGTTGTGGTGTTTCAAGTTGTGGAGTTTCTAGCTGTGGAGTTTCTAGTTGCGGAGTTTCTAGTTGCAGAGTTTCTAGTTGCGGAGTTTCTAGTTGCAGAGTTTGTAGTTGTGGAGTATCTAGTTGTGGACTTTCAAGATGTGGACTTTCTAGTTGTGGATTTTCTAGCTGTGGAATTTCTGGTTGCAGAGTTTTTAGTTGCGGTGTTTCTAGTTGTGGAGTTTCTAGTTGTTGAGTTTCTAGTTGCCGAGTTCTTTAGTTGCGAAGTCTCAAGTTGTAGAGTTTCTAGCTGTTGAGTTTCTAGTTGCGGAGTTTCTAGTTGTGGAGCTTTTAGTTGTGGAGTCTCTAGTTGTGGAGTTTCTAGTTGTGGCGTGTCTACTCTTGGAGTTTCTAGTTGTGGAGTTTCTATTCGTAGTTTTTAGTTTTCGAGTTTGTAGTTGTAGAATTTCTAGTTGCAGAGTTCCTAGTTTTGGAGTATCTAGTTGCGTAGTGTCTAATTGTGCAGTCTCTAGTTTTGGAGTCTCTAGTTGTGGAGTTTCTGGTTGTGGAGTTTATTGTTGTGGAATTTCTAACTGTGGAGATTCTAGTTGCGGAGTTTCTAGTTGCAGAGTTTCTAGTTGTGGAGTTTCTAGTTGTGGAGTTTTAGTTGTGGAGTTTAAAGTTGTGGAATTTATAGGTGTGGAGTTTCTAGTTTTCGGTTTTCTAGTTACGGTGTTTCTAGTTGTGGAGCTTTTAGTTGAGGAGTGTCTAGTTGTTGAGTCTCTAGTTGTGGAAGTTCTAGTTGTGGAGTTTCTAGTGGCGCAGTTTCTAGTTGCAGAGTTTCTAGTTGCGGAGTTGTCTAGTTGTGGAGTTTCTAGTTGCGGAGTTTCTAGTTGTGGAGCTTCAAGTTGTGCAGTTTCTAGTTGTGGAGTTTCTAGTTGTGGAGTTTCTAGTTGTGGAGTCTGTAGTTGTGGAGTATCTATTTGTTGGGTTTCAAATTGTGGAGTTTCTAGTTGTGGAGTTTCTAGTTGTGGAGTTTCTAGTAGTTGAGTTTCTAGTTGCCGAGTTTCTAGTTGCGAAGTCTCAAGTCGTGGAGTTTTTAGCTGGGGAGTTTCTAGTTGCGGAGCTTCTATTTGCGGAGTTTCTAGTTGCGGAGTTTCTAGTTGTGGAATTTGTAGTTGTGGAGTATATAGTTGTGGTGTTTCAAGTTGTGGAGTTTCTAGTGGCGGAGTTTCTAGTTGCAGAGTTTCTAGTTGCGAAGTTTTCTAGTTGTGGAGTTTCTAGTTGCGGAGTTTCTAGTTGTGGAGTTTGTAGTTGTGGAGTATCTAGTTGTGGGCTTTCAAGTTGTGGAGTTTCTAGTTGTGGAGTTTCTAGTTGGGGAGATTTCTAGTGGCGGAGTCTGTAGTTGTGGAGTTTCTAGTTGTGGAATTTCTAGTTACGGAGTTTCTAGTTTTGGAGCTTTTAGTTGAGGAATCTCTAGTTGTTGAGTCTCTAGTTGTGGAGTTTCTAGTTGCAGAGTTTCAAGTTGTGGAGTTTCTAGTTGCGGAGTCTCTTGTTGTGGAGTCTCTAGTTGTGGAGTTTCTAGTTGTGGAGTGTCTACTTGTGGAGTTTCTAGTTGTGGAGTTTCTAGCTGTGGAGTTTTTAGTGGCAGGGTTTCTAGTGTCGAAGTTTTCAAGTTGTGGAGTTTCTAGTTGCGGAGTTTCTAGTTGCGGAGTTTCAAGTTGTGGAGTTTCTAGTTGTGGAGTTTCTAGCTGTGGAGTTTCTGGCTCTGGAGCTTCTAGTTGCGGAGTTTCTAGTTGTGGTGTTTCTAGTTGTGGAGTTTCTAGTTGTTGAGTTTCTAGTTGCCGAGTTCTTTAGTTGCGAAGTCTTAAGTTGTAGAGTTTCTAGTGGCGGAGTTTCTAGTTGCAGAGTTTCTAGTTGCGAAGTTTTCTAGTTGTGGAGTTTCTAGTTGCGGAGTTCCTAGTTGTGGAGCTTCAAGTTGTGGAGTTTCTAGTAGTTGAGTTTCTAGTTGCCGAGTTTCTAGTTGCGAAGTCTCAAGTCGTGGAGTTTTTAGCTGGGGAGTTTCTAGTTGCGGAGCTTCTATTTGCGGAGTTTCTAGTTGCGGAGTTTCTAGTTGTGGAATTTGTAGTTGTGGAGTATATAGTTGTGGTGTTTCAAGTTGTGGAGTTTCTAGTGGCGGAGTTTCTAGTTGCAGAGTTTCTAGTTGCGAAGTTTTCTAGTTGTGGAGTTTCTAGTTGCGGAGTTTCTAGTTGTGGAGCTTCAAGTTGTGGAGTTTCTAGTTGTGGACTTTGTAGTTGTGGAGTATCTAGTTGTGGGCTTTCAAGTTGTGGAGTTTCTGGCTGTGGAGTTTCTAAGGTCGGAGTTTCGAGTTGTGGAGTTTCTAGTTGTGAGGTTCGTAGTTGTGGAGTTTCTAGTTGTCGAGTTTCTAGTTGTGGAGTCTCTAGTTGTGGAGTTTCTAATTGTGGGGTTCGTAGTTGTGGGGTTCGTAGTTGTGGAGTTTCTAGTTGCGGAGTTTCAAGTTGTGGAGTTTCTCGTTGTGGAGTTTCTAGTTGTGGATTGTCTAGATGTGGAGTTTCTAGTTGTGGAGTTTCTAGTTGTGGAGTTTCTATTTGTGGAGTTTTGAGTTGTGGAGTTTTCTAGTTGTTGAGTCTCTAGTTGTGGAAGTACTAGTTGTGAAGTTTCTAGTTGCGGAGTTTCTAGTTGCCGAGTTTCTAGTTGCGAAGTCTCAAGTCGTGGAGTTTTTAGCTGTGGAGTTTTTAGTTGCGAAGCTTCAATTTGCGGAGTTTCTAGTTGCGGAGTTTCGAGTTGTGGAATTTGTAGTTGTGGAGTATATAGTTGTGGTGTTTCAAGTTGTGGAGTTTCTAGTGGCGGAGTTTCTAGTTGAAGAGTTTCTAGTTGCGGAGTTTTCTAGTTGTGGAGTTTATAGTTGTGGAGTTTCTACTTGTGGAGCTTCAAGTTGTGGAGTTTCTAGTTGTGGAGTTTCTAGTTGTGGAGTTTGTAGTTGTGGAGTATCTAGTTGTGGGCTTTCAAGTTGTGGAGTTTCTAGTTGTGGAGTTTCTAGTTGCGGAGTTTTCTAGTGGCGGAGTCTGTAGTTGTGGAGTTTCTAGTTGTGGAATTTCTAGTTACGGAGTTTCTAGTTGCGGAGCTTTTAGTTGAGGAGTCTCTAGTTGTTGAGTCTCTAGTTATGGAGTTTCTAGTTGCAGAGTTTCAAGTTGTGGAGTTTCTAGTTGCGGAGTCTCTTGTTGTGGAGTCTCTAGCTGTGGAGTTTCTAGTTGTGGAGTGTCTACTTGTGGAGTTTCTAGTTGTGGAGTTTCTAGCTGTGGAGTTTCTAGTTGCAGGGTTTCTAGTGTCGAAGTTTTCTAGTTGTGGAGTTTCTAGTTGCGGAGTTTCTAGTTGCGGAGTTTCAAGTTGTGGAGTTTCTAGTTGTGGAGTTTCTAGCTGTGGAGTTTCTGGCTCTGGAGCTTCTAGTTGCGGAGTTTCTAGTTGTGGAGTTTCTAGTTGTGAGGTTCGTAGTTGTGGAGTTTCTAGTTGTCGAGTTTCTAGTTGTGCAGTCTCTAGTTGTGGAGTTTCTAGTTGTGGGGTTCGTAGTTGTGGGGTTCGTAGTTGTGGAGTTTCTAGTTGCGGAGTTTCAAGTTGTGTAGTTTCTCGTTGTGGAGTTTCCAGTTGTGGATTGTCTAGCTGTAGAGTTTCTAGTTGCGGAGTTTTTAGTTGCGGAGTTTCTCGTTGTGAAGTTTCTAGTTGTGGAGTTTCTAGTTGTGGAGTCTGTAGTTGTGGAGTATCTATTTGTTGGGTTTCAAATTGTGGAGTTTCTAGTTGTGGAGTTTCTAGTTGTGGAGTTTCTAGTAGTTGAGTTTCTAGTTGCCGAGTTTCTAGTTGCGAAGTCTCAAGTCGTGGAGTTTTTAGCTGGGGAGTTTCTAGTTGCGGAGCTTCTAGTTGTGGAATTTGTAGTTGTGGAGTATATAGTTGTGGTGTTTCAAGTTGTGGAGTTTCTAGTGGCGGAGTTTCTAGTTGCAGAGTTTCTAGTTGCGAAGTTTTCTAGTTGTGGAGTTTCTAGTTGCGGAGTTTCTAGTTGTGGAGCTTCAAGTTGTGGAGTTTCTAGTTGTGGAGTTTCTAGTTGTGGACTTTGTAGTTGTGGAGTATCTAGTTGTGGGCTTCCAAGTTGTGGAGTTTCTAGTTGTGGAGTTTCTAGTTGCGGAGTTTTCAAGTTGCGGAGTCTGTAGTTGTGGAGTTTCTAGTTGTGGAATTTCTAGGTACGGAGTTTGTAGTTGTGGAGCTTTTAGTTGAGGAGTCTCTAGTTGTTGAGTCTCTAGTTGTGGAATTTCTAGTTGTCGAGTTTCTAGTTGCAGAGTTTCAAGTTGTGGAGTTTCTAGTTGCGGAGTCTCTAGTTGTGGAATTTCTAGTTGTGGAGTTTCTAGTTGTGGAGTTTTGAGTTGTGGAGTTTTCTAGTTGTTGAGTCTCTAGTTGTGGAAGTTCTAGTTGTGGAGTTTCTAGTTGCGGAGTTTCTTGTTGCGGAGTTTCTAGATGTGGAGTTTCTAGTTGTGGAGTTTCTGGCTGTGGAGTTTCTAGTTGCGGAGTTTCTAGTTGTGGAGTTTCTAGTTGTGGGGTTCGTAGTTGTGGGGTTCGTAGTTGTGGAGTTTCTAGTTGCGGAGTTTCAAGTTGTGGAGTTTCTCGTTGTGGAGTTTCTAGTTGTGGAGTTTCTAGTTGTTGAGTTTCTGGTTGCCGAGTTTCTAGTTGCGAAGTCTCAAGTCGTGTAGTTTCTTGCTGCGGAGTTTCTAGTTGCGGAGCTTCTGGTTGTGGAATTTCTAGTTGTGGAGTTTCTAGTTGCAGAGTTTCAAGTTGTGGAGTTTCTAGTTGCGGAGTCTCTAGTTGTGGAGTTTCTAGTTGTGGAGTTTCTAGTTGTGGAGTTTTGAGTTGTGGAGTTTTCTAGTTGTTGAGTCTCTAGTTGTGGAAGTTCTAGTTGTGGAGTTTCTAGTTGCGGAGTTTCTTGTTGCGGAGTTTCTAGATGTGGAGTTTCTAGTTGTGGAGTTTCTGGCTGTGGAGTTTCTAGTTGCGGAGTTTCTAGTTGTGGAGTTTCTAGTTGTGGGGTTCGTAGTTGTGGGGTTCGTAGTTGTGGAGTTTCTAGTTGCGGAGTTTCAAGTTGTGGAGTTTCTCGTTGTGGAGTTTCTAGTTGTGGAGTTTCTAGTTGTTGAGTTTCTGGTTGCCGAGTTTCTAGTTGCGAAGTCTCAAGTCGTGTAGTTTCTTGCTGCGGAGTTTCTAGTTGCGGAGCTTCTGGTTGTGGAGTTTCTAGTTGCGGAGTCAGTAGTTGTGGAGTTTCTAGTTGTGGAGTTTCTAGTTGTAGATTTTCTAGCTGTGGAGTTTCTATTTGCAGAGTTTCTAGTTGCAGAGTTTCTAGTTGTGGATTTTCTAGCTGTGGAGTTTCTAGTTGCGGAGTTTCTGGTTGTGGAGTTTCTAGTTGTGGAGTTTCTAGTTGTGGAGTCTGTAGTTGTGGAGTATCTATTTGTTGGGTTTGAAGTTGTGGAGTTTCTGGCTGTGGAGTTTCTAGTTGTGGAGTTTCTAGTTGTTGAGTTTCTGGTTGTGGAGTTTCTAGTTGCGGAGTTTTCTAGTTGCGGAGTCTGTAGTTGTGGAGTTTCTAGTTGTTGAATTTCTAGTTGTGGAGTCTCTAGTTGCGGAGTGAGTTTCTAGTTGCGGAGTCAGTAGTTGTGGAGTTTCTAGTTGTGGAGTTTCTAGTTGTGAATTTTCTAGCTGTGGAGTTTCTATTTGCGGAGTTTCTAGTTGCAGAGTTTCTAATTGTGGATTTTCTAGCTGTGGAATTTCTGGTTGCAGAGTTTTTAGTTGCGGTGTTTCTAGTTGTGGAGTTTCTAGTTGTTGAGTTTCTAGTTGCCGAGTTCTTTAGTTGCGAAGTCTTAAGTTGTAGAGTTTCTAGTGGCGGAGTTTCTAGTTGCCGAGTTTCTAGTTGCGAAGTCTCAAGTCGTGGAGTTTTTAGCTGTGGAGTTTTTAGTTGCGAAGCTTCAATTTGCGGAGTTTCTAGTTGCGGAGTTTCGAGTTGTGGAATTTGTAGTTGTGGAGTATATAGTTGTGGTGTTTCAAGTTGTGGAGTTTCTAGTGGCGGAGTTTCTAGTTGAAGAGTTTCTAGTTGCGGAGTTTTCTAGTTGTGGAGTTTATAGTTGTGGAGTTTCTACTTGTGGAGCTTCAAGTTGTGGAGTTTCTAGTTGTGGAGTTTCTAGTTGTGGAGTTTGTAGTTGTGGAGTATCTAGTTGTGGGCTTTCAAGTTGTGGAGTTTCTAGTTGTGGAGTTTCTAGTTGCGGAGTTTTCTAGTGGCGGAGTCTGTAGTTGTGGAGTTTCTAGTTGTGGAATTTGTAGTTACGGAGTTTCTAGTTGTGGAGCTTTTAGTTGAGGAGTCTCTAGTTGTTGAGTCTCTAGTTATGGAGTTTCTAGTTGCAGAGTTTCAAGTTGTGGAGTTTCTAGTTGCGGAGTCTCTTGTTGTGGAGTCTCTAGTTGTGGAGTTTCTAGTTGTGGAGTGTCTACTTGTGGAGTTTCTAGTTGTGGAGTTTCTAGCTGTGGAGTTTCTAGTTGCAGGGTTTCTAGTGTCGAAGTTTTCTAGTTGTGGAGTTTCTAGTTGCGGAGTTTCTAGTTGCGGAGTTTCAAGTTGTGGAGTTTCTAGTTGTGGAGTTTCTAGCTGTGGAGTTTCTGGCTCTGGAGCTTCTAGTTGCGGAGTTTCTAGTTGTGGAGTTTCTAGTTGTGAGGTTCGTAGTTGTGGAGTTTCTAGTTGTCGAGTTTCTAGTTGTGCAGTCTCTAGTTGTGGAGTTTCTAGTTGTGGGGTTCGTAGATGTGGGTTTCGTAGTTGTGGAGTTTCTAGTTGCGGAGTTTCAAGTTGTGTAGTTTCTCGTTGTGGAGTTTCCAGTTGTGGATTGTCTAGCTGTAGAGTTTCGAGTTGCGGAGTTTTTAGTTGCGGAGTTTCTCGTTGTGAAGTTTCTAGTTGTGGAGTTTCTAGTTGTGGAGTCTGTAGTTGTGGAGTATCTATTTGTTGGGTTTCAAATTGTGGAGTTTCTAGTTGTGGAGTTTCTAGTTGTGGAGTTTCTAGTAGTTGAGTTTCTAGTTGCCGAGTTTCTAGTTGCGAAGTCTCAAGTCGTGGAGTTTTTAGCTGGGGAGTTTCTAGTGGCGGAGCTTCTATTTGCGGAGTTTCTAGTTGCGGAGTTTCTAGTTGTGGAATTTGTAGTTGTGGAGTATATAGTTGTGGTGTTTCAAGTTGTGGAGTTTCTAGTGGCGGAGTTTCTAGTTGCAGAGTTTCTAGTTGCGAAGTTTTCTAGTTGTGGAGTTTCTAGTTGCGGAGTTTCAAGTTGTGGAGCTTCAAGTTGTGGAGTTTCTAGTTGTGGAGTTTCTAGTTGTGGACTTTGTAGTTGTGGAGTGTCTAGTTGTGGGCTTCCAAGTTGTGGAGTTTCTAGTTGTGGAGTTTCTAGTTGCGGAGTTTTCTAGTTGCGGAGTCTGTAGTTGTGGAGTTTCTAGTTGTGGAATTTCTAGTTATGGAGTTTCTAGTTGTGGAGCTTTTAGTTGAGGAGTCTCTAGTTGTTGAGTCTCTAGTTGTGGAATTTCTAGTTGTGGAGTTTCTAGTTGCAGAGTTTCAAGTTGTGGAGTTTCTAGTTGCGGAGTCTCTAGTTGTGGAATTTCTAGTTGTGGAGTTTCTAGTTGTGGAGTTTTGAGTTGTGGAGTTTTCTAGTTGTTGAGTCTCTAGTTGTGGAAGTTCTAGTTGTGGAGTTTCTAGTTGCGGAGTTTCTTGTTGCGGAGTTTCTAGATGTGGAGTTTCTAGTTGTGGAGTTTCTGGCTGTGGAGTTTCTAGTTGCGGAGTTTCTAGTTGTGGAGTTTCTAGTTGTGGGGTTCGTAGTTGTGGGGTTCGTAGTTGTGGAGTTTCTAGTTGCGGAGTTTCAAGTTGTGGAGTTTCTCGTTGTGGAGTTTCTAGTTGTGGAGTTTCTAGTTGTTGAGTTTCTGGTTGCCGAGTTTCTAGTTGCGAAGTCTCAAGTCGTGTAGTTTCTTGCTGCGGAGTTTCTAGTTGCGGAGCTTCTGGTTGTGGAATTTCTAGTTGTGGAGTTTCTAGTTGCAGACTTTCAAGTTGTGGAGTTTCTAGTTGCGGACTTTCAAGATGTGGACTTTCTAGTTGTGGATTTTCTAGCTGTGGAATTTCTGGTTGCAGACTTTTTAGTTGCGGTGTTTCTAGTTGTGGAGTTTCTAGTTGTTGAGTTTCTAGTTGCCGAGTTCTTTAGTTGCGAAGTCTCAAGTTGTAGAGTTTCTAGCTGTTGAGTTTCTAGTTGCGGAGTTTCTAGTTGTGGAGCTTTTAGTTGTGGAGTCTCTAGTTGTGGAGTTTCTAGTTGTGGCGTGTCTACTCTTGGAGTTTCTAGTTGTGGAGTTTCTATTCGTAGTTTTTAGTTTTCGAGTTTGTAGTTGTAGAATTTCTAGTTGCAGAGTTCCTAGTTTTGGAGTATCTAGTTGCGTAGTGTCTAATTGTGCAGTCTCTAGTTTTGGAGTCTCTAGTTGTGGAGTTTCTGGTTGTGGAGTTTATTGTTGTGGAATTTCTAACTGTGGAGATTCTAGTTGCGGAGTTTCTAGTTGCAGAGTTTCTAGTTGTGGAGTTTCTAGTTGTGGAGTTTTAGTTGTGGAGTTTAAAGTTGTGGAATTTATAGGTGTGGAGTTTCTAGTTTTCGGGTTTCTAGTTACGGAGTTTCTAGTTGTGGTGTTTCTAGTTGTGGTGTTTCTAGTTGTGGAGCTTTTAGTTGAGGAGTCTCTAGTTGTTGAGTCTCTAGTTGTGGAAGTTCTAGTTGTGGAGTTTCTAGTGGCGCAGTTTCTAGTTGTGGAGCTTCAAGTTGTGCAGTTTCTAGTTGTGGAGTTTCTAGTTTTGGAGTTTCTAGTTGTGGAGTCTGTAGTTGTGGAGTATCTATTTGTTGGGTTTCAAATTGTGGAGTTTCTAGTTGTGGAGTTTCTAGTTGTGGAGTTTCTAGTTGTGGAGTTTCTAGTAGTTGAGTTTCTAGTTGCCGAGTTTCTAGTTGCGAAGTCTCAAGTCGTGGAGTTTTTAGCTGGGGAGTTTCTAGTTGCGGAGCTTCTATTTGCGGAGTTTCTAGTTGCGGAGTTTCTAGTTGTGGAATTTGTAGTTGTGGAGTATATAGTTGTGGTGTTTCAAGTCGTGGAGTTTCTAGTGGCGGAGTTTCTAGTTGCAGAGTTTCTAGTTGCGAAGTTTTCTAGTTGTGGAGTTTCTAGTTGCGGAGTTTCTAGTTGTGGAGTTTGTAGTTGTGGAGTATCTAGTTGTGGGCTTTCAAGTTGTAAAGTTTCTAGTTGTGGAGTTTCTAGTTGGGGAGATTTCTAGTGGCGGAGTCTGTAGTTGTGGAGTTTCTAGTTGTGGAATTTCTAGTTACGGAGTTTCTAGTTTTGGAGCTTTTAGTTGAGGAATCTCTAGTTGTTGAGTCTCTAGTTGTGGAGTTTCTAGTTGCAGAGTTTCAAGTTGTGGAGTTTCTAGTTGCGGAGTCTCTTGTTGTGGAGTCTCTAGTTGTGGAGTTTCTAGTTGTGGAGTTTCTAGTTGTGGAGTTTCTAGTTGTGGAGTCTGTAGTTGTGGAGTATCTATTTGTTGGGTTTGAAGTTGTGGAGTTTCTGGCTGTGGAGTTTCTAGTTGTGGAGTTTCTAGTTGTTGAGTTTCTGGTTGTGGAGTTTCTAGTGTCGAAGTTTTCAAGTTGTGGAGTTTCTAGTTGCGGAGTTTCTAGTTGCGGAGTTTCAAGTTGTGGAGTTTCTAGTTGTGGAGTTTCTAGCTGTGGAGTTTCTGGCTCTGGAGCTTCTAGTGGCGGAGTTTCTAGTTGTGGTGTTTCTAGTTGTGGAGTTTCTAGTTGTTGAGTTTCTAGTTGCCGAGTTCTTTAGTTGCGAAGTCTTAAGTTGTAGAGTTTCTAGTGGCGGAGTTTCTAGTTGCAGAGTTTCTAGTTGCGAAGTTTTCTAGTTGTGGAGTTTCTAGTTGCGGAGTTCCTAGTTGTGGAGCTTCAAGTTGTGGAGTTTCTAGTAGTTGAGTTTCTAGTTGCCGAGTTTCTAGTTGCGAAGTCTCAAGTCGTGGAGTTTTTAGCTGGGGAGTTTCTAGTTGCGGAGCTTCTATTTGCGGAGTTTCTAGTTGCGGAGTTTCTAGTTGTGGAATTTGTAGTTGTGGAGTATATAGTTGTGGTGTTTCAAGTTGTGGAGTTTCTAGTGGCGGAGTTTCTAGTTGCAGAGTTTCTAGTTGCGAAGTTTTCTAGTTGTGGAGTTTCTAGTTGCGGAGTTTCTAGTTGTGGAGCTTCAAGTTGTGGAGTTTCTAGTTGTGGACTTTGTAGTTGTGGAGTATCTAGTTGTGGGCTTTCAAGTTGTGGAGTTTCTGGCTGTGGAGTTTCTAAGGTCGGAGTTTCGAGTTGTGGAGTTTCTAGTTGTGAGGTTCGTAGTTGTGGAGTTTCTAGTTGTCGAGTTTCTAGTTGTGGAGTCTCTAGTTGTGGAGTTTCTAATTGTGGGGTTCGTAGTTGTGGGGTTCGTAGTTGTGGAGTTTCTAGTTGCGGAGTTTCAAGTTGTGGAGTTTCTCGTTGTGGAGTTTCTAGTTGTGGATTGTCTAGATGTGGAGTTTCTAGTTGTGGAGTTTCTAGTTGTGGAGTTTCTATTTGTGGAGTTTTGAGTTGTGGAGTTTTCTAGTTGTTGAGTTTCTAGTTGTGGAAGTACTAGTTGTGAAGTTTCTAGTTGCGGAGTTTCTAGTTGCCGAGTTTCTAGTTGCGAAGTCTCAAGTCGTGGAGTTTTTAGCTGTGGAGTTTTTAGTTGCGAAGCTTCAATTTGCGGAGTTTCTAGTTGCGGAGTTTCGAGTTGTGGAATTTGTAGTTGTGGAGTATATAGTTGTGGTGTTTCAAGTTGTGGAGTTTCTAGTGGCGGAGTTTCTAGTTGAAGAGTTTCTAGTTGCGGAGTTTTCTAGTTGTGGAGTTTATAGTTGTGGAGTTTCTACTTGTGGAGCTTCAAGTTGTGGAGTTTCTAGTTGTGGAGTTTCTAGTTGTGGAGTTTGTAGTTGTGGAGTATCTAGTTGTGGGCTTTCAAGTTGTGGAGTTTCTAGTTGTGGAGTTTCTAGTTGCGGAGTTTTCTAGTGGCGGAGTCTGTAGTTGTGGAGTTTCTAGTTGTGGAATTTCTAGTTACGGAGTTTCTAGTTGCGGAGCTTTTAGTTGAGGAGTCTCTAGTTGTTGAGTCTCTAGTTATGGAGTTTCTAGTTGCAGAGTTTCAAGTTGTGGAGTTTCTAGTTGCGGAGTCTCTTGTTGTGGAGTCTCTAGTTGTGGAGTTTCTAGTTGTGGAGTGTCTACTTGTGGAGTTTCTAGTTGTGGAGTTTCTAGCTGTGGAGTTTCTAGTTGCAGGGTTTCTAGTGTCGAAGTTTTCTAGTTGTGGAGTTTCTAGTTGCGGAGTTTCTAGTTGCGGAGTTTCAAGTTGTGGAGTTTCTAGTTGTGGAGTTTCTAGCTGTGGAGTTTCTGGCTCTGGAGCTTCTAGTTGCGGAGTTTCTAGTTGTGGAGTTTCTAGTTGTGAGGTTCGTAGTTGTGGAGTTTCTAGTTGTCGAGTTTCTAGTTGTGCAGTCTCTAGTTGTGGAGTTTCTAGTTGTGGGGTTCGTAGTTGTGGGGTTCGTAGTTGTGGAGTTTCTAGTTGCGGAGTTTCAAGTTGTGTAGTTTCTCGTTGTGGAGTTTCCAGTTGTGGATTGTCTAGCTGTAGAGTTTCTAGTTGCGGAGTTTTTAGTTGCGGAGTTTCTCGTTGTGAAGTTTCTAGTTGTGGAGTTTCTAGTTGTGGAGTCTGTAGTTGTGGAGTATCTATTTGTTGGGTTTCAAATTGTGGAGTTTCTAGTTGTGGAGTTTCTAGTTGTGGAGTTTCTAGTAGTTGAGTTTCTAGTTGCCGAGTTTCTAGTTGCGAAGTCTCAAGTCGTGGAGTTTTTAGCTGGGGAGTTTCTAGTTGCGGAGCTTCTAGTTGTGGAATTTGTAGTTGTGGAGTATATAGTTGTGGTGTTTCAAGTTGTGGAGTTTCTAGTGGCGGAGTTTCTAGTTGCAGAGTTTCTAGTTGCGAAGTTTTCTAGTTGTGGAGTTTCTAGTTGCGGAGTTTCTAGTTGTGGAGCTTCAAGTTGTGGAGTTTCTAGTTGTGGAGTTTCTAGTTGTGGACTTTGTAGTTGTGGAGTATCTAGTTGTGGGCTTCCAAGTTGTGGAGTTTCTAGTTGTGGAGTTTCTAGTTGCGGAGTTTTCAAGTTGCGGAGTCTGTAGTTGTGGAGTTTCTAGTTGTGGAATTTCTAGTTACGGAGTTTGTAGTTGTGGAGCTTTTAGTTGAGGAGTCTCTAGTTGTTGAGTCTCTAGTTGTGGAATTTCTAGTTGTCGAGTTTCTAGTTGCAGAGTTTCAAGTTGTGGAGTTTCTAGTTGCGGAGTCTCTAGTTGTGGAATTTCTAGTTGTGGAGTTTCTAGTTGTGGAGTTTTGAGTTGTGGAGTTTTCTAGTTGTTGAGTCTCTAGTTGTGGAAGTTCTAGTTGTGGAGTTTCTAGTTGCGGAGTTTCTTGTTGCGGAGTTTCTAGATGTGGAGTTTCTAGTTGTGGAGTTTCTGGCTGTGGAGTTTCTAGTTGCGGAGTTTCTAGTTGTGGAGTTTCTAGTTGTGGGGTTCGTAGTTGTGGGGTTCGTAGTTGTGGAGTTTCTAGTTGCGGAGTTTCAAGTTGTGGAGTTTCTCGTTGTGGAGTTTCTAGTTGTGGAGTTTCTAGTTGTTGAGTTTCTGGTTGCCGAGTTTCTAGTTGCGAAGTCTCAAGTCGTGTAGTTTCTTGCTGCGGAGTTTCTAGTTGCGGAGCTTCTGGTTGTGGAATTTCTAGTTGTGGAGTTTCTAGTTGCAGAGTTTCAAGTTGTGGAGTTTCTAGTTGCGGAGTCTCTAGTTGTGGAGTTTCTAGTTGTGGAGTTTCTAGTTGTGGAGTTTTGAGTTGTGGAGTTTTCTAGTTGTTGAGTCTCTAGTTGTGGAAGTTCTAGTTGTGGAGTTTCTAGTTGCGGAGTTTCTTGTTGCGGAGTTTCTAGATGTGGAGTTTCTAGTTGTGGAGTTTCTGGCTGTGGAGTTTCTAGTTGCGGAGTTTCTAGTTGTGGAGTTTCTAGTTGTGGGGTTCGTAGTTGTGGAGTTTCTAGTTGCGGAGTTTCAAGTTGTGGAGTTTCTCGTTGTGGAGTTTCTAGTTGTGGAGTTTCTAGTTGTTGAGTTTCTGGTTGCCGAGTTTCTAGTTGCGAAGTCTCAAGTCGTGTAGTTTCTTGCTGCGGAGTTTCTAGTTGCGGAGCTTCTGGTTGTGGAGTTTCTAGTTGCGGAGTCAGTAGTTGTGGAGTTTCTAGTTGTGGAGTTTCTAGTTGTAGATTTTCTAGCTGTGGAGTTTCTATTTGCAGAGTTTCTAGTTGCAGAGTTTCTAGTTGTGGATTTTCTAGCTGTGGAGTTTCTAGTTGCGGAGTTTCTGGTTGTGGAGTTTCTAGTTGTGGAGTTTCTAGTTGTGGAGTCTGTAGTTGTGGAGTATCTATTAGTTGGGTTTGAAGTTGTTGAGTTTCTGGCTGTGGAGTTTCTAGTTGTGGAGTTTCTAGTTGTTGAGTTTCTGGTTGTGGAGTTTCTAGTTGCGGAGTTTTCTAGTTGCGGAGTCTGTAGTTGTGGAGTTTCTAGTTGTTGAATTTCTAGTTGTGGAGTCTCTAGTTGCGGAGTGAGTTTCTAGTTGCGGAGTCAGTAGTTGTGGAGTTTCTAGTTGTGGAGTTTCTAGTTGTGAATTTTCTAGCTGTGGAGTTTCTATTTGCGGAGTTTCTAGTTGCAGAGTTTCTAATTGTGGATTTTCTAGCTGTGGAATTTCTGGTTGCAGAGTTTTTAGTTGCGGTGTTTCTAGTTGTGGAGTTTCTAGTTGTTGAGTTTCTAGTTGCCGAGTTTCTAGTTGCGAAGTCTCAAGTCGTGGAGTTTTTAGCTGTGGAGTTTTTAGTTGCGAAGCTTCAATTTGCGGAGTTTCTAGTTGCGGAGTTTCGAGTTGTGGAATTTGTAGTTGTGGAGTATATAGTTGTGGTGTTTCAAGTTGTGGAGTTTCTAGTGGCGGAGTTTCTAGTTGAAGAGTTTCTAGTTGCGGAGTTTTCTAGTTGTGGAGTTTATAGTTGTGGAGTTTCTACTTGTGGAGCTTCAAGTTGTGGAGTTTCTAGTTGTGGAGTTTCTAGTTGTGGAGTTTGTAGTTGTGGAGTATCTAGTTGTGGGCTTTCAAGTTGTGGAGTTTCTAGTTGTGGAGTTTCTAGTTGCGGAGTTTTCTAGTGGCGGAGTCTGTAGTTGTGGAGTTTCTAGTTGTGGAATTTGTAGTTACGGAGTTTCTAGTTGTGGAGCTTTTAGTTGAGGAGTCTCTAGTTGTTGAGTCTCTAGTTATGGAGTTTCTAGTTGCAGAGTTTCAAGTTGTGGAGTTTCTAGTTGCGGAGTCTCTTGTTGTGGAGTCTCTAGTTGTGGAGTTTCTAGTTGTGGAGTGTCTACTTGTGGAGTTTCTAGTTGTGGAGTTTCTAGCTGTGGAGTTTCTAGTTGCAGGGTTTCTAGTGTCGAAGTTTTCTAGTTGTGGAGTTTCTAGTTGCGGAGTTTCTAGTTGCGGAGTTTCAAGTTGTGGAGTTTCTAGTTGTGGAGTTTCTAGCTGTGGAGTTTCTGGCTCTGGAGCTTCTAGTTGCGGAGTTTCTAGTTGTGGAGTTTCTAGTTGTGAGGTTCGTAGTTGTGGAGTTTCTAGTTGTCGAGTTTCTAGTTGTGCAGTCTCTAGTTGTGGAGTTTCTAGTTGTGGGGTTCGTAGATGTGGGTTTCGTAGTTGTGGAGTTTCTAGTTGCGGAGTTTCAAGTTGTGTAGTTTCTCGTTGTGGAGTTTCCAGTTGTGGATTGTCTAGCTGTAGAGTTTCTAATTGCGGAGTTTTTAGTTGCGGAGTTTCTCGTTGTGAAGTTTCTAGTTGTGGAGTTTCTAGTTGTGGAGTCTGTAGTTGTGGAGTATCTATTTGTTGGGTTTCAAATTGTGGAGTTTCTAGTTGTGGAGTTTCTAGTTGTGGAGTTTCTAGTAGTTGAGTTTCTAGTTGCCGAGTTTCTAGTTGCGAAGTCTCAAGTCGTGGAGTTTTTAGCTGGGGAGTTTCTAGTGGCGGAGCTTCTATTTGCGGAGTTTCTAGTTGCGGAGTTTCTAGTTGTGGAATTTGTAGTTGTGGAGTATATAGTTGTGGTGTTTCAAGTTGTGGAGTTTCTAGTGGCGGAGTTTCTAGTTGCAGAGTTTCTAGTTGCGAAGTTTTCTAGTTGTGGAGTTTCTAGTTGCGGAGTTTCTAGTTGTGGAGCTTCAAGTTGTGGAGTTTCTAGTTGTGGAGTTTCTAGTTGTGGACTTTGTAGTTGTGGAGTATCTAGTTGTGGGCTTCCAAGTTGTGGAGTTTCTAGTTGTGGAGTTTCTAGTTGCGGAGTTTTCTAGTTGCGGAGTCTGTAGTTGTGGAGTTTCTAGTTGTGGAATTTCTAGTTATGGAGTTTCTAGTTGTGGAGCTTTTAGTTGAGGAGTCTCTAGTTGTTGAGTCTCTAGTTGTGGAATTTCTAGTTGTGGAGTTTCTAGTTGCAGAGTTTCAAGTTGTGGAGTTTCTAGTTGCGGAGTCTCTAGTTGTGGAATTTCTAGTTGTGGAGTTTCTAGTTGTGGAGTTTTGAGTTGTGGAGTTTTCTAGTTGTTGAGTCTCTAGTTGTGGAAGTTCTAGTTGTGGAGTTTCTAGTTGCGGAGTTTCTTGTTGCGGAGTTTCTAGATGTGGAGTTTCTAGTTGTGGAGTTTCTGGCTGTGGAGTTTCTAGTTGCGGAGTTTCTAGTTGTGGAGTTTCTAGTTGTGGGGTTCGTAGTTGTGGGGTTCGTAGTTGTGGAGTTTCTAGTTGCGGAGTTTCAAGTTGTGGAGTTTCTCGTTGTGTAGTTTCTAGTTGTGGAGTTTCTAGTTGTTGAGTTTCTGGTTGCCGAGTTTCTAGTTGCGAAGTCTCAAGTCGTGTAGTTTCTTGCTGCGGAGTTTCTAGTTGCGGAGCTTCTGGTTGTGGAATTTCTAGTTGTGGAGTTTCTAGTTGCAGACTTTCAAGTTGTGGAGTTTCTAGTTGCGGAGTCTCTAGTTGTGGAGTTTCTAGTTGTGGAGTTTCTAGTTGTGGAGTTTTGAGTTGTGGAGTTTTCTAGTTGTTGAGTCTCTAGTTGTGGAAGTTCTAGTTGTGGAGTTTCGAGTTGCGGAGTTTCTTGTTGCGGAGTTTCTAGATGTGGAGTTTCTAGTTGTGGAGTTTCTGGCTGTGGAGTTTCTAGTTGCGGAGTTTCTAGTTGTGGAGTTTCTAGTTGTGGGGTTCGTAGTTGTGGGGTTCGTAGTTGTGGAGTTTCTAGTTGCGGAGTTTCAAGTTGTGGAGTTTCTCGTTGTGGAGTTTCTAGTTGTGGAGTTTCTAGTTGTTGAGTTTCTGGTTGCCGAGTTTCTAGTTGCGAAGTCTCAAGTCGTGTAGTTTCTTGCTGCGGAGTTTCTAGTTGCTGAGCTTCTGGTTGTGGAGTTTCTAGTTGCGGAGTCAGTAGTTGTGGAGTTTCTAGTTGTGGAGTTTCTAGTTGTAGATTTTCTAGCTGTGGAGTTTCTATTTGCAGAGTTTCTAGTTGCAGAGTTTCTAGTTGTGGATTTTCTAGCTGTGGAGTTTCTAGTTGCGGAGTTTCTGGTTGTGGAGTTTCTAGTTGTGGAGTTTCTAGTTGTGGAGTCTGTAGTTGTTGAGTTTCTGGTTGTGGAGTTTCTAGTTGCGGAGTTTTCTAGTTGCGGAGTCTGTAGTTGTGGAGTTTCTAGTTGTTGAATTTCTAGTTGTGGAGTCTCTAGTTGCGGAGTGAGTTTCTAGTTGCGGAGTCAGTAGTTGTGGAGTTTCTAGTTGTGGAGTTTCTAGTTGTGAATTTTCTAGCTGTGGAGTTTCTATTTGCGGAGTTTCTAGTTGCAGAGTTTCTAATTGTGGATTTTCTAGCTGTGGAATTTCTGGTTGCAGAGTTTTTAGTTGCGGTGTTTCTAGTTGTGGAGTTTCTAGTTGTTGAGTTTCTAGTTGCCGAGTTCTTTAGTTGCGAAGTCTTAAGTTGTAGAGTTTCTAGTGGCGGAGTTTCTAGTTGCAGAGTTTCTAGTTGCGAAGTTTTCTAGTTGTGGAGTTTCTAGTTGCAGAGTTCCTAGTTGTGGAGCTTCAAGATGTGAAGTTTCTAGTCGTGGAGTTTCTAGTTGTGGAGTTTGTAGTTGTGGAGTATCTAGTTGTGGGCTTTCAAGTTGTGGAGTTTCTAGTTGTGGAGTTTCTGGCTGTGGAGTTTCTAGTTGCGGAGTTTCTAGTTGTGGAGTTTCTAGTTGTGGGGTTCGTAGTTGTGGAGTTTCTAGTTGCGGAGTTTCAAGTTGTGGAGTTTCTCGTTGTGGAGTTTCTAGTTGTGGAGTTTCTAGTTGTTGAGTTTCTGGTTGCCGAGTTTCTAGTTGCGAAGTCTCAAGTCGTGTAGTTTCTTGCTGCGGAGTTTCTAGTTGCGGAGCTTCTGGTTGTGGAGTTTCTAGTTGCGGAGTCAGTAGTTGTGGAGTTTCTAGTTGTGGAGTTTCTAGTTGTAGATTTTCTAGCTGTGGAGTTTCTATTTGCAGAGTTTCTAGTTGCAGAGTTTCTAGTTGTGGATTTTCTAGCTGTGGAGTTTCTAGTTGCGGAGTTTCTGGTTGTGGAGTTTCTAGTTGTGGAGTTTCTAGTTGTGGAGTCTGTAGTTGTGGAGTATCTATTAGTTGGGTTTGAAGTTGTTGAGTTTCTGGCTGTGGAGTTTCTAGTTGTGGAGTTTCTAGTTGTTGAGTTTCTGGTTGTGGAGTTTCTAGTTGCGGAGTTTTCTAGTTGCGGAGTCTGTAGTTGTGGAGTTTCTAGTTGTTGAATTTCTAGTTGTGGAGTCTCTAGTTGCGGAGTGAGTTTCTAGTTGCGGAGTCAGTAGTTGTGGAGTTTCTAGTTGTGGAGTTTCTAGTTGTGAATTTTCTAGCTGTGGAGTTTCTATTTGCGGAGTTTCTAGTTGCAGAGTTTCTAATTGTGGATTTTCTAGCTGTGGAATTTCTGGTTGCAGAGTTTTTAGTTGCGGTGTTTCTAGTTGTGGAGTTTCTAGTTGTTGAGTTTCTAGTTGCCGAGTTTCTAGTTGCGAAGTCTCAAGTCGTGGAGTTTTTAGCTGTGGAGTTTTTAGTTGCGAAGCTTCAATTTGCGGAGTTTCTAGTTGCGGAGTTTCGAGTTGTGGAATTTGTAGTTGTGGAGTATATAGTTGTGGTGTTTCAAGTTGTGGAGTTTCTAGTGGCGGAGTTTCTAGTTGAAGAGTTTCTAGTTGCGGAGTTTTCTAGTTGTGGAGTTTATAGTTGTGGAGTTTCTACTTGTGGAGCTTCAAGTTGTGGAGTTTCTAGTTGTGGAGTTTCTAGTTGTGGAGTTTGTAGTTGTGGAGTATCTAGTTGTGGGCTTTCAAGTTGTGGAGTTTCTAGTTGTGGAGTTTCTAGTTGCGGAGTTTTCTAGTGGCGGAGTCTGTAGTTGTGGAGTTTCTAGTTGTGGAATTTGTAGTTACGGAGTTTCTAGTTGTGGAGCTTTTAGTTGAGGAGTCTCTAGTTGTTGAGTCTCTAGTTATGGAGTTTCTAGTTGCAGAGTTTCAAGTTGTGGAGTTTCTAGTTGCGGAGTCTCTTGTTGTGGAGTCTCTAGTTGTGGAGTTTCTAGTTGTGGAGTGTCTACTTGTGGAGTTTCTAGTTGTGGAGTTTCTAGCTGTGGAGTTTCTAGTTGCAGGGTTTCTAGTGTCGAAGTTTTCTAGTTGTGGAGTTTCTAGTTGCGGAGTTTCTAGTTGCGGAGTTTCAAGTTGTGGAGTTTCTAGTTGTGGAGTTTCTAGCTGTGGAGTTTCTGGCTCTGGAGCTTCTAGTTGCGGAGTTTCTAGTTGTGGAGTTTCTAGTTGTGAGGTTCGTAGTTGTGGAGTTTCTAGTTGTCGAGTTTCTAGTTGTGCAGTCTCTAGTTGTGGAGTTTCTAGTTGTGGGGTTCGTAGATGTGGGTTTCGTAGTTGTGGAGTTTCTAGTTGCGGAGTTTCAAGTTGTGTAGTTTCTCGTTGTGGAGTTTCCAGTTGTGGATTGTCTAGCTGTAGAGTTTCTAATTGCGGAGTTTTTAGTTGCGGAGTTTCTCGTTGTGAAGTTTCTAGTTGTGGAGTTTCTAGTTGTGGAGTCTGTAGTTGTGGAGTATCTATTTGTTGGGTTTCAAATTGTGGAGTTTCTAGTTGTGGAGTTTCTAGTTGTGGAGTTTCTAGTAGTTGAGTTTCTAGTTGCCGAGTTTCTAGTTGCGAAGTCTCAAGTCGTGGAGTTTTTAGCTGGGGAGTTTCTAGTGGCGGAGCTTCTATTTGCGGAGTTTCTAGTTGCGGAGTTTCTAGTTGTGGAATTTGTAGTTGTGGAGTATATAGTTGTGGTGTTTCAAGTTGTGGAGTTTCTAGTGGCGGAGTTTCTAGTTGCAGAGTTTCTAGTTGCGAAGTTTTCTAGTTGTGGAGTTTCTAGTTGCGGAGTTTCTAGTTGTGGAGCTTCAAGTTGTGGAGTTTCTAGTTGTGGAGTTTCTAGTTGTGGACTTTGTAGTTGTGGAGTATCTAGTTGTGGGCTTCCAAGTTGTGGAGTTTCTAGTTGTGGAGTTTCTAGTTGCGGAGTTTTCTAGTTGCGGAGTCTGTAGTTGTGGAGTTTCTAGTTGTGGAATTTCTAGTTATGGAGTTTCTAGTTGTGGAGCTTTTAGTTGAGGAGTCTCTAGTTGTTGAGTCTCTAGTTGTGGAATTTCTAGTTGTGGAGTTTCTAGTTGCAGAGTTTCAAGTTGTGGAGTTTCTAGTTGCGGAGTCTCTAGTTGTGGAATTTCTAGTTGTGGAGTTTCTAGTTGTGGAGTTTTGAGTTGTGGAGTTTTCTAGTTGTTGAGTCTCTAGTTGTGGAAGTTCTAGTTGTGGAGTTTCTAGTTGCGGAGTTTCTTGTTGCGGAGTTTCTAGATGTGGAGTTTCTAGTTGTGGAGTTTCTGGCTGTGGAGTTTCTAGTTGCGGAGTTTCTAGTTGTGGAGTTTCTAGTTGTGGGGTTCGTAGTTGTGGGGTTCGTAGTTGTGGAGTTTCTAGTTGCGGAGTTTCAAGTTGTGGAGTTTCTCGTTGTGGAGTTTCTAGTTGTGGAGTTTCTAGTTGTTGAGTTTCTGGTTGCCGAGTTTCTAGTTGCGAAGTCTCAAGTCGTGTAGTTTCTTGCTGCGGAGTTTCTAGTTGCGGAGCTTCTGGTTGTGGAATTTCTAGTTGTGGAGTTTCTAGTTGCAGACTTTCAAGTTGTGGAGTTTCTAGTTGCGGAGTCTCTAGTTGTGGAGTTTCTAGTTGTGGAGTTTCTAGTTGTGGAGTTTTGAGTTGTGGAGTTTTCTAGTTGTTGAGTCTCTAGTTGTGGAAGTTCTAGTTGTGGAGTTTCGAGTTGCGGAGTTTCTTGTTGCGGAGTTTCTAGATGTGGAGTTTCTAGTTGTGGAGTTTCTGGCTGTGGAGTTTCTAGTTGCGGAGTTTCTAGTTGTGGAGTTTCTAGTTGTGGGGTTCGTAGTTGTGGGGTTCGTAGTTGTGGAGTTTCTAGTTGCGGAGTTTCAAGTTGTGGAGTTTCTCGTTGTGGAGTTTCTAGTTGTGGAGTTTCTAGTTGTTGAGTTTCTGGTTGCCGAGTTTCTAGTTGCGAAGTCTCAAGTCGTGTAGTTTCTTGCTGCGGAGTTTCTAGTTGCTGAGCTTCTGGTTGTGGAGTTTCTAGTTGCGGAGTCAGTAGTTGTGGAGTTTCTAGTTGTGGAGTTTCTAGTTGTAGATTTTCTAGCTGTGGAGTTTCTATTTGCAGAGTTTCTAGTTGCAGAGTTTCTAGTTGTGGATTTTCTAGCTGTGGAGTTTCTAGTTGCGGAGTTTCTGGTTGTGGAGTTTCTAGTTGTGGAGTTTCTAGTTGTGGAGTCTGTAGTTGTTGAGTTTCTGGTTGTGGAGTTTCTAGTTGCGGAGTTTTCTAGTTGCGGAGTCTGTAGTTGTGGAGTTTCTAGTTGTTGAATTTCTAGTTGTGGAGTCTCTAGTTGCGGAGTGAGTTTCTAGTTGCGGAGTCAGTAGTTGTGGAGTTTCTAGTTGTGGAGTTTCTAGTTGTGAATTTTCTAGCTGTGGAGTTTCTATTTGCGGAGTTTCTAGTTGCAGAGTTTCTAATTGTGGATTTTCTAGCTGTGGAATTTCTGGTTGCAGAGTTTTTAGTTGCGGTGTTTCTAGTTGTGGAGTTTCTAGTTGTTGAGTTTCTAGTTGCCGAGTTCTTTAGTTGCGAAGTCTTAAGTTGTAGAGTTTCTAGTGGCGGAGTTTCTAGTTGCAGAGTTTCTAGTTGCGAAGTTTTCTAGTTGTGGAGTTTCTAGTTGCAGAGTTCCTAGTTGTGGAGCTTCAAGATGTGAAGTTTCTAGTCGTGGAGTTTCTAGTTGTGGAGTTTGTAGTTGTGGAGTATCTAGTTGTGGGCTTTCAAGTTGTGGAGTTTCTAGTTGTGGAGTTTCTGGCTGTGGAGTTTCTAGTTGCGGAGTTTCTAGTTGCGGAGTTTCTAGTTGTGGGGTTCGTAGTTGTGGAGTTTCTAGTTGCGGAGTTTCAAGTTGTGGAGTTTCTCGTTGTGGAGTTTCTAGTTGTGGAGTTTCTAGTTGTTGAGTTTCTGGTTGCCGAGTTTCTAGTTGCGAAGTCTCAAGTCGTGTAGTTTCTTGCTGCGGAGTTTCTAGTTGCGGAGCTTCTGGTTGTGGAGTTTCTAGTTGCGGAGTCAGTAGTTGTGGAGTTTCTAGTTGTGGAGTTTCTAGTTGTAGATTTTCTAGCTGTGGAGTTTCTATTTGCAGAGTTTCTAGTTGCAGAGTTTCTAGTTGTGGATTTTCTAGCTGTGGAGTTTCTAGTTGCGGAGTTTCTGGTTGTGGAGTTTCTAGTTGTGGAGTTTCTAGTTGTGGAGTCTGTAGTTGTGGAGTATCTATTAGTTGGGTTTGAAGTTGTTGAGTTTCTGGCTGTGGAGTTTCTAGTTGTGGAGTTTCTAGTTGTTGAGTTTCTGGTTGTGGAGTTTCTAGTTGCGGAGTTTTCTAGTTGCGGAGTCTGTAGTTGTGGAGTTTCTAGTTGTTGAATTTCTAGTTGTGGAGTCTCTAGTTGCGGAGTGAGTTTCTAGTTGCGGAGTCAGTAGTTGTGGAGTTTCTAGTTGTGGAGTTTCTAGTTGTGAATTTTCTAGCTGTGGAGTTTCTATTTGCGGAGTTTCTAGTTGCAGAGTTTCTAATTGTGGATTTTCTAGCTGTGGAATTTCTGGTTGCAGAGTTTTTAGTTGCGGTGTTTCTAGTTGTGGAGTTTCTAGTTGTTGAGTTTCTAGTTGCCGAGTTTCTAGTTGCGAAGTCTCAAGTCGTGGAGTTTTTAGCTGTGGAGTTTTTAGTTGCGAAGCTTCAATTTGCGGAGTTTCTAGTTGCGGAGTTTCGAGTTGTGGAATTTGTAGTTGTGGAGTATATAGTTGTGGTGTTTCAAGTTGTGGAGTTTCTAGTGGCGGAGTTTCTAGTTGAAGAGTTTCTAGTTGCGGAGTTTTCTAGTTGTGGAGTTTATAGTTGTGGAGTTTCTACTTGTGGAGCTTCAAGTTGTGGAGTTTCTAGTTGTGGAGTTTCTAGTTGTGGAGTTTGTAGTTGTGGAGTATCTAGTTGTGGGCTTTCAAGTTGTGGAGTTTCTAGTTGTGGAGTTTCTAGTTGCGGAGTTTTCTAGTGGCGGAGTCTGTAGTTGTGGAGTTTCTAGTTGTGGAATTTGTAGTTACGGAGTTTCTAGTTGTGGAGCTTTTAGTTGAGGAGTCTCTAGTTGTTGAGTCTCTAGTTATGGAGTTTCTAGTTGCAGAGTTTCAAGTTGTGGAGTTTCTAGTTGCGGAGTCTCTTGTTGTGGAGTCTCTAGTTGTGGAGTTTCTAGTTGTGGAGTGTCTACTTGTGGAGTTTCTAGTTGTGGAGTTTCTAGCTGTGGAGTTTCTAGTTGCAGGGTTTCTAGTGTCGAAGTTTTCTAGTTGTGGAGTTTCTAGTTGCGGAGTTTCTAGTTGTTGAGTCTCTAGTTGTGGAATTTCTAGTTGTCGAGTTTCTAGTTGCAGAGTTTCAAGTTGTGGAGTTTCTAGTTGCGGAGTCTCTAGTTGTGGAATTTCTAGTTGTGGAGTTTCTAGTTGTGGAGTTTTGAGTTGTGGAGTTTTCTAGTTGTTGAGTCTCTAGTTGTGGAAGTTCTAGTTGTGGAGTTTCTAGTTGCGGAGTTTCTTGTTGCGGAGTTTCTAGATGTGGAGTTTCTAGTTGTGGAGTTTCTGGCTGTGGAGTTTCTAGTTGCGGAGTTTCTAGTTGTGGAGTTTCTAGTTGTGGGGTTCGTAGTTGTGGGGTTCGTAGTTGTGGAGTTTCTAGTTGCGGAGTTTCAAGTTGTGGAGTTTCTCGTTGTGGAGTTTCTAGTTGTGGAGTTTCTAGTTGTTGAGTTTCTGGTTGCCGAGTTTCTAGTTGCGAAGTCTCAAGTCGTGTAGTTTCTTGCTGCGGAGTTTCTAGTTGCGGAGCTTCTGGTTGTGGAATTTCTAGTTGTGGAGTTTCTAGTTGCAGAGTTTCAAGTTGTGGAGTTTCTAGTTGCGGAGTCTCTAGTTGTGGAGTTTCTAGTTGTGGAGTTTCTAGTTGTGGAGTTTTGAGTTGTGGAGTTTTCTAGTTGTTGAGTCTCTAGTTGTGGAAGTTCTAGTTGTGGAGTTTCTAGTTGCGGAGTTTCTTGTTGCGGAGTTTCTAGATGTGGAGTTTCTAGTTGTGGAGTTTCTGGCTGTGGAGTTTCTAGTTGCGGAGTTTCTAGTTGTGGAGTTTCTAGTTGTGGGGTTCGTAGTTGTGGAGTTTCTAGTTGCGGAGTTTCAAGTTGTGGAGTTTCTCGTTGTGGAGTTTCTAGTTGTGGAGTTTCTAGTTGTTGAGTTTCTGGTTGCCGAGTTTCTAGTTGCGAAGTCTCAAGTCGTGTAGTTTCTTGCTGCGGAGTTTCTAGTTGCGGAGCTTCTGGTTGTGGAGTTTCTAGTTGCGGAGTCAGTAGTTGTGGAGTTTCTAGTTGTGGAGTTTCTAGTTGTAGATTTTCTAGCTGTGGAGTTTCTATTTGCAGAGTTTCTAGTTGCAGAGTTTCTAGTTGTGGATTTTCTAGCTGTGGAGTTTCTAGTTGCGGAGTTTCTGGTTGTGGAGTTTCTAGTTGTGGAGTTTCTAGTTGTGGAGTCTGTAGTTGTGGAGTATCTATTAGTTGGGTTTGAAGTTGTTGAGTTTCTGGCTGTGGAGTTTCTAGTTGTGGAGTTTCTAGTTGTTGAGTTTCTGGTTGTGGAGTTTCTAGTTGCGGAGTTTTCTAGTTGCGGAGTCTGTAGTTGTGGAGTTTCTAGTTGTTGAATTTCTAGTTGTGGAGTCTCTAGTTGCGGAGTGAGTTTCTAGTTGCGGAGTCAGTAGTTGTGGAGTTTCTAGTTGTGGAGTTTCTAGTTGTGAATTTTCTAGCTGTGGAGTTTCTATTTGCGGAGTTTCTAGTTGCAGAGTTTCTAATTGTGGATTTTCTAGCTGTGGAATTTCTGGTTGCAGAGTTTTTAGTTGCGGTGTTTCTAGTTGTGGAGTTTCTAGTTGTTGAGTTTCTAGTTGCCGAGTTTCTAGTTGCGAAGTCTCAAGTCGTGGAGTTTTTAGCTGTGGAGTTTTTAGTTGCGAAGCTTCAATTTGCGGAGTTTCTAGTTGCGGAGTTTCGAGTTGTGGAATTTGTAGTTGTGGAGTATATAGTTGTGGTGTTTCAAGTTGTGGAGTTTCTAGTGGCGGAGTTTCTAGTTGAAGAGTTTCTAGTTGCGGAGTTTTCTAGTTGTGGAGTTTATAGTTGTGGAGTTTCTACTTGTGGAGCTTCAAGTTGTGGAGTTTCTAGTTGTGGAGTTTCTAGTTGTGGAGTTTGTAGTTGTGGAGTATCTAGTTGTGGGCTTTCAAGTTGTGGAGTTTCTAGTTGTGGAGTTTCTAGTTGCGGAGTTTTCTAGTGGCGGAGTCTGTAGTTGTGGAGTTTCTAGTTGTGGAATTTGTAGTTACGGAGTTTCTAGTTGTGGAGCTTTTAGTTGAGGAGTCTCTAGTTGTTGAGTCTCTAGTTATGGAGTTTCTAGTTGCAGAGTTTCAAGTTGTGGAGTTTCTAGTTGCGGAGTCTCTTGTTGTGGAGTCTCTAGTTGTGGAGTTTCTAGTTGTGGAGTGTCTACTTGTGGAGTTTCTAGTTGTGGAGTTTCTAGCTGTGGAGTTTCTAGTTGCAGGGTTTCTAGTGTCGAAGTTTTCTAGTTGTGGAGTTTCTAGTTGCGGAGTTTCTAGTTGCGGAGTTTCAAGTTGTGGAGTTTCTAGTTGTGGAGTTTCTAGCTGTGGAGTTTCTGGCTCTGGAGCTTCTAGTTGCGGAGTTTCTAGTTGTGGAGTTTCTAGTTGTGAGGTTCGTAGTTGTGGAGTTTCTAGTTGTCGAGTTTCTAGTTGTGCAGTCTCTAGTTGTGGAGTTTCTAGTTGTGGGGTTCGTAGATGTGGGTTTCGTAGTTGTGGAGTTTCTAGTTGCGGAGTTTCAAGTTGTGTAGTTTCTCGTTGTGGAGTTTCCAGTTGTGGATTGTCTAGCTGTAGAGTTTCTAATTGCGGAGTTTTTAGTTGCGGAGTTTCTCGTTGTGAAGTTTCTAGTTGTGGAGTTTCTAGTTGTGGAGTCTGTAGTTGTGGAGTATCTATTTGTTGGGTTTCAAATTGTGGAGTTTCTAGTTGTGGAGTTTCTAGTTGTGGAGTTTCTAGTAGTTGAGTTTCTAGTTGCCGAGTTTCTAGTTGCGAAGTCTCAAGTCGTGGAGTTTTTAGCTGGGGAGTTTCTAGTGGCGGAGCTTCTATTTGCGGAGTTTCTAGTTGCGGAGTTTCTAGTTGTGGAATTTGTAGTTGTGGAGTATATAGTTGTGGTGTTTCAAGTTGTGGAGTTTCTAGTGGCGGAGTTTCTAGTTGCAGAGTTTCTAGTTGCGAAGTTTTCTAGTTGTGGAGTTTCTAGTTGCGGAGTTTCTAGTTGTGGAGCTTCAAGTTGTGGAGTTTCTAGTTGTGGAGTTTCTAGTTGTGGACTTTGTAGTTGTGGAGTATCTAGTTGTGGGCTTCCAAGTTGTGGAGTTTCTAGTTGTGGAGTTTCTAGTTGCGGAGTTTTCTAGTTGCGGAGTCTGTAGTTGTGGAGTTTCTAGTTGTGGAATTTCTAGTTATGGAGTTTCTAGTTGTGGAGCTTTTAGTTGAGGAGTCTCTAGTTGTTGAGTCTCTAGTTGTAGAATTTCTAGTTGTGGAGTTTCTAGTTGCAGAGTTTCAAGTTGTGGAGTTTCTAGTTGCGGAGTCTCTAGTTGTGGAATTTCTAGTTGTGGAGTTTCTAGTTGTGGAGTTTTGAGTTGTGGAGTTTTCTAGTTGTTGAGTCTCTAGTTGTGGAAGTTCTAGTTGTGGAGTTTCTAGTTGCGGAGTTTCTTGTTGCGGAGTTTCTAGATGTGGAGTTTCTAGTTGTGGAGTTTCTGGCTGTGGAGTTTCTAGTTGCGGAGTTTCTAGTTGTGGAGTTTCTAGTTGTGGGGTTCGTAGTTGTGGGGTTCGTAGTTGTGGAGTTTCTAGTTGCGGAGTTTCAAGTTGTGGAGTTTCTCGTTGTGGAGTTTCTAGTTGTGGAGTTTCTAGTTGTTGAGTTTCTGGTTGCCGAGTTTCTAGTTGCGAAGTCTCAAGTCGTGTAGTTTCTTGCTGCGGAGTTTCTAGTTGCGGAGCTTCTGGTTGTGGAATTTCTAGTTGTGGAGTTTCTAGTTGCAGACTTTCAAGTTGTGGAGTTTCTAGTTGCGGAGTCTCTAGTTGTGGAGTTTCTAGTTGTGGAGTTTCTAGTTGTGGAGTTTTGAGTTGTGGAGTTTTCTAGTTGTTGAGTCTCTAGTTGTGGAAGTTCTAGTTGTGGAGTTTCGAGTTGCGGAGTTTCTTGTTGCGGAGTTTCTAGATGTGGAGTTTCTAGTTGTGGAGTTTCTGGCTGTGGAGTTTCTAGTTGCGGAGTTTCTAGTTGTGGAGTTTCTAGTTGTGGGGTTCGTAGTTGTGGGGTTCGTAGTTGTGGAGTTTCTAGTTGCGGAGTTTCAAGTTGTGGAGTTTCTCGTTGTGGAGTTTCTAGTTGTGGAGTTTCTAGTTGTTGAGTTTCTGGTTGCCGAGTTTCTAGTTGCGAAGTCTCAAGACGTGTAGTTTCTTGCTGCGGAGTTTCTAGTTGCTGAGCTTCTGGTTGTGGAGTTTCTAGTTGCGGAGTCAGTAGTTGTGGAGTTTCTAGTTGTGGAGTTTCTAGTTGTAGATTTTCTAGCTGTGGAGTTTCTATTTGCAGAGTTTCTAGTTGCAGAGTTTCTAGTTGTGGATTTTCTAGCTGTGGAGTTTCTAGTTGCGGAGTTTCTGGTTGTGGAGTTTCTAGTTGTGGAGTTTCTAGTTGTGGAGTCTGTAGTTGTTGAGTTTCTGGTTGTGGAGTTTCTAGTTGCGGAGTTTTCTAGTTGCGGAGTCTGTAGTTGTGGAGTTTCTAGTTGTTGAATTTCTAGTTGTGGAGTCTCTAGTTGCGGAGTGAGTTTCTAGTTGCGGAGTCAGTAGTTGTGGAGTTTCTAGTTGTGGAGTTTCTAGTTGTGAATTTTCTAGCTGTGGAGTTTCTATTTGCGGAGTTTCTAGTTGCAGAGTTTCTAATTGTGGATTTTCTAGCTGTGGAATTTCTGGTTGCAGAGTTTTTAGTTGCGGTGTTTCTAGTTGTGGAGTTTCTAGTTGTTGAGTTTCTAGTTGCCGAGTTCTTTAGTTGCGAAGTCTTAAGTTGTAGAGTTTCTAGTGGCGGAGTTTCTAGTTGCAGAGTTTCTAGTTGCGAAGTTTTCTAGTTGTGGAGTTTCTAGTTGCGGAGTTCCTAGTTGTGGAGCTTCAAGATGTGAAGTTTCTAGTCGTGGAGTTTCTAGTTGTGGAGTTTGTAGTTGTGGAGTATCTAGTTGTGGGCTTTCAAGTTGTGGAGTTTCTAGTTGTGGAGTTTCTGGCTGTGGAGTTTCTAGTTGCGGAGTTTCTAGTTGTGGAGTTTCTAGTTGTGGGGTTCGTAGTTGTGGAGTTTCTAGTTACGGAGTTTCAAGTTGTGGAGTGTCTCGTTGTGGAGTTTCTAGTTGTGGAGTTTCTAGTTGTTGAGTTTCTGGTTGCCGAGTTTCTAGTTGCGAAGTCTCAAGTCGTGTAGTTTCTTGCTGCGGAGTTTCTAGTTGCGGAGCTTCTGGTTGTGGAGTTTCTAGTTGCGGAGTCAGTAGTTGTGGAGTTTCTAGTTGTGGAGTTTCTAGTTGTAGATTTTCTAGCTGTGGAGTTTCTATTTGCAGAGTTTCTAGTTGCAGAGTTTCTAGTTGTGGATTTTCTAGCTGTGGAGTTTCTAGTTGCGGAGTTTCTGGTTGTGGAGTTTCTAGTTGTGGAGTTTCTAGTTGTGGAGTCTGTAGTTGTGGAGTATCTATTAGTTGGGTTTGAAGTTGTTGAGTTTCTGGCTGTGGAGTTTCTAGTTGTGGAGTTTCTAGTTGTTGAGTTTCTGGTTGTGGAGTTTCTAGTTGCGGAGTTTTCTAGTTGCGGAGTCTGTAGTTGTGGAGTTTCTAGTTGTTGAATTTCTAGTTGTGGAGTCTCTAGTTGCGGAGTGAGTTTCTAGTTGCGGAGTCAGTAGTTGTGGAGTTTCTAGTTGTGGAGTTTCTAGTTGTGAATTTTCTAGCTGTGGAGTTTCTATTTGCGGAGTTTCTAGTTGCAGAGTTTCTAATTGTGGATTTTCTAGCTGTGGAATTTCTGGTTGCAGAGTTTTTAGTTGCGGTGTTTCTAGTTGTGGAGTTTCTAGTTGTTGAGTTTCTAGTTGCCGAGTTTGTAGTTGCGAAGTCTCAAGTCGTGGAGTTTTTAGCTGTGGAGTTTTTAGTTGCGAAGCTTCAATTTGCGGAGTTTCTAGTTGCGGAGTTTCGAGTTGTGGAATTTGTAGTTGTGGAGTATATAGTTGTGGTGTTTCAAGTTGTGGAGTTTCTAGTGGCGGAGTTTCTAGTTGAAGAGTTTCTAGTTGCGGAGTTTTCTAGTTGTGGAGTTTATAGTTGTGGAGTTTCTACTTGTGGAGCTTCAAGTTGTGGAGTTTCTAGTTGTGGAGTTTCTAGTTGTGGAGTTTGTAGTTGTGGAGTATCTAGTTGTGGGTTTTCAAGTTGTGGAGTTTCTAGTTGTGGAGTTTCTAGTTGCGGAGTTTTCTAGTGGCGGAGTCTGTAGTTGTGGAGTTTCTAGTTGTGGAATTTGTAGTTACGGAGTTTCTAGTTGTGGAGCTTTTAGTTGAGGAGTCTCTAGTTGTTGAGTCTCTAGTTATGGAGTTTCTAGTTGCAGAGTTTCAAGTTGTGGAGTTTCTAGTTGCGGAGTCTCTTGTTGTGGAGTCTCTAGTTGTGGAGTTTCTAGTTGTGGAGTGTCTACTTGTGGAGTTTCTAGTTGTGGAGTTTCTAGCTGTGGAGTTTCTAGTTGCAGGGTTTCTAGTGTCGAAGTTTTCTAGTTGTGGAGTTTCTAGTTGCGGAGTTTCTAGTTGCGGAGTTTCAAGTTGTGGAGTTTCTAGTTGTGGAGTTTCTAGCTGTGGAGTTTCTGGCTCTGGAGCTTCTAGTTGCGGAGTTTCTAGTTGTGGAGTTTCTAGTTGTGAGGTTCGTAGTTGTGGAGTTTCTAGTTGTCGAGTTTCTAGTTGTGCAGTCTCTAGTTGTGGAGTTTCTAGTTGTGGGGTTCGTAGATGTGGGTTTCGTAGTTGTGGAGTTTCTAGTTGCGGAGTTTCAAGTTGTGTAGTTTCTCGTTGTGGAGTTTCCAGTTGTGGATTGTCTAGCTGTAGAGTTTCTAATTGCGGAGTTTTTAGTTGCGGAGTTTCTCGTTGTGAAGTTTCTAGTTGTGGAGTTTCTAGTTGTGGAGTCTGTAGTTGTGGAGTATCTATTTGTTGGGTTTCAAATTGTGGAGTTTCTAGTTGTGGAGTTTCTAGTTGTGGAGTTTCTAGTAGTTGAGTTTCTAGTTGCCGAGTTTCTAGTTGCGAAGTCTCAAGTCGTGGAGTTTTTAGCTGGGAAGTTTCTAGTGGCGGAGCTTCTATTTGCGGAGTTTCTAGTTGCGGAGTTTCTAGTTGTGGAATTTGTAGTTGTGGAGTATATAGTTGTGGTGTTTCAAGTTGTGGAGTTTCTAGTGGCGGAGTTTCTAGTTGCAGAGTTTCTAGTTGCGAAGTTTCCTAGTTGTGGAGTTTCTAGTTGCGGAGTTTCTAGTTGTGGAGCTTCAAGTTGTGGAGTTTCTAGTTGTGGAGTTTCTAGTTGTGGACTTTGTAGTTGTGGAGTATCTAGTTGTGGGCTTCCAAGTTGTGGAGTTTCTAGTTGTGGAGTTTCTAGTTGCGGAGTTTTCTAGTTGCGGAGTCTGTAGTTGTGGAGTTTCTAGTTGTGGAATTTCTAGTTATGGAGTTTCTAGTTGTGGAGCTTTTAGTTGAGGAGTCTCTAGTTGTTGAGTCTCTAGTTGTGGAATTTCTAGTTGTGGAGTTTCTAGTTGCAGAGTTTCAAGTTGTGGAGTTTCTAGTTGCGGAGTCTCTAGTTGTGGAATTTCTAGTTGTGGAGTTTCTAGTTGTGGAGTTTTGAGTTGTGGAGTTTTCTAGTTGTTGAGTCTCTAGTTGTGGAAGTTCTAGTTGTGGAGTTTCTAGTTGTGGGGTTCGTAGTTGTGGAGTTTCTAGTTACGGAGTTTCAAGTTGTGGAGTGTCTCGTTGTGGAGTTTCTAGTTGTGGAGTTTCTAGTTGTTGAGTTTCTGGTTGCCGAGTTTCTAGTTGCGAAGTCTCAAGTCGTGTAGTTTCTTGCTGCGGAGTTTCTAGTTGCGGAGCTTCTGGTTGTGGAGTTTCTAGTTGCGGAGTCAGTAGTTGTGGAGTTTCTAGTTGTGGAGTTTCTAGTTGTAGATTTTCTAGCTGTGGAGTTTCTATTTGCAGAGTTTCTAGTTGCAGAGTTTCTAGTTGTGGATTTTCTAGCTGTGGAGTTTCTAGTTGCGGAGTTTCTGGTTGTGGAGTTTCTAGTTGTGGAGTTTCTAGTTGTGGAGTCTGTAGTTGTGGAGTATCTATTAGTTGGGTTTGAAGTTGTTGAGTTTCTGGCTGTGGAGTTTCTAGTTGTGGAGTTTCTAGTTGTTGAGTTTCTGGTTGTGGAGTTTCTAGTTGCGGAGTTTTCTAGTTGCGGAGTCTGTAGTTGTGGAGTTTCTAGTTGTTGAATTTCTAGTTGTGGAGTCTCTAGTTGCGGAGTGAGTTTCTAGTTGCGGAGTCAGTAGTTGTGGAGTTTCTAGTTGTGGAGTTTCTAGTTGTGAATTTTCTAGCTGTGGAGTTTCTATTTGCGGAGTTTCTAGTTGCAGAGTTTCTAATTGTGGATTTTCTAGCTGTGGAATTTCTGGTTGCAGAGTTTTTAGTTGCGGTGTTTCTAGTTGTGGAGTTTCTAGTTGTTGAGTTTCTAGTTGCCGAGTTTGTAGTTGCGAAGTCTCAAGTCGTGGAGTTTTTAGCTGTGGAGTTTTTAGTTGCGAAGCTTCAATTTGCGGAGTTTCTAGTTGCGGAGTTTCGAGTTGTGGAATTTGTAGTTGTGGAGTATATAGTTGTGGTGTTTCAAGTTGTGGAGTTTCTAGTGGCGGAGTTTCTAGTTGAAGAGTTTCTAGTTGCGGAGTTTTCTAGTTGTGGAGTTTATAGTTGTGGAGTTTCTACTTGTGGAGCTTCAAGTTGTGGAGTTTCTAGTTGTGGAGTTTCTAGTTGTGGAGTTTGTAGTTGTGGAGTATCTAGTTGTGGGTTTTCAAGTTGTGGAGTTTCTAGTTGTGGAGTTTCTAGTTGCGGAGTTTTCTAGTGGCGGAGTCTGTAGTTGTGGAGTTTCTAGTTGTGGAATTTGTAGTTACGGAGTTTCTAGTTGTGGAGCTTTTAGTTGAGGAGTCTCTAGTTGTTGAGTCTCTAGTTATGGAGTTTCTAGTTGCAGAGTTTCAAGTTGTGGAGTTTCTAGTTGCGGAGTCTCTTGTTGTGGAGTCTCTAGTTGTGGAGTTTCTAGTTGTGGAGTGTCTACTTGTGGAGTTTCTAGTTGTGGAGTTTCTAGCTGTGGAGTTTCTAGTTGCAGGGTTTCTAGTGTCGAAGTTTTCTAGTTGTGGAGTTTCTAGTTGCGGAGTTTCTAGTTGCGGAGTTTCAAGTTGTGGAGTTTCTAGTTGTGGAGTTTCTAGCTGTGGAGTTTCTGGCTCTGGAGCTTCTAGTTGCGGAGTTTCTAGTTGTGGAGTTTCTAGTTGTGAGGTTCGTAGTTGTGGAGTTTCTAGTTGTCGAGTTTCTAGTTGTGCAGTCTCTAGTTGTGGAGTTTCTAGTTGTGGGGTTCGTAGATGTGGGTTTCGTAGTTGTGGAGTTTCTAGTTGCGGAGTTTCAAGTTGTGTAGTTTCTCGTTGTGGAGTTTCCAGTTGTGGATTGTCTAGCTGTAGAGTTTCTAATTGCGGAGTTTTTAGTTGCGGAGTTTCTCGTTGTGAAGTTTCTAGTTGTGGAGTTTCTAGTTGTGGAGTCTGTAGTTGTGGAGTATCTATTTGTTGGGTTTCAAATTGTGGAGTTTCTAGTTGTGGAGTTTCTAGTTGTGGAGTTTCTAGTAGTTGAGTTTCTAGTTGCCGAGTTTCTAGTTGCGAAGTCTCAAGTCGTGGAGTTTTTAGCTGGGAAGTTTCTAGTGGCGGAGCTTCTATTTGCGGAGTTTCTAGTTGCGGAGTTTCTAGTTGTGGAATTTGTAGTTGTGGAGTATATAGTTGTGGTGTTTCAAGTTGTGGAGTTTCTAGTGGCGGAGTTTCTAGTTGCAGAGTTTCTAGTTGCGAAGTTTCCTAGTTGTGGAGTTTCTAGTTGCGGAGTTTCTAGTTGTGGAGCTTCAAGTTGTGGAGTTTCTAGTTGTGGAGTTTCTAGTTGTGGACTTTGTAGTTGTGGAGTATCTAGTTGTGGGCTTCCAAGTTGTGGAGTTTCTAGTTGTGGAGTTTCTAGTTGCGGAGTTTTCTAGTTGCGGAGTCTGTAGTTGTGGAGTTTCTAGTTGTGGAATTTCTAGTTATGGAGTTTCTAGTTGTGGAGCTTTTAGTTGAGGAGTCTCTAGTTGTTGAGTCTCTAGTTGTGGAATTTCTAGTTGTGGAGTTTCTAGTTGCAGAGTTTCAAGTTGTGGAGTTTCTAGTTGCGGAGTCTCTAGTTGTGGAATTTCTAGTTGTGGAGTTTCTAGTTGTGGAGTTTTGAGTTGTGGAGTTTTCTAGTTGTTGAGTCTCTAGTTGTGGAAGTTCTAGTTGTGGAGTTTCTAGTTGCGGAGTTTCTTGTTGCGGAGTTTCTAGATGTGGAGTTTCTAGTTGTGGAGTTTCTGGCTGTGGAGTTTCTAGTTGCGGAGTTTCTAGTTGTGGAGTTTCTAGTTGTGGGGTTCGTAGTTGTGGGGTTCGTAGTTGTGGAGTTTCTAGTTGCGGAGTTTCAAGTTGTGGAGTTTCTCGTTGTGGAGTTTCTAGTTGTGGAGTTTCTAGTTGTTGAGTTGCTGGTTGCCGAGTTTCTAGTTGCGAAGTCTCAAGTCGTGTAGTTTCTTGCTGCGGAGTTTCTAGTTGCGGAGCTTCTGGTTGTGGAATTTCTAGTTGTGGAGTTTCTAGTTGCAGACTTTCAAGTTGTGGAGTTTCTAGTTGCGGAGTCTCTAGTTGTGGAGTTTCTAGTTGTGGAGTTTCTAGTTGTGGAGTTTTGAGTTGTGGAGTTTTCTAGTTGTTGAGTCTCTAGTTGTGGAAGTTCTAGTTGTGGAGTTTCGAGTTGCGGAGTTTCTTGTTGCGGAGTTTCTAGATGTGGAGTTTCTAGTTGTGGAGTTTCTGGCTGTGGAGTTTCTAGTTGCGGAGTTTCTAGTTGTGGAGTTTCTAGTTGTGGGGTTCGTAGTTGTGGGGTTCGTAGTTGTGGAGTTTCTAGTTGCGGAGTTTCAAGTTGTGGAGTTTCTCGTTGTGGAGTTTCTAGTTGTGGAGTTTCTAGTTGTTGAGTTTCTGGTTGCCGAGTTTCTAGTTGCGAAGTCTCAAGTCGTGTAGTTTCTTGCTGCGGAGTTTCTAGTTGCGGAGCTTCTGGTTGTGGAGTTTCTAGTTGCGGAGTCAGTAGTTGTGGAGTTTCTAGTTGTGGAGTTTCTAGTTGTAGATTTTCTAGCTGTGGAGTTTCTATTTGCAGAGTTTCTAGTTGCAGAGTTTCTAGTTGTGGATTTTCTAGCTGTGGAGTTTCTAGTTGCGGAGTTTCTGGTTGTGGAGTTTCTAGTTGTGGAGTTTCTAGTTGTGGAGTCTGTAGTTGTTGAGTTTCTGGTTGTGGAGTTTCTAGTTGCGGAGTTTTCTAGTTGCGGAGTCTGTAGTTGTGGAGTTTCTAGTTGTTGAATTTCTAGTTGTGGAGTCTCTAGTTGCGGAGTGAGTTTCTAGTTGCGGAGTCAGTAGTTGTGGAGTTTCTAGTTGTGGAGTTTCTAGTTGTGAATTTTCTAGCTGTGGAGTTTCTATTTGCGGAGTTTCTAGTTGCAGAGTTTCTAATTGTGGATTTTCTAGCTGTGGAATTTCTGGTTGCAGAGTTTTTAGTTGCGGTGTTTCTAGTTGTGGAGTTTCTAGTTGTTGAGTTTCTAGTTGCCGAGTTCTTTAGTTGCGAAGTCTTAAGTTGTAGAGTTTCTAGTGGCGGAGTTTCTAGTTGCAGAGTTTCTAGTTGCGAAGTTTTCTAGTTGTGGAGTTTCTAGTTGCGGAGTTCCTAGTTGTGGAGCTTCAAGATGTGAAGTTTCTAGTCGTGGAGTTTCTAGTTGTGGAGTTTGTAGTTGTGGAGTATCTAGTTGTGGGCTTTCAAGTTGTGGAGTTTCTAGTTGTGGAGTTTCTAGTAGTTGAGTTTCTAGTTGCCGAGTTTCTAGTTGCGAAGTCTCAAGTCGTGGAGTTTTTAGCTGGGGAGTTTCTAGTTGCGGAGCTTCTATTTGCGGAGTTTCTAGTTGCGGAGTTTCTAGTTGTGGAATTTGTAGTTGTGGAGTATATAGTTGTGGTGTTTCAAGTCGTGGAGTTTCTAGTGGCGGAGTTTCTAGTTGCAGAGTTTCTAGTTGCGAAGTTTTCTAGTTGTGGAGTTTCTAGTTGCGGAGTTTCTAGTTGTGGAGTTTGTAGTTGTGGAGTATCTAGTTGTGGGCTTTCAAGTTGTGGAGTTTCAAGTTGTGGAGTTTCTAGTTGCGGAGTCTCTTGTTGTGGAGTCTCTAGTTGTGGAGTTTCTAGTTGTGGAGTGTCTACTTGTGGAGTTTCTAGTTGTGGAGTTTCTAGCTGTGGAGTTTTTAGTGGCAGGGTTTCTAGTGTCGAAGTTTTCTAGTTGTGGAGTTTCTAGTTGCGGAGTTTCTCGTTGCGGAGTTTCTAGTTGCGGAGTTTCAAGTTGTGGAGTTTCTAGTTGTGGAGTTTCTAGCTGTGGAGTTTCTGGCTCTGGAGCTTCTAGTTGCGGAGTTTCTAGTTGTGGTGTTTCTAGTTGTGGAGTTTCTAGTTGTTGAGTTTCTAGTTGCCGAGTTCTTTAGTTGCGAAGTCTTAAGTTGTAGAGTTTCTAGTGGCGGAGTTTCTAGTTGCAGAGTTTCTAGTTGCGAAGTTTTCTAGTTGTGGAGTTTCTAGTTGCGGAGTTCCTAGTTGTGGAGCTTCAAGTTGTGGAGTTTCTAGTAGTTGAGTTTCTAGTTGCCGAGTTTCTAGTTGCGAAGTCTCAAGTCGTGGAGTTTTTAGCTGGGGAGTTTCTAGTTGCGGAGCTTCTATTTGCGGAGTTTCTAGTTGCGGAGTTTCTAGTTGTGGAATTTGTAGTTGTGGAGTATATAGTTGTGGTGTTTCAAGTTGTGGAGTTTCTAGTGGCGGAGTTTCTAGTTGCAGAGTTTCTAGTTGCGAAGTTTTCTAGTTGTGGAGTTTCTAGTTGCGGAGTTTCTAGTTGTGGAGCTTCAAGTTGTGGAGTTTCTAGTTGTGGACTTTGTAGTTGTGGAGTATCTAGTTGTGGGCTTTCAAGTTGTGGAGTTTCTGGCTGTGGAGTTTCTAAGGTCGGAGTTTCGAGTTGTGGAGTTTCTAGTTGTGAGGTTCGTAGTTGTGGAGTTTCTAGTTGTCGAGTTTCTAGTTGTGGAGTCTCTAGTTGTGGAGTTTCTAATTGTGGGGTTCGTAGTTGTGGGGTTCGTAGTTGTGGAGTTTCTAGTTGCGGAGTTTCAAGTTGTGGAGTTTCTCGTTGTGGAGTTTCTAGTTGTGGATTGTCTAGATGTGGAGTTTCTAGTTGTGGAGTTTCTAGTTGTGGAGTTTCTATTTGTGGAGTTTTGAGTTGTGGAGTTTTCTAGTTGTTGAGTCTCTAGTTGTGGAAGTACTAGTTGTGAAGTTTGTAGTTGCGGAGTTTCTAGTTGCCGAGTTTCTAGTTGCGAAGTCTCAAGTCGTGGAGTTTTTAGCTGTGGAGTTTTTAGTTGCGAAGCTTCAATTTGCGGAGTTTCTAGTTGCGGAGTTTCGAGTTGTGGAATTTGTAGTTGTGGAGTATATAGTTGTGGTGTTTCAAGTTGTGGAGTTTCTAGTGGCGGAGTTTCTAGTTGAAGAGTTTCTAGTTGCGGAGTTTTCTAGTTGTGGAGTTTATAGTTGTGGAGTTTCTACTTGTGGAGCTTCAAGTTGTGGAGTTTCTAGTTGTGGAGTTTCTAGTTGTGGAGTTTGTAGTTGTGGAGTATCTAGTTGTGGGCTTTCAAGTTGTGGAGTTTCTAGTTGCGGAGTTTTCTAGTGGCGGAGTCTGTAGTTGTGGAGTTTCTAGTTGTGGAATTTCTAGTTACGGAGTTTCTAGTTGCGGAGCTTTTAGTTGAGGAGTCTCTAGTTGTTGAGTCTCTAGTTATGGAGTTTCTAGTTGCAGAGTTTCAAGTTGTGGAGTTTCTAGTTGCGGAGTCTCTTGTTGTGGAGTCTCTAGTTGTGGAGTTTCTAGTTGTGGAGTGTCTACTTGTGGAGTTTCTAGTTGCAGGGTTTCTAGTGTCGAAGTTTTCTAGTTGTGGAGTTTCTAGTTGCGGAGTTTCTAGTTGCGGAGTTTCAAGTTGGGGAGTTTCTAGTTGTGGAGTTTCTAGCTGTGGAGTTTCTGGCTCTGGAGCTTCTAGTTGCGGAGTTTCTAGTTGTGGAGTTTCTAGTTGTGAGGTTCGTAGTTGTGGAGTTTCTAGTTGTCGAGTTTCTAGTTGTGCAGTCTCTAGTTGTGGAGTTTCTAGTTGTGGGGTTCGTAGTTGTGGGGTTCGTAGTTGTGGAGTTTCTAGTTGCGGAGTTTCAAGTTGTGTAGTTTCTCGTTGTGGAGTTTCCAGTTGTGGATTGTCTAGCTGTAGAGTTTCTAGTTGCGGAGTTTTTAGTTGCGGAGTTTCTCGTTGTGAAGTTTCTAGTTTTAGAGTTTCTAGTTGTGGAGTCTGTAGTTGTGGAGTATCTATTTGTTGGGTTTCAAATTGTGGAGTTTCTAGTTGTGGAGTTTCTAGTTGTGGAGTTTCTAGTAGTTGAGTTTCTAGTTGCCGAGTTTCTAGTTGCGAAGTCTCAAGTCGTGGAGTTTTTAGCTGGGGAGTTTCTAGTTGCGGAGCTTCTATTTGCGGTGTTTCTAGTTGCGGAGTTTCTAGTTGTGGAATTTGTAGTTGTGGAGTATATAGTTGTGGTGTTTCAAGTTGTGGAGTTTCTAGTGGCGGAGTTTCTAGTTGCAGAGTTTCTAGTTGCGGAGTTTTCTAGTTGTGGAGTTTCTAGTTGCGAAGTTTCTAGTTGTGGAGCTTCAATTTGTGGAGTTTCTAGTTGTGGAGTTTCTAGTTGTGGACTTTGTAGTTGTGGAGTATCTAGTTGTGGGCTTCCAAGTTGTGGAGTTTCTAGTTGTGGAGTTTCTAGTTGCGGAGTTTTCTAGTTGCGGAGTCTGTAGTTGTGGAGTTTCTAGTTGTGGAATTTCTAGTTACGGAGTTTGTAGTTGTGGAGCTTTTAGTTGAGGAGTCTCTAGTTGTTGAGTCTCTAGTTGTGGAATTTCTAGTTGTCGAGTTTCTAGTTGCAGAGTTTCAAGTTGTGGAGTTTCTAGTTGCGGAGTCTCTAGTTGTGGAATTTCTAGTTGTGGAGTTTCTAGTTGTGGAGTTTTGAGTTGTGGAGTTTTCTAGTTGTTGAGTCTCTAGTTGTGGAAGTTCTAGTTGTGGAGTTTCTAGTTGCGGAGTTTCTTGTTGCGGAGTTTCTAGATGTGGAGTTTCTAGTTGTGGAGTTTCTGGCTGTGGAGTTTCTAGTTGCGGAGTTTCTAGTTGTGGATTTTCTAGTTGTGGGGTTCGTAGTTGTGGGGTTCGTAGTTGTGGAGTTTCTAGTTGCGGAGTTTCAAGTTGTGGAGTTTCTCGTTGTGGAGTTTCTAGTTGTGGAGTTTCTAGTTGTTGAGTTTCTGGTTGCCGAGTTTCTAGTTGCGAAGTCTCAAGTCGTGTAGTTTCTTGCTGCGGAGTTTCTAGTTGCGGAGCTTCTGGTTGTGGAATTTCTAGTTGTGGAGTTTCTAGTTGCAGAGTTTCAAGTTGTGGAGTTTCTAGTTGCGGAGTCTCTAGTTGTGGAGTTTCTAGTTGTGGAGTTTCTAGTTGTGGAGTTTTGAGTTGTGGAGTTTTCTAGTTGTTGAGTCTCTAGTTGTGGAAGTTCTTGTTGTGGAGTTTCTAGTTGCGGAGTTTCTTGTTGCGGAGTTTCTAGATGTGGAGTTTCTAGTTGTGGAGTTTCTGGCTGTGGAGTTTCTAGTTGCGGAGTTTCTAGTTGAGGAGTTTCTAGTTGTGGGGTTCGTAGTTGTGGGGTTCGTAGTTGTGGAGTTTCTAGTTGCGGAGTTTCAAGTTGTGGAGTTTCTCGTTGTGGAGTTTCTAGTTGTGGAGTTTCTAGTTGTTGAGTTTCTGGTTGCCGAGTTTCTAGTTGCGAAGTCTCAAGTCGTGTAGTTTCTTGCTGCGGAGTTTCTAGTTGCGGAGCTTCTGGTTGTGGAGTTTCTAGTTGCGGAGTCAGTAGTTGTGGAGTTTCTAGTTGTGGAGTTTCTAGTTGTAGATTTTCTAGCTGTAGAGTTTCTATTTGCAGAGTTTCTAGTTGCAGAGTTTCTAGTTGTGGATTTTCTAGCTGTGGAGTTTCTAGTTGCGGAGTTTCTGGTTGTGGAGTTTCTAGTTGTGGAGTTTCTAGTTGTGGAGTCTGTAGTTGTGGAGTATCTATTTGTTGGGTTTGAAGTTGTGGAGTTTCTGGCTGTGGAGTTTCTAGTTGTGGAGTTTCTAGTTGTTGATTTTCTGGTTGTGGAGTTTCTAGTTGCGGAGTTTTCTAGTTGCGGAGTCTGTAGTTGTGGAGTTTCTAGTTGTTGAATTTCTAGTTGTGGAGTCTCTAGTTGCGGAGTGAGTTTCTAGTTGCGGAGTCAGTAGTTGTGGAGTTTCTAGTTGTGGAGTTTCTAGTTGTGAATTTTCTAGCTGTGGAGTTTCTATTTGCGGAGTTTCTAGTTGCAGAGTTTCTAATTGTGGATTTTCTAGCTGTGGAATTTCTGGTTGCAGAGTTTTTAGTTGCGGTGTTTCTAGTTGTGGAGTTTCTAGTTGTTGAGTTTCTAGTTGCCGAGTTCTTTAGTTGCGAAGTCTTAAGTTGTAGAGTTTCTAGTGGCGGAGTTTCTAGTTGCAGAGTTTCTAGTTGCGAAGTTTTCTAGTTGTGGAGTTTCTAGTTGCGGAGTTCCTAGTTGTGGAGCTTCAAGTTGTGGAGTTTCTAGTCGTGGAGTTTCTAGTTGTGGAGTTTGTAGTTGTGGAGTATCTAGTTGTGGGCTTTCAAGTTGTGGAGTTTCTAGTTGTGGAGTTTCTATTTGCGGAGTTTTCTAGTTGCGGAGTCTGTAGTTGTGGAGTTATAGTTGTGGAAATTCTAGTTACGGAGTTTCTAGTTGTGGCGCTTTTAGTTGAGGAGTCTCTAGTTGTTGAGTCTCTAGTTGTGGAATTTCTAGTTGTGGAGTTTCTAGTTGCAGAGTTTCAAGTTGTGGAGTTTCTAGTTGCGGAGTCTCTATTTGTGGAGTTTCTAGTTGTGGAGTTTCTAGTTGTGGAGTTTTTAGTTGTGGAGTTTTCTAGTGTTTGAGTCTCTAGTTGTGGAAGTTCTAGTTGTGGAGTTTCTAGTTGCGGAGTTTCTTGTTGCGGAGCTTCTAGATGTGGAGTTTTTAGTTGTGGAGTTTCTGGCTGTGAACTTCCTAGTTGCGGAGTTTCTAGTGGTGGAGTTTCTAGTGGTGGGGTTCGTAGTTGTGGGGTTCGTAGTTGTGGAGTTTCTAGTTGCGGAGTTTCAAGTTGTGGAGTTTCTCGTTGTGGAATTTGTAGCTGTGGAGTATCTAGTTGTGGTGTTTCAAGTTGTGGAGTTTCTAGCTGTGGAGTTTCTAGTTGCGGAGTTTCTAGTTGCAGAGTTTCTAGTTGCAGAGTTTCTAGTTGCAGAGTTTGTAGTTGTGGAGTATCTAGTTGTGGACTTTCAAGATGTGGACTTTCTAGTTGAGGATTTTCTGGCTGTGGAATTTCTGATTGCAGAGTTTTTAGTTGCGGTGTTTCTAGTTGTGGAGTTTCTAGTTGTTGAGTTTCTAGTTGCCGAGTTCTTTAGTTGCGAAGTCTCAAGTTGTAGAGTTTCTAGCTGTTGAGTTTCTAGTTGCGGAGTTTCTAGTTGTGGAGTTTTTAGTTGTGGAGTCTCTAGTTGTGGAGTTTCTAGTTGTGGCGTGTCTACTCTTGGAGTTTCTAGTTGTGGAGTTTCTATTTGTAGTTTTTAGTTTTCGAGTTTGTAGTTGTAGAATTTCTAGTTGCAGAGTTCCTAGTTTTGGAGTATCTAGTTGCGTAGTGTCTAATTGTGCAGTCTCTGGTTTTGGAGTCTCTAGTTGTGGAGTTTCTGGTTGTGGAGTTTATTGTTGTGGAATTTCTAACTGTGGAGATTCTAGTTGCGGAGTTTCTAGTTGCAGAGTTTCTAGTTGTGGAGTTTCTAGTTGTGGAGTTTTAGTTGTGGAGTTTAAAGTTGTGGAATTTATAGGTGTGGAGTTTCTAGTTTTCGGGTTTCTAGTTACGGAGTTTCTAGTTTTGGTGTTTCTAGTTGTGGTGTTTCTAGTTGTGGAGCTTTTAGTTGAGGAGTCTCTAGTTGTTGAGTCTCTAGTTGTGGAAGTTCTAGTTGTGGAGTTTCTAGTGGCGCAGTTTCTAGTTGCAGAGTTTCTAGTTGCGGAGTTTTCTAGTTGTGGAGTTTCTAGTTGCGGAGTTTCTAGTTGTGGAGCTTCAAGTTGTGGAGTTTCTAGTTGTGGAGTTTCTAGTTGTGGAGTTTTTAGTTGTGGAGTATCTAGTTGTGGGCTTTCAAGTTGTGGAGTTTCTAGTTGTGGAGTTTCTAGTTGCGGAGTTTTCTAGTTGCGGAGTCTGTAGTTGTTGAGTTTCTAGTTGTGAAATTTCTAGTTACGGAGTTTCTAGTTGTGGAGCTTTTAGTTGAGGAGTCTCTAGTTGTTGAGTCTCTAGTTGTGGAATTTCTAGTTGTGGAGTTTCTAGTTGCAGAGTTTCAAGTTGTGGAGTTTCTAGTTGCGGAGTCTCTAGTTGTGGAGTTTCTAGTTGTGGAGTTTCTAGTTGTGGAGTTTTTAGTTGTGGAGTCTCTAGTTGTGGAGTCTCTAGTTGTGGAGTTTCTAGTTGTGGAGTGTCTACTTGTGGAGTTTCTAGTTGTGGAGTTTCTAGCTGTGGAGTTTCTAGTTTCAGGGTTTCTAGTTTCGGAGTTTTCTAGTTGTAGAGTTTCTAGCTTTGGAGTTTCTAGTTGCGGAGTTTGTAGTTGCGGAGTTTCTAGTTGCAGAGTTTCTAGTTGTGGAGATTCTAGTTGCCAAGTTTCTTGTTGCGAAGTCTCAAGTTGTGAAGTTTCTAGTTGTGGAATTTATAGTTGTGGAGAATCTAGTTGTGGAGTTTCTAGTTGGGGAGTTTCTAGTTGCGGAGTTTCTAGTTGTGGAGTTTCTAGTTGTGGAGTTTTAGTTTTGGAGTTTTCTAGTTGTAGAGTTTCTAGCTGTGGAGTTTCTAGTTGCGGAGTTTCTAGTTGTGGAGTTTTTAGTTGTGGAGTCTCTAGTTGTGGAGTTCCTAGTTGTGGAGTGTCTATTTGTGGAGTTTTTAGTTGTGGAGTTTCTATTTGTAGTTTTTAGTTTTCGAGTTTGTAGTTGTAGATTTTCTAATTGCAGAGTTCCTAGTTGTGGAGTTTCTAGTTGTGGAGTTTCTTGTTGGGGAGTTTCTAGTTGTGAAGTTTCTAATTGTGGATTTTCTAGTTGCAGAGTTCCTAGTTTTGGAGTATCTAGTTGCGGAGTCTCTAATTGTGCAGTCTCTAGTTTTGGAGTCTCTAGTTGTGGAGTTTCTGGTTGTGGAGTTTATAGTTGTGGAATTTCTAGTTACGGAGTTTGTAGTTGTGGAGCTTTTAGTTGAGGAGTCTCTAGTTGTTGAGTCTCTAGTTGTGGAATTTCTAGTTGTCGAGTTTCTAGTTGCAGAGTTTCAAGTTGTGGAGTTTCTAGTTGCGGAGTCTCTAGTTGTGGAATTTCTAGTTGTGGAGTTTCTAGTTGTGGAGTTTTGAGTTGTGGAGTTTTCTAGTTGTTGAGTCTCTAGTTGTGGAAGTTCTAGTTGTGGAGTTTCTAGTTGCGGAGTTTCTTGTTGCGGAGTTTCTAGATGTGGAGTTTCTAGTTGTGGAGTTTCTGGCTGTGGAGTTTCTAGTTGCGGAGTTTCTAGTTGTGGATTTTCTAGTTGTGGAGTTTCTAGTTGTGGAGTTTTTAGTTGTGGAGTATCTAGTTGTGGGCTTTCAAGTTGTGGAGTTTCTAGTTGTGGAGTTTCTAGTTGCGGAGTTTTCTAGTTGCGGAGTCTGTAGTTGTTGAGTTTCTAGTTGTGAAATTTCTAGTTACGGAGTTTCTAGTTGTGGAGCTTTTAGTTGAGGAGTCTCTAGTTGTTGAGTCTCTAGTTGTGGAATTTCTAGTTGTGGAGTTTCTAGTTGCAGAGTTTCAAGTTGTGGAGTTTCTAGTTGCGGAGTCTCTAGTTGTGGAGTTTCTAGTTGTGGAGTTTCCAGTTGTGGAGTTTTTAGTTGTGGAGTCTCTAGTTGTGGAGTCTCTAGTTGTGGAGTTTCTAGTTGTGGAGTGTCTACTTGTGGAGTTTCTAGTTGTGGAGTTTCTAGCTGTGAAGTTTCTAGTTTCAGGGTTTCTAGTTTCGGAGTTTTCTAGTTGTAGAGTTTCTTGCTTTGGAGTTTCTAGTTGCGGAGTTTGTAGTTGCGGAGTTTCTAGTTGCAGAGTTTCTAGTTGTGGAGATTCTAGTTGCCAAGTTTCTTGTTGCGAAGTCTCAAGTTGTGAAGTTTCTAGTTGTGGAATTTATAGTTGTGGAGAATCTAGTTGTGGAGTTTCTAGTTGGGGAGTTTCTAGTTGCGGAGTTTCTAGTTGTGGAGTTTCTAGTTGTGGAGTTTTAGTTGTGGAGTTTTCTAGTTGTAGAGTTTCTAGCTGTGGAGTTTCTAGTTGCGGAGTTTCTAGTTGTGGAGTTTTTAGTTGTGGAGTCTCTAGTTGTGGAGTTCCTAGTTGTGGAGTGTCTATTTGTGGAGTTTTTAGTTGTGGAGTTTCTATTTGTAGTTTTTAGTTTTCGAGTTTGTAGTTGTAGATTTTCTAATTGCAGAGTTCCTAGTTGTGGAGTTTCTAGTTGTGGAGTTTCTTGTTGGGGAGTTTCTAGTTGTGAAGTTTCTAATTGTGGATTTTCTAGTTGCAGAGTTCCTAGTTTTGGAGTATCTAGTTGCGGAGTCTCTAATTGTGCAGTCTCTAGTTTTGGAGTCTCTAGTTGTGGAGTTTCTGGTTGTGGAGTTTATAGTTGTGGAATTTCTAGTTACGGAGTTTGTAGTTGTGGAGCTTTTAGTTGAGGAGTCTCTAGTTGTTGAGTCTCTAGTTGTGGAATTTCTAGTTGTCGAGTTTCTAGTTGCAGAGTTTCAAGTTGTGGAGTTTCTAGTTGCGGAGTCTCTAGTTGTGGAATTTCTAGTTGTGGAGTTTCTAGTTGTGGAGTTTTGAGTTGTGGAGTTTTCTAGTTGTTGAGTCTCTAGTTGTGGAAGTTCTAGTTGTGGAGTTTCTAGTTGCGGAGTTTCTTGTTGCGGAGTTTCTAGATGTGGAGTTTCTAGTTGTGGAGTTTCTGGCTGTGGAGTTTCTAGTTGCGGAGTTTCTAGTTGTGGATTTTCTAGTTGTGGGGTTCGTAGTTGTGGGGTTCGTAGTTGTGGAGTTTCTAGTTGCGGAGTTTCAAGTTGTGGAGTTTCTCGTTGTGGAGTTTCTAGTTGTGGAGTTTCTAGTTGTTGAGTTTCTGGTTGCCGAGTTTCTAGTTGCGAAGTCTCAAGTCGTGTAGTTTCTTGCTGCGGAGTTTCTAGTTGCGGAGCTTCTGGTTGTGGAATTTCTAGTTGTGGAGTTTCTAGTTGCAGAGTTTCAAGTTGTGGAGTTTCTAGTTGCGGAGTCTCTAGTTGTGGAGTTTCTAGTTGTGGAGTTTCTAGTTGTGGAGTTTTGAGTTGTGGAGTTTTCTAGTTGTTGAGTCTCTAGTTGTGGAAGTTCTAGTTGTGGAGTTTCTAGTTGCGGAGTTTCTTGTTGCGGAGTTTCTAGATGTGGAGTTTCTAGTTGTGGAGTTTCTGGCTGTGGAGTTTCTAGTTGCGGAGTTTCTAGTTGAGGAGTTTCTAGTTGTGGGGTTCGTAGTTGTGGGGTTCGTAGTTGTGGAGTTTCTAGTTGCGGAGTTTCAAGTTGTGGAGTTTCTCGTTGTGGAGTTTCTAGTTGTGGAGTTTCTAGTTGTTGAGTTTCTGGTTGCCGAGTTTCTAGTTGCGAAGTCTCAAGTCGTGTAGTTTCTTGCTGCGGAGTTTCTAGTTGCGGAGCTTCTGGTTGTGGAGTTTCTAGTTGCGGAGTCAGTAGTTGTGGAGTTTCTAGTTGTGGAGTTTCTAGTTGTAGATTTTCTAGCTGTAGAGTTTCTATTTGCAGAGTTTCTAGTTGCAGAGTTTCTAGTTGTGGATTTTCTAGCTGTGGAGTTTCTAGTTGCGGAGTTTCTGGTTGTGGAGTTTCTAGTTGTGGAGTTTCTAGTTGTGGAGTCTGTAGTTGTGGAGTATCTATTTGTTGGGTTTGAAGTTGTGGAGTTTCTGGCTGTGGAGTTTCTAGTTGTGGAGTTTCTAGTTGTTGATTTTCTGGTTGTGGAGTTTCTAGTTGCGGAGTTTTCTAGTTGCGGAGTCTGTAGTTGTGGAGTTTCTAGTTGTTGAATTTCTAGTTGTGGAGTCTCTAGTTGCGGAGTGAGTTTCTAGTTGCGGAGTCAGTAGTTGTGGAGTTTCTAGTTGTGGAGTTTCTAGTTGTGAATTTTCTAGCTGTGGAGTTTCTATTTGCGGAGTTTCTAGTTGCAGAGTTTCTAATTGTGGATTTTCTAGCTGTGGAATTTCTGGTTGCAGAGTTTTTAGTTGCGGTGTTTCTAGTTGTGGAGTTTCTAGTTGTTGAGTTTCTAGTTGCCGAGTTCTTTAGTTGCGAAGTCTTAAGTTGTAGAGTTTCTAGTGGCGGAGTTTCTAGTTGCAGAGTTTCTAGTTGCGAAGTTTTCTAGTTGTGGAGTTTCTAGTTGCGGAGTTCCTAGTTGTGGAGCTTCAAGTTGTGGAGTTTCTAGTCGTGGAGTTTCTAGTTGTGGAGTTTGTAGTTGTGGAGTATCTAGTTGTGGGCTTTCAAGTTGTGGAGTTTCTAGTTGTGGAGTTTCTATTTGCGGAGTTTTCTAGTTGCGGAGTCTGTAGTTGTGGAGTTATAGTTGTGGAAATTCTAGTTACGGAGTTTCTAGTTGTGGCGCTTTTAGTTGAGGAGTCTCTAGTTGTTGAGTCTCTAGTTGTGGAATTTCTAGTTGTGGAGTTTCTAGTTGCAGAGTTTCAAGTTGTGGAGTTTCTAGTTGCGGAGTCTCTATTTGTGGAGTTTCTAGTTGTGGAGTTTCTAGTTGTGGAGTTTTTAGTTGTGGAGTTTTCTAGTGTTTGAGTCTCTAGTTGTGGAAGTTCTAGTTGTGGAGTTTCTAGTTGCGGAGTTTCTTGTTGCGGAGCTTCTAGATGTGGAGTTTTTAGTTGTGGAGTTTCTGGCTGTGAACTTCCTAGTTGCGGAGTTTCTAGTTGTGGAGTTTCTAGTGGTGGGGTTCGTAGTTGTGGGGTTCGTAGTTGTGGAGTTTCTAGTTGCGGAGTTTCAAGTTGTGGAGTTTCTCGTTGTGGAATTTGTAGCTGTGGAGTATCTAGTTGTGGTGTTTCAAGTTGTGGAGTTTCTAGCTGTGGAGTTTCTAGTTGCGGAGTTTCTAGTTGCAGAGTTTCTAGTTGCAGAGTTTCTAGTTGCAGAGTTTGTAGTTGTGGAGTATCTAGTTGTGGACTTTCAAGATGTGGACTTTCTAGTTGAGGATTTTCTGGCTGTGGAATTTCTGGTTGCAGAGTTTTTAGTTGCGGTGTTTCTAGTTGTGGAGTTTCTAGTTGTTGAGTTTCTAGTTGCCGAGTTCTTTAGTTGCGAAGTCTCAAGTTGTAGAGTTTCTAGCTGTTGAGTTTCTAGTTGCGGAGTTTCTAGTTGTGGAGTTTTTAGTTGTGGAGTCTCTAGTTGTGGAGTTTCTAGTTGTGGCGTGTCTACTCTTGGAGTTTCTAGTTGTGGAGTTTCTATTTGTAGTTTTTAGTTTTCGAGTTTGTAGTTGTAGAATTTCTAGTTGCAGAGTTCCTAGTTTTGGAGTATCTAGTTGCGTAGTGTCTAATTGTGCAGTCTCTGGTTTTGGAGTCTCTAGTTGTGGAGTTTCTGGTTGTGGAGTTTATTGTTGTGGAATTTCTAACTGTGGAGATTCTAGTTGCGGAGTTTCTAGTTGCAGAGTTTCTAGTTGTGGAGTTTCTAGTTGTGGAGTTTTAGTTGTGGAGTTTAAAGTTGTGGAATTTATAGGTGTGGAGTTTCTAGTTTTCGGGTTTCTAGTTACGGAGTTTCTAGTTTTGGTGTTTCTAGTTGTGGTGTTTCTAGTTGTGGAGCTTTTAGTTGAGGAGTCTCTAGTTGTTGAGTCTCTAGTTGTGGAAGTTCTAGTTGTGGAGTTTCTAGTGGCGCAGTTTCTAGTTGCAGAGTTTCTAGTTGCGGAGTTTTCTAGTTGTGGAGTTTCTAGTTGCGGAGTTTCTAGTTGTGGAGCTTCAAGTTGTGGAGTTTCTAGTTGTGGAGTTTCTAGTTGTGGAGTTTTTAGTTGTGGAGTATCTAGTTGTGGGCTTTCAAGTTGTGGAGTTTCTAGTTGTGGAGTTTCTAGTTGCGGAGTTTTCTAGTTGCGGAGTCTGTAGTTGTTGAGTTTCTAGTTGTGAAATTTCTAGTTACGGAGTTTCTAGTTGTGGAGCTTTTAGTTGAGGAGTCTCTAGTTGTTGAGTCTCTAGTTGTGGAATTTCTAGTTGTGGAGTTTCTAGTTGCAGAGTTTCAAGTTGTGGAGTTTCTAGTTGCGGAGTCTCTAGTTGTGGAGTTTCTAGTTGTGGAGTTTCTAGTTGTGGAGTTTTTAGTTGTGGAGTCTCTAGTTGTGGAGTCTCTAGTTGTGGAGTTTCTAGTTGTGGAGTGTCTACTTGTGGAGTTTCTAGTTGTGGAGTTTCTAGCTGTGGAGTTTCTAGTTTCAGGGTTTCTAGTTTCGGAGTTTTCTAGTTGTAGAGTTTCTAGCTTTGGAGTTTCTAGTTGCGGAGTTTGTAGTTGCGGAGTTTCTAGTTGCAGAGTTTCTAGTTGTGGAGATTCTAGTTGCCAAGTTTCTTGTTGCGAAGTCTCAAGTTGTGAAGTTTCTAGTTGTGGAATTTATAGTTGTGGAGAATCTAGTTGTGGAGTTTCTAGTTGGGGAGTTTCTAGTTGCGGAGTTTCTAGTTGTGGAGTTTCTAGTTGTGGAGTTTTAGTTGTGGAGTTTTCTAGTTGTAGAGTTTCTAGCTGTGGAGTTTCTAGTTGCGGAGTTTCTAGTTGTGGAGTTTTTAGTTGTGGAGTCTCTAGTTGTGGAGTTTCTAGTTGTGGAGTGTCTATTTGTGGAGTTTTTAGTTGTGGAGTTTCTATTTGTAGTTTTTAGTTTTCGAGTTTGTAGTTGTAGATTTTCTAATTGCAGAGTTCCTAGTTGTGGAGTTTCTAGTTGTGGAGTTTCTTGTTGGGGAGTTTCTAGTTGTGAAGTTTCTAATTGTGGATTTTCTAGTTGCAGAGTTCCTAGTTTTGGAGTATCTAGTTGCGGAGTCTCTAATTGTGCAGTCTCTAGTTTTGGAGTCTCTAGTTGTGGAGTTTCTGGTTGTGGAGTTTATAGTTGTGGAATTTCTAACTGTAGAGATTCTAGTTGCGGAGTTTGTAGTTGCAGAGTTTCTAGTTGTGGAGTTTCTAGTTGTGGAGTTTTAGTTGTGGAGTTTAAAGTTGTGGAATTTATAGGTGTGGAGTTTCTAGTTGTGGAGTTTCTAGTTTTCGGGTTTCTAGTTACGGAGTTTCTAGTTGTGGAGTTTCTAGTTGTGGAGTTTCTAGTTGTGGAGCTTTTAGTTGAGGAGTCTCTAGTTGTTGAGTCTCTAGTTGTGGAAGTTCTAGTTGTGGAGTTTCTAGTTGCGGAGTTTCTTGTTGCGGAGTTTCTAGATGTGGAGTTTCTAGTTGTGGAGTTTCTGGCTGTGGAGTTTCTAAGGTCGGAGTTTCGAGTTGTGGAGTTTCTAGTTGTGAGGTTCGTAGTTGTGGAGTTTCTAGTTGTCGAGTTTCTAGTTGTGTCTCTAGTTGTGGAGTTTCTAATTGTGGGGTTCGTAGTTGTGGGGTTCGTAGATGTGTTGTTTCTAGTTGCGGAGTTTCAAGTTGTGGAGTTTCTCGTTGTGGAGTTTCTAGTTGTGGATTGTCTAGCTGTGGAGTTTCTGGTTGCGGAGTTTTTAGTTGCGGAGTTTCTCGTTGCGGAGTCTCTAGTTGTGGAGTTTCTAGTTGTGGAGTTTCTATTTGTGGAGTTTTAAGTTGTGGAGTTTTCTAGTTGTTGAGTCTCTAGTTGTGGAAGTACTAGTTGTGAAGTTTCTAGTTGCGGAGTTTCTAGTTGCCGAGTTTCTAGTTGCGAAGTCTCAAGTCGTGGAGTTTTTAGCTGTGGAGTTTCTAGTTGCGGAGCTTCAATTTGCGGAGTTTCTAGTTGCGGAGTTTCGAGTTGTGGAATTTGTAGTTGTGGAGTATATAGTTGTGGTGTTTCAAGTTGTGGAGTTTCTAGTGGCGGAGTTTCTAGTTGAAGAGTTTCTAGTTGCGGAGTTTTCTAGTTGTGGAGTTTCTAGTTGTGGAGTTTCTAGTTGTGGAGCTTCAAGTTGTGGAGTTTCTAGTTGTGGAGTTTCTAGTTGTGGAGTTTGTAGTTGTGGAGTATGTAGTTGTGGGCTTTCAAGTTGTGGAGTTTCTAGTTGTGGAGTTTCTAGTTGCGGAGTTTTCTAGTGGCGGAGTCTGTAGTTGTGGAGTTTCTAGTTGTGGAATTTCTAGTTACGGAGTTTCTAGTTGTGGAGCTTTTAGTTGAGGAGTCTCTAGTTGTTGAGTCTCTAGTTGTGGAGTTACTAGTTGCAGAGTTTCAAGTTGTGGAGTTTCTAGTTGCGGAGTCTCTAGTTGTGGAGTCTCTAGTTGTGGAGTTTCTAGTTGTGGAGTGTCTACTTGTGGAGTTTCTAGTTGTGGAGTTTCTAGCTGTGGAGTTTCTAGTTGCAGGGTTTCTAGTGTCGAAGTTTTCTAGTTGTGGAGTTTCTAGTTGCGGAGTTTCTAGTTGCGGAGTTTCAAGTTGTGGAGTTTCTAGTTGTGGAGTTTCTAGCTGTGGAGTTTCTGGCTCTGGAACTTCTAGTTGCGGAGTTTCTAGTTGTGGAGTTTCTAGTTGTGAGGTTCGTAGTTGTGGAGTTCCTTGTTGTCGAGTTTCTAGTTGTGCAGTCTCTAGTTGTGGAGTTTCTAGTTGTGGGGTTTCGTAGTTGTGGGGTTCGTAGTTGTGGAGTTTCTAGTTGCGGAGTTTCAAGTTGTGTAGTTTCTCGTTGTGGAGTTTCTAGTTGTGGAGTTTCTAGTTGTTGAGTTTCTGGTTGCCGACTTTTTAGTTGCGAAGTCTCAAGTCGTGTAGTTTCTTGCTGCGGAGTTTCTAGTTGCGGAGCTTCTGGTTGCGGAATTTCTAGTTGCGGAGTTTCTAGTTGTGGAATTTGTAGCTGTGGAGTATCTAGTTGTGGTGTTTCAAGTTGTGGAGTTTCTAGCTGTGGAGTTTCTAGTTGCGGAGTTTCTAGTTGCAGAGTTTCTAGTTGCAGAGTTTCTAGTTGCAGAGTTTGTAGTTGTGGAGTATCTAGTTGTGGACTTTCAAGATGTGGACTTTCTAGTTGTGGATTTTCTGGCTGTGGAATTTCTGGTTGCAGAGTTTTTAGTTGCGGTGTTTCTAGTTGTGGAGTTTCTAGTTGTTGAGTTTCTAGTTGCCGAGTTCTTTAGTTGCGAAGTCTCAATTTGTAGAGTTTCTAGCTGTTGAGTTTCTAGTTGCGGAGTTTCTAGTTGTGGAGTTTTTAGTTGTGGAGTCTCTAGTTGTGGAGTTTCTAGTTGTGGCGTGTCTACTCTTGGAGTTTCTAGTTGTGGAGTTTCTATTTGTAGTTTTTAGTTTTCGAGTTTGTAGTTGTAGAATTTCTAGTTGCAGAGTTCCTAGTTTTGGAGTATCTAGTTGCGTAGTGTCTAATTGTGCAGTCTCTAGTTTTGGAGTCTCTAGTTGTGGAGTTTCTGGTTGTGGAGTTTATTGTTGTGGAATTTCTAACTGTGGAGATTCTAGTTGCGGAGTTTCTAGTTGCAGAGTTTCTAGTTGTGGAGTTTCTAGTTGTGGAGTTTTAGTTGTGGAGTTTAAAGTTGTGGAATTTATAGGTGTGGAGTTTCTAGTTTTCGGGTTTCTAGATACGGAGTTTCTAGTTTTGGTGTTTCTAGTTGTGGTGTTTCTAGTTGTGGAGCTTTTAGTTGAGGAGTCTCTAGTTGTTGAGTCTCTAGTTGTGGAAGTTCTAGTTGTGGAGTTTCTAGTGGCGCAGTTTCTAGTTGCAGAGTTTCTAGTTGCGGAGTTTTCTAGTTGTGGAGTTTCTAGTTGCGGAGTTTCTAGTTGTGGAGCTTCAAGTTGTGGAGTTTCTAGTTGTGGAGTTTCTAGTTGTGGAGTTTTTAGTTGTGGAGTATCTAGTTGTGGGCTTTCAAGTTGTGGAGTTTCTAGTTGTGGAGTTTCTAGTTGCGGAGTTTTCTAGTTACGGAGTCTGTAGTTGTTGAGTTTCTAGTTGTGAAATTTCTAGTTACGGAGTTTCTAGTTGTGGAGCTTTTAGTTGAGGAGTCTCTAGTTGTTGAGTCTCTAGTTGTGGAATTTCTAGTTGTGGAGTTTCTAGTTGCAGAGTTTCAAGTTGTGGAGTTTCTAGTTGCGGAGTCTCTAGTTGTGGAGTTTCTAGTTGTGGAGTTTCTAGTTGTGGAGTTTTTAGTTGTGGAGTCTCTAGTTGTGGAGTCTCTAGTTGTGGAGTTTCTAGTTGTGGAGTGTCTACTTGTGGAGTTTCTAGTTGTGGAGTTTCTAGCTGTGGAGTTTCTAGTTGCAGGGTTTCTAGTTTCGGAGTTTTCTAGTTGTAGAGTCTCTAGCTTTGGAGTTTCTAGTTGCGGAGTTTGTAGTTGCGGAGTTTCTAGTTGCAGAGTTTCTAGTTGTGGAGATTCTAGTTGCCAAGTTTCTTGTTGCGAAGTCTCAAGTTGTGAAGTTTCTAGTTGTGGAATTTATAGTTGTGGAGAATCTAGTTGTGGAGTTTCTAGTTGGGGAGTTTCTAGTTGCGGAGTTTCTAGTTGTGGAGTTTCTAGTTGTGGAGTTTTAGTTGTGGAGTTTTCTAGTTGTAGAGTTTCTAGCTGTGGAGTTTCTAGTTGCGGAGTTTCTAGTTGTGGAGTTTTTAGTTGTGGAGTCTCTAGTTGTGGAGTTTCTAGTTGTGGAGTGTCTATTTGTGGAGTTTTTAGTTGTGGAGTTTCTATTTGTAGTTTTTAGTTTTCGAGTTTGTAGTTGTAGATTTTCTAATTGCAGAGTTCCTAGTTGTGGAGTTCCTAGTTTTGGAGTATCTAGTTGCGGAGTCTCTAATTGTGCAGTCTCTAGTTTTGGAGTCTCTAGTTGTGGAGTTTCTGGTTGTGGAGTTTATAGTTGTGGAATTTCTAACTGTAGAGATTCTAGTTGCGGAGTTTGTAGTTGCAGAGTTTCTAGTTGTGGAGTTTCTAGTTGTGGAGTTTTAGTTGTGGAGTTTAAAGTTGTGGAATTTATAGGTGTGGAGTTTCTAGTTGTGGAGTTTCTAGTTTTCGGGTTTCTAGTTATGGAGTTTCTAGTTGTGGAGTTTCTAGTTGTGGAGTTTCTAGTTGTGGAGCTTTTAGTTGAGGAGTCTCTAGTTGTTGAGTCTCTAGTTGTGGAAGTTCTAGTTGTGGAGTTTCTAGTTGCGGAGTTTCTTGTTGCGGAGTTTCTAGATGTGGAGTTTCTAGTTGTGGAGTTTCTGGCTGTGGAGTTTCTAAGGTCGGAGTTTCGAGTTGTGGAGTTTCTAGTTGTGAGGTTCGTAGTTGTGGAGTTTCTAGTTGTCGAGTTTCTAGTTGTGTCTCTAGTTGTGGAGTTTCTAATTGTGGGGTTCGTAGTTGTGGGGTTCGTAGATGTGGAGTTTCTAGTTGCGGAGTTTCAAGTTGTGGAGTTTCTCGTTGTGGAGTTTCTAGTTGTGGATTGTCTAGCTGTGGAGTTTCTGGTTGCGGAGTTTTTAGTTGCGGAGTTTCTCGTTGCGGAGTCTCTAGTTGTGGAGTTTCTAGTTGTGGAGTTTCTATTTGTGGAGTTTTAAGTTGTGGAGTTTTCTAGTTGTTGAGTCTCTAGTTGTGGAAGTACTAGTTGTGAAGTTTCTAGTTGCGGAGTTTCTAGTTGCCGAGTTTCTAGTTGCGAAGTCTCAAGTCGTGGAGTTTTTAGCTGTGGAGTTTCTAGTTGCGGAGCTTCAATTTGCGGAGTTTCTAGTTGCGGAGTTTCGAGTTGTGGAATTTGTAGTTGTGGAGTATATAGTTGTGGTGTTTCAAGTTGTGGAGTTTCTAGTGGCGGAGTTTCTAGTTGAAGAGTTTCTAGTTGCGGAGTTTTCTAGTTGCGGAGTTTCTAGTTGTGGAGTTTCTAGTTGTGGAGCTTCAAGTTGTGGAGTTTCTAGTTGTGGAGTTTCTAGTTGTGGAGTTTGTAGTTGTGGAGTATGTAGTTGTGGGCTTTCAAGTTGTGGAGTTTCTAGTTGTGGAGTTTCTAGTTGCGGAGTTTTCTAGTGGCGGAGTCTGTAGTTGTGGAGTTTCTAGTTGTGGAATTTCTAGTTACGGAGTTTCTAGTTGTGGAGCTTTTAGTTGAGGAGTCCCTAGTTGTTGAGTCTCTAGTTGTGGAGTTACTAGTTGCAGAGTTTCAAGTTGTGGAGTTTCTAGTTGCGGAGTCTCTAGTTGTGGAGTCTCTAGTTGTGGAGTTTCTAGTTGTAGAGTGTCTACTTGTGGAGTTTCTAGTTGTGGAGTTTCTAGCTGTGGAGTTTCTAGTTGCAGGGTTTCTAGTGTCGAAGTTTTCTAGTTGTGGAGTTTCTAGTTGCGGAGTTTCTAGTTGCGGAGTTTCAAGTTGTGGAGTTTCTAGTTGTGGAGTTTCTAGCTGTGGAGTTTCTGGCTCTGGAGCTTCTAGTTGCGGAGTTTCTAGTTGTGGAGTTTCTAGTTGTGAGGTTCGTAGTTGTGGAGTTCCTTGTTGTCGAGTTTCTAGTTGTGCAGTCTCTAGTTGTGGAGTTTCTAGTTGTGGGGTTTCGTAGTTGTGGGGTTCGTAGTTGTGGAGTTTCTAGTTGCGGAGTTTCAAGTTGTGTAGTTTCTCGTTGTGGAGTTTCCAGTTGTGGATTGTCTAGCTGTGGAGTTTCTAGTTGCGGAGTTTTTAGTTGCGGAGTTTCTCGTTGTGAAGTCTCTAGTTGTGGAGTTTCTAGTTGTGGAGTCTGTAGTTGTGGAGTATCTATTTGTTGGGTTTCAACTTGTGGAGTTTCTAGTTGTGGAGTTTCTACTTGTGGAGTTTCTAGTAGTTGAGTTTCTAGTTGCCGAGTTTCTAGTTGCGAAGTCTCAAGTCGTGGAGTTTTTAGCTGGGGAGTTTCTAGTTGCGGAGCTTCTATTTGCGGAGTTTCTAGTTGCGGAGTTTCTAGTTGTGGAATTTGTAGTTGTGGAGTATATAGTTGTGGTGTTTCAAGTTGTGGAGTTTCTAGTGGCGGAGTTTCTAATTGCAGAGTTTCTAGTTGCGAAGTTTTCTAGTTGTGGAGTTTCTAGTTGCGGAGTTTCTAGTTGTGGAGTTTGTAGTTGTGGAGTATCTAGTTGTGGGCTTTCAAGTTGTGGAGTTTCTAGTTGTGGAGTTTCTAGTTGGGGAGTTTTCTAGTGGCGGAGTCTGTAGTTGTGGAGTTTCTAGTTGTGGAATTTCTAGTTACGGAGTTTCTAGTTTTGGAGCTTTTAGTTGAGGAGTCTCTAGTTGTTGAGTCTCTAGTTGTGGAGTTTCTAGTTGCAGAGTTTCAAGTTGTGGAGTTTGTAGTTGCGGAGTCTCTTGTTGTGGAGTCTCTAGTTGTGGAGTTTCTAGTTGTGGAGTGTCTACTTGTGGAGTTTCTAGTTGTGGAGTTTCTAGCTGTGGAGTTTCTAGTTGCAGGGTTTCTAGTGTCGAAGTTTTCTAGTTGTGGAGTTTCTAGTTGCGGAGTTTCTAGTTGCGGAGTTTCAAGTTGTGGAGTTTCTAGTTGTGGAGTTTCTAGCTGTGGAGTTTCTGGCTCTGGAGCTTCTAGTTGCGGAGTTTCTAGTTGTGGTGTTTCTAGTTGTGGAGTTTCTAGTTGTTGAGTTTCTAGTTGCCGAGTTCTTTAGTTGCGAAGTCTTAAGTTGTAGAGTTTCTAGTGGCGGAGTTTCTAGTTGCAGAGTTTCTAGTTGCGAAGTTTTCTAGTTGTGGAGTTTCTAGTTGCGGAGTTCCTAGTTGTGGAGCTTCAAGTTGTGGAGTTTCTAGTAGTTGAGTTTCTAGTTGCCGAGTTTCTAGTTGCGATGTCTCAAGTCGTGGAGTTTTTAGCTGGGGAGTTTCTAGTTGCGGAGCTTCTATTTGCGGAGTTTCTAGTTGCGGAGTTTCTAGTTGTGGAATTTGTAGTTGTGGAGTATATAGTTGTGGTGTTTCAAGTTGTGGAGTTTCTAGTGGCGGAGTTTCTAGTTGCAGAGTTTCTAGTTGCGAAGTTTTCTAGTTGTGGAGTTTCTAGTTGCGGAGTTTCTAGTTGTGGAGCTTCAAGTTGTGGAGTTTCTAGTTGTGGACTTTGTAGTTGTGGAGTATCTAGTTGTGGGCTTTCAAGTTGTGGAGTTTCTGGCTGTGGAGTTTCTAAGGTCGGAGTTTCGAGTTGTGGAGTTTCTAGTTGTGAGGTTCGTAGTTGTGGAGTTTCTAGTTGTCGAGTTTCTAGTTGTGGAGTCTCTAGTTGTGGAGTTTCTAAGTGTGGGGTTCGTAGTTGTGGGGTTCGTAGTTGTGGAGTTTCTAGTTGCGGAGTTTCAAGTTGTGGAGTTTCTCGTTGTGGAGTTTCTAGTTGTGGATTGTCTAGATGTGGAGTTTCTAGTTGCGGAGTTTTTAGTTGCGGAGTTTCTCGTTGCGGAGTCTCTAGTTGTGGAGTTTCTAGTTGTGGAGTTTCTATTTGTGGAGTTTTGAGTTGTGGAGTTTTCTAGTTGTTGAGTCTCTAGTTGTGGAAGTACTAGTTGTGAAGTTTCTAGTTGCGGAGTTTCTAGTTGCCGAGTTTCTAGTTGCGAAGTCTCAAGTCGTGGAGTTTTTAGCTGTGGAGTTTCTAGTAGCGAAGCTTCAATTTGCGGAGTTTCTAGTTGCGGAGTTTCGAGTTGTGGAATTTGTAGTTGTGGAGTATATAGTTGTGGTGTTTCAAGTTGTGGAGTTTCTAGTGGCGGAGTTTCTAGTTGAAGAGTTTCTAGTTGCGGAGTTTTCTAGTTGTGGAGTTTATAGTTGTGGAGTTTCTACTTGTGGAGCTTCAAGTTGTGGAGTTTCTAGTTGTGGAGTTTCTAGTTGTGGAGTTTGTAGTTGTGGAGTATCTAGTTGTGGGCTTTCAAGTTGTGGAGTTTCTAGTTGTGGAGTTTCTAGTTGCGGAGTTTTCTAGTGGCGGAGTCTGTAGTTGTGGAGTTTCTAGTTGTGGAATTTCTACTTACGGAGTTTCTAGTTGTGGAGCTTTTAGTTGAGGAGTCTCTAGTTGTTGAGTCTCTAGTTATGGAGTTTCTAGTTGCAGAGTTTCAAGTTGTGGAGTTTCTAGTTGCGGAGTCTCTTGTTGTGGAGTCTCTAGTTGTGGAGTTTCTAGTTGTGGAGTGTCTACTTGTGGAGTTTCTAGTTGTGGAGTTTCTAGCTGTGGAGTTTCTAGTTGCAGGGTTTCTAGTGTCGAAGTTTTCTAGTTGTGGAGTTTCTAGTTGCGGAGTTTCTAGTTGCGGAGTTTCAAGTTGTGGAGTTTCTAGTTGTGGAGTTTCTAGCTGTGGAGTTTCTGGCTCTGGAGCTTCTAGTTGCGGAGTTTCTAGTTGTGGAGTTTCTAGTTGTGAGGTTCGTAGTTGTGGAGTTTCTAGTTGTCGAGTTTCTAGTTGTGCAGTCTCTAGTTGTGGAGTTTCTAGTTGTGGGGTTCGTAGTTGTGGAGTTTCTAGTTGCGGAGTTTCAAGTTGTGTAGTTTCTCGTTGTGGAGTTTCCAGTTGTGGATTGTCTAGCTGTAGAGTTTCTAGTTGCGGAGTTTTTAGTTGCGGAGTTTCTCGTTGTGAAGTTTCTAGTTGTGGAGTTTCTAGTTGTGGAGTTTGTAGTTGTGGAGTATCTATTTGTTGGGTTTCAAATTGTGGGATTTCTAGTTGTGGAGTTTCTAGTTGTGGAGTTTCTAGTAGTTGAGTTTCTAGTTGCCGAGTTTCTAGTTGCGAAGTCTCAAGTCGTGGAGTTTTTAGCTGGGGAGTTTCTAGTTGCGGAGCTTCTATTTGCGGAGTTTCGAGTTGCGGAGTTTCTAGTTGTGGAATTTGTAGTTGTGGAGTATATAGTTGTGGTGTTTCAAGTTGTGGAGTTTCTAGTGGCGGAGTTTCTAGTTGCAGAGTTTCTAGTTGCGAAGTTTTCTAGTTGTGGAGTTTCTAGTTGTGGAGTTTCTAGTTGTGGACTTTGTAGTTGTGGAGTATCTAGTTGTGGGCTTCCAAGTTGTGGAGTTTCTAGTTGTGGAGTTTCTAGTTGCGGAGTTTTCTAGTTGCGGAGTCTATAGTTGTGGAGTTTCTAGTTGTGGAATTTCTAGTTACGGAGTTTCTAGTTGTGGAGCTTTTAGTTGAGGAGTCTCTAGTTGTTGAGTCTCTAGTTGTGGAATTTCTAGTTGTGGAGTTTCTAGTTGCAGAGTTCAAGTTGTTGAGTTTCTAGTTGCGGAGTCTCTAGTTGTGGAATTTCTAGTTGTGGAGTTTCTAGTTGTGGAGTTTTGAGTTGTGGAGTTTTCTAGTTGTTGAGTCTCTAGTTGTGGAAGTTCTAGTTGTGGAGTTTCTAGTTGCGGAGTTTCTTGTTGCGGAGTTTCTAGATGTGGAGTTTCTAGTTGTGGAGTTTCTGGCTGTGGAGTTTCTAGTTGCGGAGTTTCTAGTTGTGGAGTTTCTAGTTGTGGGGTTCGTAGTTGTGGGGTTCGTAGTTGTGGAGTTTCTAGTTGCGGAGTTTCAAGTTGTGGAGTTTCTCGTTGTGGAGTTTCTAGTTGTGGAGTTTCTAGTTGTTGAGTTTCTGGTTGCCGAGTTTCTAGTTGCGAAGTCTCAAGTCGTGTAGTTTCTTGCTGCGGAGTTTCTAGTTGCGGAGCTTCTGGTTGTGGAATTTCTAGTTGTGGAGTTTCTAGTTGCAGAGTTTCAAGTTGTGGAGTTTCTAGTTGCGGAGTCTCTAGTTGTGGAGTTTCTAGTTGTGGAGTTTTGAGTTGTGGAGTTTTCTAGTTGATGAGTCTCTAGTTGTGGAAGTTCTAGTTGTGGAGTTTCTAGTTGCGGAGTTTCTTGTTGCGGAGTTTCTAGATGTGGAGTTTCTAGTTGTGGAGTTTCTGGCTGTGGAGTTTCTAGTTGCGGAGTTTCTAGTTGTGGAGTTTCTAGTTGTGGGGTTCGTAGTTGTGGGGTTCGTAGTTGTGGAGTTTCTAGTTGCGGAGTTTCAAGTTGTGGAGTTTCTCGTTGTGGAGTTTCTAGTTGTGGAGTTTCTAGTTGTTGAGTTTCTGGTTGCCGAGTTTCTAGTTGCGAAGTCTCAAGTCGTGTAGTTTCTTGCTGCGGAGTTTCTAGTTGCGGAGCTTCTGGTTGTGGAGTTTCTAGTTGCGGAGTCAGTAGTTGTGGAGTTTCTAGTTGTGGAGTTTCTAGTTGTAGATTTTCTAGCTGTGGAGTTTCTATTTGCAGAGTTTCTAGTTGCAGAGTTTCTAGTTGTGGATTTTCTAGCTGTGGAGTTTCTAGTTGCGGAGTTTCTGGTTGTGGAGTTTCTAGTTGTGGAGTTTCTAGTTGTGGAGTCTGTAGTTGTGGAGTATCTATTTGTTGGGTTTGAAGTTGTGGAGTTTCTGGCTGTGGAGTTTCTAGTTGTGGAGTGTCTAGTTGTTGAGTTTCTGGTTGTGGAGTTTCTAGTTGCGGAGTTTTCTAGTTGCGGAGTCTGTAGTTGTGGAGTTTCTAGTTGTTGAATTTCTAGTTGTGGAGTCTCTAGTTGCGGAGTGAGTTTCTAGTTGCGGAGTCAGTAGTTGTGGAGTTTCTAGTTGTGGAGTTTCTAGTTGTGAATTTTCTAGCTGTGGAGTTTCTATTTGCGGAGTTTCTAGTTGCAGAGTTTCTAATTGTGGATTTTCTAGCTGTGGAATTTCTGGTTGCAGAGTTTTTAGTTGCGGTGTTTCTAATGTGGAGTTTCTAGTTGTTGAGTTTCTAGTTGCCGAGTTCTTTAGTTGCGAAGTCTTAAGTTGTAGAGTTTCTAGTGGCGGAGTTTCTAGTTGCAGAGTTTCTAGTTGCGAAGTTTTCTAGCTGTGGAGTTCCTAGTTGCGGAGTTCCTAGTTGTGGAGCTTCAAGTTGTGGAGTTTCTAGTCGTGGAGTTTCTAGTTGTGGAGTTTGTAGTTGTGGAGTATCTAGTTGTGGGCTTTCAAGTTGTGGAGTTTCTAGTTGTGGAGTTTCTAGTTGCGGAGTTTTCTAGTTGCGGAGTCTGTAGTTGTGGAGTTATAGTTGTGGAAATTCTAGTTACGGAGTTTCTAGTTGTGGCGCTTTTAGTTGAGGAGTCTCTAGTTGTTGAGTCTCTAGTTGTGGAATTTCTAGTTGTGGAGATTCTAGTTGCAGAGTTTCAAGTTGTGGAGTTTCTAGTTGCGGAGTCTCTATTTGTGGAGTTTCTAGTTGTGGAGTTTCTAGTTGTGGAGTTTTTAGTTGTGGAGTTTTCTAGTGTTTGAGTCTCTAGTTGTGGAAGTTCTAGTTGTGGAGTTTCTAGTTGCGGAGTTTCTTGTTGCGGAGCTTCTAGATGTGGAGTTTTTAGTTGTGGAGTTTCTGGCTGTGAACTTTCTAGTTGCGGAGTTTCTAGTTGCGGAGTTTCTAGTTGTGGAATTTGTAGCTGTGGAGTATCTAGTTGTGGTGTTTCAAGTTGTGGAGTTTCTAGCTGTGGAGTTTCTAGTTGCGGAGTTTCTAGTTGCAGAGTTTCTAGTTGCGGAGTTTCTAGTTGCAGAGTTTGTAGTTGTGGAGTATCTAGTTGTGGACTTTCAAGATGTGGACTTTCTAGTTGTGGAGTTTCTAGTTGTGGAATTTCCAGTGTTGGAGTCTCTAGTTGTGGAGTGAGTTTCTAGTTGCGGAGTTTCTGGTTGTGGAGTTTCTAGTTGCGGAGTCAGTAGTTGTGGAGTTTCTAGTTGTGGAGTTTCTAGTTGTGAATTTTCTAGCTGTGGAGTTTCTATTTGCGGAGTTTCTAGTTGCAGAGTTTCTAGTTGTGGATTTTCTAGCTGTGGAATTTCTGGTTGCAGAGTTTTTAGTTGCGGGGTTTCTAGTTGTGGAGTTTCTAGTTGTTGAGTTTCTAGTTGCCGAGTTCTTTAGTTGCGAAGTCTCAAGTTGTATAGTTTCTAGCTGTGGAGTTTCTAGTTCCGGAGTTTCTTGTTGTGGAGTTTCTAGTTGTGGAGTTTCTAGTTGCGGAGTTTGTAGTTGTGGAGTATCTAGTAGCGGCGTTTCAAGTTGTGGAGTTGATAGTTTTGCATTTTGAAGTTGTAGAGTTATTAGTTGCGAATCGTCTAGTTGTGGAGTTTCTAGTTGCGGAGTTTTTTAGTTGCGGAGTTTGTAGTTGTGGAGTTTCTAGTTTTGGAGTTTCTAGTTGTGGATTTTCTAGCTGTGGAGTTTCTAGTTGCGGAGTTTCTGGTTGTGGAGTTTCTAGTTGCGGAGTTTCTGGTTGTGGAGTTTCTATTTGTGGAGTTTCTAGTTGTGGAGTCTGTAGTTGTGGAGTATCTATTTGTTGGGTTTGAAGTTGTGGAGTTTCTGGCTGTGGAGTTTCTAGTTGTGGAGTTTCTAGTTGTTGAGTTTCTGGTTGCCGAGTTTCTAGTTGCGAAGTCTCGAGTCGTGTAGTTTCTTGCTGCGGAGTTTCTAGTTGCGGAGCTTCTAGTTGCGGAATTTCTAGTTGCGGAGTTTCTAGTTGTGGAATTTGTAGTTGTGGAGTATCTAGTTGTGGACTTTCAAGTTGTGGAGTTTCTAGTTGTGGAGTTTCTAGTTGCGGAGTTTTCTAGTTGCGCAGTCGGTAGTTGTGGAGTTTCTAGTTGTGGAATTTCTAGTTGTGGAGTCTCTAGTTGCGGAGTGAGTTTCTAGTTGCGGAGTTTCTGGTTGCGGAGTTTCTAGTTGCGGAGTCAGTAGTTGTGGAGTTTCTAGTTGTGGAGTTTATAGTTGTGGATTTTCTAGCTGTGGAGTTTCTATTTGCGGAGTTTCTAGTTGCGGTGTTTCTAGTTGTGGAGTTTCTAGTTGTTGAGTTTCTAGTTGCCGAGTTCTTTAGTTGCGAAGTCTCAAGTTGTAGAGCTTCTAGCTGTGGAGTTTTTAGTTGCGGAGTTTCTAGTTGTGGAGTTTTTAGTTGTGGAGTCTCTAGTTGTGGAGTTTCTAGTTGTGGAGTGTCTACTTGTGGAGTTTCTAGTTGTGGAGTTTCTATTTGTAGTTTTTAGTTTTCGAGTTTGTAGTTGTAGGTTTTCTAGTTGCAGAGTTCCTAGTTTTGGAGTATCTAGTTGCGGAGTCTCTAATTGTGCAGTCTCTAGTTTTAGAGTCTATAGTTGTGGAGTTTCTGGTTGTGGAGTTTATAGTTGTGGAATTTAAAGTTGTGGAATTTATAGGTGTGGAGTTTCTAGTTGCGGAGTCTCTATTTGTGGAGTTTCTAGTTGCGGAGTTTCTAGCTGTGGAGTTTCTAGTTGCGGTGTCTCTAGTTGTGCAGTCTCTGGTTTTGGAGTCTCTGGTTGTGGAGTTTCTAGTTGTGGAGTTTCTAGTTCCGAAGTGTCTAGTTATGGAGTTTCTAGTTGTAAAGTTTCTAGTTGTGGAGTTTCTAGTGGCGGAGTTTCTAGCTGTGGAGTTTCAAGTTGCGGAGTCTCTAAATGTGCAGTCTCTAGTTGTGGAGTCTCTGGCTGTGGAGTTTTAGTTGTGGAGTTTCTAGTTGTGGAGTTTCTATTTGCTGAGTTTCTCGTTGCGGAGTTTCTAGTTGTGGATTTTCTAGCTGTGGAGTTTCTAGTGGCGGAGTTTCTAGTTGTGGAGTTTCTAGTTGTGAGGTTTGTAGTTGTTGAGTTTCTAGTTGTCGAGTTTCTAGTTGTGGAGTCTCTAGTTGTGGAGTTTCTAGTTGTGGAGTTTCTAGTTGCGAAGTCTCAAGTTGTTGAGTTTCTAGTTGTGGAGTTTCTAGTGGTGGGGTTCGTAGTTGTGGGGTTCGTAGTTGTGCAGTTTCTAGTTGTGGAGTATCTACTTGTGGAGTTTCCATTTGTGGTGTTTCTAGCTGTGGAGTTTCTAGTTGCGGAGTTTCTAGATGCAGTTTCTAGTTGCGGAGTTTCTAGTTGTGTAGATTCTAGTGGCGGAGTTTCTATTTGCGGAGTTCCAAGTTGTGGAGTTTCTAGTTGTGGAGTTTGTAGTTGTGGAGTTTGTAGTTGTGGAGTATCTAGTAGCGGCCTTTCAAGTTGTGGAGTTGATAGTTTTGGATTTTGAAGTTGTAGAGGTAATAGTTGCGAATCGTCTAGTTGTGGAGTTTCTAGTTGCGGAGTTTTGTAGTTGCGGAGTCTGTAGTTGTGGAGTTTCTAGTTATGGAGTTTCTAGTTGTGGATTTTCTAGCTGTGGAGTTTCTAGTTGCGGAGTTCCTGGTTGTGGAGTTTCTAGTTGTGGAGTTTCTAGTTGTGGAGTTTTAGTTGTGGAGTTTCAAGTTGTGGAATTCATAGGTGTGGAGTTTCTAGTTGTGGAGTTTCTAGTTTTCGAGTTTCTAGTTACGGAGTTTCTAGTTGTGGAGTTTTTAGTTGTGGAGCTTTTAGTTGAGGAGTCTCTAGTTGTTGAGTCTCTAGTTGTGGAAGTTCTAGGTGTGGAGTTTCTAGTTGCGGAGTTTCTTGTTGCGGAGTTTCTAGATGTGGAGTTTCTAGTTGTGGAGTCTCTAGTTGTGGAGTTTCTAGTTGTGGAGTGTCTACTTGTGGAGTTTCTAGTTGTGGAGTTTCTATTTGTAGTTTTTAGTTTTCGAGTTTGTAGTTGTAGGTTTTCTAGTTGCAGAGTTCCTAGTTTTGGAGTATCTAGTTGCGGAGTCTCTAATTGTGCAGTCTCTAGTTTTAGAGTCTCTAGTTGTGGAGTTTCTGGTTGTGGAGTTTATAGTTGTGGAATTTTAAGTTGTGGAATTTATAGGTGTGGAGTTTCTAGTTGCGGAGTCTCTATTTGTGGAGTTTCTAGTTGCGGAGTTTCTAGCTGTGGAGTTTCTAGTTGCGGAGTCTCTAGTTGTGCAGTCTCTGGTTTTGGAGTCTTTGGTTGTGGAGTTTCTAGTTGTGGAGTTTCTAGTTCCGAAGTGTCTAGTTATGGAGTTTCTAGTTGTAAAGTTTCTAGTTGTGGAGTTTCTAGTGGCGGAGTTTCTAGCTGTGGAGTTTCAAGTTGCGGAGTCTCTAAATGTGCAGTCTCTAGTTGTGGAGTCTCTGGCTGTGGAGTTTTAGTTGTGGAGTTTCTAGTTGTGGAGTTTCTATTTGCTGAGTTTCTCGTTGCGGAGTTTCTAGTTGTGGATTTTCTAGCTGTGGAGTTTCTAGTGGCGGAGTTTCTAGTTGTGGAGTTTCTAGTTGTGAGGTTTGTAGTTGTTGAGTTTCTAGTTGTCGAGTTTCTAGTTGTGGAGTCTCTAGTTGTGGAGTTTCTAGTTGTGGAGTTTCTAGTTGCGAAGTCTCAAGTTGTTGAGTTTCTAGTTGTGGAGTTTCTAGTGGTGGGGTTCGTAGTTGTGGGGTTCGTAGTTGTGCAGTTTCTAGTTGTGGAGTATCTACTTGTGGAGTTTCCATTTGTGGTGTTTCTAGCTGTGGAGTTTCTAGTTGCGGAGTTTCTAGATGCAGTTTCTAGTTGCGGAGTTTCTAGTTGTGTAGATTCTAGTGGCGGAGTTTCTAGTTGCGGAGTTCCAAGTTGTGGAGTTTCTAGTTGTGGAGTTTGTAGTTGTGGAGTTTGTAGTTGTGGAGTATCTAGTAGCGGCCTTTCAAGTTGTGGAGTTGATAGTTTTGGATTTTGAAGTTGTAGAGGTAATAGTTGCGAATCGTCTAGTTGTGGAGTTTCTAGTTGCGGAGTTTTGTAGTTGCGGAGTCTGTAGTTGTGGAGTTTCTAGTTATGGAGTTTCTAGTTGTGGATTTTCTAGCTGTGGAGTTTCTAGTTGCGGAGTTCCTGGTTGTGGAGTTTCTAGTTGTGGAGTTTCTAGTTGTGGAGTTTTAGTTGTGGAGTTTCAAGTTGTGGAATTCATAGGTGTGGAGTTTCTAGTTGTGGAGTTTCTAGTTTTCGAGTTTCTAGTTACGGAGTTTCTGGTTGTGGAGTTTTTAGTTGTGGAGCTTTTAGTTGAGGAGTCTCTAGTTGTTGAGTCTCTAGTTATGGAGTTTCTAGTTGTGGATTTTCTAGCTGTGGAGTTTCTAGTTGCGGAGTTCCTGGTTGTGGAGTTTCTAGTTGTGGAGTTTCTAGTTGTGGAGTTTTAGTTGTGGAGTTTCAAGTTGTGGAATTCATAGGTGTGGAGTTTCTAGTTGTGGAGTTTCTAGTTTTCGAGTTTCTAGTTACGGAGTTTCTAGTTGTGGAGTTTTTAGTTGTGGAGCTTTTAGTTGAGGAGTCTCTAGTTGTTGAGTCTCTAGTTGTGGAATTTCTAGTTGTGGAGTTTCTAGTTGCAGAGTTTCAAGTTGTGGAGTTTCTAGTTGCGGAGTCTCTAGTTGTGGAGTTTCTAGTTGTGGAGTTTCTAGTTGTGGAGTTTTTAGTTGTGGAGTCTCTAGTTGTGGAGTCTCTAGTTGTGGAGTTTCTAGTTGTGGAGTGTCTACTTGTGGAGTTTCTAGTTGTGGAGTTTCTAGCTGTGGAGTTTCTAGTTTCAGGGTTTCTAGTTTCGGAGTTTTCTAGTTGTAGAGTTTCTAGCTTTGGAGTTTCTAGTTGCGGAGTTTGTAGTTGCGGAGTTTCTAGTTGCAGAGTTTCTAGTTGTGGAGATTCTAGTTGCCAAGTTTCTTGTTGCGAAGTCTCAAGTTGTGAAGTTTCTAGTTGTGGAATTTATAGTTGTGGAGAATCTAGTTGTGGAGTTTCTAGTTGGGGAGTTTCTAGTTGCGGAGTTTCTAGTTGTGGAGTTTCTAGTTGTGGAGTTTTAGTTGTGGAGTTTTCTAGTTGTAGAGTTTCTAGCTGTGGAGTTTCTAGTTGCGGAGTTTCTAGTTGTGGAGTTTCTAGATGTGGAGTTTCTAGTTGTGGAGTTTCTGGCTGTGGAGTTTATAGTTGCGGAGTTTCTAGTATCGGAGTTTCTAGTTGTGGAGTTTCTATTTGTAGTTTTTATTTTTCGAGTTTGTAGTTGTAGATTTTCTAGTTGCAGAGTTTCTAGTTTTGGAGTTTCTAATTGTGGAGTTTCTTGTTGGAGAGTTTCTAGTTGTGAAGTTTCTAATTGTGGATTTTCTAGTTGCGGAATTTCTAGTTGCGCAGTTTCTAGTTGGGGAGTTGCTACTTGAGTTTATAGCTGCGGATTTTCTAGTTCCACAGTTTCGAGTTGCAAAGTTTCAAGTTGTCGAGTTTGTAGTTGCGGAGTCGCTAGTTGTGGAGTTTCTAGTTGCGGAGTTGCTAGCTGTGGAGTTTCTAGTTGCGGAGTCTCTAATTGTGCAGTCTCCAGTTTTGGAGTTTCTAGTTGTGGAGTTTCTAGTTGCAGAGTTTCTAGTTGCGGAGTTTCTGGTTGCAGAGTTTCTAGATGTGGAGTTTCTAGTTGTGAAGTTTTAGTTGTGGAGTTTCAAGTTGTGGAATTCATAGGTGTGGAGTTTCTAGTTGTTGAGTTTTTAGTTGTGGAGCTTTTAGTTGAGGAGTCTCTAGTTGTTGAGTCTCTAGTTGTAGAAGTTCTAGTTGTGGAGTTTCTAGTTGCGGAGTTTCTAGATGTGGAGTTTCTAGGTGTGGAGTTTCTGGCTGTGGAGTTTATAGTTGCAGAGTTTCTAGTATCGGAGTTTCTAGTTGTGGAGTTTCTAGTTGTGGAGTTTCTAGTTGTAGAGTTTCTAGTTGCGGAGTTTCTAGTTGCAGAGTTCCAAGTTGTGGAGTTTCTAGTTGTGGAGCTTCTAGTTCTGGGGTTCGTAGTTGTGGGATTCGTAGTTGTGCAGTTTCTAGTTTTGCAGTCTCTAGTTGTGGAGTTTCCAGTTGTGGAGTTTCTAGCTGTGGAGTTTCTAGTTGCGGAGTTTCTGTTGCAGAGTTTCTAGTTGTGGAGTTTTCTAGTTGTGGAGATTCTAGTGGCGGAGATTCTAGTTGCGGAGTTTCAAGTTGTGGAGTTTCTCGTTGTGGAGTTTCTAGTTGCGGAGTTTCTAGATGCAGAGTTTCTAGTTGTGGAATTTGTAGCTGTGGAGTATCTAGTTGTGGTGTTTCAAGTTGTGGAGTTTCTAGCTGTGGAGTTTCTAGTTGCGGAGTTTCTAGTTGCAGAGTTTCTAGTTGCGGAGTTTCTAGTTGCAGAGTTTGTAGTTGTGGAGTATCTAGTTGTGGACTTTCAAGATGTGGACTTTCTAGTTGTGGAGTTTCTAGTTGTGGAATTTCCAGTGTTGGAGTCTCTAGTTGCGGAGTGAGTTTCTAGTTGCGGAGTTTCTGGTTGTGGAGTTTCTAGTTGCGGAGTCAGTAGTTGTGGAGTTTCTAGTTGTGGAGTTTCTAGTTGTGAATTTTCTAGCTGTGGAGTTTCTATTTGCGGAGTTTCTAGTTGCAGAGTTTCTAGTTGTGGATTTTCTAGCTGTGGAATTTCTGGTTGCAGAGTTTTTAGTTGCGGGGTTTCTAGTTGTGGAGTTTCTAGTTGTTGAGTTTCTAGTTGCCGAGTTCTTTAGTTGCGAAGTCTCAAGTTGTATAGTTTCTAGCTGTGGAGTTTCTAGTTCCGGAGTTTCTTGTTGTGGAGTTTCTAGTTGTGGAGTTTCTAGTTGCGGAGTTTGTAGTTGTGGAGTATCTAGTAGCGGCGTTTCAAGTTGTGGAGTTGATAGTTTTGCATTTTGAAGTTGTAGAGTTATTAGTTGCGAATCGTCTAGTTGTGGAGTTTCTAGTTGCGGAGTTTTTTAGTTGCGGAGTTTGTAGTTGTGGAGTTTCTAGTTTTGGAGTTTCTAGTTGTGGATTTTCTAGCTGTGGAGTTTCTAGTTGCGGAGTTTCTGGTTGTGGAGTTTCTAGTTGCGGAGTTTCTGGTTGTGGAGTTTCTATTTGTGGAGTTTCTAGTTGTGGAGTCTGTAGTTGTGGAGTATCTATTTGTTGGGTTTGAAGTTGTGGAGTTTCTGGCTGTGGAGTTTCTAGTTGTGGAGTTTCTAGTTGTTGAGTTTCTGGTTGCCGAGTTTCTAGTTGCGAAGTCTCGAGTCGTGTAGTTTCTTGCTGCGGAGTTTCTAGTTGCGGAGCTTCTAGTTGCGGAATTTCTAGTTGCGGAGTTTCTAGTTGTGGAATTTGTAGTTGTGGAGTATCTAGTTGTGGACTTTCAAGTTGTGGAGTTTCTAGTTGTGGAGTTTCTAGTTGCGGAGTTTTCTAGTTGCGCAGTCGGTAGTTGTGGAGTTTCTAGTTGTGGAATTTCTAGTTGTGGAGTCTCTAGTTGCGGAGTGAGTTTCTAGTTGCGGAGTTTCTGGTTGCGGAGTTTCTAGTTGCGGAGTCAGTAGTTGTGGAGTTTCTAGTTGTGGAGTTTATAGTTGTGGATTTTCTAGCTGTGGAGTTTCTATTTGCGGAGTTTCTAGTTGCGGTGTTTCTAGTTGTGGAGTTTCTAGTTGTTGAGTTTCTAGTTGCCGAGTTCTTTAGTTGCGAAGTCTCAAGTTGTAGAGCTTCTAGCTGTGGAGTTTTTAGTTGCGGAGTTTCTAGTTGTGGAGTTTTTAGTTGTGGAGTCTCTAGTTGTGGAGTTTCTAGTTGTGGAGTGTCTACTTGTGGAGTTTCTAGTTGTGGAGTTTCTATTTGTAGTTTTTAGTTTTCGAGTTTGTAGTTGTAGGTTTTCTAGTTGCAGAGTTCCTAGTTTTGGAGTATCTAGTTGCGGAGTCTCTAATTGTGCAGTCTCTAGTTTTAGAGTCTATAGTTGTGGAGTTTCTGGTTGTGGAGTTTATAGTTGTGGAATTTAAAGTTGTGGAATTTATAGGTGTGGAGTTTCTAGTTGCGGAGTCTCTATTTGTGGAGTTTCTAGTTGCGGAGTTTCTAGCTGTGGAGTTTCTAGTTGCGGAGTCTCTAGTTGTGCAGTCTCTGGTTTTGGAGTCTCTGGTTGTGGAGTTTCTAGTTGTGGAGTTTCTAGTTCCGAAGTGTCTAGTTATGGAGTTTCTAGTTGTAAAGTTTCTAGTTGTGGAGTTTCTAGTGGCGGAGTTTCTAGCTGTGGAGTTTCAAGTTGCGGAGTCTCTAAATGTGCAGTCTCTAGTTGTGGAGTCTCTGGCTGTGGAGTTTTAGTTGTGGAGTTTCTAGTTGTGGAGTTTCTATTTGCTGAGTTTCTCGTTGCGGAGTTTCTAGTTGTGGATTTTCTAGCTGTGGAGTTTCTAGTGGCGGAGTTTCTAGTTGTGGAGTTTCTAGTTGTGAGGTTTGTAGTTGTTGAGTTTCTAGTTGTCGAGTTTCTAGTTGTGGAGTCTCTAGTTGTGGAGTTTCTAGTTGTGGAGTTTCTAGTTGCGAAGTCTCAAGTTGTTGAGTTTCTAGTTGTGGAGTTTCTAGTGGTGGGGTTCGTAGTTGTGGGGTTCGTAGTTGTGCAGTTTCTAGTTGTGGAGTATCTACTTGTGGAGTTTCCATTTGTGGTGTTTCTAGCTGTGGAGTTTCTAGTTGCGGAGTTTCTAGATGCAGTTTCTAGTTGCGGAGTTTCTAGTTGTGTAGATTCTAGTGGCGGAGTTTCTAGTTGCGGAGTTCCAAGTTGTGGAGTTTCTAGTTGTGGAGTTTGTAGTTGTGGAGTATCTAGTAGCGGCCTTTCAAGTTGTGGAGTTGATAGTTTTGGATTTTGAAGTTGTAGAGGTAATAGTTGCGAATCGTCTAGTTGTGGAGTTTCTAGTTGCGGAGTTTTGTAGTTGCGGAGTCTGTAGTTGTGGAGTTTCTAGTTATGGAGTTTCTAGTTGTGGATTTTCTAGCTGTGGAGTTTCTAGTTGCGGAGTTCCTGGTTGTGGAGTTTCTAGTTGTGGAGTTTCTAGTTGTGGAGTTTTAGTTGTGGAGTTTCAAGTTGTGGAATTCATAGGTGTGGAGTTTCTAGTTGTGGAGTTTCTAGTTTTCGAGTTTCTAGTTACGGAGTTTCTAGTTGTGGAGTTTTTAGTTGTGGAGCTTTTAGTTGAGGAGTCTCTAGTTGTTGAGTCTCTAGTTGTGGAAGTTCTAGGTGTGGAGTTTCTAGTTGCGGAGTTTCTTGTTGCGGAGTTTCTAGATGTGGAGTTTCTAGTTGTGGAGTCTCTAGTTGTGGAGTTTCTAGTTGTGGAGTGTCTACTTGTGGAGTTTCTAGTTGTGGAGTTTCTATTTGTAGTTTTTAGTTTTCGAGTTTGTAGTTGTAGGTTTTCTAGTTGCAGAGTTCCTAGTTTTGGAGTATCTAGTTGCGGAGTCTCTAATTGTGCAGTCTCTAGTTTTAGAGTCTCTAGTTGTGGAGTTTCTGGTTGTGGAGTTTATAGTTGTGGAATTTAAAGTTGTGGAATTTATAGGTGTGGAGTTTCTAGTTGCGGAGTCTCTATTTGTGGAGTTTCTAGTTGCGGAGTTTCTAGCTGTGGAGTTTCTAGTTGCGGAGTCTCTAGTTGTGCAGTCTCTGGTTTTGGAGTCTCTGGTTGTGGAGTTTCTAGTTGTGGAGTTTCTAGTTCCGAAGTGTCTAGTTATGGAGTTTCTAGTTGTAAAGTTTCTAGTTGTGGAGTTTCTAGTGGCGGAGTTTCTAGCTGTGGAGTTTCAAGTTGCGGAGTCTCTAAATGTGCAGTCTCTAGTTGTGGAGTCTCTGGCTGTGGAGTTTTAGTTGTGGAGTTTCTAGTTGTGGAGTTTCTATTTGCTGAGTTTCTCGTTGCGGAGTTTCTAGTTGTGGATTTTCTAGCTGTGGAGTTTCTAGTGGCGGAGTTTCTAGTTGTGGAGTTTCTAGTTGTGAGGTTTGTAGTTGTTGAGTTTCTAGTTGTCGAGTTTCTAGTTGTGGAGTCTCTAGTTGTGGAGTTTCTAGTTGTGGAGTTTCTAGTTGCGAAGTCTCAAGTTGTTGAGTTTCTAGTTGTGGAGTTTCTAGTGGTGGGGTTCGTAGTTGTGGGGTTCGTAGTTGTGCAGTTTCTAGTTGTGGAGTATCTACTTGTGGAGTTTCCATTTGTGGTGTTTCTAGCTGTGGAGTTTCTAGTTGCGGAGTTTCTAGATGCAGTTTCTAGTTGCGGAGTTTCTAGTTGTGTAGATTCTAGTGGCGGAGTTTCTAGTTGCGGAGTTCCAAGTTGTGGAGTTTCTAGTTGTGGAGTTTGTAGTTGTGGAGTTTGTAGTTGTGGAGTATCTAGTAGCGGCCTTTCAAGTTGTGGAGTTGATAGTTTTGGATTTTGAAGTTGTAGAGGTAATAGTTGCGAATCGTCTAGTTGTGGAGTTTCTAGTTGCGGAGTTTTGTAGTTGCGGAGTCTGTAGTTGTGGAGTTTCTAGTTATGGAGTTTCTAGTTGTGGATTTTCTAGCTGTGGAGTTTCTAGTTGCGGAGTTCCTGGTTGTGGAGTTTCTAGTTGTGGAGTTTCTAGTTGTGGAGTTTTAGTTGTGGAGTTTCAAGTTGTGGAATTCATAGGTGTGGAGTTTCTAGTTGTGGAGTTTCTAGTTTTCGAGTTTCTAGTTACGGAGTTTCTAGTTGTGGAGTTTTTAGTTGTGGAGCTTTTAGTTGAGGAGTCTCTAGTTGTTGAGTCTCTAGTTATGGAGTTTCTAGTTGTGGATTTTCTAGCTGTGGAGTTTCTAGTTGCGGAGTTCCTGGTTGTGGAGTTTCTAGTTGTGGAGTTTCTAGTTGTGGAGTTTTAGTTGTGGAGTTTCAAGTTGTGGAATTCATAGGTGTGGAGTTTCTAGTTGTGGAGTTTCTAGTTTTCGAGTTTCTAGTTACGGAGTTTCTAGTTGTGGAGTTTTTAGTTGTGGAGCTTTTAGTTGAGGAGTCTCTAGTTGTTGAGTCTCTAGTTGTGGAAGTTCTAGGTGTGGAGTTTCTAGTTGCGGAGTTTCTTGTTGCGGAGTTTCTAGATGTGGAGTTTCTAGTTGTGGAGTTTCTGGCTGTGGAGTTTATAGTTGCGGAGTTTCTAGTATCGGAGTTTCTAGTTGTGGAGTTTCCAGTTGTAGAGTTTCTAGTTGCGAAGTCTCAAGTTGTGGAGTTTCTAGTTGTGGCGTTTCTAGTGGCGGAGTTTCTAGTTGCAGAGTTTCTAGTTGCGGAGTTTTCTAGTTGTGGAGTTTCTAGTTGCGGAGTTTCTAGTTGCGGAGCTTCAAGTTGTGGAGTTTTTAGTTGTGGAGTTTGTAGTTGTGGAGTTTGTAGTTGTGGAGTATCTAGTTGTGGGCTTTCAAGTTGTGGAGTTTCTAGTTGTGGAGTTTCTAGTTGCGGTGCCAGTAGTTGTGGAGTTTTTAGTTGTGGAGTTTCTAGTTGTGGAGTTTCTAGTGTTTGAATTTCTAGTTGCCGAGTTCTTTAGTTGCGAAGTCTCAAGTTGTGGAGTTTCTAGCTGTGAAGTTTCTAGTTGCGGAGTTTCTAGTTGTGGAGTTTTTAGTTGAGGAGTCTCTAGTTGTGGAGTCTCTAGTTGTAGAGTTTCTAGTTGTAGAGTGTCTACTTGTGGAGTTTCGAGTTGTGGAGTTTCTAGTTGTGGAGTTTCTAGTCGTTGAGTCTGTAGTTGTGGAGTATCTATTTGTTGGGTTTCAAGTTACGGAGTTTCTGGCTGTGGAGTTTCTAGTTGCCGAGTTTCTAGTTGCGAAGTCTCAAGTCGTGGAGTTTCTAGCTGCGGAGTTTCTAGTTGCGGAGCTTCTAGTGGCGGAGTTTCTAGTTGTGGAATTTGTAGTTGTGGAGTATCTAGTTTTGGTGTTTCAAGTTGTGGAGTTTCTAGCTGTGGAGTGTCTAGTTGCGGAGTTTCTAGTTGCAGAGTTTCTAGTTGCGGAGTTTCTAGTTGCGGAGTTTCTAGTTGTGGAGTTTCTAGTTGTTGAGTTTCTAGTCGCCGAGTTCATTAGTTGCGAAGTCTCAAGTTGTGGAGTTTCTAGATGTGTAATTTCTAGTTGTTGAGTTTCTAGTTGCGGAGTTTCTAGTTGTGGAGTTTTTAGCTGTGGAGTCTCTAGTTGTGGAGTCTCTAGTTGTGGAGTTTCTAGTTTTAGAGTGTCTACTTGTGGAGTTTCTAGTTGTGGAGTTTCTAGTTGTGGAGTTTCTAGTTGTGGAGTTTCTATTTGTAGTTTTTATTTTTCGAGTTTGTAGTTGTAGATTTTCTAGTTGCAGAGTTTCTAGTTTTGGAGTTTCTAATTGTGGAGTTTCTTGTTGGAGAGTTTCTAGTTGTGAAGTTTCTAATTGTGGATTTTCTAGTTGCGGAATTTCTAGTTGCGCAGTTTCTAGTTGGGGAGTTGCTACTTGAGTTTATAGCTGCGGATTTTCTAGTTCCACAGTTTCGAGTTGCAAAGTTTCAAGTTGTCGAGTTTGTAGTTGCGGAGTCGCTAGTTGTGGAGTTTCTAGTTGCGGAGTTGCTAGCTGTGGAGTTTCTAGTTGCGGAGTCTCTAATTGTGCAGTCTCTAGTTTTGGAGTTTCTAGTTGTGGAGTTTCTAGTTGCAGAGTTTCTAGTTGCGGAGTTTCTGGTTGCAGAGTTTCTAGATGTGGAGTTTCTAGTTGTGAAGTTTTAGTTGTGGAGTTTCAAGTTGTGGAATTCATAGGTGTGGAGTTTCTAGTTGTGGAGTTTTTAGTTGTGGAGCTTTTAGTTGAGGAGTCTCTAGTTGTTGAGTCTCTAGTTGTAGAAGTTCTAGTTGTGGAGTTTCTAGTTGCGGAGTTTCTAGATGTGGAGTTTCTAGTTGTGGAGTTTCTGGCTGTGGAGTTTATAGTTGCAGAGTTTCTAGTATCGGAGTTTCTAGTTGTGGAGTTTCTAGTTGTGGAGTTTCTAGTTGTAGAGTTTCTAGTTGCGGAGTTTCTAGTTGCAGAGTTCCAAGTTGTGAAGTTTCTAGTTGTGGAGCTTCTAGTTCTGGGGTTCGTAGTTGTGGGATTCGTAGTTGTGCAGTTTCTAGTTTTGCAGTCTCTAGTTGTGGAGTTTCCAGTTGTGGAGTTTCTAGCTGTGGAGTTTCTAGTTGCGGAGTTTCTAGTTGCAGAGTTTCTAGTTGTGGAGTTTTCTAGTTGTGGAGATTCTAGTGGCGGAGATTCTAGTTGCGGAGTTTCAAGTTGTGGAGTTTCTCGTTGTGGAGTTTCTAGTTGCGGAGTTTCTAGATGCAGAGTTTCTAGTTGCGGAGTTTTCTAGTTGTGGAGATTGTAGTGGCGGAGTTTCTAGTTGCGGAGTTCCAAGTTGTGGAGTTTCTAGTTGTGGAGTTTCTAGTTGTGGAATTTGTAGTTGTGGAGTATATCGCTTTGGTGTTTCAAGTTGTGGAGTTTATAGTGGCGGAGTTTCTAGTTGTAGAGTTTCTAGTTGCGGAGTTTTTTAGTTGTGGAGTTTCTAGTTGCGGAGTTTCTAGTTGCGGAGCTTCAAGTTGTGGAGTTTCTAGTTGTTGAGTTTCTAGTTGTGGAGTTTGTAGTTGTGGAGTATCAAGTAGTGGGCTTTCAAGTTGTGGAGTTTCTAGTTGTGGAGTTTCTAGTTGCGGAGTTTTCTAGTTGCGGAGTCTGTAGTTGTGGAGTTTCTAGTTGTGGAATTTCTAGTTACGGAGTTTCTAGTTGTGGAGCTTTTAGTTGAGGAGTCTCTAGTTGTTGAGTCTCTAGTTGTGGAATTTCTAGTTGTGGAGTTTCTAGTTGTGGAATTTCAAGTTGTGGAGTCTCTAGTGGCGGAGTGAGTTTCTAGTTGCGGAGTTTCTGTTTGTGGAGTTTCTAGTTGCGGAGCCAGTAGTTGTGGAGTTTCTAGTTGTGGAGTTTCTAGTTGTGGAGTTTCTAGTGTTTGAATTTCTAGTTGCCGAGTTCTTCAGTTGCGAAGTCTCAAGTTGTGGAGTTTCTAGCTGTGAAGTTTCTAGTTGCGGAGTTTCTAGTTGCGGAGTTTCTAGTTGTGGAATTTTAGTTGAGGAGTCTCTAGTTGTGGGGTCTCTAGTTGTGGAGTTTCTAGTTGTGGAGTGTCTACTTGTGGAGTTTCTAGTTGTGGAGTTTCTAGTTGTGGAGTTTCTAGTCGTGGAGTCTGTAGTTGTGGAGTAGCTATTTGTTGGGTTTCAAGTTATGGAGTTTTTGGCTGTGGAGTTTCTAGTTGTGGAGTTTCTAGTTGTTGAGTTTCTAGTTGCCGAGTTTCTAGTTGCGAAGTCTCAAGTCGTGGAGTTTCTAGCTGCGGAGTTTCTAGTTGCGGAGCTTCTAGTGGCGGAGTTTCTTGTTGTGGAATTTGTAGTTGTGGAGTATCTAGTTTTGGTGTTTCAAGTTGTGGAGTTTCTAGCTGTGGAGTTTCTAGTTGCGGAGTTTCTAGTTGTGGAGCTTTTAGTTGAGGAGTCTCTAGTTGTTGAGTCTCTAGTTGTGGAATTTCTAGTTGTGGAGTATCTAGTTGTGGAGTTTCTAGTTGTGGAATTTCAAGTTGTGGAGTCTCTAGTGGCGGAGTGAGTTTCTAGTTGCGGAGTTTCTGTTTGTGGATTTTCTAGTTGCGGAGCCAGTAGTTGTGGAGTCTCTAGTTGTGCAGTCTCTAGCTGTGGAGTCTCTGGCTGTGGAGTTTCTAGTTGTGGAGTTTCTAGTTGCGGAGTTTCTAGTTGCAGAGTTTCTAGTTCCGGAGTTTTCTAGTTGTGGAGTTTCTAGTTGTTGATTTTCTAGCTGTGGAGTTTCTAGTTGCGGAGTTTCTAGTTGTGGGGTTCGTAGTTGTGGAGTTCCTAGTTGTGGAGTTTGTAGTTGTGAAGTCTCTAGTTGGGGAGTTTCCAGTTGTGGAGTTTCTAGCTGTGGAGTTTTTCGTTGCGGAGTTTCTAGTTGCAGAGTTTCTAGTAGCGGAGTTTTCTAGTTGTGGAGATTCTAGTGGTGGAGTTTCTAGTTGCGGAGTTTCAAGTTGTGGAGTTTCTAGTTGTGGATTTTCTAGCTGTGGAGTTTCTAGTTGCGGAGTTTTTAGTTGCGGAGTTTCTGGTTGTGGAGTTTCTAGTTCTGGAGTCTGTAGTTGTGGACTTTCTAGTTGTGGAGTGTCTACTTGTTGAGTTTCTAGTTGTGGAGTTTCTATTTGTTGTTTTTAGTTTTCGAGTTTGTAGTTGTAGATTTTCTAGTTGCAGAGTTCCTAGTTTTGGAGTATCTAGTTGCGGAGTCTGTAATTGTGCAGTCTCTAGTTTTGGAGTCTCTAGTTGTGGAGTTTCTGGTTGTGGAGTTTAGAGTTGTGGAATTTCTATCTGTGGAGATTCTACTTGCGGAGTTTCTAGTTGCAGAGTTTCTAGTTGTGGAGTTTCTAGTTGTGGAGTTTTAGTTGTGGAGTTTAAAGTTGTGGAATTTATAGGTGTGGAGTTTCTAGTTGTGGAGTTTCTAGTTTTCGGGTTTCTAGTTACGGAGTTTCTAGTTGTGGAGTTTCTAGTTGTGAGTTTCTAGTTGTGGAGTTTCTAGTTGTGGAGCTTTTAGTTGAGTTGTGGAGTTTCTAGTTGTGGAGTTTCTAGTTGTGGAGTGTCTACTTGTGGAGTTTCTAGTTGTGGAGTTTCTAGCTGTGGAGTTTCTAGTTGCAGGGTTTCTAGTTTCGGAGTTTTCTAGTTGTGGAGTTTCTAGTTGCGGAGTTTCTAGTTGCGGAGTTTCAAGTTGTGGAGTTTCTAGTTGTGGAGTTTCTAGTTGTGGAGTTTTTAGTTGTGGAGTTTCTAATTGTGGAGCTTCTTGATGGGGAGTTTCTAGTTGTGAAGTTTCTAGTTGTGGATTTTCGAGTTGTGGAGTTTCTAGTTGCGAAGTTTCTAGTTGGGGAGTTTCTACTTGAGTTTATAGTTGCGGATTTTCTAGTTGCAGAGTTTTAAGTTGTCGAGTTTCTAGTTGCGGAGTCTCTAGTTTTGGAGTTTCTAGTTGCGGAGTTTCTAGCTGTGGAGTTTCTAGTTGCGGAGTCTCTAGTTGTGCAGTCTCTGGTTTCGGAGTCTCTGGTTGTGGAGTTTCTAGTTGTGGAGTTTCTAGCTGTGGAGTTTCTAGCTGTGGAGTTTCTAGTTGCGGAGTCTCTAGTTGTGCAGTCTCTGGTTTCGGAGTCTCTGGTTGTGGAGTTTCTAGTTGTGGAGTTTCTAGTTGCGGAGTTTCTAGTTGCAGAGTTTCTAGTTCCGGAGTTTTCTAGTTGTGGAGTTTCAAGTTGCGGATTTTCTAGTTGTGGAGCTTCAAGTTGTGGAGTTACTCGTTGTGGAGTTTCTTGTTGTGGAGTTTGTAGTTGTGGAGTATCTAGTTGTGGACTTTCAAGTTGTGGAGTTTGTAGTTGTGGAGTACCTAGTTGTGGACTTTCAAGTTGTGGAGTTTCTATTTGCGGAGATTCTAGCTGCAGAGTTTCTAGTTGTGGATTTTCTAGCTGTGGAATTTCTGGTTGCAGAGTTTTTAGTTGCGGTGTTTCTAGTTGTGGAGTTTCTAGTTGTTGAGTTTCTAGTTGCCGAGTTCTTTAGTTGCGAAGTCTCAAGTTGTAGAGTTTCTAGCTGTGGAGTTTCTAGTTGCGGAGTTTCTAGTTGCGGAGTTTCTAGTTGCGGAGTTTCTAGTTGTGCAGTTTTAGTTGTGGAGTCTCTAGTTGTGGAGTTTCTTGTTGTTGATTTTCTATCTGTGGAGTTTCTATTTGCGGAGTTTCTAGTTGCAGCAGTTTCTAGTTGTGGATTTTCTAGCTGTGGAGTTTCTGCTTGCAGAGTTTTTAGTTGCGGTGTTTCTAGTTGTGGAGTTTCTAGTTGTTGAGTTTGTAGTTGCCGAGTTCTTTAGTTGCGAAGTCTCAAGTTGTAGAGTTTCTAGCTGTGGAGTTTCTAGTTGCAGAGTTTCTAGTTGCGGAGTTTCTAGTTGTGGATCTTTTAGTTGTGGAGTCTCTAGTTGTGGACTTTCTAGTTGTGGAGTGTCTACTTGTTGAGTTTCTAGTTGTGGAGTTTCTATTTGTTGTTTTTAGTTTTCAAATTTGTAGTTGTAGATTTTCTAGTTGCAGAGTTCCTAGTTTTGGAGTATCTAATTGCGGAGTCTCTAATTGTGCAGTCTCTAGTTTTGGAGTCTCTAGTTGTGGAGTTTCTGGTTGTGGAGTTTATAGTTGTGGAATTTCTAACTGTGGAGATTCTACTTGCGGAGTTTCTAGTTGCAGAGTTTCTAGTTGTAGAGTTTCTAGTTGTGGAGTTTTAGTTGTGGAGTTTAAAGTTGTGGAATTTATAGGTGTGGAGTTTCTAGTTGTGGAGTTTCTAGTTTTCGGGTTTCTAGTTACGGAGTTTCTAGTTGTGGAGTTTCTAGTTGTGGAGTTTCTAGTTGTGGAGCTTTTAGTTGAGTTGTGGAGCTCTAGTTGTGGAGTTTCTAGTTGTGGAGTGTCTACTTGGGGAGTTTCTAGTTGTGGAGTTTCTAGCTGTGGAGTTTCTAGTTGCAGGGTTTCTAGTTTCAGAGTTTTCTAGTTGTGGAGTTTCTAGTTGCGGAGTTTCTAGTTGCGGAGTTTCAAGTTGTGGAGTTTCTAGTTGTGGAGTTTCTTGTTGTGGAGTTTTTAGTTGTGGAGTTTCTAATTGTGGAGCTTCTTGATGGGGAGTTTCTAGTTGTGAAGTTTCTAGTTGTGGATTTTCGAGTTGTGGAGTTTCTAGTTGCGAAGTTTCTAGTTGGGGAGTTTCTACTTGAGTTTATAGTTGCGGATTTTCTAGTTGCAGAGTTTTAAGATGTCGAGTTTCTAGTTGCAAAGTCTCTAGTTGTGGAGTTTCTAGTTGCGGAGTTTCTAGCTGTGGAGTTTCTAGTTGCGGAGTCTCTAGTTGTGCAGTCTCTGGTTTTGGAGTCTCTGGTTGTGCAGTTTCTAGTTGTGGAGTTTCTAGCTGTGGAGTTTCAAGTTGCGGAGTCTCTAGTTGTGCAGTCTCTAGCTGTGGAGTCTCTGGCTGTGGAGTTTCTAGTTGTGGAGTTTCTAGTTGTGGAGTTTCTATTTGCTGAGTTTCTTGTTGCGGAGTTTCTAGTTGTGGATTTTCTGGCTGTGGAGTTTCTAGTTGTGGAGTCTCTAGTTGTGGAGTTTCTAGTTGTGAGGTTTGTAGTTGTTGAGTTTCTAGTTTTCGAGTTTCTAGTTGTGGAGTCTCTAGTTGTGGAGTTTCTAGTTGTGAAGTTTCTAGTTGCGAAGTCTCAAGTTGTTGAGTTTCTAGTTGTGGAGTTTCTAGTTGTGGGGTTCGTAGTTGTGGGGTTCGTAGTTGTGCAGTTTCTAGTTGTGGAGTATCTACTTGTGGAGTTTCCATTTGTGGTGTTTCTAGCTGTGGAGTTTCTAGTTGCGGAGTTTCTAGATGCAGAGTTTCTAGTTGCGGAGTTTTCTAGTTGTGGAGATTCCAGTGGCGGAGTTTCTAGTTGCGGAGTTCCAAGTTGTGGAGTTTCTAGTTGTGGAGTTTCGAGTTGTGGAATTTGTAGTTGTGGAGTATATAGTTGTGGTGTTTCAAGTTGTGGAGTTTCTAGTGGCGGAGTTTCTAGTTGAAGAGTTTCTAGTTGCGGAGTTTTCTAGTTGTGGAGTTTATAGTTGTGGAGTTTCTACTTGTGGAGCTTCAAGTTGTGGAGTTTCTAGTTGTGGAGTTTCTAGTTGTGGACTTTGTAGTTGTGGAGTATCTAGTTGTGGGCTTCCAAGTTGTGGAGTTTCTAGTTGTGGAGTTTCTAGTTGCGGAGTTTTCTAGTTGCGGAGTCTGTAGTTGTGGAGTTTCTAGTTGTGGAATTTCTAGTTACGGAGTTTCTAGTTGTGGAGCTTTTAGTTGAGGAGTCTCTAGTTGTTGAGTCTCTAGTTGTGGAATTTCTAGTTGTGGAGTTTCTAGTTGCAGAGTTCAAGTTGTTGAGTTTCTAGTTGCGGAGTCTCTAGTTGTGGAATTTCTAGTTGTGGAGTTTCTAGTTGTGGAGTTTTGAGTTGTGGAGTTTTCTAGTTGTTGAGTCTCTAGTTGTGGAAGTTCTAGTTGTGGAGTTTCTAGTTGCGGAGTTTCTTGTTGCGGAGTTTCTAGATGTGGAGTTTCTAGTTGTGGAGTTTCTGGCTGTGGAGTTTCTAGTTGCGGAGTTTCTAGTTGTGGAATTTCCAGTGTTGGAGTCTCTAGTTGCGGAGTGAGTTTCTAGTTGCGGAGTTTCTGGTTGTGGAGTTTCTAGTTGCGGAGTCAGTAGTTGTGGAGTTTCTAGTTGTGGAGTTTCTAGTTGTGAATTTTCTAGCTGTGGAGTTTCTATTTGCGGAGTTTCTAGTTGCAGAGTTTCTAGTTGTGGATTTTCTAGCTGTGGAATTTCTGGTTGCAGAGTTTTTAGTTGCGGGGTTTCTAGTTGTGGAGTTTCTAGTTGTTGAGTTTCTAGTTGCCGAGTTCTTTAGTTGCGAAGTCTCAAGTTGTATAGTTTCTGGCTGTGGAGTTTCTAGTTCCGGAGTTTCTTGTTGTGGAGTTTCTAGTTGTGGAGTTTCTAGTTGCGGAGTTTGTAGTTGTGGAGTATCTAGTAGCGGCGTTTCAAGTTGTGGAGTTGATAGTTTTGCATTTTGAAGTTGTAGAGTTATTAGTTGCGAATCGTCTAGTTGTGGAGTTTCTAGTTGCGGAGTTTTTTAGTTGCGGAGTTTGTAGTTGTGGAGTTTCTAGTTTTGGAGTTTCTAGTTGTGGATTTTCTAGCTGTGGAGTTTCTAGTTGCGGAGTTTCTGGTTGTGGAGTTTCTAGTTGCGGAGTTTCTGGTTGTGGAGTTTCTATTTGTGGAGTTTCTAGTTGTGGAGTCTGTAGTTGTGGAGTATCTATTTGTTGGGTTTGAAGTTGTGGAGTTTCTGGCTGTGGAGTTTCTAGTTGTGGAGTTTCTAGTTGTTGAGTTTCTGGTTGCCGAGTTTCTAGTTGCGAAGTCTCGAGTCGTGTAGTTTCTTGCTGCGGAGTTTCTAGTTGCGGAGCTTCTAGTTGCGGAATTTCTAGTTGCGGAGTTTCTAGTTGTGGAATTTGTAGTTGTGGAGTATCTAGTTGTGGACTTTCAAGTTGTGGAGTTTCTAGTTGTGGAGTTTCTAGTTGCGGAGTTTTCTTGTTGCGCAGTCGGTAGTTGTGGAGTTTCTAGTTGTGGAATTTCTAGTTGTGGAGTCTCTAGTTGCGGAGTGAGTTTCTAGTTGCGGAGTTTCTGGTTGCGGAGTTTCTAGTTGCGGAGTCAGTAGTTGTGGAGTTTCTAGTTGTGGAGTTTATAGTTGTGGATTTTCTAGCTGTGGAGTTTCTATTTGCGGAGTTTCTAGTTGCGGTGTTTCTAGTTGTGGAGTTTCTAGTTGTTGAGTTTCTAGTTGCCGAGTTCTTTACTTGCGAAGTCTCAAGTTGTAGAGCTTCTAGCTGTGGAGTTTTTAGTTGCGGAGTTTCTAGTTGTGGAGTTTTTAGTTGTGGAGTCTCTAGTTGTGGAGTTTCTAGTTGTGGAGTGTCTACTTGTGGAGTTTCTAGTTGTGGAGTTTCTATTTGTAGTTTTTAGTTTTCGAGTTTGTAGTTGTAGGTTTTCTAGTTGCAGAGTTCCTAGTTTTGGAGTATCTAGTTGCGGAGTCTCTAATTGTGCAGTCTCTAGTTTTAGAGTCTATAGTTGTGGAGTTTCTGGTTGTGGAGTTTATAGTTGTGGAATTTAAAGTTGTGGAATTTATAGGTGTGGAGTTTCTAGTTGCGGAGTCTCTATTTGTGGAGTTTCTAGTTGCGGAGTTTCTAGCTGTGGAGTTTCTAGTTGCGGAGTCTCTAGTTGTGCAGTCTCTGGTTTTGGAGTCTCTGGTTGTGGAGTTTCTAGTTGTGGAGTTTCTAGTTCCGAAGTGTCTAGTTATGGAGTTTCTAGTTGTAAAGTTTCTAGTTGTGGAGTTTCTAGTGGCGGAGTTTCTAGCTGTGGAGTTTCAAGTTGCGGAGTCTCTAAATGTGCAGTCTCTAGTTGTGGAGTCTCTGGCTGTGGAGTTTTAGTTGTGGAGTTTCTAGTTGTGGAGTTTCTATTTGCTGAGTTTCTCGTTGCGGAGTTTCTAGTTGTGGATTTTCTAGCTGTGGAGTTTCTAGTGGCGGAGTTTCTAGTTGTGGAGTTTCTAGTTGTGAGGTTTGTAGTTGTTGAGTTTCTAGTTGTCGAGTTTCTAGTTGTGGAGTCTCTAGTTGTGGAGTTTCTAGTTGTGGAGTTTCTAGTTGCGAAGTCTCAAGTTGTTGAGTTTCTAGTTGTGGAGTTTCTAGTGGTGGGGTTCGTAGTTGTGGGGTTCGTAGTTGTGCAGTTTCTAGTTGTGGAGTATCTACTTGTGAAGTTTCCATTTGTGGTGTTTCTAGCTGTGGAGTTTCTAGTTGCGGAGTTTCTAGATGCAGTTTCTAGTTGCGGAGTTTCTAGTTGTGTAGATTCTAGTGGCGGAGTTTCTAGTTGCGGAGTTCCAAGTTGTGGAGTTTCTAGTTGTGGAGTTTGTAGTTGTGGAGTTTGTAGTTGTGGAGTATCTAGTAGCGGCCTTTCAAGTTGTGGAGTTGATAGTTTTGGATTTTGAAGTTGTAGAGGTAATAGTTGCGAATCGTCTAGTTGTGGAGTTTCTAGTTGCGGAGTTTTGTAGTTGCGGAGTCTGTAGTTGTGGAGTTTCTAGTTATGGAGTTTCTAGTTGTGGATTTTCTAGCTGTGGAGTTTCTAGTTGCGGAGTTCCTGGTTGTGGAGTTTCTAGTTGTGGAGTTTCTAGTTGTGGAGTTTTAGTTGTGGAGTTTCAAGTTGTGGAATTCATAGGTGTGGAGTTTCTAGTTGTGGAGTTTCTAGTTTTCGAGTTTCTAGTTACGGAGTTTCTAGTTGTGGAGTTTTTAGTTGTGGAGCTTTTAGTTGAGGAGTCTCTAGTTGTTGAGTCTCTAGTTGTGGAAGTTCTAGGTGTGGAGTTTCTAGTTGCGGAGTTTCTTGTTGCGGAGTTTCTAGATGTGGAGTTTCTAGTTGTGGAGTCTCTAGTTGTGGAGTTTCTAGTTGTGGAGTGTCTACTTGTGGAGTTTCTAGTTGTGGAGTTTCTATTTGTAGTTTTTAGTTTTCGAGTTTGTAGTTGTAGGTTTTCTAGTTGCAGAGTTCCTAGTTTTGGAGTATCTAGTTGCGGAGTCTCTAATTGTGCAGTCTCTAGTTTTAGAGTCTCTAGTTGTGGAGTTTCTGGTTGTGGAGTTTATAGTTGTGGAATTTAAAGTTGTGGAATTTATAGGTGTGGAGTTTCTAGTTGCGGAGTCTCTATTTGTGGAGTTTCTAGTTGCGGAGTTTCTAGCTGTGGAGTTTCTAGTTGCGGAGTCTCTAGTTGTGCAGTCTCTGGTTTTGGAGTCTCTGGTTGTGGAGTTTCTAGTTGTGGAGTTTCTAGTTCCGAAGTGTCTAGTTATGGAGTTTCTAGTTGTAAAGTTTCTAGTTGTGGAGTTTCTAGTGGCGGAGTTTCTAGCTGTGGAGTTTCAAGTTGCGGAGTCTCTAAATGTGCAGTCTCTAGTTGTGGAGTCTCTGGCTGTGGAGTTTTAGTTGTGGAGTTTCTAGTTGTGGAGTTTCTATTTGCTGAGTTTCTCGTTGCGGAGTTTCTAGTTGTGGATTTTCTAGCTGTGGAGTTTCTAGTGGCGGAGTTTCTAGTTGTGGAGTTTCTAGTTGTGAGGTTTGTAGTTGTTGAGTTTCTAGTTGTCGAGTTTCTAGTTGTGGAGTCTCTAGTTGTGGAGTTTCTAGTTGTGGAGTTTCTAGTTGCGAAGTCTCAAGTTGTTGAGTTTCTAGTTGTGGAGTTTCTAGTGGTGGGGTTCGTAGTTGTGGGGTTCGTAGTTGTGCAGTTTCTAGTTGTGGAGTATCTACTTGTGGAGTTTCCATTTGTGGTGTTTCTAGCTGTGGAGTTTCTAGTTGCGGAGTTTCTAGATGCAGTTTCTAGTTGCGGAGTTTCTAGTTGTGTAGATTCTAGTGGCGGAGTTTCTAGTTGCGGAGTTCCAAGTTGTGGAGTTTCTAGTTGTGGAGTTTGTAGTTGTGGAGTTTGTAGTTGTGGAGTATCTAGTAGCGGCCTTTCAAGTTGTGGAGTTGATAGTTTTGGATTTTGAAGTTGTAGAGGTAATAGTTGCGAATCGTCTAGTTGTGGAGTTTCTAGTTGCGGAGTTTTGTAGTTGCGGAGTCTGTAGTTGTGGAGTTTCTAGTTATGGAGTTTCTAGTTGTGGATTTTCTAGCTGTGGAGTTTCTAGTTGCGGAGTTCCTGGTTGTGGAGTTTCTAGTTGTGGAGTTTCTAGTTGTGGAGTTTTAGTTGTGGAGTTTCAAGTTGTGGAATTCATAGGTGTGGAGTTTCTAGTTGTGGAGTTTCTAGTTTTCGAGTTTCTAGTTACGGAGTTTCTAGTTGTGGAGTTTTTAGTTGTGGAGCTTTTAGTTGAGGAGTCTCTAGTTGTTGAGTCTCTAGTTATGGAGTTTCTAGTTGTGGATTTTCTAGCTGTGGAGTTTCTAGTTGCGGAGTTCCTGGTTGTGGAGTTTCTAGTTGTGGAGTTTCTAGTTGTGGAGTTTTAGTTGTGGAGTTTCAAGTTGTGGAATTCATAGGTGTGGAGTTTCTAGTTGTGGAGTTTCTAGTTTTCGAGTTTCTAGTTACGGAGTTTCTAGTTGTGGAGTTTTTAGTTGTGGAGCTTTTAGTTGAGGAGTCTCTAGTTGTTGAGTCTCTAGTTGTGGAAGTTCTAGGTGTGGAGTTTCTTGTTGCGGAGTTTCTTGTTGCGGAGTTTCTAGATGTGGAGTTTCTAGTTGTGGAGTTTCTGGCTGTGGAGTTTATAGTTGCGGAGTTTCTAGTATCGGAGTTTCTAGTTGTGGAGTTTCTAGTTGTAGAGTTTCTAGTTGCGAAGTCTCAAGTTGTGGAGTTTCTAGTTGTGGCGTTTCTAGTGGCGGAGTTTCTAGTTGCAGAGTTTCTAGTTGCGGAGTTTTCTAGTTGTGGAGTTTCTAGTTGCGGAGTTTCTAGTTGCGGAGCTTCAAGTTGTGGAGTTTTTAGTTGTGGAGTTTGTAGTTGTGGAGTTTGTAGTTGTGGAGTATCTAGTTGTGGGCTTTCAAGTTGTGGAGTTTCTAGTTGTGGAGTTTCTAGTTGCGGTGCCAGTAGTTGTGGAGATTTTAGTTGTGGAGTTTCTAGTTGTGGAGTTTCTAGTGTTTGAATTTCTAGTTGCCGAGTTCTTTAGTTGCGAAGTCTCAAGTTGTGGAGTTTCTAGCTGTGAAGTTTCTAGTTGCGGAGTTTCTAGTTGCGGAGTTTCTAGTTGTGGAGTTTTTAGTTGAGGAGTCTCTAGTTGTGGAGTCTCTAGTTGTAGAGTTTCTAGTTGTGGAGTGTCTACTTGTGGAGTTTCGAGTTGTGGAGTTTCTAGTTGTGGAGTTTCTAGTCGTTGAGTCTGTAGTTGTGGAGTATCTATTTGTTGGGTTTCAAGTTATGGAGTTTCTGGCTGTGGAGTTTCTAGTTGCCGAGTTTCTAGTTGCGAAGTCTCAAGTCGTGGAGTTTCTAGCTGCGGAGTTTCTAGTTGCGGAGCTTCTAGTGGCGGAGTTTCTAGTTGTGGAATTTGTAGTTGTGGAGTATCTAGTTTTGGTGTTTCAAGTTGTGGAGTTTCTAGCTGTGGAGTGTCTAGTTGCGGAGTTTCTAGTTGCAGAGTTTCTAGTTGCGGAGTTTCTAGTTGCGGAGTTTCTAGTTGTGGAGTTTCTAGTTGTTGAGTTTCTAGTCGCCGAGTTCATTAGTTGCGAAGTCTCAAGTTGTGGAGTTTCTAGATGTGTAATTTCTAGTTGTTGAGTTTCTAGTTGCGGAGTTTCTAGTTGTGGAGTTTTTAGCTGTGGAGTCTCTAGTTGTGGAGTCTCTAGTTGTGGAGTTTCTAGTTTTAGAGTGTCTACTTGTGGAGTTTCTAGTTGTGGAGTTTCTAGTTGTGGAGTTTCTATTTGTAGTTTTTATTTTTCGAGTTTGTAGTTGTAGATTTTCTAGTTGCAGAGTTTCTAGTTTTGGAGTTTCTAATTGTGGAGTTTCTTGTTGGAGAGTTTCTAGTTGTGAAGTTTCTAATTGTGGATTTTCTAGTTGCGGAATTTCTAGTTGCGCAGTTTCTAGTTGGGGAGTTGCTACTTGAGTTTATAGCTGCGGATTTTCTAGTTCCACAGTTTCGAGTTGCAAAGTTTCAAGTTGTCGAGTTTGTAGTTGCGGAGTCGCTAGTTGTGGAGTTTCTAGTTGCGGAGTTGCTAGCTGTGGAGTTTCTAGTTGCGGAGTCTCTAATTGTGCAGTCTCTAGTTTTGGAGTTTCTAGTTGTGGAGTTTCTAGTTGCAGAGTTTCTAGTTGCGGAGTTTCTGGTTGCAGAGTTTCTAGATGTGGAGTTTCTAGTTGTGAAGTTTTAGTTGTGGAGTTTCAAGTTGTGGAATTCATAGGTGTGGAGTTTCTAGTTGTGGAGTTTTTAGTTGTGGAGCTTTTAGTTGAGGAGTCTCTAGTTGTTGAGTCTCTAGTTGTAGAAGTTCTAGTTGTGGAGTTTCTAGTTGCGGAGTTTCTAGATGTGGAGTTTCTAGTTGTGGAGTTTTTGGCTGTGGAGTTTATAGTTGCAGAGTTTCTAGTATCGGAGTTTCTAGTTGTGGAGTTTCTAGTTGTGGAGTTTCTAGTTGTAGAGTTTCTAGTTGCGGAGTTTCTAGTTGCAGAGTTCCAAGTTGTGGAGTTTCTAGTTGTGGAGCTTCTAGTTCTGGGGTTCGTAGTTGTGGGATTCGTAGTTGTGCAGTTTCTAGTTTTGCAGTCTCTAGTTGTGGAGTTTCCAGTTGTGGAGTTTCTAGCTGTGGAGTTTCTAGTTGCGGAGTTTCTAGTTGCAGAGTTTCTAGTTGTGGAGTTTTCTAGTTGTGGAGATTCTAGTGGCGGAGATTCTAGTTGCGGAGTTTCAAGTTGTGGAGTTTCTCGTTGTGGAGTTTCTAGTTGCGGAGTTTCTAGATGCAGAGTTTCTAGTTGCGGAGTTTTCTAGTTGTGGAGATTGTAGTGGCGGAGTTTCTAGTTGCGGAGTTCCAAGTTGTGGAGTTTCTAGTTGTGGAGTTTCTAGTTGTGGAATTTGTAGTTGTGGAGTATATCGCTTTGGTGTTTCAAGTTGTGGAGTTTATAGTGGCGGAGTTTCTAGTTGTAGAGTTTCTAGTTGCGGAGTTTTTTAGTTGTGGAGTTTCTAGTTGCGGAGTTTCTAGTTGCGGAGCTTCAAGTTGTGGAGTTTCTAGTTGTTGAGTTTCTAGTTGTGGAGTTTGTAGTTGTGGAGTATCTAGTAGTGGGCTTTCAAGTTGTGGAGTTTCTAGTTGTGGAGTTTCTAGTTGCGGAGTTTTCTAGTTGCGGAGTCTGTAGTTGTGGAGTTTCTAGTTGTGGAATTTCTAGTTACGGAGTTTCTAGTTGTGGAGCTTTTAGTTGAGGAGTCTCTAGTTGTTGAGTCTCTAGTTGTGGAATTTCTAGTTGTGGAGTTTCTAGTTGTGGAATTTCAAGTTGTGGAGTCTCTAGTGGCGGAGTGAGTTTCTAGTTGCGGAGTTTCTGTTTGTGGAGTTTCTAGTTGCGGAGCCAGTAGTTGTGGAGTTTCTAGTTGTGGAGTTTCTAGTTGTGGAGTTTCTAGTGTTTGAATTTCTAGTTGCCGAGTTCTTTAGTTGCGAAGTCTCAAGTTGTGGAGTTTCTAGCTGTGAAGTTTCTAGTTGCGGAGTTTCTAGTTGCGGAGTTTCTAGTTGTGGAATTTTAGTTGAGGAGTCTCTAGTTGTGGAGTTTCTAGTTGTTGAGTTTCTAGTTGCCGAGTTTCTAGTTGCGAAGTCTCAAGTCGTGGAGTTTCTAGCTGCGGAGTTTCTAGTTGCGGAGCTTCTAGTGGCGGAGTTTCTTGTTGTGGAATTTGTAGTTGTGGAGTATCTAGTTTTGGAGTTTCAAGTTGTGGAGTTTCTAGCTGTGGAGTTTCTAGTTGCGGAGTTTCTAGTTGTGGAGCTTTTAGTTGAGGAGTCTCTAGTTGTTGAGTCTCTAGTTGTGGAATTTCTAGTTGTGGAGTATCTAGTTGTGGAGTTTCTAGTTGTGGAATTTCAAGTTGTGGAGTCTCTAGTGGCGGAGTGAGTTTCTAGTTGCGGAGTTTCTTTTTGTGGATTTTCTAGTTGCGGAGCCAGTAGTTGTGGAGTCTCTAGTTGTGCAGTCTCTAGCTGTGGAGTCTCTGGCTGTGGAGTTTCTAGTTGTGGAGTTTCTAGTTGCGGAGTTTCTAGTTGCAGAGTTTCTAGTTCCGGAGTTTTCTAGTTGTGGAGTTTCTAGTTGTTGATTTTCTAGCTGTGGAGTTTCTAGTTGCGGAGTTTCTAGTTGTGGGGTTCGTAGTTGTGGAGTTCCTAGTTGTGGAGTTTGTAGTTGTGAAGTCTCTAGTTGGGGAGTTTCCAGTTGTGGAGTTTCTAGCTGTGGAGTTTTTCGTTGCGGAGTTTCTAGTTGCAGAGTTTCTAGTAGCGGAGTTTTCTAGTTGTGGAGATTCTAGTGGTGGAGTTTCTAGTTGCGGAGTTTCAAGTTGTGGAGTTTCTAGTTGTGGATTTTCTAGCTGTGGAGTTTCTAGTTGCGGAGTTTTTAGTTGCGGAGTTTCTGGTTGTGGAGTTTCTAGTTCTGAAGTCTGTAGTTGTGGACTTTCTAGTTGTGGAGTGTCTACTTGTTGAGTTTCTAGTTGTGGAGTTTCTATTTGTTGTTTTTAGTTTTCGAGTTTGTAGTTGTAGATTTTCTAGTTGCAGAGTTCCTAGTTTTGGAGTATCTAGTTGCGGAGTCTGTAATTGTGCAGTCTCTAGTTTTGGAGTCTCTAGTTGTGGAGTTTCTGGTTGTGGAGTTTAGAGTTGTGGAATTTCTATCTGTGGAGATTCTACTTGCGGAGTTTCTAGTTGCAGAGTTTCTAGTTGTGGAGTTTCTAGTTGTGGAGTTTTAGTTGTGGAGTTTAAAGTTGTGGAATTTATAGGTGTGGAGTTTCTAGTTGTGGAGTTTCTAGTTTTCGGGTTTCTAGTTACGGAGTTTCTAGTTGTGGAGTTTCTAGTTGTGAGTTTCTAGTTGTGGAGTTTCTAGTTGTGGAGCTTTTAGTTGAGTTGTGGAGTTTCTAGTTGTGGAGTTTCTAGTTGTGGAGTGTCTACTTGTGGAGTTTCTAGTTGTGGAGTTTCTAGCTGTGGAGTTTCTAGTTGCAGGGTTTCTAGTTTCGGAGTTTTCTAGTTGTGGAGTTTCTAGTTGCGGAGTTTCTAGTTGCGGAGTTTCAAGTTGTGGAGTTTCTAGTTGTGGAGTTTCTAGTTGTGGAGTTTTTAGTTGTGGAGTTTCTAATTGTGGAGCTTCTTGATGGGGAGTTTCTAGTTGTGAAGTTTCTAGTTGTGGATTTTCGAGTTGTGGAGTTTCTAGTTGCGAAGTTTCTAGTTGGGGAGTTTCTACTTGAGTTTATAGTTGCGGATTTTCTAGTTGCAGAGTTTTAAGTTGTCGAGTTTCTAGTTGCGGAGTCTCTAGTTTTGGAGTTTCTAGTTGCGGAGTTTCTAGCTGTGGAGTTTCTAGTTGCGGAGTCTCTAGTTGTGCAGTCTCTGGTTTCGGAGTCTCTGGTTGTGGAGTTTCTAGTTGTGGAGTTTCTAGCTGTGGAGTTTCTAGCTGTGGAGTTTCTAGTTGCGGAGTCTCTAGTTGTGCAGTCTCTGGTTTCGGAGTCTCTGGTTGTGGAGTTTCTAGTTGTGGAGTTTCTAGTTGCGGAGTTTCTAGTTGCAGAGTTTCTAGTTCCGGAGTTTTCTAGTTGTGGAGTTTCAAGTTGCGGATTTTCTAGTTGTGGAGCTTCAAGTTGTGGAGTTACTCGTTGTGGAGTTTCTTGTTGTGGAGTTTGTAGTTGTGGAGTATCTAGTTGTGGACTTTCAAGTTGTGGAGTTTGTAGTTGTGGAGTACCTAGTTGTGGACTTTCAAGTTGTGGAGTTTCTATTTGCGGAGATTCTAGCTGCAGAGTTTCTAGTTGTGGATTTTCTAGCTGTGGAATTTCTGGTTGCAGAGTTTTTAGTTGCGGTGTTTCTAGTTGTGGAGTTTCTAGTTGTTGAGTTTCTAGTTGCCGAGTTCTTTAGTTGCGAAGTCTCAAGTTGTAGAGTTTCTAGCTGTGGAGTTTCTAGTTGCGGAGTTTCTAGTTGCGGAGTTTCTAGTTGCGGAGTTTCTAGTTGTGCAGTTTTAGTTGTGGAGTCTCTAGTTGTGGAGTTTCTTGTTGTTGATTTTCTATCTGTGGAGTTTCTATTTGCGGAGTTTCTAGTTGCAGAGTTTCTAGTTGTGGATTTTCTAGCTGTGGAGTTTCTGCTTGCAGAGTTTTTAGTTGCGGTGTTTCTAGTTGTGGAGTTTCTAGTTGTTGAGTTTGTAGTTGCCGAGTTCTTTAGTTGCGAAGTCTCAAGTTGTAGAGTTTCTAGCTGTGGAGTTTCTAGTTGCAGAGTTTCTAGTTGCGGAGTTTCTAGTTGTGGATCTTTTAGTTGTGGAGTCTCTAGTTGTGGACTTTCTAGTTGTGGAGTGTCTACTTGTTGAGTTTCTAGTTGTGGAGTTTCTATTTGTTGTTTTTAGTTTTCAAATTTGTAGTTGTAGATTTTCTAGTTGCAGAGTTCCTAGTTTTGGAGTATCTAATTGCGGAGTCTCTAATTGTGCAGTCTCTAGTTTTGGAGTCTCTAGTTGTGGAGTTTCTGGTTGTGGAGTTTATAGTTGTGGAATTTCTAACTGTGGAGATTCTACTTGCGGAGTTTCTAGTTGCAGAGTTTCTAGTTGTAGAGTTTCTAGTTGTGGAGTTTTAGTTGTGGAGTTTAAAGTTGTGGAATTTATAGGTGTGGAGTTTCTAGTTGTGGAGTTTCTAGTTTTCGGGTTTCTAGTTACGGAGTTTCTAGTTGTGGAGTTTCTAGTTGTGGAGTTTCTAGTTGTGGAGCTTTTAGTTGAGTTGTGGAGCTCTAGTTGTGGAGTTTCTAGTTGTGGAGTGTCTACTTGGGGAGTTTCTAGTTGTGGAGTTTCTAGCTGTGGAGTTTCTAGTTGCAGGGTTTCTAGTTTCAGAGTTTTCTAGTTGTGGAGTTTCTAGTTGCGGAGTTTCTAGTTGCGGAGTTTCAAGTTGTGGAGTTTCTAGTTGTGGAGTTTCTTGTTGTGGAGTTTTTAGTTGTGGAGTTTCTAATTGTGGAGCTTCTTGATGGGGAGTTTCTAGTTGTGAAGTTTCTAGTTGTGGATTTTCGAGTTGTGGAGTTTCTAGTTGCGAAGTTTCTAGTTGGGGAGTTTCTACTTGAGTTTATAGTTGCGGATTTTCTAGTTGCAGAGTTTTAAGTTGTCGAGTTTCTAGTTGCAAAGTCTCTAGTTGTGGAGTTTCTAGTTGCGGAGTTTCTAGCTGTGGAGTTTCTAGTTGCGGAGTCTCTAGTTGTGCAGTCTCTGGTTTTGGAGTCTCTGGTTGTGCAGTTTCTAGTTGTGGAGTTTCTAGCTGTGGAGTTTCAAGTTGCGGAGTCTCTAGTTGTGCAGTCTCTAGCTGTGGAGTCTCTGGCTGTGGAGTTTCTAGTTGTGGAGTTTCTAGTTGTGGAGTTTCTATTTGCTGAGTTTCTTGTTGCGGAGTTTCTAGTTGTGGATTTTCTGGCTGTGGAGTTTCTAGTTGTGGAGTCTCTAGTTGTGGAGTTTCTAGTTGTGAGGTTTTTAGTTGTTGAGTTTCTAGTTTTCTAGTTTCTAGTTGTGGAGTCTCTAGTTGTGGAGTTTCTAGTTGTGAAGTTTCTAGTTGCGAAGTCTCAAGTTGTTGAGTTTCTAGTTGTGGAGTTTCTAGTTGTGGGGTTCGTAGTTGTGGGGTTCGTAGTTGTGCAGTTTCTAGTTGTGGAGTATCTACTTGTGGAGTTTCCATTTGTGGTGTTTCTAGTTGTGGAGTTTCTAGTCGTGGAGTCTGTAGTTGTGGAGTATCTATTTGTTGGGTTTCAAGTTATGGAGTTTATGGCTGTGGAGTTTCTAGTTGTGGAGTTTCTAGTTGTTGAGTTTGTAGTTGCCGAGTTTCTAGTTGCGAAGTCTCAAGTCGTGGAGTTTCTAGCTGCGGAGTTTCTAGTTGCGGAGCTTCAAGTGGCGGAGTTTCTAGTTGTGGAGTTTGTAGTTGTGGAGTATCAAGTAGTGGGCTTTCAAGTTGTGGAGTTTCTAGTTGTGGAGTTTATAGTTGCGGAGTTTTCTAGTTGCGGAGTCTGTAGTTGTGGAGTTTCTAGTTGTGGAATTTCTAGTTACGGAGTTTCTAGTTGTGGAGCTTTTAGTTGAGGAGTCTCTAGTTGTTGAGTCTCTAGTTGTGGAATTTCTAGTTGTGGAGTTTCTAGTTGTGGAATTTCAAGTTGTGGAGTCTCTAGTGGCGGAGTGAGTTTCTAGTTGCGGAGTTTCTGTTTGTGGAGTTTCTAGTTGCGGAGCCAGTAGTTGTGGAGTTTCTAGTTGTGGAGTTTCTAGTTGTGGAGTTTCTAGTGTTTGAATTTCTAGTTGCCGAGTTCTTCAGTTGCGAAGTCTCAAGTTGTGGAGTTTCTAGCTGTGAAGTTTCTAGTTGCGGAGTTTCTAGTTGCGGAGTTTCTAGTTGTGGAATTTTAGTTGAGGAGTCTCTAGTTGTGGGGTCTCTAGTTGTGGAGTTTCTAGTTGTGGAGTGTCTACTTGTGGAGTTTCTAGTTGTGGAGTTTCTAGTTGTGGAGTTTCTAGTCGTGGAGTCTGTAGTTGTGGAGTAGCTATTTGTTGGGTTTCAAGTTATGGAGTTTTTGGCTGTGGAGTTTCTAGTTGTGGAGTTTCTAGTTGTTGAGTTTCTAGTTGCCGAGTTTCTAGTTGCGAAGTCTCAAGTCGTGGAGTTTCTAGCTGCGGAGTTTCTAGTTGCGGAGCTTCTAGTGGCGGAGTTTCTTGTTGTGGAATTTGTAGTTGTGGAGTATCTAGTTTTGGTGTTTCAAGTTGTGGAGTTTCTAGCTGTGGAGTTTCTAGTTGCGGAGTTTCTAGTTGTGGAGCTTTTAGTTGAGGAGTCTCTAGTTGTTGAGTCTCTAGTTGTGGAATTTCTAGTTGTGGAGTATCTAGTTGTGGAGTTTCTAGTTGTGGAATTTCAAGTTGTGGAGTCTCTAGTGGCGGAGTGAGTTTCTAGTTGCGGAGTTTCTGTTTGTGGATTTTCTAGTTGCGGAGCCAGTAGTTGTGGAGTCTCTAGTTGTGCAGTCTCTAGCTGTGGAGTCTCTGGCTGTGGAGTTTCTAGTTGTGGAGTTTCTAGTTGCGGAGTTTCTAGTTGCAGAGTTTCTAGTTCCGGAGTTTTCTAGTTGTGGAGTTTCTAGTTGTTAATTTTCTAGCTGTGGAGTTTCTAGTTGCGGAGTTTCTAGTTGTGGGGTTCGTAGTTGTGGAGTTCCTAGTTGTGGAGTTTGTAGTTGTGAAGTCTCTAGTTGGGGAGTTTCCAGTTGTGGAGTTTCTAGCTGTGGAGTTTTTCGTTGCGGAGTTTCTAGTTGCAGAGTTTCTAGTAGCGGAGTTTTCTAGTTGTGGAGATTCTAGTGGTGGAGTTTCTAGTTGCGGAGTTTCAAGTTGTGGAGTTTCTAGTTGTGGATTTTCTAGCTGTGGAGTTTCTAGTTGCGGAGTTTTTAGTTGCGGAGTTTCTGGTTGTGGAGTTTCTAGTTCTGGAGTCTGTAGTTGTGGACTTTCTAGTTGTGGAGTGTCTACTTGTTGAGTTTCTAGTTGTGGAGTTTCTATTTGTTGTTTTTAGTTTTCGAGTTTGTAGTTGTAGATTTTCTAGTTGCAGAGTTCCTAGTTTTGGAGTATCTAGTTGCGGAGTCTGTAATTGTGCAGTCTCTAGTTTTGGAGTCTCTAGTTGTGGAGTTTCTGGTTGTGGAGTTTAGAGTTGTGGAATTTCTATCTGTGGAGATTCTACTTGCGGAGTTTCTAGTTGCAGAGTTTCTAGTTGTGGAGTTTCTAGTTGTGGAGTTTTAGTTGTGGAGTTTAAAGTTGTGGAATTTATAGGTGTGGAGTTTCTAGTTGTGGAGTTTCTAGTTTTCGGGTTTCTAGTTACGGAGTTTCTAGTTGTGGAGTTTCTAGTTGTGAGTTTCTAGTTGTGGAGTTTCTAGTTGTGGAGCTTTTAGTTGAGTTGTGGAGTTTCTAGTTGTGGAGTTTCTAGTTGTGGAGTGTCTACTTGTGGAGTTTCTAGTTGTGGAGTTTCTAGCTGTGGAGTTTCTAGTTGCAGGGTTTCTAGTTTCGGAGTTTTCTAGTTGTGGAGTTTCTAGTTGCGGAGTTTCTAGTTGCGGAGTTTCAAGTTGTGGAGTTTCTAGTTGTGGAGTTTCTAGTTGTGGAGTTTTTAGTTGTGGAGTTTCTAATTGTGGAGCTTCTTGATGGGGAGTTTCTAGTTGTGAAGTTTCTAGTTGTGGATTTTCGAGTTGTGGAGTTTCTAGTTGCGAAGTTTCTAGTTGGGGAGTTTCTACTTGAGTTTATAGTTGCGGATTTTCTAGTTGCAGAGTTTTAAGTTGTCGAGTTTCTAGTTGCGGAGTCTCTAGTTTTGGAGTTTCTAGTTGCGGAGTTTCTAGCTGTGGAGTTTCTAGTTGCGGAGTCTCTAGTTGTGCAGTCTCTGGTTTCGGAGTCTCTGGTTGTGGAGTTTCTAGTTGTGGAGTTTCTAGCTGTGGAGTTTCTAGCTGTGGAGTTTCTAGTTGCGGAGTCTCTAGTTGTGCAGTCTCTGGTTTCGGAGTCTCTGGTTGTGGAGTTTCTAGTTGTGGAGTTTCTAGTTGCGGAGTTTCTAGTTGCAGAGTTTCTAGTTCCGGAGTTTTCTAGTTGTGGAGTTTCAAGTTGCGGATTTTCTAGTTGTGGAGCTTCAAGTTGTGGAGTTACTCGTTGTGGAGTTTCTTGTTGTGGAGTTTGTAGTTGTGGAGTATCTAGTTGTGGACTTTCAAGTTGTGGAGTTTGTAGTTGTGGAGTACCTAGTTGTGGACTTTCAAGTTGTGGAGTTTCTATTTGCGGAGATTCTAGCTGCAGAGTTTCTAGTTGTGGATTTTCTAGCTGTGGAATTTCTGGTTGCAGAGTTTTTAGTTGCGGTGTTTCTAGTTGTGGAGTTTCTAGTTGTTGAGTTTCTAGTTGCCGAGTTCTTTAGTTGCGAAGTCTCAAGTTGTAGAGTTTCTAGCTGTGGAGTTTCTAGTTGCGGAGTTTCTAGTTGCGGAGTTTCTAGTTGCGGAGTTTCTAGTTGTGCAGTTTTAGTTGTGGAGTCTCTAGTTGTGGAGTTTCTTGTTGTTGATTTTCTATCTGTGGAGTTTCTATTTGCGGAGTTTCTAGTTGCAGAGTTTCTAGTTGTGGATTTTCTAGCTGTGGAGTTTCTGCTTGCAGAGTTTTTAGTTGCGGTGTTTCTAGTTGTGGAGTTTCTAGTTGTTGAGTTTGTAGTTGCCGAGTTCTTTAGTTGCGAAGTCTCAAGTTGTAGAGTTTCTAGCTGTGGAGTTTCTAGTTGCAGAGTTTCTAGTTGCGGAGTTTCTAGTTGTGGATCTTTTAGTTGTGGAGTCTCTAGTTGTGGACTTTCTAGTTGTGGAGTGTCTACTTGTTGAGTTTCTAGTTGTGGAGTTTCTATTTGTTGTTTTTAGTTTTCAAATTTGTAGTTGTAGATTTTCTAGTTGCAGAGTTCCTAGTTTTGGAGTATCTAATTGCGGAGTCTCTAATTGTGCAGTCTCTAGTTTTGGAGTCTCTAGTTGTGGAGTTTCTGGTTGTGGAGTTTATAGTTGTGGAATTTCTAACTGTGGAGATTCTACTTGCGGAGTTTCTAGTTGCAGAGTTTCTAGTTGTAGAGTTTCTAGTTGTGGAGTTTTAGTTGTGGAGTTTAAAGTTGTGGAATTTATAGGTGTGGAGTTTCTAGTTGTGGAGTTTCTAGTTTTCGGGTTTCTAGTTACGGAGTTTCTAGTTGTGGAGTTTCTAGTTGTGGAGTTTCTAGTTGTGGAGCTTTTAGTTGAGTTGTGGAGCTCTAGTTGTGGAGTTTCTAGTTGTGGAGTGTCTACTTGGGGAGTTTCTAGTTGTGGAGTTTCTAGCTGTGGAGTTTCTAGTTGCAGGGTTTCTAGTTTCAGAGTTTTCTAGTTGTGGAGTTTCTAGTTGCGGAGTTTCTAGTTGCGGAGTTTCAAGTTGTGGAGTTTCTAGTTGTGGAGTTTCTTGTTGTGGAGTTTTTAGTTGTGGAGTTTCTAATTGTGGAGCTTCTTGATGGGGAGTTTCTAGTTGTGAAGTTTCTAGTTGTGGATTTTCGAGTTGTGGAGTTTCTAGTTGCGAAGTTTCTAGTTGGGGAGTTTCTACTTGAGTTTATAGTTGCGGATTTTCTAGTTGCAGAGTTTTAAGTTGTCGAGTTTCTAGTTGCAAAGTCTCTAGTTGTGTAGTTTCTAGTTGCGGAGTTTCTAGCTGTGGAGTTTCTAGTTGCGGAGTCTCTAGTTGTGCAGTCTCTGGTTTTGGAGTCTCTGGTTGTGCAGTTTCTAGTTGTGGAGTTTCTAGCTGTGGAGTTTCAAGTTGCGGAGTCTCTAGTTGTGCAGTCTCTAGCTGTGGAGTCTCTGGCTGTGGAGTTTCTAGTTGTGGAGTTTCTAGTTGTGGAGTTTCTATTTGCTGAGTTTCTTGTTGCGGAGTTTCTAGTTGTGGATTTTCTGGCTGTGGAGTTTCTAGTTGTGGAGTCTCTAGTTGTGGAGTTTCTAGTTGTGAGGTTTGTAGTTGTTGAGTTTCTAGTTTTCGAGTTTCTAGTTGTGGAGTCTCTAGTTGTGGAGTTTCTAGTTGTGAAGTTTCTAGTTGCGAAGTCTCAAGTTGTTGAGTTTCTAGTTGTGGAGTTTCTAGTTGTGGGGTTCGTAGTTGTGGGGTTCGTAGTTGTGCAGTTTCTAGTTGTGGAGTATCTACTTGTGGAGTTTCCATTTGTGGTGTTTCTAGCTGTGGAGTTTCTAGTTGCGGAGTTTCTAGATGCAGAGTTTCTAGTTGCGGAGTTTTCTAGTTGTGGAGATTCCAGTGGCGGAGTTTCTAGTTGCGGAGTTCCAAGTTGTGGAGTTTCTAGTTGTGGAGTTTCGAGTTGTGGAATTTGTAGTTGTGGAGTATATAGTTGTGGTGTTTCAAGTTGTGGAGTTTCTAGTGGCGGAGTTTCTAGTTGAAGAGTTTCTAGTTGCGGAGTTTTCTAGTTGTGGAGTTTATAGTTGTGGAGTTTCTACTTGTGGAGCTTCAAGTTGTGGAGTTTCTAGTTGTGGAGTTTCTAGTTGTGGAGTTTGTAGTTGTGGAGTATCTAGTTGTGGGCTTTCAAGTTGTGGAGTTTCTAGTTGTGGAGTTTCTAGTTGCGGAGTTTTCTAGTGGCGGAGTCTGTAGTTGTGGAGTTTCTAGTTGTGGAATTTCTACTTACGGAGTTTCTAGTTGTGGAGCTTTTAGTTGAGGAGTCTCTAGTTGTTGAGTCTCTAGTTATGGAGTTTCTAGTTGCAGAGTTTCAAGTTGTGGAGTTTCTAGTTGCGGAGTCTCTTGTTGTGGAGTCTCTAGTTGTGGAGTTTCTAGTTGTGGAGTGTCTACTTGTGGAGTTTCTAGTTGTGGAGTTTCTAGCTGTGGAGTTTCTAGTTGCAGGGTTTCTAGTGTCGAAGTTTTCTAGTTGTGGAGTTTCTAGTTGCGGAGTTTCTAGTTGCGGAGTTTCAAGTTGTGGAGTTTCTAGTTGTGGAGTTTCTAGCTGTGGAGTTTCGGGCTCTGGAGCTTCTAGTTGCGGAGTGTCTAGTTGTGGGGTTTCTAGTTGTGAGGTTCGTAGTTGTGGAGTTTCTAGTTGTCGAGTTTCTAGTTGTGCAGTCTCTAGTTGTGGAGTTTCTAGTTGTGGGGTTCGTAGTTGTGGAGTTTCTAGTTGCGGAGTTTCAAGTTGTGTAGTTTCTCGTTGTGGAGTTTCCAGTTGTGGATTGTCTAGCTGTAGAGTTTCTAGTTGCGGAGTTTTTAGTTGCGGAGTTTCTCGTTGTGAAGTTTCTAGTTGTGGAGTTTCTAGTTGTGGAGTTTGTAGTTGTGGAGTATCTATTTGTTGGGTTTCAAATTGTGGGATTTCTAGTTGTGGAGTTTCTAGTTGTGGAGTTTCTAGTAGTTGAGTTTCTAGTTGCCGAGTTTCTAGTTGCGAAGTCTCAAGTCGTGGAGTTTTTAGCTGGGGAGTTTCTAGTTGCGGAGCTTCTATTTGCGGAGTTTCGAGTTGCGGAGTTTCTAGTTGTGGAATTTGTAGTTGTGGAGTATATAGTTGTGGTGTTTCAAGTTGTGGAGTTTCTAGTGGCGGAGTTTCTAGTTGCAGAGTTTCTAGTTGCGAAGTTTTCTAGTTGTGGAGTTTCTAGTTGTGGAGTTTCTAGTTGTGGACTTTGTAGTTGTGGAGTATCTAGTTGTGGGCTTCCAAGTTGTGGAGTTTCTAGTTGTGGAGTTTCTAGTTGCGGAGTTTTCTAGTTGCGGAGTCTGTAGTTGTGGAGTTTCTAGTTGTGGAATTTCTAGTTACGGAGTTTCTAGTTGTGGAGCTTTTAGTTGAGGAGTCTCTAGTTGTTGAGTCTCTAGTTGTGGAATTTCTAGTTGTGGAGTTTCTAGTTGCAGAGTTCAAGTTGTTGAGTTTCTAGTTGCGGAGTCTCTAGTTGTGGAATTTCTAGTTGTGGAGTTTCTAGTTGTGGAGTTTTGAGTTGTGGAGTTTTCTAGTTGTTGAGTCTCTAGTTGTGGAAGTTCTAGTTGTGGAGTTTCTAGTTGCGGAGTTTCTTGTTGCGGAGTTTCTAGATGTGGAGTTTCTAGTTGTGGAGTTTCTGGCTGTGGAGTTTCTAGTTGCGGAGTTTCTAGTTGTGGAATTTCCAGTGTTGGAGTCTCTAGTTGCGGAGTGAGTTTCTAGTTGCGGAGTTTCTGGTTGTGGAGTTTCTAGTTGCGGAGTCAGTAGTTGTGGAGTTTCTAGTTGTGGAGTTTCTAGTTGTGAATTTTCTAGCTGTGGAGTTTCTATTTGCGGAGTTTCTAGTTGCAGAGTTTCTAGTTGTGGATTTTCTAGCTGTGGAATTTCTGGTTGCAGAGTTTTTAGTTGCGGGGTTTCTAGTTGTGGAGTTTCTAGTTGTTGAGTTTCTAGTTGCCGAGTTCTTTAGTTGCGAAGTCTCAAGTTGTATAGTTTCTGGCTGTGGAGTTTCTAGTTCCGGAGTTTCTTGTTGTGGAGTTTCTAGTTGTGGAGTTTCTAGTTGCGGAGTTTGTAGTTGTGGAGTATCTAGTAGCGGCGTTTCAAGTTGTGGAGTTGATAGTTTTGCATTTTGAAGTTGTAGAGTTATTAGTTGCGAATCGTCTAGTTGTGGAGTTTCTAGTTGCGGAGTTTTTTAGTTGCGGAGTTTGTAGTTGTGGAGTTTCTAGTTTTGGAGTTTCTAGTTGTGGATTTTCTAGCTGTGGAGTTTCTAGTTGCGGAGTTTCTGGTTGTGGAGTTTCTAGTTGCGGAGTTTCTGGTTGTGGAGTTTCTATTTGTGGAGTTTCTAGTTGTGGAGTCTGTAGTTGTGGAGTATCTATTTGTTGGGTTTGAAGTTGTGGAGTTTCTGGCTGTGGAGTTTCTAGTTGTGGAGTTTCTAGTTGTTGAGTTTCTGGTTGCCGAGTTTCTAGTTGCGAAGTCTCGAGTCGTGTAGTTTCTTGCTGCGGAGTTTCTAGTTGCGGAGCTTCTAGTTGCGGAATTTCTAGTTGCGGAGTTTCTAGTTGTGGAATTTGTAGTTGTGGAGTATCTAGTTGTGGACTTTCAAGTTGTGGAGTTTCTAGTTGTGGAGTTTCTAGTTGCGGAGTTTTCTTGTTGCGCAGTCGGTAGTTGTGGAGTTTCTAGTTGTGGAATTTCTAGTTGTGGAGTCTCTAGTTGCGGAGTGAGTTTCTAGTTGCGGAGTTTCTGGTTGCGGAGTTTCTAGTTGCGGAGTCAGTAGTTGTGGAGTTTCTAGTTGTGGAGTTTATAGTTGTGGATTTTCTAGCTGTGGAGTTTCTATTTGCGGAGTTTCTAGTTGCGGTGTTTCTAGTTGTGGAGTTTCTAGTTGTTGAGTTTCTAGTTGCCGAGTTCTTTACTTGCGAAGTCTCAAGTTGTAGAGCTTCTAGCTGTGGAGTTTTTAGTTGCGGAGTTTCTAGTTGTGGAGTTTTTAGTTGTGGAGTCTCTAGTTGTGGAGTTTCTAGTTGTGGAGTGTCTACTTGTGGAGTTTCTAGTTGTGGAGTTTCTATTTGTAGTTTTTAGTTTTCGAGTTTGTAGTTGTAGGTTTTCTAGTTGCAGAGTTCCTAGTTTTGGAGTATCTAGTTGCGGAGTCTCTAATTGTGCAGTCTCTAGTTTTAGAGTCTATAGTTGTGGAGTTTCTGGTTGTGGAGTTTATAGTTGTGGAATTTAAAGTTGTGGAATTTATAGGTGTGGAGTTTCTAGTTGCGGAGTCTCTATTTGTGGAGTTTCTAGTTGCGGAGTTTCTAGCTGTGGAGTTTCTAGTTGCGGAGTCTCTAGTTGTGCAGTCTCTGGTTTTGGAGTCTCTGGTTGTGGAGTTTCTAGTTGTGGAGTTTCTAGTTCCGAAGTGTCTAGTTATGGAGTTTCTAGTTGTAAAGTTTCTAGTTGTGGAGTTTCTAGTGGCGGAGTTTCTAGCTGTGGAGTTTCAAGTTGCGGAGTCTCTAAATGTGCAGTCTCTAGTTGTGGAGTCTCTGGCTGTGGAGTTTTAGTTGTGGAGTTTCTAGTTGTGGAGTTTCTATTTGCTGAGTTTCTCGTTGCGGAGTTTCTAGTTGTGGATTTTCTAGCTGTGGAGTTTCTAGTGGCGGAGTTTCTAGTTGTGGAGTTTCTAGTTGTGAGGTTTGTAGTTGTTGAGTTTCTAGTTGTCGAGTTTCTAGTTGTGGAGTCTCTAGTTGTGGAGTTTCTAGTTGTGGAGTTTCTAGTTGCGAAGTCTCAAGTTGTTGAGTTTCTAGTTGTGGAGTTTCTAGTGGTGGGGTTCGTAGTTGTGGGGTTCGTAGTTGTGCAGTTTCTAGTTGTGGAGTATCTACTTGTGGAGTTTCCATTTGTGGTGTTTCTAGCTGTGGAGTTTCTAGTTGCGGAGTTTCTAGATGCAGTTTCTAGTTGCGGAGTTTCTAGTTGTGTAGATTCTAGTGGCGGAGTTTCTAGTTGCGGAGTTCCAAGTTGTGGAGTTTCTAGTTGTGGAGTTTGTAGTTGTGGAGTTTGTAGTTGTGGAGTATCTAGTAGCGGCCTTTCAAGTTGTGGAGTTGATAGTTTTGGATTTTGAAGTTGTAGAGGTAATAGTTGCGAATCGTCTAGTTGTGGAGTTTCTAGTTGCGGAGTTTTGTAGTTGCGGAGTCTGTAGTTGTGGAGTTTCTAGTTATGGAGTTTCTAGTTGTGGATTTTCTAGCTGTGGAGTTTCTAGTTGCGGAGTTCCTGGTTGTGGAGTTTCTAGTTGTGGAGTTTCTAGTTGTGGAGTTTTAGTTGTGGAGTTTCAAGTTGTGGAATTCATAGGTGTGGAGTTTCTAGTTGTGGAGTTTCTAGTTTTCGAGTTTCTAGTTACGGAGTTTCTAGTTGTGGAGTTTTTAGTTGTGGAGCTTTTAGTTGAGGAGTCTCTAGTTGTTGAGTCTCTAGTTGTGGAAGTTCTAGGTGTGGAGTTTCTAGTTGCGGAGTTTCTTGTTGCGGAGTTTCTAGATGTGGAGTTTCTAGTTGTGGAGTCTCTAGTTGTGGAGTTTCTAGTTGTGGAGTGTCTACTTGTGGAGTTTCTAGTTGTGGAGTTTCTATTTGTAGTTTTTAGTTTTCGAGTTTGTAGTTGTAGGTTTTCTAGTTGCAGAGTTCCTAGTTTTGGAGTATCTAGTTGCGGAGTCTCTAATTGTGCAGTCTCTAGTTTTAGAGTCTCTAGTTGTGGAGTTTCTGGTTGTGGAGTTTATAGTTGTGGAATTTAAAGTTGTGGAATTTATAGGTGTGGAGTTTCTAGTTGCGGAGTCTCTATTTGTGGAGTTTCTAGCTGTGGAGTTTCAAGTTGCGGAGTCTCTAAATGTGCAGTCTCTAGTTGTGGAGTCTCTGGCTGTGGAGTTTTAGTTGTGGAGTTTCTAGTTGTGGAGTTTCTATTTGCTGAGTTTCTCGTTGCGGAGTTTCTAGTTGTGGATTTTCTAGCTGTGGAGTTTCTAGTGGCGGAGTTTCTAGTTGTGGAGTTTCTAGTTGTGAGGTTTGTAGTTGTTGAGTTTCTAGTTGTCGAGTTTCTAGTTGTGGAGTCTCTAGTTGTGGAGTTTCTAGTTGTGGAGTTTCTAGTTGCGAAGTCTCAAGTTGTTGAGTTTCTAGTTGTGGAGTTTCTAGTGGTGGGGTTCGTAGTTGTGGGGTTCGTAGTTGTGCAGTTTCTAGTTGTGGAGTATCTACTTGTGGAGTTTCCATTTGTGGTGTTTCTAGCTGTGGAGTTTCTAGTTGCGGAGTTTCTAGATGCAGTTTCTAGTTGCGGAGTTTCTAGTTGTGTAGATTCTAGTGGCGGAGTTTCTAGTTGCGGAGTTCCAAGTTGTGGAGTTTCTAGTTGTGGAGTTTGTAGTTGTGGAGTTTGTAGTTGTGGAGTATCTAGTAGCGGCCTTTCAAGTTGTGGAGTTGATAGTTTTGGATTTTGAAGTTGTAGAGGTAATAGTTGCGAATCGTCTAGTTGTGGAGTTTCTAGTTGCGGAGTTTTGTAGTTGCGGAGTCTGTAGTTGTGGAGTTTCTAGTTATGGAGTTTCTAGTTGTGGATTTTCTAGCTGTGGAGTTTCTAGTTGCGGAGTTCCTGGTTGTGGAGTTTCTAGTTGTGGAGTTTCTAGTTGTGGAGTTTTAGTTGTGGAGTTTCAAGTTGTGGAATTCATAGGTGTGGAGTTTCTAGTTGTGGAGTTTCTAGTTTTCGAGTTTCTAGTTACGGAGTTTCTAGTTGTGGAGTTTTTAGTTGTGGAGCTTTTAGTTGAGGAGTCTCTAGTTGTTGAGTCTCTAGTTATGGAGTTTCTAGTTGTGGATTTTCTAGCTGTGGAGTTTCTAGTTGCGGAGTTCCTGGTTGTGGAGTTTCTAGTTGTGGAGTTTCTAGTTGTGGAGTTTTAGTTGTGGAGTTTCAAGTTGTGGAATTCATAGGTGTGGAGTTTCTAGTTGTGGAGTTTCTAGTTTTCGAGTTTCTAGTTACGGAGTTTCTAGTTGTGGAGTTTTTAGTTGTGGAGCTTTTAGTTGAGGAGTCTCTAGTTGTTGAGTCTCTAGTTGTGGAAGTTCTAGGTGTGGAGTTTCTTGTTGCGGAGTTTCTTGTTGCGGAGTTTCTAGATGTGGAGTTTCTAGTTGTGGAGTTTCTGGCTGTGGAGTTTATAGTTGCGGAGTTTCTAGTATCGGAGTTTCTAGTTGTGGAGTTTCTAGTTGTAGAGTTTCTAGTTGCGAAGTCTCAAGTTGTGGAGTTTCTAGTTGTGGCGTTTCTAGTGGCGGAGTTTCTAGTTGCAGAGTTTCTAGTTGCGGAGTTTTCTAGTTGTGGAGTTTCTAGTTGCGGAGTTTCTAGTTGCGGAGCTTCAAGTTGTGGAGTTTTTAGTTGTGGAGTTTGTAGTTGTGGAGTTTGTAGTTGTGGAGTATCTAGTTGTGGGCTTTCAAGTTGTGGAGTTTCTAGTTGTGGAGTTTCTAGTTGCGGTGCCAGTAGTTGTGGAGATTTTAGTTGTGGAGTTTCTAGTTGTGGAGTTTCTAGTGTTTGAATTTCTAGTTGCCGAGTTCTTTAGTTGCGAAGTCTCAAGTTGTGGAGTTTCTAGCTGTGAAGTTTCTAGTTGCGGAGTTTCTAGTTGCGGAGTTTCTAGTTGTGGAGTTTTTAGTTGAGGAGTCTCTAGTTGTGGAGTCTCTAGTTGTAGAGTTTCTAGTTGTGGAGTGTCTACTTGTGGAGTTTCGAGTTGTGGAGTTTCTAGTTGTGGAGTTTCTAGTCGTTGAGTCTGTAGTTGTGGAGTATCTATTTGTTGGGTTTCAAGTTATGGAGTTTCTGGCTGTGGAGTTTCTAGTTGCCGAGTTTCTAGTTGCGAAGTCTCAAGTCGTGGAGTTTCTAGCTGCGGAGTTTCTAGTTGCGGAGCTTCTAGTGGCGGAGTTTCTAGTTGTGGAATTTGTAGTTGTGGAGTATCTAGTTTTGGTGTTTCAAGTTGTGGAGTTTCTAGCTGTGGAGTGTCTAGTTGCGGAGTTTCTAGTTGCAGAGTTTCTAGTTGCGGAGTTTCTAGTTGCGGAGTTTCTAGTTGTGGAGTTTCTAGTTGTTGAGTTTCTAGTCGCCGAGTTCATTAGTTGCGAAGTCTCAAGTTGTGGAGTTTCTAGATGTGTAATTTCTAGTTGTTGAGTTTCTAGTTGCGGAGTTTCTAGTTGTGGAGTTTTTAGCTGTGGAGTCTCTAGTTGTGGAGTCTCTAGTTGTGGAGTTTCTAGTTTTAGAGTGTCTACTTGTGGAGTTTCTAGTTGTGGAGTTTCTAGTTGTGGAGTTTCTATTTGTAGTTTTTATTTTTCGAGTTTGTAGTTGTAGATTTTCTAGTTGCAGAGTTTCTAGTTTTGGAGTTTCTAATTGTGGAGTTTCTTGTTGGAGAGTTTCTAGTTGTGAAGTTTCTAATTGTGGATTTTCTAGTTGCGGAATTTCTAGTTGCGCAGTTTCTAGTTGGGGAGTTGCTACTTGAGTTTATAGCTGCGGATTTTCTAGTTCCACAGTTTCGAGTTGCAAAGTTTCAAGTTGTCGAGTTTGTAGTTGCGGAGTCGCTAGTTGTGGAGTTTCTAGTTGCGGAGTTGCTAGCTGTGGAGTTTCTAGTTGCGGAGTCTCTAATTGTGCAGTCTCTAGTTTTGGAGTTTCTAGTTGTGGAGTTTCTAGTTGCAGAGTTTCTAGTTGCGGAGTTTCTGGTTGCAGAGTTTCTAGATGTGGAGTTTCTAGTTGTGAAGTTTTAGTTGTGGAGTTTCAAGTTGTGGAATTCATAGGTGTGGAGTTTCTAGTTGTGGAGTTTTTAGTTGTGGAGCTTTTAGTTGAGGAGTCTCTAGTTGTTGAGTCTCTAGTTGTAGAAGTTCTAGTTGTGGAGTTTCTAGTTGCGGAGTTTCTAGATGTGGAGTTTCTAGTTGTGGAGTTTCTGGCTGTGGAGTTTATAGTTGCAGAGTTTCTAGTATCGGAGTTTCTAGTTGTGGAGTTTCTAGTTGTGGAGTTTCTAGTTGTAGAGTTTCTAGTTGCGGAGTTTCTAGTTGCAGAGTTCCAAGTTGTGGAGTTTCTAGTTGTGGAGCTTCTAGTTCTGGGGTTCGTAGTTGTGGGATTCGTAGTTGTGCAGTTTCTAGTTTTGCAGTCTCTAGTTGTGGAGTTTCCAGTTGTGGAGTTTCTAGCTGTGGAGTTTCTAGTTGCGGAGTTTCTAGTTGCAGAGTTTCTAGTTGTGGAGTTTTCTAGTTGTGGAGATTCTAGTGGCGGAGATTCTAGTTGCGGAGTTTCAAGTTGTGGAGTTTCTCGTTGTGGAGTTTCTAGTTGCGGAGTTTCTAGATGCAGAGTTTCTAGTTGCGGAGTTTTCTAGTTGTGGAGATTGTAGTGGCGGAGTTTCTAGTTGCGGAGTTCCAAGTTGTGGAGTTTCTAGTTGTGGAGTTTCTAGTTGTGGAATTTGTAGTTGTGGAGTATATCGCTTTGGTGTTTCAAGTTGTGGAGTTTATAGTGGCGGAGTTTCTAGTTGTAGAGTTTCTAGTTGCGGAGTTTTTTAGTTGTGGAGTTTCTAGTTGCGGAGTTTCTAGTTGCGGAGCTTCAAGTTGTGGAGTTTCTAGTTGTTGAGTTTCTAGTTGTGGAGTTTGTAGTTGTGGAGTATCTAGTAGTGGGCTTTCAAGTTGTGGAGTTTCTAGTTGTGGAGTTTCTAGTTGCGGAGTTTTCTAGTTGCGGAGTCTGTAGTTGTGGAGTTTCTAGTTGTGGAATTTCTAGTTACGGAGTTTCTAGTTGTGGAGCTTTTAGTTGAGGAGTCTCTAGTTGTTGAGTCTCTAGTTGTGGAATTTCTAGTTGTGGAGTTTCTAGTTGTGGAATTTCAAGTTGTGGAGTCTCTAGTGGCGGAGTGAGTTTCTAGTTGCGGAGTTTCTGTTTGTGGAGTTTCTAGTTGCGGAGCCAGTAGTTGTGGAGTTTCTAGTTGTGGAGTTTCTAGTTGTGGAGTTTCTAGTGTTTGAATTTCTAGTTGCCGAGTTCTTTAGTTGCGAAGTCTCAAGTTGTGGAGTTTCTAGCTGTGAAGTTTCTAGTTGCGGAGTTTCTAGTTGCGGAGTTTCTAGTTGTGGAATTTTAGTTGAGGAGTCTCTAGTTGTGGAGTTTCTAGTTGTTGAGTTTCTAGTTGCCGAGTTTCTAGTTGCGAAGTCTCAAGTCGTGGAGTTTCTAGCTGCGGAGTTTCTAGTTGCGGAGCTTCTAGTGGCGGAGTTTCTTGTTGTGGAATTTGTAGTTGTGGAGTATCTAGTTTTGGTGTTTCAAGTTGTGGAGTTTCTAGCTGTGGAGTTTCTAGTTGCGGAGTTTCTAGTTGTGGAGCTTTTAGTTGAGGAGTCTCTAGTTGTTGAGTCTCTAGTTGTGGAATTTCTAGTTGTGGAGTATCTAGTTGTGGAGTTTCTAGTTGTGGAATTTCAAGTTGTGGAGTCTCTAGTGGCGGAGTGAGTTTCTAGTTGCGGAGTTTCTTTTTGTGGATTTTCTAGTTGCGGAGCCAGTAGTTGTGGAGTCTCTAGTTGTGCAGTCTCTAGCTGTGGAGTCTCTGGCTGTGGAGTTTCTAGTTGTGGAGTTTCTAGTTGCGGAGTTTCTAGTTGCAGAGTTTCTAGTTCCGGAGTTTTCTAGTTGTGGAGTTTCTAGTTGTTGATTTTCTAGCTGTGGAGTTTCTAGTTGCGGAGTTTCTAGTTGTGGGGTTCGTAGTTGTGGAGTTCCTAGTTGTGGAGTTTGTAGTTGTGAAGTCTCTAGTTGGGGAGTTTCCAGTTGTGGAGTTTCTAGCTGTGGAGTTTTTCGTTGCGGAGTTTCTAGTTGCAGAGTTTCTAGTAGCGGAGTTTTCTAGTTGTGGAGATTCTAGTGGTGGAGTTTCTAGTTGCGGAGTTTCAAGTTGTGGAGTTTCTAGTTGTGGATTTTCTAGCTGTGGAGTTTCTAGTTGCGGAGTTTTTAGTTGCGGAGTTTCTGGTTGTGGAGTTTCTAGTTCTGAAGTCTGTAGTTGTGGACTTTCTAGTTGTGGAGTGTCTACTTGTTGAGTTTCTAGTTGTGGAGTTTCTATTTGTTGTTTTTAGTTTTCGAGTTTGTAGTTGTAGATTTTCTAGTTGCAGAGTTCCTAGTTTTGGAGTATCTAGTTGCGGAGTCTGTAATTGTGCAGTCTCTAGTTTTGGAGTCTCTAGTTGTGGAGTTTCTGGTTGTGGAGTTTAGAGTTGTGGAATTTCTATCTGTGGAGATTCTACTTGCGGAGTTTCTAGTTGCAGAGTTTCTAGTTGTGGAGTTTCTAGTTGTGGAGTTTTAGTTGTGGAGTTTAAAGTTGTGGAATTTATAGGTGTGGAGTTTCTAGTTGTGGAGTTTCTAGTTTTCGGGTTTCTAGTTACGGAGTTTCTAGTTGTGGAGTTTCTAGTTGTGAGTTTCTAGTTGTGGAGTTTCTAGTTGTGGAGCTTTTAGTTGAGTTGTGGAGTTTCTAGTTGTGGAGTTTCTAGTTGTGGAGTGTCTACTTGTGGAGTTTCTAGTTGTGGAGTTTCTAGCTGTGGAGTTTCTAGTTGCAGGGTTTCTAGTTTCGGAGTTTTCTAGTTGTGGAGTTTCTAGTTGCGGAGTTTCTAGTTGCGGAGTTTCAAGTTGTGGAGTTTCTAGTTGTGGAGTTTCTAGTTGTGGAGTTTTTAGTTGTGGAGTTTCTAATTGTGGAGCTTCTTGATGGGGAGTTTCTAGTTGTGAAGTTTCTAGTTGTGGATTTTCGAGTTGTGGAGTTTCTAGTTGCGAAGTTTCTAGTTGGGGAGTTTCTACTTGAGTTTATAGTTGCGGATTTTCTAGTTGCAGAGTTTTAAGTTGTCGAGTTTCTAGTTGCGGAGTCTCTAGTTTTGGAGTTTCTAGTTGCGGAGTTTCTAGCTGTGGAGTTTCTAGTTGCGGAGTCTCTAGTTGTGCAGTCTCTGGTTTCGGAGTCTCTGGTTGTGGAGTTTCTAGTTGTGGAGTTTCTAGCTGTGGAGTTTCTAGCTGTGGAGTTTCTAGTTGCGGAGTCTCTAGTTGTGCAGTCTCTGGTTTCGGAGTCTCTGGTTGTGGAGTTTCTAGTTGTGGAGTTTCTAGTTGCGGAGTTTCTAGTTGCAGAGTTTCTAGTTCCGGAGTTTTCTAGTTGTGGAGTTTCAAGTTGCGGATTTTCTAGTTGTGGAGCTTCAAGTTGTGGAGTTACTCGTTGTGGAGTTTCTTGTTGTGGAGTTTGTAGTTGTGGAGTATCTAGTTGTGGACTTTCAAGTTGTGGAGTTTGTAGTTGTGGAGTACCTAGTTGTGGACTTTCAAGTTGTGGAGTTTCTATTTGCGGAGATTCTAGCTGCAGAGTTTCTAGTTGTGGATTTTCTAGCTGTGGAATTTCTGGTTGCAGAGTTTTTAGTTGCGGTGTTTCTAGTTGTGGAGTTTCTAGTTGTTGAGTTTCTAGTTGCCGAGTTCTTTAGTTGCGAAGTCTCAAGTTGTAGAGTTTCTAGCTGTGGAGTTTCTAGTTGCGGAGTTTCTAGTTGCGGAGTTTCTAGTTGCGGAGTTTCTAGTTGTGCAGTTTTAGTTGTGGAGTCTCTAGTTGTGGAGTTTCTTGTTGTTGATTTTCTATCTGTGGAGTTTCTATTTGCGGAGTTTCTAGTTGCAGAGTTTCTAGTTGTGGATTTTCTAGCTGTGGAGTTTCTGCTTGCAGAGTTTTTAGTTGCGGTGTTTCTAGTTGTGGAGTTTCTAGTTGTTGAGTTTGTAGTTGCCGAGTTCTTTAGTTGCGAAGTCTCAAGTTGTAGAGTTTCTAGCTGTGGAGTTTCTAGTTGCAGAGTTTCTAGTTGCGGAGTTTCTAGTTGTGGATCTTTTAGTTGTGGAGTCTCTAGTTGTGGACTTTCTAGTTGTGGAGTGTCTACTTGTTGAGTTTCTAGTTGTGGAGTTTCTATTTGTTGTTTTTAGTTTTCAAATTTGTAGTTGTAGATTTTCTAGTTGCAGAGTTCCTAGTTTTGGAGTATCTAATTGCGGAGTCTCTAATTGTGCAGTCTCTAGTTTTGGAGTCTCTAGTTGTGGAGTTTCTGGTTGTGGAGTTTATAGTTGTGGAATTTCTAACTGTGGAGATTCTACTTGCGGAGTTTCTAGTTGCAGAGTTTCTAGTTGTAGAGTTTCTAGTTGTGGAGTTTTAGTTGTGGAGTTTAAAGTTGTGGAATTTATAGGTGTGGAGTTTCTAGTTGTGGAGTTTCTAGTTTTCGGGTTTCTAGTTACGGAGTTTCTAGTTGTGGAGTTTCTAGTTGTGGAGTTTCTAGTTGTGGAGCTTTTAGTTGAGTTGTGGAGCTCTAGTTGTGGAGTTTCTAGTTGTGGAGTGTCTACTTGGGGAGTTTCTAGTTGTGGAGTTTCTAGCTGTGGAGTTTCTAGTTGCAGGGTTTCTAGTTTCAGAGTTTTCTAGTTGTGGAGTTTCTAGTTGCGGAGTTTCTAGTTGCGGAGTTTCAAGTTGTGGAGTTTCTAGTTGTGGAGTTTCTTGTTGTGGAGTTTTTAGTTGTGGAGTTTCTAATTGTGGAGCTTCTTGATGGGGAGTTTCTAGTTGTGAAGTTTCTAGTTGTGGATTTTCGAGTTGTGGAGTTTCTAGTTGCGAAGTTTCTAGTTGGGGAGTTTCTACTTGAGTTTATAGTTGCGGATTTTCTAGTTGCAGAGTTTTAAGTTGTCGAGTTTCTAGTTGCAAAGTCTCTAGTTGTGGAGTTTCTAGTTGCGGAGTTTCTAGCTGTGGAGTTTCTAGTTGCGGAGTCTCTAGTTGTGCAGTCTCTGGTTTTGGAGTCTCTGGTTGTGCAGTTTCTAGTTGTGGAGTTTCTAGCTGTGGAGTTTCAAGTTGCGGAGTCTCTAGTTGTGCAGTCTCTAGCTGTGGAGTCTCTGGCTGTGGAGTTTCTAGTTGTGGAGTTTCTAGTTGTGGAGTTTCTATTTGCTGAGTTTCTTGTTGCGGAGTTTCTAGTTGTGGATTTTCTGGCTGTGGAGTTTCTAGTTGTGGAGTCTCTAGTTGTGGAGTTTCTAGTTGTGAGGTTTTTAGTTGTTGAGTTTCTAGTTTTCGAGTTTCTAGTTGTGGAGTCTCTAGTTGTGGAGTTTCTAGTTGTGAAGTTTCTAGTTGCGAAGTCTCAAGTTGTTGAGTTTCTAGTTGTGGAGTTTCTAGTTGTGGGGTTCGTAGTTGTGGGGTTCGTAGTTGTGCAGTTTCTAGTTGTGGAGTATCTACTTGTGGAGTTTCCATTTGTGGTGTTTCTAGTTGTGGAGTTTCTAGTCGTGGAGTCTGTAGTTGTGGAGTATCTATTTGTTGGGTTTCAAGTTATGGAGTTTATGGCTGTGGAGTTTCTAGTTGTGGAGTTTCTAGTTGTTGAGTTTGTAGTTGCCGAGTTTCTAGTTGCGAAGTCTCAAGTCGTGGAGTTTCTAGCTGCGGAGTTTCTAGTTGCGGAGCTTCAAGTGGCGGAGTTTCTAGTTGTGGAGTTTGTAGTTGTGGAGTATCTAGTTGTGGGCTTTCAAGTTGTGGAGTTTCTAGTTGTGGAGTTTCTAGTTGCGGAGTTTTCTAGTCGCGGAGTCTGTAGTTGTGGAGTTTCTAGTTGTGGAATTTCTAGTTACGGAGTTTCTAGTTGTGGAGCTTTTAGTTGAGGAGTCTCTAGTTGCGGAGTTTCTAGTTGCGGAGTTTCTAGTTGCGGAGTTTCTAGTTTCAGAGTTTCTAGTTGCGGAGTTTCTAGTTGTGGAGTTTCTAGTTGTTGAGTTTCTAGTCGCCGAGTTCTTTACTTGCCAAGTCTCAAGTTCTGGAGTTTCTAGCTGTGGAATTTCTAGTTGTTGAGTTTCTAGTTGCGGAGTTTCTAGTTGTGGAGTTTTTAGCTGTGGAGTCTCTAGTTGTGGAGTCTCTAGTTGTGGAGTTTCTAGTTGTGGAGTGTCTACTTGTGGAGTTTCTAGTTGTGGAGTTTCTAGTTGTGGAGTTTCTATTTGTAGTTTTTATTTTTCGAGTTTGTAGTTGTAGATTTTCTAATTGCAGAGTTCCTAGTTGTGGAGTTTCTAGTTGTGGAGTTTCTTGTTGGGGAGTTTCTAGTTGTGAAGTTTCTAATTGTAGATTTTCTAGTGGCGGAATTTCTAGTTGCGAAGTTTCTAGTTAGGGAGTTTCTACTTGAGTTTATAGCTGCGGATTTTCTAGTTCCACAGTTTCGAGTTGCAAAGTTTCAAGTTGTCGAGTTTGTAGTTGCGGAGTCGCTAGTTGTGGAGTTTCTAGTTGCGGAGTTGCTAGCTGTGGAGTTTCTAGTTGCGGAGTCTCTAATTGTGCAGTCTCTAGTTTTGGAGTCTCTAGTTGTGGAGTTTCTAGTTGTGGAGTTTATAGATGTGGAGTTTCTAGCTCTGGAGATTCTAGTTGCGGGGTTTCGAGTTGCAGAGTTTCTCTTTGCGGAGTTTCTTGTTGCCGAGTTTCTAGTTGTGGAGTTTCTATTTGTGAAGTTTTAGTTGTGGAGTTTCAAGTTGTGGAATTCATAGGTGTGGAGTTTCTAGTTGTGGAGTTTCTAGTTTTCGAGTTTCTAGTTACGGAGTTTCTAGTTGTGGAGTTTTTAGTTGTGGAGCTTTTAGTTGAGGAGTCTCTAGTTGTTGATTCTCTAGTTGTGGAAGTTCTAGTTGTGGAGTTTCTAGTTGCGGAGTTTCTTGATGTGGAGTTTCTAGTTGTGGAGTTTCTGGCTGTGGAGTTTATAGTTGCGGAGTTTCTAGTATAGGAGTTTCTAGTTGTGGAGTTTCTAGTTGTGGAGTTTCTAGTTGTAGAGTTTCTAGTTGCGAAGTCTCAAGTCGTGGAGTTTCTAGTTGTGGAGTTTCTAGTTGTGGAGTTTCTAGTTGTGGAGTTTCTAGTTGTGGGGTTCGTAGTTGTGGGGTTCGTAGTTGTGCAGTTCTAGTTGTGGAGTCTCTAGTTGAGGAGTTTCCATTTGTGTTGTTTCTAGCTGTGGAGTTTCTAGTTGCGGAGTTTCTAGATGCAGAGTTTCTAGTTGCGGAGTTTTCTAGTTGTGGAGATTGTAATGGCGGAGTTTCTAGTTGCGGAGTTCCAAGTTGTGGAGTTTCTAGTTGTCGAGCTTCTAGTTCTGGGGTTCGTAGTTGTGGGATTCGTAGTTGTGCAGTTTCTAGTTGTGGAGTTTCTAGGTATGGAGTTTGTAGTTGTGGAGTATCTAGTTGTGGACTTTCAAGTTGTGAAGTTTCTAGTTGTGGAGTTTCTAGTCGCGGAGTTTTCTAGTTGCGGAGTCTGTAGTTGTGGAGTTTCTAGTTGTGGAATTTATAGCTGTGGAGTTTCTAGTTGCGGAGTTTCTAGTTGTGGGGTTCGTAGTTGTGGAGTTCGTAGTTGTGGAGTTTCTAGTTGTGAAGTCTCTAGTTGGGGAGTTTCCAGTTGTGCAGTTTCTAGCTGTGGAGTTTTTCGTTGCGGAGTTTCTAGTTGCAGAGTTTCTAGTAGCGGAGTTTTCTAGTTGTGGAGATTCTAGTGGCGGAGTTTCTAGTTGCGGAGTTTCAAGTTGTGGAGTTTCTAGTTGTGGATTTTCTTGCTGTGGAGTTTATAGTTGCGGAGTTTTTAGTTGCGGAGTTTCTGGTTGTGGAGTTTCTAGTTCTGGAGTCTGTAGTTGTGGAGTATCTATTTGTTGGGTTTCAAGTTGTGGAGTTTCTAGTTGTGGAGTTTCTAGTTGTTGAGTTTCTAGTAGTTGAGTTTCCAGTTGCCGAGTTTCTAGTTGCGAAATCTCAAGTCGTGGAGTTTCTAGCTGTGGAGTTTCTAGTTGCGGAGTTTCTAGTTGCGGAGTTTCTTGTTGTGGATTTTGTAGTTGTGGAGTATATAGTTGTGGTGTTTCAAGTTGTGGAGTTTCTAGTTGCGGAGTTTCTAGTTGCAGAGTTTCTCGTTCCGGAGATTTCTAGTTGTGGAGTTTCTAGTTGTGGATTTTCTAGCTGTGGAGTTTCTAGTTGCGGAGTTTCTAGTTGGGGGGTTCGTAGTTGTGGAGTTCGTAGTTGTGGAGTTTCTAGTTGTGAAGTCTCTAGTTAGGGAGTTTCCAGTTGTGGAGTTTCTAGCTGTGGAGTTTTTCGTTGCGGAGTTTCTAGTTGCAGAGTTTCTAGTAGCGGAGTTTTCTAGTTGTGGAGATTCTAGTGGCGGAGTTTCTAGTTGCGGAGTTTCAAGTTGTGGAGTTTCTAGTTGTGGATTTTCTAGCTGTGGAGTTTCTAGTTGCGGAGTTTTTAGTTGCGGAGTTTCTGGTTGTGGAGTTTCTAGTTCTGGAGTCTGTAGTTGTGGAGTATCTATTTGTTGGGTTTCAAGTTGTGGAGTTTCTAGTTGTGGAGTTTCTAGTTGTTGAGTTTCTAGTAGTTGAGTTTCCAGTTGCCGAGTTTCTAGTTGCGAAGTCTCAAGTCGTGGAGTTTCTAGCTGTGGAGTTTCTAGTTGCGGAGTTTCTAGTTGCGGAGTTTCTAGTTGTGGATTTTGTAGTTGTGGAGTATATAGTTGTGGTGTTTCAAGTTGTGGAGTTTCTAGTTGCGGAGTTTCTAGTTGCAGAGTTTCTAGTTCCGGAGTTTTCTAGTTGTGGAGTTTCTAGTTGCGGAGTTTCTATCTGTGGAGTTTCTAATTGCGAAGTTTCTAGTTGCAGAGTTTCTAGTTGTGGAGTTTCTAGTTGTGGAGTTTTAGTTGTGGAGTTTAAAGTTGTGGAATTTATAGGTGTGGAGTTTCTAGTTGTGGAGTTTCTAGTTTTCGGGTTTCTAGTTACGGAGTTTCTAGTTGTGGAGTTTCTAGTTGTGAGTTTCTAGTTGTGGAGTTTCTAGTTGTGGAGCTTTTAGTTGAGTTGTGGAGCTCTAGTTGTGGAGTTTCTAGTTGTGGAGTGTCTACTTGTGGAGTTTCTAGTTGTGGAGTTTCTAGCTGTGGAGTTTCTAGTTGCAGGGTTTCTAGTTTCGGAGTTTTCTAGTTGTGGAGTTTCTAGTTGCGGAGTTTCTAGTTGCGGAGTTTCAAGTTGTGGAGTTTCTAGTTGTGGAGTTTCTAGTTGTGGAGTTTTTAGTTGTGGAGTTTCTAATTGTGGAGCTTCTTGATGGGGAGTTTCTAGTTGTGAAGTTTCTAGTTGTGGATTTTCGAGTTGTGGAGTTTCTAGTTGCGAAGTTTCTAGTTGGGGAGTTTCTACTTGAGTTTATAGTTGCGGATTTTCTAGTTGCAGAGTTTTAAGTTGTCGAGTTTCTAGTTGCGGAGTCTCTAGTTTTGGAGTTTCTAGTTGCGGAGTTTCTAGCTGTGGAGTTTCTAGTTGCGGAGTCTCTAGTTGTGCAGTCTCTGGTTTTGGAGTCTCTGGTTGTGGAGTTTCTAGTTGTGGAGTTTCTAGCTGTGGAGTTTCAAGTTGCGGAGTCTCTAGTTGTGCAGTCTCTAGCTGTGGAGTCTCTGGCTGTGGAGTTTCTAGTTGTGGAGTTTCTAGTTGCGGAGTTTCTAGTTGCAGAGTTTCTAGTTCCGGAGTTTTCTAGTTGTGGAGTTTCTAGTTGCGGATTTTCTAGTTGTGGAGCTTCAAGTTGTGGAGTTTCTAGTTTTCGGGTTTCTAGTTACGGAGTTTCTAGTTGTGGAGTTTCTAGTTGTGGAGTTTCTAGTTGTGGAGCTTTTAGTTGAGTTGTGGAGCTCTAGTTGTGGAGTTTCTAGTTGTGGAGTGTCTACTTGGGGAGTTTCTAGTTGTGGAGTTTTTAGCTGTGGAGTTTCTAGTTGCAGGGTTTCTAGTTTCAGAGTTTTCTAGTTGTGGAGTTTCTAGTTGCGGAGTTTCTAGTTGCGGAGTTTCAAGTTGTGGAGTTTCTAGTTGTGGAGTTTCTAGTTGTGGAGTTTTTAGTTGTGGAGTTTCTAATTGTGGAGCTTCTTGATGGGGAGTTTCTAGTTGTGAAGTTTCTAGTTGTGGATTTTCGAGTTGTGGAGTTTCTAGTTGCGAAGTTTCTAGTTGGGGAGTTTCTACTTGAGTTTATAGTTGCGGATTTTCTAGGTGCAGAGTTTTAAGTTGTCGAGTTTCTAGTTGCAAAGTCTCTAGTTGTGGAGTTTCAAGTTGCGGAGTTTCTAGCTGTGGAGTTTCTAGTTGCGGAGTCTCTAGTTGTGCAGTCTCTGGTTTTGGAGTCTCTGGTTGTGCAGTTTCTAGTTGTGGAGTTTCTAGCTGTGGAGTTTCAAGTTGCGGAGTCTCTAGTTGTGCAGTCTCTAGCTGTGGAGTCTCTGGCTGTGGAGTTTCTAGTTGTGGAGTTTCTAGTTGTGGAGTCTCTAGTTGTGGAGTTTCTAGTTGTGAGGTTTGTAGTTGTTGAGTTTCTAGTTTTCGAGTTTCTAGTTGTGGAGTCTCTAGTTGTGGAGTTTCTAGTTGTGAAGTTTCTAGTTGCGAAGTCTCAAGTTGTTGAGTTTCTAGTTGTGGAGTTTCTAGTTGTGGGGTTCGTAGTTGTGGGGTTCGTAGTTGTGCAGTTTCTAGTTGTGGAGTATCTACTTGTGGAGTTTCCATTTGTGGTGTTTCTAGCTGTGGAGTTTCTAGTTGCGGAGTTTCTAGATGTAGAGTTTCTAGTTGCGGAGTTTTCTAGTTGTGGAGATTCCAGTGGCGGAGTTTCTAGTTGCGGAGTTCCAAGTTGTGGAGTTTCTAGTTGTGGAGTTTCTAGTTGTGGAATTTGTAGTTGTGGAGTATATAGCTGTGGTGTTTCAAGTTGTGGAGTTTCTAGTGGCGGAGTTTCTAGTTGTAGAGTTTCTAGTTGCGGAGTTTTTTAGTTGTGGAGTTTCTAGTTGCGGAGTTTCTAGTTGCGGAGCTTCAAGTCGTGGAGTTTCTAGTTGTGGAGTTTCTAGTTGTGGAGTTTCTATTTGTGGAGTATCTAGTAGTGGGCTTTCAAGTTGTGGAGTTTCTAGTTGTGGAGTTTCTAGTTGCGGAGTTTTCTAGTTGCGGAGTCTGTAGTTGTGGAGTTTCTAGTTGTGGAATTTCTAGTTACGGAGTTTCTAATTGTGGAGCTTTTAGTTGAGGAGTCTCTAGTTGTTGAGTCTCTAGTTGTGGAATTTCTAGTTGTGGAGTTTCTAGTTGTGGAGTTTATAGTTGTGGAATTTCAAGTTGTGGAGTCTCCAGTGGCGGAGTGAGTTTCTCGTTGCGGAGTTTCTGTTTGTGGAGTTTCTAGTTGCGGAGCCAGTAGTTGTGGAGTTTCTAGTTGTGGAGTTTTTAGTTGTGGAGTTTCTAGTGTTTGAATTTCTAGTTGCCGAGTTCTTTAGTTGCGAAGTCTCAAGTTGTGGAGTTTCTAGCTGTGAAGTTTCTAGTTGCGGAGTTTCTAGTGGCGGAGTTTCTAGTTGTGGAGTTTTTAGTTGAGGAGTCTCTAGTTGTGGGGTCTCTAGTTGTGGAGTTTCTAGTTGTGGAGTGTCTACTTGTGGAGTTTCTAGTTGTGGAGTTTCTAGTTGTGGAGTTTCTAGTCGTGGAGTCTGTAGTTGTGGAGTAGCTATTTGTTGGGTTTCAAGTTATGGAGTTTTTGGCTGTGGAGTTTCTAGTTGTGGAGTTTCTAGTAGTTGAGTTTCTAGTTGTGGAATTTGTAGTTGTGGAGTATCTAGTTTTGGTGTTTCAAGTTGTGGAGTTTCTAGCTGTGGAGTTTCTAGTTGCGGAGTTTCTAGTTGCAGAGTTTCTAGTTGCGGAGTTTCTAGTTGCGGAGTTTCTAGTTGTGGAGTTTCTAGTTGTTGAGTTTCTAGTGGCCGAGTTCTTTAGTTGCGAAGTCTCAAGTTGTGAAGTTTCTAGCTGTGGAATTTCTAGTTGTTGAGTTTCTAGATCCGGAGTTTCTAGTTGTGGAGTTTTTAGCTGTGGAGTCTCTAGTTGTGGAGTCTCTAGTTGTGGAGTTTCTAGTTGTGGAGTGTCTACTTGTGGAGTTTCTAGTTGTGGAGATTCTAGTTGTAGAGTTTCTATTTGTAGTTTTTATTTTTCGAGTTTGTAGTTGTAGATTTTCTAGTTGCAGAGTTCCTAAATGTGGAGTTTCTAGTTGTGGAGTTTCTTGTTGGGGTGTTTCTAGTTGTGAAGTTTCTAATTGTGGATTTTCTAGTTGCGGAATTTCTAGTTGCGAAGTTTCTAGTTGGGGAGTTTCTACTTGAATTTATAGTTGTGGATTTTCTAGTTCCACAGTTTCGAGTTGCAAAGTTTCAAGTTGTCGAGTTTGTAGTTGCGGAGTCGCTAGTTGTGGAGTTTCTAGTGTCGGAGTTGCTAGCTGTGGAGTTTCTAGTTGCGGAGTCTCTAATTGTGCAGTCTCTAGTTTTGGAGTCTCTATTTGTGGAGATTCTAGTTGCGGAGTTTCTAGTTGCAGAGTTTCTAGTTGCGGAGTTTCTTGTTGCAGAGTTTGTAGTTGTGGAGTTTCTAGTTGTGAAGTTTTAGTTGTGGAGTTTCAAGTTGTGGAATTCATAGGTGTGGAGTTTCTAGTTGTGGAGTTTCTAGTTGCGGAGTTTCTAGTTGCAGAGTTTCTAGTTCCGGAGTTTTCTAGTTGTGGAGTTTCTAGTTGCGGATTTTCTAGTTGTGGAGCTTCAAGTTGTGGAGTTACTCGTTGTGGAGTTTCTTGTTGTGGAGTTTGTAGTTGTGGAGTATCTAGTTGTGGACTTTCAAGTTGTGGAGTTTGTAGTTGTGGAGTATCTAGTTGTGGACTTTCAAGTTGTGGAGTTTCTATTTGCGGAGATTCTAGCTGCAGAAATTCTAGTTGTGGATTTTCTAGCTGTGGAATTTCTGGTTGCAGATTTTTTAGTTGCGGTGTTTCTAGTTGTGGAGTTTCTAGTTGTTGAGTTTCTAGTTGCCGAGTTCTTTAGTTGCGAAGTCTCAAGTTGTAGAGTTTCTAGCTGTGGAGTTTCTAGTTGCGGAGTTTCTAGTTGCGGAGTTTCTAGTTGCGGAGTTTCTAGTTGTGCAGTTTTAGTTGTGGAGTCTCTAGTTGTGGAGTTTCTTGTTGTTGATTTTCTATCTGTGGAGTTTCTATTTGCGGAGATTCTAGTTGCAGAGTTTCTAGTTGTGGATTTTCTAGCTGTGGAGTTTCTGCTTGCAGAGTTTTAGTTGCGGTGTTTCTAGTTGTGGAGTTTCTAGTTGTTGAGTTTGTAGTTGCCGAGTTCTTTAGTTGCGAAGTCTCAAGTTGTAGAGTTTCTAGCTGTAGAGTTTCTAGTTGCAGAGTTTCTAGTTGCGGAGTTTCTAGTTGTGGATCTTTTAGTTGTGGAGTCTCTAGTTGTGGACTTTCTAGTTGTGGAGTGTCTACTTGTTGAGTTTCTAGTTGTGGAGTTTCTATTTGTTGTTTTTAGTTTTCAAATTTGTAGTTGTAGATTTTCTAGTTGCAGAGTTCCTAGTTTTGGAGTATCTAATTGCGGAGTCTCTAATTGTGCAGTCTCTAGTTTTGGAGTCTCTAGTTGTGGAGTTTCTGGTTGTGGAGTTTATAGTTGTGGAATTTCTAACTGTGGAGATTCTACTTGCGGAGTTTCTAGTTGCAGAGTTTCTAGTTGTAGAGTTTCTAGTTGTGGAGTTTTAGTTGTGGAGTTTAAAGTTGTGGAATTTATAGGTGTGGAGTTTCTAGTTGTGGAGTTTCTAGTTTTCGGGTTTCTAGTTACGGAGTTTCTAGTTGTGGAGTTTCTAGTTGTGGAGTTTCTAGTTGTGGAGCTTTTAGTTGAGTTGTGGAGCTCTAGTTGTGGAGTTTCTAGTTGTGGAGTGTCTACTTGGGGAGTTTCTAGTTGTGGAGTTTCTAGCTGTGGAGTTTCTAGTTGCAGGGTTTCTAGTTTCAGAGTTTTCTAGTTGTGGAGTTTCTAGTTGCGGAGTTTCTAGTTGCGGAGTTTCAAGTTGTGGAGTTTCTAGTTGTGGAGTTTCTAGTTGTGGAGTTTTTAGTTGTGGAGTTTCTAATTGTGGAGCTTCTTGATGGGGAGTTTCTAGTTGTGAAGTTTCTAGTTGTGGATTTTCGAGTTGTGGAGTTTCTAGTTGCGAAGTTTCTAGTTGGGGAGTTTCTACTTGAGTTTATAGTTGCGGATTTTCTAGTTGCAGAGTTTTAAGTTGTTGAGTTTCTAGTTGCAAAGTCTCTAGTTGTGGAGTTTCTAGTTGCGGAGTTTCTAGCTGTGGAGTTTCTAGTTGCGGAGTCTCTAGTTGTGCAGTCTCTGGTTTTGGAGTCTCTGGTTGTGCAGTTTCTAGTTGTGGAGTTTCTAGCTGTGGAGTTTCAAGTTGCGGAGTCTCTAGTTGTGCAGTCTCTAGCTGTGGAGTCTCTGGCTGTGGAGTTTCTAGTTGTGGAGTTTCTAGTTGTGGATTTTCTGGCTGTGGAGTTTCTAGTTGTGGAGTCTCTAGTTGTGGAGTTTCTAGTTGTGAGGTTTGTAGTTGTTGAGTTTCTAGTTTTCGAGTTTCTAGTTGTGGAGTCTCTAGTTGTGGAGTTTCTAGTTGTGAAGTTTCTAGTTGCGAAGTCTCAAGTTGTTGAGTTTCTAGTTGTGGAGTTTCTAGTTGTGGGGTTCGTAGTTGTGGGGTTCGTAGTTGTGCAGTTTCTAGTTGTGGAGTATCTACTTGTGGAGTTTCCATTTGTGGTGTTTCTAGCTGTGGAGTTTCTAGTTGCGGAGTTTCTAGATGTAGAGTTTCTAGTTGCGGAGTTTTCTAGTTGTGGAGATTCCAGTGGCGGAGTTTCTAGTTGCGGAGTTCCAAGTTGTGGAGTTTCTAGTTGTGGAGTTTCTAGTTGTGGAATTTGTAGTTGTGGAGTATATAGCTGTGGTGTTTCAAGTTGTGGAGTTTCTAGTGGCGGAGTTTCTAGTTGTAGAGTTTCTAGTTGCGGAGTTTTTTAGTTGTGGAGTTTCTAGTTGCGGAGTTTCTAGTTGCGGAGCTTCAAGTCGTGGAGTTTTTAGTTGTGGAGTTTCTAGTTGTGGAGTTTGTAGTTGTGGAGTATCTAGTAGTGGGCTTTCAAGTTGTGGAGTTTCTAGTTGTGGAGTTTCTAGTTGCGGAGTTTTCTAGTTGCGGAGTCTGTAGTTGTGGAGTTTCTAGTTGTGGAATTTCTAGTTACGGAGTTTCTAATTGTGGAGCTTTTAGTTGAGGAGTCTCTAGTTGTTGAGTCTCTAGTTGTGGAATTTCTAGTTGTGGAGTTTCTAGTTGTGGAGTTTATAGTTGTGGAATTTCAAGTTGTGGAGTCTCTAGTGGCGGAGTGAGTTTCTAGTTGCGGAGTTTCTGTTTGTGGAGTTTCTAGTTGCGGAGCCAGTAGTTGTGGAGTTTCTAGTTGTGGAGTTTTTAGTTGTGGAGTTTCTAGTGTTTGAATTTCTAGTTGCCGAGTTCTTTAGTTGCGAAGTCTCAAGTTGTGGAGTTTCTAGCTGTGAAGTTTCTAGTTGCGGAGTTTCTAGTGGCGGAGTTTCTAGTTGTGGAGTTTTTAGTTGAGGAGTCTCTAGTTGTGGGGTCTCTAGTTGTGGAGTTTCTAGTTGTGGAGTGTCTACTTGTGGAGTTTCTAGTTGTGGAGTTTCTAGTTGTGGAGTTTCTAGTCGTGGAGTCTGTAGTTGTGGAGTAGCTATTTGTTGGGTTTCAAGTTATCGAGTTTTTGGCTGTGGAGTTTCTAGTTGTGGAGTTTCTAGTAGTTGAGTTTCTAGTTGTGGAATTTGTAGTTGTGGAGTATCTAGTTTTGGTGTTTCAAGTTGTGGAGTTTCTAGCTGTGGAGTTTCTAGTTGCGGAGTTTCTAGTTGCAGAGTTTCTAGTTGCGGAGTTTCTAGTTGCGGAGTTTCTAGTTGTGGAGTTTCTAGTTGTTGAGTTTCTAGTGGCCGAGTTCTTTAGTTGCGAAGTCTCAAGTTGTGAAGTTTCTAGCTGTGGAATTTCTAGTTGTTGAGTTTCTAGATCCGGAGTTTCTAGTTGTGGAGTTTTTAGCTGTGGAGTCTCTAGTTGTGGAGTCTCTAGTTGTGGAGTTTCTAGTTGTGGAGTGTCTACTTGTGGAGTTTCTAGTTGTGGAGATTCTAGTTGTAGAGTTTCTATTTGTAGTTTTTATTTTTCGAGTTTGTAGTTGTAGATTTTCTAGTTGCAGAGTTCCTAAATGTGGAGTTTCTAGTTGTGGAGTTTCTTGTTGGGGTGTTTCTAGTTGTGAAGTTTCTAATTGTGGATTTTCTAGTTGCGGAATTTCTAGTTGCGAAGTTTCTAGTTGGGGAGTTTCTACTTGAATTTATAGTTGTGGATTTTCTAGTTCCACAGTTTCGAGTTGCAAAGTTTCAAGTTGTCGAGTTTGTAGTTGCGGAGTCGCTAGTTGTGGAGTTTCTAGTGTCGGAGTTGCTAGCTGTGGAGTTTCTAGTTGCGAAGTCTCTAATTGTGCAGTCTCTAGTTTTGGAGTCTCTATTTGTGGAGATTCTAGTTGCGGAGTTTCTAGTTGCAGAGTTTCTAGTTGCGGAGTTTCTTGTTGCAGAGTTTGTAGTTGTGGAGTTTCTAGTTGTGAAGTTTTAGTTGTGGAGTTTCAAGTTGTGGAATTCATAGGTGTGGAGTTTCTAGTTGTGGAGTTTCTAGTTTTCGAGTTTCTAGTTACGGAGTTTCTAGTTGTGGAGTTTTTAGTTGTGGAGCTTTTAGTTGAGGAGTCTCTAGTTGTTGAGTCTCTAGTTGTGGAAGATCTAGGTGTGGAGTTTCTAGTTGCGGAGTTTCTTGTTGCGGAGTTTCTAGATGTGGAGTTTCTAGTTGTGGAGTTTCTGGCTGTGGAGTGTATAGTTTTCGAGTTTCTAGTTGTGCAGTCTCTAGTTGTGGAGTTTCTAGTTGTGAAGTTTCTAGTTGCGAAGTCTCAAGTTGTTGAGTTTCTAGTTGTGGAGTTTCTAGTTGTGGGGTTCGTAGTTGTGGGGTTCGTAGTTGTGCAGTTTCTAGTTGTGGAGTATCTACTTGTGGAGTTTCCATTTGTGGTGTTTCTAGCTGTGGAGTTTCTAGTTGCGGAGTTTCTAGATGCAGAGTTTCTAGTTGCGGAGTTTTCTAGTTGTGGAGATTCCAGTGGCGGAGTTTCTAGTATCGGAGTTTCTAGTTGTGGAGTTTCTAGTTGTGGAGTTTCTAGTTGCAGAGTTTCTAGTTGCGAAGTCTCAAGTTGTGGAGTTTCTAGTTGTGGAGTTTCTAGTGGCGGAGTTTCTAGTTGCAGAGTTTCTAGTTGCGGAGTTTTCTAGTTGTGGAGTTTCTAGTGGCGGAGTTTCTAGTCTCGGAGCTTCAAGTTGTGGAGTTTCTAGTTGTGGAGTTTCTAGTTGTGGAGTTTGTAGTTGTGGAGTATCTAGTTGTGGGCTTTCAAGTTGTGGAGTTTCTAGTTGTGGAGTTTCTAGTTGCGGAGTTTTCTAGTCGCGGAGTCTGTAGTTGTGGAGTTTCCAGTTGTGGAATTTCTAGTTACGGAGTTTCTAGTTGTGGAGCTTTTAGTTGAGGAGTCTCTAGTTGTTGAGTCTCTAGTTGTGGAATTTCTAGTTGTGGAGTTTCTAGTTGTGGAGTTTCTACTTGTGGAATTTCAAGTTGTGGAGTCTCTAGTGGCGGAGTGAGTTTCTAGTTGCGGAGTTTCTCGTTGTGGAGTTTCTAGTTGCGGAGCCAGTAGTTGTGGAGTTTCTAGTTGTGGAGTTTCTAGTTGTGGAGTTTTTAGTGTTTGAATTTCTAGTTGCCGAGTTCTTTAGTTGCGAAGTCTCAAGTTGTGGAGTTTCTAGCTGTGAAGTTTCTAGTTGCGGAGTTTCTAGTTGCGGAGTTTCTAGTTGTGGAGTTTTTAGTTGAGGAGTCTCTAGTTGTGGAGTGTCTAGTTGTGGAGTTTCTAGTTGTGGAGTGTCTACTTGTGGAGTTTCTAGTTGTGGAGTTTCTAGTTGTGGAGTTTCTAGTCGTGGAGTCTGTAGTTGTGGAGTATCTATTTGTTGGGTTTCAAGTTATGGAGTTTATGGCTGTGGAGTTTCTAGTTGTGGAGTTTCTAGTTGTTGAGTTTGTAGTTGCCGAGTTTCTAGTTGCGAAGTCTCAAGTCGTGGAGTTTCTAGCTGCGGAGTTTCTAGTTGCGGAGCTTCAAGTGGCGGAGTTTTTAGTTGTGGAATTTGTAGTTGTGGAGTATCTAGTTTTGGTTTTTCAAGTTGTGGAGTTTCTAGCTGTGGAGTTTCTAGTTGCGGAGTTTCTAGTTTCAGAGTTTCTAGTTGCGGAGTTTCTAGTTGTGGAGTTTCTAGTTGTTGAGTTTCTAGTCGCCGAGTTCTTTACTTGCCAAGTCTCAAGTTCTGGAGTTTCTAGCTGTGGAATTTCTAGTTGTTGAGTTTCTAGTTGCGGAGTTTCTAGTTGTGGAGTTTTTAGCTGTGGAGTCTCTAGTTGTGGAGTCTCTAGTTGTGGAGTTTCTAGTTGTGGAGTGTCTACTTGTGGAGTTTCTAGTTGTGGAGTTTCTAGTTGTGGAGTTTCTATTTGTAGTTTTTATTTTTCGAGTTTGTAGTTGTAGATTTTCTAATTGCAGAGTTCCTAGTTGTGGAGTTTCTAGTTGTGGAGTTTCTTGTTGGGGAGTTTCTAGTTGTGAAGTTTCTAATTGTAGATTTTCTAGTGGCGGAATTTCTAGTTGCGAAGTTTCTAGTTGGGGAGTTTCTACTTGAGTTTATAGCTGCGGATTTTCTAGTTCCAGAGTTTCGAGTTGCAAAGTTTCAAGTTGTCGAGTTTGTAGTTGCGGAGTCGCTAGTTGTGGAGTTTCTAGTTGCGGAGTTGCTAGCTGTGGAGTTTCTAGTTGCGGAGTCTCTAATTGTGCAGTCTCTAGTTTTGGAGTCTCTAGTTGTGGAGTTTCTAGTTGTGGAGTTTATAGATGTGGAGTTTCTAGCTCTGGAGATTCTAGTTGCGGGGTTTCGAGTTGCAGAGTTTCTCTTTGCGGAGTTTCTTGTTGCAGAGTTTCTAGTTGTGGAGTTTCTAGTTGTGAAATTTAGTTGTGGAGTTTCAAGTTGTGGAATTCATAGGTGTGGAGTTTCTAGTTGTGGAGTTTCTAGTTTTCGAGTTTCTAGTTACGGAGTTTCTAGTTGTGGAGTTTTTAGTTGTGGAGCTTTTAGTTGAGGAGTCTCTAGTTGTTGATTCTCTAGTTGTGGAAGTTCTAGTTGTGGAGTTTCTAGTTGCGGAGTTTCTTGATGTGGAGTTTCTAGTTGTGGAGTTTCTGGCTGTGGAGTTTATAGTTGCGGAGTTTCTAGTTGTAGAGTTTCTAGTTGCGAAGTCTCAAGTCGTGGAGTTTCTAGTTGTGGAGTTTCTAGTTGTGGAGTTTCTAGTTGTGGAGTTTCTAGTTGTGGGGTTCGTAGTTGTGGGGTTCGTAGTTTTGCAGTTCTAGTTGTTGAGTCTCTAGTTGAGGAGTTTCCATTTGTGTTGTTTCTAGCTGTGGAGTTTCTAGTTGCGGAGTTTCTAGTTGCAGAGTTTCTAGTTGCGGAGTTTTCTAGTTGTGGAGATTGTAATGGCGGAGTTTCTAGTTGCGGAGTTCCAAGTTGTGGAGTTTCTAGTTGTCGAGCTTCTAGTTCTGGGGTTCGTAGTTGTGGGATTCGTAGTTGTGCAGTTTCTAGTTGTGGAGTTTCTAGTTATGGAGTTTGTAGTTGTGGAGTATCTAGTTGTGGACTTTCAAGTTGTGAAGTTTCTAGTTGTGGAGTTTCTAGTTGCGGAGTTTTCTAGTTGCGGAGTCTGTAGTTGTGGAGTTTCTAGTTGTGGAATTTCTAGTTGTGGATTCTCTAGTTGCGGAGTGAGTTTCAAGTTATGGAGTTTATGGCTGTGGAGTTTCTAGTTGTGGAGTTTCTAGTTGTTGAGTTTGTAGTTGCCGAGTTTCTAGTTGCGAAGTCTCAAGTCGTGGAGTTTCTAGCTGCGGAGTTTCTAGTTGCGGAGCTTCAAGTGGCGGAGTTTTTAGTTGTGGAATTTGTAGTTGTGGAGTATCTAGTTTTGGTTTTTCAAGTTGTGGAGTTTCTAGCTGTGGAGTTTCTAGTTGCGGAGTTTCTAGTTTCAGAGTTTCTAGTTGCGGAGTTTCTAGTTGTGGAGTTTCTAGTTGTTGAGTTTCTAGTCGCCGAGTTCTTTACTTGCCAAGTCTCAAGTTCTGGAGTTTCTAGCTGTGGAATTTCTAGTTGTTGAGTTTCTAGTTGCGGAGTTTCTAGTTGTGGAGTTTTTAGCTGTGGAGTCTCTAGTTGTGGAGTCTCTAGTTGTGGAGTTTCTAGTTGTGGAGTGTCTACTTGTGGAGTTTCTAGTTGTGGAGTTTCTAGTTGTGGAGTTTCTATTTGTAGTTTTTATTTTTCGAGTTTGTAGTTGTAGATTTTCTAATTGCAGAGTTCCTAGTTGTGGAGTTTCTAGTTGTGGAGTTTCTTGTTGGGGAGTTTCTAGTTGTGAAGTTTCTAATTGTAGATTTTCTAGTGGCGGAATTTCTAGTTGCGAAGTTTCTAGTTGGGGAGTTTCTACTTGAGTTTATAGCTGCGGATTTTCTAGTTCCAGAGTTTCGAGTTGCAAAGTTTCAAGTTGTCGAGTTTGTAGTTGCGGAGTCGCTAGTTGTGGAGTTTCTAGTTGCGGAGTTGCTAGCTGTGGAGTTTCTAGTTGCGGAGTCTCTAATTGTGCAGTCTCTAGTTTTGGAGTCTCTAGTTGTGGAGTTTCTAGTTGTGGAGTTTATAGATGTGGAGTTTCTAGCTCTGGAGATTCTAGTTGCGGGGTTTCGAGTTGCAGAGTTTCTCTTTGCGGAGTTTCTTGTTGCAGAGTTTCTAGTTGTGGAGTTTCTAGTTGTGAAATTTAGTTGTGGAGTTTCAAGTTGTGGAATTCATAGGTGTGGAGTTTCTAGTTGTGGAGTTTCTAGTTTTCGAGTTTCTAGTTACGGAGTTTCTAGTTGTGGAGTTTTTAGTTGTGGAGCTTTTAGTTGAGGAGTCTCTAGTTGTTGATTCTCTAGTTGTGGAAGTTCTAGTTGTGGAGTTTCTAGTTGCGGAGTTTCTTGATGTGGAGTTTCTAGTTGTGGAGTTTCTGGCTGTGGAGTTTATAGTTGCGGAGTTTCTAGTATAGGAGTTTCTAGTTGTGGAGTTTCTAGTTGTGGAGTTTCTAGTTGTAGAGTTTCTAGTTGCGAAGTCTCAAGTCGTGGAGTTTCTAGTTGTGGAGTTTCTAGTTGTGGAGTTTCTAGTTGTGGAGTTTCTAGTTGTGGGGTTCGTAGTTGTGGGGTTCGTAGTTGTGCAGTTCTAGTTGTGGAGTCTCTAGTTGAGGAGTTTCCATTTGTGTTGTTTCTAGCTGTGGAGTTTCTAGTTGCGGAGTTTCTAGATGCAGAGTTTCTAGTTGCGGAGTTTTCTAGTTGTGGAGATTGTAATGGCGGAGTTTCTAGTTGCGGAGTTCCAAGTTGTGGAGTTTCTAGTTGTCGAGCTTCTAGTTCTGGGGTTCGTAGTTGTGGGATTCGTAGTTGTGCAGTTTCTAGTTGTGGAGTTTCTAGTTATGGAGTTTGTAGTTGTGGAGTATCTAGTTGTGGACTTTCAAGTTGTGAAGTTTCTAGTTGTGGAGTTTCTAGTCGCGGAGTTTTCTAGTTGCGGAGTCTGTAGTTGTGGAGTTTCTAGTTGTGGAATTTCTAGTTGTGGATTCTCTAGTTGCGGAGTGAGTTTCTAGTTGCGGAGTTTCTGGTTGTGGAGTTTCTAGTTGCAGAGTCAGTAGTTGTGGAGTTTCTAGTTGTGGAATTTATAGCTGTGGAGTTTGTAGTTGCGGAGTTTCTAGTTGTGGGGTTCGTAGTTGTGGAGTTCGTAGTTGTGGAGTTTCTAGTTGTGAAGTCTCTAGTTGGGGAGTTTCCAGTTGTGCAGTTTCTAGCTGTGGAGTTTTTCGTTGCGGAGTTTCTAGTTGCAGAGTTTCTAGTAGCGGAGTTTTCTAGTTGTGGAGATTCTAGTGGCGGAGTTTCTAGTTGCGGAGTTTCAAGTTGTGGAGTTTCTAGTTGTGGATTTTCTAGCTGTGGAGTTTATAGTTGCGGAGTTTTTAGTTGCGGAGTTTCTGGTTGTGGAGTTTCTAGTTCTGGAGTCTGTAGTTGTGGAGTATCTATTTGTTGGGTTTCAAGTTGTGGAGTTTCTAGTTGTGGAGTTTCTAGTTGTTGAGTTTCTAGTAGTTGAGTTTCCAGTTGCCGAGTTTCTTGTTGCGAAGTCTCAAGTCGTGGAGTTTCTAGCTGTGGAGTTTCTAGTTGCGGAGTTTCTAGTTGCGGAGTTTCTAGTTGTGGATTTTGTAGTTGTGGAGTATATAGTTGCGGTGTTTCAAGTTGTGGAGTTTCTAGTTGCGGAGTTTCTAGTTGCAGAGTTTCTAGTTCCGGAGTTTTCTAGTTGTGGAGTTTCTAGTTGCGGAGTTTCTATCTGTGGAGTTTCTAACTGTGGAGATTCTACTTGCGGAGTTTCTAGTTGCAGAGTTTCTAGTTGTGGAGTTTCTAGTTGTGGAGTTTTAGTTGTGGAGTTTAAAGTTGTGGAATTTATAGGTGTGGAGTTTCTAGTTGTGGAGTTTCTAGTTTTCGGGTTTCTAGTTACGGAGTTTCTAGTTGTGGAGTTTCTAGTTGTGGAGTTTCTAGTTGTGAAGCTTATAGTTGAGTTGTGGAGCTCTAGTTGTGGAGTTTCTAGTTGTGGAGTGTCTACTTGGGGAGTTTCTAGTTGTGGAGTTTGTAGCTGTGGAGTTTCTAGTTGCAGGGTTTCTAGTTTCAGAGTTTTCTAGTTGTGGAGTTTCTAGTTGCGGAGTTTCTAGTTGCGGAGTTTCAAGTTGTGGAGTTTCTAGTTGTGGAGTTTCTAGTTGTGGAGTTTTTAGTTGTGGAGTTTCTAATTGTGGAGCTTCTTGATGGGGAGTTTCTAGTTGTGAAGTTTCTAGTTGTGGATTTTCGAGTTGTGGAGTTACTAGTTGCGAAGTTTCTAGGTGGGGAGTTTCTACTTGAGTTTATAGTTGCGGATTTTCTAGTTGCAGAGTTTTAAGTTGTCGAGTTTCTAGTTGCAAAGTCTCTAGTTGTGGAGTTTCTAGTTGCGGAGTTTCTAGCTGTGGAGTTTCTAGTTCCGGATTCTATAGTTGTGCAGTCTCTGGTTTTGGAGTCTCTGGTTGTGCAGTTTCTAGTTGTGGAGTTTTTAGCTGTGGAGTTTCAAGTTGCGGAGTCTCTAGTTGTGCAGTCTCTAGCTGTGGAGTCTCTGGCTGTGGAGTTTCTAGTTGTGGAGTTTCTAGTTGTGGAGTTTCTATTTGCTGAGTTTCTTGTTGCGGAGTTTCTAGTTGTGGATTTTCTGGCTGTGGAGTTTCTAGGTGTGGAGTCTCTAGTTGTGGAGTTTCTAGTTGTGAGGTTTGTAGTTGTTGAGTTTCTAGTTTTCGAGTTTCTAGTTGTGGAGTTTCTAGTTGTGAAGTTTCTAGTTGCGAAGTCTCAAGTTGTTGAGTTTCTAGTTGTGGAGTTTCTAGTTGTGGGGTTCGTAGTTGTGGGGTTCGTAGTTGTGCAGTTTCTAGTTGTGGAGTATCTACTTGTGGAGTTTCCATTTGTGGTGTTTCTAGCTGTGGAGTTTCTAGTTGCGGAGTTTCTAGATGCAGAGTTTCTAGTTGCGGAGTTTTCTAGTTGTGGAGATTCCAGTGGCGGAGTTTCTAGTTGCGGAGTTCCAAGTTGTGGAGTTTCTAGTTGTGGAGTTTCTAGTTGTTGAATTTGTAGTTGTGGAGTATCTAGTAGTGGGCTTTCAAGTTGTGGAGTTTTTTAGTTGTGGAGTTTCTAGTTGCGGAGTTTTCTAGTTGCGGAGTCTGTAGTTGTGGAGTTTCTAGTTGTGGAATTTCTAGTTACGGAGTTTCTAATTGTGGAGCTTTTAGTTGAGGAGTCTCTAGTTGTTGAGTCTCTAGTTGTGGAATTTCTAGTTGTGGAGTTTCTAGTTGTGGACTTTATAGTTGTGGAATTTCAAGTTGTGGAGTCTCTAGTGGCGGAGTGAGTTTCTAGTTGCGGAGTTTCTGTTTGTGGAGTTTCTATTTGCGGAGCCAGTAGTTGTGCAGTTTCTAGTTGTGGAGTTTTTAGTTGTGGAGTTTCTAGTGTTTGAATTTCTAGTTGCCGAGTTCTTTAGTTGCGAAGTCTCAAGTTGTGGAGTTTCTAGTGGCGGAGTTTCTAGTTGTGGAGTTTTTAGTGGAGGAGTCTCTAGTTGTGGGGTCTCTAGTTGTGGAGTTTCTAGTTGTGGAGTGTCTACTTGTGGAGTTTCTAGTTGTAGAGTTTCTAGTTGTGGAGTTTCTAGTCCTGGAGTCTGTAGTTGTGGAGTAGCTATTTGTTGGGTTTCAAGTTATGGAGTTTTTGGCTGTGGAGTTTCTAGTTGTGGAGTTTCTAGTAGTTGAGTTTCTAGTTGCCGAGTTTCTAGTTGCGAAGTCTCAAGTCGTGGAGTTTCTAGCTGCGGAGTTTCTAGTTGCAGAGTTTCTAGTTGTGGAGTTTCTAGTTGTGGAGTTTTAGTTGTGGAGTTTAAAGTTGTGGAATTTATAGGTGTGGAGTTTCTAGTTGTGGAGTTTCTAGTTTTCGGGTTTCTAGTTACGGAGTTTCTAGTTGTGGAGTTTCTAGTTGTGAGTTTCTAGTTGTGGAGTTTCTAGTTGTGGAGCTTTTAGTTGAGTTGTGGAGCTCTAGTTGTGGAGTTTCTAGTTGTGGAGTGTCTACTTGTGGAGTTTCTAGTTGTGGAGTTTCTAGCTGTGGAGTTTCTAGTTGCAGGGTTTCTAGTTTCGGAGTTTTCTAGTTGTGGAGTTTCTAGTTGCGGAGTTTCTAGTTGCGGAGTTTCAAGTTGTGGAGTTTCTAGTTGTGGAGTTTCTAGTTGTGGAGTTTTTAGTTGTGGAGTTTCTAATTGTGGAGCTTCTTGATGGGGAGTTTCTAGTTGTGAAGTTTCTAGTTGTGGATTTTCGAGTTGTGGAGTTTCTAGTTGCGAAGTTTCTAGTTGGGGAGTTTCTACTTGAGTTTATAGTTGCGGATTTTCTAGTTGCAGAGTTTTAAGTTGTCGAGTTTCTAGTTGCGGAGTCTCTAGTTTTGGAGTTTCTAGTTGCGGAGTTTCTAGCTGTGGAGTTTCTAGTTGCGGAGTCTCTAGTTGTGCAGTCTCTGGTTTTGGAGTCTCTGGTTGTGGAGTTTCTAGTTGTGGAGTTTCTAGCTGTGGAGTTTCTAGTTGTGGAGATTCTAGTTGTAGAGTTTCTATTTGTAGTTTTTATTTTTCGAGTTTGTAGTTGTAGATTTTCTAGTTGCAGAGTTCCTAAATGTGGAGTTTCTAGTTGTGGAGTTTCTTGTTGGGGTGTTTCTAGTTGTGAAGTTTCTAATTGTGGATTTTCTAGTTGCGGAATTTCTAGTTGCGAAGTTTCTAGTTGGGGAGTTTCTACTTGAATTTATAGTTGTGGATTTTCTAGTTCCACAGTTTCGAGTTGCAAAGTTTCAAGTTGTCGAGTTTGTAGTTGCGGAGTCGCTAGTTGTGGAGTTTCTAGTGTCGGAGTTGCTAGCTGTGGAGTTTCTAGTTGCGGAGTCTCTAATTGTGCAGTCTCTAGTTTTGGAGTCTCTATTTGTGGAGATTCTAGTTGCGGAGTTTCTAGTTGCAGAGTTTCTAGTTGCGGAGTTTCTTGTTGCAGAGTTTGTAGTTGTGGAGTTTCTAGTTGTGAAGTTTTAGTTGTGGAGTTTCAAGTTGTGGAATTCATAGGTGTGGAGTTTCTAGTTGTGGAGTTTCTAGTTTTCGAGTTTCTAGTTACAGAGTTTCTAGTTGTGGAGTTTTTAGTTGTGGAGCTTTTAGTTGAGGAGTCTCTAGTTGTTGAGTCTCTAGTTGTGGAAGATCTAGGTGTGGAGTTTCTAGTTGCGGAGTTTCTTGTTGCGGAGTTTCTAGATGTGGAGTTTCTAGTTGTGGAGTTTCTGGCTGTGGAGTGTATAGTTTTCGAGTTTCTAGTTGTGGAGTCTCTAGTTGTGGAGTTTCTAGTTGTGAAGTTTCTAGTTGCGAAGTCTCAAGTTGTTGAGTTTCTAGTTGTGGAGTTTCTAGTTGTGGGGTTCGTAGTTGTGGGGTTCGTAGTTGTGCAGTCTCTAGTTGTGGAGTATCTACTTGTGGAGTTTCCATTTGTGGTGTTTCTAGCTGTGGAGTTTCTAGTTGCGGAGTTTCTAGATGCAGAGTTTCTAGTTGCGGAGTTTTCTAGTTGTGGAGATTCCAGTGGCGGAGTTTCTAGTATCGGAGTTTCTAGTTGTGGAGTTTCTAGTTGTGGAGTTTCTAGTTGCAGAGTTTCTAGTTGCGAAGTCTCAAGTTGTGGAGTTTCTAGTTGTGGAGTTTCTAGTGGCGGAGTTTCTAGTTGCAGAGTTTCTAGTTGCGGAGTTTTCTAGTTGTGGAGTTTCTAGTGGCGGAGTTTCTAGTCTCGGAGCTTCAAGTTGTGGAGTTTCTAGTTGTGGAGTTTCTAGTTGTGGAGTTTGTAGTTGTGGAGTATCTAGTTGTGGGCTTTCAAGTTGTGGAGTTTCTAGTTGTGGAGTTTCTAGTTGCGGAGTTTTCTAGTCGCGGAGTCTGTAGTTGTGGAGTTTCTAGTTGTGGAATTTCTAGTTACGGAGTTTCTAGTTGTGGAGCTTTTAGTTGAGGAGTCTCTAGTTGTTGAGTCTCTAGTTGTGGAATTTCTAGTTGTGGAGTTTCTAGTTGTGGAGTTTCTAGTTGTGGAATTTCAAGTTGTGGAGTCTCTAGTGGCGGAGTGAGTTTCTAGTTGCGGAGTTTCTCGTTGTGAAGTTTCTAGTTGCGGAGCCAGTAGTTGTGGAGTTTCTAGTTGTGGAGTTTCTAGTTGTGGAGTTTTTAGTGTTTGAATTTCTAGTTGCCGAGTTCTTTAGTTGCGAAGTCTCAAGTTGTGGAGTTTCTAGCTGTGAAGTTTCTAGTTGCGGAGTTTCTAGTTGCGGAGTTTCTAGTTGTGGAGTTTTTAGTTGAGGAGTCTCTAGTTGTGGAGTGTCTAGTTGTGGAGTTTCTAGTTGTGGAGTGTCTACTTGTGGAGTTTCTAGTTGTGGAGTTTCTAGTTGTGGAGTTTCTAGTCGTGGAGTCTGTAGTTGTGGAGTATCTATTTGTTGGGTTTCAAGTTATGGAGTTTATGGCTGTGGAGTTTCTAGTTGTGGAGTTTCTAGTTGTTGAGTTTGTAGTTGCCGAGTTTCTAGTTGCGAAGTCTCAAGTCGTGGAGTTTCTAGCTGCGGAGTTTCTAGTTGCGGAGCTTCAAGTGGCGGAGTTTCTAGTTGTGGAATTTGTAGTTGTGGAGTATCTAGTTTTGGTTTTTCAAGTTGTGGAGTTTCTAGTTGCGGAGTTTCTAGTTGTGGAGTTTCTAGTTGTTGAGTTTCTAGTCGCCGAGTTCTTTACTTGCCAAGTCTCAAGTTCTGGAGTTTCTAGCTGTGGAATTTCTAGTTGTTGAGTTTCTAGTTGCGGAGTTTCTAGTTGTGGAGTTTTTAGCTGTGGAGTCTCTAGTTGTGGAGTCTCTAGTTGTGGAGTTTCTAGTTGTGGAGTGTCTACTTGTGGAGTTTCTAGTTGTGGAGTTTCTAGTGTTGGAGTTTCTATTTGTAGTTTTTATTTTTCGAGTTTGTAGTTGTAGATTTTCTAATTGCAGAGTTCCTAGTTGTGGAGTTTCTAGTTGTGGAGTTTCTTGTTGGGGAGTTTCTAGTTGTGAAGTTTCTAATTGTAGATTTTCTAGTGGCGGAATTTCTAGTTGCGAAGTTTCTAGTTGGGGAGTTTCTACTTGAGTTTATAGCTGCGGATTTTCTAGTTCCACAGTTTCGAGTTGCAAAGTTTCAAGTTGTCGAGTTTGTAGTTGCGGAGTCGCTAGTTGTGGAGTTTCTAGTTGTGGAGTTTCTAGTTGCGGAGTTGCTAGCTGTGGAGTTTCTAGTTGCGGAGTCTCTAATTGTGCAGTCTCTAGTTTTGGAGTCTCTAGTTGTGGAGTTTCTAGTTGTGGAGTTTATAGATGTGGAGTTTCTAGCTCTGGAGATTCTAGTTGCGGGATTTCGAGTTGCAGAGTTTCTCTTTGCGGAGTTTCTTGTTGCAGAGTTTCTAGTTGTGGAGTTTCTAGTTGTGAAGTTTTAGTTGTGGAGTTTCAAGTTGTGGAATTCATAGGTGTGGAGTTTCTAGTTGTGGAGTTTCTAGTTTTCGAGTTTCTAGTTACGGAGTTTCTAGTTGTGGAGTTTTTAGTTGTGGAGCTTTTAGTTGAGGAGTCTCTAGTTGTTGATTCTCTAGTTGTGGAAGTTCTAGTTGTGGAGTTTCTAGTTGCGGAGTTTCTTGATGTGGAGTTTCTAGTTGTGGAGTTTCTGGCTGTGGAGTTTATAGTTGCGGAGTTTCTAGTATAGGAGTTTCTAGTTGTGGAGTTTCTAGTTGTGGAGTTTCTAGTTGTAGAGTTTCTAGTTGCGAAGTCTCAAGTCGTGGAGTTTCTAGTTGTGGAGTTTCTAGTTGTGGAGTTTCTAGTTGTGGAGTTTCTAGTTGTGGGGTTCGTAGTTGTGCAGTTCTAGTTGTGGAGTCTCTAGTTGAGGAGTTTCCATTTGTGTTGTTTCTAGCTGTGGAGTTTCTAGTTGCGGAGTTTCTAGATGCAGAGTTTCTAGTTGCGGAGTTTTCTAGTTGTGGAGATTGTAATGGCGGAGTTTCTAGTTGCGGAGTTCCAAGTTGTGGAGTTTCTAGTTGTCGAGCTTCTAGTTCTGGGGTTCGTAGTTGTGGGATTCGTAGTTGTGCAGTTTCTAGTTGTGGAGTTTCTAGTTATGGAGTTTGTAGTTGTGGAGTATCTAGTTGTGGACTTTCAAGTTGTGAAGTTTCTAGTTGTGGAGTTTCTAGTCGCGGAGTTTTCTAGTTGCGGAGTCTGTAGTTGTGGAGTTTCTAGTTGTGGAATTTCTAGTTGTGGATTCTCTAGTTGCGGAGTGAGTTTCTAGTTGCGGAGTTTCTGGTTGTGGAGTTTCTAGTTGCAGAGTCAGTAGTTGTGGAGTTTCTAGTTGTGGAATTTATAGCTGTGGAGTTTCTAGTTGCGGAGTTTCTAGTTGTGGGGTTCGTAGTTGTGGAGTTCGTAGTTGTGGAGTTTCTAGTTGTGAAGTCTCTAGTTGGGGAGTTTCCAGTTGTGCAGTTTCTAGCTGTGGAGTTTTTCGTTGCGGAGTTTCTAGTTGCAGAGTTTCTAGTAGCGGAGTTTTCTAGTTGTGGAGATTCTAGTGGCGGAGTTTCTAGTTGCGGAGTTTCAAGTTGTGGAGTTTCTAGTTGTGGATTTTCTAGCTGTGGAGTTTATAGTTGCGGAGTTTTTAGTTGCGGAGTTTCTGGTTGTGGAGTTTCTAGTTCTGGAGTCTGTAGTTGTGGAGTATCTATTTGTTGGGTTTCAAGTTGTGGAGTTTCTAGTTGTGGAGTTTCTAGTTGTTGAGTTTCTAGTAGTTGAGTTTCCAGTTGCCGAGTTTCTAGTTGCGAAATCTCAAGTCGTGGAGTTTCTAGCTGTGGAGTTTCTAGTTGCGGAGTTTCTAGTTGCGGAGTTTCTTGTTGTGGATTTTGTAGTTGTGGAGTATATAGTTGTGGTGTTTCAAGTTGTGGAGTTTCTAGTTGCGGAGTTTCTAGTTGCAGAGTTTCTCGTTCCGGAGATTTCTAGTTGTGGAGTTTCTAGTTGTGGATTTTCTAGCTGTGGAGTTTCTAGTTGCGGAATTTCTAGTTGGGGGGTTCGTAGTTGTGGAGTTCGTAGTTGTGGAGTTTCTAGTTGTGAAGTCTCTAGTTAGGGAGTTTCCAGTTGTGGAGTTTCTAGCTGTGGAGTTTTTCGTTGCGGAGTTTCTAGTTGCAGAGTTTCTAGTAGCGGAGTTTTCTAGTTGTGGAGATTCTAGTGGCGGAGTTTCTAGTTGCGGAGTTTCAAGTTGTGGAGTTTCTAGTTGTGGATTTTCTAGCTGTGGAGTTTCTAGTTGCGGAGTTTTTATTTGCGGAGTTTCTGGTTGTGGAGTTTCTAGTTCTGGAGTCTGTAGTTGTGGAGTATCTATTTGTTGGGTTTCAAGTTGTGGAGTTTCTAGTTGTGGAGTTTGTAGTTGTTGAGTTTCTAGTAGTTGAGTTTCCAGTTGCCGAGTTTCTAGTTGCGAAGTCTCAAGTCGTGGAGTTTCTAGCTGTGGAGTTTCTAGTTGCGGAGTTTCTAGTTGCGGAGTTTCTAGTTGTGGATTTTGTAGTTGTGGAGTATATAGTTGTGATGTTTCAAGTTGTGGAGTTTCTAGTTGCGGAGTTTCTAGTTGCAGAGTTTCTAGTTCCGGAGTTTTCTAGTTGTGGAGTTTCTAGTTGCGGAGTTTCTATCTGTGGAGTTTCTAATTGCGGAGTTTCTAGTTGCAGAGTTTCTAGTTGTGGAGTTTCTAGTTGTGGAGTTTTAGTTGTGGAGTTTAAAGTTGTGGAATTTATAGGTGTGGAGTTTCTAGTTGTGGAGTTTCTAGTTTTCGGGTTTCTAGTTACGGAGTTTCTAGTTGTGGAGTTTCTAGTTGTGAGTTTCTAGTTGTGGAGTTTCTAGTTGTGGAGCTTTTAGTTGAGTTGTGGAGCTCTAGTTGTGGAGTTTCTAGTTGTGGAGTGTCTACTTGTGGAGTTTCTAGTTGTGGAGTTTCTAGCTGTGGAGTTTCTAGTTGCAGGGTTTCTAGTTTCGGAGTTTTCTAGTTGTGGAGTTTCTAGTTGCGGAGTTTCTAGTTGCGGAGTTTCAAGTTGTGGAGTTTCTAGTTGTGGAGTTTCTAGTTGTGGAGTTTTTAGTTGTGGAGTTTCTAATTGTGGAGCTTCTTGATGGGGAGTTTCTAGTTGTGAAGTTTCTAGTTGTGGATTTTCGAGTTGTGGAGTTTCTAGTTGCGAAGTTTCTAGTTGGGGAGTTTCTACTTGAGTTTATAGTTGCGGATTTTCTAGTTGCAGAGTTTTAAGTTGTCGAGTTTCTAGTTGCGGAGTCTCTAGTTTTGGAGTTTCTAGTTACGGAGTTTCTAGCTGTGGAGTTTCTAGTTGCGGAGTCTCTAGTTGTGCAGTCTCTGGTTTTGGAGTCTCTGGTTGTGGAGTTTCTAGTTGTGGAGTTTCTAGCTGTGGAGTTTCAAGTTGCGGAGTCTCTAGTTGTGCAGTCTCTAGCTGTGGAGTCTCTGGCTGTGGAGTTTCTAGTTGTGGAGTTTCTAGTTGCGGAGTTTCTAGTTGCAGAGTTTCTAGTTCCGGAGTTTTCTAGTTGTGGAGTTTCTAGTTGCGGATTTTCTAGTTGTGGAGCTTCAAGTTGTGGAGTTACTCGTTGTGGAGTTTCTTGTTGTGGAGTTTGCAGTTGTGGAGTATCTAGTTGTGGACTTTCAAGTTGTGGAGTTTGTAGTTGTGGAGTATCTAGTTGTGGACTTTCAAGTTGTGGAGTTTCTATTTGCGGAGATTCTAGCTGCAGAGTTTCTAGTTGTGGATTTTCTAGCTGTGGAATTTCTGGTTGCAGATTTTTTAGTTGCGGTGTTTCTAGTTGTGGAGTTTCTAGTTGTTGAGTTTCTAGTTGCCGAGTTCTTTAGTTGCGAAGTCTCAAGTTGTAGAGTTTCTAGCTGTGGAGTTTCTAGTTGCGGAGTTTCTAGTTGCGGAGTTTCTAGTTGCGGAGTTTCTAGTTGTGCAGTTTTAGTTGTGGAGTCTCTAGTTGTGGAGTTTCTTGTTGTTGAATTTCTATCTGTGGAGTTTCTATTTGCGGAGTTTCTAGTTGCAGAGTTTCTAGTTGTGGATTTTCTAGCTGTGGAGTTTCTGCTTGCAGAGTTTTTAGTTGCGGTGTTTCTAGTTGTGGAGTTTCTAGTTGTTGAGTTTGTAGTTGCCGAGTTCTTTAGTTGCGAAGTCTCAAGTTGTAGAGTTTCTAGCTGTGGAGTTTCTAGTTGCAGAGTTTCTAGTTGCGGAGTTTCTAGTTGTGGATTTTTTAGTTGTGGAGTCTCTAGTTGTGGACTTTCTAGTTGTGGAGTGTCTACTTGTTGAGTTTCTAGTTGTGGAGTTTCTATTTGTTGTTTTTAGTTTTCAAATTTGTAGTTGTAGATTTTCTAGTTGCAGAGTTCCTAGTTTTGGAGTATCTAGTTGCGGAGTCTCTAATTGTGCAGTCTCTAGTTTTGGAGTCTCTAGTTGTGGAGTTTCTGGTTGTGGAGTTTATAGTTGTGGAATTTCTAACTGTGGAGATTCTACTTGCGGAGTTTCTAGTTGCAGAGTTTCTAGTTGTGGAGTTTCTAGTTGTGGAGTTTTAGTTGTGGAGTTTAAAGTTGTGGAATTTATAGGTGTGGAGTTTCTAGTTGTGGAGTTTCTAGTTTTCGGGTTTCTAGTTACGGAGTTTCTAGTTGTGGAGTTTCTAGTTGTGGAGTTTCTAGTTGTGAAGCTTATAGTTGAGTTGTGGAGCTCTAGTTGTGGAGTTTCTAGTTGTGGAGTGTCTACTTGGGGAGTTTCTAGTTGTGGAGTTTGTAGCTGTGGAGTTTCTAGTTGCAGGGTTTCTAGTTTCAGAGTTTTCTAGTTGTGGAGTTTCTAGTTGCGGAGTTTCTAGTTGCGGAGTTTCAAGTTGTGGAGTTTCTAGTTGTGGAGTTTCTAGTTGTGGAGTTTTTAGTTGTGGAGTTTCTAATTGTGGAGCTTCTTGATGGGGAGTTTCTAGTTGTGAAGTTTCTAGTTGTGGATTTTCGAGTTGTGGAGTTACTAGTTGCGAAGTTTCTAGGTGGGGAGTTTCTACTTGAGTTTATAGTTGCGGATTTTCTAGTTGCAGAGTTTTAAGTTGTCGAGTTTCTAGTTGCAAAGTCTCTAGTTGTGGAGTTTCTAGTTGCGGAGTTTCTAGCTGTGGAGTTTCTAGTTCCGGATTCTATAGTTGTGCAGTCTCTGGTTTTGGAGTCTCTGGTTGTGCAGTTTCTAGTTGTGGAGTTTTTAGCTGTGGAGTTTCAAGTTGCGGAGTCTCTAGTTGTGCAGTCTCTAGCTGTGGAGTCTCTGGCTGTGGAGTTTCTAGTTGTGGAGTTTCTAGTTGTGGAGTTTCTATTTGCTGAGTTTCTTGTTGCGGAGTTTCTAGTTGTGGATTTTCTGGCTGTGGAGTTTCTAGGTGTGGAGTCTCTAGTTGTGGAGTTTCTAGTTGTGAGGTTTGTAGTTGTTGAGTTTCTAGTTTTCGAGTTTCTAGTTGTGGAGTTTCTAGTTGTGAAGTTTCTAGTTGCGAAGTCTCAAGTTGTTGAGTTTCTAGTTGTGGAGTTTCTAGTTGTGGGGTTCGTAGTTGTGGGGTTCGTAGTTGTGCAGTTTCTAGTTGTGGAGTATCTACTTGTGGAGTTTCCATTTGTGGTGTTTCTAGCTGTGGAGTTTCTAGTTGCGGAGTTTCTAGATGCAGAGTTTCTAGTTGCGGAGTTTTCTAGTTGTGGAGATTCCAGTGGCGGAGTTTCTAGTTGCGGAGTTCCAAGTTGTGGAGTTTCTAGTTGTGGAGTTTCTAGTTGTTGAATTTGTAGTTGTGGAGTATCTAGTAGTGGGCTTTCAAGTTGTGGAGTTTTTTAGTTGTGGAGTTTCTAGTTGCGGAGTTTTCTAGTTGCGGAGTCTGTAGTTGTGGAGTTTCTAGTTGTGGAATTTCTAGTTACGGAGTTTCTAATTGTGGAGCTTTTAGTTGAGGAGTCTCTAGTTGTTGAGTCTCTAGTTGTGGAATTTCTAGTTGTGGAGTTTCTAGTTGTGGACTTTATAGTTGTGGAATTTCAAGTTGTGGAGTCTCTAGTGGCGGAGTGAGTTTCTAGTTGCGGAGTTTCTGTTTGTGGAGTTTCTAGTTGCGGAGCCAGTAGTTGTGCAGTTTCTAGTTGTGGAGTTTTTAGTTGTGGAGTTTCTAGTGTTTGAATTTCTAGTTGCCGAGTTCTTTAGTTGCGAAGTCTCAAGTTGTGGAGTTTCTAGTGGCGGAGTTTCTAGTTGTGGAGTTTTTAGTGGAGGAGTCTCTAGTTGTGGGGTCTCTAGTTGTGGAGTTTCTAGTTGTGGAGTGTCTACTTGTGGAGTTTCTAGTTGTAGAGTTTCTAGTTGTGGAGTTTCTAGTCCTGGAGTCTGTAGTTGTGGAGTAGCTATTTGTTGGGTTTCAAGTTATGGAGTTTTTGGCTGTGGAGTTTCTAGTTGTGGAGTTTCTAGTAGTTGAGTTTCTAGTTGCCGAGTTTCTAGTTGCGAAGTCTCAAGTCGTGGAGTTTCTAGCTGCGGAGTTTCTAGTTGCGGAGCTTCTAATGGCGGAGTTTCTAGTTGTGGAATTTGTAGTTGTGGAGTATCTAGTTTTGGTGTTTCAAGTTGTGGAGTTTCTAGCTGTGGAGTTTCTAGTTGCGGAGTTTCTAGTTGCAGAGTTTCTAGTTGCGGAGTTTCTAGTTGCGGAGTTTCTAGTTGTGGAGTTTCTAGTTGTTGAGTTTCTAGTGGCCGAGTTCTTTAGTTGCGAAGTCTCAAGTTGTGAAGTTTCTAGCTGTGGAATTTCTAGTTGTTGAGTTTCTAGATCCGGAGTTTCTAGTTGTGGAGTTTTTAGCTGTGGAGTCTCTAGTTGTAGAGTCTCTAGTTGTGGAGTTTCTAGTTGTGGAGTGTCTAATTGTGGAGTTTCTAGTTGTGGAGATTCTAGTTGTAGAGTTTCTATTTGTAGTTTTTATTTTTCGAGTTTGTAGTTGTAGATTTTCTAGTTGCAGAGTTCCTAAATGTGGAGTTTCTAGTTGTGGAGTTTCTTGTTGGGGTGTTTCTAGTTGTGAAGTTTCTAATTGTGGATTTTCTAGTTGCGGAATTTCTAGTTGCGAAGTTTCTAGTTGGGGAGTTTCTACTTGAATTTATAGTTGTGGATTTTATAGTTCCACAGTTTCGAGTTGCAAAGTTTCAAGTTGTCGAGTTTGTAGTTGCGGAGTCGCTAGTTGTGGAGTTTCTAGTTGCGGAGTTGCTAGCTGTGGAGTTTCTAGTTGCGGAGTCTCTAATTGTGCAGTCTCTAGTTTTGGAGTCTCTATTTGTGGAGTTTCTAGTTGTGGAGTTTATAGTTGTGGAGTTTCTAGCTGTGGAGATTCTAGTTGCGGAGTTTCTAGTTGCAGAGTTTCCAGTGGCGGAGTTTCTTGTTGCAGAGTTTGTAGTTGTGGAGTTTCTAGTTGTGAAGTTTTAGTTGTGGAGTTTCAAGTTGTGGAATTCATAGGTGTGGAGTTTCTAGTTGTGGAGTTTCTAGTTTTCGAGTTTCTAGTTACGGAGTTTCTAGTTGTGGAGTTTTTAGTTGTGGAGCTTTTAGTTGAGGAGTTTCTAGTTGTTGAGTCTCTAGTTGTGGAAGATCTAGGTGTGGAGTTTCTAGTTGCGGAGTTTCTTGTTGCGGAGTTTCTAGATGTGGAGTTTCTAGTTGTGGAGTTTTTGGCTGTGGAGTTTATAGTTTTCGAGTTTCTAGTTGTGGAGTCTCTAGTTGTGGAGTTTCTAGTTGTGAAGTTTCTAGTTGCGAAGTCTCAAGTTGTTGAGTTTCTAGTTGTGGAGTTTCTAGTTGTGGGGTTCGTTGTTGTGGGGTTCGTAGTTGTGCAGTTTCTAGTTGTGGAGTATCTACTTGTGGAGTTTCCATTTGTGGTGTTTCTAGCTGTGGAGTTTCTAGTTGCGGAGTTTCTAGTTGCAGAGTTTCTCGTTCCGGAGATTTCTAGTTTGTGGAGTTTCTAGTTGTGGATTTTCTAGCTGTGGAGTTTCTAGTTGCGGAGTTTCTAGTGGGGGGGTTCGTAGTTGTGGAGTTCGTAGTTGTGGAGTTTCTAGTTGTGAAGTCTCTAGTTGGGGAGTTTCCAGTTGTGCAGTTTCTAGCTGTGGAGTTTTTCGTTGCGGAGTTTCTAGTTGCAGAGTTTCTAGTAGCGGAGTTTTCTAGTTGTGGAGATTCTAGTGGCGGAGTTTCTAGTTGCGGAGTTTCAAGTTGTGGAGTTTCTAGTTGTGGATTTTCTAGCTGTGGAGTTTATAGTTGCGGAGTTTTTAGTTGCGGAGTTTCTGGTTGTGGAGTTTCTAGTTCTGGAGTCTGTAGTTGTGGAGTATCTATTTGTTGGGTTTCAAGTTGTGGAGTTTCTAGTTGTGGAGTTTCTAGTTGTTGAGTTTCTAGTAGTTGAGTTTCCAGTTGCCGAGTTTCTAGTTGCGAAATCTCAAGTCGTGGAGTTTCTAGCTGTGGAGTTTCTAGTTGCGGAGTTTCTAGTTGGGGAGTTTCTTGTTGTGGATTTTGTAGTTGTGGAGTATATAGTTGTGGTGTTTCAAGTTGTGGAGTTTCTAGTTGCGGAGTTTCGAGTTGCAGAGTTTCTCGTTCCGGAGATTTCTAGTTGTGGAGTTTCTAGTTGTGGATTTTCTAGCTGTGGAGTTTCTAGTTGCGGAATTTCTAGTTGGGGGGTTCGTAGTTGTGGAGTTCGTAGTTGTGGAGTTTCTAGTTGTGAAGTCTCTAGTTAGGGAGTTTCCAGTTGTGGAGTTTCTAGCTGTGGAGTTTTTCGTTGCGGAGTTTCTAGTTGCAGAGTTTCTAGTAGCGGAGTTTTCTAGTTGTGGAGATTCTAGTGGCGGAGTTTCTAGTTGCGGAGTTTCAAGTTGTGGAGTTTCTAGTTGTGGATTTTCTAGCTGTGGAGTTTCTAGTTGCGGAGTTTTTAGTTGCGGAGTTTCTGGTTGTGGAGTTTCTAGTTCTGGAGTCTGTAGTTGTGGAGTATCTATTTGTTGGGTTTCAAGTTGTGGAGTTTCTAGTTGTGGAGTTTGTAGTTGTTGAGTTTCTAGTAGTTGAGTTTCCAGTTGCCGAGTTTCTAGTTGCGAAGTCTCAAGTCGTGGAGTTTCTAGCTGTGGAGTTTCTAGTTGCGGAGTTTCTAGTTGCGGAGTTTCTAGTTGTGGATTTTGTAGTTGTGGAGTATATAGTTGTGATGTTTCAAGTTGTGGAGTTTCTAGTTGCGGAGTTTCTAGTTGCAGAGTTTCTAGTTCCGGAGTTTTCTAGTTGTGGAGTTTCTAGTTGCGGAGTTTCTATCTGTGGAGTTTCTAATTGCGGAGTTTCTAGTTGCAGAGTTTCTAGTTGTGGAGTTTCTAGTTGTGGAGTTTTAGTTGTGGAGTTTAAAGTTGTGGAATTTATAGGTGTGGAGTTTCTAGTTGTGGAGTTTCTAGTTTTCGGGTTTCTAGTTACGGAGTTTCTAGTTGTGGAGTTTCTAGTTGTGAGTTTCTAGTTGTGGAGTTTCTAGTTGTGGAGCTTTTAGTTGAGTTGTGGAGCTCTAGTTGTGGAGTTTCTAGTTGTGGAGTGTCTACTTGTGGAGTTTCTAGTTGTGGAGTTTCTAGCTGTGGAGTTTCTAGTTGCAGGGTTTCTAGTTTCGGAGTTTTCTAGTTGTGGAGTTTCTAGTTGCGGAGTTTCTAGTTGCGGAGTTTCAAGTTGTGGAGTTTCTAGTTGTGGAGTTTCTAGTTGTGGAGTTTTTAGTTGTGGAGTTTCTAATTGTGGAGCTTCTTGATGGGGAGTTTCTAGTTGTGAAGTTTCTAGTTGTGGATTTTCGAGTTGTGGAGTTTCTAGTTGCGAAGTTTCTAGTTGGGGAGTTTCTACTTGAGTTTAGAGTTGCGGATTTTCTAGTTGCAGAGTTTTAAGTTGTCGAGTTTCTAGTTGCGGAGTCTCTAGTTTTGGAGTTTCTAGTTACGGAGTTTCTAGCTGTGGAGTTTCTAGTTGCGGAGTCTCTAGTTGTGCAGTCTCTGGTTTTGGAGTCTCTGGTTGTGGAGTTTCTAGTTGTGGAGTTTCTAGCTGTGGAGTTTCAAGTTGCGGAGTCTCTAGTTGTGCAGTCTCTAGCTGTGGAGTCTCTGGCTGTGGAGTTTCTAGTTGTGGAGTTTCTAGTTGCGGAGTTTCTAGTTGCAGAGTTTCTAGTTCCGGAGTTTTCTAGTTGTGGATTTTCTAGTTGCGGATTTTCTAGTTGTGGAGCTTCAAGTTGTGGAGTTACTCGTTGTGGAGTTTCTTGTTGTGGAGTTTGTAGTTGTGGAGTATCTAGTTGTGGACTTTCAAGTTGTGGAGTTTGTAGTTGTGGAGTATCTAGTTGTGGACTTTCAAGTTGTGGAGTTTCTATTTGCGGAGATTCTAGCTGCAGAGTTTCTAGTTGTGGATTTTCTAGCTGTGGAATTTCTGGTTGCAGATTTTTTAGTTGCGGTGTTTCTAGTTGTGGAGTTTCTAGTTGTTGAGTTTCTAGTTGCCGAGTTCTTTAGTTGCGAAGTCTCAAGTTGTAGAGTTTCTAGCTGTGGAGTTTCTAGTTGCGGAGTTTCTAGTTGCGGAGTTTCTAGTTGCGGAGTTTCTAGTTGTGCAGTTTTAGTTGTGGAGTCTCTAGTTGTGGAGTTTCTTGTTGTTGAATTTCTATCTGTGGAGTTTCTATTTGCGGAGTTTCTAGTTGCAGAGTTTCTAGTTGTGGATTTTCTAGCTGTGGAGTTTCTGCTTGCAGAGTTTTTAGTTGCAGTGTTTCTAGTTGTGGAGTTTCTAGTTGTTGAGTTTGTAGTTGCCGAGTTCTTTAGTTGCGAAGTCTCAAGTTGTAGAGTTTCTAGCTGTGGAGTTTCTAGTTGCAGAGTTTCTAGTTGCGGAGTTTCTAGTTGTGGATTTTTTAGTTGTGGAGTCTCTAGTTGTGGACTTTCTAGTTGTGGAGTGTCTACTTGTTGAGTTTCTAGTTGTGGAGTTTCTATTTGTTGTTTTTAGTTTTCAAATTTGTAGTTGTAGATTTTCTAGTTGCAGAGTTCCTAGTTTTGGAGTATCTAGTTGCGGAGTCTCTAATTGTGCAGTCTCTAGTTTTGGAGTCTCTAGTTGTGGAGTTTCTGGTTGTGGAGTTTCTAGTTGTGGAGTTTGTAGCTGTGGAGTTTCTAGTTGCAGGGTTTCTAGTTTCAGAGTTTTCTAGTTGTGGAGTTTCTAGTTGCGGAGTTTCTAGTTGCGGAGTTTCAAGTTGTGGAGTTTCTAGTTGTGGAGTTTCTAGTTGTGGAGTTTTTAGTTGTGGAGTTTCTAATTGTGGAGCTTCTTGATGGGGAGTTTCTAGTTGTGAAGTTTCTAGTTGTGGATTTTCGAGTTGTGGAGTTTCTAGTTGCGAAGTTTCTAGTTGGGGAGTTTCTACTTGAGTTTATAGTTGCGGATTTTCTAGTTGCAGAGTTTTAAGTTGTCGAGTTTCTAGTTGCAAAGTCTCTAGTTGTGGAGTTTCTAGTTGCGGAGTTTCTAGCTGTGGAGTTTCTAGTTCCGGATTCTATAGTTGTGCAGTCTCTGGTTTTGGAGTCTCTGGTTGTGCAGTTTCTAGTTGTGGAGTTTTTAGCTGTGGAGTTTCAAGTTGCGGAGTCTCTAGTTGTGCAGTCTCTAGCTGTGGAGTCTCTGGCTGTGGAGTTTCTAGTTGTGGAGTTTCTAGTTGTGGAGTTTCTATTTGCTGAGTTTCTTGTTGCGGAGTTTCTAGTTGTGGATTTTCTGGCTGTGGAGTTTCTAGTTGTGGATTTTCTAGCTGTGGAGTTTCTAGTTGCGGAGTTTCTAGTGGGGGGGTTCGTAGTTGTGGAGTTCGTAGTTGTGGAGTTTCTAGTTGTGAAGTCTCTAGTTGGGGAGTTTCCAGTTGTGCAGTTTCTAGCTGTGGAGTTTTTCGTTGCGGAGTTTCTAGTTGCAGAGTTTCTAGTAGCGGAGTTTTCTAGTTGTGGAGATTCTAGTGGCGGAGTTTCTAGTTGCGGAGTTTCAAGTTGTGGAGTTTCTAGTTGTGGATTTTCTAGCTGTGGAGTTTATAGTTGCGGAGTTTTTAGTTGCGGAGTTTCTGGTTGTGGAGTTTCTAGTTCTGGAGTCTGTAGTTGTGGAGTATCTATTTGTTGGGTTTCAAGTTGTGGAGTTTCTAGTTGTGGAGTTTCTAGTTGTTGAGTTTCTAGTAGTTGAGTTTCCAGTTGCCGAGTTTCTAGTTGCGAAATCTCAAGTCGTGGAGTTTCTAGCTGTGGAGTTTCTAGTTGCGGAGTTTCTAGTTGCGGAGTTTCTTGTTGTGGATTTTGTAGTTGTGGAGTATATAGTTGTGGTGTTTCAAGTTGTGGAGTTTCTAGTTGCGGAGTTTCTAGTTGCAGAGTTTCTCGTTCCGGAGATTTCTAGTTGTGGAGTTTCTAGTTGTGGATTTTCTAGCTGTGGAGTTTCTAGTTGCGGAATTTCTAGTTGGGGGGTTCGTAGTTGTGGAGTTCGTAGTTGTGGAGTTTCTAGTTGTGAAGTCTCTAGTTAGGGAGTTTCCAGTTGTGGAGTTTCTAGCTGTGGAGTTTTTCGTTGCGGAGTTTCTAGTTGCAGAGTTTCTAGTAGCGGAGTTTTCTAGTTGTGGAGATTCTAGTGGCGGAGTTTCTAGTTGCGGAGTTTCAAGTTGTGGAGTTTCTAGTTGTGGATTTTCTAGCTGTGGAGTTTCTAGTTGCGGAGTTTTTAGTTGCGGAGTTTCTGGTTGTGGAGTTTCTAGTTCTGGAGTCTGTAGTTGTGGAGTATCTATTTGTTGGGTTTCAAGTTGTGGAGTTTCTAGTTGTGGAGTTTGTAGTTGTTGAGTTTCTAGTAGTTGAGTTTCCAGTTGCCGAGTTTCTAGTTGCGAAGTCTCAAGTCGTGGAGTTTCTAGCTGTGGAGTTTCTAGTTGCGGAGTTTCTAGTTGCGGAGTTTCTAGTTGTGGATTTTGTAGTTGTGGAGTATATAGTTGTGATGTTTCAAGTTGTGGAGTTTCTAGTTGCGGAGTTTCTAGTTGCAGAGTTTCTAGTTCCGGAGTTTTCTAGTTGTGGAGTTTCTAGTTGCGGAGTTTCTATCTGTGGAGTTTCTAATTGCGGAGTTTCTAGTTGCAGAGTTTCTAGTTGTGGAGTTTCTAGTTGTGGAGTTTTAGTTGTGGAGTTTAAAGTTGTGGAATTTATAGGTGTGGAGTTTCTAGTTGTGGAGTTTCTAGTTTTCGGGTTTCTAGTTACGGAGTTTCTAGTTGTGGAGTTTCTAGTTGTGAGTTTCTAGTTGTGGAGTTTCTAGTTGTGGAGCTTTTAGTTGAGTTGTGGAGCTCTAGTTGTGGAGTTTCTAGTTGTGGAGTGTCTACTTGTGGAGTTTCTAGTTGTGGAGTTTCTAGCTGTGGAGTTTCTAGTTGCAAGGTTTCTAGTTTCGGAGTTTTCTAGTTGTGGAGTTTCTAGTTGCGGAGTTTCTAGTTGCGGAGTTTCAAGTTGTGGAGTTTCTAGTTGTGGAGTTTCTAGTTGTGGAGTTTTTAGTTGTGGAGTTTCTAATTGTGGAGCTTCTTGATGGGGAGTTTCTAGTTGTGAAGTTTCTAGTTGTGGATTTTCGAGTTGTGGAGTTTCTAGTTGCGAAGTTTCTAGTTGGGGAGTTTCTACTTGAGTTTATAGTTGCGGATTTTCTAGTTGCAGAGTTTTAAGTTGTCGAGTTTCTAGTTGCGGAGTCTCTAGTTTTGGAGTTTCTAGTTACGGAGTTTCTAGCTGTGGAGTTTCTAGTTGCGGAGTCTCTAGTTGTGCAGTCTCTGGTTTTGGAGTCTCTGGTTGTGGAGTTTCTAGTTGTGGAGTTTCTAGCTGTGGAGTTTCAAGTTGCGGAGTCTCTAGTTGTGCAGTCTCTAGCTGTGGAGTCTCTGGCTGTGGAGTTTCTAGTTGTGGAGTTTCTAGTTGCGGAGTTTCTAGTTGCAGAGTTTCTAGTTCCGGAGTTTTCTAGTTGTGGAGTTTCTAGTTGCGGATTTTCTAGTTGTGGAGCTTCAAGTTGTGGAGTTACTCGTTGTGGAGTTTCTTGTTGTGGAGTTTGTAGTTGTGGAGTATCTAGTTGTGGACTTTCAAGTTGTGGAGTTTGTAGTTGTGGAGTATCTAGTTGTGGACTTTCAAGTTGTGGAGTTTCTATTTGCGGAGATTCTAGCTGCAGAGTTTCTAGTTGTGGATTTTCTAGCTGTGGAATTTCTGGTTGCAGATTTTTTAGTTGCGGTGTTTCTAGTTGTGGAGTTTCTAGTTGTTGAGTTTCTAGTTGCCGAGTTCTTTAGTTGCGAAGTCTCAAGTTGTAGAGTTTGTAGCTGTGGAGTTTCTAGTTGCGGAGTTTCTAGTTGCGGAGTTTCTAGTTGCGGAGTTTCTAGTTGTGCAGTTTTAGTTGTGGAGTCTCTAGTTGTGGAGTTTCTTGTTGTTGAATTTCTATCTGTGGAGTTTCTATGTGCGGAGTTTCTAGTTGCAGAGTTTCTAGTTGTGGATTTTCTAGCTGTGGAGTTTCTGCTTGCAGAGTTTTTAGTTGCGGTGTTTCTAGTTGTGGAGTTTCTAGTTGTTGAGTTTGTAGTTGCCGAGTTCTTTAGTTGCGAAGTCTCAAGTTGTAGAGTTTCTAGCTGTGGAGTTTCTAGTTGCAGAGTTTCTAGTTGCGGAGTTTCTAGTTGTGGATTTTTTAGTTGTGGAGTCTCTAGTTGTGGACTTTCTAGTTGTGGAGTGTCTACTTGTTGAGTTTCTAGTTGTGGAGTTTCTATTTGTTGTTTTTAGTTTTCAAATTTGTAGTTGTAGATTTTCTAGTTGCAGAGTTCCTAGTTTTGGAGTATCTAGTTGCGGAGTCTCTAATTGTGCAGTCTCTAGTTTTGGAGTCTCTAGTTGTGGAGTTTCTGGTTGTGGAGTTTATAGTTGTGGAATTTCTAACTGTGGAGATTCTACTTGCGGAGTTTCTAGTTGCAGAGTTTCTAGTTGTGGAGTTTCTAGTTTTCGGGTTTCTAGTTACGGAGTTTCTAGTTGTGGAGTTTCTAGTTGTGGAGTTTCTAGTTGTGAAGCTTATAGTTGAGTTGTGGAGCTCTAGTTGTGGAGTTTCTAGTTGTGGAGTGTCTACTTGGGGAGTTTCTAGTTGTGGAGTTTGTAGCTGTGGAGTTTCTAGTTGCAGGGTTTCTAGTTTCAGAGTTTTCTAGTTGTGGAGTTTCTAGTTGCGGAGTTTCTAGTTGCGGAGTTTCAAGTTGTGGAGTTTCTAGTTGTGGAGTTTCTAGTTGTGGAGTTTTTAGTTGTGGAGTTTCTAATTGTGGAGCTTCTTGATGGGGAGTTTCTAGTTGTGAAGTTTCTAGTTGTGGATTTTCGAGTTGTGGAGTTTCTAGTTGCGAAGTTTCTAGTTGGGGAGTTTCTACTTGAGTTTATAGTTGCGGATTTTCTAGTTGCAGAGTTTTAAGTTGTCGAGTTTCTAGTTGCAAAGTCTCTAGTTGTGGAGTTTCTAGTTGCGGAGTTTCTAGCTGTGGAGTTTCTAGTTCCGCATTCTATAGTTGTGCAGTCTCTGGTTTTGGAGTCTCTGGTTGTGCAGTTTCTAGTTGTGGAGTTTCTAGCTGTGGAGTTTCAAGTTGCGGAGTCTCTAGTTGTGCAGTCTCTAGCTGTGGAGTCTCTGGCTGTGGAGTTTCTAGTTGTGGAGTTTCTAGTTGTGGAGTTTCTATTTGCTGAGTTTCTTGTTGCGGAGTTTCTAGTTGTGGATTTTCTGGCTGTGGAGTTTCTAGGTGTGGAGTCTCTAGTTGTGGAGTTTCTAGTTGTGAGGTTTGTAGTTGTTGAGTTTCTAGTTTTCGAGTTTCTAGTTGTGGAGTCTCTAGTTGTGGAGTTTCTAGTTGTGAAGTTTCTAGTTGCGAAGTCTCAAGTTGTTGAGTTTCTAGGTGTGGAGTTTCTAGTTGTGGGGTTCGTAGTTGTGGGGTTCGTAGTTGTGCAGTTTCTAGTTGTGGAGTATCTACTTGTGGAGTTTCCATTTGTGGTGTTTCTAGCTGTGGAGTTTCTAGTTGCGGAGTTTCTAGATGCAGAGTTTCTAGTTGCGGAGTTTTCTAGTTGTGGAGATTCCAGTGGCGGAGTTTCTAGTTGCGGAGTTCCAAGTTGTGGAGTTTCTAGTTGTGGAGTTTCTAGTTGTTGAATTTGTAGTTGTGGAGTATCTAGTAGTGGGCTTTCAAGTTGTGGAGTTTTTTAGTTGTGGAGTTTCTAGTTGCGGAGTTTTCTAGTTGCGGAGTCTGAAGTTGTGGAGTTTCTAGTTGTGGAATTTCTAGTTACGGAGTTTCTAATTGTGGAGCTTTTAGTTGAGGAGTCTCTAGTTGTTGAGTCTCTAGTTGTGGAATTTCTAGTTGTGGAGTTTCTAGTTGTGGAGTTTATAGTTGTGGAATTTCAAGTTGTGGAGTCTCTAGTGGCGGAGTGAGTTTCTAGTTGCGGAGTTTCTGTTTGTGGAGTTTCTAGTTGCGGAGCCTGTAGTTGTGCAGTTTCTAGTTGTGGAGTTTTTAGTTGTGGAGTTTCTAGTGTTTGAATTTCTAGTTGCCGAGTTCTTTAGTTGCGAAGTCTCAAGTTGTGGAGTTTCTAGTGGCGGAGTTTCTAGTTGTGGAGTTTTTAGTGGAGGAGTCTCTAGTTGTGGGGTCTCTAGTTGTGGAGTTTCTAGTTGTGGAGTGTCTACTTGTGGAGTTTCTAGTTGTAGAGTTTCTAGTTGTGGAGTTTCTAGTCCTGGAGTCTGTAGTTGTGGAGTAGCTATTTGTTGGGTTTCAAGTTATGGAGTTTTTGGCTGTGGAGTTTCTAGTTGTGGAGTTTCTAGTAGTTGAGTTTCTAGTTGCCGAGTTTCTAGTTGCGAAGTCTCAAGTCGTGGAGTTTCTAGCTGCGGAGTTTCTAGTTGCGGAGCTTCTAGTGGCGGAGTTTCTAGTTGTGGAATTTGTAGTTGTGGAGTATCTAGTTTTGGTGTTTCAAGTTGTGGAGTTTCTAGCTGTAGAGTTTCTAGTTGCGGAGTTTCTAGTTGCAGAGTTTCTAGTTGCGGAGTTTCTAGTTGCGGAGTTTCTAGTTGTGGAGTTTCTAGTTGTTGAGTTTCTAGTGGCCGAGTTCTTTAGTTGCGAAGTCTCAAGTTGTGAAGTTTCTAGCTGTGGAATTTCTAGTTGTTGAGTTTCTAGATCCGGAGTTTCTAGTTGTGGAGTTTTTAGCTGTGGAGTCTCTAGTTGTGGAGTCTCTAGTTGTGGAGTTTCTAGTTGTGGAGTGTTTAATTGTGGAGTTTCTAGTTGTGGAGATTCTAGTTGTAGAGTTTCTATTTGTAGTTTTTATTTTTCGAGTTTGTAGTTGTAGATTTTCTAGTTGCAGAGTTCCTAAATGTGGAGTTTCTAGTTGTGGAGTTTCTTGTTGGGGTGTTTCTAGTTGTGAAGTTTCTAATTGTGGATTTTCTAGTTGCGGAATTTCTAGTTGCGAAGTTTCTAGTTGGGGAGTTTCTACTTGAATTTATAGTTGTGGATTTTATAGTTCCACAGTTTCGAGTTGCAAAGTTTCAAGTTGTCGAGTTTGTAGTTGCGGAGTCGCTAGTTGTGGAGTTTCTAGTTGCGGAGTTGCTAGCTGTGGAGTTTCTAGTTGCGGAGTCTCTAATTGTGCAGTCTCTAGTTTTGGAGTCTCTATTTGTGGAGTTTCTAGTTGTGGAGTTTATAGTTGTGGAGTTTCTAGCTGTGGAGATTCTAGTTGCGGAGTTTCTAGTTGCAGAGTTTCCAGTGGCGGAGTTTCTTGTTGCAGAGTTTGTAGTTGTGGAGTTTCTAGTTGTGAAGTTTTAGTTGTGGAGTTTCAAGTTGTGGAATTCATAGGTGTGGAGTTTCTAGTTGTGGAGTTTCTAGTTTTCGAGTTTCTAGTTACGGAGTTTCTAGTTGTGGAGTTTTTAGTTGTGGAGCTTTTAGTTGAGGAGTTTCTAGTTGTTGAGTCTCTAGTTGTGGAAGATCTAGGTGTGGAGTTTCTAGTTGCGGAGTTTCTTGTTGCGGAGTTTCTAGATGTGGAGTTTCTAGTTGTGGAGTTTCTGGCTGTGGAGTTTATAGTTTTCGAGTTTCTAGTTGTGGAGTCTCTAGTTGTGGAGTTTCTAGTTGTGAAGTTTCTAGTTGCGAAGTCTCAAGTTGTTGAGTTTCTAGTTGTGGAGTTTCTAGTTGTGGGGTTCGTTGTTGTGGGGTTCGTAGTTGTGCAGTTTCTAGTTGTGGAGTATCTACTTGTGGAGTTTCCATTTGTGGTGTTTCTAGCTGTGGAGTTTCTAGTTGCAGAGTTTCTAGTTGCAGAGTTTCTCGTTCCGGAGATTTCTAGTTGTGGAGTTTCTAGTTGTGGATTTTCTAGCTGTGGAGTTTCTAGTTGCGGAGTTTCTAGTTGGGGGGTTCGTAGTTGTGGAGTTCGTAGTTGTGGAGTTTCTAGTTGTGAAGTCTCTAGTTAGGGAGTTTCCAGTTGTGGAGTTTCTAGCTGTGGAGTTTTTCGTTGCGGAGTTTCTAGTGTCAGAGTTTCTAGTAGCGGAGTTTTCTAGTTGTGGAGATTCTAGTGGCGGAGTTTCTAGTTGCGGAGTTTCAAGTTGTGGAGTTTCTAGTTGTGGATTTTCTAGCTGTGGAGTTTCTAGTTGCGGAGTTTTTAGTTGCGGAGTTTCTGGTTGTGGAGTTTCTAGTTCTGGAGTCTGTAGTTGTGGAGTATCTATTTGTTGGGTTTCAAGTTGTGGAGTTTCTAGTTGTGGAGTTTCTAGTTGTTGAGTTTCTAGTAGTTGAGTTTCCAGTTGCCGAGTTTCTAGTTGCGAAGTCTCAAGTCGTGGAGTTTCTAGCTGTGGAGTTTCTAGTTGCGGAGTTTCTAGTTGCGGAGTTTCTAGTTGTGGATTTTGTAGTTGTGGAGTATATAGTTGTGGTGTTTCAAGTTGTGGAGTTTCTAGTTGCGGAGTTTCTAGTTGCAGAGTTTCTAGTTCCGGAGTTTTCTAGTTGTGGAGTTTCTAGTTGCGGAGTTTCTATCTGTGGAGTTTCTAATTGCGGAGTTTCTAGTTGCAGAGTTTCTAGTTGTGGAGTTTCTAGTTGTGGAGTTTTAGTTGTGGAGTTTAAAGTTGTGGAATTTATAGGTGTGGAGTTTCTAGTTGTGGAGTTTCTAGTTTTCGGGTTTCTAGTTACGGAGTTTCTAGTTGTGGAGTTTCTAGTTGTGAGTTTCTAGTTGTGGAGTTTCTAGTTGTGGAGCTTTTAGTTGAGTTGTGGAGCTCTAGTTGTGGAGTTTCTAGTTGTGGAGTGTCTACTTGTGGAGTTTCTAGTTGTGGACTTTCTAGCTGTGGAGTTTCTAGTTGCAGGGTTTCTAGTTTCGGAGTTTTCTAGTTGTGGAGTTTCTAGTTGCGGAGTTTCTAGTTGCGGAGTTTCTAGTTGCGGAGTTTCAAGTTGTGGAGTTTCTAGTTGTGGAGTTTCTAGTTGTGGAGTTTTTAGTTGTGGAGTTTCTAATTGTGGAGCTTCTTGATGGGGAGTTTCTAGTTGTGAAGTTTCTAGTTGCGGATTTTCGAGTTGTGGAGTTTCTAGTTGCGAAGTTTCTAGTTGGGGAGTTTCTACTTGAGTTTATAGTTGCGGATTTTCTAGTTGCAGAGTTTTAAGTTGTCGAGTTTCTAGTTGCGGAGTCTCTAGTTTTGGAGTTTCTAGTTACGGAGTTTCTAGCTGTGGAGTTTCTAGTTTCGGAGTCTCTAGTTGTGCAGTCTCTGGTTTTGGAGTCTCTGGTTGTGGAGTTTCTAGTTGTGGAGTTTCTAGCTGTGGAGTTTCAAGTTGCGGAGTCTCTAGTTGTGCAGTCTCTAGCTGTGGAGTCTCTGGCTGTGGAGTTTCTAGTTGTGGAGTTTCTAGTTGCGGAGTTTCTAGTTGCAGAGTTTCTAGTTCCGGAGTTTTCTAGTTGTGGAGTTTCTAGTTGCGGATTTTCTAGTTGTGGAGCTTCAAGTTGTGGAGTTACTCGTTGTGGAGTTTCTTGTTGTGGAGTTTGTAGTTGTGGAGTATCTAGTTGTGGACTTTCAAGTTGTGGAGTTTGTAGTTGTGGAGTATCTAGTTGTGGACTTTCAAGTTGTGGAGTTTCTATTTGCGGAGATTCTAGCTGCAGAGTTTCTAGTTGTGGATTTTCTAGCTGTGGAATTTCTGGTTGCAGATTTTTTAGTTGCGGTGTTTCTAGTTGTGGAGTTTCTAGTTGTTGAGTTTCTAGTTGCCGAGTTCTTTAGTTGCGAAGTCTCAAGTTGTAGAGTTTGTAGCTGTGGAGTTTCTAGTTGCGGAGTTTCTAGTTGCGGAGTTTCTAGTTGCGGAGTTTCTAGTTGTGCAGTTTTAGTTGTGGAGTCTCTAGTTGTGGAGTTTCTTGTTGTTGAATTTCTATCTGTGGAGTTTCTATTTGCGGAGTTTCTAGTTGCAGAGTTTCTAGTTGTGGATTTTCTAGCTGTGGAGTTTCTGCTTGCAGAGTTTTTAGTTGCGGTGTTTCTAGTTGTGGAGTTTCTAGTTGTTGAGTTTGTAGTTGCCGAGTTCTTTAGTTGCGAAGTCTCAAGTTGTAGAGTTTCTAGCTGTGGAGTTTCTAGTTGCAGAGTTTCTAGTTGCGGAGTTTCTAGTTGTGGATTTTTTAGTTGTGGAGTCTCTAGTTGTGGACTTTCTAGTTGTGGAGTGTCTACTTGTTGAGTTTCTAGTTGTGGAGTTTCTATTTGTTGTTTTTAGTTTTCAAATTTGTAGTTGTAGATTTTCTAGTTGCAGAGTTCCTAGTTTTGGAGTATCTAGTTGCGGAGTCTCTAATTGTGCAGTCTCTAGTTTTGGAGTCTCTAGTTGTGGAGTTTCTGGTTGTGGAGTTTATAGTTGTGGAATTTCTAACTGTGGAGATTCTACTTGCGGAGTTTCTAGTTGCAGAGTTTCTAGTTGTGGAGTTTCTAGTTTTCGGGTTTCTAGTTACGGAGTTTCTAGTTGTGGAGTTTCTAGTTGTGGAGTTTCTAGTTGTGAAGCTTATAGTTGAGTTGTGGAGCTCTAGTTGTGGAGTTTCTAGTTGTGGAGTGTCTACTTGGGGAGTTTCTAGTTGTGGAGTTTGTAGCTGTGGAGTTTCTAGTTGCAGGGTTTCTAGTTTCAGAGTTTTCTAGTTGTGGAGTTTCTAGTTGCGGAGTTTCTAGTTGCGGAGTTTCAAGTTGTGGAGTTTCTAGTTGTGGAGTTTCTAGTTGTGGAGTTTTTAGTTGTGGAGTTTCTAATTGTGGAGCTTCTTGATGGGGAGTTTCTAGTTGTGAAGTTTCTAGTTGTGGATTTTCGAGTTGTGGAGTTTCTAGTTGCGAAGTTTCTAGTTGGGGAGTTTCTACTTGAGTTTATAGTTGCGGATTTTCTAGTTGCAGAGTTTTAAGTTGTCGAGTTTCTAGTTGCAAAGTCTCTAGTTGTGGAGTTTCTAGTTGCGGAGTTTCTAGCTGTGGAGTTTCTAGTTCCGCATTCTATAGTTGTGCAGTCTCTGGTTTTGGAGTCTCTGGTTGTGCAGTTTCTAGTTGTGGAGTTTCTAGCTGTGGAGTTTCAAGTTGCGGAGTCTCTAGTTGTGCAGTCTCTAGCTGTGGAGTCTCTGGCTGTGGAGTTTCTAGTTGTGGAGTTTCTAGTTGTGGAGTTTCTATTTGCTGAGTTTCTTGTTGCGGAGTTTCTAGTTGTGGATTTTCTGGCTGTGGAGTTTCTAGGTGTGGAGTCTCTAGTTGTGGAGTTTCTAGTTGTGAGGTTTGTAGTTGTTGAGTTTCTAGTTTTCGAGTTTCTAGTTGTGGAGTCTCTAGTTGTGGAGTTTCTAGTTGTGAAGTTTCTAGTTGCGAAGTCTCAAGTTGTTGAGTTTCTAGGTGTGGAGTTTCTAGTTGTGGGGTTCGTAGTTGTGGGGTTCGTAGTTGTGCAGTTTCTAGTTGTGGAGTATCTACTTGTGGAGTTTCCATTTGTGGTGTTTCTAGCTGTGGAGTTTCTAGTTGCGGAGTTTCTAGATGCAGAGTTTCTAGTTGCGGAGTTTTCTAGTTGTGGAGATTCCAGTGGCGGAGTTTCTAGTTGCGGAGTTCCAAGTTGTGGAGTTTCTAGTTGTGGAGTTTCTAGTTGTTGAATTTGTAGTTGTGGAGTATCTAGTAGTGGGCTTTCAAGTTGTGGAGTTTTTTAGTTGTGGAGTTTCTAGTTGCGGAGTTTTCTAGTTGCGGAGTCTGAAGTTGTGGAGTTTCTAGTTGTGGAATTTCTAGTTACGGAGTTTCTAATTGTGGAGCTTTTAGTTGAGGAGTCTCTAGTTGTTGAGTCTCTAGTTGTGGAATTTCTAGTTGTGGAGTTTCTAGTTGTGGAGTTTATAGTTGTGGAATTTCAAGTTGTGGAGTCTCTAGTGGCGGAGTGAGTTTCTAGTTGCGGAGTTTCTGTTTGTGGAGTTTCTAGTTGCGGAGCCTGTAGTTGTGCAGTTTCTAGTTGTGGAGTTTTTAGTTGTGGAGTTTCTAGTGTTTGAATTTCTAGTTGCCGAGTTCTTTAGTTGCGAAGTCTCAAGTTGTGGAGTTTCTAGTGGCGGAGTTTCTAGTTGTGGAGTTTTTAGTGGAGGAGTCTCTAGTTGTGGGGTCTCTAGTTGTGGAGTTTCTAGTTGTGGAGTGTCTACTTGTGGAGTTTCTAGTTGTAGAGTTTCTAGTTGTGGAGTTTCTAGTCCTGGAGTCTGTAGTTGTGGAGTAGCTATTTGTTGGGTTTCAAGTTATGGAGTTTTTGGCTGTGGAGTTTCTAGTTGTGGAGTTTCTAGTAGTTGAGTTTCTAGTTGCCGAGTTTCTAGTTGCGAAGTCTCAAGTCGTGGAGTTTCTAGCTGCGGAGTTTCTAGTTGCGGAGCTTCTAGTGGCGGAGTTTCTAGTTGTGGAATTTGTAGTTGTGGAGTATCTAGTTTTGGTGTTTCAAGTTGTGGAGTTTCTAGCTGTAGAGTTTCTAGTTGCGGAGTTTCTAGTTGCAGAGTTTCTAGTTGCGGAGTTTCTAGTTGCGGAGTTTCTAGTTGTGGAGTTTCTAGTTGTTGAGTTTCTAGTGGCCGAGTTCTTTAGTTGCGAAGTCTCAAGTTGTGAAGTTTCTAGCTGTGGAATTTCTAGTTGTTGAGTTTCTAGATCCGGAGTTTCTAGTTGTGGAGTTTTTAGCTGTGGAGTCTCTAGTTGTGGAGTCTCTAGTTGTGGAGTTTCTAGTTGTGGAGTGTTTAATTGTGGAGTTTCTAGTTGTGGAGATTCTAGTTGTAGAGTTTCTATTTGTAGTTTTTATTTTTCGAGTTTGTAGTTGTAGATTTTCTAGTTGCAGAGTTCCTAAATGTGGAGTTTCTAGTTGTGGAGTTTCTTGTTGGGGTGTTTCTAGTTGTGAAGTTTCTAATTGTGGATTTTCTAGTTGCGGAATTTCTAGTTGCGAAGTTTCTAGTTGGGGAGTTTCTACTTGAATTTATAGTTGTGGATTTTATAGTTCCACAGTTTCGAGTTGCAAAGTTTCAAGTTGTCGAGTTTGTAGTTGCGGAGTCGCTAGTTGTGGAGTTTCTAGTTGCGGAGTTGCTAGCTGTGGAGTTTCTAGTTGCGGAGTCTCTAATTGTGCAGTCTCTAGTTTTGGAGTCTCTATTTGTGGAGTTTCTAGTTGTGGAGTTTATAGTTGTGGAGTTTCTAGCTGTGGAGATTCTAGTTGCGGAGTTTCTAGTTGCAGAGTTTCCAGTGGCGGAGTTTCTTGTTGCAGAGTTTGTAGTTGTGGAGTTTCTAGTTGTGAAGTTTTAGTTGTGGAGTTTCAAGTTGTGGAATTCATAGGTGTGGAGTTTCTAGTTGTGGAGTTTCTAGTTTTCGAGTTTCTAGTTACGGAGTTTCTAGTTGTGGAGTTTTTAGTTGTGGAGCTTTTAGTTGAGGAGTTTCTAGTTGTTGAGTCTCTAGTTGTGGAAGATCTAGGTGTGGAGTTTCTAGTTGCGGAGTTTCTTGTTGCGGAGTTTCTAGATGTGGAGTTTCTAGTTGTGGAGTTTCTGGCTGTGGAGTTTATAGTTTTCGAGTTTCTAGTTGTGGAGTCTCTAGTTGTGGAGTTTCTAGTTGTGAAGTTTCTAGTTGCGAAGTCTCAAGTTGTTGAGTTTCTAGTTGTGGAGTTTCTAGTTGTGGGGTTCGTTGTTGTGGGGTTCGTAGTTGTGCAGTTTCTAGTTGTGGAGTATCTACTTGTGGAGTTTCCATTTGTGGTGTTTCTAGCTGTGGAGTTTCTAGTTGCAGAGTTTCTAGTTGCAGAGTTTCTCGTTCCGGAGATTTCTAGTTGTGGAGTTTCTAGTTGTGGATTTTCTAGCTGTGGAGTTTCTAGTTGCGGAGTTTCTAGTTGGGGGGTTCGTAGTTGTGGAGTTCGTAGTTGTGGAGTTTCTAGTTGTGAAGTCTCTAGTTAGGGAGTTTCCAGTTGTGGAGTTTCTAGCTGTGGAGTTTTTCGTTGCGGAGTTTCTAGTGTCAGAGTTTCTAGTAGCGGAGTTTTCTAGTTGTGGAGATTCTAGTGGCGGAGTTTCTAGTTGCGGAGTTTCAAGTTGTGGAGTTTCTAGTTGTGGATTTTCTAGCTGTGGAGTTTCTAGTTGCGGAGTTTTTAGTTGCGGAGTTTCTGGTTGTGGAGTTTCTAGTTCTGGAGTCTGTAGTTGTGGAGTATCTATTTGTTGGGTTTCAAGTTGTGGAGTTTCTAGTTGTGGAGTTTCTAGTTGTTGAGTTTCTAGTAGTTGAGTTTCCAGTTGCCGAGTTTCTAGTTGCGAAGTCTCAAGTCGTGGAGTTTCTAGCTGTGGAGTTTCTAGTTGCGGAGTTTCTAGTTGCGGAGTTTCTAGTTGTGGATTTTGTAGTTGTGGAGTATATAGTTGTGGTGTTTCAAGTTGTGGAGTTTCTAGTTGCGGAGTTTCTAGTTGCAGAGTTTCTAGTTCCGGAGTTTTCTAGTTGTGGAGTTTCTAGTTGCGGAGTTTCTATCTGTGGAGTTTCTAATTGCGGAGTTTCTAGTTGCAGAGTTTCTAGTTGTGGAGTTTCTAGTTGTGGAGTTTTAGTTGTGGAGTTTAAAGTTGTGGAATTTATAGGTGTGGAGTTTCTAGTTGTGGAGTTTCTAGTTTTCGGGTTTCTAGTTACGGAGTTTCTAGTTGTGGAGTTTCTAGTTGTGAGTTTCTAGTTGTGGAGTTTCTAGTTGTGGAGCTTTTAGTTGAGTTGTGGAGCTCTAGTTGTGGAGTTTCTAGTTGTGGAGTGTCTACTTGTGGAGTTTCTAGTTGTGGACTTTCTAGCTGTGGAGTTTCTAGTTGCAGGGTTTCTAGTTTCGGAGTTTTCTAGTTGTGGAGTTTCTAGTTGCGGAGTTTCTAGTTGCGGAGTTTCTAGTTGCGGAGTTTCAAGTTGTGGAGTTTCTAGTTGTGGAGTTTCTAGTTGTGGAGTTTTTAGTTGTGGAGTTTCTAATTGTGGAGCTTCTTGATGGGGAGTTTCTAGTTGTGAAGTTTCTAGTTGCGGATTTTCGAGTTGTGGAGTTTCTAGTTGCGAAGTTTCTAGTTGGGGAGTTTCTACTTGAGTTTATAGTTGCGGATTTTCTAGTTGCAGAGTTTTAAGTTGTCGAGTTTCTAGTTGCGGAGTCTCTAGTTTTGGAGTTTCTAGTTACGGAGTTTCTAGCTGTGGAGTTTCTAGTTTCGGAGTCTCTAGTTGTGCAGTCTCTGGTTTTGGAGTCTCTGGTTGTGGAGTTTCTAGTTGTGGAGTTTCTAGCTGTGGAGTTTCAAGTTGCGGAGTCTCTAGTTGTGCAGTCTCTAGCTGTGGAGTCTCTGGCTGTGGAGTTTCTAGTTGTGGAGTTTCTAGTTGCGGAGTTTCTAGTTGCAGAGTTTCTAGTTCCGGAGTTTTCTAGTTGTGGAGTTTCTAGTTGCGGATTTTCTAGTTGTGGAGCTTCAAGTTGTGGAGTTACTCGTTGTGGAGTTTCTTGTTGTGGAGTTTGTAGTTGTGGAGTATCTAGTTGTGGACTTTCAAGTTGTGGAGTTTGTAGTTGTGGAGTATCTAGTTGTGGACTTTCAAGTTGTGGAGTTTCTATTTGCGGAGATTCTAGCTGCAGAGCTTCTAGTTGTGGATTTTCTAGCTGTGGAATTTCTGGTTGCAGATTTTTTAGTTGCGGTGTTTCTAGTTGTGGAGTTTCTAGTTGTTGAGTTTCTAGTTGCCGAGTTCTTTAGTTGCGAAGTCTCAAGTTGTAGAGTTTCTAGCTGTGGAGTTTCTAGTTGCGGAGTTTCTAGTTGCGGAGTTTCTAGTTGCGGAGTTTCTAGTTGTGCAGTTTTAGTTGTGGAGTCTCTAGTTGTGGAGTTTCTTGTTGTTGAATTTCTATCTGTGGAGTTTCTATTTGCGGAGTTTCTAGTTGCAGAGTTTCTAGTTGTGGATTTTCTAGCTGTGGAGTTTCTGTTTGCAGAGTTTTTAGTTGCGGTGTTTCTAGTTGTGGAGTTTCTAGTTGTTGAGTTTGTAGTTGCCGAGTTCTTTAGTTGCGAAGTCTCAAGTTGTAGAGTTTCTAGCTGTGGAGTTTCTAGTTGCAGAGTTTCTAGTTGCGGAGTTTCTAGTTGTGGATTTTTTAGTTGTGGAGTCTCTAGTTGTGGACTTTCTAGTTGTGGAGTGTCTACTTGTTGAGTTTCTAGTTGTGGAGTTTCTATTTGTTGTTTTTAGTTTTCAAATTTGTAGTTGTAGATTTTCTAGTTGCAGAGTTCCTAGTTTTGGAGTATCTAGTTGCGGAGTCTCTAATTGTGCAGTCTCTAGTTTTGGAGTCTCTAGTTGTGGAGTTTCTGGTTGTGGAGTTTATAGTTGTGGAATTTCTAACTGTGGAGATTCTACTTGCGGAGTTTCTAGTTGCAGAGTTTCTAGTTGTGGAGTTTCTAGTTGTGGAGTTTTAGTTGTGGAGTTTAAAGTTGTGGAATTTATAGGTGTGGAGTTTCTAGTTGTGGAGTTTCTAGTTTTCGGGTTTCTAGTTACGGAGTTTCTAGTTGTGGAGTTTCTAGTTGTGGAGTTTCTAGTTGTGAAGCTTATAGTTGAGTTGTGGAGCTCTAGTTGTGGAGTTTCTAGTTGTGGAGTGTCTACTTGGGGAGTTTCTAGTTGTGGAGTTTGTAGCTGTGGAGTTTCTAGTTGCAGGGTTTCTAGTTTCAGAGTTTTCTAGTTGTGGAGTTTCTAGTTGCGGAGTTTCTAGTTGCGGAGTTTCAAGTTGTGGAGTTTCTAGTTGTGGAGTTTCTAGTTGTGGAGTTTTTAGTTGTGGAGTTTCTAATTGTGGAGCTTCTTGATGGGGAGTTTCTAGTTGTGAAGTTTCTAGTTGTGGATTTTCGAGTTGTGGAGTTTCTAGTTGCGAAGTTTCTAGTTGGGGAGTTTCTACTTGAGTTTATAGTTGCGGATTTTCTAGTTGCAGAGTTTTAAGTTGTCGAGTTTCTAGTTGCAAAGTCTCTAGTTGTGGAGTTTCTAGTTGCGGAGTTTCTAGCTGTGGAGTTTCTAGTTCCGGATTCTATAGTTGTGCAGTCTCTGGTTTTGGAGTCTCTGGTTGTGCAGTTTCTAGTTGTGGAGTTTCTAGCTGTGGAGTTTCAAGTTGCGGAGTCTCTAGTTGTGCAGTCTCTAGCTGTGGAGTCTCTGGCTGTGGAGTTTCTAGTTGTGGAGTTTCTAGTTGTGGAGTTTCTATTTGCTGAGTTTCTTGTTGCGGAGTTTCTAGTTGTGGATTTTCTGGCTGTGGAGTTTCTAGTTGTGGAGTCTCTAGTTGTGGAGTTTCTAGTTGTGAGGTTTGTAGTTGTTGAGTTTCTAGTTTTCGAGTTTCTAGTTGTGGAGTCTCTAGTTGTGGAGTTTCTAGTTGTGAAGTTTCTAGTTGCGAAGTCTCAAGTTGTTGAGTTTCTAGTTGTGGAGTTTCTAGTTGTGGGGTTCGTAGTTGTGGGGTTCGTAGTTGTGCAGTTTCTAGTTGTGGAGTATCTACTTGTGGAGTTTCCATTTGTGGTGTTTCTAGCTGTGGAGTTTCTAGTTGCGGAGTTTCTAGATGCAGAGTTTCTAGTTGCGGAGTTTTCTAGTTGTGGAGATTCCAGTGGCGGAGTTTCTAGTTGCGGAGTTCCAAGTTGTGGAGTTTCTAGTTGTGGAGTTTCTAGTTGTTGAATTTGTAGTTGTGGAGTATCTAGTAGTCGGCTTTCAAGTTGTGGAGTTTCTAGTTGTGGAGTTTCTAGTTGCGGAGTTTTCTAGTTGCGGAGTCTGTAGTTGTGGAGTTTCTAGTTGTGGAATTTCTAGTTACGGAGTTTCTAATTGTGGAGCTTTTAGTTGAGGAGTCTCTAGTTGTTGAGTCTCTAGTTGTGGAATTTCTAGTTGTGGAGTTTCTAGTTGTGGAGTTTATAGTTGTGGAATTTCAAGTTGTGGAGTCTCTAGTGGCGGAGTGAGTTTCTAGTTGCGGAGTTTCTGTTTGTGGAGTTTCTAGTTGCGGAGCCAGTAGTTGTGCAGTTTCTAGTTGTGGAGTTTTTAGTTGTGGAGTTTCTAGTGTTTGAATTTCTAGTTGCCGAGTTCTTTAGTTGCGAAGTCTCAAGTTGTGGAGTTTCTAGTGGCGGAGTTTCTAGTTGTGGAGTTTTTAGTGGAGGAGTCTCTAGTTGTGGGGTCTCTAGTTGTGGAGTTTCTAGTTGTGGAGTGTCTACTTGTGGAGTTTCTAGTTGTAGAGTTTCTAGTTGTGGAGTTTCTAGTCCTGGAGTCTGTAGTTGTGGAGTAGCTATTTGTTGGGTTTCAAGTTATGGAGTTTTTGGCTGTGGAGTTTCTAGTTGTGGAGTTTCTAGTAGTTGAGTTTCTAGTTGCCGAGTTTCTAGTTGCGAAGTCTCAAGTCGTGGAGTTTCTAGCTGCGGAGTTTCTAGTTGCGGAGCTTCTAGTGGCGGAGTTTCTAGTTGTGGAATTTGTAGTTGTGGAGTATCTAGTTTTGGTGTTTCAAGTTGTGGAGTTTCTAGCTGTGGAGTTTCTAGTTGCGGAGTTTCTAGTTGCAGAGTTTCTAGTTGCGGAGTTTCTAGTTGCGGAGTTTCTAGTTGTGGAGTTTCTAGTTGTTGAGTTTCTAGTGGCCGAGTTCTTTAGTTGCGAAGTCTCAAGTTGTGAAGTTTCTAGCTGTGGAATTTCTAGTTGTTGAGTTTCTAGATCCGGAGTTTCTAGTTGTGGAGTTTTTAGCTGTGGAGTCTCTAGTTGTGGAGTCTCTAGTTGTGGAGTTTCTAGTTGTGGAGTGTCTAATTGTGGAGTTTCTAGTTGTGGAGATTCTAGTTGTAGAGTTTCTATTTGTAGTTTTTATTTTTCGAGTTTGTAGTTGTAGATTTTCTAGTTGCAGAGTTCCTAAATGTGGAGTTTCTAGTTGTGGAGTTTCTTGTTGGGGTGTTTCTAGTTGTGAAGTTTCTAATTGTGGATTTTCTAGTTGCGGAATTTCTAGTTGCGAAGTTTCTAGTTGGGGAGTTTCTACTTGAATTTATAGTTGTGGATTTTATAGTTCCACAGTTTCGAGTTGCAAAGTTTCAAGTTGTCGAGTTTGTAGTTGCGGAGTCGCTAGTTGTGGAGTTTCTAGTTGCGGAGTTGCTAGCTGTGGAGTTTCTAGTTGCGGAGTCTCTAATTGTGCAGTCTCTAGTTTTGGAGTCTCTATTTGTGGAGTTTCTAGTTGTGGAGTTTATAGTTGTGGAGTTTCTAGCTGTGGAGATTCTAGTTGCGGAGTTTCTAGTTGCAGAGTTTCCAGTTGCGGAGTTTCTTGTTGCAGAGTTTGTAGTTGTGGAGTTTCTAGTTGTGAAGTTTTAGTTGTGGAGTTTCAAGTTGTGGAATTCATAGGTGTGGAGTTTCTAGTTGTGGAGTTTCTAGTTTTCGAGTTTCTAGTTACGGAGTTTCTAGTTGTGGAGTTTTTAGTTGTGGAGCTTTTAGTTGAGGAGTTTCTAGTTGTTGAGTCTCTAGTTGTGGAAGATCTAGGTGTGGAGTTTCTAGTTGCGGAGTTTCTTGTTGCGGAGTTTCTAGATGTGGAGTTTCTAGTTGTGGAGTTTCTGGCTGTGGAGTTTATAGTTTTCGAGTTTCTAGTTGTGGAGTCTCTAGTTGTGGAGTTTCTAGTTGTGAAGTTTCTAGTTGCGAAGTCTCAAGTTGTTGAGTTTCTAGTTGTGGAGTTTCTAGTTGTGGGGTTCGTTGTTGTGGGGTTCGTAGTTGTGCAGTTTCTAGTTGTGCGGTATCTACTTGTGGAGTTTCCATTTGTGGTGTTTCTAGCTGTGGAGTTTCTAGTTGCGGAGTTTCTAGATGCAGAGTTTCTAGTTGCGGAGTTTTCTAGTTGTGGAGATTCCAGTGGCGGAGTTTCTAGTATCGGAGTTTCTAGTTGTGGAGTTTCTAGTTGTGGAGTTTCTAGTTGCAGAGTTTCTAGTTGCGAAGTCTCAAGTTGTGGAGTTTCTAGTTGTGGAGTTTCTAGTGGCGGAGTTTCTAGTTGCAGAGTTTCTAGTTGCGGAGTTTTCTAGTTGTGGAGTTTCTAGTGGCGGAGTTTCTAGTCTCGGAGCTTCAAGTTGTGGAGTTTCTAGTTGTGGAGTTCCTAGTTGTGGAGTTTGTAGTTGTGGAGTATCTAGTTGTGGGCTTTCAAGTTGTGGAGTTTCTAGTTGTGGAGTTTCTAGTTGCGGAGTTTTCTAGTCGCGGAGTCTGTAGTTGTGGAGTTTCTAGTTGTGGAATTTCTAGTTACGGAGTTTCTAGTTGTGGAGCTTTTAGTTGAGGAGTCTCTAGTTGTTGAGTCTCTAGTTGTGGAATTTCTAGTTGTGGAGTTTCTAGTTGTGGAGTTTCTAGTTGTGGAATTTCAAGTTGTGGAGTCTCTAGTGGCGGAGTGAGTTTCTAGTTGCGGAGTTTCTGGTTGTGGAGTTTCTAGTTGCGGAGCCAGTAGTTGTGGAGTTTCTAGTTGTGGAGTTTCTAGTTGTGGAGTTTTTAGTGTTTGAATTTCTAGTTGCCGAGTTCTTAAGTTGCGAAGTCTCAAGTTGTGGAGTTTCTAGCTGTGAAGTTTCTAGTTGCGGAGTTTCTAGTTGCGGAGTTTCTAGTTGTGGAGTTTTTAGTTGAGGAGTCTCTAGTTGTGGAGTGTCTAGTTGTGGAGTTTCTAGTTGTGGAGTGTCTACTTGTGGAGTTTCTAGTTGTGGAGTTTCTAGTCGTGGAGTCTGTAGTTGTGGAGTATCTATTTGTTGGGTTTCAAGTTATGGAGTTTATGGCTGTGGAGTTTCTAGTTGTGGAGTTTCTAGTTGTTGAGTTTGTAGTTGCCGAGTTTCTAGTTGCGAAGTCTGAAGTCGTGGAGTTTCTAGCTGCGGAGTTTCTAGTTGCGGAGCTTCAAGTGGCGGAGTTTCTAGTTGTGGAATTTGTAGTTGTGGAGTATCTAGTTTTGGTGTTTCAAGTTGTGGAGTTTCTAGCTGTGGAGTTTCTAGTTGCGGAGTTTCTAGTTTCAGAGTTTCTAGTTGCGGAGTTTCTAGTTGTGGAGTTTCTAGTTGTTGAGTTTCTAGTCGCCGAGTTCTTTAGTTGCCAAGTCTCAAGTTGTGGAGTTTCTAGCTGTGGAATTTCTAGTTGTTGAGTTTCTAGTTGCGGAGTTTCTAGTTGTGGAGTTTTTAGCTGTGGAGTCTCTAGTTGTGGAGTCTCTAGTTGTGGAGTTTCTAGTCGTGGAGTGTCTACTTGTGGAGTTTCTAGTTGTGGAGTTTCTAGTTGTGGAGTTTCTATTTGTAGTTTTTATTTTTCGAGTTTGTAGTTGTAGATTTTCTAATTGCAGAGTTCCTAGTTGTGGAGTTTCTAGTTGTGGAGTTTCTAGTTGTGGAGTTTCTAGTTGTGGAATTTCAAGTTGTGGAGTCTCTAGTGGCGGAGTGAGTTTCTAGTTGCGGAGTTTCTGGTTGTGGAGTTTCTAGTTGCGGAGCCAGTAGTTGTGGAGTTTCTAGTTGTGGAGTTTCTAGTTGTGGAGTTTTTAGTGTTTGAATTTCTAGTTGCCGAGTTCTTTAGTTGCGAAGTCTCAAGTTGTGGAGTTTCTAGCTGTGAAGTTTCTAGTTGCGGAGTTTCTAGTTGCGGAGTTTCTAGTTGTGGAGTTTTTAGTTGAGGAGTCTCTAGTTGTGGAGTGTCTAGTTGTGGAGTTTCTAGTTGTGGAGTGTCTACTTGTGGAGTTTCTAGTTGTGGAGTTTCTAGTCGTGGAGTCTGTAGTTGTGGAGTATCTATTTGTTGGGTTTCAAGTTATGGAGTTTATGGCTGTGGAGTTTCTAGTTGTGGAGTTTCTAGTTGTTGAGTTTGTAGTTGCCGAGTTTCTAGTTGCGAAGTCTCAAGTCGTGGAGTTTCTAGCTGCGGAGTTTCTAGTTGCGGAGCTTCAAGTGGCGGAGTTTCTAGTTGTGGAATTTGTAGTTGTGGAGTATCTAGTTTTGGTGTTTCAAGTTGTGGAGTTTCTAGCTGTGGAGTTTCTAGTTGCGGAGTTTCTAGTTTCAGAGTTTCTAGTTGCGGAGTTTCTAGTCGTGGAGTTTCTTGTTATTGAGTTTCTAGTCGCCGAGTTCTTTAGTTGCCAAGTCTCAAGTTGTGGAGTTTCTAGCTGTGGAATTTCTAGTTGTTGAGTTTCTAGTTGCGGAGTTTCTAGTTGTGGAGTGTTTAGCTGTGGAGTCTCTAGTTGTGGAGTCTCTAGTTGTGGAGTTTCTAGTTGTGGAGTGTCTACTTGTAGAGTTTCTAGTTGTGGAGTTTCTAGTTGTGGAGTTTCTATTTGTAGTTTTTATTTTTCGAGTTTGTAGTTGTAGATTTTCTAATTGCAGAGTTCCTAGTTGTGGAGTTTCTAGTTGTGGAGTTTCTTGTTGGGGAGTTTCTAGTTGTGAAGTTTCTAATTGTGGATTTTCTAGTGGCGGAATTTCTAGTTGCGAAGTTTCTAGTTGGGTAGTTTCTACTTGAGTTTATAGCTGCGGATTTTCTAGTTCCACAGTTTCGAGTTGCAAAGTTTCAAGTTGTCGAGTTTGTAGTTGCGGAGTCGCTAGTTGTGGAGTTTCTAGTTGCGGAGTTGCTAGCTGTGGAGTTTCTAGTTGCGGAGTCTCTAATTGTGCAGTCTCTAGTTTTGGAGTCTCTAGTTGTGGAGTTTCTAGTTGTGGAGTTTATAGATGTGGAGTTTCTAGCTCTGGAGATTCTAGTTGCGGGGTTTCGAGTTGCAGAGTTTCTCTTTGCGGAGTTTCTTGTTGCAGAGTTTCTAGTTGTGGAGTTTCTAGTTGTGAAGTTTTAGTTGTGGAGTTTCAAGCTGTGGAATTCATAGGTGTGGAGTTTCTAGTTGTGGAGTTTCTAGTTTTCGAGTTTCTAGTTACGGAGTTTCTAGTTGTGGAGTTTTTAGTTGTGGAGCTTTTAGTTGAGGAGTCTCTAGTTGTTGATTCTCTAGTTGTGGAAGTTCTAGTTGTGGAGTTTCTAGTTGCGGAGTTTCTTGATGTGGAGTTTCTAGTTGTGGAGTTTCTGGCTGTGGAGTTTATAGTTGCGGAGTTTCTAGTATAGGAGTTTCTAGTTGTGGAGTTTCTAGTTGTGGAGTTTCTAGTTGTAGAGTTTCTAGTTGCGAAGTCTCAAGTCGTGGAATTTCTAGTTGTGGAGTTTCTAGTTGTGGAGTTTCTAGTTGTGGAGTTTCTAGTTGTGGGGTTCGTAGTTGTGGGGTTCGTAGTTGTGCAGTTCTAGTTGTGGAGTCTCTAGTTGAGGAGTTTCCATTTGTGTTGTTTCTAGCTGTGGAGTTTCTAGTTGCGGAGTTTCTAGATGCAGAATTTCTAGTTGCGGAGTTTTCTAGTTGTGGAGATTGTAATGGCGGAGTTTCTAGTTGCGGAGTTCCAAGTTGTGGAGTTTCTAGTTGTCGAGCTTCTAGTTCTGGGGTTCGTAGTTGTGGGATTCGTAGTTGTGCAGTTTCTAGTTGTGGAGTTTCTAGTTATGGAGTTTGTAGTTGTGGAGTATCTAGTTGTGGACTTTCAAGTTGTGAAGTTTCTAGTTGTGGAGTTTCTAGTCGCGGAGTTTTCTAGTTGCGGAGTCTGTAGTTGTGGAGTTTCTAGTTGTGGATTCTCTAGTTGCGGAGTGAGTTTCTAGTTGCGGAGTTTCTGGTTGTGGAGTTTCTAGTTGCAGAGTCAGTAGTTGTGGAGTTTCTAGTTGTGGAATTTATAGCTGTGGAGTTTCTAGTTGCGGAGTTTCTAGTTGTGGGGTTCGTAGTTGTGGAGTTTCTAGTTGTGAAGTCTCTAGTTGGGGAGTTTCCAGTTGTGCAGTTTCTAGCTGTGGAGTTTTTCGTTGCGGAGTTTCTAGTTGCAGAGTTTCTAGTAGCGGAGTTTTCTAGTTGTGGAGATTCTAGTGGCGGAGTTTCTAGTTGCGGAGTTTCAAGTTGTGGAGTTTCTAGTTGTGGATTTTCTAGCTGTGGAGTTTATAGTTGCGGAGTTTTTAGTTGCGGAGTTTCTGGTTGTGGAGTTTCTAGTTCTGGAGTCTGTAGTTGTGGAGTATCTATTTGTTGGGTTTCAAGTTGTGGAGTTTCTAGTTGTGGAGTTTCTAGTTGTTGAGTTTCTAGTAGTTGAGTTTCCAGTTGCCGAGTTTCTAGTTGCGAAGTCTCAAGTCGTGGAGTTTCTAGCTGTGGAGTTTCTAGTTGCGGAGTTTCTAGTTGCGGAGTTTCTAGTTGTGGATTTTGTAGTTGTGGAGTATATAGTTGTGGTGTTTCAAGTTGTGGAGTTTCTAGTTGCGGAGTTTCTAGTTGCAGAGTTTCTAGTTCCGGAGTTTTCTAGTTGTGGAGTTTCTAGTTGCGGAGTTTCTATCTGTGGAGTTTCTAATTGCGGAGTTTCTAGTTGCAGAGTTTCTAGTTGTGGATTTTCTAGCTGTGGAATTTCTCCTTGCAGAGTTTTTAGTTGCGGTGTTTTTGTTGTGGAGTTTCTAGTTGTTGAGTTTCTAGTTGCCGAGTTCTTTAGTTGCGAAGTCTCAAGTTGTAGAGTTTCTAGCTGTGGAGTTTCTAGTGGCGGAGTTTCTAGTTGTGGAGTTTCTGGCTGTGGAGTTTCTAGTTTGGGAGTTTCTAGTTGTGGAGTTTCTAGTTGTGAGGTTCGTAGTTGTGGAGTTTCTAGTTGTCGAGTTTCTAGTTGTGGAGTCTCTAGTTGTGGAGTTTCTGGGTTGGGGTTCGTAGTTGTGGGGCTCGTAGTTGTGGAGTTTCTAGTTGCGGAGTTTCAAGTCGTCGAGTTTCTCGTTGTGGAGTTTCTAGTTGTGGATTGTCTAGCTGTGGAGTTTCTAGTTGCGGAGTTTCCAGTTGGGGAGTTTGTAGTTGTGGAGTATCTATTTGTTGGGTTTCAAGTTGTGGAGTTTTTAGTTGTGGAGTTTCTAGTTGTGGATTTTCTAGTAGTTGAGTTTCTAGTTGCCAAGTATCTAGTTGCGAAGTCTCAAGTCGTGGAGTTTTTAGCTGTGGAGTTTCTAGTTGCGGAGCTTCTATTTGCGGATTTTCTAGTTGCGGAGCTTCTAGTTGTGGAATTCTTAGTTGGGGAATATATAGTTGTGGTGTTTCAAGTTGTGGAGTTTCTAGTGGCGGAGTTTCTAGTTGCAGAGTTTCTAGTTGCGGAGTTTTCTAGTTGTGGAGTTTCTAGTTGCGGAGTTTCTAGTTGTGGAGCTTCAAGTTGTGGAGTTCTTTAGTTGCGGAGTTTCTAGTTGCGGAGCTTCTAGTGGCGGAGTTTCTAGTTGTGGAATTTGTAGTTGTGGAGTATCTAGGTTTGGTGTTTCAAGTTTTGGAGTTTCTAGCTGTGGAGTTTCTAGTTGCGGAGTTTCTAGTTGCAGAGTTTCTAGTTGCGGAGTTTCTAGTTGCGGAGTTTCTAGTTGTGGAGTTTCTAGTTGCGGAGTTTTCTAGTTGCGGAGTCTGTAGTTGTGGAGTTTCTGGTTGTGGAATTTCTAGTTACGGAGTTTCTAGTTGTGGAGCTTTTAGTTGAGGAGTCTCTAGTTGTTGAGTCTCTAGTTGTGGAATTTCTAGTTGTGGAGTTTCTAGTTGTAGAGTTTCTAGTTGTGGAATTTCAAGTTGTGGAGTCTCTAGTGGCGGAGTGAGTTTCTAGTTGCGGAGTTTCTGTTTGTGGAGTTTCTAGTTGCGGAGCCAGTAGTTGTGGAGTTTCTAGTTGTGGAGTTTCTAGTTGTGGAGTTTCTAGTGTTTGAATTTCTAGTTGCCGAGTTCTTTAGTTGCGAAGTCTCAAGTTGTGGAGTTTCTAGCTGTGAAGTTTCTAGTTGCGGAGTTTCTAGTTGCGGAGTTTCTAGTTGTGGAGTTTTTAGTTGAGGAGTCTCTAGTTGTGGGGTCTCTAGTTGTGGAGTTTCTAGTTGTGGAGTCTCTAGTTGGGGAGTTTCGAGTTGTGGAGTTTCTAGCTGTGGAGTTTTTCGTCGCGGAGTTTCTAGTTGCAGAGTTTCTAGTAGCGGAGTTTTCTAGTTGTGGAGATTCTAGTGGCGGAGTTTCTAGTTGCGGAGTTTCAAGTTGTGGAGTTTCTAGTTGTGGATTTTCTAGCTGTGGAGTTTCTGGTTGCGGAGTTTTCAGTTGCGGAGTTTCTGGTTGTGGAGTTTCTAGTTCTGGAGTCTGTAGTTGTGGAGTATCTATTTGTTGGGTTTCAAGTTGTGGAATTTCTAGTTGTAGAGTTTCTAGTTGTTGAGTTTCTAGTAGTTGAGTTTCCAGTTGCCGAGTTTCTAGTTGCGAAATCTCAAGTCGTGGAGTTTCTAGCTGTGGAGTTTCTAGTTGCGGATTTTCTAGTTGCGGACTTTCTAGTTGTTGATTTTGTAGTTGTGGAGTATATACTTGTGGTGTTTCAAGTTGTGGAGTTTCTAGCTGCGGAGTTTCTAGTTGCAGAGTTTCTAGTTCCAGAGTTTTCTAGTTGTGGAGTTTCTAGTTGCGGAGTTTCTATCTGTGGAGTTTCTAATTGCGGAGTTTCTAGTTGCAGAGTTTCTAGTTGTGGATTTTCTAGCTGTGGAATTTCTCCTTGCAGAGTTTTTAGTTGCGGTGTTTTTGTTGTGGAGTTTCTAGTTGTTGAGTTTCTAGTTGCCGAGTTCTTTAGTTGCGAAGTCTCAAGTTGTAGAGTTTCTAGCTGTGGAGTTTCTAGTTGCGGAGTTTCTAGTTGCGGAGTTCCTAGTTGTGTATTTTTTAGTTGTGGAGTCTCTAGTTGTGGAGTTTCTAGTTGTGGAGTGTCTACTTGTGGAGTTTCTAGTTGTGGAGTTTCTATTTGTAGTTTTTAGTTTTCGAATTTGTGGTTGTAGATTTTCTAGTTGCAGAGTTCCTAGTTTTGGAGTATCTAGTGGCGGAGTCTCTAATTGTGCAGTCTCTAGTTTTGGAGTCTCTAGTTGTGGAGTTTCTGGTTGTAGAGTTTTTAGTTGTGGAATTTCTAACTGTGGAGATTCTAGTTGCGGAGTTTCTAGTTGCAGGGTTTCTTGTTGCGGAGTTTCTAGTTGTGGAGTTTCTAGTTGTGGAGTTTCTGGCTGTGGAGTTTCTAGTTTGGGATTTTCTAGTTGTGGAGTTTCTAGTTGCGGAGCTTCTAGAGGCGGAGTTTCTAGTTGTGGAATTTGTAGTTGTGGAGTATCTAGTTTTGGTGTTTCAAGTTGTGGAGTTTCTAGCTGTGGAGTTTCTAGTTGCGGAGTTTCTAGTTGCAGAGTTTCTAGTTGCGGAGTTTCTAGTTGCGGAGTTTCTAGTTGTGGAGTTTCTAGTTGCGGAGTTTTCTAGTTGCGGAGTCTGTAGTTGTGGAGTTTCTAGTTGTGGAATTTCTAGTTACGGAGTTTCTAGTTGTGGAGTTTCTAGTTGTGAAGTTTCTAGTTGCGAAGTCTCAAGTTGTTGAGTTTCTAGTTGTGGAGTTTCTAGTTGTGGGGTTCGTAGTTGTGGGGTTCGTAGTTGTGCAGTTTCTAGTTGTGGAGTATCTACTTGTGGAGTTTCCATTTGTGGTGTTTCTAGCTGTGGAGTTTCTAGTTGCGGAGTTTCTAGATGCAGAGTTTCTAGTTGCGGAGTTTTCTAGTTGTGGAGATTCCAGTGGCGGAGTTTCTAGTTGCGGAGTTCCAAGTTGTGGAGTTGTTAGTTGTGGAGTTTCTAGTTGTTGAATTTGTAGTTGTGGAGTATCTAGTAGTGGGCTTTCAAGTTGTGGAGTTTCTAGTTGTGGAATTTCTAGTTACAGAGTTTCTAATTGTGGAGCTTTTAGTTGAGGAGTCTCTAGTTGTTGAGTCTCTAGTTGTGGAATTTCTAGTTGTGGAGTTTCTAGTTGTGGAGTTTATAGTTGTGGAATTTCAAGTTGTGGAGTCTCTAGTGGCGGAGTGAGTTTCTAGTTGCGGAGTTTCTGTTTGTGGAGTTTCTAGTTGCGGAGCCAGTAGTTGTGCAGTTTCTAGTTGTGGAGTTTTTAGTTGTGGAGTTTCTAGTGTTTGAATTTCTAGTTGCCGAGTTCTTTAGTTGCGAAGTTTCAAGTTGTGGAGTTTCTAGTGGCGGAGTTTCTAGTTGTGGAGTTTTTAGTGGAGGAGTCTCTAGTTGTGGGGTCTCTAGTTGTGGAGTTTCTAGTTGTGGAGTGTCTACTTGTGGAGTTTCTAGTTGTAGAGTTTCTAGTTGTGGAGTTTCTAGTCGTGGAGTCTGTAGTTGTGGAGTAGCTATTTGTTGGGTTTCAAGTTATGGAGTTTTTGGCTGTGGAGTTTCTAGTTGTGGAGTTTCTAGTAGTTGAGTTTCTAGTTGCCGAGTTTCTAGTTGCGAAGTCTCAAGTCGTGGAGTTTCTAGCTGCGGAGTTTCTAGTTGCGGAGCTTCTAGTGGCGGAGTTTCTAGTTGTGGAATTTGTAGTTGTGGAGTATCTAGTTTTGGTGTTTCAAGTTGTGGAGCTTCTAGCTGTGGAGTTTCTAGTTGCGGAGTTTCTAGTTGCGGAGTTTCTAGTTGTGGAGTTTCTAGTTGTTGAGTTTCTAGTGGCCGAGTTCTTTAGTTGCGAAGTCTCAAGTTGTGAAGTTTCTAGCTGTGGACTTTCTAGTTGTTGAGTTTCTAGATCCGGAGTTTCTAGTTGTGGAGTTTTTAGCTGTGGAGTCTCTAGTTGTGGAGTCTCTAGTTGTGGAGTTTCTAGTTGTGGAGTGTCTAATTGTGGAGTTTCTAGTTGTGGAGATTCTAGTTGTAGAGTTTCTATTTGTAGTTTTTATTTTTCGAGTTTGTAGTTGTAGATTTTTAGTTGCAGAGTTCCTAAATGTGGAGTTTCTAGTTGTGGAGTTTCTTGTTGGGGTGTTTCTAGTTGTGAAGTTTCTAATTGTGGATTTTCTAGTTGCGGAATTTCTAGTTGCGAAGTTTCTAGTTGGGGAGTTTCTACTTGAATTTATAGTTGTGGATTTTATAGTTCCACAGTTTCGAGTTGCAAAGTTTCAAGTTGTCGAGTTTGTAGTTGCGGAGTCGCTAGTTGTGGAGTTTCTAGTTGCGGAGTTGCTAGCTGTGGAGTTTCTAGTTGCGGAGTCTCTAATTGTGCAGTCTCTAGTTTTGGAGTCTCTATTTGTGGAGTTTCTAGTTGTGGAGTTTATAGTTGTGGAGTTTCTAGCTGTGGAGATTCTAGTTGCGGAGTTTCTAGTTGCAGAGTTTCCAGTTGCGGAGTTTCTTGTTGTAGAGTTTGTAGTTGTGGAGTTTCTAGTTGTGAAGTTTTAGTTGTGGAGTTTCAAGTTGTGGAATTCATAGGTGTGGAGTTTCTAGTTGTGGAGTTTCTAGTTGCAGAGTTTCTAGTTCCAGAGTTTTCTAGTTGTGGAGTTTCTAGTTGCGGAGTTTCTATCTGTGGAGTTTCTAATTGCGGAGTTTCTAGTTGCAGAGTTTCTAGTTGTGGATTTTCTAGCTGTGGAATTTCTCCTTGCAGAGTTTTTAGTTGCGGTGTTTTTGTTGTGGAGTTTCTAGTTTTTGAGTTTCTAGTTGCCGAGTTCTTTAGTTGCGAAGTCTCAAGTTGTAGAGTTTCTAGCTGTGGAGTTTCTAGTTGCGGAGTTTCTAGTTGCGGAGTTCCTAGTTGTGTATTTTTTAGTTGTGGAGTCTCTAGTTGTGGAGTTTCTAGTTGTGGAGTGTCTACTTGTGGAGTTTCTAGTTGTGGAGTTTCTATTTGTAGTTTTTAGTTTTCGAATTTGTGGTTGTAGATTTTCGAGTTGCAGAGTTCCTAGTTTTGGAGTATCTAGTGGCGGAGTCTCTAATTGTGCAGTCTCTAGTTTTGGAGTCTCTAGTTGTGGAGTTTCTGGTTGTAGAGTTTTTAGTTGTGGAATTTCTAACTGTGGAGATTCTAGTTGCGGAGTTTCTAGTTGCAGGGTTTCTTGTTGCGGAGTTTCTAGTTGTGGAGTTTCTAGTTGTGGAGTTTCTGGCTGTGGAGTTTCTAGTTTGGGAGTTTCTAGTTGTGGAGTTTCTAGTTGCGGAGCTTCTAGAGGCGGAGTTTCTAGTTGTGGAATATGTAGTTGTGGAGTATCTAGTTTTGGTGTTTCAAGTTGTGGAGTTTCTAGCTGTGGAGTTTCTAGTTGCTGAGTTTCTTGTTGCGGAGTTTCTAGTTGTGGATTTTCTGGCTGTGGAGTTTCTAGTTGTGGAGTCTCTAGTTGTGGAGTTTCTAGTTGTGAGGTTTGTAGTTGTTGAGTTTCTAGTTTTCGAGTTTCTAGTTGTGGAGTCTCTAGTTGTGGAGTTTCTAGTTGTGAAGTTTCTAGTTGCGAAGTCTCAAGTTGTTGAGTTTCTAGTTGTGGAGTTTCTAGTTGTGGGGTTCGTAGTTGTGGGGTTCGTAGTTGTGCAGTTTCTAGTTGTGGAGTATCTACTTGTGGAGTTTCCATTTGTGGTGTTTCTAGCTGTGGAGTTTCTAGTTGCGGAGTTTCTAGATGCAGAGTTTCTAGTTGCGGAGTTTTCTAGTTGTGGAGATTCCAGTGGCGGAGTTTCTAGTTGCGGAGTTCCAAGTTGTGGAGTTTCTAGTTGTGGAGTTTCTAGTTGTTGAATTTGTAGTTGTGGAGTATCTAGTAGTGGGCTTTCAAGTTGTGGAGTTTCTAGTTGTGGAGTTTCTAGTTGCGGAGTTTTCTAGTTGCGGAGTCTGTAGTTGTGGAGTTTCTAGTTGTGGAATTTCTAGTTACGGAGTTTCTAATTGTGGAGCTTTTAGTTGAGGAGTCTCTAGTTGTTGAGTCTCTAGTTGTGGAATTTCTAGTTGTGGAGTTTCTAGTTGTGGAGTTTATAGTTGTGGAATTTCAAGTTGTGGAGTCTCTAGTGGCGGAGTGAGTTTTTAGTTGCGGAGTTTCTGTTTGTGGAGTTTCTAGTTGCGGAGCCAGTAGTTGTGCAGTTTCTAGTTGTGGAGTTTTTAGTTGTGGAGTTTCTAGTGTTTGAATTTCTAGTTGCCGAGTTCTTTAGTTGCGAAGTCTCAAGTTGTGGAGTTTCTAGTGGCGGAGTTTCTAGTTGTGGAGTTTTTAGTGGAGGAGTCTCTAGTTGTGGGGTCTCTAGTTGTGGAGTTTCTAGTTGTGGAGTGTCTACTTGTGGAGTTTCTAGTTGTAGAGTTTCTAGTTGTGGAGTTTCTAGTCGTGGAGTCTGTAGTTGTGGAGTAGCTATTTGTTGGGTTTCAAGTTATGGAGTTTTTGGCTGTGGAGTTTCTAGTTGTGGAGTTTCTAGTAGTTGAGTTTCTAGTTGCCGAGTTTCTAGTTGCGAAGTCTCAAGTCGTGGAGTTTCTAGCTGCGGAGTTTCTAGTTGCGGAGCTTCTAGTGGCGGAGTTTCTAGTTGTGGAATTTGTAGTTGTGGAGTATCTAGTTTTGGTGTTTCAAGTTGTGGAGTTTCTAGCTGTGGAGTTTCTAGTTGCGGAGTTTCTAGTTGCAGAGTTTCTAGTTGCGGAGTTTCTAGTTGCGGAGTTTCTAGTTGTGGAGTTTCTAGTTGTTGAGTTTCTAGTGGCCGAGTTCTTTAGTTGCGAAGTCTCAAGTTGTGAAGTTTCTAGCTGTGGAATTTCTAGTTGTTGAGTTTCTAGATCCGGAGTTTCTAGTTGTGGAGTTTTTAGCTGTGGAGTCTCTAGTTGTGGAGTCTCTAGTTGTGGAGTTTCTAGTTGTGGAGTGTCTAATTGTGGAGTTTCTAGTTGTGGAGATTCTAGTTGTAGAGTTTCTATTTGTAGTTTTTATTTTTCGAGTTTGTAGTTGTAGATTTTCTAGTTGCAGAGTTCCTAAATGTGGAGTTTCTAGTTGTGGAGTTTCTTGTTGGGGTGTTTCTAGTTGTGAAGTTTCTAATTGTGGATTTTCTAGTTGCGGAATTTCTAGTTGCGAAGTTTCTAGTTGAGGAGTTTCTACTTGAATTTATAGGTGTGGATTTTATAGTTCCACAGTTTCGAGTTGCAAAGTTTCAAGTTGTCGAGTTTGTAGTTGCGGAGTCGCTAGTTGTGGAGTTTCTAGTTGCGGAGTTGCTAGCTGTGGAGTTTCTAGTTGCGGAGTCTCTAATTGTGCAGTCTCTAGTTTTGGAGTCTCTATTTGTGGAGTTTCTAGTTGTGGAGTTTATAGTTGTGGAGTTTCTAGCTGTGGAGATTCTAGTTGCGGAGTTTCTAGTTGCAGAGTTTCCAGTTGCGGAGTTTCTAGTTGTGGAGTCTCTAGTTGTGGAGTTTCTAGTTGTGAAGTTTCTAGTTGCGAAGTCTCAAGTTGTTGAGTTTCTAGTTGTGGAGTTTCTAGTTGTGGGGTTCGTTGTTGTGGGGTTCGTAGTTGTGCAGTTTCTAGTTGTGAAGTATCTACTTGTGGAGTTTCCATTTGTGGTGTTTCTAGCTGTGGAGTTTCTAGTTGCGGAGTTTCTAGATGCAGAGTTTCTAGTTGCGGAGTTTTCTAGTTGTGGAGATTCCAGTGGCGGAGTTTCTAGTATCGGAGTTTCTAGTTGTGGAGTTTCTAGTTGTGGAGTTTCTAGTTGCAGAGTTTCTAGTTGCGAAGTCTCAAGTTGTGGAGTTTCTAGTTGTGGAGTTTCTAGTTGTGGAGTTTCTAGTGGCGGAGTTTCTAGTTGCAGAGTTTCTAGTTGCGGAGTTTTCTAGTTGTGGAGTTTCTAGTGGCGGAGTTTCTAGTCTCGGAGCTTCAAGTTGTGGAGTTTCTAGTTGTGGAGTTCCTAGTTGTGGAGTTTGTAGTTGTGGAGTATCTAGTTGTGGGCTTTCAAGTTGTGGAGTTTCTAGTTGTGGAGTTTCTAGTTGCGGAGTTTTCTAGTCGCGGAGTCTGTAGTTGTGGAGTTTCTAGTTGTGGAATTTCTAGTTACGGAGTTTCTAGTTGTGGAGCTTTTAGTTGAGGAGTCTCTAGTTGTTGAGTCTCTAGTTGTGGAATTTCTAGTTGTGGAGTTTCTAGTTGTGGAGTTTCTAGTTGTGGAATTTCAAGTTGTGGAGTCTCTAGTGGCGGAGTGAGTTTCTAGTTGCGGAGTTTCTGGCTGTGGAGTTTCTAGTTGTGGAGTTTCTAGTAGTTGAGTTTCTAGTTGCCGAGTTTCTAGTTGCGATGTCTCAAGTCGTGGAGTTTCTAGCTGCGGAGTTTCTAGTTGCGGAGCTTCTAGTGGCGGAGTTTCTAGTTGTGGAATTTGTAGTTGTGGAGTATCTAGTTTTGGTGTTTCAAGTTGTGGAGTTTCTAGCTGTGGAGTTTCTAGTTGCGGAGTTTCTAGTTGCAGAGTTTCTAGTTGCGGAGTTTCTAGTTGCGGAGTTTCTAGTTGTGGAGTTTCTAGTTGTTGAGTTTCTAGTGGCCGAGTTCTTTAGTTGCGAAGTCTCAAGTTGTGAAGTTTCTAGCTGTGGAATTTCTAGTTGTTGAGTTTCTAGATCCGGAGTTTCTAGTTGTGGAATTTTTAGCTGTGGAGTCTGTAGTTGTGGAGTCTCTAGTTGTGGAGTTTCTAGTTGTGGAGTGTCTAATTGTGGAGTTTCTAGTTGTGGAGATTCTAGTTGTAGAGTTTCTATTTGTAGTTTTTATTTTTCGAGTTTGTAGTTGTAGATTTTCTAGTTGCAGAGTTCCTAAATGTGGAGTTTCTAGTTGTGGAGTTTCTTGTTGGGGTGTTTCTAGTTGTGAAGTTTCTAATTGTGGATTTTCTAGTTGCGGAATTTCTAGTTGCGAAGTTTCTAGTTGGGGAGTTTCTACTTGAATTTATAGGTGTGGATTTTATAGTTCCACAGTTTCGAGTTGCAAAGTTTCAAGTTGTCGAGTTTGTAGTTGCGGAGTCGCTAGTTGTGGAGTTTCTAGTTGCGGAGTTGCTAGCTGTGGAGTTTCTAGTTGCGGAGTCTCTAATTGTGCAGTCTCTAGTTTTGGAGTCTCTATTTGTGGAGTTTCTAGTTGTGGAGTTTATAGTTGTGGAGTTTCTAGCTGTGGAGATTCTAGTTGCGGAGTTTCTAGTTGCAGAGTTTCCAGTTGCGGAGTTTCTAGTTGTGGAGTCTCTAGTTGTGGAGTTTCTAGTTGTGAAGTTTCTAGTTGCGAAGTCTCAAGTTGTTGAGTTTCTAGTTGTGGAGTTTCTAGTTGTGGGGTTCGTTGTTGTGGGGTTCGTAGTTGTGCAGTTTCTAGTTGTGGAGTATCTACTTGTGGAGTTTCCATTTGTGGTGTTTCTAGCTGTGGAGTTTCTAGTTGCGGAGTTTCTAGATGCAGAGTTTCTAGTTGCGGAGTTTTCTAGTTGTGGAGATTCCAGTGGCGGAGTTTCTAGTATCGGAGTTTCTAGTTGTGGAGTTTCTAGTTGTGGAGTTTCTAGTTGCAGAGTTTCTAGTTGCGAAGTCTCAAGTTGTGGAGTTTCTAGTTGTGGAGTTTCTAGTTGTGGAGTTTCTAGTGGCGGAGTTTCTAGTTGCAGAGTTTCTAGTTGCGGAGTTTTCTAGTTGTGGAGTTTCTAGTGGCGGAGTTTCTAGTCTCGGAGCTTCAAGTTGTGGAGTTTCTAGTTGTGGAGTTCCTAGTTGTGGAGTTTGTAGTTGTGGAGTATCTAGTTGTGGGCTTTCAAGTTGTGGAGTTTCTAGTTGTGGAGTTTCTAGTTGCGGAGTTTTCTAGTCGCGGAGTCTGTAGTTGTGGAGTTTCTAGTTGTGGAATTTCTAGTTACGGAGTTTCTAGTTGTGGAGCTTTTAGTTGAGGAGTCTCTAGTTGTTGAGTCTCTAGTTGTGGAATTTCTAGTTGTGGAGTTTCTAGTTGTGGAGTTTCTAGTTGTGGAATTTCAAGTTGTGGAGTCTCTAGTGGCGGAGTGAGTTTCTAGTTGCGGAGTTTCTGGCTGTGGAGTTTCTAGTTGTGGAGTTTCTAGTAGTTGAGTTTCTAGTTGCCGAGTTTCTAGTTGCGAAGTCTCAAGTCGTGGAGTTTCTAGCTGCGAAGTTTCTAGTTGCGGAGCTTCTAGTGGCGGAGTTTCTAGTTGTGGAATTTGTAGTTGTGGAGTATCTAGTTTTGGTGTTTCAAGTTGTGGAGTTTCTAGCTGTGGAGTTTCTAGTTGCGGAGTTTCTAGTTGCAGAGTTTCTAGTTGCGGAGTTTCTAGTTGCGGAGTTTCTAGTTGTGGAGTTTCTAGTTGTTGAGTTTCTAGTGGCCGAGTTCTTTAGTTGCGAAGTCTCAAGTTGTGAAGTTTCTAGCTGTGGAATTTCTAGTTGTTGAGTTTCTAGATCCGGAGTTTCTAGTTGTGGAGTTTTTAGCTGTGGAGTCTCTAGTTGTGGAGTCTCTAGTTGTGGAGTTTCTAGTTGTGGAGTGTCTAATTGTGGAGTTTCTAGTTGTGGAGATTCTAGTTGTAGAGTTTCTATTTGTAGTTTTTATTTTTCGAGTTTGTAGTTGTAGATTTTCTAGTTGCAGAGTTCCTAAATGTGGAGTTTCTAGTTGTGGAGTTTCTTGTTGGGGTGTTTCTAGTTGTGAAGTTTCTAATTGTGGATTTTCTAGTTGCGGAATTTCTAGTTGCGAAGTTTCTAGTTGGGGAGTTTCTACTTGAATTTATAGGTGTGGATTTTATAGTTCCACAGTTTCGAGTTGCAAAGTTTCAAGTTGTCGAGTTTGTAGTTGCGGAGTCGCTAGTTGTGGAGTTTCTAGTTGCGGAGTTGCTAGCTGTGGAGTTTCTAGTTGCGGAGTCTCTAATTGTGCAGTCTCTAGTTTTGGAGTCTCTATTTGTGGAGTTTCTAGTTGTGGAGTTTATAGTTGTGGAGTTTCTAGCTGTGGAGATTCTAGTTGCGGAGTTTCTAGTTGCAGAGTTTCCAGTTGCGGAGTTTCTAGTTGTGGAGTCTCTAGTTGTGGAGTTTCTAGTTGTGAAGTTTCTAGTTGCGAAGTCTCAAGTTGTTGAGTTTCTAGTTGTGGAGTTTCTAGTTGTGGGGTTCGTTGTTGTGGGGTTCGTAGTTGTGCAGTTTCTAGTTGTGGAGTATCTACTTGTGGAGTTTCCATTTGTGGTGTTTCTAGCTGTGGAGTTTCTAGTTGCGGAGTTTCTAGATGCAGAGTTTCTAGTTGCGGAGTTTTCTAGTTGTGGAGATTCCAGTGGCGGAGTTTCTAGTATCGGAGTTTCTAGTTGTGGAGTTTCTAGTTGTGGAGTTTCTAGTTGCAGAGTTTCTAGTTGCGAAGTCTCAAGTTGTGGAGTTTCTAGTTGTGGAGTTTCTAGTTGTGGAGTTTCTAGTGGCGGAGTTTCTAGTTGCAGAGTTTCTAGTTGCGGAGTTTTCTAGTTGTGGAGTTTCTAGTGGCGGAGTTTCTAGTCTCGGAGCTTCAAGTTGTGGAGTTTCTAGTTGTGGAGTTCCTAGTTGTGGAGTTTGTAGTTGTGGAGTATCTAGTTGTGGGCTTTCAAGTTGTGGAGTTTCTAGTTGTGGAGTTTCTAGTTGCGGAGTTTTCTAGTCGCGGAGTCTGTAGTTGTGGAGTTTCTAGTTGTGGAATTTCTAGTTACGGAGTTTCTAGTTGTGGAGCTTTTAGTTGAGGAGTCTCTAGTTGTTGAGTCTCTAGTTGTGGAATTTCTAGTTGTGGAGTTTCTAGTTGTGGAGTTTCAAGTTGTGGAATTTCAAGTTGTGGAGTCTCTAGTGGCGGAGTGAGTTTCTAGTTGCGGAGTTTCTGGTTGTGGAGTTTCTAGTTGCGGAGCCAGTAGTTGTGGAGTTTCTAGTTGTGGAGTTTCTAGTTGTGGAGTTTTTAGTGTTTGAATTTCTAGTTGCCGAGTTCTTTAGTTGCGAAGTCTCAAGTTGTGGAGTTTCTAGCTGTGAAGTTTCTAGTTGTGGAGTTTCTAGTTGCGGAGTTTCTAGTTGTGGAGTTTTTAGTTGAGGAGTCTCTAGTTGTGGAGTGTCTAGTTGTGGAGTTTCTAGTTGTGGAGTGTCTACTTGTGGAGTTTCTAGTTGTGGAGTTTCTAGTCGTGGAGTCTGTAGTTGTGGAGTATCTATTTGTTGGGTTTCAAGTTATGGAGTTTATGGCTGTGGAGTTTCTAGTTGTGGAGTTTCTAGTTGTTGAGTTTGTAGTTGCCGAGTTTCTAGTTGCGAAGTCTCAAGTCGTGGAGTTTCTAGCTGCGGAGTTTCTAGTTGCGGAGCTTCAAGTGTCGGAGTTTCTAGTTGTGGAATTTGTAGTTGTGGAGTATCTAGTTTTGGTGTTTCAAGTTGTGGAGTTTCTAGCTGTGGAGTTTCTAGTTGCGGAGTTTCTAGTTTCAGAGTTTCTAGCTGCGGAGTTTCTAGTTGTGCAGTTTGTAGTTGTTGAGTTTCTAGTCGCCGAGTTCTTTAGTTGCCAAGTCTCAAGTTGTGGAGTTTCTAGCTGTGGAATTTCTAGTTGTTGAGTTTCTAGTTGCGGAGTTTCTAGTTGTGGAGTTTTTAGCTGTGGAGTCTCTAGTTGTGGAGTCTCTAGTTGTGGAGTTTCTAGTTGTGGAGTGTCTACTTGTGGAGTTTCTAGTTGTGGAGTTTCTAGTTGTGGAGTTTCTATTTGTAGTTTTTATTTTTCGAGTTTGTAGTTGTAGATTTTCTAATTGCAGAGTTCCTAGTTGTGGAGTTTCTAGTTGTGGAGTTTGTAGTTTTGGAGTTTCTAGTTGTGGAATTTCAAGTTGTGGAGTCTCTAGTGGCGGAGTGAGTTTCTAGTTGCGGAGTTTCTGGTTGTGGAGTTTCTAGTTGCGGAGCCAGTAGTTGTGGAGTTTCTAGTTGCAAAGTTTCAAGTTGTCGAGTTTGTAGTTGCGGAGTCGCTAGTTGTGGAGTTTCTAGTTGCGGAGTTGCTAGCTGTGGAGTTTCTAGTTGCGGAGTCTCTAATTGTGCAGTCTCTAGTTTTGGAGTCTCTAGTTGTGGAGTTTCAAGTTGTGGAGTTTATAGATGTGGAGTTTCTAGCTCTGGAGATTCTAGTTGCGGGGTTTCGAGTTGCAGAGTTTCTCTTTGCGGAGTTTCTTGTTGCAGAGTTTCTAGTTGTGGAGTTTCTAGTTGTGAAGTTTTAGTTGTGGAGTTTCAAGCTGTGGAATTCATAGGTGTGGAGTTTCTAGTTGTGGAGTTTCTAGTTTTCGAGTTTCTAGTTACGGAGTTTCTAGTTGTGGAGTTTTTAGTTGTGGAGCTTTTAGTTGAGGAGTCTCTAGTTGTTGATTCTCTAGTTGTGGAAGTTCTAGTTGTGGAGTTTCTAGTTGCGGAGTTTCTTGATGTGGAGTTTCTAGTTGTGGAGTTTCTGGCTGTGGAGTTTATAGTTGCGGAGTTTCTAGTATAGGAGTTTCTAGTTGTGGAGTTTCTAGTTGTGGAGTTTCTAGTTGTAGAGTTTCTAGTTGGAAGTCTCAAGTCGTGGAGTTTCTAGTTGTGGAGTTTCTAGTTGTGGAGTTTCTAGTTGTGGAGTTTCTAGTTGTGGGGTTCGTAGTTGTGCAGTTCTAGTTGTGGAGTCTCTAGTTGAGGAGTTTCCATTTGTGTTGTTTCTAGCTGTGGAGTTTCTAGTTGCGGAGTTTTCTAGTTGTGGAGATTGTAATGGCGGAGTTTCTAGTTGCGGAGTTCCAAGTTGTGGAGTTTCTAGTTGTCGAGCTTCTAGTTCTGGGGTTCGTAGTTGTGGGATTCGTAGTTGTGCAGTTTCTAGTTGTGGAGTTTCTAGTTATGGAGTTTGTAGTTGTGGAGTATCTAGTTGTGGACTTTCAAGTTGTGAAGTTTCTAGTTGTGGAGTTTCTAGTCGTGGAGTTTTCTAGTTGCGGAGTTTCTAGTTGCAGAGTCAGTAGTTGTGGAGTTTCTAGTTGTGGAATTTATAGCTGTGGAGTTTCTAGTTGCGGAGTTTCTAGTTGTGGGGTTCGTAGTTGTGGAGTTCGTAGTTGTGGAGTTTCTAGTTGTGAAGTCTCTAGTTGGGGAGTTTCCAGTTGTGCAGTTTCTAGCTGTGGAGTTTTTCGTTGCGGAGTTTCTAGTTGCAGAGTTTCTAGTAGCGGAGTTTTCTAGTTGTGGAGATTCTAGTGGCGGAGTTTCTAGTTGCGGAGTTTCAAGTTGTGGAGTTTCTAGTTGTGGATTTTCTAGCTGTGGAGTTTATAGTTGCGGAGTTTTTAGTTGCGGAGTTTCTGGTTGTGGAGTTTCTAGTTCTGGAGTCTGTAGTTGTGGAGTATCTATTTGTTGGGTTTCAAGTTGTGGAGTTTCTAGTTGTGGAGTTTCTAGTTGTTGAGTTTCTAGTAGTTGAGTTTCCAGTTGCCGAGTTTCTAGTTGCGAAGTCTCAAGTCGTGGAGTTTCTAGCTGTGGAGTTTCTAGTTGCGGAGTTTCTAGTTGCGGAGTTTCTAGTTGTGGATTTTGTAGTTGTGGAGTATATAGTTGTGGTGTTTCAAGTTGTGGAGTTTCTAGTTGCGGAGTTTCTAGTTGCAGAGTTTCTAGTTCCGGAGTTTTCTAGTTGTGGAGTTTCTAGTTGCGGAGTTTCTATCTGTGGAGTTTCTAATTGCGGAGTTTCTAGTTGCAGAGTTTCTAGTTGTGGATTTTCTAGCTGTGGAATTTCTCCTTGCAGAGTTTTTAGTTGCGGTGTTTTTGTTGTGGAGTTTCTAGTTGTTGAGTTTCTAGTTGCCGAGTTCTTTAGTTGCGAAGTCTCAAGTTGTAGAGTTTCTAGCTGTGGAGTTTCTAGTGGCGGAGTTTCTAGTTGTGGAGTTTCTGGCTGTGGAGTTTCTAGTTTGGGAGTTTCTAGTTGTGGAGTTTCTAGTTGTGAGGTTCGTAGTTGTGGAGTTTCTAGTTGTCGAGTTTCTAGTTGTGGAGTCTCTAGTTGTGGAGTTTCTAGTTGTGGGGTTCGTAGTTGTGGGGTTCGTAGTTGTGGAGTTTCTAGTTGCGGAGTTTCAAGTCGTCGAGTTTCTCGTTGTGGAGTTTCTAGTTGTGGATTGTCTAGCTGTGGAGTTTCTAGTTGCGGAGTTTCCAGTTGGGGAGTTTGTAGTTGTGGAGTATCTATTTGTTGGGTTTCAAGTTGTGGAGTTTCTAGTTGTGGAGTTTCTAGTTGTGGATTTTCTAGTAGTTGAGTTTCTAGTTGCCAAGTATCTAGTTGCGAAGTCTCAAGTCGTGGAGTTTTTAGCTGTGGAGTTTCTAGTTGCGGAGCTTCTATTTGCGGAGTTTCTAGTTGCGGAGCTTCTAGTTGTGGAATTTTTAGTTGGGGAATATATAGTTGTGGTGTTTCAAGTTGTGGAGTTTCTAGTGGCGGAGTTTCTAGTTGCAGAGTTTCTAGTTGCGGAGTTTTCTAGTTGTGGAGTTTCTAGTTGCGGAGTTTCTAGTTGTGGAGCTTCAAGTTGTGGAGTTCTTTAGTTGCGGAGTTTCTAGTTGCGGAGCTTCTAGTGGCGGAGTTTCTAGTTGTGGAATTTGTAGTTGTGGAGTATCTAGTTTTGGTGTTTCAAGTTGTGGAGTTTCTAGCTGTGGAGTTTCTAGTTGCGGAGTTTCTAGTTGCAGAGTTTCTAGTTGCGGAGTTTCTAGTTGCGGAGTTTCTAGTTGTGGAGTTTCTAGTTGCGGAGTTTTCTAGTTGCGGAGTCTGTAGTTGTGGAGTTTCTAGTTGTGGAATTTCTAGTTACGGAGTTTCTAGTTGTGGAGCTTTTAGTTGAGGAGTCTCTAGTTGTTGAGTCTCTAGTTGTGGAATTTCTAGTTGTGGAGTTTATAGATGTGGAGTTTCTAGCTCTGGAGATTCTAGTTGCGGGGTTTCGAGTTGCAGAGTTTCTCTTTGCGGAGTTTCTTGTTGCAGAGTTTCTAGTTGTGGAGTTTCTAGTTGTGAAGTTTTAGTTGTGGAGTTTCAAGCTGTGGAATTCATAGGTGTGGAGTTTCTAGTTGTGGAGTTTCTAGTTTTCGAGTTTCTAGTTACGGAGTTTCTAGTTGTGGAGTTTTTAGTTGTGGAGCTTTTAGTTGAGGAGTCTCTAGTTGTTGATTCTCTAGTTGTGGAAGTTCTAGTTGTGGAGTTTCTAGTTGCGGAGTTTCTTGATGTGGAGTTTCTAGTTGTGGAGTTTCTGGCTGTGGAGTTTATAGTTGCGGAGTTTCTAGTATAGGAGTTTCTAGTTGTGGAGTTTCTAGTTGTGGAGTTTCTAGTTGTAGAGTTTCTAGTTGCGAAGTCTCAAGTCGTGGAGTTTCTAGTTGTGGAGTTTCTAGTTGTGGAGTTTCTAGTTGTGGAGTTTCTAGTTGTGGGGTTCGTAGTTGTGGGGTTCGTAGTTGTGCAGTTCTAGTTGTGGAGTCTCTAGTTGAGGAGTTTCCATTTGTGTTGTTTCTAGCTGTGGAGTTTCTAGTTGCGGAGTTTCTAGATGCAGAGTTTCTAGTTGCGGAGTTTTCTAGTTGTGGAGATTGTAATGGCGGAGTTTCTAGTTGCGGAGTTCCAAGTTGTGGAGTTTCTAGTTGTCGAGCTTCTAGTTCTGGGGTTCGTAGTTGTGGGATTCGTAGTTGTGCAGTTTCTAGTTGTGGAGTTTCTAGTATGGAGTTTGTAGTTGTGGAGTATCTAGTTGTGGACTTTCAAGTTGTGAAGTTTCTAGTTGTGGAGTTTCTAGTCGCGGAGTTTTCTAGTTGCGGAGTTTCTAGTTGCAGAGTCAGTAGTTGTGGAGTTTCTAGTTGTGGAATTTATAGCTGTGGAGTTTCTAGTTGCGGAGTTTCTAGTTGTGGGGTTCGTAGTTGTGGAGTTCGTAGTTGTGGAGTTTCTAGTTGTGAAGTCTCTAGTTGGGGAGTTTCCAGTTGTGCAGTTTCTAGCTGTGGAGTTTTTCGTTGCGGAGTTTCTAGTTGCAGAGTTTCTAGTAGCGGAGTTTTCTAGTTGTGGAGATTCTAGTGGCGGAGTTTCTAGTTGCGGAGTTTCAAGTTGTGGAGTTTCTAGTTGTGGATTTTCTAGCTGTGGAGTTTATAGTTGCGGAGTTTTTAGTTGCGGAGTTTCTGGTTGTGGAGTTTCTAGTTCTGGAGTCTGTAGTTGTGGAGTATCTATTTGTTGGGTTTCAAGTTGTGGAGTTTCTAGTTGTGGAGTTTCTAGTTGTTGAGTTTCTAGTAGTTGAGTTTCCAGTTGCCGAGTTTCTAGTTGCGAAGTCTCAAGTCGTGGAGTTTCTAGCTGTGGAGTTTCTAGTTGCGGAGTTTCTAGTTGCGGATTTTCTAGTTGTGGATTTTGTAGTTGTGGAGTATATAGTTGTGGTGTTTCAAGTTGTGGAGTTTCTAGTTGCGGAGTTTCTAGTTGCAGAGTTTCTAGTTCCGGAGTTTTCTAGTTGTGGAGTTTCTAGTTGCGGAGTTTCTATCTGTGGAGTTTCTAATTGCGGAGTTTCTAGTTGCAGAGTTTCTAGTTGTGGATTTTCTAGCTGTGGAATTTCTCCTTGCAGAATTTTTAGTTGCGGTGTTTTTGTTGTGGAGTTTCTAGTTGTTGAGTTTCTAGTTGCCGAGTTCTTTAGTTGCGAAGTCTCAAGTTGTAGAGTTTCTAGCTGTGGAGTTTCTAGTGGCGGAGTTTCTAGTTGTGGAGTTTCTGGCTGTGGAGTTTCTAGTTTGGGAGTTTCTAGTTGTGGAGTTTCTAGTTGTGAGGTTCGTAGTTGTGGAGTTTCTAGTTGTCGAGTTTCTAGTTGTGGAGTCTCTAGTTGTGGAGTTTCTAGTTGTGGGGTTCGTAGTTGTGGGGTTCGTAGTTGTGGAGTTTCTAGTTGCGGAGTTTCAAGTCGTCGAGTTTCTCGTTGTGGAGTTTCTAGTTGTGGATTGTCTAGCTGTGGAGTTTCTAGTTGCGGAGTTTCCAGTTGGGGAGTTTGTAGTTGTGGAGTATCTATTTGTTGGGTTTCAAGTTGTGGAGTTTCTAGTTGTGGAGTTTCTAGTTGTGGATTTTCTAGTAGTTGAGTTTCTAGATGCCAAGTATCTAGTTGCGAAGTCTCAAGTCGTGGAGTTTTTAGCTGTGGAGTTTCTAGTTGCGGAGCTTCTATTTGCGGAGTTTCTAGTTGCGGAGCTTCTAGTTGTGGAATTTTTAGTTGGGGAATATATAGTTGTGGTGTTTCAAGTTGTGGAGTTTCTAGTGGCGGAGTTTCTAGTTGCAGAGTTTCTAGTTGCGGAGTTTTCTAGTTGTGGAGTTTCTAGTTGCGGAGTTTCTAGTTGTGGAGCTTCAAGTTGTGGAGTTCTTTAGTTGCGGAGTTTCTAGTTGCGGAGCTTCTAGTGGCGGAGTTTCTAGTTGTGGAATTGTAGTTGTGGAGTATCTAGTTTTGGTGTTTCAAGTTGTGGAGTTTCTAGCTGTGGAGTTTCTAGTTGCGGAGTTTCTAGTTGCAGAGTTTCTAGTTGCGGAGTTTCTAGTTGCGGAGTTTCTAGTTGTGGAGTTTCTAGTTGCGGAGTTTTCTAGTTGCGGAGTCTGTAGTTGTGGAGTTTCTAGTTGTGGAATTTCTAGTTACAGAGTTTCTAGTTGTGGAGCTTTTAGTTGAGGAGTCTCTAGTTGTTGAGTCTCTAGTTGTGGAATTTCTAGTTGTGGAGTTTATAGATGTGGAGTTTCTAGCTCTGGAGATTCTAGTTGCGGGGTTTCGAGTTGCAGAGTTTCTCTTTGCGGAGTTTCTTGTTGCAGAGTTTCTAGTTGTGGAGTTTCTAGTTGTGAAGTTTTAGTTGTGGAGTTTCAAGCTGTGGAATTCATAGGTGTGGAGTTTCTAGTTGTGGAGTTTCTAGTTTTCGAGTTTCTAGTTACGGAGTTTCTAGTTGTGGAGTTTTTAGTTGTGGAGCTTTTAGTTGAGGAGTCTCTAGTTGTTGATTCTCTAGTTGTGGAAGTTCTAGTTGTGGAGTTTCTAGTTGCGGAGTTTCTTGATGTGGAGTTTCTAGTTGTGGAGTTTCTGGCTGTGGAGTTTATAGTTGCGGAGTTTCTAGTATAGGAGTTTCTAGTTGTGGAGTTTCTAGTTGTGGAGTTTCTAGTTGTAGAGTTTCTAGTTGCGAAGTCTCAAGTCGTGGAGTTTCTAGTTGTGGAGTTTCTAGTTGTGGAGTTTCTAGTTGTGGAGTTTCTAGTTGTGGGGTTCGTAGTTGTGGGGTTCGTAGTTGTGCAGTTCTAGTTGTGGAGTCTCTAGTTGAGGAGTTTCCATTTGTGTTGTTTCTAGCTGTGGAGTTTCTAGTTGCGGAGTTTCTAGATGCAGAGTTTCTAGTTGCGGAGTTTTCTAGTTGTGGAGATTGTAATGGCGGAGTTTCTAGTTGCGGAGTTCCAAGTTGTGGAGTTTCTAGTTGTCGAGCTTCTAGTTCTGGGGTTCGTAGTTGTGGGATTCGTAGTTGTGCAGTTTCTAGTTGTGGAGTTTCTAGTTATGGAGTTTGTAGTTGTGGAGTATCTAGTTGTGGACTTTCAAGTTGTGAAGTTTCTAGTTGTGGAGTTTCTAGTCGCGGAGTTTTCTAGTTGCGGAGTTTCTAGTTGCAGAGTCAGTAGTTGTGGAGTTTCTAGTTGTGGAATTTATAGCTGTGGAGTTTCTAGTTGCGGAGTTTCTAGTTGTGGGGTTCGTAGTTGTGGAGTTCGTAGTTGTGGAGTTTCTAGTTGTGAAGTCTCTAGTTGGGGAGTTTCCAGTTGTGCAGTTTCTAGCTGTGGAGTTTTTCGTTGCGGAGTTTCTAGTTGCAGAGTTTCTAGTAGCGGAGTTTTCTAGTTGTGGAGATTCTAGTGGCGGAGTTTCTAGTTGCGGAGTTTCAAGTTGTGGAGTTTCTAGTTGTGGATTTTCTAGCTGTGGAGTTTATAGTTGCGGAGTTTTTAGTTGCGGAGTTTCTGGTTGTGGAGTTTCTAGTTCTGGAGTCTGTAGTTGTGGAGTATCTATTTGTTGGGTTTCAAGTTGTGGAGTTTCTAGTTGTGGAGTTTCTAGTTGTTGAGTTTCTAGTAGTTGAGTTTCCAGTTGCCGAGTTTCTAGTTGCGAAGTCTCAAGTCGTGGAGTTTCTAGCTGTGGAGTTTCTAGTTGCGGAGTTTCTAGTTGCGGAGTTTCTAGTTGTGGATTTTGTAGTTGTGGAGTATATAGTTGTGGTGTTTCAAGTTGTGGAGTTTCTAGTTGCGGAGTTTCTAGTTGCAGAGTTTCTAGTTCCGGAGTTTTCTAGTTGTGGAGTTTCTAGTTGCGGAGTTTCTATCTGTGGAGTTTCTAATTGCGGAGTTTCTAGTTGCAGAGTTTCTAGTTGTGGATTTTCTAGCTGTGGAATTTCTCCTTGCAGAGTTTTTAGTTGCGGTGTTTTTGTTGTGGAGTTTCTAGTTGTTGAGTTTCTAGTTGCCGAGTTCTTTAGTTGCGAAGTCTCAAGTTGTAGAGTTTCTAGCTGTGGAGTTTCTAGTGGCGGAGTTTCTAGTTGTGGAGTTTCTGGCTGTGGAGTTTCTAGTTTGGGAGTTTCTAGTTGTGGAGTTTCTAGTTGTGAGGTTCGTAGTTGTGGAGTTTCTAGTTGTCGAGTTTCTAGTTGTGGAGTCTCTAGTTGTGGAGTTTCTAGTTGTGGGGTTCGTAGTTGTGGGGTTCGTAGTTGTGGAGTTTCTAGTTGCGGAGTTTCAAGTCGTCGAGTTTCTCGTTGTGGAGTTTCTAGTTGTGGATTGTCTAGCTGTGGAGTTTCTAGTTGCGGAGTTTCCAGTTGGGGAGTTTGTAGTTGTGGAGTATCTATTTGTTGGGTTTCAAGTTGTGGAGTTTCTAGTTGTGGAGTTTCTAGTTGTGGATTTTCTAGTAGTTGAGTTTCTAGTTGCCAAGTATCTAGTTGCGAAGTCTCAAGTCGTGGAGTTTTTAGCTGTGGAGTTTCTAGTTGCGGAGTTTCTATTTGCGGAGTTTCTAGTTGCGGAGCTTCTAGTTGTGGAATTTTTAGTTGGGGAATATATAGTTGTGGTGTTTCAAGTTGTGGAGTTTCTAGTGGCGGAGTTTCTACTTGCAGAGTTTCTAGTTGCGGAGTTTTCTAGTTGTGGAGTTTCTAGTTGCGGAGTTTCTAGTTGTGGAGCTTCAAGTTGTGGAGTTCTTTAGTTGCGGAGTTTCTAGTTGCGGAGCTTCTAGTGGCGGAGTTTCTAGTTGTGGAATTTGTAGTTGTGGAGTATCTAGTTTTGGTGTTTCAAGTTGTGGAGTTTCTAGCTGTGGAGTTTCTAGTTGCGGAGTTTCTAGTTGCAGAGTTTCTAGTTGCGGAGTTTCTAGTTGCGGAGTTTCTAGTTGTGGAGTTTCTAGTTGCGGAGTTTTCTAGTTGCGGAGTCTGTAGTTGTGGAGTTTCTAGTTGTGGAATTTCTAGTTACGGAGTTTCTAGTTGTGGAGCTTTTAGTTGAGGAGTCTCTAGTTGTTGAGTCTCTAGTTGTGGAATTTCTAGTTGTGGAGTTTATAGATGTGGAGTTTCTAGCTCTGGAGATTCTAGTTGCGGGGTTTCGAGTTGCAGAGTTTCTCTTTGCGGAGTTTCTTGTTGCAGAGTTTCTAGTTGTGGAGTTTCTAGTTGTGAAGTTTTAGTTGTGGAGTTTCAAGCTGTGGAATTCATAGGTGTGGAGTTTCTAGTTGTGGAGTTTCTAGTTTTCGAGTTTCTAGTTACGGAGTTTCTAGTTGTGGAGTTTTTAGTTGTGGAGCTTTTAGTTGAGGAGTCTCTAGTTGTTGATTCTCTAGTTGTGGAAGTTCTAGTTGTGGAGTTTCTAGTTGCGGAGTTTCTTGATGTGGAGTTTCTAGTTGTGGAGTTTCTGGCTGTGGAGTTTATAGTTGCGGAGTTTCTAGTATAGGAGTTTCTAGTTGTGGAGTTTCTAGTTGTGGAGTTTCTAGTTGTAGAGTTTCTAGTTGCGAAGTCTCAAGTCGTGGAGTTTCTAGTTGTGGAGTTTCTAGTTGTGGAGTTTCTAGTTGTGGAGTTTCTAGTTGTGGGGTTCGTAGTTGTGGGGTTCGTAGTTGTGCAGTTCTAGTTGTGGAGTCTCTAGTTGAGGAGTTTCCATTTGTGTTGTTTCTAGCTGTGGAGTTTCTAGTTGCGGAGTTTCTAGATGCAGAGTTTCTAGTTGCGGAGTTTTCTAGTTGTGGAGATTGTAATGGCGGAGTTTCTAGTTGCGGAGTTCCAAGTTGTGGAGTTTCTAGTTGTCGAGCTTCTAGTTCTGGGGTTCGTAGTTGTGGGATTCGTAGTTGTGCAGTTTCTAGTTGTGGAGTTTCTAGTTATGGAGTTTGTAGTTGTGGAGTATCTAGTTGTGGACTTTCAAGTTGTGAAGTTTCTAGTTGTGGAGTTTCTAGTCGCGGAGTTTTCTAGTTGCGGAGTTTCTAGTTGCAGAGTCAGTAGTTGTGGAGTTTCTAGTTGTGGAATTTATAGCTGTGGAGTTTCTAGTTGCGGAGTTTCTAGTTGTGGGGTTCGTAGTTGTGGAGTTCGTAGTTGTGGAGTTTCTAGTTGTGAAGTCTCTAGTTGGGGAGTTTCCAGTTGTGCAGTTTCTAGCTGTGGAGTTTTTCGTTGCGGAGTTTCTAGTTGCAGAGTTTCTAGTAGCGGAGTTTTCTAGTTGTGGAGATTCTAGTGGCGGAGTTTCTAGTTGCGGAGTTTCAAGTTGTGGAGTTTCTAGTTGTGGATTTTCTAGCTGTGGAGTTTATAGTTGCGGAGTTTTTAGTTGCGGAGTTTCTGGTTGTGGAGTTTCTAGTTCTGGAGTCTGTAGTTGTGGAGTATCTATTTGTTGGGTTTCAAGTTGTGGAGTTTCTAGTTGTGGAGTTTCTAGTTGTTGAGTTTCTAGTAGTTGAGTTTCCAGTTGCCGAGTTTCTAGTTGCGAAGTCTCAAGTCGTGGAGTTTCTAGCTGTGGAGTTTCTAGTTGCGGGGTTTCTAGTTGCGGAGTTTCTAGTTGTGGATTTTGTAGTTGTGGAGTATATAGTTGTGGTGTTTCAAGTTGTGGAGTTTCTAGTTGCGGAGTTTCTAGTTGCAGAGTTTCTAGTTCCGGAGTTTTCTAGTTGTGGAGTTTCTAGTTGCGGAGTTTCTATCTGTGGAGTTTCTAATTGCGGAGTTTCTAGTTGCAGAGTTTCTAGTTGTGGATTTTCTAGCTGTGGAATTTCTCCTTGCAGAGTTTTTAGTTGCGGTGTTTTTGTTGTGGAGTTTCTAGTTGTTGAGTTTCTAGTTGCCGAGTTCTTTAGTTGCGAAGTCTCAAGTTGTAGAGTTTCTAGCTGTGGAGTTTCTAGTGGCGGAGTTTCTAGTTGTGGAGTTTCTGGCTGTGGAGTTTCTAGTTTGGGAGTTTCTAGTTGTGGAGTTTCTAGTTGTGAGGTTCGTAGTTGTGGAGTTTCTAGTTGTCGAGTTTCTAGTTGTGGAGTCTCTAGTTGTGGAGTTTCTAGTTGTGGGGTTCGTAGTTGTGGGGTTCGTAGTTGTGGAGTTTCTAGTTGCGGAGTTTCAAGTCGTCGAGTTTCTCGTTGTGGAGTTTCTAGTTGTGGATTGTCTAGCTGTGGAGTTTCTAGTTGCGGAGTTTCCAGTTGGGGAGTTTGTAGTTGTGGAGTATCTATTTGTTGGGTTTCAAGTTGTGGAGTTTCTAGTTGTGGAGTTTCTAGTTGTGGATTTTCTAGTAGTTGAGTTTCTAGTTGCCAAGTATCTAGTTGCGAAGTCTCAAGTCGTGGAGTTTTTAGCTGTGGAGTTTCTAGTTGCGGAGCTTCTATTTGCGGAGTTTCTAGTTGCGGAGCTTCTAGTTGTGGAATTTTTAGTTGGGGAATATATAGTTGTGGTGTTTCAAGTTGTGGAGTTTCTAGTGGCGGAGTTTCTAGTTGCAGAGTTTCTAGTTGCGGAGTTTTCTAGTTGTGGAGTTTCTAGTTGCGGAGTTTCTAGTTGTGGAGCTTCAAGTTGTGGAGTTCTTTAGTTGCGGAGTTTCTAGTTGCGGAGCTTCTAGTGGCGGAGTTTCTAGTTGTGGAATTTGTAGTTGTGGAGTATCTAGTTTTGGTGTTTCAAGTTGTGGAGTTTCTAGCTGTGGAGTTTCTAGTTGCGGAGTTTCTAGTTGCAGAGTTTCTAGTTGCGGAGTTTCTAGTTGCGGAGTTTCTAGTTGTGGAGTTTCTAGTTGCGGAGTTTTCTAGTTGCGGAGTCTGTAGTTGTGGAGTTTCTAGTTGTGGAATTTCTAGTTACGGAGTTTCTAGTTGTGGAGCTTTTAGTTGAGGAGTCTCTAGTTGTTGAGTCTCTAGTTGTGGAATTTCTAGTTGTGGAGTTTCTAGTTGTGGAGTTTCTAGTTGTGGAATTTCAAGTTGTGGAGTCTCTAGTGGCGGAGTGAGTTTCTAGTTGCGGAGTTTCTGTTTGTGGAGTTTCTAGTTGCGGAGCCAGTAGTTGTGGAGTTTCTAGTTGTTGAGTTTCTAGTTGTGTAGTTTCTAGTGTTTGAATTTCTAGTTGCCGAGTTCTTTAGTTGCGAAGTCTCAAGTTGTGGAGTTTCTAGCTGTGAAGTTTCTAGTTGCGGAGTTTCTAGTTGCGGAGTTTCTAGTTGTGGAGTTTTTAGTTGAGGAGTCTCTAGTTGTGGGGTCTCTAGTTGTGGAGTTTCTAGTTGTGGAGTCTCTAGTTGGGGAGTTTCGAGTTGTGGAGTTTCTAGCTGTGGAGTTTTTCGTCGCGGAGTTTCTAGTTGCAGAGTTTCTAGTAGCGGAGTTTTCTAGTTGTGGAGATTCTAGTGGCGGAGTTTCTAGTTGCGGAGTTTCAAGTTGTGGAGTTTCTAGTTGTGGATTTTCTAGCTGTGGAGTTTCTGGTTGCGGAGTTTTCAGTTGCGGAGTTTCTGGTTATGGAGTTTCTAGTTCTGGAGTCTGTAGTTTTGGAGTATCTATTTGTTGGGTTTCAAGTTGTGGAATTTCTAGTTGTAGAGTTTCTAGTTGTTGAGTTTCTAGTAGTTGAGTTTCCAGTTGCCGAGTTTCTAGTTGCGAAATCTCAAGTCGTGGAGTTTCTAGCTGTGGAGTTTCTAGTTGCGGATTTTCTAGTTGCGGACTTTCTAGTTGTTGATTTTGTAGTTGTGGAGTATATACTTGTGGTGTTTCAAGTTGTGGAGTTTCTAGTTGCGGAGTTTCTAGTTGCAGAGTTTCTAGTTCCAGAGTTTTCTAGTTGTGGAGTTTCTAGTTGCGGAGTTTCTATCTGTGGAGTTTCTAATTGCGGAGTTTCTAGTTGCAGAGTTTCTAGTTGTGGATTTTCTAGCTGTGGAATTTCTCCTTGCAGAGTTTTTAGTTGCGGTGTTTTTGTTGTGGAGTTTCTAGTTGTTGAGTTTCTAGTTGCCGAGTTCTTTAGTTGCGAAGTCTCAAGTTGTAGAGTTTCTAGCTGTGGAGTTTCTAGTTGCGGAGTTTCTAGTTGCGGAGTTCCTAGTTGTGTATTTTTTAGTTGTGGAGTCTCTAGTTGTGGAGTTTCTAGTTGTGGAGTGTCTACTTGTGGAGTTTCTAGTTGTGGAGTTTCTATTTGTAGTTTTTAGTTTTCGAATTTGTGGTTGTAGATTTTCTAGTTGCAGAGTTCCTAGTTTTGGAGTATCTAGTGGCGGAGTCTCTAATTGTGCAGTCTCTAGTTTTGGAGTCTCTAGTTGTGGAGTTTCTGGTTGTAGAGTTTTTAGTTGTGGAATTTCTAACTGTGGAGATTCTAGTTGCGGAGTTTCTAGTTGCAGGGTTTCTTGTTGCGGAGTTTCTAGTTGTGGAGTTTCTAGTTGTGGAGTTTCTGGCTGTGGAGTTTCTAGTTTGGGAGTTTCTAGTTGTGGAGTTTCTAGTTGCGGAGCTTCTAGAGGCGGAGTTTCTAGTTGTGGAATTTGTAGTTGTGGAGTATCTAGTTTTGGTGTTTCAAGTTGTGGAGTTTCTAGCTGTGGAGTTTCTAGTTGCGGAGTTTCTAGTTGCAGAGTTTCTAGTTGCGGAGTTTCTAGTTGCGGAGTTTCTAGTTGTGGAGTTTCTAGTTGCGGAGTTTTCTAGTTGCGGAGTCTGTAGTTGTGGAGTTTCTAGTTGTGGAATTTCTAGTTACGGAGTTTCTAGTTGTGGAGCTTTTAGTTGAGGAGTCTCTAGTTGTTGAGTCTCTAGATGTGGAATTTCTAGTTGTGGAGTTTCTAGTTGTGGAGTTTCTAGTTGTGGAATTTCAAGTTGTGGAGTCTCTAGTGGCGGAGTGAGTTTCTAGTTGCGGAGTTTCTGTTTGTGGAGTTTCTAGTTGTGGAGTTTCTAGTTGTAGAGTTTCTAGTTGTGGAGTTTCTAGTGTTTGAATTTCTAGTTGCCGAGTTCTTTAGTTGCGAAGTCTCAAGTTGTGGAGTTTCTAGCTGTGAAGTTTCTAGTTGCGGAGGAGTCTCTAGTTGTTGAGTCTCTAGTTGTGGAATTTCTAGTTGTGGAGTTTCTAGTTGTGGAGTTTCTAGTTGTGGAATTTCAAGTTGTGGAGTCTCTAGTGGCGGAGTGAGTTTCTAGTTGCGGAGTTTCTGTTTGTGGAGTTTCTAGTTGTGGAGTTTCTAGTTGTAGAGTTTCTAGTTGTGGAGTTTCTAGTGTTTGAATTTCTAGTTGCCGAGTTCTTTAGTTGCGAAGTCTCAAGTTGTGGAGTTTCTAGCTGTGAAGTTTCTAGTTGCGGAGTTTCCAGTTGCGGAGTTTCTAGTTGTGGAGTTTTTAGTTGAGGAGTCTCTGGTTGTGGGGTCTCAAGTTGTGGAGTTTCTAGTTGTGGAGTCTCTAGTTGGGGAGTTTCGAGTTGTGGAGTTTCTAGCTGTGGAGTTTTTCGTCGCGGAGTTTCTAGTTGCAGAGTTTCTAGTAGCGGAGTTTTCTAGTTGTGGAGATTCTAGTGGCGGAGTTTCTAGTTGCGGAGTTTCAAGTTGTGGAGTTTCTAGTTGTGGACTTTCTAGCTGTGGAGTTTCTAGTTGCGGAGTTTTCAGTTTTTGAGTTTCTGGTTGTGGAGTTTCTAGTTCTGGAGTCTGTAGTTGTGGAGTATCTATTTGTTGGGTTTAAAGTTGTGGAGTTTCTAGTTGTGGAGTTTCCAGTTGTTGAGTTTCTAGTAGTTGAGTTTCTAGTTGCCGAGTTTCTAGTTGCGAAATCTCAAGTCGTGGAGTTTCTAGCTGTGGAGTTTCTAGTTGCGGAGTTTCTAGTTGCGGAGTTTCTAGTTGTGGATTTTGTAGTTGCGGAGTATATAGTTGTGGTGTTTCACGTTGTGGAGTTTCTAGTTGCGGAGTTTCTAGTTGCAGAGTTTCTAGTTCCGGAGTTTTCTAGTTGTGGAGTTTCAAGTTGCGGAGTTTCTCGTTGTGGAGCTTCAAGTTGTGGAGTTTCTCGTTGTGGAGTTTCTAGTTGTGGAGTTTGTAGTTGTGGAGTATCTAGTTGTGGACTTTCAAGTTGTGGAGTTTCTAGTTGTGGAGTTTCTAGTTGTTAATTTTCTAGCTGTGGAGTTTCTATTTGCGGAGTTTCTAGCTGCAGAGTTTCTAGTTGTGGATTTTCTAGCTGTGGAATTTCTGGTTGCAGAGTTTTTAGTTGCGGTGTTTCTAGTTGTGGAGTTTCTAGTTGTTGAGTTTCTAGTTGCCGAGTTCTTTAGTTGCGAAGTCTCAAGTTGTAGAGTTTCTAGCTGTGGAGTTTCTAGTTGCGGAGTTTCTAGTTGCGGAGTTTCTAGTTGCGGAGTTTCTAGTTGCGGAGTTTCTAGTTGTGCAGTTTTAGTTGTGGAGTCTCTAGTTGTGGAGTTTCTTGTTGTTGATTTTCTATCTGTGGAGTTTCTATTTGCGGAGTTTCTAGTTGCAGAGTTTCTAGTTGTGGACTTTCTAGCTGTGGAGTTTCTAGTTGCGGAGTTTTTAGTTGTGGAGTTTCTGGTTGTGGAGTTTCTAGTTCTGGAGTCTGTAGTTGTGGAGTATCTATTTGTTGGGTTTAAAGTTGTGGAGTTTCTAGTTGTGGAGCTTTTAGTTGAGGAGTCTCTAGTTGTTGAGTCTCTAGTTGTGGAATTTCTAGTTGTGGAGTTTCTAGTTGTGGAGTTTCTAGTTGTGGAATTTCAAGTTGTGGAGTCTCTAGTGGCGGAGTGAGTTTCTAGTTGCGGAGTTTCTGTTTGTGGAGTTTCTAGTTGCGGAGCCAGTAGTTGTGGAGTTTCTAGTTGTGGAGTTTCTAGTGTTTGAATTTCTAGTTGCCGAGTTCTTTAGTTGCGAAGTCTCAAGTTGTGGAGTTTCTAGCTGTGAAGTTTCTAGTTGCGGAGTTTCTAGTTGCGGAGTTTCTAGTTGTGGAGTTTTTAGTTGAGGAGTCTCTAGTTGTGGGGTCTCTAGTTGTGGAGTTTCTAGTTGTGGAGTCTCTAGTTGGGGAGTTTCGAGTTGTGGAGTTTCTAGCTGTGGAGTTTTTCGTCGCGGAGTTTCTAGTTGCAGAGTTTCTAGTAGCGGAGTTTTCTAGTTGTGGAGATTCTAGTGGCGGAGTTTCTAGTTGCGGAGTTTCAAGTTGTGGAGTTTCTAGTTGTGGATTTTCTAGCTGTGGAGTTTCTGGTTGCGGAGTTTTCAGTTGCGGAGTTTCTGGTTATGGAGTTTCTAGTTCTGGAGTCTGTAGTTGTGGAGTATCTATTTGTTGGGTTTCAAGTTGTGGAATTTCTAGTTGTAGAGTTTTTAGTTGTTGAGTTTCTAGTAGTTGAGTTTCCAGTTGCCGAGTTTCTAGTTGCGAAATCTCAAGTCGTGGAGTTTCTAGCTGTGGAGTTTCTAGTTGCGGATTTTCTAGTTGCGGACTTTCTAGTTGTTGATTTTGTAGTTGTGGAGTATATACTTGTGGTGTTTCAAGTTGTGGAGTTTCTAGTTGCGGAGTTTCTAGTTGCAGAGTTTCTAGTTCCAGAGTTTTCTAGTTGTGGAGTTTCTAGTTGCGGAGTTTCTATCTGTGGAGTTTCTAATTGCGGAGTTTCTAGTTGCAGAGTTTCTAGTTGTGGATTTTCTAGCTGTGGAATTTCTCCTTGCAGAGTTTTTAGTTGCGGTGTTTTTGTTGTGGAGTTTCTAGTTGTTGAGTTTCTAGTTGCCGAGTTCTTTAGTTGCGAAGTCTCAAGTTGTAGAGTTTCTAGCTGTGGAGTTTCTAGTTGCGGAGTTCCTAGTTGTGTATTTTTTAGTTGTGGAGTCTCTAGTTGTGGATTTTCTAGTTGTGGAGTGTCTACTTGTGGAGTTTCTAGTTGTGGAGTTTCTATTTGTAGTTTTTAGTTTTCGAATTTGTGGTTGTAGATTTTCTAGTTGCAGAGTTCCTAGTTTTGGAGTATCTAGTGGCGGAGTCTCTAATTGTGCAGTCTCTAGTTTTGGAGTCTCTAGTTGTGGAGTTTCTGGTTGTAGAGTTTTTAGTTGTGGAATTGCTAACTGTGGAGATTCTAGTTGCGGAGTTTCTAGTTGCAGGGTTTCTTGTTGCGGAGTTTCTAGTTGTGGAGTTTCTAGTTGTGGAGTTTCTGGCTGTGGAGTTTCTAGTTTGGGAGTTTCTAGTTGTGGAGTTTCTAGTTGCGGAGCTTCTAGAGGCGGAGTTTCTAGTTGTGGAATTTGTAGTTGTGGAGTATCTAGTTTTGGTGTTTCAAGATGTGGAGTTTCTAGCTGTGGAGTTTCTAGTTGCGGAGTTTCTAGTTGCAGAGTTTCTAGTTGTGGAGTTTCTAGTGTTTGAATTTCTAGTTGCCGAGTTCTTTAGTTGCGAAGTCTCAAGTTGTGGAGTTTCTAGCTGTGAAGTTTCTAGTTGCGGAGGAGTCTCTAGTTGTTGAGTCTCTAGTTGTGGAATTTCTAGTTGTGGAGTTTCTAGTTGTGGAGTTTCTAGTTGTGGAATTTCAAGTTGTGGAGTCTCTAGTGGCGGAGTGAGTTTCTAGTTGCGGAGTTTCTGTTTGTGGAGTTTCTAGTTGTGGAGTTTCTAGTTGTAGAGTTTCTAGTTGTGGAGTTTCTAGTGTTTGAATTTCTAGTTGCCGAGTTCTTTAGTTGCGAAGTCTCAAGTTGTGGAGTTTCTAGCTGTGAAGTTTCTAGTTGCGGAGTTTCTAGTTGCGGAGTTTCTAGTTGTGGAGTTTTTAGTTGAGGAGTCTCTGGTTGTGGGGTCTCAAGTTGTGGAGTTTCTAGTTGTGGAGTCTCTAGTTGGGGAGTTTCGAGTTGTGGAGTTTCTAGCTGTGGAGTTTTTCGTCGCGGAGTTTCTAGTTGCAGAGTTTCTAGTAGCGGAGTTTTCTAGTTGTGGAGATTCTAGTGGCGGAGTTTCTACTTGCGGAGTTTCAAGTTGTGGAGTTTCTAGTTGTGGACTTTCTAGCTGTGGAGTTTCTAGTTGCGGAGTTTTCAGTTTTTGAGTTTCTGGTTGTGGAGTTTCTAGTTCTGGAGTCTGTAGTTGTGGAGTATCTATTTGTTGGGTTTAAAGTTGTGGAGTTTCTAGTTGTGGAGTTTCCAGTTGTTGAGTTTCTAGTAGTTGAGTTTCTAGTTGCCGAGTTTCTAGTTGCGAAATCTCAAGTCGTGGAGTTTCTAGCTGTGGAGTTTCTAGTTGCGGAGTTTCTAGTTGCGGAGTTTCTAGTTGTGGATTTTGTAGTTGCGGAGTATATAGTTGTGGTGTTTCACGTTGTGGAGTTTCTAGTTGCGGAGTTTCTAGTTGCAGAGTTTCTAGTTCCGGAGTTTTCTAGTTGTGGAGTTTCAAGTTGCGGAGTTTCTCGTTGTGGAGCTTCAAGTTGTGGAGTTTCTCGTTGTGGAGTTTCTAGTTGTGGAGTTTGTAGTTGTGGAGTATCTAGTTGTGGACTTTCAAGTTGTGGAGTTTCTAGTTGTGGAGTTTCTAGTTGTTAATTTTCTAGCTGTGGAGTTTCTATTTGCGGAGTTTCTAGCTGCAGAGTTTCTAGTTGTGGATTTTCTAGCTGTGGAATTTCTGGTTGCAGAGTTTTTAGTTGCGGTGTTTCTAGTTGTGGAGTTTCTAGTTGTTGAGTTTCTAGTTGCCGAGTTCTTTAGTTGCGAAGTCTCAAGTTGTAGAGTTTCTAGCTGTGGAGTTTCTAGTTGCGGAGTTTCTAGTTGCGGAGTTTCTAGTTGCGGAGTTTCTAGTTGCGGAGTTTCTAGTTGTGCAGTTTTAGTTGTGGAGTCTCTAGTTGTGGAGTTTCTTGTTGTTGATTTTCTATCTGTGGAGTTTCTATTTGCGGAGTTTCTAGTTGCAGAGTTTCTAGTTGTGGACTTTCTAGCTGTGGAGTTTCTAGTTGCGGAGTTTTTAGTTGTGGAGTTTCTGGTTGTGGAGTTTCTAGTTCTGGAGTCTGTAGTTGTGGAGTATCTATTTGTTGGGTTTAAAGTTGTGGAGTTTCTAGTTGTGGAGCTTTTAGTTGAGGAGTCTCTAGTTGTTGAGTCTCTAGTTGTGGAATTTCTAGTTGTGGAGTTTCTAGTTGTGGAGTTTCTAGTTGTGGAATTTCAAGTTGTGGAGTCTCTAGTGGCGGAGTGAGTTTCTAGTTGCGGAGTTTCTGTTTGTGGAGTTTCTAGTTGCGGAGCCAGTAGTTGTGGAGTTTCTAGTTGTGGAGTTTCTAGTGTTTGAATTTCTAGTTGCCGAGTTCTTTAGTTGCGAAGTCTCAAGTTGTGGAGTTTCTAGCTGTGAAGTTTCTAGTTGCGGAGTTTCTAGTTGCGGAGTTTCTAGTTGTGGAGTTTTTAGTTGAGGAGTCTCTAGTTGTGGGGTCTCTAGTTGTGGAGTTTCTAGTTGTGGAGTCTCTAGTTGGGGAGTTTCGAGTTGTGGAGTTTCTAGCTGTGGAGTTTTTCGTCGCGGAGTTTCTAGTTGCAGAGTTTCTAGTAGCGGAGTTTTCTAGTTGTGGAGATTCTAGTGGCGGAGTTTCTAGTTGCGGAGTTTCAAGTTGTGGAGTTTCTAGTTGTGGATTTTCTAGCTGTGGAGTTTCTGGTTGCGGAGTTTTCAGTTGCGGAGTTTCTGGTTATGGAGTTTCTAGTTCTGGAGTCTGTAGTTGTGGAGTATCTATTTGTTGGGTTTCAAGTTGTGGAATTTCTAGTTGTAGAGTTTTTAGTTGTTGAGTTTCTAGTAGTTGAGTTTCCAGTTGCCGAGTTTCTAGTTGCGAAATCTCAAGTCGTGGAGTTTCTAGCTGTGGAGTTTCTAGTTGCGGATTTTCTAGTTGCGGACTTTCTAGTTGTTGATTTTGTAGTTGTGGAGTATATACTTGTGGTGTTTCAAGTTGTGGAGTTTCTAGTTGCGGAGTTTCTAGTTGCAGAGTTTCTAGTTCCAGAGTTTTCTAGTTGTGGAGTTTCTAGTTGCGGAGTTTCTATCTGTGGAGTTTCTAATTGCGGAGTTTCTAGTTGCAGAGTTTCTAGTTGTGGATTTTCTAGCTGTGGAATTTCTCCTTGCAGAGTTTTTAGTTGCGGTGTTTTTGTTGTGGAGTTTCTAGTTGTTGAGTTTCTAGTTGCCGAGTTCTTTAGTTGCGAAGTCTCAAGTTGTAGAGTTTCTAGCTGTGGAGTTTCTAGTTGCGGAGTTCCTAGTTGTGTATTTTTTAGTTGTGGAGTCTCTAGTTGTGGAGTTTCTAGTTGTGGAGTGTCTACTTGTGGAGTTTCTAGTTGTGGAGTTTCTATTTGTAGTTTTTAGTTTTCGAATTTGTGGTTGTAGATTTTCTAGTTGCAGAGTTCCTAGTTTTGGAGTATCTAGTGGCGGAGTCTCTAATTGTGCAGTCTCTAGTTTTGGAGTCTCTAGTTGTGGAGTTTCTGGTTGTAGAGTTTTTAGTTGTGGAATTGCTAACTGTGGAGATTCTAGTTGCGGAGTTTCTAGTTGCAGGGTTTCTTGTTGCGGAGTTTCTAGTTGTGGAGTTTCTAGTTGTGGAGTTTCTGGCTGTGGAGTTTCTAGTTTGGGAGTTTCTAGTTGTGGAGTTTCTAGTTGCGGAGCTTCTAGAGGCGGAGTTTCTAGTTGTGGAATTTGTAGTTGTGGAGTATCTAGTTTTGGTGTTTCAAGATGTGGAGTTTCTAGCTGTGGAGTTTCTAGTTGCGGAGTTTCTAGTTGCAGAGTTTCTAGTTGCGGAGTTTCTAGTTGCGGAGTTTCTAGTTGTGGAGTTTCTAGTTGCGGAGTTTTCTAGTTGCGGAGTCTGTAGTTGTGGAGTTTCTAGTTGTGGAATTTCTAGTTACGGAGTTTCTAGTTGTGGAGTTTCTAGTTGTGGAATTTCAAGTTGTGGAGTCTCTAGTGGCGGAGTGAGTTTCTAGTTGCGGAGTTTCTGTTTGTGGAGTTTCTAGTTGTGGAGTTTCTAGTTGTAGAGTTTCTAGTTGTGGAGTTTCTAGTGTTTGAATTTCTAGTTGCCGAGTTCTTTAGTTGCGAAGTCTCAAGTTGTGGAGTTTCTAGCTGTGAAGTTTCTAGTTGCGGAGTTTCTAGTTGCGGAGTTTCTAGTTGTGGAGTTTTTAGTTGAGGAGTCTCTGGTTGTGGGGTCTCAAGTTGTGGAGTTTCTAGTTGTGGAGTCTCTAGTTGGGGAGTTTCGAGTTGTGGAGTTTCTAGCTGTGGAGTTTTTCGTCGCGGAGTTTCTAGTTGCAGAGTTTCTAGTAGCGGAGTTTTCTAGTTGTGGAGATTCTAGTGGCGGAGTTTCTAGTTGCGGAGTTTCAAGTTGTGGAGTTTCTAGTTGTGGACTTTCTAGCTGTGGAGTTTCTAGTTGCGGAGTTTTCAGTTTTTGAGTTTCTGGTTGTGGAGTTTCTAGTTCTGGAGTCTGTAGTTGTGGAGTATCTATTTGTTGGGTTTAAAGTTGTGGAGTTTCTAGTTGTGGAGTTTCCAGTTGTTGAGTTTCTAGTAGTTGAGTTTCTAGTTGCCGAGTTTCTAGTTGCGAAATCTCAAGTCGTGGAGTTTCTAGCTGTGGAGTTTCTAGTTGCGGAGTTTCTAGTTGCGGAGTTTCTAGTTGTGGATTTTGTAGTTGCGGAGTATATAGTTGTGGTGTTTCACGTTGTGGAGTTTCTAGTTGCGGAGTTTCTAGTTGCAGAGTTTCTAGTTCCGGAGTTTTCTAGTTGTGGAGTTTCAAGTTGCGGAGTTTCTCGTTGTGGAGCTTCAAGTTGTGGAGTTTCTCGTTGTGGAGTTTCTAGTTGTGGAGTTTGTAGTTGTGGAGTATCTAGTTGTGGACTTTCAAGTTGTGGAGTTTCTAGTTGTGGAGTTTCTAGTTGTTAATTTTCTAGCTGTGGAGTTTCTATTTGCGGAGTTTCTAGCTGCAGAGTTTCTAGTTGTGGATTTTCTAGCTGTGGAATTTCTGGTTGCAGAGTTTTTAGTTGCGGTGTTTCTAGTTGTGGAGTTTCTAGTTGTTGAGTTTCTAGTTGCCGAGTTCTTTAGTTGCGAAGTCTCAAGTTGTAGAGTTTCTAGCTGTGGAGTTTCTAGTTGCGGAGTTTCTAGTTGCGGAGTTTCTAGTTGCGGAGTTTCTAGTTGCGGAGTTTCTAGTTGTGCAGTTTTAGTTGTGGAGTCTCTAGTTGTGGAGTTTCTTGTTGTTGATTTTCTATCTGTGGAGTTTCTATTTGCGGAGTTTCTAGTTGCAGAGTTTCTAGTTGTGGACTTTCTAGCTGTGGAGTTTCTAGTTGCGGAGTTTTTAGTTGTGGAGTTTCTGGTTGTGGAGTTTCTAGTTCTGGAGTCTGTAGTTGTGGAGTATCTATTTGTTGGGTTTAAAGTTGTGGAGTTTCTAGTTGTGGAGTTTCCAGTTGTTGAGTTTCTAGTAGTTGAGTTTCTAGTTGCCGAGTTTCTAGTTGCGAAATCTGAAGTCGTGGAGTTTCTAGCTGTGGAGTTTCTAGTTGCGGAGTTTCTAGTTGCGGAGTTTCTAGTTGTGGATTTTGTAGTTGTGGAGTATATAGTTGTGGTGTTTCAAGTTGTGGAGTTTCTAGTTGCGGAGTTTCAAGTTGCAGAGTTTCTAGTTCCGGAGTTTTCTAGTTGTGAAGTTTCTAGTTGCGGAGTTTCTCGTTGTGGAGCTTCAAGTTGTGGAGTTTCTCGTTGTGGAGTTTCTAGTTGTGGAGTTTCTAGCTGCAGAGTTTCTAGTTGTGGATTTTCAAGCTGTGGAATTTCTGGTTGCAGAGTTTTTAGTTGCGGTGTTTCTAGTTGTGGAGTTTCTAGTTGTTGAGTTTCTAGTTGCCGAGTTCTTTAGTTGCGAAGTCTCAAGTTGTAGAGTTTCTAGCTGTGGAGTTTCTAGTTGCGGAGTTTCTAGTTGCGGAGTTTCTAGTTGCGGAGTTTCTAGTTGCGGAGTTTCTAGTTGTGAAGTTTTAGTTGTGGAGTCTCTAGTTGTGGAGTTTCTTGTTGTTGATTTTCTATCTGTGGAGTTTCTATTTGCGGAGTTTCTAGTTGCAGAGTTTCTAGTTGTGGATTTTCTAGCTGTGGAATTTCTGCTTGCAGAGTTTTTAGTTGCGGTGTTTCTAGTTGCGGAGTTTCTAGTTGTTGAGTTTGTAGTTGCCGAGTTCTTTAGTTGCGAAGTCTCAAGTTGTAGAGTTTCTAGCTGTGGAGTTTCTAGTTGCGGAGTTTCTAGTTGTGGATTTTTTAGTTGTGGAGTCTCTAGTTGTGGACTTTCTAGTTGTGGAGTGTCTACTTGTTGAGTTTCTAGTTGTGGAGTTTCTATTTGTTGTTTTTAGTTTTCGAGTTTGTAGTTGTAGATTTTCTAGTTGCAGAGTTCCTAGTTTTGGAGTATCTAGTTGCGGAGTCTCTAATTGCGCAGTCTCTAGTTTTGGAGTCTCTAGTTGTGGAGTTTCTGGTTGTGGAGTTTATAGTTGTGGAATTTCTAATTGTGGAGATTCTACTTGCGGAGTTTCTAGTTGTGGAGTTTCTTGTTGTGGAGTTTTAGTTGTGGAGTTTCAAGTTGTGGAGTTTCTAGTTGTGGAGTTTCTAGTTTTCGGGTTTCTAATTACGGAGTTTCTAGTTGTGGAGTTTCTAGTTGTGGAGTTTCTAGTTGTGGAGTTTCTAGTTGTGGAGCTTTTAGTTGAGTTGTGGAGCTCTAGTTGTGGAGTTTCTAGTTGTGGAGTGTCTACTTGTGGAGTTTCTAGTTGTGGAGTTTCTAGCTGTGGAGTTTCTAGTTGCAGGGTTTCTAGTTTCGGAGTTTTCTAGTTGTGGAGTTTCTAGTTGCGGAGTTTCTAGTTGCGGAGTTTCAAGTTGTGGAGTTTCTAGTTGTGGAGTTTCTAGTTGTAGAGTTTTTAGTTGTGGAGTTTCTACTTGAGTTTATAGTTGCGGATTTTCTAGTTGCAGAGTTTTAAGTTGTCGAGTTTCTAGTTGCGGAGTCTGTAGTTGTGGAGTTTCTAGTTGTGGAGTTTCTAGCTGTGGAGTTTCAAGTTGCGGAGTCTCTAGTTGTGCAGTCTCTAGCTGTGGAGTCTCTGGCTGTGGAGTTTCTAGTTGTGGAGTTTCTAGTTGTGGAGTTTCTATTTGCTGAGTCTCTAGTTGTGCAGTCTCTGGTTTTGGAGTCTCTGGTTGTGGAGATTCTAGTTGTGGAGTTTCTAGCTGTGGAGTTTCAAGTTGCGGAGTCTCTAGTTGTGCAGTCTCTAGCTGTGGAGTCTCTGGCTGTGGAGTTTCTAGTTGCGGAGTTTCTATTTGCTGAGTTTCTTGTTGCGGAGTTTCTAGTTGTGGATTTTCTGGCTGTGGAGTTTCTAGTTGCGGAGTTTCTAGTTGTGGAGTTTCTAGTTGTGAGGTTTTTAGTTGTTGAGTTTCTAGTTTTCGAGTTTCTAGTTGTGGAGTTTCTAGTTGTGCAGTTTTAGTTGTGGAGTCTCTAGTTGTGGAGTTTCTTGTTGTTGATTTTCTATCTGTGGAGTTTCTATTTGCGGAGTTTCTAGTTGCAGAGTTTCTAGTTGTGGACATTCTAGCTGTGGAGTTTCTAGTTGCGGAGTTTTTAGTTGTGGAGTTTCTGGTTGTGGAGTTTCTAGTTCTGGAGTCTGTAGTTGTGGAGTATCTATTTGTTGGGTTTAAAGTTGTGGAGTTTCTAGTTGTGGAGTTTCCAGTTGTTGAGTTTCTAGTAGTTGAGTTTCTAGTTGCCGAGTTTCTAGTTGCGAATTCTCAAGTCGTGGAGTTTCTAGCTGTGGAGTTTCTAGTTGCGGAGTTTCTAGTTGCGGAGTTTCTAGTTGTGGATTTTGTAGTTGTGGAGTATATAGTTGTGGTGTTTCAAGTTGTGGAGTTTCTAGTTGCGGAGTTTATAGTTGCAGAGTTTCTAGTTCCGGAGTTTTCTAGTTGTGAAGTTTCTAGTTGCGGAGTTTCTCGTTGTGGAGCTTCAAGTTGTGGAGTTTCTCGTTGTGGAGTTTCTAGTTGTGGAGTTTGTAGTTGTGGAGTATCTAGTTGTGGACTTTCAAGTTGTGGAGTTTCTAGTTGTGGAGTTTCTAGTTGTTAATTTTCTAGCTGTGGAGTTTCTATTTGCGGAGTTTCTAGCTGCAGAGTTTCTAGTTGTGGATTTTCTAGCTGTGGAATTTCTGGTTGCAGAGTTTCTAGTTCCGGAGTTTTCTAGTTGTGGAGTTTCTAGTTGCGGAGTTTCTATCTGTGGAGTTTCTAATTGCGGAGTTCTTTAGTTGCGGAGTTTCTAGTTGCGGAGCTTCTAGTGGCGGAGTTTCTAGTTGTGGAATTTGTAGTTGTGGAGTATCTAGTTTTGGTGTTTCAAGTTGTGGAGTTTCTAGCTGTGGAGTTTCTAGTTGCGAAGTTTCTAGTTGCAGAGTTTCTAGTTGCGGAGTTTCTAGTTGCGGAGTTTCTAGTTGTGGAGTTTCTAGTTGCGGAGTTTTCTAGTTGCGGAGTCTGTAGTTGTGGAGTTTCTAGTTGTGGAATTTCTAGTTACGGAGTTTCTAGTTGTTGAGCTTTTAGTTGAGGAGTCTCTAGTTGTTGAGTCTCTAGTTGTGGAATTTCTAGTTGTGGAGTTTCTAGTTGTGGAGTTTCTAGTTGTGGAATTTCAAGTTGTGGAGTCTCTAGTGGCGGAGTGAGTTTCTAGTTGCGGAGTTTCTGTTTGCGGAGTTTCTAGTTGTGGAGTTTCTAGTTGTGGAGTTTCTAGTTGTGGAGTTTCTAGTGTTTGAATTTCTAGTTGCCGAGTTCTTTAGTTGCGAAGTCTCAAGTTGTGGAGTTTCTAGCTGTGAAGTTTCTAGTTGCGGAGTTTCTAGTTGCGGAGTTTCTAGTTGTGGAGTTTTTAGTTGAGGAGTCTCTGGTTGTGGGGTCTCTAGTTGTGGAGTTTCTAGTTGTGGAGTCTCTAGTTGGGGAGTTTCGAGTTGTGGAGTTTCTAGCTGTGGAGTTTTTCGTCGCGGAGTTTCTAGTTGCAGAGTTTCTAGTAGCGGAGTTTTCTAGTTGTGGAGATTCTAGTGGCGGAGTTTCTAGTTGCGGAGTTTCAAGTTGTGGAGTTTCTAGTTGTGGACTTTCTAGCTGTGGAGTTTCTAGTTGCGGAGTTTTCAGTTTTTGAGTTTCTGGTTGTGGAGTTTCTAGTTCTGGAGTCTGTAGTTGTGGAGTATCTATTTGTTGGGTTTAAAGTTGTGGAGTTTCTAGTTGTGGAGTTTCCAGTTGTTGAGTTTCTAGTAGTTGAGTTTCTAGTTGCCGAGTTTCTAGTTGCGAAATCTCAAGTCGTGGAGTTTCTAGCTGTGGAGTTTCTAGTTGCGGAGTTTCTAGTTGCGGAGTTTCTAGTTGCAGAGTTTCTAGTTGTGGACTTTCTAGCTGTGGAGTTTCTAGTTGCGGAGTTTTTAGTTGTGGAGTTTCTGGTTGTGGAGTTTCTAGTTCTGGAGTCTGTAGTTGTGGAGTATCTATTTGTTGGGTTTAAAGTTGTGGAGTTTCTAGTTGTGGAGTTTCCAGTTGTTGAGTTTCTAGTAGTTGAGTTTCTAGTTGCCGAGTTTCTAGTTGCGAAATCTCAAGTCGTGGAGTTTCTAGCTGTGGAGTTTCTAGTTGCGGAGTTTCTAGTTGCGGAGTTTCTAGTTGTGGATTTTGTAGTTGTGGAGTATATAGTTGTGGTGTTTCAAGTTGTGGAGTTTCTAGTTGCGGAGTTTCTAGTTGCAGAGTTTCTAGTTCCGGAGTTTTCTAGTTGTGAAGTTTCTAGTTGCGGAGTTTCTCGTTGTGGAGCTTCAAGTTGTGGAGTTTCTCGTTGTGGAGTTTCTAGTTGTGGAGTTTGTAGTTGTGGAGTATCTAGTTGTGGACTTTCAAGTTGTGGAGTTTCTAGTTGTGGAGTTTCTAGTTGTTAATTTTCTAGCTGTGGAGTTTCTATTTGCGGAGTTTCTAGCTGCAGAGTTTCTAGTTGTGGATTTTCAAGCTGTGGAATTTCTGGTTGCAGAGTTTTTAGTTGCGGTGTTTCTAGTTGTGGAGTTTCTAGTTGTTGAGTTTCTAGTTGCCGAGTTCTTTAGTTGCGAAGTCTCAAGTTGTAGAGTTTCTAGCTGTGGAGTTTCTAGTTGCGGAGTTTCTAGTTGCGGAGTTTCTAGTTGCGGAATTTCTAGTTGCGGAGTTTCTAGTTGTGAAGTTTTAGTTGTGGAGTCTCTAGTTGTGGAGTTTCTTGTTGTTGATTTTCTATCTGTGGAGTTTCTATTTGCGGAGTTTCTAGTTGCAGAGTTTCTAGTTGTGGATTTTCTAGCTGTGGAATTTCTGCTTGCAGAGTTTTTAGTTGCGGTGTTTCTAGTTGCGGAGTTTCTAGTTGTTGAGTTTGTAGTTGCCGAGTTCTTTAGTTGCGAAGTCTCAAGTTGTAGAGTTTCTAGCTGTGGAGTTTCTAGTTGCGGAGTTTCTAGTTGTGGATTTTTTAGTTGTGGAGTCTCTAGTTGTGGACTTTCTAGTTGTGGAGTGTCTACTTGTTGAGTTTCTAGTTGTGGAGTTTCTATTTGTTGTTTTTAGTTTTCGAGTTTGTAGTTGTAGATTTTCTAGTTGCAGAGTTCCTAGTTTTGGAGTATCTAGTTGCGGAGTCTCTAATTGCGCAGTCTCTAGTTTTGGAGTCTCTAGTTGTGGAGTTTCTGGTTGTGGAGTTTATAGTTGTGGAATTTCTAATTGTGGAGATTCTACTTGCGGAGTTTCTAGTTGTGGAGTTTCTTGTTGTGGAGTTTTAGTTGTGGAGTTTCAAGTTGTGGAGTTTCTAGTTGTGGAGTTTCTAGTTTTCGGGTTTCTAATTACGGAGTTTCTAGTTGTGGAGTTTCTAGTTGTGGAGTTTCTAGTTGTGGAGTTTCTAGTTGTGGAGCTTTTAGTTGAGTTGTGGAGCTCTAGTTGTGGAGTTTCTAGTTGTGGAGTGTCTACTTGTGGAGTTTCTAGTTGTGGAGTTTCTAGCTGTGGAGTTTCTAGTTGCAGGGTTTCTAGTTTCGGAGTTTTCTAGTTGTGGAGTTTCTAGTTGCGGAGTTTCTAGTTGCGGAGTTTCAAGTTGTGGAGTTTCTAGTTGTGGAGTTTCTAGTTGTAGAGTTTTTAGTTGTGGAGTTTCTACTTGAGTTTATAGTTGCGGATTTTCTAGTTGCAGAGTTTTAAGTTGTCGAGTTTCTAGTTGCGGAGTCTGTAGTTGTGGAGTTTCTAGTTGTGGAGTTTCTAGCTGTGGAGTTTCAAGTTGCGGAGTCTCTAGTTGTGCAGTCTCTAGCTGTGGAGTCTCTGGCTGTGGAGTTTCTAGTTGTGGAGTTTCTAGTTGTGGAGTTTCTATTTGCTGAGTCTCTAGTTGTGCAGTCTCTGGTTTTGGAGTCTCTGGTTGTGGAGATTCTAGTTGTGGAGTTTCTAGCTGTGGAGTTTCAAGTTGCGGAGTCTCTAGTTGTGCAGTCTCTAGCTGTGGAGTCTCTGGCTGTGGAGTTTCTAGTTGCGGAGTTTCTATTTGCTGAGTTTCTTGTTGCGGAGTTTCTAGTTGTGGATTTTCTGGCTGTGGAGTTTCTAGTTGCGGAGTTTCTAGTTGTGGAGTTTCTAGTTGTGAGGTTTTTAGTTGTTGAGTTTCTAGTTTTCGAGTTTCTAGTTGTGGAGTTTCTAGTTGTGCAGTTTTAGTTGTGGAGTCTCTAGTTGTGGAGTTTCTTGTTGTTGATTTTCTATCTGTGGAGTTTCTATTTGCGGAGTTTCTAGTTGCAGAGTTTCTAGTTGTGGACATTCTAGCTGTGGAGTTTCTAGTTGCGGAGTTTTTAGTTGTGGAGTTTCTGGTTGTGGAGTTTCTAGTTCTGGAGTCTGTAGTTGTGGAGTATCTATTTGTTGGGTTTAAAGTTGTGGAGTTTCTAGTTGTGGAGTTTCCAGTTGTTGAGTTTCTAGTAGTTGAGTTTCTAGTTGCCGAGTTTCTAGTTGCGAATTCTCAAGTCGTGGAGTTTCTAGCTGTGGAGTTTCTAGTTGCGGAGTTTCTAGTTGCGGAGTTTCTAGTTGTGGATTTTGTAGTTGTGGAGTATATAGTTGTGGTGTTTCAAGTTGTGGAGTTTCTAGTTGCGGAGTTTATAGTTGCAGAGTTTCTAGTTCCGGAGTTTTCTAGTTGTGAAGTTTCTAGTTGCGGAGTTTCTCGTTGTGGAGCTTCAAGTTGTGGAGTTTCTCGTTGTGGAGTTTCTAGTTGTGGAGTTTGTAGTTGTGGAGTATCTAGTTGTGGACTTTCAAGTTGTGGAGTTTCTAGTTGTGGAGTTTCTAGTTGTTAATTTTCTAGCTGTGGAGTTTCTATTTGCGGAGTTTCTAGCTGCAGAGTTTCTAGTTGTGGATTTTCTAGCTGTGGAATTTCTGGTTGCAGAGTTTCTAGTTCCGGAGTTTTCTAGTTGTGGAGTTTCTAGTTGCGGAGTTTCTATCTGTGGAGTTTCTAATTGCGGAGTTCTTTAGTTGCGGAGTTTCTAGTTGCGGAGCTTCTAGTGGCGGAGTTTCTAGTTGTGGAATTTGTAGTTGTGGAGTATCTAGTTTTGGTGTTTCAAGTTGTGGAGTTTCTAGCTGTGGAGTTTCTAGTTGCGAAGTTTCTAGTTGCAGAGTTTCTAGTTGCGGAGTTTCTAGTTGCGGAGTTTCTAGTTGTGGAGTTTCTAGTTGCGGAGTTTTCTAGTTGCGGAGTCTGTAGTTGTGGAGTTTCTAGTTGTGGAATTTCTAGTTACGGAGTTTCTAGTTGTTGAGCTTTTAGTTGAGGAGTCTCTAGTTGTTGAGTCTCTAGTTGTGGAATTTCTAGTTGTGGAGTTTCTAGTTGTGGAGTTTCTAGTTGTGGAATTTCAAGTTGTGGAGTCTCTAGTGGCGGAGTGAGTTTCTAGTTGCGGAGTTTCTGTTTGCGGAGTTTCTAGTTGTGGAGTTTCTAGTTGTGGAGTTTCTAGTTGTGGAGTTTCTAGTGTTTGAATTTCTAGTTGCCGAGTTCTTTAGTTGCGAAGTCTCAAGTTGTGGAGTTTCTAGCTGTGAAGTTTCTAGTTGCGGAGTTTCTAGTTGCGGAGTTTCTAGTTGTGGAGTTTTTAGTTGAGGAGTCTCTGGTTGTGGGGTCTCTAGTTGTGGAGTTTCTAGTTGTGGAGTCTCTAGTTGGGGAGTTTCGAGTTGTGGAGTTTCTAGCTGTGGAGTTTTTCGTCGCGGAGTTTCTAGTTGCAGAGTTTCTAGTAGCGGAGTTTTCTAGTTGTGGAGATTCTAGTGGCGGAGTTTCTAGTTGCGGAGTTTCAAGTTGTGGAGTTTCTAGTTGTGGACTTTCTAGCTGTGGAGTTTCTAGTTGCGGAGTTTTCAGTTTTTGAGTTTCTGGTTGTGGAGTTTCTAGTTCTGGAGTCTGTAGTTGTGGAGTATCTATTTGTTGGGTTTAAAGTTGTGGAGTTTCTAGTTGTGGAGTTTCCAGTTGTTGAGTTTCTAGTAGTTGAGTTTCTAGTTGCCGAGTTTCTAGTTGCGAAATCTCAAGTCGTGGAGTTTCTAGCTGTGGAGTTTCTAGTTGCGGAGTTTCTAGTTGCGGAGTTTCTAGTTGCAGAGTTTCTAGTTGTGGACTTTCTAGCTGTGGAGTTTCTAGTTGCGGAGTTTTTAGTTGTGGAGTTTCTGGTTGTGGAGTTTCTAGTTCTGGAGTCTGTAGTTGTGGAGTATCTATTTGTTGGGTTTAAAGTTGTGGAGTTTCTAGTTGTGGAGTTTCCAGTTGTTGAGTTTCTAGTAGTTGAGTTTCTAGTTGCCGAGTTTCTAGTTGCGAAATCTCAAGTCGTGGAGTTTCTAGCTGTGGAGTTTCTAGTTGCGGAGTTTCTAGTTGCGGAGTTTCTAGTTGTGGATTTTGTAGTTGTGGAGTATATAGTTGTGGTGTTTCAAGTTGTGGAGTTTCTAGTTGCGGAGTTTCTAGTTGCAGAGTTTCTAGTTCCGGAGTTTTCTAGTTGTGAAGTTTCTAGTTGCGGAGTTTCTCGTTGTGGAGCTTCAAGTTGTGGAGTTTCTCGTTGTGGAGTTTCTAGTTGTGGAGTTTGTAGTTGTGGAGTATCTAGTTGTGGACTTTCAAGTTGTGGAGTTTCTAGTTGTGGAGTTTCTAGTTGTTAATTTTCTAGCTGTGGAGTTTCTATTTGCGGAGTTTCTAGCTGCAGAGTTTCTAGTTGTGGATTTTCAAGCTGTGGAATTTCTGGTTGCAGAGTTTTTAGTTGCGGTGTTTCTAGTTGTGGAGTTTCTAGTTGTTGAGTTTCTAGTTGCCGAGTTCTTTAGTTGCGAAGTCTCAAGTTGTAGAGTTTCTAGCTGTGGAGTTTCTAGTTGCGGAGTTTCTAGTTGCGGAGTTTCTAGTTGCGGAATTTCTAGTTGCGGAGTTTCTAGTTGTGAAGTTTTAGTTGTGGAGTCTCTAGTTGTGGAGTTTCTTGTTGTTGATTTTCTATCTGTGGAGTTTCTATTTGCGGAGTTTCTAGTTGCAGAGTTTCTAGTTGTGGATTTTCTAGCTGTGGAATTTCTGCTTGCAGAGTTTTTAGTTGCGGTGTTTCTAGTTGCGGAGTTTCTAGTTGTTGAGTTTGTAGTTGCCGAGTTCTTTAGTTGCGAAGTCTCAAGTTGTAGAGTTTCTAGCTGTGGAGTTTCTAGTTGCGGAGTTTCTAGTTGTGGATTTTTTAGTTGTGGAGTCTCTAGTTGTGGACTTTCTAGTTGTGGAGTGTCTACTTGTTGAGTTTCTAGTTGTGGAGTTTCTATTTGTTGTTTTTAGTTTTCGAGTTTGTAGTTGTAGATTTTCTAGTTGCAGAGTTCCTAGTTTTGGAGTATCTAGTTGCGGAGTCTCTAATTGTGCAGTCTCTAGTTTTGGAGTCTCTAGTTGTGGAGTTTCTGTTTGTGGAGTTTATAGTTGTGGAATTTCTAATTGTGGAGATTCTACTTGCGGAGTTTCTAGTTGTGGAGTTTCTTGTTGTGGAGTTTTAGTTGTGGAGTTTAAAGTTGTGGAATTTATAGGTGTGGAGTTTCTAGTTGCGGAGTTTCAAGTTGCAGAGTTTCTAGTTCCGGAGTTTTCTAGTTGTGAAGTTTCTAGTTGCGGAGTTTCTCGTTGTGGAGCTTCAAGTTGTGGAGTTTCTCGTTGTGGAGTTTCTAGTTGTGGAGTTTGTAGTTGTGGAGTATCTAGTTGTGGACTTTCAAGTTGTGGAGTTTCTAGTTGTGGAGTTTCTAGTTGTTAATTTTCTAGCTGTGGAGTTTCTATTTGCGGAGTTTCTAGCTGCAGAGTTTCTAGTTGTGGATTTTCAAGCTGTGGAATTTCTGGTTGCAGAGTTTTTAGTTGCGGTGTTTCTAGTTGTGGAGTTTCTAGTTGTTGAGTTTCTAGTTGCCGAGTTCTTTAGTTGCGAAGTCTCAAGTTGTAGAGTTTCTAGCTGTGGAGTTTCTAGTTGCGGAGTTTCTAGTTGCGGAGTTTCTAGTTGCGGAGTTTCTAGTTGCGGAGTTTCTAGTTGTGAAGTTTTAGTTGTGGAGTCTCTAGTTGTGGAGTTTCTTGTTGTTGATTTTCTATCTGTGGAGTTTCTATTTGCGGAGTTTCTAGTTGCAGAGTTTCTAGTTGTGGATTTTCTAGCTGTGGAATTTCTGCTTGCAGAGTTTTTAGTTGCGGTGTTTCTAGTTGCGGAGTTTCTAGTTGTTGAGTTTGTAGTTGCCGAGTTCTTTAGTTGCGAAGTCTCAAGTTGTAGAGTTTCTAGCTGTGGAGTTTCTAGTTGCGGAGTTTCTAGTTGTGGATTTTTTAGTTGTGGAGTCTCTAGTTGTGGACTTTCTAGTTGTGAAGTGTCTACTTGTTGAGTTTCTAGTTGTGGAGTTTCTATTTGTTGTTTTTAGTTTTCGAGTTTGTAGTTGTAGATTTTCTAGTTGCAGAGTTCCTAGTTTTGGAGTATCTAGTTGCGGAGTCTCTAATTGTGCAGTCTCTAGTTTTGGAGTCTCTAGTTGTGGAGTTTCTGGTTGTGGAGTTTATAGTTGTGGAATTTCTAATTGTGGAGATTCTACTTGCGGAGTTTCTAGTTGTGGAGTTTCTTGTTGTGGAGTTTTAGTTGTGGAGTTTCAAGTTGTGGAGTTTCTAGTTGTGGAGTTTCTAGTTTTCGGGTTTCTAATTACGGAGTTTCTAGTTGTGGAGTTTCTAGTTGTGGAGTTTCTAGTTGTGGAGCTTTTAGTTGAGTTGTGGAGCTCTAGTTGTGGAGTTTCTAGTTGTGGAGTGTCTACTTGTGGAGTTTCTAGTTGTGGAGTTTCTAGCTGTGGAGTTTCTAGTTGCAGGGTTTCTAGTTTCGGAGTTTTCTAGTTGTGGAGTTTCTAGTTGCGGAGTTTCTAGTTGCGGAGTTTCAAGTTGTGGAGTTTCTAGTTGTGGAGTTTCTAGTTGTGGAGTTTTTAGTTGTGGAGTTTCTACTTGAGTTTATAGTTGCGGATTTTCTAGTTGCAGAGTTTTAAGTTGTCGAGTTTCTAGTTGCGGAGTCTGTAGTTGTGGAGTTTCTAGTTGCGGAGTTTCTAGCTGTGGAGTTTCTAGTTGCGGAGTCTCTAGTTGTGCAGTCTCTGGTTTTGGAGTCTCTGGTTGTGGAGTTTCTAGTTGTGGAGTTTCTAGCTGTGGAGTTTCAAGTTGCGGAGTCTCTAGTTGTGCAGTCTCTAGCTGTGGAGTCTCTGGCTGTGGAGTTTCTAGTTGTGGAGTTTCTAGTTGTGGAGTTTCTATTTGCTGAGTCTCTAGTTGTGCAGTCTCTGGTTTTGGAGTCTCTGGTTGTGGAGTTTCTAGTTGTGGAGTTTCTAGCTGTGGAGTTTCAAGTTGCGGAGTCTCTAGTTGTGCAGTCTCTAGCTGTGGAGTCTCTGGCTGTGGAGTTTCTAGTTGCGGAGTTTCTATTTGCTGAGTTTCTTGTTGCGGAGTTTCTAGTTGTGGATTTTCTGGCTGTGGAGTTTCTAGTTGCGGAGTTTCTAGTTGTGGAGTTTCTAGTTGTGAGGTTTTTAGTTGTTGAGTTTCTAGTTTTCGAGTTTCTAGTTGTGGAGTTTCTAGTTGTGCAGTTTTAGTTGTGGAGTCTCTAGTTGTGGAGTTTCTTGTTGTTGATTTTCTATCTGTAGAGTTTCTATTTGCGGAGTTTCTAGTTGCAGAGTTTCTAGTTGTGGACATTCTAGCTGTGGAGTTTCTAGTTGCGGAGTTTTTAGTTGTGGAGTTTCTGGTTGTGGAGTTTCTAGTTCTGGAGTCTGTAGTTGTGGAGTATCTATTTGTTGGGTTTAAAGTTGTGGAGTTTCTAGTTGTGGAGTTTCCAGTTGTTGAGTTTCTAGTAGTTGAGTTTCTAGTTGCCGAGTTTCTAGTTGCGAAATCTCAAGTCGTGGAGTTTCTAGCTGTGGAGTTTCTAGTTGCGGAGTTTCTAGTTGCGGAGTTTCTAGTTGTGGATTTTGTAGTTGTGGAGTATATAGTTGTGGTGTTTCAAGTTGTGGAGTTTCTAGTTGCGGAGTTTATAGTTGCAGAGTTTCTAGTTCCGGAGTTTTCTAGTTGTGAAGTTTCTAGTTGCGGAGTTTCTCGTTGTGGAGCTTCAAGTTGTGGAGTTTCTCGTTGTGGAGTTTCTAGTTGTGGAGTTTGTAGTTGTGGAGTATCTAGCTGTGGACTTTCAAGTTGTGGAGTTTCTAGTTGTGGAGTTTCTAGTTGTTAATTTTCTAGCTGTGGAGTTTCTATTTGCGGAGTTTCTAGCTGCAGAGTTTCTAGTTGTGGATTTTCTAGCTGTGGAATTTCTGGTTGCAGAGTTTCTAGTTCCGGAGTTTTCTAGTTGTGGAGTTTCTAGTTGCGGAGTTTCTATCTGTGGAGTTTCTAATTGCGGAGTTCTTTAGTTGCGGAGTTTCTAGTTGCGGAGCTTCTAGTGGCGGAGTTTCTAGTTGTGGAATTTGTAGTTGTGGAGTATCTAGTTTTGGTGTTTCAAGTTGTGGAGTTTCTAGCTGTGGAGTTTCTAGTTGCGAAGTTTCTAGTTGCAGAGTTTCTAGTTGCGGAGTTTCTAGTTGCGGAGTTTCTAGTTGTGGAGTTTCTAGTTGCGGAGTTTTCTAGTTGCGGAGTCTGTAGTTGTGGAGTTTCTAGTTGTGGAATTTCTAGTTACGGAGTTTCTAGTTGTTGAGCTTTTAGTTGAGGAGTCTCTAGTTGTTGAGTCTCTAGTTGTGGAATTTCTAGTTGTGGAGTTTCTAGTTGTGGAGTTTCTAGTTGTGGAATTTCAAGTTGTGGAGTCTCTAGTGGCGGAGTGAGTTTCTAGTTGCGGAGTTTCTGTTTGTGGAGTTTCTAGTTGTGGAGTTTCTAGTTGTGGAGTTTCTAGTTGTGGAGTTTCTAGTGTTTGAATTTCTAGTTGCCGAGTTCTTTAGTTGCGAAGTCTCAAGTTGTGGAGTTTCTAGCTGTGAAGTTTCTAGTTGCGGAGTTTCTAGTTGCGGAGTTTCTAGTTGTGGAGTTTTTAGTTGAGGAGTCTCTGGTTGTGGGGTCTCTAGTTGTGGAGTTTCTAGTTGTGGAGTCTCTAGTTGGGGAGTTTCGAGTTGTGGAGTTTCTAGCTGTGGAGTTTTTCGTCGCGGAGTTTCTAGTTGCAGAGTTTCTAGTAGCGGAGTTTTCTAGTTGTGGAGATTCTAGTGGCGGAGTTTCTAGTTGCGGAGTTTCAAGTTGTGGAGTTTCTAGTTGTGGACTTTCTAGCTGTGGAGTTTCTAGTTGCGGAGTTTTCAGTTTTTGAGTTTCTGGTTGTGGAGTTTCTAGTTCTGGAGTCTGTAGTTGTGGAGTATCTATTTGTTGGGTTTAAAGTTGTGGAGTTTCTAGTTGTGGAGTTTCCAGTTGTTGAGTTTCTAGTAGTTGAGTTTCTAGTTGCCGAGTTTCTAGTTGCGAAATCTCAAGTCGTGGAGTTTCTAGCTGTGGAGTTTCTAGTTGCGGAGTTTCTAGTTGCGGAGTTTCTAGTTGCAGAGTTTCTAGTTGTGGACTTTCTAGCTGTGGAGTTTCTAGTTGCGGAGTTTTTAGTTGTGGAGTTTCTGGTTGTGGAGTTTCTAGTTCTGGAGTCTGTAGTTGTGGAGTATCTATTTGTTGGGTTTAAAGTTGTGGAGTTTCTAGTTGTGGAGTTTCCAGTTGTTGAGTTTCTAGTAGTTGAGTTTCTAGTTGCCGAGTTTCTAGTTGCGAAATCTCAAGTCGTGGAGTTTCTAGCTGTGGAGTTTCTAGTTGCGGAGTTTCTAGTTGCGGAGTTTCTAGTTGTGGATTTTGTAGTTGTGGAGTATATAGTTGTGGTGTTTCAAGTTGTGGAGTTTCTAGTTGCGGAGTTTCTAGTTGCAGAGTTTCTAGTTCCGGAGTTTTCTAGTTGTGAAGTTTCTAGTTGCGGAGTTTCTCGTTGTGGAGCTTCAAGTTGTGGAGTTTCTCGTTGTGGAGTTTCTAGTTGTGGAGTTTGTAGTTGTGGAGTATCTAGTTGTGGACTTTCAAGTTGTGGAGTTTCTAGTTGTGGAGTTTCTAGTTGTTAATTTTCTAGCTGTGGAGTTTCTATTTGCGGAGTTTCTAGCTGCAGAGTTTCTAGTTGTGGATTTTCAAGCTGTGGAATTTCTGGTTGCAGAGTTTTAAGTTGCGGTGTTTCTAGTTGTGGAGTTTCTAGTTGTTGAGTTTCTAGTTGCCGAGTTCTTTAGTTGCGAAGTCTCAAGTTGTAGAGTTTCTAGCTGTGGAGTTTCTAGTTGCGGAGTTTCTAGTTGCGGAGTTTCTAGTTGCGGAATTTCTAGTTGCGGAGTTTCTAGTTGTGAAGTTTTAGTTGTGGAGTCTCTAGTTGTGGAGTTTCTTGTTGTTGATTTTCTATCTGTGGAGTTTCTATTTGCGGAGTTTCTAGTTGCAGAGTTTCTAGTTGTGGATTTTCTAGCTGTGGAATTTCTGCTTGCAGAGTTTTTAGTTGCGGTGTTTCTAGTTGCGGAGTTTCTAGTTGTTGAGTTTGTAGTTGCCGAGTTCTTTAGTTGCGAAGTCTCAAGTTGTAGAGTTTCTAGCTGTGGAGTTTCTAGTTGCGGAGTTTCTAGTTGCGGAGTTTCTAGTTGCGGAGTTTCTAGTTGCGGAGTTTCTAGTTGTGAAGTTTTAGTTGTGGAGTCTCTAGTTGTGGAGTTTCTTGTTGTTGATTTTCTATCTGTGGAGTTTCTATTTGCGGAGTTTCTAGTTGCAGAGTTTCTAGTTGTGGATTTTCTAGCTGTGGAATTTCTGCTTGCAGAGTTTTTAGTTGCGGTGTTTCTAGTTGCGGAGTTTCTAGTTGTTGAGTTTGTAGTTGCCGAGTTCTTTAGTTGCGAAGTCTCAAGTTGTAGAGTTTCTAGCTGTGGAGTTTCTAGTTGCGGAGTTTCTAGTTGTGGATTTTTTAGTTGTGGAGTCTCTAGTTGTGGACTTTCTAGTTGTGAAGTGTCTACTTGTTGAGTTTCTAGTTGTGGAGTTTCTATTTGTTGTTTTTAGTTTTCGAGTTTGTAGTTGTAGATTTTCTAGTTGCAGAGTTCCTAGTTTTGGAGTATCTAGTTGCGGAGTCTCTAATTGTGCAGTCTCTAGTTTTGGAGTCTCTAGTTGTGGAGTTTCTGGTTGTGGAGTTTATAGTTGTGGAATTTCTAATTGTGGAGATTCTACTTGCGGAGTTTCTAGTTGTGGAGTTTCTTGTTGTGGAGTTTTAGTTGTGGAGTTTCAAGTTGTGGAGTTTCTAGTTGTGGAGTTTCTAGTTTTCGGGTTTCTAATTACGGAGTTTCTAGTTGTGGAGTTTCTAGTTGTGGAGTTTCTAGTTGTGGAGTTTCTAGTTGTGGAGCTTTTAGTTGAGTTGTGGAGCTCTAGTTGTGGAGTTTCTAGTTGTGGAGTGTCTACTTGTGGAGTTTCTAGTTGTGGAGTTTCTAGCTGTGGAGTTTCTAGTTGCAGGGTTTCTAGTTTCGGAGTTTTCTAGTTGTGGAGTTTCTAGTTGCAGAGTTTCTAGTTGCGGAGTTTCAAGTTGTGGAGTTTCTAGTTGTGGAGTTTCTAGTTGTGGAGTTTTTAGTTGTGGAGTTTCTACTTGAGTTTATAGTTGCGGATTTTCTAGTTGCAGAGTTTTAAGTTGTCGAGTTTCTAGTTGCGGAGTCTGTAGTTGTGGAGTTTCTAGTTGCGGAGTTTCTAGCTGTGGAGTTTCTAGTTGCGGAGTCTCTAGTTGTGCAGTCTCTGGTTTTGGAGTCTCTGGTTGTGGAGTTTCTAGTTGTGGAGTTTCTAGCTGTGGAGTTTCAAGTTGCGGAGTCTCTAGTTGTGCAGTCTCTAGCTGTGGAGTCTCTGGCTGTGGAGTTTCTAGTTGTGGAGTTTCTAGTTGTGGAGTTTCTATTTGCTGAGTCTCTAGTTGTGCAGTCTCTGGTTTTGGAGTCTCTGGTTGTGGAGTTTCTAGTTGTGGAGTTTCTAGCTGTGGAGTTTCAAGTTGCGGAGTCTCTAGTTGTGCAGTCTCTAGCTGTGGAGTCTCTGGCTGTGGAGTTTCTAGTTGCGGAGTTTCTATTTGCTGAGTTTCTTGTTGCGGAGTTTCTAGTTGTGGATTTTCTGGCTGTGGAGTTTCTAGTTGCGGAGTTTCTAGTTGTGGAGTTTCTAGTTGTGAGGTTTTTAGTTGTTGAGTTTCTAGTTTTCGAGTTTCTAGTTGTGGAGTTTCTAGTTGTGCAGTTTTAGTTGTGGAGTCTCTAGTTGTGGAGTTTCTTGTTGTTGATTTTCTATCTGTGGAGTTTCTATTTGCGGAGTTTCTAGTTGCAGAGTTTCTAGTTGTGGACATTCTAGCTGTGGAGTTTCTAGTTGCGGAGTTTTTAGTTGTGGAGTTTCTGGTTGTGGAGTTTCTAGTTCTGGAGTCTGTAGTTGTGGAGTATCTATTTGTTGGGTTTAAAGTTGTGGAGTTTCTAGTTGTGGAGTTTCCAGTTGTTGAGTTTCTAGTAGTTGAGTTTCTAGTTGCCGAGTTTCTAGTTGCGAAATCTCAAGTCGTGGAGTTTCTAGCTGTGGAGTTTCTAGTTGCGGAGTTTCTAGTTGCGGAGTTTCTAGTTGTGGATTTTGTAGTTGTGGAGTATATAGTTGTGGTGTTTCAAGTTGTGGAGTTTCTAGTTGCGGAGTTTATAGTTGCAGAGTTTCTAGTTCCGGAGTTTTCTAGTTGTGAAGTTTCTAGTTGCGGAGTTTCTCGTTGTGGAGCTTCAAGTTGTGGAGTTTCTCGTTGTGGAGTTTCTAGTTGTGGAGTTTGTAGTTGTGGAGTATCTAGCTGTGGACTTTCAAGTTGTGGAGTTTCTAGTTGTGGAGTTTCTAGTTGTTAATTTTCTAGCTGTGGAGTTTCTATTTGCGGAGTTTCTAGCTGCAGAGTTTCTAGTTGTGGATTTTCTAGCTGTGGAATTTCTGGTTGCAGAGTTTCTAGTTCCGGAGTTTTCTAGTTGTGGAGTTTCTAGTTGCGGAGTTTCTATCTGTGGAGTTTCTAATTGCGGAGTTCTTTAGTTGCGGAGTTTCTAGTTGCGGAGCTTCTAGTGGCGGAGTTTCTAGTTGTGGAATTTGTAGTTGTGGAGTATCTAGTTTTGGTGTTTCAAGTTGTGGAGTTTCTAGCTGTGGAGTTTCTAGTTGCGAAGTTTCTAGTTGCAGAGTTTCTAGTTGCGGAGTTTCTAGTTGCGGAGTTTCTAGTTGTGGAGTTTCTAGTTGCGGAGTTTTCTAGTTGCGGAGTCTGTAGTTGTGGAGTTTCTAGTTGTGGAATTTCTAGTTACGGAGTTTCTAGTTGTTGAGCTTTTAGTTGAGGAGTCTCTAGTTGTTGAGTCTCTAGTTGTGGAATTTCTAGTTGTGGAGTTTCTAGTTGTGGAGTTTCTAGTTGTGGAATTTCAAGTTGTGGAGTCTCTAGTGGCGGAGTGAGTTTCTAGTTGCGGAGTTTCTGTTTGTGGAGTTTCTAGTTGTGGAGTTTCTAGTTGTGGAGTTTCTAGTTGTGGAGTTTCTAGTGTTTGAATTTCTAGTTGCCGAGTTCTTTAGTTGCGAAGTCTCAAGTTGTGGAGTTTCTAGCTGTGAAGTTTCTAGTTGCGGAGTTTCTAGTTGCGGAGTTTCTAGTTGTGGAGTTTTTAGTTGAGGAGTCTCTGGTTGTGGGGTCTCTAGTTGTGGAGTTTCTAGTTGTGGAGTCTCTAGTTGGGGAGTTTCGAGTTGTGGAGTTTCTAGCTGTGGAGTTTTTCGTCGCGGAGTTTATAGTTGCAGAGTTTCTAGTAGCGGAGTTTTCTAGTTGTGGAGATTCTAGTGGCGGAGTTTCTAGTTGCGGAGTTTCAAGTTGTGGAGTTTCTAGTTGTGGACTTTCTAGCTGTGGAGTTTCTAGTTGCGGAGTTTTCAGTTTTTGAGTTTCTGGTTGTGGAGTTTCTAGTTCTGGAGTCTGTAGTTGTGGAGTATCTATTTGTTGGGTTTAAAGTTGTGGAGTTTCTAGTTGTGGAGTTTCCAGTTGTTGAGTTTCTAGTAGTTGAGTTTCTAGTTGCCGAGTTTTGAGTTGCGAAATCTCAAGTCGTGGAGTTTCTAGCTGTGGAGTTTCTAGTTGCGGAGTTTCTAGTTGCGGAGTTTCTAGTTGCAGAGTTTCTAGTTGTGGACTTTCTAGCTGTGGAGTTTCTAGTTGCGGAGTTTTTAGTTGTGGAGTTTCTGGTTGTGGAGTTTCTAGTTCTGGAGTCTGTAGTTGTGGAGTATCTATTTGTTGGGTTTAAAGTTGTGGAGTTTCTAGTTGTGGAGTTTCCAGTTGTTGAGTTTCTAGTAGTTGAGTTTCTAGTTGCCGAGTTTCTAGTTGCGAAATCTCAAGTCGTGGAGTTTCTAGCTGTGGAGTTTCTAGTTGCGGAGTTTCTAGTTGCGGAGTTTCTAGTTGTGGATTTTGTAGTTGTGGAGTATATAGTTGTGGTGTTTCAAGTTGTGGAGTTTCTAGTTGCGGAGTTTCTAGTTGCAGAGTTTCTAGTTCCGGAGTTTTCTAGTTGTGAAGTTTCTAGTTGCGGAGTTTCTCGTTGTGGAGCTTCAAGTTGTGGAGTTTCTCGTTGTGGAGTTTCTAGTTGTGGAGTTTCTACTTGAGTTTATAGTTGCGGATTTTCTAGTTGCAGAGTTTTAAGTTGTCGAGTTCCTAGTTGCGGAGTCTGTAGTTGTGGAGTTTCTAGTTGCGGAGTTTCTAGCTGTGGAGTTTCTAGTTGCGGAGTCTCTAGTTGTGCAGTCTCTAGTTTTGGAGTCTCTAGTTGTGGAGTTTCTGGTTGTGGAGTTTATAGTTGTGGAATTTCTAATTGTGGAGATTCTACTTGCGGAGTTTCTAGTTGTGGAGTTTCTTGTTGTGGAGTTTTATTTGTGGAGTTTAAAGTTGTGGAATTTATAGGTGTGGAGTTTCTAGTTGTGGAGTTTCTAGTTTTCGGGTTTCTAATTACGGAGTTTCTAGTTGTGGAGTTTCTAGTTGTGGAGTTTCTAGTTGTGGAGCTTTTAGTTGAGTTGTGGAGCTCTAGTTGTGGAGTTTCTAGTTGTGGAGTGTCTACTTGTGGAGTTTCTAGTTGTGGAGTTTCTAGCTGTGGAGTTTCTAGTTGCAGGGTTTCTAGTTTCGGAGTTTTCTAGTTGTGGAGTTTCTAGTTGCGGAGTTTCTAGTTGCGGAGTTTCAAGTTGTGGAGTTTCTAGTTGTGGAGTTTCTAGTTGTGGAGTTTTTAGTTGTGGAGTTTCTACTTGAGTTTATAGTTGCGGATTTTCTAGTTGCAGAGTTTTAAGTTGTCGAGTTCCTAGTTGCGGAGTCTGTAGTTGTGGAGTTTCTAGTTGCGGAGTTTCTAGCTGTGGAGTTTCTAGTTGCGGAGTCTCTAGTTGTGCAGTCTCTGGTTTTGGAGTCTCTGGTTGTGGAGTTTCTAGTTGTGGAGTTTCTAGCTGTGGAGTTTCAAGTTGCGGAGTCTCTAGTTGTGCAGTCTCTAGCTGTGGAGTCTCTGGCTGTGGAGTTTCTAGTTGTGGAGTTTCTAGTTGTGGAGTTTCTATTTGCTGAGTCTCTAGTTGTGCAGTCTCTGGTTTTGGAGTCTCTGGTTGTGGAGTTTCTAGTTGTGGAGTTTCTAGCTGTGGAGTTTCAAGTTGCGGAGTCTCTAGTTGTGCAGTCTCTAGCTGTGGAGTCTCTGGCTGTGGAGTTTCTAGTTGTGGAGTTTCTAGTTGCGGAGTTTCTATTTGCTGAGTTTCTTATTGCGGAGTTTCTAGTTGTGGATTTTCTGGCTGTGGAGTTTCTAGTTGCGGAGTTTCTAGTTGTGGAGTTTCTAGTTGTGAGGTTTTTAGTTGTTGAGTTTCTAGTTTTCGAGTTTCTAGTTGTGGAGTTTCTAGTTGTGCAGTTTTAGTTGTGGAATCTCTAGTTGTGGAGTTTCTTGTTGTTGATTTTCTATCTGTGGAGTTTCTATTTGCGGAGTTTCTAGTTGCAGAGTTTCTAGTTGTGGACATTCTAGCTGTGGAGTTTCTAGTTGCGGAGTTTTTAGTTGTGGAGTTTCTGGTTGTGGAGTTTCTAGTTCTGGAGTCTGTAGTTGTGGAGTATCTATTTGTTGGGTTTAAAGTTGTGGAGTTTCTAGTTGTGGAGTTTCCAGTTGTTGAGTTTCTAGTAGTGTAGTTTCTAGTTGCCGAGTTTCTAGTTGCGAAATCTCAAGTCGTGGAGTTTCTAGCTGTGGAGTTTCTAGTTGCGGAGTTTCTAGTTGTGGATTTTGTAGTTGTGGAGTATATAGTTGTGGTGTTTCAAGTTGTGGAGTTTCTAGCTGTGGAGTTTCTAGTTGCAGGGTTTCTAGTTTCGGAGTTTTCTAGTTGTGGAGTTTCTAGTTGCGGAGTTTCTAGTTGCGGAGTTTCAAGTTGTGGAGTTTCTAGTTGTGGAGTTTCTAGTTGTGGAGTTTTTAGTTGTGGAGTTTCTACTTGAGTTTATAGTTGCGGATTTTCTAGTTGCAGAGTTTTAAGTTGTCGAGTTTCTAGTTGCGGAGTCTCTAGTTGTGGAGTTTCTAGTTTCGGAGTCTCTAGTTGTGCAGTCTCTGGTTTTGGAGTCTCTGGTTGTGGAGTTTCTAGTTGTGGAGTTTCTAGCTGTGGAGTTTCAAGTTGCGGAGTCTCTAGTTGTGCAGTCTCTAGCTGTGGAGTCTCTGGCTGTGGAGTTTCTAGTTGTGGAGTTTCTAGTTGTGGAGTTTCTATTTGCTGAGTCTCTAGTTGTGCAGTCTCTGGTTTTGGAGTCTCTGGTTGTGGAGTTTCTAGTTGTGGAGTTTCTAGCTGTGGAGTTTCAAGTTGCGGAGTCTCTAGTTGTGCAGTCTCTAGCTGTGGAGTCTCTGGCTGTGGAGTTTCTAGTTGTGGAGTTTCTAGTTGCGGAGTTTCTATTTGCTGAGTTTCTTGTTGCGGAGTTTCTAGTTGTGGATTTTGTGGCTGTGGAGTTTCTAGTTGCGGAGTTTCTAGTTGTGGAGTTTCTAGTTGTGAGGTTTTCAGTTGTTGAGTTTCTAGTTTTTGAGTTTCTAGTTGTGGAGTCTCTAGTTGTGGAGTTTCTAGTTGTGGAGTTTCTAGTTGCGAAGTCTCAAGTTGTTGAGTTTCTAGTTGTGGAGTTTCTAGTTCTGGGGTTCGTAGTTGTGGGGTTCGTAGTTGTGCAGTTTCTAGTTGTGGAGTATCTACTTGTGGAGTTTCCATTTGTGGTGTTTCTAGCTGTGGAGTTTCTAGTTGTTGAGTTTCTAGTAGTTGAGTTTCCAGTTGCCGAGTATCTAGTTGCGAAATCTCAAGTCGGGGAGTTTCTAGCTGTGGAGTTTCTAGTTGCGGAGTTTCTAGTTGCGGAGTTTCTAGTTGTGGATTTTGTAGTTGTGGAGTATATAGTTGTGTTGTTTCAAGTTGTGGAGTTTCTAGTTGCGGAGTTTCTAGTTGCAGAGTTTCTCGTTCCGGAGTTTTCTAGTTGTGGAGTTTCTAGTTGTGGATTTTCTAGCTGTGGAGTTTCTAGTTGCGGAGTTTCTAGTTGTGGGGTTCGTAGTTGTGGAGTTCGTAGTTGTGGAGTTTCTAGTTGTGAAGTCTCTAGTTAGGGAGTTTCCAGTTGTGGAGTTTCTAGCTGTGGAGTTTTTCGTTGCGGAGTTTCTAGTTGCAGAGTTTCTAGTAGCGGAGTTTTCTAGTTGTGGAGATTCTAGTGGCGGAGTTTCTAGTTGCGGAGTTTCAAGTTGTGGAGTTTCTAGTTGTGGATTTTCTAGCTGTGGAGTTTCTAGTTGCGGAGTTTTTAGTTGCGGAGTTTCTGGTTGTGGAGTTTCTAGTTCTGGAGTCTGTAGTTGTGGAGTATCTATTTGTTGGGTTTCAAGTTGTGGAGTTTCTAGTTGTGGAGTTTCTAGTTGTTGAGTTTCTAGTAGTTGAGTTTCCAGTTGCCGAGTTTCTAGTTGCGAAATCTCAAGTCGTGGAGTTTCTAGCTGTGGAGTTTCTAGTTGAGGATTTTCTAGTTGCGGAGTTTCTAGTTGTGGATTTTGTAGTTGTGGAGTATATAGTTGTGGTGTTTCAAGTTGTGGAGTTTCTAGTTGCGGAGTTTCTAGTTGCAGAGTTTCTAGTTCCGGAGTTTTCTAGTTGATGAGTTTCTAGTTGCGGAGTTTCTATCTGTGGAGTTTCTAATTGCGGAGTTTCTAGTTGCAGAGTTTCTAGTTGTGGATTTTCTAGCTGTGGAATTTCTCCTTGCAGAGTTTTTAGTTGCGGTGTTTTTGTTGTGGAGTTTCTAGTTGTTGAGTTTCTAGTTGCCGAGTTCTTTAGTTGCGAAGTCTCAAGTTGTAGAGTTTCTAGCTGTGGAGTTTCTAGTTGCGGAGTTTCTAGTTGTGGATTTTTTAGTTGTGGAGTCTCTAGTTGTGGACTTTCTAGTTGTGGAGTGTCTACTTGTTGAGTTTCTAGTTGTGGAGTTTCTATTTGTTGTTTTTAGTTTTCGAGTTTGTAGTTGTAGATTTTCTAGTTGCAGAGTTCCTAGTTTTGGAGTATCTAGTTGCGGAGTCTCTAATTGTGCAGTCTCTAGTTTTGGAGTCTCTAGTTGTGGAGTTTCTGTTTGTGGAGTTTATAGTTGTGGAATTTCTAATTGTGGAGATTCTACTTGCGGAGTTTCTAGTTGTGGAGTTTCTTGTTGTGGAGTTTTAGTTGTGGAGTTTAAAGTTGTGGAATTTATAGGTGTGGAGTTTCTAGTTGCGGAGTTTCAAGTTGCAGAGTTTCTTGTTCCGGAGTTTTCTAGTTGTGAAGTTTCTAGTTGCGGAGTTTCTCGTTGTGGAGCTTCAAGTTGTGGAGTTTCTCGTTGTGGAGTTTCTAGTTGTGGAGTTTGTAGTTGTGGAGTATCTAGTTGTGGACTTTCAAGTTGTGGAGTTTCTAGTTGTGGAGTTTCTAGTTGTTAATTTTCTAGCTGTGGAGTTTCTATTTGCGGAGTTTCTAGCTGCAGAGTTTCTAGTTGTGGATTTTCAAGCTGTGGAATTTCTGGTTGCAGAGTTTTTAGTTGCGGTGTTTCTAGTTGTGGAGTTTCTAGTTGTTGAGTTTCTAGTTGCCGAGTTCTTTAGTTGCGAAGTCTCAAGTTGTAGAGTTTCTAGCTGTGGAGTTTCTAGTTGCGGAGTTTCTAGTTGCGGAGTTTCTAGTTGCGGAGTTTCTAGTTGCGGAGTTTCTAGTTGTGAAGTTTTAGTTGTGGAGTCTCTAGTTGTGGAGTTTCTTGTTGTTGATTTTCTATCTGTGGAGTTTATATTTGCGGAGTTTCTAGTTGCAGAGTTTCTAGTTGTGGATTTTCTAGCTGTGGAATTTCTGCTTGCAGAGTTTTTAGTTGCGGTGTTTCTAGTTGCGGAGTTTCTAGTTGTTGAGTTTGTAGTTGCCGAGTTCTTTAGTTGCGAAGTCTCAAGTTGTAGAGTTTCTAGCTGTGGAGTTTCTAGTTGCGGAGTTTCTAGTTGTGGATTTTTTAGTTGTGGAGTCTCTAGTTGTGGACTTTCTAGTTGTGAAGTGTCTACTTGTTGAGTTTCTTGTTGTGGAGTTTCTATTTGTTGTTTTTAGTTTTCGAGTTTGTAGTTGTAGATTTTCTAGTTGCAGAGTTCCTAGTTTTGGAGTATCTAGTTGCGGAGTCTCTAATTGTGCAGTCTCTAGTTTTGGAGTCTCTAGTTGTGGAGTTTCTGGTTGTGGAGTTTATAGTTGTGGAATTTCTAATTGTGGAGATTCTACTTGCGGATTTTCTAGTTGTGGAGTTTCTTGTTGTGGAGTTTTAGTTGTGGAGTTTCAAGTTGTGGAGTTTCTAGTTGTGGAGTTTCTAGTTTTCGGGTTTCTAATTACGGAGTTTCTAGTTGTGGAGTTTCTAGTTGTGGAGTTTCTAGTTGTGGAGTTTCTAGTTGTGGAGTTTCTAGTTGTGGAGCTTTTAGTTGAGTTGTGGAGCTCTAGTTGTGGAGTTTCTAGTTGTGGAGTGTCTACTTGTGGAGTTTCTAGTTGTGGAGTTTCTAGCTGTGGAGTTTCTAGTTGCAGGGTTTCTAGTTTCGGAGTTTTCTAGTTGTGGAGTTTCTAGTTGCGGAGTTTCTAGTTGCGGAGTTTCAAGTTGTGGAGTTTCTAGTTGTGGAGTTTCTAGTTGTGGAGTTTTTAGTTGTGGAGTTTCTACTTGAGTTTATAGTTGCGGATTTTCTAGTTGCAGAGTTTTAAGTTGTCGAGTTTCTAGTTGCGGAGTCTGTAGTTGTGGAGTTTCTAGTTGCGGAGTTTCTAGCTGTGGAGTTTCTAGTTGCGGAGTCTCTAGTTGTGCAGTCTCTGGTTTTGGAGTCTCTGGTTGTGGAGTTTCTAGTTGTGGAGTTTCTAGCTGTGGAGTTTCAAGTTGCGGAGTCTCTAGTTGTGCAGCCTCTAGCTGTGGAGTCTCTGGCTGTGGAGTTTCTAGTTGTGGAGTTTCTAGTTGTGGAGTTTCTATTTGCTGAGTCTCTAGTTGTGCAGTCTCTGGTTTTGGAGTCTCTGGCTGTGGAGTTTCTAGTTGTGGAGTTTCTAGCTGTGGAGTTTCAAGTTGCGGAGTCTCTAGTTGTGCAGTCTCTAGCTGTGGAGTCTCTGGCTGTGGAGTTTCTAGTTGCGGAGTTTCTATTTGCTGAGTTTCTTGTTGCGGAGTTTCTAGTTGTGGATTTTCTGGCTGTGGAGTTTCTAGTTGCGGAGTTTCTAGTTGTGGAGTTTCTAGTTGTGAGGTTTTTAGTTGTTGAGTTTCTAGTTTTCGAGTTTCTAGTTGTGGAGTTTCTAGTTGTGCAGTTTTAGTTGTGGAGTCTCTAGTTGTGGAGTTTCTTGTTGTTGATTTTCTATCTGTGGAGTTTCTATTTGCGGAGTTTCTAGTTGCAGAGTTTCTAGTTGTGGACATTCTAGCTGTGGAGTTTCTAGTTGCGGAGTTTTTAGTTGTGGAGTTTCTGGTTGTGGAGTTTCTAGTTCTGGAGTCTGTAGTTGTGGAGTATCTATTTGTTGGGTTTAAAGTTGTGGAGTTTCTAGTTGTGGAGTTTCCAGTTGTTGAGTTTCTAGTAGTTGAGTTTCTAGTTGCCGAGTTTCTAGTTGCGAAATCTCAAGTCGTGGAGTTTCTAGCTGTGGAGTTTCTAGTTGCGGAGTTTCTAGTTGCGGAGTTTCTAGTTGTGGATTTTGTAGTTGTGGAGTATATAGTTGTGGTGTTTCAAGTTGTGGAGTTTCTAGTTGCGGAGTTTATAGTTGCAGAGTTTCTAGTTCCGGAGTTTTCTAGTTGTGAAGTTTCTAGTTGCGGAGTTTCTCGTTGTGGAGCTTGAAGTTGTGGAGTTTCTCGTTGTGGAGTTTCTAGTTGTGGAGTTTGTAGTTGTGGAGTATCTAGCTGTGGACTTTCAAGTTGTGGAGTTTCTAGTTGTGGAGTTTCTAGTTGTTAATTTTCTAGCTGTGGAGTTTCTATTTGCGGAGTTTCTAGCTGCAGAGTTTCTAGTTGTGGATTTTCTAGCTGTGGAATTTCTGGTTGCAGAGTTTCTAGTTCCGGAGTTTTCTAGTTGTGGAGTTTCTAGTTGCGGAGTTTCTATCTGTGGAGTTTCTAATTGCGGAGTTCTTTAGTTGCGGAGTTTCTAGTTGCGGAGCTTCTAGTGGCGGAGTTTCTAGTTATGGAATTTGTAGTTGTGGAGTATCTAGTTTTGGTGTTTCAAGTTGTGGAGTTTCTAGCTGTGGAGTTTCTAGTTGCGAAGTTTCTAGTTGCAGAGTTTCTAGTTGCGGAGTTTCTAGTTGCGGAGTTTCTAGTTGTGGAGTTTCTAGTTGCGGAGTTTTCTAGTTGCGGAGTCTGTAGTTGTGGAGTTTCTAGTTGTGGAATTTCTAGTTACGGAGTTTCTAGTTGTTGAGCTTTTAGTTGAGGAGTCTCTAGTTGTTGAGTCTCTAGTTGTGGAATTTCTAGTTGTGGAGTTTCTAGTTGTGGAGTTTCTAGTTGTGGAATTTCAAGTTGTGGAGTCTCTAGTGGCGGAGTGAGTTTCTAGTTGCGGAGTTTCTGTTTGTGGAGTTTCTAGTTGTGGAGTTTCTAGTTGTGGAGTTTCTAGTTGTGGAGTTTCTAGTGTTTGAATTTCTAGTTGCCGAGTTCTTTAGTTGCGAAGTCTCAAGTTGTGGAGTTTCTAGCTGTGAAGTTTCTAGTTGCGGAGTTTCTAGTTGCGGAGTTTCTAGTTGTGGAGTTTTTAGTTGAGGAGTCTCTGGTTGTGGGGTCTCTAGTTGTGGAGTTTCTAGTTGTGGAGTCTCTAGTTGGGGAGTTTCGAGTTGTGGAGTTTCTAGCTGTGGAGTTTTTCGTCGCGGAGTTTCTAGTTGCAGAGTTTCTAGTAGCGGAGTTTTCTAGTTGTGGAGATTCTAGTGGCGGAGTTTCTAGTTGCGGAGTTTCAAGTTGTGGAGTTTCTAGTTGTGGACTTTCTAGCTGTGGAGTTTCTAGTTGCGGAGTTTTCAGTTTTTGAGTTTCTGGTTGTGGAGTTTCTAGTTCTGGAGTCTGTAGTTGTGGAGTATCTATTTGTTGGGTTTAAAGTTGTGGAGTTTCTAGTTGTGGAGTTTCCAGTTGTTGAGTTTCTAGTAGTTGAGTTTCTAGTTGCCGAGTTTCTAGTTGCGAAATCTCAAGTCGTGGAGTTTCTAGCTGTGGAGTTTCTAGTTGCGGAGTTTCTAGTTGCGGAGTTTCTAGTTGCAGAGTTTCTAGTTGTGGACTTTCTAGCTGTGGAGTTTCTAGTTGCGGAGTTTTTAGTTGTGGAGTTTCTGGTTGTGGAGTTTCTAGTTCTGGAGTCTGTAGTTGTGGAGTATCTATTTGTTGGGTTTAAAGTTGTGGAGTTTCTAGTTGTGGAGTTTCCAGTTGTTGAGTTTCTAGTAGTTGAGTTTCTAGTTGCCGAGTTTCTAGTTGCGAAATCTCAAGTCGTGGAGTTTCTAGCTGTGGAGTTTCTAGTTGCGGAGTTTCTAGTTGCGGAGTTTCTAGTTGTGGATTTTGTAGTTGTGGAGTATATAGTTGTGGTGTTTCAAGTTGTGGAGTTTCTAGTTGCGGAGTTTCTAGTTGCAGAGTTTCTAGTTCCGGAGTTTTCTAGTTGTGAAGTTTCTAGTTGCGGAGTTTCTCGTTGTGGAGCTTCAAGTTGTGGAGTTTCTCGTTGTGGAGTTTCTAGTTGTGGAGTTTGTAGTTGTGGAGTATCTAGTTGTGGACTTTCAAGTTGTGGAGTTTCTAGTTGTGGAGTTCCTAGTTGTTAATTTTCTAGCTGTGGAGTTTCTATTTGCGGAGTTTCTAGCTGCAGAGTTTCTAGTTGTGGATTTTCAAGCTGTGGAATTTCTGGTTGCAGAGTTTTAAGTTGCGGTGTTTCTAGTTGTGGAGTTTCTAGTTGTTGAGTTTCTAGTTGCCGAGTTCTTTAGTTGCGAAGTCTCAAGTTGTAGAGTTTCTAGCTGTGGAGTTTCTAGTTGCGGAGTTTCTAGTTGCGGAGTTTCTAGTTGCGGAATTTCTAGTTGCGGAGTTTCTAGTTGTGAAGTTTTAGTTGTGGAGTCTCTAGTTGTGGAGTTTCTTGTTGTTGATTTTCTATCTGTGGAGTTTCTATTTGCGGAGTTTCTAGTTGCAGAGTTTCTAGTTGTGGATTTTCTAGCTGTGGAATTTCTGCTTGCAGAGTTTTTAGTTGCGGTGTTTCTAGTTGCGGAGTTTCTAGTTGTTGAGTTTGTAGTTGCCGAGTTCTTTAGTTGCGAAGTCTCAAGTTGTAGAGTTTCTAGCTGTGGAGTTTCTAGTTGCGGAGTTTCTAGTTGTGGATTTTTTAGTTGTGGAGTCTCTAGTTGTGGACTTTCTAGTTGTGGAGTGTCTACTTGTTGAGTTTCTAGTTGTGGAGTTTCTATTTGTTGTTTTTAGTTTTCGAGTTTGTAGTTGTAGATTTTCTAGTTGCAGAGTTCCTAGTTTTCGAGTATCTAGTTGCGGAGTCTCTAATTGTGCAGTCTCTAGTTTTGGAGTCTCTAGTTGTGGAGTTTCTGTTTGTGGAGTTTATAGTTGTGGAATTTCTAATTGTGGAGATTCTACTTGCGGAGTTTCTAGTTGTGGAGTTTCTTGTTGTGGAGTTTTAGTTGTGGAGTTTAAAGTTGTGGAATTTATAGGTGTGGAGTTTCTAGTTGTGGAGTTTCTAGTTTTCGGGTTTCTAATTACGGAGTTTCTAGTTGTGGAGTTTCTAGTTGTGGAGTTTCTAGTTGTGGAGCTTTTAGTTGAGTTGTGGAGCTCTAGTTGTGGAGTTTCTAGTTGTGGAGTGTCTACTTGTGGAGTTTCTAGTTGTGGAGTTTCTAGCTGTGGAGTTTCTAGTTGCAGGGTTTCTAGTTTCGGAGTTTTCTAGTTGTGGAGTTTCTAGTTGCGGAGTTTCTAGTTGCGGAGTTTCAAGTTGTGGAGTTTATAGTTGTGGAGTTTCTAGTTGTGGAGTTTTTAGTTGTGGAGTTTCTACTTGAGTTTATAGTTGCGGATTTTCTAGTTGCAGAGTTTTAAGTTGTCGAGTTTCTAGTTGCGGAGTCTGTAGTTGTGGAGTTTCTAGTTGCAGAGTTTCTAGCTGTGGAGTTTCTAGTTGCGGAGTCTCTAGTTGTGCAGTCTCTGGTTTTGGAGTCTCTGGTTGTGGAGTTTCTAGTTGTGGAGTTTCTAGCTGTGGAGTTTCAAGTTGCGGAGTCTCTAGTTGTGCAGTCTCTAGCTGTGGAGTCTCTGGCTGTGGAGTTTCTAGTTGTGGAGTTTCTAGTTGTGGAGTTTCTATTTGCTGAGTCTCTAGTTGTGCAGTCTCTGGTTTTGGAGTCTCTGGTTGTGGAGTTTCTAGTTGTGGAGTTTCTAGCTGTGGAGTTTCAAGTTGCGGAGTCTCTAGTTGTGCAGTCTCTAGCTGTGGAGTCTCTGGCTGTGGAGTTTCTAGTTGTGGAGTTTCTAGTTGCGGAGTTTCTATTTGCTGAGTTTCTTGTTGCGGAGTTTCTAGTTGTGGATTTTCTGGCTGTGGAGTTTCTAGTTGCGGAGTTTCTAGTTGTGGAGTTTCTAGTTGTGAGGTTTTTAGTTGTTGAGTTTCTAGTTTTCGAGTTTCTAGTTGTGGAGTTTCTAGTTGTGCAGTTTTAGTTGTGGAGTCTCTAGTTGTGGAGTTTCTTGTTGTTGATTTTCTATCTGTGGAGTTTCTATTTGCGGAGTTTCTAGTTGCAGAGTTTCTAGTTGTGGACATTCTAGCTGTGGAGTTTCTAGTTGCGGAGTTTTTAGTTGTGGAGTTTCTGGTTGTGGAGTTTCTAGTTCTGGAGTCTGTAGTTGTGGAGTATCTATTTGTTGGGTTTAAAGTTGTGGAGTTTCTAGTTGTGGAGTTTCCAGTTGTTGAGTTTCTAGTAGTTGAGTTTCTAGTTGCCGAGTTTCTAGTTGCGAAATCTCAAGTCGTGGAGTTTCTAGCTGTGGAGTTTCTAGTTGCGGAGTTTCTAGTTGCGGAGTTTCTAGTTGTGGATTTTGTAGTTGTGGAGTATATAGTTGTGGTGTTTCAAGTTGTGGAGTTTCTAGTTGCGGAGTTTATAGTTGCAGAGTTTCTAGTTCCGGAGTTTTCTAGTTGTGAAGTTTCTAGTTGCGGAGTTTCTCGTTGTGGAGCTTCAAGTTGTGAAGTTTCTCGTTGTGGAGTTTCTAGTTGTGGAGTTTGTAGTTGTGGAGTATCTAGTTGTGGACTTTCAAGTTGTGGAGTTTCTAGTTGTGGAGTTTCTAGTTGTTAATTTTCTAGCTGTGGAGTTTCTATTTGCGGAGTTTCTAGCTGCAGAGTTTCTAGTTGTGGATTTTCTAGCTGTGGAATTTCTGCTTGCAGAGTTTTTAGTTGCGGTGTTTCTAGTTGCGGAGTTTCTAGTTGTTGAGTTTGTAGTTGCCGAGTTCTTTAGTTGCGAAGTCTCAAGTTGTAGAGTTTCTAGCTGTGGAGTTTCTAGTTGCGGAGTTTCTAGTTGTGGATTTTTTAGTTGTGGAGTCTCTAGTTGTGGACTTTCTAGTTGTGGAGTGTCTACTTGTTGAGTTTCTAGTTGTGGAGTTTCTATTTGTTGTTTTTAGTTTTCGAGTTTGTAGTTGTAGATTTTCTAGTTGCAGAGTTCCTAGTTTTGGAGTATCTAGTTGCGGGGTCTCTAATTGTGCAGTCTCTAGTTTTGGAGTCTCTAGTTGTGGAGTTTCTGGTTGTGGAGTTTATAGTTGTGGAATTTCTAATTGTGGAGATTCTACTTGCGGAGTTTCTAGTTGTGGAGTTTCTTGTTGTGGAGTTTTATTTGTGGAGTTTAAAGTTGTGGAATTTATAGGTGTGGAGTTTCTAGTTGTGGAGTTTCTAGTTTTCGGGTTTCTAATTACGGAGTTTCTAGTTGTGGAGTTTCTAGTTGTGGAGTTTCTAGTTGTGGAGCTTTTAGTTGAGTTGTGGAGCTCTAGTTGTGGAGTTTCTAGTTGTGGAGTGTCTACTTGTGGAGTTTCTAGTTGTGGAGTTTCTAGCTGTGGAGTTTCTAGTTGCAGGGTTTCTAGTTTCGGAGTTTTCTAGTTGTGGAGTTTCTAGTTGCGGAGTTTCTAGTTGCGGAGTTTCAAGTTGTGGAGTTTCTAGTTGTGGAGTTTCTAGTTGTGGAGTTTTTAGTTGTGGAGTTTCTACTTGAGTTTATAGTTGCGGATTTTCTAGTTGCAGAGTTTTAAGTTGTCGAGTTCCTAGTTGCGGAGTCTGTAGTTGTGGAGTTTCTAGTTGCGGAGTTTCTAGCTGTGGAGTTTCTAGTTGCGGAGTCTCTAGTTGTGCAGTCTCTGGTTTTGGAGTCTCTGGTTGTGGAGTTTCTAGTTGTGGAGTTTCTAGCTGTGGAGTTTCAAGTTGCGGAGTCTCTAGTTGTGCAGTCTCTAGCTGTGGAGTCTCTGGCTGTGGAGTTTCTAGTTGTGGAGTTTCTAGTTGTGGAGTTTCTATTTGCTGAGTCTCTAGTTGTGCAGTCTCTGGTTTTGGAGTCTCTGGTTGTGGAGTTTCTAGTTGTGGAGTTTCTAGCTGTGGAGTTTCAAGTTGCGGAGTCTCTAGTTGTGCAGTCTCTAGCTGTGGAGTCTCTGGCTGTGGAGTTTCTAGTTGTGGGGTTTCTAGTTGCGGAGTTTCTATTTGCTGAGTTTCTTATTGCGGAGTTTCTAGTTGTGGATTTTCTGGCTGTGGAGTTTCTAGTTGCGGAGTTTCTAGTTGTGGAGTTTCTAGTTGTGAGGTTTTTAGTTGTTGAGTTTCTAGTTTTCGAGTTTCTAGTTGTGGAGTTTCTAGTTGTGCAGTTTTAGTTGTGGAATCTCTAGTTGTGGAGTTTCTTGTTGTTGATTTTCTATCTGTGGAGTTTCTATTTGCGGAGTTTCTAGTTGCAGAGTTTCTAGTTGTGGACATTCTAGCTGTGGAGTTTCTAGTTGCGGAGTTTTTAGTTGTGGAGTTTCTGGTTGTGGAGTTTCTAGTTCTGGAGTCTGTAGTTGTGGAGTATCTATTTGTTGGGTTTAAAGTTGTGGAGTTTCTAGTTGTGGAGTTTCCAGTTGTTGAGTTTCTAGTAGTGTAGTTTCTAGTTGCCGAGTTTCTAGTTGCGAAATCTCAAGTCGTGGAGTTTCTAGCTGTGGAGTTTCTAGTTGCGGAGTTTCTAGTTGTGGATTTTGTAGTTGTGGAGTATATAGTTGTGGTGTTTCAAGTTGTGGAGTTTCTAGCTGTGGAGTTTCTAGTTGCAGGGTTTCTAGTTTCGGAGTTTTCTAGTTGTGGAGTTTCTAGTTGCGGAGTTTCTAGTTGCGGAGTTTCAAGTTGTGGAGTTTCTAGTTGTGGAGTTTCTAGTTGTGGAGTTTTTAGTTGTGGAGTTTCTACTTGAGTTTATAGTTGCGGATTTTCTAGTTGCAGAGTTTTAAGTTGTCGAGTTTCTAGTTGCGGAGTCTCTAGTTGTGGAGTTTCTAGTTTCGGAGTCTCTAGTTGTGCAGTCTCTGGTTTTGGAGTCTCTGGTTGTGGAGTTTCTAGTTGTGGAGTTTCTAGCTGTGGAGTTTCAAGTTGCGGAGTCTCTAGTTGTGCAGTCTCTAGCTGTGGAGTCTCTGGCTGTGGAGTTTCTAGTTGTGGAGTTTCTAGTTGTGGAGTTTCTATTTGCTGAGTCTCTAGTTGTGCAGTCTCTGGTTTTGGAGTCTCTGGTTGTGGAGTTTCTAGTTGTGGAGTTTCTAGCTGTGGAGTTTCAAGTTGCGGAGTCTCTAGTTGTGCAGTCTCTAGCTGTGGAGTCTCTGGCTGTGGAGTTTCTAGTTGTGGAGTTTCTAGTTGCGGAGTTTCTATTTGCTGAGTTTCTTGTTGCGGAGTTTCTAGTTGTGGATTTTGTGGCTGTGGAGTTTCTAGTTGCGGAGTTTCTAGTTGTGGAGTTTCTAGTTGTGAGGTTTTCAGTTGTTGAGTTTCTAGTTTTTGAGTTTCTAGTTGTGGAGTCTCTAGTTGTGGAGTTTCTAGTTGTGGAGTTTCTAGTTGCGAAGTCTCAAGTTGTTGAGTTTCTAGTTGTGGAGTTTCTAGTTCTGGGGTTCGTAGTTGTGGGGTTCGTAGTTGTGCAGTTTCTAGTTGTGGAGTATCTACTTGTGGAGTTTCCATTTGTGGTGTTTCTAGCTGTGGAGTTTCTAGTTGTTGAGTTTCTAGTAGTTGAGTTTCCAGTTGCCGAGTATCTAGTTGCGAAATCTCAAGTCGGGGAGTTTCTAGCTGTGGAGTTTCTAGTTGCGGAGTTTCTAGTTGCGGAGTTTCTAGTTGTGGATTTTGTAGTTGTGGAGTATATAGTTGTGTTGTTTCAAGTTGTGGAGTTTCTAGTTGCGGAGTTTCTAGTTGCAGAGTTTCTCGTTCCGGAGTTTTCTAGTTGTGGAGTTTCTAGTTGTGGATTTTCTAGCTGTGGAGTTTCTAGTTGCGGAGTTTCTAGTTGTGGGGTTCGTAGTTGTGGAGTTCGTAGTTGTGGAGTTTCTAGTTGTGAAGTCTCTAGTTAGGGAGTTTCCAGTTGTGGAGTTTCTAGCTGTGGAGTTTTTCGTTGCGGAGTTTCTAGTTGCAGAGTTTCTAGTAGCGGAGTTTTCTAGTTGTGGAGATTCTAGTGGCGGAGTTTCTAGTTGCGGAGTTTCAAGTTGTGGAGTTTCTAGTTGTGGATTTTCTAGCTGTGGAGTTTCTAGTTGCGGAGTTTTTAGTTGCGGAGTTTCTGGTTGTGGAGTTTCTAGTTCTGGAGTCTGTAGTTGTGGAGTATCTATTTGTTGGGTTTCAAGTTGTGGAGTTTCTAGTTGTGGAGTTTCTAGTTGTTGAGTTTCTAGTAGTTGAGTTTCCAGTTGCCGAGTTTCTAGTTGCGAAATCTCAAGTCGTGGAGTTTCTAGCTGTGGAGTTTCTAGTTGAGGATTTTCTAGTTGCGGAGTTTCTAGTTGTGGATTTTGTAGTTGTGGAGTATATAGTTGTGGTGTTTCAAGTTGTGGAGTTTCTAGTTGCGGAGTTTCTAGTTGCAGAGTTTCTAGTTCCGGAGTTTTCTAGTTGTTGAGTTTCTAGTTGCGGAGTTTCTATCTGTGGAGTTTCTAATTGCGGAGTTTCTAGTTGCAGAGTTTCTAGTTGTGGATTTTCTAGCTGTGGAATTTCTCCTTGCAGAGTTTTTAGTTGCGGTGTTTTTGTTGTGGAGTTTCTAGTTGTTGAGTTTCTAGTTGCCGAGTTCTTTAGTTGCGAAGTCTCAAGTTGTAGAGTTTCTAGCTGTGGAGTTTCTAGTTGCGGAGTTTCTAGTTGTGGATTTTTTAGTTGTGGAGTCTCTAGTTGTGGAGTTTCTAGTTGTGGAGTTTCTATTTTTAGTTTTTAGTTTTCGAATTTGTAGTTGTAGATTTTCTAGTTACAGAGTTCCTAGTTTTGGAGTATCTAGTTGCGGAGTCTCTAATTGTGCAGTCTCTAGTTTTGGAGTCTCTAGTTGTGGAGTTTCTGGTTGTGGAGTTTTTAGTTGTGGAATTTCTAACTGTGGAGATTCTAGTTTGGGAGTTTCTAGTTGTGGAGTTTCTAGTTGTGAGGTTCGTAGTTGTGGAGTTTCTAGTTGTCGAGTTTCTAGTTGTGGATTGTCTAGCTGTGGAGTTTCTAGTTGCGGAGTTTCCAGTTGTGGAGTTTGTAGTTGTGGAGTATCTATTTGTTGGGTTTCAAGTTGTGGAGTTTCTAGTTGTGAAGTTTCTAGTTGTGGATTTTCTAGTAGTTGAGTTTCTAGTTGCCAAGTATCTAGTTGCGAAGTCTCAGGTCGTGGAGTTTTTAGCTGTGGAGTTTCTAGTTGCGGAGCTTCTATTTGCGGAGTTTCTAGTTGCGGAGCTTCTAGTTGTGGAATTTGTAGTTATGGAATATATAGTTGTGGTGTTTCAAGTTGTGGAGTTTCTAGTGGCGGAGTTTCTAGTTGCAGAGTTTTTAGTTGCGGAGTTTCTAGTTGTGGACTTTCTAGCTGTGGAGTTTCTAGTTGCGGAGTTTTTAGTTGTGGAGTTTCTGGTTGTGGAGTTTCTAGTTCTGGAGTCTGTAGTTGTGGAGTATCTATTTGTTGGGTTTAAAGTTGTGGAGTTTCTAGTTCTGGAGTTTCCAGTTGTTGAGTTTCTAGTAGTTGAGTTTCTAGTTGCCGAGTTTCTAGTTGCGAAGTCTCAAGTCGTGGAGTTTCTAGCTGCGGAGTTTCTAGTTGCGGAGCTTCTAGTGGCGGAGTTTCTAGTTGTGGAATTTGTAGTTGTGGAGTATCTAGTTTTGGTGTTTCAAGTTGTGGAGTTTCTAGCTGTGGAGTTTCTAGTTGCGGGGTTTCTAGTTGCAGAGTTTCTAGTTGCGGAGTTTCTAGTTGGGGAGTTTCTAGTTGTGGAGTTTCTAGTTGTTGAGTTTCTAGTGGCCGAGTTCTTTAGTTGCGAAGTCTCAAGTTGTGGAGTTTCTAGCTGTGGAATTTCTAGTTGTTGAGTTTCTAGATCCGGAGTTTCTAGTTGTGGAGTTTTTAGCTGTGGAGTCTCTAGTTGTGGAGTCTCTAGTTGTGGAGTTTCTAGTTGTGGAGTGTCTACTTGTGGAGTTTCTAGTTGTGGAGATTCTAGTTGTAGAGTTTCTATTTGTAGTTTTTATTTTTCGAGTTTGTAGTTGTAGATTTTCTAGTTGCAGAGTTCCTAAATGTGGAGTTTCTAGTTGTGGAGTTTCTTGTTGGGGTGTTTCTAGTTGTGAAGTTTCTAATTGTGGATTTTCTAGTTGCGGAGTTTCTAGTTGCGAAGTTTCTAGTTGGGGAGTTTCTACTTGAATTTATAGTTGTGGATTTTCTGGTTCCACAGTTTCGAGTTGCAAAGTTTCAAGTTGTCGAGTTTGTAGTTGCGGAGTCGCTAGTTGTGGAGTTTCTAGTTGCGGAGTTGCTAGCTGTGGAGTTTCTAGTTGCGGAGTCTCTAATTGTGCAGTCTCTAGTTTTGGAGTTTCTAGTAGTTGAGTTTCTAGTTGCCGAGTTTCTAGTTGCGTAATCTCAAGTCGTGGAGTTTCTAGCTGTGGAGTTTCTAGTTGCGGAGTTTCTAGTTGCGGAGTTTCTGGTTGTGGAGTTTATAGTTGTGGAATTTCTAACTGTGGAGATTCTAGTTGCGGAGTTTCTAGTTGCAGAGTTTCTAGTTGCGGAGTTTCTTGTTGCAGAGTTTGTAGTTGTTGAGTTTCTAGTTGTGAAGTTTTAGTTGGGGAGTTTCAAGTTGTGGAATTCATAGGTGTGGAGTTTCTAGTTGTGGAGTTTCTAGTTTTCGAGTTTCTAGTTACGGAGTTTCTAGTTGTGGAGTTTTTAGTTGTGGAGCTTTTAGTTGAGGAGTCTCTAGTTGTTGAGTCTCTAGTTGTGGAAGTTCTAGGTGTGGAGTTTCTAGTTGCGGAGATTCTTGTTGCGGAGTTTCTAGATGTGGAGTTTCTAGTTGTGGAGTTTCTGGCTGTGGAGTTTATAGTTGCGGAGTTTCTAGTATCGGAGTTTCTAGTTGTGGAGTTTCTAGTTGTAGAGTTTCTAGTTGCGAAGTCTCAAGTTGTGGAGTTTCTAGTTGTGGAGTTTCTAGTGGCGGAGTTTCTAGTTGCAGAGTTTCTAGTTGCGGAGTTTTCTAGTTGTGGAGTTTCTAGTTGTGGAGTTTCAAGTTGCGGAGTTTCTCGTTGTGGAGCTTCAAGTTGTGGAGTTTCTCGTTGTGGAGTTTCTAGTTGTGGAGTTTGTAGTTGTGGAGTATCTAGTTGTTGGGTTTAAAGTTGTGGAGTTTCTAGTTGTGGAGTTTCCAGTTGTTGAGTTTCTAGTAGTTGAGTTTCTAGTTGCCGAGTTTCTAGTTGCGTAATCTCAAGTCGTGGAGTTTCTAGCTGTGGAGTTTCTAGTTGCGGAGTTTCTAGTTGCGGAGTTTCTGGTTGTGGAGTTTATAGTTGTGGAATTTCTAACTGTGGAGATTCTACTTGCGCAGTTTCTAGTTCTGGAGTTTCTTGTTGTGGAGTTTTAGTTGTGGAGTTTAAAGTTGTGGAATTTATAGGTGTGGAGTTTCTAGTTGTGGAGTTTCTAGTTGTGGAGCTTTTAGTTGAGTTGTGGAGCTCTAGTTGTGGAGTTTCTAGTTGTGGAGTGTCTACTTGTGGAGTTTCAAGTTGTGGAGTTTCTAGCTGTGGAGTTTCTAGTTGCAGGGTTTCTAGTTTCGGAGTTTTCTAGTTGTGGAGTTTCTAGTTGCGGAGTTTCTAGTTGCGGAGTTTCAAGTTGTGGAGTTTCTAGTTGTGGAGTTTCTAGTTGTCGAGTTTTTAGTTGTGGAGTTTCTACTTGAGTTTATAGTTGCGGATTTTCTAGTTGCAGAGTTTTAAGTTGTCGAGTTTCTAGTTGCGGAGTCTCTAGTTGTGGAGTTTCTAGCTGTGGAGTTTCTAGTTGCGGAGTCTCTAGTTGCGCAGTCTCTGGTTTTGGAGTCTCTGGTTGTGGAGTTTCTAGTTGTGGAGTTTCTAGCTGTGGAGTTTCAAGTTGCGGAGTCTCTAGTTGTGCAGTCTCTAGCTGTGGAGTCTCTGGCTGTGGAGTTTCTAGTTGTGGAGTTTCTAGTTGTGGAGTTTCTATTTGCTGAGTCTCTAGTTGTGCAGTCTCTCGTTTTGGAGTCTCTGGTTGTGGAGTTTCTAGTTGTGGAGTTTCTAGCTGTGGAGTTTCAAGTTGCGGAGTCTCTAGTTGTGCAGTCTCTAGCTGTGGAGTCTCTGGCTGTGGAGTTTCTAGTTGTGGAGTTTCTACTTGTGGAGTTTCTATTTGCTGAGTTTCTTGTTGCGGAGTTTCTAGTTGTGGATTTTCTGGCTGTGGAGTTTCTAGTTGCGGAGTTTGTAGTTGTGGAGTTTCTAGTTGTGAGGTTTTTAGTTGTTGAGTTTCTAGTTTTCGAGTTTCTAGTTGTGGAGTCTCTAGTTGTGGAGTTTCTAGTTGTGGAGTTTCTAGTTGCGAAGTCTCAAGTTGTTGAGTTTCTAGTTGTGGAGTTTCTAGTTGTGGGGTTCGTAGTTGTGCAGTTTCTAGTTGTGGAGTATCTACTTGTGGAGTTTCCATTTGTGGTGTTTCTAGCTGTGGAGTTTCTAGTTGCGGAGTTTCTAGATGCAGAGTTTCTAGTTGCGGAGTTTTCTAGTTGTGGAGATTCTAGTGGCGGAGTTTCTAGTTGCGGAGTTCCAAGTTGTGGAGTTTCTTGTTGTGGAGTTTCTAGTTGTGGAATTTGTAGTTGTGGAGTATATAGCTGTGGTGTTTCAAGTTGTGGAGATTCTAGTGGCGGAGTTTCTAGTTGCGGAGTTCCAAGTTGTGGAGTTTCTTGTTGTGGAGTTTCTAGTTGTGGAATTTGTAGTTGTGGAGTATATAGCTGTGGTGTTTCAAGTTGTGGAGTTTCTAGTGGCGGAGTTTCTAGTTGTAGAGTTTCTAGTTGCGGAGTTTTCTAGTTGTGGAGTTTCTAGTTGCGGAGTTTCTAGTTGCGGAGCTTCAAGTTGTGGAGTTTCTAGTTGTGGAGTTTCTAGTTGTGGAGTTTGTAGTTGTGGAGTATCTAGTTGTGGGCTTTCAAGTTGTGGAGTTTCTAGTTGTTGAGTCTCTAGTTGTGGAATTTCTAGTTGTGGAGTTTCTAGTTGTGGAGTTTCTAGTTGTGGAATTTCAAGTTGTGGAGTCTCTGGTGGCGGATTGAGTTACTAGTTGCGTAGTTTCTGTTTGTGGAGTTTCTAGTTGCGGAGCCAGTAGTTGTGGAGTTTCTAGTTGTGGAGTTTCTAGTGTTTGAATTTCTAGTTGCCGAATTCTTTAGTTGCGAAGTCTCAAGTTGTGGAGTTTCTAGCTGTGAAGTTTCTAGTTGCGGAGTTTCTAGTTGCGGAGTTTCTAGTTGTGGAGTTTTTAGTTGAGGAGTCTCTAGTTGTGGGGTCTCTAGTTGTGGAGTTTCTAGTTGTGGAGTGTCTACTTGTGGAGTTTCTAGTTGTGTAGTTTCTAGTTGTGGAGTTTCTAGTCGTGGAGTCTGTAGTTGAGGAGTAGCTATTTGTTGGGTTTCAAGTTATGGAGTTTTTGGCTGTGGAGTTTCTAGTTGTGGAGTTTCTAGTTGTTGAGTTTCTAGTTGCCGAGCTTCTAGTTGCGAAGTCTCAAGTCGTGGAGTTTCTAGCTGCGGAGTTTCTAGTTGCGGAGCTTCAAGTGGCGGAGTTTCTAGTTGTGGAATTTGTAGTTGTGGAGTATCTAGTTTTGGTGTTTCAGGTTGTGGAGTTTCTAGCTGTGGAGTTTCTAGTTGCGGAGTTTCTAGTTGCAGAGTTTCTAGTTGCGGAGTTTCTAGTTGCGGAGTTTCTAGTTGTGGAGTTTCTAGTTGTTGAGTTTCTAGTGGCCGAGTTCTTTAGTTGCGAAGTCTCAAGTTGTGGAGTTTCTAGCTGTGGAATTTCTAGTTGTTGAGTTTCTAGATCCGGAGTTTCTAGTTGTGGAGTTTTTAGCTGTGGAGTCTCTAGTTGTGGAGTCTCTAGTTGTGAAGTTTCTAGTTGTGGAGTGTCTACTTGTGGAGTTTCTAGTTGTGGAGATACTAGTTGTAGAGTTTCTATTTGTAGTTTTTATTTTTCGAGTTTGTAGTTGTAGATTTTCTAGTTGCAGAGTTCCTAAATGTGGAGTTTCTAGTTGTGGAGTTTCTTGTTGGGGTGTTTCTAGTTGTGAAGTTTCCAATTGTGGATTTTCTAGTTGCGGAATTTCTAGTTGCGAAGTTTCTAGTTGGGGAGTTTCTACTTGAATTTATAGTTGTGGATTTTCTAGTTCCACAGTTTCGAGTTGCAAAGTTTCAAGTTGTCGAGTTTGTAGTTGCGGAGTCGCTAGTTGTGGAGTTTCTAGTTGTGGAGTTGCTAGCTGTGGAGTTTCTAGTTGCGGAGTCTCTAATTATGCAGTCTCTAGTTTTGGAGTCTCTATTTGTGGAGTTTCTGGTTGTGGAGTTTATAGTTGTGGAGTTTCTAGCTGTGGAGATTCTAGTTGCGGAGTTTCTAGTTGCAGAGTTTCTAGCTGCGGAGTTTCTTGTTGCAGAGTTTGTAGTTGTGGAGTTTCTAGTTGTGAAGTTTTAGTTGCGGAGTTTCAAGTTGTGGAATTCATAGGTGTTGAGTTTCTAGTTGTGGAGTTTCTAGTTTTCGAGTTTCTAGTTACGGAGTTTCTAGTTGTGGAGTTTTTAGTTGTGGAGCTTTTAGTTGAGGAGTCTCTAGTTGTTGAGTCTCTAGTTGTGGAAGTTCTAGTTGTGGAGTTTCTAGTTGCGGAGTTTCTTGTTGCGGAGTTTCTAGATGTGGAGTTTCTAGTTGTGGAGTTTCTGGCTGTGGAGTTTATAGTTGCGGAGTTTCTAGTATCGGAGTTTCTAGTTGTGGAGTTTCCAGTTGTGGAGTTTCTAGTTGTAGAGTTTCTAGTTGCGAAGTCTCAAGTTGTGGAGTTTCTAGTTGTGGAGTTTCTAGTGGCGGAGTTTCTAGTTGCAGAGTTTCTAGTTGCGGAGTTTTCTAGTTGTGGAGTTTCTAGTGGCGGAGTTTTTTGTTGCGGAGCTTCAAGTTGTGGAGTTTCTAGTTGTGGAGTTTCTAGTTGTGGAGTTTGTAGTTGTGGAGTATCTAGTTGTGGGCTTTCAAGTTGTGGAGTTTCTAGTTGTGGAGTTCTAGTTGCGGAGTTTTCTAGTCGCGGAGTCTGTAGTTGTGGAGTTTCTAGTTGTGGAATTTCTAGTTACGGAGTTTCTAGTTGTGGAGCTTTTAGTTGAGTAGTCTCTAGTTGTTGAGTCTCTAGTTGTGGAATTTCTAGTTGTGGAGTTTCTAGTTGTGGAGTTTCTAGTTGTGGAATTTCAAGTTGTGGAGTCTCTAGTGGCGGAGTGAGTTTCTAGTTGCGGAGTTTCTGGTTGTGGAGTTTCTAGTTGCGGAGCCAGTAGTTGTGGAGTTTCTAGTTTGGAGTTTCTAGTTGTGGAGTTTCTAGTGTTTGAATTTCTAGTTGCCGAGTTCTTTAGTTGCGAAGTCTGAAGTTGTGGAGTTTCTAGCTGTGAAGTTTCTAGTTGCGGAGTTTCTAGTTGCGGAGTTTCTAGTTGTGGAGTTTTTAGTTGAGGAGTCTCTAGTTGTGGAGTCTCTAGTTGTTGAGTTTCTAGTTGCCGAGTTTCTAGTTGCGAAGTCTCAAGTCGTGGAGTTTCTAGCTGCGGAGTTTCTAGTTGCGGAGCTTCTAGTGGCGGAGTTTCTAGTTGTGTAATTTGTTGTTGTCGAGTATCTAGATTTGGTGTTTCAAGTTGTGGAGTTTCTCGCTGTGGAGTTTCTAGTTGCGGAGTTTCTAGTTGCAGAGTTTCTAGTTGCGGAGTTTCTAGTTGTGGAGTTTCTAGTTGTTGAGTTTCTAGTCACCGAGTTCTTTAGTTGCGAAGTCTCAAGTTGTGGAGTTTCTAGCTGTGGAATTTCTAGTTGTTGAGTTTCTAGTTGCGGAGTTTCTAGTTGTGGAGTTTTTAGCTGTGGAGTATCTAGTTGTGGAGTCTCTAGTTGTGGAGTTTCTAGTTGTGGAGTGTCTACTTGTGGAGTTTCTAGTTGTGGAGTTTCTAGTTGTGGAGTTTCTAGTTGTAGTTTTTATTTTTCGAGTTTGTAGTTGTAGATTTTCTAATTGCAGAGTTCCTAGTTGTGGAGTTTCTAGTTGTGGAGTTTCTTGTTGGGGAGTTTCTAGTTGTGAAGTTTCTAATAGTGGATTTTCTAGTTGCGGAATTTCTAGTTGCGAAGTTTCTAGTTTGGGAGTTTCTACTTGAGTTTATAGCTGCGGATTTTCTAGTTCCACAGTTTCGAGTTGCAAAGTTTCAAGTTGTCGAGTTTGTAATTGCGGAGTCGCTAGTTGTGGAGTTTCTAGTTGCGGAGTTGCTAGCTGTGGAGTTTCTAGCTGCGGAGTCTCTAATTGTGAAGTCTCTAGTTTTGGAGTCTCTAGTTGTGGAGTTTCTAGTTGTGGAGTTTTTAGCTGTGGAGTCTCTAGTTGTGGAGTCTCTAGTTGTGGAGTTTCTAGTTGTGGAGTATCTACTTGTGGAGTTTCTAGTTGTGGAGATACTAGTTGTAGAGTTTCTATTTGTAGTTTTTATTTTTCGAATTTGTAGTTGTAGATTTTCTAGTTGCAGAGTTCCTAAATGTGGAGTTTCTAGTTGTGGAGTTTCTTGTTGGGGTGTTTCTAGTTGTGAAGTTTCCAATTGTGGATTTTCTAGTTGCGGAATTTCTAGTTGCGAAGTTTCTAGTTGGGGAGTTTCTACTTGAATTTATAGTTGTGGATTTTCTAGTTCCACAGTTTCGAGTTGCAAAGTTTCAAGTTGTCGAGTTTGTAGTTGCGGAGTCGCTAGTTGTGGAGTTTCTTGTTGCGGAGTTGCTAGCTGTGGAGTTTCTAGTTGCGGAGTCTCTAATTATGCAGTCTCTAGTTTTGGAGTCTCTATTTGTGGAGTTTCTAGTTGCGGAGTTTTCTAGTTGTGGAGTTTCTAGTGGCGGAGTTTCTAGTTGCGGAGCTTCAAGTAGTGGAGTTTCTAGTTGTGGAGTTTCTAGTTGTGGAGTTTGTAGTTGTGGAGTATCTAGTTGTGGGCTTTCAAGTTGTGGAGTTTCTAGTTGTGGAGTTCTAGTTGCGGAGTTTTCTAGTCGCGGAGTCTGTAGTTGTGGAGTTTCTAGTTGTGGAATTTCTAGTTACGGAGTTTCTAGTTGTGGAGCTTTTAGTTGAGTAGTCTCTAGTTGTTGAGTCTCTAGTTGTGGAATTTCTAGTTGTGGAGTTTCTAGTTGTGGAGTTTCTAGTTGTGGAATTTCAAGTTGTGGAGTCTCTAGTGGCGGAGTGAGTTTCTAGTTGCGGAGTTTCTGGTTGTGGAGTTTCTAGTTGCGGAGCCAGTAGTTGTGGAGTTTCTAGTTGTGGAGTTTCTAGTTGTGGAGTTTCTAGTGTTTGAATTTCTAGTTGCCGAGTTCTTTAGTTGCGAAGTCTGAAGTTGTGGAGTTTCTAGCTGTGAAGTTTCTAGTTGCGGAGTTTCTAGTTGCGGAGTTTCTAGTTGTGGAGTTTTTAGTTGAGGAGTCTCTAGTTGTGGAGTCTCTAGTTGTTGAGTTTCTAGTTGCCGAGTTTCTAGTTGCGAAGTCTCAAGTCGTGGAGTTTCTAGCTGCGGAGTTTCTAGTTGCGGAGCTTCTAGTGGCGGAGTTTCTAGTTGTGGAATTTGTAGTTGTGGAGTATCTAGATTTGGTGTTTCAAGTTGTGGAGTTTCTAGCTGTGGAGTTTCTAGTTGCGGAGTTTCTAGTTGCAGAGTTTCTAGTTGCGGAGTTTCTAGTTGTGGAGTTTCTAGTTGTTGAGTTTCTAGTCGCCGAGTTCTTTAGTTGCGAAGTCTCAAGTTGTGGAGTTTCTAGCTGTGGAATTTCTAGTTGTTGAGTTTCTAGTTGCGGAGTTTCTAGTTGTGGAGTTTTTAGCTGTGGAGTCTCTAGTTGTGGAGTCTCTAGTTGTGGAGTTTCTAGTTGTGGAGTGTCTACTTGTGGAGTTTCTAGTTGTGGAGTTTCTATTTGTAGTTTTTATTTTTCGAGTTTGTAGTTGTAGATTTTCTAATTGCAGAGTTCCTAGTTGTGGAGTTTCTTGTTGGGGAGTTTCTAGTTGTGAAATTTCTAATTGTGGATTTTCTAGTTGCGGAATTTCTAGTTGCGAAGTTTCTAGTTGGGGAGTTTCTACTTGAGTTTATAGCTGCGGATTTTCTAGTTCCACAGTTTCGAGTTGCAAAGTTTCAAGTGGTCGAGTTTGTAATTGCGGAGTCGCTAGTTGTGGAGTTTCTAGTTGCGGAGTTGCTAGCTGTGGAGTTTCTAGCTGCGGAGTCTCTAATTGTGCAGTCTCTAGTTTTGGAGTCTCTAGTTGTGGAGTTTCTAGTTGTGGAGTTTTTAGCTGTGGAGTCTCTAGTTGTGGAGTCTCTAGTTGTGGAGTTTCTAGTTGTGGAGTGTCTACTTGTGGAGTTTCTAGTTGTGGAGATACTAGTTGTAGAGTTTCTATTTGTAGTTTTTATTTTTCGAGTTTGTAGTTGTAGATTTTCTAGTTGCAGAGTTCCTAAATGTGGAGTTTCTAGTTGTGGAGTTTCTTGTTGGGGTGTTTCTAGTTGTGAAGTTTCCAATTGTGGATTTTCTAGTTGCGGAATTTCTAGTTGCGAAGTTTCTAGTTGGGGAGTTTCTACTTGAATTTATAGTTGTGGATTTTCTAGTTCCACAGTTTCGAGTTGCAAAGTTTCAAGTTGTCGAGTTTGTAGTTGCGGAGTCGCTAGTTGTGGAGTTTCTAGTTGCGGAGTTGCTAGCTGTGGAGTTTCTAGTTGCGGAGTCTCTAATTGTGCAGTCTCTAGTTTTGGAGTCTCTAGTTGTGGAGTTTCTAGTTGTGGAGTTTATAGATGTGGAGTTTCTAGCTGTGGAGATTCTAGTTGCGGAGTTTCTAGTTGCAGAGTTTCTAGTTGCGGAGTTTCTTGTTGCAGAGTTTCTAGTTGTGGAGTTTCTAGTTGTGAAGTTTTAGTTGTGGAGTTTCAAGTTGTGGAATTCATAGGTGTGGAGTTTCTAGTTGTGGAGTTTCTAGTTTTCGAGTTTCTAGTTACGGAGTTTCTAGTTGTGGAGTTTTTAGTTGTGGAGCTTTTAGTTCAGGAGTTTCTAGTTGTGGAGTTTCTAGTTGTTGAGTTTCTAGTCACCGAGTTCTTTAGTTGCGAAGTCTCTAGTTGTGGAGTCTCTAGTTGTGGAGTTTCTAGTTGTGGAGTGTCTACTTGTGGAGTTTCTAGTTGTGGAGATACTAGTTGTAGAGTTTCTATTTGTAGTTTTTATTTTTCGAATTTGTAGTTTTAGATTTTCTAGTTGCAGAGTTCCTAAATGTGGAGTTTCTAGTTGTGGAGTTTCTTGTTGGGGTGTTTCTAGTTGTGAAGTTTCCAATTGTGGATTTTCTAGTTGCGGAATTTCTAGTTGCGAAGTTTCTAGTTGGGGAGTTTCTACTTGAATTTATAGTTGTGGATTTTCTAGTTCCACAGTTTCGAGTTGCAAAGTTTCAAGTTGTCGAGTTTGTAGTTGCGGAGTCGCTAGTTGTGGAGTTTCTTGTTGCGGAGTTGCTAGCTGTGGAGTTTCTAGTTGCGGAGTCTCTAATTATGCAGTCTCTAGTTTTGGAGTCTCTATTTGTGGAGTTTCTAGTTGTGGAGTTTATAGTTGTGGAGTTTCTAGCTGTGGAGATTCTAGTTGCGGAGTTTCTAGTTGCAGAGTTTCTAGCTGCGGAGTTTCTTGTTGCAGAGTTTGTAGTTGTGGAGTTTCTAGTTGTGAAGTTTTAGTTGTGGAGTTTCAAGTTGTGGAATTCATAGGTGTGGAGTTTCTAGTTGTGGAGTTTCTAGTTTTCGAGTTTCTAGTTACGGAGTTTCTAGTTGTGGAGTTTTTAGTTGTGGAGCTTTTAGTTGAGGAGTCTCTAGTTGTGGAGTCTCTAGTTGTGGAAGTTCTAGGTGTGAAGTTTCTAGTTGCGGAGTTTCTTGTTGCGGAGTTTCTAGATGTGGAGTTTCTAGTTGTGGAGTTTCTGGCTGTGGAGTTTATAGTTGCGGAGTTTCTAGTATCGGAGTTTCTAGTTGTGGAGTTTCTAGTTGTAGAGTTTCTAGTTGCGAAGTCTCAAGTTGTGGAGTTTCTAGTTGTGGAGTTTCTAGTGGCGGAGTTTCTAGTTGCAGAGTTTCTAGTTGCGGAGTTTTCTAGTTGTGGAGTTTCTAGTGGCGGAGTTTCTAGTTGCGGAGCTTCAAGTTGTGGAGTTTCTAGTTGTGGAGTTTCTAGTTGTGGAGTTTGTAGTTGTGGAGTATCTAGTTGTGGGCTTTCAAGTTGTGGAGTTTCTAGTTGTGGAGTTCTAGTTGCGGAGTTTTCTAGTCGCGGAGTCTGTAGTTGTGGAGTTTCTAGTTGTGGAATTTCTAGTTACGGAGTTTCTAGTTGTGGAGCTTTTAGTTGAGTAGTCTCTAGTTGTTGAGTCTCTAGTTGTGGAATTTCTAGTTGTGGAGTTTCTAGTTGTGGAGTTTCTAGTTGTGGAATTTCAAGTTGTGGAGTCTCTAGTGGCGGAGTGAGTTTCTAGTTGCGGAGTTTCTGGTTGTGGAGTTTCTAGTTGCGGAGCCAGTAGTTGTGGAGTTTCTAGTTGTGGAGTTTCTAGTTGTGGAGTTTCTAGTGTTTGAATTTCTAGTTGCCGAGTTCTTTAGTTGCGAAGTCTGAAGTTGTGGAGTTTCTAGCTGTGAAGTTTCTAGTTGCGGAGTTTCTAGTTGCGGAGTTTCTAGTTGTGGAGTTTTTAGTTGAGGAGTCTCTAGTTGTGGAGTCTCTAGTTGTTGAGTTTCTAGTTGCCGAGTTTCTAGTTGCGAAGTCTCAAGTCGTGTAGTTTCTAGCTGCGGAGTTTCTAGTTGCGGAGCTTCTAGTGGCGGAGTTTCTAGTTGTGGAATTTGTAGTTGTGGAGTATCTAGATTTGGTGTTTCAAGTTGTGGAGTTTCTAGCTGTGGAGTTTCTAGTTGCGGAGTTTCTAGTTGCAGAGTTTCTAGTTGCGGAGTTTCTAGTTGTGGAGTTTCTAGTTGTTGAGTTTCTAGTCGCCGAGTTCTTTAGTTGCGAAGTCTCAAGTTGTGGAGTTTCTAGCTGTGGAATTTCTAGTTGTTGAGTTTCTAGTTGCGGAGTTTCTAGTTGTGGAGTTTTTAGCTGTGGAGTCTCTAGTTGTGGAGTCTCTAGTTGTGGAGTTTCTAGTTGTGGAGTGTCTACTTGTGGAGTTTCTAGTTGTGGAGTTTCTATTTGTAGTTTTTATTTTTCGAGTTTGTAGTTGTAGATTTTCTAATTGCAGAGTTCCTAGTTGTGGAGTTTCTTGTTGGGGAGTTTCTAGTTGTGAAATTTCTAATTGTGGATTTTCTAGTTGCGGAATTTCTAGTTGCGAAGTTTCTAGTTGGGGAGTTTCTACTTGAGTTTATAGCTGCGGATTTTCTAGTTCCACAGTTTCGAGTTGCAAAGTTTCGAGTGGTCGAGTTTGTAATTGCGGAGTCGCTAGTTGTGGAGTTTCTAGTTGCGGAGTTGCTAGCTGTGGAGTTTCTAGCTGCGGAGTCTCTAATTGTGCAGTCTCTAGTTTTGGAGTCTCTAGTTGTGGAGTTTCTAGTTGTGGAGTTTTTAGCTGTGGAGTCTCTAGTTGTGGAGTCTCTAGTTGTGGAGTTTCTAGTTGTGGAGTGTCTAGTTGTGGAGTGTCTACATGTGGAGTTTCTAGTTGTGGAGATACTAGTTGTAGAGTTTCTATTTGTAGTTTTTATTTTTCGAGTTTGTAGTTGTAGATTTTCTAGTTGCAGAGTTCCTAAATGTGGAGTTTCTAGTTGTGGAGTTTCTTGTTGGGGTGTTTCTAGTTGTGAAGTTTCCAATTGTGGATTTTCTAGTTGCGGAATTTCTAGTTGCGAAGTTTCTAGTTGGGGAGTTTCTACTTGAATTTATAGTTGTGGATTTTCTAGTTCCACAGTTTCGAGTTGCAAAGTTTCAAGTTGTCGAGTTTGTAGTTGCGGAGTCGCTAGTTGTGGAGTTTCTAGTTGCGGAGTTGCTAGCTGTGGAGTTTCTAGTTGCGGAGTCTCTAATTGTGCAGTCTCTAGTTTTGGAGTCTCTATTTGTGGAGTTTCTAGTTGTGGAGTTTATAGTTGTGGAGTTTCTAGCTGTGGAGATTCTAGTTGCGGAGTTTCTAGTTGCAGAGTTTCTAGCTGCGGAGTTTCTTGTTGCAGAGTTTGTAGTTGTGGAGTTTCTAGTTGTGAAGTTTTAGTTGTGGAGTTTCAAGTTGTGGAATTCATAGGTGTGGAGTTTCTAGTTGTGGAGTTTCTAGTTTTCGAGTTTCTAGTTACGGAGTTTCTAGTTGTGGAGTTTTTAGTTGTGGAGCTTTTAGTTGAGGAGTCTCTAGTTGTTGAGTCTCTAGTTGTGGAAGTTCTAGGTGTGGAGTTTCTAGTTGCGGAGTTTCTTGTTGCGGAGTTTCTAGATGTGGAGTTTCTAGTTGTGGAGTTTCTGGCTGTGGAGTTTATAGTTGCGGAGTTTCTAGTATCGGAGTTTCTAGTTGTGGAATTTCTAGTTGTGGAGTTTCTAGTTGTAGAGTTTCTAGTTGCGAAGTCTCAAGTTGTGGAGTTTCTAGTTGTGGAGTTTCTAGTGGCGGAGTTTCTAGTTGCAGAGTTTCATGTTTCGGAGTTTCTAGTTGTGGAGTTTGTAGTTGTGGAGTATCTAGTTGTGGGCTCTCAAGTTGTGGAGTTTCTAGTTGTGGAGTTCTAGTTGCGGAGTTTTCTAGTCGCGGAGTCTGTAGTTGTGGAGTTTCTAGTTGTGGAATTTCTAGTTACGGAGTTTCTAGTTGTGGAGCTTTTAGTTGAGTAGTCTCTAGTTGTTGAGTCTCTAGTTGTGGAATTTCTAGTTGTGGAGTTTCTAGTTGTGGAGTTTCTAGTTGTGGAATTTCAAGTTGTGGAGTCTCTAGTGGCGGAGTGAGTTTCTAGTTGCGGAGCCAGTAGTTGTGGAGTTTCTAGTTGCGGAGCCAGTAGTTGTGGAGTTTCTAGAGTTGGAGTTTCTAGTTGTGGAATTTCTAGTGTTTGAATTTCTAGTTGCCGAGTTCTTTAGTTGCGAAGTCTCAAGCTGTGGAGTTTCTAGCTGTGAAGTTTCTAGTTGCGGAGTTTCTAGTTGCGGAGTTTCTAGTTGTGGAGTTTTTAGTTGAGGAGTCTCTAGTTGTGGAGTCTCTAGTTGTTGAGTTTCTAGTTGCCGAGTTTCTAGTTGCGAAGTCTCAAGTCGTGGAGTTTCTAGCTGCGGAGTTTCTAGTTGCGGAGCTTCTAGTGGCGGAGTTTCTAGTTGTGGAATTTGTAGTTGTGGAGTATCTAGATTTGGTGTTTCAAGTTGTGGAGTTTCTAGCTGTGGAGTTTCTAGTTGCGGAGTTTCTAGTTGCAGAGTTTCTAGTTGCGGAGTTTCTAGTTGTGGAGTTTCTAGTTGTTGAGTTTCTAGTCGCCGAGTTCTTTAGTTGCGAAGTCTCAAGTTGTGGAGTTTCTAGCTGTGGAATTTCTAGTTGTTGAGTTTCTAGTTGCGGAGTTTCTAGTTGTGGAGTTTTTAGCTGTGGAGTCTCTAGTTGTGGAGTCTCTAGTTGTGGAGTTCCTAGTTGTGGAGTGTCTACTTGTGGAGTTTCTAGTTGTGGAGTTTCTAGTTGTGGAGTTTCTATTTGTAGTTTTTATTTTTCGAGTTTGTAGTTGTAGATTTTCTAATTGCAGAGTTCCTAGTTGTGGAGTTTCTAGTTGTGGAGTTTCTTGTTGGGGAGTTTCTAGTTGTGAAGTTTCTAATTGGGGATTTTCTAGTTGCGGAATTTCTAGTTGCGAAGTTTCTAGTTGAAGAGTTTCTACTTGAATTTATAGTTTTGGATTTTCTAGTTCCACAGTTTCGAGTTGCAAAGTTTCAAGTTGTCGAGTTTGTAGTTGCGGAGTCGCTAGTTGTGGAGTTTCTTGTTGCGGAGTTGCTAGCTGTGGAGTTTCTAGTTGCGGAGTCTCTAGTTATGCAGTCTCTAGTTTTGGAGTCTCTATTTGTGGAGTTTCTAGTTGTGGAGTTTATAGTTGTGGAGTTTCTAGCTGTGGAGATTCTAGTTGCGGAGTTTCTAGTTGCAGAGTTTCTAGCTGCGGAGTTTCTTGTTGCAGAGTTTGTAGTTGTGGAGTTTCTAGTTGTGAAGTTTTAGTTGTGGAGTTTCAAGTTGTGGAATTCATAGGTGTGGAGTTTCTAGTTGTGGAGTTTCTAGTTTTCGAGTTTCTAGTTACGGAGTTTCTAGTTGTGGAGTTTTTAGTTGTGGAGCTTTTAGTTGAGGAGTCTCTAGTTGTGGAGTCTCTAGTTGTGGAAGTTCTAGGTGTGAAGTTTCTAGTTGCGGAGTTTCTTGTTGCGGAGTTTCTAGATGTGGAGTTTCTAGTTGTGGAGTTTCTGGCTGTGGAGTTTATAGTTGCGGAGTTTCTAGTATCGGAGTTTCTAGTTGTGGAGTTTCTAGTTGTAGAGTTTCTAGTTGCGAAGTCTCAAGTTGTGGAGTTTCTAGTTGTGGAGTTTCTAGTGGCGGAGTTTCTAGTTGCAGAGTTTCTAGTTGCGGAGTTTTCTAGTTGTGGAGTTTCTAGTGGCGGAGTTTCTAGTTGCGGAGCTTCAAGTTGTGGAGTTTCTAGTTGTGGAGTTTCTAGTTGTGGAGTTTGTAGTTGTGGAGTATCTAGTTGTGGGCTTTCAAGTTGTGGAGTTTCTAGTTGTGGAGTTCTAGTTGCGGAGTTTTCTAGTCGCGGAGTCTGTAGTTGTGGAGTTTCTAGTTGTGGAATTTCTAGTTACGGAGTTTCTAGTTGTGGAGCTTTTAGTTGAGTAGTCTCTAGTTGTTGAGTCTCTAGTTGTGGAATTTCTAGTTGTGGAGTTTCTAGTTGTGGAGTTTCTAGTTGTGGAATTTCAAGTTGTGGAGTCTCTAGTGGCGGAGTGAGTTTCTAGTTGCGGAGTTTCTGGTTGTGGAGTTTCTAGTTGCGGAGCCAGTAGTTTTGGAGTTTCTAGTTGTGGAGTTTCTAGTTGTGGAGTTTCTAGTGTTTGAATTTCTAGTTGCCGAGTTCTTTAGTTGCGAAGTCTGAAGTTGTGGAGTTTCTAGCTGTGAAGTTTCTAGTTGCGGAGTTTCTAGTTGCGGAGTTTCTAGTTGTGGAGTTTTTAGTTGAGGAGTCTCTAGTTGTGGAGTCTCTAGTTGTTGAGTTTCTAGTTGCCGAGTTTCTAGTTGCGAAGTCTCAAGTCGTGTAGTTTCTAGCTGCGGAGTTTCTAGTTGCGGAGCTTCTAGTGGCGGAGTTTCTAGTTGTGGAATTTGTAGTTGTGGAGTATCTAGATTTGGTGTTTCAAGTTGTGGAGTTTCTAGCTGTGGAGTTTCTAGTTGCGGAGTTTCTAGTTGCAGAGTTTCTAGTTGCGGAGTTTCTAGTTGTGGAGTTTCTAGTTGTTGAGTTTCTAGTCGCCGAGTTCTTTAGTTGCGAAGTCTCAAGTTGTGGAGTTTCTAGCTGTGGAATTTCTAGTTGTTGAGTTTCTAGTTGCGGAGTTTCTAGTTGTGGAGTTTTTAGCTGTGGAGTCTCTAGTTGTGGAGTCTCTAGTTGTGGAGTTTCTAGTTGTGGAGTGTCTACTTGTGGAGTTTCTAGTTGTGGAGTTTCTATTTGTAGTTTTTATTTTTCGAGTTTGTAGTTGTAGATTTTCTAATTGCAGAGTTCCTAGTTGTGGAGTTTCTTGTTGGGGAGTTTCTAGTTGTGAAATTTCTAATTGTGGATTTTCTAGTTGCGGAATTTCTAGTTGCGAAGTTTCTAGTTGGGGAGTTTCTACTTGAGTTTATAGCTGCGGATTTTCTAGTTCCACAGTTTCGAGTTGCAAAGTTTCGAGTGGTCGAGTTTGTAATTGCGGAGTCGCTAGTTGTGGAGTTTCTAGTTGCGGAGTTGCTAGCTGTGGAGTTTCTAGCTGCGGAGTCTCTAATTGTGCAGTCTCTAGTTTTGGAGTCTCTAGTTGTGGAGTTTCTAGTTGTGGAGTTTTTAGCTGTGGAGTCTCTAGTTGTGGAGTCTCTAGTTGTGGAGTTTCTAGTTGTGGAGTGTCTAGTTGTGGAGTGTCTACTTGTGGAGTTTCTAGTTGTGGAGATACTAGTTGTAGAGTTTCTATTTGTAGTTTTTATTTTTCGAGTTTGTAGTTGTAGATTTTCTAGTTGCAGAGTTCCTAAATGTGGAGTTTCTAGTTGTGGAGTTTCTTGTTGGGGTGTTTCTAGTTGTGAAGTTTCCAATTGTGGATTTTCTAGTTGCGGAATTTCTAGTTGCGAAGTTTCTAGTTGGGGAGTTTCTACTTGAATTTATAGTTGTGGATTTTCTAGTTCCACAGTTTCGAGTTGCAAAGTTTCAAGTTGTCGAGTTTGTAGTTGCGGAGTCGCTAGTTGTGGAGTTTCTAGTTGCGGAGTTGCTAGCTGTGGAGTTTCTAGTTGCGGAGTCTCTAATTGTGCAGTCTCTAGTTTTGGAGTCTCTATTTGTGGAGTTTCTAGTTGTGGAGTTTATAGTTGTGGAGTTTCTAGCTGTGGAGATTCTAGTTGCGGAGTTTCTAGTTGCAGAGTTTCTAGCTGCGGAGTTTCTTGTTGCAGAGTTTGTAGTTGTGGAGTTTCTAGTTGTGAAGTTTTAGTTGTGGAGTTTCAAGTTGTGGAATTCATATGTGTGGAGTTTCTAGTTGTGGAGTTTCTAGTTTTCGAAATTCTAGTTACGGAGTTTCTAGTTGTGGAGTTTTTAGTTGTGGAGCTTTTAGTTGAGGAGTCTCTAGTTGTTGAGTCTCTAGTTGTGGAAGTTCTAGGTGTGGAGTTTCTAGTTGCGGAGTTTCTTGTTGCGGAGTTTCTAGATGTGGAGTTTCTAGTTGTGGAGTTTCTGGCTGTGGAGTTTATAGTTGCGGAGTTTCTAGTATCGGAGTTTCTAGTTGTGGAATTTCTAGTTGTGGAGTTTCTAGTTGTAGAGTTTCTAGTTGCGAAGTCTCAAGTTGTGGAGTTTCTAGTTGTGGAGTTTCTAGTGGCGGAGTTTCTAGTTGCAGAGTTTCATGTTTCGGAGTTTCTAGTTGTGGAGTTTGTAGTTGTGGAGTATCTAGTTGTGGGCTTTCAAGTTGTGGAGTTTCTAGTTGTGGAGTTCTAGTTGCGGAGTTTTCTAGTCGCGGAGTCTGTAGTTGTGGAGTTTCTAGTTGTGGAATTTCTAGTTACGGAGTTTCTAGTTGTGGAGCTTTTAGTTGAGTAGTCTCTAGTTGTTGAGTCTCTAGTTGTGGAATTTCTAGTTGTGGAGTTTCTAGTTGTGGAGTTTCTAGTTGTGGAATTTCAAGTTGTGGAGTCTCTAGTGGCGGAGTGAGTTTCTAGTTGCGGAGTTTCTGGTTGTGGAGTTTCTAGTTGCGGAGCCAGTAGTTGTGGAGTTTCTAGTTGTGGAGTTTCTAGTTGTGGAGTTTCTAGTGTTTGAATTTCTAGTTGCCGAGTTCTTTAGTTGCGAAGTCTGAAGTTGTGGAGTTTCTAGCTGTGAAGTTTCTAGTTGCGGAGTTTCTAGTTGCGGAGTTTCTAGTTGGGGAGTTTTTAGTTGAGGAGTCTCTAGTTGTGGAGTCTCTAGTTGTTGAGTTTCTAGTTGCCGAGTTTCTAGTTGCGAAGTCTCAAGTCGTGTAGTTTCTAGCTGCGGAGTTTCTAGTTGCGGAGCTTCTAGTGGCGGAGTTTCTAGTTGTGGAATTTGTAGTTGTGGAGTATCTAGATTTGGTGTTTCAAGTTGTGGAGTTTCTAGCTGTGGAGTTTCTAGTTGCGGAGTTTCTAGTTGCAGAGTTTCTAGTTGCGGAGTTTCTAGTTGTGGAGTTTCTAGTTGTTGAGTTTCTAGTCGCCGAGTTCTTTAGTTGCGAAGTCTCAAGTTGTGGAGTTTCTAGCTGTGGAATTTCTAGTTGTTGAGTTTCTAGTTGCGGAGTTTCTAGTTGTGGAGTTTTTAGCTGTGGAGTCTCTAGTTGTGGAGTCTCTAGTTGTGGAGTTTCTAGTTGTGGAGTGTCTACTTGTGGAGTTTCTAGTTGTGGAGTTTCTATTTGTAGTTTTTATTTTTCGAGTTTGTAGTTGTAGATTTTCTAATTGCAGAGTTCCTAGTTGTGGAGTTTCTTGTTGGGGAGTTTCTAGTTGTGAAATTTCTAATTGTGGATTTTCTAGTTGCGGAATTTCTAGTTGCGAAGTTTCTAGTTGGGGAGTTTCTACTTGAGTTTATAGCTGCGGATTTTCTAGTTCCACAGTTTCGAGTTGCAAAGTTTCGAGTGGTCGAGTTTGTAATTGCGGAGTCGCTAGTTGTGGAGTTTCTAGTTGCGGAGTTGCTAGCTGTGGAGTTTCTAGCTGCGGAGTCTCTAATTGTGCAGTCTCTAGTTTTGGAGTCTCTAGTTGTGGAGTTTCTAGTTGTGGAGTTTTTAGCTGTGGAGTCTCTAGTTGTGGAGTCTCTAGTTGTGGAGTTTCTAGTTGTGGAGTGTCTAGTTGTGGAGTGTCTACTTGTGGAGTTTCTAGTTGTGGAGATACTAGTTGTAGAGTTTCTATTTGTAGTTTTTATTTTTCGAGTTTGTAGTTGTAGATTTTCTAGTTGCAGAGTTCCTAAATGTGGAGTTTCTAGTTGTGGAGTTTCTTGTTGGGGTGTTTCTAGTTGTGAAGTTTCCAATTGTGGATTTTCTAGTTGCGGAATTTCTAGTTGCGAAGTTTCTAGTTGGGGAGTTTCTACTTGAATTTATAGTTGTGGATTTTCTAGTTCCACAGTTTCGAGTTGCAAAGTTTCAAGTTGTCGAGTTTGTAGTTGCGGAGTCGCTAGTTGTGGAGTTTCTAGTTGCGGAGTTGCTAGCTGTGGAGTTTCTAGTTGCGGAGTCTCTAATTGTGCAGTCTCTAGTTTTGGAGTCTCTATTTGTGGAGTTTCTAGTTGTGGAGTTTATAGTTGTGGAGTTTCTAGCTGTGGAGATTCTAGTTGCGGAGTTTCTAGTTGCAGAGTTTCTAGCTGCGGAGTTTCTTGTTGCAGAGTTTGTAGTTGTGGAGTTTCTAGTTGTGAAGTTTTAGTTGTGGAGTTTCAAGTTGTGGAATTCATAGGTGTGGAGTTTCTAGTTGTGGAGTTTCTAGTTTTCGAAATTCTAGTTACGGAGTTTCTAGTTGTGGAGTTTTTAGTTGTGGAGCTTTTAGTTGAGGAGTCTCTAGTTGTTGAGTCTCTAGTTGTGGAAGTTCTAGGTGTGGAGTTTCTAGTTGCGGAGTTTCTTGTTGCGGAGTTTCTAGATGTGGAGTTTCTAGTTGTGGAGTTTCTGGCTGTGGAGTTTATAGTTGCGGAGTTTCTAGTATCGGAGTTTCTAGTTGTGGAATTTCTAGTTGTGGAGTTTCTAGTTGTAGAGTTTCTAGTTGCGAAGTCTCAAGTTGTGGAGTTTCTAGTTGTGGAGTTTCTAGTGGCGGAGTTTCTAGTTGCAGAGTTTCATGTTTCGGAGTTTCTAGTTGTGGAGTTTGTAGTTGTGGAGTATCTAGTTGTGGGCTCTCAAGTTGTGGAGTTTCTAGTTGTGGAGTTCTAGTTGCGGAGTTTTCTAGTCGCGGAGTCTGTAGTTGTGGAGTTTCTAGTTGTGGAATTTCTAGTTACGGAGTTTCTAGTTGTGGAGCTTTTAGTTGAGTAGTCTCTAGTTGTTGAGTCTCTAGTTGTGGAATTTCTAGTTGTGGAGTTTCTAGTTGTGGAGTTTCTAGTTGTGGAATTTCAAGTTGTGGAGTCTCTAGTGGCGGAGTGAGTTTCCAGTTGCGGAGCCAGTAGTTGTGGAGTTTCTAGTTGCGGAGCCAGTAGTTGTGGAGTTTCTAGAGTTGGAGTTTCTAGTTGTGGAATTTCTAGTGTTTGAATTTCTAGTTGCCGAGTTCTTTAGTTGCGAAGTCTCAAGCTGTGGAGTTTCTAGCTGTGAAGTTTCTAGTTGCGGAGTTTCTAGTTGCGGAGTTTCTAGTTGTGGAGTTTTTAGTTGAGGAGTCTCTAGTTGTGGAGTCTCTAGTTGTTGAGTTTCTAGTTGCCGAGTTTCTAGTTGCGAAGTCTCAAGTCGTGGAGTTTCTAGCTGCGGAGTTTCTAGTTGCGGAGCTTCTAGTGGCGGAGTTTCTAGTTGTGGAATTTGTAGTTGTGGAGTATCTAGATTTGGTGTTTCAAGTTGTGGAGTTTCTAGCTGTGGAGTTTCTAGTTGCGGAGTTTCTAGTTGCAGAGTTTCTAGTTGCGGAGTTTCTAGTTGTGGAGCTTCTAGTTGTTGAGTTTCTAGTCGCCGAGTTCTTTAGTTGCGAAGTCTCAAGTTGTGGAGTTTCTAGCTGTGGAATTTCTAGTTGTTGAGTTTCTAGTTGCGGAGTTTCTAGTTGTGGAGTTTTTAGCTGTGGAGTCTCTAGTTGTGGAGTCTCTAGTTGTGGAGTTTCTAGTTGTGGAGTGTCTACTTGTGGAGTTTCTAGTTGTGGAGTTTCTAGTTGTGGAGTTTCTATTTGTAGTTTTTATTTTTCGAGTTTGTAGTTGTAGATTTTCTAATTGCAGAGTTCCTAGTTGTGGAGTTTCTAGTTGTGGAGTTTCTTGTTGGGGAGTTTCTAGTTGTGAAGTTTCTAATTGTGGATTTTCTAGTTGCGGAATTTCTAGTTGCGAAGTTTCTAGTTGAAGAGTTTCTACTTGAGTTTATAGCTGCGGATTTTCTAGTTCCACAGTTTCGAGTTGCAAAGTTTCAAGTTGTCGAGTTTGTAATTGCGGAGTCTCAAGTTGTGGAGTTTCTAGTTGTGGAGTTTCTAGTGGCGGAGTTTCTAGTTGCAGAGTTTCTAGTTGCGGAGTTTTCTAGTTGTGGAGTTTCTAGTGGCGGAGTTTCTAGTTGCGGTGCTTCAAGTTGTGGAGTTTCTAGTTGTGGAGTTTCTAGTTGTGGAGTTTGTAGTTGTGGAGTATCTAGTTGTGGGCTTTCAAGTTGTGGAGTTTCTAGTTGTGGAGTTCTAGTTGCGGAGTTTTCTAGTCGCGGAGTCTGTAGTTGTGGAGTTTCTAGTTGTGGAATTTCTAGTTACGGAGTTTCTAGTTGTGGAGCTTTTAGTTGAGTAGTCTCTAGTTGTTGAGTCTCTAGTTGTGGAATTTCTAGTTGTGGAGTTTCTAGTTGTGGAGTTTCTAGTTGTGGAATTTCAAGTTGTGGAGTCTCTAGTGGCGGAGTGAGTTTCTAGTTGCGGAGTTTCTGGTTGTGGAGTTTCTAGTTGCGGAGCCAGTAGTTGTGGAGTTTCTAGTTGTGGAGTTTCTAGTTGTGGAGTTTCTAATGTTTGAATTTCTAGTTGCCGAGTTCTTTAGTTGCGAAGTCTGAAGTTGTGGAGTTTCTAGCTGTGAAGTTTCTAGTTGCGGAGTTTCTAGTTGCGGAGTTTCTAGTTGTGGAGTTTTTAGTTGAGGAGTCTCTAGTTGTGGAGTCTCTAGTTGTTGAGTTTCTAGTTGCCGAGTTTCTAGTTGCGAAGTCTCAAGTCGTGGAGTTTCTAGCTGCGGAGTTTCTAGTTGCGGAGCTTCTAGTGGCGGAGTTTCTAGTTGTGGAATTTGTAGTTGTGGAGTATCTAGATTTGGTGTTTCAAGTTGTGGACTTTCTAGCTGTGGAGTTTCTAGTTGCGGAGTTTCTAGTTGCAGAGTTTCTAGTTGCGGAGTTTCTAGTTGTGGAGTTTCTAGTTGTTGAGTTTCTAGTCGCCGAGTTCTTTAGTTGCGAAGTCTCAAGTTGTGGAGTTTCTAGCTGTGGAATTTCTAGTTGTTGAGTTTCTAGTTGCGGAGTTTCTAGTTGTGGAGTTTTTAGCTGTGGAGTCTCTAGTTGTGGAGTCTCTAGTTGTGGAGTTTCTAGTTGTGGAGTGTCTACTTGTGGAGTTTCTAGTTGTGGAGTTTCTATTTGTAGTTTTTATTTTTCGAGTTTGTAGTTGTAGATTTTCTAATTGCAGAGTTCCTAGTTGTGGAGTTTCTTGTTGGGGAGTTTCTAGTTGTGAAATTTCTAATTGTGGATTTTCTAGTTGCGGAATTTCTAGTTGCGAAGTTTCTAGTTGGGGAGTTTCTACTTGAGTTTATAGCTGCGGATTTTCTAGTTCCACAGTTTCGAGTTGCAAAGTTTCAAGTTGTCGAGTTTGGAATTGCGGAGTCGCTAGTTGTGGAGTTTCTAGTTGCGGAGTTGCTAGCTGTGGAGTTTCTAGCTGCGGAGTCTCTAATTGTGCAGTCTCTAGTTTTGGAGTCTCTAGTTGTGGAGTTTCTAGTTGTGGAGTTTTTAGCTGTGGAGTCTCTAGTTGTGGAGTCTCTAGTTGTGGAGTTTCTAGTTGTGGAGTGTCTACTTGTGGAGTTTCTAGTTGTGGAGATACTAGTTGTAGAGTTTCTATTTGTAGTTTTTATTTTTCGAATTTGTAGTTGTAGATTTTCTAGTTGCAGAGTTCCTAAATGTGGAGTTTCTAGTTGTGGAGTTTCTTGTTGGGGTGTTTCTAGTTGTGAAGTTTCCAATTGTGGATTTTCTAGTTGCGGAATTTCTAGTTGCGAAGTTTCTAGTTGGGGAGTTTCTACTTGAATTTATAGTTGTGGATTTTCTAGTTTCACAGTTTCGAGTTGCAAAGTTTCAAGTTGTCGAGTTTGTAGTTGCGGAGTCGCTAGTTGTGGAGTTTCTAGTTGCGGAGTTGCTAGCTGTGGAGTTTCTAGTTGCGGAGTCTCTAATTATGCAGTCTCTAGTTTTGGAGTCTCTATTTGTGGAGTTTCTAGTTGTGGAGTTTATAGTTGTGGAGTTTCTAGCTGTGGAGATTCTAGTTGCGGAGTTTCTAGTTGCAGAGTTTCTAGCTGCGGAGTTTCTTGTTGCAGAGTTTGTAGTTGTGGAGTTTCTAGTTGTGAAGTTTTAGTTGTGGAGTTTCAAGTTGTGGAATTCATAGGTGTGGAGTTTCTAGTTGTGGAGTTTCTAGTTTTCGAGTTTCTAGTTACGGGGCTTCTAGTTGTGGAGTTTTTAGTTGTGGAGCTTTTAGTTGAGGAGTCTCTAGTTGTGGAGTCTCTAGTTGTGGAAGTTCTAGGTGTGAAGTTTCTAGTTGCGGAGTTTCTTGTTGCGGAGTTTCTAGATGTGGAGTTTCTAGTTGTGGAGTTTCTGGCTGTGGAGTTTATAGTTGCGGAGTTTCTAGTATCGGAGTTTCTAGTTGTGGAGTTTCTAGTTGTAGAGTTTCTAGTTGCGAAGTCTCAAGTTGTGGAGTTTCTAGTTGTGGAGTTTCTAGTGGCGGAGTTTCTAGTTGCAGAGTTTCTAGTTGCGGAGTTTTCTAGTTGTGGAGTTTCTAGTGGCGGAGTTTCTAGTTGCGGAGCTTCAAGTTGTGGAGTTTCTAGTTGTGGAGTTTCTAGTTGTGGAGTTTGTAGTTGTGGAGTATCTAGTTGTGGGCTTTCAAGTTGTGGAGTTTCTAGTTGTGGAGTTCTAGTTGCGGAGTTTTCTAGTCGCGGAGTCTGTAGTTGTGGAGTTTCTAGTTGTGGAATTTCTAGTTACGGAGTTTCTAGTTGTGGAGCTTTTAGTTGAGTAGTCTCTAGTTGTTGAGTCTCTAGTTGTGAAATTTCTAGTTGTGGAGTTTCTAGTTGTGGAGTTTCTAGTTGTGGAATTTCAAGTTGTGGAGTCTCTAGTGGCGGAGTGAGTTTCTAGTTGCGGAGTTTCTGGTTGTGGAGTTTCTAGTTGCGGAGCCAGTAGTTGTGGAGTTTCTAGTTTTGGAGTTTCTAGTTGTGGAGTTTCCAGTTGTGGAGTTTCTAGTGTTTGAATTTCTAGTTGCCGAGTTCTTTAGTTGCGAAGTCTGAAGTTGTGGAGTTTCTAGCTGTGAAGTTTCTAGTTGCGGAGTTTCTAGTTGCGGAGTTTCTAGTTGTGGAGTTCTTAGTTGAGGAGTCTCTAGTTGTGGAGTCTCTAGTTGTTGAGTTTCTAGTTGCCGAGTTTCTAGTTGCGAAGTCTCAAGTCGTGGAGTTTCTAGCTGCGGAGTTTATAGTTGCGGAGCTTCTAGTGGCGGAGTTTCTAGTTGTGGAATTTGTAGTTGTGGAGTATCTAGATTTGGTGTTTCAAGTTGTGGAGTTTCTAGCTGTGGAGTTTCTAGTTGCGGAGTTTCTAGTTGCAGAGTTTCTAGTTGCGGAGTTTCTAGTTGTGGAGTTTCTAGTTGTTGAGTTTCTAGTCGCCGAGTTCTTTAGTTGCGAAGTCTCAAGTTGTGGAGTTTCTAGCTGTGGAATTTCTAGTTGTTGAGTTTCTAGTTGCGGAGTTTCTAGTTGTGGAGTTTTTAGCTGTGGAGTCTCTAGTTGTGGAGTCTCTAGTTGTGGAGTTTCTAGTTGTGGAGTGTCTACTTGTGGAGTTTCTAGTTGTGGAGTTTCTATTTGTAGTTTTTATTTTTCGAGTTTGTAGTTGTAGATTTTCTAATTGCAGAGTTCCTAGTTGTGGAGTTTCTTGTTGGGGAGTTTCTAGTTGTGAAATTTCTAATTGTGAATTTTCTAGTTGCGGAATTTCTAGTTGCGAAGTTTCTAGTTGGGGAGTTTCTACTTGAGTTTATAGCTGCGGATTTTCTAGTTCCACAATTTCGAGTTGCAAAGTTTCAAGTGGTCGAGTTTGTAATTGCGGAGTCGCTAGTTGTGGAGTTTCTAGTTGCGGAGTTGCTAGCTGTGGAGTTTCTAGCTGCGGAGTCTCTAATTGTGCAGTCTCTAGTTTTGGAGTCTCTAGTTGTGGAGTTTTTAGCTGTGGAGTCTCTAGTTGTGGAGTCTCTAGTTGTGGAGTTTCTAGTTGTGGAGTGTCTAGTTGTGGAGTGTCTACTTGTGGAGTTTCTAGTTGTGGAGATACTAGTTGTAGAGTTTCTATTTGTAGTTTTTATTTTTCGAGTTTGTAGTTGTAGATTTTCTAGTTGCAGAGTTCCTAAATGTGGAGTTTCTAGTTGTGGAGTTTCTTGTTGGGGTGTTTCTAGTTGTGAAGTTTCCAATTGTGGATTTTCTAGTTGCGGAATTTCTAGTTGCGAAGTTTCTAGTTGGGGAGTTTCTACTTGAATTTATAGTTGTGGATTTTCTAGTTCCACAGTTTCGAGTTGCAAAGTTTCAAGTTGTCGAGTTTGTAGTTGCGGAGTCGCTAGTTGTGGAGTTTCTAGTTGCGGAGTTGCTAGCTGTGGAGTTTCTAGTTGCGGAGTCTCTAATTGTGCAGTCTCTAGTTTTGGAGTCTCTATTTGTGGAGTTTCTAGTTGTGGAGTTTATAGTTGTGGAGTTTCTAGCTGTGGAGATTCTAGTTGCGGAGTTTCTAGTTGCAGAGTTTCTAGCTGCGGAGTTTCTTGTTGCAGAGTTTGTAGTTGTGGAGTTTCTAGTTGTGAAGTTTTAGTTGTGGAGTTTCAAGTTGTGGAATTCATATGTGTGGAGTTTCTAGTTGTGGAGTTTCTAGTTTTCGAAATTCTAGTTACGGAGTTTCTAGTTGTGGAGTTTTTAGTTGTGGAGCTTTTAGTTGAGGAGTCTCTAGTTGTTGAGTCTCTAGTTGTGGAAGTTCTAGGTGTGGAGTTTCTAGTTGCGGAGTTTCTTGTTGCGGAGTTTCTAGATGTGGAGTTTCTAGTTGTGGAGTTTCTGGCTGTGGAGTTTATAGTTGCGGAGTTTCTAGTATCGGAGTTTCTAGTTGTGGAATTTCTAGTTGTGGAGTTTCTAGTTGTAGAGTTTCTAGTTGCGAAGTCTCAAGTTGTGGAGTTTCTAGTTGTGGAGTTTCTAGTGGCGGAGTTTCTAGTTGCAGAGTTTCATGTTTCGGAGTTTCTAGTTGTGGAGTTTGTAGTTGTGGAGTATCTAGTTGTGGGCTTTCAAGTTGTGGAGTTTCTAGTTGTGGAGTTCTAGTTGCGGAGTTTTCTAGTCGCGGAGTCTGTAGTTGTGGATTTTCTAGTTGTGGAATTTCTAGTTACGGAGTTTCTAGTTGTGGAGCTTTTAGTTGAGTAGTCTCTAGTTGTTGAGTCTCTAGTTGTGGAATTTCTAGTTGTGGAGTTTCTAGTTGTGGAGTTTCTAGTTGTGGAATTTCAAGTTGTGGAGTCTCTAGTGGCGGAGTGAGTTTCTAGTTGCGGAGTTTCTGGTTGTGGAGTTTCTAGTTGCGGAGCCAGTAGTTGTGGAGTTTCTAGTTGTGGAGTTTCTAGTTGTGGAGTTTCTAGTGTTTGAATTTCTAGTTGCCGAGTTCTTTAGTTGCGAAGTCTGAAGTTGTGGAGTTTCTAGCTGTGAAGTTTCTAGTTGCGGAGTTTCTAGTTGCGGAGTTTCTAGTTGTGGAGTTTTTAGTTGAGGAGTCTCTAGTTGTGGAGTCTCTAGTTGTTGAGTTTCTAGTTGCCGAGTTTCTAGTTGCGAAGTCTCAAGTCGTGTAGTTTCTAGCTGCGGAGTTTCTAGTTGCGGAGCTTCTAGTGGCGGAGTTTCTAGTTGTGGAATTTGTAGTTGTGGAGTATCTAGATTTGGTGTTTCAAGTTGTGGAGTTTCTAGCTGTGGAGTTTCTAGTTGCGGAGTTTCTAGTTGCAGAGTTTCTAGTTGCGGAGTTTCTAGTTGTGGAGTTTCTAGTTGTTGAGTTTCTAGTCGCCGAGTTCTTTAGTTGCGAAGTCTCAAGTTGTGGAGTTTCTAGCTGTGGAATGTCTAGTTGTTGAGTTTCTAGTTGCGGAGTTTCTAGTTGTGGAGTTTTTAGCTGTGGAGTCTCTAGTTGTGGAGTCTCTAGTTGTGGAGTTTCTAGTTGTGGAGTGTCTACTTGTGGAGTTTCTAGTTGTGGAGTTTCTATTTGTAGTTTTTATTTTTCGAGTTTGTAGTTGTAGATTTTCTAATTGCAGAGTTCCTAGTTGTGGAGTTTCTTGTTGGGGAGTTTCTAGTTGTGAAATTTCTAATTGTGGATTTTCTAGTTGCGGAATTTCTAGTTGCGAAGTTTCTAGTTGGGGAGTTTCTACTTGAGTTTATAGCTGCGGATTTTCTAGTTCCACAGTTTCGAGTTGCAAAGTTTCGAGTGGTCGAGTTTGTAATTGCGGAGTCGCTAGTTGTGGAGTTTCTAGTTGCGGAGTTGCTAGCTGTGGAGTTTCTAGCTGCGGAGTCTCTAATTGTGCAGTCTCTAGTTTTGGAGTCTCTAGTTGTGGAGTTTCTAGTTGTGGAGTTTTTAGCTGTGGAGTCTCTAGTTGTGGAGTCTCTAGTTGTGGAGTTTCTAGTTGTGGAGTGTCTAGTTGTGGAGTGTCTACTTGTGGAGTTTCTAGTTGTGGAGATACTAGTTGTAGAGTTTCTATTTGTAGTTTTTATTTTTCGAGTTTGTAGTTGTAGATTTTCTAGTTGCAGAGTTCCTAAATGTGGAGTTTCTAGTTGTGGAGTTTCTTGTTGGGGTGTTTCTAGTTGTGAAGTTTCCAATTGTGGATTTTCTAGTTGCGGAATTTCTAGTTGCGAAGTTTCTAGTTGGGGAGTTTCTACTTGAATTTATAGTTGTGGATTTTCTAGTTCCACAGTTTCGAGTTGCAAAGTTTCAAGTTGTCGAGTTTGTAGTTGCGGAGTCGCTAGTTGTGGAGTTTCTAGTTGCGGAGTTGCTAGCTGTGGAGTTTCTAGTTGCGGAGTCTCTAATTGTGCAGTCTCTAGTTTTGGAGTCTCTATTTGTGGAGTTTCTAGTTGTGGAGTTTATAGTTGTGGAGTTTCTAGCTGTGGAGATTCTAGTTGCGGAGTTTCTAGTTGCAGAGTTTCTAGCTGCGGAGTTTCTTGTTGCAGAGTTTGTAGTTGTGGAGTTTCTAGTTGTGAAGTTTTAGTTGTGGAGTTTCAAGTTGTGGAATTCATAGGTGTGGAGTTTCTAGTTGTGGAGTTTCTAGTTTTCGAAATTCTAGTTACGGAGTTTCTAGTTGTGGAGTTTTTAGTTGTGGAGCTTTTAGTTGAGGAGTCTCTAGTTGTTGAGTCTCTAGTTGTGGAAGTTCTAGGTGTGGAGTTTCTAGTTGCGGAGTTTCTTGTTGCGGAGTTTCTAGATGTGGAGTTTCTAGTTGTGGAGTTTCTGGCTGTGGAGTTTATAGTTGCGGAGTTTCTAGTATCGGAGTTTCTAGTTGTGGAATTTCTAGTTGTGGAGTTTCTAGTTGTAGAGTTTCTAGTTGCGAAGTCTCAAGTTGTGGAGTTTCTAGTTGTGGAGTTTCTAGTGGCGGAGTTTCTAGTTGCAGAGTTTCATGTTTCGGAGTTTCTAGTTGTGGAGTTTGTAGTTGTGGAGTATCTAGTTGTGGGCTCTCAAGTTGTGGAGTTTCTAGTTGTGGAGTTCTAGTTGCGGAGTTTTCTAGTCGCGGAGTCTGTAGTTGTGGAGTTTCTAGTTGTGGAATTTCTAGTTACGGAGTTTCTAGTTGTGGAGCTTTTAGTTGAGTAGTCTCTAGTTGTTGAGTCTCTAGTTGTGGAATTTCTAGTTGTGGAGTTTCTAGTTGTGGAGTTTCTAGTTGTGGAATTTCAAGTTGTGGAGTCTCTAGTGGCGGAGTGAGTTTCCAGTTGCGGAGCCAGTAGTTGTGGAGTTTCTAGTTGCGGAGCCAGTAGTTGTGGAGTTTCTAGAGTTGGAGTTTCTAGTTGTGGAATTTCTAGTGTTTGAATTTCTAGTTGCCGAGTTCTTTAGTTGCGAAGTCTCAAGCTGTGGAGTTTCTAGCTGTGAAGTTTCTAGTTGCGGAGTTTCTAGTTGCGGAGTTTCTAGTTGTGGAGTTTTTAGTTGAGGAGTCTCTAGTTGTGGAGTCTCTAGTTGTTGAGTTTCTAGTTGCCGAGTTTCTAGTTGCGAAGTCTCAAGTCGTGGAGTTTCTAGCTGCGGAGTTTCTAGTTGCGGAGCTTCTAGTGGCGGAGTTTCTAGTTGTGGAATTTGTAGTTGTGGAGTATCTAGATTTGGTGTTTCAAGTTGTGGAGTTTCTAGCTGTGGAGTTTCTAGTTGCGGAGTTTCTAGTTGCAGAGTTTCTAGTTGCGGAGTTTCTAGTTGTGGAGTTTCTAGTTGTTGAGTTTCTAGTCGCCGAGTTCTTTAGTTGCGAAGTCTCAAGTTGTGGAGTTTCTAGCTGTGGAATTTCTAGTTGTTGAGTTTCTAGTTGCGGAGTTTCTAGTTGTGGAGTTTTTAGCTGTGGAGTCTCTAGTTGTGGAGTCTCTAGTTGTGGAGTTTCTAGTTGTGGAGTGTCTACTTGTGGAGTTTCTAGTTGTGGAGTTTCTAGTTGTGGAGTTTCTATTTGTAGTTTTTATTTTTCGAGTTTGTAGTTGTAGATTTTCTAATTGCAGAGTTCCTAGTTGTGGAGTTTCTAGTTGTGGAGTTTCTTGTTGGGGAGTTTCTAGTTGTGAAGTTTCTAATTGTGGATTTTCTAGTTGCGGAATTTCTAGTTGCGAAGTTTCTAGTTGAAGAGTTTCTACTTGAGTTTATAGCTGCGGATTTTCTAGTTCCACAGTTTCGAGTTGCAAAGTTTCAAGTTGTCGAGTTTGTAATTGCGGAGTCGCTAGTTGTGGAGTTTCTAGTTGCGGAGTTGCTAGCTGTGGAGTTTCTAGCTGCGGAGTCTCTAATTGTGCAGTCTCTAGTTTTGGACTCTCTAGTTGTGGAGTTTCTAGTTGTGGAGTTTATAGATGTGGAGTTTCTAGCTGTGGAGATTCTAGTTGCGGAGTTTCTAGTTGCAGAGTTTCTATTTGCAGAGTTTCTTGTTGCAGAGTTTCTAGTTGTGGAGTTTCTAGTTGTGAAGTTTTAGTTGTGGAGTTTCAAGTTGTGGAATTCATAGGTGTGGAGTTTCTAGTTGTGGAGTTTCTAGTTTTCGAGTTTCTAGTTACGGAGTTTCTAGTTGTGGAGTTTTTAGTTGTGGAGCTTTTAGTTGAGGAGTCTCTAGTTGTTGAGTCTCTAGTTGTGGAGTTCTAGATGTGGAGTTTCTAGTTGCGGAATTTCTTGATGTGGAGTTTCTAGTTGTGGAGTTTCTGGCTGTGGAGTTTATAGTTGCGGAGTTTCTAGTATCGGAGTTTCTAGTTGTGGAGTTTCTAGTTGTGGAGTTTCTAGTTGTAGAGTTTCTAGTTGCGAAGTCTCAAGTTGTGGAGTTTCTAGTTGTGGAGTTTCTAGTTGTGGAGTTTCTAGTTGTGGGGTTCGCAGTTGTGGGGTTCGTAGTTGTGGGGTTCGTAGTTGTGCAGTTCTAGTTGTGGAGTCTCTAGTTGAGGAGTTTCCATTTGTGGTGTTTCTAGCTGTGGAGTTTCTAGTAGCGGAGTTTCTAGATGCAGAGTTTCTAGTTGCGGAGTTTTCTAGTTGTGGAGACTGTAATGGCGGAGTTTCTAGTTGCGGAGTTCCAAGTTGTGGAGTTTCTAGTTGTGGAGCTTCTAGTTCTGGGGTTCGTAGTTTTGGGATTCGTAGTTGTGCAGTTTCTAGTTTTGCAGTCTCTAGTTGTGGAATTTCCAGTTGTGGAGTTTCTAGCTGTGGAGTTTCTAGTTGCGGAGTTTCTAGTTGCAGAGTTTCTAGTTGTGGAGTTTTCTAGTTGTGGAAATTCTAGTGGCGGAGTTTCTAGTTGCGGAGTTTCAAGTTGTGGAGTTTCTCGTTGTGGAGTTTCTAGTTGTGGAGTTTCTAGTTGCGGAGTTTCTAGTTGTGGAGCTTCAAGTTGTGGAGTTTCTAGTTGTGGAGTTTCTAGTTATGGAGTTTGTAGTTGTGGAGTATCTAGTTGTGGACTTTCAAGTTGTGAAGTTTCTAGTTGTGGAGTTTCTAGTTGCGGAGTTTTCTAGTTGCGGAGTCTGTAGTTGTGGAGTTTCTAGTTGTGGAATTTCTAAATGTGGAGTCTCTAGTTGCGGAGTGAGTTTCTAGTTGCGGAGTTTCTGGTTGTGGAGTTTCTAGTTGCAGAGTCAGTAGTTGTGGAGTTTCTAGTTGTGGATTTTCTAGCTGTGGAGTTTCTAGTTGCGGAGTTTCTAGTTGTGGGGTTCGTAGTTGTGGAGTTCGTAGTTGTGGAGTTTCTAGTTGTGAAGTCTCTAGTTGGGGAGTTTCCAGTTGTGGAGTTTCTAGCTGTGGAGTTTTTCGTTGCGGAGTTTCTAGTTGCAGAGTTTCTAGTAGCGGAGTATTCTAGTTGTGGAGATTCTAGTGGCGGAGTTTCTAGTAGCGGAGTTTCAAGTTGTGGAGTTTCTAGTTGTGGATTTTCTAGCTGTGGAGTTTCTAGTTGCGGAGTTTTTAGTTGCGGAGTTTCTGGTTGTGGAGTTTCTAGTTCTGGAGTCTGTAGTTGTGGAGTATCTATTTGTTGGGTTTCAAGTTGTGGAGTTTCTAGTTGTTAAGTTTCTAGTAGTTGAGTTTCCAGTTGCCAAGTTTCTAGTTGCGAAATCTCAAGTCGTGGAGTTTCTAGCTGTGGAGTTTCTAGTTGCGGAGTTTCTAGTTGCGGAGTTTCTAGTTGTGGATTTTGTAGTTGTGGAGTATATAGTTGTGGTGTTTCAAGTTGTGGAGTTTCTAGTTGCGGAGTTTCTAGTTGCGGAGTTTCTAGTTGCAGAGTTTCTCGTTCCGGAAATTTCTAGTTGTGAAGTTTCTAGTTGTGGATTTTCTAGCTGTGGAGTTTCTAGTTGCGGAGTTTCTAGTTGTGGGGTTCGTAGTTGTGGAGTTCGTAAATGCGGAGTTTCTAGTTGGGAAGTCTCTAGTTAGGAAGTTTCCAGTTGTGGAGTTTCTAGCTGTGGAGTTTTTCGTTGTGGAGTTTCTAGTTGCAGAGTTTCTAGTAGCGGAGTTTTCTAGTTGTAGAGATTCTAGTGGCGGAGTTTCTGGTTATGGAGTTTCTAGTTCTGGAGTCTGTAGTTGTGGAGTATCTATTTGTAGGGTTTCAAGTTGTGGAGTTTCTAGTTGTGGAGTTTCTAGTTGTTGAGTTTCTAGTTGTTGAGTTTCCAGTTGCCGAGTTTCTAGTTGCGAAATCTCAAGTCGTGGAGTTTCTAGCTGTGGAGTTTCTAGTTGCGGAGTTTCTAGTTGCGGAGTTTCTAGTTGCGGAGTTTCTAGTTGTGGATTTTGTAGTTGTGGAGTATATAGTTGTGGTGTTTCAAGTTGTGGAGTTTCTAGTTGCGGAGTTTCTAGTTGCAGAGTTTCTAGTTGCAGAGTTTGTAGTTGTGGAGTTTCTAGTTGTGAAGTTTTAGTTGTGGAGTTTCAAGTTGTGGAATTCATAGGTGTGGAGTTTCTAGTTGTGGAGTTTCTAGTTTTCGAGTTTCTAGTTACGGAGTTTCTAGTTGTGGAGTTTTTAGTTGTGGAGCTTTTAGTTGAGGAGTCTCTAGTTGTTGAGTCTCTAGTTGTGGAAGTTCTAGGTGTGGAGTTTCTAGTTGCGGAGTTTCTTGTTGCGGAGTTTCTAGATGTGGAGTTTCTAGTTGTGGAGTTTCTGGCTGTGGAGTTTATAGTTGCGGAGTTTCTAGTATCGGAGTTTCTAGTTGTGGAATTTCTAGTTGTGGAGTTTCTAGTTGTAGAGTTTCTAGTTGCGAAGTCTCAAGTTGTGGAGTTTCTAGTTGTGGAGTTTCTAGTGGCGGAGTTTCTAGTTGCAGAGTTTCATGTTTCGGAGTTTCTAGTTGTGGAGTTTGTAGTTGTGGAGTATCTAGTTGTGGGCTTTCAAGTTGTGGAGTTTCTAGTTGTGGAGTTCTAGTTGCGGAGTTTTCTAGTCGCGGAGTCTGTAGTTGTGGAGTTTCTAGTTGTGGAATTTCTAGTTACGGAGTTTCTAGTTGTGGAGCTTTTAGTTGAGTAGTCTCTAGTTGTTGAGTCTCTAGTTGTGGAATTTCTAGTTGTGGAGTTTCTAGTTGTGGAGTTTCGAGTTGTGGAATTTCAAGTTGTGGAGTCTCTAGTGGCGGAGTGAGTTTCTAGTTGCGGAGCCAGTAGTTGTGGAGTTTCTAGTTGCGGAGCCAGTAGTTGTGGAGTTTCTAGAGTTGGAGTTTCTAGTTGTGGAATTTCTAGTGTTTGAATTTCTAGTTGCCGAGTTCTTTAGTTGCGAAGTCTCAAGTTGTGGAGTTTCTAGCTGTGAAGTTTCTAGTTGCGGAGTTTCTAGTTGCGGAGTTTCTAGTTGTGGAGTTTTTAGTTGAGGAGTCTCTAGTTGTGGAGTCTCTAGTTGTTGAGTTTCTAGTTGCCGAGTTTCTAGTTGCGAAGTCTCAAGTCGTGGAGTTTCTAGTTGTGGAGTATCTACTTGTGGAGTTTCCATTTGTGGTGTTTCTAGCTGTGGAGTTTCTAGTTGCGGAGTTTCTAGATGCAGAGTATCTAGTTGCGGAGTTTTCTAGTTGTGGAGATTCTAGTGGCGGAGTTTCTAGTTGCGGAGTTCCAAGTTGTGGAGTTTCTTGTTGTGGAGTTTCTAGTTGTGGAATTTGTAGTTGTGGAGTATATAGCTGTGGTGTTTCAAGTTGTGGAGTTTCTAGTGGCGGAGTTTCTAGTTGTAGAGTTTCTAGTTGCGGAGTTTTCTAGTTGTGGAGTTTCTAGTTGCGGAGTTTCTAGTTGCGGAGCTTCAAGTTGTGGAGTTTCTAGTTGTGGAGTTTCTAGTTGTGGAGTTTGTAGTTGTGGAGTATCTAGTTGTGGGCTTTCAAGTTGTGGAGTTTCTAGTTGTTGAGTCTCTAGTTGTGGAATTTCTAGTTGTGGAGTTTCTAGTTGTGGAGTTTCTAGTTGTGGAATTTCAAGTTGTGGAGTCTCTGGTGGCGGATTGAGCTTCTAGTTGCGTAGTTTCTGTTTGTGGAGTTTCTAGTTGCGGAGCCAGTAGTTGTGGAGTTTCTAGTTGTGGAGTTTCTAGTGTTTGAATTTCTAGTTGCCAAATTCTTTAGTTGCGAAGTCTCAAGTTGTGGAGTTTCTAGCTGTGAAGTTTCTAGTTGCGGAGTTTCTAGTTGTGGAGTTTTTAGTTGAGGAGTCTCTAGTTGTGGGGTCTCTAGTTGTGGAGTTTCTAGTTGTGGAGTGTCTACTTGTGGAGTTTCTAGTTGTGTAGTTTCTAGTTGTGGAGTTTCTAGTCGTGGAGTCTGTAGTTGAGGAGTAGCTATTTGTTGGGTTTCAAGTTATGGAGTTTTTGGCTGTGGAGTTTCTAGTTGTGGAGTTTCTAGTTGTTGAGTTTCTAGTTGCCGAGTTTCTAGTTGCGAAGTCTCAAGTCGTGGAGTTTCTAGCTGCGGAGTTTCTAGTTGCGGAGCTTCAAGTGGCGGAGTTTCTAGTTGTGGAATTTGTAGTTGTGGAGTATCTAGTTTTGGTGTTTCAAGTTGTGGAGTTTCTAGCTGTGGAGTTTCTAGTTGCGGAGTTTCTAGTTGCAGAGTTTCTAGTTGCGGAGTTTCTAGTTGCGGAGTTTCTAGTTGTGGAGTTTCTAGTTGTTGAGTTTCTAGTGGCCGAGTTCTTTAGTTGCGAATTCTCAAGTTGTGGAGTTTCTAGCTGTGGAATTTCTAGTTGTTGAGTTTCTAGATCCGGAGTTTCTAGTTGTGGAGTTTTTAGCTGTGGAGTCTCTAGTTGTGGAGTCTCTAGTTGTGAAGTTTCTAGTTGTGGAGTGTCTACTTGTGGAGTTTCTAGTTGTGGAGATACTAGTTGTAGAGTTTCTATTTGTAGTTTTTATTTTTCGAGTTTGTAGTTGTAGATTTTCTAGTTGCAGAGTTCCTAAATGTGGAGTTTCTAGTTGTGGAGTTTCTTGTTGGGGTGTTTCTAGTTGTGAAGTTTCCAATTGTGGATTTTCTAGTTGCGGAATTTCTAGTTGCGAAGTTTCTAGTTGGGGAGTTTCTACTTGAATTTATAGTTGTGGATTTTCTAGTTCCACAGTTTCGAGTTGCAAAGTTTCAAGTTGTCGAGTTTGTAGTTGCGGAGTCGCTACTTGTGGAGTTTCTAGTTGTGGAGTTGCTAGCTGTGGAGTTTCTAGTTGCGGAGTCTCTAATTAGGCAGTCTCTAGTTTTGGAGTCTCTATTTGTGGAGTTTCTGGTTGTGGAGTTTATAGTTGTGGCGTTTCTAGCTGTGGAGATTCTAGTTGCGGAGTTTCTAGTTGCAGAGTTTCTAGCTGCGGAGTTTCTTGTTGCAGAGTTTGTAGTTGTGGAGTTTCTAGTTGTGAAGTTTTAGTTGTGGAGTTTCAAGTTGTGGAATTCATAGGTGTTGAGTTTCTAGTTGTGGAGTTTCTAGTTTTCGAGTTTCTAGTTACGGAGTTTCTAGTTGTGGAGTTTTTAGTTGTGGAGCTTTTAGTTGAGGAGTCTCTAGTTGTTGAGTCTCTAGTTGTGGAAGTTCTAGTTGTGGAGTTTCTAGTTGCGGAGTTTCTTGTTGCGGAGTTTCTAGATGTGGAGTTTCTAGTTGTGGAGTTTCTGGCTGTGGAGTTTATAGTTGCGGAGTTTCTAGTATCGGAGTTTCTAGTTGTGGAGTTTCCAGTTGTGGAGTTTCTAGTTGTAGAGTTTCTAGTTGCGAAGTCTCAAGTTGTGGAGTTTCTAGTTGTGGAGTTTCTAGTGGCGGAGTTTCTAGTTGCAGAGTTTCTAGTTGCGGAGTTTTCTAGTTGTGGAGTTTCTAGTGGCGGAGTTTTTAGTTGCGGAGCTTCAAGTTGTGGAGTTTCTAGTTGTGGAGTTTGTAGTTGTGGAGTATCTAGTTGTGGGCTTTCAATTTGTGGAGTTTCTAGTTGTGGAGTTCTAGTTGCGGAGTTTTCTAGTCGCGGAGTCTGTAGTTGTGGAGTTTCTAGTTGTGGAATTTCTAGTTACGGAGTTTCTAGTTGTGGAGCTTTTAGTTGAGTAGTCTCTAGTTGTTGAGTCTCTAGTTGTGGAATTTCTAGTTGTGGAGTTTCTAGTTGTGGAGTTTCTAGTTGTGGAATTTCAAGTTGTGGAGTCTCTAGTGGCGGAGTGAGTTTCTAGTTGCGGAGTTTCTGGTTGTGGAGTTTCTAGTTGCGGAGCCAGTAGTTGTGGAGTTTCTAGTTTGGAGTTTCTAGTTGTGGAGTTTCTAGTGTTTGAATTTCTAGTTGCCGAGTTCTTTAGTTGCGAAGTCTCAAGTTGTGGAGTTTCTAGCTGTGAAGTTTCTAGTTGCGGAGTTTCTAGTTGCGGAGTTTCTAGTTGTGGAGTTTTTAGTTGAGGAGTCTCTAGTTGTGGAGTCTCTAGTTGTTGAGTTTCTAGTTGCCGAGTTTCTAGTTGCGAAGTCTCAAGTCGTGGAGTTTCTAGCTGCGGAGTTTCTAGTTGCGGAGCTTCTAGTGGCGGAGTTTCTAGTTGTGGAATTTGTTGTTGTGGAGTATCTAGATTTGGTGTTTCAAGTTGTGGAGTTTCTCGCTGTGGAGTTTCTAGTTGCGGAGTTTCTAGTTGCAGAGTTTCTAGTTGCGGAGTTTCTAGTTGTGGAGTTTCTAGTTGTTGAGTTTCTAGTCACCGAGTTTTTTAGTTGCGAAGTCTCAAGTTGTGGAGTTTCTAGCTGTGGAATTTCTGGTTGTTGAGTTTCTAGTTGCGGAGTTTCTAGTTGTGGAGTTTTTAGCTGTGGAGTATCTAGTTGTGGAGTCTCTAGTTGTGGAGTTTCTAGTTGTGGAGTGTCTACTTGTGGAGTTTCTAGTTGTGGAGTTTCTAGTTGTGGAGTTTCTAGTTGTAGTTTTTATTTTTCGAGTTTGTAGTTGTAGATTTTCTAATTGCAGAGTTCCTAGTTGTGGAGTTTCTAGTTGTGGAGTTTCTTGTTGGGGAGTTTCTAGTTGTGAAGTTTCTAATAGTGGATTTTCTAGTTGCGGAATTTCTAGTTGCGAAGTTTCTAGTTTGGGAGTTTCTACTTGAGTTTATAGCTGCGGATTTTCTAGTTCCACAGTTTCGATTTGCAAAGTTTCAAGTTGTCGAGTTTGGAATTGCGGAGTCGCTAGTTGTGGAGTTTCTAGTTGCGGAGTTGCTAGCTGTGGAGTTTCTAGCTGCGGAGTCTCTAATTGTGCAGTCTCTAGTTTTGGAGTCTCTAGTTGTGGAGTTTCTAGTTGTGGAGTTTTTAGCTGTGGAGTCTCTAGTTGTGGAGTCTCTAGTTGTGGAGTTTCTAGTTGTGGAGTGTCTACTTGTGGAGTTTCTAGTTGTGGAGATACTAGTTGTAGAGTTTCTATTTGTAGTTTTTATTTTTCGAGTTTGTAGTTGTAGATTTTCTAGTTGCAGAGTTCCTAAATGTGGAGTTTCTAGTTGTGGAGTTTCTTGTTGGGATGTTTCTAGTTGTGAAGTTTCCAATTGTGGATTTTCTAGTTGCGGAATTTCTAGTTGCGAAGTTTCTAGTTGGGGAGTTTCTACTTGAATTTATAGTTGTGGATTTTCTAGTTCCACAGTTTCGAGTTGCAAAGTTTCAAGTTGTCGAGTTTGTAGTTGCGGAGTCGCTAGTTGTGGAGTTTCTAGTTGCGGAGTTGCTAGCTGTGGAGTTTCTAGTTGCGGAGTCTCTAATTATGCAGTCTCTAGTTTTGGAGTCTCTATTTGTGGAGTTTCTAGTTGTGGAGTTTATAGTTGTGGAGTTTCTAGCTGTGGAGATTCTAGTTGCGGAGTTTCTAGTTGCAGAGTTTCTAGCTGCGGAGTTTCTTGTTGCAGAGTTTGTAGTTGTGGAGTTTCTAGTTGTGAAGTTTTAGTTGTGGAGTTTCAAGTTGTGGAATTCATAGGTGTGGAGTTTCTAGTTGTGGAGTTTCTAGTTTTCGAGTTTCTAGTTACGGAGTTTCTAGTTGTGGAGTTTTTAGTTGTGGAGCTTTTAGTTGAGGAGTCTCTAGTTGTGGAGTCTCTAGTTGTGGAAGTTCTAGGTGTGAAGATTCTAGTTGCGGAGTTTCTTGTTGCGGAGTTTCTAGATGTGGAGTTTCTAGTTGTGGAGTTTCTGGCTGTGGAGTTTATAGTTGCGGAGTTTCTAGTATCGGAGTTTCTAGTTGTGGAGTTTCTAGTTGTAGAGTTTCTAGTTGCGAAGTCTCAAGTTGTGGAGTTTCTAGTTGTGGAGTTTCTAGTGGCGGAGTTTCTAGTTGCAGAGTTTCTAGTTGCGGAGTTTTCTAGTTGTGGAGTTTCTAGTGGCGGAGTTTCTAGTTGCGGTGCTTCAAGTTGTGGAGTTTCTAGTTGTGGAGTTTCTAGTTGTGGAGTTTGTAGTTGTGGAGTATCTAGTTGTGGGCTTTCAAGTTGTGGAGTTTCTAGTTGTGGAGTTCTAGTTGCGGAGTTTTCTAGTCGCGGAGTCTGTAGTTGTGGAGTTTCTAGTTGTGGAATTTCTAGTTACGGAGTTTCTAGTTGTGGAGCTTTTAGTTGAGTAGTCTCTAGTTGTTGAGTCTCTAGTTGTGGAATTTCTAGTTGTGGAGTTTCTAGTTGTGGAGTTTCTAGTTGTGGAATTTCAAGTTGTGGAGTCTCTAGTGGCGGAGTGAGTTTCTAGTTGCGGAGTTTCTGGTTGTGGAGTTTCTAGTTGCGGAGCCAGTAGTTGTGGAGTTTCTAGTTGTGGAGTTTCTAGTTGTGGAGTTTCTAATGTTTGAATTTCTAGTTGCCGAGTTCTTTAGTTGCGAAGTCTGAAGTTGTGGAGTTTCTAGCTGTGAAGTTTCTAGTTGCGGAGTTTCTAGTTGCGGAGTTTCTAGTTGTGGAGTTTTTAGTTGAGGAGTCTCTAGTTGTGGAGTCTCTAGTTGTTGAGTTTCTAGTTGCCGAGTTTCTAGTTGCGAAGTCTCAAGTCGTGGAGTTTCTAGCTGCGGAGTTTCTAGTTGCGGAGCTTCTAGTGGCGGAGTTTCTAGTTGTGGAATTTGTAGTTGTGGAGTATCTAGATTTGGTGTTTCAAGTTGTGGACTTTCTAGCTGTGGAGTTTCTAGTTGCGGAGTTTCTAGTTGCAGAGTTTCTAGTTGCGGAGTTTCTAGTTGTGGAGTTTCTAGTTGTTGAGTTTCTAGTCGCCGAGTTCTTTAGTTGCGAAGTCTCAAGTTGTGGAGTTTCTAGCTGTGGAATTTCTAGTTGTTGAGTTTCTAGTTGCGGAGTTTCTAGTTGTGGAGTTTTTAGCTGTGGAGTCTCTAGTTGTGGAGTCTCTAGTTGTGGAGTTTCTAGTTGTGGAGTGTCTACTTGTGGAGTTTCTAGTTGTGGAGTTTCTATTTGTAGTTTTTATTTTTCGAGTTTGTAGTTGTAGATTTTCTAATTGCAGAGTTCCTAGTTGTGGAGTTTCTTGTTGGGGAGTTTCTAGTTGTGAAATTTCTAATTGTGGATTTTCTAGTTGCGGAATTTCTAGTTGCGAAGTTTCTAGTTGGGGAGTTTCTACTTGAGTTTATAGCTGCGGATTTTCTAGTTCCACAGTTTCGAGTTGCAAAGTTTCAAGTTGTCGAGTTTGGAATTGCGGAGTCGCTAGTTGTGGAGTTTCTAGTTGCGGAGTTGCTAGCTGTGGAGTTTCTAGCTGCGGAGTCTCTAATTGTGCAGTCTCTAGTTTTGGAGTCTCTAGTTGTGGAGTTTCTAGTTGTGGAGTTTTTAGCTGTGGAGTCTCTAGTTGTGGAGTCTCTAGTTGTGGAGTTTCTAGTTGTGGAGTGTCTACTTGTGGAGTTTCTAGTTGTGGAGATACTAGTTGTAGAGTTTCTATTTGTAGTTTTTATTTTTCGAATTTGTAGTTGTAGATTTTCTAGTTGCAGAGTTCCTAAATGTGGAGTTTCTAGTTGTGGAGTTTCTTGTTGGGGTGTTTCTAGTTGTGAAGTTTCCAATTGTGGATTTTCTAGTTGCGGAATTTCTAGTTGCGAAGTTTCTAGTTGGGGAGTTTCTACTTGAATTTATAGTTGTGGATTTTCTAGTTCCACAGTTTCGAGTTGCAAAGTTTCAAGTTGTCGAGTTTGTAGTTGCGGAGTCGCTAGTTGTGGAGTTTCTAGTTGCGGAGTTGCTAGCTGTGGAGTTTCTAGTTGCGGAGTCTCTAATTATGCAGTCTCTAGTTTTGGAGTCTCTATTTGTGGAGTTTCTAGTTGTGGAGTTTATAGTTGTGGAGTTTCTAGCTGTGGAGATTCTAGTTGCGGAGTTTCTAGTTGCAGAGTTTCTAGCTGCGGAGTTTCTTGTTGCAGAGTTTGTAGTTGTGGAGTTTCTAGTTGTGAAGTTTTAGTTGTGGAGTTTCAAGTTGTGGAATTCATAGGTGTGGAGTTTCTAGTTGTGGAGTTTCTAGTTTTCGAGTTTCTAGTTACGGGGCTTCTAGTTGTGGAGTTTTTAGTTGTGGAGCTTTTAGTTGAGGAGTCTCTAGTTGTGGAGTCTCTAGTTGTGGAAGTTCTAGGTGTGAAGTTTCTAGTTGCGGAGTTTCTTGTTGCGGAGTTTCTAGATGTGGAGTTTCTAGTTGTGGAGTTTCTGGCTGTGGAGTTTATAGTTGCGGAGTTTCTAGTATCGGAGTTTCTAGTTGTGGAGTTTCTAGTTGTAGAGTTTCTAGTTGCGAAGTCTCAAGTTGTGGAGTTTCTAGTTGTGGAGTTTCTAGTGGCGGAGTTTCTAGTTGCAGAGTTTCTAGTTGCGGAGTTTTCTAGTTGTGGAGTTTCTAGTGGCGGAGTTTCTAGTTGCGGAGCTTCAAGTTGTGGAGTTTCTAGTTGTGGAGTTTCTAGTTGTGGAGTTTGTAGTTGTGGAGTATCTAGTTGTGGGCTTTCAAGTTGTGGAGTTTCTAGTTGTGGAGTTCTAGTTGCGGAGTTTTCTAGTCGCGGAGTCTGTAGTTGTGGAGTTTCTAGTTGTGGAATTTCTAGTTACGGAGTTTCTAGTTGTGGAGCTTTTAGTTGAGTAGTCTCTAGTTGTTGAGTCTCTAGTTGTGAAATTTCTAGTTGTGGAGTTTCTAGTTGTGGAGTTTCTAGTTGTGGAATTTGAAGTTGTGGAGTCTCTAGTGGCGGAGTGAGTTTCTAGTTGCGGAGTTTCTGGTTGTGGAGTTTCTAGTTGCGGAGCCAGTAGTTGTGGAGTTTCTAGTTTTGGAGTTTCTAGTTGTGGAGTTTCTAGTGTTTGAATTTCTAGTTGCCGAGTTCTTTAGTTGCGAAGTCTGAAGTTGTGGAGTTTCTAGCTGTGAAGTTTCTAGTTGCGGAGTTTCTAGTTGCGGAGTTTCTAGTTGTGGAGTTCTTAGTTGAGGAGTCTCTAGTTGTGGAGTCTCTAGTTGTTGAGTTTCTAGTTGCCGAGTTTCTAGTTGCGAAGTCTCAAGTCGTGGAGTTTCTAGCTGCGGAGTTTATAGTTGCGGAGCTTCTAGTGGCGGAGTTTCTAGTTGTGGAATTTGTAGTTGTGGAGTATCTAGATTTGGTGTTTCAAGTTGTGGAGTTTCTAGCTGTGGAGTTTCTAGTTGCGGAGTTTCTAGTTGCAGAGTTTCTAGTTGCGGAGTTTCTAGTTGTGGAGTTTCTAGTTGTTGAGTTTCTAGTCGCCGAGTTCTTTAGTTGCGAAGTCTCAAGTTGTGGAGTTTCTAGCTGTGGAATTTCTAGTTGTTGAGTTTCTAGTTGCGGAGTTTCTAGTTGTGGAGTTTTTAGCTGTGGAGTCTCTAGTTGTGGAGTCTCTAGTTGTGGAGTTTCTAGTTGTGGAGTGTCTACTTGTGGAGTTTCTAGTTGTGGAGTTTCTATTTGTAGTTTTTATTTTTCGAGTTTGTAGTTGTAGATTTTCTAATTGCAGAGTTCCTAGTTGTGGAGTTTCTTGTTGGGGAGTTTCTAGTTGTGAAATTTCTAATTGTGAATTTTCTAGTTGCGGAATTTCTAGTTGCGAAGTTTCTAGTTGGGGAGTTTCTACTTGAGTTTATAGCTGCGGATTTTCTAGTTCCACAGTTTCGAGTTGCAAAGTTTCAAGTGGTCGAGTTTGTAATTGCGGAGTCGCTAGTTGTGGAGTTTCTAGTTGCGGAGTTGCTAGCTGTGGAGTTTCTAGCTGCGGAGTCTCTAATTGTGCAGTCTCTAGTTTTGGAGTCTCTAGTTGTGGAGTTTCTAGTTGTGGAGTTTTTAGCTGTGGAGTCTCTAGTTGTGGAGTCTCTAGTTGTGGAGTTTCTAGTTGTGGAGTGTCTACTTGTGGAGTTTCTAGTTGTGGAGATACTAGTTGTAGAGTTTCTATTTGTAGTTTTTATTTTTCGAGTTTGTAGTTGTAGATTTTCTAGTTGCAGAGTTCCTAAATGTGGAGTTTCTAGTTGTGGAGTTTCTTGTTGGGGTGTTTCTAGTTGTGAAGTTTCCAATTGTGGATTTTCTAGTTGCGGAATTTCTAGTTGCGAAGTTTCTAGTTGGGGAGTTTCTACTTGAATTTATAGTTGTGGATTTTCTAGTTCCACAGTTTCGAGTTGCAAAGTTTCAAGTTGTCGAGTTTGTAGTTGCGGAGTCGCTAGTTGTGGAGTTTCTAGTTGCGGAGTTGCTAGCTGTGGAGTTTCTAGTTGCGGAGTCTCTAATTGTGCAGTCTCTAGTTTTGGAGTCTCTATTTGTGGAGTTTCTAGTTGTGGAGTTTATAGTTGTGGAGTTTCTAGCTGTGGAGATTCTAGTTGCGGAGTTTCTAGTTGCAGAGTTTCTAGCTGCGGAGTTTCTTGTTGCAGAGTTTGTAGTTGTGGAGTTTCTAGTTGTGAAGTTTTAGTTGTGGAGTTTCAAGTTGTGGAATTCATAGGTGTGGAGTTTCTAGTTGTGGAGTTTCTAGTTTTCGAGTTTCTAGTTACGGAGTTTCTAGTTGTGGAGTTTTTAGTTGTGGAGCTTTTAGTTGAGGAGTCTCTAGTTGTTGAGTCTCTAGTTGTGGAAGTTCTAGGTGTGGAGTTTCTAGTTGCGGAGTTTCTTGTTGCGGAGTTTCTAGATGTGGAGTTTCTAGTTGTGGAGTTTCTGGCTGTGGAGTTTATAGTTGCGGAGTTTCTAGTATCGGAGTTTCTAGTTGTGGAATTTCTAGTTGTGGAGTTTCTAGTTGTAGAGTTTCTAGTTGCGAAGTCTCAAGTTGTGGAGTTTCTAGTTGTGGAGTTTCTAGTGGCGGAGTTTCTAGTTGCAGAGTTTCATGTTTCGGAGTTTCTAGTTGTGGAGTTTGTAGTTGTGGAGTATCTAGTTGTGGGCTTTCAAGTTGTGGAGTTTCTAGTTGTGGAGTTCTAGTTGCGGAGTTTTCTAGTCGCGGAGTCTGTAGTTGTGGAGTTTCTAGTTGTGGAATTTCTAGTTACGGAGTTTCTAGTTGTGGAGCTTTTAGTTGAGTAGTCTCTAGTTGTTGAGTCTCTAGTTGTGGAATTTCTAGTTGTGGAGTTTCTAGTTGTGGAGTTTCTAGTTGTGGAATTTCAAGTTGTGGAGTCTCTAGTGGCGGAGTGAGTTTCTAGTTGCGGAGCCAGTAGTTGTGGAGTTTCTAGTTGCGGAGCCAGTAGTTGTGGAGTTTCTAGAGTTGGAGTTTCTAGTTTTGGAATTTCTAGTGTTTGAATTTCTAGTTGCCGAGTTCTTTAGTTGCGAAGTCTCAAGCTGTGGAGTTTCTAGCTGTGAAGTTTCTAGTTGCGGAGTTTCTAGTTGCGGAGTTTCTAGTTGTGGAGTTTTTAGTTGAGGAGTCTCTAGTTGGGAAGTCTCTAGTTGTTGAGTTTCTAGTTGCCGAGTTTCTAGTTGCGAAGTCTCAAGTCGTGGAGTTTCTAGCTGCGGAGTTTCTAGTTGCGGAGCTTCTAGTGGCGGAGTTTCTAGTTGTGGAATTTGTAGTTGTGGAGTATCTAGATTTGGTGTTTCAAGTTGTGGAGTTTCTAGCTGTGGAGTTTCTAGTTGCGGAGTTTCTAGTTGCAGAGTTTCTAGTTGCGGAGTTTCTAGTTGTGGAGTGTCTAGTTGTTGAGTTTCTAGTCGCCGAGTTCTTTAGTTGCGAAGTCTCAAGTTGTGGAGTTTCTAGCTGTGGAATTTCTAGTTGTTGAGTTTCTAGTTGCGGAGTTTCTAGTTGTGGAGTTTTTAGCTGTGGAGTCTCTAGTTGTGGAGTCTCTAGTTGTGGAGTTTCTAGTTGTGGAGTGTCTACTTGTGGAGTTTCTAGTTGTGGAGTTTCTAGTTGTGGAGTTTCTATTTGTAGTTTTTATTTTTCGAGTTTGTAGTTGTAGATTTTCTAATTGCAGAGTTCCTAGTTGTGGAGTTTCTAGTTGTGGAGTTTCTTGTTGGGGAGTTTCTAGTTGTGAAGTTTCTAATTGTGGATTTTCTAGTTGCGGAATTTCTAGTTGCGAAGTTTCTAGTTGAAGAGTTTCTACTTGAGTTTATAGCTGCGGATTTTCTAGTTCCACAGTTTCGAGTTGCAAAGTTTCAAGTTGTCGAGTTTGTAATTGCGGAGTCGCTAGTTGTGGAGTTTCTAGTTGCGGAGTTGCTAGCTGTGGAGTTTCTAGCTGCGGAGTCTCTAATTGTGCAGTCTCTAGTTTTGGAGTCTCTAGTTGTGGAGTTTCTAGTTGTGGAGTTTATAGATGTGGAGTTTCTAGCTGTGGAGATTCTAGTTGCGGAGTTTCTAGTTGCAGAGTTTCTAGTTGCGGAGTTTCTTGTTGCAGAGTTTCTAGTTGTGGAGTTTCTAGTTGTGAAGTTTTAGTTGTGGAGTTTCAAGTTGTGGAATTCATAGGTGTGGAGTTTCTAGTTGTGGAGTTTCTAGTTTTCGAGTTTCTAGTTACGGAGTTTCTAGTTGTGGAGTTTTTAGTTGTGGAGCTTTTAGTTGAGGAGTCTCTAGTTGTTGAGTCTCTAGTTGTGGAGTTCTAGTTGTGGAGTTTCTAGTTGCGGAATTTCTTGATGTGGAGTTTCTAGTTGTGGAGTTTCTGGCTGTGGAGTTTATAGTTGCGGAGTTTCTAGTATCGGAGTTTCTAGTTGTGGAGTTTCTAGTTGTGGAGTTTCTAGTTGTAGAGTTTCTAGTTGCGAAGTCTCAAGTTGTGGAGTTTCTAGTTGTGGAGTTTCTAGTTGTGGAGTTTCTAGTTGTGGGGTTCGCAGTTGTGGGGTTCGTAGTTGTGGGGTTCGTAGTTGTGCAGTTCTAGTTGTGGAGTCTCTAGTTGAGGAGTTTCCATTTGTGGTGTTTCTAGCTGTGGAGTTTCTAGTAGCGGAGTTTCTAGATGCAGAGTTTCTAGTTGCGGAGTTTTCTAGTTGTGGAGATTGTAATGGCGGAGTTTCTAGTTGCGGAGTTCCAAGTTGTGGAGTTTCTAGTTGTGGAGCTTCTAGTTCTGGGGTTCGTAGTTTTGGGATTCGTAGTTGTGCAGTTTCTAGTTTTGCAGTCTCTAGTTGTGGAATTTCCAGTTGTGGAGTTTCTAGCTGTGGAGTTTCTAGTTGCGGAGTTTCTAGTTGCAGAGTTTCTAGTTGTGGAGTTTTCTAGTTGTGGAAATTCTAGTGGCGGAGTTTCTAGTTGCGGAGTTTCAAGTTGTGGAGTTTCTCGTTGTGGAGTTTCTAGTTGTGGAGTTTCTAGTTGCGGAGTTTCTAGTTGTGGAGCTTCAAGTTGTGGAGTTTCTAGTTGTGGAGTTTCTAGTTATGGAGTTTGTAGTTGTGGAGTATCTAGTTGTGGACTTTCAAGTTGTGAAGTTTCTAGTTGTGGAGTTTCTAGTTGCGGAGTTTTCTAGTTGCGGAGTCTGTACTTGTGGAGTTTCTAGTTGTGGAATTTCTAGTTGTGGAGTCTCTAGTTGCGGAGTGAGTTTCTAGTTGCGGAGTTTCTGGTTGTGGAGTTTCTAGTTGCAGAGTCAGTAGTTGTGGAGTTTCTAGTTGTGGATTTTCTAGCTGTGGAGTTTCTAGTTGCGGAGTTTCTAGTTGTGGGGTTCGTAGTTGTGGAGTTCGTAGTTGTGGAGTTTCTAGTTGTGAAGTCTCTAGTTGGGGAGTTTCCAGTTGTGGAGTTTCTAGCTGTGGAGTTTTTCGTTGCGGAGTTTCTAGTTGCAGAGTTTCTAGTAGCGGAGTATTCTAGTTGTGGAGATTCTAGTGGCGGAGTTTCTAGTAGCGGAGTTTCAAGTTGTGGAGTTTCTAGTTGTGGATTTTCTAGCTGTGGAGTTTCTAGTTGCGGAGTTTTAGTTGCGGAGTTTCTGGTTGTGGAGTTTCTAGTTCTGGAGTCTGTAGTTGTGGAGTATCTATTTGTTGGGTTTCAAGTTGTGGAGTTTCTAGTTGTTGAGTTTCTAGTAGTTGAGTTTCCAGTTGCCAAGTTTCTAGTTGCGAAATCTCAAGTCGTGGAGTTTCTAGCTGTGGAGTTTCTAGTTGCGGAGTTTCTAGTTGCGGAGTTTCTAGTTGTGGATTTTGTAGTTGTGGAGTATATAGTTGTGGTGTTTCAAGTTGTGGAGTTTCTAGTTGCGGAGTTTCTAGTTGCAGAGTTTCTCGTTCCGGAGTTTTCTAGTTGTGAAGTTTCTAGTTGTGGATTTTCTAGCTGTGGAGTTTCTAGTTGCGGAGTTTCTAGTTGTGGGGTTCGTAGTTGTGGAGTTCGTAAATGCGGAGTTTCTAGTTGTGAAGTCTCTAGTTAGGAAGTTTCCAGTTGTGGAGTTTCTAGCTGTGGAGTTTTTCGTTGTGGAGTTTCTAGTTGCAGAGTTTCTAGTAGCGGAGTTTTCTAGTTGTAGAGATTCTAGTGGCGGAGTTTCTGGTTGTGGAGTTTCTAGTTCTGGAGTCTGTAGTTGTGGAGTATCTATTTGTAGGGTTTCAAGTTGTGGAGTTTCTAGTTGTGGAGTTTCTAGTTGTTGAGTTTCTAGTTGTTGAGTTTCCAGTTGCCGAGTTTCTAGTTGCGAAATCTCAAGTCGTGGAGTTTCTAGCTGTGGAGTTTCTAGTTGCGGAGTTTCTAGTTGCGGAGTTTCTAGTTGCGGAGTTTCTAGTTGTGGATTTTGTAGTTGTGGAGTTTCTGGCTGTGGAGTTTCTAGTTGCGGAGTTTGTAGTTTTGGAGTTTCTAGTTGTGAGGTTCGTAGTTGTGGAGTTTCTAGTTGTCGAGTTTCTAGTTGTGGAGTCTTTAGTTGTGGAGTTTCTAGTTGTGGAGTTTCTAGTTGCGAAGTCTCAAGTTGTGGAGTTTCTAGTTGTGGAGTTTCTAGTTGTGGAGCTTCTAGTTGTGGGGTTCGTAGTTGTGGGGTTCGTAGTTGTGGAGTTTCTAGTTGCAGAGTTTCTCGTTGTGAAGTCTGAAGTTGTGGAGTTTCTAGTTGTGGAGTTTCTAGTTGTGGAGCTTCTAGTTGTGGGGTTCGTAGTTGTGGGGTTCGTAGTTGCGGAGTTTCTAGTTGCAGAGTTTCTCGTTGTGAAGTTTCTAGTTGTGGAGTTTCTAGTAGTTGAGTTTCAAGTTGCCGAGTTTCTAGTTGCGAAGTCTCAAGTACTGGAGTTTTTAGCTGTGGAGTTTCTAGTTGCGGAGCTTCTAGTTGCGGAGTTGCTAGTTGCGGAGTTTCTAGTTGTGGAATTTGTAGTTGTGGAGTATATAGTTGTGGTGTTTCAGGTTGTGGAGTTTTAGTGGCGGAGTTTCTAGTTGCAGAGTTTCTAGTTGCGGAGTTTTCTAGTTGTGGAGTTTCTAGTTGCGGAGTTTCTAGTTGTGGAGCTTCAAGTTGTGGAGTTTCTAGTTGTGGAGTTTCTAGTTGTGGAGTTTGTAGTTGTGGAGTGTCTAGTTGTGGGCTTTCAAGTTGTGGAGTTTATAGTTGTGGAGTTTCTAGTTGCGGAGTTTTCCAGCTGCGGAGTCTGTAGTTGTGGAGTTTCTAGTTGTGGAATTTCTAGTTACGGAGTTTCTAGTTGTGGAGCTTTTAGTTGAGGAGTCTCTAGTTGTTGAGTCTCTAGTTGTGGAATTTCTAGTTGTGGAGTGTTTAGTTGCAGAGTTTCCAGTTGTAGAGTTTCTAGTTGCGGAGTCTCTAGTTGTAGAGTTTCTAGTTACGGAGTTTCTAGCTGTGGAGATTCTAGTTGCGGAGTCTCTAGTTGTGCAGTCTCTAGTTGTGGAGTCTGTAGTTTTGGAGTTTCTAGTTGCGGAGTTTGAAGTTGTGGAGTTTCTAGGTGTGGAGTTTCTAGTTGCAGGGTTTCTAGTTGCGGAGTTTTCTAGTTGTGGAGTTTCTAGTTGCGGAGTTTCTACTTGCGGAGTTTCAAGTTGTGGAGTTTCTGGTTGTGGAGTTTCAAGTTGTGGAATTTATAGGTGTGGAGTTTCTAGTTGTGGAGTTTCTGGTTTCCGGGTTTCTAGTTACGGAGTTTCTAGTAGTGGAGTTTCTAGTTGTGGAGCTTTTAGTTGAGGAGTCTCTAGTTGTTGACTCTCTAGTTGTTGAGTCTCTAGTTGTGGAAGTTCTAGTTGTGGAGTTTCTAGTTCCGGAGTTTCTAGTTGCAGAGTTCCTAGTTGCGGAGTTTTCTAGTTGTGGAGATTCTAGTGGCGGAGTTTCTAGTTGCGGAAATTAAGTTGTGGAGTTTCTCGTTGTGGAGTTTCTAGTTGTGGAGTTTCTAGTTGCGGAGTTTCTAGTTGTGGAGTTTCTAGTAGTTGAGTTTCTAGTTGTGGAGCTTCTAGTTGTGGGGTTCGTAGTTGTGGAGTTTCTCGTTGCGGAGTTTCTCGTTGTGAGGTCTGAAGTTGTGGAATTTCTAGTTGTGAAGTTTCTAGTTGTGGAGCTTCTAGTTGTGGGGTTCGTAGTTGTGGGGTTCGTAGTGGCGGAGTTTCTAGTTGCGGAGTTTCTCGTTGTGAAGTTTCGAGTTGTGGAGTTTCTAGTTGTGGAGTTTCTAGTAGTTGAGTTTCAAGTTGCCGAGTTTCTAGTTGCGAAGTCTCAAGTACTGGAGTTTTTAGCTGTGGAGTTTCTAGTTGCGGAGCTTCTATTTGCGGAGTTTCTAGTTGCGGAGTTTCTAGTTGTGGAATTTGTAGTTGTGGAGTATATAGTTGTGGTGTTTCAGGTTGTGGAGTTTTAGTGGCGGAGTTTCTAGTTGCAGAGTTTCTAGTTGCGGAGTTTTCTGGTTGTGGAGTTTCTAGTTGCGGAGTTTCTAGTTGTGGAGCTTCAAGTTGTGGAGTTTCTAGTTGTGGAGTTTCTAGTTGTGGAGTTTGTAGTTGTGGAGTGTCTAGTTGTGGGCTTTCAAGTTGTGGAGTTTATAGTTGTGGAGTTTCTAGTTGCGGAGTTTTCGAGTTGCGGAGTCTGTAGTTGTGGAGTTTCTAGTTCTGGAATTTCTAGTTACGGAGTTTCTAGTTGTGGAGCTTTTAGTTGAGGAGTCTCTAGTTGTTGAGTCTCTAGTTGTGGAATTTCTAGTTGTGGAGTGTTTAGTTGCAGAGTTTCCAGTTGTGGAGTTTCTAGTTGCGGAGTCTCTAGTTGTAGAGTTTCTAGTTACGGAGTTTCTAGCTGTGGAGATTCTAGTGGCGGAGTCTCTAGTTGTGCAGTCTCTAGTTGTGGAGTCTGTAGTTTTGGAGTCTCTAGTTGTGGAGTATATAGTTGTGGTGTTTCAAGTTGTGGAGTTTCTAGTTGCAGGGTTTCTACTTGCGGAGTTTTCTAGTTCTGGAGTTTTCTAGTTGTGGAGTTTCTAGTTGCGAAGTTTCTAGTTGTGGAGCTTCAAGTTGTGGAGTTTCTAGTTGTGGAGTTTCTAGTTGCGGAGTCTGTAGTTGTGGAGTTTCTAGTTGTGGAGTTTCTAGTTGTGGATTTTCTAGCTGTGGAGTTTCTAGTTGCGGAGTTTCTAGTTGTGGGGTTCGTAGTTGTGGATTTCGTAGTTGTGGAGTTTCTAGTTGTGGAGTCTCTAGTTGGGGAGTTTCTAGTTGTGGAGTTTCTAGTTGTGGAGCTTTTAGTTGAGGAATCTCTAGTTGTTGAGTTTCTAGTTGTGGAAGTTCTAGTTGTGGAGTTTCTAGTTGCGGAGTTTCTGGCTGTGGAGTTTCTAGTTGCGGAGTTTCTAGTTTTGGAGTTTCTAGTTGTGAGGTTCGTAGTTGTGGAGTTTCTAGTTGTCGAGTTTCTAGTTGTGGAGTCTTTAGTTGTGGAGTTTCTAGTTGTGGAGTTTCTAGTTGCGAAGTCTCAAGTTGTGGAGTTTCTAGTTGTGGAGTTTCTAGTTGTGGAGCTTCTAGTTGTGGGGTTCGTAGTTGTGGGGTTCGTAGTTGTGGAGTTTCTAGTTGCAGAGTTTCTCGTTGTGAAGTCTGAAGTTGTGGAATTTCTAGTTGTGGAGTTTCTAGTTGTGGAGTTTCTAGTTGTGGAGTTTGTAGTTGTGGAGTGTCTAGTTGGGGGCTTTCAAGTTGTGGAGTTTATAGTTGTGGAGTTTCTAGTTGCGGAGTTTTCTAGTTGCGGAGTCTGTAGTTGTGGAGTTTCTAGTTGTGGAATTTCTAGTTACGGAGTTTCTAGTTGTGGAGCTTTTAGTTGAGGAGTCTCTAGTTGTTGAGTCTCTAGTTGTGGAATTTCTAGTTGTGGAGTGTTTAGTTGCAGAGTTTCCAGTTGTGGTGTTTCTAGTTGCGGAGTCTCTAGTTGTAGAGTTTCTAGTTACGGAGTTTCTAGCTGTGGAGATTCTAGTGGCGGAGTCTCTAGTTGTGCAGTCTCTAGTTGTGGAGTCTGTAGTTGTGGAGTTTCTAGTTGCGGAGTTTGAAGTTGTGGAGTTTCTAGCTGTGGAGTTTCTAGTTGCAGGATTTCTAGTTGCGGAGTTTTCTTGTTGTGGAGTTTCTAGTAGTTGAGTTTCTACTTGCGGAGTTTCAAGTTGTGGAGTTTCTGGTTGTGGAGTTTCAAGTTGTGGAATTTATAGGTGTGGAGTTTCTAGTTGTGGAGTTTCTGGTTTCCGGGTTTCTAGTTACGGAGTTTCTAGTAGTGGAGTTTCTGGTTGTGGAGCTTTTAGTTGAGGAGTCTCTAGTTGTTGAGTCTCTAGTTGTTGAGTCTCTAGTTGTGGAAGTTCTAGTTGTGGAGTTTCTAGTTCCGGAGTTTTTAGTTGCAGAGTTTCTAGTTGCGGAGTTTTCTAGTTGTGGAGATTCTAGTTGCGGAAATTAAGTTGTGGAGTTTCTCGTTGTGGAGTTTCTAGTTGTGGAGTTTCTAGTTGCGGAGTTTCTAGTTGTGGAGTTTCTAGTAGTTGAGTTTCTAGTTGTGGAGCTTCTAGTTGTGGGGTTCGTAGTTGTGGAGTTTCTAGTTGCGGAGTTTCACGTTGTGAAGTCTGAAGTTGTGGAATTTCTAGTTGTGGAGCTTCTAGTTGTGGGGTTCGTAGTTGTGGGGTTCGTAGTTGTGGAGTTTCTAGTTGCGGAGTTTCATGTTGTGAAGTCTGAAGTTGTGGAATTTCTAGTTGTGGAGTTTCTAGTTGTGGAGTTTCTAGTTGTGGAGTTTGTAGTTGTGGAGTGTCTAGTTGGGGGCTTTCAAGTTGTGGAGTTTATAGTTGTGGAGTTTCTAGTTGCGGAGTTTTCTAGTTGCGGAGTCTGTAGTTGTGGAGTTTCTAGTTGTGGAATTTCTAGTTACGGAGTTTCTAGTTGTGGAGCTTTTAGTTGAGGAGTCTCTAGTTGTTGAGTCTCTAGTTGTGGAATTTCTAGTTGTGGAGTGTTTAGTTGCAGAGTTTCCAGTTGTGGTGTTTCTAGTTGCGGAGTCTCTAGTTGTAGAGTTTCTAGTTACGGAGTTTCTAGCTGTGGAGATTCTAGTGGCGGAGTCTCTAGTTGTGCAGTCTCTAGTTGTGGAGTCTGTAGTTGTGGAGTTTCTAGTTGCGGAGTTTGAAGTTGTGGAGTTTCTAGCTGTGGAGTTTCTAGTTGCAGGATTTCTAGTTGCGGAGTTTTCTTGTTGTGGAGTTTCTAGTAGTTGAGTTTCTAGTTGTCGAGTTTCTAGTTGCGAAGTCTAAAGTCGTGGAGTTTCTAGCTGTGGAGTTTCTAGTTGTGGAGCTTCTAGTTAGGGAGTTTCTAGTTGCGGAGTTTCTAGTTGTGGATTTTGTTGTTGTGGGGTATATAGTTGTGGTGTTTCAAGTTGTGGAGTTTCTAGTTGCGGAGTTTCTAGTTGCAGAGTTTCTAGTTCCGGAGTTTTCTAGTTGTGGAGTTTCTAGTTGTGGAATTTGTAGTTGTGGAGTATCTAGTTGTGGACTTTCAAGTTGTACAGTTTCTAGTTGTGGAGCTTCTAGTTGCGGAGTTTTCTAGTTGCGGAGTCTGTAGTTGTGGAGTTCCTAGTTGTGGAATTTCAAGTTGTGGAGTCTCTAGTGGCGGAGTGAGTTTCTAGTTGCGGAGTTTCTGGTTGTGGAGTTTCTAGTTGCGGAGCCGGTAGTTGTGGAGTTTTTAGTTGTGGAGTTTCTAGTTGTGGAGTTTCTAGTGTTTGAATTTCTAGTTGCCGAGTTCTTTAGTTGCGAAGTCTCAAGTTGTGGAAATTATAGGTGTGAAGTTTCAAGTTGCAGAGTTTCTAGTTGCGGAGTTTCTAGTTGTGGAGTTTTTAGTTGAGGAGTCTCTAGTTGTGGAGTCTCTAGTTGTGGAGTTTCTAGTTGTGGAGTGTCTACTTGTGGAGTTTCTAGTTGTGGAGTTTCTAGTTGCAGAGATTCTAGTTGCGGAGTTTCTTGTTGCAGAGTTTCTAGTTGTGGAGTTTCTAGTTGTGAAGTTTTAGTTGTGGAGTTTCAAGTTGTGGAATTCATAGGTGTGGTGTATCTAGTTGTGGAGTTTCTAGTTTTCGAGTTTCTAGTTACGGAGTTTCTAGTTGTGGAGTTTTTAGTTGTGGAGCTTTTAGTTGAGGAGTCTCTAGTTGTTGAGTCTCTAGTTGTGGAAGTTCTAGTTGTGGAGTTTCTAGTTGCGGAGTTTCTTGTTGCGGAGTTTCTAGATGTAGAGTTTCCAGTTGTGGAGTTTCTGGCTGTGGAGTTTATAGTTGCGGAGTTTCTAGTATCGGAGTTTCTAGTTGTGGAGTTTCTAGTTGTGGAGTTTCTAGTTGTAGAGTTTCTAGTTGCGAAGCCTCAAGTTGTGGAGTTTCTAGTTGTCGAGTTTCTAGTTGTGGAGTTTCTAGTTGTGGGGTTTGTAGTTAAAGGGGTTCGTAGTTGTGCAGTTCTAGTTGTGGAGTCTCTAGTTGAGGAGTTTCCATTTGTGTTGTTTCTAGCTGTGGAGTTTCTAGTTGCGGAGTTTCTAGATGCAGAGTTTCTAGTTGCGGAGTTTACTAGTTGTGGAGATTGTAGTGGTGGAGTTTCTAGTTGCGGGGTTCCAAGTTGTGGAGTTTCTAGTTGTGGAGCTTCTAGTTCTGGGGTTCGTAGTTGTCGGATTCGTAGTTGTGCAGTTTCTAGTTTTGGAGTCTAGTTGTGGAGTTTCCAGTTGTGGAGTTTCTAGCTGTGGAGTTTCTAGTTGCGGAGTTTCTAGTTGCAGAGTTTCTAGTTGTGGAGTTTTCTAGTTGTGGAGATTCTAGTGGCGGAGTTTCTAGTTGCGGAGTTTCAAGTTGTGGAGTTTCTCGTTGTGGAGTTTCTAGTTGTGGATTTTCTAGCTGTGGAGTTTCTAGTTGCGAAGTTTTTAGTTGCGGAGTTTCTGGTTGTGGAGTTTCTAGTTGTGGAGTCTGTAGTTGTGGAGTATCTATTTGTTGGGTTTCAAGTTGTGAAGTTTCTAGTTGTGGAGTTTCTAGTTGTTGAGTTTCTAGTAGTTGAGTTTCTAGTTGCCGAGTTTCTAGTTGCGAAATCTCAAGTCGTGGAGTTTCTAGCTGTGGAGTTTCTAGTTGCGGAGCTTCTAGTTGCGGAGTTTCTAGTTGTGGAGCTTCTAGTTCTGGGGTTCGTTGTTGTGGGATTCGTAGTTGTGCAGTTTCTAGTTTTGGAGTCTCTAGTTGTGGAGTTTCCAGTTGTGGAGTTTCTAGCTGTGGAGTTTCTAGTTGCGGAGTTTCTAGTTGCAGAAACTCTAGTTGTGGATTTTGTAGTTGTGGAGTATAAAGTTGTGGTGTTTCAAGTTGTGGAGTTTCTAGTTGCGGAGTTTCTAGTTGCAGAGTTTCTAGTTCCGGAGTTTTCTAGTGGTGGAATTTCTAGTTGCGAAGTTTCTAGTTGTGGAGCTTCAAGTTGTGGAGTTTCTAGTTGTGGAGTTTCTAGTTGTGGAGTTTGTAGTTGAGGAGTATCTAGTTGTGGACTTTCAAGTTGTGAAGTTTCTAGTTGTGGAGTTTCTAGTTGCGGAGTTTTCTAGTTGCGGAGTCTGTTGTTGTGGAGTTTCTAGTTGTGGAGTTTCTAGTTGTGGATTTTCTAGCTGTGGAGTTTCTAGTTGCGGAGTTTCTAGTTGTGGGGTTCGTAGTTGTGGAGTTCGTAGTTGTGGAGTTTCTAGTTGTGGAGCCTCTAGTTGGGGAGTTTCCAGTTGTGGAGTTTCTAGCTGTGGAGTTTTTCGTCGCGGAGTTTCTAGTTGCAGAGTTTCTAGTAGCGGAGTTTTCTAGTTGTGGAGGTTCTAGTGGCGGAGTTTGTAGCTGTGGAGGTTCTAGTTGTGGAGTTTTTAGTTGCGGAGTTTCTGGTTGTGGAGTTTCTAGTTCTGGAGTGTGTAGTTGTTTAGTATCTATTTGTTGGGTTTCAAGTTGTGGAGTTTCTAGTTGTGGAGTTTCTAGTTGTTGAGTTTCTAGTAGTTGAGTTTCTAGTTGCCGAGTTTCTAATTGCGAAATCTCAAGTCGTGGAGTTTCTAGCTGTGGAGTTTCTAGTTGCGGAGTTTCTAGTTGCGGAGTTTCTAGTTGCGGAGTTTCTAGTTGTGGATTTTGTAGTTGTGGAGTATATAGTTGTGGTGTTTCAAGTTGTGGAGTTTCTAGTTGCGGTGTTTCTAGTTGCAGAGTTTCTAGTTCCGGAGTTTTCTAGTTGTGGAGTTTCTAGTGGCGGAGTTTCTAGCTGTGGAGCTTCAAGTTGTGGAGTTTCTCGTTGTGGAGTTTCTAGTTGTGGAGTTTGTAGTTTTGGAGTATCTAGTTGTGGACTTTCAAGTTGTGGAGTTTCTAGTTGTGGAGTTTCTAGTTGTTAATTTTCTAGCTGTGGAGTTTCTATTTGCGGAGTTTCTAGTTGCAGAGTTTCTAGTTGTGGATTTTCTAGCTGTGGAATTTCTGCTTGCAGAGTTTTTAGTTGCGGTGTTTCTAGTTGTGTAGTTGTGGAGTTTCTAGTTGTTGAGTTTCTAGTTGCCGAGTTCTTTAGTTGCGAAGTCTCGAGTTGTAGAGTTTCTAGCTGTGGAGTTTCTAGATGCGGAGTTTCTAGTTGCGGAGTTTCTAGTTGTGGATTTTTTGTTGTGGAGTCTCTAGTTGGGGAGTTTCTAGTTGTGGAGTGTCTACTTGTGGAGTTTCTAGTTGTGGAGTTTCTATTTGTAGTTTTTAGTTTTCGAGTTTGTAGTTGTAGATTTTCTAGTTGCAGAGTTCCTAGTTTTGGAGTATCTAGTTGCGGAGTCTCTAATTGTGCAGTCTCTAGTTTTGGAGTCTCTAGTTGTGGAGTTTCTGGTTGTGGAGTTTATAGTTGTGGAATTTCTAACTGTGGAGATTCTAGTTGCGGAGTTTCTATTTGCAGAGTTTCTAGTTGTGGAGTTTCTAGTTGTGGAGTTTTAGTTGTGGAGTTTAAAGTTGTGGAATTTAGAGGTGTGGAGTTTCTAGTTGTGGAGTTTCTAGTTTTCGGGTTTCTAGTTACGGAGTTTCTAGTTGTGGAGTTTCTAGTTGTGGAGTTTCTAGTTATGGAGCTTTTAGTTGAGGAGTCTCTAGTTGTTGAGTCTCTAGTTGTGGAAGTTCTAGTTGTGGAGTTTCTTGTTGCGGAGTTTCTTGTTGCGGAGTTTCTAGTTGTGGAGTTTCTAGTTGTGGAGTTTCTGGCTGTGGAGTTTCTAGTTGCGAAGTTTCTAGTTGTGGAGTTTCTAGTTGTGAGGTTCGTAGTTGTGGAGTTTCTAATTGTCGAGTTTCTAGTTGTGGAGTCTCTAGTTGTGAAGTTTCTAGTTGTGGGGTTCGTAGTTGTGGGGTTCGTAGTTGTGGAGTTTCTAGTGTCGGAGTTTCAAGTCGTGGAGTTTCTCGTTGTGGAGTTTCTAGTTGTGGATTGTCTAGCTGTGGAGTTTCTAGTTGCGGAGTTTTTAGTTGCGGAGTTTCTTGTTGTGAAGTTTCTAGTTGTGGAGTTTCCAGTTGTGGAGTTTGTAGTTGTGGAGTATCTATTTGTTGGTTTCAAGTTGTAGAGTTTCTAGTTGTGGAGTTTCTAGTTGTGGAGTTTCTAGTTGTGGATTTTCTAGTTGTTGAGTTTCTAGTTGCCGAGTTTCTAGTTGCGAAGTCTCAAGTCGAGGAGTTTTTAGCTGTGGAGTTTCTAGTTGCGGAGCTTCTATTTGCGGAGTTTCTAGTTGCGGAGCTTCTAGTTGTGGAATTTGTAGTTGTGGAATATATAGTTGTGGTGTTTCAAGTTGTGGAGTTTCTAGTGGCGGAGTTTCTAGTTGCAGAGTTTCTAGTTGCAGAGTTTTCTAGTTGTGGAGTTTCTAGTTGCGGAGTTTCTAGTTGTGGATTTTGTAATTGTGGAGTATATAGTTGTGGTGTTTCAAGTTGTGGAGTTTTTAGTTGCAGAGTTTCTAGTTCCGGAGTTTTCTAGTTGCGAAGTTTCTAGTTGTGGAGCTTCAAGTTGTGGAGTTTCAAGTTGTGGAGTTTCTAGTTGTGGAGTTTGTAGTTGTGGAGTATCTAGTTGTGGACTTTCAAGTTGTGAAGTTCCTAGTTGTGGAGTTTCTAGTTGCGGAGTTTTCTAGTTGCGGAGTTTCAAGTTGTGGAGTTTCTCGTTGTGGAGTTTCTAGTTGTGGATTTTCTAGCTGTGGAGTTTCTAGTTGCGAAGTTTTTAGTTGCGGAGTTTCTGGTTGTGGAGTTTCTAGTTGTGGAGTCTGTAGTTGTGGAGTATCTATTTGTTGGGTTTCAAGTTGTGGAGTTTCTAGTTGTGGAGTTTCTAGTTGTTGAGTTTCTAGTAGTTGAGTTTCTAGTTGCCGAGTTTCTAGTTGCGAAATCTCAAGTCGTGGAGTTTCTAGCTGTGGAGTTTCTAGTTGTGGAGCTTCTAGTTGCGGAGTTTCTAGTTGTGGAGCTTCTAGTTCTGGGGTTCGTTGTTGTGGGGTTCGTAGTTGTGCAGTTTCTAGTTTTGGAGTCTCAAGTTGTGGAGTTTCCAGTTGTGGAGTTTGTAGCTGTGGAGTTTCTAGTTGCGGAGTTTCTAGTTGCAGAGTTTCTAGTTGTGGATTTTGTAGTTGTGGAGTATATAGTTGTGGTGTTTCTAGCTGTGGAGTTTCTAGTTGCGGAGTTTCTAGATTCAGAGTTTCTAGTTGCGGAGTTTTCTAGTTGTGGAGATTCTAGTGGCGGAGTTTCTAGTTGCGGAGTTCCAAGTTGTGGAGTTTCTAGTTGTGAAGTTTCTAGTTGTGGAATTTGTAGTTGTGGAGTATATAGTTGTGGTGTTTCAAGTTGTGGAGTTTCTAGTGGCGGAGTTTCTAGTTGCAGAGTTTCTAGTTGCGGAGTTTTCTAGTTGTGGAGTTTCTAGTTGCGGAGTTTCTAGTTGCGGAGTTTCTAGTTGTGGAGTTTCTAGTTGTGGGGTTTGTAGTTGTGGGGTTCGTAGTTGTGCAGTTGTAGTTGTGGAGTCTCTAGTTGAGAAGTTTCCATTTGTGTTGTTTCTAGCTGTGGAGTTTCTAGTTGCGGAGTTTCTAGATGCAGAGATTCTAGTTGCGGAGTTTTCTAGTGATGGAGTTTCTAGTTGCGGAGTTTCTAGTTGTGAAGCTTCAAGTTGTGGAGTTTCTCGTTGTGGAGTTTCTAGTTGTGGAGTTTGTAGTTGTGGAGTATCTAGTTGTGGACTTTCAAGTTGTGGAGTTTCTAGTTGTGGAGTTTCTAGTTGTTAATTTTCTAGCTGTGGAGTTTCTATTTGCGGAGTTTCTAGTTGCAGAGTTTCTAGTTGTGGATTTTCTAGCTGTGGAATTTCTGGTTGCAGAGTTTTTAGTGGCGGTGTTTCTAGTTGTGGAGTTTCTAGTTGTTGAGTTTCTAGTTGCCGAGTTTTTTAGTTGCGAAGTCTCAAGTTGTAGAGTTTCTAGCTGTGGAGTTTCTAGTTGCGGAGTTTCTAGTTGCGGAGTTTCTAGTTGTGGAGTTTTTAGTTGTGGAGTCTCTAGTTGTGGGCTTTCAAGTTGTGGAGTTTATAGTTGTGGAGTTTCTAGTTGCGGAGTTTTCCAGCTGCGGAGTCTGTAGTTGTGGAGTTTCTAGTTGTGGAATTTCTAGTTACGGAGTTTCTAGTTGTGGAGCTTTTAGTTGAGGAGTCTCTAGTTGTGGAGTGTCTACCTGTGGAGTTTCTAGTTGTGGAGTTTCTATTTGTAGTTTTTAGTTTTCGAGTTTGTAGTTGTAGATTTTCTAGTTGCAGAGTTCCTAGTTTTGGAGTATCTAGTTGCGGAGTCTCTAATTGTGCAGTCTCTAGTTTTGGAGTCTCTAGTTGTGGAGTTTCTGGTTGTGGAGTTTATAGTTGTGGAATTTCTAACTGTGGAGATTCTAGTTGCGGAGTTTCTAGTTGCAGAGTTTCTAGTTGGAGAGTTTCTAGTTGTGGAGTTTTAGTTGTGGAGTTTAAAGTTGTGGAATTTATAGGTGTGGAGTTTCTAGTGTTGGAGCTTCTAGTTTTCGGGTTTCTAGTTACGGAGTTTCTAGTTGTGGAGTTTCTAGTTGTGGAGTTTCTAGTTGTGGAGCTTTTAGTTGAGGAATCTCCAGTTGTTGAGTTTCTAGTTGTGGAAGTTCTAGTTGTGGAGTTTCTAGTTGCGGAGTTTCTGGCTGTGGAGTTTCTAGTTGCGGAGTTTCTAGTTTTGGAGTTTCTAGTTGTGAGGTTCGTAGTTGTGGAGTTTCTAGTTGTCGAGTTGTGGAGTCTTTAGTTGTGGAGTTTCTAGTTGTGGAGTTTCTAGCTGCGAAGTTTCAAGTTGTGGAGTTTCTAGTTGTGGAGTTTCTAGTTGTGGAGCTTCTAGTTGTGGGGTTCGTAGTTGTGGGGTTCGTAGTTGTGGAGTTTCTAGTTGCGGAGTTTCTCGTTGTGAAGTCTGAAGTTGTGGAGTTTCTAGTTGTGGAGTTTCTAGTTGTGGAGCTTCTAGTTGTGGGGTTCGTAGTTGTGGGGTTCGTAGTTGCGGAGTTTCTAGTTGCGGAGTTTCTCGTTGTGAAGTTTCTAGTTGTGGAGTTTCTAGTAGTTGAGTTTCAAGTTGCCGAGTTTCTAGTTGCGAAGTCTCAAGTACTGGAGTTTTTAGCTGTGGAGTTTCTAGTTGCGGAGCTTCTAGTTGCGGAGTTTCTAGTTGCGGAGTTTCTAGTTGTGGAATTTGTAGTTGTGGAGTATATAGTTGTGGTGTTTCAGGTTGTGGAGTTTTAGTGGCGGAGTTTCTAGTTGCAGAGTTTCTAGTTGCGGAGTTTTCTAGTTGTGGAGTTTCTAGTTGCGGAGTTTCTAGTTGTGGAGCTTCAAGTTGTGGAGTTTCTAGTTGTGGAGTTTCTAGTTGTGGAGTTTGTAGTTGTGGAGTGTCTAGTTGTGGGCTTTCAAGTTGTGGAGTTTATAGTTGTGGAGTTTCTAGTTGCGGAGTTTTGTAGTTGCGGAGTCTGTAGTTGTGGAGTTTCTGGTTGTGGAATTTCTAGTTACGGAGTTTCTAGTTGTGGAGCTTTTAGTTGAGGATTCTCTAGTTGTTGAGTCTCTAGTTGTGGAATTTCTAGTTGTGGAGTGTTTAGTTGCAGAGTTTCCAGTTGTGGAGTTTCTAGTTGCGGAGTCTCTAGTTGTAGAGTTGCTAGTTACGGAGTTTCTAGCTGTGGAGATTCTAGTGGCGGAGTCTCTAGTTGTGCAGTCTCTAGTTGTGGAGTCTGTAGTTGTGGAGTTTCTAGTTGCGGAGTTTGAAGTTGCGGAGTTTCTAGATGTGGAGTTTCTAGTTGTGGAGTTTCTGGCTGTGGAGTTTAGAGTTGCGGAGTTTCTAGTATCGGAGTTTCTAGTTGTGGAGTTTCTAGTTGTGGAGTTTCTAGTTGTAGAGTTTCTAGTTGCGAAGCCTCAAGTTGTGGAGTTTCTAGTTGTCGAGTTTCTAGTTGTGGAGTTTCTAGTTGTGGGGTTTGTAGTTAAAGGGGTTCGTAGTTGTGCAGTTCTAGTTGTGGAGTCTCTAGTTGAGGAGTTTCCATTTGTGTTGTTTCCAGCTGTGGAGTTTCTAGTTGCGGAGTTTCTAGATGCAGAGTTTCTAGTTGTGGAGTTTACTAGTTGTGGAGATTGTAGTGGTGGAGTTTCTAGTTGCGGGGTTCCAAGTTGTGGAGTTTCTAGTTGTGGAGCTTCAAGTTCTGGGGTTCGTAGTTATCGGATTCGTAGTTGTGCAGTTTCTAGTTTTGGAGTCTCTAGTTGTGGAGTTTCCAGTTGTGGAGTTTCTAGCTGTGGAGTTTCTAGTTGCGGAGCTTCTAGTTGTGGAGTTTTCTAGTTGTGGAGATTCTACTGGCGGAGTTTCTAGTTGCGGAGTTTCAAGTTGTGGAGTTTCTCGTTGTGGAGTTTCTAGTTGTGGATTTTCTAGCTGTGGAGTTTCTAGTTGCGAAGTTTTTAGTTGCGGAGTTTCTGGTTGTGGAGTTTCTAGTTGTGGAGTCTGTAGTTGTGGAGTATCTATTTGTTGGGTTTCAAGTTGTGGAGTTTCTAGTTGTGGAGTTTCTAGTTGTTGAGTTTCTTGTAGTTGAGTTTCTAGTTGCCGAGTTTCTAGTTGCGAAATCTCAAGTCGTGGAGTTTCTAGCTGTGGAGTTTCTAGTTGCGGAGCTTCTAGTTGCGGAGTTTCTAGTTGTGGAGCTTCTAGTTCTGGGGTTCGTTGTTGTGGGATTCGTAGTTGTGCAGTTTCTAGTTTTGGAGTCTCTAGTTGTGGAGTTTCCAGTTGTGGAGTTTCTAGCTGTGGAGTTTCTAGTTGCGGAGTTTCTAGTTGCAGAGTTTCTAGTTGTGGATTTTGTAGTTGTGGAGTATCTAGTTGTGGACTTTCAAGTTGTGAAGTTTCTAGTTGTGGAGTTTCTAGTTGCGGAGTTTTCTAGTTGCGGAGTCTGTAGTTGTGGAGTTTCTAGTTGTGGAGTTTCTAGTTGTGGATTTTCTAGCTGTGGAAATTCTAGTTGCGGAGTTTCTAGTTGTGGGGTTCGTAGTTGTGGAGTTCGTAGTTGTGGAGTTTCTAGTTGTGGAGTCTCTAGTTGGGGAGTTTCCAGTTGTGGAGTTTCTAGCTGTGGAGTTTTTCGTCGCGGAGTTTCTAGTTGCAGAGTTTCTAGTAGCGGAGTTTTCTAGTTGTGGAGGTTCTAGTGGCGGAGTTTCTAGCTGTGGAGGTTCTAGTTGTGGAGTTTTTAGTTGCGGAGTTTCTGGTTGTGGAGTTTCTAGTTCTGGAGTCTGTAGTTGTTTAGTATCTATTTGTTGGGTTTCAAGTTGTGGAGTTTCTAGTTGCGGTGTTTCTAGTTGCAGAGTTTCTAGTTCCGGAGTTTTCTAGTTGTGGAGTTTCTCGTTGTGCAGTTTCTAGTTGTGGAGTTTGTAGTTGTGGAGTATCTAGTTGTGGACTTTCAAGTTGTGGAGTTTCTAGTTGTGGAGTTTCTAGTTGTTAATTTTCTAGCTGTGGAGTTTCTATTTGCGGAGTTTCTAGTTGCAGAGTTTCTAGTTGTGGATTTTCTAGCTGTGGAATTTCTGCTTGCAGAGTTTTTAGTTGCGGTGTTTCTAGTTGTGGAGTTTCTAGTTGTTGAGTTTCTAGTTGCCGAGTTCTTTAGTTGCGAAGTCTCAAGTTGTAGAGTTTCTAGCTGTGGAGTTTCTAGTTGCGGAGTTTCTAGTTGCGGAGTTTCTAGTTGTGGATTTTTTAGTTGTGGAGTCTCGAGTTGTGGAGTTTCTAGTTGTGGAGTGTCAACTTGTGGAGTTTCTAGTTGTGGAGTTTCTATTTGTAGTTTTTAGTTTTCGAGTTTGTAGTTGTAGATTTTCTAGTTGCAGAGTTCCTAGTTTTGGAGTATCTAGTTGCGGAGTCTCTAATTGTGCAGTCTCTTGTTTTGGAGTCTCTAGTTGTGGAGTTTCTGGTTGTGGAGTTTATAGTTGTGGAATTTCTAACTGTGGAGATTCTAGTTGCGGAGTTTCTAGTTGCAGAGTTTCTAGTTGTGGAGTTTCTAGTTGTGGAGTTTTAGTTGTGGAGTTTAAAGTTGTGGAATTTATAGGTGTGGAGTTTCTAGTTGTGGAGTTTCTAGTTTTTGGGTTTCTAGTTACGGAGTTTCTAGTTGTGGAGTTTCTAGTTGTGGAGTTTCTAGTTGTGGAGCTTTTAGTTGAGGAGTCTCTAGTTGTTGAGTCTCTAGTTGTGGAAGTTCTAGTTGTGGAGTTTCTTGTTGCGGAGTTTCTAGTTGTGGAGTTTCTAGTTGTGGAGTTTCTGGCTCTGGAGTTTCTAGTTGCGAAGTTTCTAGTTGTGGAGTTTCTAGTTGTGAGGTTCGTAGTTGTGGAGTTTCTAATTGTCGAGTTTCTAGTTGTGGAGTCTCTAGTTGTGGGGTTCGTAGTTGTGGGGTTCGTAGTTGTGGGGTTCGTAGTTGTGGAGTTTCTAGTTGCGGAGTTTCAAGTCGTGGAGTTTCTCGTTGTGGAGTTTCTAGTTGTGGATTGTCTAGCTGTGGAGTTTCTAGTTGCGGAGTTTTTAGTTGCGGAGTTTCTTGTTGTGAAGTTTCTAGTTGTGGAGTTTCCAGTTGTGGAGTTTGTAGTTGTGGAGTATCTATTTGTTGGGTTTCAAGTTGTGGAGTTTCTAGTTGTGGAGTTTCTAGTTGTGGATTTTCTAGTTGTTGAGTTTCTAGTTGCCGAGTTTTTAGTTGCGAAGTCTCAAGTCGAGGAGTTTTTAGCTGTGGAGTTTCTAGTTGCGGAGCTTCTATTTAAGGAGTTTCTAGTTGCGGAGCTTCTAGTTGTGGAATTTGTAGTTGTGGAATATATAGTTGTGGTGTTTCAAGTTGTGGAGTTTCTAGTGGCGGAGTTTCAAGTTGCAGAGTTTCTAGTTGCGGAGTTTTCTAGTTGTGGAGTTTTTAGTTGCGGAGTTTCTAGTTGTGGAGCTTCAAGTTGTGGAGTTTGTAGTTGTGGAGTTTCTAGTTGTGGAGTTTGTAGTTGTGGAGTATCTAGTTGTGGGCTTTCATGTTGTGGAGTTTCTAGTTGTGGAGTTTCTAGTTGCGGAGTTTTCTAGTTGCGGAGTCTGTAGTTGTGGAGTTTCTAGTTGTGGAGTTTGTAGTTGTGGAGTATCTAGTTGTGGACTTTCAAGTTGTGAAGTTTCTAGTTGTGGAGTTTCTAGTTGCGGAGTTTTCTAGTTGCGGAGTCTGTAGTTGTGGAGTTTCTAGTTGTAGAGTTTCTAGTTGTGGATTTTCTAGCTGTGGAGTTTCTAGTTGCGGAGTTTCTAGTTGTGGGGTTCGTAGTTGTGGATTTCGTAGTTGTGGAGTTTCTAGTTGTGGAGTCTCTAGTTGGGGAGTTTCTAGTTGTGGAGTTTCTAGTTGTGGAGCTTTTAGTTGAGGAATCTCTAGTTGTTGAGTTTCTAGTTGTGGAAGTTCTAGTTGTGGAGTTTCTAGTTGCGGAGTTTCTGGCTGTGGAGTTTCTAGTTGCGGAGTTTCTAGTTTTGGAGTTTCTAGTTGTGAGGTTCGTAGTTGTGGAGTTTCTAGTTGTCGAGTTTCTAGTTGTGGAGTCTTTAGTTGTGGAGTTTCTAGTTGTGGAGTTTCTAGTTGCGAAGTCTCAAGTTGTGGAGTTTCTAGTTGTGGAGTTTCTAGTTGTGGAGCTTCTAGTTGTGGGGTTCGTAGTTGTGGGGTTCGTAGTTGTGGAGTTTCTAGTTGCAGAGTTTCTCGTTGTGAAGTCTGAAGTTGTGGAGTTTCTAGTTGTGGAGTTTCTAGTTGTGGAGCTTCTAGTTGTGGGGTTCGTAGTTGTGGGGTTCGTAGTTGCGGAGTTTCTAGTTGCAGAGTTTCTCGTTGTGAAGTTTCTAGTTGTGGAGTTTCTAGTAGTTGAGTTTCAAGTTGCCGAGTTTCTAGTTGCGAAGTCTCAAGTACTGGAGTTTTTAGCTGTGGAGTTTCTAGTTGCGGAGCTTCTAGTTGCGGAGTTGCTAGTTGCGGAGTTTCTAGTTGTGGAATTTGTAGTTGTGGAGTATATAGTTGTGGTGTTTCAGGTTGTGGAGTTTTAGTGGCGGAGTTTCTAGTTGCAGAGTTTCTAGTTGCGGAGTTTTCTAGTTGTGGAGTTTCTAGTTGCGGAGTTTCTAGTTGTGGAGCTTCAAGTTGTGGAGTTTCTAGTTGTGGAGTTTCTAGTTGTGGAGTTTGTAGTTGTGGAGTGTCTAGTTGTGGGCTTTCAAGTTGTGGAGTTTATAGTTGTGGAGTTTCTAGTTGCGGAGTTTTCCAGCTGCGGAGTCTGTAGTTGTGGAGTTTCTAGTTGTGGAATTTCTAGTTACGGAGTTTCTAGTTGTGGAGCTTTTAGTTGAGGAGTCTCTAGTTGTTGAGTCTCTAGTTGTGGAATTTCTAGTTGTGGAGTGTTTAGTTGCAGAGTTTCCAGTTGTAGAGTTTCTAGTTGCGGAGTCTCTAGTTGTAGAGTTTCTAGTTACGGAGTTTCTAGCTGTGGAGATTCTAGTTGCGGAGTCTCTAGTTGTGCAGTCTCTAGTTGTGGAGTCTGTAGTTTTGGAGTTTCTAGTTGCGGAGTTTGAAGTTGTGGAGTTTCTAGGTGTGGAGTTTCTAGTTGCAGGGTTTCTAGTTGCGGAGTTTTCTAGTTGTGGAGTTTCTAGTTGCGGAGTTTCTACTTGCGGAGTTTCAAGTTGTGGAGTTTCTGGTTGTGGAGTTTCAAGTTGTGGAATTTATAGGTGTGGAGTTTCTAGTTGTGGAGTTTCTGGTTTCCGGGTTTCTAGTTACGGAGTTTCTAGTAGTGGAGTTTCTAGTTGTGGAGCTTTTAGTTGAGGAGTCTCTAGTTGTTGACTCTCTAGTTGTTGAGTCTCTAGTTGTGGAAGTTCTAGTTGTGGAGTTTCTAGTTCCGGAGTTTCTAGTTGCAGAGTTCCTAGTTGCGGAGTTTTCTAGTTGTGGAGATTCTAGTGGCGGAGTTTCTAGTTGCGGAAATTAAGTTGTGGAGTTTCTCGTTGTGGAGTTTCTAGTTGTGGAGTTTCTAGTTGCGGAGTTTCTAGTTGTGGAGTTTCTAGTAGTTGAGTTTCTAGTTGTGGAGCTTCTAGTTGTGGGGTTCGTAGTTGTGGAGTTTCTCGTTGCGGAGTTTCTCGTTGTGAGGTCTGAAGTTGTGGAATTTCTAGTTGTGAAGTTTCTAGTTGTGGAGCTTCTAGTTGTGGGGTTCGTAGTTGTGGGGTTCGTAGTGGCGGAGTTTCTAGTTGCGGAGTTTCTCGTTGTGAAGTTTCGAGTTGTGGAGTTTCTAGTTGTGGAGTTTCTAGTAGTTGAGTTTCAAGTTGCCGAGTTTCTAGTTGCGAAGTCTCAAGTACTGGAGTTTTTAGCTGTGGAGTTTCTAGTTGCGGAGCTTCTATTTGCGGAGTTTCTAGTTGCGGAGTTTCTAGTTGTGGAATTTGTAGTTGTGGAGTATATAGTTGTGGTGTTTCAGGTTGTGGAGTTTTAGTGGCGGAGTTTCTAGTTGCAGAGTTTCTAGTTGCGGAGTTTTCTGGTTGTGGAGTTTCTAGTTGCGGAGTTTCTAGTTGTGGAGCTTCAAGTTGTGGAGTTTCTAGTTGTGGAGTTTCTAGTTGTGGAGTTTGTAGTTGTGGAGTGTCTAGTTGTGGGCTTTCAAGTTGTGGAGTTTATAGTTGTGGAGTTTCTAGTTGCGGAGTTTTCGAGTTGCGGAGTCTGTAGTTGTGGAGTTTCTAGTTGTGGAATTTCTAGTTACGGAGTTTCTAGTTGTGGAGCTTTTAGTTGAGGAGTCTCTAGTTGTTGAGTCTCTAGTTGTGGAATTTCTAGTTGTGGAGTGTTTAGTTGCAGAGTTTCCAGTTGTGGAGTTTCTAGTTGCGGAGTCTCTAGTTGTAGAGTTTCTAGTTACGGAGTTTCTAGCTGTGGAGATTCTAGTGGCGGAGTCTCTAGTTGTGCAGTCTCTAGTTGTGGAGTCTGTAGTTTTGGAGTCTCTAGTTGTGGAGTATATAGTTGTGGTGTTTCAAGTTGTGGAGTTTCTAGTTGCAGGGTTTCTACTTGCGGAGTTTTCTAGTTCTGGAGTTTTCTAGTTGTGGAGTTTCTAGTTGCGAAGTTTCTAGTTGTGGAGCTTCAAGTTGTGGAGTTTCTAGTTGTGGAGTTTCTAGTTGCGGAGTCTGTAGTTGTGGAGTTTCTAGTTGTGGAGTTTCTAGTTGTGGATTTTCTAGCTGTGGAGTTTCTAGTTGCGGAGTTTCTAGTTGTGGGGTTCGTAGTTGTGGATTTCGTAGTTGTGGAGTTTCTAGTTGTGGAGTCTCTAGTTGGGGAGTTTCTAGTTGTGGAGTTTCTAGTTGTGGAGCTTTTAGTTGAGGAATCTCTAGTTGTTGAGTTTCTAGTTGTGGAAGTTCTAGTTGTGGAGTTTCTAGTTGCGGAGTTTCTGGCTGTGGAGTTTCTAGTTGCGGAGTTTCTAGTTTTGGAGTTTCTAGTTGTGAGGTTCGTAGTTGTGGAGTTTCTAGTTGTCGAGTTTCTAGTTGTGGAGTCTTTAGTTGTGGAGTTTCTAGTTGTGGAGTTTCTAGTTGCGAAGTCTCAAGTTGTGGAGTTTCTAGTTGTGGAGTTTCTAGTTGTGGAGCTTCTAGTTGTGGGGTTCGTAGTTGTGGGGTTCGTAGTTGTGGAGTTTCTAGTTGCAGAGTTTCTCGTTGTGAAGTCTGAAGTTGTGGAGTTTCTAGTTGTGGAGTTTCTAGTTGTGGAGCTTCTAGTTGTGGGGTTCGTAGTTGTGGGGTTCGTAGTTGCGGAGTTTCTAGTTGCGGAGTTTCTCGTTGTGAAGTTTCTAGTTGTGGAGTTTCTAGTAGTTGAGTTTCAAGTTGCCGAGTTTCTAGTTGCGAAGTCTCAAGTACTGGAGTTTTTAGCTGTGGAGTTTCTAGTTGCGGAGCTTCTAGTTGCGGAGTTTCTAGTTGCGGAGTTTCTAGTTGTTAAATTTGTAGTTGTGGAGTATATAGTTGTGGTGTTTCAGGTTGTGGAGTTTTAGTGGCGGAGTTTCTAGTTGCAGAGTTTCTAGTTGCGGAGTTTTCTAGTTGTGGAGTTTCTAGTTGCGGAGTTTCTAGTTGTGGAGCTTCAAGTTGTGGAGTTTCTAATTGTGGAGTTTCTAGTTGTGGAGTTTGTAGTTGTGGAGTGTCTAGTTGTGGGCTTTCAAGTTGTGGAGTTTATAGTTGTGGAGTTTCTAGTTGCGGAGTTTTCCAGCTGCGGAGTCTGTAGTTGTGGAGTTTCTAGTTGTGGAATTTCTAGTTACGGAGTTTCTAGTTGTGGAGCTTTTAGTTGAGGAGTCTCTAGTTGTTGAGTCTCTAGTTGTGGAATTTCTAGTTGTGGAGTGTTTAGTTGCAGAGTTTCCAGTTGTAGAGTTTCTAGTTGCGGAGTCTCTAGTTGTAGAGTTTCTAGTTACGGAGTTTCTAGCTGTGGAGATTCTAGTGGCGGAGTCTCTAGTTGTGCAGTCTCTAGTTGTGGAGTCTGTAGTTGTGGAGTTTCTAGTTGCGGAGTTTGAAGTTGTGGAGTTTCTAGCTGTGGAGTTTCTAGTTGCAGGGTTTCTAGTTGCGGAGTTTTCTAGTTGTGGAGTTTCTAGTTGCGGAGTTTCTACTTGCGGAGTTTCAAGTTGTGGAGTTTCTGGTTGTGGAGTTTCAAGTTGTGGAATTTATAGGTGTGGAGTTTCTAGTTGTGGAGTTTCTGGTTTCCGGGTTTCTAGTTACGGAGTTTCTAGTAGTGGAGTTTCTGGTTGTGGAGCTTTTAGTTGAGGAGTCTCTAGTTGTTGAGTCTCTAGTTGTGGAAGTTCTAGTTGTGGAGTTTCTAGTTCCGGAGTTTTTAGTTGCAGAGTTTCTAGTTGCGGAGTTTTCTAGTTGTGGAGATTCTAGTGGCGGAGTTTCTAGTTGCGGAAATTAAGTTGTGGAGTTTCTCGTTGTGGAGTTTCTAGTTGTGGAGTTTCTAGTTGCGGAGTTTCTAGTTGTGGAGTTTCTAGTAGTTGAGTTTCTAGTTGTGGAGCTTCTAGTTGTGGGGTTCGTAGTTGTGGAGTTTCTAGTTGCGGAGTTTCAGGTTGTGAAGTCTGAAGTTGTGGAATTTCTAGTTGTGGAGTTTCTAGTTGTGGAGCTTCTAGTTGTGGGGTTCGTAGTTGTGGGGTTCGTAGTTGTGGAGTTTCTAGTTGCGGAGTTTCATGTTGTGAAGTCTGAAGTTGTGGAATTTCTAGTTGTGGAGTTTCTAGTTGTGGAGTTTCTAGTTGTGGAGTTTGTAGTTGTGGAGTGTCTAGTTGTGGGCTTTCAAGTTGTGGAGTTTATAGTTGTGGAGTTTCTAGTTGCGGAGTTTTCTAGTTGCGGAGTCTGTAGTTGTGGAGTTTCTAGTTGTGGAATTTCTAGTTACGGAGTTTCTAGTTGTGGAGCTTTTAGTTGAGGAGTCTCTAGTTGTTGAGTCTCTAGTTGTGGAATTTCTAGTTGTGGAGTGTTTAGTTGCAGAGTTTCCAGTTGTGGTGTTTCTAGTTGCGGAGTCTCTAGTTGTAGAGTTTATAGTTACGGAGTTTCTAGCTGTGGAGATTCTAGTGGCGGAGTCTCTAGTTGTGCAGTCTCTAGTTGTGGAGTCTGTAGTTGTGGAGTTTCTAGTTGCGGAGTTTGAAGTTGTGGAGTTTCTAGCTGTGGAGTTTCTAGTTGCAGGATTTCTAGTTGCGGAGTTTTCTTGTTGTGGAGTTTCTAGTAGTTGAGTTTCTAGTTGTCGAGTTTCTAGTTGCGAAGTCTAAAGTCGTGGAGTTTCTAGCTGTGGAGTTTCTAGTTGTGGAGCTTCTAGTTAGGGAGTTTCTAGTTGCGGAGTTTCTAGTTGTGGATTTTGTTGTTGTGGGGTATATAGTTGTGGTGTTTCAAGTTGTGGAGTTTCTAGTTGCGGAGTTTCTAGTTGCAGAGTTTCTAGTTCCGGAGTTTTCTAGTTGTGGAGTTTCTAGTTGTGGAATTTGTAGTTGTGGAGTATCTAGTTGTGGACTTTCAAGTTGTACAGTTTCTAGTTGTGGAGCTTCTAGTTGCGGAGTTTTCTAGTTGCGGAGTCTGTAGTTGTGGAGTTCCTAGTTGTGGAATTTCAAGTTGTGGAGTCTCTAGTGGCGGAGTGAGTTTCTAGTTGCGGAGTTTCTGGTTGTGGAGTTGCTAGTTGCGGAGCCGGTAGTTGTGGAGTTTTTAGTTGTGGAGTTTCTAGTTGTGGAGTTTCTAGTGTTTGAATTTCTAGTTGCCGAGTTCTTTAGTTGCGAAGTCTCAAGTTGTGGAAATTCTAGGTGTGAAGTTTCAAGTTGCGGAGTTTCTAGTTGCGGAGTTTCTAGTTGCGGAGTTTCTAGTTGTGGAGTTTTTAGTTGAGGAGTCTCTAGTTGTGGAGTCTCTAGTTGTGGAGTTTCTAGTTGTGGAGTTTCTAGTTGCGGAGTTTCTAGTTGCAGAGTTTCTAGTTCCGGAGTTTTCTAGTTGTGGAGTTTCTAGTTGCGAAGTTTCTAGTTGTGGAGCTTCAAGTTGTGGAGTTTCTAGTTGTGGAGTTTCTAGTTGTGGAGTTTGTAGTTGTGGAGTATCTAGTTGTGGACTTTCAAGTTGTGAAGTTTCTAGTTGTGGAGTTTCTAGTTGCGGAGTTTTCTAGTTGCGGAGTCTGTAGTTGTGGAGTTTCTAGTTGTGGAGTTTCTAGTTGTGCATTTTCTAGCTGTGGAGTTTCTAGTTGCGGAGTTTCTAGTTGTGGGGTTCGTAGTTGTGGAGTTCGTAGTTCTGGAGTTTCTAGTTGTGGAGTCTCTAGTTGGGGAGTTTCCAGTTGTGGAGTTTCTAGCTGTGGAGTTTTTCGTCGCGGAGTTTCTAGTTGCAGAGTTTCTAGTAGCGGAGTTTTCTAGTTGTGGAGGTTCTAGTGGCGGAGTTTCTAGCTGTGGAGGTTCTAGTTGTGGAGTTTTTAGTTGCGGAGTTTCTGGTTGTGGAGTTTCTAGTTCTGGAGTCTGTAGTTGTTTAGTATCTATTTGTTGGGTTTCAAGTTGTGGAGTTTCTAGTTGTGGAGTTTCTAGTTGTTGAGTTTCTAGTAGTTGAGTTTCTAGTTGCCGAGTTTCTAGTTGCGAAATCTAAAGTCGTGGAGTTTCTAGCTGTGGAGTTTCTAGTTGCGGAGTTTCTAGTTGCGGAGTTTCTAGTTGCGGAGTTTCTAGTTGTGGATTTTGTAGTTGTGGAGTATATAGTTGTGGTGTTTCAAGGTTTGGAGTTTCTAGTTGCGGTGTTTCTAGTTGCAGAGTTTCTAGTTCCGGAGTTTTCTAGTTGTGGAGTTTCTAGTGGCGGAGTTTCTAGCTGTGGAGCTTCAAGTTGTGGAGTTTCTCGTTGTGGAGTTTCTAGTTGTGGAGTTTGTAGTTGTGGAGTATCTAGTTGTGGACTTTCAAGTTGTGGAGTTTCTAGTTGTGGAGTTTCTATTTGTTAATTTTCTAGCTGTGGAGTTTCTATTTGCGGAGTTTCTAGTTGCAGAGTTTCTAGTTGTGGATTTTCTAGCTGTGGAATTTCTGCTTGCAGAGTTTTTAGTTGCGGTGTTTCTAGTTGTGAAGTTTCTAGTTGTTGAGTTTCTAGTTGCCGAGTTCTTTAGTTGCGAAGTCTCAAGTTGTAGAGTTTCTAGCTGTGGAGTTTCTAGTTGCGGAGTTTCTAGTTGCGGAGTTTCTAGTTGTGGATTTTTTAGTTGTGCAGTCTCTAGTTGTGGAGTTTCTAGTTGTGGAGTGTCTACTTGTGGAGTTTCTAGTTGTGGAGTTTCTATTTGTAGTTTTTAGTTTTCGAGTTTGTAGTTGTAGATTTTCTAGTTGCAGAGTTCCTAGTTTTGGAGTATCTAGTTGCGGAGTCTCTAATTGTGCAGTCTCTAGTTTTGGAGTCTCTAGTTGTGGAGTTTCTGGTTGTGGAGTTTATAGTTGTGGAATTTCTAACTGTGGAGATTCTAGTTGCGGAGTTTTTAGTTGCAGAGTTTCTAGTTGTGGAGTTTCTAGTTGTGGAGTTTTAGTTGTGGAGTTTAAAGTTGTGGAATTTATAGGTGTGGAGTTTCTAGTTGTGGAGTTTCTAGTTTTCGGGTTTCTAGTTACGGAGTTTCTAGTTGTGGAGTTTCTAGTTGTGGAGTTTCTAGTTGTGGAGCTTTTAGAGAGGAGTCTCTAGTTGTTGAGTCTCTAGTTGTGGAAGTTCTAAATGTGGAGTTTCTTGTTGCGGAGTTTCTTGTTGCGGAGTTTCTTGTTGTGGAATTTCTAGATGTGGAGTTTCTGGCTGTGGAGTTTCTAGTTGCGAAGTTTCTAGTTGTGGAGTTTCTAGTTGTGAGGTTCGTAGTTGTGGAGTTTCTAATTGTCGAGTTTCTAGTTGTGGAGTCTCTAGTTGTGGAGTTTCTAGTTGTGGGGTTCATAGTTGTGGGGTTTGTAGTTGTGGAGTATCTAGTTGTGGACTTTCAAGTTGTGAAGTTTCTAATTGTGGAGTTTCTAGTTGCGGAGTTTTCTAGTTGCGGAGTCTGTAGTTGTGGAGTTTCTAGTTGTGGAGTTTCTAGTTGTGGATTTTCTAGCTGTGGAGTTTCTAGTTGCGGAGTTTCTAGTTGTGGGGTTCGTAGTTGTGGAGTTCGTAGTTGTGGAGTTTCTAGTTGTGGAGTCTCTAGTTGGGGAGTTTCTAGTTGTGGAGTTTCTAGTTGTGGAGCTTTTAGTTGAGGAATCTCTAGTTGTTGAGTTTCTAGTTGTGGAAGTTCTAGTTGTGGAGTTTCTAGTTGCGGAGTTTCTGGCTGTGGAGTTTCTAGTTGCGGAGTTTCTAGTTTTGGAGTTTCTAGTTGTGAGGTTCGTAGTTGTGGAGTTTCTAGTTGTCGAGTTTCTAGTTGTGGAGTCTTTAGTTGTGGAGTTTCTAGTTGTGGAGTTTCTAGTTGCGAAGTCTCAAGTTGTGGAGTTTCTAGTTGTGGAGTTTCTAGTTGTGGAGCTTCTAGTTGTGGGGTTCGTAGTTGTGGAGTTTCTAGTTGCGGAGTTTCTCGTTGTGAAGTCTGAAGTTGTGGAGTTTCTAGTTGTGGAGTTTCTAGTTGTGGAGCTTCTAGTTGTGGGGTTCGTAGTTGTGGGGTTCGTAGTTGCGGAGTTTCTAGTTGCGGAGTTTCTTGTTGTGAAGTTTCTAGTTGTGGAGTTTCTAGTAGTTGAGTTTCAAGTTGCCGAGTTTCTAGTTGCGAAGTCTCAAGTACTGGAGTTTTTAGCTGTGGAGTTTCTAGTTGCGGAGCTTCTAGTTGCGGAGTTTCTAGTTGCGGAGTTTCTAGTTGTGGAATTTGTAGTTGTGGAGTATATAGTTGTGGTGTTTCAGGTTGTGGAGTTTTAGTGGCGGAGCTTCTAGTTGCAGAATTTCTAGTTGCGGAGTTTTCTAGTTGCGGAGTTTTCTAGTTGCGGAGTCTGTAGTTGTGGAGTTTCTAGTTGTGGAATTTCTAGTTACGGAGTTTCTAGTTGTGGAGCTTTTAGTTGAGGAGTCTCTAGTTGTTGAGTCTCTAGTTGTGGAATTACTAGTTGTGGAGTGTTTAGTTGCAGAGTTTCCAGTTGTGGAGTTTCTAGTTGCGGAGTCTCTAGTTGTAGAGTTTCTAGTTACGGAGTTTCTAGCTTGGAGATTCTAGTGGCGGAGTCTCTAGTTGTGCAGTCTCTAGTTGTGGAGTCTGTAGTTGTGGAGTTTCTAGTTGCGGAGTTTGAAGTTGTGAAGTTTCTAGCTGTGGAGTTTCTAGTTGCAGGGTTTCTAGTTGCGGAGTTTTCTAGTTGTGGAGGTTCTAGTTGCGGAGTTTCTACTTGCGGAGTTTCAAGTTGTGGAGTTTCTGGTTGTGGAGTTTCAAGTTGTGGAATTTATAGGTGTGGAGTTTCTAGTTGTGGAGTTTCTGGTTTCCGGGTTTCTAGTTACGGAGTTTCTAGTAGTGGAGTTTCTAGTTGTGGAGCTTTTAGTTGAGGAGTCTCTAGTTGTTGAGTCTCTAGTTGTTGAGTCACTAGTTGTGGAAGTTCTAGTTGTGGAGTTTCTAGTTCCGGAGTTTCTAGTTGCGGAGTTTTCTAGTTGTGGAGATTCTAGTGGCGGAGTTTCTAGTTGCGGAAATTAAGTTGTGGAGTTTCTCGTTGTGGAGTTTCTAGTTGTGGAGTTTCTAGTTGCGGAGTTTCTAGTTGTGGAGTTTCTAGTTGTGGAGTTTCTAGTAGTTGAGTTTCTAGTTGTCGAGTTTCTAGTTGCGAAGTCTAAAGTCGTGGCGTTTCTAGCTGTGGAGTTTCTAGTTGTGGAGCTTCTAGTTAGGGAGTTTCTAGTTGCGGAGTTTCTAGTTGTGGATTTTGTTGTTGTGGGGTAAATAGTTGTGGTGTTTCAAGTTGTGGAGTTTCTAGTTGCGGAGTTTCTAGTTGCAGAGTTTCTAGTTCCGGAGTTTTCTAGTTGTGGAGTTTCTAGTTGTGGAATTTGTAGTTGTGGAGTATCTAGTTGTGGACTTTCAAGTTGTACAGTTTCTAGTTGTGGAGCTTCTAGTTGCGGAGTTTTCTAGTTGCGGAGTCTGTAGTTGTGGAGTTTCTAGTTGTGGAATTTCAAGTTGTGGAGTCTCTAGTGGCGGAGTGAGTTTCTAGTTGCGGAGTTTCTGGTTGTGGAGTTTCTAGTTGCGGAGCCGGTAGTTGTGGATTTTTTAGTTGTGGAGTTTCTAGTTGTGGAGTTTCTAGTGTTTGAATTTCTAGTTGCCGAGTTCTTTAGTTGCGAAGTCTCAAGTTGTGGAAATTATAGGTGTGAAGTTTCAAGTTGCAGAGTTTCTAGTTGCGGAGTTTCTAGTTGTGGAGTTTTTAGTTGAGGAGTCTCTAGTTGTGGAGTCTCTAGTTGTGGAGTTTCTAGTTGTGGAGTGTCTACTTGTGGAGTTTCTAGTTGTGGAGTTTCTAGTTGCAGAGATTCTAGTTGCGGAGTTTCTTGTTGCAGAGTTTCTAGTTGTGGAGTTTCTAGTTGTGAAGTTTTAGTTGTGGAGTTTCAAGTTGTGGAATTCATAGGTGTGGTGTATCTAGTTGTGGAGTTTCTAGTTTTCGAGTTTCTAGTTACGGAGTTTCTAGTTGTGGAGTTTTTAGTTGTGGAGCTTTTAGTTGAGGAGTCTCTAGTTGTTGAGTCTCTAGTTGTGGAAGTTCTAGTTGTGGAGTTTCTAGTTGCGGAGTTTCTTGTTGCGGAGTTTCTAGATGTAGAGTTTCCAGTTGTGGAGTTTCTGGCTGTGGAGTTTATAGTTGCGGAGTTTCTAGTATCGGAGTTTCTAGTTGTGGAGTTTCTAGTTGTGGAGTTTCTAGTTGTAGAGTTTCTAGTTGCGAAGCCTCAAGTTGTGGAGTTTCTAGTTGTCGAGTTTCTAGTTGTGGAGTTTCTAGTTGTGGGGTTTGTAGTTAAAGGGGTTCGTAGTTGTGCAGTTCTAGTTGTGGAGTCTCTAGTTGAGGAGTTTCCATTTGTGTTGTTTCTAGCTGTGGAGTTTCTAGTTGCGGAGTTTCTAGATGCAGAGTTTCTAGTTGCGGAGTTTACTAGTTGTGGAGATTGTAGTGGTGGAGTTTCTAGTTGCGGGGTTCCAAGTTGTGGAGTTTCTAGTTGTGGAGCTTCTAGTTCTGGGGTTCGTAGTTGTCGGATTCGTAGTTGTGCAGTTTCTAGTTTTGGAGTCTAGTTGTGGAGTTTCCAGTTGTGGAGTTTCTAGCTGTGGAGTTTCTAGTTGCGGAGTTTCTAGTTGCAGAGTTTCTAGTTGTGGAGTTTTCTAGTTGTGGAGATTCTAGTGGCGGAGTTTCTAGTTGCGGAGTTTCAAGTTGTGGAGTTTCTCGTTGTGGAGTTTCTAGTTGTGGATTTTCTAGCTGTGGAGTTTCTAGTTGCGAAGTTTTTAGTTGCGGAGTTTCTGGTTGTGGAGTTTCTAGTTGTGGAGTCTGTAGTTGTGGAGTATCTATTTGTTGGGTTTCAAGTTGTGAAGTTTCTAGTTGTGGAGTTTCTAGTTGTTGAGTTTCTAGTAGTTGAGTTTCTAGTTGCCGAGTTTCTAGTTGCGAAATCTCAAGTCGTGGAGTTTCTAGCTGTGGAGTTTCTAGTTGCGGAGCTTCTAGTTGCGGAGTTTCTAGTTGTGGAGCTTCTAGTTCTGGGGTTCGTTGTTGTGGGATTCGTAGTTGTGCAGTTTCTAGTTTTGGAGTCTCTAGTTGTGGAGTTTCCAGTTGTGGAGTTTCTAGCTGTGGAGTTTCTAGTTGCGGAGTTTCTAGTTGCAGAAACTCTAGTTGTGGATTTTGTAGTTGTGGAGTATAAAGTTGTGGTGTTTCAAGTTGTGGAGTTTCTAGTTGCGGAGTTTCTAGTTGCAGAGTTTCTAGTTCCGGAGTTTTCTAGTGGTGGAATTTCTAGTTGCGAAGTTTCTAGTTGTGGAGCTTCAAGTTGTGGAGTTTCTAGTTGTGGAGTTTCTAGTTGTGGAGTTTGTAGTTGAGGAGTATCTAGTTGTGGACTTTCAAGTTGTGAAGTTTCTAGTTGTGGAGTTTCTAGTTGCGGAGTTTTCTAGTTGCGGAGTCTGTTGTTGTGGAGTTTCTAGTTGTGGAGTTTCTAGTTGTGGATTTTCTAGCTGTGGAGTTTCTAGTTGCGGAGTTTCTAGTTGTGGGTTTCGTAGTTGTGGAGTTCGTAGTTGTGGAGTTTCTAGTTGTGGAGCCTCTAGTTGGGGAGTTTCCAGTTGTGGAGTTTCTAGCTGTGGAGTTTTTCGTCGCGGAGTTTCTAGTTGCAGAGTTTCTAGTAGCGGAGTTTTCTAGTTGTGGAGGTTCTAGTGGCGGAGTTTCTAGCTGTGGAGGTTCTAGTTGTGGAGTTTTTAGTTGCGGAGTTTCTGGTTGTGGAGTTTCTAGTTCTGGAGTGTGTAGTTGTTTAGTATCTATTTGTTGGGTTTCAAGTTGTGGAGTTTCTAGTTGTGGAGTTTCTAGTTGTTGAGTTTCTAGTAGTTGAGTTTCTAGTTGCCGAGTTTCTAATTGCGAAATCTCAAGTCGTGGAGTTTCTAGCTGTGGAGTTTCTAGTTGCGGAGTTTCTAGTTGCGGAGTTTCTAGTTGCGGAGTTTCTAGTTGTGGATTTTGTAGTTGTGGAGTATATAGTTGTGGTGTTTCAAGTTGTGGAGTTTCTAGTTGCGGTGTTTCTAGTTGCAGAGTTTCTAGTTCCGGAGTTTTCTAGTTGTGGAGTTTCTAGTGGCGGAGTTTCTAGCTGTGGAGCTTCAAGTTGTGGAGTTTCTCGTTGTGGAGTTTCTAGTTGTGGAGTTTGTAGTTTTGGAGTATCTAGTTGTGGACTTTCAAGTTGTGGAGTTTCTAGTTGTGGAGTTTCTAGTTGTTAATTTTCTAGCTGTGGAGTTTCTATTTGCGGAGTTTCTAGTTGCAGAGTTTCTAGTTGTGGATTTTCTAGCTGTGGAATTTCTGCTTGCAGAGTTTTTAGTTGCGGTGTTTCTAGTTGTGTAGTTGTGGAGTTTCTAGTTGTTGAGTTTCTAGTTGCCGAGTTCTTTAGTTGCGAAGTCTCGAGTTGTAGAGTTTCTAGCTGTGGAGTTTCTAGATGCGGAGTTTCTAGTTGCGGAGTTTCTAGTTGTGGATTTTTTGTTGTGGAGTCTCTAGTTGGGGAGTTTCTAGTTGTGGAGTGTCTACTTGTGGAGTTTCTAGTTGTGGAGTTTCTATTTGTAGTTTTTAGTTTTCGAGTTTGTAGTTGTAGATTTTCTAGTTGCAGAGTTCCTAGTTTTGGAGTATCTAGTTGCGGAGTCTCTAATTGTGCAGTCTCTAGTTTTGGAGTCTCTAGTTGTGGAGTTTCTGGTTGTGGAGTTTATAGTTGTGGAATTTCTAACTGTGGAGATTCTAGTTGCGGAGTTTCTATTTGCAGAGTTTCTAGTTGTGGAGTTTCTAGTTGTGGAGTTTTAGTTGTGGAGTTTAAAGTTGTGGAATTTATAGGTGTGGAGTTTCTAGTTGTGGAGTTTCTAGTTTTCGGGTTTCTAGTTACGGAGTTTCTAGTTGTGGAGTTTCTAGTTGTGGAGTTTCTAGTTATGGAGCTTTTAGTTGAGGAGTCTCTAGTTGTTGAGTCTCTAGTTGTGGAAGTTCTAGTTGTGGAGTTTCTTGTTGCGGAGTTTCTTGTTGCGGAGTTTCTAGTTGTGGAGTTTCTAGTTGTGGAGTTTCTGGCTGTGGAGTTTCTAGTTGCGAAGTTTCTAGTTGTGGAGTTTCTAGTTGTGAGGTTCGTAGTTGTGGAGTTTCTAATTGTCGAGTTTCTAGTTGTGGAGTCTCTAGTTGTGGAGTTTCTAGTTGTGGGGTTCGTAGTTGTGGGGTTCGTAGTTGTGGAGTTTCTAGTGTCGGAGTTTCAAGTCGTGGAGTTTCTCGTTGTGGAGTTTCTAGTTGTGGATTGTCTAGCTGTGGAGTTTCTAGTTGCGGAGTTTTTAGTTGCGGAGTTTCTTGTTGTGAAGTTTCTAGTTGTGGAGTTTCCAGTTGTGGAGTTTGTAGTTGTGGAGTATCTATTTGTTGGTTTCAAGTTGTAGAGTTTCTAGTTGTGGAGTTTCTAGTTGTGGAGTTTCTAGTTGTGGATTTTCTAGTTGTTGAGTTTCTAGTTGCCGAGTTTCTAGTTGCGAAGTCTCAAGTCGAGGAGTTTTTAGCTGTGGAGTTTCTAGTTGCGGAGCTTCTATTTGCGGAGTTTCTAGTTGCGGAGCTTCTAGTTGTGGAATTTGTAGTTGTGGAATATATAGTTGTGGTGTTTCAAGTTGTGGAGTTTCTAGTGGCGGAGTTTCTAGTTGCAGAGTTTCTAGTTGCAGAGTTTTCTAGTTGTGGAGTTTCTAGTTGCGGAGTTTCTAGTTGTGGATTTTGTAATTGTGGAGTATATAGTTGTGGTGTTTCAAGTTGTGGAGTTTTTAGTTGCAGAGTTTCTAGTTCCGGAGTTTTCTAGTTGAGAAGTTTCTAGTTGTGGAGCTTCAAGTTGTGGAGTTTCAAGTTGTGGAGTTTCTAGTTGTGGAGTTTGTAGTTGTGGAGTATCTAGTTGTGGACTTTCAAGTTGTGAAGTTCCTAGTTGTGGAGTTTCTAGTTGCGGAGTTTTCTAGTTGCGGAGTTTCAAGTTGTGGAGTTTCTCGTTGTGGAGTTTCTAGTTGTGGATTTTCTAGCTGTGGAGTTTCTAGTTGTGGATTTTCTAGCTGTGGAGTTTCTAGTTGCGAAGTTTTTAGTTGCGGAGTTTCTGGTTGTGGAGTTTCTAGTTGTGGAGTCTGTAGTTGTGGAGTATCTATTTGTTGGGTTTCAAGTTGTGAAGTTTCTAGTTGTGGAGTTTCTAGTTGTTGAGTTTCTAGTAGTTGAGTTTCTAGTTGCCGAGTTTCTAGTTGCGAAATCTCAAGTCGTGGAGTTTCTAGCTGTGGAGTTTCTAGTTGCGGAGCTTCTAGTTGCGGAGTTTCTAGTTGTGGAGCTTCTAGTTCTGGGGTTCGTTGTTGTGGGATTCGTAGTTGTGCAGTTTCTAGTTTTGGAGTCTCTAGTTGTGGAGTTTCCAGTTGTGGAGTTTCTAGCTGTGGAGTTTCTAGTTGCGGAGTTTCTAGTTGCAGAAACTCTAGTTGTGGATTTTGTAGTTGTGGAGTATAAAGTTGTGGTGTTTCAAGTTGTGGAGTTTCTAGTTGCGGAGTTTCTAGTTGCAGAGTTTCTAGTTCCGGAGTTTTCTAGTGGTGGAATTTCTAGTTGCGAAGTTTCTAGTTGTGGAGCTTCAAGTTGTGGAGTTTCTAGTTGTGGAGTTTCTAGTTGTGGAGTTTGTAGTTGAGGAGTATCTAGTTGTGGACTTTCAAGTTGTGAAGTTTCTAGTTGTGGAGTTTCTAGTTGCGGAGTTTTCTAGTTGCGGAGTCTGTTGTTGTGGAGTTTCTAGTTGTGGAGTTTCTAGTTGTGGATTTTCTAGCTGTGGAGTTTCTAGTTGCGGAGTTTCTAGTTGTGGGGTTCGTAGTTGTGGAGTTCGTAGTTGTGGAGTTTCTAGTTGTGGAGCCTCTAGTTGGGGAGTTTCCAGTTGTGGAGTTTCTAGCTGTGGAGTTTTTCGTCGCGGAGTTTCTAGTTGCAGAGTTTCTAGTAGCGGAGTTTTCTAGTTGTGGAGGTTCTAGTGGCGGAGTTTCTAGCTGTGGAGGTTCTAGTTGTGGAGTTTTTAGTTGCGGAGTTTCTGGTTGTGGAGTTTCTAGTTCTGGAGTGTGTAGTTGTTTAGTATCTATTTGTTGGGTTTCAAGTTGTGGAGTTTCTAGTTGTGGAGTTTCTAGTTGTTGAGTTTCTAGTAGTTGAGTTTCTAGTTGCCGAGTTTCTAATTGCGAAATCTCAAGTCGTGGAGTTTCTAGCTGTGGAGTTTCTAGTTGCGGAGTTTCTAGTTGCGGAGTTTCTAGTTGCGGAGTTTCTAGTTGTGGATTTTGTAGTTGTGGAGTATATAGTTGTGGTGTTTCAAGTTGTGGAGTTTCTAGTTGCGGTGTTTCTAGTTGCAGAGTTTCTAGTTCCGGAGTTTTCTAGTTGTGGAGTTTCTAGTGGCGGAGTTTCTAGCTGTGGAGCTTCAAGTTGTGGAGTTTCTCGTTGTGGAGTTTCTAGTTGTGGAGTTTGTAGTTTTGGAGTATCTAGTTGTGGACTTTCAAGTTGTGGAGTTTCTAGTTGTGGAGTTTCTAGTTGTTAATTTTCTAGCTGTGGAGTTTCTATTTGCGGAGTTTCTAGTTGCAGAGTTTCTAGTTGTGGATTTTCTAGCTGTGGAATTTCTGCTTGCAGAGTTTTTAGTTGCGGTGTTTCTAGTTGTGTAGTTGTGGAGTTTCTAGTTGTTGAGTTTCTAGTTGCCGAGTTCTTTAGTTGCGAAGTCTCGAGTTGTAGAGTTTCTAGCTGTGGAGTTTCTAGATGCGGAGTTTCTAGTTGCGGAGTTTCTAGTTGTGGATTTTTTGTTGTGGAGTCTCTAGTTGGGGAGTTTCTAGTTGTGGAGTGTCTACTTGTGGAGTTTCTAGTTGTGGAGTTTCTATTTGTAGTTTTTAGTTTTCGAGTTTGTAGTTGTAGATTTTCTAGTTGCAGAGTTCCTAGTTTTGGAGTATCTAGTTGCGGAGTCTCTAATTGTGCAGTCTCTAGTTTTGGAGTCTCTAGTTGTGGAGTTTCTGGTTGTGGAGTTTATAGTTGTGGAATTTCTAACTGTGGAGATTCTAGTTGCGGAGTTTCTATTTGCAGAGTTTCTAGTTGTGGAGTTTCTAGTTGTGGAGTTTTAGTTGTGGAGTTTAAAGTTGTGGAATTTAGAGGTGTGGAGTTTCTAGTTGTGGAGTTTCTAGTTTTCGGGTTTCTAGTTACGGAGTTTCTAGTTGTGGAGTTTCTAGTTGTGGAGTTTCTAGTTATGGAGCTTTTAGTTGAGGAGTCTCTAGTTGTTGAGTCTCTAGTTGTGGAAGTTCTAGTTGTGGAGTTTCTTGTTGCGGAGTTTCTTGTTGCGGAGTTTCTAGTTGTGGAGTTTCTAGTTGTGGAGTTTCTGGCTGTGGAGTTTCTAGTTGCGAAGTTTCTAGTTGTGGAGTTTCTAGTTGTGAGGTTCGTAGTTGTGGAGTTTCTAATTGTCGAGTTTCTAGTTGTGGAGTCTCTAGTTGTGGAGTTTCTAGTTGTGGGGTTCGTAGTTGTGGGGTTCGTAGTTGTGGAGTTTCTAGTGTCGGAGTTTCAAGTCGTGGAGTTTCTCGTTGTGGAGTTTCTAGTTGTGGATTGTCTAGCTGTGGAGTTTCTAGTTGCGGAGTTTTTAGTTGCGGAGTTTCTTGTTGTGAAGTTTCTAGTTGTGGAGTTTCCAGTTGTGGAGTTTGTAGTTGTGGAGTATCTATTTGTTGGTTTCAAGTTGTAGAGTTTCTAGTTGTGGAGTTTCTAGTTGTGGAGTTTCTAGTTGTGGATTTTCTAGTTGTTGAGTTTCTAGTTGCCGAGTTTCTAGTTGCGAAGTCTCAAGTCGAGGAGTTTTTAGCTGTGGAGTTTCTAGTTGCGGAGCTTCTATTTGCGGAGTTTCTAGTTGCGGAGCTTCTAGTTGTGGAATTTGTAGTTGTGGAATATATAGTTGTGGTGTTTCAAGTTGTGGAGTTTCTAGTGGCGGAGTTTCTAGTTGCAGAGTTTCTAGTTGCGGAGTTTTCTAGTTGTGGAGTTTCTAGTTGCGGAGTTTCTAGTTGTGGATTTTGTAATTGTGGAGTATATAGTTGTGGTGTTTCAAGTTGTGGAGTTTTTAGTTGCAGAGTTTCTAGTTCCGGAGTTTTCTAGTTGCGAAGTTTCTAGTTGTGGAGCTTCAAGTTGTGGAGTTTCAAGTTGTGGAGTTTCTAGTTGTGGAGTTTGTAGTTGTGGAGTATCTAGTTGTGGACTTTCAAGTTGTGAAGTTCCTAGTTGTGGAGTTTCTAGTTGCGGAGTTTTCTAGTTGCGGAGTTTCAAGTTGTGGAGTTTCTCGTTGTGGAGTTTCTAGTTGTGGATTTTCTAGCTGTGGAGTTTCTAGTTGCGAAGTTTTTAGTTGCGGAGTTTCTGGTTGTGGAGTTTCTAGTTGTGGAGTCTGTAGTTGTGGAGTATCTATTTGTTGGGTTTCAAGTTGTGGAGTTTCTAGTTGTGGAGTTTCTAGTTGTTGAGTTTCTAGTAGTTGAGTTTCTAGTTGCCGAGTTTCTAGTTGCGAAATCTCAAGTCGTGGAGTTTCTAGCTGTGGAGTTTCTAGTTGTGGAGCTTCTAGTTGCGGAGTTTCTAGTTGTGGAGCTTCTAGTTCTGGGGTTCGTTGTTGTGGGGTTCGTAGTTGTGCAGTTTCTAGTTTTGGAGTCTCAAGTTGTGGAGTTTCCAGTTGTGGAGTTTGTAGCTGTGGAGTTTCTAGTTGCGGAGTTTCTAGTTGCAGAGTTTCTAGTTGTGGATTTTGTAGTTGTGGAGTATATAGTTGTGGTGTTTCTAGCTGTGGAGTTTCTAGTTGCGGAGTTTCTAGATTCAGAGTTTCTAGTTGCGGAGTTTTCTAGTTGTGGAGATTCTAGTGGCGGAGTTTCTAGTTGCGGAGTTCCAAGTTGTGGAGTTTCTAGTTGTGAAGTTTCTAGTTGTGGAATTTGTAGTTGTGGAGTATATAGTTGTGGTGTTTCAAGTTGTGGAGTTTCTAGTGGCGGAGTTTCTAGTTGCAGAGTTTCTAGTTGCGGAGTTTTCTAGTTGTGGAGTTTCTAGTTGCGGAGTTTCTAGTTGCGGAGTTTCTAGTTGTGGAGTTTCTAGTTGTGGGGTTTGTAGTTGTGGGGTTCGTAGTTGTGCAGTTGTAGTTGTGGAGTCTCTAGTTGAGAAGTTTCCATTTGTGTTGTTTCTAGCTGTGGAGTTTCTAGTTGCGGAGTTTCTAGATGCAGAGATTCTAGTTGCGGAGTTTTCTAGTTGTGGAGATTCTAGTTGCGGAGTTTCTAGTTGTGAAGCTTCAAGTTGTGGAGTTTCTCGTTGTGGAGTTTCTAGTTGTGGAGTTTGTAGTTGTGGAGTATCTAGTTGTGGACTTTCAAGTTGTGGAGTTTCTAGTTGTGGAGTTTCTAGTTGTTAATTTTCTAGCTGTGGAGTTTCTATTTGCGGAGTTTCTAGTTGCAGAGTTTCTAGTTGTGGATTTTCTAGCTGTGGAATTTCTGGTTGCAGAGTTTTTAGTGGCGGTGTTTCTAGTTGTGGAGTTTCTAGTTGTTGAGTTTCTAGTTGCCGAGTTTTTTAGTTGCGAAGTCTCAAGTTGTAGAGTTTCTAGCTGTGGAGTTTCTAGTTGCGGAGTTTCTAGTTGCGGAGTTTCTAGTTGTGGAGTTTTTAGTTGTGGAGTCTCTAGTTGTGGAGTTTGTTGTTGTTAATTTTCTATCTGTGGAGTTTCTATTTGCGGAGTTTCTAGTTGCAGAGTTTCTAGTTGTGGATTTTCTAGCTGTGGAATTTCTGCTTGCAGAGTTTTTAGTTGCGGTGTTTCTAGTTGTGGAGTTTCTAGTTGTTTAGTTTCTAGTTGCCGAGTTCTTTAGTTGCGAAGTCTCAAGTTGTAGAGTTTCTAGCTGTGGAGTTTCTAGTTGCGGAGTTTCTAGTTGCAGAGTTTCTAGTTGTGGATTTTTTAGTTGTGGAGTCTCTAGTTGTGGAGTTTCTAGTTGTGGAGTGTCTACTTGTGGAGTTTCTAGTTGTGGAGTTTCTATTTGTAGTTTTTAGTTTTCGAGTTTGTAGTTGTAGATTTTCTAGTTGCAGAGTTCCTAGTTTTGGAGTATCTAGTTGCGGAGTCTCTAATTGTGCAGTCTCTAGTTTTGGAGTCTCTAGTTGTGGAGTTTCTGGTTGTGGAGTTTATAGTTGTGGAATTTCTAACTGTGGAGATTCTAGTTGCGGAGTTTCTATTTGCAGAGTTTCTAGTTGTGGAGTTTCTAGTTGTGGAGTTTTAGTTGTGGAGTTTAAAGTTGTGGAATTTATAGTTGTGGAGTTTCTAGTTGTGGAGTTTGTAGTTGTGGAGCTTTTAGTTGAGGAGTCTCTAGTTGTTGAGTCTCTAGTTGTGGAAGTTCTAGTTGTGGAGTTTCTTGTTGCGGAGTTTCTTGTTGCGGAGTTTCTAGTTGTGGAGTTTCTAGTTGTGGAGTTTCTGGCTGTGGAGTTTCTAGTTGCGAAGTTTCTAGTTGTGGAGTTTCTAGTTGTGAGGTTCGTAGTTGTGGAGTTTCTAATTGTCGAGTTTCTAGTTGTGGAGTCTCTAGTTGTGGAGTTTCTAGTTGTGGGGTTCGTAGTTGTGGGGTTCGTAGTTGTGGAGTTTCTAGTTGCGGAGTTTCAAGTCGTGGAGTTTCTCGTTGTGGAGTTTCTAGTTGTGGATTGTCTAGCTGTGGAGTTTCTAGTTGCGGAGTTTTTAGTTGCGGAGTTTCTTGTTGTGAAGTTTCTAGTTGTGGAGTTTCCAGTTGTGGAGTTTGTAGTTGTGGAGTATCTATTTGTTGGTTTCAAGTTGTAGAGTTTCTAGTTGTGGAGTTTCTAGTTGTGGAGTTTCTAGTTGTGGATTTTCTAGTTGTTGAGTTTCTAGTTGCCGAGTTTCTAGTTGCGAAGTCTCAAGTCGAGGAGTTTTTAGCTGTGGAGTTTCTAGTTGCGGAGCTTCTATTTGCGGAGTTTCTAGTTGCGGAGCTTCTAGTTGTGGAATTTGTAGTTGTGGAATATATAGTTGTGGTGTTTCAAGTTGTGGAGTTCCTAGTGGCGGAGTTTCTAGTTGCAGAGTTTCTAGTTGCGGAGTTTCTAGTTGCGGAGTTTTCTAGTTGTGGAGTTTTTAGTTGCGGAGTTTCTAGTTGTGGAGCTTCAAGTTGTGGAGTTTCTAGTTGTGGAGTTTCTAGTTGTGGAGTTTGTAGTTGTGGAGTATCTAGTTGTGGGCTTTCAAGTTGTGGAGTTTCTAGTTGTGGAGTTTCCAGTTGCGGAGTTTTCTAGTTGCGGAGTCTGTAGTTGTGGAGTTTCTAGTTGTGGAGTTTGTAGTTGTGGAGTATCTAGTTGTGGATTTTCAAGTTGTGAAGTTTCTAGTTGTGGAGTTTCTAGTTGCGGAGTTTTCTAGTTGCGGAGTCTGTAGTTGTGGAGTTTCTAGTTGTGGAGTTTCTAGTTGTGGATTTTCTAGCTGTGGAGTTTCTGGTTGCGGAGTTTCTAGTTGTGGGGTTCGTAGTTGTGGAGTTTCTAGTTGTGGAGTCTCTAGTTGGGGAGTATCCAGTTGTGGAGTTTCTAGCTGTGGAGTTTTTCGTCGCGGAGTTTCTAGTTGCTGAGTTTCTAATTGTCGAGTTTCTAGTTGTGGAGTCTCTAGTTGTGGAGTTTCTAGTTGTGGGGTTCGTAGTTGTGGGGTTCGTAGTTGTGGAGTTTCTAGTTGCGGAGTTTCAAGTCGTGGAGTTTCTCGTTGTGGAGTTTCTAGTTGTGGATTGTCTAGCTGTGGAGTTTCTAGTTGCGGAGTATTTAGTTGCGGAGTTTCTTGTTGTGAAGTTTCTAGTTGTGGAGTTTCCAGTTGTGGAGTTTGTAGTTGTGGAGTATCTATTTGTTGGGTTTCAAGTTGTGGAGTTTCTAGTTGTGGAGTTTCTAGTTGTGGATTTTCTAGTTGTTGAGTTTCTAGTTGCCGAGTTTCTAGTTGCGAAGTCTCAAGTCGAGGAGTTTTTAGCTGTTGAGTTTCTAGTTGCGGAGCTTCTATTTGCGGAGTTTCTAGTTGCGGAGCTTCTAGTTGTGAAATTTGTAGTTGTGGAATATATAGTTGTGGTGTTTCAAGTTGTGGAGTTTCTAGTGGTAGAGTTTCTAGTTGCAGAGTTTCTAGTTGCGGAGTTTTCTAGTTGTGGAGTTTTTAGTTGCGGAGTTTCTAGTTGTGGAGCTTCAAGTTGTGGAGTTTCTAGTTGTGGAGTTTCTAGTTGTGGAGTTTGTAGTTGTGAAGTATCTAGTTGTGGGCTTTCAAGTTGTGGAGTTTCTAGTTGTGGAGTTTCTAGTTGCGGAGTTTTCTAGTTGCGGAGTCTGTAGTTGTGGAGTTTTTAGTTGTGGAGTTTGTAGTTGTGGAGTATCTAGTTGTGGACTTTCAAGTTGTGAAGTTTCTAGTTGTGCAGTTTCTAGTTGCGGAGTTTTCTAGTTGCGGAGTCTGTAGTTGTGGAGTTTCTAGTTGTGGAGTTTCTAGTTGTGGATTTTCTAGCTGTGGAGTTTCTAGTTGCGGAGTTTCTAGTTGTGGGGTTCGTAGTTGTGGAGTTCGTAGTTGTGGAGTTTCTAGTTGTGGAGTCTCTAGTTGGGAGTTTCCAGTTGTGGAGTTTCTAGCTGTGGAGTTTTTCGTCGCGGAGTTTCTAGTTGCTGAGTTTCTAGTAGCGGAGTTTTCTAGTTGTGGAGATTCTAGTGGCGGAGTTTCTAGTTGCGGAGTTTCAAGTTGTGGAGTTTCTAGTTGTGGATTTTCTAGCTGTGGAGTTTCTAGTTGCGGAGTTTTTAGTTGCGGAGTTTCTGGTTGTGGAGTTTCTAGTTCTGGAGTCTGTAGTTGTGAGTATCTATTTGTTGGGTTTCAAGTTGTGGAGTTTCTAGTTGTGGAGTTTCTAGTTGTTGAGTTTCTAGTAGTTGAGTTTCTAGTTGCCGAGTTTCTAGTTGCGAAATCTCAAGTCGTGGAGTTTCTAGCTGTGGAGTTTCTAGTTGCGGAGTTTCTAGTTGCGGAGTTTCTAGTTGTGGATTTTGGAATTGTGGAGTATATAGTTGTGGTGTTTCAAGTTGTGGAGTTTTTAGTTGCAGAGTTTCTAGTTCCGGAGTTTTCTAGTTGCGAAGTTTCTAGTTGTGGAGCTTCAAGTTGTGGAGTTTCAAGTTGTGGAGTTTCTAGTTGTGGAGTTTGTAGTTGTGGAGTATCTAGTTGTGGACTTTTAAGTTGTGAAGTTCCTAGTTGTGGAGTTTCTAGTTGCGGAGTTTTCTAGTTGCGGAGTTTCAAGTTGTGGAGTTTCTCGTTGTGGAGTTTCTAGTTGTGGATTTTCTAGCTGTGGAGTTTCTAGTTGCGAAGTTTTTAGTTGCGGAGTTTCTGGTTGTGGAGTTTCTAGTTGTGGAGTCTGTAGTTGTGGAGTATCTATTTGTTGGGTTTCAAGTTGTGGAGTTTCTAGTTGTGGAGTTTCTAGTTGTTGAGTTTCTAGTAGTTGAGTTTCTAGTTGCCGAGTTTCCAGTTGCGAAATCTCAAGTCGTGGAGTTTCTAGCTGTGGAGTTTCTAGTTGTGGAGTTTCTAGTTGCGGAGTTTCTAGTTGTGGAGCTTCTAGTTCTGGGGTTCGTTGTTGTGGGGTTCGTAGTTGTGCAGTTTCTAGTTTTGGAGTCTCAAGTCGTGGAGTTTCCAGTTGTGGAGTTTCTAGCTGTGGAGCTTCTAGTTGCGGAGTTTCTAGTTGTGGAGCTTCTAGTTCTGGGGTTCGTTGTTGTGGGGTTCGTAGTTGTGCAGTTTCTAGTTTTGGAGTCTCAAGTTGTGGAGTTTCCAGTTGTGGAGTTTCTAGCTGTGGAGTTTCTAGTTGCGGAGTTTCTAGTTGCAGAGTTTCTAGTTGTGGATTTTGTAGTTGTGGAGTATATAGTTGTGGTGTTTCTAGCTGTGGAGTTTCTAGTGGCGGAGTTTCTAGTTGCAGAGTTTCTAGTTGCGGAGTTTTCTAGTTGTGGAGTTTCTAGTTGCGGAGTTTCTAGTTGCGGAGCTTCAAGTTGTGGAGTTTCTAGTTGTGGAGTTTCTAGTTGTGGAGTTTCTAGTTGTGGGGTTTGTAGTTGTGGGGTTCGTAGTTGTGCAGTTCTAGTTGTGGAGTCTCTAGTTGAGAAGTTTCCATTTGTGTTGTTTCTAGCTGTGGAGTTTCTAGTTGCGGAGTTTCTAGATGCAGAGATTCTAGTTGCGGAGTTTTCTAGTTGTGGAGTTTCTAGTTGCGGAGTTTCTAGTTGTGAAGCTTCAAGTTGTGGAGTTTCTCGTTGTGGAGTTTCTAGTTGTGGAGTTTGTAGTTGTGGAGTATCTAGTTGTGGACTTTCAAGTTGTGGAGTTTCTAGTTGTGGAGTTTCTAGTTGTTAATTTTCTAGCTGTGGAGTTTCTATTTGCGGAGTTTCTAGTTGCAGAGTTTCTAGTTGTGGATTTTCTAGCTGTGGAATTTCTGGTTGCAGAGTTTTTAGTGGCGGTGTTTCTAGTTGTGGAGTTTCTAGTTGTTTAGTTTCTAGTTGCCGAGTTCTTTAGTTGCGAAGTCTCAAGTTGTAGAGTTTCTAGCTGTGGAGTTTCTAGTTGCGGAGTTTCTAGTTGCGGAGTTTTTAGTTGTGGATTTTTTAGTTGTGGAGTCTCTAGTTGTAGAGTTTCTAGTTGTGGAGTGTCTACTTGTGGAGTTTCTAGTTGTGGAGTTTCTATTTGTAGTTTTTAGTTTTCGAGTTTGTAGTTATAGATTTTCTAGTTGCACAGTTCCTAGTTTTGGAGTATCTAGTTGCGGAGTTTCTAATTGTGCAGTCTCTAGTTTTGGAGTCTCTAGTTGTGGAGTTTATAGTTGTGGAATTTCTAACTGTGGAGATTCTAGTTGCGGAGTTTCTAGTTGTGGAGTTTCTAGTTGTGGAGTTTTAGTTGTGGAGTTTAAAGTTGTGGAATTTATAGTTGTGGAGTTTCTAGTTGTGGAGTTTCTAGTTTTCGGGTTTCTAGTTACGGAGTTTCTAGTTGTGGAGTTTCTAGTTGTGGAGTTTCTAGTTGTGGAGCTTTTAGTTGAGGAGTCTCTAGTTGTTGAGTATCTAGTTGTGGAAGTTCTAGTTGTGGAGTTTCTTGTTGCAGAGTTTCTTGTTGCGGAGTTTCTAGTTGTGGAGTTTCTAGTTGTGGAGTTTCTGGCTGTGGAGTTTCTAGTTGCAGAGTTTCTAGTTGTGGAGTTTCTAGTTGTGAGGTTCGTAGTTGTGGAGTTTCTAATTGTCGAGTTTCTAGTTGTGGAGTGTCTAGTTGTGGAGTTTCTAGTTGTGGGGTTCGTAGTTGTGGGGTTCGTAGTTGTGGAGTTTCTAGTTGCGGAGTTTCAAGTCGTGGAGTTTCTCGTTGTGGAGTTTCTAGTTGTGGATTGTCTAGCTGTGGAGTTTCTAGTTGCGGAGTTTTTAGTTGCGGAGTTTCTTGTTGTGAAGTTTCTAGTTGTGGAGTTTCCAGTTGTGGAGTTTGTAGTTGTGGAGTATCTATTTGTTGGTTTCAAGTTGTAGAGTTTCTAGTTGTGGAGTTTCTAGTTGTGGAGTTTCTAGTTGTGGATTTTCTAGTTGTTGAGTTTCTAGTTGCCGAGTTTCTAGTTGCGAAGTCTCAAGTCGAGGAGTTTTTAGCTGTGGAGTTTCTAGTTGCGGAGCTTCTATTTGCGGAGTTTCTAGTTGCGGAGCTTCTAGTTGTGGAATTTGTAGTTGTGGAATATATAGTTGTGGTGTTTCAAGTTGTGGAGTTCCTAGTGGCGGAGTTTCTAGTTGCAGAGTTTCTAGTTGCGGAGTTTCTAGTTGCGGAGTTTTCTAGTTGTGGAGTTTTTAGTTGCGGAGTTTCTAGTTGTGGAGCTTCAAGTTGTGGAGTTTCTAGTTGTGGAGTTTCTAGTTGTGGAGTTTGTAGTTGTGGAGTATCTAGTTGTGGGCTTTCAAGTTGTGGAGTTTCTAGTTGTGGAGTTTCCAGTTGCGGAGTTTTCTAGTTGCGGAGTCTGTAGTTGTGGAGTTTCTAGTTGTGGAGTTTGTAGTTGTGGAGTATCTAGTTGTGGATTTTCAAGTTGTGAAGTTTCTAGTTGTGGAGTTTCTAGTTGCGGAGTTTTCTAGTTGCGGAGTCTGTAGTTGTGGAGTTTCTAGTTGTGGAGTTTCTAGTTGTGGATTTTCTAGCTGTGGAGTTTCTGGTTGCGGAGTTTCTAGTTGTGGGGTTCGTAGTTGTGGAGTTTCTAGTTGTGGAGTCTCTAGTTGGGGAGTATCCAGTTGTGGAGTTTCTAGCTGTGGAGTTTTTCGTCGCGGAGTTTCTAGTTGCTGAGTTTCTAATTGTCGAGTTTCTAGTTGTGGAGTCTCTAGTTGTGGAGTTTCTAGTTGTGGGGTTCGTAGTTGTGGGGTTCGTAGTTGTGGAGTTTCTAGTTGCGGAGTTTCAAGTCGTGGAGTTTCTCGTTGTGGAGTTTCTAGTTGTGGATTGTCTAGCTGTGGAGTTTCTAGTTGCGGAGTATTTAGTTGCGGAGTTTCTTGTTGTGAAGTTTCTAGTTGTGGAGTTTCCAGTTGTGGAGTTTGTAGTTGTGGAGTATCTATTTGTTGGGTTTCAAGTTGTGGAGTTTCTAGTTGTGGAGTTTCTAGTTGTGGATTTCTAGTTGTTGAGTTTCTAGTTGCCGAGTTTCTAGTTGCGAAGTCTCAAGTCGAGGAGTTTTTAGCTGTTGAGTTTCTAGTTGCGGAGCTTCTATTTGCGGAGTTTCTAGTTGCGGAGCTTCTAGTTGTGAAATTTGTAGTTGTGGAATATATAGTTGTGGTGTTTCAAGTTGTGGAGTTTCTAGTGGTAGAGTTTCTAGTTGCAGAGTTTCTAGTTGCGGAGTTTTCTAGTTGTGGAGTTTTTAGTTGCGGAGTTTCTAGTTGTGGAGCTTCAAGTTGTGGAGTTTCTAGTTGTGGAGTTTCTAGTTGTGGAGTTTGTAGTTGTGAAGTATCTAGTTGTGGGCTTTCAAGTTGTGGAGTTTCTAGTTGTGGAGTTTCTAGTTGCGGAGTTTTCTAGTTGCGGAGTCTGTAGTTGTGGAGTTTTTAGTTGTGGAGTTTGTAGTTGTGGAGTATCTAGTTGTGGACTTTCAAGTTGTGAAGTTTCTAGTTGTGCAGTTTCTAGTTGCGGAGTTTTCTAGTTGCGGAGTCTGTAGTTGTGGAGTTTCTAGTTGTGGAGTTTCTAGTTGTGGATTTTCTAGCTGTGGAGTTTCTAGTTGCGGAGTTTCTAGTTGTGGGGTTCGTATTTGTGGAGTTCGTAGTTGTGGAGTTTCTAGTTGTGGAGTCTCTAGTTGGGAGTTTCCAGTTGTGGAGTTTCTAGCTGTGGAGTTTTTCGTCGCGGAGTTTCTAGTTGCTGAGTTTCTAGTAGCGGAGTTTTCTAGTTGTGGAGATTCTAGTGGCGGAGTTTCTAGTTGCGGAGTTTCAAGTTGTGGAGTTTCTAGTTGTGGATTTTCTAGCTGTGGAGTTTCTAGTTGCGGAGTTTTTAGTTGCGGAGTTTCTGGTTGTGGAGTTTCTAGTTCTGGAGTCTGTAGTTGTGAGTATCTATTTGTTGGGTTTCAAGTTGTGGAGTTTCTAGTTGTGGAGTTTCTAGTTGTTGAGTTTCTAGTAGTTGAGTTTCTAGTTGCCGAGTTTCTAGTTGCGAAATCTCAAGTCGTGGAGTTTCTAGCTGTGGAGTTTCTAGTTGCGGAGTTTCTAGTTGCGGAGTTTCTAGTTGTGGATTTTGGAATTGTGGAGTATATAGTTGTGGTGTTTCAAGTTGTGGAGTTTTTAGTTGCAGAGTTTCTAGTTCCGGAGTTTTCTAGTTGCGAAGTTTCTAGTTGTGGAGCTTCAAGTTGTGGAGTTTCAAGTTGTGGAGTTTCTAGTTGTGGAGTTTGTAGTTGTGGAGTATCTAGTTGTGGACTTTTAAGTTGTGAAGTTCCTAGTTGTGGAGTTTCTAGTTGCGGAGTTTTCTAGTTGCGGAGTTTCAAGTTGTGGAGTTTCTCGTTGTGGAGTTTCTAGTTGTGGATTTTCTAGCTGTGGAGTTTCTAGTTGCGAAGTTTTTAGTTGCGGAGTTTCTGGTTGTGGAGTTTCTAGTTGTGGAGTCTGTAGTTGTGGAGTATCTATTTGTTGGGTTTCAAGTTGTGGAGTTTCTAGTTGTGGAGTTTCTAGTTGTTGAGTTTCTAGTAGTTGAGTTTCTAGTTGCCGAGTTTCCAGTTGCGAAATCTCAAGTCGTGGAGTTTCTAGCTGTGGAGTTTCTAGTTGTGGAGTTTCTAGTTGCGGAGTTTCTAGTTGTGGAGCTTCTAGTTCTGGGGTTCGTTGTTGTGGGGTTCGTAGTTGTGCAGTTTCTAGTTTTGGAGTCTCAAGTCGTGGAGTTTCCAGTTGTGGAGTTTCTAGCTGTGGAGCTTCTAGTTGCGGAGTTTCTAGTTGTGGAGCTTCTAGTTCTGGGGTTCGTTGTTGTGGGGTTCGTAGTTGTGCAGTTTCTAGTTTTGGAGTCTCAAGTTGTGGAGTTTCCAGTTGTGGAGTTTCTAGCTGTGGAGTTTCTAGTTGCGGAGTTTCTAGTTGCAGAGTTTCTAGTTGTGGATTTTGTAGTTGTGGAGTATATAGTTGTGGTGTTTCTAGCTGTGGAGTTTCTAGTGGCGGAGTTTCTAGTTGCAGAGTTTCTAGTTGCGGAGTTTTCTAGTTGTGGAGTTTCTAGTTGCGGAGTTTCTAGTTGCGGAGCTTCAAGTTGTGGAGTTTCTAGTTGTGGAGTTTCTAGTTGTGGAGTTTCTAGTTGTGGGGTTTGTAGTTGTGGGGTTCGTAGTTGTGCAGTTCTAGTTGTGGAGTCTCTAGTTGAGAAGTTTCCATTTGTGTTGTTTCTAGCTGTGGAGTTTCTAGTTGCGGAGTTTCTAGATGCAGAGATTCTAGTTGCGGAGTTTTCTAGTTGTGGAGTTTCTAGTTGCGGAGTTTCTAGTTGTGAAGCTTCAAGTTGTGGAGTTTCTCGTTGTGGAGTTTCTAGTTGTGGAGTTTGTAGTTGTGGAGTATCTAGTTGTGGACTTTCAAGTTGTGGAGTTTCTAGTTGTGGAGTTTCTAGTTGTTAATTTTCTAGCTGTGGAGTTTCTATTTGCGGAGTTTCTAGTTGCAGAGTTTCTAGTTGTGGATTTTCTAGCTGTGGAATTTCTGGTTGCAGAGTTTTTAGTGGCGGTGTTTCTAGTTGTGGAGTTTCTAGTTGTTTAGTTTCTAGTTGCCGAGTTCTTTAGTTGCGAAGTCTCAAGTTGTAGAGTTTCTAGCTGTGGAGTTTCTAGTTGCGGAGTTTCTAGTTGCGGAGTTTCTAGTTGTGGATTTTTTAGTTGTGGAGTCTCTAGTTGTGGAGTTTCTAGTTGTGGAGTGTCTACTTGTGGAGTTTCTAGTTGTGGAGTTTCTATTTGTAGTTTTTAGTTTTCGAGTTTGTAGTTATAGATTTTCTAGTTGCACAGTTCCTAGTTTTGGAGTATCTAGTTGCGGAGTTTCTAATTGTGCAGTCTCTAGTTTTGGAGTCTCTAGTTGTGGAGTTTATAGTTGTGGAATTTCTAACTGTGGAGATTCTAGTTGCGGAGTTTCTAGTTGTGGAGTTTCTAGTTGTGGAGTTTTAGTTGTGGAGTTTAAAGTTGTGGAATTTATAGTTGTGGAGTTTCTAGTTGTGGAGTTTCTAGTTTTCGGGTTTCTAGTTACGGAGTTTCTAGTTGTGGAGTTTCTAGTTGTGGAGTTTCTAGTTGTGGAGCTTTTAGTTGAGGAGTCTCTAGTTGTTGAGTATCTAGTTGTGGAAGTTCTAGTTGTGGAGTTTCTTGTTGCAGAGTTTCTTGTTGCGGAGTTTCTAGTTGTGGAGTTTCTAGTTGTGGAGTTTCTGGCTGTGGAGTTTCTAGTTGCAGAGTTTCTAGTTGTGGAGTTTCTAGTTGTGAGGTTCGTAGTTGTGGAGTTTCTAATTGTCGAGTTTCTAGTTGTGGAGTGTCTAGTTGTGGAGTTTCTAGTTGTGGGGTTCGTAGTTGTGGGGTTCGTAGTTGTGGAGTTTCTAGTTGCGGAGTTTCAAGTCGTGGAGTTTCTCGTTGTGGAGTTTCTAGTTGTGGATTGTCTAGCTGTGGAGTTTCTAGTTGCGGAGTTTTTAGTTGCGGAGTTTCTTGTTGTGAAGTTTCTAGTTGTGGAGTTTCCAGTTGTGGAGTTTGTAGTTGTGGAGTATCTATTTGTTGGGTTTCAAGTTGAGGAGTTTCTAGTTGTGGAGTTTCTAGTTGTGGATTTTCTAGTTGTTGAGTTTCTAGTTGCCGAGTTTCTAGTTGCAAAGTCTCAAGTCGAGGAGTTTTTAGCTGTGGAGTTTCTAGTGGCGGAGCTTCTATTTGCGGAGTTTCTAGTTGCGGAGCTTCTAGTTGTGGAATTTGTAGTTGTGGAATATATAGTTGTGGTGTTTCAAGTTGTGGAGTTTCTAGTGGCGGAGTTTCTAGTTGCAGAGTTTCTAGTTGCGGAGTTTTCTAGTTGTGGAGTTTCTAGTTGCGGAGTTTCTAGTTGTGGAGCTTCAAGTTGTGGAGTTTCTAGTTGTGGAGTTTCTAGTTGTGGAGTTTGTAGTGGTGGAGTGTCTAGTTGTAGGCTTTCAAGTTGTGGAGTTTCTAGTTGTGGAATTTCTAGTTACGGAGTTTCTAGTTGTGGAGCTTTTAGTGTAGGACTCTCTAGTTATTGAGTCTCTAGTTGTGGAATTTCTAGTTGTGGAGTTTCTAGTTGTGGAGCTTTTAGTTGAGTTGTGGAGCTCTAGTTGTGGAGTTTCTAGTTGTGGAGTGTCTACTTGTGGAGTTTCTAGTTGTGGAGTTTCTAGCTGTGGAGTTTCTAGTTGCAGGGTTTCTAGTTTCGGAGTTTTCTAGTTGTGGAGTTTCTAGTTGCGGAGTTTCTAGTTGCGGAGTTTCAAGTTGTGGAGTTTCTAGTTGTGGAGTTTCTAGTTGTGGAGTTTTTAGTTGTGGAGTTTCTAATTGTGGAGCTTCTTGATGGGGAGTTTCTAGTTGTGAAGTTTCTAGTTGTGGATTTTCGAGTTGTGGAGTTTTTAGTTGCGAAGTTTCTAGTTGGGGAGTTTCTACTTGAGTTTATAGTTGCGGATTTTCTAGTTGCAGAGTTTTAAGTTGTCGAGTTTCTAGCTGCGGAGTCTCTAGTTGTGGAGTTTCTAGTTGCGGAGTTTCTAGCTGTGGAGTTTCTAGTTGCGGAGTCTCTAGTTCTGCAGGCTCTGGTTTTGGAGTCTCTGGTTGTGGAGTTTCTAGTTGTGGAGTTTCTAGCTGTGAAGTTTCAAGTTGCGGAGTCTCTAGTTGTGCAGTCTCTAGCAGTGGAGTCTCTGGCTGTGGAGTTTCTAGTTGTGGAGTTTCTATTTGCTGAGTTTCTTGTTGCGGAGTTTCTAGTTGTGGATTTTCTGGCTGTGGAGTTTCTAGTTGCGGAGTTTCTAGTTGTGGAGTTTCTAGTTGTTGAGTTTCTAGTTTTGGAGTTTCTAGTTGTGGAGTCTCTAGTTGTGGAGTTTCTAGTTGTGGAGTTTCTAGTTGCGAAGTCTCAAGTTGTTGAGTTTCTAGTTGTGGAGTTTCTAGTTTCGGTGTTCGTAGTTGTGGGGTTCGTAGTTGTGCAGTTTCTAGTTGTGGAGTATCTACTTGCGGAGTTTCCATTTGTGGTGTTTCTAGCTGTGGAGTTTCTAGTTGCGGAGTTTCTAGATGCAGAGTTTCTAGTTGCGGAGTTTTCTAGTTGTGGAGATTCTAGTGGCGGAGTTTCTAGTTGCGGAGTTCCAAATTTTGGAGTTTCTAGTTGTGGAGTTTCTAGTTGTGGAATTTGTAGTTGTGGAGTATATAGTTGTGGTGTTTCAAGTTGTGGAGTTTCTAGTGGCGGAGTTTCTAGTTGCAGAGTTTCTAGTTGCGGAGTTTTCTAGTTGTGGAGTTTCTAGTTGCGGAGTTTCTAGTTGCGGAGCTTCAAGTTGTGGAGTTTCTAGTTGTGGAGTTTGTAGTTGTGGAGTATCTAGTTGTGGGCTTTCAAGTTGTGGAGTTTCTAGTTGTGGAGTTTCTAGTTGCGGAGTTTTCTGGTTGCGGAGTCTGTAGTTGTGGAGTTTCTAGTTGTGGAATTTCTAGTTACGGAGTTTCTAGTTGCGGAGCTTTTAGCTGAGGAGTCTCTAGTTGTTGAGTCTGTAGTTGTGGAATTTCTAGTTGTGGAGTTTCTAGTTGTGGAGTTTCTAGTTGTGGAATTTCAAGTTGTGGAGTCTCTAGTGGCGGAGTGAGTTTCTAGTTGCGGAGTATCTGGTTGTGGAGTTTCTAGTTGCGGAGCCAGTAGTTGTGGAGTTTCTAGTTGTGGAGTTTCTAGTTGTGGAGTTTCTAGTGTTTGAATTTCTAGTTGCCGAGTTCTTTAGTTGCGAAGTCTAAAGTTGTGGAGTTTCTAGCTGTGAAGTTTCTAGTTGCGGAGTTTCTAGTTGCGGAGTTTCTAGTTGTGGAGTTTTTAGTTGAGGAGTCTCTAGTTGTGGAGTCTCTAGTTGTGGAGTTTCTAGTTGTGGAGTGTCTACTTGTGGAGTTTCTAGTTGTGGAGTTTCTAGTTGTGGAGTTTCTAGTCGTGGAGTCTGTAGTTGTGGAGTAGCTATTTGTTGGGTTTCAAGTTATGGAGTTTCTGGCTGTGGAGTTTCTAGTTGTGGAGTTTCTAGTTGTTGAGTTTCTAGTTGCCGAGTTTCTAGTTGCGAAGTCTCAAGTCGTGGAGTTTCTAGCTGCGGAGTTTCTAGTTGCGGAGCTTCTAGTTGTGGATTTTCTAGCTGTGGAATTTCCGCTTGCAGAGTTTTTAGTTGCGGTGTTTCTAGTTGTGGAGTTTCTAGTTGTTGAGTTTCTAGTTGCCGAGTTCTTTAGTTGCGAAGTCTCAAGTTGTAGAGTTTTTAGCTGTGGAGTTTCTAGTAGCGGAGTTTCTAGTTGCGGAGTTTCAAGTTGTGGATTTTTTAGTTGTGGAGTCTCTAGTTGTGGAGTTTCTAGTTGTGGAGTGTCTACTTGTGGAGTTTCTAGTTGTGGAGTTTCTATTTGTAGTTTTCAGTTTTCGAGTTTGTAGTTGTAGATTTTCTAGTTGCAGAGTTCCTAGTTTTGGAGTATCTAGTTGCGGAGTCTCTAATTGTGCAGTCTCTAGTTTTGGATTCTCTAGTTGTGGAGTTTCTGGTTGTGGAGTTTATAATTGTGGAATTTCTAACTGTTGAGATTCTAGTTGCGGAGTTTCTAGTTGCAGAGTTTCTAGTTGTGGAGTTTCTAGTTGTGATGTTTTAGTTGTGGAGTTTAAAGTTGTGGAATTTATAGGTGTGGAGTTTCTAGTTGTGGAGTTTCTAGTTTTCGGGTTTCTAGTTACGGAGTTTCTAGTTGTGGAGTTTCTAGTTGTGGAGCTTTTAGTTGAGTTGTGGAGCTCTAGTTGTGGAGTTTCTAGTTGTGGAGTGTCTACTTGTGGAGTTTCTAGTTGTGGAGATTCTAGCTGTGCAGTTTCTAGTTGCGGAGTTTCTAGTTGAAGAGTTTCTAGTTGTGGAGTTTTTAGTTGAGGAGTCTCTAGTTGTGGAGTCTCTAGTTGTGAAGTTTCTAGTTGTGGAGTGTCTACTTGTGGAGTTTCTAGTTGGGGAGTTTCTAGTTGTGGAGTTTCTAGTCGTGGAGTCTGTAGTTGTGGAGTAGCTATTTGTTGGGTTTCAAATTATGGAGTTTCTGGCTGTGGAGTTTCTAGTTGTGGAGTTTCTAGTTGTTGAGTTTCTAGTTGCAGAGTTTCTAGTTGCGAAGTCTCAAGTCGTGGAGTTTCTAGCTGCGGAGTTTCTAGTTGCGAAGCTTCTAGGGGCGGAGCTTCTAGTTGTGGAATTTGTAGTTGTGGAGTATCTAGTTTTGGTGTTTCAAGTTGTGGAGTTTCTACCTGTGGAGTTTCTAGTTGCGGAGTCTCAAGTTGTGGAGTTTCTAGCTGTGGAATTTCTAGTTGTTGAGTTTCTAGTTGCGGAGATTCTAGTTGTGGAGTTTTTAGCTGTGGAGTCTCTAGTTGTGGAGTCTCTAGTTGTGGAGTTTCTAGTTGTGGTGTGTCTACTTGTGGAGTTTCTAGTTGTGGAGTTTCTAGATGTAGAGTTTCTATTTGTAGTTTTTATTTTTCGAGTTTGTAGTTGTAGATTTTCTAGTTGCAGAGTTCCTAGTTGTGGAGTTTCTAGTTGTGGAGTTTCTTGTTGGGGTGTTTCTAGTTGTGAAGTTTCTAATTGTGGATTTTCTAGTTGCGGAATTTCTAGTTGCGACGTTTTTAGTTGGGGAGTTTCTACTTGAGTTTATAGTTGTGGATTTTCTAGTCACAGTTTCGAGTTGCAAAGTTTCAAGTTGTCGAGTTTGTAGTTGCGGAGTCGCTAGTTGTGGAGTTTCTAGTTGCGGAGTTGCTAGCTGTGGAGTTTCTAGTTGCGGAGTCTCTAATTGTGCAGTCTCTAGTTTTGGAGTCTCTAGTTGTGGAGTTTCTAGTTGTGGAGTTTATAGTTGTGGAGTTTCTAGCTGTGAAGTTTTAGTTGTGGAGTTTCAAGTTGTGGAATTCATAGGTGTGGAGTTTCTAGTTGTGGAGTTTCTAGTTTTCGAGTTTCTAGTTATGGAGTTTCTAGTTGTGGAAGTTCTAGGTGTGGAGTTTTTAGTTGTGGAGCTTTTAGTTGAGGAGTCTCTAGTTGTTGAGTTTCTAGTTGTGGAGTTTCTGGCTGTGGAGTTTATAGTTGCGGAGTTTCTAGTATCGAAGTTTCTAGTTGTGGAGTTTCTAGTTGTAGAGTTTCTAGTTGTAGAGTTTCTAGTTGCGAAGTCTCAAGTTGTGGAGTTTCTAGTTGTGGAGTTTCTAGTGGCGGAGTTTCTAGTTGCAGAGTTTCTAGTTGCGGAGTTTTCTAGTTGTGGAGTTTCTGGTTGCGGAGTTTCTAGTTGTAAAGTTTCTAGTTGTGGAGTTTGTAGTTGTGGAGTATCTAGTTGTGGGCTTTCAAGTTGTGGAGTTTCTAGTTGTGGAGTTTCTAGTTGCGGAGTTTTCTAGTCGCGGAGTCTGTAGTTGTGGAGTTTCTAGTTGTGGAATTTCTAGTTACGGAGTTTCTAGTTGTGGAGCTTTTAGTTGAGGAGTCTCTAGTCGTTGAGTCTCTAGTTGTGGAATTTCTAGTTGTGGAGTTTCTAGCTGTGGAGTTTCTATTTGTAGAATTTCAAGTTGTGGAGTCTCTAGTGGCGGAGTGAGTTTCTAGTGGCGGAGTTTCTGGTTGTGGAGTTTCTAGTTGCGGAGCCAGTAGTTGTGGAGTTTCTAGTTGTGGAGTTTCTAGTGTTTGAATTTCAAGTTGCCGAGTTCTTTTGTTGCGAAGTCTCAAGTTGTGGAGTTTCTAGCTGTGAAGTTTCTAGTTGCGGAGTTTCTAGTTGCGGAGTTTCTAGTTGTGGAGTTTTTAGTTGAGGAGTCTCTAGTTGTGGAGTCTCTAGTTGTGGAGTTTCTAGTTGTGGAGTGTCTACTTGTGGAGTTTCTAGTTTTCGAGTTTCTAGTTACGGAGTTTCTAGTTGTGGAGTTTTTAGTTGTGGAGTTTTTAGTTGAGGAGTCTCTAGTTGTTGAGTCTCTAGTTGTGGAAGTTCTAGTTGTGGAGTTTCTAGTTGTGGAGTTTCTGGCTGTGGAGTTTAGAGTTGCGGAGTTTCTAGTATCGGAGTTTCTAGTTGTGGAGTTTCTAGTTGTGGAGTTTCTAGTTGTAGAGTTTCTAGTTGCGAAGTCTCAAGTTGTGGAGTTTCTAGTTGTGGAGTTTCTAGTTGTGGGGTTCGTAGTTGTGGGGTTCGTAATTGTGGGGTTCATAGTTGTGCAGTTCTAGTTGTGGAGTCTCTAGTTGAGGAGTTTCCATTTGTGTTGTTTCTAGCTGTGGAGTTTCTAGTTGCGAAGTTTCTAGATGCAGAGTTTCTAGTTGCGGAGTTTTCTAGTTGTGGAGATTGTAGTGGCGGAGTTTCTAGTTGCGGAGTTCCAAGTTGTGGAGTTTCTAGTTGTGGAGCTTCTAGTTCTGGGGTTCGTAGTTGTGGGATTCGTAGTTGTGCAGTTTCTAGTTTTGCAGTCCCTAGTTGTGGAGTTTCCAGTTGTGGAGTTTCTAGCTATGGAGTTTCTAGTTGCGGAGTTTCTAGTTGCAGAGTTTCTAGTTGTGAAGTTTTCTAGTTGTGGAGATTCTAGTGGCGGAGTTTCTAGTTGCGGAGTTTCAAGTTGTGGAGTTTCTGGTTGTGGAGTTTCTAGTTGTGGATTTTCTAGCTGTGGAGTTTCTAGTTGCGAAGTTTTTAGTTGCGGAGTTTCTGGTTGTGGAGTTTCTAGTTGTGGAGTCTGTAGTTGTGGAGTATCTATTTGTTGGGTTTCAAGTTGTGGAGTTTCTAGTTGTGGAGTTTTTAGTTGTTGAATTTCTAGTAGTTGAGTTTCTAGTTGCCGAGTTTCTAGTTGCGAAATCTCAAGTCGTGGAGTTTCTAGCTGTGGAGTTTCTAGTTGCGGAGCTTCTAGTTGCGGAGTTTCTAGTTGTGGAGCTTCTAGTTCTGGGGTTCGTTGTTGTGGGGTTTGTAGTTGTGCAGTTTCTAGTTTTGGAGTCTCTAGTTGTGGAGTTTCCAGTTGTGGAGTTTCTAGCTGTGGAGTTTCTAGTTGCGGAGTCTCTAGTTGTTGAGTCTCTAGTTGTGGAATTTCAAGTTGTGGAGTGTTTAGTTGCAGAGTTTCCAGTTGTAGAGTTTCTAGTGGCGGAGTCTCTAGTTGTGCAGTCTCTAGTTGTGGAGTCTGTAGTTGTGGAGTTTCTAGTTGCGGAGTTTGAAGTTGTGGAGTTTCTAGTTGCGGAGTTTCTACTTGCGGAGTTTCAAGTTGTGGAGTTTCTGGTTGTGGAGTTTCAAGTTGTGGAATTTATAGGTGTGGAGTTTCTAGTTGTGGAGTTTCTGGTTTCCGGGTTTCTAGTTACGGAGTTTCTAGTAGTGGAGTTTCTAGTTGTGGAGCTTTTAGTTGAGGAGTCTCTAGTTGTTGAGTCTCTAGTTGTTGAGTCTCTAGTTGTGGAAGTTCTAGTTGTGGAGTTTCTAGTTCCGGAGTTTTTAGTTGCAGAGTTTCTAGTTGCGGAGTTTTCTAGTTGTGGAGATTCTAGTGGCGGAGTTTCTAGTTGCGGAAATTAAGTTGTGGAGTTTCTCGTTGTGGAGTTTCTAGTTGTGGAGTTTCTAGTTGCGGAGTTTCTAGTTGTGGAGTTTCTAGTAGTTGAGTTTCTAGTTGTGGAGCTTCTAGTTGTGGGGTTCGTAGTTGTGGAGTTTCTAGTTGCGGAGTTTCACGTTGTGAAGTCTGAAGTTGTGGAATTTCTAGTTGTGGAGTTTCTAGTTGTGGAGCTTCTAGTTGTGGGGTTCGTAGTTGTGGGGTTCGTAGTTGTGGAGTTTCTAGTTGCGGAGTTTCATGTTGTGAAGTCTGAAGTTGTGGAATTTCTAGTTGTGGAGTTTCTAGTTGTGGAGTTTCTAGTTGTGGAGTTTGTAGTTGTGGAGTGTCTAGTTGTGGGCTTTCAAGTTGTGGAGTTTATAGTTGTGGAGTTTCTAGTTGCGGAGTTTTCTAGTTGCGGAGTCTGTAGTTGTGGAGTTTCTAGTTGTGGAATTTCTAGTTACGGAGTTTCTAGTTGTGGAGCTTTTAGTTGAGGAGTCTCTAGTTGTTGAGTCTCTAGTTGTGGAATTTCTAGTTGTGGAGTGTTTAGTTGCAGAGTTTCCAGTTGTGGAGTTTCTAGTTGCGGAGTCTCTAGTTGTAGAGTTTCTAGTTACGGAGTTTCTAGCTGTGGAGATTCTAGTGGCGGAGTCTCTAGTTGTGCAGTCTCTAGTTGTGGAGTCTGTAGTTGTGGAGTTTCTAGTTGCGGAGTTTGAAGTTGTGGAGTTTCTAGCTGTGGAGTTTCTAGTTGCAGGATTTCTAGTTGCGGAGTTTTCTTGTTGTGGAGTTTCTAGTTGCGGAGTTTCTAGTTGCGGAGATTCTAGTTGTGGAATTTGTAGTTGTGGAGTATATAGTTGTGGTGTTTCAGGTTGTGGAGTTTTAGTGGCGGAGTTTCTAGTTGCAGAGTTTCTAGTTGCGGAGTTTTCTAGTTGTGGAGTTTCTAAATGCGGAGTTTCTAGTTGTGGAGCTTCAAGTTGTGGAGTTTCTAGTTGTGGAGTTTCTAGTTGTGGAGTTTGTAGTTGTGGAGTGTCTAGTTGTGGGCTTTCAAGTTGTGGAGTTTATAGTTGTGGAGTTTCTAGTTGCGGAGTTTCTAGTTGTGGAGTTTCTAGTTGTGGAGTTTCTAGTAGTTGAGTTTCTAGTTGTCGAGTTTCTAGTTGCGAAGTCTAAAGTCGTGGAGTTTCTAGCTGTGGAGTTTCTAGTTGTGGAGCTTCTAGTTAGGGAGTTTCTAGTTGCGGAGTTTCTAGTTGTGGATTTTGTTGTTGTGGGGTATATAGTTGTGGTGTTTCAAGTTGTGGAGTTTCTAGTTGCGGAGTTTCTAGTTGCAGAGTTTCTAGTTCCGGAGTTTTCTAGTTGTGGAGTTTCTAGTTGTGGAATTTGTAGTTGTGGAGTATCTAGTTGTGGACTTTCAAGTTGTACAGTTTCTAGTTGTGGAGCTTCTAGTTGCGGAGTTTTCTAGTTGCGGAGTCTGTAGTTGTGGAGTTCCTAGTTGTGGAATTTCAAGTTGTGGAGTCTCTAGTGGCGGAGTGAGTTTCTAGTTGCGGAGTTTCTGGTTGTGGAGTTTCTAGTTGCGGAGCCGGTAGTTGTGGAGTTTTTAGTTGTGGAGTTTCTAGTTGTGGAGTTTCTAGTGTTTGAATTTCTAGTTGCCGAGTTCTTTAGTTGCGAAGTCTCAAGTTGTGGAAATTCTAGGTGTGAAGTTTCAAGTTGCGGAGTTTCTAGTTGCGGAGTTTCTAGTTGCGGAGTTTCTAGTTGTGGAGTTTTTAGTTGAGGAGTCTCTAGTTGTGGAGTCTCTAGTTGTGGAGTTTCTAGTTGTGGAGTTTCTAGTTGCGGAGTTTCTAGTTGCAGAGTTTCTAGTTCCGGAGTTTTCTAGTTGTGGAGTTTCTAGTTGCGAAGTTTCTAGTTGTGGAACTTCAAGTTGTGGAGTTTCTAGTTGTGGAGTTTCTAGTTGTGGAGTTTGTAGTTGTGGAGTATCTAGTTGTGGACTTTCAAGTTGTGAAGTTTCTAGTTGTGGAGTTTCTTGTTGCGGAGTTTTCTAGTTGCGGAGTCTGTAGTTGTGGAGTTTCTAGTTGTGGAGTTTCTAGTTGTGCATTTTCTAGCTGTGGAGTTTCTAGTTGCGGAGTTTCTAGTTGTGGGGTTCGTAGTTGTGGAGTTCGTAGTTGTGGAGTTTCTAGTTGTGGAGTCTCTAGTTGGGGAGTTTCCAGTTGTGGAGTTTCTAGCTGTGGAGTTTTTCGTCGCGGAGTTTCTAGTTGCAGAGTTTCTAGTAGCGGAGTTTTCTAGTTGTGGAGGTTCTAGTGGCGGAGTTTCTAGCTGTGGAGGTTCTAGTTGTGGAGTTTTTAGTTGCGGAGTTTCTGGTTGTGGAGTTTCTAGTTCTGGAGTCTGTAGTTGTTTAGTATCTATTTGTTGGGTTTCAAGTTGTGGAGTTTCTAGTTGTGGAGTTTCTAGTTGTTGAGTTTCTAGTAGTTGAGTTTCTAGTTGCCGAGTTTCTAGTTGCGAAATCTAAAGTCGTGGAGTTTCTAGCTGTGGAGTTTCTAGTTGCGGAGTTTCTAGTTGCGGAGTTTCTAGTTGCGGAGTTTCTAGTTGTGGATTTTGTAGTTGTGGAGTATATAGTTGTGGTGTTTCAAGGTTTGGAGTTTCTAGTTGCGGTGTTTCTAGTTGTTGACTTTCTAGTTGCCGAGTTCTTTAGTTGTGAAGTCTCAAGTTGTAGAGTTTCTAGCTGTGGAGTTTCTAGTTGCGGAGTTTCTAGTTGCGGAGTTTCTAGTTGTGGATTTTTTAGTTGTGCAGTCTCTAGTTGTGGAGTTTCTAGTTGTGGAGTGTCTACTTGTGGAGTTTCTAGTTGTGGAGTTTCTATTTGTAGTTTTTAATTTTCGAGTTTGTAGTTGTAGATTTTCTAGTTGCAGAGTTCCTAGTTTTGGAGTATCTAGTTGCGGAGTCTCTAATTGTGCAGTCTCTAGTTTTGGAGTCTCTAGTTGTGGAGTTTCTGGTTGTGGAGTTTATAGTTGTGGAATTTCTAACTGTGGAGATTCTAGTTGCGGAGTTTCTAGTTGCAGAGTTTCTAGTTGTGGAGTTTCTAGTTGTGGAGTTTTAGTTGTGGAGTTTAAAGTTGTGGAATTTATAGGTGTGGAGTTTCTAGTTGTGGAGTTTCTAGTTTTCGGGTTTCTAGTTACGGAGTTTCTAGTTGTGGAGTTTCTAGTTGTGGAGCTTTTAGAGAGGAGTCTCTAGTTGTTGAGTCTCTAGTTGTGGAAGTTCTAAATGTGGAGTTTCTTGTTGCGGAGTTTCTTGTTGCGGAGTTTCTTGTTGTGGAATTTCTAGTTGTGGAGTTTCTGGCTGTGGAGTTTCTAGTTGCGAAGTTTCTAGTTGTGGAGTTTCTAGTTGTGAGGTTCGTAGTTGTGGAGTTTCTAATTGTCGAGTTTCTAGTTGTGGAGTCTCTAGTTGTGGAGTTTCTAGTTGTGGGGTTCGTAGTTGTGGGGTTTGTAGTTGTGGAGTATCTAGTTGTGGACTTTCAAGTTGTGAAGTTTCTAGTTGTGGAGTTTCTAGTTGCGGAGTTTTCTAGTTGCGGAGTCTGTAGTTGTGGAGTTTCTAGTTGTGGAGTTTCTAGTTGTGGATTTTCTAGCTGTGGAGTTTCTAGTTGCGGAGTTTCTAGTTGTGGGGTTCGTAGTTGTGGAGTTCGTAGTTGTGGAGTTTCTAGTTGTGGAGTCTCTAGTTGGGGAGTTTCTAGTTGTGGAGTTTCTAGTTGTGGAGCTTTTAGTTGAGGAATCTCTAGTTGTTGAGTTTCTAGTTGTGGAAGTTCTAGTTGTGGAGTTTCTAGTTGCGGAGTTTCTGGCTTTGGAGTTTCTAGTTGCGGAGTTTCTAGTTTTGGAGTTTCTAGTTGTGAGGTTCGTAGTTGTGGAGTTTCTAGTTGTCGAGTTTCTAGTTGTGGAGTCTTTAGTTGTGGAGTTTCTAGTTGTGGAGTTTCTAGTTGCGAAGTCTCAAGTTGTGGAGTTTCTAGTTGTGGAGTTTCTAGTTGTGGAGCTTCTAGTTGTGGGGTTCGTAGTTGTGGGGTTCGTAGTTGTGGAGTTTCTAGTTGCGGAGTTTCTCGTTGTGAAGTCTGAAGTTGTGGAGTTTCTAGTTGTGGAGTTTCTAGTTGTGGAGCTTCTAGTTGTGGGGTTCGTAGTTGTGGGGTTCGTAGTTGCGGAGTTTCTAGTTGCGGAGTTTCTCGTTGTGAAGTTTCTAGTTGTGGAGTTTCTAGTAGTTGAGTTTCAAGTTGCCGAGTTTCTAGTTGCGAAGTCTCAAGTACTGGAGTTTTTAGCTGTGGAGTTTCTAGTTGCGGAGCTTCTAGTTGCGGAGTTTCTAGTTGCGGAGTTTCTAGTTGTGGAATTTGTAGTTGTGGAGTATATAGTTGTGGTGTTTCAGGTTGTGGAGTTTTAGTGGCGGAGTTTCTAGTTGCAGAGTTTCTAGTTGCGGAGTTTTCTAGTTGCGGAGTTTTCTAGTGGCGGAGTTTCTAGCTGTGGAGCTTCAAGTTGTGGAGTTTCTCGTTGTGGAGTTTCTAGTTGTGGAGTTTGTAGTTGTGGAGTATCTAGTTGTTGACTTTCAAGTTGTGGAGTTTCTAGTTGTGGAGTTTCTAGTTGTTAATTTTCTAGCTGTGGAGTTTCTATTTGCGGAGTTTCTAGTTGCAGAGTTTCTAGTTGTGGATTTTCTAGCTGTGGAATTTCTGCTTGCAGAGTTTTTAGTTGCGGTGTTTCTAGTTGTGTAGTTGTGGAGTTTCTAGTTGTTGAGTTTCTAGTTGCCGAGTTCTTTAGTTGCGAAGTCTCGAGTTGTAGAGTTTCTAGCTGTGGAGTTTCTAGTTGCGGAGTTTCTAGTTGCGGAGTTTCTAGTTGTGGATTTTTTGTTGTGGAGTCTCTAGTTGGGGAGTTTCTAGTTGTGGAGTGTCTACTTGTGGAGTTTCTAGTTGTGGAGTTTCTATTTGTAGTTTTTAGTTTTCGAGTTTGTAGTTGTAGATTTTCTAGTTGCAGAGTTCCTAGTTTTGGAGTATCTAGTTGCGGAGTCTCTAATTGTGCAGTCTCTAGTTTTGGAGTCTCTAGTTGTGGAGTTTCTGGTTGTGGAGTTTATAGTTGTGGAATTTCTAACTGTGGAGATTCTAGTTGCGGAGTTTCTATTTGCAGAGTTTCTAGTTGTGGAGTTTCTAGTTGTGGAGTTTTAGTTGTGGAGTTTAAAGTTGTGGAATTTATAGGTGTGGAGTTTCTAGTTGTGGAGTTTCTAGTTTTCGGGTTTCTAGTTACGGAGTTTCTAGTTGTGGAGTTTCTAGTTGTGGAGTTTCTAGTTATGGAGCTTTTAGTTGAGGAGTCTCTAGTTGTTGAGTCTCTAGTTGTGGAAGTTCTAGTTGTGGAGTTTCTTGTTGCAGAGTTTCTTGTTGCGGAGTTTCTAGTTGTGGAGTTTCTAGTTGTGGAGTTTCTGGCTGTGGAGTTTCTAGTTGCGAAGTTTCTAGTTGTGGAGTTTCTAGTTGTGAGGTTCGTAGTTGTGGAGTTTCTAATTGTCGAGTTTCTAGTTGTGGAGTCTCTAGTTGTGGAGTTTCTAGTTGTGGGGTTCGTAGTTGTGGGGTTCGTAGTTGTGGAGTTTCTAGTTGCGGAGTTTCAAGTCGTGGAGTTTCTCGTTGTGGAGTTTCTAGTTGTGGATTGTCTAGCTGTGGAGTTTCTAGTTGCGGAGTTTTTAGTTGCGGAGTTTCTTGTTGTGAAGTTTCTAGTTGTGGAGTTTCCAGTTGTGGAGTTTGTAGTTGTGGAGTATCTATTTGTTGGTTTCAAGTTGTAGAGTTTCTAGTTGTGGAGTTTCTAGTTGTGGAGTTTCTAGTTGTGGATTTTCTAGTTGTTGAGTTTCTAGTTGCCGAGTTTCTAGTTGCGAAGTCTCAAGTCGAGGAGTTTTTAGCTGTGGAGTTTCTAGTTGCGGAGCTTCTATTTGCGGAGTTTCTAGTTGCGGAGCTTCTAGTTGTGGAATTTGTAGTTGTGGAATATATAGTTGTGGTGTTTCAAGTTGTGGAGTTTCTAGTGGCGGAGTTTCTAGTTGCAGAGTTTCTAGTTGCGGAGTTTTCTAGTTGTGGAGTTTCTAGTTGCGGAGTTTCTAGTTGTGGATTTTGTAATTGTGAAGTATATAGTTGTGGTGTTTCAAGTTGTGGAGTTTTTAGTTGCAGAGTTTCTAGTTCCGGAGTTTTCTAGTTGCGAAGTTTCTAGTTGTGGAGCTTCAAGTTGTGGAGTTTCAAGTTGTGGAGTTTCTAGTTGTGGAGTTTGTAGTTGTGGAGTATCTAGTTGTGGACTTTCAAGTTGTGAAGTTCCTAGTTGTGGAGTTTCTAGTTGCGGAGTTTTCTAGTTGCGGAGTTTCAAGTTGTGGAGTTTCTCGTTGTGGAGTTTCTAGTTGTGGATTTTCTAGCTGTGGAGTTTCTAGTTGCGAAGTTTTTAGTTGCGGAGTTTCTGGTTGTGGAGTTTCTAGTTGTGGAGTCTGTAGTTGTGGAGTATCTATTTGTTGGGTTTCAAGTTGTGGAGTTTCTAGTTGTGGAGTTTCTAGTTGTTGAGTTTCTAGTAGTTGAGTTTCTAGTTGCCGAGTTTCTAGATGCGAAATCTCAAGTCGTGGAGTTTCTAGCTGTGGAGTTTCTAGTTGTGGAGCTTCTAGTTGCGGAGTTTCTAGTTGTGGAGCTTCTAGTTCTGGGGTTCGTTGTTGTGGGGTTCGTAGTTGTGCAGTTTCTAGTTTTGGAGTCTCAAGTTGTGGAGTTTCCAGTTGTGGAGTTTGTAGCTGTGGAGTTTCTAGTTGCGGAGTTTCTAGTTGCAGAGTTTCTAGTTGTGGATTTTGTAGTTGTGGAGTATATAGTTGTGGTGTTTCTAGCTGTGGAGTTTCTAGTTGCGGAGTTTCTAGATGCAGAGTTTCTAGTTGCGGAGTTTTCTAGTTGTGGAGATTCTAGTGGCGGAGTTTCTAGTTGCGGAGTTCCAAGTTGTGGAGTTTCTAGTTGTGAAGTTTCTAGTTGTGGAATTTGTAGTTGTGGAGTATATAGTTGTGGTGTTTCAAGTTGTGGAGTTTCTAGTGGCGGAGTTTCTAGTTGCAGAGTTTCTAGTTGCGGAGTTTTCTAGTTGTGGAGTTTCTAGTTGCGGAGTTTCTAGTTGCGGAGTTTCTAGTTGTGGAGTTTCTAGTTGTGGGGTTTGTAGTTGTGGGGTTCGTAGTTGTGCAGTTGTAGTTGTGGAGTCTCTAGTTGAGAAGTTTCCATTTGTGTTGTTTCTAGCTGTGGAGTTTCTAGTTGCGGAGTTTCTAGATGCAGAGATTCTAGTTGCGGAGTTTTCTAGTTGTGGAGTTTCTAGTTGCGGAGTTTCTAGTTGTGAAGCTTCAAGTTGTGGAGTTTCTCGTTGTGGAGTTTCTAGTTGTGGAGTTTGTAGTTGTGGAGTATCTAGTTGTGGACTTTCAAGTTGTGGAGTTTCTAGTTGTGGAGTTTCTAGTTGTTAATTTTCTAGCTGTGGAGTTTCTATTTGCGGAGTTTCTAGTTGCAGAGTTTCTAGTTGTGGATTTTCTAGCTGTGGAATTTCTGGTTGCAGAGTTTTTAGTGGCGGTGTTTCTAGCTGTGGAGTTTCTAGTTGTTGAGTTTCTAGTTGCCGAGTTTTTTAGTTGCGAAGTCTCAAGTTGTAGAGTTTCTAGCTGTGGAGTTTCTAGTTGCGGAGTTTCTAGTTGCGGAGTTTCTAGTTGTGGAGTTTTTAGTTGTGGAGTCTCTAGTTGTGGAGTTTGTTGTTGTTAATTTTCTATCTGTGGAGTTTCTATTTGCGGAGTTTCTAGTTGCAGAGTTTCTAGTTGTGGATTTTCTAGCTGTGAAATTTCTGCTTGCAGAGCTTTTAGTTGCGGTGTTTCTAGTTGTGGAGTTTCTAGTTGTTTAGTTTCTAGTTGCCGAGTTCTTTAGTTGCGAAGTCTCAAGTTGTAGAGTTTCTAGCTGTGGAGTTTCTAGTTGCGGAGTTTCTAGTTGCAGAGTTTCTAGTTGTGGATTTTTTAGTTGTGGAGTCTCTAGTTGTGGAGTTTCTAGTTGTGGAGTGTCTACTTGTGGAGTTTCTAGTTGTGGAGTTTCTATTTGTAGTTTTTAGTTTTCGAGTTTGTAGTTGTAGATTTTCTAGTTGCAGAGTTCCTAGTTTTGGAGTATCTAGTTGCGGAGTCTCTAATTGTGCAGTCTCTAGTTTTGGAGTCTCTAGTTGTGGAGTTTCTGGTTGTGGAGTTTATAGTTGTGGAATTTCTAACTGTGGAGATTCTAGTTGCGGAGTTTCTATTTGCAGAGTTTCTAGTTGTGGAGTTTCTAGTTGTGGAGTTTTAGTTGTGGAGTTTAAAGTTGTGGAATTTATAGGTGTGGAGTTTCTAGTTGTGGAGTTTCTAGTTTTCGGGTTTCTAGTTACGGAGTTTCTAGTTGTGGAGTTTCTAGTTGTGGAGTTTGTAGTTGTGGAGCTTTTAGTTGAGGAGTCTCTAGTTGTTGAGTCTCTAGTTGTGGAAGTTCTAGTTGTGGAGTTTCTTGTTGCGGAGTTTCTTGTTGCGGAGTTTCTAGTTGTGGAGTTTCTAGTTGTGGAGTTTCTGGCTGTGGAGTTTCTAGTTGCGAAGTTTCTAGTTGTGGAGTTTCTAGTTGTGAGGTTCGTAGTTGTGGAGTTTCTAATTGTCGAGTTTCTAGTTGTGGAGTCTCTAGTTGTGGAGTTTCTAGTTGTGGGGTTCGTAGTTGTGGGGTTCGTAGTTGTGGAGTTTCTAGTTGCGGAGTTTCAAGTCGTGGAGTTTCTCGTTGTGGAGTTTCTAGTTGTGGATTGTCTAGCTGTGGAGTTTCTAGTTGCGGAGTTTTTAGTTGCGGAGTTTCTTGTTGTGAAGTTTCTAGTTGTGGAGTTTCCAGTTGTGGAGTTTGTAGTTGTGGAGTATCTATTTGTTGGTTTCAAGTTGTAGAGTTTCTAGTTGTGGAGTTTCTAGTTGTGGAGTTTCTAGTTGTGGATTTTCTAGTTGTTGAGTTTCTAGTTGCCGAGTTTCTAGTTGCGAAGTCTCAAGTCGAGGAGTTTTTAGCTGTGGAGTTTCTAGTTGCGGAGCTTCTATTTGCGGAGTTTCTAGTTGCGGAGCTTCTAGTTGTGGAATTTGTAGTTGTGGAATATATAGTTGTGGTGTTTCAAGTTGTGGAGTTCCTAGTGGCGGAGTTTCTAGTTGCAGAGTTTCTAGTTGCGGAGTTTCTAGTTGCGGAGTTTTCTAGTTGTGGAGTTTTTAGTTGCGGAGTTTCTAGTTGTGGAGCTTCAAGTTGTGGAGTTTCTAGTTGTGGAGTTTCTAGTTGTGGAGTTTGTAGTTGTGGAGTATCTAGTTGTGGGCTTTCAAGTTGTGGAGTTTCTAGTTGTGGAGTTTCTAGTTGCGGAGTTTTCTAGTTGCGGAGTCTGTAGTTGTGGAGTTTCTAGTTGTGGAGTTTGTAGTTGTGGAGTATCTAGTTGTGGATTTTCAAGTTGTGAAGTTTCTAGTTGTGGAGTTTCTAGTTGCGGAGTTTTCTAGTTGCGGAGTCTGTAGTTGTGGAGTTTCTAGTTGTGGAGTTTCTAGTTGTGGATTTTCTAGCTGTGGAGTTTCTGGTTGCGGAGTTTCTAGTTGTGGGGTTCGTAGTTGTGGAGTTCGTAGTTGTGGAGTTTCTAGTTGTGGAGTCTCTAGTTGGGGAGTATCCAGTTGTGGAGTTTCTAGCTGTGGAGTTTTTCGTCGCGGAGTTTCTAGTTGCTGAGTTTCTAATTGTCGAGTTTCTAGTTGTGGAGTCTCTAGTTGTGGAGTTTCTAGTTGTGGGGTTCGTAGTTGTGGGGTTCGTAGTTGTGGAGTTTCTAGTTGCGGAGTTTCAAGTCGTGGAGTTTCTCGTTGTGGAGTTTCTAGTTGTGGATTGTCTAGCTGTGGAGTTTCTAGTTGCGGAGTTTTTAGTTGCGGAGTTTCTTGTTGTGAAGTTTCTAGTTGTGGAGTTTCCAGTTGTGGAGTTTGTAGTTGTGGAGTATCTATTTGTTGGGTTTCAAGTTGTGGAGTTTCTAGTTGTGGAGTTTCTAGTTGTGGATTTTCTAGTTGTTGAGTTTCTAGTTGCCGAGTTTCTAGTTGCGAAGTCTCAAGTCGAGGAGTTTTTAGCTGTTGAGTTTCTAGTTGCGGAGCTTCTATTTGCGGAGTTTCTAGTTGCGGAGCTTCTAGTTGTGGAATTTGTAGTTGTGGAATATATAGTTGTGGTGTTTCAAGTTGTGGAGTTTCTAGTGGCAGAGTTTCTAGTTGCAGAGTTTCTAGTTGCGGAGTTTTCTAGTTGTGGAGTTTTTAGTTGCGGAGTTTCTAGTTGTGGAGCTTCAAGTTGTGGAGTTTCTAGTTGTGGAGTTTCTAGTTGTGGAGTTTGTAGTTGTGAAGTATCTAGTTGTGGGCTTTCAAGTTGTGGAGTTTCTAGTTGTGGAGTTTCTAGTTGCGGAGTTTTCTAGTTGCGGAGTCTGTAGTTGTGGAGTTTTTAGTTGTGGAGTTTGTAGTTGTGGAGTATCTAGTTGTGGACTTTCAAGTTGTGAAGTTTCTAGTTGTGCAGTTTCTAGTTGCGGAGTTTTCTAGTTGCGGAGTCTGTAGTTGTGGAGTTTCTAGTTGTGGAGTTTCTAGTTGTGGATTTTCTAGCTGTGGAGTTTCTAGTTGCGGAGTTTCTAGTTGTGGGGTTCGTAGTTGTGGAGTTCGTAGTTGTGGAGTTTCTAGTTGTGGAGTCTCTAGTTGGGAGTTTCCAGTTGTGGAGTTTCTAGCTGTGGAGTTTTTCGTCGCGGAGTTTCTAGTTGCTGAGTTTCCAGTAGCGGAGTTTTCTAGTTGTGGAGATTCTAGTGGCGGAGTTTCTAGTTGCGGAGTTTCAAGTTGTGGAGTTTCTAGTTGTGGATTTTCTAGCTGTGGAGTTTCTAGTTGCGGAGTTTTTAGTTGCGGAGTTTCTGGTTGTGGAGTTTCTAGTTCTGGAGTCTGTAGTTGTGAGTATCTATTTGTTGGGTTTCAAGTTGTGGAGTTTCTAGTTGTGGAGTTTCTAGTTGTTGAGTTTCTAGTAGTTGAGTTTCTAGTTGCCGAGTTTCTAGTTGCGAAATCTCAAGTCGTGGAGTTTCTAGCTGTGGAGTTTCTAGTTGCGGAGTTTCTAGTTGCGGAGTTTCTAGTTGTGGATTTTGTAATTGTGGAGTATATAGTTGTGGTGTTTCAAGTTGTGGAGTTTTTAGTTGCAGAGTTTCTAGTTCCGGAGTTTTCTAGTTGCGAAGTTTCTAGTTGTGGAGCTTCAAGTTGTGGAGTTTCAAGTTGTGGAGTTTCTAGTTGTGGAGTTTGTAGTTGTGGAGTATCTAGTTGTGGACTTTCAAGTTGTGAAGTTCCTAGTTGTGGAGTTTCTAGTTGCGGAGTTTTCTAGTTGCGGAGTTTCAAGTTGTGGAGTTTCTCGTTGTGGAGTTTCTAGTTGTGGATTTTCTAGCTGTGGAGTTTCTAGTTGCGAAGTTTTTAGTTGCAGAGTTTCTGGTTGTGGAGTTTCTAGTTGTTGAGTTTCTAGTAGTTGAGTTTCTAGTTGCCGAGTTTCCAGTTGCGAAATCTCAAGTCGTGGAGTTTCTAGCTGTGGAGTTTCTAGTTGTGGAGCTTCTAGTTGCGGAGTTTCTAGTTGTGGAGCTTCTAGTTCTGGGGTTCGTTGTTGTGGGGTTCGTAGTTGTGCAGTTTCTAGTTTTGGAGTCTCAAGTCGTGGAGTTTCCAGTTGTGGAGTTTCTAGCTGTGGAGCTTCTAGTTGCGGAGTTTCTAGTTGTGGAGCTTCTAGTTCTGGGGTTCGTAGTTGTGGAGTTCTTAGTTGTGGAGTTTCTAGTTGTGGAGTCTCTAGTTGGGGAGTTTCCAGTTGTGGAGTTTCTAGCTGTGGAGTTTTTCGTCGCGGAGTTTCTAGTTGCAGAGTTTCTAGTAGCGGAGTTTTCTAGTTGTGGAGGTTCTAGTGGCGGAGTTTCTATCTGTGGAGGTTCTAGTTGTGGAGTTTTTAGTTGCGGAGTTTCTGGTTGTGGAGTTTCTAGTTCTGGAGTCTGTAGTTGTTTAGTATCTATTTGTTGGGTTTCAAGTTGTGGAGTTTCTAGTTGTGGAGTTTCTAGTTGTTGAGTTTCTAGTAGTTGAGTTTCTAGTTGCCGAGTTTCTAGTTGCGAAATCTAAAGTCGTGGAGTTTCTAGCTGTGGAGTTTCTAGTTGCGGAGTTTCTAGTTGCGGAGTTTCTAGTTGCGGAGTTTCTAGTTGTGGATTTTGTAGTTGTGGAGTATATAGTTGTGGTGTTTCAAGGTTTGGAGTTTCTAGTTGCGGTGTTTCTAGTTGTTGAGTTTCTAGTTGCCGAGTTCTTTAGTTGCGAAGTCTCAAGTTGTAGAGTTTCTAGCTGTGGAGTTTCTAGTTGCGGAGTTTCTAGTTGCGGAGTTTCTAGTTGTGGATTTTTTAGTTGTGCAGTCTCTAGTTGTGGAGTTTCTAGTTGTGGAGTGTCTACTTGTGGAGTTTCTAGTTGTGGAGTTTCTATTTGTAGTTTTTAGTTTTCGAGTTTGTAGTTGTAGATTTTCTAGTTGCAGAGTTCCTAGTTTTGGAGTATCTAGTTGCGGAGTCTCTAATTGTGCAGTCTCTAGTTTTGGAGTCTCTAGTTGTGGAGTTTCTGGTTGTGGAGTTTATAGTTGTGGAATTTCTAACTGTGGAGATTCTAGTTGCGGAGTTTCTAGTTGCAGAGTTTCTAGTTGTGGAGTTTCTAGTTGTGGAGTTTTAGTTGTGGAGTTTAAAGTTGTGGAATTTATAGGTGTGGAGTTTCTAGTTGTGGAGTTTCTAGTTTTCGGGTTTCTAGTTACGGAGTTTCTAGTTGTGGAGTTTCTAGTTGTGGAGCTTTTAGAGAGGAGTCTCTAGTTGTTGAGTCTCTAGTTGTGGAAGTTCTAAATGTGGAGTTTCTTGTTGCGGAGTTTCTTGTTGCGGAGTTTCTTGTTGTGGAATTTCTAGTTGTGGAGTTTCTGGCTGTGGAGTTTCTAGTTGCGAAGTTTCTAGTTGTGGAGTTTCTAGTTGCGAGGTTCGTAGTTGTGGAGTTTCTAATTGTCGAGTTTCTAGTTGTGGAGTCTCTAGTTGTGGAGTTTCTAGTTGTGGGGTTCGTAGTTGTGGGGTTTGTAGTTGTGGAGTATCTAGTTGTGGACTTTCAAGTTGTGAAGTTTCTAGTTGTGGAGTTTCTAGTTGCGGAGTTTTCTAGTTGCGGAGTCTGTAGTTGTGGAGTTTCTAGTTGTGGAGTTTCTAGTTGTGGATTTTCTAGCTGTGGAGTTTCTAGTTGCGGAGTTTCTAGTTGTGGGGTTCGTAGTTGTGGAGTTCGTAGTTGTGGAGTTTCTAGTTGTGGAGTCTCTAGTTGGGGAGTTTCTAGTTGTGGAGTTTCTAGTTGTGGAGCTTTTAGTTGAGGAATCTCTAGTTGTTGAGTTTCTAGTTGTGGAAGTTCTAGTTGTGGAGTTTCTAGTTGCGGAGTTTCTGGCTGTGGAGTTTCTAGTTGCGGAGTTTCTAGTTTTGGAGTTTCTAGTTGTGAGGTTCGTAGTTGTGGAGTTTCTAGTTGTCGAGTTTCTAGTTGTGGAGTCTTTAGTTGTGGAGTTTCTAGTTGCGGAGTTTCTAGTTGCGAAGTCTCAAGTTGTGGAGTTTCTAGTTGTGGAGTTTCTAGTTGTGGAGCTTCTAGTTGTGGGGTTCGTAGTTGTGGGGTTCGTAGTTGTGGAGTTTCTAGTTGCGGAGTTTCTCGTTGTGAAGTCTGAAGTTGTGGAGTTTCTAGTTGTGGAGTTTCTAGTTGTGGAGCTTCTAGTTGTGGGGTTCGTAGTTGTGGGGTTCGTAGTTGCGGAGTTTCTAGTTGCGGAGTTTCTCGTTGTGAAGTTTCTAGTTGTGGAGTTTCTAGTAGTTGAGTTTCAAGTTGCCGAGTTTCTAGTTGCGAAGTCTCAAGTACTGGAGTTTTTAGCTGTGGAGTTTCTAGTTGCGGAGCTTCTAGTTGCGGAGTTTCTAGTTGCGGAGTTTCTAGTTGTGGAATTTGTAGTTGTGGAGTATATAGTTGTGGTGTTTCAGGTTGTGGAGTTTTAGTGGCGGAGTTTCTAGTTGCAGAGTTTCTAGTTGCGGAGTTTTCTAGTTGCGGAGTTTTCTAGTTGCGGAGTCTGTAGTTGTGGAGTTTCTAGTTGTGGAATTTCTAGTTACGGAGTTTCTAGTTGTGGAGCTTTTAGTTGAGGAGTCTCTAGTTGTTGAGTCTCTAGTTGTGGAATTACTAGTTGTGGAGTGTTTAGTTGCAGAGTTTCCAGTTGTGGAGTTTCTAGTTGCGGAGTCTCTAGTTGTAGAGTTTCTAGTTACAGAGTTTCTAGCTTGGAGATTCTAGTGGCGGAGTCTCTAGTTGTGCAGTCTCTAGTTGTGGAGTCTGTAGTTGTGGAGTTTCTAGTTGCGGAGTTTGAAGTTGTGAAGTTTCTAGCTGTGGAGTTTCTAGTTGCAGGGTTTCTAGTTGCGGAGTTTTCTAGTTGTGGAGTTTCTAGTTGCGGAGTTTCTACTTGCGGAGTTTCAAGTTGTGGAGTTTCTGGTTGTGGAGTTTCAAGTTGTGGAATTTATAGGTGTGGAGTTTCTAGTTGTGGAGTTTCTGGTTTCCGGGTTTCTAGTTACGGAGTTTCTAGTAGTGGAGTTTCTAGTTGTGGAGCTTTTAGTTGAGGAGTCTCTAGTTGTTGAGTCTCTAGTTGTTGAGTCACTAGTTGTGGAAGTTCTAGTTGTGGAGTTTCCAGTTGTGGAGTTTCTAGCTGTGGAGTTTCTAGTTGCGGAGTTTCTAGTTGCAGAGTTTCTAGTTGTGGAGTTTTCTAGTTGTGGAGATTCTAGTGGCGGAGTTTCTAGTTGCGGAGTTTCAAGTTGTGGAGTTTCTCGTTGTGGAGTTTCTAGTTGTGGATTTTCTAGCTGTGGAGTTTCTAGTTGCGAAGTTTTTAGTTGCGGAGATTCTGGTTGTGGAGTTTCTAGTTGTGGAGTCTGTAGTTGTGGAGTATCTATTTGTTGGGTTTCAAGTTGTGGAGTTTCTAGTTGTGGAGTTTCTAGTTGTTGAGTTTCTAGTAGTTGAGTTTCTAGTTGCCGAGTTTCTAGTTGCGAAATCTCAAGTCGTGGAGTTTCTAGCTGTGGAGTTTCTAGTTGCGGAGCTTCTAGTTGCGGAGTTTCTAGTTGTGGAGCTTCTAGTTCTGGGGTTCGTTGTTGTGGGATTCGTAGTTGTGCAGTTTCTAGTTTTGGAGTCTCTAGTTGTGGAGTTCCCAGTTGTGGAGTTTCTAGCTGTGGAGTTTCTAGTTGCGGAGTTTCTAGTTGCAGAGTCTCTAGTTGTGGATTTTGTAGTTGTGGAGTATAAAGTTGTGGTGTTTCAAGTTGTGGAGTTTCTAGTTGCGGAGTTTCTAGTTGCAGAGTTTCTAGTTCCGGAGTTTTCTAGTGGTGGAATTTCTAGTTGCGAAGTTTCTAGTTGTGGAGCTTCAAGTTGTGGAGTTTCTAGTTGTGGAGTTTCTAGTTGTGGAGTTTGTAGTTGAGGAGTATCTAGTTGTGGACTTTCAAGTTGTGAAGTTTCTAGTTGTGGAGTTTCTAGTTGCGGAGTTTTCTAGTTGCGGAGTCTGTTGTTGTGGAGTTTCTAGTTGTGGAGTTTCTAGTTGTGGATTTTCTAGCTGTGGAGTTTCTAGTTGCGGAGTTTCTAGTTGTGGGGTTCGTAGTTGTGGAGTTCGTAGTTGTGGAGTTTCTAGTTGTGGAGCCTCTAGTTGGGGAGTTTCCAGTTGTGGAGTTTCTAGCTGTGGAGTTTTTCGTCGCGGAGTTTCTAGTTGCAGAGTTTCTAGTAGCGGAGTTTTCTAGTTGTGGAGGTTCTAGTGGCGGAGTTTCTAGCTGTGGAGGTTCTAGTTGTGGAGTTTTTAGTTGCGGAGTTTCTGGTTGTGGAGTTTCTAGTTCTGGAGTGTGTAGTTGTTTAGTATCTATTTGTTGGGTTTCAAGTTGTGGAGTTTCTAGTTGTGGAGTTTCTAGTTGTTGAGTTTCTAGTAGTTGAGTTTCTAGTTGCCGAGTTTCTAATTGCGAAATCTCAAGTCGTGGAGTTTCTAGCTGTGGAGTTTCTAGTTGCGGAGTTTCTAGTTGCGGAGTTTCTAGTTGCGGAGTTTCTAGTTGTGGATTTTGTAGTTGTGGAGTATATAGTTGTGGTGTTTCAAGTTGTGGAGTTTCTAGTTGCGGTGTTTCTAGTTGCAGAGTTTCTAGTTCCGGAGTTTTCTAGTTGTGGAGTTTCTAGTGGCGGAGTTTCTAGCTGTGGAGCTTCAAGTTGTGGAGTTTCTCGTTGTGGAGTTTCTAGTTGTGGAGTTTGTAGTTGTGGAGTATCTAGTTGTGGACTTTCAAGTTGTGGAGTTTCTAGTTGTGGAGTTTCTAGTTGGTAATTTTCTAGCTGTGGAGTTTCTATTTGCGGAGTTTCTAGTTGCAGAGTTTCTAGTTGTGGATTTTCTAGCTGTGGAATTTCTGCTTGCAGAGTTTTTAGTTGCGGTGTTTCTAGTTGTGTAGTGTTGGAGTTTCTAGTTGTTGAGTTTCTAGTTGCCGAGTTCTTTAGTTGCGAAGTCTCGAGTTGTAGAGTTTCTAGCTGTGGAGTTTCTAGTTGCGGAGTTTCTAGTTGCGGAGTTTCTAGTTGTGGATTTTTTGTTGTGGAGTCTCTAGTTGGGGAGTTTCTAGTTGTGGAGTGTCTACTTGTGGAGTTTCTAGTTGTGGAGTTTCTATTTGTAGTTTTTAGTTTTCGAGTTTGTAGTTGTAGATTTTCTAGTTGCAGAGTTCCTAGTTTTGGAGTATCTAGTTGCGGAGTCTCTAATTGTGCAGTCTCTAGTTTTGGAGTCTCTAGTTGTGGAGTTTCTGGTTGTGGAGTTTATAGTTGTGGAATTTCTAACTGTGGAGATTCTAGTTGCGGAGTTTCTATTTGCAGAGTTTCTAGTTGTGGAGTTTCTAGTTGTGGAGTTTTAGTTGTGGAGTTTAAACTTGTGGAATTTATAGGTGTGGAGTTTCTAGTTGTGGAGTTTCTAGTTTTCGGGTTTCTAGTTACGGAGTTTCTAGTTGTGGAGTTTCTAGTTGTGGAGTTTCTAGTTATGGAGCTTTTAGTTGAGGAGTCTCTAGTTGTTGAGTCTCTAGTTGTGGAAGTTCTAGTTGTGGAGTTTCTTGTTGCGGAGTTTCTTGTTGCGGAGTTTCTAGTTGTGGAGTTTCTAGTTGTGGAGTTTCTGGCTGTGGAGTTTCTAGTTGCGAAGTTTCTAGTTGTGGAGTTTCTAGTTGTGAGGTTCGTAGTTGTGGAGTTTCTAATTGTCGAGTTTCTAGTTGTGGAGTCTCTAGTTGTGGAGTTTCTAGTTGTGGGGTTCGTAGCTGTGGGGTTCGTAGTTGTGGAGTTTCTAGTTTCGGAGTTTCAAGTCGTGGAGTTTCTCGTTGTGGAGTTTCTAGTTGTGGATTGTCTAGCTGTGGAGTTTCTAGTTGCGGAGTTTTTAGTTGCGGAGTTTCTTGTTGTGAAGTTTCTAGTTGTGGAGTTTCCAGTTGTGGAGTTTGTAGTTGTGGAGTATCTATTTGTTGGTTTCAAGTTGTAGAGTTTCTAGTTGTGGAGTTTCTAGTTGTGGAGTTTCTAGTTGTGGATTTTCTAGTTGTTGAGTTTCTAGTTGCCGAGTTTCTAGTTGCGAAGTCTCAAGTCGAGGAGTTTTTAGCTGTGGAGTTTCTAGTTGCGGAGCTTCTATTTGCGGAGTTTCTAGTTGCGGAGCTTCTAGTTGTGGAATTTGTAGTTGTGGAATATATAGTTGTGGTGTTTCAAGTTGTGGAGTTTCTAGTGGCGGAGTTTCTAGTTGCGGAGTTTCAAGTTGTGGAGTTTCTAGTTGTGGATTTTCTAGCTGTGGAGTTTCTAGTTGCGGAGTTTTTAGTTGCGGAGTTTCTGGTTGTGGAGTTTCTAGTTCTGGAGTCTGTAGTTGTGAGTATCTATTTGTTGGGTTTCAAGTTGTGGAGTTTCTAGTTGTGGAGTTTCTAGTTGTTGAGTTTCTAGTAGTTGAGTTTCTAGTTGCCGAGTTTCTAGTTGCGAAATCTCAAGTCGTGGAGTTTCTAGCTGTGGAGTTTCTAGTTGCGGAGTTTCTAGTTGCGGAGTTTCTAGTTGTGGATTTTGTAATTGTGGAGTATATAGTTGTGGTGTTTCAAGTTGTGGAGTTTTTAGTTGCAGAGTTTCTAGTTCCGGAGTTTTCTAGTTGCGAAGTTTCTAGTTGTGGAGCTTCAAGTTGTGGAGTTTCAAGTTGTGGAGTTTCTAGTTGTGGAGTTTGTAGTTGTGGAGTATCTAGTTGTGGACTTTCAAGTTGTGAAGTTCCTAGTTGTGGAGTTTCTAGTTGCGGAGTTTTCTAGTTGCGGAGTTTCAAGTTGTGGAGTTTCTCGTTGTGGAGTTTCTAGTTGTGGATTTTCTAGCTGTGGAGTTTCTAGTTGCGAAGTTTTTAGTTGCAGAGTTTCTGGTTGTGGAGTTTCTAGTTGTTGAGTTTCTAGTAGTTGAGTTTCTAGTTGCCGAGTTTCCAGTTGCGAAATCTCAAGTCGTGGAGTTTCTAGCTGTGGAGTTTCTAGTTGTGGAGCTTCTAGTTGCGGAGTTTCTAGTTGTGGAGCTTCTAGTTCTGGGGTTCGTTGTTGTGGGGTTCGTAGTTGTGCAGTTTCTAGTTTTGGAGTCTCAAGTCGTGGAGTTTCCAGTTGTGGAGTTTCTAGCTGTGGAGCTTCTAGTTGCGGAGTTTCTAGTTGTGGAGCTTCTAGTTCTGGGGTTCGTAGTTGTGGAGTTCTTAGTTGTGGAGTTTCTAGTTGTGGAGTCTCTAGTTGGGGAGTTTCCAGTTGTGGAGTTTCTAGCTGTGGAGTTTTTCGTCGCGGAGTTTCTAGTTGCAGAGTTTCTAGTAGCGGAGTTTTCTAGTTGTGGAGGTTCTAGTGGCGGAGTTTCTATCTGTGGAGGTTCTAGTTGTGGAGTTTTTAGTTGCGGAGTTTCTGGTTGTGGAGTTTCTAGTTCTGGAGTCTGTAGTTGTTTAGTATCTATTTGTTGGGTTTCAAGTTGTGGAGTTTCTAGTTGTGGAGTTTCTAGTTGTTGAGTTTCTAGTAGTTGAGTTTCTAGTTGCCGAGTTTCTAGTTGCGAAATCTAAAGTCGTGGAGTTTCTAGCTGTGGAGTTTCTAGTTGCGGAGTTTCTAGTTGCGGAGTTTCTAGTTGCGGAGTTTCTAGTTGTGGATTTTGTAGTTGTGGAGTATATAGTTGTGGTGTTTCAAGGTTTGGAGTTTCTAGTTGCGGTGTTTCTAGTTGTTGAGTTTCTAGTTGCCGAGTTCTTTAGTTGCGAAGTCTCAAGTTGTAGAGTTTCTAGCTGTGGAGTTTCTAGTTGCGGAGTTTCTAGTTGCGGAGTTTCTAGTTGTGGATTTTTTAGTTGTGCAGTCTCTAGTTGTGGAGTTTCTAGTTGTGGAGTGTCTACTTGTGGAGTTTCTAGTTGTGGAGTTTCTATTTGTAGTTTTTAGTTTTCGAGTTTGTAGTTGTAGATTTTCTAGTTGCAGAGTTCCTAGTTTTGGAGTATCTAGTTGCGGAGTCTCTAATTGTGCAGTCTCTAGTTTTGGAGTCTCTAGTTGTGGAGTTTCTGGTTGTGGAGTTTATAGTTGTGGAATTTCTAACTGTGGAGATTCTAGTTGCGGAGTTTCTAGTTGCAGAGTTTCTAGTTGTGGAGTTTCTAGTTGTGGAGTTTTAGTTGTGGAGTTTAAAGTTGTGGAATTTATAGGTGTGGAGTTTCTAGTTGTGGAGTTTCTAGTTTTCGGGTTTCTAGTTACGGAGTTTCTAGTTGTGGAGTTTCTAGTTGTGGAGCTTTTAGAGAGGAGTCTCTAGTTGTTGAGTCTCTAGTTGTGGAAGTTCTAAATGTGGAGTTTCTTGTTGCGGAGTTTCTTGTTGCGGAGTTTCTTGTTGTGGAATTTCTAGTTGTGGAGTTTCTGGCTGTGGAGTTTCTAGTTGCGAAGTTTCTAGTTGTGGAGTTTCTAGTTGCGAGGTTCGTAGTTGTGGAGTTTCTAATTGTCGAGTTTCTAGTTGTGGAGTCTCTAGTTGTGGAGTTTCTAGTTGTGGGGTTCGTAGTTGTGGGGTTTGTAGTTGTGGAGTATCTAGTTGTGGACTTTCAAGTTGTGAAGTTTCTAGTTGTGGAGTTTCTAGTTGCGGAGTTTTCTAGTTGCGGAGTCTGTAGTTGTGGAGTTTCTAGTTGTGGAGTTTCTAGTTGTGGATTTTCTAGCTGTGGAGTTTCTAGTTGCGGAGTTTCTAGTTGTGGGGTTCGTAGTTGTGGAGTTCGTAGTTGTGGAGTTTCTAGTTGTGGAGTCTCTAGTTGGGGAGTTTCTAGTTGTGGAGTTTCTAGTTGTGGAGCTTTTAGTTGAGGAATCTCTAGTTGTTGAGTTTCTAGTTGTGGAAGTTCTAGTTGTGGAGTTTCTAGTTGCGGAGTTTCTGGCTGTGGAGTTTCTAGTTGCGGAGTTTCTAGTTTTGGAGTTTCTAGTTGTGAGGTTCGTAGTTGTGGAGTTTCTAGTTGTCGAGTTTCTAGTTGTGGAGTCTTTAGTTGTGGAGTTTCTAGTTGCGGAGTTTCTAGTTGCGAAGTCTCAAGTTGTGGAGTTTCTAGTTGTGGAGTTTCTAGTTGTGGAGCTTCTAGTTGTGGGGTTCGTAGTTGTGGGGTTCGTAGTTGTGGAGTTTCTAGTTGCGGAGTTTCTCGTTGTGAAGTCTGAAGTTGTGGAGTTTCTAGTTGTGGAGTTTCTAGTTGTGGAGCTTCTAGTTGTGGGGTTCGTAGTTGTGGGGTTCGTAGTTGCGGAGTTTCTAGTTGCGGAGTTTCTCGTTGTGAAGTTTCTAGTTGTGGAGTTTCTAGTAGTTGAGTTTCAAGTTGCCGAGTTTCTAGTTGCGAAGTCTCAAGTACTGGAGTTTTTAGCTGTGGAGTTTCTAGTTGCGGAGCTTCTAGTTGCGGAGTTTCTAGTTGCGGAGTTTCTAGTTGTGGAATTTGTAGTTGTGGAGTATATAGTTGTGGTGTTTCAGGTTGTGGAGTTTTAGTGGCGGAGTTTCTAGTTGCAGAGTTTCTAGTTGCGGAGTTTTCTAGTTGCGGAGTTTTCTAGTTGCGGAGTCTGTAGTTGTGGAGTTTCTAGTTGTGGAATTTCTAGTTACGGAGTTTCTAGTTGTGGAGCTTTTAGTTGAGGAGTCTCTAGTTGTTGAGTCTCTAGTTGTGGAATTACTAGTTGTGGAGTGTTTAGTTGCAGAGTTTCCAGTTGTGGAGTTTCTAGTTGCGGAGTCTCTAGTTGTAGAGTTTCTAGTTACAGAGTTTCTAGCTTGGAGATTCTAGTGGCGGAGTCTCTAGTTGTGCAGTCTCTAGTTGTGGAGTCTGTAGTTGTGGAGTTTCTAGTTGCGGAGTTTGAAGTTGTGAAGTTTCTAGCTGTGGAGTTTCTAGTTGCAGGGTTTCTAGTTGCGGAGTTTTCTAGTTGTGGAGTTTCTAGTTGCGGAGTTTCTACTTGCGGAGTTTCAAGTTGTGGAGTTTCTGGTTGTGGAGTTTCAAGTTGTGGAATTTATAGGTGTGGAGTTTCTAGTTGTGGAGTTTCTGGTTTCCGGGTTTCTAGTTACGGAGTTTCTAGTAGTGGAGTTTCTAGTTGTGGAGCTTTTAGTTGAGGAGTCTCTAGTTGTTGAGTCTCTAGTTGTTGAGTCACTAGTTGTGGAAGTTCTAGTTGTGGAGTTTCCAGTTGTGGAGTTTCTAGCTGTGGAGTTTCTAGTTGCGGAGTTTCTAGTTGCAGAGTTTCTAGTTGTGGAGTTTTCTAGTTGTGGAGATTCTAGTGGCGGAGTTTCTAGTTGCGGAGTTTCAAGTTGTGGAGTTTCTCGTTGTGGAGTTTCTAGTTGTGGATTTTCTAGCTGTGGAGTTTCTAGTTGCGAAGTTTTTAGTTGCGGAGATTCTGGTTGTGGAGTTTCTAGTTGTGGAGTCTGTAGTTGTGGAGTATCTATTTGTTGGGTTTCAAGTTGTGGAGTTTCTAGTTGTGGAGTTTCTAGTTGTTGAGTTTCTAGTAGTTGAGTTTCTAGTTGCCGAGTTTCTAGTTGCGAAATCTCAAGTCGTGGAGTTTCTAGCTGTGGAGTTTCTAGTTGCGGAGCTTCTAGTTGCGGAGTTTCTAGTTGTGGAGCTTCTAGTTCTGGGGTTCGTTGTTGTGGGATTCGTAGTTGTGCAGTTTCTAGTTTTGGAGTCTCTAGTTGTGGAGTTCCCAGTTGTGGAGTTTCTAGCTGTGGAGTTTCTAGTTGCGGAGTTTCTAGTTGCAGAGTCTCTAGTTGTGGATTTTGTAGTTGTGGAGTATAAAGTTGTGGTGTTTCAAGTTGTGGAGTTTCTAGTTGCGGAGTTTCTAGTTGCAGAGTTTCTAGTTCCGGAGTTTTCTAGTGGTGGAATTTCTAGTTGCGAAGTTTCTAGTTGTGGAGCTTCAAGTTGTGGAGTTTCTAGTTGTGGAGTTTCTAGTTGTGGAGTTTGTAGTTGAGGAGTATCTAGTTGTGGACTTTCAAGTTGTGAAGTTTCTAGTTGTGGAGTTTCTAGTTGCGGAGTTTTCTAGTTGCGGAGTCTGTTGTTGTGGAGTTTCTAGTTGTGGAGTTTCTAGTTGTGGATTTTCTAGCTGTGGAGTTTCTAGTTGCGGAGTTTCTAGTTGTGGGGTTCGTAGTTGTGGAGTTCGTAGTTGTGGAGTTTCTAGTTGTGGAGCCTCTAGTTGGGGAGTTTCCAGTTGTGGAGTTTCTAGCTGTGGAGTTTTTCGTCGCGGAGTTTCTAGTTGCAGAGTTTCTAGTAGCGGAGTTTTCTAGTTGTGGAGGTTCTAGTGGCGGAGTTTCTAGCTGTGGAGGTTCTAGTTGTGGAGTTTTTAGTTGCGGAGTTTCTGGTTGTGGAGTTTCTAGTTCTGGAGTGTGTAGTTGTTTAGTATCTATTTGTTGGGTTTCAAGTTGTGGAGTTTCTAGTTGTGGAGTTTCTAGTTGTTGAGTTTCTAGTAGTTGAGTTTCTAGTTGCCGAGTTTCTAATTGCGAAATCTCAAGTCGTGGAGTTTCTAGCTGTGGAGTTTCTAGTTGCGGAGTTTCTAGTTGCGGAGTTTCTAGTTGCGGAGTTTCTAGTTGTGGATTTTGTAGTTGTGGAGTATATAGTTGTGGTGTTTCAAGTTGTGGAGTTTCTAGTTGCGGTGTTTCTAGTTGCAGAGTTTCTAGTTCCGGAGTTTTCTAGTTGTGGAGTTTCTAGTGGCGGAGTTTCTAGCTGTGGAGCTTCAAGTTGTGGAGTTTCTCGTTGTGGAGTTTCTAGTTGTGGAGTTTGTAGTTGTGGAGTATCTAGTTGTGGACTTTCAAGTTGTGGAGTTTCTAGTTGTGGAGTTTCTAGTTGGTAATTTTCTAGCTGTGGAGTTTCTATTTGCGGAGTTTCTAGTTGCAGAGTTTCTAGTTGTGGATTTTCTAGCTGTGGAATTTCTGCTTGCAGAGTTTTTAGTTGCGGTGTTTCTAGTTGTGTAGTGTTGGAGTTTCTAGTTGTTGAGTTTCTAGTTGCCGAGTTCTTTAGTTGCGAAGTCTCGAGTTGTAGAGTTTCTAGCTGTGGAGTTTCTAGTTGCGGAGTTTCTAGTTGCGGAGTTTCTAGTTGTGGATTTTTTGTTGTGGAGTCTCTAGTTGGGGAGTTTCTAGTTGTGGAGTGTCTACTTGTGGAGTTTCTAGTTGTGGAGTTTCTATTTGTAGTTTTTAGTTTTCGAGTTTGTAGTTGTAGATTTTCTAGTTGCAGAGTTCCTAGTTTTGGAGTATCTAGTTGCGGAGTCTCTAATTGTGCAGTCTCTAGTTTTGGAGTCTCTAGTTGTGGAGTTTCTGGTTGTGGAGTTTATAGTTGTGGAATTTCTAACTGTGGAGATTCTAGTTGCGGAGTTTCTATTTGCAGAGTTTCTAGTTGTGGAGTTTCTAGTTGTGGAGTTTTAGTTGTGGAGTTTAAACTTGTGGAATTTATAGGTGTGGAGTTTCTAGTTGTGGAGTTTCTAGTTTTCGGGTTTCTAGTTACGGAGTTTCTAGTTGTGGAGTTTCTAGTTGTGGAGTTTCTAGTTATGGAGCTTTTAGTTGAGGAGTCTCTAGTTGTTGAGTCTCTAGTTGTGGAAGTTCTAGTTGTGGAGTTTCTTGTTGCGGAGTTTCTTGTTGCGGAGTTTCTAGTTGTGGAGTTTCTAGTTGTGGAGTTTCTGGCTGTGGAGTTTCTAGTTGCGAAGTTTCTAGTTGTGGAGTTTCTAGTTGTGAGGTTCGTAGTTGTGGAGTTTCTAATTGTCGAGTTTCTAGTTGTGGAGTCTCTAGTTGTGGAGTTTCTAGTTGTGGGGTTCGTAGCTGTGGGGTTCGTAGTTGTGGAGTTTCTAGTTTCGGAGTTTCAAGTCGTGGAGTTTCTCGTTGTGGAGTTTCTAGTTGTGGATTGTCTAGCTGTGGAGTTTCTAGTTGCGGAGTTTTTAGTTGCGGAGTTTCTTGTTGTGAAGTTTCTAGTTGTGGAGTTTCCAGTTGTGGAGTTTGTAGTTGTGGAGTATCTATTTGTTGGTTTCAAGTTGTAGAGTTTCTAGTTGTGGAGTTTCTAGTTGTGGAGTTTCTAGTTGTGGATTTTCTAGTTGTTGAGTTTCTAGTTGCCGAGTTTCTAGTTGCGAAGTCTCAAGTCGAGGAGTTTTTAGCTGTGGAGTTTCTAGTTGCGGAGCTTCTATTTGCGGAGTTTCTAGTTGCGGAGCTTCTAGTTGTGGAATTTGTAGTTGTGGAATATATAGTTGTGGTGTTTCAAGTTGTGGAGTTTCTAGTGGCGGAGTTTCTAGTTGCAGAGTTGCTAGTTGCGGAGTTTTCTAGTTGTGGAGTTTCTAGTTGCGGAGTTTCTAGTTGTGGATTTTGTAATTGTGGAGTATATAGTTGTGGTGTTTCAAGTTGTGGAGTTTTTAGTTGCAGAGTTTCTAGTTCCGGAGTTTTCTAGTTGCGAAGTTTCTAGTTGTGGAGCTTCAAGTTGTGGAGTTTCAAGTTGTGGAGTTTCTAGTTGTGGAGTTTGTAGTTGTGGAGTATCTAGTTGTGGACTTTCAAGTTGTGAAGTTCCTAGTTGTGGAGTTTCTAGTTGCGGAGTTTTCTAGTTGCGGAGTTTCAAGTTGTGGAGTTTCTCGTTGTGGAGTTTCTAGTTGTGGATTTTCTAGCTGTGGAGTTTCTAGTTGCGAAGTTTTTAGTTGCGGAGTTTCTGGTTGTGGAGTTTCTAGTTGTGGAGTCTGTAGTTGTGGAGTATCTATTTGTTGGGTTTCAAGTTGTGGAGTTTCTAGTTGTGGAGTTTCTAGTTGTTGAGTTTCTAGTAGTTGAGTTTCTAGTTGCCGAGTTTCTAGTTGCGAAATCTCAAGTCGTGGAGTTTCTAGCTGTGGAGTTTCTAGTTGTGGAGCTTCTAGTTGCGGAGTTTCTAGTTGTGGAGCTTCTAGTTCTGGGGTTCGTTGTTGTGGGGTTCGTAGTTGTGCAGTTTCTAGTTTTGGAGTCTCAAGATGTGGAGTTTCCAGTTGTGGAGTTTGTAGCTGTGGAGTTTCTAGTTGCGGAGTTTCTAGTTGCAGAGTTTCTAGTTGTGGATTTTGTAGTTGTGGAGTATATAGTTGTGGTGTTTCTAGCTGTGGAGTTTCTAGTTGCGGAGTTTCTAGATGCAGAGTTTCTAGTTGCGGAGTTTTCTAGTGGTGGAATTTCTAGTTGCGAAGTTTCTAGTTGTGGAGCTTCAAGTTGTGGAGTTTCTAGTTGTGGAGTTTCTAGTTGTGGAGTTTGTAGTTGAGGAGTATCTAGTTGTGGACTTTCAAGTTGTGAAGTTTCTAGTTGTGGAGTTTCTAGTTGCGGAGTTTTCTAGTTGCGGAGTCTGTTGTTGTGGAGTTTCTAGTTGTGGAGTTTCTAGTTGTGGATTTTCTAGCTGTGGAGTTTCTAGTTGCGGAGTTTCTAGTTGTGGGGTTCGTAGTTGTGGAGTTCGTAGTTGTGGAGTTTCTAGTTGTGGAGCCTCTAGTTGGGGAGTTTCCAGTTGTGGAGTTTCTAGCTGTGGAGTTTTTCGTCGCGGAGTTTCTAGTTGCAGAGTTTCTAGTAGCGGAGTTTTCTAGTTGTGGAGGTTCTAGTGGCGGAGTTTCTAGCTGTGGAGGTTCTAGTTGTGGAGTTTTTAGTTGCGGAGTTTCTGGTTGTGGAGTTTCTAGTACTGGAGTGTGTAGTTGTTTAGTATCTATTTGTTGGGTTTCAAGTTGTGGAGTTTCTAGTTGTGGAGTTTCTAGTTGTTGAGTTTCTAGTAGTTGAGTTTCTAGTTGCCGAGTTTCTAATTGCGAAATCTCAAGTCGTGGAGTTTCTAGCTGTGGAGTTTCTAGTTGCGGAGTTTCTAGTTGCGGAGTTTCTAGTTGCGGAGTTTCTAGTTGTGGATTTTGTAGTTGTGGAGTATATAGTTGTGGTGTTTCAAGTTGTGGAGTTTCTAGTTGCGGTGTTTCTAGTTGCAGAGTTTCTAGTTCCGGAGTTTTCTAGTTGTGGAGTTTCTAGTGGCGGAGTTTCTAGCTGTGGAGCTTCAAGTTGTGGAGTTTCTCGTTGTGGAGTTTCTAGTTGTGGAGTTTGTAGTTGTGGAGTATCTAGTTGTGGACTTTCAAGTTGTGGAGTTTCTAGTTGTGGAGTTTCTAGTTGGTAATTTTCTAGCTGTGGAGTTTCTATTTGCGGAGTTTCTAGTTGCAGAGTTTCTAGTTGTGGATTTTCTAGCTGTGGAATTTCTGCTTGCAGAGTTTTTAGTTGCGGTGTTTCTAGTTGTGTAGTTGTGGAGTTTCTAGTTGTTGAGTTTCTAGTTGCCGAGTTCTTTAGTTGCGAAGTCTCGAGTTGTAGAGTTTCTAGCTGTGGAGTTTCTAGTTGCGGAGTTTCTAGTTGCGGAGTTTCTAGTTGTGGATTTTTTGTTGTGGAGTCTCTAGTTGGGGAGTTTCTAGTTGTGGAGTGTCTACTTGTGGAGTTTCTAGTTGTGGAGTTTCTATTTGTAGTTTTTAGTTTTCGAGTTTGTAGTTGTAGATTTTCTAGTTGCAGAGTTCCTAGTTTTGGAGTATCTAGTTGCGGAGTCTCTAATTGTGCAGTCTCTAGTTTTGGAGTCTCTAGTTGTGGAGTTTCTGGTTGTGGAGTTTATAGTTGTGGAATTTCTAACTGTGGAGATTCTAGTTGCGGAGTTTCTATTTGCAGAGTTTCTAGTTGTGGAGTTTCTAGTTGTGGAGTTTTAGTTGTGGAGTTTAAACTTGTGGAATTTATAGGTGTAGAGTTTCTAGTTGTGGAGTTTCTAGTTTTCGGGTTTCTAGTTACGGAGTTTCTAGTTGTGGAGTTTCTAGTTGTGGAGTTTCTAGTTATGGAGCTTTTAGTTGAGGAGTCTCTAGTTGTTGAGTCTCTAGTTGTGGAAGTTCTAGTTGTGGAGTTTCTTGTTGCGGAGTTTCTTGTTGCGGAGTTTCTAGTTGTGGAGTTTCTAGTTGTGGAGTTTCTGGCTGTGGAGTTTCTAGTTGCGAAGTTTCTAGTTGTGGAGTTTCTAGTTGTGAGGTTCGTAGTTGTGGAGTTTCTAATTGTCGAGTTTCTAGTTGTGGAGTCTCTAGTTGTGGAGTTTCTAGTTGTGGGGTTCGTAGTTGTGGGGTTCGTAGTTGTGGAGTTTCTAGTTTCGGAGTTTCAAGTCGTGGAGTTTCTCGTTGTGGAGTTTCTAGTTGTGGATTGTCTAGCTGTGGAGTTTCTAGTTGCGGAGTTTTTAGTTGCGGAGTTTCTTGTTGTGAAGTTTCTAGTTGTGGAGTTTCCAGTTGTGGAGTTCGTAGTTGTGGAGTATCTATTTGTTGGTTTCAAGTTGTAGAGTTTCTAGTTGTGGAGTTTCTAGTTGTGGAGTTTCTAGTTGTGGATTTTCTAGTTGTTGAGTTTCTAGTTGCCGAGTTTCTAGTTGCGAAGTCTCAAGTCGAGGAGTTTTTAGCTGTGGAGTTTCTAGTTGCGGAGCTTCTATTTGCGGAGTTTCTAGTTGCGGAGCTTCTAGTTGTGGAATTTGTAGTTGTGGAATATATAGTTGTGGTGTTTCAAGTTGTGGAGTTTCTAGTGGCGGAGTTTCTAGTTGCAGAGTTTCTAGTTGCGGAGTTTTCTAGTTGTGGAGTTTCTAGTTGCGGAGTTTCTAGTTGTGGATTTTGTAATTGTGGAGTATATAGTTGTGGTGTTTCAAGTTGTGGAGTTTTTAGTTGCAGAGTTTCTAGTTCCGGAGTTTTCTAGTTGCGAAGTTTCTAGTTGTGGAGCTTCAAGTTGTGGAGTTTCAAGTTGTGGAGTTTCTAGTTGTGGAGTTTGTAGTTGTGGAGTATCTAGTTGTGGACTTTCAAGTTGTGAAGTTCCTAGTTGTGGAGTTTCTAGTTGCGGAGTTTTCTAGTTGCGGAGTTTCAAGTTGTGGAGTTTCTCGTTGTGGAGTTTCTAGTTGTGGATTTTCTAGCTGTGGAGTTTCTAGTTGCGAAGTTTTTAGTTGCGGAGTTTCTGGTTGTGGAGTTTCTAGTTGTGGAGTCTGTAGTTGTGGAGTATCTATTTGTTGGGTTTCAAGTTGTGGAGTTTCTAGTTGTGGAGTTTCTAGTTGTTGAGTTTCTAGTAGTTGAGTTTCTAGTTGCCGAGTTTCTAGTTGCGAAATCTCAAGTCGTGGAGTTTCTAGCTGTGGAGTTTCTAGTTGTGGAGCTTCTAGTTGCGGAGTTTCTAGTTGTGGAGCTTCTAGTTCTGGGGTTCGTTGTTGTGGGGTTCGTAGTTGTGCAGTTTCTAGTTTTGGAGTCTCAAGTTGTGGAGTTTCCAGTTGTGGAGTTTGTAGCTGTGGAGTTTCTAGTTGCGGAGTTTCTAGTTGCAGAGTTTCTAGTTGTGGATTTTGTAGTTGTGGAGTATATAGTTGTGGTGTTTCTAGCTGTGGAGTTTCTAGTTGCGGAGTTTCTAGATGCAGAGTTTCTAGTTGCGGAGTTTTCTAGTTGTGGAGATTCTAGTGGCGGAGTTTCTAGTTGCGGAGTTCCAAGTTGTGGAGTTTCTAGTTGTGAAGTTTCTAGTTGTGGAATTTGTAGTTGTGGAGTATATAGTTGTGGTGTTTCAAGTTGTGGAGTTTCTAGTGGCGGAGTTTCTAGTTGCAGAGTTTCTAGTTGCGGAGTTTTCTAGTTGTGGAGTTTCTAGTTGCGGAGTTTCTAGTTGCGGAGTTTCTAGTTGTGGAGTTTCTAGTTGTGGGGTTTGTAGTTGTGGGGTTCGTAGTTGTGCAGTTGTAGTTGTGGAGTCTCTAGTTGAGAAGTTTCCATTTGTGTTGTTTCTAGCTGTGGAGTTTATAGTTGCGGAGTTTCTAGATGCAGAGATTCTAGTTGCGGAGTTTTCTAGTTGTGGAGTTTCTAGTTGCGGAGTTTCTAGTTGTGAAGCTTCAAGTTGTGGAGTTTCTCGTTGTGGAGTTTCTAGTTGTGGAGTTTGTAGTTGTGGAGTATCTAGTTGTGGACTTTCAAGTTCTGGAGTTTCTAGTTGTGGAGTTTCTAGTTGTTAATTTTCTAGCTGTGGAGTTTCTATTTGCGGAGTTTCTAGTTGCAGAGTTTCTAGTTGTGGATTTTCTAGCTGTGGAATTTCTGGTTGCAGAGTTTTTAGTGGCGGTGTTTCTAGTTGTGGAGTTTCTAGTTGTTGAGTTTCTAGTTGCCGAGTTTTTTAGTTGCGAAGTCTCAAGTTGTAGAGTTTCTAGCTGTGGAATTTCTAGTTGCGGAGTTTCTAGTTGCGGAGTTTCTAGTTGTGGAGTTTTTAGTTGTGGAGTCTCTAGTTGTGGAGTTTGTTGTTGTTAATTTTCTATCTGTGGAGTTTCTATTTGCGGAGTTTCTAGTTGCAGAGTTTCTAGTTGTGGATTTTCTAGCTGTGGAATTTCTGCTTGCAGAGCTTTTAGTTGCGGTGTTTCTAGTTGTGGAGTTTCTAGTTGTTTAGTTTCTAGTTGCCGAGTTCTTTAGTTGCGAAGTCTCAAGTTGTAGAGTTTCTAGCTGTGGAGTTTCTAGTTGCGGAGTTTCTAGTTGCAGAGTTTCTAGTTGTGGATTTTTTAGTTGTGGAGTCTCTAGTTGTGGAGTTTCTAGTTGTGGAGTGTCTACTTGTGGAGTTTCTAGTTGTGGAGTTTCTATTTGTAGTTTTTAGTTTTCGAGTTTGTAGTTGTAGATTTTCTAGTTGCAGAGTTCCTAGTTTTGGAGTATCTAGTTGCGGAGTCTCTAATTGTGCAGTCTCTAGTTTTGGAGTCTCTAGTTGTGGAGTTTCTGGTTGTGGAGTTTATAGTTGTGGAATTTCTAACTGTGGAGATTCTAGTTGCGGAGTTTCTATTTGCAGAGTTTCTAGTTGTGGAGTTTCTAGTTGTGGAGTTTTAGTTGTGGAGTTTAAAGTTGTGGAATTTATAGGTGTGGAGTTTCTAGTTGTGGAGTTTCTAGTTTTCGGGTTTCTAGTTACGGAGTTTCTAGTTGTGGAGTTTCTAGTTGTGGAGTTTGTAGTTGTGGAGCTTTTAGTTGAGGAGTCCCTAGTTGTTGAGTCTCTAGTTGTGGAAGTTCTAGTTGTGGAGTTTCTTGTTGCGGAGTTTCTTGTTGCGGAGTTTCTAGTTGTGGAGTTTCTAGTTGTGGAGTTTCTGGCTGTGGAGTTTCTAGTTGCGAAGTTTCTAGTTGTGGAGTTTCTAGTTGTGAGGTTCGTAGTTGTGGAGTTCTAATTGTCGAGTTTCTAGTTGTGGAGTCTCTAGTTGTGGAGTTTCTAGTTGTGGGGTTCGTAGTTGTGGGGTTCGTAGTTGTGGAGTTTCTAGTTGCGGAGTTTCAAGTCGTGGAGTTTCTCGTTGTGGAGTTTCTAGTTGTGGATTGTCTAGCTGTGGAGTTTCTAGTTGCGGAGTTTTTAGTTGCGGAGTTTCTTGTTGTGAAGTTTCTAGTTGTGGAGTTTCCAGTTGTGGAGTTTGTAGTTGTGGAGTATCTATTTGTTGGTTTCAAGTTGTAGAGTTTCTAGTTGTGGAGTTTCTAGTTGTGGAGTTTCTAGTTGTGGATTTTCTAGTTGTTGAGTTTCTAGTTGCCGAGTTTCTAGTTGCGAAGTCTCAAGTCGAGGAGTTTTTAGCTGTGGAGTTTCTAGTTGCGGAGCTTCTATTTGCGGAGTTTCTAGTTGCGGAGCTTCTAGTTGTGGAATTTGTAGTTGTGGAATATATAGTTGTGGTGTTTCAAGTTGTGGAGTTCCTAGTGGCGGAGTTTCTAGTTGCAGAGTTTCTAGTTGCGGAGTTTCTAGTTGCGGAGTTTTCTAGTTGTGGAGTTTTTAGTTGCGGAGTTTCTAGTTGTGGAGCTTCAAGTTGTGGAGTTTCTAGTTGTGGAGTTTCTAGTTGTGGAGTTTCTAGTTGCGGAGTTTTCTAGTTGCGGAGTCTGTAGTTGTGGAGTTTCTAGTTGTGGAGTTTGTAGTTGTGGAGTATCTAGTTGTGGATTTTCAAGTTGTGAAGTTTCTAGTTGTGGAGTTTCTAGTTGCGGAGTTTTCTAGTTGCGGAGTCTGTAGTTGTGGAGTTTCTAGTTGTGGAGTTTCTAGTTGTGGATTTTCTAGCTGTGGAGTTTCTGGTTGCGGAGTTTCTAGTTGTGGGGTTCGTAGTTGTGGAGTTCGTAGTTGTGGAGTTTCTAGTTGTGGAGTCTCTAGTTGGGGAGTATCCAGTTGTGGAGTTTCTAGCTGTGGAGTTTTTCGTCGCGGAGTTTCTAGTTGCTGAGTTTCTAATTGTCGAGTTTCTAGTTGTGGAGTCTCTAGTTGTGGAGTTTCTAGTTGTGGGGTTCGTAGTTGTGGGGTTCGTAGTTGTGGAGTTTCTAGTTGCGGAGTTTCAAGTCGTGGAGTTTCTCGTTGTGGAGTTTCTAGTTGTGGATTGTCTAGCTGTGGAGTTTCTAGTTGCGGAGTTTTTAGTTGCGGAGTTTCTTGTTGTGAAGTTTCTAGTTGTGGAGTTTCCAGTTGTGGAGTTTGTAGTTGTGGAGTATCTATTTGTTGGGTTTCAAGTTGTGGAGTTTCTAGTTGTGGAGTTTCTAGTTGTGGATTTTCTAGTTGTTGAGTTTCTAGTTGCCGAGTTTCTAGTTGCGAAGTCTCAAGTCGAGAAGTTTTTAGCTGTTGAGTTTCTAGTTGCGGAGCTTCTATTTGCGGAGTTTCTAGTTGCGGAGCTTCTAGTTGTGGAATTTGTAGTTGTGGAATATATAGTTGTGGTGTTTCAAGTTGTGGAGTTTCTAGTGGCAGAGTTTCTAGTTGCAGAGTTTCTAGTTGCGGAGTTTTCTAGTTGTGGAGTTTTTAGTTGCGGAGTTTCTAGTTGTGGAGCTTCAAGTTGTGGAGTTTCTAGTTGTGGAGTTTCTAGTTGTGGAGTTTGTAGTTGTGAAGTATCTAGTTGTGGGCTTTCAAGTTGTGGAGTTTCTAGTTGTGGAGTTTCTAGTTGCGGAGTTTTCTAGTTGCGGAGTCTGTAGTTGTGGAGTTTTTAGTTGTGGAGTTTGTAGTTGTGGAGTATCTAGTTGTGGACTTTCAAGTTGTGAAGTTTCTAGTTGTGCAGTTTCTAGTTGCGGAGTTTTCTAGTTGCGGAGTCTGTAGTTGTGGAGTTTCTAGTTGTGGAGTTTCTAGTTGTGGATTTTCTAGCTGTGGAGTTTCTAGTTGCGGAGTTTCTAGTTGTGGGGTTCGTAGTTGTGGAGTTCGTAGTTGTGGAGTTTCTAGTTGTGGAGTCTCTAGTTGGGAGTTTCCAGTTGTGGAGTTTCTAGCTGTGGAGTTTTTCGTCGCGGAGTTTCTAGTTGCTGAGTTTCTAGTAGCGGAGTTTTCTAGTTGTGGAGATTCTAGTGGCGGAGTTTCTAGTTGCGGAGTTTCAAGTTGTGGAGTTTCTAGTTGTGGATTTTCTAGCTGTGGAGTTTCTAGTTGCGGAGTTTTTAGTTGCGGAGTTTCTGGTTGTGGAGTTTCTAGTTCTGGAGTCTGTAGTTGTGAGTATCTATTTGTTGGGTTTCAAGTTGTGGAGTTTCTAGTTGTGGAGTTTCTAGTTGTTGAGTTTCTAGTAGTTGAGTTTCTAGTTGCCGAGTTTCTAGTTGCGAAATCTCAAGTCGTGGAGTTTCTAGCTGTGGAGTTTCTAGTTGCGGAGTTTCTAGTTGCGGAGTTTCTAGTTGTGGATTTTGTAATTGTGGAGTATATAGTTGTGGTGTTTCAAGTTGTGGAGTTTTTAGTTGCAGAGTTTCTAGTTCCGGAGTTTTCTAGTTGCGAAGTTTCTAGTTGTGGAGCTTCAAGTTGTGGAGTTTCAAGTTGTGGAGTTTCTAGTTGTGGAGTTTGTAGTTGTGGAGTATCTAGTTGTGGACTTTCAAGTTGTGAAGTTCCTAGTTGTGGAGTTTCTAGTTGCGGAGTTTTCTAGTTGCGGAGTTTCAAGTTGTGGAGTTTCTCGTTGTGGAGTTTCTAGTTGTGGATTTTCTAGCTGTGGAGTTTCTAGTTGCGAAGTTTTTAGTTGCGGAGTTTCTGGTTGTGGAGTTTCTAGTTGTTGAGTTTCTAGTAGTTGAGTTTCTAGTTGCCGAGTTTCCAGTTGCGAAATCTCAAGTCGTGGAGTTTCTAGCTGTGGAGTTTCTAGTTGTGGAGCTTCTAGTTGCGGAGTTTCTAGTTGTGGAGCTTCTAGTTCTGGGGTTCGTTGTTGTGGGGTTCGTAGTTGTGCAGTTTCTAGTTTTGGAGTCTCAAGTCGTGGAGTTTCCAGTTGTGGAGTTTCTAGCTGTGAAGCTTCTAGTTGCGGAGTTTCTAGTTGTGGAGCTTCTAGTTCTGGGGTTCGTTGTTGTGGGGTTCGTAGTTGTGCAGTTTCTAGTTTTGGAGTCTCAAGTTGTGGAGTTTCCAGTTGTGGAGTTTCTAGCTGTGGAGTTTCTAGTTGCGGAGTTTCCAGTTGCAGAGTTTCTAGTTGTGGATTTTGTAGTTGTGGAGTATATAGTTGTGGTGTTTCTAGCTGTGGAGTTTCTAGTGGCGGAGTTTGTAGTTGCAGAGTTTCTAGTTGCGGAGTTTTCTAGTTGTGGAGTTTCTAGTTGCGGAGTTTCTAGTTGCGGAGCTTCAAGTTGTGGAGTTTCTAGTTGTGGAGTTTCTAGTTGTGGAGTTTCTAGTTGTGGGGTTTGTAGTTGTGGGGTTCGTAGTTGTGCAGTTCTAGTTGTGGAGTCTCTAGTTGAGAAGTTTCCATTTGTGTTGTTTCTAGCTGTGGAGTTTCTAGTTGCGGAGTTTCTAGATGCAGAGATTCTAGTTGCAGAGTTTTCTAGTTGTGGAGTTTCTAGTTGCGGAGTTTCTAGTTGTGAAGCTTCAAGTTGTGGAGTTTCTCGTTGTGGAGTTTCTAGTTGTGGAGTTTGTAGTTGTGGAGTATCTAGTTGTGGACTTTCAAGTTGTGGAGTTTCTAGTTGTGGAGTTTCTAGTTGTTAATTTTCTAGCTGTGGAGTTTCTCTTTGCGGAGTTTCTAGTTGCAGAGTTTCTAGTTGTGGATTTTCTAGCTGTGGAATTTCTGGTTGCAGAGTTTTTAGTGGCGGTGTTTCTAGTTGTGGAGTTTCTAGTTGTTGAGTTTCTAGTTGCCGAGTTCTTTAGTTGCGAAGTCTCAAGTTGTAGAGTTTCTAGCTGTGGAGTTTCTAGTTGCGGAGTTTCTAGTTGCGGAGTTTCTAGTTGTGGATTTTTTAGTTGTGGAGTCTCTAGTTGTGGAGTTTCTAGTTGTGGAGTGTCTACTTGTGGAGTTTCTAGTTGTGGAGTTTCTATTTGTAGTTTTTAGTTTTCGAGTTTGTAGTTATAGATTTTCTAGTTGCACAGTTCCTAGTTTTGGAGTATCTAGTTGCGGAGTCTCTAATTGTGCAGTCTCTAGTTTTGGAGTCTCTAGTTGTGGAGTTTCTGGTTGTGGAGTTTATAGTTGTGGAATTTCTAACTGTGGAGATTCTAGTTGCGGAGTTTCTATTTGCAGAGTTTCTAGTTGTGGAGTTTCTAGTTGTGGAGTTTTAGTTGTGGAGTTTAAAGTTGTGGAATTTATAGGTGTGGAGTTTCTAGTTGTGGAGTTTCTAGTTTTCGGGTTTCTAGTTACGGAGTTTCTAGTTGTGGAGTTTCTAGTTGTGGAGTTTGTAGTTGTGGAGCTTTTAGTTGAGGAGTCCCTAGTTGTTGAGTCTCTAGTTGTGGAAGTTCTAGTTGTGGAGTTTCTTGTTGCGGAGTTTCTTGTTGCGGAGTTTCTAGTTGTGGAGTTTCTAGTTGTGGAGTTTCTGGCTGTGGAGTTTCTAGTTGCGAAGTTTCTAGTTGTGGAGTTTCTAGTTGTGAGGTTCGTAGTTGTGGAGTTCTAATTGTCGAGTTTCTAGTTGTGGAGTCTCTAGTTGTGGAGTTTCTAGTTGTGGGGTTCGTAGTTGTGGGGTTCGTAGTTGTGGAGTTTCTAGTTGCGGAGTTTCAAGTCGTGGAGTTTCTCGTTGTGGAGTTTCTAGTTGTGGATTGTCTAGCTGTGGAGTTTCTAGTTGCGGAGTTTTTAGTTGCGGAGTTTCTTGTTGTGAAGTTTCTAGTTGTGGAGTTTCCAGTTGTGGAGTTTGTAGTTGTGGAGTATCTATTTGTTGGTTTCAAGTTGTAGAGTTTCTAGTTGTGGAGTTTCTAGTTGTGGAGTTTCTAGTTGTGGATTTTCTAGTTGTTGAGTTTCTAGTTGCCGAGTTTCTAGTTGCGAAGTCTCAAGTCGAGGAGTTTTTAGCTGTGGAGTTTCTAGTTGCGGAGCTTCTATTTGCGGAGTTTCTAGTTGCGGAGCTTCTAGTTGTGGAATTTGTAGTTGTGGAATATATAGTTGTGGTGTTTCAAGTTGTGGAGTTCCTAGTGGCGGAGTTTCTAGTTGCAGAGTTTCTAGTTGCGGAGTTTCTAGTTGCGGAGTTTTCTAGTTGTGGAGTTTTTAGTTGCGGAGTTTCTAGTTGTGGAGCTTCAAGTTGTGGAGTTTCTAGTTGTGGAGTTTCTAGTTGTGGAGTTTGTAGTTGTGGAGTATCTAGTTGTGGGCTTTCAAGTTGTGGAGTTTCTAGTTGTGGAGTTTCTAGTTGCGGAGTTTTCTAGTTGCGGAGTCTGTAGTTGTGGAGTTTCTAGTTGTGGAGTTTGTAGTTGTGGAGTATCTAGTTGTGGATTTTCAAGTTGTGAAGTTTCTAGTTGTGGAGTTTCTAGTTGCGGAGTTTTCTAGTTGCGGAGTCTGTAGTTGTGGAGTTTCTAGTTGTGGAGTTTCTAGTTGTGGATTTTCTAGCTGTGGAGTTTCTGGTTGCGGAGTTTCTAGTTGTGGGGTTCGTAGTTGTGGAGTTCGTAGTTGTGGAGTTTCTAGTTGTGGAGTCTCTAGTTGGGGAGTATCCAGTTGTGGAGTTTCTAGCTGTGGAGTTTTTCGTCGCGGAGTTTCTAGTTGCTGAGTTTCTAATTGTCGAGTTTCTAGTTGTGGAGTCTCTAGTTGTGGAGTTTCTAGTTGTGGGGTTCGTAGTTGTGGGGTTCGTAGTTGTGGAGTTTCTAGTTGCGGAGTTTCAAGTCGTGGAGTTTCTCGTTGTGGAGTTTCTAGTTGTGGATTGTCTAGCTGTGGAGTTTCTAGTTGCGGAGTTTTTAGTTGCGGAGTTTCTTGTTGTGAAGTTTCTAGTTGTGGAGTTTCCAGTTGTGGAGTTTGTAGTTGTGGAGTATCTATTTGTTGGGTTTCAAGTTGTGGAGTTTCTAGTTGTGGAGTTTCTAGTTGTGGATTTTCTAGTTGTTGAGTTTCTAGTTGCCGAGTTTCTAGTTGCGAAGTCTCAAGTCGAGAAGTGTTTAGCTGTTGAGTTTCTAGTTGCGGAGCTTCTATTTGCGGAGTTTCTAGTTGCGGAGCTTCTAGTTGTGGAATTTGTAGTTGTGGAATATATAGTTGTGGTGTTTCAAGTTGTGGAGTTTCTAGTGGCAGAGTTTCTAGTTGCAGAGTTTCTAGTTGCGGAGTTTTCTAGTTGTGGAGTTTTTAGTTGCGGAGTTTCTAGTTGTGGAGCTTCAAGTTGTGGAGTTTCTAGTTGTGGAGTTTCTAGTTGTGGAGTTTGTAGTTGTGAAGTATCTAGTTGTGGGCTTTCAAGTTGTGGAGTTTCTAGTTGTGGAGTTTCTAGTTGCGGAGTTTTCTAGTTGCGGAGTCTGTAGTTGTGGAGTTTTTAGTTGTGGAGTTTGTAGTTGTGGAGTATCTAGTTGTGGACTTTCAAGTTGTGAAGTTTCTAGTTGTGCAGTTTCTAGTTGCGGAGTTTTCTAGTTGCGGAGTCTGTAGTTGTGGAGTTTCTAGTTGTGGAGTTTCTAGTTGTGGATTTTCTAGCTGTGGAGTTTCTAGTTGCGGAGTTTCTAGTTGTGGGGTTCGTAGTTGTGGAGTTCGTAGTGGTGGAGTTTCTAGTTGTGGAGTCTCTAGTTGGGAGTTTCCAGTTGTGGAGTTTCTAGCTGTGGAGTTTTTCGTCGCGGAGTTTCTAGTTGCTGAGTTTCTAGTAGCGGAGTTTTCTAGTTGTGGAGATTCTAGTGGCGGAGTTTCTAGTTGCGGAGTTTCAAGTTGTGGAGTTTCTAGATGTGGATTTTCTAGCTGTGGAGTTTCTAGTTGCGGAGTTTTTAGTTGCGGAGTTTCTGGTTGTGGAGTTTCTAGTTCTGGAGTCTGTAGTTGTGAGTATCTATTTGTTGGGTTTCAAGTTGTGGAGTTTCTAGTTGTGGAGTTTCTAGTTGTTGAGTTTCTAGTAGTTGAGTTTCTAGTTGCCGAGTTTCTAGTTGCGAAATCTCAAGTCGTGGAGTTTCTAGCTGTGGAGTTTCTAGTTGCGGAGTTTCTAGTTGCGGAGTTTCTAGTTGTGGATTTTGTAATTGTGGAGTATATAGTTGTGGTGTTTCAAGTTGTGGAGTTTTTAGTTGCAGAGTTTCTAGTTCCGGAGTTTTCTAGTTGCGAAGTTTCTAGTTGTGGAGCTTCAAGTTGTGGAGTTTCAAGTTGTGGAGTTTCTAGTTGTGGAGTTTGTAGTTGTGGAGTATCTAGTTGTGGACTTTCAAGTTGTGAAGTTCCTAGTTGTGGAGTTTCTAGTTGCGGAGTTTTCTAGTTGCGGAGTTTCAAGTTGTGGAGTTTCTCGTTGTGGAGTTTCTAGTTGTGGATTTTCTAGCTGTGGAGTTTCTAGTTGCGAAGTTTTTAGTTGCGGAGTTTCTGGTTGTGGAGTTTCTAGTTGTTGAGATTCTAGTAGTTGAGTTTCTAGTTGCCGAGTTTCCAGTTGCGAAATCTCAAGTCGTGGAGTTTCTAGCTGTGGAGTTTCTAGTTGTGGAGCTTCTAGTTGCGGAGTTTCTAGTTGTGGAGCTTCTAGTTCTGGGGTTCGTTGTTGTGGGGTTCGTAGTTGTGCAGTTTCTAGTTTTGGAGTCTCAAGTCGTGGAGTTTCCAGTTGTGGAGTTTCTAGCTGTGAAGCTTCTAGTTGCGGAGTTTCTAGTTGTGGAGCTTCTAGTTCTGGGGTTCGTTGTTGTGGGGTTCGTAGTTGTGCAGTTTCTAGTTTTGGAGTCTCAAGTTGTGGAGTTTCCAGTTGTGGAGTTTCTAGCTGTGGAGTTTCTAGTTGCGGAGTTTCCAGTTGCAGAGTTTCTAGTTGTGGATTTTGTAGTTGTGGAGTATATAGTTGTGGTGTTTCTAGCTGTGGAGTTTCTAGTGGCGGAGTTTGTAGTTGCAGAGTTTCTAGTTGCGGAGTTTTCTAGTTGTGGAGTTTCTAGTTGCGGAGTTTCTAGTTGCGGAGCTTCAAGTTGTGGAGTTTCTAGTTGTGGAGTTTCTAGTTGTGGAGTTTCTAGTTGTGGGGTTTGTAGTTGTGGGGTTCGTAGTTGTGCAGTTCTAGTTGTGGAGTCTCTAGTTGAGAAGTTTCCATTTGTGTTGTTTCTAGCTGTGGAGTTTCTAGTTGCGGAGTTTCTAGATGCAGAGATTCTAGTTGCAGAGTTTTCTAGTTGTGGAGTTTCTAGTTGCGGAGTTTCTAGTTGTGAAGCTTCAAGTTGTGGAGTTTCTCGTTGTGGAGTTTCTAGTTGTGGAGTTTGTAGTTGTGGAGTATCTAGTTGTGGACTTTCAAGTTGTGGAGTTTCTAGTTGTGGAGTTTCTAGTTGTTAATTTTCTAGCTGTGGAGTTTCTATTTGCGGAGTTTCTAGTTGCAGAGTTTCTAGTTGTGGATTTTCTAGCTGTGGAATTTCTGGTTGCAGAGTTTTTAGTGGCGGTGTTTCTAGTTGTGGAGTTTCTAGTTGTTGAGTTTCTAGTTGCCGAGTTCTTTAGTTGCGAAGTCTCAAGTTGTAGAGTTTCTAGCTGTGGAGTTTCTAGTTGCGGAGTTTCTAGTTGCGGAGTTTCTAGTTGTGGATTTTTTAGTTGTGGAGTCTCTAGTTGTGGAGTTTCTAGTTGTGGAGTGTCTACTTGTGGAGTTTCTAGTTGTGGAGTTTCTATTTGTAGTTTTTAGTTTTCGAGTTTGTAGTTATAGATTTTCTAGTTGCACAGTTCCTAGTTTTGGAGTATCTAGTTGCGGAGTTTCTAATTGTGCAGTCTCTAGTTTTGGAGTCTCTAGTTGTGGAGTTTCTAGTTGTGGAGTTTCTAGTTGTGGAGTTTTAGTTGTGGAGTTTAAAGTTGTGGAATTTATAGTTGTGGAGTTTCTAGTTGTGGAGTTTCTAGTTTTCGGGTTTCTAGTTACCGAGTTTCTAGTTGTGGAGTTTCTAGTTGTGGAGTTTCTAGTTGTGGAGCTTTTAGTTGAGGAGTCTCTAGTTGTTGAGTATCTAGTTGTGGAAGTTCTAGTTGTGGAGTTTCTTGTTGCAGAGTTTCTTGTTGCGGAGTTTCTAGTTGTGGAGTTTCTAGTTGTGGAGTTTCTGGCTGTGGAGTTTCTAGTTGCAGAGTTTCTAGTTGTGGAGTTTCTAGTTGTGAGGTTCGTAGTTGTGGAGTTTCTAATTGTCGAGTTTCTAGTTGTGGAGTGTCTAGTTGTGGAGTTTCTAGTTGTGGGGTTCGTAGTTGTGGGGTTCGTAGTTGTGGAGTTTCTAGTTGCGGAGTTTCAAGTCGTGGAGTTTCTCGTTGTGGAGTTTCTAGTTGTGGATTGTCTAGCTGTGGAGTTTCTAGTTGCGGAGTTTTTAGTTGCGGAGTTTCTTGTTGTGAAGTTTCTAGTTGTGGAGTTTCCAGTTGTGGAGTTTGTAGTTGTGGAGTATCTATTTGTTGGGTTTCAAGTTGAGGAGTTTCTAGTTGTGGAGTTTCTAGTTGTGGATTTTCTAGTTGTTGAGTTTCTAGTTGCCGAGTTTCTAGTTGCAAAGTCTCAAGTCGAGGAGTTTTTAGCTGTGGAGTTTCTAGTTGCGGAGCTTCTATTTGCGGAGTTTCTAGTTGCGGAGCTTCTAGTTGTGGAATTTGTAGTTGTGGAATATATAGTTGTGGTGTTTCAAGTTGTGGAGTTTCTAGTGGCGGAGTTTCTAGTTGCAGAGTTTCTAGTTGCGGAGTTTTCTAGTTGTGGAGTTTCTAGTTGCGGAGTTTCTAGTTGTGGAGCTTCAAGTTGTGGAGTTTCTAGTTGTGGAGTTTCTAGTTGTGGAGTTTGTAGTGGTGGAGTGTCTAGTTGTAGGCTTTCAAGTTGTGGAGTTTCTAGTTGTGGAATTTCTAGTTACGGAGTTTCTAGTTGTGGAGCTTTTAGTTGAGGACTCTCTAGTTATTGAGTCTCTAGTTGTGGAATTTCTAGTTGTGGAGTTTCTAGTTGTGGAGCTTTTAGTTGAGTTGTGGAGCTCTAGTTGTGGAGTTTCTAGTTGTGGAGTGTCTACTTGTGGAGTTTCTAGTTGTGGAGTTTCTAGCTGTGGAGTTTCTAGTTGCAGGGTTTCTAGTTTCGGAGTTTTCTAGTTGTGGAGTTTCTAGTTGCGGAGTTTCTAGTTGCGGAGTTTCAAGTTGTGGAGTTTCTAGTTGTGGAGTTTCTAGTTGTGGAGTTTTTAGTTGTGGAGTTTCTAATTGTGGAGCTTCTTGATGGGGAGTTTCTAGTTGTGAAGTTTCTAGTTGTGGATTTTCGAGTTGTGGAGTTTTTAGTTGCGAAGTTTCTAGTTGGGGAGTTTCTACTTGAGTTTATAGTTGCGGATTTTCTAGTTGCAGAGTTTTAAGTTGTCGAGGTTCTAGCTGCGGATTCTCTAGTTGTGGAGTTTCTAGTTGCGGAGTTTCTAGCTGTGGAGTTTCTAGTTGCGGAGTCTCTAGTTCTGCAGTCGCTGATTTTGGAGTCTCTGGTTGTGGAGTTTCTAGTTGTGGAGTTTCTAGCTGTGAAGTTTCAAGTTGTGGAGTCTCTAGTTGTGCAGTCTCTAGCAGTGGAGTCTCTGGCTGTGGAGTTTCTAGTTGTGGAGTTTCTAGTTGTGGAGTTTCTATTTGCTGAGTTTCTTGTTGCGGAGTTTCTAGTTGTGGATTTTCTGGCTGTGGAGTTTCTAGTTGCGGAGTTTCTAGTTGTGGAGTTTCTAGTTGTTGAGTTTCTAGTTTTGGAGTTTCTAGTTGTGGAGTCTCTAGTTGTGGAGTTTCTAGTTGTGGAGTTTCTAGTTGCGAAGTCTCAAGTTGTTGAGTTTCTAGTTGTGGAGTTTCTAGTTTCGGTGTTCGTAGTTGTGGGGTTCGTAGTTGTGCAGTTTCTAGTTGTGGAGTATCTACTTGTGGAGTTTCCATTTGTGGTGTTTCTAGCTGTGGAGTTTCTAGTTGCGGAGTTTCTAGATGCAGAGTTTCTAGTTGCGGAGTTTTCTAGTTGTGGAGATTCTAGTGGCGGAGTTTCTAGTTGCGGAGTTCCAAATTTTGGAGTTTCTAGTTGTGGAGTTTCTAGTTGTGGAATTTGTAGTTGTGGAGTATATAGTTGTGGTGTTTCAAGTTGTGGAGTTTCTAGTGGCGGAGTTTCTAGTTGCAGAGTTTCTAGTTGCGGAGTTTTCTAGTTGTGGAGTTTCTAGTTGCGGAGTTTCTAGTTGCGGAGCTTCAAGTTGTGGAGTTTCTAGTTGTGGAGTTTGTAGTTGTGGAGTATCTAGTTGTGGGCTTTCAAGTTGTGGAGTTTCTAGTTGTGGAGTTTCTAGTTGCGGAGTTTTCTGGTTGCGGAGTCTGTAGTTGTGGAGTTTCTAGTTGTGGAATTTCTAGTTACGGAGTTTCTAGTTGCGGAGCTTTTAGCTGAGGAGTCTCTAGTTGTTGAGTCTGTAGTTGTGGAATTTCTAGTTGTGGAGTTTCTAGTTGTGGAGTTTCTAGTTGTGGAATTTCAAGTTGTGGAGTCTCTAGTGGCGGAGTGAGTTTCTAGTTGCGGAGTATCTGGTTGTGGAGTTTCTAGTTGCGGAGCCAGTAGTTGTGGAGTTTCTAGTTGTGGAGTTTCTAGTTGTGGAGTTTCTAGCGTTTGAATTTCTAGTTGCCGAGTTCTTTAGTTGCGAAGTCTAAAGTTGTGGAGTTTCTAGCTGTGAAGTTTCTAGTTGCGGAGTTTCTAGTTGCGGAGTTTCTAGTTGTGGAGTTTTTAGTTGAGGAGTCTCTAGTTGTGGAGTCTCTAGTTGTGGAGTTTCTAGTTGTGGAGTGTCTACTTGTGGAGTTTCTAGTTGTGGAGTTTCTAGTTGTGGAGTTTCTAGTCGTGGAGTCTGTAGTTGTGGAGTAGCTATTTGTTGGGTTTCAAGTTATGGAGTTTCTGGCTGTGGAGTTTCTAGTTGTGGAGTTTCTAGTTGTTGAGTTTCTAGTTGCCGAGTTTCTAGTTGCGAAGTCTCAAGTCGTGGAGTTTCTAGCTGCGGAGTTTCTAGTTGCGGAGCTTCTAGTTGCGGATTTTCTAGCTGTGAAATTTCTGCTTGCAGAGTTTTTAGTTGCGGTGTTTCTAGTTGTGGAGTTTCTAGTTGTTGAGTTTCTAGTTGCCGAGTTCTTTAGTTGCGAAGTCTCAAGTTGTAGAGTTTCTAGCTGTGGAGTTTCTAGTTGCGGAGTTTCTAGTTGCGGAGTTTCTAGTTGTGGATTTTTTAGTTGTGGAGTCTCTAGTTGTGGAGTTTCTAGTTGTGGAGTGTCTACTTGTGGAGTTTCTAGTTGTGGAGTTTCTATTTGTAGTTTTTAGTTTTCGAGTTTGTAGTTGTAGATTTTCTAGTTGCAGAGTTCCTAGTTTTGGAGTATCTAGTTGCGGAGTCTCTAATTGTGCAGTCTCTAGTTTTGGAGTCTCTAGTTGTGGAGTTTCTGGTTGTGGAGTTTATAGTTGTGGAATTTCTAACTGTGGAGATTCTAGTTGCGGAGTTTCTAGTTGCAGAGTTTCTAGTTGTGGAGTTTCTAGTTGTGGAGTTTTAGTTGTGGAGTTTAAAGTTGTGGAATTTATAGGTGTGGAGTTTCTAGTTGTGGAGTTTCTAGTTTTCGGGTTTCTAGTTACGGAGTTTCTAGTTGTGGAGTTTCTAGTTGTGCAGTTTCTAGTTGTGGAGCTTTTAGTTGAGGAGTCTCTAGTTGTTGAGTATCTAGTTGTGGAAGTTCTAGTTGTGGAGTTTCTTGTTGCAGAGTTTCTTGTTGCGGAGTTTCTAGTTGTGGAGTTTCTAGTTGTGGAGTTTCTGGCTGTGGAGTTTCTAGTTGTGGGGTTCGTAGTTGTGGGGTTCGTAGTTGTGGAGTTTCTAGTTGCGGAGTTTCAAGTCGTGGAGTTTCTCGTTGTGGAGTTTCTAGTTGTGGATTGTCTAGCTGTGGAGTTTCTAGTTGCGGAGTTTTTAGTTGCGGAGTTTCTTGTTGTGAAGTTTCTAGTTGTGGAGTTTCCAGTTGTGGAGTTTGTAGTTGTGGAGTATCTATTTGTTGGGTTTCAAGTTGTGGAGTTTCTAGTTGTGGAGTTTCTAGTTGTGGATTTTCTAGTTGTTGAGTTTCTAGTTGCCGAGTTTCTAGTTGCGAAGTCTCAAGTCGAGGAGTTTTTAGCTGTGGAATTTCTAGTTGCGGAGCTTCTATTTGCGGAGTTTCTAGTTGCGGAGCCAGTAGTTGTGGAGTTTCTAGTTGTGGAGTTTCTAGTGTTTGAATTTCAAGTTGCCGAGTTCTTTAGTTGCGAAGTCTCAAGTTGTGGAGTTTCTAGCTGTGAAGTTTCTAGTTGCGGAGTTTCTAGTTGCGGAGTTTCTAGTTGTGGAGTTTTTAGTTGAGGAGTCTCTAGTTGTGGAGTCTCTAGTTGTGGAGTTTCTAGTTGTGGAGTGTCTACTTGTGGAGTTTCTAGTTTTCGAGTTTCTAGTTACGGAGTTTCTAGTTGTGGAGTTTTTAGTTGTGGAGCTTTTAGTTGAGGAGTCTCTAGTTGTTGAGTCTCTAGTTGTGGAAGTTCTAGTTGTGGAGTTTCTAGTTGCGGAGTTTCTAGATGTGGAGTTTCTAGTTGTGGAGTTTCTGGCTGTGGAGTTTAGAGTTGTGGAGTTTCTAGTATCGGAGTTTCTAGTTGTGGAGTTTCTAGTTGTGGAGTTTCTAGTTGTAGAGTTTCTAGTTGCGAAGTCTCAAGTTGTGGAGTTTCTAGTTGTGGAGTTTCTAGTTGTGGGGTTCGTAGTTGTGGGGTTCGTAGTTGTGGGGTTCGTAGTTGTGCAGTTCTAGTTGTGGAGTCTCTAGTTGAGGAGTTTCCATTTGTGTTGTTTCTAGCTGTGGAGTTTCTTGTTGCGAAGTTTCTAGATGCAGAGTTTCTAGTTGCGGAGTTTTCTAGTTGTGGAGATTGTAGTGGCGGAGTTTCTAGTTGCGGAGTTCCAAGTTGTGGAGTTTCTAGTTGTGGAGCTTCTAGTTCTGGGGTTCGTAGTTGTGGGATTCGTAGTTGTGCAGTTTCTAGTTTTGCAGTCCCTAGTTGTGGAGTTTCCAGTTGTGGAGTTTCTAGCTGTGGAGTTTCTAGTTGCGGAGTTTCTAGTTGCAGAGTTTCTAGTTGTGAAGTTTTCTAGTTGTGGAGATTCTAGTGGCGGAGTTTCAAGTTGCGGAGTTTCAAGTTGTGGAGTTTCTCGTTGTGGAGTTTCTAGTTGTGGATTTTCTAGCTGTGGAGTTTCTAGTTGCGAAGTTTTTAGTTGCGGAGTTTCTGGTTGTGGAGTTTCTAGTTGTGGAGTCTGTAGTTGTGGAGTATCTATTTGTTGGGTTTCAAGTTGTGGAGTTTCTAGTTGTGGAGTTTCTAGTTGTTGAATTTCTAGTAGTTGAGTTTCTAGTTGCCGAGTTTCTAGTTGCGAAATCTCAAGTCGTGGAGTTTCTAGCTGTGGAGTTTCTAGTTGCGGAACTTCTAGTTGCGGAGTTTCTAGTTGTGGAGCTTCTAGTTCTGGGGTTCGTTGTTGTGGGGTTCGTAGTTGTGCAGTTTCTAGTTTTGGAGTCTCTAGTTGTGGAGTTTCCAGTTGTGGAGTTTCTAGCTGTGGAGTTTCTAGTTGCGGAGTTTCTAGTTGCAGAGATTCTAGTTGTTGATTTTGTAGTCGTGGAGTATATAGTTGTGGTGTTTCAAGTTGTGGAGTTTCTAGTTGCGGAGTTTCTAGTTGCAGAGTTTCTAGTTCCGGAGTTTTCTAGTTGTGGAGTTCGTAGTTGTGGAGTTTCTAGTTGTGAAGTCTCTAGTTGGGGAGTTTCCAGTTGTGGAATTTCTAGCTGTGGAGTTTTCTAGTTGTGGAGATTCTAGTGGCGGAGTTTCTAGTTGCGGAGTTTCAAGTTGTGGAGTTTCTAGTTGTGGATTTTCTAGCTGTGGAGTTTCTAGTTGCGGAGTTTTTAGTTGCGGAGTTTCTGGTTGTTGAGTTTCTAGTTCTGGAGTCTGTAGTTGTGGAGTATTTATTTGTTGGGTTTCAAGTTGTGGAGTTTCTAGTTGTTGAGTTTCTAGTAGTTGAGTTTCCAGTTGCCGAGTTTCTAGTTGCAAAATCTCAAGTCGTGGAGTTTCTAGCTGTGGAGTTTCTAGTTGCGGAGTTTCTAGTTGCGGAGTTTCTAGTTGTAGATTTTGTAGTTGTGGAGTATATAGTTGTGGTGTTTCAAGTTCCGGAGTTTTCTAGTTGTGGAGTTTCTAGTGGCGGAGTTTCTAGCTGTGTAGCTTCAAGTTGTGGAGTTTCTCGTTGTGGAGTTTCTAGTTGTGTAGTTTGTAGTTGTGGAGTATCTAGTTGTGGACTTTCAAGTTGTGGAGTTTCTAGTTGTGGAGTTTCTAGTTGTTAATTTTCTAGCTGTGGAGTTTCTATTTGCGGAGTTTCTAGTTGCAGAGTTTCTAGTTGCGGATTTTCTAGCTGTGGAATTTCTGCTTGCAGAGTTTTTAGTTGCGGTGTTTCTAGTTGTGGAGTTTCTAGTTGTTGAGTTTCTAGTTGCCGAGTTCTTTAGTTGCGAAGTCTCAAGTTGTAGAGTTTCTAGCTGTGGAGTTTCTAGTTGCGGAGTTTGTAGTTGCGGAGTTTCTAGTTGTGGATTTTTTAGTTGTGGAGTCTCTAGTTGTGGAGTTTCTAGTTGTGGAGTGTCTACTTGTGGAGTTTCTAGTTGTGGAGTTTTCTATTTGTAGTTTTTAGTTTTCGAGTTTGTAGTTGTAGATTTTCTAGTTGCAGAGTTCCTAGTTTTGGAGTATCTAGTTGCGGAGTCTCTAATTGTGCAGTCTCTAGTTTTGGAGTCTCTAGTTGTGGAGTTTCTGGTTGTGGAGTTTATAGTTGTGGAATTTCTAACTGTGGAGATTCTAGTTGCGGAGTTTCTAGTTGCAGAGTTTCTAGTTGTGGAGTTTCTAGTTGTGGAGTTTTAGTTGTGGAGTTTAAAGTTGTGGAATTTATAGGTGTGGAGTTTCTAGTTGTGGAGTTTCTAGTTTTCGGGTTTCTAGTTACGGAGTTTCTAGTTGTGGTGTTTCTAGTTGTGCAGTTTCTAGTTGTGGAGCTTTTAGTTGAGGAGTCTCTAGTTGTTGAGTATCTAGTTGTGGAAGTTCTAGTTGTGGAGTTTCTTGTTGCAGAGTTTCTTGTTGCGGAGTTTCTAGTTGTGGAGTTTCTAGTTGTGGAGTTTCTGGCTGTGGAGTATCTAGTTGTGGGGTTCGTAGTTGTGGGGTTCGTAGTTGTGGAGTTTCTAGTTGCGGAGTTTCAAGTCGTGGAGTTTCTCGTTGTGGAGTTTCTAGTTGTGGATTGTCTAGCTGTGGAGTTTCTAGTTGCGGAGTTTTTAGTTGCGGAGTTTCTTGTTGTGAAGTTTCTAGTTGTGGAGTTTCCAGTTGTGGAGTTTGTAGTTGTGGAGTATCTATTTGTTGGGTTTCAAGTTGTGGAGTTTCTAGTTGTGGAGTTTCTAGTTGTGGATTTTCTAGTTGTTGAGTTTCTAGTTGCCGAGTTTCTAGTTGCGAAGTCTCAAGTCGAGGAGTTTTTAGCTGTGCAATTTCTAGTTGCGGAGCTTCTATTTGCGGAGTTTCTAGTTGCGGAGCTTCTAGTTGTGGAATTTGTAGTTGTGGAATATATAGTTGTGGTGTTTCAAGTTGTGGAGTTTCTAGTGGCGGAGTTTCTAGTTGCAGAGTTTCTAGTTGCGGAGTATCTAGTTGTGGGCTTTCAAGTTGTGGAGTTTCTAGTTGTGGAGTTTGTAGTTGCGGAGTTTTCTAGTTGCGGAGTCTGTAATGTGGAGTTTCTAGTTGTGGAGTTTGTAGTTGTGGAGTATCTAGTTGTGGACTTTCAAGTTGTGAAGTTGCTAGTTGTGGAGTTTCTAGTTGCTGAGTTTTCTAGTTGCGGAGTCTGTAGTTGTGGAGCTTCTAGTTGTGGAGTTTCTAGTTGTGGATTTTCTAGCTGTGGAGTTTCTAGTTGCGGAGTTTCTAGAGTTGGTGTTCGTAGTTGTGGAGTTCGTAGTTGTGGAGTTTCTAGTTGTGGAGTCTCTAGTTGGGGAGTTTCGAGTTGTGGAGTTTCTAGCTGTGGAGTTTGTAGTTGTGGAGTATCTAGTTGTGGGCTTTCAAGTTGTGGAGTTTCTTGTTGTGGAGTTTCTAGTTGCGGAGTTTTCTAGTCGCGGAGTCTGTAGTTGTGGAGTTTCTAGTTGTGGGATTTCTAGTTACGGAGTTTCTAGTTGTGGAGCTTTTAGTTGAGGAGTCTCTAGTTGTTGAGTCTCTAGTTGTGGAATTTCTAGTTGTGGAGTTTCTAGCTGTGGAGTTTCTATTTGTGGAATTTCAAGTTGTGGAGTCTCTAGTGGCGGAGTGAGTTTCTAGTGGCGGAGTTTCTGGTTGTGGAGTTTCTAGTTGCGGAGCCAGTAGTTGTGGAGTTTCTAGTTGTGGAGTTTCTAGTGTTTGAATTTCAAGTTGCCGAGTTCTTTAGTTGCGAAGTCTCAAGTTGTGGAGTTTCTAGCTGTGAAGTTTCTAGTTGCGGAGTTTCTAGTTGCGGAGTTTCTAGTTGTGGAGTTTTTAGTTGAGGAGTCTCTAGTTGTGGAGTCTCTAGTTGTGGAGTTTCTAGTTGTGGAGTGTCTACTTGTGGAGTTTCTAGTTTTCGAGTTTCTAGTTACGGAGTTTCTGGTTGTGGAGTTTTTAGTTGTGGAGCTTTTAGTTGAGGAGTCTCTAGTTGTTGAGTCTCTAGTTGTGGAAGTTCTAGTTGTGGAGTTTCTAGTTGCGGAGTTTCTAGATGTGGAGTTTCTAGTTGTGGAGTTTCTGGCTGTGGAGTTTAGAGTTGCGGAGTTTCTAGTATCGGAGTTTCTAGTTGTGGAGTTTCTAGTTGTGGAGTTTCTAGTTGTAGAGTTTCTAGTTGCGAAGTCTCAAGTTGTGGAGTTTCTAGTTGTGGAGTTTCTAGTTGTGGGGTTCGTAGTTGTGGGGTTCGTAGTTGTGGGGTTCGTAGTTGTGCAGTTCTAGTTGTGGAGTCTCTAGTTGAGGAGTTTCCATTTGTGTTGTTTCTAGCTGTGGAGTTTCTAGTTGCGAAGTTTCTAGATGCAGAGTTTCTAGTTGCGGAGTTTTCTAGTTGCGAAGTTTCTAGATGCAGAGTTTCTAGTTGCGGAGTTCCAAGTTGTGGAGTTTCTAGTTGTGGAGCTTCTAGTTCTGGGGTTCGTAGTTGTGGGATTCGTAGTTGTGCAGTTTCTAGTTTTGCAGTCCCTAGTTGTGGAGTTTCCAGTTGTGGAGTTTCTAGCTGTGGAATTTCTAGTTGCGGAGTTTCTAGTTGCAGAGTTTCTAGTTGTGAAGTTTTCTAGTTGTGGAGATTCTAGTGGCGGAGTTTCTAGTTGCGGAGTTTCAAGTTGTGGAGTTTCTCGTTGTGGAGTTTCTAGTTGTGGATTTTCTAGCTGTGGAGTTTCTAGTTGCGAAGTTTTTAGTTGCGGAGTTTCTGGTTGTGGAGTTTCTAGTTGTGGAGTCTGTAGTTGTGGAGTATCTATTTGTTGGGTTTCAAGTTGTGGAGTTTCTAGTTGTGGAGTTTCTAGTTGTTGAATTTCTAGTAGTTGAGTTTCTAGTTGCCGAGTTTCTAGTTGCGAAATCTCAAGTCGTGGAGTTTCTAGCTGTGGAGTTTCTAGTTGCGGAACTTCTAGTTGCGGAGTTTCTAGTTGTGGAGCTTCTAGTTCTGGGGTTCGTTGTTGTGGGGTTCGTAGTTGTGCAGTTTCTAGTTTTGGAGTCTCTAGTTGTGGAGTTTCCAGTTGTGGAGTTTCTAGCTGTGGAGTTTCTAGTTGCGGAGTTTCTAGTTGCAGAGATTCTAGTTGTTGATTTTGTAGTCGTGGAGTATATAGTTGTGGTGTTTCAAGTTGTGGAGTTTCTAGTTGCGGAGTTTCTAGTTGCAGAGTTTCTAGTTCCGGAGTTTTCTAGTTGTGGAGTTCGTAGTTGTGGAGTTTCTAGTTGTGAAGTCTCTAGTTGGGGAGTTTCCAGTTGTGGAATTTCTAGCTGTGGAGTTTTCTAGTTGTGGAGATTCTAGTGGCGGAGTTTCTAGTTGCGGAGTTTCAAGTTGTGGAGTTTCTAGTTGTGGATTTTCTAGCTGTGGAGTTTCTAGTTGCGGAGTTTTTAGTTGCGGAGTTTCTGGTTGTTGAGTTTCTAGTTCTGGAGTCTGTAGTTGTGGAGTATTTATTTGTTGGGTTTCAAGTTGTGGAGTTTCTAGTTGTTGAGTTTCTAGTAGTTGAGTTTCCAGTTGCCGAGTTTCTAGTTGCAAAATCTCAAGTCGTGGAGTTTCTAGCTGTGGAGTTTCTAGTTGCGGAGTTTCTAGTTGCGGAGTTTCTAGTTGTAGATTTTGTAGTTGTGGAGTATATAGTTGTGGTGTTTCAAGTTCCGGAGTTTTCTAGTTGTGGAGTTTCTAGTGGCGGAGTTTCTAGCTGTGTAGCTTCAAGTTGTGGAGTTTCTCGTTGTGGAGTTTCTAGTTGTGTAGTTTGTAGTTGTGGAGTATCTAGTTGTGGACTTTCAAGTTGTGGAGTTTCTAGTTGTGGAGTTTCTAGTTGTTAATTTTCTAGCTGTGGAGTTTCTATTTGCGGAGTTTCTAGTTGCAGAGTTTCTAGTTGCGGATTTTCTAGCTGTGGAATTTCTGCTTGCAGAGTTTTTAGTTGCGGTGTTTCTAGTTGTGGAGTTTCTAGTTGTTGAGTTTCTAGTTGCCGAGTTCTTTAGTTGCGAAGTCTCAAGTTGTAGAGTTTCTAGCTGTGGAGTTTCTAGTTGCGGAGTTTGTAGTTGCGGAGTTTCTAGTTGTGGATTTTTTAGTTGTGGAGTCTCTAGTTGTGGAGTTTCTAGTTGTGGAGTGTCTACTTGTGGAGTTTCTAGTTGTGGAGTTTTCTATTTGTAGTTTTTAGTTTTCGAGTTTGTAGTTGTAGATTTTCTAGTTGCAGAGTTCCTAGTTTTGGAGTATCTAGTTGCGGAGTCTCTAATTGTGCAGTCTCTAGTTTTGGAGTCTCTAGTTGTGGAGTTTCTGGTTGTGGAGTTTATAGTTGTGGAATTTCTAACTGTGGAGATTCTAGTTGCGGAGTTTCTAGTTGCAGAGTTTCTAGTTGTGGAGTTTCTAGTTGTGGAGTTTTAGTTGTGGAGTTTAAAGTTGTGGAATTTATAGGTGTGGAGTTTCTAGTTGTGGAGTTTCTAGTTTTCGGGTTTCTAGTTACGGAGTTTCTAGTTGTGGTGTTTCTAGTTGTGCAGTTTCTAGTTGTGGAGCTTTTAGTTGAGGAGTCTCTAGTTGTTGAGTATCTAGTTGTGGAAGTTCTAGTTGTGGAGTTTCTTGTTGCAGAGTTTCTTGTTGCGGAGTTTCTAGTTGTGGAGTTTCTAGTTGTGGAGTTTCTGGCTGTGGAGTATCTAGTTGTGGGGTTCGTAGTTGTGGGGTTCGTAGTTGTGGAGTTTCTAGTTGCGGAGTTTCAAGTCGTGGAGTTTCTCGTTGTGGAGTTTCTAGTTGTGGATTGTCTAGCTGTGGAGTTTCTAGTTGCGGAGTTTTTAGTTGCGGAGTTTCTTGTTGTGAAGTTTCTAGTTGTGGAGTTTCCAGTTGTGGAGTTTGTAGTTGTGGAGTATCTATTTGTTGGGTTTCAAGTTGTGGAGTTTCTAGTTGTGGAGTTTCTAGTTGTGGATTTTCTAGTTGTTGAGTTTCTAGTTGCCGAGTTTCTAGTTGCGAAGTCTCAAGTCGAGGAGTTTTTAGCTGTGCAATTTCTAGTTGCGGAGCTTCTATTTGCGGAGTTTCTAGTTGCGGAGCTTCTAGTTGTGGAATTTGTAGTTGTGGAATATATAGTTGTGGTGTTTCAAGTTGTGGAGTTTCTAGTGGCGGAGTTTCTAGTTGCAGAGTTTCTAGTTGCGGAGTATCTAGTTGTGGGCTTTCAAGTTGTGGAGTTTCTAGTTGTGGAGTTTGTAGTTGCGGAGTTTTCTAGTTGCGGAGTCTGTAATGTGGAGTTTCTAGTTGTGGAGTTTGTAGTTGTGGAGTATCTAGTTGTGGACTTTCAAGTTGTGAAGTTGCTAGTTGTGGAGTTTCTAGTTGCTGAGTTTTCTAGTTGCGGAGTCTGTAGTTGTGGAGCTTCTAGTTGTGGAGTTTCTAGTTGTGGATTTTCTAGCTGTGGAGTTTCTAGTTGCGGAGTTTCTAGAGTTGGTGTTCGTAGTTGTGGAGTTCGTAGTTGTGGAGTTTCTAGTTGTGGAGTCTCTAGTTGGGGAGTTTCGAGTTGTGGAGTTTCTAGCTGTGGAGTTTGTAGTTGTGGAGTATCTAGTTGTGGGCTTTCAAGTTGTGGAGTTTCTTGTTGTGGAGTTTCTAGTTGCGGAGTTTTCTAGTCGCGGAGTCTGTAGTTGTGGAGTTTCTAGTTGTGGGATTTCTAGTTACGGAGTTTCTAGTTGTGGAGCTTTTAGTTGAGGAGTCTCTAGTTGTTGAGTCTCTAGTTGTGGAATTTCTAGTTGTGGAGTTTCTAGCTGTGGAGTTTCTATTTGTGGAATTTCAAGTTGTGGAGTCTCTAGTGGCGGAGTGAGTTTCTAGTGGCGGAGTTTCTGGTTGTGGAGTTTCTAGTTGCGGAGCCAGTAGTTGTGGAGTTTCTAGTTGTGGAGTTTCTAGTGTTTGAATTTCAAGTTGCCGAGTTCTTTAGTTGCGAAGTCTCAAGTTGTGGAGTTTCTAGCTGTGAAGTTTCTAGTTGCGGAGTTTCTAGTTGCGGAGTTTCTAGTTGTGGAGTTTTTAGTTGAGGAGTCTCTAGTTGTGGAGTCTCTAGTTGTGGAGTTTCTAGTTGTGGAGTGTCTACTTGTGGAGTTTCTAGTTTTCGAGTTTCTAGTTACGGAGTTTCTGGTTGTGGAGTTTTTAGTTGTGGAGCTTTTAGTTGAGGAGTCTCTAGTTGTTGAGTCTCTAGTTGTGGAAGTTCTAGTTGTGGAGTTTCTAGTTGCGGAGTTTCTAGATGTGGAGTTTCTAGTTGTGGAGTTTCTGGCTGTGGAGTTTAGAGTTGCGGAGTTTCTAGTATCGGAGTTTCTAGTTGTGGAGTTTCTAGTTGTGGAGTTTCTAGTTGTAGAGTTTCTAGTTGCGAAGTCTCAAGTTGTGGAGTTTCTAGTTGTGGAGTTTCTAGTTGTGGGGTTCGTAGTTGTGGGGTTCGTAGTTGTGGGGTTCGTAGTTGTGCAGTTCTAGTTGTGGAGTCTCTAGTTGAGGAGTTTCCATTTGTGTTGTTTCTAGCTGTGGAGTTTCTAGTTGCGAAGTTTCTAGATGCAGAGTTTCTAGTTGCGGAGTTTTCTAGTTGCGAAGTTTCTAGATGCAGAGTTTCTAGTTGCGGAGTTCCAAGTTGTGGAGTTTCTAGTTGTGGAGCTTCTAGTTCTGGGGTTCGTAGTTGTGGGATTCGTAGTTGTGCAGTTTCTAGTTTTGCAGTCCCTAGTTGTGGAGTTTCCAGTTGTGGAGTTTCTAGCTGTGGAATTTCTAGTTGCGGAGTTTCTAGTTGCAGAGTTTCTAGTTGTGAAGTTTTCTAGTTGTGGAGATTCTAGTGGCGGAGTTTCTAGTTGCGGAGTTTCAAGTTGTGGAGTTTCTCGTTGTGGAGTTTCTAGTTGTGGATTTTCTAGCTGTGGAGTTTCTAGTTGCGAAGTTTTTAGTTGCGGAGTTTCTGGTTGTGGAGTTTCTAGTTGTGGAGTCTGTAGTTGTGGAGTATCTATTTGTTGGGTTTCAAGTTGTGGAGTTTCTAGTTGTGGAGTTTCTAGTTGTTGAATTTCTAGTAGTTGAGTTTCTAGTTGCCGAGTTTCTAGTTGCGAAATCTCAAGTCGTGGAGTTTCTAGCTGTGGAGTTTCTAGTTGCGGAACTTCTAGTTGCGGAGTTTCTAGTTGTGGAGCTTCTAGTTCTGGGGTTCGTTGTTGTGGGGTTCGTAGTTGTGCAGTTTCTAGTTTTGGAGTCTCTAGTTGTGGAGTTTCCAGTTGTGGAGTTTCTAGCTGTGGAGTTTCTAGTTGCGGAGTTTCTAGTTGCAGAGATTCTAGTTGTTGATTTTGTAGTCGTGGAGTATATAGTTGTGGTGTTTAAAGTTGTGGAGTTTCTAGTTGCGGAGTTTCTAGTTGCAGAATTTCTAGTTCCGGAGTTTTCTAGTTGTGGAGTTCGTAGTTGTGGAGTTTCTAGTTGTGAAGTCTCTAGTTGGGGAGTTTTCAGTTGTGGAATTTCTAGCTGTGGAGTTTTCTAGTTGTGGAGATTCTAGTGGCGGAGTTTCTAGTTGCGGAGTTTCAAGTTGTGGAGTTTCTAGTTGTGGATTTTCTAGCTGTGGAGTTTCTAGTTGCGGAGTTTTTAGTTGCGGAGTTTCTGGTTGTTGAGTTTCTAGTTCTGGAGTCTGTAGTTGTGGAGTATTTATTTGTTGGGTTTCAAGTTGTGGAGTTTCTAGTTGTTGAGTTTCTAGTAGTTGAGTTTCCAGTTGCCGAGTTTCTAGTTGCAAAATCTCAAGTCGTGGAGTTTCTAGCTGTGGAGTTTCTAGTTGCGGAGTTTCTAGTTGCGGAGTTTCTAGTTGTAGATTTTGTAGTTGTGGAGCATATAGTTGTGGTGTTTCAAGTTCCGGAGTTTTCTAGTTGTGGAGTTTCTAGTGGCGGAGTTTCTAGCTGTGTAGCTTCAAGTTGTGGAGTTTCTCGTTGTGGAGTTTCTAGTTGTGTAGTTTCTAGTTGTGGAGTTTCTAGTTGTGGAGTTTTAGTTGTGGAGTTTAAAGTTGTGGAATTTATAGGTGTGGAGTTTCTAGTTGTGGAGTTTCTAGTTTTCGGGTTTCTAGTTACGGAGTTTCTAGTTGTGGAGTTTCTAGTTGTGCAGTTTCTAGTTGTGGAGCTTTTAGTTGAGGAGTCTCTAGTTGTTGAGTATCTAGTTGTGGAAGTTCTAGTTGTGGAGTTTCTTGTTGCAGAGTTTCTTGTTGCGGAGTTTCTAGTTGTGGAGTTTCTAGTTGTGGAGTTTCTGGCTGTGGAGTTTCTAGTTGTGGGGTTCGTACTTGTGGGGTTCGTAGTTGTGGAGTTTCTAGTTGCGGAGTTTCAAGTCGTGGAGTTTCTCGTTGTGGAGTTTCTAGTTGTGGATTGTCTAGCTGTGGAGTTTCTAGTTGCGGAGTTTTTAGTTGCGGAGTTTCTTGTTGTGAAGTTTCTAGTTGTGGAGTTTCCAGTTGTGGAGTTTGTAGTTGTGGAGTATCTATTTGTTGGGTTTCAAGTTGTGGAGTTTTTAGTTGTGGAGTTTCTAGTTGTGGATTTTCTAGTTGTTGAGTTTCTAGTTGCCGAGTTTCTAGTTGCGAAGTCTCAAGTCGAGGAGTTTTAGCTGTGGAATTTCTTGTTGCGGAGCTTCTATTTGCGGAGTTTCTAGTTGCGGAGCTTCTCTTTGTGGAATTTGTAGTTGTGGAATATATAGTTGTGGTGTTTCAAGTTGTGGAGTTTCTAGTGGCGGAGTTTCTAGTTGCAGAGTTTCTAGTTGCGGAGTATCTAGTTGTGGGCTTTCAAGTTGTGGAGTTTCTAGTTGTGGAGTTTGTAGTTGCGGAGTTTTCTAGTTGCGGAGTCTGTAGTTGTGGAGTTTCTAGTTGTGGAGTTTGTAGTTGTGGAGTATCTAGTTGTGGACTTTCAAGTTGTGAAGTTGCTAGTTGTGGAGTTTCTAGTTGCTGAGTTTTCTAGTTGCGGAGTCTGTAGTTGTGGAGCTTCTAGTTGTGAAGTTTCTAGTTGTGGATTTTCTAGCTGTGGAGTTTCTAGTTGCGGAGTTTCTAGTTGTGGTGTTCGTAGTTGTGGAGTTCGTAGTTGTGGAGTTTCTAGTTGTGGAGTCTCTAGTTGGGGAGTTTCGAGTTGTGGAGTTTCTAGCTGTGGAGTTTGTAGTTGTGGAGTATCTAGTTGTGGGCTTTCAAGTTGTGGAGTTTCTAGTTTTCGAGTTTCTAGTTACGGAGTTTCTAGTTGTGGAGTTTTTAGTTGTGGAGCTTTTAGTTGAGGAGTCTCTAGTTGTTGAGTCTCTAGTTGTGGAAGTTCTAGTTGTGGAGTTTCTAGTTGAGGAGTCTCTAGTTGTTGAGTCTCTAGTTGTAGAAGTTCTAGGTGTGGAGTTTCTAGTTGCGGAGTTTCTTGTTGCGGAGTTTCTAGATGTGGAGTTTCTAGTTGTGGAGTTTCGGGCTGTGGAGTTTATAGTTGCGGAGTTTCTAGTATCGAAGTTTCTAGTTGTGGAGTTTGTAGTTGTAGAGTTTCTAGTTGTAGAGTTTCTAGTTGCGAAGTCTCAAGTTGTGGAGTTTCTAGTTGTGGAGTTTCTAGTGGCGGAGTTTCTAGTTGCAGAGTTTCTAGTTGCGGAGTTTTCTAGTTGTGGAGTTTCTGGTTGCGGAGTTTCTAGTTGTAAAGTTTCTAGTTGTGGAGTTTGTAGTTGTGGAGTATCTAGTTTTGGGCTTTCAAGTTGTGGAGTTTCTAGTTGTGGAGTTTCTAGTTGCGGAGTTTTCTAGTCGCGGAGTCTGTAGTTGTGGAGTTTCTAGTTGTGGAATTTCTAGTTACGGAGTTTCTAGTTGTGGAGCTTTTAGTTGAGGAGTCTCTAGTTGTTGAGTCTCTAGTTGTGGAATATCTAGTTGTGGAGTTTCTAGCTGTGGAGTTTCTATTTGTGGAATTTCAAGTTGTGGAGTCTCTAGTGGCGGAGTGAGTTTCTAGTGGCGGAGTTTCTGGTTGTGGAGTTTCTAGTTGCGGAGCCAGTAGTTGTGGAGTTTCTAGTTGTGGAGTTTCTAGTGTTTGAATTTCAAGTTGCCGAGTTCTTTAGTTGCGAAGTCTCAAGTTGTGGAGTTTCTAGCTGTGAAGTTTCTAGTTGCGGAGTTTCTAGTTGCGGAGTTTCTAGTTGTGGAGTTTTTAGTTGAGGAGTCTCTAGTTGTGGAGTCTCTAGTTGTGGAGTTTCTAGTTGTGGAGTGTCTACTTGTGGAGTTTCTAGTTTTCGAGTTCCTAGTTACGGAGTTTCTAGTTGTGGAGTTTTTAGTTGTGGAGCTTTTAGTTGAGGAGTCTCTAGTTGTTGAGTCTCTAGTTGTGGAAGTTCTAGTTGTGGAGTTTCTAGTTGCGGAGTTTCTAGATGTGGAGTTTCTAGTTGTGGAGTTTCTGGCTGTGGAGTTTAGAGTTGCGGAGTTTCTAGTATCGGAGTTTCTAGTTGTGGAGTTTCTAGTTGTGGAGTTTCTAGTTGTAGAGTTTCTAGTTGCGAAGTCTCAAGTTGTGGAGTTTCTAGTAGTGGAGTTTCTAGTTGTGGGGTTCGTAGTTGTGGGGTTCGTAGTTGTGGGGTTCGTAGTTGTGCAGTTCTAGTTGTGGAGTCTCTAGTTGAGGAGTTTCCATTTGTGTTGTTTCTAGCTGTGGAGTTTCTTGTTGCGAAGTTTCTAGATGCAGAGTTTCTAGTTGCGGAGTTTTCTAGTTGTGGAGATTGTAGTGGCGGAGTTTCTAGTTGCGGAGTTCCAAGTTGTGGAGTTTCTTGTGTTGGAGCTTCTAGTTCTGGGGTTCGTAGTTCTGGGGTTCGTAGTTGTGGGATTCGTAGTTGTGCAGTTTCTAGTTTTGCAGTCCCTAGTTGTGGAGTTTCCAGTTGTGGAGTTTCTAGCTGTGGAGTTTCTAGTTGCGGAGTTTCTAGTTGCAGAGTTTCTAGTTGTGAAGTTTTCTAGTTGTGGAGATTCTAGTGGCGGAGTTTCAAGTTGTGGAGTTTCAAGTTGTGGAGTTTCTCGTTGTGGAGTTTCTAGTTGTGGATTTTCTAGCTGTGGAGTTTCTAGTTGCGAAGTTTTTAGTTGCGGAGTTTCTGGTTGTGGAGTTTCTAGTTGTGGAGTCTGTAGTTGTGGAGTATCTATTTGTTGGGTTTCAAGTTGCGGAGTTTCTAGTTGTGGAGTTTCTAGTTGTTGAATTTCTAGTAGTTGAGTTTCTAGTTGCCGAGTTTCTAGTTGCGAAATCTCAAGTCGTGGAGTTTCTAGCTGTGGAGTTTCTAGTTGCGGAGTTTCTAGTTGTGGAGCTTCTAGTTCTGGGGTTCGTTGTTGTGGGGTTCGTAGTTGTGCAGTTTCTAGTTTTGGAGTCTCTAGTTGTGGAGTTTCCAGTTGTGGAGTTTCTAGCTGTGGAGTTTCTAGTTGCGGAGTTTCTAGTTGCAGAGATTCTAGTTGTTGATTTTGTAGTCGTGGAGTATATAGTTGTGGTGTTTCAAGTTGTGGAGTTTCTAGTTGCGGAGTTTCTAGTTGCAGAGTTTCTAGTTCCGGAGTTTTCTAGTTGTGGAGTTCGTAGTTGTGGAGTTTCTAGTTGTGAAGTCTCTAGTTGGGGAGTTTCCAGTTGTGGAATTTCTAGCTGTGGAGTTTTCTAGTTGTGGAGATTCTAGTGGCGGAGTTTCTAGTTGCGGAGTTTCAAGTTGTGGAGTTTCTAGTTGTGGATTTTCTAGCTGTGGAGTTTCTAGTTGCGGAGTTTTTAGTTGCGGAGTTTCTGGTTGTTGAGTTTCTAGTTCTGGAGTCTGTAGTTGTGGAGTATTTATTTGTTGGGTTTCAAGTTGTGGAGTTTCTAGTTGTTGAGTTTCTAGTAGTTGAGTTTCCAGTTGCCGAGTTTCTAGTTGCAAAATCTCAAGTCGTGGAGTTTCTAGCTGTGGAGTTTCTAGTTGCGGAGTTTCTAGTTGCGGAGTTTCTAGTTGTAGATTTTGTAGTTGTGGAGTATATAGTTGTGGTGTTTCAAGTTCCGGAGTTTTCTAGTTGTGGAGTTTCTAGTGGCGGAGTTTCTAGCTGTGTAGCTTCAAGTTGTGGAGTTTCTCGTTGTGGAGTTTCTAGTTGTGTAGTTTGTAGTTGTGGAGTATCTAGTTGTGGACTTTCAAGTTGTGGAGTTTCTAGTTGTGGAGTTTCTAGTTGTGGAGTTTCTAGTTGTTAATTTTCTAGCTGTGGAGTTTCTATTTGCGGAGTTTCTAGTTGCAGAGTTTCTAGTTGCGGATTTTCTAGCTGTGGAATTTCTGCTTGCAGAGTTTTTAGTTGCGGTGTTTCTAGTTGTGGAGTTTCTAGTTGTTGAGTTTCTAGTTGCCGAGTTCTTTAGTTGCGAAGTCTCAAGTTGTAGAGTTTCTAGCTGTGGAGTTTCTAGTTGCGGAGTTTCTAGTTGCGGAGTTTCTAGTTGTGGATTTTTTAGTTGTGGAGTCTCTAGTTGTGGAGTTTCTAGTTGTGGAGTGTCTACTTGTGGAGTTTCTAGTTGTGGAGTTTCTATTTGTAGTTTTTAGTTTTCGAGTTTGTAGTTGTAGATTTTCTAGTTGCAGAGTTCCTAGTTTTGGAGTATCTAGTTGCGGAGTCTCTAATTGTGCAGTCTCTAGTTTTGGAGTCTCTATTTGTGGTGTTTCTGGTTGTGGAGTTTATAGTTGTGGAATTTCTAACTGTGGAGATTCTAGTTGCGGAGTTTCTAGTTGCAGAGTTTCTAGTTGTGGAGTTTCTAGTTGTGGAGTTTTAGTTGTGGAGTTTAAAGTTGTGGAATTTATAGGTGTGGAGTTTCTAGTTGTGGAGTTTCTAGTTTTTGGGTTTCTAGTTACGGAGTTTCTAGTTGTGGAGTTTCTAGTTGTGCAGTTTCTAGTTGTGGCGCTTTTAGTTGAGGAGTCTCTAGTTGTTGAGTATCTAGTTGTGGAAGTTCTAGTTGTGGAGTTTCTTGTTGCAGAGTTTCTTGTTGCGGAGTTTCTAGTTGTGGAGTTTCTAGTTGTGGAGTTTCTGGCTGTGGAGTTTCTAGTTGCAGAGTTTCTAGTTGTGGAGTTTCTAGTTGTGAGGTTCGTAGTTGTGGAGTTTCTAATTGTCGAGTTTCTAGTTGTGGAGTCTCTAGTTGTGGAGTTTCTAGTTGTGGGGTTCGTAGTTGTGGGGTTCGTAGTTGTGGAGTTTCTAGTTGCGGAGTTTCAAGTCGTGGAGTTTCTCGTTGTGGAGTTTCTAGTTGTGGATTGTCTAGCTGTGGAGTTTCTAGTTGCGGAGTTTTTAGTTGCGGGGTTTCTTGTTGTGAAGTTTCTAGTTGTGGAGTTTCCAGTTGTGGAGTTTGTAGTTGTGGAGTATCTATTTGTTGGGTTTCAAGTTGTGGAGTTTCTAGTTGTGGAGTTTCTAGTTGTGGATTTTCTAGTTGTTGAGTTTCTAGTTGCCGAGTTTCTAGTTGCGAAGTCTCAAGTCGAGGAGTTTTTAGCTGTGGAATTTCTAGTTGCGGAGCTTCTATTTGCGGAGTTTCTAGTTGCGGAGCTTCTAGTTGTGGAATTTGTAGTTGTGGAATATATAGTTGTGGTGTTTCAAGTTGTGGAGTTTCTAGTGGCGGAGTTTCTAGTTGCAGAGTTTCTAGTTGCGGAGTATCTAGTTGTGGGCTTTCAAGTTGTGGAGTTTCTAGTTGTGGAGTTTGTAGTTGCGGAGTTTTTTAGTTGCGGAGTCTGTAGTTGTGGAGCTTCTAGTTGTGGAGTTTCTAGTTGTGGATTTTCTAGCTGTGGAGTTTCTAGTTGCGGAGTTTCTAGTTGTGGTGTTCGTAGTTGTGGAGTTCGTAGTTGTGGAGTTTCTAGTTGTGGAGTCTCTAGTTGGGGAGTTTCGAGTTGTGGAGTTTCTAGCTGTGGAGTTTTTCGTCGCGGAGTTTCTAGTTGCTGAGTTTCTAGTAGCGGAGTTTGCTAGTTGTGGAGATTCTAGTGGCGGAGTTTCTAGTTGCGGAGTTTCAAGTTGTGGAGTTTCTAGTTGTGGATTTTCTAGCTGTGGAGTTTCTAGTTGCGGAGTTTTTAGTTGCGGAGTTTCTGGTTGTGGAGTTTCTAGTTCTGGAGTCTGTAGTTGTGAAGTATCTATTTGTTGGATTTCAAGTTGTGGAGTTTCTAGTTGTGGAGTTTCTAGTTGTTGAGTTTCTAGTAGTTGAGTTTCTAGTTGCGAAATCTCAAGTCGTGGAGTTTCTAGCTGTGGAGTTTCTAGTTGCGGAGTTTCTAGTTGCGGAGTTTCTAGTTGTGGATTTTGTAGTTGTGGAATATATAGATGTGGTGTTTCAAGTTGTGGAGTTTCTAGTTGCGGAGTTTCTAGTTGCAGAGTTTCTAGTTCCGGAGTTTTCTAGTTGTGGAGTTTCTAGTTGCGGAGTTTCTAGTTGTGGAGCTTCAAGTTGTGGAGTTTCTCGTTGTGGAGTTTCTAGTTGTGGAGTTTTTAGTTGTGGAGTATCTAGTTGTGGACTTTCAAGTTGTGGAGTTTCTAGTTGTGGAGTTTCTAGTTGTTAATTTTCTAGCTGTGGAGTTTCTATTTGCGGAGTTTCTAGTTGCAGAGTTTCTAGTTGTGGATTTTCTAGCTGTGGAATTTCTGGTTGCAGAGTTTTTAGTGGCGGTGTTTATAGTTGTGGAGTTTCTAGTTGTTGAGTTTCTAGTTGCCAATTTTTTTTAGTTGCGAAGTCTCAAGTTGTAGAGTTTCTAGCTGTGGAGTTTCTAGTTGCGGATTTTCTAGTTGCGGAGTTTCTAGTTGTGGAGTTTTTAGTTGTGGAGTCTCTAGTTGTGGAGTTTTTTGTTGTTAATTTTCTATCTGTGGAGTTTCTATTTGAGGAGTTTCTAGTTGCAGAGTTTCTAGTTGTGGATTTTCTAGCTGTGGAATTTCTGCTTGCAGAGTTTTCAGTTGCGGTGTTTCTAGTTGTGGAGTTTCTAGTTGTTTAGTTTCTAGTTGCCGAGTTCTTTAGTTGCGAAGTCTCAAGTTGTAGAGTTTCTAGCTGTGGAGTTTCTAGTTGCGGAGTTTCTAGTTGCGGAGTTTCTAGTTGTGGATTTTTTAGTTGTGGAGTCTCTAGTTGTGGAGTTTCTAGTTGTGGAGTGTCTACTTGTGGAGTTTCTAGTTGTGGAGTTTCTATTTGTAGTTTTTAGTTTTCGAGTTTGTAGTTGTAGATTTTCTAGTTGCAGAGTTCCTAGTTTTGGAGTATCTAGTTGCGGAGTCTCTAATTGTGCAGTCTCTAGTTTTGGAGTCTCTAGTTGTGGAGTTTCTGGTTGTGGAGTTTATAGTTGTGGAATTTCTAACTGTGGAGATTCTAAATGCGGAGTTTCTAGTTGCAGAGTTTCTAGTTGTGGAGTTTCTAGTTGTGGAGTTTCTAGTTGCCGAGTTCTTTAGTTTCGAAGTCTCAAGTTGTAGAGTTTCTAGCTGTGGAGTTTCTAGTTGCGGAGTTTCTAGTTGCGGAGTTTCTAGTTGTGGATTTTCTAGTTGTGGAGTCTCTAGTTGTGGAGTTTCTAGTTGTGGAGTGTCTACTTGTGGAGTTTCTAGTTGTGGAGTTTCTATTTGTAGTTTTTAGTTTTCGAGTTTGTAGTTGTAGATTTTATAGTTGCAGAGTTCCTAGTTTTGTAGTATCTAGTTGCGGAGTTTCTAATTGTGCAGTCTCTAGTTTTAGAGTCTCTAGTTGTGGAGTTTATAGTTGTGGAATTTCTAACTGTGGAGATTCTAGTTGCGGAGTTTCTAGTTGCAGAGTTTCTAGTTGTGCAGTTTCTAGTTGTGGAGTTTAAAGTTGTGGAATTTATAGTTGTGGAGTTTCTAGTTGTGGAGTTTCTAGTTTTCGGGTTTCTAGTTACGGAGTTTCTAGTTGTGGAGTTTCTAGTTGTGGAGTTTCTAGTTGTGGAGCTTTTAGTTGAGGAGTCTCTAGTTGTTGAGTATCTAGTTGTGGAAGTTCTAGTTGTGGAGTTTCTTGTTGCAGAGTTTCTTGTTGCGGAGTTTCTAGTTGTGGAGTTTCTAGTTGTTGAGTTTCTGGCTATGGAGTTTCTAGTTGCAGAGTTTCTAGTTGTGGAGTTTCTAGTTGTGAGGTTCGTAGTTGTGGAGTTTCTAATTGTAGAGTTTCTAGTTGTGGAGTCTCTAGTTGTGGAGTTTCTAGTTGTGGGGTTCGTAGTTGTGGGGTTAGTAGTTGTGGAGTTTCTAGTTGCGGAGTTTCAAGTGGTGGAGTTTCTCGTTGTGGAGTTTCTAGTTGTGGATTTTCTAGCTGTGGAGTTTCTAGTTGCGGAGTTTTTAGTTGCGGAGTTTCTCGTTGTGAAGTTTCTAGTTGTGGAGTTTCCAGTTGTGGAGTTTGTAGTTGTAGAGTATCTATTTGTTGGGTTTCAAGTTGAGGAGTTTCTAGTTGTGGAGTTTCTAGTTGTGGATTTTCTAGTTGTTGAGTTTCTAGTTGCCGAGTTTCTAGTTGCGAAGTCTCAAGTCGAGGAGTTTTTAGCTGTGGAGTTTCTAGTTCCGGAGCTTCTATTTGCGGAGTTTCTAGTTGCGGAGCTTCTAGTTGTGGAATTTGTAGTTGTGGAATATATAGTTGTGGTGTTTCAAGTTGTGGAGTTTCTAGTGGCGGAGTTTCTAGTTGCAGAGTTTCTAGTTGCGGAGTATCTAGTTGTGGGCTTTCAAGTTGTGGAGTTTCTAGTTGTGGAGTTTCTGGCTGTGGAGTTTAGAGTTGCGGAGTTTCTAGTATCGGAGTTTCTAGTTGTGGAGTTTCTAGTTGTGGAGTTTCTAGTTGTAGAGTTTCTAGTTGCGAAGTCTCAAGTTGTGGAGTTTCTAGTTGTGGAGTTTCTAGTTGTGGGGTTCGTAGTTGTGGGGTTCGTAGTTGTGGGGTTCGTAGTTGTGCAGTTTCTAGTTTTGCAGTCCCTAGTTGTGGAGTTTCCATTTGTGTTGTTTCTAGCTGTGGAGTTTCTAGTTGCGAAGTTTCTAGATGCAGAGTTTCTAGTTGCGGAGTTTTCTAGTTGCGAAGTTTCTAGATGCAGAGTTTCTAGTTGCGGAGTTCCAAGTTGTGGAGTTTCTAGTTGTGGAGTTTCTAGTTGTGGATTTTCTAGCTGTGGAGTTTCTAGTTGCGAAGTTTTTAGTTGCGGAGTTTCTGGTTGTGGAGTTTCTAGTTGTGGAGTCTGTAGTTGTGGAGTATCTATTTGTTGGGTTTCAAGTTGTGGAGTTTCTAGTTGTGGAGTTTCTAGTTGTTGAATTTCTAGTACTTGAGTTTCTAGTTGCCGAGTTTCTAGTTGCGAAATCTCAAGTCGTGGAGTTTCTAGCTGTGGAGTTTCTAGTTGCGGAACTTCTAGTTGCGGAGTTTCTAGTTGTGGAGCTTCTAGTTCTGGGGTTCGTTGTTGTGGGGTTCGTAGTTGTGCAGTTTCTAGTTTTGGAGTCTCTAGTTGTGGAGTTTCCAGTTGTGGAGTTTCTAGCTGTGGAGTTTCTAGTTGCGGAGTTTCTAGTTGCAGAGATTCTAGTTGTTGATTTTGTAGTCGTGGAGTATATAGTTGTGGTGTTTCAAGTTGTGGAGTTTCTAGTTGCGGAGTTTCTAGTTGCAGAATTTCTAGTTCCGGAGTTTTCTAGTTGTGGAGTTCGTAGTTGTGGAGTTTCTAGTTGTGAAGTCTCTAGTTGGGGAGTTTCCAGTTGTGGAATTTCTAGCTGTGGAGTTTTCTAGTTGTGGAGATTCTAGTGGCGGAGTTTCTAGTTGCGGAGTTTCAAGTTGTGGAGTTTCTAGTTGTGGATTTTCTAGCTGTGGAGTTTCTAGTTGCGGAGTTTTTAGTTGCGGAGTTTCTGGTTGTTGAGTTTCTAGTTCTGGAGTCTGTAGTTGTGGAGTATTTATTTGTTGGGTTTCAAGTTGTGGAGTTTCTAGTTGTTTAGTTTCTAGTAGTTGAGTTTCCAGTTGCCGAGTTTCTAGTTGCAAAATCTCAAGTCGTGGAGTTTCTAGCTGTGGAGTTTCTAGTTGCGGAGTTTCTAGTTGCGGAGTTTCTAGTTGTAGATTTTGTAGTTGTGGAGCATATAGTTGTGGTGTTTCAAGTTCCGGAGTTTTCTAGTTGTGGAGTTTCTAGTGGCGGAGTTTCTAGCTGTGTAGCTTCAAGTTGTGGAGTTTCTCGTTGTGGAGTTTCTAGTTGTGTAGTTTCTAGTTGTGGAGTTTCTAGTTGTGGAGTTTTAGTTGTGGAGTTTAAAGTTGTGGAATTTATAGGTGTGGAGTTTCTAGTTGTGGAGTTTCTAGTTTTCGGGTTTCTAGTTACGGAGTTTCTAGTTGTGGAGTTTCTAGTTGTGCAGTTTCTAGTTGTGGAGCTTTTAGTTGAGGAGTCTCTAGTTGTTGAGTATCTAGTTGTGGAAGTTCTAGTTGTGGAGTTTCTTGTTGCAGAGTTTCTTGTTGCGGAGTTTCTAGTTGTGGAGTTTCTAGTTGTGGAGTTTCTGGCTGTGGAGTTTCTAGTTGTGGGGTTCGTAGTTGTGGGGTTCGTAGTTGTGGAGTTTCTAGTTGCGGAGTTTCAAGTCGTGGAGTTTCTCGTTGTGGAGTTTCTAGTTGTGGATTGTCTAGCTGTGGAGTTTCTAGTTGCGGAGTTTTTAGTTGCGGAGTTTCTTGTTGTGAAGTTTCTAGTTGTGGAGTTTCCAGTTGTGGAGTTTGTAGTTGTGGAGTATCTATTTTTTGGGTTTCAAGTTGTGGAGTTTCTAGTTGTGGAGTTTCTAGTTGTGGATTTTCTAGTTGTTGAGTTTCTAGTTGCCGAGTTTCTAGTTGCGAAGTCTCAAGTCGAGGAGTTTTTAGCTGTGGAATTTCTAGTTGCGGAGCTTCTATTTGCGGAGTTTCTAGTTGCGGAGCTTCTCTTTGTGGAATTTGTAGTTGTGGAATATATAGTTGTGGTGTTTCAAGTTGTGGAGTTTCTAGTGGCGGAGTTTCTAGTTGCAGAGTTTCTAGTTGCGGAGTATCTAGTTGTGGGCTTTCAAGTTGTGGAGTTTCTAGTTGTGGAGTTTGTAGTTGCGGAGTTTTCTAGTTGCGGAGTCTGTAGTTGTGGAGTTTCTAGTTGTGGAGTTTGTAGTTGTGGAGTATCTAGTTGTGGACTTTCAAGTTGTGAAGTTGCTAGTTGTGGAGTTTCTAGTTGCTGAGTTTTCTAGTTGCGGAGTCTGTAGTTGTGGAGCTTCTAGTTGTGGAGTTTCTAGTTGTGGATTTTCTAGCTGTGGAGTTTCTAGTTGCGGAGTTTCTAGTTGTGGTGTTCGTAGTTGTGGAGTTCGTAGTTGTGGAGTTTCTAGTTGTGGAGTCTCTAGTTGGGGAGTTTCGAGTTGTGGAGTTTCTAGCTGTGGAGTTTGTAGTTGTGGAGTATCTAGTTGTGGGCTTTCAAGTTGTGGAGTTTCTAGTTTTCGAGTTTCTAGTTACGGAGTTTCTAGTTGTGGAGCTTTTAGTTGAGGAGTCTCTAGTTGTTGAGTCTCTAGTTGTGGAAGTTCTAGTTGTGGAGTTTCTAGTTGAGGAGTCTCTAGTTGTTGAGTCTCTAGTTGTGGAAGTTCTAGGTGTGGAGTTTCTAGTTGCGGAGTTTCTTGTTGCGGAGTTTCTAGATGTGGAGTTTCTAGTTGTGGAGTTTCTGGCTGTGATGTTTATAGTTGCGGAGTTTCTAGTATCGAAGTTTCTAGTTGTGGAGTTTCTAGTTGTAGAGTTTCTAGTTGTAGAGTTTCTAGTTGCGAAGTCTCAAGTTGTGGAGTTTCTAGTTGTGGAGTTTCTAGTGGCGGAGTTTCTAGTTGCAGAGTTTCTAGTTGCGGAGTTTTCTAGTTGTGGAGTTTCTGGTTGCGGAGTTTCTAGTTGTAAAGTTTCTAGTTTTGGAGTTTGTAGTTGTGGAGTATCTAGTTGTGGGCTTTCAAGTTGTGAAGTTTCTAGTTGTGGAGTTTCTAGTTGCGGAGTTTTCTAGTCGCGGAGTCTGTAGTTGTGGAGTTTCTAGTTGTGGAATTTCTAGTTACGGAGTTTCTAGTTGTGGAGCTTTTAGTTGAGGAGTCTCTAGTTGTTGAGTCTCTAGTTGTGGAATATCTAGTTGTGGAGTTTCTAGCTGTGGAGTTTCTATTTGTGGAATTTCAAGTTGTGGAGTCTCTAGTGGCGGAGTGAGTTTCTAGTGGCGGAGTTTCTGGTTGTGGAGTTTCTAGTTGCGGAGCCAGTAGTTGTGGAGTTTCTAGTTGTGAAGTTTCTAGTGTTTGAATTTCAAGTTGCCGAGTTCTTTAGTTGCGAAGTCTCAAGTTGTGGAGTTTCTAGCTGTGAAGTTTCTAGTTGCGGAGTTTCTAGTTGCGGAGTTTCTAGTTGTGGAGTTTTTAGTTGAGGAGTCTCTAGTTGTGGAGTCTCTAGTTGTGGAGTTTCTAGTTGTGGAGTGTCTACTTGTGGAGTTTCTAGTTTTCGAGTTTCTAGTTACGGAGTTTCTAGTTGTGGAGTTTTTAGTTGTGGAGCTTTTAGTTGAGGAGTCTCTAGTTGTTGAGTCTCTAGTTGTGGAAGTTCTAGTTGTGGAGTTTCTAGTTGCGGAGTTTCTAGATGTGGATTTTCTAGTTGTTGAGTTTCTAGTTGCCGAGTTTCTAGTTGCGAAGTCTCAAGTCGAGGAGTTTTTAGCTGTGCAATTTCTAGTTGCGGAGCTTCTATTTGCGGAGTTTCTAGTTGCGGAGCTTCTAGTTGTGGAATTTGTAGTTGTGGAATATATAGTTGTGGTGTTTCAAGTTGTGGAGTTTCTAGTGGCGGAGTTTCTAGTTGCAGAGTTTCTAGTTGCGGAGTATCTAGTTGTGGGCTTTCAAGTTGTGGAGTTTCTAGTTGTGGAGTTTGTAGTTGCGGAGTTTTCTAGTTGCGGAGTCTGTAGTTGTGGAGTTTCTAGTTGTGGAGTTTGTAGTTGTGGAGTATCTAGTTGTGGACTTTCAAGTTGTGAAGTTGCTAGTTGTGGAGTTTCTAGTTGCTGAGTTTTCTAGTTGCGGAGTCTGTAGTTGTGGAGCTTCTAGTTGTGGAGTTTCTAGTTGTGGATTTTCTAGCTGTGGAGTTTCTAGTTGCGGAGTTTCTAGAGTTGGTGTTCGTAGTTGTGGAGTTCGTAGTTGTGGAGTTTCTAGTTGTGGAGTCTCTAGTTGGGGAGTTTCGAGTTGTGGAGTTTCTAGCTGTGGAGTTTGTAGTTGTGGAGTATCTAGTTGTGGGCTTTCAAGTTGTGGAGTTTCTAGTTGTGGAGTTTCTAGTTGCGGAGTTTTCTAGTCGCGGAGTCTGTAGTTGTGGAGTTTCTAGTTGTGGGATTTCTAGTTACGGAGTTTCTAGTTGTGGAGCTTTTAGTTGAGGAGTCTCTAGTTGTTGAGTCTCTAGTTGTGGAATTTCTAGTTGTGGAGTTTCTAGCTGTGGAGTTTCTATTTGTGGAATTTCAAGTTGTGGAGTCTCTAGTGGCGGAGTGAGTTTCTAGTGGCGGAGTTTCTGGTTGTGGAGTTTCTAGTTGCGGAGCCAGTAGTTGTGGAGTTTCTAGTTGTGGAGTTTCTAGTGTTTGAATTTCAAGTTGCCGAGTTCTTTAGTTGCGAAGTCTCAAGTTGTGGAGTTTCTAGCTGTGAAGTTTCTAGTTGCGGAGTTTCTAGTTGCGGAGTTTCTAGTTGTGGAGTTTTTAGTTGAGGAGTCTCTAGTTGTGGAGTCTCTAGTTGTGGAGTTTCTAGTTGTGGAGTGTCTACTTGTGGAGTTTCTAGTTTTCGAGTTTCTAGTTGTGGAGTTTCTAGTTGTGGAGTTTCTAGTTGTAGAGTTTCTAGTTGCGAAGTCTCAAGTTGTGGAGTTTCTAGTTGTGGAGTTTCTAGTTGTGGGGTTCGTAGTTGTGGGGTTCGTAGTTGTGGGGTTCGTAGTTGTGCAGTTCTAGTTGTGGAGTCTCTAGTTGAGGAGTTTCCATTTGTGTTGTTTCTAGCTGTGGAGTTTCTAGTTGCGAAGTTTCTAGATGCAGAGTTTCTAGTTGCGGAGTTTTCTAGTGGCGAAGTTTCTAGATGCAGAGTTTCTAGTTGCGGAGTTCCAAGTTGTGGAGTTTCTAGTTGTGGAGCTTCTAGTTCTGGGGTTCGTAGTTGTGGGATTCGTAGTTGTGCAGTTTCTAGTTTTGCAGTCCCTAGCTGTGGAGTTTCAAGTTGCGGAGTTTCTAGTTGCAGAGTTTCTAGTTGTGAAGTTTTCTAGTTGTGGAGATTCTAGTGGCGGAGTTTCTAGTTGCGGAGTTTCAAGTTGTGGAGTTTCTCGTTGTGGAGTTTCTAGTTGTGGATTTTCTAGCTGTGGAGTTTCTAGTTGCGAAGTTTTTAGTTGCGGAGTTTCTGGTTGTGGAGTTTCTAGTTGTGGAGTCTGTAGTTGTGGAGTATCTATTTGTTGGGTTTCAAGTTGTGGAGTTTCTAGTTGTGGAGTTTCTAGTTGTTGAATTTCTAGTAGTTGAGTTTCTAGTTGCCGAGTTTCTAGTTGCGAAATCTCAAGTCGTGGAGTTTCTAGCTGTGGAGTTTCTAGTTGCGGAACTTCTAGTTGCGGAGTTTCTAGTTGTGGAGCTTCTAGTTCTGGAGTTCGTTGTTGTGGGGTTCGTAGTTGTGCAGTTTCTAGTTTTGGAGTCTCTAGTTGTGGAGTTTCCAGTTGTGGAGTTTCTAGCTGTGGAGTTTCTAGTTGCGGAGTTTCTAGTTGCAGAGATTCTAGTTGTTGATTTTGTAGTCGTGGAGTATATAGTTGTGGTGTTTCAAGTTGTGGAGTTTCTAGTTGCGGAGTTTCTAGTTGCAGAATTTCTAGTTCCGGAGTTTTCTAGTTGTGGAGTTCGTAGTTGTGGAGTTTCTAGTTGTGAAGTCTCTAGTTGGGGAGTTTCCAGTTGTGGAATTTCTAGCTGTGGAGTTTTCTAGTTGTGGAGATTCTAGTGGCGGAGTTTCTAGTTGCGGAGTTTCAAGTTGTGGAGTTTCTAGTTGTGGATTTTCTAGCTGTGGAGTTTCTAGTTGCGGAGTTTTTAGTTGCGGAGTTTCTGGTTGTTGAGTTTCTAGTTCTGGAGTCTGTAGTTGTGGAGTATTTATTTGTTGGGTTTCAAGTTGTGGAGTTTCTAGTTGTTGAGTTTCTAGTAGTTGAGTTTCCAGTTGCCGACTTTCTAGTTGCAAAATCTCAAGTCGTGGAGTTTCTAGCTGTGGAGTTTCTAGTTGCGGAGTTTCTAGTTGCGGAGTTTCTAGTTGTAGATTTTGTAGTTGTGGAGCATATAGTTGTGGTGTTTCAAGTTCCGGAGTTTTCTAGTTGTGGAGTTTCTAGTGGCGGAGTTTCTAGCTGTGTAGCTTCAAGTTGTGGAGTTTCTCGTTGTGGAGTTTCTAGTTGTGTAGTTTCTAGTTGTGGAGTTTCTAGTTGTGGAGTTTTAGTTGTGGAGTTTAAAGTTGTGGAATTTATAGGTGTGGAGTTTCTAGTTGTGGAGTTTCTAGTTTTCGGGTTTCTAGTTACGGAGTTTCTAGTTGTGGAGTTTCTAGTTGTGCAGTTTCTAGTTGTGGAGCTTTTAGTTGAGGAGTCTCTAGTTGTTGAGTATCTAGTTGTGGAAGTTCTAGTTGTGGAGTTTCTTGTTGCGGAGTTTCTAGTTGTGGAGTTTCTAGTTGTGGAGTTTCTGGCTGTGGAGTTTCTAGTTGTGGGGTTCGTAGTTGTGGGGTTCGTAGTTGTGGAGTTTCTAGTTGCGGAGTTTCAAGTCGTGGAGTTTCTCGTTGTGGAGTTTCTAGTTGTGGATTGTCTAGCTGTGGAGTTTCTAGTTGCGGAGTTTTTAGTTGCGGATTTTCTTGTTGTGAAGTTTCTAGTTGTGGAGTTTCCAGTTGTGGAGTTTGTAGTTGTGGAGTATCTATTTGTTGGGTTTCAAGTTGTGGAGTTTCTAGTTGTGGAGTTTCTAGTTGTGGATTTTCTAGTTGTTGAGTTTCTAGTTGCCGAGTTTCTAGTTGCGAAGTCTCAAGTCGAGGAGTTTTTAGCTGTGGAATTTCTAGTTGCGGAGCTTCTATTTGCGGAGTTTCTAGTTGCGGAGCTTCTCTTTGTGGAATTTGTAGTTGTGGAATATATAGTTGTGGTGTTTCAAGTTGTGGAGTTTCTAGTGGCGGAGTTTCTAGTTGCAGAGTTTCTAGTTGCGGAGTATCTAGTTGTGGGCTTTCAAGTTGTGGAGTTTCTAGTTGTGGAGTTTGTAGTTGCGGAGTTTTCTAGTTGCGGAGTCTGTAGTTGTGGAGTTTCTAGTTGTGGAGTTTGTAGTTGTGGAGTATCTAGTTGTGGACTTTCAAGTTGTGAAGTTGCTATTTGTGGAGTTTCTAGTTGCTGAGTTTTCTAGTTGCGGAGTCTGTAGTTGTGGAGCTTCTAGTTGTGGAGTTTCTAGTTGCGGAACTTCTAGTTGCGGAGTTTCTAGTTGTGGAGCTTCTAGTTCTGGAGTTCGTTGTTGTGGGGTTCGTAGTTGTGCAGTTTCTAGTTTTGGAGTCTCTAGTTGTGGAGTTTCCAGTTGTGGAGTTTCTAGCTGTGGAGTTTCTAGTTGCGGAGTTTCTAGTTGCAGAGATTCTAGTTGTTGATTTTGTAGTCGTGGAGTATATAGTTGTGGTGTTTCAAGTTGTGGAGTTTCTAGTTGCGGAGTTTCTAGTTGCAGAATTTCTAGTTCCGGAGTTTTCTAGTTGTGGAGTTCGTAGTTGTGGAGTTTCTAGTTGTGAAGTCTCTAGTTGGGGAGTTTCCAGTTGTGGAATTTCTAGCTGTGGAGTTTTCTAGTTGTGGAGATTCTAGTGGCGGAGTTTCTAGTTGCGGAGTTTCAAGTTGTGGAGTTTCTAGTTGTGGATTTTCTAGCTGTGGAGTTTCTAGTTGCGGAGTTTTTAGTTGCGGAGTTTCTGGTTGTTGAGTTTCTAGTTCTGGAGTCTGTAGTTGTGGAGTATTTATTTGTTGGGTTTCAAGTTGTGGAGTTTCTAGTTGTTGAGTTTCTAGTAGTTGAGTTTCCAGTTGCCGACTTTCTAGTTGCAAAATCTCAAGTCGTGGAGTTTCTAGCTGTGGAGTTTCTAGTTGCGGAGTTTCTAGTTGCGGAGTTTCTAGTTGTAGATTTTGTAGTTGTGGAGCATATAGTTGTGGTGTTTCAAGTTCCGGAGTTTTCTAGTTGTGGAGTTTCTAGTGGCGGAGTTTCTAGCTGTGTAGCTTCAAGTTGTGGAGTTTCTCGTTGTGGAGTTTCTAGTTGTGTAGTTTCTAGTTGTGGAGTTTCTAGTTGTGGAGTTTTAGTTGTGGAGTTTAAAGTTGTGGAATTTATAGGTGTGGAGTTTCTAGTTGTGGAGTTTCTAGTTTTCGGGTTTCTAGTTACGGAGTTTCTAGTTGTGGAGTTTCTAGTTGTGCAGTTTCTAGTTGTGGAGCTTTTAGTTGAGGAGTCTCTAGTTGTTGAGTATCTAGTTGTGGAAGTTCTAGTTGTGGAGTTTCTTGTTGCGGAGTTTCTAGTTGTGGAGTTTCTAGTTGTGGAGTTTCTGGCTGTGGAGTTTCTAGTTGTGGGGTTCGTAGTTGTGGGGTTCGTAGTTGTGGAGTTTCTAGTTGCGGAGTTTCAAGTCGTGGAGTTTCTCGTTGTGGAGTTTCTAGTTGTGGATTGTCTAGCTGTGGAGTTTCTAGTTGCGGAGTTTTTAGTTGCGGATTTTCTTGTTGTGAAGTTTCTAGTTGTGGAGTTTCCAGTTGTGGAGTTTGTAGTTGTGGAGTATCTATTTGTTGGGTTTCAAGTTGTGGAGTTTCTAGTTGTGGAGTTTCTAGTTGTGGATTTTCTAGTTGTTGAGTTTCTAGTTGCCGAGTTTCTAGTTGCGAAGTCTCAAGTCGAGGAGTTTTTAGCTGTGGAATTTCTAGTTGCGGAGCTTCTATTTGCGGAGTTTCTAGTTGCGGAGCTTCTCTTTGTGGAATTTGTAGTTGTGGAATATATAGTTGTGGTGTTTCAAGTTGTGGAGTTTCTAGTGGCGGAGTTTCTAGTTGCAGAGTTTCTAGTTGCGGAGTATCTAGTTGTGGGCTTTCAAGTTGTGGAGTTTCTAGTTGTGGAGTTTGTAGTTGCGGAGTTTTCTAGTTGCGGAGTCTGTAGTTGTGGAGTTTCTAGTTGTGGAGTTTGTAGTTGTGGAGTATCTAGTTGTGGACTTTCAAGTTGTGAAGTTGCTATTTGTGGAGTTTCTAGTTGCTGAGTTTTCTAGTTGCGGAGTCTGTAGTTGTGGAGCTTCTAGTTGTGGAGTTTCTAGTTGTGGATTTTCTAGCTGTGGAGTTTCTAGTTGCGGAGTTTCTAGTTGTGGTGTTCGTAGTTGTGGAGTTCGTAGTTGTGGAGTTTCTAGTTGTGGAGTCTCTAGTTGGGGAGTTTCGAGTTGTGGAGTTTCTAGCTGTGGAGTTTGTAGTTGTGGAGTATCTAGTTGTGGGCTTTCAAGTTGTGGAGTTTCTAGTTTTCGAGTTTCTAGTTACGGAGTTTCTAGTTGTGGAGTTTTTAGTTGTGGAGCTTTTAGTTGAGGAGTCTCTAGTTGTTGAGTCTCTAGTTGTGGAAGTTCTAGTTGTGGAGTTTCTAGTTGAGGAGTCTCTAGTTGTTGAGTCTCTAGTTGTAGAAGTTCTAGGTGTGGAGTTTCTAGTTGTGGAGTTTCTTGTTGCGGAGTTTCTAGATGTGGAGTTTCTAGTTGTGGAGTTTCTGGCTGTGGAGTTTATAGTTGCGGAGTTTCTAGTATCGAAGTTTCTAGTTGTGGAGTTTCTAGTTGTAGAGTTTCTAGTTGTAGAGTTTCTAGTTGCGAAGTCTCAAGTTGTGGAGTTTCTAGTTGTGGAGTTTCTAGTGGCGGAGTTTCTAGTTGCAGAGTTTCTAGTTGCGGAGTTTTCTAGTTGTGGAGTTTCTGGTTGCGGAGTTTCTAGTTGTAAAGTTTCTAGTTGTGGAGTTTGTAGTTGTGGAGTATCTAGTTGTGGGCTTTCAAGTTGTGGAGTTTCTAGTTGTGGAGTTTCTAGTTGCGGAGTTTTCTAGTCGCGGAGTCTGTAGTTGTGGAGTTTCTAGTTGTGGAATTTCTAGTTACGGAGTTTCTAGTTGTGGAGCTTTTAGTTGAGGAGTCTCTAGTTGTTGAGTCTCTAGTTGTGGAATATCTAGTTGTGGAGTTTCTAGCTGTGGAGTTTCTATTTGTGGAATTTCAAGTTGTGGAGTCTCTAGTGGCGGAGTGAGTTTCTAGTGGCGGAGTTTCTGGTTGTGGAGTTTCTAGTTGCGGAGCCAGTAGTTGTGGAGTTTCTAGTTGTGGAGTTTCTAGTGTTTGAATTTCAAGTTGCCGAGTTCTTTAGTTGCGAAGTCTCAAGTTGTGGAGTTTCTAGCTGTGAAGTTTCTAGTTGCGGAGTTTCTAGTTGCGGAGTTTCTAGTTGTGGAGTTTTTAGTTGAGGAGTCTCTAGTTGTGGAGTCTCTAGTTGTGGAGTTTCTAGTTGTGGAGTGTCTACTTGTGGAGTTTCTAGTTTTCGAGTTTCTAGTTACGGAGTTTCTAGTTGTGGAGTTTTTAGTTGTGGAGCTTTTAGTTGAGGATTCTCTAGTTGTTGAGTCTCTAGTTGTGGAAGTTCTAGTTGTGGAGTTTCTAGTTGCGGAGTTTCTAGATGTGGAGTTTCTAGTTGTGGAGTTTCTGGCTGTGGAGTTTAGAGTTGCGGAGTTTCTAGTATCGGAGTTTCTAGTTGTGGAGTTTCTAGTTGTGGAGTGTCTACTTGTGGAGTTTCTAGTTTTCGAGTTTCTAGTTACGGAGTTTCTAGTTGTGGAGTTTTTAGTTGTGGAGCTTTTAGTTGAGGAGTCTCTAGTTGTTGAGTCTCTAGTTGTGGAAGTTCTAGTTGTGGAGTTTCTAGTTGCGGAGTTTCTAGATGTGGATTTTCTAGTTGTTGAGTTTCTAGTTGCCGAGTTTCTAGTTGCGAAGTCTCAAGTCGAGGAGTTTTTAGCTGTGCAATTTCTAGTTGCGGAGCTTCTATTTGCGGAGTTTCTAGTTGCGGAGCTTCTAGTTGTGGAATTTGTAGTTGTGGAATATATAGTTGTGGTGTTTTGAAGTTGTGGAGTTTCTAGTGGCGGAGTTTCTAGTTGCAGAGTTTCTAGTTGCGGAGTATCTAGTTGTGGGCTTTCAAGTTGTGGAGTTTCTAGTTGTGGAGTTTGTAGTTGCGGAGTTTTCTAGTTGCGGAGTCTGTAGTTGTGGAGTTTCTAGTTGTGGAGTTTGTAGTTGTGGAGTATCTAGTTGTGGACTTTCAAGTTGTGAAGTTGCTAGTTGTGGAGTTTCTAGTTGCTGAGTTTTCTAGTTGCGGAGTCTGTAGTTGTGGAGCTTCTAGTTGTGGAGTTTCTAGTTGTGGATTTTCTAGCTGTGGAGTTTCTAGTTGCGGAGTTTCTAGAGTTGGTGTTCGTAGTTGTGGAGTTCGTAGTTGTGGAGTTTCTAGTTGTGGAGTCTCTAGTTGGGGAGTTTCGAGTTGTGGAGTTTCTAGCTGTGGAGTTTGTAGTTGTGGAGTATCTAGTTGTGGGCTTTCAAGTTGTGGAGTTTCTAGTTGTGGAGTTTCTAGTTGCGGAGTTTTCTAGTCGCGGAGTCTGTAGTTGTGGAGTTTCTAGTTGTGGGATTTCTAGTTACGGAGTTTCTAGTTGTGGAGCTTTTAGTTGAGGAGTCTCTAGTTGTTGAGTCTCTAGTTGTGGAATTTCTAGTTGTGGAGTTTCTAGCTGTGGAGTTTCTATTTGTGGAATTTCAAGTTGTGGAGTCTCTAGTGGCGGAGTGAGTTTCTAGTGGCGGAGTTTCTGGTTGTGGAGTTTCTAGTTGCGGAGCCAGTAGTTGTGGAGTTTCTAGTTGTGGAGTTTCTAGTGTTTGAATTTCAAGTTGCCGAGTTCTTTAGTTGCGAAGTCTCTAGTTGTGGAGTTTCTAGTTGTGGAGTGTCTACTTGTGGAGTTTCTAGTTTTCGAGTTTCTAGTTGTGGAGTTTCTAGTTGTGGAGTTTCTAGTTGTAGAGTTTCTAGTTGCGAAGTCTCAAGTTGTGGAGTTTCTAGTTGTGGAGTTTCTAGTTGTGGGGTTCGTAGTTGTGGGGTTCGTAGTTGTGGGGTTCGTAGTTGTGCAGTTCTAGTTGTGGAGTCTCTAGTTGAGGAGTTTCCATTTGTGTTGTTTCTAGCTGTGGAGTTTCTAGTTGCGAAGTTTCTAGATGCAGAGTTTCTAGTTGCGGAGTTTTCTAGTGGCGAAGTTTCTAGATGCAGAGTTTCTAGTTGCGGAGTTCCAAGTTGTGGAGTTTCTAGTTGTGGAGCTTCTAGTTCTGGGGTTCGTAGTTGTGGGATTCGTAGTTGTGCAGTTTCTAGTTTTGCAGTCCCTAGTTGTGGAGTTTCTAGCTGTGGAGTTTCAAGTTGCGGAGTTTCTAGTTGCAGAGTTTCTAGTTGTGAAGTTTTCTAGTTGTGGAGATTCTAGTGGCGGAGTTTCTAGTTGCGGAGTTTCAAGTTGTGGAGTTTCTCGTTGTGGAGTTTCTAGTTGTGAATTTTCTAGCTGTGGAGTTTCTAGTTGCGAAGTTTTTAGTTGCGGAGTTTCTGGTTGTGGAGTTTCTAGTTGTGGAGTCTGTAGTTGTGGAGTATCTATTTGTTGGGTTTCAAGTTGTGGAGTTTCTAGTTGTGGAGTTTCTAGTTGTTGAATTTCTAGTAGTTGAGTTTCTAGTTGCCGAGTTTCTAGTTGCGAAATCTCAAGTCGTGGAGTTTCTAGCTGTGGAGTTTCTAGTTGCGGAACTTCTAGTTGCGGAGTTTCTAGTTGTGGAGCTTCTAGTTCTGGAGTTCGTTGTTGTGGGGTTCGTAGTTGTGCAGTTTCTAGTTTTGGAGTCTCTAGTTGTGGAGTTTCCAGTTGTGGAGTTTCTAGCTGTGGAGTTTCTAGTTGCGGAGTTTCTAGTTGCAGAGATTCTAGTTGTTGATTTTGTAGTCGTGGAGTATATAGTTGTGGTGTTTCAAGTTGTGGAGTTTCTAGTTGCGGAGTTTCTAGTTGCGGAATTTCTAGTTCCGGAGTTTTCTAGTTGTGGAGTTCGTAGTTGTGGAGTTTCTAGTTGTGAAGTCTCTAGTTGGGGAGTTTCCAGTTGTGGAATTTCTAGCTGTGGAGTTTTCTAGTTGTGGAGATTCTAGTGGCGGAGTTTCTAGTTGCGGAGTTTCAAGTTGTGGAGTTTCTAGTTGTGGATTTTCTAGCTGTGGAGTTTCTAGTTGCGGAGTTTTTAGTTGCGGAGTTTCTGGTTGTTGAGTTTCTAGTTCTGGAGTCTGTAGTTGTGGAGTATTTATTTGTTGGGTTTCAAGTTGTGGAGTTTCTAGTTGTTGAGTTTCTAGTAGTTGAGTTTCCAGTTGCCGACTTTCTAGTTGCAAAATCTCAAGTCGTGGAGTTTCTAGCTGTGGAGTTTCTAGTTGCGGAGTTTCTAGTTGCGGAGTTTCTAGTTGTAGATTTTGTAGTTGTGGAGCATATAGTTGTGGTGTTTCAAGTTCCGGAGTTTTCTAGTTGTGGAGTTTCTAGTGGCGGAGTTTCTAGCTGTGTAGCTTCAAGTTGTGGAGTTTCTCGTTGTGGAGTTTCTAGTTGTGTAGTTTCTAGTTGTGGAGTTTCTAGTTGTGGAGTTTTAGTTGTGGAGTTTAAAGTTGTGGAATTTATAGGTGTGGAGTTTCTAGTTGTGGAGTTTCTAGTTTTCGGGTTTCTAGTTACGGAGTTTCTAGTTGTGGAGTTTCTAGTTGTGCAGTTTCTAGTTGTGGAGCTTTTAGTTGAGGAGTCTCTAGTTGTTGAGTATCTAGTTGTGGAAGTTCTAGTTGTGGAGTTTCTTGTTGCGGAGTTTCTAGTTGTGGAGTTTCTAGTTGTGGAGTTTCTGGCTGTGGAGTTTCTAGTTGTGGGGTTCGTAGTTGTGGGGTTCGTAGTTGTGGAGTTTCTAGTTGCGGAGTTTCAAGTCGTGGAGTTTCTCGTTGTGGAGTTTCTAGTTGTGGATTGTCTAGCTGTGGAGTTTCTAGTTGCGGAGTTTTTAGTTGCGGATTTTCTTGTTGTGAAGTTTCTAGTTGTGGAGTTTCCAGTTGTGGAGTTTGTAGTTGTGGAGTATCTATTTGTTGGGTTTCAAGTTGTGGAGTTTCTAGTTGTGGAGTTTCTAGTTGTGGATTTTCTAGTTGTTGAGTTTCTAGTTGCCGAGTTTCTAGTTGCGAAGTCTCAAGTCGAGGAGTTTTTAGCTGTGGAATTTCTAGTTGCGGAGCTTCTATTTGCGGAGTTTCTAGTTGCGGAGCTTCTCTTTGTGGAATTTGTAGTTGTGGAATATATAGTTGTGGTGTTTCAAGTTGTGGAGTTTCTAGTGGCGGAGTTTCTAGTTGCAGAGTTTCTAGTTGCGGAGTATCTAGTTGTGGGCTTTCAAGTTGTGGAGTTTCTAGTTGTGGAGTTTGTAGTTGCGGAGTTTTCTAGTTGCGGAGTCTGTAGTTGTGGAGTTTCTAGTTGTGGAGTTTGTAGTTGTGGAGTATCTAGTTGTGGACTTTCAAGTTGTGAAGTTGCTATTTGTGGAGTTTCTAGTTGCTGAGTTTTCTAGTTGCGGAGTCTGTAGTTGTGGAGCTTCTAGTTGTGGAGTTTCTAGTTGTGGATTTTCTAGCTGTGGAGTTTCTAGTTGCGGAGTTTCTAGTTGTGGTGTTCGTAGTTGTGGAGTTCGTAGTTGTGGAGTTTCTAGTTGTGGAGTCTCTAGTTGGGGAGTTTCGAGTTGTGGAGTTTCTAGCTGTGGAGTTTGTAGCTGTGGAGTATCTAGTTGTGGGCTTTCAAGTTGTGGAGTTTCTAGTTTTCGAGTTTCTAGTTACGGAGTTTCTAGTTGTGGAGTTTTTAGTTGTGGAGCTTTTAGTTGAGGAGTCTCTAGTTGTTGAGTCTCTAGTTGTGGAAGTTCTAGTTGTGGAGTTTCTAGTTGAGGAGTCTCTAGTTGTTGAGTCTCTAGTTGTAGAAGTTCTAGGTGTGGAGTTTCTAGTTGTGGAGTTTCTTGTTGCGGAGTTTCTAGATGTGGAGTTTCTAGTTGTGGAGTTTCTGGCTGTGGAGTTTATAGTTGCGGAGTTTCTAGTATCGAAGTTTCTAGTTGTGGAGTTTCTAGTTGTAGAGTTTCTAGTTGTAGAGTTTCTAGTTGCGAAGTCTCAAGTTGTGGAGTTTCTAGTTGTGGAGTTTCTAGTGGCGGAGTTTCTAGTTGCAGAGTTTCTAGTTGCGGAGTTTTCTAGTTGTGGAGTTTCTGGTTGCGGAGTTTCTAGTTGTAAAGTTTCTAGTTGTGGAGTTTGTAGTTGTGGAGTATCTAGTTGTGGGCTTTCAAGTTGTGGAGTTTCTAGTTGTGGAGTTTCTAGTTGCGGAGTTTTCTAGTCGCGGAGTCTGTAGTTGTGGAGTTTCTAGTTGTGGAATTTCTAGTTACGGAGTTTCTAGTTGTGGAGCTTTTAGTTGAGGAGTCTCTAGTTGTTGAGTCTCTAGTTGTGGAATATCTAGTTGTGGAGTTTCTAGCTGTGGAGTTTCTATTTGTGGAATTTCAAGTTGTGGAGTCTCTAGTGGCGGAGTGAGTTTCTAGTGGCGGAGTTTCTGGTTGTGGAGTTTCTAGTTGCGGAGCCAGTAGTTGTGGAGTTTCTAGTTGTGGAGTTTCTAGTGTTTGAATTTCAAGTTGCCGAGTTCTTTAGTTGCGAAGTCTCAAGTTGTGGAGTTTCTAGCTGTGAAGTTTCTAGTTGCGGAGTTTCTAGTTGCGGAGTTTCTAGTTGTGGAGTTTTTAGTTGAGGAGTCTCTAGTTGTGGAGTCTCTAGTTGTGGAGTTTCTAGTTGTGGAGTGTCTACTTGTGGAGTTTCTAGTTTTCGAGTTTCTAGTTACGGAGTTTCTAGTTGTGGAGTTTTTAGTTGTGGAGCTTTTAGTTGAGGAGTCTCTAGTTGTTGAGTCTCTAGTTGTGGAAGTTCTAGTTGTGGAGTTTCTAGTTGCGGAGTTTCTAGATGTGGAGTTTCTAGTTGTGGAGTTTCTGGCTGTGGAGTTTGGAGTTGCGGAGTTTCTAGTATCGGAGTTTCTAGTTGTGGAGTTTCTAGTTGTGGAGTTTCTAGTTGTAGAGTTTCTAGTTGCGAAGTCTCAAGTTGTGGAGTTTCTAGTTGTGGAGTTTCAAGTTGTGGGGTTCGTAGTTGTGGGGTTCGTAGTTGTGGGGTTCGTAGTTGTGCAGTTCTAGTTGTGGAGTCTCTAGTTGAGGAGTTTCCATTTGTGTTGTTTCTAGCTGTGGAGTTTCTTGTTGCGAAGTTTCTAGATGCAGAGTTTCTAGTTGCGGAGTTTTCTAGTTGTGGAGATTGTAGTGGCGGAGTTTCTAGTTGCGGAGTTCCAAGTTGTGGAGTTTCTAGTTGTGGAGCTTCTAGTTCTGGGGTTCGTAGTTGTGGGATTCGTAGTTGTGCAGTTTCTAGTTTTGCAGTCCCTAGTTGTGGAGTTTCCAGTTGTGGAGTTTCTAGCTGTGGAGTTTCTAGTTGCGGAGTTTCTAGTTGCAGAGTTTCTAGTTGTGAAGTTTTCTAGTTGTGGAGATTCTAGTGGCGGAGTTTCTAGTTGCGGAGTTTCTAGCTGTGTAGCTTCAAGTTGTGGAGTTTCTCGTTGTGGAGTTTCTAGTTGTGTAGTTTCTAGTTGTGGAGTTTCTAGTTGTGGAGTTTTAGTTGTGGAGTTTAAAGTTGTGGAATTTATAGGTGTGGAGTTTCTAGTTGTGGAGTTTCTAGTTTTCGGGTTTCTAGTTACGGAGTTTCTAGTTGTGGAGTTTCTAGTTGTGCAGTTTCTAGTTGTGGAGCTTTTAGTTGAGGAGTCTCTAGTTGTTGAGTATCTAGTTGTGGAAGTTCTAGTTGTGGAGTTTCTTGTTGCGGAGTTTCTAGTTGTGGAGTTTCTAGTTGTGGAGTTTCTGGCTGTGGAGTTTCTAGTTGTGGGGTTCGTAGTTGTGGGGTTCGTAGTTGTGGAGTTTCTAGTTGCGGAGTTTCAAGTCGTGGAGTTTCTCGTTGTGGAGTTTCTAGTTGTGGATTGTCTAGCTGTGGAGTTTCTAGTTGCGGAGTTTTTAGTTGCGGATTTTCTTGTTGTGAAGTTTCTAGTTGTGGAGTTTCCAGTTGTGGAGTTTGTAGTTGTGGAGTATCTATTTGTTGGGTTTCAAGTTGTGGAGTTTCTAGTTGTGGAGTTTCTAGTTGTGGATTTTCTAGTTGTTGAGTTTCTAGTTGCCGAGTTTCTAGTTGCGAAGTCTCAAGTCGAGGAGTTTTTAGCTGTGGAATTTCTAGTTGCGGAGCTTCTATTTGCGGAGTTTCTAGTTGCGGAGCTTCTCTTTGTGGAATTTGTAGTTGTGGAATATATAGTTGTGGTGTTTCAAGTTGTGGAGTTTCTAGTGGCGGAGTTTCTAGTTGCAGAGTTTCTAGTTGCGGAGTATCTAGTTGTGGGCTTTCAAGTTGTGGAGTTTCTAGTTGTGGAGTTTGTAGTTGCGGAGTTTTCTAGTTGCGGAGTCTGTAGTTGTGGAGTTTCTAGTTGTGGAGTTTGTAGTTGTGGAGTATCTAGTTGTGGACTTTCAAGTTGTGAAGTTGCTATTTGTGGAGTTTCTAGTTGCTGAGTTTTCTAGTTGCGGAGTCTGTAGTTGTGGAGCTTCTAGTTGTGGAGTTTCTAGTTGTGGATTTTCTAGCTGTGGAGTTTCTAGTTGCGGAGTTTCTAGTTGTGGTGTTCGTAGTTGTGGAGTTCGTAGTTGTGGAGTTTCTAGTTGTGGAGTCTCTAGTTGGGGAGTTTCGAGTTGTGGAGTTTCTAGCTGTGGAGTTTGTAGTTGTGGAGTATCTAGTTGTGGGCTTTCAAGTTGTGGAGTTTCTAGTTTTCGAGTTTCTAGTTACGGAGTTTCTAGTTGTGGAGTTTTTAGTTGTGGAGCTTTTAGTTGAGGAGTCTCTAGTTGTTGAGTCTCTAGTTGTGGAAGTTCTAGTTGTGGAGTTTCTAGTTGAGGAGTCTCTAGTTGTTGAGTCTCTAGTTGTAGAAGTTCTAGGTGTGGAGTTTCTAGTTGTGGAGTTTCTTGTTGCGGAGTTTCTAGATGTGGAGTTTCTAGTTGTGGAGTTTCTGGCTGTGGAGTTTATAGTTGCGGAGTTTCTAGTATCGAAGTTTCTAGTTGTGGAGTTTCTAGTTGTAGAGTTTCTAGTTGTAGAGTTTCTAGTTGCGAAGTCTCAAGTTGTGGAGTTTCTAGTTGTGGAGTTTCTAGTGGCGGAGTTTCTAGTTGCAGAGTTTCTAGTTGCGGAGTTTTCTAGTTGTGGAGTTTCTGGTTGCGGAGTTTCTAGTTGTAAAGTTTCTAGTTGTGGAGTTTGTAGTTGTGGAGTATCTAGTTGTGGGCTTTCAAGTTGTGGAGTTTCTAGTTGTGGAGTTTCTAGTTGCGGAGTTTTCTAGTCGCGGAGTCTGTAGTTGTGGAGTTTCTAGTTGTGGAATTTCTAGTTACGGAGTTTCTAGTTGTGGAGCTTTTAGTTGAGGAGTCTCTAGTTGTTGAGTCTCTAGTTGTGGAATATCTAGTTGTGGAGTTTCTAGCTGTGGAGTTTCTATTTGTGGAATTTCAAGTTGTGGAGTCTCTAGTGGCGGAGTGAGTTTCTAGTGGCGGAGTTTCTGGTTGTGGAGTTTCTAGTTGCGGAGCCAGTAGTTGTGGAGTTTCTAGTTGTGGAGTTTCTAGTGTTTGAATTTCAAGTTGCCGAGTTCTTTAGTTGCGAAGTCTCAAGTTGTGGAGTTTCTAGCTGTGAAGTTTCTAGTTGCGGAGTTTCTAGTTGCGGAGTTTCTAGTTGTGGAGTTTTTAGTTGAGGAGTCTCTAGTTGTGGAGTCTCTAGTTGTGGAGTTTCTAGTTGTGGAGTGTCTACTTGTGGAGTTTCTAGTTTTCGAGTTTCTAGTTACGGAGTTTCTAGTTGTGGAGTTTTTAGTTGTGGAGCTTTTAGTTGAGGAGTCTCTAGTTGTTGAGTCTCTAGTTGTGGAAGTTCTAGTTGTGGAGTTTCTAGTTGCGGAGTTTCTAGATGTGGAATTTCTAGTTGTGGAGTTTCTGGCTGTGGAGTTTAGAGTTGCGGAGTTTCTAGTATCGGAGTTTCTAGTTGTGGAGTTTCTAGTTGTGGAGTTTCTAGTTGTAGAGTTTCTAGTTGCGAAGTCTCAAGTTGTGGAGTTTCTAGTTGTGGAGTTTCAAGTTGTGGGGTTCGTAGTTGTGGGGTTCGTAGTTGTGGGGTTCGTAGTTGTGCAGTTCTAGTTGTGGAGTCTCTAGTTGAGGAGTTTCCATTTGTGTTGTTTCTAGCTGTGGAGTTTCTTGTTGCGAAGTTTCTAGATGCAGAGTTTCTAGTTGCGGAGTTTTCTAGTTGTGGAGATTGTAGTGGCGGAGTTTCTAGTTGCGGAGTTCCAAGTTGTGGAGTTTCTAGTTGTGGAGCTTCTAGTTCTGGGGTTCGTAGTTGTGGGATTCGTAGTTGTGCAGTTTCTAGTTTTGCAGTCCCTAGTTGTGGAGTTTCCAGTTGTGGAGTTTCTAGCTGTGGAGTTTCTAGTTGCGGAGTTTCTAGTTGCAGAGTTTCTAGTTGTGAAGTTTTTAGTTGCGGAGTTTCTGGTTGTGGAGTTTCTAGTTGTGGAGTCTGTAGTTGTGGAGTATCTATTTGTTGGGTTTCAAGTTGTGGAGTTTCTAGTTGTGGAGTTTCTAGTTGTTGAATTTCTAGTAGTTGAGTTTCTAGTTGCCGAGTTTCTAGTTGCGAAATCTCAAGTCGTGGAGTTTCTAGCTGTGGAGTTTCTAGTTGCGGAACTTCTAGTTGCGGAGTTTCTAGTTGTGGAGCTTCTAGTTCTGGGGTTCGTTGTTGTGGGGTTCGTAGTTGTGCAGTTTCTAGTTTTGGAGTCTCTAGTTGTGGAGTTTCCAGTTGTGGAGTTTCTAGCTGTGGAGTTTCTAGTTGCGGAGTTTCTAGTTGCAGAGATTCTAGTTGTTGATTTTGTAGTCGTGGAGTATATAGTTGTGGTGTTTCAAGTTGTGGAGTTTCTAGTTGCGGAGTTTCTAGTTGCAGAGTTTCTAGTTCCGGAGTTTTCTAGTTGTGGAGTTCGTAGTTGTGGAGTTTCTAGTTGTGAAGTCTCTAGTTGGGGAGTTTCCAGTTGTGGAATTTCTAGCTGTGGAGTTTTCTAGTTGTGGAGATTCTAGTGGCGGAGTTTCTAGTTGCGGAGTTTCAAGTTGTGGAGTTTCTAGTTGTGGATTTTCTAGCTGTGGAGTTTCTAGTTGCGGAGTTTTTAGTTGCGGAGTTTCTGGTTGTTGAGTTTCTAGTTCTGGAGTCTGTAGTTGTGGAGTATTTATTTGTTGGGTTTCAAGTTGTGGAGTTTCTAGTTGTTGAGTTTCTAGTAGTTGAGTTTCCAGTTGCCGAGTTTCTAGTTGCAAAATCTCAAGTCGTGGAGTTTCTAGCTGTGGAGTTTCTAGTTGCGGAGTTTCTAGTTGCGGAGTTTCTAGTTGTAGATTTTGTAGTTGTGGAGTATATAGTTGTGGTGTTTCAAGTTCCGGAGTTTTCTAGTTGTGGAGTTTCTAGTGGCGGAGTTTCTAGCTGTGTAGCTTCAAGTTGTGGAGTTTCTCGTTGTGGAGTTTCTAGTTGTGTAGTTTGTAGTTGTGGAGTATCTAGTTGTAGACTTTCAAGTTGTGGAGTTTCTAGTTGTGGAGTTTCTAGTTGTGGAGTTTCTAGTTGTTAATTTTCTAGCTGTGGAGTTTCTATTTGCGGAGTTTCTAGTTGCAGAGTTTCTAGTTGCGGATTTTCTAGCTGTGGAATTTCTGCTTGCAGAGTTTTTAGTTGCGGTGTTTCTAGTTGTGGAGTTTCTAGTTGTTGAGTTTCTAGTTGCCGAGTTCTTTAGTTGCGAAGTCTCAAGTTGTAGAGTTTCTAGCTGTGGAGTTTCTAGTTGCGGAGTTTCTAGTTGCGGAGTTTCTAGTTGTGGATTTTTTAGTTGTGGAGTCTCTAGTTGTGGAGTTTCTAGTTGTGGAGTGTCTACTTGTGGAGTTTCTAGTTGTGGAGTTTCTATTTGTAGTTTTTAGTTTTCGAGTTTGTAGTTGTAGATTTTCTAGTTGCAGAGTTCCTAGTTTTGGAGTATCTAGTTGCGGAGTCTCTAATTGTGCAGTCTCTAGTTTTGGAGTCTCTATTTGTGGTGTTTCTGGTTGTGGAGTTTATAGTTGTGGAATTTCTAACTGTGGAGATTCTAGTTGCGGAGTTTCTAGTTGCAGAGTTTCTAGTTGTGGAGTTTCTAGTTGTGGAGTTTTAGTTGTGGAGTTTAAAGTTGTGGAATTTATAGGTGTGGAGTTTCTAGTTGTGGAGTTTCTAGTTTTCGGGTTTCTAGTTACGGAGTTTCTAGTTGTGGAGTTTCTAGTTGTGCAGTTTCTAGTTGTGGCGCTTTTAGTTGAGGAGTCTCTAGTTGTTGAGTATCTAGTTGTGGAAGTTCTAGTTGTGGAGTTTCTTGTTGCAGAGTTTCTTGTTGCGGAGTTTCTAGTTGTGGAGTTTCTAGTTGTGGAGTTTCTGGCTGTGGAGTTTCTAGTTGCAGAGTTTCTAGTTATGGAGTTTCTAGTTGTGAGGTTCGTAGTTGTGGAGTTTCTAATTGTCGAGTTTCTAGTTGTGGAGTCTCTAGTTGTGGAGTTTCTAGTTGTGGGGTTCGTAGTTGTGGGGTTCGTAGTTGTGGAGATTCTAGTGGCGGAGTTTCTAGTTGCGGAGTTTCAAGTTGTGGAGTTTCTCGTTGTGGAGTTTCTAGTTGTGGATTTTCTAGCTGTGGAGTTTCTAGTTGCGAAGTTTTTAGTTGCGGAGTTTCTGGTTGTGGAGTTTCTAGTTGTGGAGTCTGTAGTTGTGGAGTATCTATTTGTTGGGTTTCAAGTTGTGGAGTTTCTAGTTGTGGAGTTTCTAGTTGTTGAATTTCTAGTAGTTGAGTTTCTAGTTGCCGAGTTTCTAGTTGCGAAATCTCAAGTCGTGGAGTTTCTAGCTGTGGAGTTTCTAGTTGCGGAACTTCTAGTTGCGGAGTTTCTAGTTGTGGAGCTTCTAGTTCTGGGGTTCGTTGTTGTGGGGTTCGTAGTTGTGCAGTTTCTAGTTTTGGAGTCTCTAGTTGTGGAGTTTCCAGTTGTGGAGTTTCTAGCTGTGGAGTTTCTAGTTGCGGAGTTTCTAGTTGCAGAGATTCTAGTTGTTGATTTTGTAGTCGTGGAGTATATAGTTGTGGTGTTTCAAGTAGTGGAGTTTCTAGTTGCGGAGTTTCTAGTTGCAGAGTTTCTAGTTCCGGAGTTTTCTAGTTGTGGAGTTCGTAGTTGTGGAGTTTCTAGTTGTGAAGTCTCTAGTTGGGGAGTTTCCAGTTGTGGAATTTCTAGCTGTGGAGTTTTCTAGTTGTGGAGATTCTAGTGGCGGAGTTTCTAGTTGCGGAGTTTCAAGTTGTGGAGTTTCTAGTTGTGGATTTTCTAGCTGTGGAGTTTCTAGTTGCGGAGTTTTTAGTTGCGGAGTTTCTGGTTGTTGAGTTTCTAGTTCTGGAGTCTGTAGTTGTGGAGTATTTATTTGTTGGGTTTCAAGTTGTGGAGTTTCTAGTTGTTGAGTTTCTAGTAGTTGAGTTTCCAGTTGCCGAGTTTCTAGTTGCAAAATCTCAAGTCGTGGAGTTTCTAGCTGTGGAGTTTCTAGTTGCGGAGTTTCTAGTTGCGGAGTTTCTAGTTGTAGATTTTGTAGTTGTGGAGTATATAGTTGTGGTGTTTCAAGTTCCGGAGTTTTCTAGTTGTGGAGTTTCTAGTGGCGGAGTTTCTAGCTGTGTAGCTTCAAGTTGTGGAGTTTCTCGTTGTGGAGTTTCTAGTTGTGTAGTTTGTAGTTGTGGAGTATCTAGTTGTGGACTTTCAAGTTGTGGAGTTTCTAGTTGTGGAGTTTCTAGTTGTGGAGTTTCTAGTTGTTAATTTTCTAGCTGTGGAGTTTCTATTTGCGGAGTTTCTAGTTGCAGAGTTTCTAGTTGCGGATTTTCTAGCTGTGGAATTTCTGCTTGCAGAGTTTTTAGTTGCGGTGTTTCTAGTTGTGGAGTTTCTAGTTGTTGAGTTTCTAGTTGCCGAGTTCTTTAGTTGCGAAGTCTCAAGTTGTAGAGTTTCTAGCTGTGGAGTTTCTAGTTGCGGAGTTTCTAGTTGCGGAGTTTCTAGTTGTGGATTTTTTAGTTGTGGAGTCTCTAGTTGTGGAGTTTCTAGTTGTGGAGTGTCTACTTGTGGAGTTTCTAGTTGTGGAGTTTCTATTTGTAGTTTTTAGTTTTCGAGTTTGTAGTTGTAGATTTTCTAGTTGCAGAGTTCCTAGTTTTGGAGTATCTAGTTGCGGAGTCTCTAATTGTGCAGTCTCTAGTTTTGGAGTCTCTATTTGTGGTGTTTCTGGTTGTGGAGTTTATAGTTGTGGAATTTCTAACTGTGGAGATTCTAGTTGCGGAGTTTCTAGTTGCAGAGTTTCTAGTTGTGGAGTTTCTAGTTGTGGAGTTTTAGTTGTGGAGTTTAAAGTTGTGGAATTTATAGGTGTGGAGTTTCTAGTTGTGGAGTTTCTAGTTTTCGGGTTTCTAGTTACGGAGTTTCTAGTTGTGGAGTTTCTAGTTGTGCAGTTTCTAGTTGTGGCGCTTTTAGTTGAGGAGTCTCTAGTTGTTGAGTATCTAGTTGTGGAAGTTCTAGTTGTGGAGTTTCTTGTTGCAGAGTTTCTTGTTGCGGAGTTTCTAGTTGTGGAGTTTCTAGTTGTGGAGTTTCTGGCTGTGGAGTTTCTAGTTGCAGAGTTTCTAGTTATGGAGTTTCTAGTTGTGAGGTTCGTAGTTGTGGAGTTTCTAATTGTCGAGTTTCTAGTTGTGGAGTCTCTAGTTGTGGAGTTTCTAGTTGTGGGGTTCGTAGTTGTGGGGTTCGTAGTTGTGGAGTTTCTAGTTGCGGAGTTTCAAGTCGTGGAGTTTCTCGTTGTGGAGTTTCTAGTTGTGGATTGTCTAGCTGTGGAGTTTCTAGTTGCGGAGTTTTTAGTTGCGGAGTTTCTTGTTGTGAAGTTTCTAGTTGTGGAGTTTCCAGTTGTGGAGTTTGTAGTTGTGGAGTATCTATTTGTTGGGTTTCAAGTTGTGGAGTTTCTAGTTGTGGAGTTTCTAGTTGTGGATTTTCTAGTTGTTGAGTTTCTAGTTGCCGAGTTTCTAGTTGCGAAGTCTCAAGTCGAGGAGTTTTTAGCTGTGGAATTTCTAGTTGCGGAGCTTCTATTTGCGGAGTTTCTAGTTGCGGAGCTTCTAGTTGTGGAATTTGTAGTTGTGGAATATATAGTTGTGGTGTTTCAAGTTGTGGAGTTTCTAGTGGCGGAGTTTCTAGTTGCAGAGTTTCTAGTTGCGGAGTATCTAGTTGTGGGCTTTCAAGTTGTGGAGTTTCTAGTTGTGGAGTTTGTAGTTGCGGAGTTTTTTAGTTGCGGAGTCTGTAGTTGTGGAGCTTCTAGTTGTGGAGTTTCTAGTTGTGGATTTTCTAGCTGTGGAGTTTCTAGTTGCGGAGTTTCTAGTTGTGGTGTTCGTAGTTGTGGAGTTCGTAGTTGTGGAGTTTCTAGTTGTGGAGTCTCTAGTTGGGGAGTTTCGAGTTGTGGAGTTTCTAGCTGTGGAGTTTTTCGTCGCGGAGTTTCTAGTTGCTGAGTTTCTAGTAGCGGAGTTTGCTAGTTGTGGAGATTCTAGTGGCGGAGTTTCTAGTTGCGGAGTTTCAAGTTGTGGAGTTTCTAGTTGTGGATTTTCTAGCTGTGGAGTTTCTAGTTGCGGAGTTTTTAGTTGCGGAGTTTCTGGTTGTGGAGTTTCTAGTTCTGGAGTCTGTAGTTGTGGAGTATCTATTTGTTGGATTTCAAGTTGTGGAGTTTCTAGTTGTGGAGTTTCTAGTTGTTGAGTTTCTAGTAGTTGAGTTTCTAGTTGCGAAATCTCAAGTCGTGGAGTTTCTAGCTGTGGAGTTTCTAGTTGCGGAGTTTCTAGTTGCGGAGTTTCTAGTTGTGGATTTTGTAGTTGTGGAATATATAGATGTGGTGTTTCAAGTTGTGGAGTTTCTAGTTGCGGAGTTTCTAGTTGCAGAGTTTCTAGTTCCGGAGTTTTCTAGTTGTGGAGTTTCTAGTTGCGGAGTTTCTAGTTGTGGAGCTTCAAGTTGTGGAGTTTCTCGTTGTGGAGTTTCTAGTTGTGGAGTTTTTAGTTGTGGAGTATCTAGTTGTGGACTTTCAAGTTGTGGAGTTTCTAGTTGTGGAGTTTCTAGTTGTTAATTTTCTAGCTGTGGAGTTTCTATTTGCGGAGTTTCTAGTTGCAGAGTTTCTAGTTGTGGATTTTCTAGCTGTGTAATTTCTGGTTGCAGAGTTTTTAGTGGCGGTGTTTATAGTTGTGGAGTTTCTAGTTGTTGAGTTTCTAGTTGCCAATTTTTTTTAGTTGCGAACTCTCAAGTTGTAGAGTTTCTAGCTGTGGAGTTTCTAGTTGCGGATTTTCTAGTTGCGGAGTTTCTAGTTGTGGAGTTTTTAGTTGTGGAGTCTCTAGTTGTGGAGTTTCTAGCTGTGGAGTTTCTATTTGAGGAGTTTCTAGTTGCAGAGTTTCTAGTTGTGGATTTTCTAGCTGTGGAATTTCTGCTTGCAGAGTTTTCAGTTGCGGTGTTTCTAGTTGTGGAGTTTCTAGTTGTTTAGTTTCTAGTTGCCGAGTTCTTTAGTTGCGAAGTCTCAAGTTGTAGAGTTTCTAGCTGTGGAGTTTCTAGTTGCGGAGTTTCTAGTTGCGGAGTTTCTAGTTGTGGAGTTTCTAGTTGTGGAGTTTCTATTTGTAGTTTTTAGTTTTCGAGTTTGTAGTTGTAGATTTTCTAGTTGCAGAGTTCCTAGTTTTGGAGTATCTAGTTGCGGAGTCTCTAATTGTGCAGTCTCTAGTTTTGGAGTCTCTAGTTGTGGAGTTTCTGGTTGTGGAGTTTATAGTTGTGGAATTTCTAACTGTGGAGATTCTAAATGCGGAGTTTCTAGTTGCAGAGTTTCTAGTTGTGGAGTTTCTAGTTGTGGAGTTTCTAGTTGCCGAGTTCTTTAGTTGCGAAGTCTCAAGTTGTAGAGTTTCTAGCTGTGGAGTTTCTAGTTGCGGAGTTTCTAGTTGCGGAGTTTCTAGTTGTGGATTTTCTAGTTGTGGAGTCTCTAGTTGTGGAGTTTCTAGTTGTGGAGTGTCTACTTGTGGAGTTTCTAGTTGTGGAGTTTCTATTTGTAGTTTTTAGTTTTCGAGTTTGTAGTTGTAGATTTTATAGTTGCAGAGTTCCTAGTTTTGGAGTATCTAGTTGCGGAGTTTCTAATTGTGCAGTCTCTAGTTTTAGAGTCTCTAGTTGTGGAGTTTATAGTTGTGGAATTTCTAACTGTGGAGATTCTAGTTGCGGAGTTTCTAGTTGCAGAGTTTCTAGTTGTGCAGTTTCTAGTTGTGGAGTTTAAAGTTGTGGAATTTATAGTTGTGGAGTTTCTAGTTGTGGAGTTTCTAGTTTTCGGGTTTCTAGTTAAGGAGTTTCTAGTTGTGGAGTTTCTAGTTGTGGAGTTTCTAGTTGTGGAGCTTTTAGTTGAGGAGTCTCTAGTTGTTGAGTATCTAGTTGTGGAAGTTCTAGTTGTGGAGTTTCTTGTTGCAGAGTTTCTTGTTGCGGAGTTTCTAGTTGTGGAGTTTCTAGTTGTGGAGTTTCTGGCTGTGGAGTTTCTAGTTGCAGAGTTTCTAGTTGTGGAGTTTCTAGTTGTGAGGTTCGTAGTTGTGGAGTTTCTAATTGTAGAGTTTCTAGTTGTGGAGTCTGTAGTTGTGGAGTTTCTAGTTGTGGGGTTCGTAGTTGTGGGGTTCGTAGTTGTGGAGTTTCTAGTTGCGGAGTTTCAAGTGATGGAGTTTCTCGTTGTGGAGTTTCTAGTTGTGGATTTTCTAGCTGTGGAGTTTCTAGTTGCGGAGTTTTTAGTTGCGGAGTTTCTCGTTGTGAAGTTTCTAGTTGTGGAGTTTCCAGTTGTGGAGTTTGTAGTTGTAGAGTATCTATTTGTTGGGTTTCAAGTTGAGGAGTTTCTAGTTGTGGAGTTTCTAGTTGTGGATTTTCTAGTTGTTGAGTTTCTAGTTGCTGAGTTTCTAGTTGCGAAGTCTCAAGTCGAGGAGTTTTTAGCTGTGGAGTTTCTAGTTCCGGAGCTTCTATTTGCGGAGTTTCTAGTTGCGGAGCTTCTAGTTGTGGAATTTGTAGTTGTGGAATATATAGTTGTGGTGTTTCAAGTTGTGGAGTTTCTAGTGGCGGAGTTTCTAGTTGCAGAGTTTCTAGTTGCGGAGTATCTAGTTGTGGGCTTTCAAGTTGTGGAGTTTCTAGTTGTGGAGTTTCTGGCTGTGGAGTTTAGAGTTGCGGAGTTTCTAGTATCGGAGTTTCTAGTTGTGGAGTTTCTAGTTGTGGAGTTTCTAGTTGTGGAGTTTCTAGTTGTAGAGTTTCTAGTTGCGAAGTCTCAAGTTGTGGAGTTTCTAGTTGTGGAGTTTCTAGTTGTGGGGTTCGTAGTTGTGGGGTTCGTAGTTGTGCAGTTCTAGTTGTGGAGTCTCTAGTTGAGGAGTTTCCATTTGTGTTGTTTCTAGCTGTGGAGTTTCTAGTTGCGAAGTTTCTAGATGCAGAGTTTCTAGTTGCGGAGTTTTCTAGTTGCGAAGTTTCTAGATGCAGAGTTTCTAGTTGCGGAGTTCCAAGTTGTGGAGTTTCTAGTTGTGGAGCTTCTAGTTCTGGGGTTCGTAGTTGTGGGATTCGTAGTTGTGCAGTTTCTAGTTTTGCAGTCCCTAGTTGTGGAGTTTCCAGTTGTGGAGTTTCTAGCTGTGGAGTTTCTAGTTGCGGAGTTTCTAGTTGCAGAGTTTCTAGTTGTGAAGTTTTCTAGTTGTGGAGATTCTAGTGGCGGAGTTTCTAGTTGCGGAGTTTGAAGTTGTGGAGTTTCTCGTTGTGGAGTTTCTAGTTGTGGATTTTCTAGCTGTGGAGTTTCTAGTTGTGAAGTTTTTAGTTGCGGAGTTTCTGGTTGTGGAGTTTCTAGTTGTGGAGTCTGTAGTTGTGGAGTATCTATTTGTTGGGTTTCAAGTTGTGGAGTTTCTAGTTGTGGAGTTTCTAGTTGTTGAATTTCTAGTAGTTGAGTTTCTAGTTGCCGAGATTCTAGTTGCGAAATCTCAAGTCGTGGAGTTTCTAGCTGTGGAGTTTCTAGTTGCGGAACTTCTAGTTGCGGAGTTTCTAGTTGTGGAGCTTCTAGTTCTGGGGTTCGTTGTTGTGGGGTTCGTAGTTGTGCAGTTTCTAGTTTTGGAGTCTCTAGTTGTGGAGTTTCCAGTTGTGGAGTTTCTAGCTGTGGAGTTTCTAGTTGCGGAGTTTCTAGTTGCAGAGATTCTAGTTGTTGATTTTGTAGTCGTGGAGTATATAGTTGTGGTGTTTCAAGTTGTGGAGTTTCTAGTTGCGGAGTTTCTAGTTGCAGAATTTCTAGTTCCGGAGTTTTCTAGTTGTGGAGTTCGTAGTTGTGGAGTTTCTAGTTGTGAAGTCTCTAGTTGGGGAGTTTCCAGTTGTGGAATTTCTAGCTGTGGAGTTTTCTAGTTGTGGAGATTCTAGTGGCGGAGTTTCTAGTTGCGGAGTTTCAAGTTGTGGAGTTTCTAGTTGTGGATTTTCTAGCTGTGGAGTTTCTAGTTGCGGAGTTTTTAGTTGCGGAGTTTCTGGTTGTTGAGTTTCTAGTTCTGGAGTCTGTAGTTGTGGAGTATTTATTTGTTGGGTTTCAAGTTGTGGAGTTTCTAGTTGTTGAGTTTCTAGTAGTTGAGTTTCCAGTTGCCGAGTTTCTAGTTGCAAAATCTCAAGTCGTGGAGTTTCTAGCTGTGGAGTTTCTAGTTGCGGAGTTTCTAGTTGCGGAGTTTCTAGTTGTAGATTTTGTAGTTGTGGAGCATATAGTTGTGGTGTTTCAAGTTCCGGAGTTTTCTAGTTGTGGAGTTTCTAGTGGCGGAGTTTCTAGCTGTGTAGCTTCAAGTTGTGGAGTTTCTCGTTGTGGAGTTTCTAGTTGTGTAGTTTCTAGTTGTGGAGTTTCTAGTTGTGGAGTTTTAGTTGTGGAGTTTAAAGTTGTTGAATTTATAGGTGTGGAGTTTCTAGTTGTGGAGTTTCTAGTTTTCGGGTTTCTAGTTACGGAGTTTCTAGTTGTGGAGTTTCTAGTTGTGCAGTTTCTAGTTGTGGAGCTTTTAGTTGAGGAGTCTCTAGTTGTTGAGTATCTAGTTGTGGAAGTTCTAGTTGTAGAGTTTCTTGTTGCAGAGTTTCTTGTTGCGGAGTTTCTAGTTGTGGAGTTTCTAGTTGTGGAGTTTCTGGCTGTGGAGTTTCTAGTTGTGGGGTTCGTAGTTGTGGGGTTCGTAGTTGTGGAGTTTCTAGTTGCGGAGTTTCAAGTCGTGGAGTTTCTCGTTGTGGAGTTTCTAGTTGTGGATTGTCTAGCTGTGGAGTTTCTAGTTGCGGAGTTTTTAGTTGCGGAGTTTCTTGTTGTGAAGTTTCTAGTTGTGGAGTTTCCAGTTGTGGAGTTTGTAGTTGTGGAGTATCTATTTTTTGGGTTTCAAGTTGTGGAGTTTCTAGTTGTGGAGTTTCTAGTTGTGGATTTTCTAGTTGTTGAGTTTCTAGTTGCCGAGTTTCTAGTTGCGAAGTCTCAAGTCGAGGAGTTTTTAGCTGTGGAATTTCTAGTTGCGGAGCTTCTATTTGCGGAGTTTCTAGTTGCGGAGCTTCTCTTTGTGGAATTTGTAGTTGTGGAATATATAGTTGTGGTGTTTCAAGTTGTGGAGTTTCTAGTGGCGGAGTTTCTAGTTGCAGAGTTTCTAGTTGCGGAGTATCTAGTTGTGGGCTTTCAAGTTGTGGAGTTTCTAGTTGTGGAGTTTGTAGTTGCGGAGTTTTCTAGTTGCGGAGTCTGTAGTTGTGGAGTTTCTAGTTGTGGAGTTTGTAGTTGTGGAGTATCTAGTTGTGGACTTTCAAGTTGTGAAGTTGCTAGTTGTGGAGTTTCTAGTTGCTGAGTTTTCTAGTTGCGGAGTCTGTAGTTGTGGAGCTTCTAGTTGTGGAGTTTCTAGTTGTGGATTTTCTAGCTGTGGAGTTTCTAGTTGCGGAGTTTCTAGTTGTGGTGTTCGTAGTTGTGGAGTTCGTAGTTGTGGAGTTTCTAGTTGTGGAGTCTCTAGTTGGGGAGTTTCGAGTTGTGGAGTTTCTAGCTGTGGAGTTTGTAGTTGTGGAGTATCTAGTTGTGGGCTTTCAAGTTGTGGAGTTTCTAGTTTTCGAGTTTCTAGTTACGGAGTTTCTAGTTGTGGAGTTTTTAGTTGTGGAGCTTTTAGTTGAGGAGTCTCTAGTTGTTGAGTCTCTAGTTGTGGAAGTTCTAGTTGTGGAGTTTCTAGTTGAGGAGTCTCTAGTTGTTGAGTCTCTAGTTGTGGAAGTTCTAGGAGTGGAGTTTCTAGTTGCGGAGTTTCTTGTTGCGGAGTTTCTAGATGTGGAGTTTCTAGTTGTGGAGTTTCTGGCTGTGGAGTTTATAGTTGCGGAGTTTCTAGTATCGAAGTTTCTAGTTGTGGAGTTTCTAGTTGTAGAGTTTCTAGTTGTAGAGTTTCTAGTTGCGAAGTCTCAAGTTGTGGAGTTTCTAGTTGTGGAGTTTCTAGTGGCGGAGTTTCTAGTTGCAGAGTTTCTAGTTGCGGAGTTTTCTAGTTGTGGAGTTTCTGGTTGCGGAGTTTCTAGTTGTAAAGTTTCTAGTTTTGGAGTTTGTAGTTGTGGAGTATCTAGTTGTGGGCTTTCAAGTTGTGGAGTTTCTAGTTGTGGAGTTTCTAGTTGCGGAGTTTTCTAGTCGCGGAGTCTGTAGTTGTGGAGTTTCTAGTTGTGGAATTTCTAGTTACGGAGTTTCTAGTTGTGGAGCTTTTAGTTGAGGAGTCTCTAGTTGTTGAGTCTCTAGTTGTGGAATATCTAGTTGTGGAGTTTCTAGCTGTGGAGTTTCTATTTGTGGAATTTCAAGTTGTGGAGTCTCTAGTGGCGGAGTGAGTTTCTAGTGGCGGAGTTTCTGGTTGTGGAGTTTCTAGTTGCGGAGCCAGTAGTTGTGGAGTTTCTAGTTGTGGAGTTTCTAGTGTTTGAATTTCAAGTTGCCGAGTTCTTTAGTTGCGAAGTCTCAAGTTGTGGAGTTTCTAGCTGTGAAGTTTCTAGTTGCGGAGTTTCTAGTTGCGGAGTTTCTAGTTGTGGAGTTTTTAGTTGAGGAGTCTCTAGTTGTGGAGTCTCTAGTTGTGGAGTTTCTAGTTGTGGAGTGTCTACTTGTGGAGTTTCTAGTTTTCGAGTTTCTAGTTACGGAGTTTCTAGTTGTGGAGTTTTTAGTTGTGGAGCTTTTAGTTGAGGAGTCTCTAGTTGTTGAGTCTCTAGTTGTGGAAGTTCTAGTTGTGGAGTTTCTAGTTGCGGAGTTTCTAGATGTGGATTTTCTAGTTGTTGAGTTTCTAGTTGCCGAGTTTCTAGTTGCGAAGTCTCAAGTCGAGGAGTTTTTAGCTGTGCAATTTCTAGTTGCGGAGCTTCTATTTGCGGAGTTTCTAGTTGCGGAGCTTCTAGTTGTGGAATTTGTAGTTGTGGAATATATAGTTGTGGTGTTTCAAGTTGTGGAGTTTCTAGTGGCGGAGTTTCTAGTTGCAGAGTTTCTAGTTGCGGAGTATCTAGTTGTGGGCTTTCAAGTTGTGGAGTTTCTAGTTGTGGAGTTTGTAGTTGCGGAGTTTTCTAGTTGCGGAGTCTGTAGTTGTGGAGTTTCTGGTTGTGGAGTTTGTAGTTGTGGAGTATCTAGTTGTGGACTTTCAAGTTGTGAAGTTGCTAGTTGTGGAGTTTCTAGTTGCTGAGTTTTCTAGTTGCGGAGTCTGTAGTTGTGGAGCTTCTAGTTGTGGAGTTTCTAGTTGTGGATTTTCTAGCTGTGGAGTTTCTAGTTGCGGAGTTTCTAGAGTTGGTGTTCGTAGTTGTGGAGTTCGTAGTTGTGGAGTTTCTAGTTGTGGAGTCTCTAGTTGGGGAGTTTCGAGTTGTGGAGTTTCTAGCTGTGGAGTTTGTAGTTGTGGAGTATCTAGTTGTGGGCTTTCAAGTTGTGGAGTTTCTAGTTGTGGAGTTTCTAGTTGCGGAGTTTTCTAGTCGCGGAGTCTGTAGTTGTGGAGTTTCTAGTGTTGGGATTTCTAGTTACGGAGTTTCTAGTTGTGGAGCTTTTAGTTGAGGAGTCTCTAGTTGTTGAGTCTCTAGTTGTGGAATTTCTAGTTGTGGAGTTTCTAGCTGTGGAGTTTCTATTTGTGGAATTTCAAGTTGTGGAGTCTCTAGTGGCGGAGTGAGTTTCTAGTGGCGGAGTTTCTGGTTGTGGAGTTTCTAGTTGCGGAGCCAGTAGTTGTGGAGTTTCTAGTTGTGGAGTTTCTAGTGTTTGAATTTCAAGTTGCCGAGTTCTTTAGTTGCGAAGTCTCAAGTTGTGGAGTTTCTAGCTGTGAAGTTTCTAGTTGCGGAGTTTCTAGTTGCGGAGTTTCTAGTTGTGGAGTTTTTAGTTGTGGAGTCTCTAGTTGTGGAGTCTCTAGTTGTGGAGTTTCTAGTTGTGGAGTGTCTACTTGTGGAGTTTCTAGTTTTCGAGTTTCTAGTTACGGAGTTTCTAGTTGTGGAGTTTTTAGTTGTGGAGCTTTTAGTTGAGGAGTCTCTAGTTGTTGAGTCTCTAGTTGTGGAAGTTCTAGTTGTGGAGTTTCTAGTTGCGGAGTTTCTAGATGTGGATTTTCTAGTTGTTGAGTTTCTAGTTGCCGAGTTTCTAGTTGCGAAGTCTCAAGTCGAGGAGTTTTTAGCTGTGCAATTTCTAGTTGCGGAGCTTCTATTTGCGGAGTTTCTAGTTGCGGAGCTTCTAGTTGTGGAATTTGTAGTTGTGGAATATATAGTTGTGGTGTTTCAAGTTGTGGAGTTTCTAGTGGCGGAGTTTCTAGTTGCAGAGTTTCTAGTTGCGGAGTATCTAGTTGTGGGCTTTCAAGTTGTGGAGTTTCTAGTTGTGGAGTTTGTAGTTGCGGAGTTTTCTAGTTGCGGAGTCTGTAGTTGTGGAGTTTCTAGTTGTGGAGTTTGTAGTTGTGGAGTATCTAGTTGTGGACTTTCAAGTTGTGAAGTTGCTAGTTGTGGAGTTTCTAGTTGCTGAGTTTTCTAGTTGCGGAGTCTGTAGTTGTGGAGCTTCTAGTTGTGGAGTTTCTAGTTGTGGATTTTCTAGCTGTGGAGTTTCTAGTTGCGGAGTTTCTAGAGTTGGTGTTCGTAGTTGTGGAGTTCGTAGTTGTGGAGTTTCTAGTTGTGGAGTCTCTAGTTGGGGAGTTTCGAGTTGTGGAGTTTCTAGTTGTGGAGTTTCCAGTTGTGGAGTTTGTAGTTGTAGAGTATCTATTTGTTGGGTTTCAAGTTGAGGAGTTTCTAGTTGTGGAGTTTCTAGTTGTGGATTTTCTAGTTGTTGAGTTTCTAGTTGCCGAGTTTCTAGTTGCGAAGTCTCAAGTCGAGGAGTTTTTAGCTGTGGAGTTTCTAGTTCCGGAGCTTCTATTTGCGGAGTTTCTAGTTGCGGAGCTTCTAGTTGTGGAATTTGTAGTTGTGGAATATATAGTTGTGGTGTTTCAAGTTGTGGAGTTTCTAGTGGCGGAGTTTCTAGTTGCAGAGTTTCTAGTTGCGGAGTATCTAGTTGTGGGCTTTCAAGTTGTGGAGTTTCTAGTTGTGGAGTTTCTGGCTGTGGAGTTTAGAGTTGCGGAGTTTCTAGTATCGGAGTTTCTAGTTGTGGAGTTTCTAGTTTTGGAGTTTCTAGTTGTGGAGTTTGTAGTTGCGGAGTTTTCTAGTTGCGGAGTCTGTAGTTGTGGAGTTTCTAGTTGTGGAGTTTGTAGTTGTGGAGTATCTAGTTGTGGACTTTCAAGTTGTGAAGTTGCTAGTTGTGGAGTTTCTAGTTGCTGAGTTTTCTAGTTGCGGAGTCTGTAGTTGTGGAGCTTCTAGTTGTGGAGTTTCTAGTTGTGGATTTTCTAGCTGTGGAGTTTCTAGTTGCGGAGTTTCTAGAGTTGGTGTTCGTAGTTGTGGAGTTCGTAGTTGTGGAGTTTCTAGTTGTGGAGTCTCTAGTTGGGGAGTTTCGAGTTGTGGAGTTTCTAGTTGTGGAGTTTCCAGTTGTGGAGTTTGTAGTTGTAGAGTATCTATTTGTTGGGTTTCAAGTTGAGGAGTTTCTAGTTGTGGAGTTTCTAGTTGTGGATTTTCTAGTTGTTGAGTTTCTAGTTGCCGAGTTTCTAGTTGCGAAGTCTCAAGTCGAGGAGTTTTTAGCTGTGGAGTTTCTAGTTCCGGAGCTTCTATTTGCGGAGTTTCTAGTTGCGGAGCTTCTAGTTGTGGAATTTGTAGTTGTGGAATATATAGTTGTGGTGTTTCAAGTTGTGGAGTTTCTAGTGGCGGAGTTTCTAGTTGCAGAGTTTCTAGTTGCGGAGTATCTAGTTGTGGGCTTTCAAGTTGTGGAGTTTCTAGTTGTGGAGTTTCTGGCTGTGGAGTTTAGAGTTGCGGAGTTTCTAGTATCGGAGTTTCTAGTTGTGGAGTTTCTAGTTTTGGAGTTTCTAGTTGTAGAGTTTCTAGTTGCGAAGTCTCAAGTTGTGGAGTTTCTAGTTGTGGAGTTTCTAGTTGTGGGGTTCGTAGTTGTGGGGTTCGTAGTTGTGGGGTTCGTAGTTGTGCAGTTCTAGTTGTGGAGTCTCTAGTTGAGGAGTTTCCATTTGTGTTGTTTCTAGCTGTGGAGTTTCTAGTTGCGAAGTTTCTAGATGCAGAGTTTCTAGTTGCGGAGTTTTCTAGTTGCGAAGTTTCTAGATGCAGAGTTTCTAGTTGCGGAGTTCCAAGTTGTGGAGTTTCTAGTTGTGGAGCTTCTAGTTCTGGGGTTCGTAGTTGTGGGATTCGTAGTTGTGCAGTTTCTAGTTTTGCAGTCCCTAGTTGTGGAGTTTCCAGTTGTGGAGTTTCTAGCTGTGGAGTTTCTAGTTGCGGAGTTTCTAGTTGCAGAGTTTCTAGTTGTGAAGTTTTCTAGTTGTGGAGATTCTAGTGGCGGAGTTTCTAGTGGCGGAGTTTCAAGTTGTGGAGTTTCTCGTTGTGGAGTTTCTAGTTGTGGATTTTCTAGCTGTGGAGTTTCTAGTTGCGAAGTTTTTAGTTGCGGAGTTTCTGGTTGTGGAGTTTCTAGTTGTGGAGTCTGTAGTTGTGGAGTATCTATTTGTTGGGTTTCAAGTTGTGGAGTTTCTAGTTGTGGAGTTTCTAGTTGTTGAATTTCTAGTAGTTGAGTTTCTAGTTGCCGAGTTTCTAGTTGCGAAATCTCAAGTCGTGGAGTTTCTAGCTGTGGAGTTTCTAGTTGCGGAACTTCTAGTTGCGGAGTTTCTAGTTGTGGAGCTTCTAGTTCTGGGGTTCGTTGTTGTGGGGTTCGTAGTTGTGCAGTTTCTAGTTTTGGAGTCTCTAGTTGTGGAGTTTCCAGTTGTGGAGTTTCTAGCTGTGGAGTTTCTAGTTGCGGAGTTTCTAGTTGCAGAGATTCTAGTTGTTGATTTTGTAGTCGTGGAGTATATAGTTGTGGTGTTTCAAGTTGTGGAGTTTCTAGTTGCGGAGTTTCTAGTTGCAGAATTTCTAGTTCCGAAGTTTTCTAGTTGTGGAGTTCGTAGTTGTGGAGTTTCTAGTTGTGAAGTCTCTAGTTGGGGAGTTTCCAGTTGTGGAATTTCTAGCTGTGGAGTTTTCTAGTTGTGGAGATTCTATTGGCGGAGTTTCTAGTTGCGGAGTTTCAAGTTGTGGAGTTTCTAGTTGTGGATTTTCTAGCTGTGGAGTTTCTAGTTGCGGAGTTTTTAGTTGCGGAGTTTCTGGTTGTTGAGTTTCTAGTTCTGGAGTCTGTAGTTGTGGAGTATTTATTTGTTGGGTTTCAAGTTGTGGAGTTTCTAGTTGTTGAGTTTCTAGTAGTTGAGTTTCCAGTTGCCGAGTTTCTAGTTGCAAAATCTCAAGTCGTGGAGTTTCTAGCTGTGGAGTTTCTAGTTGCGGAGTTTCTAGTTGCGGAGTTTCTAGTTGTAGATTTTGTAGTTGTGGAGCATATAGTTGTGGTGTTTCAAGTTCCGGAGTTTTCTAGTTGTGGAGATTCTAGTGGCGGAGTTTCTAGCTGTGTAGCTTCAAGTTGTGGAGTTTCTCGTTGTGGAGTTTCTAGTTGTGTAGTTTCTAGTTGTGGAGTTTCTAGTTGTGGAGTTTTAGTTGTGGAGTTTAAAGTTGTAGAATTTATAGGTGTGGAGTTTCTAGTTGTGGAGTTTCTAGTTTTCGGGTTTCTAGTTACGGAGTTTCTAGTTGTGGAGTTTCTAGTTGTGCAGTTTCTAGTTGTGGAGCTTTTAGTTGAGGAGTCTCTAGTTGTTGAGTATCTAGTTGTGGAAGTTCTAGTTGTAGAGTTTCTTGTTGCAGAGTTTCTTGTTGCGGAGTTTCTAGTTGTGGAGTTTCTAGTTGTGGAGTTTCTGGCTGTGGAGTTTCTAGTTGTGGGGTTCGTAGTTGTGGGGTTCGTAGTTGTGGGGTTCGTAGTTGTGGGGTTCGTAGTTGTGGAGTTTCTAGTTGCGGAGTTTCAAGTCGTGGAGTTTCTCGTTGTGGAGTTTCTAGTTGTGGATTGTCTAGCTGTGGAGTTTCTAGTTGCGGAGTTTTTAGTTGCGGAGTTTCTTGTTGTGAAGTTTCTAGTTGTGGAGTTTCCAGTTGTGGAGTTTGTAGTTGTGGAGTATCTATTTTTTGGGTTTCAAGTTGTGGAGTTTCTAGTTGTGGAGTTTCTAGTTGTGGATTTTCTAGTTGTTGAGTTTCTAGTTGCCGAGTTTCTAGTTGCGAAGTCTCAAGTCGAGGAGTTTTTAGCTGTGGAATTTCTAGTTGCGGAGCTTCTATTTGCGGAGTTTCTAGTTGCGGAGCTTCTCTTTGTGGAATTTGTAGTTGTGGAATATATAGTTGTGGTGTTTCAAGTTGTGGAGTTTCTAGTGGCGGAGTTTCTAGTTGCAGAGTTTCTAGTTGCGGAGTATCTAGTTGTGGGCTTTCAAGTTGTGGAGTTTCTAGTTGTGGAGTTTGTAGTTGCGGAGTTTTCTAGTTGCGGAGTCTGTAGTTGTGGAGTTTCTAGTTGTGGAGTTTGTAGTTGTGGAGTATCTAGTTGTGGACTTTCAAGTTGTGAAGTTGCTAGTTGTGGAGTTTCTAGTTGCTGAGTTTTCTAGTTGCGGAGTCTGTAGTTGTGGAGCTTCTAGTTGTGGAGTTTCTAGTTGTGGATTTTCTAGCTGTGGAGTTTCTAGTTGCGGAGTTTCTAGTTGTGGTGTTCGTAGTTGTGGAGTTCGTAGTTGTGGAGTTTCTAGTTGTGGAGTCTCTAGTTGGGGAGTTTCGAGTTGTGGAGTTTCTAGCTGTGGAGTTTGTAGTTGTGGAGTATCTAGTTGTGGGCTTTCAAGTTGTGGAGTTTCTAGTTTTCGAGTTTCTAGTTACGGAGTTTCTAGTTGTGGAGTTTTTAGTTGTGGAGCTTTTAGTTGAGGAGTTTCTAGTTGTTGAGTCTCTAGTTGTGGAAGTTCTAGTTGTGGAGTTTCTAGTTGAGGAGTCTCTAGTTGTTGAGTCTCTAGTTGTGGAAGTTCTAGGTGTGGAGTTTCTAGTTGCGGAGTTTCTTGTTGCGGAGTTTCTAGATGTGGAGTTTCTAGTTGTGGAGTTTCTGGCTGTGGAGTTTATAGTTGCGGAGTTTCTAGTATCGAAGTTTCTAGTTGTGGAGTTTCTAGTTGTAGAGTTTCTAGTTGTAGAGTTTCTAGTTGCGAAGTCTCAAGTTGTGGAGTTTCTAGTTGTGGAGTTTCTAGTGGCGGAGTTTCTAGTTGCAGAGTTTCTAGTTGCGGAGTTTTCTAGTTGTGGAGTTTCTGGTTGCGGAGTTTCTAGTTGTAAAGTTTCTAGTTTTGGAGTTTGTAGTTGTGGAGTATCTAGTTGTGGGCTTTCAAGTTGTGGAGTTTCTAGTTGTGGAGTTTCTAGTTGCGGAGTTTTCTAGTCGCGAAGTCTGTAGTTGTGGAGTTTCTAGTTGTGGAATTTCTAGTTACGGAGTTTCTAGTTGTGGAGCTTTTAGTTGAGGAGTCTCTAGTTGTTGAGTCTCTAGTTGTGGAATATCTAGTTGTGGAGTTTCTAGCTGTGGAGTTTCTATTTGTGGAATTTCAAGTTGTGGAGTCTCTAGTGGCGGAGTGAGTTTCTAGTGGCGGAGTTTCTGGTTGTGGAGTTTCTAGTTGCGGAGCCAGTAGTTGTGGAGTTTCTAGTTGTGGAGTTTCTAGTGTTTGAATTTCAAGTTGCCGAGTTCTTTAGTTGCGAAGTCTCAAGTTGTGGAGTTTCTAGCTGTGAAGTTTCTAGTTGCGGAGTTTCTAGTTGCGGAGTTTCTAGTTGTGGAGTTTTTAGTTGAGGAGTCTCTAGTTGTGGAGTCTCTAGTTGTGGAGTTTCTAGTTGTGGAGTGTCTACTTGTGGAGTTTCTAGTTTTCGAGTTTCTAGTTACGGAGTTTCTAGTTGTGGAGTTTTTAGTTGTGGAGCTTTTAGTTGAGGAGTCTCTAGTTGTTGAGTCTCTAGTTGTGGAAGTTCTAGTTGTGGAGTTTCTAGTTGCGGAGTTTCTAGATGTGGATTTTCTAGTTGTTGAGTTTCTAGTTGCCGAGTTTCTAGTTGCGAAGTCTCAAGTCGAGGAGTTTTTAGCTGTGCAATTTCTAGTTGCGGAGCTTCTATTTGCGGAGTTTCTAGTTGCGGAGCTTCTAGTTGTGGAATTTGTAGTTGTGGAATATATAGTTGTGGTGTTTCAAGTTGTGGAGTTTCTAGTGGCGGAGTTTCTAGTTGCAGAGTTTCTAGTTGCGGAGTATCTAGTTGTGGGCTTTCAAGTTGTGGAGTTTCTAGTTGTGGAGTTTGTAGTTGCGGAGTTTTCTAGTTGCGGAGTCTGTAGTTGTGGAGTTTCTAGTTGTGGAGTTTGTAGTTGTGGAGTATCTAGTTGTGGACTTTCAAGTTCTGAAGTTGCTAGTTGTGGAGTTTCTAGTTGCTGAGTTTTCTTGTTGCGGAGTCTGTAGTTGTGGAGCTTCTAGTTGTGGAGATTCTAGTTGTGGATTTTCTAGCTGTGGAGTTTCTAGTTGCGGAGTTTCTAGAGTTGGTGTTCGTAGTTGTGGAGTTCGTAGTTGTGGAGTTTCTAGTTGTGGAGTCTCTAGTTGGGGAGTTTCGAGTTGTGGAGTTTCTAGCTGTGGAGTTTGTAGTTGTGGAGTATCTAGTTGTGGGCTTTCAAGTTGTGGAGTTTCTAGTTATGGAGTTTCTAGTTGCGGAGTTTTCTAGTCGCGGAGTCTGTAGTTGTGGAGTTTCTAGTTGTGGGATTTCTAGTTACGGAGTTTCTAGTTGTGGAGCTTTTAGTTGAGGAGTCTCTAGTTGTTGAGTCTCTAGTCGTGGAATTTCTAGTTGTGGAGTTTCTAGCTGTGGAGTTTCTATTTGTGGAATTTCAAGTTGTGGAGTCTCTAGTGGCGGAGTGAGTTTCTAGTGGCGGAGTTTCTGGTTGTGGAGTTTCTAGTTGCGGAGCCAGTAGTTGTGGAGTTTCTAGTTGTGGAGTTTCTAGTGTTTGAATTTCAAGTTGCCGAGTTCTTTAGTTGCGAAGTCTCAAGTTGTGGAGTTTCTAGCTGTGAAGTTTCTAGTTGCGGAGTTTCTAGTTGCGGAGTTTCTAGTTGTGGAGTTTTTAGTTGAAGAGTCTCTAGTTGGGGAGTCTCTAGTTGTGGAGTTTCTAGTTGTGGAGTGTCTACTTGTGGAGTTTCTAGTTTTCGAGTTTCTAGTTACGGAGTTTCTAGTTGTGGAGTTTTTAGTTGTGGAGCTTTTAGTTGAGGAGTCTCTAGTTGTTGAGTCTCTAGTTGTGGAAGTTCTAGTTGTGGAGTTTCTAGTTGCGGAGTTTCTAGATGTGGAGTTTCTAGTTGTGGAGTTTCTGGCTGTGGAGTTTAGAGTTGCGGAGTTTCTAGTATCGGAGTTTCTAGTTGTGGAGTTTCTAGTTGTGGAGTTTCTAGTTGTAGAGTTTCTAGTTGCGAAGTCTCAAGTTGTGGAGTTTCTAGTTGTGGAGTTTCTAGTTGTGGGGTTCGTAGTTGTGGGGTTCGTAGTTGTGGGGTTCGTAGTTGTGCAGTTCTAGTTGTGGAGTCTCTAGTTGAGGAGTTTCCATTTGTGTTGTTTCTAGCTGTGGAGTTTCTAGTTGCGAAGTTTCTAGATGCAGAGTTTCTAGTTGCGGAGTTTTCTAGTTGCGAAGTTTCTAGATGCAGAGTTTCTAGTTGCGGAGTTCCAAGTTGTGGAGTTTCTAGTTGTGGAGCTTCTAGTTCTGGGGTTCGTAGTTGTGGGATTCGTAGTTGTGCAGTTTCTAGTTTTGCAGTCCCTAGTTGTGGAGTTTCCAGTTGTGGAGTTTCTAGCTGTGGAGTTTCTAGTTGCGGAGTTTCTAGTTGCAGAGTTTCTAGTTGTGAAGTTTTCTAGTTGTGGAGATTCTAGTGGTGGAGTTTCTAGTTGCGGAGTTTCAAGTTGTGGAGTTTCTCGTTGTGGAGTTTCTAGTTGTGGATTTTCTAGCTGTGGAGTTTCTAGTTGCGAAGTTTTTAGTTGCGGAGTTTCTGGTTGTGGAGTTTCTAGTTGTGGAGTCTGTAGTTGTGGAGTATCTATTTGTTGGGTTTCAAGTCGTGGAGTTTCTAGCTGTGGAGTTTCTAGTTGCGGAACTTCTAGTTGCGGAGTTTCTAGTTGTGGAGCTTCTAGTTCTGGGGTTCGTTGTTGTGGGGTTCGTAGTTGTGCAGTTTCTAGTTTTGGAGTCTCTAGTTGTGGAGTTTCCAGTTGTGGAGTTTCTAGCTGTGGAGTTTCTAGTTGCGGAGTTTCTAGTTGCAGAGATTCTAGTTGTTGATTTTGTAGTCGTGGAGTATATAGTTGTGGTGTTTCAAATTGTGGAGTTTCTAGTTGCGGAGTTTCTAGTTGCAGAATTTCTAGTTCCGGAGTTTTCTAGTTGTGGAGTTCGTAGTTGTGGAGTTTCTAGTTGTGAAGTCTCTAGTTGGGGAGTTTCCAGTTGTGGAATTTCTAGCTGTGGAGTTTTCTAGTTGTGGAGATTCTAGTGGCGGAGTTTCTAGTTGCGGAGTTTCAAGTTGTGGAGTTTCTAGTTGTGGATTTTCTAGCTGTGGAGTTTCTAGTTGCGGAGTTTTTAGTTGCGGAGTTTCTGGTTGTTGAGTTTCTAGTTCTGGAGTCTGTAGTTGTGGAGTATTTATTTGTTGGGTTTCAAGTTGTGGAGTTTCTAGTTGTTGAGTTTCTAGTAGTTGAGTTTCCAGTTGCCGAGTTTCTAGTTGCAAAATCTCAAGTCGTGGAGTTTCTAGCTGTGGAGTTTCTAGTTGCGGAGTTTCTAGTTGCGGAGTTTCTAGTTGTAGATTTTGTAGTTGTGGAGCATATAGTTGTGGTGTTTCAAGTTCCGGAGTTTTCTAGTTGTGGAGTTTCTAGTGGCGGAGTTTCTAGCTGTGTAGCTTCAAGTTGTGGAGTTTCTCGTTGTGGAGTTTCTAGTTGTGTAGTTTCTAGTTGTGGAGTTTCTAGTTGTGGAGTTTTAGTTGTGGAGTTTAAAGTTGTGGAATTTATAGGTGTGGAGTTTCTAGTTGTGGAGTTTCTAGTTTTCGGGTTTCTAGTTACGGAGTTTCTAGTTGTGGAGTTTCTAGTTGTGCAGTTTCTAGTTGTGGAGCTTTTAGTTGAGGAGTCTCTAGTTGTTGAGTATCTAGTTGTGGAAGTTCTAGTTGTGGAGTTTCTTGTTGCGGAGTTTCTAGTTGTGGAGTTTCTAGTTGTGGAGTTTCTGGCTGTGGAGTTTCTAGTTGTGGGGTTCGTAGTTGTGGGGTTCGTAGTTGTGGAGTTTCTAGTTGCGGAGTTTCAAGTCGTGGAGTTTCTCGTTGTGGAGTTTCTAGTTGTGGATTGTCTAGCTGTGGAGTTTCTAGTTGCGGAGTTTTTAGTTGCGGAGTTTCTTGTTGTGAAGTTTCTAGTTGTGGAGTTTCCAGTTGTGGAGTTTGTAGTTGTGGAGTATCTATTTGTTGGGTTTCAAGTTGTGGAGTTTCTAGTTGTGGAGTTTCTAGTTGTGGATTTTCTAGTTGTTGAGTTTCTAGTTGCCGAGTTTCTAGTTGCGAAGTCTCAAGTCGAGGAGTTTTTAGCTGTGGAATTTCTAGTTGCGGAGCTTCTATTTGCGGAGTTTCTAGTTGCGGAGCTTCTCTTTGTGGAATTTGTAGTTGTGGAATATATAGTTGTGGTGTTTCAAGTTGTGGAGTTTCTAGTGGCGGAGTTTCTAGTTGCAGAGTTTCTAGTTGCGGAGTATCTAGTTGTGGGCTTTCAAGTTGTGGAGTTTCTAGTTGTGGAGTTTGTAGTTGCGGAGTTTTCTAGTTGTGGAGTCTGTAGTTGTGGAGTTTCTAGTTGTGGAGTTTGTAGTTGTGGAGTATCTAGTTGTGGACTTTCAAGTTGTGAAGTTGCTAGTTGTGGAGTTTCTAGTTGCTGAGTTTTCTAGTTGCGGAGTCTGTAGTTGTGGAGCTTCTAGTTGTGGAGTTTCTAGTTGTGGATTTTCTAGCTGTGGAGTTTCTAGTTGCGGAGTTTCTAGTTGTGGTGTTCGTAGTTGTGGAGTTCGTAGTTGTGGAGTTTCTAGTTGTGGAGTCTCTAGTTTGGGAGTTTCGAGTTGTGGAGTTTCTAGCTGTGGAGTTTGTAGTTGTGGAGTATCTAGTTGTGGGCTTTCAAGTTGTGGAGTTTCTAGTTTTCGAGTTTCTAGTTACGGAGTTTCTAGTTGTGGAGTTTTTAGTTGTGGAGCTTTTAGTTGAGGAGTCTCTAGTTGTTGAGTCTCTAGTTGTGGAAGTTCTAGTTGTGGAGTTTCTAGTTGAGGAGTCTCTAGTTGTTGAGTCTCTAGTTGTAGAAGTTCTAGGTGTGGAGTTTCTAGTTGCGGAGTTTCTTGTTGCGGAGTTTCTAGATGTGGAGTTTCTAGTTGTGGAGTTTCTGGCTGTGGAGTTTATAGTTGCGGAGTTTCTAGTATCGAAGTTTCTAGTTGTGGAGTTTCTAGTTGTAGAGTTTCTAGTTGTAGAGTTTCTAGTTGCGAAGTCTCAAGTTGTGGAGTTTCTAGTTGTGGAGTTTCTAGTGGCGGAGTTTCTAGTTGCAGAGTTTCTAGTTGCGGAGTTTTCTAGTTGTGGAGTTTCTGGTTGCGGAGTTTCTAGTTGTAAAGTTTCTAGTTGTGGAGTTTGTAGTTGTGGAGTATCTAGTTGTGGGCTTTCAAGTTGTGGAGTTTCTAGTTGTGGAGTTTCTAGTTGCGGAGTTTTCTAGTCGCGGAGTCTGTAGTTGTGGAGTTTCTAGTTGTGGAATTTCTAGTTACGGAGTTTCTAGTTGTGGAGCTTTTAGTTGAGGAGTCTCTAGTTGTTGAGTCTCTAGTTGTGGAATATCTAGTTGTGGAGTTTCTAGCTGTGGAGTTTCTATTTGTGGAATTTCAAGTTGTGGAGTCTCTAGTGGCGGAGTGAGTTTCTAGTGGCGGAGTTTCTGGTTGTGGAGTTTCTAGTTGCGGAGCCAGTAGTTGTGGAGTTTCTAGTTGTGGAGTTTCTAGTGTTTGAATTTCAAGTTGCCGAGTTCTTTAGTTGCGAAGTCTCAAGTTGTGGAGTTTCTAGCTGTGAAGTTTCTAGTTGCGGAGTTTCTAGTTGCGGAGTTTCTAGTTGTGGAGTTTTTAGTTGAGGAGTCTCTAGTTGTGGAGTCTCTAGTTGTGGAGTTTCTAGTTGTGGAGTGTCTACTTGTGGAGTTTCTAGTTTTCGAGTTTCTAGTTACGGAGTTTCTAGTTGTGGAGTTTTTAGTTGTGGAGCTTTTAGTTGAGGAGTCTCTAGTTGTTGAGTCTCTAGTTGTGGAAGTTCTAGTTGTGGAGTTTCTAGTTGCGGAGTTTCTAGATGTGGAGTTTCTAGTTGTGGAGTTTCTGGCTGTGGAGTTTAGAGTTGCGGAGTTTCTAGTATCGGAGTTTCTAGTTGTGGAGTTTCTAGTTGTGGAGTTTCTAGTTGTAGAGTTTCTAGTTGCGAAGTCTCAAGTTGTGGAGTTTCTAGTTGTGGAGTTTCTAGTTGTGGGGTTCGTAGTTGTGGGGTTCGTAGTTGTGGGGTTCGTAGTTGTGCAGTTCTAGTTGTGGAGTCTCTAGTTGAGGAGTTTCCATTTGTGTTGTTTCTAGCTGTGGAGTTTCTTGTTGCGAAGTTTCTAGATGCAGAGTTTCTAGTTGCGGAGTTTTCTAGTTGTGGAGATTGTAGTGGCGGAGTTTCTAGTTGCGGAGTTCCAAGTTGTGGAGTTTCTAGTTGTGGAGCTTCTAGTTCTGGGGTTCGTAGTTGTGGGATTCGTAGTTGTGCAGTTTCTAGTTTTGCAGTCCCTAGTTGTGGAGTTTCCAGTTGTGGAGTTTCTAGCTGTGGAGTTTCTAGTTGCGGAGTTTCTAGTTGCAGAGTTTCTAGTTGTGAAGTTTTCTAGTTGTGGAGATTCTAGTGGCGGAGTTTCTAGTTGCGGAGTTTCAAGTTGTGGAGTTTCTCGTTGTGGAGTTTCTAGTTGTGGATTTTCTAGCTGTGGAGTTTCTAGTTGCGAAGTTTTTAGTTGCGGAGTTTCTGGTTGTGGAGTTTCTAGTTGTGGAGTCTGTAGTTGTGGAGTATCTATTTGTTGGGTTTCAAGTTGTGGAGTTTCTAGTTGTGGAGTTTCTACTTGTTGAATTTCTAGTAGTTGAGTTTCTAGTTGCCGAGTTTCTAGTTGCGAAATCTCAAGTCGTGGAGTTTCTAGCTGTGGAGTTTCTAGTTGCGGAACTTCTAGTTGCGGAGTTTCTAGTTGTGGAGCTTCTAGTTCTGGGGTTCGTTGTTGTGGGGTTCGTAGTTGTGCAGTTTCTGGTTTTGGAGTCTCTAGTTGTGGAGTTTCCAGTTGTGGAGTTTCTAGCTGTGGAGTTTCTAGTTGCGGAGTTTCTAGTTGCAGAGATTCTAGTTGTTGATTTTGTAGTCGTGGAGTATATAGTTGTGGTGTTTCAAGTTGTGGAGTTTCTAGTTGCGGAGTTTCTAGTTGCAGAGTTTCTAGTTCCGGAGTTTTCTAGTTGTGGAGTTCGTAGTTGTGGAGTTTCTAGTTGTGAAGTCTCTAGTTGGGGAGTTTCCAGTTGTGGAATTTCTAGCTGTGGAGTTTTCTAGTTGTGGAGATTCTAGTGGCGGAGTTTCTAGTTGCGGAGTTTCAAGTTGTGGAGTTTCTAGTTGTGGATTTTCTAGCTGTGGAGTTTCTAGTTGCGGAGTTTTTAGTTGCGGAGTTTCTGGTTGTTGAGTTTCTAGTTCTGGAGTCTGTAGTTGTGGAGTATTTATTTGTTGGGTTTCAAGTTGTGGAGTTTCTAGTTGTTGAGTTTCTAGAAGTTGAGTTTCCAGTTGCCGAGTTTCTAGTTGCAAAATCTCAAGTCGTGGAGTTTCTAGCTGTGGAGTTTCTAGTTGCGGAGTTTCTAGTTGCGGAGTTTCTAGTTGTAGATTTTGTAGTTGTGGAGTATATAGTTGTGGTGTTTCAAGTTCCGGAGTTTTCTAGTTGTGGAGTTTCTAGTGGCGGAGTTTCTAGCTGTGTAGCTTCAAGTTGTGGAGTTTCTCGTTGTGGAGTTTCTAGTTGTGTAGTTTGTAGTTGTGGAGTATCTAGTTGTGGACTTTCAAGTTTTGGAGTTTCTAGTTGTGGAGTTTCTAGTTGTGGAGTTTCTAGTTGTTAATTTTCTAGCTGTGGAGTTTCTATTTGCGGAGTTTCTAGTTGCAGAGTTTCTAGTTGCGGATTTTCTAGCTGTGGAATTTCTGCTTGCAGAGTTTTTAGTTGCGGTGTTTCTAGTTGTGGAGTTTCTAGTTGTTGAGTTTCTAGTTGCCGAGTTCTTTAGTTGCGAAGTCTCAAGTTGTAGAGTTTCTAGCTGTGGAGTTTCTAGTTGCGGAGTTTCTAGTTGCGGAGTTTCTAGTTGTGGAGTTTTTAGTTGTGGAGTCTCTAGTTGTGGAGTTTCTAGTTGTGGAGTGTCTACTTGTGGAGTTTCTAGTTGTGGAGTTTCTATTTGTAGTTTTTAGTTTTCGAGTTTGTAGTTGTGGATTTTCTAGTTGCAGAGTTCCTAGTTTTGGAGTATCTAGTTGCGGAGTCTCTAATTGTGCAGTCTCTAGTTTTGGAATCTCTAGTTGTGGAGTTTCTGGTTGTGGAGTTTATAAATGTGGAATTCCTAGTTGTGGAGATTCTAGTTGCGGAGAGTCTGGTGGCGGAGTTTCTAGTTCTGGAGCTTCTAGTTGTGGAGTCTGTAGTTGTGGAATTTGTAGTTGCATAGTTTCTAGTTGTGGAGTTTCTAGTTGTGGAGTTTTAGTTGCGGAGTTTAAAGTTGTGGAATTTATAGGTGTGGAGTTTCTAGTTGTGGAGTTTCTAGTTTTCGGGTTTCTAGTTACGGAGTTTCTAGTTGTGGAGTTTCTAGTTGTGGAGTTTCTAGTTGTGGAGCTTTTAGTTGAGGAGTCTCTAGTTGTTGAGCTTCTAGTTGTGGAAGTTCTAGTTGTGGAGTTTCTAGTTGCGGAGTTTCTGGCTGTGGAGTTTCTAGTTGCGGAGTTTCTAGTTGTGGAGTTTTTAGTTGTGAGGTTCGTAGTTGTGGAGTTTCTAGTTGTCGAGTTTCTGGTTGTGGAGTCTCTAGTTGTGGAGTTTCTAGTTGTGGAGTTTCTAGTTGTGAAGTCTCAAGTTGTGGAGTTTCTAGTTGTGGAGTTTCTAGTTGTGGAGCTTCTAGTTGTGGGGTTCGTAGTTGTGTGGTTCGTAGTTGTGGAGTTTCTAGTTGCGGAGTTTCTCGTTGTGAAGTCTCAAGTTGTGGAGTTTCTAGTTGTGGAGTTTCTAGTTGTAGAGCTTCTAGTTGTGGGGTTCGTAGTTGTCGGGTTCGTAGTTGTGGAGTTTCTAGTTGCGGAGTTTCTCGTTGTGAAGTTTCTAGTTGTGGAGTTTCTAGTTGTGGAGTTTCTAGTAGTTGAGTTTCTAGTTGCCGAGTTTCTAGTTGCGACGTCTCAAGTCGTGGAGTTTTTAGCTGTGGAGTTTCTAGTTGCGGAGCTTCTAGTTGTGGAGTTTCTAGTTGCGGAGTTTCTAGTTGTGGAATTTTTAGTTGTGGAGTATATAGTTGTGGTGTTTCAGGTTGTGGAGTTTCTAGTGGCGGAGTTTCTAGTTGCAGAGTTTCTATTTGCGGAGTTTTCTAGTTGTGGAGTTTCTAGTTGCGGAGTTTCTAGTTGTGGACCTTCAAGTTGTGGAGTTTTTAGTTGTGGAGTTTCTAGTTGTGGAGTTTGTAGTTGTGGAGTATTTAGTTTGGGCTTTCAAGTTGTGGAGTTTCTAGTTGTGGAGTTTCTAGTTGCGGAGTTTTCTAGTGGCGGAGTCTGTAGTTGTGGAGTTTCTAGTTGTGGAACTTCTAGTTACGGAGTTTCTAGTTGTGGAGCTTTTAGTTGAGGAGTCTCTAGTTGTTGAGTCTCTAGTTGTGGAATTTCTCGTTGTGGAGTGTCTAGTTGCAGAGTTTCAAGTTGTGGAGTTTCTAGTTGCGGAGTCTCTAGTTGTAGAGTTTCTAGTTGCGGAGTTTCTAGCTGTGGAGATTCTAGTGGCGGAGTCTCTAGTTGTGCAGTCTCTAGTTGTGGAGTCTGTAGTTGTCCCGTTTCTATTTGCGGAGTTTGAAGTTGTGGAGTTTCTAGCTGTAGAGTTTCTAGTTGCAGGGTTTCTAGTTGCGGAGTTTTCTAGTTGTGGAGTTTCTAGTTGCGGAGTTTCTAGTTGCGGAGTTTCAAGTTGTGGAGTTTCTCGTTGTGGAGTTTCTAGTTGTGTAGTTTGTAGTTGTGGAGTATCTAGTTGTGGACTTTCAAGTTTTGGAGTTTCTAGTTGTGGAGTTTCTAGTTGTGGAGTTTCTAGTTGTTAATTTTCTAGCTGTGGAGTTTCGATTTGCGGAGTTTCTAGTTGCAGAGTTTCTAGTTGCGGATTTTCTAGCTGTGGAATTTCTGCTTGCAGAGTTTTTGGTTGCGGTGTTTCTAGTTGTGGAGTTTCTAGTTGTTGAGTTTCTAGTTGCCGAGTTCTTTAGTTGCGAAGTCTCAAGTTGTAGAGTTTCTAGCTGTGGAGTTTCTAGTTGCGGAGTTTCTAGTTGCGGAGTTTCTAGTTGTGGAGTTTTTAGTTGTGGAGTCTCTAGTTGTGGAGTTTCTAGTTGTGGAGTGTCTACTTGTGGAGTTTCTAGTTGTGGAGTTTCTATTTGTAGTTTTTAGTTTTCGAGTTTGTAGTTGTGGATTTTCTAGTTGCAGAGTTCCTAGTTTTGGAGTATCTAGTTGCGGAGTCTCTAATTGTGCAGTCTCTAGTTTTGGAATCTCTAGTTGTGGAGTTTCTGGTTGTGGAGTTTATAAATGTGGAATTCCTAGTTGTGGAGATTCTAGTTGCGGAGAGTCTGGTGGCGGAGTTTCTAGTTCTGGAGCTTCTAGTTGTGGAGTCTGTAGTTGTGGAATTTGTAGTTGCATAGTTTCTAGTTGTGGAGTTTCTAGTTGTGGAGTTTTAGTTGCGGAGTTTAAAGTTGTGGAATTTATAGGTGTGGAGTTTCTAGTTGTGGAGTTTCTAGTTTTCGGGTTTCTAGTTACGGAGTTTCTAGTTGTGGAGTTTCTAGTTGTGGAGTTTCTAGTTGTGGAGCTTTTAGTTGAGGAGTCTCTAGTTGTTGAGCTTCTAGTTGTGGAAGTTCTAGTTGTGGAGTTTCTAGTTGCGGAGTTTCTGGCTGTGGAGTTTCTAGTTGCGGAGTTTCTAGTTGTGGAGTTTTTAGTTGTGAGGTTCGTAGTTGTGGAGTTTCTAGTTGTCGAGTTTCTGGTTGTGGAGTCTCTAGTTGTGGAGTTTCTAGTTGTGGAGTTTCTAGTTGTGAAGTCTCAAGTTGTGGAGTTTCTAGTTGTGGAGTTTCTAGTTGTGGAGCTTCTAGTTGTGGGGTTCGTAGTTGTGTGGTTCGTAGTTGTGGAGTTTCTAGTTGCGGAGTTTCTCGTTGTGAAGTCTCAAGTTGTGGAGTTTCTAGTTGTGGAGTTTCTAGTTGTAGAGCTTCTAGTTGTGGGGTTCGTAGTTGTCGGGTTCGTAGTTGTGGAGTTTCTAGTTGCGGAGTTTCTCGTTGTGAAGTTTCTAGTTGTGGAGTTTCTAGTTGTGGAGTTTCTAGTAGTTGAGTTTCTAGTTGCCGAGTTTCTAGTTGCGACGTCTCAAGTCGTGGAGTTTTTAGCTGTGGAGTTTCTAGTTGCGGAGCTTCTAGTTGTGGAGTTTCTAGTTGCGGAGTTTCTAGTTGTGGAATTTTTAGTTGTGGAGTATATAGTTGTGGTGTTTCAGGTTGTGGAGTTTCTAGTGGCGGAGTTTCTAGTTGCAGAGTTTCTATTTGCGGAGTTTTCTAGTTGTGGAGTTTCTAGTTGCGGAGTTTCTAGTTGTGGACCTTCAAGTTGTGGAGTTTTTAGTTGTGGAGTTTCTAGTTGTGGAGTTTGTAGTTGTGGAGTATTTAGTTTGGGCTTTCAAGTTGTGGAGTTTCTAGTTGTGGAGTTTCTAGTTGCGGAGTTTTCTAGTGGCGGAGTCTGTAGTTGTGGAGTTTCTAGTTGTGGAACTTCTAGTTACGGAGTTTCTAGTTGTGGAGCTTTTAGTTGAGGAGTCTCTAGTTGTTGAGTCTCTAGTTGTGGAATTTCTCGTTGTGGAGTGTCTAGTTGCGGAGTTTCAAGTTGTGGAGTTTCTAGTTGCGGAGTCTCTAGTTGTAGAGTTTCTAGTTGCGGAGTTTCTAGCTGTGGAGATTCTAGTGGCGGAGTCTCTAGTTGTGCAGTCTCTAGTTGTGGAGTCTGTAGTTGTCCCGTTTCTATTTGCGGAGTTTGAAGTTGTGGAGTTTCTAGCTGTAGAGTTTCTAGTTGCAGGGTTTCTAGTTGCGGAGTTTTCTAGTTGTGGAGTTTCTAGTTGCGGAGTTTCTAGTTGCGGAGTTTCAAGTTGTGGAGTTTCTGGTTGTGGAGTTTCAAGTTGTGGAATTTATAGGTGTGGAGTTTCTAGTTGTGGAGTTTCTGGTTTTCGGGTTTCTAGTTACGGAGTTTCTAGTAGTGGAGTTTCTAGTTGTGGAGCTTTTAGTTGAGGAGTCTCTAGTAGTAGGGTCTCTAGTTGTTGAGCCTCTAGTTGTGGAAGTTCTAGTTGTGGAGTTTCTAGTGGCGCAGTTTCTAGTTGCAGAGTTTCTAGTTGCGGAGTTTTCTAGTTGTGGAGATTCTAGTGGCGGAGTTTCTAGTTGCGGAGTTTCAAGTTGTGGAGTTTCTCGTTGTGGAGTTTCTAGTTGTGGAGTTTCTAGTTGCGGAGTTTCTAGTTGTGGAGTTTCTAGTTGTGGAGTTTCTAATAGTTGAGTTTCTAGTTGTCGAGTTTCTAGTTGCGAAGTCTAAAGTCGTGGAGTTTCTAGTTGCGGAATTTCTAGTTGCGGAGTTTTCTATATGCGGAGTCTGTAGTTGTGGAGTTGCTAGTTGTGGGATTTCTAGTTGTGGAGTCTCTAGTTGCGGAGTGAGTTTCTAGCTGCGGAGTTTCTGGTTGTGGAGTTTCTAGTTGCGGAGTCAGTAGTTGTGGAGTTTCTAGTTGTGGATTTTCTAGCTGTGGAGTTTCTAGTTGCGGAGTTTCTAGTTGCAGAGTTTCTAGTTGTGGATTTTCTAGCTGTGAAATTTCTGGTTGCAGAGTTTTTAGTTGCGGTGTTTCTAGTTGTGGAGTTTCTACTTGTTGAGTTTCTAGTTGCCGAGTTCTTAATTGCGAAGTCTCAAGTTGTAGAGTTTCTAGCTGTGTAGTTTCTAGTTGCGGAGTTTCTAGTTGCGGAGTTTCTAGTTGTGGAGTTCTTAGTTGTGGAGTCTCTAGTTGTGGAGTTACTAGTTGTGGAGTGTCTACTTGTGGAGTTTCTAGTTGTGGAGTATCTAGTTGCGGAGTCACTAATTGTGCAGTCTCTAGTTTTGGAGTCTCTAGTTGTGGAGTTTCTGGTTGTGGAGTTTTTAGTTGTGAAATTTCTAGCTGTGGAGATTCTAGTTGCGGAGTTTCTAGTTGCAGAGTTTCTAGTTGTGGAGTTTCTAGTTGTGGAGTATTAGTTGTGGAGTTTAAAATTGTGGAATTTATAGGTGTGGAGTTTCTAGTTGTGGAGTTTCTTGTTGCAGGTTCGTAGTTGTGGAGTTTCTAGTTGTCGAGTTTCTAGTTGTGGAGTTTCTAGTTGTGGAGTTTCTAGTTGCGAAGTCTCAAGTTGTGGAGTTTCTAGTTGTGGAGTTTCAAGTTGTGGAGCTTCTAGTTGCGGGGTTCGTAGTTGTGGGGTTCGTAGTTGTGGAGTTTCTAGTTGCGGAGTTTTTAGTTGCGGAGTTTCTAGTTGTGAAGTTTCTAGTTGTGGAGTTTCTAGTGTTTGAATTTCTAGTTGCCGAGTTCTTTAGTTGCGAAGTCTCAAGTTGTTAGAGTTTCTAGCTGTGAAGTTTCTAGTTGCGGAGTTTTTAGTTGCGGAGTTTCTAGTTGTGGAGTTTTTAGTTGAGGAGGCTCTAGTTGTGGAGTCTCTAGTTGTGGAGTTTCTAGTTGTGGAGTGTCTACTTGTGGAGTTTCTAGTTGTGGAGTTTCTAGTTGTGGAGTTTCTAGTCGTGGAGTCTGTAGTTGTGGAGTAGCTATTTGTTGGGTTTCAAGTTATGGAGTTTCTGGCTGTGGAGTTTCTAGTTGTGGAGTTTCTAGTCGTTGAGTTTCTAGCTGTGGAGTTTCTAGTTGCGGAGCTTCTAGTTAGGGAGTTTCTAGTTGGGGAGTTTCTAGTTGTGGATTTTGTAGTTGTGGGGTATATAGTTGTGGTGTTGCAAGTTGTGGAGTTTCTAGTTGCGGAGTTTCTAGTTGCAGAGTTTCTAGTTCCGGTGTTTTCTAGTTGTGGAGTTTCTAGTTGCGGAGTTTCTAGTTGTGGAGCTTCAAGTTGTGGAGTTTCTCGTTGTGGAGTTTCTAGTTGTGGAGTTTGTAGTTGTGGAGTATCTAGTTGTGGACTTTCAAGTTGTGGAGTTTCTAGTTGTAGAGTTTCTAGTTGCGGAGTTTTCTAGTTGGGGAGTCTGTAGTTGTGGAGTTTCTAGTTGTGGAATTTCTAGTTGTGGAGTCCCTAGTTACGGAGTGAGTTTCTAGTTGCGGAGTTTCTGGTTGTGGAGTTTCTAGTTGCGGAGTCAGTAGTTGTGGGGTTTCTAGTTGTGGAGTTTCTAGTTGTAGATTTTCTAGCTGTGGAGTTTCTTTTTGCGGAGTTTCTAGTTGCGGTGTTTCTAGTTGTGGAGTTTCTAGTTGTTGAGTTTCTAGTTGCCGAGTTCTTTAGTTGCGAAGTCTCAAGTTGTAGAGTTTCTAGTTGTGGAGTGTCTACTTGTGGAGTTTCTAGTTGTGGAGTTTCTATTTGTAGTTTTTAGTTTTCGAGTTTGTAGTTGTGGATTTTCTAGTTGCAGAGTTCCTAGTTTTGGAGTATCTAGTTGCGGAGTCTCTAATTGTGCAGTCTCTAGTTTTGGAGTCTCTAGTTGTGGAGTTTCTGGTTGTGGAGTGTATAAATGTGGAATTCCTAGCTGTGGAGATTCTAGTTGCGGAGAGTCTGGTGGCGGAGTTTCTAGTTGTGGAGTTTCTAGTTGTGGAGTTTTAGTTGCGGAGTTTAAAGTTGTGGAATTTATAGGTGTGGAGTTTCTAGTTGTGGAGTTTCTAGTTGTGAGGTTCGTAGTTGTGGAGTTTCTAGTTGTGGAGTTTCTAGTTGTGAGGTTCGTAGTTGTGGAGTTTCTAGTTGTCGAGTTTCTAGTTGTGGAGTCTCTAGTTGTGGAGTTTCTAGTTGTGGAGTTTCTAGTTGCGAAGTCTCAAGTTGTGGAGTTTCTAGTTGTGGAGTTTCTAGTCATGGAGCTTCTAGTTGTGGGGTTCCTAGTTGTGGGGTTCGTAGTTGTGGAGTTTCTAGTTGCGGAGTTTCTCGTTGTGAATTCTCAAGTTGTGGAGTTTCTAGTTGTGGAGTTTCTAGTTGTGGAGCTTGTAGTTGTGGAGCTTCTAGTTGCGGAATTTGTAGTTGTGGAATATATAGTTGTGGTGTTTCAAGTTGTAGAGTTTCTAGTGGCGGAGTTTCTAGTTGCAGAGTTTCTAGCTGTGGAGTTTCTAGTTGCGGAGTTTCTAGTTGTGGAGTTTTTAGTTGTGGAGTCTCTAGTTGTGGAGTTTCTAGTTGTGGAGTGTCTACTTGTGGAGTTTCTAGTTGTGGAGTTTCTATTTGTAGTTTTTAGTTTTCGAGTTTGTAGTTGTGGATTTTCTAGTTGCAGAGTTCCTAGTTTTGGAGTATCTAGTTGCGGAGTCTCTAATTGTGCAGTCTCTAGTTTTGGAGTCTCTAGTTGTGGAGTTTCTGGTTGTGGAGTTTATAAATGTGGAATTCCTAGCTGTGGAGATTCTAGTTGCGAAGAGTCTGGTGGCGGAGTTTCTAGTTCTGGAGCTTCTAGTTGTGGAGTCTGTAGTTGTGGAATTTGTAGTTGCATAGTTTCTAGTTGTGGAGTTTCTAGTTGTGGAGTTTTAGTTGCGGAGTTTAAAGTTGTGGAATTTATAGGTGTGGAGTTTCTAGTTGTGGAGTTTCTAGTTGTGAGGTTCGTAGTTGTGGAGTTTCTAGTTGTGGAGTTTCTAGTTGTGAGGTTCGTAGTTGTGGAGTTTCTAGTTGTCGAGTTCCTAGTTGTGGAGTCTCTAGTTGTGGAGTTTCTAGTTGTGGAGTTTCTAGTTGCGAAGTCTCAAGTTGTGGAGTTTCTAGTTGTGGAGTTTCTAGTTGTGGAGCTTCTAGTTGTGGGGTTCCTAGTTGTGGGGTTCGTAGTTGTGGAGTTTCTAGTTGCGGAGTTTCTCGTTGTGAATTCTCAAGTTGTGGAGTTTCTAGTTGTGGAGTTTCTAGTTGTGGAGCTTGTAGTTGTGGAGTTTCTAGTTGCGGAATTTGTAGTTGTGGAATATATAGTTGTGGTGTTTCAAGTTGTAGAGTTTCTAGTGGCGGAGTTTCTAGTTGCAGAGTTTCTAGTTGCGGAGTTTCTAGTTGTGGAGCTTCAAGTTGTGGAGTTCCTAGTTGTGGAGTTTCTAGTTGTGGAGTTTGTAGTTGTGGAGTATCTAGTTGTGGGCTTTCAAGTTGTGGAGTTTCTAGTTGTGGAGCTTCTAGTTGCGGAGTTTTCTAGTTGCGGAGTCTCTAGTTGTAGAGTTTCTAGTTGCGGAGTTTCTAGCTGTGGAGATTCTAGTGGCGGAGTCTCTAGTTGTGCAGTCTCTAGTTGTGGAGTCTGTAGTTGTCCCGTTTCTATTTGCGGAGTTTGAAGTTGTGAAGTTTCTAGCTGTAGAGTTTCAAGTTGCAGGGTTTCTAGTTGCGGAGTTTTCTAGCTGTGGAGTTTCTAGTTGCGGAGTTTCTAGTTGCGGAGTTTCTAGTGGCGGAGTTTCTAGTTGCGGAGTTTCAAGTTGTGGAATTTATAGGTGTGGAGTTTCTAGTTGTGGAGTTTCTAGTTGTGGAGTTTCTAGTTGTGGAGTTTCTAGTTGTGGAGTTTCTAATAGTTGAGTTTCTAGTTGTCGAGTTTCTAGTTGCGAAGTCTAAAGTCGTGGAGTTTCTAGTTGCGGAATTTCTAGTTGCGGAGTTTTCTATTTGCGGAGTCTGTAGTTGTGGAGTTGCTAGTTGTGGGATTTCTAGTTGTGGAGTCTCTAGTTGCGGAGTGAGTTTCTAGTTGCGGAGTTTCTGGTTTTGGAGTTTCTAGTTGCGGAGTCAGTAGTTGTGGAGTTTCTAGTTGTGGATTTTCTAGCTGTGGAGTTTCTAGTTGCGGAGTTTCTAGCTGCAGAGTTTCTAGTTGTGGATTTTCTAGCTGTGGAATTTCTGGTTGCAGAGTTTTTAGTTGCGGTGTTTCTAGTTGTGGAGTTTCTACTTGTTGAGTTTCCAGTTGCCGAGTTCTTAATTGCGAAGTCTCAAGTTGTAGAGTTTCTAGCTGTGGAGTTTCTAGTTGCGGAGTTTCTAGTTGCGGAGTTTCTAGTTGTGGAGTTCTTAGTTGTGGAGTCTCTAGTTGTGGAGTTTCTAGTTGTGGAGTGTCTACTTGTGGAGTTTCTAGTTGTGGAGTATCTAGTTGCGGAGTCACTAATTGTGCAGTCTCTAGTTTTGGAGTCTCTAGTTGTGGAGTTTCTGGTTGTGGAGTTTTTAGTTGTGGAATTTCTAGCTGTGGAGATTCTAGTTGCGGAGTTTCTAGTTGCAGAGTTTCTAGTTGTGGAGTTTCTAGTTGTGGAGTATTAGTTGTGGAGTTTAAAGTTGTGGAATTTATAGGTGTGGAGTTTCTAGTTGTGGAGTTTCTAGTTGCAGGTTCGTAGTTGTGGAGTTTCTAGTTGTCGAGTTTCTAGTTGTGGAGTTTCTAGTTGTGGAGTTTCTAGTTGCGAAGTCTCAAGCTGTGGAGTTTCTAGTTGTGGAGTTTCAAGTTGTGGAGCTTCTAGTTGCGGGGTTCGTAGTTGTGGGGTTCGTAGTTGTGGAGTTTCTAGTTGCGAAGTTTTTATTTGCGGAGTTTCTAGTTGTGGAGTTTCTAGTTGTGGAGTTTCTAGTGTTTGAATTTCTAGTTGCCGAGTTCTTTAGTTGCGAAGTCTCAAGTTGTTAGAGTTTCTAGCTGTGAAGTTTCTAGTTGTCGAGTTTCTAGTTGTGGAGTTTCTAGTTGTGGAGTTTCTAGTTGCGAAGTCTCAAGTTGTGGAGTATCTAGTTGTGGAGTTTCAAGTTGTGGAGCTTCTAGTTGCGGGGTTCGTAGTTGTGGGGTTCGTAGTTGCGGAGTCAGTAGTTGTGGGGTTTCTAGTTGTGGATTTTCTAGCTGTGGAGTTTCTAGTTGCGGAGTTTCTAGTTGCAGAGTTTCTAGTTGTGGATTTTCTAGCTGTGGAATTTCTGGTTGCAGAGTTTTTAGTTGCGGTGTTTCTAGTTGTGGAGTTTCTACTTGTTGAGTTTCCAGTTGCCGAGTTCTTAATTGCGAAGTCTCAAGTTGTAGAGTTTCTAGCTGTGGAGTTTCTAGTTGCGGAGTTTCTAGTTGCGGAGTTTCTAGTTGTGGAGTTCTTAGTTGTGGAGTCTCTAGTTGTGGAGTTTCTAGTTGTGGAGTGTCTACTTGTGGAGTTTCTAGTTGTGGAGTATCTAGTTGCGGAGTCACTAATTGTGCAGTCTCTAGTTTTGGAGTCTCTAGTTGTGGAGTTTCTGGTTGTGGAGTTTTTAGTTGTGGAATTTCTAGCTGTGGAGATTCTAGTTGCGGAGTTTCTAGTTGCAGAGTTTCTAGTTGTGGAGTTTCTAGTTGTGGAGTATTAGTTGTGGAGTTTAAAGTTGTGGAATTTATAGGTGTGGAGTTTCTAGTTGTGGAGTTTCTAGTTGCAGGTTCGTAGTTGTGGAGTTTCTAGTTGTCGAGTTTCTAGTTGTGGAGTTTCTAGTTGTGGAGTTTCTAGTTGCGAAGTCTCAAGCTGTGGAGTTTCTAGTTGTGGAGTTTCAAGTTGTGGAGCTTCTAGTTGCGGGGTTCGTAGTTGTGGGGTTCGTAGTTGTGGAGTTTCTAGTTGCGAAGTTTTTATTTGCGGAGTTTCTAGTTGTGGAGTTTCTAGTTGTGGAGTTTCTAGTGTTTGAATTTCTAGTTGCCGAGTTCTTTAGTTGCGAAGTCTCAAGTTGTTAGAGTTTCTAGCTGTGAAGTTTCTAGTTGTCGAGTTTCTAGTTGTGGAGTTTCTAGTTGTGGAGTTTCTAGTTGCGAAGTCTCAAGTTGTGGAGTATCTAGTTGTGGAGTTTCAAGTTGTGGAGCTTCTAGTTGCGGGGTTCGTAGTTGTGGGGTTCGTAGTTGCGGAGTCAGTAGTTGTGGGGTTTCTAGTTGTGGATTTTCTAGCTGTGGAGTTTCTAGTTGCGGAGTTTCTAGTTGCAGAGTTTCTAGTTGTGGATTTTGTAGCTGTGGAATTTCTGGTTGCAGAGTTTTTAGTTGCGGTGTTTCTAGTTGTGGAGTTTCTACTTGTTGAGTTTCTAGTTGCCGAGTTCTTAATTGCGAAGTCTCAAGTTGTAGATTTTCTAGCTGTGGAGTTTCTAGTTGCGGAGTTTCTAGTTGCGGAGTTTCTAGTTGTGGAGTTCTTAGTTGTGGAGTCTCTAGTTGTGGAGTTTCTAGTTGTGGAGTGTCTACGTGTGGAGTTTCTAGTTGTGGAGTATCTAGTTGCGGAGTCACTAATTGTGCAGTCTCTAGTTTTGGAGTCTCTAGTTGTGGAGTTTCTGGTTGTGGAGTTTCTGGTTGTGGAATTTCTAGCTGTGGAGATTCTAGTTGCGGAGTTTCTAGTTGCAGAGTTTCTAGTTGTGGAGTTTCTAGTTGTGGAGTATTAGTTGTGGAGTTTAAAGTTGTGGAATTTATAGGTGTGGAGTTTCTAGTTGTGGAGTTTCTAGTTTTCGGGTTTCTAGTTACGGAGTTTCTAGTTGTGGATTTTCTAGTTGTGGAGTTTCTAGTTGCAGGTTCGTAGTTGTGGAGTTTCTAGTCGTCGAGTTTCTAGCTGTGGAGTTTCTAGTTGTGGAGTTTCTAGTTGCGAAGTCTCAAGTTGTGGAGTTTCTAGTTGTGGAGTTTCAAGTTGTGGAGCTTCTAGTTGCGGGGTTCGTAGTTGTGGGGTTCGTAGTTGTGGAGTTTCTAGTTGCGGAGTTTTTAGTTGCGGAGTTTCTAGTTGTGGAGTTTCTAGTTGTGGAGTTTCTAGTGTTTGAATTTCCAGTTGCCGAGTTCTTTAGTTGCGAAGTCTCAAGTTGTTAGAGTTTCTAGCTGTGAAGTTTCTAGTTGCGGAGTTTTTAGTTGCGGAGTTTCTAGTTGTGGAGTTTTTAGTTGAGGAGGCTCTAGTTGTGGAGTCTCTAGTTGTGGAGTTTCTAGTTGTGGAGTGTCTACTTGTGGAGTTTCTAGTTGTGGAGTTTCTATGTGTGGAGTTTCTAGTCGTGGAGTCTGTAGTTGTGGAGTAGCTATTTGTTGGGTTTCAAGTTATGGAGTTTCTGGCTGTGGAGTTTCTAGTTGTGGAGTTTCTAGTCGTTGAGTTTCTAGTTGTCGAGTTTCTAGTTGCGAAGTCTAAAGTCGTGGAGTTTCTAGCTGTGGAGTTTATAGTTGCGGAGCTTCTAGTTAGGGAGTTTCTAGTTGGGGAGTTTCTAGTTGAGGATTTTGTAGTTGTGGGGTATATAGTTGTGGTGTTGCAAGTTGTGGAGTTTCTAGTTGCGGAGTTTCTAGTTGCAGAGTTTCTAGTTCCGGTGTTTTCTAGTTGTGGAGTTTCTAGTTGCGGAGTTTCTAGTTGTGGAGCTTCAAGTTGTGGAGTTTCTCGTTGTGGAGTTTCTAGTTGTGGAGTTTGTAGTTGTAGAGTATCTAGTTGTGGACTTTCAAGTTGTGGAGTTTCTAGTTGTAGAGTTTCTAGTTGCGGAGTTTTCTAGTTGGGGAGTCTGTAGTTGTGGAGTTTCTAGTTGTAGAATTTCTAGTTGTGGAGTCTCTAGTTACGGAGTGAGTTTCTAGTTGCGGAGTTTCTGGTTGTGGAGTTTCTAGTTGCGGAGTCCGTAGTTGTGGGGTTTCTAGTTGTGGAGTTTCTAGTTGTGGATTTTCTAGCTGTGGAGTTTCTATTTGCGGAGTTTCTAGTTGCAGAGTTTCTTGTTGTGGATTTTCTAGCTGTGGAATTTCTGGTTGCAGAGTTTTTAGTTGCGGTGTTTCTAGTAGTGGAGTTTCTAGTTGTTGAGTTTCTAGTTGCCGAGTTCTTTAGTTGCGAAGTCTCAAGTTGTAGAGTTTCTAGCTGTGGAGTTTCTAGTTGCGGAGTTTCTAGTTGTGGAGTTTTTAGTTGTGGAGTCTCTAGTTGTGGAGTTTCTAGTTGTGGAGTGTCTACTTGTGGAGTTTCTAGTTGTGGAGTTTCTATTTGTAGTTTTTAGTTTTCGAGTTTGTAGTTGTGGATTTTCTAGTTGCAGAGTTCCTAGTTTTGGAGTATCTAGTTGCGGAGTCTCTAATTGTGCAGTCTCTAGTTTTGGAGTCTCTAGTTGTGGAGTTTCTGGTTGTGGAGTTTATAAATGTGGAATTCCTAGCTGTGGAGATTCTAGTTGCGGAGAGTCTGGTGGCGGAGTTTCTAGTTCTGGAGCTTATAGTTGTGGAGTCTGTAGTTGTGGAATTTGTAGTTGCATAGTTTCTAGTTGTGGAGTTTCTAGTTGTGGAGTTTTAGTTGCGGAGTTTAAAGTTGTGGAATTTATAGGTGTGGAGTTTCTAGTTGTGGAGTTTCTAGTTTTCGGGTTTCTAGTTACGGAGTTTCTAGTTGTCGAGTTTCTAGTTGTGGAGTTTCTAGTTGTGGAGCTTTTAGTTGAGGAGTCTCTAGTTGTTGAGCTTCTAGTTGTGGAAGTTCTAGTTGTGGAGTTTCTAGTTGCGGAGTTTCTGGCTGTGGAGTTTCTAGTTGCGGAGTTTCTAGTTGTGGAGCTTCTAGTTGTGGAGCTTCTAGTTGTGGGGTTCGTAGTTGTGGGGTTCGTAGTTGTGGAGTTTCTAGTTGCGGAGTTTCTCGTTGTGAAGTCTCAAGTTGTGGAGTTTCTAGTTGTGGAGTTTCTAGTTGTGGAGCTTCTAGTTGTGGGGTTCGTAGTTGTGGGGTTCGTAGTTGTGGAGTTTCTAGTTGCGGAGTTTCTCGTTGTGAAGTTTCTAGTTGTGGAGTTTCTAGTTGTGGAGTTTCTAGTAGTTGAGTTTCTAGTTGCCGAGTTTCTAGTTGCGACGTCTCAAGTCGTGGAGTTTTTAGCTGTGGAGTTTCTAGTTGCGGAGCTTCTAGTTGCGGAGTTTCTAGTTGCGGAGTTTCTAGTTGCGGAGTTTCTAGTTGTGGAGTATATAGTTGTGGTGCTTCAGGTTGTGGAGTTTCTAGTTGTGGAGTTTCAAGTTGTGGAGTTTCTTGTTGTAGAGTTTCTAGTTCTGGAGTTTCTAGTTGTGGAGTCTGTATTTTTGGAGTAACTGGCTGTGGTGTTTCAAGTTGTGGAGTTTCTAGTTGTGGAGTTTCTAGCTGCGGAGTTTCTAGCTGTTGAGTTTCTAGTTGCCGAGTTTCTAGTTGCAAAGTCTCAAGTTGTGGAGTTTCTAGTGGTGGAGGTTCTAGTTGTGGAGTTTCTAGTTGCGCAGTTTCTAGCTGTGGAGTTTCTAGTTGCAGAGTCTCTAGTTGGCAGTCTCTAGCTGTGGAGTTTCTAGTTGCGGAGTTTCTAGTTGGGGAGTTTCTAGTTGTGGAGACTCTAGTTGTGGAGTTTCTAGCTGTGGAGTTTCTAGCTTTGGAGTTTCTAGTTGCGGTGTTTACTAGTGTCAGAGTATGTAGTTGCAAGTTTCTAGCTGTGGAGTTTATAGTGGCGGAGTTTCTGGTTGCAGAGTTTATAGTTGCGGAGTCTGTCGTTGCGGAGTCTCAAGTTGTGGAGTGTCTAGTCGTGGAGTTTCTAGTTGCGGAGTTTTCTAATTGGGGAGTTTTTTGTTGTAGAGTTTCTAGTTTTAAATTTCTAGTTGTGGATTTTCTAATTGCAGAGTTTCTATTTGCGGAGTTTCTAGTTGTGTATTTTCTAGTTTGGAAGTTTCCACTTAAGTTTATAGTTGTGGATTTTCTTGTTGCCGAGTTTCGAGTTGCAGAGTTTCAAGTTGTGGAGTATGTCGTTGCAGAGTCTCAAGTTGTGGAATGTCTAGTCGTGGAGTTTCTAGTTTCGGAGTTTTCTAGTTGTGGAAATGCTAGTTGTGGAGTATCTATTTGCAGAGTTTCTGACTACGGAGTTTCTAGTTGCAGAGTCTCTAGTTGTGCAGTCTCTAGTTGTGGAGTTTCTAGTTGTGGAGTTTATAGTTGTGGAGACTCTAGTTGTGGAGTTTCTAGTTCCGGAGTTTCTAGTTCCGGAGTTTCTAGTTGCAGAGTTTCTAGTTGCAAGTTTCTAGCTGTGGAGTCTAGTTGCGGAGTTTCTAGTTGCAGAGTTTCTAGTTGCGGAGCCTGTCGTTGCGGAGTCTCAAGTTGTGGAGTGTCTAGTCGTGGAGTTTCTAGTTGCGGCGTTTTCTAGTTGTGGAGTCTCTAGTTGTGGAGTTTCTAGTTGTGGAGTCTCTAGTTGTGGAGTTTCTAGTTGCGAAGTGTCTAATTATGGAGTTTCTAGTTGTAAAGTTTCTAGTTGTGAAGTTTCTAGTTGCGGAGTTTCTAGCTTGGGAGTTTCTAGAGGCGGAGTCTCTAGATGTGCAGTCTCTAGTTGTAGAGTCTCTTGCTGTGGAGTTCCTAGTTGTGGAGCTTCTAGTTGGGAAGTTTCTAGCTGTGGAGTTTCTAGTTGCGGAGTTTCTAGTTGCAGAGTTTCTAGTTGCCGAAGTTCTAGCTGTGGAGTTTCTAGTTCCAGAGTTTCTAGTTGCGGGCGCTCTAGCTGTGCAGTTTCTAGTTGCAGAGTTTGTAGTGGCGTAGTTTCTAGTTGTGGTGTTTCAAGTTGTGGAGTTTCTAGTTGCGGAGTTTCTAGCTGTGGAGTTTCTAGTTGCCGAGTCTCTAGTTGGCAGTCTCTAGTTGTGGAGTTTCTAGTTGCGGAGTTTCTAGTTGGGGAGTTTCTAGTTGTGGAGACTCTAGTTGTGGAGTTTCTAGTTGTGGAGTTTCTAGCTTTGGAATTTCTATTTGCGGTGGTTTTCTAGTGGCAGATTATCTAGTTGCAAGTTTCTAGCTGTGGAGTTTATAGTGGCGGAGTTTCTGCTTGCAGAGTTTCTAGTTGCGGAGTCTGTCGTTGCGGAGTCTCAAGTTGTGGAGTGTCTAGTCGTGGAGTTTCTAGTTGCGGAGTTTTCTAATTGGGGAGTTTCTTGTTGTAGAGTTTCTAGTTTTAAATTTCTAGTTGTGGATTTTCCAATTGCAGAGTTTCTAGTTGCGGAGTTTCTAGTTGTGTTGTTTCTAGTTGGGGAGTTTTTACTTAAGTTTATAGTTGTGGATTTTCTTGTTGCCGACTTTCGAGTTGCAGAGTTTCAAGTTGTGGAGTATGTCGTTGCAGAGTCTCTAGTTGTGCAGTCTCTAGTTGTGGAGTTTCTAGTTGTGGAGTTTATAGTTGTGGAGACTCTAGTTGTGGAGTTTCTAGTTACGGAGTTTCTAGTTGCAGAGTTTCTAGTTGTGGAGTTTCCAGTTTTGGAGTTTCTAGTTGCAGAGTTTCTAGTTGCGGAGTCTTTCGTTGCGGAGTCTCAAGTTGTAGAGTGTCTAGTGGTGGAGTTTCTAGTTGCAGAATTTTCTAGTTGTGGAGTCTCTAGTTGTGGAGTTTCTAGTTGCGAGGTGTCTAGTTATGGAGTTTCTAGTTATAAAGTTTCTAGTTGTGGAATTTCTAGTTGCGGAGTTTCTAGTTGTTGAGCTGTTGGTGGCGGAGTCTCTAGATGTGCAGTCTCTAGTTGTGGAGTCTCTTGCTGTGGAGTTCCTAGTTGTGGAGCTTCTAGTTGGGAAGTTTCCAGCTGTGGAGTTTCAAGTTGCGGAGTTTCTAGTTGCAAAGTTTCTAGTTGCGGACGTTCTAGCTGTGGAGTTTCTAGTTGCAGAGTTTCCAGTTGCGGGCGCTCTAGCTGTGCAGTTTCTAGTTGCAGAGTTTCTAGTGGCGTAGTTTCTAGTTGTGGAGTTTCTAGTTGTGAAGTTTTCAGTTGCGCAGTTTCTAGTTGTGGAGTTTCAAGTTGTGGAATTTATATGTGTGGAGTTTTTAGTTGTGGAGTTCAAAGTTGTCGAGTTTCCAGTTGCAGAGTTTCCAGTAGTGGAGTTTCTAGTTGTGCAGTTTTTAGTTGTGGAGTCTCTAGTTGTTGAGTCTCTTGTTGTGGAATTTCAAGTTGTGGAGTTTCTAGTTGCCGAGTTTGTAGTTGCGGAGCGTCTAGTGCTGGAGTTTCTAGTTGTGGAGTTTCTAGTTGCGGAGTTTCTAGCTGTGGAGTTTCTAGTTGCGGAGTCTCTAGATGTGGAGTCTCTAGTTGTGGAGTTTCTAGTACTGGAGTTTCTAGTTGCAGAGTTTCTAGTTGCGAAGTCTGTCGTTGCGGAGTCTCCCGTTGCAGAGTGTCTAGTCGTGGAGTTTCTAGTTGCGGAGTTTTCTAGTTGTGGAGTCTCTAGTTGTGGAGTTTCTAGTTGCAGAGTTTCTAGTTGCGGAGCCTGTCGTTACGGAGTCTCAAGTTGTGGAGTGTCTAGTCGTGGAGTTTCTAGTTGCGAAGTTTTCTAGTTGTGGAGTTTCTAGTTGTGGAGTTTCTAGTTGCAGAGTTTCTAGTTGCGGAGTCTTTCATTGCGGAGTCTCAAGTTGTAGAGTGTCTAGCCGTGGAGTTTCTAGTTGCAGAGTTTTCTAGTTGAGGAGTCTCTAGTTGTGGAGTTTTTAGTTGCGAAGTGTCTAGTTTTGGAGTTTCTAGTTGTAAAGTTTCTAGTCGTGGAGTTTCTAGTTGCGGAGTTTTCTAGTTGTGGAGTCACTAGTTGTGGAGTTTCTAGTTGTGGAGTTTCTTGTTGTGGAGTTTCTAGTTGCAGAGTTTCTAGTTGCGGACGTTCTAGCTGTGGAGTTTCTAATTGCAGAGTTTCTAGTTGCATAGTTTCTAGTTGTAGAGTTTCTAGTTGTGGAGTTTTAGTTGCGGAGTTTCTAGTTGTGAAGATTCTAGTTGTGGAGTTTCTAGTTGTGGAGTTTTTAGTTGCAGAGTTTCTAGTTGTGGAGTCTCTAATTGTTGAGTTTCTGGTTGTGGAGTTTCTAGTTGTGGAGTTTGTAGTTGTAGAGTCTGTAGTTGTGGAGTTTCTAGTTGTGGAGTTCCTAGTTATGGAGTCTCGAGTTGTGGAGTTTCTAGTTGCGGAGTTTCTAAATGTGGAGTTTCTAGTTGTGGAATTTGTAGTTGTGGAGTATCTAGTTGCGGTGTTTGAAGTTGTGGAGTTTGTAGTTGGAGTTTCTAGTTGCGGAGTTTCTAGCTGTGGAGTCTCTAGTTGCGGAGTCTCTAGTTGTGCAGTCTCTAGTTGTGCAGTCTCTTGCTGTAGAGTTCCTTGTTGGGGAGTTTCTAGTTGGGGAGCTTTTAGCTGTGGAGTTTCTTGCTGCGGAGTTTCTAGTTGCAGAGTTTCTAGTTGCGGACGTTCTAGTTGCGGAGTCTCTAGTTGTGGAGTTTCTAGTTGCGGAGTTTCTAGCTGTGGAGTTTCTAGTTGCGGAGTCTCTAGTTGTGCAGTCTCTAGTTGTGGAGTTTCTCGTTGTGGAGTTTCTAGTTGTGGAGTTTTTAGTTGTAAAGACTCTAGTTGTGGAGTTTCTAGTTGTGGAGTTTCTAGCTTTTTAGTTTATAGTTGCGGAGTTTCTAGTTGCAAGTTTCTAGCTGTGGAGTTTATAGTGGCGGAGTTTCTAGTTGCAGAGTTTCTAGTTGTGGAATCGGTCGTTGCGGAGTCTCAAGTGGTGGAGCGTCTAGTCGTGGAGATTCTAGTTGCGGAGTTTTCTTTTTGTGGAGTCTCCAGTTGTGGAATTTCTAGTTGTAGAGTTTCTAGTTCTTGAGTTTCTAGTTGTGGAGTCTGTAGTTTTGGAGTATCTGGTTGTGGTGTTTCAAGTTGTGGAGTTTCTAGTTGTGGAGTTTCTAGTTGCGGAGTTTCTAGCTGTTGAGTTTCTAGATGCCGAGTTTCTAGTTGCAAAGTCTCAAGTTGTGGAGTTTCTAGTGGTGGAGGTTCTAGTTGTGGAGTTTCTAGTTGCGCAGTTTCTAGCTGTGGAGTTTCTAGTTGCAGAGTCTCTAGTTGGCAGTCTCTAGCTGTGGAGTTTCTAGTTGCGGAGTTCCTAGTTGGGGAGTTTCTAGTTGTGGAGACTCTAGTTGTGGAGTTTCTAGCTGTGGAGTTTCTAGCTTTGGAGTTTCTAGTTGCGGTGTTTACTAGTGTCAGAGTATCTAGTTGCAAGTTTCTAGCTGTGGAGTTTATAGTGGCGGAGTTTCTGGTTGCAGAGTTTCTAGTTGCGGAGTCTGTCGTTGTGGAGTCTCAAGTTGTGGAGTGTCTAGTCGTGGAGTTTCTAGTTGCGGAGTTTTCTAATTGGGGAGTTTTTTGTTGTAGAGTTTCTAGTTTTAAATTTGTAGTTGTGTATTTTCTAATTGCAGAGTTTCTAGTTGCGGAGTTTGTAGTTGTGTAGTTTCTAGTTTGGGAGTTTCTACTTAAGTTTATAGTTGTGGATTTTCTTGTTGCCGAGTTTCGAGTTGCAGAGTTTCAAGTTGTGGAGTATGTCGTTGCAGAGTCTCAAGTTGTGGAATGTCTAGTCGTGGAGTTTCTAGTTTCGGAGTATTCTAGTTGTGGAAATTCTAGTTGTGGAGTTTCTATTTGCGGAGTTTCTGACTGTGGAGTTTCTAGTTTCAGAGCCTCTAGTTGTGCAGTCTCTAGTTGTGGAGTTTCTAGTTGTGGAGTTTATAGTTGCGGAGACTCTAGTTGTGGTTGTTTCTAGTTGCGGAGTTTCTAGATGCAGAGTTTCTAGTTGCAAGTTTCTAGCTGTGGAGTTTCTAGTTGCGGAGTTTCTAGTTGCAGAGTTTCTAGTTGCGGAGCCTGTCGTTGCGGAGTCTCAAGTTGTGGAGTGTCTAGTCGTGGAGTTTCTAGTTGCGGAGTTTTCTAGTTGTGGAGTCTCTAGTTGTGGAGTTTCTAGTTGTGGAGTTTCTAGTTGTGGAGTTTCTAGTTGCAGAGTTTCTAGTTGCGGAGTCTTTCGTTGCGGAGTCTCAAGTTGTAGCGTGTCTAGTGGTGGAGTTTCTAGTTGCAGAATTTTCTAGTTGTGGAGTCTCTAGTTGTGGAGTTTCTAGTTGCGAAGTGTCTAGTTATGGAGTTTCTAGTTGTAAAGTTTCTAGTTGTGGAGTTTTTAGTTGCGGAGTTTCTAGCTGTTGAGTTTCTAGTGGCGGAGTCTCTAGATGTGCAGTCTCTAGTTGTGGAGTCTCTTGCTGTGAAGTTCCTAGTTGTGGAGCTTCTAGTTGGGAAGTTTCTAGCAGTGGAGTTTCTAGTTGCGGAGTTTCTAGTTGCAGAGTTTCTAGTTGCAGACGTTCTAGCTGTGGAGTTTCTAGTTCCAGAGTATCTAGTTGCGGGCGCTCTAGCTGTGCAGTTTCTAGTTGCAGAGTTTCTAGTGGCGTAGTTTCTAGTTGTGGTGTTTCAAGTTGTGGAGTTTCTAGTTGTGGAGTTTCTAGTTGCGGAGTTTCTAGCTGTTGAGTTCTAGTTGCCGAGTTTCTAGTTGCAAAGTCTCAAGTTGTTGAGTTTCTAGTTGTGGAGTTTCTAGTTGTGGAGTTTCTAGTTGTGGAGTTTCTAGTTGCAGAGTTTCTAGTTGCGGAGTCTTAAATTGCGGAGTCCCAAGTTGTAGAGTGTCTAGTCGTGGAGTTTCTAGTTGCAGAGTTTTCTAGTTGAGGAGTCTCTAGTTGTGGAGTTTTTAGTTGCGAAGTGTCTAGTTTTGGAGTTTCTAGTTGTAAAGTTTCTAGTCGTGGAGTTTCTAGTTGCGGAGTTTTCTAGTTGTGGAGTCACTAGTTGTGGAGTTTCTAGTTGTGGAGTTTCTTGTTGCGGAGTTTCTAGTTGCAGAGTTTCTAGTTGCATAGTTTCCAGTTGTAGAGTTTCTAGTTGTGGAGTTTTAGTTGCGGAGTTTCTAGTTGTGAAGATTCTAGTTGTGGAGTTTCTAGTTGTGGAGTTTCTAGTTGTGGAGTTTTTAGTTCCAGAGTTTCTAGTTGTGGAGTCTCTAATTCTTGAGTTTCTGGTTGTGGAGTTTCTAGTTGTGGAGTTTGTAGTTGTAGAGTCTGTAGTTGTGGAGTTTCTAGTTGTGGAGTTCCTAGTTATGGAGTCTCGAGTTGTGGAGTTTCTAGTTGCGGAGTTTCTAAATGCGGAGTTTCTAGTTGTGGAATTTGTAGTTGTGGAGTATCTAGTTGCGGTGTTTGAGGTTGTGGAGTATGTAGTTGGAGTTTCTAGTTGCGGAGTTTCTAGCTGTGGAGTTTCTAGTTGCGGAGTCTCTAGTTGTGCAGTCTCTAGTTGTGGAGTTTCTCGTTGTGGAGTTTCTAGTTGTGGAGTTTTTAGTTGTAAAGACTCTAGTTGTGGAGTTTCTAGTTGTGGAGTTTCTAGCTTTTTAGTTTCTAGTTGCGGAGTTTCTAGCTGCAAATTTCTAGCTGTGGAGTTTATAGTGGCGGAGTTTCTAGTTGCAGAGTTTCTAGTTGTGGAATCGGTCGTTGCGGAGTCTCAAGTGGTGGAGCGTCTAGTCGTGGAGATTCTAGTTGCGGAGTTTTCTTTTTGTGGAGTCTCCAGTTGTGGAATTTCTAGTTGTAGAGTTTCTAGTTCTTGAGTTTCTAGTTGTGGAGTCTGTAGTTTTGGAGTATCTGGTTGTGGTGTTTCAAGTTGTGGAGTTTCTAGTTGTGGAGTTTCTAGTTGCGGAGTTTCTAGCTGTTGAGTTTCTAGTTGCCGAGTTTCTAGTTGCAAAGTCTCAAGTTGTGGAGTTTCTAGTGGTGGAGGTTCTAGTTGTGGAGTTTCTAGTTGCGCAGTTTCTAGCTGTGGAGTTTCTAGTTGCAGAGTTTCTAGTTGGCAGTCTCTAGCTGTGGAGTTTCTAGTTGCGGAGTTTCTAGTTGGGGAGTTTCTAGTTGTGGAGACTCTAGTTGTGGAGTTTCTAGCTGTGGAGTTTCTAGCTTCGGAGTTTCTAGTTGCGGTGTTTACTAGTGTCAGAGTATCTAGTTGGAAGTTTCTAGCTGTGGAGTTTATAGTGGCGGAGTTTCTGGTTGCAGAGTTTCTAGTTGCGGAGTCTGTCGTTGTGGAGTCTCAAGTTGTGGAGTGTCTAGTCGTGGAGTTTCTAGTTGCGGAGTTTTCTAATTGGGGACTTTTTTGTTGTAGAGTTTCTAGTTTTAAATTTCTAGTTGTGTATTTTCTAATTGCAGAGTTTCTAGTTGCGGAGTTTCTAGTTGTGTAGTTTCTAGTTTGGGAGTTTCTACTTAAGTTTATAGTTGTGGCTTTTCTTGTTGCCGAGTTTCGAGTTGCAGAGTTTCAAGTTGTGGAGTATGTCGTTGCAGAGTCTCAAGTTGTGGAATGTCTAGTCGTGGAGTTTCTAGTTTCGGAGTTTTCTAGTTGTGGAAATTCTAGTTGTGGAGTTTCTATTTGCGGAGTTTCTGACTGTGGAGTTTCTAGTTTCAGAGCCTCTAGTTGTGCAGTCTCTAGTTGTGGAGTTTCTACTTGTGGAGTTTATAGTTCTGGAGACTCTAGTTGTGGAGTTTCTAGTTGCGGAGTTTCTAGTTGCAGAGTTTCTAGTTGCGAAGTCTGTCGTTGCGGAGTCTCCCGTTGCAGAGTGTCTAGTCGTGGAGTTTCTAGTTGCGGAGTTTTCTAGTTGTGGAGTCTCTAGTTGTGGAGTTTCTAGTTGCAGAGTTTCTAGTTGCGGAGCCTGTCGTTACGGAGTCTCAAGTTGTGGAGTGTCTAGTCGTGGAGTTTCTAGTTGCGAAGTTTTCTAGTTGTGGAGTTTCTAGTTGTGGAGTTTCTAGTTGCAGAGTTTCTAGTTGCGGAGTCTTTCATTGCGGAGTCTCAAGTTGTAGAGTGTCTAGCCGTGGAGTTTCTAGTTGCAGAGTTTTCTAGTTGAGGAGTCTCTAGTTGTGGAGTTTTTAGTTGCGAAGTGTCTAGTTTTGGAGTTTCTAGTTGTAAAGTTTCTAGTCGTGGAGTTTCTAGTTGCGGAGTTTTCTAGTTGTGGAGTCACTAGTTGTGGAGTTTCTAGTTGTGGAGTTTCTTGTTGTGGAGTTTCAAGTTGCAGAGTTTTTAGTTGCGGACGTTCTAGCTGTGGAGTTTCTAATTGCAGAGTTTCTAGTTGCATAGTTTCTAGTTGTAGAGTTTCTAGTTGTGGAGTTTTAGTTGCGGAGTTTCTAGTTGTGAAGATTCTAGTTGTGGAGTTTCTAGTTGTGGAGTTTTTAGTTGCAGAGTTTCTAGTTGTGGAGTCTCTAATTGTTGAGTTTCTGGTTGTGGAGTTTCTAGTTGTGGAGTTTGTAGTTGTAGAGTCTGTAGTTGTGGAGTTTCTAGTTGTGGAGTTCCTAGTTATGGAGTCTCGAGTTGTGGAGTTTCTAGTTGCGGAGTTTCTAAATGTGGAGTTTCTAGTTGTGGAATTTGTAGTTGTGGAGTATCTAGTTGCGGTGTTTGAAGTTGTGGAGTTTGTAGTTGGAGTTTCTAGTTGCGGAGTTTCTAGCTGTGGAGTCTCTAGTTGCGGAGTCTCTAGTTGTGCAGTCTCTAGTTGTGCAGTCTCTTGCTGTAGAGTTCCTTGTTGGGGAGTTTCTAGTTGGGGAGCTTTTAGCTGTGGAGTTTCTTGCTGCGGAGTTTCTAGTTGCAGAGTTTCTAGTTGCGGACGTTCTAGTTGCGGAGTCTCTAGTTGTGGAGTTTCTAGTTGCGGAGTTTCTAGCTGTGGAGTTTCTAGTTGCGGAGTCTCTAGTTGTGCAGTCTCTAGTTGTGGAGTTTCTCGTTGTGGAGTTTCTAGTTGTGGAGTTTTTAGTTGTAAAGACTCTAGTTGTGGAGTTTCTAGTTGCAGAGTTTTCTAGTTGAGGAGTCTCTAGTTGTGGAGTTTTTAGTTGCGAAGTGTCTAGTTTTGGAGTTTCTAGTTGTAAAGTTTCTAGTCGTGGAGTTTCTAGTTGCGGAGTTTTCTAGTTGTGGAGTCACTAGTTGTGGAGTTTCTAGTTGTGGAGTTTCTTGTTGCGGAGTTTCTAGTTGCAGAGTTTCTAGTTGCATAGTTTCCAGTTGTAGAGTTTCTAGTTGTGGAGTTTTAGTTGCGGAGTTTCTAGTTGTGAAGATTCTAGTTGTGGAGTTTCTAGTTGTGGAGTTTCTAGTTGTGGAGTTTTTAGTTCCAGAGTTTCTAGTTGTGGAGTCTCTAATTCTTGAGTTTCTGGTTGTGGAGTTTCTAGTTGTGGAGTTTGTAGTTGTAGAGTCTGTAGTTGTGGAGTTTCTAGTTGTGGAGTTCCTAGTTATGGAGTCTCGAGTTGTGGAGTTTCTAGTTGCGGAGTTTCTAAATGCGGAGTTTCTAGTTGTGGAATTTGTAGTTGTGGAGTATCTAGTTGCGGTGTTTGAGGTTGTGGAGTATGTAGTTGGAGTTTCTAGTTGCGGAGTTTCTAGCTGTGGAGTTTCTAGTTGCGGAGTCTCTAGTTGTGCAGTCTCTAGTTGTGGAGTTTCTCGTTGTGGAGTTTCTAGTTGTGGAGTTTTTAGTTGTAAAGACTCTAGTTGTGGAGTTTCTAGTTGTGGAGTTTCTAGCTTTTTAGTTTCTAGTTGCGGAGTTTCTAGCTGCAAATTTCTAGCTGTGGAGTTTATAGTGGCGGAGTTTCTAGTTGCAGAGTTTCTAGTTGTGGAATCGGTCGTTGCGGAGTCTCAAGTGGTGGAGCGTCTAGTCGTGGAGATTCTAGTTGCGGAGTTTTCTTTTTGTGGAGTCTCCAGTTGTGGAATTTCTAGTTGTAGAGTTTCTAGTTCTTGAGTTTCTAGTTGTGGAGTCTGTAGTTTTGGAGTATCTGGTTGTGGTGTTTCAAGTTGTGGAGTTTCTAGTTGTGGAGTTTCTAGTTGCGGAGTTTCTAGCTGTTGAGTTTCTAGTTGCCGAGTTTCTAGTTGCAAAGTCTCAAGTTGTGGAGTTTCTAGTGGTGGAGGTTCTAGTTGTGGAGTTTCTAGTTGCGCAGTTTCTAGCTGTGGAGTTTCTAGTTGCAGAGTTTCTAGTTGGCAGTCTCTAGCTGTGGAGTTTCTAGTTGCGGAGTTTCTAGTTGGGGAGTTTCTAGTTGTGGAGACTCTAGTTGTGGAGTTTCTAGCTGTGGAGTTTCTAGCTTCGGAGTTTCTAGTTGCGGTGTTTACTAGTGTCAGAGTATCTAGTTGGAAGTTTCTAGCTGTGGAGTTTATAGTGGCGGAGTTTCTGGTTGCAGAGTTTCTAGTTGCGGAGTCTGTCGTTGTGGAGTCTCAAGTTGTGGAGTGTCTAGTCGTGGAGTTTCTAGTTGCGGAGTTTTCTAATTGGGGACTTTTTTGTTGTAGAGTTTCTAGTTTTAAATTTCTAGTTGTGTATTTTCTAATTGCAGAGTTTCTAGTTGCGGAGTTTCTAGTTGTGTAGTTTCTAGTTTGGGAGTTTCTACTTAAGTTTATAGTTGTGGATTTTCTTGTTGCCGAGTTTCGAGTTGCAGAGTTTCAAGTTGTGGAGTATGTCGTTGCAGAGTCTCAAGTTGTGGAATGTCTAGTCGTGGAGTTTCTAGTTTCGGAGTTTTCTAGTTGTGGAAATTCTAGTTGTGGAGTTTCTATTTGCGGAGTTTCTGACTGTGGAGTTTCTAGTTTCAGAGCCTCTAGTTGTGCAGTCTCTAGTTGTGGAGTTTCTACTTGTGGAGTTTATAGTTCTGGAGACTCTAGTTGTGGAGTTTCTAGTTGCGGAGTTTCTAGTTGCAGAGTTTCTAGTTGCGAAGTCTGTCGTTGCGGAGTCTCCCGTTGCAGAGTGTCTAGTCGTGGAGTTTCTAGTTGCGGAGTTTTCTAGTTGTGGAGTCTCTAGTTGTGGAGTTTCTAGTTGCAGAGTTTCTAGTTGCGGAGCCTGTCGTTACGGAGTCTCAAGTTGTGGAGTGTCTAGTCGTGGAGTTTCTAGTTGCGAAGTTTTCTAGTTGTGGAGTTTCTAGTTGTGGAGTTTCTAGTTGCAGAGTTTCTAGTTGCGGAGTCTTTCATTGCGGAGTCTCAAGTTGTAGAGTGTCTAGCCGTGGAGTTTCTAGTTGCAGAGTTTTCTAGTTGAGGAGTCTCTAGTTGTGGAGTTTTTAGTTGCGAAGTGTCTAGTTTTGGAGTTTCTAGTTGTAAAGTTTCTAGTCGTGGAGTTTCTAGTTGCGGAGTTTTCTAGTTGTGGAGTCACTAGTTGTGGAGTTTCTAGTTGTGGAGTTTCTTGTTGTGGAGTTTCTAGTTGCAGAGTTTCTAGTTGCGGACGTTCTAGCTGTGGAGTTTCTAATTGCAGAGTTTCTAGTTGCATAGTTTCTAGTTGTAGAGTTTCTAGTTGTGGAGTTTTAGTTGCGGAGTTTCTAGTTGTGAAGATTCTAGTTGTGGAGTTTCTAGTTGTGGAGTTTTTAGTTGCAGAGTTTCTAGTTGTGGAGTCTCTAATTGTTGATTTTCTGGTTGTGGAGTTTCTAGTTGTGGAGTTTGTAGTTGTAGAGTCTGTAGTTGTGGAGTTTCTAGTTGTGGAGTTCCTAGTTATGGAGTCTCGAGTTGTGGAGTTTCTAGTTGCGGAGTTTCTAAATGTGGAGTTTCTAGTTGTGGAATTTGTAGTTGTGGAGTATCTAGTTGCGGTGTTTGAAGTTGTGGAGTTTGTAGTTGGAGTTTCTAGTTGCGGAGTTTCTAGCTGTGGAGTCTCTAGTTGCGGAGTCTCTAGTTGTGCAGTCTCTAGTTGTGCAGTCTCTTGCTGTAGAGTTCCTTGTTGGGGAGTTTCTAGTTGGGGAGCTTTTAGCTGTGGAGTTTCTTGCTGCGGAGTTTCTAGTTGCAGAGTTTCTAGTTGCGGACGTTCTAGTTGCGGAGTCTCTAGTTGTGGAGTTTCTAGTTGCGGAGTTTCTAGCTGTGGAGTTTCTAGTTGCGGAGTCTCTAGTTGTGCAGTCTCTAGTTGTGGAGTTTCTCGTTGTGGAGTTTCTAGTTGTGGAGTTTTTAGTTGTAAAGACTCTAGTTGTGGAGTTTCTAGTTGTGGAGTTTCTAGCTTTTTAGTTTATAGTTGCGGAGTTTCTAGTTGCAAGTTTCTAGCTGTGGAGTTTATAGTGGCGGAGTTTCTAGTTGCAGAGTTTCTAGTTGTGGAATCGGTCGTTGCGGAGTCTCAAGTGGTGGAGCGTCTAGTCGTGGAGATTCTAGTTGCGGAGTTTTCTTTTTGTGAAGTCTCCAGTTGTGGAATTTCTAGTTGTAGAGTTTCTAGTTCTTGAGTTTCTAGTTGTGGAGTCTGTAGTTTTGGAGTATCTGGTTGTGGTGTTTCAAGTTGTGGAGTTTCTAGTTGTGGAGTTTCTAGTTGCGGAGTTTCTAGCTGTTGAGTTTCTAGATGCCGAGTTTCTAGTTGCAAAGTCTCAAGTTGTGGAGTTTCTAGTGGTGGAGGTTCTAGTTGTGGAGTTTCTAGTTGCGCAGTTTCTAGCTGTGGAGTTTCTAGTTGCAGAGTCTCTAGTTGGCAGTCTCTAGCTGTGGAGTTTCTAGTTGCGGAGTTCCTAGTTGGGGAGTTTCTAGTTGTGGAGACTCTAGTTGTGGAGTTTCTAGCTGTGGAGTTTCTAGCTTTGGAGTTTCTAGTTGCGGTGTTTACTAGTGTCACAGTATCTAGTTGCAAGTTTCTAGCTGTGGAGTTTATAGTGGCGGAGTTTCTGGTTGCAGAGTTTCTAGTTGCGGAGTATGTCGTTGTGGAGTCTCAAGTTGTGGAGTGTCTAGCCGTGGAGTTTCTAGTTGCGGAGTTTTCTAATTGGGGAGTTTTTTGTTGTAGAGTTTCTAGTTTTAAATTTGTAGTTGTGTATTTTCTAATTGCAGAGTTTCTAGTTGCGGAGTTTGTAGTTGTGTAGTTTCTAGTTTGGGAGTTTCTACTTAAGTTTATAGTTGTGGATTTTCTTGTTGCCGAGTTTCGAGTTGCAGAGTTTCAAGTTGTGGAGTATGTCGTTGCAGAGTCTCAAGTTGTGGAATGTCTAGTCGTGGAGTTTCTAGTTTCGGAGTATTCTAGTTGTGGAAATTCTAGTTGTGGAGTTTCTATTTGCGGAGTTTCTGACTGTGGAGTTTCTAGTTTCAGAGCCTCTAGTTGTGCAGTCTCTAGTTGTGGAGTTTCTAGTTGTGGAGTTTATAGTTGCGGAGACTCTAGTTGTGGTTGTTTCTAGTTGCGGAGTTTCTAGATGCAGAGTTTCTAGTTGCAAGTTTCTAGCTGTGGAGTTTCTAGTTGCGGAGTTTCTAGTTGCAGAGTTTCTAGTTGCGGAGCCTGTCGTTGCGGAGTCTCAAGTTGTGGAGTGTCTAGTCGTGGAGTTTCTAGTTGCGGAGTTTTCTAGTTGTGGAGTCTCTAGTTGTGGAGTTTCTAGTTGTGGAGTTTCTAGTTGTGGAGTTTCTAGTTGCAGAGTTTCTAGTTGCGGAGTCTTTCGTTGCGGAGTCTCAAGTTGTAGCGTGTCTAGTGGTGGAGTTTCTAGTTGCAGAATTTTCTAGTTGTGGAGTCTCTAGTTGTGGAGTTTCTAGTTGCGAAGTGTCTAGTTATGGAGTTTCTAGTTGTAAAGTTTCTAGTTGTGGAGTTTTTAGTTGCGGAGTTTCTAGCTGTTGAGTTTCTAGTGGCGGAGTCTCTAGATGTGCAGTCTCTAGTTGTGGAGTCTCTTGCTGTGAAGTTCCTAGTTGTGGAGCTTCTAGTTGGGAAGTTTCTAGCAGTGGAGTTTCTAGTTGCGGAGTTTCTAGTTGCAGAGTTTCTAGTTGCAGACGTTCTAGCTGTGGAGTTTCTAGTTCCAGAGTATCTAGTTGCGGGCGCTCTAGCTGTGCAGTTTCTAGTTGCAGAGTTTCTAGTGGCGTAGTTTCTAGTTGTGGTGTTTCAAGTTGTGGAGTTTCTAGTTGTGGAGTTTCTAGTTGCGGAGTTTCTAGCTGTTGAGTTCTAGTTGCCGAGTTTCTAGTTGCAAAGTCTCAAGTTGTTGAGTTTCTAGTTGTGGAGTTTCTAGTTGTGGAGTTTCTAGTTGTGGAGTTTCTAGTTGCAGAGTTTCTAGTTGCGGAGTCTTAAATTGCGGAGTCCCAAGTTGTAGAGTGTCTAGTCGTGGAGTTTCTAGTTGCAGAGTTTTCTAGTTGAGGAGTCTCTAGTTGTGGAGTTTTTAGTTGCGAAGTGTCTAGTTTTGGAGTTTCTAGTTGTAAAGTTTCTAGTCGTGGAGTTTCTAGTTGCGGAGTTTTCTAGTTGTGGAGTCACTAGTTGTGGAGTTTCTAGTTGTGGAGTTTCTTGTTGCGGAGTTTCTAGTTGCAGAGTTTCTAGTTGCGGACGTTCTAGCTGTGGAGTTTCTATTTGCAGAGTTTCTAGTTGCATAGTTTCCAGTTGTAGAGTTTCTAGTTGTGGAGTTTTAGTTGCGGAGTTTCTAGTTGTGAAGATTCTAGTTGTGGAGTTTCTAGTTGTGGAGTTTCTAGTTGTGGAGTTTTTAGTTCCAGAGTTTCTAGTTGTGGAGTCTCTAATTCTTGAGTTTCTGGTTGTGGAGTTTCTAGTTGTGGAGTTTGTAGTTGTAGAGTCTGTAGTTGTGGAGTTTCTAGTTGTGGAGTTCCTAGTTATGGAGTCTCGAGTTGTGGAGTTTCTAGTTGCGGAGTTTCTAAATGCGGAGTTTCTAGTTGTGGAATTTGTAGTTGTGGAGTATCTAGTTGCGGTGTTTGAGGTTGTGGAGTATGTAGTTGGAGTTTCTAGTTGCGGAGTTTCTAGCTGTGGAGTTTCTAGTTGCGGAGTCTCTAGTTGTGCAGTCTCTAGTTGTGGAGTTTCTCGTTGTGGAGTTTCTAGTTGTGGAGTTTTTAGTTGTAAAGACTCTAGTTGTGGAGTTTCTAGTTGTGGAGTTTCTAGCTTTTTAGTTTCTAGTTGCGGAGTTTCTAGCTGCAAATTTCTAGCTGTGGAGTTTATAGTGGCGGAGTTTCTAGTTGCAGAGTTTCTAGTTGTGGAATCGGTCGTTGCGGAGTCTCAAGTGGTGGAGCGTCTAGTCGTGGAGATTCTAGTTGCGGAGTTTTCTTTTTGTGGAGTCTCCAGTTGTGGAATTTCTAGTTGTAGAGTTTCTAGTTCTTGAGTTTCTAGTTGTGGAGTCTGTAGTTTTGGAGTATCTGGTTGTGGTGTTTCAAGTTGTGGAGTTTCTAGTTGTGGAGTTTCTAGTTGCGGAGTTTCTAGCTGTTGAGTTTCTAGTTGCCGAGTTTCTAGTTGCAAAGTCTCAAGTTGTGGAGTTTCTAGTGGTGGAGGTTCTAGTTGTGGAGTTTCTAGTTGCGCAGTTTCTAGCTGTGGAGTTTCTAGTTGCAGAGTTTCTAGTTGGCAGTCTCTAGCTGTGGAGTTTCTAGTTGCGGAGTTTCTAGTTGGGGAGTTTCTAGTTGTGGAGACTCTAGTTGTGGAGTTTCTAGCTGTGGAGTTTCTAGCTTCGGAGTTTCTAGTTGCGGTGTTTACTAGTGTCAGAGTATCTAGTTGGAAGTTTCTAGCTGTGGAGTTTATAGTGGCGGAGTTTCTGGTTGCAGAGTTTCTAGTTGCGGAGTCTGTCGTTGTGGAGTCTCAAGTTGTGGAGTGTCTCGTCGTGGAGTTTCTAGTTGCGGAGTTTTCTGGTTGTGGAGTCTCTAGTTGTGGATTTTCTAGTTGTGGAGTTTCTAGTTGAGGAGTTTCTGGTTGCAGAGTTTCTAGTTGCGGAGTCTTTCGTTGCGGAGACTCAAGTTGTAGCGTGTCTAGTGGTGGAGTTTCTAGTTGCAGAATTTTCTAGTTGTGGAGTCTCTAGTTGTGGAGTTTCTTGTTGCGAAGTGTCTAGTTATGGAGTTTCTAGTTGTAAATTTTCTAGTTGTGGAGTTTCTAGTTGCGGAGTTTCTAGCTGTTGAGTTTCTAGTGGCGGAGTCTCTAGATGTGCAGTCTCTAGTTGTGGAGTCTCTTGCTGTGGAGTTCCTAGTTGTGGAGCTTCTAGTTGGGAAGTTTCTAGCTGTGGAGTTTCTAGTTGCGGAGTTTCTAGTTGCAGAGTTTCTAGTTGCAGACGTTCTAGCTTTGGAGTTTCTAGTTCCAGAGTTTCTAGTTGCGGGCGCTCTAGCTGTGCAGTTTCTAGTTGCAGAGTTTCTAGTGGCGTAGTTTCTAGTTGTGGTGTTTCAAGTTGTGGAGTTTCTAGTTGTGGAGTTTCTAGTTGCGGAGTTTCTAGCTGTTGAGTTCTAGTTGCCGAGTTTCTAGTTGCAAAGCCTCAAGTTGTTGAGTTTCTAGTTGTGGAGGTTATAGTTGTGGAGTTTCTAGTTGCGGAGTTTCTAGCTGTGGAGTTTCTAGTTGCAGAGTCTCTAGTTGGCAGTCTCTAGTTGTGGAGTTTCTAGTTGCGGAGTTTCTAGTTGGGGAGTTTCTAGTTGTGGAGACTCTAGTTGTGGAGTTTCTAGTTGTGGAGTTTCTAGCTTTGGAGTTTCTAGTTGCGGTGTTTACTAGTGCAGAGTATCTAGTTGCAAGTTTCTAGCTGTGGAGTTTATAGTGGCGGAGTTTCTGGTTGCAGAGTTTCTAGTTGCGGAGTCTGTCGTTGCGGAGTCTCAAGTTGTGGAGTGTCTAGTCGTGGAGTTTCTAGTTGCGGAGTTTTCTTTTTGAGGAGTCTCCAGTTGTGGTATTTCTAGTTGTGGAGTTTCTAGTTGCGGAGTTTCTAGTTGTTGAGTTTCTAGTTGCCGAGTTTCTAGTTGCAATGTCTCAAGTTGTGGAGTTTCTAGTTTTGGAGGTTCTAGTTGTGGAGTTTCTAGTTTCGGAGTTTCTAGCTGTGGAGTTTCTAGTTTCAGAGTCTCTAGTTGGCAGTCTCTAGTTGTGGAGTTTCTAGTTGCGGAGTTTCTAGTTGGGGAGTTTCTAGTCGTGGAGACTCTAGTTGTGGAGTTTCTAGTTGTGTAGTTTCTAGCTTTGGAGTTTCTAGTTGCGGAGTTTACTAGTTGCAGAGTTTCTAGTTGCAAGTTTCTAGCTGTGGAGTTTACACTGGCGGAGTTTCTGGTTGCAGAGTTTCTAGTTGCGGAGTCTGTCGTTGCGGAGTCTCAAGTTGTGGAGTGTCTAGTCGTGGAGTTTCTAGTTGCGGAGTTTTCTAGTTGGGGAGTTTCTTGTTGTAGAGTTTCTAGTTTTAAATTTCTAGTTGTGGATTTTCTAATTGCAGAGTTTCTAGTTGCGAAGTTTCTAGTTGTGTAGATTCTAGTTGGGGAGTTTCTACTTGAGTTTATAGTTGTGGATTTTCTTGTTGCAGAGTTTAGAGTTGCAGAGTTTCAAGTTGTGGAGTATGTCGATGCAGAGTCTCAAGTTTTGGAGTGTCTAGTCGTGGAGTTTCTAGTTTCGGAGTTTTCTAGTTGTGGAGTATCTAGTTGTGGAGTTTCTAGTTGCGGAGTTTCTAGCTGTTGAGTTTCTAGTTGCCGAGTTTCTAGTTGCAAAGTCTCAAGTTGTGGAGTTTCTAGTGGTGGAGGTTCTAGTTGTGGAGTTTCTAGTTGCGCAGTTTCTAGCTGTGGAGTTTCTAGTTGCAGAGTTTCTAGTTGGCAGTCTCTAGCTGTGGAGTTTCTAGTTGCGGAGTTTCTAGTTGGGGAGTTTCTAGTTGTGGAGACTCTAGTTGTGGAGTTTCTAGCTGTGGAGTTTCTAGCTTCGGAGTTTCTAGTTGCGGTGTTTACTAGTGTCAGAGTATCTAGTTGGAAGTTTCTAGCTGTGGAGTTTATAGTGGCGGAGTTTCTGGTTGCAGAGTTTCTAGTTGCGGAGTCTGTCGTTGTGGAGTCTCAAGTTGTGGAGTGTCTAGTCGTGGAGTTTCTAGTTGCGGAGTTTTCTAATTGGGGACTTTTTTGTTGTAGAGTTTCTAGTTTTAAATTTCTAGTTGTGTATTTTCTAATTGCAGAGTTTCTAGTTGCGGAGTTTCTAGTTGTGTAGTTTCTAGTTTGGGAGTTTCTACTTAAGTTTATAGTTGTGGATTTTCTTGTTGCCGAGTTTCGAGTTGCAGAGTTTCAAGTTGTGGAGTATGTCGTTGCAGAGTCTCAAGTTGTGGAATGTCTAGTCGTGGAGTTTCTAGTTTCGGAGTTTTCTAGTTGTGGAAATTCTAGTTGTGGAGTTTCTATTTGCGGAGTTTCTGACTGTGGAGTTTCTAGTTTCAGAGCCTCTAGTTGTGCAGTCTCTAGTTGTGGAGTTTCTACTTGTGGAGTTTATAGTTCTGGAGACTCTAGTTGTGGAGTTTCTAGTTGCGGAGTTTCTAGTTGCAGAGTTTCTAGTTGCAAGTTTCTAGCTGTGGAGTTTCTAGTTGCGGAGTTTCTAGTTGCAGAGTTTCTAGTTGCGGAGCCTGTCGTTGCGGAGTCTCAAGTTGTGGAGTGTCTAGTCGTGGAGTTTCTAGTTGCGGAGTTTTCTGGTTGTGGAGTCTCTAGTTGTGGATTTTCTAGTTGTGGAGTTTCTAGTTGAGGAGTTTCTGGTTGCAGAGTTTCTAGTTGCGGAGTCTTTCGTTGCGGAGACTCAAGTTGTAGCGTGTCTAGTGGTGGAGTTTCTAGTTGCAGAATTTTCTAGTTGTGGAGTCTCTAGTTGTGGAGTTTCTTGTTGCGAAGTGTCTAGTTATGGAGTTTCTAGTTGTAAATTTTCTAGTTGTGGAGTTTCTAGTTGCGGAGTTTCTAGCTGTTGAGTTTCTAGTGGCGGAGTCTCTAGATGTGCAGTCTCTAGTTGTGGAGTCTCTTGCTGTGGAGTTCCTAGTTGTGGAGCTTCTAGTTGGGAAGTTTCTAGCTGTGGAGTTTCTAGTTGCGGAGTTTCTAGTTGCAGAGTTTCTAGTTGCAGACGTTCTAGCTTTGGAGTTTCTAGTTCCAGAGTTTCTAGTTGCGGGCGCTCTAGCTGTGCAGTTTCTAGTTGCAGAGTTTCTAGTGGCGTAGTTTCTAGTTGTGGTGTTTCAAGTTGTGGAGTTTCTAGTTGTGGAGTTTCTAGTTGCGGAGTTTCTAGCTGTTGAGTTCTAGTTGCCGAGTTTCTAGTTGCAAAGCCTCAAGTTGTTGAGTTTCTAGTTGTGGAGGTTATAGTTGTGGAGTTTCTAGTTGCGGAGTTTCTAGCTGTGGAGTTTCTAGTTGCAGAGTCTCTAGTTGGCAGTCTCTAGTTGTGGAGTTTCTAGTTGCGGAGTTTCTAGTTGGGGAGTTTCTAGTTGTGGAGACTCTAGTTGTGGAGTTTCTAGTTGTGGAGTTTCTAGCTTTGGAGTTTCTAGTTGCGGTGTTTACTAGTGCAGAGTATCTAGTTGCAAGTTTCTAGCTGTGGAGTTTATAGTGGCGGAGTTTCTGGTTGCAGAGTTTCTAGTTGCGGAGTCTGTCGTTGCGGAGTCTCAAGTTGTGGAGTGTCTAGTCGTGGAGTTTCTAGTTGCGGAGTTTTCTTTTTGAGGAGTCTCCAGTTGTGGTATTTCTAGTTGTGGAGTTTCTAGTTGCGGAGTTTCTAGTTGTTGAGTTTCTAGTTGCCGAGTTTCTAGTTGCAATGTCTCAAGTTGTGGAGTTTCTAGTTTTGGAGGTTCTAGTTGTGGAGTTTCTAGTTTCGGAGTTTCTAGCTGTGGAGTTTCTAGTTTCAGAGTCTCTAGTTGGCAGTCTCTAGTTGTGGAGTTTCTAGTTGCGGAGTTTCTAGTTGGGGAGTTTCTAGTCGTGGAGACTCTAGTTGTGGAGTTTCTAGTTGTGTAGTTTCTAGCTTTGGAGTTTCTAGTTGCGGAGTTTACTAGTTGCAGAGTTTCTAGTTGCAAGTTTCTAGCTGTGGAGTTTACACTGGCGGAGTTTCTGGTTGCAGAGTTTCTAGTTGCGGAGTCTGTCGTTGCGGAGTCTCAAGTTGTGGAGTGTCTAGTCGTGGAGTTTCTAGTTGCGGAGTTTTCTAGTTGGGGAGTTTCTTGTTGTAGAGTTTCTAGTTTTAAATTTCTAGTTGTGGATTTTCTAATTGCAGAGTTTCTAGTTGCGAAGTTTCTAGTTGTGTAGATTCTAGTTGGGGAGTTTCTACTTGAGTTTATAGTTGTGGATTTTCTTGTTGCAGAGTTTAGAGTTGCAGAGTTTCAAGTTGTGGAGTATGTCGATGCAGAGTCTCAAGTTTTGGAGTGTCTAGTCGTGGAGTTTCTAGTTTCGGAGTTTTCTAGTTGTGGAGTATCTAGTTGTGGAGTTTCTAGTTGCGGAGTTTCTGACTGTGGAGTTTGTAGTTGCAGAGTCTCTAGTTGTGCAGTCTCTAGTTGTGGAGATTCTAGTTGTGGAGTTGATAGTTGTGGTGACTCTAGTTGTGGAGTTTCTAGTTGCGGAATCTGTCGTTGCGGAGTCTCAAGTTGTGGAGTGTCTAATCGTAGAGTTTCTAGTTGCGGAGTTTTCTTTTTGTGGAGTCTCCAGTTGTGGAATTTCTAGTTGTGGAGTTTCTAGTTGCAGAGTTTCTAGTTGGCAGTCTCTAGCTGTGGAGTTTCTAGTTGCGGAGTTTCTAGTTGGGGAGTTTCTAGTTGTGGAGACTCTAGTTGTGGAGTTTCTAGCTGTGGAGTTTCTAGCTTCGGAGTTTCTAGTTGCGGTGTTTACTAGTGTCAGAGTATCTAGTTGCAAGTTTCTAGCTGTGGAGTTTATAGTGGCGGAGTTTCTGGTTGCAGAGTTTCTAGTTGCGGAGTCTGTCGTTGTGGAGTCTCAAGTTGTGGAGTGTCTAGTCGTGGAGTTTCTAGTTGCGGAGTTTTCTAATTGGGGACTTTTTTGTTGTAGAGTTTCTAGTTTTAAATTTCTAGTTGTGTATTTTCTAATTGCAGAGTTTCTAGTTGCGGAGTTTCTAGTTGTGTAGTTTCTAGTTTGGGAGTTTCTACTTAAGTTTATAGTTGTGGATTTTCTTGTTGCCGAGTTTCGAGTTGCAGAGTTTCAAGTTGTGGAGTATGTCGTTGCAGAGTCTCAAGTTGTGGAATGTCTAGTCGTGGAGTTTCTAGTTTCGGAGTTTTCTAGTTGTGGAAATTCTAGTTGTGGAGTTTCTATTTGCGGAGTTTCTGACTGTGGAGTTTCTAGTTTCAGAGCCTCTAGTTGTGCAGTCTCTAGTTGTGGAGTTTCTACTTGTGGAGTTTATAGTTCTGGAGACTCTAGTTGTGGAGTTTCTAGTTGCGGAGTTTCTAGTTGCAGAGTTTCTAGTTGCAAGTTTCTAGCTGTGGAGTTTCTAGTTGCGGAGTTTCTAGTTGCAGAGTTTCTAGTTGCAGAGTTTCTAGTTGCGGAGCCTGTCGTTGCGGAGTCTCAAGTTGTGGAGTGTCTAGTCGTGGAGTTTCTAGTTGCGGAGTTTTCTGGTTGTGGAGTCTCTAGTTGTGGATTTTCTAGTTGTGGAGTTTCTAGTTGAGGAGTTTCTGGTTGCAGAGTTTCTAGTTGCGGAGTCTTTCGTTGCGGAGACTCAAGTTGTAGCGTGTCTAGTGGTGGAGTTTCTAGTTGCAGAATTTTCTAGTTGTGGAGTCTCTAGTTGTGGAGTTTCTTGTTGCGAAGTGTCTAGTTATGGAGTTTCTAGTTGTAAATTTTCTAGTTGTGGAGTTTCTAGTTGCGGAGTTTCTAGCTGTTGAGTTTCTAGTGGCGGAGTCTCTAGATGTGCAGTCTCTAGTTGTGGAGTCTCTTGCTGTGGAGTTCCTAGTTGTGGAGCTTCTAGTTGGGAAGTTTCTAGCTGTGGAGTTTCTAGTTGCGGAGTTTCTAGTTGCAGAGTTTCTAGTTGCAGACGTTCTAGCTTTGGAGTTTCTAGTTCCAGAGTTTCTAGTTGCGGGCGCTCTAGCTGTGCAGTTTCTAGTTGCAGAGTTTCTAGTGGCGTAGTTTCTAGTTGTGGTGTTTCAAGTTGTGGAGTTTCTAGTTGCGGAGTTTCTAGCTGTTGAGTTCTAGTTGCCGAGTTTCTAGTTGCAAAGCCTCAAGTTGTTGAGTTTCTAGTTGTGGAGGTTATAGTTGTGGAGTTTCTAGTTGCGGAGTTTCTAGCTGTGGAGTTTCTAGTTGCAGAGTCTCTAGTTGGCAGTCTCTAGTTGTGGAGTTTCTAGTTGCGGAGTTTCTATTTGGGGAGTTTCTAGTTGTGGAGACTCTAGTTGTGGAGTTTCTAGTTGTGGAGTTTCTAGCTTTGGAGTTTCTAGTTGCGGTGTTTACTAGTGCAGAGTATCTAGTTGCAAGTTTCTAGCTGTGGAGTTTATAGTGGCGGAGTTTCTGGTTGCAGAGTTTCTAGTTGCGGAGTCTGTCGTTGCGGAGTCTCAAGTTGTGGAGTGTCTAGTCGTGGAGTTTCTAGTTGCGGAGTTTTCTTTTTGAGGAGCTCCAGTTGTGGTATTTCTAGTTGTGGAGTTTCTAGTTGCGGAGTTTCTAGTTGTTGAGTTTCTAGTTGCCGAGTTTCTAGTTGCAATGTCTCAAGTTGTGGAGTTTCTAGTTTTGGAGGTTCTAGTTGTGGAGTTTCTAGTTTCGGAGTTTCTAGCTGTGGAGTTTCTAGTTTCAGAGTCTCTAGTTGGCAGTCTCTAGTTGTGGAGTTTCTAGTTGCGGAGTTTCTAGTTGGGGAGTTTCTAGTCGTGGAGACTCTAGTTGTGGAGTTTCTAGTTGTGTAGTTTCTAGCTTTGGAGTTTCTAGTTGCGGAGTTTACTAGTTGCAGAGTTTCTAGTTGCAAGTTTCTAGCTGTGGAGTTTACACTGGCGGAGTTTCTGGTTGCAGAGTTTCTAGTTGCGGAGTCTGTCGTTGCGGAGTCTCAAGTTGTGGAGTGTCTAGTCGTGGAGTTTCTAGTTGCGGAGTTTTCTAGTTGGGGAGTTTCTTGTTGTAGAGTTTCTAGTTTTAAATTTCTAGTTGTGGATTTTCTAATTGCAGAGTTTCTAGTTGCGAAGTTTCTAGTTGTGTAGATTCTAGTTGGGGAGTTTCTACTTGAGTTTATAGTTGTGGATTTTCTTGTTGCAGAGTTTAGAGTTGCAGAGTTTCAAGTTGTGGAGTATGTCGATGCAGAGTCTCAAGTTTTGGAGTGTCTAGTCGTGGAGTTTCTAGTTTCGGAGTTTTCTAGTTGTGGAGTATCTAGTTGTGGAGTTTCTAGTTGCGGAGTTTCTGACTGTGGAGTTTGTAGTTGCAGAGTCTCTAGTTGTGCAGTCTCTAGTTGTGGAGATTCTAGTTGTGGAGTTGATAGTTGTGGTGACTCTAGTTGTGGAGTTTCTAGTTGCGGAGTTTCTAGTTGCAGAGTTTCTAGTTGCAAGTTTGCAGCTGTGGAGTTTCAAGTTGCGGAGTTTCTAGCTGTGGAGTTTCTAGTTGTGGAGTCTCTAGATGAGGAGTCTCTAGTTGTGGAGTTTCTAGTTCTGGAGTTTCTAGTTGCAGAGTTTTTACTTGCGAAGTCTGTCGTTGCGGAGTCTCAAATTGTAGAGTGTCTAGTCGTGGAGTTTCTAGTGGCGGAGTTTTCTAGTTGTGGAGTCTCTAGTTGTGGAGTTTCTAGTTGCGAAGTGTCTAGATATAGAGTTTCTAGTTGTGAAGTTTCTAGTTGTGGAGTTTGTAGTTGCGGAGTTTCTAGCTGTGGAGTTTCTTGTTGCGGGGTCTCTAGTTGTGCAGTCTCTAGTTGTGGAGTCTCTTGCTGAAGAGTTCCTAGTTGAGGAGTTTCTAGTTGGGGAGTTTCTAGCTGTGGAGTTTCTTGTTGCGGAGTTTCTAGTTGCAGAGTTTCTAGTTGCGGACGTTCTAGTTGCGGTATCTCTAGTTGTGGAGTTTCTAGTTGCGGAGTTTCTAGCTGTGGAGTTTCTAGTTGCGGAGTCTCTAGTTGTGCAGTCTCTAGTTGTGGAGTTTCTCGTTGTGGAGTTTCTAGTTGTGGAGTTTTTAGTTGTAAAGACTCTAGTTGTGGAGTTTCTAGTTGTGGAGTTTCTAGCTTTTTAGTTTCTAGTTGCGGAGTTTCTAGTTGCGGAGTTTCTAGTTGCACGTTTTAGCTGTGGAGTTTATAGTGGCGGAGTTTCTAGTTGCAGAGTTTCTAGTTGTGGAATCGGTCGTTGCGGAGTCTCAAGTGGTGAAGTGTCTAGTCGTGGAGACTCTAGTTGCGGAGTTTTCTTTTTGTGGAGTCTCCAGTTGTGGAATTTCTAGTTGTAGAGTTTCTAGTTCTTGAGTTTCTAGTTGTGGAGTCTGTAGTTTTGGAGTATCTGGTTGTGGTGTTTCAAGTTGTGGAGTTTCTAGTTGTGGAGTTTCTAGTTGCGGAGTTTCTAGCTGTTGAGTTTCTAGTTGCCGAGTTTCTAGTTGCAAAGTCTCAAGTTGTGGAGTTTCTAGTTGTGGAGGTTCTAGTTGTGGAGTTTCTAGTTGCGGAGTTTCTAGCTGTGGAGTTTCTAGTTGCAGAGTCTCTAGTTGGCAGTCTCTGGTTGTGGAGTTTCTAGCTGTGGAGTTTCTAATTGCAGAGTTTCTAGTTGCATAGTTTCTAGTTGTAGAGTTTCTAGTTGTGGAGTTTTAGTTGCGGAGTTTCTAGTTGTGAAGATTCTAGTTGTGGAGTTTCTAGTTGTGGAGTTTCTAGTTGTGGAGTTTTTAGTTGCAGAGTTTCTAGTTGTGGAGTCTCTAATTGTTGAGTTTCTGGTTGTGGAGTTTCTAGTTGTGGAGTTTGTAGTTGTAGAGTCTGTAGTTGTGGAGTTTCTAGTTGTGGAGTTCCTAGTTATGGAGTCTCGAGTTGTGGAGTTTCTAGTTGCGGAGTTTCTAAGTGTGGAGTTTCTAGTTGTGGAATTTGTAGTTGTGGAGTATCTAGTTGCAGTGTTTGAAGTTGTGGAGTTTGTAGTTGGAGTTTCTAGGTGTGGAGTTTCTAGTTGCTGAGTTTCTAGTGGCCGAGTTTCTAGTTGCGAAGTCTCAAGTTGTGCAGTCTCTAGTTTTGAAGTTTCTAGTTGTGGATTTTCTAGTTGCGGAGTTTCTAGTTGCGGAGTTTCAAGTTGTGTAGTTTCTAGTTGGGGAGTTTCTACTTAAGTTTATAGTTGTTTACTTTCTTGTTGCAGAGTTTCGAGTTGTAGAGTTTCAAGTTGTGGAGTTTCTAGTTCCGGAGTCTCTAGTTGTGGAGTTTCTAGTTGCGCAGTTTCTAGCTGTGGAGTTTCTAGTTGCGGAGTCTCTAGTTGTGCAGTCTCTAGTTGTGGAGTTTCTAGTTGCGGAGTTTCTAGTTGTGGAGTTTCTAGTTGTGGAGACTCTAGTTGTGAAGTTTCTAGCTTTTGAGTTTCTAGTTGGAAGTTTCTAGTTGCGGTCTTTCTAGTTGCGGAATCTGTCGTTGCGGAGCCTCAAGTTGTGGATTGTCTAATCGTGGAGTTTCTAGTTGCGGAGTTTTCTTTTTGTGGAGTCACCAGTTGTGAGATTTCTAGTTGTAGAGTTTCTAGTTGCGGAGTTTCTAGTTGCGGAGTGTCTGGTGGTGGAGTTTCTAGTTCTGGAGTTTCTAGTTGTGGAGTCTGTAGTTGTGGAATTTGTAGTTGTGGAGTATCTGGTTGTGGTGTTTCAAGTTGTGGAGTTTCTATTTGTGGAGTTTCTAGTTGTGGAGTTTCTAGTTGTTGAGTTTCTAGTTGCCAAGTTTCTAGTTGCAAAGTCTCAAGTTGTGGAGTTTCTAGTTGTGGAGTTTCTAGTTGTGGAGTTTCTAGTTGCGGAGTTTCTAGTTGAGGAGTTTCTAGCTGTGGAGTTTCTAGTTGCGAAGTGTCTAGTTATAAAGTTTCTTGTTGTAAAGTTTCTAGTTGTGGAGTTTCTAGTTGCGGAGTTTCTAGCTGTGGAGTTTCTAGTTGCGGAGTCTCTAGTTGATTGATGATATGTGGGGCTTAACGTCTCAAAACCACCATATGATTATGAGAGACGCCGTAGTGGAGGGCTCCGGAAATTTCGACCACCTGGGGTTCTTTAACGTGCACCCAAATCTGATCACACCGGCCTACAACATTTCCGCCTCCATTGGAAATGCAGCCGCCGCCGCCGGGATTCGAACCCGCGACCTGCGGGTCAGCAGCCGAGTACCTTATCCACTTGACCACCGCAGCGGGGCAGTCTCTAGTTGTGCAGTCTCTAGTTGTGCAGTCTCTTGCTGTAGAGTTTCTAGTTGTGGAGCTTCTAGTTGGGAAGTTTCTAGCTTTGGAGTTTCTAGTTGCGGAGTTTCTTGTTGCAGAGTTTCTAGTTGCGGACGTTCTAGCTGTGGAGTTTCTAGTTGCAGAGTTTCTAGTTGCGGGCGCTCTAGCTGTGCAGTTTCTAGTTGCAGAGTTTCTAGTGGCGTAATTTTTAGTTGTGGAGTTTCTAGTTGTGGAGTTTTTAGTTGCGCAGTTTCTAGTTGTGGAGTTTGAAGTTGTGGAATTTATATGTGTGGAGTTTTTAGTTGTGCAGTTTAATGTTGTCGAGTTTCTAGTTGCAGAGTTTCCAGTAGTGGAGTTTCTAGTTGTGCAGTTTTTAGTTGTGGAGTCTCTAGTGAATGAGTCTCTTGTTGTGGAATTTCGAGTTTTGGAGTTTCTGGTTTTGGAGTTTGTACTTGCGGAGAGTCTGGTGGTGGAGTTTCTAGTTGCGGAGTTTCTAGCTGTGGAGTTTCTAGTTGCGGAGTCTCTAGTTGTGCAGTCTCTAGTTGTGGAGTTTCTCGTTGTGGAGTTTCTAGTTGTGGAGTTTTTAGTTGTAAAGACTCTAGTTGTGGAGTTTCTAGTTGTGGAGTTTCTAGCTTTTTAGTTTATAGTTGCGGAGTTTCTAGTTGCAAGTTTCTAGCTGTGGAGTTTATAGTGGCGGAGTTTCTAGTTGCAGAGTTTCTAGTTGTGGAATCGGTCGTTGCGGAGTCTCAAGTGGTGGAGCGTCTAGTCGTGGAGATTCTAGTTGCGGAGTTTTCTTTTTGTGGAGTCTCCAGTTGTGGAATTTCTAGTTGTAGAGTTTCTAGTTTTTGAGTTTCTAGTTGTGGAGTCTGTAGTTTTGGAGTATCTGGTTGTGGTGTTTCAAGTTGTGGAGTTTCTAGTTGTGGAGTTTCTAGTTGCGGAGTTTCTAGCTGTTGAGTTTCTAGATGCCGAGTTTCTAGTTGCAAAGTCTCAAGTTGTGGAGTTTCTAGTGGTGGAGGTTCTAGTTGTGGAGTTTCTAGTTGCGCAGTTTCTAGCTGTGGAGTTTCTAGTTGCAGAGTCTCTAGTTGGCAGTCTCTAGCTGTGGTGTTTCTAGTTGCGGAGTTCCTAGTTGGGGAGTTTCTAGTTGTGGAGTTTCTAGTTGTGGAGTTTCTAGCTGTGGAGTTTCTAGCTTTGGAGTTTCTAGTTGCGGTGTTTACTAGTGTCAGAGTATCTAGTTGCAAGTTTCTAGCTGTGGAGTTTATAGTGGCGGAGTTTCTGGTTGCAGAGTTTCTAGTTGCGGAGTCTGTCGTTGTGGAGTCTCAAGTAGTGGAGTGTCTAGTCGTGGAGTTTCTAGTTGCGGAGTTTTCTAATTGGGGAGTTTTTTGTTGTAGAGTTTCTAGTTTTAAATTTCTAGTTGTGTATTTTCTAATTGCAGAGTTTCTAGTTGCGGAGTTTGTAGTTGTGTAGTTTCTAGTTTGGGAGTTTCTACTTAAGTTTATAGTTGTGGATTTTCTTGTTGCCGAGTTTCGAGTTGCAGAGTTTCAAGTTGTGGAGTATGTCGTTGCAGAGTCTCAAGTTGTGGAATGTCTAGTCGTGGAGTTTCTAGTTTCGGAGTTTTCTAGTTGTGGAAATTCTAGTTGTGGAGTTTCTATTTGCGGAGTTTCTGACTGTGGAGTTTCTAGTTTCAGAGCCGCTAGTTGTGCAGTCTCTAGTTGTGGAGTTTCTAGTTGTGGAGTTTATAGTTGCAGAGACTCTAGTTGTGGTTGTTTCTAGTTGCGGAGTTTCTAGATGCAGAGTTTCTAGTTGCAAGTTTCTAGCTGTGGAGTTTCTAGTTGCGGAGTTTCTAGTTGCAGAGTTTCTAGTTGCGGAGCCTGTCGTTGCGGAGTCTCAAGTTGTGGAGTGTCTAGTCGTGGAGTTTCTAGTTGCGGAGTTTTCTAGTTGTGGAGTCTCTAGTTGTGGAGTTTCTAGTTGTGGAGTTTCTAGTTGTGGAGTTTCTAGTTGCAGAGTTTCTAGTTGCGGAGTCTTTCGTTGCGGAGTCTCAAGTTGTAGCGTGTCTAGTGGTGGAGTTTCCAGTTGCAGAATTTTCTAGTTGTGGAGTCTCTAGTTGTGGAGTTTCTAGTTGCGAAGTGTCTAGTTGTGGAGTTTCTAGTTGTAAAGTTTCTAGTTGTGGAGTTTTTAGTTGCGGAGTTTCTAGCTGTTGAGTTTCTAGTGGCGGAGTCTCTAGATGTGCAGTCTCTAGTTGTGGAGTCTCTTGCTGTGGAGTTCCTAGTTGTGGAGCTTCTAGTTGGGAAGTTTCTAGCAGTGGAGTTTCTAGTTGCGGAGTTTCTAGTTGCAGAGTTTCTAGTTGCAGACGTTCTAGCTGTGGAGTTTCTAGTTCCAGAGTATCTAGTTGCGGGCGCTCTAGCTGTGCAGTTTCTAGTTGCAGAGTTTCTAGTGGCGTAGTTTCTAGTTGTGGTGTTTCAAGTTGTGGAGTTTCTAGTTGTGGAGTTTCTAGTTGCGGAGTTTCTAGTGTTGAGTTCTAGTTGCCGAGTTTCTAGTTGCAAAGTCTCAAGTTGTTGAGTTTCTAGTTGTGGAGTTTCTAGTTGTGGAGTTTCTAGTTGCAGAGTTTCTAGTTGCGGAGTCTTAAATTGCGGAGTCCCAAGTTGTAGAGTGTCTAGTCGTGGAGTTTCTAGTTACAGAGTTTTCTAGTTGAGGAGTCTCTAGTTGTGGAGTTTTTAGTTGCGAAGTGTCTAGTTTTGGAGTTTCTAGTTGTAAAGTTTCTAGTCGTGGAGTTTCTAGTTGCGGAGTTTTCTAGTTGTGGAGTCACTAGTTGTGGAGTTTCTAGTTGTGGAGTTTCTTGTTGCGGAGTTTCTAGTTGCAGAGTTTCTAGTTGCGGACGTTCTAGCTGTGGAGTTTCTATTTGCAGAGTTTCTAGTTGCATAGTTTCCAGTTGTAGAGTTTCTAGTTGTTGAGTTTTAGTTGCGGAGTTTCTAGTTGTGAAGATTCTAGTTGTGGAGTTTCTAGTTGTGGAGTTTCTAGTTGTGGAGTTTTTAGTTCCAGAGTTTCTAGTTGTGGAGTCTCTAATTGTTGAGTTTCTGGTTGTGGAGTTTCTAGTTGTGGAGTTTGTAGTTGTAGAGTCTGTAGTTGTGGAGTTTCTAGTTGCGGAGTTTCTAAATGTGGAGTTTCTAGTTGTGGAATTTGTAGTTGTGGAGTATCTAGTTGCGGTGTTTGAAGTTGTGGAGTATGTAGTTGGAGTTTCTAGTTGCGGAGTTTCTAGCTGTGGAGTTTCTAGTTGCGGAGTCTCTAGTTGTGCAGTCTCTAGTTGTGGAGTTTCTCGTTGTGGAGTTTCTAGTTGTGGAGTTTTTAGTTGTAAAGACTCTAGTTGTGGAGTTTCTAGTTGTGGAGTTTCTAGCTTTTTAGTTTCTAGTTGCGGAGTTTCTAGCTGCAAATTTCTAGCTGTGGAGTTTATAGTGGCGGAGTTTCTAGTTGCAGAGTTTCTAGTTGTGGAATCGGTCGTTGCGGAGTCTCAAGTGGTGGAGCGTCTAGTCGTGGAGATTCTAGTTGCGGAGTTTTCTTTTTGTGGAGTCTCCAGTTGTGGAATTTCTAGTTGTAGAGTTTCTAGTTCTTGAGTTTCTAGTTGTGGAGTCTATAGTTTTGGAGTATCTGGTTGTGGTGTTTCAAGTTGTGGAGTTTCTAGTTGTGGAGTTTCTAGTTGCGGAGTTTCTAGCTGTTGAGTTTCTAGTTGCCGAGTTTCTAGTTGCAAAGTCTCAAGTTGTGGAGTTTCTAGTGGTGGAGGTTCTAGTTGTGGAGTTTCTAGTTGCGCAGTTTCTAGCTGTGGAGTTTCTAGTTGCAGAGTCTCTAGTTGGCACTCTCTAGCTGTAGAGTTTCTAGTTGCGGAGTTTCTAGTTGGGGAGTTTCTAGTTGTGGAGACTCTAGTTGTGGAGTTTCTAGCTGTGGAGTTTCTAGCTTCGGAGTTTCTAGTTGCGGTGTTTACTAGTGTCAGAGTATCTAGTTGCAAGTTTCTAGCTGTGGAGTTTATAGTGGCGGAGTTTCTGGTTGCAGAGTTTCTAGTTGCGGAGTCTGTCGTTGTGGAGTCTCAAGTTGTGGAGTGTCTAGTCGTGGAGTTTCTAGTTGCGGAGTTTTCTAATTGGGGAGTTTTTTGTTGTAGAGTTTCTAGTTTTGAATTTCTAGTTGTGTATTTTCTAATTGCAGAGTTTCTAGTTGCGGAGTTTCTAGTTGTGTAGTTTCTAGTTTGGGAGTTTCTACTTAAGTTTATAGTTGTGGATTTTCTTGTTGCCGAGTTTCGAGTTGCAGAGTTTCAAGTTGTGGAGTATGTCGTTGCAGAGTCTCAAGTTGTGGAATGTCTAGTCGTGGAGTTTCTAGTTTCGGAGTCTTCTAGTTGTGGAAATTCTAGTTGTGGAGTTTCTATTTGCGGAGTTTATAGTTCTGGAGACTCTAGTTGTGGAGTTTCTAGTTGCGGAGTTTCTAGTTGCAGAGTTTCTAGTTGCAAGTTTCTAGCTGTGGAGTTTCTAGTTGCGGAGTTTCTAGTTGCAGAGTTTCTAGTTGCGGAGCCTGTCGTTGCGGAGTCTCAAGTTGTGGAGTGTCTAGTCGTGGAGTTTCTAGTTGCGGAGTTTTCTGGTTGTGGAGTCTCTAGTTGTGGAGTTTCTAGTTGTGGAGTTTCTAGTTGTGGAGTTTCTGGTTGCAGAGTTTCTAGTTGCGGAGTCTTTCGTTGCGGAGACTCAAGTTGTAGCGTGTCTAGTGGTGGAGTTTCTAGTTGCAGAATTTTCTAGTTGTGGAGTCTCTAGTTGTGGAGTTTCTTGTTGCGAAGTGTCTAGTTATGGAGTTTCTAGTTGTAAATTTTCTAGTTGTGGAGTTTCTAGTTGCGGAGTTTCTAGCTGTTGAGTTTGTAGTGGCGGAGTCTCTAGATGTGCAGTCTCTAGTTGTGGAGTCTCTTGCTGTGGAGTTCCTAGTTGTGGAGCTTCTAGTTGGGAAGTTTCTAGCTGTGGAGTTTCTAGTTGCGGAGTTTCTAGTTGCAGAGTTTCTAGTTGCAGACGTTCTAGCTGTGGAGTTTCTAGTTCCAGAGTTTCTAGTTGCGGGCGCTCTAGCTGTGCAGTTTCTAGTTGCAGAGTTTCTAGTGGCGTAGTTTCTAGTTGTGGTGTTTCAAGTTGTGGAGTTTCTAGTTGTGGAGTTTCTAGTTGCGGAGTTTCTAGCTGTTGAGTTCTAGTGGCCGAGTTTCTAGTTGCAAAGCCTCAAGTTGTTGAGTTTCTAGTTGTGGAGGTTATAGTTGTGGAGTTTCTAGTTGCGGAGTTTCTAGCTGTGGAGTTTCTAGTTGCGGAGTCTGTCGTTGCGGAGTCTCAAGTTGTGGAGTGTCTAGTCGTGGAGTTTCTAGTTGCGGAGTTTTCTTTTTGAGGAGTCTCCAGTTGTGGAATTTCTAGTTGTGGAGTTTCTAGTTGCGGAGTTTCTAGTTGTTGAGTTTCTAGTTGCCGAGTTTCTAGTTGCAATGTCTCAAGTTGTGGAGTTTCTAGTTTTGGAGGTTCTAGTTGTGGAGTTTCTAGTTTCGGAGTTTCTAGCTGTGGAGTTTCTAGTTTCAGAGTCTCTAGTTGGCAGTCTCTAGTTGTGGAGTTTCTAGTTGCGGAGTTTCTAGTTGGGGAGTTTCTAGTTGTTGAGACTCTAGTTGTGGAGTTTCTAGTTGTGTAGTTTCTAGCTTTGGAGTTTCTAGTTGCGGAGTTTACTAGTTGCAGAGTTTCTAGTTGCAAGTTTCTAGCTGTGGAGTTTACACTGGCGGAGTTTCTGGTTGCAGAGTTTCTAGTTGCGGAGTCTGTCGTTGCGGAGTCTCAAGTTGTGGAGTGTCTAGTCGTGGAGTTTCTAGTTGCGGAGTTTTCTAGTTGGGGAGTTTCTTGTTGTAGAGTTTCTAGTTTTAAATTTCTAGTTGTGGATTTTCTAATTGCAGAGTTTCTAGTTGCGAAGTTTCTAGTTGTGTAGATTCTAGTTGGGGAGTTTCTACTTGAGTTTATAGTTGTGGATTTTCTTGTTGCAGAGTTTAGAGTTGCAGAGTTTCAAGTTGTGGAGTATGTCGATGCAGAGTCTCAAGTTTTGTAGTGTCTAGTCGTGGAGTTTCTAGTTTCGGAGTTTTCTAGTTGTGGAGTATCTAGTTGTGGAGTTTCTAGTTGCGGAGTTTCTGAGTGTGGAGTTTGTAGTTGCAGAGTCTCTAGTTGTGCAGTCTCTAGTTGTGGAGTTTCTAGTTGTGGAGTTGATAGTTGTGGTGACTCTAGTTGTGGAGTTTCTAGTTGCGGAGTTTCTAGTTGCAGAGTTTCTAGTTGCAAGTTTCCAGCTGTGGAGTTTCAAGTTGCGGAGTTTCTAGCTGTGGAGTTTCTAGTTGTGGAGTCTCTAGATGAGGAGTCTCTAGTTGTGGAGTTTCTAGTTCTGGAGTTTCTAGTTGAAGAGTTTTTACTTGCGAAGTCTGTCGTTGCGGAGTCTCAAATTGTAGAGTGTCTAGTCGTGGAGTTTCTAGTGGCGGAGTTTTCTAGTTGTGGAGTCTCTAGTTGTGGAGTTTCTAGTTGCGAAGTGTCTAGATATAGAGTTTCTAGTTGTAAAGTTTCTAGTTGGGGAGTTTCTAGTTGGGGAGTTTCTAGCTGTGGAGTTTCTTGTTGCGGAGTTTCTAGTTGCAGAGTTTCTAGTTGCGGACGTTCTAGTTGCGGAGTCTCTAGTTGTGGAGTTTCTAGTTGCGGAGTTTCTAGCTGTGGAGTTTCTAGTTGCGGAGTCTCTAGTTGTGCAGTCTCTAGTTGTGGAGTTTCTCGTTGTGGAGTTTCTAGTTGTGGAGTTTTTAGTTGTAAAGACTCTAGTTGTGGAGTTTCTAGTTGTGGAGTTTCTAGCTTTTTAGTTTCTAGTTGCGGAGTTTCTAGTTGCGGAGTTTCTAGTTGCACGTTTTAGCTGTGGAGTTTATAGTGGCGGAGTTTCTAGTTGCAGAGTTTCTAGTTGTGGAATCGGTCGTTGCGGAGTCTCAAGTGGTGGAGTGTCTAGTCGTGGAGACTCTAGTTGCGGAGTTTTCTTTTTGTGGAGTCTCCAGTTGTGGAATTTCTAGTTGTAGAGTTTCTAGTTCTTGAGTTTCTAGTTGTGGAGTCTGTAGTTTTGGAGTATCTGGTTGTGGTGTTTCAAGTTGTGGAGTTTCTAGTTGTGGAGTTTCTAGTTGCGGAGTTTCTAGCTGTTGAGTTTCTAGTTGCCGAGTTTCTAGTTGCAAAGTCTCAAGTTGTGGAGTTTCTAGTTGTGGAGGTTCTAGTTGTGGAGTTTCTAGTTGCGGAGTTTCTAGCTGTGGAGTTTCTAGTTGCGGAGTCTCTAGTTGGCAGTCTCTGGTTGTGGAGTTTCTAGCTGTGGAGTTTCTAATTGCAGAGTTTCTAGTTGCATAGTTTCTAGTTGTAGAGTTTCTAGTTGTGGAGTTTTAGTTGCGGAGTTTCTAGTTGTGAAGTTTCTAGTTGTGGAGTTTCTAGTTGTGGAGTTTCTAGTTGTGGAGTTTTTAGTTGCAGAGTTTCTAGTTGTGGAGTCTCTAATTGTTGAGTTTCTGGTTGTGGAGTTTCTAGTTGTGGAGTTTGTAGTTGTAGAGTCTGTAGTTGTGGAGTTTCTAGTTGTGGAGTTCCTAGTTATGGAGTCTCGAGTTGTGGAGTTTCTAGTTGCGGAGTTTCTAAGTGTGGAGTTTCTAGTTGTGGAATTTGTAGTTGTGGAGTATCTAGTTGCAGTGTTTGAAGTTGTGGAGTTTGTAGTTGGAGTTTCTAGGTGTGGAGTTTCTAGTTGCTGAGTTTCTAGTGGCCGAGTTTCTAGTTGCGAAGTCTCAAGTTGTGCAGTCTCTAGTTTTGAAGTTTCTAGTTGTGGATTTTCTAGTTGCGGAGTTTCTAGTTGCGGAGTTTCAAGTTGTGTAGTTTCTAGTTGGGGAGTTTCTACTTAAGTTTATAGTTGTTTACTTTCTTGTTGCAGAGTTTCGAGTTGTAGAGTTTCAAGTTGTGGAGTTTCTAGTTCCGGAGTCTCTAGTTGTGGAGTTTCTAGTTGCGCAGTTTCTAGCTGTGGAGTTTCTAGTTGCGGAGTCTCTAGTTGTGCAGTCTCTAGTTGTGGAGTTTCTAGTTGCGGAGTTTCTAGTTGTGGAGTTTCTAGTTGTGGAGACTCTAGTTGTGAAGTTTCTAGTTGTGGAGTTTCTAGCTTTTGAGTTTCTAGTTGGAAGTTTCTAGTTGCGGTCTTTCTAGTTGCGGAATCTGTCGTTGCGGAGCCTCAAGTTGTGGATTGTCTAATCGTGGAGTTTCTAGTTGCGGAGTTTTCTTTTTGTGGAGTCACCAGTTGTGAGATTTCTAGTTCTAGAGTTTCTAGTTGCGAAGTTTCTAGTTGCGGAGTGTCTGGTGGTGGAGTTTCTAGTTCTGGAGTTTCTAGTTGTGGAGTCTGTAGTTGTGGAATTTGTAGTTGTGGAGTATCTGGTTGTGGTGTTTCAAGTTGTGGAGTTTCTATTTGTGGAGTTTCTAGTTGTGGAGTTTCTAGTTGTTGAGTTTCTAGTTGCCAAGTTTCTAGTTGCAAAGTCTCAAGTTGTGGAGTTTCTAGTTGTGGAGTTTCTAGTTGTGGAGTTTCTAGTTGCGGAGTTTCTAGTTGAGGAGTTTCTAGCTGTGGAGTTTCTAGTTGCGAAGTGTCTAGTTATAAAGTTTCTTGTTGTAAAGTTTCTAGTTGTGGAGTTTCTAGTTGCGGAGTTTCTAGCTGTGGAGTTTCTAGTTGCGGAGTCTCTAGTTGATTGATGATATGTGGGGTTTAACGTCTCAAAACCACCATATGATTATGAGAGACGCCGTAGTGGAGGGCTCCGGAAATTTCGACCACCTGGGGTTCTTTAACGTGCACCCAAATCTGATCACACCGGCCTACAACATTTCCGCCTCCATTGGAAATGCAGCCGCCGCCGCCGGGATTCGAACCCGCGACCTGCGGGTCAGCAGCCGAGTACCTTATCCACTTGACCACCGCAGCGGGGCAGTCTCTAGTTGTGCAGTCTCTAGTTGTGCAGTCTCTTGCTGTAGAGTTTCTAGTTGTGGAGCTTCTAGTTGGGAAGTTTCTAGCTTTGGAGTTTCTAGTTGCGGAGTTTCTTGTTGCAGAGTTTCTAGTTGTGGACGTTCTAGCTGTGGAGTTTCTAGTTGCAGAGTTTCTAGTTGCGGGCGCTCTAGCTGTGCAGTTTCTAGTTGCAGAGTTTCTAGTGGCGTAATTTTTAGTTGTGGAGTTTCTAGTTGTGGAGTTTTTAGTTGCGCAGTTTCTAGTTGTGGAGTTTGAAGTTGTGGAATTTATATGTGTGGAGTTTTTAGTTCTGCAGTTTAATGTTGTCGAGTTTCTAGTTGCAGAGTTTCCAGTAGTGGAGTTTCTAGTTGTGCAGTTTTTAGTTGTGGAGTCTCTAGTTAATGAGTCTCTTGTTGTGGAATTTCGAGTTTTGGAGTTTCTAGTTTTGGAGTTTGTACTTGCGGAGAGTCTGGTGGTGGAGTTTCTAGTTGTGGAGTTTCTAGTTGTGAAGTCTGTAGTTGCGGAGTCTCAAGTTGTAGAGTGTCTAGTCGTGGAGTTTCTAGTTGCGGAGTTTTCTAGTTGTGGAGTCTCTAGTTGTGGAGTTTCTAGTTGCAGAGTTTCTAGTTGCGGAGCCTGTCGTTGCGGAGTCTCAAGTTGTGGAGTGTCTAGTCGTGGAGTTTCTAGTTGCGAAGTTTTCTAGTTGGGGAGTTTCTAGTTGTGGAGTTTCTAGTTGCAGAGTTTCTAGTTGCGGAGTCTTTCATTGCGGAGACTCAAGTTGTAGAGTATGTAGTCGTGGAGTTTCTAGTTGCAGAGTTTTCTAGTTGAGGAGTCTCTAGTTGTGGAGTTTTTATTTGCGAAGTGTCTAGTTTTGGAGTTTCTAGCTGTAAAGTTTCTAGTTGTGGAGTTTCTACTTGCGGAGTTTTCTAGTTGTGGAGTCACTAGTTGTGGAGTTTCTAGTTGTGGAGTTTCTTGTTGCGGAGTTTCTAGTTGCAGAGTTTCTAGTTGCGGACGCTCTAGCTGTGGAGTTTCTAATTGCAGAGTTTCTAGTTGCATAGTTTCTAGTTGTAGAGTTTCTAGTTGTGGAGTTTTAGTTGCGGAGTTTCTAGTTGTGAAGATTCTAGTTGTGGAGTTTCTAGTTGTGGAGTTTCTAGTTGTGGAGTTTTTAGTTGCAGAGTTTCTAGCTGTGGAGTCTCTAATTGTTGAGTTTCTGGTTGTGGAGTTTCTAGTTGTGGAGTTTGTAGTTGTAGAGTCTGTAGTTGTGGAGTTTCTAGTTGTGGAGTTCCTAGTTATGGAGTCTCGAGTTGTGGAGTTTCTAGTTGCGGAGTTTCTAAATGTGGAGTTTCTAGTTGTGGAATTTGTAGTTGTGGAGTATCTTGTTGCGGTGTTTGAAGTTGTGGAGTTTGTAGTTGGAGTTTCTAGGTGTGGAGTTTCTAGTTGCTGAGTTTCTAGTGGCCGAGTTTCTAGTTGCGAAGTCTCAAGTTGTGCAGTCTCTAGTTTTGAAGTTTCTAGTTGTGGATTTTCTAGTTGCGGAGTTTCAAGTTGTGTAGTTTCTAGTTGGGGAGTTTCTACTTAAGTTTATAGTTGTGGATTTTCTTGTTGCAGAGTTTCGAGTTGCAGAGTTTCAAGTTGTGGAGTTTCTAGTTGCGGAGTCTCTAGTTGTGGAGTTTCTAGTTGCGGAGTTTCTAGCTGTGGAGTTTCTAGTTGCGGAGTCTCTAGTTGTGCAGTCTCTAGTTGTGGAGTTTCTAGTTGCGGAGTTTCTAGTTGTGGAGACTCTAGTTGTGGAGTTTCTAGTTGTGGAGTTTCTAGCTTTTGAGTTTCTAGTTGGAAGTTTCTAGTTGCGGAGTTTCTAGTTGCGGAATCTGTCGTTGCGGAGCACCAAGTTGTGGAGTGTCTAATCGTGGAGTTTCTAGTTGCGGAGTTTTCTTTTTGTGGAGTCTCCAGTTGTGAGATTTCTAGTTGTAGAGTTTCTAGTTGCGGAGTTTCTAGTTGCGGAGTGTCTGGTGGTGGAGTTTCTAGTTCTGGAGTTTCTAGTTGTGGAGTCTGTAGTTGTGGAATTTGTAGTTGTGGAGTATCTGGTTGTGGAATTGCTAGTTGCAGAGTTTCTAGTTGCGGAGACTTTCGTAGCGGAGTCTCAAGTTGTAGAGTGTCTAGTCGTGAAATTTCGAGTTGCAGAGTTTTCTATTTGTGGAGTCTCTAGTTGTGGCGTTTCTAGTTGCGAAGTGTCTAGTTATGGATTTTGTAGTTGTAAAGTTTCTAGTTGTGGAGTTTCTAGTTGCAAGTTTCTAGCAGTGGAGTTTCTAGATGCGGAGTTTCTATTTGCAGAGTTTCTAGTTGCGGAGCCTGTCATTGCGGAGTCTCAAGTTGTGGATTGTCTAGTCGTGGAGTTTCTAGTTGCGGAGTTTTCTAGTTGTGGAGTCTCTAGTTGTGGAGTTTCTAGTTGTGGAGTTTCTTGTTGCGGAGTTTCTAGTTGCAGCGTTTCTAGTTGCGGACGCTCTAGCTGTGAAGTTTCTAATTGCAGAGTTTCTAGTTGCATAGTTTCTAGTTGTAGAGTTTCTAGTTGTGGAGTTTTAGTTGCGGAGTTTCTAGTTGTGAAGATTGTAGTGTTGAGCTTCTAGTTGTGGAGTTTATAGTTGTGGAGTTTTTAGTTGTCGAGTTTCTAGTTGTGGAGTCTCTAATTGTTGAGTCTCTAGTTGTTGAGTCTCTTGTTGTGGAATTTCAAACTGTGGAGTTTCTAGTTGCGGAGTTTGTAGTTGCGGAGCGTCTGGTGGTGGAGTTTTTAGTTGTGGAGTTTCTAGTTGCGGAGTTTCTAGCTGTGGAGTTTCTAGTTGCGGAGTCTCTAGATGTGGAGTCTCTAGTTGTTGAGTTTCTAGTTGTGGAGTTTCTAGTTCTGGAGTTTCTAGTTGCAGAGTTTCTAGTTGCGAAGTCTGTCGTTGCGGAGTCTCCAGTTGCAGAGTGTCTAGTCGTGGAGTTTCTAGTGGCGGAGTTTTCTAGTTGTGGAGTTTCTAGTTGCGGAGTTTCTAGCTGTGGAGTTTCTAGTTGCGGAGTCTCTAGTTGATTGATGATATGTGGGGTTTAACGTCTCAAAACCACCATATGATTATGAGAGACGCCGTAGTGGAGGGCTCCGGAAATTTTGACCACCTGGGGTTCTTTAACGTGCACCCAAATCTGATCACACCGGCCTAACACATTTCCGCCTCCATTGGAAATGCAGCCGCCGCCGCCGCGATTCGAACCCGCGACCTGCGGGTCAGCAGCCGAGTACCTTAGCCACTTGACCACCGCAGCGGGGCAGTCTCTAGTTGTGCAGTCTCTAGTTGTGCAGTCTCTTGCTGTAGAGTTTCTAGTTGTGGAGCTTCTAGTTGGGAAGTTTCTAGCTTTGGAGTTTCTAGTTGCGGAGTTTCTAGTTGCAGAGTTTCTAGTTGCGGACGTTCTAGCAGTGGAGTTTCTAGTTGCAGAGTTTCTAGTTGCGGGCGCTCTAGCTGTGCAGTTTCTAGTTGCAGAGTTTCTAGTGGCGTAGTTTCTAGTTGTGGAGTTTCTAGTTGTGGAGTTTTTAGTTGCGCAGTTTCTAGTTGTGGAGTTTGAAGCTGTGGAATTTATATGTGTGGAGTTTTTAGTTGTGCAGTTTAATGTTGTCGAGTTTCTAGTTAAAGAGTTTCCAGTAGTGGAGTTTCTAGTTGTGCAGTTTTTAGTTGTGGAGTCTCTAGTTAATGAGTCTCTTGTTGTGGAATTTCAAGTTTTGGAGTATCTAGTTGCGGAGTTTCTAGCTGTGGAGTTTCTAGTGGCGGAGTCTCTAGATGTGGAGTCTCTTGTTGGGGAATTTCTAGTTGTGGAGTTTCCAGTTCTGGAGTTTCTAGCTGCAGAGTTTCTAGTTGCGAAGTCTGTCGTTGCGGAGTCTCAAGTTGTAGAGTGTCTAGTCGTGGAGTTTCTAGTTGCGGAGTTTTCCAGTTGTGGAATCTCTAGTTGTGGAGTGTCTAGTTGCAGAGTTTCTAGTTGCGGAGCCTGTCATTGCGGAGTCTCAAGTTGTGGAGTGTCTAGTCGTGGAGTTTCTAGTTGCGAAGTTTTCTAGTTGTGGAGTTTCTAGTTGTGGAGTTTCTAGTTGCAGAGTTTCTAGTTGCGGAGTCTTTCATTGCGGAGTCTCAAGTTGTAGAGTGTCTAGTCGTGGAGTTTCTAGTTGCAGAGTTTTCTAGTTGAAGAGTCTCTAGTTGTGGAGTTTTTAGTTGCGAAGTGTCTAGTTTTGGAGTTTCTTGTTGTAAAGTTTCTAGTCGTGGAGTTTCTAGTTGCGGAGTTTTCTAGTTGTGGAGTCACTAGTTGTGGAGTTTCTAGTTGTGGAGTTTCTTGTTGCGGAGTTTCTAGTTGCAGAGTTTCTAGTTGCGGACGTTCTAGCTGTGGAGTTTCTAATTGCAGAGTTTCTAGTTGCATAGTTTCTAGTTGAAGAGTTTCTAGTTGTGGAGTTTTAGTTGCGGAGTTTCTAGTTGTGAAGATTCTAGTTGTGGAGTTTCTAGTTGTGGAGTTTCTAGTTGTGGAGATTTTAGTTGCAGAGTTTCTAGTTGTGGAGTCTCTAATTGTTGAGTTTCTGGTTGTGGAGTTTCTAATTGTGGAGTTCCTAGTTATGGAGTCTCGAGTTGTGGAGTTTCTAGTTGCGGAGTTTCTAGCTGTGGAGTTTCTAGTTGCAGAGTTTCTAGTTGGCAGTCTCTAGCTGTGGAGTTTCTAGTTGCGGAGTTTCTAGTTGGGGAGTTTCTAGTTGTGGAGACTCTAGTTGTGGAGTTTCTAGCTGTGGAGTTTCTAGCTTCGGAGTTTCTAGTTGCGGTGTTTACTAGTGTCAGAGTATCTAGTTGGAAGTTTCTAGCTGTGGAGTTTATAGTGGCGGAGTTTCTGGTTGCAGAGTTTCTAGTTGCGGAGTCTGTCGTTGTGGAGTCTCAAGTTGTGGAGTGTCTAGTCGTGGAGTTTCTAGTTGCGGAGTTTTCTAATTGGGGACTTTTTTGTTGTAGAGTTTCTAGTTTTAAATTTCTAGTTGTGTACTTTCTAATTGCAGAGTTTCTAGTTGCGGAGTTTCTAGTTGTGTAGTTTCTAGTTTGGGAGTTTCTACTTAAGTTTATAGTTGTGGATTTTCTTGTTGCCGAGTTTCGAGTTGCAGAGTTTCAAGTTGTGGAGTATGTCGTTGCAGAGTCTCAAGTTGTGGAATGTCTAGTCGTGGAGTTTCTAGTTTCGGAGTTTTCTAGTTGTGGAAATTCTAGTTGTGGAGTTTCTATTTGCGGAGTTTCTGACTGTGGAGTTTCTAGTTTCAGAGCCTCTAGTTGTGCAGTCTCTAGTTGTGGAGTTTCTACTTGTGGAGTTTATAGTTCTGGAGACTCTAGTTGTGGAGTTTCTAGTTGCGGAGTTTCTAGTTGCAGAGTTTCTAGTTGCAAGTTTCTAGCTGTGGAGTTTCTAGTTGCGGAGTTTCTAGTTGCAGAGTTTCTAGTTGCGGAGCCTGTCGTTGCGGAGTCTCAAGTTGTGGAGTGTCTAGTCGTGGAGTTTCTAGTTGCGGAGTTTTCTGGTTGTGGAGTCTCTAGTTGTGGATTTTCTAGTTGTGGAGTTTCTAGTTGAGGAGTTTCTGGTTGCAGAGTTTCTAGTTGCGGAGTCTTTCGTTGCGGAGACTCAAGTTGTAGCGTGTCTAGTGGTGGAGTTTCTAGTTGCAGAATTTTCTAGTTGTGGAGTCTCTAGTTGTGGAGTTTCTTGTTGCGAAGTGTCTAGTTATGGAGTTTCTAGTTGTAAATTTTCTAGTTGTGGAGTTTCTAGTTGCGGAGTTTCTAGCTGTTGAGTTTCTAGTGGCGGAGTCTCTAGATGTGCAGTCTCTAGTTGTGGAGTCTCTTGCTGTGGAGTTCCTAGTTGTGGAGCTTCTAGTTGGGAAGTTTCTAGCTGTGGAGTTTCTAGTTGCGGAGTTTCTAGTTGCAGAGTTTCTAGTTGCAGACGTTCTAGCTTTGGAGTTTCTAGTTCCAGAGTTTCTAGTTGCGGGCGCTCTAGCTGTGCAGTTTCTAGTTGCAGAGTTTCTAGTGGCGTAGTTTCTAGTTGTGGTGTTTCAAGTTGTGGAGTTTCTAGTTGTGGAGTTTCTAGTTGCGGAGTTTCTAGCTGTTGAGTTCTAGTTGCCGAGTTTCTAGTTGCAAAGCCTCAAGTTGTTGAGTTTCTAGTTGTGGAGGTTATAGTTGTGGAGTTTCTAGTTGCGGAGTTTCTAGCTGTGGAGTTTCTAGTTGCAGAGTCTCTAGTTGGCAGTCTCTAGTTGTGGAGTTTCTAGTTGCGGAGTTTCTAGTTGGGGAGTTTCTAGTTGTGGAGACTCTAGTTGTGGAGTTTCTAGTTGTGGAGTTTCTAGCTTTGGAGTTTCTAGTTGCGGTGTTTACTAGTGCAGAGTATCTAGTTGCAAGTTTCTAGCTGTGGAGTTTATAGTGGCGGAGTTTCTGGTTGCAGAGTTTCTAGTTGCGGAGTCTGTCGTTGCGGAGTCTCAAGTTGTGGAGTGTCTAGTCGTGGAGTTTCTAGTTGCGGAGTTTTCTTTTTGAGGAGTCTCCAGTTGTGGTATTTCTAGTTGTGGAGTTTCTAGTTGCGGAGTTTCTAGTTGTTGAGTTTCTAGTTGCCGAGTTTCTAGTTGCAATGTCTCAAGTTGTGGAGTTTCTAGTTTTGGAGGTTCTAGTTGTGGAGTTTCTAGTTTCGGAGTTTCTAGCTGTGGAGTTTCTAGTTTCAGAGTCTCTAGTTGGCAGTCTCTAGTTGTGGAGTTTCTAGTTGCGGAGTTTCTAGTTGGGGAGTTTCTAGTCGTGGAGACTCTAGTTGTGGAGTTTCTAGTTGTGTAGTTTCTAGCTTTGGAGTTTCTAGTTGCGGAGTTTACTAGTTGCAGAGTTTCTAGTTGCAAGTTTCTAGCTGTGGAGTTTACACTGGCGGAGTTTCTGGTTGCAGAGTTTCTAGTTGCGGAGTCTGTCGTTGCGGAGTCTCAAGTTGTGGAGTGTCTAGTCGTGGAGTTTCTAGTTGCGGAGTTTTCTAGTTGGGGAGTTTCTTGTTGTAGAGTTTCTAGTTTTAAATTTCTAGTTGTGGATTTTCTAATTGCAGAGTTTCTAGTTGCGAAGTTTCTAGTTGTGTAGATTCTAGTTGGGGAGTTTCTACTTGAGTTTATAGTTGTGGATTTTCTTGTTGCAGAGTTTAGAGTTGCAGAGTTTCAAGTTGTGGAGTATGTCGATGCAGAGTCTCAAGTTTTGGAGTGTCTAGTCGTGGAGTTTCTAGTTTCGGAGTTTTCTAGTTGTGGAGTATCTAGTTGTGGAGTTTCTAGTTGCGGAGTTTCTAGCTGTTGAGTTTCTAGTTGCCGAGTTTCTAGTTGCAAAGTCTCAAGTTGTGGAGTTTCTAGTGGTGGAGGTTCTAGTTGTGGAGTTTCTAGTTGCGCAGTTTCTAGCTGTGGAGTTTCTAGTTGCAGAGTTTCTAGTTGGCAGTCTCTAGCTGTGGAGTTTCTAGTTGCGGAGTTTCTAGTTGGGGAGTTTCTAGTTGTGGAGACTCTAGTTGTGGAGTTTCTAGCTGTGGAGTTTCTAGCTTCGGAGTTTCTAGTTGCGGTGTTTACTAGTGTCAGAGTATCTAGTTGGAAGTTTCTAGCTGTGGAGTTTATAGTGGCGGAGTTTCTGGTTGCAGAGTTTCTAGTTGCGGAGTCTGTCGTTGTGGAGTCTCAAGTTGTGGAGTGTCTAGTCGTGGAGTTTCTAGTTGCGGAGTTTTCTAATTGGGGACTTTTTTGTTGTAGAGTTTCTAGTTTTAAATTTCTAGTTGTGTATTTTCTAATTGCAGAGTTTCTAGTTGCGGAGTTTCTATCTGTGTAGTTTCTAGTTTGGGAGTTTCTACTTAAGTTTATAGTTGTGGATTTTCTTGTTGCCGAGTTTCGAGTAGCAGAGTTTCAAGTTGTGGAGTATGTCGTTGCAGAGTCTCAAGTTGTGGAATGTCTAGTCGTGGAGTTTCTAGTTTCGGAGTTTTCTAGTTGTGGAAATTCTAGTTGTGGAGTTTCTATTTGCGGAGTTTCTGACTGTGGAGTTTCTAGTTTCAGAGCCTCTAGTTGTGCAGTCTCTAGTTGTGGAGTTTCTACTTGTGGAGTTTATAGTTCTGGAGACTCTAGTTGTGGAGTTTCTAGTTGCGGAGTTTCTAGTTGCAGAGTTTCTAGTTGCAAGTTTCTAGCTGTGGAGTTTCTAGTTGCAGAGTTTCTAGTTGCAGAGTTTCTAGTTGTGGAGCCTGTCGTTGCGGAGTCTCAAGTTGTGGAGTGTCTAGTCGTGGAGTTTCTAGTTGCGGAGTTTTCTGGTTGTGGAGTCTCTAGTTGTGGATTTTCTAGTTGTGGAGTTTCTAGTTGAGGAGTTTCTGGTTGCAGAGTTTCTAGTTGCGGAGTCTTTCGTTGCGGAGACTCAAGTTGTAGCGTGTCTAGTGGTGGAGTTTCTAGTTGCAGAATTTTCTAGTTGTGGAGTCTCTAGTTGTGGAGTTTCTTGTTGCGAAGTGTCTAGTTATGGAGTTTCTAGTTGTAAATTTTCTAGTTGTGGAGTTTCTAGTTGCGGAGTTTCTAGCTGTTGAGTTTCTAGTGGCGGAGTCTCTAGATGTGCAGTCTCTAGTTGTGGAGTCTCTTGCTGTGGAGTTCCTAGTTGTGGAGCTTCTAGTTGGGAAGTTTCTAGCTGTGGAGTTTCTAGTTGCGGAGTTTCTAGTTGCAGAGTTTCTAGTTGCAGACGTTCTAGCTTTGGAGTTTCTAGTTCCAGAGTTTCTAGTTGCGGGCGCTCTAGCTGTGCAGTTTCTAGTTGCAGAGTTTCTAGTGGCGTAGTTTCTAGTTGTGGTGTTTCAAGTTGTGGAGTTTCTAGTTGTGGAGTTTCTAGTTGCGGAGTTTCTAGCTGTTGAGTTCTAGTTGCCGAGTTTCTAGTTGCAAAGCCTCAAGTTGTTGAGTTTCTAGTTGTGGAGGTTATAGTTGTGGAGTTTCTAGTTGCGGAGTTTCTAGCTGTGGAGTTTCTAGTTGCAGAGTCTCTAGTTGGCAGTCTCTAGTTGTGGAGTTCCTAGTTGCGGAGTTTCTAGTTGGGGAGTTTCTAGTTGTGGAGACTCTAGTTGTGGAGTTTCTAGTTGTGGAGTTTCTAGCTTTGGAGTTTCTAGTTGCGGTGTTTACTAGTGCAGAGTATCTAGTTGCAAGTTTCTAGCTGTGGAGTTTATAGTGGCGGAGTTTCTGGTTGCAGAGTTTCTAGTTGCGGAGTCTGTCGTTGCGGAGTCTCAAGTTGTGGAGTGTCTAGTCGTGGAGTTTCTAGTTGCGGAGTTTTCTTTTTGAGGAGTCTCCAGTTGTGGTATTTCTAGTTGTGGAGTTTCTAGTTGCGGAGTTTCTAGTTGTTGAGTTTCTAGTTGCCGAGTTTCTAGTTGCAATGTCTCAAGTTGTGGAGTTTCTAGTTTTGGAGGTTCTAGTTGTGGAGTTTCTAGTTTCGGAGTTTCTAGCTGTGGAGTTTCTAGTTTCAGAGTCTCTAGTTGGCAGTCTCTAGTTGTGGAGTTTCTAGTTGCGGAGTTTCTAGTTGGGGAGTTTCTAGTCGTGGAGACTCTAGTTGTGGAGTTTCTAGTTGTGTAGTTTCTAGCTTTGGAGTTTCTAGTTGCGGAGTTTACTAGTTGCAGAGTTTCTAGTTGCAAGTTTCTAGCTGTGGAGTTTACACTGGCGGAGTTTCTGGTTGCAGAGTTTCTAGTTGCGGAGTCTGTCGTTGCGGAGTCTCAAGTTGTGGAGTGTCTAGTCGTGGAGTTTCTAGTTGCGGAGTTTTCTAGTTGGGGAGTTTCTTGTTGTAGAGTTTCTAGTTTTAAATTTCTAGTTGTGGATTTTCTAATTGCAGAGTTTCTAGTTGCGAAGTTTCTAGTTGTGTAGATTCTAGTTGGGGAGTTTCTACTTGAGTTTATAGTTGTGGATTTTCTTGTTGCAGAGTTTAGAGTTGCAGAGTTTCAAGTTGTGGAGTATGTCGATGCAGAGTCTCAAGTTTTGGAGTGTCTAGTCGTGGAGTTTCTAGTTTCGGAGTTTTCTAGTTGTGGAGTATCTAGTTGTGGAGTTTCTAGTTGCGGAGTGTCTGACTGTGGAGTTTCTAGTTGCGGAGTCTCTAGTTGTGCAGTCTCTAGTTGTGGAGTTTCTAGTTGCGGAGTTTCTAGTTGTGGAGACTCTAGTTGTGGAGTTTCTAGTTGTGGAGTTTCTAGCTTTTGAGTTTCTAGTTGGAAGTTTCTAGTTGCGGAGTTTCTAGTTGCGGAATCTGTCGTTGCGGAGCACCAAGTTGTGGAGTGTCTAATCGTGGAGTTTCTAGTTGCGGAGTTTTCTTTTTGTGGAGTCTCCAGTTGTGAGATTTCTAGTTGTAGAGTTTCTAGTTGCGGAGTTTCTAGTTGCGGAGTGTCTGGTGGTGGAGTTTCTAGTTCTGGAGTTTCTAGTTGTGGAGTCTGTAGTTGTGGAATTTGTAGTTGTGGAGTATCTGGTTGTGGAATTGCTAGTTGCAGAGTTTCTAGTTGCGGAGACTTTCGTAGCGGAGTCTCAAGTTGTAGAGTGTCTAGTCGTGAAATTTCGAGTTGCAGAGTTTTCTATTTGTGGAGTCTCTAGTTGTGGCGTTTCTAGTTGCGAAGTGTCTAGTTATGGATTTTGTAGTTGTAAAGTTTCTAGTTGTGGAGTTTCTAGTTGCAAGTTTCTAGCAGTGGAGTTTCTAGATGCGGAGTTTCTATTTGCAGAGTTTCTAGTTGCGGAGCCTGTCATTGCGGAGTCTCAAGTTGTGGATTGTCTAGTCGTGGAGTTTCTAGTTGCGGAGTTTTCTAGTTGTGGAGTCTCTAGTTGTGGAGTTTCTAGTTGTGGAGTTTCTTGTTGCGGAGTTTCTAGTTGCAGCGTTTCTATTTGCGGACGTTCTAGCTGTGAAGTTTCTAATTGCAGAGTTTCTAGTTGCATAGTTTCTAGTTGTAGAGTTTCTAGTTGTGGAGTTTTAGTTGCGGAGTTTCTAGTTGTGAAGATTGTAGTGTTGAGCTTCTAGTTGTGGAGTTTATAGTTGTGGAGTCTTTAGTTGTCGAGTTTCTAGTTGTGGAGTCTCTAATTGTTGAGTCTCTAGTTGTTGAGTCTCTTGTTGTGGAATTTCAAACTGTGGAGTTTCTAGTTGCGGAGTTTGTAGTTGCGGAGCGTCTGGTGGTGGAGTTTTTAGTTGTGGAGTTTCTAGTTGCGGAGTTTCTAGCTGTGGAGTTTCTAGTTGCGGAGTCTCTAGATGTGGAGTCTCTAGTTGTTGAGTTTCTAGTTGTGGAGTTTCTAGTTCTGGAGTTTCTAGTTGCAGAGTTTCTAGTTGCGAAGTCTGTCGTTGCGGAGTCTCCAGTTGCAGAGTGTCTAGTCGTGGAGTTTCTAGTGGCGGAGTTTTCTAGTTGTGGAGTCTCTAGTTGTGGAGTTTCTAGTTGCGAAGTGTCTAGTTATAGAGTTTCTAGTTGTAAAGTTTCTAGTTGTGGAGTTTCTAGTTGCGGAGTTTCTAGCTGTGGAGTTTCTAGTTGCGGAGTCTCTAGTTGATTGATGATATGTGGGGTTTAACGCCTCAAAACCACCATATGATTATGAGAGACGCCGTAGTGGAGGGCTCCGGAAATTTTGACCACCTGGGGTTCTTTAACGTGCACCCAAATCTGATCACACCGGCCTAACACATTTCCGCCTCCATTGGAAATGCAGCCGCCGCCGCCGGGATTCGAACCCGCGACCTGCGGGTCAGCAGCCGAGTACCTTAGCCACTTGACCACCGCAGCGGGGCAGTCTCTAGTTGTGCAGTCTCTAGTTGTGCAGTCTCTTGCTGTAGAGTTTCTAGTTGTGGAGCTTCTAGTTGGGAAGTTTCTAGCTTTGGAGTTTCTAGTTGCGGAGTTTCTAGTTGCAGAGTTTCTAGTTGCGGACGTTCTAGCAGTGGAGTTTCTAGTTGCAGAGTTTCTAGTTGCGGGCGCTCTAGCTGTGCAGTTTCTAGTTGCAGAGTTTCTAGTGGCGTAGTTTCTAGTTGTGGAGTTTCTAGTTGTGGAGTTTTTAGTTGCGCAGTTTCTAGTTGTGGAGTTTGAAGCTGTGGAATTTATATGTGTGGAGTTTTTAGTTGTGCAGTTTAATGTTGTCGAGTTTCTAGTTAAAGAGTTTCCAGTAGTGGAGTTTCTAGTTGTGCAGTTTTTAGTTGTGGAGTCTCTAGTTAATGAGTCTCTTGTTGTGGAATTTCAAGTTTTGGAGTATCTAGTTGCGGAGTTTGTAGTTGCGGAGAGTCTGGTGGTGGAGTTTCTAGTTGTGGAGTTTCTAGTTGCGGAGTTTCTAGCTGTGGAGTTTCTAGTGGCGGAGTCTCTAGATGTGGAGTCTCTTGTTGGGGAATTTCTAGTTGTGGAGTTTCTAGTTCTGGAGTTTCTAGCTGCAGAGTTTCTAGTTGCGAAGTCTGTCGTTGCGGAGTCTCAAGTTGTAGAGTGTCTAGTCGTGGAGTTTCTAGTTGCGGAGTTTTCTAGTTGTGGAATCTCTAGTTGTGGAGTGTCTAGTTGCAGAGTTTCTAGTTGCGGAGCCTGTCATTGCGGAGTCTCAAGTTGTGGAGTGTCTAGTCGTGGAGTTTCTAGTTGCGAAGTTTTCTAGTTGTGGAGTTTCTAGTTGTGGAGTTTCTAGTTGCAGAGTTTCTAGTTGCGGAGTCTTTCATTGCGGAGTCTCAAGTTGTAGAGTGTCTAGTCGTGGAGTTTCTAGTTGCAGAGTTTTCTAGTTGAAGAGTCTCTAGTTGTGGAGTTTTTAGTTGCGAAGTGTCTAGTTTTGGAGTTTCTTGTTGTAAAGTTTCTAGTCGTGGAGTTTCTAGTTGCGGAGTTTTCTAGTTGTGGAGTCACTAGTTGTGGAGTTTCTAGTTGTGGAGTTTCTTGTTGCGGAGTTTCTAGTTGCAGAGTTTCTAGTTGCGGACGTTCTAGCTGTGGAGTTTCTTATTGCAGAGTTTCTAGTTGCATAGTTTCTAATTGAAGAGTTTCTAGTTGTGGAGTTTTAGTTGCGGAGTTTCTAGTTGTGAAGATTCTAGTTGTGGAGTTTCTAGTTGTGGAGTTTCTAGTTGTGGAGATTTTAGTTGCAGAGTTTCTAGTTGTGGAGTCTCTAATTGTTGAGTTTCTGGTTGTGGAGTTTCTAATTGTGGAGTTCCTAGTTATGGAGTCTCGAGTTGTGGAGTTTCTAGTTGCGGAGTTTCTAGCTGTGGAGTTTCTAGTTGCAGAGTTTCTAGTTGGCAGTCTCTAGCTGTGGAGTTTCTAGTTGCGGAGTTTCTAGTTGGGGAGTTTCTAGTTGTGGAGACTCTAGTTGTGGAGTTTCTAGCTGTGGAGTTTCTAGCTTCGGAGTTTCTAGTTGCGGTGTTTACTAGTGTCAGAGTATCTAGTTGGAAGTTTCTAGCTGTGGAGTTTATAGTGGCGGAGTTTCTGGTTGCAGAGTTTCTAGTTGCGGAGTCTGTCGTTGTGGAGTCTCAAGTTGTGGAGTGTCTAGTCGTGGAGTTTCTAGTTGCGGAGTTTTCTAATTGGGGACTTTTTTGTTGTAGAGTTTCTAGTTTTAAATTTCTAGTTGTGTACTTTCTAATTGCAGAGTTTCTAGTTGCGGAGTTTCTAGTTGTGTAGTTTCTAGTTTGGGAGTTTCTACTTAAGTTTATAGTTGTGGATTTTCTTGTTGCCGAGTTTCGAGTTGCAGAGTTTCAAGTTGTGGAGTATGTCGTTGCAGAGTCTCAAGTTGTGGAATGTCTAGTCGTGGAGTTTCTAGTTTCGGAGTTTTCTAGTTGTGGAAATTCTAGTTGTGGAGTTTCTATTTGCGGAGTTTCTGACTGTGGAGTTTCTAGTTTCAGAGCCTCTAGTTGTGCAGTCTCTAGTTGTGGAGTTTCTACTTGTGGAGTTTATAGTTCTGGAGACTCTAGTTGTGGAGTTTCTAGTTGCGGAGTTTCTAGTTGCAGAGTTTCTAGTTGCAAGTTTCTAGCTGTGGAGTTTCTAGTTGCGGAGTTTCTAGTTGCAGAGTTTCTAGTTGCGGAGCCTGTCGTTGCGGAGTCTCAAGTTGTGGAGTGTCTAGTCGTGGAGTTTCTAGTTGCGGAGTTTTCTGGTTGTGGAGTCTCTAGTTGTGGATTTTCTAGTTGTGGAGTTTCTAGTTGAGGAGTTTCTGGTTGCAGAGTTTTTAGTTGCGGAGTCTTTCGTTGCGGAGACTCAAGTTGTAGCGTGTCTAGTGGTGGAGTTTCTAGTTGCAGAATTTTCTAGTTGTGGAGTCTCTAGTTGTGGAGTTTCTTGTTGCGAAGTGTCTAGTTATGGAGTTTCTAGTTGTAAATTTTCTAGTTGTGGAGTTTCTAGTTGCGGAGTTTCTAGCTGTTGAGTTTCTAGTGGCGGAGTCTCTAGATGTGCAGTCTCTAGTTGTGGAGTCTCTTGCTGTGGAGTTCCTAGTTGTGGAGCTTCTAGTTGGGAAGTTTCTAGCTGTGGAGTTTCTAGTTGCGGAGTTTCTAGTTGCAGAGTTTCTAGTTGCAGACGTTCTAGCTTTGGAGTTTCTAGTTCCAGAGTTTCTAGTTGCGGGCGCTCTAGCTGTGCAGTTTCTAGTTGCAGAGTTTCTAGTGGCGTAGTTTCTAGTTGTGGTGTTTCAAGTTGTGGAGTTTCTAGTTGTGGAGTTTCTAGTTGCGGAGTTTCTAGCTGTTGAGTTCTAGTTGCCGAGTTTCTAGTTGCAAAGCCTCAAGTTGTTGAGTTTCTAGTTGTGGAGGTTATAGTTGTGGAGTTTCTAGTTGCGGAGTTTCTAGCTGTGGAGTTTCTAGTTGCAGAGTCTCTAGTTGGCAGTCTCTAGTTGTGGAGTTTCTAGTTGCGGAGTTTCTAGTTGGGGAGTTTCTAGTTGTGGAGACTCTAGTTGTGGAGTTTCTAGTTGTGGAGTTTCTAGCTTTGGAGTTTCTAGTTGCGGTGTTTACTAGTGCAGAGTATCTAGTTGCAAGTTTCTAGCTGTGGAGTTTATAGTGGCGGAGTTTCTGGTTGCAGAGTTTCTAGTTGCGGAGTCTGTCGTTGCGGAGTCTCAAGTTGTGGAGTGTCTAGTCGTGGAGTTTCTAGTTGCGGAGTTTTCTTTTTGAGGAGTCTCCAGTTGTGGTATTTCTAGTTGTGGAGTTTCTATTTGCGGAGTTTCTAGTTGTTGAGTTTCTAGTTGCCGAGTTTCTAGTTGCAATGTCTCAAGTTGTGGAGTTTCTAGTTTTGGAGGTTCTAGTTGTGGAGTTTCTAGTTTCGGAGTTTCTAGCTGTGGAGTTTCTAGTTTCAGAGTCTCTAGTAGGCAGTCTCTAGTTGTGGAGTTTCTAGTTGCGGAGTTTCTAGTTGGGGAGTTTCTAGTCGTGGAGACTCTAGTTGTGGAGTTTCTAGTTGTGTAGTTTCTAGCTTTGGAGTTTCTAGTTGCGGAGTTTACTAGTTGCAGAGTTTCTAGTTGCAAGTTTCTAGCTGTGGAGTTTACACTGGCGGAGTTTCTGGTTGCAGAGTTTCTAGTTGCGGAGTCTGTCGTTGAGGAGTCTCAAGTTGTGGAGTGTCTAGTCGTGGAGTTTCTAGTTGCGGAGTTTTCTAGTTGGGGAGTTTCTTGTTGTAGAGTTTCTAGTTTTAAATTTCTAGTTGTGGATTTTCTAATTGCAGAGTTTCTAGTTGCGAAGTTTCTAGTTGTGTAGATTCTAGTTGGGGAGTTTCTACTTGAGTTTATAGTTGTGGATTTTCTTGTTGCAGAGTTTAGAGTTGCAGAGTTTCAAGTTGTGGAGTATGTCGATGCAGAGTTTCAAGTTTTGGAGTGTCTAGTCGTGGAGTTTCTAGTTTCGGAGTTTTCTAGTTGTGGAGTATCTAGTTGTGGAGTTTCTAGTTGCGGAGTTTCTAGCTGTTGAGTTTCTAGTTGCCGAGTTTCTAGTTGCAAAGTCTCAAGTTGTGGAGTTTCTAGTGGTGGAGGTTCTAGTTGTGGAGTTTCTAGTTGCGCAGTTTCTAGCTGTGGAGTTTCTAGTTGCAGAGTTTCTAGTTGGCAGTCTCTAGCTGTGGAGTTTCTAGTTGCGGAGTTTCTAGTTGGGGAGTTTCTAGTTGTGGAGACTCTAGTTGTGGAGTTTCTAGCTGTGGAGTTTCTAGCTTCGGAGTTTCTAGTTGCGGTGTTTACTAGTGTCAGAGTATCTAGTTGGAAGTTTCTAGCTGTGGAGTTTATAGTGGCGGAGTTTCTGGTTGCAGAGTTTCTAGTTGCGGAGTCTGTCGTTGTGGAGTCTCAAGTTGTGGAGTGTCTAGTCGTGGAGTTTCTAGTTGCGGAGTTTTCTAATTGGGGACTTTTTTGTTGTAGAGTTTCTAGTTTTAAATTTCTAGTTGTGTATTTTCTAATTGCAGAGTTTCTAGTTGCGGAGTTTCTAGTTGTGTAGTTTCTAGTTTGGGAGTTTCTACTTAAGTTTATAGTTGTGGATTTTCTTGTTGCCGAGTTTCGAGTAGCAGAGTTTCAAGTTGTGGAGTATGTCGTTGCAGAGTCTCAAGTTGTGGAATGTCTAGTCGTGGAGTTTCTAGTTTCGGAGTTTTCTAGTTGTGGAAATTCTAGTTATGGAGTTTCTATTTGCGGAGTTTCTGACTGTGGAGTTTCTAGTTTCAGAGCCTCTAGTTGTGCAGTCTCTAGTTGTGGAGTTTCTACTTGTGGAGTTTATAGTTCTGGAGACTCTAGTTGTGGAGTTTCTAGTTGCGGAGTTTCTAGTTGCAGAGTTTCTAGTTGCAAGTTTCTAGCTGTGGAGTTTCTAGTTGCGGAGTTTCTAGTTGCAGAGTTTCTAGTTGTGGAGCCTGTCGTTGCGGAGTCTCAAGTTGTGGAGTGTCTAGTCGTGGAGTTTCTAGTTGCGGAGTTTTCTGGTTGTGGAGTCTCTAGTTGTGGATTTTCTAGTTGTGGAGTTTCTAGTTGAGGAGTTTCTGGTTGCAGAGTTTCTAGTTGCGGAGTCTTTCGTTGCGGAGACTCAAGTTGTAGCGTGTCTAGTGGTGGAGTTTCTAGTTGCAGAATTTTCTAGTTGTCGAGTCTCTAGTTGTGGAGTTTCTTGTTGCGAAGTGTCTAGTTATGGAGTTTCTAGTTGTAAATTTTCTAGTTGTGGAGTTTCTAGTTGCGGAGTTTCTAGCTGTTGAGTTTCTAGTGGCGGAGTCTCTAGATGTGCAGTCTCTAGTTGTGGAGTCTCTTGCTGTGGAGTTCCTAGTTGTGGAGCTTCTAGTTGGGAAGTTTCTAGCTGTGGAGTTTCTAGTTGCGGAGTTTCTAGTTGCAGAGTTTCTAGTTGCAGACGTTCTAGCTTTGGAGTTTCTAGTTCCAGAGTTTCTAGTTGCGGGCGCTCTAGCTGTGCAGTTTCTAGTTGCAGAGTTTCTAGTGGCGTAGTTTCTAGTTGTGGTGTTTCAAGTTGTGGAGTTTCTAGTTGTGGAGTTTCTAGTTGCGGAGTTTCTAGCTGTTGAGTTCTAGTTGCCGAGTTTCTAGTTGCAAAGCCTCAAGTTGTTGAGATTCTAGTTGTGGAGGTTATAGTTGTGGAGTTTCTAGTTGCGGAGTTTCTAGCTGTGGAGTTTCTAGTTGCAGAGTCTCTAGTTGGCAGTCTCTAGTTGTGGAGTTTCTAGTTGCGGAGTTTCTAGTTGGGGAGTTTCTAGTTGTGGAGACTCTAGTTGTGGAGTTTCTAGTTGTGGAGTTTTTAGCTTTGGAGTTTCTAGTTGCGGTGTTTACTAGTGCAGAGTATCTAGTTGCAAGTTTCTAGCTGTGGAGTTTATAGTGGCGGAGTTTCTGGTTGCAGAGTTTCTAGTTGCGGAGTCTGTCGTTGCGGAGTCTCAAGTTGTGGAGTGTCTAGTCGTGAAGTTTCTAGTTGCGGAGTTTTCTTTTTGAGGAGTCTCCAGTTGTGGTATTTCTAGTTGTGGAGTTTCTAGTTGCGGAGTTTCTAGTTGTTGAGTTTCTAGTTGCCGAGTTTCTAGTTGCAATGTCTCAAGTTGTGGAGTTTCTAGTTTTGGAGGTTCTAGTTGTGGAGTTTCTAGTTTCGGAGTTTCTAGCTGTGGAGTTTCTAGTTTCAGAGTCTCTAGTTGGCAGTCTCTAGTTGTGGAGTTTCTAGTTGCGGAGTTTCTAGTTGGGGAGTTTCTAGTCGTGGAGACTCTAGTTGTGGAGTTTCTAGTTGTGTAGTTTCTAGCTTTGGAGTTTCTAGTTGCGGAGTTTACTAGTTGCAGAGTTTCTAGTTGCAAGTTTCTAGCTGTGGAGTTTACACTGGCGGAGTTTCTGGTTGCATTGTTTCTAGTTGCGGAGTCTGTCGTTGCGGAGTCTCAAGTTGTGGAGTGTCTAGTCGTGGAGTTTCTAGTTGCGGAGTTTTCTAGTTGGGGAGTTTCTTGTTGTAGAGTTTCTAGTTTTAAATTTCTAGTTGTGGATTTTCTAATTGCAGAGTTTCTAGTTGCGAAGTTTCTAGTTGTGTAGATTCTAGTTGGGGAGTTTCTACTTGAGTTTATAGTTGTGGATTTTCTTGTTGCAGAGTTTAGAGTTGCAGAGTTTCAAGTTGTGGAGTATGTCGATGCAGAGTCTCAAGTTTTGGAGTGTCTAGTCGTGGAGTTTCTAGTTTCGGAGTTTTCTAGTTGTGGAGTATCTAGTTGTGGAGTTTCTAGTTGCGGAGTGTCTGACTGTGGAGTTTGTAGTTGCACAGTCTCTAGTTGTGCAGTCTCTAGTTGTGGAGATTCTAGTTGTGGAGTTGATAGTTGTGGTGACTCTAGTTGTGGAGTTTCTAGTTGCGGAATCTGTCGTTGCGGAGTCTCAAGTTGTGGAGTGTCTAATCGTAGAGTTTCTAGTTGCGGAGTTTTCTTTTTGTGGAGTCTCCAGTTGTGGAATTTCTAGTTGTGGAGTTTCTAGTTGCAGAGTTTCTAGTTGGCAGTCTCTAGCTGTGGAGTTTCTAGTTGCGGAGTTTCTAGTTGGGGAGTTTCTAGTTGTGGAGACTCTAGTTGTGGAGTTTCTAGCTGTGGAGTTTCTAGCTTCGGAGTTTCTAGTTGCGGTGTTTACTAGTGTCAGAGTATCTAGTTGCAAGTTTCTAGCTGTGGAGTTTATAGTGGCGGAGTTTCTGGTTGCAGAGTTTCTAGTTGCGGAGTCTGTCGTTGTGGAGTCTCAAGTTGTGGAGTGTCTAGTCGTGGAGTTTCTAGTTGCGGAGTTTTCTAATTGGGGACTTTTTTGTTGTAGAGTTTCTAGTTTTAAATTTCTAGTTGTGTATTTTCTAATTGCAGAGTTTCTAGTTGCGGAGTTTCTAGTTGTGTAGTTTCTAGTTTGGGAGTTTCTACTTAAGTTTATAGTTGTGGATTTTCTTGTTGCCGAGTTTCGAGTTGCAGAGTTTCAAGTTGTGGAGTATGTCGTTGCAGAGTCTCAAGTTGTGGAATGTCTAGTCGTGGAGTTTCTAGTTTCGGAGTTTTCTAGTTGTGGAAATTCTAGTTGTGGAGTTTCTATTTGCGGAGTTTCTGACTGTGGAGTTTCTAGTTTCAGAGCCTCTAGTTGTGCAGTCTCTAGTTGTGGAGTTTCTACTTGTGGAGTTTATAGTTCTGGAGACTCTAGTTGTGGAGTTTCTAGTTGCGGAGTTTCTAGTTGCAGAGTTTCTAGTTGCAAGTTTCTAGCTGTGGAGTTTCTAGTTGCGGAGTTTCTAGTTGCAGAGTTTCTAGTTGCGGAGCCTGTCGTTGCGGAGTCTCAAGTTGTGGAGTGTCTAGTCGTGGAGTTTCTAGTTGCGGAGTTTTCTGGTTGTGGAGTCTCTAGTTGTGGATTTTCTAGTTGTGGAGTTTCTAGTTGAGGAGTTTCTGGTTGCAGAGTTTCTAGTTGCGGAGTCTTTCGTTGCGGAGACTCAAGTTGTAGCGTGTCTAGTGGTGGAGTTTCTAGTTGCAGAATTTTCTAGTTGTGGAGTCTCTAGTTGTGGAGTTTCTTGTTGCGAAGTGTCTAGTTATGGAGTTTCTAGTTGTAAATTTTCTAGTTGTGGAGTTTCTAGTTGCGGAGTTTCTAGCTGTTGAGTTTCTAGTGGCGGAGTCTCTAGATGTGCAGTCTCTAGTTGTGGAGTCTCTTGCTGTGGAGTTCCTAGTTGTGGAGCTTCTAGATGGGAAGTTTCTAGCTGTGGAGTTTCTAGTTGCGGAGTTTCTAGTTGCAGAGTTTCTAGTTGCAGACGTTCTAGCTTTGGAGTTTCTAGTACCAGAGTTTCTAGTTGCGGGCGCTCTAGCTGTGCAGTTTCTAGTTGCAGAGTTTCTAGTGGCGTAGTTTCTAGTTGTGGTGTTTCAAGTTGTGGAGTTTCTAGTTGCGGAGTTTCTAGCTGTTGAGTTCTAGTTGCCGAGTTTCTAGTTGCAAAGCCTCAAGTTGTTGAGTTTCTAGTTGTGGAGGTTATAGTTGTGGAGTTTCTAGTTGCGGTGTTTCTAGCTGTGGAGTTTCTAGTTGCAGAGTCTCTAGTTGGCAGTCTCTAGTTGTGGAGTTTCTAGTTGCGGAGTTTCTATTTGGGGAGTTTCTAGTTGTGGAGACTCTAGTTGTGGAGTTTCTAGTTGTGGAGTTTCTAGCTTTGGAGTTTCTAGTTGCGGTGTTTACTAGTGCAGAGTATCTAGTTGCAAGTTTCTAGCTGTGGAGTTTATAGTGGCGGAGTTTCTGGTTGCAGAGTTTCTAGTTGCGGAGTCTGTCGTTGCGGAGTCTCAAGTTGTGGAGTGTCTAGTCGTGGAGTTTCTAGTTGCGGAGTTTTCTTTTTGAGGAGTCTCCAGTTGTGGTATTTCTAGTTGTGGAGTTTCTAGTTGCGGAGTTTCTAGTTGTTGAGTTTCTAGTTGCCGAGTTTCTAGTTGCAATGTCTCAAGTTGTGGAGTTTCTAGTTTTGGAGGTTCTAGTTGTGGAGTTTCTAGTTTCGGAGTTTCTAGCTGTGGAGTTTCTAGTTTCAGAGTCTCTAGTTGGCAGTCTCTAGTTGTGGAGTTTCCAGTTGCGGAGTTTCTAGTTGGGGAGTTTCTAGTCGTGGAGACTCTAGTTGTGGAGTTTCTAGTTGTGTAGTTTCTAGCTTTGGAGTTTCTAGTTGCGGAGTTTACTAGTTGCAGAGTTTCTAGTTGCAAGTTTCTAGCTGTGGAGTTTACACTGGCGGAGTTTCTGGTTGCAGAGTTTCTAGTTGCGGAGTCTGTCGTTGCGGAGTCTCAAGTTGTGGAGTGTCTAGTCGTGGAGTTTCTAGTTGCGGAGTTTTCTAGTTGGGGAGTTTCTTGTTGTAGAGTTTCTAGTTTTAAATTTCTAGTTGTGGATTTTTAATTGCAGAGTTTCTAGTTGCGAAGTTTCTAGTTGTGTAGATTCTAGTTGGGGAGTTTCTACTTGAGTTTATAGTTGTGGATTTTCTTGTTGCAGAGTTTAGAGTTGCAGAGTTTCAAGTTGTGGAGTATGTCGATGCAGAGTCTCAAGTTTTGAAGTGTCTAGTCGTGGAGTTTCTAGTTTCGGAGTTTTCTAGTTGTGGAGTATCTAGTTGTGGAGTTTCTAGTTGCGGAGTTTCTGACTGTGGAGTTTGTAGTTGCAGAGTCTCTAGTTGTGCAGTCTCTAGTTGTGGAGATTCTAGTTGTGGAGTTGATAGTTGTGGTGACTCTAGTTGTGGAGTTTCTAGTTGCGGAGTTTCTAGTTGCAGAGTTTCTAGTTGCAAGTTTCCAGCTGTGGAGTTTCAAGTTGCGGAGTTTCTAGCTGTGGAGTTTCTAGGTGTGGAGTCTCTAGATGAGGAGTCTCTAGTTGTGGAGTTTCTAGTTCTGGAGTTTCTAGTTGCAGAGTTTTTACTTGCGAAGTCTGTCGTTGCGGAGTCTCAAATTGTAGAGTGTCTAGTCGTGGAGTTTCTAGTGGCGGAGTTTTCTAGTTGTGGAGTCTCTAGTTGTGGAGTTTCTAGTTGCGAAGTGTCTAGATATAGAGTTTCTAGTTGTAAAGTTTCTAGTTGTGGATTTTGTAGTTGCGGAGTTTCTAGCTGTGGAGTTTCTTGTTGCGGGGTCTCTAGTTGTGCAGTCTCTAGTTGTGGAGTCTCTTGCTGAAGAGTTCCTAGTTGAGGAGTTTCTAGTTGGGGAGTTTCTAGCTGTGGAGTTTCTTGTTGCGGAGTTTCTAGTTGCAGAGTTTCTAGTTGCGGACGTTCTAGTTGCGGTATCTCTAGTTGTGGAGTTTCTAGTTGCGGAGTTTCTAGCTGTGGAGTTTCTAGTTGCGGAGTCTCTAGTTGTGCAGTCTCTAGTTGTGGAGTTTCTCGTTGTGGAGTTTCTAGTTGTGGAGTTTTTAGTTGTAAAGACTCTAGTTGTGGAGTTTCTAGTTGTGGAGTTTCTAGCTTTTTAGTTTCTAGTTGCGGAGTTTCTAGTTGCGGAGTTTCTAGTTGCACGTTTTAGCTGTGGAGTTTATAGTGGCGGAGTTTCTAGTTGCAGAGTTTCTAGTTGTGGAATCGGTCGTTGCGGAGTCTCAAGTGGTGAAGTGTCTAGTCGTGGAGACTCTAGTTGCGGAGTTTTCTTTTTGTGGAGTCTCCAGTTGTGGAATTTCTAGTTGTAGAGTTTCTAGTTCTTGAGTTTCTAGTTGTGGAGTCTGTAGTTTTGGAGTATCTGGTTGTGGTGTTTCAAGTTGTGGAGTTTCTAGTTGTGGAGTTTCTAGTTGCGGAGTTTCTAGCTGTTGAGTTTCTAGTTGCCGAGTTTCTAGTTGCAAAGTCTCAAGTTGTGGAGTTTCTAGTTGTGGAGGTTCTAGTTGTGGAGTTTCTAGTTGCGGAGTTTCTAGCTGTGGAGTTTCTAGTTGCAGAGTCTCTAGTTGGCAGTCTCTGGTTGTGGAGTTTCTAGCTGTGGAGTTTCTAATTGCAGAGTTTCTAGTTGCATAGTTTCTAGTTGTAGAGTTTCTAGTTGTGGAGTTTTAGTTGCGGAGTTTCTAGTTGTGAAGATTCTAGTTGTGGAGTTTCTAGTTGTGGAGTTTCTAGTTGTGGAGTTTTTAGTTGCAGAGTTTCTAGTTGTGGAGTCTCTAATTGTTGAGTTTCTGGTTGTGGAGTTTCTAGTTGTGGAGTTTGTAGTTGTAGAGTCTGTAGTTGTGGAGTTTCTAGTTGTGGAGTTCCTAGTTATGGAGTCTCGAGTTGTGGAGTTTCTAGTTGCGGAGTTTCTAAGTGTGGAGTTTCTAGTTGTGGAATTTGTAGTTGTGGAGTATCTAGTTGCAGTGTTTGAAGTTGTGGAGTTTGTAGTTGGAGTTTCTAGGTGTGGAGTTTCTAGTTGCTGAGTTTCTAGTGGCCGAGTTTCTAGTTGCGAAGTCTCAAGTTGTGCAGTCTCTAGTTTTGAAGTTTCTAGTTGTGGATTTTCTAGTTGCGGAGTTTCTAGTTGCGGAGTTTCAAGTTGTGTAGTTTCTAGTTGGGGAGTTTCTACTTAAGTTTATAGTTGTTTACTTTCTTGTTGCAGAGTTTCGAGTTGTAGAGTTTCAAGTTGTGGAGTTTCTAGTTCCGGAGTCTCTAGTTGTGGAGTTTCTAGTTGCGCAGTTTCTAGCTGTGGAGTTTCTAGTTGCGGAGTCTCTAGTTGTGCAGTCTCTAGTTGTGGAGTTTCTAGTTGCGGAGTTTCTAGTTGTGGAGTTTCTAGTTGTGGAGACTCTAGTTGTGAAGTTTCTAGCTTTTGAGTTTCTAGTTGGAAGTTTCTAGTTGCGGTCTTTCTAGTTGCGGAATCTGTCGTTGCGGAGCCTCAAGTTGTGGATTGTCTAATCGTGGAGTTTCTAGTTGCGGAGTTTTCTTTTTGTGGAGTCACCAGTTGTGAGATTTCTAGTTGTAGAGTTTCTAGTTGCGGAGTTTCTAGTTGCGGAGTGTCTGGTGGTGGAGTTTCTAGTTCTGGAGTTTCTAGTTGTGGAGTCTGTAGTTGTGGAATTTGTAGTTGTGGAGTATCTGGTTGTGGTGTTTCAAGTTGTGGAGTTTCTATTTGTGGAGTTTCTAGTTGTGGAGTTTCTAGTTGTTGAGTTTCTAGTTGCCAAGTTTCTAGTTGCAAAGTCTCAAGTTGTGGAGTTTCTAGTTGTGGAGTTTCTAGTTGTGGAGTTTCTAGTTGCGGAGTTTCTAGTTGAGGAGTTTCTAGCTGTGGAGTTTCTAGTTGCGAAGTGTCTAGTTATAAAGTTTCTTGTTGTAAAGTTTCTAGTTGTGGAGTTTCTAGTTGCGGAGTTTCTAGCTGTGGAGTTTCTAGTTGCGGAGTCTCTAGTTGATTGATGATATGTGGGGCTTAACGTCTCAAAACCACCATATGATTATGAGAGACGCCGTAGTGGAGGGCTCCGGAAATTTCGACCACCTGGGGTTCTTTAACGTGCACCCAAATCTGATCACACCGGCCTACAACATTTCCGCCTCCATTGGAAATGCAGCCGCCGCCGCCGGGATTCGAACCCGCGACCTGCGGGTCAGCAGCCGAGTACCTTATCCACTTGACCACCGCAGCGGGGCAGTCTCTAGTTGTGCAGTCTCTAGTTGTGCAGTCTCTTGCTGTAGAGTTTCTAGTTGTGGAGCTTCTAGTTGGGAAGTTTCTAGCTTTGGAGTTTCTAGTTGCGGAGTTTCTTGTTGCAGAGTTTCTAGTTGCGGACGTTCTAGCTGTGGAGTTTCGAGTTGCAGAGTTTCTAGTTGCGGGCGCTCTAGCTGTGCAGTTTCTAGTTGCAGAGTTTCTAGTGGCGTAATTTTTAGTTGTGGAGTTTCTAGTTGTGGAGTTTTTAGTTGCGCAGTTTCTAGTTGTGGAGTTTGAAGTTGTGGAATTTATATGTGTGGAGTTTTTAGTTGTGCAGTTTAATGTTGTCGAGTTTCTAGTTGCAGAGTTTCCAGTAGTGGAGTTTCTAGTTGTGCAGTTTTTAGTTGTGGAGTCTCTAGTTAATGAGTCTCTTGTTGTGGAATTTCGAGTTTTGGAGTTTCTAGTTTTGGAGTTTGTACTTGCGGAGAGTCTGGTGGTGGAGTTTCTAGTTGCGGAGTTTCTAGCTGTGGAGTTTCTAGTTGCGGAGTCTCTAGTTGTGCAGTCTCTAGTTGTGGAGTTTCTCGTTGTGGAGTTTCTAGTTGTGGAGTTTTTAGTTGTAAAGACTCTAGTTGTGGAGTTTCTAGTTGTGGAGTTTCTAGCTTTTTAGTTTATAGTTGCGGAGTTTCTAGTTGCAAGTTTCTAGCTGTGGAGTTTATAGTGGCGGAGTTTCTAGTTGCAGAGTTTCTAGTTGTGGAATCGGTCGTTGCGGAGTCTCAAGTGGTGGAGCGTCTAGTCGTGGAGATTCTAGTTGCGGAGTTTTCTTTTTGTGGAGTCTCCAGTTGTGGAATTTCTAGTTGTAGAGTTTCTAGTTTTTGAGTTTCTAGTTGTGGAGTCTGTAGTTTTGGAGTATCTGGTTGTGGTGTTTCAAGTTGTGGAGTTTCTAGTTGTGGAGTTTCTAGTTGCGGAGTTTCTAGCTGTTGAGTTTCTAGATGCCGAGTTTCTAGTTGCAAAGTCTCAAGTTGTGGAGTTTCTAGTGGTGGAGGTTCTAGTTGTGGAGTTTCTAGTTGCGCAGTTTCTAGCTGTGGAGTTTCTAGTTGCAGAGTCTCTAGTTGGCAGTCTCTAGCTGTGGTGTTTCTAGTTGCGGAGTTCCTAGTTGGGGAGTTTCTAGTTGTGGAGTTTCTAGTTGTGGAGTTTCTAGCTGTGGAGTTTCTAGCTTTGGAGTTTCTAGTTGCGGTGTTTACTAGTGTCAGAGTATCTAGTTGCAAGTTTCTAGCTGTGGAGTTTATAGTGGCGGAGTTTCTGGTTGCAGAGTTTCTAATTGCGGAGTCTGTCGTTGTGGAGTCTCAAGTAGTGGAGTGTCTAGTCGTGGAGTTTCTAGTTGCGGAGTTTTCTAATTGGGGAGTTTTTTGTTGTAGAGTTTCTAGTTTTAAATTTCTAGTTGTGTATTTTCTAATTGCAGAGTTTCTAGTTGCGGAGTTTGTAGTTGTGTAGTTTCTAGTTTGGGAGTTTCTACTTAAGTTTATAGTTGTGGATTTTCTTGTTGCCGAGTTTCGAGTTGCAGAGTTTCAAGTTGTGGAGTATGTCGTTGCAGAGTCTCAAGTTGTGGAATGTCTAGTCGTGGAGTTTCTAGTTTCGGAGTTTTCTAGTTGTGGAAATTCTAGTTGTGGAGTTTCTATTTGCGGAGTTTCTGACTGTGGAGTTTCTAGTTTCAGAGCCGCTAGTTGTGCAGTCTCTAGTTGTGGAGTTTCTAGTTGTGGAGTTTATAGTTGCAGAGACTCTAGTTGTGGTTGTTTCTAGTTGCGGAGTTTCTAGATGCAGAGTTTCTAGTTGCAAGTTTCTTGCTGTGGAGTTTCTAGTTGCGGAGTTTCTAGTTGCAGAGTTTCTAGTTGCGGAGCCTGTCGTTGCGGAGTCTCAAGTTGTGGAGTGTCTAGTCGTGGAGTTTCTAGTTGCGGAGTTTTCTAGTTGTGGAGTTTCTAGTTGTGGAGTTTCTAGTTGCGGAGTTTCTAGTGTTGAGTTCTAGTTGCCGAGTTTCTAGTTGCAAAGTCTCAAGTTGTTGAGTTTCTAGTTGTGGAGTTTCTAGTTGTGGAGTTTCTAGTTGCAGAGTTTCTAGTTGCGGAGTCTTAAATTGCGGAGTCCCAAGTTGTAGAGTGTCTAGTCGTGGAGTTTCTAGTTGCAGAGTTTTCTAGTTGAGGAGTCTCTAGTTGTGGAGTTTTTAGTTGCGAAGTGTCTAGTTTTGGAGTTTCTAGTTGTAAAGTTTCTAGTCGTGGAGTTTCTAGTTGCGGAGTTTTCTAGTTGTGGAGTCACTAGTTGTGGAGTTTCTAGTTGTGGAGTTTCTTGTTGCGGAGTTTCTAGTTGCAGAGTTTCTAGTTGCGGACGTTCTAGCTGTGGAGTTTCTATTTGCAGAGTTTCTAGTTGCATAGTTTCCAGTTGTAGAGTTTCTAGTTGTTGAGTTTTAGTTGCGGAGTTTCTAGTTGTGAAGATTCTAGTTGTGGAGTTTCTAGTTGTGGAGTTTCTAGTTCTGGAGTTTTTAGTTCCAGAGTTTCTAGTTGTGGAGTCTCTAATTGTTGAGTTTCTGGTTGTGGAGTTTCTAGTTGTGGAGTTTGTAGTTGTAGAGTCTGTAGTTGTGGAGTTTCTAGTTGTGGAGTTCCTAGTTATGGAGTCTCGAGTTGTGGAGTTTCTAGTTGCGGAGTTTCTAAATGTGGAGTTTCTAGTTGTGGAATTTGTAGTTGTGGAGTATCTAGTTGCGGTGTTTGAAGTTGTGGAGTATGTAGTTGGAGTTTCTAGTTGCGGAGTTTCTAGCTGTGGAGTTTCTAGTTGCGGAGTCTCTAGTTGTGCAGTCTCTAGTTGTGGAGTTTCTCGTTGTGGAGTTTCTAGTTGTGGAGTTTTTAGTTGTAAAGACTCTAGTTGTGGAGTTTCTAGTTGTGGAGTTTCTAGCTTTTTAGTTTCTAGTTGCGGAGTTTCTAGCTGCAAATTTCTAGCTGTGGAGTTTATAGTGGCGGAGTTTCTAGTTGCAGAGTTTCTAGTTGTGGAATCGGTCGTTGCGGAGTCTCAAGTGGTGGAGCGTCTAGTCGTGGAGATTCTAGTTGCGGAGTTTTCTTTTTGTGGAGTCTCCAGTTGTGGAATTTCTAGTTGTAGAGTTTCTAGTTCTTGTGTTTCTAGTTGTGGAGTCTATAGTTTTGGAGTATCTGGTTGTGGTGTTTCAAGTTGTGGAGTTTCTAGTTGTGGAGTTTCTAGTTGCGGAGTTTCTAGCTGTTGAGTTTCTAGTTGCCGAGTTTCTAGTTGCAAAGTCTCAAGTTGTGGAGTTTCTAGTGGTGGAGGTTCTAGTTGTGGAGTTTCTAGTTGCGCAGTTTCTAGCTGTGGAGTTTCTAGTTGCAGAGTCTCTAGTTGGCACTCTCTAGCTGTAGAGTTTCTAGTTGCGGAGTTTCTAGTTGGGGAGTTTCTAGTTGTGGAGACTCTAGTTGTGGAGTTTCTAGCTGTGGAGTTTCTAGCTTCGGAGTTTCTAGTTGCGGTGTTTACTAGTGTCAGAGTATCTAGTTGCAAGTTTCTAGCTGTGGAGTTTATAGTGGCGGAGTTTCTGGTTGCAGAGTTTCTAGTTGCGGATTCTGTCGTTGTGGAGTCTCAAGTTGTGGAGTGTCTAGTCGTGGAGTTTCTAGTTGCGGAGTTTTCTAATTGGGGAGTTTTTTGTTGCAGAGTTTCTAGTTTTGAATTTCTAGTTGTGTATTTTCTAATTGCAGAGTTTCTAGTTGCGGAGTTTCTAGTTGTGTAGTTTCTAGTTTGGGAGTTTCTACTTAAGTTTATAGTTGTGGATTTTCTTGTTGCCGAGTTTCGAGTTGCAGAGTTTCAAGTTGTGGAGTATGTCGTTGCAGAGTCTCAAGTTGTGGAATGTCTAGTCGTGGAGTTTCTAGTTTCGGAGTTTTCTAGTTGTGGAAATTCTAGTTGTGGAGTTTCTATTTGCGGAGTTTATAGTTCTGGAGACTCTAGTTGTGGAGTTTCTAGTTGCGGAGTTTCTAGTTGCAGAGTTTCTAGTTGCAAGTTTCTAGCTGTGGAGTTTCTAGTTGCGGAGTTTCTAGTTGCAGAGTTTCTAGTTGCGGAGCCTGTCGTTGCGGAGTCTCAAGTTGTGGAGTGTCTAGTCGTGGAGTTTCTAGTTGCGGAGTTTTCTGGTTGTGGAGTCTCTAGTTGTGGAGTTTCTAGTTGTGGAGTTTCTAGTTGTGGAGTTTCTGGTTGCAGAGTTTCTAGTTGCGGAGTCTTTCGTTGCGGAGACTCAAGTTGTAGCGTGTCTAGTGGTGGAGTTTCTAGTTGCAGAATTTTCTAGTTGTGGAGTCTCTAGTTGTGGAGTTTCTTGTTGCGAAGTGTCTAGTTATGGAGTTTCTAGTTGTAAATTTTCTAGTTGTGGAGTTTCTAGTTGCGGAGTTTCTAGCTGTTGAGTTTGTAGTGGCGGAGTCTCTAGATGTGCAGTCTCTAGTTGTGGAGTCTCTTGCTGTGGAGTTCCTAGTTGTGGAGCTTCTAGTTGGGAAGTTTCTAGCTGTGGAGTTTCTAGTTGCGGAGTTTGTAGTTGCAGAGTTTCTAGTTGCAGACGTTCTAGCTGTGGAGTTTCTAGTTCCAGAGTTTCTAGTTGCGGGCGCTCTAGCTGTGCAGTTTCTAGTTGCAGAGTTTCTAGTGGCGTAGTTTCTAGTTGTGGTGTTTCAAGTTGTGGAGTTTCTAGTTGTGGAGTTTCTAGTTGCGGAGTTTCTAGCTGTTGAGTTCTAGTGGCCGAGTTTCTAGTTGCAAAGCCTCAAGTTGTTGAGTTTCTAGTTGTGGAGGTTATAGTTGTGGAGTTTCTAGTTGCGGAGTTTCTAGCTGTGGAGTTTCTAGTTGCGGAGTCTGTCGTTGCGGAGTCTCAAGTTGTGGAGTGTCTAGTTGCGGAGTTTTCTTTTTGAGGAGTCTCCAGTTGTGGAATTTCTAGTTGTGGAGTTTCTAGTTGCGGAGTTTCTAGTTGTTGAGTTTCTAGTTGCCGAGTTTCTAGTTGCAATGTCTCAAGTTGTGGAGTTTCTAGTTTTGGAGGTTCTAGTTGTGGAGTTTCTAGTTTCGGAGTTTCTAGCTGTGGAGTTTCTAGTTTCAGAGTCTCTAGTTGGCAGTCTCTAGTTGTGGAGTTTCTAGTTGCGGAGTTTCTAGTTGGGGAGTTTCTAGTTGTGGAGACTCTAGTTGTGGAGTTTCTAGTTGTGTAGTTTCTAGCTTTGGAGTTTCTAGTTGCGGAGTTTACTAGTTGCAGAGTTTCTAGTTGCAAGTTTCTAGCTGTGGAGTTTACACTGGCGGAGTTTCTGGTTGCAGAGTTTCTAGTTGCGGAGTCTGTCGTTGCGGAGTCTCAAGTTGTGGAGTGTCTAGTCGTGGAGTTTCTAGTTGCGGAGTTTTCTAGTTGGGGAGTTTCTTGTTGTAGAGTTTCTAGTTTTAAATTTCTAGTTGTGGATTTTCTAATTGCAGAGTTTCTAGTTGCGAAGTTTCTAGTTGTGTAGATTCTAGTTGGGGAGTTTCTACTTGAGTTTATAGTTGTGGATTTTCTTGTTGCAGAGTTTAGAGTTGCAGAGTTTCAAGTTGTGGAGTATGTCGATGCAGAGTCTCAAGTTTTGTAGTGTCTAGTCGTGGAGTTTCTAGTTTCGGAGTTTTCTAGTTGTGGAGTATCTAGTTGTGGAGTTTCTAGTTGCGGAGTTTCTGAGTGTGGAGTTTGTAGTTGCAGAGTCTCTAGTTGTGCAGTCTCTAGTTGTGGAGTTTCTAGTTGTGGAGTTGATAGTTGTGGTGACTCTAGTTGTGGAGTTTCTAGTTGCGGAGTTTCTAGTTGCAGAGTTTCTAGCTGCAAGTTTCCAGCTGTGGAGTTTCAAGTTGCGGAGTTTCTAGCTGTGGAGTTTCTAGTTGTGGAGTCTCTAGATGAGGAGTCTCTAGTTGTGGAGTTTCTAGTTCTGGAGTTTCTAGTTGAAGAGTTTTTACTTGCGAAGTCTGTCGTTGCGGAGTCTCAAATTGTAGAGTGTCTAGTCGTGGAGTTTCTAGTGGCGGAGTTTTCTAGTTGTGGAGTCTCTAGTTGTGGAGTTTCTAGTTGCGAAGTGTCTAGATATAGAGTTTCTAGTTGTAAAGTTTCTAGTTGTGGAGTTTGTAGTTGCGGAGTTTCTAGCTGTGGAGTTTCTTGTTGCGGGGTCTCTAGTTGTGCAGTCTCTAGTTGTGGACTCTCTTGCTGAAGAGTTCCTAGTTGGGGAGTTTCTAGTTGGGGAGTTTCTAGCTGTGGAGTTTCTTGTTGCGGAGTTTCTAGTTGCAGAGTTTCTAGTTGCGGACGTTCTAGTAGCGGAGTCTCTAGTTGTGGAGTTTCTAGTTGCGGAGTTTCTAGCTGTGGAGTTTCTAGTTGCGGAGTCTCTAGTTGTGCAGTCTCTAGTTGTGGAGTTTCTCGTTGTGGAGTTTCTAGTTGTGGAGTTTTTAGTTGTAAAGACTCTAGTTGTGGAGTTTCTAGTTGTGGAGTTTCTAGCTTTTTAGTTTCTAGTTGCGGAGTTTCTAGTTGCGGAGTTTCTAGTTGCACGTTTTAGCTGTGGTGTTTATAGTGGCGGAGTTTCTAGTTGCAGAGTTTCTAGTTGTGGAATCGGTCGTTGCGGAGTCTCAAGTGGTGGAGTGTCTAGTCGTGGAGACTCTAGTTGCGGAGTTTTCTTTTTGTGGAGTCTCCAGTTGTGGAATTTCTAGTTGTAGAGTTTCTAGTTCTTGAGTTTCTAGTTGTGGAGTCTGTAGTTTTGGAGTATCTGGTTGTGGTGTTTCAAGTTGTGGAGTTTCTAGTTGTGGAGTTTCTAGTTGCGGAGTTTCTAGCTGTTGAGTTTCTAGTTGCCGAGTTTCTAGTTGCAAAGTCTCAAGTTGTGGAGTTTCTAGTTGTGGAGGTTCTAGTTGTGGAGTTTCTAGTTGCGGAGTTTCTAGCTGTGGAGTTTCTAGTTGCGGAGTCTCTAGTTGGCAGTCTCTGGTTGTGGAGTTTCTAGCTGTGGAGTTTTTAATTGCAGAGTTTCTAGTTGCATAGTTTCTAGTTGTAGAGTTTCTAGTTGTGGAGTTTTAGTTGCGGAGTTTCTAGTTGTGAAGATTCTAGTTGTGGAGTTTCTAGTTGTGGAGTTTCTAGTTGTGGAGTTTTTAGTTGCAGAGTTTCTAGTTGTGGAGTCTCTAATTGTTGAGTTTCTGGTTGTGGAGTTTCTAGTTGTGGAGTTTGTAGTTGTAGAGTCTGTAGTTGTGGAGTTTCTAGTTGTGGAGTTCCTAGTAATGGAGTCTCGAGTTGTGGAGTTTCTAGTTGCGGAGTTTCTAAGTGTGGAGTTTGTAGTTGTGGAATTTGTAGTTGTGGGGTATCTAGTTGCAGTGTTTGAAGTTGTGGAGTTTGTAGTTGGAGTTTCTAGGTGTGGAGTTTCTAGTTGCTGAGTTTCTAGTGGCCGAGTTTCTAGTTGCGAAGTCTCAAGTTGTGCAGTCTCTAGTTTTGAAGTTTCTAGTTGTGGATTTTCTAGTTGCGGAGTTTCTAGTTGCGGAGTTTCAAGTTGTGTAGTTTCTAGTTGGGGAGTTTCTACTTAAGTTTATAGTTGTTTACTTTCTTGTTGCAGAGTTTCGAGTTGTAGAGTTTCAAGTTGTGGAGTTTCTAGTTCCGGAGTCTCTAGTTGTGGAGTTTCTAGTTGCGCAGTTTCTAGCTGTGGAGTTTCTAGTTGCGGAGTCTCTAGTTGTGCAGTCTCTAGTTGTGGAGTTTCTAGTTGCGGAGTTTCTAGTTGTGGAGTTTCTAGTTGTGGAGACTCTAGTTGTGAAGTTTCTAGTTGTGGAGTTTCTAGCTTTTGAGTTTCTAGTTGGAAGTTTCTAGTTGCGGTCTTTCTAGTTGCGGAATCTGTCGTTGCGGAGCCTCAAGTTGTGGATTGTCTAATCGTGGAGTTTCTAGTTGCGGAGTTTTCTTTTTGTGGAGTCACCAGTTGTGAGATTTCTAGTTCTAGAGTTTCTAGTTGCGAAGTTTCTAGTTGCGGAGTGTCTGGTGGTGGAGTTTCTAGTTCTGGAGTTTCTAGTTGTGGAGTCTGTAGTTGTGGAATTTGTAGTTGTGGAGTATCTGGTTGTGGTGTTTCAAGTTGTGGAGTTTCTATTTGTGGAGTTTCTAGTTGTGGAGTTTCTAGTTGTTGAGTTTCTAGTTGCCAAGTTTCTAGTTGCAAAGTCTCAAGTTGTGGAGTTTCTAGTTGTGGAGTTTCTAGTTGTGGAGTTTCTAGTTGCGGAGTTTCTAGTTGAGGAGTTTCTAGCTGTGGAGTTTCTAGTTGCGAAGTGTCTAGTTATAAAGTTTCTTGTTGTAAAGTTTCTAGTTGTGGAGTTTCTAGTTGCGGAGTTTCTAGCTGTGGAGTTTCTAGTTGCGGAGTCTCTAGTTGATTGATGATATGTGGGGTTTAACGTCTCAAAACCACCATATGATTATGAGAGACGCCGTAGTGGAGGGCTCCGGAAATTTCGACCACCTGGGGTTCTTTAACGTGCACCCAAATCTGATCACACCGGCCTACAACATTTCCGCCTCCATTGGAAATGCAGCCGCCGCCGCCGGGATTCGAACCCGCGACCTGCGGGTCAGCAGCCGAGTACCTTATCCACTTGACCACCGCAGCGGGGCAGTCTCTAGTTGTGCAGTCTCTAGTTGTGCAGTCTCTTGCTGTAGAGTTTCTAGTTGTGGAGCTTCTAGTTGGGAAGTTTCTAGCTTTGGAGTTTCTAGTTGCGGAGTTTCTTGTTGCAGAGTTTCTAGTTGCGGACGTTCTAGCTGTGGAGTTTCTAGTTGCAGAGTTTCTAGTTGCGGGCGCTCTAGCTGTGCAGTTTCTAGTTGCAGAGTTTCTAGTGGCGTAATTTTTAGTTGTGGAGTTTCTAGTTGTGGAGTTTTTAGTTGCGCAGTTTCTAGTTGTGGAGTTTGAAGTTGTGGAATTTATATGTGTGGAGTTTTTAGTTCTGCAGTTTAATGTTGTCGAGTTTCTAGTTGCAGAGTTTCCAGTAGTGGAGTTTCTAGTTGTGCAGTTTTTAGTTGTGGAGTCTCTAGTTAATGAGTCTCTTGTTGTGGAATTTCGAGTTTTGGAGTTTCTAGTTTTGGAGTTTGTACTTGCGGAGAGTCTGGTGGTGGAGTTTCTAGTTGTAGAGTTTCTAGTTGTGAAGTCTGTAGTTGCGGAGTCTCAAGTTGTAGAGTGTCTAGTCGTGGAGTTTCTAGTTGCGGAGTTTTCTAGTTGTGGAGTCTCTAGTTGTGGAGTTTCTAGTTGCAGAGTTTCTAGTTGCGGAGCCTGTCGTTGCGGAGTCTCAAGTTGTGGAGTGTCTAGTCGTGGAGTTTCTAGTTGCGAAGTTTTCTAGTTGGGGAGTTTCTAGTTGTGGAGTTTCTAGTTGCAGAGTTTCTAGTTGCGGAGTCTTTCATTGCGGAGACTCAAGTTGTAGAGTATGTAGTCGTGGAGTTTCTAGTTGCAGAGTTTTCTAGTTGAGGAGTCTCTAGTTGTGGAGTTTTTATTTGCGAAGTGTCTAGTTTTGGAGTTTCTAGCTGTAAAGTTTCTAGTTGTGGAGTTTCTACTTGCGGAGTTTTCTAGTTGTGGAGTCACTAGTTGTGGAGTTTCTAGTTGTGGAGTTTCTTGTTGCGGAGTTTCTAGTTGCAGAGTTTCTAGTTGCGGACGCTCTAGCTGTGGAGTTTCTAATTGCAGAGTTTCTAGTTGCATAGTTTCTAGTTGTAGAGTTTCTAGTTGTGGAGTTTTAGTTGCGGAGTTTCTAGTTGTGAAGATTCTAGTTGTGGAGTTTCTAGTTGTGGAGTTTCTAGTTGTGGAGTTTTTAGTTGCAGAGTTTCTAGTTGTGGAGTCTCTAATTGTTGAGTTTCTGGTTGTGGAGTTTCTAGTTGTGGAGTTTGTAGTTGTAGAGTCTGTAGTTGTGGAGTTTCTAGTTGTGGAGTTCCTAGTTATGGAGTCTCGAGTTGTGGAGTTTCTAGTTGCGGAGTTTCTAAATGTGGAGTTTCTAGTTGTGGAATTTGTAGTTGTGGAGTATCTTGTTGCGGTGTTTGAAGTTGTGGAGTTTGTAGTTGGAGTTTCTAGGTGTGGAGTTTCTAGTTGCTGAGTTTCTAGTGGCCGAGTTTCTAGTTGCGAAGTCTCAAGTTGTGCAGTCTCTAGTTTTGAAGTTTCTAGTTGTGGATTTTCTAGTTGCGGAGTTTCAAGTTGTGTAGTTTCTAGTTGGGGAGTTTCTACTTAAGTTTATAGTTGTGGATTTTCTTGTTGCAGAGTTTCGAGTTGCAGAGTTTCAAGTTGTGGAGTTTCTAGTTGCGGAGTCTCTAGTTGTGGAGTTTCTAGTTGCGGAGTTTCTAGCTGTGGAGTTTCTAGTTGCGGAGTCTCTAGTTGTGCAGTCTCTAGTTGTGGAGTTTCTAGTTGCGGAGTTTCTAGTTGTGGAGACTCTAGTTGTGGAGTTTCTAGTTGTGGAGTTTCTAGCTTTTGAGTTTCTATTTGGAAGTTTCTAGTTGCGGAGTTTCTAGTTGCGGAATCTGTCGTTGCGGAGCACCAAGTTGTGGAGTGTCTAATCGTGGAGTTTCTAGTTGCGGAGTTTTCTTTTTGTGGAGTCTCCAGTTGTGAGATTTCTAGTTGTATAGTTTCTAGTTGCGGAGTTTCTAGTTGCGGAGTATCTGGTGGTGGAGTTTCTAGTTCTGGAGTTTCTAGTTGTGGAGTCTGTAGTTGTGGAATTTGTAGTTGTGGAGTATCTGGTTGTGGAATTGCTAGTTGCAGAGTTTCTAGTTGCGGAGACTTTCGTAGCGGAGTCTCAAGTTGTAGAGTGTCTAGTCGTGAAATTTCGAGTTGCAGAGTTTTCTATTTGTGGAGTCTCTAGTTGTGGCGTTTCTAGTTGCGAAGTGTCTAGTTATGGATTTTGTAGTTGTAAAGTTTCTAGTTGTGGAGTTTCTAGTTGCAAGTTTCTAGCAGTGGAGTTTCTAGATGCGGAGTTTCTATTTGCAGAGTTTCTAGTTGCGGAGCCTGTCGTTGCGGAGTCTCAAGTTGTGGATTGTCTAGTCGTGGAGTTTCTAGTTGCGGAGTTTTCTAGTTGTGGAGTCTCTAGTTGTGGAGTTTCTAGTTGTGGAGTTTCTTGTTGCGGAGTTTCTAGTTGCAGCGTTTCTAGTTGCGGACGTTCTAGCTGTGAAGTTTCTAATTGCAGAGTTTCTAGTTGCATAGTTTCTAGTTGTAGAGTTTCTAGTTGTGGAGTTTTAGTTGCGGAGTTTCTAGTTGTGAAGATTGTAGTGTTGAGCTTCTAGTTGTGGAGTTTATAGTTGTGGAGTTTTTAGTTGTCGAGTTTCTAGTTGTGGAGTCTCTAATTGTTGAGTCTCTAGTTGTTGAGTCTCTTGTTGTGGAATTTCAAACTGTGGAGTTTCTAGTTGCGGAGTTTGTAGTTGCGGAGCGTCTGGTGGTGGAGTTTTTAGTTGTGGAGTTTCTAGTTGCGGAGTTTCTAGCTGTGGAGTTTCTAGTTGCGGAGTCTCTAGATGTGGAGTCTCTAGTTGTTGAGTTTCTAGTTGTGGAGTTTCTAGTTCTGGAGTTTCTAGTTGCAGAGTTTCTAGTTGCGAAGTCTGTCGTTGCGGAGTCTCCAGTTGCAGAGTGTCTAGTCGTGGAGTTTCTAGTGGCGGAGTTTTCTAGTTGTGGAGTCTCTAGTTGTGGAGTTTCTAGTTGCGAAGTGTCTAGTTATAGAGTTTCTAGTTGTAAAGTTTCTAGTTGTGGAGTTTCTAGTTGCGGAGTTTCTAGCTGTGGAGTTTCTAGTTGCGGAGTCTCTAGTTGATTGATGATATGTGGGGTTTAACGTCTCAAAACCACCATATGATTATGAGAGACGCCGTAGTGGAGGGCTCCGGAAATTTTGACCACCTGGGGTTCTTTAACGTGCACCCAAATCTGATCACACAGGCCTAACACATTTCCGCCTCCATTGGAAATGCAGCCGCCGCCGCCGGGATTCGAACCCGCGACCTGCGGGTCAGCAGCCGAGTACCTTAGCCACTTGACCACCGCAGCGGGGCAGTCTCTAGTTGTGCAGTCTCTAGTTGTGCAGTCTCTTGCTGTAGAGTTTCTAGTTGTGGAGCTTCTAGTTGGGAAGTTTCTAGCTTTGGAGTTTCTAGTTGCGGAGTTTCTAGTTGCAGAGTTTCTAGTTGCGGACGTTCTAGCAGTGGAGTTTCTAGTTGCAGAGTTTCTAGCTGCGGGCGCTCTAGCTGTGCAGTTTCTAGTTGCAGAGTTTCTAGTGGCGTAGTTTCTAGTTGTGGAGTTTCTAGTTGTGGAGTTTTTAGTTGCGCAGTTTCTAGTTGTGGAGTTTGAAGCTGTGGAATTTATATGTGTGGAGTTTTTAGTTGTGCAGTTTAATGTTGTCGAGTTTCTAGTTAAAGAGTTTCCAGTAGTGGAGTTTCTAGTTGTGCAGTTTTTAGTTGTGGAGTCTCTAGTTAATGAGTCTCTTGTTGTGGAATTTCAAGTTTTGGAGTTTCTAGTTGCGGAGTTTGTAGTTGCGGAGAGTCTGGTGGTGGAGTTTCTAGTTGTGGAGTTTCTAGTTGCGGAGTTTCTAGCTGTGGAGTTTCTAGTGGCGGAGTCTCTAGATGTGGAGTCTCTAGTTGGGGAATTTCTAGTTGTGGAGTTTCTAGTTCTGGAGTTTCTAGCTGCAGAGTTTCTAGTTGCGAAGGCTGTCGTTGCGGAGTCTCAAGTTGTAGAGTGTCTAGTCGTGGAGTTTCTAGTTGCGGAGTTTTCTAGTTGTGGAATCTCTAGTTGTGGAGTTTCTAGTTGCAGAGTTTCTAGTTGCGGAGCCTGTCATTGCGGAGTCTCAAGTTGTGGAGTGTCTAGTCGTGGAGTTTCTAGTTGCGAAGTTTTCTAGTTGTGGAGTTTCTAGTTGTGGAGTTTCTAGTTGCAGAGTTTCTAGTTGCGGAGTCTTTCATTGCGGAGTCTCAAGTTGTAGAGTGTCTAGTCGTGGAGTTTCTAGTTGCAGAGTTTTCTAGTTGAAGAGTCTCTAGTTGTGGAGTTTTTAGTTGCGAAGTATCTAGTTTTGGAGTTTCTAGTTGTTAAGTTTCTAGTCGTGGAGTTTCTAGTTGCGGAGTTTTCTAGTTGTGGAGTCACTAGTTGTGGAGTTTCTAGTTGTGGAGTTTCTTGTTGCGGAGTTTCTAGTTGCAGAGTTTCTAGTTGCGGACGTTCTAGCTGTGGAGTTTCTAATTGCAGAGTTTCTAGTTGCATAGTTTCTAGTTGAAGAGTTTCTAGTTGTGGAGTTTTAGTTGCGGAGTTTCTAGTTGTGAAGATTCTAGTTGTGGAGTTTCTAGTTGTGGAGTTTCTAGTTGTGGAGATTTTAGTTGCAGAGTTTCTAGTTGTGGAGTCTCTAATTGTTGAGTTTCTGGTTGTGGAGTTTCTAATTGTGGAGTTCCTAGTTATGGAGTCTCGAGTTGTGGAGTTTCTAGTTGCGGAGTTTCTAAATGTGGAGTTTCTAGTTGTGGAATTTGTAGTTGTGGAGTCTCTAGTTGCGGTGTTTGAAGTTGTGGAGTTTGTAGTTGGAGTTTCTAGGTGTGGAGTTTCTAGTTGCTGAGTTTCTAGTGGCCGAGTTTCTAGAGTCGAAGTCTCAAGTTGTGCAGTCTCTAGTTGTGGAGTTTCTAGTTGTGGAGTTTCAAGTTGTGGAGTTTCTTGTTGTAGAATTTCTACTTTTGAAGTTTCTAGTTGTGGATTTTCTAGTTGCGGAGTTTCTAGTTGCGGAGTTTCAAGTTGTGTAGTTTCTAGTTGGGGAGTTTCTACTTAAGTTTATAGTTGTGGATTTTCTTGTTGCAGAGTTTCGAGTTGCAGAGTTTCTAGTTGTGGAGTTTCTAGTGGTGGAGACTCTAGTTGTGGAGTTTCTAGTTGTGGAGTTCCTAGCTTTTGAGTTTCTAGTTGGAAGTTTCTAGTTGCGGAGTTTCTAGTTGCGGAATCTGTCGTTGCGGAGCCTCAACTTGTGGAGTGTCTAATCGTGGAGTTTCTAGTTGCGGAGTTTTCGTTTTGTGGAGTCTCCAGTTGTGGAATTTCTAGTTGTAGAGTTTCTAGCTGCGGAGTTTCTAGTTGCGGAGTGTCTGGTGGTGGAGTTTCTAGTTCTGGAGTTTCTAGTTGTGGAGTCTGTAGTTGTGGAATTTGTAGTTGTGGAGTATCTGGTTGCGGTGTTTCAAGTTGTGGAGTTTCTATTTGTGGAATTTCTAGTTGTGGAGTTTCTAGTTGTTGAGTTTCTAGTTGTGGAATTTCTAGTTGCGGAGTTTCTAGTTGCGGAGTTTCTAGCTGTGGAATTTCTAGTTGCACAGTCTCTAGTTGGCAGTCTCTAGTTGTGGAGTTTCTAGTTGTGGAGTTTCTAGCTGTGGAGTTTCTACTTGCGTAGGTTCTAGTTGCAGAGTTTCTAGTTGCGGAGCCTGTCGTTGCGGAGTCTCAAGTTGTGGAGTGTCTAGTCGTGGAGTTTCTAGTTGCGAAGTTTTCTAGTTGTGAAGTCGCTAGTTGTGGAGTTTCTAGTTGTGGAGTTTCTAGTTGTGGAATTGCTAGTTGCAGAGTTTCTAGTTGCGGAGACTTTCGTAGCGGAGTCTCAAGTTGTAGAGTGTCTAGTCGTGGAATTTCGAGTTGCAGAGTTTTCTAGTTGTGGAGTCTCTAGTTGTGGAGTTTCTAGTTGCGAAGTGTCTAGTTATGGAGTTTCTAGTTATAAGTTTCAAGTTGTGGAGTTTCTAGTTACAAGTTTCTAGCTGTGGAGTTTCTAGATGCGGAGTTTCTATTTGCAGAGTTTCTAGTTGCGGAGCCTGTCGTTGCGGAGTCTCAAGTTGTGGATTGTCTAGTCGTGGAGTTTCTAGTTGCGGAGTTTTCTAGTTGTGGAGTCTCTAGTTGTTGAGTTTCTAGTTGTGGAGTTTCTTGTTGCGGAGTTTCTAGTTGCAGAGTTTCTAGTTGCGGACGTTCTAGCTGTGGAGTTTCAAATTGCAGAGTTTCTAGTTGCATAGTTTCTAGTTGTAGAAATTCTAGTTGTCGAGTTTTTAGTTGCGGAGTTTCTAGTTGTGAAGATTCTAGTGTTGAGCTTCTAAATGTGGAGTTCATAGTTGTGGAGTTTTTAGTTGCAGAGTTTCTAGTTGTGGAGTCTCTGATTGTTGAGTCTCTGGTTGTGGAATTTCTAGTTGTGGAGTTTCTAGTTGTGGAGTTTCTAGTTGCGGATTTTCTAGTAGCGGAGTTTCTGGTGTCGAAGTTTCTAGTTGTGGAAATTGTAGTTGTGGAGTCTGTAGTTTTGGAGTTTCTAGTTGTGGAGTTCCTAGTTATAGAGTCTCAAGTTGTGGAGTATCTAGTTGCGGAGTTTCTAGTTGCAGAGTTTTCTAGTTGTGGAGTCTCTAGTTGTGGAGTTTCTAGTTCCGAAGTGTCTAGTGATGGAGTTTCTAGTTGTAAAGTTTCTAGTCGTGGAGTTTCTAGTTGCGGAGTTTTCTAGTTGTGGAGTCACTAGTTGTGGAGTTTCTAGTTGTGGAGTTTCTTGTTGCGGAGTTTCTAGTTGCAGAGTTTCTAGTTGCGGACGTTCTAGCTGTGGAGTTTCTAGTTGCAGAGTTTCTAGTTGCATAGTTTCTAGTTGTAGAGTTTCTAGTTGTGGAGTTTTAGTTGCGGAGTTTCTAGTTGTGAAGATTCTAGTTGTGGAGTTTCTAGTTGTGGAGTTTCTAGTTGTGGAGTTTTTAGTTGCAGAGTTTCTAGTTGTGGAGTCTCTAATTGTTGAGTTTCTGGTTGTGGAGTTTCTAGTTGTGGAGTTTGTAGTTGTAGAGTCTGTAGTTGTGGAGTTTCTAGTTGTGGAGTTCCTAGTTATGGAGTCTCGAGTTGTGGAGTATCTAGTTGCGGAGTTTCTAAATGTGGAGTTTCTAGTTGTGGAATTTGTAGTTGTGGAGTATCTAGTTGCAGTGTTTGAAGTTGTGGAGTTTGTAGTTGGAGTTTCTAGGTGTGGAGTTTCTAGTTGTTGAGTTTCTAGTGGCCGAGTTTCTAGTTGCGAAGTCTCAAGTTGTGCAGTCTGTAGTTGTGGAGTTTCTAGTTGTGGAGTTTCAAGTTGTGGAGTTTCTTGTTGTAGAGTTTCTAGTTTTGAAGTTTCTAGTTGTGGATTTTCTAGTTGCGGAGTTTCTAGTTGCGGAGTTTCAAGTTGTGTAGTTTCTAGTTGGGGAGTTTCTACTTAAGTTTATAGTTGTGGATTTTCTTGTTGCAGAGTTTCGAGTTGCAGAGTTTCAAGTTGTGGAGTCTCTAGTTGCGGAGTCTCTAGTTGTGGAGTTTCTAGTTGCGGAGTTTCTAGCTGTGGAGTTTCTAGTTGTGGAGTCTCTAGTTGTGCAGTCTCTAGTTGTGGAGTTTCTAGTTGCGGAGTTTCTAGTTGTGGAGTTTCTAGTTCTGGAGACTCTAGTTGCGGAGTTTCTAGTTGTGGAGTTTCTAGCTTTTTAGTTTCAAGTTGGAAGTTTCTAGTTGCGGAGTTTCTAGTTGCGGAATCTGTCGTTGCGGAGTCTCAAGTTGTGGAGTGTCTAATCGTGGAGTTTCTAGTTGCGGAGTTTTCTTTTTGTGGAGTCTCCAGTTGTGGAATTTCTAGTTGCAGAGTTTCTAGTGGCGGAGTTTCTAGTTGCAGAGTGTCTGGTGGTGGAGTTTCTAGTTCTGGAGTTTCTAGTTGTGGAGTCTGTAGTTGTGGAATTTGTAGTTGTGGAGTATCTGGTGGTGGTGTTTCAAGTTGTGGAGTTTCTATTTGTGGAGTTTCTAGTTGTGGAGTTTCTAGTTGTTGAGTTTCTAGTTGCCGAGTTTCTAGTTGCAAAGTCTCAAGTTGTGGAGTTTCTAGTTGTGGAGTTTCTAGTTGCGGAGTTTCTAGCTGTGGAGCTTCTAGTTGCACAGTCTCTAGTTGGCAGTCTCTAGTTGTGGAGTTTCTAGTTGTGGAGTTTCTAGCTGTGGAGTTTCTACTTGCGTAGGTTCTAGTTGCAGAGTTTCTAGTTGCGGAGGCTGTCGTTGCGGAGTCTCAAGTTGTGGAGTGTCTAGTCGTGGAGTTTCTAGTTGCGAAGTTTTCTAGTTGTGGAGTCTCTAGTTGTGGAGTTTCTAGTTGTGGAGTTTCTAGTTGTGGAATTGCTAGTTGCAGAGTTTCTAGTTGCGGAGACTTTCGTAGCGGAGCCTCAAGTTGTAGAGTGTCTAGTCGTGGAATTTCGAGTTGCAGAGTTTTCTAGTTGTGGAGTCTCTAGTTGTGGAGTTTCTAGTTGCGAAGTGTCTAGTTATGGAGTTTCTAGTTGTAAAGTTTCTAGTTGTGGAGTTTCTAGTAGCAAGTTTCTAGCTGTGGAGTTTCTAGATGCGGAGTTTCTATTTGCAGAGTTTCTAGTTGCGTAGCCTGTCGTTGCGGAGTCTCAAGTTGTGGATTGTCTAGTCGTGGAGTTTCTAGTTGCGGAGTTTTCTAGTTGTGGAGTCTCTAGTTGTGGAGTTTCTAGTTGTGGAGTTTCTTGTTGCGGAGTTTCTAGTTGCAGAGTTTCTAGTTGCGGACGTTCTAGCTGTGGAGTTTCTAATTGCAGAGTTTCTAGTTGCATAGTTTCTAGTTGTAGAGTTTCTAGTTGTGGAGTTTTTAGTTGCGGAGTTTCTAGTTGTGAAGATTCTTGTGTTGAGCTTCTTGTTGTGGAGTTTATAGTTGTGGAGTTTTAGTTGCAGAGTTTCTAGTTGTGGAGTCTCTGATTGTTGAGTCTCTGGTTGTGGAATTTCTAGTTGTGGAGTCTCTAGTTGTGGAGTTTCTAGTTGCGAAGTGTCTAGTTATGGAGTTTCTAGTTGTAAAGTTTCTAGTGGTGGAGTTTCTAGTTGCGGAATTTTCTAGTTATGGAGTCACTTGTTGTGGAGTTTCTAGTTGTGGAGTTTCTTGTTGCGGAGTTTCTAGTTGCAGAGTTTCTAGTTGCGGACGTTCTAGCTGTGGAGTTTCTAGTTGCAGAGTTTCTAGTTGCATAGTTTCTAGTTGTAGAGTTTCTAGTTGTGGAGTTTTAATTGCGGAGTTTCTAGTTGTGAAGATTCTAGTTGTGGAGTTTCTAGTTGTGGAGTTTCTAGTTGTGGAGTTTTTAGTTGCAGAGTTTTTAGTTGTGGAGTCTCTAATTGTTGAGTTTCTGGTTGTGGAGTTTCTAGTTGTGGAGTTTGTAGTTGTAGAGTCTGTAGTTGTGGAGTTTCTAGTTGTGGAGTTCCTAGTTTTGGAGTCTCGAGTTGTGGAGTTTCTAGTTGCGGAGTTTCTAAATGTGGAGTTTCTAGTTGTGGAATTTGTAGTTGTGGAGTATCTAGTTGCGGTGTTTGAAGTTGTGGAGTTTGTAGTTGGAGTTTCTAGGTGTGGAGTTTCTAGTTGTTGAGTTTCTAGTGGCCGAGTTTCTAGTTGCGAAGTCTCAAGGGTTGCAGTCTCTAGTTGTGGAGTTTCTAGTTGTGGAGTTTCAAGTTGTGGAGTTTCTTGTTGTAGAGTTTCTAGTTTTGAAGTTTCTAGTTGTGGATTTTCTAGTTGCGGAGTTTCTAGTTGCGGAGTTTCAAGTTGTGTAGTTTCTAGTTGGGGAGTTTCTACTTAAGTTTATAGTTGTGGATTTTCTAGTTGCGTAGTTTCTAGCTGTGGAGTTTCTAGTTGCGGAGTCTCTAGTTGTGCATTCTCTAGTTGTGGAGTTTCTCGTTGTGGAGTTTCTAGTTGTGGAGTTTCTAGTTGTAGAGACTCTAGTTGTGGAGTTTCTAATTGTGGAGTTTCTAGCTTTTTTAAGTTCTAGTTGCGGAGTTTCTAGTTGCGGAGTTTCTAGTTGCAAGTTTCTAGCTGTGGAGTTTATAGTGGCGGAGTTTCTAGTTGCAGAGTTTCTAGTTGTGGAATCTGTCGTTGCGGAGTCTCAAGTGGTGAAGTGTCTAGTCGTGAAGATTCTAGTTGTGGAGTTTTCTTTTTGTGGAGTCTCCAGTTGTGGAATTTCTAGTTGTAGAGTCTGTAGTTGTTGAGTATCTGGTAGTGGTGTTTCAAGTTGTCGAGTTTCTAGTTGTGGAGTTTCTAGTTGCGGAGTTTCTAGTTGTTGAGTTTCTAGTTGACGAGTTTCAAGTTGCAAAGTCTCAAGTTCTGGAGTTTCTAGTTGTGGAGGTTCTAGTTATGGAGTTTCTAGTTTTGGAGTTTCTAGCTGTGGAGTTTCTAGTTACAGAGTCTCTAGTTGGTAGTCTCTAGTTGTGGAGTTTCTAGTTGCGTAGTTTCTAGTTGGAGAGTTTCTAGTTGTGGAGACTCTAGTTGTGGAGTTTCTAGCTTTGGAGTTTCTAGTTGCGGAGTTTACTAGTTGCAGAGTTTCTAGTTGCGGAGTCTGTCGTTGCGGAGTCTCAAGTTGTGGAGTGTCTAGTCGTGGAGTTTCTAGTTGCGGAGTTTTCTGGTTGGGGAGTTTCTTGTTGTAGAGTTTCTAGTTTTAAATTTCTAGTTGTGGATTTTCTAATTGCAGAGTTTCTAGTTGCGGAGTTTCTAGTTGTGTAGTTTCTAGTTGGGGAGTTTCTACTTGAGTTTATAGTTGTGGATTTTCTTGTTGCAGAGTTTAGAGTTGCAGAGTTTCAAGTTGTGGAGTATGTCGTTCCAGAGTCTCAAGTTGTGGAGTGTCCAGTCGTGGAGTTTCTAGTTTCGGAGTTTTCTAGTTGTGGATTTTCTAGTTGTGGAGTTTCAAGTTGTGGAGTTTCTTGTTGTAGAGTCTCTAGTTTTGAAGTTTGTAGTTGTGGATTTTCTAGTTGCGGAGTTTCTAGTTGCGGAGTTTCAAGTTGTGTAGTTTCAAGTTAGGGAGTTTCTACTTCAGTTTATAGTTGTGGATTTTCTTGTTGCAGAGTTTCGAGTTGCAGAGTTTCAAGTTGTGGAGTTTCTAGTTGCGGAGTCTCTAGTTGTGGAGTTTCTAGTTGCGGAGTTTCTAGCTGTGGAGTTTCTAGCTGCGGAGTCTCTAGTTGTGCAGTCTTTAGTTGTGGAGTTGCTCGTTGTGGAGTTTCTAGTTGTGGAGTTTCTAGTTGTAGAGACTCTAGTTGTGGAGTTTCTAGTTGTGGAGTTTCTAGCTTTTTAGTTTCTAGTTGCGGAGTTTCTAGTTGCGGAGTTTCTAGTTGCAAGTTTCTAGCTGTGGAGTTTATAGTGGCAGAGTTTCTGGTTGCAGAGTTTGTAGTTGCGGAGTCTGTCGTTGCGGAGTCTCAAGTTGTGGAGTGTCTAGTCGTGGAGTTTCTAGTTGCGGAGTTTTCTGGTTGGGGAGTTTCTTGTTGTAGAGTTTCTAGTTTTAAATTTCTAGTTGTGGATTTTCTAATTGCAGAGTTTCTAGTTGCGGAGTTTCTAGTTGTGTAGTTTCTAGTTGGGGAGTTTCTACTTGAGTTTATAGTTGTGGATTTTCTTGTTGCAGAGTTTAGAGTTGCAGAGTTTCAAGTTGTGGAGTATGTCGTTCCAGAGTCTCAAGTTGTGGAGTGTCCAGTCGTGGAGTTTCTAGTTTCGGAGTTTTCTAGTTGTGGATTTTCTAGTTGTGGAGTTTCAAGTTGTGGAGTTTCTTGTTGTAGAGTCTCTAGTTTTGAAGTTTGTAGTTGTGGATTTTCTAGTTGCGGAGTTTCTAGTTGCGGAGTTTCAAGTTGTGTAGTTTCTAGTTAGGGAGTTTCTACTTCAGTTTATAGTTGTGGATTTTCTTGTTGCAGAGTTTCGAGTTGCAGAGTTTCAAGTTGTGGAGTTTCTAGTTGCGGAGTCTCTAGTTGTGGAGTTTCTAGTTGCGGAGTTTCTAGCTGTGGAGTTTCTAGCTGCGGAGTCTCTAGTTGTGCAGTCTTTAGTTGTGGAGTTGCTCGTTGTGGAGTTTCTAGTTGTGGAGTTTCTAGTTGTAGAGACTCTAGTTGTGGAGTTTCTAGTTGTGAAGTTTCTAGCTTTTTAGTTTCTAGTTGCGGAGTTTCTAGTTGCGGAGTTTCTAGTTGCAAGTTTCTAGCTGTGGAGTTTTTAGTGGCGGAGTTTCTAGTTGCAGAGTTTCTAGTTGTGGAATCGGTCATTGCGGAGTCTCAAGTGGTGGAGTGTCTAGTCGTGGAGATTCTAGTTTCGGAGTTTTCTTTTCGTGGGGTCTCCAGTTGTGGAATTTTTAGTTGTAGAGTTTCTAGTTCTTGAGTTTCTAGTTGTGGAGTCTGTAGTTTTGGAGTATCTGGTTGTGGTGTTTCAAGTTGTGGAGTTTTTAGTTGTGGAGTTTCTAGTCGCGGAGTTTCTAGCTGTTGAGTTTCTAGTTGCCGAGTTTCTAGTTGCAAAGTCTCAAGTTGTGGAGTTTCTAGTTGTGGAGGTTCTAGTTGTGGGGTTTCTAGTAGCGGAGTTTCTAGCTGCGGAGTTTCTAGTTGAAGAGTCTCTATTTGGCAGTTTCTAGCTGTGGAGTTTCTAGTTGCGGAGTTTCTAGTTGGGGAGTTTCTAGTTGTGGAGACTCTAGTTGTGGAGTTTCTAGCTGGTGAGTTTCTAGCTTTGGAGTTTCTAGTTGCGGTGTTTACTAGTGTCAGAGTATCTAGTTGCAAGTTTCTAGCTGTGGAGTTTATAGTGGCGGAGTTTCTGGTTGCAGAGTTTCGAGTTGCGGAGTCTGTCGTTGCGGAGTCTCAAGTTGTGAAGTGTCTAGTCGTGGAGTTTCTAGTTGCGGAGTTTTCTAATTGGGGAGTTTTTTGTTGTAGAGTTTCTAGTTTTAAATTTCTAGTTGTGGATTTTCTAATTGCAGAATTTCTAGTTGCGGAGTTTCTAGTTGTGTAGTTTCTAGTTTGGGAGTTTCTACTTAGGTTATAGTAGTGGATTTTCTTGTTGCCGAGTTTCGAGTTGCAGAGTTTCAAGTTGTGGAGTATGTCGTTGCAGAGTCTCAAGTTGTGGAATGTCTAGTCGTGGAGTTTCTAGTTTCGGAGTTTTCTAGTTGTGGAAATTCTAGTTGTGGAGTTTCTATTTGCGGAGTTTCTGACTGTGGAGTTTCTAGTTGCAGAGACTCTAGTTGTTTAGTCTCTAGTTGCGAAGTGTCTAGTTATGGAGTTTCTAGTTGTAAAGTTTCTAGTTGTGGAGTTTCTAGCTGCGGAGTTTCTAGCTGTTGAGTTTCTAGTGGCGGAGTCTCTAGATGTGCAGTCTCTATTTGTGGAGTCACTTGCTGTGGAGTTCCTAGTTGTGGAGCTTCTAGTTGGGAAGTTTCTAGCTGTGGAGTTTCTAGCTGCGGAGTTTCTAGTTGCAGAGTTTCTAGTTGCGGACGTTCTAGCTGTGGAGTTTCTAGTTCCAGAGTTTCTAGTTGCGGGCGCTCTAGCTGTGCAGTTTCTAGTTGCAGAGTTTCTAGTGGCGTAGTTTCTAGTTGTGGTGTTTCAAGTTGTGGAGTTTCTAGTCGTGGAGTTTCTAGTTGTGGAGTTTCAAGTTGTGGAATTTATATGTGTGGAGTTTTTAGTTGTGGAGTTTAATGTTGTCGAGTTTCTAGTTGCAGAGTTTCCAGTAGTGTAGTTTCCAGTTGTGCAGTTTTTAGTTGTGGAGTCTCTAGTTGTTGAGTCTCTTGTTGTGGAATTTCAAGTTGTGGAGTTTCTAGTTGCGGAGTTTGGAGTTGCGGAGCGTCTGGTGGTGGAGTTTCTAGTTGTGGAGTTTCTAGTTGCGGAGTTTCTAGCTGTGGAGTTTCTAGTTGCGGAGTCTCTAGATGTGGAGTCTCTAGTTGTGGAGTTTCTAGTTGTGGAGTTTCTAGTTCTGGAGTTTCTAGTTGCAGCGTTTCTAGTTGCGAAGTCTGTCGTTTCGGAATCTCCAGTTGTAGGGTGTCTAGTCGTGGAGTTTCTAGTTGCGGAGTTTTCTAGTTGTGGGGTTTCTAGTTGTGGAGTTTCTAGTTGCGAAGTGTCTAGTTATAGAGTTTCTAGTTGCGGAGTCTCTAGTTGATTGATGATATGTGGGGTTTAACGTCTCAAAACCACCATATGATTATGAGAGACGCCGTAGTGGAGGGCTCCGGAAATTTTGACCACCTTGGGTTCTTGAACGTGCACCCAAATCTGAACACACCGGCCTACAACATTTCCGCCTCCATTGAAAATGCTGCCGCCGCCGGGATTCGAACCCGCGACCTGCGGGTCAACAGCCGAGTAACTTAGCCACTTGACCACCGCAGCGGGGCAGTCTCTAGTTGTGCAGTCTCTAGTTGTGCAGTCTCTTGCTGTAGAGTTTCTAGCTGTGGAGCTTCTAGTTGGGAAGTTTCTAGCTTTGAAGTTTCTAGTTGCGGAGTTTCTAGTTGCAGAGTTTCTAGTTGCGGACGTTCTAGCTGTGGAGTTTCTAGTTGCAGAGTTTCTAGTTGCGGGTGCTCTAGCTGTGCAGTTTCTAGTTGCAGAGTATCTAGTGGCGTAGTTTCTAGTTGTGGAGTTTCTAGTTGTGGAGTTTCTAGTTGCGGAGTTTCTAGCTGTGGAGTTTCTAGTTGCAGAGTCTCTAGTTGGCAGTCTCTAGTTGTGGAGTTTCTAGTTGCGGAGTTTCTAGTTGGGGAGTTTCTAGTTGTGGAGACTCTAGTTGTGGAGTTTCTAGTTGTGGAGTTTCTAGCTTTGGAGTTTCTAGTTGCGGTGTTTACTAGTGGCAGAGTATCTAGTTGCAAGTTTCTAGCTGTGGAGTTTATAGTGGCGGAGTTTCTGGTTGCAGAGTTTCTAGTTGCGGAGTCTGTCGTTGCGGAGTCTCAAGTTGTGGAGTGTCTAGTCGTGGAGTTTCTAGTTGCGGAGTTTTCTAATTGGGGAGTTTCTTGTTGTAGAGTTTCTAGTTTTTATTTCTAGTTGTGGATTTTCTAATTGCAGAGTTTCTAGTTGCGGAGTTTCTAGTTGTGTTGTTTCTAGTTGGGGAGTTTCTACTTAAGTTTATAGTTGTGGATTTTCTTGTTGCCGAGTTTCGAGTTGCAGAGTTTCAAGTTGTGGAGTATGTCGTTGCAGAGTCTCAAGTTGTGGAATGTCTAGTCGTGGAGTTTCTAGTTTCGGAGTTTCTGACTGTGGAGTTTCTAGTTGCAGAGTCTCTAGTTGTGCAGTCTCTAGTTGTGGAGTTTTTAGTTGTGGAGTTTATAGTTGTGGAGACTCTAGTTGTCCAGTTTCTAGTTACGGAGTTTCTAGTTGCAGAGTTTCTAGTTGTGGAGTTTCCAGTTGTGGAGTTTCTAGTTGCAGAGTTTCCAGTTGCGGAGTCTTTCGTTGCGGAGTCTCAAGTTGTAGAGTGTCTAGTGGTGGAGTTTCTAGTTGCAGAATTTTCTAGTTGTGGAGTCTCTAGCTGTGGAGTTTCTAGTTGCGAGGTGTCTAGTTATGGAGTTTCTAGTTGTAAAGTTTCTAGTTGTGGAATTTATAGTTGCGGAGTTTCTAGCTGTTGAGTTTCTAGTGGCGGAGTCTCTAGATGTGCAGTCTCTAGTTGTGGAGTCTCTTGCTGTCGAGTTGCTAGTTGTGGAGCTTCTAGTTGGGAAGTTTCTAGCTGTGGAGTTTCAAGTTGCGGAGTTTCTAGTTGCAAAGTTTCTAGTTGCGGACGTTCTAGCTGTGGAGTTTCTAGTTGCAGAGTTTCTAGTTGCGGGCGCTCTAGCTGTGCAGTTTCTAGTTGCAGAGTTTCTAGTGGCGTAGTTTCTAGTTGTGGAGTTTCTAGTTGTGGAGTTTTTAGTTGCGCAGTTTCTAGTTGTGGAGTTTCAAGTTGTGGAATTTATATGTGTGGAGTTTTTAGTTGTGGAGTTTAATGTTGTCGAGTTTCTAGTTGCAGAGTTTCCAGTAGTGGAGTTTCCAGTTGTGCAGTTTTTAGTTGTGGAGTCTCTAGTTGTTGAGTCTCTTGTTGTGGAATTTCAAGTTGTGGAGTTTCTAGTTGCGGAGTTTGGAGTTGCGGAGCGTCTGGTGGTGGAGTTTCTAGTTGTGGAGTTTCTAGTTGCGGAGTTTCTAGCTGTGGAGTTTCTAGTTGCGGAGTCTCTAGATGTGGAGTCTCTAGTTGTGGAGTTTCTAGTTGTGGAGTTTCTAGTTCTGGAGTTTCTAGTTGCAGCGTTTCTAGTTGCGAAGTCTGTCGTTTCGGAATCTCCAGTTGTAGGGTGTCTAGTCGTGGAGTTTCTAGTTGCGGAGTTTTCTAGTTGTGGGGTCTCTAGTTGTGGAGTTTCTAGTTGCGAAGTGTCTAGTTATAGAGTTTCTAGCTGCGGAGTCTCTAGTTGATTGATGATATGTGGGGTTTAACGTCTCAAAACCACCATATGATTATGAGAGACGCCGTAGTGGAGGGCTCCGGAAATTTTGACCACCTTGGGTTCTTGAACGTGCACCCAAATCTGAACACACCGGCCTACAACATTTCCGCCTCCATTGGAAATGCTGCCGCCGCCGGGATTCGAACCCGCGACCTGCGGGTCAACAGCCGAGTAACTTAGCCACTTGACCACCGCAGCGGGGCAGTCTCTAGTTGTGCAGTCTCTAGTTGTGCAGTCTCTTGCTGTAGAGTTTCTAGCTGTGGAGCTTCTAGTTGGGAAGTTTCTAGCTTTGAAGTTTCTAGTTGCGGAGTTTCTAGTTGCAGAGTTTCTAGTTGCGGACGTTCTAGCTGTGGAGTTTCTAGTTGCAGAGTTTCTAGTTGCGGGCGCTCTAGCTGTACAGTTTCTAGTTGCAGAGTATCTAGTGGCGTAGTTTCTAGTTGTGGAGTTTCTAGTTGTGGAGTTTCTAGTTGCGGAGTTTCTAGCTGTGGAGTTTCTAGTTGCAGAGTCTCTAGTTGGCAGTCTCTAGTTGTGGAGTTTCTAGTTGCGGAGTTTCTAGTTGGGGAGTTTCTAGTTGTGGAGACTCTAGTTGTGGAGTTTCTAGTTGTGGAGTTTCTAGCTTTGGAGTTTCTAGTTGCGGTGTTTACTAGTGGCAGAGTATCTAGTTGCAAGTTTCTAGCTGTGGAGTTTATAGTGGCGGAGTTTCTGGTTGCAGAGTTTCTAGTTGCGGAGTCTGTCGTTGCGGAGTCTCAAGTTGTGGAGTGTCTAGTCGTGGAGTTTCTAGTTGCGGAGTTTTCTAATTGGGGAGTTTCTTGTTGTAGAGTTTCTAGTTTTTATTTCTAGTTGTGGATTTTCTAATTGCAGAGTTTCTAGTTGCGGAGTTTCTAGTTGTGTTGTTTCTAGTTGGGGAGTTTCTACTTAAGTTTATAGTTGTGGATTTTCTTGTTGCCGAGTTTCGAGTTGCAGAGTTTCAAGTTGTGGAGTATGTCGTTGCAGAGTCTCAAGTTGTGGAATGTCTAGTCGTGGAGTTTCTAGTTTCGGAGTTTCTGACTGTGGAGTTTCTAGTTGCAGAGTCTCTAGTTGTGCAGTCTCTAGTTGTGGAGTTTTTAGTTGTGGAGTTTATAGTTGTGGAGACTCTAGTTGTCCAGTTTCTAGTTACGGAGTTTCTAGTTGCAGAGTTTCTAGTTGTGGAGTTTCCAGTTGTGGAGTTTCTAGTTGCAGAGTTTGTAGTTGCGGAGTCTTTCGTTGCGGAGTCTCAAGTTGTAGAGTGTCTAGTGGTGGAGTTTCTAGTTGCAGAATTTTCTAGTTGTGGAGTCTCTAGCTGTGGAGTTTCTAGTTGCGAGGTGTCTAGTTATGGAGTTTCTAGTTGTAAAGTTTCTAGTTGTGGAGTTTCTAGCTGCGGAGTTTCTAGCTGTTGAGTTTCTAGTGGCGGAGTCTCTAGATGTGCAGTCTCTAGTTGTGGAGTCTCTTGCTGTGGAGTTCCTAGTTGTGGAGCTTCTAGTTGGGAAGTTTCTAGCTGTGGAGTTTCTAGCTGCGGAGTTTCTAGTTGCAGAGTTTCTAGTTGCGGACGTTCTAGCTGTGGAGTTTCTAGTTCCAGAGTTTCTAGTTGCGGGCGCTCTAGCTGTGCAGTTTCTAGTTGCAGAGTTTCTAGTGGCGTAGTTTCTAGTTGTGGTGTTTCAAGTTGTGGAGTTTCTAGTCGTGGAGTTTCTAGTTGTGGAGTTTCAAGTTGTGGAATTTATATGTGTGGAGTTTTTAGTTGTGGAGTTTAATGTTGTCGAGTTTCTAGTTGCAGAGTTTCCAGTAGTGTAGTTTCCAGTTGTGCAGTTTTTAGTTGTGGAGTCTCTAGTTGTTGAGTCTCTTGTTGTGGAATTTCAAGTTGTGGAGTTTCTAGTTGCGGAGTTTGGAGTTGCGGAGCGTCTGGTGGTGGAGTTTCTAGTTGTGGAGTTTCTAGTTGCGGAGTTTCTAGCTGTGGAGTTTCTAGTTGCGGAGTCTCTAGATGTGGAGTCTCTAGTTGTGGAGTTTCTAGTTGTGGAGTTTCTAGTTCTGGAGTTTCTAGTTGCAGCGTTTCTAGTTGCGAAGTCTGTCGTTTCGGAATCTCCAGTTGTAGGGTGTCTAGTCGTGGAGTTTCTAGTTGCGGAGTTTTCTAGTTGTGGGGTTTCTAGTTGTGGAGTTTCTAGTTGCGAAGTGTCTAGTTATAGAGTTTCTAGTTGCGGAGTCTCTAGTTGATTGATGATATGTGGGGTTTAACGTCTCAAAACCACCATATGATTATGAGAGACGCCGTAGTGGAGGGCTCCGGAAATTTTGACCACCTTGGGTTCTTGAACGTGCACCCAAATCTGAACACACCGGCCTACAACATTTCCGCCTCCATTGAAAATGCTGCCGCCGCCGGGATTCGAACCCGCGACCTGCGGGTCAACAGCCGAGTAACTTAGCCACTTGACCACCGCAGCGGGGCAGTCTCTAGTTGTGCAGTCTCTAGTTGTGCAGTCTCTTGCTGTAGAGTTTCTAGCTGTGGAGCTTCTAGTTGGGAAGTTTCTAGCTTTGAAGTTTCTAGTTGCGGAGTTTCTAGTTGCAGAGTTTCTAGTTGCGGACGTTCTAGCTGTGGAGTTTCTAGTTGCAGAGTTTCTAGTTGCGGGTGCTCTAGCTGTGCAGTTTCTAGTTGCAGAGTATCTAGTGGCGTAGTTTCTAGTTGTGGAGTTTCTAGTTGTGGAGTTTCTAGTTGCGGAGTTTCTAGCTGTGGAGTTTCTAGTTGCAGAGTCTCTAGTTGGCAGTCTCTAGTTGTGGAGTTTCTAGTTGCGGAGTTTCTAGTTGGGGAGTTTCTAGTTGTGGAGACTCTAGTTGTGGAGTTTCTAGTTGTGGAGTTTCTAGCTTTGGAGTTTCTAGTTGCGGTGTTTACTAGTGGCAGAGTATCTAGTTGCAAGTTTCTAGCTGTGGAGTTTATAGTGGCGGAGTTTCTGGTTGCAGAGTTTCTAGTTGCGGAGTCTGTCGTTGCGGAGTCTCAAGTTGTGGAGTGTCTAGTCGTGGAGTTTCTAGTTGCGGAGTTTTCTAATTGGGGAGTTTCTTGTTGTAGAGTTTCTAGTTTTTATTTCTAGTTGTGGATTTTCTAATTGCAGAGTTTCTAGTTGCGGAGTTTCTAGTTGTGTTGTTTCTAGTTGGGGAGTTTCTACTTAAGTTTATAGTTGTGGATTTTCTTGTTGCCGAGTTTCGAGTTGCAGAGTTTCAAGTTGTGGAGTATGTCGTTGCAGAGTCTCAAGTTGTGGAATGTCTAGTCGTGGAGTTTCTAGTTTCGGAGTTTCTGACTGTGGAGTTTCTAGTTGCAGAGTCTCTAGTTGTGCAGTCTCTAGTTGTGGAGTTTTTAGTTGTGGAGTTTATAGTTGTGGAGACTCTAGTTGTCCAGTTTCTAGTTACGGAGTTTCTAGTTGCAGAGTTTCTAGTTGTGGAGTTTCCAGTTGTGGAGTTTCTAGTTGCAGAGTTTCCAGTTGCGGAGTCTTTCGTTGCGGAGTCTCAAGTTGTAGAGTGTCTAGTGGTGGAGTTTCTAGTTGCAGAATTTTCTAGTTGTGGAGTCTCTAGCTGTGGAGTTTCTAGTTGCGAGGTGTCTAGTTATGGAGTTTCTAGTTGTAAAGTTTCTAGTTGTGGAATTTATAGTTGCGGAGTTTCTAGCTGTTGAGTTTCTAGTGGCGGAGTCTCTAGATGTGCAGTCTCTAGTTGTGGAGTCTCTTGCTGTCGAGTTGCTAGTTGTGGAGCTTCTAGTTGGGAAGTTTCTAGCTGTGGAGTTTCAAGTTGCGGAGTTTCTAGTTGCAAAGTTTCTAGTTGCGGACGTTCTAGCTGTGGAGTTTCTAGTTGCAGAGTTTCTAGTTGCGGGCGCTCTAGCTGTGCAGTTTCTAGTTGCAGAGTTTCTAGTGGCGTAGTTTCTAGTTGTGGAGTTTCTAGTTGTGGAGTTTTTAGTTGCGCAGTTTCTAGTTGTGGAGTTTCAAGTTGTGGAATTTATATGTGTGGAGTTTTTAGTTGTGGAGTTTAATGTTGTCGAGTTTCTAGTTGCAGAGTTTCCAGTAGTGGAGTTTCCAGTTGTGCAGTTTTTAGTTGTGGAGTCTCTAGTTGTTGAGTCTCTTGTTGTGGAATTTCAAGTTGTGGAGTTTCTAGTTGCGGAGTTTGGAGTTGCGGAGCGTCTGGTGGTGGAGTTTCTAGTTGTGGAGTTTCTAGTTGCGGAGTTTCTAGCTGTGGAGTTTCTAGTTGCGGAGTCTCTAGATGTGGAGTCTCTAGTTGTGGAGTTTCTAGTTGTGGAGTTTCTAGTTCTGGAGTTTCTAGTTGCAGCGTTTCTAGTTGCGAAGTCTGTCGTTTCGGAATCTCCAGTTGTAGGGTGTCTAGTCGTGGAGTTTCTAGTTGCGGAGTTTTCTAGTTGTGGGGTCTCTAGTTGTGGAGTTTCTAGTTGCGAAGTGTCTAGTTATAGAGTTTCTAGCTGCGGAGTCTCTAGTTGATTGATGATATGTGGGGTTTAACGTCTCAAAACCACCATATGATTATGAGAGACGCCGTAGTGGAGGGCTCCGGAAATTTTGACCACCTTGGGTTCTTGAACGTGCACCCAAATCTGAACACACCGGCCTACAACATTTCCGCCTCCATTGGAAATGCTGCCGCCGCCGGGATTCGAACCCGCGACCTGCGGGTCAACAGCCGAGTAACTTAGCCACTTGACCACCGCAGCGGGGCAGTCTCTAGTTGTGCAGTCTCTAGTTGTGCAGTCTCTTGCTGTAGAGTTTCTAGCTGTGGAGCTTCTAGTTGGGAAGTTTCTAGCTTTGAAGTTTCTAGTTGCGGAGTTTCTAGTTGCAGAGTTTCTAGTTGCGGACGTTCTAGCTGTGGAGTTTCTAGTTGCAGAGTTTCTAGTTGCGGGCGCTCTAGCTGTACAGTTTCTAGTTGCAGAGTATCTAGTGGCGTAGTTTCTAGTTGTGGAGTTTCTAGTTGTGGAGTTTCTAGTTGCGGAGTTTCTAGCTGTGGAGTTTCTAGTTGCAGAGTCTCTAGTTGGCAGTCTCTAGTTGTGGAGTTTCTAGTTGCGGAGTTTCTAGTTGGGGAGTTTCTAGTTGTGGAGACTCTAGTTGTGGAGTTTCTAGTTGTGGAGTTTCTAGCTTTGGAGTTTCTAGTTGCGGTGTTTACTAGTGGCAGAGTATCTAGTTGCAAGTTTCTAGCTGTGGAGTTTATAGTGGCGGAGTTTCTGGTTGCAGAGTTTCTAGTTGCGGAGTCTGTCGTTGCGGAGTCTCAAGTTGTGGAGTGTCTAGTCGTGGAGTTTCTAGTTGCGGAGTTTTCTAATTGGGGAGTTTCTTGTTGTAGAGTTTCTAGTTTTTATTTCTAGTTGTGGATTTTCTAATTGCAGAGTTTCTAGTTGCGGAGTTTCTAGTTGTGTTGTTTCTAGTTGGGGAGTTTCTACTTAAGTTTATAGTTGTGGATTTTCTTGTTGCCGAGTTTCGAGTTGCAGAGTTTCAAGTTGTGGAGTATGTCGTTGCAGAGTCTCAAGTTGTGGAATGTCTAGTCGTGGAGTTTCTAGTTTCGGAGTTTCTGACTGTGGAGTTTCTAGTTGCAGAGTCTCTAGTTGTGCAGTCTCTAGTTGTGGAGTTTTTAGTTGTGGAGTTTATAGTTGTGGAGACTCTAGTTGTCCAGTTTCTAGTTACGGAGTTTCTAGTTGCAGAGTTTCTAGTTGTGGAGTTTCCAGTTGTGGAGTTTCTAGTTGCAGAGTTTGTAGTTGCGGAGTCTTTCGTTGCGGAGTCTCAAGTTGTAGAGTGTCTAGTGGTGGAGTTTCTAGTTGCAGAATTTTCTAGTTGTGGAGTCTCTAGCTGTGGAGTTTCTAGTTGCGAGGTGTCTAGTTATGGAGTTTCTAGTTGTAAAGTTTCTAGTTGTGGAATTTATAGTTGCGGAGTTTCTAGCTGTTGAGTTTCTAGTGGCGGAGTCTCTAGATGTGCAGTCTCTAGTTGTGGAGTCTCTTGCTGTGGAGTTCCTAGTTGTGGAGCTTCTAGTTGGGAAGTTTCTAGCTGTGGAGTTTCAAGTTGCGGAGATTCTAGTTGCAAAGTTTCTAGTTGCGGACGTTCTAGCTGTGGAATTTCTAGTTGCAGAGTTTCTAGTTGCGGGCGCTCTAGCTGTGCAGTTTCCAGTTGCAGAGTTTCTAGTGGCGTAGTTTCTAGTTGTGGAGTTTCTAGTTGTGAAGTTTTTAGTTGCGCAGTTTCTAGTTGTGGAGTTTCAAGTTGTGGAATTTATATGTGTGGAGTTTTTAGTTGTGGAGTTTAATGTTGTCGAGTTTCTAGTTGCAGAATTTCCAGTAGTGGAGTTTCCAGTTGTGCAGTTTTTAGTTGTGGAGTCTCTAGTTGTTGAGTCTCTTGTTGTGGAATTTCAAGTTGTGGAGTTTCTAGTTGCGGAGTTTGGAGTTGCGGAGCGTCTGGTGGTGGAGTTTCTAGTTGTGGAGTTTCTAGTTGCGGAGTTTCTAGCTGTGGAGTTTCTAGTTGCGGAGTCTCTAGATGTGGAGTCTCTAGTTGTGGAGTTTCTAGTTCTGGAGTTTCTAGTTGCAGAGTTTCTAGTTGCGAAGTCTGTCGTTTCGGAATCTCCAGTTGTAGGGTGTCTAGTCGTGGAGTTTCTAGTTGCGGAGTTTTCTAGTTGTGGGGTCTCTAGTTGTGGAGTTTCTAGTTGCGAAGTGTCTAGTTATAGAGTTTCTAGTTGCGGAGTCTCTAGTTGATTGATGATATGTGGGGTTTAACGTCTCAAAACCACCATATGATTATGAGAGACGCCGTAGTCGAGGGCTCCGGAAATTTTGACCACCTTGGGTTCTTTAACGTGCACCCAAATCTGAACACACCGGCCTACAACATTTCCGCCTCCATTGGAAATGCAGCCGCCGCCGCCGGGATTCGAACCCGCGACCTGCGGGTCAACAGCCGAGTACCTTAGCCACTTGACCACCGCAGCGGGGCAGTCTCTAGTTGTGCAGTCTCTAGTTGTGCAGTCTCTTGCTGTAGAGTTTCTAGCTGTGGAGCTTCTAGTTGGGAAGTTTCTAGCTTTGGAGTTTCTAGTTGCGGAGTTTCTAGTTGCGGGCGCTCTAGCTGTGCAGTTTCTAGTTGCAGAGTTTCTAGTGGCGTAGTTTCTAGTTTTGGAGTTTCTAGTTGTGGAGTTTGAAGTTGTGGAATTTATATGTGTGGAGTTTTTAGTTGTGCAGTTTAATGTTGTCGAGTTTCTAGTTGCAGAGTTTCCAGTAGTGGAGTTTCTAGTTGTGCAGTTTTTAGTTGTGGAGTCTCTAGTTAATGAGTCTCTTGTTGTGGAATTTCAAGTTTTGGAGTTTCTAGTTGCGAAGTTTGTAGTTGCGGAGAGTCTGGTGGTGGAGTTTCTAGTTGTGGAGTTTCTAGTTGCGGAGTTTCTAGCTGTGGAGTTTCTAGTAGCGGAGTCTCTAGATGTGAAGTCTCTAGTTGGGGAGTTTCTAGTTGTGTAGTTTCTAGTTCTGGAGTTTCTAGCTGCAGAGTTTCTAGTTGCGAAGTCTGTCGTTGCGGAGTCTCAAGTTGTAGAGTGTCTATTCGTGGAGTTTCTAGATGTGGAGTTTTCCTGTTCTGGAGTCTCTAGTTGTGGAGTTTCTAGTTGCAGACTTTCTAGTTGCGGAGCCTGTCGTTGCGGAGTCTCAAGTTGTGGAGTGTCTAGTCGTGGAGTTTCTAGTAGCGAAGTTTTCTAGTTGTGGAGTTTCTAGTTGTGGAGTTTCTAGTTGCAGAGTTTCTAGTTGCGGAGTCTTTCATTGCGGAGTCTCAAGTTGTAGAGTGTCTAGTCGTGGAGTTTCTAGTTGCAGTGTTTTCTAGTTGAGGAGTCTCTAGTTGTGGAGTTTTTAGTTGCGAAGTGTCTAGTTATGGAGTTTCTAGTTGTAAAGTTTCTAGTCGTAGAGTTTCTAGTTGCTGAGTTTTCTAGTTGTGGAGTCACTAGTTGTGGAGTTTCTAGTTGTGGAGTTTCTTGTTGCGGAGTTTCTAGTTGCAGAGTTTCTAGTTGCGGACGTTCTAGCTGTGGAGTTTCTAATTGCAGAGTTTCTAGTTGCATAGTTTCTAGTTGTAGAGTTTCTAGTTGTGGAGTTTTAGTTGCAGAGTTTCTTGTTGTGGAGTCTCTAATTTTTGAGTTTCTGGTTGTCAAGTTTCTAGTTGTGGAGTTTGTAGTTGTAGAGTCTGTAGTTTAGGAGTTTCTTGTTGTGGAGTTCCAAGTTATGGAGTCTCGAGTTGTGGAGTTTCTAGTTGCGGAGTTTCTAAATGTGGAGTTTCTAGTTGTGGAGTTTGTAGTTGTGGAGTATCTAGTCGGTGTTTGAAGTTGTGGAGTTTGTAGTTGGAGTTTCTAGGTGTGGAGTTTCTAGTTGTTGAGTTTCTGGTGGCCGTGTTTCTAGTTGCGAAGTCTCAAGTTGTGCAGTCTCTAGTTGTGGAGTTTCTATTTGTGGAGTTTCAAGTTGTGGAGTTTCTTGTTTTAGAGTTTCTAGTTTTGAAGTTTCTAGTTGTGGATTTTCTAGTTGCGGAGTTTCTAGTTGCGGAGTTTCAAGTTGTGTAGTTTCCAGTTGGGGAGTTTCTACTTAAGTTTATAGTTGTGGATTTTCTTGTTGCAGAGTTTCGAGTTGCAGAGTTTCAAGTTGTGGAGTTTCTAGTTGCGGAGTCTCTAGTTGTGGAGTTTCTAGTTGCGGAGTTTCTAGCTGTGGAGTTTCAAGTTGCGGAGTCTCTAGTTGTGCAGTCTCTAGTTGTGGAGTTTCTAGTTGCGGAGTTTCTAGTTGTGGAGTTTCTAGTTCTGGAGACTCTAGTTGTGGAGTTTCTAGTTGTGGAGTTTCTAGCTTTTTAGTTTCAAGTTGGAAGTTTCTAGTTGCGGAGTTTCTAGTTGCGGAATCTGTCGTTGCGGAGTCTCAAATTGTGGAGTGTCTAATCGTAGAGTTTCTAGTTGCGGAGTTTTCTTTTTGTGGAGTCTCCAGTTGTGGAATTTCTAGTTGTAGAGTTTCTAGTGGCGGAGTTTCTAGTTGCAGAGTGTCTGGTGGTGGAGTTTCTAGTTCTGGAGTTTCTAGTTGTGGAGTCTGTAGTTGTAGAATTTGTGCTTGTGGAGTATCTGGTTGTGGTGTTTTAAGTTGTGGAGTTTCTAGTTGTGGAGTTTCTAGTTGTTGAGTTTCTAGTGGCCGAGTTTCTAGTTGCAAAGTCTCAAGTTGTGGAGTTTCTAGTTGTGGAGTTTCTAGTTGCGGAGTTTCTAGTTGCGGAGTTTCTAGCTGTGGAGTTTTTAGTTGCACAGTCTCTAGTTGGCAGTCTCTAGTTGTGGAGTTTCTAGTTGTGAAGTTTCTAGCTGTGGAGTTTCTACTTGCGTAGTTTCTAGTTGCAGAGTTTCTAGTTGCGGAGTTTCTAGTTGTGTAGTTTCTAGTTGGGGAGTTTCTACTTGAGTTTATAGTTGTGGATTTTCTTGTTGCAGAGTTTAGAGTTGCAGAGTTTCAAGTTGTGGAGTATGTCGTTGCAGAGTCTCAAGTTGTGGGGTGTCTAGTCGTGGAGTTTCTAGTTTCGGAGTTTTCTAGTTGTGGAGTTTCTAATTGTGGAGTTTCAAGTTGTGCAGTTTCTTGTTGTAGAGTTTCTAGTTTTGAAGTTTCTAGTTGTGGATTTTCTAGTTGCGGAGTTTCTAGTTGCGGAGTTTCAAGTTGTGTAGTTTCTAGTTGGGGAGTTTCTACTTGAGTTTATAGTTGTGGATTTTCTTGTTGCAGAGTTTCGAGTTGCAGAGTTTCAAGTTGTGGAGTTTCTAGTTGCGGAGTCTCTAGTTGTGGAGTTTCTAGTTGCGGAGTTTCTAGCTGTGGAGTTTCTAGTTGCGGAGTCTCTAGTTGTGCAGTCTCTAGTTGTGGAGTTTCTCGTTGTGGAGTTTCTAGTTGTGGAGTTTCTAGTTGTAGAGACTCTAGTTGTGGAGTTTCTAATTGTGGAGTTTCTAGCTTTTTTAAGTTCTAGTTGCGGAGTTTCTAGTTGCCGAGTTTCTAGTTGCAAGTTTCTAGCTGTGGAGTTTATAGTGGCGGAGTTTCTAGTTGCAGAGTTTCTAGTTGTGGAATCTGTCGTTGCGGAGTCTCAAGTGGTGAAGTGTCTAGTCGTGAAGATTCTAGTTGTGGAGTTTTCTTTTTGTGGAGTCTCCAGTTGTGGAATTTCTAGTTGTAGAGTCTGTAGTTGTGGAGTATCTGGTTGTGGTGTTTCAAGTTGTCGAGTTTGTAGTTGTGGAGTTTCTAGTTGCGGAGTTTCTAGTTGTTGAGTTTCTAGTTGACGAGTTTCAAGTTGCAAAGTCTCAAGTTCTGGAGTTTCTAGTTGTGGAGGTTCTAGTTGTGGAGTCTCTAGTTGTGGAGTTTCTAGTTGTGGAGTTTCTAGCTGTGGAGTTTTTACTTGCGTAGGTTCTAGTTGCAGAGTTTCTAGTTGCGGAGCCTGTCGTTGCGGAGTCTCAAGTTGTGGAGTGTCTAGTCGTGGAGTTTCTAGTTGCGAAGTTTTCTAGTTGTGAAGTCTCTAGTTGTGGAGTTTCTAGTTGTGGAGTTTCTAGTTGTGGAATTGCTAGTTGCAGAGTTTCTAGTTGCGGAGACTTTCGTAGCGGAGTCTCAAGTTGTAGAGTGTCTAGTCGTGGAATTTCGAGTTGCAGAGTTTTCTAGTTGTGGAGTCTCTAGTTGTGGAGTTTCTAGTTGCGAAGTGTCTAGTTATGGAGTTTCTAGTTATAAGTTTCTAGTTGTGGAGTTTCTAGTTACAAGTTTCTAGCTGTTGAGTTTCTAGATGCGGAGTTTCTATTTGCAGAGTTTCTAGTTGCGGAGCCTGTCGTTGCGGAGTCTCAAGTTGTGGATTGTCTAGTCGTGGAGTTTCTAGTTGCGGAGTTTCTAGTTGCGGAGTTTCAAGTTGTGGAGTTTCTAGTTGTGGAGTTTTTAGTTGTGGAGTCTCTAGTTGTGGAGTCTTTAGTTGTGGAGTTTATGGTTGTGGAGTGTCTACTTGTGGAGTTTCTAGTTGTAGAGTTTCTAGCTGTGGAGTTTCTAGTTGCAGGGTTTCTAGTTTCGGAGTTTTCTAGTTGTGGAGTTTGTAGTTGTGGAGTATTTAGTCGCGGCGTTTCAAGTTGTGGAGTTGATAGTTTTGGATTTTGAAGTTGTAGAGTTATTAGTTGCGAATCGTCTAGTTGTGGAGTTTCTAGTTGCGGAGTTTCTAGTTGCGGAGTTTCCAGCTGTGGAGTTTCTAGTTGCGGAGTCTCTAGATGTGAAGTCTCTAGTTGGGGAGTTTCTAGTTGTGGAGTTTCTAGTTCTGGAGTTTATAGCTGCAGAGTTTCTAGTTCTGGAGTTTCTAGCTGCAGAGTTTCTACAGGTTTTCCCGCTCAATTTAATCCAAGCGCCAGCCAAATTAATCTAGGCGCCAGTCAATTTAATCCAGCCGCCACTGAAATTAATCCAGGTGCCATTCATTTTAATCCAAGTGCCACTGAAATTAATCCAACCGCCAGCCGATTTAATCCGGGCGCCAGTGAATTTAATCCTGATGACATTGTGACTTCAAAACGACCCAGAATTTTCGGGAATGCGTGGAGTGAATAGCTTTGGAGTGATTTTAGCAGGGAAATGCCATGAATGAGTCACTACATAGTGACACAATGCGACTCGCGCGACTTTATCACGCCTATCACCCGCGTAAGCACTATTCACACCTTCGGCATGCATATCAAAGGCAACGCCGTCCACACAGTAATAACTTAATAATTATTAACCAGGCCAATGATCTCATCACGAGTGACTTAGGTGACGTCCTCACGCATATCACCCACGCACGCACTGTCTTAACCTTCCGTCATGCATATCAAATGAAACGTCTTTGACAGGGCGGGATCTTGATACCTAAAACTCGGCCAAGTCACTTCATAACCGGTTCCTCAGGGGACGTCATCACAAATATCACCCGCGCACGTTATTTACTCGCCTGCCGACATGCATGCCAAACGAAACGTCTTTGAGAGAGCAATAACGTGGTACCTATGACTCGGCCAACTGACTTGATCACTTGTGATTTAGGTGACGTCATCACGCCTATCACCCACGCACGCAATGTCTAACCTGCCATCATGTATACCAAACGAAACGTCTTCGAGAGGCTAATAAATTGAACGCTGTCAATCGGCAGAGTGACGTGATCACTCGTGACTCGTGTAACGTCATCGCGTTTGACACCCACGCACGCAGCGTCTCACCTGAGTTCATATATATCAAATGAAACGTGTTTGAGAGGGTAATAACTTGAACGCTGTCACAAGGCCCAGTGACGTCATCACTAGTGACTGCAGTGACGTCATCTCGCCTAAGACTCACGCAAGCACTCTATAATGTGCCTTCATGCATATCAAACAAAACGTCTTTGAAAGGGTAATAACTTGAATATTGGCACTAGGCCGCGTGACGTCATCACTAGTGACTCACGTGACGTCATTACGCCTATCACACGCACACGCAGTGTCCAAACCTGTCTTCATGCATATCAAACGAAATGTCTTTGAGAGAGTAATAACTTCAACGCTGTCACAAGGCCCAGTGACGTCATCACTAGTGACTGGCGTGACGTCATCACGCCTATTACACACGCACGCGCTGTCCAAACCTGTCTTCATGCATATCAAACGAAATGTCTTTGAGAGAGTAATAACTTGAACGCTGTCACAAGGCCCAGTGACGTCATCACTAGTGACTAGGGTGACGTCATCATGCCTGACACCCACGCACGCAGTGTCCAAACCTGTCTTCATGCATATCAAACGAAATGTCTTTGAGAGATTAATAACTTGAACGCTGTCACAAGGCCCAGTGACGTCATCACTAGTGACAGCGTGACGTCATCACGCCTATCCCACACGCACGCGGTGTCCTAACCTGTCTTCATGCATATCAAACGAAATGTCTTTGAGAGAGTAATAACTTGAACGCTGTCACAAGGCCCAGTGACGTCATCACTAGTGACTTGGGTGACGTCATCATGCCTGACACCCACGCACGCAGTGTCCAAACCTGTCTTCATGCATATCAAACAAAATGCCTTTGAGAGAGTAATAACTTGAACGCTGTCACAAGGCCCAGTGACGTCATCACTAGTGACTGGCGTGACGTCATCACGCCTATCCCACACGCACGCTGTGTCTAAACCTGTCTTCATGCATATCAAACGAAATGTCTTTGAGAGAGTAATAACTTGAACGCTGTCACAAGGCCCAGTGACATCATCACTAGTGACTGGCGTGACGTCATCACGCCTGACACCCACGCACGCGGTGTCCTAACCTGTCTTCATGCATATCAAACGAAATGTCTTTGAGAGAGTAATAACTTGAACGCTGTCACAAGCCCCAGTGACGTCATCACTAGTGACTGGCGTGACGTCATCACGCCTGACACCCACGCACGCGGTGTCCTAACCTGTCTTCATGCATATCAAACGAAATGTCTTTGAGAGAGTAATAACTTGAACGCTGTCACAATGCCCAGTGACGTCATCACTAGTGACTGGCGTGACGTCATCATGCCTGACACCCACGCACGCGGTGTCCTAACCTGTCTTCATGCATATCAAACGAAACGTCTGTGAGAGAGTAATAACTTGAATGCTCTCACTAGGCCTAGCGACGTGAATACTAGTGACTCATGTGACGTCATCACGTCTATCACACACGCACGCGCTGTCCTAACCTGTTTTCATGCATATCGAACGAAACATCTGTGAGAGAGCAATAATGTTATACTTATGACTCGGCCAACCAACTTGATCACTATTGACTCACGTGACGTCATCACGACTAACAGTCATGCAAGCACTCTCTAACGTGCTTTCATGAATATCAAGCGAAACGTCATTGAGAGAACATTAACTTGAAGGCCGTTGCAGGCAGCGTCTGCTAGTAAAAAACTAACTTCTCGCGCTGCACAGCCGTTCACCAGCTAACCGGTATACGTAGGCACCAGATCGCGCGTTTCGAATTCAGTCAAAGGCGTCTTTACATGGCTTTTGTTTGACGTGACGCTTTTCTTGACTCGTGTAGATGCGATGGAAGCAACAGTACCTTCAAGCAGCAGTGTGGTACAACCCAACAACAGTGTCACATCGCTCGTGGAGGGCAGCGCTTCTCCTTCATTCAATAAATAGAAATAATGAAGTCGAAATGACAATTAAGCATTTTACAAACCATACTCAATTACGCAACATTCAACCGATACCCTCAACTCCCTGCGACACGTTTACTCCAGCTCGTCGTGTGGGTAGATGTACGCGTCTTTTTTGTTGCTTCTCGTGTATCGTAGAATGCCTTGAAAATGCGGGCAGCCAGGCCGCAATACTGTGAACGGACAGGCGTTCTGCACTAAACAGGCACGCTTATTCCTAGCACACTAACCTATAAGAAACGGCGTGGCGTAGAATGTAGAAAGGAAGGCACGAGTCAGCCACCGCATTGAATGGCGCATCAGCAAATGGCCAGTTGCAAATAGCAATAGTATGTATCTCAAGTATGGGGCTGCCCTCTATTACAACGGATTTGTTTCACAGGATAACCAGATGAAATAATTGTTGAGCCGAAGGAGTGGTAGACAAATCTTTTTGTAGCAAGCTTTGGAGCAGGCAGACCGTGCGTCTTATGCTTGATTAAGGATATACAATGTTATGACTATAGCCGAATTATATGCAAACGCCTGTTTCGTTTCTTGTGCTCATATCGTGTCATTTTGACACGTGAGCGCAAATAAGAGAGCGAGGAGAGCTTTTATAGTGCTTTTATAGTGCCTATATATACCTATTTCGGGCGTTGTAGCCTAAATTTGTATAGGTGCCTGTAAATGTCTGTTTTCAAAATCGATGCCTATATAAACGCTATTTAACCTGAAATTTTGCTTTCAAGTACCACTGAGCCCGGTATTCATGTTACGGGGCAAAATATAGGTTTCGGGACACTGTGTGGTGCAAACTACTCTTTATTTCACGAGTTACGTTTAGAACTGTCAAACTCAGAAGGCATTTTAGCCAAGAGGGAGGTAGACTAGCCTCTACACATGTATACCATCCATGTCGCGTCGTCTGCTCAGCCTCTTTCCAGTGTGCGCTCAGATGCGTAGGGAGCAGGAGGTGCCTCTGTGCAGCGGCAGGAAGATGAAGAATGAATGCGAAACTGTGGAGAGTCATCAGGGGAAGTGAGGAAGTAGAGTGCAGATAAAAAAAGCAATATTTATGTAGTTTTTGTTTTTTGTTTGTCATTTACATGTGGTGCTTCACTGGGTCACCTGAAAATATTTATTTAGGCAGTGGAAAATGTTGCCTGCCCAATGAAAAGGATTGTGTCACTAGAAATTTTAATTTGATCATTAGAAGCGGCGAAAGCATAATCTCAGGAGGTGAGCTTGAAACCTTCGCCACTAACTCTAAGAAGACTTCGTAAGTCCAATTCCTTCCCCGCTATTGGTATGAAATTCACTCGGAGCTGGAGCATCACACGACGTGCATGAGCACGTCATGCGCGCGTAACCTACACTCGCATGAGATGCCCATGTCAGCCCGTGCGTGCAAGCGGTGTTCTGCCGTCTCGATGTTCTTTTGTATTGTACTGCGAGTTTTTGTGGGATGGATCCCTATCGGCGCGCACGTTTGGAGAGGCTGGCTTGGATAACGTATTCTTACCCCGATACACAGCGTCACACCGCTGCATCTTCTGCTAGGGACGATACACCAAAACCACGCCCAGCGTTGTGAATGCTGGCCCCGACACAATGCGCAAACTGCGAGAACACCAACGCAAACAAAATGGAGGCACCTTAGTGTCGCGTCTTTCTCGATATCAAATTAAATAAATAAGGCGAATAGATTTCGCCTGTGTGTTCTAACATTTTTGTAAACTTTCATGCTTCTATTTAGGCAACAGTTTGTACAAATTACACACGTTGTTTTAAATATTTCTCGCAGTGTCACGTACTACTTTGACATAGGCAGGACCATTCTATCACCTTCACCATGTTGGGGCGCACGCCCGTGAGATGAAGGTGAAGCCGTGTTCAGTTTGGCCTATCACCTCTTTATGCCACGCGTAGTACTGGAAACCTTGGTAAATGAGATCTTGAGTGCTCAGAGCATTGATTCCTTTACGCTTCTCAAAACTCTTAAGTTTGTGTAACGACCCTTAAAGTGTTCACAGACAGAAGAAAAATTGAGCCTGTGTGGTTAGGCCAAGTTAATACACTGCAAAAAAAAAATCCTTCCTGGCGCCTGGCACTCTGACTATTTGCGCATGTATAGCCCTTCTTAGCTATGGCACACAGAAAGAGACCCAGAAGCATATTTCTACGATGGTGCACACTTAACTGACCATGCTGAACTAGAAATAGAGAGACCGTATTCTGCGAACCCCGCGGAAAAACGCATGTTTATGCTAAATCATTACCCGTTTGTACAATTATAAACTAGAACATTTTTGCTTGCTTTCATGTCGTAGAGACAGATACCACACCTGTTGATTTGTCAAAGATTATTCTGCCTATATTCACAATTTTGGAAGCCTGAAAGAGTGTTTTGGCCACCTATTATTGGTGTCTAAATCCCGGTTTTTCAGTGCCTATAGAGCTGGCCTCTATAGTTACTACCTACCTGACATGTTTTCGCAACGCCGAAGCAAAGATGATGCCCGTTTAAAAGATCTACCGTACCTCAAGAAAAAAATTGTTGTTCTGATAACGTCGAGCTCGTCAAATTGGTTATGAAATGGGTGATGAAAGAGAACTGGGGCAAGTCCGTGAGAAACAAAATTTATTATTATACAGGCAAAGCAATTTTCATAAACACGCACCCATAGATGTGCTGCTGAGCAGTGTTCTACATATCAAGGCAGTCGAGGGCAGCTTGTACAAAAGTGTAATTGTGCCTATCATAAGCGGCACAGTCCACACGCTGGATGTGCCACATAGAGCGCCCCGCGGCCTCAACCAGCAGAGCACGGCGATGTTCTTTCTTAGAGATCGCTTCCGGTGTCGTGAGGAGATCATCCCTCCGCTCACTTAGGAATCCCTTTGCACCTGCCTTGAACTTTGAGAAGAGCTCCTCAATCGGATTGAAGAAAGGGCTGTATGGCGGTAGCCACTTGACTGTGTGGTCGCTTGCCGCGAGGACCGCCTGTTCGGCGCGGCGGTGCGCTGGTGCGTTGTCAAACAGGAACACTGCCTGTATTCCTGGTTCCTGCTGTGAAACTTTACTCGACACTTCTGCAAGAAAGTCGTTGAAGACAGCCCAGTGGACCTTGTCGGCAATTGTCCAGTGGAGAAGGCCATTTGCTGACATGCAGGCTATAACATTTACATTATAACATTTTTCTTCTGTCTGTGAAAACTTTAAGGGTCGTTACACAAACTTAAGAGTTTTGAGAAGCGTAAAGGAATGAATGCACTGAGCACTCAAGATCTCATTTACCAAGATTTCCAGTACTACGCGTGGCATAAAGAGGTGATAGGCCAAACTGAACACGGCTTCACCTTCATCTCACGGGCGTGCGCCCCAACATGGTGAAGGTGATAGAATGGTCCTGCCTATGTCAAAGTAGTACGTGACACTGCGAGAACTATTTGAAACAACGTGTGTAATTTGTACAAACTGTTGCCTAAATAGAAGCATGAAAGTTTACAAAAATGTTAGAACACACAGGCGACATCTATTCGCCTTATTTATTTAATTTGATATCGAGAAAGACGCGACACTAAGGTGCCTCCATTTTGTTTGCGTTGGTGTTCTCGCAGTTTGCGCATTGTGTCGGGGCCAGCATTCACAACGCTGGGCGTGGTTTTGGTGTATCGTCCCTAGCAGAAGATGCAGCGGTGTGACGCTGTGTATCGGGGTAAGAATACGTTATCCAAGCCAGCCTCTCCAAACGTGCGCGCAGATAGGGATCCATCCCACAAAAACTCGCAGTACAATACAAAAGAACATCGAGACGGCAGAACACCGCTTGCACGCACGGGCTGACATGGGCATCTCATGCGAGTGTAGGTTACGCGCGCATGACGTGCTCATGCACGTCGTGTGATGCTCCAGCTCCGAGTGAATTTCATACCAATAGCGGGGAAGGAATTGGACTTACGAAGTCTTCTTAGAGTTAGTGGCGAAGGTTTCAAGCTCACCTCCTGAGATTATGCTTTCGCCGCTTCTGATGATCAAATTAAAATTTCTAGTGACACAAACCTTTTCATTGGGCAGGCAACATTTTCCACTGCCTAAATAAATATTTTCAGGTGACCCAGTGAAGCACCACATGTAAATGACAAACAAAAAACAAAAACTACATAGATATTGCTTTTTTATCTGCACTCTACTTCCTTAATTCCCCTGATGACTCTCCACAGTTTCGCATTCATTCTTCATCTTCCTGCCGCTGCACAGAGGCACCTCCTGCTCCCTACGCATCTGAGCGCACACTGGAAAGAGGCTGAGCAGACGTCGCGACATGGATGGTATACATGTGTAGAGGCTAGTCTACCTCCCTCTTGGCTAAAATGCCTTCTGAGTTTGACAGTTCTAAACGTAACTCGTGAAATAAAGAGTAGTTTGCACCACACAGTGTCCCGAAACCTATATTGTGCCCGGTAACATGAATACCGGGCTCAGTGGTACTTGAAAGCAAAATTTCAGGTTAAATAGCATTTATATAGGCATCAATTTTGAAAACAGACATTTACAGGCACCTATACGAATTGAGGCTACAACGCCCGAAATAGGTATATATAGGCACTATAAAAGCACTACAAAAGCTCTCCTCGCCCTCTAATTTGTGCTCACGTGTCAAAATGACACGATATGAGCACAAGAAACGAAACAGGCGTTTGCATATAATTCGGCTATAGTCATAACACTGTATATCCTTAATCAAGCATAAGACGCACGGTCTGCCTGCACCAAAGCTTGCTACAAAAAGATTTGTCTACCACTCCTTCGGCTCAACAATTATTTCATCTGGTTATCCTGTGAAACAAATCCGTTGTAATAGAGGGCAGTCCCCGTACTTGAGACACATACTATTGCTATTTGCAACTGGCCATTTGCTGATGCGCCATTCAATGCTGTGGCTGACTCGTGCCTTCCTTTCTACATTCTACGCCACGCCGTTTCTTATAGGTTAGTGGGCTTGGAATAAGCGTGCCTGTTTAGCGTAGAATGCCTGTCCGTTCACAGTATTGCGGCCTGGCTGCCCGCATTTTCAAGGCATTCTACGAAACACGAGAAGCAACAAAAAAGACGCGTACATCTACCCACACGACGAGCTGGAGTAAACGTGTCGCAGGGAGGTGAGGGTATCGGTTGAATGTTGCGTAATTGAGTATGGTTTGTAAAATGCTTAATTGTCATTTCGACTTCATTATTTCTATTTATTGAATGAAGGAGAAGCGCTGCCCTCAACGAGCGATGTGACACTGTTGTTGGGTTGTACCACACTGCTGCTTGAAGGTACTGTTGCTTCCATCGCATCTACACGAGTCAAGAAAAGCATCAAGTCAAACAAAAGCCATGTAAAGACGCCTTTGACTGAATTCGAAACGCGCGATCTGGTGCCTACGTATACCGGTTAGCTGGTGAACGGCTGTGCAGCGCGAGAAGTTAGTTTTTTACTAGCAGACGCTGCCTGCAACGGCCTTCAAGTTAATGTTCTCTCAATGACGTTTCGTTTGATATTCATGAAAGCACGTTAGAGAGTGCTTGCATGACTGTTAGTCGTGATGACGTCACGTGAGTCAATAGTGATCAAGTCGGTTGGCCGAGTCATAAGTATAACATTTTTGCTCTCTCACAGACGTTTCGTTCGATATGCATGAAAACAGGTTAGGACAGCGCGTGCGTGTGTGATAGACGTGATGACGTCACATGAGTCACTAGTATTCACGTCGCTAGGCCTAGTGAGAGCATTCAAGTTATTACTCTCTCACAGACGTTTCGTTTGATATGCATGAAGACAGGTTGGGACACCGCGTGCGTGGGTGTCAGGCATGATGGCGTCACGCCAGTCACTAGTGATGACGTCACTGGGCCTTGTGACAGCGTTCAAGTTATTACTCTCTCAAAAACATTTCGTTTGATATGCATGAAGACAGGTTAGGACACCGCGTGCGTGGGTGTCAGGCGTGATGACGTCACGCCAGTCACTAGTGATGACGTCACTGGGCCTTGTGACAGCGTTCAAGTTATTACTCTCTCAAAGACATTTCGTTTGATATGCATGAAGACAGGTTTGGACACCGCGTGCGTGTGGGATAGGCGTGATGACGTCACGCCAGTCACTAGTGATGACGTCACTGGGCCTTGTGACAGCGTTCAAGTTATTACTCTCTCAAAGACATTTTGTTTGATATGCATGAAGACAGGTTTGGACACTGCGTGCGTGGGTGTCAGGCATGATGACGTCACGCCAGTCACTAGTGATGACGTCACTGGGCCTTGTGACAGCGTTCAAGTTATTACTCTCTCAAAGACATTTCGTTCGATATGCATGAAGACAGGTTAGGACACCGCGTGCGTGGGTGTCAGGTGTGATGACGTCACGTAAGTCACTAGTGATGACGTCACTGGGCCTTGTGACAGCGTTCAAGTTATTACTCTCTCAAAGACATTTCGTTTGATATGCATGAAGACAGGTTTGGACACCGCGTGCGTGGGTGTCAGGCGTGATGACGTCACGCCAGTCACTAGTGATGACGTCACTGGGCCTTGTGACAGCGTTCAAGTTATTACTCTCTCAAAGACATTTCGTTTGATATGCATGAAGACAGGTTTGGACACTGCGTGTGCGTGTGATAGGCGTAATGACGTCACGTTAGTCACTAGAGATGACGTCACGCGGCCTAGTGCCAGAATTCAAGTTATTACCCTTTCAAAGACGTTTTGTTTGATATGCATGAAGGCACATTATAGAGTGCTTGCGTGAGTCTTAGGCGAGATGACGTCACTGCAGTCACTAGTGATGACGTCACTGGGCCTTGTGACAGCGTTCAAGTTATTACCCTCTCGAACACGTTTCGTTTGATATGTATGAACTCAGGTTAGACGCTGCGTGCGTGGGTGTCAAACGCGATGACGTTACACGAGTCACGAGTGATCACGTCACTCTGCCGATTGACAGCGTTCAATTTATTAGCCTCTCGAAGACGTTTCGTTTGGTATACATGATGGCAGGTTAGACATTGCGTGCGTGGGTGATAGGCGTGATGACGTCACCTAAATCGCAAGTGATCAAGTCAGTTGGCCGAGTCATAGGTACCACGTTATTGCTCTCTCAAAGACGTTTCGTTTGGCATGCATGTCGGCAGGCGAGTAAATAACGTGCGCGGGTGATATTTGTGATGACGTCCCCTGAGGAACCGGTTATCAAGTGACTTGGCCGAGTTTTAGGTATCAAGATCCCGCCCTGTCAAAGACGTTTCATTTGATATGCATGACGGAAGGTTAAGACAGTGCGTGCGTGGGTGATATGCGTGAGGACGTCACCTAAGTCACTCGTGATGAGATCATTGGCCTGGTTAATAATTATCAAGTTATTACTGTGTGGACGGCGTTGCCTTTGATATGCATGCCGAAGGTGTGAATAGTGCTTACGCGGGTGATAGGCGTGATAAAGTCGCGCGAGTCGCATTGTGTCACTATGTAGTGACTCATTCATGGCTTTTCCCTGTTAAATTCACTCCAAAGCTATTCACTCCACGCATTCCCGAAAATTCTGGGTCGTTTTGAAGTCACAATGACATCAGGATTAAATTCACTGGCGTCCGGATTAAATCGGCTGGCGGTTGGATTAATTTCAGTGGCACTTGGATTAAAATGAATGGCACCTGGATTAATTTCAGTGGCGGCTGGATTAAATTGACTGGCGCCTAGATTAATTTGGCTGGCGCTTGGATTAAATTGAGCGGGAAAACCTGTAGTTGCGAAGTCTGTCGTTGCGGAGTCTCAAGTTGTAGAGTGTCTAGTCGTGGAGTTTCAAGTTGCGGAGTTTTCTAGTTGTGGAGTCTCTAGTTGTGGAGTTTCTAGTTGCAGAGTTTCTAGTTGCGGAGTCTTTCATTGCGGAGTCTCAAGTTGTAGAGTGTCTAGTCGTGGAGTTTCTAGTTGCAGAGTTTTCTAGTTGAGGAGTCTCTAGTTGTGGAGTTTTTAGTTGCGAAGTGTCTAGTTATGGAGTTTCTAGTTGTAAAGCTTTTAGTCGTGGAGTTACTAGTTGCGGAGTTTTCTAGTTGTGGAGTCACTAGTTGTGGAGTTTCTAGTTGTGGAGTTTCTTGCTGCGGAGTTTCTAGTTGCAGAGTTTCTAGTTGCGGACGTTCTAGCTGTGGAGTTTCAAATTGCAGAGTTTCTAGTTGCATAGTTTCTAGTTGTAGAGTTTCTAGTTGTCGAGTTTTTAGTTGCGGAGTTTCTAGTTGTGAAGATTCTAGTGTTGAGCTTCTAGTTGTGGAGTTTATAGTTGTGGAGTTTTTAGTTGCAGAGTTTCTAGTTGTGGAGTCTCTGATTGTTGAGTCTCTGGTTGTGGAATTTCTAGTTGTGGAGTTTCATGTTGTGGAGTTTCTAGTTGCGGATTTTCTAGTAGCGGAGTTTCTGGTGTTGAAGTTTCTAGTTGTGGAGTTTGTAGTTGTGGAGTCTGTAGTTGTGGAGTTTCTAGTTGTGGAGTTCCTAGTTATAGAGTCTCAAGTTGTGGAGTATCTAGTTGCGGAGTTTCTAGTTGCAGAGTTTTCTAGTTGTGGAGTCTCTAGTTGTGGAGTTTCTAGTTGCGAAGTGTCTAGTTATGGAGTTTCTAGTTGTAAAGTTTCTTGTCGTGGAGTTTCTAGTTGCGGAGTTTTCTAGTTGTGGAGTCACTAGTTGTGGAGTTTCTAGTTGTGGAGTTTCTTGTTGCGGAGTTTCTAGTTGCAGAGTTTCTAGTTGCGGACGTTCTAGCTGTGGAGTTTCTAGTTGCAGAGTTTCTAGTTGCATAGTTTCTAGTTGTAGAGTTTCTAGTTGTGGAGTTTTAGTTGCGGAGTTTCTAGTTGTGAAGATTCTAGTTGTGGAGTTTCTAGTTGTGGAGTTTCTAGTTGTGGAGTTTTTAGTTGCAGAGTTTCTAGTTGTGGAGTCTCTAATTGTTGAGTTTCTGGTTGTGGAGTTTCTAGTTGTGGAGTTTGTAGTTGTAGAGTCTGTAGTTGTGGAGTTTCTAGTTGTGGAGTTCCTAGTTATGGAGTCTCGAGTTGTGGAGTTTCTAGTTGCGGAGTTTCTAAATGTGGAGTTTCTAGTTGTGGAATTTGTAGTTGTGGAGTATCTAGTTGCAGTGTTTGAAGTTGTGGAGTTTGTAGTTGGAGTTTCTAGGTGTGGAGTTTCTAGTTGTTGAGTTTCTAGTGGCCGAGTTTCTAGTTGCGAAGTCTCAAGTTGTGCAGTCTCTAGTTGTGGAGTTTCTAGTTGTGGAGTTTCAAGTTGTGGAGTTTCTTGTTGTAGAGTTTCTAGTTTTGAAGTTTCTAGTTGTGGATTTGCTAGTTGCGAAGTTTCTAGTTGCGGAGTTTCAAGTTGTGTAGTTTCTAGTTGGGGAGTTTCTACTTAAGTTTATAGTTGTGGATTTTCTTGTTGCAGAGTTTCGAGTTGCAGAGTTTCAAGTTGTGGAGTTTCTAGTTGCGGAGTCTCTAGTTGTGGAGTTTCTAGTTGCGGAGTTTCTAGCTGTGGAGTTTCTAGTTGCGGAGTCTCTAGTTGTGCAGTCTCTAGTTGTGGAGTTTCTAGTTGCGGAGTTTCTTGTTGTGGAGTTTCTAGTTCTGGAGACTCTAGTTGTGGAGTTTCTAGTTGTGGAGTTTCTAGCTTTTTAGTTTCAAGTTGGAAGTTTCTAGTTGCGGAGTTTCTAGTTGCGGAATCTGTCGTTGCGGAGTCTCAAGTTGTGGAGTGTCTAATCGTGGAGTTTCTAGTTGCGGAGTTTTCTTTTTGTGGAGTCTCCAGTTGTGGAATTTCTAGTTGTAGAGTTTCTAGTGGCGGAGTTTCTAGTTGCAGAGTGTCTGGTGGTGGAGTTTCTAGTTCTGGAGTTTCTAGTTGTGGAGTCTGTAGTTGTGGAATTTGTAGTTGTGGAGTATCTGGTGGTGGTGTTTCAAGTTGTGGAGTTTCTATTTGTGGAGTTTATAGTTGTGGAGTTTCTAGTTGTTGAGTTTCTAGTTGCCGAGTTTCTAGTTGCAAAGTCTCAAGTTGTGGAGTTTCTAGTTGTGGAGTTTCTAGTTGCGGAGTTTCTAGCTGTGGAGTTTCTAGTTGCACAGTCTCTAGTTGGCAGTCTCTAGTTGTGGAGTTTCTAGTTGTGGAGTTTCTAGCTGTGGAGTTTCTACTTGCGTAGGTTCTAGTTGCAGAGTTTCTAGTTGCGGAGCCTGTCGTTGCGGAGTCTCAAGTTGTGGAGTGTCTAGTCGTGGAGTTTCTAGTTGCGAAGTTTTCTAGTTGTGGAGTCTCTAGTTGTGGAGTTTCTAGTTGTGGAGTTTCTAGTTGTGGAATTGCTAGTTGCAGAGTTTCTAGTTGCGGAGACTTTCGTAGCGGAGTCTCAAGTTGTAGAGTGTCTAGTCGTGGAATTTCGAGTTGCAGAGTTTTCTAGTTGTGGAGTCTCTAGTTGTGGAGTTTCTAGTTGCGAAGTGTCTAGTTATGGAGTTTCTAGTTGTAAAGTTTCTAGTTGTGGAGTTTCTAGTTGCAAGTTTCTAGCTGTGGAGTTTCTAGATGCGGAGTTTCTATTTGCAGAGTTTCTAGTTGCGGAGCCTGTCGTTGCAGAGTCTCAAGTTGTGGATTGTCTAGTCGTGGAGTTTCTAGTTGCGGAGTTTTCTAGTTGTGGAGTCTCTAGTTGTGGAGTTTCTAGTTGTGGAGTTTCTTGTTGCGGAGTTTCTAGTTGCAGAGTTTCTAGTTGCGGACGTTCCAGCTGTGGAGTATCTAATTGCAGAGTTTCTAGTTGCATAGTTTCTAGTTGTAGAGTTTCTAGTTGTGGAGTTTTTAGTTGCGGAGTTTCTAGTTGCGAAGATTCTAGTGTTGAGCTTCTTGTTGTGGAGTTTATAGTTGTGGAGTTTTAGTTGCAGAGTTTCTAGTTGTGGAGTCTCTGATTGTTGAGTCTCTGGTTGTGGAATTTCTAGTTGTGGAGTCTCTAGTTGTGGAGTTTCTAGTTGCGAAGTGTCTAGTTATGGAGTTTCTAGTTGTAAAGTTTCTAGTGGTGGAGTTTCTAGTTGCGGAGTTTTCTAGTTATGGAGTCACTAGTTGTGGAGTTTCTAGTTGTGGAGTTTCTTGTTGCGGAGTTTCTAGTTGCAGAGTTTCTTGTTGCGGACGTTCTAGCTGTGGAGTTTCTAGTTGCAGAGTTTCTAGTTGCATAGTTTCTAGTTGTAGAGTTTCTAGTTGTGGAGTTTTAATTGCGGAGTTTCTAGTTGTGAAGATTCTAGTTGTGGAGTTTCTAGTTGTGGAGTTTCTAGTTGTGGAGTTTTTAGTTGCAGAGTTTTTAGTTGTGGAGTCTCTAATTGTTGAGTTTCTGGTTGTGGAGTTTCTAGTTGTGGAGTTTGTAGTTGTAGAGTCTGTAGTTGTGGACTTTCTAGTTGGGGAGTTCCTAGTTTTGGAGTCTCGAGTTGTGGAGTTTCTAGTTGCGGAGTTTCTAAATGTGGAGTTTCTAGTTGTGGAATTTGTAGTTGTGGAGTATCTAGTTGCGGTGTTTGAAGTTGTGGAGTTTGTAGTTGGAGTTTCTAGGTGTGGAGTTTCTAGTTGTTGAGTTTCTAGTGGCCGAGTTTCTAGTTGCGAAGTCTCAAGTTGTGCAGTTTCTAGTTGTGGATTTTCTAGTTGCGGAGTTTCTAGTTGCGGAGTTTCAAGTTGTGTAGTTTCTAGTTGGGGAGTTTCTACTTAAGTTTATAGTTGTGGATTTTCTAGTTGCGGAGTTTCTAGCTGTGGAGTTTCTAGTTGCGGAGTCTCTAGTTGTGCAGTCTCCAGTTGTGGAGTTTCTCGTTGTGGAGTTTCTAGTTGTGGAGTTTCTAGTTGTAGAGACTCTAGTTGTGGAGTTTCTAATTTTGGAGTTTCTAGCTTTTTTAAGTTCTGTTGCGGAGTTTCTAGTTGCGGAGTTTCTAGTTGCAAGTTTCTAGCTGTGGAGTTTATAGTGGCGGAGTTTCTAGTTGCAGAGTTTCTAGTTGTGGAATCTGTCGTTGCGGAGTCTCAAGTGGTGAAGTGTCTAGTCGTGAAGATTCTAGTTGTGGAGTTTTCTTTTTGTGGAGTCTCCAGTTGTGGAATTTCTAGTTGTAGAGTCTGTAGTTGTTGAGTATCTGGTAGTGGTGTTTCAAGTTGTCGAGTTTCTAGTTGTGGAGTTTCTAGTTGCGGAGTTTCTAGTTGTTGAGTTTCTAGTTGACGAGTTTCAAGTTGCAAAGTCTCAAGTTCTGGAGTTTCTAGTTGTGGAGGTTCTAGTTATGGAGTTCTAGTTCCGGAGTTTCTAGCTGTGGAGTTTCTAGTTTCAGAGTCTCTAGTTGGTAGTCTCTAGTTGTGGAGTTTTTTAGTTGCGGAGTTTCTAGTTGGGGAGTTTCTAGTTGTGGAGACTCTAGTTGTGGAGTTTCTAGCTTTGGAGTTTCTAGTTGCGGAGTTTACTAGTTGCAGAGTTTCTAGTTGCAAGTTTCTAGCTGTGGAGTTTATAGTGGCGGAGTTTCTGGTTGCAGAGTTTCTAGTTGCGGAGTCTGTCGTTGCGGAGTCTCAAGTTGTGGAGTGTCTCGTCGTGGAGTTTCTAGTTGCGGAGTTTTCTAGTTGGGGAGTTTCTTGTTGTAGAGTTTCTAGTTTTAAATTTGTAGTTGTGGATTTTCTAATTGCAGAGTTTCTAGTTGCGGAGTTTCTAGTTGTGTAGTTTCTAGTTGGGGAGTTTCTACTTGAGTTTATAGTTGTGCATTTTCTTGTTGCAGAATTTAGAGTTGCAGAGTTTCAAGTTGTGGAGTATGTCATTCCAGAGTCTCAAGTTGTGGAGTGTCCAGTCGTGGAGTTTCTAGTTTCGGAGTTTTCTAGTTGTGGAGTTTCTAGTTGTGGAGTTTCAAGTTGTGGAGTTTCTTGTTGTAGAGTCTCTAGTTTTGAAGTTTGTAGTTGTGGATTTTCTAGTTGCGGAGTTTCTAGTTGCGGAATTTCAAGTTGTGTAGTTTCTAGTTAGGGAGTTTCTACTTCAGTTTATAGTTGTGGATTTTCTTGTTGCAGAGTTTCGAGTTGCAGAGTTTCAAGTTGTGGAGTTTCTAGTTGCGGAGTCTCTAGTTGTGGAGTTTCTAGTTGCGGAGTTTCTAGCTGTGGAGTTTCTAGCTGCGGAGTCTCTAGTTGTGCAGTCTTTAGTTGTGGAGTTGCTCGTTGTGGAGTTTCTAGTTGTGGAGTTTCTAGTTGTAGAGACTCTAGTTGTGGAGTTTCTAGTTGTGAAGTTTCTAGCTTTTTAGTTTCTAGTTGCGGAGTTTCTAGTTGCGGAGTTTCTAGTTGCAAGTTTCTAGCTGTGGAGTTTTTAGTGGCGGAGTTTCTAGTTGCAGAGTTTCAAGTTGTGGAATCGGTCATTGCGGAGTCTCAAGTGGTGGAGTGTCTAGTCGTGGAGATTCTAGTTTCGGAGTTTTCTTTTTGTGGAGTCTCCAGTTGTGGAATTTCTAGTTGTAGAGTTTCTAGTTCTTGAGTTTCTAGTTGTGGAGTCTGTAGTTTTGGAGTATCTGGTTGTGGTGTTTCAAGTTGTGGAGTTTTTAGTTGTGGAGTTTCTAGTCGCGGAGTTTCTAGCTGTTGAGTTTCTAGTTGCCGAGTTTCTAGTTGCAAAGTCTCAAGTTGTGGAGTTTCTAGTTGTGGAGGTTCTAGTTGTGGGGTTTCTAGTTGCGGAGTTTCTAGCTGTGGAGTTTCTAGTTGCAGAGTCTCTAGTTGGCAGTTTCTAGCTGTGGAGTTTCTAGTTGCGGAGTTTCTAGTTGGGGAGTTTCTAGTTGTGGAGACTCTAGTTGTGGAGTTTCTAGCTGTGTAGTTTCTAGCTTTGGAGTTTCTAGTTGCGGTGTTTACTAGTGTCAGAGTATCTAGTTGCAAGTTTCTAGCTGTGGAGTTAATAGTGGCGGAGTTTCTGGTTGCAGAGTTTCGAGTTGCGGAGTCTGTCGTTGCGGAGTCTCAAGTTGTGGAGTGTCTAGTCGTGGAGTTTCTAGTTGCGGAGTTTTCTAATTGGGGAGTTTTTTGTTGTAGAGTTTCTAGTTTTAAATTTCTAGTTGTGGATTTTCTAATTGCAGAATTTCTAGTTGCGGAGTTTCTAGTTGTGTAGTTTCTAGTTTGGGAGTTTCTACTTAAGCTTATAGTAGTGGATTTCCTTGTTGCCAAGTTTCGAGTTGCAGAGTTTCAAGTTGTGGAGTATGTCGTTGCAGAGCCTCAAGTTGTGGAATGTCTAGTCGTGGAGTTTCTAGTTTCGGAGTTTTCTAGTTGTGGAAATTCTAGTTGTGGAGTTCATATTTGCGGAGTTTCTGACTGTGGAGTTTCTAGTTGCAGAGTCTCTAGTTGTTTAGTCTCTAGTTGCGAAGTGTCTAGTTATGGAGTTTCTAGTTGTAAAGTTTCTAGTTGTGGAGTTTCTAGCTGCGGAGTTTCTAGCTGTTGAGTTTCTAGTGGCGGAGTCTCTAGATGTGCAGTCTCTATTTGTGGAGTCACTTGCTGTGGAGTTCCTAGTTGTGGAGCTTCTAGTTGGGAAGTTTCTAGCTGTGGAGTTTCTAGCTGCGGAGTTTGTAGTTGCAGAGTTTCTAGTTGCGGACGTTCTAGCTGTGGAGTTTCTAGTTCCAGAGTTTCTAGTTGCGGGCGCTCTAGCTGTGCAGTTTCTAGTTGCAGAGTTTCTAGTGGCGTAGTTTCTAGTTGTGGTGTTTCAAGTTGTGGAGTTTCTGGTTGTGGAGTTTCTAGTTGCGGAGTTTCTAGCTGTTGAGTTTCTAGTTGCCGAGTTTCTAGTTGCAAAGTCTCAAGTTGTGGAGTTTCTAGTTGTGGAGGTTCTAGTTGTGGAGTTTCTAGTTGCGGAGTTTCTAGCTGTGGAGTTTCTAGTTGCAGAGTCTCTGGTTGGCAGTCTCTAGTTGTGGAGTTTCTAGTTGCGGAGTTTCTAGTTGGGGAGTTTCTAGTTGTGGAGACTCTAGTTGTGGAGTTTCTAGTTGTGGAGTTTCTAGCTTTGGAGTTTCTAGTTGCGGTGTTTACTAGTGGCAGAGTATCTAGTTGCAAGTTTCTAGCTGTGGAGTTTATAGTGGCGACGTTTCTGGTTGCAGAGTTTCTAGTTGCGGAGTCTGTCGTTGCGGAGTCTCAAGTTGTGGAGTGTCTAGTCGTGGAGTTTCTAGTTGCGGAGTTTTCTAATTGGGGAGTTTCTTGTTGTAGAGTTTCTAGTTTTTATTTCTAGTTGTGGATTTTCTAATTGCAGAGTTTCTAGTTGCGGAGTTTCTAGTTGTGTTGTTTCTAGTTGGGGAGTTTCTACTTAAGTTTATAGTTGTGGATTTTCTCGTTGCCGAGTTTCGAGTTGCAGAGTTTCAAGTTGTGGAGTATGTCGTTGCAGAATCTCAAGTTGTGGAATGTCTAGTCGTGGAGTTCATAGTTTCGGAGTTTCTGACTGTGGAGTTTCTAGTTGCAGAGTCTCTAGTTGTGCATTCTCTAGTTGTGGAGTTTTTAGTTGTGGAGTTTATAGTTGTGGAGACTCTAGTTGTCCAGTTTCTAGTTACGGAGTTTCTAGTTGCAGAGTTTCTAGTTGTGGAGTTTCCAGTTGTGGAGTTTCTAGTTGCAGAGTTTCTAGTTGCGGAGTCTTTCGTTGCGGAGTCTCAAGTTGTAGAGTGTCTAGTGGTGGAGTTTCTAGTTGCAGAATTTTCTAGTTGTGGAGTCTCTAGCTGTGGAGTTTCTAGTTGCGAGGTGTCTAGTTATGGAGTTTCTAGTTGTAAAGTTTCTAGTTGTGGAATTTATAGTTGCGGAGTTTCTAGCTGTTGAGTTTCTAGTGGCGGAGTCTCTAGATGTGCAGTCACTAGATGTGGAGTCTCTTGCTGTGGAGTTCCTAGTTGTGGAGCTTCTAGTTTGGAAGTTTCTAGCTGTGGAGTTTCAAGTTGCGGAGTTTCTAGTTGCAAAGTTTCTACTTGCGGACGTTCTAGCTGTGGAGTTTCTAGTTGCAGAGTTTCTAGTTGCGGGCGCTCTAGCTGTGCAGTTTCTAGTTGCAGAGTTTCTAGTGGCGTAGTTTCTAGTTGTGGAGTTTCTAGTTGTGGAGTTTTTAGTTGCGCAGTTTCTAGTTGTGGAGTTTCAAGTTGTGGAATTTATATGTCTGGAGTTTTTAATTGTGGAGTTTAATGTTGTCGAGTTTCTAGTTGCAGAGTTTCCAGTAGTGGAGTTTCCAGTTGTGCAGTTTTTAGTTGTGGAGTCTCTAGTTGTTGAGTCTCTTGTTGTGGAATTTCAAGTTGTGGAGTTTCTAGTTGCGGAGTTTGGAGTTGCGGAGCGTCTGGTGGTGGAGTTTCTAGTTGTGGAGTTTCTAGTTGCGGAGTTTCTAGCTGTGGAGTTTCTAGTTGCGGAGTCTCCAGATGTGGAGTCTCTAGTTGTGGAGTTTCTAGTTGTGGAGTTTCTAGTTCTGGAGTTTCTAGTTGCAGAGTTTCTAGTTGCGAAGTCTGTCGTTTCGGAATCTCCAGTGTTAGGGTGTCTAGTCGTGGAGTTTCTAGTTGCGCAGTTTTCTAGTTGTGGGGTCTCTAGTTGTGGAGTTTCTAGGTGCGAAGTGTCTAGTTATAGAGTTTCTAGTTGCGGAGTCTCTAGTTGATTGATGATATGTGGGGTTTAACGTCTCAAAACCACCATATGATTATGAGAGACGCCGTAGTGGAGGGCTCCGGAAATTTTGACCACCTTGGGTTCTTGAACGTGCACCCAAATCTGAACACACCGGCCTACAACATTTCCGCCTCCATTGGAAATGCAGCCGCCGCCGGGATTCGAACCCGCGTCCTGCGGGTCAACAGCCGAGTACCTTAGCCACTTGACCACCGCAGCGGGGCAGTCTCTAGTTGTGCAGTCTCTAGTTGTGCAGTCTCTTGCTGTAGAGTTTCTAGCTGTGGAGCTTCTAGTTGGGAAGTTTCTAGCTTTGGAGTTTCTAGTTGCGGAGTTTCTAGTTGCAGAGTTTCTAGTTGCGGACGTTCTAGCTGTGGAGTTTCTAGTTGCAGAGTTTCTAGTTGCGGGCGCTCTAGCTGTGCAGTTTCTAGTTGCAGAGTTTCTAGTGGCGTAGTTTCTAGTTGTGGAGTTTCTAGTTGTGGAGTTTCTAGTTGCGGAGTTTCTAGCTGTGGAGTTTCTAGTTGCAGAGTCTCTAGTTGGCAGTCTCTAGTTGCGGAGTTTCTAGTTGCGGAATTTCTAGTTGGGGAGTTTCTAGTTGTGGAGACTCTAGTTGTGGAGTTTCTAGTTGTGGAGTTTCTAGCTTTGGAGTTTCTAGTTGCGGTGTTTACTAGTGGCAGAGTATCTAGTTGCAAGTTTCTAGCTGTGGAGTTTATAGTGGCGGAGTTTCTGGTTGCAGAGTTTCTAGTTGCGGAGTCTGTCGTTGCGGAGTCTCAAGTTGTGGAGTGTCGAGTCGTGGAATTTCTAGTTGCGGAGTTTTCTAATTGGGGAGTTTCTTGTTGTAGAGTTTCTAGTTTTTATTTCTAGTTGTGGATTTTCTAATTGCAGAGTTTCTAGTTGCGGAGTTTCTAGTTGTGTTGTTTCTGTTTGGGGAGTTTCTACTTAAGTTCATAGTTGTGGATTTTCTTGTTGCCGAGTTTCGAGTTGCAGAGTTTCAAGTTGTGGAGTATGTCGTTGCAGAGTCTCAAGTTGTGGAATGTCTAGTCGTGGAGTTTCTAGTTTCGGAGTTTCTGACTGTGGAGTTTCTAGTTGCAGAGTCTCTAGTTGTGCAGTCTCTAGTTGTGGAGTTTTTAGTTGTGGAGTTTTTAGTTGTGGAGTCTCTAGTTGTTGAGTCTCTTGTTGTGGAATTTCAAGTTGTGGAGTTTCTAGTTGCGGAGTTTGGAGTTGCGGAGCGTCTGGTGGTGGAGTTTCTAGTTGTGGAGTTTCTAGTTGCGGAGTTTCTAGCTGTGGAGTTTCTAGTTGCGGAGTCTCTAGATGTGGAGTCTCTAGTTGTGGAGTTTCTAGTTGTGGAGTTCCTAGTTCTGGAGTTTCTAGTTGCAGAGTTTCTAGTTGCGAAGTCTGTCGTTTCGGAATCTCCAGTTGTAGGGTGTCTAGTCGTGGAGTTTCTAGTTGCGGAGTTTTCTAGTTGTGGGGTCTCTAGTTGTGGAGTTTCTAGTTGCGAAGTGTCTAGTTATAGAGTTTCTAGTTGCGGAGTCTCTAGTTGATTGATGATATGTGCGGTTTAACGTCTCAAAACCACCATATGATTATGAGAGACGCCGTAGTCGAGGGCTCCGGAAATTTTGACCACCTTGGGTTCTTTAACGTGCACCCAAATCTGAACACACCAGCCTACAACATTTCCGCCTCCATTGGAAATGCAGCCGCCGCCGCCGGGATTCGAACCCGCGACCTGCGGGTCAACAGCCGAGTACCTTAGCCACTTGACTACCGCAGCGGGGCAGTCTCTAGTTGTGCAGTCTCTAGTTGTGCAGTCTCTTGCTGTAGAGTTTCTAGCTGTGGAGCTTCTAGTTCGGAAGTTTCTAGCTTTGGAGTTTCTAGTTGCGGAGTTTCTAGTTGCAGAGTTTCTAGTTGCGGACGTTCTAGCTGGGGAGTTTCTAGTTGCGGGCGCTCTAGCTGTGCAGTTTCTAGTTGCAGAGTTTCTAGTGGCGTAGTTTCTAGTTGTGGAGTTTCTAGTTGTGGAGTTTGAAGTTGTGGAATTTATATGTGTGGAGTTTTTAGTTGTGGAGTTTAATGTTGTCGAGTTTCTAGTTGCAGAGTTTCCAGTAGTGGAGTTTAGAGTTGTGCAGTTTTTAGTTGTGGAGTCTCTAGTTAATGAGTCTCTTGTTGTGGAATTTCAAGTTTTGGAGTTTCTAGTTGCGGAGTTTGTAGTTGCGGAGAGTCTGGTGGTGGAGTTTCTAGTTGTGGAGTTTCTAGTTGCGGAGTTTCTAGCTGTGGAGTTTCTAGTTGCGGAGTCTCTAGATGTGAAGTCTCTAGTTGGGGAGTTTCTAGTTGTGGAGTTTCTAGTTCTGGAGTTTCTAGCTGCAGAGTTTCTAGTTGCGAAGTCTGTCGTTGCGGAGTCTCAAGTTGTAGAGTGTCTATTCGTGGAGTTTCTAGTTGTGGAGTTTTCCTGTTCTGGAGTCTCTAGTTGTGGAGTTTCTAGTTGCAGACTTTCTAGTTGCGGAGCCTGTCGTTGTGGAGTCTCAAGTTGTGGAGTGTCTAGTCGTGGAGTTTCTAGTAGCGAAGTTTTCTAGTTGTGGAGTTTCTAGTTGTGGAGTTTCTAGTTGCAGAGTTTCTAGTTGCGGAGTCTTTCATTGCGGAGTCTCAAGTTGTAGAGTGTCTAGTCGTGGAGTTTCTAGTTGCAGAGTTTTCTAGTTGAGAAGTCTCTAGTTGTGGAGTTTTTAGTTGCGAAGTGTCTAGTTATGGAGTTTCTAGTTGTAAAGTTTCTAGTCGTAGAGTTTCTAGTTGCGGAGTTTTCTAGTTGTGGAGTCACTAGTTGTGGAGTTTCTAGTTGTGGAGTTTCTTGTTGCGGAGTTTCTAGTTGCAGAGTTTCTAGTTGCGGACGTTCTAGCTGTGGAGTTTCTAATTGCAGAGTTTCTAGTTGCATAGTTTCTAGTTGTAGAGTTTCTAGTTGTGGAGTTTTAGTTGCGGAGTTTCTTGTTGTGGAGTCTCTAATTTTTGAGTTTCTGGTTTTCAAGTTTCTAGTTGTGGAGTTTGTAGTTGTAGAGTCTGTAGTTGTGGAGTTTCTAGTTGTGGAGTTCCAAGTTATGGAGTCTCGAGTTGTGGAGTATCTAGTTGCGGTGTTTGAAGTTGTGGAGTTTGTAGTTGGAGTTTCTAGGTGTGGAGTTTCTAGTTGTTGAGTTTCTGGTGGCCGTGTTTCTAGTTGCGAAGTCTCAAGTTGTGCAGTCTCTAGTTGTGGAGTTTCTAGTTGTGGAGTTTCAAGTTGTGGAGTTTCTTGTTGTAGAGTTTCTAGTTTTTAAGTTTCTAGTTGTGGATTTTCTAGTTGCGGAGTTTCTAGTTGCGGAGTTTCAAGTTGTGTAGTTTCCAGTTGGGGAGTTTCTACTTAAGTTTATAGTTGTGGATTTTCTTGTTGCAGAGTTTCGAGTTGCAGAGTTTCAAGTTGTGGAGTTTCTAGTTGCGGAGTCTCCTGTTGTGGAGTTTCTAGTTGCGGAGTTTCTAGCTGTGGAGTTTCTAGTTGCGGAGTCTCTAGTTGTGCAGTCTCTAGTTGTGGAGTTTCTAGTTGCGGAGTTTCTAGTTGTGGAGTTTCTAGTTCTGGAGACTCTAGTTGTGGAGTTTCTAGTTGTGGAGTTTCTAGCTTTTTAGTTTCAAGTTGGAAGTTTCTAGTTGCGGAGTTTCTAGTTGCGGAATCTGTCGTTGCGGAGTCTCAAGTTGTGGAGTGTCTAATCGTAGAGTTTCTAGTTGCGGAGTTTTCTTTTTGTGGAGTCTCCAGTTGTGGAATTTCTAGTTGTAGAGTTTCTAGTGGCGGAGTTTCTAGTTGCAGAGTGTCTGGTGGTGGAGTTTCTAGTTCTGGAGTTTCTAGTTGTGGAGTCTGTAGTTGTAGAATTTGTGCTTGTGGAGTATCTGGTTGTGGTGTTTCAAGTTGTGGAGTTTCTAGTTGTGGAGTTTCTAGTTGTTGAGTTTCTAGTGGCCGAGTTTCTAGTTGCAAAGTCTCAAGTTGTGGAGTTTGTAGTTGTGGAGTTTCTAGTTGTGGAGTTTCTAGTTGCGGAGTTTCTAGTTGCAGAGTTTCTAGCTGTGGAGTTTTTAGTTGCACAGTCTCTAGTTGGCAGTCTCTAGTTGTGGAGTTTCTAGTTGTGGAGTTTCTAGCTGTGGAGTTTCTACTTGCGTAGTTTCTAGTTGCAGAGTTTCTAGTTGCGGAGTTTCTAGTTGTGTAGTTTCTAGTTGGGGAGTTTCTACTTGAGTTTATAGTTGTGGATTTTCTTGTTGCAGAGTTTAGAGTTGCAGAGTTTCAAGTTGTGGAGTATGTCGTTGCAGAGTCTCAAGTTGTGGAGTGTCTAGTCGTGGAGTTTCTAGTTTCGGAGTTTTCTAGTTGTGGAGTTTCTAATTGTGGAGTTTCAAGTTGTGCAGTTTCTTGTTGTAGAGTTTCTAGTTCTGAAGTTTCTAGTTGTGGATTTTCTAGTTGCGGAGTTTCTAGTTGCGGAGTTTCGAGTTGCAGAGTTTCAAGTTGTGGAGCTTCTAGTTGCGGAGTCTCCAGTTGTGGAGTTTCTAGTTGCGGAGTTTCTAGCTGTGGAGTTTCTAGTTGCGGAGTCTCTAGTTGTGCAGTCTTTAGTTGTGGAGTTTCTCGTTGTGGAGTTTCTAGTTGTGGAGTTTCTAGTTGTAGAGACTCTAGTTGTGGAGTTTCTAGTTGTGGAGTTTCTAGCTTTTTAGTTTCTAGTTGCGGAGTTTCTAGTTGCGGAGTTTCTAGTTGGAAGTTTCTAGCTGTGGAGTTTTTAGTGGCGAGTTTCTAGTTGCAGAGTTTCTAGTTGTGGAATCGGTCATTGTGGAGTCTCAAGTGGTGGAGTGTCTAGTCGTGGAGATTCCAGTTTCGGAGTTTTCTTTTTGTGGAGTCTCCAGTTGTGGAATTTCTAGTTGTAGAGTTTCTAGTTCTTGAGTTTCTAGTTGTGGAGTCTGTAGTTTTGGAGTATCTGGTTGTGGTGTTTCAAGTTGTGGAGTTTCTAGTTGTGGAGTTTCTAGTTGCGGAGTTTCTAGCTGTTGAGTTTCTAGTTGCCGAGTTTCTAGTTGCAAAGTCTCAAGTTGTGGAGTTTCTAGTTGTGGAGGTTCTAGTTGTGGAGTTTCTAGTTGCGGAGTTTCTAGCTGTGGAGTTTCTAGTTGCAGAGTCTCTAGTTGGCAGTTTCTAGCTGTGGAGTTTCTAGTTGTGCAGTCTCTAGTTGTGGAGTTTCTAGCTGTGGAGTTTCTAGCTTTGGAGTTTCTAGTTGCGGTGTTTACTAGTGTCAGAGTATCTAGTTGCAAGTTTCTAGCTGTGGAGTTTATAGTGGCGGAGTTTCTGGTTGCAGAGTTTCTAGTTGCGGAGTCTGTCGTTGCGGAGTGTCTAGTCGTGGAGTTTCTAGTTGCGGAGTTTTCTAATTGGGGAGTTTCTTGTTGTAGAGTTTCTAGTTTTAAATTTCTAGTTGTGGATTTTCTAAATGCAGAGTTTCTAGTTGCGGAGTTTCTAGTTGTGTTGTTTCTAGTTGGGGAGTTTCTACTTAAGTTTATAGTTGTGGATTTTCTTGTTGCCGAGTTTCGAGTTGCAGAGTTTCAAGTTGTGGAGTATGTCGTTGCAGAGTCTCAAGTTGTGGAATGTCTAGTCGTGGAGTTTCTAGTTTCGGAGTTTTCTAGCTGTGGAAATTCTAGTTGTGGAGTTTCTAGTTGCGGATGTTCTGACTGTGGAGTTTCTCGTTGCAGAGTCTCTAGTTGTGCAGTTTCTAGTTGTGGAGTTTCTAGTTGTGGAGTTTATAGTTGTGGAGACTCTAGTTGTGGAGTTTCTAGTTACGGAAGTTCTAGTTGCAGAGTTTCTAGTTGTGGAGTTTCGAGTTGTGGAGTTTCTAGTTGGCAGTCTCTAGTTGTGGAGTTTCTAGTTGTGGAGTTTCTAGCTGTGGAGTTTCTACTTGCGTAGTTTCTAGTTGCAGAGTTTCTAGTTGCGGAGTTTCTAGTTGTGTAGTTTCTAGTTGGGGAGTTTCTACTTGAGTTTATAGTTGTGGATTTTCTTATTGCAGAGTTTAGAGTGGCAGAGTTTCAAGTTGTGGAGTATGTCGTTGCAGAGTCTCAAGTTGTGGAGTGTCTAGTCGTGGAGTTTCTAGTTTCGGAGTTTTCTAGTTGTGGAGTTTCTAATTGTGGAGTTTCAAGTTGTGCAGTTTCTTGTTGTAGAGTTTCTAGTTTTGAAGTTTCTAGTTGTGGATTTTCTAGTTGCGGAGTTTCTAGTCTCAAGTCGTAGAGTCTCAAGTTGTAGAGTGTCTAGTGGTGGAGTTTCTAGTTGCAGAATTTTCTAGTTGTGGAGTCTCTAGCTGTGGAGTTTCTAGTTGCGAGGTGTCTAGTTATGGAGTTTCTAGTTGTAAAGTTTCTAGTTGTGGAATTTATAGTTGCGGAGTTTCTAGCTGTTGAGTTTCTAGTGGCGGAGTCTCTAGATGTGCAGTCTCTAGTTGTGGAGTCTCTTGCTGTGGAGTTCCTAGTTGTGGAGCTTCTAGTTGGGAAGTTTCTAGCTGTGGAGTTTCAAGTTGCGGAGATTCTAGTTGCAAAGTTTCTAGTTGCGGACGTTCTAGCTGTGGAGTTTCTAGTTGCAGAGTTTCTAGTGGCGGGCGCTCTAGCTGTGCAGTTTCCAGTTGCAGAGTTTCTAGTGGCGTAGTTTCTAGTTGTGGAGTTTCTAGTTGTGAAGTTTTTAGTTGCGCAGTTTCTAGTTGTGGAGTTTCAAGTTGTGGAATTTATATGTGTGGAGTTTTTAGTTGTGGAGTTTAATGTTGTCGAGTTTCTAGTTGCAGAGTTTCCAGTAGTGGAGTTTCCAGTTGTGCAGTTTTTAGTTGTGGAGTCTCTAGTTGTTGAGTCTCTTGTTGTGGAATTTCAAGTTGTGGAGTTTCTAGTTGCGGAGTTTGGAGTTGCGGAGCGTCTGGTGGTGGAGTTTCTAGTTGTGGAGTTTCTAGTTGCGGAGTTTCTAGCTGTGGAGTTTCTAGTTGCGGAGTCTCTAGATGTGGAGTCTCTAGTTGTGGAGTTTCTAGTTGTGGAGTTTCTAGTTCTGGAGTTTCTAGTTGCAGAGTTTCTAGTTGCGAAGTCTGTCGTTTCGGAATCTCCAGTTGTAGGGTGTCTAGTCGTGGAGTTTCTAGTTGCGGAGTTTTCTAGTTGTGGGGTCTCTAGTTGTGGAGTTTCTAGTTGCGAAGTGTCTAGTTATAGAGTTTCTAGTTGCGGAGTCTCTAGTTGATTGATGATATGTGGGGTTTAACGTCTCAAAACCACCATATGATTATGAGAGACGCCGTAGTCGAGGGCTCCGGAAATTTTGACCACCTTGGGTTCTTTAACGTGCACCCAAATCTGAACACACCGGCCTACAACATTTCCGCCTCCATTGGAAATGCAGCCGCCGCCGCCGGGATTCGAACCCGCGACCTGCGGGTCAACAGCGGAGAACCTTAGCCACTTGACTACCGCAGCGGGGCAGTCTCTAGTTGTGCAGTCTCTAGTTGTGCAGTCTCTTGCTGTAGAGTTTCTAGCTGTGGAGCTTCTAGTTCGGAAGTTTCTAGCTTTGGAGTTTCTAGTTGCGGAGTTTCTAGTTGCAGAGTTTCTAGTTGCGGACGTTCTAGCTGGGGAGTTTCTAGTTGCAGAGTTTCTAGTTGCGGGCGCTCTAGCTGTGCAGTTTCTAGTTGCAGAGTTTCTAGTGGCGTAGTTTCTAGTTGTGGAGTTTCTAGTTGTGGAGTTTGAAGTTGTGGAATTTATATGTGTGGAGTTTTTAGTTGTGCAGTTTAATGTTGTCGAGTTTCTAGTTGCAGAGTTTCCAGTAGTGGAGTTTATAGTTGTGCAGTTTTTAGTTGTGGAGTCTCTAGTTAATGAGTCTCTTGTTGTGGAATTTCAAGTTTTGGAGTTTCTAGTTGCGGAGTTTGTAGTTGCGGAGAGTCTGGTGGTGGAGTTTCTAGTTGTGGAGTTTCTAGTTGCGGAGTTTCTAGCTGTGGAGTTTCTAGTTGCGGAGTCTCTAGATGTGAAGTCTCTAGTTGGGGAGTTTCTAGTTGTGGAGTTTCTAGTTCTGGAGTTTCTAGCTGCAGAGTTTCTAGTTGCGAAGTCTGTCGTTGCGGAGTCTCAAGTTGTAGAGTGTCTATTCGTGGAGTTTCTAGTTGTGGAGTTTTCCTGTTCTGGAGTCTCTAGTTGTGGAGTTTCTAGTTGCAGACTTTCTAGTTGCGGAGCCTGTCGTTGCGGAGTCTCAAGTTGTGGAGTGTCTAGTCGTGGAGTTTCTAGTAGCGAAGTTTTCTAGTTGTGGAGTTTCTAGTTGTGGAGTTTCTAGTTGCAGAGTTTCTAGTTGCGGAGTCTTTCATTGCGGAGTCTCAAGTTGTAGAGTGTCTAGTCGTGGAGTTTCTAGTTGCAGAGTTTTCTAGTTGAGAAGTCTCTAGTTGTGGAGTTTTTAGTTGCGAAGTGTCTAGTTATGGAGTTTCTAGTTGTAAAGTTTCTAGTCGTAGAGTTTCTAGTTGCGGAGTTTTCTAGTTGTGGAGTCACTAGTTGTGGAGTTTCTAGTTGTGGAGTTTCTTGTTGCGGAGTTTCTAGTTGCAGAGTTTCTAGTTGCGGACGTTCTAGCTGTGGAGTTTCTAATTGCAAAGTTTCTAGTTGCATAGTTTCTAGTTGTAGAGTTTCTAGTTGTGGAGTTTTAGTTGCGGAGTTTCTTGTTGTGGAGTCTCTAATTTTTGAGTTTCTGGTTGTCAAGTTTCTAGTTGTGGAGTTTGTAGTTGTAGAGTCTGTAGTTGTGGAGTTTCTAGTTGTGGAGTTCCAAGTTATGGAGTCTCGAGTTGTGGAGTTTCTAGTTGCGGAGTTTCTAAATGTGGAGTTTCTTGTTGTGGAGTTTGTAGTTGTGGAGTATCTAGTTGCGGTGTTTGAAGTTGTGGAGTTTGTAGTTGGAGTTTCTAGGTGTGGAGTTTCTAGTTGTTGAGTTTCTGGTGGCCGTGTTTCTAGTTGCGAAGTCTCAAGTTGTGCAGTCTCTAGTTGTGGAGTTTCTAGTTGTGGAGTTTCAAGTTGTGGAGTTTCTTGTTGTAGAGTTTCTAGTTTTCAAGTTTCTAGTTGTGGATTTTCTAGTTGCGGAGTTTCTAGTTGCGGAGTTTCAAGTTGTGTAGTTTCCAGTTGGGGAGTTTCTACTTAAGTTTATAGTTGTGGATTTTCTTGTTGCAGAGTTTCGAGTTGCAGAGTTTCAAGTTGTGGAGTTTCTAGTTGCGGAGTCTCCTGTTGTGGAGTTTCTAGTTGCGGAGTTTCTAGCTGTGGAGTTTCTAGTTGCGGAGTCTCTAGTTGTGCAGTCTCTAGAGTTGGAGTTTCTAGTTGCGGAGTTTCTAGTTGTGGAGTTTCTAGTTCTGGAGACTCTAGTTGTGGAGTTTCTAGTTGTGGAGTTTCTAGCTTTTTAGTTTCAAGTTGGAAGTTTCTAGTTGCGGAGTTTCTAGTTGCGGAATCTGTCGTTGCGGAGTCTCAAGTTGTGGAGTGTCTAATCGTAGAGTTTCTAGTTGCGGAGTTTTCTTTTTGTGGAGTCTCCAGTTGTGGAATTTCTAGTTGTAGAGTTTCTAGTGGCGGAGTTTCTAGTTGCAGAGTGTCTGGTGGTGGAGTTTCTAGTTCTGGAGTTTCTAGTTGTGGAGTCTGTAGTTGTAGAATTTGTGCTTGTGGAGTATCTGGTTGTGGTGTTTCAAGTTGTGGAGTTTCTAGTTGTGGAGTTTCTAGTTGTTGAGTTTCTAGTGGCCGAGTTTCTAGTTGCAAAGTCTCAAGTTGTGGAGTTTGTAGTTGTGGAGTTTCTAGTTGTGGAGTTTCTAGTTGCGGAGTTTCTAGTTGCGGAGTTTCTAGCTGTGGAGTTTTTAGTTGCACAGTCTCTAGTTGGCAGTCTCTAGTTGTGGAGTTTCTAGTTGTGGAGTTTCTAGCTGTGGAGTTTCTACTTGCGTAGTTTCTAGTTGCAGAGTTTCTAGTTGCGGAGTTTCTAGTTGTGTAGTTTCTAGTTGGGGAGTTTCTACTTGAGTTTATAGTTGTGGATTTTCTTGTTGCAGAGTTTAGAGTTGCAGAGTTTCAAGTTGTGGAGTATGTCGTTGCAGAGTCTCAAGTTGTGGAGTGTCTAGTCGTGGAGTTTCTAGTTTCGGAGTTTCCTAGTTGTGGAGTTTCTAATTGTGGAGTTTCAAGTTGTGCAGTTTCTTGTTGTAGAGTTTCTAGTTCTGAAGTTTCTAGTTGTGGATTTTCTAGTTGCGGAGTTTCTAGTTGCGGAGTTTCAAGTTGTGTAGTTTCTAGTTGGGGAGTTTCTAGTTGCGGAGTCTCTAGTTGTGGAGTTTCTAGTTGCGGAGTTTCTAGCTGTGGAGTTTCTAGTTGCGGAGTCTCTAGTTGTGCAGTCTCTAGTTGTGGAGTTTCTCCTTGTGGAGTTTCTAGTTGTGGAGTTTCTAATTGTGGAGTTTCTAGCTTTTTTAAGTTCTAGTTGCGGAGTTTCTAGTTGCGGAGTTTCTAGTTGCAAGTTTCTAGCTGTGGAGTTTATAGTGGCGGAGTTTCTAGTTGCAGAGTTTCTAGTTGTGGAATCTGTCGTTGCGGAGTCTCAAGTGGTGAAGTGTCTAGTCGTGAAGATTCTAGTTGTGGAGTTTTCTTTTTGTGGAGTCTCCAGTTGTGGAATTTCTAGTTGTAGAGTCTGTAGTTGTGGAGTATCTGGTTGTGGTGTTTCAAGTTGTCGAGTTTCTAGTTGTGGAGTTTCTAGTTGCGGAGTTTCTAGTTGTTGAGTTTCTAGTTGACGAGTTTCAAGTTGCAAAGTCTCAAGTTCTGGAGTTTCTAGTTGTGGAGGTTCTAGTTGTGGAGTTTCTAGTTTCGGAGTTTCTAGCTGTGGAGTTTCTAGTTTCAGAGTCTCTAGTTGGTAGTCTCTAGTTGTGGAGTTTCTAGTTGCGGAGTTTCTAGTTGGGGAGTTTCTAGTTGTGGAGACTCTAGTTGTGGAGTTTCTAGCTTTGGAGTTTCTAGTTGCGGAGTTTACTAGTTGCAGAGTTTCTAGTTGCAAGTTTCTAGCTGTGGAGTTTATAGTGGCGGAGTTTCTGGTTGCAGAGTTTCTAGTTGCGGAGTCTGTCGTTGCGGAGTCTCAAGTTGTGGAGTGTCTAGTCGTGGAGTTTCTAGTTGCGGAGTTTTCTAGTTGGGGAGTTTCTTGTTGTAGAGTTTCTAGTTTTAAATTTCTAGTTGTGGATTTTCTAATTGCAGAGTTTCTAGTTGCGGAGTTTCTAGTTGTATGGTTTCTAGTTGGGGAGTTTCTACTTGAGTTTATAGTTGTGGATTTTCTTCTTGCAGAGTTTAGAGTTGCAGAGTTTCAAGTTGTGGAGTATGTCGTTCCAGAGTCTCAAGTTGTGGAGTGTCCAGTCGTGAAGTTTCAGGTTTCGGAGTTTTCTAGTTGTGGAGTTTCTAGTTGTGGAGTTTCAAGTTGTGGAGTTTCTTGTTGTAGAGTTTCTAGTTTTGAAGTTTGTAGTTGTGGATTTTCTAGTTGCGGAGTTTCAAGTTGTGTAATTTCTAGCTAGGGAGTTTCTACTTCAGTTTATAGTTGTGGATTTTCTTGTTGCAGAGTTTCGAGTTGCAGAGTTTCAAGTTGTGGAGCTTCTAGTTGCGGAGTCTCCAGTTGTAGAGTTTCTAGTTGCGGAGTTTCTAGCTGTGGAGTTTCTAGTTGCGGAGTTTCTAGCTGTGCAGTCTTTAGTTGTGGAGTTTCTCGTTGTGGAGTTTCTAGTTGTGGAGTTTCTAGTTGTAGAGACTCTAGTTGTGGAGTTTCTAGTTGTGGAGTTTCTAGCTTTTTAGTTTCTAGTTGCGGAGTTTCTAGTTGCGGAGTTTCTAGTTGCAAGTTTCTAGCTGTGGAGTTTTTAGTGGCGGAGTTTCTAGTTGCAGAGTTTCTAGTAGTGGAATCGGTCATTGTGGAGTCTCAAGTGGTGGAGTGTCTAGTCGTGGAGATTCCAGTTTCGGAGTTTTCTTTTTGTGGAGTCTCCAGTTGTGGAATTTCTAGTTGTAGAGTTTCTAGTTCTTGAGTTTCTAGTTGTGGAGTCTGTAGTTTTGGAGTATCTGGTTGTGGTGTTTCAAGTTGTGGAGTTTCTAGTTGTGGAGTTTCTAGTTGCGGAGTTTCTAGCTGTTGAGTTTATAGTTGCCGAGTTTCTAGTTGCAAAGTCTCAAGTTGTGGAGTTTCTAGTTGTGGAGGTTCTAGTTGTGGAGTTTCTAGTTGCGGAGTTTCTAGCTGTGGAGTTTCTAGTTGCAGAGTCTCTAGTTCACAGTTTCTAGCTGTGGAGTTTCTAGTTGTGGAGTTTCAGGTTGGGGAGTTTCTAGTTGTGGAGACTCTAGTTGTGGAGTTTCTAGCTGTGGAGTTTCTAGCTTTGGAGTTTCTAGTTGCGGTGTTTACTAGTGTCAGAGTATCTAGTTGCAAGTTTCTAGCTGTGGAGTTTATAGTGGCGGAGTTTCTGGTTGCAGAGTTTCTAGTTGCGGAGTCTGTCGTTGCGGAGTGTCTAGTCGTGGAGTTTCTAGTTGCGGAGTTTTCTAATTGGGGAGTTTCTTGTTGTAGAGTTTCTAGTTTTAAATTTCTAGTTGTGGATTTTCTAATTGCAGAGTTTCTAGTTGCGGAGTTTCTAGTTGTGTTGTTTCTAGTTGGGGAGTTTCTACTTAAGTTTATAGTTGTGGATTTTCTTGTTGCCGAGTTTCGAGTTGCAGAGTTTCAAGTTGTGGAGTATGTCGTTGCAGAGTCTCAAGTTGTGGAATGTCTAGTCGTGGAGTTTCTAGTTTCGGAGTTTTCTAGCTGTGGAAATTCTAGTTGTGGAGTTTCTAGTTGCGGATGTTCTGACTGTGGAGTTTCTCGTTGCAGAGTCTCTAGTTGTGCAGTTTCTAGTTGTGGAGTTTCTAGTTGCGGAGTTTATAGTTGTGGAGACTCTAGTTGTGGAGTTTCTAGTTACGGAAGTTCTAGTTGCAGAGTTTCTAGTTGTGGAGTTTCGAGTTGTGGAGTTTCTAGTTGGCAGTCTCTAGTTGTGGAGTTTCTAGTTGTGGAGTTTCTAGCTGTGGAGTTTCTACTTGCGTAGTTTCTAGTTGCAGAGTTTCTAGTTGCGGAGTTTCTAGTTGTGTAGTTTCTAGTTGGGGAGTTTCTACTTGAGTTTATAGTTGTGGATTTTCTTGTTGCAGAGTTTAGAGTGGCAGAGTTTCAAGTTGTGGAGTATGTCGTTGCAGAGTCTCAAGTTGTGGAGTGTCTAGTCGTGGAGTTTCTAGTTTCGGAGTTTTCTAGTTGTGGAGTTTCTAATTGTGGAGTTTCAAGTTGTGCAGTTTCTTGTTGTAGAGTTTCTAGTTTTGAAGTTTCTAGTTGTGGATTTTCTAGTTGCGGAGTTTCTAGTTGCGGAGTTTCAAGTTGTGTAGTTTCTAGTTGGGGAGTTTCTACTTGAGTTTATAGTTGTGGATTTTCTTGTTGCAGAGTTTCGAGTTGCAGAGTTTCAAGTTGTGGAGTTTCTAGTTGCGGAGTCTCTAGTTGTGGAGTTTCTAGTTGCGGAGTTTCTAGCTGTGGAGTTTCTAGTTGCGGAGTCTCTAGTTGTGCAGTCTCTAGTTGTGGAGTTTCTCGTTGTGGAGTTTCTAGTTGTGGAGTTTCTAGTTGTAGAGACTCTAGTAGCGGAGTTTATAGTGGCGGAGTTTCTAGTTGCAGAGTTTCTAGTTGTGGAATCTGTCGTTGCGGAGTCTCAAGTGGTGAAGTGTCTAGTCGTGAAGATTCTAGTTGTGGAGTTTTCTTTTTGTGGAGTCTCCAGTTGTGGAATTTCTAGTTGTAGAGTCTGTAGTTGTGGAGTATCTGGTTGTGGTGTTTCAAGTTGTCGAGTTTCTAGTTGTGGAGTTTCTAGTTGCGGAGTTTCTAGTTGTTGAGTTTCTAGTTGACGAGTTTCAAGTTGCAAAGTCTCAAGTTCTGGAGTTTCTAGTTGTGGAGGTTCTAGTTGTGGAGTATCTAGTTTCGGAGTTTCTAGCTGTGGAGTTTCTAGTTTCAGAGTCTCTAGTTGGTAGTCTCTAGTTGTGGAGTTTCTAGTTGCGGAGTTTCTAGTTGGGGAGTTTCTAGTTGTGGAGACTCTAGTTGTGGAGTTTCTAGCTTTGGAGTTTCTAGTTGCGGAGTTTACTAGTTGCAGAGTTTCTAGTTGCAAGTTTCTAGCTGTGGAGTTTATAGTGGCGGAGTTTCTGGTTGCAGAGTTTCTAGTTGCGGAGTCTGTCGTTGCGGAGTCTCAAGTTGTGGAGTGTCTAGTCGTGGAGTTTCTAGTTGCGGAGTTTTCTAGTTGGGGAGTTTCTTGTTGTAGAGCTTCTAGTTTTAAATTTCTAGTTGTGGATTTTCTAATTGCAGAGTTTCTAGTTGCGGAGTTTCTAGTTGTATGGTTTCTAGTTGGGGAGTTTCTACTTGAGTTTATAGTTGTGGATTTTCTTCTTGCAGAGTTTAGAGTTGCAGAGTTTAGAGTTGTGGAGTATGTCGTTCCAGAGTCTCAAGTTGTGGAGTGTCCAGTCGTGAAGTTTCAAGTTTCGGAGTTTTCTAGTTGTGGAGTTTCTAGTTGTGGAGTTTCAAGTTGTGGAGTTTCTTGTTGTAGAGTTTCTAGTTTTGAAGTTTGTAGTTGTGGATTTTCTAGTTGCGGAGTTTCAAGTTGTGTAGTTTCTAGCTAGGGAGTTTCTACTTCAGTTTATAGTTGTGGATTTTCTTGTTGCAGAGTTTCGAGTTGCAGAGTTTCAAGTTGTGGAGCTTCTAGTTGCGGAGTCTCCAGTTGTGGAGTTTCTAGTAGCGGAGTTTCTAGCTGTGGAGTTTCTAGTTGCGGAGTCTCTAGTTGTGCAGTCTTTAGTTGTGGAGTTTCTCGTTGTGGAGTTTCTAGTTGTGGAGTTTCTAGTTGTAGAGACTCTAGTTGTGGAGTTTCTAGTTGTGGAGTTTCTAGCTTTTAAGTTTCTAGTTGCGGAGTTTCTAGTTGCGGAGTTTCTAGTTGCAAGTTTCTAGCTGTGGAGTTTTTAGTGGCGGAGTTTCTAGTTGCAGAGTTTCTAGTTGTGGAATCGGTCATTGTGGAGTCTCAAGTGGTGGAGTGTCTAGTCGTGGAGATTCTAGTTTCGGAGTTTTCTTTTTGTGGAGTCTCCAGTTCTGGAATTTCTAGTTGTAGAGTTTCTAGTTCTTGAGTTTCTAGTTGTGGAGTCTGTAGTTTTGGAGTATCTGGTTGTGGTGTTTCAAGTTGTGGAGTTTCTAGTTGTGGAGTTTCTAGTTGCGGAGTTTCTAGCTGTTGAGTTTCTAGTTGCCGAGTTTCTAGTTGCAAAGTCTCAAGTTGTGGAGTTTCTAGTTGTGGAGGTTCTAGTTGTGGAGTTTCTAGTTGCGGAGTTTCTAGCTGTGGAGTTTCTAGTTGCAGAGTCTCTAGTTGGCAGTTTCTAGCTGTGGAGTTTCTAGTTGCGGAGTTTCAGGTTGGGGAGTTTCTAGTTGTGGAGACTCTAGTTGTGGAGTTTCTAGTTGCGGAGTTTCTAGTTGCAGAGTTTCTAGCTGCAAGTTTCTAGCTGTGGAGTTTCTAGTTGCGGAGTTTCTAGTTGCAGAGTTCCTAGTTGCGGAGCCTGTCGTTGCGGAGTCTCAAGTTGTGGAGTGTCTAGTCGTGGAGTTTCTAGCTGCGGAGTTTTCTAGTTGTGGAGTCTCTAGTTGTGGAGTTTCTAGTTGTGGAGTTTCTAGTTGTGGAGTTTCTAGTTGCAGAGTTTCTAGTTGCGGAGTCTTTCGTTGCGGAGTCTCAAGTTGTAGAGTGTCTAGTGGTGGAGTTTCTAGTTGCAGAATTTTCTAATTGTGGAGTCTCTAGTTGTGGAGTTTCTAGTTGCGAAGTGTCTAGTTATGGAGTTTCTAGTTGTAAAGTTTCTAGTTGTGGAGTTTCTAGTTGCGGAGTTTCTAGCTGTTGAGTTTCTAGTGGCGGAGTCTCTAGATGTGCATTCTCAAGTTGTGGAGTCACTTGCTGTGGAGTTCCTAGTTGTGGAGCTTCTAGTTGGGAAGTTTCTAGCTGTGGAGTTTCTAGTTGCGGAGTTTCTAGTTGCAGAGTTTCTAGTTGCGGACGTTCTAGCTGTGGAGTTTCTAGTTCCAGAGTTTCTAGTTGCGGGCGCTCTAGCTGTGCAGTTTCTAGTTGCAGAGTTTCTAGTGGCGTAGTTTCTAGTTGTGGTGTTTCAAGTTGTGAAGTTTCTAGTTGTGGAGTTAATAGTTGCGGAGTTTCTAGCTGTTGAGTTTCTAGTTACCGAGTTTCTAGTTGCAAAGTCTCAAGTTGTGGAGTTTCTAGTTGTGGAGGTTCTAGTTGTGGAGTTTCTAGTTGCGGAGTTTCTAGCTGTGGAGTTTCTAGTTGCAGAGTCTCTAGCTGGCAGTCTCTAGTTGTGGAGTTTCTAGTTGCGGAGTTTCTAGTTGGGGAGTTTCTAGTTGTGGAGACTCTAGTTGTGGAGTTTCTAGTTGTGGAGTTTCTAGCTTTAAAGTTTCTAGTTGCGGTGTTTACTAGTGGCAGAGTATCTAGTTGCAAGTTTCTAGCTGTGGAGTTTATAGTGGCGGAGTTTCTGGTTGCAGAGATTCTAGTTGCGGAGTCTGTCGTTGCGGAGTCTCAAGTTGTGGAGTGTCTAGTCGTGGAGTTTCTAGTTGCGGAGTTTTCTAATTGGGGAGTTTCTTGTTGTAGAGTTTCTAGTTTTAAATTTCTAGTTGTGGATTTTCTAATTGCAGAGTTTCTAGTTGCGGAGTTTCTAGTTGTGTTGTTTCTAGTTGGGGAGTTTCTACTTAAGTTTATAGTTGTGGATTTTCTTGTTGCCGAGTTTCGAGTGGCAGAGTTTCAAGTTGTGGAGTATGTCGTTGCAGAGTCTCAAGTTGTGGAATGTCTAGTCGTGGAGTTTCTAGTTTCGGAGTTTTCTAGCTGTGGAAATTCTAGTTGTGGAGTTTCTAGTTGCGGAGTTTCTGACCGTGGAGTTTCTAGTTGCAGAGTCTCTAGTTGTGCAGTCTCTAGTTGTGGAGTTTCTAGTTGTGGAGTTTATAGTTGTGGAGACTCTAGTTGTGGAGTTTCTAGTTACGGAGTTTCTAGTTGCAGAGTTTCTAGTTGTGGAGTTTCCAGTTGTGGAGTTTCTAGTTGGCAGTCTCTAGTTGTGGAGTTTCTAGTTGTGGAGTTTCTAGCTGTGGAGTTTCTACTTGCGTAGTTTCTAGTTGCAGAGTTTCTAGTTGCGGAGTTTCTAGTTGTGTAGTTTCTAGTTGGGGAGTTTCTACTTGAGTTTATAGTTGTGGATTTTCTTGTTGCAGAGTTTAGAGTTGCAGAGTTTCAAGTTGTGGAGTATGTCGTTGCAGAGTCTCAAGTTGTGGAGTGTCTAGTCGTGGAGTTTCTAGTTTCGGAGTTTTCTAGTTGTGGAGTTTCTAATTGTGGAGTTTCAAGTTGTGCAGTTTCTTGTTGTATAGTTTCTAGTTTTGAAGTTTCTAGTTGTGGATTTTCTAGTTGCGGAGTTTCTAGTTGTGGATTTTCTAGTTGCGGAGTTTCAAGTTGTGTAGTTTCTAGCTAGGGAGTTTCTACTTCAGTTTATAGTTGTGGATTTTCTTGTTGCAGAGTTTCGAGTTGCAGAGTTTCAAGTTGTGGAGCTTCTAGTTGCGGAGTCTCCAGTTGTGGAGTTTCTAGTTGCGGAGTTTCTAGCTGTGGAGTTTCTAGTTGCGGAGTCTCTAGTTGTGCAGTCTTTAGTTGTGGAGTTTCTCGTTGTGGAGTTTCTAGCTGTGGAGTTTCTAGTTGCGAGGTGTCTAGTTATGGAGTTTCTAGTTGTAAAGTTTCTAGTTGTGGAATTTATAGTTGCGGAGTTTCTAGCTGTTGAGTTTCTAGTGGCGGAGTCTCTAGATGTGCAGTCTCTAGTTGTGGAGTCTCTTGCTGTGGAGTTCCTAGTTGTGGAGCTTCTAGTTGGGAAGTTTCTAGCTGTGGAGTTTCAAGTTGCGGAGATTCTAGTTGCAAAGTTTCTAGTTGCGGACGTTCTAGCTGTGGAGTTTCTAGTTGCAGAGTTTCTAGTGGCGGGCGCTCTAGCTGTGCAGTTTCCAGTTGCAGAGTTTCTAGTGGCGTAGTTTCTAGTTGTGGAGTTTCTAGTTGTGAAGTTTTTAGTTGCGCAGTTTCTAGTTGTGGAGTTTCAAGTTGTGGAATTTATATGTGTGGAGTTTTTAGTTGTGGAGTTTAATGTTGTCGAGTTTCTAGTTGCAGAGTTTCCAGTAGTGGAGTTTCCAGTTGTGCAGTTTTTAGTTGTGGAGTCTCTAGTTGTTGAGTCTCTTGTTGTGGAATTTGAAGTTGTGGAGTTTCTAGTTGCGGAGTTTGGAGTTGCGGAGCGTCTGGTGGTGGAGTTTCTAGTTGTGGAGTTTCTAGTTGCGGAGTTTCTAGCTGTGGAGTTTCTAGTTGCGGAGTCTCTAGATGTGGAGTCTCTAGTTGTGGAGTTTCTAGTTGTGGAGTTTCTAGTTCTGGAGTTTCTAGTTGCAGAGTTTCTAGTTGCGAAGTCTGTCGTTTCGGAATCTCCAGTTGTAGGGTGTCTAGTCGTGGAGTTTCTAGTTGCGGAGTTTTCTAGTTGTGGGGTCTCTAGTTGTGGAGTTTCTAGTTGCGAAGTGTCTAGTTATAGAGTTTCTAGTTGCGGAGTCTCTAGTTGATTGATGATATGTGGGGTTTAACGTCTCAAAACCACCATATGATTATGAGAGACGCCGTAGTCGAAGGCTCCGGAAATTTTGACCACCTTGGGTTCTTTAACGTGCACCCAAATCTGAACACACCGGCCTACAACATTTCCGCCTCCATTGGAAATGCAGCCGCCGCCGCCGGGATTCGAACCCGCGACCTGCGGGTCAACAGCCGAGTACCTTAGCCACTTGACTACCGCAGCGGGGCAGTCTCTAGTTGTGCAGTCTCTAGTTGTGCAGTCTCTTGCTGTAGAGTTTCTAGCTGTGGAGCTTCTAGTTCGGAAGTTTCTAGCTTTGGAGTTTCTAGTTGCGGAGTTTCTAGTTGCAGAGTTTCTAGTTGCGGACGTTCTAGCTGGGGAGTTTCTAGTTGCAGAGTTTCTAGTTGCGGGCGCTCTAGCTGTGCAGTTTCTAGTTGCAGAGTTTCTAGTGGCATAGTTTCTAGTTGTGGAGTTTCTAGTTGTGGAGTTTGAAGTTGTGGAATTTATATGTGTGGAGTTTTTAGTTGTGCAGTTTAATGTTGTCGAGTTTCTAGTTGCAGAGTTTCCAGTAGTGGAGTTTCTAGTTGTGCAGTTTTTAGTTGTGGAGTCTCTAGTTAATGAGTCTCTTGTTGTGGAATTTCAAGTTTTGGAGTTTCTAGTTGCGGAGTTTGTAGTTGCGGAGAGTCTGGTGGTGGAGTTTCTAGTTGTGGAATTTCTAGTTGCGGAGTTTCTAGCTGTGGAGTTTCTAGTTGCGGAGTCTCTAGATGTGAAGTCTCTAGTTGGGGAGTTTCTAGTTGTGGAGTTTCTAGTTCTGGAGTTTCTAGCTGCAGAGTTTCTAGTTGCGAAGTCTGTCGTTGCGGAGTCTCAAGTTGTAGAGTGTCTATTCGTGGAGTTTCTAGTTGTGGAGTTTTCCTGTTCTGGAGTCTCTAGTTGTGGAGTTTCTAGTTGCAGACTTTCTAGTTGCGGAGCCTGTCGTTGCGGAGTCTCAAGTTGTGGAGTGTCTAGTCGTGGAGTTTCTAGTAGCGAAGTTTTCTAGTTGTGGAGTTTCTAGTTGTGGAGTTTCTAGTTGCAGAGTTTCTAGTTGCGGAGTCTTTCATTGCGGAGTCTCAAGTTGTAGAGTGTCTAGTCGTGGAGTTTCTAGTTGCAGAGTTTTCTAGTTGAGAAGTCTCTAGTTGTGGAGTTTTTAGTTGCGAAGTGTCTAGTTATGGAGTTTCTAGTTGTAAAGTTTCTAGTCGTAGAGTTTCTAGTTGCGGAGTTTTCTAGTTGTGGAGTCACTAGTTGTGGAGTTTCTAGTTGTGGAGTTTCTTGTTGCGGAGTTTCTAGTTTAAGAGTTTCTAGTTGCGGACGTTCTAGCTGTGGAGTTTCTAATTGCAGAGTTTCTAGTTGCATAGTTTCTAGTTGTAGAGTTTCTAGTTGTGGAGTTTTAGTTGCGGAGTTTCTTGTTGTGGAGTCTCTAATTTTTGAGTTTCTGGTTGTCAAGTTTCTAGTTGTGGAGTTTGTAGTTGTAGAGTCTGTAGTTGTGGAGTTTCTAGTTGTGGAGTTCCAAGTTATGGAGTCTCGAGTTGTGGAGTTTCTAGTTGCGGAGTTTCTAAATGTGGAGTTTCTAGTTGTGGAGTTTGTAGTTGTGGAGTATCTAGTTGCGGTGTTTGAAGTTGTGGAGTTTGTAGTTGGAGTTTCTAGGTGTGGAGTTTCTAGTTGTTGAGTTTCTGGTGGCCGTGTTTCTAGTTGCGAAGTCTCAAGTTGTGCAGTCTCTAGTTGTGGAGTTTCTAGTTGTGGAGTTTCAAGTTGTGGAGTTTCTTGTTGTAGAGTTTCTAGTTTTTAAGTTTCTAGTTGTGGATTTTCTAGTTGCGGAGTTTCTAGTTGCGGAGTTTCAAGTTGTGTAGTTTCCAGTTGGGGAGTTTCTACTTAAGTTTATAGTTGTGGATTTTCTTGTTGCAGAGTTTCGAGTTGCAGAGTTTCAAGTTGTGGAGTTTCTAGTTGCGGAGTCTCCTGTTGTGGAGTTTCTAGTTGCGGAGTTTCTAGCTGTGGAGTTTCTAGTTGCGGAGTCTCTAGTTGTGCAGTCTCTAGTTGTGGAGTTTCTAGTTGCGGAGTTTCTAGTTGTGGAGTTTCTAGTTCTGGAGACTCTAGTTGTGGAGTTTCTAGTTGTGGAGTTTCTAGCTTTTTAGTTTCAAGTTGGAAGTTTCTAGTTGCGGAGTTTCTAGTTGCGGAATCTGTCGTTGCGGAGTCTCAAGTTGTGGAGTGTCTAATCGTAGAGTTTCTAGTTGCGGAGTTTTCTTTTTGTGGAGTCTCCAGTTGTGGAATTTCTAGTTGTAGAGTTTCTAGTGGCGGAGTTTCTAGTTGCAGAGTGTCTGGTGGTGGAGTTTCTAGTTCTGGAGTTTCTAGTTGTGGAGTCTGTAGTTGTAGAATTTGTGCTTGTGGAGTATCTGGTTGTGGTGTTTCAAGTTGTGGAGTTTCTAGTTGTAAAGTTTCTAGTTGTTGAGTTTCTAGTGGCCGAGTTTCTAGTTGCAAAGTCTCAAGTTGTGGAGTTTGTAGTTGTGGAGTTTCTAGTTGTGGAGTTTCTAGTTGCGGAGTTTCTAGTTGCGGAGTTTCTAGCTGTGGAGTTTTTAGTTGCACAGTCTCTAGTTGGCAGTCTCTAGTTGTGGAGTTTCTAGTTGTGGAGTTTCTAGCTGTGGAGTTTCTACTTGCGTAGTTTCTAGTTGCAGAGTTTCTAGTTGCGGAGTTTCTAGTTGTGTAGTTTCTAGTTGGGGAGTTTCTACTTGAGTTTATAGTTGTGGATTTTCTTGTTGCAGAGTTTAGAGTTGCAGAGTTTCAAGTTGTGGAGTATGTCGTTGCAGAGTCTCAAGTTGTGGAGTGTCTAGTCGTGGAGTTTCTAGTTTCGGAGTTTTCTAGTTGTGGAGTTTCTAATTGTGGAGTTTCAAGTTGTGCAGTTTCTTGTTGTAGAGTTTCTAGTTCTGAAGTTTCTAGTTGTGGATTTTCTAGTTGCGGAGTTTCTAGTTGCGGAGTTTCAAGTTGTGTAGTTTCTAGTTGGAGAGTTTCTAGTTGCGGAGTCTCTAGTTGTGGAGTTTCTAGTTGCGGAGTTTCTAGCTGTGGAGTTTCTAGTTGCGGAGTCTCTAGTTGTGCAGTCTCTAGTTGTGGAGTTTCTCCTTGTGGAGTTTCTAGTTGTGGAGTTTCTAGTTGTAGAGACTCTAGTTGTGGAGTTTCTAATTGTGGAGTTTCTAGCTTTTTTAGGTTCTAGTTGCGGAGTTTCTAGTTGCGGAGTTTCTAGTTGCGGAGTTTCTAGTTGCAAGTTTCTAGCTGTGGAGTTTATAGTGGCGGAGTTTCTAGTTGCAGAGTTTCTAGTTGTGGAATCTGTCGTTGCGGAGTCTCAAGTGGTGAAGTGTCTAGTCGTGAAGATTCTAGTTGTGGAGTTTTCTTTTTGTGGAGTCTCCAGTTGTGGAATTTCTAGTTGTAGAGTCTGTAGTTGTGGAGTATCTGGTTGTGGTGTTTCAAGTTGTCGAGTTTCTAGTTGTGGAGTTTCTAGTTGCGGAGTTTCTAGTTGTTGAGTTTCTAGTTGACGAGTTTCAAGTTGCAAAGTCTCAAGTTCTGGAGTTTCTAGTTGTGGAGGTTCTAGTTGTGGAGTTTCTAGTTTCGGAGTTTCTCGCTGTGGAGTTTCTAGTTTCAGAGTCTCTAGTTGGTAGTCTCTAGTTGTGGAGTTTCTAGTTGCGGAGTTTCTAGTTGGGGAGTTTCTAGTTGTGGAGACTCTAGTTGTGGAGTTTCTAGCTTTGGAGTTTCTAGTTGCGGAGCTTACTAGTTGCAGAGTTTCTAGTTGCAAGTTTCTAGCTGTGGAGTTTATAGTGGCGGAGTTTCTGGTTGCAGAGTTTCTAGTTGCGGAGTCTGTCGTTGCGGAGTCTCAAGTTGTGGAGTGTCTAGTCGTGGAGTTTCTAGTTGTGGAGTTTTCTAGTTGGGGAGTTTCTTGTTGTAGAGTTTCTAGTTTTAAATTTCTAGTTGTGGATTTTCTAATTGCAGAGTTTCTAGTTGCGGAGTTTCTAGTTGTATGGTTTCTAGTTGGGGAGTTTCTACTTGAGTTTATAGTTGTGGATTTTCTTCTTGCAGAGTTTAGAGTTGCAGAGTTTCAAGTTGTGGAGTATGTCGTTCCAGAGTCTCAAGTTGTGGAGTGTCCAGTCGTGAAGTTTCAGGTTTCGGAGTTTTCTAGTTGTGGAGTTTCTAGTTGTGGAGTTTCAAGTTGTGGAGTTTCTTGTTGTAGAGTTTCTAGTTTTGAAGTTTGTAGTTGTGGATTTTCTAGTTGCGGAGTTTCAAGTTGTGTAGTTTCTAGCTAGGGAGTTTCTACTTCAGTTTATAGTTGTGGATTTTCTTGTTGCAGAGTTTCGAGTTGCAGAGTTTCAAGTTGTGGAGCTTCTAGTTGCGGAGTCTCCAGTTGTGGAGTTTCTAGTTGCGGAGTTTCTAGCTGTGGAGTTTCTAGTTGCGGAGTCTCTAGTTGTGCAGTCTTTAGTTGTGGAGTTTCTCGTTGTGGAGTTTCTAGTTGTGGAGTTTCTAGTTGTAGAGACTCTAGTTGTGGAGTTTCTACTTGTGGAGTTTCTAGCTTTTTAGTTTCTAGTTGCGGAGTTTCTAGTTGCGGAGTTTCTAGTTGCAAGTTTCTAGCTGTGGAGTTTTTAGTGGCGGAGTTTCTAGTTGCAGAGTTTCTAGTTGTGGAATCGGTCATTGTGGAGTCTCAAGTGGTGGAGTGTCTAGTCGTGGAGATTCTAGTTTCGGAGTTTTCTTTTTGTGGAGTCTCCAGTTGTGGAATTTCTAGTTGTAGAGTTTCTAGTTCTTGAGTTTCTAGTTGTGGAGTCTGTAGTTTTGGAGTATCTGGTTGTGGTGTTTCAAGTTGTGGAGTTTCTAGTTGTGGAGTTTCTAGTTGCGGAGTTTCTAGCTGTTGAGTTTCTAGTTGCCGAGTTTCTAGTTGCAAAGTCTCAAGTTGTGGAGTTTCTAGTTGTGGAGGTTCTAGTTGTGGAGTTTCTAGTTGCGGAGTTTCTAGCTGTGGAGTTTCTAGTTGCAGAGTCTCTAGTTGGCAGTTTCTAGCTGTGGAGTTTCTAGTTGCAGAGTTTCAGGTTGGGGAGTTTCTAGTTGTGGAGACTCTAGTTGTGGTGTTTCTAGCTGTGGAGTTTCTAGCTTTGGAGTTTCTAGTTGCGGTGTTTACTAGTGTCAGAGTATCTAGTTGCAAGTTTCTAGCTGTGGAGTTTATAGTGGCGGAGTTTCTGGTTGCAGAGTTTCTAGTTGCGGAGTCTGTCGTTGCGGAGTGTCTAGTCGTGGAGTTTCTAGTTGCGGAGTTTTCTAATTGGGGATTTTTTGTTGTAGAGTTTCTAGTTTTAAATTTCTAGTTGTGGATTTTCCAATTGCAGAGTTTCTAGTTGCGGAGTTTCTAGTTGTGTTGTTTCTAGTTTGGGAGTTTCTACTTAAGTTTATAGTAGTGGATTTTCTTGTTGCCGAGTTTCGAGTTGCAGAGTTACAAGTTGTGGAGTATGTCGTTGCAAAGTCTCAAGTTGTGGAATGTCTAGTCGTGGAGTTCCTAGTTTCGGAGTTTTCTAGTTGTGGAAATTCTAGTTGTGGAGTTTCTGACTGTGGAGTTTCTAGTTGCAGAGTCTCTAGTTGTGCAGTCTCTAGTTGTGGAGTTTCTAGTTGTGGAGTTTATAGTTGTGGAGACTCTAGCTGTGGAGTTTCTAGTTGCGGAGTTTCTAGTTGCAGAGTTTCTAGTTGCGGAGCCTGTCGTTGCGGAGTCTCAAGTTGTGGAGTGTCTAGTCGTGGAGTTTCTAGCTGCGGAGTTTTCTAGTTGTGGAGTCTCTAGTTGTGGAGTTTCTAGTTGTGGAGTTTCTAGTTGTGGAGTTTCTAGTTGCAGAGTTTCTAGTTGCGGAGTCTTTCGTTGCGGAGTCTCAAGTTGTAGAGTGTCTAGTGGTGGAGTTTCTAGTTGCAGAATTTTCTAATTGTGGAGCCTCTAGTTGTGGAGTTTCTAGTTGCGAGGTGTCTAGTTATGGAGTTTCTAGTTGTAAAGTTTCTAGTTGTGGAGTTTCTAGTTGCGGAGTTTCTAGCTGTTGAGTTTCTAGTGGCGAAGTCTCTAGATGTGCAGTCTCAAGTTGTGGAGTCACTTGCTGTGGAGTTCCTAGTTGTGGAGCTTCTAGTTGGGAAGTTTCTAGCTGTGGAGTTTCTAGTTGTGGAGTTTCTAGTTGCAGAGTTTCTAGTTGCGGACGTTCTAGCTGTGGAGTTTCTAGTTCGAGAGTTTCTAGTTGCGGGCGCTCTAGCTGTGCAGTTTCTAGTTGCAGAGTTTCTAGTGGCGTAGTTTCTAGTTGTGGTGTTTCAAGTTGTGGAGTTTCTAGTTGTGGAGTTTCTAGTTGCGGAGTTTCTAGCTGTTGAGTTTCTAGTTACCGAGTTTCTAGTTGCAAAGTCTCAAGTTGTGGAGTTTCTAGTTGTGGAGGTTCTAGTTGTGGAGTTTCTAGTTGCGGAGTTTCTAGCTGTGGAGTTTCTAGTTGCAGAGTCTCTAGTTGGCAGTCTCTAGTTGTGGAGTTTCTAGTTGCGGAGTTTCTAGTTGGGGAGTTTCTATTTGTGGAGACTCTAGTTGTGGAGTTTCTAGTTGTGGAGTTTCTAGCTTTAAAGTTTCTAGTTGCGGTGTTTACTAGTGGCAGAGTATCTAGTTGCAAGTTTCTAGCTGTGGAGTTTATAGTGGCGGAGTTTCTGGTTGCAGAGATTCTAGTTGCGGAGTCTGTCGTTGCGGAGTCTCAAGTTGTGGAGTGTCTAGTCGTGGAGTTTCTAGTTGCGGAGTTTTCTAATTGGGGAGTTTCTTGTTGTAGAGTTTCTAGTTTTAAATTTCTAGTTGTGGATTTTCTAATTGCAGAGTTTCTAGTTGCGGAGTTTCTAGTTGTGTTGTTTCTAGTTGGGGAGTTTCTACTTAAGTTTATAGTTGTGGATTTTCTTGTTGCCGAGTTTCGAGTTGCAGAGTTTCAAGTTGTGGAGTATGTCGTTGCAGAGTCTCAAGTTGTGGAATGTCTAGTCGTGGAGTTTCTAGTTTCGGAGTTTTCTAGCTGTGGAAATTCTAGTTGTGGAGTTTCTAGTTGCGGAGTTTCTGACTGTGGAGTTTCTAGTTGCAGAGTCTCTAGTTGTGCAGTCTCTAGTTGTGGAGTTTCTAGTTGTGGAGTTTATAGTTGTGGAGACTCTAGTTGTGGAGTTTCTAGTTACGGAGTTTCTAGTTGCAGAGTTTCTAGTTGTGGAGTTTCCAGTTGTGGAGTTTCTAGTTGGCAGTCTCTAGTTGTGGAGTTTCTAGTTGTGGAGTTTCTAGCTGTGGAGTTTCTACTTGCGTAGTTTCTAGTTGCAGAGTTTCTAGTTGCGGAGTTTCTAGTTGTGTAGTTTCTAGTTGGGGAGATTCTACTTGAGTTTATAGTTGTGGATTTTCTTGTTGCAGAGTTTAGAGTTGCAGAGTTTCAAGTTGTGGAGTATGTCGTTGCAGAGTCTCAAGTTGTGGAGTGTCTAGTCGTGGAGTTTCTAGTTTCGGAGTTTTCTAGTTGTGGAGTTTCTAATTGTGGAGTTTCAAGTTGTGCAGTTTCTTGTTGTAGAGTTTCTAGTTTTGAAGTTTCTAGTTGTGGTTTTTCTAGTTGCGGAGTTTCTAGTTGTGGATTTTCTAGTTGCGGAGTTTCAAGTTGTGTAGTTTCTAGCTAGGGAGTTTCTACTTCAGTTTATAGTTGTGGATTTTCTTGTTGCAGAGTTTCGAGTTGCAGAGTTTCAAGTTGTGGAGCTTCTAGTTGCGGAGTCTCCAGCTGTGGAGTTTCTAGTTGCGGAGTTTCTAGCTGTGGAGTTTCTAGTTGCGGAGTCTCTAGTTGTGCAGTCTTTAGTTGTGGAGTTTCTCGTTGTGGAGTTTCTAGTTGTGGAGTTTCTAGTTGTAGAGACTCTAGTTGTGGAGTTTCTAGTTGTGGAGTTTCTAGCTTTTTAGTTTCTAGTTGCGGAGTTTCTAGTTGCGGAGTTTCTAGTTGCAAGTTTCTAGCTGTGGAGTTTTTAGTGGCGGAGTTTCTAGTTGCAGAGTTTCCAGTTGTGGAATCGGTCATTGTGGAGTCTCAAGTGGTGGAGTGTCTAGTCGTGGAGATTCTAGTTTCGGAGTTTTCTTTTTGTGGAGTCTCCAGTTGTGGAATTTCTAGTTGTAGAGTTTCTAGTTCTTGAGTTTCTAGTTGTGGAGTCTGTAGTTTTGGAGTATCTGGTTGTGGTGTTTCAAGTTGTGGAGTTTCTAGTTGTGGAGTTTCTAGTTGCGGAGTTTCTAGCTGTTGAGTTTCTAGTTGCCGAGTTTCTAGTTGCAAAGTCTCAAGTTGTGGAGTTTCTAGTTGTGGAGGTTCTAGTTGTGGAGTTTCTAGTTGCGGAGTTTCTAGCTGTGGAGTTTCTAGTTGCAGAGTCTCTAGTTGGCAGTTTCTAGCTGTGGAGTTTCTAGTTGCGGAGTTTCAGGTTGGGGAGTTTCTAGTTGTGGATACTCTAGTTGTGGAGTTTCTAGCTGTGGAGTTTCTAGCTTTGGAGTTTCTAGTTGCGGTGTTTACTAGTGTCAGAGTATCTAGTTGCAAGTTTCTAGCTGTGGAGTTTATAGTGGCGGAGTTTCTGGTTGCAGAGTTTCTAGTTGCGGAGTCTGTCGTTGCGGAGTGTCTAGTCGTGGAGTTTCTAGTTGCGGAGTTTTCTAATTGGGGAGTTTTTTGTTGTAGAGTTTCTAGTTTTAAATTTCTAGTTGTGGATTTTCCAATTGCAGAGTTTCTAGTTGCGGAGTTTCTAGTTGTGTTGTTTCTAGTTTGGGAGTTTCTACTTAAGTTTATAGTAGTGGATTTTCTTGTTGCCGAGTTTCGAGTTGCAGAGTTACAAGTTGTGGAGTATGTCGTTGCAGAGTCTCAAGTTGTGGAATGTCTAGTCGTGGAGTTCCTAGTTTTGGAGTTTTCTAGTTGTGGAAATTCTAGTTGTGGAGTTTCTGACTGTGGAGTTTCTAGTTGCAGAGTCTCTAGTTGTGCAGTCTCTAGTTGTGGAGTTTCTAGTTGTGGAGTTTATAGTTGTGGAGACTCTAGTTGTGGAGTTTCTAGTTGCGGAGTTTCTAGTTGCAGAGTTTCTAGTTGCAAGTTTCTAGCTGTGGAGTTTCTAGTTGCGGAGTTTCTAGTTGCAGAGTTTCTAGTTGCGGAGCCTGTCGTTGCGGAGTCTCAAGTTGTGGAGTGTCTAGTCGTGGAGTTTCTAGCTGCGGAGTTTTCTAGTTGTGGAGTCTCTAGTTGTGGAGTTTCTAGTTGTGGAGTTTCTAGTTGTGGAGTTTCTAGTTGCAGAGTTTCTAGTTGCGGAGTCTTTCGTTGCGGAGTCTCAAGTTGTAGAGTGTCTAGTGGTGGAGTTTCTAGTTGCAGAATTTTCTAATTGTGAAGCCTCTAGTTGTGGAGTTTCTAGTTGCGAAGTGTCTAGTTATGGAGTTTCTAGTTGTAAAGTTTCTAGTTGTGGAGTTTCTAGTTGCGGAGTTTCTAGCTGTTGAGTTTCTAGTGGCGGAGTCTCTAGATGTGCAGTCTCAAGTTGTGGAGTCACTTGCTGTGGAGTTCCTAGTTGTGGAGCTTCTAGTTGGGAAGTTTCTAGCTGTGGAGTTTCTAGTTGCGGAGTTTCTAGTTTCTAGTTGCAGAGTTTCTAGTTGCGGACGTTCTAGCTGTGCAGTTTCTAGTTCCAGAGTTTCTAGTTGCGGGCGCTCTAGCTGTGCAGTTTCTAGTTGCAGAGTTTCTAGTGGCGTAGTTTCTAGTTGTGGTGTTTCAAGTTGTGGAGTTTCTAGTTGTGGAGTTTCTAGTTGCGGAGTTTCTAGCTGTTGAGTTTCTAGTTACCGAGTTTCTAGTTGCAAAGTCTCAAGTTGTGGAGTTTCTAGTTGTGGAGGTTCTAGTTGTGGAGTTTCTAGTTGCGGAGTTTCTAGCTGTGGAGTTTCTAGTTGCAGAGTCTCTAGTTGGCAGTCTCTAGTTGTGGAGTTTCTAGTTGCGGAGTTTCTAGTTGGGGAGTTTCTAGTTGTGGAGACTCTAGTTGTGGAGTTTCTAGTTGTGGAGTTTCTCGTTGTGGAGTTTCTAGTTGTGGAGTTTCTAGTTGTAGAGACTCTAGTTGTGGAGTTTCTACTTGTGGAGTTTCTAGCTTTTTAGTTTCTAGTTGCGGAGTTTCTAGTTGCGGAGTTTCTAGTTGCAAGTTTCTAGCTGTGGAGTTTTTAGTGGCGGAGTTTCTAGTTGCAGAGTTTCTAGTTGTGGAATCGGTCATTGTGGAGTCTCAAGTGGTGGAGTGTCTAGTCGTGGAGATTCTAGTTTCGGAGTTTTCTTTTTGTGGAGTCTCCAGTTGTGGAATTTCTAGTTGTAGAGTTTCTAGTTCTTGAGTTTCTAGTTGTGGAGTCTGTAGTTTTGGAGTATCTGGTTGTGGTGTTTCAAGTTGTGGAGTTTCTAGTTGTGGAGTTTCTAGTTGCGGAGTTTCTAGCTGTTGAGTTTCTAGTTGCCGAGTTTCTAGTTGCAAAGTCTCAAGTTGTGGAGTTTCTAGTTGTGGAGGTTCTAGTTGTGGAGTTTCTAGTTGCGGAGTTTCTAGCTGTGGAGTTTCTAGTTGCAGAGTCTCTAGTTGGCAGTTTCTAGCTGTGGAGTTTCTAGTTGCGGAGTTTCAGGTTGGGGAGTTTCTAGTTGTGGAGACTCTAGTTGTGGTGTTTCTAGCTGTGGAGTTTCTAGCTTTGGAGTTTCTAGTTGCGGTGTTTACTAGTGTCAGAGTATCTAGTTGCAAGTTTCTAGCTGTGGAGTTTATAGTGGCGGAGTTTCTGGTTGCAGAGTTTCTAGTTGCGGAGTCTGTCGTTGCGGAGTGTCTAGTCGTGGAGTTTCTAGTTGCGGAGTTTTCTAATTGGGGATTTTTTGTTGTAGAGTTTCTAGTTTTAAATTTCTAGTTGTGGATTTTCCAATTGCAGAGTTTCTAGTTGCGGAGTTTCTAGTTGTGTTGTTTCTAGTTTGGGAGTTTCTACTTAAGTTTATAGTAGTGGATTTTCTTGTTGCCGAGTTTCGAGTTGCAGAGTTACAAGTTGTGGAGTATGTCGTTGCAAAGTCTCAAGTTGTGGAATGTCTAGTCGTGGAGTTCCTAGTTTCGGAGTTTTCTAGTTGTGGAAATTCTAGTTGTGGAGTTTCTGACTGTGGAGTTTCTAGTTGCAGAGTCTCTAGTTGTGCAGTCTCTAGTTGTGGAGTTTCTAGTTGTGGAGTTTATAGTTGTGGAGACTCTAGCTGTGGAGTTTCTAGTTGCGGAGTTTCTAGTTGCAGAGTTTCTAGTTGCGGAGCCTGTCGTTGCGGAGTCTCAAGTTGTGGAGTGTCTAGTCGTGGAGTTTCTAGCTGCGGAGTTTTCTAGTTGTGGAGTCTCTAGTTGTGGAGTTTCTAGTTGTGGAGTTTCTAGTTGTGGAGTTTCTAGTTGCAGAGTTTCTAGTTGCGGAGTCTTTCGTTGCGGAGTCTCAAGTTGTAGAGTGTCTAGTGGTGGAGTTTCTAGTTGCAGAATTTTCTAATTGTGGAGCCTCTAGTTGTGGAGTTTCTAGTTGCGAGGTGTCTAGTTATGGAGTTTCTAGTTGTAAAGTTTCTAGTTGTGGAGTTTCTAGTTGCGGAGTTTCTAGCTGTTGAGTTTCTAGTGGCGAAGTCTCTAGATGTGCAGTCTCAAGTTGTGGAGTCACTTGCTGTGGAGTTCCTAGTTGTGGAGCTTCTAGTTGGGAAGTTTCTAGCTGTGGAGTTTCTAGTTGTGGAGTTTCTAGTTGCAGAGTTTCTAGTTGCGGACGTTCTAGCTGTGGAGTTTCTAGTTCGAGAGTTTCTAGTTGCGGGCGCTCTAGCTGTGCAGTTTCTAGTTGCAGAGTTTCTAGTGGCGTAGTTTCTAGTTGTGGTGTTTCAAGTTGTGGAGTTTCTAGTTGTGGAGTTTCTAGTTGCGGAGTTTCTAGCTGTTGAGTTTCTAGTTACCGAGTTTCTAGTTGCAAAGTCTCAAGTTGTGGAGTTTCTAGTTGTGGAGGTTCTAGTTGTGGAGTTTCTAGTTGCGGAGTTTCTAGCTGTGGAGTTTCTAGTTGCAGAGTCTCTAGTTGGCAGTCTCTAGTTGTGGAGTTTCTAGTTGCGGAGTTTCTAGTTGGGGAGTTTCTATTTGTGGAGACTCTAGTTGTGGAGTTTCTAGTTGTGGAGTTTCTAGCTTTAAAGTTTCTAGTTGCGGTGTTTACTAGTGGCAGAGTATCTAGTTGCAAGTTTCTAGCTGTGGAGTTTATAGTGGCGGAGTTTCTGGTTGCAGAGATTCTAGTTGCGGAGTCTGTCGTTGCGGAGTCTCAAGTTGTGGAGTGTCTAGTCGTGGAGTTTCTAGTTGCGGAGTTTTCTAATTGGGGAGTTTCTTGTTGTAGAGTTTCTAGTTTTAAATTTCTAGTTGTGGATTTTCTAATTGCAGAGTTTCTAGTTGCGGAGTTTCTAGTTGTGTTGTTTCTAGTTGGGGAGTTTCTACTTAAGTTTATAGTTGTGGATTTTCTTGTTGCCGAGTTTCGAGTTGCAGAGTTTCAAGTTGTGGAGTATGTCGTTGCAGAGTCTCAAGTTGTGGAATGTCTAGTCGTGGAGTTTCTAGTTTCGGAGTTTTCTAGCTGTGGAAATTCTAGTTGTGGAGTTTCTAGTTGCGGAGTTTCTGACTGTGGAGTTTCTAGTTGCAGAGTCTCTAGTTGTGCAGTCTCTAGTTGTGGAGTTTCTAGTTGTGGAGTTTATAGTTGTGGAGACTCTAGTTGTGGAGTTTCTAGTTACGGAGTTTCTAGTTGCAGAGTTTCTAGTTGTGGAGTTTCCAGTTGTGGAGTTTCTAGTTGGCAGTCTCTAGTTGTGGAGTTTCTAGTTGTGGAGTTTCTAGCTGTGGAGTTTCTACTTGCGTAGTTTCTAGTTGCAGAGTTTCTAGTTGCGGAGTTTCTAGTTGTGTAGTTTCTAGTTGGGGAGATTCTACTTGAGTTTATAGTTGTGGATTTTCTTGTTGCAGAGTTTAGAGTTGCAGAGTTTCAAGTTGTGGAGTATGTCGTTGCAGAGTCTCAAGTTGTGGAGTGTCTAGTCGTGGAGTTTCTAGTTTCGGAGTTTTCTAGTTGTGGAGTTTCTAATTGTGGAGTTTCAAGTTGTGCAGTTTTTTGTTGTAGAGTTTCTAGTTTTGAAGTTTCTAGTTGTGGTTTTTCTAGTTGCGGAGTTTCTAGTTGTGGATTTTCTAGTTGCGGAGTTTCAAGTTGTGTAGTTTCTAGCTAGGGAGTTTCTACTTCAGTTTATAGTTGTGGATTTTCTTGTTGCAGAGTTTCGAGTTGCAGAGTTTCAAGTTGTGGAGCTTCTAGTTGCGGAGTCTCCAGCTGTGGAGTTTCTAGTTGCGGAGTTTCTAGCTGTGGAGTTTCTAGTTGCGGAGTCTCTAGTTGTGCAGTCTTTAGTTGTGGAGTTTCTCGTTGTGGAGTTTCTAGTTGTGGAGTTTCTAGTTGTAGAGACTCTAGTTGTGGAGTTTCTAGTTGTGGAGTTTCTAGCTTTTTAGTTTCTAGTTGCGGAGTTTCTAGTTGCGGAGTTTCTAGTTGCAAGTTTCTAGCTGTGGAGTTTTTAGTGGCGGAGTTTCTAGTTGCAGAGTTTCCAGTTGTGGAATCGGTCATTGTGGAGTCTCAAGTGGTGGAGTGTCTAGTCGTGGAGATTCTAGTTTCGGAGTTTTCTTTTTGTGGAGTCTCCAGTTGTGGAATTTCTAGTTGTAGAGTTTCTAGTTCTTGAGTTTCTAGTTGTGGAGTCTGTAGTTTTGGAGTATCTGGTTGTGGTGTTTCAAGTTGTGGAGTTTCTAGTTGTGGAGTTTCTAGTTGCGGAGTTTCTAGCTGTTGAGTTTCTAGTTGCCGAGTTTCTAGTTGCAAAGTCTCAAGTTGTGGAGTTTCTAGTTGTGGAGGTTCTAGTTGTGGAGTTTCTAGTTGCGGAGTTTCTAGCTGTGGAGTTTCTAGTTGCAGAGTCTCTAGTTGGCAGTTTCTAGCTGTGGAGTTTCTAGTTGCGGAGTTTCAGGTTGGGGAGTTTCTAGTTGTGGATACTCTAGTTGTGGAGTTTCTAGCTGTGGAGTTTCTAGCTTTGGAGTTTCTAGTTGCGGTGTTTACTAGTGTCAGAGTATCTAGTTGCAAGTTTCTAGCTGTGGAGTTTATAGTGGCGGAGTTTCTGGTTGCAGAGTTTCTAGTTGCGGAGTCTGTCGTTGCGGAGTGTCTAGTCGTGGAGTTTCTAGTTGCGGAGTTTTCTAATTGGGGAGTTTTTTGTTGTAGAGTTTCTAGTTTTAAATTTCTAGTTGTGGATTTTCCAATTGCAGAGTTTCTAGTTGCGGAGTTTCTAGTTGTGTTGTTTCTAGTTTGGGAGTTTCTACTTAAGTTTATAGTAGTGGATTTTCTTGTTGCCGAGTTTCGAGTTGCAGAGTTACAAGTTGTGGAGTATGTCGTTGCAGAGTCTCAAGTTGTGGAATGTCTAGTCGTGGAGTTCCTAGTTTTGGAGTTTTCTAGTTGTGGAAATTCTAGTTGTGGAGTTTCTGACTGTGGAGTTTCTAGTTGCAGAGTCTCTAGTTGTGCAGTCTCTAGTTGTGGAGTTTCTAGTTGTGGAGTTTATAGTTGTGGAGACTCTAGTTGTGGAGTTTCTAGTTGCGGAGTTTCTAGTTGCAGAGTTTCTAGTTGCAAGTTTCTAGCTGTGGAGTTTCTAGTTGCGGAGTTTCTAGTTGCAGAGTTTCTAGTTGCGGAGCCTGTCGTTGCGGAGTCTCAAGTTGTGGAGTGTCTAGTCGTGGAGTTTCTAGCTGCGGAGTTTTCTAGTTGTGGAGTCTCTAGTTGTGGAGTTTCTAGTTGTGGAGTTTCTAGTTGTGGAGTTTCTAGTTGCAGAGTTTCTAGTTGCGGAGTCTTTCGTTGCGGAGTCTCAAGTTGTAGAGTGTCTAGTGGTGGAGTTTCTAGTTGCAGAATTTTCTAATTGTGAAGCCTCTAGTTGTGGAGTTTCTAGTTGCGAAGTGTCTAGTTATGGAGTTTCTAGTTGTAAAGTTTCTAGTTGTGGAGTTTCTAGTTGCGGAGTTTCTAGCTGTTGAGTTTCTAGTGGCGGAGTCTCTAGATGTGCAGTCTCAAGTTGTGGAGTCACTTGCTGTGGAGTTCCTAGTTGTGGAGCTTCTAGTTGGGAAGTTTCTAGCTGTGGAGTTTCTAGTTGCGGAGTTTCTAGTTTCTAGTTGCAGAGTTTCTAGTTGCGGACGTTCTAGCTGTGCAGTTTCTAGTTCCAGAGTTTCTAGTTGCGGGCGCTCTAGCTGTGCAGTTTCTAGTTGCAGAGTTTCTAGTGGCGTAGTTTCTAGTTGTGGTGTTTCAAGTTGTGGAGTTTCTAGTTGTGGAGTTTCTAGTTGCGGAGTTTCTAGCTGTTGAGTTTCTAGTTACCGAGTTTCTAGTTGCAAAGTCTCAAGTTGTGGAGTTTCTAGTTGTGGAGGTTCTAGTTGTGGAGTTTCTAGTTGCGGAGTTTCTAGCTGTGGAGTTTCTAGTTGCAGAGTCTCTAGTTGGCAGTCTCTAGTTGTGGAGTTTCTAGTTGCGGAGTTTCTAGTTGGGGAGTTTCTAGTTGTGGAGACTCTAGTTGTGGAGTTTCTAGTTGTGGAGTTTCTAGCTTTAAAGTTTCTAGTTGCGGTGTTTACTAGTTGCAGAGTATCTAGTTGCAAGTTTCTAGCTGTGGAGTTTATAGTGGCGGAGTTTCTGGTTGCAGAGATTCTAGTTGCGGAGTCTGTCGTTGCGGAGTCTCAAGTTGTGGAGTGTCTAGTCGTGGAGTTTCTAGTTGCGGAGTTTTCTAATTGGGGAGTTTCTTGTTGTAGAGTTTCTAGTTTTAAATTTCTAGTTGTGGATTTTCTAATTGCAGAGTTTCTAGTTGCGGAGTTTCTAGTTGTGTTGTTTCTAGTTGGGGAGTTTCTACTTAAGTTTATAGTTGTGGATTTTCTTGTTGCCGAGTTTCGAGTTGCATAGTTTCAAGTTGTGGAGTATGTCGTTGCAGAGTCTCAAGTTGTGGAATGTCTAGTCGTGGAGTTTCTAGTTTCGGAGTTTTCTAGCTGTGGAAATTCTAGTTGTGGAGTTTCTAGTTGCGGAGTTTCTGACTGTGGAGTTTCTAGTTGCAGAGTCTCTAGTTGTGCAGTCTCTAGTTGTGGAGATTCTAGTTGTGGAGTTTATAGTTGTGGAGACTCTAGTTGTGGAGTTTCTAGTTACGGAGTTTCTAGTTGCAGAGTTTCTAGTTGTGGAGTTTCCAGTTGTGGAGTTTTTAGTTGCGAAGTGTCTAGTTGTGGAGTTTCTAGTTGTGGAGTTTCTAGCTGTGGAGTTTCTACTTGCGTAGTTTCTAGTTGCAGAGTTTCTAGTTGCGGAGTTTCTAGTTGTGGAGTATGTCGTTGCAGAGTCTCAAGTTGTGGAGTGTCTAGTCGTGGAGTTTCTAGTTTCGGAGTTTTCTAGTTGTGGAGTTTCTAATTGTGGAGTTTCAAGTTGTGCAGTTTCTTGTTGTAGAGTTTCTAGTTTTGAAGTTTCTAGTTGTGGATATTCTAGTTGCGGAGTTTCTAGTTGCGCAGTTTCAAGTTGTGTAGTTTCTAGTTGGGGAGTTTCTACTTGAGTTTATAGTTGTGGATTTTCTTGTTGCAGAGTTTCGAGTTGCAGAGTTTCATGTTGTGGAGTTTCTAGTTGCGGAGTCTCTAGTTGTGGAGTTTCTAGTTGCGGAGTTTCTAGCTGTGGAGTTTCTAGTTGCGGAGTCTCTAGTTGTGCAGTCTCTAGTTGTGGAGTTTCTCGTTGTGGAGTTTCTAGTTGTGGAGTTTCTAGTTGTAGAGACTCTAGTTGTGGAGTTTCTAATTGTGGAGTTTCTAGCTTTTTTAAGTTCTAGTAGCGGAGTTTCTAGTTGCGGAGTTTCTAGTTGCAAGTTTCTAGCTGTGGAGTTTATAGTGGCGGAGTTTCTAGTTGCAGAGTTTCTAGTTGTGGAATCTGTCGTTGCGGAGTCTCAAGTGGTGAAGTGTCTAGTCGTGAAGATTCTAGTTGTGGAGTTTTCTTTTTGTGGAGTCTCCAGTTGTGGAATTTCTAGTTGTAGAGTCTGTAGTTGCGGAGTTTCTAGTTGCAAGTTTCTAGCTGTGGAGTTTTTAGTGGCGGAGTTTCTAGTTGCAGAGTTTCCAGTTGTGGAATCGGTCATTGTGGAGTCTCAAGTGGTGGAGTGTCTAGTCGTGGAGATTCTAGTTTCGGAGTTTTCTTTTTGTGGAGTCTCCAGTTGTGGAATTTCTAGTTGTAGAGTTTCTAGTTCTTGAGTTTCTAGTTGTGGAGTCTGTAGTTTTGGAGTATCTGGTTGTGGTGTTTCAAGTTGTGGAGTTTCTAGTTGTGGAGTTTCTAGTTGCGGAGTTTCTAGCTGTTGAGTTTCTAGTTGCCGAGTTTCTAGTTGCAAAGTCTCAAGTTGTGGAGTTTCTAGTTGTGGAGGTTCTAGTTGTGGAGTTTCTAGTTGCGGAGTTTCTAGCTGTGGAGTTTCTAGTTGCAGAGTCTCTAGTTGGCAGTTTCTAGCTGTGGAGTTTCTAGTTGCGGAGTTTCAGGTTGGGGAGTTTCTAGTTGTGGATACTCTAGTTGTGGAGTTTCTAGCTGTGGAGTTTCTAGCTTTGGAGTTTCTAGTTGCGGTGTTTACTAGTGTCAGAGTATCTAGTTGCAAGTTTCTAGCTGTGGAGTTTATAGTGGCGGAGTTTCTGGTTGCAGAGTTTCTAGTTGCGGAGTCTGTCGTTGCGGAGTGTCTAGTCGTGGAGTTTCTAGTTGCGGAGTTTTCTAATTGGGGAGTTTTTTGTTGTAGAGTTTCTAGTTTTAAATTTCTAGTTGTGGATTTTCCAATTGCAGAGTTTCTAGTTGCGGAGTTTCTAGTTGTGTTGTTTCTAGTTTGGGAGTTTCTACTTAAGTTTATAGTAGTGGATTTTCTTGTTGCCGAGTTTCGAGTTGCAGAGTTACAAGTTGTGGAGTATGTCGTTGCAGAGTCTCAAGTTGTGGAATGTCTAGTCGTGGAGTTCCTAGTTTTGGAGTTTTCTAGTTGTGGAAATTCTAGTTGTGGAGTTTCTGACTGTGGAGTTTCTAGTTGCAGAGTCTCTAGTTGTGCAGTCTCTAGTTGTGGAGTTTCTAGTTGTGGAGTTTATAGTTGTGGAGACTCTAGTTGTGGAGTTTCTAGTTGCGGAGTTTCTAGTTGCAGAGTTTCTAGTTGCAAGTTTCTAGCTGTGGAGTTTCTAGTTGCGGAGTTTCTAGTTGCAGAGTTTCTAGTTGCGGAGCCTGTCGTTGCGGAGTCTCAAGTTGTGGAGTGTCTAGTCGTGGAGTTTCTAGCTGCGGAGTTTTCTAGTTGTGGAGTCTCTAGTTGTGGAGTTTCTAGTTGTGGAGTTTCTAGTTGTGGAGTTTCTAGTTGCAGAGTTTCTAGTTGCGGAGTCTTTCGTTGCGGAGTCTCAAGTTGTAGAGTGTCTAGTGGTGGAGTTTCTAGTTGCAGAATTTTCTAATTGTGAAGCCTCTAGTTGTGGAGTTTCTAGTTGCGAAGTGTCTAGTTGTGGAGTTTCTAGTTGCGGAGTTTCTAGCTGTTGAGTTTCTAGTGGCGGAGTCTCTAGATGTGCAGTCTCAAGTTGTGGAGTCACTTGCTGTGGAGTTCCTAGTTGTGGAGCTTCTAGTTGGGAAGTTTCTAGCTGTGGAGTTTCTAGTTGCGGAGTTTCTAGTTGCAGAGTTTCTAGTTGCGGACGTTCTAGCTGTGCAGTTTCTAGTTCCAGAGTTTCTAGTTGCGGGCGCTCTAGCTGTGCAGTTTCTAGTTGCAGAGTTTCTAGTGGCGTAGTTTCTAGTTGTGGTGTTTCAAGTTGTGGAGTTTCTAGTTGTGGAGTTTCTAGTTGCGGAGTTTCTAGCTGTTGAGTTTCTAGTTACCGAGTTTCTAGTTGCAAAGTCTCAAGTTGTGGAGTTTCTAGTTGTGGAGGTTCTAGTTGTGGAGTTTCTAGTTGCGGAGTTTCTAGCTGTGGAGTTTCTAGTTGCAGAGTCTCTAGTTGGCAGTCTCTAGTTGTGGAGTTTCTAGTTGCGGAGTTTCTAGTTGGGGAGTTTCTAGTTGTGGAGACTCTAGTTGTGGAGTTTCTAGTTGTGGAGTTTCTAGCTTTAAAGTTTCTAGTTGCGGTGTTTACTAGTTGCAGAGTATCTAGTTGCAAGTTTCTAGCTGTGGAGTTTATAGTGGCGGAGTTTCTGGTTGCAGAGATTCTAGTTGCGGAGTCTGTCGTTGCGGAGTCTCAAGTTGTGGAGTGTCTAGTCGTGGAGTTTCTAGTTGCGGAGTTTTCTAATTGGGGAGTTTCTTGTTGTAGAGTTTCTAGTTTTAAATTTCTAGTTGTGGATTTTCTAATTGCAGAGTTTCTAGTTGCGGAGTTTCTAGTTGTGTTGTTTCTAGTTGGGGAGTTTCTACTTAAGTTTATAGTTGTGGATTTTCTTGTTGCCGAGTTTCGAGTTGCAGAGTTTCAAGTTGTGGAGTATGTCGTTGCAGAGTCTCAAGTTGTGGAATGTCTAGTCGTGGAGTTTCTAGTTTCGGAGTTTTCTAGCTGTGGAAATTCTAGTTGTGGAGTTTCTAGTTGCGGAGTTTCTGACTGTGGAGTTTCTAGTTGCAGAGTCTCTAGTTGTGCAGTCTCTAGTTGTGGAGATTCTAGTTGTGGAGTTTATAGTTGTGGAGACTCTAGTTGTGGAGTTTCTAGTTACGGAGTTTCTAGTTGCAGAGTTTCTAGTTGTGGAGTTTCCAGTTGTGGAGTTTTTAGTTGCGAAGTGTCTAGTTGTGGAGTTTCTAGTTGTGGAGTTTCTAGCTGTGGAGTTTCTACTTGCGTAGTTTCTAGTTGCAGAGTTTCTAGTTGCGGAGTTTCTAGTTGTGGAGTATGTCGTTGCAGAGTCTCAAGTTGTGGAGTGTCTAGTCGTGGAGTTTCTAGTTTCGGAGTTTTCTAGTTGTGGAGTTTCTAATTGTGGAGTTTCAAGTTGTGCAGTTTCTTGTTGTAGAGTTTCTAGTTTTGAAGTTTCTAGTTGTGGATATTCTAGTTGCGGAGTTTCTAGTTGCGCAGTTTCAAGTTGTGTAGTTTCTAGTTGGGGAGTTTCTACTTGAGTTTATAGTTGTGGATTTTCTTGTTGCAGAGTTTCGAGTTGCAGAGTTTCATGTTGTGGAGTTTCTAGTTGCGGAGTCTCTAGTTGTGGAGTTTCTAGTTGCGGAGTTTCTAGCTGTGGAGTTTCTAGTTGCGGAGTCTCTAGTTGTGCAGTCTCTAGTTGTGGAGTTTCTCGTTGTGGAGTTTCTAGTTGTGGAGTTTCTAGTTGTAGAGACTCTAGTTGTGGAGTTTCTAATTGTGGAGTTTCTAGCTTTTTTAAGTTCTAGTAGCGGAGTTTCTAGTTGCGGAGTTTCTAGTTGCAAGTTTCTAGCTGTGGAGTTTATAGTGGCGGAGTTTCTAGTTGCAGAGTTTCTAGTTGTGGAATCTGTCGTTGCGGAGTCTCAAGTGGTGAAGTGTCTAGTCGTGAAGATTCTAGTTGTGGAGTTTTCTTTTTGTGGAGTCTCCAGTTGTGGAATTTCTAGTTGTAGAGTCTGTAGTTGTGGAGTATCTGGTTGTGGTGTTTCAAGTTGTCGAGTTTCTAGTTGTGGAGTTTCTAGTTGCGGAGTTTCTAGTTGTTGAGTTTCTAGTTGACGAGTTTCAAGTTGCAAAGTCTCAAGTTCTGGAGTTTCTAGTTGTGGAGGTTCTAGTTGTGGAGTTTCTAGTTTCGGAGTTTCTAGCTGTGGAGTTTCTAGTTTCAGAGTCTCTAGTTGGTAGTCTCTAGTTGTGGAGTTTCTAGTTGCGGAGTTTCTAGTTGGGGAGTTTCTAGTTGTGGAGACTCTAGTTGTGGAGTTTCTAGCTTTGGAGTTTCTAGTTGCGGAGTTTACTAGTTGCAGAGTTTCTAGTTGCAAGTTTCTAGCTGTGGAGTTTATAGTGGCGGAGTTTCTGGTTGCAGAGTTTCTAGTTGCGGAGTCTGTCGTTGCGGAGTCTCAAGTTGTGGAATGTCTAGTCGTGGAGTTTCTAGTTGCGGAGTTTTCTAGTTGGGGAGTTTCTTGTTGTAGAGTTTCTAGTTTTAAATTTCTAGTTGTGGATTTTCTAATTGCAGAGTTTCTAGTTTCGGAGTTTCTAGTTGTATGGTTTCTAGTTGGGGAGTTTCTACTTGAGTTTATAGTTGTGGATTTTCTTGTTGCAGAGTTTAGAGTTGCAGAGTTTCAAGTTGTGGAGTATGTCGTTCCAGAGTCTCAAGTTGTGGAGTGTCCAGTCGTGGAGTTTCAGGTTTCGGAGTTTTCTAGTTGTGGAGTTTCTAGTTGTGGAGTTTCAAGTTGTGGAGTTTCTTGTTGTAGAGTTTCTAGTTTTGAAGTTTGTAGTTGTGGATTTTCTAGTTGCGGAGTTTCTAGTTGCGGAGTTTCAAGTTGTGTAGTTTCTAGCTAGGGAGTTTCTACTTCAGTTTATAGTTGTGGATTTTCTTGTTGCAGAGTTTCGAGTTGCAGAGTTTCAAGTTGTGGAGTTTCTAGTTGCGGAGTCTCCAGTTGTGGAGTTTCTAGTTGCGGAGTTTCTAGCTGTGGAGTTTCTAGTTGCGGAGTCTCTAGTTGTGCAGTCTTTAGTTGTGGAGTTTCTCGTTGTGGAGTTTCTAGTTGTGGAGTTTCTAGTTGTAGAGACTCTAGTTGTGGAGTTTCTAATTGTGGAGTTTCTAGCTTTTTTAAGTTCTAGTTGCGGAGTTTCTAGTTGCAAGTTTCTAGCTGTGGAGTTTATAGTGGCGGAGTTTCTAGTTGCCGAGTTTCTAGTTGTGGAATCTGTCGCTGCGGAGTCTCAAGTGGTGAAGTGTCTAGTCGTGAAGATTCTAGTTGTGGAGTTTTCTTTTTGTGGAGTCTCCAGTTGTGGAATTTCTAGTTGTAGAGTCTGTAGTTGTGGAGTATCTGGTTGTGGTGTTTCAAGTTGTCGAGTTTCTAGTTGTGGAGTTTCTAGTTGCGGAGTTTCTAGCTGTTGAGTTTCTATTTGCCGAGTTTCTAGTTGCAAAGTCTCAAGTTGTGGAGTTTCTAGTTGTGGAGGTTCTAGTTGTGGAGTTTCTAGTTGCGGAGTTTCTAGCTGTGGAGTTTCTAGTTGCAGAGTCTCTAGTTGGCAGTTTCTAGCTGTGGAGTTTCTAGTTGCGGAGTTTCAGGTTGGGGAGTTTGTAGTTGTGGAGACTCTAGTTGTGGAGTTTCTAGCTGTGGAGTTTCTAGCTTTGGAGTTTCTAGTTGCGGTGTTTACTAGTGTCAGAGTATCTAGTTGCAAGTTTCTAGCTGTGGAGTTTATAGTGGCGGAGTTTCTGGTTGCAGAGTTTCTAGTTGCGGAGTCTGTCGTTGCGGAGTGTCTAGTCGCGGAGTTTCTAGATGCGGAGTTTTCTAATTGGGGAGTTTTTTGTTGTAGAGTTTCTAGTTTTAAATTTCTAGTTGTGGATTTTCCAATTGCAGAGTTTCTAGTTGCGGAGTTTCTAGTTGTGTTGTTTCTAGTTTGGGAGTTTCTACTTAAGTTTATAGTAGTGGATTTTTTGTTGCCGAGTTTCGAGTTGCAGAGTTACAAGTTGTGGAGTATGTCGTTGCAGAGTCTCAAGTTGTGGAATGTCTAGTCGTGGAGTTTCTAGTTTCGGAGTTTTCTAGTTGTGGAGTTTCTGACTGTGGAGTTTCTAGTTGCAGAGTCTCTAGTTGTGCAGTCTCTAGTTGTGGAGTTTCTAGTTGTGGAGTTTATAGTTGTGGAGACTCTAGTTGTGGAGTTTCTAGTTGCGGAGTTTCTAGTTGCAGAGTTTCTAGTTGCAAGTTTCTAGCTGTAGAGTTTCTAGTTGCGGAGATTCTAGTTGCAGAGTTTCTAGTTGCGGAGCCTGTCGTTGCGGAGTCTCAAGTTGTGGAGTGTCTAGTCGTGGAGTTTCTAGCTGCGGAGTTTTCTAGTTGTGGAGTTTCTAGTTGTGGAGTTTCTAGTTGTGGAGTTTCTAGTTGCAGAGTTTCTAGTTGCGGAGTCTTTCGTTGCGGAGTCTCAAGTTGTAGAGTGTCTAGTGGTGGAGTTTCTAGTTGCAGAATTTTCTAATTGTGGAGTCTCTAGTTGTGGAGTTTCTAGTTGCGAAGTGTCTAGTTATGGAGTTTCTAGTTGTAAAGTTTCTAGTTGTGGAGTTTCTAGTTGCGGAGTTTCTAGCTGTTGAGTTTCTAGTGGCGGAGTCTCTAGATGTGCAGTCTCTAGTTGTGGAGTCACTTGCTGTGGAGTTCCTAGTTGTGGAGCTTCTAGTTGGGAAGTTTCTAGCTGTGGAGTTTCTAGTTGCGGAGTTTCTAGTTGCAGAGTTTCTAGTTGCGGACGTTCTAGCTGTGGAGTTTCTAGCTCCAGAGTTTCTAGTTGCGGGCGCTCTAGCTGTGCAGTTTCTAGTTGCAGAGTTTCTAGTGGCGTAGTTTCTAGTTGTGGTGTTTCAAGTTGTGGAGTTTCTAGTTGTGGAGTTTCTAGTTCGGAGTTTCTAGCTGTTGAGTTTCTAGTTACCGAGTATCTAGTTGCAAAGTCTCAAGTTGTGGAGTTTCTAGTTGTGGAGGTTCTAGTTGTGGAGTTTCTAGTTGCGGAGTTTCTAGCTGTGGAGTTTCTAGTTGCAGAGTCTCTAGTTGGCAGTCTCTAGTTGTGGAGTTTCTAGTTGCGGAGTTTCTAGTTGGGGAGTTTCTAGTTGTGGAGACTCTAGTTGTGGAGTTTCTAGTTGTGGAGTTTCTAGCTTTAAAGTTTCTAGATGCGGTGTTTACTAGTGGCAGAGTATCTAGTTGCAAGTTTCTAGCTGTGGAGTTTATAGTGGCGGAGTTTCTGGTTGCAGAGATTCTAGTTGCGGAGTCTGTCGTTGCGGAGTCTCAAGTTGTGGAGTGTCTAGTCGTGGAGTTTCTAGTTGCGGAGTTTTCTAATTGGGGAGTTTCTTGTTGTAGAGTTTCTAGTTTTAAATTTCTAGTTGTGGATTTTCTAATTGCAGAGTTTCTAGTTGCGGAGTTTCTAGTTGTGTTGTTTCTAGTTGGGGAGTTTCTACTTAAGTTTATAGTTGTGGATTTTCTTGTTGCCGAGTTTCGAGTTGCAGAGTTTCAAGTTGTGGAGTATGTCGTTGCAGAGTCTCAAGTTGTGGAATGTCTAGTCGTGGAGTTTCTAGTTTCGGAGTTTTCTAGCTGCGGAAATTCTAGTTGTGGAGTTTCTAGTTGCGGAGTTTCTGACTGTGGAGTTTCTAGTTGCAGAGTCTCTAGTTGTGCAGTCTCTAGTTGTGGAGTTTCTAGTTGTGGAGTTTATAGTTGTGGAGACTCTAGTTGTGGAGTTTATAGTTACGGAGTTTCTAGTTGCAGAGTTTCTAGTTGTGGAGTTTCCAGTTGTGGAGTTTCTAGTTGGCAGTCTCTAGTTGTGGAGTTTCTAGCTGTGGAGTTTCTACTTGCGTAGTTTCTAGTTGCAGAGTTTCTAGTTGCGGAGTTTCTAGTTGTGTTGTTTCTAGTTGGGGAGTTTCTACTTAAGTTTATAGTTGTGGATTTTCTTGTTGCCGAGTTTCGAGTTGCAGAGTTTCAAGTTGTGGAGTATGTCGTTGCAGAGTCTCAAGTTGTGGAATGTCTAGTCGTGGAGTTTCTAGTTTCGGAGTTTTCTAGCTGTGGAAATTCTAGTTGTGGAGTTTCTAGTTGCGGAGTTTCTGACTGTGGAGTTTCTAGTTGCAGAGTCTCTAGTTGTGCAGTCTCTAGTTGTGGAGTTTCTAGTTGTGGAGTTTATAGTTGTGGAGACTCTAGTTGTGGAGTTTATAGTTACGGAGTTTCTAGTTGCAGAGTTTCTAGTTGTGGAGTTTGCAGTTGTGGAGTTTCTAGTTGGCAGTCTCTAGTTGTGGAGTTTCTAGCTGTGGAGTTTCTACTTGCGTAGTTTCTAGTTGCAGAGTTTCTAGTTGCGGAGTTTCTAGTTGTGTAGTTTCTAGTTGGGGAGTTTCTACTTGAGTTTATAGTTGTGGATTTTCTTGTTGCAGAGTTTAGAGCTGCAGAGTTTCAAGTTGTGGAGTATGTCGTTGCAGAGTCTCAAGTTGTGGAGTGTCTAGTCGTGGAGTTTCTAGTTTCGGAGTTTTCTAGTTGTGGAGTTTCTAATTGTGGAGTTTCAAGTTGTGCAGTTTCTTGTTGTGGAGTTTCTAGTTTTGAAGTTTCTAGTTGTGGATTTTCTAGTTGCGGAGTTTCTAGTTGCGGAGTTTCAAGTTGTGTAGTTTCTAGTTGGGGAGTTTCTACTTGAGTTTATAGTTGTGGATTTTCTTGTTGCAGAGTTTCGAGTTGCAGAGTTTCAAGTTGTGGAGTTTCTAGTTGCGGAGTCTAGTTGTGAAGTTTCTAGTTGCGGAGTTTCTAGCTGTGGAGTTTCTAGTTGCGGAGTCTCTAGTTGTGCAGTCTATAGTAGTGGAGTTTCTCGTTGTGGAGTTTCTAGTTGTGGAGTTTCTAGTTGTAGAGACTCTAGTTGTGGAGTTTCTAATTGTGGAGTTTCTAGCTTTTTTAAGTTCTAGTTGCGGAGTTTCTAGTTGCGGAGTTTCTAGTTGCAAGTTTCTAGCTGTGGAGTTTATAGTGGCGGAGTTTCTAGTTGCAGAGTTTCTAGTTGTGGAATCTGTCGTTGCGGAGTCTCAAGTGGTGAAGTGTCTAGTCGTGAAGATTCTAGTTGTGGAGTTTTCTTTTTGTGGAGTCTCCAGTTGTGGAATTTCTAGTTGTAGAGTCTGTAGTTGTGGAGTATCTGGTTGTGGTGTTTCAAGTTGTCGAGTTTCTATTTGTGGAGTTTCTAGTTGCGGAGTTTCTAGTTGTTGAGTTTCTAGTTGACGAGTTTCAAGTTGCAAAGTCTCAAGTTCTGAAGTTTCTAGTTGTGGAGGTTCTAGTTGTGGAGTTTCTAGTTTCGGAGTTTCTAGCTGTGGAGTTTCTAGTTTCAGAGTCTCTAGTTGGTAGTCTCTAGTTGTGGAGTTTCTAGTTGCGGAGTTTCTAGTTGGGGAGTTTCTAGTTGTGGAGACTCTAGTTGTGGAGTTTCTAGCTTTGGAGTTTCTAGTTGCGGAATTTACTGGTTGCAGAGTTTCTAGTTGCAAGTTTCTAGCTGTGGAGTTTATAGTGGCGGAGTTTCTGGTTGCAGAGTTTCTAGTTGCGGAGTCTGTCGTTGCGGAGTCTCAAGTTGTGGAGTGTCTAGTCGTGGAGTTTCTAGTTGCGGAGTTTTCTAGTGGGGGAGTTTCTTGTTGTAGAGTTTCTAGTTTTAAATTTCTAGTTGTGGATTTTCTAATTGCAGAGTTTCTAGTTGCGGAGTTTCTAGTTGTATGGTTTCTAGTTGGGGAGTTTCTACTTGAGTTTATAGTTGTGGATTTTCTTGTTGCAGAGTTTAGAGTTGCAGAGTTTCAAGTTGTGGAGTATGTCGTTCCAGAGTCTCAAGTTGTGGAGTGTCCAGTCGTGAAGTTTCAGGTTTCGGAGTTTTCTAGTTGTGGAGTTTCTAGTTGTGGAGTTTCAAGTTGTGGAGTTTCTTGTTGTAGAGTTTCTAGTTTTGAAGTTTGTAGTTGTGGATTTTCTAGTTGCGGAGTTTCAAGTTGTGTAGTTTCTAGCTAGGGAGTTTCTACTTCAGTTTATAGTTGTGGATTTTCTTGTTGCAGAGTTTCGAGTTGCAGAGTTTCAAGTTGCGGAGTTTCTAGTTGCGGAGTCTCCAGTTGTGGAGTTTCTAGTTGCGGAGTTTCTAGCTGTGGAGTTTCTAGTTGCGGAGTCTCTAGTTGTGCAGTCTTTAGTTGTGGAGTTTCTCATTGTGGAGTTTCTAGTTGTGGAGTTTCTAGTTGTAGAGACTCTAGTTGTGGAGTTTCTAGTTGTGGAGTTTCTAGCTTTTTAGTTTCTAGTTGCGGAGTTTCTAGTTGCGGAGTTTCTAGTTGCAAGTTTCTAGCTGTGGAGTTTTTAGTGGCGGAGTTTCTAGTTGCAGAGTTTCTAGTTGTGGAATCGGTCATTGTGGAGTCTCAAGTGGTGGAGTGTCTAGTCGTGGAGATTCTAGTTTCGGAGTTTTCTTTTTGTGGAGTCTCCAGTTGTGGAATTTCTAGTTGTAGAGTTTCTAGTTCTTGAGTTTCTAGTTGTGGAGTCTGTAGTTTTGGAGTATCTGGTTGTGGTGTTTCAAGTTGTGGAGTTTCTAGTTGTGGAGTTTCTAGTTGCGGAGTTTCTAGCTGTTGAGTTTCTAGTTGCCGAGTTTCTAGTTGCAAAGTCTCAAGTTGTGGAGTTTCTAGTTGTGAAGGTTCTAGTTGTGGAGTTTCTAGTTGCGGAGTTTCTAGCTGTGGAGTTTCTAGTTGCAGAGTCTCTAGTTGGCAGTTTCTAGCTGTGGAGTTTCTAGTTGCGGAGTTTCAGGTTGGGGAGTTTCTAGTTGTGGAGACTCTAGTTGTGGAGTTTCTAGCTGTGGAGTTTCTAGCTTTGGAGTTTCTAGTTGCGGTGTTTACTAGTGTCAGAGTATCTAGTTGCAAGTTTCTAGCTGTGGAGTTTATAGTGGCGGAGTTTCTGGTTGTAGAGTTTCTAGTTGCGGAGTCTGTCGTTGCGGAGTGTCTAGTCGAGGAGTTTCTAGTTGCGGAGTTTTCTAATTGGGGAGTTTTTTGTTGTAGAGTTTCTAGTTTTAAATTTCTAGTTGTGGATTTTCCAATTGCAGAGTTTCTAGTTGCGGAGTTTCTAGTTGTGTTGTTTCTAGTTTGGGAGTTTCTACTTAAGTTTATAGTAGTGGATTTTCTTGTTGCCGAGTTTCGAGTTGCAGAGTTACAAGTTTTGGAGTATGTCGTTGCAGAGTCTCAAGTTGTGGAATGTCTAGTCGTGCAGTTTCTAGTTTCGGAGTTTTCTAGTTGTGGAAATTCTAGTTGTGGAGTTTCTGACTGTGGAGTTTCTAGTTGCAGAGTCTCTAGTTGTGCAGTCTCTAGTTGTGGAGTTTCTAGTTGTGGAGTTTATAGTTGTGGAGACTCTAGTTGTGGAGTTTCTAGTTGCGGAGTTTCTAGTTGCAGAGTTTCTAGTTGCAAGTTTCTAGCTGTGGAGTTTCTAGTTGCGGAGTTTCTAGTTGCAGAGTTTCTAGTTGCGGAGCCTGTCGTTGCGGAGTCTCAAGTTGTGGAGTGTCTAGTCGTGGAGTTTCTAGCTGCGGAGTTTTCTAGTTGTGGAGTCTCTAGTTGTGGAGTTTCTAGTTGTGGAGTTTCTAGTTGTGGAGTTTCTAGTTGCAGAGTTTCTAGTTGCGGAGTCTTTCGTTGCGGAGTCTCAAGTTGTAGAGTGTCTAGTGGTGGAGTTTCTAGTTGCAGAATTTTCTAATTGTGGAGTCTCTAGTTGTGGAGTTTCTAGTTGCGAAGTGTCTAGTTATGGAGTTTCTAGTTGTAAAGTTTCTAGTTGTGGAGTTCCTAGTTGCGGAGTTTCTAGCTGTTTAGTTTCTAGTGGCGGAGTCTCTAGATGTGCAGTCTCTAGTTGTGGAGTCACTTGCTGTGGAGTTCCTAGTTGTGGAGCTTCTAGTTGGGAAGTTTCTAGCTGTGGAGTTTCTAGTCGTGGAGTTTCTAGTTGCAGAGTTTCTAGTTGCGGACGTTCTAGCTGTGGAGTTTCTAGTTCCAGAGTTTCTAGTGGCGTAGTTTCTAGTTGTGGTGTTTCAAGTTGTGGAGTTTCTAGTTGTGGAGTTTCTAGTTGCGGAGTTTCTAGCTGTTGAGTTTCTAGTTACCGAGTTTCTAGTTGCAAAGTCTCAAGTTGTGGAGTTTCTAGTTGTGGAGGTTCTAGTTGTGGAGTTTCTAGTTGCGGAGTTTCTAGCTGTGGAGTTTCTAGTTGCAGAGTCTCTAGTTGGCATTCTCTAGTTGTGGAGTTTCTAGTTGCGGAGTTTCTAGTTGGGGAGTTTCTAGTTGTGGAGACTCTAGTTGTGGAGTTTCTAGTTGTGGAGTTTCTAGCTTTAAAGTTTCTAGTTGCGGTGTTTACTAGTGGCAGAGTATCTAGTTGCAAGTTTCTAGCTGTGGAGTTTATAGTGGCGGAGTTTCTGGTTGCAGAGATTCTAGTTGCGGAGTCTGTCGTTGCGGAGTCTCAAGTTGTGGAGTGTCTAGTCGTGGAGTTTCTAGTTGCGGAGTTTTCTAATTGGGGAGTTTCTTGTTGTAGAGTTTCTAGTTTTAAATTTCTAGTTGTGGATTTTCTAATTGCAGAGTTTCTAGTTGCGGAGTTTCTAGTTGTGTTGTTTCTAGTTGGGGAGTTTCTACTTAAGTTTATAGTTGTGGATTTTCTTGTTGCCGAGTTTCGAGTTGCAGAGTTTCAAGTTGTGGAGTATGTCGTTGCAGAGTCTCAAGTTGTGGAATGTCTAGTTGCAAAGTTTCTAGTTGCGGACGTTCTAGCTGTGGAGTTTCTAGTTGCAGAGTTTCTAGTTGCGGGCGCTCTAGCTGTGCAGTTTCTAGTTGCAGAGTTTCTAGTGGCGTAGTTTCTAGTTGTGGAGTTTCTAGTTGTGGAGTTTTTAGTTGCGCAGTTTCTAGTTGTGGAGTTTCAAGTTGTGGAATTTATATGTGTGGAGTTTTCAGTTGTGGAGTTTAATGTTGTCGAGTTTCTAGTTGCAGAGTTTCCAGTAGTGGAGTTTCTAGTTGTGCAGTTTTTAGTTGTGGAGTCTCTAGTGTTTGAGTCTCTTGTTGTGGAATTTCAAGTTGTGGAGTTTCTAGGTGCGGAGTTTGTAGTTGCGGAGCGTCTGGTGGTGGAGTTTCTAGTTGTGGAGTTTCTAGTTGCAGAGTTTCTAGCTGTGGAGTTTCTAGTTGCGAAGTCTCTAGATGTGGAGTCTCTAGTTGTGGAGTTTCTAGTTGTGGAGTTTCTAGTTCTGGAGTTTCTAGTTGCAGAGTTTCTAGTTGCGAAGTCTGTCGTTTCGGAATCTCCAGTTGTAGAGTGTCTAGTCGTGGAGTTTCTGGTTGCGGAGTTTTCTAGTTGTGGGGTCTCTAGTTGTGGAGTTTCTAGTATCGAAGTGTCTAGTTATAGAGTTTCTAGTTGTAAAGTTTCTAGTTGTGGAGTTTCTAGTTGCGGAGTTTCTAGCTGTGGAGTTTCTAGCTGCGGAGTTTCTAGTTGATTGATGATATGTGGGGTTTAACGTCTCAAAACCACCATAAGATTATGAGAGACGCCGTAGTGAAGGGCTCCGGAAATTTTGACCACCTTGGGTTCTTTAACGTGCACCCAAATCTGAACACACCGGCCTACAACATTTCCGCCTCCATTGGAAATGCAGCCGCCGCTGGGATTCGAACCCACGACCTGCGGGTCAACTGCCGAGTACGTTAGCCACTTGACCACCGCAGCGGGGCAGTCTCTAGTTGGGCAGTCTCTAGTTGTGCAGTCTCTTGCTGTAGAGTTTCTAGCTGTGGAGCTTCTAGTTGGGAAGTTTCTAGCTTTGGAGTTTCTAGTTGCGGAGTTTCTAGTTGCAGAGTTTCTAGTTGCGGACGTTCTAGCTGTGGAGTTTCTAGTTGCAGAGTTTCTAGTTGCGGGCGCTCTAGCTGTGCAGTTTCTAGTTGCAGAGTTTTTAGTCGCGTAGTTTCTAGTTGTGGAGTTTCTAGTTGTGGAGTTTGAAGTTGTGGAATTTATATGTGTGGAGTTTTCAGTTGTGCAGTTTAATGTTGTCGAGTTTCTAGTTGCAGAGTTTCCAGTAGTGGAGTTTCTAGTTGTGCAGTTTTTAGTTGTGGAGTCTCTAGTTAATGAGTCTCTTGTTGTGGAATTTCAAAATTTGGAGTTTCTAGTTGCGGAGTTTGTAGTTGCGGAGCGTCTGGTGGTGGAGTTTCTAGTTGTGGAGTTTCTAGTTGCGGAGTTTCTAGCTGTGTAGTTTCTAGTTGGGGAGTTTCTACCTATGTTTATAGTTGTGGATTTTCTTGTTGCAGAGTCTCTAGTTGCGGGCGCTCTAGCTGTGCAGTTTCTAGTTGCAGACTTTCTAGTGGCGTAGTTTCTTGTTGTGGAGTTTCTAGTTGTGGAGTTTTTAGTTGCACAGTTTCTAGTTGTGGAGTTTCAAGTTGTGGAATTTATATGTGTGGAGTTTTTAGTTGTGGAGTTTAATGTTGTCGAGTTTCTAGATGCAGAGTTTCCAGTAGTGGAGTTTCTAGTTGTGCAGTTTTTAGTTATGGAGTCTCTAGTTGTTGAGTCTCTTGTTGTGGAATTTCAAGTTGTGGAGTTTCTAGTGGCGGAGTTTGTAGTTGCAGAGCGTCTGGTGGTGGAGTTTCTAGTTGTGGAGTTTCTAGTTGCGGAGTTTCTAGCTTTGGAGTTTCTATTTGCGGAGTCTCTAGATGTGAAGTCTCTAGTTGGGGAGTTTCTAGTTGTGGAGTTTCTAGTTCTGGAGTTTCTAGCTGCAGAGTTTCTAGTTGCGAAGTCTGTCGTTGCGGAGTCTCAAGTTGTAGAGTGTCTAGTCGTGGAGTTTCTAGTTGCGGAGTTTTCTAGTTGTGGAGTCTCTAGTTGTGGAGTTTCTAGTTGCAGAGTTTCTAGTTGCGGAGTCTTTCATTGCGGTGTCTCAAGTTGTAGAGTGTCTAGTCGTGGAGTTTCTAGTTGCAGAGTTTTCTAGTTGAGGAGTCTCTAGTTGTGGAGTTTTTATTTGCGAAGTGTCTAGTTATGGAGTTTCTAGTTGTAAAGCTTTTAGTCGTGGAGTTACTAGTTGCGGAGTTTTCTAGTTGTGGAGTCACTAGTTGTGGAGTTTCTAGTTGTGGAGTTTCTTGTTGCGGAGTTTCTAGTTGCAGAGTTTCTATTTGCGGACGTTCTAGCTGTGGAGTTTCTAAATGCAGAGTTTCTAGTTGCATAGTTTCTAGTTGTAGAGTTTCTAGTTGTGGAGTTTTAGTTGCGGAGTTTCTAGTTGTGAAGATTCTAGTTGTGGAGTTTCTAGTTGTGGAGTTTCTAGTTGTGGAGTTTTTAGTTGCAGAGTTTCTAGTTGTGGAGTCTCTAATTGATGAGTTTCTGGTTGTGGAGTTTCTAGTTGTGGAGTTTGTAGTTGTAGAGTCTGTAGCTGTGGAGTTTCTAGTTGTGGAGTTCCTAGTTATGGAGTCTCGAGTTGTGGAGTTTCTAGTTGCGGAGTTTCTAAATGTGGAGTTTCTAGTTGTGGAATTTGTAGTTGTGGAGTATCTAGTTTTGGTGTTTGAAGTTGTGGAGTTTGTAGTTGGAGTTTCTAGGTGTGGAGTTTCTAGTTGTTGAGTTTCTAGTGGCCGAGTTTCTAGTTGCGAAGTCTCAAGTTGTGCAGTCTCTAGTTGTGGAGTTTCTAGTTGTGGAGTTTCAAGTTGTGGAGTTTCTTGGTGTAGAGTTTCTAGTTTTGAAGCTTCTAGTTGTGGATTTTCTAGTTGCGGAGTTTCTAGTAGCGGAGTTTCAAGTTGTGTAGTTTCTAGTTGGGGAGTTTCTACTTAAGTTTATAGTTGTGGATTTTCTTGTTGCAGAGTTTCTAGTTGCGGGCGCTCTAGCTGTGCAGTTTCTAGTTGCAGACTTTTTAGTGGCGTAGTTTTTAGTTGTGGAGTTTCTAGTTGTGGAGTTTTTAGTTGCTCCGTTTCTAGTTGTGGAGTTTCAAGTTGTGGAATTTATATGTGGAGTTTAATGTTGTCGAGTTTCTAGTTGCAGAGTTTCCAGTAGTGGAGTTTCTAGTTGTGCAGTGTTTAGTTGTGGAGTCTCTAGTTGTTGAGTCTCTTGTTGTGGAATTTCAAGTTGTGGAGTTTCTAGTTGCGGAGTTTGTAGTTGCGGAGCGTCTGGTGGTGGAGTTTCTAGTTGTGGAGTTTCTAGTTGCGGAGTTTCTAGCTGTGGAGTTTCTAGTTGCTTAGTCTCTAGATGTGGAGTCTCTAGTTGTGGAGTTTCTAGTTGTGGAGTTTCTAGTTCTGGAGTTTCTAGTTGAAGAGTTTCTAATTGCGAAGTCTCTAGTTGTAGAGTGTCTAGTCGTGGAGTTTCTAGTTGCGGAGTTTTCTAGTTGTGGAGTCTCTAGTTGTGGAGTTTCTAGTTGCGAAGTGTCTAGTTATAGAGTTTCTAGTTGTAAAGTTTCTAGTTGTGGAGTTTCTAGTTTCGGAGTTTCTAGCTGCGGAGTTTCTAGTTGCGGAGTCTCTAGTTGATTGATGATATGTGGGGTTTAACGTCTCAAATCCACCATATGATTATGAGAGACGCCGTAGTGGAGGGCTCCGGAAAATTTGACCACCTGGGGTTCTTTAACGTGCACTCAAATCTGATCACACCGGCCTACAACATTTCCGCCTCCATTGGAAATGCAGCCGCCGCTAGGATTCGAACCCACGACCTGCGGGTCAACTGCCGAGTACCATAGCCACTAGACCACCGCGGCGGGGCAGTCTCTAGTTGTGCAGTCTCTAGTTGTGCAGTCTCTTGCTGTAGAGTTTCTAGCTGTGGAGCTTCTAGTTGGGAAGTTTCTAGCTTTGGAGTTTCTAGTTGCGGAGTTTCTAGTTGCAGAGTTTCTAGTTGCGGACGTTCTAGCTGTGGAGTTTCTAGTTGCAGAGTTTCTAGTTGCGGGCGCTCTAGCTGTGCAGTTTCTAGTTGCAGAGTTTCTAGTGGCGTAGTTTCTAGTTGTGGAGTTTCTAGTTGTGGAGTTTTTAGTTGCGCAGTTTCTAGTTGTGAAGTTTGAAGTTGTGGAATTTATATGTGTGGAGTTTTTAGTTGTGCAGTTTAATGTTGTCGAGTTTCTAGTTGCAGAGTTTCCAGTAGTGGAGTTTCTAGTTGTGCAGTTTTTAGTTGTGGAGTCTCTAGTTAATGAGTCTCTTGTTGTGGAATTTCAAGTTTTGGAGTTTCTAGTTGCGGAGTTTGTAGTTGCGGAGAGTCTGGTGGTGGAGTTTCTAGTTGTGGAGTTTCTAGCTGCGGAGTTTCTAGCTGTGGAGTTTCTAGTTGCGGAGTCTCTAGATGTGAAGTCTCTAGTTGGGGAGTTTCTAGTTGTGGAGTTTCTAGTTCTGGAGTTTCTAGCTGCAGAGTTTCTAGTTGCGAAGTCTGTCGTTGCGGAGTCTCAAGTTGTAGAGTGTCTAGTCGTGGAGTTTCTAGTTGCGGAGTTTTCTAGTTGTGGAGTCTCCAGTTGTGGAGTTTCTAGTTGCAGAGTTTCTAGTTGCGGAGCCTGTCGTTGCGGAGTCTCAATTTGTGGAGTGTCTAGTCGTGGAGTTTCTAGTTGCGAAGTTTTCTCGTTGTGGAGTTTCTAGTTGTGGAGTTTCTAGTTGCAGAGTTTCTAGTTGCGGAGTCTTTCATTGCGGAGTCTCAAGTTGTAGAGTGTCTAGTCGTGGAGTTTCTAGTTGCAGAGTTTTCTAGTTGAGGAGTCTCTAGTTGTGGAGTTTTTAGTTGCGAAGTGTCTAGTTATGGAGTTTCTAGTTGTAAAGTTTCTAGTCGTGGAGTTTCTAGTTACGGAGTTTTCTAGTTGTGGAGTCAATAGTTGTGGAGTTTCTAGTTGTGGAGTTTCTTGTTGCGGAGCTTCTAGTTGCAGAGTTTCTAGTTGCGGACGTTCTAGCTGTGGAGTTTCTAATTGCAGAGTTTCTAGTTGCATAGTTTCTAGTTGTAGAGTTTCTAGTTGTGGAGTTTTAGTTGCGGAGTTTCTAGTTGTGAAGATTCTAGTTGTAGAGTTTCTAGTTGTGGAGTTTCTAGTTGTGGAGTTTTTAGTTGCAGAGTTTCTACTTGTGGAGTCTCTAATTGTTGAGTTTCTGGTTGTGGAGTTTCTAGTTGTGGAGTTTGTAGTTTTAGAGTCTGTAGTTGTGGAGTTTCTAGTTGTGGAGTTCCTAGTTATGGAGTCTCAAGTTGTGGAGTTTCTAGTTGCGGAGTTTCTAAATGTGGAGTTTCTAGTTGTGGAATTTGTAGTTGTGGAGTATCTAGTTGCGGTGTTTAAAGTTGTGGAGTTTGTAGTTGGAGTTTCTAGGTGTGGAGTTTCTAGTTGTTGAGTTTCTAGTGGCCGAGTTTTTAGTTGCGAAGTCTCAAGTTGTGCAGTCTCTAGTTGTGGAGTTTCTAGTGGTGGAGTTTCAAGTTGTGGAGTTTCTTGTTGTAGAGTTTCTAGTTTTGAAGTTTCTAGTTGTGGATTTTCTAGTTGCGGAGTTTCTAGTAGCGGAGTTTCAAGTTGTGTAGTTTCTAGTTGGGGAGTTTCTACTTAAGTTTATAGTTGTGGATTTTCTTGTTGCAGAGTTTCGAGTTGCAGAGTTTCAAGTTGTGGAGTTTCTAGTTGCGGAGTCTCTAGTTGTGGAGTTTCTAGTTGCGGAGTTTCTAGCTGTGGAGTTTCTAGTTGCGGAGTCTCTAGTTGTGCAGTCTCTAGTTGTGGAGTTTCTAGTTGCGGAGTTTCTAGTTGTGGAGTTTCTAGTTGTGGAGACTCTAGTTGTGGAGTTTCTAGTTGTGGAGTTTCTAGCTTTTGAGTTTCTAGTTGGAAGTTTCTAGTTGCGGAGTTTCTAGTTGCGGAATCTGCCGTTGCGGAGCCTCAAGTTGTGGAGTGTCTAATCGTGGAGTTTCTAGTTGAGGAGTTTTCTTTTTGTGGAGTCTCCAGTTGTGGAATTTCTAGTTGTAGAGTTTCTAGTTGCGGAGTTTCTAGTTGCGGAGTGTCTGGTGGTGGAGTTTCTAGTTCTGGAGTTTCTATTTGTGGAGTCTGTAGTTGTGGAATTTGTAGTTGTGGAGTATCTGGTTGTGGTGTTTCAAGTTGTGGAGTTTCTATTTGTGGAGTTTCTAGTTGTTGAGTTTCTAGTTGTGGAGTATTAGTTGCGGAGTTTCTAGTTGCGGAGTTTCTAGCTGTGGAGTTTCTAGTTGCACAGTCTCTAGTTGGCAGTCTCTAGTTGTGGAGTTTCTAGTTGTGGAGTTTCTAGCGGTGGAGTTTCTACTTGCGTAGTTTCTAGTTGCAGAGTTTCTAGTTACGGAGCCTGTCGTTGCGGAGTCTCAAGTTGTGGAGTGTCTAGTCGTGGAGTTTCTAGTTGCGAAGTTTTCTAGTTGCGGAGTCTCTAGTTGTGGAGTTTCTAGTTGTGGAATTGCTAGTTGCAGTGTTTCTAGTTGCGGAGACTTTCGTAGCGGAGTCGCAAGTTGTAGAGTGTCTAGTCGTGGAATTTCGAGTTGCAGAGTGTTCTAGTTGAGTCTCTAGTTGTGGAGTTTCTAGTTGCGAAGTGTCTAGTTATGGAGTTTCTAGTTGTAAAGTTTCTAGTTGTGGAGTTTCTAGTTGCAAGTTTCTAGCTGTGGAGTTTCTAGATGCGGAGTTTCTATTTGCAGAGTTTCTAGTTGCGGAGCCTGTCGTTGCAGAGTCTCAAGTTGTGGATTGTCTAGTCGTGGAGTTTCTAGTTGCGGAGTTTTCTAGTGTTGGAGTCTCTAGTTGTGGAGTTTCTAGTTGTGGAGTTTCTTGTTGCGGAGTTTCTAGTTGGAGAGTTTCTAGTCGCGGACGTTCTAGCTGTGGAGTTTCTAATTGCAGAGTTTCTAGTTGCATAGTTTCTAGTTGTAGAGTTTCTAGTTGTGGGGTTTTTAGTTGCGGAGTTTCTAGTTGTGAAGATTCTAGTGTTGAGCTTCTAGTTGTGGAGTTTATAGTTGTGGAGTTTTTAGTTGCAGAGTTTCTAGTTGTGGAGTCTCTAATTGTTGAGTCTCTTGTGGAATTTCTAGTTGTGGAGTTTCTAGTTGTGGAGTTTCTAGTTGCGGATTTTCTAGTTGCGGAGTATCTGGTGTTGGAGTTTCTAGTTGTGGAGTTTGTAATTGTGGAGTCTGTAGTTGTGGAGTTTCTAGTTGTGGAGTTCCTAGTTATAGAGTCTCAAGTTGTGGAGTTTCTAGTTGCGGAGTTTCTAGTTATGGAGTGTCTAGTTGTAAAGTTTCTAGTCGTGGAGTTTCTAGTTGCGGAGTTTTCTAGTTGTGGAGTCACTAGTTGTGGAGTTTCTAGTTGTGGAGTTTCTTGTTGCGGAGTTTTTAGTTGCAGAGTTTCTAGTTGCGGACGTTCTAGCTGTGGAGTTTCTAGTGGCAGAGTTTCTAGTTGCATACTTTCTAGTTGTAGAGTTTCTAGTTGTGGAGTTTTAGTTGCGGAGTTTCTAGTTGTGAAGATTCTAGTTGTGGACTTTCTAGTTGTGGAGTTTCTAGTTGTGGAGTTTTTAGTTGCAGAGTTTCTAGTTGTGGAGTCTCTAATTGTTGAGTTTCTGGTTGTGGAGTTTCTAGTTGTGGAGTTTGTAGTTGTAGAGTCTGTAGTTGTGGAGTTTCTAGTTGTGGAGTTCCTAGTTATGGAGTCTCGAGTTGTGGAGTTTCTAGTTGCAGAGCTTCTAATTGTGGAGTTTCTAGTTGTGGAATTTGTAGTTGTGGAGTATCTAGTTGCGGTGTTTGAAGTTGTGGAGTTTGTAGTTGGAGTTTCTAGGTGTGGAGTTTCTAGTTGTTGAGTTTCTAGTTGTGGAGTTTCAAGTTGTAGAGTTTCTAGTTTTGAAGTTTCTAGTTGTGGATTTTCTAGTTGCGGAGTTTCTAGTTGCGGAGTTTCAAGTTGTGTAGTTTCTAGTTGGGGAGTTTCTACTTAAGTTTATAGTTGTAGATTTTCTTGTTGCAGAGTTTCGAGTCGCAGAGTTTCAAGTTGTGGAGATTCTAGTTGCGGAGTCTCTAGTTGTGGAGTTTCTAGTTGCGGAGTTTCTAGCTGTGGAGTTTCTAGTTGCGGAGTATCTAGTTGTGCAGTCTCTAGTTGTGGAGTTTCTAGTTGCGGAGTTTCTAGCTGTGGAGTTTCTAGTTCTGGAGACTCTAGTTGTGGAGTTTCTAGTTGTGGAGTTTCTAGCTTTTTAGTTTCAAGTTGGAAGTTTCTAGTTGCGGAGTTTCTAGTTGCGGAATCTGTCGTTGCGGAGTCTAAAGTTGAGGAGTGTCTAATCGTGGAGTTTCTAGTTGCGGAGTTTTCTTTTTGTGGAGTCTCCAGTTGTGGAATTTCTAGTTGTAGAGTTTATAGTTGCGGAGTTTCTGGTTGCGGAGTGTCTGGTGGTGGAGTTTCTAGTTGCGAAGTTTTCCAGTTGTGGAGTCTCTAGTTGTGGAGTTTCTAGTTGTGGAGTTTCTAGTTGTGGAATTGCTAGTTGCAGAGTTTCTAGTTGCGGTGACTTTCGTTGCGGAGTCTCAAGTTGTAGAGTGTCTAGTCGTGGAGTTTCTAGTTGTTGAGTTTCTAGTGGCCGAGTTTCTAGTTGCGAAGTCTCAAGTTGTGCAGTCTCTAGTTGTGGAGTTTCTAGTTGTGGAGTTTCAAGTTGTGGAGTTTCTTGTTGTAGAGTTTCTAGTTTTGAAGTTTCTAGTTGTAGATTTTCTAGTTGCGGAGTTTCTAGTAGCGGAGTTTCAAGTTGTGTAGTTTCTAGTTGGGGAGTTTCTACTTAAGTTTATAGTTGTGGATTTTCTTGTTGCAGAGTTTCTAGTTGCGGGCGCTCTAGCTGTGCAGTTTCTAGTTGCAGACTTTCTAGTGGCGTAGTTTTTAGTTGTGGAGTTTCTAGTTGTGGAGTTTTTAGTTGCTCAGTTTCTAGTTGTGGAGTTTCAAGTTGTGGAATTTATATGTGTGGAGTTTTAGTTGTGGAGTTTAATGTTGTCGAGTTTCTAGTTGCAGAGTTTCCAGTAGTGGAGTTTCTAGTTGTGCAGTTTTTAGTTGTGGAGTCTCTAGTTGTTGAGTCTCTTGTTGTGGAATTTCAAGTTGTGGAGTTTCTAGTTGCGGAGTTTGTAGCTGCGGAGCGTCTGGTGGTGGAGTTTCTAGTTGTGGAGTTTCTAGTTGCGGAGTTTCTAGCTGTGGAGTTTCTAGTTGCTTAGTCTCTAGATGTGGAGTCTCTAGTTGTGGAGTTTCTAGTTGTGGAGTTTCTAGTTCTGGAGTTTCTAGTTGCAGAGTTTCTAGTTGCGAAGTCTCTAGTTGTAGAGTGTCTAGTCGTGGAGTTTCTAGTTGCGGAGTTTTCTAGTTGTGGAGTTTCTAGTTGCGGAGTCTCTAGTTGATTGATGATATGTGGGGTTTAACGTCTCAAAACCAGCATATGATCATGAAAGACACCGTAGTGGAGGGCTCCGGAAATTTTGACCACCTGGGGTTCTTTAACGTGCACCCAAATCTGATCACACCGGCCTACAACATTTCCGCCTCCATTGGAAATGCAGCCGCCGCCGCCGGGATTCGAACCCGCGACCTGCGGGTCAACAGCCGAGTACCTTAGCCACTTGACCACCGCAGCGGGGCAGTCTCTAGTTGTGCAGTCTCTAGTTGTGCAGTCTCTTGCTGTAGAGTTTCTAGTTCTGGAGCTTCTAGTTGGGAAGTTTCTAGCTTTGGAGTTTCTAGTTGTGGAGTTTCTAGTTGCAGAGTTTCTAGTTGCGGACGTTCTAGCTGTGGAGTTTCTAGTTGCAGAGTTTTTAGTTGCGTAGTTTCTAGTTGTGGAGTTTCTAGTTGTGGAGTTTTTAGTTGCGCAGTTTCTAGTTGTGGAGTTTGAAGTTGTGGAATTTATATGTGTGGAGTTTTTAGTTGTGCAGTTTAATGTTGTCGAGTTTCTAGTTGCAGAGTTTCCAGTAGTGGAGTTTCTAGTTGTGCAGTTTTTATTTGTGGAGTCTCTATTTAATGAGTCTCTTGTTGTGGAATTTCAAGTTTTGGAGTTTCTAGTTGCGGAGTTTGTAGTTGCGGAGAGTCTGGTGGTGGAGTTTCTAGTTGTGGAGTTTCTAGCTGCGGAGTTTCTAGCTGTGGAGTTTCTAGTTGCGGAGTCTCTAGATGTGAAGTCTCTAGTTGGGGAGTTTCTAGTTGTGGAGTTTATAGTTCTGGAGTTTCTAGCTGCAGAGTTTCTAGTTGCGAAGTCTGTCGTTGCGGAGTCTCAAGTTGTAGAGTGTCTAGTCGTGGAGTTGCTAGTTGCGGAGTTTTCTAGTTGTGGAGTCTCTAGTTGTGGAGTTTCTAGTTGCAGAGTTTCTAGTTGCGGAGCCTGTCGTTGCGGAGTCTCAATTTGTGGAGTGTCTAGTCGTGGAGTTTCTAGTTGCGAAGTTTTCTAGTTGTGGAGTTTCTAGTTGTGGAGTTTCTAGTTGCAGAGTTTCTAGTTGCGGAGTCTTTCATTGCGGAGTCTCAAGTTGTAGAGTGTCTAGTCGTGGAGTTTCTAGTTGCAGAGTTTTCTAGTTTAGGAGTCTCTAGTTGTGGAGTTTTTAGTTGCGAAGTGTCTAGTTATGGAGTTTCTAGTTGTAAAGTTTCTAGTCGTGGAGTTTCTAGTTACGGAGTTTTCTAGTTGTGGAGTCACTAGTTGTGGAGTTTCTAGTTGTGGAGTTTCTTGTTGCGGAGCTTCTAGTTGCAGAGTTTCTAGTTGCGGACGTTCTAGCTGTGGAGTTTCTAATTGCAGAGTTTCTAGTTGCATAGTTTCTAGTTGTAGAGTTTCTAGTTGTGGAGTTTTAGTTGCGGAGTTTCTAGTTGTGAAGATTCTAGTTGTAGAGTTTCTAGTTGGGAAGTTTCTAGTTGTGGAGTTTTTAGTTGCAGAGTTTCTACTTGTGGAGTCTCTAATTGTTGAGTTTCTGGTTGTGGAGTTTCTAGTTGTGGAGTTTGTAGTTGTAGAGTCTGTAGTTGTGGAGTTTCTAGTTGTGGAGTTCCTAGTTATGGAGTCTCAAGTTGTGGAGTTTCTAGTTGCGGAGTTTCTAAATGTGGAGTTTCTAGTTGTGGAATTTGTAGTTGTGGAGTATCTAGTTGCGGTGTTTAAAGTTGTGGAGTTTGTAGTTGGAGTTTCTAGGTGTGGAGTTTCTAGTTGTTGAGTTTCTAGTGGCCGAGTTTCTAGTTGCGAAGTCTCAAGTTGTGCAGTCTCTAGTTGCGGAGTTTCTAGTAGCGGAGTTTCAAGTTGTGTAGTTTCTAGTTGGGGAGTTTCTACTTAAGTTTATAGTTGTGGATTTTCTTGTTGCAGAGTTTCGAGTTGCAGAGTTTCAAGTTGTGGAGTTTCTAGTTGTGGAGTCTCTAGTTGTGGAGTTTCTAGTTGCGGAGTTTCTAGCTGTGGAGTTTCTAGTTGCGGAGTCTCTAGTTGTGCAGTCTCTAGTTGTGGAGTTTCTAGTTGCGGAGTTTCTAGTTGTGGAGTTTCTAGTTGTGGAGACTCTAGTTGTGGAGTTTCTAGCTTTTGAGTTTCTAGTTGGAAGTTTCTAGTGTCGGAGTTTCTAGTTGCGGAATCTGTCGTTGCGGAGCCTCAAGTTGTGGATTGTCTAATCGTGGAGTTTCTAGTTGAGGAGTTTTCTTTTTGTGGAGTCTCCAGTTGTGGAATTACTAGTTGTAGAGTTTCTAGTTGCGGAGTTTCTAGTTGCGGAGTGTCTGGTGGTGGAGTTTCTAGTTCTGGAGTTTCTATTTGTGGAGTCTGTAGTTGTGGAATTTGTAGTTGTGGAGTATCTGGTTGTGGTGTTTCAAGTTGTGGAGTTTCTATTTGTGGAGTTTCTAGTTGTGGAGTTTCTAGTTGTTGAGTTTCTAGTTGCCGAGTTTTTAGTTGCAAAGTCTCAAGTTGTGGAGTTTCTAGTTGTGGAGTTTCTAGTTGTGGAGTTTCTAGTTGCGGAGTTTCTAGTTGCGGAGTTTCTAGCTGTGGAGTTTCTAGTTGCACAGTCTCTAGTTGGCAGTCTCTAGTTGTGGAGTTTCTAGTTGTGGAGTTTCTAGCGGTGGAGTTTCTACTTGCGTAGTTTCTAGTTGCAGAGTTTCTAGTTGCGGAGCCTGTCGTTGCGGAGTCTCAAGTTGTGGAGTGTCTAGTCGTGGAGTTTCTAGTTGCGAAGTTTTCTAGTGGTGGAGTCTCTAGTTGTGGAGTTTCAAGTTGTGGAGTTTCTAGTTGTGGAATTGCTAGTTGCAGTGTTTCTAGTTGCGGAGACTTTCGTAGCGGAGTCGCAAGTTGTAGAGTGTCTAGTCGTGGAATTTCGAGTTGCATAGTGTTCTAGTTGAGTCTCTAGTTGTGGAGTTTCTAGTTGCGAAGTGTCTAGTTATGGAGTTTCTAGTTGTAAAGTTTCTAGTTGTGGAGTTTCTAGTTGCAAGTTTCTAGCTGTGGAGTTTCTAGATGCGGAGTTTCTATTTGCAGAGTTTCTAGTTGCGGAGCCTGTCGTTGCAGAGTCTCAAGTTGTGGATTGTCTAGTCGTGGAGTTTCTAGTTGCGGAGTTTTCTAGTGTTGGAGTCTCTAGTTGTGGAGTTTCTAGTTGTGGAGTTTCTTGTTGCGGAGTTTCTAGTTGCAGAGTTTCTAGTTGCGGACGTTCTAGCTGTGGAGTTTCTAATTGCAGAGTTTCTAGTTGCATAGTTTCTAGTTGTAGAGTTTCTAGTTGTGGAGTTTTTAGTTGCGCAGTTTCTAGTTGTGAAGATTCTAGTGTTGAGCTTCTAGTTGTGGAGTTTATAGTTGTCGAGTTTTTAGTTGCAGTGTTTCTAGTTGTGGAGTCTCTAATTGTTGAGTCTCTTGTGGAATTTCTAGTTGTGGAGTTTCTAGTTGTGGAGTTTCTAGTTGCGGATTTTCTAGTTGCGGAGTATCTGGTGTTAGAGTTTCTAGTTGTGGAGTTTGTAATTGTGGAGTCTGTAGTTGTGGAGTTTCTAGTTGTGGAGTTCCTAGTTATAGAGTCTCAAGTTGTGGAGTTTCTAGTTGCGGAGTTTCTAGTTGCAGAGTTTTCTAGTTGTGGAGTCTCTAGTTGTGGAGTTTCTAGTCGCGAAGTGTCTAGTTATGGAGTGTCTAGTTGTAAAGTTTCTAGTCGTGGAGTTTCTAGTTGCGGAGTTTTCTAGTTGTGGAGTCACTAGTTGTGGAGTTTCTAGTTGTGGAGTTTCTTGTTGCGGAGTTTTTAGTTGCAGAGTTTCTAGTTGCGGACGTTCTAGCTGTGGAGTTTCTAGTGGCAGAGTTTCTAGTTGCATAGTTTCTAGTTGTAGAGTTTCTAGTTGTGGAGTTTTAGTTGCGGAGTTTCTAGTTGTGAAGATTCCTGTTGTGGAGTTTCTAGTTGTGGAGTTTCTAGTTGTGGAGTTTTTAGTTGCAGAGTTTCTAGTTGTGGAGTCTCTAATTGTTGAGTTTCTGGTTGTGGAGTTTCTAGTTGTGGAGTTTGTAGTTGTAGAGTCTGTAGTTGTGGAGTTTCTAGTTGTGGAGTTCCTAGTTATGGAGTCTCGAGTTGTGGAGTTTCTAGTTGCGGAGTTTCTAATTGTGGAGTTTCTAGTTGTGGAATTTGTAGTTGTGGAGTATCTAGTTGCGGTGTTTGAAGTTGTGGAGTTTGTAGTTGGAGTTTCTAGGTGTGGAGTTTCTAGTTGTTGAGTTTCTAGTTGTGGAGTTTCAAGTTGTAGAGTTTCGAGTTTTGAAGTTTCTAGTTGTGGAGTTTTTAGTTGCAGAGTTTCTAGTTGTGGAGTCTCTAATTGTTGAGTCTCTTGTGGAATTTCTAGTTGTGGAGTTTCTAGTTGTGGAGTTTCTAGTTGCGGATTTTCTAGTTGGGGAGTATCTGGTGTTGGAGTTTCTAGTTGTGGAGTTTGTAATTGTGGAGTCTGTAGTTGTGGAGTTTCTAGTTGTGGAGTTCCTAGTTATAGAGTCTCAAGTTGTGGAGTTTCTAGTTGCGGAGTTTCTAGTTGCAGAGTTTTCTAGTTGTGGAGTCTCTAGTTGTGGAGTTTCTAGTTGCGAAGTGTCTAGTTATGGAGTGTCTAGTTGTAAAGTTTCTAGTCGTGGAGTTTCTAGTTGCGGAGTTTTCTAGTTGTGGAGTCACTAGTTGTGGAGTTTCTAGTTGTGGAGTTTCTTGTTTCGGAGTTTTTAGTTGCAGAGTTTCTAGTTGCGGACGTTCTAGCTGTGGAGTTTCTAGTGGCAGAGTTTCTAGTTGCATAGTTTCTAGTTGTAGAGTTTCTAGTTGTGGAGTTTTAGTTGCGGAGTTTCTAGTTGTGAAGATTCTAGTTGTGGAGTTTCTAGTTGTGGAGTTTCTAGTTGTGGAGTTTTTAGTTGCAGAGTTTCTAGTTGTGGAGTCTCTAATTGTTGAGTTTCTGGTTGTGGAGTTTCTAGTTGTGGAGTTTGTAGTTGTAGAGTCTGTAGTTGTGGAGTTTCTAGTTGTGGAGTTCCTAGTTATGGAGTCTCGAGTTGTGGAGTTTCTAGTTGCGGAGATTCTAATTGTGGAGTTTCTAGTTGTGGAATTTGTAGTTGTGGAGTATCTAGTTGCGGTGTTTGAAGTTGTGGAGTTTGTAGTTGGAGTTTCTAGGTGTGGAGTTTCTAGTTGTTGAGTTTCTAGCTGTGGAGTTTCTAGTTGCGGAGTCTCTAGTTGTGCAGTCTCTAGTTGTGGAGTTTCTAGTTGCGGAGTTTCTAGTTGTGGAGTTTCTAGTTGTGGAGACTCTAGTTGTGGAGTTTCTAGTTGTGGAGTTTCTAGCTTTTGAGTTTCTAGTTGGAAGTTTCTAGTTGCGGAGTTTCTAGTTGCGGAATCTGTCGTTGCGGAACCTCAAGTTGTGGAGTGTCTAATCGTGGAGTTTCTAGTTGAGGAGTTTTCTTTTTGTGGAGTCTCCAGTTGTGGAATTTCTAGTTGTAGAGTTTCTAGTTGCGGAGTTTCTAGTTGCGGAGTGTCTGGTGGTGGAGTTTCTAGTTCTGGAGTTTCTATTTGCGGAGTCTGTAGTTGTGGAAATTGTAGTTGTGGAGTATCTGGTTGTGGTGTTTCAAGTTGTGGAGTTTCTATTTGTAGAGTTTCTAGTTGTGGAGTTTCTAGTTGTTGTGTTTCTAGTTGTGGAGTTTCTAGTTGCGGAGTTTCTAGTTGCGGAGTTTCTAGCTGTGGAGTTTCTAGTTGCACAGTCTCTAGTTGGCAGTCTCTAGTTGTGGAGTTTCTAGTTGTGGAGTTTCTAGCGGTGGAGTTTCTACTTGCGTAGTCTAGTTGCAGAGTTTCTAGTTACGGAGCCTGTCGTTGCGGAGTCTCAAGTTGTGGAGTGTCTAGTCGTGGAGTTTCTAGTTGCGAAGTTTTCTAGTTGTGGAGTCTCTAGTTGTGGAGTTTCTAGTTGTGGAGTTTCTAGTTGTGGAATTGCTAGTTGCAGTGTTTCTAGTTGCGGAGACTTTCGTAGCGGAGTCGCAAGTTGTAGAGTGTCTAGTCGTGGAATTTCGAGTTGCAGAGTGTTCTAGTTGAGTCTCTAGTTGTGGAGTTTCTAGTTGCGAAGTGTCTAGTTATGGAGTTTCTAGTTGTAAAGTTTCTAGTTGTGGAGTTTCTAGTTGCAAGTTTCTAGCTGTGGAGTTTCTAGATGCGGAGTTTCTATTTGCAGAGTTTCTAGTTGCGGAGCCTGTCGTTGCAGAGTCTCAAGTTGTGGATTGTCTAGTCGTGGAGTTTCTAGTTGCGGAGTTTTCTAGTGTTGGAGTCTCTAGTTGTGGAGTTTCTAGTTGTGGAGTTTCTTGTTGCGGAGTTTCTAGTTGGAGAGTTTCTAGTCGCGGACGTTCTAGCTGTGGAGTTTCTAATTGCAGAGTTTCTAGTTGCATAGTTTCTAGTTGTAGAGTTTCTAGTTGCGGAGTTTTTAGTTGCGGAGTTTCTAGTTGTGAAGATTCTAGTGTTGAGCTTCTAGTTGTGGAGTTTATAGTTGTGGAGTCTTTAGTTGCAGAGTTTCTAGTTGTGGAGTCTCTAATTGTTGAGTCTCTTGTGGAATTTCTAGTTGTGGAGTTTCTAGTTGTGGAGTTTCTAGTTGCGGATTTTCTAGTTGCGGAGTATCTGGTGTTGGAGTTTCTAGTTGTGGAGTTTGTAATTGTGGAGTCTGTAGTTGTGGAGTTTCTAGTTGTGGAGTTCCTAGTTATAGAGTCTCAAGTTGTGGAGTTTCTAGTTGCGGAGTTTCTAGTTGCAGAGTTTTCTAGTTGTGGAGTCTCTATTTGTGGAGTTTCTAGTTGCGAAGTGTCTAGTTATGGAGTGTCTAGTTGTAAAGTTTCTAGTCGTGGAGTTTCTAGTTGCGGAGTTTTCTAGTTGTGGAGTCACTAGTTGTGGAGTTTCTAGTTGTGGAGTTTCTTGTTGCGGAGTTTTTAGTTGCAGAGTTTCTAGTTGCGGACGTTCTAGCTGTGGAGTTTCTAGTGGCAGAGTTTCTAGTTGCATAGTTTCTAGTTGTAGAGTTTCTAGTTGTGGAGTTTTAGTTGCGGAGTTTCTAGTTGTGAAGATTCTAGTTGTGGAGTTTCTAGTTGTGGAGTTTCTAGTTGTGGAGTTTTTAGTTGCAGAGTTTCTAGTTGTGGAGTCTCTAATTGTTGAGTTTCTGGTTGTGGAGTTTCTAGTTGTGGAGTTTGTAGTTGTAGAGTCTGTAGTTGTGGAGTTTCTAGTTGTGGAGTTCCTAGTTATGGAGTCTCGAGTTGTGGAGTTTCTAGTTGCGGAGATTCTAATTGTGGAGTTTCTAGTTGTGGAATTTGTAGTTGTGGAGTATCTAGTTGCGGTGTTTGAAGTTGTGGAGTTTGTAGTTGGAGTTTCTAGGTGTGGAGTTTCTAGTTGTTGAGTTTCTAGTTGTGGAGTTTCAAGTTGTAGAGTTTCTAGTTTTGAAGTTTCTAGTTGTGGATTTTCTAGTTGCGGAGTTTCTAGTTGCGGAGTTTCAAGTTGTGTAGTTTCTAGTTGGGGAGTTTCTACTTAAGTTTATAGTTGTAGATTTTCTTGTTGCAGATTTTCGAGTTGCAGAGTTTCAAGTTGTGGAGTTTCTAGTTGCGGAGTCTCTAGTTGTGGAGTTTCTAGTTGCGGAGTTTCTAGCTGTGGAGTTTCTAGTTGCGGAGTATCTAGTTGTGCAGTATCTAGTTGTGGAGTTTCTAGTTGCGGAGTTTCTAGCTGTGGAGTTTCTAGTTCTGGAGACTCTAGTTGTGGAGTTTCTAGTTGTGGCGTTTCTAGCTTTTTAGTTTCAAGTTGGAAGTTTCTAGTTGCGGAGTTTCTAGTTGCGGAATCTGTCGTTGCGGAGTCTAAAGTTGTGGAGTGTCTAATCGTGGAGTTTCTAGTTGCGGAGTTTTCTTTTTGTGGAGTCTCCAGTTGTGGAATTTCTAGTTGTAGAGTTTATAGTTGCGGAGTTTCTGGTTGCGGAGTGTCTGGTGGTGGAGTTTCTAGTTGCGAAGTTTTCCAGTTGTGGAGTCTCTAGTTGTGGAGTTTCTAGTTGTGGAGTTTCTAGTTGTGGAATTGCTAGTTGCAGAGTTTCTAGTTGCGGTGACTTTCGTTGCGGAGTCTCAAGTTGTAGAGTGTCCAGTCGTGGAGTTTCTAGTTGTTGAGTTTCTAGTGGCCGAGTTTCTAGTTGCGAAGTCTCAAGTTGTGCAGTCTCTAGTTGTGGAGTTTCTAGTTGTGGAGTTTCAAGTTGTGGAGTTTCTTGTTGTAGAGTTTCTAGTTTTGAAGTTTCTAGTTGTAGATTTTCTAGTTGCGGAGTTTCTAGTAGCGGAGTTTCAAGTTGTGTAGTTTCTAGTTGGGGAGTTTCTACTTAAGTTTATAGTTGTGGATTTTCTTGTTGCAGAGTTTCTAGTTGCGGGCGCTCTAGCTGTGCAGTTTCTAGTTGCAGACTTTCTAGTGGCGTAGTTTTTAGTTGTGGAGTTTCTAGTTGTGGAGTTTTTAGTTGCTCAGTTTCTAGTTGTGGAGTTTCAAGTTGTGGATTTTATATGTGTGGAGTTTTAGTTGTGGAGTTTAATGTTGTCGAGTTTCTAGTTGCAGAGTTTCCAGTAGTGGAGTTTCTAGTTGTGCAGTTTTTAGTTGTGGAGTCTCTATTTAATGAGTCTCTTGTTGTGGAATTTCAAGTTTTGGAGTTTCTAGTTGCGGAGTTTGTAGTTGCGGAGAGTCTGGTGGTGGAGTTTCTAGTTGTGGAGTTTCTAGCTGCGGAGTTTCTAGCTGTGGAGTTGCTAGTTGCGGAGTTTTCTAGTTGTGGAGTCTCTAGTTGTGGAGTTTCTAGTTGCAGAGTTTCTAGTTGCGGAGCCTGTCGTTGCGGAGTCTCAAGTTGTAGAGTGTCTAGTCGTGGAGTTTCTAGTTGCAGAGTTTTCTAGTTTAGGAGTCTCTAGTTGTGGAGTTTTTAGTTGCGAAGTGTCTAGTTATGGAGTTTCGAGTTGTAAAGTTTCTAGTCGTGGAGTTTCTAGTTACGGAGTTTTCTAGTTGTGGAGTCACTAGTTGTGGAGTTTCTAGTTGTGGAGTTTCTTGTTGCGGAGCTTCTAGTTGCAGAGTTTCTAGTTGCGGACGTTCTAGCTGTGGAGTTTCTAATTGCAGAGTTTCTAGTTGCATAGTTTCTAGTTGTAGAGTTTCTAGTTGTGGAGTTTTAGTTGCGGAGTTTCTAGTTGTGAAGATTCTAGTTGTAGAGTTTCTAGTTGTGAAGTTTCTAGTTGTGGAGTTTTTAGTTGCAGAGTTTCTACTTGTGGAGTCTCTAATTGTTGAGTTTCTGGTTGTGGAGTTTCTAGTTGTGGAGTTTGTAGTTGTAGAGTCTGTAGTTGTGGAGTTTCTAGTTGTGGAGTTCCTAGTTATGGAGTCTCAAGTTGTGGAGTTTCTAGTTGCGGAGTTTCTAAATGTGGAGTTTCTAGTTGTGGAATTTGTAGTTGTGGAGTATCTAGTTGCGGTGTTTAAAGTTGTGGAGTTTGTAGTTGGAGTTTCTAGGTGTGGAGTTTCTAGTTGTTGAGTTTCTAGTGGCCGAGTTTCTAGTTGCGAAGTCTCAAGTTGTGCAGTCTCTAGTTGCGGAGTTTCTAGTAGCGGAGTTTCAAGTTGTGTAGTTTCTAGTTGGGGAGTTTCTACTTAAGTTTATAGTTGTGGATTTTCTTGTTGCAGAGTTTCGAGTTGCAGAGTTTCTAGTTGTGGAGTTTCTAGTTGTGGAGTTTCTAGTTGCAGAGTTTCTAGTTGCGGAGTCTTTCGTTGCGGAGTCTCAAGTTGTAGAGTGTCTAGTGGTGGAGTTTCTAGTTGCAGAATTTTCTAATTGTGGAGCCTCTAGTTGTGGAGTTTCTAGTTGCGGAGTTTCTAGCTGTTGAGTTTCTAGTGGCGAAGTCTCTAGATGTGCAGTCTCAAGTTGTGGAGTCACTTGCTGTGGAGTTCCTAGTTGTGGAGCTTCTAGTTGGGAAGTTTCTAGCTGTGGAGTTTCTAGTTGTGGAGTTTCTAGTTGCAGAGTTTCTAGTTGCGGACGTTCTAGCTGTGGAGTTTCTAGTTCGAGAGTTTCTAGTTGCGGGCGCTCTAGCTGTGCAGTTTCTAGTTGCAGAGTTTCTAGTGGCGTAGTTTCTAGTTGTGGTGTTTCAAGTTGTGGAGTTTCTAGTTGTGGAGTTTCTAGTTGCGGAGTTTCTAGCTGTTGAGTTTCTAGTTACCGAGTTTCTAGTTGCAAAGTCTCAAGTTGTGGAGTTTCTAGTTGTGGAGGTTCTAGTTGTGGAGTTTCTAGTTGCGGAGTTTCTAGCTGTGGAGTTTCTAGTTGCAGAGTCTCTAGTTGGCAGTCTCTAGTTGTGGAGTTTCTAGTTGCGGAGTTTCTAGTTGGGGAGTTTCTATTTGTGGAGACTCTATTTGTGGAGTTTCTAGTTGTGGAGTTTCTAGCTTTAAAGTTTCTAGTTGCGGTGTTTACTAGTGGCAGAGTATCTAGTTGCAAGTTTCTAGCTGTGGAGTTTATAGTGGCGGAGTTTCTGGTTTCAGAGATTCTAGTTGCGGAGTCTGTCGTTGCGGAGTCTCAAGTTGTGGAGTGTCTAGTCGTGGAGTTTCTAGTTGCGGAGTTTTCTAATTGGGGAGTTTCTTGTTGTAGAGTTTCTAGTTTTAAATTTCTAGTTGTGGATTTTCTAATTGCAGAGTTTCTAGTTGCGGAGTTTCTAGTTGTGTTGTTTCTAGTTGGGGAGTTTCTACTTAAGTTTATAGTTGTGGATTTTCTTGTTGCCGAGTTTCGAGTTGCAGAGTTTCAAGTTGTGGAGTATGTCGTTGCAGAGTCTCAAGTTGTGGAATGTCTAGTCGTGGAGTTTCTAGTTTCGGAGTTTTCTAGCTGTGGAAATTCTAGTTGTGGAGTTTCTAGTTGCGGAGTTTCTGACTGTGGAGTTTCTAGTTGCAGAGTCTCTAGTTGTGCAGTCTCTAGTTGTGGAGTTTCTAGTTGTGGAGTTTATAGTTGTGGAGACTCTAGTTGTGGAGTTTCTAGTTACGGAGTTTCTAGTTGCAGAGTTTCTAGTTGTGGAGTTTCCAGTTGTGGAGTTTCTAGTTGGCAGTCTCTAGTTGTGGAGTTTCTAGTTGTGGAGTTTCTAGCTGTGGAGTTTCTACTTGCGTAGTTTCTAGTTGCAGAGTTTCTAGTTGCGGAGTTTCTAGTTGTGTAGTTTCTAGTTGGGGAGATTCTACTTGAGTTTATAGTTGTGGATTTTATTGTTGCAGAGTTTAGAGTTGCAGAGTTTCAAGTTGTGGAGTATGTCGTTGCAGAGTCTCAAGTTGTGGAGTGTCTAGTCGTGGAGTTTCTAGTTTCGGAGTTTCTAGTTTCGGAGTTTTCTAGTTGTGGAGTTTCTAATTGTGGAGTTTCAAGTTGTGCAGTTTCTTGTTGTAGAGTTTCTAGTTTTGAAGTTTCTAGTTGTGGTTTTTCTAGTTGCGGAGTTTCTAGTTGTGGATTTTCTAGTTGCGGAGTTTCAAGTTGTGTAGTTTCTAGCTAGGGAGTTTCTACTTCAGTTTATAGTTGTGGATTTTCTTGTTGCAGAGTTTCGAGTTGCAGAGTTTCAAGTTGTGGAGCTTCTAGTTGCGGAGTCTCCAGCTGTGGAGTTTCTAGTTGCGGAGTTTCTAGCTGTGGAGTTTCTAGTTGCGGAGTCTCTAGTTGTGCAGTCTTTAGTTGTGGAGTTTCTCGTTGTGGAGTTTCTAGTTGTGGAGTTTCTAGTTGTAGAGACTCTAGTTGTGGAGTTTCTAGTTGTGGAGTTTCTAGCTTTTTAGTTTCTAGTTGCGGAGTTTCTAGTTGCGGAGTTTCTAGTTGCAAGTTTCTAGCTGTGGAGTTTTTAGTGGCGGAGTTTCTAGTTGCAGAGTTTCCAGTTGTGGAATCGGTCATTGTGGAGTCTCAAGTGGTGGAGTGTCTAGTCGTGGAGATTCTAGTTTCGGAGTTTTCTTTTTGTGGAGTCTCCAGTTGTGGAATTTCTAGTTGTAGAGTTTCTAGTTCTTGAGTTTCTAGTTGTGGAGTCTGTAGTTTTGGAGTATCTGGTTGTGGTGTTTCAAGTTGTGGAGTTTCTAGTTGTGGAGTTTCTAGTTGCGGAGTTTCTAGCTGTTGAGTTTCTAGTTGCCGAGTTTCTAGTTGCAAAGTCTCAAGTTGTGGAGTTTCTAGTTGTGGAGGTTCTAGTTGTGGAGTTTCTAGTTGCGGAGTTTCTAGCTGTGGAGTTTCTAGTTGCAGAGTCTCTAGTTGGCAGTTTCTAGCTGTGGAGTTTCTAGTTGCGGAGTTTCAGGTTGGGGAGTTTCTAGTTGTGGATACTCTAGTTGTGGAGTTTCTAGCTGTGGAGTTTCTAGCTTTGGAGTTTCTAGTTGCGGTGTTTACTAGTGTCAGAGTATCTAGTTGCAAGTTTCTAGCTGTGGAGTTTATAGTGGCGGAGTTTCTGGTTGCAGAGTTTCTAGTTGCGGAGTCTGTCGTTGCGGAGTGTCTAGTCGTGGAGTTTCTAGTTGCGGAGTTTTCTAATTGGGGAGTTTTTTGTTGTAGAGTTTCTAGTTTTAAATTTCTAGTTGTGGATTTTCCAATTGCAGAGTTTCTAGTTGCGGAGTTTCTAGTTGTGTTGTTTCTAGTTTGGGAGTTTCTACTTAAGTTTATAGTAGTGGATTTTCTTGTTGCCGAGTTTCGAGTTGCAGAGTTACAAGTTGTGGAGTATGTCGTTGCAGAGTCTCAAGTTGTGGAATGTCTAGTCGTGGAGTTCCTAGTTTTGGAGTTTTCTAGTTGTGGAAATTCTAGTTGTGGAGTTTCTGACTGTGGAGTTTCTAGTTGCAGAGTCTCTAGTTGTGCAGTCTCTAGTTGTGGAGTTTCTAGTTGTGGAGTTTATAGTTGTGGAGACTCTAGTTGTGGAGTTTCTAGTTGCGGAGTTTCTAGTTGCAGAGTTTCTAGTTGCAAGTTTCTAGCTGTGGAGTTTCTAGTTGCGGAGTTTCTAGTTGCAGAGTTTCTAGTTGCGGAGCCTGTCGTTGCGGAGTCTCAAGTTGTGGAGTGTCTAGTCGTGGAGTTTCTAGCTGCGGAGTTTTCTAGTTGTGGAGTCTCTAGTTGTGGAGTTTCTAGTTGTGGAGTTTCTAGTTGTGGAGTTTCTAGTTGCAGAGTTTCTAGTTGCGGAGTCTTTCGTTGCGGAGTCTCAAGTTGTAGAGTGTCTAGTGGTGGAGTTTCTAGTTGCAGAATTTTCTAATTGTGAAGCCTCTAGTTGTGGAGTTTCTAGTTGCGAAGTGTCTAGTTATGGAGTTTCTAGTTGTAAAGTTTCTAGTTGTGGAGTTTCTAGTTGCGGAGTTTCTAGCTGTTGAGTTTCTAGTGGCGGAGTCTCTAGATGTGCAGTCTCAAGTTGTGGAGTCACTTGCTGTGGAGTTCCTAGTTGTGGAGCTTCTAGTTGGGAAGTTTCTAGCTGTGGAGTTTCTAGTTGCGGAGTTTCTAGTTTCTAGTTGCAGAGTTTCTAGTTGCGGACGTTCTAGCTGTGCAGTTTCTAGTTCCAGAGTTTCTAGTTGCGGGCGCTCTAGCTGTGCAGTTTCTAGTTGCAGAGTTTCTAGTGGCGTAGTTTCTAGTTGTGGTGTTTCAAGTTGTGGAGTTTCTAGTTGTGGAGTTTCTAGTTGCGGAGTTTCTAGCTGTTGAGTTTCTAGTTACCGAGTTTCTAGTTGCAAAGTCTCAAGTTGTGGAGTTTCTAGTTGTGGAGGTTCTAGTTGTGGAGTTTCTAGTTGCGGAGTTTCTAGCTGTGGAGTTTCTAGTTGCAGAGTCTCTAGTTGGCAGTCTCTAGTTGTGGAGTTTCTAGTTGCGGAGTTTCTAGTTGGGGAGTTTCTAGTTGTGGAGACTCTAGTTGTGGAGTTTCTAGTTGTGGAGTTTCTAGCTTTAAAGTTTCTAGTTGCGGTGTTTACTAGTTGCAGAGTATCTAGTTGCAAGTTTCTAGCTGTGGAGTTTATAGTGGCGGAGTTTCTGGTTGCAGAGATTCTAGTTGCGGAGTCTGTCGTTGCGGAGTCTCAAGTTGTGGAGTGTCTAGTCGTGGAGTTTCTAGTTGCGGAGTTTTCTAATTGGGGAGTTTCTTGTTGTAGAGTTTCTAGTTTTAAATTTCTAGTTGTGGATTTTCTAATTGCAGAGTTTCTAGTTGCGGAGTTTCTAGTTGTGTTGTTTCTAGTTGGGGAGTTTCTACTTAAGTTTATAGTTGTGGATTTTCTTGTTGCCGAGTTTCGAGTTGCAGAGTTTCAAGTTGTGGAGTATGTCGTTGCAGAGTCTCAAGTTGTGGAATGTCTAGTCGTGGAGTTTCTAGTTTCGGAGTTTTCTAGCTGTGCAAATTCTAGTTGTGGAGTTTCTAGTTGCGGAGTTTCTGACTGTGGAGTTTCTAGTTGCAGAGTATCTAGTTGTGCAGTCTCTAGTTGTGGAGATTCTAGTTGTGGAGTTTATAGTTGTGGAGACTCTAGTTGTGGAGTTTCTAGTTACGGAGTTTCTAGTTGCAGAGTTTCTAGTTGTGGAGTTTCCAGTTGTGGAGTTTTTAGTTGCGAAGTGTCTAGTTGTGGAGTTTCTAGTTGTGGAGTTTCTAGCTGTGGAGTTTCTACTTGCGTAGTTTCTAGTTGCAGAGTTTCTAGTTGCGGAGTTTCTAGTTGTGGAGTATGTCGTTGCAGAGTCTCAAGTTGTGGAGTGTCTAGTCGTGGAGTTTCTAGTTTCGGAGTTTTCTAGTTGTGGAGTTTCTAATTGTGGAGTTTCAAGTTGTGCAGTTTCTTGTTGTAGAGTTTCTAGTTTTGAAGTTTCTAGTTGTGGATATTCTAGTTGCGGAGTTTCTAGTTGCGCAGTTTCAAGTTGTGTAGTTTCTAGTTGGGGAGTTTCTACTTGAGTTTATAGTTGTGGATTTTCTTGTTGCAGAGTTTCGAGTTGCAGAGTTTCATGTTGTGGAGTTTCTAGTTGCGGAGTCTCTAGTTGTGGAGTTTCTAGTTGCGGAGTTTCTAGCTGTGGAGTTTCTAGTTGCGGAGTCTCTAGTTGTGCAGTCTCTAGTTGTGGAGTTTCTCGTTGTGGAGTTTCTAGTTGTGGAGTTTCTAGTTGTAGAGACTCTAGTTGTGGAGTTTCTAATTGTGGAGTTTCTAGCTTTTTTAAGTTCTAGTAGCGGAGTTTCTAGTTGCGGAGTTTCTAGTTGCAAGTTTCTAGCTGTGGAGTTTATAGTGGCGGAGTTTCTAGTTGCAGAGTTTCTAGTTGTGGAATCTGTCGTTGCGGAGTCTCAAGTGGTGAAGTGTCTAGTCGTGAAGATTCTAGTTGTGGAGTTTTCTTTTTGTGGAGTCTCCAGTTGTGGAATTTCTAGTTGTAGAGTCTGTAGTTGTGGAGTATCTGGTTGTGGTGTTTCAAGTTGTCGAGTTTCTAGTTGTGGAGTTTCTAGTTGCGGAGTTTCTAGTTGTTGAGTTTCTAGTTGACGAGTTTCAAGTTGCAAAGTCTCAAGTTCTGGAGTTTCTAGTTGTGGAGGTTCTAGTTGTGGAGTTTCTAGTTTCGGAGTTTCTAGCTGTGGAGTTTCTAGTTTCAGAGTCTCTAGTTGGTAGTCTCTAGTTGTGGAGTTTCTAGTTGCGGAGTTTCTAGTTGGGGAGTTTCTAGTTGTGGAGACTCTAGTTGTGGAGTTTCTAGCTTTGGAGTTTCTAGTTGCGGAGTTTACTAGTTGCAGAGTTTCTAGTTGCAAGTTTCTAGCTGTGGAGTTTATAGTGGCGGAGTTTCTGGTTGCAGAGTTTCTAGTTGCGGAGTCTGTCGTTGCGGAGTCTCAAGTTGTGGAATGTCTAGTCGTGGAGTTTCTAGTTGCGGAGTTTTCTAGTTGGGGAGTTTCTTGTTGTAGAGTTTCTAGTTTTAAATTTCTAGTTGTGGATTTTCTAATTGCAGAGTTTCTAGTTTCGGAGTTTCTAGTTGTATGGTTTCTAGTTGGGGAGTTTCTACTTGAGTTTATAGTTGTGGATTTTCTTGTTGCAGAGTTTAGAGTTGCAGAGTTTCAAGTTGTGGAGTATGTCGTTCCAGAGTCTCAAGTTGTGGAGTGTCCAGTCGTGGAGTTTCAGGTTTCGGAGTTTTCTAGTTGTGGAGTTTCTAGTTGTGGAGTTTCAAGTTGTGGAGTTTCTTGTTGTAGAGTTTCTAGTTTTGAAGTTTGTAGTTGTGGATTTTCTAGTTGCGGAGTTTCTAGTTGCGGAGTTTCAAGTTGTGTAGTTTCTAGCTAGGGAGTTTCTACTTCAGTTTATAGTTGTGGATTTTCTTGTTGCAGAGTTTCGAGTTGCAGAGTTTCAAGTTGTGGAGTTTCTAGTTGCGGAGTCTCCAGTTGTGGAGTTTCTAGTTGCGGAGTTTCTAGCTGTGGAGTTTCTAGTTGCGGAGTCTCTAGTTGTGCAGTCTTTAGTTGTGGAGTTTCTCGTTGTGGAGTTTCTAGTTGTGGAGTTTCTAGTTGTAGAGACTCTAGTTGTGGAGTTTCTAATTGTGGAGTTTCTAGCTTTTTTAAGTTCTAGTTGCGGAGTTTCTAGTTGCAAGTTTCTAGCTGTGGAGTTTATAGTGGCGGAGTTTCTAGTTGCCGAGTTTCTAGTTGTGGAATCTGTCGCTGCGGAGTCTCAAGTGGTGAAGTGTCTAGTCGTGAAGATTCTAGTTGTGGAGTTTTCTTTTTGTGGAGTCTCCAGTTGTGGAATTTCTAGTTGTAGAGTCTGTAGTTGTGGAGTATCTGGTTGTGGTGTTTCAAGTTGTCGAGTTTCTAGTTGTGGAGTTTCTAGTTGTGGAGTTTCTAGCTGTTGAGTTTCTATTTGCCGAGTTTCTAGTTGCAAAGTCTCAAGTTGTGGAGTTTCTAGTTGTGGAGGTTCTAGTTGTGGAGTTTCTAGTTGCGGAGTTTCTAGCTGTGGAGTTTCTAGTTGCAGAGTCTCTAGTTGGCAGTTTCTAGCTGTGGAGTTTCTAGTTGCGGAGTTTCAGGTTGGGGAGTTTGTAGTTGTGGAGACTCTAGTTGTGGAGTTTCTAGCTGTGGAGTTTCTAGCTTTGGAGTTTCTAGTTGCGGTGTTTACTAGTGTCAGAGTATCTAGTTGCAAGTTTCTAGCTGTGGAGTTTATAGTGGCGGAGTTTCTGGTTGCAGAGTTTCTAGTTGCGGAGTCTGTCGTTGCGGAGTGTCTAGTCGCGGAGTTTCTAGATGCGGAGTTTTCTAATTGGGGAGTTTTTTGTTGTAGAGTTTCTAGTTTTAAATTTCTAGTTGTGGATTTTCCAATTGCAGAGTTTCTAGTTGCGGAGTTTCTAGTTGTGTTGTTTCTAGTTTGGGAGTTTCTACTTAAGTTTATAGTAGTGGATTTTTTGTTGCCGAGTTTCGAGTTGCAGAGTTACAAGTTGTGGAGTATGTCGTTGCAGAGTCTCAAGTTGTGGAATGTCTAGTCGTGGAGTTTCTAGTTTCGGAGTTTTCTAGTTGTGGAGTTTCTGACTGTGGAGTTTCTAGTTGCAGAGTCTCTAGTTGTGCAGTCTCTAGTTGTGGAGTTTCTAGTTGTGGAGTTTATAGTTGTGGAGACTCTAGTTGTGGAGTTTCTAGTTGCGGAGTTTCTAGTTGCAGAGTTTCTAGTTGCAAGTTTCTAGCTGTAGAGTTTCTAGTTGCGGAGATTCTAGTTGCAGAGTTTCTAGTTGCGGAGCCTGTCGTTGCGGAGTCTCAAGTTGTGGAGTGTCTAGTCGTGGAGTTTCTAGCTGCGGAGTTTTCTAGTTGTGGAGTTTCTAGTTGTGGAGTTTCTAGTTGTGGAGTTTCTAGTTGCAGAGTTTCTAGTTGCGGAGTCTTTCGTTGCGGAGTCTCAAGTTGTAGAGTGTCTAGTGGTGGAGTTTCTAGTTGCAGAATTTTCTAATTGTGGAGTCTCTAGTTGTGGAGTTTCTAGTTGCGAAGTGTCTAGTTATGGAGTTTCTAGTTGTAAAGTTTCTAGTTGTGGAGTTTCTAGTTGCGGAGTTTCTAGCTGTTGAGTTTCTAGTGGCGGAGTCTCTAGATGTGCAGTCTCTAGTTGTGGAGTCACTTGCTGTGGAGTTCCTAGTTGTGGAGCTTCTAGTTGGGAAGTTTCTAGCTGTGGAGTTTCTAGTTGCGGAGTTTCTAGTTGCAGAGTTTCTAGTTGCGGACGTTCTAGCTGTGGAGTTTCTAGCTCCAGAGTTTCTAGTTGCGGGCGCTCTAGCTGTGCAGTTTCTAGTTGCAGAGTTTCTAGTGGCGTAGTTTCTAGTTGTGGTGTTTCAAGTTGTGGAGTTTCTAGTTGTGGAGTTTCTAGTTCGGAGTTTCTAGCTGTTGAGTTTCTAGTTACCGAGTATCTAGTTGCAAAGTCTCAAGTTGTGGAGTTTCTAGTTGTGGAGGTTCTAGTTGTGGAGTTTCTAGTTGCGGAGTTTCTAGCTGTGGAGTTTCTAGTTGCAGAGTCTCTAGTTGGCAGTCTCTAGTTGTGGAGTTTCTAGTTGCGGAGTTTCTAGTTGGGGAGTTTCTAGTTGTGGAGACTCTAGTTGTGGAGTTTCTAGTTGTGGAGTTTCTAGCTTTAAAGTTTCTAGATGCGGTGTTTACTAGTGGCAGAGTATCTAGTTGCAAGTTTCTAGCTGTGGAGTTTATAGTGGCGGAGTTTCTGGTTGCAGAGATTCTAGTTGCGGAGTCTGTCGTTGCGGAGTCTCAAGTTGTGGAGTGTCTAGTCGTGGAGTTTCTAGTTGCGGAGTTTTCTAATTGGGGAGTTTCTTGTTGTAGAGTTTCTAGTTTTAAATTTCTAGTTGTGGATTTTCTAATTGCAGAGTTTCTAGTTGCGGAGTTTCTAGTTGTGTTGTTTCTAGTTGGGGAGTTTCTACTTAAGTTTATAGTTGTGGATTTTCTTGTTGCCGAGTTTCGAGTTGCAGAGTTTCAAGTTGTGGAGTATGTCGTTGCAGAGTCTCAAGTTGTGGAATGTCTAGTCGTGGAGTTTCTAGTTTCGGAGTTTTCTAGCTGCGGAAATTCTAGTTGTGGAGTTTCTAGTTGCGGAGTTTCTGACTGTGGAGTTTCTAGTTGCAGAGTCTCTAGTTGTGCAGTCTCTAGTTGTGGAGTTTCTAGTTGTGGAGTTTATAGTTGTGGAGACTCTAGTTGTGGAGTTTATAGTTACGGAGTTTCTAGTTGCAGAGTTTCTAGTTGTGGAGTTTCCAGTTGTGGAGTTTCTAGTTGGCAGTCTCTAGTTGTGGAGTTTCTAGCTGTGGAGTTTCTACTTGCGTAGTTTCTAGTTGCAGAGTTTCTAGTTGCGGAGTTTCTAGTTGTGTTGTTTCTAGTTGGGGAGTTTCTACTTAAGTTTATAGTTGTGGATTTTCTTGTTGCCGAGTTTCGAGTTGCAGAGTTTCAAGTTGTGGAGTATGTCGTTGCAGAGTCTCAAGTTGTGGAATGTCTAGTCGTGGAGTTTCTAGTTTCGGAGTTTTCTAGCTGTGGAAATTCTAGTTGTGGAGTTTCTAGTTGCGGAGTTTCTGACTGTGGAGTTTCTAGTTGCAGAGTCTCTAGTTGTGCAGTCTCTAGTTGTGGAGTTTCTAGTTGTGGAGTTTATAGTTGTGGAGACTCTAGTTGTGGAGTTTATAGTTACGGAGTTTCTAGTTGCAGAGTTTCTAGTTGTGGAGTTTCCAGTTGTGGAGTTTCTAGTTGGCAGTCTCTAGTTGTGGAGTTTCTAGCTGTGGAGTTTCTACTTGCGTAGTTTCTAGTTGCAGAGTTTCTAGTTGCGGAGTTTCTAGTTGTGTAGTTTCTAGTTGGGGAGTTTCTACTTGAGTTTATAGTTGTGGATTTTCTTGTTGCAGAGTTTAGAGCTGCAGAGTTTCAAGTTGTGGAGTATGTCGTTGCAGAGTCTCAAGTTGTGGAGTGTCTAGTCGTGGAGTTTCTAGTTTCGGAGTTTTCTAGTTGTGGAGTTTCTAATTGTGGAGTTTCAAGTTGTGCAGTTTCTTGTTGTGGAGTTTCTAGTTTTGAAGTTTCTAGTTGTGGATTTTCTAGTTGCGGAGTTTCTAGTTGCGGAGTTTCAAGTTGTGTAGTTTCTAGTTGGGGAGTTTCTACTTGAGTTTATAGTTGTGGATTTTCTTGTTGCAGAGTTTCGAGTTGCAGAGTTTCAAGTTGTGGAGTTTCTAGTTGCGGAGTCTAGTTGTGAAGTTTCTAGTTGCGGAGTTTCTAGCTGTGGAGTTTCTAGTTGCGGAGTCTCTAGTTGTGCAGTCTATAGTAGTGGAGTTTCTCGTTGTGGAGTTTCTAGTTGTGGAGTTTCTAGTTGTAGAGACTCTAGTTGTGGAGTTTCTAATTGTGGAGTTTCTAGCTTTTTTAAGTTCTAGTTGCGGAGTTTCTAGTTGCGGAGTTTCTAGTTGCAAGTTTCTAGCTGTGGAGTTTATAGTGGCGGAGTTTCTAGTTGCAGAGTTTCTAGTTGTGGAATCTGTCGTTGCGGAGTCTCAAGTGGTGAAGTGTCTAGTCGTGAAGATTCTAGTTGTGGAGTTTTCTTTTTGTGGAGTCTCCAGTTGTGGAATTTCTAGTTGTAGAGTCTGTAGTTGTGGAGTATCTGGTTGTGGTGTTTCAAGTTGTCGAGTTTCTATTTGTGGAGTTTCTAGTTGCGGAGTTTCTAGTTGTTGAGTTTCTAGTTGACGAGTTTCAAGTTGCAAAGTCTCAAGTTCTGAAGTTTCTAGTTGTGGAGGTTCTAGTTGTGGAGTTTCTAGTTTCGGAGTTTCTAGCTGTGGAGTTTCTAGTTTCAGAGTCTCTAGTTGGTAGTCTCTAGTTGTGGAGTTTCTAGTTGCGGAGTTTCTAGTTGGGGAGTTTCTAGTTGTGGAGACTCTAGTTGTGGAGTTTCTAGCTTTGGAGTTTCTAGTTGCGGAATTTACTGGTTGCAGAGTTTCTAGTTGCAAGTTTCTAGCTGTGGAGTTTATAGTGGCGGAGTTTCTGGTTGCAGAGTTTCTAGTTGCGGAGTCTGTCGTTGCGGAGTCTCAAGTTGTGGAGTGTCTAGTCGTGGAGTTTCTAGTTGCGGAGTTTTCTAGTGGGGGAGTTTCTTGTTGTAGAGTTTCTAGTTTTAAATTTCTAGTTGTGGATTTTCTAATTGCAGAGTTTCTAGTTGCGGAGTTTCTAGTTGTATGGTTTCTAGTTGGGGAGTTTCTACTTGAGTTTATAGTTGTGGATTTTCTTGTTGCAGAGTTTAGAGTTGCAGAGTTTCAAGTTGTGGAGTATGTCGTTCCAGAGTCTCAAGTTGTGGAGTGTCCAGTCGTGAAGTTTCAGGTTTCGGAGTTTTCTAGTTGTGGAGTTTCTAGTTGTGGAGTTTCAAGTTGTGGAGTTTCTTGTTGTAGAGTTTCTAGTTTTGAAGTTTGTAGTTGTGGATTTTCTAGTTGCGGAGTTTCAAGTTGTGTAGTTTCTAGCTAGGGAGTTTCTACTTCAGTTTATAGTTGTGGATTTTCTTGTTGCAGAGTTTCGAGTTGCAGAGTTTCAAGTTGCGGAGTTTCTAGTTGCGGAGTCTCCAGTTGTGGAGTTTCTAGTTGCGGAGTTTCTAGCTGTGGAGTTTCTAGTTGCGGAGTCTCTAGTTGTGCAGTCTTTAGTTGTGGAGTTTCTCATTGTGGAGTTTCTAGTTGTGGAGTTTCTAGTTGTAGAGACTCTAGTTGTGGAGTTTCTAGTTGTGGAGTTTCTAGCTTTTTAGTTTCTAGTTGCGGAGTTTCTAGTTGCGGAGTTTCTAGTTGCAAGTTTCTAGCTGTGGAGTTTTTAGTGGCGGAGTTTCTAGTTGCAGAGTTTCTAGTTGTGGAATCGGTCATTGTGGAGTCTCAAGTGGTGGAGTGTCTAGTCGTGGAGATTCTAGTTTCGGAGTTTTCTTTTTGTGGAGTCTCCAGTTGTGGAATTTCTAGTTGTAGAGTTTCTAGTTCTTGAGTTTCTAGTTGTGGAGTCTGTAGTTTTGGAGTATCTGGTTGTGGTGTTTCAAGTTGTGGAGTTTCTAGTTGTGGAGTTTCTAGTTGCGGAGTTTCTAGCTGTTGAGTTTCTAGTTGCCGAGTTTCTAGTTGCAAAGTCTCAAGTTGTGGAGTTTCTAGTTGTGAAGGTTCTAGTTGTGGAGTTTCTAGTTGCGGAGTTTCTAGCTGTGGAGTTTCTAGTTGCAGAGTCTCTAGTTGGCAGTTTCTAGCTGTGGAGTTTCTAGTTGCGGAGTTTCAGGTTGGGGAGTTTCTAGTTGTGGAGACTCTAGTTGTGGAGTTTCTAGCTGTGGAGTTTCTAGCTTTGGAGTTTCTAGTTGCGGTGTTTACTAGTGTCAGAGTATCTAGTTGCAAGTTTCTAGCTGTGGAGTTTATAGTGGCGGAGTTTCTGGTTGTAGAGTTTCTAGTTGCGGAGTCTGTCGTTGCGGAGTGTCTAGTCGAGGAGTTTCTAGTTGCGGAGTTTTCTAATTGGGGAGTTTTTTGTTGTAGAGTTTCTAGTTTTAAATTTCTAGTTGTGGATTTTCCAATTGCAGAGTTTCTAGTTGCGGAGTTTCTAGTTGTGTTGTTTCTAGTTTGGGAGTTTCTACTTAAGTTTATAGTAGTGGATTTTCTTGTTGCCGAGTTTCGAGTTGCAGAGTTACAAGTTTTGGAGTATGTCGTTGCAGAGTCTCAAGTTGTGGAATGTCTAGTCGTGGAGTTTCTAGTTTCGGAGTTTTCTAGTTGTGGAAATTCTAGTTGTGGAGTTTCTGACTGTGGAGTTTCTAGTTGCAGAGTCTCTAGTTGTGCAGTCTCTAGTTGTGGAGTTTCTAGTTGTGGAGTTTATAGTTGTGGAGACTCTAGTTGTGGAGTTTCTAGTTGCGGAGTTTCTAGTTGCAGAGTTTCTAGTTGCAAGTTTCTAGCTGTGGAGTTTCTAGTTGCGGAGTTTCTAGTTGCAGAGTTTCTAGTTGCGGAGCCTGTCGTTGCGGAGTCTCAAGTTGTGGAGTGTCTAGTCGTGGAGTTTCTAGCTGCGGAGTTTTCTAGTTGTGGAGTCTCTAGTTGTGGAGTTTCTAGTTGTGGAGTTTCTAGTTGTGGAGTTTCTAGTTGCAGAGTTTCTAGTTGCGGAGTCTTTCGTTGCGGAGTCTCAAGTTGTAGAGTGTCTAGTGGTGGAGTTTCTAGTTGCAGAATTTTCTAATTGTGGAGTCTCTAGTTGTGGAGTTTCTAGTTGCGAAGTGTCTAGTTATGGAGTTTCTAGTTGTAAAGTTTCTAGTTGTGGAGTTCCTAGTTGCGGAGTTTCTAGCTGTTTAGTTTCTAGTGGCGGAGTCTCTAGATGTGCAGTCTCTAGTTGTGGAGTCACTTGCTGTGGAGTTCCTAGTTGTGGAGCTTCTAGTTGGGAAGTTTCTAGCTGTGGAGTTTCTAGTCGTGGAGTTTCTAGTTGCAGAGTTTCTAGTTGCGGACGTTCTAGCTGTGGAGTTTCTAGTTCCAGAGTTTCTAGTGGCGTAGTTTCTAGTTGTGGTGTTTCAAGTTGTGGAGTTTCTAGTTGTGGAGTTTCTAGTTGCGGAGTTTCTAGCTGTTGAGTTTCTAGTTACCGAGTTTCTAGTTGCAAAGTCTCAAGTTGTGGAGTTTCTAGTTGTGGAGGTTCTAGTTGTGGAGTTTCTAGTTGCGGAGTTTCTAGCTGTGGAGTTTCTAGTTGCAGAGTCTCTAGTTGGCATTCTCTAGTTGTGGAGTTTCTAGTTGCGGAGTTTCTAGTTGGGGAGTTTCTAGTTGTGGAGACTCTAGTTGTGGAGTTTCTAGTTGTGGAGTTTCTAGCTTTAAAGTTTCTAGTTGCGGTGTTTACTAGTGGCAGAGTATCTAGTTGCAAGTTTCTAGCTGTGGAGTTTATAGTGGCGGAGTTTCTGGTTGCAGAGATTCTAGTTGCGGAGTCTGTCGTTGCGGAGTCTCAAGTTGTGGAGTGTCTAGTCGTGGAGTTTCTAGTTGCGGAGTTTTCTAATTGGGGAGTTTCTTGTTGTAGAGTTTCTAGTTTTAAATTTCTAGTTGTGGATTTTCTAATTGCAGAGTTTCTAGTTGCGGAGTTTCTAGTTGTGTTGTTTCTAGTTGGGGAGTTTCTACTTAAGTTTATAGTTGTGGATTTTCTTGTTGCCGAGTTTCGAGTTGCAGAGTTTCAAGTTGTGGAGTATGTCGTTGCAGAGTCTCAAGTTGTGGAATGTCTAGTTGCAAAGTTTCTAGTTGCGGACGTTCTAGCTGTGGAGTTTCTAGTTGCAGAGTTTCTAGTTGCGGGCGCTCTAGCTGTGCAGTTTCTAGTTGCAGAGTTTCTAGTGGCGTAGTTTCTAGTTGTGGAGTTTCTAGTTGTGGAGTTTTTAGTTGCGCAGTTTCTAGTTGTGGAGTTTCAAGTTGTGGAATTTATATGTGTGGAGTTTTCAGTTGTGGAGTTTAATGTTGTCGAGTTTCTAGTTGCAGAGTTTCCAGTAGTGGAGTTTCTAGTTGTGCAGTTTTTAGTTGTGGAGTCTCTAGTGTTTGAGTCTCTTGTTGTGGAATTTCAAGTTGTGGAGTTTCTAGGTGCGGAGTTTGTAGTTGCGGAGCGTCTGGTGGTGGAGTTTCTAGTTGTGGAGTTTCTAGTTGCAGAGTTTCTAGCTGTGGAGTTTCTAGTTGCGAAGTCTCTAGATGTGGAGTCTCTAGTTGTGGAGTTTCTAGTTGTGGAGTTTCTAGTTCTGGAGTTTCTAGTTGCAGAGTTTCTAGTTGCGAAGTCTGTCGTTTCGGAATCTCCAGTTGTAGAGTGTCTAGTCGTGGAGTTTCTGGTTGCGGAGTTTTCTAGTTGTGGGGTCTCTAGTTGTGGAGTTTCTAGTATCGAAGTGTCTAGTTATAGAGTTTCTAGTTGTAAAGTTTCTAGTTGTGGAGTTTCTAGTTGCGGAGTTTCTAGCTGTGGAGTTTCTAGCTGCGGAGTCTCTAGTTGATTGATGATATGTGGGGTTTAACGTCTCAAAACCACCATAAAATTATGAGAGACGCCGTAGTGAAGGGCTCCGGAAATTTTGACCACCTTGGGTTCTTTAACGTGCACCCAAATCTGAACACACCGGCCTACAACATTTCCGCCTCCATTGGAAATGCAGCCGCCGCTGGGATTCGAACCCACGACCTGCGGGTCAACTGCCGAGTACGTTAGCCACTTGACCACCGCAGCGGGGCAGTCTCTAGTTGGGCAGTCTCTAGTTGTGCAGTCTCTTGCTGTAGAGTTTCTAGCTGTGGAGCTTCTAGTTGGGAAGTTTCTAGCTTTGGAGTTTCTAGTTGCGGAGTTTCTAGTTGCAGAGTTTCTAGTTGCGGACGTTCTAGCTGTGGAGTTTCTAGTTGCAGAGTTTCTAGTTGCGGGCGCTCTAGCTGTGCAGTTTCTAGTTGCAGAGTTTTTAGTCGCGTAGTTTCTAGTTGTGGAGTTTCTAGTTGTGGAGTTTGAAGTTGTGGAATTTATATGTGTGGAGTTTTCAGTTGTGCAGTTTAATGTTGTCGAGTTTCTAGTTGCAGAGTTTCCAGTAGTGGAGTTTCTAGTTGTGCAGTTTTTAGTTGTGGAGTCTCTAGTTAATGAGTCTCTTGTTGTGGAATTTCAAAATTTGGAGTTTCTAGTTGCGGAGTTTGTAGTTGCGGAGCGTCTGGTGGTGGAGTTTCTAGTTGTGGAGTTTCTAGTTGCGGAGTTTCTAGCTGTGTAGTTTCTAGTTGGGGAGTTTCTACCTATGTTTATAGTTGTGGATTTTCTTGTTGCAGAGTCTCTAGTTGCGGGCGCTCTAGCTGTGCAGTTTCTAGTTGCAGACTTTCTAGTGGCGTAGTTTCTTGTTGTGGAGTTTCTAGTTGTGGAGTTTTTAGTTGCACAGTTTCTAGTTGTGGAGTTTCAAGTTGTGGAATTTATATGTGTGGAGTTTTTAGTTGTGGAGTTTAATGTTGTCGAGTTTCTAGATGCAGAGTTTCCAGTAGTGGAGTTTCTAGTTGTGCAGTTTTTAGTTATGGAGTCTCTAGTTGTTGAGTCTCTTGTTGTGGAATTTCAAGTTGTGGAGTTTCTAGTGGCGGAGTTTGTAGTTGCAGAGCGTCTGGTGGTGGAGTTTCTAGTTGTGGAGTTTCTAGTTGCGGAGTTTCTAGCTTTGGAGTTTCTATTTGCGGAGTCTCTAGATGTGAAGTCTCTAGTTGGGGAGTTTCTAGTTGTGGAGTTTCTAGTTCTGGAGTTTCTAGCTGCAGAGTTTCTAGTTGCGAAGTCTGTCGTTGCGGAGTCTCAAGTTGTAGAGTGTCTAGTCGTGGAGTTTCTAGTTGCGGAGTTTTCTAGTTGTGGAGTCTCTAGTTGTGGAGTTTCTAGTTGCAGAGTTTCTAGTTGCGGAGTCTTTCATTGCGGTGTCTCAAGTTGTAGAGTGTCTAGTCGTGGAGTTTCTAGTTGCAGAGTTTTCTAGTTGAGGAGTCTCTAGTTGTGGAGTTTTTATTTGCGAAGTGTCTAGTTATGGAGTTTCTAGTTGTAAAGCTTTTAGTCGTGGAGTTACTAGTTGCGGAGTTTTCTAGTTGTGGAGTCACTAGTTGTGGAGTTTCTAGTTGTGGAGTTTCTTGTTGCGGAGTTTCTAGTTGCAGAGTTTCTATTTGCGGACGTTCTAGCTGTGGAGTTTCTAAATGCAGAGTTTCTAGTTGCATAGTTTCTAGTTGTAGAGTTTCTAGTTGTGGAGTTTTAGTTGCGGAGTTTATAGTTGTGAAGATTCTAGTTGTGGAGTTTCTAGTTGTGGAGTTTCTAGTTGTGGAGTTTTTAGTTGCAGAGTTTCTAGTTGTGGAGTCTCTAATTGATGAGTTTCTGGTTGTGGAGTTTCTAGTTGTGGAGTTTGTAGTTGTAGAGTCTGTAGCTGTGGAGTTTCTAGTTGTGGAGTTCCTAGTTATGGAGTCTCGAGTTGTGGAGTTTCTAGTTGCGGAGTTTCTAAATGTGGAGTTTCTAGTTGTGGAATTTGTAGTTGTGGAGTATCTAGTTTTGGTGTTTGAAGTTGTGGAGTTTGTAGTTGGAGTTTCTAGGTGTGGAGTTTCTAGTTGTTGAGTTTCTAGTGGCCGAGTTTCTAGTTGCGAAGTCTCAAGTTGTGCAGTCTCTAGTTGTGGAGTTTCTAGTTGTGGAGTTTCAAGTTGTGGAGTTTCTTGGTGTAGAGTTTCTAGTTTTGAAGCTTCTAGTTGTGGATTTTCTAGTTGCGGAGTTTCTAGTAGCGGAGTTTCAAGTTGTGTAGTTTCTAGTTGGGGAGTTTCTACTTAAGTTTATAGTTGTGGATTTTCTTGTTGCAGAGTTTCTAGTTGCGGGCGCTCTAGCTGTGCAGTTTCTAGTTGCAGACTTTTTAGTGGCGTAGTTTTTAGTTGTGGAGTTTCTAGTTGTGGAGTTTTTAGTTGCTCCGTTTCTAGTTGTGGAGTTTCAAGTTGTGGAATTTATATGTGGAGTTTAATGTTGTCGAGTTTCTAGTTGCAGAGTTTCCAGTAGTGGAGTTTCTAGTTGTGCAGTGTTTAGTTGTGGAGTCTCTAGTTGTTGAGTCTCTTGTTGTGGAATTTCAAGTTGTGGAGTTTCTAGTTGCGGAGTTTGTAGTTGCGGAGCGTCTGGTGGTGGAGTTTCTAGTTGTGGAGTTTCTAGTTGCGGAGTTTCTAGCTGTGGAGTTTCTAGTTGCTTAGTCTCTAGATGTGGAGTCTCTAGTTGTGGAGTTTCTAGTTGTGGAGTTTCTAGTTCTGGAGTTTCTAGTTGAAGAGTTTCTAATTGCGAAGTCTCTAGTTGTAGAGTGTCTAGTCGTGGAGTTTCTAGTTGCGGAGTTTTCTAGTTGTGGAGTCTCTAGTTGTGGAGTTTCTAGTTGCGAAGTGTCTAGTTATAGAGTTTCTAGTTGTAAAGTTTCTAGTTGTGGAGTTTCTAGTTTCGGAGTTTCTAGCTGCGGAGTTTCTAGTTGCGGAGTCTCTAGTTGATTGATGATATGTGGGGTTTAACGTCTCAAATCCACCATATGATTATGAGAGACGCCGTAGTGGAGGGCTCCGGAAAATTTGACCACCTGGGGTTCTTTAACGTGCACTCAAATCTGATCACACCGGCCTACAACATTTCCGCCTCCATTGGAAATGCAGCCGCCGCTAGGATTCGAACCCACGACCTGCGGGTCAACTGCCGAGTACCATAGCCACTAGACCACCGCGGCGGGGCAGTCTCTAGTTGTGCAGTCTCTAGTTGTGCAGTCTCTTGCTGTAGAGTTTCTAGCTGTGGAGCTTCTAGTTGGGAAGTTTCTAGCTTTGGAGTTTCTAGTTGCGGAGTTTCTAGTTGCAGAGTTTCTAGTTGCGGACGTTCTAGCTGTGGAGTTTCTAGTTGCAGAGTTTCTAGTTGCGGGCGCTCTAGCTGTGCAGTTTCTAGTTGCAGAGTTTCTAGTGGCGTAGTTTCTAGTTGTGGAGTTTCTAGTTGTGGAGTTTTTAGTTGCGCAGTTTCTAGTTGTGAAGTTTGAAGTTGTGGAATTTATATGTGTGGAGTTTTTAGTTGTGCAGTTTAATGTTGTCGAGTTTCTAGTTGCAGAGTTTCCAGTAGTGGAGTTTCTAGTTGTGCAGTTTTTAGTTGTGGAGTCTCTAGTTAATGAGTCTCTTGTTGTGGAATTTCAAGTTTTGGAGTTTCTAGTTGCGGAGTTTGTAGTTGCGGAGAGTCTGGTGGTGGAGTTTCTAGTTGTGGAGTTTCTAGCTGCGGAGTTTCTAGCTGTGGAGTTTCTAGTTGCGGAGTCTCTAGATGTGAAGTCTCTAGTTGGGGAGTTTCTAGTTGTGGAGTTTCTAGTTCTGGAGTTTCTAGCTGCAGAGTTTCTAGTTGCGAAGTCTGTCGTTGCGGAGTCTCAAGTTGTAGAGTGTCTAGTCGTGGAGTTTCTAGTTGCGGAGTTTTCTAGTTGTGGAGTCTCCAGTTGTGGAGTTTCTAGTTGCAGAGTTTCTAGTTGCGGAGCCTGTCGTTGCGGAGTCTCAATTTGTGGAGTGTCTAGTCGTGGAGTTTCTAGTTGCGAAGTTTTCTAGTTGTGGAGTTTCTAGTTGTGGAGTTTCTAGTTGCAGAGTTTCTAGTTGCGGAGTCTTTCATTGCGGAGTCTCAAGTTGTAGAGTGTCTAGTCGTGGAGTTTCTAGTTGCAGAGTTTTCTAGTTGAGGAGTCTCTAGTTGTGGAGTTTTTAGTTGCGAAGTGTCTAGTTATGGAGTTTCTAGTTGTAAAGTTTCTAGTCGTGGAGTTTCTAGTTACGGAGTTTTCTAGTTGTGGAGTCAATAGTTGTGGAGTTTCTAGTTGTGGAGTTTCTTGTTGCGGAGCTTCTAGTTGCAGAGTTTCTAGTTGCGGACGTTCTAGCTGTGGAGTTTCTAATTGCAGAGTTTCTAGTTGCATAGTTTCTAGTTGTAGAGTTTCTAGTTGTGGAGTTTTAGTTGCGGAGTTTCTAGTTGTGAAGATTCTAGTTGTAGAGTTTCTAGTTGTGGAGTTTCTAGTTGTGGAGTTTTTAGTTGCAGAGTTTCTACTTGTGGAGTCTCTAATTGTTGAGTTTCTGGTTGTGGAGTTTCTAGTTGTGGAGTTTGTAGTTTTAGAGTCTGTAGTTGTGGAGTTTCTAGTTGTGGAGTTCCTAGTTATGGAGTCTCAAGTTGTGGAGTTTCTAGTTGCGGAGTTTCTAAATGTGGAGTTTCTAGTTGTGGAATTTGTAGTTGTGGAGTATCTAGTTGCGGTGTTTAAAGTTGTGGAGTTTGTAGTTGGAGTTTCTAGGTGTGGAGTTTCTAGTTGTTGAGTTTCTAGTGGCCGAGTTTTTAGTTGCGAAGTCTCAAGTTGTGCAGTCTCTAGTTGTGGAGTTTCTAGTGGTGGAGTTTCAAGTTGTGGAGTTTCTTGTTGTAGAGTTTCTAGTTTTGAAGTTTCTAGTTGTGGATTTTCTAGTTGCGGAGTTTCTAGTAGCGGAGTTTCAAGTTGTGTAGTTTCTAGTTGGGGAGTTTCTACTTAAGTTTATAGTTGTGGATTTTCTTGTTGCAGAGTTTCGAGTTGCAGAGTTTCAAGTTGTGGAGTTTCTAGTTGCGGAGTCTCTAGTTGTGGAGTTTCTAGTTGCGGAGTTTCTAGCTGTGGAGTTTCTAGTTGCGGAGTCTCTAGTTGTGCAGTCTCTAGTTGTGGAGTTTCTAGTTGCGGAGTTTCTAGTTGTGGAGTTTCTAGTTGTGGAGACTCTAGTTGTGGAGTTTCTAGTTGTGGAGTTTCTAGCTTTTGAGTTTCTAGTTGGAAGTTTCTAGTTGCGGAGTTTCTAGTTGCGGAATCTGCCGTTGCGGAGCCTCAAGTTGTGGAGTGTCTAATCGTGGAGTTTCTAGTTGAGGAGTTTTCTTTTTGTGGAGTCTCCAGTTGTGGAATTTCTAGTTGTAGAGTTTCTAGTTGCGGAGTTTCTAGTTGCGGAGTGTCTGGTGGTGGAGTTTCTAGTTCTGGAGTTTCTATTTGTGGAGTCTGTAGTTGTGGAATTTGTAGTTGTGGAGTATCTGGTTGTGGTGTTTCAAGTTGTGGAGTTTCTATTTGTGGAGTTTCTAGTTGTTGAGTTTCTAGTTGTGGAGTATTAGTTGCGGAGTTTCTAGTTGCGGAGTTTCTAGCTGTGGAGTTTCTAGTTGCACAGTCTCTAGTTGGCAGTCTCTAGTTGTGGAGTTTCTAGTTGTGGAGTTTCTAGCGGTGGAGTTTCTACTTGCGTAGTTTCTAGTTGCAGAGTTTCTAGTTACGGAGCCTGTCGTTGCGGAGTCTCAAGTTGTGGAGTGTCTAGTCGTGGAGTTTCTAGTTGCGAAGTTTTCTAGTTGTGGAGTCTCTAGTTGTGGAGTTTCTAGTTGTGGAATTGCTAGTTGCAGTGTTTCTAGTTGCGGAGACTTTCGTAGCGGAGTCGCAAGTTGTAGAGTGTCTAGTCGTGGAATTTCGAGTTGCAGAGTGTTCTAGTTGAGTCTCTAGTTGTGGAGTTTCTAGTTGCGAAGTGTCTAGTTATGGAGTTTCTAGTTGTAAAGTTTCTAGTTGTGGAGTTTCTAGTTGCAAGTTTCTAGCTGTGGAGTTTCTAGATGCGGAGTTTCTATTTGCAGAGTTTCTAGTTGCGGAGCCTGTCGTTGCAGAGTCTCAAGTTGTGGATTGTCTAGTCGTGGAGTTTCTAGTTGCGGAGTTTTCTAGTGTTGGAGTCTCTAGTTGTGGAGTTTCTAGTTGTGGAGTTTCTTGTTGCGGAGTTTCTAGTTGGAGAGTTTCTAGTCGCGGACGTTCTAGCTGTGGAGTTTCTAATTGCAGAGTTTCTAGTTGCATAGTTTCTAGTTGTAGAGTTTCTAGTTGTGGGGTTTTTAGTTGCGGAGTTTCTAGTTGTGAAGATTCTAGTGTTGAGCTTCTAGTTGTGGAGTTTATAGTTGTGGAGTTTTTAGTTGCAGAGTTTCTAGTTGTGGAGTCTCTAATTGTTGAGTCTCTTGTGGAATTTCTAGTTGTGGAGTTTCTAGTTGTGGAGTTTCTAGTTGCGGATTTTCTAGTTGCGGAGTATCTGGTGTTGGAGTTTCTAGTTGTGGAGTTTGTAATTGTGGAGTCTGTAGTTGTGGAGTTTCTAGTTGTGGAGTTCCTAGTTATAGAGTCTCAAGTTGTGGAGTTTCTAGTTGCGGAGTTTCTAGTTATGGAGTGTCTAGTTGTAAAGTTTCTAGTCGTGGAGTTTCTAGTTGCGGAGTTTTCTAGTTGTGGAGTCACTAGTTGTGGAGTTTCTAGTTGTGGAGTTTCTTGTTGCGGAGTTTTTAGTTGCAGAGTTTCTAGTTGCGGACGTTCTAGCTGTGGAGTTTCTAGTGGCAGAGTTTCTAGTTGCATACTTTCTAGTTGTAGAGTTTCTAGTTGTGGAGTTTTAGTTGCGGAGTTTCTAGTTGTGAAGATTCTAGTTGTGGACTTTCTAGTTGTGGAGTTTCTAGTTGTGGAGTTTTTAGTTGCAGAGTTTCTAGTTGTGGAGTCTCTAATTGTTGAGTTTCTGGTTGTGGAGTTTCTAGTTGTGGAGTTTGTAGTTGTAGAGTCTGTAGTTGTGGAGTTTCTAGTTGTGGAGTTCCTAGTTATGGAGTCTCGAGTTGTGGAGTTTCTAGTTGCAGAGCTTCTAATTGTGGAGTTTCTAGTTGTGGAATTTGTAGTTGTGGAGTATCTAGTTGCGGTGTTTGAAGTTGTGGAGTTTGTAGTTGGAGTTTCTAGGTGTGGAGTTTCTAGTTGTTGAGTTTCTAGTTGTGGAGTTTCAAGTTGTAGAGTTTCTAGTTTTGAAGTTTCTAGTTGTGGATTTTCTAGTTGCGGAGTTTCTAGTTGCGGAGTTTCAAGTTGTGTAGTTTCTAGTTGGGGAGTTTCTACTTAAGTTTATAGTTGTAGATTTTCTTGTTGCAGAGTTTCGAGTCGCAGAGTTTCAAGTTGTGGAGATTCTAGTTGCGGAGTCTCTAGTTGTGGAGTATCTAGTTGCGGAGTTTCTAGCTGTGGAGTTTCTAGTTGCGGAGTATCTAGTTGTGCAGTCTCTAGTTGTGGAGTTTCTAGTTGCGGAGTTTCTAGCTGTGGAGTTTCTAGTTCTGGAGACTCTAGTTGTGGAGTTTCTAGTTGTGGAGTTTCTAGCTTTTTAGTTTCAAGTTGGAAGTTTCTAGTTGCAGAGTTTCTAGTTGCGGAATCTGTCGTTGCGGAGTCTAAAGTTGAGGAGTGTCTAATCGTGGAGTTTCTAGTTGCGGAGTTTTCTTTTTGTGGAGTCTCCAGTTGTGGAATTTCTAGTTGTAGAGTTTATAGTTGCGGAGTTTCTGGTTGCGGAGTGTCTGGTGGTGGAGTTTCTAGTTGCGAAGTTTTCCAGTTGTGGAGTCTCTAGTTGTGGAGTTTCTAGTTGTGGAGTTTCTAGTTGTGGAATTGCTAGTTGCAGAGTTTCTAGTTGCGGTGACTTTCGTTGCGGAGTCTCAAGTTGTAGAGTGTCTAGTCGTGGAGTTTCTAGTTGTTGAGTTTCTAGTGGCCGAGTTTCTAGTTGCGAAGTCTCAAGTTGTGCAGTCTCTAGTTGTGGAGTTTCTAGTTGTGGAGTTTCAAGTTGTGGAGTTTCTTGTTGTAGAGTTTCTAGTTTTGAAGTTTCTAGTTGTAGATTTTCTAGTTGCGGAGTTTCTAGTAGCGGAGTTTCAAGTTGTGTAGTTTCTAGTTGGGGAGTTTCTACTTAAGTTTATAGTTGTGGATTTTCTTGTTGCAGAGTTTCTAGTTGCGGGCGCTCTAGCTGTGCAGTTTCTAGTTGCAGACTTTCTAGTGGCGTAGTTTTTAGTTGTGGAGTTTCTAGTTGTGGAGTTTTTAGTTGCTCAGTTTCTAGTTGTGGAGTTTCAAGTTGTGGAATTTATATGTGTGGAGTTTTAGTTGTGGAGTTTAATGTTGTCGAGTTTCTAGTTGCAGAGTTTCCAGTAGTGGAGTTTCTAGTTGTGCAGTTTTTAGTTGTGGAGTCTCTAGTTGTTGAGTCTCTTGTTGTGGAATTTCAAGTTGTGGAGTTTCTAGTTGCGGAGTTTGTAGCTGCGGAGCGTCTGGTGGTGGAGTTTCTAGTTGTGGAGTTTCTAGTTGCGGAGTTTCTAGCTGTGGAGTTTCTAGTTGCTTAGTCTCTAGATGTGGAGTCTCTAGTTGTGGAGTTTCTAGTTGTGGAGTTTCTAGTTCTGGAGTTTCTAGTTGCAGAGTTTCTAGTTGCGAAGTCTCTAGTTGTAGAGTGTCTAGTCGTGGAATTTCTAGTTGCGGAGTTTTCTAGTTGTGGAGTTTCTAGTTGCGGAGTCTCTAGTTGATTGATGATATGTGGGGTTTAACGTCTCAAAACCAGCATATGATCATGAAAGACACCGTAGTGGAGGGCTCCGGAAATTTTGACCACCTGGGGTTCTTTAACGTGCACCCAAATCTGATCACACCGGCCTACAACATTTCCGCCTCCATTGGAAATGCAGCCGCCGCCGCCGGGATTCGAACCCGCGACCTGCGGGTCAACAGCCGAGTACCTTAGCCACTTGACCACCGCAGCGGGGCAGTCTCTAGTTGTGCAGTCTCTAGTTGTGCAGTCTCTTGCTGTAGAGTTTCTAGTTCTGGAGCTTCTAGTTGGGAAGTTTCTAGCTTTGGAGTTTCTAGTTGTGGAGTTTCTAGTTGCAGAGTTTCTAGTTGCGGACGTTCTAGCTGTGGAGTTTCTAGTTGCAGAGTTTTTAGTTGCGTAGTTTCTAGTTGTGGAGTTTCTAGTTGTGGAGTTTTTAGTTGCGCAGTTTCTAGTTGTGGAGTTTGAAGTTGTGGAATTTATATGTGTGGAGTTTTTAGTTGTGCAGTTTAATGTTGTCGAGTTTCTAGTTGCAGAGTTTCCAGTAGTGGAGTTTCTAGTTGTGCAGTTTTTATTTGTGGAGTCTCTATTTAATGAGTCTCTTGTTGTGGAATTTCAAGTTTTGGAGTTTCTAGTTGCGGAGTTTGTAGTTGCGGAGAGTCTGGTGGTGGAGTTTCTAGTTGTGGAGTTTCTAGCTGCGGAGTTTCTAGCTGTGGAGTTTCTAGTTGCGGAGTCTCTAGATGTGAAGTCTCTAGTTGGGGAGTTTCTAGTTGTGGAGTTTATAGTTCTGGAGTTTCTAGCTGCAGAGTTTCTAGTTGCGAAGTCTGTCGTTGCGGAGTCTCAAGTTGTAGAGTGTCTAGTCGTGGAGTTGCTAGTTGCGGAGTTTTCTAGTTGTGGAGTCTCTAGTTGTGGAGTTTCTAGTTGCAGAGTTTCTAGTTGCGGAGCCTGTCGTTGCGGAGTCTCAATTTGTGGAGTGTCTAGTCGTGGAGTTTCTAGTTGCGAAGTTTTCTAGTTGTGGAGTTTCTAGTTGTGGAGTTTCTAGTTGCAGAGTTTCTAGTTGCGGAGTCTTTCATTGCGGAGTCTCAAGTTGTAGAGTGTCTAGTCGTGGAGTTTCTAGTTGCAGAGTTTTCTAGTTTAGGAGTCTCTAGTTGTGGAGTTTTTAGTTGCGAAGTGTCTAGTTATGGAGTTTCTAGTTGTAAAGTTTCTAGTCGTGGAGTTTCTAGTTACGGAGTTTTCTAGTTGTGGAGTCACTAGTTGTGGAGTTTCTAGTTGTGGAGTTTCTTGTTGCGGAGCTTCTAGTTGCAGAGTTTCTAGTTGCGGACGTTCTAGCTGTGGAGTTTCTAATTGCAGAGTTTCTAGTTGCATAGTTTCTAGTTGTAGAGTTTCTAGCTGTGGAGTTTTAGTTGCGGAGTTTCTAGTTGTGAAGATTCTAGTTGTAGAGTTTCTAGTTGGGAAGTTTCTAGTTGTGGAGTTTTTAGTTGCAGAGTTTCTACTTGTGGAGTCTCTAATTGTTGAGTTTCTGGTTGTGGAGTTTCTAGTTGTGGAGTTTGTAGTTGTAGAGTCTGTAGTTGTGGAGTTTCTAGTTGTGGAGTTCCTAGTTATGGAGTCTCAAGTTGTGGAGTTTCTAGTTGCGGAGTTTCTAAATGTGGAGTTTCTAGTTGTGGAATTTGTAGTTGTGGAGTATCTAGTTGCGGTGTTTAAAGTTGTGGAGTTTGTAGTTGGAGTTTCTAGGTGTGGAGTTTCTAGTTGTTGAGTTTCTAGTGGCCGAGTTTCTAGTTGCGAAGTCTCAAGTTGTGCAGTCTCTAGTTGCGGAGTTTCTAGTAGCGGAGTTTCAAGTTGTGTAGTTTCTAGTTGGGGAGTTTCTACTTAAGTTTATAGTTGTGGATTTTCTTGTTGCAGAGTTTCGAGTTGCAGAGTTTCAAGTTGTGGAGTTTCTAGTTGTGGAGTCTCTAGTTGTGGAGTTTCTAGTTGCGGAGTTTCTAGCTGTGGAGTTTCTAGTTGCGGAGTCTCTAGTTGTGCAGTCTCTAGTTGTGGAGTTTCTAGTTGCGGAGTTTCTAGTTGTGGAGTTTCTAGTTGTGGAGACTCTAGTTGTGGAGTTTCTAGCTTTTGAGTTTCTAGTTGGAAGTTTCTAGTGTCGGAGTTTCTAGTTGCGGAATCTGTCGTTGCGGAGCCTCAAGTTGTGGATTGTCTAATCGTGGAGTTTCTAGTTGAGGAGTTTTCTTTTTGTGGAGTCTCCAGTTGTGGAATTACTAGTTGTAGAGTTTCTAGTTGCGGAGTTTCTAGTTGCGGAGTGTCTGGTGGTGGAGTTTCTAGTTCTGGAGTTTCTATTTGTGGAGTCTGTAGTTGTGGAATTTGTAGTTGTGGAGTATCTGGTTGTGGTGTTTCAAGTTGTGGAGTTTCTATTTGTGGAGTTTCTAGTTGTGGAGTTTCTAGTTGTTGAGTTTCTAGTTGCCGAGTTTTTAGTTGCAAAGTCTCAAGTTGTGGAGTTTCTAGTTGTGGAGTTTCTAGTTGTGGAGTTTCTAGTTGCGGAGTTTCTAGTTGCGGAGTTTCTAGCTGTGGAGTTTCTAGTTGCACAGTCTCTAGTTGGCAGTCTCTAGTTGTGGAGTTTCTAGTTGTGGAGTTTCTAGCGGTGGAGTTTCTACTTGCGTAGTTTCTAGTTGCAGAGTTTCTAGTTGCGGAGCCTGTCGTTGCGGAGTCTCAAGTTGTGGAGTGTCTAGTCGTGGAGTTTCTAGTTGCGAAGTTTTCTAGTGGTGGAGTCTCTAGTTGTGGAGTTTCAAGTTGTGGAGTTTCTAGTTGTGGAATTGCTAGTTGCAGTGTTTCTAGTTGCGGAGACTTTCGTAGCGGAGTCGCAAGTTGTAGAGTGTCTAGTCGTGGAATTTCGAGTTGCATAGTGTTCTAGTTGAGTCTCTAGTTGTGGAGTTTCTAGTTGCGAAGTGTCTAGTTATGGAGTTTCTAGTTGTAAAGTTTCTAGTTGTGGAGTTTCTAGTTGCAAGTTTCTAGCTGTGGAGTTTCTAGATGCGGAGTTTCTATTTGCAGAGTTTCTAGTTGCGGAGCCTGTCGTTGCAGAGTCTCAAGTTGTGGATTGTCTAGTCGTGGAGTTTCTAGTTGCGGAGTTTTCTAGTGTTGGAGTCTCTAGTTGTGGAGTTTCTAGTTGTGGAGTTTCTTGTTGCGGAGTTTCTAGTTGCAGAGTTTCTAGTTGCGGACGTTCTAGCTGTGGAGTTTCTAATTGCAGAGTTTCTAGTTGCATAGTTTCTAGTTGTAGAGTTTCTAGTTGTGGAGTTTTTAGTTGCGCAGTTTCTAGTTGTGAAGATTCTAGTGTTGAGCTTCTAGTTGTGGAGTTTATAGTTGTCGAGTTTTTAGTTGCAGAGTTTCTAGTTGTGGAGTCTCTAATTGTTGAGTCTCTTGTGGAATTTCTAGTTGTGGAGTTTCTAGTTGTGGAGTTTCTAGTTGCGGATTTTCTAGTTGCGGAGTATCTGGTGTTAGAGTTTCTAGTTGTGGAGTTTGTAATTGTGGAGTCTGTAGTTGTGGAGTTTCTAGTTGTGGAGTTCCTAGTTATAGAGTCTCAAGTTGTGGAGTTTCTAGTTGCGGAGTTTCTAGTTGCAGAGTTTTCTAGTTGTGGAGTCTCTAGTTGTGGAGTTTCTAGTCGCGAAGTGTCTAGTTATGGAGTGTCTAGTTGTAAAGTTTCTAGTCGTGGAGTTTCTAGTTGCGGAGTTTTCTAGTTGTGGAGTCACTAGTTGTGGAGTTTCTAGTTGTGGAGTTTCTTGTTGCGGAGTTTTTAGTTGCAGAGTTTCTAGTTGCGGACGTTCTAGCTGTGGAGTTTCTAGTGGCAGAGTTTCTAGTTGCATAGTTTCTAGTTGTAGAGTTTCTAGTTGTGGAGTTTTAGTTGCGGAGTTTCTAGTTGTGAAGATTCCTGTTGTGGAGTTTCTAGTTGTGGAGTTTCTAGTTGTGGAGTTTTTAGTTGCAGAGTTTCTAGTTGTGGAGTCTCTAATTGTTGAGTTTCTGGTTGTGGAGTTTCTAGTTGTGGAGTTTGTAGTTGTAGAGTCTGTAGTTGTGGAGTTTCTAGTTGTGGAGTTCCTAGTTATGGAGTCTCGAGTTGTGGAGTTTCTAGTTGCGGAGTTTCTAATTGTGGAGTTTCTAGTTGTGGAATTTGTAGTTGTGGAGTATCTAGTTGCGGTGTTTGAAGTTGTGGAGTTTGTAGTTGGAGTTTCTAGGTGTGGAGTTTCTAGTTGTTGAGTTTCTAGTTGTGGAGTTTCAAGTTGTAGAGTTTCGAGTTTTGAAGTTTCTAGTTGTGGAGTTTTTAGTTGCAGAGTTTCTAGTTGTGGAGTCTCTAATTGTTGAGTCTCTTGTGGAATTTCTAGTTGTGGAGTTTCTAGTTGTGGAGTTTCTAGTTGCGGATTTTCTAGTTGGGGAGTATCTGGTGTTGGAGTTTCTAGTTGTGGAGTTTGTAATTGTGGAGTCTGTAGTTGTGGAGTTTCTAGTTGTGGAGTTCCTAGTTATAGAGTCTCAAGTTGTGGAGTTTCTAGTTGCGGAGTTTCTAGTTGCAGAGTTTTCTAGTTGTGGAGTCTCTAGTTGTGGAGTTTCTAGTTGCGAAGTGTCTAGTTATGGAGTGTCTAGTTGTAAAGTTTCTAGTCGTGGAGTTTCTAGTTGCGGAGTTTTCTAGTTGTGGAGTCACTAGTTGTGGAGTTTCTAGTTGTGGAGTTTCTTGTTTCGGAGTTTTTAGTTGCAGAGTTTCTAGTTGCGGACGTTCTAGCTGTGGAGTTTCTAGTGGCAGAGTTTCTAGTTGCATAGTTTCTAGTTGTAGAGTTTCTAGTTGTGGAGTTTTAGTTGCGGAGTTTCTAGTTGTGAAGATTCTAGTTGTGGAGTTTCTAGTTGTGGAGTTTCTAGTTGTGGAGTTTTTAGTTGCAGAGTTTCTAGTTGTGGAGTCTCTAATTGTTGAGTTTCTGGTTGTGGAGTTTCTAGTTGTGGAGTTTGTAGTTGTAGAGTCTGTAGTTGTGGAGTTTCTAGTTGTGGAGTTCCTAGTTATGGAGTCTCGAGTTGTGGAGTTTCTAGTTGCGGAGATTCTAATTGTGGAGTTTCTAGTTGTGGAATTTGTAGTTGTGGAGTATCTAGTTGCGGTGTTTGAAGTTGTGGAGTTTGTAGTTGGAGTTTCTAGGTGTGGAGTTTCTAGTTGTTGAGTTTCTAGCTGTGGAGTTTCTAGTTGCGGAGTCTCTAGTTGTGCAGTCTCTAGTTGTGGAGTTTCTAGTTGCGGAGTTTCTAGTTGTGGAGTTTCTAGTTGTGGAGACTCTAGTTGTGGAGTTTCTAGTTGTGGAGTTTCTAGCTTTTGAGTTTCTAGTTGGAAGTTTCTAGTTGCGGAGTTTCTCGTTGCGGAATCTGTCGTTGCGGAACCTCAAGTTGTGGAGTGTCTAATCGTGGAGTTTCTAGTTGAGGAGTTTTCTTTTTGTGGAGTCTCCAGTTGTGGAATTTCTAGTTGTAGAGTTTCTAGTTGCGGAGTTTCTAGTTGCGGAGTGTCTGGTGGTGGAGTTTCTAGTTCTGGAGTTTCTATTTGCGGAGTCTGTAGTTGTGGAAATTGTAGTTGTGGAGTATCTGGTTGTGGTGTTTCAAGTTGTGGAGTTTCTATTTGTAGAGTTTCTAGTTGTGGAGTTTCTAGTTGTTGTGTTTCTAGTTGTGGAGTTTCTAGTTGCGGAGTTTCTAGTTGCGGAGTTTCTGGTTGCGGAGTGTCTGGTGGTGGAGTTTCTAGTTGCGAAGTTTTCCAGTTGTGGAGTCTCTAGTTGTGGAGTTTCTAGTTGTGGAGTTTCTAGTTGTGGAATTGCTAGTTGCAGAGTTTCTAGTTGCGGTGACTTTCGTAGCGGAGTCGCAAGTTGTAGAGTGTCTAGTCGTGGAATTTCGAGTTGCAGAGTGTTCTAGTTGAGTCTCTAGTTGTGGAGTTTCTAGTTGCGAAGTGTCTAGTTATGGAGTTTCTAGTTGTAAAGTTTCTAGTTGTGGAGTTTCTAGTTGCAAGTTTCTAGCTGTGGAGTTTCTAGATGCGGAGTTTCTATTTGCAGAGTTTCTAGTTGCGGAGCCTGTCGTTGCAGAGTCTCAAGTTGTGGATTGTCTAGTCGTGGAGTTTCTAGTTGCGGAGTTTTCTAGTGTTGGAGTCTCTAGTTGTGGAGTTTCTAGTTGTGGAGTTTCTTGTTGCGGAGTTTCTAGTTGGAGAGTTTCTAGTCGCGGACGTTCTAGCTGTGGAGTTTCTAATTGCAGAGTTTCTAGTTGCATAGTTTCTAGTTGTAGAGTTTCTAGTTGCGGAGTTTTTAGTTGCGGAGTTTCTAGTTGTGAAGATTCTAGTGTTGAGCTTCTAGTTGTGGAGTTTATAGTTGTGGAGTCTTTAGTTGCAGAGTTTCTAGTTGTGGAGTCTCTAATTGTTGAGTCTCTTGTGGAATTTCTAGTTGTGGAGTTTCTAGTTGTGGAGTTTCTAGTTGCGGATTTTCTAGTTGCGGAGTATCTGGTGTTGGAGTTTCTAGTTGTGGAGTTTGTAATTGTGGAGTCTGTAGTTGTGGAGTTTCTAGTTGTGGAGTTCCTAGTTATAGAGTCTCAAGTTGTGGAGTTTCTAGTTGCGGAGTTTCTAGTTGCAGAGTTTTCTAGTTGTGGAGTCTCTATTTGTGGAGTTTCTAGTTGCGAAGTGTCTAGTTATGGAGTGTCTAGTTGTAAAGTTTCTAGTCGTGGAGTTTCTAGTTGCGGAGTTTTCTAGTTGTGGAGTCACTAGTTGTGGAGTTTCTAGTTGTGGAGTTTCTTGTTGCGGAGTTTTTAGTTGCAGAGTTTCTAGTTGCGGACGTTCTAGCTGTGGAGTTTCTAGTGGCAGAGTTTCTAGTTGCATAGTTTCTAGTTGTAGAGTTTCTAGTTGTGGAGTTTTAGTTGCGGAGTTTCTAGTTGTGAAGATTCTAGTTGTGGAGTTTCTAGTTGTGGAGTTTCTAGTTGTGGAGTTTTTAGTTGCAGAGTTTCTAGTTGTGGAGTCTCTAATTGTTGAGTTTCTGGTTGTGGAGTTTCTAGTTGTGGAGTTTGTAGTTGTAGAGTCTGTAGTTGTGGAGTTTCTAGTTGTGGAGTTCCTAGTTATGGAGTCTCGAGTTGTGGAGTTTCTAGTTGCGGAGATTCTAATTGTGGAGTTTCTAGTTGTGGAATTTGTAGTTGTGGAGTATCTAGTTGCGGTGTTTGAAGTTGTGGAGTTTGTAGTTGGAGTTTCTAGGTGTGGAGTTTCTAGTTGTTGAGTTTCTAGTTGTGGAGTTTCAAGTTGTAGAGTTTCTAGTTTTGAAGTTTCTAGTTGTGGATTTTCTAGTTGCGGAGTTTCTAGTTGCGGAGTTTCAAGTTGTGTAGTTTCTAGTTGGGGAGTTTCTACTTAAGTTTATAGTTGTAGATTTTCTTGTTGCAGATTTTCGAGTTGCAGAGTTTCAAGTTGTGGAGTTTCTAGTTGCGGAGTCTCTAGTTGTGGAGTTTCTAGTTGCGGAGTTTCTAGCTGTGGAGTTTGTAGTTGCGGAGTATCTAGTTGTGCAGTATCTAGTTGTGGAGTTTCTAGTTGCGGAGTTTCTAGCTGTGGAGTTTCTAGTTCTGGAGACTCTAGTTGTGGAGTTTCTAGTTGTGGCGTTTCTAGCTTTTTAGTTTCAAGTTGGAAGTTTCTAGTTGCGGAGTTTCTAGTTGCGGAATCTGTCGTTGCGGAGTCTAAAGTTGTGGAGTGTCTAATCGTGGAGTTTCTAGTTGCGGAGTTTTCTTTTTGTGGAGTCTCCAGTTGTGGAATTTCTAGTTGTAGAGTTTATAGTTGCGGAGTTTCTGGTTGCGGAGTGTCTGGTGGTGGAGTTTCTAGTTGCGAAGTTTTCCAGTTGTGGAGTCTCTAGTTGTGGAGTTTCTAGTTGTGGAGTTTCTAGTTGTGGAATTGCTAGTTGCAGAGTTTCTAGTTGCGGTGACTTTCGTTGCGGAGTCTCAAGTTGTAGAGTGTCCAGTCGTGGAGTTTCTAGTTGTTGAGTTTCTAGTGGCCGAGTTTCTAGTTGCGAAGTCTCAAGTTGTGCAGTCTCTAGTTGTGGAGTTTCTAGTTGTGGAGTTTCAAGTTGTGGAGTTTCTTGTTGTAGAGTTTCTAGTTTTGAAGTTTCTAGTTGTAGATTTTCTAGTTGCGGAGTTTCTAGTAGCGGAGTTTCAAGTTGTGTAGTTTCTAGTTGGGGAGTTTCTACTTAAGTTTATAGTTGTGGATTTTCTTGTTGCAGAGTTTCTAGTTGCGGGCGCTCTAGCTGTGCAGTTTCTAGTTGCAGACTTTCTAGTGGCGTAGTTTTTAGTTGTGGAGTTTCTAGTTGTGGAGTTTTTAGTTGCTCAGTTTCTAGTTGTGGAGTTTCAAGTTGTGGATTTTATATGTGTGGAGTTTTAGTTGTGGAGTTTAATGTTGTCGAGTTTGTAGTTGCAGAGTTTCCAGTAGTGGAGTTTCTAGTTGTGCAGTTTTTAGTTGTGGAGTCTCTAGTTGTTGAGTCTCTTGTTGTGGAATTTCAAGTTGTGGAGTTTCAATTTGCGGAGTTTGTAGCTGCGGAGCGTCTGGTGGTGGAGTTTCTAGTTGTGGAGTTTCTAGTTGCGGAGTTTCTAGCTGTGGAGTTTCTAGTTGCTTAGTCTCTAGATGTGGAGTCTCTAGTTGTGGAGTTTCTAGTTGTGGAGTTTCTAGTTCTGGAGTTTCTAGTTGCAGAGTTTCTAGTTGCGAAGTCTCTAGTTGTAGAGTGTCTAGTCGTGGAGTTTCTAGTTGCGGAGTTTTCTAGTTGTGGAGTCTCTAGTTGTGGAGTTTCTAGGTGCGAAGTGTCTAGTTATAGAGTTTCTAGTTGTAAAGTTTCTAGTTGTGGAGTTTCTAGTTGCGGAGTTTCTAGCTGTGGAGTTTCTAGTTGCGGAGTCTCTAGTTGATTGATGATATGTGGGGTTTAACGTCTCAAAACCACCATATGATTATGAGAGACACCGTAGTGGAGGGCTCCGGAAATTTTGACCACCTGGGGTTCTTTAACGTGCACCCAAATCTGATCACACCGGCCTACAACATTTCCGCCTCCATTGGAAATGCAGCCGCCACCGCCGGGATTCGAACCCGCGACCTGCGGGTCAACAGCCGAGTACCTTAGCCACTTGACCACCGCAGCGGGGCAGTCTCTAGTTGTGCAGTCTCTAGTTGTGCAGTCTCTTGCTGTAGAGTTTCTAGTTCTGGAGCTTCTAGTTGGGAAGTTTCTAGCTTTGGAGTTTCTAGTTGTGGAGTTTCTAGTTGCAGAGTTTCTAGTTGCGGACGTTCTAGCTGTGGAGTTTCTAGTTGCAGAGTTTCTAGTGGCGTAGTTTCTAGTTGTGGAGTTTCTAGTTGTGGAGTTTTTAGTTGGCAGTTTCTAGTTGTGGAGTTTGAAGTTGTGGAATTTATATGTGTGGAGTTTTTAGTTGTGCAGTTTAATGTTGTCGAGTTTCTAGTTGCAGAGTTTCCAGTAGTGGAGTTTCTAGTTGTGCAGTTTTTATTTGTGGAGTCTCTATTTAATGAGTCTCTTGTTGTGGAATTTCAAGTTTTGGAGTTTCTAGTTGCGGAGTTTGTAGTTGCGGAGAGTCTGGTGGTGGAGTTTCTAGTTGTGGAGTTTCTAGCTGCGGAGTTTCTAGCTGTGGAGTTGCTAGTTGCGGAGTTTTCTAGTTGTGGAGTCTCTAGTTGTGGAGTTTCTAGTTGCAGAGTTTCTAGTTGCGGAGCCTGTCGTTGCGGAGTCTCAAGTTGTAGAGTGTCTAGTCGTGGAGTTTCTAGTTGCAGAGTTTTCTAGTTTAGGAGTCTCTAGTTGTGGAGTTTTTAGTTGCGAAGTGTCTAGTTATGGAGTTTCGAGTTGTAAAGTTTCTAGTCGTGGAGTTTCTAGTTACGGAGTTTTCTAGTTGTGGAGTCACTAGTTGTGGAGTTTCTAGTTGTGGAGTTTCTTGTTGCGGAGCTTCTAGTTGCAGAGTTTCTAGTTGCGGACGTTCTAGCTGTGGAGTTTCTAATTGCAGAGTTTCTAGTTGCATAGTTTCTAGTTGTAGAGTTTCTAGTTGTGGAGTTTTAGTTGCGGAGTTTCTAGTTGTGAAGATTCTAGTTGTAGAGTTTCTAGTTGTGAAGTTTCTAGTTGTGGAGTTTTTAGTTGCAGAGTTTCTACTTGTGGAGTCTCTAATTGTTGAGTTTCTGGTTGTGGAGTTTCTAGTTGTGGAGTTTGTAGTTGTAGAGTCTGTAGTTGTGGAGTTTCTAGTTGTGGAGTTCCTAGTTATGGAGTCTCAAGTTGTGGAGTTTCTAGTTGCGGAGTTTCTAAATGTGGAGTTTCTAGTTGTGGAATTTGTAGTTGTGGAGTATCTAGTTGCGGTGTTTAAAGTTGTGGAGTTTGTAGTTGGAGTTTCTAGGTGTGGAGTTTCTAGTTGTTGAGTTTCTAGTGGCCGAGTTTCTAGTTGCGAAGTCTCAAGTTGTGCAGTCTCTAGTTGCGGAGTTTCTAGTAGCGGAGTTTCAAGTTGTGTAGTTTCTAGTTGGGGAGTTTCTACTTAAGTTTATAGTTGTGGATTTTCTTGTTGCAGAGTTTCGAGTTGCAGAGTTTCAAGTTGTGGAGTTTCTAGTTGTGGAGTCTCTAGTTGTGGAGTTTCTAGTTGCGGAGTTTCTAGCTGTGGAGTTTCTAGTTGCGGAGTCTCTAGTTGTGCAGTCTCTAGTTGTGGAGTTTCTAGTTGCGGAGTTTCTAGTTGTGGAGTTTCTAGTTGTGGAGACTCTAGTTGTGGAGTTTCTAGCTTTTGAGTTTCTAGTTGGAAGTTTCTAGTGTCGGAGTTTCTAGTTGCGGAATCTGTCGTTGCGGAGCCTCAAGTTGTGGATTGTCTAATCGTGGAGTTTCTAGTTGAGGAGTTTTCTTTTTGTGGAGTCTCCAGTTGTGGAATTACTAGTTGTAGAGTTTCTAGTTTCGGAGTTTCTAGTTGCGGAGTGTCTGGTGGTGGAGTTTCTAGTTCTGGAGTTTCTATTTGTGGAGTCTGTAGTTGTGGAATTTGTAGTTGTGGAGTATCTGGTTGTGGTGTTTCAAGTTGTGGAGTTTCTATTTGTGGAGTTTCTAGTTGTGGAGTTTCTAGTTGTTGAGTTTCTAGTTGCCGAGTTTTTAGTTGCAAAGTCTCAAGTTGTGGAGTTTCTAGTTGTGGAGTTTCTAGTTGTGGAGTTTCTAGTTGCGGAGTTTCTAGTTGCGGAGTTTCTAGCTGTGGAGTTTCTAGTTGCACATTCTCTAGTTGGCAGTCTCTAGTTGTGGAGTTTCTAGTTGTGGAGTTTCTAGCGGTGGAGTTTCTACTTGCGTAGTTTCTAGTTGCAGAGTTTCTAGTTGCGGAGCCTGTCGTTGCGGAGTCTCAAGTTGTGGAGTGTCTAGTCGTGGAGTTTCTAGTTGCGAAGTTTTCTAGTGGTGGAGTCTCTAGTTGTGGAGTTTCAAGTTGTGGAGTTTCTAGTTGTGGAATTGCTAGTTGCAGTGTTTCTAGTTGCGGAGACTTTCGTAGCGGAGTCGCAAGTTGTAGAGTGTCTAGTCGTGGAATTTCGAGTTGCATAGTGTTCTAGTTGAGTCTCTAGTTGTGGAGTTTCTAGTTGCGAAGTGTCTAGTTATGGAGTTTCTAGTTGTAAAGTTTCTAGTTGTGGAGTTTCTAGTTGCAAGTTTCTAGCTGTGGAGTTTCTAGATGCGGAGTTTCTATTTGCAGAGTTTCTAGTTGCGGAGCCTGTCGTTGCAGAGTCTCAAGTTGTGGATTGTCTAGTCGTGGAGTTTCTAGTTGCGGAGTTTTCTAGTGTTGGAGTCTCTAGTTGTGGAGTTTCTAGTTGTGGAGTTTCTTGTTGCGGAGTTTCTAGTTGCAGAGTTTCTAGTTGCGGACGTTCTAGCTGTGGAGTTTCTAATTGCAGAGTTTCTAGTTGCATAGTTTCTAGTTGTAGAGTTTCTAGTTGTGGAGTTTTTAGTTGCGGAGTTTCTAGTTGTGAAGATTCTAGTGTTGAGCTTCTAGTTGTGGAGTTTATAGTTGTCGAGTTTTTAGTTGCAGAGTTTCTAGTTGTGGAGTCTCTAATTGTTGAGTCTCTTGTGGAATTTCTAGTTGTGGAGTTTCTAGTTGTGGAGTTTCTAGTTGCGGATTTTCTAGTTGCGGAGTATCTGGTGTTAGAGTTTCTAGTTGTGGAGTTTGTAATTGTGGAGTCTGTAGTTGTGGAGTTTCTAGTTGTGGAGTTCCTAGTTATAGAGTCTCAAGTTGTGGAGTTTCTAGTTGCGGAGTTTCTAGTTGCAGAGTTTTCTAGTTGTGGAGTCTCTAGTTGTGGAGTTTCTAGTCGCGAAGTGTCTAGTTATGGAGTGTCTAGTTGTAAAGTTTCTAGTCGTGGAGTTTCTAGTTGCGGAGTTTTCTAGTTGTGGAGTCACTAGTTGTGGAGTTTCTAGTTGTGGAGTTTCTTGTTGCGGAGTTTTTAGTTGCAGAGTTTCTAGTTGCGGACGTTCTAGCTGTGGAGTTTCTTGTGGCAGAGTTTCTAGTTGCATAGTTTCTAGTTGTAGAGTTTCTAGTTGAGGAGTTTTAGTTGCGGAGTTTCTAGTTGTGGAGTTTCTAGTTGTGGAGTTTCTAGTTGTGGAGTTTTTAGTTGCAGAGTTTCTAGTTGTGGAGTCTCTAATTGTTGAGTTTCTGGTTGTGGAGTTTCTAGTTGTGGAGTTTGTAGTTGTAGAGTCTGTAGCTGTGGAGTTTCTAGTTGTGGAGTTCCTAGTTATGGAGTCTCGAGTTGTGGAGTTTCTAGTAGCGGAGTTTCTAATTGTGGAGTTTCTAGTTGTGGAATTTGCAGTTGTGGAGTATCTAGTTGCAGTGTTTGAAGTTGTGGAGTTTGTAGTTGGAGTTTCTAGGTGTGGAGTTTCTAGTTGTTGAGTTTCTAGTTGTGGAGTTTCAAGTTGTAGAGTTTCGAGTTTTGAAGTTTCTAGTTGTGGATTTTCTAGTTGCGGAGTTTCTAGTTGCGGAGTTTCAAGTTGTGTAGTTTCTAGTTGGGGAGTTTCTACTTAAGTTTATAGTTGTGGATTTTCTTGTTGCAGAGTTTCGAGTTGCAGAGTTTCAAGTTGTGGAGTTTCTAGTTGCGGAGTCTCTAGTTGTGGAGTTTCTAGTTGCGGAGTTTCTAGCTGTGGAGTTTCTAGTTGCGGAGTATCTAGTTGTGCAGTATCTAGTTGTGGAGTTTCTAGTTGCGGAGTTTCTAGCTGTGGAGTTTCTAGTTCTGGAGACTCTAGTTGTGGAGTTTCTAGTTGTGGCGTTTCTAGCTTTTTAGTTTCAAGTTGGAAGTTTCTAGTTGCGGAGTTTCTAGTTGCGGAATCTGTCGTTGCGGAGTCTAAAGTTGTGGAGTGTCTAATCGTGGAGTTTCTAGTTGCGGAGTTTTCTTTTTGTGGAGTCTCCAGTTGTGGAATTTCTAGTTGTAGAGTTTATAGTTGCGGAGTTTCTGGTTGCGGAGTGTCTGGTGGTGGAGTTTCTAGTTGCGAAGTTTTCCAGTTGTGGAGTCTCTAGTTGTGGAGTTTCTAGTTGTGGAGTTTCTAGTTGTGGAATTGCTAGTTGCAGAGTTTCTAGTTGCGGTGACTTTCGTTGCGGAGTCTCAAGTTGTAGAGTGTCTAGTCGTGGAGTTTCTAGTTGTTGAGTTTCTAGTGGCCGAGTTTCTAGTTGCGAAGTCTCAAGTTGTGCAGTCTCTAGTTGTGGAGTTTCTAGTTGTGGAGTTTCAAGTTGTGGAGTTTCTTGTTGTAGAGTTTCTAGTTTTGAAGTTTCTAGTTGTAGATTTTCTAGTTGCGGAGTTTCTAGTAGCGGAGTTTCAAGTTGTGTAGTTTCTAGTTGGGGAGTTTCTACTTAAGTTTATAGTTGTGGATTTTCTTGTTGCAGAGTTTCTAGTTGCGGGCGCTCTAGCTGTGCAGTTTCTAGTTGCAGACTTTCTAGTGGCGTAGTTTTTAGTTGTGGAGTTTCTAGTTGTGGAGTTTTTAGTTGCTCAGTTTCTAGTTGTGGAGTTTCAAGTTGTGGATTTTATATGTGTGGAGTTTTAGTTGTGGAGTTTAATGTTGTCGAGTTTCTAGTTGCAGAGTTTCCAGTAGTGGAGTTTCTAGTTGTGCAGTTTTTAGTTGTGGAGTCTCTAGTTGTTGAGTCTCTTGTTGTGGAATTTCAAGTTGTGGAGTTTCAATTTGCGGAGTTTGTAGCTGCGGAGCGTCTGGTGGTGGAGTTTCTAGTTGTGGAGTTTCTAGTTGCGGAGTTTCTAGCTGTGGAGTTTCTAGTTGCTTAGTCTCTAGATGTGGAGTCTCTAGTTGTGGAGTTTCTAGTTGTGGAGTTTCTAGTTCTGGAGTTTCTAGTTGCAGAGTTTCTAGTTGCGAAGTCTCTAGTTGTAGAGTGTCTAGTCGTGGAGTTTCTAGTTGCGGAGTTTTCTAGTTGTGGAGTCTCTAGTTGTGGAGTTTCTAGTTGCGAAGTGTCTAGTTATAGAGTTTCTAGTTGTAAAGTTTCTAGTTGTTGAGTTTCTAGTTGCGGAGTTTCTAGCTGTGGAGTTTCTAGTTGCGGAGTCTCTAGTTGATTGATGATATGTGGGGTTTAACGTCTCAAAACCACCATATGATTATGAGAGACACCGTAGTGGAGGGCTCCGGAAATTTTGACCACCTGGGGTTCTTTAACGTGCACCCAAATCTGATCACACCGGCCTACAACATTTCCGCCTCCATTGGAAATGCAGCCGCCGCCGCCGGGATTCGAACCCGCGACCTGCGGGTCAACAGCCGAGTACCTTAGCCACTTGACCACCGCAGCGGGGCAGTCTCTAGTTGTGCAGTCTCTAGTTGTGCAGTCTCTTGCTGTAGAGTTTCTAGTTCTGGAGCTTCTAGTTGGGAAGTTTCTAGCTTTGGAGTTTCTAGTTGTGGAGTTTCTAGTTGCAGAGTTTCTAGTTGCGGACGTTCTAGCTGTGGAGTTTCTAGTTGCAGAGTTTCTAGTGGCGTAGTTTCTAGTTGTGGAGTTTCTAGTTGTGGAGTTTTTAGTTGGCAGTTTCTAGTTGTGGAGTTTGAAGTTGTGGAATTTATATGTGTGGAGTTTTTAGTTGTGCAGTTTAATGTTGTCGAGTTTCTAGTTGCAGAGTTTCCAGTAGTGGAGTTTCTAGTTGTGCAGTTTTTATTTGTGGAGTCTCTATTTAATGAGTCTCTTGTTGTGGAATTTCAAGTTTTGGAGTTTCTAGTTGCGGAGTTTGTAGTTGCGGAGAGTCTGGTGGTGGAGTTTCTAGTTGTGGAGTTTCTAGCTGCGGAGTTTCTAGCTGTGGAGTTGCTAGTTGCGGAGTTTTCTAGTTGTGGAGTCTCTAGTTGTGGAGTTTCTAGTTGCAGAGTTTCTAGTTGCGGAGCCTGTCGTTGCGGAGTCTCAAGTTGTAGAGTGTCTAGTCGTGGAGTTTCTAGTTGCAGAGTTTTCTAGTTTAGGAGTCTCTAGTTGTGGAGTTTTTAGTTGCGAAGTGTCTAGTTATGGAGTTTCGAGTTGTAAAGTTTCTAGTCGTGGAGTTTCTAGTTACGGAGTTTTCTAGTTGTGGAGTCACTAGTTGTGGAGTTTCTAGTTGTGGAGTTTCTTGTTGCGGAGCTTCTAGTTGCAGAGTTTCTAGTTGCGGACGTTCTAGCTGTGGAGTTTCTAATTGCAGAGTTTCTAGTTGCATAGTTTCTAGTTGTAGAGTTTCTAGTTGTGGAGTTTTAGTTGCGGAGTTTCTAGTTGTGAAGATTCTAGTTGTAGAGTTTCTAGTTGTGAAGTTTCTAGTTGTGGAGTTTTTAGTTGCAGAGTTTCTACTTGTGGAGTCTCTAATTGTTGAGTTTCTGGTTGTGGAGTTTCTAGTTGTGGAGTTTGTAGTTGTAGAGTCTGTAGTTGTGGAGTTTCTAGTTGTGGAGTTCCTAGTTATGGAGTCTCAAGTTGTGGAGTTTCTAGTTGCGGAGTTTCTAAATGTGGAGTTTCTAGTTGTGGAATTTGTAGTTGTGGAGTATCTAGTTGCGGTGTTTAAAGTTGTGGAGTTTGTAGTTGGAGTTTCTAGGTGTGGAGTTTCTAGTTGTTGAGTTTCTAGTGGCCGAGTTTCTAGTTGCGAAGTCTCAAGTTGTGCAGTCTCTAGTTGCGGAGTTTCTAGTAGCGGAGTTTCAAGTTGTGTAGTTTCTAGTTGGGGAGTTTCTACTTAAGTTTATAGTTGTGGATTTTCTTGTTGCAGAGTTTCGAGTTGCAGAGTTTCAAGTTGTGGAGTTTCTAGTTGTGGAGTCTCTAGTTGTGGAGTTTCTAGTTGCGGAGTTTCTAGCTGTGGAGTTTCTAGTTGCGGAGTCTCTAGTTGTGCAGTCTCTAGTTGTGGAGTTTCTAGTTGCGGAGTTTCTAGTTGTGGAGTTTCTAGTTGTGGAGACTCTAGTTGTGGAGTTTCTAGCTTTTGAGTTTCTAGTTGGAAGTTTCTAGTGTCGGAGTTTCTAGTTGCGGAATCTGTCGTTGCGGAGCCTCAAGTTGTGGATTGTCTAATCGTGGAGTTTCTAGTTGAGGAGTTTTCTTTTTGTGGAGTCTCCAGTTGTGGAATTACTAGTTGTAGAGTTTCTAGTTTCGGAGTTTCTAGTTGCGGAGTGTCTGGTGGTGGAGTTTCTAGTTCTGGAGTTTCTATTTGTGGAGTCTGTAGTTGTGGAATTTGTAGTTGTGGAGTATCTGGTTGTGGTGTTTCAAGTTGTGGAGTTTCTATTTGTGGAGTTTCTAGTTGTGGAGTTTCTAGTTGTTGAGTTTCTAGTTGCCGAGTTTTTAGTTGCAAAGTCTCAAGTTGTGGAGTTTCTAGTTGTGGAGTTTCTAGTTGTGGAGTTTCTAGTTGCGGAGTTTCTAGTTGCGGAGTTTCTAGCTGTGGAGTTTCTAGTTGCACATTCTCTAGTTGGCAGTCTCTAGTTGTGGAGTTTCTAGTTGTGGAGTTTCTAGCGGTGGAGTTTCTACTTGCGTAGTTTCTAGTTGCAGAGTTTCTAGTTGCGGAGCCTGTCGTTGCGGAGTCTCAAGTTGTGGAGTGTCTAGTCGTGGAGTTTCTAGTTGCGAAGTTTTCTAGTGGTGGAGTCTCTAGTTGTGGAGTTTCAAGTTGTGGAGTTTCTAGTTGTGGAATTGCTAGTTGCAGTGTTTCTAGTTGCGGAGACTTTCGTAGCGGAGTCGCAAGTTGTAGAGTGTCTAGTCGTGGAATTTCGAGTTGCATAGTGTTCTAGTTGAGTCTCTAGTTGTGGAGTTTCTAGTTGCGAAGTGTCTAGTTATGGAGTTTCTAGTTGTAAAGTTTCTAGTTGTGGAGTTTCTAGTTGCAAGTTTCTAGCTGTGGAGTTTCTAGATGCGGAGTTTCTATTTGCAGAGTTTCTAGTTGCGGAGCCTGTCGTTGCAGAGTCTCAAGTTGTGGATTGTCTAGTCGTGGAGTTTCTAGTTGCGGAGTTTTCTAGTGTTGGAGTCTCTAGTTGTGGAGTTTCTAGTTGTGGAGTTTCTTGTTGCGGAGTTTCTAGTTGCAGAGTTTCTAGTTGCGGACGTTCTAGCTGTGGAGTTTCTAATTGCAGAGTTTCTAGTTGCATAGTTTCTAGTTGTAGAGTTTCTAGTTGTGGAGTTTTTAGTTGCGGAGTTTCTAGTTGTGAAGATTCTAGTGTTGAGCTTCTAGTTGTGGAGTTTATAGTTGTCGAGTTTTTAGTTGCAGAGTTTCTAGTTGTGGAGTCTCTAATTGTTGAGTCTCTTGTGGAATTTCTAGTTGTGGAGTTTCTAGTTGTGGAGTTTCTAGTTGCGGATTTTCTAGTTGCGGAGTATCTGGTGTTAGAGTTTCTAGTTGTGGAGTTTGTAATTGTGGAGTCTGTAGTTGTGGAGTTTCTAGTTGTGGAGTTCCTAGTTATAGAGTCTCAAGTTGTGGAGTTTCTAGTTGCGGAGTTTCTAGTTGCAGAGTTTTCTAGTTGTGGAGTCTCTAGTTGTGGAGTTTCTAGTCGCGAAGTGTCTAGTTATGGAGTGTCTAGTTGTAAAGTTTCTAGTCGTGGAGTTTCTAGTTGCGGAGTTTTCTAGTTGTGGAGTCACTAGTTGTGGAGTTTCTAGTTGTGGAGTTTCTTGTTGCGGAGTTTTTAGTTGCAGAGTTTCTAGTTGCGGACGTTCTAGCTGTGGAGTTTCTTGTGGCAGAGTTTCTAGTTGCATAGTTTCTAGTTGTAGAGTTTCTAGTTGAGGAGTTTTAGTTGCGGAGTTTCTAGTTGTGGAGTTTCTAGTTGTGGAGTTTCTAGTTGTGGAGTTTTTAGTTGCAGAGTTTCTAGTTGTGGAGTCTCTAATTGTTGAGTTTCTGGTTGTGGAGTTTCTAGTTGTGGAGTTTGTAGTTGTAGAGTCTGTAGCTGTGGAGTTTCTAGTTGTGGAGTTCCTAGTTATGGAGTCTCGAGTTGTGGAGTTTCTAGTAGCGGAGTTTCTAATTGTGGAGTTTCTAGTTGTGGAATTTGCAGTTGTGGAGTATCTAGTTGCAGTGTTTGAAGTTGTGGAGTTTGTAGTTGGAGTTTCTAGGTGTGGAGTTTCTAGTTGTTGAGTTTCTAGTTGTGGAGTTTCAAGTTGTAGAGTTTCGAGTTTTGAAGTTTCTAGTTGTGGATTTTCTAGTTGCGGAGTTTCTAGTTGCGGAGTTTCAAGTTGTGTAGTTTCTAGTTGGGGAGTTTCTACTTAAGTTTATAGTTGTGGATTTTCTTGTTGCAGAGTTTCGAGTTGCAGAGTTTCAAGTTGTGGAGTTTCTAGTTGCGGAGTCTCTAGTTGTGGAGTTTCTAGTTGCGGAGTTTCTAGCTGTGGAGTTTCTAGTTGCGGAGTATCTAGTTGTGCAGTATCTAGTTGTGGAGTTTCTAGTTGCGGAGTTTCTAGCTGTGGAGTTTCTAGTTCTGGAGACTCTAGTTGTGGAGTTTCTAGTTGTGGCGTTTCTAGCTTTTTAGTTTCAAGTTGGAAGTTTCTAGTTGCGGAGTTTCTAGTTGCGGAATCTGTCGTTGCGGAGTCTAAAGTTGTGGAGTGTCTAATCGTGGAGTTTCTAGTTGCGGAGTTTTCTTTTTGTGGAGTCTCCAGTTGTGGAATTTCTAGTTGTAGAGTTTATAGTTGCGGAGTTTCTGGTTGCGGAGTGTCTGGTGGTGGAGTTTCTAGTTGCGAAGTTTTCCAGTTGTGGAGTCTCTAGTTGTGGAGTTTCTAGTTGTGGAGTTTCTAGTTGTGGAATTGCTAGTTGCAGAGTTTCTAGTTGCGGTGACTTTCGTTGCGGAGTCTCAAGTTGTAGAGTGTCTAGTCGTGGAGTTTCTAGTTGTTGAGTTTCTAGTGGCCGAGTTTCTAGTTGCGAAGTCTCAAGTTGTGCAGTCTCTAGTTGTGGAGTTTCTAGTTGTGGAGTTTCAAGTTGTGGAGTTTCTTGTTGTAGAGTTTCTAGTTTTGAAGTTTCTAGTTGTAGATTTTCTAGTTGCGGAGTTTCTAGTAGCGGAGTTTCAAGTTGTGTAGTTTCTAGTTGGGGAGTTTCTACTTAAGTTTATAGTTGTGGATTTTCTTGTTGCAGAGTTTCTAGTTGCGGGCGCTCTAGCTGTGCAGTTTCTAGTTGCAGACTTTCTAGTGGCGTAGTTTTTAGTTGTGGAGTTTCTAGTTGTGGAGTTTTTAGTTGCTCAGTTTCTAGTTGTGGAGTTTCAAGTTGTGGATTTTATATGTGTGGAGTTTTAGTTGTGGAGTTTAATGTTGTCGAGTTTCTAGTTGCAGAGTTTCCAGTAGTGGAGTTTCTAGTTGTGCAGTTTTTAGTTGTGGAGTCTCTAGTTGTTGAGTCTCTTGTTGTGGAATTTCAAGTTGTGGAGTTTCAATTTGCGGAGTTTGTAGCTGCGGAGCGTCTGGTGGTGGAGTTTCTAGTTGTGGAGTTTCTAGTTGCGGAGTTTCTAGCTGTGGAGTTTCTAGTTGCTTAGTCTCTAGATGTGGAGTCTCTAGTTGTGGAGTTTCTAGTTGTGGAGTTTCTAGTTCTGGAGTTTCTAGTTGCAGAGTTTCTAGTTGCGAAGTCTCTAGTTGTAGAGTGTCTAGTCGTGGAGTTTCTAGTTGCGGAGTTTTCTAGTTGTGGAGTCTCTAGTTGTGGAGTTTCTAGTTGCGAAGTGTCTAGTTATAGAGTTTCTAGTTGTAAAGTTTCTAGTTGTGGAGTTTCTAGTTGCGGAGTTTCTAGCTGTGGAGTTTCTAGTTGCGGAGTCTCTAGTTGATTGTTGATATGTGGGGTTTAACGTCTCAAAACCACCATATGATTATGAGAGACACCGTAGTGGAGGGCTCCGGAAATTTTGACCACCTGGGGTTCTTTAACGTGCACCCAAATCTGATCACACCGGCCTACAACATTTCCGCCTCCATTGGAAATGCAGCCGCCGCCGCCGGGATTCGAACCCGCGACCTGCGGGTCAACAGCCGAGTACCTTAGCCACTTGACCACCGCAGCGGGGCAGTCTCTAGTTGTGCAGTCTCTAGTTGTGCAGTCTCTTGCTGTAGAGTTTCTAGTTCTGGAGCTTCTAGTTGGGAAGTTTCTAGCTTTGGAGTTTCTAGTTGTGGAGTTTCTAGTTGCAGAGTTTCTAGTTGCGGACGTTCTAGCTGTGGAGTTTCTAGTTGCAGAGTTTCTAGTGGCGTAGTTTCTAGTTGTGGAGTTTCTAGTTGTGGAGTTTTTAGTTGCGCAGTTTCTAGTTGTGGAGTTTGAAGTTGTGGAATTTATATGTGTGGAGTTTTTAGTTGTGCAGTTTAATGTTGTCGAGTTTCTAGTTGCAGAGTTTCCAGTAGTGGAGTTTCTAGTTGTGCAGTTTTTATTTGTGGAGTCTCTATTTAATGAGTCTCTTGTTGTGGAATTTCAAGTTTTGGAGTTTCTAGTTGCGGAGTTTGTAGTTGCGGAGAGTCTGGTGGTGGAGTTTCTAGTTGTGGAGTTTCTAGCTGCGGAGTTTCTAGCTGTGGAGTTGCTAGTTGCGGAGTTTTCTAGTTGTGGAGTCTCTAGTTGTGGAGTTTCTAGTTGCAGAGTTTCTAGTTGCGGAGCCTGTCGTTGCGGAGTCTCAAGTTGTAGAGTGTCTAGTCGTGGAGTTTCTAGTTGCAGAGTTTTCTAGTTTAGGAGTCTCTAGTTGTGGAGTTTTTAGTTGCGAAGTGTCTAGTTATGGAGTTTCGAGTTGTAAAGTTTCTAGTCGTGGAGTTTCTAGTTACGGAGTTTTCTAGTTGTGGAGTCACTAGTTGTGGAGTTTCTAGTTGTGGAGTTTCTTGTTGCGGAGCTTCTAGTTGCAGAGTTTCTAGTTGCGGACGTTCTAGCTGTGGAGTTTCTAATTGCAGAGTTTCTAGTTGCATAGTTTCTAGTTGTAGAGTTTCTAGTTGTGGAGTTTTAGTTGCGGAGTTTCTAGTTGTGAAGATTCTAGTTGTAGAGTTTCTAGTTGTGAAGTTTCTAGTTGTGGAGTTTTTAGTTGCAGAGTTTCTACTTGTGGAGTCTCTAATTGTTGAGTTTCTGGTTGTGGAGTTTCTAGTTGTGGAGTTTGTAGTTGTAGAGTCTGTAGTTGTGGAGTTTCTAGTTGTGGAGTTCCTAGTTGTGGAGTTTCTAGTTGTGGAGTTTCTAGCTTTTGAGTTTCTAGTTGGAAGTTTCTAGTTGCGGAGTTTCTAGTTGCGGAATCTCTCGTTGCGGAGCCTCAAGTTGTGGAGTGTCTAATCGTCGAGTTTCTAGTTGAGGAGTTTTCTTTTTGTGGAGTCTCCAGTTGTGGAATTACTAGTTGTAGAGTTTCTAGTTGCGGAGTTTCTAGTTGCGGAGTGTCTGGTGGTGGAGTTTCTAGTTCTGGAGTTTCTATTTGTGGAGTCTGTAGTTGTGGAATTTGTAGTTGTGGAGTATCTGGTTGTGGTGTTTCAAGTTGTGGAGTTTCTATTTGTGGAGTTTCTAGTTGTGGAGTTTCTAGTTGTTGAGTTTCTAGTTGCCGAGTTTTTAGTTGCAAAGTCTCAAGTTGTGGAGTTTCTAGTTGCGGAGTTTCTAGTTGCGGAGTTTCTAGTTGCGGAGTTTCTAGCTGTGGAGTTTCTAGTTGCACAGTCTCTAGTTGGCAGTCTCTAGTTGTGGAGTTTCTAGTTGTGGAGTTTCTAGCGGTGGAGTTTTTACTTGCGTAGTTTCTAGTTGCAGAGTTTCTAGTTGCGGAGCCTGTCGTTGCGGAGTCTCAAGTTGTGGAGTGTCTAGTCGTGGAGTTTCTAGTTGCGAAGTTTTCTAGTTGTGGAGTCTCTAGTTGTGGTGTTTCTAGTTGTGGAGTTTCTAGTTGTGGAATTGCTAGTTGCAGTGTTTCTAGTTGCGGAGACTTTCGTAGCGGAGTCGCAAGTTGTAGAGTGTCTAGTCGTGGAATTTCGAGTTGCATAGTGTTCTAGATGAGTCTCTAGTTGTGGAGTTTCTAGTTGCGAAGTGTCTAGTTATGGAGTTTCTAGTTGTAAAGTTTCTAGTTGTGGAGTATCTAGTTGCAAGTTTCTAGCTGTGGAGTTTCTAGATGCGGAGTTTCTATTCGCAGAGTTTCTAGTTGCGGAGCCTGTCGTTGCAGAGTCTCAAGTTGTGGATTGTCTAGTCGTGGAGTTTCTAGTTGCGGAGTTTTCTAGTGTTGGAGTCTCTAGTTGTGGAGTTTCTAGTTGTGGAGTTTCTTGTTGCGGAGTTTCTAGTTGCAGAGTTTCTAGTTGTAGAGTTTCTAGTTGTGAAGTTTTTAGTTGCGGAGTTTCTAGTTGTGAAGATTCTAGTGTTGAGCTTCTAGTTGTGGAGTTTATAGTTGTGGAGTTTTTAGTTGCAGAGTTTCTAGTTGTGGAGTCTCTAATTGTTGAGTCTCTTGTGGAATTTCTAGTTGTGGAGTTTCTAGTTGTGGAGTTTCTAGTTGCGGATTTTCTAGTTGCGGAGTATCTGGTGTTGGAGTTTCTAGTTGTGGAGTTTGTAATTGTGGAGTCTGTAGTTGTGGAGTTTCTAGTTGTGGAGTTCCTAGTTATAGAGTCTCAAGTTGAGGAGTTTCTAGTTGCGGAGTTTCTAGTTGCAGAGTTTTCTAGTTGTGGAGTCTCTAGTTGTGGAGTTTCTAGTTGCGAAGTGTCTAGTTATGGAGTGTCTAGTTGTAAAGTTTCTAGTCGTGGAGTTTCTAGTTGCGGAGTTTTCTAGTTGTGGAGTCACTAGTTGTGGAGTTTCTAGTTGTGGAGTTTCTTGTTGCGGAGTTTTTAGTTGCAGAGTTTCTAGTTGCGGACGTTCTAGCTGTGGAGTTTCTAGTGGCAGAGTTTCTAGTTGCATAGTTTCTAGTTGTAGAGTTTCTAGTTGTGGAGTTTTTAGTTGCAGAGTTTCTATTTGTGGAGTCTGTAGTTGTGGAGTTTCTAGTTGTGGAGTTCCTAGTTATGGAGTCTCGAGTTGTGGAGTTCCTAGTTGCGGAGTTTCTAATTGTGGAGTTTCTAGTTGTGAAATTTGTAGTTGTGGAGTATCTAGTTGCTGTGTTTGAAGTTGTGGAGTTTGTAGTTGGAGTTTCTAGGTGTGGAGTTTCTAGTTGTTGAGTTTCTAGTTGTGGAGTTTCAAGTTGTAGAGTTTCTAGTTTTGAAGTTTCTAGTTGTGGATTTTCTTGTTGCAGAGTTTCGAGTTGCAGAGTTTCAAGTTGTGGAGTTTCTAGTTGCGGAGTCTCTAGTTGTGGAGTTTCTAGTTCTGGAGACTCTAGTTGTGGAGTTTCTAGTTGTGGAGTTTCTAGCTTTTTAGTTTCAAGTTGGAAGTTTCTAGTTGCGGAGTTTCTAGTTGCGGAATCTGTCGTTGCGGAGTCTCAAGTTGTGGAGTGTCTAATCGTGGAGTTTCTAGTTGAGGAGTTTTCTTTTTGTGGAGTCTCCAGTTGTGGAATTTCTAGTTGTAGAGTTTCTAGTTGCGGAGTTTCTGGTTGCGGAGTGTCTGGTGGTGGAGTTTCTAGTTGCGAAGTTTTCCAGCTCTGGAGTCTCTAGTTGTGGAGTTTCTAGTTGTGGAGTTTCTAGTTGTGGAATTGCTAGTTGCAGAGTTTCTAGTTGCGGTGACTTTCGTTGTGGAGTCTCAAGTTGTAGAGTGTCTAGTCGTGGAGTTTCTAGTTGTTGAGTTTCTAGTGTCCGAGTTTCTAGTTGCGAAGTCTCAAGTTGTGCAGTCTCTAGTTGTGGAGTTTCTAGTTGTGGAGTTTCAAGTTGTGGAGTTTCTTGTTGTAGAGTTTCTAGTTTTGAAGTTTCTAGTTGTGGATTTTCTAGTTGCGGAGTTTCTAGTAGCGGAGTTTCAAGTTGTGTAGTTTTAGTTGGGGAGTTTCTACTTAAGTTTATAGTTGTGGATTTTCTTGTTGCAGAGTTTCGAGTTGCAGAGTTTCAAGTTGTGGAGTTTCTAGTTGCGGAGTCTCAAGTTGTGGAGTTTCTAGTTGTGGAGTTTCTAGTTGCGGAGTTTCTAGTTGTGGAGTTTCTAGTTGTGGAGACTCTAGTTGTGGAGTTTCTAGTTGTGGAGTTTCTAGCTTTTGAGTTTCTAGTTGGAAGTTTCTAGTTGCGGAGTTTCTAGTTGCGGAATCTGTCGTTGCGCAGCCTCAAGTTGTGGAGTGTCTAATCGTGGAGTTTCTAGTTAAGGAGTTTTCTTTTTGTGGAGTCTCCAGTTGTGGAATTTCTAGTTGTAGAGTTTCTAGTTGCGGAGTTTCTAGTTGCGGATTGTCTGGTGGTGGAGTTTCTAGTTCTGGAGCTTCTATTTGTGGAGTCTGTAGTTGTGGAATTTGTAGTTGTGGAGTATCTGGTTGTGGTGTTTCAAGTTGTGGAGTTTCTACTTGTGGAGTTTCTAGTTGTGGAGTTTCTAGTTGTTGAGTTTCTTGTTGCCGAGTTTCTAGTTGCAAAGTCTCAAGTTGTGGAGTTTCTAGTTGTGGAGTTTCTAGTTGTGGAGTTTCTAGTTGCGGAGTTTCTAGTTGTGGAATTGCTAGTTGCAGAGTTTCTAGTTGCGGAGACTTTCGTAGCGGAGTCTCAAGTTGTAGAGTGTCTAGTGGTGGAGTTTCTAGTTGCAGAATTTTCTAGTTGTGGAGTCTCTAGTTGTGGAGTTTCTAGTTGCGAAGTGTCTAGTTATGGAGTTTCTAGTTGTAAAGTTTCTAGTTGTGGAGTTTCTAGTTGCGGAGTTTGTAGCTGTTGAGTTTCTAGTGGCGGAGTCTCTAGATGTGCAGTCTCTAGTTGTGGAGTCTCTTGCTGTGGAGATCCTAGTTGTGGAGCTTCTAGTTGGGAACTTTCTAGCTGTGGAGTTTCTAGTTGGGGAGTTTCTAGTTGCAGAGTTTCTAGTTGCGGACGTTCTAGCTGTGGAGTTTCTAGTTCCAGAGTTTCTAGTTGCGGGCGCTCTAGCTGTGCAGTTTCTAGTTGCAGAGTTTCTAGTGGCGTAGTTTCTAGTTGTGGTGTTTCAAGTTGTGGAGTTTCTAGTTGTGGAGTTTCTAGTTGCGGGGTTTCTAGCTGTTGAGTTTCTAGTTGCCGAGTTTCTAGTTGCAAAGTCTCAAGTTGTGGAGTTTCTAGTTGTGGAGGTTCTAGTTGTGGAGTTTCTAGTTGCGGAGTTTCTAGCTGTGGAGTTTCTAGCTTTGGAGTTTCTAGTTGCAGAGTCTCTAGTTGGCAGTCTCTAGTTGTGGAGTTTCTAGTTGTGGAGTCTCTAGTTGTGGAGTTTGTAGTTGTGGAGTTTCTAGTTGTGGAATCGATAGTTGCAGAGTTTCTAGTTGCGGAGACTTTCGTAGCGGAGTCTCATGTTGTAGAGTGTCTAGTCGTGGAATTTCGAGTTGCAGAGTTTTCTAGTTGAGTCACTAGTTGTGGAGTTTCTAGTTGTGGAGTTTCTTGTTGCGAAGTTTTTAGCTGCAGAGTTTCTAGTTGCGGACGTTCTAGCTGTGGAGTTTCTAGTGGCAGAGTTTCTAGTTGCATAGTTTCTAGTTGTAGAGTTTCTAGTTGTGGAGTTTTAGTTGCGGAGTTTCTAGTTGTGAAGATTCTAGTTGTGGAGTTTCTAGTTGTGGAGTTTCTAGTTGTGGAGTTTTTAGTTGCAGATTTTCTAGTTGTGGAGTCTCTAATTGTTGAGTTTCTGGTTGTGGAGTTTCTAGTTGTGGAGTTTGTAGTTGTAGAGTCTGTAGTTGTGGAGTTTCTAGTTGTGGAGTTCCTAGTTATGGAGTCTCGAGTTGTGGAGTTTCTAGTTGCGGAGTTTCTAATTGTGGAGTTTCTAGTTGTGGAATTTGTAGTTGTGGAGTATCTAGTTGCTGTGTTTGAAGTTGTGGAGTTTGTAGTTGGAGTTTCTAGGTGTGGAGTTTCTAGTTGTTGAGTTTCTAGTTGTGGAGTTTCAAGTTGTAGAGTTTCTAGTTTTGAAGTTTCTAGTTGTGGATTTTCTAGTTGCGGAGTTTCTAGTTGCGGAGTTTCAAGTTGTGTAGTTTCTAGTTGGGGAGTTTCTACTTAAGTTTATAGTTGTGGATTTTCTTGTTGCAGAGTTTCGAGTTGCAGAGTTTCAAGTTGTGGAGTTTCTAGTTGCGGAGTCTCTAGTTGTGGAGTTTCTAGTTGCGGAGTTTCTAGCTGTGGAGTTTCTAGTTGCGGAGTCTCTAGTTGTGCAGTCTCTAGTTGTGGAGTTTCTAGTTGCAGAGTTTCTAGCTGTGGAGTTTCTAGTTCTGGAGACTCTAGTTGTGGAGTTTCTAGTTGTGGAGTTTCTAGTTGTGGAATTGCTAGTTGCAGAGTTTCTAGTTGCGATGACTTTCGTTGCGGAGTCTCAAGTTGTAGAGTGTCTAGTCGTGGAGTTTCTAGTTGTTGAGTTTCTAGTGTCCGAGTTTCTAGTTGCGAAGTCTCAAGTTGTGCAGTCTCTAGTTGTGGAGTTTCTAGTTGTGGAGTTTCTTGTTGTAGAGTTTCTAGTTTTGAAGTTTCTAGTTGTGGATTTTCTAGTTGCGGAGTTTCTTAGTAGCGGAGTTTCAAGTTGTGTAGTTTTAGTTGGGGAGTTTCTACTTAAGTTTATAGTTGTGGATTTTCTTGTTGCAGAGTTTCGAGATGCAGAGTTTCAAGTTGTGGAGTTTCTAGTTGCGGAGTCTCTAGTTGTGGAGTTTCTAGTTGCGGAGTTTCTAGCTGTTGAGTTTCTAGTTGCGGAGACTCTAGTTGTGCAGTCTCTAGTTGTGGAGTTTCTAGTTGCGGAGTTTCTAGTTGTGGAGTTTCTAGTTGTGGAGACTCTAGTTGTGGAGTTTCTAGTTGTGGAGTTTCTAGCTTTTGAGTTTCTAGTTGGAAGTTTCTAGTTGCGGAGTTTCTAGTTGCGGAATCTGTCGTTGCGCAGCCTCAAGTTGTGGAGTGTCTAATCGCGGAGTTTCTAGTTAAGGAGTTTTCTTTTTGTGGAGTCTCCAGTTGTGGAATTTCTAGTTTTAGAGTTTCTAGTTGCGGAGTTTCTAGTTGCGGAGTGTCTGGTGGTGGAGTTTCTAGTTCTGGAGTTTCTATTTGTGGAGTCTGTAGTTGTGGAATTTGTAGTTGTGGAGTATCTGGTTGTGGTGTTTCAAGTTGTGGAGTTTCTATTTGTGGAGTTTCTAGTTGTGGAGTTTCTAGTTGTTGAGTTTCTTGTTGCCGAGTTTCTAGTTGCTAAGTCTCAAGTTGTGGAGTTTCTAGTTGTGGAGTTTCTAGTTGTGGAGTTTCTAGTTGCGGAGTTTCTAGTTGCGGAGTTTCTAGCTGTGGAGTTTCCAGTTTCACAGTCTCTAGTTGGCAGTCTCTAGTTGTGGAGTCTCTAGTTGTGGAGTTTCTAGTTGTGGAATTGCTAGTTGCAGAGTTTCTAGTTGCGGAGACTTTCGTAGCGGAGTCTCAAGTTGTAGAGTGTCTAGTGGTGGAGTTTCTAGTTGCAGAATTTTCTAGTTGTGGAGTCTCTAGTTGTGGAGTTTCTAGCTTTTGAGTTTCTAGTTGGAAGTTTCTAGTGTCGGAGTTTCTAGTTGCGGAATCTGTCGTTGCGGAGCCTCAAGTTGTGGATTGTCTAATCGTGGAGTTTCTAGTTGAGGAGTTTTCTTTTTGTGGAGTCTCCAGTTGTGGAATTACTAGTTGTAGAGTTTCTAGTTTCGGAGTTTCTAGTTGCGGAGTGTCTGGTGGTGGAGTTTCTAGTTCTGGAGTTTCTATATGTGGAGTCTGTAGTTGTGGAATTTGTAGTTGTGGAGTATCTGGTTGTGGTGTTTCAAGTTGTGGAGTTTCTATTTGTGGAGTTTCTAGTTGTGGAGTTTCTAGTTGTTGAGTTTCTAGTTGCCGAGTTTTTAGTTGCAAAGTCTCAAGTTGTGGAGTTTCTAGTTGTGGAGTTTCTAGTTGTGGAGTTTCTAGTTGCGGAGTTTCTAGTTGCGGAGTTTCTAGCTGTGGAGTTTCTAGTTGCACATTCTCTAGTTGGCAGTCTCTAGTTGTGGAGTTTCTAGTTGTGGAGTTTCTAGCGGTGGAGTTTCTACTTGCGTAGTTTCTAGTTGCAGAGTTTCTAGTTGCGGAGCCTGTCGTTGCGGAGTCTCAAGTTGTGGAGTGTCTAGTCGTGGAGTTTCTAGTTGCGAAGTTTTCTAGTGGTGGAGTCTCTAGTTGTGGAGTTTCAAGTTGTGGAGTTTCTAGTTGTGGAATTGCTAGTTGCAGTGTTTCTAGTTGCGGAGACTTTCGTAGCGGAGTCGCAAGTTGTAGAGTGTCTAGTCGTGGAATTTCGAGTTGCATAGTGTTCTAGTTGAGTCTCTAGTTGTGGAGTTTCTAGTTGCGAAGTGTCTAGTTATGGAGTTTCTAGTTGTAAAGTTTCTAGTTGTGGAGTTTCTAGTTGCAAGTTTCTAGCTGTGGAGTTTCTAGATGCGGAGTTTCTATTTGCAGAGTTTCTAGTTGCGGAGCCTGTCGTTGCAGAGTCTCAAGTTGTGGATTGTCTAGTCGTGGAGTTTCTAGTTGCGGAGTTTTCTAGTGTTGGAGTCTCTAGTTGTGGAGTTTCTAGTTGTGGAGTTTCTTGTTGCGGAGTTTCTAGTTGCAGAGTTTCTAGTTGCGGACGTTCTAGCTGTGGAGTTTCTAATTGCAGAGTTTCTAGTTGCATAGTTTCTAGTTGTAGAGTTTCTAGTTGTGGAGTTTTTAGTTGCGGAGTTTCTAGTTGTGAAGATTCTAGTGTTGAGCTTCTAGTTGTGGAGTTTATAGTTGTCGAGTTTTTAGTTGCAGAGTTTCTAGTTGTGGAGTCTCTAATTGTTGAGTCTCTTGTGGAATTTCTAGTTGTGGAGTTTCTAGTTGTGGAGTTTCTAGTTGCGGATTTTCTAGTTGCGGAGTATCTGGTGTTAGAGTTTCTAGTTGTGGAGTTTGTAATTGTGGAGTCTGTAGTTGTGGAGTTTCTAGTTGTGGAGTTCCTAGTTATAGAGTCTCAAGTTGTGGAGTTTCTAGTTGCGGAGTTTCTAGTTGCAGAGTTTTCTAGTTGTGGAGTCTCTAGTTGTGGAGTTTCTAGTCGCGAAGTGTCTAGTTATGGAGTGTCTAGTTGTAAAGTTTCTAGTCGTGGAGTTTCTAGTTGCGGAGTTTTCTAGTTGTGGAGTCACTAGTTGTGGAGTTTCTAGTTGTGGAGTTTCTTGTTGCGGAGTTTTTAGTTGCAGAGTTTCTAGTTGCGGACGTTCTAGCTGTGGAGTTTCTAGTGGCAGAGTTTCTAGTTGCATAGTTTCTAGTTGTAGAGTTTCTAGTTGAGGAGTTTTAGTTGCGGAGTTTCTAGTTGTGGAGTTTCTAGTTGTGGAGTTTCTAGTTGTGGAGTTTCTAGTTGTGGAGTTTTTAGTTGCAGAGTTTCTAGTTGTGGAGTCTCTAATTGTTGAGTTTCTGGTTGTGGAGTTTCTAGTTGTGGAGTTTGTAGTTGTAGAGTCTGTAGCTGTGGAGTTTCTAGTTGTGGAGTTCCTAGTTATGGAGTCTCGAGTTGTGGAGTTTCTAGTAGCGGAGTTTCTAATTGTGGAGTTTCTAGTTGTGGAATTTGCAGTTGTGGAGTATCTAGTTGCAGTGTTTGAAGTTGTGGAGTTTGTAGTTGGAGTTTCTAGGTGTGGAGTTTCTAGTTGTTGAGTTTCTAGTTGTGGAGTTTCAAGTTGTAGAGTTTCGAGTTTTGAAGTTTCTAGTTGTGGATTTTCTAGTTGCGGAGTTTCTAGTTGCGGAGTTTCAAGTTGTGTAGTTTCTAGTTGGGGAGTTTCTACTTAAGTTTATAGTTGTGGATTTTCTTGTTGCAGAGTTTCGAGTTGCAGAGTTTCAAGTTGTGGAGTTTCTAGTTGCGGAGTCTCTAGTTGTGGAGTTTCTAGTTGCGGAGTTTCTAGCTGTGGAGTTTCTAGTTGCGGAGTCTCTAGTTGTGCAGTCTCTAGTTGTGGAGTTTCTAGTTGCGGAGTTTCTAGCTGTGGAGTTTCTAGTTCTGGAGACTCTAGTTGTGGAGTTTCTAGTTGTGGAGTTTCTAGCTTTTTAGTTTCAAGTTGGAAGTTTCTAGTTGCGGAGTTTCTAGTTGCGGAATCTGTCGTTGCGGAGTTTCAAGTTGTGGAGTGTCTAATCGTGGAGTTTCTAGTTGCGGAGTTTTCTTTTTGTGGAGTCTCCAGTTGTGGAATTTCTAGTTGTAGAGTTTCTAGTTGCGGAGTTTCTGGTTGCGGAGTGTCTGGTGATGGAGTTTCTAGTTGCGAAGTTTTCCAGTTGTGGAGTCTCTAGTTGTGGAGTTTCTAGTTGTGGAGTTTCTAGTTGTGGAATTGCTAGTTGCAGAGTTTCTAGTTGCGGTGACTTTCGTTGCGGAGTCTCAAGTTGTAGAGTGTCGAGTCGTGGAGTTTCTAGTTGTTGAGTTTCTAGTGGCCGAGTTTCTAGTTGCGAAGTCTCAAGTTGTGCAGTCTCTAGTTGTGGAGTTTCTAGTTGTGGAGACTCTAGTTGTGGAGTTTCTAGTTGTGGAGTTTCTAGCTTTTGAGTTTCTAGTTGGAAGTTTCTAGTTGCGGAGTTTCTAGTTGCGGAATCTCTCGTTGCGGAGCCTCAAGTTGTGGAGTGTCTAATCGTCGAGTTTCTAGTTGAGGAGTTTTCTTTTTGTGGAGTCTCCAGTTGTGGAATTACTAGTTGTAGAGTTTCTAGTTGCGGAGTTTCTAGTTGCGGAGTGTCTGGTGGTGGAGTTTCTAGTTCTGGAGTTTCTATTTGTGGAGTCTGTAGTTGTGGAATTTGTAGTTGTGGAGTATCTGGTTGTGGTGTTTCAAGTTGTGGAGTTTCTATTTGTGGAGTTTCTAGTTGTTGAGTTTCTAGTTGTTGAGTTTCTAGTTGCCGAGTTTTTAGTTGCAAAGTCTCAAGTTGTGGAGTTTCTAGTTGCGGAGTTTCTAGTTGCGGAGTTTCTAGTTGCGGAGTTTCTAGCTGTGGAGTTTCTAGTTGCACAGTCTCTAGTTGGCAGTCTCTAGTTGTGGAGTTTCTAGTTGTGGAGTTTCTAGCGGTGGAGTTTCTACTTGCGTAGTTTCTAGTTGCAGAGTTTCTAGTTGCGGAGCCTGTCGTTGCGGAGTCTCAAGTTGTGGAGTGTCTAGTCGTGGAGTTTCTAGTTGCGAAGTTTTCTAGTTGTGGAGTCTCTAGTTGTGGTGTTTCTAGTTGTGGAGTTTCTAGTTGTGGAATTGCTAGTTGCAGTGTTTCTAGTTGCGGAGACTTTTGTAGCGGAGTCGCAAGTTGTAGAGTGTCTAGTCGTGGAATTTCGAGTTGCATAGTGTTCTAGTTGAGTCTCTAGTTGTGGAGTTTCTAGTTGCGAAGTGTCTAGTTATGGAGTTTCTAGTTGTAAAGTTTCTAGTTGTGGAGTATCTAGTTGCAAGTTTCTAGCTGTGGAGTTTCTAGATGCGGAGTTTCTATTCGCAGAGTTTCTAGTTGCGGAGCCTGTCGTTGCAGAGTCTCAAGTTGTGGATTGTCTAGTCGTGGAGTTTCTAGTTGCGGAGTTTTCTAGTGTTGGAGTCTCTAGTTGTGGAGTTTCTAGTTGTGGAGTTTCTAATTGCAGAGTTTCTAGTTGCATAGTTTCTAGTTGTAGAGTTTCTAGTTGTGGAGTTTTTAGTTGCGGAGTTTCTAGTTGTGAAGATTCTAGTGTTGAGCTTCTAGTTGTGGAGTTTATAGTTGTCGAGTTTTTAGTTGCAGAGTTTCTAGTTGTGGAGTCTCTAATTGTTGAGTCTCTTGTGGAATTTCTAGTTGTGGAGTTTCTAGTTGTGGAGTTTCTAGTTGCGGATTTTCTAGTTGCGGAGTATCTGGTGTTAGAGTTTCTAGTTGTGGAGTTTGTAATTGTGGAGTCTGTAGTTGTGGAGTTTCTAGTTGTGGAGTTCCTAGTTATAGAGTCTCAAGTTGTGGAGTTTCTAGTTGCGGAGTTTCTAGTTGCAGAGTTTTCTAGTTGTGGAGTCTCTAGTTGTGGAGTTTCTAGTCGCGAAGTGTCTAGTTATGGAGTGTCTAGTTGTAAAGTTTCTAGTCGTGGAGTTTCTAGTTGCGGAGTTTTCTAGTTGTGGAGTCACTAGTTGTGGAGTTTCTAGTTGTGGAGTTTCTTGTTGCGGAGTTTTTAGTTGCAGAGTTTCTAGTTGCGGACGTTCTAGCTGTGGAGTTTCTAGTGGCAGAGTTTCTAGTTGCATAGTTTCTAGTTGTAGAGTTTCTAGTTGAGGAGTTTTAGTTGCGGAGTTTCTAGTTGTGGAGTTTCTAGTTGTGGAGTTTCTAGTTGTGGAGTTTTTAGTTGCAGAGTTTCTAGTTGTGGAGTCTCTAATTGTTGAGTTTCTGGTTGTGGAGTTTCTAGTTGTGGAGTTTGTAGTTGTAGAGTCTGTAGCTGTGGAGTTTCTAGTTGTGGAGTTCCTAGTTATGGAGTCTCGAGTTGTGGAGTTTCTAGTAGCGGAGTTTCTAATTGTGGAGTTTCTAGTTGTGGAATTTGCAGTTGTGGAGTATCTAGTTGCAGTGTTTGAAGTTGTGGAGTTTGTAGTTGGAGTTTCTAGGTGTGGAGTTTCTAGTTGTTGAGTTTCTAGTTGTGGAGTTTCAAGTTGTAGAGTTTCGAGTTTTGAAGTTTCTAGTTGTGGATTTTCTAGTTGCGGAGTTTCTAGTTGCGGAGTTTCAAGTTGTGTAGTTTCTAGTTGGGGAGTTTCTACTTAAGTTTATAGTTGTGGATTTTCTTGTTGCAGAGTTTCGAGTTGCAGAGTTTCAAGTTGTGGAGTTTCTAGTTGCGGAGTCTCTAGTTGTGGAGTTTCTAGTTGCGGAGTTTCTAGCTGTGGAGTTTCTAGTTGCGGAGTCTCTAGTTGTGCAGTCTCTAGTTGTGGAGTTTCTAGTTGCGGAGTTTCTAGCTGTGGAGTTTCTAGTTCTGGAGACTCTAGTTGTGGAGTTTCTAGTTGTGGAGTTTCTAGCTTTTTAGTTTCAAGTTGGAAGTTTCTAGTTGCGGAGTTTCTAGTTGCGGAATCTGTCGTTGCGGAGTTTCAAGTTGTGGAGTGTCTAATCGTGGAGTTTCTAGTTGCGGAGTTTTCTTTTTGTGGAGTCTCCAGTTGTGGAATTTCTAGTTGTAGAGTTTCTAGTTGCGGAGTTTCTGGTTGCGGAGTGTCTGGTGATGGAGTTTCTAGTTGCGAAGTTTTCCAGTTGTGGAGTCTCTAGTTGTGGAGTTTCTAGTTGTGGAGTTTCTAGTTGTGGAATTGCTAGTTGCAGAGTTTCTAGTTGCGGTGACTTTCGTTGCGGAGTCTCAAGTTGTAGAGTGTCGAGTCGTGGAGTTTCTAGTTGTTGAGTTTCTAGTGGCCGAGTTTCTAGTTGCGAAGTCTCAAGTTGTGCAGTCTCTAGTTGTGGAGTTTCTAGTTGTGGAGACTCTAGTTGTGGAGTTTCTAGTTGTGGAGTTTCTAGCTTTTGAGTTTCTAGTTGGAAGTTTCTAGTTGCGGAGTTTCTAGTTGCGGAATCTCTCGTTGCGGAGCCTCAAGTTGTGGAGTGTCTAATCGTCGAGTTTCTAGTTGAGGAGTTTTCTTTTTGTGGAGTCTCCAGTTGTGGAATTACTAGTTGTAGAGTTTCTAGTTGCGGAGTTTCTAGTTGCGGAGTGTCTGGTGGTGGAGTTTCTAGTTCTGGAGTTTCTATTTGTGGAGTCTGTAGTTGTGGAATTTGTAGTTGTGGAGTATCTGGTTGTGGTGTTTCAAGTTGTGGAGTTTCTATTTGTGGAGTTTCTAGTTGTTGAGTTTCTAGTTGTTGAGTTTCTAGTTGCCGAGTTTTTAGTTGCAAAGTCTCAAGTTGTGGAGTTTCTAGTTGCGGAGTTTCTAGTTGCGGAGTTTCTAGTTGCGGAGTTTCTAGCTGTGGAGTTTCTAGTTGCACAGTCTCTAGTTGGCAGTCTCTAGTTGTGGAGTTTCTAGTTGTGGAGTTTCTAGCGGTGGAGTTTCTACTTGCGTAGTTTCTAGTTGCAGAGTTTCTAGTTGCGGAGCCTGTCGTTGCGGAGTCTCAAGTTGTGGAGTGTCTAGTCGTGGAGTTTCTAGTTGCGAAGTTTTCTAGTTGTGGAGTCTCTAGTTGTGGTGTTTCTAGTTGTGGAGTTTCTAGTTGTGGAATTGCTAGTTGCAGTGTTTCTAGTTGCGGAGACTTTTGTAGCGGAGTCGCAAGTTGTAGAGTGTCTAGTCGTGGAATTTCGAGTTGCATAGTGTTCTAGTTGAGTCTCTAGTTGTGGAGTTTCTAGTTGCGAAGTGTCTAGTTATGGAGTTTCTAGTTGTAAAGTTTCTAGTTGTGGAGTATCTAGTTGCAAGTTTCTAGCTGTGGAGTTTCTAGATGCGGAGTTTCTATTCGCAGAGTTTCTAGTTGCGGAGCCTGTCGTTGCAGAGTCTCAAGTTGTGGACTGTCTAGTCGTGGAGTTTCTAGTTGCGGAGTTTTCTAGTGTTGGAGTCTCTAGTTGTGGAGTTTCTAGTTGTGGAGTTTCTTGTTGCGGAGTTTCTAGTTGCAGAGTTTCTAGTTGTAGAGTTTCTAGTTGTGAAGTTTTTAGTTGCGGAGTTTCTAGTTGTGAAGATTCTAGTGTTGAGCTTCTAGTTGTGGAGTTTATAGTTGTGGAGTTTTTAGTTGCAGAGTTTCTAGTTGTGGAGTCTCTAATTGTTGAGTCTCTTGTGGAATTTCTAGTTGTAGAGTTTCTAGTTGTGGAGTTTCTAGTTGCGGATTTTCTAGTTGCGGAGTATCTGGTGTTGGAGTTTCTAGTTGTGGAGTTTGTAATTGTGGAGTCTGTAGTTGTGGAGTTTCTAGTTGTGGAGTTCCTAGTTATAGAGTCTCAAGTTGAGGAGTTTCTAGTTGCGGAGTTTCTAGTTGCGGAGTTTCTAGTTGCAGAGTTTTCTAGTTGTGGAGTCTCTAGTTGTGGAGTTTCTAGTTGCGAAGTGTCTAGTTATGGAGTGTCTAGTTGTAAAGTTTCTAGTCGTGGAGTTTCTAGTTGCGGAGTTTTCTAGTTGTGGAGTCACTAGTTGTGGAGTTTCTAGTTGTGGAGTTTCTTGTTGCGGAGTTTTTAGTTGCAGAGTTTCTAGTTGCGGACGTTCTAGCTGTGGAGTTTCTAGTGGCAGAGTTTCTAGTTGCATAGTTTCTAGTTGTAGAGTTTCTAGTTGTGGAGTTTTTAGTTGCAGAGTTTCTAGTTGTGGAGTCTGTAGTTGTGGAGTTTCTAGTTGTGGAGTTCCTAGTTATGGAGTCTCGAGTTGTGGAGTTTCTAGTTGCGGAGTTTCTAATTGTGGAGTTTCTAGTTGTGAAATTTGTAGTTGTGGAGTGTCTAGTTGCTGTGTTTGAAGTTGTGGAGTTTGTAGTTGGAGTTTCTAGGTGTGGAGTTTCTAGTTTTGAAGTTTCTAGTTGTGGATTTTCTAGTTGCGGAATTTCTAGTTGCGGAGTTTCAAGTTGTGTAGTTTCTAGTTGGGGAGTTTCTACTTAAGTTTATAGTTGTGGATTTTCTTGTTGCAGAGTTTCGAGTTGCAGAGTTTCAAGTTGTGGAGTTTCTAGTTGCGGAGTCTCTAGTTGTGGAGTTTCTAGTTGCGGAGTTTCAAGTTGTGGAGTTTCTAGTTGCGGAGTCTCTAGTTGTGGAGTTTCTAGTTCTGGAGACTCTAGTTGTGGAGTTTCTAGTTGTGGAGTTTCTAGCTTTTTAGTTTCAAGTTGGAAGTTTCTAGTTGCGGAGTTTCTAGTTGCGGAATCTGTCGTTGCGGAGTCTCAAGTTGTGGAGTGTCTAATCGTGGAGTTTCTAGTTGAGGAGTTTTCTTTTTGTGGAGTCTCCAGTTGTGGAATTTCTAGTTGTAGAGTTTCTAGTTGCGGAGTTTCTGGTTGCGGAGTGTCTGGTGGTGGAGTTTCTAGTTGCGAAGTTTTCCAGTTCTGGAGTCTCTAGTTGTGGAGTTTCTAGTTGTGGAGTTTCTAGTTGTGGAATTGCTAGTTGCAGAGTTTCTAGTTGCGGTGACTTTCGTTGCGGAGTCTCAAGTTGTAGAGTGTCTAGTCGTGGAGTTTCTAGTTGTTGAGTTTCTAGTGTCCGAGTTTCTAGTTGCGAAGTCTCAAGTTGTGCAGTCTCTAGTTGTGGAGTTTCTAGTTGTGGAGTTTCAAGTTGTGGAGTTTCTTGTTGTAGAGTTTCTAGTTTTGAAGTTTCTAGTTGTGGATTTTCTAGTTGCGGAGTTTCTAGTAGCGGAGTTTCAAGTTGTGTAGTTTTAGTTGGGGAGTTTCTACTTAAGTTTATAGTTGTGGATTTTCTTGTTGCAGAGTTTCGAGTTGCAGAGTTTCAAGTTGTGGAGTTTCTAGTTGCGGAGTCTCAAGTTGTGGAGTTTCTAGTTGTGGAGTTTCTAGTTGCGGAGTTTCTAGTTGTGGAGTTTCTAGTTGTGGAGACTCTAGTTGTGGAGTTTCTAGTTGTGGAGTTTCTAGCTTTTGAGTTTCTAGTTGGAAGTTTCTAGTTGCGGAGTTTCTAGTTGCGGAATCTGTCGTTGCGCAGCCTCAAGTTGTGGAGTGTCTAATCGTGGAGTTTCTAGTTAAGGAGTTTTCTTTTTGTGGAGTCTCCAGTTGTGGAATTTCTAGTTGTAGAGTTTCTAGTTGCGGAGTTTCTAGTTGCGGATTGTCTGGTGGTGGAGTTTCTAGTTCTGGAGCTTCTATTTGTGGAGTCTGTAGTTGTGGAATTTGTAGTTGTGGAGTATCTGGTTGTGGTGTTTCAAGTTGTGGAGTTTCTACTTGTGGAGTTTCTAGTTGTGGAGTTTCTAGTTGTTGAGTTTCTTGTTGCCGAGTTTCTAGTTGCAAAGTCTCAAGTTGTGGAGTTTCTAGTTGTGGAGTTTCTAGTTGTGGAGTTTCTAGTTGCGGAGTTTCTAGTTGCGGAGTTTCTAGCTGTGGAGTTTCTAGTTGCACAGTCTCTAGTTGGCAGTCTCTAGTTGTGGAGTTTCTAGTTGTGGAGTTTCTAGTTGTGGAATTGCTAGTTGCAGAGTTTCTAGTTGCGGAGACTTTCGTAGCGGAGTCTCAAGTTGTAGAGTGTCTAGTGGTGGAGTTTCTAGTTGCGGAATTTTCTAGTTGTGGAGTCTCTAGTTGTGGAGTTTCTAGTTGCGAAGTGTCTAGTTATGGAGTTTCTAGTTGTAAAGTTTCTAGTTGTGGAGTTTCTAGTTGCGGAGTTTGTAGCTGTTGAGTTTCTAGTGGCGGAGTCTCTAGATGTGCAGTCTCTAGTTGTGGAGTCTCTTGCTGTGGAGATCCTAGTTGTGGAGCTTCTAGTTGGGAACTTTCTAGCTGTGGAGTTTCTAGTTGGGGAGTTTCTAGTTGCAGAGTTTCTAGTTGCGGACGTTCTAGCTGTGGAGTTTCTAGTTCCAGAGTTTCTAGTTGCGGGCGCTCTAGCTGTGCAGTTTCTAGTTGCAGAGTTTCTAGTGGCGTAGTTTCTAGTTGTGGTGTTTCAAGTTGTGGAGTTTCTAGTTGTGGAGTTTCTAGTTGCGGGGTTTCTAGCTGTTGAGTTTCTAGTTGCCGAGTTTCTAGTTGCAAAGTCTCAAGTTGTGGAGTTTCTAGTTGTGGAGGTTCTAGTTGTGGAGTTTCTAGTTGCGGAGTTTCTAGCTGTGGAGTTTCTAGCTTTGGAGTTTCTAGTTGCAGAGTCTCTAGTTGGCAGTCTCTAGTTGTGGAGTTTCTAGTTGTGGAGTCTCTAGTTGTGGAGTTTGTAGTTGTGGAGTTTCTAGTTGTGGAATCGATAGTTGCAGAGTTTCTAGTTGCGGAGACTTTCGTAGCGGAGTCTCAAGTTGTAGAGTGTCTAGTCGTGGAATTTCGAGTTGCAGAGTTTTCTAGTTGAGTCACTAGTTGTGGAGTTTCTAGTTGTGGAGTTTCTTGTTGCGAAGTTTTTAGCTGCAGAGTTTCTAGTTGCGGACGTTCTAGCTGTGGAGTTTCTAGTGGCAGAGTTTCTAGTTGCATAGTTTCTAGTTGTAGAGTTTCTAGTTGTGGAGTTTTAGTTGCGGAGTTTCTAGTTGTGAAGATTCTAGTTGTGGAGTTTCTAGTTGTGGAGTTTCTAGTTGTGGAGTTTTTAGTTGCAGAGTTTCTAGTTGTGGAGTCTCTAATTGTTGAGTTTCTGGTTGTGGAGTTTCTAGTTGTGGAGTTTGTAGTTGTAGAGTCTGTAGTTGTGGAGTTTCTAGTTGTGGAGTTCCTAGTTATGGAGTCTCGAGTTGTGGAGTTTCTAGTTGCGGAGTTTCTAATTGTGGAGTTTCTAGTTGTGGAATTTGTAGTTGTGGAGTATCTAGTTGCTGTGTTTGAAGTTGTGGAGTTTGTAGTTGGAGTTTCTAGGTGTGGAGTTTCTAGTTGTTGAGTTTCTAGTTGTGGAGTTTCAAGTTGTAGAGTTTCTAGTTTTGAAGTTTCTAGTTGTGGATTTTCTAGTTGCGGAGTTTCTAGTTGCGGAGTTTCAAGTTGTGTAGTTTCTAGTTGGGGAGTTTCTACTTAAGTTTATAGTTGTGGATTTTCTTGTTGCAGAGTTTCGAGTTGCAGAGTTTCAAGTTGTGGAGTTTCTAGTTGCGGAGTCTCTAGTTGTGGAGTTTCTAGTTGCGGAGTTTCTAGCTGTGGAGTTTCTAGTTGCGGAGTCTCTAGTTGTGCAGTCTCTAGTTGTGGAGTTTCTAGTTGCAGAGTTTCTAGCTGTGGAGTTTCTAGTTCTGGAGACTCTAGTTGTGGAGTTTCTAGTTGTGGAGTTTCTAGTTGTGGAATTGCTAGTTGCAGAGTTTCTAGTTGCGATGACTTTCGTTGCGGAGTCTCAAGTTGTAGAGTGTCTAGTCGTGGAGTTTCTAGTTGTTGAGTTTCTAGTGTCCGAGTTTCTAGTTGCGAAGTCTCAAGTTGTGCAGTCTCTAGTTGTGGAGTTTCTAGTTGTGGAGTTTCTTGTTGTAGAGTTTCTAGTTTTGAAGTTTCTAGTTGTGGATTTTCTAGTTGCGGAGTTTCTTAGTAGCGGAGTTTCAAGTTGTGTAGTTTTAGTTGGGGAGTTTCTACTTAAGTTTATAGTTGTGGATTTTCTTGTTGCAGAGTTTCGAGATGCAGAGTTTCAAGTTGTGGAGTTTCTAGCTGCGGAGTCTCTAGTTGTGGAGTTTCTAGTTGCGGAGTTTCTAGCTGTTGAGTTTCTAGTTGCGGAGACTCTAGTTGTGCAGTCTCTAGTTGTGGAGTTTCTAGTTGCGGAGTTTCTAGTTGTGGAGTTTCTAGTTGTGGAGACTCTAGTTGTGGAGTTTCTAGTTGTGGAGTTTCTAGCTTTTGAGTTTCTAGTTGGAAGTTTCTAGTTGCGGAGTTTCTAGTTGCAGAATCTGTCGTTGCGCAGCCTCAAGTTGTGGAGTGTCTAATCGCGGAGTTTCTAGTTAAGGAGTTTTCTTTTTGTGGAGTCTCCAGTTGTGGAATTTCTAGTTTTAGAGTTTCTAGTTGCGGAGTTTCTAGTTGCGGAGTGTCTGGTGGTGGAGTTTCTAGTTCTGGAGTTTCTATTTGTGGAGTCTGTAGTTGTGGAATTTGTAGTTGTGGAGTATCTGGTTGTGGTGTTTCAAGTTGTGGAGTTTCTATTTGTGGAGTTTCTAGTTGTGGAGTTTCTAGTTGTTGAGTTTCTTGTTGCCGAGTTTCTAGTTGCAAAGTCTCAAGTTGTGGAGTTTCTAGTTGTGGAGTTTCTAGTTGTGGAGTTTCTAGTTGCGGAGTTTCTAGTTGCGGAGTTTCTAGCTGTGGAGTTTCCAGTTTCACAGTCTCTAGTTGGCAGTCTCTAGTTGTGGAGTCTCTAGTTGTGGAGTTTCTAGTTGTGGAATTGCTAGTTGCAGAGTTTCTATTTGCGGAGACTTTCGTAGCGGAGTCTCAAGTTGTAGAGTGTCTAGTGGTGGAGTTTCTAGTTGCAGAATTTTCTAGTTGTGGAGTCTCTAGTTTGGAGTTTCTAGTTGCGAAGTGTCTAGTTATGGAGTTTCTAGTTGTAAAGTTTCTAGTTGTGGAGTTTCTAGTTGCGGAGTTTGTAGCTGTTGAGTTTCTAGTGGCGGAGTCTCTAGATGTGCAGTCTCTAGTTGTGGAGTCTCTTGCTGTGGAGATCCTAGTTGTGGAGCTTCTAGTTGGGAACTTTCTAGCTGTGGAGTTTCTAGTTGGGGAGTTTCTAGTTGCAGAGTTTCTAGTTGCGGACGTTCTAGCTGTGGAGTTTCTAGTTCCAGAGTTTCTAGTTGCGGGCGCTCTAGCTGTGCAGTTTCTAGTTGCAGAGTTTCTAGTGGCGTAGTTTCTAGTTGTGGTGTTTCAAGTTGTGGAGTTTCTAGTTGTGGAGTTTCTAGTTGCGGGGTTTCTAGCTGTTGAGTTTCTAGTTGCCGAGTTTCTAGTTGCAGAGTCTCTAGTTGGCAGTCTCTAGTTGTGGAGTTTCTAGTTGTGGAGTCTCTAGTTGTGGAGTTTGTAGTTGTGGAGTTTCTAGTTGTGGAATCGCTAGTTGCAGAGTTTCTAGTTGCGGAGACTTTCGTAGCGGAGTCTCAAGTTGTAGAGTGTCTAGTCGTGGAATTTCGAGTTGCAGAGTTTTCTAGTTGAGTCACTAGTTGTGGAGTTTCTAGTTGTGGAGTTTCTTGTTGCGAAGTTTTTAGTTGCAGAGTTTCTAGTTGCGGACGTTCTAGCTGTGGAGTTTCTAGTGGCAGAGTTTCTAGTTGCATAGTTTCTAGTTGTAGAGTTTCTAGTTGTGGAGTTTTAGTTGCGGAGTTTCTAGTTGTGAAGATTCTAGTTGTGGAATCTCTAGCTGTGGATTTTCTAGTTGCGAAACTTAAGGTTGTGAGGTTTCAAGTTGTGGAGTTTCTAGTTGTGGAGTTTCTAGTTCTGTAGTCTCATGTTGTGTAGTTTCTAGCTGTGGAGATTCTAGTTGTGGAGTTTCAAGCTGTGGAGTCTCAAGTTGTGGAGTTTAAACTTGTGGAGTTTCAAGTTGTGGACTCTCTAGTTGTGGAGTTCTAGTTGTAGAGTTTCTAGTTGTGGTTTTTCTAGTTGTGGAGTATCTAGTTGTTGAGTGGCGGAGTCTCTAGTTGTGGAGTTTCTAGTTGTGGAGTTTTTAGTTGCAGAGTTTCTAGTTGTGGAGTCTCTAATTGTTGAGTTTCTGGTTGTGGAGTTTCTAGTTGTGGAGTTTGTAGTTGTAGAGTCTGTAGTTGTGGAGTTTCTAGTTGTGGAGTTCCTAGTTATGGAGTCTCGAGTTGTGGAGTTTCTAGTTGCGGAGTTTCTAATTGTGGAGTTTCTAGTTGTGGAATTTGTAGTTGTGGAGTATCTAGTTGCTTTGTTTGAAGTTGTGTAGTTTGTAGTTGGAGTTTCTAGGTGTGGAGTTTCTAGTTGTTGAGTTTCTAGTTGTGGAGTTTCAAGTTGTAGAATTTCTAGTTTTGAAGTTTCTAGTTGTGGATTTTCTAGTTGCGGAGTTTCTAGTTGCGGAGTTTCAAGTTGTGTAGTTTCTAGTTGGGGAGTTTCTACTTAAGTTTATAGTTGTGGATTTTCTTGTTGCAGAGTTTCGAGTTGCAGAGTTTCAAGTTGTGGAGTTTCTAGTTGCGGAGTCTCTAGTTGTGGAGTTTCTAGTTGCGGAGTTTCTAGCTGTGGAGTTTCTAGTTGCGGAGTTTCTAGCTGTGGAGTTTCTAGTTCTGGAGACTCTAGTTGTGGAGTTTCTAGTTGTGGAGTTTCTAGCTTTTTAGTTTCAAGTTGGAAGTTTCTAGTTGCGGAGTTTCTAGTTGCGGAATCTGTCGTTGCGGAGTCTCAAGTTTTGGAGTGTCTAATCGTGGAGTTTCTAGTTGCGGAGTTTTCTTTTTGTGGAGTCTCCAGTTGTGGAATTTCCAGTTGTAGAGTTTCTAGTTGCGGAGTTTCTGGTTGCGGAGTGTCTGGTGGTGGAGTTTCTAGTTGCGAAGTTTTCCAGTTGTGGAGTCTCTAGTTGTGGAGTTTCTAGTTGTGGAGTTTCTAGTTGTGGAATTGCTAGTTGCAGAGTTTCTAGTTGCGGTGACTTTCGTTGCGGAGTCTCAAGTTGTAGAGTGTCTAGTCGTGGAGTTTCTAGTTGTTGAGTTTCTAGTGGCCGAGTTTCTAGTTGCGAAGTCTCAAGTTGTGCAGTCTCTAGTTGTGGAGTTTCTAGTTGTGGAGTTTCAAGTTGTGGAGTTTCTTGTTGTAGAGTTTCTAGTTTTGAAGTTTCTAGTTGTGGATTTTCTAGTTGCGGAGTTTCTAGTAGCGGAGTTTCAAGTTATGTAGTTTTAGTTGGGGAGTTTCTACTTAAGTTTATAGTTGTGGATTTTCTTGTTGCAGAGTTTCGAGTTGCAGAGTTTCAAGTTGTGGAGTTTCTAGTTGCAGAGTCTCTAGTTGTGGAGTTTCTAGTTGCGGAGTTTCTAGCTGTTGAGTTTCTAGTTGCGGAGACTCTAGTTGTGCAGTCTCTAGTTGTGGAGTTTCTAGTTGCGGAGTTTCTAGTTGTGGAGTTTCTAGTTGTGGAGACTCTAGTTGTTGAGTTTCTAGTTGTGGAGTTTCTAGCTTTTGAGTTTCTAGTTGGAAGTTTCTAGTTGCGGAGTTTCTAGTTGCGGAATCTGTCGTTGCGCAGCCTCAAGTTGTGGAGTGTCTAATCGTGGAGTTTTTAGTTAAGTAGTTTTCTTTTTGTGGAGTCTCCAGTTGTGGAATTTCTAGTTGTAGAGTTTCTAGTTGCGGAGTTTCTAGTTGCGGAGTGTCTGGTGCTGGAGTTTCTAGTTCTGGAGTTTCTATTTGTGGAGTCTGTAGTTGTGGAATTGGTAGTTGTGGAGTATCTGGTTGTGGTGTTTCAAGTTGTGGAGTTTCTATTTGTGGAGTTTCTAGTTGTGGAGTTTCTAGTTGTTGAGTTTCTTGTTGCCGAGTTTCTAGTTGCAAAGTCTCAAGTTGTGGAGTTTCTAGTTGTGGAGTTTCTAGTTGTGGAGTTTCTAGTTGCGGAGTTTCTAGTTGCGGAGTTTCTAGCTGTGGAGTTTTTAGTTGCACAGTCTCTAGTTGGCAGTCTCTAGTTGTGGAGTCTCTAGTTGCGGAGTTTCTAGTTGTGGAGTTTCTAGTTGTGGAATTGCTAGTTGCAGAGTTTCTAGTTGCGGAGACTTTCGTAGCAGAGTCTCAAGTTGTAGAGTGTCTAGTGGTGGAGTTTCTAGTTGCAGAATTTTCTAGTTGTGGAGTCTCTAGTTGTGGAGTTTCTAGTTGCGAAGTGTCTAGGTTTGGAGTTTCTAGTTGTAAAGTTTCTAGTTGTGGAGTTTCTAGTTGCGGAGTTTGTAGCTGTTGAGTTTCTAGTGGCGGAGTCTCTAGATGTGCAGTCTCTAGTTGTGGAGTCTCTTGCTGTGGAGATCCTAGTTGTGGAGCTTCTAGTTGGGATCTTTCTAGCTGTGGAGTTTCTAGTTGGGGAGTTTCTAGTTGCAGAGTTTCTAGTTGCGGACGTTCTAGCTGTGGAGTTTCTACTTCCAGAGTTTCTAGTTGCGGGCGCTCTAGCTGTGCAGTTTCTAGTTGCAGAGTTTCTAGTGGCGTAGTTTCTAGTTGTGGTGTTTCAAGTTGTGGAGTTTCTAGTTGTGGAGTTTCTAGTTGCGGGGTTTCTAGCTGTTGAGTTTCTAGTTGCCGAGTTTCTAGTTGCAAAGTCTCAAGTTGTGGAGTTTCTAGTTGTGGAGGTTCTAGTTGTGGAGTTTCTAGTTGCGGAGTTTCTAGCTGTGGAGTTTCTAGCTTTGGAGTTTCTAGTTGCAGAGTCTCTAGTTGGCAGTCTCTAGTTGTGGAGTTTCTAGTTGTGGAGTCTCTAGTTGTGGAGTTTCTAGTTGTGGAGTTTCTAGTTGTGGAATCGCTAGTTGCAGAGTTTCTAGTTGCGGAGACTTTCGTAGCGGAGTCTCAAGTTGTAGAGTGTCTAGTCGTGGAATTTCGAGTTGCAGAGTTTTCTAGTTGAGTCACTAGTTGTGGAGTTTCTAGTTGTGGAGTTTCTTGTTGCGAAGTTTTTAGTTGCAGAGTTTCTAGTTGCGGACGTTCTAGCTGTGGAGTTTCTAGTGGCAGAGTTTCTAGTTGCATAGTTTCTAGTTGTAGAGTTTCTAGTTGTGGAGTTTTAGTTGCGGAGTTTCTAGTTGTGAAGATTCTAGTTGTGGAGTTTCTAGTTGTGGAGTTTCTAGTTGTGGAGTTTTTAGTTGCAGAGTTTCTAGTTGTGGAGTCTCTAATTGTTGAGTTTCTGGTTGTGGAGTTTCTAGTTGTGGAGTTTGTAGTTGTAGAGTCTGTAGTTGTGGAGTTTCTAGTTGTGGAGTTCCTAGTTATGGAGTCTCGAGTTGTGGAGTTTCTAGTTGCGGAGTTTCTAATTGTGGAGTTTCTAGTTGTGGAATTTGTAGTTGTGGAGTATCTAGTTGCTTTGTTTGAAGTTGTGTAGTTTGTAGTTGGAGTTTCTAGGTGTGGAGTTTCTAGTTGTTGAGTTTCTAGTTGTGGAGTTTCAAGTTGTAGAATTTCTAGTTTTGAAGTTTCTAGTTGTGGATTTTCTAGTTGCGGAGTTTCTAGTTGCGGAGTTTCAAGTTGTGTAGTTTCTAGTTGGGGAGTTTCTACTTAAGTTTATAGTTGTGTATTTTCTTGTTGCAGAGTTTCGAGTTGCAGAGTTTCAAGTTGTGGAGTTTCTAGTTGCGGAGTCTCTAGTTGTGGAGTTTCTAGTTGCGGAGTTTCTAGCTGTGGAGTTTCTAGTTGCGGAGTTTCTAGCTGTGGAGTTTCTAGTTCTGGAGACTCTAGTTGTGGAGTTTCTAGTTGTGGAGTTTCTAGCTTTTTAGTTTCAAGTTGGAAGTTTCTAGTTGCGGAGTTTCTAGTTGCGGAATCTGTCGTTGCGGAGTCTCAAGTTGTGGAGTGTCTAATCGTGGAGTTTCTAGTTGCGGAGTTTTCTTTTTGTGGAGTCTCCAGTTGTGGAATTTCCAGTTGTAGAGTTTCTAGTTGCGGAGTTTCTGGTTGCGGAGTGTCTGGTGGTGGAGTTTCTAGTTGCGAAGTTTTCCAGTTGTGGAGTCTCTAGTTGTGGAGTTTCTAGTTGTGGAATTGCTAGTTGCAGAGTTTCTAGTTGCGGTGACTTTCGTTGCGGAGTCTCAAGTTGTAGAGTGTCTAGTCGTGGAGTTTCTAGTTGTTGAGTTTCTAGTGGCCGAGTTTCTAGTTGCGAAGTCTCAAGTTGTGCAGTCTCTAGTTGTGGAGTTTCTAGTTGTGGAGTTTCAAGTTGTGGAGTTTCTTGTTGTAGAGTTTCTAGTTTTGAAGTTTCTAGTTGTGGATTTTCTAGTTGCGGAGTTTCTAGTAGCGGAGTTTCAAGTTATGTAGTTTTAGTTGGGGAGTTTCTACTTAAGTTTATAGTTGTGGATTTTCTTGTTGCAGAGTTTCGAGTTGCAGAGTTTCAAGTTGTGGAGTTTCTAGTTGCAGAGTCTCTAGTTGTGGAGTTTCTAGTTGCGGAGTTTCTAGCTGTTGAGTTTCGAGTTGCGGAGACTCTAGTTGTGCAGTCTCTAGTTGTGGAGTTTCTAGTTGCGGAGTTTCTAGTTGTGGAGTTTCTAGTTGTGGAGACTCTAGTTGTTGAGTTTCTAGTTGTGGAGTTTCTAGCTTTTGAGTTTCTAGTTGGAAGTTTCTAGTTGCGGAGTTTCTAGTTGCGGAATCTGTCGTTGCGCAGCCTCAAGTTGTGGAGTGTCTAATCGTGGAGTTTCTAGTTAAGGAGTTTTCTTTTTGTGGAGTCTCCAGTTGTGGAATTTCTAGTTGTAGAGTTTCTAGTTGCGGAGTTTCTAGTTGCGGAGTGTCTGGTGCTGGAGTTTCTAGTTCTGGAGTTTCTATTTGTGGAGTCTGTAGTTGTGGAATTTGTAGTTGTGGAGTATCTGGTTGTGGTGTTTCAAGTTGTGGAGTTTCTATTTGTGGAGTTTCTAGTTGTGGAGTTTCTAGTTGTTGAGTTTCTTGTTGCCGAGTTTCTAGTTGCAAAGTCTCAAGTTGTGGAGTTTCTAGTTGTGGAGTTTCTAGTTGTGGAGTTTCTAGTTGCGGAGTTTCTAGTTGCGGAGTTTCTAGCTGTGGAGTTTTTAGTTGCACAGTCTCTAGTTGGCAGTCTCTAGTTGTGGAGTCTCTAGTTGCGGAGTTTCTAGTTGTGGAGTTTCTAGTTGTGGAATTGCTAGTTGCAGAGTTTCTAGTTGCGGAGACTTTCGTAGCAGAGTCTCAAGTTGTAGAGTGTCTAGTGGTGGAGTTTCTAGTTGCAGAATTTTCTAGTTGTGGAGTCTCTAGTTGTGGAGTTTCTAGTTGCGAAGTGTCTAGTTATGGAGTTTCTAGTTGTAAAGTTTCTAGTTGTGGAGTTTCTAGTTGCGGAGTTTGTAGCTGTTGAGTTTCTAGTGGCGGAGTCTCTAGATGTGCAGTCTCTAGTTGTGGAGTCTCTTGCTGTGGAGATCCTAGTTGTGGAGCTTCTAGTTGGGAACTTTCTAGCTGTGGAGTTTCTAGTTGGGGAGTTTCTAGTTGCAGAGTTTCTAGTTGCGGACGTTCTAGCTGTGGAGTTTCTAGTTCCAGAGTTTCTAGTTGCGGGCGCTCTAGCTGTGCAGTTTCTAGTTGCAGAGTTTCTAGTGGCGTAGTTTCTAGTTGTGGTGTTTCAAGTTGTGGAGTTTCTAGTTGTGGAGTTTCTAGTTGCGGGGTTTCTAGCTGTTGAGTTTCTAGTTGCCGAGTTTCTAGTTGCAAAGTCTCAAGTTGTGGAGTTTCTAGTTGTGGAGGTTCTAGTTGTGGAGTTTCTAGTTGCGGAGTTTCTAGCTGTGGAGTTTCTAGCTTTGGAGTTACTAGTTGCAGAGTCTCTAGTTGGCAGTCTCTAGTTGTGGAGTTTCTAGTTGTGGAGTCTCTAGTTGTGGAGTTTCTAGTTGTGGAGTTTCTAGTTGTGGAATCGCTAGTTGCAGAGTTTCTAGTTGCGGAGACTTTCGTAGCGGAGTCTCAAGTTGTAGAGTGTCTAGTCGTGGAATTTCGAGTTGCAGAGTTTTCTAGTTGAGTCACTAGTTGTGGAGTTTCTAGTTGTGGAGTTTCTTGTTGCGAAGTTTTTAGTTGCAGAGTTTCTAGTTGCGGACGTTCTAGCTGTGGAGTTTCTAGTGGCAGAGTTTCTAGTTGCATAGTTTCTAGTTGTAGAGTTTCTAGTTGTGGAGTTTTAGTTGCGGAGTTTCTAGTTGTGAAGATTCTAGTTGTGGACTTTCTAGTTGTGGAGTTTCTAGTTGTGGAGTTTTTAGTTGCAGAGTTTCTAGTTGTGGAGTCTCTAATTGTTCAGTTTCTGGTTGTGGAGTTTCTAGTTGTGGAGTTTGTAGTTGTAGAGTCTGTAGTTGTGGAGTTTCTAGTTGTGGAGTTCCTAGTTATGGAGTCTCGAGTTGTGGAGTTTCTAGTTGCGGAGTTTCTAATTGTGGAGTTTCTAGTTGTGGAATTTGTAGTTGTGGAGTATCTAGTTGCGGTGTTTGAAGTTGTGGAGTTTGTAGTTGGAGTTTCTAGGTGTGGAGTTTCTAGTTGTTGAGTTTCTAGTTGTGGAGTTTCAAGTTGTAGAGTTTCTAGTTTTGAAGTTTCTAGTTGTGGATTTTCTAGTTGCGGAGTTTCTAGTTGCGGAGTTTCAAGTTGTGTAGTTTCTGGTTGGGGAGTTTCTACTTAAGTTTATAGTTGTGGATTTTCGTGTTGAATAGTTTCGAGTTGCAGAGTTTCAAGTTGTGGAGTTTCTAGTTGCGGAGTCTCTAGTTGTGGAGTTTCTAGTTGCGGAGTTTCTAGCTGTGGAGTTTCTAGTTGCGGAGTCTCTAGTTGTGCAGTCTCTAGTTGTGGAGTTTCTAGTTGCGGAGTTTCTAGCTGTGGAGTTTCTAGTTCTGGAGACTCTAGTTGTGGAGTTTCTAGTTGTGGAGTTTCTAGCTTTTTAGTTTCAAGTTGGAAGTTTCTAGTTGCGGAGTTTCCAGTTGCGGAATCGGTCGTTGCGGAGTCTCAAGTGGTGGAGTGTCTAGTCGTGGAGAATCTAGTTGCGGAGTTTTCTTTTTGTGGAGTCTCCAGTTGTGGAATTTCTAGTTGTAGAGTTTCTAGTTGCGGAGTTTCTGGTTGCGGAGTGTCTGGGGGTGGAGTTTCTAGTTGCGAAGTTTTCCAGTTGTGGAGTCTCTAGTTGTGGAGTTTCTAGTTGTGGAGTTTCTAGTTGTGGAATTGCTAGTTGCAGAGTTTCTAGTTGCGGGGACTTTCGTTGCGGAGTCTCAAGTTGTAGAGTGTCTAGTCGTGGAGTTTCTAGTTGTTGAGTTTCTAGTGGCCGAGTTTCTAGTTGCGAAGTCTCAAGTTGTGCAGTCTCTAGTTGTGGAGTTTCTAGTTGTTGAGTTTCAAGTTGTGGAGTTTCTTGTTGTAGAGTTTCTAGTTTTGAAGTTTCTAGTTGTGGATTTTCTAGTTGCGGAGTTTCTAGTAGCGGAGTTTCAAGTTGTGTAGTTTTAGTTGGCGAGTTTCTACTTAAGTTTATAGTTGTGGATTTTATTGTTGCAGAGTTTCGAGTTGCAGAGTTTCAAGTTGTGGAGTTTCTAGTTGCGGAGTCTCTAGTTGTGGAGTTTCTAGTTGCGGAGTTTCAAGTTGTGGAGTTTCTAGTTGCGGAGTCTCTAGTTGTGGAGTTTCTAGTTGCGGAGTTTCTAGTTGCGGAGTTTCTAGTTGCGGAATCTGTCGTTGCGGAGCCTCAAGTTGAGGAGTGTCTAATCGTGGAGTTTCTAGTTGAGGAGTTTTTTTTTGTGGAGACTCCAGTTGTGGAATTTCTAGTTGTAGAGTTTCTAGTTGAGGAGTTTTTAGTTGCGGAGTGTCTGGTGGTGGAGTTTCTAGTTCTGGAGTTTCTATTTGTGGAGTCTGTAGTTGTGGAATTTGTAGTTGTGGAGTATCTGGTTGTGGTGTTTCAAGTTGTGGAGTTTCTATTTGTGGAGTTTCTAGTTGTGGAGTTTCTAGTTGTTGAGTTTCTAGTTGCCGAGTTTCTAGTTGCAAAGTCTCAAGTTGTGGAGTTTCTAGTTGTGGAGTTTCTCGTTGTGGAGTTTCTAGTTGCGGAGTTTCTAGTTGCGGAGTTTCTAGCTGTGGAGTTTCTAGTTGCACAGTCTCTAGTTGGCAGTCTCTAGTTGTGGAGTTTCTAGTTGTGGAGTTTCTAGCGGTGGAGTTTCTACTTGCGTAGTTTCTAGTTGCAGAGTATCTAGTTGCGGAGCCTGTCGTTGCGGAGTCTCAAGTTGTGGAGTGTCTAGTCGTGGAGTTTCTAGTTGCGAAGTTTTCTAGTTGTGGAGTCTCTAGTTGTGGAGTTTCTAGTTGTGGAATTGCTAGTTGCAGAGTTTCTAGTTGCGGAAGCTTTCGTAGCGGAGTCTCAAGTTGTAGAGTGTCTAGTCGTGGAATTTCTAGTTGCGGAGTTTTCTAGTTGTGGAGTCTCTAGTTGTGGAGTTTCTAGTTGTGGAGTTTCTTGTTGCGGAGTTTCTAGTTGCAGAGTTTCTAGTTGCGGACGTTCTAGCTGTGGAGTTTCTAATTGCAGAGTTTCTAGTTGCATAGTTTCTAGTTGTAGAGTTTCTAGTTGTGGAGTTTTTAGTTGCGGAGTTTCTAGTTGTGAAGTTTCTAGTGTTGAGCTTCTAGTTGTGGAGTTTATAGTTGTGGAGTTTTTAGTTGCAGAGTTTCTAGTTGTGGACTCTCTAATTGTTGAGTCTCTTGTTGTGGAATTTCTAGTTGTGGAGTTTCTAGTTGTGGAGTTTCTAGTTGCGGAGTTTCTGGTGTTGGAGTTTCTAGTTGTGGAGTTTGTAGTTGTGGAGTCTGTAGTTGTGGAGTTTCTAGTTGTGCAGTTCCTAGTTATAGAGTCTCAAGTTGTGGAGTTTCTAGTTGCGGAGTTTCTAGTTGCAGAGTTTTCTAGTTGTGGAGTCTCTAGTTGTGGAGTTTCTAGTTGCGAAGTGTCTAGTTATGGAGTGTCTAGTTGTAAAGTTTCTAGTCGTGGAGTTTCTAGTTGCGGAGTTTCTAGTTGTGGAGTCACTAGTTCTGGAGTTTCTAGTTGTGGAGTTTCTTGTTGCGGAGTTTTTAGTTGCAGAGTTTCTAGTTGCGGACGTTCTAGCTGTGGAGTTTCTAGTGGCAGAGTTTCTAGTTGCATAGTTTCTGGTTGTAGAGTTTCTAGTTGTGGAGTTTTAGTTGCGGATTTTCTAGTTGGCAGTCTCTAGTTGTGGAGTCTCTAGTTGTGGAGTTTCTAGTTGTGGAATTGCTAGTTGCAGAGTTTCTAGTTGCGGAGACTTTCGTAGCGGAGTCTCAAGTTGTAGAGTGTCTAGTCGTGGAATTTCTAGTTGCGGAGTTTTCTAGTTGTGGAGTCTCTAGTTGTGGAGTTTCTAGTTGTGGAGTTTCTTGTTGCGAAGTTTCTAGTTGCAGAGTATCAGGTTGCGGACGTTCTAGCTGTGGAGTTTCTAATTGCAGAGTTTCTAGTTGCATAGTTTCTGGTTGTAGAGTTTCTAGTCGTGGAGTTTCTAGTTGCGAAGTTTCTAGTTGTGAAGATTCTAGTTGCGGAGTTTCTAGCTGTGGAGTTTCTAGTTCTGGAGACTCTAGTTGTGGAGTTTCTAGTTGTGGAGTTTCTAGCTTTTTAGTTTCAAGTTGGAAGTTTCTAGTTGCGGAGTTTCTAGTTGCGGAATCTGTCGTTGCGGAGTCTCAAGTTTTGGAGTGTCTAATCGTGGAGTTTCTAGTTGCGGAGTTTTCTTTTTGTGGAGTCTCCAGTTGTGGAATTTCCAGTTGTAGAGTTTCTAGTTGCGGAGTTTCTGGTTGCGGAGTGTCTGGTGGTGGAGTTTCTAGTTGCGAAGTTTTCCAGTTGTGGAGTCTCTAGTTGTGGAGTTTCTAGTTGTGGAGTTTCTAGTTGTGGAATTGCTAGTTGCAGAGTTTCTAGTTGCGGTGACTTTCGTTGCGGAGTCTCAAGTTGTAGAGTGTCTAGTCGTGGAGTTTCTAGTTGTTGAGTTTCTAGTGGCCGAGTTTCTAGTTGCGAAGTCTCAAGTTGTGCAGTCTCTAGTTGTGGAGTTTCTAGTTGTGGAGTTTCAAGTTGTGGAGTTTCTTGTTGTAGAGTTTCTAGTTTTGAAGTTTCTAGTTGTGGATTTTCTAGTTGCGGAGTTTCTAGTAGCGGAGTTTCAAGTTATGTAGTTTTAGTTGGGGAGTTTCTACTTAAGTTTATAGTTGTGGATTTTCTTGTTGCAGAGTTTCGAGTTGCAGAGTTTCAAGTTGTGGAGTTTCTAGTTGCAGAGTCTCTAGTTGTGGAGTTTCTAGTTGCGGAGTTTCTAGCTGTTGAGTTTCTAGTTGCGGAGACTCTAGTTGTGCAGTCTCTAGTTGTGGAGTTTCTAGTTGCGGAGTTTCTAGTTGTGGAGTTTCTAGTTGTGGAGACTCTAGTTGTTGAGTTTCTAGTTGTGGAGTTTCTAGCTTTTGAGTTTCTAGTTGGAAGTTTCTAGTTGCGGAGTTTCTAGTTGCGGAATCTGTCGTTGCGCAGCCTCAAGTTGTGGAGTGTCTAATCGTGGAGTTTCTAGTTAAGTAGTTTTCTTTTTGTGGAGTCTCCAGTTGTGGAATTTCTAGTTGTAGAGTTTCTAGTTGCGGAGTTTCTAGTTGCGGAGTGTCTGGTGCTGGAGTTTCTAGTTCTGGAGTTTCTATTTGTGGAGTCTGTAGTTGTGGAATTTGTAGTTGTGGAGTATCTGGTTGTGGTGTTTCAAGTTGTGGAGTTTCTATTTGTGGAGTTTCTAGTTGTGGAGTTTCTAGTTGTTGAGTTTCTTGTTGCCGAGTTTCTAGTTGCAAAGTCTCAAGTTGTGGAGTTTGTAGTTGTGGAGTTTCTAGTTGCGGAGTTTCTAGTTGCGGAGTTTCTAGCTGTGGAGTTTTTAGTTGCACAGTCTCTAGTTGGCAGTCTCTAGTTGTGGAGTCTCTAGTTGCGGAGTTTCTAGTTGTGGAGTTTCTAGTTGTGGAATTGCTAGTTGCAGAGTTTCTAGTTGCGGAGACTTTCGTAGCAGAGTCTCAAGTTGTAGAGTGTCTAGTGGTGGAGTTTCTAGTTGCAGAATTTTCTAGTTGTGGAGTCTCTAGTTGTGGAGTTTCTAGTTGCGAAGTGTCTAGGTTTGGAGTTTCTAGTTGTAAAGTTTCTAGTTGTGGAGTTTCTAGTTGCGGAGTTTGTAGCTGTTGAGTTTCTAGTGGCGGAGTCTCTAGATGTGCAGTCTCTAGTTGTGGAGTCTCTTGCTGTGGAGATCCTAGTTGTGGAGCTTCTAGTTGGGATCTTTCTAGCTGTGGAGTTTCTAGTTGGGGAGTTTCTAGTTGCAGAGTTTCTAGTTGCGGACGTTCTAGCTGTGGAGTTTCTAGTTCCAGAGTTTCTAGTTGCGGGCGCTCTAGCTGTGCAGTTTCTAGTTGCAGAGTTTCTAGTGGCGTAGTTTCTAGTTGTGGTGTTTCAAGTTGTGGAGTTTCTAGTTGTGGAGTTTCTAGTTGCGGGGTTTCTAGCTGTTGAGTTTCTAGTTGCCGAGTTTCTAGTTGCAAAGTCTCAAGTTGTGGAGTTTCTAGTTGTGGAGGTTCTAGTTGTGGAGTTTCTAGTTGCGGAGTTTCTAGCTGTGGAGTTTCTAGCTTTGGAGTTTCTAGTTGCAGAGTCTCTAGTTGGCAGTCTCTAGTTGTGGAGTTTCTAGTTGTGGAGTCTCTAGTTGTGGAGTTTCTAGTTGTGGAGTTTCTAGTTGTGGAATCGCTAGTTGCAGAGTTTCTAGTTGCGGAGACTTTCGTAGCGGAGTCTCAAGTTGTAGAGTGTCTAGTCGTGGAATTTCGAGTTGCAGAGTTTTCTAGTTGAGTCACTAGTTGTGGAGTTTCTAGTTGTGGAGTTTCTTGTTGCGAAGTTTTTAGTTGCAGAGTTTCTAGTTGCGGACGTTCTAGCTGTGGAGTTTCTAGTGGCAGAGTTTCTAGTTGCATAGTTTCTAGTTGTAGAGTTTCTAGTTGTGGAGTTTTAGTTGCGGAGTTTCTAGTTGTGAAGATTCTAGTTGTGGAGTTTCTAGTTGTGGAGTTTCTAGTTGTGGAGTTTTTAGTTGCAGAGTTTCTAGTTGTGGAGTCTCTAATTGTTGAGTTTCTGGTTGTGGAGTTTCTAGTTGTGGAGTTTGTAGTTGTAGAGTCTGTAGTTGTGGAGTTTCTAGTTGTGGAGTTCCTAGTTATGGAGTCTCGAGTTGTGGAGTTTCTAGTTGCGGAGTTTCTAATTGTGGAGTTTATAGTTGTGGAATTTGTAGTTGTGGAGTATCTAGTTGCTTTGTTTGAAGTTGTGTAGTTTGTAGTTGGAGTTTCTAGGTGTGGAGTTTCTAGTTGTTGAGTTTCTAGTTGTGGAGTTTCAAGTTGTAGAATTTCTAGTTTTGAAGTTTCTAGTTGTGGATTTTCTAGTTGCGGAGTTTCTAGTTGCGGAGTTTCAAGTTGTGTAGTTTCTAGTTGGGGAGTTTCTACTTAAGTTTATAGTTGTGGATTTTCTTGTTGCAGAGTTTCGAGTTGCAGAGTTTCAAGTTGTGGAGTTTCTAGTTGCGGAGTCTCTAGTTGTGGAGTTTCTAGTTGCGGAGTTTCTAGCTGTGGAGTTTCTAGTTGCGGAGTTTCTAGCTGTGGAGTTTCTAGTTCTGGAGACTCTAGTTGTGGAGTTTCTAGTTGTGGAGTTTCTAGCTTTTTAGTTTCAAGTTGGAAGTTTCTAGTTGCGGAGTTTCTAGTTGCGGAATCTGTCGTTGCGGAGTCTTAAGTTGTGGAGTGTCTAATCGTGGAGTTTCTAGTTGCGGAGTTTTCTTTTTGTGGAGTCTCCAGTTGTGGAATTTCCAGTTGTAGAGTTTCTAGTTGCGGAGTTTCTGGTTGCGGAGTGTCTGGTGGTGGAGTTTCTAGTTGCGAAGTTTTCCAGTTGTGGAGTCTCTAGTTGTGGAGTTTCTAGTTGTGGAATTGCTAGTTGCAGAGTTTCTAGTTGCGGTGACTTTCGTTGCGGAGTCTCAAGTTGTAGAGTGTCTAGTCGTGGAGTTTCTAGTTGTTGAGTTTCTAGTGGCCGAGTTTCTAGTTGCGAAGTCTCAAGTTGTGCAGTCTCTAGTTGTGGAGTTTCTAGTTGTGGAGTTTCAAGTTGTGGAGTTTCTTGTTGTAGAGTTTCTAGTTTTGAAGTTTCTAGTTGTGGATTTTCTAGTTGCGGAGTTTCTAGTAGCGGAGTTTCAAGTTATGTAGTTTTAGTTGGGGAGTTTCTACTTAAGTTTATAGTTGTGGATTTTCTTGTTGCAGAGTTTCGAGTTGCAGAGTTTCAAGTTGTGGAGTTTCTAGTTGCAGAGTCTCTAGTTGTGGAGTTTCTAGTTGCGGAGTTTCTAGCTGTTGAGTTTCGAGTTGCGGAGACTCTAGTTGTGCAGTCTCTAGTTGTGGAGTTTCTAGTTGCGGAGTTTCTAGTTGTGGAGTTTCTAGTTGTGGAGACTCTAGTTGTTGAGTTTCTAGTTGTGGAGTTTCTAGCTTTTGAGTTTCTAGTTGGAAGTTTCTAGTTGCGGAGTTTCTAGTTGCGGAATCTGTCGTTGCGCAGCCTCAAGTTGTGGAGTGTCTAATCGTGGAGTTTCTAGTTAAGGAGTTTTCTTTTTGTGGAGTCTCCAGTTGTGGAATTTCTAGTTGTAGAGTTTCTAGTTGCGGAGTTTCTAGTTGCGGAGTGTCTGGTGCTGGAGTTTCTAGTTCTGGAGTTTCTATTTGTGGAGTCTGTAGTTGTGGAATTTGTAGTTGTGGAGTATCTGGTTGTGGTGTTTCAAGTTGTGGAGTTTCTATTTGTGGAGTTTCTAGTTGCGGAGTTTCTAGCTGTGGAGTTTTTAGTTGCACAGTCTCTAGTTGGCAGTCTCTAGTTGTGGAGTCTCTAGTTGCGGAGTTTCTAGTTGTGGAGTTTCTAGTTGTGGAATTGCTAGTTGCAGAGTTTCTAGTTGCGGAGACTTTCGTAGCAGAGTCTCAAGTTGTAGAGTGTCTAGTGGTGGAGTTTCTAGTTGCAGAATTTTCTAGTTGTGGAGTCTCTAGTTGTGGAGTTTCTAGTTGCGAAGTGTCTAGGTTTGGAGTTTCTAGTTGTAAAGTTTCTAGTTGTGGAGTTTCTAGTTGCGGAGTTTGTAGCTGTTGAGTTTCTAGTGGCGGAGTCTCTAGATGTGCAGTCTCTAGTTGTGGAGTCTCTTGCTGTGGAGATCCTAGTTGTGGAGCTTCTAGTTGGGATCTTTCTAGCTGTGGAGTTTCTAGTTGGGGAGTTTCTAGTTGCAGAGTTTCTAGTTGCGGACGTTCTAGCTGTGGAGTTTCTAGTTCCAGAGTTTCTAGTTGCGGGCGCTCTAGCTGTGCAGTTTCTAGTTGCAGAGTTTCTAGTGGCGTAGTTTCTAGTTGTGGTGTTTCAAGTTGTGGAGTTTCTAGTTGTGGAGTTTCTAGTTGCGGGGTTTCTAGCTGTTGAGTTTCTAGTTGCCGAGTTTCTAGTTGCAAAGTCTCAAGTTGTGGAGTTTCTAGTTGTGGAGGTTCTAGTTGTGGAGTTTCTAGTTGCGGAGTTTCTAGCTGTGGAGTTTCTAGCTTTGGAGTTTCTAGTTGCAGAGTCTCTAGTTGGCAGTCTCTAGTTGTGGAGTTTCTAGTTGTGGAGTCTCTAGTTGTGGAGTTTCTAGTTGTGGAGTTTCTAGTTGTGGAATCGCTAGTTGCAGAGTTTCTAGTTGCGGAGACTTTCGTAGCGGAGTCTCAAGTTGTAGAGTGTCTAGTCGTGGAATTTCGAGTTGCAGAGTTTTCTAGTTGAGTCACTAGTTGTGGAGTTTCTAGTTGTGGAGTTTCTTGTTGCGAAGTTTTTAGTTGCAGAGTTTCTAGTTGCGGACGTTCTAGCTGTGGAGTTTCTAGTGGCAGAGTTTCTAGTTGCATAGTTTCTAGTTGTAGAGTTTCTAGTTGTGGAGTTTTAGTTGCGGAGTTTCTAGTTGTGAAGATTCTAGTTGTGGAGTTTCTAGTTGTGGAGTTTCTAGTTGTGGAGTTTTTAGTTGCAGAGTTTCTAGTTGTGGAGTCTCTAATTGTTGAGTTTCTGGTTGTGGAGTTTCTAGTTGTGGAGTTTGTAGTTGTAGAGTCTGTAGTTGTGGAGTTTCTAGTTGTGGAGTTCCTAGTTATGGAGTCTCGAGTTGTGGAGTTTCTAGTTGCGGAGTTTCTAATTGTGGAGTTTATAGTTGTGGAATTTGTAGTTGTGGAGTATCTAGTTGCTTTGTTTGAAGTTGTGTAGTTTGTAGTTGGAGTTTCTAGGTGTGGAGTTTCTAGTTGTTGAGTTTCTAGTTGTGGAGTTTCAAGTTGTAGAATTTCTAGTTTTGAAGTTTCTAGTTGTGGATTTTCTAGTTGCGGAGTTTCTAGTTGCGGAGTTTCAAGTTGTGTAGTTTCTAGTTGGGGAGTTTCTACTTAAGTTTATAGTTGTGGATTTTCTTGTTGCAGAGTTTCGAGTTGCAGAGTTTCAAGTTGTGGAGTTTCTAGTTGCGGAGTCTCTAGTTGTGGAGTTTCTAGTTGCGGAGTTTCTAGCTGTGGAGTTTCTAGTTGCGGAGTTTCTAGCTGTGGAGTTTCTAGTTCTGGAGACTCTAGTTGTGGAGTTTCTAGTTGTGGAGTTTCTAGCTTTTTAGTTTCAAGTTGGAAGTTTCTAGTTGCGGAGTTTCTAGTTGCGGAATCTGTCGTTGCGGAGTCTTAAGTTGTGGAGTGTCTAATCGTGGAGTTTCTAGTTGCGGAGTTTTCTTTTTGTGGAGTCTCCAGTTGTGGAATTTCCAGTTGTAGAGTTTCTAGTTGCGGAGTTTCTGGTTGCGGAGTGTCTGGTGGTGGAGTTTCTAGTTGCGAAGTTTTCCAGTTGTGGAGTCTCTAGTTGTGGAGTTTCTAGTTGTGGAATTGCTAGTTGCAGAGTTTCTAGTTGCGGTGACTTTCGTTGCGGAGTCTCAAGTTGTAGAGTGTCTAGTCGTGGAGTTTCTAGTTGTTGAGTTTCTAGTGGCCGAGTTTCTAGTTGCGAAGTCTCAAGTTGTGCAGTCTCTAGTTGTGGAGTTTCTAGTTGTGGAGTTTCAAGTTGTGGAGTTTCTTGTTGTAGAGTTTCTAGTTTTGAAGTTTCTAGTTGTGGATTTTCTAGTTGCGGAGTTTCTAGTAGCGGAGTTTCAAGTTATGTAGTTTTAGTTGGGGAGTTTCTACTTAAGTTTATAGTTGTGGATTTTCTTGTTGCAGAGTTTCGAGTTGCAGAGTTTCAAGTTGTGGAGTTTCTAGTTGCAGAGTCTCTAGTTGTGGAGTTTCTAGTTGCGGAGTTTCTAGCTGTTGAGTTTCGAGTTGCGGAGACTCTAGTTGTGCAGTCTCTAGTTGTGGAGTTTCTAGTTGCGGAGTTTCTAGTTGTGGAGTTTCTAGTTGTGGAGACTCTAGTTGTTGAGTTTCTAGTTGTGGAGTTTCTAGCTTTTGAGTTTCTAGTTGGAAGTTTCTAGTTGCGGAGTTTCTAGTTGCGGAATCTGTCGTTGCGCAGCCTCAAGTTGTGGAGTGTCTAATCGTGGAGTTTCTAGTTAAGGAGTTTTCTTTTTGTGGAGTCTCCAGTTGTGGAATTTCTAGTTGTAGAGTTTCTAGTTGCGGAGTTTCTAGTTGCGGAGTGTCTGGTGCTGGAGTTTCTAGTTCTGGAGTTTCTATTTGTGGAGTCTGTAGTTGTGGAATTTGTAGTTGTGGAGTATCTGGTTGTGGTGTTTCAAGTTGTGGAGTTTCTATTTGTGGAGTTTCTAGTTGTGGAGTTTCTAGTTGTTGAGTTTCTTGTTGCCGAGTTTCTAGTTGCAAAGTCTCAAGTTGTGGAGTTTCTAGTTGTGGAGTTTCTAGTTGTGGAGTTTCTAGTTGCGGAGTTTCTAGTTGCGGAGTTTCTAGCTGTGGTGTTTTTAGTTGCACAGTCTCTAGTTGGCAGTCTCTAGTTGTGGAGTCTCTAGTTGCGGAGTTTCTAGTTGTGGAGTTTCTAGTTGTGGAATTGCTAGTTGCAGAGTTTCTAGTTGCGGAGACTTTCGTAGCAGAGTCTCAAGTTGTAGAGTGTCTAGTGGTGGAGTTTCTAGTTGCAGAATTTTCTAGTTGTGGAGTCTCTAGTTGTGGAGTTTCTAGTTGCGAAGTGTCTAGTTATGGAGTTTCTAGTTGTAAAGTTTCTAGTTGTGGAGTTTCTAGTTGCGGAGTTTGTAGCTGTTGAGTTTCTAGTGGCGGAGTCTCTAGATGTGCAGTCTCTAGTTGTGGAGTCTCTTGCTGTGGAGATCCTAGTTGTGGAGCTTCTAGTTGGGAACTTTCTAGCTGTGGAGTTTCTAGTTGGGGAGTTTCTAGTTGCAGAGTTTCTAGTTGCGGACGTTCTAGCTGTGGAGTTTCTAGTTCCAGAGTTTCTAGTTGCGGGCGCTCTAGCTGTGCAGTTTCTAGTTGCAGAGTTTCTAGTGGCGTAGTTTCTAGTTGTGGTGTTTCAAGTTGTGGAGTTTCTAGTTGTGGAGTTTCTAGTTGCGGGGTTTCTAGCTGTTGAGTTTCTAGTTGCCGAGTTTCTAGTTGCAAAGTCTCAAGTTGTGGAGTTTCTAGTTGTGGAGGTTCTAGTTGTGGAGTTTCTAGTTGCGGAGTTTCTAGCTGTGGAGTTTCTAGCTTTGGAGTTTCTAGTTGCAGAGTCTCTAGTTGGCAGTCTCTAGTTGTGGAGTTTCTAGTTGTGGAGTCTCTAGTTGTGGAGTTTCTAGTTGTGGAGTTTCTAGTTGTGGAATCGCTAGTTGCAGAGTTTCTAGTTGCGGAGACTTTCGTAGCGGAGTCTCAAGTTGTAGAGTGTCTAGTCGTGGAATTTCGAGTTGCAGAGTTTTCTAGTTGAGTCACTAGTTGTGGAGTTTCTAGTTGTGGAGTTTCTTGTTGCGAAGTTTTTAGTTGCAGAGTTTCTAGTTGCGGACGTTCTAGCTGTGGAGTTTCTAGTGGCAGAGTTTCTAGTTGCATAGTTTCTAGTTGTAGAGTTTCTAGTTGTGGAGTTTTAGTTGCGGAGTTTCTAGTTGTGAAGATTCTAGTTGTGGACTTTCTAGTTGTGGAGTTTCTAGTTGTGGAGTTTTTAGTTGCAGAGTTTCTAGTTGTGGAGTCTCTAATTGTTCAGTTTCTGGTTGTGGAGTTTCTAGTTGTGGAGTTTGTAGTTGTAGAGTCTGTAGTTGTGGAGTTTCTAGTTGTGGAGTTCCTAGTTATGGAGTCTCGAGTTGTGGAGTTTCTAGTTGCGGAGTTTCTAATTGTGGAGTTTCTAGTTGTGGAATTTGTAGTTGTGGAGTATCTAGTTGCGGTGTTTGAAGTTGTGGAGTTTGTAGTTGGAGTTTCTAGGTGTGGAGTTTCTAGTTGTTGAGTTTCTAGTTGTGGAGTTTCAAGTTGTAGAGTTTCTAGTTTTGAAGTTTCTAGTTGTGGATTTTCTAGTTGCGGAGTTTCTAGTTGCGGAGTTTCAAGTTGTGTAGTTTCTGGTTGGGGAGTTTCTACTTAAGTTTATAGTTGTGGATTTTCGTGTTGAATAGTTTCGAGTTGCAGAGTTTCAAGTTGTGGAGTTTCTAGTTGCGGAGTCTCTAGTTGTGGAGTTTCTAGTTGCGGAGTTTCTAGCTGTGGAGTTTCTAGTTGCGGAGTCTCTAGTTGTGCAGTCTCTAGTTGTGGAGTTTCTAGTTGCGGAGTTTCTAGCTGTGGAGTTTCTAGTTCTGGAGACTCTAGTTGTGGAGTTTCTAGTTGTGGAGTTTCTAGCTTTTTAGTTTCAAGTTGGAAGTTTCTAGTTGCGGAGTTTCCAGTTGCGGAATCGGTCGTTGCGGAGTCTCAAGTGGTGGAGTGTCTAGTCGTGGAGAATCTAGTTGCGGAGTTTTCTTTTTGTGGAGTCTCCAGTTGTGGAATTTCTAGTTGTAGAGTTTCTAGTTGCGGAGTTTCTGGTTGCGGAGTGTCTGGGGGTGGAGTTTCTAGTTGCGAAGTTTTCCAGTTGTGGAGTCTCTAGTTGTGGAGTTTCTAGTTGTGGAGTTTCTAGTTGTGGAATTGCTAGTTGCAGAGTTTCTAGTTGCGGGGACTTTCGTTGCGGAGTCTCAAGTTGTAGAGTGTCTAGTCGTGGAGTTTCTAGTTGTTGAGTTTCTAGTGGCCGAGTTTCTAGTTGCGAAGTCTCAAGTTGTGCAGTCTCTAGTTGTGGAGTTTCTAGTTGTTGAGTTTCAAGTTGTGGAGTTTCTTGTTGTAGAGTTTCTAGTTTTGAAGTTTCTAGTTGTGGATTTTCTAGTTGCGGAGTTTCTAGTAGCGGAGTTTCAAGTTGTGTAGTTTTAGTTGGCGAGTTTCTACTTAAGTTTATAGTTGTGGATTTTATTGTTGCAGAGTTTCGAGTTGCAGAGTTTCAAGTTGTGGAGTTTCTAGTTGCGGAGTCTCTAGTTGTGGAGTTTCTAGTTGCGGAGTTTCAAGTTGTGGAGTTTCTAGTTGCGGAGTCTCTAGTTGTGGAGTTTCTAGTTGCGGAGTTTCTAGTTGCGGAGTTTCTAGTTGCGGAATCTGTCGTTGCGGAGCCTCAAGTTGAGGAGTGTCTAATCGTGGAGTTTCTAGTTGAGGAGTTTTTTTTTGTGGAGACTCCAGTTGTGGAATTTCTAGTTGTAGAGTTTCTAGTTGAGGAGTTTTTAGTTGCGGAGTGTCTGGTGGTGGAGTTTCTAGTTCTGGAGTTTCTATTTGTGGAGTCTGTAGTTGTGGAATTTGTAGTTGTGGAGTATCTGGTTGTGGTGTTTCAAGTTGTGGAGTTTCTATTTGTGGAGTTTCTAGTTGTGGAGTTTCTAGTTGTTGAGTTTCTAGTTGCCGAGTTTCTAGTTGCAAAGTCTCAAGTTGTGGAGTTTCTAGTTGTGGAGTTTCTCGTTGTGGAGTTTCTAGTTGCGGAGTTTCTAGTTGCGGAGTTTCTAGCTGTGGAGTTTCTAGTTGCACAGTCTCTAGTTGGCAGTCTCTAGTTGTGGAGTCTCTAGTTGTGGAGTTTCTAGTTGTGGAATTGCTAGTTGCAGAGTTTCTAGTTGCGGAGACTTTCGTAGCGGAGTCTCAAGTTGTAGAGTGTCTAGTGGGGAGTTTCTAGTTGCAGAATTTTCTAATTGTGGAGTCTCTAGTTGTGGAGTTTCTAGTTGCGAAGTGTCTAGTTATGGAGTTTCTAGTTGTAAAGTTTCTAGTTGTGGAGTTTCTAGTTGCGGAGTTTGTAGCTGTTGAGTTTCTAGTGGCGGAGTCTCTAGATGTGCAGTCTCTAGTTGTGGAGTCTCTTGCTGTGGAGATCCTAGTTGTGGAGCTTCTAGTTGGGAACTTTCTAGCTGTGGAGTTTCTAGTTGGGGAGTTTCTAGTTGCAGAGTTTCTAGTTGCGGACGTTCTAGCTGTGGAGTTTCTAGTTGCGGGCGCTCTAGCTGTGCAGTTTCTAGTTGCAGAGTTTCTAGTGGCGTAGTTTCTAGTTGTGATGTTTCAAGTTGTGGAGTTTCTAGTTGTGGAGTTTCTAGTTGCGGGGTTTCTAGCTGTTGAGTTTCTAGTTGCCGAGTTTCTAGTTGCAAAGTCTCAAGTTGTGGAGTTTCTAGTTGTGGAGGTTCTAGTTGTGGAGTTTCTAGTTGCGGAGTTTCTAGCTGTGGAGTTTCTAGCTTTGGAGTTTCTAGTTGCAGAGTCTCTAGTTGGCAGTCTCTAGTTGTGGAGTTTCTAGTTGTGGAGTCTCTAGTGGTGGAGTTTGTAGTTGTGGAGTTTCTAGTTGTGGAATCGCTAGTTGCAGAGTTTCTAGTTGCGGAGACTTTCGTAGCGGAGTCTCAAGTTGTAGAGTGTCTAGTCGTGGAATTTCGAGTTGCAGAGTTTTCTAGTTGAGTCACTAGTTGTGGAGTTTCTAGTTGTGGAGTTTCTTGTTGCGAAGTTTTTAGTTGCAGAGTTTCTAGTTGCGGACGTTCTAGCTGTGGAGTTTCTAGTGGCAGAGTTTCTAGTTGCATAGTTTCTAGTTGTAGAGTTTCTAGTTGTGGAGTTTTAGTTGCGGAGTTTCTAGTTGTGAAGATTCTAGTTGTGGAGTTTCTAGTTGTGGAGTTTCTAGTTGTGGAGTTTTTAGTTGCAGAGTTTCTAGTTGTGGAGTCTCTAATTGTTGAGTTTCTGGTTGTGGAGTTTCTAGTTGTGGAGTTTGTAGTTGTAGAGTCTGTAGTTGTGGAGTTTCTAGTTGTGGAGTTCCTAGTTATGGAGTCTCGAGTTGTGGAGTTTCTAGTTGCGGAGTTTCTAATTGTGGAGTTTCTAGTTGTGGAGTTTGTAGTTGTGGAGTATCTAGTTGCTGTGTTTGAAGTTGTGGAGTTTGTAGTTGGAGTTTCTAGGTGTGGAGTTTCTAGATGTTGAGTTTCTAGTTGTGGAGTTTCAAGTTGTAGAGTTTCTAGTTTTGAAGTTTCTAGTTGTGGATTTTCTGGTTCTGGAGTTTCTAGTTGCGGAGTTTCAAGTTGTGTAGTTTCTAGTTGAGGAGTTTCTACTTAAGTTTATAGTTGTGGATTTTCTTGTTGCAGAGTTTCGAGTTGCAGAGTTTCAAGTTGTGGAGTTTCTAGTTGCGGAGTCTCTAGTTGTGGAGTTTCTAGTTCTGGAGACTCTAGTTGTGGAGTTTCTAGTTGTGGAGTTTCTAGCTTTTTAGTTTCAAGTTGGAAGTTTCTAGTTGCGGAGTTTCTAGTTGCGGAATCGGTCGTTGCGGAGTCTCAAGTGGTGGAGTGTCTAGTCGTGGAGATTCTAGTTGCGGAGTTTTCTTTTTGTGGAGTCTCCAGTTGTGGAATTTCTAGTTGAAGAGTTTCTAGATTCGGAGTTTCTGGTTGCAGAGTGTCTGGTGGTGGAGTTTCTAGTTGCGAAGTTTTCCAGTTGTGGAGTCTCTAGTTGTGGAGTTTCTAGTTGTGGAGTTTCTAGTTGTGGAATTGCTAGTTGCAGAGTTTCTAGTTGCGGAGACTTTCGTTGCGGAGTCTCAAGTTGTAGAGTGTCTAGTCGTGGAGTTTCTAGTTGTTGAGTTTCTAGTGGCCGAGTTTCTAGTTGCGAAGTCTCAAGTTGTGCAGTCTCTAGTTGTGGAGTTTCTAGTTGTGGAGTTTCAAGTTGTGGAGTTTCTTGTTGTAGAGTTTCTAGTTTTGAAGTTTCTAGTTGTGGATTTTCTAGTTGCGGAGTTTCTAGTAGCGGAGTTTCAAGTTGTGTAGTTTTAGTTGGCGAGTTTCTACTTAAGTTTATAGTTGTGGATTTTCTTGTTGCAGAGTTTCGAGTTGCAGAGTTTCAAGTTGTGGAGTTTCTAGTTGCGGAGTCTCTAGTTGTGCAGTCTCTAGTTGTGGAGTTTCTAGTTGTGGAGTTTCAAGTTGTGGAGTTTCTTGTTGTAGAGTTTCTAGTTTTGAAGTTTCTAGTTGCGGAGTTTCTAGCTGTTGAGTTTCTAGTTGCGGAGTCTCTAGTTGTGCAGTCTCTAGTTGTGGAGTTTCTAGTTGCGGAATTTCTAGTTGCTGAGTTTCTAGTTGTGGAGACTCTAGTTGTGGAGTTTCTAGTTGCGGAGTTTCTAGCTTTTGAGTTTCTAGTTGGAAGTTTCTAGTTGCGGAGTTTCTAGTTGCGGAATCTGACGTTGCGGAGCCTCAAGTTGAGGAGTGTCTAATCGTGGAGTTTCTAGTTGAGGAGTTTTCTTTTTGTGGAGTCTCCAGTTGTGGAATTTCTAGTTGTAGAGTTTCTAGTTGAGGAGTTTCTAGTTGCGGAGTGTCTGGTGGTGGAGTTTCTAGTTCTGGAGTTTCTATTTGTGGAGTCTGTAGTTGTGGAATTTGTAGTTGTGGAGTATCTGGTTGTGGTGTTTCAAGTTGTGGAGTTTCTATTTGTGGAGTTTCTAGTTGTGGAGTTTCTAGTTGTTGAGTTTCTAGTTGCCGAGTTTCTAGTTGCAAAGTCTCAAGTTGTTGAGTTTCTAGTTGTGGAGTTTCTCGTTGTGGAGTTTCTAGTTGCGGAGTTTCTAGTTGCGGAGTTTCTAGCTGTGGAGTTTCTAGTTGCACAGTCTCTAGTTGGCAGTCTCTAGTTGTGGAGTTTCTAGTTGTGGAGTTTCTAGCGGTGGAATTTCTACTTGCGTAGTTTCTAGTTGCAGAGTTTCTAGTTGCGGAGCCTGTCGTTGCGGAGTCTCAAGTTGTGGAGTGTCTAGTCGTGGAGTTTCTAGTTGCGGAGCTTTCTTTTTGTGGAGTCTCCAGTTGTGGAATTTCTAGTTGTAGAGTTTCTAGTTGCGGAGTTTCTGGTTGCGGAGTGTCTGGTGGTGGAGTTTCTAGTTGCGAAGTTTTCCAGTTGTGGAGTCTCTAGTTGTGGAGTTTCTAGTTGTGGAGTTTCTAGTTGTAGAATTGCTAGTTGCAGAGTTTCTAGTTGCGGAGACTTTCGTTGCGGAGTCTCAAGTTGTAGAGTGTCTAGTCGTGGAGTTTCTAGTTGTTGAGTTTCTAGTGGCCGAGTTTCTAGTTGCGAAGTCTCAAGTTGTGCAGTCTCTAGTTGTGGAGTTCCTAGTTGTGGAGTTTCAAGTTGTGGAGTTTCTTGTTGTAGAGTTTCTAGTTTTGAAGTTTCTAGTTGTGGATTTTCTAGTTGCGGAGTTTCTAGTAGCGGAGTTTCAAGTTGTGTTGTTTTAGTTGGCGAGTTTCTACTTAAGTTTATAGTTGTGGATTTTCTTGTTGCAGAGTTTCGAGTTGCAGAGTTTCAAGTTGTGGAGTTTCTAGTTGCGGAGTCTCTAGTTGTGAAGTTTCTAGTTGCGGAGTTTCTAGCTGTTGAGTTTCTAGTTGCGGAGTCTCTAGTTGTGCAGTCTCTAGTTGTGGAGTTTCTAGTTGCGGAATTTCTAGTTGTGGAGTTTCTAGTTGTGGAGACTCTAGTTGTGGAGTTTCTAGTTGTGGAGTTTCTAGCTTTTGAGTTTCTAGTTGGAAGTTTCTAGTTGCGGAGTTTCTAGTTGCGGAATCTGTCGTTGCGGAGCCTCAAGTTGAGGAGTGTCTAATCGTGGAGTTTCTAGTTGAGGAGTTTTCTTTTTGTGGAGTCTCCAGTTGTGGAATTTCTAGTTGTAGAGTTTCTAGTTGAGGAGTTTCTAGTTGCAGAGTGTCTGGTGGTGGAGTTTCTAGTTCTGGAGTTTCTATTTGTGGAGTCTGTAGTTGTGGAATTTGTAGTTGTGGAGTATCTGGTTGTGGTGTTTCAAGTTGTGGAGTTTCTATTTGTGGAGTTTCTAGTTGTGGAGTTTCTAGTTCTTGAGTTTCTAGTTGCCGAGTTTCTAGTTGCAAAGTCTCAAGTTGTGGAGTTTCTAGTTGTGGAGTTTCTCGTTGTGGAGTTTCTAGTTGCGGAGTTTCTAGTTGCGGAGTTTCTAGCTGTGGAGTTTCTAGTTGCACAGTCTCTAGTTGGCAGTCTCTAGTTGTGGAGTTTCTAGTTGTGGAGTTTCTAGCGGTGGAGTTTCTACTTGCGTAGTTTCTAGTTGCAGAGTTTCTAGTTGCGGAGCCTGTCGTTGCGGAGTCTCAAGTTGTGGAGTGTCTAGTCGTGGAGTTTCTAGTTGCGAAGTTTTCTAGTTGTGGAGTCTCTAGTTGTGGAGTTTCTAGTTGTGGAGTTTCTAGTTGTGGAATTGCTAGTTGCAGAGTTTCTAGTTGCGGAGACTTTCGTAGCGGAGTCTCAAGTTGTAGAGTGTCTAGTCGTGGAATTTCTAGTTGCGGAGTTTTCTAGTTGTGGAGTCTCTAGTTGTGGAGTTTCTAGTTGTGGAGTTTCTTGTTGCGGAGTTTCTAGTTGCAGAGTTTCTAGTTGCGGACGTTCTAGCTGTGGAGTTTCTAATTGCAGAGTTTCTAGTTGCATAGTTTCTAGTTGTAGAGTTTCTAGTTGTGGAGTTTTTAGTTGCGGAGTTTCTAGTTGTGAAGTTTCTAGTGTTGAGCTTCTAGTTGTGGAGTTTATAGTTGTGGAGTTTTTAGTTGCAGAGTTTCTAGTTGTGGAGTCTCTAATTGTTGAGTCTCTTGTTGTGGAATTTCTAGTTGTGGAGTTTCTAGTTGTGGAGTTTCTAGTTGCGGAGTTTCTGGTGTTGGAGTTTCTAGTTGTGGAGTTTGTAGTTGTGGAGTCTGTAGTTGTGGAGTTTCTAGTTGTGGAGTTTCTAGTTATAGAGTCTCAAGTTGTGGAGTTTCTAGTTGCGGAGTTTCTAGTTGCAGAGTTTTCTAGTTGTGGAGTCTCTAGTTGTGGAGTTTCTAGTTGCGAAGTGTCTAGTTATGGAGTGTCTAGTTGTAAAGTTTCTAGTCGTGGAGTTTCTAGTTGCGGAGTTTCTAGCTGTGGAGTCAGTAGTTGTGGAGTTTCTAGTTGTGGAGTTTCTTGTTGCGGAGTTTTTAGTTGCAGAGTTTCTAGTTGCGGACGTTCTAGCTGTGGAGTTTCTAGCGGCAGAGTTTCTAGTTGCATAGTTTCTGGTTGTAGAGTTTCTAGTTGCGGAGTTTTCTAGTTGTGGAGTCTCTAGTTGTGGAGTTTCTAGTTTTGGAGTTTCTTGTTGCGGAGTTTCTAGTTGCAGAGTTTCTAGTTGCGGACGTTCTAGCTGTGGAGTTTCTAATTGCAGAGTTTCTAGTTGCATAGTTTCTAGTTGTAGAGTTTCTAGTTGTGGAGTTTTTAGTTGCGGAGTTTCTAGTTGTGAAGATTCTAGTGTTGAGCTTCTAGTTGTGGAGTTTATAGTTGTGGAGTTTTTAGTTGCAGAGTTTCTAGTTGTGGAGTCTCTAATTGTTGAGTCTCTTGTTGTGGAATTTCTAGTTGTGGAGTTTCTAGTTGTGGAGTTTCTAGTTGCGGAGTTTCTGGTGTTAGAGTTTCTAGTTGTGGAGTTTGTAGTTGTGGAGTCTGTAGTTGTGGAGTTTCTAGTTGTGGAGTTCCTAGTTATAGAGTCTCAAGTTGTGGAGTTTCTAGTTGCGGAGTTTCTAGTTGTAGAGTTTTCTAGTTGTGGAGTCTCTAGTTGTGGAGTTTATAGTTGCGAAGTGTCTAGTTATGGAGTGTCTAGTTGTAAAGTTTCTGGCCGTGGAGTTTCTAGTTGCGGAGTTTCTATTTGTGGAGTTTCTAGTTCTGGAGTTTCTAGTTGTTGAGTTTCTTGTTGCCGAGTTTCTAGTTGCACAGTCTCTAGTTGGCAGTCTCTAGTTGTGGAGTCTCTAGTTGTGGAGTTTCTAGTTGTGGAGTTTCTAGTTGTGGAATTGCTAGTTGCAGAGTTTCTAGTTGCGGAGACTTTCGTAGCAGAGTCTCAAGTTGTAGAGTGTCTAGTGGTGGAGTTTCTAGTTGCAGAATTTTCTAGTTGTGGAGTCTCTAGTTGTGGAGTTTCTAGTTGCGAAGTGTCTAGTTATGGAGTTTCTAGTTGTAAAGTTTCTAGTTGTGGAGTTTCTAGTTGCGGAGTTTGTAGCTGTTGAGTTTCTAGTGGCGGAGTCTCTAGATGTGCAGTCTCTAGTTGTGGAGTCTCTTGCTGTGGAGATCCTAGTTGTGGAGCTTCTAGTTGGGAACTTTCTAGCTGTGGAGTTTCTAGTTGTGGAGTTTCTAGTTGCAGAGTTTCTAGTTGCGGACGTTCTAGCTGTGGAGTTTCTAGTTCCAGAGTTTCTAGTTGCGGGCGCTCTAGCTGTGCAGTTTCTAGTTGCAGAGTTTCTAGTGGCGTAGTTTCTAGTTGTGGTGTTTCAAGTTGTGGAGTTTCTAGTTGTGGAGTTTCTAGTTGCGGGGTTTCTAGCTGTTGAGTTTCTAGTTGCCGAGTTTCTAGTTGCAAAGTCTCAAGTTGTGGAGTTTCTAGTTGTGGAGGTTCTAGTTGTGGAGTTTCTAGTTGCGGAGTTTCTAGCTGTGGAGTGTCTAGCTTTGGAGTTTCTAGTTGCAGAGTCTCTAGTTGGCAGTCTCTAGTTGTGGAGTTTCTAGTTGTGGAGTCTCTAGTTGTGGAGTTTCTAGTTGTGGAGTTTCTAGTTGTGGAATCGCTAGTTGCAGAGTTTCTAGTTGCGGAGACTTTCGTAGCGGAGTCTCAAGTTGTAGAGTGTCTAGTCGTGGAATTTCGAGTTGCAGAGTTTTCTAGTTGAGTCACTAGTTGTGGAGTTTCTAGTTGTGGAGTTTCTTGTTGCGAAGTTTTTAGTTGCAGAGTTTCTAGTTGCGGACATTCTAGCTGTGGAGTTTCTAGTGGCAGAGTTTCTAGTTGCATAGTTTCTAGTTGTAGAGTTTCTAGTTGTGGAGTTTTAGTTGCGGAGTTTCTAGTTGTGAAGATTCTAGTTGTGGAGTTTCTAGTTGTGGAGTTTCTAGTTGTGGAGTTTTTAGTTGCAGAGTTTCTAGTTGTGGAGTCTCTAATTTTTGAGTTTCTGGTTGTGGAGTTTCTAGTTGTGGAGTTTGTAGTTGTAGAGTCTGTAGTTGTGGAGTTTCTAGTTGTGGAGTTCCTAGTTATGGAGTCTCGAGTTGTGGAGTTTCTAGTTGCGGAGTTTCTAATTGTGGAGTTTCTAGTTGTGGAATTTGTAGTTGTGGAGTATCTAGTTGCGGTGTTTGAAGTTGTGGAGTTTGTAGTTGGAGTTTCTAGGTGTGGAGTTTCTAGTTGTTGAGTTTCTAGTTGTGGAGTTTCAAGTTGTAGAGTTTCTAGTTTTGAAGTTTCTAGTTGTGGATTTTCTAGTTGCGGAGTTTCTAGTTGCGGAGTTTCAAGTTGTGTAGTTTCTGGTTGGGGAGTGTCTACTTAAGTTTATAGTTGTGGATTTTCTTGTTGCAGAGTTTCGAGTTGCAGAGTTTCAAGTTGTGGAGTTTCTAGTTGCGGAGTCTCTAGTTGTGGAGTTTCTAGTTGCGGAGTTTCTAGCTGTGGAGTTTCTAGTTGCGGAGTCTCTAGTTGTGCAGTCTCTAGTTGTGGAGTTTCTAGTTGCGGAGTTTCTAGCTGTGGAGTTTCTAGTTCTGGAGACTCTAGTTGTGGAGTTTCTAGTTGTGGAGTTTCTAGCTTTTTAGTTTCAAGTTGGAAGTTTCTAGTTGCGGAGTTTCTAGTTGCGGAATCGGTCGTTGCGGAGTCTCAAGTGGTGGAGTGTCTAGTCGTGGAGATTCTAGTTGCGGAGTTTTCTTTTTGTGGAGTCTCCAGTTGTGGAATTTCTAGTTGAAGAGTTTCTAGATTCGGAGTTTCTGGTTGCAGAGTGTCTGGTGGTGGAGTTTCTAGTTGCGAAGTTTTCCAGTTGTGGAGTCTCTAGTTGTGGAGTTTCTAGTTGTGGAGTTTCTAGTTGTGGAATTGCTAGTTGCAGAGTTTCTAGTTGCGGAGACTTTCGTTGCGGAGTCTCAAGTTGTAGAGTGTCTAGTCGTGGAGTTTCTAGTTGTTGAGTTTCTAGTGGCCGAGTTTCTAGTTGCGAAGTCTCAAGTTGTGCAGTCTCTAGTTGTGGAGTTTCTAGTTGTGGAGTTTCAAGTTGTGGAGTTTCTTGTTGTAGAGTTTCTAGTTTTGAAGTTTCTAGTTGTGGATTTTCTAGTTGCGGAGTTTCTAGTAGCGGAGTTTCAAGTTGTGTAGTTTTAGTTGGCGAGTTTCTACTTAAGTTTATAGTTGTGGATTTTCTTGTTGCAGAGTTTCGAGTTGCAGAGTTTCAAGTTGTGGAGTTTCTAGTTGCGGAGTCTCTAGTTGTGCAGTCTCTAGTTGTGGAGTTTCTAGTTGTGGAGTTTCAAGTTGTGGAGTTTCTTGTTGTAGAGTTTCTAGTTTTGAAGTTTCTAGTTGCGGAGTTTCTAGCTGTTGGCTTTCTAGTTGCGGAGTCTCTAGTTGTGCAGTCTCTACTTGTGGAGTTTCTAGTTGCGGAATTTCTAGTTGCTGAGTTTCTAGTTGTGGAGACTCTAGTTGTGGAGTTTCTAGTTGCGGAGTTTCTAGCTTTTGAGTTTCTAGTTGGAAGTTTCTAGTTGCGGAGTTTCTAGTTGCGGAATCTGACGTTGCGGAGCCTCAAGTTGAGGAGTGTCTAATCGTGGAGTTTCTAGTTGAGGAGTTTTCTTTTTGTGGAGTCTCCAGTTGTGGAATTTCTAGTTGTAGAGTTTCTAGTTGAGGAGTTTCTAGTTGCGGAGTGTCTGGTGGTGGAGTTTCTAGTTCTGGAGTTTCTATTTGTGGAGTCTGTAGTTGTGGAATTTGTAGTTGTGGAGTATCTGGTTGTGGTGTTTCAAGTTGTGGAGTTTCTATTTGTGGAGTTTCTAGTTGTGGAGTTTCTAGTTGTTGAGTTTCTAGTTGCCGAGTTTCTAGTTGCAAAGTCTCAAGTTGTTGAGTTTCTAGTTGTGGAGTTTCTCGTTGTGGAGTTTCTAGTTGCGGAGTTTCTAGTTGCGGAGTTTCTAGCTGTGGAGTTTCTAGTTGCACAGTCTCTAGTTGGCAGTCTCTAGTTGTGGAGTTTCTAGTTGTGGAGTTTCTAGCGGTGGAATTTCTACTTGCGTAGTTTCTAGTTGCAGAGTTTCTAGTTGCGGAGCCTGTCGTTGCGGAGTCTCAAGTTGTGGAGTGTCTAGTCGTGGAGTTTCTAGTTGCGAAGTTTTCTAGTTGTGGAGTCTCTAGTTGTGCAGTTTCTAGTTGTGGAGTTTCTAGTTGTGGAATTGCTAGTTGCAGAGTTTCTAGTTGCGGAGACTTTCGTAGCGGAGTCTCAAGTTGTAGAGTGTCTAGTCGTGGAATTTCTAGTTGCGGAGTTTTCTAGTTGTGGAGTCTCTAGTTGTGGAGTTTCTAGTTGTGGAGTTTCTTGTTGCGGAGTTTCTAGTTGCAGAGTTTCTAGTTGCGGACGTTCTAGCTGTGGAGTTTCTAATTGCAGAGTTTCTAGTTGCATAGTTTCTAGTTGTAGAGTTTCTAGTTGTGGAGTTTTTAGTTGCGGAGTTTCTAGTTGTGAAGATTCTAGTGTTGAGCTTCTAGTTGTGGAGTTTATAGTTGTGGAGTTTTTAGTTGCAGAGCTTCTAGTTGTGGAGTCTCTAATTGTTGAGTCTCTTGTTGTGGAATTTCTAGTTGTGGAGTTTCTAGTTGTGGAGTTTCTAGTTGCCGAGTTTCTGGTGTTGGAGTTTCTAGTTGTGGAGTTTGTAGTTGTGGAGTCTGTAGTTGTGAAGTTTCTAGTTGTGGAGTTCCTAGTTATAGAGTCTCAAGTTGTGGTGTTTCTAGTTGCGGAGTTTCTAGTTGCAGAGTTTTCTAGTTGTGGAGTCTCTAGTTGTGGAGTTTCTAGTTGCGAAGTGTCTAGTTATGGAGTGTCTAGTTGTAAAGTTTCTAGTCGTGGAGTTTCTAGTTGCGGAGTTTCTAGTTGTGGAGTCACTAGTTGTGGAGTTTCTAGTTGTGGAGTTTCTTGTTGCGGAGTTTTTAGTTGCAGAGTTTCTAGTTGCGGACGTTCTAGCTGTGGAGTTTCTAGTGGCAGAGTTTCTAGTTGCATAGTTTCTGGTTGTAGAGTTTCTAGTTGTGGAGTTTTAGTTGCGGAGTTTCTAGTTGTGAAGATTTTAGTTGTGCAGTTTCTAGTTGTGGAGTTTCTAGTTGTGGAGTTTTTAGTTGCAGAGTTTCTAGTTGTGGAGTCTCTAATTGTTGAAATTCTGGTTGTGGAGTTTCTAGTTGTGGAGTTTGTAGTTGTAGAGTCTGTAGTTGTGGAGTTTCTAGTTGTGGAGTTCCTAGTTATGGAGTCTCGAGTTGTGGAGTTTCTAGTTGCGGAGTTTCTAATTGTGGAGTTTCTGGTTGTGGAATTTGTAGTTGTGGAGTATCTAGTTGCGGTGTTTGAAGTTGTGGAGTTTGTAGTTGGAGTTTCTAGGTGTGGAGTTTCTAGTTGTTGAGTTTCTAGTTGTGGAGTTTCAAGTTGTAGAGTTTCTAGTTTTGAAGTTTCTAGTTGTGGATTTTCTAGTTGCGGAGTTTCTAGTTGCGGAGTTTCAAGTTGTGTAGTTTCTGGTTGGGGAGTTTCTACTTAAGTTTATAGTTGTGGATTTTCTTGTTGCAGAGTTTCGAGTTGCAGAGTTTCAAGTTGTGGAGTTTCTAGTTGCGGAGTCTCTAGTTGTGGAGTTTCTAGTTGCGGAGTTTCTAGCTGTGGAGTTTCTAGTTGCGGAGTCTCTAGTTGTGCAGTCTCTAGTTGTGGAGTTTCTAGTTGCGGAGTTTCTAGCTGTGGAGTTTCTAGTTCTGGAGACTCTAGTTGTGGAGTTTCTAGTTGTGGAGTTTCTAGCTTTTTAGTTTCAAGTTGGAAGTTTCTAGTTGCGGAGTTTCTAGTTGCGTAATCGGTCGTTGCGGAGTCTTAAGTGGTGGAGTGTCTAGTCGTGGAGATTCTAGTTGCGGAGTTTTCTTTTTGTGGAGTCTCCAGTTGTGGAATTTCTAGTTGTAGAGTTTCTAGTTGCAGAGTTTCTGGTTGCGGAGTGTCTGGTGGTGGAGTTTCTAGTTGCGAAGTTTTCCAGTTGTGGAGTCTCTAGTTGTGGAGTTTCTAGTTGTGGAGTTTCTAGTTGTGGAATTGCTAGTTTCAGAGTTTCTAGTTGCGGAGACTTTCGTTGCGGAGTCTCAAGTTGTAGAGTGTCTAGTCGTGGAGTTTCTAGTTGTTGAGTTTCTAGTGGCCGAGTTTCTAGTTGGGAAGTCTCAAGTTGTGCAGTCTCTAGTTGTGGAGTTTCTAGTTGTGGAGTTTCAAGTTGTGGAGTTTCTTGTTGTAGAGTTTCTAGTTTTGAAGTTTCTAGTTGTGGACTTTCTAGTTGCGGAATTTTTAGTAGCGGAGTTTCAAGTTGTGTAGTTTTAGTTGGCGAGTTTCTACTTAAGTTTATAGTTGTGGATTTTCTTGTTGCAGAGTTTCGAGTTGCAGAGTTTCAAGTTGTGGAGTTTCTAGTTGCGGAGTCTCTAGTTGTGGAGTTTCTAGTTGCGGAGTTTCTAGCTGTTGAGTTTCTAGTTGCGGAGTCTCTAGTTGTGCAGTCTCTAGTTGTGGAGTTTCTAGTTGCGGAATTTCTAGTTGTGGAGTTTCTAGTTGTGGAGACTCTAGTTGTGGAGTTTCTAGTTGCGGAGTTTCTAGCTTTTGAGTTTCTAGTTGGAAGTTTCTAGTTGCGGAGTTTCTAGTTGCGGAATCTGTCGTTGCGGAGCCTCAAGTTGAGGAGTGTCTAATCGTGGAGTTTCTAGTTGAGGAGTTTTCTTTTTGTGGAGTCACCAGTTGTGGAATTTCTAGTTGTAGAGTTTCTAGTTGAGGAGTTTCTAGTTGCGGAGTGTCTGGTGGTGGAGTTTCTAGTTCTGGAGTTTCTATTTGTGGAGTCTGTAGTTGTGGAATTTGTAGTTGTGGAGTATCTGGTTGTGGTGTTTCAAGTTGTGGAGTTTCTATTTGTGGAGTTTCTAGTTGTGGAGTTTCTAGTTGTTGAGTTTCTAGTTGCCGAGTTTCTAGTTGCAAAGTCTCAAGTTGTGGAGTTTCTAGTTGTGGAGTTTCTAATTGTTGAGTCTCTTGTTGTGGAATTTCTAGTTGTGGAGTTTCTAGTTGTGGAGTTTCTAGTTGCGGAGTTTCTGGTGTTAGAGTTTCTAGTTGTGGAGTTTGTAGTTGTGGAGTCTGTAGTTGTGGAGTTTCTAGTTGTGGAGTTCCTAGTTATAGAGTCTCAAGTTGTGGAGTTTCTAGTTGCGGAGTTTCTAGTTGTAGAGTTTTCTAGTTGTGGAGTCTCTAGTTGTGGAGTTTATAGTTGCGAAGTGTCTAGTTATGGAGTGTCTAGTTGTAAAGTTTCTGGTCGTGGAGTTTCTAGTTGCGGAGTTTCTATTTGTGGAGTTTCTAGTTCTGGAGTTTCTAGTTGTTGAGTTTCTTGTTGCCGAGTTTCTAGTTGCAAAGTCTCAAGTTGTGGAGTTTCTAGTTGTGGAGTTTCTAGTTGTGGAGTTTCTAGTTGCGGAGTTTCTAGTTGCGGAGTTTCTAGCTGTGGAGTTTCTAGTTGCACAGTCTCTAGTTGGCAGTCTCTAGTTGTGGAGTCTCTAGTTGTGGAGTTTCTAGTTGTGGAGTTTCTAGTTGTGGAATTGCTAGTTGCAGAGTTTCTAGTTGCGGAGACTTTCGTAGCAGAGTCTCAAGTTGTAGAGTGTCTAGTGGTGGAGTTTCTAGTTGCAGAATTTTCTAGTTGTGGAGTCTCTAGTTGTGGAGTTTCTAGTTGCGAAGTGTCTAGTTATGGAGTTTCTAGTTGTAAAGTTTCTAGTTGTGGAGTTTCTAGTTGCGGAGTTTGTAGCTGTTGAGTTTCTAGTGGCGGAGTCTCTAGATGTGCAGTCTCTAGTTGTGGAGTCTCTTGCTGTGGAGATCCTAGTTGTGGAGCTTCTAGTTGGGAACTTTCTAGCTGTGGAGTTTCTAGTTGTGGAGTTTCTAGTTGCAGAGTTTCTAGTTGCGGACGTTCTAGCTGTGGAGTTTCTAGTTCCAGAGTTTCTAGTTGCGGGCGCTCTAGCTGTGCAGTTTCTAGTTGCAGAGTTTCTAGTGGCGTAGTTTCTAGTTGTGGTGTTTCAAGTTGTGGAGTTTCTAGTTGTGGAGTTTCTAGCTGCGGAGTCTCTAGTTGTGCAGTCTCTAGTTGTGGAGTTTCTAGTTGCGGAATTTCTAGTTGTGGAGTTTCTAGTTGTGGAGACTCTAGTTGTGGAGTTTCTAGTTGCGGAGTTTCTAGCTTTTGAGTTTCTAGTTGGAAGTTTCTAGTTGCGGAGTTTCTAGTTGCGGAATCTGTCGTTGCGGAGCCTCAAGTTGAGGAGTGTCTAATCGTGGAGTTTCTAGTTGAGGAGTTTTCTTTTTGTGGAGTCACCAGTTGTGGAATTTCTAGTTGTAGAGTTTCTAGTTGAGGAGTTTCTAGTTGCGGAGTGTCTGGTGGTGGAGTTTCTAGTTCTGGAGTTTCTATTTGTGGAGTCTGTAGTTGTGGAATTTGTAGTTGTGGAGTATCTGGTTGTGGTGTTTCAAGTTGTGGAGTTTCTATTTGTGGAGTTTCTAGTTGTGGAGTTTCTAGTTGTTGAGTTTCTAGTTGCCGAGTTTCTAGTTGCAAAGTCTCAAGTTGTGGAGTTTCTAGTTGTGGAGTTTCTAATTGTTGAGTCTCTTGTTGTGGAATTTCTAGTTGTGGAGTTTCTAGTTGTGGAGTTTCTAGTTGCGGAGTTTCTGGTGTTAGAGTTTCTAGTTGTTGAGTTTGTAGTTGTGGAGTCTGTAGTTGTGGAGTTTCTAGTTGTGGAGTTCCTAGTTATAGAGTCTCAAGTTGTGGAGTTTCTAGTTGCGGAGTTTCTAGTTGTAGAGTTTTCTAGTTGTGGAGTCTCTAGTTGTGGAGTTTATAGTTGCGAAGTGTCTAGTTATGGAGTGTCTAGTTGTAAAGTTTCTGGTCGTGGAGTTTCTAGTTGCCGAGTTTCTATTTGTGGAGTTTCTAGTTCTGGAGTTTCTAGTTGTTGAGTTTCTTGTTGCCGAGTTTCTAGTTGCAAAGTCTCAAGTTGTGGAGTTTCTAGTTGTGGAGTTTCTAGTTGTGGAGTTTCTAGTTGCGGAGTTTCTAGCTGTGGAGTTTCTAGTTGCACAGTCTCTAGTTGGCAGTCTCTAGTTGTGGAGTCTCTAGTTGTGGAGTTTCTAGTTGTGGAGTTTCTAGTTGTGGAATTGCTAGTTGCAGAGTTTCTAGTTGCGGAGACTTTCGTAGCAGAGTCTCAAGTTGTAGAGTGTCTAGTGGTGGAGTTTCTAGTTGCAGAATTTTCTAGTTGTGGAGTCTCTAGTTGTGGAGTTTCTAGTTGCGAAGTGTCTAGTTATGGAGTTTCTAGTTGTAAAGTTTCTAGTTGTGGAGTTTCTAGTTGCGGAGTTTGTAGCTGTTGAGTTTCTAGTGGCGGAGTCTCTAGATGTGCAGTCTCTAGTTGTGGAGTCTCTTGCTGTGGAGATCCTAGTTGTGGAGCTTCTAGTTGGGAACTTTCTAGCTGTGGAGTTTCTAGTTGTGGAGTTTCTAGTTGCAGAGTTTCTAGTTGCGGACGTTCTAGCTGTGGAGTTTCTAGTTCCAGAGTTTCTAGTTGCGGGCGCTCTAGCTGTGCAGTTTCTAGTTGCAGAGTTTCTAGTGGCGTAGTTTCTAGTTGTGGTGTTTCAAGTTGTGGAGTTTCTAGTTGTGGAGTTTCTAGTTGCGGGGTTTCTAGCTGTTGAGTTTCTAGTTGCCGAGTTTCTAGTTGCAAAGTCTCAAGTTGTGGAGTTTCTAGTTGTGGAGGTTCTAGTTGTGGAGTTTCTAGTTGCGGAGTTTCTAGCTGTGGAGTTTCTAGCTTTGGAGTTTCTAGTTGCAGAGTCTCTAGTTGGCAGTCTCTAGTTGTGGAGTTTCTAGTTGTGGAGTCTCTAGTTGTGGAGTTTCTAGTTGTGGAGTTTCTAGTTGTGGAATCGCTAGTTGCAGAGTTTCTAGTTGCGGAGACTTTCGTAGCGGAGTCTCAAGTTGTAGAGTGTCTAGTCGTGGAATTTCGAGTTGCAGAGTTTTCTAGTTGAGTCACTAGTTGTGGAGTTTCTAGTTGTGGAGTTTCTTGTTGCGAAGTTTTTAGTTGCAGAGTTTCTAGTTGCGGACATTCTAGCTGTGGAGTTTCTAGTGGCAGAGTTTCTAGTTGCATAGTTTCTAGTTGTAGAGTTTCTAGTTGTGGAGTTTTAGTTGCGGAGTTTCTAGTTGTGAAGATTCTAGTTGTGGAGTTTCTAGTTGTGGAGTTTCTAGTTGTGGAGTTTTTAGTTGCAGAGTTTCTAGTTGTGGAGTCTCTAATTGTTGAGTTTCTGGTTGTGGAGTTTCTAGTTGTGGAGTTTGTAGTTGTAGAGTCTGTAGTTGTGGAGTTTCTAGTTGTGGAGTTCCTAGTTATGGAGTCTCGAGTTGTGGAGTTTCTAGTTGCGGAGTTTCTAATTGTGGAGTTTCTAGATGTGGAATTTGTAGTTGTGGAGTATCTAGTTGCGGTGTTTGAAGTTGTGGAGTTTGTAGTTGGAGTTTCTAGGTGTGGAGTTTCTAGTTGTTGAGTTTCTAGTTGTGGAGTTTCAAGTTGTAGAGTTTCTAGTTTTGAAGTTTCTAGTTGTGGAGTTTCTAGTTGTGGAATTGCTAGTTGCAGAGTTTCTAGTTGCGGAGACTTTCGTAGCAGAGTCTCAAGTTGTAGAGTGTCTAGTGGTGGAGTTTCTAGTTGCAGAATTTTCTAGTTGTGGAGTCTCTAGTTGTGGAGTTTCTAGTTTTGGAGTTTCTTGTTGCGGAGTTTCTAGTTGCAGAGTTTCTAGTTGCGGACGTTCTAGCTGTGGAGTTTCTAATTGCAGAGTTTCTAGTTGCATAGTTTCTAGTTGTAGAGTTTCTAGTTGTGGAGTTTTTAGTTGCGGAGTTTCTAGTTGTGAAGATTCTAGTGTTGAGCTTCTAGTTGTGGAGTTTATAGTTGTGGAGTTTTTAGTTGCAGAGTTTCTAGTTGTGGAGTCTCTAATTGTTGAGTCTCTTGTTGTGGAATTTCTAGTTGTGGAGTTTCTAGTTGTGGAGTTTCTAGTTGCGGAGTTTCTGGTGTTAGAGTTTCTAGTTGTGGAGTTTGTAGTTGTGGAGTCTGTAGTTGTGGAGTTTCTAGTTGTGGAGTTCCTAGTTATAGAGTCTCAAGTTGTGGAGTTTCTAGTTGCGGAGTTTCTAGTTGTAGAGTTTTCTAGTTGTGGAGTCTCTAGTTGTGGAGTTTATAGTTGCGAAGTGTCTAGTTATGGAGTGTCTAGTTGTAAAGTTTCTGGCCGTGGAGTTTCTAGTTGCGGAGTTTCTATTTGTGGAGTTTCTAGTTCTGGAGTTTCTAGTTGTTGAGTTTCTTGTTGCCGAGTTTCTAGTTGCACAGTCTCTAGTTGGCAGTCTCTAGTTGTGGAGTCTCTAGTTGTGGAGTTTCTAGTTGTGGAGTTTCTAGTTGTGGAATTGCTAGTTGCAGAGTTTCTAGTTGCGGAGACTTTCGTAGCAGAGTCTCAAGTTGTAGAGTGTCTAGTGGTGGAGTTTCTAGTTGCAGAATTTTCTAGTTGTGGAGTCTCTAGTTGTGGAGTTTCTAGTTGCGAAGTGTCTAGTTATGGAGTTTCTAGTTGTAAAGTTTCTAGTTGTGGAGTTTCTAGTTGCGGAGTTTGTAGCTGTTGAGTTTCTAGTGGCGGAGTCTCTAGATGTGCAGTCTCTAGTTGTGGAGTCTCTTGCTGTGGAGATCCTAGTTGTGGAGCTTCTAGTTGGGAACTTTCTAGCTGTGGAGTTTCTAGTTGTGGAGTTTCTAGTTGCAGAGTTTCTAGTTGCGGACGTTCTAGCTGTGGAGTTTCTAGTTCCAGAGTTTCTAGTTGCGGGCGCTCTAGCTGTGCAGTTTCTAGTTGCAGAGTTTCTAGTGGCGTAGTTTCTAGTTGTGGTGTTTCAAGTTGTGGAGTTTCTAGTTGTGGAGTTTCTAGTTGCGGGGTTTCTAGCTGTTGAGTTTCTAGTTGCCGAGTTTCTAGTTGCAAAGTCTCAAGTTGTGGAGTTTCTAGTTGTGGAGGTTCTAGTTGTGGAGTTTCTAGTTGCGGAGTTTCTAGCTGTGGAGTTTCTAGCTTTGGAGTTTCTAGTTGCAGAGTCTCTAGTTGGCAGTCTCTAGTTGTGGAGTTTCTAGTTGTGGAGTCTCTAGTTGTGGAGTTTCTAGTTGTGGAGTTTCTAGTTGTGGAATCGCTAGTTGCAGAGTTTCTAGTTGCGGAGACTTTCGTAGCGGAGTCTCAAGTTGTAGAGTGTCTAGTCGTGGAATTTCGAGTTGCAGAGTTTTCTAGTTGAGTCACTAGTTGTGGAGTTTCTAGTTGTGGAGTTTCTTGTTGCGAAGTTTTTAGTTGCAGAGTTTCTAGTTGCGGACATTCTAGCTGTGGAGTTTCTAGTGGCAGAGTTTCTAGTTGCATAGTTTCTAGTTGTAGAGTTTCTAGTTGTGGAGTTTTAGTTGCGGAGTTTCTAGTTGTGAAGATTCTAGTTGTGGAGTTTCTAGTTGTGGAGTTTCTAGTTGTGGAGTTTTTAGTTGCAGAGTTTCTAGTTGTGGAGTCTCTAATTTTTGAGTTTCTGGTTGTGGAGTTTCTAGTTGTGGAGTTTGTAGTTGTAGAGTCTGTAGTTGTGGAGTTTCTAGTTGTGGAGTTCCTAGTTATGGAGTCTCGAGTTGTGGAGTTTCTAGTTGCGGAGTTTCTAATTGTGGAGTTTCTAGTTGTGGAATTTGTAGTTGTGGAGTATCTAGTTGCGGTGATTGAAGTTGTGGAGTTTGTAGTTGGAGTTTCTAGGTGTGGAGTTTCTAGTTGTTGAGTTTCTAGTTGTGGAGTTTCAAGTTGTAGAGTTTCTAGTTTTGAAGTTTCTAGTTGTGGATTTTCTAGTTGCGGAGTTTCTAGTTGCGGAGTTTCAAGTTGTGTAGTTTCTGGTTGGGGAGTGTCTACTTAAGTTTATAGTTGTGGATTTTCTTGTTGCAGAGTTTCGAGTTGCAGAGTTTCAAGTTGTGGAGTTTCTAGTTGCGGAGTCTCTAGTTGTGGAGTTTCTAGTTGCGGAGTTTCTAGCTGTGGAGTTTCTAGTTGCGGAGTCTCTAGTTGTGCAGTCTCTAGTTGTGGAGTTTCTAGTTGCGGAGTTTCTAGCTGTGGAGTTTCTAGTTCTGGAGACTCTAGTTGTGGAGTTTCTAGTTGTGGAGTTTCTAGCTTTTTAGTTTCAAGTTGGAAGTTTCTAGTTGCGGAGTTTCTAGTTGCGGAATCGGTCGTTGCGGAGTCTCAAGTGGTGGAGTGTCTAGTCGTGGAGATTCTAGTTGCGGAGTTTTCTTTTTGTGGAGTCTCCAGTTGTGGAATTTCTAGTTGAAGAGTTTCTAGATTCGGAGTTTCTGGTTGCAGAGTGTCTGGTGGTGGAGTTTCTAGTTGCGAAGTTTTCCAGTTGTGGAGTCTCTAGTTGTGGAGTTTCTAGTTGTGGAGTTTCTAGTTGTGGAATTGCTAGTTGCAGAGTTTCTAGTTGCGGAGACTTTCGTTGCGGAGTCTCAAGTTGTAGAGTGTCTAGTCGTGGAGTTTCTAGTTGTTGAGTTTCTAGTGGCCGAGTTTCTAGTTGCGAAGTCTCAAGTTGTGCAGTCTCTAGTTGTGGAGTTTCTAGTTGTGGAGTTTCAAGTTGTGGAGTTTCTTGTTGTAGAGTTTCTAGTTTTGAAGTTTCTAGTTGTGGATTTTCTAGTTGCGGAGTTTCTAGTAGCGGAGTTTCAAGTTGTGTAGTTTTAGTTGGCGAGTTTCTACTTAAGTTTATAGTTGTGGATTTTCTTGTTGCAGAGTTTCGAGTTGCAGAGTTTCAAGTTGTGGAGTTTCTAGTTGCGGAGTCTCTAGTTGTGCAGTCTCTAGTTGTGGAGTTTCTAGTTGTGGAGTTTCAAGTTGTGGAGTTTCTTGTTGTAGAGTTTCTAGTTTTGAAGTTTCTAGTTGCGGAGTTTCTAGCTGTTGAGTTTCTAGTTGCGGAGTCTCTAGTTGTGCAGTCTCTAGTTGTGGAGTTTCTAGTTGCGGAATTTCTAGTTGCTGAGTTTCTAGTTGTGGAGACTCTAGTTGTGGAGTTTCTAGTTGCGGAGTTTCTAGCTTTTGAGTTTCTAGTTGGAAGTTTCTAGTTGCGGAGTTTCTAGTTGCGGAATCTGACGTTGCGGAGCCTCAAGTTGAGGAGTGTCTAATCGTGGAGTTTCTAGTTGAGGAGTTTTCTTTTTGTGGAGTCTCCAGTTGTGGAATTTCTAGTTGTAGAGTTTCTAGTTGAGGAGTTTCTAGTTGCGGAGTGTCTGGTGGTGGAGTTTCTAGTTCTGGAGTTTCTATTTGTGGAGTCTGTAGTTGTGGAATTTGTAGTTGTGGAGTATCTGGTTGTGGTGTTTCAAGTTGTGGAGTTTCTATTTGTGGAGTTTCTAGTTGTGGAGTTTCTAGTTGTTGAGTTTCTAGTTGCCGAGTTTCTAGTTGCAAAGTCTCAAGTTGTTGAGTTTCTAGTTGTGGAGTTTCTCGTTGTGGAGTTTCTAGTTGCGGAGTTTCTAGTTGCGGAGTTTCTAGCTGTGGAGTTTCTAGTTGCACAGTCTCTAGTTGGCAGTCTCTAGTTGTGGAGTTTCTAGTTGTGGAGTTTCTAGCGGTGGAATTTCTACTTGCGTAGTTTCTAGTTGCAGAGTTTCTAGTTGCGGAGCCTGTCGTTGCGGAGTCTCAAGTTGTGGAGTGTCTAGTCGTGGAGTTTCTAGTTGCGAAGTTTTCTAGTTGTGGAGTCTCTAGTTGTGCAGTTTCTAGTTGTGGAGTTTCTAGTTGTGGAATTGCTAGTTGCAGAGTTTCTAGTTGCGGAGACTTTCGTAGCGGAGTCTCAAGTTGTAGAGTGTCTAGTCGTGGAATTTCTAGTTGCGGAGTTTTCTAGTTGTGGAGTCTCTAGTTGTGGAGTTTCTAGTTGTGGAGTTTCTTGTTGCGGAGTTTCTAGTTGCAGAGTTTCTAGTTGCGGACGTTCTAGCTGTGGAGTTTCTAATTGCAGAGTTTCTAGTTGCATAGTTTCTAGTTGTAGAGTTTCTAGTTGTGGAGTTTTTAGTTGCGGAGTTTCTAGTTGTGAAGATTCTAGTGTTGAGCTTCTAGTTGTGGAGTTTATAGTTGTGGAGTTTTTAGTTGCAGAGCTTCTAGTTGTGGAGTCTCTAATTGTTGAGTCTCTTGTTGTGGAATTTCTAGTTGTGGAGTTTCTAGTTGTGGAGTTTCTAGTTGCGGAGTTTCTGGTGTTGGAGTTTCTAGTTGTGGAGTTTGTAGTTGTGGAGTCTGTAGTTGTGAAGTTTCTAGTTGTGGAGTTCCTAGTTATAGAGTCTCAAGTTGTGGTGTTTCTAGTTGCGGAGTTTCTAGTTGCAGAGTTTTCTAGTTGTGGAGTCTCTAGTTGTGGAGTTTCTAGTTGCGAAGTGTCTAGTTATGGAGTGTCTAGTTGTAAAGTTTCTAGTCGTGGAGTTTCTAGTTGCGGAGTTTCTAGTTGTGGAGTCACTAGTTGTGGAGTTTCTAGTTGTGGAGTTTCTTGTTGCGGAGTTTTTAGTTGCAGAGTTTCTAGTTGCGGACGTTCTAGCTGTGGAGTTTCTAGTGGCAGAGTTTCTAGTTGCATAGTTTCTGGTTGTAGAGTTTCTAGTTGTGGAGTTTTAGTTGCGGAGTTTCTAGTTGTGAAGATTTTAGTTATGCAGTTTCTAGTTGTGGAGTTTCTAGTTGTGGAGTTTTTAGTTGCAGAGTTTCTAGTTGTGGAGTCTCTAATTGTTGAAATTCTGGTTGTGGAGTTTCTAGTTGTGGAGTTTGTAGTTGTAGAGTCTGTAGTTGTGGAGTTTCTAGTTGTGGAGTTCCTAGTTATGGAGTCTCGAGTTGTGGAGTTTCTAGTTGCGGAGTTTCTAATTGTGGAGTTTCTGGTTGTGGAATTTGTAGTTGTGGAGTATCTAGTTGCGGTGTTTGAAGTTGTTGAGTTTGTAGTTGGAGTTTCTAGGTGTGGAGTTTCTAGTTGTTGAGTTTCTAGTTGTGGAGTTTCAAGTTGTAGAGTTTCTAGTTTTGAAGTTTCTAGTTGTGGATTTTCTAGTTGCGGAGTTTCTAGTTGCGGAGTTTCAAGTTGTGTAGTTTCTGGTTGGGGAGTTTCTACTTAAGTTTATAGTTGTGGATTTTCTTGTTGCAGAGTTTCGAGTTGCAGAGTTTCAAGTTGTGGAGTTTCTAGTTGCGGAGTCTCTAGTTGTGGAGTTTCTAGTTGCGGAGTTTCTAGCTGTGGAGTTTCTAGTTGCGGAGTCTCTAGTTGTGCAGTCTCTAGTTGTGGAGTTTCTAGTTGCGGAGTTTCTAGCTGTGGAGTTTCTAGTTCTGGAGACTCTAGTTGTGGAGTTTCTAGTTGTGGAGTTTCTAGCTTTTTAGTTTCAAGTTGGAAGTTTCTAGTTGCGGAGTTTCTAGTTGCGGAATCGGTCGTTGCGGAGTCTTAAGTGGTGGAGTGTCTAGTCGTGGAGATTCTAGTTGCGGAGTTTTCTTTTTGTGGAGTCTCCAGTTGTGGAATTTCTAGTTGTAGAGTTTCTAGTTGCAGAGTTTCTGGTTGCGGAGTGTCTGGTGGTGGAGTTTCTAGTTGCGAAGTTTTCCAGTTGTGGAGTCTCTAGTTGTGGAGTTTCTAGTTGTGGAGTTTCTAGTTGTGGAATTGCTAGTTTCAGAGTTTCTAGTTGCGGAGACTTTCGTTGCGGAGTCTCAAGTTGTAGAGTGTCTAGTCGTGGAGTTTCTAGTTGTTGAGTTTCTAGTGGCCGAGTTTCTAGTTGGGAAGTCTCAAGTTGTGCAGTCTCTAGTTGTGGAGTTTCTAGTTGTGGAGTTTCAAGTTGTGGAGTTTCTTGTTGTAGAGTTTCTAGTTTTGAAGTTTCTAGTTGTGGACTTTCTAGTTGCGGAATTTTTAGTAGCGGAGTTTCAAGTTGTGTAGTTTTAGTTGGCGAGTTTCTACTTAAGTTTATAGTTGTGGATTTTCTTGTTGCAGAGTTTCGAGTTGCAGAGTTTCAAGTTGTGGAGTTTCTAGTTGCGGAGTCTCTAGTTGTGGAGTTTCTAGTTGCGGAGTTTCTAGCTGTTGAGTTTCTAGTTGCGGAGTCTCTAGTTGTGCAGTCTCTAGTTGTGGAGTTTCTAGTTGCGGAATTTCTAGTTGTGGAGTTTCTAGTTGTGGAGACTCTAGTTGTGGAGTTTCTAGTTGCGGAGTTTCTAGCTTTTGAGTTTCTAGTTGGAAGTTTCTAGTTGCGGAGTTTCTAGTTGCGGAATCTGTCGTTGCGGAGCCTCAAGTTGAGGAGTGTCTAATCGTGGAGTTTCTAGTTGAGGAGTTTTCTTTTTGTGGAGTCACCAGTTGTGGAATTTCTAGTTGTAGAGTTTCTAGTTGAGGAGTTTCTAGTTGCGGAGTGTCTGGTGGTGGAGTTTCTAGTTCTGGAGTTTCTATTTGTGGAGTCTGTAGTTGTGGAATTTGTAGTTGTGGAGTATCTGGTTGTGGTGTTTCAAGTTGTGGAGTTTCTATTTGTGGAGTTTCTAGTTGTGGAGTTTCTAGTTGTTGAGTTTCTAGTTGCCGAGTTTCTAGTTGCAAAGTCTCAAGTTGTGGAGTTTCTAGTTGTGGAGTTTCTAATTGTTGAGTCTCTTGTTGTGGAATTTCTAGTTGTGGAGTTTCTAGTTGTGGAGTTTCTAGTTGCGGAGTTTCTGGTGTTAGAGTTTCTAGTTGTGGAGTTTGTAGTTGTGGAGTCTGTAGTTGTGGAGTTTCTAGTTGTGGAGTTCCTAGTTATAGAGTCTCAAGTTGTGGAGTTTCTAGTTGCGGAGTTTCTAGTTGTAGAGTTTTCTAGTTGTGGAGTCTCTAGTTGTGGAGTTTATAGTTGCGAAGTGTTTAGTTATGGAGTGTCTAGTTGTAAAGTTTCTGGTCGTGGAGTTTCTAGTTGCGGAGTTTCTATTTGTGGAGTTTCTAGTTCTGGAGTTTCTAGTTGTTGAGTTTCTTGTTGCCGAGTTTCTAGTTGCAAAGTCTCAAGTTGTGGAGTTTCTAGTTGTGGAGTTTCTAGTTGTGGAGTTTCTAGTTGCGGAGTTTCTAGTTGCGGAGTTTCTAGCTGTGGAGTTTCTAGTTGCACAGTCTCTAGTTGGCAGTCTCTAGTTGTGGAGTCTCTAGTTGTGGAGTTTCTAGTTGTGGAGTTTCTAGTTGTGGAATTGCTAGTTGCAGAGTTTCTAGTTGCGGAGACTTTCGTAGCAGAGTCTCAAGTTGTAGAGTGTCTAGTGGTGGAGTTTCTAGTTGCAGAATTTTCTAGTTGTGGAGTCTCTAGTTGTGGAGTTTCTAGTTGCGAAGTGTCTAGTTATGGAGTTTCTAGTTGTAAAGTTTCTAGTTGTGGAGTTTCTAGTTGCGGAGTTTGTAGCTGTTGAGTTTCTAGTGGCGGAGTCTCTAGATGTGCAGTCTCTAGTTGTGGAGTCTCTTGCTGTGGAGATCCTAGTTGTGGAGCTTCTAGTTGGGAACTTTCTAGCTGTGGAGTTTCTAGTTGTGGAGTTTCTAGTTGCAGAGTTTCTAGTTGCGGACGTTCTAGCTGTGGAGTTTCTAGTTCCAGAGTTTCTAGTTGCGGGCGCTCTAGCTGTGCAGTTTCTAGTTGCAGAGTTTCTAGTGGCGTAGTTTCTAGTTGTGGTGTTTCAAGTTGTGGAGTTTCTAGTTGTGGAGTTTCTAGCTGCGGAGTCTCTAGTTGTGCAGTCTCTAGTTGTGGAGTTTCTAGTTGCGGAATTTCTAGTTGTGGAGTTTATAGTTGTGGAGACTCTAGTTGCGGAGTTTCTAGTTGCGGAGTTTCTAGCTTTTGAGTTTCTAGTTGGAAGTTTCTAGTTGCGGAGTTTCTAGTTGCGGAATCTGTCGTTGCGGAGCCTCAAGTTGAGGAGTGTCTAATCGTGGAGTTTCTAGTTGAGGAGTTTTCTTTTTGTGGAGTCACCAGTTGTGGAATTTCTAGTTGTAGAGTTTCTAGTTGAGGAGTTTCTAGTTGCGGAGTGTCTGGTGGTGGAGTTTCTAGTTCTGGAGTTTCTATTTGTGGAGTCTGTAGTTGTGGAATTTGTAGTTGTGGAGTATCTGGTTGTGGTGTTTCAAGTTGTGGAGTTTCTATTTGTGGAGTTTCTAGTTGTGGAGTTTCTAGTTGTTGAGTTTCTAGTTGCCGAGTTTCTAGTTGCAAAGTCTCAAGTTGTGGAGTTTCTAGTTGTGGAGTTTCTAATTGTTGAGTCTCTTGTTGTGGAATTTCTAGTTGTGGAGTTTCTAGTTGTGGAGTTTCTAGTTGCGGAGTTTCTGGTGTTAGAGTTTCTAGTTGTGGAGTTTGTAGTTGTGGAGTCTGTAGTTGTGGAGTTTCTAGTTGTGGAGTTCCTAGTTATAGAGTCTCAAGTTGTGGAGTTTCTAGTTGCGGAGTTTCTAGTTGTAGAGTTTTCTAGTTGTGGAGTCTCTAGTTGTGGAGTTTATAGTTGCGAAGTGTCTAGTTATGGAGTGTCTAGTTGTAAAGTTTCTGGTCGTGGAGTTTCTAGTTGCCGAGTTTCTATTTGTGGAGTTTCTAGTTCTGGAGTTTCTAGTTGTTGAGTTTCTTGTTGCCGAGTTTCTAGTTGCAAAGTCTCAAGTTGTGGAGTTTCTAGTTGTGGAGTTTCTAGTTGTGGAGTTTCTAGTTGCGGAGTTTCTAGTTGCGGAGTTTCTAGCTGTGGAGTTTCTAGTTGCACAGTCTCTAGTTGGCAGTCTCTAGTTGTGGAGTCTCTAGTTGTGGAGTTTCTAGTTGTGGAGTTTCTAGTTGTGGAATTGCTAGTTGCAGAGTTTCTAGTTGCGGAGACTTTCGTAGCAGAGTCTCAAGTTGTAGAGTGTCTAGTGGTGGAGTTTCTAGTTGCAGAATTTTCTAGTTGTGGAGTCTCTAGTTGTGGAGTTTCTAGTTGCGAAGTGTCTAGTTATGGAGTTTCTAGTTGTAAAGTTTCTAGTTGTGGAGTTTCTAGTTGCGGAGTTTGTAGCTGTTGAGTTTCTAGTGGCGGAGTCTCTAGATGTGCAGTCTCTAGTTGTGGAGTCTCTTGCTGTGGAGATCCTAGTTGTGGAGCTTCTAGTTGGGAACTTTCTAGCTGTGGAGTTTCTAGTTGTGGAGTTTCTAGTTGCAGAGTTTCTAGTTGCGGACGTTCTAGCTGTGGAGTTTCTAGTTCCAGAGTTTCTAGTTGCGGGCGCTCTAGCTGTGCAGTTTCTAGTTGCAGAGTTTCTAGTGGCGTAGTTTCTAGTTGTGGTGTTTCAAGTTGTGGAGTTTCTAGTTGTGGAGTTTCTAGTTGCGGGGTTTCTAGCTGTTGAGTTTCTAGTTGCCGAGTTTCTAGTTGCAAAGTCTCAAGTTGTGGAGTTTCTAGTTGTGGAGGTTCTAGTTGTGGAGTTTCTAGTTGCGGAGTTTCTAGCTGTGGATTTTCTAGCTTTGGAGTTTCTAGTTGCAGAGTCTCTAGTTGGCAGTCTCTAGTTGTGGAGTTTCTAGTTGTGGAGTCTCTAGTTGTGGAGTTTCTAGTTGTGGAGTTTCTAGTTGTGGAATCGCTAGTTGCAGAGTTTCTAGTTGCGGAGACTTTCGTAGCGGAGTCTCAAGTTGTAGAGTGTCTAGTCGTGGAATTTCGAGTTGCAGAGTTTTCTAGTTGAGTCACTAGTTGTGGAGTTTCTATTTGTGGAGTTTCTTGTTGCGAAGTTTTTAGTTGCAGAGTTTCTAGTTGCGGACATTCTAGCTGTGGAGTTTCTAGTGGCAGAGTTTCTAGTTGCATAGTTTCTAGTTGTAGAGTTTCTAGTTGTGGAGTTTTAGTTGCGGAGTTTCTAGTTGTGAAGATTCTAGTTGTGGAGTTTCTAGTTGTGGAGTTTCTAGTTGTGGAGTTTTTAGTTGCAGAGTTTCTAGTTGTGGAGTCTCTAATTGTTGAGTTTCTGGTTGTGGAGTTTCTAGTTGTGGAGTTTGTAGTTGTAGAGTCTGTAGTTGTGGAGTTTCTAGTTGTGGAGTTCCTAGTTATGGAGTCTCGAGTTGTGGAGTTTCTAGTTGCGGAGTTTCTAATTGTGGAGTTTCTAGTTGTGGAATTTGTAGTTGTGGAGTATCTAGTTGCGGTGTTTGAAGTTGTGGAGTTTGTAGTTGGAGTTTCTAGGTGTGGAGTTTCTAGTTGTTGAGTTTCTAGTTGTGGAGTTTCAAGTTGTAGAGTTTCTAGTTTTGAAGTTTCTAGTTGTGGAGTTTCTAGTTGTGGAATTGCTAGTTGCAGAGTTTCTAGTTGCGGAGACTTTCGTAGCAGAGTCTCAAGTTGTAGAGTGTCTAGTGGTGGAGTTTCTAGTTGCAGAATTTTCTAGTTGTGGAGTCTCTAGTTGTGGAGTTTCTAGTTGCGAAGTGTCTAGTTATGGAGTTTCTAGTTGTAAAGTTTCTAGTTGTGGAGTTTCTAGTTGCGGAGTTTGTAGCTGTTGAGTTTCTAGTGGCGGAGTCTCTAGATGTGCAGTCTCTAGTTGTGGAGTCTCTTGCTGTGGAGATCCTAGTTGTGGAGCTTCTAGTTGGGAACTTTCTAGCTGTGGAGTTTCTAGTTGTGGAGTTTCTAGTTGCAGAGTTTCTAGTTGCGGACGTTCTAGCTGTGGAGTTTCTAGTTCCAGAGTTTCTAGTTGCGGGCGCTCTAGCTGTGCAGTTTCTAGTTGCAGAGTTTCTAGTGGCGTAGTTTCTAGTTGTGGTGTTTCAAGTTGTGGAGTTTCTAGTTGTGGAGTTTCTAGTTGCGGGGTTTCTAGCTGTTGAGTTTCTAGTTGCCGAGTTTCTAGTTGCAAAGTCTCAAGTTGTGGAGTTTCTAGTTGTGGAGGTTCTAGTTGTGGAGTTTCTAGTTGCGGAGTTTCTAGCTGTGGAGTTTCTAGCTTTGGAGTTTCTAGTTGCAGAGTCTCTAGTTGGCAGTCTCTAGTTGTGGAGTTTCTAGTTGTGGAGTCTCTAGTTGTGGAGTTTCTAGTTGTGGAGTTTCTAGTTGTGGAATCGCTAGTTGCAGAGTTTCTAGTTGCGGAGACTTTCGTAGCGGAGTCTCAAGTTGTAGAGTGTCTAGTCGTGGAATTTCGAGTTGCAGAGTTTTCTAGTTGAGTCACTAGTTGTGGAGTTTCTAGTTGTGGAGTTTCTTGTTGCGAAGTTTTTAGTTGCAGAGTTTCTAGTTGCGGACATTCTAGCTGTGGAGTTTCTAGTGGCAGAGTTTCTAGTTGCATAGTTTCTAGTTGTAGAGTTTCTAGTTGTGGAGTTTTAGTTGCGGAGTTTCTAGTTGTGAAGATTCTAGTTGTGGAGTTTCTAGTTGTGGAGTTTCTAGTTGTGGAATTTTTAGTTGCAGAGTTTCTAGTTGTGGAGTCTCTAATTGTTGAGTTTCTGGTTGTGGAGTTTCTAGTTGTGGAGTTTGTAGTTGTAGAGTCTGTAGTTGTGGAGTTTCTAGTTGCGGAGTTTCTAATTGTGGAGTTTCTAGTTGTGGAATTTGTAGTTGTGGAGTATCTAGTTGCGGTGTTTGAAGTTGTGGAGTTTGTAGTTGGAGTTTCTAGGTGTGGAGTTTCTAGTTGTTGAGTTTCTAGTTGTGGAGTTTCAAGTTGTAGAGTTTCTAGTTTTGAAGTTTCTAGTTGTGGATTTTCTAGTTGCGGAGTTTCTAGTTGCGGAGTTTCAAGTTGTGTAGTTTCTGGTTGGGGAGTGTCTACTTAAGTTTATAGTTGTGGATTTTCTTGTTGCAGAGTTTCGAGTTGCAGAGTTTCAAGTTGTGGAGTTTCTAGTTGCGGAGTCTCTAGTTGTGGAGTTTCTAGTTGCGGAGTTTCTAGCTGTGGAGTTTCTAGTTGCGGAGTCTCTAGTTGTGCAGTCTCTAGTTGTGGAGTTTCTAGTTGCGGAGTTTCTAGCTGTGGAGTTTCTAGTTCTGGAGACTCTAGTTGTGGAGTTTCTAGTTGTGGAGTTTCTAGCTTTTTAGTTTCAAGTTGGAAGTTTCTAGTTGCGGAGTTTCTATTTGCGGAATCGGTCGTTGCGGAGTCTCAAGTGGTGGAGTGTCTAGTCGTGGAGATTCTAGTTGCGGAGTTTTCTTTTTGTGGAGTCTCCAGTTGTGGAATTTCTAGTTGAAGAGTTTCTAGTTGCGGAGTTTTTGGTTGCAGAGTGTCTGGTGGTGGAGTTTCTAGTTGCGAAGTTTTCCAGTTGTGGAGTCTCTAGTTGTGGAGTTTCTAGTTGTGGAGTTTCTAGTTGTGGAATTGCTAGTTGCAGAGTTTCTAGTTGCGGAGACTTTCGTTGCGGAGTCTCAAGTTGTAGAGTGTCTAGTCGTGGAGTTTCTAGTTGTTGAGTTTCTAGTGGCCGAGTTTCTAGTTGCGAAGTCTCAAGTTGTGCAGTCTCTAGTTGTGGAGTTTCTAGTTGTGGAGTTTCAAGTTGTGGAGTTTCTTGTTGTAGAGTTTCTAGTTTTGAAGTTTCTAGTTGTGGATTTTCTAGTTGCGGAGTTTCTAGTAGCGGAGTTTCAAGTTGTGTAGTTTTAGTTGGCGAGTTTCTACTTAAGTTTATAGTTGTGGATTTTCTTGTTGCAGAGTTTCGAGTTGCAGAGTTTCAAGTTGTGGAGTTTCTAGTTGCGGAGTCTCTAGTTGTGCAGTCTCTAGTTGTGGAGTTTCTAGTTGTGGAGTTTCAAGTTGTGGAGTTTCTTGTTGTAGAGTTTCTAGTTTTGAAGTTTCTAGTTGCGGAGTTTCTAGCTGTTGAGTTTCTAGTTGCGGAGTCTCTAGTTGTGCAGTCTCTAGTTGTGGAGTTTCTAGTTGCGGAATTTCTAGTTGTGGAGTTTCTAGTTGTGGAGACTCTAGTTGTGGAGTTTCTAGTTGCGGAGTTTCTAGCTTTTGAGTTTCTAGTTGGAAGTTTCTAGTTGCGGAGTTTCTAGTTGCGGAATCTGACGTTGCGGAGCCTCAAGTTGAGGAGTGTCTAATCGTGGAGTTTCTAGTTGAGGAGTTTTCTTTTTGTGGAGTCTCCAGTTGTGGAATTTCTAGTTGTAGAGTTTCTAGTTGAGGAGTTTCTAGTTGCGGAGTGTCTGGTGGTGGAGTTTCTAGTTCTGGAGTTTCTATTTGTGGAGTCTGTAGTTGTGGAATTTGTAGTTGTGGAGTATCTGGTTGTGGTGTTTCAAGTTGTGGAGTTTCTATTTGTGGAGTTTCTAGTTGTGGAGTTTCTAGTTGTTGAGTTTCTAGTTGCCGAGTTTCTAGTTGCAAAGTCTCAAGTTGTTGAGTTTCTAGTTGTGGAGTTTCTCGTTGTGGAGTTTCTAGTTGCGGAGTTTCTAGTTGCGGAGTTTCTAGCTGTGGAGTTTCTAGTTGCACAGTCTCTAGTTGGCAGTCTCTAGTTGTGGAGTTTCTAGTTGTGGAGTTTCTAGCGGTGGAATTTCTACTTGCGTAGTTTCTAGTTGCAGAGTTTCTAGTTGCGGAGCCTGTCGTTGCGGAGTCTCAAGTTGTGGAGTGTCTAGTCGTGGAGTTTCTAGTTGCGAAGTTTTCTAGTTGTGGAGTCTCTAGTTGTGCAGTTTCTAGTTGTGGAGTTTCTAGTTGTGGAATTGCTAGTTGCAGAGTTTCTAGTTGCGGAGACTTTCGTAGCGGAGTCTCAAGTTGTAGAGTGTCTAGTCGTGGAATTTCTAGTTGCGGAGTTTTCTAGTTGTGGAGTCTCAAGTTGTGGAGTTTCTAGTTGTGGAGTTTCTTGTTGCGGAGTTTCTAGTTGCAGAGTTTCTAGTTGCGGACGTTCTAGCTGTGGAGTTTCTAATTGCAGAGTTTCTAGTTGCATAGTTTCTAGTTGTAGAGTTTCTAGTTGTGGAGTTTTTAGTTGCGGAGTTTCTAGTTGTGAAGATTCTAGTGTTGAGCTTCTAGTTGTGGAGTTTATAGTTGTGGAGTTTTTAGTTGCAGAGTTTCTAGTTGTGGAGTCTCTAATTGTTGAGTCTCTTGTTGTGGAATTTCTAGTTGTGGAGTTTCTAGTTGTGGAGTTTCTAGTTGCGGAGGTTCTGGTGTTGGAGTTTCTAGTTGTGGAGTTTGTAGTTGTGGAGTCTGTAGTTGTGAAGTTTCTAGTTGTGGAGTTCCTAGTTATAGAGTCTCAAGTTGTGGAGTTTCTAGTTGCGGAGTTTCTAGTTGCAGAGTTTTCTAGTTGTGGAGTCTCTAGTTGTGGAGTTTCTAGTTGCGAAGTGTCTAGTTATGGAGTGTCTAGTTGTAAAGTTTCTAGTCGTGGAGTTTCTAGTTGCGGAGTTTCTAGTTGTGGAGTCACTAGTTGTGGAGTTTCTAGTTGTGGAGTTTCTTGTTGCGGAGTTTTTAGTTGCAGAGTTTCTAGTTGCGGACGTTCTAGCTGTGGAGTTTCTAGTGGCAGAGTTTCTAGTTGCATAGTTTCTGGTTGTAGAGTTTCTAGTTGTGGAGTTTTAGTTGCGGAGTTTCTAGTTGTGAAGATTTTAGTTGTGCAGTTTCTAGTTGTGGAGTTTCTAGTTGTGGAGTTTTTAGTTGCAGAGTTTCTAGTTGTGGAGTCTCTAATTGTTGAAATTCTGGTTGTGGAGTTTCTAGTTGTGGAGTTTGTAGTTGTAGAGTCTGTAGTTGTGGAGTTTCTAGTTGTGGAGTTCCTAGTTATGGAGTCTCGAGTTGTGGAGTTTCTAGTTGCGGAGTTTCTAATTGTGGAGTTTCTGGTTGTGGAATTTGTAGTTGTGGAGTATCTAGTTGCGGTGTTTGAAGTTGTGGAGTTTGTAGTTGGAGTTTCTAGTTGTGGATTTTCTAGTTGCGGAGTTTCTAGTTGCGGAGTTTCAAGTTGTGTAGTTTCTGGTTGGGGAGTTTCTACTTAAGTTTATAGTTGTGGATTTTCTTGTTGCAGAGTTTCGAGTTGCAGAGTTTCAAGTTGTGGAGTTTCTAGTTGCGGAGTCTCTAGTTGTGGAGTTTCTAGTTGCGGAGTTTCTAGCTGTGGAGTTTCTAGTTGCGGAGTCTCTAGTTGTGCAGTCTCTAGTTGTGGAGTTTCTAGTTGCGGAGTTTCTAGCTGTGGAGTTTCTAGTTCTGGAGACTCTAGTTGTGGAGTTTCTAGTTGTGGAGTTTCTAGCTTTTTAGTTTCAAGTTGGAAGTTTCTAGTTGCGGAGTTTCTAGTTGCGGAATCGGTCGTTGCGGAGTCTTAAGTGGTGGAGTGTCTAGTCGTGGAGATTCTAGTTGCGGAGTTTTCTTTTTGTGGAGTCTCCAGTTGTGGAATTTCTAGTTGTAGAGTTTCTAGTTGCAGAGTTTCTGGTTGCGGAGTGTCTGGTGGTGGAGTTTCTAGTTGCGAAGTTTTCCAGTTGTGGAGTCTCTAGTTGTGGAGTTTCTAGTTGTGGAGTTTCTAGTTGTGGAATTGCTAGTTGCAGAGTTTCTAGTTGCGGAGACTTTCGTTGCGGAGTCTCAAGTTGTAGAGTGTCTAGTCGTGGAGTTTCTAGTTGTTGAGTTTCTAGTGGCCGAGTTTCTAGTTGGGAAGTCTCAAGTTGTGCAGTCTCTAGTTGTGGAGTTTCTAGTTGTGGAGTTTCAAGTTGTGGAGTTTCTTGTTGTAGAGTTTCTAGTTTTGAAGTTTCTAGTTGTGGATTTTCTAGTTGCGGAATTTTTAGTAGCGGAGTTTCAAGTTGTGTAGTTTTAGTTGGCGAGTTTCTACTTAAGTTTATAGTTGTGGATTTTCTTGTTGCAGAGTTTCGAGTTGCAGAGTTTCAAGTTGTGGAGTTTCTAGTTGCGGAGTCTCTAGTTGTGGAGTTTCTAGTTGCGGAGTTTCTAGCTGTTGAGTTTCTAGTTGCGGAGTCTCTAGTTGTGCAGTCTCTAGTTGTGGAGTTTCTAGTTGCGGAATTTCTAGTTGTGGAGTTTCTAGTTGTGGAGACTCTAGTTGTGGAGTTTCTAGTTGCGGAGTTTCTAGCTTTTGAGTTTCTAGTTGGAAGTTTCTAGTTGCGGAGTTTCTAGTTGCGGAATCTGTCGTTGCGGAGCCTCAAGTTGAGGAGTGTCTAATCGTGGAGTTTCTAGTTGAGGAGTTTTCTTTTTGTGGAGTCACCAGTTGTGGAATTTCTAGTTGTAGAGTTTCTAGTTGAGGAGTTTCTAGTTGCGGAGTGTCTGGTGGTGGAGTTTCTAGTTCTGGAGTTTCTATTTGTGGAGTCTGTAGTTGTGGAATTTGTAGTTGTGGAGTATCTGGTTGTGGTGTTTCAAGTTGTGGAGTTTCTATTTGTGGAGTTTCTAGTTGTGGAGTTTCTAGTTGTTGAGTTTCTAGATGCCGAGTTTCTAGTTGCAAAGTCTCAAGTTGTGGAGTTTCTAGTTGTGGAGTTTCTAGTTGTGGAGTTTCTAGTTGCGGAGTTTCTAGTTGCGGAGTTTCTAGCTGTGGAGTTTCTAGTTGCACAGTCTCTAGTTGGCAGTCTCTAGTTGTGGAGTTTCTAGTTGTGGAGTTTCTAGCGGTGGAGTTTCTACTTGCGTAGTTTCTAGTTGCAGAGTTTCTAGTTGCGGAGCCTGTCGTTGCGGAGTCTCAAGTTGTGGAGTGTCTAGTCGTGGAGTTTCTAGTTGCGAAGTTTTCTAGTTGTGGAGTCTCTAGTTGTGGAGTTTCTAGTTGTGGAGTTTCTAGTTGTGGAATTGCTAGTTGCAGAGTTTCTAGTTGCGGAGACTTTCGTAGCGGAGTCTCAAGTTGTAGAGTGTCTAGTCGTGGAATTTCTAGTTGCGGAGTTTTCTAGTTGTGGAGTCTCTAGTTGTGGAGTTTCTAGTTGTGGAGTTTCTTGTTGCGGAGTTTCTAGTTGCAGAGTTTCTAGTTGCGGACGTTCTAGCTGTGGAGTTTCTAATTGCAGAGTTTCTAGTTGCATAGTTTCTAGTTGTAGAGTTTCTAGTTGTGGAGTTTTTAGTTGCGGAGTTTCTAGTTGTGAAGTTTCTAGTGTTGAGCTTCTAGTTGTGGAGTTTCTAGTTGTGGAGTTTTTAGTTGCAGAGTTTCTAGTTGTGGAGTCTCTAATTGTTGAGTCTCTTGTTGTGGAATTTCTAGTTGTGGAGTTTCTAGTTGTGGAGTTTCTAGTTGCGGAGTTTCTGGTGTTAGAGTTTCTAGTTGTGGAGTTTGTAGTTGTGGAGTCTGTAGTTGTGGAGTTTCTAGTTGTGGAGTTCCTAGTTATAGAGTCTCAAGTTGTGGAGTTTCTAGTTGCGGAGTTTCTAGTTGCAGAGTTTTCTAGTTGTGGAGTCTCTAGTTGTGGAGTTTATAGTTGCGAAGTGTCTAGTTATGGAGTGTCTAGTTGTAAAGTTTCTGGTCGTGGAGTTTCTAGTTGCGGAGTTTCTATTTGTGGAGTTTCTAGTTCTGGAGTTTCTAGTTGTTGAGTTTCTTGTTGCCGAGTTTCTAGTTGCAAAGTCTCAAGTTGTGGAGTTTCTAGTTGTGGAGTTTCTAGTTGTGGAGTTTCTAGTTGCGGAGTTTCTAGTTGCGGAGTTTCTAGCTGTGGAGTTTCTAGTTGCACAGTCTCTAGTTGGCAGTCTCTAGTTGTGGAGTCTAAAGTTGTGGAGTTTCTAGTTGTGGAGTTTCTAGTTGTGGAATTGCTAGTTGCAGAGTTTCTAGTTGCGGAGACTTTCGTAGCAGAGTCTCAAGTTGTAGAGTGTCTAGTGGTGGAGTTTCTAGTTGCAGAATTTTCTAGTTGTGGAGTCTCTAGTTGTGGAGTTTCTAGTTGCGAAGTGTCTAGTTATGGAGTTTCTAGTTGTAAAGTTTCTAGTTGTGGAGTTTCTAGTTGCGGAGTTTGTAGCTGTTGAGTTTCTAGTGGCGGAGTCTCTAGATGTGCAGTCTCTAGTTGTGGAGTCTCTTGCTGTGGAGATCCTAGTTGTGGAGCTTCTAGTTGGGAACTTTCTAGCTGTGGAGTTTCTAGTTGGGGAGTTTCTAGTTGCAGAGTTTCTAGTTGCGGACGTTCTAGCTGTGGAGTTTCTAGTTCCAGAGTTTCTAGTTGCGGGCGCTCTAGCTGTGCAGTTTCTAGTTGCAGAGTTTCTAGTGGCGTAGTTTCTAGTTGTGGTGTTTCAAGTTGTGGAGTTTCTAGTTGTGGAGTTTCTAGTTGCGGGGTTTCTAGCTGTTGAGTTTCTAGTTGCCGAGTTTCTAGTTGCAAAGTCTCAAGTTGTGGAGTTTCTAGTTGTGGAGGTTCTAGTTGTGGAGTTTCTAGTTGCGGAGTTTCTAGCTGTGGAGTTTCTAGCTTTGGAGTTTCTAGTTGCAGAGTCTCTAGTTGGCAGTCTCTAGTTGTGGAGTTTCTAGTTGTGGAGTCTCTAGTTGTGGAGTTTCTAGTTGTGGAGTTTCTAGTTGTGGAATCGCTAGTTGCAGAGTTTCTAGTTGCGGAGACTTTCGTAGCGGAGTCTCAAGTTGTAGAGTGTCTAGTCGTGGAATTTCGAGTTGCAGAGTTTTCTAGTTGAGTCACTAGTTGTGGAGTTTCTAGTTGTGGAGTTTCTTGTTGCGAAGTTTTTAGTTGCAGAGTTTCTAGTTGCGGACATTCTAGCTGTGGAGTTTCTAGTGGCAGAGTTTCTAGTTGCATAGTTTCTAGTTGTAGAGTTTCTAGTTGTGGAGTTTTAGTTGCGGAGTTTCTAGTTGTGAAGATTCTAGTTGTGGAGTTTCTAGTTGTGGAGTTTCTAGTTGTGGAGTTTTTAGTTGCAGAGTTTCTAGTTGTGGAGTCTCGAATTGTTGAGTTTCTGGTTGTGGAGTTTCTAGTTGTGGAGTTTGTAGTTGTAGTGTCTGTAGTTGTGGAGTTTCTAGTTGTGGAGTTCCTAGTTATGGAGTCTCGAGTTGTGGAGTTTCTAGTTGCGGAGTTTCTAATTGTGGAGTTTCTAGTTGTGGAATTTGTAGTTGTGGAGTGTCTAGTTGCGGTGTTTGAAGTTGTGGAGTTTGTAGTTGGAGTTTCTAGGTGTGGAGTTTCTAGTTGTTGAGTTTCTAGTTGTGGAGTTTCAAGTTGTAGAGTTTCTAGTTTTGAAGTTTCTAGTTGTGGATTTTCTAGTTGCGGAGTTTCTAGTTGCGGAGTTTCAAGTTGTGTAGTTTCTGGTTGGGGAGTGTCTACTTAAGTTTATAGTTGTGGATTTTCTTGTTGCAGAGTTTCGAGTTGCAGAGTTTCAAGTTGTGGAGTTTCTAGTTGCGGAGTCTCTAGTTGTGGAGTTTCTAGTTGCGGAGTTTCTAGCTGTGGAGTTTCTAGTTGCGGAGTCTCTAGTTGTGCAGTCTCTAGTTGTGGAGTTTCTAGTTGCGGAGTTTCTAGCTGTGGAGTTTCTAGTTCTGGAGACTCTAGTTGTGGAGTTTCTAGTTGTGGAGTTTCTAGTTGCGGAATCGGTCGTTGCGGAGTCTCAAGTGGTGGAGTGTCTAGTCGTGGAGATTCTAGTTGCGGAGTTTTCTTTTTGTGGAGTCTCCAGTTGTGGAATTTCAAGTTGAAGAGTTTCTAGTTGCGGAGTTTCTGGTTGCAGAGTGTCTGGTGGTGGAGTTTCTAGCTGCGAAGTTTTCCAGTTGTGGAGTCTCTAGTTGTGGAGTTTCTAGTTGTGGAGTTTCTAGTTGTGGAATTGCTAGTTGCAGAGTTTCTAGTTGCGGAGACTTTCGTTGCGGAGTCTCAAGTTGTAGAGTGTCTAGTCGTGGAGTTTCTAGTTGTTGAGTTTCTAGTGGCCGAGTTTCTAGTTGCGAAGTCTCAAGTTGTGCAGTCTCTAGTTGTGGAGTTTCTAGTTGTGGAGTTTCAAGTTGTGGAGTTTCTTGTTGTAGAGTTTCTAGTTTTGAAGTTTCTAGTTGTGGATTTTCTAGTTGCGGAGTTTCTAGTAGCGGAGTTTCAAGTTGTGTAGTTTTAGTTGGCGAGTTTCTACTTAAGTTTATATTTGTGGATTTTCTTGTTGCAGAGTTTCGAGTTGCAGAGTTTCAAGTTGTGGAGTTTCTAGTTGCGGAGTCTCTAGTTGTGGAGTTTCTAGTTGCGGAGTTTCTAGCTGTTGAGTTTCTAGTTGCGGAGTCTCTAGTTGTGCAGTCTCTAGTTGTGGAGTTTCTAGTTGCGGAATTTCTAGTTGTGGAGTTTCTAGTTGTGGAGACTCTAGTTGTGGAGTTTCTAGTTGCGGAGTTTCTAGCTTTTGAGTTTCTAGTTGGAAGTTTCTAGTTGCGGAGTTTCTAGTTGCGGAATCTGACGTTGCGGAGCCTCAAGTTGAGGAGTGTCTAATCGTGGAGTTTCTAGTTGAGGAGTTTTCTTTTTGTGGAGTCTCCAGTTGTGGAATTTCTAGTTGTAGAGTTTCTAGTTGAGGAGTTTCTAGTTGCGGAGTGTCTGGTGGTGGAGTTTCTAGTTCTGGAGTTTCTATTTGTGGAGTCTGTAGTTGTGGAATTTGTAGTTGTGGAGTATCTGGTTGTGGTGTTTCAAGTTGTGGAGTTTCTATTTGTGGAGTTTCTAGTTGTGGAGTTTCTAGTTGTTGAGTTTCTAGTTGCCGAGTTTCTAGTTGCAAAGTCTCAAGTTGTTGAGTTTCTAGTTGTGGAGTTTCTCGTTGTGGAGTTTCTAGTTGCGGAGTTTCTAGTTGCGGAGTTTCTAGCTGTGGAGTTTCTAGTTGCACAGTCTCTAGTTGGCAGTCTCTAGTTGTGGAGTTTCTAGTTGTGGAGTTTCTAGCGGTGGAATTTCTACTTGCGTAGTTTCTAGTTGCAGAGTTTCTAGTTGCGGAGCCTGTCGTTGCGGAGTCTCAAGTTGTGGAGTGTCTAGTCGTGGAGTTTCTAGTTGCGAAGTTTTCTAGTTGTGGAGTCTCTAGTTGTGCAGTTTCTAGTTGTGGAGTTTCTAGTTGTGGAATTGCTAGTTGCAGAGTTTCTAGTTGCGGAGACTTTCGTAGCGGAGTCTCAAGTTGTAGAGTGTCTAGTCGTGGAATTTCTAGTTGCGGAGTTTTCTAGTTGTGGAGTCTCTAGTTGTGGAGTTTCTAGTTGTGGAGTTTCTTGTTGCGGAGTTTCTAGTTGCAGAGTTTCTAGTTGCGGACGTTCTAGCTGTGGAGTTTCTAATTGCAGAGTTTCTAGTTGCATAGTTTCTAGTTGTAGAGTTTCTAGTTGTAGAGTTTTTAGTTGCGGAGTTTCTAGTTGTGAAGATTCTAGTGTTGAGCTTCTAGTTGTGGAGTTTATAGTTGTGGAGTTTTTAGTTGCAGAGTTTCTAGTTGTGGAGTCTCTAATTGTTGAGTCTCTTGTTGTGGAATTTCTAGTTGTGGAGTTTCTAGTTGTGGAGTTTCTAGTTGCGGAGTTTCTGGTGTTGGAGTTTCTAGTTGTGGAGTTTGTAGTTGTGGAGTCTGTAGTTGTGAAGTTTCTAGTTGTGGAGTTCCTAGTTATAGAGTCTCAAGTTGTGGAGTTTCTAGTTGCGGAGTTTCTAGTTGCAGAGTTTTCTAGTTGTGGAGTCTCTAGTTGTGGAGTTTCTAGTTGCGAAGTGTCTAGTTATGGAGTGTCTAGTTGTAAAGTTTCTAGTCGTGGAGTTTCTAGTTGCGGAGTTTCTAGTTGTGGAGTCACTAGTTGTGGAGTTTCTAGTTGTGGAGTTTCTTGTTGCGGAGTTTTTAGTTGCAGAGTTTCTAGTTGCGGACGTTCTAGCTGTGGAGTTTCTAGTGGCAGAGTTTCTAGTTGCATAGTTTCTGGTTGTAGAGTTTCTAGTTGTGGAGTTTTAGTTGCGGAGTTTCTAGTTGTGAAGATTTTAGTTGTGCAGTTTCTAGTTGTGGAGTTTCTAGTTGTGGAGTTTTTAGTTGCAGAGTTTCTAGTTGTGGAGTCTCTAATTGTTGAGTTTCTGGTTGTGGAGTTTCTAGTTGTGGAGTTTGTAGTTGTAGAGTCTGTAGTTGTGGAGTTTCTAGTTGTGGAGTTCCTAGTTATGGAGTCTCGAGTTGTGGAGTTTCTAGTTGCGGAGTTTCTAATTGTGGAGTTTCTGGTTGTGGAATTTGTAGTTGTGGAGTATCTAGTTGCGGTGTTTGAAGTTGTGGAGTTTGTAGTTGGAGTTTCTAGGTGTGGAGTTTCTAGTTGTTGAGTTTCTAGTTGTGGAGTTTCAAGTTGTAGAGTTTCTAGTTTTGAAGTTTCTAGTTGTGGATTTTCTAGTTGCCGAGTTTCTAGTCGCGGAGTTTCAAGTTGTGTAGTTTCTGGTTGGGGAGTTTCTACTTAAGTTTATAGTTGTGGATTTTCTTGTTGCAGAGTTTCGAGTTGCAGAGTTTCAAGTTGTGGAGTTTCTAGTTGCGGAGTCTCTAGTTGTGGAGTTTCTAGTTGCGGAGTTTCTAGCTGTGGAGTTTCTAGTTGCGGAGTCTCTAGTTGTGCAGTCTCTAGTTGTGGAGTTTCTAGTTGCGGAGTTTCTAGCTGTGGAGTTTCTAGTTCTGGAGACTCTAGTTGTGGAGTTTCTAGTTGTGGAGTTTCTAGCTTTTTAGTTTCAAGTTGGAAGTTTCTAGTTGCGGAGTTTCTAGTTGCGGAATCGGTCGTTGCGGAGTCTCAAGTGGTGGAGTGTCTAGTCGTGGAGATTCTAGTTGCGGAGTTTTCTTTTTGTGGAGTCTCCAGTTGTGGAATTTCTAGTTGTAGAGTTTCTAGTTGCGGAGTTTCTGGTTGCGGAGTGTCTGGTGGTGGAGTTTCTAGTTGCGAAGTTTTCCAGTTGTGGAGTCTCTAGTTGTGGAGTTTCTAGTTGTGGAGTTTCTAGTTGTGGAATTGCTAGTTGCAGAGTTTCTAGTTGCGGAGACTTTCGTTGCGGAGTCTCAAGTTGTAGAGTTTCTAGTCGTGGAGTTTCTAGTTGTTGAGTTTCTAGTGGCCGAGTTTCTAGTTGCGAAGTCTCAAGTTGTGCAGTCTCTAGTTGTGGAGTTTCTAGTTGTGGAGTTTCAAGTTGTGGAGTTTCTTGTTGTAGAGTTTCTAGTTTTGAAGTTTCTAGTTGTGGATTTTCTAGTTGCGGAGTTTCTAGTAGCGGAGTTTCAAGTTGTGTAGTTTTAGTTGGCGAGTTTCTACTTAAGTTTATAGTTGTGGATTTTCTTGTTGCAGAGTTTCGTGTTGCAGAGTTTCAAGTTGTGGAGTTTCTAGTTGCGGAGTCTCTAGTTGTGGAGTTTCTAGTTGCGGAGTTTCTAGCTGTTGAGTTTCTAGTTGCGGAGTCTCTAGTTGTGCAGTCTCTAGTTGTGGAGTTTCTAGTTGCGGAATTTCTAGTTGTGGAGTTTCTAGTTGTGGAGACTCTAGTTGTGGAGTTTCTAGTTGCGGAGTTTCTAGCTTTTGAGTTTCTAGTTGGAAGTTTCTAGTTGCGGAGTTTCTAGTTGCGGAATCTGTCGTTGCGGAGCCTCAAGTTGAGGAGTGTCTAATCGTGGAGTTTCTAGTTGAGGAGTTTTCTTTTTGTGGAGTCACCAGTTGTGGAATTTCTAGTTGTAGAGTTTCTAGTTGAGGAGTTTCTAGTTGCGGAGTGTCTGGTGGTGGAGTTTCTAGTTCTGGAGTTTCTATTTGTGGAGTCTGTAGTTGTGGAATTTGTAGTTGTGGAGTATCTGGTTGTGGTGTTTCAAGTTGTGGAGTTTCTATTTGTGGAGTTTCTAGTTGTGGAGTTTCTAGTTGTTGAGTTTCTAGTTGCCGAGTTTCTAGTTGCAAAGTCTCAAGTTGTGGAGTTTCTAGTTGTGGAGTTTCTAGTTGTGGAGTTTCTAGTTGCGGAGTTTCTAGTTGCGGAGTTTCTAGCTGTGGAGTTTCTAGTTGCACAGTCTCTAGTTGGCAGTCTCTAGTTGTGGAGTTTCTAGTTGTGGAGTTTCTAGCGGTGGAGTTTCTACTTGCGTAGTTTCTAGTTGCAGAGTTTCTAGTTGCGGAGCCTGTCGTTGCGGAGTCTCAAGTTGTGGAGTGTCTAGTCGTGGAGTTTCTAGTTGCGAAGTTTTCTAGTTGTGGAGTCTCTAGTTGTGGAGTTTCTAGTTGTGGAGTTTCTAGTTGTGGAATTGCTAGTTGCAGAGTTTCTAGTTGCGGAGACTTTCGTAGCGGAGTCTCAAGTTGTAGAGTGTCTAGTCGTGGAATTTCTAGTTGCGGAGTTTTCTAGTTGTGGAGTCTCTAGTTGTGGAGTTTCTAGTTGTGGAGTTTCTTGTTGCGGAGTTTCTAGTTGCAGAGTTTCTAGTTGCGGACGTTCTAGCTGTGGAGTTTCTAATTGCAGAGTTTCTAGTTGCATAGTTTCTAGTTGTAGAGTTTCTAGTTGTGGAGTTTTTAGTTGCGGAGTTTCTAGTTGTGAAGATTTTAGTGTGGAGCTTCTAGTTGTGGAGTTTATAGTTGTGGAATTTTTAGTTGCAGAGTTTCTAGTTGTGGAGTCTCTAATTGTTGAGTCTCTTGTTGTGGAATTTCTAGTTGTGGAGTTTCTAGTTGTGGAGTTTCTAGTTGCGGAGTTTCTGGTGTTGGAGTTTCTAGTTGTGGAGTTTGTAGTTGTGGAGTCTGTAGTTGTGGAGTTTCTAGTTGTGGAGTTCCTAGTTATAGAGTCTCAAGTTGTGGAGTTTCTAGTGGCGGAGTTTCTAGTTGCAGAGTTTTCTAGTTGTGGAGTCTCTAGTTGTGGAGTTTCTAGTTGCGAAGTGTCTAGTTATGGAGTGTCTAGTTGTAAAGTTTCTAGTCGTGGAGTTTCTAGTTGCGGAGTTTCTAGTTGTGGAGTCACTAGTTGTGGAGTTTCTAGTTGTGGAGTTTCTTGTTGCGGAGTTTTTAGTTGCAGAGTTTCTAGTTGCGGACGTTCTAGCTGTGGAGTTTCTAGTGGCAGAGTTTCTAGTTGCATAGTTTCTGGTTGTAGAGTTTATAGTTGTGGAGTTTTAGTTGCAGAGTTTCTAGTTGTGAAGATTTTAGTTGTGGAGTTTCTAGTTGTGGAGTTTCTAGTTGTGGAGTTTTTAGTTGCAGAGTTTCTAGTTGTGGAGTCTCTAATTGTTGAGTTTCTGGTTGTGGAGTTTCTAGTTGTGGAGTTTGTAGTTGTAGAGTCTGTAGTTGTGGAGTTTCTAGTTGTGGAGTTCCTAGTTATGGAGTCTCGAGTTTTGGAGTTTCTAGTTGCGGAGTTTCTAATTGTGGAGTTTCTAGTTGTGGAGTATCTAGTTGCGGTGTTTGAAGTTGTGGAGTTTGTAGTTGGAGTTTCTAGGTGTGGAGTTTCTAGTTGTTGAGTTTCTAGTTGTGGAGTTTCAAGTTGTAGAGTTTCTAGTTTTGAAGTTTCTAGTTGTGGATTTTCTAGTTGCGGAGTTTCTAGTTGCGGAGTTTCAAGTTTTGTAGTTTCTAGTTGGGGAGTTTCTACTTAAGTTTATAGTTGTGGATTTTTTTGTTGCTGAGTTTCGAGTTGCAGAGTTTCAAGTTGTGGAGTTTCTAGTTGCGGAGTTTCGAGTTGCAGAGTTTTCTAGTTGTTGAGTCTCTAGTTGTGGAGTTTCTAGTTGCGAAGTGTCTAGTTATGGAGTTTCTAGTTGTAAAGTTTCTAGTTGAGGAATTTCTAGTTGCAAGTTTCTAGCTGTGGAGTTTCTAGATGCGGAGTTTCAATTTGCAGAGTTTCTACTTGCGGAGCCTGTCATTGCGGAGTCTCAAGTTGTGGATTGTCTAGTCGTGGAGTTTCTAGTTGCGGAGTGTTCTAGTTGTGGAGTCTCTAGTTGTGGAGTTTCTAGTTGTGGAGTTTCTTGTTGCGGAGTTTTCAGTTGCAGAGTTTCTAGTTGCGGACGTTCTAGCTGTGGAGTTTCTAATTGCAGAGTTTCTAGTTGCATATTTTCTAGTTGTAAAGTTTCTAGTTGTGCAGTTTTTAGTGGCGGAGTTTCTAGTTGTGAAGATTCTAGTGTTGAGCTTCTAGTTGTGGAGTTTCTAGTTGTGGAAGGGCAAGAGTGGGGGCTAGTTGGTTGAACATTGTTGAGACTCACACCGCGCTGGAATTAAACACACAAATAAAAGACACACTGAAGCACAGGTAGGACACACACGAGCGCGAAAGTTGTGGAGTTTCTAGTTGTGGAGTTTCTAGTTGTGGAATTGCTAGTTGCAGAGTTTCTAGTTGCGGAGACTTTCGTAGCGGAGTCTCAAGTTGTAGAGTGTCTAGTCGTGGAATTTCTAGTTGCGGAGTTTTCTAGTTGTGGAGTCTCTAGTTGCGGAGTTTCTAGTTGCAGAGTTTTCTAGTTGTGGAGTCTCTAGTTGTGGAGTTTCTAGTTGCGAAGTGTCTAGTTATGGAGTGTCTAGTTGTAAAGTTTCTAGTCGTGGAGTTTCTAGTTGCGGAGTTTCTAGTTGTGGAGTCACTAGTTGTGGAGTTTCTAGTTGTGGAGTTTCTTGTTGCGGAGTTTTTAGTTTCAGAGTTTCTAGTTGCGGACGTTCTAGCTGTGGAGTTTCTAAAGGCAGAGTTTCTAGTTGCATAGTTTCTGGTTGTAGAGTTTCTAGTTGTGGAGTTTTAGTTGCGGAGTTTCTAGTTGTGAAGATTTTAGTTGTGGAGTTTCTAGTTGTGGAGTTTCTAGTTGTGGAGTTTTTAGTTGCAGAGTTTCTAGTTGTGGAGTCTCTAATTGTTGAGTTTCTGGTTGTGGAGTTTCTAGTTGTGGAGTTTGTAGTTGTAGAGTCTGTAGTTGTGGAGTTTCTAGTTGTGGAGTTCCTAGTTATGGAGTCTCGAGTTGTGGAGTTTCTAGTTGCGGAGTTTCTAATTGTGGAGTTTTTAGTTGTGGAATTTGTAGTTGTGGAATATCTAGTTGCGGTGTTTGAAGTTGTGGAGTTTGTAGTTGGAGTTTCTAGGTGTGGAGTTTCTAGTTGTTGAGTTTCTAGTTGTGGAGTTTCAAGTTGTGTAGTTTCTGGTTGGGGAGTTTCTACTTAAGTTTATAGTTGTGGATTTTCTTGTTGCAGAGTTTCGAGTTGCAGAGTTTCAAGTTGTGGAGTTTCTAGTTGCGGAGTCTCTAGTTGTGGAGTTTCTAGTTCTGGAGACTCTAGTTGTGGAGTTTCTAGTTGTGGAGTTTCTAGCTTTTTAGTTTCAAGTTGGAAGTTTCTAGTTGCGGAGTTTCTAGTTGCGGAATCGGTCGTTGCGGAGTCTCAAGTGGTGGAGTGTCTAGTCGTGGAGATTCTAGTTGCGGAGTTTTCTTTTTGTGGAGTCTCCAGTTGTGTAATTTCTAGTTGTAGAGTTTCTAGTTGCGGAGTTTCTGGTTGCGGAGTGTCTGGTGGTGGAGTTTCTAGTTGCGAAGTTTTCCAGTTGTGGAGTCTCTAGTTGTGGAGTTTCTAGTTGTGGAGTTTCTAGTTGTGGAATTGCTAGTTGCAGAGTTTCTAGTTGCGGACGTTCTAGCTGTGGAGTCTCTAGTGGCAGAGTTTCTAGTTGCATAGTTTCTGGTTGTAGAGTTTATAGTTGTGGAGTTTTAGTTGCAGAGTTTCTAGTTGTGAAGATTTTAGTTGTGGAGTTTCTAGTTGTGGAGTTTCTAGTTGTGGAGTTTTTAGTTGCAGAGTTTCTAGTTGTGGAGTCTCTAATTGTTGAGTTTCTGGTTGTGGAGTTTCTAGTTGTGGAGTTTGTAGTTGTAGAGTCTGTAGTTGTGGAGTTTCTAGTTGTGGAGTTCCTAGTTATGGAGTCTCGAGTTTTGGAGTTTCTAGTTGCGGAGTTTCTAATTGTGGAGTTTCTAGTTGTGGAGTATCTAGTTGCGGTGTTTGAAGTTGTGGAGTTTGTAGTTGGAGTTTCTAGGTGTGGAGTTTCTAGTTGTTGAGTTTCTAGTTATGGAGTTTCAAGTTGTAGAGTTTCTAGTTTTGAAGTTTCTAGTTGTGGATTTTCTAGTTGCGGAGTTTCTAGTTGCGGAGTTTCAAGTTGTGTAGTTTCTAGTTGGGGAGTTTCTACTTAAGTTTATAGTTGTGGATTTTTTTGTTGCAGAGTTTCGAGTTGCCGAGTTTCAAGTTGTGGAGTTTCTAGTTGCGGAGTCTCTAGTTGTGGAGTTTCTAGTTGCGGAGTTTCTAGCTGTGGAGTTTCTAGTTGCGGAGTCTCTAGTTGTGCAGTCTCTAGTTGTGGAGTTTCTAGTAGCGGAGTTTCTAGTTGTGGAGTTTCTAGTTCTGGAGACTCTAGTTGTGGAGTTTCTAGTTGTGGAGTTTCTAGTTGCGGAATCTGTCGTTGCGGAGTCTCAAGTTGTGGAGTGTCTAATCGTGGAGTTTCTAGTTGCGGAGTTTTCTTTTTGTGGAGTCTCCAGTTGTGGAATTTCTAGTTGTAGAGTTTCTAGTTGCGGAGTTTCTGGTTGCAAAGTGTCTGGTGGTGGAGTTTCTAGTTGCGAAGTTTTCCAGTTGTGGAGTCTCTATTTGTGGAGTTTCTAGTTGTGGAGTTTCTAGTTGTGGAATTGCTAGTTGCAGAGTTTCTAGTTGCGGAGACTTTCGTTGCGGAGTCTCAAGTTGTAGAGTGTCTAGTCGTGGAGTTTCGAGTTGCAGAGTTTTCTAGTTGTGGAGTCTCTAGTTGTGGAGTTTCTAGTTGCGAAGTGTCTAGTTATGGAGTTTCTAGTTGTAAAGTTTCTCGTTGAGGAATTTGTAGTTGCAAGTTTCTAGCTGTGGAGTTTCTAGATGCGGAGTTTCAATTTGCAGAGTTTCTACTTGCGGAGCCTGTCATTGCGGAGTCTCAAGTTGTGGATTGTCTAGTCGTGGAGTTTCTAGTTGCGGAGTGTTCTAGTTGTGGAGTCTCTAGTTGTGGAGTTTCTAGTTGTGGAGTTTCTTGTTGCGGAGTTTTCAGTTGCAGAGTTTCTAGTTGCGGACGTTCTAGCTGTGGAGTTTCTAATTGCAGAGTTTCTAGTTGCATATTTTCTAGTTGTAGAGTTTCTAGTTGTGCAGTTTTTAGTGGCGGAGTTTCTAGTTCTGAAGATTCTAGTGTTGAGCTTCTAGTTGTGGAGTTTCTAGTTGTGGAGTTTTTAGTTGCAGAGTTTCTAGTTGTGGAGTCTCTAATTGTTGAGTCTCTGGTTGTGGAATTTCTAGTTGTGGAGTTTGTAGTTGTGGAGTCTGTAGTTGTGGAGTTTCTAGTTGTGGAGTTCCTAGTTATAGAGTCTCAAGTTGTGGAGTTTCTAGTTGCGGAGTTTCTAGTTGCGGAGTTTCTGAATGTGGAGTTTCTAGTTGTGGAATTTGTGGTTGTGGAGTATCTAATTGCGGTGTTTGAAGTTGTGGAGTTTGTAGTTAGAGTTTCTAGTTGTGGAGTTTCTAGTTGTTGAGTTTCTAGTTGCCGAGTTTCTAGTTGCAAAGTCTCAAGTTGTGGAGTTTCTAGTTGTGGAGTTTCTCGTTGTGGAGTTTCTAGTTGCGGAGTTTCTAGTTGCGGAGTTTCTAGCTGTGGAGTTTCTAGTTGCACAGTCTCTAGTTGGCAGTCTCTAGTTGTGGAGTTTCTAGTTGTGGAGTTTCTAGCGGTGGAGTTTCTACTTCCGTAGTTTCTAGTTGCAGAGTTTCTAGTTGCGGAGCCTGTCGTTGCGGAGTCTCAAGTTGTGGAGTGTCTAGTCGTGGAGTTTCTAGTTGCGAAGTTTTCTAGTTGTGGAGTCTCTAGTTGTGGAGTTTCTAGTTGTGGAGTTTCTAGTTGTGGAATTGCTAGTTGCAGAGTTTCTAGTTGCGGAGACTTTCGTAGCGGAGTCTCAAGTTGTAGAGTGTCTAGTCGTGGAATTTCTAGTTGCGGAGTTTTCTAGTTGTGGAGTCTCTAGTTGTGGAGTTTCTAGTTGTGGAGTTTCTTGTTGCGGAGTTTCTAGTTGCAGAGTTTCTAGTTGCGGACGTTCTAGCTGTGGAGTTTCTAATTGCAGAGTTTCTAGTTGCATAGTTTCTAGTTGTAGAGTTTCTAGTTGTGGAGTTTTTAGTTGCGGAGTTTCTAGTTGTGAAGATTCTAGTGTTGAGCTTCTAGTTGTGGAGTTTATAGTTGTGGAGTTTTTAGTTGCAGAGTTTCTAGTTGTGGAGTCTCTAATTGTTGAGTCTCTTGTTGTGGAATTTCTAGTTGTGGAGTTTCTAGTTGTGGAGTTTGTAGTTGTGGAGTCTGTAGTTGTGGAGTTTCTAGTTGTGGAGTTCCTAGTTATAGAGTCTCAAGTTGTGGAGTTTCTAGTTGCGGAGTTTCTAGTTGCAGAGTTTTCTAGTTGTGGAGTCTCTAGTTGTGGAGTTTCTAGTTGCGAAGTGTCTAGTTATGGAGTGTCTAGTTGTAAAGTTTCTAGTCGTGGAGTTTCTAGTTGCGGAGTTTCTAGTTGTGGAGTCACTAGTTGTGGAGTTTCTAGTTGTGGAGTTTCTTGTTGCGGAGTTTTTAGTTGCAGAGTTTCTAGTTGCGGACGTTCTAGCTGTGGAGTTTCCAGTGGCAGAGTTTCTAGTTGCATAGTTTCTGGCTGTAGAGTTTCTAGTTGTGGAGTTTTAGTTGCGGAGTTTCTAGTTGTGAAGATTTTAGTTGTGGAGTTTCTAGTTGTGGAGTTTCTGGTTGTGGAGTTTTTAGTTCCAGAGTTTCTAGTTGTGGAGTCTCTAATTGTTGAGTTTCTGGTTGTGGAGTTTCTAGTTGTGGAGTTTGTAGTTGTAGAGTCTGTAGTTGTGGAGTTTCTAGTTGTGGAGTTCCTAGTTATGGAGTCTCGAGTTGTGGAGTTTCTAGTTGCGGAGTTTCTAATTGTGGAGTTTTTAGTTGTGGAATTTGTAGTTGTGGAGTATCTAGTTGCGGTGTTTGAAGTTGTGGAGTTTGTAGTTGGAGTTTCTAGGTGTGGAGTTTCTAGTTGTTGAGTTTCTAGTTGTGGAGTTTCAAGTTGTGTAGTTTCTGGTTGGGGAGTTTCTACTTAAGTTTATAGTTGTGGATTTTCTTGTTGCAGAGTTTCGAGTTGCAGAGTTTCAAGTTGTGGAGTTTCTAGTTGCGGAGTCTCTAGTTGTGGAGTTTCTAGTTGCGGAGTTTCTAGCTGTGGAGTTTCTAGTTGCGGAGTCTCTAGTTGTGCAGTCTCTAGTTGTGGAGTTTCTAGTTGCGGAGTTTCTAGCTGTGGAGTTTCTAGTTCTGGAGACTCTAGTTGTGGAGTTTCTAGTTGTGGAGTTTCTAGCTTTTTAGTTTCAAGTTGGAAGTTTCTAGTTGCGGAGTTTCTAGTTGCGGAATCGGTCGTTGCGGAGTCTCAAGTGGTGGAGTGTCTAGTCGTGGAGATTCTAGTTGCGGAGTTTTCTTTTTGTGGAGTCTCCAGTTGTGTAATTTCTAGTTGTAGAGTTTCTAGTTGCGGAGTTTCTGGTTGCGGAGTGTCTGGTGGTGGAGTTTCTAGTTGCGAAGTTTTCCAGTTGTGGAGTCTCTAGTTGTGGAGTTTCTAGTTGTGGAGTTTCTAGTTGTGGAATTGCTAGTTGCAGAGTTTCTAGTTGCGGAGACTTTCGTTGCGGAGTCTCAAGTTGTAGAGTGTCTAGTCGTGGAGTTTCTAGTTGTTGAGTTTCTAGTGGCCGAGTTTCTAGTTGCGAAGTCTCAAGTTGTGCAGTCTCTAGTTGTGGAGTTTCTAGTTGTGGAGTTTCAAGTTGTGGAGTTTCTTGTTGTAGAGTTTCTAGTTTTGAAGTTTCTAGTTGTGGATTTTCTAGTTGCGGAGTTTCTAGTAGCGGAGTTTCAAGTTGTGTAGTTTTAGTTGGCGACTTTCTACTTAAGTTTATAGTTGTGGATTTTCTTGTTGCAGAGTTTCGAGTTGCAGAGTTTCAAGTTGTGGAGTTTCTAGTTGCGGAGTCTCTAGTTGTGCAGTCTCTAGTTGTGGAGTTTCTAGTTGCGGAATTTCTAGTTGTGGAGTTTCTAGTTGTGGAGACTCTAGTTGTGGAGTTTCTAGTTGCGGAGTTTCTAGCTTTTGAGTTTCTAGTTGGAAGTTTCTAGTTGCGGAGTTTCTAGTTGCGGAATCTGTCGTTGCGGAGCCTCAAGTTGAGGAGTGTCTAATCGTGGAGTTTCTAGTTGAGGAGTTTTCTTTTTGTGGAGTCACCAGTTGTGGAATTTCTAGTTGTAGAGTTTCTAGTTGAGGAGTTTCTAGTTGCGGAGTGTCTGGTGGTGGAGTTTCTAGTTCTGGAGTTTCTATTTGTGGAGTCTGTAGTTGTGGAATTTGTAGTTGTGGAGTATCTGGTTGTGGTGTTTCAAGTTGTGGAGTTTCTATTTGTGGAGTTTCTAGTTGTGGAGTTTCTAGTTGTTGAGTTTCTAGTTGCCGAGTTTCTAGTTGCAAAGTCTCAAGTTGTGGAGTTTCTAGTTGTGGGGTTTCTAGTTGTGGAGTTTCTAGTTGCGGAGTTTCTAGTTGCGGAGTTTCTAGCTGTGGAGTTTCTAGTTGCACAGTCTCTAGTTGGCAGTCTCTAGTTGTGGAGTTTCTAGTTGTGGAGTTTCTAGCGGTGGAGTTTCTACTTGCGTAGTTTCTAGTTGCAGAGTTTCTAGTTGCGGAGCCTGTCGTTGCGGAGTCTCAAGTTGTGGAGTGTCTAGTCGTGGAGTTTCTAGTTGCGAAGTTTTCTAGTTGTGGAGTCTCTAGTTGTGGAGTTTCTAGTTGTGGAGTTTCTAGTTGTGGAATTGCTAGTTGCAGAGTTTCTAGTTGCGGAGACTTTCGTAGCGGAGTCTCAAGTTGTAGAGTGTCTAGTCGTGGAATTTCTAGTTGCGGAGTTTTCTAGTTGTGGGGGGTCTCTAGTTGTGGAGTTTCTAGTTGTGGAGTTTCTTGTTGCGGAGTTTCTAGTTGCAGAGTTTCTAGTTGCGGACGTTCTAGCTGTGGAGTTTCTAATTGCAGAGTTTCTAGTTGCATAGTTTCTAGTTGTAGAGTTTCTAGTTGTGGAGTTTTTAGTTGCGGAGTTTCTAGTTGTGAAGATTCTAGTGTTGAGCTTCTAGTTGTGGAGTTTATAGTTGTGGAGTTTTTAGTTGCAGAGTTTCTAGTTGTGGAGTCTCTAATTGTTGAGTCTCTTGTTGTGGAATTTCCAGTTGTGGAGTTTCTAGTTGTGGAGTTTCTAGTTGCGGAGTTTCTGGTGTTGGAGTTTCTAGTTGTGGAGTTTGTAGTTGTGGAGTCTGTAGTTGTGGAGTTTCTAGTTGTGGAGTTCCTAGTTATAGAGTCTCAAGTTGTGGAGTTTCTAGTTGCGGAGTTTCTAGTTGCAGAGTTTTCTAGTTGTGGAGTCTCTAGTTGTGGAGTTTCTAGTTGCGAAGTGTCTAGTTATGGAGTGTCTAGTTGTAAAGTTTCTAGTCGTGGAGTTTCTAGTTGCGGAGTTTCTAGTTTTGGAGTCACTAGTTGTGGAGTTTCTAGTTGTGGAGTTTCTTGTTGCGGAGTTTTTAGTTGCAGAGTTTCTAGTTGCGGACGTTCTAGCTGTGGAGTTTCTAGTGGCAGAGTTTCTAGTTGCATAGTTTCTGGTTGTAGAGTTTCTAGTTGTGGAGTTTTAGTTGCGGAGTTTCTAGTTGTGAAGATTTTAGTTGTGGAGTTTCTAGTTGTGGAGTTTCTAGTTGTGGAGTTTTTAGTTGCAGAGTTTCTAGTTGTGGAGTCTCTAATTGTTGAGTTTCTGGTTGTGGAGTTTCTAGTTGTGGAGTTTGTAGTTGTAGAGTCTGTAGTTGTGGAGTTTCTAGTTGTGGAGTTCCTAGTTATGGAGTCTCGAGTTGTGGAGTTTCTAGTTGCGGAGTTTCTAATTGTGGAGTTTCTAGTTGTGGAGTATCTAGTTGCGGTGTTTGAAGTTGTGGAGTTTGTAGTTGGAGTTTCTAGGTGTGGAGTTTCTAGTTGTTGAGTTTCTAGTTGTGGAGTTTCAAGTTGTAGAGTTTCTAGTTTTGAAGTTTCTAGTTGTGGTTTTTCTAGTTGCGGAGTTTCTAGTTGCGGAGTTACAAGTTGTGTAGTTTCTAGTTGGGGAGTTTCTACTTAAGTTTATAGTTGTGGATTTTCTTGTTGCAGAGTTTCGAGTTGCAGAGTTTCAAGTTGTGGAGTTTCTAGTTGCGGAGTCTCTATTTGTGGAGTTTCTAGTTGCGGAGTTTCTAGCTGTGGAGTTTCTAGTTGCGGAGTCTCTAGTTGTGCAGTCTCTAGTTGTGGAGTTTCTAGTAGCGGAGTTTCTAGTTGTGGAGTTTCTAGTTCTGGAGACTCTAGTTGTGGAGTTTCTAGTTGTGGAGTTTCTACTTGCGGAATCTGTCGTTGCGGAGTCTAAAGTTGTGGAGTGTCTAATCGTGGAGTTTCTAGTTGCGGAGTTTTCTTTTTGCGGAGTCTCCAGTTGTGGAATTTCTAGTTGTAGAGTTTCTAGCTGCGGAGTTTCTGGTTGCGGAGTGTCTGGTGGTGGAGTTTCTAGTTGCGAAGTTTTCCAGTTGTGGAGTCTCTATTTGTGGAGTTTCTAGTTGTGGAGTTTCTAGTTGTGGAATTGCTAGTTGCAGAGTTTCTAGTTGCGGAGACTTTCGTTGCGGAGTCTCAAGTTGTAGAGTGTCTAGTCGTGGAGTTTCGAGTTGCAGAGTTTTCTTGTTGTAGAGTCTCTAGTTGTGGAGTTTCTAGTTGCGAAGTGTCTAGTTATGGAGTTTCTAGTTGTAAAGTTTCTAGTTGAGGAATTTCTAGTTGCAAGTTTCTAGCTGTGGAGTTTCTAGATGCGGAGTTTCAATTTGCAGAGTTTCTAGTTGCGGAGCCTGTCATTGCGGAGTCTCAAGTTGTGGATTGTCTAGTCGTGGAGTTTCTAGTTGCGGAGTGTTCTAGTTGTGGAGTCTCTAGTTGTGGAGTTTCTAGTTGTGGAGTTTCTTGTTGCGGAGTTTTCAGTTGCAGAGTTTCTAGTTGCGGACGTTCTAGCTGTGGAGTTTCTAATTGCAGAGTTTCTAGTTGCATATTTTCTAGTTGTAGAGTTTCTAGTTGTGCAGTTTTTAGTGGCGGAGTTTCTAGTTGTGAAGATTCTAGTGTTGAGCTTCTAGTTGTGGAGTTTCTAGTTGTGGAGTTTTTAGTTGCAGAGTTTCTAGTTGTGGAGTCTCTAATTGTTGAGTCTCTGGTTGTGGAATTTCTAGTTGTGGAGTTTGTAGTTGTGGAGTCTGTAGTTGTGGAGTTTCTAGCTGTGGATTTCCTAGTTATAGAGTCTCAAGTTGTGGAGTTTCTAGTTACGGAGTTTCTAGTTGCGGAGTTTCTGAATGTGGAGTTTCTAGTTGTGGAATTTGTGGTTGTGGAGTATCTAATTGCGGTGTTTGAAGTTGTGGAGTTTGTAGTTAGAGTTTCTAGTTGTGGAGTTTCTAGTTGTGGAGTTTCAAGTTGTGGAGTTTCTTGCTGTAGAGTTTCTAGTTTTGAAGTTTCTAGTTGTGGATTTTCTAGCGGTGGAGTTTCTACTTCCGTAGTTTCTAGTTGCAGAGTTTCTAGTTGCGGAGCCTGTCGTTGCGGAGTCTCAAGTTGTGGAGTGTCTAGTCGTGGAGTTTCTAGTTGCGAAGTTTTCTAGTTGTGGAGTCTCTAGTTGTGGAGTTTCTAGTTGTGGAGTTTCTAGTTGTGGAATTGCTAGTTGCAGAGTTTCTAGTTGCGGAGACTTTCGTAGCGGAGTCTCAAGTTGTAGAGTGTCTAGTCGTGGAATTTCTAGTTGCGGAGTTTTCTAGTTGTGGAGTCTCTAGTTGTGGAGTTTCTAGTTGTGGAGTTTCTTGTTGCGGAGTTTCTAGTTGCAGAGTTTCTAGTTGCGGACGTTCTAGCTGTGGAGTTTCTAATTGCAGAGTTTCTAGTTGCATAGTTTCTAGTTGTAGAGTTTCTAGTTGTGGAGTTTTTAGTTGCGGAGTTTCTAGTTGTGAAGATTCTAGTGTTGAGCTTCTAGTTGTGGAGTTTATAGTTGTGGAGTTTTTAGTTGCAGAGTTTCTAGTTGTGGAGTCTCTAATTGTTGAGTCTCTTGTGGAATTTCTAGTTGTGGAGTTTCTAGTTGTGGAGTTTCTAGTTGCGGAGTTTCTGGTGTTGGAGTTTCTAGTTGTGGAGTTTGTAGTTGTGGAGTCTGTAGTTGTGGAGTTTCTAGTTGTGGAGTTCCTAGTTATAGAGTCTCAAGTTGTGGAGTTTCTAGTTGCGGAGTTTCTAGTTGCAGAGTTTTCTAGTTGTGGAGTCTCTAGTTGTGGAGTTTCTAGTTGCGAAGTGTCTAGTTATGGAGTGTCTAGTTGTAAAGTTTCTAGTCGTGGAGTTTCTAGTTGCGGAGTTTCTAGTTGTGGAGTTTCTAGTTGTGGAGACTCTTGTTGTGGAGTTTCTAGTTGCGGAGTTTCTAGCTTTTGAGTTTCTAGTTGGAAGTTTCTAGTTGCGGAGTTTCTAGTTGCGGAATCTGTCGTTGCGGAGCCTCAAGTTGAGGAGTGTCTAATCGTGGAGTTTCTAGTTAAGGAGTTTTCTTTTTGTGGAGTCACCAGTTGTGGAATTTCTAGTTGTAGAGTTTCTAGTTGAGGAGTTTCTAGTTGCGGAGTGTCTGGTGGTGGAGTTTCTAGTTCTGGAGTTTCTATTTGTGGAGTCTGTAGTTGTGGAATTTGTAGTTGTGGAGTATCTGGTTGTGGTGTTTCAAGTTGTGGAGTTTCTATTTGTGGAGTTTCTAGTTGTGGAGTTTCTAGTTGTTGAGTTTCCAGTTGCCGAGTTTCTAGTTGCAAAGTCTCAAGTTGTGGAGTTTCTAGTTGTGGAGTTTCTAGTTGTGGAGTTTCTAGTTGCGGAGTTTCTAGTTGCGGAGTTTCTAGCTGTGGAGTTTCTAGTTGCACAGTCTCTAGTTGGCAGTCTCTAGTTGTGGAGTTTCTAGTTGTGGAGTTTCTAGCGGTGGAGTTTCTACTTGCGTAGTTTCTAGTTGCAGAGTTTCTAGTTGCGGAGCCTGTCGTTGCGGAGTCTCAAGTTGTGGAGTGTCTAGTCGTGGAGTTTCTAGTTGCGAAGTTTTCTAGTTGTGGAGTCTCTAGTTGTGGAGTTTCTAGTTGTGGAGTTTCTAGTTGTGGAATTGCTAGTTGCAGAGTTTCTAGTTGCGGAGACTTTCGTAGCGGAGTCTCAAGTTGTAGAGTGTCTAGTCGTGGAATTTCTAGTTGCGGAGTTTTCTAGTTGTGGAGTCTCTAGTTGTGGAGTTTCTAGTTGTGGAGTTTCTTGTTGCGGAGTTTCTAGTTGCAGAGTTTCTAGTTGCGGACGTTCTAGCTGTGGAGTTTCTAATTGCAGAGTTTCTAGTTGCATAGTTTCTAGTTGTAGAGTTTCTAGTTGTGGAGTTTTTAGTTGCGGAGTTTCTAGTTGTGAAGATTCTAGTGTTGAGCTTCTAGTTGTGGAGTTTATAGTTGTGGAGTTTTTAGTTGCAGAGTTTCTAGTTGTGGAGTCTCTAATTGTTGAGTCTCTTGTTGTGGAATTTCCAGTTGTGGAGTTTCTAGTTGTGGAGTTTCTAGTTGCGGAGTTTCTGGTGTTGGAGTTTCTAGTTGTAAAGTTTCTAGTTGAGGAATTTCTAGTTGCAAGTTTCTAGCTGTGGAGTTTCTAGATGCGGAGTTTCAATTTGCAGAGTTTCTAGTTGCGGAGCCTGTCATTGCGGAGTCTCAAGTTGTGGATTGTCTAGTCGTGGAGTTTCTAGTTGCGGAGTGTTCTAGTTGTGGAGTCTCTAGTTGTGGAGTTTCTAGTTGTGGAGTTTCTTGTTGCGGAGTTTTCAGTTGCAGAGTTTCTAGTTGCGGACGTTCTAGCTGTGGAGTTTCTAATTGCAGAGTTTCTAGTTGCATATTTTCTAGTTGTAGAGTTTCTAGTTGTGCAGTTTTTAGTGGCGGAGTTTCTAGTTGTGAAGATTCTAGTGTTGAGCTTCTAGTTGTGGAGTTTCTAGTTGTGGAGTTTTTAGTTGCAGAGTTTCTAGTTGTGGAGTCTCTAATTGTTGAGTCTCTGGTTGTGGAATTTCTAGTTGTGGAGTTTGTAGTTGTGGAGTCTGTAGTTGTGGAGTTTCTAGCTGTGGATTTCCTAGTTATAGAGTCTCAAGTTGTGGAGTTTCTAGTTACGGAGTTTCTAGTTGCGGAGTTTCTGAATGTGGAGTTTCTAGTTGTGGAATTTGTGGTTGTGGAGTATCTAATTGCGGTGTTTGAAGTTGTGGAGTTTGTAGTTAGAGTTTCTAGTTGTGGAGTTTCTAGTTGTGGAGTTTCAAGTTGTGGAGTTTCTTGCTGTAGAGTTTCTAGTTTTGAAGTTTCTAGTTGTGGATTTTCTAGCGGTGGAGTTTCTACTTCCGTAGTTTCTAGTTGCAGAGTTTCTAGTTGCGGAGCCTGTCGTTGCGGAGTCTCAAGTTGTGGAGTGTCTAGTCGTGGAGTTTCTAGTTGCGAAGTTTTCTAGTTGTGGAGTCTCTAGTTGTGGAGTTTCTAGTTGTGGAGTTTCTAGTTGTGGAATTGCTAGTTGCAGAGTTTCTAGTTGCGGAGACTTTCGTAGCGGAGTCTCAAGTTGTAGAGTGTCTAGTCGTGGAATTTCTAGTTGCGGAGTTTTCTAGTTGTGGAGTCTCTAGTTGTGGAGTTTCTAGTTGTGGAGTTTCTTGTTGCGGAGTTTCTAGTTGCAGAGTTTCTAGTTGCGGACGTTCTAGCTGTGGAGTTTCTAATTGCAGAGTTTCTAGTTGCATAGTTTCTAGTTGTAGAGTTTCTAGTTGTGGAGTTTTTAGTTGCGGAGTTTCTAGTTGTGAAGATTCTAGTGTTGAGCTTCTAGTTGTGGAGTTTATAGTTGTGGAGTTTTTAGTTGCAGAGTTTCTAGTTGTGGAGTCTCTAATTGTTGAGTCTCTTGTGGAATTTCTAGTTGTGGAGTTTCTAGTTGTGGAGTTTCTAGTTGCGGAGTTTCTGGTGTTGGAGTTTCTAGTTGTGGAGTTTGTAGTTGTGGAGTCTGTAGTTGTGGAGTTTCTAGTTGTGGAGTTCCTAGTTATAGAGTCTCAAGTTGTGGAGTTTCTAGTTGCGGAGTTTCTAGTTGCAGAGTTTTCTAGTTGTGGAGTCTCTAGTTGTGGAGTTTCTAGTTGCGAAGTGTCTAGTTATGGAGTGTCTAGTTGTAAAGTTTCTAGTCGTGGAGTTTCTAGTTGCGGAGTTTCTAGTTGTGGAGTTTCTAGTTGTGGAGACTCTAGTTGTGGAGTTTCTAGTTGAGGAGTTTCTAGCTTTTGAGTTTCTAGTTGGAAGTTTCTAGTTGCGGAGTTTCTAGTTGCGGAATCTGTCGTTGCGGAGCCTCAAGTTGAGGAGTGTCTAATCGTGGAGTTTCTAGTTAAGGAGTTTTCTTTTTGTGGAGTCACCAGTTTTGGAATTTCTAGTTGTAGAGTTTCTAGTTGAGGAGTTTCTAGTTGCGGAGTGTCTGGTGGTGGAGTTTCTAGTTCTGGAGTTTCTATTTGTGGAGTCTGTAGTTGTGGAATTTGTAGTTGTGGAGTATCTGGTTGTGGTGTTTCAAGTTGTGGAGTTTCTATTTGTGGAGTTTCTAGTTGTGGAGTTTCTAGTTGTTGAGTTTCCAGTTGCCGAGTTTCTAGTTGCAAAGTCTCAAGTTGTGGAGTTTCTAGTTGTGGAGTTTCTAGTTTTGGAGTTTCTAGTTGCGGAGTTTCTAGTTGCGGAGTTTCTAGCTGTGGAGTTTCTAGTTGCACAGTCTCTAGTTGGCAGTCTCTAGTTGTGGAGTTTCTAGTTGTGGAGTTTCTAGCGGTGGAGTTTCTACTTGCGTAGTTTCTAGTTGCAGAGTTTCTAGTTGCGGAGCCTGTCGTTGCGGAGTCTCAAGTTGTGGAGTGTCTAGTCGTGGAGTTTCTAGTTGCGAAGTTTTCTAGTTGTGGAGTCTCTAGTTGTGGAGTTTCTAGTTGTGGAGTTTCTAGTTGTGGAATTGCTAGTTGCAGAGTTTCTAGTTGCGGAGACTTTCGTAGCGGAGTCTCAAGTTGTAGAGTGTCTAGTCGTGGAATTTCTAGTTGCGGAGTTTTCTAGTTGTGGAGTCTCTAGTTGTGGAGTTTCTAGTTGTGGAGTTTCTTGTTGCGGAGTTTCTAGTTGCAGAGTTTCTAGTTGCGGACGTTCTAGCTGTGGAGTTTCTAATTGCAGAGTTTCTAGTTGCATAGTTTCTAGTTGTAGAGTTTCTAGTTGTGGAGTTTTTAGTTGCGGAGTTTCTAGTTGTGAAGATTCTAGTGTTGAGCTTCTAGTTGTGGAGTTTATAGTTGTGGAGTTTTTAGTTGCAGAGTTTCTAGTTGTGGAGTCTCTAATTGTTGAGTCTCTTGTTGTGGAATTTCCAGTTGTGGAGTTTCTAGTTGTGGAGTTTCTAGTTGCGGAGTTTCTGGTGTTGGAGTTTCTAGTTGTAAAGTTTCTAGTTGAGGAATTTCTAGTTGCAAGTTTCTAGCTGTGGAGTTTCTAGATGCGGAGTTTCAATTTGCAGAGTTTCTAGTTGCGGAGCCTGTCATTGCGGAGTCTCAAGTTGTGGATTGTCTAGTCGTGGAGTTTCTAGTTGCGGAGTGTTCTAGTTGTGGAGTCTCTAGTTGTGGAGTTTCTAGTTGTGGAGTTTCTTGTTGCGGAGTTTTCAGTTGCAGAGTTTCTAGTTGCGGACGTTCTAGCTGTGGAGTTTCTAATTGCAGAGTTTCTAGTTGCATATTTTCTAGTTGTAGAGTTTCTAGTTGTGGAGTTTTTAGTGGCGGAGTTTCTAGTTGTGAAGATTCTAGTGTTGAGCTTCTAGTTGTGGAGTTTCTAGTTGTGGAGTTTTTAGTTGCAGAGTTTCTAGTTGTGGAGTCTCTAATTGTTGAGTCTCTGGTTGTGGAATTTCTAGTTGTGGAGTTTGTAGTTGTGGAGTCTGTAGTTGTGGAGTTTCTAGCTGTGGATTTCCTAGTTATAGAGTCTCAAGTTGTGGAGTTTCTAGTTGCGGAGTTTCTAGTTGCGGAGTTTCTGAATGTGGAGTTTCTAGTTGTGGAATTTGTGGTTGTGGAGTATCTAATTGCGGTGTTTGAAGTTGTGGAGTTTGTAGTTAGAGTTTCTAGTTGTGGAGTTTCTAGTTGTGGAGTTTCAAGTTGTGGAGTTTCTTGCTGTAGAGTTTCTAGTTTTGAAGTTTCTAGTTGTGGATTTTCTAGCGGTGGAGTTTCTACTTCCGTAGTTTCTAGTTGCAGAGTTTCTAGTTGCGGAGCCTGTCGTTGCGGAGTCTCAAGTTGTGGAGTGTCTAGTCGTGGAGTTTCTAGTTGCGAAGTTTTCTAGTTGTGGAGTCTCTAGTTGTGGAGTTTCTAGTTGTGGAGTTTCTAGTTGTGAAATTGCTAGTTGCAGAGTTTCTAGTTGCGGAGACTTTCGTAGCGGAGTCTCAAGTTGTAGAGTGTCTAGTCGTGGAATTTCTAGTTGCGGAGTTTTCTAGTTGTGGAGTCTCTAGTTGTGGAGTTTCTAGTTGTGGAGTTTCTTGTTGCGGAGTTTCTAGTTGCAGAGTTTCTAGTTGCGGACGTTCTAGCTGTGGAGTTTCTAATTGCAGAGTTTCTAGTTGCATAGTTTCTAGTTGTAGAGTTTCTAGTTGTGGAGTTTTTAGTTGCGGAGTTTCTAGTTGTGAAGATTCTAGTGTTGAGCTTCTAGTTGTGGAGTTTATAGTTGTGGAGTTTTTAGTTGCAGAGTTTCTAGTTGTGGAGTCTCTAATTGTTGAGTCTCTTGTTGTGGAATTTCTAGTTGTGGAGTTTCTAGTTGTGGAGTTTCTAGTTGCGGAGTTTCTGGTGTTGGAGTTTCTAGTTGTGGAGTTTGTAGTTGTGGAGTCTGTAGTTGTGGAGTTTCTAGTTGTGGAGTTCCTAGTTATAGAGTCTCAAGTTGTGGAGTTTCTAGTTGCGGAGTTTCTAGTTGCAGAGTTTTCTAGTTGTGGAGTCTCTAGTTGTGGAGTTTCTAGTTGCGAAGTGTCTAGTTATGGAGTGTCTAGTTGTAAAGTTTCTAGTCGTGGAGTTTCTAGTTGCGGAGTTTCTAGTTGTGGAGTCACTAGTTGTGGAGTTTCTAGTTGTGGAGTTTCTTGTTGCGGAGTTTTTAGTTGCAGAGTTTCTAGTTGCGGACGTTCTAGCTGTGGACTTTCCAGTGGCAGAGTTTCTAGTTGCATAGTTTCTGGTTGTAGAGTTTCTAGTTGTGGAGTTTTAGTTGCGGAGTTTCTAGTTGTGAAGATTTTAGTTGTGGAGTTTCTAGTTGTGGAGTTTCTAGTTGTGGAGTTTTTAGTTGCAGAGTTTCTAGTTGTGGAGTCTCTAATTGTTGAGTTTCTGGTTGTGGAGTTTCTAGTTGTGGAGTTTGTAGTTGTAGAGTCTGTAGTTGTGGAGTTTCTAGTTGTGGAGTTCCTAGTTATGGAGTCTCGAGTTGTGGAGTTTCTAGTTGCGGAGTTTCTAATTGTGGAGTTTTTAGTTGTGGAAGTTGTAGTTGTGGAGTATCTAGTTGCGGTGTTTGAAGTTGTGGAGTTTGTAGTTGGAGTTTCTAGGTGTGGAGTTTCTAGTTGTTGAGTTTCTAGTTGTGGAGTTTCAAGTTGTGTAGTTTCTGGTTGGGTAGTTTCTACTTAAGTTTATAGTTGTGGGTTTTCTTGTTGCAGAGTTTCGAGTTGCAGAGTTTCAAGTTGTGGAGTTTCTAGTTGCGGAGTCTCTAGTTGTGGAGTTTCTAGTTGCGGAGTTTCTAGCTGTGGAGTTTCTAGTTGCGGAGTTTCTAGCTGTGGAGTTTCTAGTTCTGGAGACTCTAGTTGTGGAGTTTCTAGTTGTGGAGTTTCTAGCTTTTTAGTTTCAAGTTGGAAGTTTCTAGTTGCGGAGTTTCTAGTTGCGGAATCGGTCGTTGCGGAGTCTCAAGTGGTGAAGTGTCTAGTCGTGGAGATTCTAGTTGCGGAGTTTTCTTTTTGTGGAGTCTCCAGTTGTGTAATTTCTAGTTGTAGAGTTTCTAGTTGCGGAGTTTCTGGTTGCGGAGTGTCTGGTGGTGGAGTTTCTAGTTGCGAAGTTTTCCAGTTGTGGAGTCTCTAGTTGTGGAGTTTCTAGTTGTGGAGTTTCTAGTTGTGGAATTGCTAGTTGCAGAGTTTCTAGTTGCGGAGACTTTCGTTGCGGAGTCTCAAGTTGTAGAGTGTCTAGTCGTGGAGTTTCTAGTTGTTGAGTTTCTAGTGGCCGAGTTTCTAGTTGCGAGGTCTCAAGTTGTGCAGTCTCTAGTTGTGGAGTTTCTAGTTGTGGAGTTTCAAGTTGTGGAGTTTCTTGTTGTAGAGTTTCTAGTTTTGAAGTTTCTAGTTGTGGATTTTCTAGTTGCGGAGTTTCTAGTAGCGGAGTTTCAAGTTGTGTAGTTTTAGTTGGCGACTTTCTACCTAAGTTTATAGTTGTGGATTTTCTTGTTGCAGAGTTTCGAGTTGCAGAGTTTCAAGTTGTGGAGTTTCTAGTTGCGGAGTCTCTAGTTGTGCAGTCTCTAGTTGTGGAGTTTCTAGTTGCGGAATTTCTAGTTGTGGAGTTTCTAGTTGTGGAGACTCTAGTTGTGGAGTTTCTAGTTGCGGAGTTTTTAGCTTTTGAGTTTCTAGTTGGAAGTTTCTAGTTGCGGAGTTTCTAGTTGCGGAATCTGTCGTTGCGGAGCCTCAAGTTGAGGAGTGTCTAATCGTGGAGTTTCTAGTTGAGGAGTTTTCTTTTTGTGGAGTCACCAGTTGTGGAATTTCTAGTTGTAGAGTTTCTAGTTGAGGAGTTTCTAGTTACGGAGTGTCTGGTGGTGGAGTTTCTAGTTCTGGAGTTTCTATTTGTGGAGTCTGTAGTTGTGGAATTTGTAGTTGTGGAGTATCTGGTTGTGGTGTTTCAAGTTGTGGAGTTTCTATTTGTGGAGTTTCTAGTTGTGGAGTTTCTAGTTGTTGAGTTTCTAGTTGCCGAGTTTCTAGTTGCAAAGTCTCAAGTTGTGGAGTTTCTAGTTGTGGAGTTTCTAGTTGTGGAGTTTCTAGTTGCGGAGTTTCTAGTTGCGGAGTTTCTAGCTGTGGAGTTTCTAGTTGCACAGTCTCTAGTTGGCAGTCTCTAGTTGTGGAGTTTCTAGTTGTGGAGTTTCTAGCGGCGGAGTTTCTACTTGCGTAGTTTCTAGTTGCAGAGTTTCTAGTTGCGGAGCCTGTCGTTGCGGAGTCTCAAGTTGTGGAGTGTCTAGTCGTGGAGTTTCTAGTTGCGAAGTTTTCTAGTTGTGGAGTCTCTAGTTGTGGAGTTTCTAGTTGTGGAGTTTCTAGTTGTGGAATTGCTAGTTGCAGAGTTTCTAGTTGCGGAGACTTTCGTAGCGGAGTCTCAAGTTGTAGAGTGTCTAGTCGTAAAATTTCTAGTTGCGGAGTTTTCTAGTTGTGGAGTCTCTAGTTGTGGAGTTTCTAGTTGTGGAGTTTCTTGTTGCGGAGTTTCTAGTTGCAGAGTTTCTAGTTGCGGACGTTCTAGCTGTGGAGTTTCTAATTGCAGAGTTTCTAGTTGCATAGTTTCTAGTTGTAGAGTTTCTAGTTGTGGAGTTTTTAGTTGCGGAGTTTCTAGTTGTGAAGATTCTAGTGTTGAGCTTCTAGTTGTGGAGTTTATAGTTGTGGAGTTTTTAGTTGCAGAGTTTCTAGTTGTGGAGTCTCTAATTGTTGAGTCTCTTGTTGTGGAATTTCCAGTTGTGGAGTTTCTAGTTGTGGAGTTGCTAGTTGCGGAGTTTCTGGTGTTGAAGTTTCTAGTTGTGGAGTTTGTAGTTGTGGAGTCTGTAGTTGTGGAGTTTCTAGTTGTGGAGTTCCTAGTTATAGAGTCTCAAGTTGTGGAGTTTCTAGTTGCGGAGTTTCTAGTTGCAGAGTTTTCTAGTTGTGGAGTCTCTAGTTGTGGAGTTTCTAGTTGTGGAGTTTCTTGTTGCGGAGTTTTTAGTTGCAGAGTTTCTAGTTGCGGACGTTCTAGCTGTGGAGTTTCTAGTGGCAGAGTTTCTAGTTGCATAGTTTCTGGTTGTAGAGTTTCTAGTTGTGGAGTTTTAGTTGCGGAGTTTCTAGTTGTGAAGATTTTAGTTGTGGAGTTTCTAGTTGTGGAGTTTCTAGTTGTGGAGTTTTTAGTTGCAGAGTTTCTAGTTGTGGAGTCTCTAATTGTTGAGTTTCTGGTTGTGGAGTTTCTAGTTGTGGAGTTTGTAGTTGTAGAGTCTGTAGTTGTGGAGTTTCTAGTTGTGGAGTTCCTAGTTATGGAGTCTCGAGTTGTGGAGTTTCTAGTTGCGGAGTTTCTAATTGTGGAGTTTCTAGTTGTGGAGTATCTAGTTGCGGTGTTTGAAGTTGTGGAGTTTGTAGTTGGAGTTTCTAGGTGTGGAGTTTCTAGTTGTTGAGTTTCTAGTTGTGGAGTTTCAAGTTGTAGAGTTTCTAGTTTTGAAGTTTCTAGTTGTGGTTTTTCTAGTTGCGGAGTTTCTAGTTGCGGAGTTTCAAGTTGTGTAGTTTCTAGTTGGGGAGTTTCTACTTAAGTTTATAGTTGTGGATTTTCTTGTTGCAGAGTTTCGAGTTGCAGAGTTTCAAGTTGTGGAGTTTCTAGTTGCGGAGTCTCTAGTTGTGGAGTTTCTAGTTGCGGAGTTTCTAGCTGTGGAGTTTCTAGTTGCGGAGTCTCTAGTTGTGCAGTCTCTAGTTGTGGAGTTTCTAGTAGCGGAGTTTCTAGTTGTGGAGTTTCTAGTTCTGGAGACTCTAGTTGTGGAGTTTCTAGTTGTGGAGTTTCTAGTTGCGGAATCTGTCGTTGCGGAGTCTCAAGTTGTGGAGTGTCTAATCGTGGAGTTTCTAGTTGCGGAGTTTTCTTTTTGCGGAGTCTCCAGTTGTGGAATTTCTAGTTGTAGAGTTTCTAGTTGCGGAGTTTCTGGTTGCGGAGTGTCTGGTGGTGGAGTTTCTAGTTGCGAAGTTTTCCAGTTGTGGAGTCTCTATTTGTGGAGTTTCTAGTTGTGGAGTTTCTAGTTGTGGAATTGCTAGTTGCAGAGTTTCTAGTTGCGGAGACTTTCGTTGCGGAGTCTCAAGTTGTAGAGTGTCTAGTCGTGGAGTTTCGAGTTGCAGAGTTTTCTTGTTGTAGAGTCTCTAGTTGTGGAGTTTCTAGTTGCGAAGTGTCTAGTTATGGAGTTTCTAGTTGTAAAGTTTCTAGTTGAGGAATTTCTAGTTGCAAGTTTCTAGCTGTGGAGTTTCTAGATGCGGAGTTTCAATTTGCAGAGTTTCTAGTTGCGGAGCCTGTCATTGCGGAGTCTCAAGTTGTGGATTGTCTAGTCGTGGAGTTTCTAGTTGCGGAGTGTTCTAGTTGTGGAGTCTCTAGTTGTGGAGTTTCTAGTTGTGGAGTTTCTTGTTGCGGAGTTTTCAGTTGCAGAGTTTCTAGTTGCGGACGTTCTAGCTGTGGAGTTTCTAATTGCAGAGTTTCTAGTTGCATATTTTCTAGTTGTAGAGTTTCTAGTTGTGCAGTTTTTAGTGGCGGAGTTTCTAGTTGTGAAGATTCTAGTGTTGAGCTTCTAGTTGTGGAGTTTCTAGTTGTGGAGTTTCTAGTTGTGGAGTTTTTAGTTGCAGAGTTTCTAGTTGTGGAGTCTCTAATTGTTGAGTCTCTGGTTGTGGAATTTCTAGTTGTGGAGTTTGTAGTTGTGGAGTCTGTAGTTGTGGAGTTTCTAGCTGTGGATTTCCTAGTTATAGAGTCTCAAGTTGTGGAGTTTCTAGTTGCGGAGTTTCTGAATTTGGAGTTTCTAGTTGTGGAATTTGTGGTTGTGGAGTATCTAATTGCGGTGTTTGAAGTTGTGGAGTTTGTAGTTAGAGTTTCTAGTTGTGGAGTTTCTAGTTGTGGAGTTTCAAGTTGTGGAGTTTCTTGCTGTAGAGTTTCTAGTTTTGAAGTATCTAGTTGTGGATTTTCTAGTTGCGGAGTTTCTAGTTGCGGAGTTTCAAGTTGTGTAGTTTCTAGTTGGGGAGTTTCTACTTGAGTTTATAGTTGTGGATTTTCTTGTTGCAGAGTTTCGAGTTGCAGAGTTTCAAGTTGTGGAGTTTCTAGTTGCGGAGTCTCTAGTTGTGGAGTTTCTACTTGCGGAGTTTCTAGCTGTGGAGTTTCTAGTTGCGGAGTCTCTAGTTGTGCCGTCTCTAGTTGTGGAGTTTCTAGTTGTGGAGTTTGTAGTTGTGGAGTTTCTAGTTGTGGAGGCTCTAGTTGTGGAGTTTCTGGTTGTGAAGTTTTCAGCTTTTTAGTTTCTAGTGGCGGAGTTTCTAGTTGCGGAGTTTGTAGTTGCAAGTTTCTAGCTGTGAAGATTATAGTGGCGAAGTCTCTAGTTGCAGAGTTTCTAGTGGCGGAATCTGTCATTGCGGAGTCTCAAGTTGTGGAGTGTCTAGTCGTAGAGTTTCTAGCGGCGGAGTTTTCTTTTTGTGGAGTCTCCAGTTGTGGAATTTCTAGTTGTAGAGTTTCTAGTGGCGGAGTTTCTAGTTGCGGAGTGTCTGGTGATGGAGTTTCTAGTTATGGAGTTTCTAGTTGTGGAGTCTGTAGTTGTGGAATTTGTAGTTGTGGAATTTCTAGTTGTTGAGTTTCTAGTTGCCAAGTTTCTAGTTGCAAAGTCTAGAGTTGTGGAGTTTCTAGTTGCGGAGATTCTAGTTGCAGAGTTTCTAGTTGCGGACGTTCTAGCTGAGGAGTTTCTAATTGCAGAGTCTCTAGTTGGCAGTCTCTAGTTGTGGAGTTTCTAGTTGCGGAGTTTCTAGTTGTGGAGACTCTAGTTGTGAAGTTTCTAGTTGTGGAGTTTCTAGCTTTGGAGTTTCTAGTTGCGGAGTTTCTAGTTGTGGAGTTTCTAGTTGTGGAGTTTTTAGTTGCGCAGTTTCTAGTTGTGGAGTTTCAAGTTGTGGAATTTAGAGGTGTGGAGTTTTAGTTGTGGAGTTGCATGTTGTCGAGTTTCTAGTTGCAGAGTTTCCAGTAGTGGAGTTTCTAGTTGTGCAGTTTTTAGTTGTGGAGTCTCTGGTTGTTGAGTCTCTGGTTGTGGAATTTCGAGTTGTGGAGTTTCTTGTTGCGGAGTTTCTAGTTGTGGAGAGTCTGGTGGGGGAGTTTCTAGTTGTGGAGTTTCTAGTTGCGGAGTCTCTAGTTGTGGAGTTTCTAGTTGCGGAGTTTCTAGCTGTGGAGTTTCTAGTTGCGGAGTCTCTAGTTGTGCAGTCTCTAGTTGTGGAGTTTCTCGTTGTGGAGTTTCTAGTTGTGGAGTTTTTAGTTGTAAAGACTCTAGTTGTGGAGTTTCTAGTTGTGGAGTTTCTAGCTTTTTAGTTTCTAGTTGCGGAGTTTCTAGTTGCAAGTTTCTAGCTGTGGAGTTTATAGTGGCGGAGTTTCTAGTTGCAGAGTTTCTAGTTGTGGAATCGGTCGTTGCGGAGTCTCAAGTGGTGGAGTGTCTAGTCGTGGAGATTCTAGTTGCGGAGTTTTCTTTTTGTGGAGTCTCCAGTTGTGGAATTTCTAGTTGTAGAGTTTCTAGTTCTTGAGTTTCTAGTTGTGGAGTCTGTAGTTTTGGAGTATCTGGTTGTGGTGTTTCAAGTTGTGGAGTTTCTAGATGTGGAGTTTCTAGTTGCGGAGTTTCTAGCTGTTGAGTTTCTAGTTGCCGAGTTTCTAGTTGCAAAGTCTCAAGTTGTGGAGTTTCTAGTTGTGAAGGTTCTAGTTGTGGAGTTTCTAGTTGCGGAGTTTCTAGCTGTGGAGTTTCTAGTTGCAGAGTCTCTAGTTGGCAGTCTCTAGCTGTGGAGTTTCTAGTTGCGGAGTTTCTAGTTGGGGAGTTTCTAGTTGTGGAGACTCTAGTTGTGGAGTTTCTAGCTGTGGAGTTTCTAGCTTTGGAGTTTCTAGTTGCGGTGTTTACTAGTGTCAGAGTATCTAGTTGCAAGTTTCTAGCTGTGGAGTTTATAGTGGCGGAGTTTCTGGTTGCAGAGTTTCTAGTTGCGGAGTCTGTCGTTGCGGAGTCTCAAGTTGTGGAGTCTCTAGTCGTGGAGTTTCTAGTTGCGGAGTTTTCTAATTGGGGAGTTTTTTGTTGTAGAGTTTCTAGTTTTAAATTTCTAGTTGTGGATTTTCTAATTGCAGAGTTTCTAGTTGCGGAGTTTCTAGTTGTGTAGTTTCTAGTTTGGGAGTTTCTACTTAAGTTTATAGTAGTGGATTTTCTTGTTGCCGAGTTTTGAGTTGCAGAGTTTCAAGTTGTGGAGTATGTCGTTGCAGAGTCTCAAGTTGTGGAATGTCTAGTCGTGGAGTTTCTAGTTTCGGAGTTTTCTAGTTGTGGAAATTCTAGTTGTGGAGTTTCTATTTGCGGAGTTTCTGACTGTGGAGTTTCTAGTTGCAGAGTCTGTAGTTGTGCAGTCTCTAGTTGTGGAGTTTCTAGTTGTGGAGTTTATAGTTGTGGAGACTCTAGTTGTGGAGTTTCCAGTTGCGGAGTTTCTAGTTGCAGAGTTTCTAGTTGCAAGTTTCGAGCTGTGGAGTTTCTAGTTGCGGAGTTTCTAGTTGCAGAGTTTCTAGATGCGGAGCCTGTCGTTGCGGAGTCTCAAGTTGTGGAGTGTCTAGTCGTGGAGTTTCTAGTTGCGGAGTTTTCTACTTGTGGAGTCTCTAGTTGTGGAGTTTCTAGTTGTGGAGTTTCTAGTTGTGCAGTTTCTAGTTGCAGAGTTTCTAGTTGCGGAGTCTTTCGTGTCGGAGTCTCAAGTTGTAGAGTGTCTAGTGGTGGAGTTTCTAGTTGCAGAATTTTCTAGTTGTGGAGTCTCTAGTTGTGGAGTTTCTAGTTGTGGAGTTTCTAGTTGCGAAGTGTCTAGGTATGGAGTTTCTAGTTGTAAAGTTTCTAGTTGTGGAGTTTCTAGTTGCGGAGTTTCTAGCTGTTGAGTTTCTAGTGGCGGAGTCTCTAGATGTGCAGTCTGTAGTTGTGGAGTCTCTTGCTGTGGAGATCCTAGTTGTGGAGCTTCTAGTTGGGAACTTTCTAGCTGTGGAGTTTCTAGTTGGGGAGTTTCTAGTTGCAGAGTTTCTAGTTGCGGACGTTCTAGCTGTGGAGTTTCTAGTTCCAGAGTTTCTAGTTGCGGGCGCTCTAGCTGTGCAGTTTCTAGTTGTAGAGTTTCTAGTGGCGTAGTTTCTAGTTGTGGTGTTTCAAGTTGTGGAGTTTCTAGCTGTTGAGTTTCTAGTTGCCGAGTTTCTAGTTGCAAAGTCTCAAGTTGTAGAGTTTCTAGTTGTGGAGGTTCTAGTTGTGGAGTTTCTAGTTGCGGAGTTTCTAGCTGTGGAGTTTCTAGCTTTGGAGTTTCTAGTTGCAGAGTCTCTAGTTGGCAGTCTCTAGTTGTGGAGTTTCTAGTTGTGGAGTCTCTAGTTGTGGAGTTTCTAGTTGTGGAGTTTCTAGTTGTGGAATTGCTAGTTGCAGAGTTTCTAGTGGCGGAGACTTTCGTAGCGGAGTCTCAAGTTGTAGAGTGTCTAGTCGTGGAATTTCGAGTTGCAGAGTTTTCTAGTTGAGTCTCTAGTTGTGGAGTTTCTAGTTGCGAAGTGTCTAGTTATGGAGTTTCTAGTTGTAAAGTTTCTAGTTGTGGAGTTTCTAGTTGCAAGTTTCTAGCTGTGGAGTTTCTAGATGCGGAGTTTCTATTTGCAGAGTTTCTAGTTGCGGAGCCTGTCGTTGCAGAGTCTCAAGTTGCGGATTGTCTAGTCGTGGAGTTTCAAGTTGTGGAGTTTCTAGTTGCGGAGTCTCTAGTTGTGGAGTTTCTAGTTGCGGAGTTTCTAGCTGTGGAGTTTCTAGTTGCGGAGTCTCTAGTTGTGCAGTCTCTAGTTGTGGAGTTTCTAGTAGCGGAGTTTCTAGTTGTGGAGTTTCTAGTTCTGGAGACTCTAGTTGTGGAGTTTCTAGTTGTGGAGTTTCTAGTTGCGGAATCTGTCGTTGCGGAGTCTCAAGTTGTGGAGTGTCTAATCGTGGAGTTTCTAGTTGCGGAGTTTTCTTTTTGCGGAGTCTCCAGTTGTGGAATTTCTAGTTGTAGAGTTTCTAGTTGCGGAGTTTCTGGTTGCGGAGTGTCTGGTGGTGGAGTTTCTAGTTGCGAAGTTTTCCAGTTGTGGAGTCTCTATTTGTGGAGTTTCTAGTTGTGGAGTTTCTAGTTGTGGAATTGCTAGTTGCAGAGTTTCTAGTTGCGGAGACTTTCGTTGCGGAGTCTCAAGTTGTAGAGTGTCTAGTCGTGGAGTTTCGAGTTGCAGAGTTTTCTTGTTGTAGAGTCTCTAGTTGTGGAGTTTCTAGTTGCGAAGTGTCTAGTTATGGAGTTTCTAGTTGTAAAGTTTCTAGTTGAGGAATTTCTAGTTGCAAGTTTCTAGCTGTGGAGTTTCTAGATGCGGAGTTTCAATTTGCAGAGTTTCTAGTTGCGGAGCCTGTCATTGCGGAGTCTCAAGTTGTGGATTGTCTAGTCGTGGAGTTTCTAGTTGCGGAGTGTTCTAGTTGTGGAGTCTCTAGTTGTGGAGTTTCTAGTTGTGGAGTTTCTTGTTGCGGAGTTTTCAGTTGCAGAGTTTCTAGTTGCGGACGTTCTAGCTGTGGAGTTTCTAATTTGCAGAGTTTCTAGTTGCATATTTTCTAGTTGTAGAGTTTCTAGTTGTGCAGTTTTTAGTGGCGGAGTTTCTAGTTGTGAAGATTCTAGTGTTGAGCTTCTAGTTGTGGAGTTTCTAGTTGTGGAGTTTTTAGTTGTAGAGTTTCTAGTTGTGGAGTCTCTAATTGTTGAGTCTCTGGTTGTGGAATTTCTAGTTGTGGAGTTTGTAGTTGTGGAGTCTGTAGTTGTGGAGTTTCTAGCTGTGGATTTCCTAGTTATAGAGTCTCAAGTTGTGGAGTTTCTAGTTGCGGAGTTTCTGAATTTGGAGTTTCTAGTTGTGGAATTTGTGGTTGTGGAGTATCTAATTGCGGTGTTTGAAGTTGTGGAGTTTGTAGTTAGAGTTTCTAGTTGTGGAGTTTCTAGTTGTGGAGTTTCAAGTTGTGGAGTTTCTTGCTGTAGAGTTTCTAGTTTTGAAGTATCTAGTTGTGGATTTTCTAGTTGCGGAGTTTCTAGTTGCGGAGTTTCAAGTTGTGTAGTTTCTAGTTGGGGAGTTTCTACTTGAGTTTATAGTTGTGGATTTTCTTGTTGCAGAGTTTCGAGTTGCAGAGTTTCAAGTTGTGGAGTTTCTAGTTGCGGAGTCTCTAGTTGTGGAGTTTCTACTTGCGGAGTTTCTAGCTGTGGAGTTTCTAGTTGCGGAGTCTCTAGTTGTGCCGTCTCTAGTTGTGGAGTTTCTAGTTGTGGAGTTTGTAGTTGTGGAGATTCTAGTTGTGGAGGCTCTAGTTGTGGAGTTTCTAGTTGTGAAGTTTTCAGCTTTTTAGTTTCTAGTGGCGGAGTTTCTAGTTGCGGAGTTTGTAGTTGCAAGTTTCTAGCTGTGAAGATTATAGTGGCGAAGTCTCTAGTTGCAGAGTTTCTAGTGGCGGAATCTGTCATTGCGGAGTCTCAAGTTGTGGAGTGTCTAGTCGTAGAGTTTCTAGCGGCGGAGTTTTCTTTTTGTGGAGTCTCCAGTTGTGGAATTTCTAGTTGTAGAGTTTCTAGTGGCGGAGTTTCTAGTTGCGGAGTGTCTGGTGATGGAGTTTCTAGTTATGGAGTTTCTAGTTGTGGAGTCTGTAGTTGTGGAATTTGTAGTTGTGGAATTTCTAGTTGTTGAGTTTCTAGTTGCCAAGTTTCTAGTTGCAAAGTCTAGAGTTGTGGAGTTTCTAGTTGCGGAGATTCTAGTTGCAGAGTTTCTAGTTGCGGACGTTCTAGCTGAGGAGTTTCTAATTGCAGAGTCTCTAGTTGGCAGTCTCTAGTTGTGGAGTTTCTAGTTGCGGAGTTTCTAGTTGTGGAGACTCTAGTTGTGAAGTTTCTAGTTGTGGAGTTTCTAGCTTTGGAGTTTCTAGTTGCGGAGTTTCTAGTTGTGGAGTTTCTAGTTGTGGAGTTTTTAGTTGCGCAGTTTCTAGTTGTGGAGTTTCAAGTTGTGGAATTTAGAGGTGTGGAGTTTTAGTTGTGGAGTTGCATGTTGTCGAGTTTCTAGTTGCAGAGTTTCCAGTAGTGGAGTTTCTAGTTGTGCAGTTTTTAGTTGTGGAGTCTCTGGTTGTTGAGTCTCTGGTTGTGGAATTTCGAGTTGTGGAGTTTCTTGTTGCGGAGTTTCTAGTTGTGGAGAGTCTGGTGGGGGAGTTTCTAGTTGTGGAGTTTCTAGTTGCGGAGTCTCTAGTTGTGGAGTTTCTAGTTGCGGAGTTTCTAGCTGTGGAGTTTCTAGTTGCGGAGTCTCTAGTTGTGCAGTCTCTAGTTGTGGAGTTTCTCGTTGTGGAGTTTCTAGTTGTGGAGTTTTTAGTTGTAAAGACTCTAGTTGTGGAGTTTCTAGTTGTGGAGTTTCTAGCTTTTTAGTTTCTAGTTGCGGAGTTTCTAGTTGCAAGTTTCTAGCTGTGGAGTTTATAGTGGCGGAGTTTCTAGTTGCAGAGTTTCTAGTTGTGGAATCGGTCGTTGCGGAGTCTCAAGTGGTGGAGTGTCTAGTCGTGGAGATTCTAGTTGCGGAGTTTTCTTTTTGTGGAGTCTCCAGTTGTGGAATTTCTAGTTGTAGAGTTTCTAGTTCTTGAGTTTCTAGTTGTGGAGTCTGTAGTTTTGGAGTATCTGGTTGTGGTGTTTCAAGTTGTGGAGTTTCTAGATGTGGAGTTTCTAGTTGCGGAGTTTCTAGCTGTTGAGTTTCTAGTTGCCGAGTTTCTAGTTGCAAAGTCTCAAGTTGTGGAGTTTCTAGTTGTGAAGGTTCTAGTTGTGGAGTTTCTAGTTGCGGATTGTCTAGTCGTGGAGTTTCAAGTTGTGGAGTTTCTAGTTGCGGAGTCTCTAGTTGTGGAGTTTCTAGTTGCGGAGTTTCTAGCTGTGGAGTTTCTAGTTGCGGAGTCTCTAGTTGTGCAGTCTCTAGTTGTGGAGTTTCTAGTAGCGGAGTTTCTAGTTGTGGAGTTTCTAGTTCTGGAGACTCTAGTTGTGGAGTTTCTAGTTGTGGAGTTTCTAGTTGCGGAATCTGTCGTTGCGGAGTCTCAAGTTGTGGAGTGTCTAATCGTGGAGTTTCTAGTTGCGGAGTTTTCTTTTTGCGGAGTCTCCAGTTGTGGAATTTCTAGTTGTAGAGTTTCTAGTTGCGGAGTTTCTGGTTGCGGAGTGTCTGGTGGTGGAGTTTCTAGTTGCGAAGTTTTCCAGTTGTGGAGTCTCTATTTGTGGAGTTTCTAGTTGTGGAGTTTCTAGTTGTGGAATTGCTAGTTGCAGAGTTTCTAGTTGCGGAGACTTTCGTTGCGGAGTCTCAAGTTGTAGAGTGTCTAGTCGTGGAGTTTCGAGTTGCAGAGTTTTCTTGTTGTAGAGTCTCTAGTTGTGGAGTTTCTAGTTGCGAAGTGTCTAGTTATGGAGTTTCTAGTTGTAAAGTTTCTAGTTGAGGAATTTCTAGTTGCAAGTTTCTAGCTGTGGAGTTTCTAGATGCGGAGTTTCAATTTGCAGAGTTTCTAGTTGCGGAGCCTGTCATTGCGGAGTCTCAAGTTGTGGATTGTCTAGTCGTGGAGTTTCTAGTTGCGGAGTGTTCTAGTTGTGGAGTCTCTAGTTGTGGAGTTTCTAGTTGTGGAGTTTCTTGTTGCGGAGTTTTCAGTTGCAGAGTTTCTAGTTGCGGACGTTCTAGCTGTGGAGTTTCTAATTTGCAGAGTTTCTAGTTGCATATTTTCTAGTTGTAGAGTTTCTAGTTGTGCAGTTTTTAGTGGCGGAGTTTCTAGTTGTGAAGATTCTAGTGTTGAGCTTCTAGTTGTGGAGTTTCTAGTTGTGGAGTTTTTAGTTGTAGAGTTTCTAGTTGTGGAGTCTCTAATTGTTGAGTCTCTGGTTGTGGAATTTCTAGTTGTGGAGTTTGTAGTTGTGGAGTCTGTAGTTGTGGAGTTTCTAGCTGTGGATTTCCTAGTTATAGAGTCTCAAGTTGTGGAGTTTCTAGTTGCGGAGTTTCTGAATTTGGAGTTTCTAGTTGTGGAATTTGTGGTTGTGGAGTATCTAATTGCGGTGTTTGAAGTTGTGGAGTTTGTAGTTAGAGTTTCTAGTTGTGGAGTTTCTAGTTGTGGAGTTTCAAGTTGTGGAGTTTCTTGCTGTAGAGTTTCTAGTTTTGAAGTATCTAGTTGTGGATTTTCTAGTTGCGGAGTTTCTAGTTGCGGAGTTTCAAGTTGTGTAGTTTCTAGTTGGGGAGTTTCTACTTGAGTTTATAGTTGTGGATTTTCTTGTTGCAGAGTTTCGAGTTGCAGAGTTTCAAGTTGTGGAGTTTCTAGTTGCGGAGTCTCTAGTTGTGGAGTTTCTACTTGCGGAGTTTCTAGCTGTGGAGTTTCTAGTTGCGGAGTCTCTAGTTGTGCCGTCTCTAGTTGTGGAGTTTCTAGTTGTGGAGTTTGTAGTTGTGGAGATTCTAGTTGTGGAGGCTCTAGTTGTGGAGTTTCTAGTTGTGAAGTTTTCAGCTTTTTAGTTTCTAGTGGCGGAGTTTCTAGTTGCGGAGTTTGTAGTTGCAAGTTTCTAGCTGTGAAGATTATAGTGGCGAAGTCTCTAGTTGCAGAGTTTCTAGTGGCGGAATCTGTCATTGCGGAGTCTCAAGTTGTGGAGTGTCTAGTCGTAGAGTTTCTAGCGGCGGAGTTTTCTTTTTGTGGAGTCTCCAGTTGTGGAATTTCTAGTTGTAGAGTTTCTAGTGGCGGAGTTTCTAGTTGCGGAGTGTCTGGTGATGGAGTTTCTAGTTATGGAGTTTCTAGTTGTGGAGTCTGTAGTTGTGGAATTTGTAGTTGTGGAATTTCTAGTTGTTGAGTTTCTAGTTGCCAAGTTTCTAGTTGCAAAGTCTAGAGTTGTGGAGTTTCTAGTTGCGGAGATTCTAGTTGCAGAGTTTCTAGTTGCGGACGTTCTAGCTGAGGAGTTTCTAATTGCAGAGTCTCTAGTTGGCAGTCTCTAGTTGTGGAGTTTCTAGTTGCGGAGTTTCTAGTTGTGGAGACTCTAGTTGTGAAGTTTCTAGTTGTGGAGTTTCTAGCTTTGGAGTTTCTAGTTGCGGAGTTTCTAGTTGTGGAGTTTCTAGTTGTGGAGTTTTTAGTTGCGCAGTTTCTAGTTGTGGAGTTTCAAGTTGTGGAATTTAGAGGTGTGGAGTTTTAGTTGTGGAGTTGCATGTTGTCGAGTTTCTAGTTGCAGAGTTTCCAGTAGTGGAGTTTCTAGTTGTGCAGTTTTTAGTTGTGGAGTCTCTGGTTGTTGAGTCTCTGGTTGTGGAATTTCGAGTTGTGGAGTTTCTTGTTGCGGAGTTTCTAGTTGTGGAGAGTCTGGTGGGGGAGTTTCTAGTTGTGGAGTTTCTAGTTGCGGAGTCTCTAGTTGTGGAGTTTCTAGTTGCGGAGTTTCTAGCTGTGGAGTTTCTAGTTGCGGAGTCTCTAGTTGTGCACTCTCTAGTTGTGGAGTTTCTCGTTGTGGAGTTTCTAGTTGTGGAGTTTTTAGTTGTAAAGACTCTAGTTGTGGAGTTTCTAGTTGTGGAGTTTCTAGCTTTTTAGTTTCTAGTTGCGGAGTTTCTAGTTGCAAGTTTCTAGCTGTGGAGTTTATAGTGGCGGAGTTTCTAGTTGCAGAGTTTCTAGTTGTGGAATCGGTCGTTGCGGAGTCTCAAGTGGTGGAGTGTCTAGTCGTGGAGATTCTAGTTGCGGAGTTTTCTTTTTGTGGAGTCTCCAGTTGTGGAATTTCTAGTTGTAGAGTTTCTAGTTCTTGAGTTTCTAGTTGTGGAGTCTGTAGTTTTGGAGTATCTGGTTGTGGTGTTTCAAGTTGTGGAGTTTCTAGATGTGGAGTTTCTAGTTGCGGAGTTTCTAGCTGTTGAGTTTCTAGTTGCCGAGTTTCTAGTTGCAAAGTCTCAAGTTGTGGAGTTTCTAGTTGTGAAGGTTCTAGTTGTGGAGTTTCTAGTTGCGGAGTTTCTAGCTGTGGAGTTTCTAGTTGCAGAGTCTCTAGTTGGCAGTCTCTAGCTGTGGAGTTTCTAGTTGCGGAGTTTCTAGTTGGGGAGTTTCTAGTTGTGGAGACTCTAGTTGTGGAGTTTCTAGCTGTGGAGTTTCTAGCTTTGGAGTTTCTAGTTGCGGTGTTTACTAGTGTCAGAGTATCTAGTTGCAAGTTTCTAGCTGTGGAGTTTATAGTGGCGGAGTTTCTGGTTGCAGAGTTTCTAGTTGCGGAGTCTGTCGTTGCGGAGTCTCAAGTTGTGGAGTCTCTAGTCGTGGAGTTTCTAGTTGCGGAGTTTTCTAATTGGGGAGTTTTTTGTTGTAGAGTTTCTAGTTTTAAATTTCTAGTTGTGGATTTTCTAATTGCAGAGTTTCTAGTTGCGGAGTTTCTAGTTGTGTAGTTTCTAGTTTGGGAGTTTCTACTTAAGTTTATAGTAGTGGATTTTCTTGTTGCCGAGTTTTGAGTTGCAGAGTTTCAAGTTGTGGAGTATGTCGTTGCAGAGTCTCAAGTTGTGGAATGTCTAGTCGTGGAGTTTCTAGTTTCGGAGTTTTCTAGTTGTGGAAATTCTAGTTGTGGAGTTTCTATTTGCGGAGTTTCTGACTGTGGAGTTTCTAGTTGCAGAGTCTGTAGTTGTGCAGTCTCTAGTTGTGGAGTTTCTAGTTGTGGAGTTTATAGTTGTGGAGACTCTAGTTGTGGAGTTTCCAGTTGCGGAGTTTCTAGTTGCAGAGTTTCTAGTTGCAAGTTTCGAGCTGTGGAGTTTCTAGTTGCGGAGTTTCTAGTTGCAGAGTTTCTAGATGCGGAGCCTGTCGTTGCGGAGTCTCAAGTTGTGGAGTGTCTAGTCGTGGAGTTTCTAGTTGCGGAGTTTTCTACTTGTGGAGTCTCTAGTTGTGGAGTTTCTAGTTGTGGAGTTTCTAGTTGTGCAGTTTCTAGTTGCAGAGTTTCTAGTTGCGGAGTCTTTCGTGTCGGAGTCTCAAGTTGTAGAGTGTCTAGTGGTGGAGTTTCTAGTTGCAGAATTTTCTAGTTGTGGAGTCTCTAGTTGTGGAGTTTCTAGTTGTGGAGTTTCTAGTTGCGAAGTGTCTAGTTATGGAGTTTCTAGTTGTAAAGTTTCTAGTTGTGGAGTTTCTAGTTGCGGAGTTTCTAGCTGTTGAGTTTCTAGTGGCGGAGTCTCTAGATGTGCAGTCTGTAGTTGTGGAGTCTCTTGCTGTGGAGATCCTAGTTGTGGAGCTTCTAGTTGGGAACTTTCTAGCTGTGGAGTTTCTAGTTGGGGAGTTTCTAGTTGCAGAGTTTCTAGTTGCGGACGTTCTAGCTGTGGAGTTTCTAGTTCCAGAGTTTCTAGTTGCGGGCGCTCTAGCTGTGCAGTTTCTAGTTGCAGAGTTTCTAGTGGCGTAGTTTCTAGTTGTGGTGTTTCAAGTTGTGGAGTTTCTAGTTGTGGAGTTTCTAGTTGCGGAGTTTCTAGCTGTTGAGTTTCTAGTTGCCGAGTTTCTAGTTGCAAAGTCTCAAGTTGTAGAGTTTCTAGTTGTGGAGGTTCTAGTTGTGGAGTTTCTAGTTGCGGAGTTTCTAGCTGTGGAGTTTCTAGCTTTGGAGTTTCTAGTTGCAGAGTCTCTAGTTGGCAGTCTCTAGTTGTGGAGTTTCTAGTTGTGGAGTCTCTAGTTGTGGAGTTTCTAGTTGTGGAGTTTCTAGTTGTGGAATTGCTAGTTGCAGAGTTTCTAGTGGCGGAGACTTTCGTAGCGGAGTCTCAAGTTGTAGAGTGTCTAGTCGTGGAATTTCGAGTTGCAGAGTTTTCTAGTTGAGTCTCTAGTTGTGGAGTTTCTAGTTGCGAAGTGTCTAGTTATGGAGTTTCTAGTTGTAAAGTTTCTAGTTGTGGAGTTTCTAGTTGCAAGTTTCTAGCTGTGGAGTTTCTAGATGCGGAGTTTCTATTTGCAGAGTTTCTAGTTGCGGAGCCTGTCGTTGCAGAGTCTCAAGTTGCGGATTGTCTAGTCGTGGAGTTTCTAGTTGTGGAGTCTCTAGTTGTGGAGTTTCTAGTTGTGGAGTTTCTTGTTGCGGAGTTTCTAGTTCCAGAGTTTCTAGTTGCGGAAGTTCTAGCTGTGGAGTTTCTAGTTGTGGAGTTTCTTGTTGCGGAGTTTCTAGTTGCAGAGTTTCTAGTTGCGGAAGTTCTAGCTGTGGAGTTTCTAATTGCAGAGTTTCTTGTTGCATAGTTTCTAGTTGTAGAGTTTCTACTTGTGGAGTTTTTAGTTGCGGAGTTTCTAGTTGTGAAGATTCTAGTGTTGAGCTTCTAGTTGTGGAGTTTATAGTTGTGGAGTTTTTAGTTGCAGAGTTTCTAGTTGTGGAGTCTCTAATTGTTGAGTCTCTTGTTGTGGAATTTTTATTTGTGAAGTTTCTAGTTGTGGAGTTTCTAGTTGCGGATTTTCTAGTTGCGGAGTTTCTGGTGTTGGAGTTTCTAGTTGTGGAGTTTGTAGTTTTGGAGTCTGTAGTTGTGGAGTTTCTAGTTGTGGAGTTCCTAGTTATAGAGTCTCAAGTTGTGTAGTTTCTAGTTGCGGAGTTTCTAGTTGCAGATTTTTCTAGTTGTGGAGTCTTTAGTTGTGGAGTTTCTAGTTGCGAAGTGTCTAGTTATGGACTGTCTGGTTGTAAAGTTTCTGGTCGTGGAGTTTCTAGTTGCGGAGTTTTCTAGTTGTGGAGTCACTAGCTGGGGAGTTTCTAGTTGTGGAGTTTCTTGTCGCGGAGTTTTTAGTTGCAGATTTTCTAGTTGCGGACGTTCTAGTTGTGGAGTTTCGAGTGGCAGAGTTTCTAGTTGCATAGTTTCTAGTTGTAGAGTTTCTAGTTGTGAAGATTCTAGTTGTGGAGTTTCTAGTTGTGGAGTTTCTAGTTGTGGAGTTTTTAGTTGCAGAGTTTCTAGTTGTGGAGTCTCTAATTGTTGAGTTTCTGGTTGTGGAGTTTCTAGTTGTGGAGTTTGTAGTTGTAGAGTCTGTAGTTGTGGAGTTTCTAGTTGTGGAGTTCCTAGTTATGGAGTCTCGAGTTGTGGAGTTTCTAGTTGCGAAGTTTCTAATAGTGGAGTTTCTAGTTGTGGAATTTGTAGTTGTGGAGTATCTAGTTGCGGTGTTTGAAGTTGTGGAGTTTGTAGTTGGAGTTTCTAGGTGTGGAGTTTCTAGTTGTTGAGTTTCTAGTTGTGGAGTTTCAAGTTGTAGAGTTTCTAGTTTTGAAGTTTCTAGTTGTGGATTTTCTAGTTGCGGATTTTCTAGTTGCGGAGTTTCAAGTTGTGTAGTTTCTAGTTGGGGAGTTTTTACTTAAGTTTATAGTTGTGGATTTTCTTGTTGCAGAGTTTCGAGTTGCAGAGTTTCAAGTTGTGGAGTATGTCGTTGCAGAGTCTCAAGTTGTGGAATGTCTAGTCGTGGAGTTTCTAGTTTCGGAGTTTTCTAGCTGTGGAAATTCTAGTTGTGGAGTTTCTAGTTGCGGAGTTTCTGACTGTGGAGTTTCTAGTTGCAGAGTCTCTAGTTGTGCAGTCTCTAGTTGTGGAGTTTCTAGTTGTGGAGTTTATAGTTGTGGAGACTCTAGTTGTGGAGTTTCTAGTTACGGAGTTTCTAGTTGCAGAGTTTCTAGTTGTGGAGTTTCCAGTTGTGGAGTTTCTAGTTGGCAGTCTCTAGTTGTGGAGTTTCTAGTTGTGGAGTTTCTAGCTGTGGAGTTTCTACTTGCGTAGTTTCTAGTTGCAGAGTTTCTAGTTGCGGAGTTTCTAGTTGTGTAGTTTCTAGTTGGGGAGATTCTACTTGAGTTTATAGTTGTGGATTTTCTTGTTGCAGAGTTTAGAGTTGCAGAGTTTCAAGTTGTGGAGTATGTCGTTGCAGAGTCTCAAGTTGTGGAGTGTCTAGTCGTGGAGTTTCTAGTTTCGGAGTTTCTAGTTTCGGAGTTTTCTAGTTGTGGAGTTTCTAATTGTGGAGTTTCAAGTTGTGCAGTTTCTTGTTGTAGAGTTTCTAGTTTTGAAGTTTCTAGTTGTGGTTTTTCTAGTTGCGGAGTTTCTAGTTGTGGATTTTCTAGTTGCGGAGTTTCAAGTTGTGTAGTTTCTAGCTAGGGAGTTTCTACTTCAGTTTATAGTTGTGGATTTTCTTGTTGCAGAGTTTCGAGTTGCAGAGTTTCAAGTTGTGGAGCTTCTAGTTGCGGAGTCTCCAGCTGTGGAGTTTCTAGTTGCGGAGTTTCTAGCTGTGGAGTTTCTAGTTGCGGAGTCTCTAGTTGTGCAGTCTTTAGTTGTGGAGTTTCTCGTTGTGGAGTTTCTAGTTGTGGAGTTTCTAGTTGTAGAGACTCTAGTTGTGGAGTTTCTAGTTGTGGAGTTTCTAGCTTTTTAGTTTCTAGTTGCGGAGTTTCTAGTTGCGGAGTTTCTAGTTGCAAGTTTCTAGCTGTGGAGTTTTTAGTGGCGGAGTTTCTAGTTGCAGAGTTTCCAGTTGTGGAATCGGTCATTGTGGAGTCTCAAGTGGTGGAGTGTCTAGTCGTGGAGATTCTAGTTTCGGAGTTTTCTTTTTGTGGAGTCTCCAGTTGTGGAATTTCTAGTTGTAGAGTTTCTAGTTCTTGAGTTTCTAGTTGTGGAGTCTGTAGTTTTGGAGTATCTGGTTGTGGTGTTTCAAGTTGTGGAGTTTCTAGTTGTGGAGTTTCTAGTTGCGGAGTTTCTAGCTGTTGAGTTTCTAGTTGCCGAGTTTCTAGTTGCAAAGTCTCAAGTTGTGGAGTTTCTAGTTGTGGAGGTTCTAGTTGTGGAGTTTCTAGTTGCGGAGTTTCTAGCTGTGGAGTTTCTAGTTGCAGAGTCTCTAGTTGGCAGTTTCTAGCTGTGGAGTTTCTAGTTGCGGAGTTTCAGGTTGGGGAGTTTCTAGTTGTGGATACTCTAGTTGTGGAGTTTCTAGCTGTGGAGTTTCTAGCTTTGGAGTTTCTAGTTGCGGTGTTTACTAGTGTCAGAGTATCTAGTTGCAAGTTTCTAGCTGTGGAGTTTATAGTGGCGGAGTTTCTGGTTGCAGAGTTTCTAGTTGCGGAGTCTGTCGTTGCGGAGTGTCTAGTCGTGGAGTTTCTAGTTGCGGAGTTTTCTAATTGGGGAGTTTTTTGTTGTAGAGTTTCTAGTTTTAAATTTCTAGTTGTGGATTTTCCAATTGCAGAGTTTCTAGTTGCGGAGTTTCTAGTTGTGTTGTTTCTAGTTTGGGAGTTTCTACTTAAGTTTATAGTAGTGGATTTTCTTGTTGCCGAGTTTCGAGTTGCAGAGTTACAAGTTGTGGAGTATGTCGTTGCAGAGTCTCAAGTTGTGGAATGTCTAGTCGTGGAGTTCCTAGTTTTGGAGTTTTCTAGTTGTGGAAATTCTAGTTGTGGAGTTTCTGACTGTGGAGTTTCTAGTTGCAGAGTCTCTAGTTGTGCAGTCTCTAGTTGTGGAGTTTCTAGTTGTGGAGTTTATAGTTGTGGAGACTCTAGTTGTGGAGTTTCTAGTTGCGGAGTTTCTAGTTGCAGAGTTTCTAGTTGCAAGTTTCTAGCTGTGGAGTTTCTAGTTGCGGAGTTTCTAGTTGCAGAGTTTCTAGTTGCGGAGCCTGTCGTTGCGGAGTCTCAAGTTGTGGAGTGTCTAGTCGTGGAGTTTCTAGCTGCGGAGTTTTCTAGTTGTGGAGTCTCTAGTTGTGGAGTTTCTAGTTGTGGAGTTTCTAGTTGTGGAGTTTCTAGTTGCAGAGTTTCTAGTTGCGGAGTCTTTCGTTGCGGAGTCTCAAGTTGTAGAGTGTCTAGTGGTGGAGTTTCTAGTTGCAGAATTTTCTAATTGTGAAGCCTCTAGTTGTGGAGTTTCTAGTTGCGAAGTGTCTAGTTATGGAGTTTCTAGTTGTAAAGTTTCTAGTTGTGGAGTTTCTAGTTGCGGAGTTTCTAGCTGTTGAGTTTCTAGTGGCGGAGTCTCTAGATGTGCAGTCTCAAGTTGTGGAGTCACTTGCTGTGGAGTTCCTAGTTGTGGAGCTTCTAGTTGGGAAGTTTCTAGCTGTGGAGTTTCTAGTTGCGGAGTTTCTAGTTTCTAGTTGCAGAGTTTCTAGTTGCGGACGTTCTAGCTGTGCAGTTTCTAGTTCCAGAGTTTCTAGTTGCGGGCGCTCTAGCTGTGCAGTTTCTAGTTGCAGAGTTTCTAGTGGCGTAGTTTCTAGTTGTGGTGTTTCAAGTTGTGGAGTTTCTAGTTGTGGAGTTTCTAGTTGCGGAGTTTCTAGCTGTTGAGTTTCTAGTTACCGAGTTTCTAGTTGCAAAGTCTCAAGTTGTGGAGTTTCTAGTTGTGGAGGTTCTAGTTGTGGAGTTTCTAGTTGCGGAGTTTCTAGCTGTGGAGTTTCTAGTTGCAGAGTCTCTAGTTGGCAGTCTCTAGTTGTGGAGTTTCTAGTTGCGGAGTTTCTAGTTGGGGAGTTTCTAGTTGTGGAGACTCTAGTTGTGGAGTTTCTAGTTGTGGAGTTTCTAGCTTTAAAGTTTCTAGTTGCGGTGTTTACTAGTTGCAGAGTATCTAGTTGCAAGTTTCTAGCTGTGGAGTTTATAGTGGCGGAGTTTCTGGTTGCAGAGATTCTAGTTGCGGAGTCTGTCGTTGCGGAGTCTCAAGTTGGGGAGTGTCTAGTCGTGGAGTTTCTAGTTGCGGAGTTTTCTAATTGGGGAGTTTCTTGTTGTAGAGTTTCTAGTTTTAAATTTCTAGTTGTGGATTTTCTAATTGCAGAGTTTCTAGTTGCGGAGTTTCTAGTTGTGTTGTTTCTAGTTGGGGAGTTTCTACTTAAGTTTATAGTTGTGGATTTTCTTGTTGCCGAGTTTCGAGTTGCAGAGTTTCAAGTTGTGGAGTATGTCGTTGCAGAGTCTCAAGTTGTGGAATGTCTAGTCGTGGAGTTTCTAGTTTCGGAGTTTTCTAGCTGTGGAAATTCTAGTTGTGGAGTTTCTAGTTGCGGAGTTTCTGACTGTGGAGTTTCTAGTTGCAGAGTCTCTAGTTGTGCAGTCTCTAGTTGTGGAGATTCTAGTTGTGGAGTTTATAGTTGTGGAGACTCTAGTTGTGGAGTTTCTAGTTACGGAGTTTCTAGTTGCAGAGTTTCTAGTTGTGGAGTTTCCAGTTGTGGAGTTTTTAGTTGCGAAGTGTCTAGTTGTGGAGTTTCTAGTTGTGGAGTTTCTAGCTGTGGAGTTTCTACTTGCGTAGTTTCTAGTTGCAGAGTTTCTAGTTGCGGAGTTTCTAGTTGTGGAGTATGTCGTTGCAGAGTCTCAAGTTGTGGAGTGTCTAGTCGTGGAGTTTCTAGTTTCGGAGTTTTCTAGTTGTGGAGTTTCTAATTGTGGAGTTTCAAGTTGTGCAGTTTCTTGTTGTAGAGTTTCTAGTTTTGAAGTTTCTAGTTGTGGATATTCTAGTTGCGGAGTTTCTAGTTGCGCAGTTTCAAGTTGTGTAGTTTCTAGTTGGGGAGTTTCTACTTGAGTTTATAGTTGTGGATTTTCTTGTTGCAGAGTTTCGAGTTGCAGAGTTTCATGTTGTGGAGTTTCTAGTTGCGGAGTCTCTAGTTGTGGAGTTTCTAGTTGCGGAGTTTCTAGCTGTGGAGTTTCTAGTTGCGGAGTCTCTAGTTGTGCAGTCTCTAGTTGTGGAGTTTCTCGTTGTGGAGTTTCTAGTTGTGGAGTTTCTAGTTGTAGAGACTCTAGTTGTGGAGTTTCTAATTGTGGAGTTTCTAGCTTTTTTAAGTTCTAGTAGCGGAGTTTCTAGTTGCGGAGTTTCTAGTTGCAAGTTTCTAGCTGTGGAGTTTATAGTGGCGGAGTTTCTAGTTGCAGAGTTTCTAGTTGTGGAATCTGTCGTTGCGGAGTCTCAAGTGGTGAAGTGTCTAGTCGTGAAGATTCTAGTTGTGGAGTTTTCTTTTTGTGGAGTCTCCAGTTGTGGAATTTCTAGTTGTAGAGTCTGTAGTTGTGGAGTATCTGGTTGTGGTGTTTCAAGTTGTCGAGTTTCTAGTTGTGGAGTTTCTAGTTGCGGAGTTTCTAGTTGTTGAGTTTCTAGTTGACGAGTTTCAAGTTGCAAAGTCTCAAGTTCTGGAGTTTCTAGTTGTGGAGGTTCTAGTTGTGGAGTTTCTAGTTTCGGAGTTTCTAGCTGTGGAGTTTCTAGTTTCAGAGTCTCTAGTTGGTAGTCTCTAGTTGTGGAGTTTCTAGTTGCGGAGTTTCTAGTTGGGGAGTTTCTAGTTGTGGAGACTCTAGTTGTGGAGTTTCTAGCTTTGGAGTTTCTAGTTGCGGAGTTTACTAGTTGCAGAGTTTCTAGTTGCAAGTTTCTAGCTGTGGAGTTTATAGTGGCGGAGTTTCTGGTTGCAGAGTTTCTAGTTGCGGAGTCTGTCGTTGCGGAGTCTCAAGTTGTGGAATGTCTAGTCGTGGAGTTTCTAGTTGCGGAGTTTTCTAGTTGGGGAGTTTCTTGTTGTAGAGTTTCTAGTTTTAAATTTCTAGTTGTGGATTTTCTAATTGCAGAGTTTCTAGTTTCGGAGTTTCTAGTTGTATGGTTTCTAGTTGGGGAGTTTCTACTTGAGTTTATAGTTGTGGATTTTCTTGTTGCAGAGTTTAGAGTTGCAGAGTTTCAAGTTGTGGAGTATGTCGTTCCAGAGTCTCAAGTTGTGGAGTGTCCAGTCGTGGAGTTTCAGGTTTCGGAGTTTTCTAGTTGTGGAGTTTCTAGTTGTGGAGTTTCAAGTTGTGGAGTTTCTTGTTGTAGAGTTTCTAGTTTTGAAGTTTGTAGTTGTGGATTTTCTAGTTGCGGAGTTTCTAGTTGCGGAGTTTCAAGTTGTGTAGTTTCTAGCTAGGGAGTTTCTACTTCAGTTTATAGTTGTGGATTTTCTTGTTGCAGAGTTTCGAGTTGCAGAGTTTCAAGTTGTGGAGTTTCTAGTTGCGGAGTCTCCAGTTGTGGAGTTTCTAGTTGCGGAGTTTCTAGCTGTGGAGTTTCTAGTTGCGGAGTCTCTAGTTGTGCAGTCTTTAGTTGTGGAGTTTCTCGTTGTGGAGTTTCTAGTTGTGGAGTTTCTAGTTGTAGAGACTCTAGTTGTGGAGTTTCTAATTGTGGAGTTTCTAGCTTTTTTAAGTTCTAGTTGCGGAGTTTCTAGTTGCAAGTTTCTAGCTGTGGAGTTTATAGTGGCGGAGTTTCTAGTTGCCGAGTTTCTAGTTGTGGAATCTGTCGCTGCGGAGTCTCAAGTGGTGAAGTGTCTAGTCGTGAAGATTCTAGTTGTGGAGTTTTCTTTTTGTGGAGTCTCCAGTTGTGGAATTTCTAGTTGTAGAGTCTGTAGTTGTGGAGTATCTGGTTGTGGTGTTTCAAGTTGTCGAGTTTCTAGTTGTGGAGTTTCTAGTTGCGGAGTTTCTAGCTGTTGAGTTTCTATTTGCCGAGTTTCTAGTTGCAAAGTCTCAAGTTGTGGAGTTTCTAGTTGTGGAGGTTCTAGTTGTGGAGTTTCTAGTTGCGGAGTTTCTAGCTGTGGAGTTTCTAGTTGCAGAGTCTCTAGTTGGCAGTTTCTAGCTGTGGAGTTTCTAGTTGCGGAGTTTCAGGTTGGGGAGTTTGTAGTTGTGGAGACTCTAGTTGTGGAGTTTCTAGCTGTGGAGTTTCTAGCTTTGGAGTTTCTAGTTGCGGTGTTTACTAGTGTCAGAGTATCTAGTTGCAAGTTTCTAGCTGTGGAGTTTATAGTGGCGGAGTTTCTGGTTGCAGAGTTTCTAGTTGCGGAGTCTGTCGTTGCGGAGTGTCTAGTCGCGGAGTTTCTAGATGCGGAGTTTTCTAATTGGGGAGTTTTTTGTTGTAGAGTTTCTAGTTTTAAATTTCTAGTTGTGGATTTTCCAATTGCAGAGTTTCTAGTTGCGGAGTTTCTAGTTGTGTTGTTTCTAGTTTGGGAGTTTCTACTTAAATTTATAGTAGTGGATTTTTTGTTGCCGAGTTTCGAGTTGCAGAGTTACAAGTTGTGGAGTATGTCGTTGCAGAGTCTCAAGTTGTGGAATGTCTAGTCGTGGAGTTTCTAGTTTCGGAGTTTTCTAGTTGTGGAGTTTCTGACTGTGGAGTTTCTAGTTGCAGAGTCTCTAGTTGTGCAGTCTCTAGTTGTGGAGTTTCTAGTTGTGGAGTTTATAGTTGTGGAGACTCTAGTTGTGGAGTTTCTAGTTGCGGAGTTTCTAGTTGCAGAGTTTCTAGTTGCAAGTTTCTAGCTGTAGAGTTTCTAGTTGCGGAGATTCTAGTTGCAGAGTTTCTAGTTGCGGAGCCTGTCGTTGCGGAGTCTCAAGTTGTGGAGTGTCTAGTCGTGGAGTTTCTAGCTGCGGAGTTTTCTAGTTGTGGAGTTTCTAGTTGTGGAGTTTCTAGTTGTGGAGTTTCTAGTTGCAGAGTTTCTAGTTGCGGAGTCTTTCGTTGCGGAGTCTCAAGTTGTAGAGTGTCTAGTGGTGGAGTTTCTAGTTGCAGAATTTTCTAATTGTGGAGTCTCTAGTTGTGGAGTTTCTAGTTGCGAAGTGTCTAGTTATGGAGTTTCTAGTTGTAAAGTTTCTAGTTGTGGAGTTTCTAGTTGCGGAGTTTCTAGCTGTTGAGTTTCTAGTGGCGGAGTCTCTAGATGTGCAGTCTCTAGTTGTGGAGTCACTTGCTGTGGAGTTCCTAGTTGTGGAGCTTCTAGTTGGGAAGTTTCTAGCTGTGGAGTTTCTAGTTGCGGAGTTTCTAGTTGCAGAGTTTCTAGTTGCGGACGTTCTAGCAGAAAAGCTTGCGTTTTTCTGACTCCTTCCCGTTTCTTGTTAAGTTCGGCGAAATCCAGGTGAACTACTTCAAAAGGCACGTTCGAGTGGCAAGGTAGTATCATGGTGTCCGTAGGCTGTTTATACTTGACTTTGTGTACTTGACACACATGGCATGAACGAACGTACTGACTAACGTCTTTCTTCATGTGAGGCCACGTAAACCTCTTGACCAACTTGTTGTAGGTACGCCAAAAGCCGTCGTGTGGTGGCGGTGGTGGTGATGACGGCGGTGGAGCCGTCGGTGCCGAGTGTCCTGGTTCTTCTGGTGAAATAGGCTCCTTCTCAGTGCTTTGCACGCTCTCCAATGAGTCTCCGCCGCTGCTCGCCTCGTTCTCGCGTCGATTACGGGCCCCGGCCTTCTTGGATGGTGACTTCGTTCTGCGTCGGTGGGACCTTGGGTGTCGGTACATCGGAGTTTTCTAGTTGTGGAGTCTCTAGTTGTGGAGTTTCTAGTTGTGGAGTTTCTAGTTGTGGAATTGCTAGTTGCAGAGTTTCTAGTTGCGGAGACTTTCGTAGCGGAGTCTCAAGTTGTAGAGTGTCTAGTCGTGGAATTTCTAGTTGCGGAGTTTTCTAGTTGTGGAGTCTCTAGTTGTGGAGTTTCTAGTTGTGGAGTTTCTTGTTGCGGAGTTTCTAGTTGCAGAGTTTCTAGTTGCGGACGTTCTAGCTGTGGAGTTTCTAATTGCAGAGTTTCTAGTTGCATAGTTTCTAGTTGTAGAGTTTCTAGTTGTGGAGTTTTTAGTTGCGGAGTTTCTAGTTGTGAAGATTCTAGTGTTGAGCTTCTAGTTGTGGAGTTTATAGTTGTGGAGTTTTTAGTTGCAGAGTTTCTAGTTGTGGAGTCTCTAATTGTTGAGTCTCTTGTTGTGGAATTTCCAGTTGTGGAGTTTCTAGTTGTGGAGTTTCTAGTTGCGGAGTTTCTGGTGTTGGAGTTTCTAGTTGTAAAGTTTCTAGTTGAGGAATTTCTAGTTGCAAGTTTCTAGCTGTGGAGTTTCTAGATGCGGAGTTTCAATTTGCAGAGTTTCTAGTTGCGGAGCCTGTCATTGCGGAGTCTCAAGTTGTGGATTGTCTAGTCGTGGAGTTTCTAGTTGCGGAGTGTTCTAGTTGTGGAGTCTCTAGTTGTGGAGTTTCTAGTTGTGGAGTTTCTTGTTGCGGAGTTTTCAGTTGCAGAGTTTCTAGTTGCGGACGTTCTAGCTGTGGAGTTTCTAATTGCAGAGTTTCTAGTTGCATATTTTCTAGTTGTAGAGTTTCTAGTTGTGCAGTTTTTAGTGGCGGAGTTTCTAGTTGTGAAGATTCTAGTGTTGAGCTTCTAGTTGTGGAGTTTCTAGTTGTGGAGTTTTTAGTTGCAGAGTTTCTAGTTGTGGAGTCTCTAATTGTTGAGTCTCTGGTTGTGGAATTTCTAGTTGTGGAGTTTGTAGTTGTGGAGTCTGTAGTTGTGGAGTTTCTAGCTGTGGATTTCCTAGTTATAGAGTCTCAAGTTGTGGAGTTTCTAGTTACGGAGTTTCTAGTTGCGGAGTTTCTGAATGTGGAGTTTCTAGTTGTGGAATTTGTGGTTGTGGAGTATCTAATTGCGGTGTTTGAAGTTGTGGAGTTTGTAGTTAGAGTTTCTAGTTGTGGAGTTTCTAGTTGTGGAGTTTCAAGTTGTGGAGTTTCTTGCTGTAGAGTTTCTAGTTTTGAAGTTTCTAGTTGTGGATTTTCTAGCGGTGGAGTTTCTACTTCCGTAGTTTCTAGTTGCAGAGTTTCTAGTTGCGGAGCCTGTCGTTGCGGAGTCTCAAGTTGTGGAGTGTCTAGTCGTGGAGTTTCTAGTTGCGAAGTTTTCTAGTTGTGGAGTCTCTAGTTGTGGAGTTTCTAGTTGTGGAGTTTCTAGTTGTGGAATTGCTAGTTGCAGAGTTTCTATTTGCGGAGACTTTCGTAGCGGAGTCTCAAGTTGTAGAGTGTCTAGTCGTGGAATTTCTAGTTGCGGAGTTTTCTAGTTGTGGAGTCTCTAGTTGTGGAGTTTCTAGTTGTGGAGTTTCTTGTTGCGGAGTTTCTAGTTGCAGAGTTTCTAGTTGCGGACGTTCTAGCTGTGGAGTTTCTAATTGCAGAGTTTCTAGTTGCATAGTTTCTAGTTGTAGAGTTTCTAGTTGTGGAGTTTTTAGTTGCGGAGTTTCTAGTTGTGAAGATTCTAGTGTTGAGCTTCTAGTTGTGGAGTTTATAGTTGTGGAGTTTTTAGTTGCAGAGTTTCTAGTTGTGGAGTCTCTAATTGTTGAGTCTCTTGTGGAATTTCTAGTTGTGGAGTTTCTAGTTGTGGAGTTTCTAGTTGCGGAGTTTCTGGTGTTGGAGTTTCTAGTTGTGGAGTTTGTAGTTGTGGAGTCTGTAGTTGTGGAGTTTCTAGTTGTGGAGTTCCTAGTTATAGAGTCTCAAGTTGTGGAGTTTCTAGTTGCGGAGTTTCTAGTTGCAGAGTTTTCTAGTTGTGGAGTCTCTAGTTGTGGAGTTTCTAGTTGCGAAGTGTCTAGTTATGGAGTGTCTAGTTGTAAAGTTTCTAGTCGTGGAGTTTCTAGTTGCGGAGTTTCTAGTTGTGGAGTTTCTAGTTGTGGAGACTCTAGTTGTGGAGTTTCTAGTTGCGGAGTTTCTAGCTTTTGAGTTTCTAGTTGGAAGTTTCTAGTTGCGGAGTTTCTAGTTGCGGAATCTGTCGTTGCGGAGCCTCAAGTTGAGGAGTGTCTAATCGTGGAGTTTCTAGTTAAGGAGTTTTCTTTTTGTGGAGTCACCAGTTGTGGAATTTCTAGTTGTAGAGTTTCTAGTTGAGGAGTTTCTAGTTGCGGAGTGTCTGGTGGTGGAGTTTCTAGTTCTGGAGTTTCTATTTGTGGAGTCTGTAGTTGTGGAATTTGTAGTTGTGGAGTATCTGGTTGTGGTGTTTCAAGTTGTGGAGTTTCTATTTGTGGAGTTTCTAGTTGTGGAGTTTCTAGTTGTTGAGTTTCCAGTTGCCGAGTTTCTAGTTGCAAAGTCTCAAGTTGTGGAGTTTCTAGTTGTGGAGTTTCTAGTTGTGGAGTTTCTAGTTGCGGAGTTTCTAGTTGCGGAGTTTCTAGCTGTGGAGTTTCTAGTTGCACAGTCTCTAGTTGGCAGTCTCTAGTTGTGGAGTTTCTAGTTGTGGAGTTTCTAGCGGTGGAGTTTCTACTTGCGTAGTTTCTAGTTGCAGAGTTTCTAGTTGCGGAGCCTGTCGTTGCGGAGTCTCAAGTTGTGGAGTGTCTAGTCGTGGAGTTTCTAGTTGCGAAGTTTTCTAGTTGTGGAGTCTCTAGTTGTGGAGTTTCTAGTTGTGGAGTTTCTAGTTGTGGAATTGCTAGTTGCAGAGTTTCTAGTTGCGGAGACTTTCGTAGCGGAGTCTCAAGTTGTAGAGTGTCTAGTCGTGGAATTTCTAGTTGCGGAGTTTTCTAGTTGTGGAGTCTCTAGTTGTGGAGTTTCTAGTTGTGGAGTTTCTTGTTGCGGAGTTTCTAGTTGCAGAGTTTCTAGTTGCGGACGTTCTAGCTGTGGAGTTTCTAATTGCAGAGTTTCTAGTTGCATAGTTTCTAGTTGTAGAGTTTCTAGTTGTGGAGTTTTTAGTTGCGGAGTTTCTAGTTGTGAAGATTCTAGTGTTGAGCTTCTAGTTGTGGAGTTTATAGTTGTGGAGTTTTTAGTTGCAGAGTTTCTAGTTGTGGAGTCTCTAATTGTTGAGTCTCTTGTTGTGGAATTTCCAGTTGTGGAGTTTCTAGTTGTGGAGTTTCTAGTTGCGGAGTTTCTGGTGTTGGAGTTTCTAGTTGTAAAGTTTCTAGTTGAGGAATTTCTAGTTGCAAGTTTCTAGCTGTGGAGTTTCTAGATGCGGAGTTTCAATTTGCAGAGTTTCTAGTTGCGGAGCCTGTCATTGCGGAGTCTCAAGTTGTGGATTGTCTAGTCGTGGAGTTTCTAGTTGCGGAGTGTTCTAGTTGTGGAGTCTCTAGTTGTGGAGTTTCTAGTTGTGGAGTTTCTTGTTGCGGAGTTTTCAGTTGCAGAGTTTCTAGTTGCGGACGTTCTAGCTGTGGAGTTTCTAATTGCAGAGTTTCTAGTTGCATATTTTCTAGTTGTAGAGTTTCTAGTTGTGCAGTTTTTAGTGGCGGAGTTTCTAGTTGTGAAGATTCTAGTGTTGAGCTTCTAGTTGTGGAGTTTCTAGTTGTGGAGTTTTTAGTTGCAGAGTTTCTAGTTGTGGAGTCTCTAATTGTTGAGTCTCTGGTTGTGGAATTTCTAGTTGTGGAGTTTGTAGTTGTGGAGTCTGTAGTTGTGGAGTTTCTAGCTGTGGATTTCCTAGTTATAGAGTCTCAAGTTGTGGAGTTTCTAGTTGCGGAGTTTCTAGTTGCGGAGTTTCTGAATGTGGAGTTTCTAGTTGTGGAATTTGTGGTTGTGGAGTATCTAATTGCGGTGTTTGAAGTTGTGGAGTTTGTAGTTAGAGTTTCTAGTTGTGGAGTTTCTAGTTGTGGAGTTTCAAGTTGTGGAGTTTCTTGCTGTAGAGTTTCTAGTTTTGAAGTTTCTAGTTGTGGATTTTCTAGCGGTGGAGTTTCTACTTCCGTAGTTTCTAGTTGCAGAGTTTCTAGTTGCGGAGCCTGTCGTTGCGGAGTCTCAAGTTGTGGAGTGTCTAGTCGTGGAGTTTCTAGTTGCGAAGTTTTCTAGTTGTGGAGTCTCTAGTTGTGGAGTTTCTAGTTGTGGAGTTTCTAGTTGTGGAATTGCTAGTTGCAGAGTTTCTAGTTGCGGAGACTTTCGTAGCGGAGTCTCAAGTTGTAGAGTGTCTAGTCGTGGAATTTCTAGTTGCGGAGTTTTCTAGTTGTGGAGTCTCTAGTTGTGGAGTTTCTAGTTGTGGAGTTTCTTGTTGCGGAGTTTCTAGTTGCAGAGTTTCTAGTTGCGGACGTTCTAGCTGTGGAGTTTCTAATTGCAGAGTTTCTAGTTGCATAGTTTCTAGTTGTAGAGTTTCTAGTTGTGGAGTTTTTAGTTGCGGAGTTTCTAGTTGTGAAGATTCTAGTGTTGAGCTTCTAGTTGTGGAGTTTATAGTTGTGGAGTTTTTAGTTGCAGAGTTTCTAGTTGTGGAGTCTCTAATTGTTGAGTCTCTTGTTGTGGAATTTCTAGTTGTGGAGTTTCTAGTTGTGGAGTTTCTAGTTGCGGAGTTTCTGGTGTTGGAGTTTCTAGTTGTGGAGTTTGTAGTTGTGGAGTCTGTAGTTGTGGAGTTTCTAGTGTGGAGTTCCTAGTTATAGAGTCTCAAGTTGTGGAGTTTCTAGTTGCGGAGTTTCTAGTTGCAGAGTTTTCTAGTTGTGGAGTCTCTAGTTGTGGAGTTTCTAGTTGCGAAGTGTCTAGTTATGGAGTGTCTAGTTGTAAAGTTTCTAGTCGTGGAGTTTCTAGTTGCGGAGTTTCTAGTTGTGGAGTCACTAGTTGTGGAGTTTCTAGTTGTGGAGTTTCTTGTTGCGGAGTTTTTAGTTGCAGAGTTTCTAGTTGCGGACGTTCTAGCTGTGGACTTTCCAGTGGCAGAGTTTCTAGTTGCATAGTTTCTGGTTGTAGAGTTTCTAGTTGTGGAGTTTTAGTTGCGGAGTTTCTAGTTGTGAAGATTTTAGTTGTGGAGTTTCTAGTTGTGGAGTTTCTAGTTGTGGAGTTTTTAGTTGCAGAGTTTCTAGTTGTGGAGTCTCTAATTGTTGAGTTTCTGGTTGTGGAGTTTCTAGTTGTGGAGTTTGTAGTTGTAGAGTCTGTAGTTGTGGAGTTTCTAGTTGTGGAGTTCCTAGTTATGGAGTCTCGAGTTGTGGAGTTTCTAGTTGCGGAGTTTCTAATTGTGGAGTTTTTAGTTGTGGAAGTTGTAGTTGTGGAGTATCTAGTTGCGGTGTTTGAAGTTGTGGAGTTTGTAGTTGGAGTTTCTAGGTGTGGAGTTTCTAGTTGTTGAGTTTCTAGTTGTGGAGTTTCAAGTTGTGTAGTTTCTGGTTGGGTAGTTTCTACTTAAGTTTATAGTTGTGGGTTTTCTTGTTGCAGAGTTTCGAGTTGCAGAGTTTCAAGTTGTGGAGTTTCTAGTTGCGGAGTCTCTAGTTGTGGAGTTTCTAGTTGCGGAGTTTCTAGCTGTGGAGTTTCTAGTTGCGGAGTTTCTAGCTGTGGAGTTTCTAGTTCTGGAGACTCTAGTTGTGGAGTTTCTAGTTGTGGAGTTTCTAGCTTTTTAGTTTCAAGTTGGAAGTTTCTAGTTGCGGAGTTTCTAGTTGCGGAATCGGTCGTTGCGGAGTCTCAAGTGGTGAAGTGTCTAGTCGTGGAGATTCTAGTTGCGGAGTTTTCTTTTTGTGGAGTCTCCAGTTGTGTAATTTCTAGTTGTAGAGTTTCTAGTTGCGGAGTTTCTGGTTGCGGAGTGTCTGGTGGTGGAGTTTCTAGTTGCGAAGTTTTCCAGTTGTGGAGTCTCTAGTTGTGGAGTTTCTAGTTGTGGAGTTTCTAGTTGTGGAATTGCTAGTTGCAGAGTTTCTAGTTGCGGAGACTTTCGTTGCGGAGTCTCAAGTTGTAGAGTGTCTAGTCGTGGAGTTTCTAGTTGTTGAGTTTCTAGTGGCCGAGTTTCTAGTTGCGAAGTCTCAAGTTGTGCAGTCTCTAGTTGTGGAGTTTCTAGTTGTGGAGTTTCAAGTTGTGGAGTTTCTTGTTGTAGAGTTTCTAGTTTTGAAGTTTCTAGTTGTGGATTTTCTAGTTGCGGAGTTTCTAGTAGCGGAGTTTCAAGTTGTGTAGTTTTAGTTGGCGACTTTCTACCTAAGTTTATAGTTGTGGATTTTCTTGTTGCAGAGTTTCGAGTTGCAGAGTTTCAAGTTGTGGAGTTTCTAGTTGCGGAGTCTCTAGTTGTGCAGTCTCTAGTTGTGGAGTTTCTAGTTGCGGAATTTCTAGTTGTGGAGTTTCTAGTTGTGGAGACTCTAGTTGTGGAGTTTCTAGTTGCGGAGTTTCTAGCTTTTGAGTTTCTAGTTGGAAGTTTCTAGTTGCGGAGTTTCTAGTTGCGGAATCTGTCGTTGCGGAGCCTCAAGTTGAGGAGTGTCTAATCGTGGAGTTTCTAGTTGAGGAGTTTTCTTTTTGTGGAGTCACCAGTTGTGGAATTTCTAGTTGTAGAGTTTCTAGTTGAGGAGTTTCTAGTTACGGAGTGTCTGGTGGTGGAGTTTCTAGTTCTGGAGTTTCTATTTGTGGAGTCTGTAGTTGTGGAATTTGTAGTTGTGGAGTATCTGGTTGTGGTGTTTCAAGTTGTGGAGTTTCTATTTGTGGAGTTTCTAGTTGTGGAGTTTCTAGTTGTTGAGTTTCTAGTTGCCGAGTTTCTAGTTGCAAAGTCTCAAGTTGTGGAGTTTCTAGTTGTGGAGTTTCTAGTTGTGGAGTTTCTAGTTGCGGAGTTTCTAGTTGCGGAGTTTCTAGCTGTGGAGTTTCTAGTTGCACAGTCTCTAGTTGGCAGTCTCTAGTTGTGGAGTTTCTAGTTGTGGAGTTTCTAGCGGCGGAGTTTCTACTTGCGTAGTTTCTAGTTGCAGAGTTTCTAGTTGCGGAGCCTGTCGTTGCGGAGTCTCAAGTTGTGGAGTGTCTAGTCGTGGAGTTTCTAGTTGCGAAGTTTTCTAGTTGTGGAGTCTCTAGTTGTGGAGTTTCTAGTTGTGGAGTTTCTAGTTGTGGAATTGCTAGTTGCAGAGTTTCTAGTTGCGGAGACTTTCGTAGCGGAGTCTCAAGTTGTAGAGTGTCTAGTCGTAAAATTTCTAGTTGCGGAGTTTTCTAGTATGGAGTCTCTAGTTGTGGAGTTTCTAGTTGTGGAGTTTCTTGTTGCGGAGTTTCTAGTTGCAGAGTTTCTAGTTGCGGACGTTCTAGCTGTGGAGTTTCTAATTGCAGAGTTTCTAGTTGCATAGTTTCTAGTTGTAGAGTTTCTAGTTGTGGAGTTTTTAGTTGCGGAGTTTCTAGTTGTGAAGATTCTAGTGTTGAGCTTCTAGTTGTGGAGTTTATAGTTGTGGAGTTTTTAGTTGCAGAGTTTCTAGTTGTGGAGTCTCTAATTGTTGAGTCTCTTGTTGTGGAATTTCCAGTTGTGGAGTTTCTAGTTGTGGAGTTGCTAGTTGCGGAGTTTCTGGTGTTGAAGTTTCTAGTTGTGGAGTTTGTAGTTGTGGAGTCTGTAGTTGTGGAGTTTCTAGTTGTGGAGTTCCTAGTTATAGAGTCTCAAGTTGTGGAGTTTCTAGTTGCGGAGTTTCTAGTTGCAGAGTTTTCTAGTTGTGGAGTCTCTAGTTGTGGAGTTTCTAGTTGTGGAGTTTCTTGTTGCGGAGTTTTTAGTTGCAGAGTTTCTAGTTGCGGACGTTCTAGCTGTGGAGTTTCTAGTGGCAGAGTTTCTAGTTGCATAGTTTCTGGTTGTAGAGTTTCTAGTTGTGGAGTTTTAGTTGCGGAGTTTCTAGTTGTGAAGATTTTAGTTGTGGAGTTTCTAGTTGTGGAGTTTCTAGTTGTGGAGTTTTTAGTTGCAGAGTTTCTAGTTGTGGAGTCTCTAATTGTTGAGTTTCTGGTTGTGGAGTTTCTAGTTGTGGAGTTTGTAGTTGTAGAGTCTGTAGTTGTGGAGTTTCTAGTTGTGGAGTTCCTAGTTATGGAGTCTCGAGTTGTGGAGTTTCTAGTTGCGGAGTTTCTAATTGTGGAGTTTCTAGTTGTGGAGTATCTAGTTGCGGTGTTTGAAGTTGTGGAGTTTGTAGTTGGAGTTTCTAGGTGTGGAGTTTCTAGTTGTTGAGTTTCTAGTTGTGGAGTTTCAAGTTGTAGAGTTTCTAGTTTTGAAGTTTCTAGTTGTGGTTTTTCTAGTTGCGGAGTTTCTAGTTGCGGAGTTTCAAGTTGTGTAGTTTCTAGTTGGGGAGTTTCTACTTAAGTTTATAGTTGTGGATTTTCTTGTTGCAGAGTTTCGAGTTGCAGAGTTTCAAGTTGTGGAGTTTCTAGTTGCGGAGTCTCTAGTTGTGGAGTTTCTAGTTGCGGAGTTTCTAGCTGTGGAGTTTCTAGTTGCGGAGTCTCTAGTTGTGCAGTCTCTAGTTGTGGAGTTTCTAGTAGCGGAGTTTCTAGTTGTGGAGTTTCTAGTTCTGGAGACTCTAGTTGTGGAGTTTCTAGTTGTGGAGTTTCTAGTTGCGGAATCTGTCGTTGCGGAGTCTCAAGTTGTGGAGTGTCTAATCGTGGAGTTTCTAGTTGCGGAGTTTTCTTTTTGCGGAGTCTCCAGTTGTGGAATTTCTAGTTGTAGAGTTTCTAGTTGCGGAGTTTCTGGTTGCGGAGTGTCTGGTGGTGGAGTTTCTAGTTGCGAAGTTTTCCAGTTGTGGAGTCTCTATTTGTGGAGTTTCTAGTTGTGGAGTTTCTAGTTGTGGAATTGCTAGTTGCAGAGTTTCTAGTTGCGGAGACTTTCGTTGCGGAGTCTCAAGTTGTAGAGTGTCTAGTCGTGGAGTTTCGAGTTGCAGAGTTTTCTTGTTGTAGAGTCTCTAGTTGTGGAGTTTCTAGTTGCGAAGTGTCTAGTTATGGAGTTTCTAGTTGTAAAGTTTCTAGTTGAGGAATTTCTAGTTGCAAGTTTCTAGCTGTGGAGTTTCTAGATGCGGAGTTTCAATTTGCAGAGTTTCTAGTTGCGGAGCCTGTCATTGCGGAGTCTCAAGTTGTGGATTGTCTAGTCGTGGAGTTTCTAGTTGCGGAGTGTTCTAGTTGTGGAGTCTCTAGTTGTGGAGTTTCTAGTTGTGGAGTTTCTTGTTGCGGAGTTTTCAGTTGCAGAGTTTCTAGTTGCGGACGTTCTAGCTGTGGAGTTTCTAATTGCAGAGTTTCTAGTTGCATATTTTCTAGTTGTAGAGTTTCTAGTTGTGCAGTTTTTAGTGGCGGAGTTTCTAGTTGTGAAGATTCTAGTGTTGAGCTTCTAGTTGTGGAGTTTCTAGTTGTGGAGTTTCTAGTTGTGGAGTTTTTAGTTGCAGAGTTTCTAGTTGTGGAGTCTCTAATTGTTGAGTCTCTGGTTGTGGAATTTCTAGTTGTGGAGTTTGTAGTTGTGGAGTCTGTAGTTGTGGAGTTTCTAGCTGTGGATTTCCTAGTTATAGAGTCTCAAGTTGTGGAGTTTCTAGTTGCGGAGTTTCTGAATTTGGAGTTTCTAGTTGTGGAATTTGTGGTTGTGGAGTATCTAATTGCGGTGTTTGAAGTTGTGGAGTTTGTAGTTAGAGTTTCTAGTTGTGGAGTTTCTAGTTGTGGAGTTTCAAGTTGTGGAGTTTCTTGCTGTAGAGTTTCTAGTTTTGAAGTATCTAGTTGTGGATTTTCTAGTTGCGGAGTTTCTAGTTGCGGAGTTTCAAGTTGTGTAGTTTCTAGTTGGGGAGTTTCTACTTGAGTTTATAGTTGTGGATTTTCTTGTTGCAGAGTTTCGAGTTGCAGAGTTTCAAGTTGTGGAGTTTCTAGTTGCGGAGTCTCTAGTTGTGGAGTTTCTACTTGCGGAGTTTCTAGCTGTGGAGTTTCTAGTTGCGGAGTCTCTAGTTGTGCCGTCTCTAGTTGTGGAGTTTCTAGTTGTGGAGTTTGTAGTTGTGGAGTTTCTAGTTGTGGAGGCTCTAGTTGTGGAGTTTCTGGTTGTGAAGTTTTCAGCTTTTTAGTTTCTAGTGGCGGAGTTTCTAGTTGCGGAGTTTGTAGTTGCAAGTTTCTAGCTGTGAAGATTATAGTGGCGAAGTCTCTAGTTGCAGAGTTTCTAGTGGCGGAATCTGTCATTGCGGAGTCTCAAGTTGTGGAGTGTCTAGTCGTAGAGTTTCTAGCGGCGGAGTTTTCTTTTTGTGGAGTCTCCAGTTGTGGAATTTCTAGTTGTAGAGTTTCTAGTGGCGGAGTTTCTAGTTGCGGAGTGTCTGGTGATGGAGTTTCTAGTTATGGAGTTTCTAGTTGTGGAGTCTGTAGTTGTGGAATTTGTAGTTGTGGAATTTCTAGTTGTTGAGTTTCTAGTTGCCAAGTTTCTAGTTGCAAAGTCTAGAGTTGTGGAGTTTCTAGTTGCGGAGATTCTAGTTGCAGAGTTTCTAGTTGCGGACGTTCTAGCTGAGGAGTTTCTAATTGCAGAGTCTCTAGTTGGCAGTCTCTAGTTGTGGAGTTTCTAGTTGCGGAGTTTCTAGTTGTGGAGACTCTAGTTGTGAAGTTTCTAGTTGTGGAGTTTCTAGCTTTGGAGTTTCTAGTTGCGGAGTTTCTAGTTGTGGAGTTTCTAGTTGTGGAGTTTTTAGTTGCGCAGTTTCTAGTTGTGGAGTTTCAAGTTGTGGAATTTAGAGGTGTGGAGTTTTAGTTGTGGAGTTGCATGTTGTCGAGTTTCTAGTTGCAGAGTTTCCAGTAGTGGAGTTTCTAGTTGTGCAGTTTTTAGTTGTGGAGTCTCTGGTTGTTGAGTCTCTGGTTGTGGAATTTCGAGTTGTGGAGTTTCTTGTTGCGGAGTTTCTAGTTGTGGAGAGTCTGGTGGGGGAGTTTCTAGTTGTGGAGTTTCTAGTTGCGGAGTCTCTAGTTGTGGAGTTTCTAGTTGCGGAGTTTCTAGCTGTGGAGTTTCTAGTTGCGGAGTCTCTAGTTGTGCAGTCTCTAGTTGTGGAGTTTCTCGTTGTGGAGTTTCTAGTTGTGGAGTTTTTAGTTGTAAAGACTCTAGTTGTGGAGTTTCTAGTTGTGGAGTTTCTAGCTTTTTAGTTTCTAGTTGCGGAGTTTCTAGTTGCAAGTTTCTAGCTGTGGAGTTTATAGTGGCGGAGTTTCTAGTTGCAGAGTTTCTAGTTGTGGAATCGGTCGTTGCGGAGTCTCAAGTGGTGGAGTGTCTAGTCGTGGAGATTCTAGTTGCGGAGTTTTCTTTTTGTGGAGTCTCCAGTTGTGGAATTTCTAGTTGTAGAGTTTCTAGTTCTTGAGTTTCTAGTTGTGGAGTCTGTAGTTTTGGAGTATCTGGTTGTGGTGTTTCAAGTTGTGGAGTTTCTAGATGTGGAGTTTCTAGTTGCGGAGTTTCTAGCTGTTGAGTTTCTAGTTGCCGAGTTTCTAGTTGCAAAGTCTCAAGTTGTGGAGTTTCTAGTTGTGAAGGTTCTAGTTGTGGAGTTTCTAGTTGCGGAGTTTCTAGCTGTGGAGTTTCTAGTTGCAGAGTCTCTAGTTGGCAGTCTCTAGCTGTGGAGTTTCTAGTTGCGGAGTTTCTAGTTGGGGAGTTTCTAGTTGTGGAGACTCTAGTTGTGGAGTTTCTAGCTGTGGAGTTTCTAGCTTTGGAGTTTCTAGTTGCGGTGTTTACTAGTGTCAGAGTATCTAGTTGCAAGTTTCTAGCTGTGGAGTTTATAGTGGCGGAGTTTCTGGTTGCAGAGTTTCTAGTTGCGGAGTCTGTCGTTGCGGAGTCTCAAGTTGTGGAGTCTCTAGTCGTGGAGTTTCTAGTTGCGGAGTTTTCTAATTGGGGAGTTTTTTGTTGTAGAGTTTCTAGTTTTAAATTTCTAGTTGTGGATTTTCTAATTGCAGAGTTTCTAGTTGCGGAGTTTCTAGTTGTGTAGTTTCTAGTTTGGGAGTTTCTACTTAAGTTTATAGTAGTGGATTTTCTTGTTGCCGAGTTTTGAGTTGCAGAGTTTCAAGTTGTGGAGTATGTCGTTGCAGAGTCTCAAGTTGTGGAATGTCTAGTCGTGGAGTTTCTAGTTTCGGAGTTTTCTAGTTGTGGAAATTCTACTTGTGGAGTTTCTATTTGCGGAGTTTCTGACTGTGGAGTTTCTAGTTGCAGAGTCTGTAGTTGTGCAGTCTCTAGTTGTGGAGTTTCTAGTTGTGGAGTTTATAGTTGTGGAGACTCTAGTTGTGGAGTTTCCAGTTGCGGAGTTTCTAGTTGCAGAGTTTCTAGTTGCAAGTTTCGAGCTGTGGAGTTTCTAGTTGCGGAGTTTCTAGTTGCAGAGTTTCTAGATGCGGAGCCTGTCGTTGCGGAGTCTCAAGTTGTGGAGTGTCTAGTCGTGGAGTTTCTAGTTGCGGAGTTTTCTACTTGTGGAGTCTCTAGTTGTGGAGTTTCTAGTTGTGGAGTTTCTAGTTGTGCAGTTTCTAGTTGCAGAGTTTCTAGTTGCGGAGTCTTTCGTGTCGGAGTCTCAAGTTGTAGAGTGTCTAGTGGTGGAGTTTCTAGTTGCAGAATTTTCTAGTTGTGGAGTCTCTAGTTGTGGAGTTTCTAGTTGTGGAGTTTCTAGTTGCGAAGTGTCTAGTTATGGAGTTTCTAGTTGTAAAGTTTCTAGTTGTGGAGTTTCTAGTTGCGGAGTTTCTAGCTGTTGAGTTTCTAGTGGCGGAGTCTCTAGATGTGCAGTCTGTAGTTGTGGAGTCTCTTGCTGTGGAGATCCTAGTTGTGGAGCTTCTAGTTGGGAACTTTCTAGCTGTGGAGTTTCTAGTTGGGGAGTTTCTAGTTGCAGAGTTTCTAGTTGCGGACGTTCTAGCTGTGGAGTTTCTAGTTCCAGAGTTTCTAGTTGCGGGCGCTCTAGCTGTGCAGTTTCTAGTTGCAGAGTTTCTAGTGGCGTAGTTTCTAGTTGTGGTGTTTCAAGTTGTGGAGTTTCTAGTTGTGGAGTTTCTAGTTGCGGAGTTTCTAGCTGTTGAGTTTCTAGTTGCCGAGTTTCTAGTTGCAAAGTCTCAAGTTGTAGAGTTTCTAGTTGTGGAGGTTCTAGTTGTGGAGTTTCTAGTTGCGGAGTTTCTAGCTGTGGAGTTTCTAGCTTTGGAGTTTCTAGTTGCAGAGTCTCTAGTTGGCAGTCTCTAGTTGTGGAGTTTCTAGTTGTGGAGTCTCTAGTTGTGGAGTTTCTAGTTGTGGAGTTTCTAGTTGTGGAATTGCTAGTTGCAGAGTTTCTAGTGGCGGAGACTTTCGTAGCGGAGTCTCAAGTTGTAGAGTGTCTAGTCGTGGAATTTCGAGTTGCAGAGTTTTCTAGTTGAGTCTCTAGTTGTGGAGTTTCTAGTTGCGAAGTGTCTAGTTATGGAGTTTCTAGTTGTAAAGTTTCTAGTTGTGGAGTTTCTAGTTGCAAGTTTCTAGCTGTGGAGTTTCTAGATGCGGAGTTTCTATTTGCAGAGTTTCTAGTTGCGGAGCCTGTCGTTGCAGAGTCTCAAGTTGCGGATTGTCTAGTCGTGGAGTTTCAAGTTGTGGAGTTTCTAGTTGCGGAGTCTCTAGTTGTGGAGTTTCTAGTTGCGGAGTTTCTAGCTGTGGAGTTTCTAGTTGCGGAGTCTCTAGTTGTGCAGTCTCTAGTTGTGGAGTTTCTAGTAGCGGAGTTTCTAGTTGTGGAGTTTCTAGTTCTGGAGACTCTAGTTGTGGAGTTTCTAGTTGTGGAGTTTCTAGTTGCGGAATCTGTCGTTGCGGAGTCTCAAGTTGTGGAGTGTCTAATCGTGGAGTTTCTAGTTGCGGAGTTTTCTTTTTGCGGAGTCTCCAGTTGTGGAATTTCTAGTTGTAGAGTTTCTAGTTGCGGAGTTTCTGGTTGCGGAGTGTCTGGTGGTGGAGTTTCTAGTTGCGAAGTTTTCCAGTTGTGGAGTCTCTATTTGTGGAGTTTCTAGTTGTGGAGTTTCTAGTTGTGGAATTGCTAGTTGCAGAGTTTCTAGTTGCGGAGACTTTCGTTGCGGAGTCTCAAGTTGTAGAGTGTCTAGTCGTGGAGTTTCGAGTTGCAGAGTTTTCTTGTTGTAGAGTCTCTAGTTGTGGAGTTTCTAGTTGCGAAGTGTCTAGTTATGGAGTTTCTAGTTGTAAAGTTTCTAGTTGAGGAATTTCTAGTTGCAAGTTTCTAGCTGTGGAGTTTCTAGATGCGGAGTTTCAATTTGCAGAGTTTCTAGTTGCGGAGCCTGTCATTGCGGAGTCTCAAGTTGTGGATTGTCTAGTCGTGGAGTTTCTAGTTGCGGAGTGTTCTAGTTGTGGAGTCTCTAGTTGTGGAGTTTCTAGTTGTGGAGTTTCTTGTTGCGGAGTTTTCAGTTGCAGAGTTTCTAGTTGCGGACGTTCTAGCTGTGGAGTTTCTAATTGCAGAGTTTCTAGTTGCATATTTTCTAGTTGTAGAGTTTCTAGTTGTGCAGTTTTTAGTGGCGGAGTTTCTAGTTGTGAAGATTCTAGTGTTGAGCTTCTAGTTGTGGAGTTTCTAGTTGTGGAGTTTTTAGTTGCAGAGTTTCTAGTTGTGGAGTCTCTAATTGTTGAGTCTCTGGTTGTGGAATTTCTAGTTGTGGAGTTTGTAGTTGTGGAGTCTGTAGTTGTGGAGTTTCTAGCTGTGGATTTCCTAGTTATAGAGTCTCAAGTTGTGGAGTTTCTAGTTGCGGAGTTTCTGAATTTGGAGTTTCTAGTTGTGGAATTTGTGGTTGTGGAGTATCTAATTGCGGTGTTTGAAGTTGTGGAGTTTGTAGTTAGAGTTTCTAGTTGTGGAGTTTCTAGTTGTGGAGTTTCAAGTTGTGGAGTTTCTTGCTGTAGAGTTTCTAGTTTTGAAGTATCTAGTTGTGGATTTTCTAGTTGCGGAGTTTCTAGTTGCGGAGTTTCAAGTTGTGTAGTTTCTAGTTGGGGAGTTTCTACTTGAGTTTATAGTTGTGGATTTTCTTGTTGCAGAGTTTCGAGTTGCAGAGTTTCAAGTTGTGGAGTTTCTAGTTGCGGAGTCTCTAGTTGTGGAGTTTCTACTTGCGGAGTTTCTAGCTGTGGAGTTTCTAGTTGCGGAGTCTCTAGTTGTGCCGTCTCTAGTTGTGGAGTTTCTAGTTGTGGAGTTTGTAGTTGTGGAGATTCTAGTTGTGGAGGCTCTAGTTGTGGAGTTTCTAGTTGTGAAGTTTTCAGCTTTTTAGTTTCTAGTGGCGGAGTTTCTAGTTGCGGAGTTTGTAGTTGCAAGTTTCTAGCTGTGAAGATTATAGTGGCGAAGTCTCTAGTTGCAGAGTTTCTAGTGGCGGAATCTGTCATTGCGGAGTCTCAAGTTGTGGAGTGTCTAGTCGTAGAGTTTCTAGCGGCGGAGTTTTCTTTTTGTGGAGTCTCCAGTTGTGGAATTTCTAGTTGTAGAGTTTCTAGTGGCGGAGTTTCTAGTTGCGGAGTGTCTGGTGATGGAGTTTCTAGTTATGGAGTTTCTAGTTGTGGAGTCTGTAGTTGTGGAATTTGTAGTTGTGGAATTTCTAGTTGTTGAGTTTCTAGTTGCCAAGTTTCTAGTTGCAAAGTCTAGAGTTGTGGAGTTTCTAGTTGCGGAGATTCTAGTTGCAGAGTTTCTAGTTGCGGACGTTCTAGCTGAGGAGTTTCTAATTGCAGAGTCTCTAGTTGGCAGTCTCTAGTTGTGGAGTTTCTAGTTGCGGAGTTTCTAGTTGTGGAGACTCTAGTTGTGAAGTTTCTAGTTGTGGAGTTTCTAGCTTTGGAGTTTCTAGTTGCGGAGTTTCTAGTTGTGGAGTTTCTAGTTGTGGAGTTTTTAGTTGCGCAGTTTCTAGTTGTGGAGTTTCAAGTTGTGGAATTTAGAGGTGTGGAGTTTTAGTTGTGGAGTTGCATGTTGTCGAGTTTCTAGTTGCAGAGTTTCCAGTAGTGGAGTTTCTAGTTGTGCAGTTTTTAGTTGTGGAGTCTCTGGTTGTTGAGTCTCTGGTTGTGGAATTTCGAGTTGTGGAGTTTCTTGTTGCGGAGTTTCTAGTTGTGGAGAGTCTGGTGGGGGAGTTTCTAGTTGTGGAGTTTCTAGTTGCGGAGTCTCTAGTTGTGGAGTTTCTAGTTGCGGAGTTTCTAGCTGTGGAGTTTCTAGTTGCGGAGTCTCTAGTTGTGCAGTCTCTAGTTGTGGAGTTTCTCGTTGTGGAGTTTCTAGTTGTGGAGTTTTTAGTTGTAAAGACTCTAGTTGTGGAGTTTCTAGTTGTGGAGTTTCTAGCTTTTTAGTTTCTAGTTGCGGAGTTTCTAGTTGCAAGTTTCTAGCTGTGGAGTTTATAGTGGCGGAGTTTCTAGTTGCAGAGTTTCTAGTTGTGGAATCGGTCGTTGCGGAGTCTCAAGTGGTGGAGTGTCTAGTCGTGGAGATTCTAGTTGCGGAGTTTTCTTTTTGTGGAGTCTCCAGTTGTGGAATTTCTAGTTGTAGAGTTTCTAGTTCTTGAGTTTCTAGTTGTGGAGTCTGTAGTTTTGGAGTATCTGGTTGTGGTGTTTCAAGTTGTGGAGTTTCTAGATGTGGAGTTTCTAGTTGCGGAGTTTCTAGCTGTTGAGTTTCTAGTTGCCGAGTTTCTAGTTGCAAAGTCTCAAGTTGTGGAGTTTCTAGTTGTGAAGGTTCTAGTTGTGGAGTTTCTAGTTGCGGAGTTTCTAGCTGTGGAGTTTCTAGTTGCAGAGTCTCTAGTTGGCAGTCTCTAGCTGTGGAGTTTCTAGTTGCGGAGTTTCTAGTTGGGGAGTTTCTAGTTGTGGAGACTCTAGTTGTGGAGTTTCTAGCTGTGGAGTTTCTAGCTTTGGAGTTTCTAGTTGCGGTGTTTACTAGTGTCAGAGTATCTAGTTGCAAGTTTCTAGCTGTGGAGTTTATAGTGGCGGAGTTTCTGGTTGCAGAGTTTCTAGTTGCGGAGTCTGTCGTTGCGGAGTCTCAAGTTGTGGAGTCTCTAGTCGTGGAGTTTCTAGTTGCGGAGTTTTCTAATTGGGGAGTTTTTTGTTGTAGAGTTTCTAGTTTTAAATTTCTAGTTGTGGATTTTCTAATTGCAGAGTTTCTAGTTGCGGAGTTTCTAGTTGTGTAGTTTCTAGTTTGGGAGTTTCTACTTAAGTTTATAGTAGTGGATTTTCTTGTTGCCGAGTTTTGAGTTGCAGAGTTTCAAGTTGTGGAGTATGTCGTTGCAGAGTCTCAAGTTGTGGAATGTCTAGTCGTGGAGTTTCTAGTTTCGGAGTTTTCTAGTTGTGGAAATTCTAGTTGTGGAGTTTCTATTTGCGGAGTTTCTGACTGTGGAGTTTCTAGTTGCAGAGTCTGTAGTTGTGCAGTCTCTAGTTGTGGAGTTTCTAGTTGTGGAGTTTATAGTTGTGGAGACTCTAGTTGTGGAGTTTCCAGTTGCGGAGTTTCTAGTTGCAGAGTTTCTAGTTGCAAGTTTCGAGCTGTGGAGTTTCTAGTTGCGGAGTTTCTAGTTGCAGAGTTTCTAGATGCGGAGCCTGTCGTTGCGGAGTCTCAAGTTGTGGAGTGTCTAGTCGTGGAGTTTCTAGTTGCGGAGTTTTCTACTTGTGGAGTCTCTAGTTGTGGAGTTTCTAGTTGTGGAGTTTCTAGTTGTGCAGTTTCTAGTTGCAGAGTTTCTAGTTGCGGAGTCTTTCGTGTCGGAGTCTCAAGTTGTAGAGTGTCTAGTGGTGGAGTTTCTAGTTGCAGAATTTTCTAGTTGTGGAGTCTCTAGTTGTGGAGTTTCTAGTTGTGGAGTTTCTAGTTGCGAAGTGTCTAGTTATGGAGTTTCTAGTTGTAAAGTTTCTAGTTGTGGAGTTTCTAGTTGCGGAGTTTCTAGCTGTTGAGTTTCTAGTGGCGGAGTCTCTAGATGTGCAGTCTGTAGTTGTGGAGTCTCTTGCTGTGGAGATCCTAGTTGTGGAGCTTCTAGTTGGGAACTTTCTAGCTGTGGAGTTTCTAGTTGGGGAGTTTCTAGTTGCAGAGTTTCTAGTTGCGGACGTTCTAGCTGTGGAGTTTCTAGTTCCAGAGTTTCTAGTTGCGGGCGCTCTAGCTGTGCAGTTTCTAGTTGCAGAGTTTCTAGTGGCGTAGTTTCTAGTTGTGGTGTTTCAAGTTGTGGAGTTTCTAGTTGTGGAGTTTCTAGTTGCGGAGTTTCTAGCTGTTGAGTTTCTAGTTGCCGAGTTTCTAGTTGCAAAGTCTCAAGTTGTAGAGTTTCTAGTTGTGGAGGTTCTAGTTGTGGAGTTTCTAGTTGCGGAGTTTCTAGCTGTGGAGTTTCTAGCTTTGGAGTTTCTAGTTGCAGAGTCTCTAGTTGGCAGTCTCTAGTTGTGGAGTTTCTAGTTGTGGAGTCTCTAGTTGTGGAGTTTCTAGTTGTGGAGTTTCTAGTTGTGGAATTGCTAGTTGCAGAGTTTCTAGTGGCGGAGACTTTCGTAGCGGAGTCTCAAGTTGTAGAGTGTCTAGTCGTGGAATTTCGAGTTGCAGAGTTTTCTAGTTGAGTCTCTAGTTGTGGAGTTTCTAGTTGCGAAGTGTCTAGTTATGGAGTTTCTAGTTGTAAAGTTTCTAGTTGTGGAGTTTCTAGTTGCAAGTTTCTAGCTGTGGAGTTTCTAGATGCGGAGTTTCTATTTGCAGAGTTTCTAGTTGCGGAGCCTGTCGTTGCAGAGTCTCAAGTTGCGGATTGTCTAGTCGTGGAGTTTCTAGTTGTGGAGTCTCTAGTTGTGGAGTTTCTAGTTGTGGAGTTTCTTGTTGCGGAGTTTCTAGTTCCAGAGTTTCTAGTTGCGGAAGTTCTAGCTGTGGAGTTTCTAGTTGTGGAGTTTCTTGTTGCGGAGTTTCTAGTTGCAGAGTTTCTAGTTGCGGAAGTTCTAGCTGTGGAGTTTCTAATTGCAGAGTTTCTTGTTGCATAGTTTCTAGTTGTAGAGTTTCTACTTGTGGAGTTTTTAGTTGCGGAGTTTCTAGTTGTGAAGATTCTAGTGTTGAGCTTCTAGTTGTGGAGTTTATAGTTGTGGAGTTTTTAGTTGCAGAGTTTCTAGTTGTGGAGTCTCTAATTGTTGAGTCTCTTGTTGTGGAATTTTTATTTGTGAAGTTTCTAGTTGTGGAGTTTCTAGTTGCGGATTTTCTAGTTGCGGAGTTTCTGGTGTTGGAGTTTCTAGTTGTGGAGTTTGTAGTTTTGGAGTCTGTAGTTGTGGAGTTTCTAGTTGTGGAGTTCCTAGTTATAGAGTCTCAAGTTGTGTAGTTTCTAGTTGCGGAGTTTCAAGTTGCAGATTTTTCTAGTTGTGGAGTCTTTAGTTGTGGAGTTTCTAGTTGCGAAGTGTCTAGTTATGGACTGTCTGGTTGTAAAGTTTCTGGTCGTGGAGTTTCTAGTTGCGGAGTTTTCTAGTTGTGGAGTCACTAGCTGGGGAGTTTCTAGTTGTGGAGTTTCTTGTCGCGGAGTTTTTAGTTGCAGATTTTCTAGTTGCGGACGTTCTAGTTGTGGAGTTTCGAGTGGCAGAGTTTCTAGTTGCATAGTTTCTAGTTGTAGAGTTTCTAGTTGTGAAGATTCTAGTTGTGGAGTTTCTAGTTGTGGAGTTTCTAGTTGTGGAGTTTTTAGTTGCAGAGTTTCTAGTTGTGGAGTCTCTAATTGTTGAGTTTCTGGTTGTGGAGTTTCTAGTTGTGGAGTTTGTAGTTGTAGAGTCTGTAGTTGTGGAGTTTCTAGTTGTGGAGTTCCTAGTTATGGAGTCTCGAGTTGTGGAGTTTCTAGTTGCGAAGTTTCTAATAGTGGAGTTTCTAGTTGTGGAATTTGTAGTTGTGGAGTATCTAGTTGCGGTGTTTGAAGTTGTGGAGTTTGTAGTTGGAGTTTCTAGGTGTGGAGTTTCTAGTTGTTGAGTTTCTAGTTGTGGAGTTTCAAGTTGTAGAGTTTCTAGTTTTGAAGTTTCTAGTTGTGGATTTTCTAGTTGCGGATTTTCTAGTTGCGGAGTTTCAAGTTGTGTAGTTTCTAGTTGGGGAGTTTTTACTTAAGTTTATAGTTGTGGATTTTCTTGTTGCAGAGTTTCGAGTTGCAGAGTTTCAAGTTGTGGAGTATGTCGTTGCAGAGTCTCAAGTTGTGGAATGTCTAGTCGTGGAGTTTCTAGTTTCGGAGTTTTCTAGCTGTGGAAATTCTAGTTGTGGAGTTTCTAGTTGCGGAGTTTCTGACTGTGGAGTTTCTAGTTGCAGAGTCTCTAGTTGTGCAGTCTCTAGTTGTGGAGTTTCTAGTTGTGGAGTTTATAGTTGTGGAGACTCTAGTTGTGGAGTTTCTAGTTACGGAGTTTCTAGTTGCAGAGTTTCTAGTTGTGGAGTTTCCAGTTGTGGAGTTTCTAGTTGGCAGTCTCTAGTTGTGGAGTTTCTAGTTGTGGAGTTTCTAGCTGTGGAGTTTCTACTTGCGTAGTTTCTAGTTGCAGAGTTTCTAGTTGCGGAGTTTCTAGTTGTGTAGTTTCTAGTTGGGGAGATTCTACTTGAGTTTATAGTTGTGGATTTTCTTGTTGCAGAGTTTAGAGTTGCAGAGTTTCAAGTTGTGGAGTATGTCGTTGCAGAGTCTCAAGTTGTGGAGTGTCTAGTCGTGGAGTTTCTAGTTTCGGAGTTTCTAGTTTCGGAGTTTTCTAGTTGTGGAGTTTCTAATTGTGGAGTTTCAAGTTGTGCAGTTTCTTGTTGTAGAGTTTCTAGTTTTGAAGTTTCTAGTTGTGGTTTTTCTAGTTGCGGAGTTTCTAGTTGTGGATTTTCTAGTTGCGGAGTTTCAAGTTGTGTAGTTTCTAGCTAGGGAGTTTCTACTTCAGTTTATAGTTGTGGATTTTCTTGTTGCAGAGTTTCGAGTTGCAGAGTTTCAAGTTGTGGAGCTTCTAGTTGCGGAGTCTCCAGCTGTGGAGTTTCTAGTTGCGGAGTTTCTAGCTGTGGAGTTTCTAGTTGCGGAGTCTCTAGTTGTGCAGTCTTTAGTTGTGGAGTTTCTCGTTGTGGAGTTTCTAGTTGTGGAGTTTCTAGTTGTAGAGACTCTAGTTGTGGAGTTTCTAGTTGTGGAGTTTCTAGCTTTTTAGTTTCTAGTTGCGGAGTTTCTAGTTGCGGAGTTTCTAGTTGCAAGTTTCTAGCTGTGGAGTTTTTAGTGGCGGAGTTTCTAGTTGCAGAGTTTCCAGTTGTGGAATCGGTCATTGTGGAGTCTCAAGTGGTGGAGTGTCTAGTCGTGGAGATTCTAGTTTCGGAGTTTTCTTTTTGTGGAGTCTCCAGTTGTGGAATTTCTAGTTGTAGAGTTTCTAGTTCTTGAGTTTCTAGTTGTGGAGTCTGTAGTTTTGGAGTATCTGGTTGTGGTGTTTCAAGTTGTGGAGTTTCTAGTTGTGGAGTTTCTAGTTGCGGAGTTTCTAGCTGTTGAGTTTCTAGTTGCCGAGTTTCTAGTTGCAAAGTCTCAAGTTGTGGAGTTTCTAGTTGTGGAGGTTCTAGTTGTGGAGTTTCTAGTTGCGGAGTTTCTAGCTGTGGAGTTTCTAGTTGCAGAGTCTCTAGTTGGCAGTTTCTAGCTGTGGAGTTTCTAGTTGCGGAGTTTCAGGTTGGGGAGTTTCTAGTTGTGGATACTCTAGTTGTGGAGTTTCTAGCTGTGGAGTTTCTAGCTTTGGAGTTTCTAGTTGCGGTGTTTACTAGTGTCAGAGTATCTAGTTGCAAGTTTCTAGCTGTGGAGTTTATAGTGGCGGAGTTTCTGGTTGCAGAGTTTCTAGTTGCGGAGTCTGTCGTTGCGGAGTGTCTAGTCGTGGAGTTTCTAGTTGCGGAGTTTTCTAATTGGGGAGTTTTTTGTTGTAGAGTTTCTAGTTTTAAATTTCTAGTTGTGGATTTTCCAATTGCAGAGTTTCTAGTTGCGGAGTTTCTAGTTGTGTTGTTTCTAGTTTGGGAGTTTCTACTTAAGTTTATAGTAGTGGATTTTCTTGTTGCCGAGTTTCGAGTTGCAGAGTTACAAGTTGTGGAGTATGTCGTTGCAGAGTCTCAAGTTGTGGAATGTCTAGTCGTGGAGTTCCTAGTTTTGGAGTTTTCTAGTTGTGGAAATTCTAGTTGTGGAGTTTCTGACTGTGGAGTTTCTAGTTGCAGAGTCTCTAGTTGTGCAGTCTCTAGTTGTGGAGTTTCTAGTTGTGGAGTTTATAGTTGTGGAGACTCTAGTTGTGGAGTTTCTAGTTGCGGAGTTTCTAGTTGCAGAGTTTCTAGTTGCAAGTTTCTAGCTGTGGAGTTTCTAGTTGCGGAGTTTCTAGTTGCAGAGTTTCTAGTTGCGGAGCCTGTCGTTGCGGAGTCTCAAGTTGTGGAGTGTCTAGTCGTGGAGTTTCTAGCTGCGGAGTTTTCTAGTTGTGGAGTCTCTAGTTGTGGAGTTTCTAGTTGTGGAGTTTCTAGTTGTGGAGTTTCTAGTTGCAGAGTTTCTAGTTGCGGAGTCTTTCGTTGCGGAGTCTCAAGTTGTAGAGTGTCTAGTGGTGGAGTTTCTAGTTGCAGAATTTTCTAATTGTGAAGCCTCTAGTTGTGGAGTTTCTAGTTGCGAAGTGTCTAGTTATGGAGTTTCTAGTTGTAAAGTTTCTAGTTGTGGAGTTTCTAGTTGCGGAGTTTCTAGCTGTTGAGTTTCTAGTGGCGGAGTCTCTAGATGTGCAGTCTCAAGTTGTGGAGTCACTTGCTGTGGAGTTCCTAGTTGTGGAGCTTCTAGTTGGGAAGTTTCTAGCTGTGGAGTTTCTAGTTGCGGAGTTTCTAGTTTCTAGTTGCAGAGTTTCTAGTTGCGGACGTTCTAGCTGTGCAGTTTCTAGTTCCAGAGTTTCTAGTTGCGGGCGCTCTAGCTGTGCAGTTTCTAGTTGCAGAGTTTCTAGTGGCGTAGTTTCTAGTTGTGGTGTTTCAAGTTGTGGAGTTTCTAGTTGTGGAGTTTCTAGTTGCGGAGTTTCTAGCTGTTGAGTTTCTAGTTACCGAGTTTCTAGTTGCAAAGTCTCAAGTTGTGGAGTTTCTAGTTGTGGAGGTTCTAGTTGTGGAGTTTCTAGTTGCGGAGTTTCTAGCTGTGGAGTTTCTAGTTGCAGAGTCTCTAGTTGGCAGTCTCTAGTTGTGGAGTTTCTAGTTGCGGAGTTTCAAGTTGGGGAGTTTCTAGTTGTGGAGACTCTAGTTGTGGAGTTTCTAGTTGTGGAGTTTCTAGCTTTAAAGTTTCTAGTTGCGGTGTTTACTAGTTGCAGAGTATCTAGTTGCAAGTTTCTAGCTGTGGAGTTTATAGTGGCGGAGTTTCTGGTTGCAGAGATTCTAGTTGCGGAGTCTGTCGTTGCGGAGTCTCAAGTTGTGGAGTGTCTAGTCGTGGAGTTTCTAGTTGCGGAGTTTTCTAATTGGGGAGTTTCTTGTTGTAGAGTTTCTAGTTTTAAATTTCTAGTTGTGGATTTTCTAATTGCAGAGTTTCTAGTTGCGGAGTTTCTAGTTGTGTTGTTTCTAGTTGGGGAGTTTCTACTTAAGTTTATAGTTGTGGATTTTCTTGTTGCCGAGTTTCGAGTTGCAGAGTTTCAAGTTGTGGAGTATGTCGTTGCAGAGTCTCAAGTTGTGGAATGTCTAGTCGTGGAGTTTCTAGTTTCGGAGTTTTCTAGCTGTGGAAATTCTAGTTGTGGAGTTTCTAGTTGCGGAGTTTCTGACTGTGGAGTTTCTAGTTGCAGAGTCTCTAGTTGTGCAGTCTCTAGTTGTGGAGATTCTAGTTGTGGAGTTTATAGTTGTGGAGACTCTAGTTGTGGAGTTTCTAGTTACGGAGTTTCTAGTTGCAGAGTTTCTAGTTGTGGAGTTTCCAGTTGTGGAGTTTTTAGTTGCGAAGTGTCTAGTTGTGGAGTTTCTAGTTGTGGAGTTTCTAGCTGTGGAGTTTCTACTTGCGTAGTTTCTAGTTGCAGAGTTTCTAGTTGCGGAGTTTCTAGTTGTGGAGTATGTCGTTGCAGAGTCTCAAGTTGTGGAGTGTCTAGTCGTGGAGTTTCTAGTTTCGGAGTTTTCTAGTTGTGGAGTTTCTAATTGTGGAGTTTCAAGTTGTGCAGTTTCTTGTTGTAGAGTTTCTAGTTTTGAAGTTTCTAGTTGTGGATATTCTAGTTGCGGAGTTTCTAGTTGCGCAGTTTCAAGTTGTGTAGTTTCTAGTTGGGGAGTTTCTACTTGAGTTTATAGTTGTGGATTTTCTTGTTGCAGAGTTTCGAGTTGCAGAGTTTCATGTTGTGGAGTTTCTAGTTGCGGAGTCTCTAGTTGTGGAGTTTCTAGTTGCGGAGTTTCTAGCTGTGGAGTTTCTAGTTGCGGAGTCTCTAGTTGTGCAGTCTCTAGTTGTGGAGTTTCTCGTTGTGGAGTTTCTAGTTGTGGAGTTTCTAGTTGTAGAGACTCTAGTTGTGGAGTTTCTAATTGTGGAGTTTCTAGCTTTTTTAAGTTCTAGTAGCGGAGTTTCTAGTTGCGGAGTTTCTAGTTGCAAGTTTCTAGCTGTGGAGTTTATAGTGGCGGAGTTTCTAGTTGCAGAGTTTCTAGTTGTGGAATCTGTCGTTGCGGAGTCTCAAGTGGTGAAGTGTCTAGTCGTGAAGATTCTAGTTGTGGAGTTTTCTTTTTGTGGAGTCTCCAGTTGTGGAATTTCTAGTTGTAGAGTCTGTAGTTGTGGAGTATCTGGTTGTGGAGTTTCTAGTTTCGGAGTTTCTAGCTGTGGAGTTTCTAGTTTCAGAGTCTCTAGTTGGTAGTCTCTAGTTGTGGAGTTTCTAGTTGCGGAGTTTCTAGTTGGGGAGTTTCTAGTTGTGGAGACTCTAGTTGTGGAGTTTCTAGTTTCGGAGTTTCTAGCTGTGGAGTTTCTAGTTTCAGAGTCTCTAGTTGGTAGTCTCTAGTTGTGGAGTTTCTAGTTGCGGAGTTTCTAGTTGGGGAGTTTCTAGTTGTGGAGACTCTAGTTGTGGAGTTTCTAGCTTTGGAGTTTCTAGTTGCGGAGTTTACTAGTTGCAGAGTTTCTAGTTGCAAGTTTCTAGCTGTGGAGTTTATAGTGGCGGAGTTTCTGGTTGCAGAGTTTCTAGTTGCGGAGTCTGTCGTTGCGGAGTCTCAAGTTGTGGAATGTCTAGTCGTGGAGTTTCTAGTTGCGGAGTTTTCTAGTTGGGGAGTTTCTTGTTGTAGAGTTTCTAGTTTTAAATTTCTAGTTGTGGATTTTCTAATTGCAGAGTTTCTAGTTTCGGAGTTTCTAGTTGTATGGTTTCTAGTTGGGGAGTTTCTACTTGAGTTTATAGTTGTGGATTTTCTTGTTGCAGAGTTTAGAGTTGCAGAGTTTCAAGTTGTGGAGTATGTCGTTCCAGAGTCTCAAGTTGTGGAGTGTCCAGTCGTGGAGTTTCAGGTTTCGGAGTTTTCTAGTTGTGGAGTTTCTAGTTGTGGAGTTTCAAGTTGTGGAGTTTCTTGTTGTAGAGTTTCTAGTTTTGAAGTTTGTAGTTGTGGATTTTCTAGTTGCGGAGTTTCTAGTTGCGGAGTTTCAAGTTGTGTAGTTTCTAGCTAGGGAGTTTCTACTTCAGTTTATAGTTGTGGATTTTCTTGTTGCAGAGTTTCGAGTTGCAGAGTTTCAAGTTGTGGAGTTTCTAGTTGCGGAGTCTCCAGTTGTGGAGTTTCTAGTTGCGGAGTTTCTAGCTGTGGAGTTTCTAGTTGCGGAGTCTCTAGTTGTGCAGTCTTTAGTTGTGGAGTTTCTCGTTGTGGAGTTTCTAGTTGTGGAGTTTCTAGTTGTAGAGACTCTAGTTGTGGAGTTTCTAATTGTGGAGTTTCTAGCTTTTTTAAGTTCTAGTTGCGGAGTTTCTAGTTGCAAGTTTCTAGCTGTGGAGTTTATAGTGGCGGAGTTTCTAGTTGCCGAGTTTCTAGTTGTGGAATCTGTCGCTGCGGAGTCTCAAGTGGTGAAGTGTCTAGTCGTGAAGATTCTAGTTGTGGAGTTTTCTTTTTGTGGAGTCTCCAGTTGTGGAATTTCTAGTTGTAGAGTCTGTAGTTGTGGAGTATCTGGTTGTGGTGTTTCAAGTTGTCGAGTTTCTAGTTGTGGAGTTTCTAGTTGCGGAGTTTCTAGCTGTTGAGTTTCTATTTGCCGAGTTTCTAGTTGCAAAGTCTCAAGTTGTGGAGTTTCTAGTTGTGGAGGTTCTAGTTGTGGAGTTTCTAGTTGCGGAGTTTCTAGCTGTGGAGTTTCTAGTTGCAGAGTCTCTAGTTGGCAGTTTCTAGCTGTGGAGTTTCTAGTTGCGGAGTTTCAGGTTGGGGAGTTTGTAGTTGTGGAGACTCTAGTTGTGGAGTTTCTAGCTGTGGAGTTTCTAGCTTTGGAGTTTCTAGTTGCGGTGTTTACTAGTGTCAGAGTATCTAGTTGCAAGTTTCTAGCTGTGGAGTTTATAGTGGCGGAGTTTCTGGTTGCAGAGTTTCTAGTTGCGGAGTCTGTCGTTGCGGAGTGTCTAGTCGCGGAGTTTCTAGATGCGGAGTTTTCTAATTGGGGAGTTTTTTGTTGTAGAGTTTCTAGTTTTAAATTTCTAGTTGTGGATTTTCCAATTGCAGAGTTTCTAGTTGCGGAGTTTCTAGTTGTGTTGTTTCTAGTTTGGGAGTTTCTACTTAAGTTTATAGTAGTGGATTTTTTGTTGCCGAGTTTCGAGTTGCAGAGTTACAAGTTGTGGAGTATGTCGTTGCAGAGTCTCAAGTTGTGGAATGTCTAGTCGTGGAGTTTCTAGTTTCGGAGTTTTCTAGTTGTGGAGTTTCTGACTGTGGAGTTTCTAGTTGCAGAGTCTCTAGTTGTGCAGTCTCTAGTTGTGGAGTTTCTAGTTGTGGAGTTTATAGTTGTGGAGACTCTAGTTGTGGAGTTTCTAGTTGCGGAGTTTCTAGTTGCAGAGTTTCTAGTTGCAAGTTTCTAGCTGTAGAGTTTCTAGTTGCGGAGATTCTAGTTGCAGAGTTTCTAGTTGCGGAGCCTGTCGTTGCGGAGTCTCAAGTTGTGGAGTGTCTAGTCGTGGAGTTTCTAGCTGCGGAGTTTTCTAGTTGTGGAGTTTCTAGTTGTGGAGTTTCTAGTTGTGGAGTTTCTAGTTGCAGAGTTTCTAGTTGCGGAGTCTTTCGTTGCGGAGTCTCAAGTTGTAGAGTGTCTAGTGGTGGAGTTTCTAGTTGCAGAATTTTCTAATTGTGGAGTCTCTAGTTGTGGAGTTTCTAGTTGCGAAGTGTCTAGTTATGGAGTTTCTAGTTGTAAAGTTTCTAGTTGTGGAGTTTCTAGTTGCGGAGTTTCTAGCTGTTGAGTTTCTAGTGGCGGAGTCTCTAGATGTGCAGTCTCTAGTTGTGGAGTCACTTGCTGTGGAGTTCCTAGTTGTGGAGCTTCTAGTTGGGAAGTTTCTAGCTGTGGAGTTTCTAGTTGCGGAGTTTCTAGTTGCAGAGTTTCTAGTTGCGGACGTTCTAGCTGTGGAGTTTCTAGCTCCAGAGTTTCTAGTTGCGGGCGCTCTAGCTGTGCAGTTTCTAGTTGCAGAGTTTCTAGTGGCGTAGTTTCTAGTTGTGGTGTTTCAAGTTGTGGAGTTTCTAGTTGTGGAGTTTCTAGTTCGGAGTTTCTAGCTGTTGAGTTTCTAGTTACCGAGTATCTAGTTGCAAAGTCTCAAGTTGTGGAGTTTCTAGTTGTGGAGGTTCTAGTTGTGGAGTTTCTAGTTGCGGAGTTTCTAGCTGTGGAGTTTCTAGTTGCAGAGTCTCTAGTTGGCAGTCTCTAGTTGTGGAGTTTCTAGTTGCGGAGTTTCTAGTTGGGGAGTTTCTAGTTGTGGAGACTCTAGTTGTGGAGTTTCTAGTTGTGGAGTTTCTAGCTTTAAAGTTTCTAGATGCGGTGTTTACTAGTGGCAGAGTATCTAGTTGCAAGTTTCTAGCTGTGGAGTTTATAGTGGCGGAGTTTCTGGTTGCAGAGATTCTAGTTGCGGAGTCTGTCGTTGCGGAGTCTCAAGTTGTGGAGTGTCTAGTCGTGGAGTTTCTAGTTGCGGAGTTTTCTAATTGGGGAGTTTCTTGTTGTAGAGTTTCTAGTTTTAAATTTCTAGTTGTGGATTTTCTAATTGCAGAGTTTCTAGTTGCGGAGTTTCTAGTTGTGTTGTTTCTAGTTGGGGAGTTTCTACTTAAGTTTATAGTTGTGGATTTTCTTGTTGCCGAGTTTCGAGTTGCAGAGTTTCAAGTTGTGGAGTATGTCGTTGCAGAGTCTCAAGTTGTGGAATGTCTAGTCGTGGAGTTTCTAGTTTCGGAGTTTTCTAGCTGCGGAAATTCTAGTTGTGGAGTTTCTAGTTGCGGAGTTTCTGACTGTGGAGTTTCTAGTTGCAGAGTCTCTAGTTGTGCAGTCTCTAGTTGTGGAGTTTCTAGTTGTGGAGTTTATAGTTGTGGAGACTCTAGTTGTGGAGTTTATAGTTACGGAGTTTCTAGTTGCAGAGTTTCTAGTTGTGGAGTTTCCAGTTGTGGAGTTTCTAGTTGGCAGTCTCTAGTTGTGGAGTTTCTAGCTGTGGAGTTTCTACTTGCGTAGTTTCTAGTTGCAGAGTTTCTAGTTGCGGAGTTTCTAGTTGTGTTGTTTCTAGTTGGGGAGTTTCTACTTAAGTTTATAGTTGTGGATTTTCTTGTTGCCGAGTTTCGAGTTGCAGAGTTTCAAGTTGTGGAGTATGTCGTTGCAGAGTCTCAAGTTGTGGAATGTCTAGTCGTGGAGTTTCTAGTTTCGGAGTTTTCTAGCTGTGGAAATTCTAGTTGTGGAGTTTCTAGTTGCGGAGTTTCTGACTGTGGAGTTTCTAGTTGCAGAGTCTCTAGTTGTGCAGTCTCTAGTTGTGGAGTTTCTAGTTGTGGAGTTTATAGTTGTGGAGACTCTAGTTGTGGAGTTTATAGTTACGGAGTTTCTAGTTGCAGAGTTTCTAGTTGTGGAGTTTCCAGTTGTGGAGTTTCTAGTTGGCAGTCTCTAGTTGTGGAGTTTCTAGCTGTGGAGTTTCTACTTGCGTAGTTTCTAGTTGCAGAGTTTCTAGTTGCGGAGTTTCTAGTTGTGTAGTTTCTAGTTGGGGAGTTTCTACTTGAGTTTATAGTTGTGGATTTTCTTGTTGCAGAGTTTAGAGCTGCAGAGTTTCAAGTTGTGGAGTATGTCGTTGCAGAGTCTCAAGTTGTGGAGTGTCTAGTCGTGGAGTTTCTAGTTTCGGAGTTTTCTAGTTGTGGAGTTTCTAATTGTGGAGTTTCAAGTTGTGCAGTTTCTTGTTGTGGAGTTTCTAGTTTTGAAGTTTCTAGTTGTGGATTTTCTAGTTGCGGAGTTTCTAGTTGCGGAGTTTCAAGTTGTGTAGTTTCTAGTTGGGGAGTTTCTACTTGAGTTTATAGTTGTGGATTTTCTTGTTGCAGAGTTTCGAGTTGCAGAGTTTCAAGTTGTGGAGTTTCTAGTTGCGGAGTCTAGTTGTGAAGTTTCTAGTTGCGGAGTTTCTAGCTGTGGAGTTTCTAGTTGCGGAGTCTCTAGTTGTGCAGTCTATAGTAGTGGAGTTTCTCGTTGTGGAGTTTCTAGTTGTGGAGTTTCTAGTTGTAGAGACTCTAGTTGTGGAGTTTCTAATTGTGGAGTTTCTAGCTTTTTTAAGTTCTAGTTGCGGAGTTTCTAGTTGCGGAGTTTCTAGTTGCAAGTTTCTAGCTGTGGAGTTTATAGTGGCGGAGTTTCTAGTTGCAGAGTTTCTAGTTGTGGAATCTGTCGTTGCGGAGTCTCAAGTGGTGAAGTGTCTAGTCGTGAAGATTCTAGTTGTGGAGTTTTCTTTTTGTGGAGTCTCCAGTTGTGGAATTTCTAGTTGTAGAGTCTGTAGTTGTGGAGTATCTGGTTGTGGTGTTTCAAGTTGTCGAGTTTCTATTTGTGGAGTTTCTAGTTGCGGAGTTTCTAGTTGTTGAGTTTCTAGTTGACGAGTTTCAAGTTGCAAAGTCTCAAGTTCTGAAGTTTCTAGTTGTGGAGGTTCTAGTTGTGGAGTTTCTAGTTTCGGAGTTTCTAGCTGTGGAGTTTCTAGTTTCAGAGTCTCTAGTTGGTAGTCTCTAGTTGTGGAGTTTCTAGTTGCGGAGTTTCTAGTTGGGGAGTTTCTAGTTGTGGAGACTCTAGTTGTGGAGTTTCTAGCTTTGGAGTTTCTAGTTGCGGAATTTACTGGTTGCAGAGTTTCTAGTTGCAAGTTTCTAGCTGTGGAGTTTATAGTGGCGGAGTTTCTGGTTGCAGAGTTTCTAGTTGCGGAGTCTGTCGTTGCGGAGTCTCAAGTTGTGGAGTGTCTAGTCGTGGAGTTTCTAGTTGCGGAGTTTTCTAGTGGGGGAGTTTCTTGTTGTAGAGTTTCTAGTTTTAAATTTCTAGTTGTGGATTTTCTAATTGCAGAGTTTCTAGTTGCGGAGTTTCTAGTTGTATGGTTTCTAGTTGGGGAGTTTCTACTTGAGTTTATAGTTGTGGATTTTCTTGTTGCAGAGTTTAGAGTTGCAGAGTTTCAAGTTGTGGAGTATGTCGTTCCAGAGTCTCAAGTTGTGGAGTGTCCAGTCGTGAAGTTTCAGGTTTCGGAGTTTTCTAGTTGTGGAGTTTCTAGTTGTGGAGTTTCAAGTTGTGGAGTTTCTTGTTGTAGAGTTTCTAGTTTTGAAGTTTGTAGTTGTGGATTTTCTAGTTGCGGAGTTTCAAGTTGTGTAGTTTCTAGCTAGGGAGTTTCTACTTCAGTTTATAGTTGTGGATTTTCTTGTTGCAGAGTTTCGAGTTGCAGAGTTTCAAGTTGCGGAGTTTCTAGTTGCGGAGTCTCCAGTTGTGGAGTTTCTAGTTGCGGAGTTTCTAGCTGTGGAGTTTCTAGTTGCGGAGTCTCTAGTTGTGCAGTCTTTAGTTGTGGAGTTTCTCATTGTGGAGTTTCTAGTTGTGGAGTTTCTAGTTGTAGAGACTCTAGTTGTGGAGTTTCTAGTTGTGGAGTTTCTAGCTTTTTAGTTTCTAGTTGCGGAGTTTCTAGTTGCGGAGTTTCTAGTTGCAAGTTTCTAGCTGTGGAGTTTTTAGTGGCGGAGTTTCTAGTTGCAGAGTTTCTAGTTGTGGAATCGGTCATTGTGGAGTCTCAAGTGGTGGAGTGTCTAGTCGTGGAGATTCTAGTTTCGGAGTTTTCTTTTTGTGGAGTCTCCAGTTGTGGAATTTCTAGTTGTAGAGTTTCTAGTTCTTGAGTTTCTAGTTGTGGAGTCTGTAGTTTTGGAGTATCTGGTTGTGGTGTTTCAAGTTGTGGAGTTTCTAGTTGTGGAGTTTCTAGTTGCGGAGTTTCTAGCTGTTGAGTTTCTAGTTGCCGAGTTTCTAGTTGCAAAGTCTCAAGTTGTGGAGTTTCTAGTTGTGAAGGTTCTAGTTGTGGAGTTTCTAGTTGCGGAGTTTCTAGCTGTGGAGTTTCTAGTTGCAGAGTCTCTAGTTGGCAGTTTCTAGCTGTGGAGTTTCTAGTTGCGGAGTTTCAGGTTGGGGAGTTTCTAGTTGTGGAGACTCTAGTTGTGGAGTTTCTAGCTGTGGAGTTTCTAGCTTTGGAGTTTCTAGTTGCGGTGTTTACTAGTGTCAGAGTATCTAGTTGCAAGTTTCTAGCTGTGGAGTTTATAGTGGCGGAGTTTCTGGTTGTAGAGTTTCTAGTTGCGGAGTCTGTCGTTGCGGAGTGTCTAGTCGAGGAGTTTCTAGTTGCGGAGTTTTCTAATTGGGGAGTTTTTTGTTGTAGAGTTTCTAGTTTTAAATTTCTAGTTGTGGATTTTCCAATTGCAGAGTTTCTAGTTGCGGAGTTTCTAGTTGTGTTGTTTCTAGTTTGGGAGTTTCTACTTAAGTTTATAGTAGTGGATTTTCTTGTTGCCGAGTTTCGAGTTGCAGAGTTACAAGTTTTGGAGTATGTCGTTGCAGAGTCTCAAGTTGTGGAATGTCTAGTCGTGGAGTTTCTAGTTTCGGAGTTTTCTAGTTGTGGAAATTCTAGTTGTGGAGTTTCTGACTGTGGAGTTTCTAGTTGCAGAGTCTCTAGTTGTGCAGTCTCTAGTTGTGGAGTTTCTAGTTGTGGAGTTTATAGTTGTGGAGACTCTAGTTGTGGAGTTTCTAGTTGCGGAGTTTCTAGTTGCAGAGTTTCTAGTTGCAAGTTTCTAGCTGTGGAGTTTCTAGTTGCGGAGTTTCTAGTTGCAGAGTTTCTAGTTGCGGAGCCTGTCGTTGCGGAGTCTCAAGTTGTGGAGTGTCTAGTCGTGGAGTTTCTAGCTGCGGAGTTTTCTAGTTGTGGAGTCTCTAGTTGTGGAGTTTCTAGTTGTGGAGTTTCTAGTTGTGGAGTTTCTAGTTGCAGAGTTTCTAGTTGCGGAGTCTTTCGTTGCGGAGTCTCAAGTTGTAGAGTGTCTAGTGGTGGAGTTTCTAGTTGCAGAATTTTCTAATTGTGGAGTCTCTAGTTGTGGAGTTTCTAGTTGCGAAGTGTCTAGTTATGGAGTTTCTAGTTGTAAAGTTTCTAGTTGTGGAGTTCCTAGTTGCGGAGTTTCTAGCTGTTTAGTTTCTAGTGGCGGAGTCTCTAGATGTGCAGTCTCTAGTTGTGGAGTCACTTGCTGTGGAGTTCCTAGTTGTGGAGCTTCTAGTTGGGAAGTTTCTAGCTGTGGAGTTTCTAGTCGTGGAGTTTCTAGTTGCAGAGTTTCTAGTTGCGGACGTTCTAGCTGTGGAGTTTCTAGTTCCAGAGTTTCTAGTGGCGTAGTTTCTAGTTGTGGTGTTTCAAGTTGTGGAGTTTCTAGTTGTGGAGTTTCTAGTTGCGGAGTTTCTAGCTGTTGAGTTTCTAGTTACCGAGTTTCTAGTTGCAAAGTCTCAAGTTGTGGAGTTTCTAGTTGTGGAGGTTCTAGTTGTGGAGTTTCTAGTTGCGGAGTTTCTAGCTGTGGAGTTTCTAGTTGCAGAGTCTCTAGTTGGCATTCTCTAGTTGTGGAGTTTCTAGTTGCGGAGTTTCTAGTTGGGGAGTTTCTAGTTGTGGAGACTCTAGTTGTGGAGTTTCTAGTTGTGGAGTTTCTAGCTTTAAAGTTTCTAGTTGCGGTGTTTACTAGTGGCAGAGTATCTAGTTGCAAGTTTCTAGCTGTGGAGTTTATAGTGGCGGAGTTTCTGGTTGCAGAGATTCTAGTTGCGGAGTCTGTCGTTGCGGAGTCTCAAGTTGTGGAGTGTCTAGTCGTGGAGTTTCTAGTTGCGGAGTTTTCTAATTGGGGAGTTTCTTGTTGTAGAGTTTCTAGTTTTAAATTTCTAGTTGTGGATTTTCTAATTGCAGAGTTTCTAGTTGCGGAGTTTCTAGTTGTGTTGTTTCTAGTTGGGGAGTTTCTACTTAAGTTTATAGTTGTGGATTTTCTTGTTGCCGAGTTTCGAGTTGCAGAGTTTCAAGTTGTGGAGTATGTCGTTGCAGAGTCTCAAGTTGTGGAATGTCTAGTTGCAAAGTTTCTAGTTGCGGACGTTCTAGCTGTGGAGTTTCTAGTTGCAGAGTTTCTAGTTGCGGGCGCTCTAGCTGTGCAGTTTCTAGTTGCAGAGTTTCTAGTGGCGTAGTTTCTAGTTGTGGAGTTTCTAGTTGTGGAGTTTTTAGTTGCGCAGTTTCTAGTTGTGGAGTTTCAAGTTGTGGAATTTATATGTGTGGAGTTTTCAGTTGTGGAGTTTAATGTTGTCGAGTTTCTAGTTGCAGAGTTTCCAGTAGTGGAGTTTCTAGTTGTGCAGTTTTTAGTTGTGGAGTCTCTAGTGTTTGAGTCTCTTGTTGTGGAATTTCAAGTTGTGGAGTTTCTAGGTGCGGAGTTTGTAGTTGCGGAGCGTCTGGTGGTGGAGTTTCTAGTTGTGGAGTTTCTAGTTGCAGAGTTTCTAGCTGTGGAGTTTCTAGTTGCGAAGTCTCTAGATGTGGAGTCTCTAGTTGTGGAGTTTCTAGTTGTGGAGTTTCTAGTTCTGGAGTTTCTAGTTGCAGAGTTTCTAGTTGCGAAGTCTGTCGTTTCGGAATCTCCAGTTGTAGAGTGTCTAGTCGTGGAGTTTCTGGTTGCGGAGTTTTCTAGTTGTGGGGTCTCTAGTTGTGGAGTTTCTAGTATCGAAGTGTCTAGTTATAGAGTTTCTAGTTGTAAAGTTTCTAGTTGTGGAGTTTCTAGTTGCGGAGTTTCTAGCTGTGGAGTTTCTAGCTGCGGAGTCTCTAGTTGATTGATGATATGTGGGGTTTAACGTCTCAAAACCACCATAAAATTATGAGAGACGCCGTAGTGAAGGGCTCCGGAAATTTTGACCACCTTGGGTTCTTTAACGTGCACCCAAATCTGAACACACCGGCCTACAACATTTCCGCCTCCATTGGAAATGCAGCCGCCGCTGGGATTCGAACCCACGACCTGCGGGTCAACTGCCGAGTACGTTAGCCACTTGACCACCGCAGCGGGGCAGTCTCTAGTTGGGCAGTCTCTAGTTGTGCAGTCTCTTGCTGTAGAGTTTCTAGCTGTGGAGCTTCTAGTTGGGAAGTTTCTAGCTTTGGAGTTTCTAGTTGCGGAGTTTCTAGTTGCAGAGTTTCTAGTTGCGGACGTTCTAGCTGTGGAGTTTCTAGTTGCAGAGTTTCTAGTTGCGGGCGCTCTAGCTGTGCAGTTTCTAGTTGCAGAGTTTTTAGTCGCGTAGTTTCTAGTTGTGGAGTTTCTAGTTGTGGAGTTTGAAGTTGTGGAATTTATATGTGTGGAGTTTTCAGTTGTGCAGTTTAATGTTGTCGAGTTTCTAGTTGCAGAGTTTCCAGTAGTGGAGTTTCTAGTTGTGCAGTTTTTAGTTGTGGAGTCTCTAGTTAATGAGTCTCTTGTTGTGGAATTTCAAAATTTGGAGTTTCTAGTTGCGGAGTTTGTAGTTGCGGAGCGTCTGGTGGTGGAGTTTCTAGTTGTGGAGTTTCTAGTTGCGGAGTTTCTAGCTGTGTAGTTTCTAGTTGGGGAGTTTCTACCTATGTTTATAGTTGTGGATTTTCTTGTTGCAGAGTCTCTAGTTGCGGGCGCTCTAGCTGTGCAGTTTCTAGTTGCAGACTTTCTAGTGGCGTAGTTTCTTGTTGTGGAGTTTCTAGTTGTGGAGTTTTTAGTTGCACAGTTTCTAGTTGTGGAGTTTCAAGTTGTGGAATTTATATGTGTGGAGTTTTTAGTTGTGGAGTTTAATGTTGTCGAGTTTCTAGATGCAGAGTTTCCAGTAGTGGAGTTTCTAGTTGTGCAGTTTTTAGTTATGGAGTCTCTAGTTGTTGAGTCTCTTGTTGTGGAATTTCAAGTTGTGGAGTTTCTAGTGGCGGAGTTTGTAGTTGCAGAGCGTCTGGTGGTGGAGTTTCTAGTTGTGGAGTTTCTAGTTGCGGAGTTTCTAGCTTTGGAGTTTCTATTTGCGGAGTCTCTAGATGTGAAGTCTCTAGTTGGGGAGTTTCTAGTTGTGGAGTTTCTAGTTCTGGAGTTTCTAGCTGCAGAGTTTCTAGTTGCGAAGTCTGTCGTTGCGGAGTCTCAAGTTGTAGAGTGTCTAGTCGTGGAGTTTCTAGTTGCGGAGTTTTCTAGTTGTGGAGTCTCTAGTTGTGGAGTTTCTAGTTGCAGAGTTTCTAGTTGCGGAGTCTTTCATTGCGGTGTCTCAAGTTGTAGAGTGTCTAGTCGTGGAGTTTCTAGTTGCAGAGTTTTCTAGTTGAGGAGTCTCTAGTTGTGGAGTTTTTATTTGCGAAGTGTCTAGTTATGGAGTTTCTAGTTGTAAAGCTTTTAGTCGTGGAGTTACTAGTTGCGGAGTTTTCTAGTTGTGGAGTCACTAGTTGTGGAGTTTCTAGTTGTGGAGTTTCTTGTTGCGGAGTTTCTAGTTGCAGAGTTTCTATTTGCGGACGTTCTAGCTGTGGAGTTTCTAAATGCAGAGTTTCTAGTTGCATAGTTTCTAGTTGTAGAGTTTCTAGTTGTGGAGTTTTAGTTGCGGAGTTTATAGTTGTGAAGATTCTAGTTGTGGAGTTTCTAGTTGTGGAGTTTCTAGTTGTGGAGTTTTTAGTTGCAGAGTTTCTAGTTGTGGAGTCTCTAATTGATGAGTTTCTGGTTGTGGAGTTTCTAGTTGTGGAGTTTGTAGTTGTAGAGTCTGTAGCTGTGGAGTTTCTAGTTGTGGAGTTCCTAGTTATGGAGTCTCGAGTTGTGGAGTTTCTAGTTGCGGAGTTTCTAAATGTGGAGTTTCTAGTTGTGGAATTTGTAGTTGTGGAGTATCTAGTTTTGGTGTTTGAAGTTGTGGAGTTTGTAGTTGGAGTTTCTAGGTGTGGAGTTTCTAGTTGTTGAGTTTCTAGTGGCCGAGTTTCTAGTTGCGAAGTCTCAAGTTGTGCAGTCTCTAGTTGTGGAGTTTCTAGTTGTGGAGTTTCAAGTTGTGGAGTTTCTTGGTGTAGAGTTTCTAGTTTTGAAGCTTCTAGTTGTGGATTTTCTAGTTGCGGAGTTTCTAGTAGCGGAGTTTCAAGTTGTGTAGTTTCTAGTTGGGGAGTTTCTACTTAAGTTTATAGTTGTGGATTTTCTTGTTGCAGAGTTTCTAGTTGCGGGCGCTCTAGCTGTGCAGTTTCTAGTTGCAGACTTTTTAGTGGCGTAGTTTTTAGTTGTGGAGTTTCTAGTTGTGGAGTTTTTAGTTGCTCCGTTTCTAGTTGTGGAGTTTCAAGTTGTGGAATTTATATGTGGAGTTTAATGTTGTCGAGTTTCTAGTTGCAGAGTTTCCAGTAGTGGAGTTTCTAGTTGTGCAGTGTTTAGTTGTGGAGTCTCTAGTTGTTGAGTCTCTTGTTGTGGAATTTCAAGTTGTGGAGTTTCTAGTTGCGGAGTTTGTAGTTGCGGAGCGTCTGGTGGTGGAGTTTCTAGTTGTGGAGTTTCTAGTTGCGGAGTTTCTAGCTGTGGAGTTTCTAGTTGCTTAGTCTCTAGATGTGGAGTCTCTAGTTGTGGAGTTTCTAGTTGTGGAGTTTCTAGTTCTGGAGTTTCTAGTTGAAGAGTTTCTAATTGCGAAGTCTCTAGTTGTAGAGTGTCTAGTCGTGGAGTTTCTAGTTGCGGAGTTTTCTAGTTGTGGAGTCTCTAGTTGTGGAGTTTCTAGTTGCGAAGTGTCTAGTTATAGAGTTTCTAGTTGTAAAGTTTCTAGTTGTGGAGTTTCTAGTTTCGGAGTTTCTAGCTGCGGAGTTTCTAGTTGCGGAGTCTCTAGTTGATTGATGATATGTGGGGTTTAACGTCTCAAATCCACCATATGATTATGAGAGACGCCGTAGTGGAGGGCTCCGGAAAATTTGACCACCTGGGGTTCTTTAACGTGCACTCAAATCTGATCACACCGGCCTACAACATTTCCGCCTCCATTGGAAATGCAGCCGCCGCTAGGATTCGAACCCACGACCTGCGGGTCAACTGCCGAGTACCATAGCCACTAGACCACCGCGGCGGGGCAGTCTCTAGTTGTGCAGTCTCTAGTTGTGCAGTCTCTTGCTGTAGAGTTTCTAGCTGTGGAGCTTCTAGTTGGGAAGTTTCTAGCTTTGGAGTTTCTAGTTGCGGAGTTTCTAGTTGCAGAGTTTCTAGTTGCGGACGTTCTAGCTGTGGAGTTTCTAGTTGCAGAGTTTCTAGTTGCGGGCGCTCTAGCTGTGCAGTTTCTAGTTGCAGAGTTTCTAGTGGCGTAGTTTCTAGTTGTGGAGTTTCTAGTTGTGGAGTTTTTAGTTGCGCAGTTTCTAGTTGTGAAGTTTGAAGTTGTGGAATTTATATGTGTGGAGTTTTTAGTTGTGCAGTTTAATGTTGTCGAGTTTCTAGTTGCAGAGTTTCCAGTAGTGGAGTTTCTAGTTGTGCAGTTTTTAGTTGTGGAGTCTCTAGTTAATGAGTCTCTTGTTGTGGAATTTCAAGTTTTGGAGTTTCTAGTTGCGGAGTTTGTAGTTGCGGAGAGTCTGGTGGTGGAGTTTCTAGTTGTGGAGTTTCTAGCTGCGGAGTTTCTAGCTGTGGAGTTTCTAGTTGCGGAGTCTCTAGATGTGAAGTCTCTAGTTGGGGAGTTTCTAGTTGTGGAGTTTCTAGTTCTGGAGTTTCTAGCTGCAGAGTTTCTAGTTGCGAAGTCTGTCGTTGCGGAGTCTCAAGTTGTAGAGTGTCTAGTCGTGGAGTTTCTAGTTGCGGAGTTTTCTAGTTGTGGAGTCTCCAGTTGTGGAGTTTCTAGTTGCAGAGTTTCTAGTTGCGGAGTTTCTGGTTGCGGAGTGTCTGGTGGTGGAGTTTCTAGTTGCGAAGTTTTCCAGTTGTGGAGTCTCTAGTTGTGGAGTTTCTAGTTGTGGAGTTTCTAGTTGTGGAATTGCTAGTTGCAGAGTTTCTAGTTGCGGTGACTTTCGTTGCGGAGTCTCAAGTTGTAGAGTGTCTAGTCGTGGAGTTTCTAGTTGTTGAGTTTCTAGTGGCCGAGTTTCTAGTTGCGAAGTCTCAAGTTGTGCAGTCTCTAGTTGTGGAGTTTCTAGTTGTGGAGTTTCAAGTTGTGGAGTTTCTTGTTGTAGAGTTTCTAGTTTTGAAGTTTCTAGTTGTAGATTTTCTAGTTGCGGAGTTTCTAGTAGCGGAGTTTCAAGTTGTGTAGTTTCTAGTTGGGGAGTTTCTACTTAAGTTTATAGTTGTGGATTTTCTTGTTGCAGAGTTTCTAGTTGCGGGCGCTCTAGCTGTGCAGTTTCTAGTTGCAGACTTTCTAGTGGCGTAGTTTTTAGTTGTGGAGTTTCTAGTTGTGGAGTTTTTAGTTGCTCAGTTTCTAGTTGTGGAGTTTCAAGTTGTGGAATTTATATGTGTGGAGTTTTAGTTGTGGAGTTTAATGTTGTCGAGTTTCTAGTTGCAGAGTTTCCAGTAGTGGAGTTTCTAGTTGTGCAGTTTTTAGTTGTGGAGTCTCTAGTTGTTGAGTCTCTTGTTGTGGAATTTCAAGTTGTGGAGTTTCTAGTTGCGGAGTTTGTAGCTGCGGAGCGTCTGGTGGTGGAGTTTCTAGTTGTGGAGTTTCTAGTTGCGGAGTTTCTAGCTGTGGAGTTTCTAGTTGCTTAGTCTCTAGATGTGGAGTCTCTAGTTGTGGAGTTTCTAGTTGTGGAGTTTCTAGTTCTGGAGTTTCTAGTTGCAGAGTTTCTAGTTGCGAAGTCTCTAGTTGTAGAGTGTCTAGTCGTGGAGTTTCTAGTTGCGGAGTTTTCTAGTTGTGGAGTTTCTAGTTGCGGAGTCTCTAGTTGATTGATGATATGTGGGGTTTAACGTCTCAAAACCAGCATATGATCATGAAAGACACCGTAGTGGAGGGCTCCGGAAATTTTGACCACCTGGGGTTCTTTAACGTGCACCCAAATCTGATCACACCGGCCTACAACATTTCCGCCTCCATTGGAAATGCAGCCGCCGCCGCCGGGATTCGAACCCGCGACCTGCGGGTCAACAGCCGAGTACCTTAGCCACTTGACCACCGCAGCGGGGCAGTCTCTAGTTGTGCAGTCTCTAGTTGTGCAGTCTCTTGCTGTAGAGTTTCTAGTTCTGGAGCTTCTAGTTGGGAAGTTTCTAGCTTTGGAGTTTCTAGTTGTGGAGTTTCTAGTTGCAGAGTTTCTAGTTGCGGACGTTCTAGCTGTGGAGTTTCTAGTTGCAGAGTTTTTAGTTGCGTAGTTTCTAGTTGTGGAGTTTCTAGTTGTGGAGTTTTTAGTTGCGCAGTTTCTAGTTGTGGAGTTTGAAGTTGTGGAATTTATATGTGTGGAGTTTTTAGTTGTGCAGTTTAATGTTGTCGAGTTTCTAGTTGCAGAGTTTCCAGTAGTGGAGTTTCTAGTTGTGCAGTTTTTATTTGTGGAGTCTCTATTTAATGAGTCTCTTGTTGTGGAATTTCAAGTTTTGGAGTTTCTAGTTGCGGAGTTTGTAGTTGCGGAGAGTCTGGTGGTGGAGTTTCTAGTTGTGGAGTTTCTAGCTGCGGAGTTTCTAGCTGTGGAGTTTCTAGTTGCGGAGTCTCTAGATGTGAAGTCTCTAGTTGGGGAGTTTCTAGTTGTGGAGTTTATAGTTCTGGAGTTTCTAGCTGCAGAGTTTCTAGTTGCGAAGTCTGTCGTTGCGGAGTCTCAAGTTGTAGAGTGTCTAGTCGTGGAGTTGCTAGTTGCGGAGTTTTCTAGTTGTGGAGTCTCTAGTTGTGGAGTTTCTAGTTGCAGAGTTTCTAGTTGCGGAGCCTGTCGTTGCGGAGTCTCAATTTGTGGAGTGTCTAGTCGTGGAGTTTCTAGTTGCGAAGTTTTCTAGTTGTGGAGTTTCTAGTTGTGGAGTTTCTAGTTGCAGAGTTTCTAGTTGCGGAGTCTTTCATTGCGGAGTCTCAAGTTGTAGAGTGTCTAGTCGTGGAGTTTCTAGTTGCAGAGTTTTCTAGTTTAGGAGTCTCTAGTTGTGGAGTTTTTAGTTGCGAAGTGTCTAGTTATGGAGTTTCTAGTTGTAAAGTTTCTAGTCGTGGAGTTTCTAGTTACGGAGTTTTCTAGTTGTGGAGTCACTAGTTGTGGAGTTTCTAGTTGTGGAGTTTCTTGTTGCGGAGCTTCTAGTTGCAGAGTTTCTAGTTGCGGACGTTCTAGCTGTGGAGTTTCTAATTGCAGAGTTTCTAGTTGCATAGTTTCTAGTTGTAGAGTTTCTAGCTGTGGAGTTTTAGTTGCGGAGTTTCTAGTTGTGAAGATTCTAGTTGTAGAGTTTCTAGTTGGGAAGTTTCTAGTTGTGGAGTTTTTAGTTGCAGAGTTTCTACTTGTGGAGTCTCTAATTGTTGAGTTTCTGGTTGTGGAGTTTCTAGTTGTGGAGTTTGTAGTTGTAGAGTCTGTAGTTGTGGAGTTTCTAGTTGTGGAGTTCCTAGTTATGGAGTCTCAAGTTGTGGAGTTTCTAGTTGCGGAGTTTCTAAATGTGGAGTTTCTAGTTGTGGAATTTGTAGTTGTGGAGTATCTAGTTGCGGTGTTTAAAGTTGTGGAGTTTGTAGTTGGAGTTTCTAGGTGTGGAGTTTCTAGTTGTTGAGTTTCTAGTGGCCGAGTTTCTAGTTGCGAAGTCTCAAGTTGTGCAGTCTCTAGTTGCGGAGTTTCTAGTAGCGGAGTTTCAAGTTGTGTAGTTTCTAGTTGGGGAGTTTCTACTTAAGTTTATAGTTGTGGATTTTCTTGTTGCAGAGTTTCGAGTTGCAGAGTTTCAAGTTGTGGAGTTTCTAGTTGTGGAGTCTCTAGTTGTGGAGTTTCTAGTTGCGGAGTTTCTAGCTGTGGAGTTTCTAGTTGCGGAGTCTCTAGTTGTGCAGTCTCTAGTTGTGGAGTTTCTAGTTGCGGAGTTTCTAGTTGTGGAGTTTCTAGTTGTGGAGACTCTAGTTGTGGAGTTTCTAGCTTTTGAGTTTCTAGTTGGAAGTTTCTAGTGTCGGAGTTTCTAGTTGCGGAATCTGTCGTTGCGGAGCCTCAAGTTGTGGATTGTCTAATCGTGGAGTTTCTAGTTGAGGAGTTTTCTTTTTGTGGAGTCTCCAGTTGTGGAATTACTAGTTGTAGAGTTTCTAGTTGCGGAGTTTCTAGTTGCGGAGTGTCTGGTGGTGGAGTTTCTAGTTCTGGAGTTTCTATTTGTGGAGTCTGTAGTTGTGGAATTTGTAGTTGTGGAGTATCTGGTTGTGGTGTTTCAAGTTGTGGAGTTTCTATTTGTGGAGTTTCTAGTTGTGGAGTTTCTAGTTGTTGAGTTTCTAGTTGCCGAGTTTTTAGTTGCAAAGTCTCAAGTTGTGGAGTTTCTAGTTGTGGAGTTTCTAGTTGTGGAGTTTCTAGTTGCGGAGTTTCTAGTTGCGGAGTTTCTAGCTGTGGAGTTTCTAGTTGCACAGTCTCTAGTTGGCAGTCTCTAGTTGTGGAGTTTCTAGTTGTGGAGTTTCTAGCGGTGGAGTTTCTACTTGCGTAGTTTCTAGTTGCAGAGTTTCTAGTTGCGGAGCCTGTCGTTGCGGAGTCTCAAGTTGTGGAGTGTCTAGTCGTGGAGTTTCTAGTTGCGAAGTTTTCTAGTGGTGGAGTCTCTAGTTGTGGAGTTTCAAGTTGTGGAGTTTCTAGTTGTGGAATTGCTAGTTGCAGTGTTTCTAGTTGCGGAGACTTTCGTAGCGGAGTCGCAAGTTGTAGAGTGTCTAGTCGTGGAATTTCGAGTTGCATAGTGTTCTAGTTGAGTCTCTAGTTGTGGAGTTTCTAGTTGCGAAGTGTCTAGTTATGGAGTTTCTAGTTGTAAAGTTTCTAGTTGTGGAGTTTCTAGTTGCAAGTTTCTAGCTGTGGAGTTTCTAGATGCGGAGTTTCTATTTGCAGAGTTTCTAGTTGCGGAGCCTGTCGTTGCAGAGTCTCAAGTTGTGGATTGTCTAGTCGTGGAGTTTCTAGTTGCGGAGTTTTCTAGTGTTGGAGTCTCTAGTTGTGGAGTTTCTAGTTGTGGAGTTTCTTGTTGCGGAGTTTCTAGTTGCAGAGTTTCTAGTTGCGGACGTTCTAGCTGTGGAGTTTCTAATTGCAGAGTTTCTAGTTGCATAGTTTCTAGTTGTAGAGTTTCTAGTTGTGGAGTTTTTAGTTGCGCAGTTTCTAGTTGTGAAGATTCTAGTGTTGAGCTTCTAGTTGTGGAGTTTATAGTTGTCGAGTTTTTAGTTGCAGAGTTTCTAGTTGTGGAGTCTCTAATTGTTGAGTCTCTTGTGGAATTTCTAGTTGTGGAGTTTCTAGTTGTGGAGTTTCTAGTTGCGGATTTTCTAGTTGCGGAGTATCTGGTGTTAGAGTTTCTAGTTGTGGAGTTTGTAATTGTGGAGTCTGTAGTTGTGGAGTTTCTAGTTGTGGAGTTCCTAGTTATAGAGTCTCAAGTTGTGGAGTTTCTAGTTGCGGAGTTTCTAGTTGCAGAGTTTTCTAGTTGTGGAGTCTCTAGTTGTGGAGTTTCTAGTCGCGAAGTGTCTAGTTATGGAGTGTCTAGTTGTAAAGTTTCTAGTCGTGGAGTTTCTAGTTGCGGAGTTTTCTAGTTGTGGAGTCACTAGTTGTGGAGTTTCTAGTTGTGGAGTTTCTTGTTGCGGAGTTTTTAGTTGCAGAGTTTCTAGTTGCGGACGTTCTAGCTGTGGAGTTTCTAGTGGCAGAGTTTCTAGTTGCATAGTTTCTAGTTGTAGAGTTTCTAGTTGTGGAGTTTTAGTTGCGGAGTTTCTAGTTGTGAAGATTCCTGTTGTGGAGTTTCTAGTTGTGGAGTTTCTAGTTGTGGAGTTTTTAGTTGCAGAGTTTCTAGTTGTGGAGTCTCTAATTGTTGAGTTTCTGGTTGTGGAGTTTCTAGTTGTGGAGTTTGTAGTTGTAGAGTCTGTAGTTGTGGAGTTTCTAGTTGTGGAGTTCCTAGTTATGGAGTCTCGAGTTGTGGAGTTTCTAGTTGCGGAGTTTCTAATTGTGGAGTTTCTAGTTGTGGAATTTGTAGTTGTGGAGTATCTAGTTGCGGTGTTTGAAGTTGTGGAGTTTGTAGTTGGAGTTTCTAGGTGTGGAGTTTCTAGTTGTTGAGTTTCTAGTTGTGGAGTTTCAAGTTGTAGAGTTTCGAGTTTTGAAGTTTCTAGTTGTGGAGTTTTTAGTTGCAGAGTTTCTAGTTGTGGAGTCTCTAATTGTTGAGTCTCTTGTGGAATTTCTAGTTGTGGAGTTTCTAGTTGTGGAGTTTCTAGTTGCGGATTTTCTAGTTGGGGAGTATCTGGTGTTGGAGTTTCTAGTTGTGGAGTTTGTAATTGTGGAGTTTGTAGTTGTGGAGTTTCTAGTTGTGGAGTTCCTAGTTATAGAGTCTCAAGTTGTGGAGTTTCTAGTTGCGGAGTTTCTAGTTGCAGAGTTTTCTAGTTGTGGAGTCTCTAGTTGTGGAGTTTCTAGTTGCGAAGTGTCTAGTTATGGAGTGTCTAGTTGTAAAGTTTCTAGTCGTGGAGTTTCTAGTTGCGGAGTTTTCTAGTTGTGGAGTCACTAGTTGTGGAGTTTCTAGTTGTGGAGTTTCTTGTTTCGGAGTTTTTAGTTGCAGAGTTTCTAGTTGCGGACGTTCTAGCTGTGGAGTTTCTAGTGGCAGAGTTTCTAGTTGCATAGTTTCTAGTTGTAGAGTTTCTAGTTGTGGAGTTTTAGTTGCGGAGTTTCTAGTTGTGAAGATTCTAGTTGTGGAGTTTCTAGTTGTGGAGTTTCTAGTTGTGGAGTTTTTAGTTGCAGAGTTTCTAGTTGTGGAGTCTCTAATTGTTGAGTTTCTGGTTGTGGAGTTTCTAGTTGTGGAGTTTGTAGTTGTAGAGTCTGTAGTTGTGGAGTTTCTAGTTGTGGAGTTCCTAGTTATGGAGTCTCGAGTTGTGGAGTTTCTAGTTGCGGAGATTCTAATTGTGGAGTTTCTAGTTGTGGAATTTGTAGTTGTGGAGTATCTAGTTGCGGTGTTTGAAGTTGTGGAGTTTGTAGTTGGAGTTTCTAGGTGTGGAGTTTCTAGTTGTTGAGTTTCTAGCTGTGGAGTTTCTAGTTGCGGAGTCTCTAGTTGTGCAGTCTCTAGTTGTGGAGTTTCTAGTTGCGGAGTTTCTAGTTGTGGAGTTTCTAGTTGTGGAGACTCTAGTTGTGGAGTTTCTAGTTGTGGAGTTTCTAGCTTTTGAGTTTCTAGTTGGAAGTTTCTAGTTGCGGAGTTTCTAGTTGCGGAATCTGTCGTTGCGGAACCTCAAGTTGTGGAGTGTCTAATCGTGGAGTTTCTAGTTGAGGAGTTTTCTTTTTGTGGAGTCTCCAGTTGTGGAATTTCTAGTTGTAGAGTTTCTAGTTGCGGAGTTTCTAGTTGCGGAGTGTCTGGTGGTGGAGTTTCTAGTTCTGGAGTTTCTATTTGCGGAGTCTGTAGTTGTGGAAATTGTAGTTGTGGAGTATCTGGTTGTGGTGTTTCAAGTTGTGGAGTTTCTATTTGTAGAGTTTCTAGTTGTGGAGTTTCTAGTTGTTGTGTTTCTAGTTGTGGAGTTTCTAGTTGCGGAGTTTCTAGTTGCGGAGTTTCTAGCTGTGGAGTTTCTAGTTGCACAGTCTCTAGTTGGCAGTCTCTAGTTGTGGAGTTTCTAGTTGTGGAGTTTCTAGCGGTGGAGTTTCTACTTGCGTAGTCTAGTTGCAGAGTTTCTAGTTACGGAGCCTGTCGTTGCGGAGTCTCAAGTTGTGGAGTGTCTAGTCGTGGAGTTTCTAGTTGCGAAGTTTTCTAGTTGTGGAGTCTCTAGTTGTGGAGTTTCTAGTTGTGGAGTTTCTAGTTGTGGAATTGCTAGTTGCAGTGTTTCTAGTTGCGGAGACTTTCGTAGCGGAGTCGCAAGTTGTAGAGTGTCTAGTCGTGGAATTTCGAGTTGCAGAGTGTTCTAGTTGAGTCTCTAGTTGTGGAGTTTCTAGTTGCGAAGTGTCTAGTTATGGAGTTTCTAGTTGTAAAGTTTCTAGTTGTGGAGTTTCTAGTTGCAAGTTTCTAGCTGTGGAGTTTTTAGATGCGGAGTTTCTATTTGCAGAGTTTCTAGTTGCGGAGCCTGTCGTTGCAGAGTCTCAAGTTGTGGATTGTCTAGTCGTGGAGTTTCTAGTTGCGGAGTTTTCTAGTGTTGGAGTCTCTAGTTGTGGAGTTTCTAGTTGTGGAGTTTCTTGTTGCGGAGTTTCTAGTTGGAGAGTTTCTAGTCGCGGACGTTCTAGCTGTGGAGTTTCTAATTGCAGAGTTTCTAGTTGCATAGTTTCTAGTTGTAGAGTTTCTAGTTGCGGAGTTTTTAGTTGCGGAGTTTCTAGTTGTGAAGATTCTAGTGTTGAGCTTCTAGTTGTGGAGTTTATAGTTGTGGAGTCTTTAGTTGCAGAGTTTCTAGTTGTGGAGTCTCTAATTGTTGAGTCTCTTGTGGAATTTCTAGTTGTGGAGTTTCTAGTTGTGGAGTTTCTAGTTGCGGATTTTCTAGTTGCGGAGTATCTGGTGTTGGAGTTTCTAGTTGTGGAGTTTGTAATTGTGGAGTCTGTAGTTGTGGAGTTTCTAGTTGTGGAGTTCCTAGTTATAGAGTCTCAAGTTGTGGAGTTTCTAGTTGCGGAGTTTCTAGTTGCAGAGTTTTCTAGTTGTGGAGTCTCTATTTGTGGAGTTTCTAGTTGCGAAGTGTCTAGTTATGGAGTGTCTAGTTGTAAAGTTTCTAGTCGTGGAGTTTCTAGTTGCGGAGTTTTCTAGTTGTGGAGTCACTAGTTGTGGAGTTTCTAGTTGTGGAGTTTCTTGTTGCGGAGTTTTTAGTAGCAGAGTTTCTAGTTGCGGACGTTCTAGCTGTGGAGTTTCTAGTGGCAGAGTTTCTAGTTGCATAGTTTCTAGTTGTAGAGTTTCTAGTTGTGGAGTTTTAGTTGCGGAGTTTCTAGTTGTGAAGATTCTAGTTGTGGAGTTTCTAGTTGTGGAGTTTCTAGTTGTGGAGTTTTTAGTTGCAGAGTTTCTAGTTGTGGAGTCTCTAATTGTTGAGTTTCTGGTTGTGGAGTTTCTAGTTGTGGAGTTTGTAGTTGTAGAGTCTGTAGTTGTGGAGTTTCTAGTTGTGGAGTTCCTAGTTATGGAGTCTCGAGTTGTGGAGTTTCTAGTTGCGGAGATTCTAATTGTGGAGTTTCTAGTTGTGGAATTTGTAGTTGTGGAGTATCTAGTTGCGGTGTTTGAAGTTGTGGAGTTTGTAGTTGGAGTTTCTAGGTGTGGAGTTTCTAGTTGTTGAGTTTCTAGTTGTGGAGTTTCAAGTTGTAGAGTTTCTAGTTTTGAAGTTTCTAGTTGTGGATTTTCTAGTTGCGGAGTTTCTAGTTGCGGAGTTTCAAGTTGTGTAGTTTCTAGTTGGGGAGTTTCTACTTAAGTTTATAGTTGTAGATTTTCTTGTTGCAGATTTTCGAGTTGCAGAGTTTCAAGTTGTGGAGTTTCTAGTTGCGGAGTCTCTAGTTGTGGAGTTTCTAGTTGCGGAGTTTCTAGCTGTGGAGTTTGTAGTTGCGGAGTATCTAGTTGTGCAGTATCTAGTTGTGGAGTTTCTAGTTGCGGAGTTTCTAGCTGTGGAGTTTCTAGTTCTGGAGACTCTAGTTGTGGAGTTTCTAGTTGTGGCGTTTCTAGCTTTTTAGTTTCAAGTTGGAAGTTTCTAGTTGCGGAGTTTCTAGTTGCGGAATCTGTCGTTGCGGAGTCTAAAGTTGTGGAGTGTCTAATCGTGGAGTTTCTAGTTGCGGAGTTTTCTTTTTGTGGAGTCTCCAGTTGTGGAATTTCTAGTTGTAGAGTTTATAGTTGCGGAGTTTCTGGTTGCGGAGTGTCTGGTGGTGGAGTTTCTAGTTGCGAAGTTTTCCAGTTGTGGAGTCTCTAGTTGTGGAGTTTCTAGTTGTGGAGTTTCTAGTTGTGGAATTGCTAGTTGCAGAGTTTCTAGTTGCGGTGACTTTCGTTGCGGAGTCTCAAGTTGTAGAGTGTCCAGTCGTGGAGTTTCTAGTTGTTGAGTTTCTAGTGGCCGAGTTTCTAGTTGCGAAGTCTCAAGTTGTGCAGTCTCTAGTTGTGGAGTTTCTAGTTGTGGAGTTTCAAGTTGTGGAGTTTCTTGTTGTAGAGTTTCTAGTTTTGAAGTTTCTAGTTGTAGATTTTCTAGTTGCGGAGTTTCTAGTAGCGGAGTTTCAAGTTGTGTAGTTTCTAGTTGGGGAGTTTCTACTTAAGTTTATAGTTGTGGATTTTCTTGTTGCAGAGTTTCTAGTTGCGGGCGCTCTAGCTGTGCAGTTTCTAGTTGCAGACTTTCTAGTGGCGTAGTTTTTAGTTGTGGAGTTTCTAGTTGTGGAGTTTTTAGTTGCTCAGTTTCTAGTTGTGGAGTTTCAAATTGTGGATTTTATATGTGTGGAGTTTTAGTTGTGGAGTTTAATGTTGTCGAGTTTCTAGTTGCAGAGTTTCCAGTAGTGGAGTTTCTAGTTGTGCAGTTTTTAGTTGTGGAGTCTCTAGTTGTTGAGTCTCTTGTTGTGGAATTTCAAGTTGTGGAGTTTCAATTTGCGGAGTTTGTAGCTGCGGAGCGTCTGGTGGTGGAGTTTCTAGTTGTGGAGTTTCTAGTTGCGGAGTTTCTAGCTGTGGAGTTTCTAGTTGCTTAGTCTCTAGATGTGGAGTCTCTAGTTGTGGAGTTTCTAGTTGTGGAGTTTCTAGTTCTGGAGTTTCTAGTTGCAGAGTTTCTAGTTGCGAAGTCTCTAGTTGTAGAGTGTCTAGTCGTGGAGTTTCTAGTTGCGGAGTTTTCTAGTTGTGGAGTCTCTAGTTGTGGAGTTTCTAGGTGCGAAGTGTCTAGTTATAGAGTTTCTAGTTGTAAAGTTTCTAGTTGTGGAGTTTCTAGTTGCGGAGTTTCTAGCTGTGGAGTTTCTAGTTGCGGAGTCTCTAGTTGATTGATGATATGTGGGGTTTAACGTCTCAAAACCACCATATGATTATGAGAGACACCGTAGTGGAGGGCTCCGGAAATTTTGACCACCTGGGGTTCTTTAACGTGCACCCAAATCTGATCACACCGGCCTACAACATTTCCGCCTCCATTGGAAATGCAGCCGCCACCGCCGGGATTCGAACCCGCGACCTGCGGGTCAACAGCCGAGTACCTTAGCCACTTGACCACCGCAGCGGGGCAGTCTCTAGTTGTGCAGTCTCTAGTTGTGCAGTCTCTTGCTGTAGAGTTTCTAGTTCTGGAGCTTCTAGTTGGGAAGTTTCTAGCTTTGGAGTTTCTAGTTGTGGAGTTTCTAGTTGCAGAGTTTCTAGTTGCGGACGTTCTAGCTGTGGAGTTTCTAGTTGCAGAGTTTCTAGTGGCGTAGTTTCTAGTTGTGGAGTTTCTAGTTGTGGAGTTTTTAGTTGGCAGTTTCTAGTTGTGGAGTTTGAAGTTGTGGAATTTATATGTGTGGAGTTTTTAGTTGTGCAGTTTAATGTTGTCGAGTTTCTAGTTGCAGAGTTTCCAGTAGTGGAGTTTCTAGTTGTGCAGTTTTTATTTGTGGAGTCTCTATTTAATGAGTCTCTTGTTGTGGAATTTCAAGTTTTGGAGTTTCTAGTTGCGGAGTTTGTAGTTGCGGAGAGTCTGGTGGTGGAGTTTCTAGTTGTGGAGTTTCTAGCTGCGGAGTTTCTAGCTGTGGAGTTGCTAGTTGCGGAGTTTTCTAGTTGTGGAGTCTCTAGTTGTGGAGTTTCTAGTTGCAGAGTTTCTAGTTGCGGAGCCTGTCGTTGCGGAGTCTCAAGTTGTAGAGTGTCTAGTCGTGGAGTTTCTAGTTGCAGAGTTTTCTAGTTTAGGAGTCTCTAGTTGTGGAGTTTTTAGTTGCGAAGTGTCTAGTTATGGAGTTTCGAGTTGTAAAGTTTCTAGTCGTGGAGTTTCTAGTTACGGAGTTTTCTAGTTGTGGAGTCACTAGTTGTGGAGTTTCTAGTTGTGGAGTTTCTTGTTGCGGAGCTTCTAGTTGCAGAGTTTCTAGTTGCGGACGTTCTAGCTGTGGAGTTTCTAATTGCAGAGTTTCTAGTTGCATAGTTTCTAGTTGTAGAGTTTCTAGTTGTGGAGTTTTAGTTGCGGAGTTTCTAGTTGTGAAGATTCTAGTTGTAGAGTTTCTAGTTGTGAAGTTTCTAGTTGTGGAGTTTTTAGTTGCAGAGTTTCTACTTGTGGAGTCTCTAATTGTTGAGTTTCTGGTTGTGGAGTTTCTAGTTGTGGAGTTTGTAGTTGTAGAGTCTGTAGTTGTGGAGTTTCTAGTTGTGGAGTTCCTAGTTATGGAGTCTCAAGTTGTGGAGTTTCTAGTTGCGGAGTTTCTAAATGTGGAGTTTCTAGTTGTGGAATTTGTAGTTGTGGAGTATCTAGTTGCGGTGTTTAAAGTTGTGGAGTTTGTAGTTGGAGTTTCTAGGTGTGGAGTTTCTAGTTGTTGAGTTTCTAGTGGCCGAGTTTCTAGTTGCGAAGTCTCAAGTTGTGCAGTCTCTAGTTGCGGAGTTTCTAGTAGCGGAGTTTCAAGTTGTGTAGTTTCTAGTTGGGGAGTTTCTACTTAAGTTTATAGTTGTGGATTTTCTTGTTGCAGAGTTTCGAGTTGCAGAGTTTCAAGTTGTGGAGTTTCTAGTTGTGGAGTCTCTAGTTGTGGAGTTTCTAGTTGCGGAGTTTCTAGCTGTGGAGTTTCTAGTTGCGGAGTCTCTAGTTGTGCAGTCTCTAGTTGTGGAGTTTCTAGTTGCGGAGTTTCTAGTTGTGGAGTTTCTAGTTGTGGAGACTCTAGTTGTGGAGTTTCTAGCTTTTGAGTTTCTAGTTGGAAGTTTCTAGTGTCGGAGTTTCTAGTTGCGGAATCTGTCGTTGCGGAGCCTCAAGTTGTGGATTGTCTAATCGTGGAGTTTCTAGTTGAGGAGTTTTCTTTTTGTGGAGTCTCCAGTTGTGGAATTACTAGTTGTAGAGTTTCTAGTTTCGGAGTTTCTAGTTGCGGAGTGTCTGGTGGTGGAGTTTCTAGTTCTGGAGTTTCTATTTGTGGAGTCTGTAGTTGTGGAATTTGTAGTTGTGGAGTATCTGGTTGTGGTGTTTCAAGTTGTGGAGTTTCTATTTGTGGAGTTTCTAGTTGTGGAGTTTCTAGTTGTTGAGTTTCTAGTTGCCGAGTTTTTAGTTGCAAAGTCTCAAGTTGTGGAGTTTCTAGTTGTGGAGTTTCTAGTTGTGGAGTTTCTAGTTGCGGAGTTTCTAGTTGCGGAGTTTCTAGCTGTGGAGTTTCTAGTTGCACATTCTCTAGTTGGCAGTCTCTAGTTGTGGAGTTTCTAGTTGTGGAGTTTCTAGCGGTGGAGTTTCTACTTGCGTAGTTTCTAGTTGCAGAGTTTCTAGTTGCGGAGCCTGTCGTTGCGGAGTCTCAAGTTGTGGAGTGTCTAGTCGTGGAGTTTCTAGTTGCGAAGTTTTCTAGTGGTGGAGTCTCTAGTTGTGGAGTTTCAAGTTGTGGAGTTTCTAGTTGTGGAATTGCTAGTTGCAGTGTTTCTAGTTGCGGAGACTTTCGTAGCGGAGTCGCAAGTTGTAGAGTGTCTAGTCGTGGAATTTCGAGTTGCATAGTGTTCTAGTTGAGTCTCTAGTTGTGGAGTTTCTAGTTGCGAAGTGTCTAGTTATGGAGTTTCTAGTTGTAAAGTTTCTAGTTGTGGAGTTTCTAGTTGCAAGTTTCTAGCTGTGGAGTTTCTAGATGCGGAGTTTCTATTTGCAGAGTTTCTAGTTGCGGAGCCTGTCGTTGCAGAGTCTCAAGTTGTGGATTGTCTAGTCGTGGAGTTTCTAGTTGCGGAGTTTTCTAGTGTTGGAGTCTCTAGTTGTGGAGTTTCTAGTTGTGGAGTTTCTTGTTGCGGAGTTTCTAGTTGCAGAGTTTCTAGTTGCGGACGTTCTAGCTGTGGAGTTTCTAATTGCAGAGTTTCTAGTTGCATAGTTTCTAGTTGTAGAGTTTCTAGTTGTGGAGTTTTTAGTTGCGGAGTTTCTAGTTGTGAAGATTCTAGTGTTGAGCTTCTAGTTGTGGAGTTTATAGTTGTCGAGTTTTTAGTTGCAGAGTTTCTAGTTGTGGAGTCTCTAATTGTTGAGTCTCTTGTGGAATTTCTAGTTGTGGAGTTTCTAGTTGTGGAGTTTCTAGTTGCGGATTTTCTAGTTGCGGAGTATCTGGTGTTAGAGTTTCTAGTTGTGGAGTTTGTAATTGTGGAGTCTGTAGTTGTGGAGTTTCTAGTTGTGGAGTTCCTAGTTATAGAGTCTCAAGTTGTGGAGTTTCTAGTTGCGGAGTTTCTAGTTGCAGAGTTTTCTAGTTGTGGAGTCTCTAGTTGTGGAGTTTCTAGTCGCGAAGTGTCTAGTTATGGAGTGTCTAGTTGTAAAGTTTCTAGTCGTGGAGTTTCTAGTTGCGGAGTTTTCTAGTTGTGGAGTCACTAGTTGTGGAGTTTCTAGTTGTGGAGTTTCTTGTTGCGGAGTTTTTAGTTGCAGAGTTTCTAGTTGCGGACGTTCTAGCTGTGGAGTTTCTTGTGGCAGAGTTTCTAGTTGCATAGTTTCTAGTTGTAGAGTTTCTAGTTGAGGAGTTTTAGTTGCGGAGTTTCTAGTTGTGGAGTTTCTAGTTGTGGAGTTTCTAGTTGTGGAGTTTTTAGTTGCAGAGTTTCTAGTTGTGGAGTCTCTAATTGTTGAGTTTCTGGTTGTGGAGTTTCTAGTTGTGGAGTTTGTAGTTGTAGAGTCTGTAGCTGTGGAGTTTCTAGTTGTGGAGTTCCTAGTTATGGAGTCTCGAGTTGTGGAGTTTCTAGTAGCGGAGTTTCTAATTGTGGAGTTTCTAGTTGTGGAATTTGCAGTTGTGGAGTATCTAGTTGCAGTGTTTGAAGTTGTGGAGTTTGTAGTTGGAGTTTCTAGGTGTGGAGTTTCTAGTTGTTGAGTTTCTAGTTGTGGAGTTTCAAGTTGTAGAGTTTCGAGTTTTGAAGTTTCTAGTTGTGGATTTTCTAGTTGCGGAGTTTCTAGTTGCGGAGTTTCAAGTTGTGTAGTTTCTAGTTGGGGAGTTTCTACTTAAGTTTATAGTTGTGGATTTTCTTGTTGCAGAGTTTCGAGTTGCAGAGTTTCAAGTTGTGGAGTTTCTAGTTGCGGAGTCTCTAGTTGTGGAGTTTCTAGTTGCGGAGTTTCTAGCTGTGGAGTTTCTAGTTGCGGAGTATCTAGTTGTGCAGTATCTAGTTGTGGAGTTTCTAGTTGCGGAGTTTCTAGCTGTGGAGTTTCTAGTTCTGGAGACTCTAGTTGTGGAGTTTCTAGTTGTGGCGTTTCTAGCTTTTTAGTTTCAAGTTGGAAGTTTCTAGTTGCGGAGTTTCTAGTTGCGGAATCTGTCGTTGCGGAGTCTAAAGTTGTGGAGTGTCTAATCGTGGAGTTTCTAGTTGCGGAGTTTTCTTTTTGTGGAGTCTCCAGTTGTGGAATTTCTAGTTGTAGAGTTTATAGTTGCGGAGTTTCTGGTTGCGGAGTGTCTGGTGGTGGAGTTTCTAGTTGCGAAGTTTTCCAGTTGTGGAGTCTCTAGTTGTGGAGTTTCTAGTTGTGGAGTTTCTAGTTGTGGAATTGCTAGTTGCAGAGTTTCTAGTTGCGGTGACTTTCGTTGCGGAGTCTCAAGTTGTAGAGTGTCTAGTCGTGGAGTTTCTAGTTGTTGAGTTTCTAGTGGCCGAGTTTCTAGTTGCGAAGTCTCAAGTTGTGCAGTCTCTAGTTGTGGAGTTTCTAGTTGTGGAGTTTCAAGTTGTGGAGTTTCTTGTTGTAGAGTTTCTAGTTTTGAAGTTTCTAGTTGTAGATTTTCTAGTTGCGGAGTTTCTAGTAGCGGAGTTTCAAGTTGTGTAGTTTCTAGTTGGGGAGTTTCTACTTAAGTTTATAGTTGTGGATTTTCTTGTTGCAGAGTTTCTAGTTGCGGGCGCTCTAGCTGTGCAGTTTCTAGTTGCAGACTTTCTAGTGGCGTAGTTTTTAGTTGTGGAGTTTCTAGTTGTGGAGTTTTTAGTTGCTCAGTTTCTAGTTGTGGAGTTTCAAGTTGTGGATTTTATATGTGTGGAGTTTTAGTTGTGGAGTTTAATGTTGTCGAGTTTCTAGTTGCAGAGTTTCCAGTAGTGGAGTTTCTAGTTGTGCAGTTTTTAGTTGTGGAGTCTCTAGTTGTTGAGTCTCTTGTTGTGGAATTTCAAGTTGTGGAGTTTCAATTTGCGGAGTTTGTAGCTGCGGAGCGTCTGGTGGTGGAGTTTCTAGTTGTGGAGTTTCTAGTTGCGGAGTTTCTAGCTGTGGAGTTTCTAGTTGCTTAGTCTCTAGATGTGGAGTCTCTAGTTGTGGAGTTTCTAGTTGTGGAGTTTCTAGTTCTGGAGTTTCTAGTTGCAGAGTTTCTAGTTGCGAAGTCTCTAGTTGTAGAGTGTCTAGTCGTGGAGTTTCTAGTTGCGGAGTTTTCTAGTTGTGGAGTCTCTAGTTGTGGAGTTTCTAGTTGCGAAGTGTCTAGTTATAGAGTTTCTAGTTGTAAAGTTTCTAGTTGTTGAGTTTCTAGTTGCGGAGTTTCTAGCTGTGGAGTTTCTAGTTGCGGAGTCTCTAGTTGATTGATGATATGTGGGGTTTAACGTCTCAAAACCACCATATGATTATGAGAGACACCGTAGTGGAGGGCTCCGGAAATTTTGACCACCTGGGGTTCTTTAACGTGCACCCAAATCTGATCACACCGGCCTACAACATTTCCGCCTCCATTGGAAATGCAGCCGCCGCCGCCGGGATTCGAACCCGCGACCTGCGGGTCAACAGCCGAGTACCTTAGCCACTTGACCACCGCAGCGGGGCAGTCTCTAGTTGTGCAGTCTCTAGTTGTGCAGTCTCTTGCTGTAGAGTTTCTAGTTCTGGAGCTTCTAGTTGGGAAGTTTCTAGCTTTGGAGTTTCTAGTTGTGGAGTTTCTAGTTGCAGAGTTTCTAGTTGCGGACGTTCTAGCTGTGGAGTTTCTAGTTGCAGAGTTTCTAGTGGCGTAGTTTCTAGTTGTGGAGTTTCTAGTTGTGGAGTTTTTAGTTGGCAGTTTCTAGTTGTGGAGTTTGAAGTTGTGGAATTTATATGTGTGGAGTTTTTAGTTGTGCAGTTTAATGTTGTCGAGTTTCTAGTTGCAGAGTTTCCAGTAGTGGAGTTTCTAGTTGTGCAGTTTTTATTTGTGGAGTCTTTATTTAATGAGTCTCTTGTTGTGGAATTTCAAGTTTTGGAGTTTCTAGTTGCGGAGTTTGTAGTTGCGGAGAGTCTGGTGGTGGAGTTTCTAGTTGTGGAGTTTCTAGCTGCGGAGTTTCTAGCTGTGGAGTTGCTAGTTGCGGAGTTTTCTAGTTGTGGAGTCTCTAGTTGTGGAGTTTCTAGTTGCAGAGTTTCTAGTTGCGGAGCCTGTCGTTGCGGAGTCTCAAGTTGTAGAGTGTCTAGTCGTGGAGTTTCTAGTTGCAGAGTTTTCTAGTTTAGGAGTCTCTAGTTGTGGAGTTTTTAGTTGCGAAGTGTCTAGTTATGGAGTTTCGAGTTGTAAAGTTTCTAGTCGTGGAGTTTCTAGTTACGGAGTTTTCTAGTTGTGGAGTCACTAGTTGTGGAGTTTCTAGTTGTGGAGTTTCTTGTTGCGGAGCTTCTAGTTGCAGAGTTTCTAGTTGCGGACGTTCTAGCTGTGGAGTTTCTAATTGCAGAGTTTCTAGTTGCATAGTTTCTAGTTGTAGAGTTTCTAGTTGTGGAGTTTTAGTTGCGGAGTTTCTAGTTGTGAAGATTCTAGTTGTAGAGTTTCTAGTTGTGAAGTTTCTAGTTGTGGAGTTTTTAGTTGCAGAGTTTCTACTTGTGGAGTCTCTAATTGTTGAGTTTCTGGTTGTGGAGTTTCTAGTTGTGGAGTTTGTAGTTGTAGAGTCTGTAGTTGTGGAGTTTCTAGTTGTGGAGTTCCTAGTTATGGAGTCTCAAGTTGTGGAGTTTCTAGTTGCGGAGTTTCTAAATGTGGAGTTTCTAGTTGTGGAATTTGTAGTTGTGGAGTATCTAGTTGCGGTGTTTAAAGTTGTGGAGTTTGTAGTTGGAGTTTCTAGGTGTGGAGTTTCTAGTTGTTGAGTTTCTAGTGGCCGAGTTTCTAGTTGCGAAGTCTCAAGTTGTGCAGTCTCTAGTTGCGGAGTTTCTAGTAGCGGAGTTTCAAGTTGTGTAGTTTCTAGTTGGGGAGTTTCTACTTAAGTTTATAGTTGTGGATTTTCTTGTTGCAGAGTTTCGAGTTGCAGAGTTTCAAGTTGTGGAGTTTCTAGTTGTGGAGTCTCTAGTTGTGGAGTTTCTAGTTGCGGAGTTTCTAGCTGTGGAGTTTCTAGTTGCGGAGTCTCTAGTTGTGCAGTCTCTAGTTGTGGAGTTTCTAGTTGCGGAGTTTCTAGTTGTGGAGTTTCTAGTTGTGGAGACTCTAGTTGTGGAGTTTCTAGCTTTTGAGTTTCTAGTTGGAAGTTTCTAGTGTCGGAGTTTCTAGTTGCGGAATCTGTCGTTGCGGAGCCTCAAGTTGTGGATTGTCTAATCGTGGAGTTTCTAGTTGAGGAGTTTTCTTTTTGTGGAGTCTCCAGTTGTGGAATTACTAGTTGTAGAGTTTCTAGTTTCGGAGTTTCTAGTTGCGGAGTGTCTGGTGGTGGAGTTTCTAGTTCTGGAGTTTCTATTTGTGGAGTCTGTAGTTGTGGAATTTGTAGTTGTGGAGTATCTGGTTGTGGTGTTTCAAGTTGTGGAGTTTCTATTTGTGGAGTTTCTAGTTGTGGAGTTTCTAGTTGTTGAGTTTCTAGTTGCCGAGTTTTTAGTTGCAAAGTCTCAAGTTGTGGAGTTTCTAGTTGTGGAGTTTCTAGTTGTGGAGTTTCTAGTTGCGGAGTTTCTAGTTGCGGAGTTTCTAGCTGTGGAGTTTCTAGTTGCACATTCTCTAGTTGGCAGTCTCTAGTTGTGGAGTTTCTAGTTGTGGAGTTTCTAGCGGTGGAGTTTCTACTTGCGTAGTTTCTAGTTGCAGAGTTTCTAGTTGCGGAGCCTGTCGTTGCGGAGTCTCAAGTTGTGGAGTGTCTAGTCGTGGAGTTTCTAGTTGCGAAGTTTTCTAGTGGTGGAGTCTCTAGTTGTGGAGTTTCAAGTTGTGGAGTTTCTAGTTGTGGAATTGCTAGTTGCAGTGTTTCTAGTTGCGGAGACTTTCGTAGCGGAGTCGCAAGTTGTAGAGTGTCTAGTCGTGGAATTTCGAGTTGCATAGTGTTCTAGTTGAGTCTCTAGTTGTGGAGTTTCTAGTTGCGAAGTGTCTAGTTATGGAGTTTCTAGTTGTAAAGTTTCTAGTTGTGGAGTTTCTAGTTGCAAGTTTCTAGCTGTGGAGTTTCTAGATGCGGAGTTTCTATTTGCAGAGTTTCTAGTTGCGGAGCCTGTCGTTGCAGAGTCTCAAGTTGTGGATTGTCTAGTCGTGGAGTTTCTAGTTGCGGAGTTTTCTAGTGTTGGAGTCTCTAGTTGTGGAGTTTCTAGTTGTGGAGTTTCTTGTTGCGGAGTTTCTAGTTGCAGAGTTTCTAGTTGCGGACGTTCTAGCTGTGGAGTTTCTAATTGCAGAGTTTCTAGTTGCATAGTTTCTAGTTGTAGAGTTTCTAGTTGTGGAGTTTTTAGTTGCGGAGTTTCTAGTTGTGAAGATTCTAGTGTTGAGCTTCTAGTTGTGGAGTTTATAGTTGTCGAGTTTTTAGTTGCAGAGTTTCTAGTTGTGGAGTCTCTAATTGTTGAGTCTCTTGTGGAATTTCTAGTTGTGGAGTTTCTAGTTGTGGAGTTTCTAGTTGCGGATTTTCTAGTTGCGGAGTATCTGGTGTTAGAGTTTCTAGTTGTGGAGTTTGTAATTGTGGAGTCTGTAGTTGTGGAGTTTCTAGTTGTGGAGTTCCTAGTTATAGAGTCTCAAGTTGTGGAGTTTCTAGTTGCGGAGTTTCTAGTTGCAGAGTTTTCTAGTTGTGGAGTCTCTAGTTGTGGAGTTTCTAGTCGCGAAGTGTCTAGTTATGGAGTGTCTAGTTGTAAAGTTTCTAGTCGTGGAGTTTCTAGTTGCGGAGTTTTCTAGTTGTGGAGTCACTAGTTGTGGAGTTTCTAGTTGTGGAGTTTCTTGTTGCGGAGTTTTTAGTTGCAGAGTTTCTAGTTGCGGACGTTCTAGCTGTGGAGTTTCTTGTGGCAGAGTTTCTAGTTGCATAGTTTCTAGTTGTAGAGTTTCTAGTTGAGGAGTTTTAGTTGCGGAGTTTCTAGTTGTGGAGTTTCTAGTTGTGGAGTTTCTAGTTGTGGAGTTTTTAGTTGCAGAGTTTCTAGTTGTGGAGTCTCTAATTGTTGAGTTTCTGGTTGTGGAGTTTCTAGTTGTGGAGTTTGTAGTTGTAGAGTCTGTAGCTGTGGAGTTTCTAGTTGTGGAGTTCCTAGTTATGGAGTCTCGAGTTGTGGAGTTTCTAGTAGCGGAGTTTCTAATTGTGGAGTTTCTAGTTGTGGAATTTGCAGTTGTGGAGTATCTAGTTGCAGTGTTTGAAGTTGTGGAGTTTGTAGTTGGAGTTTCTAGGTGTGGAGTTTCTAGTTGTTGAGTTTCTAGTTGTGGAGTTTCAAGTTGTAGAGTTTCGAGTTTTGAAGTTTCTAGTTGTGGATTTTCTAGTTGCGGAGTTTCTAGTTGCGGAGTTTCAAGTTGTGTAGTTTCTAGTTGGGGAGTTTCTACTTAAGTTTATAGTTGTGGATTTTCTTGTTGCAGAGTTTCGAGTTGCAGAGTTTCAAGTTGTGGAGTTTCTAGTTGCGGAGTCTCTAGTTGTGGAGTTTCTAGTTGCGGAGTTTCTAGCTGTGGAGTTTCTAGTTGCGGAGTATCTAGTTGTGCAGTATCTAGTTGTGGAGTTTCTAGTTGCGGAGTTTCTAGCTGTGGAGTTTCTAGTTCTGGAGACTCTAGTTGTGGAGTTTCTAGTTGTGGCGTTTCTAGCTTTTTAGTTTCAAGTTGGAAGTTTCTAGTTGCGGAGTTTCTAGTTGCGGAATCTGTCGTTGCGGAGTCTAAAGTTGTGGAGTGTCTAATCGTGGAGTTTCTAGTTGCGGAGTTTTCTTTTTGTGGAGTCTCCAGTTGTGGAATTTCTAGTTGTAGAGTTTATAGTTGCGGAGTTTCTGGTTGCGGAGTGTCTGGTGGTGGAGTTTCTAGTTGCGAAGTTTTCCAGTTGTGGAGTCTCTAGTTGTGGAGTTTCTAGTTGTGGAGTTTCTAGTTGTGGAATTGCTAGTTGCAGAGTTTCTAGTTGCGGTGACTTTCGTTGCGGAGTCTCAAGTTGTAGAGTGTCTAGTCGTGGAGTTTCTAGTTGTTGAGTTTCTAGTGGCCGAGTTTCTAGTTGCGAAGTCTCAAGTTGTGCAGTCTCTAGTTGTGGAGTTTCTAGTTGTGGAGTTTCAAGTTGTGGAGTTTCTTGTTGTAGAGTTTCTAGTTTTGAAGTTTCTAGTTGTAGATTTTCTAGTTGCGGAGTTTCTAGTAGCGGAGTTTCAAGTTGTGTAGTTTCTAGTTGGGGAGTTTCTACTTAAGTTTATAGTTGTGGATTTTCTTGTTGCAGAGTTTCTAGTTGCGGGCGCTCTAGCTGTGCAGTTTCTAGTTGCAGACTTTCTAGTGGCGTAGTTTTTAGTTGTGGAGTTTCTAGTTGTGGAGTTTTTAGTTGCTCAGTTTCTAGTTGTGGAGTTTCAAGTTGTGGATTTTATATGTGTGGAGTTTTAGTTGTGGAGTTTAATGTTGTCGAGTTTCTAGTTGCAGAGTTTCCAGTAGTGGAGTTTCTAGTTGTGCAGTTTTTAGTTGTGGAGTCTCTAGTTGTTGAGTCTCTTGTTGTGGAATTTCAAGTTGTGGAGTTTCAATTTGCGGAGTTTGTAGCTGCGGAGCGTCTGGTGGTGGAGTTTCTAGTTGTGGAGTTTCTAGTTGCGGAGTTTCTAGCTGTGGAGTTTCTAGTTGCTTAGTCTCTAGATGTGGAGTCTCTAGTTGTGGAGTTTCTAGTTGTGGAGTTTCTAGTTCTGGAGTTTCTAGTTGCAGAGTTTCTAGTTGCGAAGTCTCTAGTTGTAGAGTGTCTAGTCGTGGAGTTTCTAGTTGCGGAGTTTTCTAGTTGTGGAGTCTCTAGTTGTGGAGTTTCTAGTTGCGAAGTGTCTAGTTATAGAGTTTCTAGTTGTAAAGTTTCTAGTTGTGGAGTTTCTAGTTGCGGAGTTTCTAGCTGTGGAGTTTCTAGTTGCGGAGTCTCTAGTTGATTGATGATATGTGGGGTTTAACGTCTCAAAACCACCATATGATTATGAGAGACACCGTAGTGGAGGGCTCCGGAAATTTTGACCACCTGGGGTTCTTTAACGTGCACCCAAATCTGATCACACCGGCCTACAACATTTCCGCCTCCATTGGAAATGCAGCCGCCGCCGCCGGGATTCGAACCCGCGACCTGCGGGTCAACAGCCGAGTACCTTAGCCACTTGACCACCGCAGCGGGGCAGTCTCTAGTTGTGCAGTCTCTAGTTGTGCAGTCTCTTGCTGTAGAGTTTCTAGTTCTGGAGCTTCTAGTTGGGAAGTTTCTAGCTTTGGAGTTTCTAGTTGTGGAGTTTCTAGTTGCAGAGTTTCTAGTTGCGGACGTTCTAGCTGTGGAGTTTCTAGTTGCAGAGTTTCTAGTGGCGTAGTTTCTAGTTGTGGAGTTTCTAGTTGTGGAGTTTTTAGTTGCGCAGTTTCTAGTTGTGGAGTTTGAAGTTGTGGAATTTATATGTGTGGAGTTTTTAGTTGTGCAGTTTAATGTTGTCGAGTTTCTAGTTGCAGAGTTTCCAGTAGTGGAGTTTCTAGTTGTGCAGTTTTTATTTGTGGAGTCTCTATTTAATGAGTCTCTTGTTGTGGAATTTCAAGTTTTGGAGTTTCTAGTTGCGGAGTTTGTAGTTGCGGAGAGTCTGGTGGTGGAGTTTCTAGTTGTGGAGTTTCTAGCTGCGGAGTTTCTAGCTGTGGAGTTGCTAGTTGCGGAGTTTTCTAGTTGTGGAGTCTCTAGTTGTGGAGTTTCTAGTTGCAGAGTTTCTAGTTGCGGAGCCTGTCGTTGCGGAGTCTCAAGTTGTAGAGTGTCTAGTCGTGGAGTTTCTAGTTGCAGAGTTTTCTAGTTTAGGAGTCTCTAGTTGTGGAGTTTTTAGTTGCGAAGTGTCTAGTTATGGAGTTTCGAGTTGTAAAGTTTCTAGTCGTGGAGTTTCTAGTTACGGAGTTTTCTAGTTGTGGAGTCACTAGTTGTGGAGTTTCTAGTTGTGGAGTTTCTTGTTGCGGAGCTTCTAGTTGCAGAGTTTCTAGTTGCGGACGTTCTAGCTGTGGAGTTTCTAATTGCAGAGTTTCTAGTTGCATAGTTTCTAGTTGTAGAGTTTCTAGTTGTGGAGTTTTAGTTGCGGAGTTTCTAGTTGTGAAGATTCTAGTTGTAGAGTTTCTAGTTGTGAAGTTTCTAGTTGTGGAGTTTTTAGTTGCAGAGTTTCTACTTGTGGAGTCTCTAATTGTTGAGTTTCTGGTTGTGGAGTTTCTAGTTGTGGAGTTTGTAGTTGTAGAGTCTGTAGTTGTGGAGTTTCTAGTTGTGGAGTTCCTAGTTGTGGAGTTTCTAGTTGTGGAGTTTCTAGCTTTTGAGTTTCTAGTTGGAAGTTTCTAGTTGCGGAGTTTCTAGTTGCGGAATCTCTCGTTGCGGAGCCTCAAGTTGTGGAGTGTCTAATCGTCGAGTTTCTAGTTGAGGAGTTTTCTTTTTGTGGAGTCTCCAGTTGTGGAATTACTAGTTGTAGAGTTTCTAGTTGCGGAGTTTCTAGTTGCGGAGTGTCTGGTGGTGGAGTTTCTAGTTCTGGAGTTTCTATTTGTGGAGTCTGTAGTTGTGGAATTTGTAGTTGTGGAGTATCTGGTTGTGGTGTTTCAAGTTGTGGAGTTTCTATTTGTGGAGTTTCTAGTTGTGGAGTTTCTAGTTGTTGAGTTTCTAGTTGCCGAGTTTTTAGTTGCAAAGTCTCAAGTTGTGGAGTTTCTAGTTGCGGAGTTTCTAGTTGCGGAGTTTCTAGTTGCGGAGTTTCTAGCTGTGGAGTTTCTAGTTGCACAGTCTCTAGTTGGCAGTCTCTAGTTGTGGAGTTTCTAGTTGTGGAGTTTCTAGCGGTGGAGTTTTTACTTGCGTAGTTTCTAGTTGCAGAGTTTCTAGTTGCGGAGCCTGTCGTTGCGGAGTCTCAAGTTGTGGAGTGTCTAGTCGTGGAGTTTCTAGTTGCGAAGTTTTCTAGTTGTGGAGTCTCTAGTTGTGGTGTTTCTAGTTGTGGAGTTTCTAGTTGTGGAATTGCTAGTTGCAGTGTTTCTAGTTGCGGAGACTTTCGTAGCGGAGTCGCAAGTTGTAGAGTGTCTAGTCGTGGAATTTCGAGTTGCATAGTGTTCTAGATGAGTCTCTAGTTGTGGAGTTTCTAGTTGCGAAGTGTCTAGTTATGGAGTTTCTAGTTGTAAAGTTTCTAGTTGTGGAGTATCTAGTTGCAAGTTTCTAGCTGTGGAGTTTCTAGATGCGGAGTTTCTATTCGCAGAGTTTCTAGTTGCGGAGCCTGTCGTTGCAGAGTCTCAAGTTGTGGATTGTCTAGTCGTGGAGTTTCTAGTTGCGGAGTTTTCTAGTGTTGGAGTCTCTAGTTGTGGAGTTTCTAGTTGTGGAGTTTCTTGTTGCGGAGTTTCTAGTTGCAGAGTTTCTAGTTGTAGAGTTTCTAGTTGTGAAGTTTTTAGTTGCGGAGTTTCTAGTTGTGAAGACTCTAGTGTTGAGCTTCTAGTTGTGGAGTTTATAGTTGTGGAGTTTTTAGTTGCAGAGTTTCTAGTTGTGGAGTCTCTAATTGTTGAGTCTCTTGTGGAATTTCTAGTTGTGGAGTTTCTAGTTGTGGAGTTTCTAGTTGCGGATTTTCTAGTTGCGGAGTATCTGGTGTTGGAGTTTCTAGTTGTGGAGTTTGTAATTGTGGAGTCTGTAGTTGTGGAGTTTCTAGTTGTGGAGTTCCTAGTTATAGAGTCTCAAGTTGAGGAGTTTCTAGTTGCGGAGTTTCTAGTTGCAGAGTTTTCTAGTTGTGGAGTCTCTAGTTGTGGAGTTTCTAGTTGCGAAGTGTCTAGTTATGGAGTGTCTAGTTGTAAAGTTTCTAGTCGTGGAGTTTCTAGTTGCGGAGTTTTCTAGTTGTGGAGTCACTAGTTGTGGAGTTTCTAGTTGTGGAGTTTCTTGTTGCGGAGTTTTTAGTTGCAGAGTTTCTAGTTGCGGACGTTCTAGCTGTGGAGTTTCTAGTGGCAGAGTTTCTAGTTGCATAGTTTCTAGTTGTAGAGTTTCTAGTTGTGGAGTTTTTAGTTGCAGAGTTTCTATTTGTGGAGTCTGTAGTTGTGGAGTTTCTAGTTGTGGAGTTCCTAGTTATGGAGTCTCGAGTTGTGGAGTTCCTAGTTGCGGAGTTTCTAATTGTGGAGTTTCTAGTTGTGAAATTTGTAGTTGTGGAGTATCTAGTTGCTGTGTTTGAAGTTGTGGAGTTTGTAGTTGGAGTTTCTAGGTGTGGAGTTTCTAGTTGTTGAGTTTCTAGTTGTGGAGTTTCAAGTTGTAGAGTTTCTAGTTTTGAAGTTTCTAGTTGTGGATTTTCTTGTTGCAGAGTTTCGAGTTGCAGAGTTTCAAGTTGTGGAGTTTCTAGTTGCGGAGTCTCTAGTTGTGGAGTTTCTAGTTCTGGAGACTCTAGTTGTGGAGTTTCTAGTTGTGGAGTTTCTAGCTTTTTAGTTTCAAGTTGGAAGTTTCTAGTTGCGGAGTTTCTAGTTGCGGAATCTGTCGTTGCGGAGTCTCAAGTTGTGGAGTGTCTAATCGTGGAGTTTCTAGTTGAGGAGTTTTCTTTTTGTGGAGTCTCCAGTTGTGGAATTTCTAGTTGTAGAGTTTCTAGTTGCGGAGTTTCTGGTTGCGGAGTGTCTGGTGGTGGAGTTTCTAGTTGCGAAGTTTTCCAGCTCTGGAGTCTCTAGTTGTGGAGTTTCTAGTTGTGGAGTTTCTAGTTGTGGAATTGCTAGTTGCAGAGTTTCTAGTTGCGGTGACTTTCGTTGTGGAGTCTCAAGTTGTAGAGTGTCTAGTCGTGGAGTTTCTAGTTGTTGAGTTTCTAGTGTCCGAGTTTCTAGTTGCGAAGTCTCAAGTTGTGCAGTCTCTAGTTGTGGAGTTTCTAGTTGTGGAGTTTCAAGTTGTGGAGTTTCTTGTTGTAGAGTTTCTAGTTTTGAAGTTTCTAGTTGTGGATTTTCTAGTTGCGGAGTTTCTAGTAGCGGAGTTTCAAGTTGTGTAGTTTTAGTTGGGGAGTTTCTACTTAAGTTTATAGTTGTGGATTTTCTTGTTGCAGAGTTTCGAGTTGCAGAGTTTCAAGTTGTGGAGTTTCTAGTTGCGGAGTCTCAAGTTGTGGAGTTTCTAGTTGTGGAGTTTCTAGTTGCGGAGTTTCTAGTTGTGGAGTTTCTAGTTGTGGAGACTCTAGTTGTGGAGTTTCTAGTTGTGGAGTTTCTAGCTTTTGAGTTTCTAGTTGGAAGTTTCTAGTTGCGGAGTTTCTAGTTGCGGAATCTGTCGTTGCGCAGCCTCAAGTTGTGGAGTGTCTAATCGTGGAGTTTCTAGTTAAGGAGTTTTCTTTTTGTGGAGTCTCCAGTTGTGGAATTTCTAGTTGTAGAGTTTCTAGTTGCGGAGTTTCTAGTTGCGGATTGTCTGGTGGTGGAGTTTCTAGTTCTGGAGCTTCTATTTGTGGAGTCTGTAGTTGTGGAATTTGTAGTTGTGGAGTATCTGGTTGTGGTGTTTCAAGTTGTGGAGTTTCTACTTGTGGAGTTTCTAGTTGTGGAGTTTCTAGTTGTTGAGTTTCTTGTTGCCGAGTTTCTAGTTGCAAAGTCTCAAGTTGTGGAGTTTCTAGTTGTGGAGTTTCTAGTTGTGGAGTTTCTAGTTGCGGAGTTTCTAGTTGTGGAATTGCTAGTTGCAGAGTTTCTAGTTGCGGAGACTTTCGTAGCGGAGTCTCAAGTTGTAGAGTGTCTAGTGGTGGAGTTTCTAGTTGCAGAATTTTCTAGTTGTGGAGTCTCTAGTTGTGGAGTTTCTAGTTGCGAAGTGTCTAGTTATGGAGTTTCTAGTTGTAAAGTTTCTAGTTGTGGAGTTTCTAGTTGCGGAGTTTGTAGCTGTTGAGTTTCTAGTGGCGGAGTCTCTAGATGTGCAGTCTCTAGTTGTGGAGTCTCTTGCTGTGGAGATCCTAGTTGTGGAGCTTCTAGTTGGGAACTTTCTAGCTGTGGAGTTTCTAGTTGGGGAGTTTCTAGTTGCAGAGTTTCTAGTTGCGGACGTTCTAGCTGTGGAGTTTCTAGTTCCAGAGTTTCTAGTTGCGGGCGCTCTAGCTGTGCAGTTTCTAGTTGCAGAGTTTCTAGTGGCGTAGTTTCTAGTTGTGGTGTTTCAAGTTGTGGAGTTTCTAGTTGTGGAGTTTCTAGTTGCGGGGTTTCTAGCTGTTGAGTTTCTAGTTGCCGAGTTTCTAGTTGCAAAGTCTCAAGTTGTGGAGTTTCTAGTTGTGGAGGTTCTAGTTGTGGAGTTTCTAGTTGCGGAGTTTCTAGCTGTGGAGTTTCTAGCTTTGGAGTTTCTAGTTGCAGAGTCTCTAGTTGGCAGTCTCTAGTTGTGGAGTTTCTAGTTGTGGAGTCTCTAGTTGTGGAGTTTGTAGTTGTGGAGTTTCTAGTTGTGGAATCGATAGTTGCAGAGTTTCTAGTTGCGGAGACTTTCGTAGCGGAGTCTCATGTTGTAGAGTGTCTAGTCGTGGAATTTCGAGTTGCAGAGTTTTCTAGTTGAGTCACTAGTTGTGGAGTTTCTAGTTGTGGAGTTTCTTGTTGCGAAGTTTTTAGCTGCAGAGTTTCTAGTTGCGGACGTTCTAGCTGTGGAGTTTCTAGTGGCAGAGTTTCTAGTTGCATAGTTTCTAGTTGTAGAGTTTCTAGTTGTGGAGTTTTAGTTGCGGAGTTTCTAGTTGTGAAGATTCTAGTTGTGGAGTTTCTAGTTGTGGAGTTTCTAGTTGTGGAGTTTTTAGTTGCAGAGTTTCTAGTTGTGGAGTCTCTAATTGTTGAGTTTCTGGTTGTGGAGTTTCTAGTTGTGGAGTTTCTAGTTGTGGAGTTTGTAGTTGTAGAGTCTGTAGTTGTGGAGTTTCTAGTTGTGGAGTTCCTAGTTATGGAGTCTCGAGTTGTGGAGTTTCTAGTTGCGGAGTTTCTAATTGTGGAGTTTCTAGTTGTGGAATTTGTAGTTGTGGAGTATCTAGTTGCTGTGTTTGAAGTTGTGGAGTTTGTAGTTGGAGTTTCTAGGTGTGGAGTTTCTAGTTGTTGAGTTTCTAGTTGTGGAGTTTCAAGTTGTAGAGTTTCTAGTTTTGAAGTTTCTAGTTGTGGATTTTCTAGTTGCGGAGTTTCTAGTTGCGGAGTTTCAAGTTGTGTAGTTTCTAGTTGGGGAGTTTCTACTTAAGTTTATAGTTGTGGATTTTCTTGTTGCAGAGTTTCGAGTTGCAGAGTTTCAAGTTGTGGAGTTTCTAGTTGCGGAGTCTCTAGTTGTGGAGTTTCTAGTTGCGGAGTTTCTAGCTGTGGAGTTTCTAGTTGCGGAGTCTCTAGTTGTGCAGTCTCTAGTTGTGGAGTTTCTAGTTGCAGAGTTTCTAGCTGTGGAGTTTCTAGTTCTGGAGACTCTAGTTGTGGAGTTTCTAGTTGTGGAGTTTCTAGTTGTGGAATTGCTAGTTGCAGAGTTTCTAGTTGCGATGACTTTCGTTGCGGAGTCTCAAGTTGTAGAGTGTCTAGTCGTGGAGTTTCTAGTTGTTGAGTTTCTAGTGTCCGAGTTTCTAGTTGCGAAGTCTCAAGTTGTGCAGTCTCTAGTTGTGGAGTTTCTAGTTGTGGAGTTTCTTGTTGTAGAGTTTCTAGTTTTGAAGTTTCTAGTTGTGGATTTTCTAGTTGCGGAGTTTCTTAGTAGCGGAGTTTCAAGTTGTGTAGTTTTAGTTGGGGAGTTTCTACTTAAGTTTATAGTTGTGGATTTTCTTGTTGCAGAGTTTCGAGATGCAGAGTTTCAAGTTGTGGAGTTTCTAGTTGCGGAGTCTCTAGTTGTGGAGTTTCTAGTTGCGGAGTTTCTAGCTGTTGAGTTTCTAGTTGCGGAGACTCTAGTTGTGCAGTCTCTAGTTGTGGAGTTTCTAGTTGCGGAGTTTCTAGTTGTGGAGTTTCTAGTTGTGGAGACTCTAGTTGTGGAGTTTCTAGTTGTGGAGTTTCTAGCTTTTGAGTTTCTAGTTGGAAGTTTCTAGTTGCGGAGTTTCTAGTTGCGGAATCTGTCGTTGCGCAGCCTCAAGTTGTGGAGTGTCTAATCGCGGAGTTTCTAGTTAAGGAGTTTTCTTTTTGTGGAGTCTCCAGTTGTGGAATTTCTAGTTTTAGAGTTTCTAGTTGCGGAGTTTCTAGTTGCGGAGTGTCTGGTGGTGGAGTTTCTAGTTCTGGAGTTTCTATTTGTGGAGTCTGTAGTTGTGGAATTTGTAGTTGTGGAGTATCTGGTTGTGGTGTTTCAAGTTGTGGAGTTTCTATTTGTGGAGTTTCTAGTTGTGGAGTTTCTAGTTGTTGAGTTTCTTGTTGCCGAGTTTCTAGTTGCTAAGTCTCAAGTTGTGGAGTTTCTAGTTGTGGAGTTTCTAGTTGTGGAGTTTCTAGTTGCGGAGTTTCTAGTTGCGGAGTTTCTAGCTGTGGAGTTTCCAGTTTCACAGTCTCTAGTTGGCAGTCTCTAGTTGTGGAGTCTCTAGTTGTGGAGTTTCTAGTTGTGGAATTGCTAGTTGCAGAGTTTCTAGTTGCGGAGACTTTCGTAGCGGAGTCTCAAGTTGTAGAGTGTCTAGTGGTGGAGTTTCTAGTTGCAGAATTTTCTAGTTGTGGAGTCTCTAGTTGTGGAGTTTCTAGCTTTTGAGTTTCTAGTTGGAAGTTTCTAGTGTCGGAGTTTCTAGTTGCGGAATCTGTCGTTGCGGAGCCTCAAGTTGTGGATTGTCTAATCGTGGAGTTTCTAGTTGAGGAGTTTTCTTTTTGTGGAGTCTCCAGTTGTGGAATTACTAGTTGTAGAGTTTCTAGTTTCGGAGTTTCTAGTTGCGGAGTGTCTGGTGGTGGAGTTTCTAGTTCTGGAGTTTCTATATGTGGAGTCTGTAGTTGTGGAATTTGTAGTTGTGGAGTATCTGGTTGTGGTGTTTCAAGTTGTGGAGTTTCTATTTGTGGAGTTTCTAGTTGTGGAGTTTCTAGTTGTTGAGTTTCTAGTTGCCGAGTTTTTAGTTGCAAAGTCTCAAGTTGTGGAGTTTCTAGTTGTGGAGTTTCTAGTTGTGGAGTTTCTAGTTGCGGAGTTTCTAGTTGCGGAGTTTCTAGCTGTGGAGTTTCTAGTTGCACATTCTCTAGTTGGCAGTCTCTAGTTGTGGAGTTTCTAGTTGTGGAGTTTCTAGCGGTGGAGTTTCTACTTGCGTAGTTTCTAGTTGCAGAGTTTCTAGTTGCGGAGCCTGTCGTTGCGGAGTCTCAAGTTGTGGAGTGTCTAGTCGTGGAGTTTCTAGTTGCGAAGTTTTCTAGTGGTGGAGTCTCTAGTTGTGGAGTTTCAAGTTGTGGAGTTTCTAGTTGTGGAATTGCTAGTTGCAGTGTTTCTAGTTGCGGAGACTTTCGTAGCGGAGTCGCAAGTTGTAGAGTGTCTAGTCGTGGAATTTCGAGTTGCATAGTGTTCTAGTTGAGTCTCTAGTTGTGGAGTTTCTAGTTGCGAAGTGTCTAGTTATGGAGTTTCTAGTTGTAAAGTTTCTAGTTGTGGAGTTTCTAGTTGCAAGTTTCTAGCTGTGGAGTTTCTAGATGCGGAGTTTCTATTTGCAGAGTTTCTAGTTGCGGAGCCTGTCGTTGCAGAGTCTCAAGTTGTGGATTGTCTAGTCGTGGAGTTTCTAGTTGCGGAGTTTTCTAGTGTTGGAGTCTCTAGTTGTGGAGTTTCTAGTTGTGGAGTTTCTTGTTGCGGAGTTTCTAGTTGCAGAGTTTCTAGTTGCGGACGTTCTAGCTGTGGAGTTTCTAATTGCAGAGTTTCTAGTTGCATAGTTTCTAGTTGTAGAGTTTCTAGTTGTGGAGTTTTTAGTTGCGGAGTTTCTAGTTGTGAAGATTCTAGTGTTGAGCTTCTAGTTGTGGAGTTTATAGTTGTCGAGTTTTTAGTTGCAGAGTTTCTAGTTGTGGAGTCTCTAATTGTTGAGTCTCTTGTGGAATTTCTAGTTGTGGAGTTTCTAGTTGTGGAGTTTCTAGTTGCGGATTTTCTAGTTGCGGAGTATCTGGTGTTAGAGTTTCTAGTTGTGGAGTTTGTAATTGTGGAGTCTGTAGTTGTGGAGTTTCTAGTTGTGGAGTTCCTAGTTATAGAGTCTCAAGTTGTGGAGTTTCTAGTTGCGGAGTTTCTAGTTGCAGAGTTTTCTAGTTGTGGAGTCTCTAGTTGTGGAGTTTCTAGTCGCGAAGTGTCTAGTTATGGAGTGTCTAGTTGTAAAGTTTCTAGTCGTGGAGTTTCTAGTTGCGGAGTTTTCTAGTTGTGGAGTCACTAGTTGTGGAGTTTCTAGTTGTGGAGTTTCTTGTTGCGGAGTTTTTAGTTGCAGAGTTTCTAGTTGCGGACGTTCTAGCTGTGGAGTTTCTAGTGGCAGAGTTTCTAGTTGCATAGTTTCTAGTTGTAGAGTTTCTAGTTGAGGAGTTTTAGTTGCGGAGTTTCTAGTTGTGGAGTTTCTAGTTGTGGAGTTTCTAGTTGTGGAGTTTCTAGTTGTGGAGTTTTTAGTTGCAGAGTTTCTAGTTGTGGAGTCTCTAATTGTTGAGTTTCTGGTTGTGGAGTTTCTAGTTGTGGAGTTTGTAGTTGTAGAGTCTGTAGCTGTGGAGTTTCTAGTTGTGGAGTTCCTAGTTATGGAGTCTCGAGTTGTGGAGTTTCTAGTAGCGGAGTTTCTAATTGTGGAGTTTCTAGTTGTGGAATTTGCAGTTGTGGAGTATCTAGTTGCAGTGTTTGAAGTTGTGGAGTTTGTAGTTGGAGTTTCTAGGTGTGGAGTTTCTAGTTGTTGAGTTTCTAGTTGTGGAGTTTCAAGTTGTAGAGTTTCGAGTTTTGAAGTTTCTAGTTGTGGATTTTCTAGTTGCGGAGTTTCTAGTTGCGGAGTTTCAAGTTGTGTAGTTTCTAGTTGGGGAGTTTCTACTTAAGTTTATAGTTGTGGATTTTCTTGTTGCAGAGTTTCGAGTTGCAGAGTTTCAAGTTGTGGAGTTTCTAGTTGCGGAGTCTCTAGTTGTGGAGTTTCTAGTTGCGGAGTTTCTAGCTGTGGAGTTTCTAGTTGCGGAGTCTCTAGTTGTGCAGTCTCTAGTTGTGGAGTTTCTAGTTGCGGAGTTTCTAGCTGTGGAGTTTCTAGTTCTGGAGACTCTAGTTGTGGAGTTTCTAGTTGTGGAGTTTCTAGCTTTTTAGTTTCAAGTTGGAAGTTTCTAGTTGCGGAGTTTCTAGTTGCGGAATCTGTCGTTGCGGAGTTTCAAGTTGTGGAGTGTCTAATCGTGGAGTTTCTAGTTGCGGAGTTTTCTTTTTGTGGAGTCTCCAGTTGTGGAATTTCTAGTTGTAGAGTTTCTAGTTGCGGAGTTTCTGGTTGCGGAGTGTCTGGTGATGGAGTTTCTAGTTGCGAAGTTTTCCAGTTGTGGAGTCTCTAGTTGTGGAGTTTCTAGTTGTGGAGTTTCTAGTTGTGGAATTGCTAGTTGCAGAGTTTCTAGTTGCGGTGACTTTCGTTGCGGAGTCTCAAGTTGTAGAGTGTCGAGTCGTGGAGTTTCTAGTTGTTGAGTTTCTAGTGGCCGAGTTTCTAGTTGCGAAGTCTCAAGTTGTGCAGTCTCTAGTTGTGGAGTTTCTAGTTGTGGAGACTCTAGTTGTGGAGTTTCTAGTTGTGGAGTTTCTAGCTTTTGAGTTTCTAGTTGGAAGTTTCTAGTTGCGGAGTTTCTAGTTGCGGAATCTCTCGTTGCGGAGCCTCAAGTTGTGGAGTGTCTAATCGTCGAGTTTCTAGTTGAGGAGTTTTCTTTTTGTGGAGTCTCCAGTTGTGGAATTACTAGTTGTAGAGTTTCTAGTTGCGGAGTTTCTAGTTGCGGAGTGTCTGGTGGTGGAGTTTCTAGTTCTGGAGTTTCTATTTGTGGAGTCTGTAGTTGTGGAATTTGTAGTTGTGGAGTATCTGGTTGTGGTGTTTCAAGTTGTGGAGTTTCTATTTGTGGAGTTTCTAGTTGTTGAGTTTCTAGTTGTTGAGTTTCTAGTTGCCGAGTTTTTAGTTGCAAAGTCTCAAGTTGTGGAGTTTCTAGTTGCGGAGTTTCTAGTTGCGGAGTTTCTAGTTGCGGAGTTTCTAGCTGTGGAGTTTCTAGTTGCACAGTCTCTAGTTGGCAGTCTCTAGTTGTGGAGTTTCTAGTTGTGGAGTTTCTAGCGGTGGAGTTTCTACTTGCGTAGTTTCTAGTTGCAGAGTTTCTAGTTGCGGAGCCTGTCGTTGCGGAGTCTCAAGTTGTGGAGTGTCTAGTCGTGGAGTTTCTAGTTGCGAAGTTTTCTAGTCGTGGAGTCTCTAGTTGTGGTGTTTCTAGTTGTGGAGTTTCTAGTTGTGGAATTGCTAGTTGCAGTGTTTCTAGTTGCGGAGACTTTTGTAGCGGAGTCGCAAGTTGTAGAGTGTCTAGTCGTGGAATTTCGAGTTGCATAGTGTTCTAGTTGAGTCTCTAGTTGTGGAGTTTCTAGTTGCGAAGTGTCTAGTTATGGAGTTTCTAGTTGTAAAGTTTCTAGTTGTGGAGTATCTAGTTGCAAGTTTCTAGCTGTGGAGTTTCTAGATGCGGAGTTTCTATTCGCAGAGTTTCTAGTTGCGGAGCCTGTCGTTGCAGAGTCTCAAGTTGTGGATTGTCTAGTCGTGGAGTTTCTAGTTGCGGAGTTTTCTAGTGTTGGAGTCTCTAGTTGTGGAGTTTCTAGTTGTGGAGTTTCTAATTGCAGAGTTTCTAGTTGCATAGTTTCTAGTTGTAGAGTTTCTAGTTGTGGAGTTTTTAGTTGCGGAGTTTCTAGTTGTGAAGATTCTAGTGTTGAGCTTCTAGTTGTGGAGTTTATAGTTGTCGAGTTTTTAGTTGCAGAGTTTCTAGTTGTGGAGTCTCTAATTGTTGAGTCTCTTGTGGAATTTCTAGTTGTGGAGTTTCTAGTTGTGGAGTTTCTAGTTGCGGATTTTCTAGTTGCGGAGTATCTGGTGTTAGAGTTTCTAGTTGTGGAGTTTGTAATTGTGGAGTCTGTAGTTGTGGAGTTTCTAGTTGTGGAGTTCCTAGTTATAGAGTCTCAAGTTGTGGAGTTTCTAGTTGCGGAGTTTCTAGTTGCAGAGTTTTCTAGTTGTGGAGTCTCTAGTTGTGGAGTTTCTAGTCGCGAAGTGTCTAGTTATGGAGTGTCTAGTTGTAAAGTTTCTAGTCGTGGAGTTTCTAGTTGCGGAGTTTTCTAGTTGTGGAGTCACTAGTTGTGGAGTTTCTAGTTGTGGAGTTTCTTGTTGCGGAGTTTTTAGTTGCAGAGTTTCTAGTTGCGGACGTTCTAGCTGTGGAGTTTCTAGTGGCAGAGTTTCTAGTTGCATAGTTTCTAGTTGTAGAGTTTCTAGTTGAGGAGTTTTAGTTGCGGAGTTTCTAGTTGTGGAGTTTCTAGTTGTGGAGTTTCTAGTTGTGGAGTTTTTAGTTGCAGAGTTTCTAGTTGTGGAGTCTCTAATTGTTGAGTTTCTGGTTGTGGAGTTTCTAGTTGTGGAGTTTGTAGTTGTAGAGTCTGTAGCTGTGGAGTTTCTAGTTGTGGAGTTCCTAGTTATGGAGTCTCGAGTTGTGGAGTTTCTAGTAGCGGAGTTTCTAATTGTGGAGTTTCTAGTTGTGGAATTTGCAGTTGTGGAGTATCTAGTTGCAGTGTTTGAAGTTGTGGAGTTTGTAGTTGGAGTTTCTAGGTGTGGAGTTTCTAGTTGTTGAGTTTCTAGTTGTGGAGTTTCAAGTTGTAGAGTTTCGAGTTTTGAAGTTTCTAGTTGTGGATTTTCTAGTTGCGGAGTTTCTAGTTGCGGAGTTTCAAGTTGTGTAGTTTCTAGTTGGGGAGTTTCTACTTAAGTTTATAGTTGTGGATTTTCTTGTTGCAGAGTTTCGAGTTGCAGAGTTTCAAGTTGTGGAGTTTCTAGTTGCGGAGTCTCTAGTTGTGGAGTTTCTAGTTGCGGAGTTTCTAGCTGTGGAGTTTCTAGTTGCGGAGTCTCTAGTTGTGCAGTCTCTAGTTGTGGAGTTTCTAGTTGCGGAGTTTCTAGCTGTGGAGTTTCTAGTTCTGGAGACTCTAGTTGTGGAGTTTCTAGTTGTGGAGTTTCTAGCTTTTTAGTTTCAAGTTGGAAGTTTCTAGTTGCGGAGTTTCTAGTTGCGGAATCTGTCGTTGCGGAGTTTCAAGTTGTGGAGTGTCTAATCGTGGAGTTTCTAGTTGCGGAGTTTTCTTTTTGTGGAGTCTCCAGTTGTGGAATTTCTAGTTGTAGAGTTTCTAGTTGCGGAGTTTCTGGTTGCGGAGTGTCTGGTGATGGAGTTTCTAGTTGCGAAGTTTTCCAGTTGTGGAGTCTCTAGTTGTGGAGTTTCTAGTTGTGGAGTTTCTAGTTGTGGAATTGCTAGTTGCAGAGTTTCTAGTTGCGGTGACTTTCGTTGCGGAGTCTCAAGTTGTAGAGTGTCGAGTCGTGGAGTTTCTAGTTGTTGAGTTTCTAGTGGCCGAGTTTCTAGTTGCGAAGTCTCAAGTTGTGCAGTCTCTAGTTGTGGAGTTTCTAGTTGTGGAGACTCTAGTTGTGGAGTTTCTAGTTGTGGAGTTTCTAGCTTTTGAGTTTCTAGTTGGAAGTTTCTAGTTGCGGAGTTTCTAGTTGCGGAATCTCTCGTTGCGGAGCCTCAAGTTGTGGAGTGTCTAATCGTCGAGTTTCTAGTTGAGGAGTTTTCTTTTTGTGGAGTCTCCAGTTGTGGAATTACTAGTTGTAGAGTTTCTAGTTGCGGAGTTTCTAGTTGCGGAGTGTCTGGTGGTGGAGTTTCTAGTTCTGGAGTTTCTATTTGTGGAGTCTGTAGTTGTGGAATTTGTAGTTGTGGAGTATCTGGTTGTGGTGTTTCAAGTTGTGGAGTTTCTATTTGTGGAGTTTCTAGTTGTTGAGTTTCTAGTTGTTGAGTTTCTAGTTGCCGAGTTTTTAGTTGCAAAGTCTCAAGTTGTGGAGTTTCTAGTTGCGGAGTTTCTAGTTGCGGAGTTTCTAGTTGCGGAGTTTCTAGCTGTGGAGTTTCTAGTTGCACAGTCTCTAGTTGGCAGTCTCTAGTTGTGGAGTTTCTAGTTGTGGAGTTTCTAGCGGTGGAGTTTCTACTTGCGTAGTTTCTAGTTGCAGAGTTTCTAGTTGCGGAGCCTGTCGTTGCGGAGTCTCAAGTTGTGGAGTGTCTAGTCGTGGAGTTTCTAGTTGCGAAGTTTTCTAGTTGTGGAGTCTCTAGTTGTGGTGTTTCTAGTTGTGGAGTTTCTAGTTGTGGAATTGCTAGTTGCAGTGTTTCTAGTTGCGGAGACTTTTGTAGCGGAGTCGCAAGTTGTAGAGTGTCTAGTCGTGGAATTTCGAGTTGCATAGTGTTCTAGTTGAGTCTCTAGTTGTGGAGTTTCTAGTTGCGAAGTGTCTAGTTATGGAGTTTCTAGTTGTAAAGTTTCTAGTTGTGGAGTATCTAGTTGCAAGTTTCTAGCTGTGGAGTTTCTAGATGCGGAGTTTCTATTCGCAGAGTTTCTAGTTGCGGAGCCTGTCGTTGCAGAGTCTCAAGTTGTGGATTGTCTAGTCGTGGAGTTTCTAGTTGCGGAGTTTTCTAGTGTTGGAGTCTCTAGTTGTGGAGTTTCTAGTTGTGGAGTTTCTTGTTGCGGAGTTTCTAGTTGCAGAGTTTCTAGTTGTAGAGTTTCTAGTTGTGAAGTTTTTAGTTGCGGAGTTTCTAGTTGTGAAGATTCTAGTGTTGAGCTTCTAGTTGTGGAGTTTATAGTTGTGGAGTTTTTAGTTGCAGAGTTTCTAGTTGTGGAGTCTCTAATTGTTGAGTCTCTTGTGGAATTTCTAGTTGTAGAGTTTCTAGTTGTGGAGTTTCTAGTTGCGGATTTTCTAGTTGCGGAGTATCTGGTGTTGGAGTTTCTAGTTGTGGAGTTTGTAATTGTGGAGTCTGTAGTTGTGGAGTTTCTAGTTGTGGAGTTCCTAGTTATAGAGTCTCAAGTTGAGGAGTTTCTAGTTGCGGAGTTTCTAGTTGCAGAGTTTTCTAGTTGTGGAGTCTCTAGTTGTGGAGTTTCTAGTTGCGAAGTGTCTAGTTATGGAGTGTCTAGTTGTAAAGTTTCTAGTCGTGGAGTTTCTAGTTGCGGAGTTTTCTAGTTGTGGAGTCACTAGTTGTGGAGTTTCTAGTTGTGGAGTTTCTTGTTGCGGAGTTTTTAGTTGCAGAGTTTCTAGTTGCGGACGTTCTAGCTGTGGAGTTTCTAGTGGCAGAGTTTCTAGTTGCATAGTTTCTAGTTGTAGAGTTTCTAGTTGTGGAGTTTTTAGTTGCAGAGTTTCTAGTTGTGGAGTCTGTAGTTGTGGAGTTTCTAGTTGTGGAGTTCCTAGTTATGGAGTCTCGAGTTGTGGAGTTTCTAGTTGCGGAGTTTCTAATTGTGGAGTTTCTAGTTGTGAAATTTGTAGTTGTGGAGTGTCTAGTTGCTGTGTTTGAAGTTGTGGAGTTTGTAGTTGGAGTTTCTAGGTGTGGAGTTTCTAGTTTTGAAGTTTCTAGTTGTGGATTTTCTAGTTGCGGAATTTCTAGTTGCGGAGTTTCAAGTTGTGTAGTTTCTAGTTGGGGAGTTTCTACTTAAGTTTATAGTTGTGGATTTTCTTGTTGCAGAGTTTCGAGTTGCAGAGTTTCAAGTTGTGGAGTTTCTAGTTGCGGAGTCTCTAGTTGTGGAGTTTCTAGTTGCGGAGTTTCAAGTTGTGGAGTTTCTAGTTGCGGAGTCTCTAGTTGTGGAGTTTCTAGTTCTGGAGACTCTAGTTGTGGAGTTTCTAGTTGTGGAGTTTCTAGCTTTTTAGTTTCAAGTTGGAAGTTTCTAGTTGCGGAGTTTCTAGTTGCGGAATCTGTCGTTGCGGAGTCTCAAGTTGTGGAGTGTCTAATCGTGGAGTTTCTAGTTGAGGAGTTTTCTTTTTGTGGAGTCTCCAGTTGTGGAATTTCTAGTTGTAGAGTTTCTAGTTGCGGAGTTTCTGGTTGCGGAGTGTCTGGTGGTGGAGTTTCTAGTTGCGAAGTTTTCCAGTTCTGGAGTCTCTAGTTGTGGAGTTTCTAGTTGTGGAGTTTCTAGTTGTGGAATTGCTAGTTGCAGAGTTTCTAGTTGCGGTGACTTTCGTTGCGGAGTCTCAAGTTGTAGAGTGTCTAGTCGTGGAGTTTCTAGTTGTTGAGTTTCTAGTGTCCGAGTTTCTAGTTGCGAAGTCTCAAGTTGTGCAGTCTCTAGTTGTGGAGTTTCTAGTTGTGGAGTTTCAAGTTGTGGAGTTTCTTGTTGTAGAGTTTCTAGTTTTGAAGTTTCTAGTTGTGGATTTTCTAGTTGCGGAGTTTCTAGTAGCGGAGTTTCAAGTTGTGTAGTTTTAGTTGGGGAGTTTCTACTTAAGTTTATAGTTGTGGATTTTCTTGTTGCAGAGTTTCGAGTTGCAGAGTTTCAAGTTGTGGAGTTTCTAGTTGCGGAGTCTCAAGTTGTGGAGTTTCTAGTTGTGGAGTTTCTAGTTGCGGAGTTTCTAGTTGTGGAGTTTCTAGTTGTGGAGACTCTAGTTGTGGAGTTTCTAGTTGTGGAGTTTCTAGCTTTTGAGTTTCTAGTTGGAAGTTTCTAGTTGCGGAGTTTCTAGTTGCGGAATCTGTCGTTGCGCAGCCTCAAGTTGTGGAGTGTCTAATCGTGGAGTTTCTAGTTAAGGAGTTTTCTTTTTGTGGAGTCTCCAGTTGTGGAATTTCTAGTTGTAGAGTTTCTAGTTGCGGAGTTTCTAGTTGCGGATTGTCTGGTGGTGGAGTTTCTAGTTCTGGAGCTTCTATTTGTGGAGTCTGTAGTTGTGGAATTTGTAGTTGTGGAGTATCTGGTTGTGGTGTTTCAAGTTGTGGAGTTTCTACTTGTGGAGTTTCTAGTTGTGGAGTTTCTAGTTGTTGAGTTTCTTGTTGCCGAGTTTCTAGTTGCAAAGTCTCAAGTTGTGGAGTTTCTAGTTGTGGAGTTTCTAGTTGTGGAGTTTCTAGTTGCGGAGTTTCTAGTTGCGGAGTTTCTAGCTGTGGAGTTTCTAGTTGCACAGTCTCTAGTTGGCAGTCTCTAGTTGTGGAGTTTCTAGTTGTGGAGTTTCTAGTTGTGGAATTGCTAGTTGCAGAGTTTCTAGTTGCGGAGACTTTCGTAGCGGAGTCTCAAGTTGTAGAGTGTCTAGTGGTGGAGTTTCTAGTTGCAGAATTTTCTAGTTGTGGAGTCTCTAGTTGTGGAGTTTCTAGTTGCGAAGTGTCTAGTTATGGAGTTTCTAGTTGTAAAGTTTCTAGTTGTGGAGTTTCTAGTTGCGGAGTTTGTAGCTGTTGAGTTTCTAGTGGCGGAGTCTCTAGATGTGCAGTCTCTAGTTGTGGAGTCTCTTGCTGTGGAGATCCTAGTTGTGGAGCTTCTAGTTGGGAACTTTCTAGCTGTGGAGTTTCTAGTTGGGGAGTTTCTAGTTGCAGAGTTTCTAGTTGCGGACGTTCTAGCTGTGGAGTTTCTAGTTCCAGAGTTTCTAGTTGCGGGCGCTCTAGCTGTGCAGTTTCTAGTTGCAGAGTTTCTAGTGGCGTAGTTTCTAGTTGTGGTGTTTCAAGTTGTGGAGTTTCTAGTTGTGGAGTTTCTAGTTGCGGGGTTTCTAGCTGTTGAGTTTCTAGTTGCCGAGTTTCTAGTTGCAAAGTCTCAAGTTGTGGAGTTTCTAGTTGTGGAGGTTCTAGTTGTGGAGTTTCTAGTTGCGGAGTTTCTAGCTGTGGAGTTTCTAGCTTTGGAGTTTCTAGTTGCAGAGTCTCTAGTTGGCAGTCTCTAGTTGTGGAGTTTCTAGTTGTGGAGTCTCTAGTTGTGGAGTTTGTAGTTGTGGAGTTTCTAGTTGTGGAATCGATAGTTGCAGAGTTTCTAGTTGCGGAGACTTTCGTAGCGGAGTCTCAAGTTGTAGAGTGTCTAGTCGTGGAATTTCGAGTTGCAGAGTTTTCTAGTTGAGTCACTAGTTGTGGAGTTTCTAGTTGTGGAGTTTCTTGTTGCGAAGTTTTTAGCTGCAGAGTTTCTAGTTGCGGACGTTCTAGCTGTGGAGTTTCTAGTGGCAGAGTTTCTAGTTGCATAGTTTCTAGTTGTAGAGTTTCTAGTTGTGGAGTTTTAGTTGCGGAGTTTCTAGTTGTGAAGATTCTAGTTGTGGAGTTTCTAGTTGTGGAGTTTCTAGTTGTGGAGTTTTTAGTTGCAGAGTTTCTAGTTGTGGAGTCTCTAATTGTTGAGTTTCTGGTTGTGGAGTTTCTAGTTGTGGAGTTTGTAGTTGTAGAGTCTGTAGTTGTGGAGTTTCTAGTTGTGGAGTTCCTAGTTATGGAGTCTCGAGTTGTGGAGTTTCTAGTTGCGGAGTTTCTAATTGTGGAGTTTCTAGTTGTGGAATTTGTAGTTGTGGAGTATCTAGTTGCTGTGTTTGAAGTTGTGGAGTTTGTAGTTGGAGTTTCTAGGTGTGGAGTTTCTAGTTGTTGAGTTTCTAGTTGTGGAGTTTCAAGTTGTAGAGTTTCTAGTTTTGAAGTTTCTAGTTGTGGATTTTCTAGTTGCGGAGTTTCTAGTTGCGGAGTTTCAAGTTGTGTAGTTTCTAGTTGGGGAGTTTCTACTTAAGTTTATAGTTGTGGATTTTCTTGTTGCAGAGTTTCGAGTTGCAGAGTTTCAAGTTGTGGAGTTTCTAGTTGCGGAGTCTCTAGTTGTGGAGTTTCTAGTTGCGGAGTTTCTAGCTGTGGAGTTTCTAGTTGCGGAGTCTCTAGTTGTGCAGTCTCTAGTTGTGGAGTTTCTAGTTGCAGAGTTTCTAGCTGTGGAGTTTCTAGTTCTGGAGACTCTAGTTGTGGAGTTTCTAGTTGTGGAGTTTCTAGTTGTGGAATTGCTAGTTGCAGAGTTTCTAGTTGCGATGACTTTCGTTGCGGAGTCTCAAGTTGTAGAGTGTCTAGTCGTGGAGTTTCTAGTTGTTGAGTTTCTAGTGTCCGAGTTTCTAGTTGCGAAGTCTCAAGTTGTGCAGTCTCTAGTTGTGGAGTTTCTAGTTGTGGAGTTTCTTGTTGTAGAGTTTCTAGTTTTGAAGTTTCTAGTTGTGGATTTTCTAGTTGCGGAGTTTCTTAGTAGCGGAGTTTCAAGTTGTGTAGTTTTAGTTGGGGAGTTTCTACTTAAGTTTATAGTTGTGGATTTTCTTGTTGCAGAGTTTCGAGATGCAGAGTTTCAAGTTGTGGAGTTTCTAGCTGCGGAGTCTCTAGTTGTGGAGTTTCTAGTTGCGGAGTTTCTAGCTGTTGAGTTTCTAGTTGCGGAGACTCTAGTTGTGCAGTCTCTAGTTGTGGAGTTTCTAGTTGCGGAGTTTCTAGTTGTGGAGTTTCTAGTTGTGGAGACTCTAGTTGTGGAGTTTCTAGTTGTGGAGTTTCTAGCTTTTGAGTTTCTAGTTGGAAGTTTCTAGTTGCGGAGTTTCTAGTTGCAGAATCTGTCGTTGCGCAGCCTCAAGTTGTGGAGTGTCTAATCGCGGAGTTTCTAGTTAAGGAGTTTTCTTTTTGTGGAGTCTCCAGTTGTGGAATTTCTAGTTTTAGAGTTTCTAGTTGCGGAGTTTCTAGTTGCGGAGTGTCTGGTGGTGGAGTTTCTAGTTCTGGAGTTTCTATTTGTGGAGTCTGTAGTTGTGGAATTTGTAGTTGTGGAGTATCTGGTTGTGGTGTTTCAAGTTGTGGAGTTTCTATTTGTGGAGTTTCTAGTTGTGGAGTTTCTAGTTGTTGAGTTTCTTGTTGCCGAGTTTCTAGTTGCAAAGTCTCAAGTTGTGGAGTTTCTAGTTGTGGAGTTTCTAGTTGTGGAGTTTCTAGTTGCGGAGTTTCTAGTTGCGGAGTTTCTAGCTGTGGAGTTTCCAGTTTCACAGTCTCTAGTTGGCAGTCTCTAGTTGTGGAGTCTCTAGTTGTGGAGTTTCTAGTTGTGGAATTGCTAGTTGCAGAGTTTCTATTTGCGGAGACTTTCGTAGCGGAGTCTCAAGTTGTAGAGTGTCTAGTGGTGGAGTTTCTAGTTGCAGAATTTTCTAGTTGTGGAGTCTCTAGTTTGGAGTTTCTAGTTGCGAAGTGTCTAGTTATGGAGTTTCTAGTTGTAAAGTTTCTAGTTGTGGAGTTTCTAGTTGCGGAGTTTGTAGCTGTTGAGTTTCTAGTGGCGGAGTCTCTAGATGTGCAGTCTCTAGTTGTGGAGTCTCTTGCTGTGGAGATCCTAGTTGTGGAGCTTCTAGTTGGGAACTTTCTAGCTGTGGAGTTTCTAGTTGGGGAGTTTCTAGTTGCAGAGTTTCTAGTTGCGGACGTTCTAGCTGTGGAGTTTCTAGTTCCAGAGTTTCTAGTTGCGGGCGCTCTAGCTGTGCAGTTTCTAGTTGCAGAGTTTCTAGTGGCGTAGTTTCTAGTTGTGGTGTTTCAAGTTGTGGAGTTTCTAGTTGTGGAGTTTCTAGTTGCGGGGTTTCTAGCTGTTGAGTTTCTAGTTGCCGAGTTTCTAGTTGCAGAGTCTCTAGTTGGCAGTCTCTAGTTGTGGAGTTTCTAGTTGTGGAGTCTCTAGTTGTGGAGTTTGTAGTTGTGGAGTTTCTAGTTGTGGAATCGCTAGTTGCAGAGTTTCTAGTTGCGGAGACTTTCGTAGCGGAGTCTCAAGTTGTAGAGTGTCTAGTCGTGGAATTTCGAGTTGCAGAGTTTTCTAGTTGAGTCACTAGTTGTGGAGTTTCTAGTTGTGGAGTTTCTTGTTGCGAAGTTTTTAGTTGCAGAGTTTCTAGTTGCGGACGTTCTAGCTGTGGAGTTTCTAGTGGCAGAGTTTCTAGTTGCATAGTTTCTAGTTGTAGAGTTTCTAGTTGTGGAGTTTTAGTTGCGGAGTTTCTAGTTGTGAAGATTCTAGTTGTGGAATCTCTAGCTGTGGATTTTCTAGTTGCGAAACTTAAGGTTGTGAGGTTTCAAGTTGTGGAGTTTCTAGTTGTGGAGTTTCTAGTTCTGTAGTCTCATGTTGTGTAGTTTCTAGCTGTGGAGATTCTAGTTGTGGAGTTTCAAGCTGTGGAGTCTCAAGTTGTGGAGTTTAAACTTGTGGAGTTTCAAGTTGTGGACTCTCTAGTTGTGGAGTTCTAGTTGTAGAGTTTCTAGTTGTGGTTTTTCTAGTTGTGGAGTATCTAGTTGTTGAGTGGCGGAGTCTCTAGTTGTGGAGTTTCTAGTTGTGGAGTTTTTAGTTGCAGAGTTTCTAGTTGTGGAGTCTCTAATTGTTGAGTTTCTGGTTGTGGAGTTTCTAGTTGTGGAGTTTGTAGTTGTAGAGTCTGTAGTTGTGGAGTTTCTAGTTGTGGAGTTCCTAGTTATGGAGTCTCGAGTTGTGGAGTTTCTAGTTGCGGAGTTTCTAATTGTGGAGTTTCTAGTTGTGGAATTTGTAGTTGTGGAGTATCTAGTTGCTTTGTTTGAAGTTGTGTAGTTTGTAGTTGGAGTTTCTAGGTGTGGAGTTTCTAGTTGTTGAGTTTCTAGTTGTGGAGTTTCAAGTTGTAGAATTTCTAGTTTTGAAGTTTCTAGTTGTGGATTTTCTAGTTGCGGAGTTTCTAGTTGCGGAGTTTCAAGTTGTGTAGTTTCTAGTTGGGGAGTTTCTACTTAAGTTTATAGTTGTGGATTTTCTTGTTGCAGAGTTTCGAGTTGCAGAGTTTCAAGTTGTGGAGTTTCTAGTTGCGGAGTCTCTAGTTGTGGAGTTTCTAGTTGCGGAGTTTCTAGCTGTGGAGTTTCTAGTTGCGGAGTTTCTAGCTGTGGAGTTTCTAGTCCTGGAGACTCTAGTTGTGGAGTTTCTAGTTGTGGAGTTTCTAGCTTTTTAGTTTCAAGTTGGAAGTTTCTAGTTGCGGAGTTTCTAGTTGCGGAATCTGTCGTTGCGGAGTCTCAAGTTTTGGAGTGTCTAATCGTGGAGTTTCTAGTTGCGGAGTTTTCTTTTTGTGGAGTCTCTAGTTGTGGAATTTCCAGTTGTAGAGTTTCTAGTTGCGGAGTTTCTGGTTGCGGAGTGTCTGGTGGTGGAGTTTCTAGTTGCGAAGTTTTCCAGTTGTGGAGTCTCTAGTTGTGGAGTTTCTAGTTGTGGAGTTTCTAGTTGTGGAATTGCTAGTTGCAGAGTTTCTAGTTGCGGTGACTTTCGTTGCGGAGTCTCAAGTTGTAGAGTGTCTAGTCGTGGAGTTTCTAGTTGTTGAGTTTCTAGTGGCCGAGTTTCTAGTTGCGAAGTCTCAAGTTGTGCAGTCTCTAGTTGTGGAGTTTCTAGTTGTGGAGTTTCAAGTTGTGGAGTTTCTTGTTGTAGAGTTTCTAGTTTTGAAGTTTCTAGTTGTGGATTTTCTAGTTGCGGAGTTTCTAGTAGCGGAGTTTCAAGTTATGTAGTTTTAGTTGGGGAGTTTCTACTTAAGTTTATAGTTGTGGATTTTCTTGTTGCAGAGTTTCGAGTTGCAGAGTTTCAAGTTGTGGAGTTTCTAGTTGCAGAGTCTCTAGTTGTGGAGTTTCTAGTTGCGGAGTTTCTAGCTGTTGAGTTTCTAGTTGCGGAGACTCTAGTTGTGCAGTCTCTAGTTGTGGAGTTTCTAGTTGCGGAGTTTCTAGTTGTGGAGTTTCTAGTTGTGGAGACTCTAGTTGTTGAGTTTCTAGTTGTGGAGTTTCTAGCTTTTGAGTTTCTAGTTGGAAGTTTCTAGTTGCGGAGTTTCTAGTTGCGGAATCTGTCGTTGCGCAGCCTCAAGTTGTGGAGTGTCTAATCGTGGAGTTTCTAGTTAAGTAGTTTTCTTTTTGTGGAGTCTCCAGTTGTGGAATTTCTAGTTGTAGAGTTTCTAGTTGCGGAGTTTCTAGTTGCGGAGTGTCTGGTGCTGGAGTTTCTAGTTCTGGAGTTTCTATTTGTGGAGTCTGTAGTTGTGGAATTGGTAGTTGTGGAGTATCTGGTTGTGGTGTTTCAAGTTGTGGAGTTTCTATTTGTGGAGTTTCTAGTTGTGGAGTTTCTAGTTGTTGAGTTTCTTGTTGCCGAGTTTCTAGTTGCAAAGTCTCAAGTTGTGGAGTTTCTAGTTGTGGAGTTTCTAGTTGTGGAGTTTCTAGTTGCGGAGTTTCTAGTTGCGGAGTTTCTAGCTGTGGAGTTTTTAGTTGCACAGTCTCTAGTTGGCAGTCTCTAGTTGTGGAGTCTCTAGTTGCGGAGTTTCTAGTTGTGGAGTTTCTAGTTGTGGAATTGCTAGTTGCAGAGTTTCTAGTTGCGGAGACTTTCGTAGCAGAGTCTCAAGTTGTAGAGTGTCTAGTGGTGGAGTTTCTAGTTGCAGAATTTTCTAGTTGTGGAGTCTCTAGTTGTGGAGTTTCTAGTTGCGAAGTGTCTAGGTTTGGAGTTTCTAGTTGTAAAGTTTCTAGTTGTGGAGTTTCTAGTTGCGGAGTTTGTAGCTGTTGAGTTTCTAGTGGCGGAGTCTCTAGATGTGCAGTCTCTAGTTGTGGAGTCTCTTGCTGTGGAGATCCTAGTTGTGGAGCTTCTAGTTGGGATCTTTCTAGCTGTGGAGTTTCTAGTTGGGGAGTTTCTAGTTGCAGAGTTTCTAGTTGCGGACGTTCTAGCTGTGGAGTTTCTACTTCCAGAGTTTCTAGTTGCGGGCGCTCTAGCTGTGCAGTTTCTAGTTGCAGAGTTTCTAGTGGCGTAGTTTCTAGTTGTGGTGTTTCAAGTTGTGGAGTTTCTAGTTGTGGAGTTTCTAGTTGCGGGGTTTCTAGCTGTTGAGTTTCTAGTTGCCGAGTTTCTAGTTGCAAAGTCTCAAGTTGTGGAGTTTCTAGTTGTGGAGGTTCTAGTTGTGGAGTTTCTAGTTGCGGAGTTTCTAGCTGTGGAGTTTCTAGCTTTGGAGTTTCTAGTTGCAGAGTCTCTAGTTGGCAGTCTCTAGTTGTGGAGTTTCTAGTTGTGGAGTCTCTAGTTGTGGAGTTTCTAGTTGTGGAGTTTCTAGTTGTGGAATCGCTAGTTGCAGAGTTTCTAGTTGCGGAGACTTTCGTAGCGGAGTCTCAAGTTGTAGAGTGTCTAGTCGTGGAATTTCGAGTTGCAGAGTTTTCTAGTTGAGTCACTAGTTGTGGAGTTTCTAGTTGTGGAGTTTCTTGTTGCGAAGTTTTTAGTTGCAGAGTTTCTAGTTGCGGACGTTCTAGCTGTGGAGTTTCTAGTGGCAGAGTTTCTAGTTGCATAGTTTCTAGTTGTAGAGTTTCTAGTTGTGGAGTTTTAGTTGCGGAGTTTCTAGTTGTGAAGATTCTAGTTGTGGAGTTTCTAGTTGTGGAGTTTCTAGTTGTGGAGTTTTTAGTTGCAGAGTTTCTAGTTGTGGAGTCTCTAATTGTTGAGTTTCTGGTTGTGGAGTTTCTAGTTGTGGAGTTTGTAGTTGTAGAGTCTGTAGTTGTGGAGTTTCTAGTTGTGGAGTTCCTAGTTATGGAGTCTCGAGTTGTGGAGTTTCTAGTTGCGGAGTTTCTAATTGTGGAGTTTCTAGTTGTGGAATTTGTAGTTGTGGAGTATCTAGTTGCTTTGTTTGAAGTTGTGTAGTTTGTAGTTGGAGTTTCTAGGTGTGGAGTTTCTAGTTGTTGAGTTTCTAGTTGTGGAGTTTCAAGTTGTAGAATTTCTAGTTTTGAAGTTTCTAGTTGTGGATTTTCTAGTTGCGGAGTTTCTAGTTGCGGAGTTTCAAGTTGTGTAGTTTCTAGTTGGGGAGTTTCTACTTAAGTTTATAGTTGTGTATTTTCTTGTTGCAGAGTTTCGAGTTGCAGAGTTTCAAGTTGTGGAGTTTCTAGTTGCGGAGTCTCTAGTTGTGGAGTTTCTAGTTGCGGAGTTTCTAGCTGTGGAGTTTCTAGTTGCGGAGTTTCTAGCTGTTGAGTTTCTAGTTCTGGAGACTCTAGTTGTGGAGTTTCTAGTTGTGGAGTTTCTAGCTTTTTAGTTTCAAGTTGGAAGTTTCTAGTTGCGGAGTTTCTAGTTGCGGAATCTGTCGTTGCGGAGTCTCAAGTTGTGGAGTGTCTAATCGTGGAGTTTCTAGTTGCGGAGTTTTCTTTTTGTGGAGTCTCCAGTTGTGGAATTTCCAGTTGTAGAGTTTCTAGTTGCGGAGTTTCTGGTTGCGGAGTGTCTGGTGGTGGAGTTTCTAGTTGCGAAGTTTTCCAGTTGTGGAGTCTCTAGTTGTGGAGTTTCTAGTTGTGGAATTGCTAGTTGCAGAGTTTCTAGTTGCGGTGACTTTCGTTGCGGAGTCTCAAGTTGTAGAGTGTCTAGTCGTGGAGTTTCTAGTTGTTGAGTTTCTAGTGGCCGAGTTTCTAGTTGCGAAGTCTCAAGTTGTGCAGTCTCTAGTTGTGGAGTTTCTAGTTGTGGAGTTTCAAGTTGTGGAGTTTCTTGTTGTAGAGTTTCTAGTTTTGAAGTTTCTAGTTGTGGATTTTCTAGTTGCGGAGTTTCTAGTAGCGGAGTTTCAAGTTATGTAGTTTTAGTTGGGGAGTTTCTACTTAAGTTTATAGTTGTGGATTTTCTTGTTGCAGAGTTTCGAGTTGCAGAGTTTCAAGTTGTGGAGTTTCTAGTTGCAGAGTCTCTAGTTGTGGAGTTTCTAGTTGCGGAGTTTCTAGCTGTTGAGTTTCGAGTTGCGGAGACTCTAGTTGTGCAGTCTCTAGTTGTGGAGTTTCTAGTTGCGGAGTTTCTAGTTGTGGAGTTTCTAGTTGTGGAGACTCTAGTTGTTGAGTTTCTAGTTGTGGAGTTTCTAGCTTTTGAGTTTCTAGTTGGAAGTTTCTAGTTGCGGAGTTTCTAGTTGCGGAATCTGTCGTTGCGCAGCCTCAAGTTGTGGAGTGTCTAATCGTGGAGTTTCTAGTTAAGGAGTTTTCTTTTTGTGGAGTCTCCAGTTGTGGAATTTCTAGTTGTAGAGTTTCTAGTTGCGGAGTTTCTAGTTGCGGAGTGTCTGGTGCTGGAGTTTCTAGTTCTGGAGTTTCTATTTGTGGAGTCTGTAGTTGTGGAATTTGTAGTTGTGGAGTATCTGGTTGTGGTGTTTCAAGTTGTGGAGTTTCTATTTGTGGAGTTTCTAGTTGTGGAGTTTCTAGTTGTTGAGTTTCTTGTTGCCGAGTTTCTAGTTGCAAAGTCTCAAGTTGTGGAGTTTCTAGTTGTGGAGTTTCTAGTTGTGGAGTTTCTAGTTGCGGAGTTTCTAGTTGCGGAGTTTCTAGCTGTGGAGTTTTTAGTTGCACAGTCTCTAGTTGGCAGTCTCTAGTTGTGGAGTCTCTAGTTGCGGAGTTTCTAGTTGTGGAGTTTCTAGTTGTGGAATTGCTAGTTGCAGAGTTTCTAGTTGCGGAGACTTTCGTAGCAGAGTCTCAAGTTGTAGAGTGTCTAGTGGTGGAGTTTCTAGTTGCAGAATTTTCTAGTTGTGGAGTCTCTAGTTGTGGAGTTTCTAGTTGCGAAGTGTCTAGTTATGGAGTTTCTAGTTGTAAAGTTTCTAGTTGTGGAGTTTCTAGTTGCGGAGTTTGTAGCTGTTGAGTTTCTAGTGGCGGAGTCTCTAGATGTGCAGTCTCTAGTTGTGGAGTCTCTTGCTGTGGAGATCCTAGTTGTGGAGCTTCTAGTTGGGAACTTTCTAGCTGTGGAGTTTCTAGTTGGGGAGTTTCTAGTTGCAGAGTTTCTAGTTGCGGACGTTCTAGCTGTGGAGTTTCTAGTTCCAGAGTTTCTAGTTGCGGGCGCTCTAGCTGTGCAGTTTCTAGTTGCAGAGTTTCTAGTGGCGTAGTTTCTAGTTGTGGTGTTTCAAGTTGTGGAGTTTCTAGTTGTGGAGTTTCTAGTTGCGGGGTTTCTAGCTGTTGAGTTTCTAGTTGCCGAGTTTCTAGTTGCAAAGTCTCAAGTTGTGGAGTTTCTAGTTGTGGAGGTTCTAGTTGTGGAGTTTCTAGTTGCGGAGTTTCTAGCTGTGGAGTTTCTAGCTTTGGAGTTTCTAGTTGCAGAGTCTCTAGTTGGCAGTCTCTAGTTGTGGAGTTTCTAGTTGTGGAGTCTCTAGTTGTGGAGTTTCTAGTTGTGGAGTTTCTAGTTGTGGAATCGCTAGTTGCAGAGTTTCTAGTTGCGGAGACTTTCGTAGCGGAGTCTCAAGTTGTAGAGTGTCTAGTCGTGGAATTTCGAGTTGCAGAGTTTTCTAGTTGAGTCACTAGTTGTGGAGTTTCTAGTTGTGGAGTTTCTTGTTGCGAAGTTTTTAGTTGCAGAGTTTCTAGTTGCGGACGTTCTAGCTGTGGAGTTTCTAGTGGCAGAGTTTCTAGTTGCATAGTTTCTAGTTGTAGAGTTTCTAGTTGTGGAGTTTTAGTTGCGGAGTTTCTAGTTGTGAAGATTCTAGTTGTGGACTTTCTAGTTGTGGAGTTTCTAGTTGTGGAGTTTTTAGTTGCAGAGTTTCTAGTTGTGGAGTCTCTAATTGTTCAGTTTCTGGTTGTGGAGTTTCTAGTTGTGGAGTTTGTAGTTGTAGAGTCTGTAGTTGTGGAGTTTCTAGTTGTGGAGTTCCTAGTTATGGAGTCTCGAGTTGTGGAGTTTCTAGTTGCGGAGTTTCTAATTGTGGAGTTTCTAGTTGTGGAATTTGTAGTTGTGGAGTATCTAGTTGCGGTGTTTGAAGTTGTGGAGTTTGTAGTTGGAGTTTCTAGGTGTGGAGTTTCTAGTTGTTGAGTTTCTAGTTGTGGAGTTTCAAGTTGTAGAGTTTCTAGTTTTGAAGTTTCTAGTTGTGGATTTTCTAGTTGCGGAGTTTCTAGTTGCGGAGTTTCAAGTTGTGTAGTTTCTGGTTGGGGAGTTTCTACTTAAGTTTATAGTTGTGGATTTTCGTGTTGAATAGTTTCGAGTTGCAGAGTTTCAAGTTGTGGAGTTTCTAGTTGCGGAGTCTCTAGTTGTGGAGTTTCTAGTTGCGGAGTTTCTAGCTGTGGAGTTTCTAGTTGCGGAGTCTCTAGTTGTGCAGTCTCTAGTTGTGGAGTTTCTAGTTGCGGAGTTTCTAGCTGTGGAGTTTCTAGTTCTGGAGACTCTAGTTGTGGAGTTTCTAGTTGTGGAGTTTCTAGCTTTTTAGTTTCAAGTTGGAAGTTTCTAGTTGCGGAGTTTCCAGTTGCGGAATCGGTCGTTGCGGAGTCTCAAGTGGTGGAGTGTCTAGTCGTGGAGAATCTAGTTGCGGAGTTTTCTTTTTGTGGAGTCTCCAGTTGTGGAATTTCTAGTTGTAGAGTTTCTAGTTGCGGAGTTTCTGGTTGCGGAGTGTCTGGGGGTGGAGTTTCTAGTTGCGAAGTTTTCCAGTTGTGGAGTCTCTAGTTGTGGAGTTTCTAGTTGTGGAGTTTCTAGTTGTGGAATTGCTAGTTGCAGAGTTTCTAGTTGCGGGGACTTTCGTTGCGGAGTCTCAAGTTGTAGAGTGTCTAGTCGTGGAGTTTCTAGTTGTTGAGTTTCTAGTGGCCGAGTTTCTAGTTGCGAAGTCTCAAGTTGTGCAGTCTCTAGTTGTGGAGTTTCTAGTTGTTGAGTTTCAAGTTGTGGAGTTTCTTGTTGTAGAGTTTCTAGTTTTGAAGTTTCTAGTTGTGGATTTTCTAGTTGCGGAGTTTCTAGTAGCGGAGTTTCAAGTTGTGTAGTTTTAGTTGGCGAGTTTCTACTTAAGTTTATAGTTGTGGATTTTATTGTTGCAGAGTTTCGAGTTGCAGAGTTTCAAGTTGTGGAGTTTCTAGTTGCGGAGTCTCTAGTTGTGGAGTTTCTAGTTGCGGAGTTTCAAGTTGTGGAGTTTCTAGTTGCGGAGTCTCTAGTTGTGGAGTTTCTAGTTGCGGAGTTTCTAGTTGCGGAGTTTCTAGTTGCGGAATCTGTCGTTGCGGAGCCTCAAGTTGAGGAGTGTCTAATCGTGGAGTTTCTAGTTGAGGAGTTTTTTTTTGTGGAGACTCCAGTTGTGGAATTTCTAGTTGTAGAGTTTCTAGTTGAGGAGTTTTTAGTTGCGGAGTGTCTGGTGGTGGAGTTTCTAGTTCTGGAGTTTCTATTTGTGGAGTCTGTAGTTGTGGAATTTGTAGTTGTGGAGTATCTGGTTGTGGTGTTTCAAGTTGTGGAGTTTCTATTTGTGGAGTTTCTAGTTGTGGAGTTTCTAGTTGTTGAGTTTCTAGTTGCCGAGTTTCTAGTTGCAAAGTCTCAAGTTGTGGAGTTTCTAGTTGTGGAGTTTCTCGTTGTGGAGTTTCTAGTTGCGGAGTTTCTAGTTGCGGAGTTTCTAGCTGTGGAGTTTCTAGTTGCACAGTCTCTAGTTGGCAGTCTCTAGTTGTGGAGTTTCTAGTTGTGGAGTTTCTAGCGGTGGAGTTTCTACTTGCGTAGTTTCTAGTTGCAGAGTATCTAGTTGCGGAGCCTGTCGTTGCGGAGTCTCAAGTTGTGGAGTGTCTAGTCGTGGAGTTTCTAGTTGCGAAGTTTTCTAGTTGTGGAGTCTCTAGTTGTGGAGTTTCTAGTTGTGGAATTGCTAGTTGCAGAGTTTCTAGTTGCGGAAGCTTTCGTAGCGGAGTCTCAAGTTGTAGAGTGTCTAGTCGTGGAATTTCTAGTTGCGGAGTTTTCTAGTTGTGGAGTCTCTAGTTGTGGAGTTTCTAGTTGTGGAGTTTCTTGTTGCGGAGTTTCTAGTTGCAGAGTTTCTAGTTGCGGACGTTCTAGCTGTGGAGTTTCTAATTGCAGAGTTTCTAGTTGCATAGTTTCTAGTTGTAGAGTTTCTAGTTGTGGAGTTTTTAGTTGCGGAGTTTCTAGTTGTGAAGTTTCTAGTGTTGAGCTTCTAGTTGTGGAGTTTATAGTTGTGGAGTTTTTAGTTGCAGAGTTTCTAGTTGTGGACTCTCTAATTGTTGAGTCTCTTGTTGTGGAATTTCTAGTTGTGGAGTTTCTAGTTGTGGAGTTTCTAGTTGCGGAGTTTCTGGTGTTGGAGTTTCTAGTTGTGGAGTTTGTAGTTGTGGAGTCTGTAGTTGTGGAGTTTCTAGTTGTGCAGTTCCTAGTTATAGAGTCTCAAGTTGTGGAGTTTCTAGTTGCGGAGTTTCTAGTTGCAGAGTTTTCTAGTTGTGGAGTCTCTAGTTGTGGAGTTTCTAGTTGCGAAGTGTCTAGTTATGGAGTGTCTAGTTGTAAAGTTTCTAGTCGTGGAGTTTCTAGTTGCGGAGTTTCTAGTTGTGGAGTCACTAGTTCTGGAGTTTCTAGTTGTGGAGTTTCTTGTTGCGGAGTTTTTAGTTGCAGAGTTTCTAGTTGCGGACGTTCTAGCTGTGGAGTTTCTAGTGGCAGAGTTTCTAGTTGCATAGTTTCTGGTTGTAGAGTTTCTAGTTGTGGAGTTTTAGTTGCGGAGTTTCTAGTTGGCAGTCTCTAGTTGTGGAGTCTCTAGTTGTGGAGTTTCTAGTTGTGGAATTGCTAGTTGCAGAGTTTCTAGTTGCGGAGACTTTCGTAGCGGAGTCTCAAGTTGTAGAGTGTCTAGTCGTGGAATTTCTAGTTGCGGAGTTTTCTAGTTGTGGAGTCTCTAGTTGTGGAGTTTCTAGTTGTGGAGTTTCTTGTTGCGAAGTTTCTAGTTGCAGAGTATCAGGTTGCGGACGTTCTAGCTGTGGAGTTTCTAATTGCAGAGTTTCTAGTTGCATAGTTTCTGGTTGTAGAGTTTCTAGTCGTGGAGTTTCTAGTTGCGAAGTTTCTAGTTGTGAAGATTCTAGTTGCGGAGTTTCTAGCTGTGGAGTTTCTAGTTCTGGAGACTCTAGTTGTGGAGTTTCTAGTTGTGGAGTTTCTAGCTTTTTAGTTTCAAGTTGGAAGTTTCTAGTTGCGGAGTTTCTAGTTGCGGAATCTGTCGTTGCGGAGTCTCAAGTTTTGGAGTGTCTAATCGTGGAGTTTCTAGTTGCGGAGTTTTCTTTTTGTGGAGTCTCCAGTTGTGGAATTTCCAGTTGTAGAGTTTCTAGTTGCGGAGTTTCTGGTTGCGGAGTGTCTGGTGGTGGAGTTTCTAGTTGCGAAGTTTTCCAGTTGTGGAGTCTCTAGTTGTGGAGTTTCTAGTTGTGGAGTTTCTAGTTGTGGAATTGCTAGTTGCAGAGTTTCTAGTTGCGGTGACTTTCGTTGCGGAGTCTCAAGTTGTAGAGTGTCTAGTCGTGGAGTTTCTAGTTGTTGAGTTTCTAGTGGCCGAGTTTCTAGTTGCGAAGTCTCAAGTTGTGCAGTCTCTAGTTGTGGAGTTTCTAGTTGTGGAGTTTCAAGTTGTGGAGTTTCTTGTTGTAGAGTTTCTAGTTTTGAAGTTTCTAGTTGTGGATTTTCTAGTTGCGGAGTTTCTAGTAGCGGAGTTTCAAGTTATGTAGTTTTAGTTGGGGAGTTTCTACTTAAGTTTATAGTTGTGGATTTTCTTGTTGCAGAGTTTCGAGTTGCAGAGTTTCAAGTTGTGGAGTTTCTAGTTGCAGAGTCTCTAGTTGTGGAGTTTCTAGTTGCGGAGTTTCTAGCTGTTGAGTTTCTAGTTGCGGAGACTCTAGTTGTGCAGTCTCTAGTTGTGGAGTTTCTAGTTGCGGAGTTTCTAGTTGTGGAGTTTCTAGTTGTGGAGACTCTAGTTGTTGAGTTTCTAGTTGTGGAGTTTCTAGCTTTTGAGTTTCTAGTTGGAAGTTTCTAGTTGCGGAGTTTCTAGTTGCGGAATCTGTCGTTGCGCAGCCTCAAGTTGTGGAGTGTCTAATCGTGGAGTTTCTAGTTAAGTAGTTTTCTTTTTGTGGAGTCTCCAGTTGTGGAATTTCTAGTTGTAGAGTTTCTAGTTGCGGAGTTTCTAGTTGCGGAGTGTCTGGTGCTGGAGTTTCTAGTTCTGGAGTTTCTATTTGTGGAGTCTGTAGTTGTGGAATTTGTAGTTGTGGAGTATCTGGTTGTGGTGTTTCAAGTTGTGGAGTTTCTATTTGTGGAGTTTCTAGTTGTGGAGTTTCTAGTTGTTGAGTTTCTTGTTGCCGAGTTTCTAGTTGCAAAGTCTCAAGTTGTGGAGTTTCTAGTTGTGGAGTTTCTAGTTGCGGAGTTTCTAGTTGCGGAGTTTCTAGCTGTGGAGTTTTTAGTTGCACAGTCTCTAGTTGGCAGTCTCTAGTTGTGGAGTCTCTAGTTGCGGAGTTTCTAGTTGTGGAGTTTCTAGTTGTGGAATTGCTAGTTGCAGAGTTTCTAGTTGCGGAGACTTTCGTAGCAGAGTCTCAAGTTGTAGAGTGTCTAGTGGTGGAGTTTCTAGTTGCAGAATTTTCTAGTTGTGGAGTCTCTAGTTGTGGAGTTTCTAGTTGCGAAGTGTCTAGGTTTGGAGTTTCTAGTTGTAAAGTTTCTAGTTGTGGAGTTTCTAGTTGCGGAGTTTGTAGCTGTTGAGTTTCTAGTGGCGGAGTCTCTAGATGTGCAGTCTCTAGTTGTGGAGTCTCTTGCTGTGGAGATCCTAGTTGTGGAGCTTCTAGTTGGGATCTTTCTAGCTGTGGAGTTTCTAGTTGGGGAGTTTCTAGTTGCAGAGTTTCTAGTTGCGGACGTTCTAGCTGTGGAGTTTCTAGTTCCAGAGTTTCTAGTTGCGGGCGCTCTAGCTGTGCAGTTTCTAGTTGCAGAGTTTCTAGTGGCGTAGTTTCTAGTTGTGGTGTTTCAAGTTGTGGAGTTTCTAGTTGTGGAGTTTCTAGTTGCGGGGTTTCTAGCTGTTGAGTTTCTAGTTGCCGAGTTTCTAGTTGCAAAGTCTCAAGTTGTGGAGTTTCTAGTTGTGGAGGTTCTAGTTGTGGAGTTTCTAGTTGCGGAGTTTCTAGCTGTGGAGTTTCTAGCTTTGGAGTTTCTAGTTGCAGAGTCTCTAGTTGGCAGTCTCTAGTTGTGGAGTTTCTAGTTGTGGAGTCTCTAGTTGTGGAGTTTCTAGTTGTGGAGTTTCTAGTTGTGGAATCGCTAGTTGCAGAGTTTCTAGTTGCGGAGACTTTCGTAGCGGAGTCTCAAGTTGTAGAGTGTCTAGTCGTGGAATTTCGAGTTGCAGAGTTTTCTAGTTGAGTCACTAGTTGTGGAGTTTCTAGTTGTGCAGTTTCTTGTTGCGAAGTTTTTAGTTGCAGAGTTTCTAGTTGCGGACGTTCTAGCTGTGGAGTTTCTAGTGGCAGAGTTTCTAGTTGCATAGTTTCTAGTTGTAGAGTTTCTAGTTGTGGAGTTTTAGTTGCGGAGTTTCTAGTTGTGAAGATTCTAGTTGTGGAGTTTCTAGTTGTGGAGTTTCTAGTTGTGGAGTTTTTAGTTGCAGAGTTTCTAGTTGTGGAGTCTCTAATTGTTGAGTTTCTGGTTGTGGAGTTTCTAGTTGTGGAGTTTGTAGTTGTAGAGTCTGTAGTTGTGGAGTTTCTAGTTGTGGAGTTCCTAGTTATGGAGTCTCGAGTTGTGGAGTTTCTAGTTGCGGAGTTTCTAATTGTGGAGTTTATAGTTGTGGAATTTGTAGTTGTGGAGTATCTAGTTGCTTTGTTTGAAGTTGTGTAGTTTGTAGTTGGAGTTTCTAGGTGTGGAGTTTCTAGTTGTTGAGTTTCTAGTTGTGGAGTTTCAAGTTGTAGAATTTCTAGTTTTGAAGTTTCTAGTTGTGGATTTTCTAGTTGCGGAGTTTCTAGTTGCGGAGTTTCAAGTTGTGTAGTTTCTAGTTGGGGAGTTTCTACTTAAGTTTATAGTTGTGGATTTTCTTGTTGCAGAGTTTCGAGTTGCAGAGTTTCAAGTTGTGGAGTTTCTAGTTGCGGAGTCTCTAGTTGTGGAGTTTCTAGTTGCGGAGTTTCTAGCTGTGGAGTTTCTAGTTGCGGAGTTTCTAGCTGTGGAGTTTCTAGTTCTGGAGACTCTAGTTGTGGAGTTTCTAGTTGTGGAGTTTCTAGCTTTTTAGTTTCAAGTTGGAAGTTTCTAGTTGCGGAGTTTCTAGTTGCGGAATCTGTCGTTGCGGAGTCTCAAGTTGTGGAGTGTCTAATCGTGGAGTTTCTAGTTGCGGAGTTTTCTTTTTGTGGAGTCTCCAGTTGTGGAATTTCCAGTTGTAGAGTTTCTAGTTGCGGAGTTTCTGGTTGCGGAGTGTCTGGTGGTGGAGTTTCTAGTTGCGAAGTTTTCCAGTTGTGGAGTCTCTAGTTGTGGAGTTTCTAGTTGTGGAATTGCTAGTTGCAGAGTTTCTAGTTGCGGTGACTTTCGTTGCGGAGTCTCAAGTTGTAGAGTGTCTAGTCGTGGATTTTCTAGTTGTTGAGTTTCTAGTGGCCGAGTTTCTAGTTGCGAAGTCTCAAGTTGTGCAGTCTCTAGTTGTGGAGTTTCTAGTTGTGGAGTTTCAAGTTGTGGAGTTTCTTGTTGTAGAGTTTCTAGTTTTGAAGTTTCTAGTTGTGGATTTTCTAGTTGCGGAGTTTCTAGTAGCGGAGTTTCAAGTTATGTAGTTTTAGTTGGGGAGTTTCTACTTAAGTTTATAGTTGTGGATTTTCTTGTTGCAGAGTTTCGAGTTGCAGAGTTTCAAGTTGTGGAGTTTCTAGTTGCAGAGTCTCTAGTTGTGGAGTTTCTAGTTGCGGAGTTTCTAGCTGTTGAGTTTCGAGTTGCGGAGACTCTAGTTGTGCAGTCTCTAGTTGTGGAGTTTCTAGTTGCGGAGTTTCTAGTTGTGGAGTTTCTAGTTGTGGAGACTCTAGTTGTTGAGTTTCTAGTTGTGGAGTTTCTAGCTTTTGAGTTTCTAGTTGGAAGTTTCTAGTTGCGGAGTTTCTAGTTGCGGAATCTGTCGTTGCGCAGCCTCAAGTTGTGGAGTGTCTAATCGTGGAGTTTCTAGTTAAGGAGTTTTCTTTTTGTGGAGTCTCCAGTTGTGGAATTTCTAGTTGTAGAGTTTCTAGTTGCGGAGTTTCTAGTTGCGGAGTGTCTGGTGCTGGAGTTTCTAGTTCTGGAGTTTCTATTTGTGGAGTCTGTAGTTGTGGAATTTGTAGTTGTGGAGTATCTGGTTGTGGTGTTTCAAGTTGTGGAGTTTCTATTTGTGGAGTTTCTAGTTGTGGAGTTTCTAGTTGTTGAGTTTCTTGTTGCCGAGTTTCTAGTTGCAAAGTCTCAAGTTGTGGAGTTTCTAGTTGTGGAGTTTCTAGTTGTGGAGTTTCTAGTTGCGGAGTTTCTAGTTGCGGAGTTTCTAGCTGTGGTGTTTTTAGTTGCACAGTCTCTAGTTGGCAGTCTCTAGTTGTGGAGTCTCTAGTTGCGGAGTTTCTAGTTGTGGAGTTTCTAGTTGTGGAATTGCTAGTTGCAGAGTTTCTAGTTGCGGAGACTTTCGTAGCAGAGTCTCAAGTTGTAGAGTGTCTAGTGGTGGAGTTTCTAGTTGCAGAATTTTCTAGTTGTGGAGTCTCTAGTTGTGGAGTTTCTAGTTGCGAAGTGTCTAGTTATGGAGTTTCTAGTTGTAAAGTTTCTAGTTGTGGAGTTTCTAGTTGCGGAGTTTGTAGCTGTTGAGTTTCTAGTGGCGGAGTCTCTAGATGTGCAGTCTCTAGTTGTGGAGTCTCTTGCTGTGGAGATCCTAGTTGTGGAGCTTCTAGTTGGGAACTTTCTAGCTGTGGAGTTTCTAGTTGGGGAGTTTCTAGTTGCAGAGTTTCTAGTTGCGGACGTTCTAGCTGTGGAGTTTCTAGTTCCAGAGTTTCTAGTTGCGGGCGCTCTAGCTGTGCAGTTTCTAGTTGCAGAGTTTCTAGTGGCGTAGTTTCTAGTTGTGGTGTTTCAAGTTGTGGAGTTTCTAGTTGTGGAGTTTCTAGTTGCGGGGTTTCTAGCTGTTGAGTTTCTAGTTGCCGAGTTTCTAGTTGCAAAGTCTCAAGTTGTGGAGTTTCTAGTTGTGGAGGTTCTAGTTGTGGAGTTTCTAGTTGCGGAGTTTCTAGCTGTGGAGTTTCTAGCTTTGGAGTTTCTAGTTGCAGAGTCTCTAGTTGGCAGTCTCTAGTTGTGGAGTTTCTAGTTGTGGAGTCTCTAGTTGTGGAGTTTCTAGTTGTGGAGTTTCTAGTTGTGGAATCGCTAGTTGCAGAGTTTCTAGTTGCGGAGACTTTCGTAGCGGAGTCTCAAGTTGTAGAGTGTCTAGTCGTGGAATTTCGAGTTGCAGAGTTTTCTAGTTGAGTCACTAGTTGTGGAGTTTCTAGTTGTGGAGTTTCTTGTTGCGAAGTTTTTAGTTGCAGAGTTTCTAGTTGCGGACGTTCTAGCTGTGGAGTTTCTAGTGGCAGAGTTTCTAGTTGCATAGTTTCTAGTTGTAGAGTTTCTAGTTGTGGAGTTTTAGTTGCGGAGTTTCTAGTTGTGAAGATTCTAGTTGTGGACTTTCTAGTTGTGGAGTTTCTAGTTGTGGAGTTTTTAGTTGCAGAGTTTCTAGTTGTGGAGTCTCTAATTGTTCAGTTTCTGGTTGTGGAGTTTCTAGTTGTGGAGTTTGTAGTTGTAGAGTCTGTAGTTGTGGAGTTTCTAGTTGTGGAGTTCCTAGTTATGGAGTCTCGAGTTGTGGAGTTTCTAGTTGCGGAGTTTCTAATTGTGGAGTTTCTAGTTGTGGAATTTGTAGTTGTGGAGTATCTAGTTGCGGTGTTTGAAGTTGTGGAGTTTGTAGTTGGAGTTTCTAGGTGTGGAGTTTCTAGTTGTTGAGTTTCTAGTTGTGGAGTTTCAAGTTGTAGAGTTTCTAGTTTTGAAGTTTCTAGTTGTGGATTTTCTAGTTGCGGAGTTTCTAGTTGCGGAGTTTCAAGTTGTGTAGTTTCTGGTTGGGGAGTTTCTACTTAAGTTTATAGTTGTGAATTTTCGTGTTGAATAGTTTCGAGTTGCAGAGTTTCAAGTTGTGGAGTTTCTAGTTGCGGAGTCTCTAGTTGTGGAGTTTCTAGTTGCGGAGTTTCTAGCTGTGGAGTTTCTAGTTGCGGAGTCTCTAGTTGTGCAGTCTCTAGTTGTGGAGTTTCTAGTTGCGGAGTTTATAGCTGTGGAGTTTCTAGTTCTGGAGACTCTAGTTGTGGAGTTTCTAGTTGTGGAGTTTCTAGCTTTTTAGTTTCAAGTTGGAAGTTTCTAGTTGCGGAGTTTCCAGTTGCGGAATCGGTCGTTGCGGAGTCTCAAGTGGTGGAGTGTCTAGTCGTGGAGAATCTAGTTGCGGAGTTTTCTTTTTGTGGAGTCTCCAGTTGTGGAATTTCTAGTTGTAGAGTTTCTAGTTGCGGAGTTTCTGGTTGCGGAGTGTCTGGGGGTGGAGTTTCTAGTTGCGAAGTTTTCCAGTTGTGGAGTCTCTAGTTGTGGAGTTTCTAGTTGTGGAGTTTCTAGTTGTGGAATTGCTAGTTGCAGAGTTTCTAGTTGCGGGGACTTTCGTTGCGGAGTCTCAAGTTGTAGAGTGTCTAGTCGTGGAGTTTCTAGTTGTTGAGTTTCTAGTGGCCGAGTTTCTAGTTGCGAAGTCTCAAGTTGTGCAGTCTCTAGTTGTGGAGTTTCTAGTTGTTGAGTTTCAAGTTGTGGAGTTTCTTGTTGTAGAGTTTCTAGTTTTGAAGTTTCTAGTTGTGGATTTTCTAGTTGCGGAGTTTCTAGTAGCGGAGTTTCAAGTTGTGTAGTTTTAGTTGGCGAGTTTCTACTTAAGTTTATAGTTGTGGATTTTATTGTTGCAGAGTTTCGAGTTGCAGAGTTTCAAGTTGTGGAGTTTCTAGTTGCGGAGTCTCTAGTTGTGGAGTTTCTAGTTGCGGAGTTTCTAGTTGCGGAGTTTCTAGTTGCGGAGTTTCTAGTTGCGGAATCTGTCGTTGCGGAGCCTCAAGTTGAGGAGTGTCTAATCGTGGAGTTTCTAGTTGAGGAGTTTTTTTTTGTGGAGACTCCAGTTGTGGAATTTCTAGTTGTAGAGTTTCTAGTTGAGGAGTTTTTAGTTGCGGAGTGTCTGGTGGTGGAGTTTCTAGTTCTGGAGTTTCTATTTGTGGAGTCTGTAGTTGTGGAATTTGTAGTTGTGGAGTATCTGGTTGTGGTGTTTCAAGTTGTGGAGTTTCTATTTGTGGAGTTTCTAGTTGTGGAGTTTCTAGTTGTTGAGTTTCTAGTTGCCGAGTTTCTAGTTGCAAAGTCTCAAGTTGTGGAGTTTCTAGTTGTGGAGTTTCTCGTTGTGGAGTTTCTAGTTGCGGAGTTTCTAGTTGCGGAGTTTCTAGCTGTGGAGTTTCTAGTTGCACAGTCTCTAGTTGGCAGTCTCTAGTTGTGGAGTCTCTAGTTGTGGAGTTTCTAGTTGTGGAATTGCTAGTTGCAGAGTTTCTAGTTGCGGAGACTTTCGTAGCGGAGTCTCAAGTTGTAGAGTGTCTAGTGGGGAGTTTCTAGTTGCAGAATTTTCTAATTGTGGAGTCTCTAGTTGTGGAGTTTCTAGTTGCGAAGTGTCTAGTTATGGAGTTTCTAGTTGTAAAGTTTCTAGTTGTGGAGTTTCTAGTTGCGGAGTTTGTAGCTGTTGAGTTTCTAGTGGCGGAGTCTCTAGATGTGCAGTCTCTAGTTGTGGAGTCTCTTGCTGTGGAGATCCTAGTTGTGGAGCTTCTAGTTGGGAACTTTCTAGCTGTGGAGTTTCTAGTTGGGGAGTTTCTAGTTGCAGAGTTTCTAGTTGCGGACGTTCTAGCTGTGGAGTTTCTAGTTGCGGGCGCTCTAGCTGTGCAGTTTCTAGTTGCAGAGTTTCTAGTGGCGTAGTTTCTAGTTGTGATGTTTCAAGTTGTGGAGTTTCTAGTTGTGGAGTTTCTAGTTGCGGGGTTTCTAGCTGTTGAGTTTCTAGTTGCCGAGTTTCTAGTTGCAAAGTCTCAAGTTGTGGAGTTTCTAGTTGTGGAGGTTCTAGTTGTGGAGTTTCTAGTTGCGGAGTTTCTAGCTGTGGAGTTTCTAGCTTTGGAGTTTCTAGTTGCAGAGTCTCTAGTTGGCAGTCTCTAGTTGTGGAGTTTCTAGTTGTGGAGTCTCTAGTGGTGGAGTTTGTAGTTGTGGAGTTTCTAGTTGTGGAATCGCTAGTTGCAGAGTTTCTAGTTGCGGAGACTTTCGTAGCGGAGTCTCAAGTTGTAGAGTGTCTAGTCGTGGAATTTCGAGTTGCAGAGTTTTCTAGTTGAGTCACTAGTTGTGGAGTTTCTAGTTGTGGAGTTTCTTGTTGCGAAGTTTTTAGTTGCAGAGTTTCTAGTTGCGGACGTTCTAGCTTTGGAGTTTCTAGTGGCAGAGTTTCTAGTTGCATAGTTTCTAGTTGTAGAGTTTCTAGTTGTGGAGTTTTAGTTGCGGAGTTTCTAGTTGTGAAGATTCTAGTTGTGGAGTTTCTAGTTGTGGAGTTTCTAGTTGTGGAGTTTTTAGTTGCAGAGTTTCTAGTTGTGGAGTCTCTAATTGTTGAGTTTCTGGTTGTGGAGTTTCTAGTTGTGGAGTTTGTAGTTGTAGAGTCTGTAGTTGTGGAGTTTCTAGTTGTGGAGTTCCTAGTTATGGAGTCTCGAGTTGTGGAGTTTCTAGTTGCGGAGTTTCTAATTGTGGAGTTTCTAGTTGTGGAGTTTGTAGTTGTGGAGTATCTAGTTGCTGTGTTTGAAGTTGTGGAGTTTGTAGTTGGAGTTTCTAGGTGTGGAGTTTCTAGATGTTGAGTTTCTAGTTGTGGAGTTTCATGTTGTAGAGTTTCTAGTTTTGAAGTTTCTAGTTGTGGATTTTCTGGTTCTGGAGTTTCTAGTTGCGGAGTTTCAAGTTGTGTAGTTTCTAGTTGAGGAGTTTCTACTTAAGTTTATAGTTGTGGATTTTCTTGTTGCAGAGTTTCGAGTTGCAGAGTTTCAAGTTGTGGAGTTTCTAGTTGCGGAGTCTCTAGTTGTGGAGTTTCTAGTTCTGGAGACTCTAGTTGTGGAGTTTCTAGTTGTGGAGTTTCTAGCTTTTTAGTTTCAAGTTGGAAGTTTCTAGTTGCGGAGTTTCTAGTTGCGGAATCGGTCGTTGCGGAGTCTCAAGTGGTGGAGTGTCTAGTCGTGGAGATTCTAGTTGCGGAGTTTTCTTTTTGTGGAGTCTCCAGTTGTGGAATTTCTAGTTGAAGAGTTTCTAGATTCGGAGTTTCTGGTTGCAGAGTGTCTGGTGGTGGAGTTTCTAGTTGCGAAGTTTTCCAGTTGTGGAGTCTCTAGTTGTGGAGTTTCTAGTTGTGGAGTTTCTAGTTGTGGAATTGCTAGTTGCAGAGTTTCTAGTTGCGGAGACTTTCGTTGCGGAGTCTCAAGTTGTAGAGTGTCTAGTCGTGGAGTTTCTAGTTGTTGAGTTTCTAGTGGCCGAGTTTCTAGTTGCGAAGTCTCAAGTTGTGCAGTCTCTAGTTGTGGAGTTTCTAGTTGTGGAGTTTCAAGTTGTGGAGTTTCTTGTTGTAGAGTTTCTAGTTTTGAAGTTTCTAGTTGTGGATTTTCTAGTTGCGGAGTTTCTAGTAGCGGAGTTTCAAGTTGTGTAGTTTTAGTTGGCGAGTTTCTACTTAAGTTTATAGTTGTGGATTTTCTTGTTGCAGAGTTTCGAGTTGCAGAGTTTCAAGTTGTGGAGTTTCTAGTTGCGGAGTCTCTAGTTGTGCTGTCTCTAGTTGTGGAGTTTCTAGTTGTGGAGTTTCAAGTTGTGGAGTTTCTTGTTGTAGAGTTTCTAGTTTTGAAGTTTCTAGTTGCGGAGTTTCTAGCTGTTGAGTTTCTAGTTGCGGAGTCTCTAGTTGTGCAGTCTCTAGTTGTGGAGTTTCTAGTTGCGGAATTTCTAGTTGCTGAGTTTCTAGTTGTGGAGACTCTAGTTGTGGAGTTTCTAGTTGCGGAGTTTCTAGCTTTTGAGTTTCTAGTTGGAAGTTTCTAGTTGCGGAGTTTCTAGTTGCGGAATCTGACGTTGCGGAGCCTCAAGTTGAGGAGTGTCTAATCGTGGAGTTTCTAGTTGAGGAGTTTTCTTTTTGTGGAGTCTCCAGTTGTGGAATTTCTAGTTGTAGAGTTTCTAGTTGAGGAGTTTCTAGTTGCGGAGTGTCTGGTGGTGGAGTTTCTAGTTCTGGAGTTTCTATTTGTGGAGTCTGTAGTTGTGGAATTTGTAGTTGTGGAGTATCTGGTTGTGGTGTTTCAAGTTGTGGAGTTTCTATTTGTGGAGTTTCTAGTTGTGGAGTTTCTAGTTGTTGAGTTTCTAGTTGCCGAGTTTCTAGTTGCAAAGTCTCAAGTTGTTGAGTTTCTAGTTGTGGAGTTTCTCGTTGTGGAGTTTCTAGTTGCGGAGTTTCTAGTTGCGGAGTTTCTAGCTGTGGAGTTTCTAGTTGCACAGTCTCTAGTTGGCAGTCTCTAGTTGTGGAGTTTCTAGTTGTGGAGTTTCTAGCGGTGGAATTTCTACTTGCGTAGTTTCTAGTTGCAGAGTTTCTAGTTGCGGAGCCTGTCGTTGCGGAGTCTCAAGTTGTGGAGTGTCTAGTCGTGGAGTTTCTAGTTGCGGAGCTTTCTTTTTGTGGAGTCTCCAGTTGTGGAATTTCTAGTTGTAGAGTTTCTAGTTGCGGAGTTTCTGGTTGCGGAGTGTCTGGTGGTGGAGTTTCTAGTTGCGAAGTTTTCCAGTTGTGGAGTCTCTAGTTGTGGAGTTTCTAGTTGTGGAGTTTCTAGTTGTAGAATTGCTAGTTGCAGAGTTTCTAGTTGCGGAGACTTTCGTTGCGGAGTCTCAAGTTGTAGAGTGTCTAGTCGTGGAGTTTCTAGTTGTTGAGTTTCTAGTGGCCGAGTTTCTAGTTGCGAAGTCTCAAGTTGTGCAGTCTCTAGTTGTGGAGTTCCTAGTTGTGGAGTTTCAAGTTGTGGAGTTTCTTGTTGTAGAGTTTCTAGTTTTGAAGTTTCTAGTTGTGGATTTTCTAGTTGCGGAGTTTCTAGTAGCGGAGTTTCAAGTTGTGTTGTTTTAGTTGGCGAGTTTCTACTTAAGTTTATAGTTGTGGATTTTCTTGTTGCAGAGTTTCGAGTTGCAGAGTTTCAAGTTGTGGAGTTTCTAGTTGCGGAGTCTCTAGTTGTGAAGTTTCTAGTTGCGGAGTTTCTAGCTGTTGAGTTTCTAGTTGCGGAGTCTCTAGTTGTGCAGTCTCTAGTTGTGGAGTTTCTAGTTGCGGAATTTCTAGTTGTGGAGTTTCTAGTTGTGGAGACTCTAGTTGTGGAGTTTCTAGTTGTGGAGTTTCTAGCTTTTGAGTTTCTAGTTGGAAGTTTCTAGTTGCGGAGTTTCTAGTTGCGGAATCTGTCGTTGCGGAGCCTCAAGTTGAGGAGTGTCTAATCGTGGAGTTTCTAGTTGAGGAGTTTTCTTTTTGTGGAGTCTCCAGTTGTGGAATTTCTAGTTGTAGAGTTTCTAGTTGAGGAGTTTCTAGTTGCAGAGTGTCTGGTGGTGGAGTTTCTAGTTCTGGAGTTTCTATTTGTGGAGTCTGTAGTTGTGGAATTTGTAGTTGTGGAGTATCTGGTTGTGGTGTTTCAAGTTGTGGAGTTTCTATTTGTGGAGTTTCTAGTTGTGGAGTTTCTAGTTCTTGAGTTTCTAGTTGCCGAGTTTCTAGTTGCAAAGTCTCAAGTTGTGGAGTTTCTAGTTGTGGAGTTTCTCGTTGTGGAGTTTCTAGTTGCGGAGTTTCTAGTTGCGGAGTTTCTAGCTGTGGAGTTTCTAGTTGCACAGTCTCTAGTTGGCAGTCTCTAGTTGTGGAGTTTCTAGTTGTAGAGTTTCTAGCGGTGGAGTTTCTACTTGCGTAGTTTCTAGTTGCAGAGTTTCTAGTTGCGGAGCCTGTCGTTGCGGAGTCTCAAGTTGTGGAGTGTCTAGTCGTGGAGTTTCTAGTTGCGAAGTTTTCTAGTTGTGGAGTCTCTAGTTGTGGAGTTTCTAGTTGTGGAGTTTCTAGTTGTGGAATTGCTAGTTGCAGAGTTTCTAGTTGCGGAGACTTTCGTAGCGGAGTCTCAAGTTGTAGAGTGTCTAGTCGTGGAATTTCTAGTTGCGGAGTTTTCTAGTTGTGGAGTCTCTAGTTGTGGAGTTTCTAGTTGTGGAGTTTCTTGTTGCGGAGTTTCTAGTTGCAGAGTTTCTAGTTGCGGACGTTCTAGCTGTGGAGTTTCTAATTGCAGAGTTTCTAGTTGCATAGTTTCTAGTTGTAGAGTTTCTAGTTGTGGAGTTTTTAGTTGCGGAGTTTCTAGTTGTGAAGTTTCTAGTGTTGAGCTTCTAGTTGTGGAGTTTATAGTTGTGGAGTTTTTAGTTGCAGAGTTTCTAGTTGTGGAGTCTCTAATTGTTGAGTCTCTTGTTGTGGAATTTCTAGTTGTGGAGTTTCTAGTTGTGGAGTTTCTAGTTGCGGAGTTTCTGGTGTTGGAGTTTCTAGTTGTGGAGTTTGTAGTTGTGGAGTCTGTAGTTGTGGAGTTTCTAGTTGTGGAGTTTCTAGTTATAGAGTCTCAAGTTGTGGAGTTTCTAGTTGCGGAGTTTCTAGTTGCAGAGTTTTCTAGTTGTGGAGTCTCTAGTTGTGGAGTTTCTAGTTGCGAAGTGTCTAGTTATGGAGTGTCTAGTTGTAAAGTTTCTAGTCGTGGAGTTTCTAGTTGCGGAGTTTCTAGCTGTGGAGTCAGTAGTTGTGGAGTTTCTAGTTGTGGAGTTTCTTGTTGCGGAGTTTTTAGTTGCAGAGTTTCTAGTTGCGGACGTTCTAGCTGTGGAGTTTCTAGCGGCAGAGTTTCTAGTTGCATAGTTTCTGGTTGTAGAGTTTCTAGTTGCGGAGTTTTCTAGTTGTGGAGTCTCTAGTTGTGGAGTTTCTAGTTTTGGAGTTTCTTGTTGCGGAGTTTCTAGTTGCAGAGTTTCTAGTTGCGGACGTTCTAGCTGTGGAGTTTCTAATTGCAGAGTTTCTAGTTGCATAGTTTCTAGTTGTAGAGTTTCTAGTTGTGGAGTTTTTAGTTGCGGAGTTTCTAGTTGTGAAGATTCTAGTGTTGAGCTTCTAGTTGTGGAGTTTATAGTTGTGGAGTTTTTAGTTGCAGAGTTTCTAGTTGTGGAGTCTCTAATTGTTGAGTCTCTTGTTGTGGAATTTCTAGTTGTGGAGTTTCTAGTTGTGGAGTTTCTAGTTGCGGAGTTTCTGGTGTTAGAGTTTCTAGTTGTGGAGTTTGTAGTTGTGGAGTCTGTAGTTGTGGAGTTTCTAGTTGTGGAGTTCCTAGTTATAGAGTCTCAAGTTGTGGAGTTTCTAGTTGCGGAGTTTCTAGTTGTAGAGTTTTCTAGTTGTGGAGTCTCTAGTTGTGGAGTTTATAGTTGCGAAGTGTCTAGTTATGGAGTGTCTAGTTGTAAAGTTTCTGGCCGTGGAGTTTCTAGTTGCGGAGTTTCTATTTGTGGAGTTTCTAGTTCTGGAGTTTCTAGTTGTTGAGTTTCTTGTTGCCGAGTTTCTAGTTGCACAGTCTCTAGTTGGCAGTCTCTAGTTGTGGAGTCTCTAGTTGTGGAGTTTCTAGTTGTGGAGTTTCTAGTTGTGGAATTGCTAGTTGCAGAGTTTCTAGTTGCGGAGACTTTCGTAGCAGAGTCTCAAGTTGTAGAGTGTCTAGTGGTGGAGTTTCTAGTTGCAGAATTTTCTAGTTGTGGAGTCTCTAGTTGTGGAGTTTCTAGTTGCGAAGTGTCTAGTTATGGAGTTTCTAGTTGTAAAGTTTCTAGTTGTGGAGTTTCTAGTTGCGGAGTTTGTAGCTGTTGAGTTTCTAGTGGCGGAGTCTCTAGATGTGCAGTCTCTAGTTGTGGAGTCTCTTGCTGTGGAGATCCTAGTTGTGGAGCTTCTAGTTGGGAACTTTCTAGCTGTGGAGTTTCTAGTTGTGGAGTTTCTAGTTGCAGAGTTTCTAGTTGCGGACGTTCTAGCTGTGGAGTTTCTAGTTCCAGAGTTTCTAGTTGCGGGCGCTCTAGCTGTGCAGTTTCTAGTTGCAGAGTTTCTAGTGGCGTAGTTTCTAGTTGTGGTGTTTCAAGTTGTGGAGTTTCTAGTTGTGGAGTTTCTAGTTGCGGGGTTTCTAGCTGTTGAGTTTCTAGTTGCCGAGTTTCTAGTTGCAAAGTCTCAAGTTGTGGAGTTTCTAGTTGTGGAGGTTCTAGTTGTGGAGTTTCTAGTTGCGGAGTTTCTAGCTGTGGAGTGTCTAGCTTTGGAGTTTCTAGTTGCAGAGTCTCTAGTTGGCAGTCTCTAGTTGTGGAGTTTCTAGTTGTGGAGTCTCTAGTTGTGGAGTTTCTAGTTGTGGAGTTTCTAGTTGTGGAATCGCTAGTTGCAGAGTTTCTAGTTGCGGAGACTTTCGTAGCGGAGTCTCAAGTTGTAGAGTGTCTAGTCGTGGAATTTCGAGTTGCAGAGTTTTCTAGTTGAGTCACTAGTTGTGGAGTTTCTAGTTGTGGAGTTTCTTGTTGCGAAGTTTTTAGTTGCAGAGTTTCTAGTTGCGGACATTCTAGCTGTGGAGTTTCTAGTGGCAGAGTTTCTAGTTGCATAGTTTCTAGTTGTAGAGTTTCTAGTTGTGGAGTTTTAGTTGCGGAGTTTCTAGTTGTGAAGATTCTAGTTGTGGAGTTTCTAGTTGTGGAGTTTCTAGTTGTGGAGTTTTTAGTTGCAGAGTTTCTAGTTGTGGAGTCTCTAATTTTTGAGTTTCTGGTTGTGGAGTTTCTAGTTGTGGAGTTTGTAGTTGTAGAGTCTGTAGTTGTGGAGTTTCTAGTTGTGGAGTTCCTAGTTATGGAGTCTCGAGTTGTGGAGTTTCTAGTTGCGGAGTTTCTAATTGTGGAGTTTCTAGTTGTGGAATTTGTAGTTGTGGAGTATCTAGTTGCGGTGTTTGAAGTTGTGGAGTTTGTAGTTGGAGTTTCTAGGTGTGGAGTTTCTAGTTGTTGAGTTTCTAGTTGTGGAGTTTCAAGTTGTAGAGTTTCTAGTTTTGAAGTTTCTAGTTGTGGATTTTCTAGTTGCGGAGTTTCTAGTTGCGGAGTTTCAAGTTGTGTAGTTTCTGGTTGGGGAGTGTCTACTTAAGTTTATAGTTGTGGATTTTCTTGTTGCAGAGTTTCGAGTTGCAGAGTTTCAAGTTGTGGAGTTTCTAGTTGCGGAGTCTCTAGTTGTGGAGTTTCTAGTTGCGGAGTTTCTAGCTGTGGAGTTTCTAGTTGCGGAGTCTCTAGTTGTGCAGTCTCTAGTTGTGGAGTTTCTAGTTGCGGAGTTTCTAGCTGTGGAGTTTCTAGTTCTGGAGACTCTAGTTGTGGAGTTTCTAGTTGTGGAGTTTCTAGCTTTTTAGTTTCAAGTTGGAAGTTTCTAGTTGCGGAGTTTCTAGTTGCGGAATCGGTCGTTGCGGAGTCTCAAGTGGTGGAGTGTCTAGTCGTGGAGATTCTAGTTGCGGAGTTTTCTTTTTGTGGAGTCTCCAGTTGTGGAATTTCTAGTTGAAGAGTTTCTAGATTCGGAGTTTCTGGTTGCAGAGTGTCTGGTGGTGGAGTTTCTAGTTGCGAAGTTTTCCAGTTGTGGAGTCTCTAGTTGTGGAGTTTCTAGTTGTGGAGTTTCTAGTTGTGGAATTGCTAGTTGCAGAGTTTCTAGTTGCGGAGACTTTCGTTGCGGAGTCTCAAGTTGTAGAGTGTCTAGTCGTGGAGTTTCTAGTTGTTGAGTTTCTAGTGGCCGAGTTTCTAGTTGCGAAGTCTCAAGTTGTGCAGTCTCTAGTTGTGGAGTTTCTAGTTGTGGAGTTTCAAGTTGTGGAGTTTCTTGTTGTAGAGTTTCTAGTTTTGAAGTTTCTAGTTGTGGATTTTCTAGTTGCGGAGTTTCTAGTAGCGGAGTTTCAAGTTGTGTAGTTTTAGTTGGCGAGTTTCTACTTAAGTTTATAGTTGTGGATTTTCTTGTTGCAGAGTTTCGAGTTGCAGAGTTTCAAGTTGTGGAGTTTCTAGTTGCGGAGTCTCTAGTTGTGCAGTCTCTAGTTGTGGAGTTTCTAGTTGTGGAGTTTCAAGTTGTGGAGTTTCTTGTTGTAGAGTTTCTAGTTTTGAAGTTTCTAGTTGCGGAGTTTCTAGCTGTTGAGTTTCTAGTTGCGGAGTCTCTAGTTGTGCAGTCTCTACTTGTGGAGTTTCTAGTTGCGGAATTTCTAGTTGCTGAGTTTCTAGTTGTGGAGACTCTAGTTGTGGAGTTTCTAGTTGCGGAGTTTCTAGCTTTTGAGTTTCTAGTTGGAAGTTTCTAGTTGCGGAGTTTCTAGTTGCGGAATCTGACGTTGCGGAGCCTCAAGTTGAGGAGTGTCTAATCGTGGAGTTTCTAGTTGAGGAGTTTTCTTTTTGTGGAGTCTCCAGTTGTGGAATTTCTAGTTGTAGAGTTTCTAGTTGAGGAGTTTCTAGTTGCGGAGTGTCTGGTGGTGGAGTTTCTAGTTCTGGAGTTTCTATTTGTGGAGTCTGTAGTTGTGGAATTTGTAGTTGTGGAGTATCTGGTTGTGGTGTTTCAAGTTGTGGAGTTTCTATTTGTGGAGTTTCTAGTTGTGGAGTTTCTAGTTGTTGAGTTTCTAGTTGCCGAGTTTCTAGTTGCAAAGTCTCAAGTTGTTGAGTTTCTAGTTGTGGAGTTTCTCGTTGTGGAGTTTCTAGTTGCGGAGTTTCTAGTTGCGGAGTTTCTAGCTGTGGAGTTTCTAGTTGCACAGTCTCTAGTTGGCAGTCTCTAGTTGTGGAGTTTCTAGTTGTGGAGTTTCTAGCGGTGGAATTTCTACTTGCGTAGTTTCTAGTTGCAGAGTTTCTAGTTGCGGAGCCTGTCGTTGCGGAGTCTCAAGTTGTGGAGTGTCTAGTCGTGGAGTTTCTAGTTGCGAAGTTTTCTAGTTGTGGAGTCTCTAGTTGTGCAGTTTCTAGTTGTGGAGTTTCTAGTTGTGGAATTGCTAGTTGCAGAGTTTCTAGTTGCGGAGACTTTCGTAGCGGAGTCTCAAGTTGTAGAGTGTCTAGTCGTGGAATTTCTAGTTGCGGAGTTTTCTAGTTGTGGAGTCTCTAGTTGTGGAGTTTCTAGTTGTGGAGTTTCTTGTTGCGGAGTTTCTAGTTGCAGAGTTTCTAGTTGCGGACGTTCTAGCTGTGGAGTTTCTAATTGCAGAGTTTCTAGTTGCATAGTTTCTAGTTGTAGAGTTTCTAGTTGTGGAGTTTTTAGTTGCGGAGTTTCTAGTTGTGAAGATTCTAGTGTTGAGCTTCTAGTTGTGGAGTTTATAGTTGTGGAGTTTTTAGTTGCAGAGCTTCTAGTTGTGGAGTCTCTAATTGTTGAGTCTCTTGTTGTGGAATTTCTAGTTGTGGAGTTTCTAGTTGTGGAGTTTCTAGTTGCCGAGTTTCTGGTGTTGGAGTTTCTAGTTGTGGAGTTTGTAGTTGTGGAGTCTGTAGTTGTGAAGTTTCTAGTTGTGGAGTTCCTAGTTATAGAGTCTCAAGTTGTGGTGTTTCTAGTTGCGGAGTTTCTAGTTGCAGAGTTTTCTAGTTGTGGAGTCTCTAGTTGTGGAGTTTCTAGTTGCGAAGTGTCTAGTTATGGAGTGTCTAGTTGTAAAGTTTCTAGTCGTGGAGTTTCTAGTTGCGGAGTTTCTAGTTGTGGAGTCACTAGTTGTGGAGTTTCTAGTTGTGGAGTTTCTTGTTGCGGAGTTTTTAGTTGCAGAGTTTCTAGTTGCGGACGTTCTAGCTGTGGAGTTTCTAGTGGCAGAGTTTCTAGTTGCATAGTTTCTGGTTGTAGAGTTTCTAGTTGTGGAGTTTTAGTTGCGGAGTTTCTAGTTGTGAAGATTTTAGTTGTGCAGTTTCTAGTTGTGGAGTTTCTAGTTGTGGAGTTTTTAGTTGCAGAGTTTCTAGTTGTGGAGTCTCTAATTGTTGAAATTCTGGTTGTGGAGTTTCTAGTTGTGGAGTTTGTAGTTGTAGAGTCTGTAGTTGTGGAGTTTCTAGTTGTGGAGTTCCTAGTTATGGAGTCTCGAGTTGTGGAGTTTCTAGTTGCGGAGTTTCTAATTGTGGAGTTTCTGGTTGTGGAATTTGTAGTTGTGGAGTATCTAGTTGCGGTGTTTGAAGTTGTGGAGTTTGTAGTTGGAGTTTCTAGGTGTGGAGTTTCTAGTTGTTGAGTTTCTAGTTGTGGAGTTTCAAGTTGTAGAGTTTCTAGTTTTGAAGTTTCTAGTTGTGGATTTTCTAGTTGCGGAGTTTCTAGTTGCGGAGTTTCAAGTTGTGTAGTTTCTGGTTGGGGAGTTTCTACTTAAGTTTATAGTTGTGGATTTTCTTGTTGCAGAGTTTCGAGTTGCAGAGTTTCAAGTTGTGGAGTTTCTAGTTGCGGAGTCTCTAGTTGTGGAGTTTCTAGTTGCGGAGTTTCTAGCTGTGGAGTTTCTAGTTGCGGAGTCTCTAGTTGTGCAGTCTCTAGTTGTGGAGTTTCTAGTTGCGGAGTTTCTAGCTGTGGAGTTTCTAGTTCTGGAGACTCTAGTTGTGGAGTTTCTAGTTGTGGAGTTTCTAGCTTTTTAGTTTCAAGTTGGAAGTTTCTAGTTGCGGAGTTTCTAGTTGCGGAATCGGTCGTTGCGGAGTCTTAAGTGGTGGAGTGTCTAGTCGTGGAGATTCTAGTTGCGGAGTTTTCTTTTTGTGGAGTCTCCAGTTGTGGAATTTCTAGTTGTAGAGTTTCTAGTTGCAGAGTTTCTGGTTGCGGAGTGTCTGGTGGTGGAGTTTCTAGTTGCGAAGTTTTCCAGTTGTGGAGTCTCTAGTTGTGGAGTTTCTAGTTGTGGAGTTTCTAGTTGTGGAATTGCTAGTTTCAGAGTTTCTAGTTGCGGAGACTTTCGTTGCGGAGTCTCAAGTTGTAGAGTGTCTAGTCGTGGAGTTTCTAGTTGTTGAGTTTCTAGTGGCCGAGTTTCTAGTTGGGAAGTCTCAAGTTGTGCAGTCTCTAGTTGTGGAGTTTCTAGTTGTGGAGTTTCAAGTTGTGGAGTTTCTTGTTGTAGAGTTTCTAGTTTTGAAGTTTCTAGTTGTGGACTTTCTAGTTGCGGAATTTTTAGTAGCGGAGTTTCAAGTTGTGTAGTTTTAGTTGGCGAGTTTCTACTTAAGTTTATAGTTGTGGATTTTCTTGTTGCAGAGTTTCGAGTTGCAGAGTTTCAAGTTGTGGAGTTTCTAGTTGCGGAGTCTCTAGTTGTGGAGTTTCTAGTTGCGGAGTTTCTAGCTGTTGAGTTTCTAGTTGCGGAGTCTCTAGTTGTGCAGTCTCTAGTTGTGGAGTTTCTAGTTGCGGAATTTCTAGTTGTGGAGTTTCTAGTTGTGGAGACTCTAGTTGTGGAGTTTCTAGTTGCGGAGTTTCTAGCTTTTGAGTTTCTAGTTGGAAGTTTCTAGTTGCGGAGTTTCTAGTTGCGGAATCTGTCGTTGCGGAGCCTCAAGTTGAGGAGTGTCTAATCGTGGAGTTTCTAGTTGAGGAGTTTTCTTTTTGTGGAGTCACCAGTTGTGGAATTTCTAGTTGTAGAGTTTCTAGTTGAGGAGTTTCTAGTTGCGGAGTGTCTGGTGGTGGAGTTTCTAGTTCTGGAGTTTCTATTTGTGGAGTCTGTAGTTGTGGAATTTGTAGTTGTGGAGTATCTGGTTGTGGTGTTTCAAGTTGTGGAGTTTCTATTTGTGGAGTTTCTAGTTGTGGAGTTTCTAGTTGTTGAGTTTCTAGTTGCCGAGTTTCTAGTTGCAAAGTCTCAAGTTGTGGAGTTTCTAGTTGTGGAGTTTCTAATTGTTGAGTCTCTTGTTGTGGAATTTCTAGTTGTGGAGTTTCTAGTTGTGGAGTTTCTAGTTGCGGAGTTTCTGGTGTTAGAGTTTCTAGTTGTGGAGTTTGTAGTTGTGGAGTCTGTAGTTGTGGAGTTTCTAGTTGTGGAGTTCCTAGTTATAGAGTCTCAAGTTGTGGAGTTTCTAGTTGCGGAGTTTCTAGTTGTAGAGTTTTCTAGTTGTGGAGTCTCTAGTTGTGGAGTTTATAGTTGCGAAGTGTCTAGTTATGGAGTGTCTAGTTGTAAAGTTTCTGGTCGTGGAGTTTCTAGTTGCGGAGTTTCTATTTGTGGAGTTTCTAGTTCTGGAGTTTCTAGTTGTTGAGTTTCTTGTTGCCGAGTTTCTAGTTGCAAAGTCTCAAGTTGTGGAGTTTCTAGTTGTGGAGTTTCTAGTTGTGGAGTTTCTAGTTGCGGAGTTTCTAGTTGCGGAGTTTCTAGCTGTGGAGTTTCTAGTTGCACAGTCTCTAGTTGGCAGTCTCTAGTTGTGGAGTCTCTAGTTGTGGAGTTTCTAGTTGTGGAGTTTCTAGTTGTGGAATTGCTAGTTGCAGAGTTTCTAGTTGCGGAGACTTTCGTAGCAGAGTCTCAAGTTGTAGAGTGTCTAGTGGTGGAGTTTCTAGTTGCAGAATTTTCTAGTTGTGGAGTCTCTAGTTGTGGAGTTTCTAGTTGCGAAGTGTCTAGTTATGGAGTTTCTAGTTGTAAAGTTTCTAGTTGTGGAGTTTCTAGTTGCGGAGTTTGTAGCTGTTGAGTTTCTAGTGGCGGAGTCTCTAGATGTGCAGTCTCTAGTTGTGGAGTCTCTTGCTGTGGAGATCCTAGTTGTGGAGCTTCTAGTTGGGAACTTTCTAGCTGTGGAGTTTCTAGTTGTGGAGTTTCTAGTTGCAGAGTTTCTAGTTGCGGACGTTCTAGCTGTGGAGTTTCTAGTTCCAGAGTTTCTAGTTGCGGGCGCTCTAGCTGTGCAGTTTCTAGTTGCAGAGTTTCTAGTGGCGTAGTTTCTAGTTGTGGTGTTTCAAGTTGTGGAGTTTCTAGTTGTGGAGTTTCTAGCTGCGGAGTCTCTAGTTGTGCAGTCTCTAGTTGTGGAGTTTCTAGTTGCGGAATTTCTAGTTGTGGAGTTTCTAGTTGTGGAGACTCTAGTTGTGGAGTTTCTAGTTGCGGAGTTTCTAGCTTTTGAGTTTCTAGTTGGAAGTTTCTAGTTGCGGAGTTTCTAGTTGCGGAATCTGTCGTTGCGGAGCCTCAAGTTGAGGAGTGTCTAATCGTGGAGTTTCTAGTTGAGGAGTTTTCTTTTTGTGGAGTCACCAGTTGTGGAATTTCTAGTTGTAGAGTTTCTAGTTGAGGAGTTTCTAGTTGCGGAGTGTCTGGTGGTGGAGTTTCTAGTTCTGGAGTTTCTATTTGTGGAGTCTGTAGTTGTGGAATTTGTAGTTGTGGAGTATCTGGTTGTGGTGTTTCAAGTTGTGGAGTTTCTATTTGTGGAGTTTCTAGTTGTGGAGTTTCTAGTTGTTGAGTTTCTAGTTGCCGAGTTTCTAGTTGCAAAGTCTCAAGTTGTGGAGTTTCTAGTTGTGGAGTTTCTAATTGTTGAGTCTCTTGTTGTGGAATTTCTAGTTGTGGAGTTTCTAGTTGTGGAGTTTCTAGTTGCGGAGTTTCTGGTGTTAGAGTTTCTAGTTGTGGAGTTTGTAGTTGTGGAGTCTGTAGTTGTGGAGTTTCTAGTTGTGGAGTTCCTAGTTATAGAGTCTCAAGTTGTGGAGTTTCTAGTTGCGGAGTTTCTAGTTGTAGAGTTTTCTAGTTGTGGAGTCTCTAGTTGTGGAGTTTATAGTTGCGAAGTGTCTAGTTATGGAGTGTCTAGTTGTAAAGTTTCTGGTCGTGGAGTTTCTAGTTGCCGAGTTTCTATTTGTGGAGTTTCTAGTTCTGGAGTTTCTAGTTGTTGAGTTTCTTGTTGCCGAGTTTCTAGTTGCAAAGTCTCAAGTTGTGGAGTTTCTAGTTGTGGAGTTTCTAGTTGTGGAGTTTCTAGTTGCGGAGTTTCTAGCTGTGGAGTTTCTAGTTGCACAGTCTCTAGTTGGCAGTCTCTAGTTGTGGAGTCTCTAGTTGTGGAGTTTCTAGTTGTGGAGTTTCTAGTTGTGGAATTGCTAGTTGCAGAGTTTCTAGTTGCGGAGACTTTCGTAGCAGAGTCTCAAGTTGTAGAGTGTCTAGTGGTGGAGTTTCTAGTTGCAGAATTTTCTAGTTGTGGAGTCTCTAGTTGTGGAGTTTCTAGTTGCGAAGTGTCTAGTTATGGAGTTTCTAGTTGTAAAGTTTCTAGTTGTGGAGTTTCTAGTTGCGGAGTTTGTAGCTGTTGAGTTTCTAGTGGCGGAGTCTCTAGATGTGCAGTCTCTAGTTGTGGAGTCTCTTGCTGTGGAGATCCTAGTTGTGGAGCTTCTAGTTGGGAACTTTCTAGCTGTGGAGTTTCTAGTTGTGGAGTTTCTAGTTGCAGAGTTTCTAGTTGCGGACGTTCTAGCTGTGGAGTTTCTAGTTCCAGAGTTTCTAGTTGCGGGCGCTCTAGCTGTGCAGTTTCTAGTTGCAGAGTTTCTAGTGGCGTAGTTTCTAGTTGTGGTGTTTCAAGTTGTGGAGTTTCTAGTTGTGGAGTTTCTAGTTGCGGGGTTTCTAGCTGTTGAGTTTCTAGTTGCCGAGTTTCTAGTTGCAAAGTCTCAAGTTGTGGAGTTTCTAGTTGTGGAGGTTCTAGTTGTGGAGTTTCTAGTTGCGGAGTTTCTAGCTGTGGAGTTTCTAGCTTTGGAGTTTCTAGTTGCAGAGTCTCTAGTTGGCAGTCTCTAGTTGTGGAGTTTCTAGTTGTGGAGTCTCTAGTTGTGGAGTTTCTAGTTGTGGAGTTTCTAGTTGTGGAATCGCTAGTTGCAGAGTTTCTAGTTGCGGAGACTTTCGTAGCGGAGTCTCAAGTTGTAGAGTGTCTAGTCGTGGAATTTCGAGTTGCAGAGTTTTCTAGTTGAGTCACTAGTTGTGGAGTTTCTAGTTGTGGAGTTTCTTGTTGCGAAGTTTTTAGTTGCAGAGTTTCTAGTTGCGGACATTCTAGCTGTGGAGTTTCTAGTGGCAGAGTTTCTAGTTGCATAGTTTCTAGTTGTAGAGTTTCTAGTTGTGGAGTTTTAGTTGCGGAGTTTCTAGTTGTGAAGATTCTAGTTGTGGAGTTTCTAGTTGTGGAGTTTCTAGTTGTGGAGTTTTTAGTTGCAGAGTTTCTAGTTGTGGAGTCTCTAATTGTTGAGTTTCTGGTTGTGGAGTTTCTAGTTGTGGAGTTTGTAGTTGTAGAGTCTGTAGTTGTGGAGTTTCTAGTTGTGGAGTTCCTAGTTATGGAGTCTCGAGTTGTGGAGTTTCTAGTTGCGGAGTTTCTAATTGTGGAGTTTCTAGATGTGGAATTTGTAGTTGTGGAGTATCTAGTTGCGGTGTTTGAAGTTGTGGAGTTTGTAGTTGGAGTTTCTAGGTGTGGAGTTTCTAGTTGTTGAGTTTCTAGTTGTGGAGTTTCAAGTTGTAGAGTTTCTAGTTTTGAAGTTTCTAGTTGTGGAGTTTCTAGTTGTGGAATTGCTAGTTGCAGAGTTTCTAGTTGCGGAGACTTTCGTAGCAGAGTCTCAAGTTGTAGAGTGTCTAGTGGTGGAGTTTCTAGTTGCAGAATTTTCTAGTTGTGGAGTCTCTAGTTGTGGAGTTTCTAGTTTTGGAGTTTCTTGTTGCGGAGTTTCTAGTTGCAGAGTTTCTAGTTGCGGACGTTCTAGCTGTGGAGTTTCTAATTGCAGAGTTTCTAGTTGCATAGTTTCTAGTTGTAGAGTTTCTAGTTGTGGAGTTTTTAGTTGCGGAGTTTCTAGTTGTGAAGATTCTAGTGTTGAGCTTCTAGTTGTGGAGTTTATAGTTGTGGAGTTTTTAGTTGCAGAGTTTCTAGTTGTGGAGTCTCTAATTGTTGAGTCTCTTGTTGTGGAATTTCTAGTTGTGGAGTTTCTAGTTGTGGAGTTTCTAGTTGCGGAGTTTCTGGTGTTAGAGTTTCTAGTTGTGGAGTTTGTAGTTGTGGAGTCTGTAGTTGTGGAGTTTCTAGTTGTGGAGTTCCTAGTTATAGAGTCTCAAGTTGTGGAGTTTCTAGTTGCGGAGTTTCTAGTTGTAGAGTTTTCTAGTTGTGGAGTCTCTAGTTGTGGAGTTTATAGTTGCGAAGTGTCTAGTTATGGAGTGTCTAGTTGTAAAGTTTCTGGCCGTGGAGTTTCTAGTTGCGGAGTTTCTATTTGTGGAGTTTCTAGTTCTGGAGTTTCTAGTTGTTGAGTTTCTTGTTGCCGAGTTTCTAGTTGCACAGTCTCTAGTTGGCAGTCTCTAGTTGTGGAGTCTCTAGTTGTGGAGTTTCTAGTTGTGGAGTTTCTAGTTGTGGAATTGCTAGTTGCAGAGTTTCTAGTTGCGGAGACTTTCGTAGCAGAGTCTCAAGTTGTAGAGTGTCTAGTGGTGGAGTTTCTAGTTGCAGAATTTTCTAGTTGTGGAGTCTCTAGTTGTGGAGTTTCTAGTTGCGAAGTGTCTAGTTATGGAGTTTCTAGTTGTAAAGTTTCTAGTTGTGGAGTTTCTAGTTGCGGAGTTTGTAGCTGTTGAGTTTCTAGTGGCGGAGTCTCTAGATGTGCAGTCTCTAGTTGTGGAGTCTCTTGCTGTGGAGATCCTAGTTGTGGAGCTTCTAGTTGGGAACTTTCTAGCTGTGGAGTTTCTAGTTGTGGAGTTTCTAGTTGCAGAGTTTCTAGTTGCGGACGTTCTAGCTGTGGAGTTTCTAGTTCCAGAGTTTCTAGTTGCGGGCGCTCTAGCTGTGCAGTTTCTAGTTGCAGAGTTTCTAGTGGCGTAGTTTCTAGTTGTGGTGTTTCAAGTTGTGGAGTTTCTAGTTGTGGAGTTTCTAGTTGCGGGGTTTCTAGCTGTTGAGTTTCTAGTTGCCGAGTTTCTAGTTGCAAAGTCTCAAGTTGTGGAGTTTCTAGTTGTGGAGGTTCTAGTTGTGGAGTTTCTAGTTGCGGAGTTTCTAGCTGTGGAGTTTCTAGCTTTGGAGTTTCTAGTTGCAGAGTCTCTAGTTGGCAGTCTCTAGTTGTGGAGTTTCTAGTTGTGGAGTCTCTAGTTGTGGAGTTTCTAGTTGTGGAGTTTCTAGTTGTGGAATCGCTAGTTGCAGAGTTTCTAGTTGCGGAGACTTTCGTAGCGGAGTCTCAAGTTGTAGAGTGTGTAGTCGTGGAATTTCGAGTTGCAGAGTTTTCTAGTTGAGTCACTAGTTGTGGAGTTTCTAGTTGTGGAGTTTCTTGTTGCGAAGTTTTTAGTTGCAGAGTTTCTAGTTGCGGACATTCTAGCTGTGGAGTTTCTAGTGGCAGAGTTTCTAGTTGCATAGTTTCTAGTTGTAGAGTTTCTAGTTGTGGAGTTTTAGTTGCGGAGTTTCTAGTTGTGAAGATTCTAGTTGTGGAGTTTCTAGTTGTGGAGTTTCTAGTTGTGGAGTTTTTAGTTGCAGAGTTTCTAGTTGTGGAGTCTCTAATTTTTGAGTTTCTGGTTGTGGAGTTTCTAGTTGTGGAGTTTGTAGTTGTAGAGTCTGTAGTTGTGGAGTTTCTAGTTGTGGAGTTCCTAGTTATGGAGTCTCGAGTTGTGGAGTTTCTAGTTGCGGAGTTTCTAATTGTGGAGTTTCTAGTTGTGGAATTTGTAGTTGTGGAGTATCTAGTTGCGGTGATTGAAGTTGTGGAGTTTGTAGTTGGAGTTTCTAGGTGTGGAGTTTCTAGTTGTTGAGTTTCTAGTTGTGGAGTTTCAAGTTGTAGAGTTTCTAGTTTTGAAGTTTCTAGTTGTGGATTTTCTAGTTGCGGAGTTTCTAGTTGCGGAGTTTCAAGTTGTGTAGTTTCTGGTTGGGGAGTGTCTACTTAAGTTTATAGTTGTGGATTTTCTTGTTGCAGAGTTTCGAGTTGCAGAGTTTCAAGTTGTGGAGTTTCTAGTTGCGGAGTCTCTAGTTGTGGAGTTTCTAGTTGCGGAGTTTCTAGCTGTGGAGTTTCTAGTTGCGGAGTCTCTAGTTGTGCAGTCTCTAGTTGTGGAGTTTCTAGTTGCGGAGTTTCTAGCTGTGGAGTTTCTAGTTCTGGAGACTCTAGTTGTGGAGTTTCTAGTTGTGGAGTTTCTAGCTTTTTAGTTTCAAGTTGGAAGTTTCTAGTTGCGGAGTTTCTAGTTGCGGAATCGGTCGTTGCGGAGTCTCAAGTGGTGGAGTGTCTAGTCGTGGAGATTCTAGTTGCGGAGTTTTCTTTTTGTGGAGTCTCCAGTTGTGGAATTTCTAGTTGAAGAGTTTCTAGATTCGGAGTTTCTGGTTGCAGAGTGTCTGGTGGTGGAGTTTCTAGTTGCGAAGTTTTCCAGTTGTGGAGTCTCTAGTTGTGGAGTTTCTAGTTGTGGAGTTTCTAGTTGTGGAATTGCTAGTTGCAGAGTTTCTAGTTGCGGAGACTTTCGTTGCGGAGTCTCAAGTTGTAGAGTGTCTAGTCGTGGAGTTTCTAGTTGTTGAGTTTCTAGTGGCCGAGTTTCTAGTTGCGAAGTCTCAAGTTGTGCAGTCTCTAGTTGTGGAGTTTCTAGTTGTGGAGTTTCAAGTTGTGGAGTTTCTTGTTGTAGAGTTTCTAGTTTTGAAGTTTCTAGTTGTGGATTTTCTAGTTGCGGAGTTTCTAGTAGCGGAGTTTCAAGTTGTGTAGTTTTAGTTGGCGAGTTTCTACTTAAGTTTATAGTTGTGGATTTTCTTGTTGCAGAGTTTCGAGTTGCAGAGTTTCAAGTTGTGGAGTTTCTAGTTGCGGAGTCTCTAGTTGTGCAGTCTCTAGTTGTGGAGTTTCTAGTTGTGGAGTTTCAAGTTGTGGAGTTTCTTGTTGTAGAGTTTCTAGTTTTGAAGTTTCTAGTTGCGGAGTTTCTAGCTGTTGAGTTTCTAGTTGCGGAGTCTCTAGTTGTGCAGTCTCTAGTTGTGGAGTTTCTAGTTGCGGAATTTCTAGTTGCTGAGTTTCTAGTTGTGGAGACTCTAGTTGTGGAGTTTCTAGTTGCGGAGTTTCTAGCTTTTGAGTTTCTAGTTGGAAGTTTCTAGTTGCGGAGTTTCTAGTTGCGGAATCTGACGTTGCGGAGCCTCAAGTTGAGGAGTGTCTAATCGTGGAGTTTCTAGTTGAGGAGTTTTCTTTTTGTGGAGTCTCCAGTTGTGGAATTTCTAGTTGTAGAGTTTCTAGTTGAGGAGTTTCTAGTTGCGGAGTGTCTGGTGGTGGAGTTTCTAGTTCTGGAGTTTCTATTTGTGGAGTCTGTAGTTGTGGAATTTGTAGTTGTGGAGTATCTGGTTGTGGTGTTTCAAGTTGTGGAGTTTCTATTTGTGGAGTTTCTAGTTGTGGAGTTTCTAGTTGTTGAGTTTCTAGTTGCCGAGTTTCTAGTTGCAAAGTCTCAAGTTGTTGAGTTTCTAGTTGTGGAGTTTCTCGTTGTGGAGTTTCTAGTTGCGGAGTTTCTAGTTGCGGAGTTTCTAGCTGTGGAGTTTCTAGTTGCACAGTCTCTAGTTGGCAGTCTCTAGTTGTGGAGTTTCTAGTTGTGGAGTTTCTAGCGGTGGAATTTCTACTTGCGTAGTTTCTAGTTGCAGAGTTTCTAGTTGCGGAGCCTGTCGTTGCGGAGTCTCAAGTTGTGGAGTGTCTAGTCGTGGAGTTTCTAGTTGCGAAGTTTTCTAGTTGTGGAGTCTCTAGTTGTGCAGTTTCTAGTTGTGGAGTTTCTAGTTGTGGAATTGCTAGTTGCAGAGTTTCTAGTTGCGGAGACTTTCGTAGCGGAGTCTCAAGTTGTAGAGTGTCTAGTCGTGGAATTTCTAGTTGCGGAGTTTTCTAGTTGTGGAGTCTCTAGTTGTGGAGTTTCTAGTTGTGGAGTTTCTTGTTGCGGAGTTTCTAGTTGCAGAGTTTCTAGTTGCGGACGTTCTAGCTGTGGAGTTTCTAATTGCAGAGTTTCTAGTTGCATAGTTTCTAGTTGTAGAGTTTCTAGTTGTGGAGTTTTTAGTTGCGGAGTTTCTAGTTGTGAAGATTCTAGTGTTGAGCTTCTAGTTGTGGAGTTTATAGTTGTGGAGTTTTTAGTTGCAGAGCTTCTAGTTGTGGAGTCTCTAATTGTTGAGTCTCTTGTTGTGGAATTTCTAGTTGTGGAGTTTCTAGTTGTGGAGTTTCTAGTTGCGGAGTTTCTGGTGTTGGAGTTTCTAGTTGTGGAGTTTGTAGTTGTGGAGTCTGTAGTTGTGAAGTTTCTAGTTGTGGAGTTCCTAGTTATAGAGTCTCAAGTTGTGGTGTTTCTAGTTGCGGAGTTTCTAGTTGCAGAGTTTTCTAGTTGTGGAGTCTCTAGTTGTGGAGTTTCTAGTTGCGAAGTGTCTAGTTATGGAGTGTCTAGTTGTAAAGTTTCTAGTCGTGGAGTTTCTAGTTGCGGAGTTTCTAGTTGTGGAGTCACTAGTTGTGGAGTTTCTAGTTGTGGAGTTTCTTGTTGCGGAGTTTTTAGTTGCAGAGTTTCTAGTTGCGGACGTTCTAGCTGTGGAGTTTCTAGTGGCAGAGTTTCTAGTTGCATAGTTTCTGGTTGTAGAGTTTCTAGTTGTGGAGTTTTAGTTGCGGAGTTTCTAGTTGTGAAGATTTTAGTTATGCAGTTTCTAGTTGTGGAGTTTCTAGTTGTGGAGTTTTTAGTTGCAGAGTTTCTAGTTGTGGAGTCTCTAATTGTTGAAATTCTGGTTGTGGAGTTTCTAGTTGTGGAGTTTGTAGTTGTAGAGTCTGTAGTTGTGGAGTTTCTAGTTGTGGAGTTCCTAGTTATGGAGTCTCGAGTTGTGGAGTTTCTAGTTGCGGAGTTTCTAATTGTGGAGTTTCTGGTTGTGGAATTTGTAGTTGTGGAGTATCTAGTTGCGGTGTTTGAAGTTGTGGAGTTTGTAGTTGGAGTTTCTAGGTGTGGAGTTTCTAGTTGTTGAGTTTCTAGTTGTGGAGTTTCAAGTTGTAGAGTTTCTAGTTTTGAAGTTTCTAGTTGTGGATTTTCTAGTTGCGGAGTTTCTAGTTGCGGAGTTTCAAGTTGTGTAGTTTCTGGTTGGGGAGTTTCTACTTAAGTTTATAGTTGTGGATTTTCTTGTTGCAGAGTTTCGAGTTGCAGAGTTTCAAGTTGTGGAGTTTCTAGTTGCGGAGTCTCTAGTTGTGGAGTTTCTAGTTGCGGAGTTTCTAGCTGTGGAGTTTCTAGTTGCGGAGTCTCTAGTTGTGCAGTCTCTAGTTGTGGAGTTTCTAGTTGCGGAGTTTCTAGCTGTGGAGTTTCTAGTTCTGGAGACTCTAGTTGTGGAGTTTCTAGTTGTGGAGTTTCTAGCTTTTTAGTTTCAAGTTGGAAGTTTCTAGTTGCGGAGTTTCTAGTTGCGGAATCGGTCGTTGCGGAGTCTTAAGTGGTGGAGTGTCTAGTCGTGGAGATTCTAGTTGCGGAGTTTTCTTTTTGTGGAGTCTCCAGTTGTGGAATTTCTAGTTGTAGAGTTTCTAGTTGCAGAGTTTCTGGTTGCGGAGTGTCTGGTGGTGGAGTTTCTAGTTGCGAAGTTTTCCAGTTGTGGAGTCTCTAGTTGTGGAGTTTCTAGTTGTGGAGTTTCTAGTTGTGGAATTGCTAGTTTCAGAGTTTCTAGTTGCGGAGACTTTCGTTGCGGAGTCTCAAGTTGTAGAGTGTCTAGTCGTGGAGTTTCTAGTTGTTGAGTTTCTAGTGGCCGAGTTTCTAGTTGGGAAGTCTCAAGTTGTGCAGTCTCTAGTTGTGGAGTTTCTAGTTGTGGAGTTTCAAGTTGTGGAGTTTCTTGTTGTAGAGTTTCTAGTTTTGAAGTTTCTAGTTGTGGACTTTCTAGTTGCGGAATTTTTAGTAGCGGAGTTTCAAGTTGTGTAGTTTTAGTTGGCGAGTTTCTACTTAAGTTTATAGTTGTGGATTTTCTTGTTGCAGAGTTTCGAGTTGCAGAGTTTCAAGTTGTGGAGTTTCTAGTTGCGGAGTCTCTAGTTGTGGAGTTTCTAGTTGCGGAGTTTCTAGCTGTTGAGTTTCTAGTTGCGGAGTCTCTAGTTGTGCAGTCTCTAGTTGTGGAGTTTCTAGTTGCGGAATTTCTAGTTGTGGAGTTTCTAGTTGTGGAGACTCTAGTTGTGGAGTTTCTAGTTGCGGAGTTTCTAGCTTTTGAGTTTCTAGTTGGAAGTTTCTAGTTGCGGAGTTTCTAGTTGCGGAATCTGTCGTTGCGGAGCCTCAAGTTGAGGAGTGTCTAATCGTGGAGTTTCTAGTTGAGGAGTTTTCTTTTTGTGGAGTCACCAGTTGTGGAATTTCTAGTTGTAGAGTTTCTAGTTGAGGAGTTTCTAGTTGCGGAGTGTCTGGTGGTGGAGTTTCTAGTTCTGGAGTTTCTATTTGTGGAGTCTGTAGTTGTGGAATTTGTAGTTGTGGAGTATCTGGTTGTGGTGTTTCAAGTTGTGGAGTTTCTATTTGTGGAGTTTCTAGTTGTGGAGTTTCTAGTTGTTGAGTTTCTAGTTGCCGAGTTTCTAGTTGCAAAGTCTCAAGTTGTGGAGTTTCTAGTTGTGGAGTTTCTAATTGTTGAGTCTCTTGTTGTGGAATTTCTAGTTGTGGAGTTTCTAGTTGTGGAGTTTCTAGTTGCGGAGTTTCTGGTGTTAGAGTTTCTAGTTGTGGAGTTTGTAGTTGTGGAGTCTGTAGTTGTGGAGTTTCTAGTTGTGGAGTTCCTAGTTATAGAGTCTCAAGTTGTGGAGTTTCTAGTTGCGGAGTTTCTAGTTGTAGAGTTTTCTAGTTGTGGAGTCTCTAGTTGTGGAGTTTATAGTTGCGAAGTGTCTAGTTATGGAGTGTCTAGTTGTAAAGTTTCTGGTCGTGGAGTTTCTAGTTGCGGAGTTTCTATTTGTGGAGTTTCTAGTTCTGGAGTTTCTAGTTGTTGAGTTTCTTGTTGCCGAGTTTCTAGTTGCAAAGTCTCAAGTTGTGGAGTTTCTAGTTGTGGAGTTTCTAGTTGTGGAGTTTCTAGTTGCGGAGTTTCTAGTTGCGGAGTTTCTAGCTGTGGAGTTTCTAGTTGCACAGTCTCTAGTTGGCAGTCTCTAGTTGTGGAGTCTCTAGTTGTGGAGTTTCTAGTTGTGGAGTTTCTAGTTGTGGAATTGCTAGTTGCAGAGTTTCTAGTTGCGGAGACTTTCGTAGCAGAGTCTCAAGTTGTAGAGTGTCTAGTGGTGGAGTTTCTAGTTGCAGAATTTTCTAGTTGTGGAGTCTCTAGTTGTGGAGTTTCTAGTTGCGAAGTGTCTAGTTATGGAGTTTCTAGTTGTAAAGTTTCTAGTTGTGGAGTTTTAGTTGCGGAGTTTCTAGTTGTGAAGATTTTAGTTATGCAGTTTCTAGTTGTGGAGTTTCTAGTTGTGGAGTTTTTAGTTGCAGAGTTTCTAGTTGTGGAGTCTCTAATTGTTGAAATTCTGGTTGTGGAGTTTCTAGTTGTGGAGTTTGTAGTTGTAGAGTCTGTAGTTGTGGAGTTTCTAGTTGTGGAGTTCCTAGTTATGGAGTCTCGAGTTGTGGAGTTTCTAGTTGCGGAGTTTCTAATTGTGGAGTTTCTGGTTGTGGAATTTGTAGTTGTGGAGTATCTAGTTGCGGTGTTTGAAGTTGTGGAGTTTGTAGTTGGAGTTTCTAGGTGTGGAGTTTCTAGTTGTTGAGTTTCTAGTTGTGGAGTTTCAAGTTGTAGAGTTTCTAGTTTTGAAGTTTCTAGTTGTGGATTTTCTAGTTGCGGAGTTTCTAGTTGCGGAGTTTCAAGTTGTGTAGTTTCTGGTTGGGGAGTTTCTACTTAAGTTTATAGTTGTGGATTTTCTTGTTGCAGAGTTTCGAGTTGCAGAGTTTCAAGTTGTGGAGTTTCTAGTTGCGGAGTCTCTAGTTGTGGAGTTTCTAGTTGCGGAGTTTCTAGCTGTGGAGTTTCTAGTTGCGGAGTCTCTAGTTGTGCAGTCTCTAGTTGTGGAGTTTCTAGTTGCGGAGTTTCTAGCTGTGGAGTTTCTAGTTCTGGAGACTCTAGTTGTGGAGTTTCTAGTTGTGGAGTTTCTAGCTTTTTAGTTTCAAGTTGGAAGTTTCTAGTTGCGGAGTTTCTAGTTGCGGAATCGGTCGTTGCGGAGTCTTAAGTGGTGGAGTGTCTAGTCGTGGAGATTCTAGTTGCGGAGTTTTCTTTTTGTGGAGTCTCCAGTTGTGGAATTTCTAGTTGTAGAGTTTCTAGTTGCAGAGTTTCTGGTTGCGGAGTGTCTGGTGGTGGAGTTTCTAGTTGCGAAGTTTTCCAGTTGTGGAGTCTCTAGTTGTGGAGTTTCTAGTTGTGGAGTTTCTAGTTGTGGAATTGCTAGTTTCAGAGTTTCTAGTTGCGGAGACTTTCGTTGCGGAGTCTCAAGTTGTAGAGTGTCTAGTCGTGGAGTTTCTAGTTGTTGAGTTTCTAGTGGCCGAGTTTCTAGTTGGGAAGTCTCAAGTTGTGCAGTCTCTAGTTGTGGAGTTTCTAGTTGTGGAGTTTCAAGTTGTGGAGTTTCTTGTTGTAGAGTTTCTAGTTTTGAAGTTTCTAGTTGTGGACTTTCTAGTTGCGGAATTTTTAGTAGCGGAGTTTCAAGTTGTGTAGTTTTAGTTGGCGAGTTTCTACTTAAGTTTATAGTTGTGGATTTTCTTGTTGCAGAGTTTCGAGTTGCAGAGTTTCAAGTTGTGGAGTTTCTAGTTGCGGAGTCTCTAGTTGTGGAGTTTCTAGTTGCGGAGTTTCTAGCTGTTGAGTTTCTAGTTGCGGAGTCTCTAGTTGTGCAGTCTCTAGTTGTGGAGTTTCTAGTTGCGGAATTTCTAGTTGTGGAGTTTCTAGTTGTGGAGACTCTAGTTGTGGAGTTTCTAGTTGCGGAGTTTCTAGCTTTTGAGTTTCTAGTTGGAAGTTTCTAGTTGCGGAGTTTCTAGTTGCGGAATCTGTCGTTGCGGAGCCTCAAGTTGAGGAGTGTCTAATCGTGGAGTTTCTAGTTGAGGAGTTTTCTTTTTGTGGAGTCACCAGTTGTGGAATTTCTAGTTGTAGAGTTTCTAGTTGAGGAGTTTCTAGTTGCGGAGTGTCTGGTGGTGGAGTTTCTAGTTCTGGAGTTTCTATTTGTGGAGTCTGTAGTTGTGGAATTTGTAGTTGTGGAGTATCTGGTTGTGGTGTTTCAAGTTGTGGAGTTTCTATTTGTGGAGTTTCTAGTTGTGGAGTTTCTAGTTGTTGAGTTTCTAGTTGCCGAGTTTCTAGTTGCAAAGTCTCAAGTTGTGGAGTTTCTAGTTGTGGAGTTTCTAATTGTTGAGTCTCTTGTTGTGGAATTTCTAGTTGTGGAGTTTCTAGTTGTGGAGTTTCTAGTTGCGGAGTTTCTGGTGTTAGAGTTTCTAGTTGTGGAGTTTGTAGTTGTGGAGTCTGTAGTTGTGGAGTTTCTAGTTGTGGAGTTCCTAGTTATAGAGTCTCAAGTTGTGGAGTTTCTAGTTGCGGAGTTTCTAGTTGTAGAGTTTTCTAGTTGTGGAGTCTCTAGTTGTGGAGTTTATAGTTGCGAAGTGTCTAGTTATGGAGTGTCTAGTTGTAAAGTTTCTGGTCGTGGAGTTTCTAGTTGCGGAGTTTCTATTTGTGGAGTTTCTAGTTCTGGAGTTTCTAGTTGTTGAGTTTCTTGTTGCCGAGTTTCTAGTTGCAAAGTCTCAAGTTGTGGAGTTTCTAGTTGTGGAGTTTCTAGTTGTGGAGTTTCTAGTTGCGGAGTTTCTAGTTGCGGAGTTTCTAGCTGTGGAGTTTCTAGTTGCACAGTCTCTAGTTGGCAGTCTCTAGTTGTGGAGTCTCTAGTTGTGGAGTTTCTAGTTGTGGAGTTTCTAGTTGTGGAATTGCTAGTTGCAGAGTTTCTAGTTGCGGAGACTTTCGTAGCAGAGTCTCAAGTTGTAGAGTGTCTAGTGGTGGAGTTTCTAGTTGCAGAATTTTCTAGTTGTGGAGTCTCTAGTTGTGGAGTTTCTAGTTGCGAAGTGTCTAGTTATGGAGTTTCTAGTTGTAAAGTTTCTAGTTGTGGAGTTTCTAGTTGCGGAGTTTGTAGCTGTTGAGTTTCTAGTGGCGGAGTCTCTAGATGTGCAGTCTCTAGTTGTGGAGTCTCTTGCTGTGGAGATCCTAGTTGTGGAGCTTCTAGTTGGGAACTTTCTAGCTGTGGAGTTTCTAGTTGTGGAGTTTCTAGTTGCAGAGTTTCAAGTTGCGGACGTTCTAGCTGTGGAGTTTCTAGTTCCAGAGTTTCTAGTTGCGGGCGCTCTAGCTGTGCAGTTTCTAGTTGCAGAGTTTCTAGTGGCGTAGTTTCTAGTTGTGGTGTTTCAAGTTGTGGAGTTTCTAGTTGTGGAGTTTCTAGCTGCGGAGTCTCTAGTTGTGCAGTCTCTAGTTGTGGAGTTTCTAGTTGCGGAATTTCTAGTTGTGGAGTTTATAGTTGTGGAGACTCTAGTTGTGGAGTTTCTAGTTGCGGAGTTTCTAGCTTTTGAGTTTCTAGTTGGAAGTTTCTAGTTGCGGAGTTTCTAGTTGCGGAATCTGTCGTTGCGGAGCCTCAAGTTGAGGAGTGTCTAATCGTGGAGTTTCTAGTTGAGGAGTTTTCTTTTTGTGGAGTCACCAGTTGTGGAATTTCTAGTTGTAGAGTTTCTAGTTGAGGAGTTTCTAGTTGCGGAGTGTCTGGTGGTGGAGTTTCTAGTTCTGGAGTTTCTATTTGTGGAGTCTGTAGTTGTGGAATTTGTAGTTGTGGAGTATCTGGTTGTGGTGTTTCAAGTTGTGGAGTTTCTATTTGTGGAGTTTCTAGTTGTGGAGTTTCTAGTTGTTGAGTTTCTAGTTGCCGAGTTTCTAGTTGCAAAGTCTCAAGTTGTGGAGTTTCTAGTTGTGGAGTTTCTAATTGTTGAGTCTCTTGTTGTGGAATTTCTAGTTGTGGAGTTTCTAGTTGTGGAGTTTCTAGTTGCGGAGTTTCTGGTGTTAGAGTTTCTAGTTGTGGAGTTTGTAGTTGTGGAGTCTGTAGTTGTGGAGTTTCTAGTTGTGGAGTTCCTAGTTATAGAGTCTCAAGTTGTGGAGTTTCTAGTTGCGGAGTTTCTAGTTGTAGAGTTTTCTAGTTGTGGAGTCTCTAGTTGTGGAGTTTATAGTTGCGAAGTGTCTAGTTATGGAGTGTCTAGTTGTAAAGTTTCTGGTCGTGGAGTTTCTAGTTGCCGAGTTTCTATTTGTGGAGTTTCTAGTTCTGGAGTTTCTAGTTGTTGAGTTTCTTGTTGCCGAGTTTCTAGTTGCAAAGTCTCAAGTTGTGGAGTTTCTAGTTGTGGAGTTTCTAGTTGTGGAGTTTCTAGTTGCGGAGTTTCTAGTTGCGGAGTTTCTAGCTGTGGAGTTTCTAGTTGCACAGTCTCTAGTTGGCAGTCTCTAGTTGTGGAGTCTCTAGTTGTGGAGTTTCTAGTTGTGGAGTTTCTAGTTGTGGAATTGCTAGTTGCAGAGTTTCTAGTTGCGGAGACTTTCGTAGCAGAGTCTCAAGTTGTAGAGTGTCTAGTGGTGGAGTTTCTAGTTGCAGAATTTTCTAGTTGTGGAGTCTCTAGTTGTGGAGTTTCTAGTTGCGAAGTGTCTAGTTATGGAGTTTCTAGTTGTAAAGTTTCTAGTTGTGGAGTTTCTAGTTGCGGAGTTTGTAGCTGTTGAGTTTCTAGTGGCGGAGTCTCTAGATGTGCAGTCTCTAGTTGTGGAGTCTCTTGCTGTGGAGATCCTAGTTGTGGAGCTTCTAGTTGGGAACTTTCTAGCTGTGGAGTTTCTAGTTGTGGAGTTTCTAGTTGCAGAGTTTCTAGTTGCGGACGTTCTAGCTGTGGAGTTTCTAGTTCCAGAGTTTCTAGTTGCGGGCGCTCTAGCTGTGCAGTTTCTAGTTGCAGAGTTTCTAGTGGCGTAGTTTCTAGTTGTGGTGTTTCAAGTTGTGGAGTTTCTAGTTGTGGAGTTTCTAGTTGCGGGGTTTCTAGCTGTTGAGTTTCTAGTTGCCGAGTTTCTAGTTGCAAAGTCTCAAGTTGTGGAGTTTCTAGTTGTGGAGGTTCTAGTTGTGGAGTTTCTAGTTGCGGAGTTTCTAGCTGTGGATTTTCTAGCTTTGGAGTTTCTAGTTGCAGAGTCTCTAGTTGGCAGTCTCTAGTTGTGGAGTTTCTAGTTGTGGAGTCTCTAGTTGTGGAGTTTCTAGTTGTGGAGTTTCTAGTTGTGGAATCGCTAGTTGCAGAGTTTCTAGTTGCGGAGACTTTCGTAGCGGAGTCTCAAGTTGTAGAGTGTCTAGTCGTGGAATTTCGAGTTGCAGAGTTTTCTAGTTGAGTCACTAGTTGTGGAGTTTCTAGTTGTGGAGTTTCTTGTTGCGAAGTTTTTAGTTGCAGAGTTTCTAGTTGCGGACATTCTAGCTGTGGAGTTTCTAGTGGCAGAGTTTCTAGTTGCATAGTTTCTAGTTGTAGAGTTTCTAGTTGTGGAGTTTTAGTTGCGGAGTTTCTAGTTGTGAAGATTCTAGTTGTGGAGTTTCTAGTTGTGGAGTTTCTAGTTGTGGAGTTTTTAGTTGCAGAGTTTCTAGTTGTGGAGTCTCTAATTGTTGAGTTTCTGGTTGTGGAGTTTCTAGTTGTGGAGTTTGTAGTTGTAGAGTCTGTAGTTGTGGAGTTTCTAGTTGTGGAGTTCCTAGTTATGGAGTCTCGAGTTGTGGAGTTTCTAGTTGCGGAGTTTCTAATTGTGGAGTTTCTAGTTGTGGAATTTGTAGTTGTGGAGTATCTAGTTGCGGTGTTTGAAGTTGTGGAGTTTGTAGTTGGAGTTTCTAGGTGTGGAGTTTCTAGTTGTTGAGTTTCTAGTTGTGGAGTTTCAAGTTGTAGAGTTTCTAGTTTTGAAGTTTCTAGTTGTGGAGTTTCTAGTTGTGGAATTGCTAGTTGCAGAGTTTCTAGTTGCGGAGACTTTCGTAGCAGAGTCTCAAGTTGTAGAGTGTCTAGTGGTGGAGTTTCTAGTTGCAGAATTTTCTAGTTGTGGAGTCTCTAGTTGTGGAGTTTCTAGTTGCGAAGTGTCTAGTTATGGAGTTTCTAGTTGTAAAGTTTCTAGTTGTGGAGTTTCTAGTTGCGGAGTTTGTAGCTGTTGAGTTTCTAGTGGCGGAGTCTCTAGATGTGCAGTCTCTAGTTGTGGAGTCTCTTGCTGTGGAGATCCTAGTTGTGGAGCTTCTAGTTGGGAACTTTCTAGCTGTGGAGTTTCTAGTTGTGGAGTTTCTAGTTGCAGAGTTTCTAGTTGCGGACGTTCTAGCTGTGGAGTTTCTAGTTCCAGAGTTTCTAGTTGCGGGCGCTCTAGCTGTGCAGTTTCTAGTTGCAGAGTTTCTAGTGGCGTAGTTTCTAGTTGTGGTGTTTCAAGTTGTGGAGTTTCTAGTTGTGGAGTTTCTAGTTGCGGGGTTTCTAGCTGTTGAGTTTCTAGTTGCCGAGTTTCTAGTTGCAAAGTCTCAAGTTGTGGAGTTTCTAGTTGTGGAGGTTCTAGTTGTGGAGTTTCTAGTTGCGGAGTTTCTAGCTGTGGAGTTTCTAGCTTTGGAGTTTCTAGTTGCAGAGTCTCTAGTTGGCAGTCTCTAGTTGTGGAGTTTCTAGTTGTGGAGTCTCTAGTTGTGGAGTTTCTAGTTGTGGAGTTTCTAGTTGTGGAATCGCTAGTTGCAGAGTTTCTAGTTGCGGAGACTTTCGTAGCGGAGTCTCAAGTTGTAGAGTGTCTAGTCGTGGAATTTCGAGTTGCAGAGTTTTCTAGTTGAGTCACTAGTTGTGGAGTTTCTAGTTGTGGAGTTTCTTGTTGCGAAGTTTTTAGTTGCAGAGTTTCTAGTTGCGGACATTCTAGCTGTGGAGTTTCTAGTGGCAGAGTTTCTAGTTGCATAGTTTCTAGTTGTAGAGTTTCTAGTTGTGGAGTTTTAGTTGCGGAGTTTCTAGTTGTGAAGATTCTAGTTGTGGAGTTTCTAGTTGTGGAGTTTCTAGTTGTGGAGTTTTTAGTTGCAGAGTTTCTAGTTGTGGAGTCTCTAATTGTTGAGTTTCTGGTTGTGGAGTTTCTAGTTGTGGAGTTTGTAGTTGTAGAGTCTGTAGTTGTGGAGTTTCTAGTTGCGGAGTTTCTAATTGTGGAGTTTCTAGTTGTGGAATTTGTAGTTGTGGAGTATCTAGTTGCGGTGTTTGAAGTTGTGGAGTTTGTAGTTGGAGTTTCTAGGTGTGGAGTTTCTAGTTGTTGAGTTTCTAGTTGTGGAGTTTCAAGTTGTAGAGTTTCTAGTTTTGAAGTTTCTAGTTGTGGATTTTCTAGTTGCGGAGTTTCTAGTTGCGGAGTTTCAAGTTGTGTAGTTTCTGGTTGGGGAGTGTCTACTTAAGTTTATAGTTGTGGATTTTCTTGTTGCAGAGTTTCGAGTTGCAGAGTTTCAAGTTGTGGAGTTTCTAGTTGCGGAGTCTCTAGTTGTGGAGTTTCTAGTTGCGGAGTTTCTAGCTGTGGAGTTTCTAGTTGCGGAGTCTCTAGTTGTGCAGTCTCTAGTTGTGGAGTTTCTAGTTGCGGAGTTTCTAGCTGTGGAGTTTCTAGTTCTGGAGACTCTAGTTGTGGAGTTTCTAGTTGTGGAGTTTCTAGCTTTTTAGTTTCAAGTTGGAAGTTTCTAGTTGCGGAGTTTCTATTTGCGGAATCGGTCGTTGCGGAGTCTCAAGTGGTGGAGTGTCTAGTCGTGGAGATTCTAGTTGCGGAGTTTTCTTTTTGTGGAGTCTCCAGTTGTGGAATTTCTAGTTGAAGAGTTTCTAGTTGCGGAGTTTTTGGTTGCAGAGTGTCTGGTGGTGGAGTTTCTAGTTGCGAAGTTTTCCAGTTGTGGAGTCTCTAGTTGTGGAGTTTCTAGTTGTGGAGTTTCTAGTTGTGGAATTGCTAGTTGCAGAGTTTCTAGTTGCGGAGACTTTCGTTGCGGAGTCTCAAGTTGTAGAGTGTCTAGTCGTGGAGTTTCTAGTTGTTGAGTTTCTAGTGGCCGAGTTTCTAGTTGCGAAGTCTCAAGTTGTGCAGTCTCTAGTTGTGGAGTTTCTAGTTGTGGAGTTTCAAGTTGTGGAGTTTCTTGTTGTAGAGTTTCTAGTTTTGAAGTTTCTAGTTGTGGATTTTCTAGTTGCGGAGTTTCTAGTAGCGGAGTTTCAAGTTGTGTAGTTTTAGTTGGCGAGTTTCTACTTAAGTTTATAGTTGTGGATTTTCTTGTTGCAGAGTTTCGAGTTGCAGAGTTTCAAGTTGTGGAGTTTCTAGTTGCGGAGTCTCTAGTTGTGCAGTCTCTAGTTGTGGAGTTTCTAGTTGTGGAGTTTCAAGTTGTGGAGTTTCTTGTTGTAGAGTTTCTAGTTTTGAAGTTTCTAGTTGCGGAGTTTCTAGCTGTTGAGTTTCTAGTTGCGGAGTCTCTAGTTGTGCAGTCTCTAGTTGTGGAGTTTCTAGTTGCGGAATTTCTACTTGTGGAGTTTCTAGTTGTGGAGACTCTAGTTGTGGAGTTTCTAGTTGCGGAGTTTCTAGCTTTTGAGTTTCTAGTTGGAAGTTTCTAGTTGCGGAGTTTCTAGTTGCGGAATCTGACGTTGCGGAGCCTCAAGTTGAGGAGTGTCTAATCGTGGAGTTTCTAGTTGAGGAGTTTTCTTTTTGTGGAGTCTCCAGTTGTGGAATTTCTAGTTGTAGAGTTTCTAGTTGAGGAGTTTCTAGTTGCGGAGTGTCTGGTGGTGGAGTTTCTAGTTCTGGAGTTTCTATTTGTGGAGTCTGTAGTTGTGGAATTTGTAGTTGTGGAGTATCTGGTTGTGGTGTTTCAAGTTGTGGAGTTTCTATTTGTGGAGTTTCTAGTTGTGGAGTTTCTAGTTGTTGAGTTTCTAGTTGCCGAGTTTCTAGTTGCAAAGTCTCAAGTTGTTGAGTTTCTAGTTGTGGAGTTTCTCGTTGTGGAGTTTCTAGTTGCGGAGTTTCTAGTTGCGGAGTTTCTAGCTGTGGAGTTTCTAGTTGCACAGTCTCTAGTTGGCAGTCTCTAGTTGTGGAGTTTCTAGTTGTGGAGTTTCTAGCGGTGGAATTTCTACTTGCGTAGTTTCTAGTTGCAGAGTTTCTAGTTGCGGAGCCTGTCGTTGCGGAGTCTCAAGTTGTGGAGTGTCTAGTCGTGGAGTTTCTAGTTGCGAAGTTTTCTAGTTGTGGAGTCTCTAGTTGTGCAGTTTCTAGTTGTGGAGTTTCTAGTTGTGGAATTGCTAGTTGCAGAGTTTCTAGTTGCGGAGACTTTCGTAGCGGAGTCTCAAGTTGTAGAGTGTCTAGTCGTGGAATTTCTAGTTGCGGAGTTTTCTAGTTGTGGAGTCTCTAGTTGTGGAGTTTCTAGTTGTGGAGTTTCTTGTTGCGGAGTTTCTAGTTGCAGAGTTTCTAGTTGCGGACGTTCTAGCTGTGGAGTTTCTAATTGCAGAGTTTCTAGTTGCATAGTTTCTAGTTGTAGAGTTTCTAGTTGTGGAGTTTTTAGTTGCGGAGTTTCTAGTTGTGAAGATTCTAGTGTTGAGCTTCTAGTTGTGGAGTTTATAGTTGTGGAGTTTTTAGTTGCAGAGTTTCTAGTTGTGGAGTCTCTAATTGTTGAGTCTCTTGTTGTGGAATTTCTAGTTGTGGAGTTTCTAGTTGTGGAGTTTCTAGTTGCGGAGGTTCTGGTGTTGGAGTTTCTAGTTGTGGAGTTTGTAGTTGTGGAGTCTGTAGTTGTGAAGTTTCTAGTTGTGGAGTTCCTAGTTATAGAGTCTCAAGTTGTGGAGTTTCTAGTTGCGGAGTTTCTAGTTGCAGAGTTTTCTAGTTGTGGAGTCTCTAGTTGTGGAGTTTCTAGTTGCGAAGTGTCTAGTTATGGAGTGTCTAGTTGTAAAGTTTCTAGTCGTGGAGTTTCTAGTTGCGGAGTTTCTAGTTGTGGAGTCACTAGTTGTGGAGTTTCTAGTTGTGGAGTTTCTTGTTGCGGAGTTTTTAGTTGCAGAGTTTCTAGTTGCGGACGTTCTAGCTGTGGAGTTTCTAGTGGCAGAGTTTCTAGTTGCATAGTTTCTGGTTGTAGAGTTTCTAGTTGTGGAGTTTTAGTTGCGGAGTTTCTAGTTGTGAAGATTTTAGTTGTGCAGTTTCTAGTTGTGGAGTTTCTAGTTGTGGAGTTTTTAGTTGCAGAGTTTCTAGTTGTGGAGTCTCTAATTGTTGAAATTCTGGTTGTGGAGTTTCTAGTTGTGGAGTTTGTAGTTGTAGAGTCTGTAGTTGTGGAGTTTCTAGTTGTGGAGTTCCTAGTTATGGAGTCTCGAGTTGTGGAGTTTCTAGTTGCGGAGTTTCTAATTGTGGAGTTTCTGGTTGTGGAATTTGTAGTTGTGGAGTATCTAGTTGCGGTGTTTGAAGTTGTGGAGTTTGTAGTTGGAGTTTCTAGTTGTGGATTTTCTAGTTGCGGAGTTTCTAGTTGCGGAGTTTCAAGTTGTGTAGTTTCTGGTTGGGGAGTTTCTACTTAAGTTTATAGTTGTGGATTTTCTTGTTGCAGAGTTTCGAGTTGCAGAGTTTCAAGTTGTGGAGTTTCTAGTTGCGGAGTCTCTAGTTGTGGAGTTTCTAGTTGCGGAGTTTCTAGCTGTGGAGTTTCTAGTTGCGGAGTCTCTAGTTGTGCAGTCTCTAGTTGTGGAGTTTCTAGTTGCGGAGTTTCTAGCTGTGGAGTTTCTAGTTCTGGAGACTCTAGTTGTGGAGTTTCTAGTTGTGGAGTTTCTAGCTTTTTAGTTTCAAGTTGGAAGTTTCTAGTTGCGGAGTTTCTAGTTGCGGAATCGGTCGTTGCGGAGTCTTAAGTGGTGGAGTGTCTAGTCGTGGAGATTCTAGTTGCGGAGTTTTCTTTTTGTGGAGTCTCCAGTTGTGGAATTTCTAGTTGTAGAGTTTCTAGTTGCAGAGTTTCTGGTTGCGGAGTGTCTGGTGGTGTAGTTTCTAGTTGCGAAGTTTTCCAGTTGTGGAGTCTCTAGTTGTGGAGTTTCTAGTTGTGGAGTTTCTAGTTGTGGAATTGCTAGTTGCAGAGTTTCTAGTTGCGGAGACTTTCGTTGCGGAGTCTCAAGTTGTAGAGTGTCTAGTCGTGGAGTTTCTAGTTGTTGAGTTTCTAGTGGCCGAGTTTCTAGTTGGGAAGTCTCAAGTTGTGCAGTCTCTAGTTGTGGAGTTTCTAGTTGTGGAGTTTCAAGTTGTGGAGTTTCTTGTTGTAGAGTTTCTAGTTTTGAAGTTTCTAGTTGTGGATTTTCTAGTTGCGGAATTTTTAGTAGCGGAGTTTCAAGTTGTGTAGTTTTAGTTGGCGAGTTTCTACTTAAGTTTATAGTTGTGGATTTTCTTGTTGCAGAGTTTCGAGTTGCAGAGTTTCAAGTTGTGGAGTTTCTAGTTGCGGAGTCTCTAGTTGTGGAGTTTCTAGTTGCGGAGTTTCTAGCTGTTGAGTTTCTAGTTGCGGAGTCTCTAGTTGTGCAGTCTCTAGTTGTGGAGTTTCTAGTTGCGGAATTTCTAGTTGTGGAGTTTCTAGTTGTGGAGACTCTAGTTGTGGAGTTTCTAGTTGCGGAGTTTCTAGCTTTTGAGTTTCTAGTTGGAAGTTTCTAGTTGCGGAGTTTCTAGTTGCGGAATCTGTCGTTGCGGAGCCTCAAGTTGAGGAGTGTCTAATCGTGGAGTTTCTAGTTGAGGAGTTTTCTTTTTGTGGAGTCACCAGTTGTGGAATTTCTAGTTGTAGAGTTTCTAGTTGAGGAGTTTCTAGTTGCGGAGTGTCTGGTGGTGGAGTTTCTAGTTCTGGAGTTTCTATTTGTGGAGTCTGTAGTTGTGGAATTTGTAGTTGTGGAGTATCTGGTTGTGGTGTTTCAAGTTGTGGAGTTTCTATTTGTGGAGTTTCTAGTTGTGGAGTTTCTAGTTGTTGAGTTTCTAGATGCCGAGTTTCTAGTTGCAAAGTCTCAAGTTGTGGAGTTTCTAGTTGTGGAGTTTCTAGTTGTGGAGTTTCTAGTTGCGGAGTTTCTAGTTGCGGAGTTTCTAGCTGTGGAGTTTCTAGTTGCACAGTCTCTAGTTGGCAGTCTCTAGTTGTGGAGTTTCTAGTTGTGGAGTTTCTAGCGGTGGAGTTTCTACTTGCGTAGTTTCTAGTTGCAGAGTTTCTAGTTGCGGAGCCTGTCGTTGCGGAGTCTCAAGTTGTGGAGTGTCTAGTCGTGGAGTTTCTAGTTGCGAAGTTTTCTAGTTGTGGAGTCTCTAGTTGTGGAGTTTCTAGTTGTGGAGTTTCTAGTTGTGGAATTGCTAGTTGCAGAGTTTCTAGTTGCGGAGACTTTCGTAGCGGAGTCTCAAGTTGTAGAGTGTCTAGTCGTGGAATTTCTAGTTGCGGAGTTTTCTAGTTGTGGAGTCTCTAGTTGTGGAGTTTCTAGTTGTGGAGTTTCTTGTTGCGGAGTTTCTAGTTGCAGAGTTTCTAGTTGCGGACGTTCTAGCTGTGGAGTTTCTAATTGCAGAGTTTCTAGTTGCATAGTTTCTAGTTGTAGAGTTTCTAGTTGTGGAGTTTTTAGTTGCGGAGTTTCTAGTTGTGAAGTTTCTAGTGTTGAGCTTCTAGTTGTGGAGTTTCTAGTTGTGGAGTTTTTAGTTGCAGAGTTTCTAGTTGTGGAGTCTCTAATTGTTGAGTCTCTTGTTGTGGAATTTCTAGTTGTGGAGTTTCTAGTTGTGGAGTTTCTAGTTGCGGAGTTTCTGGTGTTAGAGTTTCTAGTTGTGGAGTTTGTAGTTGTGGAGTCTGTAGTTGTGGAGTTTCTAGTTGTGGAGTTCCTAGTTATAGAGTCTCAAGTTGTGGAGTTTCTAGTTGCGGAGTTTCTAGTTGCAGAGTTTTCTAGTTGTGGAGTCTCTAGTTGTGGAGTTTATAGTTGCGAAGTGTCTAGTTATGGAGTGTCTAGTTGTAAAGTTTCTGGTCGTGGAGTTTCTAGTTGCGGAGTTTCTATTTGTGGAGTTTCTAGTTCTGGAGTTTCTAGTTGTTGAGTTTCTTGTTGCCGAGTTTCTAGTTGCAAAGTCTCAAGTTGTGGAGTTTCTAGTTGTGGAGTTTCTAGTTGTGGAGTTTCTAGTTGCGGAGTTTCTAGTTGCGGAGTTTCTAGCTGTGGAGTTTCTAGTTGCACAGTCTCTAGTTGGCAGTCTCTAGTTGTGGAGTCTAAAGTTGTGGAGTTTCTAGTTGTGGAGTTTCTAGTTGTGGAATTGCTAGTTGCAGAGTTTCTAGTTGCGGAGACTTTCGTAGCAGAGTCTCAAGTTGTAGAGTGTCTAGTGGTGGAGTTTCTAGTTGCAGAATTTTCTAGTTGTGGAGTCTCTAGTTGTGGAGTTTCTAGTTGCGAAGTGTCTAGTTATGGAGTTTCTAGTTGTAAAGTTTCTAGTTGTGGAGTTTCTAGTTGCGGAGTTTGTAGCTGTTGAGTTTCTAGTGGCGGAGTCTCTAGATGTGCAGTCTCTAGTTGTGGAGTCTCTTGCTGTGGAGATCCTAGTTGTGGAGCTTCTAGTTGGGAACTTTCTAGCTGTGGAGTTTCTAGTTGGGGAGTTTCTAGTTGCAGAGTTTCTAGTTGCGGACGTTCTAGCTGTGGAGTTTCTAGTTCCAGAGTTTCTAGTTGCGGGCGCTCTAGCTGTGCAGTTTCTAGTTGCAGAGTTTCTAGTGGCGTAGTTTCTAGTTGTGGTGTTTCAAGTTGTGGAGGTTCTAGTTGTGGAGTTTCTAGTTGCGGAGTTTCTAGCTGTGGAGTTTCTAGCTTTGGAGTTTCTAGTTGCAGAGTCTCTAGTTGGCAGTCTCTAGTTGTGGAGTTTCTAGTTGTGGAGTCTCTAGTTGTGGAGTTTCTAGTTGTGGAGTTTCTAGTTGTGGAATCGCTAGTTGCAGAGTTTCTAGTTGCGGAGACTTTCGTAGCGGAGTCTCAAGTTGTAGAGTGTCTAGTCGTGGAATTTCGAGTTGCAGAGTTTTCTAGTTGAGTCACTAGTTGTGGAGTTTCTAGTTGTGGAGTTTCTTGTTGCGAAGTTTTTAGTTGCAGAGTTTCTAGTTGCGGACATTCTAGCTGTGGAGTTTCTAGTGGCAGAGTTTCTAGTTGCATAGTTTCTAGTTGTAGAGTTTCTAGTTGTGGAGTTTTAGTTGCGGAGTTTCTAGTTGTGAAGATTCTAGTTGTGGAGTTTCTAGTTGTGGAGTTTCTAGTTGTGGAGTTTTTAGTTGCAGAGTTTCTAGTTGTGGAGTCTCGAATTGTTGAGTTTCTGGTTGTGGAGTTTCTAGTTGTGGAGTTTGTAGTTGTAGTGTCTGTAGTTGTGGAGTTTCTAGTTGTGGAGTTCCTAGTTATGGAGTCTCGAGTTGTGGAGTTTCTAGTTGCGGAGTTTCTAATTGTGGAGTTTCTAGTTGTGGAATTTGTAGTTGTGGAGTGTCTAGTTGCGGTGTTTGAAGTTGTGGAGTTTGTAGTTGGAGTTTCTAGGTGTGGAGTTTCTAGTTGTTGAGTTTCTAGTTGTGGAGTTTCAAGTTGTTGAGTTTCTAGTTTTGAAGTTTCTAGTTGTGGATTTTCTAGTTGCGGAGTTTCTAGTTGCGGAGTTTCAAGTTGTGTAGTTTCTGGTTGGGGAGTGTCTACTTAAGTTTATAGTTGTGGATTTTCTTGTTGCAGAGTTTCGAGTTGCAGAGTTTCAAGTTGTGGAGTTTCTAGTTGCGGAGTCTCTAGTTGTGGAGTTTCTAGTTGCGGAGTTTCTAGCTGTGGAGTTTCTAGTTGCGGAGTCTCTAGTTGTGCAGTCTCTAGTTGTGGAGTTTCTAGTTGCGGAGTTTCTAGCTGTGGAGTTTCTAGTTCTGGAGACTCTAGTTGTGGAGTTTCTAGTTGTGGAGTTTCTAGCTTTTTAGTTTCAAGTTGGAAGTTTCTAGTTGCGGAGTTTCTAGTTGCGGAATCGGTCGTTGCGGAGTCTCAAGTGGTGGAGTGTCTAGTCGTGGAGATTCTAGTTGCGGAGTTTTCTTTTTCTGGAGTCTCCAGTTGTGGAATTTCTAGTTGTAGAGTTTCTAGTTGCGGAGTTTCTGGTTGCGGAGTGTCTGTTGGTGGAGTTTCTAGTTGCGAAGTTTTCCAGTTGTGGAGTCTCTAGTTGTGGAGTTTCTAGTTGTGGAGTTTCTAGTTGTGGAATTGCTAGTTGCAGAGTTTCTAGTTGCGGAGACTTTCGTTGCGGAGTCTCAAGTTGTAGAGTGTCTAGTCGTGGAGTTTCTAGTTGTTGAGTTTCTAGTGGCCGAGTTTCTAGTTGCGAAGTCTCAAGTTGTGCAGTCTCTAGTTGTGGAGTTTCTAGTTGTGGAGTTTCAAGTTGTGGAGTTTCTTGTTGTAGAGTTTCTAGTTTTGAAGTTTCTAGTTGTGGATTTTCTAGTTGCGGAGTTTCTAGTAGCGGAGTTTCAAGTTGTGTAGTTTTAGTTGGCGAGTTTCTACTTAAGTTTATAGTTGTGGATTTTCTTGTTGCAGAGTTTCGAGTTGCAGAGTTTCAAGTTGTGGAGTTTCTAGTTGCGGAGTCTCTAGTTGTGGAGTTTCTAGTTGCGGAGTTTCTAGCTGTTGAGTTTCTAGTTGCGGAGTCTCTAGTTGTGCAGTCTCTAGTTGTGGAGTTTCTAGTTGCGGAATTTCTAGTTGTGGAGTTTCTAGTTGTGGAGACTCTAGTTGTGGAGTTTCTAGTTGCGGAGTTTCTAGCTTTTGAGTTTCTAGTTGGAAGTTTCTAGTTGCGGAGTTTCTAGTTGCGGAATCTGACGTTGCGGAGCCTCAAGTTGAGGAGTGTCTAATCGTGGAGTTTCTAGTTGAGGAGTTTTCTTTTTGTGGAGTCTCCAGTTGTGGAATTTCTAGTTGTAGAGTTTCTAGTTGAGGAGTGTCTGGTGGTGGAGTTTCTAGTTCTGGAGTTTCTATTTGTGGAGTCTGTAGTTGTGGAATTTGTAGTTGTGGAGTATCTGGTTGTGGTGTTTCAAGTTGTGGAGTTTCTAATTGTGGAGTTTCTAGTTGTGGAGTTTCTAGTTGTTGAGTTTCTAGTTGCCGAGTTTCTAGTTGCAAAGTCTCAAGTTGTTGAGTTTCTAGTTGTGGAGTTTCTCGTTGTGGAGTTTCTAGTTGCGGAGTTTCTAGTTGCGGAGTTTCTAGCTGTGGAGTTTCTAGTTGCACAGTCTCTAGTTGGCAGTCTCTAGTTGTGGAGTTTCTAGTTGTGGAGTTTCTAGCGGTGGAATTTCTACTTGCGTAGTTTCTAGTTGCAGAGTTTCTAGTTGCGGAGCCTGTCGTTGCGGAGTCTCAAGTTGTGGAGTGTCTAGTCGTGGAGTTTCTAGTTGCGAAGTTTTCTAGTTGTGGAGTCTCTAGTTGTGGAGTTTCTAGTTGTGGAGTTTCTAGTTGTGGAATTGCTAGTTGCAGAGTTTCTAGTTGCGGCGACTTTCGTAGCGGAGTCTCAAGTTGTAGAGTGTCTAGTTGTGGAATTTCTAGTTGCGGAGTTTTCTAGTTGTGGAGTCTCTAGTTGTGGAGTTTCTAGTTGTGGAGTTTCTTGTTGCGGAGTTTCTAGTTGCAGAGTTTCTAGTTGCGGACGTTCTAGCTGTGGAGTTTCTAATTGCAGAGTTTCTAGTTGCATAGTTGCTAGTTGTAGAGTTTCTAGTTGTGGAGTTTTTAGTTGCGGAGTTTCTAGTTGTGAAGATTCTAGTGTTGAGCTTCTAGTTGTGGAGTTTATAGTTGTGGAGTTTTTAGTTGCAGAGTTTCTAGTTGTGGAGTCTCTAATTGTTGAGTCTCTTGTTGTGGAATTTCTAGTTGTGGAGTTTCTAGTTGTGGAGTTTCTAGTTGCGGAGTTTCTGGTGTTGGAGTTTCTAGTTGTGGAGTTTGTAGTTGTGGAGTCTGTAGTTGTGGAGTTTCTAGTTGTGGAGTTCCTAGTTATAGAGTCTCAAGTTGTGGAGTTTCTAGTTGCGGAGTTTCTAGTTGCAGAGTTTTCTAGTTGTGGAGTCTCTAGTTGTGGAGTTTCTAGTTGCGAAGTGTCTAGTTATGGAGTGTCTAGTTGTAAAGTTTCTAGTCGTAGAGTTTCTAGTTGCGGAGTTTCTAGTTGTGGAGTCACTAGTTGTGGAGTTTCTAGTTGTGGAGTTTCTTGTTGCGGAGTTTTTAGTTGCAGAGTTTCTAGTTGCGGACGTTCTAGCTGTGGAGTTTCTAGTGGCAGAGTTTCTAGTTGCATAGTTTCTGGTTGTAGAGTTTCTAGTTGTGGAGTTTTAGTTGCGGAGTTTCTAGTTGTGAAGATTTTAGTTGTGCAGTTTCTAGTTGTGGAGTTTCTAGTTGTGGAGTTTTTAGTTGCAGAGTTTCTAGTTGTGGAGTCTCTAATTGTTGAGTTTCTGGTTGTGGAGTTTCTAGTTGTGGAGTTTGTAGTTGTAGAGTCTGTAGTTGTGGAGTTTCTAGTTGTGGAGTTCCTAGTTATGGAGTCTCGAGTTGTGGAGTTTCTAGTTGCGGAGTTTCTAATTGTGGAGTTTCTAGTTGTGGAATTTGTAGTTGTGGAGTATCTAGTTGCGGTGTTTGAAGTTGTGGAGTTTGTAGTTGGAGTTTCTAGGTGTGGAGTTTCTAGTTGTTGAGTTTCTAGTTGTGGAGTTTCAAGTTGTAGAGTTTCTAGTTTTGAAGTTTCTAGTTGTGGATTTTCTAGTTGCGGAGTTTCTAGTTGCGGAGTTTCAAGTTGTGTAGTTTCTGGTTGGGGAGTTTCTACTTAAGTTTATAGTTGTGGATTTTCTTGTTGCAGAGTTTCGAGTTGCAGAGTTTCAAGTTGTGGAGTTTCTAGTTGCGGAGTCTCTAGTTGTGGAGTTTCTAGTTGCGGAGTTTCTAGCTGTGGAGTTTCTAGTTGCGGAGTCTCTAGTTGTGCAGTCTCTAGTTGTGGAGTTTCTAGTTGCGGAGTTTCTAGCTGTGGAGTTTCTAGTTCTGGAGACTCTAGTTGTGGAGTTTCTAGTTGTGGAGTTTCTAGCTTTTTAGTTTCAAGTTGGAAGTTTCTAGTTGCGGAGTTTCTAGTTGCGGAGACTTTCGTAGCAGAGTCTCAAGTTGTAGAGTGTCTAGTGGTGGAGTTTCTAGTTGCAGAATTTTCTAGTTGTGGAGTCTCTAGTTGTGGAGTTTCTAGTTGCGAAGTGTCTAGTTATGGAGTTTCTAGTTGTAAAGTTTCTAGTTGTGGAGTTTCTAGTTGCGGAGTTTGTAGCTGTTGAGTTTCTAGTGGCGGAGTCTCTAGATGTGCAGTCTCTAGTTGTGGAGTCTCTTGCTGTGGCGATCCTAGTTGTGGAGCTTCTAGTTGGGAACTTTCTAGCTGTGGAGTTTCTAGTTGTGGAGTTTCTAGTTGCAGAGTTTCTAGTTGCGGACGTTCTAGCTGTGGAGTTTCTAGTTCCAGAGTTTCTAGTTGCGGGCGCTCTAGCTGTGCAGTTTCTAGTTGCAGAGTTTCTAGTGGCGTAGTTTCTAGTTGTGGTGTTTCAAGTTGTGGAGTTTCTAGTTGTGGAGTTTCTAGTTGCGGGGTTTCTAGCTGTTGAGTTTCTAGTTGCCGAGTTTCTAGTTGCAAAGTCTCAAGTTGTGGAGTTTCTAGTTGTGGAGGTTCTAGTTGTGGAGTTTCTAGTTGCGGAGTTTCTAGCTGTGGAGTTTCTAGCTTTGGAGTTTCTAGTTGCAGAGTCTCTAGTTGGCAGTCTCTAGTTGTGGAGTTTCTAGTTGTGGAGTCTCTAGTTGTGGAGTTTCTAGTTGTGGAGTTTCTAGTTGTGGAATCGCTAGTTGCAGAGTTTCTAGTTGCGGAGACTTTCGTAGCGGAGTCTCAAGTTGTAGAGTGTCTAGTCGTGGAATTTCGAGTTGCAGAGTTTTCTAGTTGAGTCACTAGTTGTGGAGTTTCTAGTTGTGGAGTTTCTTGTTGCGAAGTTTTTAGTTGCAGAGTTTCTAGTTGCGGACATTCTAGCTGTGGAGTTTCTAGTGGCAGAGTTTCTAGTTGCATAGTTTCTAGTTGTAGAGTTTCTAGTTGTGGAGTTTTAGTTGCGGAGTTTCTAGTTGTGAAGATTCTAGTTGTGGAGTTTCTAGTTGTGGAGTTTCTAGTTGTGGAGTTTTTAGTTGCAGAGTTTCTAGTTGTGGAGTCTCTAATTGTTGAGTTTCTGGTTGTGGAGTTTCTAGTTGTGGAGTTTGTAGTTGTAGAGTCTGTAGTTGTGGAGTTTCTAGTTGTGGAGTTCCTAGTTATGGAGTCTCGAGTTGTGGAGTTTCTAGTTGCGGAGTTTCTAATTGTGGAGTTTCTAGTTGTGGAATTTGTAGTTGTGGAGTATCTAGTTGCGGTGTTTGAAGTTGTGGAGTTTGTAGTTGGAGTTTCTAGGTGTGGAGTTTCTAGTTGTTGAGTTTCTAGTTGTGGAGTTTCAAGTTGTAGAGTTTCTAGTTTTGAAGTTTCTAGTTGTGGATTTTCTAGTTGCGGAGTTTCTAGTTGCGGAGTTTCAAGTTGTGTAGTTTCTGGTTGGGGAGTGTCTACTTAAGTTTATAGTTGTGGATTTTCTTGTTGCAGAGTTTCGAGTTGCAGAGTTTCAAGTTGTGGAGTTTCTAGTTGCGGAGTCTCTAGTTGTGGAGTTTCTAGTTGCGGAGTTTCTAGCTGTGGAGTTTCTAGTTCTGGAGACTCTAGTTGTGGAGTTTCTAGTTGCGGAGTTTCTAGTTGCGGAATCGGTCGTTGCGGAGTCTCAAGTGGTGGAGTGTCTAGTCGTGGAGATTCTAGTTGCGGAGTTTTCTTTTTGTGGAGTCTCCAGTTGTGGAATTTCAAGTTGAAGAGTTTCTAGTTGCGGAGTTTCTGGTTGCAGAGTGTCTGGTGGTGGAGTTTCTAGCTGCGAAGTTTTCCAGTTGTGGAGTCTCTAGTTGTGGAGTTTCTAGTTGTGGAGTTTCTAGTTGTGGAATTGCTAGTTGCAGAGTTTCTAGTTGCGGAGACTTTCGTTGCGGAGTCTCAAGTTGTAGAGTGTCTAGTCGTGGAGTTTCTAGTTGTTGAGTTTCTAGTGGCCGAGTTTCTAGTTGCGAAGTCTCAAGTTGTGCAGTCTCTAGTTGTGGAGTTTCTAGTTGTGGAGTTTCAAGTTGTGGAGTTTCTTGTTGTAGAGTTTCTAGTTTTGAAGTTTCTAGTTGTGGATTTTCTAGTTGCGGAGTTTCTAGTAGCGGAGTTTCAAGTTGTGTAGTTTTAGTTGGCGAGTTTCTACTTAAGTTTATATTTGTGGATTTTCTTGTTGCAGAGTTTCGAGTTGCAGAGTTTCAAGTTGTGGAGTTTCTAGTTGCGGAGTCTCTAGTTGTGGAGTTTCTAGTTGCGGAGTTTCTAGCTGTTGAGTTTCTAGTTGCGGAGTCTCTAGTTGTGCAGTCTCTAGTTGTGGAGTTTCTAGTTGCGGAATTTCTAGTTGTGGAGTTTCTAGTTGTGGAGACTCTAGTTGTGGAGTTTCTAGTTGCGGAGTTTCTAGCTTTTGAGTTTCTAGTTGGAAGTTTCTAGTTGCGGAGTTTCTAGTTGCGGAATCTGACGTTGCGGAGCCTCAAGTTGAGGAGTGTCTAATCGTGGAGTTTCTAGTTGAGGAGTTTTCTTTTTGTGGAGTCTCCAGTTGTGGAATTTCTAGTTGTAGAGTTTCTAGTTGAGGAGTTTCTAGTTGCGGAGTGTCTGGTGGTGGAGTTTCTAGTTCTGGAGTTTCTATTTGTGGAGTCTGTAGTTGTGGAATTTGTAGTTGTGGAGTATCTGGTTGTGGTGTTTCAAGTTGTGGAGTTTCTATTTGTGGAGTTTCTAGTTGTGGAGTTTCTAGTTGTTGAGTTTCTAGTTGCCGAGTTTCTAGTTGCAAAGTCTCAAGTTGTTGAGTTTCTAGTTGTGGAGTTTCTCGTTGTGGAGTTTCTAGTTGCGGAGTTTCTAGTTGCGGAGTTTCTAGCTGTGGAGTTTCTAGTTGCACAGTCTCTAGTTGGCAGTCTCTAGTTGTGGAGTTTCTAGTTGTGGAGTTTCTAGCGGTGGAATTTCTACTTGCGTAGTTTCTAGTTGCAGAGTTTCTAGTTGCGGAGCCTGTCGTTGCGGAGTCTCAAGTTGTGGAGTGTCTAGTCGTGGAGTTTCTAGTTGCGAAGTTTTCTAGTTGTGGAGTCTCTAGTTGTGCAGTTTCTAGTTGTGGAGTTTCTAGTTGTGGAATTGCTAGTTGCAGAGTTTCTAGTTGCGGAGACTTTCGTAGCGGAGTCTCAAGTTGTAGAGTGTCTAGTCGTGGAATTTCTAGTTGCGGAGTTTTCTAGTTGTGGAGTCTCTAGTTGTGGAGTTTCTAGTTGTGGAGTTTCTTGTTGCGGAGTTTCTAGTTGCAGAGTTTCTAGTTGCGGACGTTCTAGCTGTGGAGTTTCTAATTGCAGAGTTTCTAGTTGCATAGTTTCTAGTTGTAGAGTTTCTAGTTGTAGAGTTTTTAGTTGCGGAGTTTCTAGTTGTGAAGATTCTAGTGTTGAGCTTCTAGTTGTGGAGTTTATAGTTGTGGAGTTTTTAGTTGCAGAGTTTCTAGTTGTGGAGTCTCTAATTGTTGAGTCTCTTGTTGTGGAATTTCTAGTTGTGGAGTTTCTAGTTGTGGAGTTTCTAGTTGCGGAGTTTCTGGTGTTGGAGTTTCTAGTTGTGGAGTTTGTAGTTGTGGAGTCTGTAGTTGTGAAGTTTCTAGTTGTGGAGTTCCTAGTTATAGAGTCTCAAGTTGTGGAGTTTCTAGTTGCGGAGTTTCTAGTTGCAGAGTTTTCTAGTTGTGGAGTCTCTAGTTGTGGAGTTTCTAGTTGCGAAGTGTCTAGTTATGGAGTGTCTAGTTGTAAAGTTTCTAGTCGTGGAGTTTCTAGTTGCGGAGTTTCTAGTTGTGGAGTCACTAGTTGTGGAGTTTCTAGTTGTGGAGTTTCTTGTTGCGGAGTTTTTAGTTGCAGAGTTTCTAGTTGCGGACGTTCTAGCTGTGGAGTTTCTAGTGGCAGAGTTTCTAGTTGCATAGTTTCTGGTTGTAGAGTTTCTAGTTGTGGAGTTTTAGTTGCGGAGTTTCTAGTTGTGAAGATTTTAGTTGTGCAGTTTCTAGTTGTGGAGTTTCTAGTTGTGGAGTTTTTAGTTGCAGAGTTTCTAGTTGTGGAGTCTCTAATTGTTGAGTTTCTGGTTGTGGAGTTTCTAGTTGTGGAGTTTGTAGTTGTAGAGTCTGTAGTTGTGGAGTTTCTAGTTGTGGAGTTCCTAGTTATGGAGTCTCGAGTTGTGGAGTTTCTAGTTGCGGAGTTTCTAATTGTGGAGTTTCTGGTTGTGGAATTTGTAGTTGTGGAGTATCTAGTTGCGGTGTTTGAAGTTGTGGAGTTTGTAGTTGGAGTTTCTAGGTGTGGAGTTTCTAGTTGTTGAGTTTCTAGTTGTGGAGTTTCAAGTTGTAGAGTTTCTAGTTTTGAAGTTTCTAGTTGTGGATTTTCTAGTTGCGGAGTTTCTAGTCGCGGAGTTTCAAGTTGTGTAGTTTCTGGTTGGGGAGTTTCTACTTAAGTTTATAGTTGTGGATTTTCTTGTTGCAGAGTTTCGAGTTGCAGAGTTTCAAGTTGTGGAGTTTCTAGTTGCGGAGTCTCTAGTTGTGGAGTTTCTAGTTGCGGAGTTTCTAGCTGTGGAGTTTCTAGTTGCGGAGTCTCTAGTTGTGCAGTCTCTAGTTGTGGAGTTTCTAGTTGCGGAGTTTCTAGCTGTGGAGTTTCTAGTTCTGGAGACTCTAGTTGTGGAGTTTCTAGTTGTGGAGTTTCTAGCTTTTTAGTTTCAAGTTGGAAGTTTCTAGTTGCGGAGTTTCTAGTTGCGGAATCGGTCGTTGCGGAGTCTCAAGTGGTGGAGTGTCTAGTCGTGGAGATTCTAGTTGCGGAGTTTTCTTTTTGTGGAGTCTCCAGTTGTGGAATTTCTAGTTGTAGAGTTTCTAGTTGCGGAGTTTCTGGTTGCGGAGTGTCTGGTGGTGGAGTTTCTAGTTGCGAAGTTTTCCAGTTGTGGAGTCTCTAGTTGTGGAGTTTCTAGTTGTGGAGTTTCTAGTTGTGGAATTGCTAGTTGCAGAGTTTCTAGTTGCGGAGACTTTCGTTGCGGAGTCTCAAGTTGTAGAGTTTCTAGTCGTGGAGTTTCTAGTTGTTGAGTTTCTAGTGGCCGAGTTTCTAGTTGCGAAGTCTCAAGTTGTGCAGTCTCTAGTTGTGGAGTTTCTAGTTGTGGAGTTTCAAGTTGTGGAGTTTCTTGTTGTAGAGTTTCTAGTTTTGAAGTTTCTAGTTGTGGATTTTCTAGTTGCGGAGTTTCTAGTAGCGGAGTTTCAAGTTGTGTAGTTTTAGTTGGCGAGTTTCTACTTAAGTTTATAGTTGTGGATTTTCTTGTTGCAGAGTTTCGAGTTGCAGAGTTTCAAGTTGTGGAGTTTCTAGTTGCGGAGTCTCTAGTTGTGGAGTTTCTAGTTGCGGAGTTTCTAGCTGTTGAGTTTCTAGTTGCGGAGTCTCTAGTTGTGCAGTCTCTAGTTGTGGAGTTTCTAGTTGCGGAATTTCTAGTTGTGGAGTTTCTAGTTGTGGAGACTCTAGTTGTGGAGTTTCTAGTTGCGGAGTTTCTAGCTTTTGAGTTTCTAGTTGGAAGTTTCTAGTTGCGGAGTTTCTAGTTGCGGAATCTGTCGTTGCGGAGCCTCAAGTTGAGGAGTGTCTAATCGTGGAGTTTCTAGTTGAGGAGTTTTCTTTTTGTGGAGTCACCAGTTGTGGAATTTCTAGTTGTAGAGTTTCTAGTTGAGGAGTTTCTAGTTGCGGAGTGTCTGGTGGTGGAGTTTCTAGTTCTGGAGTTTCTATTTGTGGAGTCTGTAGTTGTGGAATTTGTAGTTGTGGAGTATCTGGTTGTGGTGTTTCAAGTTGTGGAGTTTCTATTTGTGGAGTTTCTAGTTGTGGAGTTTCTAGTTGTTGAGTTTCTAGTTGCCGAGTTTCTAGTTGCAAAGTCTCAAGTTGTGGAGTTTCTAGTTGTGGAGTTTCTAGTTGTGGAGTTTCTAGTTGCGGAGTTTCTAGTTGCGGAGTTTCTAGCTGTGGAGTTTCTAGTTGCACAGTCTCTAGTTGGCAGTCTCTAGTTGTGGAGTTTCTAGTTGTGGAGTTTCTAGCGGTGGAGTTTCTACTTGCGTAGTTTCTAGTTGCAGAGTTTCTAGTTGCGGAGCCTGTCGTTGCGGAGTCTCAAGTTGTGGAGTGTCTAGTCGTGGAGTTTCTAGTTGCGAAGTTTTCTAGTTGTGGAGTCTCTAGTTGTGGAGTTTCTAGTTGTGGAGTTTCTAGTTGTGGAATTGCTAGTTGCAGAGTTTCTAGTTGCGGAGACTTTCGTAGCGGAGTCTCAAGTTGTAGAGTGTCTAGTCGTGGAATTTCTAGTTGCGGAGTTTTCTAGTTGTGGAGTCTCTAGTTGTGGAGTTTCTAGTTGTGGAGTTTCTTGTTGCGGAGTTTCTAGTTGCAGAGTTTCTAGTTGCGGACGTTCTAGCTGTGGAGTTTCTAATTGCAGAGTTTCTAGTTGCATAGTTTCTAGTTGTAGAGTTTCTAGTTGTGGAGTTTTTAGTTGCGGAGTTTCTAGTTGTGAAGATTTTAGTGTGGAGCTTCTAGTTGTGGAGTTTATAGTTGTGGAATTTTTAGTTGCAGAGTTTCTAGTTGTGGAGTCTCTAATTGTTGAGTCTCTTGTTGTGGAATTTCTAGTTGTGGAGTTTCTAGTTGTGGAGTTTCTAGTTGCGGAGTTTCTGGTGTTGGAGTTTCTAGTTGTGGAGTTTGTAGTTGTGGAGTCTGTAGTTGTGGAGTTTCTAGTTGTGGAGTTCCTAGTTATAGAGTCTCAAGTTGTGGAGTTTCTAGTGGCGGAGTTTCTAGTTGCAGAGTTTTCTAGTTGTGGAGTCTCTAGTTGTGGAGTTTCTAGTTGCGAAGTGTCTAGTTATGGAGTGTCTAGTTGTAAAGTTTCTAGTCGTGGAGTTTCTAGTTGCGGAGTTTCTAGTTGTGGAGTCACTAGTTGTGGAGTTTCTAGTTGTGGAGTTTCTTGTTGCGGAGTTTTTAGTTGCAGAGTTTCTAGTTGCGGACGTTCTAGCTGTGGAGTTTCTAGTGGCAGAGTTTCTAGTTGCATAGTTTCTGGTTGTAGAGTTTATAGTTGTGGAGTTTTAGTTGCAGAGTTTCTAGTTGTGAAGATTTTAGTTGTGGAGTTTCTAGTTGTGGAGTTTCTAGTTGTGGAGTTTTTAGTTGCAGAGTTTCTAGTTGTGGAGTCTCTAATTGTTGAGTTTCTGGTTGTGGAGTTTCTAGTTGTGGAGTTTGTAGTTGTAGAGTCTGTAGTTGTGGAGTTTCTAGTTGTGGAGTTCCTAGTTATGGAGTCTCGAGTTTTGGAGTTTCTAGTTGCGGAGTTTCTAATTGTGGAGTTTCTAGTTGTGGAGTATCTAGTTGCGGTGTTTGAAGTTGTGGAGTTTGTAGTTGGAGTTTCTAGGTGTGGAGTTTCTAGTTGTTGAGTTTCTAGTTGTGGAGTTTCAAGTTGTAGAGTTTCTAGTTTTGAAGTTTCTAGTTGTGGATTTTCTAGTTGCGGAGTTTCTAGTTGCGGAGTTTCAAGTTTTGTAGTTTCTAGTTGGGGAGTTTCTACTTAAGTTTATAGTTGTGGATTTTTTTGTTGCTGAGTTTCGAGTTGCAGAGTTTCAAGTTGTGGAGTTTCTAGTTGCGGAGTTTCGAGTTGCAGAGTTTTCTAGTTGTTGAGTCTCTAGTTGTGGAGTTTCTAGTTGCGAAGTGTCTAGTTATGGAGTTTCTAGTTGTAAAGTTTCTAGTTGAGGAATTTCTAGTTGCAAGTTTCTAGCTGTGGAGTTTCTAGATGCGGAGTTTCAATTTGCAGAGTTTCTACTTGCGGAGCCTGTCATTGCGGAGTCTCAAGTTGTGGATTGTCTAGTCGTGGAGTTTCTAGTTGCGGAGTGTTCTAGTTGTGGAGTCTCTAGTTGTGGAGTTTCTAGTTGTGGAGTTTCTTGTTGCGGAGTTTTCAGTTGCAGAGTTTCTAGTTGCGGACGTTCTAGCTGTGGAGTTTCTAATTGCAGAGTTTCTAGTTGCATATTTTCTAGTTGTAAAGTTTCTAGTTGTGCAGTTTTTAGTGGCGGAGTTTCTAGTTGTGAAGATTCTAGTGTTGAGCTTCTAGTTGTGGAGTTTCTAGTTGTGGAGTTTTTAGTTGCAGAGTTTCTAGTTGTGGAGTCTCTAATTGTTGAGTCTCTGGTTGTGGAATTTCTAGTTGTGGAGTTTGTAGTTGTGGAGTCTGTAGTTGTGGAGTTTCTAGTTGTGGAGTTCCTAGTTATAGAGTCTCAAGTTGTGGAGTTTCTAGTTGCGGAGTTTCTAGTTGCGGAGTTTCTGAATGTGGAGTTTCTAGTTGTGGAATTTGTGGTTGTGGAGTATCTAATTGCGGTGTTTGAAGTTGTGGAGTTTGTAGTTAGAGTTTCTAGTTGTGGAGTTTCTAGTTGTTGAGTTTCTAGTTGCCGAGTTTCTAGTTGCAAAGTCTCAAGTTGTGGAGTTTCTAGTTGTGGAGTTTCTCGTTAAGGAGTTTCTAGTTGCGGAGTTTCTAGTTGCGGAGTTTCTAGCTGTGGAGTTTCTAGTTGCACAGTCTCTAGTTGGCAGTCTCTAGTTGTGGAGTTTCTAGTTGTGGAGTTTCTAGCGGTGGAGTTTCTACTTCCGTAGTTTCTAGTTGCAGAGTTTCTAGTTGCGGAGCCTGTCGTTGCGGAGTCTCAAGTTGTGGAGTGTCTAGTCGTGGAGTTTCTAGTTGCGAAGTTTTCTAGTTGTGGAGTCTCTAGTTGTGGAGTTTCTAGTTGTGGAGTTTCTAGTTGTGGAATTGCTAGTTGCAGAGTTTCTAGTTGCGGAGACTTTCGTAGCGGAGTCTCAAGTTGTAGAGTGTCTAGTCGTGGAATTTCTAGTTGCGGAGTTTTCTAGTTGTGGAGTCTCTAGTTGCGGAGTTTCTAGTTGCAGAGTTTTCTAGTTGTGGAGTCTCTAGTTGTGGAGTTTCTAGTTGCGAAGTGTCTAGTTATGGAGTGTCTAGTTGTAAAGTTTCTAGTCGTGGAGTTTCTAGTTGCGGAGTTTCTAGTTGTGGAGTCACTAGTTGTGGAGTTTCTAGTTGTGGAGTTTCTTGTTGCGGAGTTTTTAGTTGCAGAGTTTCTAGTTGCGGACGTTCTAGCTGTGGAGTTTCTAAAGGCAGAGTTTCTAGTTGCATAGTTTCTGGTTGTAGAGTTTCTAGTTGTGGAGTTTTAGTTGCGGAGTTTCTAGTTGTGAAGATTTTAGTTGTGGAGTTTCTAGTTGTGGAGTTTCTAGTTGTGGAGTTTTTAGTTGCAGAGTTTCTAGTTGTGGAGTCTCTAATTGTTGAGTTTCTGGTTGTGGAGTTTCTAGTTGTGGAGTTTGTAGTTGTAGAGTCTGTAGTTGTGGAGTTTCTAGTTGTGGAGTTCCTAGTTATGGAGTCTCGAGTTGTGGAGTTTCTAGTTGCGGAGTTTCTAATTGTGGAGTTTTTAGTTGTGGAATTTGTAGTTGTGGAATATCTAGTTGCGGTGTTTGAAGTTGTGGAGTTTGTAGTTGGAGTTTCTAGGTGTGGAGTTTCTAGTTGTTGAGTTTCTAGTTGTGGAGTTTCAAGTTGTGTAGTTTCTGGTTGGGGAGTTTCTACTTAAGTTTATAGTTGTGGATTTTCTTGTTGCAGAGTTTCGAGTTGCAGAGTTTCAAGTTGTGGAGTTTCTAGTTGCGGAGTCTCTAGTTGTGGAGTTTCTAGTTCTGGAGACTCTAGTTGTGGAGTTTCTAGTTGTGGAGTTTCTAGCTTTTTAGTTTCAAGTTGGAAGTTTCTAGTTGCGGAGTTTCTAGTTGCGGAATCGGTCGTTGCGGAGTCTCAAGTGGTGGAGTGTCTAGTCGTGGAGATTCTAGTTGCGGAGTTTTCTTTTTGTGGAGTCTCCAGTTGTGTAATTTCTAGTTGTAGAGTTTCTAGTTGCGGAGTTTCTGGTTGCGGAGTGTCTGGTGGTGGAGTTTCTAGTTGCGAAGTTTTCCAGTTGTGGAGTCTCTAGTTGTGGAGTTTCTAGTTGTGGAGTTTCTAGTTGTGGAATTGCTAGTTGCAGAGTTTCTAGTTGCGGACGTTCTAGCTGTGGAGTCTCTAGTGGCAGAGTTTCTAGTTGCATAGTTTCTGGTTGTAGAGTTTATAGTTGTGGAGTTTTAGTTGCAGAGTTTCTAGTTGTGAAGATTTTAGTTGTGGAGTTTCTAGTTGTGGAGTTTCTAGTTGTGGAGTTTTTAGTTGCAGAGTTTCTAGTTGTGGAGTCTCTAATTGTTGAGTTTCTGGTTGTGGAGTTTCTAGTTGTGGAGTTTGTAGTTGTAGAGTCTGTAGTTGTGGAGTTTCTAGTTGTGGAGTTCCTAGTTATGGAGTCTCGAGTTTTGGAGTTTCTAGTTGCGGAGTTTCTAATTGTGGAGTTTCTAGTTGTGGAGTATCTAGTTGCGGTGTTTGAAGTTGTGGAGTTTGTAGTTGGAGTTTCTAGGTGTGGAGTTTCTAGTTGTTGAGTTTCTAGTTATGGAGTTTCAAGTTGTAGAGTTTCTAGTTTTGAAGTTTCTAGTTGTGGATTTTCTAGTTGCGGAGTTTCTAGTTGCGGAGTTTCAAGTTGTGTAGTTTCTAGTTGGGGAGTTTCTACTTAAGTTTATAGTTGTGGATTTTTTTGTTGCAGAGTTTCGAGTTGCCGAGTTTCAAGTTGTGGAGTTTCTAGTTGCGGAGTCTCTAGTTGTGGAGTTTCTAGTTGCGGAGTTTCTAGCTGTGGAGTTTCTAGTTGCGGAGTCTCTAGTTGTGCAGTCTCTAGTTGTGGAGTTTCTAGTAGCGGAGTTTCTAGTTGTGGAGTTTCTAGTTCTGGAGACTCTAGTTGTGGAGTTTCTAGTTGTGGAGTTTCTAGTTGCGGAATCTGTCGTTGCGGAGTCTCAAGTTGTGGAGTGTCTAATCGTGGAGTTTCTAGTTGCGGAGTTTTCTTTTTGTGGAGTCTCCAGTTGTGGAATTTCTAGTTGTAGAGTTTCTAGTTGCGGAGTTTCTGGTTGCAAAGTGTCTGGTGGTGGAGTTTCTAGTTGCGAAGTTTTCCAGTTGTGGAGTCTCTATTTGTGGAGTTTCTAGTTGTGGAGTTTCTAGTTGTGGAATTGCTAGTTGCAGAGTTTCTAGTTGCGGAGACTTTCGTTGCGGAGTCTCAAGTTGTAGAGTGTCTAGTCGTGGAGTTTCGAGTTGCAGAGTTTTCTAGTTGTGGAGTCTCTAGTTGTGGAGTTTCTAGTTGCGAAGTGTCTAGTTATGGAGTTTCTAGTTGTAAAGTTTCTCGTTGAGGAATTTGTAGTTGCAAGTTTCTAGCTGTGGAGTTTCTAGATGCGGAGTTTCAATTTGCAGAGTTTCTACTTGCGGAGCCTGTCATTGCGGAGTCTCAAGTTGTGGATTGTCTAGTCGTGGAGTTTCTAGTTGCGGAGTGTTCTAGTTGTGGAGTCTCTAGTTGTGGAGTTTCTAGTTGTGGAGTTTCTTGTTGCGGAGTTTTCAGTTGCAGAGTTTCTAGTTGCGGACGTTCTAGCTGTGGAGTTTCTAATTGCAGAGTTTCTAGTTGCATATTTTCTAGTTGTAGAGTTTCTAGTTGTGCAGTTTTTAGTGGCGGAGTTTCTAGTTCTGAAGATTCTAGTGTTGAGCTTCTAGTTGTGGAGTTTCTAGTTGTGGAGTTTTTAGTTGCAGAGTTTCTAGTTGTGGAGTCTCTAATTGTTGAGTCTCTGGTTGTGGAATTTCTAGTTGTGGAGTTTGTAGTTGTGGAGTCTGTAGTTGTGGAGTTTCTAGTTGTGGAGTTCCTAGTTATAGAGTCTCAAGTTGTGGAGTTTCTAGTTGCGGAGTTTCTAGTTGCGGAGTTTCTGAATGTGGAGTTTCTAGTTGTGGAATTTGTGGTTGTGGAGTATCTAATTGCGGTGTTTGAAGTTGTGGAGTTTGTAGTTAGAGTTTCTAGTTGTGGAGTTTCTAGTTGTTGAGTTTCTAGTTGCCGAGTTTCTAGTTGCAAAGTCTCAAGTTGTGGAGTTTCTAGTTGTGGAGTTTCTCGTTGTGGAGTTTCTAGTTGCGGAGTTTCTAGTTGCGGAGTTTCTAGCTGTGGAGTTTCTAGTTGCACAGTCTCTAGTTGGCAGTCTCTAGTTGTGGAGTTTCTAGTTGTGGAGTTTCTAGCGGTGGAGTTTCTACTTCCGTAGTTTCTAGTTGCAGAGTTTCTAGTTGCGGAGCCTGTCGTTGCGGAGTCTCAAGTTGTGGAGTGTCTAGTCGTGGAGTTTCTAGTTGCGAAGTTTTCTAGTTGTGGAGTCTCTAGTTGTGGAGTTTCTAGTTGTGGAGTTTCTAGTTGTGGAATTGCTAGTTGCAGAGTTTCTAGTTGCGGAGACTTTCGTAGCGGAGTCTCAAGTTGTAGAGTGTCTAGTCGTGGAATTTCTAGTTGCGGAGTTTTCTAGTTGTGGAGTCTCTAGTTGTGGAGTTTCTAGTTGTGGAGTTTCTTGTTGCGGAGTTTCTAGTTGCAGAGTTTCTAGTTGCGGACGTTCTAGCTGTGGAGTTTCTAATTGCAGAGTTTCTAGTTGCATAGTTTCTAGTTGTAGAGTTTCTAGTTGTGGAGTTTTTAGTTGCGGAGTTTCTAGTTGTGAAGATTCTAGTGTTGAGCTTCTAGTTGTGGAGTTTATAGTTGTGGAGTTTTTAGTTGCAGAGTTTCTAGTTGTGGAGTCTCTAATTGTTGAGTCTCTTGTTGTGGAATTTCTAGTTGTGGAGTTTCTAGTTGTGGAGTTTGTAGTTGTGGAGTCTGTAGTTGTGGAGTTTCTAGTTGTGGAGTTCCTAGTTATAGAGTCTCAAGTTGTGGAGTTTCTAGTTGCGGAGTTTCTAGTTGCAGAGTTTTCTAGTTGTGGAGTCTCTAGTTGTGGAGTTTCTAGTTGCGAAGTGTCTAGTTATGGAGTGTCTAGTTGTAAAGTTTCTAGTCGTGGAGTTTCTAGTTGCGGAGTTTCTAGTTGTGGAGTCACTAGTTGTGGAGTTTCTAGTTGTGGAGTTTCTTGTTGCGGAGTTTTTAGTTGCAGAGTTTCTAGTTGCGGACGTTCTAGCTGTGGAGTTTCCAGTGGCAGAGTTTCTAGTTGCATAGTTTCTGGCTGTAGAGTTTCTAGTTGTGGAGTTTTAGTTGCGGAGTTTCTAGTTGTGAAGATTTTAGTTGTGGAGTTTCTAGTTGTGGAGTTTCTGGTTGTGGAGTTTTTAGTTCCAGAGTTTCTAGTTGTGGAGTCTCTAATTGTTGAGTTTCTGGTTGTGGAGTTTCTAGTTGTGGAGTTTGTAGTTGTAGAGTCTGTAGTTGTGGAGTTTCTAGTTGTGGAGTTCCTAGTTATGGAGTCTCGAGTTGTGGAGTTTCTAGTTGCGGAGTTTCTAATTGTGGAGTTTTTAGTTGTGGAATTTGTAGTTGTGGAGTATCTAGTTGCGGTGTTTGAAGTTGTGGAGTTTGTAGTTGGAGTTTCTAGGTGTGGAGTTTCTAGTTGTTGAGTTTCTAGTTGTGGAGTTTCAAGTTGTGTAGTTTCTGGTTGGGGAGTTTCTACTTAAGTTTATAGTTGTGGATTTTCTTGTTGCAGAGTTTCGAGTTGCAGAGTTTCAAGTTGTGGAGTTTCTAGTTGCGGAGTCTCTAGTTGTGGAGTTTCTAGTTGCGGAGTTTCTAGCTGTGGAGTTTCTAGTTGCGGAGTCTCTAGTTGTGCAGTCTCTAGTTGTGGAGTTTCTAGTTGCGGAGTTTCTAGCTGTGGAGTTTCTAGTTCTGGAGACTCTAGTTGTGGAGTTTCTAGTTGTGGAGTTTCTAGCTTTTTAGTTTCAAGTTGGAAGTTTCTAGTTGCGGAGTTTCTAGTTGCGGAATCGGTCGTTGCGGAGTCTCAAGTGGTGGAGTGTCTAGTCGTGGAGATTCTAGTTGCGGAGTTTTCTTTTTGTGGAGTCTCCAGTTGTGTAATTTCTAGTTGTAGAGTTTCTAGTTGCGGAGTTTCTGGTTGCGGAGTGTCTGGTGGTGGAGTTTCTAGTTGCGAAGTTTTCCAGTTGTGGAGTCTCTAGTTGTGGAGTTTCTAGTTGTGGAGTTTCTAGTTGTGGAATTGCTAGTTGCAGAGTTTCTAGTTGCGGAGACTTTCGTTGCGGAGTCTCAAGTTGTAGAGTGTCTAGTCGTGGAGTTTCTAGTTGTTGAGTTTCTAGTGGCCGAGTTTCTAGTTGCGAAGTCTCAAGTTGTGCAGTCTCTAGTTGTGGAGTTTCTAGTTGTGGAGTTTCAAGTTGTGGAGTTTCTTGTTGTAGAGTTTCTAGTTTTGAAGTTTCTAGTTGTGGATTTTCTAGTTGCGGAGTTTCTAGTAGCGGAGTTTCAAGTTGTGTAGTTTTAGTTGGCGACTTTCTACTTAAGTTTATAGTTGTGGATTTTCTTGTTGCAGAGTTTCGAGTTGCAGAGTTTCAAGTTGTGGAGTTTCTAGTTGCGGAGTCTCTAGTTGTGCAGTCTCTAGTTGTGGAGTTTCTAGTTGCGGAATTTCTAGTTGTGGAGTTTCTAGTTGTGGAGACTCTAGTTGTGGAGTTTCTAGTTGCGGAGTTTCTAGCTTTTGAGTTTCTAGTTGGAAGTTTCTAGTTGCGGAGTTTCTAGTTGCGGAATCTGTCGTTGCGGAGCCTCAAGTTGAGGAGTGTCTAATCGTGGAGTTTCTAGTTGAGGAGTTTTCTTTTTGTGGAGTCACCAGTTGTGGAATTTCTAGTTGTAGAGTTTCTAGTTGAGGAGTTTCTAGTTGCGGAGTGTCTGGTGGTGGAGTTTCTAGTTCTGGAGTTTCTATTTGTGGAGTCTGTAGTTGTGGAATTTGTAGTTGTGGAGTATCTGGTTGTGGTGTTTCAAGTTGTGGAGTTTCTATTTGTGGAGTTTCTAGTTGTGGAGTTTCTAGTTGTTGAGTTTCTAGTTGCCGAGTTTCTAGTTGCAAAGTCTCAAGTTGTGGAGTTTCTAGTTGTGGAGTTTCTAGTTGTGGAGTTTCTAGTTGCGGAGTTTCTAGTTGCGGAGTTTCTAGCTGTGGAGTTTCTAGTTGCACAGTCTCTAGTTGGCAGTCTCTAGTTGTGGAGTTTCTAGTTGTGGAGTTTCTAGCGGTGGAGTTTCTACTTGCGTAGTTTCTAGTTGCAGAGTTTCTAGTTGCGGAGCCTGTCGTTGCGGAGTCTCAAGTTGTGGAGTGTCTAGTCGTGGAGTTTCTAGTTGCGAAGTTTTCTAGTTGTGGAGTCTCTAGTTGTGGAGTTTCTAGTTGTGGAGTTTCTAGTTGTGGAATTGCTAGTTGCAGAGTTTCTAGTTGCGGAGACTTTCGTAGCGGAGTCTCAAGTTGTAGAGTGTCTAGTCGTGGAATTTCTAGTTGCGGAGTTTTCTAGTTGTGGGGGGTCTCTAGTTGTGGAGTTTCTAGTTGTGGAGTTTCTTGTTGCGGAGTTTCTAGTTGCAGAGTTTCTAGTTGCGGACGTTCTAGCTGTGGAGTTTCTAATTGCAGAGTTTCTAGTTGCATAGTTTCTAGTTGTAGAGTTTCTAGTTGTGGAGTTTTTAGTTGCGGAGTTTCTAGTTGTGAAGATTCTAGTGTTGAGCTTCTAGTTGTGGAGTTTATAGTTGTGGAAATTTTAGTTGCAGAGTTTCTAGTTGTGGAGTCTCTAATTGTTGAGTCTCTTGTTGTGGAATTTCCAGTTGTGGAGTTTCTAGTTGTGGAGTTTCTAGTTGCGGAGTTTCTGGTGTTGGAGTTTCTAGTTGTGGAGTTTGTAGTTGTGGAGTCTTTAGTTGTGGAGTTTCTAGTTGTGGAGTTCCTAGTTATAGAGTCTCAAGTTGTGGAGTTTCTAGTTGCGGAGTTTCTAGTTGCAGAGTTTTCTAGTTGTGGAGTCTCTAGTTGTGGAGTTTCTAGTTGCGAAGTGTCTAGTTATGGAGTGTCTAGTTGTAAAGTTTCTAGTCGTGGAGTTTCTAGTTGCGGAGTTTCTAGTTTTGGAGTCACTAGTTGTGGAGTTTCTAGTTGTGGAGTTTCTTGTTGCGGAGTTTTTAGTTGCAGAGTTTCTAGTTGCGGACGTTCTAGCTGTGGAGTTTCTAGTGGCAGAGTTTCTAGTTGCATAGTTTCTGGTTGTAGAGTTTCTAGTTGTGGAGTTTTAGTTGCGGAGTTTCTAGTTGTGAAGATTTTAGTTGTGGAGTTTCTAGTTGTGGAGTTTCTAGTTGTGGAGTTTTTAGTTGCAGAGTTTCTAGTTGTGGAGTCTTTAATTGTTGAGTTTCTGGTTGTGGAGTTTCTAGTTGTGGAGTTTGTAGTTGTAGAGTCTGTAGTTGTGGAGTTTCTAGTTGTGGAGTTCCTAGTTATGGAGTCTCGAGTTGTGGAGTTTCCAGTTGCGGAGTTTCTAATTGTGGAGTTTCTAGTTGTGGAGTATCTAGTTGCGGTGTTTGAAGTTGTGGAGTTTGTAGTTGGAGTTTCTAGGTGTGGAGTTTCTAGTTGTAGAGTTTCTAGTTGTGGAGTTTCAAGTTGTAGAGTTTCTAGTTTTGAAGTTTCTAGTTGTGGTTTTTCTAGTTGCGGAGTTTCTAGTTGCGGAGTTACAAGTTGTGTAGTTTCTAGTTGGGGAGTTTCTACTTAAGTTTATAGTTGTGGATTTTCTTGTTGCAGAGTTTCGAGTTGCAGAGTTTCAAGTTGTGGAGTTTCTAGTTGCGGAGTCTCTATTTGTGGAGTTTCTAGTTGCGGAGTTTCTAGCTGTGGAGTTTCTAGTTGCGGAGTCTCTAGTTGTGCAGTCTCTAGTTGTGGAGTTTCTAGTAGCGGAGTTTCTAGTTGTGGAGTTTCTAGTTCTGGAGACTCTAGTTGTGGAGTTTCTAGTTGTGGAGTTTCTACTTGCGGAATCTGTCGTTGCGGAGTCTAAAGTTGTGGAGTGTCTAATCGTGGAGTTTCTAGTTGCGGAGTTTTCTTTTTGCGGAGTCTCCAGTTGTGGAATTTCTAGTTGTAGAGTTTCTAGCTGCGGAGTTTCTGGTTGCGGAGTGTCTGGTGGTGGAGTTTCTAGTTGCGAAGTTTTCCAGTTGTGGAGTCTCTATTTGTGGAGTTTCTAGTTGTGGAGTTTCTAGTTGTGGAATTGCTAGTTGCAGAGTTTCTAGTTGCGGAGACTTTCGTTGCGGAGTCTCAAGTTGTAGAGTGTCTAGTCGTGGAGTTTCGAGTTGCAGAGTTTTCTTGTTGTAGAGTCTCTAGTTGTGGAGTTTCTAGTTGCGAAGTGTCTAGTTATGGAGTTTCTAGTTGTAAAGTTTCTAGTTGAGGAATTTCTAGTTGCAAGTTTCTAGCTGTGGAGTTTCTAGATGCGGAGTTTCAATTTGCAGAGTTTCTAGTTGCGGAGCCTGTCATTGCGGAGTCTCAAGTTGTGGATTGTCTAGTCGTGGAGTTTCTAGTTGCGGAGTGTTCTAGTTGTGGAGTCTCTAGTTGTGGAGTTTCTAGTTGTGGAGTTTCTTGTTGCGGAGTTTTCAGTTGCAGAGTTTCTAGTTGCGGACGTTCTAGCTGTGGAGTTTCTAATTGCAGAGTTTCTAGTTGCATATTTTCTAGTTGTAGAGTTTCTAGTTGTGCAGTTTTTAGTGGCGGAGTTTCTAGTTGTGAAGATTCTAGTGTTGAGCTTCTAGTTGTGGAGTTTCTAGTTGTGGAGTTTTTAGTTGCAGAGTTTCTAGTTGTGGAGTCTCTAATTGTTGAGTCTCTGGTTGTGGAATTTCTAGTTGTGGAGTTTGTAGTTGTGGAGTCTGTAGTTGTGGAGTTTCTAGCTGTGGATTTCCTAGTTATAGAGTCTCAAGTTGTGGAGTTTCTAGTTACGGAGTTTCTAGTTGCGGAGTTTCTGAATGTGGAGTTTCTAGTTGTGGAATTTGTGGTTGTGGAGTATCTAATTGCGGTGTTTGAAGTTGTGGAGTTTGTAGTTAGAGTTTCTAGTTGTGGAGTTTCTAGTTGTGGAGTTTCAAGTTGTGGAGTTTCTTGCTGTAGAGTTTCTAGTTTTGAAGTTTCTAGTTGTGGATTTTCTAGCGGTGGAGTTTCTACTTCCGTAGTTTCTAGTTGCAGAGTTTCTAGTTGCGGAGCCTGTCGTTGCGGAGTCTCAAGTTGTGGAGTGTCTAGTCGTGGAGTTTCTAGTTGCGAAGTTTTCTAGTTGTGGAGTCTCTAGTTGTGGAGTTTCTAGTTGTGGAGTTTCTAGTTGTGGAATTGCTAGTGGCAGAGTTTCTAGTTGCGGAGACTTTCGTAGCGGAGTCTCAAGTTGTAGAGTGTCTAGTCGTGGAATTTCTAGTTGCGGAGTTTTCTAGTTGTGGAGTCTCTAGTTGTGGAGTTTCTAGTTGTGGAGTTTCTTGTTGCGGAGTTTCTAGTTGCAGAGTTTCTAGTTGCGGACGTTCTAGCTGTGGAGTTTCTAATTGCAGAGTTTCTAGTTGCATAGTTTCTAGTTGTAGAGTTTCTAGTTGTGGAGTTTTTAGTTGCGGAGTTTCTAGTTGTGAAGATTCTAGTGTTGAGCTTCTAGTTGTGGAGTTTATAGTTGTGGAGTTTTTAGTTGCAGAGTTTCTAGTTGTGGAGTCTCTAATTGTTGAGTCTCTTGTGGAATTTCTAGTTGTGGAGTTTCTAGTTGTGGAGTTTCTAGTTGCGGAGTTTCTGGTGTTGGAGTTTCTAGTTGTGGAGTTTGTAGTTGTGGAGTCTGTAGTTGTGGAGTTTCTAGTTGTGGAGTTCCTAGTTATAGAGTCTCAAGTTGTGGAGTTTCTAGTTGCGGAGTTTCTAGTTGCAGAGTTTTCTAGTTGTGGAGTCTCTAGTTGTGGAGTTTCTAGTTGCGAAGTGTCTAGTTATGGAGTGTCTAGTTGTAAAGTTTCTAGTCGTGGAGTTTCTAGTTGCGGAGTTTCTAGTTGTGGAGTTTCTAGTTGTGGAGACTCTTGTTGTGGAGTTTCTAGTTGCGGAGTTTCTAGCTTTTGAGTTTCTAGTTGGAAGTTTCTAGTTGCGGAGTTTCTAGTTGCGGAATCTGTCGTTGCGGAGCCTCAAGTTGAGGAGTGTCTAATCGTGGAGTTTCTAGTTAAGGAGTTTTCTTTTTGTGGAGTCACCAGTTGTGGAATTTCTAGTTGTAGAGTTTCTAGTTGAGGAGTTTCTAGTTGCGGAGTGTCTGGTGGTGGAGTTTCTAGTTCTGGAGTTTCTATTTGTGGAGTCTGTAGTTGTGGAATTTGTAGTTGTGGAGTATCTGGTTGTGGTGTTTCAAGTTGTGGAGTTTCTATTTGTGGAGTTTCTAGTTGTGGAGTTTCTAGTTGTTGAGTTTCCAGTTGCCGAGTTTCTAGTTGCAAAGTCTCAAGTTGTGGAGTTTCTAGTTGTGGAGTTTCTAGTTGTGGAGTTTCTAGTTGCGGAGTTTCTAGTTGCGGAGTTTCTAGCTGTGGAGTTTCTAGTTGCACAGTCTCTAGTTGGCAGTCTCTAGTTGTGGAGTTTCTAGTTGTGGAGTTTCTAGCGGTGGAGTTTCTACTTGCGTAGTTTCTAGTTGCAGAGTTTCTAGTTGCGGAGCCTGTCGTTGCGGAGTCTCAAGTTGTGGAGTGTCTAGTCGTGGAGTTTCTAGTTGCGAAGTTTTCTAGTTGTGGAGTCTCTAGTTGTGGAGTTTCTAGTTGTGGAGTTTCTAGTTGTGGAATTGCTAGTTGCAGAGTTTCTAGTTGCGGAGACTTTCGTAGCGGAGTCTCAAGTTGTAGAGTGTCTAGTCGTGGAATTTCTAGTTGCGGAGTTTTCTAGTTGTGGAGTCTCTAGTTGTGGAGTTTCTAGTTGTGGAGTTTCTTGTTGCGGAGTTTCTAGTTGCAGAGTTTCTAGTTGCGGACGTTCTAGCTGTGGAGTTTCTAATTGCAGAGTTTCTAGTTGCATAGTTTCTAGTTGTAGAGTTTCTAGTTGTGGAGTTTTTAGTTGCGGAGTTTCTAGTTGTGAAGATTCTAGTGTTGAGCTTCTAGTTGTGGAGTTTATAGTTGTGGAGTTTTTAGTTGCAGAGTTTCTAGTTGTGGAGTCTCTAATTGTTGAGTCTCTTGTTGTGGAATTTCCAGTTGTGGAGTTTCTAGTTGTGGAGTTTCTAGTTGCGGAGTTTCTGGTGTTGGAGTTTCTAGTTGTAAAGTTTCTAGTTGAGGAATTTCTAGTTGCAAGTTTCTAGCTGTGGAGTTTCTAGATGCGGAGTTTCAATTTGCAGAGTTTCTAGTTGCGGAGCCTGTCATTGCGGAGTCTCAAGTTGTGGATTGTCTAGTCGTGGAGTTTCTAGTTGCGGAGTGTTCTAGTTGTGGAGTCTCTAGTTGTGGAGTTTCTAGTTGTGGAGTTTCTTGTTGCGGAGTTTTCAGTTGCAGAGTTTCTAGTTGCGGACGTTCTAGCTGTGGAGTTTCTAATTGCAGAGTTTCTAGTTGCATATTTTCTAGTTGTAGAGTTTCTAGTTGTGCAGTTTTTAGTGGCGGAGTTTCTAGTTGTGAAGATTCTAGTGTTGAGCTTCTAGTTGTGGAGTTTCTAGTTGTGGAGTTTTTAGTTGCAGAGTTTCTAGTTGTGGAGTCTCTAATTGTTGAGTCTCTGGTTGTGGAATTTCTAGTTGTGGAGTTTGTAGTTGTGGAGTCTGTAGTTGTGGAGTTTCTAGCTGTGGATTTCCTAGTTATAGAGTCTCAAGTTGTGGAGTTTCTAGTTACGGAGTTTCTAGTTGCGGAGTTTCTGAATGTGGAGTTTCTAGTTGTGGAATTTGTGGTTGTGGAGTATCTAATTGCGGTGTTTGAAGTTGTGGAGTTTGTAGTTAGAGTTTCTAGTTGTGGAGTTTCTAGTTGTGGAGTTTCAAGTTGTGGAGTTTCTTGCTGTAGAGTTTCTAGTTTTGAAGTTTCTAGTTGTGGATTTTCTAGCGGTGGAGTTTCTACTTCCGTAGTTTCTAGTTGCAGAGTTTCTAGTTGCGGAGCCTGTCGTTGCGGAGTCTCAAGTTGTGGAGTGTCTAGTCGTGGAGTTTCTAGTTGCGAAGTTTTCTAGTTGTGGAGTCTCTAGTTGTGGAGTTTCTAGTTGTGGAGTTTCTAGTTGTGGAATTGCTAGTTGCAGAGTTTCTAGTTGCGGAGACTTTCGTAGCGGAGTCTCAAGTTGTAGAGTGTCTAGTCGTGGAATTTCTAGTTGCGGAGTTTTCTAGTTGTGGAGTCTCTAGTTGTGGAGTTTCTAGTTGTGGAGTTTCTTGTTGCGGAGTTTCTAGTTGCAGAGTTTCTAGTTGCGGACGTTCTAGCTGTGGAGTTTCTAATTGCAGAGTTTCTAGTTGCATAGTTTCTAGTTGTAGAGTTTCTAGTTGTGGAGTTTTTAGTTGCGGAGTTTCTAGTTGTGAAGATTCTAGTGTTGAGCTTCTAGTTGTGGAGTTTATAGTTGTGGAGTTTTTAGTTGCAGAGTTTCTAGTTGTGGAGTCTCTAATTGTTGAGTCTCTTGTGGAATTTCTAGTTGTGGAGTTTCTAGTTGTGGAGTTTCTAGTTGCGGAGTTTCTGGTGTTGGAGTTTCTAGTTGTGGAGTTTGTAGTTGTGGAGTCTGTAGTTGTGGAGTTTCTAGTTGTGGAGTTCCTAGTTATAGAGTCTCAAGTTGTGGAGTTTCTAGTTGCGGAGTTTCTAGTTGCAGAGTTTTCTAGTTGTGGAGTCTCTAGTTGTGGAGTTTCTAGTTGCGAAGTGTCTAGTTATGGAGTGTCTAGTTGTAAAGTTTCTAGTCGTGGAGTTTCTAGTTGCGGAGTTTCTAGTTGTGGAGTTTCTAGTTGTGGAGACTCTAGTTGTGGAGTTTCTAGTTGCGGAGTTTCTAGCTTTTGAGTTTCTAGTTGGAAGTTTCTAGTTGCGGAGTTTCTAGTTGCGGAATCTGTCGTTGCGGAGCCTCAAGTTGAGGAGTGTCTAATCGTGGAGTTTCTAGTTAAGGAGTTTTCTTTTTGTGGAGTCACCAGTTGTGGAATTTCTAGTTGTAGAGTTTCTAGTTGAGGAGTTTCTAGTTGCGGAGTGTCTGGTGGTGGAGTTTCTAGTTCTGGAGTTTCTATTTGTGGAGTCTGTAGTTGTGGAATTTGTAGTTGTGGAGTATCTGGTTGTGGTGTTTCAAGTTGTGGAGTTTCTATTTGTGGAGTTTCTAGTTGTGGAGTTTCTAGTTGTTGAGTTTCCAGTTGCCGAGTTTCTAGTTGCAAAGTCTCAAGTTGTGGAGTTTCTAGTTGTGGAGTTTCTAGTTGTGGAGTTTCTAGTTGCGGAGTTTCTAGTTGCGGAGTTTCTAGCTGTGGAGTTTCTAGTTGCACAGTCTCTAGTTGGCAGTCTCTAGTTGTGGAGTTTCTAGTTGTGGAGTTTCTAGCGGTGGAGTTTCTACTTGCGTAGTTTCTAGTTGCAGAGTTTCTAGTTGCGGAGCCTGTCGTTGCGGAGTCTCAAGTTGTGGAGTGTCTAGTCGTGGAGTTTCTAGTTGCGAAGTTTTCTAGTTGTGGAGTCTCTAGTTGTGGAGTTTCTAGTTGTGGAGTTTCTAGTTGTGGAATTGCTAGTTGCAGAGTTTCTAGTTGCGGAGACTTTCGTAGCGGAGTCTCAAGTTGTAGAGTGTCTAGTCGTGGAATTTCTAGTTGCGGAGTTTTCTAGTTGTGGAGTCTCTAGTTGTGGAGTTTCTAGTTGTGGAGTTTCTTGTTGCGGAGTTTCTAGTTGCAGAGTTTCTAGTTGCGGACGTTCTAGCTGTGGAGTTTCTAATTGCAGAGTTTCTAGTTGCATAGTTTCTAGTTGTAGAGTTTCTAGTTGTGGAGTTTTTAGTTGCGGAGTTTCTAGTTGTGAAGATTCTAGTGTTGAGCTTCTAGTTGTGGAGTTTATAGTTGTGGAGTTTTTAGTTGCAGAGTTTCTAGTTGTGGAGTCTCTAATTGTTGAGTCTCTTGTTGTGGAATTTCCAGTTGTGGAGTTTCTAGTTGTGGAGTTTCTAGTTGCGGAGTTTCTGGTGTTGGAGTTTCTAGTTGTAAAGTTTCTAGTTGAGGAATTTCTAGTTGCAAGTTTCTAGCTGTGGAGTTTCTAGATGCGGAGTTTCAATTTGCAGAGTTTCTAGTTGCGGAGCCTGTCATTGCGGAGTCTCAAGTTGTGGATTGTCTAGTCGTGGAGTTTCTAGTTGCGGAGTGTTCTAGTTGTGGAGTCTCTAGTTGTGGAGTTTCTAGTTGTGGAGTTTCTTGTTGCGGAGTTTTCAGTTGCAGAGTTTCTAGTTGCGGACGTTCTAGCTGTGGAGTTTCTAATTGCAGAGTTTCTAGTTGCATATTTTCTAGTTGTAGAGTTTCTAGTTGTGCAGTTTTTAGTGGCGGAGTTTCTAGTTGTGAAGATTCTAGTGTTGAGCTTCTAGTTGTGGAGTTTCTAGTTGTGGAGTTTTTAGTTGCAGAGTTTCTAGTTGTGGAGTCTCTAATTGTTGAGTCTCTGGTTGTGGAATTTCTAGTTGTGGAGTTTGTAGTTGTGGAGTCTGTAGTTGTGGAGTTTCTAGCTGTGGATTTCCTAGTTATAGAGTCTCAAGTTGTGGAGTTTCTAGTTGCGGAGTTTCTGAATTTGGAGTTTCTAGTTGTGGAATTTGTGGTTGTGGAGTATCTAATTGCGGTGTTTGAAGTTGTGGAGTTTGTAGTTAGAGTTTCTAGTTGTGGAGTTTCTAGTTGTGGAGTTTCAAGTTGTGGAGTTTCTTGCTGTAGAGTTTCTAGTTTTGAAGTATCTAGTTGTGGATTTTCTAGTTGCGGAGTTTCTAGTTGCGGAGTTTCAAGTTGTGTAGTTTCTAGTTGGGGAGTTTCTACTTGAGTTTATAGTTGTGGATTTTCTTGTTGCAGAGTTTCGAGTTGCAGAGTTTCAAGTTGTGGAGTTTCTAGTTGCGGAGTCTCTAGTTGTGGAGTTTCTACTTGCGGAGTTTCTAGCTGTGGAGTTTCTAGTTGCGGAGTCTCTAGTTGTGCCGTCTCTAGTTGTGGAGTTTCTAGTTGTGGAGTTTGTAGTTGTGGAGATTCTAGTTGTGGAGGCTCTAGTTGTGGAGTTTCTAGTTGTGAAGTTTTCAGCTTTTTAGTTTCTAGTGGCGGAGTTTCTAGTTGCGGAGTTTGTAGTTGCAAGTTTCTAGCTGTGAAGATTATAGTGGCGAAGTCTCTAGTTGCAGAGTTTCTAGTGGCGGAATCTGTCATTGCGGAGTCTCAAGTTGTGGAGTGTCTAGTCGTAGAGTTTCTAGCGGCGGAGTTTTCTTTTTGTGGAGTCTCCAGTTGTGGAATTTCTAGTTGTAGAGTTTCTAGTGGCGGAGTTTCTAGTTGCGGAGTGTCTGGTGATGGAGTTTCTAGTTATGGAGTTTCTAGTTGTGGAGTCTGTAGTTGTGGAATTTGTAGTTGTGGAATTTCTAGTTGTTGAGTTTCTAGTTGCCAAGTTTCTAGTTGCAAAGTCTAGAGTTGTGGAGTTTCTAGTTGCGGAGATTCTAGTTGCAGAGTTTCTAGTTGCGGACGTTCTAGCTGAGGAGTTTCTAATTGCAGAGTCTCTAGTTGGCAGTCTCTAGTTGTGGAGTTTCTAGTTGCGGAGTTTCTAGTTGTGGAGACTCTAGTTGTGAAGTTTCTAGTTGTGGAGTTTCTAGCTTTGGAGTTTCTAGTTGCGGAGTTTCTAGTTGTGGAGTTTCTAGTTGTGGAGTTTTTAGTTGCGCAGTTTCTAGTTGTGGAGTTTCAAGTTGTGGAATTTAGAGGTGTGGAGTTTTAGTTGTGGAGTTGCATGTTGTCGAGTTTCTAGTTGCAGAGTTTCCAGTAGTGGAGTTTCTAGTTGTGCAGTTTTTAGTTGTGGAGTCTCTGGTTGTTGAGTCTCTGGTTGTGGAATTTCGAGTTGTGGAGTTTCTTGTTGCGGAGTTTCTAGTTGTGGAGAGTCTGGTGGGGGAGTTTCTAGTTGTGGAGTTTCTAGTTGCGGAGTCTCTAGTTGTGGAGTTTCTAGTTGCGGAGTTTCTAGCTGTGGAGTTTCTAGTTGCGGAGTCTCTAGTTGTGCAGTCTCTAGTTGTGGAGTTTCTCGTTGTGGAGTTTCTAGTTGTGGAGTTTTTAGTTGTAAAGACTCTAGTTGTGGAGTTTCTAGTTGTGGAGTTTCTAGCTTTTTAGTTTCTAGTTGCGGAGTTTCTAGTTGCAAGTTTCTAGCTGTGGAGTTTATAGTGGCGGAGTTTCTAGTTGCAGAGTTTCTAGTTGTGGAATCGGTCGTTGCGGAGTCTCAAGTGGTGGAGTGTCTAGTCGTGGAGATTCTAGTTGCGGAGTTTTCTTTTTGTGGAGTCTCCAGTTGTGGAATTTCTAGTTGTAGAGTTTCTAGTTCTTGAGTTTCTAGTTGTGGAGTCTGTAGTTTTGGAGTATCTGGTTGTGGTGTTTCAAGTTGTGGAGTTTCTAGATGTGGAGTTTCTAGTTGCGGAGTTTCTAGCTGTTGAGTTTCTAGTTGCCGAGTTTCTAGTTGCAAAGTCTCAAGTTGTGGAGTTTCTAGTTGTGAAGGTTCTAGTTGTGGAGTTTCTAGTTGCGGAGTTTCTAGCTGTGGAGTTTCTAGTTGCAGAGTCTCTAGTTGGCAGTCTCTAGCTGTGGAGTTTCTAGTTGCGGAGTTTCTAGTTGGGGAGTTTCTAGTTGTGGAGACTCTAGTTGTGGAGTTTCTAGCTGTGGAGTTTCTAGCTTTGGAGTTTCTAGTTGCGGTGTTTACTAGTGTCAGAGTATCTAGTTGCAAGTTTCTAGCTGTGGAGTTTATAGTGGCGGAGTTTCTGGTTGCAGAGTTTCTAGTTGCGGAGTCTGTCGTTGCGGAGTCTCAAGTTGTGGAGTCTCTAGTCGTGGAGTTTGTAGTTGCGGAGTTTTCTAATTGGGGAGTTTTTTGTTGTAGAGTTTCTAGTTTTAAATTTCTAGTTGTGGATTTTCTAATTGCAGAGTTTCTAGTTGCGGAGTTTCTAGTTGTGTAGTTTCTAGTTTGGGAGTTTCTACTTAAGTTTATAGTAGTGGATTTTCTTGTTGCCGAGTTTTGAGTTGCAGAGTTTCAAGTTGTGGAGTATGTCGTTGCAGAGTCTCAAGTTGTGGAATGTCTAGTCGTGGAGTTTCTAGTTTCGGAGTTTTCTAGTTGTGGAAATTCTAGTTGTGGAGTTTCTATTTGCGGAGTTTCTGACTGTGGAGTTTCTAGTTGCAGAGTCTGTAGTTGTGCAGTCTCTAGTTGTGGAGTTTCTAGTTGTGGAGTTTATAGTTGTGGAGACTCTAGTTGTGGAGTTTCCAGTTGCGGAGTTTCTAGTTGCAGAGTTTCTAGTTGCAAGTTTCGAGCTGTGGAGTTTCTAGTTGCGGAGTTTCTAGTTGCAGAGTTTCTAGATGCGGAGCCTGTCGTTGCGGAGTCTCAAGTTGTGGAGTGTCTAGTCGTGGAGTTTCTAGTTGCGGAGTTTTCTACTTGTGGAGTCTCTAGTTGTGGAGTTTCTAGTTGTGGAGTTTCTAGTTGTGCAGTTTCTAGTTGCAGAGTTTCTAGTTGCGGAGTCTTTCGTGTCGGAGTCTCAAGTTGTAGAGTGTCTAGTGGTGGAGTTTCTAGTTGCAGAATTTTCTAGTTGTGGAGTCTCTAGTTGTGGAGTTTCTAGTTGTGGAGTTTCTAGTTGCGAAGTGTCTAGTTATGGAGTTTCTAGTTGTAAAGTTTCTAGTTGTGGAGTTTCTAGTTGCGGAGTTTCTAGCTGTTGAGTTTCTAGTGGCGGAGTCTCTAGATGTGCAGTCTGTAGTTGTGGAGTCTCTTGCTGTGGAGATCCTAGTTGTGGAGCTTCTAGTTGGGAACTTTCTAGCTGTGGAGTTTCTAGTTGGGGAGTTTCTAGTTGCAGAGTTTCTAGTTGCGGACGTTCTAGCTGTGGAGTTTCTAGTTCCAGAGTTTCTAGTTGCGGGCGCTCTAGCTGTGCAGTTTCTAGTTGCAGAGTTTCTAGTGGCGTAGTTTCTAGTTGTGGTGTTTCAAGTTGTGGAGTTTCTAGTTGTGGAGTTTCTAGTTGCGGAGTTTCTAGCTGTTGAGTTTCTAGTTGCCGAGTTTCTAGTTGCAAAGTCTCAAGTTGTAGAGTTTCTAGTTGTGGAGGTTCTAGTTGTGGAGTTTCTAGTTGCGGAGTTTCTAGCTGTGGAGTTTCTAGCTTTGGAGTTTCTAGTTGCAGAGTCTCTAGTTGGCAGTCTCTAGTTGTGGAGTTTCTAGTTGTGGAGTCTCTAGTTGTGGAGTTTCTAGTTGTGGAGTTTCTAGTTGTGGAATTGCTAGTTGCAGAGTTTCTAGTGGCGGAGACTTTCGTAGCGGAGTCTCAAGTTGTAGAGTGTCTAGTCGTGGAATTTCGAGTTGCAGAGTTTTCTAGTTGAGTCTCTAGTTGTGGAGTTTCTAGTTGCGAAGTGTCTAGTTATGGAGTTTCTAGTTGTAAAGTTTCTAGTTGTGGAGTTTCTAGTTGCAAGTTTCTAGCTGTGGAGTTTCTAGATGCGGAGTTTCTATTTGCAGAGTTTCTAGTTGCGGAGCCTGTCGTTGCAGAGTCTCAAGTTGCGGATTGTCTAGTCGTGGAGTTTCTAGTTGTGGAGTCTCTAGTTGTGGAGTTTCTAGTTGTGGAGTTTCTTGTTGCGGAGTTTCTAGTTCCAGAGTTTCTAGTTGCGGAAGTTCTAGCTGTGGAGTTTCTAGTTGTGGAGTTTCTTGTTGCGGAGTTTCTAGTTGCAGAGTTTCTAGTTGCGGAAGTTCTAGCTGTGGAGTTTCTAATTGCAGAGTTTCTTGTTGCATAGTTTCTAGTTGTAGAGTTTCTACTTGTGGAGTTTTTAGTTGCGGAGTTTCTAGTTGTGAAGATTCTAGTGTTGAGCTTCTAGTTGTGGAGTTTATAGTTGTGGAGTTTTTAGTTGCAGAGTTTCTAGTTGTGGAGTCTCTAATTGTTGAGTCTCTTGTTGTGGAATTTTTATTTGTGAAGTTTCTAGTTGTGGAGTTTCTAGTTGCGGATTTTCTAGTTGCGGAGTTTCTGGTGTTGGAGTTTCTAGTTGTGGAGTTTGTAGTTTTGGAGTCTGTAGTTGTGGAGTTTCTAGTTGTGGAGTTCCTAGTTATAGAGTCTCAAGTTGTGTAGTTTCTAGTTGCGGAGTTTCTAGTTGCAGATTTTTCTAGTTGTGGAGTCTTTAGTTGTGGAGTTTCTAGTTGCGAAGTGTCTAGTTATGGACTGTCTGGTTGTAAAGTTTCTGGTCGTGGAGTTTCTAGTTGCGGAGTTTTCTAGTTGTGGAGTCACTAGCTGGGGAGTTTCTAGTTGTGGAGTTTCTTGTCGCGGAGTTTTTAGTTGCAGATTTTCTAGTTGCGGACGTTCTAGTTGTGGAGTTTCGAGTGGCAGAGTTTCTAGTTGCATAGTTTCTAGTTGTAGAGTTTCTAGTTGTGAAGATTCTAGTTGTGGAGTTTCTAGTTGTGGAGTTTCTAGTTGTGGAGTTTTTAGTTGCAGAGTTTCTAGTTGTGGAGTCTCTAATTGTTGAGTTTCTGGTTGTGGAGTTTCTAGTTGTGGAGTTTGTAGTTGTAGAGTCTGTAGTTGTGGAGTTTCTAGTTGTGGAGTTCCTAGTTATGGAGTCTCGAGTTGTGGAGTTTCTAGTTGCGAAGTTTCTAATAGTGGAGTTTCTAGTTGTGGAATTTGTAGTTGTGGAGTATCTAGTTGCGGTGTTTGAAGTTGTGGAGTTTGTAGTTGGAGTTTCTAGGTGTGGAGTTTCTAGTTGTTGAGTTTCTAGTTGTGGAGTTTCAAGTTGTAGAGTTTCTAGTTTTGAAGTTTCTAGTTGTGGATTTTCTAGTTGCGGATTTTCTAGTTGCGGAGTTTCAAGTTGTGTAGTTTCTAGTTGGGGAGTTTTTACTTAAGTTTATAGTTGTGGATTTTCTTGTTGCAGAGTTTCGAGTTGCAGAGTTTCAAGTTGTGGAGTTTCTAGTTGCGCAGTCTCTAGTTGTGGAGTTTCTAGTTGCGGAGTTTCTAGCTGTGGAGTTTCTAGTTGCGGAGCCTCTAGTTGTGCAGTCTCTAGTTGTGGAGTTTCTAGTTGCGGAGTTTCTAGTTGTGGAGTTTCTAGTTCTGGAGACTCTAATTGTGGAGTTTCTAGTTGTGGAGTTTCTAGCTTTTTAGTTTCAAGTTGGAAGTTTCAAGTTGCGGAGTTTCTAGTTGCGGAATCTGTCGTTGCGGAGTCTCAAGTTGTGGAGTGTCTAATCGTGGAGTTTCTAGTTGCGGAGTTTTCTTTTTGTGGAGTCTCCAGTTGTGGAATTTCTTGTTGTAGAGTTTCTAGTTGCGGAGTTTCTAGTTGCGGAGTGTCTGGTGGTGGAGTTTCTAGTTGCGAAGTTTTCCAGTTGTGGAGTCTCTAGTTGTGGAGTTTCTAGTTGTGGAGTTTCTAGTTGTGGAATTGCTAGTTGTATGCGTGTGCGCATTCAAAAACGAGTATGTGCGTGCCTATTCCAAAACGAGTATGCGCGTGCGCAATCAAATACGAGTATACGTGTGCGTATTCAAAAACGAGTATGCGCGTGCCTATTCCAAAACGAGTATACGCGTGTGCATTCAAAAACAAGTATGCGCGTGCGCATTCAAAAACGAGTACGCGCATGCCTATTCAAAAACGAGTATCCGCGTGCGCCTTCCCAAACGAGTATGCGCGTGCCCATTTCGAAACTAGTATGCGCGTGTGCATTCAAAAAACGAGTATGCGCGTGTGCATTCAAAAACGAGTATGCGCGTGCCTATTCGAAAACGAGTATGCGCGTGTGCATTCAAAAACGAGTATACGCGTGCGCATTCAAAACGAGTGTACGCGTGCGCATTCAAAAACGAGTACGCGCGTGCCTACTCAAAAATGAGCATGCGCGTGCGCCTTCCGAAACAAGTATACACGTGCGCAGTCAAAAACGAGTATGCGCGTGGCTATTTCGAAACGAGTATGCGCGTGTGCATTCAAAACGAGTATACCCGTGCGCATTCATAACAAAGTACGCGTGTGCATGTTCAAAAACGCGTATGCGCGTTCGCTTTCAAAAACGAGCACGCACGTGCCTATTCCAAAATGAATATGCGCGTGCGCATTCCGAAACGAGTATGCGCGTGTGCATTCAAAAACGCGTATGCGCGTTCGCATTCAAAAACGAGTACGCACGTGCCTATTCCAAAACGAGTATGCGCGTGCGCATTCCGAAACGAGTATGCGCGTGCGTATTCTGAAACGAGTATGCGCGTGTGCATTCAAAAACGAGTATGCGTGTACGCATTCAAAAACGAGTATGCGCGTGCCTATACGAAAACGAGTATGCGCGTGCGCATTCCGAAACGAGTATACGCGTGCGCATTCAAAAACGAGTTCGCGCGTGCCCATTCAAAAACAAGTATGCGCGTGTGCATTCAAAACGAGTGTACGCGTGCGCATTAAAAACGAGTATGCACGTGCCTATTCGAAAACGAGTATGCGCGTGCGCATTCCGAAACGAGTACGCGCGTGCCTATTCAAAAACGAGTATGCGCGTGTGCATTCAAAACGAGTATACGCGTGCGCATTCAAAAACGAGTACGCGTGTGCATGTTCAAAAACGCGTATCCGCGTGCGCATTCAAAAACGAGTACGCGCGTGCCTATTCAAAAACGAGTAGTCGCGTGCGTATTCCGAAGCGAGTATGCGCGTGTGCATTCAAAAACGAGTATGCGTGTGCGCATTCAAAAACGAGTATGCGCGTGCCTATTCGAAAACCAGTATGCGCGTGCGCATTCCGAAACGAGTATATGCGTGCGCATTCAAAAACGAGTACGCGCATGCCTATTCAAAAACGAGTATGCGCGTGTGCATTCAAAACGAGTATACGCGTGTGCATTCAAAAACGAGTACGCGCATGCCTATTCAAAAACGAGTATGCGCGTGTGCATTCAAAACGAGTATACGCGTGTGCATTCAAAAACGAGTACGCGTGTGCATGTTCAAAAAGGCGTATGCGCGTTCGCGTTCAAAAACGAGTACGCGCGTGCCTATTCAAAAACGAGTATGCGCGTGCGCCTTCCAAAACGAGTATGCGCGTGCATATTCCGAAACGAGTATGCGCGTGTGCATTCAAAAACGAGTATGCGTGTGCGCATTCAAAAACGAGTAGCGCGTGCCTATTCGAAAACTAGTATGCGCGTGCGCATTCAAAACGAGTATACGCGTGCGCATTAAAAAACGAGTACGCGCGTGCATGTTCAAAAACGCGTATGCGCGTGCGCATTCAAAAACGAGTATGCGCGTGGCTATTTCGAAACGAGTATGCGCGTGTGCATTCAAAAACGAGTATGCGCGTGTGCATTCAAAAACAAGTATGCGCGTGCCTATTCGAAAACGAGTATACACGTGCGCAGTCAAAAACGAGTACGCGCGTGCCTATTCCAAAACAAGTACGCGTGTGTGCATTCAAAACGAGCACGCGCGTGCCTATTCAAAAACGAGTATGTGCGTGCGCATTCAAAAACGAGTACGCACGTGCCTATTCCAAAAGGAGTATGTGCGTGCGAATTCAAAAACGAGTACGCGCGTGCACATTCAAAAACGAGTATGCGCTTCGCATTCCAAAACGAGCATGCGCGTGCGCATTCCAAAGCGAGTATGCGCGTGCGTATTCCGAAACGAGTATGCGCGTGTGCATTCAAAAACGAGTATGGGCGTGTGCATTCAAAACCGAGTATGCACGTGCCTATTCCAAAACGAGTATGCGCGTGTGCATTCAAAAACAAGTATGCGCGTGCGCATTCAAAAACGAGTACCCGCATGCATATTCAAAAACGAGTATGCGCGTGCGCCTTCCCAAACGAGTATGCGCGTGGCTATTTCGAAACGAGTATGCGTGTGTGCATTCAAAAACGAGTATGCGCGTGTGCATTCAAAAACGAGTATGCGCGTGCCTATTCGAAAACGAGTATACACGTGCGCATTCAAAAACGAGTACGCGTGTGCCTGTTCAAAAACGCGTATGCGCGTGCGCAGTCAAAAACGAGTATGCGCGTGCCTATTCCAAAACGAGTACGCGTGTGTGCATTCAAAAACGAGTACGCGCGTGCCTATTCAAAAACGAGTATGCGCGTGCGAATTCAAAAACGCGTACGCGCGTGCGCATTCAAAAACGAGTATGCGCTTCGCATTCAAAAAAGAGCATGCGCGTGCGCATTCCAAAACGAGTATGCGCGTGCGCATTCCAAAACGAGTATGCGCGAGTGCATTCAAAAACGAGTATGGGCGTGTGCATTCAAAACCTAGTATGCGCGCGCGCATTCAAAACGAGTATACGCAGGCGCATTCAAAAACGAGTACGCGTGTGCCTGTTCAAAAATGCGTATGCGCGTGTGCATTCAAAAACGAGTATGCACGTGCCTATTTCAAAACGAGTATGCGCGTGCGCATTCAAAACGAGTACGCGTGTGCCTGTTCAAAAACGCGTATGCGCGTGCGCATTCAAAAACGAGTATGCACGTGCCTATTTCAAAACGAGTATGTGCGTGTGCATTCAAATACGAGTATGCGTGTGCATTCAAAAACGAGTATGCGTGTGCCTATTCGAAAACGAGTATGCGCGTGCCTATTCGAAAACGAGTATGCGCGTGCCTATTCGAAAACTAGTATGCGCGTGCGCATTCAAAACGAGTACGCGCGTGCGCATTAAAAAACGAGTACGCGTGTGCATGTTCAAAAACGCGTATGCGCGTGCGCATTCAAAAACGAGTACGCGCGTGCCTATTCCGAAAGGAGTATGCGCGTGCGAATTCAAAAACGAGTACGCGCGTGCGCATTCAAAAACGAGTACGCGCTTCGCATTCCAAAACGAGCATGCGCGTGCGCATTCCAAAACGAGTATGCGCGTGCGTATTCCGAAACGAGTATGCGCGTGTGCATTTAAAACCGAGTATGCGCGTGCGCATTCAAACGCTTATACGCTGGCGCATTCAAAAACGAGTACGCGTGTGCCTGTTCAAAAACGCGTATGCGCGTGTGCATTAAAAAACGAGTATGCACGTGCCCATTTCAAAACGAGTATGCGCGTGTGCATTCAAATACGAGTATGCGTGTGCGCATTCAAAAACGAGTATGTGCGTGCCTATTCCAAAACGAGTATGCGCGTGTGCGTTCAAAAACGAGTATGCACGTGCGCATTCAAAAACGAGTACGCGCGTGCGTATTCAAAAACGAGTACGCGCGTGTGCATTCAAAAGAAAGTATGCACGTGTCTATTGCAAAACGAGTATGCCCGTGCGCAATCAAATACGAGTATGCGTGTGCGTATTCAAAAACGAGTATGCGCGTGCGTATTCCGAAGCGAGTATGCGCGTGTGCATTCAAAAACGAGTATGCGTGTGCGCATTCAAAAACGAGTATGCGCGTGCCTATTCGAAAACCAGTATGCGCGTGCGCATTCCGAAACGAGTATATGCGTGCGCATTCAAAAACGAGTACGCGCATGCCTATTCAAAAACGAGTATGCGCGTGTGCATTCAAAACGAGTATACGCGTGTGCATTCAAAAACGAGTACGCGCATGCCTATTCAAAAACGAGTATGCGCGTGTGCATTCAAAACGAGTATACGCGTGTGCATTCAAAAACGAGTACGCGTGTGCATGTTCAAAAAGGCGTATGCGCGTTCGCGTTCAAAAACGAGTACGCGCGTGCCTATTCAAAAACGAGTATGCGCGTGCGCCTTCCAAAACGAGTATGCGCGTGCATATTCCGAAACGAGTATGCGCGTGTGCATTCAAAAACGAGTATGCGTGTGCGCATTCAAAAACGAGTAGCGCGTGCCTATTCGAAAACTAGTATGCGCGTGCGCATTCAAAACGAGTATACGCGTGCGCATTAAAAAACGAGTACGCGCGTGCATGTTCAAAAACGCGTATGCGCGTGCGCATTCAAAAACGAGTATGCGCGTGGCTATTTCGAAACGAGTATGCGCGTGTGCATTCAAAAACGAGTATGCGCGTGTGCATTCAAAAACAAGTATGCGCGTGCCTATTCGAAAACGAGTATACACGTGCGCAGTCAAAAACGAGTACGCGCGTGCCTATTCCAAAACAAGTACGCGTGTGTGCATTCAAAACGAGCACGCGCGTGCCTATTCAAAAACGAGTATGTGCGTGCGCATTCAAAAACGAGTACGCACGTGCCTATTCCAAAAGGAGTATGTGCGTGCGAATTCAAAAACGAGTACGCGCGTGCACATTCAAAAACGAGTATGCGCTTCGCATTCCAAAACGAGCATGCGCGTGCGCATTCCAAAGCGAGTATGCGCGTGCGTATTCCGAAACGAGTATGCGCGTGTGCATTCAAAAACGAGTATGGGCGTGTGCATTCAAAACCGAGTATGCACGTGCCTATTCCAAAACGAGTATGCGCGTGTGCATTCAAAAACAAGTATGCGCGTGCGCATTCAAAAACGAGTACGCGCATGCATATTCAAAAACGAGTATGCGCGTGCGCCTTCCCAAACGAGTATGCGCGTGGCTATTTCGAAACGAGTATGCGTGTGTGCATTCAAAAACGAGTATGCGCGTGTGCATTCAAAAACGAGTATGCGCGTGCCTATTCGAAAACGAGTATACACGTGCGCATTCAAAAACGAGTACGCGTGTGCCTGTTCAAAAACGCGTATGCGCGTGCGCAGTCAAAAACGAGTATGCGCGTGCCTATTCCAAAACGAGTACGCGTGTGTGCATTCAAAAACGAGTACGCGCGTGCCTATTCAAAAACGAGTATGCGCGTGCGAATTCAAAAACGCGTACGCGCGTGCGCATTCAAAAACGAGTATGCGCTTCGCATTCAAAAAAGAGCATGCGCGTGCGCATTCCAAAACGAGTATGCGCGTGCGCATTCCAAAACGAGTATGCGCGAGTGCATTCAAAAACGAGTATGGGCGTGTGCATTCAAAACCTAGTATGCGCGCGCGCAATCAAAACGAGTATACGCAGGCGCATTCAAAAACGAGTACGCGTGTGCCTGTTCAAAAATGCGTATGCGCGTGTGCATTCAAAAACGAGTATGCACGTGCCTATTTCAAAACGAGTATGCGCGTGCGCATTCAAAACGAGTACGCGTGTGCCTGTTCAAAAACGCGTATGCGCGTGCGCATTCAAAAACGAGTATGCACGTGCCTATTTCAAAACGAGTATGTGCGTGTGCATTCAAATACGAGTATGCGTGTGCATTCAAAAACGAGTATGCGTGTGCCTATTCGAAAACGAGTATGCGCGTGCCTATTCGAAAACGAGTATGCGCGTGCCTATTCGAAAACTAGTATGCGCGTGCGCATTCAAAACGAGTACGCGCGTGCGCATTAAAAAACGAGTACGCGTGTGCATGTTCAAAAACGCGTATGCGCGTGCGCATTCAAAAACGAGTACGCGCGTGCCTATTCCGAAAGGAGTATGCGCGTGCGAATTCAAAAACGAGTACGCGCGTGCGCATTCAAAAACGAGTACGCGCTTCGCATTCCAAAACGAGCATGCGCGTGCGCATTCCAAAACGAGTATGCGCGTGCGTATTCCGAAACGAGTATGCGCGTGTGCATTTAAAACCGAGTATGCGCGTGCGCATTCAAACGCTTATACGCTGGCGCATTCAAAAACGAGTACGCGTGTGCCTGTTCAAAAACGCGTATGCGCGTGTGCATTAAAAAACGAGTATGCACGTGCCCATTTCAAAACGAGTATGCGCGTGTGCATTCAAATACGAGTATGCGTGTGCGCATTCAAAAACGAGTATGCACGTGCCTATTTCAAAACGAGTACGTGCGTGTGCATTCAAATACGAGTATGCGTGTGCGCATTCAAAAACGAGTATGTGCGTGCCTATTCCAAAACGAGTATGCGCGTGTGCGTTCAAAAACGAGTATGCACGTGCGCATTCAAAAACGAGTACGCGCGTGCGTATTCAAAAACGAGTACGCGCGTGTGCATTCAAAAGAAAGTATGCACGTGTCTATTGCAAAACGAGTATGCCCGTGCGCAATCAAATACGAGTATGCGTGTGCGTATTCAAAAACGAGTATGCGCGTGCCTATTCCAAAACGAGTATGCGCGTGTGCATTCAAAAACAAGTATGCGCATGCCTATTCAAAAACGAGTATGGGCGTGCGCCTTCCCAAACGAGTATGCGCGTGCCCATTTCGAAACGAGTATGCGCGTGTGCATTCCAAAACGAGTACGCGCGTGTGCAATCAAAAACGAGTACGCGTGTGCATGTTCAAAAACGCGTATGCGCGTTCGCATTCAAAAACGAGTACGCACGTGCCTATTCCAAAACGAGTATGCGTGTGCGCATTCAAAAACGAGTATGCACGTGCCTATTTCAAAAGGAGTACGCGCGTGTGCATTCAAATACGAGTATGCGTGTGCGCATTCAAAAACGAGTATGTGCGTGCCTATTCCAAAACGAGTATGCGCGTGTGCGTTCAAAAACGAGTATGCGCGTGCACATTCAAAAACGAGTACGCGCGTGCCCATTTAAAAATGAGTATGCGCGTGTGCATTCAAAACGAGTATACGCGTGTGCATTCAAAAACGAGAACGCATGTGCGTGTTCAAAAACGCGTATGCGCGTTTGCGTTCAAAAACGAGTACGCGCGTGCCTATTCAAAAACGAGTATGCGAGTGCGCCTTCCAAAACGAGTATGCGCGTGCGTATTCCGAAACGAGTATGCGCGTGTGCATTCAAAAATGAGTTGCGTGTGCGCTTTCAAAAACGAGTATGCGCGTGCCTATTTGAAAACTAGTATGCGCGTGCGCATTCAAAACGAGTATACGCGTGCGCATTAAAAAACGAGTACGCGTGTGCATGTTCAAAAACGCGTATGCGCGTGCGCATTCAAAAACGAGTACGCGCGTGCCTATTCCGAAAGGAGTATGCGCGTGCGAATCAAAAAACGAGTACGCGCGTGCGCATTCAAAAACGAGTATGCGCTTCGCATTCCAAAACGAGCATGCGCGTGCGCATTCCAAAATGAGTATGCGCATGTGCATTCCAAAACGAGTATGCGCGTGCGTATTCCGAATCGAGTATGCGCGTGTGCATTCAAAAACGAGTATGCGCGTGCGCATTCAAAAACGAGCACGCGCATGCCTATTCAAAAACAAGTATGCGCGTGCGCCTTCCCAAACGAGTATGCGCGTGCCTATTTCGAAACGAGTATGCGCGTGTGCATTCTAAAACGAGTATGCGCGTGTGCATTCAAAAACGAGTATGCGCGTGCCTATTCCAAAACGAGTACGCGTGTATGCATTCAAAAACGAGTACGCGCGTGCCTATTCAAAAACGAGTATGTGCGTGCGCATTCAAAAACGAGTATGCGTGTGTGCCTTCCCAAACGGGTATACGCGTGCGCATTCAAAACGAGTGTACGCGAGCGCATTCAAAAACGAGTACGCGCGTGCCTATTCAAAAATGAGCATGCGGGTGCGCATTCCGAAACGAGTATACACGTGCGCAGTCAAAAACGAGTATGCGCGTGCCTATTCAAAAACGAGTATGCGCGTGTGCATTCAAAACGAGTGTACGCGTGCCTATTCAAAAACGAGCATGCGCGTGTGCATTCCGAAACGAGTATACACGTGCGCAGTCAAAAACGAGTATGCGCGTGCCTATTCAAAAACGAGTACGCGCGTGTGCAATCAAAAACGAGTACGCGTGTGCATGTTCAAAAACGCGTATGCGCGTTCGCATTCAAAAACGAGTACGCTCGTGCCTATTCAAAAAAGAGTATGCGCGTGAGAATTCAAAAACGAGTACGCGCGTGCGCATTCAACAACGAGAATGCGCTTCGCATTCAAAAAAGAGCATGCGCGTGCGCATTCCAAAACGAGTATGCGCGTGCGCATTCCAAAACGAGTATGCGCGAGTGCATTCAAAAAACGAGTATGGGCGTGTGCATTCAAAACCTAGTATGCGCGTGCGCATTCAAAACGAGTGTACGCGTGCGCATTCAAAAACGAGTACGCGTGTGCCTGTTCAAAAACGCGTATGCGCGTGCGCATTCAAAAACGAGTATGCACGTGCCTATTGCAAAACGAGTATGCGCGTGCGCAATCAAAAACGAGTACGCGTGTGCCTGTTCAAAAACGCGTATGCGCGTGCGCATTCAAAAACGAGTATGCACGTGCCTATTTCAAAACGAGTATGTGCGCGTGCATTCAAATACGAGTATGCGTGTGCATTCAAAAACGAGTATGCGTGTGCCTATTCGAAAACGAGTATGCGCGTGCCTATTCGAAAACGAGTATGCGCTTACCTATTCGAAAACTAGTATGCGCGTGCGCATTCAAAACGAGTACGCGCGTGCGCATTAAAAAACGAGTACGCGTGTGCATGTTCAAAAACGCGTATGCGCGTGCGCAATCAAAAACGAGTACGCGCGTGCCTATTCCGAAAGGAGTATGCGCGTGCGAATTCAAAAACGAGTACGCGCGTGCGCATTCAAAAACGAGTATGCGCTTCGCATTCCAAAACGAGCATGCGCGTGCGCATTCCAAAACGAGTATGGGCGTGTGCATTCAAAACCGAGTATGCGCGTGCGCATTCAAACGCTTATACGCGTGCGCATTCAAAAACGAGTACGCGTGTGCCTGTTCAAAAACGCGTATGCGCGTGTGCATTAAAAAACGAGTATGCACGTGCCCATTTCAAAACGAGTATGCGCGTGTGCATTCAAATACGAGTATGCGTGTGCGCATTCAAAAACGAGTATGCACGTGCCTATTTCAAAACGAGTACGTGCGTGTGCATTCAAATACGAGTATGCGTGTGCGCATTCAAAAACGAGTATGTGCGTGCCTATTCCAAAACGAGTATGCGCGTGTGCATTCAAAAAAAGCATGCACGTGTCTATTGCAAAACCAGTATGCCCGTGCGCAATCAAATACGAGTATGCGTGTGCGTATTCAAAAACGAGTATGCGCGTGCCTATTCCAAAACGAGTATGCGCGTGTGCATTCAAAAACAAGTATGCGCATGCCTATTCAAAAACGAGTATGGGCGTGCGCCTTTCCAAACGAGTATGCGCGTGCCCATTTCGAAACGAGTATGCGCGTGTGCATTCAAAAACGAGTATGCGCGTGTGCATTCAAAAACGAGTATGCGCGTGCCTATTCGAAAACGAGTATGCGCGTGTGCATTCAAAAACGAGTATACGCGTGCGCATTCAAAACGAGTGTACGCGTGCGCATTCAAAAACGAGTACGCGCGTGCCTATTCAAAAACGAACATGCACGTGCGCATTCCGAAACGAGTATACACGTGCGCAGTCAAAAACGAGTACGCGCGTGCCTATTCAAAAACGAGCATGCGCGTGCGCATTCCGAAACGAGTATACACGTGCGCAGTCAAAAACGAGTATGCGCGTGCCTATTCAAAAACGAGTATGCGCGTGTGCATTCAAAACGAGTATACCCGTGCGCATTCATAACAAAGTACGCGTGTGCATGTTCAAAAACGCGTATGCGCGTTCGATTTCAAAAACGAGACCGCACGTGCCTATTCCAAAACGAGTACGCGCGTGTGCAATCAAAAACGAGTACGCGTGTGCATGTTCAAAAACGCGTATGCGCGTTCGCATTCAAAAACGAGTACGCACGTGCCTATTCCAAAACGAGTATGCGTGTGCGCATTCAAAAACGAGTATGCACGTGCCTATTTCAAAAGGAGTACGCGCGTGTGCATTCAAATACGAGTATGCGTGTGCGCATTCAAAAACGAGTATGTGCGTGCCTATTCCAAAACGAGTATGCGCGTGTGCGTTCAAAAACGAGTATGCGCGTGCACATTCAAAAACGAGTACGCGCGTGCCCATTCAAAAACGAGTATGCGCGTGTGCATTCAAAACGAGTATACGCGTGCGCATTCAAAAACGAGTACGCATGTGCGTGTTCAAAAACGCGTATGCGCGTTTGCGTTCAAAAATGAGTACGCGCGTGCCTATTCAAAAAAGAGTATGCGCGTGCGAATTCAAAAACGAGTACGCGCGTGCGCATTAAACAACGAGTATGCGCTTCGCATTCAAAAAAGAGCATGCGCGTGCGCATTCCAAAACGGGTATGCGCGTGCGCATTCCAAAACGAGTATGCGCGAGTGCATTAAAAAACGCGTATGCGCGTGCGCATTCAAAAACGAGTATGCACGTGCCTGTTTCAAAACGAGTATGCGCGTGCGCATTCAAAAACGAGTACGCGTGTGCCTGTTCAAAAACGCGTATGCGCGTGCGCATTCAAAAACGAGTATGCACGTGCCTATTTCAAAACGAGTATGCGCGCGTGCATTCAAATACGAGTATGCGTGTGCATTCAAAAACGAGTATGCGTGTGCGTGTGCGCATTCAAAAACGAGTATGCGCGTGCCTATTCGAAAACTAGTATGCGCGTGCGCATTCAAAACGATTACGCGCGTGCGCATTAAAAAACGAGTACGCGTGTGCATGTTCAAAAACGCGTATGCGCATACGCATTCAAAAACGAGTACGCGCGTGCCTATTCCGAAAGGAGTATGCGCGTGCGAATTCAAAAACGAGTACGCGTGTGCGCATTCAAAAACGAGTATGCGCTTCGCATTCCAAAACGAGCATGCGCGTGCGCATTTCAAAACGAGTATGCGCGTGCGTATTCCGAAACGAGTATGCGCGTGTGCATTCAAAAACGAGTATGGGCGTGTGCATTCAAAACCGAGTATGCGCGTGCGCATTCAAACGCTTATACGCGTGCGCATTCAAAAACGAGTACGCGTGTGCCTGTTCAAAAACGCGTATGCGCGTGCGCATTAAAAAACGAGTATGCACGTGCCCATTTCAAAACGAGTATGCGCGTGTGCATTCAAATACGAGTATGCGTGTGCGCATTCAAAAACGAGTATGCACGTGCCTATTTCAAAACGAGTACGCGCGTGTGCATTCAAATACGAGTATGCGTGTGCGCATTCAAAAACGAGTGTGTGCGTGCCTATTCCAAAACGAGTATGCGCGTGTGCATTCAAAAACGAGTATGCGCGTGCGCATTCAAAAACGAGTACGCGCATGCCTATTCAAAAACGAGTATCCGCGTGCGCCTTCCCAAACGAGTATGCACGTGTCTATTGCAAAACGAGTATGCGTGTGCGTATTCAAAAACGAGTATGCGCGTGCCTATTCCAAAACGAGTATGCGCGTGTGCATTCAAAAACAAGTGTGCGCGTGCGCATTCAAAAACGAGTACGCGCATGCCTATTCAAAAACGAGTATGCGCGTGCGCCTTCCCAAACGAGTATGCGCGTGCCCATTTCGAAACGAGTATGCGCGTGTGCATTCAAAAACGAGTATGCGCGTGTGCATTCAAAAACGAGTATGCGCGTGCCTATTCGAAAACGAGTATGCGCGTGTGCATTCAAAAACGAGTATACGCGTGCGCATTCAAAACGAGTGTACGCGTGCGCATTCAAAAACGAGTACGCGCGTGCCTATTCAAAAACGAACATGCGCGTGCGCATTCCGAAACGAGTATACACGTGCGCAGTCAAAAACGAGTACGCGCGTGCCTATTCAAAAACGAGCATGCGCGTGCGCATTCCGAAACGAGTATACACGTGCGCAGTCAAAAACAAGTATTCGCGTGCCTATTCAAAAACGAGTATGCGCGTGTGCATTCAAAACGAGTATACCCGTGCGCATTCATAACAAAGTACGCGTGTGCATGTTCAAAAACGCGTATGCGCGTTCGCTTTCAAAAACGAGCACGCACGTGCCTATTCCAAAACGAGTACGCGCGTGTGCAATCAAAAACGAGTACGCGTGTGCATGTTCAAAAACGCGCATACGCGTTCGCATTCAAAAACGAGTACGCCCGTGCCTATTCCAAAACGAGTATGCGCGTGCGCATTCCGAAACGAGTATGCGCGTGCGTATTCCGAAACGAGTATGCGCGTGTGCATTCAAAAACGAGTATGCGTGTGCCTATTCGAAAACGAGTATGCGCGTGCGCATTCCGAAACGAGTATACGCGTGCGCATTAAAACGAGTACGCGCGTGCCCATTCAAAAACGAGTATGCGCGTGTGCATTCAAAACGAGTATACGCGTGCGCATTCAAAAACGAGTACGCATGTGCGTGTTCAAAAACGCGTATGCGCGTTCGCGTTCAAAAACGAGTACGCGCGTGCCTATTCAAAAACGAGTAGTCACGTGCGTATTCCGAAACGAGTACGCGTGTGCGCATTCAAAAACGAGTATGCGCTTCGCATTCCAAAACGAGCATGCGCGTGCGCATTCCAAAACGAGTATGCGCGTGCGTATTCCGAAACGAGTATGCGCGTGTGCATTCAAAAACGAGTATGGGCGTGTGCATTCAAAACCGAGTATGCGCGTGCGCATTCAAACGCTTATACGCGTGCGCATTCAAAAACGAGTACGCGTGTGCCTGTTCAAAAACGCGTATGCGCGTGCGCATTAAAAAACGAGTATGCACGTGCCCATTTCAAAACGAGTATGCGCGTGTGCATTCAAATACGAGTATGCGTGTGCGCATTCAAAAACGAGTATGCACGTGCCTATTTCAAAACGAGTACGCGCGTGTGCATTCAAATACGAGTATGCGTGTGCGCATTCAAAAACAAGTGTGTGCGTGCCTATTCCAAAACGAGTATGCGCGTGTGCATTCAAAAACGAGTATGCGCGTGCGCATTCAAAAACGAGTACGCGCATGCCTATTCAAAAACGAGTATCCGCGTGCGCCTTCCCAAACGAGTATGCACGTGTCTATTGCAAAACGAGTATGCGCGTGCGCAATCAAATACGAGTATGCGTGTGCGTATTCAAAAACGAGTATGCGCGTGCCTATTCCAAAACGAGTATGCGCGTGTGCATTCAAAAACAAGTGCGCGCGTGCGCATTCAAAAACGAGTACGCGCATGCCTATTCAAAAACGAGTATGCGCGTGCGCCTTCCCAACCGAGTATGCGCGTGCCCATTTCGAAACGAGTATGCGCGTGTGCATTCAAAAACGAGTATGCGCGTGCCTATTCGAAAACGAGTATGCGCGTGTGCATTCAAAAACGAGTATACGCGTGCGCATTCAAAACGAGTGTACGCGTGCGCATTCAAAAACGAGTACGCGCGTGCCTATTCAAAAACGAACATGCGCGGGCGCATTCCGAAACGAGTATACACGTGCGCAGTCAAAAACGAGTACGCGCGTGCCTATTCAAAAACGAGCATGCGCGTGCGCGTTCCGAAACGAGTATACACGTGCGCAGTCAAAAACGAGTAGTCGCGTGCCTATTCAAAAACGAGTATGCGCGTGTGCACTCAAAACGAGTATACCCGTGCGCATTCATAACAAAGTACGCGTGTGCATGTTCAAAAACGCGTATGCGCGTTCGCTTTCAAAAACGAGCACGCACGTGCCTATTCCAAAACGAGTACGCGCGTGTGCAATCAAAAACGAGTACGCGTGTGCATGTTCAAAAACGCGCATGCGCGTTCGCATTCAAAAACGAGTACGCACGTGCCTATTCCAAAACGAGTATGCGCGTGCGCATTCCGAAACGAGTATGCGCGTGCGTATTCCGAAACGAGTATGCGCGTGTGCATTCAAAAACGAGTATGCGTGTGCCTATTCGAAAACGAGTATGCGCGTGCGCATTCCGAAACGAGTATACGCGTGCGCATTCAAAAACGAGTACGCGCGTGCCCATTCAAAAACGAGTATGCGCGTGTGCATTCAAAACGAGTATACGCGTGCGCATTCAAAAACGAGTACGCATGTGCGTGTTCAAAAACGCGTATGCGCGTTCGCGTTCAAAAACGAGTACGCGCGTGCCTATTCAAAAACGAGTAGTCACGTGCGTATTCTGAAACGAGTACGCGTGTGCGCATTCAAAAACGAGTATGCGCTTCGCATTCCAAAACGAGCATGCGCGTGCGCATTCCAAAACGAGTATGCGCGTGCGTATTCCGAAACGAGTATGCGCGTGTGCATTCAAAAACGAGTATGGGCGTGTGCATTCAAAACCGAGTATGCGCGTGCGCATTCAAACGCTTATACGCGTGCGCATTCAAAAACGAGTACGCGTGTGCCTGTTCAAAAACGCGTATGCGCGTGCGCATTAAAAAACGAGTATGCACGTGCCCATTTCAAAACGAGTATGCGCGTGTGCATTCAAATACGAGTATGCGTGTGCGCATTCAAAAACGAGTATGCACGTGCCTATTTCAAAACGAGTACGCGCGTGTGCATTCAAATACGAGTATGCGTGTGCGCATTCAAAAACAAGTGTGTGCCTGCCTATTCCAAAACGAGTATGCGCGTGTGCATTCAAAAACGAGTATGCGCGTGCGCATTCAAAAACGAGTACGCGCATGCCTATTCAAAAGCGAGTATCCGCGTGCGCCTTCCCAAACGAGTATGCACGTGTCTATTGCAAAACGAGTATGCGCGTGCGCAATCAAATACGAGTATGCGTGTGCGTATTCAAAAACGAGTTTGCGCGTGCCTATTTCAAAACGAGTATGCGCGTGTGCATTCAAAAACCAGTGTGCGCGTGCGCATTCAAAAACGAGTACGCGCATGCCTATTCAAAAACGAGTATGCGCGTGCGCCTTCCCAAACGAGTATGCACGTGCCCATTTCGAAACGAGTATGCGCGTGTGCATTCAAAAACGAGTATGCGCGTGTGCATTCAAAAACGAGTATGCGCGTGCCTATTCGAAAACGAGTATGCGCGTGTGCATTCAAAAACGAGTATACGCGTGCGCATTCAAAACGAGTGTACGCGTGCGCATTCAAAAACGAGTACGCGCGTGCCTATTCAAAAACGAACATGCGCGGGCGCATTCCGAAACGAGTATACACGTGCGCAGTCAAAAACGAGTACGCGCGTGCCTATTCAAAAACGAGCATGCGCGTGCGCATTCCGAAACGAGTATACACGTGCGCAGTCAAAAACGAGTATTCGCGTGCCTATTCAAAAACGAGTATGCGCGTGTGCATTCAAAACGAGTATACCCGTGCGCATTCATAACAAAGTACGCGTGTGCATGTTCAAAAACGCGTATGCGCGTTCGCTTTCAAAAACGAGCACGCACGTGCCTATTCCAAAACGAGTACGCGCGTGTGCAATCAAAAACGAGTACGCGTGTGCATGTTCAAAAACGCGCATGCGCGTTCGCATTCAAAAACGAGTACGCACGTGCCTATTCCAAAACGAGTATGCGCGTGCGCATTCCGAAACGAGTATGCGCGTGCGTATTCCGAAACGAGTATGCGCGTGTGCATTCAAAAACGAGTATGCGTGTGCCTATTCGAAAACGAGTATGCGCGTGCGCATTCCGAAACGAGTATACGCGTGCGCATTCAAAAACGAGTACGCGCGTGCCCATTCAAAACGAGTATGGGCGTGTGCATTCAAAACCGAGTATGCGCGTGCGCACTCAAACGCTTATACGCGTGCGCATTCAAAAACGAGTACGCGTGTGCCTGTTCAAAAACGCGTATGCGCGTGCGCATTAAAAAACGAGTATGCACGTGCCCATTTCAAAACGAGTATGCGCGTGTGCATTCAAATACGAGTATGCGTGTGCGCATTCAAAAACGAGTATGCACGTGCCTATTTCAAAACGAGTACGCGCGTGTGCATTCAAATACGAGTATGCGTGTGCGCATTGAAAAACAAGTGTGTGCCTGCCTATTCCAAAACGAGTATGCGCGTGTGCATTCAAAAACGAGTATGCGCGTGCGCATTCAAAAACGAGTACGCGCATGCCTATTCAAAAACGAGTATGCGCGTGCGCCTTCCCAACCGAGTATGCGCGTGCCCATTTCGAAACGAGTATGCGCGTGTGCATTCAAAAACGAGTATGCGCGTGCCTATTCGAAAACGAGTATGCGCGTGTGCATTCAAAAACGAGTATACGCGTGCGCATTCAAAACGAGTGTACGCGTGCGCATTCAAAAACGAGTACGCGCGTGCCTATTCAAAAACGAACATGCGCGGGCGCATTCCGAAACGAGTATACACGTGCGCAGTCAAAAACGAGTACGCGCGTGCCTATTCAAAAACGAGCATGCGCGTGCGCGTTCCGAAACGAGTATACACGTGCGCAGTCAAAAACGAGTAGTCGCGTGCCTATTCAAAAACGAGTATGCGCGTGTGCATTCAAAACGAGTATACCCGTGCGCATTCATAACAAAGTACGCGTGTGCATGTTCAAAAACGCGTATGCGCGTTCGCTTTCAAAAACGAGCACGCACGTGCCTATTCCAAAACGAGTACGCGCGTGTGCAATCAAAAACGAGTACGCGTGTGCATGTTCAAAAACGCGCATGCGCGTTCGCATTCAAAAACGAGTACGCACGTGCCTATTCCAAAACGAGTATGCGCGTGCGCATTCCGAAACGAGTATGCGCGTGCGTATTCCGAAACGAGTATGCGCGTGTGCATTCAAAAACGAGTATGCGTGTGCCTATTCGAAAACGAGTATGCGCGTGCGCATTCCGAAACGAGTATACGCGTGCGCATTCAAAAACGAGTACGCGCGTGCCCATTCAAAAACGAGTATGCGCGTGTGCATTCAAAACGAGTATACGCGTGCGCATTCAAAAACGAGTACGCATGTGCGTGTTCAAAAACGCGTATGCGCGTTCGCGTTCAAAAACGAGTACGCGCGTGCCTATTCAAAAACGAGTAGTCACGTGCGTATTCTGAAACGAGTACGCGTGTGCGCATTCAAAAACGAGTATGCGCTTCGCATTCCAAAACGAGCATGCGCGTGCGCATTCCAAAACGAGTATGCGCGTGCGTATTCCGAAACGAGTATGCGCGTGTGCATTCAAAAACGAGTATGGGCGTGTGCATTCAAAACCGAGTATGCGCGTGCGCATTCAAACGCTTATACGCGTGCGCATTCAAAAACGAGTACGCGTGTGCCTGTTCAAAAACGCGTATGCGCGTGCGCATTAAAAAACGAGTATGCACGTGCCCATTTCAAAACGAGTATGCGCGTGTGCATTCAAATACGAGTATGCGTGTGCGCATTCAAAAACGAGTATGCACGTGCCTATTTCAAAACGAGTACGCGCGTGTGCATTCAAATACGAGTATGCGTGTGCGCATTCAAAAACAAGTGTGTGCCTGCCTATTCCAAAACGAGTATGCGCGTGTGCATTCAAAAACGAGTATGCGCGTGCGCATTCAAAAACGAGTACGCGCATGCCTATTCAAAAGCGAGTATCCGCGTGCGCCTTCCCAAACGAGTATGCACGTGTCTATTGCAAAACGAGTATGCGCGTGCGCAATCAAATACGAGTATGCGTGTGCGTATTCAAAAACGAGTTTGCGCGTGCCTATTTCAAAACGAGTATGCGCGTGTGCATTCAAAAACAAGTGTGCGCGTGCGCATTCAAAAACGAGTACGCGCATGCCTATTCAAAAACGAGTATGCGCGTGCGCCTTCCCAAACGAGTATGCACGTGCCCATTTCGAAACGAGTATGCGCGTGTGCATTCAAAAACGAGTATGCGCGTGTGCATTCAAAAACGAGTATGCGCGTGCCTATTCGAAAACGAGTATGCGCGTGTGCATTCAAAAACGAGTATACGCGTGCGCATTCAAAACGAGTGTACGCGTGCGCATTCAAAAACGAGTACGCGCGTGCCTATTCAAAAACGAACATGCGCGGGCGCATTCCGAAACGAGTATACACGTGCGCAGTCAAAAACGAGTACGCGCGTGCCTATTCAAAAACGAGCATGCGCGTGCGCATTCCGAAACGAGTATACACGTGCGCAGTCAAAAACGAGTATTCGCGTGCCTATTCAAAAACGAGTATGCGCGTGTGCATTCAAAACGAGTATACCCGTGCGCATTCATAACAAAGTACGCGTGTGCATGTTCAAAAACGCGTGTGCGCGTTCGCTTTCAAAAACGAGCACGCACGTGCCTATTCCAAAACGAGTACGCGCGTGTGCAATCAAAAACGAGTACGCGTGTGCATGTTCAAAAACGCGCATGCGCGTTCGCATTCAAAAACGAGTACGCACGTGCCTATTCCAAAACGAGTATGCGCGTGCGCATTCCGAAACGAGTATGCGCGTGCGTATTCCGAAACGAGTATGCGCGTGTGCATTCAAAAACGAGTATACGTGTGCCTATTCGAAAACGAGTATGCGCGTGCGCATTCCGAAACGAGTATACGCGTGCGCATTCAAAAACGAGTACGCGCGTGCCCATTCAAAAACGAGTATGCGCGTGTGCATTCAAAACGAGTATACGCGTGCGCATTCAAAAACGAGTACGCATGTGCGTGTTCAAAAACGCGTATGCGCGTTCGCGTTCAAAAACGAGTACGCGCATGCCTATTCAAAAACGAGTAGTCACGTGCGTATTCCGAAACGAGTACGCGTGTGCGCATTCAAAAACGAGTATGCGCTTCGCATTCCAAAACGAGCATGCGCGTGCGCATTCCAAAACGAGTATGCGCGTGCGTATTCCGAAACGAGTATGCGCGTGTGCATTCAAAAACGAGTATGGGCGTGTGCATTCAAAACCGAGTATGCGCGTGCGCATTCAAACGCTTATACGCGTGCGCATTCAAAAACGAGTACGCGTGTGCCTGTTCAAAAACGCGTATGCGCGTGCGCATTAAAAAACGAGTATGCACGTGCCCATTTCAAAACGAGTATGCGCGTGTGCATTCAAATACGAGTATGCGTGTGCGCATTCAAAAACGAGTATGCACGTGCCTATTTCAAAACGAGTACGCGCGTGTGCATTCAAATACGAGTATGCGTGTGCGCATTCAAAAACAAGTGTGTGCGTGCCTATTCCAAAACGAGTATGCGCGTGTGCATTCAAAAACGAGTATGCGCGTGCGCAATCAAAAACGAGTACGCGCATGCCTATTCAAAAACGAGTATCCGCGTGCGCCTTCCCAAACGAGTATGCACGTGTCTATTGCAAAACGAGTATGCGCGTGCGCAATCAAATACGAGTATGCGTGTGCGTATTCAAAAACGAGTATGCGCGTGCCTATTCCAAAACGAGTATGCGCGTGTGCATTCAAAAACAAGTGTGCGCGTGCGCATTCAAAAACGAGTACGCGCATGCCTATTCAAAAACGAGTATGCGCGTGCGCCTTCCCAAACGAGTATGCGCGTGCCCATTTCGAAACGAGTATGCGCGTGTGCATTCAAAAACGAGTATGCGCGTGTGCATTCAAAAACGAGTATGCGCGTGCCTATTCGAAAACGAGTATGCGCGTGTGCATTCAAAAACGAGTATACGCGTGCGCATTCAAAACGAGTGTACGCGTGCGCATTCAAAAACGAGTACGCGCGTGCCTATTCAAAAACGAACATGCGTGGGCGCATTCCGAAACGAGTATACACGTGCGCAGTCAAAAACGAGTACGCGCGTGCCTATTCAAAAACGAGCATGCGCGTGCGCATTCCGAAACGAGTATACACGTGCGCAGTCAAAAACGAGTATTCGCGTGCCTATTCAAAAACGAGTATGCGCGTGTGCATTCAAAACGAGTATACCCGTGCGCATTCATAACAAAGTACGCGTGTGCATGTTCAAAAACGCGTATGCGCGTTCGCTTTCAAAAACGAGCACGCACGTGCCTATTCCAAAACGAGTACGCGCGTGTGCAATCAAAAACGAGTACGCGTGTGCATGTTCAAAAACGCGCATGCGCGTTCGCATTCAAAAACGAGTACGCACGTGCCTATTCCAAAACGAGTATGCGCGTGCGCATTCCGAAACGAGTATGCGCGTGCGTATTCCGAAACGAGTATGCGCGTGTGCATTCAAAAACGAGTATGCGTGTGCCTATTCGAAAACGAGTATGCGCGTGCGCATTCCGAAACGAGTATACGCGTGCGCATTCAAAAACGAGTACGCGCGTGCCCATTCAAAACGAGTATGGGCGTGTGCATTCAAAACCGAGTATGCGCGTGCGCACTCAAACGCTTATACGCGTGCGCATTCAAAAACGAGTACGCGTGTGCCTGTTCAAAAACGCGTATGCGCGTGCGCATTAAAAAACGAGTATGCACGTGCCCATTTCAAAACGAGTATGCGCGTGTGCATTCAAATACGAGTATGCGTGTGCGCATTCAAAAACGAGTATGCACGTGCCTATTTCAAAACGAGTACGCGCGTGTGCATTCAAATACGAGTATGCGTGTGCGCATTCAAAAACAAGTGTGTGCCTGCCTATTCCAAAACGAGTATGCGCGTGTGCATTCAAAAACGAGTATGCTCGTGCGCATTCAAAAACGAGTACGCGCATGCCTATTCAAAAGCGAGTATCCGCGTGCGCCTTCCCAAACGAGTATGCACGTGTCTATTGCAAAACGAGTATGCGCGTGCGCAATCAAATACGAGTATGCGTGTGCGTATTCAAAAACGAGTTTGCGCGTGCCTATTTCAAAACGAGTATGCGCGTGTGCATTCAAAAACAAGTGTGCGCGTGCGCATTCAAAAACGAGTACGCGCATGCCTATTCAAAAACGAGTATGCGCGTGCGCCTTCCCAAACGAGTATGCACGTGCCCATTTCGAAACGAGTATGCGCGTGTGCATTCAAAAACGAGTATGCGCGTGTGCATTCAAAAACGAGTATGCGCGTGCCTATTCGAAAACGAGTATGCGCGTGTGCATTCAAAAACGAGTATACGCGTGCGCATTCAAAACGAGTGTACGCGTGCGCATTCAAAAACGAGTACGCGCGTGCCTATTCAAAAACGAACATGCGCGGGCGCATTCCGAAACGAGTATACACGTGCGCAGTCAAAAACGAGTACGCGCGTGCCTATTCAAAAACGAGCATGCGCGTGCGCATTCCGAAACGAGTATACACGTGCGCAGTCAAAAACGAGTATTCGCGTGCCTATTCAAAAACGAGTATGCGCGTGTGCATTCAAAACGAGTATACCCGTGCGCATTCATAACAAAGTACGCGTGTGCATGTTCAAAAACGCGTATGCGCGTTCGCTTTCAAAAACGAGCACGCACGTGCCTATTCCAAAACGAGTACGCGCGTGTGCAATCAAAAACGAGTACGCGTGTGCATGTTCAAAAACGCGCATGCGCGTTCGCATTCAAAAACGAGTACGCACGTGCCTATTCCAAAACGAGTATGCGCGTGCGCATTCCGAAACGAGTATGCGCGTGCGTATTCCGAAACGAGTATGCGCGTGTGCATTCAAAAACGAGTATGCGTGTGCCTATTCGAAAACGAGTATGCGCGTGCGCATTCCGAAACGAGTATACGCGTGCGCATTCAAAAACGAGTACGCGCGTGCCCATTCAAAAACGAGTATGCGCGTGTGCATTCAAAACGAGTATACGCGTGCGCATTCAAAAACGAGTACGCATGTGCGTGTTCAAAAACGCGTATGCGCGTTCGCGTTCAAAAACGAGTACGCGCGTGCCTATTCAAAAACGAGTAGTCACGTGCGTATTCCGAAACGAGTACGCGTGTGCGCATTCAAAAACGAGTATGCGCTTCGCATTCCAAAACGAGCATGCGCGTGCGCATTCCAAAACGAGTATGCGCGTGCGTATTCCGAAACGAGTATGCGCGTGTGCATTCAAAAACGAGTATGGGCGTGTGCATTCAAAACCGAGTATGCGCGTGCGCATTCAAACGCTTATACGCGTGCGCATTCAAAAACGAGTACGCGTGTGCCTGTTCAAAAACGCGTATGCGCGTGCGCATTAAAAAACGAGTATGCACGTGCCCATTTCAAAACGAGTATGCGCGTGTGCATTCAAATACGAGTATGCGTGTGCGCATTCAAAAACGAGTATGCACGTGCCTATTTCAAAACGAGTACGCGCGTGTGCATTCAAATACGAGTATGCGTGTGCGCATTCAAAAACAAGTGTGTGCGTGCCTATTCCAAAACGAGTATGCGCGTGTGCATTCAAAAACGAGTATGCGCGTGCGCAATCAAAAACGAGTACGCGCATGCCTATTCAAAAACGAGTATCCGCGTGCGCCTTCCCAAACGAGTATGCACGTGTCTATTGCAAAACGAGTATGCGCGTGCGCAATCAAATACGAGTATGCGTGTGCGTATTCAAAAAAGAGTATGCGCGTGCCTATTCCAAAACGAGTATGCGCGTGTGCATTCAAAAACAAGTGTGCGCGTGCGCATTCAAAAACGAGTACGCGCATGCCTATTCAAAAACGAGTATGCGCGTGCGCCTTCCCAAACGAGTATGCGCGTGCCCATTTCGAAACGAGTATGCGCGTGTGCATTCAAAAACGAGTATGCGCGTGTGCATTCAAAAACGAGTATGCGCGTGCCTATTCGAAAACGAGTATGCGCGTGTGCATTCAAAAACGAGTATACGCGTGCGCATTCAAAACGAGTGTACGCGTGCGCAATCAAAAACGAGTACGCGCGTGCCTATTCAAAAACGAACATGCGTGGGCGCATTCCGAAACGAGTATACACGTGCGCAGTCAAAAACGAGTACGCGCGTGCCTATTCAAAAACGAGCATGCGCGTGCGCATTCCGAAACGAGTATACACGTGCGCAGTCAAAAACGAGTATTCGCGTGCCTATTCAAAAACGAGTATGCGCGTGTGCATTCAAAACGAGTATACCCGTGCGCATTCATAACAAAGTACGCGTGTGCATGTTCAAAAACGCGTATGCGCGTTGGCTTTCAAAAACGAGCACGCACGTGCCTATTCCAAAACGAGTACGCGCGTGTGCAATCAAAAACGAGTACGCGTGTGCATGTTCAAAAACGCGCATGCGCGTTCGCATTCAAAAACGAGTACGCACGTGCCTATTCCAAAACGAGTATGCGCGTGCGCATTCCGAAACGAGTATGCGCGTGCGTATTCCGAAACGAGTATGCGCGTGTGCATTCAAAAACGAGTATGCGTGTGCCTATTCGAAAACGAGTATGCGCGTGCGCATTCCGAAACGAGTATACGCGTGCGCATTCAAAAACGAGTACGCGCGTGCCCATTCAAAACGAGTATGCGCGTGTGCATTCAAAACGAGTATACGCGTGCGCATTCAAAAACGAGTACGCATGTGCGTGTTCAAAAACGCGTATGCGCGTTCGCGTTCAAAAACGAGTACGCGCGTGCCTATTCAAAAACGAGTAGTCACGTGCGTATTCCGAAACGAGTATGCGCGTGTGCATTCAAAAACGAGTATGCGTGTGCGCATTCAAAAACGAGTATGCGCGTGCCTATTCAAAAACGAGTATGCGCGTGTGCATTCAAAACGAGTATACGCGTGTGCATTCAAAAACGAGTACGCGTGTGCATGTTCAAAAATGCGTATGCGCGTTCGCGTTCAAAAACGAGTACGCGCGTGCCTATTCAAAAACGAGTATGCGCGTGCGCCTTCCAAAACGAGTATGCGCGTGCGTATTCCGAAACGAGTATGCGCGTGTGCATTCAAAAATGAGTATGCGTGTGCGCTTTCAAAAACGAGTATGCGCGTGCCTACTTGAAAACTAGTATGCGCGTGCGCATTCAAAACGAGTATACGCGTGCGCATTAAAAACGAGTACGCGTGTGCATGTTCAAAAACGCGTATGCGCGTGCGCATTCAAAAACGAGTACGCGCGTGCCTATTCCGAAAGGAGTATGCGCGTGCGAATTAAAAAACGAGTACGCGCGTGCGCATTCAAAAACGAGTATGCGCTTCGCATTCCAAAACGAGCATGCGCGTGCGCATTCCAAAACGAGTATGCGCGTGCGTATTCCGAAACGAGTATGCGCATGTGCATTCAAAAACGAGTATGGGCGTGTGCATTCAAAACCGAGTATGCGCGTGCTTATTCCAAAATGAGTGTGCGCATGTGCATTCCAAAACGAGTATGCGCGTGCGTATTCCGTAACGAGTATGCGCGTGTGCATTCAAAAACGAGTATGCGCGTGCGCATTCAAAAACGAGCAGGCGCATGCCTATTCAAAAACAAGTATGCGCGTGCGCCTTCCCAAACGAGTATGCGCGTGCCTATTTCGAAACGAGTATGCGCGTGTGCATTCAAAAACGAGTATGCGCGTGTGCATTCAAAAACGAGTATGCGCGTGCCTATTGCAAAACGAGTACGCGTGTATGCATTCAAAAACGAGTACGCGCGTGCCTATTCAAAAATGAGTATGTGCGTGCGCATTCAAAAACGAGTATGCGTGTGTGCCTTCCCAAACGGGTATACGCGTGCGCATTCAAAACGAGTGTACGCGAGCGCATTCAAAAACGAGTACGCGCGTGCCTATTCCAAAATGAGCATGCGGGTGCGCATTCCGAAACGAGTATACACGTGCGCAGTCAAAAACGAGTATGCGCGTGCCTATTCAAAAACAAGTATGGGCGTGTGCATTCAAAACGAGTGTACGCGTGCCTATTCAAAAACGAGCATTCGCGTGTGCATTCCGAAACGAGTATACACGTGCGCAGTCAAAAACGAGTATGCGCGTGCCTATTCAAAAACGAGTACGCGCGTGTGCAATCAAAAACGAGTACGCGTGTGCATGTTCAAAAACGCGTATGCGCGTTCGCATTCAAAAACGAGTACGCACGTGCCTATTCCAAAACGAGTATGCGCGTGCGAATTAAAAAACGAGTACGCGCGTGCGCATTCAAAAACGAGTATGCGCTTCGCATTCCAAAACGAGCATGCGCGTGCGCATTCCAAAACGAGTATGCGCGTGCGTATTCCGAAACGAGTATGCGCGTGTGCATTCAAAAACGAGTATGGGCGTGTGCATTCAAAACCGAGTATGCACGTGCCTATTCCAAAACGAGTATGCGCGTGTGCATTCAAAAACAAGTATGCGCGTGCGCATTCAAAAACGAGTACGCGCATGCATATTCAAAAACGAGTATGCGCGTGCGCCTTCCCAAACGAGTATGCGCGTGGCTATTTCGAATAGAGTATGCGCGTGTGCATTCAAAAACGAGTATGCGCGTGTGCATTCAAAAACGAGTATGCGCGTGCCTATTCGAAAACGAGTATACACGTGCGCAGTCAAAAACGAGTACGCGCGTGCCTATTCCAAAACAAGTACGCGTGTGTGCATTCAAAAACGAGTACGCGCGTGCCGTTTCAAAAACGAGTATGTGCGTTCGCATTCAAAAACGAGTACGCACGTGCCTATTCCAAAAGGAGTATGCGCGTGCGAATTCAAAAACGAGTACGCGCGTGCACATTCAAAAACGAGTATGCGCTTCGCATTCCAAAACGAGCATGCGCGTGCGCATTCCAAAACGAGTATGCGCGTGCGTATTCCGAAACGAGTATGCGCGTGTGCATTCAAAAACGAGTATGGGCGTGTGCATTCAAAACCGAGTATGCACGTGCCTATTCCAGAACGAGTATGCGCGTGTGCATTCAAAAACAAGTATGCGCGTGCGCACTCAAAAACGAGTACGCGCATGCATATTCAAAAACGAGTATGCGCGTGCGCCTTCTCAAACAAGTATGCGCGTGGCTATTTCAAAACGAGTACGCGTGCGCAGTCAAAAACGAGTATGCGCGTGCCTATTCAAAAACTAGTATGCGCGTGCGCATTCAAAACGAGTACGCTGCGTGCGCATTAAAAAACGAATACGCGTGTGCATGTTCAAAAACGCGTATGCGCGTGCGCATTCAAAAGCGAGTACGCGCGTGCCTATTCCGAGAGGAGTATGCACGTGCGAATTCAAAAACGAATACGCGCGTGCGCATTCAAAAACGAGTACGCGTGTGCCTGTTCAAAAACGCGTATGCGCGTGCGCATTAAAAAACGAGTATGCACGTGCCCATTTCAAAACGATTATGCGCGTGTGCATTCAAATACGAGTATGCGTGTGCGCATTCAAAAACGAGTATGCACGTGCCTATTTCAAAACGAGTACGCGCGTGTGCATTCAAATACGAGTATGCGTGTGCGCATTCAAAAACGAGTATGTGCGTGCCTATTCCAAAACGAGTATGCGCGTGTGCAATCAAAAACGAGTCTGCGCGTGCGCATTCAAAAACGAGTACGCACGCGTGCATTCAAAAAAGAGTATGCACGTGTCTATTGCAAAACGAGTATGCGCGTGCGCAATCAAATACGAGTATGCGTGTGCATATTCAAAAACGAGTATGCGCGTGCGCCTTCCCAAACAAGTATGCGCGTGCCCATTTCGAAACGAGTATGCGCGTGTGCATTCAAAAACGAGTATGCGCGTGTGCATTCAAAAACGAGTATGCGCGTGCCTATTCGAAAACGAGTATGCGCGTGTGCATTAAAAAACAAGTATACACGTGCGCATTCAAAACGAGTGTACGCGTGCGCATTCAAAAACGAGTACGCGCGTGCCTATTCAAAAACGAACATGCGCGTGCGCATTCCAAAACGAGTATACACGTGCGCAGTCAAAAACGAGTACGCGCGTGCCTATTCAAAAACGAGCATGCGCGTGCGCATTCCGAAACGAGTATACACGTGCGCAGTCAAAAACGAGTATGCGCGTGCCTATTCAAAAACGAGTATGCGCGTGTGCATTCAAAACGAGTATACCCGTGCGCATTCATAACAAAGTACGCGTGTGCATGTTCAAAAACGCGTATGCGCGTTCGCTTTCAAAAACGAGCACGCACGTGCTTATTCCAAAACGAGTACGCGCGTGTGCAATCAAAAACGAGTACGCGTGTGCATGTTCAAAAACGCGTATGCGCGTTCGCATTCAAAAACGAGTACGCACGTGCCTATTCCAAAACGAGTATGCGCGTGCGCATTCCGAAACGAGTATGCGCATGCGTATTCCGAAACGAGTATGCGCGTCTGCATTCAAAAACGAGTATGCGTGTGCGCATTCAAAAACGAGAATGCGCGTGCCTATTCGAAAACGAGTATGCGCGTGCGCATTCCGAAACGAGTATACGCGTGCGCATTCAAAAACGAGTACGCGCGTGCCCATTCAAAAACGAGTATGCGCGTGTGCATTCAAAACGAGTATACGCGTGCGCATTCAAAAACGAGTACGCATGTGCGTGTTCAAAAACGCGTATGCGCGTTCGCGTTCAAAAACGAGTACGCGCGTGCCTATTCAAAAACGAGTAGTCACGTGCGTATTCCGAAACGAGTATGCGCGTGTGCATTCAAAAACGAGTATGCGCGTGTTTATTCGAAAACGAGTATGCGCGTGCGCATTCCGAAACGAGTATATGCGTGCGCATTCAAAAACGAGTACGCGCATGCCTATTCAAAAACGAGTATGCGCGTGTGCATTCAAAACGAGTATACGCGTGTGCATTCAAAAACGAGTACGCGTGTGCATGTTCAAAAACGCGTATGCGCGTTCGCGTTCAAAAACGAGTACGCGCATGCCTATTCAAAAACGAGTATGCGCGAGCGCCTTCCAAAACGAGTATGCGCGTGCGTATTCCGAAACGAGTATGCGCGTGTGCAGTCAAAAACGAGTATGGGCATGTGAATTCAAAACCGAGTATGCACGTGCCTATTCCAAAACGAGTATGCGCGTGCGCATTCCGAAACGAGTATACGCGTGCGCATTCAAAAACGAGTACGCGCATGCCTATTCAAAAACGAGTATGCGCGTGTGCATTCAAAACGAGTATACGCGTGTGCATTCAAAAACGAGTACGCGTGTGCATGTTCAAAAACGCGTATGCGCGTTCGCGTTCAAAAACGAGTACGCGCATGCCTATTCAAAAACGAGTATGCGCGAGCGCCTTCCAAAACGAGTATGCGCGTGCGTATTCCGAAACGAGTATGCGCGTGTGCAGTCAAAAACGAGTATGGGCATGTGAATTCAAAACCGAGTATGCACGTGCCTATTCCAAAACGAGTATGCGCGTGTGCATTCAAAAACAAGTATGCGCGTGCCCATTTCGAAACGAGTAAGCGCGTGTGCATTCAAAAACGAGTATGCGCGTGTGCATTCAAAAACGAGTATGCGCGTGCCTATCCGAAAACGAGTATGCGCGTGTGCATTAAAAAACAAGTATACGCGTGCGCATTCAAAAACGAGAATGCGTGTGCGCATTCAAAAACGAGAATGCGCGTGCCTATTCGAAAACGAGTATGCGCGTGCGCATTCCGAAACGAGTATACGCGTGCGCAATCAAAAACGAGTACGCGCGTGCCCATTCAAAAACGAGTATGCGCGTGTGCATTCAAAACGAGTATACGCGTGCGCATTCAAAAACGAGTACGCATGTGCGTGTTCAAAAACGCGTATGCGCGTTCGCGTTCAAAAACGAGTACGCACGTGCCTATTCAAAAACGAGTAGTCACGTGCGTATTCCGAAACGAGTATGCGCGTGTGCATTCAAAAACGAGTATGCGTGTGCGCATTCAAAAACAAGTATGCGCGTGCCTATTCGAAAACGAGTATGCGCGTGCGCATTCCGAAACGAGTATATGCGTGCGCATTCAAAAACGAGTACGCGCATGCCTATTCAAAAACGAGTATGCGCGTGTGCATTCAAAACGAGTATACGCGTGTGCATTCAAAAACGAGTACGCGTTTGCATGTTCAAAAACGCGTATGCGCGTTCGCGTTCAAAAACGAGTACGCGCATGCCTATTCAAAAACGAGTATGCGCGAGCGCCTTCCAAAACGAGTATGCGCGTGCGTATTCCGAAACGAGTATGCGCGTGTGCATTCAAAAACGAGTATGGGCATGTGAATTCAAAACCGAGTATGCACGTGCCTATTCCAAAACGAGTATGCGCGTGTGCATTCAAAAACAAGTATGCGCGTGCGCATTCAAAAACGAGTACGCGCATGCATATTCAAAAACGAGTATGCGCGTGCGCCTTCCCAAACGAGTATGCGCGTGGCTATTTCGAATAGAGTATGCGCGTGTGCATTCGAAAACGAGTATGCACGTGCCTATTCGAAAACGAGTATACACGTGCGCAGTCAAAAACGAGTACGCGCGTGCCTATTCCAAAACAAGTACGCGTGTGTGCATTCAAAAACGAGTACGCGCGTGCCTATTCAAAAACGAGTATGTGCGTTCGCATTCAAAAACGAGTACGCACGTGCGTATTCCGAAACGAGTATGCGCGTGTGCATTCAAAAACGAGTATGCGTGTGCGCATTCAAAAACGAGTATGCGCGTGCCTATTCGAAAACGAGTATGCGCGTGCGCATTCCCAAACGAGTATATGCGTGCGCATTCAAAAACGAGTACGCGCATGCCTATTCAAAAACGAGTATGCGCGTGTGCATTCAAAACGAGTATACGCGTGTGCATTCAAAAACGAGTACGCGTGTGCATGTTCAAAAACACGTATGCGCGTTCGCGTTCAAACACGAGTATGCGCTTCGCATTCCAAAACGAGCATGCGCGTGCGCATTCCAAAACGAGTATGCGCGTGCGTATTCCGAAACGAGTATGCGCGTGTGCATTCAAAAACAAGTATGCGCGTGCGCATTCAAAAACGAGTACACGCATGCATATTCAAAAACGAGTATGCGCGTGCGCCTTCCCAAACAAGTATGCGCGTGGCTATTTCGAAACGAGTACGCGTGTGCCTGTTAAAAAAACGCGTATACGCGTGCGCAGTCAAAAACGAGTATGCGCGTGCCTATTCCAAAACGAGTACGCGTGTGTGCATTCAAAAACGAGTACGCGCGTGCCTATTCAAAAACGAGTATGCGCGTGCGAATTCGAAAACGAGTACGCGCGTGCGCATTCAGAAACGAGTATGCGCTTCGCATTAAAAAAAGAGCATGCGCGTGCGCATTCCAAAACGAGTAAGCGCGTGCGCATTCCAAAACTAGTATGCGCGAGTGCATTCAAAAACGAGTATGGGCGTGTGCATTCAAAACCTTGTATGCGCGTGCGCATTCAAAACGAGTATACGCGTGCCTAGTTCAAAACGAGTATGCGCGTGCGCATTCAAAAACGAGTACGCGTGTGCCTGTTCAAAAACGCGTATGCGCGTGCGCATTCAAAAACGAGTATGCACGTGCCTATTTCAAAACGAGTATGCGCGTGTGCATTCAAATACGAGTATGCGTGTGCATTCAAAAACGAGTATGCGTGTGCGTGTGCGCATTCAAAAACGAGTATGCGCGTGCCTATTCGAAAACGAGTATGCGCGTGCCTATTCGAAAACTAGTATGCGCGTGCGCATTCAAAACGAGTACGCGCGTGCGCATTAAAAAACGAATACGCGTGTGCATGTTCAAAAACGCGTATGCGCGTGCGCATTCAAAAACGAGTACGCGCGTGCCTATTCCGAAAGGAGTATGCACGTGCGAATTCAAAAACGAGTACGCGCGTGCGCATTCAAAAACGAGTATGCGCTTCGCATTCCAAAACAAGCATGCGCGTGCGCATTCCAATACGAGTATGCGCTTGCGTATTCCGAAACGAGTATGCGCGTGCGCATTCAAAAACGAGTATGGGCGTGTGCATTCAAAACCGAGTATGCGCGTGCGCATTCAAACGCTTATACGCGTGCGCATTCAAAAACGAGTACGCGTGTGCCTGTTCAAAAACGCGTATGCGCGTACGCATTCAAAAACGAGTATGTGCGTGCCCATTCCAAAACGAGTATGCGCGTGTGCATTCAAAAACGAGTATGCGCGTGTGCATTCAAAAACGAGTATGCGCGTGCCTATTCGAAAACGAGTATACACGTGCGCAGTCAAAAACGAGTACGCGCGTGCCTATTCCAAAACAAGTACGCGTGTGTGCATTCAAAAACGAGTACGCGCGTGCCTATTCAAAAACGAGTATGAGCGTTCGCATTCAAAAACGAGTACGCACGTGCCTATTCCAAAAGGAGTATGCGCGTGCGAATTCAAAAACGAGTACGCGCGTGCACATTCAAAAACGAGTATGCGCTTCGCATTCCAAAACGAGCATGCGCGTGCGCATTCCAAAACGAGTATGCGCGTGCGTATTCCGAAACGAGTATGCGCGTGTGCATTCAAAAACGAGTATGGGCGTGTGCATTCAAAACCGGGTATGCACGTGCCTATTCGAAAACGAGTATGCGCGTGTGCATTCAAAAACAAGTATGCGCGTGCGCATTCAAAAACGAGTACGCGCATGCATATTCAAAAACGAGTATGCGCGTGCGCCTTCCCAAACAAGTAGGCGCGTGGCTATTTCGAAACGAGTACGCGTGCGCAGTCAAAAACGAGTATGCGCGTGCCTATTCGAAAACTAGTATGCGCGTGCGCATTCAAAACGAGTACGCTGCGTGCGCATTAAAAACGAATACGCGTGTGCATGTTCAAAAACGCGTATGCGCGTGCGCATTCAAAAGCGAGTACGCGCGTGCCTATTCCGAAAGGAGTATGCACGTGCGAATTCAAAAACGAGTACGCGCGTGCGCATTCAAAAACGAGTATGCGCTTCGCATTCCAAAACGAGCATGCGCGTGCGCATTCCAAAACGAGTATGCGCGTGCGTATTCCGAAACGAGTATGCGCGTGCGCATTCAAAAACGAGTACGCGTGTGCATTCAAAACCGAGTATGCGCGTGCGCATTCAAACGCTTATACGCGTGCGCAATCAAAAACGAGTACGCGTGTGCCTGTTCAAAAACGAGTATGCGCGTGCGCATTAAAAAACGAGTATGCACGTGCCCATTTCAAAACGATTATGCGCGTGTGCATTCAAATACGAGTATGCGTGTGCGCATTCAAAAACGAGTATGCACGTGCCTATTTCAAAACGAGTACGCGCGTGTGTATTCAAATACGAGTATGCGTGTGCGCATTCAAAAACGAGTATGTGCGTGCCTATTCCAAAACGAGTATGCGCGTGTGCATTCAAAAACGAGTATGCGCGTGCGCATTCAAAAACGAGTACGCGCGCGTGCATTCAAAAAAGAGTATGCACGTGTCTATTGCAAAACGAGTATGCGCGTGCGCAATCAAATACGAGTATGCGTGTGCATATTCAAAAACGAGTATGCACGTGCCTATTCCAAAACGAGTATGCGCGTGCGCATTCAAAACAAGTATGCGCGTGCGCATTCAAAAACGAGTACGCGCATGCCTATTCAAAAACGAGTATGCGCGTGCGCCTTCCCAAACAAGTATGCGCGTGCCCATTTCGAAACGAGTATGCGCGTGTGCATTCAAAAACGAGTATGCGCGTGTGCATTCAAAAACGAGTATGCGCGTGCCTATTCGAAAACGAGTATGCGCGTGTGCATTAAAAAACAAGTATACGCGTGCGCATTCAAAACGAGTGTACGCGTGCGCATTCAAAAATGAGTACGCGCGTGCCTATTCAAAAACGAACATGCGCGTGCGCATTCCAAAACGAGTATACACGTGCGCAGTCAAAAACGAGTACGCGCGTGCCTATTCAAAAACGAGCATGCGCGTGCGCATTCCGAAACGAGTATACACGTGCGCAGTCAAAAACGAGTATGCGCGTGCCTATTCAAAAACGAGTATGCGCGTGTGCATTCAAAACGAGTATACCCGTGCGCATTCATAACAAAGTACGCGTGTGCATGTTCAAAAACGCGTATGCGCGTTCGCTTTCAAAAACGAGCACGCACGTGCTTATTCCAAAACGAGTACGCGCGTGTGCAATCAAAAACGAGTACGCGTGTGCATGTTCAAAAACGCGTATGCGCGTTCGCATTCAAAAACGAGTACGCACGTGCCTATTCCAAAACGAGTATGCGCGTGCGTATTCCGAAACGAGTATGCGCGGGTGCATTCAAAAACGAGTATGCGTGTGCGCATTCAAAAACGAGAATGCGCGTGCCTATTCGAAAACGAGTATGCGCGTGCGCATTCCGAAACGAGTATACGCGTGCGCATTCAAAAACGAGTACGCGCGTGCCCATTCAAAAACGAGTATGCGCGTGTGCATTCAAAACGAGTATACGCGTGCGCATTCAAAAACGAGTACGCATGTGCGTGTTCAAAAACGCGTATGCGCGTTCGCGTTCAAAAACGAGTACGCGCGTGCCTATTCAAAAACGAGTAGTCACGTGCGTATTCCGAAACGAGTATGCGCGTGTGCATTGAAAAACCAGTATGCGTGTGCGCATTCAAAAACGAGTATGCGCGTGCCTATTCGAAAACGAGTATGCGCGTGCGCATTCCGAAACGAGTATATGCGTGCGCATTCAAAAACGAGTACGCGCATGCCTATTCAAAAACGAGTATGCGCGTGTGCATTCAAAACGAGTATACGCGTGTGCATTCAAAAACGAGTACGCGTGTGCAAGTTCAAAAACGCGTATGCGCGTTCGCGTTCAAAAACGAGTACGCGCATGCCTATTCAAAAACGAGTATGCGCGTGCGTATTCCGAAACGAGTATGCGCGTGTGCATTCAAAAACGAGTATGGGCATGTGAATTCAAAACCGAGTATGCACGTGCCTATTCCAAAACGAGTATGCGCGTGTTCATTCAAAAACAAGTATGCGCGTGCCCATTTCGAAACGAGTATGCGCGTGTGCATTCAAAAACGAGTATGCGCGTGTGCATTCAAAAACGAGTATGCGCGTGCCTATTCCAAAACGAGTATGCGTGTGTGCATTAAAAAACAAGTATACGCGTGCGCATTCAAAACGAGTGTACGCGTGCGCATTCAAAAACGAGTACGCGCGTGCCTATTCAAAAACGAACATGCGCGTGCGCATTCCAAAACGAGTATACACGTGCGCAGTCAAAAACGAGTACGCGCGTGCCTATTCAAAAACGAGCATGCGCGTCCGCATTCCGAAACGAGTATACACGTGCGCAGTCAAAAACGAGTATGCGCGTGCCTATTCAAAAACGAGTATGCGCGTGTGCATTCAAAACGAGTATACCCGTGCGCATTCATAACAATGTACGCGTGTGCATGTTCAAAAACGCGTATGCGCGTTCGCTTTCAAAAACGAGCACGCACGTGCTTATTCCAAAACGAGTACGCGCGTGTGCAATCAAAAACGAGTACGCGTGTGCATGTTCAAAAACGCGTATGCGCGTTCGCATTCAAAAACGAGTACGCACGTGCCTATTCCAAAACGAGTATGCGCGTGCGCATTCCGAAACGAGTATGCGCGTGCGTATTCCGAAACGAGTATGCGTGTGCGCATTCAAAAACGAGAATGCGCGTGCCTATTCGAAAACGAGTATGCACGTGCGCATTCCGAAACGAGTATACGCGTGCGCATTCAAAAACGAGTACGCGCGTGCCCATTCAAAAACGAGTATGCGCGTGTGCATTCAAAACGCGTATACGCGTGCGCATTCAAAAACGAGTACGCATGTGCGTGTTCAAAAACGCGTATGCGCGTTCGCGTTCAAAAACGAGTACGCGCGTGCCTATTCGAAAACGAGTAGTCACGTGCGTATTCCGAAACGAGTATGCGCGTGTGCATTCAAAAACGAGTATGCGTGTGCGCATTCAAAAACGAGTATGCGCGTGCCTATTCGAAAACGAGTATGCGCGTGCGCATTCCGAAACGAAAATATGCGTGCGCATTCAAAAACGAGTACGCGCATGCCTATTCAAAAACGAGTATGCGCGTGTGCATTCAAAACGAGTATACGCGTGTGCATTCAAAAACGAGTACGCGTGTGCATGTTCAAAAACGCGTATGCGCGTTCGCGTTCAAAAACGAGTACGCGCATGCCTATTCAAAAACGAGTATGCGCGAGCGCCTTCCAAAACGAGTATGCGCGTGCGTATTCCGAAACGAGTATGCGCGTGCGCATTCAAAAACGAGTATGGGCGTGTGCATTCAAAACCGAGTATGCGCGTGCGCATTCAAACGCTTATACGCGTGCGCATTCAAAAACGAGTACGCGTGTGCCTGTTCAAAAACGCGTATGCGCGTACGCATTCAAAAACGAGTATGTGCGTGCCCATTCCAAAACGAGTATGCGCGTGTGCATTCAAAAACGAGTATGCGCGTGTGCATTCAAAAACGAGTATGCGCGTGCCTATTCGAAAACGAGTATACACGTGCGCAGTCAAAAACGAGTACGCGCGTGCCTATTCCAAAACAAGTACGCGTGTGTGCATTCAAAAACGAGTACGCGCGTGCCTATTCAAAAACGAGTATGAGCGTTCGCATTCAAAAACGAGTACGCACGTGCCTATTCCAAAAGGAGTATGCGCGTGCGAATTCAAAAACGAGTACGCGCGTGCACATTCAAAAACGAGTATGCGCTTCGCATTCCAAAACGAGCATGCGCGTGCGCATTCCAAAACGAGTATGCGCGTGCGTATTCCGAAACGAGTATGCGCGTGTGCATTCAAAAACGAGTATGGGCGTGTGCATTCAAAACCGGGTATGCACGTGCCTATTCGAAAACGAGTATGCGCGTGTGCATTCAAAAACAAGTATGCGCGTGCGCATTCAAAAACGAGTACGCGCATGCATATTCAAAAACGAGTATGCGCGTGCGCCTTCCCAAACAAGTAGGCGCGTGGCTATTTCGAAACGAGTACGCGTGCGCAGTCAAAAACGAGTATGCGCGTGCCTATTCGAAAACTAGTATGCGCGTGCGCATTCAAAACGAGTACGCTGCGTGCGCATTAAAAACGAATACGCGTGTGCATGTTCAAAAACGCGTATGCGCGTGCGCATTCAAAAGCGAGTACGCGCGTGCCTATTCCGAAAGGAGTATGCACGTGCGAATTCAAAAACGAGTACGCGCGTGCGCATTCAAAAACGAGTATGCGCTTCGCATTCCAAAACGAGCATGCGCGTGCGCATTCCAAAACGAGTATGCGCGTGCGTATTCCGAAACGAGTATGCGCGTGCGCATTCAAAAACGAGTACGCGTGTGCATTCAAAACCGAGTATGCGCGTGCGCATTCAAACGCTTATACGCGTGCGCATTCAAAAACGAGTACGCGTGTGCCTGTTCAAAAACGAGTATGCGCGTGCGCATTAAAAAACGAGTATGCACGTGCCCATTTCAAAACGATTATGCGCGTGTGCATTCAAATACGAGTATGCGTGTGCGCATTCAAAAACGAGTATGCACGTGCCTATTTCAAAACGAGTACGCGCGTGTGTATTCAAATACGAGTATGCGTGTGCGCATTCAAAAACGAGTATGTGCGTGCCTATTCCAAAACGAGTATGCGCGTGTGCATTCAAAAACGAGTATGCGCGTGCGCATTCAAAAACGAGTACGCGCGCGTGCATTCAAAAAAGAGTATGCACGTGTCTATTGCAAAACGAGTATGCGCGTGCGCAATCAAATACGAGTATGCGTGTGCATATTCAAAAACGAGTATGCACGTGCCTATTCCAAAACGAGTATGCGCGTGCGCATTCAAAACAAGTATGCGCGTGCGCATTCAAAAACGAGTACGCGCATGCCTATTCAAAAACGAGTATGCGCGTGCGCCTTCCCAAACAAGTATGCGCGTGCCCATTTCGAAACGAGTATGCGCGTGTGCATTCAAAAACGAGTATGCGCGTGTGCATTCAAAAACGAGTATGCGCGTGCCTATTCGAAAACGAGTATGCGCGTGTGCATTAAAAAACAAGTATACGCGTGCGCATTCAAAACGAGTGTACGCGTGCGCATTCAAAAATGAGTACGCGCGTGCCTATTCAAAAACGAACATGCGCGTGCGCATTCCAAAACGAGTATACACGTGCGCAGTCAAAAACGAGTACGCGCGTGCCTATTCAAAAACGAGCATGCGCGTGCGCATTCCGAAACGAGTATACACGTGCGCAGTCAAAAACGAGTATGCGCGTGCCTATTCAAAAACGAGTATGCGCGTGTGCATTCAAAACGAGTATACCCGTGCGCATTCATAACAAAGTACGCGTGTGCATGTTCAAAAACGCGTATGCGCGTTCGCTTTCAAAAACGAGCACGCACGTGCTTATTCCAAAACGAGTACGCGCGTGTGCAATCAAAAACGAGTACGCGTGTGCATGTTCAAAAACGCGTATGCGCGTTCGCATTCAAAAACGAGTACGCACGTGCCTATTCCAAAACGAGTATGCGCGTGCGTATTCCGAAACGAGTATGCGCGGGTGCATTCAAAAACGAGTATGCGTGTGCGCATTCAAAAACGAGAATGCGCGTGCCTATTCGAAAACGAGTATGCGCGTGCGCATTCCGAAACGAGTATACGCGTGCGCATTCAAAAACGAGTACGCGCGTGCCCATTCAAAAACGAGTATGCGCGTGTGCATTCAAAACGAGTATACGCGTGCGCATTCAAAAACGAGTACGCATGTGCGTGTTCAAAAACGCGTATGCGCGTTCGCGTTCAAAAACGAGTACGCGCGTGCCTATTCAAAAACGAGTAGTCACGTGCGTATTCCGAAACGAGTATGCGCGTGTGCATTGAAAAACCAGTATGCGTGTGCGCATTCAAAAACGAGTATGCGCGTGCCTATTCGAAAACGAGTATGCGCGTGCGCATTCCGAAACGAGTATATGCGTGCGCATTCAAAAACGAGTACGCGCATGCCTATTCAAAAACGAGTATGCGCGTGTGCATTCAAAACGAGTATACGCGTGTGCATTCAAAAACGAGTACGCGTGTGCAAGTTCAAAAACGCGTATGCGCGTTCGCGTTCAAAAACGAGTACGCGCATGCCTATTCAAAAACGAGTATGCGCGTGCGTATTCCGAAACGAGTATGCGCGTGTGCATTCAAAAACGAGTATGGGCATGTGAATTCAAAACCGAGTATGCACGTGCCTATTCCAAAACGAGTATGCGCGTGTGCATTCAAAAACAAGTATGCGCGTGCCCATTTCGAAACGAGTATGCGCGTGTGCATTCAAAAACGAGTATGCGCGTGTGCATTCAAAAACGAGTATGCGCGTGCCTATTCCAAAACGAGTATGCGTGTGTGCATTAAAAAACAAGTATACGCGTGCGCATTCAAAACGAGTGTACGCGTGCGCATTCAAAAACGAGTACGCGCGTGCCTATTCAAAAACGAACATGCGCGTGCGCATTCCAAAACGAGTATACACGTGCGCAGTCAAAAACGAGTACGCGCGTGCCTATTCAAAAACGAGCATGCGCGTCCGCATTCCGAAACGAGTATACACGTGCGCAGTCAAAAACGAGTATGCGCGTGCCTATTCAAAAACGAGTATGCGCGTGTGCATTCAAAACGAGTATACCCGTGCGCATTCATAACAATGTACGCGTGTGCATGTTCAAAAACGCGTATGCGCGTTCGCTTTCAAAAACGAGCACGCACGTGCTTATTCCAAAACGAGTACGCGCGTGTGCAATCAAAAACGAGTACGCGTGTGCATGTTCAAAAACGCGTATGCGCGTTCGCATTCAAAAACGAGTACGCACGTGCCTATTCCAAAACGAGTATGCGCGTGCGCATTCCGAAACGAGTATGCGCGTGCGTATTCCGAAACGAGTATGCGTGTGCGCATTCAAAAACGAGAATGCGCGTGCCTATTCGAAAACGAGTATGCGCGTGCGCATTCCGAAACGAGTATACGCGTGCGCATTCAAAAACGAGTACGCGCGTGCCCATTCAAAAACGAGTATGCGCGTGTGCATTCAAAACACGTATACGCGTGCGCATTCAAAAACGAGTACGCATGTGCGTGTTCAAAAACGCGTATGCGCGTTCGCGTTCAAAAACGAGTACGCGCGTGCCTATTCGAAAACGAGTAGTCACGTGCGTATTCCGAAACGAGTATGCGCGTGTGCATTCAAAAACGAGTATGCGTGTGCGCATTCAAAAACGAGTATGCGCGTGCCTATTCGAAAACGAGTATGCGCGTGCGCATTCCGAAACGAAAATATGCGTGCGCATTCAAAAACGAGTACGCGCATGCCTATTCAAAAACGAGTATGCGCGTGTGCATTCAAAACGAGTATACGCGTGTGCATTCAAAAACGAGTACGCGTGTGCATGTTCAAAAACGCGTATGCGCGTTCGCGTTCAAAAACGAGTACGCGCATGCCTATTCAAAAACGAGTATGCGCGAGCGCCTTCCAAAACGAGTATGCGCGTGCGTATTCCGAAACGAGTATGCGCGTGTGCATTCAAAAACGAGTATGGGCATGTGAATTCAAAACCGAGTATGCACGTGCCTATTCCAAAACGAGTATTCGAAAACGAGTATCCGCGTGTGCATTCAAAAACGAGTATACGCGTGCGCATTCAAAACGAGTGTACGCGTGCGCATTCAAAAACGAGTACGCGCGTGCCTATTCAAAAACGAGCATGCGCGTGCGCATTCCGAAAGGAGTATACACGTGCGCAGTCAAAAACGAGTATGCGCGTGCCTATTCAAAAACGAGTATGCGCGTGTGCATTCAAAACGAGTATACCCGTGCGCAATCATAAACAAGTACGTGTGTGCATGTTCAAAAACGCGTATGCGCTTTCGCATTCAAAAACGATTACGCACGTGCCTATTCCAAAAGGAGTATGCGCGTGCGCATTCCAAAACGATTATGCGCGTGCGTATTCCGAAACGAGTATGCGCGTGTGCATTCAAAAACGAGTACGCGTGTGCGCATTCAAAAACGAGTACGCGTGTGCCTGTTCAAAAACGCGTATGGGCGTGCGCATTCAAAAACGAGTATGCACGTGCCTATTGCAAAACGAGTATGCGCGTGCGCATTCCAAAACGAGTATGCGCGTGCGTATTCCGAAACGAGTATGCGCGTGTGCATTCAAAAACGAGTACGCGTGTGCGCATTCAAAAACGAGTACGCGTGTGCCTGTTCAAAAACGCGTATGGGCGTGCGCATTCAAAAACGAGTATGCACGTGCCTATTGCAAAACGAGTATGCGCGTGCGCAATCAAATACGAGTATGCGTGTGCGCATTCAAATACGAGTATGCGTGTGCGCATTCAAAAACGAGTATGCGCGTGCCTATTCCAAAACGAGTATGCGCGTGTGCATTCAAAAACAAGTATGCGCGTGCGCATTCAAAAACGAGTACGCGCATGCCTATTCAAAAACGAGTATGCGCGTGCGCATTAAAAAGCGAGTATGCACGTGCCTATTGCAAAACGAGTATGCGCGTGCGCAATCAAATACGAGTATGCGTGTGCGCATTCAGATACGAGTATGCGTGTGCGCATTCAAAAACGATTATGCGCGTGCCCATTCCAAAACGAGTATGCGCGTGTGCATTCAAAAACAAGTATGCGCGTGCGCATTCAAAAACGAGTACGCGCATGCCTATTCAAAAACGAGTATGCGCGTGTGCCTTCCCAAACGAGTATGCGCGTGTGCATTCAAAAACGAGTATGCACGTGTGCATTCAAAAACCAGTATGCGCGTGCCTATTCGAAAACGAGTATGCACGTGTGCATTCAAAAACGAGTATACGCGTGCGCATTCAAAACGAGTGTACGCGTGCGCATTAAAAAACGAGTATGCGCGTGCCTATTCAAAAACGATCATGCGCGTGCGCATTCCGAAACGCTTATACACGTGCGCAGTCAAAAACGAGTATGCGCGTGCCTATTCCAAAACGAGTACGCGTGTGTGCACTCAAAAACGAGTATGCGCTTGCCTATTCGAAAACTAGTATGCGCGTGCGCATTCAAAACAAGTACACGCGTGCGCATTCAAAAACGAGTACGCGTGTGCATGTTCAAAAACGCGTATGCGCGTGCGCATTCAAAAACGAGTACGCGCGTGCCTATTCCAAAAGGAGTATGCGCGTGCGAATTCAAAAACGAGTATGCGCGTGCGCATTCAAAAACGAGTATGCGCTTCGCATTCCAAAACGAGCATGCGCGTGCGCATTCCAAAACGAGTATGCGCGTGCGTATTCCGAAACGAGTATGCGCGTGTACATTCAAAAACGAGTATGCGCGTGCGCATTTAAAGCGAGTATACGCGTACGCATTCAAAAACGAGTGCGCGTGTGCCTGCTCAAAAACGCGTATGCACGTGCGCATTCAAAAACGAGTACGCACGTGCCTATTCCAAAACGAGTATGCGCGTGTGCATTCAAATACGAGTATGGGTGTGCGCATTCAAAAACGAGTATGCGCGTGCCTCTTCCAAAATGAGTATGCGCGTGTGCATTCAAAAACGAGTATGCGCGTGCGCATTCAAAACGAGTATACGCGTGCGCATTCAAAAACGAGTACGCGTGTGCCTGTTCAAAAACGCGTATGCGCGTGCGCATTCAAAAACGAGTATGCGCCTGCGTATTCCGAAACGAGTATGCGCGTGTGCATTCAAAAACGAGTATGGGCGTGTGCATTCAAAACCTAGTATGTGCGTGCGCATTCAAAACGTGTATACGCGTGCGCATTCAAAAACGAGTACGCGTGTGCCTGTTCAAAAACGCGTATGCGCGTGCGCATTCAAAAACGAGTATGCACGTGCCTATTTCAAAACGAGTATCCGCGTGTGCATTGAAATACGAGTATGTGTGTGCGCATTCAAAAACGAGTATGCACGTGCCTAATCCAAAACGAGTACGCGCGTGTGCATTCAAATACGAGTACGCGCGTGCATATTCAAAAATGAGTATGCGGGTGTGCATTCAAAACGAGTATACGCGTGCACATTCAAAAACGAGTACGCGTGTGCATGTTAAAAAACGCGTATGCGCGTGCGCATTCGACAACGAGCACGCGCGTGCCTATTCAAAAACGAGTATGCGCGTGCGCATTCCAAAACGAGTATGCGCGTGCGTATTCCGAAACGAGTATGCGCGTGTGCATTCAAATACGAGTATGCGTGGGCGCATTAAAAAACGAGTATGCGCGTGCCTATTCCAAAACGAGTATGCGCGTGTGCATTCAAAAACGAGTATGCGCGTGCCTATTCCAAAACGAGTATGCGCGTGTCCATTCAAAAACGAGTATGCGCGTGCGTATTCTAAACAAGTATACGCGTGGGCATTCAAAAACGAGTACGCGGGTGCCTGTTCAAAAACGAGTATGCACGTGCCTATTCTAAAACGAATACGCGTGCGCATTCAAAAACGAGTACGCGTGTGCATGTTCGAAAACGCGTATGCGCGTGTGCATTCGACAACGAGCACGCGCTTGCCTATTCAAAAACGAGTATGCGCGTGCGCATTCCAAAACGAGTATGCGCGTGCGCATTCCAAAACGAGTATGCGCGTGCGTATTCCGAAACGAGTATGCGCGTGTGCATTCAAATACGAGTATGCGTGGGCGCATTAAAAAACGAGTATGCGCGTGCCTATTCCAAAACGAGTATGCGCGTGTGCATTCAAAAACGAGTATGCGGGTGCCTATTCCAAAACGAGTATGCGCGTGTGCATTCAAAAACGAGTATGCGCGTGCGTATTCTAAACAAGTATACGCGTGCGCATTCAAAAACGAGTACGCGGGTGCCTGTTCAAAAACGCGCATGCGCGTGCGCATACAAAAACGAGTAAGCACTTGCCTATTCTAAAACGAATACGCGTGCGCATTCAAAAATCAAAAACGAGTACGCGTGTGCATGTTCAAAAACGCGTATGCGCGTGCGCATTCGACAACGAGCACGCGCGTGCCTATTCAAAAACGAGTATGCGCGTGCGCATTCCAAAACGAGTATGCGCGTGTGCATTCAAAAACGAGTATGCGCGTGCGTATTCTAAACAAGTATACGCGTGCGCATTCGAAAACGAGTACGCGTGTGCATGTTCAAAAACGCGTATGCGCGTGCGCATTCAAAAACGAGTACGCGTGTGCATGTGCAAAAACGCGTATGCGCGTTCGCATTCAAAAACGAGTACGCACGTGCCTATTCCAAAACGAGTATACGCGTGCGCATTCCAAAACGAGTAAGCGCATGCGTATTCCGAAACGAGTATGCGCGTGTGCATTCAAAAACGAGTATGCGTGTGCGCATTCAAAAACGAGTATGCACGTGCACATTCCGAAACGAGTATACGCGTGCGCATTCAAAAACGAGTACACGCGTGCCTATTTAAAAACGAGTATGCGCTTTTGCATTCAAAACGAGTATACGCGAGCGCATTCAAAAACGAGTATGCGCGTGCGTATTCCGAAACGAGTATACGCGTGCGCATTAAAAAACGAGTACGCGCGTGCCTATTCAAAAACGAGTATGCGCGTGTGCATTCCAAACGAGTTTACGCGTGCGCACTCAAAAACGAGTACGCGTGTGCATGTTCAAAAACGCGTATGCGCGTTCGCGTTCAAAAACGAGTACGCGCGTGCCTATTCGAAAACGAGTATGCGCGTGCGCATTCAAAAACGAGTATACGCGTGCGCATTCAAAACGAGTGTACGCGTGCGCATTAAAAAACAAATATGCGCGTGTGCATTCAAAACGAGTATGCGTGTGCGCATTCAAAAACAAGTATGCGCGTGCGTATTCGAAAACGAGTATGCGCGTGCGCATTCCGAAACGAGTACACGCGTGCGCATTCAAAAACGAGTACGCGCGTGCAAATTCAAAAAGGGGTATGCGCGTGTGCATTCAAAACGAGTATACGCGTGCGCATTCAAAAACGAGTACGCGTGTGCATGTTCAAAAACGCGTATGCGCGTGCGCATTCAAAAACGAGTATGCACGTGCCTATTTCAAAACGAGTATCAACGTGTGCATTCAAATACGAGTATGCGTGTGCGCATTCAAAAACGAGTATGCACTTGCCTAATCCGAAACGAGTACGCGCGTGTGCATTCAAATACGAGTATGCTTGTGAGCATTAAAAAACGAGTACGCGCGTGCCTATTCAGAAACGACCATGCGCGTGCGCATTTCGAAACGATTATACAAGTGCGCAGTGAAAAACGAGTATGCGCGTGCCTATTCCAAAACAAGTACGCGTGTGTGCATTCCAAAACGAGTACGCGCGTGCCTATTCAAAAAAGAGTATGTGCGTGCGCAATCAAAAACGAGTACGCACGTGCCTATTCCAAAAGGAATATGCGCGTGTGAATTCAAAAACGAGTACGCGCGTGCGCATTTAAAAACGAGTATGCACTTCGCATTCCAAAACGAGCATGCGCGTGCGCATTCAAAAACGAGTATGCGCGTGCGTATTCCGAAACGAGTATGCGCGTGTGCATTCAAAAACGAGTATGGGCGTGTGCATTCAAAACCTAGTATGCGCGTGTGCATACAAAACGAGTATACGCGTGCGCAGTCAAAAACGAGTATGCACGTGCCTATTTCAAAACGAGTATGCGCGTGTGCATTCCAAAACGAGTATGCGTGTGCGCATTCAAAAACGAGTACGCGTGTGCCTGTTCAAAAACGCGTACGCGCGTGCGCGTTCAAAAACGAGTATGCACGTGCCTATTGCAAAACGAGTATGCGCGTGCGCAATCAAATACGAGTATGCGTGTGCGCATTCAAAAACGAGTATGCGCGTGTGCATTCAAAAACAAATATGCGCGTGCGCATTCAAAAACGAGTACGCCCATGCCTATTCAAAAACGAGTATGCGCGTGCGCCTTCCCAAACGAGTATGCGCGTGCCTATTTCGAAACGAGTATGCGCGTGTGCATTCAAAAACGTGTAGGCGCGTGTGCATTCAAAAACGAGTATGCGCGTACCTATTCGAAAACGAGTATGCGCGTGTGCATTCAAAAACGAGTATACGCGTGCGCATTCAAAACGAGTGTATATGTGAGCATTAAAAAACGAGTAGGCGCGTGCCTATTCAAAAACGACCATGCGCGTGCGCATTCCGAAACGATTATACACGTGCGCAGTGAAAAACGAGTATGCGCGTGCGCATTCAAAAACGAGTACGCGTGTGCATGTTCAAAAACGCGTATGCGCGTGCGCATTCAAAAACGAGTACGCGTGTGCATGTTCAAAAACGCGTATGCGCGTGCGCATTCAAAAACGAGTACGCGTGTGCATGTGCAAAAACGCGTATGCGCGTTCGCATTCAAAAACGAGTACGCACGTGCCTATTCCAAAACGAGTATACGCGTGCGCATTCCAAAACGAGTAAGCGCATGCGTATTCCGAAATGAGTATGCGCGTGTGCATTCAAAAACGAGTATGCGTGTGCGCATTCAAAAACGAGTATGCACGTGCACATTCCAAAACGAGTATACGCGTGCGCATTCAAAAACGAGTACACGCGTGCCTATTCAAAAACGAGTATGCGCTTGTGCATTCAAAACGAGTATACGCGTGCGCATTCAAAAACGAGTATGCGCGTGTGTATTCCGAAACGAGTATACGCGTGCGCATTAAAAAACGAGTACGCGCGTGCCTATTCGAAAACGAGTATGCGCGTGTGCATTCCAAACGAGTATACGCGTGCGCATTCAAAACGAGTGTACATGTGAGCATTAAAAAACGAGTACCCGCGTGCCTATTCAAAAACGACCATGCGCGTGCGCATTCTGAAACTATTATACACGTGCGCAGTGAAAAACGAGTATGCGCGTGCGCATTCAAAAACGAGTACGCGTGTGCATGTTCAAAAACGCGTATGCGCGTTCGCATTCAAAAACGAGTACGCACGTGCCTATTCCAAAACGAGTATGCGCGTGCGTATTCCGAAACGAGTATGCGCGTGTGCATTCAAAAACGAGTATGCGTGTGCGCATTCAAAAACGAGAATGCGCGTGCCTATTCGAAAACGAGTATGCGCGTGCGCATTCCGAAACGAGTATACGCGTGCGCATTCAAAAACGAGTACGCGCGTGCCCATTCAAAAACGAGTATGCGCGTGTGCATTCAAAACGAGTATACGCGTGCGCATTCAAAAACGAGTACGCATGTGCGTGTTCAAAAACGCGTATGCGCGTTCGCGTTCAAAAACGAGTACGCGCGTGCCTATTCAAAAACGAGTAGTCACGTGCGTATTCCGAAACGAGTATGCGCGTGTGCATTGAAAAACCAGTATGCGTGTGCGCATTCAAAAACGAGTATGCGCGTGCCTATTCGAAAACGAGTATGCGCGTGCGCATTCCGAAACGAGTATATGCGTGCGCATTCAAAAACGAGTACGCGCATGCCTATTCAAAAACGAGTATGCGCGTGTGCATTCAAAACGAGTATACGCGTGTGCATTCAAAAACGAGTACGCGTGTGCAAGTTCAAAAACGCGTATGCGCGTTCGCGTTCAAAAACGAGTACGCGCATGCCTATTCAAAAACGAGTATGCGCGTGCGTATTCCGAAACGAGTATGCGCGTGTGCATTCAAAAACGAGTATGGGCATGTGAATTCAAAACCGAGTATGCACGTGCCTATTCCAAAACGAGTATGCGCGTGTGCATTCAAAAACAAGTATGCGCGTGCCCATTTCGAAACGAGTATGCGCGTGTGCATTCAAAAACGAGTATGCGCGTGTGCATTCAAAAACGAGTATGCGCGTGCCTATTCCAAAACGAGTATGCGTGTGTGCATTAAAAAACAAGTATACGCGTGCGCACTCAAAACGAGTGTACGCGTGCGCATTCAAAAACGAGTACGCGCGTGCCTATTCAAAAACGAACATGCGCGTGCGCATTCCAAAACGAGTATACACGTGCGCAGTCAAAAACGAGTACGCGCGTGCCTATTCAAAAACGAGCATGCGCGTCCGCATTCCGAAACGAGTATACACGTGCGCAGTCAAAAACGAGTATGCGCGTGCCTATTCAAAAACGAGTATGCGCGTGTGCATTCAAAACGAGTATACCCGTGCGCATTCATAACAATGTACGCGTGTGCATGTTCAAAAACGCGTATGCGCGTTCGCTTTCAAAAACGAGCACGCACGTGCTTATTCCAAAACGAGTACGCGCGTGTGCAATCAAAAACGAGTACGCGTGTGCATGTTCAAAAACGCGTATGCGCGTTCGCATTCAAAAACGAGTACGCACGTGCCTATTCCAAAACGAGTATGCGCGTGCGCATTCCGAAACGAGTATGCGCGTGCGTATTCCGAAACGAGTATGCGTGTGCGCATTCAAAAACGAGAATGCGCGTGCCTATTCGAAAACGAGTATGCGCGTGCGCATTCCGAAACGAGTATACGCGTGCGCATTCAAAAACGAGTACGCGCGTGCCCATTCAAAAACGAGTATGCGCGTGTGCATTCAAAACGCGTATACGCGTGCGCATTCAAAAACGAGTACGCATGTGCGTGTTCAAAAACGCGTATGCGCGTTCGCGTTCAAAAACGAGTACGCGCGTGCCTATTCGAAAACGAGTAGTCACGTGCGTATTCCGAAACGAGTATGCGCGTGTGCATTCAAAAACGAGTATGCGTGTGCGCATTCAAAAACGAGTATGCGCGTGCCTATTCGAAAACGAGTATGCGCGTGCGCATTCCGAAACGAAAATATGCGTGCGCATTCAAAAACGAGTACGCGCATGCCTATTCAAAAACGAGTATGCGCGTGTGCATTCAAAACGAGTATACGCGTGTGCATTCAAAAACGAGTACGCGTGTGCATGTTCAAAAACGCGTATGCGCGTTCGCGTTCAAAAACGAGTACGCGCATGCCTATTCAAAAACGAGTATGCGCGAGCGCCTTCCAAAACGAGTATGCGCGTGCGTATTCCGAAACGAGTATGCGCGTGTGCATTCAAAAACGAGTATGGGCATGTGAATTCAAAACCGAGTATGCACGTGCCTATTCCAAAACGAGTATTCGAAAACGAGTATCCGCGTGTGCATTCAAAAACGAGTATACGCGTGCGCATTCAAAACGAGTGTACGCGTGCGCATTCAAAAACGAGTACGCGCGTGCCTATTCAAAAACGAGCATGCGCGTGCGCATTCCGAAAGGAGTATACACGTGCGCAGTCAAAAACGAGTATGCGCGTGCCTATTCAAAAACGAGTATGCGCGTGTGCATTCAAAACGAGTATACCCGTGCGCAATCATAAACAAGTACGTGTGTGCATGTTCAAAAACGCGTATGCGCTTTCGCATTCAAAAACGATTACGCACGTGCCTATTCCAAAAGGAGTATGCGCGTGCGCATTCCAAAACGAGTATGCGCGTGCGTATTCCGAAACGAGTATGCGCGTGTGCATTCAAAAACGAGTACGCGTGTGCGCATTCAAAAACGAGTACGCGTGTGCCTGTTCAAAAACGCGTATGGGCGTGCGCATTCAAAAACGAGTATGCACGTGCCTATTGCAAAACGAGTATGCGCGTGCGCATTCCAAAACGAGTATGCGCGTGCGTATTCCGAAACGAGTATGCGCGTGTGCATTCAAAAACGAGTACGCGGGTGCGCATTCAAAAACGAGTACGCGTGTGCCTGTTCAAAAACGCGTATGGGCGTGCGCATTCAAAAACGAGTATGCACGTGCCTATTGCAAAACGAGTATGCGCGTGCGCAATCAAATACGAGTATGCGTGTGCGCATTCAAATACGAGTATGCGTGTGCGCATTCAAAAACGAGTATGCGCGTGCCTATTCCAAAACGAGTATGCGCGTGTGCATTCAAAAACAAGTATGCGCGTGCGCATTCAAAAACGAGTACGCGCATGCCTATTCAAAAACGAGTATGCGCGTGCGCATTAAAAAGCGAGTATGCACGTGCCTATTGCAAAACGAGTATGCGCGTGCGCAATCAAATACGAGTATGCGTGTGCGCATTCAGATACGAGTATGCGTGTGCGCATTCAAAAACGATTATGCGCGTGCCCATTCCAAAACGAGTATGCGCGTGTGCATTCAAAAACAAGTATGCGCGTGCGCATTCAAAAACGAGTACGCGCATGCCTATTCAAAAACGAGTATGCGCGTGTGCCTTCCCAAACGAGTATGCGCGTGTGCATTCAAAAACGAGTATGCGCGTGTGCATTCAAAAACAAGTATGCGCGTGCCTATTCGAAAACGAGTATGCACGTGTGCATTCAAAAACGAGTATACGCGTGCGCATTCAAAACGAGTGTACGCGTGCGCATTAAAAAACGAGTATGCGCGTGCCTATTCAAAAACGATCATGCGCGTGCGCATTCCGAAACGATTATACACGTGCGCAGTCAAAAACGAGTATGCGCGTGCCTATTCCAAAACGAGTACGCGTGTGTGCACTCAAAAACGAGTATGCGCTTGCCTATTCGAAAACTAGTATGCGCGTGCGCATTCAAAACAAGTACACGCGTGCGCATTCAAAAACGAGTACGCGTGTGCATGTTCAAAAACGCGTATGCGCGTGCGCATTCAAAAACGAGTACGCGCGTGCCTATTCCAAAAGGAGTATGCGCGTGCGAATTCAAAAACGAGTATGCGCGTGCGCATTCAAAAACGAGTATGCGCTTCGCATTCCAAAACGAGCATGCGCGTGCGCATTCCAAAACGAGTATGCGCGTGCGTATTCCGAAACGAGTATGCGCGTGTACATTCAAAAACGAGTATGCGCGTGCGCATTTAAAGCGAGTATACGCGTACGCATTCAAAAACGAGTGCGCGTGTGCCTGTTCAAAAACGCGTATGCACGTGCGCATTCAAAAACGAGTACGCACGTGCCTATTCCAAAACGAGTATGCGCGTGTGCATTCAAATACGAGTATGGGTGTGCGCATTCAAAAACGAGTATGCGCGTGCCTCTTCCAAAATGAGTATGCGCGTGTGCATTCAAAAACGAGTATGCGCGTGCGCATTCAAAACGAGTATACGCGTGCGCATTCAAAAACGAGTACGCGTGTGCCTGTTCAAAAACACGTATGCGCGTGCGCATTCAAAAACGAGTATGCGCCTGCGTATTCCGAAACGAGTATGCGCGTGTGCATTCAAAAACGAGTATGGGCGTGTGCATTCAAAACCTAGTATGTGCGTGCGCATTCAAAACGTGTATACGCGTGCGCATTCAAAAACGAGTACGCGTGTGCCTGTTCAAAAACGCGTATGCGCGTGCGCATTCAAAAACGAGTATGCACGTGCCTATTTCAAAACGAGTATCCGCGTGTGCATTCAAATACGAGTATGTGTGTGCGCATTCAAAAACGAGTATGCACGTGCCTAATCCAAAACGAGTACGCGCGTGTGCATTCAAATACGAGTATGCGTGTGCGCATTCAAAAACGAGTATGCGCGTGCGCATTCAAAAACGAGTACGCGCGTGCCCATTCAAAAACGAGTATGCGCGTGTGCATTCAAAAACGAGTATGCGCGTACGCAATCAAAAACGAGTACGCGCGTGCCTATTCAAAAACGAGTATACGCGTGCGCATTCCAAAACGAGTATGCGCGTGTGCATTCAAAAACGAGTATGCGTGTGCGCGTTCAAAAACGAGTACGCGCATGCCTATTCAAAAACGAGTATGCGCGTGTGCATTCAAAACGAGTATGCGCGTGCGTATTCCGAAACGAGTATGCGCGTGTGAATTCAAGAACGAGTATGTGTGCACGCATTGAAAAACGCGTATGCGCGTGCCTATTCGAAAAAGAGTATACGCGTGCGCATTCAAAACGAGTATACCCGTGCGCATTCATAAACGAGTACGCGCGTGCATATTCAAAAATGAGTATGCGGGTGTGCATTCAAAACGAGTATACGCGTGCACATTCAAAAACGAGTACGCGTGTGCATGTTAAAAAACGCGTATGCGCGTGCGCATTCGACAACGAGCACGCGCGTGCCTATTCAAAAACGAGTATGCGCGTGCGCATTCCAAAACGAGTATGCGCGTGCGTATTCCGAAACGAGTATGCGCGTGTGCATTCAAATACGAGTATGCGTGGGCGCATTAAAAAACGAGTATGCGCGTGCCTATTCCAAAACGAGTATGCGCGTGTGCATTCAAAAACGAGTATGCGCGTGCCTATTCCAAAACGAGTATGCGCGTGTCCATTCAAAAACGAGTATGCGCGTGCGTATTCTAAACAAGTATACGCGTGGGCATTCAAAAACGAGTACGCGTGTGCATGTTCGAAAACGCGTATGCGCGTGCGCATTCGACAACGAGCACGCGCTTGCCTATTCAAAAACGAGTATGCGCGTGCGCATTCCAAAACGAGTATGCGCGTGCGCATTCCAAAACGAGTATGCGCGTGCGTATTCCGAAACGAGTATGCGCGTGTGCATTCAAATACGAGTATGCGTGGGCGCATTAAAAAACGAGTATGCGCGTGCCTATTCCAAAACGAGTATGCGCGTGTGCATTCAAAAACGAGTATGCGGGTGCCTATTCCAAAACGAGTATGCGCGTGTGCATTCAAAAACGAGTATGCGCGTGCGTATTCTAAACAAGTATACGCGTGCGCATTCAAAAACGAGTACGCGGGTGCCTGTTCAAAAACGCGCATGCGCGTGCGCATTCAAAAACGAGTAAGCACTTGCCTATTCTAAAACGAATACGCGTGCGCATTCAAAAATCAAAAACGAGTACGCGTGTGCATGTTCAAAAACGCGTATGCGCGTGCGCATTCGACAACGAGCACGCGCGTGCCTATTCAAAAACGAGTATGCGCGTGCGCATTCCAAAACGAGTATGCGCGTGTGCATTCAAAAACGAGTATGCGCGTGCGTATTCTAAACAAGTATACGCGTGCGCATTCGAAAACGAGTACGCGTGTGCATGTTCAAAAACGCGTATGCGCGTGCGCATTCAAAAACGAGTACGCGTGTGCATGTGCAAAAACGCGTATGCGCGTTCGCATTCAAAAACGAGTACGCACGTGCCTATTCCAAAACGAGTATACGCGTGCGCATTCCAAAACGAGTAAGCGCATGCGTATTCCGAAACGAGTATGCGCGTGTGCATTCAAAAACGAGTATGCGTGTGCGCATTCAAAAACGAGTATGCACGTGCACATTCCGAAACGAGTATACGCGTGCGCATTCAAAAACGAGTACACGCGTGCCTATTTAAAAACGAGTATGCGCTTTTGCATTCAAAACGAGTATACGGGAGCGCATTCAAAAACGAGTATGCGCGTGCGTATTCCGAAACGAGTATACGCGTGCGCATTAAAAAACGAGTACGCGCGTGCCTATTCAAAAACGAGTATGCGCGTGTGCATTCCAAACGAGTTTACGCGTGCGCACTCAAAAACGAGTACGCGTGTGCATGTTCAAAAACGCGTATGCGCGTTCGCGTTCAAAAACGAGTACGCGCGTGCCTATTCGAAAACGAGTATGCGCGTGCGCATTCAAAAACGAGTATACGCGTGCGCATTCAAAACGAGTGTACGCGTGCGCATTCAAAAACAAATATGCGCGTGTGCATTCAAAACGAGTATGCGTGTGCGCATTCAAAAACAAGTATGCGCGTGCGTATTCGAAAAGGAGTATGCGCGTGCGCATTCCGAAACGAGTACACGCGTGCGCATTCAAAAACGAGTACGCGCGTGCAAATTCAAAAAGGGGTATGCGCGTGTGCATTCAAAACGAGTATACGCGTGCGCATTCAAAAACGAGTACGCGTGTGCATGTTCAAAAACGCGTATGCGCGTGCGCATTCAAAAACGAGTATGCACGTGCCTATTTCAAAACGAGTATCAACGTGTGCATTCAAATACGAGTATGCGTGTGCGCATTCAAAAACGAGTATGCACTTGCCTAATCCGAAACGAGTACGCGCGTGTGCATTCAAATACGAGTATGCTTGTGAGCATTAAAAAACGAGTACGCGCGTGCCTATTCAGAAACGACCATGCGCGTGCGCATTCCGAAACGATTATACAAGTGCGCAGTGAAAAACGAGTATGCGCGTGCCTATTCCAAAACAAGTACGCGTGTGTGCATTCCAAAACGAGTACGCGCGTGCCTATTCAAAAAAGAGCATGCGCGTGCGCATTCAAAAACGAGTATGCGCGTGCGTATTCCGAAACGAGTATGCGCGTGTGCATTCAAAAACGAGTATGGGCGTGTGCATTCAAAACCTAGTATGCGCGTGTGCATACAAAACGAGTATACGCGTGCGCAGTCAAAAACGAGTATGCACGTGCCTATTTCAAAACGAGTATGCGCGTGTGCATTCCAAAACGAGTATGCGTGTGCGCATTCAAAAACGAGTACGCGTGTGCCTGTTCAAAAACGCGTACGCGCGTGCGCGTTCAAAAACGAGTATGCACGTGCCTATTGCAAAACGAGTATGCGCGTGCGCAATCAAATACGAGTATGCGTGTGCGCATTCAAAAACGAGTATGCGCGTGTGCATTCAAAAACAAATATGCGCGTGCGCATTCAAAAACGAGTACGCCCATGCCTATTCAAAAACGAGTATGCGCGTGCGCCTTCCCAAACGAGTATGCGCGTGCCTATTTCGAAACGAGTATGCGCGTGTGCATTCAAAAACGTGTAGGCGCGTGTGCATTCAAAAACGAGTATGCGCGTACCTATTCGAAAACGAGTATGCGCGTGTGCATTCAAAAACGAGTATACGCGTGCGCATTCAAAACGAGTGTATATGTGAGCATTAAAAAACGAGTAGGCGCGTGCCTATTCAAAAACGACCATGCGCGTGCGCATTCCGAAACGATTATACACGTGCGCAGTGAAAAACGAGTATGCGCGTGCGCATTCAAAAACGAGTACGCGTGTGCATGTTCAAAAACGCGTATGCGCGTGCGCATTCAAAAACGAGTACGCGTGTGCATGTTCAAAAACGCGTATGCGCGTGCGCATTCATAAACGAGTACGCGTGTGCATGTGCAAAAACGCGAATGCGCGTTCGCATTCAAAAACGAGTACGCACGTGCCTATTCCAAAACGAGTATACGCGTGCGCATTCCAAAACGAGTAAGCGCATGCGTATTCCGAAATGAGTATGCGCGTGTGCATTCAAAAACGAGTATGCGTGTGCGCATTCAAAAACGAGTATGCACGTGCACATTCCAAAACGAGTATACGCGTGCGTATTCAAAAACGAGTACACGCGTGCCTATTCAAAAACGAGTATGCGCTTGTGCATTCAAAACGAGTATACGCGTGCGCATTCAAAAACGAGTATGCACGTGTGTATTCCGAAACGAGTATACGCGTGCGCATTAAAAAACGAGTACGCGCGTGCCTATTCGAAAACGAGTATGCGCGTGTGCATTCCAAACGAGTATACGCGTGCGCATTCAAAACGAGTGTACATGTGAGCATTAAAAAACGAGTACCCGCGTGCCTATTCAAAAACGACCATGCGCGTGCGCATTCCGAAACTATTATACACGTGCGCAGTGAAAAACGAGTATGCGCGTGCGCATTCAAAAACGAGTACGCGTGTGCATGTTCAAAAACGCGTATGCGCGTGCGCATTCAAAAACGAGTACGCGTGTGCATGTTCAAAAACGCGTATGCGCGTGCGCATTCAAAAACGAGTACGCGTGTGCATGTGCAAAAACGCGTATGCGCGTTCGCATTCAAAAACGAGTACGCACGTGCCTATTCCAAAACGAGTATACGCGTGCGCATTCCAAAACGAGTAAGCGCATGCGTATTCCGAAACGAGTATGCGCGTGTGCATTCAAAAACGAGTATGTGTGTGCGCATTCAAAAACGAGTATGCACGTGCACATTCCAAAACGAGTATACGCGTGCGCATTCAAAAACGAGTACACGCGTGCCTATTCAAAAACGAGTATGCGCTTGTGCATTCAAAACGAGTATACGCGTGCGCATTCAAAAACGAGTATGCGCGTGCGTATTGCGAAACGAGTATACGCGTGCGCATTAAAAAACGAGTACGCGCGTGCCTATTCCAAAACGAGTATACGCGTGCGCATTCCAAAACGAGTAAGCGCATGCGTATTCCGAAACGAGTATGCGCGTGTGCATTCAAAAACGAGTATGCGTGTGCGCATTCAAAAACGAGTATGCACATGCACATTCCAAAACGAGTATACGCGTGCGCATTCAAAAACGAGTACACGCGTGCCTATTCAAAAACGAGTATGCGCTTGTGCATTCAAAACGAGTATACGCGTGCGCATTCAAAAACCAGTATGCGCGTGCGTATTCCGAAACGAGTATACGCGTGCGCATTAAAAAACGAGTACGCGCGTGCCTATTCAAAAACGAGTATGCGCGTGTGCATTCCAAACGAGTTTACGCGTGCGCATTGAAAAACGAGAACGCGTGTGCATGTTCAAAAACGCGTATGCGCGTTCGCGTTCAAAAACGAGTACGCGCGTGCCTATTCGAAAACGAGTATGCGCGTGCGCATTCAAAAACGAGTATACGCGTGCGCATTCAAAACGAGTGTACGCGTGCGCATTCAAAAACAAATATGCGCGAGTGCATTCAAAACGAGTATGCGTGTGCGCATTCAAAAACAAGTATGCGCGTGCCTATTCGAAAAGGAGTATGCGCGTGCGCATTCCGAAACGAGTATACGCGTGCGCATTCAAAAACGAGTATGCACGTGCCTATTTCAAAACGAGTATCAACGTGTGCATTCAAATACGAGTATACGCGTGCGCATTCAAAAACGAGTACGCGTGTGCATGTTCAAAAACGCGTATGCGCGTGCGCATTCAAAAACGAGTATGCACGTGCCTATTTCAAAACGAGTATCAACGTGTGCATTCAAATACGAGTATGCGTGTGCGCATTCAAAAACGAGTATGCACTTGCCTAATCCAAAACGAGTACGCGCGTGTGCATTCAAATACGAGTATGCGTGTGAGCATTAAAAAACGAGTACGCGCGTGCCTATTCAGAAACGACCATGCGCGTGCGCATTCCGAAACAATTATACAAGTGCGCAGTGAAAAACGAGTATGCGCGTGCCTATTCCAAAACAAGTACGCGTGTGTGCATTCAAAAACGAGTACGCTCGTGCCTATTCAAAAAAGAGTATGTGCGTGCGCAATCAAAAACGAGTACGCACGTGCCTATTCCAAAAGGAATATGCGCGTGCGAATTCAAAAACGAGTACGCGCGTGCGCATTTAAAAACGCGTATGCACTTCGCATTCCAAAACGAGCATGCGCGTGCGCATTCAAAAACGAGTATGCGCGTGCGTATTCCGAAACGAGTATGCGCGTGTGCATTCAAAACCTAGTATGCGCGTGTGCATACAAAACGAGTATACGCGTGCGCAGTCAAAAACGAGTATGCACGTGCCTATTTCAAAACGAGTATGCGCGTGTGCATTCCAATACGAGTATGCGTGTGCGCATTCAAAAACGAGTATGCACGTGCCTAATACAAAACAATTACGCGCGTGTGCATTCAAATACGAGTATGCGTGTGCGCATTCAAAAACGAGTATGCGCGTGCCTATTCCAAACCGAGTATGCGCGTGTGCATTCAAAAACGAGTATGCGCGTGCGCATTCAAAAACGAGTACGCGCGTGCCTATTCGAAAACAAGTATGCGCGTGCCTATTCGAAAAGGAGTATGCGCGTGCGCATTCCGAAACGAGTATACGCGTGCGCATTCAAAAACGAGTATGCGCGTGTGCATTCAAAAGGAGTATACGCGTGCGCATTCAATAACGAGTACGCGTGTGCATGTTCAAAAACGCGTATGCGCTTTCGCATTCAAAAACGATTACGCACGTGCCTATTCCAAAACGAGTATGCGTGTGTGCATTCCAAAACGAGTATGCGCGTGCGTATTCTGAAACGAGTATGCGCGTGTGCATTCAAAAAAGAGTATGCGTGTGTGCATTCAAAAACGAGTACGCGTGTGCCTGTTCAAAAACGCGTATGCGCGTGCGCATTCAAAAACGAGTATGCACGTGCCTATTGCAAAACGAGTATGCGCGTGCGCAATCAAATACGAGTATGCGTGTGCGCATTCAAATACGAGTATGCGTGTGCGCATTCAAATACGAGTATGCGCGTGCCTATTCCAAAACGAGTATGCGCGTGTGCATTCAAAAACAAGTATGCGCGTGCGCATTCAAAAACGAGTACGCGCATGCCTATTCAAAAACGAGTATGCGCGTGCGCCTTCCCAAACGAGTATGCGCATGCCTATTTCGAAACGAGTATGCGCGTGTGAATTCAAAAACGAGTATGCGCGTGTGCATTCAAAAACGAGTATGCGCGTGCCTATTCGAAAACGAGTATGCACGTGTGCATTCAAAAACGAGTATACGCGTGCGCATTCAAAACGAGTGTACGCGTGCGCATTAAAAAACGAGTACGCGCGTGCCTATTCCAAAACGAGCATGCGCGTGCGCATTCCGAAACGATTATACACGTGCGCAGTCAAAAACGAGTACGCGTGTTCGCATTCAAAAACGAGTACGCGCGTGCTTATTCAAAAACGAGTATGTGCGTGTGCATTCAAAAACGAGTACGCACGTGCCTATTCGAAAAGGAGTATGTGTGTGCGAATTCAGAAACGAGTACGCGCGTGCGCATTCAAAAACGAGTATGCGCTTCGCATTCCAAAACGAGCATGCGCGTGCGCATTCCAAAACGAGTATGCGCCTGCGTATTCCGAAACGAGTATGCGCGTGTGCATTCAAAAACGAGTATGGGCGTGTGCATTCAAAACCTAGTATGTGCGTGCGCATTCAAAACGTGTATACGCGTGCGCATTCAAAAACGAGTACGCGTGTGCCTGTTCAAAAACGCGTATGCGCATGCGCATTCAAAAACGAGTATGCACGTGCCTTTTTCAAAACGAGTATCCGCGTGTGCATTCAAATACGAGTATGTGTGTGCGCATTCAAAAACGAGTATGCACGTGCCTAATCCAAAACGAGTACGCGCGTGTGCATTCAAATACGAGTATGCGTGTGCGCATTCAAAAACGAGTATGCGCGTGCGCATTCAAAAACGAGTACGCGCGTGCCCATTCAAAAACGAGTATGCGCGTGTGCATTCAAAAACGAGTATGCGCGTACGCAATCAAAAACGAGTACGCGCGTGCCTATTCAAAAACGAGTATACGCGTGCGCATTCCAAAACGAGTATGCGCGTGTGCATTCAAAAACGAGTATGCGTGTGCGCGTTCAAAAACGAGTACGCGCATGCCTATTCAAAAACGAGTATGCGCGTGTGCATTCAAAACGAGTATGCGCGTGCGTATTCCGAAACGAGTATGCGCGTGTGAATTCAAGAACGAGTATGTGTGCACGCATTGAAAAACGCGTATGCGCGTGCCTATTCGAAAAAGAGTATACGCGTGCGCATTCAAAACGAGTATACCCGTGCGCATTCATAAACAAGTACGCGTGTGCATTCAAAACGAGTGTACGCGTGCGCATTCAAAAACGAGTATGCGCGTGCCTATTCAAAAACGAGCATGCGCGTGCGCATTCCGAAAGGAGAATACACGTGCGCAGTCAAAAACGAGTATGCGCGTGCCTATTCAAAAACGAGTATGCGCGTGTGCATTCAAAACGAGTATACCCGTGCGCATTCATAAACAAGTACGCCTGTGCATGTTCAAAAACGCGTATGCGCGTTCGCTTTCAAAAACGAGTACGCACGTGCCTATTCCAAAACGAATATGCGCGTGCGCATTCCAAAACGAGTATGCGCGTGCGTATTCCGAAACGAGTATGCGCGTGTGCATTCAAAAACGAGTATGCGTGTGTGCAATCAAAAACGAGTATGCGCGCGCCTATTCGAAAACGATTACGCACGTGCCTATTCCAAAACGAGTATGCGCCTGCGAATTCCGAAACGCGTATGCGTGTGCGCATTCAAAAACAAGTATGCGCGTGCCTATTCGAAAACGAGTATGCGCGTGCGCATTCCGAAACGAGTATACGCGTGCGCATTCAAAAACGAGTACGCGCGTGCCCATTGAAAAACGAGTATGCGCGTGTGCATACAAAACGAGTATACGCGTGCGCATTCAAAAACGAGTATGCGCGTGTGCATTCAAAAACGCGTATGCGCGTTCGCGTTCAAAAACAAGTACGCGCGTGCCTATTCAAAAACGAGTACGCGCGTGCGCACTCCAAAACGAGTATGCGCGTGCGTATTCCGAAACGAGTATGCGCGTGTGCATTCAAGAATGAGTATGTGTGTGCGCATTGGAAAACGAGTATGCGCATGCCTATTCGAAAAAGAGTATGCGCGTGCGCATTCAAAACGTGTATACGCGTGCGCATTCAAAAACGAGTACCCGTGTGCATGTTCAAAAACGCGTTTGCGCGTGCGCATTCAAAAACGAGTATGCACGTGCCTATTTTAAAACGAGTATGCGCGTGTGCATTCAATTACGAGTATTTGTGTGCGTATTCAAAAACGAGTATGCACGTGCCTAATCCAAAACGAGTACGTGCGTGTGCATTCAAATACGAGTATGCGTGTGCGCATTCAAAAACAAGTATGCGCGTGCCTATTCCAAAACGAGTATGCGCGTGTGCATTCAAAAACGAGTATGCGCGTGCGCATTCAAAAACGAGTACGCGCGTGCCCATTCAAAAACGAGTATGCGCGTGTGCATTCAAAAACGAGTATGCGCGTGCGCAATCAAAAACGAGTACGCGCGTGCCTATTCAAAAACGAGTATACGCGTGCGCATTCCAAAACGAGTATGCACGTGTGCATTCAAAAACGAGTATGCGTGTGCGCGTTCAAAAACGAGTATGCGCGTGCTTATTCCGAAGCGAGTATGCGCATGTGCTTTCAAAAACGAGTACGCGCGTGCGCATTCAAAAACGAGTATGCGCGTGCATATTCCGAAATGAGTATGCGCGTGTGCATTCAAAAACGAGTATGCGCGTGCGCATTCAAAACGAGTATGCGCGTGTGCATTCAGAAACGACTATACGCGTGTGCATTCAAAACGAGTGTACGCGTGCGCATTCAAAAACGAGTACGCGCGTGCCTATTCAAAAACGAGCATGCGCGTGCGCATTCCGAAAGAAGAATACACGTGCGCAGTCAAAAACGAGTATGCGCGTGCCTATTCAAAAACGAGTATGCGCGTGTGCATTCCAAACGACTATACCCGTGCGCATTAACAAACAAGTATGCGTGTGCATGTTCAAAAACGCGTATGCGCGTTCGCTTTCAAAAACGAGTACGCACGTGCCTATTCCAAAACGAATATGCGCGTGCGCATTCCAAAACGAGTATGCGCGTGCGTATTCCGAAACGAGTATGCGCGTGTGCATTCAAAAACGAGTATGTGTGTGCGCATTCAAAAACGAGTATGCACGTGCACATTCCAAAACGAGTATACGCGTGCGCATTCAAAAACGAGTACACGCGTGCCTATTCAAAAACGAGTATGCGCTTGTGCATTCAAAACGAGTATACGCGTGCGCATTCAAAAACGAGTATGCGCGTGCGTATTGCGAAACGAGTATACGCGTGCGCATTAAAAAACGAGTACGCGCGTGCCTATTCCAAAACGAGTATACGCGTGCGCATTCCAAAACGAGTAAGCGCATGCGTATTCCGAAACGAGTATGCGCGTGTGCATTCAAAAACGAGTATGCGTGTGCGCATTCAAAAACGAGTATGCACATGCACATTCCAAAACGAGTATACGCGTGCGCATTCAAAAACGAGTACACGCGTGCCTATTCAAAAACGAGTATGCGCTTGTGCATTCAAAACGAGTATACGCGTGCGCATTCAAAAACCAGTATGCGCGTGCGTATTCCGAAACGAGTATACGCGTGCGCATTAAAAAACGAGTACGCGCGTGCCTATTCAAAAACGAGTATGCGCGTGTGCATTCCAAACGAGTTTACGCGTGCGCATTGAAAAACGAGAACGCGTGTGCATGTTCAAAAACGCGTATGCGCGTTCGCGTTCAAAAACGAGTACGCGCGTGCCTATTCGAAAACGAGTATGCGCGTGCGCATTCAAAAACGAGTATACGCGTGCGCATTCAAAACGAGTGTACGCGTGCGCATTCAAAAACAAATATGCGCGAGTGCATTCAAAACGAGTATGCGTGTGCGCATTCAAAAACAAGTATGCGCGTGCCTATTCGAAAAGGAGTATGCGCGTGCGCATTCCGAAACGAGTATACGCGTGCGCATTCAAAAACGAGTATGCACGTGCCTATTTCAAAACGAGTATCAACGTGTGCATTCAAATACGAGTATACGCGTGCGCATTCAAAAACGAGTACGCGTGTGCATGTTCAAAAACGCGTATGCGCGTGCGCATTCAAAAACGAGTATGCACGTGCCTATTTCAAAACGAGTATCAACGTGTGCATTCAAATACGAGTATGCGTGTGCGCATTCAAAAACGAGTATGCACTTGCCTAATCCAAAACGAGTACGCGCGTGTGCATTCAAATACGAGTATGCGTGTGAGCATTAAAAAACGAGTACGCGCGTGCCTATTCAGAAACGACCATGCGCGTGCGCATTCCGAAACAATTATACAAGTGCGCAGTGAAAAACGAGTATGCGCGTGCCTATTCCAAAACAAGTACGCGTGTGTGCATTCAAAAACGAGTACGCTCGTGCCTATTCAAAAAAGAGTATGTGCGTGCGCAATCAAAAACGAGTACGCACGTGCCTATTCCAAAAGGAATATGCGCGTGCGAATTCAAAAACGAGTACGCGCGTGCGCATTTAAAAACGCGTATGCACTTCGCATTCCAAAACGAGCATGCGCGTGCGCATTCAAAAACGAGTATGCGCGTGCGTATTCCGAAACGAGTATGCGCGTGTGCATTCAAAACCTAGTATGCGCGTGTGCATACAAAACGAGTATACGCGTGCGCAGTCAAAAACGAGTATGCACGTGCCTATTTCAAAACGAGTATGCGCGTGTGCATTCCAATACGAGTATGCGTGTGCGCATTCAAAAACGAGTATGCACGTGCCTAATACAAAACAATTACGCGCGTGTGCATTCAAATACGAGTATGCGTGTGCGCATTCAAAAACGAGTATGCGCGTGCCTATTCCAAACCGAGTATGCGCGTGTGCATTCAAAAACGAGTATGCGCGTGCGCATTCAAAAACGAGTACGCGCGTGCCTATTCGAAAACAAGTATGCGCGTGCCTATTCGAAAAGGAGTATGCGCGTGCGCATTCCGAAACGAGTATACGCGTGCGCATTCAAAAACGAGTATGCGCGTGTGCATTCAAAAGGAGTATACGCGTGCGCATTCAATAACGAGTACGCGTGTGCATGTTCAAAAACGCGTATGCGCTTTCGCATTCAAAAACGATTACGCACGTGCCTATTCCAAAACGAGTATGCGTGTGTGCATTCCAAAACGAGTATGCGCGTGCGTATTCTGAAACGAGTATGCGCGTGTGCATTCAAAAACGAGTATGCGTGTGTGCATTCAAAAACGAGTACGCGTGTGCCTGTTCAAAAACGCGTATGCGCGTGCGCATTCAAAAACGAGTATGCACGTGCCTATTGCAAAACGAGTATGCGCGTGCGCAATCAAATACGAGTATGCGTGTGCGCATTCAAATACGAGTATGCGTGTGCGCATTCAAATACGAGTATGCGCGTGCCTATTCCAAAACGAGTATGCGCGTGTGCATTCAAAAACAAGTATGCGCGTGCGCATTCAAAAACGAGTACGCGCATGCCTATTCAAAAACGAGTATGCGCGTGCGCCTTCCCAAACGAGTATGCGCATGCCTATTTCGAAACGAGTATGCGCGTGTGAATTCAAAAACGAGTATGCGCGTGTGCATTCAAAAACGAGTATGCGCGTGCCTATTCGAAAACGAGTATGCACGTGTGCATTCAAAAACGAGTATACGCGTGCGCATTCAAAACGAGTGTACGCGTGCGCATTAAAAAACGAGTACGCGCGTGCCTATTCCAAAACGAGCATGCGCGTGCGCATTCCGAAACGATTATACACGTGCGCAGTCAAAAACGAGTACGCGTGTTCGCATTCAAAAACGAGTACGCGCGTGCTTATTCAAAAACGAGTATGTGCGTGTGCATTCAAAAACGAGTACGCACGTGCCTATTCGAAAAGGAGTATGTGTGTGCGAATTCAGAAACGAGTACGCGCGTGCGCATTCAAAAACGAGTATGCGCTTCGCATTCCAAAACGAGCATGCGCGTGCGCATTCCAAAACGAGTATGCGCCTGCGTATTCCGAAACGAGTATGCGCGTGTGCATTCAAAAACGAGTATGGGCGTGTGCATTCAAAACCTAGTATGTGCGTGCGCATTCAAAACGTGTATACGCGTGCGCATTCAAAAACGAGTACGCGTGTGCCTGTTCAAAAACGCGTATGCGCATGCGCATTCAAAAACGAGTATGCACGTGCCTTTTTCAAAACGAGTATCCGCGTGTGCATTCAAATACGAGTATGTGTGTGCGCATTCAAAAACGAGTATGCACGTGCCTAATCCAAAACGAGTACGCGCGTGTGCATTCAAATACGAGTATGCGTGTGCGCATTCAAAAACGAGTATGCGCGTGCGCATTCAAAAACGAGTACGCGCGTGCCCATTCAAAAACGAGTATGCGCGTGTGCATTCAAAAACGAGTATGCGCGTACGCAATCAAAAACGAGTACGCGCGTGCCTATTCAAAAACGAGTATACGCGTGCGCATTCCAAAACGAGTATGCGCGTGTGCATTCAAAAACGAGTATGCGTGTGCGCGTTCAAAAACGAGTACGCGCATGCCTATTCAAAAACGAGTATGCGCGTGTGCATTCAAAACGAGTATGCGCGTGCGTATTCCGAAACGAGTATGCGCGTGTGAATTCAAGAACGAGTATGTGTGCACGCATTGAAAAACGCGTATGCGCGTGCCTATTCGAAAAAGAGTATACGCGTGCGCATTCAAAACGAGTATACCCGTGCGCATTCATAAACAAGTACGCGTGTGCATTCAAAACGAGTGTACGCGTGCGCATTCAAAAACGAGTATGCGCGTGCCTATTCAAAAACGAGCATGCGCGTGCGCATTCCGAAAGGAGAATACACGTGCGCAGTCAAAAACGAGTATGCGCGTGCCTATTCAAAAACGAGTATGCGCGTGTGCATTCAAAACGAGTATACCCGTGCGCATTCATAAACAAGTACGCCTGTGCATGTTCAAAAACGCGTATGCGCGTTCGCTTTCAAAAACGAGTACGCACGTGCCTATTCCAAAACGAATATGCGCGTGCGCATTCCAAAACGAGTATGCGCGTGCGTATTCCGAAACGAGTATGCGCGTGTGCATTCAAAAACGAGTATGCGTGTGTGCAATCAAAAACGAGTATGCGCGCGCCTATTCGAAAACGATTACGCACGTGCCTATTCCAAAACGAGTATGCGCCTGCGAATTCCGAAACGCGTATGCGTGTGCGCATTCAAAAACAAGTATGCGCGTGCCTATTCGAAAACGAGTATGCGCGTGCGCATTCCGAAACGAGTATACGCGTGCGCATTCAAAAACGAGTACGCGCGTGCCCATTGAAAAACGAGTATGCGCGTGTGCATACAAAACGAGTATACGCGTGCGCATTCAAAAACGAGTATGCGCGTGTGCATTCAAAAACGCGTATGCGCGTTCGCGTTCAAAAACAAGTACGCGCGTGCCTATTCAAAAACGAGTACGCGCGTGCGCACTCCAAAACGAGTATGCGCGTGCGTATTCCGAAACGAGTATGCGCGTGTGCATTCAAGAATGAGTATGTGTGTGCGCATTGGAAAACGAGTATGCGCATGCCTATTCGAAAAAGAGTATGCGCGTGCGCATTCAAAACGTGTATACGCGTGCGCATTCAAAAACGAGTACCCGTGTGCATGTTCAAAAACGCGTTTGCGCGTGCGCATTCAAAAACGAGTATGCACGTGCCTATTTTAAAACGAGTATGCGCGTGTGCATTCAATTACGAGTATTTGTGTGCGTATTCAAAAACGAGTATGCACGTGCCTAATCCAAAACGAGTACGTGCGTGTGCATTCAAATACGAGTATGCGTGTGCGCATTCAAAAACAAGTATGCGCGTGCCTATTCCAAAACGAGTATGCGCGTGTGCATTCAAAAACGAGTATGCGCGTGCGCATTCAAAAACGAGTACGCGCGTGCCCATTCAAAAACGAGTATGCGCGTGTGCATTCAAAAACGAGTATGCGCGTGCGCAATCAAAAACGAGTACGCGCGTGCCTATTCAAAAACGAGTATACGCGTGCGCATTCCAAAACGAGTATGCACGTGTGCATTCAAAAACGAGTATGCGTGTGCGCGTTCAAAAACGAGTATGCGCGTGCTTATTCCGAAACGAGTATGCGCATGTGCTTTCAAAAACGAGTACGCGCGTGCGCATTCAAAAACGAGTATGCGCGTGCATATTCCGAAATGAGTATGCGCGTGTGCATTCAAAAACGAGTATGCGCGTGCGCATTCAAAACGAGTATGCGCGTGTGCATTCAAAAACGACTATACGCGTGTGCATTCAAAACGAGTGTACGCGTGCGCATTCAAAAACGAGTACGCGCGTGCCTATTCAAAAACGAGCATGCGCGTGCGCATTCCGAAAGAAGAATACACGTGCGCAGTCAAAAACGAGTATGCGCGTGCCTATTCAAAAACGAGTATGCGCGTGTGCATTCCAAACGACTATACCCGTGCGCATTAACAAACAAGTATGCGTGTGCATGTTCAAAAACGCGTATGCGCGTTCGCTTTCAAAAACGAGTACGCACGTGCCTATTCCAAAACGAATATGCGCGTGCGCATTCCAAAACGAGTATGCGCGTGCGTATTCCAAAACGAGTATGCGCGTGTGCATTCAAAAACGAGTATGCGTGTGCGCAATCAAAAACGAGTATGCGCCTGTGAATTCCGAAACGAGTATGCGCGTGTGCATTCAAAAACGAGTATGCGTGTGCGCATTCAAAAACAAGTATGCGCGTGCCTATTCGAAAACGAGTATGCGCGTGCGCATTCCGAAACGAGTATACGCGTGCGCATTCAAAAACGAGTACGCGCGTGCCCATTCAAAAACGAGTATGCGCGTGTGCATTCAAAACGAGTATACGCGTGCGCATTCAAAAACGAGTATGCGCGTGTGCACTCAAAAACAATTATGCACGTGCGCATTCAAAAACGAGTACGCGCATGCCTATTCAAAAACGAGTATGCGCGTGCGCCTTCCCAAACGAGTATGCGCGTGCCTATTTCGAAACGAGTATGCGCGTGTGCATTCAAAAACGAGTATGCGCGTGCCTATTCGAAAACGAGTATCCGCGTGTGCATTCAAAAACGAGTATACGCGTGCGCATTCAAAACGAGTGTACGCGTGCGCATTCAAAAACGAGTACGCGCGTGCCTATTCAAAAACGAGCATGCGCGTGCGCATTCCGAAAGGAGTATACACGTGCGCAGTCAAAAACGAGTATGCGCGTGCCTATTCAAAAACGAGTATGCGCGTGTGCATTCAAAACGAGTATACCCGTGCGCAATCATAAACAAGTACGTGTGTGCATGTTCAAAAACGCGTATGGGCGTGCGCATTCAAAAACGAGTATGCACGTGCCTATTGCAAAACGAGTATGCGCGTGCGCAATCAAATACGAGTATGCGTGTGCGCATTCAAATACGAGTATGCGTGTGCGCATTCAAAAACGAGTATGCGCGTGCCTATTCCAAAACGAGTATGCGCGTGTGCATTCAAAAACAAGTATGCGCGTGCGCATTCAAAAACGAGTACGCGCATGCCTATTCAAAAACGAGTATGCGCGTGCGCCTTCCCAAACGAGTATGCGCGTGCCTATTTCGAAACGAGTATGTGCGTGTGCATTCAAAAACAAGTATGCGCGTGTGCATTCAAAAACGAGTATGCGCGTGCCTATTCGAAAACGAGTATGCACGTGTGCATTCAAAAACGAGTATACGCGTGCGCATTCAAAACGAGTGTACGCGTGCGCATTAAAAAGCGAGTATGCACGTGCCTATTGCAAAACGAGTATGCGCGTGCGCAATCAAATACGAGTATGCGTGTCCGCATTCAGATACGAGTATGCGTGTGCGCATTCAAAAACGATTATGCGCGTGCCCATTCCAAAACGAGTATGCGCGTGTGCATTCAAAAACAAGTATTCGCGTGCGCATTCAAAAACGAGTACGCGCATGCCTATTCAAAAACGAGTATGCGCGTGTGCCTTCCCAAACGAGTATGCGCGTGTGCATTCAAAAACGAGTATGCGCGTGTGCATTCAAAAACAAGTATGCGCGTGCCTATTCGAAAACGAGTATGCACGTGTGCATTCAAAAACGAGTATACGCGTGCGCATTCAAAACGAGTGTACGCGTGCGCATTAAAAAACGAGTATGGCGTGCCTATTCAAAAACGATCATGCGCGTGCGCATTCCGAAACGATTATACACGTGCGCAGTCAAAAACGAGTATGCGCGTGCCTATTCCAAAACGAGTACGCGTGTGTGCACTCAAAAACGAGTATGCGCGTGCCTATTCGAAAACTAGTATGCGCGTGCGCATTCAAAACAAGTACACGCGTGCGCATTCAAAAACGAGTACGCGTGTGCATGTTCAAAAACGCGTATGCGCGTGCGCATTCAAAAACGAGTACGCGCGTGCCTATTCCAAAAGGAGTATGCGCGTGCGAATTCAAAAACGAGTATGCGCGTGCGCATTCAAAAACGAGTATGCGCTTCGCATTCCAAAACGAGCATGCGCGTGCGCATTCCAAAACGAGTATGCGCGTGCGTATTCCGAAACGAGTATGCGCGTGTACATTCAAAAACGAGTATGCGCGTGCGCATTTAAAGCGAGTATACGCGTACGCATTCAAAAACGAGTGCGCGTGTGCCTGTTCAAAAACGCGTATGCACGTGCGCATTCAAAAACGAGTACGCACGTGCTTATTCCAAAACGAGTATGCGCGTGTGCATTCAAATACGAGTATGGGTGTGCGCATTCAAAAACGAGTATGCGCGTGCCTCTTCCAAAATGAGTATGCGCGTGTGCATTCAAAAACGAGTATGCGCGTGCGCATTCAAAACGAGTATACGCGTGCGCATTCAAAAACGAGTACGCGTGTGCCTGTTCAAAAACGCGTATGCGCGTGCGCATTCAAAAACGAGTATGCGCCTGCGTATTCCGAAACGAGTATGCGCGTGTGCATTCAAAAACGAGTATGGGCGTGTGCATTCAAAACCTAGTATGTGCGTGCGCATTCAAAACGTGTATACGCGTGCGCATTCAAAAACGAGTACGCGTGTGCCTGTTCAAAAACGCGTATGCGCGTGCGCATTCAAAAACGAGTATGCACGTGCCTATTTCAAAACGAGTATCCGCGTGTGCATTCAAATACGAGTATGTGTGTGCGCATTCAAAAACGAGTATGCACGTGCCTAATCCAAAACGAGTACGCGCGTGTGCATTCAAATACGAGTATGCGTGTGCGCATTCAAAAACGAGTATGCGCGTGCGCATTCAAAAACGAGTACGCGCGTGCCCATTCAAAAACGAGTATGCGCGTGTGCATTCAAAAACGAGTATACGCGTACGCAATCAAAAACGAGTACGCGCGTGCCTATTCAAAAACGAGTATACGCGTGCGCATTCCAAAACGAGTATGCGCGTGTGCATTCAAAAACGAGTATGCGTGTGCGCGTTCAAAAACGAGTACGCGCATGCCTATTCAAAAACGAGTATGCGCGTGTGCATTCAAAACGAATATGCGCGTGCGTATTCCGAAACGAGTATGCGCGTGTGAATTCAAGAACGAGTATGTGTGCACGCATTGAAAAACGCGTATGCGCGTGCCTATTCGAAAAAGAGTATACGCGTGCGCATTCAAAACGAGTATACCCGTGCGCATTCATAAACAAGTACGCGTGTGCATTCAAAACGAGTGTACGCGTGCGCATTCAAAAACGAGTATGCGCTTGCCTATTCAAAAACGAGCACGCGCGTGCGCATTCCGAAAGGAAAATACACGTGCGCAGTCAAAAACGAGTATGCGCGTGCCTATTCAAAAACGAGTATGCGCGTGTGCATTCAAAACAAGTATACCCGTGCGCATTCATAAAGAAGTACGCGTGTGCATGTTCAAAAACGCGTATGCGCGTTCGCTTTCAAAAACGAGTACGCACGTGCCTATTCGAAAACGAATATGCGCGTGCGCATTCCAAAACGAGTATGCGCGTGCGTATTCCGAAACGAGTATGCGCGTGTGCATTCAAAAACGAGTATGCGTGTGTGCAATCAAAAACGAGTATGCGCGCGCCTTTTCGAAAACGATTACGCAGGTGCCTATTCCAAAACGAGTATGCGCCTGCGAATTCCGAAACGCGTATGCGTGTGCGCATTCAAAAACAAGTATGCGCGTGCCTATTCGAAAACGAGTATGCGCGTGCGCATTCCGAAACGAGTATACGCGTGCGCATTCAAAAACGAGTACGCGCGTGCCCATTGAAAAACGAGTATGCGCGTGTGCATTCAAAACGAGTATACGCGTGCGCATTCAAAAACGAGTATGCGCGTGTGCATTCAAAAACGCGTATGCGCGTTCGCGTTCAAAAACGAGTACGCGCGTGCCTATTCAAAAACGAGTACGCGCGTGCGCACTCCAAAACGAGTATGCGCGTGCGTATTCCGAAACGAGTATGCGCGTGTGCATTCAAGAACGAGTATGTGTGTGCGCATTGGAAAACGAGTATGCGCATGCCTATTCGAAAAGGAGTATGCGCGTGCGCATTCAAAACGTGTATACGCGTGCGCATTCAAAAACGAGTACCCGTGTGCATGTTCAAAAACGCGTTTGCGTGTGCGCATTCAAAAACGAGTATGCGCGTGCCTATTCCAAAACGAGTATGCCCGTGTGCATTCAAAAACGAGTATGCGCGTGCGCATTCAAAAACGAGTACGCCCGTGCCCATTCAAAAACGAGTATGCGCGTGTGCATTCAAAAACGAGTATGCGCGTGCGCAATCAAAAACGAGTACGCGCGTGCCTATTCAAAAACGAGTATACGCGTGCGCATTCCAAAACGAGTATGCACGTGTGCATTCAAAAACGAGTATGCGTGTGCGCGTTCAAAAACGAGTATGCGCGTGCTTATTCCGAAACGAGTATGCGCATGTGCTTTCAAAATCGAGTACGCGCGTGCGCATTCAAAAACGAGTATGCGCGTGCATATTCCGAAATGAGTATGCGCGTGTGCATTCAAAAACGAGTATGCGCGTGCGCATTCAAAACGAGTATGCGCGTGTGCATTCAAAAACGACTATACGCGTGTGCATTCAAACGAGTGTACGCGTGCGCATTCAAAAACGAGTACGCGCGTGCCTATTCAAAAACGAGCATGCGCGTGCGCATTCCGAAAGAAGAATACACGTGCGCAGTCAAAAACGAGTATGCGCGTGCCTATTCAAAAACGAGTATGCGCGTGTGCATTCCAAACGAGTATACCCGTGCGCATTAACAAACAAGTATGCGTGTGCATGTTCAAAAACGCGTATGCGCGTTCGCTTTCAAAAACGAGTACGCACGTGCCTATTCCAAAACGAATATGCGCGTGCGCATTCCAAAACGAGTATGCGCGTGCGTATTCCAAAACGAGTATGCGCGTGTGCATTCAAAAACGAGTATGCGTGTGCGCAATCAAAAACGAGTATGCGCTTGTGAATTCCGAAACGAGTATGCGCGTGTGCATTCAAAAACGAGTATGCGTGTGCGCATTCAAAAACAAGTATGCGCGTGCCTATTCGAAAACGAGTATGCGCGTGCGCATTCCGAAACGAGTATACGCGTGCGCATTCAAAAACGAGTACGCGCGTGCCCATTCAAAAACGAGTATGCGCGTGTGCATTCAAAACGAGTATACGCGTGCGCATTCAAAAACGAGTATGCGCGTGTGCACTCAAAAACAATTATGCATGTGCGCATTCAAAAACGAGTACGCGCATGCCTATTCAAAAACGAGTATGCGCGTGCGCCTTCCCAAAAGAGTATGCGCGTGCCTATTTCGAAACGAGTATGCGCATGTGCATTCAAAAACGAGTATGCGCGTGCCTATTCGAAAACGAGTATCCGCGTGTGCATTCAAAAACGAGTATACGCGTGCGCATTCAAAACGAGTGTAAGCGTGCGCATTCAAAAACGAGTACGCGCGTGCCTATTCAAAAACAACATGCGCGTGCGCATTCCGAAAGGAGTATACACGTGCGCAGTCAAAAACGAGTATGCGCGTGTACATTCAAAACGAGTATACCCGTGCGCATTCATAAACAAGTACGCGTGTGCATGTTCAAAAACGCGTATGCGCTTTCGCATTCAAAAACGATTACGCACGTGCCTATTCCAAAAGGAGTATGCGCGTGCGCATTCCAAAACGAGTATGCGCGTGCGTATTCCGAAACGAGTATGCGCGTGTGCATTCAAAAACGAGTACGCGTGTGCCTGTTCAAAAACGCGTATGGGCGTCCGCATTCAAAAACGAGTATGCACGTGCCTATCGCAAAACGAGTATGCGCGTGCGCAATCAAATACGAGTATGCGTGTGCGCATTCAAATACGAGTATGCGTGTGCGCATTCAAAAACGAGTATGCGCGTGCCTATTCCAAAACGAGTATGCGCGTGTGCATTCAAAAACAAGTATGCGCGTGCGCATTCAAAAACGAGTACGCGCATGCCTATTCAAAAACGAGTATGCGCGTGCGCCTTCCCAAACGAGTATGCGCGTGCCTATTTCGAAAGGAGTATGTGCGTGTGCATTCAAAAACAAGTATGCGCGTGTGCATTCAAAAACGAGTATGCGCGTGCCTATTCGAAAACGAGTATGCACGTGTGCATTCAAAAACGAGTATACGCGTGCGCATTCAAAACGAGTGTACGCGTGCGCATTAAAAAGCGAGTATGCGCGTGCCCATTCCAAAACGAGTATGCGCGTGTGCATTCAAAAACAAGTATGCGCGTGCGCATTCAAAAACGAGTACGCGCATGCCTATTCAAAAACGAGTATGCGTGTGTGCCTTCCCAAACGAGTATGCGCGTGTGCATTCAAAAACGAGTATGCGCGTGTGCATTCAAAAACGAGTATGCGCGTGCCTATTCGAAAACGAGTATGCACGTGTGCATTCAAAAACAAGTATACGCGTGCGCATTCAAAACGAGTGTACGCGTGCGCATTAAAAAACGAGTATGCGCGTGCCTATTCAAAAACGATCATGCGCGTGCGCATTCCGAAACGATTATACACGTGCGCAGTCAAAAACGAGTATGCGCGTGCCTATTCCAAAACGAGTACGCGTGTGTGCACTCAAAAACGAGTATGCGCGTGCCTATTCGAAAACTAGTATGCGCGTGCGCTTTCAAAACAAGTACACGCGTGCGCATTCAAAAACGAGTACGCGTGTGCATGTTCAAAAACGCGTATGCGCGTGCGCATTCAAAAACGAGTACGCGCGTGCCTATTCCAAAAGGAGTATGCGCGTGCGAATTCAAAAACGAGTATGCGCGTGCGCATTCAAAAACGAGTATGCGCTTCGCATTCCAAAACGAGCATGCGCGTGCGCATTCCAAAACGAGTATGCGCGTGCGTATTCCGAAACGAGTATGCGCGTGTACATTCAAAAACGAGTATGCGCGTGCGCATTTAAAGCCAGTATACGCGTACGCAATCAAAAACGAGTGCGCGTGTGCCTGTTCAAAAACGCGTATGCACGTGCGCATTCAAAAACGAGTACGCACGTGCCTATTCCAAAACGAGTATGCGCGTGTGCATTCAAATACGAGTATGCGTTTGCGCATTCAAAAACGAGTATGCACCTGCTTATTCCAAAACGAGTATGCGCATGTGCATTCAAAAACGAGTATGCGCGTGCGCATTCAAAAACGAGTATGCGCGTGCGCATTCAAAAACGAGTATGCGCTTCGCATTCCAAAACGAGCATGCACGTGCGCATTCAAAAACGAGTATGCGCGTGCCTCTTCCAAAATGAGTATGCGCGTGTGCATTCAAAAACGAGTATGCGCGTGCGCATTCAAAACGAGTATACGCGTGCGCATTCAAAAACGAGTACGCGTGTGCCTGTTCAAAAACGCGTATGCGCGTGCGCATTCAAAAACGAGTATGCACGTGCCTATTCCAAAACGAGTACGCGCGTGTGCATTCAAATACGAGTATGCGTTTGCGCATTCAAAAACGAGTATGCACCTGCTTGTTCCAAAACGAGTATGCGCATGTGCATTCAAAAACGAGTATGCGCGTGCGCATTCAAAAACGAGTACGCGCGTGCGCATTCAAAAACGAGTATGCGCGTGTGCATTCAAAACGAGTATACCCGTGCGCAATCAAAAACAAGTACGCGTGTGCATATTCAAAAACGCGTATGCGCGTTCGCATTCAAAAACGAGTACGCACGTGCCTATTCCAAAACGAGTATGCGCGTGCGCATTCCAAAACGAGTATGCGCGTGCGTATTCCGAAACGAGTATGCGCGTGTGCATTCAAAAACGAGTATGCGTGTGCGCATAAAACAACGAGTATGCGCGTGCCTATTCGAGAACGAGTATGCGCGTGCGCATTCCGAAACGAGTATACGCGTGCGCATTATAAAACGAGTATGCACGTGCATATTCAAAAACGAGTATGCGGGTGTGCATTCAAAACGAGTATACGCGTGCACACTCAAAAACGAGTACGCGTGTGCATGTTCAAAAACGCGTAAGCGCGTGCGCATTCGACAACGAGCACGCGCGTGCCTATTCAAAAACGAGTATGCGCGTGCGCATTCCAAAACGAGTATGCGTGGGCGCATTAAAAAACGAGTATACGATTGCCTATTCCAAAACAAGTATGCGCGTGCGCATTCCAAAACGAGTATGCGCGTGCGTATTCCAAAACGAGTATGCGCGTGTGCATTCAAAAACGAGTATGCGTGTGCGCAATCAAAAACGAGTATGTGCCTGTGAATTCCGAAACGAGTATGCGCGTGTGCATTCAAAAACGAGTATGCGTGTGCGCATTCAAAAACAAGTATGCGCGTGCCTATTCGAAAACGAGCATGCGCGTGCGCATTCCGAAACGAGTATACGCGTGCGCATTCATAAACGAGTACGCGCGTGCCCATTCAAAAACGAGTATGCGCGTGTGCATTCAAAACGAGTATACGCGTGCGCATTCAAAAACGAGTATGCGCGTGTGCATTCAAAAACAATTATGCACGTGCGCATTCAAAAACGAGTACGCGCATGCCTATTCAAAAACGAGTATGCGCGTGCGCCTTCCCAAACGAGTATGCGCGTGCTTATTTCGAAACGAGCGTGCGTGTGTGCATTCAAAAACGAGTATGGGCGTGCCTATTCGAAAACGAGTATCCGCGTGTGCATTCAAAAACGAGTATACGCGTGCGCATTCAAAACGAGTGTACGTGTGCGCATTCAAAAACGAGTATGCGCGTGCCTATTTCGAAACGAGTATGTGCGTGTGCATTCAAAAACAAGTATGCGCGTGTGCATTCAAAAACGAGTATGCGCGTGCCTATTCGAAAACGAGTATGCACGTGTGCATTCAAAAACGAGTATACGCGTGCGCATTCAAAACGAGTGTACGCGTGCGCATTAAAAAACGAGTATGCACGTGCCTATTGCAAAACGAGTATGCGCGTGCGCAATCAAATACGAGTATGCGTGTGCGCATTCAGATACGAGTATGCGTGTGCGCATTCAAAAACGAGTACGCGCATGCCTATTCAAAAACGAGTATGCGCGTGTGCCTTCCCAAACGAGTATGCGCGTGTGCATTCAAAAACGAGTATGCGCGTGTGCATTCAAAAACGAGTATGCGCGTGCCTATTCGAAAACGAGTATGCACGTGTGCATTCAAAAACGAGTATACGCGTGCGCATTCAAAACGAGTGTACGCGTGCGCATTAAAAAACGAGTATGCGCGTGCCTATTCAAAAACGATCATGCGCGTGCGCACTCCGAAACGATTATACACGTGCGCAGTCAAAAACGAGTATGCGCGTGCCTATTCCAAAACGAGTACGCGTGTGTGCACTCAATAACGAGTATGCGCGTGCCTATTCGAAAACTAGTATGCGCGTGCGCATTCAAAACAAGTACACGCGTGCGCATTCAAAAACGAGTACGCGTGTGCATGTTCAAAAACGCGTATGCGCGTGCGCATTCAAAAACGAGTACGCGCGTGCCTATTCCAAAAGGAGTATGCGCGTGCGCATTCAAAAAAGAGTATGCGCTTCGCATTCCAAAACGAGCATGCGCGTGCGCATTCCAAAACGAGTATGCGCGTGCATATTCCGAAACGAGTATGCGCGTGTACATTCAAAAACGAGTATGCGCGTGCGCATTTAAAGCGAGTATACGCGTACGCATTCAAAAACGAGTACGCGTGTGCCTGTTCAAAAACGCGTATGCACGTGCGCATTCAAAAACGAGTACGCACGTGCCTATTCCAAAACGAGTATGCGCGTGTGCGTTCAAATACGAGTATGCGTGTGCGCATTCAAAAACGAGTATGCGCGTGCCTCTTCCAAAATGAGTATGCGCGTGTGCATTCAAAAACGAGTATGCGCGTGCGCATTCAAAACGAGTATACGCGTGCGCATTCAAAAAGGAGTACGCGTGTGCCTGTTCAAAAACGCGTATGCGCGTGCGCATTCAAAAACGATTATGCACGTGCCTATTCCAAAATGAGTACGCGCGTGTGCATTCAAATACGAGTATGCGTTTGCGCGTTCAAAAACGAGTATGCACCTGCTTATTCCAAAACGAGTATGCGCATGTGCATTAAAAAACGAGTGTGCGCGTGCGCGTTCAAAAACGAGTACGCGCGTGCGCATTCAAAAACGAGTATGCGCGTGTGCATTCAAAACGAGTATACCCGTGCGCAATCAAAAACAAGTACGCGTGTGCATATTCAAAAACGCGTATGCGCGTTCGCATTCAAAAACGAGTACGCACGTGCCTATTCCAAAACGAGTATGCGCGTGCGCATTCCAAAACGAGTATGCGCGTGCGTATTCCGAAACGAGTATGCGCGTGTGCATTCAAAAACGAGTATGCGTGTGCGCATTAAAAACGAGTATGCGCGTGCCTATTCGAGAACGAGTATGCGCGTGCGCATTCCGAAACGAGTATACGCGTGCGCATTATAAAACGAGTATGCACGTGCATATTCAAAAACGAGTATGCGGGTGTGCATTCAAAACGAGTATACGCGTGCACATTCAAAAACGAGTACGCGTGTGCATGTTCAAAAACGAGTATGCGCGTGCGCATTCGACAACGAGCACGCGCGTGCCTATTCAAAAACGAGTATGCGCGTGCGCATTCCAAAACGAGTATGCGCGTGCGTATTCCGAAACGAGTATGCGCGTGTGCATTCAAATACGAGTATGCGTGGGCGCATTAAAAAACGAGCATGCGCGTGCCTATTCCAAAACGAGTATGCGCGTGTGCATTCAAAAACGAGTATGCGCGTGCGTATTCTAAACAAGTATACGCTTGCGCTTTCAAAAACGAGTACGCGGGTGCCTGTTCAAAAACGCGTATGCGCGTGCGCCTTCCCAAACGAGTATGCGCGTGCCTATTTCGAAAGGAGTATGTGCGTGTGCATTCAAAAACAAGTATGCGCGTGTGCATTCAAAAACGAGTATGCGCGTGCCTATTCGAAAACGAGTATGCACGTGTGCATTCAAAAACGAGTATACGCGTGCGCATTCAAAACGAGTGTACGCGTGCGCATTAAAAAGCGAGTATGCACGTGCCTATTGCAAAACGAGTAGGCGCGTGCGCAATCAAATACGAGTATGCGTGTGCGCATTCAGATACGAGTATGCGTGTGCGCATTCAAAAACGAGTATGCGCGTGCCCATTCCAAAACGAGTATGCGCGTGTGCATTCAAAAACAAGTATGCGCGTGCGCATTCAAAAACGAGTACGCGCATGCCTATTCAAAAACGAGTATGCGTGTGTGCCTTCCCAAACGAGTATGCGCGTGTGCATTCAAAAACGAGTATGCGCGTGTGCATTCAAAAACGAGTATGCGCGTGCCTATTCGAAAACGAGTATGCACGTGTGCATTCAAAAACAAGTATACGCGTGCGCATTCAAAACGAGTGTACGCGTGCGCATTAAAAAACGAGTATGCGCGTGCCTATTCAAAAACGATCATGCGCGTGCGCATTCCGAAACGATTATACACGTGCGCAGTCAAAAACGAGTATGCGCGTGCCTATTCCAAAACGAGTACGCGTGTGTGCACTCAAAAACGAGTATGCGCGTGCCTATTCGAAAACTAGTATGCGCGTGCGCTTTCAAAACAAGTACACGCGTGCGCATTCAAAAACGAGTACGCGTGTGCATGTTCAAAAACGCGTATGCGCGTGCGCATTCAAAAACGAGTACGCGCGTGCCTATTCCAAAAGGAGTATGCGCGTGCGAATTCAAAAACGAGTATGCGCGTGCGCATTCAAAAACGAGTATGCGCTTCGCATTCCAAAACGAGCATGCGCGTGCGCATTCCAAAACGAGTATGCGCGTGCGTATTCCGAAACGAGTATGCGCGTGTACATTCAAAAACGAGTATGCGCGTGCGCATTTAAAGCGAGTATACGCGTACGCAATCAAAAACGAGTGCGCGTGTGCCTGTTCAAAAACGCGTATGCACGTGCGCATTCAAAAACGAGTACGCACGTGCCTATTCCAAAACGAGTATGCGCGTGTGCATTCAAATACGAGTATGCGTTTGCGCATTCAAAAACGAGTATGCACCTGCTTATTCCAAAACGAGTATGCGCATGTGCATTCAAAAACGAGTATGCGCGTGCGCATTCAAAAACGAGTATGCGCGTGCGCATTCAAAAACGAGTATCCGCTTCGCATTCCAAAACGAGCATGCACGTGCGCATTCAAAAACGAGTATGCGCGTGCCTCTTCCAAAATGAGTATGCGCGTGTGCATTCAAAAACGAGTATGCGCGTGCGCATTCAAAACGAGTATACGCGTGCGCATTCAAAAACGAGTACGCCTGTGCCTGTTCAAAAACGCGTATGCGCGTGCGCATTCAAAAACGAGTATGCACGTGCCTATTCCAAAACGAGTACGCGCGTGTGCATTCAAATACGAGTATGCGTTTGCGCATTCAAAAACGAGTATGCACCTGCTTATTCCAAAACGAGTATGCGCATGTGCATTCAAAAACGAGTATGCGCGTGCGCATTCAAAAACGAGTACGCGCGTGCGCATTCAAAAACGAGTATGCGCGTGTGCATTCAAAACGAGTATACCCGTGCGCAATCAAAAACAAGTACGCGTGTGCATATTCAAAAACGCGTATGCGCGTTCGCATTCAAAAACGAGTACGCACGTGCCTATTCCAAAACGAGTATGCGCGTGCGCATTCCAAAACGAGTATGCGCGTGCGTATTCCGAAACGAGTATGCGCGTGTGCATTCAAAAACGAGTATGCGTGTGCGCATAAAACAACGAGTATGCGCGTGCCTATTCGAGAACGAGTATGCGCGTGCGCATTCCGAAACGAGTATACGCGTGCGCATTATAAAACGAGTATGCACGTGCATATTCAAAAACGAGTATGCGGGTGTGCATTCAAAACGAGTATACGCGTGCACACTCAAAAACCAGTACGCGTGTGCATGTTCAAAAACGCGTAAGCGCGTGCGCATTCGACAACGAGCACGCGCGTGCCTATTCAAAAACGAGTATGCGCGTGCGCATTCCAAAACGAGTATGCGTGGGCGCATTAAAAAACGAGTATACGATTGCCTATTCCAAAACAAGTATGCGCGTGCGCATTCCAAAACGAGTATGCGCGTGCGTATTCCAAAACGAGTATGCGCGTGTGCATTCAAAAACGAGTATGCGTGTGCGCAATCAAAAACGAGTATGTGCCTGTGAATTCCGAAACGAGTATGCGCGTGTGCATTCAAAAACGAGTATGCGTGTGCGCATTCAAAAACAAGTATGCGCGTGCCTATTCGAAAACGAGTATGCGCGTGCGCATTCCGAAACGAGTATACGCGTGCGCATTCATAAACGAGTACGCGCGTGCCCATTCAAAAACGAGTATGCGCGTGTGCATTCAAAACGAGTATACGCGTGCGCATTCAAAAACGAGTATGCGCGTGTGCATTCAAAAACAATTATGCACGTGCGCATTCAAAAACGAGTACGCGCATGCCTATTTAAAAACGAGTATGCGCGTGCGCCTTCCCAAACGAGTATGCGCGTGCTTATTTCGAAACGAGCGTGCGCGTGTGCATTCAAAAACGAGTATGGGCGTACCTATTCGAAAACGAGTATCCGCGTGTGCATTCAAAAACGAGTATACGCGTGCGCATTCAAAACGAGTGTACGCGTGCGCATTCAAAAACGAGTATGCGCGTGCCTATTTCGAAACGAGTATGTGCGTGTGCATTCAAAAACAAGTATGCGCGTGTGCATTCAAAAACGAGTATGCGCGTGCCTATTCGAAAACGAGTATGCACGTGTGCATTCAAAAACGAGTATACGCGTGCGCATTCAAAACGAGTGTACGCGTGCGCATTAAAAAACGAGTATGCACGTGCCTATTGCAAAACGCGTATGCGCGTGCGCAATCAAATACGAGTATGCGTGTGCGCATTCAGATACGAGTATGCGTGTGCGCATTCAAAAACGAGTACGCGCATGCCTATTCAAAAACGAGTATGCGCGTGTGCCTTCCCAAACGAGTATGCGCGTGTGCATTCAAAAACGAGTATGCGCGTGTGCATTCAAAAACGAGTATGCGCGTGCCTATTCGAAAACGAGTATGCACGTGTGCATTCAAAAACGAGTATACGCGTGCGCATTCAAAACGAGTGTACGCGTGCGCATTAAAAAACGAGTATGCGCGTGCCTATTCAAAAACGATCATGCGCGTGCGCATTCCGAAACGATTATACACGTGCGCAGTCAAAAACGAGTATGCGCGTGCCTATTCCAAAACGAGTACGCGTGTGTGCACTCAATAACGAGTATGCGCGTGCCTATTCGAAAACTAGTATGCGCGTGCGCATTCAAAACAAGTACACGCGTGCGCATTCAAGAACGAGTACGCGTGTGCATGTTCAAAAACGCGTATGCACGTGCGCATTCAAAAACGAGTACGCACGTGCCTATTCCAAAACGAGTATGCGCGTGCGCATTCAAAAACGAGTATGCGCGTGCCTCTTCCAAAATGAGTATGCGCGTGTGCATTCAAAAACGAGTATGCGCGTGCGCATTCAAAACGAGTATACGCGTGCGCATTCAAAAAGGAGTACGCGTGTGCCTGTTCAAAAACGCGTATGCGCGTGCGCATTCAAAAACGATTATGCACGTGCCTATTCCAAAATGAGTACGCGCGTGTGCATTCAAATACGAGTATGCGTTTGCGCGTTCAAAAACGAGTATGCACCTGCTTATTCCAAAACGAGTATGCGCATGTGCATTAAAAAACGAGTGTGCGCGTGCGCGTTCAAAAACGAGTACGCGCGTGCGCATTCAAAAACGAGTATGCGCGTGTGCATTCAAAACGAGTATACCCGTGCGCAATCAAAAACAAGTACGCGTGTGCATATTCAAAAACGCGTATGCGCGTTCGCATTCAAAAACGAGTACGCACGTGCCTATTCCAAAACGAGTATGCGCGTGCGCATTCCAAAACGAGTATGCGCGTGCGTATTCCGAAACGAGTATGCGCGTGTGCATTCAAATACGAGTATGCGTGGGCGCATTAAAAAACGAGTATGCGCGTGCCTATTCCAAAACGAGTATGCGCGTGTGCATTCAAAAACGAGTATGCGCGTGCGTATTCTAAACAAGTATACGCTTGCGCATTCAAAAACGAGTACGCGGGTGCCTGTTCAAAAACGCGTATGCGCGTGCGCCTTCCCAAACGAGTATGCGCGTGCCTATTTCGAAAGGAGTATGTGCGTGTGCATTCAAAAACAAGTATGCGCGTGTGCATTCAAAAACGAGTATGCGCGTGCCTATTCGAAAACGAGTATGCACGTGTGCATTCAAAAACGAGTATACGCGTGCGCATTCAAAACGAGTGTACGCGTGCGCATTAAAAAGCGAGTATGCACGTGCCTATTGCAAAACGAGTATGCGCGTGCGCAATCAAATACGAGTATGCGTGTGCGCATTCAGATACGAGTATGCGTGTGCGCATTCAAAAACGAGTATGCGCGTGCCCATTCCAAAACGAGTATGCGCGTGTGCATTCAAAAACAAGTATGCGCGTGCGCATTCAAAAACGAGTACGCGCATGCCTATTCAAAAACGAGTATGCGTGTGTGCCTTCCCAAACGAGTATGCGCGTGTGCATTCAAAAACGAGTATGCGCGTGTGCATTCAAAAACGAGTATGCGCGTGCCTATTTGAAAACGAGTATGCACGTGTGCATTCAAAAACAAGTATACGCGTGCGCATTCAAAACGAGTGTACGCGTGCGCATTAAAAAACGAGTATGCGCGTGCCTATTCAAAAACGATCATGCGCGTGCGCATTCCAAAACGAGCATGCACGTGCGCATTCAAAAACGAGTATGCGCGTGCCTCTTCCAAAATGAGTATGCGCGTGTGCATTCAAAAACGAGTATGCGCGTGCGCATTCAAAACGAGTATACGCGTGCGCATTCAAAAACGAGTACGCCTGTGCCTGTTCAAAAACGCGTATGCGCGTGCGCATTCAAAAACGAGTATGCACGTGCCTATTCCAAAACGAGTACGCGCGTGTGCATTCAAATACGAGTATGCGTTTGCGCATTCAAAAACGAGTATGCACCTGCTTATTCCAAAACGAGTATGCGCATGTGCATTCAAAAACGAGTATGCGCGTGCGCATTCAAAAACGAGTACGCGCGTGCGCATTCAAAAACGAGTATGCGCGTGTGCATTCAAAACGAGTATACCCGTGCGCAATCAAAAACAAGTACGCGTGTGCATATTCAAAAACGCGTATGCGCGTTCGCATTCAAAAACGAGTACGCACGTGCCTATTCCAAAACGAGTATGCGCGTGCGCATTCCAAAACGAGTATGCGCGTGCGTATTCCGAAACGAGTATGCGCGTGTGCATTCAAAAACGAGTATGCGTGTGCGCATAAAACAACGAGTATGCGCGTGCCTATTCGAGAACGAGTATGCGCGTGCGCATTCCGAAACGAGTATACGCGTGCGCATTATAAAACGAGTATGCACGTGCATATTCAAAAACGAGTATGCGGGTGTGCATTCAAAACGAGTATACGCGTGCACACTCAAAAACCAGTACGCGTGTGCATGTTCAAAAACGCGTAAGCGCGTGCGCATTCGACAACGAGCACGCGCGTGCCTATTCAAAAACGAGTATGCGCGTGCGCATTCCAAAACGAGTATGCGTGGGCGCATTAAAAAACGAGTATACGATTGCCTATTCCAAAACAAGTATGCGCGTGCGCATTCCAAAACGAGTATGCGCGTGCGTATTCCAAAACGAGTATGCGCGTGTGCATTCAAAAACGAGTATGCGTGTGCGCAATCAAAAACGAGTATGTGCCTGTGAATTCCGAAACGAGTATGCGCGTGTGCATTCAAAAACGAGTATGCGTGTGCGCATTCAAAAACAAGTATGCGCGTGCCTATTCGAAAACGAGTATGCGCGTGCGCATTCCGAAACGAGTATACGCGTGCGCATTCATAAACGAGTACGCGCGTGCCCATTCAAAAACGAGTATGCGCGTGTGCATTCAAAACGAGTATACGCGTGCGCATTCAAAAACGAGTATGCGCGTGTGCATTCAAAAACAATTATGCACGTGCGCATTCAAAAACGAGTACGCGCATGCCTATTTAAAAACGAGTATGCGCGTGCGCCTTCCCAAACGAGTATGCGCGTGCTTATTTCGAAACGAGCGTGCGCGTGTGCATTCAAAAACGAGTATGGGCGTGCCTATTCGAAAACGAGTATCCGCGTGTGCATTCAAAAACGAGTATACGCGTGCGCATTCAAAACGAGTGTACGCGTGCGCATTCAAAAACGAGTATGCGCGTGCCTATTTCGAAACGAGTATGTGCGTGTGCATTCAAAAACAAGTATGCGCGTGTGCATTCAAAAACGAGTATGCGCGTGCCTATTCGAAAACGAGTATGCACGTGTGCATTCAAAAACGAGTATACGCGTGCGCATTCAAAACGAGTGTACGCGTGCGCATTAAAAAACGAGTATGCACGTGCCTATTGCAAAACGCGTATGCGCGTGCGCAATCAAATACGAGTATGCGTGTGCGCATTCAGATACGAGTATGCGTGTGCGCATTCAAAAACGAGTACGCGCATGCCTATTCAAAAACGAGTATGCGCGTGTGCCTTCCCAAACGAGTATGCGCGTGTGCATTCAAAAACGAGTATGCGCGTGTGCATTCAAAAACGAGTATGCGCGTGCCTATTCGAAAACGAGTATGCACGTGTGCATTCAAAAACGAGTATACGCGTGCGCATTCAAAACGAGTGTACGCGTGCGCATTAAAAAACGAGTATGCGCGTGCCTATTCAAAAACGATCATGCGCGTGCGCATTCCGAAACGATTATACACGTGCGCAGTCAAAAACGAGTATGCGCGTGCCTATTCCAAAACGAGTACGCGTGTGTGCACTCAATAACGAGTATGCGCGTGCCTATTCGAAAACTAGTATGCGCGTGCGCATTCAAAACAAGTACACGCGTGCGCATTCAAGAACGAGTACGCGTGTGCATGTTCAAAAACGCGTATGCACGTGCGCATTCAAAAACGAGTACGCACGTGCCTATTCCAAAACGAGTATGCGCGTGCGCATTCAAAAACGAGTATGCGCGTGCCTCTTCCAAAATGAGTATGCGCGTGTGCATTCAAAAACGAGTATGCGCGTGCGCATTCAAAACGAGTATACGCGTGCGCATTCAAAAAGGAGTACGCGTGTGCCTGTTCAAAAACGCGTATGCGCGTGCGCATTCAAAAACGATTATGCACGTGCCTATTCCAAAATGAGTACGCGCGTGTGCATTCAAATACGAGTATGCGTTTGCGCGTTCAAAAACGAGTATGCACCTGCTTATTCCAAAACGAGTATGCGCATGTGCATTAAAAAACGAGTGTGCGCGTGCGCGTTCAAAAACGAGTACGCGCGTGCGCATTCAAAAACGAGTATGCGCGTGTGCATTCAAAACGAGTATACCCGTGCGCAATCAAAAACAAGTACGCGTGTGCATATTCAAAAACGCGTATGCGCGTTCGCATTCAAAAACGAGTACGCACGTGCCTATTCCAAAACGAGTATGCGCGTGCGCATTCCAAAACGAGTATGCGCGTGCGTATTCCGAAACGAGTATGCGCGTGTGCATTCAAATACGAGTATGCGTGGGCGCATTAAAAAACGAGTATGCGCGTGCCTATTCCAAAACGAGTATGCGCGTGTGCATTCAAAAACGAGTATGCGCGTGCGTATTCTAAACAAGTATACGCTTGCGCATTCAAAAACGAGTACGCGGGTGCCTGTTCAAAAACGCGTATGCGCGTGCGCCTTCCCAAACGAGTATGCGCGTGCCTATTTCGAAAGGAGTATGTGCGTGTGCATTCAAAAACAAGTATGCGCGTGTGCATTCAAAAACGAGTATGCGCGTGCCTATTCGAAAACGAGTATGCACGTGTGCATTCAAAAACGAGTATACGCGTGCGCATTCAAAACGAGTGTACGCGTGCGCATTAAAAAGCGAGTATGCACGTGCCTATTGCAAAACGAGTATGCGCGTGCGCAATCAAATACGAGTATGCGTGTGCGCATTCAGATACGAGTATGCGTGTGCGCATTCAAAAACGAGTATGCGCGTGCCCATTCCAAAACGAGTATGCGCGTGTGCATTCAAAAACAAGTATGCGCGTGCGCATTCAAAAACGAGTACGCGCATGCCTATTCAAAAACGAGTATGCGTGTGTGCCTTCCCAAACGAGTATGCGCGTGTGCATTCAAAAACGAGTATGCGCGTGTGCATTCAAAAACGAGTATGCGCGTGCCTATTTGAAAACGAGTATGCACGTGTGCATTCAAAAACAAGTATACGCGTGCGCATTCAAAACGAGTGTACGCGTGCGCATTAAAAAACGAGTATGCGCGTGCCTATTCAAAAACGATCATGCGCGTGCGCATTCCGAAACGATTATACACGTGCGCAGTCAAAAACGAGTATGCGCGTGCCTATTCCAAAACGAGTACGCGTGTGTGCACTCAAAAACGAGTATGCGCGTGCCTATTCGAAAACTAGTATGCGCGTGCGCTTTCAAAACAAGTACACGCGTGCGCATTCAAAAACGAGTACGCGTGTGCATGTTCAAAAACGCGTATGCGCGTGCGCATTCAAAAACGAGTACGCGCGTGCCTATTCCAAAAGGAGTATGCGCGTGCGAATTCAAAAACGAGTATGCGCGTGCGCATTCAAAAACGAGTATGCGCTTCGCATTCCAAAACGAGCATGCGCGTGCGCATTCCAAAACGAGTATGCGCGTGCGTATTCCGAAACGAGTATGCGCGTGTACATTCAAAAACGAGTATGCGCGTGCGCATTTAAAGCGAGTATACGCGTACGCAATCAAAAACGAGTGCGCGTGTGCCTGTTCAAAAACGCGTATGCACGTGCGCATTCAAAAACGAGTACGCACGTGCCTATTCCAAAACGAGTATGCGCGTGTGCATTCAAATACGAGTATGCGTTTGCGCATTCAAAAACGAGTATGCACCTGCTTATTCCAAAACGAGTATGCGCATGTGCATTCAAAAACGAGTATGCGCGTGCGCATTCAAAAACGAGTATGCGCGTGCGCATTCAAAAACGAGTATCCGCTTCGCATTCCAAAACGAGCATGCACGTGCGCATTCAAAAACGAGTATGCGCGTGCCTCTTCCAAAATGAGTATGCGCGTGTGCATTCAAAAACGAGTATGCGCGTGCGCATTCAAAACGAGTATACGCGTGCGCATTCAAAAACGAGTACGCCTGTGCCTGTTCAAAAACGCGTATGCGCGTGCGCATTCAAAAACGAGTATGCACGTGCCTATTCCAAAACGAGTACGCGCGTGTGCATTCAAATACGAGTATGCGTTTGCGCATTCAAAAACGAGTATGCACCTGCTTATTCCAAAACGAGTATGCGCATGTGCATTCAAAAACGAGTATGCGCGTGCGCATTCAAAAACGAGTACGCGCGTGCGCATTCAAAAACGAGTATGCGCGTGTGCATTCAAAACGAGTATACCCGTGCGCAATCAAAAACAAGTACGCGTGTGCATATTCAAAAACGCGTATGCGCGTTCGCATTCAAAAACGAGTACGCACGTGCCTATTCCAAAACGAGTATGCGCGTGCGCATTCCAAAACGAGTATGCGCGTGCGTATTCCGAAACGAGTATGCGCGTGTGCATTCAAAAACGAGTATGCGTGTGCGCATAAAACAACGAGTATGCGCGTGCCTATTCGAGAACGAGTATGCGCGTGCGCATTCCGAAACGAGTATACGCGTGCGCATTATAAAACGAGTATGCACGTGCATATTCAAAAACGAGTATGCGGGTGTGCATTCAAAACGAGTATACGCGTGCACACTCAAAAACCAGTACGCGTGTGCATGTTCAAAAACGCGTAAGCGCGTGCGCATTCGACAACGAGCACGCGCGTGCCTATTCAAAAACGAGTATGCGCGTGCGCATTCCAAAACGAGTATGCGTGGGCGCATTAAAAAACGAGTATACGATTGCCTATTCCAAAACAAGTATGCGCGTGCGCATTCCAAAACGAGTATGCGCGTGCGTATTCCAAAACGAGTATGCGCGTGTGCATTCAAAAACGAGTATGCGTGTGCGGAATCAAAAACGAGTATGTGCCTGTGAATTCCGAAACGAGTATGCGCGTGTGCATTCAAAAACGAGTATGCGTGTGCGCATTCAAAAACAAGTATGCGCGTGCCTATTCGAAAACGAGTATGCGCGTGCGCATTCCGAAACGAGTATACGCGTGCGCATTCATAAACGAGTACGCGCGTGCCCATTCAAAAACGAGTATGCGCGTGTGCATTCAAAACGAGTATACGCGTGCGCATTCAAAAACGAGTATGCGCGTGTGCATTCAAAAACAATTATGCACGTGCGCATTCAAAAACGAGTACGCGCATGCCTATTTAAAAACGAGTATGCGCGTGCGCCTTCCCAAACGAGTATGCGCGTGCTTATTTCGAAACGAGCGTGCGCGTGTGCATTCAAAAACGAGTATGGGCGTGCCTATTCGAAAACGAGTATCCGCGTGTGCATTCAAAAACGAGTATACGCGTGCGCATTCAAAACGAGTGTACGCGTGCGCATTCAAAAACGAGTATGCGCGTGCCTATTTCGAAACGAGTATGTGCGTGTGCATTCAAAAACAAGTATGCGCGTGTGCATTCAAAAACGAGTATGCGCGTGCCTATTCGAAAACGAGTATGCACGTGTGCATTCAAAAACGAGTATACGCGTGCGCATTCAAAACGAGTGTACGCGTGCGCATTAAAAAACGAGTATGCACGTGCCTATTGCAAAACGAGTATGCGCGTGCGCAATCAAATACGAGTATGCGTGTGCGCATTCAGATACGAGTATGCGTGTGCGCATTCAAAAACGAGTACGCGCATGCCTATTCAAAAACGAGTATGCGCGTGTGCCTTCCCAAACGAGTATGCGCGTGTGCATTCAAAAACGAGTATGCGCGTGTGCATTCAAAAACGAGTATGCGCGTGCCTATTCGAAAACGAGTATGCACGTGTGCATTCAAAAACGAGTATACGCGTGCGCATTCAAAACGAGTGTACGCGTGCGCATTAAAAAACGAGTATGCGCGTGCCTATTCAAAAACGATCATGCGCGTGCGCATTCCGAAACGATTATACACGTGTGCAGTCAAAAACGAGTATGCGCGTGCCTATTCCAAAACGAGTACGCGTGTGTGCACTCAATAACGAGTATGCGCGTGCCTATTCGAAAACTAGTATGCGCGTGCGCATTCAAAACAAGTACACGCGTGCGCATTCAAAAACGAGTACGCGTGTGCATGTTCAAAAACGCGTATGCACGTGCGCATTCAAAAACGAGTACGCACGTGCCTATTCCAAAACGAGTATGCGCGTGCGCATTCAAAAACGAGTATGCGCGTGCCTCTTCCAAAATGAGTATGCGCGTGTGCATTCAAAAACGAGTATGCGCGTGCGCATTCAGAACGAGTATACGCGTGCGCATTCAAAAAGGAGTACGCGTGTGCCTGTTCAAAAACGCGTATGCGCGTGCGCATTCAAAAACGATTATGCACGTGCCTATTCCAAAATGAGTACGCGCGTGTGCATTCAAATACGAGTATGCGTTTGCGCGTTCAAAAACGAGTATGCACCTGCTTATTCCAAAACGAGTATGCGCATGTGCATTAAAAAACGAGTGTGCGCGTGCGCGTTCAAAAACGAGTACGCGCGTGCGCATTCAAAAACGAGTATGCGCGTGTGCATTCAAAACGAGTATACCCGTGCGCAATCAAAAACAAGTACGCGTGTGCATATTCAAAAACGCGTATGCGCGTTCGCATTCAAAAACGAGTACGCACGTGCCTATTCCAAAACGAGTATGCGCGTGCGCATTCCAAAACGAGTATGCGCGTGCGTATTCCGAAACGAGTATGCGCGTGTGCATTCAAAAACGAGTATGCGTGTGCGCATTAAAAACGAGTATGCGCGTGCCTATTCGAGAACGAGTATGCGCGTGCGCATTCCGAAACGAGTATACGCGTGCGCATTATAAAACGAGTATGCACGTGCATATTCAAAAACGAGTATGCGGGTGTGCATTCAAAACGAGTATACGCGTGCACATTCAAAAACGAGTACGCGTGTGCATGTTCAAAAACGCGTATGCGCGTGCGCATTCGACAACGAGCACGCGCGTGCCTATTCAAAAACGAGTATGCGCGTGCGCATTCCAAAACGAGTATGCGCGTGCGTATTCCGAAACGAGTATGCGCGTGTGCATTCAAATACGAGTATGCGTGGGCGCATTAAAAAACGAGTATGCGCGTGCCTATTCCAAAACGAGTATGCGCGTGTGCATTCAAAAACGAGTATGCGCGTGCGTATTCTAAACAAGTATACGCTTGCGCATTCAAAAACGAGTACGCGGGTGCCTGTTCAAAAACGCGTATGCGCGCGCGCATTCAAAAACGAGTATGCACGTGCCTATTCCAAAACGAATACGCGTGCGCATTCAAAAACGAGTACGTGTGTGCATGTTCAAAAACGCGTATGCGCGTGCGCATTCGACAACGAGCACGCGCGTGCCTATTCAAAAACGAGTATGCGCGTGCGCATTCCAAAACGAGTATGCGCGTGTGCATTCAAAAACGAGTATGCGCGTGCGTATTCTAAACGAGTATGCGCGTGCGCATTTAAAGCGAGTATACGTGTACGCATTAAAAAACGAGTACGCGTGTGCCTGTTCAAAAACGCGTATGCGCGTGCGCATTCAAAAACGAGTAAGCACGTGCCTATTCCAAAACGAGTATGCGCGTGTGCATTCAAATACGAGTATGCGTGTGCGCATTCAAAAACGAGTATGTGCGTGCCTCTTCCAAAATGAGTATGCGCGTGTGCATTCAAAAACGAGTATGCGCGTGCGCATTCAAAACGAGTATACGCGTGCGCATTCAAAAACGAGTACGCGTGTGCCTGTTCAAAAATGCGTATGCGCGTGCGCATTCAAAAACGAGTATGCACGTGCCTATTCGAAAACGAGTACGCGCGTGTGCATTCAAATACGAGTATGCGTTTGCGCGTTCAAAAACGAGTATGCACTTGCTTATTCCAAAACGAGTATGCGCATGTGCATTCAAAAACGAGTATGCGCGTGCGCATTCAAAAACGAGTACGCGCGTGCGCATTCAAAAACGAGTATGCGCGTGTGTATTCAAAACGAGTAGACCCGTGCGCATTCAAAAACAAGTACGCGTGTGCATATTCAAAAACGCGTATGCGCGTTCGCATTCAAAAACGAGTACGCACGTGCCTATTCCAAAACGAGTATGCGCGTGCGTATTCCGAAACGAGTATGCGCGTGTGCATTCAAAAATGAGTATGCGTGTGGGCATTCAAAAACGAGTATGCGCGTGCCTATTCGAAAACGAGTATGCGCGTGCGCATTCCGAAACGAGTATACGCGTGCGCATTATAAAACGAGTATGCACGTGCATATTCAAAAACGAGTATGCGGGTGTGCATTCAAAACGAGTATACGCGTGCACATTCAAAAACGAGTACGCGTGTGCATGTTCAAAAACGCGTATGCGCGTGCGCATTCGACAACGAGCACGCGCGTGCCTATTCAAAAACGAGTATGCGCGTGCGCATTCCAAAACGAGTATGCGCGTGTGTATTCCGGAACGAGTATGCGCGTGTGAATTCAAATACGAGTATGCGTGGGCGCATTAAAAAACGAGTATGCGCGTGCCTATTCCAAAACGAGTATGCGCGTGTGCATTCAAAAACGAGTATGCGCGTGCCTATTCCAAAACGAGTATGCGCGTGTGCATTCAAAAACGAGTATGCGCGTGCGTATTCTAAACAAGTATACGCGTGCGCAGTCAAAAACGAGTACGCGGGTGCCTGTTCAAAAACGCGTATGCGCGCGCGCATTCAAAAACGAGTATGCACGTGCCTATTCCAAAACGAATACGCGTGCGCATTCAAAAACGAGTACGTGTGTGCATGTTCAAAAACGCGTATGCGCGTGCGCATTCGACAACGAGCACGCGCGTGCCTATTCAAAAACGAGTATGCGCGTGCGCATTCCAAAACGAGTATGCGCGTGTGCATTCAAAAACGAGTATGCGCGTGCGTATTCTAAACGAGTATACGCGTGCGCATTCAAAAACGAGTATGCGCGTGCCTCTTCCAAAATGAGTATGCGCGTGTGCATTCAAAAACGAGTATGCGCGTGCGCATTCAAAACGAGTATACGCGTGCGCATTCAAAAACGAGTACGCGTGTGCCTGTTCAAAAACGCGTATGCGCGTGCGCATTCAAAAACGAGTATGCACGTGCCTATTCCAAAACGAGTACGCGCGTGTGCATTCAAATACGAGTATGCGTTTGCGCATTCAAAAACGAGTATGCACCTGCTTATTCCAAAACGAGTATGCGCATGTGCATTCAAAAACGAGTATGCGCGTGCGCATTCAAAAACGAGTACGCGCGTGCGCATTAAAAAACGAATATGCGCGTGTGCATTCAAAACGAGTATACCCGTGCGCAATCAAAAACAAGTACGCGTGTGCATATTCAAAAACGCGTATGCGCGTTCGCATTCAAAAACGAGTACGGACGTGCCTATTCCAAAACGAGTATGCGCGTGCGCATTCCAAAACGAGTATGCGCGTGCGTATTCCGAAACGAGTATGCGCGTGTGCATTCAAAAACGAGTATGCGTGTGCGCATAAAACAACGAGTATGCGCGTGCCTATTCGAGAACGAGTATGCGCGTGCGCATTCCGAAACGAGTATACGCGTGCGCATTATAAAACGAGTATGCACGTGCATATTCAAAAACGAGTATGCGGGTGTGCATTCAAAACGAGTATACGCGTGCACACTCAAAAACGAGTACGCGTGTGCATGTTCAAAAACGCGTAAGCGCGTGCGCATTCGACAACGAGCACGCGCGTGCCTATTCAAAAACGAGTATGCGCGTGCGCATTCCAAAACGAGTATGCGTGGGCGCATTAAAAAACGAGTATACGATTGCCTATTCCAAAACAAGTATGCGCGTGCGCATTCCAAAACGAGTATGCGCGTGCGTATTCCAAAACGAGTATGCGCGTGTGCATTCAAAAACGAGTATGCGTGTGCGCAATCAAAAACGAGTATGTGCCTGTGAATTCCGAAACGAGTATGCGCGTGTGCATTCAAAAACGAGTATGCGTGTGCGCATTCAAAAACAAGTATGCGCGTGCCTATTCAAAAACGAGTATGCGCGTGCGCATTCCGAAACGAGTATACGCGTGCGCATTCATAAACGAGTACGCGCGTGCCCATTCAAAAACGAGTATGCGCGTGTGCATTCAAAACGAGTATACGCGTGCGCATTCAAAAACGAGTATGCGCGTGTGCATTCAAAAACAATTATGCACGTGCGCATTCAAAAACGAGTACGCGCATGCCTATTCAAAAACGAGTATGGGCGTGCGCCTTCCCAAACGAGTATGCGCGTGCTTATTTCGAAACGAGCGTGCGCGTGTGCATTCAAAAACGAGTATGGGCGTGCCTATTCGAAAACGAGTATCCGCGTGTGCATTCAAAAACGAGTATACGCGTGCGCATTCAAAACGAGTGTACGCGTGCGCATTCAAAAACGAGTATGCGCGTGCCTATTTCGAAACGAGTATGTGCGTGTGCATTCAAAAACAAGTATGCGCGTGTGCATTCAAAAACGAGTATGCGCGTGCCTATTCGAAAACGAGTATGCACGTGTGCATTCAAAAACGAGTATACGCGTGCGCATTCAAAACGAGTGTACGCGTGCGCATTAAAAAACGAGTATGCACGTGCCTATTGCAAAACGAGTATGCGCGTGCGCAATCAAATACGAGTATGCGTGTGCGCATTCAGATACGAGTATGCGTGTGCGCATTCAAAAACGAGTACGCGCATGCCTATTCAAAAACGAGTATGCGCGTGTGCCTTCCCGAACGAGTATGCGCGTGTGCATTCAAAAACGAGTATGCGCGTGTGCATTCAAAAACGAGTATGCGCGTGCCTATTCGAAAACGAGTATGCACGTGTGCATTCAAAAACGAGTATACGCGTGCGCATTCAAAACGAGTGTACGCGTGCGCATTAAAAAACGAGTATGCGCGTGCCTATTCAAAAACGATCATGCGCGTGCGCATTCCGAAACGATTATACACGTGCGCAGTCAAAAACGAGTATGCGCGTGCCTATTCCAAAACGAGTACGCGTGTGTGCACTCAATAACGAGTATGCGCGTGCCTATTCGAAAACTAGTATGCGCGAGCGCATTCAAAACAAGTACACGCGTGCGCATTCAAAAACGAGTACGCGTGTGCATGTTCAAGAACGCGTATGCGCGTGCGCATTCAAAAACGAGTACGCGCGTGCCTATTCCAAAAGGAGTATGCGCGTGCGCATTCAAAAAAGAGTATGCGCTTCGCATTCCAAAACGAGCGCTCGCGTGCGCATTCCAAAACGAGTATGCGCGTGCATATTCCGAAACGAGTATGCGCGTGTACATTCAAAAACGAGTATGCGCGTGCGCATTTAAAGCGAGTATACGCGTACGCATTCAAAAACGAGTACGCGTGTGCCTGTTCAAAAACGCGTATGCACGTGCGCATTCAAAAACGAGTACGCACGTGCCTATTCCAAAACGAGTATCCGCTTCGCATTCCAAAACGAGCATGCACGTGCGCATTCAAAAACGAGTATGCGCGTGCCTCTTCCAAAATGAGTATGCGCGTGTGCATTCAAAAACGAGTATGCGCGTGCGCATTCAAAACGAGTATACGCGTGCGCATTCAAAAACGAGTACGCCTGTGCCTGTTCAAAAACGCGTATGCGCGTGCGCATTCAAAAACGAGTATGCACGTGCCTATTCCAAAACGAGTACGCGCGTGTGCATTCAAATACGAGTATGCGTTTGCGCATTCAAAAACGAGTATGCACCTGCTTATTCCAAAACGAGTATGCGCATGTGCATTCAAAAACGAGTATGCGCGTGCGCATTCAAAAACGAGTACGCGCGTGCGCATTCAAAAACGAGTATGCGCGTGTGCATTCAAAACGAGTATACCCGTGCGCAATCAAAAACAAGTACGCGTGTGCATGTTCAAAAACGCGTATGCGCGTGCGCATTCGACAACGAGCACGCGCGTGCCTATTTAAAAACGAGTATGCGCGTGCGCATTCCAAAACGAGTATGCGCGTGCGTATTCCGAAACGAGTATGCGCGTGTGCATTCAAATACGAGTATGCGTGGGCGCATTAAAAAACGAGTATGCGCGTGCCTATTCCAAAACGAGTATGCGCGTGTGCATTCAAAAACGAGTATGCGCGTGCGTATTCTAAACAAGTATACGCTTGCGCATTCAAAAACGAGTACGCGGGTGCCTGTTCAAAAACGCGTATGCGCGCGCGCATTCAAAAACGAGTATGCACGTGCCTATTCCAAAACGAATACGCGTGCGCATTCAAAAACGAGTACGTGTGTGCATGTTCAAAAACGCGTATGCGCGTGCGCATTCGACAACGAGCACGCGCGTGCCTATTCAAAAACGAGTATGCGCGTGCGCATTCCAAAACGAGTATGCGCGTGTGCATTCAAAAACGAGTATGCGCGTGCGTATTCTAAACGAGTATGCGCGTGCGCATTTAAAGCGAGTATACGCGTACGCAATCAAAAACGAGTGCGCGTGTGCCTGTTCAAAAACGCGTATGCACGTGCGCATTCAAAAACGAGTACGCACGTGCCTATTCCAAAACGAGTATGCGCGTGTGCATTCAAATACGAGTATGCGTTTGCGCATTCAAAAACGAGTATGCACCTGCTTATTCCAAAACGAGTATGCGCATGTGCATTCAAAAACGAGTATGCGCGTGCGCATTCAAAAACGAGTATGCGCGTGCGCATTCAAAAACGAGTATCCGCTTCGCATTCCAAAACGAGCATGCACGTGCGCATTCAAAAACGAGTATGCGCGTGCCTCTTCCAAAATGAGTATGCGCGTGTGCATTCAAAAACGAGTATGCGCGTGCGCATTCAAAACGAGTATACGCGTGCGCATTCAAAAACGAGTACGCCTGTGCCTGTTCAAAAACGCGTATGCGCGTGCGCATTCAAAAACGAGTATGCACGTGCCTATTCCAAAACGAGTACGCGCGTGTGCATTCAAATACGAGTATGCGTTTGCGCATTCAAAAACGAGTATGCACCTGCTTATTCCAAAACGAGTATGCGCATGTGCATTCAAAAACGAGTATGCGCGTGCGCATTCAAAAACGAGTACGCGCGTGCGCATTCAAAAACGAGTATGCGCGTGTGCATTCAAAACGAGTATACCCGTGCGCAATCAAAAACAAGTACGCGTGTGCATATTCAAAAACGCGTATGCGCGTTCGCATTCAAAAACGAGTACGCACGTGCCTATTCCAAAACGAGTATGCGCGTGCGCATTCCAAAACGAGTATGCGCGTGCGTATTCCGAAACGAGTATGCGCGTGTGCATTCAAAAACGAGTATGCGTGTGCGCATAAAACAACGAGTATGCGCGTGCCTATTCGAGAACGAGTATGCGCGTGCGCATTCCGAAACGAGTATACGCGTGCGCATTATAAAACGAGTATGCACGTGCATATTCAAAAACGAGTATGCGGGTGTGCATTCAAAACGAGTATACGCGTGCACACTCAAAAACCAGTACGCGTGTGCATGTTCAAAAACGCGTAAGCGCGTGCGCATTCGACAACGAGCACGCGCGTGCCTATTCAAAAACGAGTATGCGCGTGCGCATTCCAAAACGAGTATGCGTGGGCGCATTAAAAAACGAGTATACGATTGCCTATTCCAAAACAAGTATGCGCGTGCGCATTCCAAAACGAGTATGCGCGTGCGTATTCCAAAACGAGTATGCGCGTGTGCATTCAAAAACGAGTATGCGTGTGCGCAATCAAAAACGAGTATGTGCCTGTGAATTCCGAAACGAGTATGCGCGTGTGCATTCAAAAACGAGTATGCGTGTGCGCATTCAAAAACAAGTATGCGCGTGCCTATTCGAAAACGAGTATGCGCGTGCGCATTCCGAAACGAGTATACGCGTGCGCATTCATAAACGAGTACGCGCGTGCCCATTCAAAAACGAGTATGCGCGTGTGCATTCAAAACGAGTATACGCGTGCGCATTCAAAAACGAGTATGCGCGTGTGCATTCAAAAACAATTATGCACGTGCGCATTCAAAAACGAGTACGCGCATGCCTATTTAAAAACGAGTATGCGCGTGCGCCTTCCCAAACGAGTATGCGCGTGCTTATTTCGAAACGAGCGTGCGCGTGTGCATTCAAAAACGAGTATGGGCGTGCCTATTCGAAAACGAGTATCCGCGTGTGCGTTCAAAAACGAGTATACGCGTGCGCATTCAAAACGAGTGTACGCGTGCGCATTCAAAAACGAGTATGCGCGTGCCTATTTCGAAACGAGTATGTGCGTGTGCATTCAAAAACAAGTATGCGCGTGTGCATTCAAAAACGAGTATGCGCGTGCCTATTCGAAAACGAGTATGCACGTGTGCATTCAAAAACGAGTATACGCGTGCGCATTCAAAACGAGTGTACGCGTGCGCATTAAAAAACGAGTATGCACGTGCCTATTGCAAAACGAGTATGCGCGTGCGCAATCAAATACGAGTATGCGTGTGCGCATTCAGATACGAGTATGCGTGTGCGCATTCAAAAACGAGTACGCGCATGCCTATTCAAAAACGAGTATGCGCGTGTGCCTTCCCAAACGAGTATGCGCGTGTGCATTCAAAAACGAGTATGCGCGTGTGCATTCAAAAACGAGTATGCGCGTGCCTATTCGAAAACGAGTATGCACGTGTGCATTCAAAAACGAGTATACGCGTGCGCATTCAAAACGAGTGTACGCGTGCGCATTAAAAAACGAGTATGCGCGTGCCTATTCAAAAACGATCATGCGCGTGCGCATTCCGAAACGATTATACACGTGCGCAGTCAAAAACGAGTATGCGCGTGCCTATTCCAAAACGAGTACGCGTGTGTGCACTCAAAACGAGTATGCGCGTGCCTATTCGAAAACTAGTATGCGCGTGCGCATTCAAAACAAGTACACGCGTGCGCATTCAAAAACGAGTACGCGTGTGCATGTTCAAAAACGCGTATGCACGTGCGCATTCAAAAACGAGTACGCACGTGCCTATTCCAAAACGAGTATGCGCGTGCGCATTCAAAAACGAGTATGCGCGTGCCTCTTCCAAAATGAGTATGCGCGTGTGCATTCAAAAACGAGTATGCGCGTGCGCATTCAAAACGAGCATACGCGTGCGCATTCAAAAAGGAGTACGCGTGTGCCTGTTCAAAAACGCGTATGCGCGTGCGCATTCAAAAACGATTATGCACGTGCCTATTCCAAAATGAGTACGCGCGTGTGCATTCAAATACGAGTATGCGTTTGCGCGTTCAAAAACGAGTATGCACCTGCTTATTCCAAAACGAGTATGCGCATGTGCATTAAAAAACGAGTGTGCGCGTGCGCGTTCAAAAACGAGTACGCGCGTGCGCATTCAAAAACGAGTATGCGCGTGTGCATTCAAAACGAGTATACCCGTGCGCAATCAAAAACAAGTACGCGTGTGCATATTCAAAAACGCGTATGCGCGTTCGCATTCAAAAACGAGTACGCACGTGCCTATTCCAAAACGAGTATGCGCGTGCGCATTCCAAAACGAGTATGCGCGTGCGTATTCCGAAACGAGTATGCGCGTGTGCATTCAAAAACGAGTATGCGTGTGCGCATTAAAAACGAGTATGCGCGTGCCTATTCGAGAACGAGTATGCGCGTGCGCATTCCGAAACGAGTATACGCGTGCGCATTATAAAACGAGTATGCACGTGCATATTCAAAAACGAGTATGCGGGTGTGCATTCAAAACGAGTATACGCGTGCACATTCAAAAACGAGTACGCGTGTGCATGTTCAAAAACGCGTATGCGCGTGCGCATTCGACAACGAGCACGCGCGTGCCTATTCAAAAACGAGTATGCGCGTGCGCATTCCAAAACGAGTATGCGCGTGCGTATTCCGAAACGAGTATGCGCGTGTGCATTCAAATACGAGTATGCGTGGGCGCATTAAAAAACGAGTATGCGCGTGCCTATTCCAAAACGAGTATGCGCGTGTGCATTCAAAAACGAGTATGCGCGTGCGTATTCTAAACAAGTATACGCTTGCGCATTCAAAAACGAGTACGCGGGTGCCTGTTCAAAAACGCGTAGGTGCGCGCGCATTCAAAAACGAGTATGCACGTGCCTATTCCAAAACGAATACGCGTGCGCATTCAAAAACGAGTACGTGTGTGCATGTTCAAAAACGCGTATGCGCGTGCGCATTCGACAACGAGCACGCGCGTGCCTATTCAAAAACGAGTATGCGCGTGCGCATTCCAAAACGAGTAGGCGCGTGTGCATTCAAAAACGAGTATGCGCGTGCGTATTCTAAACGAGTATGCGCGTGCGCATTTAAAGCGAGTATACGTGTACGCATTAAAAAACGAGTACGCGTGTGCCTGTTCAAAAACGCGTATGCGCGTGCGCATTCAAAAACGAGTAAGCACGTGCCTATTCCAAAACGAGTATGCGCGTGTGCGTTCAAATACGAGTATGCGTGTGCGCATTCAAAAACGAGTATGTGCGTGCCTCTTCCAAAATGAGTATGCGCGTGTGCATTCAAAAACGAGTATGCGCGTGCGCATTCAAAACGAGTATACGCGTGCGCATTCAAAAACGAGTACGCGTGTGCCTGTTCAAAAATGCGTATGCGCGTGCGCATTCAAAAACGAGTATGCACGTGCCTATTCGAAAACGAGTACGCGCGTGTGCATTCAAATACGAGTATGCGTTTGCGCGTTCAAAAACGAGTATGCACTTGCTTATTCCAAAACGAGTATGCGCATGTGCATTCAAAAACGAGTATGCGCGTGCGCATTCAAAAACGAGTACGCGCGTGCGCATTCAAAAACGAGTATGCGCGTGTGTATTCAAAACGAGTAGACCCGTGCGCATTCAAAAACAAGTACGCGTGTGCATATTCAAAAACGCGTATGCGCGTTCGCATTCAAAAACGAGTACGCACGTGCCTATTCCAAAACGAGTATGCGCGTGCGTATTCCGAAACGAGTATGCGCGTGTGCATTCAAAAATGAGTATGCGTGTGGGCATTCAAAAACGAGTATGCGCGTGCCTATTCGAAAACGAGTATGCGCGTGCGCATTCCGAAACGAGTATACGCGTGCGCATTATAAAACGAGTATGCACGTGCATATTCAAAAACGAGTATGCGGGTGTGCATTCAAAACGAGTATACGCGTGCACATTCAAAAACGAGTACGCGTGTGCATGTTCAAAAACGCGTATGCGCGTGCGCATTCGACAACGAGCACGCGCGTGCCTATTCAAAAACGAGTATGCGCGTGCGCATTCCAAAACGAGTATGCGCGTGTGTATTCCGGAACGAGTATGCGCGTGTGAATTCAAATACGAGTATGCGTGGGCGCATTAAAAAACGAGTATGCGCGTGCCTATTCCAAAACGAGTATGCGCGTGTGCATTCAAAAACGAGTATGCGCGTGCCTATTCCAAAACGAGTATGCGCGTGTGCATTCAAAAACGAGTATGCGCGTGCGTATTCTAAACAAGTATACGCGTGCGCAGTCAAAAACGAGTACGCGGGTGCCTGTTCAAAAACGCGTATGCGCGCGCGCATTCAAAAACGAGTATGCACGTGCCTATTCCAAAACGAATACGCGTGCGCATTCAAAAACGAGTACGTGTGTGCATGTTCAAAAACGCGTATGCGCGTGCGCATTCGACAACGAGCACGCGCGTGCCTATTCAAAAACGAGTATGCGCGTGCGCATTCCAAAACGAGTATGCGCGTGTGCATTCAAAAACGAGTATGCGCGTGCGTATTCTAAACGAGTATACGCGTGCGCATTCAAAAACGAGTATGCGCGTGCCTCTTCCAAAATGAGTATGCGCGTGTGCATTCAAAAACGAGTATGCGCGTGCGCATTCAAAACGAGTATACGCGTGCGCATTCAAAAACGAGTACGCGTGTGCCTGTTCAAAAACGCGTATGCGCGTGCGCATTCAAAAACGAGTATGCACGTGCCTATTCCAAAACGAGTACGCGCGTGTGCATTCAAATACGAGTATGCGTTTGCGCATTCAAAAACGAGTATGCACCTGCTTATTCCAAAACGAGTATGCGCATGTGCATTCAAAAACGAGTATGCGCGTGCGCATTCAAAAACGAGTACGCGCGTGCGCATTCAAAAACGAGTATGCGCGTGTGCATTCAAAACGAGTATACCCGTGCGCAATCAAAAACAAGTACGCGTGTGCATATTCAAAAACGCGTATGCGCGTTCGCATTCAAAAACGAGTACGCACGTGCCTATTCCAAAACGAGTATGCGCGTGCGCATTCCAAAACGAGTATGCGCGTGCGTATTCCGAAACGAGTATGCGCGTGTGCATTCAAAAACGAGTATGCGTGTGCGCATAAAACAACGAGTATGCGCGTGCCTATTCGAGAACGAGTATGCGCGTGCGCATTCCGAAACGAGTATACGCGTGCGCATTATAAAACGAGTATGCACGTGCATATTCAAAAACGAGTATGCGGGTGTGCATTCAAAACGAGTATACGCGTGCACACTCAAAAACGAGTACGCGTGTGCATGTTCAAAAACGCGTAAGCGCGTGCGCATTCGACAACGAGCACGCGCGTGCCTATTCAAAAACGAGTATGCGCGTGCGCATTCCAAAACGAGTATGCGTGGGCGCATTAAAAAACGAGTATACGATTGCCTATTCCAAAACAAGTATGCGCGTGCGCATTCCAAAACGAGTATGCGCGTGCGTATTCCAAAACGAGTATGCGCGTGTGCATTCAAAAACGAGTATGCGTGTGCGCAATCAAAAACGAGTATGTGCCTGTGAATTCCGAAACGAGTATGCGCGTGTGCATTCAAAAACGAGTATGCGTGTGCGCATTCAAAAACAAGTATGCGCGTGCCTATTCAAAAACGAGTATGCGCGTGCGCATTCCGAAACGAGTATACGCGTGCGCATTCATAAACGAGTACGCGCGTGCCCATTCAAAAACGAGTATGCGCGTGTGCATTCAAAACGAGTATACGCGTGCGCATTCAAAAACGAGTATGCGCGTGTGCATTCAAAAACAATTATGCACGTGCGCATTCAAAAACGAGTACGCGCATGCCTATTCAAAAACGAGTATGGGCGTGCGCCTTCCCAAACGAGTATGCGCGTGCTTATTTCGAAACGAGCGTGCGCGTGTGCATTCAAAAACGAGTATGGGCGTGCCTATTCGAAAACGAGTATCCGCGTGTGCATTCAAAAACGAGTATACGCGTGCGCATTCAAAACGAGTGTACGCGTGCGCATTCAAAAACGAGTATGCGCGTGCCTATTTCGAAACGAGTATGTGCGTGTGCATTCAAAAACAAGTATGCGCGTGTGCATTCAAAAACGAGTATGCGCGTGCCTATTCGAAAACGAGTATGCACGTGTGCATTCAAAAACGAGTATACGCGTGCGCATTCAAAACGAGTGTACGCGTGCGCATTAAAAAACGAGTATGCACGTGCCTATTGCAAAACGAGTATGCGCGTGCGCAATCAAATACGAGTATGCGTGTGCGCATTCAGATACGAGTATGCGTGTGCGCATTCAAAAACGAGTACGCGCATGCCTATTCAAAAACGAGTATGCGCGTGTGCCTTCCCGAACGAGTATGCGCGTGTGCATTCAAAAACGAGTATGCGCGTGTGCATTCAAAAACGAGTATGCGCGTGCCTATTCGAAAACGAGTATGCACGTGTGCATTCAAAAACGAGTATACGCGTGCGCATTCAAAACGAGTGTACGCGTGCGCATTAAAAAACGAGTATGCGCGTGCCTATTCAAAAACGATCATGCGCGTGCGCATTCCGAAACGATTATACACGTGCGCAGTCAAAAACGAGTATGCGCGTGCCTATTCCAAAACGAGTACGCGTGTGTGCACTCAATAACGAGTATGCGCGTGCCTATTCGACAACTAGTATGCGCGAGCGCATTCAAAACAAGTACACGCGTGCGCATTCAAAAACGAGTACGCGTGTGCATGTTCAAGAACGCGTATGCGCGTGCGCATTCAAAAACGAGTACGCGCGTGCCTATTCCAAAAGGAGTATGCGCGTGCGCATTCAAAAAAGAGTATGCGCTTCGCATTCCGAAACGAGCATGCGCGTGCGCATTCCAAAACGAGTATGCGCGTGCATATTCCGAAACGAGTATGCGCGTGTACATTCAAAAACGAGTATGCGCGTGCGCATTTAAAGCGAGTATACGCGTACGCATTCAAAAACGAGTACGCGTGTGCCTGTTCAAAAACGCGTATGCACGTGCGCATTCAAAAACGAGTACGCACGTGCCTATTCCAAAACGAGTATGCGCGTGTGCGTTCAAATACGAGTATGCGTGTGCGCATTCAAAAACGAGTATGCGCGTGCCTCTTCCAAAATGAGTATGCGCGTGTGCATTCAAAAACGAGTATGCGCGTGCGCATTCAAAATGAGTATACGCGTGCGCATTCAAAAAGGAGTACGCGTGTGCCTGTTCAAAAACGCGTATGCGCGTGCGCATTCAAAAACGATTATGCACGTGCCTATTCCAAAATGAGTACGCGCGTGTGCATTCAAATACGAGTATGCGTTTGCGCGTTCAAAAACGAGTATGCACCTGCTTATTCCAAAACGAGTATGCGCATGTGCATTAAAAAACGAGTGTGCGCGTGCGCGTTCAAAAACGAGTACGCGCGTGCGCATTCAAAAACGAGTATGCGCGTGTGCATTCGAAACGAGTATACCCGTGCGCAATCAAAAACAAGTACGCGTGTGCATATTCAAAAACGCGTATGCGCGTTCGCATTCAAAAACGAGTACGCACGTGCCTATTCCAAAACGAGTATGCGCGTGCGCATTCCAAAACGAGTATGCGCGTGCGTATTCCGAAACGAGTATGCGCGTGTGCATTCAAAAACAAGTATGCGTGTGCGCATTAAAAACGAGTATGCGCGTGCCTATTCGAGAACGAGTATGCGCGTGCGCATTCCGAAACGAGTATACGCGTGCGCATTATAAAACGAGTATGCACGTGCATATTCAAAAACGAGTATGCGGGTGTGCATTCAAAACGAGTATACGCGTGCACATTCAAAAACGAGTACGCGTGTGCATGTTCAAAAACGCGTATGCGCGTGCGCATTCGACAACGAGCACGCGCGTGCCTATTTAAAAACGAGTATGCGCGTGCGCATTCCAAAACGAGTATGCGCGTGCGTATTCCGAAACGAGTATGCGCGTGTGCATTCAAATACGAGTATGCGTGGGCGCATTAAAAAACGAGTATGCGCGTGCCTATTCCAAAACGAGTATGCGCGTGTGCATTCAAAAACGAGTATGCGCGTGCGTATTCTAAACAAGTATACGCTTGCGCATTCAAAAACGAGTACGCGGGTGCCTGTTCAAAAACGCGTATGCGCGCGCGCATTCAAAAACGAGTATGCACGTGCCTATTCCAAAACGAATACGCGTGCGCATTCAAAAACGAGTACGTGTGTGCATGTTCAAAAACGCGTATGCGCGTGCGCATTCGACAACGAGCACGCGCGTGCCTATTCAAAAACGAGTATGCGCGTGCGCATTCCAAAACGAGTATGCGCGTGTGCATTCAAAAACGAGTATGCGCGTGCGTATTCTAAACGAGTATGCGCGTGCGCATTTAAAGCGAGTATACGTGTACGCATTAAAAAACGAGTACGCGTGTGCCTGTTCAAAAACGCGTATGCGCGTGCGCATTCAAAAACGAGTAAGCACGTGCCTATTCCAAAACGAGTATGCGCGTGTGCATTCAAATACGAGTATGCGTGTGCGCATTCAAAAACGAGTATGCGCGTGCCTCTTCCAAAATGAGTATGCGCGTGTGCATTCAAAAACGAGTATGCGCGTGCGCATTCAAAACGAGTATACGCGTGCGCATTCAAAAACGAGTACGCGTGTGCCTGTTCAAAAATGCGTATGCGCGTGCGCATTCAAAAACGAGTATGCACGTGCCTATTCGAAAACGAGTACGCGCGTGTGCATTCAAATACGAGTATGCGTTTGCGCGTTCAAAAACGAGTATGCACTTGCTTATTCCTAAACGAGTATGCGCATGTGCATTCAAAAACGAGTATGCGCGTGCGCATTCAAAAACGAGTACGCGCGTGCGCATTCAAAAACGAGTATGCGCGTGTGCATTCAAAACGAGTAGACCCGTGCGCATTCGAAAACAAGTACGCGTGTGCATATTCAAAAACGCGTATGCGCGTTCGCATTCAAAAACGAGTACGCACCTGCCTATTCCAAAACGAGTATGCGCGTGCGTATTCCGAAACGAGTATGCGCGTGTGCATTCAAAAACGAGTATGCGTGTGCGCATTCAAAAACGAGTATGCGCGTGCCTATTCGAAAACGAGTATGCGCGTGCGCATTACGAAACGAGTATACGCGTGCGCATTATAAAACGAGTATGCACGTGCATATTCAAAAACGAGTATGCGGGTGTGCATTCAAAACGAGTATACGCGTGCACATTCAAAAACGAGTACGCGTGTGCATGTTCAAAAACGCGTATGCACGTGCGCATTCGACAACGAGCACGCGCGTGCCTATTCAAAAACGAGTATGCGCGTGCGCATTCCAAAACGAGTATGCGCGTGTGTATTCCGGAACGAGTATGCGCGTGTGAATTCAAATACGAGTATGCGTGGGCGCATTAAAAAACGAGTATGCGCGTGCCTATTCCAAAACGAGTATGCGCGTGTGCATTCAAAAACGAGTATGCGCGTGCCTATTCCAAAACGAGTATGCGCGTGTGCATTCAAAAACGAGTATGCGCGTGCGTATTCTAAACAAGTATACGCGTGCGCAGTCAAAAACGAGTACGCGGGTGCCTGTTCAAAAACGCGTTTGCGCGCGCGCATTCAAAAACGAGTATGCACGTGCCTATTCCAAAACGAATACGCGTGCGCATTCAAAAACGAGTACGTGTGTGCATGTTCAAAAACGCGTATGCGCGTGCGCATTCGACAACGAGCACGCGCGTGCCTATTCAAAAACGAGTATGCGCGTGCGCATTCCAAAACGAGTATGCGCGTGTGCATTCAAAAACGAGTATGCGCGTGCGTATTCTAAACGAGTATACGCGTGCGCATTCAAAAACGAGTACGCGTGCGCATTCAAAAACGAGTATGCACGTGCCAATTCCAAAACGAGTATGCGCGTGTGCATTCAAATACGAGTATGCGTGTGCGCATTCAAAAACGAGTATGTGCGTGCCTATTCAAAAACGAGTATGCGCGTGTGCATTCAAAAACGAGTATGCGTGTGCGCGTTCGAAAACGAGTATGCGCGTGCTTATTCCAAAACGGGTATGCGCATGTGCATTCAAAAACGAGTATGCGCGTGCGCAATCCAAAACGAGTATGCGCGTGCGTATTCCGAAACGAGAATGCGCGTGTGCATTCAAAAACGAGTATGCGCGTGCTCATTCAAAGCGAGCATACGCGTACGCATTCAAAAACTAGTACGCGTGTGCTTGTTCAAAAACGCGTATGCGCGTGCGCATTCAAAAACGAGTACCCACGTGCCTATTCCAAAACGAGTATGCGCGTGTGCATTCAAATACGAGTATGCATGTGCGCATTCAAAAACGAGTATGCGCGTGCCCATTCCAAAATGAGTATGCGCGTGTGCATTCGAAAACGAGTATGCGCGTGCGCATTCAAAATGAGTATACGCGTGCGCATTCAAAAACGAGTACGCGTGTGCCTGTTCAAAAACGCGTATGCGCGTGCGCATTCAAAAACGAGGATGCACGTGCCTATTCCAAAACGAGTACGCGCGTGTGCATTCAAATACGAGTATGCATGTGCGCATTCAAAAACGAGTATGCGCGTGCCTCTTCCTCAACGAATATGCACGTGTGCAATCGAAAACGAGTATGCGCGTGGGCATTCAAAAACGAGTATGCGCGTGCGTATTCTAAACATGTATACGCGTGCGCATTCAAAAACAAGTACGCGTGTGCCTGTTCAAAAACGCGTATGCGCGTGCGCATTCAAAACGAGTATACGCGTGCGCATTCAAAAACGAGTACGCGTGTGCCAGTTCAAAAACGCGTATGCGCGTGCGCATTCAAAAACGAGTATGCCCGTGCCTATTCCAAAACGAATACGCGTGCGCATTCAAAAACCAGTACGCGTGTGCATGTTCAAAAACGCGTATGCGCGTGCGCATTCGACAACGAGCACGCGCGTGCCTATTCAAAAACGAGTATGCGCGTGCGCATTCCAAAACGAGTGTGCGCGTGTGCATTCAAAAACGAGTATGCGCGTGCGTATTCTAAACGAGTATACGCGTGCGCATTCAAAAACGAGTACGCGTGTGCCTGTTCAAAAACGCGTATGCGCGTGCGCATGCAAAAACGAGTATGCACGTGCCAATTCCAAAACGAGTATGCGCGTGTGCATTCAAATACGAGTATGCGCGTGTGCATTCAAAAACGAGTATGCGTGTGCGCGTTCAAAAACGAGAATGCGCGTTATTATTCCAAAACGGGTATGCGCATGTGCATTCAAAAACGAGTATGCGCGTGCGCAATCCAAAACGAGTATGCGCGTGCGTATTCCGAAACGAGAATGCGCGTGTGCATTCAAAAACGAGTATGCGCGTGCGCATTCAAAGCGAGCATACGCGTACGCATTCAAAAACTAGTACGCGTGTGCTTGTTCAAAAACGCGTATGCGCGTGCGCATTCAAAAACGAGTACCCACGTGCCTATTCCAAAACGAGTATGCGCGTGTGCATTCAAATACGTGTATGCGTGTGCGCGTTCAAAAACGAGTATGCGCGTGTTTATTCCAAAACGAGTATGCGCATGTGCATTCAAAACGAGTATGCGCGTGCCCATTCAAAAAGAGTATACGCGTGCGCATTCAAAAACGAGTACGCGTGTGCCTGTTCAAAAACGCGTATGCGCGTTCGCATTCAAAAACGAGTACGCACGTGCCTATTCCAAAACGAGTATGCGCGTGCGCATTCCAAAACGAGTATGCGCGTGCGTATTCCGAAACGAGTATGCGCGTGTGCATTCAAAAACGAGCATGCGTGTGCGCATTCAAAAACGAATATGCGCGTGTGCATTCCGGAACGAGTATACGCGTGCGCATTATAAAACGAGTACGCGCGTGCATATTCAAAAATGAGTATGCGGGTGTGCATTCAAAACGAGTATACGCGTGCACATTCAAAAACGAGTACGCGTGTGCATGTTCAAAAACGCGTATGCGCGTGCGCATTCGACAACGAGCACGCGCGTGCCTATTCAAAAACGAGTATGCGCGTGCGCATTCCAAAACGAGTATGCGCGTGCGTATTCCGAAACGAGTATGCGCGTGTGCATTCAAAAACGAGTACGTGTGTGCATGTTCAAAAACGCGTATGCGCGTGCGCATTCGACAACGAGCACGCGCGTGTGCATTCAAAAACGTGTATGCGTGTGCGCGTTCAAAAACGAGTATGCGCGTGCCTATTCCAAAACGAGTATGCGCGTGTGCATTCAGAAACGAGTATGCGCGTGCCTATTCCAAAACGAGTATGCGCGTGTGCATTCAAAAACGAGTATGCGCGTGCGTATTCTAAACAAGTATACGCGTGCGCATTCAAAAACGAGTACGCGGGTGCCTGTTCAAAAACGCGTATGCGCGTGCGCATTCAAAAACGAGTATGCACGTGCCTATTCTAAAACGAATACGCGTGCGCATTCAAAAACGAGTACGCGTGTGCATGTTCAAAAACGCGTATGCGCGTGCGCATTCGACAACGAGCACGCGCGTGCCTATTCAAAAACGAGTATGCGCGTGCACATTCCAAAACGAGTATGCGCGTGTGCATTCAAAAACGAGTATGCGCGTGCGTATTCTAAACGAGTATACGCGTGCGCATTCAAAAACGAGTACGCATGTGCCTGTTCAAAAACGCGTATGCGCGTGCGCATTCAAAAACGAGTATGCACGTGCCTATTCCAAAATGAGTATGCGCGTGTGCATTCAAAAACGAGTATGCGCGTGCGTATTCTAAACGAGTATACGCGTGCGCATTCAAAAACGAGTACGCATGTGCCTGTTCAAAAACGCGTATGCGCGTGCGCATTCAAAAACGAGTATGCACGTGCCTATTCCAAAACGAGTATGCGCGTGTGCATTCAAAAAGGAGTATGCGCGTGCGCATTCAAAAACGAGTACGCGCGTGCCTATTCAAAAACGAGTATGTGCGTGCGCATTCAAAAACGAGTACGCGTGTGCCTGTTCAAAAACGCGTATGCGCGTGCGCATTCAAAACGAGTATACGCGTGCGCATTCAAAAACGAGTACGCGTGTGCCTGTTCAAAAACGCGTATGCGCGTGCGCATTCAAAAACGAGTATGCACGTGCCTATTCCAAAACGAGTACGCGCGTGTGCATTCAAATACGAGTATGCGTGTGCGCATTCAAAAACGAGTATGCGCGTGTGCAATCGAAAACGAGTATGTGCGTGGGCATTCAAAAACGAGTACGTGCGTGTCTATTCAAAAACGAGTATGCGCGTGTGCATTCAAAAACGAGTATGCGTGTGCGGGTTCAAAAACGAGTATGCGCGTGCTTATTCCAAAACGAGTATGCGCATGTGCATTCAAAAACGAGTATGCGCGTGCCCATTCAAAAAGAGTATACGCGTGCGCATTCAGAAACGAGTACGCGGGTGCCTGTTCAAAAACGCGTATGCGCGTACGCATTCAAAAACGAGTATGCGCGTGTGCATTCAAAAACGAGTATGCGTGTGCCTCTTCCTCAACGAATATGCGCGTGTGCAATCGAAAACGAGTATGCGCGTGGGCATTCAAAAACGAGTATGCGCGTGCGTATTCTAAACGAGTATACGCGTGCGCATTCAAAAACGAGTACGCGTGTTCCTGTTCAAAAACGCGTATGCGCGTGCGCATTCGAAACGAGTATACGCGTGCGCATTCAAAAACGAGTACGCGTGTGCCTGTTCAAAAACGCGTATGCGCGTGCGCATTCAAAAACGAGTATGCACGTGCCTATTCCAAAACGAGTACGCGCGTGTGCATTCAAATACGAGTATGCGTGTGCGCATTCAAAAACGAGTATGCGCGTGCGTCTTCCTCAACGAGTATGCGCCTGTGCAATCGAAAACGAGTATGCGTGTGCGCATTCAAAAACGAGTATGTGCGTGCCTATTTCAAAGCGAGTATGCGCGTGTGCATTCAAAAACGAATATGCGCGTGCGCATTCAAAAACGAGTACGCGCGTGCCTATTCAAAAACGAGTATGCGCGTGTGCATTCAAAAACGAGTATGCGTGTGCGCGTTCAAAAACAAGTATGCGCGTGCTTATTCCAAAACGGGTATGCGCATGTGCATTCAAAAACGAGTATGCGCGTGCGCAATCCAAAACGAGTATGCGCGTGCGTATTCCGAAACGAGAATGCGCGTGTGCATTCAAAAACGAGTATGCGCGTGCGCATTCAAAAACGAGTACGCGTGTGCCTGTTCAAAAACGCGTATGCGCGTGCGCATTCAAAAACGAGTACCCACGTGCCTATTCCAAAACGAGTATGCGCGTGTGCATTCAAATACGAGTATGCATGTGCGCATTCAAAAACGAGTATGCGCGTGCCCATTCCAAAATGAGTATGCGCGTGTGCATTCGAAAACGAGTATGCGCGTGCGCATTCAAAATGAGTATACGCGTGCGCATTCAAAAACGAGTACGCGTGTGCCTGTTCAAAAACGCGTATGCGCGTGCGCATTCAAAAACGAGGATGCACGTGCCTATTCCAAAACGAGTACGCGCGTGTGCATTCAAATACGAGTATGCATGTGCGCATTCAAAAACGAGTATGCGCGTGCCTCTTCCTCAACGAATATGCACGTGTGCAATCGAAAACGAGTATGCGCGTGGGCATTCAAAAACGAGTATGCGCGTGCGTATTCTAAACATGTATACGCGTGCGCATTCAAAAACAAGTACGCGTGTGCCTGTTCAAAAACGCGTATGCGCGTGCGCATTCAAAACGAGTATACGCGTGCGCATTCAAAAACGAGTACGCGTGTGCCAGTTCAAAAACGCGTATGCGCGTGCGCATTCAAAAACGAGTATGCCCGTGCCTATTCCAAAAGGAATACGCGTGCGCATTCAAAAACCAGTACGCGTGTGCATGTTCAAAAACGCGTATGCGCGTGCGCATTCGACAACGAGCACGCGCGTGCCTATTCAAAAACGAGTATGCGCGTGCGCATTCCAAAACGAGTGTGCGCGTGTGCATTCAAAAACGAGTATGCGCGTGCGTATTCTAAACGAGTATACGCGTGCGCATTCAAAAACGAGTACGCGTGTGCCTGTTCAAAAACGCGTATGCGCGTGCGCATGCAAAAACGAGTATGCACGTGCCAATTCCAAAACGAGTATGCGCGTGTGCATTCAAATACGAGTATGCGCGTGTGCATTCAAAAACGAGTATGCGTGTGCGCGTTCAAAAACGAGAATGCGCGTTATTATTCCAAAACGGGTATGCGCATGTGCATTCAAAAACGAGTATGCGCGTGCGCAATCCAAAACGAGTATGCGCGTGCGTATTCCGAAACGAGAATGCGCGTGTGCATTCAAAAACGAGTATGCGCGTGCGCATTCAAAGCGAGCATACGCGTACGCATTCAAAAACTAGTACGCGTGTGCTTGTTCAAAAACGCGTATGCGCGTGCGCATTCAAAAACGAGTACCCACGTGCCTATTCCAAAACGAGTATGCGCGTGTGCATTCAAATACGTGTATGCGTGTGCGCGTTCAAAAACGAGTATGCGCGTGCTTATTCCAAAACGAGTATGCGCATGTGCATTCAAAACGAGTATGCGCGTGCCCATTCAAAAAGAGTATACGCGTGCGCATTCAAAAACGAGTACGCGTGTGCCTGTTCAAAAACGCGTATGCGCGTTCGCATTCAAAAACGAGTACGCACGTGCCTATTCCAAAACGAGTATGCGCGTGCGCATTCCAAAACGAGTATGCGCGTGCGTATTCCGAAACGAGTATGCGCGTGTGCATTCAAAAACGAGCATGCGTGTGCGCATTCAAAAACGAATATGCGCGTGTGCATTCCGGAACGAGTATACGCGTGCGCATTATAAAACGAGTACGCGCGTGCATATTCAAAAATGAGTATGCGGGTGTGCATTCAAAACGAGTATACGCGTGCACATTCAAAAACGAGTACGCGTGTGCATGTTCAAAAACGCGTATGCGCGTGCGCATTCGACAACGAGCACGCGCGTGCCTATTCAAAAACGAGTATGCGCGTGCGCATTCCAAAACGAGTATGCGCGTGCGTATTCCGAAACGAGTATGCGCGTGTGCATTCAAAAACGAGTACGTGTGTGCATGTTCAAAAACGCGTATGCGCGTGCGCATTCGACAACGAGCACGCGCGTGTGCATTCAAAAACGTGTATGCGTGTGCGCGTTCAAAAACGAGTATGCGCGTGCCTATTCCAAAACGAGTATGCGCGTGTGCATTCAAAAACGAGTATGCGCGTGCCTATTCCAAAACGAGTATGCGCGTGTGCATTCAAAAACGAGTATGCGCGTGCGTATTCTAAACAAGTATACGCGTGCGCATTCAAAAACGAGTACGCGGGTGCCTGTTCAAAAACGCGTATGCGCGTGCGCATTCAAAAACGAGTATGCACGTGCCTATTCTAAAACGAATACGCGTGCGCATTCAAAAACGAGTACGCGTGTGCATGTTCAAAAACGCGTATGCGCGTGCGCATTCGACAACGAGCACGCGCGTGCCTATTCAAAAACGAGTATGCGCGTGCACATTCCAAAACGAGTATGCGCGTGTGCATTCAAAAACGAGTATGCGCGTGCGTATTCTAAACGAGTATACGCGTGCGCATTCAAAAACGAGTACGCATGTGCCTGTTCAAAAACGCGTATGCGCGTGCGCATTCAAAAACGAGTATGCACGTGCCTATTCCAAAATGAGTATGCGCGTGTGCATTCAAAAACGAGTATGCGCGTGCGTATTCTAAACGAGTATACGCGTGCGCATTCAAAAACGAGTACGCATGTGCCTGTTCAAAAACGCGTATGCGCGTGCGCATTCAAAAACGAGTATGCACGTGCCTATTCCAAAACGAGTATGCGCGTGTGCATTCAAAAAGGAGTATGCGCGTGCGCATTCAAAAACGAGTACGCGCGTGCCTATTCAAAAACGAGTATGCGCGTGCGCATTCAAAAACGAGTACGCGTGTGCCTGTTCAAAAACGCGTATGCGCGTGCGCATTCAAAACGAGTATACGCGTGCGCATTCAAAAACGAGTACGCGTGTGCCTGTTCAAAAACGCGTATGCGCGTGCGCATTCAAAAACGAGTATGCACGTGCCTATTCCAAAACGAGTACGCGCGTGTGCATTCAAATACGAGTATGCGTGTGCGCATTCAAAAACGAGTATGCGCGTGTGCAATCGAAAACGAGTATGCGCGTGGGCATTCAAAAACGAGTACGTGCGTGTCTATTCAAAAACGAGTATGCGCGTGTGCATTCAAAAACGAGTATGCGTGTGCGGGTTCAAAAACGAGTATGCGCGTGCTTATTCCAAAACGAGTATGCGCATGTGCATTCAAAAACGAGTATGCGCGTGCCCATTCAAAAAGAGTATACGCGTGCGCATTCAGAAACGAGTACGCGGGTGCCTGTTCAAAAACGCGTATGCGCGTACGCATTCAAAAACGAGTATGCGCGTGTGCATTCAAAAACGAGTATGCGTGTGCCTCTTCCTCAACGAATATGCGCGTGTGCAATCGAAAACGAGTATGCGCGTGGGCATTCAAAAACGAGTATGCGCGTGCGTATTCTAAACGAGTATACGCGTGCGCATTCAAAAACGAGTACGCGTGTTCCTGTTCAAAAACGCGTATGCGCGTGCGCATTCGAAACGAGTATACGCGTGCGCATTCAAAAACGAGTACGCGTGTGCCTGTTCAAAAACGCGTATGCGCGTGCGCATTCAAAAACGAGTATGCACGTGCCTATTCCAAAACGAGTACGCGCGTGTGCATTCAAATGCGAGTATGCGTGTGCGCATTCAAAAACGAGTATGCGCGTGCGTCTTCCTCAACGAGTATGCGCCTGTGCAATCGAAAACGAGTATGCGTGTGCGCATTCAAAAACGAGTATGTGCGTGCCTATTTCAAAGCGAGTATGCGCGTGTGCATTCAAAAACGAATATGCGCGTGCGCATTCAAAAACGAGTACGCGCGTGCCTATTCAAAAACGAGTATGCGCGTGTGCATTCAAAAACGAGTATGCGTGTGCGCGTTCAAAAACAAGTATGCGCGTGCTTATTCCAAAACGGGTATGCGCATGTGCATTCAAAAACGAGTATGCGCGTGCGCAATCCAAAACGAGTATGCGCGTGCGTATTCCGAAATGAGAATGCGCGTGTGCATTCAAAAACGAGTATGCGCGTGCGCATTCAAAAACGAGTACGCGTGTGCCTGTTCAAAAACGCGTATGCGCGTGCGCATTCAAAAACGAGTATGCACGTGCCTATTCCAAAACGAGTACGCGCGTGTGCATTCAAATACGAGCATGCGTGTGCGCATTCAAAAACGAGTATGCGCGTGCGTCTTCCTCAACGAGTATGCGCCTGTGCAATCGAAAACGAGTATGCGTGTGCGCATTCAAAAACGAGTATGCACCTGCCTATTCTAAAACGAATACGCGCGCGCATTCAAAAACGAGTACGCGTGTGCATGTTCAAAAACGCGTATGCGCGTGCGCATTCGACAACGAGCACGCGCGTGCCTATTCAAAAACGAGTATGCGCGTGCGCATTCCAAAACGAGTATGCGCGTGCGCATTCAAAAACGAGTATGCACGTGCCAATTCCAAAACGAGTATGCGCGTGTGCATTCAAATACGAGTATGCGTGTGCGCATTCAAAAACGAGTATGTGCGTGCCTATTCAAAAACGATTATGCGCGTGTGCGTTCAAAAACGAGTATGCGCGTGCGCATTCAAAAACGAGTACGCGCGTGCCTATTCAAAAACGAGTATGCGCGTGTGCATTCAAAAACGAGTATACGTGTGCGCGTTCAAAAACGAGTATGCGCGTGCTTATTCCAAAACGGGTATGCGCATGTGTATTCAAAAACGAGTATGCGCGTGCGCAATCCAAAACGAGTATGCGCGTGCGTATTCCGAAACGAGAATGCGCGTGTGCATTCAAAAACGAGTATGCGCGTGCGCATTCAAAGCGAGCATACGCGTACGCATTCAAAAACTAGTACGCGTGTGCTTGTTCAAAAACGCGTATGCGCGTGCGCATTCAAAAACGAGTACCCACGTGCCTATTCCAAAACGAGTATGCGCGTGTGCATTCAAATACGAGTATGCGTGTGCGCATTCAAAAACGAGTATGCGCGTGCCCATTCAAAAAGAGTATACGCGTGCGCATTCAAAAACGAGTACGCGTGTGCCTGTTCAAAAACGCGTATGCGCGTACGCATTCAAAAACGAGTATGCACTTGCCTATTCTAAAACGAGTATGCGCGTGTGCATTCAAACACGAGTATGCGTGTGCGCATTCAAAACGAGTATACCCGTGCGCATTCAAAAACAAGTACGCGTGTGCATGTTCAAAAACGCGTATGCGCATTCGCATTCAAAAACGAGTACGCGTGTGCCTGTTCAAAAACGCGTATGCGCGTGCGCATTCAAAAACGAGTATGCACGTGCCTATTCCAAAACGAGTAGGCGCGTGTGCATTCAAATACGAGTATGCGTGTGCGCATTCAAAAACGAGTATGCGCGTGCGTCTTCCTCAACGAGTATGCGCCTGTGCAATCGAAAACGAGTATGCGTGTGCGCAATCAAAAACGAGTATGTGCGTGCCTATTTCAAAGCGAGTATGCGCGGGCGCATTCAAAAACGAGTATGCACGTGCCTATTCCAAAACGAGTATGCGCGTGTGCATTCAAAAACGAGTATGCGCGTGCCTATTCCAAAACGAGTATGCGCGTGCCTCTTCCTCAACGAATATGCGCGTGTGCAATCGAAAACGAGTATGCGCGTGGGCATTCAAAAACGAGTACGCGTGTGCCTGTTCAAAAACGCGTATGCGCGTGCGCAATCAAAACGCGTATACGCGTGCGCATTCAAAAACGAGTACGCGTGTGCCTGTTCAAAAACGCGTATGCGCGTGCGCATTCAAAAACGAGTATGCACGTGCCTATTCCAAAACGAGTACGCGCGTGTGCATTCAAATACGAGTACGCGCGTGTGCATTCAAATACGAGTATGCGTGTGCGCATTCAAAAACGAGTATGCGCGTGTGTCTTCCTCAACGAGTATGCGCCTGTGCAATGGAAAACGAGTATGCGTGTGCGCATTCAAAAACGAGTATGTGCGTGCCTATTTCAAGGCGAGTATGCGCGTGTGCATTCAAAAACGAGTATGCGCGTGCGCATTCAAAAACGAGTACGCGCGTGCCTATTCAAAAACGAGTATGCGCGTGTGCATTCAAAAACGAGTATGCGTGTGCGCGTTCAAAAACGAGTATGCGCGTGCTTATTCCAAAACGGGTATGCGCATGTGTATTCAAAAACGAGTATGCGCGTGCGCAATCCAAAACGAGTATGCGCGTGCGTATTCCGAAACGAGAATGCGCGTGTGCATTCAAAAACGAGTATGCGCGTGCGCATTCAAAACGAGCATACGCGTACGCATTCAAAAACTAGTACGCGTGTGCTTGTTCAAAAACGCGTATGCGCGTGCGCATTCAAAAACGAGTACCCACGTGCCTATTCCAAAACGAGTATGCGCGTGTGCATTCAAATACGAGTATGCGTGTGCGCATTCAAAAACGAGTATGCGCGTGCCTATTCCAAAATGAGTATGCGCGTGTGCATTCAAAAACGAGTATGCGCGTTCGCATTCAAAACGAGTATGCACGTGCCTATTCTAAAACGAGTACGCGCGTGTGCATTCAAATACGAGTATGCGTGTGCGCATTCAAAAACGAGTATGCGCGTGCCTCTTCCTCAACGAATATGCGCGTGTGCAATCGAAAACGAGTATGCGCGTGGGCATTCAAAAACGAGTATGCACGTGCGTATTCTAAACGAGTATACGCGTGCGCATTCAAAAACGATTACGCGTGTGCCTGTTCAAAAACGCGTATGCGCGTGCGCATTCAAAACGAGTATACGCGTGTGCATTCAAAAACGAGTATGCGTGTGCCTGTTCAAAAACGCGTATGCGCGTGCGCATTCAAAAACGAGTATGCACGTGCCTATTCCAAAACGAGTACGTGCGTGTGCATTCAAATACGAGTATGCGTGTGCGCATTCAAAAACGAGTATGCGCGTGCCTCTTCCTCAACGAGTATGCGCGTGTGCAATCGAAAACGAGTATGCGCGTGGGCATTCAAAAACGAGTACGTGCGTGCCTATTCAAAAACGAGTATGCGCGTGTGCATTCAAAAACGAGTATGCGCGTGCTTATTCCAAAACGAGTATGCACATGTGCATTCAAAAACGAGTATGCGCGTGCCCATTCAAAAAGAGTATACGCGTGCGCATTCAAAAACGAGTACGCGTGTGCCTGTTCAAAAACGCGTTTGCGCGTACGCATTCAAAAACGAGTATGCACGTGCCTATTCCAAAACGAGTATGCGCGTGTGCATTCAAACACGAGTATGCGTGTGCGCATTCAAAAACGAGTATGCGCGTGCCTATTCCAAAAGGAGTATGCGCGTGTGCATTCAAAAACGAGTATGCGCGTGCGCATTCAAAAACGAGTACGCGCGTGCCTATTCAAAAACGAGTATGCGTGTGCGCATTCTAAAACGAGTATGCGCGTGCCTATTTCGAAACGAGTATGCGCGTGTGCATTGAAAAACGTGTATGCGTTTGCGCGTTCAAAAACGAGTATGCGCTTGCTTATTCCTAACGAGTATGCGCATGTGCATTCAAAAACGAATGTGCGCATGCGCATTCAAAAACGAGTACGCGCGTGCGCAATGAAAAACGAGTATGCGCGTGTGCATTCAAAACGAGTATACCCGTGCGCATTCAAAAACAAGTACGCGTGTGCATGTTCAAAAATGAGTATGCGGGTGTGCATTCAAAACGAGTATACGCGTGCACATTCAAAAACGAGTACGCGTGTGCATGTTCAAAAACGCGTATGCGCGTGCGCATTCGACAACGAGCACGCGCGTGCCTATTCAAAAACGAGTATGCGCGTGCGCATTCAAATACGAGTATGCGCGTGCGCATTCAAAGCGAGCATACGCGTACGCATTCAAAAACTAGTACGCGTGTGCCTGTTCAAAAACGCGTATGCGCGTGCCTATTCCAAAACGAGTATGCGCGTGTGCATTCAAAAACGAGTATGCGCGTACGTATTCTAAACGAGTATACGCGTGCGCATTCAAAAACTAGTACGCGTGTGCTTGTTCAAAAACGCGTATGCGCGTGCGCATTCAAAAACGAGTATGCGTGTGCGCATTCAAAAACGAGTATGCGCGTGCCTATTCCAAAATGAGTATGCGCGTGTGCATTCAAAAACGAGTATGCGCGTTCGCATTCAAAACGAGTATGCACGTGCCTATTCTAAAACGAGTACGCGCGTGTGCATTCAAATACGAGTATGCGTGTGCGCATTCAAAAACGAGTATGCGCGTGCCTCTTCCTCAACGAATATGCGCGTGTGCAATCGAAAATGAGTATGCGCGTGGGCATTCAAAAACGAGTATGCCCGTGCGTATTCTAAACGAGTATACGCGTGCGCATTCAAAAACGATTACGCGTGTGCCCGTTCAAAAACGCGTATGCGCGTGCGCATTCAAAACGAGTATACGCGTGTGCATTCAAAAACGAGTATGCGTGTGCCTGTTCAAAAACGCGTATGCGCGTGCGCATTCAAAAACGAGTATGCACGTGCCTATTCCAAAACGAGTACGTGCGTGTGCATTCAAATACGAGTATGCGTGTGCGCATTCAAAAACGAGTATGCGCGTGCCTCTTCCTCAACGAGTATGCGCGTGTGCAATCGAAAACGAGTATGCGCGTGGGCATTCAAAAACGAGTACGTGCGTGCCTATTCAAAAACGAGTATGCGCGTGTGCATTCAAAAACGAGTATGCGTGTGCGCGTTCAAAAACAAGTATGCGCGTGCTTATTCCAAAACGAGTATGCGCATGTGCATTCAAAAACGAGTATGCGCGTGCCCATTCAAAAAGAGTATACGCATGCGCATTCAAAAACGAGTACGCGTGTGCCTGTTAAAAAACGCGTTTGCGCGTACGCATTCAAAAACGAGTATGCACGTGCCTATTCCAAAACGAGTATGCGCGTGTGCATTCAAACACGAGTATGCGTGTGCGCATTCAAAAACGAGTATGCGCGTGCCTATTCCAAAACGAGTATGCGCGTGTGCATTCAAAAACGAGTATGCGCGTGCGCATTCAAAAACGAGTACGCGCGTGCCTATTCGAAAACGAGTATGCGCGTGCGCATTCAAAAAAAGTACGCGTGTGCATGTTCAAAAACGCGTATGCGCGTTCGCATTCAAAAACGAGTACGCGGGTGCCTGTTCAAAAACGCGTATACGCGTGCGCATTCAAAAACGAGTATGCACGTGCCTATTCCAAAACGAGTATGCGCGTGTGCATTCAAAAACGAGTATGCGCGTGCCTATTCCAAAACGAGTATGCGCGTGCCTCTTCCTCAACGAATATGCGCGTGTGCAATCGAAAACGAGTATGCGCGTGGGCATTCAAAAACGAGTATGCGCGCGCGTACTCTAAACGAGTATACGCGTGCGCATTCAAAAACGAGAACGCGTGTGCCTGTTCAAAAACGCGTATGCGCGTGCGCATTCAAAACGAGTATACGCGTGCGCATTCAAAAACGAGTACGCGTGTGCCTGTTCAAAAACGCGTATGCGCGTGCGCATTCAAAAACGAGTATGCACGTGCCTTTTCCAAAACGAGTACGCGCGTGTGCATTCAAATACGAGTATGCGTGTGCGCATTCAAAAACGAGTATGCGCGTGCCTCTTGCTCAACGAGTATGCGCGTGTGCAATCGAAAACGAGTATGCGTGTGCGCATTCAAAAACGAGTATGTGCGTGCCTATTTCAAAGCGAGTATGCGCGTGTGCATTCAAAAACGAGTATGCGCGTGCGCATTCAAAAACGTGCACGCGCGTGCCTATTCAAAAACGAGTATGCGCGTGTGCATTTAAAAACGAGTATGCGTGTGCGCGTTCAAAAACGAGTATGCGCGTGCTTATTCCAAAACGGGTATGCGCATGTGCATTCAAAAACGAGTATGCGCGTGCGCAATCCAAAACGAGTATGCGCGTGCGTATTCCGAAACGAGAATGCGCGTGTGCATTCAAAAACGAGTATGCGCGTGCGCATTCAAAGCGAGAATACGCGTACGCATTCAAAAACTAGTACGCATGTGCTTGTTCAAAAACGCGTATGCGCGTGCGCATTCAAAAACGAGTACCCATGTGCCTATTCCAAAACGAGTATGCGCGTGTGCATTCAAATACGAGTATGCGTGTGCGCATTCAAAAACGAGTATGCGCGTGCCTATTCCAAAATGAGTATGCGCGTGTGCATTCAAAAACGAGTATGCCCGTGCGCATTCAAAACGAGTATACGCGTGCGCATTGAAAACCGAGTACGCGTGTGCCTGTTCAAAAACGCGTATGCGCGTGCGCATTCAACAACGAGTATGCACGTGCCTATTCTAAAACGAGTACGCGCGTGTGCATTCAAATACGAGTATGCGTGTGCGCATTCAAAAACGAGTATGCGCGTGCCTCTTCCTCAACGAATATGCGCGTGTGCAATCGAAAACGAGTATGCGCGTGGGCATTCAAAAACGAGTATGCGCGTGCGTATTCTAAACGAGTATACGCGTGCGCATTCAAAAACGAGTACGCGTGTGCCTGTTTAAAAACGCGTATGCGCGTGCGCATTCAAAACGAGTATACGCGTGTGCATTCAAAAACGAGTACGCGTGTGCCTGTTCAAAAACGCGTATGCGCGTGCGCATTCAAAAACGAGTATGCACGTGCCTATTCCAAAACGAGTACGCGCGTGTGCATTCAAATACGAGTATGCGTGTGTGCATTCAAAAACGAGTATGCGCGTGCCTCTTCCTCAACGAGTATGCGCGTGTGCAATCGAAAACGAGTATGCGCGAGGGCATTCAAAAACGAGTACGTGCGTGCCTATTCAAAAACGAGTATGCGCATGTGCATTCAAAAACGAGTATGCGTGTGCGCGTTCAAAAACGAGTATGCGCGTGCTTATTCCAAAACGAGTATGCGCATGTGCATTCAAACACGAGTATGCGCGTGCCCATTCAAAAAGAGTATACGCGTGCGCATTCAAAAACGAGTACGCGTGTGCCTGTTCAAAAACGAGTATGCGCGTACGCATTCAAAAACGAGTATGCACGTGCCGATTCCAAAAGGAGTATGCGCGTGCCTATTCCAAAACGAGTATGCGCGTGTGCCTGTTCAAAAACGAGTATGCGCGTACGGATTCAAAAACGAGTATGCGCGTGCTTATTCCAAAACGAGTATGCGCATGTGCATTCAAAAACGAGTATGCGCGTGCCTATTCAAAAAGAGTATACGCGTGCGCATTCAAAAACGAGTACGCGTGTGCCTGTTCAAAAACGCGTATGCGCGTACGCATTCAAAAACGAGTATGCACGTGCCTATTCCAAAACGAGTATGCGCGTGCCTATTCCAAAACGAGTATGCGCGTGTGCATTCAAAAACGAGCATGCGCGTGCGCATTAAAAAACGAGTACGCGCGTGCCTATTCAAAAACGAGTATGCGTGTGCGCATTCCAAAACGAGTATGCGCGTGCCTATTTCGAAACGAGTATGCGCGTGTGCATTCAAAAACGAGTATGCGTTTGCGCGTTCAAAAACGAGTATGCGCTTGCTTATTCCTAACGAGTATGCGCATGTGCATTCAAAAACGAGTATGCGTGTGCGCGTTCAAAAACGAGTATGCGCGTGCTTATTCCAAAACGAGTATGCCCATGTGCATTCAAAAACGAGTATGCGCGTGCCCATTCAAAACGAGTATACGCGTGCGCATTCAAAAACGAGTACGCATGTGCCTGTTCAAAAACGCGTATGCGCGTACGCATTCAAAAACGAGTATGCACGTGCCTATTCCAAAACGAGTATGCGCGTGTGCAATCAAACACGAGTATGCGTGTGCGCATTCAAAAACGAGTATGCGCGTGCCTATTCCAAAACGAGTATGCGCGTGCGCATTCCAAAACGAGTATGCGCGTGCGTATTCCGAAACGAGTATGCGCGTGTGCATTCAAAAACGAGTATGCGTGTGCGCATTCAAAAACGAGTATGCGCGTGCGCATTCCGAAACGAGTATACGCGTGCGCATTATAAAACGAGTACGCGCGTGCATATTCAAAACTGAGTATGCGGGTGTGCATTCAAAACGAGTATACGCGTGCACATTCAAAAACGAGTACGCGTGTCCATGCTCAAAAGCGCGTACGCGCGTGCGCATTCGACAACGAGCACGCGCGTGCCTATTCAAAAACGAGTATGCGCGTGTGCATTCAAATACGAGTATGCGTGGGCGCATTAAAAAACGAGTATGCGATTGCCTTTTCCAAAACGAGTATGCGCGTGTGCATTCAAAAACGAGTATGCGCGTGCCTATTCCAAAACGAGTATGCGCGTGTGCATTCAAAAACGAGTATGCGCGTGCGTATTCTAAACGAGTATACGCGTGCGCAATCAAAAACGAGTACGCGGGTGCCTGTTCAAAAACGCGTATACGCGTGCGCATTCAAAAACGAGTATGCACGTGCCTATTCGAAAAAGAGTATGCGCGTGTGCATTCCAAAACGAGTATGCGCGTGCCTATTCCAAAACGAGTATGCGCGTGTTCATTCAAAAACGAGTATGCGCGTGCGCATTCAAAAACGAGTACGCGCGTGCCTATTCTAAACGAATATGCGCGTGTGCATTCAAAAACGAGTATGCAAGTGCGCGTTCAAAAACGAGTATGCGCGTGCTTATTCCAAAACGGGTATGCGCATGTGCATTCAAAAACGAAACTCTGCAACTAGAAAATCCACAACTATAAACTCAAGTAGAAACCCCCCAACTGGAAACTCCGCAACTAGAAACTCCGCAACTAGAAAATCCACAACTAGAAATTTCACAACTAGAAACTCCCCAACAAGAAACTCCACAACTAGAAACTCCACAACTAGAAACTCCACAACTAGAGACTGCACAACTAGAGACTTTGCATTTATAAACTCCTCAGATAGAAACTACACAACTAGAAACTCCACGACTAGAGATTCTATAAGTAGAAACTCCGCAGCTAAAATTTCCACAACTACAAACTCCACAACTAGAAACTCCACAACTAGGAACTCTGCAAATAGAAAATCTACAACAAGGAACTCGAAAACTAAAAACTCCAACTAGAAACTCTACAACTAGAGACTTCACAACTAGAAACTCCACAAATAGACACTCCACAACTAGAAACTCCACAACTAGAGACTCCACAACTAGGAACTCCAAAATTGAGACTCCACAACTGGAAACTACACAGATTGAAATTCCACAACTAGAAACTTCACAACTGGAAACTCCGCAACTAGAAACTCTGCAACTAGAAACTTTACAGCTAGAAACTCCACAACTTGAGACTTCGCAAATAGAAACTCGTCAACTGGAAACTCAACCACTAGAAATTCCACAGGTAGAAACTCCACAACTAGAAACTCCACAACTTGAAACCCAACAAATAGATACTACACAACTACAGACTCCACAACTTGAAGCACCACAACTAGATACTCCACAATTACAAATTCCGCAACTAGAAACTCCACAACTAGAAACTCCTCAACTAGAAACTCCCCACTAGAAACTTCACAACTAGAATCTCTGCAACTAGTAACTCCGCATCTAGAAACTCTGCAACTAGAAACTCCGCAACTAGAAACTCCACAGCTAGAAACCCCACAACTATAAACTTCACAACTAGCAACTCAACAACTAGAGACTGCACAACTAGAGACTCCGCCACTAGAAACTCCACAACTAGTAACTCCGCAACTACAAACTCTGCAACTAGAAACTCCGCAACTAGAAACTCCACAGCTAGAAACTCCACAACTTCAAACACCACAACTAGATACTCCACAACTACAAATTCCACAACTAGAGACTCCACAACTAGAAACACCACATCTAGAAACTCCGCAACAACAAACTCTGCAACCAGAAACTCCACAACTAGAATTTCCACAGCTAGAGACTCAACAACTAGAGGCTCCTCAACTAAAAGCTCCACAACTAGAAACTCTGACACTTGAAACCCGACAACTAGAAACTCAACAACTAGAAACTCCACACCTATAAATTCCTCAACTTGAAACTCCACAACTAAAACTCCACAACTAGAAACTCCACAACTAGAAACTCCGCAACTAGAAACTCCCCAACTAGAAACTCCACAACTAGATTCTCCACAACTACAAATTCCACAACTAGAAACTCCACAACTAGAAACTCCACAACTTGAAACTCCGCAACTAGAAACTCCACAGCTAGAAACTCCACAACTTGAGACTTCGCAACAAGAAGCTTGGCAACTAGAATCTCCACAACTAGAAACTCTGCAACTAGAAACTCCGCAACTACAAACTCCGCAACTAGAAACTCCACAGCTAGAAACTCCACAACTAGAAACTCCACAACTTGAGAGTTCGCAACTGGAAACCCCACAACTAGAAACTCCACAACTAGAGACTCCACAACTAGAAACTCCACCACTAGAAACTCCACAACTACGATTCTCACAACTAGAAACTCAACAACTAGAAACTCCGCAAGTGGAAACTGTGCAACTAGAAACTCCGCAACTAGAAACTCCACAGCTAGAAACCCCACAACTATAAACTTCACAACTAGCAACTCAACAACTAGAGACTGCACAACTAGAGACTCCGCAACTAGAAACTCCACAGCTAGTAACTCCGCAACTAGAAACTCCACAACTTGAAACTCCGCCACTAGAATCTCCACAACTAGAAAACTCCGCCACTAGAAACTCTGCAACTAGAAACTCCACCACTAGAAACTCCACAACTACGAACCTCACAACTAGAAACTCAACAACTAGAAACTACGCCACTAGAAACTGTGCAACTAGAAACTCCACAGCTAGAAACCCCACAACTATAAACTTCACAACTAGCAACTCAACAACTAGAGACTGCACAACTAGAGACTCCGCAACTAGAAACTCCACAGCTAGTAACTCCGCAACTAGAAAATCCATAACTTGAAACTCCGCCACTAGAATCTCCACAACTAGAAAACTCCGCAACTAGAAACTCCACAGCTAGAAACTCCACAACTTGAGACTTCGCAAATAGAAACTCGTCAACTAGAAACTCAACAACTACAAACTCCACAGCTAGAAACTCCACAACTAGAAACTCCACAACTTTAGAGTTCGCAACTAGAAACCCCACAACTAGAAACTCCACAACTAGAGACTCCACAACTAGAAACTCCACCACTAGAAACTCCACAACTACGAACCTCACAACTAGAAACTCAACAACTAGAAACTCCGCCACTAGAAACTGTGCAACTAGAAACTCCGCAACTAGAAACTCCACAGCTAGAAACCCCACAACTATAAACTTCACAACTAGCAACTCAACAACTAGAGACTGCACAACTAGAGACTCCGCAACTAGAAACTCCACAGCTAGTAACTCCGCAACTAGAAACTCCACAACTTGAAACTCCGCCACTAGAATCTCCACAACTAGAAAACTCCGCCACTAGAAACTCTGCAACTAGAAACTCCACCACTAGAAACTCCACAACTACGAACCTCACAACTAGAAACTCAACAACTAGAAACTACGCCACTAGAAACTGTGCAACTAGAAACTCCGCGACTAGAAACTCCACAGCTACAAACCCCACAACTATAAACTTCACAACTAGCAACTCAACAACTAGAGACTGCACAACTAGAGACTCCGCAACTAGAAACTCCACAGCTAGTAACTCCGCAACTAGAAAATCCATAACTTGAAACTCCGCCACTAGAATCTCCACAACTAGAAAACTCCGCAACTAGAAACTCCACAGCTAGAAACTCCACAACTTGAGACTTCGCAAATAGAAACTCGTCAACTAGAAACTCAACAACTACAAACTCCACAGCTAGAAACTCCACAACTAGAAACTCCACAACTTTAGAGTTCGCAACTAGAAACCCCACAACTAGAAACTCCACAACTAGAGACTCCACTACTAGAAACTCCACCACTAGAAACTCCACAACTACGAACCTCACAACTAGAAACTCAACAACTAGAAACTCCGCCACTAGAAACTGTGCAACTAGAAACTCCGCAACCAGAAACTCCACAGCTAGAAACCCCACAACTATAAACTTCACAACTAGCAACTCAACAACTAGAGACTGCACAACTAGAGACTCCGCAACTAGAAACTCCACAGCTAGTAACTCCGCAACTAGAAACTCCACAACTTGAAACTCCGCCACTAGAATCTCCACAACTAGAAAACTCCGCCACTAGAAACTCTGCAACTAGAAACTCCACCACTAGAAACTCCACAACTACGAACCTCACAACTAGAAACTCAACAACTAGAAACTACGCCACTAGAAACTGTGCAACTAGAAACTCCGCAACTAGAAACTCCACAGCTAGAAACCCCACAACTATAAACTTCACAACTAGCAACTCAACAACTAGAGACTGCACAACTAGAGACTCCGCAGCTAGAAACTCCACAGCTAGTAACTCCGCAACTAGAAAATCCATAACTTGAAACTCCGCCACTAGAATCTCTACAACTAGAAAACTCCGCAACTAGAAACTCCACAGCTAGAAACTCCACAACTTGAGACTTCGCAAATAGAAACTCGTCAACTAGAAACTCAACAACTACAAACTCCACAGCTAGAAACTCCACAACTAGAAACTCCACAACTTTAGAGTTCGCAACTAGAAACCCCACAACTAGAAACTCCACAACTAGAGACTCCACAACTAGAAACTCCACCACTAGAAACTCCACAACTACGAACCTCACAACTAGAAACTCAACAACTAGAAACTCCGCCACTAGAAACTGTGCAACTAGAAACTCCGCAACCAGAAACTCCACAGCTAAAAACCCCACAACTATAAACTTCACAACTAGCAACTCAACAACTAGAGACTGCACAACTAGAGACTCCGCAACTAGAAACTCCACAGCAAGTAACTCCGCAACTAGAAAATCCATAACTTGAAACTCCGCCACTAGAATCTCCACAACTAGAAAACTCCGCAACTAGAAACTCCACAGCTAGAAACTCCACAACTTGAAACACCACAACTAGATACTCCACAACTACAAATTCCACAACTAGAAACTCCACAACTAGAAACTCCACAACTAGAAACTCCGCAACTAGAAACTCCACAGCTAGAAACTCCACAACTTGAGACTTCGCAACAAGAAACTCGGCAACTAGAATCTCCACAACTAGAAACTCTGCAACTAGAAACTCCGCAACTACAAACTCCACATCTAGAAACTCCACAACTTGAGACTTCCCAACAAGAAACCCGGCAACTAGAATCTCCGCAACTAGAAACTCTGCAACTAGAAACTCCGCAACTACAAACTCAACAACTAGAAACTCCACAGCTAGAAACTCCACAACTAGAAACTCCGCAACTTGAGAGTTCGCCACTAGAAACTCTACAACTAGAAACTCCACAACTAGAGACTTCACAACTAGAAACTCCACCACTAGAAATTCCACAACTACAAACCTCACAACTAGAAACTCCATAACTAGAAACTCCGCAACTGGAATTTCCACAGCCAGAAACTCTACAACTTAAAATCCACATCTAGAAACTCCGCAACAACAAAATCTGCAACTAGAAACTCCACAACTAGAATTTCCACAGCTAGAGACTCAACAACTAGAGACTTCTCAACTAAAAGCTCCACAACTAGACACTCCACAACTAGAAACTCCGCAACTAGAAACCCGACAACTAAAAACTCAACAACTACAACCTCCAAACCTATTAATTCCTCCACTTGAAACTCCGCAACTAAAACTCCACAACTAGAAACTCCACAACTAGAAACTCAACAACTGGAAACTCCGCAACTAGAAACTCCCAAGCTAGAAACTCTACAACTAGAAACTCAACAACAAGAAACTCCGCCACTAGAAACTGTGCAACTAGAAACTCCGCAACTAGAAACTCCACAGCTAGAAACCCCACAACTATAAACTCCACAACAAGCAACTCAACAACTAGAGACTGCACAACTACAAACTCCGCAACTAGAAACTCCACAGCTAGAAACTCCACAACTTGAGACTTCGCAAATAGAAACTCGTCAACTAGAAACTCAACAACTACAAACTCCACAGCTAGAAACTCCACAACTAGAAACTCCACAACTTTAGAGTTCGCAACTAGAAACCCCACAACTAGAAACTCCACAACTAGAGACTCCACAACTAGAAACTCCACCACTAGAAACTCCACAACTACGAACCTCACAACTAGAAACTCAACAACTAGAAACTCCGCCACTAGAAACTGTGCAACTAGAAACTCCGCAACTAGAAACTCCACAGCTAGAAACCCCACAACTATAAACTTCACAATTAGCAACTCAACAACTTGAGACTGCACAACTAGAGACTCCGCAACTAGAAACCCGACAACTAAAAACTCAACAACTACAACCTCCAAACCTATTAATTCCTCCACTTGAAACTCCACAACTTAAACTCCACAACTAGAAACTCCACAACTAGAAACTCAACAACTGGAAACTCTGCAACTAGAAACTCCCAAGCTAGAATCTCTACAACTAGAAACTCTGCAGCTAGAAACTCCGCAACTAGAAACTCTGCAAATAGAAACTCCGCAACTAGAAACTCCACAGCTAGAAACCCCTCAACTATAAACTTCACAACTAGAAACTCAACAACTAGAGACTGCACAACTAGAGACTCCGCAACTAGAAACTCCACAACTAGAAACTCCACAACTTGAAACTATGCAACTCGAAACTCTGCAACTAGAAAATCCACAACTATAAACTCAAGTAGAAACTCCCCAACTGGAAACTCCGCAACTAGAAACTCCACAGCTAGAAACTCCACAACTAGAAACTCCGCAACTTGAGAGCTCACCACTAGAAACTCCACAACTAGAAACTCCACAACTAGAGACTCCACAACTAGAAACTCCACCACTACAAATTCCACAACTACAAACCTCACAACTAGAAACTCCACAACTAGAAACTCCGACACTGGAAACTCCACAGCCAGAAACTCTACAACTAGAAAAACCACTTCTAGAAACTCCGCAACAACAAACTCTGCAACTAGGAACTCCACAACTAGAATTTCCACAGCTAGAGACTCAACAACTAGAGACTCCTCAACTAAAAGCTCCACAACTAGACACTCCACAACTAGAAACTCCGCAACTAGAAACCCGACAACTAGAAACTCAACAACTACAAACTCCACAACTATAAATTCCTCAACTTGAAACTCCACAACTAAAACTCCACAACTAGAAACTCCACAACTAGAAACTCCACAATTAGAAACTTCGCAACTAGAAACTCCCCAACTAGAAACTCCACAACTAGAAACTCTGCAGCTAGAAACTCTGCAAATAGAAACTCCGCAACTAGAAACTCCACAACTAGAAAACCCTCAACTATAAACTTCACAACTAGAAACTCAACAACTAGAGACTCCACAACTAGAAACTCCGCAACTAAAAACTCCGCAGCTAGAAACTCCGCAACTAGAATAACCACAACTTAATACTCTGCAACTCGAAACTCTGCAACTAGAAAATCCACAGCTAGAAACTCCACAACTTAAAACACCACAACTAAATACTCCACAACTACAAATTCCGCAACTAGAAACTCCACAATTAGAAGCTCCACAGCTAGAAACTCCACAACTTGAGACTTCCCAACAAGAAACTCGGCAACTAGAATCTCCGCAACTAGAAACTCTGCAACTAGAAACTCCGCAACTAGAAACTCCATAACTAGAATTTCCACAGCTAGAGACTCAACAACTAGAGACTCCTCAACTAAAAGCTCCACAACTAGACACTCCACAACTAGAAACTCCGCAACTAGAAACCCGACAACTAGAAACTCAACAACTACAAACTCCACACCTATAAATTCCTCAACTTGAAACTCCACAACTAAAACTCCACAACTAGAAACTCCACAACTAGAAACTCCACATCTAGAAACTCCGCAACTAGAAACTCCCCAACTAGGAACTCCACAACTAGAAACTCTGCAGCTAGAAACTCTGCAAATAGAAACTCCGCAACTAGAAACTCCACAACTAGAAAACCCTCAACTATAAACTTCACAACTAGAAACTCAACAACTAGAGACTGCACAACTAGAAACTCCGCAACTAGAAACTCCGCAGCTAGAAACTCCGCAACTAGAAACTCCACAACTTAATACTCTGCAACTCGAAACTCTGCAACTAGAAAATCCACAGCTAGAAACTCCACAACTTGAAACACCACAACTAAATACTCCACAACTACAAATTCCACAACTAGAAACTCCACAACTTGAAACTCCACAACTAGAAACTCCACAGCTAGAAACTCCACAACTTGAGACTTCCCAACAAGAAACCCGGCAACTAGAATCTCCGCAACTAGAAACTCTGCAACTAGAAACTCCGCAACTACAAACTCCGCAACTAGAAACTCCACAGCTAGAAACTCCACAACTTGAGACCTCGCAAATAGAAACTCGTCAACTAGAAACTCCACAACTAGAAACTCCGCAACTTGAGAGTTCGCCACTAGAAACTCTACAACTAGAAACTCCGCAACTAGAGACTTCACAACTAGAAACTCCACCACTAGAAATTCCACAACTACAAACCTCACAACTAGAAACTCCATAACTAGAAACTCCGCAACTGGAATTTCCACAGCCAGAAACTCTACAACTTAAAAACCACATCTAGAAACTCCGCAACAACAAAATCTGCAACTAGAATCTCCACAACTAGAAACTCTGCAACTAGAAACTCCGCAACTACAAACTCCGCAACTAGAAACTCCACAGCTAGAAACTCCACAACTAGAAACTCCACAACTTGAGAGTTCGCAACTAGAAACCCCACAACTAGAAACTCCACAACTAGAGACTCCACAACTAGAAACTCCACCACTAAAAACTCCACAACTACGAACCTCACAACTAGAAACTCAACAACTAGAAACTCCGCAAGTGGAAACTGTGCAACTAGAAACTCCGCAACTAGAAACTCCACAGCTAGAAACCCCACAACTATAAACTTCACAACTAGCAACTCAACAACTAGAGACTGCACAACTAGAGACTCCGCAACTAGAAACTCCACAGCTAGTAACTCCGCAACTAGAAACTCCACAACTTGAAACTCCGCCACTAGAATCTCCACAACTAGAAAACTCCGCCACTAAAAACTCTGCAACTAGAAACTCCACCACTAGAAACTCCACAACTACGAACCTCACAACTAGAAACTCAACAACTAGAAACTCCGCCACTAGAAACTGTGCAACTAGAAACTCCGCAACTAGAAACTCCACAGCTAGAAACCCCACAACTATAAACTTCACAACTAGCAACTCAACAACTAGAGACTGCACAACTACAAACTCCGCAACTAGAAACTCCACAGCTGGAAACTCCACAACTTGAGACTTTGCAAATAGAAACTCGTCAACTAGAAACTCAACAACTACAAACTCCACAGCTAGAAACTCCACAACTAGAAACTCCACAACTTTAGAGTTCGCAACTAGAAACCCCACAACTAGAAACTCTGCAAATAGAAACTCCGCAACTAGAAACTCCACAGCTAGAAACCCCTCAACTATAAACTTCACAACTAGAAACTCAACAACTAGAGACTGCACAACTAGAGACTCCGCAACTAGAAACTCCGCAACTAGAAACTCCACAACTTGAAACTATGCAACTCCAAACTCTGCAACTAGAAAATCCACAACTATAAACTCAAGTAGAAACTCCCCAACTGGAAACTCCGCAACTAGAAACTCCACAGCTAGAAACTCCACAACTAGAAACTCCGCAACTTGAGAGCTCACCACTAGAAACTCCACAACTAGAAACTCCACAACTAGAGACTCCACAACTAGAAACTCCACCACTAGAAATTCCACAACTACAAACCTCACAACTAGAAACTCCACAACTAGAAACTCCGACACTGGAAACTCCACAGCCAGAAACTCTACAACTAGAAAAACCACTTCTAGAAACTCCGCAACAACAAACTCTGCAACTAGGAACTCCACAACTAGAATTTCCACAGCTAGAGACTCAACAACTAGAGACTCCTCAACTAAAAGCTCCACAACTAGACACTCCACAACTAGAAACTCCGCAACTAGAAACCCGACAACTAGAAACTCAACAACTACAAACTCCACACCTATAAATTCCTCAACTTGAAACTCCACAACTAAAACTCCACAACTAGAAACTCCACAACTAGAAACTCCACAACTAGAAACTTCGCAACTAGAAACTCCCCAACTAGAAACTCCACAACTAGAAACTCTGCAGCTAGAAACTCTGCAAATAGAAACTCCGCAACTAGAAACTCCACAACTAGAAAACCCTCAACTATAAACTTCACAACTAGAAACTCAACAACTAGAGACTCCACAACTAGAAACTCCGCAACTAAAACTCCGCAGCTAGAAACTCCGCAACTAGAAACTCCACAACTTAATACTCTGCAACTCGAAACTCTGCAACTAGAAAATCCACAGCTAGAAACTCCACAACTTAAAACACCACAACTAAATACTCCACAACTACAAATTCCACAACTAGAAACTCCACAATTAGAAACTCCACAGCTAGAAACTCCACAACTTGAGACTTCCCAACAAGAAACTCGGCAACTAGAATCTCCGCAACTAGAAACTCTGCAACTAGAAACTCCGCAACTACAAACTCCTCAACTAGAAACTCCACAGCTAGAAACTCCACAACTTGAGACTTCGCAAATAGAAACTCGTCAACTAGAAACTCAACAACTAGAAACTCCACAGCTAGAAACTCCACAACTAGAAACTCCGCAACTTGAGAGTTCGCCACTAGAAACTCTACAACTAGAAACTCCACAACTAGAGACTTCACAACTAGAAACTCCACCACTAGAAATTCCACAACTACAAACCTCACAACTAGAAACTCCGCAACTGGAATTTCCACAGCCAGAAACTCTACAACTTAAAAACCACATCTAGAAACTCCGCAACAACAAAATCTGCAACTAGAAACTCCACAACTAGAATTTCCACAGCTAGAAACTCAACAACTAGAGACTTCTCAACTAAAAGCTCCACAACTAGACACTCCACAACTAGAAACTCCGCAACTAGAAACCCGACAACTAAAAACTCAACAACTACAACCTCCAAACCTATTAATTCCTCCACTTGAAACTCCACAACTTAAACTCCACAACTAGAAACTCCACAACTAGAAACTCAACAACTGGAAACTCTGCAACTAGAAACTCCCAAGCTAGAAACTCTACAACTAGAAACTCTGCAGCTAGAAACTCCGCAACTAGAAACTCTGCAAATAGAAACTCCGCAACTAGAAACTCCACAGCTAGAAACCCCTCAACTATAAACTTCACAACTAGAAACTCAACAACTAGAGACTGCACAACTAGAGACTCCGCAACTAGAAACTCCGCAACTAGAAACTCCACAACTTGAAACTATGCAACTCGAAACTCTGCAACTAGAAAATCCACAACTATAAACTCAAGTAGAAACTCCCCAACTGGAAACTCCGCAACTAGAAACTCCACAGCTAGAAACTCCACAACTAGAAACTCCGCAACTTGAGAGCTCACCACTAGAAACTCCACAACTAGAAACTCCACAACTAGAGACTCCACAACTAGAAACTCCACCACTACAAATTCCACAACTACAAACCTCACAACTAGAAACTCCACAACTAGAAACTCCGACACTGGAAACTCCACAGCCAGAAACTCTACAACTAGAAAAACCACTTCTAGAAACTCCGCAACAACAAACTCTGCAACTAGGAACTCCACAACTAGAATTTCCACAGCTAGAGACTCAACAACTAGAGACTCCTCAACTAAAAGCTCCACAACTAGACACTCCACAACTAGAAACTCCGCAACTAGAAACCCGACAACTAGAAACTCAACAACTACAAACTCCACAACTATAAATTCCTCAACTTGAAACTCCACAACTAAAACTCCACAACTAGAAACTCCACAACTAGAAACTCCACAACTAGAAACTTCGCAACTAGAAACTCCCCAACTAGAAACTCCACAACTAGAAACTCTGCAGCTAGAAACTCTGCAAATAGAAACTCCGCAACTAGAAACTCCACAACTAGAAAACCCTCAACTATAAACTTCACAACTAGAAACTCAACAACTAGAGACTGCACAACTAGAAACTCCGCAACTAGAAACTCCGCAGCTAGAAACTCCGCAACTAGAAACTCCACAACTTAATACTCTGCAACTCGAAACTCTGCAACTAGAAAATCCACAGCTAGAAACTCCACAACTTGAAACACCACAACTAAATACTCCACAACTACAAATTCCACAACTAGAAATTCCACCACTTGAAACTCCACAACTAGAAACTCCACAGCTAGAAACTCCACAACTTGAGACTTCCCAACAAGAAACCCGGCAACTAGAATCTCCGCAACTAGAAACTCTGCAACTAGAAACTCCGCAACTACAAACTCCGCAACTAGAAACTCCACAGCTAGAAACTCCACAACTTGAGACTTCGCAAATAGAAACTCGTCAACTAGAAACTCAACAACTAGAAACTCCACAGCTAGAAACTCCACAACTAGAAACTCCGCAACTTGAGAGTTCGCCACTAGAAACTCTACAACTAGAAACTCCGCAACTAGAGACTTCAAAACTAGAAACTCCACAACTTGAGACTTCGCAAATAGAAACTCGTCAACTAGAAACTCAACAACTAGAAACTCCACAGCTAGAGAGCTCACCACTAGAAACTCCACAACTAGAAACTCCACAACTAGAGACTCCACAACTAGAAACTTCACCACTAGAAATTCCACAACTACAAACCTCACAACTAGAAACTCCACAACTAGAAACTCCGACACTGGAAACTCCACAGCCAGAAACTCTACAACTAGAAAAACCACTTCTAGAAACTCCGCAACAACAAACTCTGCAACTAGAAACTCCATAACTAGAATTTCCACAGCTAGAGACTCAACAACTAGAGACTCCTCAACTAAAAGCTCCACAACTAGACACTCCACAACTAGAAACTCCGCAACTAGAAACCCGACAACTAGAAACTCAACAACTACAAACTCCACACCTATAAAGTCCTCAACTTGAAACTCCACAACTAAAACTCCACAACTAGAAACTCCACAACTAGAAACTCCACAACTTGAAACTCCGCAACTAGAAACTCCCCAACTAGGAACTCCACAACTAGAAACTCTGCAGCTAGAAACTCTGCAAATAGAAACTCTGCAACTAGAAACTCCACAACTAGAAAACCCTCAACTATAAACTTCACAACTAGAAACTCAACAACTAGAGACTGCACAACTAGAAACTCCGCAACTAGAAACTCCGCAGCTAGAAACTCCGCAACTAGAAACTCCACAACTTAATACTCTGCAACTCGAAACTCTGCAACTAGAAAATCCACAGCTAGAAACTCCACAACTTGAAACACCACAACTAAATACTCCACAACTACAAATTCCACAACTAGAAACTCCACCACTTGAAACTCCACAACTAGAAACTCCACAGCTAGAAACTCCACAACTTGAGACTTCCCAACAAGAAACCCGGCAACTAGAATCTCCGCAACTAGAAACTCTGCAACTAGAAACTCCGCAACTACAAACTCCGCAACTAGAAACTCCACAGCTAGAAACTCCACAACTTGAGACTTCGCAAATAGAAACTCGTCAACTAGAAACTCAACAACTAGAAACTCCACAGCTAGAAACTCCACAACTAGAAACTCCGCAACTTGAGAGTTCGCCACTAGAAACTCTACAACTAGAAACTCCGCAACTAGAGACTTCAAAACTAGAAACTCCACAACTTGAGACTTCGCAAATAGAAACTCGTCAACTAGAAACTCAACAACTAGAAACTCCACAGCTAGAGAGCTCACCACTAGAAACTCCACAACTAGAAACTCCACAACTAGAGACTCCACAACTAGAAACTTCACCACTAGAAATTCCACAACTACAAACCTCACAACTAGAAACTCCACAACTAGAAACTCCGACACTGGAAACTCCACAGCCAGAAACTCTACAACTAGAAAAACCACTTCTAGAAACTCCGCAACAACAAACTCTGCAACTAGAAACTCCATAACTAGAATTTCCACAGCTAGAGACTCAACAACTAGAGACTCCTCAACTAAAAGCTCCACAACTAGACACTCCACAACTAGAAACTCCGCAACTAGAAACCCGACAACTAGAAACTCAACAACTACAAACTCCACACCTATAAAGTCCTCAACTTGAAACTCCACAACTAAAACTCCACAACTAGAAACTCCACAACTAGAAACTCCACAACTTGAAACTCCGCAACTAGAAACTCCCCAACTAGGAACTCCACAACTAGAAACTCTGCAGCTAGAAACTCTGCAAATAGAAACTCTGCAACTAGAAACTCCACAACTAGAAAACCCTCAACTATAAACTTCACAACTAGAAACTCAACAACTAGAGACTGCACAACTAGAAACTCCGCAACTAGAAACTCCGCAGCTAGAAACTCCGCAACTAGAAACTCCACAACTTAATACTCTGCAACTCGAAACTCTGCAACTAGAAAATCCACAGCTAGAAACTCCACAACTTGAAACACCACAACTAAATACTCCACAACTACAAATTCCACAACTAGAAACTCCACCACTTGAAACTCCACAACTAGAAACTCCACAGCTAGAAACTCCACAACTTGAGACTTCCCAACAAGAAACCCGGCAACTAGAATCTCCGCAACTAGAAACTCTGCAACTAGAAACTCCGCAACTACAAACTCCGCAACTAGAAACTCCACAGCTAGAAACTCCACAACTTGAGACTTCGCAAATAGAAACTCGTCAACTAGAAACTCAACAACTAGAAACTCCACAGCTAGAAACTCCACAACTAGAAACTCCGCTACTTGAGAGTTCGCCACTAGAAACTCTACAACTAGAAACTCCGCAACTAGAGACTTCAAAACTAGAAACTCCACCACTAGAAATTCCACAACTACAAACCTCACAACTAGAAACTCCATAACTAGAAACTCCGCAACTGGAATTTCCACAGCCAGAAACTCTACAACTTAAAAACCACATCTAGAAACTCCGCAACAACAAAATCGGCAACTAGAATCTCCACAACTAGAAACTCTGCAACTAGAAACTCCTCAACTACAAACTCCGCAACTAGAAACTCCACAGCTAGAAACTCCACAACTAGAAACTCCACAACTTGAGAGTTCGCAACTAGAAACCCCACAACTAGAAACTCCACAACTAGAGACTCCACAACTAGAAACTCCACCACTAAAAACTCCACAACTACGAACCTCACAACTAGAAACTCAACAACTAGAAACTCCGCAAGTGGAAACTGTGCAACTAGAAACTCCGCAACTAGAAACTCCACAGCTAGAAACCCCACAACTATAAACTTCACAACTAGCAACTCAACAACTAGAGACTGCACAACTAGAGACTCCGCAACTAGAAACTCCACAGCTAGTAACTCCGCAACTAGAAACTCCACAACTTGAAACTCCGCCACTAGAATCTCCACAACTAGAAAACTCCGCCACTAAAAACTCTGCAACTAGAAACTCCACCACTAGAAACTCCACAACTACGAACCTCACAACTAGAAACTCAACAACTAGAAACTCCGCCACTAGAAACTGTGCAACTAGAAACTCCGAAACTAGAAACTCCACAGCTAGAAACCCCACAACTATACACTTCACAACTAGCAACTCAACAACTAGAGACTGCACAACTAGAGACTCCGCAACTAGAAACTCCACAGCTAGTAACTCCGCAACTAGAAAATCCATAACTTGAAACTCCGCCACTAGAATCTCCACAACTAGAAAACTCCGCAACTAGAAACTCCACAGCTAGAAACTCCACAACTTGAAACACCACAACTAGATACTCCACAACTACAAATTCCACAACTAGAAACTCCACAACTAGAAACTCCACAACTAGAAACTCCGCAACTAGAAACTCCACAGCTAGAAACTCCACAACTTGAGACTTCGCAACAAGAAACTCGGCAACTAGAATCTCCACAACTAGAAACTCTTCAACTAGAAACTCCGCAACTACAAACTCCACAGCTAGAAACTCCACAACTTGAGACTTCGCAAATAGAAACTCGTCAACTAGAAACTCAACAACTAGAAACTCCACAGCTAGAGAGCTCACCACTAGAAAATCCACAACTAGAAACTCCACAACTAGAGACTCCACAACTAGAAACTCCACCACTAGAAATTCCACAACTACAAACCTCACAACTAGAAACTCCACAACCAGAAACTCCGACACTGGAATCTCCACAGCCAGAAACTCTACAACTAGAAAAACCACTTCTAGAAACTCCGCAACAACAAACTCTGCAACTAGAAACTCCATAACTAGAATTTCCACAGCTAGAGACTCAACAACTAGAGACTCCTCAACTAAAAGCTCCACAACTAGGCACTCCACAACTAGAAACTCCGCAACTAGAAACCCGACAACTAGAAACTCAACAACTACAAACTCCACACCTATAAATTCCTCAACTTGAAACTCCACAACTAAAACTCCACAACTAGAAACTCCACAACTAGAAACTCCACAACTAGAAACTCCGCAACTAAAAACTCCCCAACTAGGAACTCCACAACTAGAAACTCTGCAGCTAGAAACTCTGCAAATAGAAACTCCGCAACTAGAAACTCCACAACTAGAAAACCCTCAACTATAAACTTCACAACTAGAAACTCAACAACTAGAGACTGCACAACTAGAAACTCCGCAACTAGAAACTCCGCAGCTAGAAACTCCGCAACTAGAAACTCCACAACTTAATACTCTGCAACTCGAAACTCTGCAACTAGAAAATCCACAGCTAGAAACTCCACAACTTGAAACACCACAACTAAATACTCCACAACTACAAATTCCACAACTAGAAACTCCACAACTTGAAACTCCACAACTAGAAACTCCACAGCTAGAAACTCCACAACTTGAGACTTCCCAACAAGAAACCCGGCAACTAGAATCTCCGCAACTAGAAACTCTGCAACTAGAAACTCCGCAACTACAAACTCCGCAACTAGAAACTCCACAGCTAGAAACTCCGCAACTACAAACTCCGCAACTAGAAACTCCACAGCTAGAAACTCCACAACTAGAAACTCCACAACTTGAGAGTTCGCAACTAGAAACCCCACAACTAGAAACTCCACAACTAGAGACTCCACAACTAGAAACTCCACCACTAAAAACTCCACAACTACGAACCTCACAACTAGAAACTCAACAACTAGAAACTCCGCAAGTGGAAACTGTGCAACTAGAAACTCCGCAACTAGAAACTCCACAGCTAGAAACCCCACAACTATAAACTTCACAACTAGCAACTCAACAACTAGAGACTGCACAACTAGAGACTCCGCAACTAGAAACTCCGCAACTACAAACTCCGCAACTAGAAACTCCACAACTTGAAACTCCACAACTTGAGACTTCGCAAATAGAAACTCGTCAACTAGAAACTCAACAACTAGAAACTAAACAGCTAGAAACTCCACAACTAGAAACTCCGCAACTTGAGAGTTCGCCACTAGAAACTCTACAACTAGAAACTCCACAACTAGAGACTTCACAACTAGAAACTCCACCACTAGAAATTCCACAACTACAAACCTCACAACTAGAAACTCCGCAACTGGAATTTCCACAGCCAGAAACTCTACAACTTAAAAACCACATCTAGAAACTCCGCAACAACAAAATCTGCAACTAGAAACTCCACAACTAGAATTTCCACAGCTAGAAACTCAACAACTAGAGACTTCTCAACTAAAAGCTCCACAACTAGACACTCCACAACTAGAAACCCCGCAACTAGAAACCCGACAACTAAAAACTCAACAACTACAACCTCCAAACCTATTAATTCCTCCACTTGAAACTCCACAACTTAAACTCCACAACTAGAAACTCCACAACTAGAAACTCAACAACTGGAAACTCTGCAACTAGAAACTCCCAAGCTAGAAACTCTACAACTAGAAACTCTGCAGCTAGAAACTCCGCAACTAGAAACTCTGCAAATGGAAACTCCGCAACTAGAAACTCCACAGCTAGAAACCCCTCAACTATAAACTTCACAACTAGAAACTCAACAACTAGAGACTGCACAACTAGAGACTCCGCAACTAGAAACTCCGCAACTAGAAACTCCACAACTTGAAACTATGCAACTCGAAACTCTGCAACTAGAAAATCCACAACTATAAACTCAAGTAGAAACTCCCCAACTGGAAACTCCGCAACTAGAAACTCCACAGCTAGAAACTCCACAACTAGAAACTCCGCAACTTGAGAGCTCACCACTAGAAACTCCACAACTAGAAACTCCACAACTAGAGACTCCACAACTAGAAACTCCACCACTACAAATTCCACAACTACAAACCTCACAACTAGAAACTCCACAACTAGAAACTCCGACACTGGAAACTCCACAGCCAGAAACTCTACAACTAGAAAAACCACTTCTAGAAACTCCGCAACAACAAACTCTGCAACTAGGAACTCCACAACTAGAATTCCCACAGCTAGAGACTCAACAACTAGAGACTCCTCAACTAAAAGCTCCACAACTAGACACTCCACAACTAGAAACTCCGCAACTAGAAACCCGACAACTAGAAACTCAACAACTACAAACTCCACAACTATAAATTCCTCAACTTGAAACTCCACAACTAAAACTCCACAACTAGAAACTCCACAACTAGAAACTCCACAACTAGAAACTTCGCAACTAGAAACTCCCCAACTAGAAACTCCACAACTAGAAACTCTGCAGCTAGAAACTCTGCAAATAGAAACTCCGCAACTAGAAACTCCACAACTAGAAAACCCTCAACTATAAACTTCACAACTAGAAACTCAACAACTAGAGACTCCACAACTAGAAACTCCGCAACTAAAAACTCCGCAGCTAGAAACTCCGCAACTAGAATAACCACAACTTAATACTCTGCAACTCGAAACTCTGCAACTAGAAAATCCACAGCTAGAAACTCCACAACTTAAAACACCACAACTAAATACTCCACAACTACAAATTCCACAACTAGAAACTCCACAATTAGAAACTCCACAGCTAGAAACTCCACAACTTGAGACTTCCCAACAAGAAACTCGGCAACTAGAATCTCCGCAACTAGAAACTCTGCAACTAGAAACTCCGCAACTAGAAACTCCATAACTAGAATTTCCACAGCTAGAGACTCAACAACTAGAGACTCCTCAACTAAAAGCTCCACAACTAGACACTCCACAACTAGAAACTCCGCAACTAGAAACCCGACAACTAGAAACTCAACAACTACAAACTCCACACCTATAAATTCCTCAACTTGAAACTCCACAACTAAAACTCCACAACTAGAAACTCCACAACTAGAAACTCCACATCTAGAAACTCCGCAACTAGAAACTCCCCAACTAGGAACTCCACAACTAGAAACTCTGCAGCTAGAAACTCTGCAAATAGAAACTCCGCAACTAGAAACTCCACAACTAGAAAACCCTCAACTATAAACTTCACAACTAGAAACTCAACAACTAGAGACTGCACAACTAGAAACTCCGCAACTAGAAACTCCGCAGCTAGAAACTCCGCAACTAGAAACTCCACAACTTAATACTCTGCAACTCGAAACTCTGCAACTAGAAAATCCACAGCTAGAAACTCCACAACTTGAAACACCACAACTAAATACTCCACAACTACAAATTCCACAACTAGAAACTCCACAACTTGAAACTCCACAACTAGAAACTCCACAGCTAGAAACTCCACAACTTGAGACTTCCCAACAAGAAACCCGGCAACTAGAATCTCCGCAACTAGAAACTCTGCAACTAGAAACTCCGCAACTACAAACTCCGCAACTAGAAACTCCACAGCTAGAAACTCCACAACTTGAGACCTCGCAAATAGAAACTCGTCAACTAGAAACTCCACAACTAGAAACTCCGCAACTTGAGAGTTCGCCACTAGAAACTCTACAACTAGAAACTCCGCAACTAGAGACTTCACAACTAGAAACTCCACCACTAGAAATTCCACAACTACAAACCTCACAACTAGAAACTCCATAACTAGAAACTCCGCAACTGGAATTTCCACAGCCAGAAACTCTACAACTTAAAAACCACATCTAGAAACTCCGCAACAACAAAATCTGCAACTAGAATCTCCACAACTAGAAACTCTGCAACTAGAAACTCCGCAACTACAAACTCCGCAACTAGAAACTCCACAGCTAGTAACTCCGCAACTAGAAACTCCACAACTTGAAACTCCGCCACTAGAATCTCCACAACTAGAAAACTCCGCCACTAAAAACTCTGCAACTAGAAACTCCACCACTAGAAACTCCACAACTACGAACCTCACAACTAGAAACTCAACAACTAGAAACTCCGCCACTAGAAACTGTGCAACTAGAAACTCCGCAACTAGAAACTCCACAGCTAGAAACCCCACAACTATAAACTTCACAACTAGCAACTCAACAACTAGAGACTGCACAACTACAAACTCCGCAACTAGAAACTCCACAGCTGGAAACTCCACAACTTGAGACTTTGCAAATAGAAACTCGTCAACTAGAAACTCAACAACTACAAACTCCACAGCTAGAAACTCCACAACTAGAAACTCCACAACTTTAGAGTTCGCAACTAGAAACCCCACAACTAGAAACTCTGCAAATAGAAACTCCGCAACTAGAAACTCCACAGCTAGAAACCCCTCAACTATAAACTTCACAACTAGAAACTCAACAACTAGAGACTGCACAACTAGAGACTCCGCAACTAGAAACTCCGCAACTAGAAACTCCACAACTTGAAACTATGCAACTCCAAACTCTGCAACTAGAAAATCCACAACTATAAACTCAAGTAGAAACTCCCCAACTGGAAACTCCGCAACTAGAAACTCCACAGCTAGAAACTCCACAACTAGAAACTCCGCAACTTGAGAGCTCACCACTAGAAACTCCACAACTAGAAACTCCACAACTAGAGACTCCACAACTAGAAACTCCACCACTAGAAATTCCACAACTACAAACCTCACAACTAGAAACTCCACAACTAGAAACTCCGACACTGGAAACTCCACAGCCAGAAACTCTACAACTAGAAAAACCACTTCTAGAAACTCCGCAACAACAAACTCTGCAACTAGGAACTCCACAACTAGAATTTCCACAGCTAGAGACTCAACAACTAGAGACTCCTCAACTAAAAGCTCCACAACTAGACACTCCACAACTAGAAACTCCGCAACTAGAAACCCGACAACTAGAAACTCAACAACTACAAACTCCACACCTATAAATTCCTCAACTTGAAACTCCACAACTAAAACTCCACAACTAGAAACTCCACAACTAGAAACTCCACAACTAGAAACTTCGCAACTAGAAACTCCCCAACTAGAAACTCCACAACTAGAAACTCTGCAGCTAGAAACTCTGCAAATAGAAACTCCGCAACTAGAAACTCCACAACTAGAAAACCCTCAACTATAAACTTCACAACTAGAAACTCAACAACTAGAGACTCCACAACTAGAAACTCCGCAACTAAAACTCCGCAGCTAGAAACTCCGCAACTAGAAACTCCACAACTTAATACTCTGCAACTCGAAACTCTGCAACTAGAAAATCCACAGCTAGAAACTCCACAACTTAAAACACCACAACTAAATACTCCACAACTACAAATTCCACAACTAGAAACTCCACAATTAGAAACTCCACAGCTAGAAACTCCACAACTTGAGACTTCCCAACAAGAAACTCGGCAACTAGAATCTCCGCAACTAGAAACTCTGCAACTAGAAACTCCGCAACTACAAACTCCTCAACTAGAAACTCCACAGCTAGAAACTCCACAACTTGAGACTTCGCAAATAGAAACTCGTCAACTAGAAACTCAACAACTAGAAACTCCACAGCTAGAAACTCCACAACTAGAAACTCCGCAACTTGAGAGTTCGCCACTAGAAACTCTACAACTAGAAACTCCACAACTAGAGACTTCACAACTAGAAACTCCACCACTAGAAATTCCACAACTACAAACCTCACAACTAGAAACTCCGCAACTGGAATTTCCACAGCCAGAAACTCTACAACTTAAAAACCACATCTAGAAACTCCGCAACAACAAAATCTGCAACTAGAAACTCCACAACTAGAATTTCCACAGCTAGAAACTCAACAACTAGAGACTTCTCAACTAAAAGCTCCACAACTAGACACTCCACAACTAGAAACTCCGCAACTAGAAACCCGACAACTAAAAACTCAACAACTACAACCTCCAAACCTATTAATTCCTCCACTTGAAACTCCACAACTTAAACTCCACAACTAGAAACTCCACAACTAGAAACTCAACAACTGGAAACTCTGCAACTAGAAACTCCCAAGCTAGAAACTCTACAACTAGAAACTCTGCAGCTAGAAACTCCGCAACTAGAAACTCTGCAAATAGAAACTCCGCAACTAGAAACTCCACAGCTAGAAACCCCTCAACTATAAACTTCACAACTAGAAACTCAACAACTAGAGACTGCACAACTAGAGACTCCGCAACTAGAAACTCCGCAACTAGAAACTCCACAACTTGAAACTATGCAACTCGAAACTCTGCAACTAGAAAATCCACAACTATAAACTCAAGTAGAAACTCCCCAACTGGAAACTCCGCAACTAGAAACTCCACAGCTAGAAACTCTACAACTAGAAACTCCGCAACTTGAGAGCTCACCACTAGAAACTCCACAACTAGAAACTCCACAACTAGAGACTCCACAACTAGAAACTCCACCACTACAAATTCCACAACTACAAACCTCACAACTAGAAACTCCACAACTAGAAACTCCGACACTGGAAACTCCACAGCCAGAAACTCTACAACTAGAAAAACCACTTCTAGAAACTCCGCAACAACAAACTCTGCAACTAGGAACTCCACAACTAGAATTTCCACAGCTAGAGACTCAACAACTAGAGACTCCTCAACTAAAAGCTCCACAACTAGACACTCCACAACTAGAAACTCCGCAACTAGAAACCCGACAACTAGAAACTCAACAACTACAAACTCCACAACTATAAATTCCTCAACTTGAAACTCCACAACTAAAACTCCACAACTAGAAACTCCACAACTAGAAACTCCACAACTAGAAACTTCGCAACTAGAAACTCCCCAACTAGAAACTCCACAACTAGAAACTCTGCAGCTAGAAACTCTGCAAATAGAAACTCCGCAACTAGAAACTCCACAACTAGAAAACCCTCAACTATAAACTTCACAACTAGAAACTCAACAACTAGAGACTCCACAACTAGAAACTCCGCAACTAAAAACTCCGCAGCTAGAAACTCCGCAACTAGAAACTCCACAACTTAATACTCTGCAACTCGAAACTCTGCAACTAGAAAATCCACAGCTAGAAACTCCACAACTTAAAACACCACAACTAAATACTCCACAACTACAAATTCCACAACTAGAAACTCCACAATCAGAAACTCCACAGCTAGAAACTCCACAACTTGAGACTTCCCAACAAGAAACTCGGCAACTAGAATCTCCGCAACTAGAAACTCTGCAACTAGAAACTCCGCAACTACAAACTCCGCAACTAGAAACTCCACAGCTAGAAACTCCACAACTTGAGACTTCGCAAATAGAAACTCGTCAACTAGAAACTCAACAACTAGAAACTCCACAGCTAGAAACTCCACAACTAGAAACTCCGCAACTTGAGAGTTCGCCACTAGAAACTCTACAACTAGAAACTCCACAACTAGAGACTTCACAACTAGAAACTTCACCACTAGAAATTCCACAACTACAAACCTCACAACAAGAAACTCCGCAACTGGAATTTCCACAGCCAGAAACTTTACAACTTAAAAACCACATCTAGAAACTCCGCAAAACAAAATCTGCAACTAGAAACTCCACAACTAGAATTTCCACAGCTAGAAACTCAACAACTAGAGACTTCTCAACTAAAAGCTCCACAACTAGACACTCCACAACTAGAAACTCCGCAACTAGAAACCCGACAACTAAAAACTCAACAACTACAACCTCCAAACCTATTAATTCCTCCACTTAAAACTCCACAACTAAAACTCCACAACTAGAAACTCCACAACTAGAAACTCAACAACTGGAAACTCCGCAACTAGAAACTCCCAAGCTAGAAACTCTACAACTAGAAACTCTGCAGCTAAAAACTCCGCAACTAGAAACTTTGCAAATAGAAACTCCGCAACTAGAAACTCCACAGCTAGAAACCCCTCAACTATAAACTTCACAACTAGAAACTCAACAACTAGAGACTGCACAACTAGAGACTCCGCAACTAGAAACTCCGCAACTAGAAACTCCACAACTTGAAACTATGCAACTCGAAACTCTGCAACTTGAAAATCCACAACAATAAACTCAAGTAGAAACTCCCCAACTGGAAACTCCGCAACTAGAAACTCCACAGCTAGAAACTCCACAACTAGAAACTCCGCAACTTGAGAGCTCACCACTAGAAACTCCACAACTAGAAACTCCACAACTAGAGACTCCACAACTAGAAACTCCACCACTAGAAATTCCACAACTACAAACCGCACATCTAGAAACTCCACAACTAGAAATTCGGGCACTGGAAACTCCACAGCCAGAAACTCTACAACTAGAAAAACCACTTCTAGAAACTCCGCAACAACAAACTCTGCAACTAGGAACTCCACAACTAGAATTTCCACAGCTAGAGACTCAACAACTAGAGACTCCTCAACTAAAAGCTCCACAACTAGACACTCCACAACTAGAAACTCCGCAACTAGAAACACGACAACTAGAAACTCAACAACTACAAACTCCACACCTATAAATTCCTCAACTTGAAACTCCCCAACTAAAACTCCACAACTAGAAACTCCACAGCTAGAAACTCCACAACTAGAAACTCCACAACTTGAGAGTTCGCAACTAGAAACCCCACAACTAGAAACTCCACAACTAGAGACTCCACAACTAGAAACTCCACCACTAAAAACTCCACAACTACGAACCTCACAACTAGAAACTCAACAACTAGAAACTCCGCAAGTGGAAACTGTGCAACTAGAAACTCCGCAACTAGAAACTCCACAGCTAGAAACCCCACAACTATAAACTTCACAACTAGCAACTCAACAACTAGAGACTGCACAACTAGAGACTCCGCAACTAGAAACTCCACAGCTAGTAACTCCGCAACTAGAAACTCCACAACTTGAAACTCCGCCACTAGAATCTCCACAACTAGAAAACTCCGCCACTAAAAACTCTGCAACTAGAAACTCCACCACTATAAACTCCACAACTACGAACCTCACAACTAGAAACTCAACAACTAGAAACTCCGCCACTAGAAACTGTGCAACTAGAAACTCCGAAACTAGAAACTCCACAGCTAGAAACCCCACAACTATAAACTTCACAACTAGCAACTCAACAACTAGAGACTGCACAACTAGAGACTCCGCAACTAGAAACTCCACAGCTAGTAACTCCGCAACTAGAAAATCCATAACTTGAAACTCCGCCACTAGAATCTCCACAACTAGAAAACTCCGCAACTAGAAACTCCACAGCTAGAAACTCCACAACTTGAAACACCACAACTAGATACTCCACAACTACAAATTCCACAACTAGAAACTCCACAACTAGAAACTCCACAACTAGAAACTCCGCAACTAGAAACTCCACAGCTAGAAACTCCACAACTTGAGACTTCGCAACAAGAAACTCGGCAACTAGAATCTCCACAACTAGAAACTCTGCAACCAGAAACTCCGCAACTACAAACTCCACAGCTAGAAACTCCACAACTTGAGACTTCGCAAATAGAAACTCGTCAACTAGAAACTCAACAACTAGAAACTCCACAGCTAGAGAGCTCACCACTAGAAACTCCACAACTAGAAACTCCACAACTAGAGACTACAAAACTAGAAACTCCACCACTAGAAATTCCACAACTACAAACCTCACAACTAGAAACTCCACAACTAGAAACTCCGACACTGGAAACTCCACAGCCAGAAACTTTACAACTTAAAAACCACATCTAGAAACTCCGCAAAACAAAATCTGCAACTAGAAACTCCACAACTAGAATTTCCACAGCTAGAAACTCAACAACTAGAGACTTCTCAACTAAAAGCTCCACAACTAGACACTCCACAACTAGAAACTCCGCAACTAGAAACCCGACAACTAAAAACTCAACAACTACAACCTCCAAACCTATTAATTCCTCCACTTAAAACTCCACAACTAAAACTCCACAACTAGAAACTCCACAACTAGAAACTCAACAACTGGAAACTCCGCAACTAGAAACTCCCAAGCTAGAAACTCTACAACTAGAAACTCTGCAGCTAAAAACTCCGCAACTAGAAACTTTGCAAATAGAAACTCCGCAACTAGAAACTCCACAGCTAGAAACCCCTCAACTATAAACTTCACAACTAGAAACTCAACAACTAGAGACTGCACAACTAGAGACTCCGCAACTAGAAACTCCGCAACTAGAAACTCCACAACTTGAAACTATGCAACTCGAAACTCTGCAACTAGAAAATCCACAACTATAAACTCAAGTAGAAACTCCCCAACTGGAAACTCCGCAACTAGAAACTCCACAGCTAGAAACTCCACAACTAGAAACTCCGCAACTTGAGAGCTCACCACTAGAAACTCCACAACTAGAAACTCCACAACTAGAGACTCCACAACTAGAAACTCCACCACTAGAAATTCCACAACTACAAACCGCACATCTAGAAACTCCACAACTAGAAATTCGGGCACTGGAAACTCCACAGCCAGAAACTCTACAACTAGAAAAACCACTTCTAGAAACTCCGCAACAACAAACTCTGCAACTAGGAACTCCACAACTAGAATTTCCACAGCTAGAGACTCAACAACTAGAGACTCCTCAACTAAAAGCTCCACAACTAGACACTCCACAACTAGAAACTCCGCAACTAGAAACACGACAACTAGAAACTCAACAACTACAAACTCCACACCTATAAATTCCTCAACTTGAAACTCCCCAACTAAAACTCCACAACTAGAAACTCCACAGCTAGAAACTCCACAACTAGAAACTCCACAACTTGAGAGTTCGCAACTAGAAACCCCACAACTAGAAACTCCACAACTAGAGACTCCACAACTAGAAACTCCACCACTAAAAACTCCACAACTACGAACCTCACAACTAGAAACTCAACAACTAGAAACTCCGCAAGTGGAAACTGTGCAACTAGAAACTCCGCAACTAGAAACTCCACAGCTAGAAACCCCACAACTATAAACTTCACAACTAGCAACTCAACAACTAGAGACTGCACAACTAGAGACTCCGCAACTAGAAACTCCACAGCTAGTAACTCCGCAACTAGAAACTCCACAACTTGAAACTCCGCCACTAGAATCTCCACAACTAGAAAACTCCGCCACTAAAAACTCTGCAACTAGAAACTCCACCACTATAAACTCCACAACTACGAACCTCACAACTAGAAACTCAACAACTAGAAACTCCGCCACTAGAAACTGTGCAACTAGAAACTCCGAAACTAGAAACTCCACAGCTAGAAACCCCACAACTATAAACTTCACAACTAGCAACTCAACAACTAGAGACTGCACAACTAGAGACTCCGCAACTAGAAACTCCACAGCTAGTAACTCCGCAACTAGAAAATCCATAACTTGAAACTCCGCCACTAGAATCTCCACAACTAGAAAACTCCGCAACTAGAAACTCCACAGCTAGAAACTCCACAACTTGAAACACCACAACTAGATACTCCACAACTACAAATTCCACAACTAGAAACTCCACAACTATAAACTCCACAACTAGAAACTCCGCAACTAGAAACTCCACAGCTAGAAACTCCACAACTTGAGACTTCGCAACAAGAAACTCGGCAACTAGAATCTCCACAACTAGAAACTCTGCAACCAGAAACTCCGCAACTACAAACTCCACAGCTAGAAACTCCACAACTTGAGACTTCGCAAATAGAAACTCGTCAACTAGAAACTCAACAACTAGAAACTCCACAGCTAGAGAGCTCACCACTAGAAACTCCACAACTAGAAACTCCACAACTAGAGACTACAAAACTAGAAACTCCACCACTAGAAATTCCACAACTACAAACCTCACAACTAGAAACTCCACAACTAGAAACTCCGACACTGGAAACTCCACAGCCAGAAACTCTACAACTAGAAAAACCACTTCTAGAAACTCCGCAACAACAAACTCTGCAACTAGAAACTCCATAACTAGAATTTCCACAGCTAGAGACTCAACAACTAGAGATTCCTCAACTAAAAGCTCCACAACTAGACACTCCACAACTAGAAACTCCGCAACTAGAAACCCGACAACTAGAAACTCAACAACTACAAACTCCACACCTATAAATTCCTCAACTTGAAACTCCACAACTAAAACTCCACAACTAGAAACTCCACAACTAGAAACTCCACAACTAGAAACTCCGCAACTAGAAACTCCCCAACTAGGAACTCCACAACTAGAAACTCTGCAGCTAGAAACTCTGCAAATAGAAACTCCGCAACTTAATACTCTGCAACTCGAAACTCTGCAACTAGAAAATCCACAGCTAGAAACTCCACAACTTGAAACACCACAACTAAATACTCCACAACTACAAATTCCACAACTAGAAACTCCACAACTTGAAACTCCACAACTAGAAACTCCACAGCTAGAAACTCCACAACTTGAGACTTCCCAACAAGAAACCCGGCAACTAGAATCTCCGCAACTAGAAACTCTGCAACTAGAAACTCCGCAACTACAAACTCCGCAACTAGAAACTCCACAGCTAGAAACTCCACAACTTGAGACCTCGCAAATAGAAACTCGTCAACTAGAAACTCCACAACTAGAAACTCCGCAACTTGAGAGTTCGCCACTAGAAACTCTACAACTAGAAACTCCGCAACTAGAGACTTCACAACTAGAAACTCCACCACTAGAAATTCCACAACTACAAACCTCACAACTAGAAACTCCATAACTAGAAACTCCGCAACTGGAATTTCCACAGCCAGAAACTCTACAACTTAAAAACCACATCTAGAAACTCCGCAACAACAAAATCTGCAACTAGAATCTCCACAACTAGAAACTCTGCAACTAGAAACTCCGCAACTACAAACTCCGCAACTAGAAACTCCACAGCTAGAAACTCCACAAGTAGAAACTCCACAACTTGAGAGTTCGCAACTAGAAACCCCACAACTAGAAACTCCACAACTAGAGACTCCACAACTAGAAACTCCGCCACTAGAAACTGTGCAACTAGAAACTCCGCAACTAGAAACTCCACAGCTAGAAACCCCACAACTATAAACTTCACAACTAGCAACTCAACAACTAGAGACTGCACAACTAGAGACTCCGCAACTAGAAACTCCACAGCTAGTAACTCCGCAACTAGAAACTCCACAACTTGAAACTCCGCCACTAGAATCTCCACAACTAGAAAACTCCGCCACTAAAAACTCTGCAACTAGAAACTCCACCACTAGAAACTCCACAACTACGAACCTCACAACTAGAAACTCAACAACTAGAAACTCCGCCACTAGAAACTGTGCAACTAGAAACTCCGCAACTAGAAACTCCACAGCTAGAAACCCCACAACTATAAACTTCACAACTAGCAACTCAACAACTAGAGACTGCACAACTACAAACTCCGCAACTAGAAACTCCACAGCTGGAAACTCCACAACTTGAGACTTCGCAAATAGAAACTCGTCAACTAGAAACTCAACAACTACAAACTCCACAGCTAGAAACTCCACAACTAGAAACTCCACAACTTTAGAGTTCGCAACTAGAAACCCCACAACTAGAAACTCCACAACTAGAGACTCCACAACTAGAAACTCCACCACTAGAAACTCCACAACTACGAACCTCACAACTAGAAACTCAACAACTAGAAACTCCGCCACTAGAAACTGTGCAACTAGAAACTCCGCAACTAGAAACTCCACAGCTAGAAACCCCACAACTATAAACTTCACAACTAGCAACTCAACAACTAGAGACTGCACAACTAGAGATTCCGCAACTAGAAACTCCACAGCTAGTAACTCCGCAACTAGAAAATCCATAACTTGAAACTCCGCCACTAGAATCTCCACAACTAGAAAACTCCGCAACTAGAAACTCCACAGCTAGAAACTCCACAACTTGAAACACCACAACTAGATACTCCACAACTACAAATTCCACAACTAGAAACTCCACAACTAGAAACTCCACAACTAGAAACTCCGCAACTAGAAACTCCACAGCTAGAAACTCCACAACTCTAGACTTCGCAACAAGAAACTCGGCAACTAGAATCTCCACAACTAGAAACTCTGGAACTAGAAACTCCGCAACTACAAACTCCACAGCTAGAAACTCCACATCTTGAGACTTCGCAAATAGAAACTCGTCAACTAGAAACTCAACAACTAGAAACTCCACAGCTAGAAAGTCCACAACTAGAAACTCCACAACTTGAGAGCTCACCACTAGAAACTCCACAACTAGAAACTCCACCACTAGAAATTCCACAACTACAAACCTCACAACTAGAAACTCCACAACTAGAAACTCCGACACTGGAAACTCCACAGCCAGAAACTCTACAACTAGAAAAACCGTTTCTAGAAACTCCGCAACAACAAACTCTGCAACTAGAAACTCCATAACTAGAATTTCCACAGCTAGAGACTCAACAACTAGAGACTCCTCAACTAAAAGCTCCACAACTAGACACTCCACAACTAGAAACTCCGCAACTAGAAACCCGACAACTAGAAACTCAACAACTACAAACTCCACACCTATAAATTCCTCAACTTGAAACCCCACAACTAAAACTCCACAACTAGAAACTCCACAACTAGAAACTCCACAACTAGAAACTCCGCAACTAGAAACTCCCCAACTAGAAACTCCACAACTAGAAACTCTGCAGCTAGAAACTCTGCAAATAGAAACTCCGCAACTAGAAACTCCACAACTAGAAAACCCTCAACTATAAACTTCACAACTAGAAACTCAACAACTAGAGACTGCACAACTAGAAACTCCGCAACTAGAAACTCCGCAGCTAGAAACTCCGCAACTAGAAACTCCACAACTTAATACTCTGCAACTCGAAACTCTGCAACTAGAAAATCCACAGCTAGAAAATCCACAGCTAGAAACTCCACAACTTAAAACACCACAACTAAATACTCCACAACTACAAATTCCACAACTAGAAACTCCACAATTAGAAACTCCACAGCTAGAAACTCCACAACTTGAGACTTCCCAACAAGAAACTCGGCAACTAGAATCTCCGCAACTAGAAACTCTGCAACTAGAAACTCCGCAACTACAAACTCCGCAACTAGAAACTCCACAGCTAGAAACTCCACAACTTGAGACTTCGCAAATAGAAACTCGTCAACTAGAAACTCAACAACTAGAAACTCCACAGCTAGAAACTCCACAACTAGAAACTCCGCAACTTGAGAGTTCGCCACTAGAAACTCTACAACTAGAAACTCCACAACTAGAGACTTCACAACTAGAAACTCCACCACTAGAAATTCCACAACTACAAACCTCACAACTAGAAACTCCGCAACTGGAATTTCCACAGCCAGAAACTCTACAACTTAAAAACCACATCTAGAAACTCCGCAACAACAAAATCTGCAACTAGAAACTCCACAACTAGAATTTCCACAGCAGGAAACTCAACAACTAGAGACTTCTCAACTAAAAGCTCCACAACTAGACACTCCACAACTAGAAACTCCGCAACTAGAAACCCGACAACTAAAAACTCAACAACTACAACCTCCAAACCTATTAATTCCTCCACTTGAAACTCCACAACTTAAACTCCACAACTAGAAACTCCACAACTAGAAACTCAACAACTGGAAACTCTGCAACTAGAAACTCCCAAGCTAGAAACTCTACAACTAGAAACTCTGCAGCTAGAAACTCCGCAACTAGAAACTCTGCAAATAGAAACTCCGCAACTAGAAACTCCACAGCTAGAAACCCCTCAACTATAAACTTCACAACTAGAAACTCAACAACTAGAGACTGCACAACTAGAGACTCCGCAACTAGAAACTCCGCAACTAGAAACTCCACAACTTGAAACTATGCAACTCGAAACTCTGCAACTAGAAAATCCACAACTATAAACTCAAGTAGAAACTCCCCAACTGGAAACTCCGCAACTAGAAACTCCACAGCTAGAAACTCCACAACTAGAAACTCCGCAACTTGAGAGCTCACCACTAGAAACTCCACAACTAGAAACTCCACAACTAGAGACTCCACAACTAGAAACTCCACCACTACAAATTCCACAACTACAAACCTCACAACTAGAAACTCCACAACTAGAAACTCCGACACTGGAATCTCCACAGCCAGAAACTCTACAACTAGAAAAACCACTTCTAGAAACTCCGCAACAACAAACTCTGCAACTAGGAACTCCACAACTAGAATTTCCACAGCTAGAGACTCAACAACTAGAGACTCCTCAACTAAAAGCTCCACAACTAGACACTCCACAACTAGAAACTCCGCAACTAGAAACCCGACAACTAGAAACTCAACAACTACAAACTCCACAACTATAAATTCCTCAACTTGAAACTCCACAACTAAAACTCCACAACTAGAAACTCCACAACTAGAAACTCCACAACTAGAAACTTCGCAACTAGAAACTCCCCAACTAGAAACTCCACAACTAGAAACTCTGCAGCTAGAAACTCTGCAAATAGAAACTCCGCAACTAGAAACTCCACAACTAGAAAACCCTCAACTATAAACTTCACAACTAGAAACTCAACAACTAGAGACTCCACAACTAGAAACTCCGCAACTAAAAACTCCGCAGCTAGAAACTCCGCAACTAGAAACTCCACAACTTAATACTCTGCAACTCGAAACTCTGCAACTAGAAAATCCACAGCTAGAAACTCCACAACTTAAAACACCACAACTAAATACTCCACAACTACAAATTCCACAACTAGAAACTCCACAATTAGAAACTCCACAGCTAGAAACTCCACAACTTGAGACTTCCCAACAAGAAACTCGGCAACTAGAATCTCCGCAACTAGAAACTCTGCAACTAGAAACTCCGCAACTACAAACTCCGCAACTAGAAACTCCACAGCTAGAAACTCCAGAACTTGAGACTTCGCAAATAGAAACTCGTCAACTAGAAACTCAACAACTAGAAACTCCACAGCTAGAAACTCCACAACTAGAAACTCCGCAACTTGAGAGTTCGCCACTAGAAACTCTACAACTAGAAACTCCACAACTAGAGACGTCACAACTAGAAACTTCACCACTAGAAATTCCACAACTACAAACCTCACAACTAGAAACTCCGCAACTGGAATTTCCACAGCCAGAAACTCTACAACTTAAAAACCACATCTAGAAACTCCGCAAAACAAAATCTGCAACTAGAAACTCCACAACTAGAATTTCCACAGCTAGAAACTCAACAACTAGAGACTTCTCAACTAAAAGCTCCACAACTAGACACTCCACAACTAGAAACTCCGCAACTAGAAACCCGACAACTAAAAACTCAACAACTACAACCTCCAAACCTATTAATTCCTCCACTTGAAACTCCACAACTAAAACTCCACAACTAGAAACTCCACAACTAGAAACTCAACAACTGGAAACTCCGCAACTAGAAACTCCCAAGCTAGAAACTCTACAACTAGAAACTCTGCAGCTAAAAACTCCGCAACTAGAAACTCTGCAAATAGAAACTCCGCAACTAGAAACTCCACAGCTAGAAACCCCTCAACTATAAACTTCACAACTAGAAACTCAACAACTAGAGACTGCACAACTAGAGACTCCGCAACTAGAAACTCCGCAACTAGAAACTCCACAACTTGAAACTATGCAACTCGAAACTCTGCAACTAAAAAATCCACAACTATAAACTCAAGTAGAAACTCCCCAACTGGAAACTCCGCAACTAGAAACTCCACAGCTAGAAACTCCACAACTAGAAACTCCACAACTTGAGAGCTCACCACTAGAAACTCCACAACTAGAAACTCCACAACTAGAGACTCCACAACTAGAAACTTCACCACTAGAAATTCCACAACTACAAACCTCACAACTAGAAACTCCACAACTAGAAATTCCGACACTGGAAACTCCACAGCCAGAAACTCTACAACTAGAAAAACCACTTCTAGAAACTCCGCAACAACAAACTCTGCAACTAGAAACTCCATAACTAGAATTTCCACAGCTAGAGACTCAACAACTAGAGACTCCTCAACTAAAAGCTCCACAACTAGACACTCCACAACTAGAAACTCCGCAACTAGAAACCCGACAACTAGAAACTCAACAACTACAAACTCCACACCTATAAATTCCTCGACTTGAAACTCCACAACTAAAACTCCACAACTAGAAACTCCACAACTAGAAACTCCACAACTAGAAACTCCGCAACTAGAAACTCCCCAACTAGGAACTCCACAACTAGAAACTCTGCAGCTAGAAACTCTGCAAATAGAAACTCCGCAACTAGAAACTCCACAACTAGAAAACCCTCAACTATAAACTTCACAACTAGAAACTCAACAACTAGAGACTGCACAACTAGAAACTCCGCAACTAGAAACTCCGCAGCTAGAAACTCCGCAACTAGAAACTCCACAACTTAATACTCTGCAACTCGAAACTCTGCAACTAGAAAATCCACAGCTAGAAACTCCACAACTTGAAACACCACAACTAAATACTCCACAACTACAAATTCCACAACTAGAAACTCCACAACTTGAAACTCCACAACTAGAAACTCCACAGCTAGAAACTCCACAACTTGAGACTTCCCAACAAGAAACCCGGCAACTAGAATCTCCGCAACTAGAAACTCTGCAACTAGAAACTCCGCAACTACAAACTCGTCAACTAGAAACTCCACAACTAGAAACTCCGCAACTTGAGAGTTCGCCACTAGAAACTCTACAACTAGAAACTCCGCAACTAGAGACTTCACAACTAGAAACTCCACCACTAGAAATTCCACAACTACAAACCTCACAACTAGAAACTCCATAACTAGAAACTCCGCAACTGGAATTTCCACAGCCAGAAACTCTACAACTTAAAAACCACATCTAGAAACTCCGCAACAACAAAATCTGCAACTAGAATCTCCACAACTAGAAACTCTGCAACTAGAAACTCCGCAACTACAAACTCCGCAACTAGAAACTCCACAGCTAGAAACTCCACAACTAGAAACTCCACAACTTGAGAGTTCGCAACTAGAAACCCCACAACTAGAAACTCCACAACTAGAGACTCCACAACTAGAAACTCCACCACTAAAAACTCCACAACTACGAACCTCACAACTAGAAACTCAACAACTAGAAACTCCGCAAGTGGAAACTGTGCAACTAGAAACTCCGCAACTAGAAACTCCACAGCTAGAAACCCCACAACTATAAACTTCACAACTAGCAACTGAACAACTAGAGACTGCACAACTAGAGACTCCGCAACTAGAAACTCCACAGCTAGTAACTCCGCAACTAGAAACTCCACAACTTGAAACTCCGCCACTAGAATCTCCACAACTAGAAAACTCCGCCACTAAAAACTCTGCAACTAGAAACTCCACCACTAGAAACTCCACAACTACGAACCTCACAACTAGAAACTCAACAACTAGAAACTCCGCCACTAGAAACTGTGCAACTAGAAACTCCGCAACTAGAAACTCCACAGCTAGAAACCCCACAACTATAAACTTCACAACTAGCAACTCAACAACTAGAGACTGCACAACTACAAACTCCGCAACTAGAAACTCCACAGCTGGAAACTCCACAACTTGAGACTTCGCAAATAGAAACTCGTCAACTAGAAACTCAACAACTACAAACTCCACAGCTAGAAACTCCACAACTAGAAACTCCACAACTTTAGAGTTCGCAACTACAAACCCCACAACTAGAAACTCCACAACTAGAGACTCCACAACTAGAAACTCCACCACTAGAAACTCCACAACTACGAACCTCACAACTAGAAACTCAACAACTAGAAACTCCGCCACTAGAAACTGTGCAACTAGAAACTCCGCAACTAGAAACTCCACAGCTAGAAACCCCACAACTATAAACTTCACAACTAGCAACTCAACAACTAGAGACTGCACAACTAGAGATTCCGCAACTAGAAACTCCACAGCTAGTAACTCCGCAACTAGAAAATCCATAACTTGAAACTCCGCCACTAGAATCTCCACAACTAGAAAACTCCGCAACTAGAAACTCCACAGCTAGAAACTCCACAACTTGAAACACCACAACTAGATACTCCACAACTACAAATTCCACAACTAGAAACTCCACAACTAGAAACTCCACAACTAGAAACTCCACAACTAGAAACTCCGCAACTAGAAACTCCACAGCTAGAAACTCCACAACTTGAGACTTCGCAACAAGAAACTCGGCAACTAGAATCTCCACAACTAGAAACTCTGGAACTAGAAACTCCGCAACTACAAACTCCACAGCTAGAAACTCCACATCTTGAGACTTCGCAAATAGAAACTCGTCAACTAGAAACTCAACAACTAGAAACTCCACAGCTAGAAAGTCCACAACTAGAAACTCCACAACTTGAGAGCTCACCACTAGAAACTCCACAACTAGAAACTCCACCACTAGAAATTCCACAAATACAAACCTCACAACTAGAAACTCCACAACTAGAAACTCCGACACTGGAAACTCCACAGCCAGAAACTCTACAACTAGAAAAACCACTTCTAGAAACTCCGCAACAACAAACTCTGCAACTAGAAACTCCATAACTAGAATTTCCACAGCTAGAGACTCAACAACTAGAGACTCCTCAACTAAAAGCTCCACAACTAGACACTCCACAACTAGAAACTCCGCAACTAGAAACCCGACAACTAGAAACTCAACAACTACAAACTCCACACCTATAAATTCCTCAACTTGAAACTCCACAACTAAAACTCCACAACTAGAAACTCCACAACTAGAAACTCCACAACTAGAAACTCCGCAACTAGAAACTCCCCAACTAGAAACTCCACAACTAGAAACTCTGCAGCTAGAAACTCTGCAAATAGAAACTCCGCAACTAGAAACTCCACAACTAGAAAACCCTCAACTATAAACTTCACAACTAGAAACTCAACAACTAGAGACTGCACAACTAGAAACTCCGCAACTAGAAACTCCGCAGCTAGAAACTCCGCAACTAGAAACTCCACAACTTAATACTCTGCAACTCGAAACTCTGCAACTAGAAAATCCACAGCTAGAAACTCCACAACTTGAAACACCACAACTAAATACTCCACAACTACAAATTCCACAACTAGAAACTCCACAACTAGAAACTCCACAACTAGAAACTCCACAGCTAGAAACTCCACAACTTGAGACTTCGCAAGTAGAAACTCGTCAACTAGAAACTCAACAACTAGAAACTCCACAGCTAGAAACTCCACAACTAGAAACTCCGCAACTTGAGAGTTCGCCACTAGAAACTCTACAACTAGAAACTCCACAACTAGAGACTTCACAACTAGAAACTCCACCACTAGAAATTCCACAACTACAAACCTCACAACTAGAAACTCCATAACTAGAAACTCCGCAACTGGAATTTCCACAGCCAGAAACTCTACAACTTAAAAACCACATCTAGAAACTCCGCAACAACAAAATCTGCAACTAGAAACTCCACAACTAGAATTTCCACAGCTAGAAACTCAACAACTAGAGACTTCTCAACTAAAAGCTCCACAACTAGACACTCCACAACTAGAAACTCCGCAACTAGAAACCCGACAACTAAAAACTCAACAACTACAACCTCCAAACCTAATAATTCCTCCACTTGAAACTCCACAACTTAAACTCCACAACTAGAAACTCCACAACTAGAAACTCAACAACTGGAAACTCTGCAACTAGAAACTCCCAAGCTAGAAACTCTACAACTAGAAACTCTGCAGCTAGAAACTCCGCAACTAGAAACTCTGCAAATAGAAACTCCGCAACTAGAAACTCCACAGCTAGAAACCCCTCAACTATAAACTTCACAACTAGAAACTCAACAACTAGAGACTGCACAACTAGAGACTCCGCAACTAGAAACTCCGCAACTAGAAACTCCACAACTTGAAACTATGCAACTCGAAACTCTGCAACTAGAAAATCCACAACTATAAACTCAAGTAGAAACTCCCCAACTGGAAACTCCGCAACTAGAAACTCCACAGCTAGAAACTCCACAACTAGAAACTCCGCAACTTGAGAGCTCACCACTAGAAACTCCACAACTAGAAACTCCACAACTAGAGACTCCACAACTAGAAACTCCACCTCTAGAAATTCCACAACTACAAACCTCACAACTAGAAACTCCACAACTAGAAACTCCGACACTGGAAACTCCACAGCCAGAAACTCTACAACTAGAAAAACCACTTCTAGAAACTCCGCAACAACAAACTCTGCAACTAGGAACTCCACAACTAGAATTTCCACAGCTAGAGACTCAACAACTAGAGACTCCTCAACTAAAAGCTCCACAACTAGACACTCCACAACTAGAAACTCCGCAACTAGAAACCCGACAACTAGAAACTCAACAACTACAAACTCCACACCTATAAATTCCTCAACTTGAAACTCCACAACTAAAACTCCACAACTAGAAACTCCACAACTAGAAACTCCACAACTAGAAACTTCGCAACTAGAAACTCCCCAACTAGAAACTCCACAACTAGAAACTCTGCAGCTAGAAACTCTGCAAATAGAAACTCCGCAACTAGAAACTCCACAACTAGAAAACCCTCAACTATAAACTTCACAACTAAAAACTCAACAACTAGAGACTCCACAACTAGAAACTCCGCAACTAAAAACTCCGCAGCTAGAAACTCCGCAACTAGAAACTCCACAACTTAATACTCTGCAACTCGAAACTCTGCAACTAGAAAATCCACAGCTAGAAACTCCACAACTTAAAACACCACAACTAAATACTCCACAACTACAAATTCCACAACTAGAAACTCCACAATTAGAAACTCCACTGCTAGTAACTCCACAACTTGAGACTTCCCAACAAGAAACTCGGCAACTAGAATCTCCGCAACTAGAAACTCTGCAACTAGAAACTCCGCAACTACAAACTCCGCAACTAGAAACTCCACAGCTAGAAACTCCACAACTTGAGACTTCGCAAATAGAAACTCGTCAACTAGAAACTCAACAACTAGAAACTCCACAGCTAGAAACTCCACAACTAGAAACTCCGCAACTTGAGAGTTCGCCACTAGAAACTCTACAACTAGAAACTCCACAACTAGAGACTTCACAACTAGAAACTCCACCACTAGAAATTCCACAACTACAAACCTCACAACTAGAAACTTCGCAACTGGAATTTCCACAGCCAGAAACTCTACAACTTAAAAACCACATCTAGAAACTCCGCAACAACAAAATCTGCAACTAGAAACTCCACAACTAGAATTTCCACAGCTAGAAACTCAACAACTAGAGACTTCTCAACTAAAAGCTCCACAACTAGACACTCCACAACTAGAAACTCCGCAACTAGAAACCCGACAACTAAAAACTCAACAACTACAACCTCCAAACCTATTAATTCCTCTACTTGAAACTCCACAACTTAAACTCCACAACTAGAAACTCCACAACTAGAAACTCAACAACTGGAAACTCTGCAACTAGAAACTCCCAAGCTAGAAACTCTACAACTAGAAACTCTGCAGCTAGAAACTCCGCAACTAGAAACTCTGCAAATAGAAACTCCGCAACTAGAAACTCCACAGCTAGAAACCCCTCAACTATAAACTTCACAACTAGAAACTCAACAACTAGAGACTGCACAACTACAGACTCCGCAACTAGAAACTCCGCAACTAGAAACTCCACAACTTGAAACTCTGCAACTAGAAAATCCACAACTATAAACTCAAGTAGAAACTCCCCAACTGGAAACTCCGCAACTAGAAACTCCACAGCTAGAAACTCCACAACTAGAAACTCCGCAACTTGAGAGCTCACCACTAGAAACTCCACAACTAGAAACTCCACAACTAGAGACTCCACAACTAGAAACTCCACCACTACAAATTCCACAACTACAAACCTCACAACTAGAAACTCCACAACTAGAAACTCCGACACTGGAAACTCCACAGCCAGAAACTCTAATACTAGAAAAACCACTTCTAGAAACTCCGCAACAACAAACTCTGCAACTAGGAACTCCACAACTAGAATTTCCACAGCTAGAGACTCAACAACTAGAGACTCCTCAACTAAAAGCTCCACAACTAGACACTCCACAACTAGAAACTCCGCAACTAGAAACCCGACAACTAAAAACTCAACAACTACAAACTCCACAACTATAAATTCCTCAACTTGAAACTCCACAACTAAAACTCCACAACTAGAAACTCCACAACTAGAAACTCCTCAACTAGAAACTTCGCAACTAGAAACTCCCCAACTAGAAACTCCACAACTAGAAACTCTGCAGCTAGAAACTCTGCAAATAGAAACTCCGCAACTAGAAACTCCACAGCTAGAAAACCCTCAACTATAAACTTCACAACTAGAAACTCAACAACTAGAGACTGCACAACTAGAGACTCTGCAACTAGAAACTCCGCAGCTAGAAACTCCGCAACTAGAAACTCCACAACTTAATACTCTGCAACTCGAAACTCTGCAACTAGAAAATCCACAGCTAGAAACTCCACAACTTAAAACACCACAACTAAATACTCCACAACTACAAATTCCACAACTAGAAACTCCACAATTAGAAACTCCACAGCTAGAAACTCCACAACTTGAGACTTCCCAACAAGAAACTCGGCAACTAGAATCTCCGCAACTAGAAACTCTGCAACTAGAAACTCCGCAACTACAAACTCCGCAACTAGAAACTCCACAGCTAGAAACTCCACAACTTGAGACTTCGCAAATAGAAACTCGTCAACTAGAAACTCAACAACTAGAAACTCCACAGCTAGAAACTCCACAACTAGAAACTCCGCAACTTGAGAGTTCGCCACTAGAAACTCTACAACTAGAAACTCCACAACTAGAGACTTCACAACTAGAAACTTCACCACTAGAAATTCCACAACTACAAACCTCACAACTAGAAACTCCGCAACTGGAATTTCCACAGCCAGAAACTCTACAACTTAAAAACCACATCTAGAAACTCCGCAAAACAAAATCTGCAACTAGAAACTCCACAACTAGAATTTCCACAGCTAGAAACTCAACAACTAGAGACTTCTCAACTAAAAGCTCCACAACTAGACACTCCACAACTAGAAACTCCGCAACTAGAAACCCGACAACTAAAAACTCAACAACTACAACCTCCAAACCTACTAATTCCTCCACTTGAAACTCCACAACTAAAACTCCACAACTAGAAACTCCACAACTAGAAACTCAACAACTGGAAACTCCGCAACTAGAAACTCCCAAGCTAGAAACTCTACAACTAGAAACTCTGCAGCTAAAAACTCCGCAACTAGAAACTCTGCAAATAGAAACTCCGCAACTAGAAACTCCACAGCTAGAAACCCCTCAACTATAAACTTCACAACTAGAAACTCAACAACTAGAGACTGCACAACTAGAGACTCCGCAACTAGAAACTCCGCAACTAGAAACTCCACAACTTGAAACTATGCAACTCGAAACTCTGCAACTAGAAAATCCACAACTATAAACTCAAGTAGAAACTCCCCAACTGGAAACTCCGCAACTAGAAACTCCACAGCTAGAAACTTCACAACTAGAAACTCCGCAACTTGAGAGCTCACCACTAGAAACTCCACAACTAGAAACTCCACAACTAGAGACTCCACAACTAGAAACTCCACCACTAGAAATTCCACAACTACAAACCTCGCAACTTGAAACTCCACAACTAGAAACTCCGACACTGGAACTCCACAGCCAGAAACTCTACAACTAGAGAAACCACTTCTAGAAACTCCGCAACAACAAACTCTGCAACTGGAAACTCCACAACTAGAATTTCCACAGCTAGAGACTCAACAACTAGAGACTCCTCAACTAAAAGCTCCACAACTAGACACTCCACAACTAGAAACTCCGCAACTAGAAACCCGACAACTAGAAACTCAACAACTACAAACTCCACACCTATAAATTCCTCAACTTGAAACTCCACAACTGAAACTCCACAACTAGAAACTCCACAACTAGAAACTCCACAACTAGAAACTTCGCAACTAGAAACTTCCCAACTAGAAACTCCACAACTAGAAACTCTGCAGCTAGAAACTCTGCAAATAGAAACTCCGCAACTAGAAACTCCACAACTAGAAAACCCTCAACTATAAACTTCACAACTAGAAACTCAACAACTAGAGACTGCACAACTAGAAACTCCGCAACTAGAAACTCCACAACTTAATACTCTGCAACTCGAAACTCTGCAACTAGAAAATCCACAGCTAGAAACTCCACAACTTGAAACACCACAACTAAATACTCCACAACTACAAATTCCACAACTAGAAACTCCACAACTAGAAACTCCACAACTAGAAACTCCACAGCTAGAAACTCCACAACTTGAGACTTCCCAATAAGAATCTCGGCAACTAGAATCTCCGCAACTAGAAACTCTGCAACTAGAAACTCCGCAACTACAAACTCCGCAACTAGAAACTCCACAGCTAGAAACTCCACAACTTCAGACTTCGCAAATAGAAACTCGTCAACTAGAAACTCAACAACTAGAAACTCCACAGCTAGAAACTCCACAACTAGAAACTCCGCAACTTGAGAGTTCGCCATTAGAAACTCTACCACTAGAAACTCCACAACTAGAGACTTCACAACTAGAAACTCCACCACTAGAAATTCCACAACTACAAACCTCACAACTAGAAAATCCATAACTAGAAACTCCGCAACTGGAAACTCCACAGCCAGAAACTCTACAACTTAAAAACCACATCTAGAAACTCCGCAACAACAAACTCTGCAACTAGAAACTCCACAACTAGAATTTCCACAGCTAGAGACTCAACAACTAGAGACTCCTCAACTAAAAGCTCAACAACTAGACACTCCACAACTAGAAACTCCGCAACTAGAAACCCGACAACTAAAAACTCAACAACTACAACCTCCAAACCTCTTAATTCCTCCACTTGAAACTCCACAACTAAAACTCCACAACTAGAAACTCCACAACTAGAAACTCCACAACTGGAAGCTCCGCAACTAGAAACTCCCAAGCTAGAAACTCTACAACTAGAAACTCTGCAGCTAGAAACTCCGCAACTAGAAACTCTGCAAATAGAAACTCCGCAACTAGAAACTCCACAGCTAGAAACCCCTCAACTATAAACTTCAAAACTAGAAACTCAACAACTAGAGACTGCACAACTAGAGACTCCGCAACTAGAAACTCCGCAACTAGAAACTCCACAACTTGAAACTATGCTACTCGAAAATCTGCAACTAGAAAATCCACAACTATAAACTCAAGTAGAAACTTCCCAACTGGAAACTCCCCAACTAGAAACTCCGAAACTAGAAAATCCACAACTAGAAACTTCACAACTAGAAACTCCCCAACAAAAAACTCCACAACTAGAAACTCCACAACTAGAAAATCCACAACTAGAGACTGCACAACTAGAGACTTTGCATTTAGAAACTCCTCACATAGAAACTACACAACTAGAAACTCCACGACTAGAGATTCCATAAGTAGAAACTCCACAGCTAAAATTTCCACAACTACAAACCCCACAACTAGAAACTCCACAACTAGAAACTCGGCAAATAGAAAATATACAACAAGGAACTCGAAAACTAAAAACTCCAACGAGAAACTCTACAACTAGAAACTTCACAACTAGAAACTCCACAAATAGACACTCCACAACTAGAAACTCCACAACTAGAGACTCCACAACTAGGAACTCCAAAATTGAGACTCCACAACTAGAAACTACACAGATTGAAATTCACCAACTAGAAACTCCACAACTGGAAACTCCGCAACTAGAAACTCCGCAACTAGAAACTCTGCAACTAGAAACTCCGCAACTAGAAACCCCACAACTATAAACTTCACAACTAGCAACTCAACAACTAGAGACTGCACAAGTAGAGACTCCCCCACTAGAAACTCCACAACTTGAAACTCCGCCACTAGAAGCTCCACAACTAGAAAACTCCGCAACTACAAACTCTGCAACTAGAAACTCCGCAACTAGAAACTCCACAGCTAGAAACTCCACAACTTGAAACACCACATCTAGAAACTCCGCAACAACAAACTCTGCAACCAGAAACTTCACAACTAGAATTTCCACAGCTAGAGACTCAACAACTAGAGGCTCATCAACTAAAAGCTCCACAACTAGAAACTTCATAACTAGAAACTCCGCAACTTGAAACCCGACAACTAGAAACTCAACAACTAGAAACTCCACACCTATAAATTCCTCAACTTGAAACTCCACAACTAAAACTCCACAACTAAAAACTCCACAACTAGAAACTCCGCAACTAGAAACTCCACAACTAGAAACTCCACAACTAGATTCTCCACAACTACAAATTCCACAACTAGAAACTCCACAACTAGAAACTCCACAACTTGAGACTTCGCAACAAGAAACTTGGCAACTAGAATCTCCACAACTAGAAACTCTGCAACTAGAAACTCCGCAACTACAAACTCCGCAACTAGAAACTCCACAGCTAGAAACTCCACAACTTGAGACTTCGCAAATAGAAACTCGTCAACTAGAAACTCAACAACTAGAAACTCCACAGCTGCAAACTCCACAACTAGAAACTCCACAACTTGAGAGTTCGCAACTAGAAACCCCAAAACTAGAAACTCCACAACTAGAGACTCCACAACTAGAAACTCCACCACTAGAAACTCCACAACTACGAACCTCACAACTAGAAACTCAACAACTAGAAACTCCGCAACTGGAAACTGTGCAACTAGAAACTCCGCAACTGGAAACTCCACAGCTAGAAACCCCACAACTATAAACTTCACAACTAGCAACTCAACAACTAGAGACTGCACAACTAGAGACTCCGCAACTAGAAACTCCACAGCTAGTAACTCCGCAACTAGAAACTCCACAACTTGAAACTCCTCAACTAGAATCTCCACAACTAGAAAACTCCGCAACTAGAAACTCTACAACTAGAAACTCCGCAACTACAAACTCCGCAACTAGAAACTCCACAGCTAGAAACTCCACAACTTGAGACTTCGCAAATAGAAACTCGTCAACTAGAAACTCAACAACTAGAAACTCCACAGCTACAAACTCCACAACTAGAAACTCCACAACTTGAGAGTTCGCAACTAGAAACCCCACAACTAGAAACTCCACAACCAGAGACTCCACAACTAGAAACTCCACCACTAGAAACTCCACAACTACGAACCTCACAACTAGAAATTAACAACTAGAAACTACGCAACTAGAAATTGTGCAACTAGAAACTCCGCAACTAGAAACTCCACAGCTAGAAACCCCACAACTATAAACTTCACAACTAGCAACTCCACAAATAGAGACTGCACAACTAGAGACTCCGCAACTAGAAACTCCACAGCTAGTAACTCCGCAACTAGAAACTCCACAACTTGAAACTCCGCCACTAGAATCTCCACAACTAGAAAACTCCGCAACAAGAAACTCTGCCACTAGAAACTCCGCAACTAGAAACTCCACAGCTAGAAACTCCACAACTTGAAACACCACACTTGATACTCCACAACTACAAATTCCACAACTAGAAACTCCACAACTAGAAACTCCACAACTAGAAACTCCGCAACTAGAAACTCCACAGCTAGAAACTCCACAACTTGAGACTTCGCAACAAGAAACTCTGCAACTAGAAACTCCGCAACTACAAACTCCGCTACTACAAACTCCACAGCTAGAAACTCCACAACTTGAGACTTCTCAATTAGAAACTCGTCAACTAGAAACTCAACAACTAGAAACTCCACAGCTAGAAACTCCACAACTAGAAACTCCACAACTTGAGAGTTCACCACTAGAAACTCCACAACTAGAAACTACACAACATGAAACACCACAACTAAATACTCCACAACTACAAATTCCACAACTAGAAACTCCACAACTAGAAACTCCACAACTAGAAACTCCACAGCTAGAAACTCCACAACTTGAGACTTCCCAACAAGAATCTCGGCAACTAGAATCTCCGCAACTAGAAACTCTGCAACTAGAAACTCCGCAACTACAAACTCCGCAACTAGAAACTCCACAGCTAGAAACTCCACAACTTGAGACTTCGCAAATAGAAACTCGTCAACTAGAAACTCAACAACTAGAAACTTCACAGCTAGAAACTCCACAACTAGAAACTCCGCAACTTGAGAGTTCGCCACTAGATCTCCACAACTAGAAACTCCACAACTAGAGACTCCACAAATAGAAACTCCACCACTAGAAATTCCACAACTACGAACCTCACAACTAGAAACTCCATAACTAGAAACTCCGCAACTGGAAACTCCACAGCCAGAAACTCTACAACTAGAAAAACCACATCTAGAAACTCCGCAACAACAAACTCTGCAACTAGAAACTCCACAACTAGAACTTGCACAGCTAGAGACTCAACAACTAGAGACTCCTCAACTAAAAGCTTCACAACTAGACACTCCACAACTAGAAACTCCGCAACTAGAAACCCGACAACTAGAAACTCAACAACTACAACCTCTAAACCTATAAATTCCTCAACTTGAAACTCCAAAACTAAAACTCCACAACTAGAAACTCCACAACTAGAAACTCCACAACTGGAAACTTCGCAACTAGAAACTCCCAAACTAGAAACTCTACAACTAGAAACTCTGCAGCTAGAAACTCCGCAATTAGAAACTCTGCAAATAGAAACTCCGCAACTAGAAACTCCACAGCTAGAAAACCCTCAACTATAAACTTCACAACTAGAAACTCAACAACTAGAGACTGCACAACTAGAGACTCCGCAACTAGAAACTCCGCCGCTAGAAACTCCGCAACTAGAAACTCCACAACTTGAAACTCTGCAACTCAAAACTCTGCAACTAGAAAATCCACAACTATAAACTCAAGTAGAAACTCCGCAACTAGAAACTCCGCAACTAGAAAATCCACAACTTGAAACTTCACAACTAGAAACTCCCCAACAAAAAACTCCACAACTAGAAACTCCAAAACTAGAAACTCCACAACTAGAGACTGCACAACTAGAGACTTTGCATTTAGAAACTCCTCAGACAGAAACTACACAACTAGAAACTCCACGACTAGAGATTCCATAAGTAGAAACTCCACAGCTAAAATTTCCACAACTACAAACCCCACAACTAGAAACTCCACAACTAGAAACTCTGCAAATAGAAAATCTACAACAAGGAACTCGAAAACTAAAAACTCCAACGAGAAACTCTACAACTAGAAACTTCACAACTAGAAACTCCACAAATAGACACTCCACAACTAGAAACTCCACAACTAGAGACTCCACAACTAGGAACTCCAAAATTGAGACTCCACAACTAGAAACTACACAGATTGAAATTCCACAACTAGAAACTTCACAAGTGGAAACTCCGCAACTAGAAACTCTGCAACTAGAAACTTTACAGCTAGAAACTCCACAACTTGAGACTTCGCAATTAGAAACTCGTCAAGTGGAAACTCAACCACTAGAAACTCCACAGCTAGAAACTCCACAACTAGAAACTCCACAACTTGAAACCCAACAATTAGATACTCCACAACTACAGACTCCACAACTTGAAACACCACAACTAGATACTCCACAATTACAAATTCCGCAACTAGAAACTCCACAACTAGAAACTCCTCAACTAGAAACTCCCCACTAGAAACTTCACAACTAGAATCTCTGCAACTAGAAACTCCGCAACTAGAAACTCTGCAACTAGAAACTCCGCAACTAGAAACCCCACAACTATAAACTTCACAACTAGCAACTCAACAACTAGAGACTGCACAAGTAGAGACTCCCCCACTAGAAACTCCACAACTTGAAACTCCGCCACTAGAAGCTCCACAACTAGAAAACTCCGCAACTACAAACTCTGCAACTAGAAACTCCGCAACTAGAAACTCCACAGCTAGAAACTCCACAACTTGAAACACCACATCTAGAAACTCCGCAACAACAAACTCTGCAACCAGAAACTTCACAACTAGAATTTCCACAGCTAGAGACTCAACAACTAGAGGCTCATCAACTAAAAGCTCCACAACTAGAAACTTCATAACTAGAAACTCCGCAACTTGAAACCCGACAACTAGAAACTCAACAACTAGAAACTCCACACCTATAAATTCCTCAACTTGAAACTCCACAACTAAAACTCCACAACTAAAAACTCCACAACTAGAAACTCCGCAACTAGAAACTCCACAACTAGAAACTCCACAACTAGATTCTCCACAACTACAAATTCCACAACTAGAAACTCCACAACTAGAAACTCCACAACTTGAGACTTCGCAACAAGAAACTTGGCAACTAGAATCTCCACAACTAGAAACTCTGCAACTAGAAACTCCGCAACTACAAACTCCGCAACTAGAAACTCCACAGCTAGAAACTCCACAACTTGAGACTTCGCAAATAGAAACTCGTCAACTAGAAACTCAACAACTAGAAACTCAACAACAGCTGCAAACTCCACAACTAGAAACTCCACAACTTGAGAGTTCGCAACTAGAAACCCCAAAACTAGAAACTCCACAACTAGAGACTCCACAACTAGAAACTCCACCACTAGAAACTCCACAACTACGAACCTCACAACTAGAAACTCAACAACTAGAAACTCCGCAACTGGAAACTGTGCAACTAGAAACTCCGCAACTGGAAACTCCACAGCTAAAAACCCCACAACTATAAACTTCACAACTAGCAACTCAACAACTAGAGACTGCACAACTAGAGACTCCGCAACTAGAAACTCCACAGCTAGTAACTCCGCAACTAGAAACTCCACAACTTGAAACTCCTCAACTAGAATCTCCACAACTAGAAAACTCCGCAACTAGAAACTCTACAACTAGAAACTCCGCAACTACAAACTCCGCAACTAGAAACTCCACAGCTAGAAACTCCACAACTTGAGACTTCGCAAATAGAAACTCGTCAACTAGAAACTCAACAACTAGAAACTCCACAGCTACAAACTCCACAACTAGAAACTCCACAACTTGAGAGTTCGCAACTAGAAACCCCACAACTAGAAACTCCACAACCAGAGACTCCACAACTAGAAACTCCACCACTAGAAACTCCACAACTACGAACCTCACAACTAGAAACTCAACAACTAGAAACTCCGCAACTAGAAATTGTGCAACTAGAAACTCCGCAACTAGAAACTCCACAGCTAGAAACCCCACAACTATAAACTTCACAACTAGCAACTCCACAAATAGAGACTGCACAACTAGAGACTCCGCCACTAGAAACTCCACAGCTAGTAACTCCGCAACTAGAATCTCCACAACTTGAAACTCCGCCACTAGAATCTCCACAACTAGAAAACTCCGCAACAAGAAACTCTGCCACTAGAAACTCCGCAACTAGAAACTCCACAGCTAGAAACTCCACAACTTGAAACACCACAACTAGATACTCCACAACTACAAATTCCACAACTAGAAACTCCACAACTAGAAACTCCACAACTAGAAACTCCGCAACTAGAAACTCCACAGCTAGAAACTCCACAACTTGAGACTTCGCAACAAGAAACTCTGCAACTAGAAACTCCCCAACTACAAACTCCGCTACTACAAACTCCACAGCTAGAAACTCCACAACTTGAGACTTCGCAATTAGAAACTCGTCAACTAGAAACTCAACAACTAGAAACTCCACAGCTAGAAACTCCACAACTAGAAACTCCACAACTTGAGAGTTCACCACTAGAAACTCCACAACTAGAAACTACACAACTTGAAACACCACAACTAAATACTCCACAACTACAAATTCCACAACTAGAAACTCCACAACTAGAAACTCCACAGCTAGAAACTCCACAACTTGAGACTTCCCAACAAGAATCTCGGCAACTAGAATCTCCGCAACTAGAAACTCTGCAACTAGAAACTCCGCAACTACAAACTCCGCAACTAGAAACTCCACAGCTAGAAACTCCACAACTTCAGACTTCGCAAATAGAAACTCGTCAACTAGAAACTCAACAACTAGAAACTCCACAGCTAGAAACTCCACAACTAGAAACTCCGTAACTTGAGAGTTCGCCATTAGAAACTCTACAACTAAAAACTCCACAACTAGAGACTTCACAACTAGAAACTCCACCACTAGAAATTCCACAACTACAAACCTCACAACTAGAAAATTCATAACTAGAAACTCCGCAACTGGAAACTCCACAGCCAGAAACTCTACAACTTAAAAACCACATCTAGAAACTCCGCAACAACAAACTCTGCAACTAGAAACTCCACAACTAGAATTTCCACAGCTAGAGACTCAACAACTAGAGACTCCTCAACTAAAAGCTCAACAACTAGACACTCCACAACTAGAAACTCCGCATTTAGAAACCCGACAACTAAAAACTCAACAACTACAACCTCCAAACCTATTAATTCCTCCACTTGAAACTCCACAACTAAAACTCCACAACTAGAAACTCCACAACTAGAAACTCCACAACTGGAAGCTCCGCAACTAGAAACTCCCAAGCTAGAAACTCTACAACTAGAAACTCTGCAGCTAGAAACTCCGCAACTAGAAACTCTGCAAATAGAAACTCCGCAACTAGAAACTCCACAGCTAGAAACCCCTCAACTATAAACTTCAAAACTAGAAACTCAACAACTAGAGACTGCACAACTAGAGACTCCGCAACTAGAAACTCCGCAACTAGAAACTCCACAACTTGAAACTATGCAACTCGAAAATCTGCAACTAGAAAATCCACAACTATAAACTCAAGTAGAAACTTCCCAACTGGAAACTCCCCAACTAGAAACTCCGAAACTAGAAAATCCACAACTAGAAAATCCACAACTAGAGACTTTGCATTTAGAAACTCCTCACATAGAAACTACACAACTAGAAACTCCACGACTAGAGATTCCATAAGTAGAAACTCCACAGCTAAAATTTCCACAACTACAAACCCCACAACTAGAAACTCCACAACTAGAAACTCGGCAAATAGAAAATATACAACAAGGAACTCGAAAACTAAATACTCCAACGAGAAACTCTACAACTAGAAACTTCACAACTAGAAACTCCACAAATAGACACTCCACAACTAGAAACTCCACAACTAGAGACTCCACAACTAGGAACTCCAAAATTGAGACTCCACAACTAGAAACTACACAGATTGAAATTCACCAACTAGAAACTCCACAACTGGAAACTCCGCAACTAGAAACTCTGCAACTAGAAACTCTACAGCTAGAAACTCCACAACCTGAGACTTCGCATTTAGAAACTCGTCAACTGGAAACTCAACCACTAGAAACTCCACAGCTAGAAACTCCACAACTAGAAACTCCACAACTTGAAACCCAACAATTAGATACTCCACAACTACAGACTCCACAACTTGAAACACCACAACTAGATACTCCACAATTACAAATTCCGCAACTAGAAACTCCACAACTAGAAACTCCACAACTTGAAACTCCGCCACTAGAAGCTCCACAACTAGAAAACTCCGCAACTACAAACTCTGCAACTAGAAACTCCGCAACTAGAAACTCCACAGCTAGAAACTCCACAACTTGAAACACCACATCTAGAAACTCCGCAACAACAAACTCTGCCACCAGAAACTTCACAACTAGAATTTCCACAGCTAGAGACTCAACAACTAGAGGCTCAACAACTAAAAGCTCCACAACTAGAAACTTCATAACTAGAAACTCCGCAACTTGAAACCCGACAACTAGAAACTCAACAACTAGAAACTCCACACCTATAAATTCCTCAACTTGAAACTCCACAACTAAAACTCCACAACTAAAAACTCCACAACTAGAAACTCCGCAACTAGAAACTCCACAACTAGAAACTCCACAACTAGATTCTCCACAACTACAAATTCCACAACTAGAAACTCCACAACTAGAAACTCCACAACTTGAGACTTCGCAACAAGAAACTTGGCAACTAGAATCTCCACAACTAGAAACTCTGCAACTAGAAACTCCGCAACTACAAACTCCGCAACTAGAAACTCCACATCTAGAAACTCCACAACTTGAGACTTCGCAAATAGAAACTCGTCAACTAGAAACTCAACAACTAGAAACTCCACAGCTGCAAACTCCACAACTAGAAACTCCACAACTTGAGAGTTCGCAACTAGAAACCCCAAAACTAGAAACTCCACAACTAGAGACTCCACAACTAGAAACTCCACCACTAGAAACTCCACAACTACGAACCTCACAACTAGAAACTCAACAACTAGAAACTCCGCAACTGGAAACTGTGCAACTAGAAACTCCGCAACTGGAAACTCCACAGCTAGAAACCCCACAACTATAAACTTCACAACTAGCAACTCAACAACTAGAGACTGCACAACTAGAGACTCCGCAACTAGAAACTCCACAGCTAGTAACTCCGCAACTAGAAACTCCACAACTTGAAACTCCTCAACTAGAATCTCCACAACTAGAAAACTCCGCAACTAGAAACTCTACAACTAGAAACTCCGCAACTACAAACTCCGCAACTAGAAACTCCACAGCTAGAAACTCCACAACTTGAGACTTCGCAAATAGAAACTCGTCAACTAGAAACTCGACAACTAGAAACTTCACAGCTACAAACTCCACAACTAGAAACTCCACAACTTGAGAGTTCGCAACTAGAAACCCCACAACTAGAAACTCCACAACCAGAGACTCCACAACTAGAAACTCCACCACTAGAAACTCCACAACTACGAACCTCACAACTAGAAACTCAACAACTAGAAACTCCGCAACTAGAAATTGTGCAACTAGAAACTCCGCAACTAGAAACTCCACAGCTAGAAACCCCACAACTATAAACTTCACAACTAGCAACTCCACAAATAGAGACTGCACAACTAGAGACTCCGCAACTAGAAACTCCACAGCTAGTAACTCCGCAACTAGAAACTCCACAACTTGAAACTCCGCCACTAGAATCTCCACAACTAGAAAACTCCGCAACAAGAAACTCTGCCACTAGAAACTCCGCAACTAGAAACTCCACAGCTAGAAACTCCACAACTTGAAACACCACAACTAGATACTCCACAACTACAAATTCCACAACTAGAAACTCCACAACTAGAAACTCCACAACTAGAAACTCCGCAACTAGAAACTCCACAGCTAGAAACTCCACAACTTGAGACTTCGCAACAAGAAACTCTGCAACTAGAAACTCCGCAACTACAAACTCCGCTACTACAAACTCCACAGCTAGAAACTCCACAACTTGAGACTTCGCAATTAGAAACTCGTCAACTAGAAACTCAACAACTAGAAACACCACAGCTAGAAACTCCACAACTAGAAACTCCACAACTTGAGAGTTCACCACTAGAAACTCCACAACTAGAAACTACACAACTTGAAACACCACAACTAAATACTCCACAACTACAAATTCCACAACTAGAAACTCCACAACTAGAAACTCCACAACTAGAAACTCCACAACTAGAAACTCCACAGCTAGAAACTCCACAACTTGAGACTTCCCAACAAGAATCTCGGCAACTAGAATCTCCGCAACTAGAAACTCTGCAACTAGAAACTCCGCAACTACAAACTCCGCAACTAGAAACTCCACAGCTAGAAACTCCACAACTTCAGACTTCGCAAATAGAAACTCGTCAACTAGAAACTCAACAACTAGAAACTCCACAGCTAGAAACTCCACAACTAGAAACTCCGCAACTTGAGAGTTCGCCATTAGAAACTCTACAACTAGAAACTCCACAACTAGAGACTTCACAACTAGAAACTCCACCACTAGAAATTCCACAACTACAAACCTCACAACTAGAAAATCCATAACTAGAAACTCCGCAACGGGAAACTCCACAGCCAGAAACTCTACAACTTAAAAACCACATCTAGAAACTCCGCAACAACAAACTCTGCAACTAGAAACTCCACAACTAGAATTTCCACAGCTAGAGACTCAACAACTAGAGACTCCTCAACTAAAAGCTCAACAACTAGACACTCCACAACTAGAAACTCCGCAACTAGAAACCCGACAACTAAAAACTCAACAACTACAACCTCCAAACCTATTAATTCCTCCACTTGAAACTCCACAACTAAAACTCCACAACTAGAAACTCCACAACTAGAAACTCCACAACTGGAAGCTCCGCAACTAGAAACTCCCAAGCTAGAAACTCTACAACTAGAAACTCTGCAGCTAGAAACTCCGCAACTAGAAACTCTGCAAATAGAAACTCCGCAACTAGAAACTCCACAGCTAGAAACCCCTCAACTATAAACTTCAAAACTAGAAACTCAACAACTAGAGACTGCACAACTAGAGACTCCGCAACTAGAAACTCCGCAACTAGAAACTCCACAACTTGAAACTATGCAACTCAAAAATCTGCAACTAGAAAATCCACAACTATAAACTCAAGTAGAAACTTCCCAACTGGAAACTCCCCAACTAGAAACTCCGAAACTAGAAAATCCACAACTAGAAACTTCACAACTAGAAACTCCCCAACAAAAAACTCCACAACTAGAAACTCCACAACTAGAAAATCCACAACTAGAGACTGCACAACTAGAGACTTTGCATTTAGAAACTCCTCACATAGAAACTACACAACTAGAAACTCCACGACTAGAGATTCCATAAGTAGAAACTCCACAGCTAAAATTTCCACAACTACAAACCCCACAACTAGAAACTCCACAACTAGAAACTCGGCAAATAGAAAATATACAACAAGGATCTCGAAAACTAAAAACTCCAACGAGAAACTCTACAACTAGAAACTTCACAACTAGAAACTCCACAAATAGACACTCCACAACTAGAAACTCCACAACTAGAGACTCCACAACTAGGAACTCCAAAATTGAGACTCCACAACTAGAAACTACACAGATTGAAATTCACCAACTAGAAACTCCACAACTGGAAACTCCGCAACTAGAAACTCTGCAACTAGAAACTTTACAGCTAGAAACTGCACAACCTGAGACTTCGCAATTAGAAACTCGTCAACTGGAAACTCAACCACTAGAAACTCCACAGCTAGAAACTCCACAACTAGAAACTCCACAACTTGAAACCCAACAATTAGATACTCCACAACTACAGACTCCACAACTTGAAACACCACAACTAGGTACTCCACAATTACAAATTCCGCAACTAGAAACTCCACAACTAGAAACTCCTAAACTAGAAACTCCCCACTAGAAACTTCACAACTAGAATCTCTGCAACTAGAAACTCCGCAACTAGAAACTCTGCAACTAGAAACTCCGCAACTAGATACTCCACAGCTAGAAACCCCACAACTATAAACTTCACAACTAGCAACTCAACAACTAGAGACTGCACAACTAGAGACTCCCCCACTAGAAACTCCACAGCTAGTAACTCCGCAACTAGAAACTCCACAACTTGAAACTCCGCCACTAGAAGCTCCACAACTAGAAAACTCCTCAACTACAAACTCTGCAACTAGAAACTCCGCAACTAGAAACTCCACAGCTAGAAACTCCACAACTTGAAACACCACATCTAGAAACTCCGCAACAACAAACTCTGCAACCAGAAACTCCACAACTAGAATTTCCACAGCTAGAGACTCAACAACTAGAGGCTCCTCAACTAAAAGCTCCACAACTAGAAACTCCATAACTAGAAACTCCGCAACTTGAAACCCGACAACTAGAAACTCAACAACTAGAAACTCCACACCTATAAATTCCTCAACTTTAAACTCCACAACTAAAACTCCACAACTAGAAACTCCACAACTAGAAACTCCACAACTAGAAACTCCCCAACTAGAAACTCCACAACTAGATTCTCCACAACTACAAATTCCACAACTAGAAACTCCACAACTAGAAACTCCACAACTTGAGACTTCGCAACAAGAAACTTGGCAACTAGAATCTCCACAACTAGAAACTCTGCAACTAGAGACTCCGCAACTACAAACTCTGCAAATAGAAACTCCGCAACTAGAAACTCCACAGCTAGAAAACCCTCAACTATAAACTTCACAACCAGAAACTCAACAACTAGAGACTGCACAACTAGAGACTCCGCAACTAGAAACTCCGCAGCTAGAAACTCCGCAACTAGAAACTCCACAACTTGAAACTCTGCAACTCGAAACTCTGCAACTAGAAAATCCACAACTTGAAACTTCACAACTAGAAACTCCCCAACAAAAAACTCCACAACTAGAAACTCCAAAACTAGAAACTCCACAACTAGAGACTGCACAACTAGAGACTTTGCATTTAGAAACTCCTCAGACAGAAACTACACAACTAGAAACTCCACGACTAGAGATTCCATAAGTAGAAACTCCACAGCTAAAATTTCCACAACTACAAACCCCACAACTAGAAACTCCACAACTAGAAACTCTGCAAATAGAAAATCTACAACAAGGAACTCGAAAACTAAAAACTCCAACGAGAAACTCTACAAATAGAAACTTCACAACTAGAAACTCCACAAATAGACACTCCACAACTAGAAACTCCACAACTAGAGACTCCACAACTAGGAACTCCAAAATTGAGACTCCACAACTAGAAACTACACAGATTGAAATTCCACAACTAGAAACTTCACAACTGGAAACTCCGCAACTAGAAACTCTGCAACTAAAAACTTTACAGCTAGAAACTCCACAACTTGAGACTTCGCAATTAGAAACTCGTCAAGTGGAAACTCAACCACTAGAAACTCCACAGCTAGAAACTCCACAACTAGAAACTCCACAACTTGAAACCCAACAATTAGATACTCCACAACTACAGACTCCACAACTTGAAACACCACAACTAGATACTCCACAATTACAAATTCCGCAACTAGAAACTCCACAACTAGAAACTCCTCAACTAGAAACTCCCCACTAGAAACTTCACAACTAGAATCTCTGCAACTAGAAACTCCGCAACTAGAAACCCCACAACTATAAACTTCACAACTAGCAACTCAACAACTAGAGACTGCACAAGTAGAGACTCCCCCACTAGAAACTCCACAACTTGAAACTCCGCCACTAGAAGCTCCACAACTAGAAAACTCCGCAACTACAAACTCTGCAACTAGAAACTCCGCAACTAGAAACTCCACAGCTAGAAACTCCACAACTTGAAACACCACATCTAGAAACTCCGCAACAACAAACTCTGCAACCAGAAACTTCACAACTAGAATTTCCACAGCTAGAGACTCAACAACTAGAGGCTCATCAACTAAAAGCTCCACAACTAGAAACTTCATAACTAGAAACTCCGCAACTTGAAACCCGACAACTAGAAACTCAACAACTAGAAACTCCACACCTATAAATTCCTCAACTTGAAACTCCACAACTAAAACTCCACAACTAGAAACTCCACAACTAGAAACTCCGCAACTAGAAACTCCACAACTAGAAACTCCACAACTAGATTCTCCACAACTACAAATTCCACAACTAGAAACTCCACAACTAGAAACTCCACAACTTGAGACTTCGCAACAAGAAACTTGGCAACTAGAATCTCCACAACTAGAAACTCTGCAACTAGAAACTCCGCAACTACAAACTCCGCAACTAGAAACTCCACAGCTAGAAACTCCACAACTTGAGACTTCGCAAATAGAAACTCGTCAACTAGAAACTCAACAACTAGAAACTCCACAGCTGCAAACTCCACAACTAGAAACTCCACAACTTGAGAGTTCGCAACTAGAAACCCCAAAACTAGAAACTCCACAACTAGAGACTCCACAACTAGAAACTCCACCACTAGAAACTCCACAACTACGAACCTCACAACTAGAAACTCAACAACTAGAAACTCCGCAACTGGAAACTGTGCAACTAGAAACTCCGCAACTGGAAACTCCACAGCTAGAAACCCCACAACTATAAACTTCACAACTAGCAACTCAACAACTAGAGACTGCACAACTAGAGACTCCGCAACTAGAAACTCCACAGCTAGTAACTCCGCTACTAGAAACTCCACAACTTGAAACTCCTCAACTAGAATCTCCACAACTAGAAAACTCCGCAACTAGAAACTCTACAACTAGAAACTCCGCAACTACAAACTCCGCAACTAGAAACTCCACAGCTAGAAACTCCACAACTTGAGACTTCGCAAATAGAAACTCGTCAACTAGAAACTCAACAACTAGAAACTCCACAGCTACAAACTCCACAACTAGAAACTCCACAACTTGAGAGTTCGCAACTAGAAACCCCACAACTAGAAACTCCACAACCAGAGACTCCACAACTAGAAACTCCACCACTAGAAACTCCACAACTACGAACCTCACAACTAGAAACTCAACAACTAGAAACTCCGCAACTAGAAATTGTGCAATTAGAAACTCCGCAACTAGAAACTCCACAGCTAGAAACCCCACAACATTAAACTTCACAACTAGCAACTCCACAAATAGAGACTGCACAACTAGAGACTCCGCAACTAGAAACTCCACAGCTAGTAACTCCGCAACTAGAAACTCCACAACTTGAAACTCCGCCACTAGAATCTCCACAACTAGAAAACTCCGCAACAAGAAACTCTGCCACTAGAAACTCCGCAACTAGAAACTCCACAGCTAGAAACTCCACAACTTGAAACACCACAACTAGATACTCCACAACTACAAATTCCACAACTAGAAACTCCACAACTAGAAACTCCACAACTAGAAACTCCGCAACTAGAAACTCCACAGCTAGAAACTCCACAACTTGAGACTTCGCAACAAGAAACTCTGCAACTAGAAACTCCGCAACTACAAACTCCGCTACTACAAACTCCACAGCTAGAAACTCCACAACTTGAGACTTCGCAATTAGAAACTCGTCAACTAGAAACTCAACAACTAGAAACTCCACAGCTAGAAACTCCACAACTAGAAACTCCACAACTTGAGAGTTCACCACTAGAAACTCCACAACTAGAAACTACACAACTAGAGACTCCACAACTAGAAACTCCACCTCTAGAAATTCCACAACTAGAAACTCCACAACTAGAAACTCCGACACTGGAAACTCCACAGCCAGAAACTCTACAACTAGAAAAACCACATCTAGAAACTCCGCAACAACAAACTCCGCAACTAGAAACTCCACAACTAGAATTTCTACAGCTAGAGACTCAACAACTAGAGGCTCCTCAACTTAAAGCTCCACAACTAGAAACTCCATAACTAGAAACTCCGCAACTTGAAACCTGACAACTAGAAACTCAACAACTAGAAACTCCACACCTATAAATTCCTCAACTTGAAACTCCACATATAAAACTCCACAACTAGAAAGTCCACAACTAGAAACTCCGCAACTAGAAACTCCACAACTAGAAACTCCACAACTAGATTCTCCACAACTACAAATTCCACAACTAGAAACTCCACAACTAGAAACTCCACCACTTGAGACTTCGCAACGAGAAACTTGGCAACTAGAATCTCCACAACTAGAAACTCTGCAACTAGAAACTCCGCAACTACAAACTCCGCAACTAGAAACTCCACAGCTAGAAACTCCACAACTTGAGACTTCGCAAATACAAACTCGTCAACTAGAAACTCAACAACTAGAAACTCCACAGCTGCAAACTCCACAACTAGAAACTCCACAACTTGAGAGTTCGCAACTAGAAACCCCACAACTTGAAACTCCACAACTAAAGACTCCACAACTAGGAACTCCACCACTAGAAACTCCACAACTTCGAACCTCACAACTAGAAACTCAACAACTAGAAACTCCACAACTGGAAACTGTGCAACTAGAAACTCCGCAACTGGAAACTCCACAGCTAGAAACCCCACAACTATAAACTTCACAACTAGCAACTCAACAACTAGAGACTGCACAACTAGAGACTCCGCAACTAGAAACTCCACAGCTAGTAACTCCGCAACTAGAAACTCCACAACTTGAAACTCCTCAACTAGAATCTCCACAACTAGAAAACTCCGCAACTATAAACTCTACAACTAGAAACTCCGCAACTACAAACTCCGCAACTAGAAACTCCACAGCTAGAAACTCCACAACTTGAGACTTCGCAAATAGAAATTCGTCAACTAGAAACTCAACAACTAGAAACTCCACAGCTAGAAACTCCACAACTAGAAACTCCACAACTTGACAGTTCGCAACTAGAAACCCCACAACTAGAAACTCCACAACTAGAGACTCCACAACAAGAAACTCCACCACTAGAAACTCCACAACTACGAACCTCACAACTAGAAACTCAACAACTAGAAACTCCGCAACTAGAAACTGTGCAACTAGAAACTCCGCAACTAGAAACTCCACAGCTAGTAACTCCGCAACTAGAAATTCCACAACTTGAAACTCCGCCACTAGAATCTCCACAACTAGAAAACTCCGCAACAAGAAACTCTGCCACTAGAAACTCCGCAACTAGAAACTCCACAGCTAGAAACTCAACAACTTGAAACACCACAACTAGATACTCCACAACTACAAATTCCACAACTAGAAACTCCACAACTAGAAACTCCGCAACTAGAAACTCCACAGCTAGAAACTCCACAACTTGAGAATTCGCAACAAGAAACTCGGCAACTAGAATCTCCACAACTAGAAACCCTGCAACTAGAAACTCCGCAACTACAAACTCCGCTACTACAAACTCCACAGCTAGAAACTCCACAACTTGAGACTTCGCAATTAGAAACTCGTCAACTAGAAACTCAACAACTAGAAACTCCACAGCAAGAAACTTCACAAATAGAAACTCCACAACTTGAGAGTTCACCACTAGAAACTCCACAACTAGAAACTACACAACTAGAGGCTCCACAACTAGAAACTCCACCACTAGAAATTCCACAACTACAAACCTCACAACTAGAAACTCCACAACTAGAAACTCCGACACTGGAAACTCCACAGCCAGAAACTCTACAACTAGAAAAACCACATCTAGAAACTCTGCAACAACAAACTCTGCAACTGGAAACTCCGCAACTCGAATTTCCACAGCTAGAGACTCAACAACTAGAGACGCCTCAACTAAAAGCTCCACAACTAGACACTCCACAACTAGAAACTCCGCAACTAGAAACCCGACAACTAGAAACTCAACAACTACAAACTCCACACCTTTAAATTCCTCAACTTGAAACTCCACAACTAAAACTCCACAACTAGAAACTCCACAACTAGAAACTCCACAACTAGAAACTCCGCAACTAGAAAACCCTAAACTATAAACTTCACAACTAGAAACTCAACAACTAGAGACTGCACAACTAGAGACTCCGCAACTAGAAACTCCACAGCTAGAAACTCCGCAACTAGAAACTCCACAACTTAAAACTCTGCAACTCGAAACTCTGCAACTAGAAAATCCACAACTAAAACTCCACAACTAGAAACTCCATAACTAGAAACTCCATAACTGCAAACTTCACAACTAGAAACTACCAAACTAGAAACTCTACAACTAGAAACTCTGCAGCTAGAAATTCCGCAACTAGAAACTCTGCAAATAGAAACTCCGCAACTAGAAACTCCACAGCTAGAAACCCCTCAACTATAAACTTCACAACTAGAAACTCAACAACTAGAGACTGCACAACTAGAGACTCCGCAACTAGAAACTCCGCAGCTAGAAACTCCGCAACTAGAAACTCCACAACTTGAAACTCTGCAACTCGAAACTCTGCAACTAGAAAATCCACAACTATAAACTCAAGTAGAAACTCCCCAACTGGAAACTCCGCAACTAGAAAATCCGCAACTAGAAAACCACAACTAGAAACTTCACAACTAGAAACTCCCCAACAAAAAACTCCACAACTAGAAACTCCACAACTAGAAACTCCACAACTAGAAACTGCACAACTAGAGGCTTTCCATTTAGAAACTCCTCAGATAGAAACTACGCAACTAGAAACTCCACGACTAGAGATTTCATAAGTAGAAACTCCACAGCTAAAATTTTCACAACTACAAACCCCACAACTAGAAACTCCACAACTAGAAACTCTGCAAATAGAAAAAGTACAACAAGGAACTCGGAAACTAAAAACTCCAACGAGAAACTCTACAACTAGAAACTTCACAACTAGAAACACCACAAATAGACACTCCACAACTAGAAACTCCACAACTAGAGACTCCACAACTAGGAACTTCAAAATTGACACTCCACAACTAGAAACTACACAGATTAAAATTTCACAACTAGAAACTCCACAACTGGAAACTCCGCAACTAGAAACTCTGCAACTAGAAACTTTACAGCTAGAAACTGCACAACTTGAGACTTCGCAATTAGAAACTCGTCAATTGGAAACTCAACCACTAGAAACTCCACAGCTACAAACTCCACAACTAGAAACTCCACAACTTGAAACCCAACAAATAGATACTCCACAACTACAGACTCCACAACTTGAAACACCACAACTAGATACTCCACAATTACAAATTCCGCAACTAGAAACTCCACAACTAGATACTCCTCAACTAGAAACTCTTCACTAGAAACTTCACAACTAGAATCTCTGCAACTAGAAACTCCGCAACTAGAAACTCTGCAACTAGAAACTCCGCAACTAGAAACTCCACAGCTAGAAAGCCCACAAATATAAACTTCACAACTAGCAACTCAACAACTAGAGACTGTACAACTAGAGACTCCGCCACTAGAAACTCCACAGCTAGTAACTCTGCAACTACAAACTCTGCAACTAGAAACTCCGCAACTAGAAACTCCACAGCTAGAAACTCCACAACTTCAAACACCACAACTAGATACTCCACAACTACAAATTCCACAACTAGAAACTCCACAACTAGAAACACCACATCTAGAAACTCCGCCACAACAAACTCTGCAACCAGAAACTCCACAACTAGAATTTCCACAGCTAGAGACTCAACAACTAGAGGCTCCTCAACTAAAAGCTCCACAACTAGAAACTCCATAACTAGAAACCCCGCAACTAGAAACTCAACAACTAGAAACTCCACACCTATAAATTTCTCAACTTGAAACTCCACAACTAAAACTCCACAACTAGAAAGTCCACAACTAGAAACTCCGCAACTAGAAACTCCCCAACTAGAAACTCCACAACTAGATTCTCCACAACTACAAATTCCACAACTAGAAACTCCACAACTAGAAACTCCACAACTAGAAACTCCGCAACTAGAAACTCCACAGCTAGAAAGTCCACAACTTGAGACTTCGCAACAAGAAACTTGGCAACTAGAATCTCCACAACTAGAAACTCTGCAACTAGAAACTCCACAACTACAAACTCCGCAACTAGAAACTCCACAGCTAGAAACTCCACAACTTGAGACTTCGCAACTAGAAACCCCACAACTAGAAACTCCACAACTTGAGACTCCACAACTAGAAACTCCACCACTAGAAACTCCACAACTACGAACCTCACAACTAGAAACTCAACAACTAGAAACTCCGCAACTGGAAACTGTGCAACTAGAAACTCCGCAACTAGAAACTCCACAGCTAGAAACTCCACAACTATAAACTTCACCACTAGCAACTCAACACTAGAGACTGCACAACTAGAGACTCCGCAACTAGAAACTCCACAGCTAGTAACTCCGCAACTATAAACTCCACAACTTGAAACTCCGCCACTAGAATCTCCACAACTAGAAAACTCCGCAACTAGAAACTCTGCCACTAGAAACTCCGCAACTAGAAACTCCACAGCAAGAAACTCCACAACTTGAAACACCACAACTAGATACTCCACAACTACAAATTCCACAACTAGAAACTCCTAAACGAGAAACTCCGCCACTAGAAACTCCACAGCTAGAAACTCCACAACTTGAGACTTCGCAACAAGAAACTCGGCAACTAGAATCTCCACAACTAGAAACTCTGCAACTAGAAACTCCGCAACTACAAACTCCGCAACTAGAAACTCCACAGCTAGAAACTCCACAATTTGAGACTTCGCAAATAGAAACTCGTCAACTTGAAACTCAACAACTAGAAACTCCACAGCGAGAAACTCCACAACTAGAAACTCCACAACTTGAGAGTTCACCATTAGAAACTCCACAACTAGAAACTCCTCAACTAGAGACTCCACAACTGGAAACTCCACCACTAGAAATTCCACAACTACAAACCTCACAACTAGAAACTCCACAACTAGAAACTCCGCAACTGGAAACTCCACAGCCAGAAACTCTACAACTAGAAAAACCACATCTAGAAACTCCGCAACAACAAACTCTGCAACTAGAAACTCCACAACTACAATTTCCACAGCTAGAGACTCAACAACTAGAGACCCCTCAACTAAAAGCTCCACAACTACACACTCCACAACTAGAAACTCCGCAACTAGAAACCCGACAACTAGAAACTCAACAACTACAAACTCCACACCTCTAAATTCCTCAACTTGAAACTCCACAACTAAAACTCCACAACTAGAAACTCCACAACTAGAAACTCCACAACTAGAAACTCCGCAACTAGAAACTCCCCAACTAGAAACTCCACAACTAGAAACTCTGCAGCTAGAAACTCTGCAAATAGAAACTCCGAGACTAGAAACTCCACAACTAGAAAACCCTCAACTATAAACTTCACAACTAGAAACTCAACAACTAGAGACTGCACAACTAGAGACTCCGCAACTTGAAACTCCGCAGCTAGAAACTCCGCAACTAAAAACTCCACAACTTAAAACTCTGCAACTCGAAACTCTGCAACTAGAAACTCTGCAAATAGAAACTCCGCAACTAGAAACTCCACAGCTAGAAACCCCTCAACTATAAACTTCACAACTAGAAACTCAACAACTAGAGACTGCACAACTAGAGACTCCGCAACTAGAAACTCCGCAGCTAGAAACTCCGCAACTAGAAACTCCACAACTTGAAACTCTGCAACTCGAAACTCTGCAACTAGAAAATCCACAACTAGAAACTTCACAACTAGAAACTCTACAACTAGAGACTGCACAACTAGAGACTTTGCATTTAGAAACTCCTCAGATAGAAACTACACAACTAGAAACTCCACGACTAGAGATTCCATAAGTAGAAACTCCACGGCTAAAATTTGCACAACTACAAACCCCACAACTAGAAACTCCACAACTAGAAACTCTGCAAATAGAAAATCTACAACAAGGAACTCGAAAACTAAAAACTCCAACGAAATACTCTACAACTAGAAACTTCACAACTAGAAACTCCACAACTAGAGACTCCACAACTAGGAACTCCAAAAATGAGACTCCACAACTAGAAACTACACAGATTGAAATTCCACAACTAGAAACTCCACAACTGGAAACTCCGCAACTAGAAACTCTGCAACTAGAAACTTTACAGCTAGAAACTCCACAACTTGAGACTTCGCAATTAGAAACTCGTCAACTGGAAAATCAACCACTAGAAACTCCACAGCTAGAAACTCCACAACTAGAAACTCCACAACTTGAAACCCAACAATTAGATACTCCACAACTACAGACTCCACAACTTGAAACACCACAACTAGATACTCCACAATCACAAATTCCGCAACTAGAAACTCCACAACTAGAAACTCCTCAACTAGAAACTCCCCACTAGAAACTTCACAACTAGAATCTCTGCAACTAGAAACTCCGCAACTAGAAACACTGCAACTAGAAACTCCGCAACTAGAAACTCCACAGCTAGAAACCCCACAACTATATACTTCACAACTAGCAACTCAACAACTAGAGACTGCACAACTAGAGACTCCCCCACTAGAAACTCCACAGCTGGTAACTCCGCAACTAGAAACTCCACAACTTGAAACTCTGCCACTAGAAGCTCCACAACTAGAAAACTCCGCAACTACAAATTCCACAACTAGAAACTCCACAACTAGAAACACCACATCTAGAAACTCCGCAACAACAAACTCTGCAACCAGAAACTCCACAACTAGAAACTCCGCAATTAGAAACTCCGCAACTAGAAACTCCACAGCTAGAAACTCCACAACTTGAGACTTCGCAACTAGAAACTCGGACACTTGATTCTCCACAACTAGAAACTCTGCAACTAGAAAGTCCCAAGCTACAAACTCCGCAACTAGAAGCTCCACAGCTAGAAACTCCACAACTTGAGACTTCGCAAATAGAAACTCGTCAACTAGAAACTCAACAACTAGAAACTCCCAACTAGACACTCCGCAACTAGGAACTCTACAACTTCAAAATCCACAGCTAGAAACTCCACAATTGGAGACTTCGCGACTAGAAACTCAGCAACTAGAAACTCAACAACTAGAAACTCCACCACTAGAAACTCTACAACTAGGAACTCTACAACTTCAAAATCCACAACTAAAAACTCCTCAACCCTAAACTCCACAACTAGATACTCCACAACTACAAACTCCACCACTAGAAACTCGACAACCTGAAACTCCACAACCAGAAATTCCGCAATAAAAAATCCACAACTAGAAACTCCACAAGTAGAAACTCCACAACTAGAAACTCTGCATTTATAAACTCCACAACTAGACACTCAACAACTAGAAACTCGACACCTATAAATTCCACAACTTGAAACTCCACAACTAAAACTCCACAACTAGAAACTCCACAACTAGAAACTCCACAACTAGAAACTCTGCAACTAGAAACTCCGCAACTAGAAACTCTGCAACTAGAAACTCCACAACTAGAAACTCCACAGCTAGAAACCCCACAACTATAAACTTCACAACTAGAAACTCAACAACTAGAAACTCCCCAACTAGAAACTCCACAGCTAGAATCTCTGCAACTAGAAACTCCGCAACTAGAAACTCTGCAACTAGAAACTCCGCAACTAGAAACTCCACAGCTACAAACCCCACAACTAGAAACTTCACAACTAGCAACTCAACAACTAGAGACTGCACAACTAGAGACTCCGCAACTAGAAACTCACCAGCTAGTAACTCCGCAACTAGAAACTCCACAACTTGAAACTCTGCCACTAGAATCTCCACAACTAGAAAACTCCGCAACTAGAAACTCCACAACTAGAAACTCCGCAACTGGAAACTCCACAGCCAGAAATTATACAGCTAGAAAAACCACATCTAGAAACTCCGCAACAACAAACTCTGCAACTAGAAACTCCACAACTAGAATTTCCACAGCTAGAGACTCAACAACTAGAGACTCTTCAACTCAAAGCTCCACAACTAGACACTCCACAACTAGAAATTCTGCAACTAGAAACCAGACAACTAGAAGCTCAACAACTACAAACTCCACACCTATAAATTCCTCAACTGGAAACGCTACAACTAAAACTCCACAACTAGAAACTCAACAACTAGAAACTACACAACTAGCAACTCTGCAGCTAAAAACTCCGCAACTAGAAACTCTGCAAATAGAAACTCCGCAACTAGAAACTCAACAGCTAGAAACCGCTCAACTATAAACTTCACAACTAGAAACTCAACAACTAGAGACTGCACAACTAGAGACTCCGCAACTAGAAACTCCGCAGCTAGAATCTCCGCAACTAGAAACTCCGCAACCAGAAACTCCACAACTTGGAACTCCGCAACTAGAAACTCTGCAACTAGAAAATCCACAACTATAAACCCAAGTAGAAACTCCCCAACTGGAAACTCCGCAACTAGAAACTCCCCAACAAGAAACTCCACAACTAGAAACTCCACAACTAGAAACTCCACAACTAGAGATTTCATAAGTAGAAACTCCACAGGTAGAATTTCCACAACTAGAAACCCCACAACTAGAAACTCCACAACTAGGAAATCTGCAAATAGAAAATCTACAACTAGAAACTCGAAAACTAAAAACTCCAACTAGAAACTCTACAACTAGAAACTTCACAACTAGAAACTCCACAAATAGACACTCCACAACAAGAAACTCCACAACTGAAAACTCCGCAACTAGAAACTCTGCAACTAGAAACTCTATAGCTAGAAACTCCACAACTTGAGACTTCGCAAATAGAAACTTGTCAACTGGAAACTCAACCACTAGAAACTCCACAGCTAGAAACTCCACAACTAGAAACTCCACAACTTGAAACCCGACAAATAGATACTCCACAACTACAGAGTCCACAACTTGAAACACCACAACTACATACTCCACAACTACAAATTCAGCATCTAGAAACTCCACAACTAGAAACTCCACAACTAGAATCTCTGCCACTAGAAACTCCGCAACTAGAAACTCCACATCTAGAAACCCCACAACTATAAACTTCACAACTAGCAACTCAACAACTAGAGACTGCACAACTAGAGACTCCGCCACTAGAAACTCCACAGCTAGTAACTCCGCAACTAGAAACTCACCAACTTGAAACTCCGCCACTAGAAGCTCCACAACTAGAAAACTCCGCAACTTGAAACTCTGCAACTAGAAACTCCGCAACTAGAAACTCCACAGCTAGAGACTCCACAACTTGAAACACCACAACTAGATTCTCCACAACTACAAATTCCACAGCTAGATTCTCCACAACTAGAAACACCACATCTGGAAACTCCGCAACAACAAACTCTGCAACCACAAACTCCACAACTAGAATTTCCACAGCTAGAGACTCAACAACTAGAGACTCCTCAACTAAAAGCTCCACAAATCGAAACTCCACAACTAGAAACTCCGCAACTTGAAACCCGACAACTAGAAACTCAACAACTAGAAACTCCGCAACTAGAAACTCCACACCTTGAAACTCTGCAACTCGAAACTCTGCAACTAGAAAATCCACAACTATAAACTCAAGTAGAAACTCCCCAACTGGAAACTCCGCAACTAGAAACTCCGCAACCAGAAAATCCCCAACTAGGAACTTCACAACTTGAAACTCCCCAACAAGAAACTCCACAACTAGAAACTCCACAACTAGAAACTCCACAAATAGAGACTGCACAACTAGAAACTTTGCATTTAGAAACTCCTCAGATAGAAACTACACAACTAGAAACTCCATGACTAGAGATTCCATAAGTAGAAACTCCACAGCTAGAATTTCCACAACTAGAAACCCCACAACTAGGAACTCTGCAAATAGAAAATCTACAACTAGAAACTCGAAAACAAAAAACTCAACTATAAACTCCGCAACTAGAAACTGCACAACTAGAAACTCCACAAATAGACACTCCACAACTAGAAACTCCAAAACTAGAGACTCCACAACTAGGAACTCCAAAATTGAGACTCCACAACTAGGAACTACACAGATTGAAATTCCACAACTGGAAACTCAACAACTGGAAACTTCGCAACTAGAAACTCTGCAACTAGAAACTTTACAGCTAGAAACTCCACAACTTGAGACTTCGCAAATTGAAACTCGTCAACTGGAAACTCAACCACTAGAAACCCCACAGCTAGAAACTCCACAACTTGAGACTTCGCAACAAGAAACTCGGCAACTAGAATCTCCGCAACTAGAAACTCTGCAACTAGAAACTCCGCAACTACAAACTCCGCAACTAGAAACTCCACAGCTAGAAACTCCACAACTTGAGACTTCGCAAATAGAAACTCGTCAACTAGAAACTCAACAACTAGAAACTCCACAGCTAGAAACTCCACAACTAAAAAATCCACAACTAGAAACTCCACAACTAGACACTCCACAACTGGAAACTCCACAACTAGAAACTCCACAACTAGAAACACCACATCTAGAAACTCCGCAACAACAAACTCTGCAACCAGAATCTCCACAACTAAAATTTCCACAGCTAGAGACTCAACAACTAGAGACTCCTCAACTAAAAGCTCCACAACTAGAAACTTCACAACTAGAAACTCCACAACTAGAGACTCCACAAGTAGGAACTCCACAAATTGAGACTCCACAACTAGAAACTACACAGATTGAAACTCCACAACTAGAAACTCCACAACTAGAAAACTCCGCAACTACAAACTCTGCAACTACATACTCCGCAACTAGAAACTCCACAGCTAGAAACGCCGCAACTAGATAATCCACAACTACAAATTCCACAACTAGAAACTCCACAACTGGAAACTCCGCAACTAGAAACTCCGCAGCTAGAAACTTTACAGCTAGAAACTCCACAACTTGAGACTTCGCGAATAGAAACTCGTCAACTGGAAACTCAACCACTAGAAACTCCACAGCTAGAAACTCCACAACTAGACACTCAACAACTAGAAACTCCACACCTATAAATTCCACAACTTGAAACTCCACAACTAAAACTCCACAACTAGAAACTCCACAACTAGAAAGTCTGCCACTCGAAACTCTTCAACTAGAAACTCCACAACTAGAAACTCTGCAACTAGAAACTCCGCAACTAGAAACTCTGCAACTAGTCACTCAACAACTAAAGACTGCACAACTAGAGACTCCGCAACTAGAAACTCGACAGCTAGTAACTCCGCAACTAGAAACTCCACAACTTGAAACTCCGCCACTAGAATCTCCACAACTAGAAAACTTCGCAACTAGAAACTCTGCCACTAGAAACTCCACAGCTAGAAACTCCAAAACTTCAGACTTCGCAACAAGAAACTCGGCAACTAGAATCTTCACAACTAGAAACTCTGCAACTAGAAACTCCGCAACTACAAACTCCGCAACTAGAAACTCCACAGCTAGAAACTCCACAACTTCAGACTTCGCAAATAGAAACTCGTCAGCTAGAAACTCCACAACTTGAAACACCACAACTAGATACTCCACAACTACAAATTCCACAACTAGAAACTCTGCAACTAGAAACTCCACAGCTAGAAACTCCAAAACTCCAGACTTCGCAACAAGAAACTCGGCAACTAGAATCTTCACAACTAGAAACTCTGCAACTAGAAACTCCACAACTTCAGACTTCGCAAATAGAAACTCGTCAACTAGAAACTCAGAAACTAGAAACTCCACAGCTAGAAACTCCACAGCTAGAAACTCCACAACTAGAAACTCCAAACCTTGAGAGTTCGCATCTAGAAACTCCACAACTAGAAACTCCACAACTAGAGACTCCACAACTAGAAACTCCACCACTAGAAACTCCACAACTACGAACCTCACAACTAGAAACACCACATCTAGAAACTCCGCAACAACAAACTCTGCAACTAGAAACTCCACAACTAGAATTTCCACAGCTAGAGACTCAACAACTAGAGACTCCTCAACTAAAAGCTCCACAACTAGACACTCCACAACTAGAAACTCCGCAACTAGAAACCCGACAACTAGAAACTCAACAACTACAACCTTCAAACCTATAAATTCCTCAACTTGAAACTCCACAACTAAAACTCCACAACTAAAAACTCCACAACTAGAAACTCCACAACTGGAAACTCCGCAACTAGAAACTTCCAAACTAGAAACTCTACAACTAGAAACTCTGCAGCTAGAAACTCCGCAACTAGAAACTCTGCAAATAGAAACTCCGCAACTAGAAGCTCCACAGCTAGAAACCCCTCAACTATAAACTTCACAACTAGAAACTCAACAACTAGAGACTGCACAACTAGAGACTCCGCAACTAGAAACTCCGCAGCTAGAAACTCCGCAACTAGAAACTCCACAACTTGAAACTCTGCAACTCGAAACTCTGCAACTAGAAAATCCACAACTATAAACTCAAGTAGAAACTTCCCAACTGGAAACTCCGCAACTAAAAACTCCGCAACTAGAAAATCCACAACTAGAAACTTTACAACTAGAAACTCCCCAACAAAAAACTCCACAACTAGAAACTTCACAACTAGAAACTCCACAACTAGAGACTGCACAACTAGAGACTTTGCATTTAGAAACTCCTCAGATAGAAACTACACAACTAGAAACTCCACGACTAGAGATTCCATAAGTAGAAACTCCACAGCTAAAATTTGCACAACTACAAACCCCACAACTAGAAACTCCACAACTAGAAACTCTGCAAATAGAAAATCTACAACAAGGAACTCGAAAACTAAAAACTCCAACGAGATACTCTAAAACTAGAAACTTCACAACTAGAAACTCCACAACTAGAGACTCCACAACTAGGAACTCCAAAATTGAGACTCCACAACTAGAAACTACACAGATTGAAATTCCACAACTAGAAACTCCACAACTGGAAACTCCGCAACTAGAAACTCTGCAACTAGAAACTTTACAGCTAGAAACTCCACAACTTGAGACTTCGCAATTAGAAACTCGTCAACTGGAAAATCAACCACTAGAAACTCCACAGCTAGAAACTCCACAACTAGAAACTCCACAACTTGAAACCCAACAATTAGATACTCCACAACTACAGACTCCACAACTTGAAACACCACAACTAGATACTCCACAATCACAAATTCCGCAACTAGAAACTCCACAACTAGAAACTCCTCAACTAGAAACTCCCCACTAGAAACTTCACAACTAGAATCTCTGCAACTAGAAACTCCGCAACTAGAAACACTGCAACTAGAAACTCCGCAACTAGAAACTCCACAGCTAGAAACCCCACAACTATATACTTCACAACTAGCAACTCAACAACTAGAGACTGCACAACTAGAGACTCCCCCACTAGAAACTCCACAGCTGGTAACTCCGCAACTAGAAACTCCACAACTTGAAACTCTGCCACTAGAAGCTCCACAACTAGAAAACTCCGCAACTACAAACACCACAACTAGATACTCCACAACTACAAATTCCACAACTAGAAACTCCACAACTAGAAACACCACATCTAGAAACTCCGCAACAACAAACTCTGCAACCAGAAACTCCACAACTAGAAACTCCGCAACTAGAAACTCCGCAACTAGAAACTCCACAGCTAGAAACTCCACAACTTGAGACTTCGCAACTAGAAACTCGGACACTTGATTCTCCACAACTAGAAACTCTGCAACTAGAAAGTCCCAAGCTACAAACTCCGCAACTAGAAGCTCCACAGCTAGAAACTCCACAACTTGAGACTTCGCAAATAGAAACTCGTCAACTAGAAACTCAACAACTAGAAACTCCCAACTAGACACTCCGCAACTAGGAACTCTACAACTTCAAAATCCACAGCTAGAAACTCCACAATTGGAGACTTCGCGACTAGAAACTCAGCAACTAGAAACTCAACAACTAGAAACTCCACCACTAGAAACTCTACAACTAGGAACTCTACAACTTCAATATCCACAACTAAAAACTCCTCAACCCTAAACTCCACAACTAGATACTCCACAACTACAAACTCCACCACTAGAAACTCGACAACCTGAAACTCCACAACCAGAAATTCCGCAATAAAAAATCCACAACTAGAAACTCCACAAGTAGAAACTCCACAACTAGAAACTCTGCATTTATAAACTCCACAACTAGACACTCAACAACTAGAAACTCGACACCTATAAATTCCACAACTTGAAACTCCACAACTAAAACTCCACAACTAGAAACTCCACAACTAGAAACTCCACAACTAGAAACTCTGCAACTAGAAACTCCGCAACTAGAAACTCTGCAACTAGAAACTCCACAACTAGAAACTCCACAGCTAGAAACCCCACAACTATAAACTTCACAACTAGAAACTCAACAACTAGAAACTCCCCAACTAGAAACTCCACAGCTAGAATCTCTGCAACTAGAAACTCCGCAACTAGAAACTCTGCAACTAGAAACTCCGCAACTAGAAACTCCACAGCTACAAACCCCACAACTAGAAACTTCACAACTAGCAACTCAACAACTAGAGACTGCACAACTAGAGACTCCGCAACTAGAAACTCACCAGCTAGTAACTCCGCAACTAGAAACTCCACAACTTGAAACTCTGCAACTCGAAACTCTGCAACTAGAAAATCCACAACTATAAACTCAAGTAGAAACTTCCCAACTGGAAACTCCGCAACTAAAAACTCCGCAACTAGAAAATCCACAACTAGAAACTTTACAACTAGAAACTCCCCAACAAAAAACTCCACAACTAGAAACTTCACAACTAGAAACTCCACAACTAGAGACTGCACAACTAGAGACTTTGCATTTAGAAACTCCTCAGATAGAAACTACACAACTAGAAACTCCACGACTAGAGATTCCATAAGTAAAAACTCCACAGCTAAAATTTGCACAACTACAAACCCCACAACTAGAAACTCCACAACTAGAAACTCTGCAAATAGAAAATCTACAACAAGGAACTCGAAAACTAAAAACTCCAACGAGATACTCTAAAACTAGAAACTTCACAACTAGAAACTCCACAACTAGAGACTCCACAACTAGGAACTCCAAAATTGAGACTCCACAACTAGAAACTACACAGATTGAAATTCCACAACTAGAAACTCCACAACTGGAAACTCCGCAACTAGAAACTCTGCAACTAGAAACTTTACAGCTAGAAACTCCACAACTTGAGACTTCGCAATTAGAAACTCGTCAACTGGAAAATCAACCACTAGAAACTCCACAGCTAGAAACTCCACAACTAGAAACTCCACAACTTGAAACCCAACAATTAGATACTCCACAACTACAGACTCCACAACTTGAAACACCACAACTAGATACTCCACAATCACAAATTCCGCAACTAGAAACTCCACAACTAGAAACTCCTCAACTAGAAACTCCCCACTAGAAACTTCACAACTAGAATCTCTGCAACTAGAAACTCCGCAACTAGAAACACTGCAACTAGAAACTCCGCAACTAGAAACTCCACAGCTAGAAACCCCACAACTATATACTTCACAACTAGCAACTCAACAACTAGAGACTGCACAACTAGAGACTCCCCCACTAGAAACTCCACAGCTGGTAACTCCGCAACTAGAAACTCCACAACTTGAAACTCTGCCACTAGAAGCTCCACAACTAGAAAACTCCGCAACTACAAACACCACAACTAGATACTCCACAACTACAAATTCCACAACTAGAAACTCCACAACTAGAAACACCACATCTAGAAACTCCGCAACAACAAACTCTGCAACCAGAAACTCCACAACTAGAAACTCCGCAACTAGAAACTCCGCAACTAGAAACTCCACAGCTAGAAACTCCACAACTTGAGACTTCACAACTAGAAACTCGGACACTTGATTCTCCACAACTAGAAACTCTGCAACTAGAAAGTCCCAAGCTACAAACTCCGCAACTAGAAGCTCCACAGCTAGAAACTCCACAACTTGAGACTTCGCAAATAGAAACTCGTCAACTAGAAACTCAACAACTAGAAACTCCCAACTAGACACTCCGCAACTAGGAACTCTACAACTTCAAAATCCACAGCTAGAAACTCCACAATTGGAGACTTCGCGACTAGAAACTCAGCAACTAGAAACTCAACAACTAGAAACTCCACCACTAGAAACTCTACAACTAGGAACTCTACAACTTCAAAATCCACAACTAAAAACTCCTCAACCCTAAACTCCACAACTAGATACTCCACAACTACAAACTCCACCACTAGAAACTCGACAACCTGAAACTCCACAACCAGAAATTCCGCAATAAAAAATCCACAACTAGAAACTCCACAAGTAGAAACTCCACAACTAGAAACTCTGCATTTATAAACTCCACAACTAGACACTCAACAACTAGAAACTCGACACCTATAAATTCCACAACTTGAAACTCCACAACTAAAACTCCACAACTAGAAACTCCACAACTAGAAACTCCACAACTAGAAACTCTGCAACTAGAAACTCCGCAACTAGAAACTCTGCAACTAGAAACTCCACAACTAGAAACTCCACAGCTAGAAACCCCACAACTATAAACTTCACAACTAGAAACTCAACAACTAGAAACTCCCCAACTAGAAACTCCACAGCTAGAATCTCTGCAACTAGAAACTCCGCAACTAGAAACTCTGCAACTAGAAACTCCGCAACTAGAAACTCCACAGCTACAAACCCCACAACTAGAAACTTCACAACTAGCAACTCAACAACTAGAGACTGCACAACTAGAGACTCCGCAACTAGAAACTCACCAGCTAGTAACTCCGCAACTAGAAACTCCACAACTTGAAACTCTGCCACTAGAATCTCCACAACTAGAAAACTCCGCAACTAGAAACTCCACAACTAGAAACTCCGCAACTGGAAACTCCACAGCCAGAAACTATACAGCTAGAAAAACCACATCTAGAAACTCCGCAACAACAAACTCTGCAACTAGAAACTCCACAACTAGAATTTCCACAGCTAGAGACTCAACAACTAGAGACTCTTCAACTCAAAGCTCCACAACTAGACACTCCACAACTAGAAATTCTGCAACTAGAAACCAGACAACTAGAAGCTCAACAACTACAAACTCCACACCTATAAATTCCTCAACTGGAAACGCCACAACTAAAACTCCACAACTAGAAACTCAACAACTAGAAACTACACAACTAGCAACTCTGCAGCTAAAAACTCCGCAACTAGAAACTCTGCAAATAGAAACTCCGCAACTAGAAACTCAACAGCTAGAAACCGCTCAACTATAAACTTCACAACTAGAAACTCAACAACTAGAGACTGCACAACTAGAGACTCCGCAACTAGAAACTCCGCAGCTAGAATCTCCGCAACTAGAAACTCCGCAACCAGAAACTCCACAACTTGGAACTCCGCAACTAGAAACTCTGCAACTAGAAAATCCACAACTATAAACCCAAGTAGAAACTCCCCAACTGGAAACTCCGCAACTAGAAACTCCCCAACAAGAAACTCCACAACTAGAAACTCCACAACTAGAAACTCCACAACTAGAGATTTCATAAGTAGAAACTCCACAGGTAGAATTTCCACAACTAGAAACCCCACAACTAGAAACTCCACAACTAGGAAATCTGCAAATAGAAAATCTACAACTAGAAACTCGAAAACTAAAAACTCCAACTAGAAACTCTACAACTAGAAACTTCACAACTAGAAACTCCACAAATAGACACTCCACAACAAGAAACTCCACAACTGAAAACTCCGCAACTAGAAACTCTGCAACTAGAAACTCTATAGCTAGAAACTCCACAACTTGAGACTTCGCAAATAGAAACTCGTCAACTGGAAACTCAACCACTAGAAACTCCACAGCTAGAAACTCCACAACTAGAAACTCCACAACTTGAAACCCGACAAATAGATACTCCACAACTACAGAGTCCACAACTTGAAACACCACAACTACATACTCCACAACTACAAATTCAGCATCTAGAAACTCCACAACTAGAAACTCCACAACTAGAATCTCTGCAACTAGAAACTCCGCAACTAGAAACTCCACATCTAGAAACCCCACAACTATAAACTTCACAACTAGCAACTCAACAACTAGAGACTGCACAACTAGAGACTCCGCCACTAGAAACTCCACAGCTAGTAACTCCGCAACTAGAAACTCCACAACTTGAAACTCCGCCACTAGAAGCTCCACAACTAGAAAACTCCGCAACTAGAAACTCTGCAACTAGAAACTCCGCAACTAGAAACTCCACAGCTAGAGACTCCACAACTTGAAACACCACAACTAGATTCTCCACAACTACAAATTCCACAACTAGATTCTCCACAACTAGAAACACCACATCTGGAAACTCCGCAACAACAAACTCTGCAACCACAAACTCCACAACTAGAATTTCCACAGCTAGAGACTTAACAACTAGAGACTCCTCAACTAAAAGCTCCACAAATCGAAACTCCACAACTAAAACTCCGCAACTTGAAACCCGACAACTAGAAACTCAACAACTAGAAACTCCGCAACTAGAAACTCCACAACTTGAAACTCTGCAACTCGAAACTCTGCAACTAGAAAATCCACAACTATAAACTCAAGTAGAAACTCCCCAACTGGAAACTCCGCAACTAGAAACTCCGCAACCAGAAAATCCACAACTAGGAACTTCACAACTAGAAACTCCCCAACAAGAAACTCCACAACTAGAAACTCCACAACTAGAAACTCCACAAATAGAGACTGCACAACTAGAAACTTTGCATTTAGAAACTCCTCAGATAGAAACTACACAACTAGAAACTCCATGACTAGAGATTCCATAAGTAGAAACTCCACAGCTAGAATTTCCACAGCTAGAGACTCAACAACTAGAGACTCCTCAACTAAAAGCTCCACAAATCGAAACTCCACAACTAAAACTCCGCAACTTGAAACCCGACAACTAGAAACTCAACAACTAGAAACTCCGCAACTAGAAACTCCACAACTTGAAACTCTGCAACTCGAAACTCTGCAACTAGAAAATCCACAACTATAAACTCAAGTAGAAACTCCCCAACTGGAAACTCCGCAACTAGAAACTCCGCAACCAGAAAATCCACAACTAGGAACTTCACAACTAGAAACTCCCCAACAAGAAACTCCACAACTAGAAACTCCACAACTAGAAACTCCACAAATAGAGACTGCACAACTAGAAACTTTGCATTTAGAAACTCCTCAGATAGAAACTACACAACTAGAAACTCCATGACTAGAGATTCCATAAGTAGAAACTCCACAGCTAGAATTTCCACAACTAGAAACCCCACAACTAGGAACTCTGCAAATAGAAAATCTACAACTAGAAACTCGAAAACAAAAAACTCAACTATAAACTCCACAACTAGAAACTGCACAACTAGAAACTCCACAAATAGACACTCCACAACTAGAAACTCCAAAACTAGAGACTCCACAACTAGGAACTCCAAAATTGAGACTCCACAACTAGGAACTACACAGATTGAAATTCCACAACTGGAAACTCAACAACTGGAAACTTCGCAACTAGAAACTCTGCAACTAGAAACTTTACAGCTAGAAACTCCACAACTTGAGACTTCGCAAATTGAAACTCGTCAACTGGAAACTCAACCACTAGAAACCCCACAGCTAGAAACTCCACAACTTGAGACTTCGCAACAAGAAACTCGGCAACTAGAATCTTCACAACTAGAAACTCTGCAACTAGAAACTCCGCAACTACAAACTCCGCAACTGGAAACTCCACAGCTAGAAACTCCACAACTTCAGACTTCGCAAATAGAAACTCGTCAGCTAGAAACTCCACAACTTGAAACACCACAACTAGATACTCCACAACTACAAATTCCACAACTAGAAACTCTGCAACTAGAAACTCCACAGCTAGAAACTCCAAAACTCCAGACTTCGCAACAAGAAACTCGGCAACTAGAATCTTCACAACTAGAAACTCTGCAACTAGAAACTCCACAACTTCAGACTTCGCAAATAGAAACTCGTCAACTAGAAACTCAGAAACTAGAAACTCCACAGCTAGAAACTCCACAGCTAGAAACTCCACAACTAGAAACTCCAAACCTTGAGAGTTCGCATCTAGAAACTCCACAACTAGAAACTCCACAACTAGAGACTCCACAACTAGAAACTCCACCACTAGAAACTCCACAACTACGAACCTCACAACTAGAAACACCACATCTAGAAAGTCCGCAACAACAAACACTGCAACTAGAAACTCCACAACTAGAATTTCCACAGCTAGAGACTCAACAACTAAAGACTGCTCAACTAAAAGCTCCACAACTAGACACTCCACAACTAGAAACTCCGCAACTAGAAACCCGACAACTAGAAACTCAACAACTAGAAACTCCACAACTATAAATTCCTCAACTTGAAACTCCACAACTAAAACTCCACTACTAGAAACTCCACAACTAGAAACTCCACAACTGGAAACTCAGCAACTAGAAACTTCCAAACTAGAAACTCTACAACTAGAAACTTTGCAGCTAGAAACTCCGCAACTAGAAACTCTGCAAATAGAAACTCCGCAACTAGAAACTCCACAGCTAGAAACCCCTCAACTATAAACTTCACAACTAGAAACTCAACAACTAGAGACTGCACAACTAGAGACTCCGCAACTAGAAACTCCGCAGCTAGAAACTCCATAACTAGAAACTCCGCAACTGGAAACTCCACAGCCAGAAACTCTACAACTAGAAAAACCACATCTAGAAACTCCGCAACAACAAACTCTGCAACTAGAAACTCCACAACTACAATTTCCACAGCTAGAGACTCAACAACTAGAGACTCCTCAACTAAAAGCTCCACAACTAGACACTCCACAACTAGAAACTCCGCAACTAGAAACCCGACAACTAGAAACTCAACAACTACAACCTTCAAACCTATAAATTCCTCAACTTGAAACTCCACAACTAAAACTCCACAACTAAAAACTCCACAACTAGAAACTCCACAACTGGAAACTCCGCAACTAGAAACTTCCAAACTAGAAACTCTACAACTAGAAACTCTGCAGCTAGAAACTCCGCAACTAGAAACTCTGCAAATAGAAACTCCGCAACTAGAAACTCCACAGCTAGAAACCCCTCAACTATAAACTTCACAACTAGAAACTCAACAACTAGAGACTGCACAACTAGAGACTCCGCAACTAGAAACTCCGCAGCTAGAAACTCCGCAACTAGAAACTCCACAACTTGAAACTCTGCAACTAGAAACTCTGCAACTAGAAAATCCACAACTATAAACTCAAGTAGAAACTTCCCAACTGGAAACTCCGCAACTAAAAACTCCGCAACTAGAAAATCCACAACTAGAAACTTTACAACTAGAAACTCCCCAACAAAAAACTCCACAACTAGAAACTTCACAACTAGAAACTCCACAACTAGAGACTGCACAACTAGAGACTTTGCATTTAGAAACTCCTCAGATAGAAACTACACAACTAGAAACTCCACGACTAGAGATTCCATAAGTAGAAACTCCACAGCTAAAATTTGCACAACTACAAACCCCACAACTAGAAACTCCACAACTAGAAACTCTGCAAATAGAAAATCTACAACAAGGAACTCGAAAACTAAAAACTCCAACGAGATACTCTACAACTAGAAACTTCACAACTAGAAACTCCACAACTAGAGACTCCACAACTAGGAACTCCAAAATTGAGACTCCACAACTAGAAACTACACAGATTGAAATTCCACAACTAGAAACTCCACAACTGGAAACTCCGCAACTAGAAACTCTGCAACTAGAAACTTTACAGCTAGAAACTCCACAACTTGAGACTTCGCAATTAGAAACTCGTCAACTGGAAAATCAACCACTAGAAACTCCACAGCTAGAAACTCCACAACTAGAAACTCCACAACTTGAAACCCAACAATTAGATACTCCACAACTACAGACTCCACAACTTGAAACACCACAACTAGATACTCCACAATCACAAATTCCGCAACTAGAAACTCCACAACTAGAAACTCCTCAACTAGAAACTCCCCACTAGAAACTTCACAACTAGAATCTCTGCAACTAGAAACTCCGCAACTAGAAACACTGCAACTAGAAACTCCGCAACTAGAAACTCCACAGCTAGAAACCCCACAACTATATACTTCACAACTAGCAACTCAACAACTAGAGACTGCACAACTAGAGACTCCCCCACTAGAAACTCCACAGCTGGTAACTCCGCAACTAGAAACTCCACAACTTGAAACTCTGCCACTAGAAGCTCCACAACTAGAAAACTCCGCAACTACAAACACCACAACTAGATACTCCACAACTACAAATTCCACAACTAGAAACTCCACAACTAGAAACACCACATCTAGAAACTCCGCAACAACAAACTCTGCAACCAGAAACTCCACAACTAGAAACTCCGCAACTAGAAACTCCGCAACTAGAAACTCCACAGCTAGAAACTCCACAACTTGAGACTTCGCAACTAGAAACTCGGACACTTGATTCTCCACAACTAGAAACTCTGCAACTAGAAAGTCCCAAGCTACAAACTCCGCAACTAGAAGCTCCACAGCTAGAAACTCCACAACTTGAGACTTCGCAAATAGAAACTCGTCAACTAGAAACTCAACAACTAGAAACTCCCAACTAGACACTCCGCAACTAGGAACTCTACAACTTCAAAATCCACAGCTAGAAACTCCACAATTGGAGACTTCGCGACTAGAAACTCAGCAACTAGAAACTCAACAACTAGAAACTCCACCACTAGAAACTCTACAACTAGGAACTCTACAACTTCAAAATCCACAACTAAAAACTCCTCAACCCTAAACTCCACAACTAGATACTCCACAACTACAAACTCTACCACTAGAAACTCGACAACCTGAAACTCCACAACCAGAAATTCCGCAACTAAAAACTCCACAACTAGAAACTCCACAAGTAGAAACTCCACAACTAGAAACTCTGCATTTATAAACTCCACAACTAGACACTCAACAACTAGAAACTCGACACCTATAAATTCCACAACTTGAAACTCCTCAACTAAAACTCCACAACTAGAAACTCCACAACTAGAAACTCCACAACTAGAAACTCTGCAACTAGAAACTCCGCAACTAGAAACTCTGCAACTAGAAACTCCACAACTAGAAACTCCACAGCTAGAAACCCCACAACTATAAACTTCACAACTAGAAACTCAACAACTAGAAACTCCCCAACTAGAAACTCCACAGCTAGAATCTCTGCAACTAGAAACTCCGCAACTAGAAACTCTGCAACTAGAAACTCCGCAACTAGAAACTCCACAGCTACAAACCCCACAACTAGAAACTTCACAACTAGCAACTCAACAACTAGAGACTGCACAACTAGAGACTCCGCAACTAGAAACTCACCAGCTAGTAACTCCGCAACTAGAAACTCCACAACTTGAAACTCTGCCACTAGAATCTCCACAACTAGAAAATTCCGCAACTAGAAACTCCACAACTAGAAACTCCGCAACTGGAAACTCCACAGCCAGAAACTATACAGCTAGAAAAACCACATCTAGAAACTCCGCAACAACAAACTCTGCAACTAGAAACTCCACAACTAGAATTTCCACAGCTAGAGACTCAACAACTAGAGACTCTTCAACTCAAAGCTCCACAACTAGACACTCCACAACTAGAAATTCTGCAACTAGAAACCAGACAACTAGAAGCTCAACAACTACAAACTCCACACCTATAAATTCCTCAACTGGAAACGCCACAACTAAAACTCCACAACTAGAAACTCAACAACTAGAAACTACACAACTAGCAACTCTGCAGCTAAAAACTCCGCAACTAGAAACTCTGCAAATAGAAACTCCGCAACTAGAAACTCAACAGCTAGAAACCGCTCAACTATAAACTTCACAACTAGAAACTCAACAACTAGAGACTGCACAACTAGAGACTCCGCAACTAGAAACTCCGCAGCTAGAATCTCCGCAACTAGAAACTCCGCTACCAGAAACTCCACAACTTGGAACTCCGCAACTAGAAACTCTGCAACTAGAAAATCCACAACTATAAACCCAAGTAGAAACTCCCCAACTGGAAACTCCGCAACTAGAAACTCCCCAACAAGAAACTCCACAACTAGAAACTCCACAACTAGAAACTCCACAACTAGAGATTTCATAAGTAGAAACTCCACAGGTAGAATTTCCACAACTAGAAACCCCACAACTAGAAACTCCACAACTAGGAAATCTGCAAATAGAAAATCTACAACTAGAAACTCGAAAACTAAAAACTCCAACTAGAAACTCTACAACTAGAAACTTCACAACTAGAAACTCCACAAATAGACACTCCACAACAAGAAACTCCACAACTGAAAACTCCGCAACAAGAAACTCTGCAACTAGAAACTCTATAGCTAGAAACTCCACAACTTGAGACTTCGCAAATAGAAACTCGTCAACTGGAAACTCAACCACTAGAAACTCCACAGCTAGAAACTCCACAACTAGAAACTCCACAACTTGAAACCCGAAAAATAGATACTCCACAACTACAGAGTCCACAACTTGAAACACCACAACTACATACTCCACAACTACAAATTCAGCATCTAGAAACTCCACAACTAGAATCTCTGCAACTAGAAACTCCGCAAGTAGAAACTCCACATCTAGAAACCCCACAACTATAAACTTCACAACTAGCAACTCAACGACTAGAGACTGCACAACTAGAGACTCCGCCACTAGAAACTCCACAGCTAGTAACTCCGCAACTAGAAACTCCACAACTTGAAACTCCGCCACTAGAAGCTCCACAACTAGAAAACTCCGCAACTAGAAACTCTGCAACTAGAAACTCCGCAACTAGAAACTCCACAGCTAGAGACTCCACAACTTGAAACACCACAACTAGATTCTCCACAACTACAAATTCCACAGCTAGATTCTCCACAACTAGAAACACCACATCTGGAAACTCCGCAACAACAAACTCTGCAACCACAAACTCCACAACTAGAATTTCCACAGCTAGAGACTCAACAACTAGAGACTCCTCAACTAAAAGCTCCACAAATCGAAACTCCACAACTAAAACTCCGCAACTTGAAACCCGACAACTAGAAACTCAACAACTAGAAACTCCGCAACTAGAAACTCCACAACTTGAAACTCTGCAACTCGAAACTCTGCAACTAGAAAATCCACAACTATAAACTCAAGTAGAAACTCCCCAACTGGAAACTCCGCAACTAGAAACTCCGCAACCAGAAAATCCACAACTAGGAACTTCACAACTAGAAACTCCCCAACAAGAAACTCCACAACTAGAAACTCCACAACTAGAAACTCCACAAATAGAGACTGCACAACTAGAAACTTTGCATTTAGAAACTCCTCAGATAGAAACTACACAACTAGAAACTCCATGACTAGAGATTCCATAAGTAGAAACTCCACAGCTAGAATTTCCACAACTAGAAACCCCACAACTAGGAACTCTGCAAATAGAAAATCTACAACTAGAAACTCGAAAACAAAAAACTCAACTATAAACTCCACAACTAGAAACTGCACAACTAGAAACTCCACAAATAGACACTCCACAACTAGAAACTCCAAAACTAGAGACTCCACAACTAGGAACTCCAAAATTGAGACTCCACAACTAGGAACTACACAGATTGAAATTCCACAACTGGAAACTCAACAACTGGAAACTTCGCAACTAGAAACTCTGCAACTAGAAACTTTACAGCTAGAAACTCCACAACTTGAGACTTCGCAAATTGAAACTCGTCAACTGGAAACTCAACCACTAGAAACCCCACAGCTAGAAACTCCACAACTTGAGACTTCGCAACAAGAAACTCGGCAACTAGAATCTCCGCAACTAGAAACTCTGCAACTAGAAACTCCGCAACTACAAACTCCGCAACTAGAAACTCCACAGCTAGAAACTCCACAACTTGAGACTTCGCAAATAGAAACTCGTCAACTAGAAACTCAACAACCTGAAACTCCACAGCTAGAAACTCCACAACTAAAAAATCCACAACTAGAAACTCCACAACTAGACACTCCACAACTGGAAACTCCACAACTAGAAACTCCACAACTAGAAACACCACATCTAGAAACTCCGCAACAACAAACTCTGCAACCAGAAACTCCACAACTAAAATTTCCACAGCTAGAGACTCAACAACTAGAGACTCCTCAACTAAAAGCTCCACAACTAGAAACTTCACAACTAGAAACTCCACAACTAGAGACTCCACAACTAGGAACTCCACAAATTGAGACTCCACAACTAGAAACTACACAGATTGAAACTCCACAACTAGAAACTCCACAACTAGAAAACTCCGCAACTAGAAACTCTGCAACTACATACTCCGCAACTAGAAACTCCACAGCTAGAAACGCCGCAACAAGATAATCCACAACTACAAATTCCACAACTAGAAACTCCACAACTGGAAACTCCGCAACTAGAAACTCCGCAGCTAGAAACTTTACAGCTAGAAACTCCACAACTTGAGACTTCGCGAATAGAAACTCGTCAACTGGAAACTCAACCACTAGAAACTCCACAGCTAGAAACTCCACAACTAGACACTCAACAACTAGAAACTCCACACCTATAAATTCCACAACTTGAAACTCCACAACTAAAACTCCACAACTAGAAACTCCACAACTAGAAAGTCTGCCACTCGAAACTCTTCAACTAGAAACTCCACAACTAGAAACTCTGCAACTAGAAACTCCGCAACTAGAAACTCTGCAACTAGTCACTCAACAACTAAAGACTGCACAACTAGAGACTCCGCAACTAGAAACTCCACAGCTAGTAACACCGCAACTAGAAACTCCACAACTTGAAACTCCGCCACTAGAATCTCCACAACTAGAAAACTTCGCAACTAGAAACTCTGCCACTAGAAACTCCACAGCTAGAAACTCCAAAACTTCAGACTTCGCAACAAGAAACTCGGCAACTAGAATCTTCACAACAAGAAACTCTGCAACTAGAAACTCCGCAACTACAAACTCCGCAACTAGAAACTCCACAGCTAGAAACTCCACAACTTCAGACTTCGCAAATAGAAACTCGTCAGCTAGAAACTCCACAACTTGAAACACCACAACTAGATACTCCACAACTACAAATTCCACAACTAGAAACTCTGCAACTAGAAACTCCACAGCTAGAAACTCCAAAACTCCAGACTTCGCAACAAGAAACTCGGCAACTAGAATCTTCACAACTAGAAACTCTGCAACTAGAAACTCCACAACTTCAGACTTCGCAAATAGAAACTCGTCAACTAGAAACTCAGAAACTAGAAACTCCACAGCTAGAAACTCCACAGCTAGAAACTCCACAACTAGAAACTCCACACCTTGAGAGTTCGCATCTAGAAACTCCACAACTAGAAACTCCACAACTAGAGACTCCACAACTAGAAACTCCACCACTAGAAACTCCACAACTACGAACCTCACAACTAGAAACACCACATCAAGAAACTCCGCAACAACAAACACTGCAACTAGAAACTCCACAACTAGAATTTCCACAGCTAGAGACTCAACAACTAAAGACTGCTCAACTAAAAGCTCCACAACTAGACACTCCACAACTAGAAACTCCGCAACTAGAAACCCGACAACTAGAAACTCAACAACTAGAAACTCCACAACTATAAATTCCTCAACTTGAAACTCCACAACTAAAACTCCACTACTAGAAACTCCACAACTAGAAACTCCGCAACTAGAAACTCCCCAACTAGAAACTCCACACCTAGAAACTCTGCAACTAGAAACTCCGCAACTAGAAACTCTGCAATTAGAAACTCCGCAACTAGAAACTCTGCAGCTAGAAACTCCGCAACTAGAAACTCCACAACTTGAAACTCTGCAACTCGAAACTCTGCAACTAGAAAATCTACAACTATAAACTCAAGTAGAAACTCCCCAACTGGAAACTCCGCAACTTGAACCTCCACAAACAGACAATCCACAACTAGGAACTTCACAACTAAAAACTCCCCAACAAGAAACTCCACAACTAGAAACTCCACAACTAGAAACTCCACAAATAGAGACTGCACAACTAGAAACTTTGCATTTAGAAACTCCTCAGATAGAAACTACACAACTAGAAACTCCATGACTAGAGATTCCATAAGTAGAAACTCCACAGCTAAAATTTCCACAACTTGAAACCCCACAACTAGGAACTCTGCAAATAGAATATCTACAACCAGAAACTCGAAAACAAAAAACTCCAACCAGAAACTCCACAACTAGAAACTGCACAACTAGAAACTCCACAAATAGACACTCCACAACTAGAAACTCCAAAAGTAGAGACTCCACAACTAGGAACTCCAAAATTGAGACTCCACAACTAGAAACTACACAGATTGAAATTCCACAACTGGAAACTCAACAACTGGAAACTTCGCAAATAGAAACTCTGCAACTAGAAACTTTACAGCTAGAAACTCCACAACTTGAGACTTCGCAAATAGAAACTCGTCAACTGGAAACTCAACCACTAGAAACTCCACAGCTAGAAACTCCACAACTTGAGACTTCGCAAGAAGAAACTCGGCAACTAGAATCTCCGCAACTAGAAACTCTGCAACTAGAAACTCCGCAACTACAAACTCCGCAACTAGAAACTCCACAGCTAGAAACTCCACAACTTGAGACTTCGCAAATAGAAACTCGTCAACTAGAAACTTAACAACTAGAAACTCCACAGCTAGAAACTCCACAACTAGAAAATCCACAACTTGAGAGTTCGCAACTAGAAACTCCACAACAAGAGACTCCACAACTAGAAACTCCACCACTAGAAACTCCACAACTACGAACCTCACAACTAGAAACTCCACAACTTGAAACTCTGCAACTCGAAACTCCACATCTAGAAACACCACATCTAGAAACTCCGCAACAACAAACTCTGCAACCAGAAACTCCAAAACTAGAATTTCCACAGCTAGAGACTCAACAACTAGAGACTCCTCAACTAAAAGCTCCACAACTAGAAACTTCACAACTAGAAACTCCACAACTAGAGACTCCACAACTAGGAACTCCACAAATTGAGACTCCACAACTAGAAACTACACAGATTGAAACTCCACAACTTGAAACTTCACAACCAGAAACTCCACAACTAGAAACTCCGCAACTAAAAACTCCAACACTAGAAAATCCACAACAAGAAACTCCACAACTAGAAACTCCGCAACTAGAAACCCGACCACTAGAAAATCCACAATTAGAAACTCCACACCTATAAATTCCACAACTTGAAACTCCACAGCTAGAAACTCCACAACTAGAAATTTCATAACTGGAAACTCCACAGCTAGAAAGTCCACAACTAGAAACTCTGCAACTAGAAACTCCGCAACTAGAAACTCCACAGCTAGAAAATCAACCACTAGAAACTCCACAACTAGCAACTCCACAACTACAGACTCCGCAACTAGAAAACTCCGCAACTAGAAAACTCCCAACTAGACACTCCGCAACTAGGAACTCTACAACTTCAAAATCCACAACTAGAAACTCCACAATTTGAAACTCCACAACTAGATACTCCACAACTACAAACTTCACATTTAGAAACTCCCCAACTAGAAACTCCACAACTTGAAACTCCGCAACTAGAAACTCCGCTACTAGAAACTCCACAACTAGAAAACTCCGCAACGTGAAACTCTGCAACTAGAAACTCCGCAATTAGAAACTCCACAGCTAGAAACTTCGCTACTTGAAACACCAAAACTAGATACTCCACAACTACGAATTCCACAACTATAAACTCCACAACTAGAAACTCCACAACTTGAAACCCAACAAATAGATACTCCACAACTACAGACTCCACAACTTGAAACACCACAACTAGATACTCCACAATTACAAATTCCGCAACTAGAAACTCCACAACTAGAAACTCCTCAACTAGAAACTCTTCACTAGAAACTTCACAACTAGAATCTCTGCAACTAGAAACTCCGCAACTAGAAACTCTGCAACTAGAAACTCCGCAACTAGAAACTCCACAGCTAGAAAGCCCACAAATATAAACTTCACAACTAGCAACTCAACAACTAGAGACTGTACAACTAGAGACTCCGCCACTAGAAACTCCACAGCTAGTAACTCAGCAACTACAAACTCTGCAACTAGAAACTCCGCAACTAGAAACTCCACAGCTAGAAACTCCACAACTTCAAACACCACAACTAGATACTCCACAACTACAAATTCCACAACTAGAAACTCCACAACTAGAAACACCACATCTAGAAACTCCGCAACAACAAACACTGCAACTAGAAACTCCACAACTAGAATTTCCACAGCTAGAGACTCAACAACTAAAGACTGCTCAACTAAAAGCTCCACAACTAGACACTCCACAACTAGAAACTCCGCAACTAGAAACCCGACAACTAGAAACTCAACAACTAGAAACTTCCAAACTAGAAACTCTACAACTAGAAACTCTGCAGCTAGAAACTCCGCAACTAGAAACTCTGCAAATAGAAACTCCGCAACTAGAAACTCCACAGCTAGAAACCCCTCAACTATAAACTTCACAACTAAAAAACTCCGCAACTAGAAACTCCACAGCTAGAAACCCCTCAACTATAAACTTCACAACTAGAAACTCAACAACTAGAGACTGCACAACTAGAGACTCCGCAACTAGAAACTCCGCAGCTAGAAACTCCATAACTAGAAACTCCGCAACTGGAAACTCCACAGCCAGAAACTCTACAACTAGAAGAACCACATCTAGAAACTCCGCAACAACAAACTCTGCAACTAGAAACTCCACAACTAGAATTTCCACAGCTAGAGACTCAACAACTAGAGACTCCTCAACTAAAAGCTCCACAACTAGACACTCCACAACTAGAAACTCCGCAACTAGAAACCCGACAACTAGAAACTCAACAACTACAACCTTCAAACCTATAAATTCCTCAACTTGAAACTCCACAACTAAAACTCCACAACTAAAAACTCCACAACTAGAAACTCCACAACTGGAAACTCCGCAACTAGAAACTTCCAAACTAGAAACTCTACAACTAGAAACTCTGCAGCTAGAAACTCCGCAACTAGAAACTCTGCAAATAGAAACTCCGCAACTAGAAACTCCACAGGTAGAAACCCCTCAACTATAAACTTCACAACTAGAAACTCAACAACTAGAGACTGCACAACTAGAGACTCCGCAACTAGAAACTCCGCAGCTAGAAACTCCGCAACTAGAAACTCCACAACTCGAAACTCTGCAACTCGAAACTCTGCAACTAGAAAATCCACAACTATAAACTCAAGTAGAAACTTCCCAACTGGAAACTCCGCAACTAAAAACTCCGCAACTAAAAACTCCACAACTAGAAACTCCACAAGTAAAAACTCCACAACTAGAAACTCCGCAACTAGAAACTCTGCAACTAGATACTCCGCAACTAGAAACTCCACAGCTACAAACTCCACAACTTGAAACATCACAACTAGATACTCCACAACTACAAATTCCACAACTAGAAACTCCACAAATGGAAACTCCGCGACTAGAAACTCCGCAGCTAGAAACTTTACAGCTAGAAACTCCACAACTTGAGACTTCGCGAATAGAAACTCGTCAACTGGAAACTCAACCACTAGAAACTCCACAGCTAGAAACTCCACAACTAGACACTCAACAACTAGAATCTCCACACGTATAAAATCCAAAACTTGAAACTCCACAACTGAAACTCCACAACTAGAAACTCCACAACAACAAACTCTGCAACTCGAACTCTCCAACTAGAAACTCCACAACTAGAAACTCTGCAACTAGAAACTCCGCAACTAGAAACTCTGCAACTAGCAAATAACAACTATAGACTGCACAACTAGAGACTCCGCAACTAGAAACTCCACAGCTAGTAACTCCGCAACTAGAAACTCCACAACTTGAAAGTCCGCCACTAGAATCTCCACAACTAGAAAACTCCGCCACTAGAAACACTGCCACTAAAAACTCCACAACTTGAAACTCCACAGCTAGAAACTCCACAACTTGAAACACCACAACTAGATACTCCACAACTACAAATTCCACAACTAGAAACTCCACAACTAGAAACTCCACAACTAGAAACTCTGCAACTAGAAACTCCACAGCTAGAAACTCCAAAACCTGAGACTTCGCAACAAGAAACTCGGCAACTAGAATCTCCACAACTAGAAACTCTGCAACTAGAAACTCCGCAACTACAAACTCCGCAACTAGAAACTCCACAGCTAGAAACTCCACAACTTCAGACTTCGCAAATAGAAACTCGTCAACTAGAAACTCAAAAACTAGAAACTCCACAGCTAGAAACTCCACAACTAGAAACTCCACAACTTGAGAGTTCGCAACTAGAAACTCCACAACTAGAAACTCCACAACTAGAGACTCCACAACTAGAAACTCCACCACTAGAAACTCCACAACTACGAACCTCACAACTAGAAACACCACATCTAGAAACACCGCAACAACAAACTCTGCAACTAGAAACTCCACAACTAGAATTTCCACAGCTAGAGACTCAAACACTGGAGACTTCTCAACTAAAAGCTCCACAACTAGACACTCCACAACTAGAAACTCCGCAACTAGAAACTCCACAACTAGAAACTCCGCAACTAGAAACTCCCCAACTAGAAACAGAACAACTAGAAACTCCACACCTATAAATTCCTCCACTTGAAAATCCACAACTAAAACTCCACTACTAGAAACTCCACAACTAGAAACTCCGCAACTAGAAACTCCCCAACTAGAAACTCCACACCTAGAAACTCTGCAACTAGAAACTCCGCAACTAGAAACTCTGCAATTAGAAACTCCGCAACTAGAAACTCTGCAGCTAGAAACTCCGCAACTAGAAACTCCACAACTTGAAACTCTGCAACTCGAAACTCTGCAACTATAAAATCTACAACTATAAACTCAAGTAGAAACTCCCCAACTGGAAACTCCGCAACTTGAACCTCCACAAACAGACAATCCACAACTAGGAACTTCACAACTAGAAACTCCCCAACAAGAAACTCCACAACTAGAAACTCCACAACTAGAAACTCCACAAATAGAGACTGCACAACTAGAAACTTTGCATTTAGAAACTCCTCAGATAGAAACTACACAACTAGAAACTCCATGACTAGAGATTCCATAAGTAGAAACTCCACAGCTAAAATTTCCACAACTTGAAACCCCACAACTAGGAACTCTGCAAATAGAATATCTACAACCAGAAACTCGAAAACAAAAAACTCCAACCAGAAACTCCACAACTAGAAACTGCACAACTAGAAACTCCACAAATAGACACTCCACAACTAGAAACTCCAAAAGTAGAGACTCCACAACTAGGAACTCCAAAATTGAGACTCCACAACTAGAAACTACACAGATTGAAATTCCACAACTGGAAACTCAACAACTGGAAACTTCGCAAATAGAAACTCTGCAACTAGAAACTTTACAGCTAGAAACTCCACAACTTGAGACTTCGCAAATAGAAACTCGTCAACTGGAAACTCAACCACTAGAAACTCCACAGCTAGAAACTCCACAACTTGAGACTTCGCAAGAAGAAACTCGGCAACTAGAATCTCCGCAACTAGAAACTCTGCAACTAGAAACTCCGCAACTACAAACTCCGCAACTAGAAACTCCACAGCTAGAAACTCCACAACTTGAGACTTCGCAAATAGAAACTCGTCAACTAGAAACTTAACAACTAGAAACTCCACAGCTAGAAACTCCACAACTAGAAAATCCACAACTTGAGAGTTCGCAACTAGAAACTCCACAACAAGAGACTCCACAACTAGAAACTCCACCACTAGAAACTCCACAACTACGAACCTCACAACTAGAAACTCCACAACTTGAAACTCTGCAACTCGAAACTCCACATCTAGAAACACCACATCTAGAAACTCCGCAACAACAAACTCTGCAACCAGAAACTCCAAAACTAGAATTTCCACAGCTAGAGACTCAACAACTAGAGACTCCTCAACTAAAAGCTCCACAACTAGAAACTTCACAACTAGAAACTCCACAACTAGAGACTCCACAACTAGGAACTCCACAAATTGAGACTCCACAACTAGAAACTACACAGATTGAAACTCCACAACTTGAAACTTCACAACCAGAAACTCCACAACTAGAAACTCCGCAACTAAAAACTCCAACACTAGAAAATCCACAACAAGAAACTCCACAACTAGAAACTCCGCAACTAGAAACCCGACCACTAGAAAATCCACAATTAGAAACTCCACACCTATAAATTCCACAACTTGAAACTCCACAGCTAGAAACTCCACAACTAGAAATTTCATAACTGGAAACTCCACAGCTAGAAAGTCCACAACTAGAAACTCTGCAACTAGAAACTCCGCAACTAGAAACTCCACAGCTAGAAAATCAACCACTAGAAACTCCACAACTAGCAACTCCACAACTACAGACTCCGCAACTAGAAAACTCCGCAACTAGAAAACTCCCAACTAGACACTCCGCAACTAGGAACTCTACAACTTCAAAATCCACAACTAGAAACTCCACAATTTGAAACTCCACAACTAGATACTCCACTACTACAAACTTCACATTTAGAAACTCCCCAACTAGAAACTCCACAACTTGAAACTCCGCAACTAGAAACTCCGCTACTAGAAACTCCACAACTAGAAAACTCCGCAACGTGAAACTCTGCAACTAGAAACTCCGCAATTAGAAACTCAACAGCTAGAAACTTCGCTACTTGAAACACCAAAACTAGATACTCCACAACTACGAATTCCACAACTATAAACTCCACAACTAGAAACTCCACAACTTGAAACCCAACAAATAGATACTCCACAACTACAGACTCCACAACTTGAAACACCACAACTAGATACTCCACAATTACAAATTCCGCAACTAGAAACTCCACAACTAGAAACTCCTCAACTAGAAACTCTTCACTAGAAACTTCACAACTAGAATCTCTGCAACTAGAAACTCCGCAACTAGAAACTCTGCAACTAGAAACTCCGCAACTAGAAACTCCACAGCTAGAAAGCCCACAAATATAAACTTCACAACTAGCAACTCAACAACTAGAGACTGTACAACTAGAGACTCCGCCACTAGAAACTCCACAGCTAGTAACTCTGCAACTACAAACTCTGCAACTAGAAACTCCGCAACTAGAAACTCCACAGCTAGAAACTCCACAACTTCAAACACCACAACTAGATACTCCACAACTACAAATTCCACAACTAGAAACTCCACAACTAGAAACACCACATCTAGAAACTCCGCAACAACAAACACTGCAACTAGAAACTCCACAACTAGAATTTCCACAGCTAGAGACTAAACAACTAAAGACTGCTCAACTAAAAGCTCCACAACTAGACACTCCACAACTAGAAACTCCGCAACTAGAAACCCGACAACTAGAAACTCAACAACTAGAAACTTCCAAACTAGAAACTCTACAACTAGAAACTCTGCAGCTAGAAACTCCGCAACTAGAAACTCTGCAAATAGAAACTCCGCAACTAGAAACTCCACAGCTAGAAACCCCTCAACTATAAACTTCACAACTAAAAAACTCCGCAACTAGAAACTCCACAGCTAGAAACCCCTCAACTATAAACTTCACAACTAGAAACTCAACAACTAGAGACTGCACAACTAGAGACTCCGCAACTAGAAACTCCGCAGCTAGAAACTCCATAACTAGAAACTCCGCAACTGGAAACTCCACAGCCAGAAACTCTACAACTAGAAGAACCACATCTAGAAACTCCGCAACAACAAACTCTGCAACTAGAAACTCCACAACTAGAATTTCCACAGCTAGAGACTCAACAACTAGAGACTCCTCAACTAAAAGCTCCACAACTAGACACTCCACAACTAGAAACTCCGCAACTAGAAACCCGACAACTAGAAACTCAACAACTACAACCTTCAAACCTATAAATTCCTCAACTTGAAACTCCACAACTAAAACTCCACAACTAAAAACTCCACAACTAGAAACTCCACAACTGGAAACTCCGCAACTAGAAACTTCCAAACTAGAAACTCTACAACTAGAAACTCTGCAGCTAGAAACTCCGCAACTAGAAACTCTGCAAATAGAAACTCCGCAACTAGAAACTCCACAGCTAGAAACCCCTCAACTATAAACTTCACAACTAGAAACTCAACAACTAGAGACTGCACAACTAGAGACTCCGCAACTAGAAACTCCGCAGCTAGAAACTCCGCAACTAGAAACTCCACAACTCGAAACTCTGCAACTCGAAACTCTGCAACTAGAAAATCCACAACTATAAACTCAAGTAGAAACTTCCCAACTGGAAACTCCGCAACTAAAAACTCCGCAACTAGAAAATCCACAACTAGAATCTTTACAACTAGAAACTCCCCAACAAAAAACTCCACAACTAGAAACTTCACAACTAGAAACTCCACAACTAGAGACTGCACAACTAGAGACTTTGCATTTAGAAACTCCTCAGATAGAAACTACACAACTAGAAACTCCACGACTAGAGATTCCATAAGTAGAAACTCCACAGCTAAAATTTGCACAACTACAAACCCCACAACTAGAAACTCCACAACTAGAAACTCTGCAAATAGAAAATCTACAACAAGGAACTCGAAAACTAAAAACTCCAACGAGATACTCTACAACTAGAAACTTCACAACTAGAAACTCCACAACTAGAGACTCCAGAACTAGGAACTCCAAAATTGAGACTCCACAACTAGAAACTACACAGATTGAAATTCCACAACTAGAAACTCCACAACTGGAAACTCCGCAACTAGAAACTCTGCAACTAGAAACTTTACAGCTAGAAACTCCACAACTTGAGACTTCGCAATTAGAAACTCGTCAACTGGAAAATCAACCACTAGAAACTCCACAGCTAGAAACTCCACAACTAGAAACTCCACAACTTGAAACCCAACAATTAGATACTCCACAACTACAGACTCCACAACTTGAAACACCACAACTAGATACTCCACAATCACAAATTCCGCAACTAGAAACTCCACAACTAGAAACTCCTCAACTAGAAACTCCCCACTAGAAACTTCACAACTAGAATCTCTGCAACTAGAAACTCCGCAACTAGAAACACTGCAACTAGAAACTCCGCAACTAGAAACTCCACAGCTAGAAACCCCACAACTATATACTTCACAACTAGCAACTCAACAACTAGAGACTGCACAACTAGAGACTCCCCCACTAGAAACTCCACAGCTGGTAACTCCGCAACTAGAAACTCCACAACTTGAAACTCTGCCACTAAAAGCTCCACAACTAGAAAACTCCGCAACTACAAACACCACAACTAGATACTCCACAACTGCAAATTCCACAACTAGAAACTCCACAACTAGAAACACCACATCTAGAAACTCCGCAACAACAAACTCTGCAACCAGAAACTCCACAACTAGAAACTCCGCAACTAGAAACTCCGCAACTAGAAACTCCACAGCTAGAAACTCCACAACTTGAGACTTCGCAACTAGAAACTCGGACACTTGATTCTCCACAACTAGAAACTCTGCAACTAGAAAGTCCCAAGCTACAAACTCCGCAACTAGAAGCTCCACAGCTAGAAACTCCACAACTTGAGACTTCGCAAATAGAAACTCGTCAACTAGAAACTCAACAACTAGAAACTCCCAACTAGACACTCCGCAACTAGGAACTCTACAACTTCAAAATCCACAGCTAGAAACTCCACAATTGGAGACTTCGCGACTAGAAACTCAGCAACTAGAAACTCAACAACTAGAAACTCCACCACTAGAAACTCTACAACTAGGAACTCTACAACTTCAAAATCCACAACTAAAAACTCCTCAACCCTAAACTCCACAACTAGATACTCCACAACTACAAACTCCACCACTAGAAACTCGACAACCTGAAACTCCACAACCAGAAATTCCGCAACTAAAAACTCCACAACTAGAAACTCCACAAGTAGAAACTCCACAACTAGAAACTCTGCATTTATAAACTCCACAACTAGACACTCAACAACTAGAAACTCGACACCTATAAATTCCACAACTTGAAACTCCACAACTAAAACTCCACAACTAAAAACTCCACAACTAGAAACTCCACAACTAGAAACTCTGCAACTAGAAACTCCGCAACTAGAAACTCTGCAACTAGAAACTCCACAACTAGAAACTCCACAGCTAGAAACCCCACAACTATAAACTTCACAACTAGAAACTCAACAACTAGAAACTCCCCAACTAGAAACTCCACAGCTAGAATCTCTGCAACTAGAAACTCCGCAACTAGAAACTCTGCAACTAGAAACTCCGCAACTAGAAACTCCACAGCTACAAACCCCACAACTAGAAACTTCACAACTAGCAACTCAACAACTAGAGACTGCACAACTAGAGACTCCGCAACTAGAAACTCACCAGCTAGTAACTCCGCAACTAGAAACTCCACAACTTGAAACTCTGCCACTAGAATCTCCACAACTAGAAAACTCCGCAACTGGAAACTCCACAACTAGAAACTCCGCAACTGGAAACTCCACAGCCAGAAACTATACAGCTAGAAAAACCACATCTAGAAACTCCGCAACAACAAAATCTGCAACTAGAAACTCCACAACTAGAATTTCCACAGCTAGAGACTCAACAACTAGAGACCCTTCAACTCAAAGCTCCACAACTAGACACTCCACAACTAGAAATTCTGCAACTAGAAACCAGACAACTAGAAGCTCAACAACTACAAACTCCACACCTATAAATTCCTCAACTGGAAACGCCACAACTAAAACTCCACAACTAGAAACTCAACAACTAGAAACTACACAACTAGCAACTCTGCAGCTAAAAACTCCGCAACTAGAAACTCTGCAAATAGAAACTCCGCAACTAGAAACTCAACAGCTAGAAACCGCTCAACTATAAACTTCACAACTAGAAACTCAACAACTAGAGACTGCACAACTAGAGACTCCGCAACTAGAAACTCCGCAGCTAGAATCTCCGCAACTAGAAACTCCGCTACCAGAAACTCCACAACTTGGAACTCCGCAACTAGAAACTCTGCAACTAGAAAATCCACAACTATAAACCCAAGTAGAAACTCCCCAACTGGAAACTCCGCAACTAGAAACTCCCCAACAAGAAACTCCACAACTAGAAACTCCACAACTAGAAACTCCACAACTAGAGATTTCATAAGTAGAAACTCCACAGGTAGAATTTCCACAACTAGAAACCCCACAACTAGAAACTCCACAACTAGGAAATCTGCAAATAGAAAATCTACAACTAGAAACTCGAAAACTAAAAACTCCAACTAGAAACTCTACAACTAGAAACTTCACAACTAGAAACTCCACAAATAGACACTCCACAACAAGAAACTCCACAACTGAAAACTCCGCAACAAGAAACTCTGCAACTAGAAACTCTATAGCTAGAAACTCCACAACTTGAGACTTCGCAAATAGAAACTCGTCAACTGGAAACTCAACCACTAGAAACTCCACAGCTAGAAACTCCACAACTAGAAACTCCACAACTTGAAACCCGAAAAATAGATACTCCACAACTACAGAGTCCACAACTTGAAACACCACAACTACATACTCCACAACTACAAATTCAGCATCTAGAAACTCCACAACTAGAATCTCTGCAACTAGAAACTCCGCAAGTAGAAACTCCACATCTAGAAACCCCACAACTATAAACTTCACAACTAGCAACTCAACGACTAGAGACTGCACAACTAGAGACTCCGCCACTAGAAACTCCACAGCTAGTAACTCCGCAACTAGAAACTCCACAACTTGAAACTCCGCCACTAGAAGCTCCACAACTAGAAAACTCCGCAACTAGAAACTCTGCAACTAGAAACTCCGCAACTAGAAACTCCACAGCTAGAGACTCCACAACTTGAAACACCACAACTAGATTCTCCACAACTACAAATTCCACAGCTAGATTCTCCACAACTAGAAACACCACATCTGGAAACTCCGCAACAACAAACTCTGCAACCACAAACTCCACAACTAGAATTTCCACAGCTAGAGACTCAACAACTAGAGACTCCTCAACTAAAAGCTCCACAAATCGAAACTCCACAACTAAAACTCCGCAACTTGAAACCCGACAACTAGAAACTCAACAACTAGAAACTCCGCAACTAGAAACTCCACAACTTGAAACTCTGCAACTCGAAACTCTGCAACTAGAAAATCCACAACTATAAACTCAAGTAGAAACTCCCCAACTGGAAACTCCGCAACTAGAAACTCCGCAACCAGAAAATCCACAACTAGGAACTTCACAACTAGAAACTCCCCAACAAGAAACTCCACAACTAGAAACTCCACAACTAGAAACTCCACAAATAGAGACTGCACAACTAGAAACTTTGCATTTAGAAACTCCTCAGATAGAAACTACACAACTAGAAACTCCATGACTAGAGATTCCATAAGTAGAAACTCCACAGCTAGAATTTCCACAACTAGAAACCCCACAACTAGGAACTCTGCAAATAGAAAATCTACAACTAGAAACTCGAAAACAAAAAACTCAACTATAAACTCCACAACTAGAAACTGCACAACTAGAAACTCCACAAATAGACACTCCACAACTAGAAACTCCAAAACTAGAGACTCCACAACTAGGAACTCCAAAATTGAGACTCCACAACTAGGAACTACACAGATTGAAATTCCACAACTGGAAACTCAACAACTGGAAACTTCGCAACTAGAAACTCTGCAACTAGAAACTTTACAGCTAGAAACTCCACAACTTGAGACTTCGCAAATTGAAACTCGTCAACTGGAAACTCAACCACTAGAAACCCCACAGCTAGAAACTCCACAACTTGAGACTTCGCAACAAGAAACTCGGCAACTAGAATCTCCGCAACTAGAAACTCTGCAACTAGAAACTCCGCAACTACAAACTCCGCAACTAGAAACTCCACAGCAAGAAACTCCACAACTTGAGACTTCGCAAATAGAAACTCGTCAACTAGAAACTCAACAACCTGAAACTCCACAGCTAGAAACTCCACAACTAAAAAATCCACAACTAGAAACTCCACAACTAGACACTCCACAACTGGAAACTCCACAACTAGAAACTCCACAACTAGAAACACCACATCTAGAAACTCCGCAACAACAAACTCTGCAACCAGAAACTCCACAACTAAAATTTCCACAGCTAGAGACTCAACAACTAGAGACTCCTCAACTAAAAGCTCCACAACTAGAAACTTCACAACTAGAAACTCCACAACTAGAGACTCCACAACTAGGAACTCCACAAATTGAGACTCCACAACTAGAAACTACACAGATTGAAACTCCACAACTAGAAACTCCACAACTAGAAAACTCCGCAACTAGAAACTCTGCAACTACATACTCCGCAACTAGAAACTCCACAGCTAGAAACGCCGCAACAAGATAATCCACAACTACAAATTCCACAACTAGAAACTCCACAACTGGAAACTCCGCAACTAGAAACTCCGCAGCTAGAAACTTTACAGCTAGAAACTCCACAACTTGAGACTTCGCGAATAGAAACTCGTCAACTGGAAACTCAACCACTAGAAACTCCACAGCTAGAAACTCCACAACTAGACACTCAACAACTAGAAACTCCACACCTATAAATTCCACAACTTGAAACTCCACAACTAAAACTCCACAACTAGAAACTCCACAACTAGAAAGTCTGCCACTCGAAACTCTTCAACTAGAAACTCCACAACTAGAAACTCTGCAACTAGAAACTCCGCAACTAGAAACTCTGCAACTAGTCACTCAACAACTAAAGACTGCACAACTAGAGACTCCGCAACTAGAAACTCCACAGCTAGTAACACCGCAACTAGAAACTCCACAACTTGAAACTCCGCCACTAGAATCTCCACAACTAGAAAACTTCGCAACTAGAAACTCTGCCACTAGAAACTCCACAGCTAGAAACTCCAAAACTTCAGACTTCGCAACAAGAAACTCGGCAACTAGAATCTTCACAACAAGAAACTCTGCAACTAGAAACTCCGCAACTACAAACTCCGCAACTAGAAACTCCACAGCTAGAAACTCCACAACTTCAGACTTCGCAAATAGAAACTCGTCAGCTAGAAACTCCACAACTTGAAACACCACAACTAGATACTCCACAACTACAAATTCCACAACTAGAAACTCTGCAACTAGAAACTCCACAGCTAGAAACTCCAAAACTCCAGACTTCGCAACAAGAAACTCGGCAACTAGAATCTTCACAACTAGAAACTCTGCAACTAGAAACTCCACAACTTCAGACTTCGCAAATAGAAACTCGTCAACTAGAAACTCAGAAACTAGAAACTCCACAGCTAGAAACTCCACAGCTAGAAACTCCACAACTAGAAACTCCACACCTTGAGAGTTCGCATCTAGAAACTCCACAACTAGAAACTCCACAACTAGAGACTCCACAACTAGAAACTCCACCACTAGAAACTCCACAACTACGAACCTCACAACTAGAAACACCACATCAAGAAACTCCGCAACAACAAACACTGCAACTAGAAACTCCACAACTAGAATTTCCACAGCTAGAGACTCAACAACTAAAGACTGCTCAACTAAAAGCTCCACAACTAGACACTCCACAACTAGAAACTCCGCAACTAGAAACCCGACAACTAGAAACTCAACAACTAGAAACTCCACAACTATAAATTCCTCAACTTGAAACTCCACAACTAAAACTCCACTACTAGAAACTCCACAACTAGAAACTCCGCAACTAGAAACTCCCCAACTAGAAACTCCACACCTAGAAACTCTGCAACTAGAAACTCCGCAACTAGAAACTCTGCAATTAGAAACTCCGCAACTAGAAACTCTGCAGCTAGAAACTCCGCAACTAGAAACTCCACAACTTGAAACTCTGCAACTCGAAACTCTGCAACTAGAAAATCTACAACTATAAACTCAAGTAGAAACTCCCCAACTGGAAACTCCGCAACTTGAACCTCCACAAACAGACAATCCACAACTAGGAACTTCACAACTAAAAACTCCCCAACAAGAAACTCCACAACTAGAAACTCCACAACTAGAAACTCCACAAATAGAGACTGCACAACTAGAAACTTTGCATTTAGAAACTCCTCAGATAGAAACTACACAACTAGAAACTCCATGACTAGAGATTCCATAAGTAGAAACTCCACAGCTAAAATTTCCACAACTTGAAACCCCACAACTAGGAACTCTGCAAATAGAATATCTACAACCAGAAACTCGAAAACAAAAAACTCCAACCAGAAACTCCACAACTAGAAACTGCACAACTAGAAACTCCACAAATAGACACTCCACAACTAGAAACTCCAAAAGTAGAGACTCCACAACTAGGAACTCCAAAATTGAGACTCCACAACTAGAAACTACACAGATTGAAATTCCACAACTGGAAACTCAACAACTGGAAACTTCGCAAATAGAAACTCTGCAACTAGAAACTTTACAGCTAGAAACTCCACAACTTTATACTTCGCAAATAGAAACTCGTCAACTGGAAACTCAACCACTAGAAACTCCACAGCTAGAAACTCCACAACTTGAGACTTCGCAAGAAGAAACTCGGCAACTAGAATCTCCGCAACTAGAAACTCTGCAACTAGAAACTCCGCAACTACAAACTCCGCAACTAGAAACTCCACAGCTAGAAACTCCACAACTTGAGACTTCGCAAATAGAAACTCGTCAACTAGAAACTTAACAACTAGAAACTCCACAGCTAGAAACTCCACAACTAGAAAATCCACAACTTGAGAGTTCGCAACTAGAAACTCCACAACAAGAGACTCCACAACTAGAAACTCCACCACTAGAAACTCCACAACTACGAACCTCACAACTAGAAACTCCACAACTTGAAACTCTGCAACTCGAAACTCCACATCTAGAAACACCACATCTAGAAACTCCGCAACAACAAACTCTGCAACCAGAAACTCCAAAACTAGAATTTCCACAGCTAGAGACTCAACAACTAGAGACTCCTCAACTAAAAGCTCCACAACTAGAAACTTCACAACTAGAAACTCCACAACTAGAGACTCCACAACTAGGAACTCCACAAATTGAGACTCCACAACTAGAAACTACACAGATTGAAACTCCACAACTTGAAACTTCACAACCAGAAACTCCACAACTAGAAACTCCGCAACTAAAAACTCCAACACTAGAAAATCCACAACAAGAAACTCCACAACTAGAAACTCCGCAACTAGAAACCCGACCACTAGAAAATCCACAATTAGAAACTCCACACCTATAAATTCCACAACTTGAAACTCCACAGCTAGAAACTCCACAACTAGAAATTTCATAACTGGAAACTCCACAGCTAGAAAGTCCACAACTAGAAACTCTGCAACTAGAAACTCCGCAACTAGAAACTCCACAGCTAGAAAATCAACCACTAGAAACTCCACAACTAGCAACTCCACAACTACAGACTCCGCAACTAGAAAACTCCGCAACTAGAAAACTCCCAACTAGACACTCCGCAACTAGGAACTCTACAACTTCAAAATCCACAACTAGAAACTCCACAATTTGAAACTCCACAACTAGATACTCCACAACTACAAACTTCACATTTAGAAACTCCCCAACTAGAAACTCCACAACTTGAAACTCCGCAACTAGAAACTCCGCTACTAGAAACTCCACAACTAGAAAACTCCGCAACGTGAAACTCTGCAACTAGAAACTCCGCAATTAGAAACTCCACAGCTAGAAACTTCGCTACTTGAAACACCAAAACTAGATACTCCACAACTACGAATTCCACAACTATAAACTCCACAACTAGAAACTCCACAACTTGAAACCCAACAAATAGATACTCCACAACTACAGACTCCACAACTTGAAACACCACAACTAGATACTCCACAATTACAAATTCCGCAACTAGAAACTCCACAACTAGAAACTCCTCAACTAGAAACTCTTCACTAGAAACTTCACAACTAGAATCTCTGCAACTAGAAACTCCGCAACTAGAAACTCTGCAACTAGAAACTCCGCAACTAGAAACTCCACAGCTAGAAAGCCCACAAATATAAACTTCACAACTAGCAACTCAACAACTAGAGACTGTACAACTAGAGACTCCGCCACTAGAAACTCCACAGCTAGTAACTCAGCAACTACAAACTCTGCAACTAGAAACTCCGCAACTAGAAACTCCACAGCTAGAAACTCCACAACTTCAAACACCACAACTAGATACTCCACAACTACAAATTCCACAACTAGAAACTCCACAACTAGAAACACCACATCTAGAAACTCCGCAACAACAAACACTGCAACTAGAAACTCCACAACTAGAATTTCCACAGCTAGAGACTCAACAACTAAAGACTGCTCAACTAAAAGCTCCACAACTAGACACTCCACAACTAGAAACTCCGCAACTAGAAACCCGACAACTAGAAACTCAACAACTAGAAACTTCCAAACTAGAAACTCTACAACTAGAAACTCTGCAGCTAGAAACTCCGCAACTAGAAACTCTGCAAATAGAAACTCCGCAACTAGAAACTCCACAGCTAGAAACCCCTCAACTATAAACTTCACAACTAAAAAACTCCGCAACTAGAAACTCCACAGCTAGAAACCCCTCAACTATAAACTTCACAACTAGAAACTCAACAACTAGAGACTGCACAACTAGAGACTCCGCAACTAGAAACTCCGCAGCTAGAAACTCCATAACTAGAAACTCCGCAACTGGAAACTCCACAGCCAGAAACTCTACAACTAGAAGAACCACATCTAGAAACTCCGCAACAACAAACTCTGCAACTAGAAACTCCACAACTAGAATTTCCACAGCTAGAGACTCAACAACTAGAGACTCCTCAACTAAAAGCTCCACAACTAGACACTCCACAACTAGAAACTCCGCAACTAGAAACCCGACAACTAGAAACTCAACAACTACAACCTTCAAACCTATAAATTCCTCAACTTGAAACTCCACAACTAAAACTCCACAACTAAAAACTCCACAACTAGAAACTCCACAACTGGAAACTCCGCAACTAGAAACTTCCAAACTAGAAACTCTACAACTAGAAACTCTGCAGCTAGAAACTCCGCAACTAGAAACTCTGCAAATAGAAACTCCGCAACTAGAAACTCCACAGGTAGAAACCCCTCAACTATAAACTTCACAACTAGAAACTCAACAACTAGAGACTGCACAACTAGAGACTCCGCAACTAGAAACTCCGCAGCTAGAAACTCCGCAACTAGAAACTCCACAACTCGAAACTCTGCAACTCGAAACTCTGCAACTAGAAAATCCACAACTATAAACTCAAGTAGAAACTTCCCAACTGGAAACTCCGCAACTAAAAACTCCGCAACTAAAAACTCCACAACTAGAAACTCCACAAGTAAAAACTCCACAACTAGAAACTCCGCAACTAGAAACTCTGCAACTAGATACTCCGCAACTAGAAACTCCACAGCTACAAACTCCACAACTTGAAACATCACAACTAGATACTCCACAACTACAAATTCCACAACTAGAAACTCCACAAATGGAAACTCCGCGACTAGAAACTCCGCAGCTAGAAACTTTACAGCTAGAAACTCCACAACTTGAGACTTCGCGAATAGAAACTCGTCAACTGGAAACTCAACCACTAGAAACTCCACAGCTAGAAACTCCACAACTAGACACTCAACAACTAGAATCTCCACACGTATAAAATCCAAAACTTGAAACTCCACAACTGAAACTCCACAACTAGAAACTCCACAACAACAAACTCTGCAACTCGAACTCTCCAACTAGAAACTCCACAACTAGAAACTCTGCAACTAGAAACTCCGCAACTAGAAACTCTGCAACTAGCAAATAACAACTATAGACTGCACAACTAGAGACTCCGCAACTAGAAACTCCACAGCTAGTAACTCCGCAACTAGAAACTCCACAACTTGAAAGTCCGCCACTAGAATCTCCACAACTAGAAAACTCCGCCACTAGAAACACTGCCACTAAAAACTCCACAACTTGAAACTCCACAGCTAGAAACTCCACAACTTGAAACACCACAACTAGATACTCCACAACTACAAATTCCACAACTAGAAACTCCACAACTAGAAACTCCACAACTAGAAACTCTGCAACTAGAAACTCCACAGCTAGAAACTCCAAAACCTGAGACTTCGCAACAAGAAACTCGGCAACTAGAATCTCCACAACTAGAAACTCTGCAACTAGAAACTCCGCAACTACAAACTCCGCAACTAGAAACTCCACAGCTAGAAACTCCACAACTTCAGACTTCGCAAATAGAAACTCGTCAACTAGAAACTCAAAAACTAGAAACTCCACAGCTAGAAACTCCACAACTAGAAACTCCACAACTTGAGAGTTCGCAACTAGAAACTCCACAACTAGAAACTCCACAACTAGAGACTCCACAACTAGAAACTCCACCACTAGAAACTCCACAACTACGAACCTCACAACTAGAAACACCACATCTAGAAACACCGCAACAACAAACTCTGCAACTAGAAACTCCACAACTAGAATTTCCACAGCTAGAGACTCAAACACTGGAGACTTCTCAACTAAAAGCTCCACAACTAGACACTCCACAACTAGAAACTCCGCAACTAGAAACTCCACAACTAGAAACTCCGCAACTAGAAACTCCCCAACTAGAAACAGAACAACTAGAAACTCCACACCTATAAATTCCTCCACTTGAAAATCCACAACTAAAACTCCACTACTAGAAACTCCACAACTAGAAACTCCGCAACTAGAAACTCCCCAACTAGAAACTCCACACCTAGAAACTCTGCAACTAGAAACTCCGCAACTAGAAACTCTGCAATTAGAAACTCCGCAACTAGAAACTCTGCAGCTAGAAACTCCGCAACTAGAAACTCCACAACTTGAAACTCTGCAACTCGAAACTCTGCAACTATAAAATCTACAACTATAAACTCAAGTAGAAACTCCCCAACTGGAAACTCCGCAACTTGAACCTCCACAAACAGACAATCCACAACTAGGAACTTCACAACTAGAAACTCCCCAACAAGAAACTCCACAACTAGAAACTCCACAACTAGAAACTCCACAAATAGAGACTGCACAACTAGAAACTTTGCATTTAGAAACTCCTCAGATAGAAACTACACAACTAGAAACTCCATGACTAGAGATTCCATAAGTAGAAACTCCACAGCTAAAATTTCCACAACTTGAAACCCCACAACTAGGAACTCTGCAAATAGAATATCTACAACCAGAAACTCGAAAACAAAAAACTCCAACCAGAAACTCCACAACTAGAAACTGCACAACTAGAAACTCCACAAATAGACACTCCACAACTAGAAACTCCAAAAGTAGAGACTCCACAACTAGGAACTCCAAAATTGAGACTCCACAACTAGAAACTACACAGATTGAAATTCCACAACTGGAAACTCAACAACTGGAAACTTCGCAAATAGAAACTCTGCAACTAGAAACTTTACAGCTAGAAACTCCACAACTTGAGACTTCGCAAATAGAAACTCGTCAACTGGAAACTCAACCACTAGAAACTCCACAGCTAGAAACTCCACAACTTGAGACTTCGCAAGAAGAAACTCGGCAACTAGAATCTCCGCAACTAGAAACTCTGCAACTAGAAACTCCGCAACTACAAACTCCGCAACTAGAAACTCCACAGCTAGAAACTCCACAACTTGAGACTTCGCAAATAGAAACTCGTCAACTAGAAACTTAACAACTAGAAACTCCACAGCTAGAAACTCCACAACTAGAAAATCCACAACTTGAGAGTTCGCAACTAGAAACTCCACAACAAGAGACTCCACAACTAGAAACTCCACCACTAGAAACTCCACAACTACGAACCTCACAACTAGAAACTCCACAACTTGAAACTCTGCAACTCGAAACTCCACATCTAGAAACACCACATCTAGAAACTCCGCAACAACAAACTCTGCAACCAGAAACTCCAAAACTAGAATTTCCACAGCTAGAGACTCAACAACTAGAGACTCCTCAACTAAAAGCTCCACAACTAGAAACTTCACAACTAGAAACTCCACAACTAGAGACTCCACAACTAGGAACTCCACAAATTGAGACTCCACAACTAGAAACTACACAGATTGAAACTCCACAACTTGAAACTTCACAACCAGAAACTCCACAACTAGAAACTCCGCAACTAAAAACTCCAACACTAGAAAATCCACAACAAGAAACTCCACAACTAGAAACTCCGCAACTAGAAACCCGACCACTAGAAAATCCACAATTAGAAACTCCACACCTATAAATTCCACAACTTGAAACTCCACAGCTAGAAACTCCACAACTAGAAATTTCATAACTGGAAACTCCACAGCTAGAAAGTCCACAACTAGAAACTCTGCAACTAGAAACTCCGCAACTAGAAACTCCACAGCTAGAAAATCAACCACTAGAAACTCCACAACTAGCAACTCCACAACTACAGACTCCGCAACTAGAAAACTCCGCAACTAGAAAACTCCCAACTAGACACTCCGCAACTAGGAACTCTACAACTTCAAAATCCACAACTAGAAACTCCACAATTTGAAACTCCACAACTAGATACTCCACTACTACAAACTTCACATTTAGAAACTCCCCAACTAGAAACTCCACAACTTGAAACTCCGCAACTAGAAACTCCGCTACTAGAAACTCCACAACTAGAAAACTCCGCAACGTGAAACTCTGCAACTAGAAACTCCGCAATTAGAAACTCAACAGCTAGAAACTTCGCTACTTGAAACACCAAAACTAGATACTCCACAACTACGAATTCCACAACTATAAACTCCACAACTAGAAACTCCACAACTTGAAACCCAACAAATAGATACTCCACAACTACAGACTCCACAACTTGAAACACCACAACTAGATACTCCACAATTACAAATTCCGCAACTAGAAACTCCACAACTAGAAACTCCTCAACTAGAAACTCTTCACTAGAAACTTCACAACTAGAATCTCTGCAACTAGAAACTCCGCAACTAGAAACTCTGCAACTAGAAACTCCGCAACTAGAAACTCCACAGCTAGAAAGCCCACAAATATAAACTTCACAACTAGCAACTCAACAACTAGAGACTGTACAACTAGAGACTCCGCCACTAGAAACTCCACAGCTAGTAACTCTGCAACTACAAACTCTGCAACTAGAAACTCCGCAACTAGAAACTCCACAGCTAGAAACTCCACAACTTCAAACACCACAACTAGATACTCCACAACTACAAATTCCACAACTAGAAACTCCACAACTAGAAACACCACATCTAGAAACTCCGCAACAACAAACACTGCAACTAGAAACTCCACAACTAGAATTTCCACAGCTAGAGACTCAACAACTAAAGACTGCTCAACTAAAAGCTCCACAACTAGACACTCCACAACTAGAAACTCCGCAACTAGAAACCCGACAACTAGAAACTCAACAACTAGAAACTTCCAAACTAGAAACTCTACAACTAGAAACTCTGCAGCTAGAAACTCCGCAACTAGAAACTCTGCAAATAGAAACTCCGCAACTAGAAACTCCACAGCTAGAAACCCCTCAACTATAAACTTCACAACTAAAAAACTCCGCAACTAGAAACTCCACAGCTAGAAACCCCTCAACTATAAACTTCACAACTAGAAACTCAACAACTAGAGACTGCACAACTAGAGACTCCGCAACTAGAAACTCCGCAGCTAGAAACTCCATAACTAGAAACTCCGCAACTGGAAACTCCACAGCCAGAAACTCTACAACTAGAAGAACCACATCTAGAAACTCCGCAACAACAAACTCTGCAACTAGAAACTCCACAACTAGAATTTCCACAGCTAGAGACTCAACAACTAGAGACTCCTCAACTAAAAGCTCCACAACTAGACACTCCACAACTAGAAACTCCGCAACTAGAAACCCGACAACTAGAAACTCAACAACTACAACCTTCAAACCTATAAATTCCTCAACTTGAAACTCCACAACTAAAACTCCACAACTAAAAACTCCACAACTAGAAACTCCACAACTGGAAACTCCGCAACTAGAAACTTCCAAACTAGAAACTCTACAACTAGAAACTCTGCAGCTAGAAACTCCGCAACTAGAAACTCTGCAAATAGAAACTCCGCAACTAGAAACTCCACAGCTAGAAACCCCTCAACTATAAACTTCACAACTAGAAACTCAACAACTAGAGACTGCACAACTAGAGACTCCGCAACTAGAAACTCCGCAGCTAGAAACTCCGCAACTAGAAACTCCACAACTCGAAACTCTGCAACTCGAAACTCTGCAACTAGAAAATCCACAACTATAAACTCAAGTAGAAACTTCCCAACTGGAAACTCCGCAACTAAAAACTCCGCAACTAGAAAATCCACAACTAGAATCTTTACAACTAGAAACTCCCCAACAAAAAACTCCACAACTAGAAACTTCACAACTAGAAACTCCACAACTAGAGACTGCACAACTAGAGACTTTGCATTTAGAAACTCCTCAGATAGAAACTACACAACTAGAAACTCCACGACTAGAGATTCCATAAGTAGAAACTCCACAGCTAAAATTTGCACAACTACAAACCCCACAACTAGAAACTCCACAACTAGAAACTCTGCAAATAGAAAATCTACAACAAGGAACTCGAAAACTAAAAACTCCAACGAGATACTCTACAACTAGAAACTTCACAACTAGAAACTCCACAACTAGAGACTCCAGAACTAGGAACTCCAAAATTGAGACTCCACAACTAGAAACTACACAGATTGAAATTCCACAACTAGAAACTCCACAACTGGAAACTCCGCAACTAGAAACTCTGCAACTAGAAACTTTACAGCTAGAAACTCCACAACTTGAGACTTCGCAATTAGAAACTCGTCAACTGGAAAATCAACCACTAGAAACTCCACAGCTAGAAACTCCACAACTAGAAACTCCACAACTTGAAACCCAACAATTAGATACTCCACAACTACAGACTCCACAACTTGAAACACCACAACTAGATACTCCACAATCACAAATTCCGCAACTAGAAACTCCACAACTAGAAACTCCTCAACTAGAAACTCCCCACTAGAAACTTCACAACTAGAATCTCTGCAACTAGAAACTCCGCAACTAGAAACACTGCAACTAGAAACTCCGCAACTAGAAACTCCACAGCTAGAAACCCCACAACTATATACTTCACAACTAGCAACTCAACAACTAGAGACTGCACAACTAGAGACTCCCCCACTAGAAACTCCACAGCTGGTAACTCCGCAACTAGAAACTCCACAACTTGAAACTCTGCCACTAAAAGCTCCACAACTAGAAAACTCCGCAACTACAAACACCACAACTAGATACTCCACAACTGCAAATTCCACAACTAGAAACTCCACAACTAGAAACACCACATCTAGAAACTCCGCAACAACAAACTCTGCAACCAGAAACTCCACAACTAGAAACTCCGCAACTAGAAACTCCGCAACTAGAAACTCCACAGCTAGAAACTCCACAACTTGAGACTTCGCAACTAGAAACTCGGACACTTGATTCTCCACAACTAGAAACTCTGCAACTAGAAAGTCCCAAGCTACAAACTCCGCAACTAGAAGCTCCACAGCTAGAAACTCCACAACTTGAGACTTCGCAAATAGAAACTCGTCAACTAGAAACTCAACAACTAGAAACTCCCAACTAGACACTCCGCAACTAGGAACTCTACAACTTCAAAATCCACAGCTAGAAACTCCACAATTGGAGACTTCGCGACTAGAAACTCAGCAACTAGAAACTCAACAACTAGAAACTCCACCACTAGAAACTCTACAACTAGGAACTCTACAACTTCAAAATCCACAACTAAAAACTCCTCAACCCTAAACTCCACAACTAGATACTCCACAACTACAAACTCCACCACTAGAAACTCGACAACCTGAAACTCCACAACCAGAAATTCCGCAACTAAAAACTCCACAACTAGAAACTCCACAAGTAGAAACTCCACAACTAGAAACTCTGCATTTATAAACTCCACAACTAGACACTCAACAACTAGAAACTCGACACCTATAAATTCCACAACTTGAAACTCCACAACTAAAACTCCACAACTAAAAACTCCACAACTAGAAACTCCACAACTAGAAACTCTGCAACTAGAAACTCTGCAACTAGAAACTCCACAACTAGAAACTCCACAGCTAGAAACCCCACAACTATAAACTTCACAACTAGAAACTCAACAACTAGAAACTCCCCAACTAGAAACTCCACAGCTAGAATCTCTGCAACTAGAAACTCCGCAACTAGAAACTCTGCAACTAGAAACTCCGCAACTAGAAACTCCACAGCTACAAACCCCACAACTAGAAACTTCACAACTAGCAACTCAACAACTAGAGACTGCACAACTAGAGACTCCGCAACTAGAAACTCACCAGCTAGTAACTCCGCAACTAGAAACTCCACAACTTGAAACTCTGCCACTAGAATCTCCACAACTAGAAAACTCCGCAACTGGAAACTCCACAACTAGAAACTCCGCAACTGGAAACTCCACAGCCAGAAACTATACAGCTAGAAAAACCACATCTAGAAACTCCGCAACAACAAAATCTGCAACTAGAAACTCCACAACTAGAATTTCCACAGCTAGAGACTCAACAACTAGAGACCCTTCAACTCAAAGCTCCACAACTAGACACTCCACAACTAGAAATTCTGCAACTAGAAACCAGACAACTAGAAGCTCAACAACTACAAACTCCACAACTATAAATTCCTCAACTGGAAACGCCACAACTAAAACTCCACAACTAGAAACTCAACAACTAGAAACTACACAACTAGCAACTCTGCAGCTAAAAACTCCGCAACTAGAAACTCTGCAAATAGAAACTCCGCAACTAGAAACTCAACAGCTAGAAACCGCTCAACTATAAACTTCACAACTAGAAACTCAACAACTAGAGACTGCACAACTAGAGACTCCGCAACTAGAAACTCCGCAGCTAGAATCTCCGCAACTAGAAACTCCGCAACCAGAAACTCCACAACTTGGAACTCCGCAACTAGAAACTCTGCAACTAGAAAATCCACAACTATAAACCCAAGTAGAAACTCCCCAACTGGAAACTCCGCAACTAGAAACTCCCCAACAAGAAACTCCACAACTAGAAACTCCACAACTAGAAACTCCACAACTAGAGATTTCATAAGTAGAAACTCCACAGGTAGAATTTCCACAACTAGAAACCCCACAACTAGAAACTCCACAACTAGGAAATCTGCAAATAGAAAATCTACAACTAGAAACTCGAAAACTAAAAACTCCAACTAGAAACTCTACAACTAGAAACTTCACAACTAGAAACTCCACAAATAGACACTCCACAACAAGAAACTCCACAACTGAAAACTCCGCAACTAGAAACTCTGCAACTAGAAACTCTATAGCTAGAAACTCCACAACTTGAGACTTCGCAAATAGAAACTCGTCAACTGGAAACTCAACCACTAGAAACTTCACAGCTAGAAACTCCACAACTAGAAACTCCACAACTTGAAACCCGACAAATAGATACTCCACAACTACAGAGTCCACAACTTGAAACACCACAACTACATACTCCACAACTACAAATTCAGCATCTAGAAACTCCACAACTAGAAACTCCACAACTAGAATCTCTGCAACTAGAGACTGCACAACTAGAGACTCCGCCACTAGAAACTCCACAGCTAGTAACTCCGCAACTAGAAACTCGACAACTTGAAACTCCGCCACTAGAAGCTCCACAACTAGAAAACTCCTAAACTAGAAACTCTGCAACTAGAAACTCCGCAACTAGAAACTCCACAGCTAGAGACTCCACAACTTGAAACACCACAACTAGATTCTCCACAACTACAAATTCCACAACTAGATTCTCCACAACTAGAAACACCACATCTGGAAACTCCGCAACAACAAACTCTGCAACCACAAACTCCACAACTAGAATTTCCACAGCTAGAGACTCAACAACTAGAGACTCCTCAACTAAAAGCTCCACAAATCGAAACTCCACAACTAGAAACTCCGCAACTTGAAACCCGACAACTAGAAACTCAACAACTAGAAACTCCGCAACTAGAAACTCCACAACTTGAAACTCTGCAACTCGAAACTCTGCAACTAGAAAATCCACAACTATAAACTCAAGTAGAAACTCCCCAACTGGAAACTCCGCAACTAGAAACTCCGCAACCAGAAAATCCACAACTAGGAACTTCACAACTAGAAACTCCCCAACAAGAAACTCCACAACTAGAAACTCCACAACTAGAAACTCCACAAATAGAGACTGCACAACTAGAAACTTTGCATTTAGAAACTCCTCAGATAGAAACTACACAACTAGAAACTCCATGACTAGAGATTCCATAAGTAGAAACTCCACAGCTAGAATTTCCACAACTAGAAACCCCACAACTAGGAACTCTGCAAATAGAAAATCTACAACTAGAAACTCGAAAACAAAAAACTCAACTATAAACTCCACAACTAGAAACTGCACAACTAGAAACTCCACAAATAGACACTCCACAACTAGAAACTCCAAAACTAGAGACTCCACAACTAGGAACTCCAAAATTGAGACTCCACAACTAGGAACTACACAGATTGAAATTCCACAACTGGAAACTCAACAACTGGAAACTTCGCAACTAGAAACTCTGCAACTAGAAACTCCGCAACTAGAAACTCTGCAACTAGTCACTCAACAACTAAAGACTGCACAACTAGAGACTCCGCAACTAGAAACTCCACAGCTAGTAACTCCGCAACTAAAAACTCCACAACTTGAAACTCCGCCACTAGAATCTCCACAACTAGAAAACTTCGCAACTAGAAACTCTGCCACTAGAAACTCCACAGCTAGAAACTCCAAAACTTCAGACTTCGCAACAAGAAACTCGGCAACTAGAATCTTCACAACTAGAAACTCTGCAACTAGAAACTCCGCAACTACAAACTCCGCAACTAGAAACTCCACAGCTAGAAACTCCACAACTTCAGACTTCGCAAATAGAAACTCGTCAGCTAGAAACTCCACAACTTGAAACACCACAACTAGATACTCCACAACTACAAATTCCACAACTAGAAACTCTGAACTAGAAACTCCACAGCTAGAAACTCCAAAACTCCAGACTTCGCAACAAGAAACTCGGCAACTAGAATCTTCACAACTAGAAACTCTGCAACTAGAAACTCCACAACTTCAGACTTCGCAAATAGAAACTCGTCAACTAGAAACTCAGAAACTAGAAACTCCACAGCTAGAAACTCCACAGCTAGAAACTCCACAACTAGAAACTCCACACCTTGAGAGTTCGCATCTAGAAACTCCACAACTAGAAACTCCACAACTAGAGACTCCACAACTAGAAACTCCACCACTAGAAACTCCACAACTAGAAACTCCACAAGTAAAAACTCCACAACTAGAAACTCCGCAACTAGAATTTCCACAGCTAGAGACTCAACAACTAAAGACTGCTCAACTAAAAGCTCCACAACTAGACACTCCACAACTAGAAACTCCGCAACTAGAAACCCGACAACTAGAAACTCAACAACTAGAAACTCCACAACTATAAATTCCTCAACTTGAAACTCCACAACTAAAACTCCACAACTAGAAACTCCACAACTAGAAACTCCGCAACTAGAAACTCCACAACTAGAAACTCTGCAACTAGGAACTCCGCAACTAGAAACTCTGCAAATAGAAACTCCGCAACTAGAAACTCTGCAGCTAGAAACTCCGAAACTAGAAACTCCACAACTTGAAACTCTGCAACTCGAAACTCTGCAACTAGAAAATCCACAACTTAAGACTTCGCAAATAGAAACTCGTCAACTGGAAAATCAACCACTAGAAACTCCACAGCTAGAAACTCCACAACTTGAAACCCAACATATAGATACTTCACAACTACAGACTCCACAACTTGAAACAACACAACTAGATACTCCACAACTACAAATTCCGCAACTAGAAACTCCACAACTAGAAACTCCGCAACTAGAAACTTCCCAACTAGAAACTCCACAACTAGAATCTCTGCAACTAGAAACTCCGCAACTAGAAACTTTGCAACTAGAAACTCCGCAACTAGAAACTCCACAGCTAGAAACCCCACAACTTGAAACACCACAACTAGATACTCCACAACTACAAATTCCCCAACTAGAAATTCCACAACTGGAAACTCCACAGCTAGAAAGTCCACAACAAGAAACTCTGCAACTAGAAACTCCACAACTAGAAACTCCACAGCTAGAAAATCCACCACTAGAAACTTCGCAACTAGCAACTCCACAACTACAGACTCCGCAACTAGAAAACTCCGCAACAAGAAACTCCCAGCTAGACACTCTGCAACTAGGAACTCTACAACTTCAAAATCCACAACTAGAAACTCCACAATTTGAAACTCGACAACTTGAAACTCCGCAACTAGAAACTCCGCAACAAGAAACTCCACAACTAGAAAACTCCGCAACGTGAAACTCTGCAACTAGAAACTCCGCAACAAGAAACTCCACAACTAGAAAACTCCGCAACGTGAAACTCTGCAACTAGAAACTCCGCAACTAGAAACTCCACAGCTAGAAACTTAACTACTTGAAACACCACATCTAGATACTCCTCAACTACGAATTCCACAACTAGAAACTCCACAACTAGAAACTCCGCAACTAGAAGCTCCGCAACTAGAATTTTCACAGCTAGAAACTCCACAACTTGATATTTCGCAACTGGAAACTCGGAAGCTAGAAACCCAACAACCAGAAACTCCACAACTAGAAACTCCACAAGTTGAAACCCAACAAATAGATGCTCCACAACTACAGACTCCACAACTTGAAACACCACAACTAGATACTCCACAACTACAAATTCCGCAACTAGAAACACCACAACTGGAAACTCCGCAACTAGAAACTCCACAGCTAGAAACTCCACAACTTGAGACATCGCGAAAGGAAACTCAGCAACTAGAAACTCAACAACTAGAAACTCCACCACTAGAAACTCCACAACTAGGAACTCTACAACTTCAAAATCCACAACTAAAAACTCCTCAACTTGAAACTCCACAACTAGATACTCCAAAACTACAAACTTCACAACTAGAAACTCCACAACCTGAAACTCCGCAACCAGAAACTCCGCAACTAAAAACTCCACAACTAGAAACTCCACAAGTAAAAACTCCACAACTAGAAACTCCGCAACTAGAAACTCTGCAACTAGATACTCCGCAACTAGAAACTCCACAGCTACAAACTCCACAACTTGAAACATCACAACTAGATACTCCACAACTACAAATTCCACAACTAGAAACTCCACAAATGGAAACTCCGCGACTAGAAACTCCGCAGCTAGAAACTTTACAGCTAGAAACTCCACAACTTGAGACTTCGCGAATAGAAACTCGTCAACTGGAAACTCAACCACTAGAAACTCCACAGCTAGAAACTCCACAACTAGACACTCAACAACTAGAATCTCCACACGTATAAAATCCAAAACTTGAAACTCCACAACTAAAACTCCACAACTAGAAACTCCACAACAACAAACTCTGCAACTCGAACTCTCCAACTAGAAACTCCACAACTAGAAACTCTGCAACTAGAAACTCCGCAACTAGAAACTCTGCAACTAGCAAATAACAACTATAGACTGCACAACTAGAGACTCCGCAACTAGAAACTCCACAGCTAGTAACTCCGCAACTAGAAACTCCACAACTTGAAAGTCCGCCACTAGAATCTCCACAACTAGAAAACTCCGCCACTAGAAACTCTGCCACTAGAAACTCCACAACTTGAAACTCCACAGCTAGAAACTCCACAACTTGAAACACCACAACTAGATACTCCACAACTACAAATTCCACAACTAGAAACTCCACAACTAGAAACTCCACAACTAGAAACTCTGCAACTAGAAACTCCACAGCTAGAAACTCCAAAACCTGAGACTTCGCAACAAGAAACTCGGCAACTAGAATCTCCACAACTAGAAACTCTGCAACTAGAAACTCCGCAACTACAAACTCCGCAACTAGAAACTCCACAGCTAGAAACTCCACAACTTCAGACTTCGCAAATAGAAACTCGTCAACTAGAAACTCAAAAACTAGAAACTCCACAGCTAGAAACTCCACAACTAGAAACTCCACAACTTGAGAGTTCGCAACTAGAAACTCCACAACTAGAAACTCCACAACTAGAGACTCCACAACTAGAAACTCCACCACTAGAAACTCCACAACTACGAACCTCACAACTAGAAACACCACATCTAGAAACACCGCAACAACAAACTCTGCAACTAGAAACTCCACAACTAGAATTTCCACAGCTAGAGACTCAAACACTGGAGACTTCTCAACTAAAAGCTCCACAACTAGACACTCCACAACTAGAAACTCCGCAACTAGAAACTCCACAACTAGAAACTCCGCAACTAGAAACTCCCCAACTAGAAACAGAACAACTAGAAACTCCACACCTATAAATTCCTCCACTTGAAAATCCACAACTAAAACTCCACTACTAGAAACTCCACAACTAGAAACTCCGCAACTAGAAACTCCCCAACTAGAAACTCCACACCTAGAAACTCTGCAACTAGAAACTCCGCAACTAGAAACTCTGCAATTAGAAACTCCGCAACTAGAAACTCTGCAGCTAGAAACTCCGCAACTAGAAACTCCACAACTTGAAACTCTGCAACTCGAAACTCTGCAACTAGAAAATCTACAACTATAAACTCAAGTAGAAACTCCCCAACTGGAAACTCCGCAACTTGAACCTCCACAAACAGACAATCCACAACTAGGAACTTCACAACTAGAAACTCCCCAACAAGAAACTCCACAACTAGAAACTCCACAACTAGAAACTCCACAAATAGAGACTGCACAACTAGAAACTTTGCATTTAGAAACTCCTCAGATAGAAACTACACAACTAGAAACTCCATGACTAGAGATTCCATAAGTAGAAACTCCACAGCTAGAATTTCCACAACTTGAAACCCCACAACTAGGAACTCTGCAAATAGAATATCTACAACCAGAAACTCGAAAACAAAAAACTCCAACCAGAAACTCCACAACTAGAAACTGCACAACTAGAAACTCCACAAATAGACACTCCACAACTAGAAACTCCAAAAGTAGAGACTCCACAACTAGGAACTCCAAAATTGAGACTCCACAACTAGAAACTACACAGATTGAAATTCCACAACTGGAAACTCAACAACTGGAAACTTCGCAAATAGAAACTCTGCAACTAGAAACTTTACAGCTAGAAACTCCACAACTTGAGACTTCGCAAATAGAAACTCGTCAACTGGAAACTCAACCACTAGAAACTCCACAGCTAGAAACTCCACAACTTGAGACTTCGCAAGAAGAAACTCGGCAACTAGAATCTCCGCAACTAGAAACTCTGCAACTAGAAACTCCGCAACTACAAACTCCGCAACTAGAAACTCCACAGCTAGAAACTCCACAACTTGAGACTTCGCAAATAGAAACTCGTCAACTAGAAACTTAACAACTAGAAACTCCACAGCTAGAAACTCCACAACAAGAAAATCCACAACTTGAGAGTTCGCAACTAGAAACTCCACAACAAGAGACTCCACAACTAGAAACTCCACCACTAGAAACTCCACAACTACGAACCTCACAAATAGAAACTCCACAACTTGAAACTCTGCAACTCGAAACTCCACATCTAGAAACACCACATCTAGAAACTCCGCAACAACAAAATCTGCAACCAGAAACTCCAAAACTAGAATTTCCACAGCTAGAGACTCAACAACTAGAGACTCCTCAACTAAAAGCTCCACAACTAGAAACTTCACAACTAGAAACTCCACAACTAGAGACTCCACAACTAGGAACTCCACAAATTGAGACTCCACAACTAGAAACTACACAGATTGAAACTCCGCAACTTGAAACTTCACAACCAGAAACTCCACAACTAGAAACTCCGCAACTAAAAACTCCAACACTAGAAAATCCACAACAAGAAACTCCACAACTAGAAACTCCGCAACTAGAAACCCGACCACTAGAAAATCCACAAGTAGAAACTCCACACCTATAAATTCCACAACTTGAAACTCCACAGCTAGAAACTCCACAACTAGAAATTTCATAACTGGAAACTCCACAGCTAGAAAGTCCACAACTAGAAACTCTGCAACTAGAAACTCCGCAACTAGAAACTCCACAGCTAGAAAATCAACCACTAGAAACTCCACAACTAGCAACTCCACAACTACAGACTCCGCAACTAGAAAACTCCGCAACTAGAAAACTCCCAACTAGACACTCCGCAACTAGGAACTCTACAACTTCAAAATCCACAACTAGAAACTCCACAATTTGAAACTCCACAACTAGATACTCCACAACTACAAACTTCACATTTAGAAACTCCCCAACTAGAAACTCCACAACTTGAAACTCCGCAACTAGAAACTCCGCTACTAGAAACTCCACAACTAGAAAACTCCGCAACGTGAAACTCTGCAACTAGAAACTCCGCAATTAGAAACTCCACAGCTAGAAACTTCGCTACTTGAAACACCAAAACTAGATACTCCACAACTACGAATTCCACAACTATAAACTCCACAACTAGAAACTCCACAACTTGAAACCCAACAAATAGATACTCCACAACTACAGACTCCACAACTTGAAACACCACAACTAGATACTCCACAACTACAAATTCCACAACTAGAAACTCCACAACTAGAAACTCCGCAACTAGAAACTCCCCAACTATGAACTTCACAACTAGCACCTCAACAACTAGAGACTGCACAACTAGAGACTCCGCCACAAGAAACTCCACAGCTAGTAACTCCGCAACTAGAAGCTCCACAACTAGAAAACTCCGCAACTAGAAACTCTGCAGCTAGAAACTCCGCAACTAGAAACTCCACCGCTAGAGACTCCGCAACTTAAAACACCACAACTAGATACTCCACTACTACAAATTCCACAACCAGAAACTCCACAACTAGAATTTCCATAGCTAGAGACTCAACAACTAGAGACTCCTCAACTAAAAGCTCCACAACTAGAAACTCCACAACTAGAAACTCCGCAAATTGAAACCCGACAACTAGAAACTCAACAACTAGAAACTCCACACCTATAAATTCCTCAACTTGAAACTCCGCAACTCGAAACTCTGCAACTAGAAAATCCACAACTATAAACTCAAGTAGAAACTCCCCAACTGGAAACTCCGCAACTAGAAACTCCGCAACTAGAAAATCCACAACTAGAAACTTCACAACTAGAAACTCCCCAACAAAAAACTCCACAACTAGAAACTCCACAACTAGAAACTCCACAACTAGAGACTGCACAACTAGAGACTTTGCATTTAGAAACTCTGCAAATAGAAACTCCGCAACTAGAAACTCCACAGCTAGAAACCCCTCAACTAAAAACTTCACAACTAGAAACTCCGCAACTAGAAACTCTGCAAATAGAAACTCCGCAACTCGAAACTCTGCAACTAGAAAATCCACAACTATAAACTCAAGTAGAAACTCCCCAATTGGAAACTCCGCAACTTGAAACTCCGCAACTAGAAAATCCACAACTAGAAACTTCACAACTAGAAACTCCCAAACAAGAACCTCCACAACTAGAAACTCCAAAACTTGAGAGTTCGCAACTAAAAACTCCACAACTAGAAACTCCACAACTAGAGACTCCACAACTAGAAGCTCCACCACTAGAAACTCCACAACTACGATCCTCACAACTAGAAACTCCACAACTAGAAACTCCGCAACTGGAAACACCACAGCCAGAAACTCCCCACAAGAAACTCCACAACTAGAATCTCTGCAACAAGAAACTCCGCAACTAGAAACTCCACAGCTAGAAATCCCACAACTATAAACTTCACAAATAGCAACTCAACAACTATAGACTGCACAACTAGAGACTCCGCATCTAGAAACTCCACAGCTAGTAACTCCGCAACTAGAAACTCCACAACTTGAAACTCCGCCACTAGAATCTCCACAACTAGGAAACTCTGCAACTAGAAACTCTGCCACTAGAAACTCCTCAACTAGAAACTCCTAAGCTAGAAACTCCACAACTTGAAGCACCTCAACTCTGTACTTCACAACTACAAATTTCACAACTAGAAACTCCACAACTGGAAACTCCGCAACTAGAAACTCCGCAACTAGAAACTTTACAGCTAGAAACTCCACAACTTGAGACTTCGCGAATAGAAACTCGTCAACTTAAAACTCAACCACTAGAAACTCCACAGCTAGAAACTCCACAACTAGACACTCAACAACTAGAAACTCCACACCTATAAATTCCACAACTTGAAAATCTACAACTAAAACTCCCCAACTAGAAACTCCACAACTAGAAACTCTGCAACTCGAAGCTCCCCAACTAGAAACTCCACAACTAGAAACTCTGCAACTAGAAACTCCGCAACTAGAAACTCCACAACTAGACACTCAACAACTAGAAACTCCACACCTATAAATTCCACAACTTGAAAATCTACAACTAAAACTCCCCAACTAGAAGCTCCACAACTAGAAACTCTGCAACTCGAAGCTCCCCAACTAGAAACTCCACAACTAGAAACTCTGCAACTAGAAACTCCGCAACTAGAAACTCTGCAACTAGAAACTGCGGAACTCGAAGCTCCACAGCTAGAAACCCCACAACTATAAACTTCACAACTAGAAACTCAACAACTAGAGACTGCACAACTAGAAACTCCACAACTAGAAAACTCCGCAACTAGAAACTCTACAACTACATACTCCGCAACTAGAAACTCCACAGCTAGAAACTCCACAACTTGAGAGTTCGCAACTAGAAACTCCACAACTAGAGACTCCACACATAGAAACTCCACCACTAGAAACTTCACAACTACGAAGCTCACAACTAGAAACTCCACAACTAGAAACTCCGCAACTGGAAACTCCACACCCAGAAACTCCACAACTGGAAACTCCCCAACAAGAAACTCCACAGCTAGAAACCCCACAACTATAAACTTCACGACTAGCAACTCAACAACTAGAGACTACACAAATAGAGACTCCGCCACTAGAAACTCCACAGCTAGTAACTCCGCAGCTAGAAACCCTCCAACTAGAAAACTACGCAACAAGAAACTCTGCAACTAGATACTCCGCAACTAGAAACTCCACAACTAGATAATCCACAACTACAAATTCCACAACTAGAAACTCCACAACTGGAAACTCCGCAACTAGAAACTCTGCAACTACAAACTTTACAGTTAGAAACTCCACAACTTGAGACTTCGCAAATAGAAACTCGTCAACTGGAAACTCAACCACTAGAAACTCCACAACTTGAAACACCACAACTAGATACTTCACAACTACAAATTCCGCAACTAGAAACTCCACAACTAGAAACACCACATCAGGAAACTCCGCAACAACAAACTCTGCAACCAGAAACTCCATAACTAGAATTTCCATAGCTAGAGACTCAACAACTAGAGACTCCTCAACTAAAAGCTCCACAACTAGAAACTCCACAACTAGAAACTCCGCAAATTGAAACCCGACAACTAGAAACTCAACAACTAGAAACTCCACACCTATAGATTCCTCAACTTGAAACTCCGCAACTCGAAACTCTGCAACTAGAAAATCCACAACTATAAACTCAAGTAGAAACTCCCCAACTGGAAACTCCGCAACTAGAAACTCCGCAACTAGAAAATCCACAACTAGAAACTTCACAACTAGAAACTCCCCAACAAAAAACTCCACAACTAGAAACTCCACAACTAGAAACTCCACAACTAGAGACTGCACAACTAGAGACTTTGCATTTAGAAACTCTGCAAATAGAAACTCCGCAACTAGAAACTCCACAGCTAGAAACCCCTCAAATATAAACTTCACAACTAGAAACTCCGCAACTAGAAACTCTGCAAATAGAAACTCCGCAACTCGAAACTCTGCAACTAGAAAATCCACAACTATAAACTCAAGTAGAAACTCCCCAATTGGAAACTCCGCAACTTGAAACTCCGCAACTAGAAAATCCACAACTAGAAACTTCACAACTAGAAACTCCCAAACAAGAACCTCCACAACTAGAAACTCCAAAACTTGAGAGTTCGCAACTAAAAACTCCACAACTAGAAACTCCACAACTAGAGACTCCACAACTAGAAGCTCCACCACTAGAAACTCCACAACTACGATCCTCACAACTAGAAACTCCACAACTAGAAACTCCGCAACTGGAAACACCACAGCCAGAAACTCCCCACAAGAAACTCCACAACTAGAATCTCTGCAACTAGAAACTCCGCAACTAGAAACTATGCAACAAGAAACTCCGCAACTAGAAACTCCACAGCTAGAAATCCCACAACTATAAACTTCATAAATAGCAACTCAACAATTATAGACTGCACAAATAGAGACTCCGCATCTAGAAACCCCACAGCTAGTAACTCCGCAACTAGAAACTCCACAACTTGAAACTCCGCCACTAGAATCTCCACAACTAGAAAACTCTGCAACTAGAAACTCTGCCACTAGAAACTCCTCAACTAGAAACTCCTAAGCTAGAAACTTCACAACTTGAAGCACCACAACTCTGTACTTCACAACTACAAATTCCACAACTAGAAACTCCACAACTGGAAACTCCACAACTAGAAACTCCGCAACTAGAAACTTTACAGCTAGAAACTCCACAACTTGAGACTTCGCGAATAGAAACTCGTCAACTTAAAACTCAACCACTAGAAACTCCACAGCTAGAAACTCCACAACTAGACACTCAACAACTAGAAACTCCACACCTATAAATTCCACAACTTGAAAATCTACAACTAAAACTCCCCAACTAGAAACTCCACAACTAGAAACTCTGCAACTAGAAACTCTGCAACTAGAAACTCCGCAACTAGAAACTCCACAACTAGACACTCAACAACTAGAAATTCCACACCTATAAACTCCACAACTTGAAAATCTACAACTAAAACTCCCCAACTAGAAACTCCACAACTAGAAACTCTGCAACTCGAAGCTCCCCAACTAGAAACTCCACAACTAGAAACTCTGCAACTAGAAACTCCGCAACTAGAAACTCTGCAACTAGAAACTGCGGAACTCGAAGCTCCACAGCTAGAAACCCCACAACTATAAACTTCACAACTAGAAACTCAACAACTAGAGACTGCACAACTAGAAACTCCACAACTAGAAAACTCCGCAACTAGAAACTCTGCAACTACATACTCCGCAACTAGAAACTCCACAGCTAGAAACTCCACAACTTGAGAGTTCGCAACTAGAAACTCCACAACTAGAGACTCCACACATAGAAACTCCACCACTAGAAACTTCACAACTACGAAGCTCACAACTAGAAACTCCACAACTAGAAACTCCGCAACTGGAAACTCCACACCCAGAAACTCCACAACTGGAAACTCCCCAACAAGAAACTCCACAGCTAGAAACCCCACAACTATAAACTTCACGACTAGCAACTCAACAACTAGAGACTACACAAATAGAGACTCCGCCACTAGAAACTCCACAGCTAGTAACTCCGCAACTAGAAACCCTCCAACTAGAAAACTACGCAACAAGAAACTCTGCAACTAGATACTCCGCAACTAGAAACTCCACAACTAGATAATCCACAACTACAAATTCCACAACTAGAAACTCCACAACTGGAAACTCCGCAACTAGAAACTCCGTAACTAGAAATTCCACAACTAGAAACTCCACAACTACAGACTCCGCAACTAGAAACTCGTCAACTGGAAACTCAACCACTAGAAACTCCACAACTTGAAACACCACAACTAGATACTCCACAACTACAAATTCCGCAACTAGAAACTCCACAACTAGAAACTCCGCAACTAGAAACTCCCCAACTAGAAACTCCACAACTAGAATCTCTGCAACTAGAAACTCCGCAACTAGAATCTGAGCAACTAGAAACTGCGCAACTAGAAACTCCACAGCTAGAAACCCCACAACTATAAACTTCACAACTAGCAACTCAACAACTAGAGACTGCACAACTAGAGACTCCGCAACTAGAAACTCCACAGCTAGTAACTCCGCAACTAGAAACTCCACAACTTGAAACTCCGCCACTAGAATCTCCACAACTAGAAAACTCCTAAACTAGAAACTCTGCCACTAGAAACTCCGCAACTAGAAACTCCACAGCTAGAAACTCCACAACTTGAAACACCACAACTAGATACTCCACAACTACAAATTCCACAACTAGAAACTCCACAACTAGAAACTCCACAACTAGAAACTCCGCAACCAGAAACTCCACGACTAGAAACTCCACAACTTGAGACTTCGCAACAAGAAACTTGGCAACTAGAATCTCCACAACTAGAAACTCTGCAACTAGAAACTCCGCAACTACAAACTCCGCAACTACAAACTCCACAGCTAGAAACTCCACAACTTGAGACTTCGCAAATAGAAACTCGTCAACTAGAAACTCAACAACTAGCAACTCCACAGCTAGAAACTCCACAACTAGAAACTCCACAACTTGAGAGCTCACCACTAGAAACTCCACAACTAGAAACTTCACAACTAGAGACTCCACAACTAGAAACTCCACCACTAGAAATTCCACAACTACAAACCTCACAACTAAAAACTCCACAACTAGAAACTCCGACACTGGAAACTCCACAGCCAGAAACTGTACAACTAGAAAAACCACTTCTATAAACTCCGCAACAACAAACTCTGCAACTAGAAACTCCACAACTAGAATTTCCACAGCTAGAGACTCAACAACTAGAGACTCCTCAACTAAAAGCTCCACAACTAGACACTCCACAACTAGAAACTTCGCAACTAGAAACCCGACAACTAGAAACTCAACAACTACAAACTCCACACCTATAAATTTCTCAACTTGAAACTCCACAACTAAAACTCCACAACTAGAAACTCCACAACTAGAAACTCCGCAACTAGAAACTCCCCAACTAGAAACTCCACAACTAGAAACTCTGCAGCTAGAAACTCTGCAAATAGAAACTCCGCAACTAGAAACTCCACAACTAGAAAACCCTCAACTATAAACTTCACAACTAGAAACTCAACTAGAGACTGCACAACTAGAAACTCCGCAACTAGAAACTCCGCAGCTAGAAACTCCGCAACTAGAAACTCCACAACTTAAAACTCTGCAACTCGAAACTCTGCAACTAGAAAATCCACAGCTAGAAACTCCGCAACTAGAAACTCCACAGCTAGAAACCCCACAACTATATACTTCACAACTAGCAACTCAACAACTAGAGACTGCACAACTAGAGACTCCCCCACTAGAAACTCCACAGCTAGTAACTCCGCAACTAGAAACTCCACAACTTGAAACTCCGCCACTAGAAGCTCCACAACTAGAAAACTCCGCAACTACAAACTCTGCAACTAGAAACTCCACATCTAAAACTCCACAACTAGAAACTCCGCAACTAGAAACTCCCCAACTAGAAACTCCACAACTAGATTCTCCACAACTACAAATTCCACAACTAGAAACTCCACAACTTGAAACTCCACAACTTGAGACTTCGCAACAAGAAACTTGGCAACTAGAATCTCCACAACTAGAAACTCTGCAACTAGAGACTCCGCAACTACAAACTCCGCAACTAGAAACTCCACAGCTAGAAACTCCACAACTTGAGACTTCGCAAATAGGAACTCGTCAACTAGAAACTCAACAACTAGAAACTCCCAAACAAGAACCTCCACAACTAGAAACTCCAAAACTTGAGAGTTCGCAACTAAAAACTCCACAACTAGAAACTCCACAACTAGAGACTCCACAACTAGAAGCTCCACCACTAGAAACTCCACAACTACGATCCTCACAACTAGAAACTCCACAACTAGAAACTCCGCAACTGGAAACACCACAGCCAGAAACTCCCCACAAGAAACTCCACAACTAGAATCTCTGCAACTAGAAACTCCGCAACTAGAAACTATGCAACAAGAAACTCCGCAACTAGAAACTCCACAGCTAGAAATCCCACAACTATAAACTTCATAAATAGCAACTCAACAACTATAGACTGCACAAATAGAGACTCCGCATCTAGAAACTCCACAGCTAGTAACTCCGCAACTAGAAACTCCACAACTTGAAACTCCGCCACTAGAATCTCCACAACTAGAAAACTCTGCAATTAGAAACTCTGCCACTAGAAACTCCTCAACTAGAAACTCCTAAGCTAGAAACTTCACAACTTGAAGCACCACAACTCTGTACTTCACAACTACAAATTCCACAACTAGAAACTCCACAACTGGAAACTCCACAACTAGAAACTCCGCAACTAGAAACTTTACAGCTAGAAACTCCACAACTTGAGACTTCGCGAATAGAAACTCGTCAACTTAAAACTCAACCACTAGAAACTCCACAGCTAGAAACTCCACAACTAGACACTCAACTACTAGAAACTCCACACCTATAAATTCCACAACTTGAAAATCTACAACTAAAACTCCCCAACTAGAAACTCCACAACTAGAAACTCTGCAACTAGAAACTCTGCAACTAGAAACTCCGCAACTAGAAACTCCACAACTAGACACTCAACAACTAGAAATTCCACACCTATAAATTCCACAACTTGAAAATCTACAACTAAAACTCCCCAACTAGAAACTCCACAACTAGAAACTCTGCAACTCGAAGCTCCCCAACTAGAAACTCCACAACTAGAAACTCTGCAACTAGAAACTCCGCAACTAGAAACTCTGCAACTAGAAACTGCGGAACTCGAAGCTCCACAGCTAGAAACCCCACAACTATAAACTTCACAACTAGAAACTCAACAACTAGAGACTGCACAACTAGAAACTCCACAACTAGAAAACTCCGCAACTAGAAACTCTGCAACTACATACTCCGCAACTAGAAACTCCACAGCTAGAAACTCCACAACTTGAGAGTTCGCAACTAGAAACTCCACAACTAGAGACTCCACACATAGAAACTCCACCACTAGAAACTTCACAACTACGAAGCTCACAACTAGAAACTCCACAACTAGAAACTCCGCAACTGGAAACTCCACACCCAGAAACTCCACAACTGGAAACTCCCCAACAAGAAACTCCACAGCTAGAAACCCCACAACTATAAACTTCACGACTAGCAACTCAACAACTAGAGACTACACAAATAGAGACTCCGCCACTAGAAACTCCACAGCTAGTAACTCCGCAACTAGAAACCCTCCAACTAGAAAACTACGCAACAAGAAACTCTGCAACTAGATACTCCGCAACTAGAAACTCCACAACTAGATAATCCACAACTACAAATTCCACAACTAGAAACTCCACAACTGGAAACTCCGCAACTAGAAACTCTGCAACTACAAACTTTACAGTTAGAAACTCCACAACTTGAGACTTCGCAAATAGAAACTCGTCAACTGGAAACTCAACCACTAGAAACTCCACAACTTGAAACACCACAACTAGATACTCCACAACTACAAATTCCGCAACTAGAAACTCCACAACTAGAAACTCCGCAACTAGAAACTCCCCAACTAGAAACTCCACAACTAGAATCTCTGCAACTAGAAACTCCGCAACTAGAATCTGAGCAACTAGAAACTGCGCAACTAGAAACTCCACAGCTAGAAACCCCACAACTATAAACTTCACAACTAGCAACTCAACAACTAGAGACTGCACAACTAGAGACTCCGCAACTAGAAACTCCACAGCTAGTAACTCCGCAACTAGAAACTCCACAACTTGAAACTCCGCCACTAGAATCTCCACAACTAGAAAACTCCGCAACTAGAAACTCTGCCACTAGAAACTCCGCAACTAGAAACTCCACAGCTAGAAACTCCACAACTTGAAACACCACAACTAGATACTCCACAACTACAAATTCCACAACTAGAAACTCCACAACTAGAAACTCCACAACTAGAAACTCCGCAACCAGAAACTCCACGACTAGAAACTCCACAACTTGAGACTTCGCAACAAGAAACTTGGCAACTAGAATTTCCACAACTAGAAACTCTGCAACTAGAAACTACAAACTCCACAGCTAGAAACTCCACAACTTGAGACTTCGCAAATAGAAACTCGTCAACTAGAAACTCCACAACTAGAAAACCCTCAACTATAAACTTCACAACTAGAAACTCAACTAGAGACTGCACAACTAGAAACTCCGCAACTAGAAACTCCGCAGCTAGAAACTCCGCAACTAGAAACTCCACAACTTAAAACTCTGCAACTCGAAACTCTGCAACTAGAAAATCCACAGCTAGAAACTCCGCAACTAGAAACTCCACAGCTAGAAACCCCACAACTATATACTTCACAACTAGCAACTCAACAACTAGAGACTGCACAACTAGAGACTCCCCCACTAGAAACTCCACAGCTAGTAACTCCGCAACTAGAAACTCCACAACTTGAAACTCCGCCACTAGAAGCTCCACAACTAGAAAACTCCGCAACTACAAACTCTGCAACTAGAAACTCCACATCTAAAACTCCACAACTAGAAACTCCGCAACTAGAAACTCCCCAACTAGAAACTCCACAACTAGATTCTCCACAACTACAAATTCCACAACTAGAAACTCCACAACTTGAAACTCCACAACTTGAGACTTTGCAACAAGAAACTTGGCAACTAGAATCTCCACAACTAGAAACTCTGCAACTAGAGACTCCGCAACTACAAACTCCGCAACTAGAAACTCCACAGCTAGAAACTCCACAACTTGAGACTTCGCGAATAGGAACTCGTCAACTAGAAACTCAACAACTAGAAACTCCACAGCTGGAAACTCCACAACTAGAAACTCCACAACTTGAGAGTTCGCAACTAGAAACCCCACAACTAGAAACTCCACAACTAGAGACTCCACAACTAGAAACTCCACCACTAGAAACTCCACAACTACGAACCTCACAACTAGAAACTCAACAACTAGAAACTCCACAACTAGAAACTCCACAGCTAGAAACTCTACAATTTGAGACTTCGCAACAAGAAACTCGGCAACTAGAAACTCTGCAGCTATAAACTCTGCAACTAGAAACTCCGCAACTACAAACTCCGCAACTAGAAACTCCACAGCTGGAAACTCCACAACTTGAGACTTCGCAAATAGAAACTAGTCAACTAGAAACTCAACAACTACAAACTCCACAGCTAGAAACTCCGCAACTAGAAACTCCACAGCTAGAAACTCCACAACTTGAGACTTCGCAACGAGAAACTCGGCAACTAGAATCTCCACAACTAGAAACTCTGCAACTACAAACTCCGCAACTACAAACTCCGCAACTACAAACTCCACAGCTAGAAACCCCACAACTTGAGACTTCGCAAATAGAAACTCGTCAACTAGAAACTCAACAACTAGAAACTCCACAGCTAGAAACTCCACAACTAGAAACTCTACAACTTGAGAGCTCACCACTAGAAACTCCACAACTAGAAACTCCACAACTAGAGACTCCACAACTAGAAACTCCACCACTAGAAATTCCACAACTACAAACCTCACAACTAGAAACTCCACAACTAGAAACTCCGACACTGGAAACTCCACAGCCAGAAACTCTACAACTAGAAAACCACTTCTAGAAACTCCGCAACAACAAACTCTGCAACTAGAAACTCCACAACTAGAATTTCCACAGCTAGAGACTCAACAACTAGAGACTCCTCAACTAAAAGCTCCACAACTAGACACTCCACAACTAGAAACCCGACAACTAGAAACTCAACAACTACAAACTCCACACCTAAAAATTCCTCAACTTGAAACTCCACAACTAAAACTCCACAACTAGAAACTCCACAACTAGAAACTCCACAACTAGAAACTCCGCAACTAGAAACTCCACAACTAGAAACTCCACAACTAGAAACTCCACAACTAGAAACTCTGCAGCTAGAAACTCTGCAAATAGAAACTCCGCAACTAGAAACTCCACAACTAGAAAACCCTCAGCTATAAACTTCACAACTAGAAACTCAACTAGAGACTGCACAACTAGAAACTCTGCAACTAGAAACTCCGCAGCTAGAAACTCCGCAACTAGAAACTCCACAACTTAAAACTCTGCAACTCGAAACTCTGCAACTAGAAAATCCACAGCTAGAAACTCCACAACTTGAAACACCACAACTAAATACTCCACAACTACAAATTCCACAACTAGAAACTCCACAACTAGAAACTCCACAGCTAGAAACTCCACAACTTGAGACTTCCCTACAAGAAACTCGGCAACTAGAATCTCCGCAACTAGAAACTCTGCAACTAGAAACTACGCAACTACAAACTCGCAACTAGAAACTCCACAGCTAGAAACTCCACAACTTGAGACTTCGCAAATAGAAACACGTCAACTAGAAACTCAACAACTAGAAACTCAACAGCTAGAAACTCCACAACTAGAAACTCCGCAACTTGAGAGTTCGCCACTAGAAACTCTACAACTAGAAACTCCACAACTAGAGACTTCACAACTAGAAACTCCACCACTAGAAATTCCCCAACTACAAACCTCACAACTAGAAACTCCATAACTAGAAACTCCGCAACTGGAAACTCCACAGCCAGAAACTCTACAACCTAAAAACCACATCTAGAAACTCCGCAACAACAAACTCTCCAACTAGAAACTCCACAACAAGAATTTCCACAGCTAGAGACTCAACAACTAGAGACTCCTCAACTAAAAGCTCCACAACTAGACACTCCACAACTAGAAACTCCGCAACTAGAAACCCGACAACTAAAAACTCAACAACTACAACCTCCAAACCTATTAATTCCTCCACTTGAAACTCCACAACTAAAACTCCACAACTAGAAACTCCACAACTACAAACTCAACAACTGGAAACTCCGCAACTAGAAACTCCCGAGCTAGAAACTCTACAACTAGAAACTCTGCAGCTAGAAACTCCGCAACTAGAATCTCTGCAAATAGAAACTCCGCAACTAGAAACTCCACAGCTAGAAACTCCACAACTTGAGACTTCGCAACAAGAAACTTGGCAACTAGAATCTCCACAACTAGAAACTCTGCAACTAGAAACTCCGCAACTACAAACTCCGCAACTAGAAACTCCACAGCTAGAGACTCAACAACTAGAGGCTCCTCAACAAAAAGCTCCACAACTAGAAACTCCATAACTAGAAACTCCGCAACTTCAAACCCGACAACTAGAAACTCAACAACTAGAAACTCCACACCTATAAATTCCTCAACCTTAAACTCCACAACTAAAACTCCACAACTAGAAACTCCACAACTAGAAACTCCGCAACTAGAAACTCCCCAACTAGAAACTCCACAACTAGATTCTCCACAACTACAAATTCCACAACTAGAAACTCCACAACTAGAAACTCCACAACTAGAAACTCCGCAACTAGAAACTCCACAGCTAGAAACTCCACAACTTGAGACTTCGCAACAAGAAACTTGGCAACTAGAATCTCCACAACTAGAAACTCTGCAACTAGAAACTCCGCAACTACAAACTCCGCAACTAGAAACTCCACAGCTAGAAACTCCACAACTTGAGACTTCGCAAAAAGAAACTCGTCAACTAGAAACTCAACAACTAGAAACTCCACAGCTAGAAACTCCACAACTAGAAACTCCACAACTAGAAACTCCACAACTTGAGACTTCGCAACAAGAAACTTGGCAACTAGAATTTCCAAAACTAGAAACTCTGCAACTAGAGACTCCGCAACTACAAACTCCGCAACTAGAAACTCCACAGCTAGAAACTCCACAACTTGAGACTTCGCAAATAGGAACTCGTCAACTAGAAACTCAACAACTAGAAACTCCACAGCTGGAAACTCCACAACTAGAAACTCCACAACTTGAGAGTTCGCAACTAGAAACCCCACAACTAGAAACTCCACAACTAGAGACTCCACAACTAGAAACTCCACCACTAGAAACTCCACAACTACGAACCTCACAACTAGAAACTCAACAACTAGAAACTCCGCAACTAGAAACTCCACAGCTAGAAACTCCACAACTTGAGACTTCGCAACAAGAAACTCGGCAACTAGAATCTCCACAACTAGAAACTCTGCAACTAGAAACTCCGCAACTACAAACTCCGCAACTAGAAACTCCACAGCTAGAAACTCCACAACTTGAGACTTCGCAAATAGAAACTCGTCAACTAGAAACTCAACAACTAGAAACTCCACAGCTAGAAACTCCGCAACTTGGGAGTTCGCCACTAGAAACTCCACAACTAGAAACTCCACAACTAGAGACTCCACAACTAGAAACTCCACCGCTAGAAATTCCACAACTACAAACCTCACAACTAGAAACTCCATAACTAGAAACTCCGCAACTGGAAACTCCACAGCCAGATACTCTACAACTAGACAAACCACATCTAGAAACTCCGCAACAACAAACTCTGCAACTAGAAACTTCACAACTAGAACTTCCACAGCTAGAGACTCAACAACTAGAGACTCCTCAACTAAAAGCTCCACAACTAGACACTCCACAACTAAAAACTCCGCAACTAGAATTCCGACAACTAGAAACTCAACAACTACAACCTCCAAACCTATAAATTCCTCAACTTGAAACTCCACAACTAAAACTCCACAACTAGAAACTCCACAACTAGAAACTCCGCAACTAGAAACTCCCCAACTAGAAACTCCACAACTAGAAACTCTGCAGCTAGAAACTCTGCAAATAGAAACTCCGCAACTAGAAACTCCACAACTAGAAAACCCTCAACTATAAACTTCACAACTAGAAACTCAACTAGAGACTGCACAACTAGAAACTCCGCAACTAGAAACTCCGCAGCTAGAAACTCCGCAACTAGAAACTCCACAACTTAAAACTCTGCAACTCGAAACTCTGCAACTAGAAAATCCACAGCTAGAAACTCCGCAACTAGAAACTCCACAGCTAGAAACCCCACAACTATATACTTCACAACTAGCAACTCAACAACTAGAGACTGCACAACTAGAGACTCCCCCACTAGAAACTCCACAGCTAGTAACTCCGCAACTAGAAACTCCACAACTTGAAACTCCGCCACTAGAAGCTCCACAACTAGAAAACTCCGCAACTACAAACTCTGCAACTAGAAACTCCACATCTAAAACTCCACAACTAGAAACTCCGCAACTAGAAACTCCCCAACTAGAAACTCCACAACCAGATTCTCCACAACTACAAATTCCACAACTAGAAACTCCACAACTTGAAACTCCACAACTTGAGACTTCGCAACAAGAAACTTGGCAACTAGAATCTCCACAACTAGAAACTCTGCAACTAGAAACTCCGCAACTACAAACTCCGCAACTACAAACTCCACAGCTAGAAACTCCACAACTTGAGACTTCGCAAATAGAAACTCGTCAACTAGAAACTCAACAACTAGCAACTCCACAGCTAGAAACTCCACAACTAGAAACTCCACAACTTGAGAGCTCACCACTAGAAACTCCACAACTAGAAACTTCACAACTAGAGACTCCACAACTAGAAACTCCACCACTAGAAATTCCACAACTACAAACCTCACAACTAAAAACTCCACAACTAGAAACTCCGACACTGGAAACTCCACAGCCAGAAACTGTACAACTAGAAAAACCACTTCTATAAACTCCGCAACAACAAACTCTGCAACTAGAAACTCCACAACTAGAATTTCCACAGCTAGAGACTCAACAACTAGAGACTCCTCAACTAAAAACTCCACAACTAGACACTCCACAACTAGAAACTTCGCAACTAGAAACCCGACAACTAGAAACTCAACAACTACAAACTCCACACCTATAAATTTCTCAACTTGAAACTCCACAACTAAAACTCCACAACTAGAAACTCCACAACTAGAAACTCCGCAACTAGAAACTCCCCTACTAGAAACTCCACAACTAGAAACTCTGCAGCTAGAAACTCTGCAAATAGAAACTCCGCAACTAGAAACTCCACAACTAGAAAACCCTCAACTATAAACTTCACAACTAGAAACTCAACTAGAGACTGCACAACTAGAAACTCCGCAACTAGAAACTCCGCAGCTAGAAACTCCGCAACTAGAAACTCCACAACTTAAAACTCTGCAACTCGAAACTCTGCAACTAGAAAATCCACAGCTAGAAACTCCGCAACTAGAAACTCCACAGCTAGAAACCCCACAACTATATACTTCACAACTAGCAACTCAACAACTAGAGACTGCACAACTAGAGACTCCCCCACTAGAAACTCCACAGCTAGTAACTCCGCAACTAGAAACTCCACAACTTGAAACTCCGCCACTAGAAGCTCCACAACTAGAAAACTCCGCAACTACAAACTCTGCAACTAGAAACTCCACATCTAAAACTCCACAACTAGAAACTCCGCAACTAGAAACTCCCCAACTAGAAACTCCACAACTAGATTCTCCACAACTACAAATTCCACAACTAGAAACTCCACAACTTGAAACTCCACAACTTGAGACTTCGCAACAAGAAACTTGGCAACTAGAATCTCCACAACTAGAAACTCTGCAACTAGAGACTCCGCAACTACAAAGTCCGCAACTAGAAACTCCACAGCTAGAAACTCCACAACTTGAGACTTCGCGAATAGGAACTCGTCAACTAGAAACTCAACAACTAGAAACTCCACAGCTGGAAACTCCACAACTAGAAACTCCACAACTTGAGAGTTCGCAACTAGAAACCCCACAACTAGAAACTCCACAACTAGAGACTCCACAACTAGAAACTCCACCACTAGAAACTCCACAACTACGAACCTCACAACTAGAAACTCAACAACTAGAAACTCCACAACTAGAAACTCCACAGCTAGAAACTCTACAATTTGAGACTTCGCAACAAGAAACTCGGCAACTAGAAACTCTGCAGCTATAAACTCCGCAACTAGAAACTCTGCAAATAGAAACTCCGCAACTAGAAACTCCACAGCTAGAAACCCCTCAACTCTAAACTTCACAACTAGAAACTCAACAACTAGAGACTGCACAACTAGAGACTCCGCTATTAGAAACTCCGTAGCTAGAAACTCCGCAACTAGAAACTCCACAACTCGAAACTCTGCAACTAGAAAATCCACAACTATAAACTCAAGTAGAAACCCCCCAACTGGAAACTCCGCAACTAGAAACTCCGCAACTAGAAAATCCACAACTAGAAACTCCACAACCAGAAACTTCCCAACAAGAAACTCCACAACTAGAAACTCCGCAACTAGAAACTCCACAACTAGAGACTGCACAACTAGAGACTTTGCATTTAGAAACTCCTCAGGTAGAAACTACACAACTAGAAACTCCACGACTAGAGATTCTATAAGAGGAAACTCCACAGCTAAAATTTCCACAACTACAAACTCCACAACTAGAAACTCCACAACTTGGAACTCTGCAAATAGAAAAACTACAACAAGGAACTCGAAAACTAAAAACTCCAACTAGAAACTCTACAACTAGAGACTTCACAACTAGAAACTCCACAAATAGACACTCCACAACTAGAAACTCCACAACTAGAGACTCCACAACTAGGAACTCCAAAATTGAGACTCCACAACTAGAAACTACACAGATTGAAATTCCACAACTAGAAACTCCACAACTGGAAACTCCGCAACTAGAAACTCTGCAACTAGAAACTTTACAGCTAGAAACTCCACAACTTGAGACTTCGCAAATAGAAACTCGTCAACTGGAAACTCAACCACTAGAAACTCCACAGCTAGAAACTCCACAACTAGAACCTCCACAACTTGAAACCCGACAAATAGATACTCCACAACGTGAAACACCACAACTAGATACTCCACAACTACACATTCCGCAACTAGAAACTCCACAACTAGAAACTCCTCAACTAGAAACTCCCCACTAGAAACTTCACAACTAGAATCTCTGCAACTAGAAACTCCGCAACTAGAAACTCTGCAACTAGAAACTCCGCAACTAGAAACTCCACAGCTAGAAACCCCACAACTATAAACTTCACAACTAGAAACTCAACAACTAGAGACTGCACAACTAGAGACTCCGCCACTAGAAACTCCACAACTAGTAACTCCGCAACTACAAACTCTGCAACTAGAAACTCCGCAACTAGAAACTCCATAGCTAAAAACTCCACAACTTCAAACACCACAACTAGATACTCCACAACTACAAATTCCACAACTAGAAACTCCACAACTAGAAACACCACATCTAGAAACTGCGCAACAACAAACTCTGCAACCAGAAACTCCACAACTAGAATTTCCACAGCTAGAGACTCAACAACTAGAGGCTCCTCAACTAAAAGCTCCACAACTAGAAACTCCATAACTAGAAACTCCGCAACTTGAAACCCGACAACTAGAAACTCAACAACTAGAAACTCCACACCTATAAATTCCTCAACTTGAAACTCCACAACTAAAACTCCACAACTAGAAACTCCACAACTAGAAACTCCGCAACTAGAAACTCTCCAACTAGAAACTCCACAACTAGATTCTCCACAACTACAAATTCCACAACTAGAAACTCCACAACTAGAAACTCCACAACTAGAAACTTCGCAACTAGAAACTCCACAGCTAGAAACTCCACAACTTGAGACTTCGCAACAAGAAACTTGGCAACTAGAATCTCCACAACTAGAAACTCTGCAACTAGAAACTCCGCAACTACAAACTCCGCAACTAGAAACTCCACAGCTAGAAACTCCACAACTTGAGACTTCGCAAATAGAAACTCGTCAACTAGAAACTCAACAACTAGAAACTCCACAGCTAGAAACTCCACAACTAGAAACTCCACAACTTGAGAGTTCGCAACTAGAAACCCCACAACTAGAAACTCCACAACTAGAGACTCCACAACTAGAAACTCCACCACTAAAAACTCCACAACTACGAACCTCACAACTAGAAACTCAACAACTAGAAACTCCGCAAGTGGAAACTGTGCAACTAGAAACTCCACAGCTAGAAACCCCACAACTATAAACTTCACAACTAGCAACTCAACAACTAGAGATTGAATAACTAGAGACTCCGCAACTAGAAACTCCACAGCTAGTAACTCCGCAACTAGAAACTCCACAACTTCAAACTCCGCCACTAGAATCTCCACAACTAGAAAACTCCGCAACTAGAAACTCTGCAACTAGAAACTCCGCAACTACAAACTCCGCAACTAGAAACTCCACAGCTGGAAACTCCACAACTTGAGACTTCGCAACGAGAAACTCGGCAACTAGAATCTCCACAACTAGAAACTCTGCAACTACAAACTCCGCAACTACAAACTCCGCAACTACAAACTCCACAGCTAGAAACCCCACAACTTGAGACTTCGCAAATAGAAACTCGTCAACTAGAAACTCAACAACTAGAAACTCCACAGCTAGAAACTCCACAACTAGAAACTCTACAACTTGAGAGCTCACCACTAGAAACTCCACAACTAGAAACTCCACAACTAGAGACTCCACAACTAGAAACTCCACCACTAGAAATTCCACAACTACAAACCTCACAACTAGAAACTCCACAACTAGAAACTCCGACACTGGAAACTCCACAGCCAGAAACTCTACAACTAGAAAAACCACTTCTAGAAACTCCGCAACAACAAACTCTGCAACTAGAAACTCCACAACTAGAATTTCCACAGCTAGAGACTCAACAACTAGAGACTCCTTAACTAAAAGCTCCACAACTAGACACTCCACAACTAGAAACCCGACAACTAGAAACTCAACAACTGCAAACTCCACACCTATAAATTCCTCAACTTGAAACTCCACAACTAAAACTCCACAACTAGAAACTCCACAACTAGAAACTCCACAACTAGAAACTCCGCAACTAGAAACTCCACAACTAGAAACTCCACAACTAGAAACTCTGCAGCTAGAAACTCTGCAAATAGAAACTCCGCAACTAGAAACTCCACAACTAGAAAACCCTCAGCTATAAACTTCACAACTAGAAACTCAACTAGAGACTGCACAACTAGAAACTCTGCAACTAGAAACTCCGCAGCTACCAGCTCCGCAACTAGAAACTCCACAACTTAAAACTCTGCAACTCGAAACTCTGCAACTAGAAAATCCACAGCTAGAAACTCCACAACTTGAAACACCACAACTAAATACTCCACAACTACAAATTCCACAACTAGAAACTCCACAACTAGAAACTCCACAGCTAGAAACTCCACAACTTGAGACTTCCCAACAAGAAACTCGGCAACTAGAATCTCCGCAACTAGAAACTCTGCAACTAGAAACTACGCAACTACAAACTCGCAACTAGAAACTCCACAGCTAGAAACTCCACAACTTGAGACTTCGCAAATAGAAACACGTCAACTAGAAACTCAACAACTAGAAACTCAACAGCTAGAAACTCCACAACTAGAAACTCCGCAACTTGAGAGTTCGCCACTAGAAACTCTACAACTAGAAACTCCACAACTAGAGACTTCACAACTAGAAACTCCACCACTAGAAATTCCCCAACTACAAACCTCACAACTAGAAACTCCATAACTAGAAACTCCGCAACTGGAAACTCCACAGCCAGAAACTCTACAACCTAAAAACCACATCTAGAAACTCCGCAACAACAAACTCTCCAACTAGAAACTCCACAACAAGAATTTCCACAGCTAGAGACTCAACAACTAGAGACTCCTCAACTAAAAGCTCCACAACTAGACACTCCACAACTAGAAACTCCGCAACTAGAAACCCGACAACTAAAAACTCAACAACTACAACCTCCAAACCTATTAATTCCTCCACTTGAAACTCCACAACTAAAACTCCACAACTAGAAACTCCACAACTACAAACTCCACAACTGGAAACTCCGCAACTAGAAACTCCCGAGCTAGAAACTCTACAACTAGAAACTCTGCAGCTAGAAACTCCGCAACTAGAATCTCTGCAAATAGAAACTCCGCAACTAGAAACTCCACAGCTAGAAACTCCACAACTTGAGACTTCGCAACAAGAAACTTGGCAACTAGAATCTCCACAACTAGAAACTCTGCAACTAGAAACTCCGCAACTACAAACTCCGCAACTAGAAACTCCACAGCTAGAGACTCAACAACTAGAGGCTCCTCAACAAAAAGCTCCACAACTAGAAACTCCATAACTAGAAACTCCGCAACTTCAAACCCGACAACTAGAAACTCAACAACTAGAAACTCCACACCTATAAATTCCTCAACCTTAAACTCCACGCTAAAACTCCACAACAAGAAACTCCACAACTAGAAACTCCGCAACTAGAAACTCCCCAACTAGAAACTCCACAACTAGATTCTCCACAACTACAAATTCCACAACTAGAAACTCCACAACTAGAAACTCCACAACTAGAAACTCCGCAACTAGAAACTCCACAGCTAGAAACTCCACAACTTGAGACTTCGCAACAAGAAACTTGGCAACTAGAATCTCCACAACTAGAAACTCTGCAACTAGAAACTCCGCAACTACAAACTCCGCAACTAGAAACTCCACAGCTAGAAACTCCACAACTTGAGACTTCGCAAAAAGAAACTCGTCAACTAGAAACTCAACAACTAGAAACTCCACAGCTAGAAACTCCACAACTAGAAACTCCACAACTAGAAACTCCACAACTTGAGACTTCGCAACAAGAAACTTGGCAACTAGAATTTCCAAAACTAGAAACTCTGCAAACAGAGACTCCGCAACTACAAACTCCGCAACTAGAAACTCCACAGCTAGAAACTCCACAACTTGAGACTTCGCAAATAGGAACTCGTCAACTAGAAACTCAACAACTAGAAACTCCACAGCTGGAAACTCCACAACTAGAAACTCCACAACTTGAGAGTTCGCAACTAGAAACCCCACAACTAGAAACTCCACAACTAGAGACTCCACAACTAGAAACTCCACCACTAGAAACTCCACAACTACAAACCTCACAACTAGAAACTCAACAACTAGAAACTCCGCAACTAGAAACTCCACAGCTAGAAACTCCACAACTTGAGACTTCGCAACAAGAAACTCGGCAACTAGAATCTCCACAACTAGAAACTCTGCAACTAGAAACTCCGCAACTACAAACTCCGCAACTAGAAACTCCACAGCTTGAAACTCCACAACTTGAGACTTCGCAAATAGAAACTCGTCAACTAGAAACTCAACAACTAGAAACTCCACAGCTAGAAACTCCGCAACTTGGGAGTTCGCCACTAGAAACTCCACAACTAGAAACTCCACAACTAGAGACTCCACAACTAGAAACTCCACCGCTAGAAATTCCACAACTACAAACCTCACAACTAGAAACTCCATAACTAGAAACTCCGCAACTGGAAACTCCACAGCCAGATACTCTACAACTAGACAAACCACATCTAGAAAGTCCGCAACAACAAACTCTGCAACTAGAAACTTCACAACTAGAACTTCCACAGCTAGAGACTCAACAACTAGAGACTCCTCAACTAAAAGCTCCACAACTAGACACTCCACAACTAAAAACTCCGCAACTAGAATTCCGACAACTAGAAACTCAACAACTACAACCTCCAAACCTATAAATTCCTCAACTTGAAACTCCACAACTAAAACTCCACAACTAGAAACTCCACAACTAGAAACTCCACAACTGGAAACTCCGCAACTAGAAACTCCCAAACTAGAAACTCTACAACTAGAAACTCTGCAGCTAGAAACTCCGCAACTAGAAACTCTGCAAATTGAAACTCCGCAACTAGAAACTCCACAGCTAGAAACCCCTCAACTATAAACTTCACAACTAGAAACTCAACAACTAGAGACTGCACAACTAGAGACTCCGCAACTAGAAACTCCGCAGCTAGAAACTCCGCAACTAGAAACTCCACAACTTGAAACTCTGCAACTCGAAACTCTGCAACTAGAAAATCCACAACTATAAACTCAAGTAGAAACTCCGCAACTAGAAACTCCGCAACTAGAAAATCCACAACTAGAAACTTCACAACTAGAAACTCCCCAACAAAAACCTCCAAAACTAGAAACTCCAAAACTAGAAACTCCACAACTAGAGACTGCACAACTAGAGACTTTGCATTTAGAAACTGCTCAGATAGAAACTACACAACTAGAAGCTCCACGACTAGAGATTCCATAGGTAGAAACTCCACAGCTAAAATTTCCACAACTACAAACCCCACAACTAGAAACTCTGCAAATAGAAAATCTACAACAAGGAACTCGAAAACTAAAAACTCCAACGAGAAACTCTACAACTAGACACTCCACAACTAGAAACTCCGCCACTAGAAACCCGACAACTAGAAACTCAACAACTACAAACTCCACACCTATAAATTCCTCAACTTGAAACGCCACAACTAAAACTCCACAACTAGAAACTCCACAACTAGAAACTCCACAACAAGAAACTCCGCAACTAGAAACTCCACAACTAGAAACTCCACAACTAGAAACTCTGCAGCTAGAAACTCCGCAACTAGAAACTCTGCAAATAGAAACTCCGCAACTAGAAACTCCACAGCTAGCAACCCCTCAACTATAAACTTCACAACTAGAAACTCAACAACTAGAGACTGCACAACTAGAGACTCCGCTATTAGAAACTCCGCAGCTAGAAACTCCGCAACTAGAAACTCCACAACTCGAAACTCTGCAACTAGAAAATCCACAACTATAAACTCAAGTAGAATCCCCCCAACTGGAAACTCCGCAACTAGAAACTCCGCAACTAGAAAATCCACAACTAGAAACTTCACAACTAGAAACTCCCCAACAAGAAACTCCACAACTAGAAACTCCGCAACTAGAAACTCCACAACTAAAGACTGCACAACTAGAGACTTTGCATTTAGAAACTCCTCAGATAGAAACTACACAACTAGAAACTCCACGACTAGAGATTCTGTAAGAAGAAACTCCACAGCTAAAATGTCCACAACTACAAACTCCACAACTAGAAACTCCACAACTTGGAACTCTGCAAATAGAAAATCTACAACAAGGAACTCGAAAACTAAAAACTCCAACTAGAAACTCTACAACTAGAGACTTCACAACTAGAAACTCCGCAAATAGACACTCCACAACTAGAAACTCCACAACTAGAGACTCCACAACTAGGAACTCCAAAATTGAGACTCCACAACTAGAAACTACACAGATTGAAATTCCACAACTAGAAACTCCACAACTGGAAACTCCGCCACTAGAAACTCTGCAACTAGAAACTTTACAGCTAGAAACTCCACAACTTGAGACTTCGCAAATAGAAACTCGTCAACTGGAAACTCCACCACTAGAAACTCCACAGCTAGAAACTCCACAACTAGAAACTCCACAACTTGAAACCCGACAAATAGATACTCCACAACGTGAAACACCACAACTAGATACTCCACAACTACACATTCCGCAACTAGAAACTCCACAACTAGAAACTCCTCAACTAGAAACTCCCCACTAGAAACTTCACAACTAGAATCTCTGCAACTAGAAACTCCGCAACTAGAAACTCTGCAACTAGAAACTCCGCAACTAGAAACTCCACAGCTAGAAACCCCACAACTATAAACTTCACAACTAGAAACTCAACAACTAGAGACTGCAAAACTAGAGACTCCGCCACTAGAAACTCCACAAGTAGTAACTCCCCAACTACAAACTCTGCAACTAGAAACTCCGCAACTAGAAACTCCACAGCTAGAAACTCCACAACTTCAAACACCGCAACTAGATACTCCACAACTACAAATTCCACAACTAGAAACTCCACAACTAGAAACACCACATCTAGAAACTCCGCAACAACAAACTCTGCAACCAGAAACTCCACAACTAGAATTTCCACAGCTAGAGACTCAACAACTAGAGGCTCCTAAACTAAAAGCTCCACAACTAGAAACTCCATAACTAGAAACTCCGCAACTTGAAACCCGACAACTAGAAACTCAACAACTAGAAACTCTACACCTATAAATTCCTCAACTTGAAACTCCACAACTAAAACTCCACAACTAGAAACTCCACAACTAGAAACTCCGCAACTAGAAACTCCCCAACAAGAAACTCCACAACTAGATTCTCCACAACTACAAATTCCACAACTAGAAACTCCACAACTAGAAACTCCACAACTAGAAACTCCGCAACTAGAAACTCCACAGCTAGAAACTCCACAACTTGAGACTTCGCAACAAGAAACTTGGCAACTAGAATCTCCACAACTAGAAACTCTGCAACTAGAAACTCCGCAACTACAAACTCCACAACTAGAAACTCCACAGCTAGAAACTCCACAACTTGAGACTTCGCAAATAGAAACTCGTCAACTAGAAACTCAATAACTAGAAACTCCACAGGTAGAAACTCCACAACTATAAACTCCACAACTTGAGAGTTCGCAACTGGAATCCCCACAACAACAAACTCCACAACTAGAGACTCCACAACTAGAAACTCCACCACTAAAAACTCCACAACTACGAACCTCACAACTAGAAACTCAACAACTAGAAACTCCGCAAGTGGAAACTGTGCAACTAGAAACTCCGCAACTAGAAACTCCACAGCTAGAAACCCCACAACTATAAACTTCACAACTAGCAACTCAACAACTAGAGACTGCACAACTAGAGACTCCGCAACTAGAAACTCCACAGCTAGTAACTCCGCAACTAGAAACTCCAGAACTTGAAACTCCGCCACTAGAAACTCCACAACTGGAAACTCCGCCACTAGAAACTCTGCAACTAGAAACTTTACAGCTAGAAACTCCACAACTTGAGACTTCGCAAATAGAAACTCGTCAACTGGAAACTCCACCACTAGAAACTCCACAGCTAGAAACTCCACAACTAGAAACTCCACAACTTGAAACCCGACAAATAGATACTCCACAACGTGAAACACCACAACTAGATACTCCACAACTACACATTCCGCAACTAGAAACTCCACAACTAGAAACTCTTCAACTAGAAACTCCCCACTAGAAACTTCACAACTAGAATCTCTGCAACTAGAAACTCCGCAACTAGAAACTCTGCAACTAGAAACTCCGCAACTAGAAACTCCACAGCTAGAAACCCCACAACTATAAACTTCACAACTAGCAACTCAACAACTAGAGACTGCACAACTAGAGACTCCGCCACTAGAAACTCCACAACTAGTAACTCCGCAACTACAAACTCTGCAACTAGAAACTCCGCAGCTAGAAACTCCACAGCTAGAAACTCCACAACTTCAAACACTGCAACTAGATACTCCACAACTACAAATTCCACAACTAGAAACTCCACAACTAGAAACACCACATCTAGAAACTCCGCAACAACAAACTCTGCAACCAGAAACTCCACAACTCGAATTTCCACAGCTAGAGACTCAACAACTAGAGGCTCCTAAACTAAAAGCTCCACAACTAGAAACTCCATAACTAGAAACTCCGCAACTTGAAACCCGACAACTAGAAACTCAACAACTAGAAACTCCACACCTATAAATTCCTCAACTTGAAACTCCACAACTAAAACTCCACAACTAGAAACTCCACAACTAGAAACTCCGCAACTAGAAACTCCCCAACAAGAAACTCCACAACTAGATTCTCCACAACTACAAATTCCACAACTAGAAACTCCACAACTAGAAACTCCACAACTAGAAACTCCGCAACTAGAAACTCCACAGCTAGAAACTCCACAACTTGAGACTTCGCAACAAGAAACTTGGCAACTAGAATCTCCACAACTAGAAACTCTGCAACTAGAAACTCCGCAACTACAAACTCCACAACTAGAAACTCCACAGCTAGAAACTCCACAACTTGAGACTTCGCAAATAGAAACTCGTCAACTAGAAACTCAACAACTAGAAACTCCACAGGTAGAAACTCCACAACTAGAAACTCCACAACTTGAGAGTTCGCAACTTGAATCCCCACAACAACAAACTCCACAACTAGAGACTCCACAACTAGAAACTCCACCACTTAAAACTCCACAACTACGAACCTCACAACTAGAAACTCAACAACTAGAAACTCCGCAAGTGGGAACTGTGCAACTAGAAACTCCGCAACTAGAAACTCCACAGCTAGAAACCCCACAACTATAAACTTCACAACTAGCAACTCAACAACTAGAGACTGCACAACTAGAGACTCCGCAACTAGAAACTCCACAGCTAGTAACTCCGCAACTAGAAACTCCACAACTTGAAACTCCGCCACTAGAATCTCCACAACTAGAAAACTCCGCAACTAGAAACTCTGCAACTAGAAACTCCGCAACTACAAACTCCGCAACTAGAAACTCCACAGCTAGAAACTCCACAACTTGAGACTTCGCAAATAGAAACTCGTCAACTAGAAACTCAACAACTACAAACTCCACAGCTAGAAACTCCGCAACTAGAAAATCCACAGCTAGAAACTCCACAACTTGAGACTTCGCAACAAGAAACTCGGCAACTAGAATCTCCACAACTAGAAACTCTGCAACTAGAAGCTCCACAACTAGAAACTCCACAACTTGAGAGCTCACCACTAGAAACTCGACAACTAGAAACTCCACAACTAGAGACTCCACAACTAGAAACTCCACCACTAGAAATTCCACAACTACAAACCTCACAACTAGAAACTCCACAACTACAAACTCCGACACTGGAAACTCCACAGCCAGAAACTCTACAACTAGAAAAACCACTTCTAGAAACTCCGCAACAACAAACTCTGCAACTAGAAACTCCACAACTAGAATTTCCACAGCTAGAGACTCAACAACTAGAGACTCCTCAACTAAAAGCTCCACAACTAGACACTCCACAACTAGAAACTTCGCAACTAGAAACCCGACAACTAGATACTCCACAATTACAAATTCCGCAACTAGAAACTCCACAACTAGAAACTCCTCAACTAGAAACTCCCCACTAGAAACTTCACAACTAGAATCTCTGCAACTAGAAACTCCGCAACTAGAAACTCTGCAACTAGAGACTCAACAACTAGAGGCTCCTCAACTAAAAGCTCCACAACTAGAAACTCCATAACTAGAAACTCCGCAACTTGAAACCCGACAACTAGAAACTCAACAACTAGAAACTCCACATCTATAAATTCCTCAACTTGAAACTCCACAACTAAAACTCCACAACTAGAAACTCCACAACTAGAAACTCCGCAACTAGAAACTCCCCAACTAGAAACTCCACAACTAGATTCTCCACAACTACAAATTCCACAACTAGAAACTCCACAACTTGAGACTTCGCAACAAGAAACTTGGCAACTAGAATCTCCACAACTAGAAACTCTGCAACTAGAAACTCCGCAACTACAAACTCCGCAACTAGAAACTCCACAGCTAGAAACTCCACAACTTGAGACTTCGCAAATAGAAACTCGTCAACTAGAAACTCAACAACTAGAAATTCCACAGCTGCAAACTCCACAACTATAAACTCCACAACTTGAGAGTTCGCAACTAGAAACCCCACAACTAGAAACTCCACAACTAGAGACTCCACAACTAGAAACTCCACCACTAGAAACTCCACAACTACGAACCTCACGACTAGAAACTCAACAACTAGAAACTCCGCAACTGGAAACTGTGCAACTAGAAACTCCGCAACTGGAAACTCCACAGCTAGAAACCCCACAACTATAAACTTCACAACTAGCAACTCAACAACTAGAGACTGCACAACTAGAGACTCCGCAACTAGAAACTCCACAGCTAGTAACTCCGCAACTAGAAACTCCACAACTTGAAACTCCTCAACTAGAATCTCCACAACTAGAAAACTCCGCAACAAGAAACTCTACAACTAGAAACTCCGCAACTACAAACTCCGCAACTAGAAACTCCACAGCTAGAAACTCCACAACTTGAGGCTTCGCAAACAGAAACTCGTCAACTAGAAACTCAACAACTAGAAACTCCACAGCTAGAAACTCCACAACTAGAAACTCCACAACTTGAGAGTTCGCAACTAGAAACCCCACAACTAGAAACTCCACAACTAGAAACTCCGCAACTACAAACTCCGCTACTACAAACTCCACAGCTAGAAACTCCACAACTTGAGACTTCGCAATTAGAAACTCGTCAACTAGAAACTCAACAACTAGAAACTCCACCACTAGAAGTTCCACAACTACGAACCTCACAACTAGAAACTCAACAACTAGAAACTCCGCAACTAGAAACTGTGCAACTAGAAACTCCGCAACTAGAAACTCCACAGCTAGAAACCCCACAACTATAAACTTCACAACTAGCAACTCCACAACTAGAGACTGCACAACTAGAGACTCCGCAACTAGAAACTCCACAGCTAGTAACTCCGCAACTAGAAACTCCACAACTTGAAACTCCGCCACTAGAATCTCCACAACTAGAAAACTCCGCAACAAGAAACTCTGCCAATAGAAACTCCGCAACTAGAAACTCCACAGCTAGAAACTCCACAACTTGAAACCCCACAACTAGATACTCCACAACTACAAATTCCACGACTAGAAACTCCACAACTAGAAACTCCACAACTAGAAACTCCGCAACTAGAAACTCCACAGCTAGAAACTCCACAACTTGCGACTTCGCAACAAGAAACTCGGCAACTAGAATCTCCAAAACTAGAAACTCTGCAACTAGAAACTCCGCGACTACAAACTCCGCTACTACAAACTCCACAGCTAGAAACTCCACAACTTGAGACTTCGCAATTAGAAACTCGTCAACAAGAAACTCAACAAATAGAAACTCCACAGCTAGAAACTCCACAACTAGAAACTCCACAACTTGAGAGTTCACCACTAGAAACTCCACAACTAGAAAGTACACAACTAGAGACTCCACAACTAGAAACTCCACCACTAGAAATTCCACAACTACAAACCTCACAACTAGAAACTCCACAACTAGAAACTCCGACACTGGAAACTCCACAGCCAGAAACTCTACAACTAGAAAAACCACATCTAGAAACTCCGCAACAACAAACTCTGCAACTAGAAACTCCACAACTAGAATTTCCACAGCTAGAGACTCAACAACTAGAGACTCCTCAACTAAAAGCTCCACAACTAGACATTCCACAACTAGAAACTCCGCAACTAGAAACCCGAAAACTAGAAACTCCCCAACTAGAAACTCCGCAACTAGAAACTCTGCAGCTAGAAACTCTGCAAATAGAAACTCCGCAACTAGAAACTCCACAACTAGAAAACCCTCAACTATAAACTTCACAACTAGAAACTCAACAACTAGAGACTGCGCAACTAGAGACTCCGCAACTAGAAACTCCGCAGCTAGAAACTCCGCAACTAGAAAATCACCAACTTAAAACTCTGCAACTCGAAACTCTGCAACTAGAAAATCCACAACTAAAATTCCACAACTAGAAACTCCACAACTAGAAACTCCACAACTGGAAACTCCGCAACTAGAAACTCCCAAACTAGAAACTCTACAACTAGAAACTCTGCAGCTAGAAACTCCGCAACTACAAACTCTGCAAATAGAAACTCCGATACTAGAAACTCCACAGCTAGAAACCCCTCAACTATAAACTTCACAACTAGAAACTCAACAACTAGAGACTGCACAACTAGAGACTCCGCAACTAGAAACTCCGCAGCTAGAAACTCCGCAACTAGAAACTCCACAACTTGAAACTCTGCAACTCGAAACTCTGCAACTAGAAAATCCACAACTATAAACTCAAGTAGAAACTCCCCAACTGGAAACTCCGCAACTAGAAACTCCGCAACTAGAAAATCCACAACTAGAAACTTCACAACTAGAAACTCTCCAACAAAAAACTCCACAACTAGAAACTCCACAACTAGAAACTCCACAACTAGAGACTGCACAACTAGAAACTTTCTTTTAGAAACTCCTCAGATAGAAACTACGCAACTAGAAACTCCACGACTAGAGATTCCATAAGTAGAAACTCCACAGCTAAAATTTTCACAACTACAAACCCCACAACTAGAAACTCCACAACTAGAAACTCTGCAAATAGAAAAAGTACAACAAGGAACTCGAAAACTAAAACTCCAACGAGAAACTCTACAACTAGAAACTTCACAACTAGAAACTCCACAAATAGACACTCCACAACTAGAAACTCCACAACTAGAGACTCCACAACTAGGAACTCCAAAATTGAGACTCCACAACTAGAAACTACACAGATTAAAATTCCACAACTAGAAACTCCACAACTGGAAACTCCGCAACTAGAAACTCTGCAACTAGAAACTTTACAGCTAGAAACTCCACAACTTGAGACTTCGCAAATAGAAACTCGTCAACTGGAAACTCAGCCACTAGAAACTCCACAGCTAGAAACTCCACAACTAGAAACTCCACAACTTGAAACCCAACAAATAGATACTCCACAACTACAGACTCCACAACTTGAAACACCACAAGTAGATACTCTACAATTACAAATTCCGCAACTAGAAACTCCACAACTAGAAACTCCTCAACTAGAAACTCCCCACTAGAAACTTCACAACTAGAATCTCTGCAACTAGAAACTCCGCAACTAGAAACTCTGCAACTAGAAACTCGGCAACTAGAAACTTCACAGCTAGAAAGCCCACAAATATAAACTTCACAACTAGCAACTCAACAAGTAGAGACTGCACAACTAGAGACTCCGCCACTAGAAACTCCACAGCTAGTAACTCCGCAACTAGAAACTCCACATCTAGAGACTCCACAACTTGAAACACCACATCTAGAAACTCCGCAACAACAAACTCTGCAACCAGAAACTCCACAACTAGAATTTGCACAGCTAGAGACTCAACAACTAGAGGCTCCTCAACTAAAAGCTCCACAACTAGAAACTCCATAACTAGAAACTCCGCAACTTGAAACCCGACAACTAGAAACTCAACAACTAGAAACTCCACACCTATAAATTCCTCAACTTGAAACTCCACAACTAAAACTCCCCAACTAGAAACTCCACAACTAGATTCTCCACAACTACAAATTCCACAACTAGAAACTCCACAACTTGAGACTTCGCAACAAGAAACTTGGCAACTAGAATCTCCACAACTAGAAACTCTGCAACTAGAAACTCCGCAACTACAAACTCCGCAACTAGAAACTCCACAGCTAGAAACTCCACAACTTGAGACTTCGCAAATAGAAACTCGTCAACTAGAAACTCAACAAATAGAAATTCCACAGCTGCAAACTCCACAACTAGAAACTCCACAACTTGAGAGTTCGCAACTAAAAACCCCAAAACTAGAAACTCCACAACTAGAAACTCCACAACTAGAGACTGCACAACTAGAGACTTTCCATTTAGAAACTCCTCAGATAGAAACTACGCAACTAGAAACTCCACGACTAGAGATTCCATAAGTAGAAACTCCACAGCTAAAATTTTCACAACTACAAACCCCACAACTAGAAACTCCACAACTAGAAACTCCACAACTAGAAACTCCACAACTAGAAACTCCACAGCTAGAAACTCCACAACTTGAGACTTCGCAACAAGAAACTTGGCAACTAGAATCTCCACAACTAGAAACTCTGCAACTAGAAACTCCGCAACTACAAACTCCACAACTAGAAACTCCACAGCTAGAAACTCCACAACTTGAGACTTCGCAAATAGAAACTCGTCAACTAGAAACTCAACAACTAGAAACTCCACAGGTAGAAACTCCACAACTAGAAACTCCACAACTTGAGAGTTCGCAACTAGAAACCCCACAACAACAAACTCCACAACTAGAGACTCCACAACTAGAAACTCCACCACTAAAAACTCCACAACTACGAACCTCACAACTAGAAACTCAACAACTAGAAACTCCGCAAGTGGAAACTGTGCAACTAGAAACTCCGCAACTAGAAACTCCACAGCTAGAAACCCCACAACTATAAACTTCACAACTAGCAACTCAACAACTAGAGACTGCACAACTAGAGACTCCGCAACTAGAAACTCCACAGCTAGTAACTCCGCAACTAGAAACTCCACAACTTGAAACTCCGCCACTAGAATCTCCACAACTAGAAAACTCCGCAACTAGAAACTCTGCAACTAGAAACTCCGCAACTACAAACTCCGCAACTAGAAACTCCACAGCTAGAAACTCCACAACTTGAGACTTCGCAAATAGAAACTCGTCAACTAGAAACTCAACAACTACAAACTCCACAGCTAGAAACTCCGCAACTAGAAACTCCACAGCTAGAAACTCCACAACTTGAGACTTCGCAACAAGAATTTCGGCAACTAGAATCTCCACAACTAGAAACTCTGCAACTAGAAACTCCACAACTAAAAACTCCACAACTTGAGAGCTCACCACTAGAAACTCCACAACTAGAAACTCCACAACTAGAGACTCCACAACTAGAAACTCCACCACTAGAAATTCCACAACTACAAACCTCACAACTTGAAACTCCACAACTACAAACTCCGACACTGGAAACTCCACAGCCAGAAACTCTACAACTAGAAAAACCACTTCTAGAAACTCCGCAACAACAAACTCTGCAACTAGAAACTCCACAACTAGAATTTCCACAGCTAGAGACTCAACAACTAGAGACTCCTCAACTAAAAGCTCCACAACTAGACACTCCACAACTAGAAACTTCGCAACTAGAAACCCGACAACTAGATACTCCACAATTACAAATTCCGCAACTAGAAACTCCACAACTAGAAACTCTGCAACTAGAGACTCCGCAACTAGAAACTCCACAGCTAGAAACCCCACAACTATAAACTTCACAACTTGAAACTCAGCCACTAGAAGCTCCACAAATAGAAAACTCCGCAACTACAAACTCTGCAACTAGAAACTCCGCAACTAGAAACTCCACAGCTAGAAACTCCACAACTTGAAACACCACATCTAGAAACTCCGCAACAACAAACTCTGCAACCAGAAACTCCACAACTAGAATTTCCACAGCTAGAGACTCAACAACTAGAGGCTCCTCAACTAAAAGCTCCACAACTAGAAACTCCATAACTAGAAACTCCGCAACTTGAAACCCGACAACTAGAAACTCAACAACTAGAAACTCCACACCTATAAATTCCTCAACTTGAAACTCCACAATTAAAACTCCACAACTAGAAACTCCACAACTAGAAACTCCGCAACTAGAAACTCCCCAACTAGAAACTCCACAACTAGATTCTCCACAACTACAAATTCCACAACTAGAAACTCCACAACTTGAGACTTCGCAACAAGAAACTTGGCAACTAGAATCTCCACAAGTAGAAACTCTGCAACTAGAAACTCCGTAACTACAAACTCCGCAACTAGAAACTCCACAGCTAGAAACTCCACAACTTGAGACTTCGCAAATAGAAACTCGTCAACTAGAAACTCAACAAATAGAAATTCCACAGCTGCAAACTCCACAACTAGAAACTCCACAACTTGAGAGTTCGCAACTAAAAACCCCAAAACTAGAAACTCCACAACTAGAAACTCCACAACTAGAGACTGCACAACTAGAGACTTTCCATTTAGAAACTCCTCAGATAGAAACTACGCAACTAGAAACTCCACGACTAGAGATTCCATAAGTAGAAACTCCACAGCTAAAATTTTCACAACTACAAACCCCACAACTTGAAACTCCACAACTAGAAACTCCACAACTAGAAACTCCGCAACTAGAAACTCCACAAATAGAAACTGCACAACTTGAGACTTTGCAACAAGAAACTTGGCAACTAGAATCTCCACAACTAGAAACTCTGCAACTAGAAACTCCGCAACTACAAACTCAACAACGAGAAACTCCACAGCTAGAAACTCCACAACTAGAGTTCGCAACTAGAAACCCCACAACTAGAAACTCCACAACTAGAAACTCCGCAACTACAAACTCCGATACTACAAACTCCACAGCTAGAAACTCCACAACTTGAGACTTCGCAATTAGAAACTCGTCAACTAGAAACTCAACAACTAGAAACTCCACCACTAGAAGTTCCACAACTACGAACCTCCCAACTAGAAACTCAAAAACTAGAAACTCCGCAACTAGAAACTGTGCCACTAGAAACTCCGCAATTAGAAACTCCACAGCTAGAAACCCCACAACTATAAACTTCACAACTAGCAACTCCACAACTAGAGACTGCACAACTAGAGACTCCGCAACTAGAAACTCCACAGCTAGTAACTCCGCAACTAGAAACTCCACAATTTGGAACTCCGCCACTAGAATCTCCACAACTAGAAAACTCCGCAACAAGAAACTCTGCCACTAGAAACTCCGCAACTAGAAACTCCACAGCTAGAAACTCCACAACTTGAAACCCCACAACTAGATACTCCACAACTACAAATTCCACGACTAGAAACTCCACAACTAGAAACTCCACAACTAGAAACTCCGCAACTAGAAACTCCACAGCTAGAAAATCCACAACTTGAGACTTCGCAACAAGAAACTCGGCAACTAGAATCTCCACAACTAGAAACTCTGCAACTAGAAACTCCGCAACTACAAACTCCGCTGCTACAAACTCCACAGCTAGAAACTCCACAACTTGAGACTTCGCAATTAGAAACTCGTCAACTAGAAACTCAACAACTAGAAACTCCACAACTAGAAACTCCACAACTAGAAACTCCACAACTTGAGAGTTCACCACTAGAAACTCCACAACTAGAAACTACACAACTAGAGACTCCACAACTAGAAACTCCACCACTAGAAATTCCACAACTACAAACATCAAAACTAGAAACTCCACAACTAGAAACTCCGACACTGGAAACTCCACAGCCAGAAACTCTACAACTAGAAAAACCACATCTAGAAACTCCGCAACAACAAACTCTGCAACTAGAAACTCCACAACTAGAATTCCCACAGCTAGAGACTCAACAACTAGAGACTCCTCAACTAAAAGCTCCACAACTAGACATTCCACAACTAGAAACTCCGCAACTAGAAATCCGACAACTAGAAACTCCCAAACTAGAAACTCTGCAGCTAGAAACTCTGCAAATAGAAACTCCGCAACTAGAAACTCCACAACTAGAAAACCCTCAACTATAATTTTCACAACTAGAAACTCAACAACTAGAGACTGCGCAACTAGAGACTCCGCAACTAGAAACTCCGCAGCTAGAAACTCCGCAACTAGAAACTCACCAACTTAAAACTCTGCAACTCGAAACTCTGCAACTAGAAAATCCACAACTAAAATTCCACAACTAGAAACTCCACAACTAGAAACTCCACAACTGGAAACTCCGCCACTAGAAACTCCCAAACTGGAAACTCTACAACTAGAAACTCTGCAGCTAGAAACTCCGCAACTACAAACTCTGCAAATAGAAACTCCGATACTAGAAACTCCACAGCTAGAAACCCCTCAACTATAAACTTCACAACTAGAAACTCAACAACTAGAGACTGCACAACTAGAGACTCCGCAACTAGAAACTCCGCAGCTAGAAACTCCGCAACTAGAAACTCCACAACTTGAAACTCTGCAACTCGAAACTCTGCAACTAGAAAATCCACAACTATAAACTCAAGTAGAAACTCCCCAACTGGAAACTCCGCAACTAGAAACTCCGCAACTAGAAAATCCACAACTAGAAACTTCACAACTAGAAACTCCCCAACAAAAAACTCCACAACTAGAAACTCCACAACTAGAGACTCCACAACTAGAGATTGCACAACTAGAGACTTTCCATTTAGAAACTCCTCAGATAGAACCTACGCAACTAGAAACTCCACGACTAGAGATTCCATAAGTAGAAACTCCACAGCTAAAATTTTCACAACTACAAACCCCACAACTAGAAACTCCACAACTAGAAACTCTGCAAATAGAAAAAGTACAACAAGGAACTCGAAAACTATAACTCCAACGAGAAACTCTACAACTAGAAACTTCACAACTAGAAACTCCACAAATAGACACTCCACAACTAGAAACTCCACAACTAGAGACTCCACAACTAGGAACTCCAAAATTGAGACTCCACAACTAGAAACTACACAGATTAAAATTCCACAACTTGAAACTCCGCCACTAGAATCTCCACAACTAGAAAACTCCGCAACTACAAACTCTGCAACTAGAAACTCCGCAACTAGAAACTCCACAGCTAGAAACTCCAAAACTTGAAACACCACATCTAGAAACTCCGCAACAACAAACTCTGCAACCAGAAACTCCACAACTAGAATTTCCACAGCTAGAGACTCAACAACTAGAGGCTCCTCAACTAAAAGCTCCACAACTAGAAACTCCATAACTAGAAACTCCGCAACTTGAAACCCGACAACTAGAAACTCAACAACAAGAAACTCCACACCTATAAATTCCTCAACTTGAAACTCCACAACTAAAACTCCACAACTAGAAACTCCACAACTAGAAACTCCGCCACTAGAAAATCCCCAACTAGAAACTCCACAACTAGATTCTCCACAACTACAAATTCCACAACTAGAAACTCCACAACTTGAGACTTCGCAACAAGAAACTTGGCAACTAGAATCTCCACAACTAGAAACTCTGCAACTAGAAACTCCGCAACTACAAACTCCACAACTAGAAACTTCACAGCTAGAAACTCCACAACTTGAGACTTCGCAAATAGAAACTCGTCAACTAGAATTTCAACAACTAGAAATTCCACAGCTGCAAACTCCACAACTATAAACTCCACAACTTGAGAGTTCGCAACTAGAAACCCCACAACTAGAAACTCCACAACTAGAGACTGCACAACTAGAGACTTTCCATTTAGAAACTCCTCAGATAGAAACTACGCAACTAGAAACTCCACGACTAGAGATTCCATAAGTAGAAACTCCACAGCTAAAATTTTCACAACTACAAACCCCACAACTAGAAACTCCACAACTAGAAACTCTGCAAATAGAAAAAGTACAACAAGGAACTCGAAATCTAAAACTCCAACGAGAAACTCTACAACTAGAAACTTCACAACTAGAAATTCCACAAATAGACACTCCACAACTAGAAACTCCACAACTAGAGACTCCACAACTAGGAACTCCAAAATTGAGACTCCACAACTAGAAACTACACAGATTAAAATTCCACAACTAGAAACTCCACAACTGGAAACTCTGCAACTAGAAACTCTGCAACTAGAAACTTTACAGCTAGAAACTCCACAACTTGAGACTTCGCAAATAAAAACTCGTCAACTGGAAACTCAGCCACTAGAAACTCCACAGCTAGAAACTCCACAACTAGAAACTCCACAACTTGAAACCCAACAAATAGATACTCCACAACTACAGACTCCACAACTTGAAACACCACAACTAGATACTCCACAATTACAAATTCCGCAACTAGAAACTCCACAACTAGAAACTCCTCAACTAGAAACTCCCCACTAGAAACTTCACAACTAGAATCTCTGCAACTAGAAACTCCGCAACTAGAAAATCTGCAACTAGAAACTCCGCAACTAGAAACTCCACAGCTAGAAAGCCCACAAATATAAACTTCACAACTAGCAACTCAACAACTAGAGACTTCACAACTAGAGACTCCGCCACTAGATTCTCCACAACTACAAATTCCACAACTAGAAACTCCACAACTTGAGACTTCGCAACAAGAAACTTGGCAACTAGAATCTCCACAACTAGAAACTCTGCAACTAGAAACTCCGCAACTACAAACTCCGCAACTAGAAACTCCACAGCTAGAAACTCCACAACTTGAGACTTCGCAAATAGAAACTCGTCAACTAGAAACGCAACAACTAGAAATTCCACAGCTGCAAACTCCACAACTAGAAACTCCACAACTTGAGAGTTCGCAACTAGAAACCCCACAACTAGAAACTCCACAACTAGAGACTGCACAACTAGAGACTTTCCGTTTAGAAACTCCTCAGATAGAAACTACGCAACTAGAAACTCCACGACTAGAGATTCCATAAGTAGAAACTCCACAGCTAAAATTTTCACAACTACAAACCCCACAACTAGAAACTCTGCAAATAGAAAAAGTACAACAAGGAACTCGAAAACTAAAACTCCAACGAGAAACTCTACAACTAGAAACTTCACAACTAGAAACTCCACAAATAGACACTCCACAACTAGAGACTCCACAACTAGAGACTCCACAACTAGGAACTCCAAAATTGAGACTCCACAACTAGAAACTACACAGATTAAAATTCCACAACTAGAAACTCCACAACTGGAAACTCCGCAACTAGAAACTCTGCAACTAGAAACTTTACAGCTAGAAACTCCACAACTTGAGACTTCGCAAATAGAAACTCGTCAACTGGAAACTCAGCCACTAGAAACTCCACAGCTAGAAACTCCACAACTAGAAACTCCACAACTTGAAACCCAACAAATAGATACTCCACAACTACAGACTCGACAACTTGAAACACCACAACTAGATACTCCACAATTACAAATTCCGCAACTAGAAACTCCACAACTAGAAACTCCTCAACTAGAAACTCCCCACTAGAAACTTCACAACAAGAATCTCTGCAACTAGAAACTCCGCAACTAGAAACTCTGCAACTAGAAACTCCGCAACTAGAAACTCCACAGCTAGAAACCCCACAACTATAAACTTCACAACTTGAAACTCAGCCACTAGAAGCTCCACAAATAGAAAACTCCGCAACTACAAACTCTGCAACTAGAAACTCCGCAACTAGAAACTCCACAGCTAGAAACTCCACAACTTGAAACACCACATCTAGAAACTCCGCAACAACAAACTCTGCAACCAGAAACTCCACAACTAGAATTTCCACAGCTAGAGACTCAACAACTAGAGGCTCCTCAACTAAAAGCTCCACAACTAGAAACTCCATAACTAGAAACTCCGCAACTTGAAACCCGACAACTAGAAACTCAACAACTAGAAACTCCACACCTATAAATTCCTCAACTTGAAACTCCACAATTAAAACTCCACAACTAGAAACTCCACAACTAGAAACTCCGCAACTAGAAACTCCCCAACTAGAAACTCCACAACTAGATTCTCCACAACTACAAATTCCACAACTAGAAACTCCACAACTTGAGACTTCGCAACAAGAAACTTGGCAACTAGAATCTCCACAACTAGAAACTGTGCAACTAGAAACTCCGCAACTACAAACTCCGCAACTAGAAACTCCACAGCTAGAAACTCCACAACTTGAGACTTCGCAAATAGAAACTCGTCAACTAGAAACTCAACAAATAGAAATTCCACAGCTGCAAACTCCACAACTAGAAACTCCGCAACTTGAGAGTTCGCAACTAAAAACCCCAAAACTAGAAACTCCACAACTAGAAACTCCACAACTAGAGACTGCACAACTAGAGACTTTCCATTTAGAAACTCCTCAGATAGAAACTACGCAACTAGAAACTCCACGACTAGAGATTCCATAAGTAGAAACTCCACAGCTAAAATTTTCACAACTACAAACCCCACAACTAGAAACTCCACAACTAGAAACTCCACAACTAGAAACTCCGCAACTAGAAACTCCAAAGCTAGAAACTCCACAACTTGAGACTTCGCAACAAGAAACTTGGCAACTAGAATCTCCACAACTAGAAACTCTGCAACTAGAAACTCCGCAACTACAAACTCCACAACTAGAAACTCCACAGCTAGAAACTCCACAACTTGAGACTTCGCAAATAGAAAATCCTCAACTAGAAACTCAACAACTAGAAACTCCACAGGTAGAAACTCCACAACTAGAAACTCCACAACTTGAGAGTTCGCAACTAGAAACCCCACAACAACAAACTCCACAACTAGAGACTCCACAACTAGAAACTCCACCACTAAAAACTCCACAACTACGAACCTCACAACTAGAAACTCAACAACTAGAAACTCCGCAAGTGGAAACTGTGCAACTAGAAACTCCGCAACTAGAAACTCCAATGCTAGAAACCCCACAACTATAAACTTCACAACTAGCAACTCAACAACTAGAGACTGCACAACTAGAGACTCCGCAACTAGAAACTCCACAGCTAGTAACTCCGCAACTAGAAACTCCACAACTTGAAACTCCGCCACTAGAATCTCCACAACTAGAAAACTCCGCAACTAGAAACTCTGCAACTAGAAACTCCGCAACTACAAACTCCGCAACTAGAAACTCCACAGCTAGAAACTCCACAACTTGAGACTTCGCAAATAGAAACTCGTCAACTAGAAACTCAACAACTACAAACTCCACAAGTAGAAACTCTGCAACTAGAAACTCCACAACTAGAAACTCCACAACTTGAGAGCTCACCACTAGAAACTCCACAACTAGAAACTCCACAACTAGAGACTCCACAACTAGAAACTCCATCACTAGAAATTCCACAACTACAAACCTCACAACTTGAAACTCCACAACTACAAACTCCGACACTGGAAACTCCACAGCCAGAAACTCTACAACTACAAAAACCACTTCTAGAAACTCCGCAACAACAAACTCTGCAACTAGAAACTCCACAACTAGAATTTCCACAGCTAGAGACTCAACAACTAGAGACTCCTCAACTAAAAGCTCCACAACTAGACACTCCACAACTAGAAACTTCGCAACTAGAAACCCGACAACTAGATACTCCACAATTACAAATTCCGCAACTAGAAACTCCACAACTAGAAACTCTGCAACTAGAAACTCCGCAACTAGAAACTCCACAGCTAGAAACCCCACAACTATAAACTTCACAACTTGAAACTCAGCCACTAGAAGCTCCACAAATAGAAAACTCCGCAACTACAAACTCTGCAACTAGAAACTCCGCAACTAGAAACTCCACAGCTAGAAACTCCACAACTTGAAACACCACATCTAGAAACTCCGCAACAACAAACTCTGCAACCAGAAACTCCACAACTAGAATTTCCACAGCTAGAGACTCAACAACTAGAGGCTCCTCAACTAAAAGCTCCACAACTAGAAACTCCATAACTAGAAACTCCGCAACTTGAAACCCGACAACTAGAAACTCAACAACTAGAAACTCCACACCTATAAATTCCTCAACTTGAAACTCCACAACTAAAACTCCACAACTAGAAACTCCACAACTAGAAACTCCGCCACTAGAAACTCCCCAACTAGAAACTCCACAACTAGATTATCCACAACTACAAATTCCACAACTAGAAACTCCACAACTTGAGACTTCGCAACAAGAAACTTGGCAACTAGAATCTCCACAACTAGAAACTCTGCAACTAGAAACTCCGCAACTACAAACTCCGCAACTAGAAACTTCACAGCTAGAAACTCCACAACTTGAGACTTCGCAAACAGAAACTCGTCAACTAGAATTTCAACAACTAGAAATTCCACAGCTGCAAACTCCACAACTATAAACTCCACAACTTGAGAGTTCGCAACTAGAAACCCCACAACTAGAAACTCCACAACTAGAGACTGCACAACTAGAGACTTTCCATTTAGAAACTCCTCAGATAGAAACTACGCAACTAGAAACTCCACGACTAGAGATTCCATAAGTAGAAACTCCACAGCTAAAATTTTCACAACTACAAACCCCACAACTAGAAACTCCACAACTAGAAACTCTGCAAATAGAAAAAGTACAACAAGGAACTCGAAAACTAAAACTCCAACGAGAAACTCTACAACTAGAAACTTCACAACTAGAAACTCCACAAATAGACACTCCACAACTAGAAACTCCACAACTAGAGACTCCACAACTAGGAACTCCAAAATTGAGACTCCACAACTAGAAACTACACAGATTAAAATTCCACAACTAGAAACTCCACAACTGGAAACTCCGCAACTAGAAACTCTGCAACTAGAAACTTTACAGCTAGAAACTCCACAACTTGAGACTTCGCAAATAGAAACTCGTCAACTGGAAACTCAGCCACTAGAAACTCCACAGCTAGAAACTCCACAACTAGAAATTCCACAACTTGAAACCCAACAAATAGATACTCCACAACTACAGACTCGACAACTTGAAACACCACAACTAGATACTCCACAATTACAAATTCCGCAACTAGAAACTCCACAACTAGAAACTCCTCAACTAGAAACTCCCCACTAGAAACTTCACAACTAGAATCTCTGCAACTAGAAACTCCGCAACTAGAAACTCTGCAACTAGAAACTCCGCAACTAGAAACTCCACAGCTAGAAACCCCACAACTATAAACTTCACAACTTGAAACTCAGCCACTAGAAGCTCCACAAATAGAAAACTCCGCAACTACAAACTCTGCAACTAGAAACTCCGCAACTAGAAACTCCACAGCTAGAAACTCCACAACTTGAAACACCACATCTAGAAACTCCGCAACAACAAACTCTGCAACCAGAAACTCCACAACTAGAATTTCCACAGCTAGAGACTCAACAACTAGAGGCTCCTCAACTAAAAGCTCCACAACTAGAAACTCCATAACTAGAAACTCCGCAACTTGAAACCCGACAACTAGAAACTCAACAACTAGAAACTCCACACCTATAAATTCCTCAACTTGAAACTCCACAATTAAAACTCCACAACTAGAAACTCCACAACTAGAAACTCCGCAACTAGAAACTCCCCAACTAGAAACTCCACAACTAGATTCTCCACAACTACAAATTCCACAACTAGAAACTCCACAACTTGAGACTTCGCAACAAGAAACTTGGCAACTAGAATCTCCACAACTAGAAACTGTGCAACTAGAAACTCCGCAACTACAAACTCCGCAACTAGAAACTCCACAGCTAGAAACTCCACAACTTGAGACTTCGCAAATAGAAACTCGTCAACTAGAAACTCAACAAATAGAAATTCCACAGCTGCAAACTCCACAACTAGAAACTCCGCAACTTGAGAGTTCGCAACTAAAAACCCCAAAACTAGAAACTCCACAACTAGAAACTCCACAACTAGAGACTGCACAACTAGAGACTTTCCATTTAGAAACTCCTCAGATAGAAACTACGCAACTAGAAACTCCACGACTAGAGATTCCATAAGTAGAAACTCCACAGCTAAAATTTTCACAACTACAAACCCCACAACTAGAAACTCCACAACTAGAAACTCCACAACTAGAAACTCCGCAACTAGAAACTCCACAGCTAGAAACTCCACAACTTGAGACTTCGCAACAAGAAACTTGGCAACTAGAATCTCCACAACTAGAAACTCTGCAACTAGAAACTCCGCAACTACAAACTCCACAACTAGAAACTCCACAGCTAGAAACTCCACAACTTGAGACTTCGCAAATAGAAAATCGTCAACTAGAAACTCAACAACTAGAAACTCCACAGGTAGAAACTCCACAACTAGAAACTCCACAACTTGAGAGTTCGCAACTAGAAACCCCACAACAACAAACTCCACAACTAGAGACTCCACAACTAGAAACTCCACCACTAAAAACTCCACAACTACGAACCTCACAACTAGAAACTCAACAACTAGAAACTCCGCAAGTGGAAACTGTGCAACTAGAAACTCCGCAACTAGAAACTCCACAGCTAGAAACCCCACAACTATAAACTTCACAACTAGCAACTCAACAACTAGAGACTGCACAACTAGAGACTCCGCAACTAGAAACTCCACAGCTAGTAACTCCGCAACTAGAAACTCCACAACTTGAAACTCCGCCACTAGAATCTCCACAACTAGAAAACTCCGCAACTAGAAACTCTGCAACTAGAAACTCCGCAACTACAAACTCCGCAACTAGAAACTCCACAGCTAGAAACTCCACAACTTGAGACTTCGCAAATAGAAACTCGTCAACTAGAAACTCAACAACTACAAACTCCACAAGTAGAAACTCTGCAACTAGAAACTCCACAACTAGAAACTCCACAACTTGAGAGCTCACCACTAGAAACTCCACAACTAGAAACTCCACAACTAGAGACTCCACAACTAGAAACTCCATCACTAGAAATTCCACAACTACAAACCTCACAACTTGAAACTCCACAACTACAAACTCCGACACTGGAAACTCCACAGCCAGAAACTCTACAACTACAAAAACCACTTCTAGAAACTCCGCAACAACAAACTCTGCAACTAGAAACTCCACAACTAGAATTTCCACAGCTAGAGACTCAACAACTAGAGACTCCTCAACTAAAAGCTCCACAACTAGAGACTCCACAACTAGGAACTCCAAAATTGAGACTCCACAACTAGAAACTACACAGATTAAAATTCCACAACTAGAAACTCCACAACTGGAAACTCTGTAACTAGAAACTCTGCAACTAGAAACTTTACAGCTAGAAACTCCACAACTTGAGACTTCGCAAATAAAAACTCGTCAACTGGAAACTCAGCCACTAGAAACTCCACAGCTAGAAACTCCACAACTAGAAACTCCACAACTTGAAACCCAACAAATAGATACTCCACAACTACAGACTCGACAACTTGAAACACCACAACTAGATACTCCACAATTACAAATTCCGCAACTAGAAACTCCACAACTTGAGAGTTCGCAACTAGAAACCCCACAACTAGAAACTCCACAACTAGAGACTGCACAACTAAAGACTTTCCGTTTAGAAACTCCTCAGATAGAAACTACGCAACTAGAAACTCCACGACTAGAGATTCCATAAGTAGAAACTCCACAGCTAAAATTTTCACAACTACAAACCCCACAACTAGAAACTCCACAACTAGAAACTCTGCAAATAGAAAAAGTACAACAAGGAACTCGAAAACTAAAACTCCAACGAGAAACTCTACAACTAGAAACTTCACAACTAGAAACTCCACAAATAGACACTCCACAACTAGAGACTCCACAACTAGAGACTCCACAACTAGGAACTCCAAAATTGAGACTCCACAACTAGAAACTACACAGATTAAAATTCCACAACTAGAAACTCCACAACTGGAAACTCCGCAACTAGAAACTCTGCAACTAGAAACTTTACAGCTAGAAACTCCACAACTTGAGACTTCGCAAATAGAAACTCGTCAACTGGAAACTCAGCCACTAGAAACTCCACAGCTAGAAACTCCACAACTAGAAATTCCACAACTTGAAACCCAACAAATAGATACTCCACAACTACAGACTCGACAACTTGAAACACCACAACTAGATACTCCACAATTACAAATTCCGCAACTAGAAACTCCACAACTAGAAACTCCTCAACTAGAAACTCCCCACTAGAAACTTCACAACTAGAATCTCTGCAACTAGAAACTCCGCAACTAGAAACTCTGCAACTAGAAACTCCGCAACTAGAAACTCCACAGCTAGAAACCCCACAACTATAAACTTCACAACTTGAAACTCAGCCACTAGAAGCTCCACAAATAGAAAACTCCGCAACTACAAACTCTGCAACTAGAAACTCCGCAACTAGAAACTCCACAGCTAGAAACTCCACAACTTGAAACACCACATCTAGAAACTCCGCAACAACAAACTCTGCAACCAGAAACTCCACAACTAGAATTTCCACAGCTAGAGACTCAACAACTAGAGGCTCCTCAACTAAAAGCTCCACAACTAGAAACTCCATAACTAGAAACTCCGCAACTTGAAACCCGACAACTAGAAACTCAACAACTAGAAACTCCACACCTATAAATTCCTCAACTTGAAACTCCACAATTAAAACTCCACAACTAGAAACTCCACAACTAGAAACTCCGCAACTAGAAACTCCCCAACTAGAAACTCCACAACTAGATTCTCCACAACTACAAATTCCACAACTAGAAACTCCACAACTTGAGACTTCGCAACAAGAAACTTGGCAACTAGAATCTCCACAACTAGAAACTGTGCAACTAGAAACTCCGCAACTACAAACTCCGCAACTAGAAACTCCACAGCTAGAAACTCCACAACTTGAGACTTCGCAAATAGAAACTCGTCAACTAGAAACTCAACAAATAGAAATTCCACAGCTGCAAACTCCACAACTAGAAACTCCGCAACTTGAGAGTTCGCAACTAAAAACCCCAAAACTAGAAACTCCACAACTAGAAACTCCACAACTAGAGACTGCACAACTAGAGACTTTCCATTTAGAAACTCCTCAGATAGAAACTACGCAACTAGAAACTCCACGACTAGAGATTCCATAAGTAGAAACTCCACAGCTAAAATTTTCACAACTACAAACCCCACAACTAGAAACTCCACAACTAGAAACTCCACAACTAGAAACTCCGCAACTAGAAACTCCACAGCTAGAAACTCCACAACTTGAGACTTCGCAACAAGAAACTTGGCAACTAGAATCTCCACAACTAGAAACTCTGCAACTAGAAACTCCGCAACTACAAACTCCACAACTAGAAACTCCACAGCTAGAAACTCCACAACTTGAGACTTCGCAAATAGAAAATCGTCAACTAGAAACTCAACAACTAGAAACTCCACAGGTAGAAACTCCACAACTAGAAACTCCACAACTTGAGAGTTCGCAACTAGAAACCCCACAACAACAAACTCCACAACTAGAGACTCCACAACTAGAAACTCCACCACTAAAAACTCCACAACTACGAACCTCACAACTAGAAACTCAACAACTAGAAACTCCGCAAGTGGAAACTGTGCAACTAGAAACTCCGCAACTAGAAACTCCACAGCTAGAAACCCCACAACTATAAACTTCACAACTAGCAACTCAACAACTAGAGACTGCACAACTAGAGACTCCGCAACTAGAAACTCCACAGCTAGTAACTCCGCAACTAGAAACTCCACAACTTGAAACTCCGCCACTAGAATCTCCACAACTAGAAAACTCCGCAACTAGAAACTCTGCAACTAGAAACTCCGCAACTACAAACTCCGCAACTAGAAACTCCACAGCTAGAAACTCCACAACTTGAGACTTCGCAAATAGAAACTCGTCAACTAGAAACTCAACAACTACAAACTCCACAAGTAGAAACTCTGCAACTAGAAACTCCACAACTAGAAACTCCACAACTTGAGAGCTCACCACTAGAAACTCCACAACTAGAAACTCCACAACTAGAGACTCCACAACTAGAAACTCCATCACTAGAAATTCCACAACTACAAACCTCACAACTTGAAACTCCACAACTACAAACTCCGACACTGGAAACTCCACAGCCAGAAACTCTACAACTACAAAAACCACTTCTAGAAACTCCGCAACAACAAACTCTGCAACTAGAAACTCCACAACTAGAATTTCCACAGCTAGAGACTCAACAACTAGAGACTCCTCAACTAAAAGCTCCACAACTAGACACTCCACAACTAGAAACTTCGCAACTAGAAACCCGACAACTAGATACTCCACAATTACAAATTCCGCAACTAGAAACTCCACAACTAGAAACTCTGCAACTAGAAACTCCGCAACTAGAAACTCCACAGCTAGAAACCCCACAACTATAAACTTCACAACTTGAAACTCAGCCACTAGAAGCTCCACAAATAGAAAACTCCGCAACTACAAACTCTGCAACTAGAAACTCCGCAACTAGAAACTCCACAGCTAGAAACTCCACAACTTGAAACACCACATCTAGAAACTCCGCAACAACAAACTCTGCAACCAGAAACTCCACAACTAGAATTTCCACAGCTAGAGACTCAACAACTAGAGGCTCCTCAACTAAAAGCTCCACAACTAGCAACTCCATAACTAGAAACTCCGCAACTTGAAACCCGACAACTAGAAACTCAACAACTAGAAACTCCACACCTATAAATTCCTCAACTTGAAACTCCACAACTAAAACTCCACAACTAGAAACTCCACAACTAGAAACTCCGCCACTAGAAACTCCCCAACTAGAAACTCCACAACTAGATTCTCCACAATTACAAATTCCACAACTAGAAACTCCACAACTTGAGACTTCGCAACAAGAAACTTGGCAACTAGAATCTCCACAACTAGAAACTCTGCAACTAGAAACTCCGCAACTACAAACTCCGCAACTAGAAACTTCACAGCTAGAAACTCCACAACTTGAGACTTCGCAAACAGAAACTCGTCAACTAGAATTTCAACAACTAGAAATTCCACAGCTGCAAACTCCACAACTATAAACTCCACAACTTGAGAGTTCGCAACTAGAAACCCCACAACTAGAAACTCCACAACTAGAGACTGCACAACTAGAGACTTTCCATTTAGAAACTCCTCAGATAGAAACTACGCAACTAGAAACTCCACGACTAGAGATTCCATAAGTAGAAACTCCACAGCTAAAATTTTCACAACTACAAACCCCACAACTAGAAACTCCACAACTAGAAACTCTGCAAATAGAAAAAGTACAACAAGGAACTCGAAAACTAAAACTCCAACGAGAAACTCTACAACTAGAAACTTCACAACTAGAAACTCCACAAATAGACACTCCACAACTAGAAACTCCACAACTAGAGACTCCACAACTAGGAACTCCAAAATTGAGACTCCACAACTAGAAACTACACAGATTAAAATTCCACAACTAGAAACTCCACAACTGGAAACTCTGTAACTAGAAACTCTGCAACTAGAAACTTTACAGCTAGAAACTCCACAACTTGAGACTTCGCAAATAAAAACTCGTCAACTGGAAACTCAGCCACTAGAAACTCCACAGCTAGAAACTCCACAACTAGAAACTCCACAACTTGAAACCCAACAAATAGATACTCCACAACTACAGACTCGACAACTTGAAACACCACAACTAGATACTCCACAATTACAAATTCCGCAACTAGAAACTCCACAACTTGAGAGTTCGCAACTAGAAACCCCACAACTAGAAACTCCACAACTAGAGACTGCACAACTAGAGACTTTCCGTTTAGAAACTCCTCAGATAGAAACTACGCAACTAGAAACTCCACGACTAGAGATTCCATAAGTAGAAACTCCACAGCTAAAATTTTCACAACTACAAACCCCACAACTAGAAACTCCACAACTAGAAACTCTGCAAATAGAAAAAGTACAACAAGGAACTCGAAAACTAAAACTCCAACGAGAAACTCTACAACTAGAAACTTCACAACTAGAAACTCCACAAATAGACACTCCACAACTAGAGACTCCACAACTAGAGACTCCACAACTAGGAACTCCAAAATTGAGACTCCACAACTAGAAACTACACAGATTAAAATTCCACAACTAGAAACTCCACAACTGGAAACTCCGCAACTAGAAACTCTGCAACTAGAAACTTTACAGCTAGAAACTCCACAACTTGAGACTTCGCAAATAGAAACTCGTCAACTGGAAACTCAGCCACTAGAAACTCCACAGCTAGAAACTCCACAACTAGAAATTCCACAACTTGAAACCCAACAAATAGATACTCCACAACTACAGACTCGACAACTTGAAACACCACAACTAGATACTCCACAATTACAAATTCCGCAACTAGAAACTCCACAACTAGAAACTCCTCAACTAGAAACTCCCCACTAGAAACTTCACAACTAGAATCTCTGCAACTAGAAACTCCGCAACTAGAAACTCTGCAACTAGAAACTCCGCAACTAGAAACTCCACAGCTAGAAACCCCACAACTATAAACTTCACAACTTGAAACTCAGCCACTAGAAGCTCCACAAATAGAAAACTCCGCAACTACAAACTCTGCAACTGGAAACTCCGCAACTAGAAACTCCACAGCTAGAAACTCCACAACTTGAAACACAACATCTAGAAACTCCGCAACAACAAACTCTGCAACCAGAAACTCCACAACTAGAATTTCCACAGCTAGAGACTCAACAACTAGAGGCTCCTCAACTAAAAGCTCCACAACTAGAAACTCCATAACTAGAAACTCCGCAACTTGAAACCCGACAACTAGAAACTCAACAACTAGAAACTCCACACCTATAAATTCCTCAACTTGAAACTCCACAATTAAAACTCCACAACTAGAAACTCCACAACTAGAAACTCCGCAACTAGAAACTCCACAACTAGATTCTCCACAACTACAAATTCCACAACTAGAAACTCCACAACTTGAGACTTCGCAACAAGAAACTTGGCAACTAGAATCTCCACAACTAGAAACTGTGCAACTAGAAACTCCGCAACTACAAACTCCGCAACTAGAAACTCCACAGCTAGAAACTCTACAACTAGAAACTTCACAACTAGAAACTCCACAAATAGACACTCCACAACTAGAGACTCCACAACTAGAGACTCCACAACTAGGAACTCCAAAATTGAGACTCCACAACTAGAAACTACACAGATTAAAATTCCACAACTAGAAACTCCACAACTGGAAACTCCGCAACTAGAAACTCTGCAACTAGAAACTTTACAGCTAGAAACTCCACAACTTGAGACTTCGCAAATAGAAACTCGTCAACTGGAAACTCAGCCACTAGAAACTCCACAGCTAGAAACTCCACAACTAGAAACTCCACAACTTGAAACCCAACAAATAGATACTCCACAACTACAGACTCGACAACTTGAAACACCACAACTAGATACTCCACAATTACAAATTCCGCAACTAGAAACTCCACAACTAGAAACTCCTCAACTAGAAACTCCCCACTAGAAACTTCACAACTAGAATCTCTGCAACTAGAAACTCCGCAACTAGAAACTCTGCAACTAAAAACTCCGCAACTAGAAACTCCACAGCTAGAAACCCCACAACTATAAACTTCACAACTTGAAACTCAGCCACTAGAAGCTCCACAAATAGAAAACTCCGCAACTACAAACTCTGCAACTAGAAACTCCGCAACTAGAAACTCCACAGCTAGAAACTCCACAACTTGAAACACCACATCTAGAAACTCCGCAACAACAAACTCTGCAACCAGAAACTCCACAACTAGAATTTCCACAGCTAGAGACTCAACAACTAGAGGCTCCTCAACTAAAAGCTCCACAACTAGAAACTCCATAACTAGAAACTCCGCAACTTGAAACCCGACAACTAGAAACTCAACAACTAGAAACTCCACACCTATAAATTCCTCAACTTGAAACTCCACAATTAAAACTCCACAACTAGAAACTCCACAACTAGAAACTCCGCAACTAGAAACTCCCCAACTAGAAACTCCACAACTAGATTCTCCACAACTACAAATTCCACAACTAGAAACTCCACAACTTGAGACTTCGCAACAAGAAACTTGGCAACTAGAATCTCCACAACTAGAAACTGTGCAACTAGAAACTCCGCAACTACAAACTCCGCAACTACAAACTCCACAGCTAGAAACTCCACAACTTGAGACTTCGCAAATAGAAACTCGTCAACTAGAAACTCAACAAATAGAAATTCCACAGCTGCAAACTCCACAACTAGAAACTCCACAACTTGAGAGTTCGCAACTAAAAACCCCAAAACTAGAAACTCCACAACTAGAAACTCCACAACTAGAGACTGCACAACTAGAGACTTTCCATTTAGAAACTCCTCAGATAGAAACTACGCAACTAGAAACTCCACGACTAGAGATTCCATAAGTAGAAACTCCACAGCTACAATTTTCACAACTACAAACCCCACAACTAGAAACTCCACAACTAGAAACTCCACAACTAGAAACTCCGCAACTAGAAACTCCACAGCTAGAAACTCCACAACTTGAGACTTCGCAACAAGAAACTTGGCAACTAGAATCTCCACAACTAGAAACTCTGCAACTAGAAACTCCGCAACTACAAACTCCACAACTAGAAACTCCACAGCTAGAAACTCCACAACTTGAGACTTCGCAAATAGAAAATCGTCAACTAGAAACTCAACAACTAGAAACTCCACAGGTAGAAACTCCACAACTAGAAACTCCACAACTTGAGAGTTCGCAACTAGAAACCCCACAACAACAAACTCCACAACTAGAGACTCCACAACTAGAAACTCCACCACTAAAAACTCCACAACTACGAACCTCACAACTAGAAACTCAACAACTAGAAACTCCGCAAGTGGAAACTGTGCAACTAGAAACTCCGCAACTAGAAACTCCACAGCTAGAAACCCCACAACTATAAACTTCACAACTAGCAACTCAACAACTAGAGACTGCACAACTAGAGACTCCGCAACTAGAAACTCCACAGCTAGTAACTCCGCAACTAGAAACTCCACAACTTGAAACTCCGCCACTAGAATCTCCACAACTAGAAAACTCCGCAACTAGAAACTCTGCAACTAGAAACTCCGCAACTACAAACTCCGCAACTAGAAACTCCACAGCTAGAAACTCCACAACTTGAGACTTCGCAAATAGAAACTCGTCAACTAGAAACTCAACAACTACAAACTCCACAAGTAGAAACTCTGCAACTAGAAACTCCACAACTAGAAACTCCACAACTTGAGAGCTCACCACTAGAAACTCCACAACTAGAAACTCCACAACTAGAGACTCCACAACTAGAAACTCCATCACTAGAAATTCCACAACTACAAACCTCACAACTTGAAACTCCACAACTACAAACTCCGACACTGGAAACTCCACAGCCAGAAACTCTACAACTACAAAAACCACTTCTAGAAACTCCGCAACAACAAACTCTGCAACTAGAAACTCCACAACTAGAATTTCCACAGCTAGAGACTCAACAACTAGAGACTCCTCAACTAAAAGCTCCACAACTAGACACTCCACAACTAGAAACTTCGCAACTAGAAACCCGACAACTAGATACTCCACAATTACAAATTCCGCAACTAGAAACTCCACAACTAGAAACTCTGCAACTAGAAACTCCGCAACTAGAAACTCCACAGCTAGAAACCCCACAACTATAAACTTCACAACTTGAAACTCAGCCACTAGAAGCTCCACAAATAGAAAACTCCGCAACTACAAACTCTGCAACTAGAAACTCCGCAACTAGAAACTCCACAGCTAGAAACTCCACAACTTGAAACACCACATCTAGAAACTCCGCAACAACAAACTCTGCAACCAGAAACTCCACAACTAGAATTTCCACAGCTAGAGACTCAACAACTAGAGGCTCCTCAACTAAAAGCTCCACAACTAGAAACTCCATAACTAGAAACTCCGCAACTTGAAACCCGACAACTAGAAACTCAACAACTAGAAACTCCACACCTATAAATTCCTCAACTTGAAACTCCACAACTAAAACTCCACAACTAGAAACTCCACAACTAGAAACTCCGCCACTAGAAACTCCCCAACTAGAAACTCCACAACTAGATTCTCCACAACTACAAATTCCACAACTAGAAACTCCACAACTTGAGACTTCGCAACAAGAAACTTGGCAACTAGAATCTCCACAACTAGAAACTCTGCAACTAGAAACTCCGCAACTACAAACTCCGCAACTAGAAACTTCACAGCTAGAAACTCCACAACTTGAGACTTCGCAAACAGAAACTCGTCAACTAGAATTTCAACAACTAGAAATTCCACAGCTGCAAACTCCACAACTATAAACTCCACAACTTGAGAGTTCGCAACTAGAAACCCCACAACTAGAAACTCCACAACTAGAGACTGCACAACTAGAGACTTTCCATTTAGAAACTCCTCAGATAGAAACTACGCAACTAGAAACTCCACGACTAGAGATTCCATAAGTAGAAACTCCACAGCTAAAATTTTCACAACTACAAACCCCACAACTAGAAACTCCACAACTAGAAACTCTGCAAATAGAAAAAGTACAACAAGGAACTCGAAAACTAAAACTCCAACGAGAAACTCTACAACTAGAAACTTCACAACTAGAAACTCCACAAATAGACACTCCACAACTAGAAACTCCACAACTAGAGACTCCACAACTAGGAACTCCAAAATTGAGACTCCACAACTAGAAACTACACAGATTAAAATTCCACAACTAGAAACTCCACAACTGGAAACTCTGTAACTAGAAACTCTGCAACTAGAAACTTTACAGCTAGAAACTCCACAACTTGAGACTTCGCAAATAAAAACTTGTCAACTGGAAACTCAGCCACTAGAAACTCCACAGCTAGAAACTCCACAACTAGAAACTCCACAACTTGAAACCCAACAAATAGATACTCCACAACTACAGACTCGACAACTTGAAACACCACAACTAGATACTCCACAATTACAAATTCCGCAACTAGAAACTCCACAACTTGAGAGTTCGCAACTAGAAACCCCACAACTAGAAACTCCACAACTAGAGACTGCACAACTAGAGACTTTCCGCTTAGAAACTCCTCAGATAGAAACTACGCAACTAGAAACTCCACGACTAGAGATTCCATAAGTAGAAACTCCACAGCTAAAATTTTCACAACTACAAACCCCACAACTAGAAACTCCACAACTAGAAACTCTGCAAATAGAAAAAGTACAACAAGGAACTCGAAAACTAAAACTCCAACGAGAAACTCTACAACTAGAAACTTCACAACTAGAAACTCCACAAATAGACACTCCACAACTAGAGACTCCACAACTAGAGACTCCACAACTAGGAACTCCAAAATTGAGACTCCACAATTAGAAACTACACAGATTAAAATTCCACAACTAGAAACTCCACAACTGGAAACTCCGCAACTAGAAACTCTGCAACTAGAAACTTTACAGCTAGAAACTCCACAACTTGAGACTTCGCAAATAGAAACTCGTCAACTGGAAACTCAGCCACTAGAAACTCCACAGCTAGAAACTCCACAACTAGAAATTCCACAACTTGAAACCCAACAAATAGATACTCCACAACTACAGACTCGACAACTTGAAACACCACAACTAGATACTCCACAATTACAAATTCCGCAACTAGAAACTCCACAACTAGAAACTCCTCAACTAGAAACTCCCCACTAGAAACTTCACAACTAGAATCTCTGCAACTAGAAACTCCGCAACTAGAAACTCTGCAACCAGAAACTCCGCAACTAGAAACTCCACAGCTAGAAACCCCACAACTATAAACTTCACAACTTGAAACTCAGCCACTAGAAGCTCCACAAATAGAAAACTCCGCAACTACAAACTCTGCAACTAGAAACTCCGCAACTAGAAACTCCACAGCTAGAAACTCCACAACTTGAAACACCACATCTAGAAACTCCGCAACAACAAACTCTGCAACCAGAAACTCCACAACTAGAATTTCCACAGCTAGAGACTCAACAACTAGAGGCTCCTCAACTAAAAGCTCCACAACTAGAAACTCCATAACTAGAAACTCCGCAACTTGAAACCCGACAACTAGAAACTCAACAACTAGAAACTCCACACCTATAAATTCCTCAACTTGAAACTCCACAATTAAAACTCCACAACTAGAAACTCCACAACTAGAAACTCCGCAACTAGAAACTCCCCAACTAGAAACTCCACAACTAGATTCTCCACAACTACAAATTCCACAACTAGAAACTCCACAACTTGAGACTTCGCAACAAGAAACTTGGCAACTAGAATCTCCACAACTAGAAACTGTGCAACTAGAAACTCCGCAACTACAAACTCCGCAACTAGAAACTCCACAGCTAGAAACTCCACAACTTGAGACTTCGCAAATAGAAACTCGTCAACTAGAAACTCAACAAATAGAAATTCCACAGCTGCAAACTCCACAACTAGAAACTCCACAACTTGAGAGTTCGCAACTAAAAACCCCAAAACTAGAAACTCCACAACTAGAAACTCCACAACTAGAGACTGCACAACTAGAGACTTTCCATTTAGAAACTCCTCAGATAGAAACTACGCAACTAGAAACTCCACGACTAGAGATTCCATAAGTAGAAACTCCACAGCTAAAATTTTCACAACTACAAACCCCACAACTAGAAACTCCACAACTAGAAACTCCACAACTAGAAACTCCGCAACTAGAAACTCCACAAATAGAAACTGCACAACTTGAGACTTTGCAACAAGAAACTTGGCAACTAGAATCTCCACAACTAGAAACTCTGCAACTAGAAACTCCGCAACTACAAACTCCGCAACTAGAAACTCCACAGCTAGAAACTCCACAACTTGAGACTTCGCAAATAGAAACTCGTCAACTAGAAACTCAACAACTAGAAATTCCACAGCTGCAAACTCCACAACTAGAAACTCCACAACTTGAGAGTTCGCAACGAGAAACCCCACAACTAGAAACTCCGCAACAAGAGACTCCACAACTAGAAACTCCACCACTAGAAACTCCACAACTACGAACCTCACAACTAGAAACTCAACAACTAGAAACTCCGCAACTGGAAACTGTGCAACTAGAAACTCCGCAACTGGAAACTCCACAGCTAGAAACCCCACAACTATAAACTTCACAACTAGCAACTCAACAACTAGAGACTGCACAACTAGAGACTCCGCAACTAGAAACTCCACAGCTAGTAACTCCGAAACTAGAAACTCCACAACTTGAAACTCCTCAACTAGAATCTCCACAACTAGAAAACTCCGCAACAAGAAACTCTACAACTAGAAACTCCGCAACTACAAACTCCGCAACTAGAAACTCCACAGCTAGAAACTCCACAACTTGAGGCTTCGCAAATAGAAACTCGTCAACTAGAAACTCAACAACGAGAAACTCCACAGCTAGAAACTCCACAACTAGAGTTCGCAACTAGAAACCCCACAACTAGAAACTCCACAACTAGAAACTCCGCAACTACAAACTCCGCTACTACAAACTTCACAGCTAGAAACTCCACAACTTGAGACTTCGCAATTAGAAACTCGTCAACTAGAAACTCAACAACTAGAAACTCCACCACTAGAAGTTCCACAACTACGAACCTCCCAACTAGAAACTCAAAAACTAGAAACTCCGCAACTAGAAACTGTGCCACTAGAAACTCCGCAATTAGAAACTCCACAGCTAGAAACCCCACAACTATAAACTTCACAACTAGCAACTCCACAACTAGAGACTGCACAACTAGAGACTCCGCAACTAGAAACTCCACAGCTAGTAACTCCGCAACTAGAAACTCCACAACTTGAAACTCCGCCACTAGAATCTCCACAACTAGAAAACTCCGCAACAAGAAACTCTGCCACTAGAAACTCCGCAACTAGAAACTCCACAGCTAGAAACTCCACAACTTGAAACCCCACAACTAGATACTCCACAACTACAAATTCCACGACTAGAAACTCCACAACTAGAAACTCCACAACTAGAAACTCCGCAACTAGAAACTCCACAGCTAGAAAATCCACAACTTGAGACTTCGCAACAAGAAACTCGGCAACTAGAATCTCCACAACTAGAAACTCTGCAACTAGAAACTCCGCAACTACAAACTCCGCTGCTACAAACTCCACAGCTAGAAACTCCACAACTTGAGACTTCGCAATTAGAAACTCGTCAACTAGGAACTCAACAACTAGAAACTCCACAACTAGAAACTCCACAACTAGAAACTCCACAACTTGAGAGTTCACCACTAGAAACTCCACAACTAGAAACTACACAACTAGAGACTCCACAACTAGAAACTCCACCACTAGAAATTCCACAACTACAAACATCAAAACTAGAAACTCCACAACTAGAAACTCCGACACTGGAAACTCCACAGCCAGAAACTCTACAACTAGAAAAACCACATCTAGAAACTCCGCAACAACAAACTCTGCAACTAGAAACTCCACAACTAGAATTCCCACAGCTAGAGACTCAACAACTAGAGACTCCTCAACTAAAAGCTCCACAACTAGACATTCCACAACTAGAAACTCCGCAACTAGAAATCCGACAACTAGAAACTCCCAAACTAGAAACTCTGCAGCTAGAAACTCTGCAAATAGAAACTCCGCAACTAGAAACTCCACAACTAGAAAACCCTCAACTATAATTTTCACAACTAGAAACTCAACAACTAGAGACTGCGCAACTAGAGACTCCGCAACTAGAAACTCCGCAGCTAGAAACTCCGCAACTAGAAACTCACCAACTTAAAACTCTGCAACTCGAAACTCTGCAACTAGAAAATCCACAACTAAAATTCCACAACTAGAAACTCCACAACTAGAAACTCCACAACTGGAAACTCCGCCACTAGAAACTCCCAAACTGGAAACTCTACAACTAGAAACTCTGCAGCTAGAAACTCCGCAACTACAAACTCTGCAAATAGAAACTCCGATACTAGAAACTCCACAGCTAGAAACCCCTCAACTATAAACTTCACAACTAGAAACTCAACAACTAGAGACTGCACAACTCGAGACTCCGCAACTAGAAACTCCGCAGCTAGAAACTCCGCAACTAGAAACTCCACAACTTGAAACTCTGCAACTCGAAACTCTGCAACTAGAAAATCCACAACTATAAACTCAAGTAGAAACTCCCCAACTGGAAACTCCGCAACTAGAAACTCCGCAACTAGAAAATCCACAACTAGAAACTTCACAACTAGAAACTCCCCAACAAAAAACTCCACAACTAGAAACTCCACAACTAGAAACTCCACAACTAGAGACTGCACAACTAGAGACTTTCCATTTAGAAACTCCTCAGATAGAACCTACGCAACTAGAAACTCCACGACTAGAGATTCCATAAGTAGAAACTCCACAGCTAAAATTTTCACAACTACAAACCCCACAACTAGAAACTCCACAACTAGAAACTCTGCAAATAGAAAAAGTACAACAAGGAACTCGAAAACTAAAACTCCAACGAGAAACTCTACAACTAGAAACTTCACAACTAGAAACTCCACAAATAGACACTCCACAACTAGAAACTCCACAACTAGAGACTCCACAACTAGGAACTCCAAAATTGAGACTCCACAACTAGAAACTACACAGATTAAAATTCCACAACTTGAAACTCCGCCACTAGAATCTCCACAACTAGAAAACTCCGCAACTACAAACTCTGCAACTAGAAACTCCGCAACTAGAAACTCCACAGCTAGAAACTCCAAAACTTGAAACACCACATCTAGAAACTCCGCAAGAACAAACTCTGCAACCAGAAACTCCACAACTAGAATTTCCACAGCTAGAGACTCAACAACTAGAGGCTCCTCAACTAAAAGCTCCACAACTAGAAACTCCATAACTAGAAACTCCGCAACTTGAAACCCGACAACTAGAAACTCAACAACTAGAAACTCCACACCTATAAATTCCTCAACTTGAAACTCCACAACTAAAACTCCACAACTAGAAACTCCACAACTAGAAACTCCGCCACTAGAAACTCCCCAACTAGAAACTCCACAACTAGATTCTCCACAACTACAAATTCCACAACTGGAAACTCCACAACTTGAGACTTCGCAACAAGAAACTTGGCAACTAGAATCTCCACAACTAGAAACTCTGCAACTAGAAACTCCGCAACTACAAACTCCGCAACTAGAAACTTCACAGCTAGAAACTCCACAACTTGAGACTTCGCAAACAGAAACTCGTCAACTAGAATTTCAACAACTAGAAATTCCACAGCTGCAAACTCCACAACTATAAACTCCACAACTTGAGAGTTCGCAACTAGAAACCCCACAACTAGAAACTCCACAACTAGAGACTGCACAACTAGAGACTTTCCATTTAGAAACTCCTCAGATAGAAACTACGCAACTAGAAACTCCACGACTAGAGATTCCATAAGTAGAAACTCCACAGCTAAAATTTTCACAACTACAAACCCCACAACTAGAAACTCCACAACTAGAAACTCTGCAAATAGAAAAAGTACAACAAGGAACTCGAAAACTAAAACTCCAACGAGAAACTCTACAACTAGAAACTTCACAACTAGAAACTCCACAAATAGACACTCCACAACTAGAAACTCCACAACTAGAGACTCCACAACTAGAAACTACACAGATTAAAATTTTACAACTAGAAACTCCACAACTGGAAACTCTGCAACTAGAAACTCTGCAACTAGAAACTTTACAGCTAGAAACTCCACAACTTGAGACTTCGCAAATAAAAACTCGTCAACTGGAAACTCAGCCACTAGAAACTCCACAGCTAGAAACTCCACAACTAGAAACTCCACAACTTGAAACCCAACAAATAGATACTCCACAACTACAGACTCCACAACTTGAAACACCACAACTAGATACTCCACAATTACAAATTCCGCAACTAGAAACTCCACAACTAGAAACTCCTCAACTAGAAACTCCCCACTAGAAACTTCACAACTAGAATCTCTGCAACTAGAAACTCCGCAACTAGAAAATCTGCAACTAGAAACTCCGCAACTAGAAACTCCACAGCTAGAAAGCCCACAAATATAAACTTCACAACAAGCAACTCAACAACTAGAGACTTCACAACTAGAGACTCCGCCACTAGATTCTCCACAACTACAAATTCCACAACTAGAAACTCCACAACTTGAGACTTCGCAACAAGAAACTTGGCAACTAGAATCTCCACAACTAGAAACTCTGCAACTAGAAACTCCGCAACTACAAACTCCGCAACTAGAAACTCCACAGCTAGAAACTCCACAACTTGAGACTTCGCAAATAGAAACTCGTCAACTAGAAACGCAACAACTAGAAATTCCACAGCTGCAAACTCCACAACTAGAAACTCCACAACTTGAGAGTTCGCAACTAGAAACCCCACAACTAGAAACTCCACAACTAGAGACTGCACAACTAGAGACTTTCCGTTTAGAAACTCCTCAGATAGAAACTACGCAACTAGAAACTCCACGACTAGAGATTCCATAAGTAGAAACTCCACAGCTAAAATTTTCACAACTACAAACCCCACAACTAGAAACTCCACAACTAGAAACTCTGCAAATAGAAAAAGTACAACAAGGAACTCGAAAACTAAAACTCCAACGAGAAACTCTACAACTAGAAACTTCACAACTAGAAACTCCACAAATAGACACTCCACAACTAGAGACTCCACAACTAGAGACTCCACAACTAGGAACTCCAAAATTGAGACTCCACAACTAGAAACTACACAGATTAAAATTCCACAACTAGAAACTCCACAACTGGAAACTCCGCAACTAGAAACTCTGCAACTAGAAACTTTACAGCTAGAAACTCCACAACTTGAGACTTCGCAAATAGAAACTCGTCAACTGGAAACTCAGCCACTAGAAACTCCACAGCTAGAAACTCCACAACTAGAAACTCCACAACTTGAAACCCAACAAATAGATACTCCACAACTACAGACTCGACAACTTGAAACACCACAACTAGATACTCCACAATTACAAATTCCGCAACTAGAAACTCCACAACTAGAAACTCCTCAACTAGAAACTCCCCACTAGAAACTTCACAACTAGAATCTCTGCAACTAGAAACTCCGCAACTAGAAACTCTGCAACTAGAAACTCCGCAACTACAAACTCCGCAACTAGAAACTCCACAGCTAGAAACTCCACAACTTGAGACTTCGCAAATAGAAACTCGTCAACTAGAAACTCAACAACTACAAACTCCACAGCTAGAAACTCCGCAACTAGAAACTCCACAGCTAGAAACTCCACAACTTGAGACTTCGCAACAAGAATTTCGGCAACTAGAATCTCCACAAGTAGAAACTCTGCAACTAGAAACTCCACAACTAGAAACTCCACAACTTGAGAGCTCACCACTAGAAACTCCACAACTAGAAACTCCACCACTAAAAACTCCACAACTACGAACCTCACAACTAGAAACTCAACAACTAGAAAAATCCGCAACTAGAAACTCTGCAACTAGAAACTCCGCAACTACAAACTCCGCAACTAGAAACTCCACAGCTAGAAACTCCACAACTTGAGACTTCGCAAATAGAAACTCGTCAACTAGAAACTCAACAACTACAAACTCCACAGCTAGAAACTCCGCAACTAGAAACTCCACAGCTAGAAACTCCACAACTTGAGACTTCGCAACAAGAATTTCGGCAACTAGAATCTCCACAAGTAGAAACTCTGCAACTAGAAACTCCACAACTAGAAACTCCACAACTTGAGAGCTCACCACTAGAAACTCCACAACTAGAAACTCCACAACTAGAGACTCCACAACTAGAAACTCCACCACTAGAAATTCCACAACTACAAACCTCACAACTTGAAACTCCACAACTACAAACTCCGACACTGGAAACTCCACAGCCAGAAACTCTACAACTAGAAAAACCACTTCTAGAAACTCCGCAACAACAAACTCTGCAACTAGAAACTCCACAACTAGAATTTCCACAGCTAGAGACTCAACAACTAGAGACTCCTCAACTAAAAGCTCCACAACTAGACACTCCACAACTAGAAACTTCGCAACTAGAAACCCGACAACTAGATACTCCACAATTACAAATTCCGCAACTAGAAACTCCACAACTAGAAACTCTGCAACTAGAAACTCCGCAACTAGAAACTCCACAGCTAGAAACCCCACAACTATAAACTTCACAACTTGAAACTCAGCCACTAGAAGCTCCACAAATAGAAAACTCCGCAACTACCTGCAAAAAACTCCGCAAAATCCTGAAAACAGTGGGGGACAAAATTGGTTGTCCCATTTTGCCCTATGATCTCGATATTGTTCATCGCGTGCCTACCCGATCTATTGACAAGAAAAACATCATTGCTCGATTTTGTTCTAGAACCAAGAAGGCCGATTTTGTTAGCAAAGCGCGTAAAGCCAGGCTCTGTCTTAGTGATATAGGGTTGTCTAGTCAGTCCAAATTTCCCGTATTTGTAAATGAGCATCTCACTGCCTGTAACAAGACTCTCTTCTCCAAAGCTCTTTCATTGAAAAAAGAAAAAAAATGGTTGTTCCTGTGGACTGACAACTGCCAAATTAAGGCCAGGAAAACAACTACTAGTAAAGTTCTACGCATTCGGGACGAATCTGACCTAAACAAAATAGTATAAAGCTGTTTGTTCATACTTTGGATAGTACAATCATGGCTTCCGTACTAAAACCAGATCAATTGCACTCTTTTCTGAATGGATTTCATTCCATTATTCACTTTAATGCAAGAAGTCTTCATAAACGGTTTGACATCATTGACGGTTTCCTCACTTCACTTTCTTGTTCATTTTCAATGATTGCCATCACTGAAACTTGGTTGTCTGACGATGACAAAAATCTATATTGCTTTCATAACTTTAATTCTGAATACTGCAACAGAATAACCAGTAATTACGGTGGTGCTGCCATATTTGTTTCTTCTGGAATAGCTTATCGAAGAAGACATGACCTATTCTTAACCGTTGATAACTGTGAGTCTGTTTGGGTTGAAATAGATAACTGCTTTTTGACTGGTGACAATAAGAACCTCATATTTGGTTGTGTTTACCGTTCTCCTTCATCACCAATTAGTGATTTCTGTACTAATCTCGACCATATTTTGCATAAAATTTCAATAGAAAATAAAAATGTTGTCATAATGGGTGATTTCAACATTAACTTACTAGATGAAGGATCACCCATCTGTATCAACTATACTAGTCTGCTTCATGGTTACGGATATGATTGCCTGATTGACGCTCCCACGCGTGAAGATTTTTCAGGCTCATGTACACTCATCGATCATGCTCTCTCTAATTTACTAGACCCACCAGAGGCAAAAGTTTTACACATTGACATCAGTGATCATTACCCCATCATCCTACGCTTCAATACTAATGCTCGACCGCATTCCTTTTCTCACACAAGATATGTGCTGGACAAAGAAAGTTTTAAAACGGCTGTTGCTAACACTAACTGGACTGAAATTAAGTCAATAATCAACCCACAGAAAGCTTTTTCTAAATTTCTTTCACTGATTTCAACGCATTTAATGAAATTCACTTTCAAAACAAAATGTAAAAAAATCATCGCTTTCTCTCATAATCCATGGCTTTCGCAACAGCTATTAACAGAAATGCGCAAACGAGATAACTTGTATAGAAAAACTAAAAAACAACCTTTTAATAAGAACTTAAGTGCCCGATATAAAATCTTCTGCAATGCTCTTAACTACAAACTTAAAACTGCCAAAAGACTTTATTTTGAAGAAAGAATCCAACATGCTTCTAGCACTAAAAAGAAATGGGAGATTGTGAACTCTTTTTTAAACAGGAACTCGAGACAAGACGAGGTACGTCGAATTATAATTGATGGAGTAGAATATGATTCCCCTTCAGAAGTAGCTGAGGCTTTTAGCAACTTCTTCTTCCCTGATAATACCAATTCTCCTACAGAAAGCATTAATACTTCTCGCTTACCCCACTCATTCTTTTTATTTCCTACAATACCGGATGAAATAACTGATGTTATTCGTAATTTAAAAATGACTAGTGCTGGCATAGATGAGATCCATCCTGCTAACATAAAATCTATTGTGCATATAATATCAGACATTCTTTCATTTATTGTTAATTTGATGTTCAAGAATGGTGTATTCCCTTATGAATTGAAGCGTGGCAAAGTTATCCCTGTTTTTAAAAAGGGGGATAAATCATTACTAAACAACTACCGTCCTATTTGTATTTTACCATTCCTTGGAAAAGTGGTTGAGAAACTCATTGAGACACGACTAACTAAATATCTTTCCAAGTTTAACATTATCTCTTCCTCTCAGTTTGGTTTTCGCCATGGCTACTCAACAGAGATGGCGCTTATCCATCTTACTGATCAGATAAAATAATTAATAGACGAAGGATGCCTAGTTGCCTCAATATTCATCGATCTAACAAAAGCATTTGACAGCATAAATCATAATATTCTGTTCACTAAACTGGAGTCCATTGGCATTTGCGGCCCTGCTCTTTCATTACTAAAAAGCTACTTACACAACAGAGTTCAAGTTGTTTCTATTTCCAACGTCTATTCCCGACAGCGAACCACTAACATTGGTGTGCCCCAAGGCTCCATTTTGGGGCCACTTCTGTTTTTGATTTATATTAATGATTTGCCCAAGTGTCTGTCTTCATCACAATGCATTTTGTACGCCGACGATACCACCATATTCACCTCTCATAAAGACATCTCATCTCTTGTAACCATTTTGAATGCTGACTTAGAAAGTATTTTCAAATGGTGTAATACTAATATGTTGTCTATTAATGCTTCTAAAACCAAGTTTGTTGTTTTCACCTCACACCAGCGGAATGTAACATCAGCACCTAATATTACTTTTGGCCCCCACTCTATCTCTCCTTGCTCATTTTCTTCCTTCCTTGGCATCCTTCTAGATTGCAATTTAAAATATCAGAGACATATTGCTCACATAAAAAAAAAATTAGCATATGGTATAAGAGTCTTGGTCAAAACGCGCCCGTACTTCTCACGCAGCACATTACTATCCCTCTATCACTCTTTCGTACATTCTCATTTTACCTACGGTATAACATGTTGGGGCAATACTTACAATACTCACATTTCGTCTCTTCAAATCGTCCAAAATCATGCTATTCGACTAATTACATCCAGCCCACGTTTTTCTAATGCTAAATCTTTACTACATGAAAATAACATCCTTACTCTCACTGAACTTACTAAATTCAACCTTGGCATTTTTTTCTACAGACTTCTTAATAATCAACTGCCCCCTACCATTTTCCCGTCTTCTGATCTTGTTATTTATAGTAATACCCGATTTGCACTAAACAACAACTTCCTTCTACCCAGTATACGTACTAATTATGGCAAACAAACTGTTAAATTCACTTCTATCTCAATGTGGAATACTCTTCCACTTAACATAAAATCTATCAGTTCATTTCATCAATTTAAGAAACAGTATAAATTGTATTTGCTTCATGCGGACTAACCATAAGACTTACTGCTTGTTTTATTTGACGTATGCTTTTGTTTGGTCTGTTTTTTGTATTTCTTTTTATTTGTTTTTTTTATTTCCTTTATTATTTAGTTTTGTATATTGATTGTTAAACTGTTCTATCGCTTTTTTTTTTTTTTTGTACTTCACACCTTTATTTTTTTTTTTTCTATTTTTTATGCGTTCAGTTGTACGCTTTGATTTATACTTACGCTCCTGTTGCTTAAATGTGTTTAATAACTCATTGCATTTGTACAGGAGGTCCCGATACAGTCACTTGACTATGGGACCTCCTTCTGTATACTAAATTCCTGTCACTTGTACCGAATTTTATTAATAAAAAAATTTTCTGATTCTGATTCTGATACAAACTCTGCAACTAGAAACTCCGCAACTAGAAACTCCACAGCTAGAAACTCCACAACTTGAAACACCACATCTAGAAACTCCGCAACAACAAACTCTGCAACCAGAAACTCCACAACTAGAATTTCCACAGCTAGAGACTCAACAACTAGAGGCTCCTCAACTAAAAGCTCCACAACTAGAAACTCCATAACTAGAAACTCCGCAACTTGAAACCCGACAACTAGAAACTCAACAACTAGAAACTCCACACCTATAAATTCCTCAACTTGAAACTCCACAACTAAAACTCCACAACTAGAAACTCCACAACTAGAAACTCCGCCACTAGAAACTCCCCAACTAGAAACTCCACAACTAGATTCTCCACAACTACAAATTCCACAACTAGAAACTCCACAACTTGAGACTTCGCAACAAGAAACTTGGCAACTAGAATCTCCACAACTAGAAACTCTGCAACTAGAAACTCCGCAACTACAAACTCCGCAACTAGAAACTTCACAACTATAAACTCCACAACTTGAGAGTTCGCAACTAGAAACCCCACAACTAGAAACTCCACAACTAGAGACTGCACAACTAGAGACTTTCCATTTAGAAACTCCTCAGATAGAAACTACGCAACTAGAAACTCCACGACTAGAGATTCCATAAGTAGAAACTCCACAGCTAAAATTTTCACAACTACAAACCCCACAACTAGAAACTCCACAACTAGAAACTCTGCAAATAGAAAAAGTACAACAAGGAACTCGAAAACTAAAACTCCAACGAGAAACTCTACAACTAGAAACTTCACAACTAGAAACTCCACAAATAGACACTCCAAAACTAGAAACTCCACAACTAGAGACTCCACAACTAGGAACTCCAAAATTGAGACTCCACAACTAGAAACTACACAGATTAAAATTCCACAACTAGAAACTCCACAACTGGAAACTCTGCAACTAGAAACTCTGCAACTAGAAACTTTACAGCTAGAAACTCCACAACTTGAGACTTCGCAAATAAAAACTCGTCAACTGGAAACTCAGCCACTAGAAACTCCACAGCTAGAAACTCCACAACTAGAAACTCCACAACTTGAAACCCAACAAATAGATACTCCACAACTACAGACTCGACAACTTGAAACACCACAACTAGATACTCCACAATTACAAATTCCGCAACTAGAAACTCCACAACTTGAGAGTTCGCAACTAGAAACGCCACAACTAGAAACTCCACAACTAGAGACTGCACAACTAGAGACTTTCCGTTTAGAAACTCCTCAGATAGAAACTACGCAACTAGAAACTCCACGACTAGAGATTCCATAAGTAGAAACTCCACAGCTAAAATTTTCACAACTACAAACCCCACAACTAGAAACTCCACAACTAGAAACTCTGCAAATAGAAAAAGTACAACAAGGAACTCGAAAACTAAAACTCCAACGAGAAACTCTACAACTAGAAACTTCACAACTAGAAACTCCACAAATAGACACTCCACAACTAGAGACTCCACAACTAGAGACTCCACAACTAGGAACTCCAAAATTGAGACTCCACAACTAGAAACTACACAGAATAAAATTCCACAACTAGAAACTCCACAACTGGAAACTCCGCAACTAGAAACTCTGCAACTAGAAACTTTACAGCTAGAAACTCCACAACTTGAGACTTCGCAAATAGAAACTCGTCAACTGGAAACTCAGCCACTAGAAACTCCACAGCTAGAAACTCCACAACTAGAAACTCCACAACTTGAAACCCAACAAATAGATACTCCACAACTACAGACTCGACAACTTGAAACACCACAACTAGATACTCCACAATTACAAATTCCGCAACTAGAAACTCCACAACTAGAAACTCCTCAACTAGAAACTCCCCACTAGAAACTTCACAACTAGAATCTCTGCAACTAGAAACTCCGCAACTAGAAACTCTGCAACTAGAAACTCCGCAACTAGAAACTCCCCAGCTAGAAAGCCCACAAATATAAACTTCACAACTAGCAACTCAACAACTAGAGACTGCACAAATAGAGACTCCGCCACTAGAAACTCCACAGCTAGTAACTCCGCAACTACAAACTCTGCAACTAGAAACTCCGCAACTAGAAACTCCACAGCTAGAAACTCCACAACTTCAAACACCACAACTAGATACTCCACAACTACAAATTCCACAACTAGAAACTCCACAACTAGAAACTCCACAGCTGCAAACTCCACAACTAGAAACTCCACAACTTGAGAGTTCGCAACTAGAAACCCCACAACTAGAAACTCCACAACTAGAGACTCCACAACTAGAAACTCCACCACTAGAAACTCAGCAACTACGAACCTCACAACTAGAAACTCAACAACTGGAAACTCCGCAACTAGAAAATCCACAACTACAAACTTCACAACTAGGAACTCCCCAACAAAAATCTCCACAACTAGAAACTCCAAAACTAGAAACTGCACAACTAGAGACTGCACAACTAGAGACTTTGCATTTAGAAACTCCTCAGATAGAAACTACACAACTAGAAACTCCACGATTAGAGATTCCATAAGTAGAAACTCCACAGCTAAATTTTTCACAACTACAAACCCCACAACTAGAAACTCCACAACTAGAAACTCTGCAAATAGAAAATCTACAACAAGGAACTCGAAAACTAAAAACTCCAACGAGAAACTCTACAACTAGAAACTTCATAACTAGAAACTCCACAAATAGACACTCCACAACTAGAAACTCCACAAATAGAGACTCCACAACTAGCAACTCCAAAATTGAGACTCCACAACTAGAAACTACACAGATTGAAATTCCACAACTAGAAACTCCACAACTGAAAACTCCGCAACTAGAAACTCTGCAACTAGAAACTTTACAGCTAGAAACTCCACAACTTGAGACTTCGCAATTAGAAACTCGTCAACTGGAAACTCAACCACTAGAAACTCCACAGCTAAAACTCCACAACTAGAAACTCCACAACTTGAAACACCACAACTAGATACTCCACAATTACAAATTCCGCAACTAGAAACTCCACAACTAGAAACTCCTCAACTAGAAACTCCCCACTAGAAACTTCACAACTAGAATCTCTGCAACTAGAAACTCCGCAACTAGAAACTCAGCAACTAGAAACTCCGCAACTAGAAACTCCACAGCTAGAAAGCCCACAACTATAAACTTCACAACTTGAAACTCCGCCACTAGAAGCTCCACAACTAGAAAACTCCGCAACTACAAACTCTGCAACTAGAAACTCCGCAACTAGAAACTCCACAGCTAGAAACTCCACAACTTGAAACACCACATCTAGAAACTCCGCAACAACAAACTCTGCAACCAGAAACTCCACAACTAGAATTTCCACAGCTAGAGACTCAACAACTAGAGGCTCCTCAACTAAAAGCTCCACAACTAGAAACTCCATAACTAGAAACTCCGCAACTTGAAACCCGACAACTAGAAACTCAACAACTAGAAACTCCACACCTATAAATTCCTCAACTTGAAACTCCACAACTAAAACTCCACAACTAGAAACTCCACAACTAGAAACTCCGCCACTAGAAACTCCCCAACTAGAAACTCCACAACTAGATTCTCCACAACTACAAATTCCACAACTAGAAACTCCACAACTTGAGACTTCGCAACAAGAAACTTGGCAACTAGAATCTCCACAACTAGAAACTCTGCAACTAGAAACTCCGCAACTACAAACTCCGCAACTAGAAACTCCACAGCTAGAAACTCCACAACTTGAGACTTCGCAAATAGAAACTCGTCAACTAGAAACTCAACAACTAGAAATTCCACAGCTGCAAACTCCACAACTAGAAACTCCACAACTTGAGAGTTCACAACTAGAAACCCCACAACTAGAAACTCCACAACTAGAGACTCCACAACTAGAAACTCCACCACTAGAAACTCCACAACTACGAACCTCACAACTATAAACTCAACAACTAGAAACTCCGCAACTGGAAACTGTGCAACTAGAAACTCCGCAACTGGAAACTCCACAGCTAGAAACCCCACAACTATAAACTTCACAACTAGCAACTCAACAACTTGAGGCTTCGCAAATAGAAACTCGTACACTAGAAACTCAACAACTAGAAACTCCACAGCTAGAAACTCCACAACTAGAAACTCCACAACTTGAGAGTTCGCAACTAGAAACCCCACAACTAGAAACTCCACAACTAGAAACTCCTCAACTAGAAACTCCCCACTAGAAACTTCACAGCTAGAATCTCTGCAACTAGAAACTCCGCAACTAGAAACTCAGCAACTAGAAACTCCGCAACTAGAAACTCCACAGCTAGAAAGCCCACAACTATAAACTTCACAACTTGAAACTCCGCCACTAGAAGCTCCACAACTAGAAAACTCCGCAACTACAAACTCTGCAACTAGAAACTCCGCCACTAGAAACTCCACAGCTAGAAACTCCACAACTTGAAACACCACATCTAGAAACTCCACAACAAACTCTGCAACCAGAAACTCCACAACTAGAATTTCCACTGCTAGAGACTCAACAACTAGAGGCTCCTCAACTAAAAGCTCCACAACTAGAAACTCCATAACTAGAAACTCCGCAACTTGAAACCCGACAACTAGAAACTCAACAACTAGAAACTCCACACCTATAAATTCCTCAACTTGAAACTCCACAACTAAAACTCCACAACTAGAAACTCCACAACTAGAAACTCCGCAACTAGAAACTCCCCAACTAGAAACTCCACAACTAGATTCTCCACAACTACAAATTCCACAGCTAGAAACTCCACAACTTGAGACTTCGCAAATAGAAACTCGTCAACTAGAAACGCAACAACTAGAAATTCCACAGCTGCAAACTCCACAACTAGAAACTCCACAACTTGAGAGTTCGCAACTAGAAACCCCACAACTAGAAACTCCACAACTAGAGACTCCACAACTAGAAACTCCACCACTAGAAACTCCACAACTACGAACCTCACAACTAGAAACTCAACAACTAGAAACTCCGCAACTGGAAACTGTGCAACTAGAAACTCCGCAACTGGAAACTCCACAGCTAGAAACCCCACAACTATAAACTTCACAACTAGCAACTCAACAACTAGAGACTGCACAACTAGAGACTCCGCAACTAGAAACTCCACAGCTAGTAACTCCGCAACTAGAAACTCCACAACTTGAAACTCCTCAACTAGAATCTCCACAACTAGAAAACTCCGCAACAAGAAACTCTACAACTAGAAACTCCGCAACTACAAACTCCGCAACTAGAAACTCCACAGCTAGAAACTCCACAACTTGAGGCTTCGCAAATAGAAACTCGTCAACTAGAAACTCAACAACTAGAAACTCCACAGCTAGAAACTCCACAACTAGAAACTCCACAACTTGAGAGTTCGCAACTAGAAACCCCACAACTAGAAACTCCACAACTAGAAATTCCGCAACTACAAACTCCGCTACTACAAACTCCACAGCTAGAAACACAACTTGAGACTTCGCAATTAGAAACTCGTCAACTAGAAACTCAACAACTAGAAACTCCACCACTAGAAGTTCCACAACTACGAACCTCACAACTAGAAACTCAACAACTAGAAACTCCGCAACTAGAAACTGTGCAACTAGAAACTCCGCAACTAGAAAGCCCACAAATATAAACTTCACAACAAGCAACTCAACAACTAGAGACTTCACAACTAGAGACTCCGCCACTAGATTCTCCACAACTACAAATTCCACAACTAGAAACTCCACAACTTGAGACTTCGCAACAAGAAACTTGGCAACTAGAATCTCCACAACTAGAAACTCTGCAACTAGAAACTCCGCAACTACAAACTCCGCAACTAGAAACTCCACAGCTAGAAACTCCACAACTTGAGACTTCGCAAATAGAAACTCGTCAACTAGAAACGCAACAACTAGAAATTCCACAGCTGCAAACTCCACAACTAGAAACTCCACAACTTGAGAGTTCGCAACTAGAAACCCCACAACTAGAAACTCCACAACTAGAGACTGCACAACTAGAGACTTTCCGTTTAGAAACTCCTCAGATAGAAACTACGCAACTAGAAACTCCACGACTAGAGATTCCATAAGTAGAAACTCCACAGCTAAAATTTTCACAACTACAAACCCCACAACTAGAAACTCCACAACTAGAAACTCTGCAAATAGAAAAAGTACAACAAGGAACTCGAAAACTAAAACTCCAACGAGAAACTCTACAACTAGAAACTTCACAACTAGAAACTCCACAAATAGACACTCCACAACTAGAGACTCCACAACTAGAGACTCCACAACTAGGAACTCCAAAATTGAGACTCCACAACTAGAAACTACACAGATTAAAATTCCACAACTAGAAACTCCACAACTGGAAACTCCGCAACTAGAAACTCTGCAACTAGAAACTTTACAGCTAGAAACTCCACAACTTGAGACTTCGCAAATAGAAACTCGTCAACTGGAAACTCAGCCACTAGAAACTCCACAGCTAGAAACTCCACAACTAGAAACTCCACAACTTGAAACCCAACAAATAGATACTCCACAACTACAGACTCGACAACTTGAAACACCACAACTAGATACTCCACAATTACAAATTCCGCAACTAGAAACTCCACAACTAGAAACTCCTCAACTAGAAACTCCCCACTAGAAACTTCACAACTAGAATCTCTGCAACTAGAAACTCCGCAACTAGAAACTCTGCAACTAGAAACTCCGCAACTACAAACTCCGCAACTAGAAACTCCACAGCTAGAAACTCCACAACTTGAGACTTCGCAAATAGAAACTCGTCAACTAGAAACTCAACAACTACAAACTCCACAGCTAGAAACTCCGCAACTAGAAACTCCACAGCTAGAAACTCCACAACTTGAGACTTCGCAACAAGAATTTCGGCAACTAGAATCTCCACAAGTAGAAACTCTGCAACTAGAAACTCCACAACTAGAAACTCCACAACTTGAGAGCTCACCACTAGAAACTCCACAACTAGAAACTCCACCACTAAAAACTCCACAACTACGAACCTCACAACTAGAAACTCAACAACTAGAAAAATCCGCAACTAGAAACTCTGCAACTAGAAACTCCGCAACTACAAACTCCGCAACTAGAAACTCCACAGCTAGAAACTCCACAACTTGAGACTTCGCAAATAGAAACTCGTCAACTAGAAACTCAACAACTACAAACTCCACAGCTAGAAACTCCGCAACTAGAAACTCCACAGCTAGAAACTCCACAACTTGAGACTTCGCAACAAGAATTTCGGCAACTAGAATCTCCACAAGTAGAAACTCTGCAACTAGAAACTCCACAACTAGAAACTCCACAACTTGAGAGCTCACCACTAGAAACTCCACAACTAGAAACTCCACAACTAGAGACTCCACAACTAGAAACTCCACCACTAGAAATTCCACAACTACAAACCTCACAACTTGAAACTCCACAACTACAAACTCCGACACTGGAAACTCCACAGCCAGAAACTCTACAACTAGAAAAACCACTTCTAGAAACTCCGCAACAACAAACTCTGCAACTAGAAACTCCACAACTAGAATTTCCACAGCTAGAGACTCAACAACTAGAGACTCCTCAACTAAAAGCTCCACAACTAGACACTCCACAACTAGAAACTTCGCAACTAGAAACCCGACAACTAGATACTCCACAATTACAAATTCCGCAACTAGAAACTCCACAACTAGAAACTCTGCAACTAGAAACTCCGCAACTAGAAACTCCACAGCTAGAAACCCCACAACTATAAACTTCACAACTTGAAACTCAGCCACTAGAAGCTCCACAAATAGAAAACTCCGCAACTACCTGCAAAAAACTCCGCAAAATCCTGAAAACAGTGGGGGACAAAATTGGTTGTCCCATTTTGCCCTATGATCTCGATATTGTTCATCGCGTGCCTACCCGATCTATTGACAAGAAAAACATCATTGCTCGATTTTGTTCTAGAACCAAGAAGGCCGATTTTGTTAGCAAAGCGCGTAAAGCCAGGCTCTGTCTTAGTGATATAGGGTTGTCTAGTCAGTCCAAATTTCCCGTATTTGTAAATGAGCATCTCACTGCCTGTAACAAGACTCTCTTCTCCAAAGCTCTTTCATTGAAAAAAGAAAAAAAATGGTTGTTCCTGTGGACTGACAACTGCCAAATTAAGGCCAGGAAAACAACTACTAGTAAAGTTCTACGCATTCGGGACGAATCTGACCTAAACAAAATAGTATAAAGCTGTTTGTTCATACTTTGGATAGTACAATCATGGCTTCCGTACTAAAACCAGATCAATTGCACTCTTTTCTGAATGGATTTCATTCCATTATTCACTTTAATGCAAGAAGTCTTCATAAACGGTTTGACATCATTGACGGTTTCCTCACTTCACTTTCTTGTTCATTTTCAATGATTGCCATCACTGAAACTTGGTTGTCTGACGATGACAAAAATCTATATTGCTTTCATAACTTTAATTCTGAATACTGCAACAGAATAACCAGTAATTACGGTGGTGCTGCCATATTTGTTTCTTCTGGAATAGCTTATCGAAGAAGACATGACCTATTCTTAACCGTTGATAACTGTGAGTCTGTTTGGGTTGAAATAGATAACTGCTTTTTGACTGGTGACAATAAGAACCTCATATTTGGTTGTGTTTACCGTTCTCCTTCATCACCAATTAGTGATTTCTGTACTAATCTCGACCATATTTTGCATAAAATTTCAATAGAAAATAAAAATGTTGTCATAATGGGTGATTTCAACATTAACTTACTAGATGATGGATCACCCATCTGTATCAACTATACTAGTCTGCTTCATGGTTACGGATATGATTGCCTGATTGACGCTCCCACGCGTGAAGATTTTTCAGGCTCATGTACACTCATCGATCATGCTCTCTCTAATTTACTAGACCCACCAGAGGCAAAAGTTTTACACATTGACATCAGTGATCATTACCCCATCATCCTACGCTTCAATACTAATGCTCGACCGCATTCCTTTTCTCACACAAGATATGTGCTGGACAAAGAAAGTTTTAAAACGGCTGTTGCTAACACTAACTGGACTGAAATTAAGTCAATAATCAACCCACAGAAAGCTTTTTCTAAATTTCTTTCACTGATTTCAACGCATTTAATGAAATTCACTTTCAAAACAAAATGTAAAAAAATCATCGCTTTCTCTCATAATCCATGGCTTTCGCAACAGCTATTAACAGAAATGCGCAAACGAGATAACTTGTATAGAAAAACTAAAAAACAACCTTTTAATAAGAACTTAAGTGCCCGATATAAAATCTTCTGCAATGCTCTTAACTACAAACTTAAAACTGCCAAAAGACTTTATTTTGAAGAAAGAATCCAACATGCTTCTAGCACTAAAAAGAAATGGGAGATTGTGAACTCTTTTTTAAACAGGAACTCGAGACAAGACGAGGTACGTCGAATTATAATTGATGGAGTAGAATATGATTCCCCTTCAGAAGTAGCTGAGGCTTTTAGCAACTTCTTCTTCCCTGATAATACCAATTCTCCTACAGAAAGCATTAATACTTCTCGCTTACCCCACTCATTCTTTTTATTTCCTACAATACCGGATGAAATAACTGATGTTATTCGTAATTTAAAAATGACTAGTGCTGGCATAGATGAGATCCATCCTGCTAACATAAAATCTATTGTGCATATAATATCAGACATTCTTTCATTTATTGTTAATTTGATGTTCAAGAATGGTGTATTCCCTTATGAATTGAAGCGTGGCAAAGTTATCCCTGTTTTTAAAAAGGGGGATAAATCATTACTAAACAACTACCGTCCTATTTGTATTTTACCATTCCTTGGAAAAGTGGTTGAGAAACTCATTGAGACACGACTAACTAAATATCTTTCCAAGTTTAACATTATCTCTTCCTCTCAGTTTGGTTTTCGCCATGGCTACTCAACAGAGATGGCGCTTATCCATCTTACTGATCAGATAAAATAATTAATAGACGAAGGATGCCTAGTTGCCTCAATATTCATCGATCTAACAAAAGCATTTGACAGCATAAATCATAATATTCTGTTCACTAAACTGGAGTCCATTGGCATTTGCGGCCCTGCTCTTTCATTACTAAAAAGCTACTTACACAACAGAGTTCAAGTTGTTTCTATTTCCAACGTCTATTCCCGACAGCGAACCACTAACATTGGTGTGCCCCAAGGCTCCATTTTGGGGCCACTTCTGTTTTTGATTTATATTAATGATTTGCCCAAGTGTCTGTCTTCATCACAATGCATTTTGTACGCCGACGATACCACCATATTCACCTCTCATAAAGACATCTCATCTCTTGTAACCATTTTGAATGCTGACTTAGAAAGTATTTTCAAATGGTGTAATACTAATATGTTGTCTATTAATGCTTCTAAAACCAAGTTTGTTGTTTTCACCTCACACCAGCGGAATGTAACATCAGCACCTAATATTACTTTTGGCCCCCACTCTATCTCTCCTTGCTCATTTTCTTCCTTCCTTGGCATCCTTCTAGATTGCAATTTAAAATATCAGAGACATATTGCTCACATAAAAAAAAATTAGCATATGGTATAAGAGTCTTGGTCAAAACGCGCCCGTACTTCTCACGCAGCACATTACTATCCCTCTATCACTCTTTCGTACATTCTCATTTTACCTACGGTATAACATGTTGGGGCAATACTTACAATACTCACATTTCGTCTCTTCAAATCGTCCAAAATCATGCTATTCGACTAATTACATCCAGCCCACGTTTTTCTAATGCTAAATCTTTACTACATGAAAATAACATCCTTACTCTCACTGAACTTACTAAATTCAACCTTGGCATTTTTTTCTACAGACTTCTTAATAATCAACTTCCCCCTACCATTTTCCCGTCTTCTGATCTTGTTATTTATAGTAATACCCGATTTGCACTAAACAACAACTTCCTTCTACCCAGTATACGTACTAATTATGGCAAACAAACTGTTAAATTCACTTCTATCTCATTGTGGAATACTCTTCCACTTAACATAAAATCTATCAGTTCATTTCATCAATTTAAGAAACACTATAAATTGTATTTGCTTCATGCGGACTAACCATAAGACTTACTGCTTGTTTTATTTGACGTATGCTTTTGTTTGGTCTGTTTTTTGTATTTCTTTTTATTTGTTTTTTTTATTTCCTTTATTATTTAGTTTTGTATATTGATTGTTAAACTGTTCTATCGCTTTTTTTTTTTTTTTGTACTTCACACCTTTATTTTTTTTTTTTCTATTTTTTATGCGTTCAGTTGTACGCTTTGATTTATACTTACGCTCCTGTTGCTTAAATGTGTTTAATAACTCATTGCATTTGTACAGGAGGTCCCGATACAGTCACTTGACTATGGGACCTCCTTCTGTATACTAAATTCCTGTCACTTGTACCGAATTTTATTAATAAAAAAATTTTCTGATTCTGATTCTGATACAAACTCTGCAACTAGAAACTCCGCAACTAGAAACTCCACAGCTAGAAACTCCACAACTTGAAACACCACATCTAGAAACTCCGCAACAACAAACTCTGCAACCAGAAACTCCACAACTAGAATTTCCACAGCTAGAGACTCAACAACTAGAGGCTCCTCAACTAAAAGCTCCACAACTAGAAACTCCATAACTAGAAACTCCGCAACTTGAAACCCGACAACTAGAAACTCAACAACTAGAAACTCCACACCTATAAATTCCTCAACTTGAAACTCCACAACTAAAACTCCACAACTAGAAACTCCACAACTAGAAACTCCGCCACTAGAAACTCCCCAACTAGAAACTCCACAACTAGATTCTCCACAACTACAAATTCCACAACTAGAAACTCCACAACTTGAGACTTCGCAACAAGAAACTTGGCAACTAGAATCTCCACAACTAGAAACTCTGCAACTAGAAACTCCGCAACTACAAACTCCGCAACTAGAAACTTCACAACTATAAACTCCACAACTTGAGAGTTCGCAACTAGAAACCCCACAACTAGAAACTCCACAACTAGAGACTGCACAACTAGAGACTTTCCATTTAGAAACTCCTCAGATAGAAACTACGCAACTAGAAACTCCACGACTAGAGATTCCATAAGTAGAAACTCCACAGCTAAAATTTTCACAACTACAAACCCCACAACTAGAAACTCCACAACTAGAAACTCTGCAAATAGAAAAAGTACAACAAGGAACTCGAAAACTAAAACTCCAACGAGAAACTCTACAACTAGAAACTTCACAACTAGAAACTCCACAAATAGACACTCCAAAACTAGAAACTCCACAACTAGAGACTCCACAACTAGGAACTCCAAAATTGAGACTCCACAACTAGAAACTACACAGATTAAAATTCCACAACTAGAAACTCCACAACTGGAAACTCTGCAACTAGAAACTCTGCAACTAGAAACTTTACAGCTAGAAACTCCACAACTTGAGACTTCGCAAATAAAAACTCGTCAACTGGAAACTCAGCCACTAGAAACTCCACAGCTAGAAACTCCACAACTAGAAACTCCACAACTTGAAACCCAACAAATAGATACTCCACAACTACAGACTCGACAACTTGAAACACCACAACTAGATACTCCACAATTACAAATTCCGCAACTAGAAACTCCACAACTTGAGAGTTCGCAACTAGAAACGCCACAACTAGAAACTCCACAACTAGAGACTGCACAACTAGAGACTTTCCGTTTAGAAACTCCTCAGATAGAAACTACGCAACTAGAAACTCCACGACTAGAGATTCCATAAGTAGAAACTCCACAGCTAAAATTTTCACAACTACAAACCCCACAACTAGAAACTCCACAACTAGAAACTCTGCAAATAGAAAAAGTACAACAAGGAACTCGAAAACTAAAACTCCAACGAGAAACTCTACAACTAGAAACTTCACAACTAGAAACTCCACAAATAGACACTCCACAACTAGAGACTCCACAACTAGAGACTCCACAACTAGGAACTCCAAAATTGAGACTCCACAACTAGAAACTACACAGAATAAAATTCCACAACTAGAAACTCCACAACTGGAAACTCCGCAACTAGAAACTCTGCAACTAGAAACTTTACAGCTAGAAACTCCACAACTTGAGACTTCGCAAATAGAAACTCGTCAACTGGAAACTCAGCCACTAGAAACTCCACAGCTAGAAACTCCACAACTAGAAACTCCACAACTTGAAACCCAACAAATAGATACTCCACAACTACAGACTCGACAACTTGAAACACCACAACTAGATACTCCACAATTACAAATTCCGCAACTAGAAACTCCACAACTAGAAACTCCTCAACTAGAAACTCCCCACTAGAAACTTCACAACTAGAATCTCTGCAACTAGAAACTCCGCAACTAGAAACTCTGCAACTAGAAACTCCGCAACTAGAAACTCCCCAGCTAGAAAGCCCACAAATATAAACTTCACAACTAGCAACTCAACAACTAGAGACTGCACAAATAGAGACTCCGCCACTAGAAACTCCACAGCTAGTAACTCCGCAACTACAAACTCTGCAACTAGAAACTCCGCAACTAGAAACTCCACAGCTAGAAACTCCACAACTTCAAACACCACAACTAGATACTCCACAACTACAAATTCCACAACTAGAAACTCCACAACTAGAAACTCCACAGCTGCAAACTCCACAACTAGAAACTCCACAACTTGAGAGTTCGCAACTAGAAACCCCACAACTAGAAACTCCACAACTAGAGACTCCACAACTAGAAACTCCACCACTAGAAACTCAGCAACTACGAACCTCACAACTAGAAACTCAACAACTGGAAACTCCGCAACTAGAAAATCCACAACTACAAACTTCACAACTAGGAACTCCCCAACAAAAATCTCCACAACTAGAAACTCCAAAACTAGAAACTGCACAACTAGAGACTGCACAACTAGAGACTTTGCATTTAGAAACTCCTCAGATAGAAACTACACAACTAGAAACTCCACGATTAGAGATTCCATAAGTAGAAACTCCACAGCTAAATTTTTCACAACTACAAACCCCACAACTAGAAACTCCACAACTAGAAACTCTGCAAATAGAAAATCTACAACAAGGAACTCGAAAACTAAAAACTCCAACGAGAAACTCTACAACTAGAAACTTCATAACTAGAAACTCCACAAATAGACACTCCACAACTAGAAACTCCACAAATAGAGACTCCACAACTAGCAACTCCAAAATTGAGACTCCACAACTAGAAACTACACAGATTGAAATTCCACAACTAGAAACTCCACAACTGAAAACTCCGCAACTAGAAACTCTGCAACTAGAAACTTTACAGCTAGAAACTCCACAACTTGAGACTTCGCAATTAGAAACTCGTCAACTGGAAACTCAACCACTAGAAACTCCACAGCTAAAACTCCACAACTAGAAACTCCACAACTTGAAACACCACAACTAGATACTCCACAATTACAAATTCCGCAACTAGAAACTCCACAACTAGAAACTCCTCAACTAGAAACTCCCCACTAGAAACTTCACAACTAGAATCTCTGCAACTAGAAACTCCGCAACTAGAAACTCAGCAACTAGAAACTCCGCAACTAGAAACTCCACAGCTAGAAAGCCCACAACTATAAACTTCACAACTTGAAACTCCGCCACTAGAAGCTCCACAACTAGAAAACTCCGCAACTACAAACTCTGCAACTAGAAACTCCGCAACTAGAAACTCCACAGCTAGAAACTCCACAACTTGAAACACCACATCTAGAAACTCCGCAACAACAAACTCTGCAACCAGAAACTCCACAACTAGAATTTCCACAGCTAGAGACTCAACAACTAGAGGCTCCTCAACTAAAAGCTCCACAACTAGAAACTCCATAACTAGAAACTCCGCAACTTGAAACCCGACAACTAGAAACTCAACAACTAGAAACTCCACACCTATAAATTCCTCAACTTGAAACTCCACAACTAAAACTCCACAACTAGAAACTCCACAACTAGAAACTCCGCCACTAGAAACTCCCCAACTAGAAACTCCACAACTAGATTCTCCACAACTACAAATTCCACAACTAGAAACTCCACAACTTGAGACTTCGCAACAAGAAACTTGGCAACTAGAATCTCCACAACTAGAAACTCTGCAACTAGAAACTCCGCAACTACAAACTCCGCAACTAGAAACTCCACAGCTAGAAACTCCACAACTTGAGACTTCGCAAATAGAAACTCGTCAACTAGAAACTCAACAACTAGAAATTCCACAGCTGCAAACTCCACAACTAGAAACTCCACAACTTGAGAGTTCACAACTAGAAACCCCACAACTAGAAACTCCACAACTAGAGACTCCACAACTAGAAACTCCACCACTAGAAACTCCACAACTACGAACCTCACAACTATAAACTCAACAACTAGAAACTCCGCAACTGGAAACTGTGCAACTAGAAACTCCGCAACTGGAAACTCCACAGCTAGAAACCCCACAACTATAAACTTCACAACTAGCAACTCAACAACTTGAGGCTTCGCAAATAGAAACTCGTACACTAGAAACTCAACAACTAGAAACTCCACAGCTAGAAACTCCACAACTAGAAACTCCACAACTTGAGAGTTCGCAACTAGAAACCCCACAACTAGAAACTCCACAACTAGAAACTCCTCAACTAGAAACTCCCCACTAGAAACTTCACAGCTAGAATCTCTGCAACTAGAAACTCCGCAACTAGAAACTCAGCAACTAGAAACTCCGCAACTAGAAACTCCACAGCTAGAAAGCCCACAACTATAAACTTCACAACTTGAAACTCCGCCACTAGAAGCTCCACAACTAGAAAACTCCGCAACTACAAACTCTGCAACTAGAAACTCCGCCACTAGAAACTCCACAGCTAGAAACTCCACAACTTGAAACACCACATCTAGAAACTCCACAACAAACTCTGCAACCAGAAACTCCACAACTAGAATTTCCACTGCTAGAGACTCAACAACTAGAGGCTCCTCAACTAAAAGCTCCACAACTAGAAACTCCATAACTAGAAACTCCGCAACTTGAAACCCGACAACTAGAAACTCAACAACTAGAAACTCCACACCTATAAATTCCTCAACTTGAAACTCCACAACTAAAACTCCACAACTAGAAACTCCACAACTAGAAACTCCGCAACTAGAAACTCCCCAACTAGAAACTCCACAACTAGATTCTCCACAACTACAAATTCCACAGCTAGAAACTCCACAACTTGAGACTTCGCAAATAGAAACTCGTCAACTAGAAACGCAACAACTAGAAATTCCACAGCTGCAAACTCCACAACTAGAAACTCCACAACTTGAGAGTTCGCAACTAGAAACCCCACAACTAGAAACTCCACAACTAGAGACTCCACAACTAGAAACTCCACCACTAGAAACTCCACAACTACGAACCTCACAACTAGAAACTCAACAACTAGAAACTCCGCAACTGGAAACTGTGCAACTAGAAACTCCGCAACTGGAAACTCCACAGCTAGAAACCCCACAACTATAAACTTCACAACTAGCAACTCAACAACTAGAGACTGCACAACTAGAGACTCCGCAACTAGAAACTCCACAGCTAGTAACTCCGCAACTAGAAACTCCACAACTTGAAACTCCTCAACTAGAATCTCCACAACTAGAAAACTCCGCAACAAGAAACTCTACAACTAGAAACTCCGCAACTACAAACTCCGCAACTAGAAACTCCACAGCTAGAAACTCCACAACTTGAGGCTTCGCAAATAGAAACTCGTCAACTAGAAACTCAACAACTAGAAACTCCACAGCTAGAAACTCCACAACTAGAAACTCCACAACTTGAGAGTTCGCAACTAGAAACCCCACAACTAGAAACTCCACAACTAGAAATTCCGCAACTACAAACTCCGCTACTACAAACTCCACAGCTAGAAACACAACTTGAGACTTCGCAATTAGAAACTCGTCAACTAGAAACTCAACAACTAGAAACTCCACCACTAGAAGTTCCACAACTACGAACCTCACAACTAGAAACTCAACAACTAGAAACTCCGCAACTAGAAACTGTGCAACTAGAAACTCCGCAACTAGAAACTCCACAGCTAGAAACCCCACAACTATAAACTTCACAACTAGCAACTCCACAACTAGAGACTGCACAACTAGAGACTCCCCACTAGAAACTTCACAACTAGAATCTCTGCAACTAGAAACTCCGCAACTAGAAACTCTGCAACTAGAAACTCCGCAACTAGAAACTCCCCAGCAAGAAAGCCCACAAATATAAACTTCACAACTAGCAACTCAACAACTAGAGACTGCACAACTAGAGACTCCGCCACTAGAAACTCCACAGCTAGTAACTCCGCAACTACAAACTCTGCAACTAGAAACTCCGCAACTAGAAACTCCACAGCTAGAAACTCCACAACTTCAAACACCACAACTAGATACTCCACAACTACAAATTCCACAACTAGAAACTCCACAGCTGCAAACTCCACAACTAGAAACTCCACAACTTGAGAGTTCGCAACTAGAAACTCCACAACTAGAAACTCCACAACTAGAGACTCCACAACTAGAAACTCCACCACTAGAAACTCAACAACTACGAACCTCACAACTAGAAACTCAACAACTAGAAACTCCGCAACTAGAAAATCCACAACTACAAACTTCACAACTAGAAACTCACCAACAAAAATCTCCACAACTAGAAACTCCAAAACTAGAAACTGCACAACTAGAGACTGCACAACTAGAGACTTTGCATTTAGAAACTCCTCAGATAGAAACTACACAACTAGAAACTCCACGACTAGAGATTCCATAAGTAGAAACTCCACAGCTAAATTTTCCACAACTACAAACCCCACAACTAGAAACTCCACAACTAGAAACTCTGCAAATAGAAAATCTACAACAAGGAACTCGAAAACTAAAAACTCCAACGAGAAACTCTACAACTAGAAACTTCATAACTAGAAACTCCACAAATAGACACTCCACAACTAGAAACTCCACAAATAGAGACTCCACAACTAGGAACTCCAAAATTGAGACTCCACAACTAGAAACTACACAGATTGAAATTCCACAACTAGAAACTCCACAACTGGAAACTCCGCAACTAGAAACTCTGCAACTAGAAACTTTACAGCTAGAAACTCCACAACTTGAGACTTCGCAATTAGAAACTCGTCAACTGGAAACTCAACCACTAGAAACTCCACAGCTAAAACTCCACAACTAGAAACTCCACAACTTGAAACCCAACAATTAGATACTCCACAACTACAGACTCCACAACTTGAAACACCACAACTAGATACTCCACAATTACAAATTCCGCAACTAGAAACTCCACAACTAGAAACTCCTCAACTAGAAACTCCCCACTAGAAACTTCACAACTAGAATCTCTGCAACTAGAAACTCCGCAACTAGAAACTCAGCAACTAGAAACTCCGCAACTAGAAACTCCACAGCTAGAAAGCCCACAACTATAAACTTCACAACTTGAAACTCCGCCACTAGAAGCTCCACAACTAGAAAACTCCGCAACTACAAACTCTGCAACTAGAAACTCCGCAACTAGAAACTCCACAGCTAGAAACTCCACAACTTGAAACACCACATCTAGAAACTCCGCAACAACAAACTCTGCAACCAGAAACTCCACAACTAGAATTTCCACAGCTAGAGACTCAACAACGAGAGGCTCCTCAACTAAAAGCTCCACAACTAGAAACTCCATAACTAGAAACTCCGCAACTTGAAACCCGACAACTAGAAACTCAACAACTAGAAACTCCACACCTATAAATTCCTCAACTTGAAACTCCACAACTAAAACTCCACAACTAGAAACTCCACAACTAGAAACTCCGCAACTAGAAACTCCCCAACTAGAAACTCCACAACTAGATTCTCCACAACTACAAATTCCACAACTAGAAACTCCACAACTTGAGACTTCGCAACAAGAAACTTGGCAACTAGAATCTCCACAACTAGGAACTCTGCAATTAGAAACTCCGCAACTACAAACTCCGCAACTAGAAACTCCACAGCTAGAAACTCCACAACTTGAGACTTCGCAAATAGAAACTCGTCAACTAGAAACGCAACAACTAGAAATTCCACAGCTGCAAACTCCACAACTAGAAACTCCACAACTTGAGAGTTCGCAACTAGAAACCCCACAACTAGAAACTCCACAACTAGAGACTCCACAACTAGAAACTCCACCACTAGAAACTCCACAACTACGAACCTCACAACTAGAAACTCCGCAACTGGAAACTGTGCAACTAGAAACTCCGCAACTGGAAACTCCACAGCTAGAAACCCCACAACTATAAACTTCACAACTAGCAACTCAACAACTAGAGACTGCACAACTAGAGACTCCGCAACTAGAAACTCCACAGCTAGTAACTCCGCAACTAGAAACTCCGCAACTAGAAACTTCACAGCTAGAAAGCCCACAAATATAAACTTCACAACTAGCAACTCAACAACTAGAGACTGCACAACTAGAGACTCCGCCACTAGAAACTCCACAGCTAGTAACTCCGCAACTAGAAACTCCACAGCTAGAGACTCCACAACTTGAAACACCACATCTAGAAACTCCGCAACAACAAACTCTGCAACCAGAAACTCCACAACTAGAATTTGCACAGCTGGAGACTCAACAACTAGAGGCTCCTCAACTAAAAGCTCCACAACTAGAAACTCCATAACTAGAAACTCCGCAACTTGAAACCCGACAACTAGAAACTCAACAACTAGAAACTCCACACCTATAAATTCCTCAACTTGAAACTCCACAACTAAAACTCCACAACTAGAAACTCCACAACTAGAAACTCCGCAACTAGAAACTCCCCAACTAGAAACTCCACAACTACAAATTCCACAACTAGAAACTCCACAACTTGAGACTTCGCAACAAGAAACTTGGCAACTAGAATCTCCACAACTAGAAACTCTGCAACTAGAAACTCCGCAACTACAAACTCCGCAACTAGAAACTCCACAGCTAGAAACTCCACAACTGGAGACTTCGCAAATAGAAACTCGTCAACTAGAAACTCAACAAATAGAAATTCCACAGCTGCAAACTCCACAACTAGAAACTCCACAACTTGAGAGTTCGCAACTAAAAACCCCAAAACTAGAAACTCCACAACTAGAAACTCCACAACTAGAGACTGCACAACTAGAGACTTTCCATTTAGAAACTCCTCAGATAGAAACTACGCAACTAGAAACTCCACGACTAGAGATTCCATAAGTAGAAACTCCACAGCTAAAATTTTCACAACTACAAACCCCACAACTAGAAACTCCACAACTAGAAACTCCACAACTAGAAACTCCGCAACTAGAAACTCCACAGCTAGAAACTCCACAACTTGAGACTTCGCAACAAGAAACTTGGCAACTAGAATCTCCACAACTAGAAACTCTGCAACTAGAAACTCCGCAACTACAAACTCCACAACTAGAAACTCCACAGCTAGAAACTCCACAACTTGAGACTTCGCAAATAGAAACTCGTCAACTAGAAACTCAACAACTAGAAACTCCACAGGTAGAAACTCCACAACTAGAAACTCCACAACTTGAGAGTTCGCAACTAGAAACCCCACAACAACAAACTCCACAACTAGAGACTGCACAACTAGAAACTCCACCACTAAAAACTCCACAACTACGAACCTCACAACTAGAAACTCAACAACTAGAAACTCCGCAAGTGGAAACTGTGCAACTAGAAACTCCGCAACTAGAAACTCCACAGCTAGAAACCCCACAACTATAAACTTCACAACTAGCAACTCAACAACTAGAGACTGCACAACTAGAGACTCCGCAACTAGAAACTCCACAGCTAGTAACTCCGCAACTAGAAACTCCACAACTTGAAACTCCGCCACTAGAATCTCCACAACTAGAAAACTCCGCAACTAGAAACTCTGCAACTAGAAACTCCGCAACTACAAACTCCGCAACTAGAAACTCCACAGCTAGAAACTCCACAACTTGAGACTTCGCAAATAGAAACTCGTCAACTAGAAACTCAACAACTACAAACTCCACAGCTAGAAACTCCGCAACTAGAAACTCCACAGCTAGAAACTCCACAACTTGAGACTTCGCAACAAGAAACTCGGCAACTAGAATCTCCACAAGTAGAAACTCTGCAACTAGAAACTCCACAACTAGAAACTCCACAACTTGAGAGCTCACCACTAGAAACTCCACAACTAGAAACTCCACAACTAGAGACTCCACAACTAGAAACTCCACCACTAGAAATTCCACAACTACAAACCTCACAACTTGAAACTCCACAACTACAAACTCCGACACTGGAAACTCCACAGCCAGAAACTCTACAACTAGAAAAACCACTTCTAGAAACTCCGCAACAACAAACTCTGCAACTAGAAACTCCACAACTAGAATTTCCACAGCTAGAGACTCAACAACTAGAGACTCCTCAACTAAAAGCTCCACAACTAGACACTCCACAACTAGAAACTTCGCAACTAGAAACCCGACAACTAGATACTCCACAATTACAAATTCCGCAACTAGAAACTCCACAACTAGAAACTCTGCAACTAGAAACTCCGCAACTAGAAACTCCACAGCTAGAAACCCCACAACTATAAACTTCACAACTTGAAACTCAGCCACTAGAAGCTCCACAAATAGAAAACTCCGCAACTACAAACTCTGCAACTAGAAACTCCGCAACTAGAAACTCCACAGCTAGAAACTCCACAATTTGAAACACCACATCTAGAAACTCCGCAACAACAAACTCTGCAACCAGAAACTCCACAACTAGAATTTCCACAGCTAGAGACTCAACAACTAGAGGCTCCTCAACTAAAAGCTCCACAACTAGAAACTCCATAACTAGAAACTCCGCAACTTGAAACCCGACAACTAGAAACTCAACAACTAGAAACTCCACACCTATAAATTCCTCAACTTGAAACTCCACAATTAAAACTCCACAACTAGAAACTCCACAACTAGAAACTCCGCAACTAGAAACTCCCCAACTAGAAACTCCACAACTAGATTCTCCACAACTACAAATTCCACAACTAGAAACTCCACAACTTGAGACTTCGCAACAAGAAACTTGGCAACTAGAATCTCCACAACTAGGAACTCTGCAATTAGAAACTCCGCAACTACAAACTCCGCAACTAGAAACTCCACAGCTAGAAACTCCACAACTTGAGACTTCGCAAATAGAAACTCGTCAACTAGAAACGCAACAACTAGAAATTCCACAGCTGCAAACTCCACAACTAGAAACTCCACAACTTGAGAGTTCGCAACTAGAAACCCCACAACTAGAAACTCCACAACTAGAGACTCCACAACTAGAAACTCCACCACTAGAAACTCCACAACTACGAACCTCACAACTAGAAACTCCGCAACTGGAAACTGTGCAACTAGAAACTCCGCAACTGGAAACTCCACAGCTAGAAACCCCACAACTATAAACTTCACAACTAGCAACTCAACAACTAGAGACTGCACAACTAGAGACTCCGCAACTAGAAACTCCACAGCTAGTAACTCCGCAACTAGAAACTCCGCAACTAGAAACTTCACAGCTAGAAAGCCCACAAATATAAACTTCACAACTAGCAACTCAACAACTAGAGACTGCACAACTAGAGACTCCGCCACTAGAAACTCCACAGCTAGTAACTCCGCAACTAGAAACTCCACAGCTAGAGACTCCACAACTTGAAACACCACATCTAGAAACTCCGCAACAACAAACTCTGCAACCAGAAACTCCACAACTAGAATTTGCACAGCTGGAGACTCAACAACTAGAGGCTCCTCAACTAAAAGCTCCACAACTAGAAACTCCATAACTAGAAACTCCGCAACTTGAAACCCGACAACTAGAAACTCAACAACTAGAAACTCCACACCTATAAATTCCTCAACTTGAAACTCCACAACTAAAACTCCACAACTAGAAACTCCACAACTAGAAACTCCGCAACTAGAAACTCCCCAACTAGAAACTCCACAACTACAAATTCCACCACTAGAAACTCCACAACTTGAGACTTCGCAACAAGAAACTTGGCAACTAGAATCTCCACAACTAGAAACTCTGCAACTAGAAACTCCGCAACTACAAACTCCGCAACTAGAAACTCCACAGCTAGAAACTCCACAACTTGAGACTTCGCAAATAGAAACTCGTCAACTAGAAACTCAACAAATAGAAATTCCACAGCTGCAAACTCCACAACTAGAAACTCCACAACTTGAGACTTCGCAAATAGAAACTCGTCAACTAGAAACTCAACAACTACAAACTCCACAGCTAGAAACTCCGCAACTAGAAACTCCACAGCTAGAAACTCCACAACTTGAGACTTCGCAACAAGAAACTCGGCAACTAGAATCTCCACAAGTAGAAACTCTGCAACTAGAAACTCCACAACTAGAAACTCCACAACTTGAGAGCTCACCACTAGAAACTCCACAACTAGAAACTCCACAACTAGAGACTCCACAACTAGAAACTGCACCACTAGAAATTCCACAACTACAAACCTCACAACTTGAAACTCCACAACTACAAACTCCGACACTGGAAACTCCACAGCCAGAAACTCTACAACTAGAAAAACCACTTCTAGAAACTCCGCAACAACAAACTCTGCAACTAGAAACTCCACAACTAGAATTTCCACAGCTAGAGACTCAACAACTAGAGACTCCTCAACTAAAAGCTCCACAACTAGACACTCCACAACTAGAAACTTCGCAACTAGAAACCCGACAACTAGATACTCCACAATTACAAATTCCGCAACTAGAAACTCCACAACTAGAAACTCTGCAACTAGAAACTCCGCAACTAGAAACTCCACAGCTAGAAACCCCACAACTATAAACTTCACAACTTGAAACTCAGCCACTAGAAGCTCCACAAATAGAAAACTCCGCAACTACAAACTCTGCAACTAGAAACTCCGCAACTAGAAACTCCACAGCTAGAAACTCCACAATTTGAAACACCACATCTAGAAACTCCGCAACAACAAACTCTGCAACCAGAAACTCCACAACTAGAATTTCCACAGCTAGAGACTCAACAACTAGAGGCTCCTCAACTAAAAGCTCCACAACTAGAAACTCCATAACTAGAAACTCCGCAACTTGAAACCCGACAACTAGAAACTCAACAACTAGAAACTCCACACCTATAAATTCCTCAACTTGAAACTCCACAATTAAAACTCCACAACTAGAAACTCCACAACTAGAAACTCCGCAACTAGAAACTCCCCAACTAGAAACTCCACAACTAGATTCTCCACAACTACAAATTCCACAACTAGAAACTCCACAACTTGAGACTTCGCAACAAGAAACTTGGCAACTAGAATCTCCACAACTAGGAACTCTGCAATTAGAAACTCCGCAACTACAAACTCCGCAACTAGAAACTCCACAGCTAGAAACTCCACAACTTGAGACTTCGCAAATAGAAACTCGTCAACTAGAAACGCAACAACTAGAAATTCCACAGCTGCAAACTCCACAACTAGAAACTCCACAACTTGAGAGTTCGCAACTAGAAACCCCACAACTAGAAACTCCACAACTAGAGACTCCACAACTAGAAACTCCACCACTAGAAACTCCACAACTACGAACCTCACAACTAGAAACTCCGCAACTGGAAACTGTGCAACTAGAAACTCCGCAACTGGAAACTCCACAGCTAGAAACCCCACAACTATAAACTTCACAACTAGCAACTCAACAACTAGAGACTGCACAACTAGAGACTCCGCAACTAGAAACTCCACAGCTAGTAACTCCGCAACTAGAAACTCCGCAACTAGAAACTTCACAGCTAGAAAGCCCACAAATATAAACTTCACAACTAGCAACTCAACAACTAGAGACTGCACAACTAGAGACTCCGCCACTAGAAACTCCACAGCTAGTAACTCCGCAACTAGAAACTCCACAGCTAGAGACTCCACAACTTGAAACACCACATCTAGAAACTCCGCAACAACAAACTCTGCAACCAGAAACTCCACAACTAGAATTTGCACAGCTGGAGACTCAACAACTAGAGGCTCCTCAACTAAAAGCTCCACAACTAGAAACTCCATAACTAGAAACTCCGCAACTTGAAACCCGACAACTAGAAACTCAACAACTAGAAACTCCACACCTATAAATTCCTCAACTTGAAACTCCACAACTAAAACTCCACAACTAGAAACTCCACAACTAGAAACTCCGCAACTAGAAACTCCCCAACTAGAAACTCCACAACTACAAATTCCACAACTAGAAACTCCACAACTTGAGACTTCGCAACAAGAAACTTGGCAACTAGAATCTCCACAACTAGAAACTCTGCAACTAGAAACTCCGCAACTACAAACTCCGCAACTAGAAACTCCACAGCTAGAAACTCCACAACTTGAGACTTCGCAAATAGAAACTCGTCAACTAGAAACTCAACAAATAGAAATTCCACAGCTGCAAACTCCACAACTAGAAACTCCACAACTTGAGAGTTCGCAACTAAAAACCCCAAAACTAGAAACTCCACAACTAGAAACTCCACAACTAGAGACTGCACAACTAGAGACTTTCCATTTAGAAACTCCTCAGATAGAAACTACGCAACTAGAAACTCCACGACTAGAGATTCCATAAGTAGAAACTCCACAGCTAAAATTTTCACAACCACAAACCCCACAACTAGAAACTCCACAACTAGAAACTCCACAACTAGAAACTCCGCAACTAGAAACTCCACAGCTAGAAACTCCACAACTTGAGACTTCGCAACAAGAAACTTGGCAACTAGAATCTCCACAACTAGAAACTCTGCAACTAGAAACTCCGCAACTACAAACTCCACAACTAGAAACTCCACAGCTAGAAACTCCACAACTTGAGACTTCGCAAATAGAAACTCGTCAACTAGAAACTCAACAACTAGAAACTCCACAGGTAGAAACTCCACAACTAGAAACTCCACAACTTGAGAGTTCGCAACTAGAAACCCCACAACAACAAACTCCACAACTAGAGACTGCACAACTAGAAACTCCACCACTAAAAACTCCACAACTACGAACCTCACAACTAGAAACTCAACAACTAGAAACTCCGCAAGTGGAAACTGTGCAACTAGAAACTCCGCAACTAGAAACTCCACAGCTAGAAACCCCACAACTATAAACTTCACAACTAGCAACTCAACAACTAGAGACTGCACAACTAGAGACTCCGCAACTAGAAACTCCACAGCTAGTAACTCCGCAACTAGAAACTCCACAACTTGAAACTCCGCCACTAGAATCTCCACAACTAGAAAACTCCGCAACTAGAAACTCTGCAACTAGAAACTCCGCAACTACAAACTCCGCAACTAGAAACTCCACAGCTAGAAACTCCACAACTTGAGACTTCGCAAATAGAAACTCGTCAACTAGAAACTCAACAACTACAAACTCCACAGCTAGAAACTCCGCAACTAGAAACTCCACAGCTAGAAACTCCACAACTTGAGACTTCGCAACAAGAAACTCGGCAACTAGAATCTCCACAAGTAGAAACTCTGCAACTAGAAACTCCACAACTAGAAACTCCACAACTTGAGAGCTCACCACTAGAAACTCCACAACTAGAAACTCCACAACTAGAGACTCCACAACTAGAAACTCCACCACTAGAAATTCCACAACTACAAACCTCACAACTTGAAACTCCACAACTACAAACTCCGACACTGGAAACTCCACAGCCAGAAACTCTACAACTAGAAAAACCACTTCTAGAAACTCCGCAACAACAAACTCTGCAACTAGAAACTCCACAACTAGAATTTCCACAGCTAGAGACTCAACAACTAGAGACTCCTCAACTAAAAGCTCCACAACTAGACACTCCACAACTAGAAACTTCGCAACTAGAAACCCGACAACTAGATACTCCACAATTACAAATTCCGCAACTAGAAACTCCACAACTAGAAACTCTGCAACTAGAAACTCCGCAACTAGAAACTCCACAGCTAGAAACCCCACAACTATAAACTTCACAACTTGAAACTCAGCCACTAGAAGCTCCACAAATAGAAAACTCCGCAACTACAAACTCTGCAACTAGAAACTCCGCAACTAGAAACTCCACAGCTAGAAACTCCACAATTTGAAACACCACATCTAGAAACTCCGCAACAACAAACTCTGCAACCAGAAACTCCACAACTAGAATTTCCACAGCTAGAGACTCAACAACTAGAGGCTCCTCAACTAAAAGCTCCACAACTAGAAACTCCATAACTAGAAACTCCGCAACTTGAAACCCGACAACTAGAAACTCAACAACTAGAAACTCCACACCTATAAATTCCTCAACTTGAAACTCCACAATTAAAACTCCACAACTAGAAACTCCACAACTAGAAACTCCGCAACTAGAAACTCCCCAACTAGAAACTCCACAACTAGATTCTCCACAACTACAAATTCCACAACTAGAAACTCCACAACTTGAGACTTCGCAACAAGAAACTTGGCAACTAGAATCTCCACAACTAGAAACTCTGCAACTAGAAACTCCGCAACTACAAACTCCGCAACTAGAAACTCCACAGCTAGAAACTCCAAAACTTGAGACTTCGCAAATAGAAACTCGTCAACTAGAAACTCAACAAATAGAAATTCCACAGCTGCAAACTCCACAACTAGAAACTCCACAACTTGAGAGTTCGCAACTAAAAACCCCAAAACTAGAAACTCCACAACTAGAAACTCCACAACTAGAGACTGCACAACTAGAGACTTTCCATTTAGAAACTCCTCAGATAGAAACTACGCAACTAGAAACTCCACGACTAGAGATTCCATAAGTAGAAACTCCACAGCTAAAATTTTCACAACTACAAACCCCACAACTAAAAACTCCACAACTAGAAACTCCACAACTAGAAACTCCGCAACTAGAAACTCCACAAATAGAAACTGCACAACTTGAGACTTTGCAACAAGAAACTTGGCAACTAGAATCTCCACAACTAGAAACTCTGCAACTAGAAACTCCGCAACTACAAACTCCGCAACTAGAAACTCCACAGCTAGAAACTCCACAACTTGAGACTTCGCAAATAGAAACTCGTCAACTAGAAACTCAACAACTAGAAATTCCACAGCTGCAAACTCCACAACTAGAAACTCCACAACTTGAGAGTTCGCAACGAGAAACCCCACAACTAGAAACTCCGCAACAAGAGACTCCACAACTAGAAACTCCACCACTAGAAACTCCACAACTACGAACCTCACAACTAGAAACTCAACAACTAGAAACTCCGCAACTGGAAACTGTGCAACTAGAAACTCCGCAACTGGAAACTCCACAGCTAGAAACCCCACAACTATAAACTTCACAACTAGCAACTCAACAACTAGAGACTGCCCAACTAGAGACTCCGCAACTAGAAACTCCACAGCTAGTAACTCCGAAACTAGAAACTCCACAACTTGAAACTCCTCAACTAGAATCTCCACAACTAGAAAACTCCGCAACAAGAAACTCTACAACTAGAAACTCCGCAACTACAAACTCCGCAACTAGAAACTCCACAGCTAGAAACTCCACAACTTGAGGCTTCGCAAATAGAAACTCGTCAACTAGAAACTCAACAACGAGAAACTCCACAGCTAGAAACTCCACAACTAGAGTTCGCAACTAGAAACCCCACAAACTCCACAACTAGAAACTCCGCAACTACAAACTCCGCTACTACAAACTCCACAGCTAGAAACTCCGCAACTTGAGACTTCGCAATTAGAAACTCGTCAACTAGAAACTCAACAACTAGAAACTCCACCACTAGAAGTTCCACAACTACGAACCTCCCAACTAGAAACTCAAAAACTAGAAACTCCGCAACTAGAAACTGTGCAACTAGAAACTCCGCAATTAGAAACTCCACAGCTAGAAACCCCACAACTATAAACTTCACAACTAGCAACTCCACAACTAGAGACTGCACAACTAGAGACTCCGCAACTAGAAACTCCACAGCTAGTAACTCCGCAACTAGAAACTCCACAACTTGAAACTCCGCCACTAGAATCTCCACAACTAGAAAACTCCGCAACAAGAAACTCTGCCACTAGAAACTCCGCAACTAGAAACTCCACAGCTAGAAAATCCACAACTTGAGACTTCGCAACAAGAAACTCGGCAACTAGAATCTCCACAACTAGAAACTCTGCAACTAGAAACTCCGCAACTACAAACTCCGCTACTACAAACTCCACAGCTAGAAACTCCACAACTTGAGACTTCGCAATTAGAAACTCGTCAACTAGAAACTCAACAACTAGAAACTCCACAACTAGAAACTCCACAACTAGAAACTCCACAACTTGAGAGTTCACCACTAGAAACTCCACAACTAGAAACTACACAACTAGAGACTCCACAACTAGAAACTCCACCACTAGAAATTCCACAACTACAAACATCACAACTAGAAACTCCACAACTAGAAACTCCGACACTGGAAACTCCACAGCCAGAAACTCTACAACTAGAAAAACCACATCTAGAAACTCCGCAACAACAAACTCTGCAACTAGAAACTCCACAACTAGAATTCCCACAGCTAGAGACTCAACAACTAGAGACTCCTCAACTAAAAGCTCCACAACTAGACATTCCACAACTAGAAACTCCGCAACTAGAAACCCGACAACTAGAAACTCCCCAACTAGAAACTCTGCAGCTAGAAACTCTGCAAATAGAAACTCCGCAACTAGAAACTCCACAACTAGAAAACCCTCAACTATAATTTTCACAACTAGAAACTCAACAACTAGAGACTGCGCAACTAGAGACTCCGCAACTAGAAACTCCGCAGCTAGAAACTCCGCAACTAGAAACTCACCAACTTAAAACTCTGCAACTCGAAACTCTGCAACTAGAAAATCCACAACTAAAATTCCACAACTAGAAACTCCACAACTAGAAACTCCACAACTGGAAACTCCGCAACTAGAAACTCCCAAACTGGAAACTCTACAACTAGAAACTCTGCAGCTAGAAACTCCGCAACTACAAACTCTGCAAATAGAAACTCCGATACTAGAAACTCCACAGCTAGAAACCCCTCAACTATAAACTTCACAACTAGAAACTCAACAACTAGAGACTGCACAACTAGAGACTCCGCAACTAGAAACTCCGCAGCTAGAAACTCCGCAACTAGAAACTCCACAACTTGAAACTCTGCAACTCGAAACTCTGCAACTAGAAAATCCACAACTATAAACTCAAGTAGAAACTCCCCAACTGGAAACTCCGCAACTAGAAACTCCGCAACTAGAAAATCCACAACTAGAAACTTCACAACTAGAAACTCCCCAACAAAAAACTCCACAACTAGAAACTCCACAACTAGAAACTCCACAACTAGAGACTGCACAACTAGAGACTTTCCATTTAGAAACTCCTCAGATAGAACCTACGCAACTAGAAACTCCACGACTAGAGATTCCATAAGTAGAAACTCCACAGCTAAAATTTTCACAACTACAAACCCCACAACTAGAAACTCCACAACTAGAAACTCTGCAAATAGAAAAAGTACAACAAGGAACTCGAAAACTAAAACTCCAACGAGAAACTCTACAACTAGAAACTTCACAACTAGAAACTCCACAAATAGACACTCCACAACTAGAAACTCCACAACTAGAGACTCCACAACTAGGAACTCCAAAATTGAGACTCCACAACTAGAAACTACACAGATTAAAATTCCACAACTTGAAACTCCGCCACTAGAATCTCCACAACTAGAAAACTCCACAACTACAAACTCTGCAACTAGAAACTCCGCAACTAGAAACTCCACAGCTAGAAACTCCAAAACTTGAAACACCACATCTAGAAACTCCGCAACAACAAACTCTGCAACCAGAAACTCCACAACTAGAATTTCCACAGCTAGAGACTCAACAACTAGAGGCTCCTCAACTAAAAGCTCCACAACTAGAAACTCCATAACTAGAAACTCCGCAACTTGAAACCCGACAACTAGAAACTCAACAACTAGAAACTCCACACCTATAAATTCCTCAACTTGAAACTCCACAACTAAAACTCCACAACTAGAAACTCCACAACTAGAAACTCCGCCACTAGAAACTCCCCAACTAGAAACTCCACAACTAGATTCTCCACAACTACAAATTCCACAACTAGAAACTCCACAACTTGAGACTTCGCAACAAGAAACTTGGCAACTAGAATCTCCACAACTAGAAACTCTGCAACTAGAAACTCCGCAACTACAAACTCCGCAACTAGAAACTTCACAGCTAGAAACTCCACAACTTGAGACTTCGCAAACAGAAACTCGTCAACTAGAAACTCCACAACTAGAAATTCCACAGCTGCAAACTCCACAACTATAAACTCCACAACTTGAGAGTTCGCAACTAGAAACCCCACAACTAGAAACTCCACAACTAGAGACTGCACAACTAGAGACTTTCCATTTAGAAACTCCTCAGATAGAAACTACGCAACTAGAAACTCCACGACTAGAGATTCCATAAGTAGAAACTCCACAGCTAAAATTTTCACAACTACAAACCCCACAACTAGAAACTCCACAACTAGAAACTCTGCAAATAGAAAAAGTACAACAAGGAACTCGAAAACTAAAACTCCAACGAGAAACTCTACAACTAGAAACTTCACAACTAGAAACTCCACAAATAGACACTCCACAACTAGAAACTCCACAACTAGAGACTCCACAACTAGGAACTCCAAAATTGAGACTCCACAACTAGAAACTACACAGATTAAAATTCCACAACTAGAAACTCCACAACTGGAAACTCTGCAACTAGAAACTCTGCAACTAGAAACTTTTACAGCTAGAAACTCCACAACTTGAGACTTCGCAAATAAAAACTCGTCAACTGGAAACTCAGCCACTAGAAACTCCACAGCTAGAAACTCCACAACTAGAAACTCCACAACTTGAAACCCAACAAATAGATACTCCACAACTACAGACTCCACAACTTGAAACACCACAACTAGATACTCCACAATTACAAATTCCGCAACTAGAAACTCCACAACTAGAAACTCCTCAACTAGAAACTCCCCACTAGAAACTTCACAACTAGAATCTCTGCAACTAGAAACTCCGCAACTAGAAAATCTGCAACTAGAAACTCCGCAACTAGAAACTCCACAGCTAGAAAGCCCACAAATATAAACTTCACAAATAGCAACTCAACAACTAGAGACTTCACAACTAGAGACTCCGCCACTAGATTCTCCACAACTACAAATTCCACAACTAGAAACTCCACAACTTGAGACTTCGCAGCAAGAAACTTGGCAACTAGAATCTCCACAACTAGAAACTCTGCAACTAGAAACTCCGCAACTACAAACTCCGCAACTAGAAACTCCACAGCTAGAAACTCCACAACTCGAGACTTCGCAAATAGAAACTCGTCAACTAGAAACGCAACAACTAGAAATTCCACAGCTGCAAACTCCACAACTAGAAACTCCACAACTTGAGAGTTCGCAACTAGAAACCCCACAACTAGAAACTCCACAACTAGAAACTCCACAACTAGAGACTGCACAACTAGAGACTTTCCATTTAGAAACTCCTCAGATAGAAACTACGCAACTAGAAACTCCACGACTAGAGATTCCATAAGTAGAAACTCCACAGCTAAAATTTTCACAACTACAAACCCCACAACTAGAAACTCCACAACTAGAAACTCTGCAAATAGAAAAAGTACAACAAGGAACTCGAAAACTAAAACTCCAACGAGAAACTCTACAACTAGAAACTTCACAACTAGAAACTCCACAAATAGACACTCCACAACTAGAGACTCCACAACTAGAGACTCCACAACTAGGAACTCCAAAATTGAGACTCCACAACTAGAAACTACACAGATTAAAATTCCACAACTAGAAACTCCACAAAAGGAAACTCCGCAACTAGAAACTCTGCAACTAGAAACTTTACAGCTAGAAACTCCACAACTTGAGACTTCGCAAATAGAAACTCGTCAACTGGAAACTCAGCCACTAGAAACTCCACAGCTAGAAACTCCACAACTAGAAACTCCACAACTTGAAACCCAACAAATAGATACTCCACAACTACAGACTCGACAACTTGAAACACCACAACTAGATACTCCACAATTACAAATTCCGCAACTAGAAACTCCACAACTAGAAACTCCTCAACTAGAAACTCCCCACTAGAAACTTCACAACTAGAATCTCTGCAACTAGAAACTCCGCAACTAGAAACTCTGCAACTAGAAACTCCGCAACTAGAAACTCCCCAGCTAGAAAGCCCACAAATATAAACTTCACAACTAGCAACTCAACAACTAGAGACTGCACAACTAGAGACTCCGCCACTAGAAACTCCACAGCTAGTAACTCCGCAACTACAAACTCTGCAACTAGAAACTCCGCAACTAGAAACTCCACAGCTAGAAACTCCACAACTTCAAACACCACAACTAGATACTCCACAACTACAAATTCCACAACTAGAAACTCCACAACTAGAAACTCCACAGCTGCAAACTCCACAACTAGAAACTCCACAACTTGAGAGTTCGCAACTAGAAACCCCACAACTAGAAACTCCACAACTAGAGACTCCACAACTAGAAACTCCACCACTAGAAACTCAACAACTACGAACCTCACAACTAGAAACTCAACAACTAGAAACTCCGCAACTAGAAAATCCACAACTACAAACTTCACAACTAGAAACTCCCCAACAAAAATCTCCACAACTAGAAACTCCAAAACTAGAAACTGCACAACTAGAGACTGCACAACTAGAGACTTTGCATTTAGAAACTCCTCAGATAGAAACTACACAACTAGAAACTCCACGATTAGAGATTCCATAAGTAGAAACTCCACAGCTAAATTTTTCACAACTACAAACCCCACAACTAGAAACTCCACAACTAGAAACTCTGCAAATAGAAAATCTACAACAAGGAACTCGAAAACTAAAAACTCCAACTAGAAACTCTACAAATAGAAACTTCATAACTAGAAACTCCACAAATAGACACTCCACAACTAGAAACTCCACAAATAGAGACTCCACAACTAGGAACTCCAAAATTGAGACTCCACAACTAGAAACTACACAGATTGAAATTCCACAACTAGAAACTCCACAACTGAAAACTCCGCAACTAGAAACTCTGCAACTAGAAACTTTACAGCTAGAAACTCCACAACTTGAGACTTCGCAATTAGAAACTCGTCAACTGGAAACTCAACCACTAGAAACTCCACAGCTAAAACTCCACAACTAGAAACTCCACAACTTGAAACCCAACAATTAGATACTCCACAACTACAGACTCCACAACTTGAAACACCACAACTAGATACTCCACAATTACAAATTCCGCAACTAGAAACTCCACAACTAGAAACTCCTCAACTAGAAACTTCCACTAGAAACTTCACAACTAGAATCTCTGCAACTAGAAACTCCGCAACTAGAAACTCAGCAACTAGAAACTCCGCAACTAGAAACTCCACAGCTAGAAAGCCCACAACTATAAACTTCACAACTTGAAACTCCGCCACTAGAAGCTCCACAACTAGAAAACTCCGCAACTACAAACTCTGCAACTAGAAACTCCGCAACTAGAAACTCCACAGCTAGAAACTCCACAACTTGAAACACCACATCTAGAAACTCCGCAACAACAAACTCTGCAACCAGAAACTCCACAACTAGAATTTCCACAGCTAGAGACTCAACAACTAGAGGCTCCTCAACTAAAAGCTCCACAACTAGGAACTCCATAACTAGAAACTCCGCAACTTGAAACCCGACAACTAGAAACTCAACAACTAGAAACTCCACACCTATAAATTCCTCAACTTGAAACTCCACAACTAAAACTCCACAACTAGAAACTCCACAACTAGAAACTCCGCAACTAGAAACTCCCCAACTAGAAACTCCACAACTAGATTCTCGACAACTACAAATTCCACAACTAGAAACTCCACAACTTGAGACTTCGCAACAAGAAACTTGGCAACTAGAATCTCCACAACTAGAAACTCTGCAACTAGAAACTCCGCAACTACAAACTCCGCAACTAGAAACTCCACAGCTAGAAACTCCACAACTTGAGACTTCGCAAATAGAAACTCGTCAACTAGAAACGCAACAACTAGAAATTCCACAGCTGCAAACTCCACAACTAGAAACTCCACAACTTGAGAGTTCGCAACTAGAAACCCCACAACTAGAAACTCCACAACTAGAGACTCCACAACTAGAAACTCCACCACTAGAAACTCCACAACTACGAACCTCACAACTAGAAACTCCGCAACTGGAAACTGTGCAACTAGAAACTCCGCAACTGGAAACTCCACAGCTAGAAACCCCACAACTATAAACTTCACAACTAGCAACTCAAAAACTAGAGACTGCACAACTAGAGACTCCGCAACTAGAAACTCCACAGCTAGTAACTCCGCAACTAGAAACTCCACAACTTGAAACTCCTCAACTAGAATCTCCACAACTAGAAAACTCCGCAACAAGAAACTCTACAACTAGAAACTCCGCAACTACAAACTCCGCAACTAGAAACTCCACAGCTAGAAACTCCACAACTTGAGGCTTCGCAAATAGAAACTCGTCAACTAGAAACTCAACAACTAGAAACTCCACAGCTAGAAACTCCACAACTAGAAACTCCACAACTTGAGAGTTCGCAACTAGAAACCCCACAACTAGAAACTCCACAACTACAAACTCCGCAACTACAAACTCCGCTACTACAAACTCCACAGCTAGAAACACAACTTGAGACTTCGCAATTAGAAACTCGTCAACTAGAAACTCAACAACTAGAAACTCCACCACTAGAAGTTCCACAACTACGAACCTCACAACTAGAAACGCAACAAGTAGAAACTCCGCAACTAGAAACTGTGCAACTAGAAACTCCGCAACTAGAAACTCCACAGCTAGAAACCCCACAACTAGAAACTCCACAACTTGAAACTCCGCCACTAGAATCTCCACAACTAGAAAACTCCGCAACTACAAACTCTGCAACTAGAAACTCCGCAACTAGAAACTCCACAGCTAGAAACTCCACAACTTGAAACACCACATCTAGAAACTCCGCAACAACAAATTCTGCAACCAGAAACTCCACAACTAGAATTTCCACAGCTAGAGACTCAACAACTAGAGGCTCCTCAACTAAAAGCTCCACAACTAGAAACTCCATAACTAGAAACTCCGCAACTTGAAACCCGACAACTAGAAACTCAACAACTAGAAACTCCACACCTATAAATTCCTCAACTTGAAACTCCACAACTAAAACTCCACAACTAGAAACTCCACAACTAGAAACTCCGCAACTAGAAACTCCCCAACTAGAAACTCCACAACTAGATTCTCCACAACTACAAATTCCACAACTAGAAACTCCACAACTTGAGACTTCGCAACAAGAAACTTGGCAACTAGAATCTCCACAACTAGAAACTCTGCAACTAGAAACTCCGCAACTACAAACTCCGCAACTAGAAACTCCACAGCTAGAAACTCCACAACTTGAGACTTCGCAAATAGAAACTCCTCAACTACAAACTCAACAACTAGAAATTCCACAGCTGCAAACTCCACAACTAGAAACTCCACAACTTGAGAGTTCGCAACTAGAAACCCCACAACTAGAAACTCCACAACTAGAAACTCCACAACTAGAGACTGCACAACTAGAGACTTTCCATTTAGAAACTCCTCAGATAGAAACTACGCAACTAGAAACTCCACGACTAGAGATTCCATAAGTAGAAACTCCACAGCTAAAATTTTCACAACTACAAACCCCACAACTAGAAACTCCACAACTAGAAACTCTGCAAATAGAAAAAGTACAACAAGGAACTCGAAAACTAAAACTCCAACGAGAAACTCTACAACTAGAAACTTCACAACTAGAAAGTCCACAAATAGACACTCCACAACTAGAAACTACACAACTAGAGACTCCACAACTAGGAACTCCAAAATTGAGATTCCACAACTAGAAACTACACAGATTAAAATTCCAAAACTAGAAACTCCACAACTGGAAACTCCGCAACTAGAAACTCTGCAACTAGAAACTTTACAGCTAGAAACTCCACAACTTGAGACTTCGCAAATAGAAACTCGTCAACTGGAAACTCAGCCACTAGAAACTCCACAGCTAGAAACTCCACAACTAGAAACTCCACAACTTGAAACCCAACAAATAGATACTCCACAACTACAGACTCCACAACTTGAAACACCACAACTAGATACTCCACAATTACAAATTCCGCAACTAGAAACTCCACAACTAGAAACTCCTCAACTAGAAACTCCCCACTAGAAACTTCACAACTAGAATCTCTGCAACTAGAAACTCCGCAACTAGAAACTCAGCAACTAGAAACTCCGCAACTAGAAACTCCACAGCTAGAAAGCCCACAAATATAAACTTCACAACTAGCAACTCAACAACTAGAGACTGCACAACTAGAGACTCCGCCACTAGAAACTCCACAGCTAGTAACTCCGCAACTACAAACTCTGCAACTAGAAACTCCGCAACTAGAAACTCCACAGCTAGAAACTCCACAACTTCAAACACCACAACTAGATACTCCACAACTACAAATTCCAAAACTAGAAACTCCACAACTAGAAACTCCACAGCTGCAAACTCCACAACTAGAAACTCCACAACTTGAGAGTTCGCAACTAGAAACCCTACAACTAGAAACTCCACAACTAGAGACTCCACAACTAGAAACTCCACCACTAGAAACTCAACAACTACGAACCTCACAACTAGAAACTCAACAACTAGAAACTCCGCAACTAGAAAATCCACAACTACAAACTTCACAACTAGAAACTCCCCAACAAAAATCTCCACAACTAGAAACTCCAAAACTAGAAACTGCACAACTAGAGACTGCACAACTAGAGACTTTGCATTTAGAAACTCCTCAGATAGAAACTACACAACTAGAAACTCCACGACTAGAGATTCCATAAGTAGAAACTCCACAGCTAAAATTTCCACAACTACAAACCCCACAACTAGAAACTTCATAACTAGAAACTCCACAAATAGACACTCCACAACTAGAAACTCCACAAATAGAGACTCCACAACTAGGAACTCCAAAATTGAGACTCCACAACTAGAAACTACACAGATTGAAATTCCACAACTAGAAACTCCACAACTGGAAACTCCGCAACTAGAAACTCTGCAACTAGAAACTTTACAGCTAGAAACTCCACAACTTGAGACTTCGCAATTAGAAACTCGTCAACTGGAAACTCAACCACTAGAAACTCCACAGCTAAAACTCCACAACTAGAAACTCCACAACTTGAAACCCAACAATTAGATACTCCACAACTACAGACTCCACAACTAGAAACTCCTCAACTAGAAACTCCCCACTAGAAACTTCACAACTAGAATCTCTACAACTAGAAACTCCGCAACTAGAAACTCTGCAACTAGAAACTCCGCAACTAGAAACTCCACAGCTAGAAAGCCCACAACTATAAACTTCACAACTTGAAACTCCGCCACTAGAAGCTCCACAACTAGAAAACTCCGCAACTACAAACTCTGCAACTAGAAACTCCGCAACTAGAAACTCCACAGCTAGAAACTCCACAACTTGAAACACCACATCTAGAAACTCCGCAACAACAAACTCTGCAACCAGAAACTCCACAACTAGAATTTCCACAGCTAGAGACTCAACAACTAGAGGCTCCTCAACTAAAAGCTCCACAACTAGAAACTCCATAACTAGAAACTCCGCAACTTGAAACCCGACAACTAGAAACTCAACAACTAGAAACTCCACACCTATAAATTCCTCAACTTGAAACTCCACAACTAAAACTCCACAACTAGAAACTCCACAACTAGAAACTCCGCCACTAGAAACTCCCCAACTAGAAACTCCACAACTAGATTCTCCACAACTACAAATTCCACAACTAGAAACTCCACAACTTGAGACTTCGCAACAAGAAACTTGGCAACTAGAATCTCCACAACTAGAAACTCTGCAACTAGAAACTCCGCAACTACAAACTCCGCAACTAGAAACTCCACAGCTAGAAACTCCACAACTTGAGACTTCGCAAATAGAAACTCGTCAACTAGAAACTCAACAACTAGAAATTCCACAGCTGCAAACTCCACAACTAGAAACTCCACAACTTGAGAGTTCGCAACTAGAAACCCCACAACTAGAAACTCCACAACTAGAGACTCCACAACTAGAAACTCCACCACTAGAAACTCCACAACTACGAACCTCACAACTAGAAACTCAACAACTAGAAACTCCGCAACTGGAAACTGTGCAACTAGAAACTCCGCAACTGGAAACTCCACAGCTAGAAACCCCACAACTATAAACTTCACAACTAGCAACTCAACAACTAGAGACTGCACAACTGGAGACTCCGCAACTAGAAACTCCACAGCTAGTAACTCCGCAACTAGAAACTCCACAACTTGAAACTCCTCAACTAGAATCTCCACAACTAGAAAACTCCGCAACAAGAAACTCTACAACTAGAAACTCCGCAACTACAAACTCCGCAACTAGAAACTCCACAGCTAGAAACTCCACAACTTGAGGCTTCGCAAATAGAAACTCGTCAACTAGAAACTCAACAACTAGAAACTCCACAACTAGAGACTCCAAAACTAGAAACTCCACCACTAGAAACTCCACAACTACGAACCTCACAACTAGAAACTCAACAACTAGAAACTCCGCAACTGGAAACTGTGCAACTAGAAACTCCGCAACTGGAAACTCCACAGCTAGAAACCCCACAACTATAAACTTCACAACTAGCAACTCAACAACTAGAGACTGCACAACTAGAGACTCCGCAACTAGAAACTCCACAGCTAGTAACTCCGCAACTAGAAACTCCACAACTTGAAACTCCTCAACTAGAATCTCCACAACTAGAAAACTCCGCAACAAGAAACTCTACAACTAGAAACTCCGCAACTACAAACTCCGCAACTAGAAACTCCACAGCTAGAAACTCCACAACTTGAGGCTTCGCAAATAGAAACTCGTCAACTAGAAACTCAACAACTAGAAACTCCACAGCTAGAAACTCCACAACTAGAAACTCCACAACTTGAGAGTTCGCAACTAGAAACCCCACAACTAGAAACTCCACAACAAGAAACTCCGCAACTACAAACTCCGCTACTACAAACTCCACAGCTAGAAACTCCACAACTTGAGACTTCGCAATTAGAAACTCGTCAACTAGAAACTCAACAACTAGAAACTCCACCACTAGAAGTTCCACAACTACGAACCTCACAACTAGAAACTCAACAACTAGAAACTCCGCAACTAGAAACTGTGCAACTAGAAACTCCGCAACTAGAAACTCCACAGCTAGAAACCCCACAACTATAAACTTCACAACTAGCAACTCAACAACTAGAGACTGCACAACTAGAGACTCCGCAACTAGAAACTCCACAGCTAGTAACTCCTCAACTAGAAACTCAACAACTTGAAACTCCGCTACTAGAATCTCCACAACTAGAAAACTCCGCAACTACAAACTCTGCAACTAGAAACTCCGCAACTAGAAACTCCTCAGCTAGAAACTCTACAACTTGAAACACCACATCTAGAAACTCCGCAACAACAAACTCTGCAACCAGAAACTCCACAACTAGAATTTCCACAGCTAGAGACTCAACAACTAGAGGCTCCTCAACTAAAAGCTCCACAACTAGAAACTCCATAACTAGAAACTCCGCAACTTGAAACCCGACAACTAGAAACTCAACAACTAGAAACTCCACACCTATAAATTCCTCAACTTGAAACTCCACAACTAAAACTCCACAACTAGAAACTCCACAACTAGAAACTCCGCAACTAGAAACTCCCCAACAAGAAACTCCACAACTAGATTCTCCACAACTACAAATTCCACAACTAGAAACTCCACAACTTGAGACTTCGCAACAAGAAACTTGGCAACTAGAATCTCCACAACTAGAAACTCTGCAACTAGAAACTCCGCAACTACAAACTCCGCAACTAGAAACTCCACAGCTAGAAACTCCACAACTTGAGACTTCGCAAATAGAAACTCGTCAACTAGAAACTCAACAACTAGAAATTCCACAGCTGCAAACTCCACAACTAGAAACTCCACAACTTGAGAGTTCGCAACTAGAAACCCCACAACTAGAAACTCCACAACTAGAGACTCCACAACTAGAAACTCCACCACTAGAAACTCCACAACTAGAAACTCCACAACTTGAAACTCCTCAACTAGAATCTCCACAACTAGAAAACTCCGCAACAAAAACCTCTACAACTAGAAACTCCGCAACTACAAACTCCGCAACTAGAAACTCCACAGCTAGAAACTCCACAACTTGAGGCTTCGCAAATAGAAACTCGTACACTAGAAACTCAACAACTAGAAACTCCACAGCTAGAAACTCCACAACTAGAAACTCCACAACTTGAGAGTTCGCAACTAGAAACCCCACAACTAGAAACTCCACAACTAGAAACTCCTCAACTAGAAACTCCCCACTAGAAACTTCACAGCTAGAATCTCTGCAACTAGAAACTCCGCAACTAGAAACTCAGCAACTAGAAACTCCGCAACTAGAAACTCCACAGCTAGAAAGCCCACAACTATAAACTTCACAACTTGAAACTCCGCCACTAGATGCTCCACAACTAGAAAACTCCGCAACTACAAACTCTGCAACTAGAAACTCCGCCACTAGAAACTCCACAGCTAGAAACTCCACAACTTGAAACACCACATCTAGAAACTCTACAACAACAAACTCTGCAACCAGAAACTCCACAACTAGAATTTCCACTGCTAGAGACTCAACAACTAGAGGCTCCTCAACTAGATTCTCCACAACTACAAATTCCACAGCTAGAAACTCCACAACTTGAGACTTCGCAAATAGAAACTCGTCATCTAGAAACGCAACAACTAGAAATTCCACAGCTGCAAACTCCACAACTAGAAACTCCACAACTTGAGAGTTCGCAACTAGAAACCCCACAACTAGAAACTCCACAACTAGAGACTCCACAACTAGAAACTCCACCACTAGAAACTCCACAACTACGAACCTCACAACTAGAAACTCAACAACTAGAAACTCCGCAACTGGAAACTGTGCAACTAGAAACTCCGCAACTGGAAACTCCACAGCTAGAAACCCCACAACTATAAACTTCACAACTAGCAACTCAACAACTAGAGACTGCACAACTAGAGACTCCGCAACTAGAAACTCCACAGCTAGTAACTCCGCAACTAGAAACTCCACAACTTGAAACTCCTCAACTAGAATCTCCACAACTAGAAAACTCCGCAACAAGAAACTCTACAACTAGAAACTCCGCAACTACAAACTCCGCAACTAGAAACTCCACAGCTAGAAACTCCACAACTTGAGGCTTCGCAAATAGAAACTCGTCAACTAGAAACTCAACAACTAGAAACTCCACAGCTAGAAACTCCACAACTAGAAACTCCACAACTTGAGAGTTCGCAACTAGAAACCCCACAACTAGAAACTCCACAACTAGAAACTCCGCAACTACAAACTCCGCTACTACAAACTCCACAGCTAGAAACACAACTTGAGACTTCGCAATTAGAAACTCGTCAACTAGAAACTCCACCACTAGAAGTTCCACAACTACGAACCTCACAACTAGAAACTCAACAACTAGAAACTCCGCAACTAGAAACTGTGCAACTAGAAACTCTGCAACTAGAAACTCCACAGCTAGAAACCCCACAACTATAAACTTCACAACTAGCAACTCCACAACTAGAGACTGCACAACTAGAGACTCCCCACTAGAAACTTCACAACTAGAATCTCTGCAACTAGAAACTCCGCAACTAGAAACTCTGCAACTAGAAACTCCGCAACTAGAAACTCCCCAGATAGAAAGCCCACAAATATAAACTTCACAACTAGCAACTCAACAACTAGAGACTGCACAACTAGAGACTCCGCCACTAGAAACTCCACAGCTAGTAACTCCGCAACTACAAACTCTGCAACTAGAAACTCCGCAACTAGAAACTCCACAGCTAGAAACTCCACAACTTCAAACACCACAACTAGATACTCCACAACTACAAATTCCACAACTAGAAACTCCACAACTAGAAACTCCACAGCTGCAAACTCCACAACTAGAAACTCCACAACTTGAGAGTTCGCAACTAGAAACTCCACAACTAGAAACTCCACAACTAGAGACTCCACAACTAGAAACTCCACCACTAGAAACTCAACAACTACGAACCTCACAACTAGAAACTCAACAACTAGAAACTCCGCCACTAGAAAATCCACAACTACAAACTTCACAACTAGAAACTCCCCAACAAAAATCTCCACAACTAGAAACTCCAAAACTAGAAACTGCACAACTAGAGACTGCACAACTAGAGACTTTGCATTTAGAAACTCCTCAGATAGAAACTACACAACTAGAAACTCCACGACTGGAGATTCCATAAGTAGAAACTCCACAGCTAAATTTTCCACAACTACAAACCCCACAACTAGAAACTCCACAACTAGAAACTCTGCAAATAGAAAATCTACAACAAGGAACTCGAAAACTAAAAACTCCAACGAGAAACTCTACAACTAGAAACTTCATAACTAGAAACTCCACAAATAGACACTCCACAACTAGAAACTCCACAAATAGACACTCCACAACTAGGAACTCCAAAATTGAGACTCCACAACTAGAAACTACACAGATTGAAATTCCACAACTAGAAACTCCACAACTGGAAACTCCGCAACTAGAAACTCTGCAACTAGAAACTTTACAGCTAGAAACTCCACAACTTGAGACTTCGCAATTAGAAACTCGTCAACTGGAAACTCAACCACTAGAAACTCCACAGCTAAAACTCCACAACTGGAAACTCCACAACTTGAAACCCAACAATTAGATACTCCACAACTACAGACTCCACAACTTGAAACACCACAACTAGATACTCCACAATCACAAATTCCGCAACTAGAAACTCCACAACTAGAAACTCCTCAACTAGAAACTCCCCACTAGAAACTTCACAACTAGAATCTCTGCAACTAGAAACTCCGCAACTAGAAACTCAGCAACTAGAAACTCCGCAACTAGAAACTCCACAGCTAGAAAGCCCACAACTATAAACTTCACAACTTGAAACTCCGCCACTAGAAGCTCCACAACTAGAAAACTCCGCAACTACAAACTCTGCAACTAGAAACTCCGCAACTAGAAACTCCACAGCTAGAAACTCCACAACTTGAAACACCACATCTAGAAACTCCGCAACAACAAACTCTGCAACCAGAAACTCCACAACTAGAGTTTCCACAGCTAGAGACTCAACAACGAGAGGCTCCTCAACTAAAAGCTCCACAACTAGAAACTCCATAACTAGAAACTCCGCAACTTGAAACCCGACAACTAGAAACTCAACAACTAGAAACTCCACACCTATAAATTCCTCAACTTGAAACTCCACAACTAAAACTCCACAACTAGAAACTCCACAACTAGAAACTCCGCAACTAGAAACACCCCAACTAGAAACTCCACAACTAGATTCTCCACAACTACAAATTCCACAACTAGAAACTCCACAACTTGAGACTTCGCAACAAGAAACTTGGCAACTAGAATCTCCACAACTAGAAACTCTGCAACTAGAAACTCCGCAACTACAAACTCCGCAACTAGAAACTCCACAGCTAGAAACTCCACAACTTGAGACTTCGCAAATAGAAACTCGTCAACTAGAAACGCAACAACTAGAAATTCCACAGCTGCAAACTCCACAACTAGAAACTCCACAACTTGAGAGTTCGCAACTAGAAACCCCACAACTAGAAACTCCACAACTAGAGACTCCACAACTAGAAACTCCACCACTAGAAACTCCACAACTACGAACCTCACAACTAGAAACTCCGCAACTGGAAACTGTGCAACTAGAAACTCCGCAACTGGAAACTCCACAGCTAGAAACCCCACAACTATAAACTTCACAACTAGCAACTCAACAACTAGAGACTGCACAACTAGAGACTCCGCAACTAGAAACTCCACAGCTAGTAACTCCGCAACTAGAAACTCCACAACTTGAAACTCCTCAACTAGAATCTCCACAACTAGAAAACTCCGCAACAAGAAACTCTACAACTAGAAACTCCGCAACTACAAACTCCGCAACTAGAAACTCCACAGCTAGAAACTCCACAACTTGAGGCTTCGCAAATAGAAACTCGTCAACTAGAAACTCAACAACTAGAAACTCCACAGCTAGAAACTCCACAACTAGAAACTCCACAACTTGAGAGTTCGCAACTAGAAACCCCACAACTAGAAACTCCACAACTAGAAACTCCGCAACTACAAACTCCGCTACTACAAACTCCACAGCTAGAAACACAACTTGAGACTTCGCAATTAGAAACTCGTCAACTAGAAACTCAACAACTGGAAACTCCACCACTAGAAGTTCCACAACTACGAACCTCACAACTAGAAACTCAACAACTAGAAACTCCGCAACTAGAAACTGTGCAACTAGAAACTCCGCAACTAGAAACTCCACAGCTAGAAACCCCACAACTAGAAACTCCACAACTTGAAACTCCGCCACTAGAATCTCCACAACTAGAAAACTCCGCAACTACAAACTCTGCAACTAGAAACTCCGCAACTAGAAACTCCACAGCTAGAAACTCCACAACTTGAAACACCACATCTAGAAACTCCGCAACAACAAATTCTGCAACCAGAAACTCCACAACTAGAATTTCCACAGCTAGAGACTCAACAACTAGAGGCTCCTCAACTAAAAGCTCCACAACTAGAAACTCCATAACTAGAAACTCCGCAACTTGAAACCCGACAACTAGAAACTCAACAGCTAGAAACTCCACACCTATAAATTCCTCAACTCTAAACTCCACAACTAAAACTCCACAACTAGAAACTCCACAACTAGAAACTCCACAACTAGAAACTCCCCAACTAGAAACTCCACAACTAGATTCTCCACAACTACAAATTCCACAACTAGAAACTCCACAACTTGAGACTTCGCAACAAGAAACTTGGCAACTAGAATCTCCACAACTAGAAACTCTGCAACTAGAAACTCCGCAACTACAAACTCTGCAACTAGAAACTCCACAGCTAGAAACTCCACAACCTGAGACTTCGCAAATAGAAACTCGTCAACTAGAAACTCAACAACTAGAAATTCCACAGCTGCAAACTTCACAACTAGAAACTCCACAGCTTGAGAGTTCGCAACTAGAAACCCCACAACTAGAAACTCCACAACTAGAGACTCCACAACTAGAAACTCCACCACTAGAAACTCCACAACTACGAACCTCACAACTAGAAACTCAACAAGTAGAAACTCCGCAACTGGAAACTGTGCAACTAGAAACTCCGCAACTGGAAACTCCACAGCTAGAAACCCCACAACTATAGACTTCACAACTAGCAACTCAACAACTAGAGACTGCACAACTAGAGACTCCGCAACTAGAAACTCCACAGCTAGTAACTCCGCAACTAGAAACTCCACAACTTGAAACTCCTAAACTAGAATCTCCACAACTAGAAAACTCCGCAACAAGAAACTCTGCAACTAGAAACTCCGCAACTACAAACTCCCCACTAGAAACTTCACAGCTAGATTCTCTGCAACTAGAAACTCCGCAACTAGAAACTCAGCAACTAGAAACTCCGCAACTAGAAACTCCACAGCTAGAAAGCCCACAACTATAAACTTCACAACTTGAAACTCCGCCACTAGAAGCTCCACAACTAGAAAACTCCGCAACTACAAACTCTGCAACTAGAAACTCCGCCACTAGAAACTCCACAGCTAGAAACTCCACAACTTGAAACACCACATCTAGAAACTCCGCAACAACAAACTCTGCAACCAGAATCTCCACAACTAGAATTTCCACAGCTAGAGACTCAACAACTAGAGGCTCCTCAACTAAAAGCTCCACAACTAGAAACTCCATAACTAGAAACTCCGCAACTTGAAACCCGACAACTAGAAACTCAACAACTAGAAACTCCACACCTATAAATTCCTCAACTTGAAACTCCACAACTAAAACTCCACAACTAGAAACTCCACAACTAGAAACTCCGCAACTAGAAACTCCCCAACTAGAAACTCCACAACTAGATTCTCCACAACTACAAATTCCACAGCTAGAAACTCCACAACTTGAGACTTCGCAAATAGAAACTCGTCAACTAGAAACGCAACAACTAGAAATTCCACAGCTGCAAACTCCACAACTAGAAACTCCACAACTTGAGAGTTCGCAACTAGAAACCCCACAACTAGAAACTCCACAACTAGAGACTCCACAACTAGAAACTCCACCACTAGAAACTCCACAACTACGAACCTCACAACTAGAAACTCAACAACTAGAAACTCCGCAACTGGAAACTGTGCAACTAGAAACTCCGCAACTGGAAACTCCACAGCTAGAAACCCCACAACTATAAACTTCACAACTAGCAACTCAACAACTAGAGACTGCACAACTAGAGACTCCGCAACTAGAAACTCCACAGCTAGTAACTCCGCAACTAGAAACTCCACAACTTGAAACTCCTCAACTAGAATCTCCACAACTAGAAAACTCCGCAACAAGAAACTCTACAACTAGAAACTCCGCAACTACAAACTCCGCAACTAGAAACTCCACAGCTAGAAACTCCACAACTTGAGGCTTCGCAAATAGAAACTCGTCAACTAGAAACTCAACAACTAGAAACTCCACAGCTAGAAACTCCACAACTAGAAACTCCACAACTTGAAACCCAACAAATAGATACTCCACAACTACAGACTCCACAACTTGAAACACCACAACTAGATACTCCACAATTACAAATTCCGCAACTAGAAACTCCACAACTAGAAACTCCTCAACTAGAAACTCCCCACTAGAAACTTCACAACTAGAATCTCTGCAACTAGAAACTCCGCAACTAGAAACTCAGCAACTAGAAACTCCGCAACTAGAAACTCCACAGCTAGAAAGCCCACAAATATAAACTTCACAACTAGCAACTCAACAACTAGAGACTGCACAACTAGAGACTCCGCCACTAGAAACTCCACAGCTAGTAACTCCGCAACTACAAACTCTGCAACTAGAAACTCCGCAACTAGAAACTCCACAGCTAGAAACTCCACAACTTCAAACACCACAACTAGATACTCCACAACTACAAATTCCAAAACTAGAAACTCCACAACTAGAAACTCCACAGCTGCAAACTCCACAACTAGAAACTCCACAACTTGAGAGTTCGCAACTAGAAACCCTACAACTAGAAACTCCACAACTAGAGACTCCACAACTAGAAACTCCACCACTAGAAACTCAACAACTACGAACCTCACAACTAGAAACTCAACAACTAGAAACTCCGCAACTAGAAAATCCACAACTACAAACTTCACAACTAGAAACTCCCCAACAAAAATCTCCACAACTAGAAACTCCAAAACTAGAAACTGCACAACTAGAGACTGCACAACTAGAGACTTTGCATTTAGAAACTCCTCAGATAGAAACTACACAACTAGAAACTCCACGACTAGAGATTCCATAAGTAGAAACTCCACAGCTAAAATTTCCACAACTACAAACCCCACAACTAGAAACTTCATAACTAGAAACTCCACAAATAGACACTCCACAACTAGAAACTCCACAAATAGAGACTCCACAACTAGGAACTCCAAAATTGAGACTCCACAACTAGAAACTACACAGATTGAAATTCCACAACTAGAAACTCCACAACTGGAAACTCCGCAACTACAAACTCTGCAACTACAAACTTTACAGGTAGAAACTCCACAACTTGAGACTTCGCAATTAGAAACTCGTCAACTGGAAACTCAACCACTAGAAACTCCACAGCTAAAACTCCACAACTAGAAACTCCACAACTTGAAACCCAACAATTAGATACTCCACAACTACAGACTCCACAACTAGAAACTCCTCAACTAGAAACTCCCCACTAGAAACTTCACAACTAGAATCTCTGCAACTAGAAACTCCGCAACTAGAAACTCTGCAACTAGAAACTCCGCAACTAGAAACTCCACAGCTAGAAAGCCCACAACTATAAACTTCACAACTTGAAACTCCGCCACTAGAAGCTCCACAACTAGAAAACTCCGCAACTACAAACTCTGCAACTAGAAACTCCGCAACTAGAAACTCCACAGCTAGAAACTGCACAACTAGAGACTCCGCAACTAGAAACTCCACAGCTAGTAACTCCGCAACTAGAAACTCCACAACTTGAAACTCCTCAACTAGAATCTCCACAACTAGAAAACTCCGCAACAAGAAACTCTACAACTAGAAACTCCGCAACTACAAACTCCGCAACTAGAAACTCCACAGCTAGAAACTCCACAACTTGAGGCTTCGCAAATAGAAACTCGTCAACTAGAAACTCAACAACTAGAAACTCCACAGCTAGAAACTCCACAACTAGAAACTCCACAACTTGAGAGTTCGCAACTAGAAACCCCACAACTAGAAACTCCACAACTAGAAACTCCGCAACTACAAACTCCGCTACTACAAACTCCACAGCTAGAAACACAACTTGAGACTTCGCAATTAGAAACTCGTCAACTAGAAACTCAACAACTAGAAACTCCACCACTAGAAGTTCCACAACTACGAACCTCACAACTAGAAACTCAACAACTAGAAACTCCGCAACTAGAAACTGTGCAACTAGAAACTCTGCAACTAGAAACTCCACAGCTAGAAACCCCACAACTATAAACTTCACAACTAGCAACTCCACAACTAGAGACTGCACAACTAGAGACTCCCCACTAGAAACTTCACAACTAGAATCTCTGCAACTAGAAACTCCGCAACTAGAAACTCTGCAACTAGAAACTCCGCAACTAGAAACTCCCCAGATAGAAAGCCCACAAATATAAACTTCACAACTAGCAACTCAACAACTAGAGACTGCACAACTAGAGACTCCGCCACTAGAAACTCCACAGCTAGTAACTCCGCAACTACAAACTCTGCAACTAGAAACTCCGCAACTAGAAACTCCACAGCTAGAAACTCCACAACTTCAAACACCACAACTAGATACTCCACAACTACAAATTCCACAACTAGAAACTCCACAACTAGAAACTCCACAGCTGCAAACTCCACAACTAGAAACTCCACAACTTGAGAGTTCGCAACTAGAAACTCCACAACTAGAAACTCCACAACTAGAGACTCCACAACTAGAAACTCCACCACTAGAAACTCAACAACTACGAACCTCACAACTAGAAACTCAACAACTAGAAACTCCGCAACTAGAAAATCCACAACTACAAACTTCACAACTAGAAACTCCCCAACAAAAATCTCCACAACTAGAAACTCCAAAACTAGAAACTGCACAACTAGAGACTGCACAACTAGAGACTTTGCATTTAGAAACTCCTCAGATAGAAACTACACAACTAGAAACTCCACGACTGGAGATTCCATAAGTAGAAACTCCACAGCTAAATTTTCCACAACTACAAACCCCACAACTAGAAACTCCACAACTAGAAACTCTGCAAATAGAAAATCTACAACAAGGAACTCGAAAACTAAAAACTCCAACGAGAAACTCTACAACTAGAAACTTCATAACTAGAAACTCCACAAATAGACACTCCACAACTAGAAACTCCACAAATAGACACTCCACAACTAGGAACTCCAAAATTGAGACTCCACAACTAGAAACTACACAGATTGAAATTCCACAACTAGAAACTCCACAACTGGAAACTCCGCAACTAGAAACTCTGCAACTAGAAACTTTACAGCTAGAAACTCCACAACTTGAGACTTCGCAATTAGAAACTCGTCAACTGGAAACTCAACCACTAGAAACTCCACAGCTAAAACTCCACAACTGGAAACTCCACAACTTGAAACCCAACAATTAGATACTCCACAACTACAGACTCCACAACTTGAAACACCACAACTAGATACTCCACAATCACAAATTCCGCAACTAGAAACTCCACAACTAGAAACTCCTCAACTAGAAACTCCCCACTAGAAACTTCACAACTAGAATCTCTGCAACTAGAAACTCCGCAACTAGAAACTCAGCAACTAGAAACTCCGCAACTAGAAACTCCACAGCTAGAAAGCCCACAACTATAAACTTCACAACTTGAAACTCCGCCACTAGAAGCTCCACAACTAGAAAACTCCGCAACTACAAACTCTGCAACTAGAAACTCCGCAACTAGAAACTCCACAGCTAGAAACTCCACAACTTGAAACACCACATCTAGAAACTCCGCAACAACAAACTCTGCAACCAGAAACTCCACAACTAGAGTTTCCACAGCTAGAGACTCAACAACGAGAGGCTCCTCAACTAAAAGCTCCACAACTAGAAACTCCATAACTAGAAACTCCGCAACTTGAAACCCGACAACTAGAAACTCAACAACTAGAAACTCCACACCTATAAATTCCTCAACTTGAAACTCCACAACTAAAACTCCACAACTAGAAACTCCACAACTAGAAACTCCGCAACTAGAAACACCCCAACTAGAAACTCCACAACTAGATTCTCCACAACTACAAATTCCACAACTAGAAACTCCACAACTTGAGACTTCGCAACAAGAAACTTGGCAACTAGAATCTCCACAACTAGAAACTCTGCAACTAGAAACTCCGCAACTACAAACTCCGCAACTAGAAACTCCACAGCTAGAAACTCTACAACTTGAGACTTCGCAAATAGAAACTCGTCAACTAGAAACGCAACAACTAGAAATTCCACAGCTGCAAACTCCACAACTAGAAACTCCACAACTTGAGAGTTCGCAACTAGAAACCCCACAACTAGAAACTCCACAACTAGAGACTCCACAACTAGAAACTCCACCACTAGAAACTCCACAACTACGAACCTCACAACTAGAAACTCCGCAACTGGAAACTGTGCAACTAGAAACTCCGCAACTGGAAACTCCACAGCTAGAAACCCCACAACTATAAACTTCACAACTAGCAACTCAACAACTAGAGACTGCACAACTAGAGACTCCGCAACTAGAAACTCCACAGCTAGTAACTCCGCAACTAGAAACTCCACAACTTGAAACTCCTCAACTAGAATCTCCACAACTAGAAAACTCCGCAACAAGAAACTCTACAACTAGAAACTCCGCAACTACAAACTCCGCAACTAGAAACTCCACAGCTAGAAACTCCACAACTTGAGGCTTCGCAAATAGAAACTCGTCAACTAGAAACTCAACAACTAGAAACTCCACAGCTAGAAACTCCACAACTAGAAACTCCACAACTTGAGAGTTCGCAACTAGAAACCCCACAACTAGAAACTCCACAACTAGAAACTCCGCAACTACAAACTCCGCTACTACAAACTCCACAGCTAGAAACACAACTTGAGACTTCGCAATTAGAAACTCGTCAACTAGAAACTCAACAACTGGAAACTCCACCACTAGAAGTTCCACAACTACGAACCTCACAACTAGAAACTCAACAACTAGAAACTCCGCAACTTGAAACTGTGCAACTAGAAACTCCGCAACTAGAAACTCCACAGCTAGAAACCCCACAACTAGAAACTCCACAACTTGAAACTCCGCCACTAGAATCTCCACAACTAGAAAACTCCGCAAGTACAAACTCTGCAACTAGAAACTCCGCAACTAGAAACTCCACAGCTAGAAACTCCACAACTTGAAACACCACATCTAGAAACTCCGCAACAACAAATTCTGCAACCAGAAACTCCACAACTAGAATTTCCACAGCTAGAGACTCAACAACTAGAGGCTCCTCAACTAAAAGCTCCACAACTAGAAACTCCATAACTAGAAACTCCGCAACTTGAAACCCGACAACTAGAAACTCAACAGCTAGAAACTCCACACCTATAAATTCCTCAACTCTAAACTCCACAACTAAAACTCCACAACTAGAAACTCCACAACTAGAAACTCCACAACTAGAAACTCCCCAACTAGAAACTCCACAACTAGATTCTCCACAACTACAAATTCCACAACTAGAAACTCCACAACTTGAGACTTCGCAACAAGAAACTTGGCAACTAGAATCTCCACAACTAGAAACTCTGCAACTAGAAACTCCGCAACTACAAACTCTGCAACTAGAAACTCCACAGCTAGAAACTCCACAACCTGAGACTTCGCAAATAGAAACTCGTCAACTAGAAACTCAACAACTAGAAATTCCACAGCTGCAAACTTCACAACTAGAAACTCCACAGCTTGAGAGTTCGCAACTAGAAACCCCACAACTAGAAACTCCACAACTAGAGACTCCACAACTAGAAACTCCACCACTAGAAACTCCACAACTACGAACCTCACAACTAGAAACTCAACAAGTAGAAACTCCGCAACTGGAAACTGTGCAACTAGAAACTCCGCAACTGGAAACTCCACAGCTAGAAACCCCACAACTATAGACTTCACAACTAGCAACTCAACAACTAGAGACTGCACAACTAGAGACTCCGCAACTAGAAACTCCACAGCTAGTAACTCCGCAACTAGAAACTCCACAACTTGAAACTCCTAAACTAGAATCTCCACAACTAGAAAACTCCGCAACAAGAAACTCTGCAACTAGAAACTCCGCAACTACAAACTCCCCACTAGAAACTTCACAGCTAGATTCTCTGCAACTAGAAACTCCGCAACTAGAAACTCAGCAACTAGAAACTCCGCAACTAGAAACTCCACAGCTAGAAAGCCCACAACTATAAACTTCACAACTTGAAACTCCGCCACTAGAAGCTCCACAACTAGAAAACTCCGCAACTACAAACTCTGCAACTAGAAACTCCGCCACTAGAAACTCCACAGCTAGAAACTCCACAACTTGAAACACCACATCTAGAAACTCCGCAACAACAAACTCTGCAACCAGAAACTCCACAACTAGAATTTCCACAGCTAGAGACTCAACAACTAGAGGCTCCTCAACTAAAAGCTCCACAACTAGAAACTCCATAACTAGAAACTCCGCAACTTGAAACCCGACAACTAGAAACTCAACAACTAGAAACTCCACACCTATAAATTCCTCAACTTGAAACTCCACAACTAAAACTCCACAACTAGAAACTCCACAACTAGAAACTCCGCAACTAGAAACTCCCCAACTAGAAACTCCACAACTAGATTCTCCACAACTACAAATTCCACAGCTAGAAACTCCACAACTTGAGACTTCGCAAATAGAAACTCGTCAACTAGAAACGCAACAACTAGAAATTCCACAGCTGCAAACTCCACAACTAGAAACTCCACAACTTGAGAGTTCGCAACTAGAAACCCCACAACTAGAAACTCCACAACTAGAGACTCCACAACTAGAAACTCCACCACTAGAAACTCCACAACTACGAACCTCACAACTAGAAACTCAACAACTAGAAACTCCGCAACTGGAAACTGTGCAACTAGAAACTCCGCAACTGGAAACTCCACAGCTAGAAACCCCACAACTATAAACTTCACAACTAGCAACTCAACAACTAGAGACTGCACAACTAGAGACTCCGCAACTAGAAACTCCACAGCTAGTAACTCCGCAACTAGAAACTCCACAACTTGAAACTCCTCAACTAGAATCTCCACAACTAGAAAACTCCGCAACAAGAAACTCTACAACTAGAAACTCCGCAACTACAAACTCCGCAACTAGAAACTCCACAGCTAGAAACTCCACAACTTGAGGCTTCGCAAATAGAAACTCGTCAACTAGAAACTCAACAACTAGAAACTCCACAGCTAGAAACTCCACAACTAGAAACTCCACAACTTGAGAGTTCGCAACTAGAAACCCCACAACTAGAAACTCCACAACTAGAAACTCCGCAACTACAAACTCCGCTAGTACAAACTCCACAGCTAGAAACACAACTTGAGACTTCGCAATTAGAAACTCGTCAACTAGAAACTCAACAACTAGAAACTCCACCACTAGAAGTTCCACAACTACGAACCTCACAACTAGAAACTCAACAACTAGAAACTCCGCAACTAGAAACTGTGCAACTAGAAACTCCGCAACTAGAAACTCCACAGCTAGAAACCCCACAACTAGAAACTCCACAACTTGAAACTCCGCCACTAGAATCTCCACAACTAGAAAACTCCGCAACTACAAACTCTGCAACTAGAAACTCCGCAACTAGAAACTCCACAGCTAGAAACTCCACAACTTGAAACACCACATCTAGAAACTCCGCAACAACAAATTCTGCAACCAGAAACTCCACAACTAGAATTTCCACAGCTAGAGACTCAACAACTAGAGGCTCCTCAACTAAAAGCTCCACAACTAGAAACTCCATAACTAGAAACTCCGCAACTTGAAACCCGACAACTAGAAACTCAACAACTAGAAACTCCACACCTATAAATTCCTCAACTTGAAACTCCACAACTAAAACTCCACAACTAGAAACTCCACAACTAGAAACTCTGCAACTAGAAACTCCCCAACTAGAAACTCCACAACTAGATTCTCCACAACTACAAATTCCACAACTAGAAACTCCACAACTTGAGACTTCGCAACAAGAAACTTGGCAACTAGAATCTCCACAACTAGAAACTCTGCAACTAGAAACTCCGCAACTACAAACTCCGCAACTAGAAACTCCACAGCTAGAAACTCCACAACCTGAGACTTCGCAAATAGAAACTCGTCAAGTAGAAACTCAACAACTAGAAATTCCACAGCTGCAAACTCCACAACTAGAAACTCCACAACTTGAGAGTTCGCAACTAGAAACCCCAAAACTAGAAACTCCACAACTAGAGACTCCACAACTAGAAACTCCACCACTAGAAACTCCACAACTACGAACCTCACAACTAGAAACTCAACAAGTAGAAACTCCGCAACTGGAAACTGTGCAACTAGAAACTCCGCAACTGGAAACTCCACAGCTAGAAACCCCACAACTATAGACTTCACAACTAGCAACTCAACAACTAGAGACTGCAACACTAGAGACTCCGCAACTAGAAACTCCACAGCTAGTAACTCCGCAACTAGAAACTCCACAACTTGAAACTCCTCAACTAGAATCTCCACAACTAGAAAACTCCGCAACTAGAAACTCTGCAACTAGAAACTCCGCAACTACAAACTCCGCAACTAGAAACTCCACAGCTAGAAACTCCACAACTTGAGGCTTCGCAAATAGAAACTCGTCAACTAGAAACTCAACAACTAGAAACTCCACAACTAGAGACTCCACAACTAGAAACTCCACCACTAGAAACTCCACAACTACGAACCTCACAACTAGAAACTCAACAACTAGAAACTCCGCAACTGGAAACTGTGCAACTAGAAACTCCGCAACTGGAAACTCCACAGCTAGAAACCCCACAACTATAAACTTCACAACTAGCAACTCAACAACTAGAGACTGCACAACTAGAGACTCTGCAGCTAGAAACTCCACAGCTAGTAACTCCGCAACTAGAAACTCCACAACTTGAAACTCCTCAACTAGAATCTCCACAACTAGAAAACTCCGCAACAAGAAACTCTACAACTAGAAACTCCGCAACTACAAACTCCGCAACTAGAAACTCCACAGCTAGAAACTCCACAACTTGAGGCTTCGCAAATAGAAACTCGTCAACTAGAAACTCAACAACTAGAAACTCCACAACTAGAGACTCCAAAACTAGAAACTCCACCACTAGAAACTCCACAACTACGAACCTCACAACTAGAAACTCAACAACTAGAAACTCCGCAACTGGAAACTGTGCAACTAGAAACTCCGCAACTGGAAACTCCACAGCTAGAAACCCCACAACTATAAACTTCACAACTAGCAACTCAACAACTAGAGACTGCACAACTAGAGACTCCGCAACTAGAAACTCCACAGCTAGTAACTCCGCAACTAGAAACTCCACAACTTGAAACTCCTCAACTAGAATCTCCACAACTAGAAAACTTCGCAACAAGAAACTCTACAACTAGAAACTCCGCAACTACAAACTCCGCAACTAGAATCTCCACAGCTAGAAACTCCACAACTTGAGGCTTCGCAAATAGAAAATCGTCAACTAGAAACTCAACAACTAGAAACTCCACAGCTAGAAAGTCCACAACTAGAAACTCCACAACTTGAGAGTTCGCAACTAGAAACCCCACAACTAGAAACTCCACAACTAGAAACTCCGCAACTACAAACTCCGCTACTACAAACTCCACAGCTAGAAACTCCACAACTTGAGACTTCGCAATTAGAAACTCGTCAACTAGAAACTCAACAACTAGAAACTCCACCACTAGAAGTTCCACAACTACGAACCTCACAACTAGAAACTCAACAACTAGAAACTCCGCAACTAGAAACTGTGCAACTAGAAACTCCGCAACTAGAAACTCCACAGCTAGAAACCCCACAACTATAAACTTCACAACTAGCAACTCCACAACTAGAGACTGCACAACTAGAGACTCCGCAACTAGAAACTCCACAGCTAGTAACTCCGCAACTAGAAACTCCACAACTTGAAACTGCGCCACTAGAATCTCCACAACTAGAAAACTCCGCAACTACAAACTCTGCAACTAGAAACTCCGCAACTAGAAACTCCTCAGCTAGAAACTCCACAACTTGAAACACCACATCTAGAAACTCCGCAACAACAAACTCTGCAACCAGAAACTCCACAACTAGAATTTCCACAGCTAGAGACTCAACAACTAGAGGCTCCTCAACTAAAAGCTCCACAACTAGAAACTCCATAACTAGAAACTCCGCAACTTGAAACCCGACAACTAGAAACTCAACAACTAGAAACTCCACACCTATAAATTCCTCAACTTGAAACTCCACAACTAAAACTCCACAACTAGAAACTCCACAACTAGAAACTCCGCAACTAGAAACTCCCCAACTAGAAACTCCACAACTAGATTCTCCACAACTACAAATTCCACAACTAGAAACTCCACAACTTGAGACTTCGCAACAAGAAACTTGGCAACTAGAATCTCCACAACTAGAAACTCTGCAACTAGAAACTCCGCAACTACAAACTCCGCAACTAGAAACTCCACAGCTAGAAACTCCACAACTTGAGACTTCGCAAATAGAAACTCGTCAACTAGAAACTCAACAACTAGAAATTCCACAGCTGCAAACTCCACAACTAGAAACTCCACAACTTGAGAGTTCGCAACTAGAAACCCCAAAACTAGAAACTCCACAACTAGAGACTCCACAACTAGAAACTCCACCACTAGAAACTCCACAACTACGAACCTCACAACTAGAAACTCAACAACTAGAAACTCCGCAACTGGAAACTGTGCAACTAGAAACTCCGCAACTGGAAACTCCACAGCTAGAAACCCCACAACTATAGACTTCACAACTAGCAACTCAACAACTAGAGACTGCACAACTAGAGACTCCGCAACTAGAAACTCCACAGCTAGTAACTCCGCAACTAGAAACTCCACAACTTGAAACTCCTCAACTAGAATCTCCACAACTAGAAAACTCCGCAACTAGAAACTCTGCAACTAGAAACTCCGCAACTACAAACTCCGCAACTAGAAACTCCACAGCTAGAAACTCCGCAACTTGAGGCTTCGCAAATAGAAACTCGTCAACTAGAAACTCAACAACTAGAAACTCCACAACTAGAGACTCCAAAACTAGAAACTCCACCACTAGAAACTCCACAACTACGAACCTCACAACTAGAAACTCAACAACTAGAAACTCCGCAACTGGAAACTGTGCAACTAGAAACTCCGCAACTGGAAACTCCACAGCTAGAAACCCCACAACTATAAACTTCACAACTAGCAACTCAACAACTAGAGACTGCACAACTAGAGACTCCGCAACTAGAAACTCCACAGCTAGTAACTCCGCAACTAGAAACTCCACAACTTGAAACTCCTCAACTAGAATCTCCACAACTAGAAAACTCCGCAACAAGAAACTCTACAACTAGAAACTCCGCAACTACAAACTCCGCAACTAGAAACTCCACAGCTAGAAACTCCACAACTTGAGGCTTCGCAAATAGAAACTCGTCAACTAGAAACTCAACAACTAGAAACTCCACAGCTAGAAACTCCACAACTAGAAACTCCACAACTTGAGAGTTCGCAACTAGAAACCCCACAACTAGAAACTCCACAACTAGAAACTCCGCAACTACAAACTCCGCTACTACAAACTCCACAGCTAGAAACTCCACAACTTGAGACTTCGCAATTAGAAACTCGTCAACTAGAAACTCAACAACTAGAAACTCCACCACTAGAAGTTCCCCAACTACGAACCTCACAACTAGAAACTCAACAACTAGAAACTCCGCAACTAGAAACTGTGCAACTAGAAACTCCGCAACTAGAAACTCCACAGCTAGAAACCCCACAACTATAAACTTCACAACTAGCAACTCCACAACTAGAGACTGCACAACTAGAGACTCCGCAACTAGAAACTCCACAGCTAGTAACTCCGCAACTAGAAACTCCACAACTTGAAACTCCGCCACTAGAATCTCCACAACTAGAAAACTCCGCAACTACAAACTCTGCAACTAGAAACTCCGCAACTAGAAACTCCTCAGCTAGAAACTCCACAACTTGAAACACCACATCTAGAAACTCCGCAACAACAAACTCTGCAACCAGAAACTCCACAACTAGAATTTCCACAGCTAGAGACTCAACAACTAGAGGCTCCTCAACTAAAAGCTCCACAACTAGAAACTCCATAACTAGAAACTCCGCAACTTGAAACCCGACAACTAGAAACTCAACAACTAGAAACTCCACACCTATAAATTCCTCAACTTGAAACTCCACAACTAAAACTCCACAACTAGAAACTCCACAACTAGAAACTCCGCAACTAGAAACTCCCCAACTAGAAACTCCACAACTAGATTCTCCACAACTACAAATTCCACAACTAGAAACTCCACAACTTGAGACTTCGCAACAAGAAACTTGGCAACTAGAATCTCCACAACTAGAAACTCTGCAACTAGAAACTCCGCAACTACAAACTCCGCAACTAGAAACTCCACAGCTAGAAACTCCACAACTTGAGACTTCGCAAATAGAAACTCGTCAACTAGAAACTCAACAACTAGAAATTCCACAGCTGCAAACTCCACAACTAGAAACTCCACAACTTGAGAGTTCGCAACTAGAAACCCCACAACTAGAAACTCCACAACTAGAGACTCCACAACTAGAAACTCCACCACTAGAAACTCCACAACTACGAACCTCACAACTAGAAACTCAACAAGTAGAAACTCCGCAACTGGAAACTGTGCAACTAGAAACTCCGCAAATGGAAACTCCACAGCTAGAAACCCCACAACTATAGACTTCACAACTAGCAACTCAACAAATAGAGACTGCACAACTAGAGACTCCGCAACTAGAAACTCCACAGCTAGTAACTCCGCAACTAGAAACTCCACAACTTGAAACTCCTCAACTAGAATCTCCACAACTAGAAAACTCCGCAACAAGAAACTCTGCAACTAGAAACTCCGCAACTACAAACTCCGCAACTAGAAACTCCACAGCTAGAAACTCCACAACTTGAGGCTTCGCAAATAGAAACTCGTACACTAGAAACTCAACAACTAGAAACTCCACAGCTAGAAACTCCACAACTAGAAACTCCACAACTTGAGAGTTCGCAACTAGAAACCCCACAACTAGAAACTCCACAACTAGAAACTCCTCAACTAGAAACTCCCCACTAGAAACTTCACAGCTAGAATCTCTGCAACTAGAAACTCCGCAACTAGAAACTCAGCAACTAGAAACTCCGCAACTAGAAACTCCACAGCTAGAAAGCCCACAACTATAAACTTCACAACTTGAAACTCCGCCACTAGAAGCTCCACAACTAGAAAACTCCGCAACTACAAACTCTGCAACTAGAAACTCCGCCACTAGAAACTCCACAGCTAGAAACTCCACAACTTGAAACACCACATCTAGAAACTCCGCAACAACAAACTCTGCAACCAGAAACTCCACAACTAGAATTTCCACAGCTAGAGACTCAACAACTAGAGGCTCCTCAACTAAAAGCTCCACAACTAGAAACTCCATAACTAGAAACTCCGCAACTTGAAACCCGACAACTAGAAACTCAACAACTAGAAACTCCACACCTATGAATTCCTCAACTTGAAACTCCACAACTAAAACTCCACAACTAGAAACTCCACAACTAGAAACTCCGCAACTAGAAACTCCCCAACTAGAAACTCCACAACTAGATTCTCCACAACTACAAATTCCACAGCTAGAAACTCCACAACTTGAGACTTCGCAAATAGAAACTCGTCAACTAGAAACGCAACAACTAGAAATTCCACAGCTGCAAACTCCACAACTAGAAACTCCACAACTTGAGAGTTCGCAACTAGAAACCCCACAACTAGAAACTCCACAACTAGAGACTCCACAACTAGAAACTCCACCACTAGAAACTCCACAACTACGAACCTCACAACTAGAAACTCAACAACTAGAAACTCCGCAACTGGAAACTGTGCAACTAGAAACTCCGCAACTGGAAACTCCACAGCTAGAAACCCCACAACTATAAACTTCACAACTAGCAACTCAACAACTAGAGACTGCACAACTAGAGACTCCGCAACTAGAAACTCCACAGCTAGTAACTCCGCAACTAGAAACTCCACAACTTGAAACTCCTCAACTAGAATCTCCACAACTAGAAAACTCCGCAACAAGAAACTCTACAACTAGAAACTCCGCAACTACAAACTCCGCAACTAGAAACTCCACAGCTAGAAACTCCACAACTTGAGGCTTCGCAAATAGAAACTCGTCAACTAGAAACTCAACAACTAGAAACTCCACAGCTAGAAACTCCACAACTAGAAACTCCACAACTTGAGAGTTCGCAACTAGAAACCCCACAACTAGAAACTCCACAACTAGAAACTCCGCAACTACAAACTCCGCTACTACAAACTCCACAGCTAGAAACACAACTTGAGACTTCGCAATTAGAAACTCGTCAACTAGAAACTCAACAACTAGAAACTCCACCACTAGAAGTTCCACAACTACGAACCTCACAACTAGAAACTCAACAACTAGAAACTCCGCAACTAGAAACTGTGCAACTAGAAACTCCGCAACTAGAAACTCCACAGCTAGAAACCCCACAACTATAAACTTCACAACTAGCAACTAAACAACTAGAGACTGCACAACTAGAGACTCCGCAACTAGAAACTCCACAGCTAGTAACTCCGCAACTAGAAACTCCACAACTTGAAACTCCGCCACTAGAATCTCCACAACTAGAAAACTCCGCAACTACAAACTCTGCAACTAGAAACTCCGCAACTAGAAACTCCACAGCTAGAAACTCCACAACTTGAAACACCACATCTGGAAACTCCGCAACAACAAATTCTGCAACCAGAAACTCCACAACTAGAGTTTCCACAGCTAGAGACTCAACAACTAGAGGCTCCTCAACTAAAAGCTCCACAACTATAAACTCCATAACTAGAAACTCCGCAACTTGAAACCCGACAACTAGAAACTCAACAACTAGAAACTCCACACCTATAAATTCCTCAACTTGAAACTCCACAACTAAAACTCCACAACTAGAAACTCCACAACTAGAAACTCCGCAACTAGAATCTCCCCAACTAGAAACTCCACAACTAGATTCTCCACAACTACAAATTCCACAACTAGAAACTCCACAACTTGAGACTTCGCAACAAGAAACTTGGCAACTAGAATCTCCACAACTAGAAACTCTGCAACTAGAAACTCCGCAACTACAAACTCCGCAACTAGAAACTCCACAGCGAGAAACTCCACAACTTGAGACTTCGCAAATAGAAACTCGTCAACTAGAAACTCAAAAACTAGAAATTCCACAGCTGAAAACTCCACAACTAGAAACTCCACAACTTGAGAGTTCGCAACTAGAAACCCCACAACTAGAAACTCCACAACTAGAAACTCCACAACTAGAGACTGCACAACTAGAGACTTTCCATTTAGAAACTCCTCAGATAGAAACTACGCAACTAGAAACTCCACGACTAGAGATTATATAAGTAGAAACTCCACAGCTAAAATTTTCACAACTACAAACCCCACAACTAGAAACTCCACAACTAGAAACTCTGCAAATAGAAAAAGTACAACAAGGAACTCGAAAACTAAAACTCCAACGAGAAACTCTACAACTAGAAACTTCACAACTAGAAACTACACAAATAGACACTCCACAACTAGAAACTCCACAACTAGAGACTCCACAACTAGGAACCCCAAAATTGAGACTCCACAACTAGAAACTACACAGATTAAAATTCCACAAATAGAAACTCCACAACTGGAAACTCCGCAACTAGAAACTCTGCAACTAGAAACTTTATAGCTAGAAACTCCACAACTTGAGACTTCGCAAATAGAAACTCGTCAACTGGAAACTCAGCCACTAGAAACTCCACAGCTAGAAACTCCACAACTAGAAACTCCACAACTTGAAACCCAACAAATAGATACTCCACAACTACAGACTCCACAACTTGAAACACCACAACTAGATACTCCACAATTACAAATTCCGCAACTAGAAACTCCACAACTAGAAACTCCTCAACTAGAAACTCCCCACTAGAAACTTCACAACTAGAATCTCTGCAACTAGAAACTCCGCAACTAGAAACTCTGCAACTAGAAACTCCGCAACTAGAAACTCCACAGCTAGAAAGCCCACAAATATAAACTTCACAACTAGCAACTCAACAACTAGAGACTGCACAACTAGAGACTCCGCCACTAGAAACTCCACAGCTAGTAACTCCGCAACTACAAACTCTGCAACTAGAAACTCCGCAACTAGAAACTCCACAGCTAGAAACTCCACAACTTCAAACACCACAACTAGATACTCCACAACTACAAATTCCACAACTAGAAACTCCACAACTAGAAACTCCACAGCTGCAAACTCCGCAACTAGAAACTCCACAACTTGAGAGTTCGCAACTAGAAACCCCACAGCTAGAAACTCCACAACTAGAGACTCCACAACTAGAAACTCAACCACTAGAAACTCCACAACTACGAACCTCACAACTAGAAACTCAACAACTAGAAACTCCGCAACTGGAAACTGTGCAACTAGAAACTCCGCAACTAGAAACTCCACAGCTAGAAACCTCACAACTATAAACTTCACCACTAGCAACTCAACAACTAGAGACTGCACAACTAGAGACTCCGCAACTAGAAACTCCACAGCTAGTAACTCCGCAACTAGAAACTCCACAACTTGAAACTCCGCCACTAGAATCTCCACTAGAAAACTCCGCAACTAGAAACTCTGCAACTAGAAACTCCGCAACTACAAACTCCGCAACTAGAAACTCCACAGCTAGAAACTCCCCAACTTGAGACTTCGCAAATAGAAACTCGTCAACTAGAAACTCAACAACTAGAAACTCCACATCTAGAAACTCCACAACTACAAACTCCACAACTTGAGAGTTCGCAACTAGAAACCCCACAACTAGAAACTCCACAACTAGAGACTCCACAACTAGAAACTCCACCACTAGAAACTCCACAACTACGAACCTCACAACTAGAAACTCAACAACTAGAAACTCCGCAACTAGAAACTGTGCAACTAGAAACTCCGCAACTAGAAACTCCACAGCTAGAAACCCCACAACTATAAACTTCACAACTAGCAACTCAACAACTAGAGACTGCACAACTAGAGACTCCGCAACTAGAAACTCCACAGCTAGTAACTCCGCAACTAGAAACTCCACAACTTGAAACTCCTCAACTAGAATCTCCACAACTAGAAAACTCCGCAACAAGAAACTCTACAACTAGAAACTCCGCAACTACAAACTCCGCAACTAGAAACTCCACAGCTAGAAACTCCACAACTTGAGGCTTCGCAAATAGAAACTCGTCAACTAGAAACTCAACAACTAGAAACTCCACAGCTAGAAACTCCACAACTAGAAACTCCACAACTTGAGAGTTCGCAACTAGAAACCCCACAACTAGAAACTCCACAACTAGAAACTCCGCAACTACAAACTCCGCTACTACAAACTCCACAGCTAGAAACTCCACAACTTGAGACTTCGCAATTAGAAACTCGTCAACTAGAAACTCAACAACTAGAAACTCCACCACTAGAAGTTCCCCAACTACGAACCTCACAACTAGAAACTCAACAACTAGAAACTCCGCAACTAGAAACTGTGCAACTAGAAACTCCGCAACTAGAAACTCCACAGCTAGAAACCCCACAACTATAAACTTCACAACTAGCAACTCCACAACTAGAGACTGCACAACTAGAGACTCCGCAACTAGAAACTCCACAGCTAGTAACTCCGCAACTAGAAACTCCACAACTTGAAACTCCGCCACTAGAATCTCCACAACTAGAAAACTCCGCAACTACAAACTCTGCAACTAGAAACTCCGCAACTAGAAACTCCTCAGCTAGAAACTCCACAACTTGAAACACCACATCTAGAAACTCCGCAACAACAAACTCTGCAACCAGAAACTCCACAACTAGAATTTCCACAGCTAGAGACTCAACAACTAGAGGCTCCTCAACTAAAAGCTCCACAACTAGAAACTCCATAACTAGAAACTCCGCAACTTGAAACCCGACAACTAGAAACTCAACAACTAGAAACTCCACACCTATAAATTCCTCAACTTGAAACTCCACAACTAAAACTCCACAACTAGAAACTCCACAACTAGAAACTCCGCAACTAGAAACTCCCCAACTAGAAACTCCACAACTAGATTCTCCACAACTACAAATTCCACAACTAGAAACTCCACAACTTGAGACTTCGCAACAAGAAACTTGGCAACTAGAATCTCCACAACTAGAAACTCTGCAACTAGAAACTCCGCAACTACAAACTCCGCAACTAGAAACTCCACAGCTAGAAACTCCACAACTTGAGACTTCGCAAATAGAAACTCGTCAACTAGAAACTCAACAACTAGAAATTCCACAGCTGCAAACTCCACAACTAGAAACTCCACAACTTGAGAGTTCGCAACTAGAAACCCCACAACTAGAAACTCCACAACTAGAGACTCCACAACTAGAAACTCCACCACTAGAAACTCCACAACTACGAACCTCACAACTAGAAGCTCAACAAGTAGAAACTCCGCAACTGGAAACTGTGCAACTAGAAACTCCGCAAATGGAAACTCCACAGCTAGAAACCCCACAACTATAGACTTCACAACTAGCAACTCAACAACTAGAGACTGCACAACTAGAGACTCCGCAACTAGAAACTCCACAGCTAGTAACTCCGCAACTAGAAACTCCACAACTTGAAACTCCTCAACTAGAATCTCCACAACTAGAAAACTCCGCAACAAGAAACTCTGCAACTAGAAACTCCGCAACTACAAACTCCGCAACTAGAAACTCCACAGCTAGAAACTCCACAACTTGAGGCTTCGCAAATAGAAACTCGTACACTAGAAACTCAACAACTAGAAACTCCACAGCTAGAAACTCCACAACTAGAAACTCCACAACTTGAGAGTTCGCAACTAGAAACCCCACAACTAGAAACTCCACAACTAGAAACTCCTCAACTAGAAACTCCCCACTAGAAACTTCACAGCTAGAATCTCTGCAACTAGAAACTCCGCAACTAGAAACTCAGCAACTAGAAACTCCGCAACTAGAAACTCCACAGCTAGAAAGCCCACAACTATAAACTTCACAACTTGAAACTCCGCCACTAGAAGCTCCACAACTAGAAAACTCCGCAACTACAAACTCTGCAACTAGAAACTCCGCCACTAGAAACTCCACAGCTAGAAACTCCACAACTTGAAACACCACATCTAGAAACTCCGCAACAACAAACTCTGCAACCAGAAACTCCACAACTAGAATTTCCACAGCTAGAGACTCAACAACTAGAGGCTCCTCAACTAAAAGCTCCACAACTAGAAACTCCATAACTAGAAACTCCGCAACTTGAAACCCGACAACTAGAAACTCAACAACTAGAAACTCCACACCTATGAATTCCTCAACTTGAAACTCCACAACTAAAACTCCACAACTAGAAACTCCACAACTAGAAACTCCGCAACTAGAAACTCCCCAACTAGAAACTCCACAACTAGATTCTCCACAACTACAAATTCCACAGCTAGAAACTCCACAACTTGAGACTTCGCAAATAGAAACTCGTCAACTAGAAACGCAACAACTAGAAATTCCACAGCTGCAAACTCCACAACTAGAAACTCCACAACTTGAGAGTTCGCAACTAGAAACCCCACAACTAGAAACTCCACAACTAGAGACTCCACAACTAGAAACTCCACCACTAGAAACTCCACAACTACGAACCTCACAACTAGAAACTCAACAACTAGAAACTCCGCAACTGGAAACTGTGCAACTAGAAACTCCGCAACTGGAAACTCCACAGCTAGAAACCCCACAACTATAAACTTCACAACTAGCAACTCAACAACTAGAGACTGCACAACTAGAGACTCCGCAACTAGAAACTCCACAGCTAGTAACTCCGCAACTAGAAACTCCACAACTTGAAACTCCTCAACTAGAATCTCCACAACTAGAAAACTCCGCAACAAGAAACTCTACAACTAGAAACTCCGCAACTACAAACTCCGCAACTAGAAACTCCACAGCTAGAAACTCCACAACTTGAGGCTTCGCAAATAGAAACTCGTCAACTAGAAACTCAACAACTAGAAACTCCACAGCTAGAAACTCCACAACTAGAAACTCCACAACTTGAGAGTTCGCAACTAGAAACCCCACAACTAGAAACTCCACAACTAGAAACTCCGCAACTACAAACTCCGCTACTACAAACTCCACAGCTAGAAACACAACTTGAGACTTCGCAATTAGAAACTCGTCAACTAGAAACTCAACAACTAGAAACTCCACCACTAGAAGTTCCACAACTACGAACCTCACAACTAGAAACTCAACAACTAGAAACTCCGCAACTAGAAACTGTGCAACTAGAAACTCCGCAACTAGAAACTCCACAGCTAGAAACCCCACAACTATAAACTTCACAACTAGCAACTAAACAACTAGAGACTGCACAACTAGAGACTCCGCAACTAGAAACTCCACAGCTAGTAACTCCGCAACTAGAAACTTCACAACTTGAAACTCCGCCACTAGAATCTCCACAACTAGAAAACTCCGCAACTACAAACTCTGCAACTAGAAACTCCGCAACTAGAAACTCCACAGCTAGAAACTCCACAACTTGAAACACCACATCTGGAAACTCCGCAACAACAAATTCTGCAACCAGAAACTCCACAACTAGAGTTTCCACAGCTAGAGACTCAACAACTAGAGGCTCCTCAACTAAAAGCTCCACAACTATAAACTCCATAACTAGAAACTCCGCAACTTGAAACCCGACAACTAGAAACTCAACAACTAGAAACTCCACACCTATAAATTCCTCAACTTGAAACTCCACAACTAAAACTCCACAACTAGAAACTCCACAACTAGAAACTCCGCAACTAGAATCTCCCCAACTAGAAACTCCACAACTAGATTCTCCACAACTACAAATTCCACAACTAGAAACTCCACAACTTGAGACTTCGCAACAAGAAACTTGGCAACTAGAATCTCCACAACTAGAAACTCTGCAACTAGAAACTCCGCAACTACAAACTCCGCAACTAGAAACTCCACAGCGAGAAACTCCACAACTTGAGACTTCGCAAATAGAAACTCGTCAACTAGAAACTCAAAAACTAGAAATTCCACAGCTGAAAACTCCACAACTAGAAACTCCACAACTTGAGAGTTCGCAACTAGAAACCCCACAACTAGAAACTCCACAACTAGAAACTCCACAACTAGAGACTGCACAACTACAAACTCCACAACTTGAGAGTTCGCAACTAGAAACCCCACAACTAGAAACTCCACAACTAGAGACTCCACAACTAGAAACTCCACCACTAGAAACTCCACAACTACGAACCTCACAACTAGAAACTCAACAACTAGAAACTCCGCAACTAGAAACTGTGCAACTAGAAACTCCGCAACTAGAAACTCCACAGCTAGAAACCCCACAACTATAAACTTCACAACTAGCAACTCAACAACTAGAGACTGCACAACTAGAGACTCCGCAACTAGAAACTCCACAGCTAGTAACTCCGCAACTAGAAACTCCACAACTTGAAACTCCTCAACTAGAATCTCCACAACTAGAAAACTCCGCAACAAGAAACTCTACAACTAGAAACTCCGCAACTACAAACTCCGCAACTAGAAACTCCACAGCTAGAAACTCCACAACTTGAGGCTTCGCAAATAGAAACTCGTCAACTAGAAACTCAACAACTAGAAACTCCACAGCTAGAAACTCCACAACTAGAAACTCCACAACTTGAGAGTTCGCAACTAGAAACTCCACAACTAGAAACTCCGCAACTACAAACTCCGCTACTACAAACTCCACAGCTAGAAACTGCACAACTTGAGTCTTCGCAATTAGAAACTCGTCAACTAGAAACTCAACAACTAGAAACTCCACCACTAGAAGTTCCCCAACTACGAACCTCACAACTAGAAACTCAACAACTAGAAACTCCGCAACTAGAAACTGTGCAACTAGAAACTCCGCAACTAGAAACTCCACAGCTAGAAACCCCACAACTATAAACTTCACAACTAGCAACTCCACAACTAGAGACTGCACAACTAGAGACTCCGCAACTAGAAACTCCACAGCTAGTAACTCCGCAACTAGAAACTCCACAACTTGAAACTCCGCCACTAGAATCTCCACAACTAGAAAACTCCGCAACTACAAACTCTGCAACTAGAAACTCCGCAACTAGAAACTCCTCAGCTAGAAACTCCACAACTTGAAACACCACATCTAGAAACTCCGCAACAACAAACTCTGCAACCAGAAACTCCACAACTAGAATTTCCACAGCTAGAGACTCAACAACTAGAGGCTCCTCAACTAAAAGCTCCACAACTAGAAACTCCATAACTAGAAACTCCGCAACTTGAAACCCGACAACTAGAAACTCAACAACTAGAAACTCCACACCTATAAATTCCTCAACTTGAAACTCCACAACTAAAACTCCACAACTAGAAACTCCACAACTAGAAACTCCGCAACTAGAAACTCCCCAACTAGAAACTCCACAACTAGATTCTCCACAACTACAAATTCCACAACTAGAAACTCCACAACTTGAGACTTCGCAACAAGAAACTTGGCAACTAGAATCTCCACAACTAGAAACTCTGCAACTAGAAACTCCGCAACTACAAACTCCGCAACTAGAAACTCCACAGCTAGAAACTCCACAACTTGAGACTTCGCAAATAGAAACTCGTCAACTAGAAACTCAACAACTAGAAATTCCACAGCTGCAAACTCCACAACTAGAAACTCCACAACTTGAGAGTTCGCAACTAGAAACCCCACAACTAGAAACTCCACAACTAGAGACTCCACAACTAGAAACTCCACCACTAGAAACTCCACAACTACGAACCTCACAACTAGAAACTCAACAAGTAGAAACTCCGCAACTGGAAACTGTGCAACTAGAAACTCCGCAAATGGAAACTCCACAGCTAGAAACCCCACAACTATAGACTTCACAACTAGCAACTCAACAACTAGAGACTGCACAACTAGAGACTCCGCAACTAGAAACTCCACAGCTAGTAACTCCGCAACTAGAAACTCCACAACTTGAAACTCCTCAACTAGAATCTCCACAACTAGAAAACTCCGCAACAAGAAACTCTGCAACTAGAAACTCCGCAACTACAAACTCCGCAACTAGAAACTCCACAGCTAGAAACTCCACAACTTGAGGCTTCGCAAATAGAAACTCGTACACTAGAAACTCAACAACTAGAAACTCCACAGCTAGAAACTCCACAACTAGAAACTCCACAACTTGAGAGTTCGCAACTAGAAACCCCACAACTAGAAACTCCACAACTAGAAACTCCTCAACTAGAAACTCCCCACTAGAAACTTCACAGCTAGAATCTCTGCAACTAGAAACTCCGCAACTAGAAACTCAGCAACTAGAAACTCCGCAACTAGAAACTCCACAGCTAGAAAGCCCACAACTATAAACTTCACAACTTGAAACTCCGCCACTAGAAGCTCCACAACTAGAAAACTCCGCAACTACTAACTCTGCAACTAGAAACTCCGCCACTAGAAACTCCACAGCTAGAAACTCCACAACTTGAAACACCACATCTAGAAACTCCGCAACAACAAACTCTGCAACCAGAAACTCCACAACTAGAATTTCCACAGCTAGAGACTCAACAACTAGAGGCTCCTCAACTAAAAGCTCCACAACTAGAAACTCCATAACTAGAAACTCCGCAACTTGAAACCCGACAACTAGAAACTCAACAACTAGAAACTCCACACCTATGAATTCCTCAACTTGAAACTCCACAACTAAAACTCCACAACTAGAAACTCCACAACTAGAAACTCCGCAACTAGAAACTCCCCAACTAGAAACTCCACAACTAGATTCTCCACAACTACAAATTCCACAGCTAGAAACTCCACAACTTGAGACTTCGCAAATAGAAACTCGTCAACTAGAAACGCAACAACTAGAAATTCCACAGCTGCAAACTCCACAACTAGAAACTCCACAACTTGAGAGTTCGCAACTAGAAACCCCACAACTAGAAACTCCACAACTAGAGACTCCACAACTAGAAACTCCACCACTAGAAACTCCACAACTACGAACCTCACAACTAGAAACTCAACAACTAGAAACTCCGCAACTGGAAACTGTGCAACTAGAAACTCCGCAACTGGAAACTCCACAGCTAGAAACCCCACAACTATAAACTTCACAACTAGCAACTCAACAACTAGAGACTGCACAACTAGAGACTCCGCAACTAGAAACTCCACAGCTAGTAACTCCGCAACTAGAAACTCCACAACTTGAAACTCCTCAACTAGAATCTCCACAACTAGAAAACTCCGCAACAAGAAACTCTACAACTAGAAACTCCGCAACTACAAACTCCGCAACTAGAAACTCCACAGCTAGAAACTCCACAACTTGAGGCTTCGCAAATAGAAACTCGTCAACTAGAAACTCAACAACTAGAAACTCCACAGCTAGAAACTCCACAACTAGAAACTCCACAACTTGAGAGTTCGCAACTAGAAACCCCACAACTAGAAACTCCACAACTAGAAACTCCGCAACTACAAACTCCGCTACTACAAACTCCACAGCTAGAAACACAACTTGAGACTTCGCAATTAGAAACTCGTCAACTAGAATCTCAACAACTAGAAACTCCACCACTAGAAGTTCCACAACTACGAACCTCACAACTAGAAACTCAACAACTAGAAACTCCGCAACTAGAAACTGTGCAACTAGAAACTCCGCAACTAGAAACTCCACAGCTAGAAACCCCACAACTATAAACTTCACAACTAGCAACTAAACAACTAGAGACTGCACAACTAGAGACTCCGCAACTAGAAACTCCACAGCTAGTAACTCCGCAACTAGAAACTTCACAACTTGAAACTCCGCCACTAGAATCTCCACAACTAGAAAACTCCGCAACTACAAACTCTGCAACTAGAAACTCCGCAACTAGAAACTCCACAGCTAGAAACTCCACAACTTGAAACACCACATCTGGAAACTCCGCAACAACAAATTCTGCAACCAGAAACTCCACAACTAGAGTTTCCACAGCTAGAGACTCAACAACTAGAGGCTCCTCAACTAAAAGCTCCACAACTATAAACTCCATAACTAGAAACTCCGCAACTTGAAACCCGACAACTAGAAACTCAACAACTAGAAACTCCACACCTATAAATTCCTCAACTTGAAACTCCACAACTAAAACTCCACAACTAGAAACTCCACAACTAGAAACTCCGCAACTAGAATCTCCCCAACTAGAAACTCCACAACTAGATTCTCCACAACTACAAATTCCACAACTAGAAACTCCACAACTTGAGACTTCGCAACAAGAAACTTGGCAACTAGAATCTCCACAACTAGAAACTCTGCAACTAGAAACTCCGCAACTACAAACTCCGCAACTAGAAACTCCACAGCGAGAAACTCCACAACTTGAGACTTCGCAAATAGAAACTCGTCAACTAGAAACTCAAAAACTAGAAATTCCACAGCTGAAAACTCCACAACTAGAAACTCCACAACTTGAGAGTTCGCAACTAGAAACCCCACAACTAGAAACTCCACAACTAGAAACTCCACAACTAGAGACTGCACAACTAGAGACTTTCCATTTAGAAACTCCTCAGATAGAAACTACGCAACTAGAAACTCCACGACTAGAGATTATATAAGTAGAAACTCCACAGCTAAAATTTTCACAACTACAAACCCCACAACTAGAAACTCCACAACTAGAAACTCTGCAAATAGAAAAAGTACAACAAGGAACTCGAAAACTAAAACTCCAACGAGAAACTCTACAACTAGAAACTTCACAACTAGAAACTACACAAATAGACACTCCACAACTAGAAACTCCACAACTAGAGACTCCACAACTAGGAACCCCAAAATTGAGACTCCACAACTAGAAACTACACAGATTAAAATTCCACAAATAGAAACTCCACAACTGGAAACTCCGCAACTAGAAACTCTGCAACTAGAAACTTTATAGCTAGAAACTCCACAACTTGAGACTTCGCAAATAGAAACTCGTCAACTGGAAACTCAGCCACTAGAAACTCCACAGCTAGAAACTCCACAACTAGAAACTCCACAACTTGAAACCCAACAAATAGATACTCCACAACTACAGACTCCACAACTTGAAACACCACAACTAGATACTCCACAATTACAAATTCCGCAACTAGAAACTCCACAACTAGAAACTCCTCAACTAGAAACTCCCCACTAGAAACTTCACAACTAGAATCTCTGCAACTAGAAACTCCGCAACTAGAAACTCTGCAACTAGAAACTCCGCAACTAGAAACTCCACAGCTAGAAAGCCCACAAATATAAACTTCACAACTAGCAACTCAACAACTAGAGACTGCACAACTAGAGACTCCGCCACTAGAAACTCCACAGCTAGTAACTCCGCAACTACAAACTCTGCAACTAGAAACTCCGCAACTAGAAACTCCACAGCTAGAAACTCCACAACTTCAAACACCACAACTAGATACTCCACAACTACAAATTCCACAACTAGAAACTCCACAACTAGAAACTCCACAGCTGCAAACTCCGCAACTAGAAACTCCACAACTTGAGAGTTCGCAACTAGAAACCCCACAGCTAGAAACTCCACAACTAGAGACTCCACAACTAGAAACTCAACCACTAGAAACTCCACAACTACGAACCTCACAACTAGAAACTCAACAACTAGAAACTCCGCAACTGGAAACTGTGCAACTAGAAACTCCGCAACTAGAAACTCCACAGCTAGAAACCTCACAACTATAAACTTCACCACTAGCAACTAAACAACTAGAGACTGCACAACTAGAGACTCCGCAACTAGAAACTCCACAGCTAGTAACTCCGCAACTAGAAACTCCACAACTTGAAACTCCGCCACTAGAATCTCCACAACTAGAAAACTCCGCAACTAGAAACTCTGCAACTAGAAACTCCGCAACTACAAACTCCGCAACTAGAAACTCCACAGCTAGAAACTCCCCAACTTGAGACTTCGCAAATAGAAACTCGTCAACTAGAAACTCAACAACTAGAAACTCCACAGCTAGAAACTCCACAACTACAAACTCCACAACTTGAGAGTTCGCAACTAGAAACCCCACAACTAGAAACTCCACAACTAGAGACTCCACAACTAGAAACTCCACCACTAGAAACTCCACAACTACGAACCTCACAACTAGAAACTCAACAACTAGAAACTCCGCAACTAGAAACTGTGCAACTAGAAACTCCGCAACTAGAAACTCCACAGCTAGAAACCCCACAACTATAAACTTCACAACTAGCAACTCAACAACTAAAGACTGCACAACTAGAGACTCCGCAACTAGAAACTCCCCAGCTAGTAACTCCGCAACTAGAAACTCCACAACTTGGAACTCCGCCACTAGAATCTCCACAACTAGAAACTCTGCCACTAGAAACTCCGCAACTAGAAACTCCACAGCAAGAAACTCCACAACTTGAAACACCACAACTAGATACTCCACAACTACAAATTCCACAACTAGAAACTCCACAACTAGAAACTCCGCCACTAGAAACTCCACAACTTGAGACTTCGCAACAAGGAACTCGGCAACTAGAATCTCCACAACTAGAAACTCAGCAACTAGAAACTCCGCAACTACAAACTCCGCAACTAGTAACTCCACAGCTAGAAACTCCACAACTTGAGACTTCGCAAATAGAAACTCGTCAACTAGAAACTCAACAACTAGAAACTCCACAGCTAGAAACTCCACAACTAGAAACTCCACAACTTGAGAGTTCACCTTTAGAAACTCCACAACTAGAAACTTCTCAACTAGAGACTCCACAACTAGAAACTCCACCACTAGAAATTCCACAACTACAAACCTCACAACTAGAAACTCCACAACTAGAAACTCCGCAACTGGAAACTCCACAGCCAGAAACTCTACAACTAGAAAAACCACATCTAGAAACTCCGCAACAACAAACTCTGCAACTAGAAACTCCACAACTCGAATTTCCACAGCTAGAGACTCAACAACTAGAGACCCCTCAACTAAAAGCTCCACAACTAGACACTCCACAACTAGAAACTCCGCAACTAGAAACCCGACAACTAGAAACTCAACAACTACAAACTCCACACCTCTAAATTCCTCAACTTGGAACTCCACAACTGAAACTCCACATCTAGAAACTCCACAGCTACAAACCCCACAACTTGAGACTTCGCAATAAGAAACTCGGCAACTAGAATCTCCACAACTAGAAACTCTGCAACCAGAAACTCCGCAACTACAAACTCCGCAACTAGAAACTCCACAGCTGGAAACTCCACAACTTGAGACTTCGCAAATAGAAACTCGTCAACTAGAAACTCAACAACTAGAAACTCCACAGCTAGAAACTCCACAACTAGAAACTCCACAACTTGAGAGTTCGCAACTAGAAACCCCACAGCTAGAAACTCCACAACTAGAGACTCCACAACTAGAAACTCAACCACTAGAAACTCCACAACTACGAACCTCACAACTAGAAACTCAACAACTAGAAACTCCGCAACTGGAAACTGTGCAACTAGAAACTCCGCAACTAGAAACTCTACAGCTAGAAACCCCACAACTATAAACTTCACCACTAGCAACTCAACAACTAGAGACTGCACAACTAGAGACTCCGCAACTAGAAACTCCACAGCTAGTAACTCCGCAACTAGAAACTCCACAACTTGAAACTCCGCCACTAGAATCTCCACAACTAGAAAACTCCGCAACTAGAAACTCTGCAACTAGAAACTCCGCAACTACAAACTCCGCAACTAGAAACTCCACAGCTAGAAACTCCCCAACTTGAGACTTCGCAAATAGAAACTCGTCAACTAGAAACTCAACAACTAGAAACTCCACAGCTAGAAACTCCACAACTACAAACTCCACAACTTGAGAGCTCGCAACTAGAAACCCCACAACTAGAAACTCCGCAGCTAGAAACTCCGCAACTAGAAACTCCACAACTTGAAACTCTGCAACTCGAAACTCTGCAACTAGAAAATCCACAACTATAAACTCAAGTAGAAACTCCCCAACTGGAAACTCCGCTACTAGAAACTCCGCAACTAGAAAATCCACAACTAGAAACTTCACAACTAGAAACTCCCCAACAAAAAACTCCACAACTAGAAACTCCACAACTAGAAACTCCACAACTAGAGACTGCAAAACTAGAGACTTTCCATTTAGAAACTCCTCAGATAGAAACTACGCAACTAGAAACTCCATGACTAGAGATTCAATAAGTAGAAACTCCACAGCTAAAATTTTCACAACTACAAACCCCACAACTAGAAACTCCACAGCTACAAACTCTGCAAATAGAAAAAGTACAACAAGGAACTCGAAAACTAAAAACTCCAACGAGAAACTCTACAACTAGAAACTTCACAACTAGAAACTCCACAAATAGACACTCCACAACTAGAAACTCCACAACTAGAGACTCCACAACTAGGAACTCCAAAATTGAGACTCCACAACTAGAAACTACACAGATTGAAATTCCACAACTAGAAACTCCACAACTGGAAACTCCGCAACTAGAAACTCTGCAACTAGAAACTTTATAGCTAGAAACTCCACAACTTGAAACCCAACAAATAGATACTCCACAACTACAGACTCCACAACTTGAAACACCACAACTAGATACTCCACAACTACAAATTCCACAACCAGAAACTCCACAACTAGAAACACCACATCTAGAAACTCCGCAACAACAAACTCTGCAACCAGAAACTCCACAACTAGAATTTCCACAGCTAGAGACTCAACAACTAGAGGCTCCTCAACTAAAAGCTCCACAACTAGAAACTCCATAACTAGAAACTCCGCAACTAGAAACTAAACAACTAGAAACTCCACACCTATAAATTTCTCAACTTGAAACTCCACAACTAAAACTCCACAACCAGAAAGTCCACAACTAGAAACTCCGCAACTAGAAACTCCCTAACTAGAAACTCCACAACTAGATTCTCCACAACTACAAATTCCACAACTAGAAACTCCACAACTAGAAACTCCACAACTAGAAACTCCACAACTAGAAACTCCGCCACTAGAAACTCCACAACTTGAGACTTCGCAACAAGAAACTTGGCAACTAGAATCTCCACAACTAGAAACTCTGCAACTAGAAACTCCGCAAGTACAAACTCCGCAACTAGAAACTCCACAGCTAGAAACTCCACAACTTGAGACTTCGCAAATAGAAACTCGTCAACTAGAAACTCAACAACTAGAAACTCCACAGCTAGAAACTCCACAACTTGAAACTCCACAACTTGAGAGTTCGCAACTAGAAACCCCACAGCTAGAAACTCCACAACTAGAGACTCCACAACTAGAAACTCAACCACTAGAAACTCCACAACTACGAACCTCACAACTAGAAACTCAACAACTAGAAACTCCGCAACTGGAAACTGTGCAACTAGAAACTCCGCAACTAGAAACTCCACAGCTAGAAACCTCACAACTATAAACTTCACCACTAGCAACTCAACAACTAGAGACTGCACAACTAGAGACTCCGCAACTAGAAACTCCACAGCTAGTAACTCCGCAACTAGAAACTCCACAACTTGAAACTCCGCCACTAGAATCTCCACAACTAGAAAACTCCGCAACTAGAAACTCTGCAACTAGAAACTCCGCAACTACAAACTCCGCAACTAGAAACTCCACAGCTAGAAAATTCCAACTTGAGACTTCGCAAATAGAAAGTCGTCAACTAGAAACTCAACAACTAGAAACTCCACAGCTAGAAACTCCACAACTACAAACTCCACAACTTGAGAGTTCGCAACTAGAAACCCCACAACTAGAAACTCCACAACTAGAGACTCCACAACTAGAAACTCCACCACTAGAAACTCCACAACTACGAACCTCACAACTAGAAACTCAACAACTAGAAACTCCGCAACTAGAAACTGTGCAACTAGAAACTCCGCAACTAGAAACTCCACAGCTAGAAACCCCACAACTATAAACTTCACAACTAGCAACTCAACAACTAAAGACTGCACAACTAGAGACTCCGCAACTAGAAACTCCCCAGCTAGTAACTCCGCAACTAGAAACTCCACAACTTGAAACTCCGCCACTAGAATCTCCACAACTAGAAACTCTGCCACTAGAAACTCCGCAACTAGAAACTCCACAGCAAGAAACTCCACAACTTGAAACACCACAACTAGATACTCCACAACTACAAATTCCACAACTAGAAACTCCACAACTAGAAACTCCACAGCTAGAAACCCCACAACTATAAACTTCACAACTAGCAACTCAACAACTAGAGACTGCACAACTAGAGACTCCGCAACTAGAAACTCCACAGCTAGTAACTCCGCAACTAGAAACTCCACAACTTGAAACTCCTCAACTAGAATCTCCACAACTAGAAAACTCCGCAACAAGAAACTCTACAACTAGAAACTCCGCAACTACAAACTCCGCAACTAGAAACTCCACAGCTAGAAACTCCACAACTTGAGGCTTCGCAAATAGAAACTCGTCAACTAGAAACTCAACAACTAGAAACTCCACAGCTAGAAACTCCACAACTAGAAACTCCACAACTTGAGAGTTCGCAACTAGAAACCCCACAACTAGAAACTCCACAACTAGAAACTCCGCAACTACAAACTCCGCTACTACAAACTCCACAGCTAGAAACACAACTTGAGACTTCGCAATTAGAAACTCGTCAACTAGAAACTCAACAACTAGAAACTCCACCACTAGAAGTTCCACAACTACGAACCTCACAACTAGAAACTCAACAACTAGAAACTCCGCAACTAGAAACTGTGCAACTAGAAACTCCGCAACTAGAAACTCCACAGCTAGAAACCCCACAACTATAAACTTCACAACTAGCAACTAAACAACTAGAGACTGCACAACTAGAGACTCCGCAACTAGAAACTCCACAGCTAGTAACTCCGCAACTAGAAACTTCACAACTTGAAACTCCGCCACTAGAATCTCCACAACTAGAAAACTCCGCAACTACAAACTCTGCAACTAGAAACTCCGCAACTAGAAACTCCACAGCTAGAAACTCCACAACTTGAAACACCACATCTGGAAACTCCGCAACAACAAATTCTGCAACCAGAAACTCCACAACTAGAGTTTCCACAGCTAGAGACTCAACAACTAGAGGCTCCTCAACTAAAAGCTCCACAACTATAAACTCCATAACTAGAAACTCCGCAACTTGAAACCCGACAACTAGAAACTCAACAACTAGAAACTCCACACCTATAAATTCCTCAACTTGAAACTCCACAACTAAAACTCCACAACTAGAAACTCCACAACTAGAAACTCCGCAACTAGAATCTCCCCAACTAGAAACTCCACAACTAGATTCTCCACAACTACAAATTCCACAACTAGAAACTCCACAACTTGAGACTTCGCAACAAGAAACTTGGCAACTAGAATCTCCACAACTAGAAACTCTGCAACTAGAAACTCCGCAACTACAAACTCCGCAACTAGAAACTCCACAGCGAGAAACTCCACAACTTGAGACTTCGCAAATAGAAACTCGTCAACTAGAAACTCAAAAACTAGAAATTCCACAGCTGAAAACTCCACAACTAGAAACTCCACAACTTGAGAGTTCGCAACTAGAAACCCCACAACTAGAAACTCCACAACTAGAAACTCCACAACTAGAGACTGCACAACTAGAGACTTTCCATTTAGAAACTCCTCAGATAGAAACTACGCAACTAGAAACTCCACGACTAGAGATTATATAAGTAGAAACTCCACAGCTAAAATTTTCACAACTACAAACCCCACAACTAGAAACTCCACAACTAGAAACTCTGCAAATAGAAAAAGTACAACAAGGAACTCGAAAACTAAAACTCCAACGAGAAACTCTACAACTAGAAACTTCACAACTAGAAACTACACAAATAGACACTCCACAACTAGAAACTCCACAACTAGAGACTCCACAACTAGGAACCCCAAAATTGAGACTCCACAACTAGAAACTACACAGATTAAAATTCCACAAATAGAAACTCCACAACTGGAAACTCCGCAACTAGAAACTCTGCAACTAGAAACTTTATAGCTAGAAACTCCACAACTTGAGACTTCGCAAATAGAAACTCGTCAACTGGAAACTCAGCCACTAGAAACTCCACAGCTAGAAACTCCACAACTAGAAACTCCACAACTTGAAACCCAACAAATAGATACTCCACAACTACAGACTCCACAACTTGAAACACCACAACTAGATACTCCACAATTACAAATTCCGCAACTAGAAACTCCACAACTAGAAACTCCTCAACTAGAAACTCCCCACTAGAAACTTCACAACTAGAATCTCTGCAACTAGAAACTCCGCAACTAGAAACTCTGCAACTAGAAACTCCGCAACTAGAAACTCCACAGCTAGAAAGCCCACAAATATAAACTTCACAACTAGCAACTCAACAACTAGAGACTGCACAACTAGAGACTCCGCCACTAGAAACTCCACAGCTAGTAACTCCGCAACTACAAACTCTGCAACTAGAAACTCCGCAACTAGAAACTCCACAGCTAGAAACTCCACAACTTCAAACACCACAACTAGATACTCCACAACTACAAATTCCACAACTAGAAACTCCACAACTAGAAACTCCACAGCTGCAAACTCCGCAACTAGAAACTCCACAACTTGAGAGTTCGCAACTAGAAACCCCACAGCTAGAAACTCCACAACTAGAGACTCCACAACTAGAAACTCAACCACTAGAAACTCCACAACTACGAACCTCACAACTAGAAACTCAACAACTAGAAACTCCGCAACTGGAAACTGTGCAACTAGAAACTCCGCAACTAGAAACTCCACAGCTAGAAACCTCACAACTATAAACTTCACCACTAGCAACTCAACAACTAGAGACTGCACAACTAGAGACTCCGCAACTAGAAACTCCACAGCTAGTAACTCCGCAACTAGAAACTCCACAACTTGAAACTCCGCCACTAGAATCTCCACAACTAGAAAACTCCGCAACTAGAAACTCTGCAACTAGAAACTCCGCAACTACAAACTCCGCAACTAGAAACTCCACAGCTAGAAACTCCCCAACTTGAGACTTCGCAAATAGAAACTCGTCAACTAGAAACTCAACAACTAGAAACTCCACAGCTAGAAACTCCAAAACTACAAACTCCACAACTTGAGAGTTCGCAACTAGAAACCCCACAACTAGAAACTCCACAACTAGAGACTCCACAACTAGAAACTCCACAACTACGAACCTCACAACTAGAAACTCAACAACTAGAAACTCCGCAACTAGAAACTGTGCAACTAGAAACTCCGCAACTAGAAACTCCACAGCTAGAAACCCCACAACTATAAACTTCACAACTAGCAACTCAACAACTAAAGACTGCACAACTAGAGACTCCGCAACTAGAAACTCCCCAGCTAGTAACTCCGCAACTAGAAACTCCACAACTTGAAACTCCGCCACTAGAATCTCCACAACTAGAAACTCTGCCACTAGAAACTCCGCAACTAGAAACTCCACAGCAAGAAACTCCACAACTTGAAACACCACAACTAGATACTCCACAACTACAAATTCCACAACTAGAAACTCCACAACTAGAAACTCCGCCACTAGAAACTCCACAACTTGAGACTTCGCAACAAGGAACTCGGCAACTAGAATCTCCACAACTAGAAACTCAGCAACTAGAAACTCCGCAACTACAAACTCCGCAACTAGTAACTCCACAGCTAGAAACTCCACAACTTGAGACTTCGCAAATAGAAACTCGTCAACTAGAAACTCAACAACTAGAAACTCCACAGCTAGAAACTCCACAACTAGAAACTCCACAACTTGAGAGTTCACCTTTAGAAACTCCACAACTAGAAACTTCTCAACTAGAGACTCCACAACTAGAAACTCCACCACTAGAAATTCCACAACTACAAACCTCACAACTAGAAACTCCACAACTAGAAACTCCGCAACTGGAAACTCCACAGCCAGAAACTCTACAACTAGAAAAACCACATCTAGAAACTCCGCAACAACAAACTCTGCAACTAGAAACTCCACAACTCGAATTTCCACAGCTAGAGACTCAACAACTAGAGACCCCTCAACTAAAAGCTCCACAACTAGACACTCCACAACTAGAAACTCCGCAACTAGAAACCCGACAACTAGAAACTCAACAACTACAAACTCCACACCTCTAAATTCCTCAACTTGGAACTCCACAACTGAAACTCCACATCTAGAAACTCCACAGCTACAAACCCCACAACTTGAGACTTCGCAACAAGAAACTCGGCAACTAGAATCTCCACAACTAGAAACTCTGCAACCAGAAACTCCGCAACTACAAACTCCGCAACTAGAAACTCCACAGCTGGAAACTCCACAACTTGAGACTTCGCAAATAGAAACTCGTCAACTAGAAACTCAACAACTAGAAACTCCACAGCTAGAAACTCCACAACTAGAAACTCCACAACTTGAGAGTTCGCAACTAGAAACCCCACAGCTAGAAACTCCACAACTAGAGACTCCACAACTAGAAACTCAACCACTAGAAACTCCACAACTACGAACCTCACAACTAGAAACTCAACAACTAGAAACTCCGCAACTGGAAACTGTGCAACTAGAAACTCCGCAACTAGAAACTCTACAGCTAGAAACCCCACAACTATAAACTTCACCACTAGCAACTCAACAACTAGAGACTGCACAACTAGAGACTCCGCAACTAGAAACTCCACAGCTAGTAACTCCGCAACTAGAAACTCCACAACTTGAAACTCCGCCACTAGAATCTCCACAACTAGAAAACTCCGCAACTAGAAACTCTGCAACTAGAAACTCCGCAACTACAAACTCCGCAACTAGAAACTCCACAGCTAGAAACTCCCCAACTTGAGACTTCGCAAATAGAAACTCGTCAACTAGAAACTCAACAACTAGAAACTCCACAGCTAGAAACTCCACAACTACAAACTCCACAACTTGAGAGCTCGCAACTAGAAACCCCACAACTAGAAACTCCGCAGCTAGAAACTCCGCAACTAGAAACTCCACAACTTGAAACTCTGCAACTCGAAACTCTGCAACTAGAAAATCCACAACTATAAACTCAAGTAGAAACTCCCCAACTGGAAACTCCGCTACTAGAAACTCCGCAACTAGAAAATCCACAACTAGAAACTTCACAACTAGAAACTCCCCAACAAAAAACTCCACAACTAGAAACTCCACAACTAGAAACTCCACAACTAGAGACTGCAAAACTAGAGACTTTCCATTTAGAAACTCCTCAGATAGAAACTACGCAACTAGAAACTCCATGACTAGAGATTCAATAAGTAGAAACTCCACAGCTAAAATTTTCACAACTACAAACCCCACAACTAGAAACTCCACAGCTACAAACTCTGCAAATAGAAAAAGTACAACAAGGAACTCGAAAACTAAAAACTCCAACGAGAAACTCTACAACTAGAAACTTCACAACTAGAAACTCCACAAATAGACACTCCACAACTAGAAACTCCACAACTAGAGACTCCACAACTAGGAACTCCAAAATTGAGACTCCACAACTAGAAACTACACAGATTGAAATTCCACAACTAGAAACTCCACAACTGGAAACTCCGCAACTAGAAACTCTGCAACTAGAAACTTTATAGCTAGAAACTCCACAACTTGAGACTTCGCAAATAGAAACTCGTCAACTGGAAACTCAACCACTAGAAACTCCACAACTAGAAACTCCACAACTTGAAACCCAACAAATAGATACTCCACAACTACAGACTCCACAACTTGAAACACCACAACTAGATACTCCACAACTACAAATTCCACAACCAGAAACTCCACAACTAGAAACACCACATCTAGAAACTCCGCAACAACAAACTCTGCAACCAGAAACTCCACAACTAGAATTTCCACAGCTAGAGACTCAACAACTAGAGGCTCCTCAACTAAAAGCTCCACAACTAGAAACTCCATAACTAGAAACTCCGCAACTAGAAACTAAACAACTAGAAACTCCACACCTATAAATTTCTCAACTTGAAACTCCACAACTAAAACTCCACAACCAGAAAGTCCACAACTAGAAACTCCGCAACTAGAAACTCCCTAACTAGAAACTCCACAACTAGATTCTCCACAACTACAAATTCCACAACTAGAAACTCCACAACTAGAAACTCCACAACTAGAAACTCCACAACTAGAAACTCCGCCACTAGAAACTCCACAACTTGAGACTTCGCAACAAGAAACTTGGCAACTAGAATCTCCACAACTAGAAACTCTGCAACTAGAAACTCCGCAAGTACAAACTCCGCAACTAGAAACTCCACAGCTAGAAACTCCACAACTTGAGACTTCGCAAATAGAAACTCGTCAACTAGAAACTCAACAACTAGAAACTCCACAGCTAGAAACTCCACAACTTGAAACTCCACAACTTGAGAGTTCGCAACTAGAAACCCCACAGCTAGAAACTCCACAACTAGAGACTCCACAACTAGAAACTCAACCACTAGAAACTCCACAACTACGAACCTCACAACTAGAAACTCAACAACTAGAAACTCCGCAACTGGAAACTGTGCAACTAGAAACTCCGCAACTAGAAACTCCACAGCTAGAAACCTCACAACTATAAACTTCACCACTAGCAACTCAACAACTAGAGACTGCACAACTAGAGACTCCGCAACTAGAAACTCCACAGCTAGTAACTCCGCAACTAGAAACTCCACAACTTGAAACTCCGCCACTAGAATCTCCACAACTAGAAAACTCCGCAACTAGAAACTATGCAACTAGAAACTCCGCAACTACAAACTCCGCAACTAGAAACTCCACAGCTAGAAAATTCCAACTTGAGACTTCGCAAATAGAAAGTCGTCAACTAGAAACTCAACAACTAGAAACTCCACAGCTAGAAACTCCACAACTACAAACTCCACAACTTGAGAGTTCGCAACTAGAAACCCCACAACTAGAAACTCCACAACTAGAGACTCCACAACTAGAAACTCCACCACTAGAAACTCCACAACTACGAACCTCACAACTAGAAACTCAACAACTAGAAACTCCGCAACTAGAAACTGTGCAACTAGAAACTCCGCAACTAGAAACTCCACAGCTAGAAACCCCACAACTATAAACTTCACAACTAGCAACTCAACAACTAAAGACTGCACAACTAGAGACTCCGCAACTAGAAACTCCCCAGCTAGTAACTCCGCAACTAGAAACTCCACAACTTGAAACTCCGCCACTAGAATCTCCACAACTAGAAACTCTGCCACTAGAAACTCCGCAACAAGAAACTCCACAGCAAGAAACTCCACAACTTGAAACACCACAACTAGATACTCCACAACTACAAATTCCACAACTAGAAACTCCACAACTAGAAACTCCGCCACTAGAAACTCCACAACTTGAGACTTCGCAACAAGGAACTCGGCAACTAGAATCTCCACAACTAGAAACTCAGCAACTAGAAACTCCGCAACTACAAACTCCGCAACTAGTAACTCCACAGCTAGAAACTCCACAACTTGAGACTTCGCAAATAGAAACTCGTCAACTAGAAACTCAACAACTAGAAACTCCACAGCTAGAAACTCCACAACTAGAAACTCCACAACTTGAGAGTTCACCTTTAGAAACTCCACAACTAGAAACTTCTCAACTAGAGACTCCACAACTAGAAACTCCACCACTAGAAATTCCACAACTACAAACCTCACAACTAGAAACTCCACAACTAGAAACTCCGCAACTGGAAACTCCACAGCCAGAAACTCTACAACTAGAAAAACCACATCTAGAAACTCCGCAACAACAAACTCTGCAACTAGAAACTCCACAACTCGAATTTCCACAGCTAGAGACTCAACAACTAGAGACCCCTCAACTAAAAGCTCCACAACTAGACACTCCACAACTAGAAACTCCGCAACTAGAAACCCGACAACTAGAAACTCAACAACTACAAACTCCACACCTCTAAATTCCTCAACTTGGAACTCCACAACTGAAACTCCACATCTAGAAACTCCACAGCTACAAACCCCACAACTTGAGACTTCGCAACAAGAAACTCGGCAACTAGAATCTCCACAACTAGAAACTCTGCAACCAGAAACTCCGCAACTACAAACTCCGCAACTAGAAACTCCACAGCTGGAAACTCCACAACTTGAGACTTCGCAAATAGAAACTCGTCAACTAGAAACTCAACAACTAGAAACTCCACAGCTAGAAACTCCACAACTAGAAACTCCACAACTTGAGAGTTCGCAACTAGAAACCCCACAGCTAGAAACTCCACAACTAGAGACTCCACAACTAGAAACTCAACCACTAGAAACTCCACAACTACGAACCTCACAACTAGAAACTCAACAACTAGAAACTCCGCAACTGGAAACTGTGCAACTAGAAACTCCGCAACTAGAAACTCTACAGCTAGAAACCCCACAACTATAAACTTCACCACTAGCAACTCAACAACTAGAGACTGCACAACTAGAGACTCCGCAACTAGAAACTCCACAGCTAGTAACTCCGCAACTAGAAACTCCACAACTTGAAACTCCGCCACTAGAATCTCCACAACTAGAAAACTCCGCAACTAGAAACTCTGCAACTAGAAACTCCGCAACTACAAACTCCGCAACTAGAAACTCCACAGCTAGAAACTCCCCAACTTGAGACTTCGCAAATAGAAACTCGTCAACTAGAAACTCAACAACTAGAAACTCCACAGCTAGAAACTCCACAACTACAAACTCCACAACTTGAGAGCTCGCAACTAGAAACCCCACAACTAGAAACTCCACAACTAGAGACTCAACAACTAGAAACTCCACCACTAGAAACTCCACAACTACGAACCTCACAACTAGAAACTCAACAACTAGAAACTCCGCAACTAGAAACTGTGCAACTAGAAACTCCGCAACTAGAAACTCCACAGCTAGAAACCTCACAACTATAAACTTCATAACTAGCAACTCAACAACTAAAGACTGCACAACTAGAGACTCCGCAACTAGAAACTCCCCAGCTAGTAACTCCGCAACTAGAAACTCCACAACTTGAAACTCCGCCACTAGAATCTCCACAACTAGAAAACTCCGCAACTAGAAACTCTGCCACTAGAAACTCCGCAACTAGAAACTCCACAGCAAGAAACTCCACAACTTGAAACACCACAACTAGATACTCCACAACTACAAATTCCACAACTAGAAACTCCACAACTAGAAACTCCGCCACTAGAAACTCCACAACTTGAGACTTCGCAACAAGGAACTCGGCAACTAGAATCTCCACAACTAGAAACTCAGCAACTAGAAACTCCGCAACTACAAACTCCGCAACTAGAAACTCCACAGCTAGAAACTCCACAACTTGAGACTTCGCAAATAGAAACTCGACAACTAGAAACTCAACAAATAGAAACTCCACAGCTAGAAACTCCACAACTAGAAACTCCACAACTTGAGAGTTCACCATTAGAAACTCCACAACTAGAAACTCTACAACTAGAAAAACCACATCTACAAACTCCGCAACAACAAACTCTGCAACTAGAAACTCCACAACTAGAATTTCCACAGCTAGAGACTCAACAACTAGAGACTTCTCAACTAAAAGCTCCACAACTAGACACTCCACAACTAGAAACTCCGCAACTAGAAACCCGACAACTAGAAACTCAACAACTACAAACTCCACACCTTTAAATTCCTCAACTTGAAATTCCACAACTAAAACTCCACAACTAGAAACTCCACAACTAGAAACTCCACAACTAGAAACTCCGCAACTAGAAACTCCCCAACTAGAAACTCCACAACTAGAAACTCTGCAGCTAGAAACTCTGCAAATAGAAACTCCGCAACTAGAAACTCCACAACTAGAAAACCCTCAACTATAAACTTCACAACTAGAAACTCAACAACTAGAGACTGCACAACTAGAGACTCCGCAACTAGAAACTCCGCAGCTAGAAACTCCGCAACTAGAAACTCCACAACTTAAAACTCTGCAACTCGAAACTCTGCAAACTGAAAATCCACAACTAAAACTCCACAACTAGAAACTCCACAACTAGAAACTCCACAACTGGAAACTCCGCAACTAGAAACTCCCAAACTAGAAACTCTACAACTAGAAACTCTGCAGCTAGAAACTCCGCAACTAGAAACTCTGCAAATAGAAACTCCCATACTAGAAACTTCACAGCTAGAAACCCCTCAACTATAAACTTCACCACTAGCAACTCAACAACTAGAGACTGCACAACTAGAGACTCCGCAACTAGAAACTCCACAGCTAGTAACTCCGCAACTAGAAACTCCACAACTTGAAACTCCGCCACTAGAATCTCCACAACTAGAAAACTCCGCAACTAGAAACTCTGCAACTAGAAACTCCGCAACTACAAACTCCGCAACTAGAAACTCCACAGCTAGAAACTCCCCAACTTGAGACTTCGCAAATAGAAACTCGTCAACTAGAAACTCAACAACTAGAAACTCCACAGCTAGAAACTCCAAAACTACAAACTCCACAACTTGAGAGTTCGCAACTAGAAACCCCACAACTAGAAACTCCACAACTAGAGACTCCACAACTAGAAACTCCACAACTACGAACCTCACAACTAGAAACTCAACAACTAGAAACTCCGCAACTAGAAACTGTGCAACTAGAAACTCCGCAACTAGAAACTCCACAGCTAGAAACCCCACAACTATAAACTTCACAACTAGCAACTCAACAACTAAAGACTGCACAACTAGAGACTCCGCAACTAGAAACTCCCCAGCTAGTAACTCCGCAACTAGAAACTCCACAACTTGAAACTCCGCCACTAGAATCTCCACAACTAGAAACTCTGCCACTAGAAACTCCGCAACTAGAAACTCCACAGCAAGAAACTCCACAACTTGAAACACCACAACTAGATACTCCACAACTACAAATTCCACAACTAGAAACTCCACAACTAGAAACTCCGCCACTAGAAACTCCACAACTTGAGACTTCGCAACAAGGAACTCGGCAACTAGAATCTCCACAACTAGAAACTCAGCAACTAGAAACTCCGCAACTACAAACTCCGCAACTAGTAACTCCACAGCTAGAAACTCCACAACTTGAGACTTCGCAAATAGAAACTCGTCAACTAGAAACTCAACAACCAGAAACTCCACAGCTAGAAACTCCACAACTAGAAACTCCACAACTTGAGAGTTCACCTTTAGAAACTCCACAACTAGAAACTTCTCAACTAGAGACTCCACAACTAGAAACTCCACCACTAGAAATTCCACAACTACAAACCTCACAACTAGAAACTCCACAACTAGAAACTCCGCAACTGGAAACTCCACAGCCAGAAACTCTACAACTAGAAAAACCACATCTAGAAACTCCGCAACAACAAACTCTGCAACTAGAAACTCCACAACTCGAATTTCCACAGCTAGAGACTCAACAACTAGAGACCCCTCAACTAAAAGCTCCACAACTAGACACTCCACAACTAGAAACTCCGCAACTAGAAACCCGACAACTAGAAACTCAACAACTACAAACTCCACACCTCTAAATTCCTCAACTTGGAACTCCACAACTGAAACTCCACATCTAGAAACTCCACAGCTACAAACCCCACAACTTGAGACTTCGCAACAAGAAACTCGGCAACTAGAATCTCCACAACTAGAAACTCTGCAACCAGAAACTCCGCAACTACAAACTCCGCAACTAGAAACTCCACAGCTGGAAACTCCACAACTTGAGACTTCGCAAATAGAAACTCGTCAACTAGAAACTCAACAACTAGAAACTCCACAGCTAGAAACTCCACAACTAGAAACTCCACAACTTGAGAGTTCGCAACTAGAAACCCCACAGCTAGAAACTCCACAACTAGAGACTCCACAACTAGAAACTCAACCACTAGAAACTCCACAACTACGAACCTCACAACTAGAAACTCAACAACTAGAAACTCCGCAACTGGAAACTGTGCAACTAGAAACTCCGCAACTAGAAACTCTACAGCTAGAAACCCCACAACTATAAACTTCACCACTAGCAACTCAACAACTAGAGACTGCACAACTAGAGACTCCGCAACTAGAAACTCCACAGCTAGTAACTCCGCAACTAGAAACTCCACAACTTGAAACTCCGCCACTAGAATCTCCACAACTAGAAAACTCCGCAACTAGAAACTCTGCAACTAGAAACTCCGCAACTACAAACTCCGCAACTAGAAACTCCACAGCTAGAAACTCCCCAACTTGAGACTTCGCAAATAGAAACTCGTCAACTAGAAACTCAACAACTAGAAACTCCACAGCTAGAAACTCCACAACTACAAACTCCACAACTTGAGAGCTCGCAACTAGAAACCCCACAACTAGAAACTCCGCAGCTAGAAACTCCGCAACTAGAAACTCCACAACTTGAAACTCTGCAACTCGAAACTCTGCAACTAGAAAATCCACAACTATAAACTCAAGTAGAAACTCCCCAACTGGAAACTCCGCTACTAGAAACTCCGCAACTAGAAAATCCACAACTAGAAACTTCACAACTAGAAACTCCCCAACAAAAAACTCCACAACTAGAAACTCCACAACTAGAAACTCCACAACTAGAGACTGCAAAACTAGAGACTTTCCATTTAGAAACTCCTCAGATAGAAACTACGCAACTAGAAACTCCATGACTAGAGATTCAATAAGTAGAAACTCCACAGCTAAAATTTTCACAACTACAAACCCCACAACTAGAAACTCCACAGCTACAAACTCTGCAAATAGAAAAAGTACAACAAGGAACTCGAAAACTAAAAACTCCAACGAGAAACTCTACAACTAGAAACTTCACAACTAGAAACTCCACAAATAGACACTCCACAACTAGAAACTCCACAACTAGAGACTCCACAACTAGGAACTCCAAAATTGAGACTCCACAACTAGAAACTACACAGATTGAAATTCCACAACTAGAAACTCCACAACTGGAAACTCCGCAACTAGAAACTCTGCAACTAGAAACTTTATAGCTAGAAACTCCACAACTTGAGACTTCGCAAATAGAAACTCGTCAACTGGAAACTCAACCACTAGAAACTCCACAACTAGAAACTCCACAACTTGAAACCCAACAAATAGATACTCCACAACTACAGACTCCACAACTTGAAACACCACAACTAGATACTCCACAACTACAAATTCCACAACCAGAAACTCCACAACTAGAAACACCACATCTAGAAACTCCGCAACAACAAACTCTGCAACCAGAAACTCCACAACTAGAATTTCCACAGCTAGAGACTCAACAACTAGAGGCTCCTCAACTAAAAGCTCCACAACTAGAAACTCCATAACTAGAAACTCCGCAACTAGAAACTAAACAACTAGAAACTCCACACCTATAAATTTCTCAACTTGAAACTCCACAACTAAAACTCCACAACCAGAAAGTCCACAACTAGAAACTCCGCAACTAGAAACTCCCTAACTAGAAACTCCACAACTAGATTCTCCACAACTACAAATTCCACAACTAGAAACTCCACAACTAGAAACTCCACAACTAGAAACTCCACAACTAGAAACTCCGCCACTAGAAACTCCACAACTTGAGACTTCGCAACAAGAAACTTGGCAACTAGAATCTCCACAACTAGAAACTCTGCAACTAGAAACTCCGCAAGTACAAACTCCGCAACTAGAAACTCCACAGCTAGAAACTCCACAACTTGAGACTTCGCAAATAGAAACTCGTCAACTAGAAACTCAACAACTAGAAACTCCACAGCTAGAAACTCCACAACTTGAAACTCCACAACTTGAGAGTTCGCAACTAGAAACCCCACAGCTAGAAACTCCACAACTAGAGACTCCACAACTAGAAACTCAACCACTAGAAACTCCACAACTACGAACCTCACAACTAGAAACTCAACAACTAGAAACTCCGCAACTGGAAACTGTGCAACTAGAAACTCCGCAACTAGAAACTCCACAGCTAGAAACCTCACAACTATAAACTTCACCACTAGCAACTCAACAACTAGAGACTGCACAACTAGAGACTCCGCAACTAGAAACTCCACAGCTAGTAACTCCGCAACTAGAAACTCCACAACTTGAAACTCCGCCACTAGAATCTCCACAACTAGAAAACTCCGCAACTAGAAACTATGCAACTAGAAACTCCGCAACTACAAACTCCGCAACTAGAAACTCCACAGCTAGAAAATTCCAACTTGAGACTTCGCAAATAGAAAGTCGTCAACTAGAAACTCAACAACTAGAAACTCCACAGCTAGAAACTCCACAACTACAAACTCCACAACTTGAGAGTTCGCAACTAGAAACCCCACAACTAGAAACTCCACAACTAGAGACTCCACAACTAGAAACTCCACCACTAGAAACTCCACAACTACGAACCTCACAACTAGAAACTCAACAACTAGAAACTCCGCAACTAGAAACTGTGCAACTAGAAACTCCGCAACTAGAAACTCCACAGCTAGAAACCCCACAACTATAAACTTCACAACTAGCAACTCAACAACTAAAGACTGCACAACTAGAGACTCCGCAACTAGAAACTCCCCAGCTAGTAACTCCGCAACTAGAAACTCCACAACTTGAAACTCCGCCACTAGAATCTCCACAACTAGAAACTCTGCCACTAGAAACTCCGCAACTAGAAACTCCACAGCAAGAAACTCCACAACTTGAAACACCACAACTAGATACTCCACAACTACAAATTCCACAACTAGAAACTCCACAACTAGAAACTCCGCCACTAGAAACTCCACAACTTGAGACTTCGCAACAAGGAACTCGGCAACTAGAATCTCCACAACTAGAAACTCAGCAACTAGAAACTCCGCAACTACAAACTCCGCAACTAGTAACTCCACAGCTAGAAACTCCACAACTTGAGACTTCGCAAATAGAAACTCGTCAACTAGAAACTCAACAACTAGAAACTCCACAGCTAGAAACTCCACAACTAGAAACTCCACAACTTGAGAGTTCACCTTTAGAAACTACACAACTAGAAACTTCTCAACTAGAGACTCCACAACTAGAAACTCCACCACTAGAAATTCCACAACTACAAACCTCACAACTAGAAACTCCACAACTAGAAACTCCGCAACTGGAAACTCCACAGCCAGAAACTCTACAACTAGAAAAACCACATCTAGAAACTCCGCAACAACAAACTCTGCAACTAGAAACTCCACAACTCGAATTTCCACAGCTAGAGACTCAACAACTAGAGACCCCTCAACTAAAAGCTCCACAACTAGACACTCCACAACTAGAAACTCCGCAACTAGAAACCCGACAACTAGAAACTCAACAACTACAAACTCCACACCTCTAAATTCCTCAACTTGGAACTCCACAACTGAAACTCCACATCTAGAAACTCCACAGCTACAAACCCCACAACTTGAGACTTCGCAACAAGAAACTCGGCAACTAGAATCTCCACAACTAGAAACTCTGCAACCAGAAACTCCGCAACTACAAACTCCGCAACTAGAAACTCCACAGCTGGAAACTCCACAACTTGAGACTTCGCAAATAGAAACTCGTCAACTAGAAACTCAACAACTAGAAACTCCACAGCTAGAAACTCCACAACTAGAAACTCCACAACTTGAGAGTTCGCAACTAGAAACCCCACAGCTAGAAACTCCACAACTAGAGACTCCACAACTAGAAACTCAACCACTAGAAACTCCACAACTACGAACCTCACAACTAGAAACTCAACAACTAGAAACTCCGCAACTGGAAACTGTGCAACTAGAAACTCCGCAACTAGAAACTCTACAGCTAGAAACCCCACAACTATAAACTTCACCACTAGCAACTCAACAACTAGAGACTGCACAACTAGAGACTCCGCAACTAGAAACTCCACAGCTAGTAACTCCGCAACTAGAAACTCCACAACTTGAAACTCCGCCACTAGAATCTCCACAACTAGAAAACTCCGCAACTAGAAACTCTGCAACTAGAAACTCCGCAACTACAAACTCCGCAACTAGAAACTCCACAGCTAGAAACTCCCCAACTTGAGACTTCGCAAATAGAAACTCGTCAACTAGAAACTCAACAACTAGAAACTCCACAGCTAGAAACTCCACAACTACAAACTCCACAACTTGAGAGCTCGCAACTAGAAACCCCACAACTAGAAACTCCACAACTAGAGACTCAACAACTAGAAACTCCACCACTAGAAACTCCACAACTACGAACCTCACAACTAGAAACTCAACAACTAGAAACTCCGCAACTAGAAACTGTGCAACTAGAAACTCCGCAACTAGAAACTCCACAGCTAGAAACCTCACAACTATAAACTTCATAACTAGCAACTCAACAACTAAAGACTGCACAACTAGAGACTCCGCAACTAGAAACTCCCCAGCTAGTAACTCCGCAACTAGAAACTCCACAACTTGAAACTCCGCCACTAGAATCTCCACAACTAGAAAACTCCGCAACTAGAAACTCTGCCACTAGAAACTCCGCAACTAGAAACTCCACAGCAAGAAACTCCACAACTTGAAACACCACAACTAGATACTCCACAACTACAAATTCCACAACTAGAAACTCCACAACTAGAAACTCCGCCACTAGAAACTCCACAACTTGAGACTTCGCAACAAGGAACTCGGCAACTAGAATCTCCACAACTAGAAACTCAGCAACTAGAAACTCCGCAACTACAAACTCCGCAACTAGAAACTCCACAGCTAGAAACTCCACAACTTGAGACTTCGCAAATAGAAACTCGACAACTAGAAACTCAACAAATAGAAACTCCACAGCTAGAAACTCCACAACTAGAAACTCCACAACTTGAGAGTTCACCATTAGAAACTCCACAACTAGAAACTCTACAACTAGAAAAACCACATCTACAAACTCCGCAACAACAAACTCTGCAACTAGAAACTCCACAACTAGAATTTCCACAGCTAGAGACTCAACAACTAGAGACTTCTCAACTAAAAGCTCCACAACTAGACACTCCACAACTAGAAACTCCGCAACTAGAAACCCGACAACTAGAAACTCAACAACTACAAACTCCACACCTTTAAATTCCTCAACTTGAAATTCCACAACTAAAACTCCACAACTAGAAACTCCACAACTAGAAACTCCACAACTAGAAACTCCGCAACTAGAAACTCCCCAACTAGAAACTCCACAACTAGAAACTCTGCAGCTAGAAACTCTGCAAATAGAAACTCCGCAACTAGAAACTCCACAACTAGAAAACCCTCAACTATAAACTTCACAACTAGAAACTCAACAACTAGAGACTGCACAACTAGAGACTCCGCAACTAGAAACTCCGCAGCTAGAAACTCCGCAACTAGAAACTCCACAACTTAAAACTCTGCAACTCGAAACTCTGCAAACTGAAAATCCACAACTAAAACTCCACAACTAGAAACTCCACAACTAGAAACTCCACAACTGGAAACTCCGCAACTAGAAACTCCCAAACTAGAAACTCTACAACTAGAAACTCTGCAGCTAGAAACTCCGCAACTAGAAACTCTGCAAATAGAAACTCCCATACTAGAAACTTCACAGCTAGAAACCCCTCAACTATAAACTTCACAACTAGAAACTCAACAACTAGAGACTGCACAACTAGAGACTCCGCAACTAGAAACTCCGCAGCTAGAAACTCCGCAACTAGAAACTCCACAACTTGAAACTCTGCAACTCGAAACTCTGCAACTAGAAAATCCACAACTATAAACTCAAGTAGAAACTCCCCAACTGGAAACTCCGCAACTAGAAACTCCGCAACTAGAAAATCCACAACTAGAAACTTCACAACTAGAAACTCCCCAACAAAAAACTCCACAACTAGAAACTCCACAACTAGAAACTCCACAACTAGAGACTGCACAACTAGAGACTTTCCATTTAGAAACTCCTCAGAAAGAAACTACGCAACTAGAAACTCCATGACTAGAGATTCCATAAGTAGAAACTCCACAGCTAAAATTTTCACAACTACAAACCCCACAACTAGAAACTCCACAGCTAGAAACTCTGCAAATAGAAAAAGTACAACAAGGAACTCGAAAACTAAAAACTCCAACGAGAAACTCTACAACTAGAAACTTCACAACTAGAAACTCCACAAATAGACACTCCACAACTAGAAACTCCACAACTAGAGACTCCACAACTAGGAACTCCAAAATTGAGACTCCACAACTAGAAACTACACAGATTGAAATTCCACAACTAGAAACTCCACAACTGGAAACTCCGCAACTAGAAACTCTGCAACTAGAAACTTTATAGCTAGAAACTCCACAACTTGAGACTTCGCAAATAGAAACTCGTCAACTGGAAACTCAACCACTAGAAACTCCACAACTAGAAACTCCACAACTTGAAACCCAACAAATAGATTCTCCACAACTACAGACTCCACAACTTGAAACACCACAACTAGATACTCCACAACTACAAATTCCACAACCAGAAACTCCACAACTAGAAACACCACATCTAGAAACTCCGCAACAACAAACTCTGCAACCAGAAACTCCACAACTAGAATTTCCACAGCTAGAGACTAAACAACTAGAGGCTCCTCAACTAAAAGCTCCACAACTAGAAACTCCATAACTAGAAACTCCGCAACTAGAAACTCAACAACTAGAAACTCCACACCTATAAATTTCTCAACTTGAAACTCCACAACTAAAACTCCACAACTAGAAAGTCCACAACTAGAAACTCCGCAACTAGAAACTCCCCAACTAGAAACTCCACAACTAGATTCTCCACAACTACAAATTCCACAACTAGAAACTCCACAACTAAAAACTCCACAACTAGAAACTCCGCAACTAGAAACTCCACAGCTAGAAACTCCACAACTTGAGACTTCGCAACAAGAAACTTGGCAACTAGAATCTCCACAACTAGTAACTCTGCAACTAGAAACTCCGCAACTACAAACTCCGCAACTAGAAACTCCACAGCTAGAAACTCCACAACTTGAGACTTCGCAAATAGAAACTCGTCGACTAGAAACTCAACAACTAGAAACTCCACAGCTAGAAACTCCACAACTAGAAACTCCACAACTTGAGAGTTCGCAACTAGAAACCCCACAGCTAGAAACTCCACAACTAGAGACTCCACAACTAGAAACTCAACCACTAGAAACTCCACAACTACGAACCTCACAACTAGAAACTCAACAACTAGAAACTCCGCAACTGGAAACTGTGCAACTAGAAACTCCGCAACTAGAAACTCCACAGCTAGAAACCTCACAACTATAAACTTCACCACTAGCAACTCAACAACTAGAGACTGCACAACTAGAGACTCCGCAACTAGAAACTCCACAGCTAGTAACTCCGCAACTAGAAACTCCACAACTTGAAACTCCGCCACTAGAATCTCCACAACTAGAAAACTCCGCAACGAGAAACTCTGCAACTAGAAACTCCGCAACTACAAACTCCGCAACTAGAAACTCCACAGCTAGAAACTCCCCAACTTGAGACTTCGCAAATAGAAACTCGTCAACTAGAAACTCAACAACTAGAAACTCCACAGCTAGAAACTCCACAACTACAAACTCCACAACTTGAGAGTTCGCAACTAGAAACCCCACAACTAGAAACTCCACAACTAGAGACTCCACAACTAGAAACTCCACCACTAGAAACTCCACAACTACGAACCTCACAACTAGAAACTCAACAACTAGAAACTCCGCAACTAGAAACTGTGCAACTAGAAACTCCGCAACTAGAAACTCCACAGCTAGAAACCCCACAACTATAAACTTCACAACTAGCAACTCAACAACTAAAGACTGCACAACTAGAGACTCCGCAACTAGAAACTCCCCAGCTAGTAACTCCGCAACTAGAAACTCCACAACTTGAAACTCCGCCACTAGAATCTCCACAACTAGAAAACTCCGCAACTAGAAACTCTGCCACTAGAAACTCCGCAACTAGAAACTCCACAGCAAGAAACTCCACAACTTGAAACACCACAACTAGATACTCCACAACTACAAATTCCACAACTAGAAACTCCACAACTAGAAACTCCGCCACTAGAAACTCCACAACTTGAGACTTCGCAACAAGGAACTCGGCAACTAGAATCTCCACAACTAGAAACTCAGCAACTAGAAACTCCGCAACTACAAACTCCGCAACTAGAAACTCCACAGCTAGAAACTCCACAACTTGAGACTTCGCAAATAGAAACTCGACAACTAGAAACTCAACAACTAGAAACTCCACAGCTAGAAACTCCACAACTAGAAACTCCACAACTTGAGAGTTCACCATTAGAAACTCCACAACTAGAAACTCTACAACTAGAAAAACCACATCTAGAAACTCCGCAACAACAAACTCTGCAACTAGAAACTCCAAAACTAGAATTTCCACAGCTAGAGACTCAACAACTAGAGACTTCTCAACTAAAAGCTCCACAACTAGACACTCCACAACTAGAAACTCCGCAACTAGAAACCCGACAACTAGAAACTCAACAACTACAAACTCCACACCTTTAAATTCCTCAACTTGAAATTCCACAACTAAAACTCCACAACTAGAAACTCCACAACTAGAAACTCCACAACTAGAAACTCCGCAACTAGAAACTCCCCAACTAGAAACTCCACAACTAGAAACTCTGCAGCTAGAAACTCTGCAAATAGAAACTCCGCAACTAGAAACTCCACAACTAGAAAACCCTCAACTATAAACTTCACAACTAGAAACTCAACAACTAGAGACTGCACAACTAGAGACTCCGCAACTAGAAACTCCGCAGCTAGAAACTCCGCAACTAGAAACTCCACAACTTAAAACTCTGCAACTCGAAACTCTGCAACTAGAAAATCCACAACTAAAACTCCACAACTAGAAACTCCACAACTAGAAACTCCACAACTGGAAACTCCGCAACTAGAAACTCCCAAACTAGAAACTCTACAACTAGAAACTCTGCAGCTAGAAACTCCGCAACTAGAAACTCTGCAAATAGAAACTCCCATACTAGAAACTTCACAGCTAGAAACCCCTCAACTATAAACTTCACAACTAGAAACCCAACAACTAGAGACTGCACAACTAGAGACTCCGCAACTAGAAACTCCGCAGCTAGAAACTCCGCAACTAGAAACTCCACAACTTGAAACTCTGCAACTCGAAACTCTGCAACTAGAAAATCCACAACTATAAACTCAAGTAGAAACTCCCCAACTGGAAACTCCGCAACTAGAAACTCCGCAACTAGAAAATCCACAACTAGAAACTTCACAACTACAAACTCCCCAACAAAAAACTCCACAACTAGAAACTCCACAACTAGAAACTCCACAACTAGAGACTGCACAACTAGAGACTTTCTATTTAGAAACTCCTCAGATAGAAACTACGCAACTAGAAACTCCATGACTAGAGATTCCATAAGTAGAAACTCCACAGCTAAAATTTTCACAACTACAAACCCCACAACTAGAAACTCCACAGCTAGAAACTCTGCAAATAGAAAAAGTACAACAAGGAACTCGAAAACTAAAAACTCCAACGAGAAACTCTACAACTAGAAACTTCACAACTAGAAACTCCACAAATAGACACTCCACAACTAGAAACTCCACAACTAGAGACTCCACAACTAGGAACTCCAAAATTGAGACTCCACAACCAGAAACTACACAGATTGAAATTCCACAACTAGAAACTCCACAACTGAAAACTCCGCAACTAGAAACTCTGCAACTAGAAACTTTATAGCTAGAAACTCCACAACTTGAGACTTCGCAAATAGAAACTCGTCAACTGGAAACTCAACCACTAGAAACTCCACAACTAGAAACTCCGCAACTTGAAACCCAACAAATAGATACTCCACAACTACAGACTCCACAACTTGAAACACCACAACTAGATACTCCACAACTACAAATTCCACAACCAGAAACTCCACAACTAGAAACACCACATCTAGAAACTCCGCAACAACAAACTCTGCAACCAGAAACTCCACAACTAGAATTTCCACAGCTAGAGACTCAACAACTAGAGGCTCCTCAACTAGAAACTCCACAACTAGAAACTCCGCCACTAGAAACTCCACTGCTAGAAACTCCACAACTTGAGACTTCGCAACAAGAAACTTGGCAACTAGAATCTCCACAACTAGTAACTCTGCAACTAGAAACTCCGCAACTACAAACTCCACAACTAGAAACTCCACAGCTAGAAACTCCACAACTTGAGACTTCGCAAATAGAAACTCGTCAACTAGAAACTCAACAACTAGAAACTCCACAGCTAGAAACTCCACAACTAGAAACTCCACAACTTGAGAGTTCGCAACTAGAAACCCAACAGCTAGAAACTCCACAACTAGAGACTCCACAACTAGAAACTCAACCACTAGAAACTCCACAACTACGAACCTCACAACTAGAAACTCAACAACTAGAAACTCCGCAACTGGAAACTGTGCAACTAGAAACTCCGCAACTAGAAACTCCACAGCTAGAAACCCCACAACTATAAACTTCACCACTAGCAACTCAACAACTAGAGACTGCACAACTAGAGACTCCGCAACTAGAAACTCCACAGCTAGTAACTCCGCAACTAGAAACTCCACAACTTGAAACTCCGCCACTAGAATCTCCACAACTAGAAAACACCGCAACGAGAAACTCTGCAACTAGAAACTCCGCAACTACAAACTCCGCAACTAGAAACTCCACAGCTAGAAACTCCCCAACTTGAGACTTCGCAAATAGAAACTCGTCAACTAGAAACTCAACAACTAGAAACTCCACAGCTAGAAACTCCACAACTACAAACTCCACAACTTGAGAGTTCGCAACTAGAAACCCCACAACTAGAAACTCCACAACTAGAGACTCCACAACTAGAAACTCCACCACTAGAAACTCCACAACTACGAACCTCACAACTAGAAACTCAACAACTAGAAACTCCGCAACTAGAAACTGTGCAACTAGAAACTCCGCAACTAGAAACTCCACAGCTAGAAACCCCACAACTATAAACTTCACAACTAGCAACTCAACAACTAAAGACTGCACAACTAGAGACTCCGCAACTAGAAACTCCCCAGCTAGTAACTCCGCAACTAGAAACTCCACAACTTGAAACTCCGCCACTAGAATCTCCACAACTAGAAAACTCCGCAACTAGAAACTCTGCCACTAGAAACTCCGCAACTAGAAACTCCACAGCAAGAAACTCCACAACTTGAAACACCACAACTAGATACTCCACAACTACAAATTCCACAACTAGAAACTCCGCCACTAGAAACTCCACAACTTGAGACTTCGCAACAAGGAACTCGGCAACTCGAATCTCCACAACTAGAAACTCAGCAACTAGAAACTCCGCAACTACAAACTCCGCAACTAGAAACTCCACAGCTAGAAACTCCACAACTTGAGACTTCGCAAATAGAAACTCGACAACTAGAAACTCAACAACTAGAAACTCCACAGCTAGAAACTCCACAACTAGAAACTCCACAACTTGAGAGTTCACCATTAGAAACTCCACAACTAGAAACTTCTCAACTAGAGACTCCACAACTAGAAACTCCACCACTAGAAATTCCACAACTACAAACCTCACAACTAGAAACTCCACAACTAGAAACTCCGACACTGGAAACTCCACAGTCAGAAATTCTACAACTAGAAAAACCACATCTAGAAACTCCGCAACAACAAACTCTGCAACTAGAAACTCCACAACTAGAATTTCCACAGCTAGAGACTCAAACACTAGAGACCCCTCAACTAAAAGCTCCACAACTAGACACTCCACAACTAGAAACTCCACTGCTAGAAACTCCACAACTTGAGACTTCGCAACAAGAAACTTGGCAACTAGAATCTCCACAACTAGTAACTCTGCAACTAGAAACTCCGCAACTACAAACTCCACAACTAGAAACTCCACAGCTAGAAACTCCACAACTTGAGACTTCGCAAATAGAAACTCGTCAACTAGAAACTCAACAACTAGAAACTCCACAGCTAGAAACTCCACAACTAGAAACTCCACAACTTGAGAGTTCGCAACTAGAAACCCCACAGCTAGAAACTCCACAACTAGAGACTCCACAACTAGAAACTCAACCACTAGAAACTCCACAACTACGAACCTCACAACTAGAAACTCAACAACTAGAAACTCCGCAACTGGAAACTGTGCAACTAGAAACTCCGCAACTAGAAACTCCACAGCTAGAAACCCCACAACTATAAACTTCACCACTAGCAACTCAACAACTAGAGACTGCACAACTAGAGACTCCGCAACTAGAAACTCCACAGCTAGTAACTCCGCAACTAGAAACTCCACAACTTGAAACTCCGCCACTAGAATCTCCACAACTAGAAAACACCGCAACGAGAAACTCTGCAACTAGAAACTCCGCAACTACAAACTCCGCAACTAGAAACTCCACAGCTAGAAACTCCCCAACTTGAGACTTCGCAAATAGAAACTCGTCAACTAGAAACTCAACAACTAGAAACTCCACAGCTAGAAACTCCACAACTACAAACTCCACAACTTGAGAGTTCGCAACTAGAAACCCCACAACTAGAAACTCCACAACTAGAGACTCCACAACTAGAAACTCCACCACTAGAAACTCCACAACTACGAACCTCACAACTAGAAACTCAACAACTAGAAACTCCGCAACTAGAAACTGTGCAACTAGAAACTCCGCAACTAGAAACTCCACAGCTAGAAACCCCACAACTATAAACTTCACAACTAGCAACTCAACAACTAAAGACTGCACAACTAGAGACTCCGCAACTAGAAACTCCCCAGCTAGTAACTCCGCAACTAGAAACTCCACAACTTGAAACTCCGCCACTAGAATCTCCACAACTAGAAAACTCCGCAACTAGAAACTCTGCCACTAGAAACTCCGCAACTAGAAACTCCACAGCAAGAAACTCCACAACTTGAAACACCACAACTAGATACTCCACAACTACAAATTCCACAACTAGAAACTCCACAACTAGAAACTCCGCCACTAGAAACTCCACAACTTGAGACTTCGCATCAAGGAACTCGGCAACTCGAATCTCCACAACTAGAAACTCAGCAACTAGAAACTCCGCAACTACAAACTCCGCAACTAGAAACTCCACAGCTAGAAACTCCAAAACTTGAGACTTCGCAAATAGAAACTCGACAACTAGAAACTCAACAACTAGAAACTCCACAGCTAGAAACTCCACAACTAGAAACTCCACAACTTGAGAGTTCACCATTAGAAACTCCACAACTAGAAACTTCTCAACTAGAGACTCCACAACTAGAAACTCCACCACTAGAAATTCCACAACTACAAACCTCACAACTAGAAACTCCACAACTAGAAACTCCGACACTGGAAACTCCACAGTCAGAAATTCTACAACTAGAAAAACCACATCTAGAAACTCCGCAACAACAAACTCTGCAACTAGAAACTCCACAACTAGAATTTCCACAGCTAGAGACTCAAACACTAGAGACCCCTCAACTAAAAGCTCCACAACTAGACACTCCACAACTAGAAACTCCGCAACTAGAAACCCGACAACTAGAAACTCAACAACTACAAACTCCACACCTCTAAATTCCTCAACTTGAAACTCCACAACTAAAACTCCACATCTAGAAACTCCACAACTAGAAACTCCACAACTAGAAACTCCGCAACTAGAAACTCCCCAACTAGAAACTCCACAACTAGAAACTCTGCAGCTAGAAACTCTGCAAATAGAAACTCCGCAACTAGAAACTCCACAACTAGAAAACCCTCAACTATAAACTTCACAACTAGAAACTCAACAACTAGAGACTGCACAACTAGAGACTCCGCAACTAGAAACTCCGCAGCTAGAAACTCCGCAACTAGAAACTCCACAACTAAATACTCCACAACTACAAATTCCACAACTAGAAACTCCACAACTAGAAACTCCACAACTAGAAGCTCCACAGCTACAAACCCCACAACTTGAGACTTCGCAACAAGAAACTTGGCAACTAGAATCTCCACAACTAGAAACTCTGCAACTAGAAACTCCGCAACTACAAACTCCGCAACTAGAAACTCCACAGCTGGAAACTCCACAACTTGAGACTTCGCAAATAGAAACTCGTCAACTAGAAACTCAACAACTAGAAACTCCACAGCTAGAAAGACCACAACTAGAAACTCCGCAACTTAGAGTGCGCCACTAGAAACTCCACAACTAGAGACTCCACAACTAGAAACTCCACCACTAGAAATTCCACAACTACAAACGTCACAACTAAAACTCCATAACTAGAAACTCCGCAACTGGAAACTCCACAGCCAGAAACTCTACAACTAGAAAAACCACATCTAGAAACTCCGCAACAACAAACTCTGCAACTGTAGCAGCAGCAGTTGTAGCAGCAGCAGTTGCATTCACAAGCACGCATCTAAGCGAACTTCCTTGGTTTCACAGATAGCCGCGGCGACTACCTGGGTTCTCATCCGTGCATCGTACACGTGCCTGCGCGAAAAGGACCACTCATCTGGCCTTGGCGCAGATTGCGCTGAAGCCGCCCCCAAGCTGCTTCTACGCGGCCCGTTCCTCTGTCATAAAAGCCGTCCCAGCGGAAGCATCACTGTTGTAGCAGCAGCAGTTGCATTCACAAGCACGCATCTAAGCGAACTTCCTTGGTTTCACAGATAGCCGCGGCGACTACCTGGGTTCTCATCCGTGCATCGTACACGTGCCTGCGCGAAAAGGACCACTCATCTGGCCTTGGCGCAGATTGCGCTGAAGCCGCCCCCAAGCTGCTTCTACGCGGCCCGTTCCTCTGTCATAAAAGCCGTCCCAGCGGAAGCATCACTGTTGTAGCAGCAGCAGTTGCATTCACAAGCACGCATCTAAGCGAACTTCCTTGGTTTAACAGGTTGGTTGCTTCATTTTTGACACTTCCTTAGAATTTCTTAGTCTAGCAACTGCTGCTGCTACTGTTGGTGTTACGGCTTGTATACTCACTTTGTACTCACGTGTTTAGTCATTTTACACGATGCCGACGAATGCCGAACTCTGCAAGCGCTTAGACGAGCTAGAAGATTTATTCAAACTTAGATTGAACGAATTGGTTGACCGGCTTGTTGTTAATATACAAACCAAGCTTCAGGACGCAGGCTTAGACGTCGGTGAATTGAGAGCTGAAGTTGGTCGTATGGATGACAGTTTAAAACTCTTGAACGAGGTGGTCGAGTCGACACGCTCCCAGCAGCTCGAGCTGACTGCCGCAAATCGCGCTCTAAAAGCAGAAAATGAGGCTCTTCAAAGTAAAGTCGCCAACCTCGAGCAGTACTCAAGATTAAATAACTTGGAAATAAAAGGGGTGCCCTCTACCCAAGGAGAGGATTGTTCCGCAATCCTGACTGCCATTGGCGACAAAATCAACTGTAAGGTCTCGGCTAGCGATGTCGACACGGTACATCGTGTACCTGCAAAGTCCGGTCAAAGGAATATAAATGTGCGGTTTTGCTCTCGTGAAAAAAAGAACGAGTTCATGAAGAAAGCCAGAAGGGCGCGGCTGAACACTCGAAGTATAGGGTATTCAGGAGAGAACGCACAGGCAATATTTGTGAATGAGCACCTATCACCAGACAATAAGCGCTTGTGCTCTAGGGCACTTGCCTTAAAGAAAGAAAAAGGATGGCAGTTCATCTGGACGGAAAATTGCCAGATTAAGGTGCGGAAGTCTCCCGACAGTCGGGTAATTCGCATTGCTTCCGATTCTGATTTATGCAATATTGCCTAACATTTTTCAATCAGTCTAGTAGTCAATCTTTCAGTTACGTGAAATGGCTTCGTACATTCGACCTCACGAACTTCAGACCTATTTTTCCTTGCCCTGCCGTTCACTAATTCATTTTAATGCACGCAGTCTGCAAAAAAACATGGATGGTATCACAACTTTCTTATCATCAACTAGTCACAGGTTTTCTGTGATTTGTATTAGCGAAACGTGGCTTTCCGCATCTCATAATCACTTGTATACCTTCCCCTCATACTCTGCTGAATACTGTCACCGCGATAATAGTAATCATGGTGGTGCGGCTTTTTTCGTGTCCTCGGAACTGCGTTTTCATAGACGACTTGACTTGACACTCAAAGTGGCTAACTGCGAATCTGTTTGGGTTGAATTTCACGATTCATTTTTTTCACAGGACAAAAAAAAAAACCTTATAGTTGGTTGCATCTATCGTTCACCGTCATCATGTGGAAGTGCTTATTGCTCGGCCCTTGGTAATTTGATGCACAAATTATCACTGGAGCAGAAAAATGTCATTATCATGGGCGATATCAATATTAACCTCCTAGATCCATCCAACACACTGTTCAATGAATACGTTAACTGCCTAAATGGCTTTGGGTATGAAAACCTAGTTACACTTCCAACTCGACGTCCCGCAAATAAACAAGGTACACTTATTGACCACGTTTTATAAATCTCCTTACTAACCCTGACTGCGGCGTTGTCGAAGCCTCTGTTACCGATCACTATCCAATATTTGTGCGTTTAAATTACACTCCTTGCGCTATTGTCACAGGCCTAACCAGAAAGAAGCTCAATTCAACAAAGTTCTTTGAGTTAATATCTGCTACAGACTGGAACCCAGTCATCGCGTGCGATAACCCTGAAACTGCCTACGATACATTTTCAAAGATAATTTCCAATGCCCTTGCAGATTCTACCGAAATAATGAACTGTAAAAAACCGTTCTCAGCTCCTCGTAACCCATGGCTATCTAGTAGTTTGCTTGATTGCCTGAAGAAAAAAGATAACCTTTATAGAAAAACAAAAAAACAACCGTTCAATAGTGCGCTTCATGATAGGTATAAAAAATATTCTAATCGTTTAGGAAAACTACTCAAACATGCCAAAACACAGTACTATGAAAATAAAATTAAGTGTGCCGGTAATGATGTAAAAAAACAGTGGGAAATTTTAAACTCGTTTTTGGGTAGATCCAACCAGCATAGCGAAATAACAATGATAAAATCGGGAGACCTACTTTTCGATAATCCCTTAGACATTGCTAACTCTTTTATTAACTTCTTCTGTACAGACAAGCAACGGGAAGACGATCCTCTGACCCAGCCTTACCCACGCATGCCTCACAGCTTTTTCCTTCACCCCGTGACACCTGAAGAAATAGTCACTATCTTTTCTAGTCTAAAAAATACCGGGCCCGGTATTGATAATTTCCGCCCCTCTCTCATAAAACTCATAGCAAGTTTAATATCTGAAACATTTTGTCACATAGTAAACCTTATTTTTACCACGGGAATTTTTCCAAGCTCCTTGAAGAAAGCCAAAATAATTCCTGTTTTCAAGAAGGGAGATAAGCGTCTCACATCTAATTATCGACCTATAGCTATACTCTCATTTTTTAGCAAAGTTGTTGAAAAACTAATAGTAACACGCTTGTATTCCTATTTTTCAAAATTTCATGTCTTATCAACAAATCAATTTGGATTTAGGGAGGGATACTCAACTGATTTAGCATTAATTTACTTGACAGATAAAATCCGGCAGGCAATTGATGCAGGTAATTTGACTGGGGCGCTCTTTATTGATTTATCTAAAGCATTCGATTCACTTGTTCACAATATACTATTTGCTAAATTAGAGTCTATTGGAATAGCAGGCCCGCCACTGAAATTACTACGTAACTACTTAAAAGATAGAGAATATATTGTGTCTATATCTAACACTTACTCACACCCTAAAACAAGTAACATTGGGGTACCGCAGGGATCAATATTAGGACCTCTCTTATTTTTAATATACATCAATGATCTTTCACAATGCCTAAAATCATCTGACTGTATTCTTTACGCTGACGACACTACTATTTTCTGCTCAGATAACCACCTTGATTCATTAATCTACAAGCTTAACCACGACGCGGACAGCATAGTTACCTGGTACCGGCAAAATAAACTACAGATAAATGCTACAAAATCTCAGTTCGTCATCTTTTCTTCTAAGCATAGGATTTATTCAGGTTAACCATCTTTAACTTTCGCTTCAAACACACTTTATCCTACTGACAGTGTCATGTTTCTCGGAGTCACATTAGATAAGCACCTAAAATTTGATGAGCATGTTTCATCGTTAAGAAAGAAGACAGCTTATGGCATTAGGATATTAATTAAAGTTCGCAATTTTTTCCATATGAACACACTAATATCCCTTTAATACGCTTTCATTCATACGATTATTAATTATTGCATATCATCATGGGGAAACACGTATCCAGTCCATTTATCTCCATTGCAACACACTCAAAATCAGGCTATTCGCATCATGACACATAGCACCTACACATCAGAAGCATTGCCTTTGCTCACCTCTAACGGTATTCTGTCGGTGGGAAAACTACATAAATATTCCCTCGCAATACTAATCCACAAATCCATCAGCGGAAAGCTCCCGTTCCCTATAATCATCAAAAGCCAGTATCCTTACTCTTTGTCAACACGTTTCGCATCCAGCAATAGCTTCTTATTACCGAAACCCAGAACTAATTATGGTAAGTTCACTACTAACTTTTCAGCCACACAACTATGGAACTCATTACCATGCCATGTTAAAAATATCTCCAATTTCCACGCATTCAAAATCAACCTTCGGAATTTTCTGCATTCAGCATAGTCATTTCATCATTTCATCATCTCTGCTTTTTTTGTAATTTTTAAATAATCCAACGATGTTTCAATGTTAATTGCTTCTTTTTGAGTGTTTACTTTGTGTACACATCTTTGTTGCGTTAAAGTACTTTTGTTTACTCAGCTCTTATGGGAGGTCCCCTGTACAGTCTCTTGACTTTGGGACCTCCCTCTGTATCAGTAGTAAACCCCATTGTAACCACCATTTGTAACCAATCAATTTCAATAAACTTTCAAACTTTCAAACTAGAAACTCCACAACTAGAATTTCCACAGCTAGAAACTCAACAGCTAGAGACTCCTCAACTAAAAGCTCCACAACTAGACACTCCGCAACTAGAAACTCCGCAACTAGAAACCCGACAACTAGAAACTCAACAACTACAACCTCCAAACCTATAAATTCCTCAACTTGAAACTCCACAACTAAAACTCCACAACTAAAAACTCCACAACTAGAAACTCCACAACTGGAAACTCCGCAACTAGAAACTACCAAACTAGAAACTCTACAACTAGAAACTCTGCAGCTAGAAACTCCGCAACTAGAAACTCTGCGAATAGAAACTCCGCAACTAGAAACTCCACAGCTAGAAACCCCTCAACTATAAACTTCACAACCAGAAACTCAACAACTAGAGACTGCACAACTGGAAACTCCGCAACTAGAAACTCCGCAACTAGAAAATCCACAACAAGAAACTTCACAACTAGAAACTACCCAACAAAAAACTCCACAACTAGAAACTCCACAACTAGAAACTCCACAACTAGAGACTGCACAACTTGAAACACCACAACTAGATACTCCACAACTACAAATTCCACAACTAGAAACTCCACAACTAGAAACTCCACAACTAGAAACTCCGCAACTAGAAACTCCACAGCTAGAAACTCCACAACTTGAGACTTCGCAACAAGAAACTCGGCAACTAGAATCTCCACAACTAGAAACTCTGCAACTAGAAACTCCGCAACTATAAACTCCGCTACTACAAACTCCACAGCTAGAAACTCCACAACTTGAGACTTCGCAATTAGAAACTCCACAACTAGATACTACACAACTAGAGACTCCACAACTAGAAACTCCACCACTAGAAATTCCACAACTACAAACCTCACAACTAGAAACTCCACAACTAGAAACTCCGACACTGGAAACTCCACAGTCAGAAACTCTACAACTAGAAAAACCACATCGAGAAACTCCGCAACAACAAACTCTGCAACTAGAAACTCCACAACTAGAATTTCCACAGCTAGAGACTCAACAACTAGAGGCTCCTCAACTAAAAGCTCCACAACTAGAAACTCCATAACTAGAAACTCCGCAACTAGAAACTCAACAACTAGAAACTCCGCACCTATAAATTTCTCAACTTGAAACTCCACAACTAAAACTCCACAACTAGAAAGTCCACAACTAGAAACTCCGCAACTACAAACTCCGCAACTAGAAACTCCACAGCTAGAAACTCCCCAACTTGAAACTTCGCAAATAGAAACTCGTCAACTAGAAACTCAAAACTAGAAACTCCACAGCTAGAAACTCCACAACTAGAAACTCCACAACTTGACAGTTCGCAACTAGAAACCCCACAACTAGAAACTCCACAACTAGAGACTCCACAACTAGAAACTCCACCACTAGAAACTCCACAACTACGAACCTCACAACTAGAAACTCAACAACTAGAAACTCCGCAACTAGAAACTGTGCAACTAGAAACTCCGCAACTAGAAACTCCACAGCTAGAAACCCCACAACTATAAACTTCACAACTAGCAACTCAACAACTAAAGACTGCACAACTAGAGACTCCGCAACTAGAAACTCCACAGCTAGTAACTCCGCAACTAGAAACTCCACAACTTGAAACTCCGCCACTAGAATCTCCACAACTAGAAAACTCCGCAACTAGAAACTCTGCCACTAGAAACTCCGCAACTAGAAACTCCACAGCAAGAAACTCCACAACTTGAAACACCACAACTAGATACTCCACAACTACAAATTCCACAACTAGAAACTCCACAACTAGAAACTCCGCCACTAGAAACTCCACAACTTGAGACTTGGCAACAAGAAACTTGGCAACTAGAATCTCCACAACTAGAAACTCTGCAACTAGAAACTCCGCAACTACAAACTCCGCAACTAGAAACTCCACAGCTAGAAACTCCACAACTTGAGACTTCGCAAATAGAAACTCGTCAACTAGAAACTCAACAACTAGAAACTCCACAGCTAGAAACTCCACAACTAGAAACTCCACAACTTGAGAGTTCGCAACTAGAAACCCCACAGCTGGAAACTCCACAACTAGAGACTCCACAACTAGAAACTCAACCACTAGAAACTCCACAACTACGAACCTCACAACTAGAAACTCAACAACTAGAAACTCCGCAACTGGAAACTGTGCAACTAGAAACTCCGCAACTAGAAACTCCACAGCTAGAAACCCCACAACTATAAACTTCACCACTAGGCACTCAACAACTAGAGACTGCACAACTAGAGACTCCGCAACTAGAAACTCCACAGCTAGTAACTCCGCAACTAGAAACTCCACAACTTGAAACTCCGCCACTAGAATCTCCACAACTAGAAAACTCCGCAACTAGAAACTCTGCAACTAGAAACTCCGCATCTACAAACTCAGCAACTAGAAACTCCACAGCTAGAAACTCCCCAACTTGAGACTTCGCATATAGAAACTCGTCAACTAGAAACTCAACAACTAGAAACTCCACAGCTAGAAACTCCACAACTAGAAACTCCACAACTTGAGAGTTCCCAACTAGAAACCCCACAACTAGAAACTCCACAACTAGAGACTCCACAACTAGAAACTCCACCACTAGAAATTCCACAACTACGAACCTCACAACTAGAAACTCAACAACTAGAAACTCCGCAACTAGAAACTGTGCAACTAGAAACTCCGCAACTAGAAACTCCACAGCTAGAAACCCCATAACTATAAACTTCACAACTAGCAACTCAACAACTAAAGACTGCACAACTAGAGACTCCGCAACTAGAAACTCCACAGCTAGTAACTCCGCAACTAGAAACTCCACAACTTGAAACTCCGCCACTAGAATCTCCACAACTAGAAAACTCCGCAACTAGAAACTCTGCAACTAGAAACTCCGCATCTACAAACTCAGCAACTAGAAACTCCACAGCTAGAAACTCCCCAACTTGAGACTTCGCATATAGAAACTCGTCAACTAGAAACTCAACAACTAGAAACTCCACAGCTAGAAACTCCACAACTAGAAACTCCACAACTTGAGAGTTCCCAACTAGAAACCCCACAACTAGAAACTCCACAACTAGAGACTCCACAACTAGAAACTCCACCACTAGAAATTCCACAACTACGAACCTCACAACTAGAAACTCAACAACTAGAAACTCCGCAACTAGAAACTGTGCAACTAGAAACTCCGCAACTAGAAACTCCACAGCTAGAAACCCCATAACTATAAACTTCACAACTAGCAACTCAACAACTAAAGACTGCACAACTAGAGACTCCGCAACTAGAAACTCCACAGCTAGTAACTCCGCAACTAGAAACTCCACAACTTGAAACTCCGCCACTAGAATCTCCACAACTAGAAAACTCCGCAACTAGAAACTCTGCCACTAGAAACTCCGCAACTAGAAACTCCACAGCAAGAAACTCCACAACTTGAAACACCACAACTAGATACTCCACAACTACAAATTCCACAACTAGAAACTCCACAACTAGAAACTCCGCTACTAGAAACTCCACAACTTGAGACTTCGCAACAAGAAACTCGGCAACTAGAATCTCCACAACTAGAAACTCAGCAACTAGAAACTCCGCAACTACAAACTCCGCAACTAGAAACTCCACAGCTAGAAACTCCACAACTTGAGACTTCGCAAATAGAAACTCGTCAACTAGAAACTCAACAACTAGAAAAACCACATCTAGAAACTCCGCAACAACAAACTCTGCAACTAGAAACTCCACAACTAGAATTTCCACAGCTAGAGACTCAACAACTAGAGACCCCTCAAATAAAAGCTCCACAACTAGACACTCCACAACTAGAAACTCCGCAACTAGAAACCCGACAACTAGAAACTCAACAACTACAAACTCCACACCTCTAAATTCCTCAACTTGAAACTCCACAACTAAAACTCCACATCTAGAAACTCCACAACTAGACACTCCCCAACTAGAAACTCCGCAACTAGAAACTCCCCAACTAGAAACTCCACAACTAGAAACTCTGCACCTAGAAACTCTGCAAATAGAAACTCCGCAACTTGAAACTCCACAACTAGAAAACCCTCAACTATAAACTTCACAACTAGAAACTCAACATCTAGAGACTGCACAACAAGAGACTCCGCAACTAGAAACTCCGCAGCTAGAAACTCCGCAACTAGAAACTCCACAACTAAATACTCCACAACTACAAATTCCACAACTAGAAACTCCACAACTAGAAACTCCACAACTAGAAACTCCACAGCTACAAACCCCACAACTTGAGACTTCGCAACAAGAAACTCGGCAACTAGAATCTCCACAACTAGAAACTCTGCAACTAGAAACTCCGCAACTACAAACTCCACAACTAGAAACTCCACAGCTGGAAACTCCACAACTTGAGACTTCGCAAATAGAAACTCGTCAACTAGAAACTCAACAACTAGAAACTCCGCAGCTAGAAAGTCCACAACTAGAAACTCCGCAACTTAGAGTTCGCCACTAGAAACTCCACAACTAGAAACTCCACAACTAGAGACTCCACAACTAGAAACTCCACCACTAGAAATTCCACAACTACAAACCTCACAACTAGAAACTCCATAACTAGAAACTCCGCAACTGGAAACTCCACAGCCAGAAACTCTACAGCTAGAAAAACCACATCTAGAAACTCCGCAACAACAAACTCTGCAACTAGAAACTCCACAACTAGAATTTCCACAGCTAGAAACTCAACAACTAGAGACTCCTCAACTAAAAGCTCCACAACTAGACACTCCACAACTAGAAACTCCGCAACTAGAAACCCGACAACTAGAAACTCAACAACTACAACCTCCAAACCTATAAATTCCTCAACTTGAAACTCTACAACTAAACCTTCACAACTAGAAACTCCACAACTAGAAACTCCACAACTGGAAACTCCGCAACTAGAAACTCCCAAACTAGAAACTCTACAACTAGAAACTCTGCAGCTAGAAACTCCGCAACTAGAAACTTCACAGCTAGAAACCCCTCAACTATAAACTTCACAACTAGAAACTCAACAACTAGAGACTGCACAACTGGAAACTCCGCAACTAGAAACTCCGCAACTAGAAAATCCACAACTAGAAACTTCACAACTAGAAACTCCCCAACAAAAAACTCCACAACTAGAAACTCCACAACTAGAAACTCCACAACTAGAGACTGCACAACTAGAGACTTTGCATTTAGAAACTCCTCAGATAGAAACTACACAACTAGAAATTCCACGACTAGAGATTCCATAAGTAGAAACTCCACAGCTAAAATTTACACAACTACAAACCCCACAACTAGAAACTCCACAACTAGAAACTCTGCAAATAGAAAATCTACAACAAGGAACTCGAAAACTAAAAACTCCAACGAGATACTCTACAACTAGAAACTTCACAACTAGAAACTCCACAAATAGACCCTCCACAAATAGAAACTCCACAACTAGAGACTCCACAACTAGGAACTCCAAAATTGAGACTCCACAACTAGAAACTACACAGATTGAAATTCCACAACTAGAAACTCCACAACTGGAAACTCCGACACTAGAAACTCTGCAACTAGAAACTTTACAGCTAGAAACTCCACAACTTGAGACTTCGCAATTAGAAACTCGTCAACTGGAAAATCAACCACTAGAAACTCCACAGCTAGAAACTCCACAACTAGAATTTCCACAACTTGAAACCCAACAATTAGATACTCCACAACTACAGACTCCACAACTTGACACACCACAACTAGATACTCCACATACAAATTCCGCAACTAGAAACTCCACAACTAGAGACTCCTCAACTAGAAACTCCCCACTAGAAACTTTACAACTAGAATCTCTGCAACTAGAAACTCCGCAACTAGAAACACTGCAACTAGAAACTCCGCAACTAGAAACTCCAGAGCTAGAAACCCCACAACTATATACTTCACAACTAGCAACTCAACAACTAGAGACTGCACAACTAGAGACTCCCCCACTAGAAACTCCACAGCTGGTAACTCCGCAACTAGAAACTCCACAACTTGAAACTCCGCCACTAGAAGCTCCACAACTAGAAAACTCCGCAACTACAAACTCTGCAACTAGAAACTCCGCAACTAGAAACTCCACAGCTAGAAACTCCACAACTTGAAACACCACAACTAGATACTCCACAACTACAAATTCCACAACTAGAAACTCCACAACTAGAAACACCACACCTAGAAACTCCGCAACAACAAACTCGGCAACCAGCAACTCCACAACTAGAATTTTCACAGCTGCAGACTCAACAACTAGAGGCTCCTCAACTAAAAGCTCTACAACTAGAAACTCCACAACTAGAGACTGCAAAACTAGAGACTCCGCAACCAGAAACTCCGCAGCTAGAAACTCCGCAACTAGAAACTCCACAACTTGAAACTCTGCAACTCGAAACTCTGCAACTAGAAAATCCACAACAATAAACTCAAGTAGAAACTCCCCAACTGGAAACTCCCCAACTAGAAACTCCACAGCTAGAAACCCCACAACTATAAACTTCACAACTAGCAACTCAACAACTAGAGACTCCGCCACTAGAAACTCCACAGCTAGTAACTCCGCAACTAGATAATCCACAACTACAAATTCCACAACTAGAAACTCCACAACCGGAAACTCCGCAACTAGAAACTCTGCAACTACAAACTTTACAGTTAGAAACTCCACAACTTCAGACTTCGCAAATAGAAACTCGTCAACTGGAAACTCCACCACTAGAAACTCCACAGCTAGAAACTCCACAACTAGAAACTCAACAACTTGAAACCCGACAAATAGATACTCCACAACTTGAAACACCACAACTAGATACTCCACATTTACAAATTCCGCAACTTGAAACTCCACAACTAGAAACTCCGCAACTAGAAACTTCACAGCTAGAAACCCCACAACTATAAACTTCACAACTAGCAACTCAACAACTAGAGACTGCACAACTAGAGACTCCGCAAATAGAAACTCCACAGCTAGTAACTCCGCAACTAGAAACTCCACAACTTGAAACTCCGCCACTAGAATCTCCACAACTAGAAAACTCCGCCACTAGAAACTCCGCAACTAGAAACTCCACAGCTAGAAACTCCACAACTTGAAACACCACAACTAGATACTCCACAACTACAAATTACACAACTAAAAACTCCACAACTAGAAACTCCACAACTAGAAACTCCACAGCTAGAAACTCCACAGCTTGTGACTTCGCAAATAGAAACTCGTCAACTGGAAACTCAACAACTATAAACTCCACACCTAGAAAGTCCACAACTAGAAACTCCGCAACTTGAGAGTTCGCCACTAGAAACTCCACAACTAGAAACTCGACAACTAGAGACTCCACAACTAGAAACTCCACCACTAAAAATTCTACAACTACAAACCTCACAACTAGAAACTCCATAACTAGAAACTCCGCAACTGAAAACTCCACAGCCAGAAACTCTACAACTAGAAAAACCACATCCAGAAACTCCGCAACAACAAACTCTGCAACTAGAAACTCCACAACTAGAATTTCCACAGCTAGAGACTCAACAACTAGAGACTCCTCAACTAAAAGCTCCACAACTAGACACTCCACAACTAGAAACTCCGCAACTAGAAACCTGACAACTAGAAACTCAACAACTACAACCTCCAAACCTATCAATTCCTCAACTTGAAACTCCACAACTAAAACTCCACAACTAAAAACTCCACAACTAGAAACTCCACAACAGGAAACTCCGCAACTAGAAACTCCCAAACTAGAAATTCTACAACTAGAAACTCTGCAGCTAGAAAATCCGCAACTAGAAACTCTGCAAATAGAAACTCCGCAACTAGGAACTCCACAGCTAGAAACCCCTCGACTATAAACTTCACAACTAGAAACTCAACAACTAGAGACTGCACAACTAGAGACTCCGCAACTAGAAACTTCGCAGCTAAAAACTCCGCAACTAGAAACTCCACAACTTGAAACTCTGCAACTCGAAACTCTGCAACTACAAATTCCACAACTATAAACTCAAGTAGAAACTCCCCAACTTGAAACTCCGCAACTAGAAACTCCGCAACTAGAAAATCCACAACTAGAAACTTCACAACTAGAAACTCCCCAACAAAAAACTCCACAACTAGAAACTCCACAACTAGAAACTCCACAACTAGAGACTGCACAACTAGAGACTTTGCATTTAGAAACTCCTCAGATAGAAACTACACAACTAGAAACTCCACGACTAGAGATTCCATAAGTAGAAACTCCACAGCTAAAATTTCCACAACTACAAACCCCACAACTAGAAACTCCACAACTAGAAACTCTGCAAATAGAAAATCTACAACAAGAAATTCGAAAACTAAAAACTCCAACGAGATACTCTACAACTAGAAACTTCACAACTAGAAACTCCACAAATAGACACTCCACAACTAGAAACTCCACAACTAAAGACTCCACAACTAGGAACTCCAAAAATGAGACTCCACAACTAGAAACTACACAGATTGAAATTCCACAACTAGAAACTCCACAACTGGAAACTCCACAACTAGAAACTCTGCAACTAGAAACTTTACAGCTAGAAACTCCACAACTTGAGACTTCGCAATTAGAAACTCGTCAACTGGAAAATCAACCACTAGAAACTCCACAGCTAGAAACTCCACAACTAGAAACTCCACAACTTGAAACCCAACAATTAGATACTCCACAACTACAGACTCCACAACTTGAAACACCACAACTAGATACTCCACAATTACAAAGTCCGCAACTAGAAACTCCACAACTAGAAACTCCTCAACTAGAAACTCCCCACTAGAAACTTCACAACTAGAATCTCTGCAACTAGAAACTCCGCAACTAGAAACACTGCAACTAGAAACTCCGCAACTAGAAACTCCACAGCTAGAAACCCCACAACTATATACTTCACAACTAGCAACTCAACAACTAGAGACCGCACAACTAGAGACTCCCCCACTAGAAACTCCACAGCTGGTAACTCCGCAACTAGAAACTCCACAGCTTGAAACTCCGCCACTAGAAGCTCCACAACTAGAAAACTCCGCAACTACGAACTCTGCCACTACAAACTCCGCAACTAGAAACTCCACAGCTAGAAACTCCACAACTTGAAACACCACAACTAGATACTCCACAACTACAAATTCCACAACTAGAAACTCCACAACTAGAAACACCACACCTAGAAACTCCGCAACAACAAACTCTGCAACCTGAAACTCCACAACTAGAATTTCCACAGCTGCAGACTCAACAACTAGAGGCTCCTCAACTAAAAGCTCTACAACTGGAAACTCCACAACTAGAGACTGCACAACTAGAGACTCCGCAACCAGAAACTCCGCAGCTAGAAACACCGCAACTTGAAACTCTGCAACTCGAAACTCTGCAACTAGGAAATCCACAACAATAAACTCAAGTAGAAACTCCCCAACTGGAAAATCCCCAACTAGAAACTCCACAGCTAGAAACCCCACAACTATAAACTTCACAACTAGCAACTCAACAACTAGAGACTGCACAGCTAGGGACTCCGCCACTAGAAACTCCACAGCTAGTAACTCCGCAACTAGAAACCCTCCAACTAGAAAACTACGCAACTAGAAACTCTGCAACTAGATACTCCGCAACTAGAAACTCCACAGCTAGAAACTCCACAACTAGATAATCCACAACTACAAATTCCACAACTAGAAACTCCACAACCGGAAACTCCGCAACTAGAAACTCTGCAACTACAAACTTTACAGTTAGAAACTCCACAACTTCAGACTTCGCAAATAGAAACTCGTCAACTGGAAACTCAACCACTAGAAACTCCACAGCTAGAAACTCCACAACTAGAAACTCCACAACTTGAAACCCGACAAATAGATACTCCACAACTTGAAACACCACAACTAGATACTCCACATTTACAAATTCCGCAACTTGAAACTCCACAACTAGAAACTCCGCAACTAGAAACTCCACAGCTAGAAACCCCACAACTATAAACTTCACAACTAGCAACTTAACAACTAGAGACTGCACAACTAGAGACTCCGCAACTAGAAACTCCACAGCTAGTAACTCCGCAACTAGAAACTCCACAACTTGAAACTCCGCCACTAGAATCTCCACAACTAGAAAACTCCGCCACTAGAAACTCCGCAACTAGAAACTCCACAGCTAGAAACTCCACAACTTGAAACACCACAACTAGATACTCCACAACTACAAATTCCACAACTAGAAACTCCACAACTAGAAACTCCACAACTAGAAACTCCGCAACTAGAAACTCCACAGCTAGAAACTCCACAACTTGAGACTTCGCAACAAGAAACTCGGCAACTAGAATCTCCACAACTAGAAACTCTGCAACTAGAAACTCCGCAACTACAAACTCCGCAACTAGAAACTCCACAGCTAGAAACTCCACAACTTGAGACTTCGCAAATAGAAACTCGTCAACTAGAAACTCAACAACTAGAAACTCCACAGCTAGAAACCCCACACCTAGAAACTCCACAACTAGAAACTCCACAACTTGAGAGTTCACCACTAGAAACTCCACAACTAGAAACTCCACAACTACAGACTCCACAACTAGAAACTCCACCACTAGAAATTCCACAACTACAAACCTCACAACTAGAAACTCCACAACTAGAAACTCCGCAACTGGAAACTCCACAGCCAGAAACTCTACAACTAGAAAAACCACATCTAGAAACTCCGCAACAACAAACTCTGCAACTAGAAACTCCACAACTAGAATTTCCACAGATAGAGACTCAACGACAAGAGGCTCCTCAACTAAACGCTCCACAACTAGACACTCCACAACTAGAAACTCCGCAACTAGAAACCCGACAACTAGAAACTCAACAACTACAAACTCCACACCTATAAATTTCTCAAAGAAACTCTGCAAATAGAAACTCCGCAACTAGAAACTCCACAACGAGAAACCCCTCAACTATAAACTTCACAACTAGAAACTCAACAACTAGAGACTGCACAACTAGAGACTCCGCAACTAGAAACTCCGCAGCTAGAAACTCCGCAATTAGAAACTCCACAACTTGAAACTCTGCAACTCGAAACTCTGCAACTAGAAAATCCACAGCTAGAAACTCCACAACTTGAAACACCAACACTAAATACTCCACAACTACAAATTCCACAACTAGAAAATCCACAACTAGAAACTCCACAAGTAGAAACTCCGCAACAACAAACTCTGCAACCAGAAACTCCACAACTAGAATTTCCACAGCTGCAGACTCAACAACTAGAGGCTCCTCAACTAAAAGCTCTACAACTAGAAACTCCACAACTATAGACTGCACAACTAGAGACTCCGCAACCAGAAACTCCGCAGCTAGAAACTCCGCAACTAGAAACTCCACAACTTGAAACTCTGCAACTCGAAACTCTGCAACTAGAAAATCCACAACAATAAACTCAAGTAGAAACTCCCCAACTGGAAACTCCCCAACTAGAAACTCCACAGCTAGAAACCCCACAACTATAAACTTCACAACTAGCAACTCAACAACTAGAGACTGCACAGCTAGAGACTCCGCCACTAGAAACTCCACAGCTAGTAACTCCGCAACTAGAAACCCTCCAACTAGAAAACTACGCAACTAGAAACTCTGCAACTAGATACTCCGCAACTAGAAACTCCACAGCTAGAAACTCCACAACTAGATAACCCACAACTACAAATTCCACAACTAGAAACTCCACAACCGGAAACTCCGCAACTAGAAACTCTGCAACTACAAACTTTACAGTTAGAAACTCCACAACTTCAGACTTCGCAAATAGAAACTCGTCAACTGGAAACTCAACCACTAGAAACTCCACAGCTAGAAACTCCACAACTAGAAACTCCACAACTTGAAACCCGACAAATAGATACTCCACAACTTGAAACACCACAACTAGATACTCCACATTTAGGAATTCCGCAACTTGAAACTCCACAACTAGAAACTCCGCAACTAGAAACTCCACAGCTAGAAACCCCACAACTATAAACTTCACAACTAGCAACTTAACAACTAGAGACTGCACAACTAGAGACTCCGCAACTAGAAACTCCACAGCTAGTAACTCCGCAACTAGAAACTCCACAACTTGAAACTCCGCCACTAGAATCTCCACAACTAGAAAACTCCGCCACTAGAAACTCCGCAACTAGAAACTCCACAGCTAGAAACTCCACAACTTGAAACACCACAACTAGATACTCCACAACTACAAATTCCACAACTAGAAACTCCACAACTAGAAACTCCACAACTAGAAACTCCGCAACTAGAAACTCCACAGCTAGAAACTCCACAACTTGAGACTTCGCAACAAGAAACTCGGCAACTAGAATCTCCACAACTAGAAACTCTGCAACTAGAAACTCCGCAACTACAAACTCCGCAACTAGAAACTCCACAGCTAGAAACTCCACAACTTGAGACTTCGCAAATAGAAACTCGTCAACTAGAAACTCAACAACTAGAAACTCCACAGCTAGAAACCCCACACCTAGAAACTCCACAACTAGAAACTCCACAACTTGAGAGTTCACCACTAGAAACTCCACAACTAGAAACTCCACAACTACAGACTCCACAACTAGAAACTCCACCACTAGAAATTCCACAACTACAAACCTCACAACTAGAAACTCCACAACTAGAAATTCCGCCACTGGAAACTCCACAGCCAGAAACTCTACAACTAGAAAAACCACATCTAGAAACTCCGCAACAACAAACTCTGCAACTAGAAACTCCATAACTAGAATTTCCACAGATAGAGACTCAACAACAAGAGGCTCCTCAACTAAACGCTCCACAACTAGACACTCCACAACTAGAAACTCCGCAACTAGAAACCCGACAACTAGAAACTCAAAACTACAAACTCCACACCTATAAATTCCTCAACTAGAAACTCTGCAAATAGAAACTCCGCAACTAGAAACTCCACAACTAGAAACCCCTCAACTATAAACTTCACAACTAGAAACTCAACAACTAGAGACTGCACAACTAGAGACTCCGCAACTAGAAACTCCGCAGCTAGAAACTCCGCAATTAGAAACTCCACAACTTGAAACTCTGCAACTCGAAACTCTGCAACTAGAAAATCCACAGCTAGAAACTCCACAACTTGAAACACCAACACTAAATACTCCACAACTACAAATTCCACAACTAGAAAATCCACAACTAGAAACTCCACAAGTAGAAACTCCGCAACTAGAAACTCCACAGCTCGAAACTCCACATTTTGAGACTTCGCAACAAGAAACTCGGCAACTATAATCTCCACAACTAGAAACTCTGCAACTAAAAGCTCCACAACCAGACACTCCACAACTAGAAACTCCGCAACTAGAAACCCGACAACTAGAAACTCAACAACTAGAAACTCCACACCTATAAATCCCTCAACATGAAACTCCACAACTAAAACTCCACTACTAGAAACTCCACAACTAGAAACTCCGCAACTAGAAACTCCCCAACTAGAAACTCCACAAATAGAAACTCTGCAACTAAAAACTCCGCAACTAGAAACTCTGCAAATAGAAACTCCGTCACTAGAAACTCCACAGCTAGAAACCCCTCAACTATAAGCTTCACAACTAGAAACTCAACAACTAGAGACTGCACAACTAGAGACTCCGCAACCAGAAACTCTGCAGCTAGAAACTCCGACCTTAGTAACTCAACAACTTGAAACTCTGCAACTCGAAACTCTGCAACTAGAAAATCCACAACTATAAACTCAAGTAGAAACTCCCCAACTGGAAACTCCCCAACTAGAAACTCCACAGCTAGAAAGCCCACAACTATGAACTTCACATCTAGCAACTCAACAACTAGAGACTGCACAACTAGAGACTCAGCCACTAGAAACTCCACAGCTAGTAACTCCGCAACTAGAAACCCTCCAACTAGAAAACTATGAAACTAGAACCTCTGCAACTAGATACTTCGCAACTAGAAACTCCACAGCTAGAAACTCCACAACTAAATAATCCACAACTACAAATTCCACAACTAGAAACTCCACAACTGGAAACTCTGCATCTAGAAACTCTGCAATTACAAACTTTAAAGTTAGAAACTCCACAACTTGAGACTTCGCAAATAGAAACTCATCAACTGGAAACTCAACCACTAGAAACTCCACAGCTAGAAACTCCACAACTAGAAACTCCACAACTTGAAACCCGACAAATAGATACTCCACAACTTGAAACACCACAACTAGATACTCCACAACTACACATTCCGCAACTCGAAACTCCACAACTAGAATCTCTGCAACTAGAAACTTCGCAACCAGACACTGTGCAACTAGAAACTCCGCAACTGGAAACTCCACAGCTAGAATACCCACAACTATAAACTTCACAACTAGCAACTCAACAACTAGAGACTGCACAACTAGAGACACCGCAACTAGAAACTCCACAGCTAGTAACTCCGCAACTAGAAACTCCACAACTTGAAACTCCGCCACTAGAGTCTCCACAACTAGAAAACTCCGCCACTAGAAACTCCGCAACTAGAAACTCCACAGCTAGAAACTCCACAACTTGAAACACCACAACTAGATACTCCACAACTACAAATTCCACAACTAGAAACTCCACAACTAGAAACTCCACAACTAGAAACTCCGCAACTAGAAACTCCACAGCTAGAAACTCCACAACTTGAGACTTCGCAACAAGAAACTCGGCAACTAGAATCTCCACAACTAGAAACTCTGCAACTAGAAACTCCGCAACTACAAACTCCGCAACTAGAAACTCCACAGCTAGAAACTCCACAACTTGAGACTTCGCAAATAGAAACTCGTCAACTAGAAACTCAACAACTAGAAACTCCACAGCTAGAAACCCCACACCTAGAAACTCCACAACTAGAAACTCCACAACTTGAGAGTTTACCACTAGAAACTCCACAACTAGAAACTCCACAACTAGAGACTCCACAACTAGAAACTCCACCACTAGAAATTCCACAACTACAAACCTCACAACTAGAAACTCCACAACTAGAAACTCCGCAACTGGAAACTCCACAGCCAGAAACTCTACAACTAGAAAAACCACATCTAGAAACTCCGCAACAACAAACTCTGCAACTAGAAACTCCACAACTAGAATTTCCACAGCTAGAGACTCAACAACAATAGGCTCCTCAACTAAAAGCTCCACAACAAGACACTCCACAACTAGAAACTCCGCAACTAGAAACCCGACAACTAGAAACTCAACAACTACAAACTCCACACCTATATATTCCTCAACTTGAAACTCCACAACTAAAACTTCACAACTAGAAACTCCAAAACTAGAAACTCCACAACTAGAAACTCCGCAACTAGGAACTCCACAACTAGAAACTCTGCAGCTAGAAACTCCGCAACTAGAAACTCTGCAAATAGAAACTCCGCAACTAGAAACTCCACAACTAGAAACCCCTCAACTATAAACTTCACAACTAGAAACTCAACAACTAGAGACTGCACAACTAGAGACTCCGCAACTAGAAACTCCGCAGCTAGAAACTCCGCAACTAGAAACTCCACAACTTGAAACTCTGCAACTCGAAACTCTGCAACTAGAAAATCCACAGCTAGAAACTCCACAACTTGAAACACCACAACTAAATACTCCACAACTACAAATTCCACAACTAGAAAATCCACAACTAGAAACTCCACAAGTAGAAACTCCACAACTAGAAACTCCACAGCTCGAAACTCCACATTTTGAGACTTCGCAACAAGAAACTCGGCAACTATAATCTCCACAACTAGAAACTCTGCAACTAGAAAATCCGCAACTACAAATTCCGCAACTAGAAACTCCACAGCTAGAAACTCCACAACTTGAGACTTCGCAAATAGAAACTCGTCAACTATAAACTCAACAACTAGAAACTCCACAGCTGGAAACTCCACAACTAGAAACTCCACCACTAGAAACTCCACAACTACGAACCTCACAACTAGAAACTCAACAACTAGAAACTCCGCAACTGGAAACTCCACGGCCAGAAACTCCACAACTAGAAACACCATATCTAGAAACTCCGCAACAACAAACTCTGCAACTAGAAACTCCACAAATAGAATTTCCACAGCTAGAGACTCAACAACTAGAAACTCCTCAACTAAAAGCTCCACAACTAGACACTCCACAACTAGAAACTCCGCAACTAGAAACCCGACCACTAGAAACTCAACAACTAGAAACTCCACACCTAAAAATTCCTCAACATGAAACTCCACAACTAAAACTCCACTACTAGAAACTCCACAACTAGAAACTCCGCCACTAGAAACTCCCCAACTAGAAACTCCACAACTAGAAACTCTGCAACTAAAAACTCCGCAACTAGAAACTCTGCAAATAGAAACTCCGTCACTAGAAACTCCACAGTTAGAAACCCCTCAACTATAAACTTCACAACTAGAAACTCAACAACTAGAGACTGCACAACTAGAGACTCCGCAACCAGAAACTCTGCAGCTAGAAACTCCGACCTTAGAAACTCCACAACTTGAAACTCTGCAACTCGAAACTCTGCAACTAGAAAATCCACAACTATAAACTCAAGTAGAAACTCCCCAACTGGAAACTCCCCAACTAGAAACTCCACAGCTAGAAACCCCACATCTATGAACTTCACATCTAGCAACTCAACAACTAGAGACTGCACAACTAGAGACTCCGCAACTAGAAACCCTCCAACTAGAAAACTATGAAACTAGAAACTCTGCAACTAGAAAATCCACAACTATAAACTCAAGTAGAAACTCCCCAACTGGAAACTCCCCAACTAGAAACTCCACAGCTAGAAACCCCACAACTATGAACTTCACATCTAGCAACTCAACAACTAGGGACTGCACAACTAGAGACTCCGCAACTAGAAACCCTCCAACTAGAAAACTATGAAACTAGAAACTCTGCAACTAGACACTCCGCAACTAGAAACTCCACAGCTAGAAACTCCACAACTAAATAATCCACAACTACAAATTCCACAACTAGAAACTACACAACTGGAAACTCCGCAACTAGAAACTCTGCAACTACAAACTCTACAGTTAGAAACTCCACAACTTGAGACTTCGCAAATAGAAACTCGTCAACTGGAAACTCAACCACTAGAAACTCCACAGCTAGAAACTCCACAACTAGAAACTCCACAACTTGAAACCCGACAAATAGATACTCCACAACTTGAAACACCACAACTAGATACTCCACATTTACAAATTCCGCAACTTGAAACTCCACAACTAGAAACTCCGCAACTAGAAACTCCACAGCTAGAAACCCCACAACTATAAACTTCACAACTAGCAACTTAACAACTAGAGACTGCACAACTAGAGACTCCGCAACTAGAAACTCCACAGCTAGTAACTCCGCAACTAGAAACTCCACAACTTGAAACTCCGCCACTAGAATCTCCACAACTAGAAAACTCCGCCACTAGAAACTCCGCAACTAGAAACTCCACAGCTAGAAACTCCACAACTTGAAACACCACAACTAGATACTCCACAACTACAAATTCCACAACTACAAACCCCACAACTAGAAACTCCACAACTAGAAACTCTGCAAATAGAAAATCTACAACAAGGAACTCGAAAACTAAAAACTCCAACGAGATACTCTACAACTAGAAACTTCACAACTAGAAACTCCACAAATAGACCCTCCACAACTAGAAACTCCACAACTAGAGACTCCACAACTAGGAACTCCAAAATTGAGACTCCACAACTAGAAACTACACAGATTGAAATTCCACAACTAGAAACTCCACAACTGGAAACTCCGCAACTAGAAACTCTGCAACTAGAAACTTTACAGCTAGAAACTACACAACTTGAGACTTCGCAATTAGAAACTCGTCAACTGGAAAATCAACCACAAGAAACTCCACAGCTAGAAACTCCACAACTAGAAACTCCACAACTAGAAAATCCACAACTTGAACCCCAACAATTAGATACTCCACAACTACAGACTCCACAACTTGACACACCACAACTAGATACTCCACATACAAATTCCGCAACTAGAAATTCCACAACTAGAAACTCCTCAACTAGAAACTCCACAACTTGAAACTCCGCCACTAGAAGCTCCACAACTAGAAAACTCCGCAACTACAAACTCTGCAACTAGAAACTCCGCAACTAGAAACTCCACAGCTAGAAACTCCACAACTTGAAACACCACAACTAGATACTCCACAACTACAAATTCCACAACTAGAAACTCCACAACTAGAAACACCACACCTAGAAACTCCGCAACAACAAACTCGGCAACCAGCAACTCCACAACTAGAATTTTTACAGCAGCAGACTCAACAACTAGAGGCTCCTCAACTAAAAGCTCTACAACTGGAAACTCCACAACTAGAGACTGCACAACTAGAGACTCCGCAACCAGAAACTCCGCAGCTAGAAACACCGCAACTTGAAACTCTGCAACTCGAAACTCTGCAACTAGAAAATCCACAACAATAAACTCAAGTAGAAACTCCCCAACTGGAAACTCCCCAACTAGAAACTCAACAGCTAGAAACCCCACAACTATAAACTTCACAACTAGCAACTCAACAACCAGAGACTCCGCCACTAGAAACTCCACAGCTAGTAACTCCGCAACTAGAAACCCTCCAACTAGAAAACTCCGCAACTAGAAACTCCACAGCTAGAAACTCCACAACTTGAGACTTCGCAACAAGAAACTCGGCAACTAGAATCTCCACAACTAGAAACTCTGCATCTAGAAACTCCGCAACTACAAACTCCGCAACTAGAAACTCCACAGCTAGAAACTCCACAACTTGAGACTTCGCAAATAGAAACTCGTCAACTAGAAACTCAACAACTAGAAACTCCACAGCTAGAAAGTCCACAACTAGAAACTCCGCAACTTGAGAGTTCGCCACTAGAAACTCCACAACTAGAAACTCCACAACTAGAGACTCCACAACTAGAAACTCCACCACTAGAAATTCTACAACTACAAACCTCACAACTAGAAACTCCATAACTAGAAACTACGCAACTGAAAACTCCACAGCCAGAAACTCTACAACTAGAAAAACCACATCTAGAAACTCCGCAACAACAAACTCTGCAACTAGAAACTCCACAACTAGAATTTCCACAGCTAGAGACTCAACAACTAGAGACTCCTCAACTAAAAGCTCCACAACTAGACACTCCACAACTAGAAACTCCGCAACTAGAAACCCGACAACTAGAAACTCAACAACTACAACCTCCAAACCTATCAATTCCTCAACTTGAAACTCCACAACTAAAACTCCACAACTAAAAACTCCACAACTAGAAACTCCACAACTGGAAACTCCGCAACTAGAAACTCCCAAACTAGAAATTCTACAACTAGAAACTCTGCAGCTAGAAACTCCGCAACTAGAAACTCTGCAAATAGAAACTCCGCAACTGGAAACTCCACAGCTAGAATGCCCACAACTATAAACTTCACAACTGGCAACTCAACAACTAGAGACTGCACAACTAGAGACTCCGCAACTAGAAACTCCACAGCTAGTAACTCCGCAACTAGAAACTCCACAACTTGAAACTCTGCCACTAGAATCTCCACAACTAGAAAACTCCGCCACTAGAAACTCCGCAACTAGAAACTCCACAGCTAGAAACTCCACAACTTGAAACACCACAACTAGATACTCCACAACTACAAATTCCACAACTAGAAACTCCACAACTAGAAACTCCACAACTAGAAACTCCGCAACTAGAAACTCCACAGCTAGAAACTCCACAACTGGAGACTTCGCAACAAGAAACTCGGCAACTAGAATCTCCACAACTAGAAACTCTGCAACTAGAAACTCCGCAACTACAAACTCCGCAACTAGAAATTCCACAGCTAGAAACTCCACAACTTGAGACTTCGCAAATAGAAACTCGTCAACTAGAAACTCAACAACTAGAAACTCCACAGCTAGAAACCCCACACCTAGAAACTCCACAACTAGAAACTCCACAACTTGAGAGTTCACCACTAGAAACTCCACAACTAGAAACTCCACAACTAGAGACTCCACAACTAGAAACTCCACCACTAGAAATTCCACAACTACAAACCTCACAACTAGAAACTCCACAACTAGAAACTCCGCAACTGGAAACTCCAGAGCCGGAAACTCTACAACTAGAAAAACCACATCTAGAAACTCCGCAACAACAAACTCTGCAACTAGAAACTCCACAACTAGAATTTCCACAGCTAGAGACTCAACAACAAGAGGCTCCTCAACTAAAAGCTCCACAACAAGACACTCCACAACTAGAAACTCCGCAACTAGAAACCCGACAACTAGAAACTCAACAACTACAAACTCCACACCTATAAATTCCTCAACTTGAACTCCACAACTAAAACTTCACAGCTAGAAACTCCACAACTAGAAACTCCACAACTAGAAACTCCGCAACTAGGAACTCCACAACTAGAAACTCTGCAGCTAGAAACTCCGCAACTAGAAACTCTGCAAATAGAAACTTCGTCACTAGAAACTCCACAGCTAGAAACCCTCAACTATAAACTTCACAACTAGAAACTCAACAACTAGAGACTGCACAACTAGAGACTCCGCAACCAGAAACTCTGCAGCTAGAAACTCCGACCTTAGAAACTCCACAACTTGAAACTCTGCAACTCGAAACTCTGCAACTAGAAAATCCACAACTATAAACTCAAGTAGAAACTCCCCAACTGGAAACTCCCCAACTAGAAACTCCACAGCTAGAAACCCCACAACTATGAACTTCACATCTAGCAACTCAACAACTAGAGACTGCACAACTAGAGACTCCGCAACTAGAAACCCTCCAACTAGAAAACTATGAAACTAGAAACTCTGCAACTAGACACTCCGCAACTAGAAACTCCACAGCTAGAAACTCCACAACTAAATAATCCACAACTACAAATTCCACAACTAGAAACTCCACAACTGGAAACTCCGCAACTAGAAACTCTGCAACTACAAACTTTACAGTTAGAAACTCCACAACTTGAGACTTCGCAAATAGAAACTCGTCAACTGGAAACTCAACCACTAGAAACTCCACAGCTAGAAACTCCACAACTAGAAACTCCACAACTAGCAACTTAACAACTAGAGACTGCACAACTAGAGACTCCGCAACTAGAAACTCCACAGCTAGTAACTCCGCAACTAGAAACTCCACAACTTGAAACTCCGCCACTAGAATCTCCACAACTAGAAAACTCCGCCACTAGAAACTCCGCAACTAGAAACTCCACAGCTAGAAACTCCACAACTTGAAACACCACAACTAGATACTCCACAACTACAAATTCCACAACTAGAAACTCCACAACTAGAAACTCCACAACTAGAAACTCCGCAACTAGAAACTCCACAGCTAGAAACTCCACAACTTGAGACTTCGCAACAAGAAACTCGGCAACTAGAATCTCCACAACTAGAAACTCTGCAACTAGAAACTCCGCAACTACAAACTCCGAAACTAGAAACTCCACAGCTAGAAACTCCACAACTTGAGACTTCGCAAATAGAAACTCGTCAACTAGAAACTCAACAACTAGAAACTCCACAGCTAGAAACCCCACACCTAGAAACTCCACAACTAGAAACTCCACAACTTGAGAGTTTACCACTAGAAACTCCACAACTAGAAACTCCACAACTAGAGACTCCACAACTAGAAACTCCACCACTAGAAATTCCACAACTACAAACCTCACAACTAGAAACTCCACAACTAGAAACTCCGCAACTGGAAACTCCACAGCCAGAAACTCTACAACTAGAAAAACCACATCTAGAAACTCCGCAACAACAAACTCTGCAACTAGAAACTCCACAACTAGAATTTCCACAGCTAGAGACTCAACAACAATAGGCTCCTCAACTAAAAGCTCCACAACAAGACACTCCACAACTAGAAACTCCGCAACTAGAAACCCGACAACTAGAAACTCAACAACTACAAACTCCACACCTATAAATTCCTCAACTTGAAGCTCCACAACTAAAACTTCACAACTAGAAACTCCAAAACTAGAAACTCCACAACTAGAAACTCCGCAACTAGGAACTCCACAACTAGAAACTCTGCAGCTAGAAACTCCGCAACTAGAAACTCTGCAAATAGAAACTCCGCAACTAGAAACTCCACAACTAGAAACCCCTCAACTATAAACTTCACAACTAGAAACTCAACAACTAGAGACTGCACAACTAGAGACTCCGCAACTAGAAACTCCGCAGCTAGAAACTCCGCAACTAGAAACTCCACAACTTGAAACTCTGCAACTCGAAACTCTGCAACTAGAAAATCCACAGCTAGAAACTCCACAACTTGAAACACCACAACTAAATACTCCACAACTACAAATTCCACAACTAGAAAATTCACAACTAGAAACTCCACAAGTAGAAACTCCGCAACTAGAAACTCCACAGCTCGAAACTCCACATTTTGAGACTTCGCAACAAGAAACTCGGCAACTATAATCTCCACAACTAGAAACTCTGCAACTAGAAAATCTGCAACTACAAACTCCGCAACTAGAAACTCCACAGCTAGAAACTCCACAACTTGAGACTTCGCAAATAGAAACTCGTCAACTATAAACTCAACAACTAGAAACTCCACAGCTGGAAACTCCACAACTAGAAACTCCACCACTAGAAACTCCACAACTACGAACCTCACAACTAGAAACTCAACAACTAGAAACTCCGCAACTGGAAACTCTGCAAATAGAAACTCCGTCACTAGAAACTCCACAGCTAGAAACCCCTCAACTATAAACTTCACAACTAGAAACTCAACAACTAGAGACTGCACAACTAGAGACTCCGCAACCAGAAACTCTGCAGCTAGAAACTCCGACCTTAGAAACTCCACAACTTGAAACTCTGCAACTCGAAACTCTGCAACTAGAAAATCCACAACTATAAACTCAAGTAGAAACTCCCCAACTGGAAACTCCCCAACTAGAAACTCCACAGCTAGAAACCCCACAACTATGAACTTCACATCTAGCAACTCAACAACTAGAGACTGCACAACTAGAGACTCCGCAACTAGAAACCCCCCAACTAGAAAACTATGAAACTAGAAACTCTGCAACTAGAAAATCCACAACTATAAACTCAAGTAGAAACTCCCCAACTGGAAACTCCCCAACTAGAAACTCCACAGCTAGAAACCCCACAACTATGAACTTCACATCTAGCAACTCAACAACTAGGGACTGCACAACTAGAGACTCCGCAACTAGAAACTCCACAGCTAGAAACTCCACAACTAAATAATCCACAACTACAAATTCCACAACTAGAAACTCCACAACTGGAAACTCCGCAACTAGAAACTCTGCAACTACAAACTCTACAGTTAGAAACTCCACAACTTGAGACTTCGCAAATAGAAACTCGTCAACTGGAAACTCAACCACTAGAAACTCCACAGCTAGAAACTCCACAACTAGAAACTCCACAACTTGAAACCCGACAAATAGATACTCCACAACTTGAAACACCACAACTAGATACTCCACATTTACAAATTCCGCAACTTGAAACTCCACAACTAGAAACTCCGCAACTAGAAACTCCACAGCTAGAAACCCCACAACTATAAACTTCACAACTAGCAACTTAACAACTAGAGACTGCACAACTAGAGACTCCGCAACTAGAAACTCCACAGCTAGTACCTCCGCAACTAGAAACTCCACAACTTGAAACTCCGCCACTAGAATCTCCACAACTAGAAAACTCCGCCACTAGAAACTCCGCAACTAGAAACTCCACAGCTAGAAACTCCACAACTTGAAACACCACAACTAGATACTCCACAACTACAAATTCCACAACTACAAACCCCACAACTAGAAACTCCACAACTAGAAACTCTGCAAATAGAAAATTTACAACAAGGAACTCGAAAACTAAAAACTCCAACGAGATACTCTACAACTAGAAACTTCAGAACTAGAAACTCCACAAATAGACCCTCCACAACTAGAAACTCCACAACTAGAGACTCCACAACTAGGAACTCCAAAATTGAGACTCCACAACTAGAAACTACACAGATTGAAATTCCACAACTAGAAACTCCACAACTGGAAACTCCGCAACTAGAAACTCTGCAACTAGAAACTTTACAGCTAGAAACTACACAACTTGAGACTTCGCAATTAGAAACTCGTCAACTGGAAAATCAACCACTAGAAACTCCACAGCTAGAAACTCCACAACTAGAAACTCCACAACTAGAAACTCCACAACTTGAACCCCAACAATTAGATACTCCACAACTACAGACTCCACAACTTGACACACCACAACTAGATACTCCACATACAAATTCCGCAACTAGAAATTCCACAACTAGAAACTCCTCAACTAGAAACTCCACAACTTGAAACTCCGCCACTAGAAGCTCCACAACTAGAAAACTCCGCAACTACAAACTCTGCAACTAGAAACTCCGCAACTAGAAACTCCACAGCTAGAAACTCCACAACTTGAAACACCACAACTAGATACTCCACAACTACAAATTCCACAACTAGAAACTCCACAACTAGAAACACCACACCTAGAAACTCCGCAACAACAAACTCGGCAACCAGCAACTCCACAACTAGAATTTTCACAGCTGCAGACTCAACAACTAGAGGCTCCTCAACTAAAAGCTCTACAACTGGAAACTCCACAACTAGAGACTGCACAACTAGAGACTCCGCAACCAGAAACTCCGCAGCTAGAAACACCGCAACTTGAAACTCTGCAACTCGAAACTCTGCAACTAGAAAATCCACAACAATAAACTCAAGTAGAAACTCCCCAACTGGAAACTCCCCAACTAGAAACTCAACAGCTAGAAACCCCACAACTATAAACTTCACAACTAGCAACTCAACAACCAGAGACTCCGCCACTAGAAACTCCACAGCTAGTAACTCCGCAACTAGAAACCCTCCATTTAGAAAACTACGCAACTAGAAACTCTGCAACTAGATACTCCGCAACTAGAAACTCCACAGCTAGAAACTCCACAACTAGATAATCCACAACTACAAATTCCACAACTAGAAACTCCACAACCGGAAACTCCGCAACTAGAAACTCTGCAACTACAAACTTTACAGTTAGAAACTCCACAACTTCAGACTTCGCAAATAGAAACTCGTCAACTGGAAACTCAACCACTAGAAACTCCACAGCTAGAAACTCCACAACTAGAAACTCCACAACTTGAAACCCGACAAATAGATACTCCACAACTTGAAACACCACAACTAGATACTCCACATTTACAAATTCCGCAACTTGAAACTCCACAACTAGAAACTCCGCAACTAGAAACTCCACAGGTAGAAACCCCACAACTATAAACTTCACAACTAGCAACTTAACAACTAGAGACTGCACAACTAGAGACTCCGCAACTAGAAACTCCACAGCTAGTAACTCCGCAACTAGAAACTCCACAACTTGAAACTCCGCCACTAGAATCTCCACAACTAGAAAACTCCGCCACTAGAAACTCCGCGACTAGAAACTCCACAGCTAGAAACTCCACAACTTGAAACACCACAACTAGATACTCCACAACTACAAATTCCACAACTAGAAACTCCACAACTAGAAACTCCACAACTAGAAACTCCGCAACTAGAAACTCCACAGCTAGAAACTCCACAACTTGAGACTTCGCAACAAGAAACTCGGCAACTAGAATCTCCACAACTAGAAACTCTGCATCTAGAAACTCCGCAACTACAAACTCCGTAACTAGAAACTCCACAGCTAGAAACTCCACAACTTGAGACTTCGCAAATAGAAACTCGTCAACTAGAAACTCAACAACTAGAAACTCCACAGCTAGAAAGTCCACAACTAGAAACTCCGCAACTTGAGAGTTCGCCACTAGAAACTCCACAACTAGAAACTCCACAACTAGAGACTCCACAACTAGAAACTCCACCACTAGAAATTCTACAACTACAAACCTCACAACTAGAAACTCCATAACTAGAAACTACGCAACTGAAAACTCCACAGCCAGAAACTCTACAACTAGAAAAACCACATCTAGAAACTCCGCAACAACAAACTCTGCAACTAGAAACTCCACAACTAGAATTTCCACAGCTAGAGACTCAACAACTAGAGACTCCTCAACTAAAAGCTCCACAACTAGACACTCCACAACTAGAAACTCCGCAACTAGAAACCCGACAACTAGAAACTCAACAACTACAACCTCCAAACCTATCAATTCCTCAACTTGAAACTCCACAACTAAAACTCCACAACTAAAAACTCCACAACTAGAAACTCCACAACTAGAAACTCCGCAACTAGAAACTCCCAAACTAGAAATTCTACAACTAGAAACTCTGCAGCTAGAAACTCCGCAACTAGAAACTCTGCAAATAGAAACTCCGCAACTGGAAACTCCACAGCTAGAATGCCCACAACTATAAACTTCACAACTAGCAACTCAACAACTAGAGACTGCACAACTAGAGACTCCGCAACTAGAAACTCCACAGCTAGTAACTCCGCAACTAGAAACTCCACAACTTGAAACTCTGCCACTAGAATCTCCACAACTAGAAAACTCCGCCACTAGAAACTCCGCAACTAGAAACTCCACAGCTAGAAACTCCACAACTTGAAACACCACAACTAGATACTCCACAACTACAAATTCCACAACTAGAAACTCCACAACTAGAAACTCCACAACTAGAAACTCCGCAACTAGAAACTCCACAGCTAGAAACTCCACAACTGGAGACTTCGCAACAAGAAACTCGGCAACTAGAATCTCCACAACTAGAAACTCTGCAACTAGAAACTCCGCAACTACAAACTCCGCAACTAGAAACTCCACAGCTAGAAACTCCACAACTTGAGACTTCGCAAATAGAAACTCGTCAACTAGAAACTCAACAACTAGAAACTCCACAGCTAGAAACCCCACACCTAGAAACTCCACAACTAGAAACTCCACAACTTGAGAGTTCACCACTAGAAACTCCACAACTAGAAACTCCACAACTAGAGACTCCACAACTAGAAACTCCACCACTAGAAATTCCACAACTACAAACCTCACAACTAGAAACTCCACAACTAGAAACTCCGCAACTGGAAACTCCAGAGCCGGAAACTCTACAACTAGAAAAACCACATCTAGAAACTCCGCAACAACAAACTCTGCAACTAGAAACTCCACAACTAGAATTTCCACAGCTAGAGACTCAACAACAAGAGGCTCCTCAACTAAAAGCTCCACAACAAGACACTCCACAACTAGAAACTCCGCAACTAGAAACCCGACAACTAGAAACTCAACAACTACAAACTCCACACCTATAAATTCCTCAACTTGAAACTCCACAACTAAAACTTCACAGCTAGAAACTCCGCAACTAGGAACTCCACAACTAGAAACTCTGCAGCTAGAAACTCCGCAACTAGGAACTCCACAACTAGAAACTCTGCAGCTAGAAACTCCGCAACTAGAAACTCTGCAAATAGAAACTTCGTCACTAGAAACTCCACAGCTAGAAACCCTCAACTATAAACTTCACAACTAGAAACTCAACAACTAGAGACTGCACAACTAGAGACTCCGCAACCAGAAACTCTGCAGCTAGAAACTCCGACCTTAGAAACTCCACAACTTGAAACTCTGCAACTCGAAACTCTGCAACTAGAAAATCCACAACTATAAACTCAAGTAGAAACTCCCCAACTGGAAACTCCCCAACTAGAAACTCCACAGCTAGAAACCCCACAACTATGAACTTCACATCTAGCAACTCAACAGCTAGAGACTGCACAACTAGAGACTCCGCAACTAGAAACCCTCCAACTAGAAAACTATGAAACTAGAAACTCTGCAACTAGACACTCCGCAACTAGAAACTCCACAGCTAGAAACTCCACAACTAAATAATCCACAACTACAAATTCCACAACTAGAAACTCCACAACTGGAAACTCCGCAACTAGAAACTCTGCAACTACAAACTTTACAGTTAGAAACTCCACAACTTGAGACTTCGCAAATAGAAACTCGTCAACTGGAAACTCAACCACTAGAAACTCCACAGCTAGAAACTCCACAACTAGAAACTCCACAACTAGCAACTTAACAACTAGAGACTGCACAACTAGAGACTCCGCAACTAGAAACTCCACAGCTAGTAACTCCGCAACTAGAAACTCCACAACTTGAAACTCCGCCACTAGAATCTCCACAACTAGAAAACTCCGCCACTAGAAACTCCGCAACTAGAAACTCCACAGCTAGAAACTCCACAACTTGAAACACCACAACTAGATACTCCACAACTACAAATTCCACAACTACAAACCCCACAACTAGAAACTCCACAACTAGAAACTCTGCAAATAGAAAATCTACAACCAGGAACTCGAAAACTAAAAACTCCAACGAGATACTCTACAACTAGAAACTTCACAACTAGAAACTCCACAAATAGACCCTCCACAACTAGAAACTCCACAACTAGAGACTCCACAACTAGGAACTCCAAAATTGAGACTCCACAACTAGAAACTACACAGATTGAAATTCCACAACTAGAAACTCCACAACTGGAAACACCGCAACTAGAAACTCTGCAACTAGAAACTTTACAGCTAGAAACTACACAACTTGAGACTTCGCAATTAGAAACTCGTCAACTGGAAAATCAACCACTAGAAACTCCACAGCTAGAAACTCCACAACTAGAAACTCCACAACTTGAAACCCAACAATTAGATACTCCACAACTACAGACTCCACAACTTGACACACCACAACTAGATACTCCACATACAAATTCCGCGACTAGAAATTCCACAACTAGAAACTCCTCAACTAGAAACTCCCCACTAGAAACTTCACAACTAGAATCTCTGCAACTAGAAACTCCGCAACTAGAAACACTGCAACTAGAAACTCCGCAACTAGAAACTCCACAGCTAGAAACCCCACAACTATATACTTCACAACTAGCAACTCAACAACTAGAGACTGCAAAACTAGAGACTCCCCCACTAGAAACTCCACAGCTGGTAACTCCGCAACTAGAAACTCCACAACTTGAAACTCCGCCACTAGAAGCGCCACAACTAGAAAACTCCGCAACTACAAACTCTGCAACTAGAAACTCCGCAACTAGAAACTCCACAGCTAGAAACTCCACAACTTGAAACACCACAACTAGATACTCCACAACTACAAATTCCACAACTAGAAACTCCACAACTAGAAACACCACACCTAGAAACTCCGCAACAACAAACTCGGCAACCAGCAACTGCACAACTAGAATTTTCACAGCTGCAGACTCAACAACTAGAGGCTCCTCAACTAAAAGCTCTACAACTGGAAACTCCACAACTAGAGACTGCACAACTAGAGACTCCGCAACCAGAAACTCCGCAGCTAGAAACACCGCAACTTGAAACTCTGCAACTCGAAACTCTGCAACTAGAAAATCCACAACAATAAACTCAAGTAGAAACTCCCCAACTGGAAACTCCCCAACTAGAAACTCAACAGCTAGAAACCCCACAACTATAAACTTCACAACTAGCAACTCAGCAACCAGAGACTCCACCACTAGAAACTCCACAGCTAGTAACTCCGCAACTAGAAACCCTCCAACTAGAAAACTACGCAACTAGAAACTCTGCAACTAGATACTCCGCAACTAGAAACTCCACAGCTAGAAACTCCACAACTAGATAATCCACAACTACAAATTCCACAACTAGAAACTCCACAACCGGAAACTCCGCAACTAGAAACTCTGCAACTACAAACTTTACAGTTAGAAACTCCACAACTTCAGACTTCGCAAATAGAAACTCGTCAACTGGAAACTCAACCACTAGAAACTCCACAGCTAGAAACTCCACAACTAGAAACTCCACAACTTGAAACCCGACAAATAGATACTCCACAACTTGAAACACCACAACTAGATACTCCACATTTACAAATTCCGCAACTTGAAACTCCACAACTAGATACTCCACAACTACAAATTCCACAACTACAAACCCCACAACTAGAAACTCCACAACTAGAAACTCTGCAAATAGAAAATCTACAACCAGGAACTCGAAAACTAAAAACTCCAACGAGATACTCTACAACTAGAAACTTCACAACTAGAAACTCCACAAATAGACCCTCCACAACTAGAAACTCCACAACTAGAGACTCCACAACTAGGAACTCCAAAATTGAGACTCCACAACTAGAAACTACACAGATTGAAATTCCACAACTAGAAACTCCACAACTGGAAACACCGCAACTAGAAACTCTGCAACTAGAAACTTTACAGCTAGAAACTACACAACTTGAGACTTCGCAATTAGAAACTCGTCAACAGGAAAATCAACCACTAGAAACTCCACAGCTAGAAACTCCACAACTAGAAACTCCACAACTTGAAACCCAACAATTAGATACTCCACAACTACAGACTCCACAACTTGACACACCACAACTAGATACTCCACATACAAATTCCGCGACTAGAAATTCCACAACTAGAAACTCCTCAACTAGAAACTCCCCACTAGAAACTTCACAACTAGAATCTCTGCAACTAGAAACTCCGCAACTAGAAACACTGCAACTAGAAACTCCGCAACTAGAAACTCCACAGCTAGAAACCCCACAACTATATACTTCACAACTAGCAACTCAACAACTAGAGACTGCACAACTAGAGACTCCCCCACTAGAAACTCCACAGCTGGTAACTCCGCAACTAGAAACTCCACAACTTGAAACTCCGCCACAAGAAGCGCCACAACTAGAAAACTCCGCAACTACAAACTCTGCAACTAGAAACTCCGCAACTAGAAACTCCACAGCTAGAAACTCCACAACTTGAAACACCACAACTAGATACTCCACAACTACAAATTCCACAACTAGAAACTCCACAACTAGAAACACCACACCTAGAAACTCCGCAACAACAAACTCGGCAACCAGCAACTCCACAACTAGAATTTTCACAGCTGCAGACTCAACAACTAGAGGCTCCTCAACTAAAAGCTCTACAACTGGAAACTCCACAACTAGAGACTGCACAACTAGAGACTCCGCAACCAGAAACTCCGCAGCTAGAAACACCGCAACTTGAAACTCTGCAACTCGAAACTCTGCAACTAGAAAATCCACAACAATAAACTCAAGTAGAAACTCCCCAACTGGAAACTCCCCAACTAGAAACTCAACAGCTAGAAACCCCACAACTATAAACTTCACAACTAGCAACTCAGCAACCAGAGACTCCACCACTAGAAACTCCACAGCTAGTAACTCCGCAACTAGAAACCCTCCAACTAGAAAACTACGCAACTAGAAACTCTGCAACTAGATACTCCGCAACTAGAAACTCCACAGCTAGAAACTCCACAACTAGATAATCCACAACTACAAATTCCACAACTAGAAACTCCACAACCGGAAACTCCGCAACTAGAAACTCTGCAACTACAAACTTTACAGTTAGAAACTCCACAACTTCAGACTTCGCAAATAGAAACTCGTCAACTGGAAACTCAACCACTAGAAACTCCACAGCTAGAAACTCCACAACTAGAAACTCCACAACTTGAAACCCGACAAATAGATACTCCACAACTTGAAACACCACAACTAGATACTCCACATTTACAAATTCCGCAACTTGAAACTCCACAACTAGAAACTCCGCAACTAGAAACTCCACAGGTAGAAACCCCACAACTATAAACTTCACAACTAGCAACTTAACAACTAGAGACTGCACAACTAGAGACTCCGCAACTAGAAACTCCACAGCTAGTAACTCCGCAACTAGAAACTCCACAACTTGAAACTCCGCCACTAGAATCTCCACAACTAGAAAACTCCGCCACTAGAAACTCCGCAACTAGAAACTCCACAGCTAGAAACTCCACAACTTGAAACACCACAACTAGATACTCCACAACTACAAATTCCACAACTAGAAACTCCACAACTAGAAACTCCACAACTAGAAACTCCGCAACTAGAAACTCCACAGCTAGAAACTCCACAACTTGAGACTTCGCAACAAGAAACTCGGCAACTAGAATCTTCACAACTAGAAACTCTGCATCTAGAAACTCCGCAACTACAAACTCCGCAACTAGAAACTCCACAGCTAGAAACTCCACAACTTGAGACTTCGCAAATAAAAACTCGTCAACTAGAAACTCAACAAATAGAAACTCCACAGCTAGAAACCCCACACCTAGAAACTCCACAACTAGAAACTCCACAACTTGAGAGTTCACCACTAGAAACTCCACAACTAGAAACTCCACAACTACAGACTCCACAACTAGAAACTCCACCACTAGAAATTCCACAACTACAAACCTCACAACTAGAAACTCCACAACTAGAAACTCCACAACTGGAAACTCCACAGCCAGAAACTCTACAACTAGAAAAACCACATCTAGAAACTCCGCAACAACAAACTCTGCAACTAGAAACTCCACAACTAGAATTTCCACAGATAGAGACTCAACAACAAGAGGCTCCTCAACTAAAAGCTCCACAACTAGTCACTCCACAACTAGAAACTCCGCAACTAGAAACCCGACAACTAGAAACTCAACAACTACAAACTCCACACCTATAAATTCCTCAACTAGAAACTCTGCAAATATAAACTCCGCAACTAGAAACTCCACAACTAGAAACCCCTCAACTATAAACTTCACAAATAGAAACTCAACAACTAGAGACTGCACAACTAGAGACTCCGCAACTAGAAACTCCGCAGCTAGAAACTCCGCAACTAGAAACTCCACAACTTGAAACTCTGCAACTCGAAACTCTGCAACTAGAAAATCCACAGCTAGAAACTCCACAACTTGACACACCGCAACTAAATACTCCACAACTACAAATTCCACAACTAGAAAATCCACAACTAGAAACTCCACAAGTAGAAACTCCGCAACTAGAAACTCCACAGCTCGAAACTCCACATTTTGAGACTTCGCAACAAGAAACTCGGCAACTATAATCTCCACAACTAGAAACTCTGCAACTAAAAGCTCCACAACTAGACACTCCACAACTAAAAACTCCGCAACTAGAAACCCGACAACTAGAAACTCAACAACTAGAAACTCCACACCTATAAATTCCTCAACATGAAACTCCACAACTAAAACTCCACTACTAGAAACTCCACAACTAGAAACTCCGCAACTAGAAACTCCCCAACTAGAAACTCCACAACTAGAAACTCTGCAACTAAAAACTCCGCAACTAGAAAATCTGCAAATAGAAACTCCGTCACTAGAAACTCCACAGCTAGAAACCCCTCAACCATAAACTTCACAACTAGAAACTCAACAACTAGAGACTGCACAACTAGAGACTCCGCAACCAGAAACTCTGCAGCTAGAAACTCCGACCTTAGAAACTCCACAACTTGAAACTCTGCAACTCGAAACTCTGCAACTAGAAAATCCACAACTATAAACTCAAGTAGAAACTCCCCAACTAGAAACTCCCCAACTAGAAACTCCACAGCTAGAAACCCAACAACTATGAACTTCACATCTAGCAACTCAACAACTAGAGACTGCACAACTAGAGACTCCGCCACTAGAAACTCCACAGCTAGTAACTCCGCAACTAGAAAGCCTCCAACTAGAAAACTATGAAACTAGAACCTCTGCAACTAGATACTCCGCAACTAGAAACTCCACAGCTAGAAACTCCACAACTAAATAATCCACAACTACAAATTCCACAACTAGAAACTCCACAACTGGAAACTCTGCAACTAGAAACTCTGCAACTACAAACTTTACAGTTAGAAACTCCACAACTTGAGACTTCGCAAATAGAAACTCATCAACTGGAAACTCAACCACTAGAAACTCCACAGCTAGAAACTCCACAACTAGAAACTCCACAACTTGAAACCCGACAAATAGATACTCCACAACTTGAAACACCACAACTAGATACTCCACAACTACACATTCCGCAACTCGAAACTCCACAACTAGAATCTCTGCAACTAGAAACTTCGCAACTAGACACTGTGCAACTAGAAACTCCGCAACTGGAAACTCCACAGCTAGAATACCCACAACTATAAACTTCACAACTAGCAACTCAACAACTAGAGACTGCACAACTAGAGACTCCGCAACTAGAAACTCCACAGCTAGTAACTCCGCAACTAGAAACTCCACAACTTGAAACTCCGCCGCTAGAATCTCCACAACTAGAAAACTTCGCCACTAGAAACTCCGCAACTAGAAACTCCACAGCTAGAAACTCCACAACTTGAAACAGCACAACTAGATACTCCACAACTACAAATTCCACAACTAGAAACTCCACAACTAGAAACTCCACAACTAGAAACTCCGCAACTAGAAACTCCACAGCTAGAAACTCCACAACTTGAGACTTCGCAACAAGAAACTCGGCAACTAGAATCTCCACAACTAGAAACTCTGCAACTAGAAACTCCGCAACTACAAACTCCGCAACTAGAAACTTCACAGCTAGAAACTCCAAGACTTGAGACTTCGCAAATAGAAACTCGTCAACTAGAAACTCAACAACTAGAAACTCCACAGCTAGAAACCCCACACCTAGAAACTCCACAACTAGAAACTCCACAACTTGAGAGTTCACCACTAGAAACTCCACAACTAGAAACTCCACAACTAGAGACTCCACAACTAGAAACTCCACCACTAGAAATTCCACAACTACAAACCTCACAACTAGAAACTGCACAACTAGAAACTCCGCAACTGGAAAATCCACAACCAGAAACTCTGAAACTAGAAAAACCACATCTAGAAACTCCGCAACAACAAACTCTGCAACTAGAAACTCCACAACTAGAATTTCCACAGCTAGAGACTCAACAACAAGAGGCTCCTCAACTAAAAGCTCCACAACTAGACACTCCACAACTAGAAACTCCGCAACTAGAAACCCGACAACTAGAAACTCAACAACTACAAACTCCACACCTATAAATTCCTCAACTTGAAACTCCACAACTAAAACTACACAACTAGAAACTCCACAACTAGAAACTCCACAACTAGAAACTCCGCAACTAGGAACTCCACAACTAGAAACTCTGCAGCTAGAAACTCCGCGACTAGAAACTCTGCAAATAGAAACTCCGCAACTAGAAACTCCACAACTAGAAACCCCTCAACTATAAACTTCACAACTAGAAACTCAACAACTAGAGACTGCACAGCTAGAGACTCCGCAACTAGAAACTCCGCAGCTAGAAACTCCGCAACTAGAAACTCCACAACTTGAAACTCTGCACCTCGAAACTCTGCAACTAGAAAATCCACAGCTAGAAACTCCACAACTTGAAACACCACAACTAAATACTCCGCAACTACAAATTCCACAACTAGAAAATCCACAACTAGAAACTCCACAAGTAGAAACTCCGCTACTAGAAACTCCACAGCTAGAAACTCCACAACTTGAGACTTCGCAAATAGAAACTCGTCAACTATAAACTCAACAACTAGAAACTCCACAACTGGAAACTCCACAACTAGAAACTCCGCAACTTGAGAGTTCGCCACTAAAAACTCCACAACTAGAAACTCCGCCACTAGAGACTCCACAACTAGAAACTCCACCACTAGAAACTCCACAACTACGAACCTCACAACTAGAAAATCAACAACTAGAAACTCCGCAACTGGAAACTCCACAGCCAGAAACTCCACAACTAGAAACACCACATCTAGAAACTCCGCAACAACAAACTCTGCAACTAGAAACTCCACAACTAGAATTTCCACAGCTAGAGACTCAACAACTAGAAACTCCTCAACTAAAAGCTCCACAACTAGACACTCCACAACTAGAAACTCCGCAACTAGAAACCCGACCACTAGAAACTCAACAACTACAAACTCCACACCTATAAATTCCTCAACATGAAACTCCACAATAAAAACTCCACTACTAGAAACTCCACAACTAGAAACTCCGCAACTAGAAACTCCCCAACTAGAAACTCCACAACTAGAAACTCTGCAACTAAAAACTCCGCAACTAGAAAATCTGCAAATAGAAACTCCGTCACTAGAAACTCCACAGCTAGAAACCCCTCAACCATAAACTTCACAACTAGAAACTCAACAACTAGAGACTGCACAACTAGAGACTCCGCAACCAGAAACTCTGCAGCTAGAAACTCCGACCTTAGAAACTCCACAACTTGAAACTCTGCAACTCGAAACTCTGCAACTAGAAAATCCACAACTATAAACTCAAGTAGAAACTCCCCAACTAGAAACTCCCCAACTAGAAACTCCACAGCTAGAAACCCAACAACTATGAACTTCACATCTAGCAACTCAACAACTAGAGACTGCACAACTAGAGACTCCGCCACTAGAAACTCCACAGCTAGTAACTCCGCAACTAGAAAGCCTCCAACTAGAAAACTATGAAACTAGAACCTCTGCAACTAGATACTCCGCAACTAGAAACTCCACAGCTAGAAACTCCACAACTAAATAATCCACAACTACAAATTCCACAACTAGAAACTCCACAACTGGAAACTCTGCAACTAGAAACTCTGCAACTACAAACTTTACAGTTAGAAACTCCACAACTTGAGACTTCGCAAATAAAAACTCATCAACTGGAAACTCAACCACTAGAAACTCCACAGCTAGAAACTCCACAACTAGAAACTCCACAACTTGAAACCCGACAAATAGATACTCCACAACTTGAAACACCACAACTAGATACTCCACAACTACACATTCCGCAACTCGAAACTCCACAACTAGAATCTCTGCAACTAGAAACTTCGCAACTAGACACTGTGCAACTAGAAACTCCGCAACTGGAAACTCCACAGCTAGAATACCCACAACTATAAACTTCACAACTAGCAACTCAACAACTAGAGACTGCACAACTAGAGACTCCGCAACTAGAAACTCCACAGCTAGTAACTCCGCAACTAGAAACTCCACAACTTGAAACTCCGCCGCTAGAATCTCCACAACTAGAAAACTTCGCCACTAGAAACTCCGCAACTAGAAACTCCACAGCTAGAAACTCCACAACTTGAAACAGCACAACTAGATACTCCACAACTACAAATTCCACAACTAGAAACTCCACAACTAGAAACTCCACAACTAGAAACTCCGCAACTAGAAACTCCACAGCTAGAAACTCCACAACTTGAGACTTCGCAACAAGAAACTCGGCAACTAGAATCTCCACAACTAGAAACTCTGCAACTAGAAACTCCGCAACTACAAACTCCGCAACTAGAAACTTCACAGCTAGAAACTCCAAGACTTGAGACTTCGCAAATAGAAACTCGTCAACTAGAAACTCAACAACTAGAAACTCCACAGCTAGAAACCCCACACCTAGAAACTCCACAACTAGAAACTCCACAACTTGAGAGTTCACCACTAGAAACTCCACAACTAGAAACTCCACAACTAGAGACTCCACAACTAGAAACTCCACCACTAGAAATTCCACAACTACAAACCTCACAACTAGAAACTGCACAACTAGAAACTCCGCAACTGGAAAATCCACAACCAGAAACTCTACAACTAGAAAAACCACATCTAGAAACTCCGCAACAACAAACTCTGCAACTAGAAACTCCACAACTAGAATTTCCACAGCTAGAGACTCAACAACAAGAGGCTCCTCAACTAAAAGCTCCACAACTAGACACTCCACAACTAGAAACTCCGCAACTAGAAACCCGACAACTAGAAACTCAACAACTACAAACTCCACACCTATAAATTCCTCAACTTGAAACTCCACAACTAAAACTTCACAACTAGAAACTCCACAACTAGAAACTCCACAACTAGAAACTCCGCAACTAGGAACTCCACAACTAGAAACTCTGCAGCTAGAAACTCCGCGACTAGAAACTCTGCAAATAGAAACTCCGCAACTAGAAACTCCACAACTAGAAACCCCTCAACTATAAACTTCACAACTAGAAACTCAACAACTAGAGACTGCACAACTAGAGACTCCGCAACTAGAAACTCCGCAGCTAGAAACTCCGCAACTAGAAACTCCACAACTTGAAACTCTGCGCCTCGAAACTCTGCAACTAGAAAATCCACAGCTAGAAACTCCACAACTTGAAACACCACAACTAAATACTCCGCAACTACAAATTCCACAACTAGAAAATCCACAACTAGAAACTCCACAAGTAGAAACTCCGCTACTAGAAACTCCACAGCTAGAAACTCCACAACTTGAGACTTCGCAAATAGAAACTCGTCAACTATAAACTCAACAACTAGAAACTCCACAACTGGAAACTCCACAACTAGAAACTCCGCAACTTGAGAGTTCGCCACTAAAAACTCCACAACTAGAAACTCCGCCACTAGAGACTCCACAACTAGAAACTCCACCACTAGAAACTCCACAACTACGAACCTCACAACTAGAAAATCAACAACTAGAAACTCCGCAACTGGAAACTCCACAGCCAGAAACTCCACAACTAGAAACACCACATCTAGAAACTCCGCAACAACAAACTCTGCAACTAGAAACTCCACAACTAGAATTTCCACAGCTAGAGACTCAACAACTAGAAACTCCTCAACTAAAAGCTCCACAACTAGACACTCCACAACTAGAAACTCCGCAACTAGAAACCCGACCACTAGAAACTCAACAACTACAAACTCCACACCTATAAATTCCTCAACATGAAACTCCACAATTAAAACTCCACTACTAGAAACTCCACAACTAGAAACTCCGCCACTAGAAACTCCCCAACTATAAACTCTACAACTAGAAACTCTGCAACTAAAAACTCCGCAACTAGAAACTCTGCAAATAGAAACTCCGTCACTAGAAACTCCACAGCTAGAAACCCCTCAACTATAAACTTCACAACTAGAAACTCAACAACTAGAGACTGCACAACTAGAGACTCCGCAACCAGAAACTCCGCAGCTAGAAACTCCGACCTTAGAAACTCCACAACTTGAAACTCTGCAACTCGAAACTCTGCAACTAGAAAATCCACAACTATAAACTCAAGTAGAAACTCCCCAACTGGAAACTCCCCAACTAGAAACTCTACAGCTAGAAACCCCACAACTATGAACTTCACATCTAGCAACTCAACAACTAGAGACTGCACAACTAGAGACTCCGCCACTAGAAACTCCACAGCTAGTAACTCCGCAACTAGAAACCCTCCAACTAGAAAACTATGAAACTAGAAACTCTGCAACTAGACACTCCGCAACTAGAAACTCCACAGCTAGAAACTCCACAACTAAATAATCCACAACTACAAATTCCACAACTAGAAACTCCACAACTGGAAACTCTGCAACTAGAAACTCTGCAACTACAAACTTTACAGTTAGAAACTCCACAACTTGAGACTTCGCAAATAGAAACTCATCAACTGGAAACTCAACCACTAGAAACTCCACAGCTAGAAACTCCACAACTAGAAACTCCACAACTTGAAACCCGACAAATAGATACTCCACAACTTGAAACACCACAACTAGATACTCCACAACTACACATTCCGCAACTCGAAACTCCACAACTAGAATCTCTGCAACAAGAAACTTCGCAACTAGACACTGTGCAACTAGAAACTCCGCAACTGGAAACTCCACAGCTAGAATACCCACAACTATAAACTTCACAACTAGCAACTCAACAACTAGAGACTGCACAACTAGAGACTCCGCAACTAGAAACTCCACAGCTAGTAACTCCGCAACTAGAAACTCCACAACTTGAAACTCCGCCGCTAGAATCTCCACAACTAGAAAACTCCGCCACTAGAAACTCCGCAACTAGAAACTCCACAGCTAGAAACTCCACAACTTGAAACAGCACAACTAGATACTCCACAACTACAAATTCCACAACTAGAAACTCCACAACTAGAAACTCCACAACTAGAAACTCCGCAACTAGAAACTCCACAGCTAGAAACTCCACAGCTTGAGACTTCGCAACAAGAAACTCGGCAACTAGAATCTCCACAACTAGAAACTCTGCAACTAGAAACTCCGCAACTACAAACTCCGCAACTAGAAACTTCACAGCTAGAAACTCCAAGACTTGAGACTTCGCAAATAGAAACTCGTCAACTAGAAACTCAACAACTAGAAACTCCACAGCTAGAAACCCCACACCTAGGAACTCCACAACTAGAAACTCCACAACTTGAGAGTTCACCACTAGAAACTCCACAACTAGAAACTCCACAACTAGTGACTCCACAACTAGAAACTCCACCACTAGAAATTCCACAACTACAAACCTCACAACTAGAAACTGCACAACTAGAAACTCCGCAACTGGAAACTCCACAACCAGAAACTCTACAACTAGAAAAACCACATCTAGAAACTCCGCAACAACAAACTCTGCAACTAGAAACTCCACAACTAGAATTTCCACAGCTAGAGACTCAACAACAAGAGGCTCCTCAACTAAAAGCTCCAAAACTAGACACTCCATAACTAGAAACTCCGCAACTAGAAACCCGACAACTAGAAACTCAACAACTACAAACTCCACACCTATAAATTCCTCAACTTGAAACTCCACAACTAAAACTTCACAACTAGAAACTCCACAACTAGAAACTCCACAACTAGAAACTCCGCAACTAGGAACTCCACAACTAGAAACTCTGCAGCTAGAAACTCCGCGACTAGAAACTCTGCAAATAGAAACTCCGCAACTAGAAACTCCACAACTAGAAACCCCTCAACTATAAACTTCACAACTAGAAACTCAACAACTAGAGACTGCACAACTAGAGACTCCGCAACTAGAAACTCCGCAGCTAGAAACTCCGCAACTAGAAACTCCACAACTTGAAACTCTGCAACTCGAAACTCTGCAACTAGAAAATCCACAGCTAGAAACTCCACAACTTGAAACACCACAAAAAAATACTCCGCAACTACAAATTCCACAACTAGAAAATCCACAACTAGAAACTCCACAAGTAGAAACTCCGCAACTAGAAACTCCACAGCTAGAAACTCCACAACTTGAGACTTCGCAAATAGAAACTCGTCAACTATAAACTCAACAACTAGAAACTCCACAGCTGGAAACTCCACAACTAGAAACTCCGCAACTTGAGAGTTCGCCACTAAAAACTCCACAACTAGAAACTCCGCCACTAGAGACTCCACAACTAGAAACTCCACCACTAGAAACTCCACAACTACGAACCTCACAACTAGAAAATCAACAACTAGAAACTCCGCAACTGGAAACTCCACAGCCAGAAACTCCACAACTAGAAACACCACATCTAGAAACTCCGCAACAACAAACTCTGCAACTAGAAACTCCACAACTAGAATTTCCACAGCTAGAGACTCAACAACTAGAAACTCCTCAACTAAAAGCTCCACAACTAGACACTCCACAACTAGAAACTCCGAAACTAGAAACCCGACCACTAGAAACTCAACAACTACAAACTCCACACCTATAAATTCCTCAACATGAAACTCCACAATTAAAACTCCACTACTAGAAACTCCACAACTAGAAACTCCGCCACTAGAAACTCCCCAACTATAAACTCCACAACTAGAAACTCTGCAACTAAAAACTCCGCAACTAGAAACTCTGCAAATAGAAACTCCGTCACTAGAAACTCCACAGCTAGAAACCCCTCAACTATAAACTTCACAACTAGAAACTCAACAACTAGAGACTGCACAACTAGAGACTCCGCAACCAGAAACTCCGCAGCTAGAAACTCCGACCTTAGAAACTCCACAACTTGAAACTCTGCAACTCGAAACTCTGCAACTAGAAAATCCACAACTATAAACTCAAGTAGAAACTCCCCAACTGGAAACTCCCCAACTAGAAACTCTACAGCTAGAAACCCCACAACTATGAACTTCACATCTAGCAACTCAACAACTAGAGACTGCACAACTAGAGACTCCGCCACTAGAAACTCCACAGCTAGTAACTCCGCAACTAGAAACCCTCCAACTAGAAAACTATGAAACTAGAAACTCTGCAACTAGACACTCCGCAACTAGAAACTCCAAAGCTAGAAACTCCACAACTAAATAATCCACAACTACAAATTCCACAACTAGAAACTCCACAACTGGAAACTCCGCAACTAGAAACTCTGCAACTACAAACTTTACAGTTAGAAACTCCACAACTTGAGACTTCGCAAATAGAAACTCGTCAACTAGAAACTCAACAACTAGAAACTCCACAGCTAGAAACTCCACAACTAGAAACTCCACAACTTGAAACCCGACAAATAGATACTCCACAACTTGAAACACCACAACTAGATACTCCACAACTACACATTCCGCAACTCGAAACTCCACAACTAGAATCTCTGCAACTAGAAACTTCGCAACTAGACACTGTGCAACTAGAAACTCCGCTACTGGAAACTCCACAGCTAGAATACCCACAACTATAAACTTCACAACTAGCAACTCAACAACTAGAGACTGCACAACTAGAGACTCCGCAACTAGAAACTCCACAGCTAGTAACTCCGCAACTAGAAACTCCAAAACTTGAAACTCCGCCATTAGAATCTCCACAACTAGAAAACTCCGCAACTAGAAACTCTGCCACTAGAAACTCCGCAACTAGAAACTCCACAGCTAGAAACTTCACAACTTGAAACACCACAACTAGATACTCCACAACTACAAATTCCACAACTAGAAACTCCACAACTAGAAACTCCACAACTAGAAACTCCGCAACTAGAAACTCCACAGCTAGAAACTCCACAACTTGAGACTTCGCAAATAGAAACTCGTCAACTAGAAACTCAACAACTAGAAACTCCAAAGCTAGAAAGTTCACAACTAGAGACTCCACAACTAGAAACTCCACCACTAGAAATTCCACAACTACAAACCTCACAACTAGAAACTCCATAACTAGAAACTCCGCACCTGGAAACTCCACAGCCAGAAACTCTACAACTAGAAAAACCACATCGAGAAACTCCGCAACAACAAACTCTGCAACTAGAAACTCCACAACTAGAATTTCCACAGCTAGAGACTCAACAACTAGAGACTCCTCAACTAAAAGCTCCAAAACTAGACACTCCACAACTAGAAACTCCGCAACTAGAAACTCGACAACTAGAAACTCAACAACTACAACCTCCAAACCTATAAATTCCTCAACTTGAAACTCCACAACTAAAACTCCACAACTAAAAACTCCACAACTAGACACTCCACAACTGGAAACTCCGCAACTAGAAACTCCCAAACTAGAAACTCTACAACTAGAAACTCTGCAACTAGAAACTCCGCAACTACAAACTCCGCAACTAGAAACTCCACAGCTAGAAACTCCACAACTTGAGACTTCGCAAATAAAAACTCGTCAACTAGAAACTCAACAACTAGAAACTCCACAGCTAGAAACCCTACACCTAGAAACTCCACAACTAGAAACTCCACAACTTGAGAGTTCACCACTAGAAACTCCACAACTAGAAACTCCACAACTACAGACTCCACAACTAGAAACTCCACCACTAGAAATTCCACAACAACAAACCTCACAACTAGAAACTCCACAACTAGAAACTCCACAACTGGAAACTCCACAGCCAGAAACTCTACAACTAGAAAAACCACATCTAGAAACTCCGCAACAACAAACTCTGCAACTAGAAACTCCACAACTAGAATTTCCACAGATAGAGACTCAACAACAAGAGGCTCCTCAACTAAAAGCTCCACAACTAGTCACTCCACAACTAGAAACTCCGCAACTAGAAACCCGACAACTAGAAACTCAACAACTACAAACTCCACACCTATAAATTCCTCAACTAGAAACTCTGCAAATAGAAACTCCGCAACTAGAAACTCCACAACTAGAAACCCCTCAACTATAAACTTCACAAATAGAAACTCAACAACTAGAGACTGCACAACTAGAGACTCCGCAACTAGAAACTCCGCAGCTAGAAACTCCGCAACTAGAAACTCCACAACTTGAAACTCTGCAACTCGAAACTCTGCAACTAGAAAATCCACAGCTAGAAACTCCACAACTTGACACACCGCAACTAAATACTCCACAACTACAAATTCCACAACTAGAAAATCCATAACTAGAAACTCCACAAGTAGAAACTCCGCAACTACAAACTTTACAGTTAGAAACTCCACAACTTGAGACTTCGCAAATAGAAACTCATCAACTGGAAACTCAACCACTAGAAACTCCACAGCTAGAAACTCCACAACTAGAAACTCCACAACTTGAAACCCGACAAATAGATACTCCACAACTTGAAACACCAGAACTAGATACTCCACAACTACACATTCCGCAACTCGAAACTCCACAACTAGAATCTCTGCAACTAGAAACTTTGCAACTAGACACTGTGCAACTAGAAACTCCGCAACTGGAAACTCCACAGCTAGAATACCCACAACTATAAACTTCACAACTAGCAACTCAACAACTAGAGACTGCACAACTAGAGACTCCGCAACTAGAAACTCCACAGCTAGTAACTCCGCAACTAGAAACTCCACAACTTGAAACTCCGCCGCTAGAATCTCCACAACTAGAAAACTCCGCCACTAGAAACTCCGCAACTAGAAACTCCACAGCTAGAAACTCCGCAACTTGAAACAGCACAACTAGATACTCCACAACTACAAATTCTACAACTAGAAACTCCACAACTAGAAACTCCACAACTAGAAACTCCGCAACTAGAAACTCCACAGCTAGAAACTCCACAACTTGAGACTTCGCAACAAGAAACTCGGCAACTAGAATCTCCACAACTAGAAACTCTGCAACTAGAAACTCCGCAACTACAAACTCCGCAACTAGAAACTTCACAGCTAGAAACTCCAAGACTTGAGACTTCGCAAATAGAAACTCGTCAACTAGAAACTCAACAACTAGAAACTCCACAGCTAGAAACCCCACACCTAGAAACTCCACAAATAGAAACTCCACAACTTGAGAGTTCACCACTAGAAACTCCACAACTAGAAACTCCACAACTAGAGACTCCACAACTAGAAACTCCACCACTAGAAATTCCACAACTACAAACCTCACAACTAGAAACTGCACAACTAGAAACTCCGCAACTGGAAACTCCACAACCATAAACTCTACAACTAGAAAAACCACATCTAGAAACTCCGCAACAACAAACTCTGCAACTAGAAACTCCACAACTAGAATTTCCACAGCTAGAGACTCAACAACAAGAGGCTCCTCAACTAAAAGCTCCACAACTAGACACTCCACAACTAGAAACTCCGCAACTAGAAACCCGACAACTAGAAACTCAACAACTACAAACTCCACACCTATAAATTCCTCAACTTGAAACTCCACAACTAAAACTTCACAACTAGAAACTCCACAACTAGAAACTCCACAACTAAAAACTCCGCAACTAGGAACTCCACAACTAGAAACTCTGCAGCTAGAAACTCCGCGACTAGAAACTCTGCAAATAGAAACTCCGCAACTAGAAACTCCACAACTAGAAACCCCTCAACTATAAACTTCACAACTAGAAACTCAACAACTAGAGACTGCACAACTAGAGACTCCGCAACTAGAAACTCCGCAGCTAGAAACTCCGCAACTAGAAACTCCACAACTTGAAACTCTGCAACTCGAAACTCTGCAACTAGAAAATCCACAGCTAGAAACTCCACAACTTGAAACACCACAACTAAATACTCCGCAACTACAAATTCCACAACTAGAAAATCCACAACTAGAAACTCCACAAGTAGAAACTCCGCAACTAGAAACTCCACAGCTAGAAACTCCACAACTTGAGACTTCGCAAATAGAAACTCGTCAACTATAAACTCAACAACTAGAAACTCCACAGCTGGAAACTCCACAACTAGAAACTCCGCAACTTGAGAGTTCGCCACTAAAAACTCCACAACTAGAAACTCCGCCACTAGAGACTCCACAACTAGAAACTCCACCACTAGAAACTCCACAACTACGAACCTCACAACTAGAAAATCAACAACTAGAAACTCCGCAACTGGAAACTCCACAGACAGAAACTCCACAACTAGAAACACCACATCTAGAAACTCCGCAACAACAAACTCTGCAACTAGAAACTCCACAACTAGAATTTCCACAGCTAGAGACTCAACAACTAGAAACTCCTCAACTAAAAGCTCCACAACTAGACACTCCACAACTAGAAACTCCGCAACTAGAAACCCGACCACTAGAAACTCAACAACTACAAACTCCACACCTATAAATTCCTCAACATGAAACTCCACAATTAAAACTCCACTACTAGAAACTCCACAACTAGAAACTCCGCCACTAGAAACTCCCCAACTATAAACTCCACAACTAGAAACTCTGCAACTAAAAACTCCGCAACTAGAAACTCTGCAAATAGAAACTCCGTCACTAGAAACTCCACAGCTAGAAACCCCTCAACTATAAACTTCACAACTAGAAACTCAACAACTAGAGACTGCACAACTAGAGACTCCGCAACCAGAAACTCCGCAGCTAGAAACTCCGACCTTAGAAACTCCACAACTTGAAACTCTGCAACTCGAAACTCTGCAACTAGAAAATCCACAACTATAAACTCAAGTAGAAACTCCCCAACTGGAAACTCCCCAACTAGAAACTCTACAGCTAGAAACCCCACAACTATGAACTTCACATCTAGCAACTCAACAACTAGAGACTGCACAACTAGAGACTCCGCCACTAGAAACTCCACAGCTAGTAACTCCGCAACTAGAAACCCTCCAACTAGAAAACTATGAAACTAGAAACTCTGCAACTAGACACTCCGCAACTAGAAACTCCAAAGCTAGAAACTCCACAACTAAATAACCCACAACTACAAATTCCACAACTAGAAACTCCACAACTGGAAACTCCGCAACTAGAAACTCTGCAACTACAAACTTTACAGTTAGAAACTCCACAACTTGAGACTTCGCAAATAGAAACTCGTCAACTAGAAACTCAACAACTAGAAACTCCACAGCTAGAAACTCCACAACTAGAAACTCCACAACTTGAAACCCGACAAATAGATACTCCACAACTTGAAACACCACAACTAGATACTCCACAACTACACATTCCGCAACTCGAAACTCCACAACTAGAATCTCTGCAACTAGAAACTTCGCAACTAGACACTGTGCAACTAGAAACTCCGCTACTGGAAACTCCACAGCTAGAATACCCACAACTATAAACTTCACAACTAGCAACTCAACAACTAGAGACTGCACAACTAGAGACTCCGCAACTAGAAACTCCACAGCTAGTAACTCCGCAACTAGAAACTCCAAAACTTGAAACTCCGCCATTAGAATCTCCACAACTAGAAAACTCCGCAACTAGAAACTCTGCCACTAGAAACTCCGCAACTAGAAACTCCACAGCTAGAAACTCCACAACTTGAAACACCACAACTAGATACTCCACAACAACAAATTCCACAACTAGAAACTCCACAACTAGAAACTCCACAACTAGAAACTCCGCAACTAGAAACTCCACAGCTAGAAACTCCACAACTTGAGACTTCGCAAATAGAAACTCGTCAACTAGAAACTCAACAACTAGAAACTCCACAGCTAGAAAGTTCACAACTAGAAACTCCGCAACTTGAGAGTTCGCCACTAGAAACTCCACAACTAGAAACTCCACAACTAGAGACTCCACAACTAGAAACTCCACCACTAGAAATTCCACAACTACAAACCTCACAACTAGAAACTCCATAACTAGAAACTCCGCACCTGGAAACTCCACAGCCAGAAACTCTACAACTAGAAAAACCACATCGAGAAACTCCGCAACAACAAACTCTGCAACTAGAAACTCCACAACTAGAATTTCCACAGCTAGAGACTCAACAACTAGAGACTCCTCAACTAAAAGCTCCAAAACTAGACACTCCACAACTAGAAACTCCGCAACTAGAAACCCGACAACTAGAAACTCAACAACTACAACCTCCAAACCTATAAATTCCTCAACTTGAAACTCCACAACTAAAACTCCACAACTAAAAACTCCACAACTAGACACTCCACAACTGGAAACTCCGCAACTAGAAACTCCCAAACTAGAAACTCTACAACTAGAAACTCTGCAACTAGAAACTCCGCAACTACAAACTCCGCAACTAGAAACTCCACAGCTAGAAACTCCACAACTTGAGACTTCGCAAATAAAAACTCGTCAACTAGAAACTCAACAACTAGAAACTCCACAGCTAGAAACCCCACACCTAGAAACTCCACAACTAGAAACTCCACAACTTGAGAGTTCACCACTAGAAACTCCACAACTAGAAACTCCACAACTACAGACTCCACAACTAGAAACTCCACCACTAGAAATTCCACAACTACAAACCTCACAATTAGAAACTCCATAACTAGAAACTCCGCACCTGGAAACTCCACAGCCAGAAACTCTACAACTAGAAAAACCACATCGAGAAACTCCGCAACAACAAACTCTGCAACTAGAAACTCCACAACTAGAATTTCCACAGATAGAGACTCAACAACAAGAGGCTCCTCAACTAAAAGCTCCACAACTAGTCACTCCACAACTAGAAACTCCGCAACTAGAAACCCGACAACTAGAAACTCAACAACTACAAACTCCACACCTATAAATTCCTCAACTAGAAACTCTGCAAATATAAACTCCGCAACTAGAAACTCCACAACTAGAAACCCCTCAACTATAAACTTCACAAATAGAAACTCAACAACTAGAGACTGCACAACTAGAGACTCCGCAACTAGAAACTCCGCAGCTAGAAACTCCGCAACTAGAAACTCCACAACTTGAAACTCTGCAACTCGAAACTCTGCAACTAGAAAATCCACAGCTAGAAACTCCACAACTTGACACACCGCAACTAAATACTCCACAACTACAAATTCCACAACTAGAAAATCCACAACTAGAAACTCCACAAGTAGAAACTCCGCAACTAGAAACTCCACAGCTCGAAACTCCACATTTTCAGACTTCGCAACAAGAAACTCGGCAACTATAATCTCCACAACTAGAAACTCCACAGCTAGAAACTCCACAACTAGAAACTCCACAACTTGAAACCCGACAAATAGATACTCCACAACTTGAAACACCACAACTAGATACTCCACAACTACACATTCCGCAACTCGAAACTCCACAACTAGAATCTCTGCAACTAGAAACTTCGCAACTAGACACTGTGCAACTAGAAACTCCGCTACTGGAAACTCCACAGCTAGAATACCCACAACTATAAACTTCACAACTAGCAACTCAACAACTAGAGACTGCACAACTAGAGACTCCGCAACTAGAAACTCCACAGCTAGTAACTCCGCAACTAGAAACTCCAAAACTTGAAACTCCGCCATTAGAATCTCCACAACTAGAAAACTCCGCAACTAGAAACTCTGCCACTAGAAACTCCGCAACTAGAAACTCCACAGCTAGAAACTCCACAACTTGAAACACCACAACTAGATACTCCACAACAACAAATTCCACAACTAGAAACTCCACAACTAGAAACTCCACAACTAGAAACTCCGCAACTAGAAACTCCACAGCTAGAAACTCCACAACTTGAGACTTCGCAAATAGAAACTCGTCAACTAGAAACTCAACAACTAGAAACTCCACAGCTAGAAAGTTCACAACTAGAAACTCCGCAACTTGAGAGTTCGCCACTAGAAACTCCACAACTAGAAACTCCACAACTAGAGACTCCACAACTAGAAACTCCACCACTAGAAATTCCACAACTACAAACCTCACAAATAGAAACTCCATAACTAGAAACTCCGCACCTGGAAACTCCACAGCCAGAAACTCTACAACTAGAAAAACCACATCGAGAAACTCCGCAACAACAAACTCTGCAACTAGAAACTTCACAACTAGAATTTCCACAGCTAGAGACTCAACAACTAGAGACTCCTCAACTAAAAGCTCCAAAACTAGACACTCCACAACTAGAAACTCCGCAACTAGAAACCCGACAACTAGAAACTCAACAACTACAACCTCCAAACCTATAAATTCCTCAACTTGAAACTCCACAACTAAAACTCCACAACTAAAAACTCCACAACTAGACACTCCACAACTGGAAACTCCGCAACTAGAAACTCCCAAACTAGAAACTCTACAACTAGAAACTCTGCAACTAGAAACTCCGCAACTACAAACTCCGCAACTAGAAACTCCACAGCTAGAAACTCCACAACTTGAGACTTCGCAAATAAAAACTCGTCAACTAGAAACTCAACAACTAGAAACTCCACAGCCAGAAACCCCACACCTAGAAACTCCACAACTAGAAACTCCACAACTTGAGAGTTCACCACTAGAAACTCCACAACTAGAAACTCCACAACTAGAGACTCCACAACTAGAAACTCCACCACTAGAAATTCCACAACTACAAACCTCACAACTAGAAACTGCACAACTAGAAACTCCGCAACTGGAAACTCCACAACCATAAACTCTACAACTAGAAAAACCACATCTAGAAACTCCGCAACAACAAACTCTGCAACTAGAAACTCCACAACTAGAATTTCCACAGCTAGAGACTCAACAACAAGAGGCTCCTCAACTAAAAGCTCCACAACTAGACACTCCACAACTAGAAACTCCGCAACTAGAAACCCGACAACTAGAAACTCAACAACTACAAACTCCACACCTATAAATTCCTCAACTTGAAACTCCACAACTAAAACTTCACAACTAGAAACTCCACAACTAGAAACTCCACAACTAAAAACTCCGCAACTAGGAACTCCACAACTAGAAACTCTGCAGCTAGAAACTCCGCGACTAGAAACTCTGCAAATAGAAACTCCGCAACTAGAAACTCCACAACTAGAAACCCCTCAACTATAAACTTCACAACTAGAAACTCAACAACTAGAGACTGCACAACTAGAGACTCCGCAACTAGAAACTCCGCAGCTAGAAACTCCGCAACTAGAAACTCCACAACTTGAAACTCTGCAACTCGAAACTCTGCAACTAGAAAATCCACAGCTAGAAACTCCACAACTTGAAACACCACAACTAAATACTCCGCAACTACAAATTCCACAACTAGAAAATCCACAACTAGAAACTCCACAAGTAGAAACTCCGCAACTAGAAACTCCACAGCTAGAAACTCCACAACTTGAGACTTCGCAAATAGAAACTCGTCAACTATAAACTCAACAACTAGAAACTCCACAGCTGGAAACTCCACAACTAGAAACTCCGCAACTTGAGAGTTCGCCACTAAAAACTCCACAACTAGAAACTCCGCCACTAGAGACTCCACAACTAGAAACTCCACCACTAGAAACTCCACAACTACGAACCTCACAACTAGAAAATCAACAACTAGAAACTCCGCAACTGGAAACTCCACAGACAGAAACTCCACAACTAGAAACACCACATCTAGAAACTCCGCAACAACAAACTCTGCAACTAGAAACTCCACAACTAAAATTTCCACAGCTAGAGACTCAACAACTAGAAACTCCTCAACTAAAAGCTCCACAACTAGACACTCCACAACTAGAAACTCCGCAACTAGAAACCCGACCACTAGAAACTCAACAACTACAAACTCCACACCTATAAATTCCTCAACATGAAACTCCACAATTAAAACTCCACTACTAGAAACTCCACAACTAGAAACTCCGCCACTAGAAACTCCCCAACTATAAACTCCACAACTAGAAACTCTGCAACTAAAAACTCCGCAACTAGAAACTCTGCAAATAGAAACTCCGTCACTAGAAACTCCACAGCTAGAAACCCCTCAACTATAAACTTCACAACTAGAAACTCAACAACTAGAGACTGCACAACTAGAGACTCCGCAACCAGAAACTCCGCAGCTAGAAACTCCGACCTTAGAAACTCCACAACTTGAAACTCTGCAACTCGAAACTCTGCAACTAGAAAATCCACAACTATAAACTCAAGTAGAAACTCCCCAACTGGAAACTCCCCAACTAGAAACTCTACAGCTAGAAACCCCACAACTATGAACTTCACATCTAGCAACTCAACAACTAGAGACTGCACAACTAGAGACTCCGCCACTAGAAACTCCACAGCTAGTAACTCCGCAACTAGAAACCCTCCAACTAGAAAACTATGAAACTAGAAACTCTGCAACTAGACACTCCGCAACTAGAAACTCCAAAGCTAGAAACTCCACAACTAAATAACCCACAACTACAAATTCCACAACTAGAAACTCCACAACTGGAAACTCCGCAACTAGAAACTCTGCAACTACAAACTTTACAGTTAGAAACTCCACAACTTGAGACTTCGCAAATAGAAACTCGTCAACTAGAAACTCAACAACTAGAAACTCCACAGCTAGAAACTCCACAACTAGAAACTCCACAACTTGAAACCCGACAAATAGATACTCCACAACTTGAAACACCACAACTAGATACTCCACAACTACACATTCCGCAACTCGAAACTCCACAACTAGAATCTCTGCAACTAGAAACTTCGCAACTAGACATTGTGCAACTAGAAACTCCGCTACTGGAAACTCCACAGCTAGAATACCCACAACTATAAACTTCACAACTAGCAACTCAACAACTAGAGACTGCACAACTAGAGACTCCGCAACTAGAAACTCCACAGCTAGTAACTCCGCAACTAGAAACTCCAAAACTTGAAACTCCGCCATTAGAATCTCCACAACTAGAAAACTCCGCAACTAGAAACTCTGCCACTAGAAACTCCGCAACTAGAAACTCCACAGCTAGAAACTCCACAACTTGAAACACCACAACTAGATACTCCACAACAACAAATTCCACAACTAGAAACTCCACAACTAGAAACTCCACAACTAGAAACTCCGCAACTAGAAACTCCACAGCTAGAAACTCCACAACTTGAGACTTCGCAAATAGAAACTCGTCAACTAGAAACTCAACAACTAGAAACTCCACAGCTAGAAAGTTCACAACTAGAAACTCCGCAACTTGAGAGTTCGCCACTAGAAACTCCACAACTAGAAACTCCACAACTAGAGACTCCACAACTAGAAACTCCACCACTAGAAATTCCACAACTACAAACCTCACAACTAGAAACTCCATAACTAGAAACTCCGCACCTGGAAACTCCACAGCCAGAAACTCTACAACTAGAAAAACCACATCGAGAAACTCCGCAACAACAAACTCTGCAACTAGAAACTCCACAACTAGAATTTCCACAGCTAGAGACTCAACAACTAGAGACTCCTTAACTAAAAGCTCCAAAACTAGACACTCCACAACTAGAAACTCCGCAACTAGAAACCCGACAACTAGAAACTCAACAACTACAACCTCCAAACCTATAAATTCCTCAACTTGAAACTCCACAACTAAAACTCCACAACTAAAAACTCCACAACTAGACACTCCACAACTGGAAACTCCGCAACTAGAAACTCCCAAACTAGAAACTCTACAACTAGAAACTCTGCAACTAGAAACTCCGCAACTACAAACTCCGCAACTAGAAACTCCACAGCTAGAAACTCCACAACTTGAGACTTCGCAAATAAAAACTCGTCAACTAGAAACTCAACAACTAGAAACTCCACAGCTAGAAACCCCACACCTAGAAACTCCACAACTAGAAACTCCACAACTTGAGAGTTCACCACTAGAAACTCCACAACTAGAAACTCCACAACTACAGACTCCACAACTAGAAACTCCACCACTAGAAATTCCACAACTACAAACCTCACAATTAGAAACTCCACAACTAGAAACTCCACAACTGGAAACTCCACAGCCAGAAACTCTACAACTAGAAAAACCACATCTAGAAACTCCGCAACAACAAACTCTGCAACTAGAAACTCCACAACTAGAATTTCCACAGGTAGAGACTCAACAACAAGAGGCTCCTCAACTAAAAGCTCCACAACTAGTCACTCCACAACTAGAAACTCCGCAACTAGAAACCCGACAACTAGAAACTCAACAACTACAAACTCCACACCTATAAATTCCTCAACTAGAAACTCTGCAAATATAAACTCCGCAACTAGAAACTCCACAACTAGAAACCCCTCAACTATAAACTTCACAAATAGAAACTCAACAACTAGAGACTGCACAACTAGAGACTCCGCAACTAGAAACTCCGCAGCTAGAAACTCCGCAACTAGAAACTCCACAACTTGAAACTCTGCAACTCGAAACTCTGCAACTAGAAAATCCACAGCTAGAAACTCCACAACTTGACACACCGCAACTAAATACTGCACAACTACAAATTCCACAACTAGAAAATCCACAACTAGAAACTCCACAAGTAGAAACTCCGCAACTAGAAACTCCACAGCTCGAAACTCCACATTTTCAGACTTCGCAACAAGAAACTCGGCAACTATAATCTCCACAACTAGAAACTCCACAGCTAGAAACTCCACAACTAGAAACTCCACAACTTGAAACCCGACAAATAGATACTCCACAACTTGAAACACCACAACTAGATACTCCACAACTACACATTCCGCAACTCGAAACTCCACAATTAGACTCTCTTCAACTGGAAACTTCGCAACTAGACACTGTGCAACTAGAAACTCCGCAACTGGAAACTCCACAGCTAGAATACCCACAACTATAAACTTCACAACTAGCAACTCAACAACTAGAGACTGCACAACTAGAGACTCCGCAAATAGAAACTCCACAGCTAGTAACTCCGCAACTAGAAACTCCACAACTTGAAACTCCGCCATTAGAATCTCCACAACTAGAAAACTCCGCAACTAGAAACTCTGCCACTAGAAACTCCGCAACTAGAAACTCCACAGCTAGAAACTCCACAACTAGATACTCCACAACTACAAATTCCACAACTAGAAACTCCACAACTAGAAACTCCACAACCAGAAACTCCGCAACTAGAAACTCCACAGCTAGAAACTCCACAACTTGAGACTTCGCAACAAGAAACTCGGCAACTAGAATCTCCACAACTAGAAACTCTGCAACTAGAAACTCCGCAACTACAAACTCCGCAACTAGAAACTTCACAGCTAGAAACTCCACAACTTGAGACTTCGCAAATAGAAACTCGTCAACTAGAAACTCAACAACTAGAAACTCCACAGCTAGAAACCCCACACCTAGAAACTCCACAACTAGAAACTCCAATAACTTGAGAGTTCACCACTAGAAACTCCACAACTAGAAACTCCACAACTAGAGACTCCACAACTAGAAACTCCACCACTAGAAATTCCACAACTACAAACCTCACAACTAGAAACTCCACAACTAGAAACTCCGCAACTGGAAACTCCACAGCCAGAAACTCTGCAACTAGAAACTTTACAGCTACAAACTCCACAACTTGAGACTTCGCAATTAGAAACTCGTCAACTGGAAAATCAACCACTAGAAACTCCACAGCTAGAAACTCCACAACTAGAAACTCCACAACTTGAAACCCAACAATTAGATACTCCACAACTACAGACTCCACAACTTGAAACACCACCACTAGATACTCCACAATTACAAATTCCGCAACTAGAAACTCCACAACTAGAAACTCCTCAACTAGAAACTCCCCACTAGAAACTTCACAACTAGAATCTCTGCAACTAGAAACTCCGCAACTAGAAACACTGCAACTAGAAACTCCGCAACTAGAAACTCCACAGCTAGAAACCCCACAACTATATACTTCACAACTAGCAACTCAACAACTAGAGACTGCACAACTAGAGACTCCCCCCCCTAGAAACTACATACAGCTGGTAACTCCGCAACTAGAAACTCCACAACTTGAAACTCCGCCACTAGAAGCTCCACAACTAGAAAACTCCGCAACTACAAACTCTGCAACTAGAAACTCCGCAACTAGAAACTCCACAGCTAGAAACTCCGCAACAACAAACTCTGCAACCAGAAACTCCACAACTAGAATTTCCACAGCTACAGACTCAACAACTAGAGGCTCCTCAACTAAAAGCTCTACAACTAGAAACTCCACAACTAGAGACTGCACAACTAAAGAGTCCGCAACCAGAAACTCCGCAGCTAGAAACTCCGCAACTAGAAACTCCACAACTTGAAACTCTGCAACTCGAAACTCTGCAACTAGAAAATCCACAACAATAAACTCAAGTAGAAACTCCCCAACTGGAAACTCCCTAACTAGAAACTCCACAGCTAGAAACCCCACAACTATAAACTTCACAACTAGCAACTCAACAACTACAGACTGCACAACTAGAGACTCCGCCACTAGAAACTCCACAGCTAGTAACTCCGCAACTACAAACCCTCCAACTAGAAAACTACGCAACTAGAAACTCTGCAACTAGATACTCCGCAACCAGAAACTCCACAGCTAGAAACTCCACAACTAAATAATCCACAACTACAAATTCCACAACTAGAAACTCCTCAACCGGAAACTCCGCAACTAGAAACTCTGCAACTACAAACTTTACAGTTAGAAACTCCACAACTTCAGACTTCGCAAATAGAAACTCGTCAACTGGAAACTCAACCACTAGAAACTCCACAGCTAGAAACTCCACAACTAGAAACTCCACAGCTTGAAACCCGACAAATAGATACTCCACAACTTGAAACACCACAACTAGATACTCCACATTTACAAATTCCGCAACTTGAAACTCCACAACTAGAAACTCCGCAACTAGAAACTCCACAGCTAGAAACCCCACAACTATAAACTTCACAACTAGCAACTCAACAACTAGAGACTGCACAACTAGAGACTCCGCAACTAGAAACTCCACAGCTAGTAACTCCGCAACTAGAAACTCCACAACTTGAAACACCAAAACTAGATACTGCACAACTACTAATTCCACATTTAGAAACTCCACAACTAGAAACTCCACAACTAGAAACTCCGCAACTAGAAACTCCAAAGCTAGAAACTCCACAACTTGAAACTTCGCAACAAGAAACTCGTCAACTAGAATCTCCACAACTAGAAACTCTGCAACTAGAAACTCGGCAACTACAAACTCCGCAACTAGAAACTCCACAGCTAGAAACTCCACAACTTGAGACTTCGCAAATAGAAACTCGTCAACTAGAAACTCAACAACCAGAAACTCCACAGCTAGAAACTCCACAACTAGAAACTCCACAACTTGAGAGTTCACCACTAGAAACTCCACAACTAGAAACTCCACAACTAGAAACTCCACAACTTGAAACTCCGCAACTGGAAACTCCACAGCCAGAAACTCTACAACTAGAAAAACCACATATAGAAACTCCGAAACAACAAGCTCTGCAACTAGAAACTCCACAACTAGAATTTCCACAGCTAGAGACTCAACAAATAGAGACTCCTCAACTAAAAGCTCCACAACTAGACACTCCACAACTAGAAACTGCGCAACTAGAAACTCCACAACTAGAAACTCCGCAACTAGAAACTCCCCAACTAGAAACTCCACAACTAGAAACTCTGCAGCTAGAAACTCCGCAACTAGAAACTCTGCAAATAGAAACTCCGGAACTAGAAACTCCACAGCTGGAAACCCCTCAACTATAAACTTCACAACTAGAAACTCAACAACTAGAGACTGCACAACTAGAGACTCCGCAACTAGAAACTCCGCAGCTAGAAACTCTGCAACTAGAAACCCCACAACTTGAAACTCTGCAACTCGAAACTCCGCAACTAGAAAATCCACAACTAGAAACTTCACAACTAGAAACTCCCCAACAAGAAACTCCACAACTAGAAACTCCACAACTAGAGACTGCACAACTAGAGACTTTGCATTTAGAAACTCCTCAGATAGAAACTACACAACTAGAAACTCAATGACTAGAGATTCCATAAGTAGAAACTCCACAGCTAAAATTTCCACAACTACAAACCCTACAACTAGAAACTCCACAACTAGGAACTCTGCAAATAGAAAATATACAACAAGGAACTCGAAATCTAAAAACTCCAACTAGAAACTCTACAACTAGAAACTTCACAACTAGAAGCTCCACAAATAGACACTCCACAACTAGAAACTCCACAACTAGAGACTCCACAACTAGGAACTCCAAAATTGAGACTCCACAACTAGAAACTACAGAGATTGAAATTCCACAACTAGAAACTCAACAACTGGAAACTCCGCAACTAGAAATTCTGCAAGTAGAAACTTTACAGCTAGAAACTTCACAACTTGAGACTTCGCAAATAGAAACTCGTCAACTTGAAACTCAACCACTAGAAACTCCACAGCTAGAAACTCCACAACTAGAAACTCCACAACTTGAAACTCAACAAATGGATAATCCACAACTACAGACTCCACAACTTGAAACACCACAACTAGATACTCCACAATTACAAATTCCACAACTAGAAACTCCTCAACTAGAAACTCCCCACTAGAAACTTCACAACTAGAATCTCTGCAACTAGAAACTCCGCAACTAGAAACTCTGCAACTAGAAACTCCGCAACTAGAAACTTCACAGCTAGAAACTCCGCAACTAGAAACTCCACAACATGAAACTCCGCCACTAGAAGCTCCACAACTAGAAAACTCCGCAACTACAAACTCTGCAACTAGAAACTCCGCAACTAGAAACTCCACAGCTAGAAACTCCACAACTTGAAACACCACAACTACATACTCCACAACTACAAATTCCACAACTACAAACTCCACAACTAGAAACACCACATCTAGAAACTCCGCAACAACAAACTCTGCAACCAGAAACTCCACAACTAGAATTTCCACAGTTAGAGACCCAACAACTAGAGGCTCCTCAACTAAAAGCTCCACAACTAGAAACTCCGCAACTTGAAACCCGACAACTAGAAACTCAACAACTAGAAACTCCACACCTATAAATTCCTCAACTATAAACTCCACAACTAAAACTCCACAACTAAAACTCCACAACTAGAAACTCCACAACTAGAAACTCCACAACTAGATTCTCCACAACTACAAATTCCACAACTAGAAACTCCCCAACAAGAAACACCACAACTAGAAGCTTCACAACTAGAGACTGCACAACTAGAGACTTTGCATTTAGAAACTCCTCAGAATGAAACTACACAACTAGAAACTCCTCGACTAGAGATTCCATAAGTAAAAACTCCACAGCTAGAATTTCCACAGCTAGAAACCCCACAACTAGGAACTCTGCAAATAAAAAATCTACAACTAGAAACTCGAAAACTAAAAACTCCAACTAGAAACTCCCCAACTAGAAACTTCACAACTAGAAGCTCCACAAATAGACACTCCACAACTAGAAACTCCACAACTAGAGACTCCACAACTAGGAACTCCAAAATTGAGACTCCACAACTAGAAACTACACAGATTGAAATTCCACAGTTGGAAACTCCACAACCGGAAACTTCGCAACTAGAAACTCTGCAACTAGAAACTTTACAGCTAGAAACTCCACAACTTGACACTTCGCAAATAGAAACTCGTCAACTGGAAACTCAACCACTAGAAACTCCACAGCTAGAAACTCCACAACTAGAAACTCCACAACTTGAAACCCAACATATAGATACACCACAACTACAGACTCCACAACTTGAAACACCACAACTAGATACTCCACAACAACAAATTCCGCAACTAGAAACTAGACAACTAGAAACTCCGCAACTAGAAAAACCCCAACTAGAAACTCCACAACTGGAATCTCTGCAACTAGAAACTCCGCAACTAGAAACTTTGCAACTAGAAACTCCGCAACTAGAAACTCCACAACTAAAAACCTCACAACTATAAACTTCACAGCTAGAAGCTCTGCAACTAGATACTCCGCAACCAGAAACTCCACAGCTAGAAACTCCACAACTAGATAATCCACAACTACAAATTCCACAACTAGAAACTCCACAACTGGAAACTCCGACACTAGAAACTCTGCAACTACAAACTTTACAGTTAGAAACTCCACAACTTGAGACTTCGCAAATAGAAACTCGTCAACTAGAAACTCCACAACTTGAAACGCCGCCACTAGAATCTCCACAACTAGAAAACTCCGCAACTAGAAACTTTGCCACTAGAAACTCCGCAACTAGAAACTCCACAACTAGAAACTCCTCAACTAGAAACTCCACATTAGAAACTCCGCAACTAGAAACTCCACAGCTAGAAACTCCACAACTTAAGACTTCGCAACAAGAAACTCGGCAACTAGAATCTCCACAACTAGACACTCTGCAACTAGAAACTCCGCAACTACAAACTCCGCAACTAGAAACTCCACAGCTAGAAACTCCACAACTTGAGACTTCGCAAATGAAAACTCGTCAACTAGAAACTCAACAACTAGAAACTCTACAGCTAGAAACTCCACAACTAGAAACTCCACAACTTGAGAGTTCACCACTAGAAACTCCACAACTAGAAACTCCACAACTAGAGACTCCACAACAAGAAACTCCACCACTAGAAATTCCACAACTACAAACCTCACAACTAGAAACTCCACAACTAGAAACTCCGCAACTGGAGACTCTACAGCCAGAAACTCTACAACTAGAAAAACCGCATATAGAAACTCCGAAACAACAAGCTCTGCAACTAGAAACTGCACAACTACAATTTCCACAGCTAGAGACTCAACAACTAGAGACTCCTCAACTAAAAGCTCCACAACTAGACACTCCACAACTAGAAACTCCGCAACTAGAAACCCGACAACTGGAAACTCAAACACTACAAACTCCACACCTATAAATTCCTCAACTTGAAACTCCACAACTAGAACTCCACAACTAGAAACTCCACAACTACAAACTCCACAACTAGAAACTCCTCAACTAGAAACTTTGCAGCTAGAAACTCCGCAACTAGAAACTCTGCAAATAGAAACTCCGCAACTAGAAACTCCACAGCTAGAAACCCCTCAACTATAAACTTCACAACTAGAAACTCAACAACTAGAGACTGCACAACTAGAGACTCCGCAACTTGAAACTCCGCAGCTAGAAACTCTGCAACTAGAAACTCCACAACTTGAAACTCTGCAACTCGAAACTCTGCAACTAGAAAATCCACAACTCTAAACTCAAGTAGAAACTCCCCAACTGGAAACTCCGCAACTAGAAACTCCGCAACTCGAAAATCCACAACTAGAAACTTCACAACTAGAAACTCCCCAACAAGAAAATCCACAACTAGAAACTCCACAACTAGAAACTCCACAACTAGAGACTGCACAACTAGAGACTTTGCATTTAGAAACTCCTCAGATAGAAACTAGACAACTGAAACTCCACGACTAGAGATTCCATAAGTAGAAACTCCACAGCTAAAATTTCCACAACTACAAACCCCACAACTAGAAACTCCACAACTAGGAACTCTGCAAATAGAAAATCTACAACAAGGAACTCGAAAACTAAAAACTCCAACTAGAAAATATACAACTAGAAACTTCACAACTAGAAACTCCACAAATAGACACTCCACAACTAGAAACTCCACAACTAGAGACTCCACAACTAGGAACTCCAAAATTGAGACTCCACAACTAGAAACTACACACATTGAAATTCCACAACTAGAAACTCCACAACTGGAAACTCCACAACTAGAAACTCTGCAACTTGAGACTTTGCAAATGAAATTCGTCAACTGGAAACTCAACCACTAGAAACTCCACAGCTAGAAACTCCACAACTAGAAACTCCACAATTTAAAACCCAACAAATAGATACTCCACAACTACAGACTCCACAACTTGAAACACCACAACTAGATACTCCACATTTACAAATTCCGCTACTAGAAACACCACAACTAGAAACTCCTCAACTAGAAACTTCACAACTAGAATCTCTGAAACTAGAAACTCCGCAACTAGAAACTCTGCAACTAGAAACTCCGCAACTAGAAACTTCACAGCTAGAAACTCCGCAACTAGAAACTCCACAACATGAAACTCCGCCACTAGAAGCTCCACAACTAGAAAACTCCGCAACTACAAACTCTGCAACTAGAAACTCCGCAACTAGAAACTCCACAGCTAGAAACTCCACAACTTGAAACACCACAACTACATACTCCACAACTACAAATTCCACAACTACAAACTCCACAACTAGAAACACCACATCTAGAAACTCCGCAACAACAAACTCTGCAACCAGAAACTCCACAACTAGAATTTCCACAGTTAGAGACCCAACAACTAGAGGCTCCTCAACTAAAAGCTCCACAACTAGAAACTCCGCAACTTGAAACCCGACAACTAGAAACTCAACAACTAGAAACTCCACACCTATAAATTCCTCAACTATAAACTCCACAACTAAAACTCCACAACTAAAACTCCACAACTAGAAACTCCACAACTAGAAACTCCACAACTAGATTCTCCACAACTACAAATTCCACAACTAGAAACTCCCCAACAAGAAACACCACAACTAGAAGCTTCACAACTAGAGATTGCACAACTAGAGACTTTGCATTTAGAAACTCCTCAGAATGAAACTACACAACTAGAAACTCCTCGACTAGAGATTCCATAAGTAAAAACTCCACAGCTAGAATTTCCACAGCTAGAAACCCCACAACTAGGAACTCTGCAAATAAAAAATCTACAACTAGAAACTCGAAAACTAAAAACTCCAACTAGAAACTCCCCAACTAGAAACTTCACAACTAGAAGCTCCACAAATAGACACTCCACAACTAGAAACTCCACAACTAGAGACTCCACAACTAGGAACTCCAAAATTGAGACTCCACAACTAGAAACTACACAGATTGAAATTCCACAGTTGGAAACTCCACAACTGGAAACTTCGCAACTAGAAACTCTGCAACTAGAAACTTTACAGCTAGAAACTCCACAACTTGACACTTCGCAAATAGAAACTCGTCAACTGGAAACTCAACCACTAGAAACTCCGCAGCTAGAAACTCCACAACTAGAAACTCCACAACTTGAAACCCAACATATAGATACACCACAACTACAGACTCCACAACTTGAAACACCACAACTAGATACTCCACAACAACAAATTCCGCAACTAGAAACTAGACAACTAGAAACTCCGCAACTAGAAAAACCCCAACTAGAAACTCCACAACTGGAATCTCTGCAACTAGAAACTCCGCAACTAGAAACTTTGCAACTAGAAACTCCGCAACTAGAAACTCCACAACTAAAAACCTCACAACTATAAACTTCACAACTAGAAGCTCTGCAACTAGATACTCCGCAACCAGAAACTCCACAGCTAGAAACTCCACAACTAGATAATCCACAACTACAAATTCCACAACTAGAAACTCCACAACTGGAAACTCCGACACTAGAAACTCTGCAACTACAAACTTTACAGTTAGAAACTCCACAACTTGAGACTTCGCAAATAGAAACTCGTCAACTAGAAACTCCACAACTTGAAACGCCGCCACTAGAATCTCCACAACTAGAAAACTCCGCAACTAGAAACTTTGCCACTAGAAACTCCGCAACTAGAAACTCCACAACTAGAAACTCCTCAACTAGAAACTCCACATTAGAAACTCCGCAACTAGAAACTCCACAGCTAGAAACTCCACAACTTAAGACTTCGCAACAAGAAACTCGGCAACTAGAATCTCCACAACTAGACACTCTGCAACTAGAAACTCCGCAACTACAAACTCCGCAACTAGAAACTCCACAGCTAGAAACTCCACAACTTGAGACTTCGCAAATGAAAACTCGTCAACTAGAAACTCAACAACTAGAAACTCTACAGCTAGAAACTCCACAACTAGAAACTCCACAACTTGAGAGTTCACCACTAGAAACTCCACAACTAGAAACTCCACAACTAGAGACTCCACAATAAGAAACTCCACCACTAGAAATTCCACAACTACAAACCTCACAACTAGAAACTCCACAACTAGAAACTCCGCAACTGGAGACTCTACAGCCAGAAACTCTACAACTAGAAAAACCACATATAGAAACTCCGAAACAACAAGCTCTGCAACTAGAAACTGCACAACTAGAATTTCCACAGCTAGAGACTCAACAACTAGAGACTCCTCAACTAAAAGCTCCACAACTAGACACTCCACAACTAGAAACTCCGCAACTAGAAACTCCGCAACTAGAAACCCGACAACTGGAAACTCAAACACTACAAACTCCACACCTATAAATTCCTCAACTTGAAACTCCACAACTAGAACTCCACAACTAGAAACTCCACAACTACAAACTCCACAACTAGAAACTCCTCAACTAGAAACTTTGCAGCTAGAAACTCCGCAACTAGAAACTCTGCAAATAGAAACTCCGCAACTAGAAACTCCACAGCTAGAAACCCCTCAACTATAAACTTCACAACTAGAAACTCAACAACTAGAGACTGCACAACTAGAGACTCCGCAACTTGAAACTCCGCAGCTAGAAACTCTGCAACTAGAAACTCCACAACTTGAAACTCTGCAACTCGAAACTCTGCAACTAGAAAATCCACAACTCTAAACTCAAGTAGAAACTCCCCAACTGGAAACTCCGCAACTAGAAACTCCGCAACTCGAAAATCCACAACTAGAAACTTCACAACTAGAAACTCCCCAACAAGAAAATCCACAACTAGAAACTCCACAACTAGAAACTCCACAACTAGAGACTGCACAACTAGAGACTTTGCATTTAGAAACTCCTCAGATAGAAACTACACAACTGAAACTCCACGACTAGAGATTCCATAAGTAGAAACTCCACAGCTAAAATTTCCACAACTACAAACCCCACAACTAGAAACTCCACAACTAGGAACTCTGCAAATAGAAAATCTACAACAAGGAACTCGAAAACTAAAAACTCCAACTAGAAAATATACAACTAGAAACTTCACAACTAGAAACTCCACAAATAGACACTCCACAACTAGAAACTCCACAACTAGAGACTCCACAACTAGGAACTCCAAAATTGAGACTCCACAACTAGAAACTACACACATTGAAATTCCACAACTAGAAACTCCACAACTGGAAACTCCACAACTAGAAACTCTGCAACTTGAGACTTTGCAAATGAAATTCGTCAACTGGAAACTCAACCGCTAGAAACTCCACAGCTAGAAACTCCACAACTAGAAACTCCACAATTTAAAACCCAACAAATAGATACTCCACAACTACAGACTCCACAACTTGAAACACCACAACTAGATACTCCACATTTACAAATTCCGCTACTAGAAACACCACAACTAGAAACTCCTCAACTAGAAACTTCACAACTAGAATCTCTGCAACTAGAAACTCCGCAACTAGAAACTCTGCAACTAGATACTCCACAACTACAAATTCCACAACTAGAAACTCCACAACTAGAAACACCACATCTAGAAACTCCGCAACAACAAACTCTGCAACCAGAAACTCCACAACTAGAATTTCCACAGCTAGAGACTCAACAACTAGAGGCTCCTCAACTAAAATCTCCAGAACTAGAAACTCTGACACTTGAAACCCGACAACTAGAAACTCAACAACTAGAAACTCCACACCTATAAATTCCTCAACTTGAAACTCCACAACTAAAACTCCACAACTAGAAACTCCACAACTAGAAACTCCACAACTAGATTCTCCACAACTACAAATTCCACAACTAGAAACTCCACAACTAGAAACTCCACAACTGGAAACTCACAACTAGAAACTCCACAGCTAGAAACTCCACAACTTGAGACTTCACAACAAGAAACTTGGCAACTTGAATCTCAACAACTAGAAACTCTGCAACTAGAAACTCCGCAACTACAAACTCCGCAACTAGAAACTCCACAGCTAGAAACTCCACAACTTGAGACTTCGCAAATAGAAACTCGTCAACTAGAAACTCAATAACTAGAAACTCCGCAGCTAGAAACTCCACAACTAGAAACTCCACAACTTGAGAGTTTGCAACTAGAAACCCCACAACTAGAAACTCCACAACTAGAGACTCCACAACTGGAAACTCCACCACTAGAAACTCCACAATTACGAACCTCACAACTAGAAACTCAACAACTAGAAACTCCGCAACTGGAAGCTCCACAGCCAGAAACTCCACAACTAGAAACACCACATCTAGAAACTCCGCAACAACAAAATCTGCAACTAGAAACTCCACAACTAGAATTTCCACAGCTAGAGACTCAACAACTAGAAACTCCTCAACTAAAAGCTCTACAACTAGACACTCCACAACTAGAAACTCCGCAACTAGAAACCCGACAACTAGAAACTCAACAACTAGAAATTTGACATGTATAAACTCCTCAACTTGAAACTCCACAACTAAAACTCCACTACTAGAAACTCCACAACAAGAAACTCCGCAACTACAAACTCCCCAACTAGAAACTCCACAACTAGAAACTCTGCAACTAGAAACTCCGCAACTAGGAACTCTGCAAATAGAAACTCCGCAACTAGAAACTCCACAGCTAGAAACCCCTCAAATATAAACTTCACAACTAGAAACTCAACAACTAGAGACTGCACAACTAGAGACTTCGCAACCTGAAACTCCGCAGCTAGAAACTCCGACCTTAGAAACTCCACAACTTGAAACTCTGCAACTCGAAACTCTGCAACTAGAAAATCCACAACTATAAACTCAAGTAGAAACTCCCCAACTGGAAACTCCCCTACTAGAAACTCCGCAACTAGAAAATCCACAACAAGAAACTCCACAACTAGAAACTCCACAACTAGAGACTGCACAACTTGAGACTTTGCATTTAGAAACTCCTCAGAATGAAACTACACAACTAGAAACTCCGCAACTAGAAACCCGACAACTAGGAACTCAACAACTACAAACTCCGCACCTATAAATTCCACAACTAGAAACTCCACAAATAGAAACTCCACAACTAGAAACTCCGCAACTAGAAACTCCCCAACTAGAAACTCCACAACTAGAAACTCTGCAGCTAGAAACTCTTAACTAGAAACTCTGCAAATAGAAACTCCGGAACTAGAAACTCCACAGCTGGAAACCCCTCAACTATAAACTTCACAACTAGAAACTCAACAACTAGAGACTGCACAACTAGAGACTCCGCAACTAGAAACTCCGCAGCTAGAAACTCTGGAACTAGAAACCCCACAACTTGAAACTCTGCAACTCGAAACTCTGCAACTAGAAAATCCACAACTATAAACTCAAGTAGAAACTCCCCAACTGGAAACTCCGCAACTAGAAACTCCGCAACTAGAAAATCCACAACCAGAAACTTCACAACTAGAAACTCCCCAACAAGAAACTCCACAACTAGAAACTCCACAACTAGAGACTGCACAACTAGAGACTTTGCATTTAGAAATTCCTCAGATAGAAACTACACAACTAGAAACTCAACGACTAGAGATTCCATAAGTAGAAACTCCACAGCTAAAATTTCCACAACTACAAACCCTACAACTAGAAACTCCACAACTAGGAACTCTGCAAATAGAAAATCTACAACAAGAAACTCGAAATCTAAAAACTCCAACTAGAAACTCTACAACTAGAAACTTCACAACTAGAAGCTCCACAAATAGACACTCCACAACTAGAAACTCCACAACTAGAGACTCCACAACTAGGAACTCCAAAATTGAGACTCCACAACTAGATACTCCACAACTTGAAACATAACAACTAGATACTCCACAACTACAAATTCCGCAACTAGAAACTCCACAATTAGAAACTCCGCAACTAGAAACTCCCCAACTAGAAACTCCACAACTAGAATCTCTGCAACTAGAAACTCCACAACTAGAAACTGTGCAACTAGAAACTCCGCAACTAGAAACTCCACAACTAGAAACCCCACAACTATAAACTTCACAACTAGCAACTCAACAACTAGAGACTGCATAACTAGAGTCTCCGCAACTAGAAACTCCACAACTTGAAACTCTGCCACTAGAATCTCCACAACTAGAAACCTCCGCAACTAGAAACTCTGCCACTAGAAACTCCGCAACTAGAAACTCCACAGCTAGAAACTCCACAACTTGAAACACCACAAGTAGATACTCCACAACTACAAATTCCGCAACTAGAAACTCCACAGCTAGAAACTCCACAACTTAAGACTTCGCAACAAGAAACTCGGCAACTAGAATCTCCACAACTAGAAACTCTGCAACTAGAAACTCCGCAACTACAAACTCCGCAACTAGAAACTTCACAGCTAGAAATTCCACAACTTGAGACTTCGCAAATAGAAACTCGTCCACTAGAAACTCAACAACTAAAAACTCTACAGCTAGAAACTCCACAACTAGAAACTCCACAACTTGAGAGTTCACCACTAGAAACTCCACAACTAGAAACTCCACAACTAGAAACTCCACAACTAGAAACTCCGCAACTGGAAACTCCACAGCCAGAAACTCTACAACTAGAAAAACCACATATAGAAACTCCGAAACAACAAGCTCTGCAACTAGAAACTCCACAACTAGAATTTCCACAGCTAGAGACTCAACAAATAGAGACTCCTCAACTAAAAGCTCCACAACTAGACACTCCACAACTATAAACTGCGCAACTAGAAACTCCACAACTAGAAACTCCGCAACTAGAAACTCCCCAACTAGAAACTCCACAACTAGAAACTCTGCAGCTAGAAACTCCGCAACTAGAAACTCTGCAAATAGAAACTCCGGAACTAGAAACTCCACAGCTGGAAACCCCTCAACTATAAACTTCACAACTAGAAACTCAACAACTAGAGACTGCACAACTTGAGACTCCGCAACTAGAAACTCCGCAGCTAGAAACTCTGCAACTAGAAACCCCACAACTTGAAACTCTGCAACTCGAAACTCTGCAACTGGAAAATCCACAACTATAAACTCAAGTAGAAACTCCCCAACTGGAAACTCCGCAACTAGAAACTCCGCAACTAGAAAATCCACAACTAGAAACTTCACAACTAGAAACTCCCCAACAAGAAACTCCACAACTAGAAACTCCACAACTAGAGACTGCACAACTAGAGACTTTGCATTTAGAAACTCCTCAGATAGAAACTACACAACTAGAAACTCAATGACTAGAGATTCCATAAGTAGAAACTCCACAGCTAAAATTTCCACAACTACAAACCCTACAACTAGAAACTCCACAACTAGGAACTCTGCAAATAGAAAATATACAACAAGGAACTCGAAATCTAAAAACTCCAACTAGAAACTCTACAACTAGAAACTTCACAACTAGAAGCTCCACAAATAGACACTCCACAACTAGAAACTCCACAACTAGAGACTCCACAACTAGGAACTCCAAAATTGAGACTCCACAACTAGAAACTACAGAGATTGAAATTCCACAACTAGAAACTCAACAACTGGAAACTCCGCAACTAGAAATTCTGCAAGTAGAAACTTTACAGCTAGAAACTTCACAACTTGAGACTTCGCAAATAGAAACTCGTCAACTTGAAACTCAACCACTAGAAACTCCACAGCTAGAAACTCCACAACTAGAAACTCCACAACTTGAAACTCAACAAATGGATAATCCACAACTACAGACTCCACAACTTGAAACACCACAACTAGATACTCCACAATTACAAATTCCGCAACTAGAAACTCCACAACTAGAAACTCCTCAACTAGAAACTCCCCACTAGAAACTTCACAACTAGAATCTCTGCAACTAGAAACTCCGCAACTAGAAACTCTGCAACTAGAAACTCCGCAACTAGAAACTTCACAGCTAGAAACTCCGCAACTAGAAACTCCACAACATGAAACTCCGCCACTAGAAGCTCCACAACTAGAAAACTCCGCAACTACAAACTCTGCAACTAGAAACTCCGCAACTAGAAACTCCACAGCTAGAAACTCCACAACTTGAAACACCACAACTACATACTCCACAACTACAAATTCCACAACTAGAAACTCCACAACTAGAAACACCACATCTAGAAACTCCGCAACAACAAACTCTGCAACCAGAAACTCCACAACTAGAATTTCCACAGTTAGAGACCCAACAACTAGAGGCTCCTCAACTAAAAGCTCCACAACTAGAAACTCCGCAACTTGAAACCCGACAACTACAAACTCAACAACTAGAAACTCCACACCTATAAATTCCTCAACTATAAACTCTACAACTAAAACTCCACAACTAAAACTCCACAACTAGAAACTCCACAACTAGAAACTCCACAACTAGATTCTCCACAACTACAAATTCCACAACTAGAAACTCCCCAACAAGAAACACCACAACTAGAAGCTTCACAACTAGAGACTGCACAACTAGAGACTTTGCATTTAGAAACTCCTCAGAATGAAACTACACAACTAGAAACTCCTCGACTAGAGATTCCATAAGTAAAAACTCCACAGCTAGAATTTCCACAGCTAGAAACCCCACAACTAGGAACTCTGCAAATAAAAAATCTACAACTAGAAACTCGAAAACTAAAAACTCCAACTAGAAACTCCACAACTAGAAACTTCACAACTAGAAGCTCCACAAATAGACACTCCACAACTAGAAACTCCACAACTAGAGACTCCACAACTAGGAACTCCAAAATTGAGACTCCACAACTAGAAACTACACAGATTGAAATTTCACAATTGGAAACTCCACAACTGGAAACTTCGCAACTAGAAACTCTGCAACTAGAAACTTTACAGCTAGAAACTCCACAACTTGACACTTCGCAAATAGAAACTCGTCAACTGGAAACTCAACCACTAGAAACTCCACAGCTAGAAACTCCACAACTAGAAACTCCACAACTTGAAACCCAACATATAGATACACCACAACTACAGACTCCACAACTTGAAACACCACAACTAGATACTCCACAACAACAAATTCCGCAACTAGAAACTAGACAACTAGAAACTCCGCAACTAGAAAAACCCCAACTAGAAACTCCACAACTGGAATCTCTGCAACTAGAAACTCCGCAACTAGAAACTTTGCAACTAGAAACTCCGCAACTAGAAACTCCACAACTAAAAACCTCACAACTATAAACTTCACAACTAGAAGCTCTGCAACTAGATACTCCGCAACCAGAAACTCCACAGCTAGAAACTCCACAACTAGATAATCCACAACTACAAATTCCACAACTAGAAACTCCACAACTGGAAACTCCGACACTAGAAACTCTGCAACTACAAACTTTACAGTTAGAAACTCCACAACTTGAGACTTCGCAAATAGAAACTCGTCAACTAGAAACTCCACAACTTGAAACGCCGCCACTAGAATCTCCACAACTAGAAAACTCCGCAACTAGAAACTTTGCCACTAGAAACTCCGCAACTAGAAACTCCACAACTAGAAACTCCTCAACTAGAAACTCCACATTAGAAACTCCGCAACTAGAAACTCCACAGCTAGAAACTCCACAACTTAAGACTTCGCAACAAGAAACTCGGCAACTAGAATCTCCACAACTAGACACTCTGCAACTAGAAACTCCGCAACTACAAACTCCGCAACTAGAAACTCCACAGCTAGAAACTCCACAACTTGAGACTTCGCAAATGAAAACTCGTCAACTAGAAAATCAACAACTAGAAACTCTACAGCTAGAAACTCCACAACTAGAAACTCCACAACTTGAGAGTTCACCACTAGAAACTCCACAACTAGAAACTCCACAACTAGAGACTCCACAACAAGAAACTCCACCACTAGAAATTCCACAACTACAAACCTCACAACTAGAAACTCCACAACTAGAAACTCCGCAACTGGAGACTCTACAGCCAGAAACTCTACAACTAGAAAAACCACATATAGAAACTCCGAAACAACAAGCTCTGCAACTAGAAACTGCACAACTAGAATTTCCACAGCTAGAGACTCAACAACTAGAGACTCCTCAACTAAAAGCTCCACAACTAGACACTCCACAACTAGAAACTCCGCAACTAGAAACCCGACAACTGGAAACTCAAACACTACAAACTCCACACCTATAAATTCCTCAACTTGAAACTCCACAACTAGAACTCCACAACTAGAAACTCCACAAATACAAACTCCACAACTAGAAACTCCACAACTAGAAACTTTGCAGCTAGAAACTCCGCAACTAGAAACTCTGCAAATAGAAACTCCGCAACTAGAAACTCCACAGCTAGAAACCCCTCAACTATGAACTTCACAACTAGAAACTCAACAACTAGAGACTGCACAACTAGAGACTCCGCAACTTGAAACTCCGCAGCTAGAAACTCTGCAACTAGAAACTGCACAACTTGAAACTCTGCAACTCGAAACTCTGCAACTAGAAAATCCACAACTCTAAACTCAAGTAGAAACTCCCCAACTGGAAACTCCGCAACTAGAAACTCCGCAACTAGAAACTCCGCAACTCGAAAATCCACAACTAGAAACTTCACAACTAGAAACTCCCCAACAAGAAATTCCACAACTAGAAACTCCACAACTAGAAACTCCACAACTAGAAACTCCACAACTAGAGACTGCACAACTAGAGACTTTGCATTTAGAAACTCCTCAGATAGAAACTACACAACTGAAACTCCACGACTAGAGATTCCATAAGTAGAAACTCCAGAGCTAAAATTTCCAAAACTACAAACCCCACAACTAGAAACTCCACAACTAGGAACTCTGCAAATAGAAAATCTACAACAAGGAACTCGAAAACTAAAAACTCCAACTAGAAAATATACAACTAGAAACTTCACAACTAGAAACTCCACAAATAGACACTCCACAACTAGAAACTCCACAACTAGAGACTCCACAACTAGGAACTCCAAAATTGAGACTCCACAACTAGAAACTACACACATTGAAATTCCACAACTAGAAACTCCACAACTGGAAACTCCACAACTAGAAACTGTGCAACTTGAGACTTTGCAAATGAAATTCGTCAACTGGAAACTCAACCACTAGAAACTCCACAGCTAGAAACTCCACAACTAGAAACTCCACAATTTAAAACCCAACAAATAGATACTCCACAACTACAGACTCCACAACTTGAAACACCACAACTAGATACTCCACATTTACAAATTCCGCTACTAGAAACACCACAACTAGAAACTCCTCAACTAGAAACTTCACAACTAGAATCTCTGCAACTAGAAACTCCGCAACTAGAAACTCTGCAACTAGATACTCCACAACTACAAATTCCACAACTAGAAACTCCACAACTAGAAACACCACATCTAGAAACTCCGCAACAACAAACTCTGCAACCAGAAACTCCACAACTAGAATTTCCACAGCTAGAGACTCAACAACTAGAGGCTCCTCAACTAAAATCCCCAGAACTAGAAACTCTGACACTTGAAACCCGACAACTAGAAACTCAACAACTAGAAACTCCACACCTATAAATTCCTCAACTTGAAACTCCACAACTAAAACTCCACAACTAGAAACTCCACAACTAGAAACTCCACAACTAGATTCTCCACAACTACAAATTCCACAACTAGAAACTCCACAACTAGAAACTCCACAACTGGAAACTCACAACTAGAAACTCCACAGCTAGAAACTCCACAACTTGAGACTTCGCAACAAGAAACTTGGCAACTTGAATCTCAACAACTAGAAACTCTGCAACTAGAAACTTCGCAACTACAAACTCCGCAACTAGAAACTCCACAGCTAGAAACTCCACAACTTGAGACTTCGCAAATAGAAACTCGTCAACTAGAAACTCAATAACTAGAAACTCCGCAGCTAGAAACTCCACAACTAGAAACTCCACAACTAGAGACTCCACAACTGGAAACTCCACCACTAGAAACTCCACAATTACGAACCTCACAACTAGAAACTCAACAACTAGAAACTCCGCAACTGGAAGCTCCACAGCAAGAAACTCCACAACTAGAAACACCACATCTAGAAACTCCGCAACAACAAAATCTGCAACTAGAAACTCCACAACTAGAATTTCCACAGCTAGAGACTCAACAACTAGAAACTCCTCAACTAAAAGCTCTACAACTAGACACTCCACAACTAGAAACTCCGCAACTAGAAACCCGACAACTAGAAACTCAACAACTAGAAATTTGACATGTATAAACTCCTCAACTTGAAACTCCACAACTAAAACTCCACTACTAGAAACTCCACAACAAAAACTCCGCAACTACAAACTCCCCAACTAGAAACTCCACAACTAGAAACTCTGCAACTAGAAACTCCGCAACTAGAAACTCTGCAAATAGAAACTCCGCAACTAGAAACTCCACAGCTAGAAACCCCTCAAATATAAACTTCACAACTAGAAACTCAACAACTAGAGACTGCACAACTAGAGACTTCGCAACCTGAAACTCCGCAGCTAGAAACTCCGACCTTAGAAACTCCACAACTTGAAACTCTGCAACTCGAAACTCTGCAACTAGAAAATCCACAACTATAAACTCAAGTAGAAACTCCCCAACTGGAAACTCCCCAACTAGAAACTCCGCAACTAGAAAATCCACAACCAGAAACTTCACAACTAGAAACTCCCCAACAAGAAACTCCACAACTAGAAACTCCACAACTAGAGACTGCACAACTTGAGACTTTGCATTTAGAAACTCCTCAGAATGAAACTACACAACTAGAAACTCCGCAACTAGAAACCCGACAACTAGGAACTCAACAACTACAAACTCCGCACCTATAAATTCCACAACTAGAAACTCCACAAATAGAAACTCCACAACTAGAAACTCCGCAACTAGAAACTCCCCAACTAGAAACTCCACAACTAGAAACTCTGCAGCTAGAAACTCTTAACTAGAAACTCTGCAAATAGAAACTCCGGAACTAGAAACTCCACAGCTGGAAACCCCTCAACTATAAACTTCACAACTAGAAACTCAACAACTAGAGACTGCACAACTAGAGACTCCGCAACTAGAAACTCCGCAGCTAGAAACTCTGGAACTAGAAACCCCACAACTTGAAACTCTGCAACTCGAAACTCTGCAACTAGAAAATCCACAACTATAAACTCAAGTAGAAACTCCCCAACTGGAAACTCCGCAACTAGAAACTCTGCAACTAGAAAATCCACTACCAGAAACTTCACAACTAGAAACTCCCCAACAAGAAACTCCACAACTAGAAACTCCACAACTAGAGACTGCACAACTAGAGACTTTGCATTTAGAAATTCCTCAGATAGAAACTACACAACTAGAAACTCAACGACTAGAGATTCCATAAGTAGAAACTCCACAGCTAAAATTTCCACAACTACAAACCCTACAACTAGAAACTCCACAACTAGGAACTCTGCAAATAGAAAATCTACAACAAGGAACTCGAAATCTAAAAACTCCAACTAGAAACTCTACAACTAGAAACTTCACAACTAGAAGCTCCACAAATAGACACTCCACAACTAGAAACTCCACAACTAGAGACTCCACAACTAGGAACTCCAAAATTGAGACTCCACAACTAGAAACTACCGAGATTGAAATTACACAACTAGAAACTCCACAACTGGAAACTCCGCAACTAGAAATTCTTCAAGTAGAAACTTTACAGCTAGAAACTTCACAACTTGAGACTTCGCAAATAGAAACTCGTCAACTTGAAACTCAACCACTAGAAACTCCACAGCTAGAAACTCCACAACTAGAAACTCCACAACTTGAAACCCAACAAATAGATAATCCACAACTACAGACTCCACAACTTGAAACACCACAACTAGATACTCCACAATTACAAATTCCACAACTAGAAACTCCACAACTAGAAACTCCTCAACTAGAAACTCCCCACTAGAAACTTCACAATTAGAATCTCTGCAACTAGAAACTCCGCAACTAGAAACTCTGCAACTAGAAACTCCGCAACTAGAAACTTCACAGCTAGAAACCCCACAACTATAAACTTCACAACTAGCAACTCAACAACTAGAGACTGCACAACTAGAGACTCCGCCACTAGAAACTCCACAGCTAGTAACTCCGCAACTAGAAACTCCACAACTTGAATCTCCGCCACTAGAAGCTCCACAACTAGAAAACTCCGCAACTACAAACTTTGCAACTAGAAACTCCGCAACTAGAAACTCCACAGCTAGAAACTCCACAACTTGAAACACCACAACTACATACTCCACAACTACAAATTCCACAACTAGAAACTCCACAACTAGAAACACCACATCTAGAAACTCCGCAACAACAAACTCTGCAACCAGAAACTCCACAACTAGAATTTCCACAGCTAGAGACTCAACAACTAGAGGCTCCTCAACTAAAAGCTCCACAACTAGAAACTCCGCAACTTGAAACCCCACAACTAGAAACTCAACAACTAGAAACTCCACACCTATAAATTCCTCAACTTGAAACTCCACAACTAAAACTCCACAACTAAAACTCCCCAACTAGAAACTCCACAACTAGAAACTCCACAACTAGAAACTCCACAACTAGATTCTCCACAACTACAAATTCCACAACTAGAAACTCCACAACTAGAAACTCCACAACTAGAAACTTCGCGACTAGAAACTCCACAGCTAGAAACCCCACAACTTGAGACTTCGCAACAAGAAACTTAGCAACTAGAATCTCCACAACTAGAAACTCTGCAACTAGAAACTTCACAACTAGAAACTCCCCAACAAGAAACTCCACAACTAGAAGCTTCACAACTTGAGACTGCACAACTAGAGACTTTGCATTTAGAAACTCCTCAGAATGAAACTACACAACTAGAAACTACTCGACTAGAGATTCCATAAGTAAAAACTCCACAGCTAGAATTTCCACAACTAGAAACCCCACAACTAGGAACTCTGCAAATAAAAAATCTACAACTAGAAACTCGAAAACTAAAAACTCCAACTAGAAACTCCACAACTAGAAACTTCACAACTAGAAGCTCCACAAATAGACACTCCACAACTAGAAACTCCACAACTAGAGACTCCACAACTAGGAACTCCAAAATTGAGACTCCACAACTAGAAACTACCGAGATTGAAATTACACAACTAGAAACTCCACAACTGGAAACTCCGCAACTAGAAATTCTTCAAGTAGAAACTTTACAGCTAGAAACTTCACAACTTCAGACTTCGCAAATAGAAACTCGTCAACTTGAAACTCAACCACTAGAAACTCCACAGCTAGAAACTCCACAACTAGAAACTCCACAACTTGAAACCCAACAAATAGATAATCCACAACTACAGACTCCACAACTTGAAACACCACAACTAGATACTCCACAATTACAAATTCCACAACTAGAAACTCCACAACTAGAAACTCCTCAACTAGAAACTCCCCACTAGAAACTTCACAATTAGAATCTCTGCAACTAGAAACTCCGCAACTAGAAACTCTGCAACTAGAAACTCCGCAACTAGAAACTTCACAGCTAGAAACCCCACAACTATAAACTTCACAACTAGCAACTCAACAACTAGAGACTGCACAACTAGAGACTCCGCCACTAGAAACTCCACAGCTAGTAACTCCGCAACTAGAAACTCCACAACTTGAATCTCCGCCACTAGAAGCTCCACAACTAGAAAACTCCGCAACTACAAACTTTGCAACTAGAAACTCCGCAACTAGAAACTCCACAGCTAGAAACTCCACAACTTGAAACACCACAACTACATACTCCACAACTACAAATTCCACAACTAGAAACTCCACAACTAGAAACACCACATCTAGAAACTCCGCAACAACAAACTCTGCAACCAGAAACTCCACAACTAGAATTTCCACAGCTAGAGACTCAACAACTAGAGGCTCCTCAACTAAAAGCTCCACAACTAGAAACTCCGCAACTTGAAACCCCACAACTAGAAACTCAACAACTAGAAACTCCACACCTATAAATTCCTCAACTTGAAACTCCACAACTAAAACTCCACAACTAAAACTCCCCAACTAGAAACTCCACAACTAGAAACTCCACAACTAGAAACTCCACAACTAGAAACTCCACAACTAGATTCTCCACAACTACAAATTCCACAACTAGAAACTCCACAACTAGAAACTCCACAACTAGAAACTTCGCGACTAGAAACTCCACAGCTAGAAACCCCACAACTTGAGACTTCGCAACAAGAAACTTAGCAACTAGAATCTCCACAACTAGAAACTCTGCAACTAGAAACTTCACAACTAGAAACTCCCCAACAAGAAACTCCACAACTAGAAGCTTCACAACTTGAGACTGCACAACTAGAGACTTTGCATTTAGAAACTCCTCAGAATGAAACTACACAACTAGAAACTACTCGACTAGAGATTCCATAAGTAAAAACTCCACAGCTAGAATTTCCACAACTAGAAACCCCACAACTAGGAACTCTGCAAATAAAAAATCTACAACTAGAAACTCGAAAACTAAAAACTCCAACTAGAAACTCCACAACTAGAAACTTCACAACTAGAAGCTCCACAAATAGACACTCCACAACTAGAAACTCCACAACTAGAGAATCCACAACTAGGAACTCCAAAATTGAGACTCCACAACTAGAAACTACACAGATTGAAATTCCACAATTGGAAACTCCACAACTGGAAACTTCGCAACTAGAAACTCTGCAACTAGAAACTTTACAGCTAGAAACTCCACAACTTGAGACTTCGCAAATAGAAACTCGTCAACTGGAAACTCAACCACTAGAAACTCCACAGCTAGAAACTCCACAACTAGAAACTCCACAACTTGAAACCCAACATATAGATACTCCACAACTACAGACTCCACAACTTGAAACACCACAACTAGATACTCCACAACTACAAATTCCGCAACTAGAAACTAGACAACTAGAAACTCCGCAACTAGAAAAACCCCAACTAGAAACTCCACAACTAGAATCTCTGCAACTAGAAACTCCGCAACTAGAAACTTTGCAACTAGAAACTCCGCAACTAGAAACTCCACAGCTAGAAACCCCACAACTATAAACTTCACAACTAGAAGCTCTGCAACTAGATACTCCGCAACCAGAAACTCCACAGCTAGAAACTCCACAACTAGATAATCCACAACTACAAATTCCACAACTAGAAACTCCACAACTGGAAACTCCGACACTAGAAACTCTGCAACTACAAACTTTACAGTTAGAAACTCCACAACTTGAGACTTCGCAAATAGAAACTCGTCAACTAGAAACTCCACAACTTGAAACGCCGCCACTAGAATCTCCACAACTAGAAAACTCCGCAACTAGAAACTCTGCCACTAGAAACTCCGCAACTAGAAACTCCACAGCTAGAAACTCCACAACTTGAAACACCACAACTAGATACTCCACAACTACAAATTCCACAACTAGAAACTCCACAACTAGAAACTCCACATTAGAAACTTCGCAACTAGAAACTCCACAGCTAGAAACTCCACAACTTAAGACTTCGCAACAAGAAACTCGGCAACTAGAATCTCCACAACTAGAAACTCTGCAACTAGAAACTCAGCAACTACAAACTCCGCAACTAGAAACTCCACAGCTAGAAACTCCACAACTTGAGACTTCGCAAATAGAAACTCGTCAACTAGAAACTCAACAACTAGAAACTCTACAGCTAGAAACTCCACAACTAGAAACTCCACAACTTGAGAGTTCACCACTAGAAACTCCACAACTAGAAACTCCACAACTAGAGACTCCACAACAAGAAACTCCACCACTAGAAATTCCACAACTACAAACCTCACAACTAGAAACTCCACAACTAGAAACTCCGCAACTGGAAACTCCACAGCCAGAAACTCTACAACTAGAAAAACCACATATAGAAACTCCGAAACAACAAGCTCTGCAACTAGAAACTGCACAACTAGAATTTCCACAGCTAGAGACTCAACAACTAGAGACTCCTCAACTAAAAGCTCCACAACTAGACACTCCACAACTAGAAACTCCGCAACTAGAAACCCGACAACTGGAAACTCAACAACTACAAACTCCACACCTATATATTCCTCAACTTGAAACTCCACAACTAGAAACTCAACAACTAGAGACTGCACAACTAGAGACTCCGTAACTAGAAACTCCGCAGCTAGAAACTCTGCAACTAGAAACTCCACAACTTGAAACTCTGCAACTCGAAACTCTGCAACTAGAAAATCCACAACTCTAAACTCAAGTAGAAACTCCCCAAGTGAAAACTCCGCAACTAGAAACTCCGCAACTAGAAACTCCGCAACTCGAAAATCCACAACTAGAAACTCCACAACTAGAAACTCCACAACTAGAGACTGCACAACTAGAGACTTTGCATTTAGAAACTCCTCAGATAGAGACTACACAACTAGAAACTCCACGACTAGAGATTCCATAAGTAGAAACTCCACAGCTAAAATTTCCACAAATACAAACCCCACAACTAGAAACTCCACAACTAGGAACTCTGCAAATAGAAAATCTACAACAAGGAACTCGAAAACTAAAAACTCCAACTAGAAAATATACAACTAGAAACTTCACAACTAGAAACTCCACAAATAGACACTCCACAACTAGAAACTCCACAACTAGAGACTCCACAACTAGGAACTCCAAAATTGAGACTCCACAACTAGAAACTACACAGATTGAAATTCCACAACTAGAAACTCCACAACTGGAAACTCCACAACTAGAAACTCTGCAACTAGAAACTTTACAGCTACAAACTCCACAACTTGAGACTTCGCAAATAGAAATTCGTCAACTGGAAACTCAACCACTAGAAACTCCACAGCTAGAAACTCCACAACTAGAAACTCCACAACTTAAAACCCAACAAGTAGATTCTCCACAACTACAGACTCCACAACTTGAAACACCACAACTAGATACTCCACAATTACAAATTCCGCTACTAGAAACACCACAACTAGAAACTCCTCAACTAGAAACTCCCCACTAGAAACTTCACAACTAGAATCTCTGCAACTAGAAACTCCGCAACTAGAAACTCTGCAACTAGATACTCCACAACTACAAATTCCACAACTAGAAACTCCACAACTAGAAACACCACATCTAGAAACTCCGCAACAACAAACTCTGCAACCAGAAACTCCACAACTAGAATTTCCACAGCTAGAAACTCAACAACTAGAGGCTCCTCAACTAAAAGCTCCACAACTAGAAACTCTGACACTTGAAACCCGACAACTAGAAACTCAACAACTAGAAACTCCACACCTATAAATTCCTCAACTTGAAACTCCACAACTAAAACTCCACAACTAGAAACTCCACAACTAGAAACTCCACAACTAGATTCTCCACAACTACAAATTCCACAACTAGAAACTCCACAACTAGAAACTCCACAACTGGAAACTAACAACTAGAAACTCCACAGCTAGAAACTCCACAACTTGAGACTTCGCAACAAGAAACTTGGCAACTTGAATCTAAACAACTAGAAACTCCACAACTCGAAACTCCGCAACTAGAAACTCGGCAACTACAAACTTTACAGTTACAAACTCCACAACTTGAGACTTCGCAAATAGAAACTCGTCATCTGGAAACTCAACCACTAGAAACTCCACAGCTAGAAACTCCACAACTAGAAACTCCACAACTTGAAACATCACAACTAGATACTCCACAACTTGAAACATAACAACTAGATACTGCACAACTACAAATTCCGCAACTAGAAACTCCACAATTAGAAACTCCGCAACTAGAAACTCCCCAACTAGAAACTCCACAACTAGAATCTCTGCAACTAGAAACTCCGCAACTAGAAACTGTGCAACTAGAAACTCCGCAACTAGAAACTCCACAACTAGAAACCCCACAACTATAAACTTCACAACTAGCAACTCAACAACTAGAGACTGCATAACTAGAGACTCCGCAAATAGAAACTCCACAGCTAGTAACTCCGCAACTAGAAACTCCACAACTTGAAACTCCGCCACTAGAATCTCCACAACTAGAAAACTCCGCAACTAGAAACTCTGCCACTAGAAACTTCGATACTAGAAACTCCACAGCTAGAAACTGCACAACTTGAAACACCACAACTAGATACTCCACAACTACGAATTCCACAACTAGAAACTCCACAGCTAGAAACTCCACAACTTAAGACTTCGCAACAAGAAACTCGGCAACTAGAATCTCCACAACTAGAAACTCTGCAACTAGAAACTCCGCAACTACAAACTCCGCAACTAGAAACTCCACAGCTAGAAACTCCACAACTTGAGACTTCGCAAATAGAAACTCGTCAACTAGAAACTCAACAACTAAAAACTCTACAGCTAGAAACTCCACAACTAGAAACTCCACAACTTGAGAGTTCACCACTAGAAACTCCACAACTAGAAACTCCACAACTAGAGACTCCACAACTAGAAACTCCACCACTAGAAATTCCACAACTACAAACCTCACAACTAGAAACTCCACAACTAGAAACTCCACAACTGGAAACTCCACAGCCAGAAACTCTACAACTAGAAAAACCACATATAGAAACTCCCAAACAGCAAGCTCTGCAGCTAGAAACTCCACAACTAGAATTTCCACAGCTAGAGACTCAACAACTAGAGACTCCTCAACTAAAAGCTCCACAACTAGACACTCCACAACTAGAAACTCCGCAACTAGAAACCCGAAAACTAGGAACTCAACAACTACAAACTCCGCACCTATAAATTCCACAACTAGAAACTCCACAAATAGAAACTCCACAACTAGAAACTCCACAACTTGAAACTCCGCCACTAGAATCTGCACAACTAGAAAACTCCACAACTATAAACTCTGCCACTAGAAACTCCGCAACTTGAAACACCACTACTAGATACTCCACAACTACAAATTCCACAACTAGAAATTCCACAACTAGAAACTCCACAACTAGAAACACCGCAACTAGAAACTCCACAGCTAGAAACTCCACAACTTAAGACTTCGCAACAAGAAACTCGGCAACTAGAATCTCCACAACTAGAAACTCTGCAACTAGAAACTCCGCAACTACAAACTCCGCAACTAGAAACTCCACAGCTAGAAACTCCACAACTTGAGAGTTCACCACTAGAAACTCCACAACTAGAAGCTCCACAACTAGAGACTCCACAACTAGAAACTCCACCACTAGAAATTCCACAACTACAAACCTCACAACTAGAAACTCCACAACTAGAAACTCCGCAACTGGTAACTCCACAGCCAAAAACTCTACAACTAGAAAAACCACATCTAGAAACTCCGCAACAACAAGCTCTGCAACTAGAAACTTCACAACTAGAATTTCCACAGCTAGAGACTCAACAACTAGAGACTCCTCAACTAAAAGCTCCATAAATAGACACTCCACAACTAGAAGCTCCGCAACTAGAAACCCGACAACTAGAAACTCAACAACTACAAACTCCACACCTATAAATTCCTCAACTTGAAACTCCACAACTAAAACTCCACAACTAGAAACTCCACAACTAGAAACTCCACAACTAGAAACTCCGCAACTAGAAACTCCCCAACTTGAAACTCCACAACTAGAAACTCTGCAGCTAAAACTCCGCAACTAGAAACTCTGCAAATAGAAACTCCGCAACTAGAAACTCCACAGCTAGAATCCCCACAACTATAAACTTCACAACTAGCAACTCAACAACTAGAGACTGCACAACTAGAGACTCCGCCACTAGAAACTCTACAGCTAGTAAATCCGCAACTAGAAACCCTCCAACTAGAAAACTACGCAACTAGAAACTCTGCAACTAGATACTCCGCAACCAGAAACTCCACAGCTAGAAACTCCACAACAAGATAATCCACAACTACAAATTCCACAACTAGAAACTCCACAACTCGTAACTCCGCAACTAGAAACTCGGCAACTACAAACTTTACAGTTACAAACTCCACAACTTGAGACTTCGCAAATAGAAACTCGTCATCTGGAAACTCAACCACTAGAAACTCCACAGCTAGAAACTCCACAACTAGAAACTCCACAACTTGAAACATCACAACTAGATACTCCACAACTTGAAACATAACAACTAGATACTGCACAACTACAAATTCCGCAACTAGAAACTCCACAATTAGAAACTCCGCAACTAGAAACTCCCCAACTAGAAACTCCACAACTAGAATCTCTGCAACTACAAACCCTACAACTAGAAACTGTGCAACTAGAAACTCCGCAACTAGAAACTCCACAACTAGAAACCCCACAACTATAAACTTCACAACTAGCAACTCAACAACTAGAGACTGCATAACTAGAGACTCCGCAAATAGAAACTTCGCGACTAGAAACTCCACAGCTAGAAACCCCACAACTTGAGACTTCGCAACAAGAAACTTAGCAACTAGAATCTCCACAACTAGAAACTCTGCAACTAGAAACTTCACAACTAGAAACTCCCCAACAAGAAACTCCACAACTAGAAGCTTCACAACTTGAGACTGCACAACTAGAGACTTTGCATTTAGAAACTCCTCAGAATGAAACTACACAACTAGAAACTACTCGACTAGAGATTCCATAAGTAAAAACTCCACAGCTAGAATTTCCACAACTAGAAACCCCACAACTAGGAACTCTGCAAATAAAAAATCTACAACTAGAAACTCGAAAACTAAAAACTCCAACTAGAAACTCCACAACTAGAAACTTCACAACTAGAAGCTCCACAAATAGACACTCCACAACTAGAAACTCCACAACTAGAGAATCCACAACTAGGAACTCCAAAATTGAGACTCCACAACTAGAAACTACACAGATTGAAATTCCACAATTGGAAACTCCACAACTGGAAACTTCGCAACTAGAAACTCTGCAACTAGAAACTTTACAGCTAGAAACTCCACAACTTGAGACTTCGCAAATAGAAACTCGTCAACTGGAAACTCAACCACTAGAAACTCCACAGCTAGAAACTCCACAACTAGAAACTCCACAACTTGAAACCCAACATATAGATACTCCACAACTACAGACTCCACAACTTGAAACACCACAACTAGATACTCCACAACTACAAATTCCGCAACTAGAAACTAGACAACTAGAAACTCCGCAACTAGAAAAACCCCAACTAGAAACTCCACAACTAGAATCTCTGCAACTAGAAACTCCGCAACTAGAAACTTTGCAACTAGAAACTCCGCAACTAGAAACTCCACAGCTAGAAACCCCACAACTATAAACTTCACAACTAGAAGCTCTGCAACTAGATACTCCGCAACCAGAAACTCCACAGCTAGAAACTCCACAACTAGATAATCCACAACTACAAATTCCACAACTAGAAACTCCACAACTGGAAACTCCGACACTAGAAACTCTGCAACTACAAACTTTACAGTTAGAAACTCCACAACTTGAGACTTCGCAAATAGAAACTCGTCAACTAGAAACTCCACAACTTGAAACGCCGCCACTAGAATCTCCACAACTAGAAAACTCCGCAACTAGAAACTCTGCCACTAGAAACTCCGCAACTAGAAACTCCACAGCTAGAAACTCCACAACTTGAAACACCACAACTAGATACTCCACAACTACAAATTCCACAACTAGAAACTCCACAACTAGAAACTCCACATTAGAAACTTCGCAACTAGAAACTCCACAGCTAGAAACTCCACAACTTAAGACTTCGCAACAAGAAACTCGGCAACTAGAATCTCCACAACTAGAAACTCTGCAACTAGAAACTCAGCAACTACAAACTCCGCAACTAGAAACTCCACAGCTAGAAACTCCACAACTTGAGACTTCGCAAATAGAAACTCGTCAACTAGAAACTCAACAACTAGAAACTCTACAGCTAGAAACTCCACAACTAGAAACTCCACAACTTGAGAGTTCACCACTAGAAACTCCACAACTAGAAACTCCACAACTAGAGACTCCACAACAAGAAACTCCACCACTAGAAATTCCACAACTACAAACCTCACAACTAGAAACTCCACAACTAGAAACTCCGCAACTGGAAACTCCACAGCCAGAAACTCTACAACTAGAAAAACCACATATAGAAACTCCGAAACAACAAGCTCTGCAACTAGAAACTGCACAACTAGAATTTCCACAGCTAGAGACTCAACAACTAGAGACTCCTCAACTAAAAGCTCCACAACTAGACACTCCACAACTAGAAACTCCGCAACTAGAAACCCGACAACTGGAAACTCAACAACTACAAACTCCACACCTATATATTCCTCAACTTGAAACTCCACAACTAGAAACTCAACAACTAGAGACTGCACAACTAGAGACTCCGTAACTAGAAACTCCGCAGCTAGAAACTCTGCAACTAGAAACTCCACAACTTGAAACTCTGCAACTCGAAACTCTGCAACTAGAAAATCCACAACTCTAAACTCAAGTAGAAACTCCCCAAGTGAAAACTCCGCAACTAGAAACTCCGCAACTAGAAACTCCGCAACTCGAAAATCCACAACTAGAAACTCCACAACTAGAAACTCCACAACTAGAGACTGCACAACTAGAGACTTTGCATTTAGAAACTCCTCAGATAGAGACTACACAACTAGAAACTCCACGACTAGAGATTCCATAAGTAGAAACTCCACAGCTAAAATTTCCACAAATACAAACCCCACAACTAGAAACTCCACAACTAGGAACTCTGCAAATAGAAAATCTACAACAAGGAACTCGAAAACTAAAAACTCCAACTAGAAAATATACAACTAGAAACTTCACAACTAGAAACTCCACAAATAGACACTCCACAACTAGAAACTCCACAACTAGAGACTCCACAACTAGGAACTCCAAAATTGAGACTCCACAACTAGAAACTACACAGATTGAAATTCCACAACTAGAAACTCCACAACTGGAAACTCCACAACTAGAAACTCTGCAACTAGAAACTTTACAGCTACAAACTCCACAACTTGAGACTTCGCAAATAGAAATTCGTCAACTGGAAACTCAACCACTAGAAACTCCACAGCTAGAAACTCCACAACTAGAAACTCCACAACTTAAAACCCAACAAGTAGATTCTCCACAACTACAGACTCCACAACTTGAAACACCACAACTAGATACTCCACAATTACAAATTCCGCTACTAGAAACACCACAACTAGAAACTCCTCAACTAGAAACTCCCCACTAGAAACTTCACAACTAGAATCTCTGCAACTAGAAACTCCGCAACTAGAAACTCTGCAACTAGATACTCCACAACTACAAATTCCACAACTAGAAACTCCACAACTAGAAACACCACATCTAGAAACTCCGCAACAACAAACTCTGCAACCAGAAACTCCACAACTAGAATTTCCACAGCTAGAAACTCAACAACTAGAGGCTCCTCAACTAAAAGCTCCACAACTAGAAACTCTGACACTTGAAACCCGACAACTAGAAACTCAACAACTAGAAACTCCACACCTATAAATTCCTCAACTTGAAACTCCACAACTAAAACTCCACAACTAGAAACTCCACAACTAGAAACTCCACAACTAGATTCTCCACAACTACAAATTCCACAACTAGAAACTCCACAACTAGAAACTCCACAACTGGAAACTAACAACTAGAAACTCCACAGCTAGAAACTCCACAACTTGAGACTTCGCAACAAGAAACTTGGCAACTTGAATCTAAACAACTAGAAACTCCACAACTCGAAACTCCGCAACTAGAAACTCGGCAACTACAAACTTTACAGTTACAAACTCCACAACTTGAGACTTCGCAAATAGAAACTCGTCATCTGGAAACTCAACCACTAGAAACTCCACAGCTAGAAACTCCACAACTAGAAACTCCACAACTTGAAACATCACAACTAGATACTCCACAACTTGAAACATAACAACTAGATACTGCACAACTACAAATTCCGCAACTAGAAACTCCACAATTAGAAACTCCGCAACTAGAAACTCCCCAACTAGAAACTCCACAACTAGAATCTCTGCAACTAGAAACTCCGCAACTAGAAACTGTGCAACTAGAAACTCCGCAACTAGAAACTCCACAACTAGAAACCCCACAACTATAAACTTCACAACTAGCAACTCAACAACTAGAGACTGCATAACTAGAGACTCCGCAAATAGAAACTCCACAGCTAGTAACTCCGCAACTAGAAACTCCACAACTTGAAACTCCGCCACTAGAATCTCCACAACTAGAAAACTCCGCAACTAGAAACTCTGCCACTAGAAACTTCGATACTAGAAACTCCACAGCTAGAAACTGCACAACTTGAAACACCACAACTAGATACTCCACAACTACGAATTCCACAACTAGAAACTCCACAGCTAGAAACTCCACAACTTAAGACTTCGCAACAAGAAACTCGGCAACTAGAATCTCCACAACTAGAAACTCTGCAACTAGAAACTCCGCAACTACAAACTCCGCAACTAGAAACTCCACAGCTAGAAACTCCACAACTTGAGACTTCGCAAATAGAAACTCGTCAACTAGAAACTCAACAACTAAAAACTCTACAGCTAGAAACTCCACAACTAGAAACTCCACAACTTGAGAGTTCACCACTAGAAACTCCACAACTAGAAACTCCACAACTAGAGACTCCACAACTAGAAACTCCACCACTAGAAATTCCACAACTACAAACCTCACAACTAGAAACTCCACAACTAGAAACTCCACAACTGGAAACTCCACAGCCAGAAACTCTACAACTAGAAAAACCACATATAGAAACTCCCAAACAGCAAGCTCTGCAGCTAGAAACTCCACAACTAGAATTTCCACAGCTAGAGACTCAACAACTAGAGACTCCTCAACTAAAAGCTCCACAACTAGACACTCCACAACTAGAAACTCCGCAACTAGAAACCCGAAAACTAGGAACTCAACAACTACAAACTCCGCACCTATAAATTCCACAACTAGAAACTCCACAAATAGAAACTCCACAACTAGAAACTCCACAACTTGAAACTCCGCCACTAGAATCTGCACAACTAGAAAACTCCACAACTATAAACTCTGCCACTAGAAACTCCGCAACTTGAAACACCACTACTAGATACTCCACAACTACAAATTCCACAACTAGAAATTCCACAACTAGAAACTCCACAACTAGAAACACCGCAACTAGAAACTCCACAGCTAGAAACTCCACAACTTAAGACTTCGCAACAAGAAACTCGGCAACTAGAATCTCCACAACTAGAAACTCTGCAACTAGAAACTCCGCAACTACAAACTCCGCAACTAGAAACTCCACAGCTAGAAACTCCACAACTTGAGAGTTCACCACTAGAAACTCCACAACTAGAAGCTCCACAACTAGAGACTCCACAACTAGAAACTCCACCACTAGAAATTCCACAACTACAAACCTCACAACTAGAAACTCCACAACTAGAAACTCCGCAACTGGTAACTCCACAGCCAAAAACTCTACAACTAGAAAAACCACATCTAGAAACTCCGCAACAACAAGCTCTGCAACTAGAAACTTCACAACTAGAATTTCCACAGCTAGAGACTCAACAACTAGAGACTCCTCAACTAAAAGCTCCATAAATAGACACTCCACAACTAGAAGCTCCGCAACTAGAAACCCGACAACTAGAAACTCAACAACTACAAACTCCACACCTATAAATTCCTCAACTTGAAACTCCACAACTAAAACTCCACAACTAGAAACTCCACAACTAGAAACTCCACAACTAGAAACTCCGCAACTAGAAACTCCCCAACTTGAAACTCCACAACTAGAAACTCTGCAGCTAAAACTCCGCAACTAGAAACTCTGCAAATAGAAACTCCGCAACTAGAAACTCCACAGCTAGAATCCCCACAACTATAAACTTCACAACTAGCAACTCAACAACTAGAGACTGCACAACTAGAGACTCCGCCACTAGAAACTCTACAGCTAGTAAATCCGCAACTAGAAACCCTCCAACTAGAAAACTACGCAACTAGAAACTCTGCAACTAGATACTCCGCAACCAGAAACTCCACAGCTAGAAACTCCACAACAAGATAATCCACAACTACAAATTCCACAACTAGAAACTCCACAACTCGTAACTCCGCAACTAGAAACTCGGCAACTACAAACTTTACAGTTACAAACTCCACAACTTGAGACTTCGCAAATAGAAACTCGTCATCTGGAAACTCAACCACTAGAAACTCCACAGCTAGAAACTCCACAACTAGAAACTCCACAACTTGAAACATCACAACTAGATACTCCACAACTTGAAACATAACAACTAGATACTGCACAACTACAAATTCCGCAACTAGAAACTCCACAATTAGAAACTCCGCAACTAGAAACTCCCCAACTAGAAACTCCACAACTAGAATCTCTGCAACTACAAACCCTACAACTAGAAACTGTGCAACTAGAAACTCCGCAACTAGAAACTCCACAACTAGAAACCCCACAACTATAAACTTCACAACTAGCAACTCAACAACTAGAGACTGCATAACTAGAGACTCCGCAAATAGAAACTCCACAGCTAGTAACTCCGCAACTAGAAACTCCACAACTTGAAACTCCGCCACTAGAATCTCCACAACTAGAAAACTCCGCAACTATAAACTCTGCCACTAGAAACTCCGCAACTAGAAACTCCACAGCTAGAAACTCCACAACTTGAAACACCACAACTAGATACTCCACAACTACAAATTCCACAACTAGAAACTCCACAGCTAGAAACTCCACAACTTAAGACTTCGCAACAAGAAACTCGGCAACTAGAATCTCCACAACTAGAAACTCTGCAACTAGAAACTCCGCAACTACAAACTCCGCAACTAGAAACTCCACAGCTAGAAACTCCACAACTTGAGACTTCGCAAATAGAAACTCGTCAACTAGAAACTCAACAACTAAAAACTCTACAGCTAGAAACTCCACAACTAAAACTCCCCAACTAGAAACTCCACAACTAGAAACTCCACAACTAGAAACTCCACAACTAGAAACTCCACAACTAGATTCTCCACAACTACAAATTCCACAACTAGAAACTCCACAACTAGAAACTCCACAACTAGAAACTTCGCGACTAGAAACTCCACAGCTAGAAACCCCACAACTTGAGACTTCGCAACAAGAAACTTAGCAACTAGAATCTCCACAACTAGAAACTCTGCAACTAGAAACTTCACAACTAGAAACTCCCCAACAAGAAACTCCACAACTAGAAGCTTCACAACTTGAGACTGCACAACTAGAGACTTTGCATTTAGAAACTCCTCAGAATGAAACTACACAACTAGAAACTACTCGACTAGAGATTCCATAAGTAAAAACTCCACAGCTAGAATTTCCACAACTAGAAACCCCACAACTAGGAACTCTGCAAATAAAAAATCTACAACTAGAAACTCGAAAACTAAAAACTCCAACTAGAAACTCCACAACTAGAAACTTCACAACTAGAAGCTCCACAAATAGACACTCCACAACTAGAAACTCCACAACTAGAGAATCCACAACTAGGAACTCCAAAATTGAGACTCCACAACTAGAAACTACACAGATTGAAATTCCACAATTGGAAACTCCACAACTGGAAACTTCGCAACTAGAAACTCTGCAACTAGAAACTTTACAGCTAGAAACTCCACAACTTGAGACTTCGCAAATAGAAACTCGTCAACTGGAAACTCAACCACTAGAAACTCCACAGCTAGAAACTCCACAACTAGAAACTCCACAACTTGAAACCCAACATATAGATACTCCACAACTACAGACTCCACAACTTGAAACACCACAACTAGATACTCCACAACTACAAATTCCGCAACTAGAAACTAGACAACTAGAAACTCCGCAACTAGAAAAACCCCAACTAGAAACTCCACAACTAGAATCTCTGCAACTAGAAACTCCGCAACTAGAAACTTTGCAACTAGAAACTCCGCAACTAGAAACTCCACAGCTAGAAACCCCACAACTATAAACTTCACAACTAGAAGCTCTGCAACTAGATACTCCGCAACCAGAAACTCCACAGCTAGAAACTCCACAACTAGATAATCCACAACTACAAATTCCACAACTAGAAACTCCACAACTGGAAACTCCGACACTAGAAACTCTGCAACTACAAACTTTACAGTTAGAAACTCCACAACTTGAGACTTCGCAAATAGAAACTCGTCAACTAGAAACTCCACAACTTGAAACGCCGCCACTAGAATCTCCACAACTAGAAAACTCCGCAACTAGAAACTCTGCCACTAGAAACTCCGCAACTAGAAACTCCACAGCTAGAAACTCCACAACTTGAAACACCACAACTAGATACTCCACAACTACAAATTCCACAACTAGAAACTCCACAACTAGAAACTCCACATTAGAAACTTCGCAACTAGAAACTCCACAGCTAGAAACTCCACAACTTAAGACTTCGCAACAAGAAACTCGGCAACTAGAATCTCCACAACTAGAAACTCTGCAACTAGAAACTCAGCAACTACAAACTCCGCAACTAGAAACTCCACAGCTAGAAACTCCACAACTTGAGACTTCGCAAATAGAAACTCGTCAACTAGAAACTCAACAACTAGAAACTCTACAGCTAGAAACTCCACAACTAGAAACTCCACAACTTGAGAGTTCACCACTAGAAACTCCACAACTAGAAACTCCACAACTAGAGACTCCACAACAAGAAACTCCACCACTAGAAATTCCACAACTACAAACCTCACAACTAGAAACTCCACAACTAGAAACTCCGCAACTGGAAACTCCACAGCCAGAAACTCTACAACTAGAAAAACCACATATAGAAACTCCGAAACAACAAGCTCTGCAACTAGAAACTGCACAACTAGAATTTCCACAGCTAGAGACTCAACAACTAGAGACTCCTCAACTAAAAGCTCCACAACTAGACACTCCACAACTAGAAACTCCGCAACTAGAAACCCGACAACTGGAAACTCAACAACTACAAACTCCACACCTATATATTCCTCAACTTGAAACTCCACAACTAGAAACTCAACAACTAGAGACTGCACAACTAGAGACTCCGTAACTAGAAACTCCGCAGCTAGAAACTCTGCAACTAGAAACTCCACAACTTGAAACTCTGCAACTCGAAACTCTGCAACTAGAAAATCCACAACTCTAAACTCAAGTAGAAACTCCCCAAGTGAAAACTCCGCAACTAGAAACTCCGCAACTAGAAACTCCGCAACTCGAAAATCCACAACTAGAAACTCCACAAATAGAAACTCCACAACTAGAGACTGCACAACTAGAGACTTTGCATTTAGAAACTCCTCAGATAGAGACTACACAACTAGAAACTCCACGACTAGAGATTCCATAAGTAGAAACTCCACAGCTAAAATTTCCACAAATACAAACCCCACAACTAGAAACTCCACAACTAGGAACTCTGCAAATAGAAAATCTACAACAAGGAACTCGAAAACTAAAAACTCCAACTAGAAAATATACAACTAGAAACTTCACAACTAGAAACTCCACAAATAGACACTCCACAACTAGAAACTCCACAACTAGAGACTCCACAACTAGGAACTCCAAAATTGAGACTCCACAACTAGAAACTACACAGATTGAAATTCCACAACTAGAAACTCCACAACTGGAAACTCCACAACTAGAAACTCTGCAACTAGAAACTTTACAGCTACAAACTCCACAACTTGAGACTTCGCAAATAGAAATTCGTCAACTGGAAACTCAACCACTAGAAACTCCACAGCTAGAAACTCCACAACTAGAAACTCCACAACTTAAAACCCAACAAGTAGATTCTCCACAACTACAGACTCCACAACTTGAAACACCACAACTAGATACTCCACAATTACAAATTCCGCTACTAGAAACACCACAACTAGAAACTCCTCAACTAGAAACTCCCCACTAGAAACTTCACAACTAGAATCTCTGCAACTAGAAACTCCGCAACTAGAAACTCTGCAACTAGATACTCCACAACTACAAATTCCACAACTAGAAACTCCACAACTAGAAACACCACATCTAGAAACTCCGCAACAACAAACTCTGCAACCAGAAACTCCACAACTAGAATTTCCACAGCTAGAAACTCAACAACTAGAGGCTCCTCAACTAAAAGCTCCACAACTAGAAACTCTGACACTTGAAACCCGACAACTAGAAACTCAACAACTAGAAACTCCACACCTATAAATTCCTCAACTTGAAACTCCACAACTAAAACTCCACAACTAGAAACTCCACAACTAGAAACTCCACAACTAGATTCTCCACAACTACAAATTCCACAACTAGAAACTCCACAACTAGAAACTCCACAACTGGAAACTAACAACTAGAAACTCCACAGCTAGAAACTCCACAACTTGAGACTTCGCAACAAGAAACTTGGCAACTTGAATCTAAACAACTAGAAACTCCACAACTCGAAACTCCGCAACTAGAAACTCGGCAACTACAAACTTTACAGTTACAAACTCCACAACTTGAGACTTCGCAAATAGAAACTCGTCATCTGGAAACTCAACCACTAGAAACTCCACAGCTAGAAACTCCACAACTAGAAACTCCACAACTTGAAACATCACAACTAGATACTCCACAACTTGAAACATAACAACTAGATACTGCACAACTACAAATTCCGCAACTAGAAACTCCACAATTAGAAACTCCGCAACTAGAAACTCCCCAACTAGAAACTCCACAACTAGAATCTCTGCAACTAGAAACTCCGCAACTAGAAACTGTGCAACTAGAAACTCCGCAACTAGAAACTCCACAACTAGAAACCCCACAACTATAAACTTCACAACTAGCAACTCAACAACTAGAGACTGCATAACTAGAGACTCCGCAAATAGAAACTCCACAGCTAGTAACTCCGCAACTAGAAACTCCACAACTTGAAACTCCGCCACTAGAATCTCCACAACTAGAAAACTCCGCAACTAGAAACTCTGCCACTAGAAACTTCGATACTAGAAACTCCACAGCTAGAAACTGCACAACTTGAAACACCACAACTAGATACTCCACAACTACGAATTCCACAACTAGAAACTCCACAGCTAGAAACTCCACAACTTAAGACTTCGCAACAAGAAACTCGGCAACTAGAATCTCCACAACTAGAAACTCTGCAACTAGAAACTCCGCAACTACAAACTCCGCAACTAGAAACTCCACAGCTAGAAACTCCACAACTTGAGACTTCGCAAATAGAAACTCGTCAACTAGAAACTCAACAACTAAAAACTCTACAGCTAGAAACTCCACAACTAGAAACTCCACAACTTGAGAGTTCACCACTAGAAACTCCACAACTAGAAACTCCACAACTAGAGACTCCACAACTAGAAACTCCACCACTAGAAATTCCACAACTACAAACCTCACAACTAGAAACTCCACAACTAGAAACTCCACAACTGGAAACTCCACAGCCAGAAACTCTACAACTAGAAAAACCACATATAGAAACTCCCAAACAGCAAGCTCTGCAGCTAGAAACTCCACAACTAGAATTTCCACAGCTAGAGACTCAACAACTAGAGACTCCTCAACTAAAAGCTCCACAACTAGACACTCCACAACTAGAAACTCCGCAACTAGAAACCCGAAAACTAGGAACTCAACAACTACAAACTCCGCACCTATAAATTCCACAACTAGAAACTCCACAAATAGAAACTCCACAACTAGAAACTCCACAACTTGAAACTCCGCCACTAGAATCTGCACAACTAGAAAACTCCACAACTATAAACTCTGCCACTAGAAACTCCGCAACTTGAAACACCACTACTAGATACTCCACAACTACAAATTCCACAACTAGAAATTCCACAACTAGAAACTCCACAACTAGAAACACCGCAACTAGAAACTCCACAGCTAGAAACTCCACAACTTAAGACTTCGCAACAAGAAACTCGGCAACTAGAATCTCCACAACTAGAAACTCTGCAACTATAAACTCCGCAACTATAAACTCCGCAACTGGAAACTCCACAGCTAGAAACTCCACAACTTGAGAGTTCACCACTAGAAACTCCACAACTAGAAGCTCCACAACTAGAGACTCCACAACTAGAAACTCCACCACTAGAAATTCCACAACTACAAACCTCACAACTAGAAACTCCACAACTAGAAACTCCGCAACTGGTAACTCCACAGCCAAAAACTCTACAACTAGAAAAACCACATCTAGAAACTCCGCAACAACAAGCTCTGCAACTAGAAACTTCACAACTAGAATTTCCACAGCTAGAGACTCAACAACTAGAGACTCCTCAACTAAAAGCTCCATAAATAGACACTCCACAACTAGAAGCTCCGCAACTAGAAACCCGACAACTAGAAACTCAACAACTACAAACTCCACACCTATAAATTCCTCAACTTGAAACTCCACAACTAAAACTCCACAACTAGAAACTCCACAACTAGAAACTCCACAACTAGAAACTCCGCAACTAGAAACTCCCCAACTTGAAACTCCACAACTAGAAACTCTGCAGCTAAAACTCCGCAACTAGAAACTCTGCAAATAGAAACTCCGCAACTAGAAACTCCACAGCTAGAATCCCCACAACTATAAACTTCACAACTAGCAACTCAACAACTAGAGACTGCACAACTAGAGACTCCGCCACTAGAAACTCTACAGCTAGTAAATCCGCAACTAGAAACCCTCCAACTAGAAAACTACGCAACTAGAAACTCTGCAACTAGATACTCCGCAACCAGAAACTCCACAGCTAGAAACTCCACAACAAGATAATCCACAACTACAAATTCCACAACTAGAAACTCCACAACTCGTAACTCCGCAACTAGAAACTCGGCAACTACAAACTTTACAGTTACAAACTCCACAACTTGAGACTTCGCAAATAGAAACTCGTCATCTGGAAACTCAACCACTAGAAACTCCACAGCTAGAAACTCCACAACTAGAAACTCCACAACTTGAAACATCACAACTAGATACTCCACAACTTGAAACATAACAACTAGATACTGCACAACTACAAATTCCGCAACTAGAAACTCCACAATTAGAAACTCCGCAACTAGAAACTCCCCAACTAGAAACTCCACAACTAGAATCTCTGCAACTACAAACCCTACAACTAGAAACTGTGCAACTAGAAACTCCGCAACTAGAAACTCCACAACTAGAAACCCCACAACTATAAACTTCACAACTAGCAACTCAACAACTAGAGACTGCATAACTAGAGACTCCGCAAATAGAAACTCCACAGCTAGTAACTCCGCAACTAGAAACTCCACAACTTGAAACTCCGCCACTAGAATCTCCACAACTAGAAAACTCCGCAACTATAAACTCTGCCACTAGAAACTCCGCAACTAGAAACTCCACAGCTAGAAACTCCACAACTTGAAACACCACAACTAGATACTCCACAACTACAAATTCCACAACTAGAAACTCCACAGCTAGAAACTCCACAACTTAAGACTTCGCAACAAGAAACTCGGCAACTAGAATCTCCACAACTAGAAACTCTGCAACTAGAAACTCCGCAACTACAAACTCCGCAACTAGAAACTCCACAGCTAGAAACTCCACAACTTGAGACTTCGCAAATAGAAACTCGTCAACTAGAAACTCAACAACTAAAAACTCTACAGCTAGAAACTCCACAACTAGAAACTCCACAACTTGAGAGTTCACCACTAGAAACTCCACAACTAGAAACTCCACAACTAGAGACTCCACAACTAGAAACTCCACCACTAGAAATTCCACAACTACAAACCTCACAACTAGATACTCCACAACTAGAAACTCCACAACTGGAAACTCCACAGCCAGAAACTCTACAACTAGAAAAACCACATATAGAAACTCCCAAACAACAAGCTCTGCAACTAGAAACTCCACAACTAGAATTTCCACAGCTAGAGACTCAACAACTAGAGACTCCTCAACTAAAAGCTCCACAACTAGACACTCCACAACTAGAAACTCCGCAACTAGAAACCCGACAACTAGGAACTCAACAACTACAAACTCCGCACCTATAAATTCCACAACTAGAAACTCCACAAATAGAAACTCCACAACTAGAAACTCCGCAACAAGAAACTCCCCAACTAGATACTCCACAACTAGAAACTCTGCAGCTAGAAACTCCGCAACTAGAAACTCTGCAAATAGAAACTCCGGAACTAGAAACTCCACAGCTGGAAACCCCTCAACTATAAACATCACAACAAGAAACTCAACAACTAGAGACTGCACAACTAGAGACTCCGCAACTAGAAACTCCGCAGCTAGAAACTCTGGAACTAGAAACCCCACAACTTGAAACTCTGCAACTCGAAACTCTGCAACTAGAAAATCCACAACTATAAACTCAAGTAGAAACTCCCCAACTGGAAACTCCGCAACTAGAAACTCCACAACTAGAAAATCCACAACTAGAAACTTCACAACTAGAAACTCCCCAACAAGAAACTCCACAACTAGAAACTCCACAACTAGAGACTGCACAACTAGAGACTTTGCATTTAGAAATTCCTCAGATAGAAACTACACAACTAGAAACTCAACGACTAGAGATTCCATAAGTAGAAACTCCACAGCTAAAATTTCCACAACAACAAACCCTACAACTAGAAACTCCACAACTAGGAACTCTGCAAATAGAAAATCTACAAGGAACTCGAAATCTAAAAACTCCAACTAGAAACTCTGCAACTAGAAACTTCACAACTAGAAGCTCCACAAATAGACACTCCACAACTAGAAACTCCACAACTAGAGACTCCACAACTAGAAACTACAGAGATTGAAATTCCACAACTAGAAACTCCACAACTGGAAACTCCGCAACTAGAAATTCTTCAAGTAGAAACTTTACAGCTAGAAACTTCACAACTTGAGACTTCGCAAATAGAAACTCGTCAACTTGAAACTCAACCACTAGAAACTCCACAGCTAGAAACTCCACAACTAGAAACTCCACAACTTGAAACCCAACAAATAGATAATCCACAACTACAGACTCCACAACTTGAAACACCACAACTAGATACTCCACAATTACAAATTCCGCAACTAGAAACTCCACAACTAGAAACTCCTCAACTAGAAACTCCCCACTAGAAACTTCACAACTAGAATCTCTGCAACTAGAAACTCCGCAACTAGAAACTCTGCAACTAGGAACTCCGCAACTAGAAACTTCACAGCTAGAAACCCCACAACTATAAACTTCACAACTAGCAACTCAACAAGTAGAGACTGCACAACTAGAGACTCCGCCACTAGAAACTCCACAGCTAGTAACTCCGCAACTAGAAACTCCACAACTTGAAACTCCGCCACTAGAAGCTCCACAACTAGAAAACTCCGCAACTACAAACTCTGCAACTAGAAACTCCGCAACTAGAAACTCCACAGCTAGAAACTCCACAACTTGAAACACCACAACTACATACTCCACAACTACAAATTCCACAACTAGAAACTCCACAACTAGAAACACCACATCTAGAAACTCCGCAACAACAAACTCTGCAACCAGAAACTCCACAACTAGAATTTCCACAGCTAGAGACTCAACAACTAGAGGCTCCTCAACTAAAAGCTCCACAACTAGAAACTCCGCAACTTGAAACCCGAAAACTAGAAACTCAACAACTAGAAACTCCACACCTATAAATTCCTCAACTTGAAACTCCACAACTAAAACTCCACAACTAAAACTCCACAACTAGAAACTCCACAACTAGAAACTCCACAACTAGAAACTCCACAACTAGATTCTCCACAACTACAAATTCCACAACCAGAAACTCCACAACTAGAAACTCCACAACTAGAAACTTCGCAACTAGAAACTCCACAGCTAGAAACCCCACAACTTGAGACTTCGCAACAAGAAACTTAGCAACTAGAATCTCCACAACTAGAAACTCTGCAACTAGAAACTTCACAACTAGAAACTCCCCAACAAGAAACTCCACAACTAGAAGCTTCACAACTAGAGACTGCACAACTAGAGACTTTGTATTTAGAAACTCCTCAGAATGAAACTACACAACTAGAAACTACTCGACTAGAGATTCCATAAGTAAAAACTCCACAGCTAGAATTTCCACAACTAGAAACCCCACAACTAGGAACTCCGCAAATAAAAAATCTACAACTAGAAACTCGAAAACTAAAAACTCCCACTAGAAACTCCACAACTAGAAACTTCACAACTAGAAGCTCCACAAATAGACACTCCACAACTAGAAACTCCATAACTAGAGAATCCACAACTAGGAACTCCAAAATTGAGACTCCACAACTAGAAACTACACAGATTGAAATTCCACAATTGGAAACTCCACAACTGGAAACTTCGCAACTAGAAACTCTGCAACTAGAAACTTTACAGCTAGAAACTCCACAACTTGAGACTTCGCAAATAGAAACTCGTCAACTGGAAACTCAACCACTAGAAACTCCACAGCTAGAAACTCCACAACTAGAAACTCCACAACTTGAAATCCAACGTATAGATACTCCACAACTACAGACTCCACAACTTGAAACACCACAACTAGATACTCCACAACTACAAATTCCGCAACTAGAAACTAGACAACTAGAAACTCCGCAACTAGAAAAACCCCAACTAGAAACTCCACAACTAGAATCTCTGCAACTAAAACTCCGTAACTAGAAACTTTGCAACTAGAAACTCCGCAACTAGAAACTCCACAGCTAGAAACCCCACAACTATAAACTTCACAACTAGAAGCTCTGCAACTAGATACTCCGCAACCAGAAACTCCACAGCTAGAAACTCCACAACTAGATAATCCACAACTACAAATTCCACAACTAGAAACTCCACAACTGGAAACTCCGACACTAGAAACTCTGCAACTACAAACTTTACAGTTAGAAACTCCACAACTTGAGACTTCGGAAATAGAAACTCGTCAACTAGAAACTCCACAACTTGAAAAGCCGCCACTAGAATCTCCACAACTAGAAAACTCCGCAACTAGAAACTCTGCCACTAGAAACTCCGCAACTAGAAACTCCACAGCTAGAAACTCCACAACTTGAAACACCACAACTAGATACTCACAACTACAAGTTCCACAACTAGAAACTCCACAACTAGAGACTCCACATTAGAAACTCCGCAACTAGAAACTCCACAGCTAGAAACTCCACAACTTAAGACTTCGCAACAAGAAACTCGGCAACTAGAATCTCCACAACTAGAAACTCTGCAACTAGAAACTCCGCAACTACAAACTCCGCAACTAGAAACTCCACAGCTAGAAACTCCAAAACTTGAGACTTCGCAAATAGAAACTCGTCAACTAGAAACTCAACAACTAGAAACTCTACAGCTAGAAACTCCACAACTAGAAACTCCACAACTTGAGAGTTCACCACTAGAAACTCCACAACTAGAAACTCCACAACTAGAGACTCCACAAAGGAAACTCCACCACTAGAAATTCCACAACTACAAACCTCACAACTAGAAACTCCACAACTAGAAACTCCGCAACTGGAAACTCCACAGCCAGAAACTCTACAACTAGAAAAACCACGTATAGAAACTCCGAAACAACAAGCTCTGCAACTAGAAACTGCACAACTAGAATTTCCACAGCTAGAGACTCAACAACTAGAGACTCCTCAACTAAAAGCTCCACAACTAGACACTCCACAACTAGAAACTCCGAAACTAGAAACCCGACAACTGGAAACTCAACAACTACAAACATCGCACCTATAAATTCCTCAACTTGAAACTCCACAACTAGAAACTCAACAACTAGAGACTGCACAACTAGAGACTCCGCAACTAGAAACTCCGCAGCTAGAAACTCTGCAACTAGAAACTCCACAACTTGAAACTCTGCAACTCGAAACTCTGCAACTAGAAAATCCACAACTCTAAACTCAAGTAGAAACTCCCCAAGTGGAAACTCCGCCACTAGAAACTCCGCAACTAGAAACTCCGCAACTCGAGAATCCACAACCAGAAACTTCACAACTAGAAACTCCCCAACAAGAAACTCCACAACTAGAAACTCCAAAACTAGAAACTCCACAACTAGAGACTGCACAACTAGAGACTTTGCATTTAGAAACTCCTCAGATAGAGACTACACAACTAGAAACTCCACGACTAGAGATTCCATAAGTAGAAACTCCACAGCTAAAATTTCCACAACTACAAACCCCACAACTAGGAACTCTGCAAATAGAAAATCTACAACAAGGAACTCGAAAAATAAAAACTCCAACTAGAAAAATTACAACTAGAAACTTCACAACTAGAAACTCCACAAATAGACACTCCACAACTAGAAACTCCACAACTAGAGACTCCACAACTAGGAACTCCAAAATTGAGACTCCACAACTAGAAACTACACAGATTGAAATTCCACAACTAGAAACTCCACAACTGGAAACTCCTCAACTAGAAACTCTGCAACTAGAAATTTTACAGCTACAAACTCCACAACTTGAGACTTCGCAAATAGAAATTCGTCAACTGGAAACTCAACCACTAGAAACTCCACAGCTAGAAACTCCACAACTAGAAACTCCACAACTTAAAACCCAACAAATAGATACTCCACAACTACAGACTCCACAACTTGAAACACCACAACTAGATACTCCACAACTACAAATTCCACAACTAGAAACTCCACAACTAGAAACTCCACATTAGAAACTCCGCAACTAGAAACTCCACAGCTAGAAACTCCACAACTTAAGACTTCGCAACAAGAAACTCGGCAACTAGAATCTCCACAACTAGAAACTCTGCAACTAGAAACTCCGCAACTACAAACTCCGCAACTAGAAACTTCACAGCTAGAAACTCCACAACTTGAGACTTCGCAAATAGAAACTCGTCAACTAGAAACTCAACAACTAGAAACTCTACAGCTAGAAACTCCACAACTAGAAACTCCACAACTTGAGAGTTCACCACTAAAAACTCCACAACTAGAAACTCCACAACTAGAGACTCCACAACAAGAAACTCCACCACTAGAAATTCCACAACTACAAACCTCACAACTAGAAACTCCACAACTAGAAACTCCGCAACTGGAAACTCCACAGCCAGAAACTCTACAACTAGAAAAACCACATATAGAAACTCCAAAACAACAAGCTCTGCAACTAGAAACTGCACAACTAGAATTTCCACAGCTAGAGACTCAACAACTAGAGACTCCTCAACTAAAAGCTCCACAACTAGACACTCCACAACTAGAAACTCCGCAACTAGAAACCCGACAACTGGAAACTCCACAACTACAAACTCCACACCTATAAATTCCTCAACTTGAAACTCCACAACTAGAAACTCAACAACTAGAGACTGCACAACTAGAGACTCCGCAACTAGAAACTCCGCAGCTAGAAACTCTGCAACTAGAAACTCCACAACTTGAAACTCTGCAACTCAAAACTCTGCAACTAGAAAATCCACAACTCTAAACTCAAGTAGAAACTCCCCAAGTGGAAACTCCGCAACTAGAAACTCCGCAACTCGAAAATCCACAACTAGAAACTTCACAACTAGAAACTCCCCAACAAGAAACTCCACAACTAGAAACTCCACAACTGGAAACTCCACAATTAGAAACTCTGCAACTAGAAACTTTACAGCTAGAAACTCCACAACTTGAGACTTCGCAAATAGAAACTCGTCAACTGGAAACTCAACCACTAGAAACTCCACAGCTAGAAACTCCACAACTAGAAACTCCACAACTTGAAACCCAACAATTAGATACTCCACAACTACAGACTCCACAACTTGAAACACCACAACTAGATACTCCACAATTACAAATTCCGCAACTAGAAACTCCACAACTAGAAACTCCTCAACTAGAAACTCCCCACTAGAAACTTCACAACTAGAATCTCTGCAACTAGAAACTCCACAGCTAGTAACTCCGCAACTAAAAACTCCACAACTTGAAACTCCGCCACTAGAAGCTCCACAACTAGAAAGCTCCGCAACTACAAACTCTGCAACTAGACACTCCGCAACTAGAAACTCCGCAACTCGAGAATCCACAACCAGAAACTTCACAACAAGAAACTCCCCAACAAGAAACTCCACAACTAGAAACTCCACAACTAGAGACTGCACAACTAGAGACTTTGCATTTAGAAACTCCTCAGATAGAGACTACACAACTAGAAACTCCACGACTAGAGATTCCATAAGTAGAAACTCCAGAGCTAAAATTTCCACAACTACAAACCCCACAACTAGAAACTCCACAACAAGGAACTCTGCAAATAGAAAATCTACAACAAGGAACTCGAAAACTAAAAACTCCAACTAGAAAATATACAACTAGAAACTTCACAACTAGAAACTCCACAAATAGACACTCCACAACTAGAAACTCCACAACTAGAGACTCCACAACTAGGAACTCCAAAATTGAGACTCCACAACTAGAAACTACACAGATTGAAATTCCACAACTAGAAACTCCACAACTGGAAACTCCACAACTAGAAACTCTGCAACTAGAAATTTTACAGCTACAAACTCCACAACTTGAGACTTCGCAAATAGAAATTCGTCAACTGGAAACTCAACCACTAGAAACTCCACAGCTAGAAACTCCACAACTAGAAACTCCACAACTTAAAACCCAACAAATAGATACTCCACAACTACAGACTCCACAACTTGAAACACCACAACTAGATACTCCACAACTACAAATTCCACAACTAGAAACTCCACAACTAGAAACTCCACATTAGAAACTCCGCAACTAGAAACTCCACAGCTAGAAACTCCACAACTTAAGACTTCGCAACAAGAAACTCGGCAACTAGAATCTCCACAACTAGAAACTCTGCAACTAGAAACTCCGCAACTACAAACTCCGCAACTAGAAACTTCACAGCTAGAAACTCCACAACTTGAGACTTCGCAAATAGAAACTCGTCAACTAGAAACTCAACAACTAGAAACTCTACAGCTAGAAACTCCACAACTAGAAACTCCACAACTTGAGAGTTCACCACTAAAAACTCCACAACTAGAAACTCCACAACTAGAGACTCCACAACAAGAAACTCCACCACTAGAAATTCCACAACTACAAACCTCACAACTAGAAACTCCACAACTAGAAACTCCGCAACTGGAAACTCCACAGCCAGAAACTCTACAACTAGAAAAACCACATATAGAAACTCCAAAACAACAAGCTCTGCAACTAGAAACTGCACAACTAGAATTTCCACAGCTAGAGACTCAACAACTAGAGACTCCTCAACTAAAAGCTCCACAACTAGACACTCCACAACTAGAAACTCCGCAACTAGAAACCCGACAACTGGAAACTCCACAACTACAAACTCCACACCTATAAATTCCTCAACTTGAAACTCCACAACTAGAAACTCAACAACTAGAGACTGCACAACTAGAGACTCCGCAACTAGAAACTCCGCAGCTAGAAACTCTGCAACTAGAAACTCCACAACTTGAAACTCTGCAACTCAAAACTCTGCAACTAGAAAATCCACAACTCTAAACTCAAGTAGAAACTCCCCAAGTGGAAACTCCGCAACTAGAAACTCCGCAACTCGAAAATCCACAACTAGAAACTTCACAACTAGAAACTCCCCAACAAGAAACTCCACAACTAGAAACTCCACAACTAGAAACTCCACAACTAGAGACTGCACAACTAGAGACTTTGCATTTAAAAACTCCTCAGATAGAGACTACACAACTAGAAACTCCACGACTAGAGATTCCATAAGTAGAAACTCCACAGCTAAAATTTCCACAACTACAAACCCCACAACTAGAAACTCCACAACTAGGAACTCTGCAAATAGAAAATCTACAACAAGGAACTCGAAAACTAAAAACTCCAACTAGAAAATATACAACTAGAAACTTCACAACTAGAAACTCCACAAATAGACACTCCACAACTAGAAACTCCACAACTAGAGACTCCACAACTAGGAACTCCAAAATTGAGACTCCACAACTAGAAACTACACAGATTGAAATTCCACAACTAGAAACTCCACAACTGGAAACTCCACAATTAGAAACTCTGCAACTAGAAACTTTACAGCTAGAAACTCCACAACTTGAGACTTCGCAAATAGAAACTCGTCAACTGGAAACTCGACCACTAGAAACTCCACAGCTAGAAACTCCACAACTAGAAACTCCACAACTTGAAACCCAACAATTAGATACTCCACAACTACAGACTCCACAACTTGAAACACCACAACTAGATACTCCACAATTACAAATTCCGCAACTAGAAACTCCACAACTAGAAACTCCTCAACTAGAAACTCCCCACTAGAAACTTCACAACTAGAATCTCTGCAACTAGAAACTCCGCAACTAGAAACTCTGCAACTAGAAACTCCGCAACTAGAAACTTCACAGCTAGAAACCCCACAACTATAAACTTCACAACTAGCAACTCAACAACTAGAGACTGCACAACTAGAGACTCCGCCACTAGAAACTCCACAGCTAGTAACTCTGCAACTAGAAACTCCACAACTTGAAACTCCGCCACTAGAAGCTCCACAACTAGAAAACTCCGCAACTACAAACTCTGCAACTAGAAACTCCGCAACTAGAAACTCCACAGCTAGAAACTCCACAACTTGAAACACCACAACTACATACTCCACAACTACAAATTCCACAACTAGAAACTCCACAACTAGAAACACCACATCTAGAAACTCCGCAACAACAAACTCTGCAACCAGAAACTCCACAACTAGAATTTCCACAGCTAGAGACTCAACAACTAGAGGCTCCTCAACTAAAAGCTCCACAACTAGAAACTCCGCAACTTGAAACCCGACAACTAGAAACTCAACAACTAGAAACTCCACACCTATAAATTCCTCAACTTGAAACTCCACAACTAAAACTCCACTACTAAAACTCCACAACTAGAAACTCCACAACTAGAAACTCCACAACTAGAAACTCCACAACTAGATTCTCCACAACTACAAATTCCACAACTAGAAACTCCACAACTAGAAACTCCACAACTAGAAACTTCGCAACTAGAAACTCCACAGCTAGAAACCCCACAACTTGAGACTTCGCAACAAGAAACTTAGCAACTAGAATCTCCACAACTAGAAACTCTGCAACTAGAAACTTCACAACTAGAAACTCCCCAACAAGAAACTCCACAACTAGAAGCTTCACAACTAGAGACTGCACAACTAGAGACTTTGCATTTAGAAACTTTTCAGAATGAAACTACACAACTAGAAACTACTCGACTAGAGATTCCATAAGTAAAAACTCCACAGCTAGAATTTCCACAACTAGAAACCCCACAACTAGGAACTCCGCAAATAAAAAATCTACAACTAGAAACTCGAAAACTAAAAACTCCAACTAGAAACTCCACAACTAGAAACTTCACAACTAGAAGCTCCACAAATAGACACTCTACAACTAGAAACTCCACAACTAGAGAATCCACAACTAGGAACTCCAAAATTGAGACTCCACAACTAGAAACTACACAGATTGAAATTCCACAATTGGAAACTCCACAACTGGAAACTTCGCAACTAGAAACTCTGCAACTAGAAACTTTACAGCTAGAAACTCCACAACTTGAGACTTCGCAAATAGAAACTCGTCAACTGGAAACTCAACCACTAGAAACTCCACAGCTAGAAACTCCACAACTAGAAACTCCACAACTTGAAACCCAACATATAGATACTCCACAACTACAGACTCCACAACTTGAAACACCACAACTAGATACTCCGCAACTACAAATTCCGCAACTAGAAACTAGACAACTAGAAACTCCGCAACTAGAAAAACCCCAACTAGAAACTCCACAACTAGAATCTCTGCAACTAGAAACTCCGCAACTAGAAACTTTGCAACTAGAAACTCCGCAACTAGAAACTCCACAGCTAGAAACCCCACAACTATAAACTTCACAACTAGAAGCTCTGCAACTAGATACTCCGCAACCAGAAACTCCACAGCTAGAAACTCCACAACTAGATAATCCACAACTACAAATTCCACAACTAGAAACTCCACAACTGGAAACTCCGACACTAGAAACTCTGCAACTACAAACTTTACAGTTAGAAACTCCACAACTTGAGACTTCGCAAATAGAAACTCGTCAACTAGAAACTCCACAACTTGAAACGCCGCCACTAGAATCTCCACAACTAGAAAACTCTGCAACTCGAAACTCTGCAACTAGAAAATCCACAACTATAAACTCAAGTAGAAACTCCCCAACTGGAAACTCCGCAACTAGAAACTCCGCAACTAGAAAATCCACAACTAGAAACTTCACAACTAGAAACTCCCCAACAAGAAACTCCACAACTAGAAACTCCACAACTAGAGACTGCACAACTAGAGACTTTGCATTTAGAAATTCCTCAGATAGAAACTACACAACTAGAAACTCAACGACTAGAGATTCCATAAGTAGAAACTCCACAGCTAAAATTTCCACAACTACAAACCCTACAACTAGAAACTCCACAACTAGGAACTCTGCAAATAGAAAATCTACAACAAGGAACTCGAAATCTAAAAATTCCAACTAGAAACTCTACAACTAGAAACTTCACAACTAGAAGCTCCACAAATAGACACTCCACAACTAGAAACTCCACAACTAGAGACTCCACAACTAGGAACTCCAAAATTGAGACTCCACAACTAGAAACTACAGAGTGTGAAATTCCACAACTAGAAACTCCACAACTAGAAACTCCGCAACTAGAAATTCTTCAAGTAGAAACTTTACAGCTAGAAACTTCACAACTTGAGACTTCGCAAATAGAACTCGTCAACTTGAAACTCAACCACTAGAAACTCCACAGCTAGAAACTCCACAACTAGAAACTCCACAACTTGAAACCCAACAAATAGATAATCCACAACTACAGACTCCACAACTTGAAACACCACAACTAGATACTCCACAATTACAAATTCCGCAACTAGAAACTCCACAACTAGAAACTCCTCAACTAGAAACTCCCCACTAGAAACTTCACAACTAGAATCTCTGCAACTAGAAACTCCGCAACTAGAAACTCTGCAACTAGAAACTCCGCAACTAGAAACTTCACAGCTAGAAACCCCACAACTATAAACTTCACAACTAGCAACTCAACAACTAGAGACTGCACAACTAGAGACTCCGCCACTAGAAACTCCACAGCTAGTAACTCCGCAACTAGAAACTCCACAACTTGAATCTCCGCCACTAGAAGCTCCACAACTAGAAAACTCCGCAACTACAAACTCTGCAACTAGAAACTCCGCAACTAGAAACTCCACAGCTAGAAACTCCACATCTTGAAACACCCCAACTAAATACTCCACAAGTACAAATTCCACAACTAGAAACTCCACACCTAGAAACACCACATCTAGAAACTCCGCAACAACAAACTCTGCAACCAGTAACTCCACAACTAGAATTTCCACAGCTAGAGACTCAACAACTAGAGGCTCCTCAACTAAAAGCTCCACAACTAGAAACTCCGCAACTTGAAACCCGACAACTAGAAACTCAACAACTAGAAACTCCACACCTATAAATTCCTCAACTTGAAACTCCACAACTAAAACTCCACAACTAAAACTCCACAACTAGAAACTCCACAACTAGAAACTCCACAACTAGAAACTCCACAACTAGATTCTCCACAACTACAAATTCCACAACCAGAAACTCCACAACTAGAAACTCCACAACTAGAAACTTCGCAACTAGAAACTCCACAGCTAGAAACCCCACAACTTGAGACTTCGCAACAAGAAACTTAGCAACTAGAATCTCCACAACTAGAAACTCTGCAACTAGAAACTTCACAACTAGAAACTCCCCAACAAGAAACTCCACAACTAGAAGCTTCACAACTAGAGACTGCACAACTAGAGACTTTGTATTTAGAAACTCCTCAGAATGAAACTACACAACTAGAAACTACTCGACTAGAGATTCCATAAGTAAAAACTCCACAGCTAGAATTTCCACAACTAGAAACCCCACAACTAGGAACTCCGCAAATAAAAAATCTACAACTAGAAACTCGAAAACTAAAAACTCCAACTAGAAACTCCACAACTAGAAACTTCACAACTAGAAGCTCCACAAATAGACACTCCACAACTAGAAACTCCATAACTAGAGAATCCACAAATAGGAACTCCAAAATTGAGACTCCACAACTAGAAACTACACAGATTGAAATTCCACAATTGGAAACTCCACAACTGGAAACTTCGCAACTAGAAACTCTGCAACTAGAAACTTTACAGCTAGAAACTCCACAACTTGAGACTTCGCAAATAGAAACTCGTCAACTGGAAACTCAACCACTAGAAACTCCACAGCTAGAAACTCCACAACTAGAAACTCCACAACTTGAAATCCAACATATAGATACTCCACAACTACAGACTCCACAACTTGAAACACCACAACTAGATACTCCACAACTACAAATTCCGCAACTAGAAACTAGACAACTAGAAACTCCGCAACTAGAAAAACCCCAACTAGAAACTCCACAACTAGAATCTCTGCAACTAAAACTCCGTAACTAGAAACTTTGCAACTAGAAACTCCGCAACAAGAAACTCCACAGCTAGAAACCCCACAACTATAAACTTCACAACTAGAAGCTCTGCAATTAGATACTCCGCAACCAGAAACGCCACAGCTAGAAACTCCACAACTAGATAATCCACAACTACAAATTCCACAACTAGAAACTCCACAACTGGAAACTCCGACACTAGAAACTCTGCAACTACAAACTTTACAGTTAGAAACTCCACAACTTGAGACTTCGGAAATAGAAACTCGTCAACTAGAAACTCCACAACTTGAAACTCCGCCACTAGCATCTCCGCAACTAGAAAACTCCGCAACTAGAAACTCTGCCACTAGAAACTCCACAACTAGAAACTCCACAACTGGAAACTCCACAACTTGAAACACCACAACTAGATACCCCACAACTACAAATTCCACAACTAGAAACTCCACAAATAGAAACTCCACAACTAGAAACTCCGCAACTAGAAACTCCACAGCTAGAAACTCCACAACTTGAGACTTCGCAACAAGAAACTCGGCAACTAGAATCTCCACAACTAGAAACTCTGCAACTAGAAACTCCGCAACTACAAACTCCGCAACTAGAAACTCCACAGCTAGAAACTCCACAACTTGAGATTTCGCAAATAGAAACTCGTCAACTAGAAACTCAACAACTAGAAACTCCACAGCTAGAAACTCCACAACTAGAAACTCCACAACTACAAACTCCACAACTTGAAAGTTCACCACTATAAACTCCACAACTAGAAACTCCACAACTAGAGACTCCACAACAAGAAACTCCACCACTAGAAATTCCACAACTACAAACCTCACAACTAGAAACTCCACAACTAGAAACTCCGCAACTGGAAACTCCACAGCCAGAAACTCTACAACTAGAAAACCACATATAGAAACTCCGAAACAACAAGCTCTGCAACTAGAAACTGCACAACTAGAATTTCCACAGCTAGAGACTCAACAACTAGAGACTCCTCAACTAAAAGCTCCACAACTAGACACTCCACAACTAGAAACTCCGCAACTAGAAACCCGATAACTGGAAACTCAACAACTACAAACTCCACACCTATAAATTCCTCAACTTGAAACTCCACAACTAGAAACTCAACAACTAGTGACTGCACAACTACAGACTCCGCAACTAGAAACTCCGCAGCTAGAAACTCCACAACTTGAAACTCTGCAACTCGAAACTCTGCAACTAGAAAATGCACAACTCTAAACTCAAGTAGAAACTCCCCAAGTGGAAACTCCGCAACTAGAAACTCCGCAACTCGAAAATCCACAACGAGAAACTTCACAACTAGAAACTCCCCAACAAGAAACTCCACAACTAGAAACTCCACAACTAGAAACTCCACAACTAGAGACTGCACAACTCGAGACTTTGCATTTAGAAACTCCTCAGATAGAGACTACACAACTAGAAACTCCACGACTAGGAACTCTGCAAATAGAAAATCTACAACAAGGAACTCGAAAACTAAAAACTCCAACTAGAAAATATACAACTAGAAACTTCACAACTAGAGACTCCACAACTAGGAACTTCACAACTTGAAACCCAACAATTAGATACTCCACAACTACAGACTCCACAACTTGAAACACCAAAACTAGATACTCCACAATTACAAATTCCGCAACTAGAAACTCCACAACTAGAAACTCCTCAACTAGAAACTCCCCACTAGAAACTTCACAACTAGAATCTCTGCAACTAGAAACTCCACAGCTAGTAACTCCGCAACTAAAAACTCCACAACTTGAAACTCCGCCACTAGAAGCTCCACAACTAGAAAACTCCGCAACTACAAACTCTGCAACTAGAAACTCCGCAACAAGAAACTCCACAGCTAGAAACTCCACAACTTGAAACACCACAACTAGATACTCCACAACTACAAATTCCACAACTAGAAACTCCACAACTAGAAACACCACATCTAGAATCTCCGCAACAACAAACTCTGCAACTAGAAACTCCACAACTAGAATTTCCACAGCTAGAGACTCAACAACTAGAAACTCCTCAACTAAAAGCTCCACAACTAGACACTCCACAACTAGAAACTCCGACACTAGAAACCCGACAACTAGAAACTCAACAACTAGAAACTCCACACCTATAAATTCCTCAACTTGAAACTCCACATCTAAAACTCCACTGCAAGAAACTCCACAACTAGAAACTCCGCAACTAGAAAATCCCCAACTAGGAACTCCACAACTAGAAACTCTGCAACTAGAAACTCCGCAACTAGAAACTCTGCAAATAGAAACTCCGCAACTAGAAACTCCACAGCTAGAAACCCCTCAACTATAAACTTCACAACTAGAAACTCAACAACTAGAGACTGCACAACTAGGGACTCCGCAACCAGAAACTCCGCAGCTAGAAACTCCGACACTAGAAACTCCACAACTTGAAACTCTGCAACTCGAAACTCTGCAACTAGAAAATCCACAACTATAAACTCAAGTAGAAACTCCCCAACTGGAAACTCCCCAACTAGAAACTCCATAGCTAGAAACCCCACCACTATAAACTTCACAACTAGCAACTCAACAACTAGAGACTGCACAACTAGAGACTCCGCAACTAGAAACTCCACAGCTAGAAACTCCACAACTTGATAATCCACAACTACAAATTCCACAACTAGAAACTCCACAACAGGAAACTCCGCAACTAGAAACTCTGCAACTACAAACTTTACAGTTAGAAACTCCACAACTTGAGACTTCGCAAATAGAAACTCGTCAACTGGAAACTCAACCACTAGATAATCCACAGCTAGAAACTCCAATATTAGAAACTCCACAACTTGAAACCCGACAAATAGATACTCCACAACTTGAAACACCACAACTAGATACTCCACAACTACAAATTCCGCAACTTGAAACTACACAACTAGAAACTCCGCTACTAGAAACTCCCCAACTAGAAACTCCACAACTAGAATCTCTGCAACTAGAAACTCCGCAACTAGAAACTGTGCAACTAGAAACTCCGCAGCTAGAAACTCCACAGCTAGAAACCCCACAACTATAAACTTCACAACTAGCAACTCAACAACTGGAGACTGCACAACTAGAGACTCCGCGACTAGAAACTCCACAGCTAGTTACTCAGCAACTAGAAACTCCACAAGTTGAAACTCCGCCACTAGCACCTCCGCAACTAGAAAACTCCGCAACTAGAAACTCTGCCACTAGAAACTCCGCAACTAGAAACTCCACAACTGGAAACTCCACAACTTGAAACACCACAACTAAATACTCCACAACTACAAATTCCACAACTAGAAACTCTACAACTAGAAACTCCACAACTAGAAACTCCGCAACTAGAAACTCCACAGCTAGAAACTCCACAACTTGAGACTTCGCAACAAGAAACTCGGCAACTAGAATCTCCACAACTAGAAACTCTGCAACTAGAAACTCCGCAACTACAAACTCCGCAACTAGAAACTCCACAGCTAGAAACTCCACAACTTGAGACTTCACAAATAGAAACTCGTCAACTAGAAACTCAACAACTAGAAACTCCGCAGCTAGAAACTACACAACTAGAAACTCCACAACTAGAAACTCCGCAACTTGAGAGTTCGCCACTTGAAACTCCACAACTAGAAACTCCGCAACTAGAGACTCCACAACTAGAACCTCCACCACTAGAAACTCCACAACTACGAACCTCACAACTAGAAACTCAACAACTAGAAACTCCAAAACTGGAAACTCCACAGCCAGAAACTCCACAACTAGAAACACCACATCTAGAAACTCCGCAACAACAAACTCTGCAACTAGAAACTCCACAACTAGAATTTCCACAGCTAGAGACTCAACAACTAGAAACTCCTCAACTAAAAGCTCCACAACTAGACACTCCTTAACTAGAAACTCCGCAACTAGAAACCCGACAACTAGAAACTCAACAACTAGAAACTCCACAACTAGAAACTCTGCAACTAGAAACTCCGCAACCAGAAACTCTGCAAATAGAAACTCCGCAACTAGAAACTCCACAGCTTGAAACCCCTCAACTCAAACTTCACAACTAGAAACTCAACAACTAGAGACTGCACAACTAGAGACTCCGCAACCAGAAACTCCGCAGCTAGAAACTCCGACCTTAGAAAATCCACAACTATAAACTCAAGTAGAAACTCCCCAACTGGAAACTCCCCAACTAGAAACTCCACAGCTAGAAACCCCAACACTATAAACTTCACAACTAGCAACTCAACAACTAGAGACTGCACAACTAGAACCTCCACCACTAGAAACTCCACAACTACGAACCTCACAACTAGAAACTCAACAACTAGAAACTCCAAAACTGGAAACTCCACATCCAGAAACTCCACAACTAGAAACACCACATCTAGAAACTCCGCAACAACAAACTCTGCAACTAGAAACTCCACAACTAGAATTTCCACAGTTAGAGACTCAACAACTAGAAACTCCTCAACTAAAAGCTCCACAACTAGACACTCCTTAACTAGAAACTCCGCAACTAGAAACCCGACAACTAGAAACTCAACAACTAGAAACTCCACAACTAGAAACTCTGCAACTAGAAACTCCGCAACCAGAAACTCTGCAAATAGAAACTCCGCAACTAGAAACTCCACAGCTTGAAATCCCTCAACTATAAACTTCACAACTAGAAACTCAACAACTAGAGACTGCACAACTAGAGACTCCGCAACCAGAAACTCCGCAGCTAGAAACTCCGACCTTAGAAAATCCACAACTATAAACTCAAGTAGAAACTCCCCAACTGGAAACTCCCCAACTAGAAACTCCACAGCTAGAAACCCCAACACTATAAACTTCACAACTAGCAATTCAACAACTAGAGACTGCACAACTAGAGACTCCGCCACTAGAAACTCCACAGCTAGAAACTCCACAACTAGATAATCCACAACTACAAATTCCACAAGTAGAAACTCCACAACTGGAAACTCCGCAACTAGAAACTCTGCAACTACAAACTTTACAGTTAGAAACTCCACAACTTGAGACTTCGCAAATAGAAACTCGTCAACTGGAAACTCAACCACTAGAAACTCCACAGCTGGAAACTCCACAACCAGAAACTCCACAACTTGGAACCCGACAAGTAGATACTCCACAACTTGAAACACCACAACTAGATACTTCACAACTACAAATTCCGCAAGTAGAAACTCCACAACTAGAAACTCCACAACTAGAAACTCCGCAACTAGAAACTCCCCAACTAGAAACTCCACAACTAGAATCTCTGCAACTAGAAACTCCGCAACTAGAAACTCCTCAACTAGAAACCCCTAACTATAAACTTCACAACTAGAAACTCAACAACTAGAGACTGCACAACTAGATACTCCGCAACTAGAACCTCCGCAGCTAGAAACTCCGCAACTAGAAACTCCACAACTTGAAACTCTGCAACTCGAAACTCTGCAACTAGAAAATCCACAACTATAAACTCAAGTAGAAACTACCCAACTGGAAACTTCGCAACTAGAAACTCCCCAACAAGAAACTCCACAACTAGAAACTCCAGAACTAGAAACTCCACAACTAGAGACTGCAAAACTAGAGACTTTGCATTTAGAAACTCCTCAGATAGAAACTACAAAACTAGAAACTCCACGACTAGAGATTCCATAAGTAGAAACTCCACAGCTAAAATTTCCACAACTACAAACCCCACAACTAGAAACGCCACAACTAGAAACTCTGCAAATAGACACTCCACAACTAGAAACTCCACAACTAGAGACTCCACAACTAGGAACTCCAAAATTGAGACTCCACAACTAGAAACTACACAGATTGAAATTCCACAACTAGAAACTCCACAACTGGAAACTCCGCAACAAGAAACTCTGCAACTAGAAACTTTACAGCTAGAAACTCCACAACTTGAGACTTCGCAAATAGAAACTCGTCAACTGGAAACTCAACCACTAGAAACTCCACAGCTAGAAACTCCACAACTAGAAACTCCACAACTTGAAACCCAACAATTAGATACTCCACAACTACAGACTCCACAACTTGAAACACCACAACTAGATACTCCACAATTACAAATTCCGCAACTAGAAACTCCACAACTAGAAACTCCTCAACTAGAAACTCCCCACTAGAAACTTCACAACTAGAATCTCTGCAACTAGAAACTCCACAGCTAGTAACTCCGCAACTAAAAACTCCACAACTTGAAACTCCGCCACTAGAAGCTCCACAACTAGAAAACTCCGCAACTACAAACTCTGCAACTAGAAACTCCGCAACTAGAAACTGCCCAGCTAGAAACTCCACAACTTGAAACACCACAACTACATACTCCACAACTACAAATTCCACAACTAGAAACTCCACAACTAAAACACCACATCTAGAATCTCCGCAACAACAAACTCTGCAACTAGAAACTCCACAACTAGAATTTCCACAGCTAGAGACTCAACAACTAGAAACTCCTCAACTAAAAGCTCCACAACTAGACACTCCACAACTAGAAACTCCGCAACTAGAAACCCGACAACTAGAAACTCAACAACTAGAAACTCCACACCTATAAATTCCTCAACTTGAAACTCCACAACTAAAACTCCACTGCAAGAAACTCCACAACTAGAAACTCCGCAACTAGAAACTCCCCAACTAGGAACTCCACAACTAGAAACTCTGCAACTAGAAACTCCGCATCTAGAAACTCTGCAAATAGAAACTCCGCAACTAGAAACTCCACAGCTAGAAACCCCTCAACTATAAACTTCACAACTAGAAACTCAACAACTAGAGACTGCACAACTAGGGACTCCACAACCAGAAACTCCGCAGCTAGAAACTCCGACACTAGAAACTCCACAACTTGAAACTCTGCAACTCGAAACTCTGCAACTAGAAAATCCACATTTATAAACTCAAGTAGAAACTCCCCAACTGGAAACTCCCCAACTAGAAACTCCATAGCTAGAAACCCCACCACTATAAACTTCACAACTAGCAACTCAACAACTAGAGACTGCACAACTAGAGACTCCGCAACTAGAAACTCCACAGCTAGAAACTCCACAACTTGATAATCCACAACTACAAATTCCACAACTACAAATTCCACAACTAGAAACTCCACAACTGGAAACTCCGCAACTAGAAACTCTGCAACTACAAACTTTACAGTTAGAAACTCCACAACTTGAGACTTCGCAAATAGAAACTCGTCAACTGGAAACTCAACCACTAGATACTCCACAGCTAGAAACTCCAATACTAGAAACTCCACAACTTGAAACCCGACAAATAGATACTCCACAACTTGAAACACCACAACTAGATACTCCACAACTACAAATTCCGCAACTTGAAACTCCACAACTAGAAACTCCGCTACTAGAAACTCCCCAACTAGAAACTCCACAACTAGAATCTCTGCAACTAGAAACTCCGCAACTAGAAACTGTGCAACTAGAAACTCCGCAGCTAGAAACTCCACAGCTAGAAACCCCACAACTATAAGCTTCACAACTAGCAACTCAACAACTGGAGACTGCACAACTAGAGACTCCGCGACTAGAAACTCCACAGCTAGTTACTCAGCAACTAGAAACTCCACAAGTTGAAACTCCGCCCCTAGCATCTCCGCAACTAGAAAACTCCGCAACTAGAAACTCTGCCACTAGAAACTCCGCAACTAGAAACTCCACAACTGGAAACTCCACAACTTGAAACACCACAACTAGATACCCCACAACTACAAATTCCACAACTAGAAACTCCACAAATAGAAACTCCACAACTAGAAACTCCGCAACTAGAAACTCCACAGCTAGAAACTCCACAACTTGAGACTTCGCAACAAGAAACTCGGCAACTAGAATCTCCACAACTAGAAACTCTGCAACTAGAAACTCCGCAACTACAAACTCCGCAACTAGAAACTCCACAGCTAGAAACTCCACAACTTGAGATTTCGCAAATAGAAAATCGTCAACCATAAACTCAACAACTAGAAACTCCACAGCTAGAAACTCCACAACTAGAAACTCCACAACTTGAAAGTTCACCACTAGAAACTCCACAACTAGAAACTCCACAACTAGAGACTCCACAACTAGAAACTCCACCACTAGAAATTCCACAACTACAAACCTCACAACTAGAAACTCCACAACTAGAAACTCCGCAACTGGAAACTCCACAGCCAGAAACTCTACAACTAGAAAAACCACATCTAGAAACTCCGCAACAACAAACTCTGCAACTAGAAACTCCACAACTAGAATTTGCACAGCTAGAGACTCAACAACAAGAGACTCCTCAACTAAAAGCTCCACAACTAGACAGTCCACAACTAGAAACTCCGCAACTAGAAACCCAACAACTAGAAACTCAACAACTACAAACTCCACACCTATAAATTCCTCAACTTGAAACTCCACAACTAAAACTCCACAACTAGAAACTCCACAACTAGAAACTAGAAACTCCGCAACTAGAAACTCCCAACTAGAAACTCCACAACTAGAAACTCTGCAGCTAGAAACTCCGCAACTAGAAACTCTGCAAATAGAAACTCCGCAACTAGAAACTCCACAACTAGAAACCCCTCAACTATAAACTTCACAACTAGAAACTCAACAACTTGAGACTGCGCAACTAGAGACTCCGCAACTAGAAACTCCGCAGCTAGAAACTCCGCAACTAGAAACTCCACAACTTGAAATTCTGCAACTCGAATTTCCGCAACTAGAAAATCCACAGCTAGAAACTCCACAACTTGAAACACCACAACTAAATACTCCACAACTACAAATTCCACAACTAGAAACTCTACAACTAGAAACTCCACAACTAGAAACTCCGCAACTAGAAACTCCACAGCTAGAAACTCCACAACTTGAGACTTCGCAACAAGAAACTCGGCAACTAGAAACTCCACAACTTGAATTTCCACAGCTAGAGACTCAACAACTAGAAACTCCTCAACTAAAAGCTCCACAACTAGACACTCCTTAACTAGAAACTCCGCAACTAGAAACCCGACAACTAGAAACTCAACAACTAGAAACTCCACAACTAGAAACTCTGCAACTACAAACTCCGCAACCAGAAACTCTGCAAATAGAAACTCCGCAACTAGAAACTCCACAGCTTGAAACCCCTCAACTCATGAACTTCACAACTAGAAACTCAACAACTAGAGACTGCACAACTAGAGACTCCGCAACCAGAAACTCCGCAGCTAGAAACTCCGACCTTAGAAAATCCATAACTATAAACTCAAGTAGAAACTCCCCAACTGGAAACTCCCCAACTAGAAACTCCACAGCTAGAAACCCCAACACTATAAACTTCACAACTAGCAACTCAACAACTAGAGACTGCACAACTAGAACCTCCACCACTAGAAACTCCACAACTACGAACCTCACAACTAGAAACTCAACAACTAGAAACTCCAAAACTGGAAACTCCACAGCCAGAAACTCCACAACTAGAAACACCACATCTAGAAACTCCGCAACAACAAACTCTGCAACTAGAAACTCCACAACTAGAATTTCCACAGCTAGAGACTCAACAACTAGAAACTCCTCAAGTAAAAGCTCCACAACTAGACACTCCTTAACTAGAAACTCCGCAACTAGAAACCCGACAACTAACAACTCAACAACTAGAAACTCCACAACTAGAAACTCTGCAACTAGAAACTCCGCAACCAGAAACTCTGCAAATAGAAACTCCGCAACTAGAAACTCCACAGCTTGAAACCCCTCAACTATAAACTTCACAACTAGAAACTCAACAACTAGAGACTGCACAACTAGAGACTCCGCAACCAGAAACTCTGCAGCTAGAAACTCCGACCTTAGAAAATCCACAACTATAAACTCAAGTAGAAACTCCCCAACTGGAAACTCCCCAACTAGAAACTCCACAGCTAGAAACCCCAACACTATAAACTTCAAAACTAGCAACTCAACAACTAGAGACTGCACAACTAGAGACTCCGTCACTTGAAACTCCACAGCTAGAAACTCCACAACTAGATAATCCACAACTACAAATTCCACAAGTAGAAACTCCACAACTGGAAACTCCGCAACTAGAAACTCTGCAACTACAAACTTTACAGTTAGAAACTCCACAACTTGAGACTTCGCAAATAGAAACTCGTCAACTGGAAACTCAACCACTAGAAACTCCACAGCTGGAAACTCCACAACCAGAAACTCCACAACTTGAAACCCGACAAGTAGATACTCCACAACTTGAAACACCACAACTAGATACTTCACAACTACAAATTCCGCAAGTAGAAACTCCACAACTAGAAACTCCGCAACTAGAAACTCCCCAACTAGAAACTCCACAACTAGAATCTCTGCAACTAGAAACTCCGCAACTAGAAACTGTGACACTAGAAACTCCGCAACTAGAAACTCCACAGCTAGAAACCCCACAACTATAAACTTCACAACTAGCAACTCAACAACTAGAGACTGCACAACTAGAGACTCCGCAACTAGAAACTCCACAGCTAGTAACTCCGCAACTAGAAACTCCACAACTTGAAACTCCGCCACTAGAATCTCCACAACTAGAAAACTCCGCAACTATAAACTCTGCCACTAGAAACTCCGCAACTAGAAACTCCACAGCTAGAAACTCCACAACTTGAAACACCACAACTAGATACTCCACAACTAGAAACTCCACAACTAGAAACTCCACATTTAGAAACTCCGCAACTAGAAACTCCAAAGCTAGAAACTCCACAACTTGAGACTTCGCAACAAGAAACTCGGTAACTAGAATCTCCACAACTAAAAACTCTGCAACTAGAAACTACGCAACTACAAACTCCGCAACTAGAAACTCCACAGCTAGAAACTCCACAACATGAGACTTCGCAATTAGAAACTCGTCAACTAGAAACTCAACAACTAGAAACTCCACAGCTAGAAACTCCACAACTAGAAACTCCGCAACTTGAGAGTTCGCCACTAGAAACTCCACAACTAGAAACTCCACAACTAGAGACTCCACAACTAGAAACTACACCACTAGAAATTCCACAACTACAAACCTCACAACAAGAAACTCCACAACTAGAAACTCCACAACTAGAGACTCCACAACTAGAAACTACACCACTAGAAATTCCACAACTACAAACCTCACAACTAGAAACTCCATAACTAGAAACTTCGCAACTGGAAACTCCACAGCCAGAAACTTTACAACTAGAAAAACCACATCTAGAAACTCCGCAACAACAAACTCTGCAACTAGAAACTCCACAACTAGAATTTCCACAGCTAGCGACTCAACAACTAGAGACTCCTCAACTAAAAGCTCCACAACTAGACACTCCACACCTAGAAACTCCGCAACTAGAAATCCGACAACTAGAAACTCAACAACTACAAACTCCACACCTATAAATTCCTCAACTTGAAACTCCACAACTAAACTCCACAACTACAAACTCCACAAATAGAAACTCCACAACTAGAAACTCCGCAACTAGAAACTCCCTTACTAGAACCTCCACAACTAGAAACTCTGCAGCTAGAAACTCCGCAACTAGAAACTCTGCAAATAGAAACTCCGCAACTAGAAGCTCCACAGCTAGAAACCCCTCAACTATAAACTTCACAACTAGAAACTCAACAACTAGAGACTGCACAACTAGACACTCCGCAACTAGAAACTCCGCAGCTAGAAACTCTGCAACTAGAAAATCCACAACTTGAAACTCTGCAACTCTAAACTCTGCAACTAGAAAATCCACAAATATAAACTCAAGTAGAAACTCCCCAACTGGAAACTCCGCAACTAGAAACTCCGCAACTAGAAACTCCGCAACTAGAAAATCCACAACTAGAAACTTCAAAACTAGAAACTCCCCAACAAGAAACTCCACAACTAGAAACTCCACAACTAGAAACTCCACAACTAGAGACTGCACAACTAGAGACTTTGCATTTAGAAACTCCTCAGATAGAAACTACACAACTAGAAACTCCACGACTAGAGATTCCATAAGTAGAAACTCCACAGCTAAAATTTCCACAACTACAAACCCAACAACTAGAAACTCCACAACTAGGAACTCTGGAAATAGAAAATCTACAACAAGGAACTCGAAAACTAAAAACTCCAACTAGAAACTCTACAACTAGAGACTCCACAACTAGGAACTCGAAAATTGAGACTCCGCAACTAGAAACTACACAGATTGAAATTCCACAACTAGAAACTCCACAACTGGAAACTCCGCAACTAGAAACTCTGCAACTAGAAACTTTACAGCTAGAAACTCCACAACTTGAGACTTCGCAAATAGAAACTCGTCAACTGGAAACTCAACCACTAGAAACTCAACAGCTAGAAACTCCACAACTAGAAACTCCACAACTTGAAACCCAACAAATAGATACTCCACAACTACAGACTCCACAACTTGAAACACCACAACTAGATACTCCGCAATTACAAATTCCGCAACTAGAAACTCCACAACTAGAAACTCCTCAAATAAAAACTCCCCACTAGAAACTTCACAACTAGCAACTCAACAACTAGAGACTGCACAACTAGAGACTCCGCCACTAGAAACTCCACACCTAGTAACTCCGCAACTAGAAACTCCACATACATGAAACTCCGCCACTAGAAGCTCCACAACTAGAAAACTCCGCAACTACAAACTCTGCCACTAGAAACTCCGCAACTAGAAACTCCACAGCTAGAAACTCCACAACTTGAAACACCACAACTAGATACTCCACAACTACAAATTCCACAACTAGAAACTCCACAACTAGAAACACCACATCTAGAAACTCCGCAACAACAAACTCTGCAACCAGAAACTCCACAACTAGAATTTCCACAGCTAGAGACTCAACAACTAGAGGCTCCTCAACTAAAAGCTCCACAACTAGAAACTCCACAACTAGAAACTCAGCAACTTGAAACCCGACAACTAGAAACTCAACAACTAGAAACTCCACAACTAGAAACTACACAAATAGAAACTACACAGCTAGAAACTCCACAACTTGAGACTTCGCAACAAGAAACTTGGCAACTAGAATCTCCACAACTAGAAACTCTGCAACTAGAAACTCCGCAACTAGAAACTCCACAGCTAGAAACTCCACAACTTGAGACTTCGCAAATAGAAACTCGTCAACTAGAAACTCGATAACTAGAAACTCCACAGCTTGAGAGTTCGCAACTAGAAACCCCACAACTAGAAACTCCACAACTAGAAACTCCGCAACTAGAAACTGCCCAGCTAGAAACTCCACAACTTGAAACACCACAACTACATACTCCACAACTACAAATTCCACAACTAGAAACTCCACAACTAAAACACCACATCTAGAATCTCCGCAACAACAAACTCTGCAACTAGAAACTCCACAACTAGAATTTCCACAGCTAGAGACTCAACAACTAGAAACTCCTCAACTAAAAGCTCCACAACTAGACACTCCACAACTAGAAACTCCGCAACTAGAAACCCGACAACTAGAAACTCAACAACTAGAAACTCCACACCTATAAATTCCTCAACTTGAAACTCCACAACTAAAACTCCACTGCAAGAAACTCCACAACTAGAAACTCCGCAACTAGAAACTCCCCAACTAGGAACTCCACAACTAGAAACTCTGCAACTAGAAACTCCGCATCTAGAAACTCTGCAAATAGAAACTCCGCAACTAGAAACTCCACAGCTAGAAACCCCTCAACTATAAACTTCACAACTAGAAACTCAACAACTAGAGACTGCACAACTAGGGACTCCACAACCAGAAACTCCGCAGCTAGAAACTCCGACACTAGAAACTCCACAACTTGAAACTCTGCAACTCGAAACTCTGCAACTAGAAAATCCACATTTATAAACTCAAGTAGAAACTCCCCAACTGGAAACTCCCCAACTAGAAACTCCATAGCTAGAAACCCCACCACTATAAACTTCACAACTAGCAACTCAACAACTAGAGACTGCACAACTAGAGACTCCGCAACTAGAAACTCCACAGCTAGAAACTCCACAACTTGATAATCCACAACTACAAATTCCACAACTACAAATTCCACAACTAGAAACTCCACAACTGGAAACTCCGCAACTAGAAACTCTGCAACTACAAACTTTACAGTTAGAAACTCCACAACTTGAGACTTCGCAAATAGAAACTCGTCAACTGGAAACTCAACCACTAGATACTCCACAGCTAGAAACTCCAATACTAGAAACTCCACAACTTGAAACCCGACAAATAGATACTCCACAACTTGAAACACCACAACTAGATACTCCACAACTACAAATTCCGCAACTTGAAACTCCACAACTAGAAACTCCGCTACTAGAAACTCCCCAACTAGAAACTCCACAACTAGAATCTCTGCAACTAGAAACTCCGCAACTAGAAACTGTGCAACTAGAAACTCCGCAGCTAGAAACTCCACAGCTAGAAACCCCACAACTATAAGCTTCACAACTAGCAACTCAACAACTGGAGACTGCACAACTAGAGACTCCGCGACTAGAAACTCCACAGCTAGTTACTCAGCAACTAGAAACTCCACAAGTTGAAACTCCGCCCCTAGCATCTCCGCAACTAGAAAACTCCGCAACTAGAAACTCTGCCACTAGAAACTCCGCAACTAGAAACTCCACAACTGGAAACTCCACAACTTGAAACACCACAACTAGATACCCCACAACTACAAATTCCACAACTAGAAACTCCACAAATAGAAACTCCACAACTAGAAACTCCGCAACTAGAAACTCCACAGCTAGAAACTCCACAACTTGAGACTTCGCAACAAGAAACTCGGCAACTAGAATCTCCACAACTAGAAACTCTGCAACTAGAAACTCCGCAACTACAAACTCCGCAACTAGAAACTCCACAGCTAGAAACTCCACAACTTGAGATTTCGCAAATAGAAAATCGTCAACCATAAACTCAACAACTAGAAACTCCACAGCTAGAAACTCCACAACTAGAAACTCCACAACTTGAAAGTTCACCACTAGAAACTCCACAACTAGAAACTCCACAACTAGAGACTCCACAACTAGAAACTCCACCACTAGAAATTCCACAACTACAAACCTCACAACTAGAAACTCCACAACTAGAAACTCCGCAACTGGAAACTCCACAGCCAGAAACTCTACAACTAGAAAAACCACATCTAGAAACTCCGCAACAACAAACTCTGCAACTAGAAACTCCACAACTAGAATTTGCACAGCTAGAGACTCAACAACAAGAGACTCCTCAACTAAAAGCTCCACAACTAGACAGTCCACAACTAGAAACTCCGCAACTAGAAACCCAACAACTAGAAACTCAACAACTACAAACTCCACACCTATAAATTCCTCAACTTGAAACTCCACAACTAAAACTCCACAACTAGAAACTCCACAACTAGAAACTAGAAACTCCGCAACTAGAAACTCCCAACTAGAAACTCCACAACTAGAAACTCTGCAGCTAGAAACTCCGCAACTAGAAACTCTGCAAATAGAAACTCCGCAACTAGAAACTCCACAACTAGAAACCCCTCAACTATAAACTTCACAACTAGAAACTCAACAACTTGAGACTGCGCAACTAGAGACTCCGCAACTAGAAACTCCGCAGCTAGAAACTCCGCAACTAGAAACTCCACAACTTGAAATTCTGCAACTCGAATTTCCGCAACTAGAAAATCCACAGCTAGAAACTCCACAACTTGAAACACCACAACTAAATACTCCACAACTACAAATTCCACAACTAGAAACTCTACAACTAGAAACTCCACAACTAGAAACTCCGCAACTAGAAACTCCACAGCTAGAAACTCCACAACTTGAGACTTCGCAACAAGAAACTCGGCAACTAGAAACTCCACAACTTGAATTTCCACAGCTAGAGACTCAACAACTAGAAACTCCTCAACTAAAAGCTCCACAACTAGACACTCCTTAACTAGAAACTCCGCAACTAGAAACCCGACAACTAGAAACTCAACAACTAGAAACTCCACAACTAGAAACTCTGCAACTACAAACTCCGCAACCAGAAACTCTGCAAATAGAAACTCCGCAACTAGAAACTCCACAGCTTGAAACCCCTCAACTCATGAACTTCACAACTAGAAACTCAACAACTAGAGACTGCACAACTAGAGACTCCGCAACCAGAAACTCCGCAGCTAGAAACTCCGACCTTAGAAAATCCATAACTATAAACTCAAGTAGAAACTCCCCAACTGGAAACTCCCCAACTAGAAACTCCACAGCTAGAAACCCCAACACTATAAACTTCACAACTAGCAACTCAACAACTAGAGACTGCACAACTAGAACCTCCACCACTAGAAACTCCACAACTACGAACCTCACAACTAGAAACTCAACAACTAGAAACTCCAAAACTGGAAACTCCACAGCCAGAAACTCCACAACTAGAAACACCACATCTAGAAACTCCGCAACAACAAACTCTGCAACTAGAAACTCCACAACTAGAATTTCCACAGCTAGAGACTCAACAACTAGAAACTCCTCAAGTAAAAGCTCCACAACTAGACACTCCTTAACTAGAAACTCCGCAACTAGAAACCCGACAACTAACAACTCAACAACTAGAAACTCCACAACTAGAAACTCTGCAACTAGAAACTCCGCAACCAGAAACTCTGCAAATAGAAACTCCGCAACTAGAAACTCCACAGCTTGAAACCCCTCAACTATAAACTTCACAACTAGAAACTCAACAACTAGAGACTGCACAACTAGAGACTCCGCAACCAGAAACTCTGCAGCTAGAAACTCCGACCTTAGAAAATCCACAACTATAAACTCAAGTAGAAACTCCCCAACTGGAAACTCCCCAACTAGAAACTCCACAGCTAGAAACCCCAACACTATAAACTTCAAAACTAGCAACTCAACAACTAGAGACTGCACAACTAGAGACTCCGTCACTTGAAACTCCACAGCTAGAAACTCCACAACTAGATAATCCACAACTACAAATTCCACAAGTAGAAACTCCACAACTGGAAACTCCGCAACTAGAAACTCTGCAACTACAAACTTTACAGTTAGAAACTCCACAACTTGAGACTTCGCAAATAGAAACTCGTCAACTGGAAACTCAACCACTAGAAACTCCACAGCTGGAAACTCCACAACCAGAAACTCCACAACTTGAAACCCGACAAGTAGATACTCCACAACTTGAAACACCACAACTAGATACTTCACAACTACAAATTCCGCAAGTAGAAACTCCACAACTAGAAACTCCGCAACTAGAAACTCCCCAACTAGAAACTCCACAACTAGAATCTCTGCAACTAGAAACTCCGCAACTAGAAACTGTGACACTAGAAACTCCGCAACTAGAAACTCCACAGCTAGAAACCCCACAACTATAAACTTCACAACTAGCAACTCAACAACTAGAGACTGCACAACTAGAGACTCCGCAACTAGAAACTCCACAGCTAGTAACTCCGCAACTAGAAACTCCACAACTTGAAACTCCGCCACTAGAATCTCCACAACTAGAAAACTCCGCAACTATAAACTCTGCCACTAGAAACTCCGCAACTAGAAACTCCACAGCTAGAAACTCCACAACTTGAAACACCACAACTAGATACTCCACAACTAGAAACTCCACAACTAGAAACTCCACATTTAGAAACTCCGCAACTAGAAACTCCAAAGCTAGAAACTCCACAACTTGAGACTTCGCAACAAGAAACTCGGTAACTAGAATCTCCACAACTAAAAACTCTGCAACTAGAAACTACGCAACTACAAACTCCGCAACTAGAAACTCCACAGCTAGAAACTCCACAACATGAGACTTCGCAATTAGAAACTCGTCAACTAGAAACTCAACAACTAGAAACTCCACAGCTAGAAACTCCACAACTAGAAACTCCGCAACTTGAGAGTTCGCCACTAGAAACTCCACAACTAGAAACTCCACAACTAGAGACTCCACAACTAGAAACTACACCACTAGAAATTCCACAACTACAAACCTCACAACAAGAAACTCCACAACTAGAAACTCCACAACTAGAGACTCCACAACTAGAAACTACACCACTAGAAATTCCACAACTACAAACCTCACAACTAGAAACTCCATAACTAGAAACTTCGCAACTGGAAACTCCACAGCCAGAAACTTTACAACTAGAAAAACCACATCTAGAAACTCCGCAACAACAAACTCTGCAACTAGAAACTCCACAACTAGAATTTCCACAGCTAGCGACTCAACAACTAGAGACTCCTCAACTAAAAGCTCCACAACTAGACACTCCACACCTAGAAACTCCGCAACTAGAAATCCGACAACTACAAACTCAACAACTACAAACTCCACACCTATAAATTCCTCAACTTGAAACTCCACAACTAAACTCCACAACTACAAACTCCACAAATAGAAACTCCACAACTAGAAACTCCGCAACTAGAAACTCCCTTACTAGAACCTCCACAACTAGAAACTCTGCAGCTAGAAACTCCGCAACTAGAAACTCTGCAAATAGAAACTCCGCAACTAGAAGCTCCACAGCTAGAAACCCCTCAACTATAAACTTCACAACTAGAAACTCAACAACTAGAGACTGCACAACTAGACACTCCGCAACTAGAAACTCCGCAGCTAGAAACTCTGCAACTAGAAAATCCACAACTTGAAACTCTGCAACTCTAAACTCTGCAACTAGAAAATCCACAAATATAAACTCAAGTAGAAACTCCCCAACTGGAAACTCCGCAACTAGAAACTCCGCAACTAGAAACTCCGCAACTAGAAAATCCACAACTAGAAACTTCAAAACTAGAAACTCCCCAACAAGAAACTCCACAACTAGAAACTCCACAACTAGAAACTCCACAACTAGAGACTGCACAACTAGAGACTTTGCATTTAGAAACTCCTCAGATAGAAACTACACAACTAGAAACTCCACGACTAGAGATTCCATAAGTAGAAACTCCACAGCTAAAATTTCCACAACTACAAACCCAACAACTAGAAACTCCACAACTAGGAACTCTGGAAATAGAAAATCTACAACAAGGAACTCGAAAACTAAAAACTCCAACTAGAAACTCTACAACTAGAGACTCCACAACTAGGAACTCGAAAATTGAGACTCCGCAACTAGAAACTACACAGATTGAAATTCCACAACTAGAAACTCCACAACTGGAAACTCCGCAACTAGAAACTCTGCAACTAGAAACTTTACAGCTAGAAACTCCACAACTTGAGACTTCGCAAATAGAAACTCGTCAACTGGAAACTCAACCACTAGAAACTCAACAGCTAGAAACTCCACAACTAGAAACTCCACAACTTGAAACCCAACAAATAGATACTCCACAACTACAGACTCCACAACTTGAAACACCACAACTAGATACTCCGCAATTACAAATTCCGCAACTAGAAACTCCACAACTAGAAACTCCTCAAATAAAAACTCCCCACTAGAAACTTCACAACTAGCAACTCAACAACTAGAGACTGCACAACTAGAGACTCCGCCACTAGAAACTCCACACCTAGTAACTCCGCAACTAGAAACTCCACATACATGAAACTCCGCCACTAGAAGCTCCACAACTAGAAAACTCCGCAACTACAAACTCTGCCACTAGAAACTCCGCAACTAGAAACTCCACAGCTAGAAACTCCACAACTTGAAACACCACAACTAGATACTCCACAACTACAAATTCCACAACTAGAAACTCCACAACTAGAAACACCACATCTAGAAACTCCGCAACAACAAACTCTGCAACCAGAAACTCCACAACTAGAATTTCCACAGCTAGAGACTCAACAACTAGAGGCTCCTCAACTAAAAGCTCCACAACTAGAAACTCCACAACTAGAAACTCAGCAACTTGAAACCCGACAACTAGAAACTCAACAACTAGAAACTCCACAACTAGAAACTACACAAATAGAAACTACACAGCTAGAAACTCCACAACTTGAGACTTCGCAACAAGAAACTTGGCAACTAGAATCTCCACAACTAGAAACTCTGCAACTAGAAACTCCGCAACTAGAAACTCCACAGCTAGAAACTCCACAACTTGAGACTTCGCAAATAGAAACTCGTCAACTAGAAACTCGATAACTAGAAACTCCACAGCTTGAGAGTTCGCAACTAGAAACCCCACAACTAGAAACTCCACAACTAGAGACTCCACAACTAGAAACTCCACCCCTAGAAACTCCACAATTACGAACCTCACAACTAGAAACTCAACAACTAGAAACTCCGCAACTGGAAACTCCACAGCAAGAAACTCCACAACTAGAGACACCACATCTAGAAACTCCGCAACAACAAACTCTGCAACTAGAAACTCCACAACTAGAATTTCAACAGCTAGAGACTCAACAACCAGGAACTCCTCAACTAAAAGCTCCACAACTAGACACTCCACAACTAGAAACTCCGCAACTGGAAACCCGACAACTAGAAACTCAACAACTAGATACTCGACATCTATAAATTCCTCAACTTGAAACTCCACAACTAAAACTCGTCTACTAAAAACTCCACAACTAGAAACTCCGCAACTAAAAACTCCCTAACTAGAAACTCCGCAACTAGAAACTCTGCAACTAGAAACTCCGCAACTAGAAACTCTGCAAACAGAAACTCCGCAACTATAAACTCCACAGCTAGAAACCCCTCAACTATAAACTTCACAACTAGAAACTCAACAACTAGAGACTGCACAACTAGAGACTCCGCAACCAGAAACTCCACAGCTAGAAACTCCACAACTAGAAACTCCGCAACTTGAGAGTTCGCCACTAGAAACTCCACAACTAGAAACTCCACAACTAGAGACTCCACAACTAGAAACTACACCACTAGAAATTCCACAACTACAAACCTCACAACTAGAAACTCCATAACTAGAAACTTCGCAACTGGAAACTCCACAGCCAGAAACTTTACAACTAGAAAAACCACATCTAGAAACTCCGCAACAACAAACTCTGCAACTAGAAACTCCACAACTAGAATTTCCACAGCTAGCGACTCAACAACTAGAGACTCCTCAACTAAAAGCTCCACAACTAGACACTCCACACCTAGAAACTCCGCAACTAGAAATCCGACAACTAGAAACTCAACAACTACAAACTCCACACCTATAAATTCCTCAACTTGAAACTCCACAACTAAAACTCCACAACTAGAAACTCCACAAATAGAAACTCCACAACTAGAAACTCCGCAACTAGAAACTCCCTTACTAGAACCTCCACAACTAGAAACTCTGCAGCTAGAAACTCCGCAACTAGAAACTCTGCAAATAGAAACTCCGCAACTAGAAGCTCCACAGCTAGAAACCCCTCAACTATAAACTTCACAACTAGAAACTCAACAACTAGAGACTGCACAACTAGAGACTCCGCAACCAGAAACTCTGCAGCTAGAAACTCCGACCTTAGAAAATCCACAACTATAAACTCAAGTAGAAACTCCCCAACTGGAAACTCCCCAATTAGAAACTCCACAGCTAGAAACCCCAACACTATAAACTTCACAACTAGCAACTCAACAACTAGAGACTGCACAACTAGAGACTCCGTCACTAGAAACTCCACAGCTAGAAACTCCACAACTAGATAATCCACAACTACAAATTCCACAAGTAGAAACTCCACAACTGGAAACTCCGCAACTAGAAACTCTGCAACTACAAACTTTACAGTTAGAAACTCCACAACTTGAGACTTCGCAAATAGAAACTCGTCAACTGGAAACTCAACCACTAGAAACTCCACAGCTGGAAACTCCACAACCAGAAACTCCACAACTTGAAACCCGACAAGTAGATACTCCACAACTTGAAACACCACAACTAGATACTTCACAACTACAAATTCCGCAAGTAGAAACTCCACAACTAGAAACTCCGCAACTAGAAACTCCCCAACTAGAAACTCCACAACTAGAATCTCTGCAACTAGAAACTCCGCAACTAGAAACTGTGACACTAGAAACTCCGCAACTAGAAACTCCACAGCTAGAAACCCCACAACTATAAACTTCACAACTAGCAACTCAACAACTAGAGACTGCACAACTAGAGACTCCGCAACTAGAAACTCCACAGCTAGTAACTCCGCAACTAGAAACTCCACAACTTGAAACTCCGCCACTAGAATCTCCACAACTAGAAAACTCCGCAACTAGAAACTCTGCCACTAGAAACTCCGCAACTAGAAACTCCACAGCTAGAAACTCCACAACTTGAAACACCACAACTAGATACTCCACAACTAGAAACTCCACAACTAGAAACTCCACATTTAGAAACTCCGCAACTAGAAACTCCAAAGCTAGAAACTCCACAACTTGAGACTTCGCAACAAGAAACTCGGTAACTAGAATCTCCACAACTAAAAACTCTGCAACTAGAAACTACGCAACTACAAACTCCGCAACTAGAAACTCCACAGCTAGAAACTCCACAACATGAGACTTCGCAATTAGAAACTCGTCAACTAGAAACTCAACAACTAGAAACTCCACAGCTAGAAACTCCACAACTAGAAACTCCGCAACTTGAGAGTTCGCCACTAGAAACTCCACAACTAGAAACTCCACAACTAGAGACTCCACAACTAGAAACTACACCACTAGAAATTCCACAACTACAAACCTCACAACTAGAAACTCCATAACTAGAAACTTCGCAACTGGAAACTCCACAGCCAGAAACTGTACAACTAGAAAAACCACATCTAGAAACTCCGCAACAACAAACTCTGCAACTAGAAACTCCACAACTAGAATTTCCACAGCTAGCGACTCAACAACTAGAGACTCCTCAACTAAAAGCTCCACAACTAGACACTCCACACCTAGAAACTCCGCAACTAGAAATCCGACAACTAGAAACTCAACAACTACAAACTCCACACCTATAAATTCCTCAACTTGAAACTCCACAACTAAAACTCCACAACTAGAAACTCCACAAATAGAAACTCCACAACTAGAAAATCCACAACTTGAAACTCTGCAACTCTAAACTCTGCAACTAGAAAATCCACAAATATAAACTCAAGTAGAAACTCCCCAACTGGAAACTCCGCAACTAGAAACTCCGCAACTAGAAACTCCGCAACTAGAAACTCCGCAACTAGAAAATCCACAACTAGAAACTTCAAAACTAGAAACTCCCCAACAAGAAACTCCACAACTAGAAACTCCACAACTAGAAACTCCACAACTAGAGACTGCACAACTAGAGACTTTGCATTTAGAAACTCCTCAGATAGAAACTACACAACTAGAAACTCCACGACTAGAGATTCCATAAGTAGAAACTCCACAGCTAAAATTTCCACAACTACAAACACAACAACTAGAAACTCCACAACTAGGAACTCTGGAAATAGAAAATCTACAACAAGGAACTCGAAAACTAAAAACTCCAACTAGAAACTCTACAACTAGAGACTCCACAACTAGGAACTCGAAAATTGAGACTCCGCAACTAGAAACTACACAGATTGAAATTCCACAACTAGAAACTCCACAACTGGAAACTCCGCAACTAGAAACTCTGCAACTAGAAACTTTACAGCTAGAAACTCCACAACTTGAGACTTCGCAAATAGAAACTCGTCAACTGGAAACTCAACCACTAGAAACTCAACAGCTAGAAACTCCACAACTAGAAACTCCACAACTTGAAACCCAACAAATAGATACTCCACAACTACAGACTCCACAACTTGAAACACCACAACTAGATACTCCGCAATTACAAATTCCGCAACTAGAAACTCCACAACTAGAAACTCCTCAAATAGAAACTCCCCACTAGAAACTTCACAACTAGCAACTCAACAACTAGAGACTGCACAACTAGAGACTCCGCCACTAGAAACTCACACCTAGTAACTCCGCAACTAGAAACTCCACATACATGAAACTCCGCCACTAGAAGCTCCACAACTAGAAAACTCCGCAACTACAAACTCTGCCACTAGAAACTCCGCAACTAGAAACTCCACAGCTAGAAACTCCACAACTTGAAACACCACAACTAGATACTCCACAACTACAAATTCCACAACTAGAAACTCCACAACTAGAAACACCACATCTAGAAACTCCGCAACAACAAACTCTGCAACCAGAAACTCCACAACTAGAATTTCCACAGCTAGAGACTCAACAACTAGAGGCTCCTCAACTAAAAGCTCCACAACTAGAAACTCCACAACTAGAAACTCAGCAACTTGAAACCCGACAACTAGAAACTCAACAACTAGAAACTCCACAACTAGAAACTACACAAATAGAAACTACACAGCTAGAAACTCCACAACTTGAGACTTCGCAACAAGAAACTTGGCAACTAGAATCTCCACAACTAGAAACTCTGCAACTAGAAACTCCGCAACTAGAAACTCCACAGCTAGAAACTCCACAACTTGAGACTTCGCAAATAGAAACTCGTCAACTAGAAACTCGATAACTAGAAACTCCGCAGCTAGAAATTCCACAACTATAAACTCCACAGCTTGAGAGTTCGCAACTAGAAACCCCACAACTAGAAACTCCACAACTAGAGACTCCACAACTAGAAACTCCACCCCTAGAAACTCCACAATTACGAACCTCACAACTAGAAACTCAACAACTAGAAACTCCGCAACTGGAAACTCCACAGCAAGAAACTCCACAACTAGAGACACCACATCTAGAAACTCCGCAACAACAAACTCTGCAACTAGAAACTCCACAACTAGAATTTCAACAGCTAGAGACTCAACAACTAGGAACTCCTCAACTAAAAGCTCCACAACTAGACACTCCACAACTAGAAACTCCGCAACTGGAAACCCGACAACTAGAAACTCAACAACTAGAAACTCGACATCTATAAATTCCTCAACTTGAAACTCCACAACTAAAACTCGACTACTAGAAACTCCACAACTAGAAACTCCGCAACTAAAAACTCCCCAACTAGAAACTCCGCAACTAGAAACTCTGCAACTAGAAACTCCGCAACTAGAAACTCTGCAAACAGAAACTCCGCAACTATAAACTCCACAGCTAGAAACCCCTCAACTATAAACTTCACAACTACAAATTCCGCAAGTAGAAACTCCACAACTAGAAACTCCACAACTAGAAACTCCGCAACTAGAAACTCCCCAACTAGAAACTCCACAACTAGAATCTCTGCAACTAGAAACTCCGCAACTAGAAACTCCTCAACTAGAAACCCCTAACTATAAACTTCACAACTAGAAACTCAACAACTAGAGACTGCACAACTAGATACTCCGCAACTAGAACCTCCGCAGCTAGAAACTCCGCAACTAGAAACTCCACAACTTGAAACTCTGCAACTCGAAACTCTGCAACTAGAAAATCCACAACTATAAACTCAAGTAGAAACTACCCAACTGGAAACTTCGCAACTAGAAACTCCCCAACAAGAAACTCCACAACTAGAAACTCCACAACTAGAAACTCCACAACTAGAGACTGCAAAACTAGAGACTTTGCATTTAGAAACTCCTCAGATAGAAACTACAAAACTAGAAACTCCACGACTAGAGATTCCATAAGTAGAAACTCCACAGCTAAAATTTCCACAACTACAAACCCCACAACTAGAAACGCCACAACTAGAAACTCTGCAAATAGACACTCCACAACTAGAAACTCCACAACTAGAGACTCCACAACTAGGAACTCCAAAATTGAGACTCCACAACTAGAAACTACACAGATTGAAATTCCACAACTAGAAACTCCACAACTGGAAACTCCGCAACAAGAAACTCTGCAACTAGAAACTTTACAGCTAGAAACTCCACAACTTGAGACTTCGCAAATAGAAACTCGTCAACTGGAAACTCAACCACTAGAAACTCCACAGCTAGAAACTCCACAACTAGAAACTCCACAACTTGAAACCCAACAATTAGATACTCCACAACTACAGACTCCACAACTTGAAACACCACAACTAGATACTCCACAATTACAAATTCCGCAACTAGAAACTCCACAACTAGAAACTCCTCAACTAGAAACTCCCCACTAGAAACTTCACAACTAGAATCTCTGCAACTAGAAACTCCACAGCTAGTAACTCCGCAACTAAAAACTCCACAACTTGAAACTCCGCCACTAGAAGCTCCACAACTAGAAAACTCCGCAACTACAAACTCTGCAACTAGAAACTCCGCAACTAGAAACTGCCCAGCTAGAAACTCCACAACTTGAAACACCACAACTACATACTCCACAACTACAAATTCCACAACTAGAAACTCCACAACTAAAACACCACATCTAGAATCTCCGCAACAACAAACTCTGCAACTAGAAACTCCACAACTAGAATTTCCACAGCTAGAGACTCAACAACTAGAAACTCCTCAACTAAAAGCTCCACAACTAGACACTCCACAACTAGAAACTCCGCAACTAGAAACCCGACAACTAGAAACTCAACAACTAGAAACTCCACACCTATAAATTCCTCAACTTGAAACTCCACAACTAAAACTCCACTGCAAGAAACTCCACAACTAGAAACTCCGCAACTAGAAACTCCCCAACTAGGAACTCCACAACTAGAAACTCTGCAACTAGAAACTCCGCATCTAGAAACTCTGCAAATAGAAACTCCGCAACTAGAAACTCCACAGCTAGAAACCCCTCAACTATAAACTTCACAACTAGAAACTCAACAACTAGAGACTGCACAACTAGGGACTCCACAACCAGAAACTCCGCAGCTAGAAACTCCGACACTAGAAACTCCACAACTTGAAACTCTGCAACTCGAAACTCTGCAACTAGAAAATCCACATTTATAAACTCAAGTAGAAACTCCCCAACTGGAAACTCCCCAACTAGAAACTCCATAGCTAGAAACCCCACCACTATAAACTTCACAACTAGCAACTCAACAACTAGAGACTGCACAACTAGAGACTCCGCAACTAGAAACTCCACAGCTAGAAACTCCACAACTTGATAATCCACAACTACAAATTCCACAACTACAAATTCCACAACTAGAAACTCCACAACTGGAAACTCCGCAACTAGAAACTCTGCAACTACAAACTTTACAGTTAGAAACTCCACAACTTGAGACTTCGCAAATAGAAACTCGTCAACTGGAAACTCAACCACTAGATACTCCACAGCTAGAAACTCCAATACTAGAAACTCCACAACTTGAAACCCGACAAATAGATACTCCACAACTTGAAACACCACAACTAGATACTCCACAACTACAAATTCCGCAACTTGAAACTCCACAACTAGAAACTCCGCTACTAGAAACTCCCCAACTAGAAACTCCACAACTAGAATCTCTGCAACTAGAAACTCCGCAACTAGAAACTGTGCAACTAGAAACTCCGCAGCTAGAAACTCCACAGCTAGAAACCCCACAACTATAAGCTTCACAACTAGCAACTCAACAACTGGAGACTGCACAACTAGAGACTCCGCGACTAGAAACTCCACAGCTAGTTACTCAGCAACTAGAAACTCCACAAGTTGAAACTCCGCCCCTAGCATCTCCGCAACTAGAAAACTCCGCAACTAGAAACTCTGCCACTAGAAACTCCGCAACTAGAAACTCCACAACTGGAAACTCCACAACTTGAAACACCACAACTAGATACCCCACAACTACAAATTCCACAACTAGAAACTCCACAAATAGAAACTCCACAACTAGAAACTCCGCAACTAGAAACTCCACAGCTAGAAACTCCACAACTTGAGACTTCGCAACAAGAAACTCGGCAACTAGAATCTCCACAACTAGAAACTCCGCAACTAGAAACTCCACAGCTAGAAACTCCACAACTTGAGATTTCGCAAATAGAAAATCGTCAACCATAAACTCAACAACTAGAAACTCCACAGCTAGAAACTCCACAACTAGAAACTCCACAACTTGAAAGTTCACCACTAGAAACTCCACAACTAGAAACTCCACAACTAGAGACTCCACAACTAGAAACTCCACCACTAGAAATTCCACAACTACAAACCTCACAACTAGAAACTCCACAACTAGAAACTCCGCAACTGGAAACTCCACAGCCAGAAACTCTACAACTAGAAAAACCACATCTAGAAACTCCGCAACAACAAACTCTGCAACTAGAAACTCCACAACTAGAATTTGCACAGCTAGAGACTCAACAACAAGAGACTCCTCAACTAAAAGCTCCACAACTAGACACTCCACAACTAGAAACTCCGCAACTAGAAACCCAACAACTAGAAACTCAACAACTACAAACTCCACACCTATAAATTCCTCAACTTGAAACTCCACAACTAAAACTCCACAACTAGAAACTCCACAACTAGAAACTAGAAACTCCGCAACTAGAAACTCCCAACTAGAAACTCCACAACTAGAAACTCTGCAGCTAGAAACTCCGCAACTAGAAACTCTGCAAATAGAAACTCCGCAACTAGAAACTCCACAACTAGAAACCCCTCAACTATAAACTTCACAACTAGAAACTCAACAACTTGAGACTGCGCAACTAGAGACTCCGCAACTAGAAACTCCGCAGCTAGAAACTCCGCAACTAGAAACTCCACAACTTGAAATTCTGCAACTCGAATTTCCGCAACTAGAAAATCCACAGCTAGAAACTCCACAACTTGAAACACCACAACTAAATACTCCACAACTACAAATTCCACAACTAGAAACTCTACAACTAGAAACTCCACAACTAGAAACTCCGCAACTAGAAACTCCACAGCTAGAAACTCCACAACTTGAGACTTCGCAACAAGAAACTCGGCAACTAGAAACTCCACAACTTGAATTTCCACAGCTAGAGACTCAACAACTAGAAACTCCTCAACTAAAAGCTCCACAACTAGACACTCCTTAACTAGAAACTCCGCAACTAGAAACCCGACAACTAGAAACTCAACAACTAGAAACTCCACAACTAGAAACTCTGCAACTAGAAACTCCGCAACCAGAAACTCTGCAAATAGAAACTCCGCAACTAGAAACTCCACAGCTTGAAACCCCTCAACTCATGAACTTCACAACTAGAAACTCAACAACTAGAGACTGCACAACTAGAGACTCCGCAACCAGAAACTCCGCAGCTAGAAACTCCGACCTTAGAAAATCCATAACTATAAACTCAAGTAGAAACTCCCCAACTGGAAACTCCCCAACTAGAAACTCCACAGCTAGAAACCCCAACACTATAAACTTCACAACTAGCAACTCAACAACTAGAGACTGCACAACTAGAACCTCCACCACTAGAAACTCCACAACTACGAACCTCACAACTAGAAACTCAACAACTAGAAACTCCAAAACTGGAAACTCCACAGCCAGAAACTCCACAACTAGAAACACCACATCTAGAAACTCCGCAACAACAAACTCTGCAACTAGAAACTCCACAACTAGAATTTCCACAGCTAGAGACTCAACAACTAGAAACTCCTCAAGTAAAAGCTCCACAACTAGACACTCCTTAACTAGAAACTCCGCAACTAGAAACCCGACAACTAACAACTCAACAACTAGAAACTCCACAACTAGAAACTCTGCAACTAGAAACTCCGCAACCAGAAACTCTGCAAATAGAAACTCCGCAACTAGAAACTCCACAGCTTGAAACCCCTCAACTATAAACTTCATAACTAGAAACTCAACAACTAGAGACTGCACAACTAGAGACTCCGCAACCAGAAACTCTGCAGCTAGAAACTCCGACCTTAGAAAATCCACAACTATAAACTCAAGTAGAAACTCCCCAACTGGAAACTCCCCAACTAGAAACTCCACAGCTAGAAACCCCAACACTATAAACTTCAAAACTAGCAACTCAACAACTAGAGACTGCACAACTAGAGACTCCGTCACTTGAAACTCCACAGCTAGAAACTCCACAACTAGATAATCCACAACTACAAATTCCACAAGTAGAAACTCCACAACTGGAAACTCCGCAACTAGAAACTCTGCAACTACAAACTTTACAGTTAGAAACTCCACAACTTGAGACTTCGCAAATAGAAACTCGTCAACTGGAAACTCAACCACTAGAAACTCCACAGCTGGAAACTCCACAACCAGAAACTCCACAACTTGAAACCCGACAAGTAGATACTCCACAACTTGAAACACCACAACTAGATACTTCACAACTACAAATTCCGCAAGTAGAAACTCCACAACTAGAAACTCCGCAACTAGAAACTCCCCAACTAGAAACTCCACAACTAGAATCTCTGCAACTAGAAACTCCGCAACTAGAAACTGTGACACTAGAAACTCCGCAACTAGAAACTCCACAGCTAGAAACCCCACAACTATAAACTTCACAACTAGCAACTCAACAACTAGAGACTGCACAACTAGAGACTCCGCAACTAGAAACTCCACAGCTAGTAACTCCGCAACTAGAAACTCCACAACTTGAAACTCCGCCACTAGAATCTCCACAACTAGAAAACTCCGCAACTATAAACTCTGCCACTAGAAACTCCGCAACTAGAAACTCCACAGCTAGAAACTCCACAACTTGAAACACCACAACTAGATACTCCACAACTAGAAACTCCACAACTAGAAACTCCACATTTAGAAACTCCGCAACTAGAAACTCCAAAGCTAGAAACTCCACAACTTGAGACTTCGCAACAAGAAACTCGGTAACTAGAATCTCCACAACTAAAAACTCTGCAACTAGAAACTACGCAACTACAAACTCCGCAACTAGAAACTCCACAGCTAGAAACTCCACAACATGAGACTTCGCAATTAGAAACTCGTCAACTAGAAACTCAACAACTAGAAACTCCACAGCTAGAAACTCCACAACTAGAAACTCCGCAACTTGAGAGTTCGCCACTAGAAACTCCACAACTAGAAACTCCACAACTAGAGACTCCACAACTAGAAACTACACCACTAGAAATTCCACAACTACAAACCTCACAACTAGAAACTCCACAACTAGAAACTCCACAACTAGAGACTCCACAACTAGAAACTACACCACTAGAAATTCCACAACTACAAACCTCACAACTAGAAACTCCATAACTAGAAACTTCGCAACTGGAAACTCCACAGCCAGAAACTTTACAACTAGAAAAACCACATCTAGAAACTCCGCAACAACAAACTCTGCAACTAGAAACTCCACAACTAGAATTTCCACAGCTAGCGACTCAACAACTAGAGACTCCTCTACTAAAAGCTCCACAACTAGACACTCCACACCTAGAAACTCCGCAACTAGAAATCCGACAACTAGAAACTCAACAACTACAAACTCCACACCTATAAATTCCTCAACTTGAAACTCCACAACTAAACTCCACAACTAGAAACTCCACAAATAGAAACTCCACAACTAGAAACTCCGCAACTAGAAACTCCCTTACTAGAACCTCCACAACTAGAAACTCTGCAGCTAGAAACTCCGCAACTAGAAACTCTGCAAATAGAAACTCCGCAACTAGAAGCTCCACAGCTAGAAACCCCTCAACTATAAACTTCACAACTAGAAACTCAACAACTAGAGACTGCACAACTAGACACTCCGCAACTAGAAACTCCGCAGCTAGAAACTCTGCAACTAGAAAATCCACAACTTGAAACTCTGCAACTCTAAACTCTGCAACTAGAAAATCCACAAATATAAACTCAAGTAGAAACTCCCCAACTGGAAACTCCGCAACTAGAAACTCCGCAACTAGAAACTCCGCAACTAGAAAATCCACAACTAGAAACTTCAAAACTAGAAACTCCCCAACAAGAAACTCCACAACTAGAAACTCCACAACTAGAAACTCCACAACTAGAGACTGCACAACTAGAGACTTTGCATTTAGAAACTCCTCAGATAGAAACTACACAACTAGAAACTCCACGACTAGAGATTCCATAAGTAGAAACTCCACAGCTAAAATTTCCACAACTACAAACCCAACAACTAGAAACTCCACAACTAGGAACTCTGGAAATAGAAAATCTACAACAAGGAACTCGAAAACTAAAAACTCCAACTAGAAACTCTACAACTAGAGACTCCACAACTAGGAACTCGAAAATTGAGACTCCGCAACTAGAAACTACACAGATTGAAATTCCACAACTAGAAACTCCACAACTGGAAACTCCGCAACTAGAAACTCTGCAACTAGAAACTTTACAGCTAGAAACTCCACAACTTGAGACTTCGCAAATAGAAACTCGTCAACTGGAAACTCAACCACTAGAAACTCAACAGCTAGAAACTCCACAACTAGAAACTCCACAACTTGAAACCCAACAAATAGATACTCCACAACTACAGACTCCACAACTTGAAACACCACAACTAGATACTCCGCAATTACAAATTCCGCAACTAGAAACTCCACAACTAGAAACTCCTCAAATAGAAACTCCCCACTAGAAACTTCACAACTAGCAACTCAACAACTAGAGACTGCACAACTAGAGACTCCGCCACTAGAAACTCCACACCTAGTAACTCCGCAACTAGAAACTCCACATACATGAAACTCCGCCACTAGAAGCTCCACAACTAGAAAACTCCGCAACTACAAACTCTGCCACTAGAAACTCCGCAACTAGAAACTCCACAGCTAGAAACTCCACAACTTGAAACACCACAACTAGATACTCCACAACTACAAATTCCACAACTAGAAACTCCACAACTAGAAACACCACATCTAGAAACTCCGCAACAACAAACTCTGCAACCAGAAACTCCACAACTAGAATTTCCACAGCTAGAGACTCAACAACTAGAGGCTCCTCAACTAAAAGCTCCACAACTAGAAACTCCACAACTAGAAACTCAGCAACTTGAAACCCGACAACTAGAAACTCAACAACTAGAAACTCCACAACTAGAAACTACACAAATAGAAACTACACAGCTAGAAACTCCACAACTTGAGACTTCGCAACAAGAAACTTGGCAACTAGAATCTCCACAACTAGAAACTCTGCAACTAGAAACTCCGCAACTAGAAACTCCACAGCTAGAAACTCCACAACTTGAGACTTCGCAAATAGAAACTCGTCAACTAGAAACTCGATAACTAGAAACTCCACAGCTTGAGAGTTCGCAACTAGAAACCCCACAACTAGAAACTCCACAACTAGAGACTCCACAACTAGAAACTCCACCCCTAGAAACTCCACAATTACGAACCTCACAACTAGAAACTCAACAACTAGAAACTCCGCAACTGGAAACTCCACAGCAAGAAACTCCACAACTAGAGACACCACATCTAGAAACTCCGCAACAACAAACTCTGCAACTAGAAACTCCACAACTAGAATTTCAACAGCTAGAGACTCAACAACCAGGAACTCCTCAACTAAAAGCTCCACAACTAGACACTCCACAACTAGAAACTCCGCAACTGGAAACCCGACAACTAGAAACTCAACAACTAGAAACTCGACATCTATAAATTCCTCAACTTGAAACTCCACAACTAAAACTCGTCTACTAAAAACTCCACAACTAGAAACTCCGCAACTAAAAACTCCCCAACTAGAAACTCCGCAACTAGAAACTCTGCAACTAGAAACTCCGCAACTAGAAACTCTGCAAACAGAAACTCCGCAACTATAAACTCCACAGCTAGAAACCCCTCAACTATAAACTTCACAACTAGAAACTCAACAACTAGAGACTGCACAACTAGAGACTCCGCAACCAGAAACTCCACAGCTAGAAACTCCACAACTAGAAACTCCGCAACTTGAGAGTTCGCCACTAGAAACTCCACAACTAGAAACTCCACAACTAGAGACTCCACAACTAGAAACTACACCACTAGAAATTCCACAACTACAAACCTCACAACTAGAAACTCCATAACTAGAAACTTCGCAACTGGAAACTCCACAGCCAGAAACTTTACAACTAGAAAAACCACATCTAGAAACTCCGCAACAACAAACTCTGCAACTAGAAACTCCACAACTAGAATTTCCACAGCTAGCGACTCAACAACTAGAGACTCCTCAACTAAAAGCTCCACAACTAGACACTCCACACCTAGAAACTCCGCAACTAGAAATCCGACAACTAGAAACTCAACAACTACAAACTCCACACCTATAAATTCCTCAACTTGAAACTCCACAACTAAAACTCCACAACTAGAAACTCCACAAATAGAAACTCCACAACTAGAAACTCCGCAACTAGAAACTCCCTTACTAGAACCTCCACAACTAGAAACTCTGCAGCTAGAAACTCCGCAACTAGAAACTCTGCAAATAGAAACTCCGCAACTAGAAGCTCCACAGCTAGAAACCCCTCAACTATAAACTTCACAACTAGAAACTCAACAACTAGAGACTGCACAACTAGAGACTCCGCAACCAGAAACTCTGCAGCTAGAAACTCCGACCTTAGAAAATCCACAACTATAAACTCAAGTAGAAACTCCCCAACTGGAAACTCCCCAATTAGAAACTCCACAGCTAGAAACCCCAACACTATAAACTTCACAACTAGCAACTCAACAACTAGAGACTGCACAACTAGAGACTCCGTCACTAGAAACTCCACAGCTAGAAACTCCACAACTAGATAATCCACAACTACAAATTCCACAAGTAGAAACTCCACAACTGGAAACTCCGCAACTAGAAACTCTGCAACTACAAACTTTACAGTTAGAAACTCCACAACTTGAGACTTCGCAAATAGAAACTCGTCAACTGGAAACTCAACCACTAGAAACTCCACAGCTGGAAACTCCACAACCAGAAACTCCACAACTTGAAACCCGACAAGTAGATACTCCACAACTTGAAACACCACAACTAGATACTTCACAACTACAAATTCCGCAAGTAGAAACTCCACAACTAGAAACTCCGCAACTAGAAACTCCCCAACTAGAAACTCCACAACTAGAATCTCTGCAACTAGAAACTCCGCAACTAGAAACTGTGACACTAGAAACTCCGCAACTAGAAACTCCACAGCTAGAAACCCCACAACTATAAACTTCACATCTAGCAACTCAACAACTAGAGACTGCACAACTAGAGACTCCGCAACTAGAAACTCCACAGCTAGTAACTCCGCAACTAGAAACTCCACAACTTGAAACTCCGCCACTAGAATCTCCACAACTAGAAAACTCCGCAACTAGAAACTCTGCCACTAGAAACTCCGCAACTAGAAACTCCACAGCTAGAAACTCCACAACTTGAAACACCACAACTAGATACTCCACAACTAGAAACTCCACAACTAGAAACTCCACATTTAGAAACTCCGCAACTAGAAACTCCAAAGCTAGAAACTCCACAACTTGAGACTTCGCAACAAGAAACTCGGTAGCTAGAATCTCCACAACTAAAAACTCTGCAACTAGAAACTACGCAACTACAAACTCCGCAACTAGAAACTCCACAGCTAGAAACTCCACAACATGAGACTTCGCAATTAGAAACTCGTCAACTAGAAACTCAACAACTAGAAACTCCACAGCTAGAAACTCCACAACTAGAAACTCCGCAACTTGAGAGTTCGCCACTAGAAACTCCACAACTAGAAACTCCACAACTAGAGACTCCACAACTAGAAACTACACCACTAGAAATTCCACAACTACAAACCTCACAACTAGAAACTCCATAACTAGAAACTTCGCAACTGGAAACTCCACAGCCAGAAACTGTACAACTAGAAAAACCACATCTAGAAACTCCGCAACAACAAACTCTGCAACTAGAAACTCCACAACTAGAATTTCCACAGCTAGCGACTCAACAACTAGAGACTCCTCAACTAAAAGCTCCACAACTAGACACTCCACACCTAGAAACTCCGCAACTAGAAATCCGACAACTAGAAACTCAACAACTACAAACTCCACACCTATAAATTCCTCAACTTGAAACTCCACAACTAAAACTCCACAACTAGAAACTCCACAAATAGAAACTCCACAACTAGAAAATCCACAACTTGAAACTCTGCAACTCTAAACTCTGCAACTAGAAAATCCACAAATATAAACTCAAGTAGAAACTCCCCAACTGGAAACTCCGCAACTAGAAACTCCGCAACTAGAAACTCCGCAACTAGAAACTCCGCAACTAGAAAATCCACAACTAGAAACTTCAAAACTAGAAACTCCCCAACAAGAAACTCCACAACTAGAAACTCCACAACTAGAAACTCCACAACTAGAGACTGCACAACTAGAGACTTTGCATTTAGAAACTCCTCAGATAGAAACTACACAACTAGAAACTCCACGACTAGAGATTCCATAAGTAGAAACTCCACAGCTAAAATTTCCACAACTACAAACACAACAACTAGAAACTCCACAACTAGGAACTCTGGAAATAGAAAATCTACAACAAGGAACTCGAAAACTAAAAACTCCAACTAGAAACTCTACAACTAGAGACTCCACAACTAGGAACTCGAAAATTGAGACTCCGCAACTAGAAACTACACAGATTGAAATTCCACAACTAGAAACTCCACAACTGGAAACTCCGCAACTAGAAACTCTGCAACTAGAAACTTTACAGCTAGAAACTCCACAACTTGAGACTTCGCAAATAGAAACTCGTCAACTGGAAACTCAACCACTAGAAACTCAACAGCTAGAAACTCCACAACTAGAAACTCCACAACTTGAAACCCAACAAATAGATACTCCACAACTACAGACTCCACAACTTGAAACACCACAACTAGATACTCCGCAATTACAAATTCCGCAACTAGAAACTCCACAACTAGAAACTCCTCAAATAGAAACTCCCCACTAGAAACTTCACAACTAGCAACTCAACAACTAGAGACTGCACAACTAGAGACTCCGCCACTAGAAACTCACACCTAGTAACTCCGCAACTAGAAACTCCACATACATGAAACTCCGCCACTAGAAGCTCCACAACTAGAAAACTCCGCAACTACAAACTCTGCCACTAGAAACTCCGCAACTAGAAACTCCACAGCTAGAAACTCCACAACTTGAAACACCACAACTAGATACTCCACAACTACAAATTCCACAACTAGAAACTCCACAACTAGAAACACCACATCTAGAAACTCCGCAACAACAAACTCTGCAACCAGAAACTCCACAACTAGAATTTCCACAGCGAGAGACTCAACAACTAGAGGCTCCTCAACTAAAAGCTCCACAACTAGAAACTCCACAACTAGAAACTCAGCAACTTGAAACCCGACAACTAGAAACTCAACAACTAGAAACTCCACAACTAGAAACTACACAAATAGAAACTACACAGCTAGAAACTCCACAACTTGAGACTTCGCAACAAGAAACTTGGCAACTAGAATCTCCACAACTAGAAACTCTGCAACTAGAAACTCCGCAACTAGAAACTCCACAGCTAGAAACTCCACAACTTGAGACTTCGCAAATAGAAACTCGTCAACTAGAAACTCGATAACTAGAAACTCCGCAGCTAGAAATTCCACAACTATAAACTCCACAGCTTGAGAGTTCGCAACTAGAAACCCCACAACTAGAAACTCCACAACTAGAGACTCCACAACTAGAAACTCCACCCCTAGAAACTCCACAATTACGAACCTCACAACTAGAAACTCAACAACTAGAAACTCCGCAACTGGAAACTCCACAGCAAGAAACTCCACAACTAGAGACACCACATCTAGAAACTCCGCAACAACAAACTCTGCAACTAGAAACTCCACAACTAGAATTTCAACAGCTAGAGACTCAACAACTAGGAACTCCTCAACTAAAAGCTCCACAACTAGACACTCCACAACTAGAAACTCCGCAACTGGAAACCCGACAACTAGAAACTCAACAACTAGAAACTCGACATCTATAAATTCCTCAACTTGAAACTCCACAACTAAAACTCGACTACTAGAAACTCCACAACTAGAAACTCCGCAACTAAAAACTCCCCAACTAGAAACTCCGCAACTAGAAACTCTGCAACTAGAAACTCCGCAACTAGAAACTCTGCAAACAGAAACTCCGCAACTATAAACTCCACAGCTAGAAACCCCTCAACTATAAACTTCACAACTAGAAACTCTACAACTAGAGACTGCACAACTAGAGACTCCGCAACCAGAAACTCCGCAGCTAGAAACTCCGCAACTAGAAACTCCACAACTTGAAACTCTGCAACTCGAAACTCTGCAACTAGAAAATCCACATATATAAACTCAAGTAAAAACTCCCCAACTGGAAACTCCCCAACTAGAAACTCCGCAACTAGAAAATCCACAACTACAAACTTCACAACTAGAATCTCCCCAACAAGAAACTCCACAACTAGAAACTCCACAACTAGAGACTGCACAACTAGAGACTTTGCATTTAGAAACTCCTCAGAATGAAACTACACAACTATCAACTCCACCACTAGAGATTCCATAAGTAGAAACTCCACAGCTAGAATTTCCACAACTAGAAACCCCACAACTAGGAACTCTGAAAATAGAAAATCTACAACTAGATACTCGAAAACCAAAAACTCACACTAGAAACTTCACAACTAGAAACTCCACAAATGGACACTCCACAACTAGAAACTTCACAACTAGAGACTCCACAACTAGGAACTCCAAAATTGAGACTCCACAACAAGAAACTACACAGATTGAAATTCCACAACTGGAAACTCCACAACTGGAAACTTTGCAACTAGAAACTCTGCAACCAGAAACTTTACAGTTAGAAACTCCACAACTTCAGACTTCGCAAATAGAAACTCGTCAACTGGAAACTCAACCACTAGAAACTCCACAGCTAGAAACTCCACAACTAGAAACTCCACAACATGAAACCCGACAAATAGATACTCCACAACTTGAAACACCACAACTAGATACTCCACATTTACAAATTCCGCAACTTGAAACTCCACAACTAGAGACTCCACAACTAGAAACTCCACCACTAGAAATTCCACAACTACAAACCTCACAACTAGAAACTCCACAACTAGTAACTCCGCAACTGGAAACTCCACAGCCAGAAACTCCACAGCTAGTAACTCCGCAACTAGAAACTCCACAACTTGAAACTCCGCCACTAGAATCTCCACAACTAGAAAACTCCGCCACTAGAAACTCCGCAACTAGAAACTCCACAGCTAGAAACTCCACAACTTGAAACACCACAACTAGATACTGCACAACTACAAATTCCACAACTAGAAACTCCACAACTAGAAACTCCACAACTAGAAACTCCGCAACTAGAAACTCCAAAGCTAGAAACTCCACAACTTGAGACTTCGCAACAAGAAACTCGGCAACTAGAATCTCCACAACTAGAAACTCTGCAACTAGAAACTCCGCAACTACAAACTCCGCAACTAGAAACTCTACAGCTAGAAACTCCACAACTTGAGACTTCGCAAATAGAAACTCGTCAACTATAAACTCAACAACTAGAAACTCCACAGCTGGAAGCTCCACAACTAGAAACTCCGCAACTTGAGAGTTCGCCACTAAAAACTCCACAACTAGAAACTCCGCAACTAGAGACTCCACAACTAGAAACTCCACCACTAGAAACTGCACAACTACGAACCTCACAACTAGAAACTCAACAACTAGAAACTCCGCAACTGGAAACTCCACAGCCAGAAACTTTACAACTAGAAAAACCACATCTAGAAACTCCGCAACAACAAACTCTGCAACTAGAAACTCCACAACTAGAATTTCCACAGCTAGCGACTCAACAACTAGAGACTCCTTAACTAAAAGCTCCACAACTAGACACTCCACACCTAGAAACTCCGCAACTAGAAATCCGACAACTAGAAACTCAACAACTACAAACTCCACACCTATAAATTCCTCAACTTGAAACTCCACAACTAAAACTCCACAACTAGAAACTCCACAAATAGAAACTCCACAACTAGAAACTCCGCAACTAGAAACTCCCTTACTAGAACCTCCACAACTAGAAACTCTGCAGCTAGAAACTCCGCAACTAGAAACTCTGCAAATAGAAACTCCGCAACTAGAAGCTCCACAGCTAGAAACCCCTCAACTATAAACTTCACAACTAGAAACTCAACAACTAGAGACTGCACAACTAGACACTCCGCAACTAGAAACTCCGCAGCTAGAAACTCTGCAACTAGAAAATCCACAACTTGAAACTCTGCAACTCTAAACTCTGCAACTAGAAAATCCACAAATATAAACTCAAGTAGAAACTCCCCAACTGGAAACTCCGCAACTAGAAACTCCGCAACTAGAAACTCCGCAACTAGAAACTCCGCAACTAGAAAATCCACAACTAGAAACTTCAAAACTAGAAACTCCCCAACAAGAAACTCCACAACTAGAAACTCCACAACTAGAAACTCCACAACTAGAGACTGCACAACTAGAGACTTTGCATTTAGAAACTCCTCAGATAGAAACTACACAACTAGAAACTCCACGACTAGAGATTCCATAAGTAGAAACTCCACAGCTAAAATTTCCACAACTACAAACCCAACAACTAGAAACTCCACAACTAGGAACTCTGGAAATAGAAAATCTACAACAAGGAACTCGAAAACTAAAAACTCCAACTAGAAACTCTACAACTAGAGACTCCACAACTAGGAACTCGAAAATTGAGACTCCGCAACTAGAAACTACACAGATTGAAATTCCACAACTAGAAACTCCACAACTGGAAACTCCGCAACTAGAAACTCTGCAACTAGAAACTTTACAGCTAGAAACTCCACAACTTGAGACTTCGCAAATAGAAACTCGTCAACTGGAAACTCAACCACTAGAAACTCAACAGCTAGAAACTCCACAACTAGAAACTCCACAACTTGAAACCCAACAAATAGATACTCCACAACTACAGACTCCACAACTTGAAACACCACAACTAGATACTCCGCAATTACAAATTCCGCAACTAGAAACTCCACAACTAGAAACTCCTCAAATAGAAACTCCCCACTAGAAACTTCACAACTAGCAACTCAACAACTAGAGACTGCACAACTAGAGACTCCGCCACTAGAAACTCCACACCTAGTAACTCCGCAACTAGAAACTCCACATACATGAAACTCCGCCACTAGAAGCTCCACAACTAGAAAACTCCGCAACTACAAACTCTGCCACTAGAAACTCCGCAACTAGAAACTCCACAGCTAGAGACTCCACAACTTGAAACACCACAACTAGATACTCCACAACTACAAATTCCACAACTAGAAACTCCACAACTAGAAACACCACATCTAGAAACTCCGCAACAACAAACTCTGCAACCAGAAACTCCACAACTAGAATTTCCACAGCTAGAGACTCAACAACTAGAGGCTCCTCAACTAAAAGCTCCACAACTAGAAACTCCACAACTAGAAACTCAGCAACTTGAAACCCGACAACTAGAAACTCAACAACTAGAAACTCCACAACTAGAAACTACACAAATAGAAACTACACAGCTAGAAACTCCACAACTTGAGACTTCGCAACAAGAAACTTGGCAACTAGAATCTCCACAACTAGAAACTCTGCAACTAGAAACTCCGCAACTAGAAACTCCACAGCTAGAAACTCCACAACTTGAGACTTCGCAAATAGAAACTCGTCAACTAGAAACTCGATAACTAGAAACTCCGCAGCTAGAAATTCCACAACTAGAAACTCCACAGCTTGAGAGTTCGCAACTAGAAACCCCACAACTAGAAACTCCACAACTAGAGACTCCACAACTAGAAACTCCACCCCTAGAAACTCCACAATTACGAACCTCACAACTAGAAACTCAACAACTAGAAACTCCGCAACTAAAAACTCCCCAACTAGAAACTCCGCAACTAGAAACTCTGCAACTAGAAACTCCGCAACTAGAAACTCTGCAAACAGAAACTCCGCAACTATAAACTCCACAGCTAGAAACCCCTCAACTATAAACTTCACAACTAGAAACTCAACAACTAGAGACTGCACAACTAGAGACTCCGCAACCAGAAACTCCACAGCTAGAAACTCCACAACTAGAAACTCCGCAACTTGAGAGTTCGCCACTAGAAACTCCACAACTAGAAACTCCACAACTAGAGACTCCACAACTAGAAACTACACCACTAGAAATTCCACAACTACAAACCTCACAACTAGAAACTCCATAACTAGAAACTTCGCAACTGGAAACTCCACAGCCAGAAACTTTACAACTAGAAAAACCACATCTAGAAACTCCGCAACAACAAACTCTGCAACTAGAAACACCACAACTAGAATTTCCACAGCTAGCGACTCAACAACTAGAGACTCCTCAACTAAAAGCTCCACAACTAGACACTCCACACCTAGAAACTCCGCAACTAGAAATCCGACAACTAGAAACTCAACAACTACAAACTCCACACCTATAAATTCCTCAACTTGAAACTCCACAACTAAAACTCCACAACTAGAAACTCCACAAATAGAAACTCCACAACTAGAAACTCCGCAACTAGAAACTCCCTTACTAGAACCTCCACAACTAGAAACTCTGCAGCTAGAAACTCCACAACTAGAAACTCTGCAAATAGAAACTCCGCAACTAGAAGCTCCACAGCTAGAAACCCCTCAACTATAAACTTCACAACTAGAAACTCAACAACTAGAGACTGCACAACTAGACACTCCGCAACTAGAAACTCCGCAGCTAGAAACTCTGCAACTAGAAAATCCACAACTTGAAACTCTGCAACTCTAAACTCTGCAACTAGAAAATCCACAAATATAAACTCAAGTAGAAACTCCCCAACTGGAAACTCCGCAACTAGAAACTCCGCAACTAGAAACTCCGCAAATAGAAACTCCGCAACTAGAAAATCCACAACTAGAAACTTCAAAACTAGAAACTCCCCAACAAGAAACTCCACAACTAGAAACTCCACAACTAGAAACTCCACAAATAAAGACTGCACAACTAGAGACTTTGCATTTAGAAACTCCTCAGATAGAAACTACACAACTAGAAACTCCACGACTAGAGATTCCATAAGTAGAAACTCCACAGCTAAAATTTCCACAACTACAAACCCAACAACTAGAAACTCCACAACTAGGAACTCTGGAAATAGAAAATCTACAACAAGGAACTCGAAAAATAAAAACTCCAACTAGAAACTCTACAACTAGAGACTCCACAACTAGGAACTCCAAAATTGAGACTCCGCAACTAGAAACTACACAGATTGAAATTCCACAACTAGAAACTCCACAACTGGAAACTCCGCAACTAGAAACTCTGCAACTAGAAACTTTACAGCTAGAAACTCCACAACTTGAGACTTCGCAAATAGAAACTCGTCAACTGGAAACTCAACCACTAGAAACTCAACAGCTAGAAACTCCACAACTAGAAACTCCACAACTTGAAACCCAACAAATAGATACTCCACAACTACAGACTCCACAACTTGAAACACCACAACTAGATACTCCGCAATTACAAATTCCGCAACTAGAAACTCCACAACTAGAAACTCCTCAAATAGAAACTCCCCACTAGAAACTTCACAACTAGAATCTCTGACACTAGAAACTCCGCAACTAGAAACTCTGCAACTAGAAACTCCGCAACTAGAAACTCCACAGCTAGAAACCCCACAACTATAAACTTCACAACTAGCAACTCAACAACTAGAGACTGCACAACTAGAGACTCCGCCACTAGAAACTCCACACCTAGTAACTCCGCAACTAGAAACTCCACATACATGAAACTCCGCCACTAGAAGCTCCGCAACTAGAAAACTCCGCAACTACAAACTCTGCCACTAGAAACTCCGCAACTAGAAACTCCACAGCTAGAAACTCCACAACTTGAAACACCACAACTAGATACTCCACAACTACAAATTCCACAACTAGAAACTCCACAACTAGAAACACCACATCTAGAAACTCCGCCACAACAAACTCTGCAACCAGAAACTCCACAACTAGAATTTCCACAGCTAGAGACTCAACAACTAGAAACTACACAACTAGAAACTACACAGCTAGAAACTCCACAACTTGAGACTTCGCAACAAGAAACTTAGCAACTAGAATCTCCACAACTAGAAACTCTGCAACTAGAAACTCCGCAACTAGAAACTCCACAGCTAGAAACTCCACAACTTGAGACTTCGCAAATAGAAACTCGTCAACTAGAAACTCGATAACTAGAAACTCCGCAGCTAGAAATTCCACAACTAGAAACTCCACAGCTTGAGAGTTCGCAACTAGAAACCCCACAACTAGAAACTCCACAACTAGAGACTCCACAACTAGAAACTCCACCCCTAGAAACTCCACAATTACGAACCTCACAACTAGAAACTCAACAACTAGAAACTCCGCAACTGGAAACTCCACAGCAAGATACTCCACAACTAGAGACACCACATCTAGAAACTCCGCAACAACAAACTCTGCAACTAGAAACTCCACAACTAGAATTTCAACAGCTAGAGACTCAACAACTAGGAACTCCTCAACTAAAAGCTCCACAACTAGAACCTCCACAACTAGAAACTCCGCAACTGGAAACCCGACAACTAGAAACTCAACAACTAGAAACTCGACATCTATAAATTCCTCAACTTGAAACTCCACAACTAAAACTCGACTACTAGAAACTCCACAACTAGAAACTCCGCAACTAAAAACTCCCCAACTAGAAACTCCGCAACTAGAAACTCTGCAACTAGAAACTCCGCAACTAGAAACTCTGCAAACAGAAACTCCGCAACTATAAACTCCACAGCTAGAAACCCCTCAACTATAAACTTCACAACTAGAAACTCTACAACTAGAGACTGCACAACTAGAGACTCCGCAACCAGAAACTCAGCAGCTAGAAACTCCGCAACTAGAAACTCCACAACTTGAAACTCTGCAACTCGAAACTCTGCAACTAGAAAATCCACATATATAAACTCAAGTAAAAACTCCCCAACTGGAAACTCCCCAACTAGAAACTCCGCAACTAGAAAATCCACAACTACAAACTTCACAACTAGAATCTCCCCAACAAGAAACTCCACAACTAGAAACTCCACAACTAGAGACTGCACAACTAGAGACTTTGCATTTAGAAACTCCTCAGAATGAAACTACACAACTATCAACTCCACCACTAGAGATTCCATAAGTAGAAACTCCACAGCTAGAATTTCCACAACTAGAAACCCCACAACTAGGAACTCTGAAAATAGAAAATCTACAACTAGATACTCGAAAACCAAAAACTCACACTAGAAACTTCACAACTAGAAACTCCACAAATGGACACTCCACAACTAGAAACTTCACAACAAGACACTCCACAACTAGGAACTCCAAAATTGAGACTCCACAACAAGAAACTACACAGATTGAAATTCCACAACTGGAAACTCCACAACTGGAAACTTTGCAACTAGAAACTCTGCAACCAGAAACTTTACAGTTAGAAACTCCACAACTTCAGACTTCGCAAATAGAAACTCGTCAACTGGAAACTCAACCACTAGAAACTCCACAGCTAGAAACTCCACAACTAGAAACTCCACAACTTGAAACCCGACAAATAGATACTCCACAACTTGAAACACCACAACTAGATCCTCCACATTTACAAATTCCGCAACTTGAAACTCCACAACTAGAGACTCCACAACTAGAAACTCCACCACTAGAAATTCCACAACTACAAACCTCACAACTAGAAACTCCACAACTAGTAACTCCGCAACTGGAAACTCCACAGCCAGAAACTCCACAGCTAGTAACTCCGCAACTAGAAACTCCACAACTTGAAACTCCGCCACTAGAATCTCCACAACTAGAAAACTCCGCCACTAGAAACTCCGCAACTAGAAACTCCACAGCTAGAAACTCCACAACTTGAAACACCACAACTAGATACTGCACAACTACAAATTCCACAACTAGAAACTCCACAACTAGAAACTCCACAACTAGAAACTCCGCAACTAGAAACTCCAAAGCTAGAAACTCCACAACTTGAGACTTCGCAACAAGAAACTCGGCAACTAGAATCTCCACAACTAGAAACTCTGCAACTAGAAACTCCGCAACTACAAACTCCGCAACTAGAAACTCTACAGCTAGAAACTCCACAACTTGAGACTTCGCAAATAGAAACTCGTCAACTATAAACTCAACAACTAGAAACTCCACAGCTGGAAGCTCCACAACTAGAAACTCCGCAACTTGAGAGTTCGCCACTAGAAACTCCACAACTAGAAACTCCGCAACTAGAGACTCCACAACTAGAAACTCCACCACTAGAAACTGCACAACTACGAACCTCACAACTAGAAACTCAACAACTAGAAACTCCGCAACTGGAAACTCCACAGCCAGAAACTCCACAACTAGAAACACCACATCTAGAAACTCCGCAACAACAAACTCTGCAACTGGAAACTCCACAACTAGAATTTCCACAGCTAGAGACTCAACAACTAGAAACTCCTCAACTAAAAGCTCCACAACTAGACACTCCTAAACTAGAAACTCCGCATTTAGAAACCCGACAACTAGAAACTCAACAACTAGAAACTCCACACCTCTAAATTCCTCAACATGAAACTCCACAACTAAAACTCCACTACTAGAAACTCCACAACTAGAAACTCCGCACCTAGAAACTCCCCAACTAGAAACTCCACAACTACAAACTCTGCAACTAAAAACTCCGCAACTAGAAACTCTGCAAATAGAAACTCCGTCACTAGAAACTCCACAGCTAGAAATCCCTCAACTATAAACTTCACAACTAGAAACTCAACAACTAGAGACTGCACAACTAGAGAATCCGCAACCAGAAACTCCGCAGCTAGAAACTCCGACCTTAGAAACTCCACAACTTGAAACTCTGCAACTCGAAACTCTGCAACTAGAAAATCCACAACTATAAACTCAAGTAGAAACTCCCCAACTCGAAACTCCCCAACTCGAAACTCTGCAACTAGAAAATCCACAACTATAAACTCAAGTAGAAACTCCCCAACTGGAAACTCCCCAACTAGAAACTCCACAGCTAGAAACCCCACAACTATGAACTTCACATCTAGCAACTCAACAACTAGAGACTGCACAACTAGAGACTCCGCCACTAGAAACTCCACAGCTTGTAACTCCGCAACTAGAAACCCTCCAACTAGAAAACTATGCAACTAGAAACTCTGCAACTAGAAAATCCACAACTATAAACTCAAGTAGAAACTCCCCAACTGGAAACTCCGCAACTAGAAACTCCACAACTAGAAAATCCACAACTAGAAACTTCACAACTAGAAACTCCCCAACAAGAAACTCCACAACTAGAAACTCCACAACTAGAGACTGCACAACTAGAGACTTTGCATTTAGAAATTCCTCAGATAGAAACTACACAACTAGAAACTCAACGACTAGAGATTCCATAAGTAGAAACTCCACAGCTAAAATTTCCACAACTACAAACCCTACAACTAGAAACTCCACAACTAGGAACTCTGCAAATAGAAAATCTACAAGGAACTCGAAATCTAAAAACTCCAACTAGAAACTCTGCAACTAGAAACTTCACAACTAGAAGCTCCACAAATAGACACTCCACAACTAGAAACTCCACAACTAGAGACTCCACAACTAGAAACTACAGAGATTGAAATTCCACAACTAGAAACTCCACAACTGGAAACTCCGCAACTAGAAATTCTTCAAGTAGAAACTTTACAGCTAGAAACTTCACAACTTGAGACTTCGCAAATAGAAACTCGTCAACTTGAAACTCAACCACTAGAAACTCCACAGCTAGAAACTCCACAACTAGAAACTCCACAACTTGAAACCCAACAAATAGATAATCCACAACTACAGACTCCACAACTTGAAACACCACAACTAGATACTCCACAATTACATATTCCGCAACTAGAAACTCCACAACTAGAAACTCCTCAACTAGAAACTCCCCACTAGAAACTTCACAACTAGAATCTCTGCAACTAGAAACTCCGCAACTAGAAACTCTGCAACTAGGAACTCCGCAACTAGAAACTTCACAGCTAGAAACCCCACAACTATAAACTTCACAACTAGCAACTCAACAACTAGAGACTGCACAACTAGAGACTCCGCCACTAGAAACTCCACAGCTAGTAACTCCGCAACTAGAAACTCCACAACTTGAAACTCCGCCACTAGAAGCTCCACAACTAGAAAACTCCGCAACTACAAACTCTGCAACTAGAAACTCCGCAACTAGAAACTCCACAGCTAGAAACTCCACAACTTGAAACACCACAACTACATACTCCACAACTACAAATTCCACAACTAGAAACTCCACAACTAGAAACACCACATCTAGAAACTCCGCAACAACAAACTCTGCAACCAGAAACTCCACAACTAGAATTTCCACAGCTAGAGACTCAACAACTAGAGGCTCCTCAACTAAAAGCTCCACAACTAGAAACTCCGCAACTTGAAACCCGAAAACTAGAAACTCAACAACTAGAAACTCCACACCTATAAATTCCTCAACTTGAAACTCCACAACTAAAACTCCACAACTAAAACTCCACAACTAGAAACTCCACAACTAGAAACTCCACAACTAGAAACTCCAAAACTAGATTCTCCACAACTACAAATTCCACAACCAGAAACTCCACAACTAGAAACTCCACAACTAGAAACTTCGCAACTAGAAACTCCACAGCTAGAAACCCCACAACTTGAGACTTCGCAACAAGAAACTTAGCAACTAGAATCTCCACAACTAGAAACTTCACAACTAGAAACTCCCCAACAAGAAACTCCACAACTAGAAGCTTCACAACTAGAGACTGCACAACTAGAGACTTTGTATTTAGAAACTCCTCAGAATGAAACTACACAACTAGAAACTACTCGACTAGAGATTCCATAAGTAAAAACTCCACAGCTAGAATTTCCACAACTAGAAACCCCACAACTAGGAACTCCGCAAATAAAAAATCTACAACTAGAAACTCGAAAACTAAAAACTCCAACTAGAAACTCCACAACTAGAAACTTCACAACTAGAAGCTCCACAAATAGACACTCCACAACTAGAAACTCCATAACTAGAGAATCCACAACTAGGAACTCCAAAATTGAGACTCCACAACTAGAAACTACACAGATTGAAATTCCACAATTGGAAACTCCACAACTGGAAACTTCGCAACTAGAAACTCTGCAACTAGAAACTTTACAGCTAGAAACTCCACAACTTGAGACTTCGCAAATAGAAACTCGTCAACTGGAAACTCAACCACTAGAAACTCCACAGCTAGAAACTCCACAACTAGAAACTCCACAACTTGAAATCCAACGTATAGATACTCCACAACTACAGACTCCACAACTTGAAACACCACAACTAGATACTCCACAACTACAAATTCCGCAACTAGAAACTAGACAACTAGAAACTCCGCAACTAGAAAAACCCCAACTAGAAACTCCACAACTAGAATCTCTGCAACTAAAACTCCGTAACTAGAAACTTTGCAACTAGAAACTCCGCAACTAGAAACTCCACAGCTAGAAACCCCACAACTATAAACTTCACAACTAGAAGCTCTGCAACTAGATACTCCGCAACCAGAAACTCCACAGCTAGAAACTCCACAACTAGATAATCCACAACTACAAATTCCACAACTAGAAACTCCACAACTGGAAACTCCGACACTAGAAACTCTGCAACTACAAACTTTACAGTTAGAAACTCCACAACTTGAGACTTCGGAAATAGAAACTCGTCAACTAGAAACTCCACAACTTGAAAAGCCGCCACTAGAATCTCCACAACTAGAAAACTCCGCAACTAGAAACTCTGCCACTAGAAACTCCGCAACTAGAAACTCCACAGCTAGAAACTCCACAACTTGAAACACCACAACTAGATACTCCACAACTACAAGTTCCACAACTAGAAACTCCACAACTAGAGACTCCACATTAGAAACTCCGCAACTAGAAACTCCACAGCTAGAAACTCCACAACTTAAGACTTCGCAACAAGAAACTCGGCAACTAGAATCTCCACAACTAGAAACTCTGCAACTAGAAACTCCGCAACTACAAACTCCGCAACTAGAAACTCCACAGCTAGAAACTCCACAACTTGAGACTTCGCAAATAGAAACTCGTCAACTAGAAACTCAACAACTAGAAACTCTACAGCTAGAAACTCCACAACTAGAAACTCCACAACTTGAGAGTTCACCACTAGAAACTCCACAACTAGAAACTCCACAACTAGAGACTCCACAAAGGAAACTCCACCACTAGAAATTCCACAACTACAAACCTCACAACTAGAAACTCCACAACTAGAAACTCCGCAACTGGAAACTCCACAGCCAGAAACTCTACAACTAGAAAAACCACATATAGAAACTCCGAAACAACAAGCTCTGCAACTAGAAACTGCACAACTAGAATTTCCACAGCTAGAGACTCAACAACTAGAGACTCCTCAACTAAAAGCTCCACAACTAGACACTCCACAACTAGAAACTCCGCAACTAGAAACCCGACAACTGGAAACTCAACAACTACAAACATCGCACCTATAAATTCCTCAACTTGAAACTCCACAACTAGAAACTCAACAACTAGAGACTGCACAACTAGAGACTCCGCAACTAGAAACTCCGCAGCTAGAAACTCTGCAACTAGAAACTCCACAACTTGAAACTCTGCAACTCGAAACTCTGCAACTAGAAAATCCACAACTCTAAACTCAAGTAGAAACTCCCCAAGTGGAAACTCCGCAACTAGAAACTCCGCAACTAGAAACTCCGCAACTCGAGAATCCACAACCAGAAACTTCACAACTAGAAACTCCCCAACAAGAAACTCCACAACTAGAAACTCCAAAACTAGAAACTCCACAACTAGAGACTGCACAACTAGAGACTTTGCATTTAGAAACTCCTCAGATAGAGACTACACAACTAGAAACTCCACGACTAGAGATTCCATAAGTAGAAACTCCACAGCTAAAATTTCCACAACTACAAACCCCACAACTAGAAACTCCACAACTAGGAACTCTGCAAATAGAAAATCTACAACAAGGAACTTGAAAAATAAAAACTCCAACTAGAAAAAATACAACTAGAAACTTCACAACTAGAAACTCCACAAATAGACACTCCACAACTAGAAACTCCACAACTAGAGACTCCACAACTAGGAACTCCAAAATTGACACTCCACAACTAGAAACTACACAGATTGAAATTCCACAACTAGAAACTCCACAACTGGAAACTCCTCAACTAGAAACTCTGCAACTAGAAATTTTACAGCTACAAACTCCACAACTTGAGACTTCGCAAATAGAAATTCGTCAACTGGAAACTCAACCACTAGAAACTCCACAGCTAGAAACTCCACAACTAGAAACTCCACAACTTAAAACCCAACAAATAGATACTCCACAACTACAGACTCCACAACTTGAAACACCACAACTAGATACTCCACAACTACAAATTCCACAACTAGAAACTCCACAACTAGAAACTCCACATTAGAAACTCCGCAACTGGAAACTCCACAGCTAGAAACTCCACAACTTAAGACTTCGCAACAAGAAACTCGGCAACTAGAATCTCCACAACTAGAAACTCTGCAACTAGAAACTCCGCAACTACAAACTCCGCAACTAGAAACTTCACAGCTAGAAACTCCACAACTTGAGACTTCGCAAATAGAAACTCGTCAACTAGAAACTCAACAACTAGAAACTCTACAGCTAGAAACTCCACAACTAGAAACTCCACAACTTGAGAGTTCACCACTAAAAACTCCACAACTAGAAACTCCACAACTAGAGACTCCACAACAAGAAACTCCACCACTAGAAATTCCACAACTACAAACCTCACAACTAGAAACTCCACAACTAGAAACTCCGCAACTGGAAACTCCACAGCCAGAAACTCTACAACTAGAAAAACCACATATAGAAACTCCAAAACAACAAGCTCTGCAACTAGAAACTGCACAACTAGAATTTCCACAGCTAGAGACTCAACAACTAGAGACTCCTCAACTAAAAGCTCCACAACTAGACACTCCACAACTAGAAACTCCGCAACTAGAAACCCGACAACTGGAAACTCCACAACTACAAACTCCACACCTATAAATTCCTCAACTTGAAACTCCACAACTAGAAACTCAACAACTAGAGACTGCACAACTAGAGACTCCGCAACTAGAAACTCCGCAGCTAGAAACTCTGCAACTAGAAACTCCACAACTTGAAACTCTGCAACTCAAAACTCTGCAACTAGAAAATCCACAACTCTAAACTCAAGTAGAAACTCCCCAAGTGGAAACTCCGCAACTAGAAACTCCGCAACTCGAAAATCCACAACTAGAAACTTCACAACTAGAAACTCCCCAACAAGAAACTCCACAACTAGAAACTCCACAACTAGAGACTGCACAACTAGAGACTTTGCATTTAGAAACTCCTCAGATAGAGACTACACAACTAGAAACTCCACGACTAGAGATTCCATAAGTAGAAACTCCACAGCTAAAATTTCCACAACTACAAACCCCACAACTAGAAACTCCACAACTAGGAACTCTGCAAATAGAAAATCTACAACAAGGAACTCGAAAACTAAAAACTCCAACTAGAAAATATACAACTAGAAACTTCACAACTAGAAACTCCACAAATAGACACTCCACAACTAGAAACTCCACAACTAGAGACTCCACAACTAGGAACTCCAAAATTGAGACTCCACAACTAGAAACTACACAGATTGAAATTCCACAACTAGAAACTCCACAACTGGAAACTCCACAATTAGAAACTCTGCAACTAGAAACTTTACAGCTAGAAACTCCACAACTTGAGACTTCGCAAATAGAAACTCGTCAACTGGAAACTCAACCACTAGAAACTCCACAGCTAGAAACTCCACAACTAGAAACTCCACAACTTGAAACCCAACAAATAGATAATCCACAACTACAGACTCCACAACTTGAAACACCACAACTAGATACTCCACAATTACAAATTCCGCAACTAGAAACTCCACAACTAGAAACTCCTCAACTAGAAACTCCCCACTAGAAACTTCACAACTAGAATCTCTGCAACTAGAAACTCCGCAACTATAAACTCTGCAACTAGAAACTCCGCAACTAGAAACTTCACAGCTAGAAACCCCACAACTATAAACTTCACAACTAGCAACTCAACAACTAGAGACTGCACAACTAGAGACTCCGCCACTAGAAACTCCACAGCTAGTAACTCCGCAACTAGAAACTCCACAACTTGAATCTCCGCCACTAGAAGCTCCACAACTAGAAAACTCCGCAACTACAAACTCTGCAACTAGAAACTCCGCAACTAGAAACTCCACAGCTAGAAACTCCACATCTTGAAACACCCCAACTAAATACTCCACAACTACAAATTCCACAACTAGAAACTCCACAACTAGAAACACCACATCTAGAAACTCCGCAACAACAAACTCTGCAACCAGTAACTCCACAACTAGAATTTCCACAGCTAGAGACTCAACAACTAGAGGCTCCTCAACTAAAAGCTCCACAACTAGAAACTCCGCAACTTGAAACCCGACAACTAGAAACTCAACAACTAGAAACTCCACACCTATAAATTCCTCAACTTGAAACTCCACAACTAAAACTCCACAACTAAAACTCCACAACTAGAAACTCCACAACTAGAAACTCCACAACTAGAAACTCCACAACTAGATTCTCCACAACTACAAATTCCACAACCAGAAACCCCACAACTAGAAACTCCACAACTAGAAACTTCGCAACTAGAAACTCCACAGCTAGAAACCCCACAACTTGAGACTTCGCAACAAGAAACTTAGCAACTAGAATCTCCACAACTAGAAACTCTGCAACTAGAAACTTCACAACTAGAAACTACCCAACAAGAAACTCCACAACTAGAAGCTTCACAACTAGAGACTGCACAACTAGAGACTTTGTATTTAGAAACTCCTCAGAATGAAACTACACAACTAGAAACTACTCGACTAGAGATTCCATAAGTAAAAACTCCACAGCTAGAATTTCCACAACTAGAAACCCCACAACTAGGAACTCCGCAAATAAAAAATCTACAACTAGAAACTCGAAAACTAAAAACTCCAACTAGAAACTCCACAACTAGAAACTTCACAACTAGAAGCTCCACAAATAGACACTCCACAACTAGAAACTCCATAACTAGAGAATCCACAAATAGGAACTCCAAAATTGAGACTCCACAACTAGAAACTACACAGATTGAAATTCCACAATTGGAAACTCCACAACTGGAAACTTCGCAACTAGAAACTCTGCAACTAGAAACTTTACAGCTAGAAACTCCACAACTTGAGACTTCGCAAATAGAAACTCGTCAACTGGAAACTCAACCACTAGAAACTCCACAGCTAGAAACTCCACAACTAGAAACTCCACAACTTGAAATCCAACATATAGATACTCCACAACTACAGACTCCACAACTTGAAACACCACAACTAGATACTCCACAACTACAAATTCCGCAACTAGAAACTAGACAACTAGAAACTCCGCAACTAGAAAAACCCCAACTAGAAACTCCACAACTAGAATCTCTGCAACTAAAACTCCGTAACTAGAAACTTTGCAACTAGAAACTCCGCAACTAGAAACTCCACAGCTAGAAACCCCACAACTATAAACTTCACAACTAGAAGCTCTGCAATTAGATACTCCGCAACCAGAAACGCCACAGCTAGAAACTCCACAACTAGATAATCCACAACTACAAATTCCACAACTAGAAACTCCACAACTGGAAACTCCGACACTAGAAACTCTGCAACTACAAACTTTACAGTTAGAAACTCCACAACTTGAGACTTCGGAAATAGAAACTCGTCAACTAGAAACTCCACAACTTGAAACTCCGCCACTAGCATCTCCGCAACTAGAAAACTCCGCAACTAGAAACTCTGCCACTAGAAACTCCACAACTAGAAACTCCACAACTGGAAACTCCACAACTTGAAACACCACAACTAGATACCCCACAACTACAAATTCCACAACTATAAACTCCACAAATAGAAACTCCACAACTAGAAACTCCGCAACTAGAAACTCCACAGCTAGAAACTCCACAACTTGAGACTTCGCAACAAGAAACTCGGCAACTAGAATCTCCACAACTAGAAACTCTGCAACTAGAAACTCCGCAACTACAAACTCCGCAACTAGAAACTCCACAGCTAGAAACTCCACAACTTGAGATTTCGCAAATAGAAACTCGTCAACTAGAAACTCAACAACTAGAAACTCCACAGCTAGAAACTCCACAAGTAGAAACTCCAAAACTACAAACTCCACAACTTGAAAGTTCACCACTATAAACTCCACAACTAGAAACTCCACAACTAGAGACTCCACAACAAGAAACTCCACCACTAGAAATTCCACAACTACAAACCTCACAACTAGAAACTCCACAACTAGAAACTCCGCAACTGGAAACTCCACAGCCAGAAACTCTACAACTAGAAAACCACATATAGAAACTCCGAAACAACAAGCTCTGCAACTAGAAACTGCACAACTAGAATTTCCACAGCTAGAGACTCAACAACTAGAGACTCCTCAACTAAAAGCTCCACAACTAGACACTCCACAACTAGAAACTCCGCAACTAGAAACCCGATAACTGGAAACTCAACAACTACAAACTCCACACCTATAAATTCCTCAACTTGAAACTCCACAACTAGAAACTCAACAACTAGTGACTGCACAACTACAGACTCCGCAACTAGAAACTCCGCAGCTAGAAACTCCACAACTTGAAACTCTGCAACTCGAAACTCTGCAACTAGAAAATGCACAACTCTAAACTCAAGTAGAAACTCCCCAAGTGGAAACTCCGCAACTAGAAACTCCGCAACTAGAAACTCCGCAACTCGAAAATCCACAACGAGAAACTTCACAACTAGAAACTCCCCAACAAGAAACTCCACAACTAGAAACTCCACAACTAGAAACTCCACAACTAGAGACTGCACAACTCGAGACTTTGCATTTAGAAACTCCTCAGATAGAGACTACACAACTAGAAACTCCACGACTAGGAACTCTGCAAATAGAAAATCTACAACAAGGAACTCGAAAACTAAAAACTCCAACTAGAAAATATACAACTAGAAACTTCACAACTAGAGACTCCACAACTAGGAACTCCACAACTTGAAACCCAACAATTAGATACTCCACAACTACAGACTCCACAACTTGAAACACCACAACTAGATACTCCACAATTACAAATTCCGCAACTAGAAACTCCACAACTAGAAACTCCTCAACTAGAAACTCCCCACTAGAAACTTCACAACTAGAATCTCTGCAACTAGAAACTCCACAGCTAGTAACTCCGCAACTAAAAACTCCACAACTTGAAACTCCGCCACTAGAAGCTCCACAACTAGAAAACTCCGCAACTACAAACTCTGCAACTAGAAACTCCGCAACAAGAAACTCCACAGCTAGAAACTCCACAACTTGAAACACCACAACTAGATACTCCACAACTACAAATTCCACAACTAGAAACTCCACAACTAGAAACACCACATCTAGAATCTCCGCAACAACAAACTCTGCAACTAGAAACTCCACAACTAGAATTTCCACAGCTAGAGACTCAACAACTAGAAACTCCTCAACTAAAAGCTCCACAACTAGACACTCCACAACTAGAAACTCCGACACTAGAAACCCGACAACTAGAAACTCAACAACTAGAAACTCCACACCTATAAATTCCTCAACTTGAAACTCCACATCTAAAACTCCACTGCAAGAAACTCCACAACTAGAAACTCCGCAACTAGAAAATCCCCAACTAGGAACTCCACAACTAGAAACTCTGCAACTAGAAACTCCGCAACTAGAAACTCTGCAAATAGAAACTCCGCAACTAGAAACTCCACAGCTAGAAACCCCTCAACTATAAACTTCACAACTAGAAACTCAACAACTAGAGACTGCACAACTAGGGACTCCGCAACCAGAAACTCCGCAGCTAGAAACTCCGACACTAGAAACTCCACAACTTGAAACTCTGCAACTCGAAACTCTGCAACTAGAAAATCCACAACTATAAACTCAAGTAGAAACTCCCCAACTGGAAACTCCCCAACTAGAAACTCCATAGCTAGAAACCCCACCACTATAAACTTCACAACTAGCAACTCAACAACTAGAGACTGCACAACTAGAGACTCCGCAACTAGAAACTCCACAGCTAGAAACTCCACAACTTGATAATCCACAACTACAAATTCCACAACTAGAAACTCCACAACAGGAAACTCCGCAACTAGAAACTCTGCAACTACAAACTTTACAGTTAGAAACTCCACAACTTGAGACTTCGCAAATAGAAACTCGTCAACTGGAAACTCAACCACTAGATAATCCACAGCTAGAAACTCCAATACTAGAAACTCCACAACTTGAAACCCGACAAATAGATACTCCACAACTTGAAACACCACAACTAGATACTCCACAACTACAAATTCCGCAACTTGAAACTACACAACTAGAAACTCCGCTACTAGAAACTCCCCAACTAGAAACTCCACAACTAGAATCTCTGCAACTAGAAACTCCGCAACTAGAAACTGTGCAACTAGAAACTCCGCAGCTAGAAACTCCACAGCTAGAAACCCCACAACTATAAACTTCACAACTAGCAACTCAACAACTGGAGACTGCACAACTAGAGACTCCGCGACTAGAAACTCCACAGCTAGTTACTCAGCAACTAGAAACTCCACAAGTTGAAACTCCGCCACTAGCACCTCCGCAACTAGAAAACTCCGCAACTAGAAACTCTGCCACTAGAAACTCCGCAACTAGAAACTCCACAACTGGAAACTCCACAACTTGAAACACCACAACTAAATACTCCACAACTACAAATTCCACAACTAGAAACTCTACAACTAGAAACTCCACAACTAGAAACTCCGCAACTAGAAACTCCACAGCTAGAAACTCCACAACTTGAGACTTCGCAACAAGAAACTCGGCAACTAGAATCTCCACAACTAGAAACTCTGCAACTAGAAACTCCGCAACTACAAACTCCGCAACTAGAAACTCCACAGCTAGAAACTCCACAACTTGAGACTTCACAAATAGAAACTCGTCAACTAGAAACTCAACAACTAGAAACTCCGCAGCTAGAAACTACACAACTAGAAACTCCACAACTAGAAACTCCGCAACTTGAGAGTTCGCCACTAGAAACTCCACAACTAGAAACTCCGCAACTAGAGACTCCACAACTAGAACCTCCACCACTAGAAACTCCACAACTACGAACCTCACAACTAGAAACTCAACAACTAGAAACTCCAAAACTGGAAACTCCACAGCCAGAAACTCCACAACTAGAAACACCACATCTAGAAACTCCGCAACAACAAACTCTGCAACTAGAAACTCCACAACTAGAATTTCCACAGCTAGAGACTCAACAACTAGAAACTCCTCAACTAAAAGCTCCACAACTAGACACTCCTTAACTAGAAACTCCGCAACTAGAAACCCGACAACTAGAAACTCAACAACTAGAAACTCCACAACTAGAAACTCTGCAACTAGAAACTCCGCAACCAGAAACTCTGCAAATAGAAACTCCGCAACTAGAAACTCCACAGCTTGAAACCCCTCAACTCATAAACTTCACAACTAGAAACTCAACAACTAGAGACTGCACAACTAGAGACTCCGCAACCAGAAACTCCGCAGCTAGAAACTCCGACCTTAGAAAATCCACAACTATAAACTCAAGTAGAAACTCCCCAACTGGAAACTCCCCAACTAGAAACTCCACAGCTAGAAACCCCAACACTATAAACTTCACAACTAGCAACTCAACAACTAGAGACTGCACAACTAGAGACTCCGCCACTAGAAACTCCACAGCTAGAAACTCCACAACTAGATAATCCACAACTACAAATTCCACAAGTAGAAACTCCACAACTGGAAACTCCGCAACTAGAAACTCTGCAACTACAAACTTTACAGTTAGAAACTCCACAACTTGAGACTTCGCAAATAGAAACTCGTCAACTGGAAACTCAACCACTAGAAACTCCACAGCTGGAAACTCCACAACCAGAAACTCCACAACTTGGAACCCGACAAGTAGATACTCCACAACTTGAAACACCACAACTAGATACTTCACAACTACAAATTCCGCAAGTAGAAACTCCACAACTAGAAACTCCACAACTAGAAACTCCGCAACTAGAAACTCCCCAACTAGAAACTCCACAACTAGAATCTCTGCAACTAGAAACTCCGCAACTAGAAACTCCTCAACTAGAAACCCCTAACTATAAACTTCACAACTAGAAACTCAACAACTAGAGACTGCACAACTAGATACTCCGCAACTAGAACCTCCGCAGCTAGAAACTCCGCAACTAGAAACTCCACAACTTGAAACTCTGCAACTCGAAACTCTGCAACTAGAAAATCCACAACTATAAACTCAAGTAGAAACTACCCAACTGGAAACTTCGCAACTAGAAACTCCCCAACAAGAAACTCCACAACTAGAAACTCCACAACTAGAAACTCCACAACTAGAGACTGCAAAACTAGAGACTTTGCATTTAGAAACTCCTCAGATAGAAACTACAAAACTAGAAACTCCACGACTAGAGATTCCATAAGTAGAAACTCCACAGCTAAAATTTCCACAACTACAAACCCCACAACTAGAAACTCCACAACTAGAAACTCTGCAAATAGACACTCCACAACTAGAAACTCCACAACTAGAGACTCCACAACTAGGAACTCCAAAATTGAGACTCCACAACTAGAAACTACCTAGATTGAAATTCCACAACTAGAAACTCCACAACTGGAAACTCCGCAACAAGAAACTCTGCAACTAGAAACTTTACAGCTAGAAACTCCACAACTTGAGACTTCGCAAATAGAAACTCGTCAACTGGAAACTCAACCACTAGAAACTCCACAGCTAGAAACTCCACAACTAGAAACTCCACAACTTGAAACCCAACAATTAGATACTCCACAACTACAGACTCCACAACTTGAAACACCACAACTAGATACTCCACAATTACAAATTCCGCAACTAGAAACTCCACAACTAGAAACTCCTCAACTAGAAACTCCCCACTAGAAACTTCACAACTAGAATCTCTGCAACTAGAAACTCCACAGCTAGTAACTCCGCAACTAAAAACTCCACAACTTGAAACTTCGCCACTAGAAGCTCCACAACTAGAAAACTCCGCAACTACAAACTCTGCAACTAGAAACTCCGCAACTAGAAACTGCCCAGCTAGAAACTCCACAACTTGAAACACCACAACTACATACTCCACAACTACAAATTCCACAACTAGAAACTCCACAACTAGAAACACCACATCTAGAATCTCCGCAACAACAAACTCTGCAACTAGAAACTCCACAACTAGAATTTCCACAGCTAGAGACTCAACAACTAGAAACTCCTCAACTAAAAGCTCCACAACTAGACACTCCACAACTAGAAACTCCGCAACTAGAAACCCGACAACTAGAAACTCAACAACTAGAAACTCCACACCTATAAATTCCTCAACTTGAAACTCCACAACTAAAACTCCACTGCAAGAAACTCCACAACTAGAAACTCCGCAACTAGAAACTCCCCAACTAGGAACTCCACAACTAGAAACTCTGCAACTAGAAACTCCGCATCTAGAAACTCTGCAAATAGAAACTCCGCAACTAGAAACTCCACAGCTAGAAACCCCTCAACTATAAACTTCACAACTAGAAACTCAACAACTAGAGACTGCACAACTAGGGACTCCACAACCAGAAACTCCGCAGCTAGAAACTCCGACACTAGAAACTCCACAACTTGAAACTCTGCAACTCGAAACTCTGCAACTAGAAAATCCACATTTATAAACTCAAGTAGAAACTCCCCAACTGGAAACTCCCCAACTAGAAACTCCATAGCTAGAAACCCCACCACTATAAACTTCACAACTAGCAACTCAACAACTAGAGACTGCACAACTAGAGACTCCGCAACTAGAAACTCCACAGCGAGAAACTCCACAACTTGATAATCCACAACTACAAATTCCACAACTACAAATTCCACAACTAGAAACTCCACAACTGGAAACTCCGCAACTAGAAACTCTGCAACTACAAACTTTACAGTTAGAAACTCCACAACTTGAGACTTCGCAAATAGAAACTCGTCAACTGGAAACTCAACCACTAGATACTCCACAGCTAGAAACTCCAATACTAGAAACTCCACAACTTGAAACCCGACAAATAGATACTCCACAACTTGAAACACCACAACTAGATACTCCACAACTACAAATTCCGCAACTTGAAACTCCACAACTAGAAACTCCGCTACTAGAAACTCCCCAACTAGAAACTCCACAACTAGAATCTCTGCAACTAGAAACTCCGCAACTAGAAACTGTGCAACTAGAAACTCCGCAGCTAGAAACTCCACAGCTAGAAACCCCACAACTATAAGCTTCACAACTAGCAACTCAACAACTGGAGACTGCACAACTAGAGACTCCGCGACTAGAAACTCCACAGCTAGTTACTCAGCAACTAGAAACTCCACAAGTTGAAACTCCGCCCCTAGCATCTCCGCAACTAGAAAACTCCGCAACTAGAAACTCTGCCACTAGAAACTCCGCAACTAGAAACTCCACAACTGGAAACTCCACAACTTGAAACACCACAACTAGATACCCCACAACTACAAATTCCACAACTAGAAACTCCACAAATAGAAACTCCACAACTAGAAACTCCGCAACTAGAAACTCCACAGCTAGAAACTCCACAACTTGAGACTTCGCAACAAGAAACTCGGCAACTAGAATCTCCACAACTAGAAACTCTGCAACTAGAAACTCTGCAACTACAAACTTTACAGTTAGAAACTCCACAACTTGAGACTTCGGAAATAGAAACTCGTCAACTAGAAACTCCACAACTTGAAACTCCGCCACTAGCATCTCCGCAACTAGAAAACTCCGCAACTAGAAACTCTGCCACTAGAAACTCCACAACTAGAAACTCCACAACTGGAAACTCCACAACTTGAAACACCACAACTAGATACCCCACAACTACAAATTCCACAACTATAAACTCCACAAATAGAAACTCCACAACTAGAAACTCCGCAACTAGAAACTCCACAGCTAGAAACTCCACAACTTGAGACTTCGCAACAAGAAACTCGGCAACTAGAATCTCCACAACTAGAAACTCTGCAACTAGAAACTCCGCAACTACAAACTCCGCAACTAGAAACTCCACAGCTAGAAACTCCACAACTTGAGATTTCGCAAATAGAAACTCGTCAACTAGAAACTCAACAACTAGAAACTCCACAGCTAGAAACTCCACAACTAGAAACTCCAAAACTACAAACTCCACAACTTGAAAGTTCACCACTATAAACTCCACAACTAGAAACTCCACAACTAGAGACTCCACAACAAGAAACTCCACCACTAGAAATTCCACAACTACAAACCTCACAACTAGAAACTCCACAACTAGAAACTCCGCAACTGGAAACTCCACAGCCAGAAACTCTACAACTAGAAAACCACATATAGAAACTCCGAAACAACAAGCTCTGCAACTAGAAACTGCACAACTAGAATTTCCACAGCTAGAGACTCAACAACTAGAGACTCCTCAACTAAAAGCTCCACAACTAGACACTCCACAACTAGAAACTCCGCAACTAGAAACCCGATAACTGGAAACTCAACAACTACAAACTCCACACCTATAAATTCCTCAACTTGAAACTCCACAACTAGAAACTCAACAACTAGTGACTGCACAACTACAGACTCCGCAACTAGAAACTCCGCAGCTAGAAACTCCACAACTTGAAACTCTGCAACTCGAAACTCTGCAACTAGAAAATGCACAACTCTAAACTCAAGTAGAAACTCCCCAAGTGGAAACTCCGCAACTAGAAACTCCGCAACTAGAAACTCCGCAACTCGAAAATCCACAACGAGAAACTTCACAACTAGAAACTCCCCAACAAGAAACTCCACAACTAGAAACTCCACAACTAGAAACTCCACAACTAGAGACTGCACAACTCGAGACTTTGCATTTAGAAACTCCTCAGATAGAGACTACACAACTAGAAACTCCACGACTAGGAACTCTGCAAATAGAAAATCTACAACAAGGAACTCGAAAACTAAAAACTCCAACTAGAAAATATACAACTAGAAACTTCACAACTAGAGACTCCACAACTAGGAACTCCACAACTTGAAACCCAACAATTAGATACTCCACAACTACAGACTCCACAACTTGAAACACCACAACTAGATACTCCACAATTACAAATTCCGCAACTAGAAACTCCACAACTAGAAACTCCTCAACTAGAAACTCCCCACTAGAAACTTCACAACTAGAATCTCTGCAACTAGAAACTCCACAGCTAGTAACTCCGCAACTAAAAACTCCACAACTTGAAACTCCGCCACTAGAAGCTCCACAACTAGAAAACTCCGCAACTACAAACTCTGCAACTAGAAACTCCGCAACAAGAAACTCCACAGCTAGAAACTCCACAACTTGAAACACCACAACTAGATACTCCACAACTACAAATTCCACAACTAGAAACTCCACAACTAGAAACACCACATCTAGAATCTCCGCAACAACAAACTCTGCAACTAGAAACTCCACAACTAGAATTTCCACAGCTAGAGACTCAACAACTAGAAACTCCTCAACTAAAAGCTCCACAACTAGACACTCCACAACTAGAAACTCCGACACTAGAAACCCGACAACTAGAAACTCAACAACTAGAAACTCCACACCTATAAATTCCTCAACTTGAAACTCCACATCTAAAACTCCACTGCAAGAAACTCCACAACTAGAAACTCCGCAACTAGAAAATCCCCAACTAGGAACTCCACAACTAGAAACTCTGCAACTAGAAACTCCGCAACTAGAAACTCTGCAAATAGAAACTCCGCAACTAGAAACTCCACAGCTAGAAACCCCTCAACTATAAACTTCACAACTAGAAACTCAACAACTAGAGACTGCACAACTAGGGACTCCGCAACCAGAAACTCCGCAGCTAGAAACTCCGACACTAGAAACTCCACAACTTGAAACTCTGCAACTCGAAACTCTGCAACTAGAAAATCCACAACTATAAACTCAAGTAGAAACTCCCCAACTGGAAACTCCCCAACTAGAAACTCCATAGCTAGAAACCCCACCACTATAAACTTCACAACTAGCAACTCAACAACTAGAGACTGCACAACTAGAGACTCCGCAACTAGAAACTCCACAGCTAGAAACTCCACAACTTGATAATCCACAACTACAAATTCCACAACTAGAAACTCCACAACAGGAAACTCCGCAACTAGAAACTCTGCAACTACAAACTTTACAGTTAGAAACTCCACAACTTGAGACTTCGCAAATAGAAACTCGTCAACTGGAAACTCAACCACTAGATAATCCACAGCTAGAAACTCCAATACTAGAAACTCCACAACTTGAAACCCGACAAATAGATACTCCACAACTTGAAACACCACAACTAGATACTCCACAACTACAAATTCCGCAACTTGAAACTACACAACTAGAAACTCCGCTACTAGAAACTCCCCAACTAGAAACTCCACAACTAGAATCTCTGCAACTAGAAACTCCGCAACTAGAAACTGTGCAACTAGAAACTCCACAGCTAGAAACCCCACAACTATAAACTTCACAACTAGCAACTCAACAACTGGAGACTGCACAACTAGAGACTCCGCGACTAGAAACTCCACAGCTAGTTACTCAGCAACTAGAAACTCCACAAGTTGAAACTCCGCCACTAGCACCTCCGCAACTAGAAAACTCCGCAACTAGAAACTCTGCCACTAGAAACTCCGCAACTAGAAACTCCACAACTGGAAACTCCACAACTTGAAACACCACAACTAAATACTCCACAACTACAAATTCCACAACTAGAAACTCTACAACTAGAAACTCCACAACTAGAAACTCCGCAACTAGAAACTCCACAGCTAGAAACTCCACAACTTGAGACTTCGCAACAAGAAACTCGGCAACTAGAATCTCCACAACTAGAAACTCTGCAACTAGAAACTCCGCAACTACAAACTCCGCAACTAGAAACTCCACAGCTAGAAACTCCACAACTTGAGACTTCACAAATAGAAACTCGTCAACTAGAAACTCAACAACTAGAAACTCCGCAGCTAGAAACTACACAACTAGAAACTCCACAACTAGAAACTCCGCAACTTGAGAGTTCGCCACTAGAAACTCCACAACTAGAAACTCCGCAACTAGAGACTCCACAACTAGAACCTCCACCACTAGAAACTCCACAACTACGAACCTCACAACTAGAAACTCAACAACTAGAAACTCCAAAACTGGAAACTCCACAGCCAGAAACTCCACAACTAGAAACACCACATCTAGAAACTCCGCAACAACAAACTCTGCAACTAGAAACTCCACAACTAGAATTTCCACAGCTAGAGACTCAACAACTAGAAACTCCTCAACTAAAAGCTCCACAACTAGACACTCCTTAACTAGAAACTCCGCAACTAGAAACCCGACAACTAGAAACTCAACAACTAGAAACTCCACAACTAGAAACTCTGCAACTAGAAACTCCGCAACCAGAAACTCTGCAAATAGAAACTCCGCAACTAGAAACTCCACAGCTTGAAACCCCTCAACTCATAAACTTCACAACTAGAAACTCAACAACTAGAGACTGCACAACTAGAGACTCCGCAACCAGAAACTCCGCAGCTAGAAACTCCGACCTTAGAAAATCCACAACTATAAACTCAAGTAGAAACTCCCCAACTGGAAACTCCCCAACTAGAAACTCCACAGCTAGAAACCCCAACACTATAAACTTCACAACTAGCAACTCAACAACTAGAGACTGCACAACTAGAACCTCCACCACTAGAAACTCCACAACTACGAACCTCACAACTAGAAACTCAACAACTAGAAACTCCAAAACTGGAAACTCCACATCCAGAAACTCCACAACTAGAAACACCACATCTAGAAACTCCGCAACAACAAACTCTGCAACTAGAAACTCCACAACTAGAATTTCCACAGTTAGAGACTCAACAACTAGAAACTCCTCAACTAAAAGCTCCACAACTAGACACTCCTTAACTAGAAACTCCGCAACTAGAAACCCGACAACTAGAAACTCAACAACTAGAAACTCCACAACTAGAAACTCTGCAACTAGAAACTCCGCAACCAGAAACTCTGCAAATAGAAACTCCGCAACTAGAAACTCCACAGCTTGAAATCCCTCAACTATAAACTTCACAACTAGAAACTCAACAACTAGAGACTGCACAACTAGAGACTCCGCAACCAGAAACTCCGCAGCTAGAAACTCCGACCTTAGAAAATCCACAACTATAAACTCAAGTAGAAACTCCCCAACTGGAAACTCCCCAACTAGAAACTCCACAGCTAGAAACCCCAACACTATAAACTTCACAACTAGCAACTCAACAACTAGAGACTGCACAACTAGAGACTCCGCCACTAGAAACTCCACAGCTAGAAACTCCACAACTAGATAATCCACAACTACAAATTCCACAAGTAGAAACTCCACAACTGGAAACTCCGCAACTAGAAACTCTGCAACTACAAACTTTACAGTTAGAAACTCCACAACTTGAGACTTCGCAAATAGAAACTCGTCAACTGGAAACTCAACCACTAGAAACTCCACAGCTGGAAACTCCACAACCAGAAACTCCACAACTTGGAACCCGACAAGTAGATACTCCACAACTTGAAACACCACAACTAGATACTTCACAACTACAAATTCCGCAAGTAGAAACTCCACAACTAGAAACTCCACAACTAGAAACTCCGCAACTAGAAACACCCCAACTAGAAACTCCACAACTAGAATCTCTGCAACTAGAAACTCCGCAACTAGAAACTCCTCAACTAGAAACCCCCAACTATAAACTTCACAACTAGAAACTCAACAACTAGAGACTGCACAACTAGATACTCCGCAACTAGAACCTCCGCAGCTAGAAACTCCGCAACTAGAAACTCCACAACTTGAAACTCTGCAACTCGAAACTCTGCAACTAGAAAATCCTCAACTATAAACTCAAGTAGAAACTACCCAACTGGAAACTTCGCAACTAGAAACTCCCCAACAAGAAACTCCACAACTAGAAACTCCACAACTAGAAACTCCACAACTAGAGACTGCAAAACTAGAGACTTTGCATTTAGAAACTCCTCAGATAGAAACTACAAAACTAGAAACTCCACGACTAGAGATTCCATAAGTAGAAACTCCACAGCTAAAATTTCCACAACTACAAACCCCACAACTAGAAACTCCACAACTAGAAACTCTGCAAATAGACACTCCACAACTAGAAACTCCACAACTAGAGACTCCACAACTAGGAACTCCAAAATTGAGACTCCACAACTAGAAACTACACAGATTGAAATTCCACAACTAGAAACTCCACAACTGGAAACTCCGCAACAAGAAACTCTGCAACTAGAAACTTTACAGCTAGAAACTCCACAACTTGAGACTTCGCAAATAGAAACTCGTCAACTGGAAACTCAACCACTAGAAACTCCACAGCTAGAAACTCCACAACTAGAAACTCCACAACTTGAAACCCAACAATTAGATACTCCACAACTACAGACTCCACAACTTGAAACACCACAACTAGATACTCCACAATTACAAATTCCGCAACTAGAAACTCCACAACTAGAAACTCCTCAACTAGAAACTCCCCACTAGAAACTTCACAACTAGAATCTCTGCAACTAGAAACTCCACAGCTAGTAACTCCGCAACTAAAAACTCCACAACTTGAAACTCCGCCACTAGAAGCTCCACAACTAGAAAACTCCGCAACTACAAACTCTGCAACTAGAAACTCCGCAACTAGAAACTGCCCAGCTAGAAACTCCACAACTTGAAACACCACAACTACATACTCCACAACTACAAATTCCACAACTAGAAACTCCACAACTAGAAACACCACATCTAGAATCTCCGCAACAACAAACTCTGCAACTAGAAACTCCACAACTAGAATTTCCACAGCTAGAGACTCAACAACTAGAAACTCCTCAACTAAAAGCTCCACAACTAGACACTCCACAACTAGAAACTCCGCAACTAGAAACCCGACAACTAGAAACTCAACAACTAGGAACTCCACAACTAGAAACTCTGCAACTAGAAACTCCGCATCTAGAAACTCTGCAAATAGAAACTCCGCAACTAGAAACTCCACAGCTAGAAACCCCTCAACTATAAACTTCACAACTAGAAACTCAACAACTAGAGACTGCACAACTAGGGACTCCACAACCAGAAACTCCGCAGCTAGAAACTCCGACACTAGAAACTCCACAACTTGAAACTCTGCAACTCGAAACTCTGCAACTAGAAAATCCACATTTATAAACTCAAGTAGAAACTCCCCAACTGGAAACTCCCCAACTAGAAACTCCATAGCTAGAAACCCCACCACTATAAACTTCACAACTAGCAACTCAACAACTAGAGACTGCACAACTAGAGACTCCGCAACTAGAAACTCCACAGCTAGAAACTCCACAACTTGATAATCCACAACTACAAATTCCACAACTACAAATTCCACAACTAGAAACTCCACAACTGGAAACTCCGCAACTAGAAACTCTGCAACTACAAACTTTACAGTTAGAAACTCCACAACTTGAGACTTCGCAAATAGAAACTCGTCAACTGGAAACTCAACCACTAGATACTCCACAGCTAGAAACTCCAATACTAGAAACTCCACAACTTGAAACCCGACAAATAGATACTCCACAACTTGAAACACCACAACTAGATACTCCACAACTACAAATTCCGCAACTTGAAACTCCACAACTAGAAACTCCGCTACTAGAAACTCCCCAACTAGAAACTCCACAACTAGAATCTCTGCAACTAGAAACTCCGCAACTAGAAACTGTGCAACTAGAAACTCCGCAGCTAGAAACTCCACAGCTAGAAACCCCACAACTATAAGCTTCACAACTAGCAACTCAACAACTGGAGACTGCACAACTAGAGACTCCGCGACTAGAAACTCCACAGCTAGTTACTCAGCAACTAGAAACTCCACAAGTTGAAACTCCGCCCCTAGCATCTCCGCAACTAGAAAACTCCGCAACTAGAAACTCTGCCACTAGAAACTCCGCAACTAGAAACTCCACAACTGGAAACTCCACAACTTGAAACACCACAACTAGATACCCCACAACTACAAATTCCACAACTAGAAACTCCACAAATAGAAACTCCACAACTAGAAACTCCGCAACTAGAAACTCCACAGCTAGAAACTCCACAACTTGAGACTTCGCAACAAGAAACTCGGCAACTAGAATCTCCACAACTAGAAACTCTGCAACTAGAAACTCTGCAACTACAAACTTTACAGTTAGAAACTCCACAACTTGAGACTTCGGAAATAGAAACTCGTCAACTAGAAACTCCACAACTTGAAACTCCGCCACTAGCATCTCCGCAACTAGAAAACTCCGCAACTAGAAACTCTGCCACTAGAAACTCCACAACTAGAAACTCCACAACTGGAAACTCCACAACTTGAAACACCACAACTAGATACCCCACAACTACAAATTCCACAACTATAAACTCCACAAATAGAAACTCCACAACTAGAAACTCCGCAACTAGAAACTCCACAGCTAGAAACTCCACAACTTGAGACTTCGCAACAAGAAACTCGGCAACTAGAATCTCCACAACTAGAAACTCTGCAACTAGAAACTCCGCAACTACAAACTCCGCAACTAGAAACTCCACAGCTAGAAACTCCACAACTTGAGATTTCGCAAATAGAAACTCGTCAACTAGAAACTCAACAACTAGAAACTCCACAGCTAGAAACTCCACAACTAGAAACTCCAAAACTACAAACTCCACAACTTGAAAGTTCACCACTATAAACTCCACAACTAGAAACTCCACAACTAGAGACTCCACAACAAGAAACTCCACCACTAGAAATTCCACAACTACAAACCTCACAACTAGAAACTCCACAACTAGAAACTCCGCAACTGGAAACTCCACAGCCAGAAACTCTACAACTAGAAAACCACATATAGAAACTCCGAAACAACAAGCTCTGCAACTAGAAACTGCACAACTAGAATTTCCACAGCTAGAGACTCAACAACTAGAGACTCCTCAACTAAAAGCTCCACAACTAGACACTCCACAACTAGAAACTCCGCAACTAGAAACCCGATAACTGGAAACTCAACAACTACAAACTCCACACCTATAAATTCCTCAACTTGAAACTCCACAACTAGAAACTCAACAACTAGTGACTGCACAACTACAGACTCCGCAACTAGAAACTCCGCAGCTAGAAACTCCACAACTTGAAACTCTGCAACTCGAAACTCTGCAACTAGAAAATGCACAACTCTAAACTCAAGTAGAAACTCCCCAAGTGGAAACTCCGCAACTAGAAACTCCGCAACTAGAAACTCCGCAACTCGAAAATCCACAACGAGAAACTTCACAACTAGAAACTCCCCAACAAGAAACTCCACAACTAGAAACTCCACAACTAGAAACTCCACAACTAGAGACTGCACAACTCGAGACTTTGCATTTAGAAACTCCTCAGATAGAGACTACACAACTAGAAACTCCACGACTAGGAACTCTGCAAATAGAAAATCTACAACAAGGAACTCGAAAACTAAAAACTCCAACTAGAAAATATACAACTAGAAACTTCACAACTAGAGACTCCACAACTAGGAACTCCACAACTTGAAACCCAACAATTAGATACTCCACAACTACAGACTCCACAACTTGAAACACCACAACTAGATACTCCACAATTACAAATTCCGCAACTAGAAACTCCACAACTAGAAACTCCTCAACTAGAAACTCCCCACTAGAAACTTCACAACTAGAATCTCTGCAACTAGAAACTCCACAGCTAGTAACTCCGCAACTAAAAACTCCACAACTTGAAACTCCGCCACTAGAAGCTCCACAACTAGAAAACTCCGCAACTACAAACTCTGCAACTAGAAACTCCGCAACAAGAAACTCCACAGCTAGAAACTCCACAACTTGAAACACCACAACTAGATACTCCACAACTACAAATTCCACAACTAGAAACTCCACAACTAGAAACACCACATCTAGAATCTCCGCAACAACAAACTCTGCAACTAGAAACTCCACAACTAGAATTTCCACAGCTAGAGACTCAACAACTAGAAACTCCTCAACTAAAAGCTCCACAACTAGACACTCCACAACTAGAAACTCCGACACTAGAAACCCGACAACTAGAAACTCAACAACTAGAAACTCCACACCTATAAATTCCTCAACTTGAAACTCCACATCTAAAACTCCACTGCAAGAAACTCCACAACTAGAAACTCCGCAACTAGAAAATCCCCAACTAGGAACTCCACAACTAGAAACTCTGCAACTAGAAACTCCGCAACTAGAAACTCTGCAAATAGAAACTCCGCAACTAGAAACTCCACAGCTAGAAACCCCTCAACTATAAACTTCACAACTAGAAACTCAACAACTAGAGACTGCACAACTAGGGACTCCGCAACCAGAAACTCCGCAGCTAGAAACTCCGACACTAGAAACTCCACAACTTGAAACTCTGCAACTCGAAACTCTGCAACTAGAAAATCCACAACTATAAACTCAAGTAGAAACTCCCCAACTGGAAACTCCCCAACTAGAAACTCCATAGCTAGAAACCCCACCACTATAAACTTCACAACTAGCAACTCAACAACTAGAGACTGCACAACTAGAGACTCCGCAACTAGAAACTCCACAGCTAGAAACTCCACAACTTGATAATCCACAACTACAAATTCCACAACTAGAAACTCCACAACAGGAAACTCCGCAACTAGAAACTCTGCAACTACAAACTTTACAGTTAGAAACTCCACAACTTGAGACTTCGCAAATAGAAACTCGTCAACTGGAAACTCAACCACTAGATAATCCACAGCTAGAAACTCCAATACTAGAAACTCCACAACTTGAAACCCGACAAATAGATACTCCACAACTTGAAACACCACAACTAGATACTCCACAACTACAAATTCCGCAACTTGAAACTACACAACTAGAAACTCCGCTACTAGAAACTCCCCAACTAGAAACTCCACAACTAGAATCTCTGCAACTAGAAACTCCGCAACTAGAAACTGTGCAACTAGAAACTCCACAGCTAGAAACCCCACAACTATAAACTTCACAACTAGCAACTCAACAACTGGAGACTGCACAACTAGAGACTCCGCGACTAGAAACTCCACAGCTAGTTACTCAGCAACTAGAAACTCCACAAGTTGAAACTCCGCCACTAGCACCTCCGCAACTAGAAAACTCCGCAACTAGAAACTCTGCCACTAGAAACTCCGCAACTAGAAACTCCACAACTGGAAACTCCACAACTTGAAACACCACAACTAAATACTCCACAACTACAAATTCCACAACTAGAAACTCTACAACTAGAAACTCCACAACTAGAAACTCCGCAACTAGAAACTCCACAGCTAGAAACTCCACAACTTGAGACTTCGCAACAAGAAACTCGGCAACTAGAATCTCCACAACTAGAAACTCTGCAACTAGAAACTCCGCAACTACAAACTCCGCAACTAGAAACTCCACAGCTAGAAACTCCACAACTTGAGACTTCACAAATAGAAACTCGTCAACTAGAAACTCAACAACTAGAAACTCCGCAGCTAGAAACTACACAACTAGAAACTCCACAACTAGAAACTCCGCAACTTGAGAGTTCGCCACTAGAAACTCCACAACTAGAAACTCCGCAACTAGAGACTCCACAACTAGAACCTCCACCACTAGAAACTCCACAACTACGAACCTCACAACTAGAAACTCAACAACTAGAAACTCCAAAACTGGAAACTCCACAGCCAGAAACTCCACAACTAGAAACACCACATCTAGAAACTCCGCAACAACAAACTCTGCAACTAGAAACTCCACAACTAGAATTTCCACAGCTAGAGACTCAACAACTAGAAACTCCTCAACTAAAAGCTCCACAACTAGACACTCCTTAACTAGAAACTCCGCAACTAGAAACCCGACAACTAGAAACTCAACAACTAGAAACTCCACAACTAGAAACTCTGCAACTAGAAACTCCGCAACCAGAAACTCTGCAAATAGAAACTCCGCAACTAGAAACTCCACAGCTTGAAACCCCTCAACTCATAAACTTCACAACTAGAAACTCAACAACTAGAGACTGCACAACTAGAGACTCCGCAACCAGAAACTCCGCAGCTAGAAACTCCGACCTTAGAAAATCCACAACTATAAACTCAAGTAGAAACTCCCCAACTGGAAACTCCCCAACTAGAAACTCCACAGCTAGAAACCCCAACACTATAAACTTCACAACTAGCAACTCAACAACTAGAGACTGCACAACTAGAACCTCCACCACTAGAAACTCCACAACTACGAACCTCACAACTAGAAACTCAACAACTAGAAACTCCAAAACTGGAAACTCCACATCCAGAAACTCCACAACTAGAAACACCACATCTAGAAACTCCGCAACAACAAACTCTGCAACTAGAAACTCCACAACTAGAATTTCCACAGTTAGAGACTCAACAACTAGAAACTCCTCAACTAAAAGCTCCACAACTAGACACTCCTTAACTAGAAACTCCGCAACTAGAAACCCGACAACTAGAAACTCAACAACTAGAAACTCCACAACTAGAAACTCTGCAACTAGAAACTCCGCAACCAGAAACTCTGCAAATAGAAACTCCGCAACTAGAAACTCCACAGCTTGAAATCCCTCAACTATAAACTTCACAACTAGAAACTCAACAACTAGAGACTGCACAACTAGAGACTCCGCAACCAGAAACTCCGCAGCTAGAAACTCCGACCTTAGAAAATCCACAACTATAAACTCAAGTAGAAACTCCCCAACTGGAAACTCCCCAACTAGAAACTCCACAGCTAGAAACCCCAACACTATAAACTTCACAACTAGCAACTCAACAACTAGAGACTGCACAACTAGAGACTCCGCCACTAGAAACTCCACAGCTAGAAACTCCACAACTAGATAATCCACAACTACAAATTCCACAAGTAGAAACTCCACAACTGGAAACTCCGCAACTAGAAACTCTGCAACTACAAACTTTACAGTTAGAAACTCCACAACTTGAGACTTCGCAAATAGAAACTCGTCAACTGGAAACTCAACCACTAGAAACTCCACAGCTGGAAACTCCACAACCAGAAACTCCACAACTTGGAACCCGACAAGTAGATACTCCACAACTTGAAACACCACAACTAGATACTTCACAACTACAAATTCCGCAAGTAGAAACTCCACAACTAGAAACTCCACAACTAGAAACTCCGCAACTAGAAACACCCCAACTAGAAACTCCACAACTAGAATCTCTGCAACTAGAAACTCCGCAACTAGAAACTCCTCAACTAGAAACCCCTAACTATAAACTTCACAACTAGAAACTCAACAACTAGAGACTGCACAACTAGATACTCCGCAACTAGAACCTCCGCAGCTAGAAACTCCGCAACTAGAAACTCCACAACTTGAAACTCTGCAACTCGAAACTCTGCAACTAGAAAATCCACAACTATAAACTCAAGTAGAAACTACCCAACTGGAAACTTCGCAACTAGAAACTCCCCAACAAGAAACTCCACAACTAGAAACTCCACAACTAGAAACTCCACAACTAGAGACTGCAAAACTAGAGACTTTGCATTTAGAAACTCCTCAGATAGAAACTACAAAACTAGAAACTCCACGACTAGAGATTCCATAAGTAGAAACTCCACAGCTAAAATTTCCACAACTACAAACCCCACAACTAGAAACTCCACAACTAGAAACTCTGCAAATAGACACTCCACAACTAGAAACTCCACAACTAGAGACTCCACAACTAGGAACTCCAAAATTGAGACTCCACAACTAGAAACTACACAGATTGAAATTCCACAACTAGAAACTCCACAACTGGAAACTCCGCAACAAGAAACTCTGCAACTAGAAACTTTACAGCTAGAAACTCCACAACTTGAGACTTCGCAAATAGAAACTCGTCAACTGGAAACTCAACCACTAGAAACTCCACAGCTAGAAACTCCACAACTAGAAACTCCACAACTTGAAACCCAACAATTAGATACTCCACAACTACAGACTCCACAACTTGAAACACCACAACTAGATACTCCACAATTACAAATTCCGCAACTAGAAACTCCACAACTAGAAACTCCTCAACTAGAAACTCCCCACTAGAAACTTCACAACTAGAATCTCTGCAACTAGAAACTCCACAGCTAGTAACTCCGCAACTAAAAACTCCACAACTTGAAACTCCGCCACGAGAAGCTCCACAACTAGAAAACTCCGCAACTACAAACTCTGCAACTAGAAACTCCGCAACTAGAAACTGCCCAGCTAGAAACTCCACAACTTGAAACACCACAACTACATACTCCACAACTACAAATTCCACAACTAGAAACTCCACAACTAGAAACACCACATCTAGAATCTCCGCAACAACAAACTCTGCAACTAGAAACTCCACAACTAGAATTTCCACAGCTAGAGACTCAACAACTAGAAACTCCTCAACTAAAAGCTCCACAACTAGACACTCCACAACTAGAAACTCCGCAACTAGAAACCCGACAACTAGAAACTCAACAACTAGGAACTCCACAACTAGAAACTCTGCAACTAGAAACTCCGCATCTAGAAACTCTGCAAATAGAAACTCCGCAACTAGAAACTCCACAGCTAGAAACCCCTCAACTATAAACTTCACAACTAGAAACTCAACAACTAGAGACTGCACAACTAGGGACTCCACAACCAGAAACTCCGCAGCTAGAAACTCCGACACTAGAAACTCCACAACTTGAAACTCTGCAACTCGAAACTCTGCAACTAGAAAATCCACATTTATAAACTCAAGTAGAAACTCCCCAACTGGAAACTCCCCAACTAGAAACTCCATAGCTAGAAACCCCACCACTATAAACTTCACAACTAGCAACTCAACAACTAGAGACTGCACAACTAGAGACTCCGCAACTAGAAACTCCACAGCTAGAAACTCCACAACTTGATAATCCACAACTACAAATTCCACAACTACAAATTCCACAACTAGAAACTCCACAACTGGAAACTCCGCAACTAGAAACTCTGCAACTACAAACTTTACAGTTAGAAACTCCACAACTTGAGACTTCGCAAATAGAAACTCGTCAACTGGAAACTCAACCACTAGATACTCCACAGCTAGAAACTCCAATACTAGAAACTCCACAACTTGAAACCCGACAAATAGATACTCCACAACTTGAAACACCACAACTAGATACTCCACAACTACAAATTCCGCAACTTGAAACTCCACAACTAGAAACTCCGCTACTAGAAACTCCCCAACTAGAAACTCCACAACTAGAATCTCTGCAACTAGAAACTCCGCAACTAGAAACTGTGCAACTAGAAACTCCGCAGCTAGAAACTCCACAGCTAGAAACCCCACAACTATAAGCTTCACAACTAGCAACTCAACAACTGGAGACTGCACAACTAGAGACTCCGCGACTAGAAACTCCACAGCTAGTTACTCAGCAACTAGAAACTCCACAAGTTGAAACTCCGCCCCTAGCATCTCCGCAACTAGAAAACTCCGCAACTAGAAACTCTGCCACTAGAAACTCCGCAACTAGAAACTCCACAACTGGAAACTCCACAACTTGAAACACCACAACTAGATACCCCACAACTACAAATTCCACAACTAGAAACTCCACAAATAGAAACTCCACAACTAGAAACTCCGCAACTAGAAACTCCACAGCTAGAAACTCCACAACTTGAGACTTCGCAACAAGAAACTCGGCAACTAGAATCTCCACAACTAGAAACTCTGCAACTAGAAACTCCGCAACTACAAACTCCGCAACTAGAAACTCCACAGCTAGAAACTCCACAACTTGAGATTTCGCAAATAGAAAATCGTCAACCATAAACTCAACAACTAGAAACTCCACAGCTAGAAACTCCACAACTAGAAACTCCACAACTTGAAAGTTCACCACTAGAAACTCCACAACTAGAAACTCCACAACTAGAGACTCCACAACTAGAAACTCCACCACTAGAAATTCCACAACTACAAACCTCACAACTAGAAACTCCACAACTAGAAACTCCGCAACTGGAAACTCCACAGCCAGAAACTCTACAACTAGAAAAACCACATCTAGAAACTCCGCAACAACAAACTCTGCAACTAGAAACTCCACAACTAGAATTTGCACAGCTAGAGACTCAACAACAAGAGACTCCTCAACTAAAAGCTCCACAACTAGACACTCCACAACTAGAAACTCCGCAACTAGAAACCCAACAACTAGAAACTCAACAACTACAAACTCCACACCTATAAATTCCTCAACTTGAAACTCCACAACTAAAACTCCACAACTAGAAACTCCACAACTAGAAACTAGAAACTCCGCAACTAGAAACTCCCAACTAGAAACTCCACAACTAGAAACTCTGCAGCTAGAAACTCCGCAACTAGAAACTCTGCAAATAGAAACTCCGCAACTAGAAACTCCACAACTAGAAACCCCTCAACTATAAACTTCACAACTAGAAACTCAAAAACTTGAGACTGCGCAACTAGAGACTCCGCAACTAGAAACTCCGCAGCTAGAAACTCCGCAACTAGAAACTCCACAACTTGAAATTCTGCAACTCGAATTTCCGCAACTAGAAAATCCACAGCTAGAAACTCCACAACTTGAAACACCACAACTAAATACTCCACAACTACAAATTCCACAACTAGAAACTCTACAACTAGAAACTCCACAACTAGAAACTCCGCAACTAGAAACTCCACAGCTAGAAACTCCACAACTTGAGACTTCGCAACAAGAAACTCGGCAACTAGAATCTCCACAACTAGAAACTCTGCAACTAGAAACTCCGCAACTACAAACTCCGCAACTAGAAACTCCACAGCTAGAAACTCCACAACTTGAGACTTCACAAATAGAAACTCATCAACTAAAAACTCAACAACTAGAAACTCCGCAGCTAGAAACTCCACAACTAGAAACTCCACAACTAGAAACTCCGCAACTTGAGAGTTCGCCACTAGAAACTCCACAACTAGAAACTCCGCAACTAGAGACTCCACAACTAGAACCTCCACCACTAGAAACTCCACAACTACGAACCTCACAACTAGAAACTCAACAACTAGAAACTCCAAAACTGGAAACTCCACAGCCAGAAACTCCACAACTAGAAACACCACATCTAGAAACTTCGCAACAACAAACTCTGCAACTAGAAACTCCACAACTTGAATTTCCACAGCTAGAGACTCAACAACTAGAAACTCCTCAACTAAAAGCTCCACAACTAGACACTCCTTAACTAGAAACTCCGCAACTAGAAACCCGACAACTAGAAACTCAACAACTAGAAACTCCACAACTAGAAACTCTGCAACTAGAAACTCCGCAACCAGAAACTCTGCAAATAGAAACTCCGCAACTAGAAACTCCACAGCTTGAAACCCCTCAACTCATGAACTTCACAACTAGAAACTCAACAACCAGAGACTGCACAACTAGAGACTCGGCAACCAGAAACTCCGCAGCTAGAAACTCCGACCTTAGAAAATCCATAACTATAAACTCAAGTAGAAACTCCCCAACTGGAAACTCCCCAACTAGAAACTCCACAGCTAGAAACCCCAACACTATAAACTTCACAACTAGCAACTCAACAACTAGAGACTGCACAACTAGAACCTCCACCACTAGAAACTCCACAACTACGAACCTCACAACTAGAAACTCAACAACTAGAAACTCCAAAACTGGAAACTCCACAGCCAGAAACTCCACAACTAGAAACACCACATCTAGAAACTCCGCAACAACAAACTCTGCAACTAGAAACTCCACAACTAGAATTTCCACAGCTAGAGACTCAACAACTAGAAACTCCTCAAGTAAAAGCTCCACAACTAGACACTCCTTAACTAGAAACTCCGCAACTAGAAACCCGACAACTAACAACTCAACAACTAGAAACTCCACAACTAGAAACTCTGCAACTAGAAACTCCGCAACCAGAAACTCTGCAAATAGAAACTCCGCAACTAGAAACTCCACAGCTTGAAACCCCTCAACTATAAACTTCACAACTAGAAACTCAACAACTAGAGACTGCACAACTAGAGACTCCGCAACCAGAAACTCTGCAGCTAGAAACTCCGACCTTAGAAAATCCACAACTATAAACTCAAGTAGAAACTCCCCAACTGGAAACTCCCCAACTAGAAACTCCACAGCTAGAAACCCCAACACTATAAACTTCAAAACTAGCAACTCAACAACTAGAGACTGCACAACTAGAGACTCCGTCACTTGAAACTCCACAGCTAGAAACTCCACAACTAGATAATCCACAACTACAAATTCCACAAGTAGAAACTCCACAACTGGAAACTCCGCAACTAGAAACTCTGCAACTACAAACTTTACAGTTAGAAACTCCACAACTTGAGACTTCGCAAATAGAAACTCGTCAACTGGAAACTCAACCACTAGAAACTCCACAGCTGGAAACTCCACAACCAGAAACTCCACAACTTGAAACCCGACAAGTAGATACTCCACAACTTGAAACACCACAACTAGATACTTCACAACTACAAATTCCGCAAGTAGAAACTCCACAACTAGAAACTCCGCAACTAGAAACTCCCCAACTAGAAACTCCACAACTAGAATCTCTGCAACTAGAAACTCCGCAACTAGAAACTGCCCAGCTAGAAACTCCACAACTTGAAACACCACAACTACATACTCCACAACTACAAATTCCACAACTAGAAACTCCACAACTAGAAACACCACATCTAGAATCTCCGCAACAACAAACTCTGCAACTAGAAACTCCACAACTAGAATTTCCACAGCTAGAGACTCAACAACTAGAAACTCCTCAACTAAAAGCTCCACAACTAGACACTCCACAACTAGAAACTCCGCAACTAGAAACCCGACAACTAGAAACTCAACAACTAGAAACTCCACACCTATAAATTCCTCAACTTGAAACTCCACAACTAAAACTCCACTGCAAGAAACTCCACAACTAGAAACTCCGCAACTAGAAACTCCCCAACTAGGAACTCCACAACTAGAAACTCTGCAACTAGAAACTCCGCATCTAGAAACTCTGCAAATAGAAACTCCGCAACTAGAAACTCCACAGCTAGAAACCCCTCAACTATAAACTTCACAACTAGAAACTCAACAACTAGAGACTGCACAACTAGGGACTCCACAACCAGAAACTCCGCAGCTAGAAACTCCGACACTAGAAACTCCACAACTTGAAACTCTGCAACTCGAAACTCTGCAACTAGAAAATCCACATTTATAAACTCAAGTAGAAACTCCCCAACTGGAAACTCCCCAACTAGAAACTCCATAGCTAGAAACCCCACCACTATAAACTTCACAACTAGCAACTCAACAACTAGAGACTGCACAACTAGAGACTCCGCAACTAGAAACTCCACAGCTAGAAACTCCACAACTTGATAATCCACAACTACAAATTCCACAACTACAAATTCCACAACTAGAAACTCCACAACTGGAAACTCCGCAACTAGAAACTCTGCAACTACAAACTTTACAGTTAGAAACTCCACAACTTGAGACTTCGCAAATAGAAACTCGTCAACTGGAAACTCAACCACTAGATACTCCACAGCTAGAAACTCCAATACTAGAAACTCCACAACTTGAAACCCGACAAATAGATACTCCACAACTTGAAACACCACAACTAGATACTCCACAACTACAAATTCCGCAACTTGAAACTCCACAACTAGAAACTCCGCTACTAGAAACTCCCCATCTAGAAACTCCACAACTAGAATCTCTGCAACTAGAAACTCCGCAACTAGAAACTGTGCAACTAGAAACTCCGCAGCTAGAAACTCCACAGCTAGAAACCCCACAACTATAAGCTTCACAACTAGCAACTCAACAACTGGAGACTGCACAACTAGAGACTCCGCGACTAGAAACTCCACAGCTAGTTACTCAGCAACTAGAAACTCCACAAGTTGAAACTCCGACCCTAGCATCTCCGCAACTAGAAAACTCCGCAACTAGAAACTCTGCCACTAGAAACTCCGCAACTAGAAACTCCACAACTGGAAACTCCACAACTTGAAACACCACAACTAGATACCCCACAACTACAAATTCCACAACTAGAAACTCCACAAATAGAAACTCCACAACTAGAAACTCCGCAACTAGAAACTCCACAGCTAGAAACTCCACAACTTGAGACTTCGCAACAAGAAACTCGGCAACTAGAATCTCCACAACTAGAAACTCTGCAACTAGAAACTCCGCAACTACAAACTCCGCAACTAGAAACTCCACAGCTAGAAACTCCACAACTTGAGATTTCGCAAATAGAAAATCGTCAACCATAAACTCAACAACTAGAAACTCCACAGCTAGAAACTCCACAACTAGAAACTCCACAACTTGAAAGTTCACCACTAGAAACTCCACAACTAGAAACTCCACAACTAGAGACTCCACAACTAGAAACTCCACCACTAGAAATTCCACAACTACAAACCTCACAACTAGAAACTCCACAACTAGAAACTCCGCAACTGGAAACTCCACAGCCAGAAACTCTACAACTAGAAAAACCACATCTAGAAACTCCGCAACAACAAACTCTGCAACTAGAAACTCCACAACTAGAATTTGCACAGCTAGAGACTCAACAACAAGAGACTCCTCAACTAAAAGCTCCACAACTAGACACTCCACAACTAGAAACTCCGCAACTAGAAACCCAACAACTAGAAACTCAACAACTACAAACTCCACACCTATAAATTCCTCAACTTGAAACTCCACAACTAAAACTCCACAACTAGAAACTCCACAACTAGAAACTAGAAACTCCGCAACTAGAAACTCCCAACTAGAAACTCCACAACTAGAAACTCTGCAGCTAGAAACTCCGCAACTAGAAACTCTGCAAATAGAAACTCCGCAACTAGAAACTCCACAACTAGAAACCCCTCAACTATAAACTTCACAACTAGAAACTCAAAAACTTGAGACTGCGCAACTAGAGACTCCGCAACTAGAAACTCCGCAGCTAGAAACTCCGCAACTAGAAACTCCACAACTTGAAATTCTGCAACTCGAATTTCCGCAACTAGAAAATCCACAGCTAGAAACTCCACAACTTGAAACACCACAACTAAATACTCCACAACTACAAATTCCACAACTAGAAACTCTACAACTAGAAACTCCACAACTAGAAACTCCGCAACTAGAAACTCCACAGCTAGAAACTCCACAACTTGAGACTTCGCAACAAGAAACTCGGCAACTAGAATCTCCACAACTAGAAACTCTGCAACTAGAAACTCCGCAACTACAAACTCCGCAACTAGAAACTCCACAGCTAGAAACTCCACAACTTGAGACTTCACAAATAGAAACTCATCAACTAAAAACTCAACAACTAGAAACTCCGCAGCTAGAAACTCCACAACTAGAAACTCCACAACTAGAAACTCCGCAACTTGAGAGTTCGCCACTAGAAACTCCACAACTAGAAACTCCGCAACTAGAGACTCCACAACTAGAACCTCCACCACTAGAAACTCCACAACTACGAACCTCACAACTAGAAACTCAACAACTAGAAACTCCAAAACTGGAAACTCCACAGCCAGAAACTCCACAACTAGAAACACCACATCTAGAAACTCCGCAACAACAAACTCTGCAACTAGAAACTCCACAACTTGAATTTCCACAGCTAGAGACTCAACAACTAGAAACTCCTCAACTAAAAGCTCCACAACTAGACACTCCTTAACTAGAAACTCCGCAACTAGAAACCCGACAACTAGAAACTCAACAACTAGAAACTCCACAACTAGAAACTCTGCAACTAGAAACTCCGCAACCAGAAACTCTGCAAATAGAAACTCCGCAACTAGAAACTCCACAGCTTGAAACCCCTCAACTCATGAACTTCACAACTAGAAACTCAACAACTAGAGACTGCACAACTAGAGACTCCGCAACCAGAAACTCCGCAGCTAGAAACTCCGACCTTAGAAAATCCATAACTATAAACTCAAGTAGAAACTCCCCAACTGGAAACTCCCCAACTAGAAACTCCACAGCTAGAAACCCCAACACTATAAACTTCACAACTAGCAACTCAACAACTAGAGACTGCACAACTAGAACCTCCACCACTAGAAACTCCACAACTACGAACCTCACAACTAGAAACTCAACAACTAGAAACTCCAAAACTGGAAACTCCACAGCCAGAAACTCCACAACTAGAAACACCACATCTAGAAACTCCGCAACAACAAACTCTGCAACTAGAAACTCCACAACTAGAATTTCCACAGCTAGAGACTCAACAACTAGAAACTCCTCAAGTAAAAGCTCCACAACTAGACACTCCTTAACTAGAAACTCCGCAACTAGAAACCCGACAACTAACAACTCAACAACTAGAAACTCCACAACTAGAAACTCTGCAACTAGAAACTCCGCAACCAGAAACTCTGCAAATAGAAACTCCGCAACTAGAAACTCCACAGCTTGAAACCCCTCAACTATAAACTTCACAACTAGAAACTCAACAACTAGAGACTGCACAACTAGAGACTCCGCAACCAGAAACTCTGCAGCTAGAAACTCCGACCTTAGAAAATCCACAACTATAAACTCAAGTAGAAACTCCCCAACTGGAAACTCCCCAACTAGAAACTCCACAGCTAGAAACCCCAACACTATAAACTTCAAAACTAGCAACTCAACAACTAGAGACTGCACAACTAGAGACTCCGTCACTTGAAACTCCACAGCTAGAAACTCCACAACTAGATAATCCACAACTACAAATTCCACAAGTAGAAACTCCACAACTGGAAACTCCGCAACTAGAAACTCTGCAACTACAAACTTTACAGTTAGAAACTCCACAACTTGAGACTTCGCAAATAGAAACTCGTCAACTGGAAACTCAACCACTAGAAACTCCACAGCTGGAAACTCCACAACCAGAAACTCCACAACTTGAAACCCGACAAGTAGATACTCCACAACTTGAAACACCACAACTAGATACTTCACAACTACAAATTCCGCAAGTAGAAACTCCACAACTAGAAACTCCGCAACTAGAAACTCCCCAACTAGAAACTCCACAACTAGAATCTCTGCAACTAGAAACTCCGCAACTAGAAACTGTGACACTAGAAACTCCGCAACTAGAAACTCCACAGCTAGAAACCCCACAACTATAAACTTCACAACTAGCAACTCAACAACTAGAGACTGCACAACTAGAGACTCCGCAACTAGAAACTCCACAGCTAGTAACTCCGCAACTAGAAACTCCACAACTTGAAACTCCGCCACTAGAATCTCCACAACTAGAAAACTCCGCAACTATAAACTCTGCCACTAGAAACTCCACAACTTGAAACACCACAACTAGATACTCCACAACTAGAAACTCCACAACTAGAAACTCCACATTTAGAAACTCCGCAACTAGAAACTCCAAAGCTAGAAACTCCACAACTTGAGACTTCGCAACAAGAAACTCGGTAACTAGAATCTCCACAACTAAAAACTCTGCAACTAGAAACTACGCAACTACAAACTCCGCAACTAGAAACTCCACAGCTAGAAACTCCACAACATGAGACTTCGCAATTAGAAACTCGTCAACTAGAAACTCAACAACTAGAAACTCCACAGCTAGAAACTCCACAACTAGAAACTCCGCAACTTGAGAGTTCGCCACTAGAAACTCCACAACTAGAAACTCCACAACTAGAGACTCCACAACTAGAAACTACACCACTAGAAATTCCACAACTACAAACCTCACAACTAGAAACTCCACAACTAGAAACTCCACAACTAGAGACTCCACAACTAGAAACTACACCACTAGAAATTCCACAACTACAAACCTCACAACTAGAAACTCCATAACTAGAAACTTCGCAACTGGAAACTCCACATCCAGAAACTTTACAACTAGAAAAACCACATCTAGAAACTCCGCAACAACAAACTCTGCAACTAGAAACTCCACAACTAGAATTTCCACAGCTAGCGACTCAACAACTAGAGACTCCTCAACTAAAAGCTCCACAACTAGACACTCCACACCTAGAAACTCCGCAACTAGAAATCCGACAACTAGAAACTCAACAACTACAAACTCCACACCTATAAATTCCTCAACTTGAAACTCCACAACTAAACTCCACAACTAGAAACTCCACAAATAGAAACTCCACAACTAGAAACTCCGCAACTAGAAACTCCCTTACTAGAACCTCCACAACTAGAAACTCTGCAGCTAGAAACTCCGCAACTAGAAACTCTGCAAATAGAAACTCCGCAACTAGAAGCTCCACATCTAGAAACCCCTCAACTATAAACTTCACAACTAGAAACTCAACAACTAGAGACTGCACAACTAGACACTCCGCAACTAGAAACTCCGCAGCTAGAAACTCTGCAACTAGAAAATCCACAACTTGAAACTCTGCAACTCTAAACTCTGCAACTAGAAAATCCACAAATATAAACTCAAGTAGAAACTCCCCAACTGGAAACTCCGCAACTAGAAACTCCGCAACTAGAAACTCCGCAACTAGAAAATCCACAACTAGAAACTTCAAAACTAGAAACTCCCCAACAAGAAACTCCACAACTAGAAACTCCACAACTAGAAACTCCACAACTAGAGACTGCACAACTAGAGACTTTGCATTTAGAAACTCCTCAGATAGAAACTACACAACTAGAAACTCCACGACTAGAGATTCCATAAGTAGAAACTCCACAGCTAAAATTTCCACAACTACAAACCCAACAACTAGAAACTCCACAACTAGGAACTCTGGAAATAGAAAATCTACAACAAGGAACTCGAAAACTAAAAACTCCAACTAGAAACTCTACAACTAGAGACTCCACAACTAGGAACTCGAAACTTCAGACTCCGCAACTAGAAACTACACAGATTGAAATTCCACAACTAGAAACTCCACAACTGGAAACTCCGCAACTAGAAACTCTGCAACTAGAAACTTTACAGCTAGAAACTCCACAACTTGAGACTTCGCAAATAGAAACTCGTCAACTGGAAACTCAACCACTAGAAACTAAACAGCTAGAAACTCCACAACTAGAAACTCCACAACTTGAAACCCAACAAATAGATACTCCACAACTACAGACTCCACAACTTGAAACACCACAACTAGATACTCCGCAATTACAAATTCCGCAACTAGAAACTCCACAACTAGAAACTCCTCAAATAGAAACTCCCCACTAGAAACTTCACAACTAGCAACTCAACAACTAGAGACTGCACAACTAGAGACTCCGCCACTAGAAACTCCACACCTAGTAACTCCGCAACTAGAAACTCCACATACATGAAACTCCGCCACTAGAAGCTCCACAACTAGAAAACTCCGCAACTACAAACTCTGCCACTAGAAACTCCGCAACTAGAAACTCCACAGCTAGAAACTCCACAACTTGAAACACCACAACTAGATACTCCACAACTACAAATTCCACAACTAGAAACTCCACAACTAGAAACACCACATCTAGAAACTCCGCAACAACAAACTCTGCAACCAGAAACTCCACAACTAGAATTTCCACAGCTAGAGACTCAACAACTAGAGGCTCCTCAACTAAAAGCTCCACAACTAGAAACTCCACAACTAGAAACTCAGCAACTTGAAACCCGACAACTAGAAACTCAACAACTAGAAACTCCACAACTAGAAACTACACAAATAGAAACTACACAGCTAGAAACTCCACAACTTGAGACTTCGCAACAAGAAACTTGGCAACTAGAATCTCCACAACTAGAAACTCTGCAACTAGAAACTCCGCAACTAGAAACTCCACAGCTAGAAACTCCACAACTTGAGACTTCGCAAATAGAAACTCGTCAACTAGAAACTCGATAACTAGAAACTCCGCAGCTAGAAATTCCACAACTAGAAACTCCACAGCTTGAGAGTTCGCAACTAGAAACCCCACAACTAGAAACTCCACAACTAGAGACTCCACAACTAGAAACTCCACCCCTAGAAACTCCACAATTACGAACCTCACAACTAGAAACTCAACAACTAGAAACTCCGCAACTGGAAACTCCACAGCAAGAAACTCCACAACTAGAGACACCACATCTAGAAACTCCGCAACAACAAACTCTGCAACTAGAAACTCCACAACTAGAATTTCAACAGCTAGAGACTCAACAACCAGGAACTCCTCAACTAAAAGCTCCACAACTAGACACTCCACAACTAGAAACTCCGCAACTGGAAACCCGACAACTAGAAACTCAACAACTAGAAACTCGACATCTATAAATTCCTCAACTTGAAACTCCACAACTAAAACTCGTCTACTAAAAACTCCACAACTAGAAACTCCGCAACTAAAAACTCCCCAACTAGAAACTCCGCAACTAGAAACTCTGCAACTAGAAACTCCGCAACTAGAAACTCTGCAAACAGAAACTCCGCAACTATAAACTCCACAGCTAGAAACCCCTCAACTATAAACTTCACAACTAGAAACTCAACAACTAGAGACTGCACAACTAGAGACTCCGCAACCAGAAACTCCACAGCTAGAAACTCCACAACTAGAAACTCCGCAACTTGAGAGTTCGCCACTAGAAACTCCACAACTAGTAACTCCACAACTAGAGACTCCACAACTAGAAACTACACCACTAGAAATTCCACAACTACAAACCTCACAACTAGAAACTCCATAACTAGAAACTTCGCAACTGGAAACTCCACAGCCAGAAACTTTACAACTAGAAAAACCACATCTAGAAACTCCGCAACAACAAACTCTGCAACTAGAAACTCCACAACTAGAATTTCCACAGCTAGCGACTCAACAACTAGAGACTCCTCAACTAAAAGCTCCACAACTAGACACTCCACACCTAGAAACTCCGCAACTAGAAATCCGACAACTAGAAACTCAACAACTACAAACTCCACACCTATAAATTCCTCAACTTGAAACTCCACAACTAAAACTCCACAACTAGAAACTCCACAAATAGAAACTCCACAACTAGAAACTCCGCAACTAGAAACTCCCTTACTAGAACCTCCACAACTAGAAACTCTGCAGCTAGAAACTCCGCAACTAGAAACTCTGCAAATAGAAACTCCGCAACTAGAAGCTCCACAGCTAGAAACCCCTCAACTATAAACTTCACAACTAGAAACTCAACAACTAGAGACTGCACAACTAGAGACTCCGCAACCAGAAACTCTGCAGCTAGAAACTCCGACCTTAGAAAATCCACAACTATAAACTCAAGTAGAAACTCCCCAACTGGAAACTCCCCAATTAGAAACTCCACAGCTAGAAACCCCAACACTATAAACTTCACAACTAGCAACTCAACAACTAGAGACTGCACAACTAGAGACTCCGTCACTAGAAACTCCACAGCTAGAAACTCCACAACTAGATAATCCACAACTACAAATTCCACAAGTAGAAACTCCACAACTGGAAACTCCGCAACTAGAAACTCTGCAACTACAAACTTTACAGTTAGAAACTCCACAACTTGAGACTTCGCAAATAGAAACTCGTCAACTGGAAACTCAACCACTAGAAACTCCACAGCTGGAAACTCCACAACCAGAAACTCCACAACTTGAAACCCGACAAGTAGATACTCCACAACTTGAAACACCACAACTAGATACTTCACAACTACAAATTCCGCAAGTAGAAACTCCACAACTAGAAACTCCGCAACTAGAAACTCCCCAACTAGAAACTCCACAACTAGAATCTCTGCAACTAGAAACTCCGCAACTAGAAACTGTGACACTAGAAACTCCGCAACTAGAAACTCCACAGCTAGAAACCCCACAACTATAAACTTCACAACTAGCAACTCAACAACTAGAGACTGCACAACTAGAGACTCCGCAACTAGAAACTCCACAGCTAGTAACTCCGCAACTAGAAACTCCACAACTTGAAACTCCGCCACTAGAATCTCCACAACTAGAAAACTCCGCAACTAGAAACTCTGCCACTAGAAACTCCGCAACTAGAAACTCCACAGCTAGAAACTCCACAACTTGAAACACCACAACTAGATACTCCACAACTAGAAACTCCACAACTAGAAACTCCACATTTAGAAACTCCGCAACTAGAAACTCCAAAGCTAGAAACTCCACAACTTGAGACTTCGCAACAAGAAACTCGGTAACTAGAATCTCCACAACTAAAAACTCTGCAACTAGAAACTACGCAACTACAAACTCCGCAACTAGAAACTCCACAGCTAGAAACTCCACAACATGAGACTTCGCAATTAGAAACTCGTCAACTAGAAACTCAACAACTAGAAACTCCACAGCTAGAAACTCCACAACTAGAAACTCCGCAACTTGAGAGTTCGCCACTAGAAACTCCACAACTAGAAACTCCACAACTAGAGACTCCACAACTAGAAACTACACCACTAGAAATTCCACAACTACAAACCTCACAACTAGAAACTCCATAACTAGAAACTTCGCAACTGGAAACTCCACAGCCAGAAACTGTACAACTAGAAAAACCACATCTAGAAACTCCGCAACAACAAACTCTGCAACTAGAAACTCCACAACTAGAATTTCCACAGCTAGCGACTCAACAACTAGAGACTCCTCAACTAAAAGCTCCACAACTAGACACTCCACACCTAGAAACTCCGCAACTAGAAATCCGACAACTAGAAACTCAACAACTACAAACTCCACACCTATAAATTCCTCAACTTGAAACTCCACAACTAAAACTCCACAACTAGAAACTCCACAAATAGAAACTCCACAACTAGAAACTCCGCAACTAGAAACTCCCTTACTAGAACCTCCACAACTAGAAACTCTGCAGCTAGAAACTCCGCAACTAGAAACTCTGCAAATAGAAACTCCGCAACTAGAAGCTCCACAGCTAGAAACCCCTCAACTATAAACTTCACAACTAGAAACTCAACAACTAGAGACTGCACAACTAGACACTCCGCAACTAGAAACTCCGCAGCTAGAAACTCTGCAACTAGAAAATCCACAACTTGAAACTCTGCAACTCTAAACTCTGCAACTAGAAAATCCACAAATATAAACTCAAGTAGAAACTCCCCAACTGGAAACTCCGCAACTAGAAACTCCGCAACTAGAAACTCCGCAACTAGAAACTCCGCAACTAGAAAATCCACAACTAGAAACTTCAAAACTAGAAACTCCCCAACAAGAAACTCCACAACTAGAAACTCCACAACTAGAAACTCCACAACTAGAGACTGCACAACTAGAGACTTTGCATTTAGAAACTCCTCAGATAGAAACTACACAACTAGAAACTCCACGACTAGAGATTCCATAAGTAGAAACTCCACAGCTAAAATTTCCACAACTACAAACACAACAACTAGAAACTCCACAACTAGGAACTCTGGAAATAGAAAATCTACAACAAGGAACTCGAAAACTAAAAACTCCAACTAGAAACTCTACAACTAGAGACTCCACAACTAGGAACTCGAAAATTGAGACTCCGCAACTAGAAACTACACAGATTGAAATTCCACAACTAGAAACTCCACAACTGGAAACTCCGCAACTAGAAACTCTGACATTAGAAACTTTACAGCTAGAAACTCCACAACTTGAGACTTCGCAAATAGAAACTCGTCAACTGGAAACTCAACCACTAGAAACTCAACAGCTAGAAACTCCACAACTAGAAACTCCACAACTTGAAACCCAACAAATAGATACTCCACAACTACAGACTCCACAACTTGAAACACCACAACTAGATACTCCGCAATTACAAATTCCGCAACTAGAAACTCCACAACTAGAAACTCCTCAAATAGAAACTCCCCACTAGAAACTTCACAACTAGCAACTCAACAACTAGAGACTGCACAACTAGAGACTCCGCCACTAGAAACTCACACCTAGTAACTCCGCAACTAGAAACTCCACATACATGAAACTCCGCCACTAGAAGCTCCACAACTAGAAAACTCCGCAACTACAAACTCTGCCACTAGAAACTCCGCAACTAGAAACTCCACAGCTAGAAACTCCACAACTTGAAACACCACAACTAGATACTCCACAACTACAAATTCCACAACTAGAAACTCCACAACTAGAAACACCACATCTAGAAACTCCGCAACAACAAACTCTGCAACCAGAAACTCCACAACTAGAATTTCCACAGCTAGAGACTCAACAACTAGAGGCTCCTCAACTAAAAGCTCCACAACTAGAAACTCCACAACTAGAAACTCAGCAACTTGAAACCCGACAACTAGAAACTCAACAACTAGAAACTCCACAACTAGAAACTACACAAATAGAAACTACACAGCTAGAAACTCCACAACTTGAGACTTCGCAACAAGAAACTTGGCAACTAGAATCTCCACAACTAGAAACTCTGCAACTAGAAACTCCGCAACTAGAAACTCCACAGCTAGAAACTCCACAACTTGAGACTTCGCAAATAGAAACTCGTCAACTAGAAACTCGATAACTAGAAACTCCGCAGCTAGAAATTCCACAACTATAAACTCCACAGCTTGAGAGTTCGCAACTAGAAACCCCACAACTAGAAACTCCACAACTAGAGACTCCACAACTAGAAACTCCACCCCTAGAAACTCCACAATTACGAACCTCACAACTAGAAACTCAACAACTAGAAACTCCGCAACTGGAAACTCCACAGCAAGAAACTCCACAACTAGAGACACCACATCTAGAAACTCCGCAACAACAAACTCTGCAACTAGAAACTCCACAACTAGAATTTCAACAGCTAGAGACTCAACAACTAGGAACTCCTCAACTAAAAGCTCCACAACTAGACACTCCACAACTAGAAACTCCGCAACTGGAAACCCGACAACTAGAAACTCAACAACTAGAAACTCGACATCTATAAATTCCTCAACTTGAAACTCCACAACTAAAACTCGACTACTAGAAACTCCACAACTAGAAACTCCGCAACTAAAAACTCCCCAACTAGAAACTCCGCAACTAGAAACTCTGCAACTAGAAACTCCGCAACTAGAAACTCTGCAAACAGAAACTCCGCAACTATAAACTCCACAGCTAGAAACCCCTCAACTATAAACTTCACAACTAGAAACTCTACAACTAGAGACTGCACAACTAGAGACTCCGCAACCAGAAACTCCGCAGCTAGAAACTCCGCAACTAGAAACTCCACAACTTGAAACTCTGCAACTCGAAACTCTGCAACTAGAAAATCCACATATATAAACTCAAGTAAAAACTCCCCAACTGGAAACTCCCCAACTAGAAACTCCGCAACTAGAAAATCCACAACTACAAACTTCACAACTAGAATCTCCCCAACAAGAAACTCCACAACTAGAAACTCCACAACTAGAGACTGCACAACTAGAGACTTTGCATTTAGAAACTCCTCAGAATGAAACTACACAACTATCAACTCCACCACTAGAGATTCCATAAGTAGAAACTCCACAGCTAGAATTTCCCCAACTAGAAACCCCACAACTAGGAACTCTGAAAATAGAAAATCTACAACTAGATACTCGAAAACCAAAAACTCACACTAGAAACTTCACAACTAGAAACTCCACAAATGGACACTCCACAACTAGAAACTTCACAACTAGAGACTCCACAACTAGGAACTCCAAAATTGAGACTCCACAACAAGAAACTACACAGATTGAAATTCCACAACTGGAAACTCCACAACTGGAAACTTTGCAACTAGAAACTCTGCAACCAGAAACTTTACAGTTAGAAACTCCACAACTTCAGACTTCGCAAATAGAAACTCGTCAACTGGAAACTCAACCACTAGAAACTCCACAGCTAGAAACTCCACAACTAGAAACTCCACAACTTGAAACCCGACAAATAGCTACTCCACAACTTGAAACACCACAACTAAATACTCCACATTTACAAATTCCGCAACTTGAAACTCCACAACTAGAGACTCCACAACTAGAAACTCCACCACTAGAAATTCCACAACTACAAACCTCACAACTAGAAACTCCACAACTAGTAACTCCGCAACTGGAAACTCCACAGCCAGAAACTCCACAGCTAGTAACTCCGCAACTAGAAACTCCACAACTTGAAACTCCGCCACTAGAATCTCCACAACTAGAAAACTCCGCCACTAGAAACTCCGCAACTAGAAACTCCACAGCTAGAAACTCCACAACTTGAAACACCACAACTAGATACTGCACAACTACAAATTCCACAACTAGAAACTCCACAACTAGAAACTCCACAACTAGAAACTCCGCAACTAGAAACTCCAAAGCTAGAAACTCCACAACTTGAGACTTCGCAACAAGAAACTCGGCAACTAGAATCTCCACAACTAGAAACTCTGCAACTAGAAACTCCGCAACTACAAACTCCGCAACTAGAAACTCTACAGCTATAAACTCCACAACTTGAGACTTCGCAAATAGAAACTCGTCAACTATAAACTCAACAACTAGAAACTCCACAGCTGGAAGCTCCACAACTAGAAACTCCGCAACTTGAGAGTTCGCCACTAAAAACTCCACAACTAGAAACTCCGCAACTAGAGACTCCACAACTAGAAACTCCACCACTAGAAACTGCACAACTACGAACCTCACAACTAGAAACTCAACAACTAGAAACTCCGCAACTGGAAACTCCACAGCCAGAAACTCCACAACTAGAAACACCACATCTAGAAACTCCGCAACAACAAACTCTGCAACTGGAAACTCCACAACTAGAATTTCCACAGCTAGAGACTCAACAACTAGAAACTCCTCAACTAAAAGCTCCACAACTAGACACTCCTAAACTAGAAACTCCGCATTTAGAAACCCGACAACTAGAAACTCAACAACTAGAAACTCCACACCTCTAAATTCCTCAACATGAAACTCCACAACTAAAACTCCACTACTAGAAACTCCACAACTAGAAACTCCGAAGTTAGAAACTCCCCAACTAGAAACTCCACAACTACAAACTCTGCAGCTAAAAACTCCGCAACTAGAAACTCTGCAAATAGAAACTCCGTCACTAGAAACTCCACAGCTAGAAATCCCTCAACTATAAACTTCACAACTAGAAACTCAACAACTTGAGACTGCGCAACTAGAGACTCCGCAACTAGAAACTCCGCAGCTAGAAACTCCGCAACTAGAAACTCCACAACTTGAAACTCTGCAACTCGAATTTCCGCAACTAGAAAATCCACAGCTAGAAACTCCACAACTTGAAACACCACAACTAAATACTGCACAACTACAAATTCCACAACTAGAAACTCTACAACTAGAAACTCCACAACTAGAAACTCCGCAACTAGAAACTCCACAGCTAGAAACTCCACAACTTGCGACTTCGCAACAAGAAACTCGGCAACTAGAATCTCCACAACTAGAAACTCTGCAACTAGAAACTCCGCAACTACAAACTCCGCAACTAGAAACTCCACAGCTAGAAACTCCACAACTTGAGACTTCACAAATAGAAACTCGTCAACTAAAAACTCAACAACTAGAAACTCCGCAGCTAGAAACTCCACAACTAGAAACTCCACAACTAGAAACTCCGCAACTTGAGAGTTCGCCACTAGAAACTCCACAACTAGAAACTCCGCAACTAGAGACTCCACAACTAGAACCTCCACCACTAGAAACTCCACAACTACGAACCTCACAACTAGAAACTCAACAACTAGAAACTCCAAAACTGGAAACTCCACAGCCAGAAACTCCACAACTAGAAACACCACATCTAGAAACTCCGCAACAACAAACTCTGCAACTAGAAACTCCACAACTTGAATTTCCACAGCTAGAGACTCAACAACTAGAAACTCCTCAACTAAAAGCTCCACAACTAGACACTCCTTAACTAGAAACTCCGCAACTAGAAACCCGACAACTAGAAACTCAACAACTAGAAACTCCACAACTAGAAACTCTGCAACTAGAAACTCCGCAACCAGAAACTCTGCAAATAGAAACTCCGCAACTAGAAACTCCACAGCTTGAAACCCCTCAACTCATAAACTTCACAACTAGAAACTCAACAACTAGAGACTGCACAACTAGAGACTCCGCAACCAGAAACTCCGCAGCTAGAAACTCCGACCTTAGAAAATCCACAACTATAAACTCAAGTAGAAACTCCCCAACTGGAAACTCCCCAACTAGAAACTCCACAGCTAGAAACCCCAACACTATAAACTTCACAACTAGCAACTCAACAACTAGAGACTGCACAACTAGAACCTCCACCACTAGAAACTCCACAACTACGAACCTCACAACTAGAAACTCAACAACTAGAAACTCCAAAACTGGAAACTCCGCAGCCAGAAACTCCACAACTAGAAACACCACATCTAGAAACTCCGCAACAACAAACTCTGCAACTAGAAACTCCACAACTAGAATTTCCACAGCTAGAGACTCAACAACTAGAAACTCCTCAACTAAAAGCTCCACAACTAGACACTCCTTAACTAGAAACTCCGCAACTAGAAACCCGACAACTAGAAACTCAACAACTAGAAACTCCACAACTAGAAACTCTGCAACTAGAAACTCCGCAACCAGAAACTCTGCAAATAGAAACTCCGCAACTAGAAACTCCACAGCTTGAAACCCCTCAACTATAAACTTTACAACTAGAAACTCAACAACTAGAGACTGCACAACTAGAGACTCCGCAACCAGAAACTCTGCAGCTAGAAACTCCGACCTTAGAAAATCCACAACTATAAACTCAAGTAGAAACTCCCCAACTGGAAACTCCCCAACTAGAAACTCCACAGCTAGAAACCCCAACACTATAAACTTCACAACTAGCAACTCAACAACTAGAGACTGCACAACTAGAGACTCCGTCACTAGAAACTCCACAGCTAGAAACTCCACAACTAGATAATCCACAACTACAAATTCCACAAGTAGAAACTCCACAACTGGAAACTCCGCAACTTGAAACTCTGCAACTACAAACTTTACAGTTAGAAACTCCACAACTTGAGACTTCGCAAATAGAAACTCGTCAACTGGAAACTCAACCACTAGAAACTCCACAGCTGGAAACTCCACAACCAGAAACTCCACAACTTGAAACCCGACAAGTAGATACTCCACAACTTGAAACACCACAACTAGATACTTCACAACTACAAATTCCGCAAGTAGAAACTCCACAACTAGAAACTCCGCAACTAGAAACTCCCCAACTAGAAACTCCACAACTAGAATCTCTGCAACTAGAAACTCCGCAACTAGAAACTGTGACACTAGAAACTCCGGAACTAGAAACTCCACAGCTAGAAACCCCACAACTATAAACTTCACAACTAGCAACTCAACAACTAGAGACTGCACAACTAGAGACTCCGCAACCAGAAACTCTGCAGCTAGAAACTCCGACCTTAGAAAATCCACAACTATAAACTCAAGTAGAAACTCCCCAACTGGAAACTCCCCAACTAGAAACTCCACAGCTAGAAACCCCAACACTATAAACTTCACAACTAGCAACTCAACAACTAGAGACTGCACAACTAGAGACTCCGTCACTAGAAACTCCACAGCTAGAAACTCCACAACTAGATAATCCACAACTACAAATTCCACAAGTAGAAACTCCACAACTGGAAACTCCGCAACTTGAAACTCTGCAACTACAAACTTTACAGTTAGAAACTCCACAACTTGAGACTTCGCAAATAGAAACTCGTCAACTGGAAACTCAACCACTAGAAACTCCACAGCTGGAAACTCCACAACCAGAAACTCCACAACTTGAAACCCGACAAGTAGATACTCCACAACTTGAAACACCACAACTAGATACTTCACAACTACAAATTCCGCAAGTAGAAACTCCACAACTAGAAACTCCGCAACTAGAAACTCCCCAACTAGAAACTCCACAACTAGAATCTCTGCAACTAGAAACTCCGCAACTAGAAACTGTGACACTAGAAACTCCGCAACTAGAAACTCCACAGCTAGAAACCCCACAACTATAAACTTCACAACTAGCAACTCAACAACTAGAGACTGCACAACTAGAGACTCCGCAACTAGAAACTCCACAGCTAGTAACTCCGCAACTAGAAACTCCACAACTTGAAACTCCGCCACTAGAATCTCCACAACTAGAAAACTCCGCAACTAGAAACTCTGCCACTAGAAACTCCGCAACTAGAAACTCCACAGCTAGAAACTCCACAACTTGAAACACCACAACTAGATACTCCACAACTAGAAACTCCACAACTAGAAACTCCACATTTAGAAACTCCGCAACTAGAAACTCCAAAGCTAGAAACTCCACAACTTGAGACTTCGCAACAAGAAACTCGGTAACTAGAATCTCCACAACTAAAAACTCTGCAACTAGAAACTACGCAACTACAAACTCCGCAACTAGAAACTCCACAGCTAGAAACTCCACAACATGAGACTTCGCAATTAGAAACTCGTCAACTAGAAACTCAACAACTAGAAACTCCACAGCTAGAAACTCCACAACTAGAAACTCCGCAACTTGAGAGTTCGCCACTAGAAACTCCACAACTAGAAACTCCACAACTAGAGACTCCACAACTAGAAACTACACCACTAGAAATTCCACAACTACAAACCTCACAACTAGAAACTCCATAACTAGAAACTTCGCAACTGGAAACTCCACAGCCAGAAACTTTACAACTAGAAAAACCACATCTAGAAACTCCGCAACAACAAACTCTGCAACTAGAAACTCCACAACTAGAATTTCCACAGCTAGCGACTCAACAACTAGAGACTCCTTAACTAAAAGCTCCACAACTAGACACTCCACACCTAGAAACTCCGCAACTAGAAATCCGACAACTAGAAACTCAACAACTACAAACTCCACACCTATAAATTCCTCAACTTGAAACTCCACAACTAAAACTCCACAACTAGAAACTCCACAAATAGAAACTCCACAACTAGAAACTCCGCAACTAGAAACTCCCTTACTAGAACCTCCACAACTAGAAACTCTGCAGCTAGAAACTCCGCAACTAGAAACTCTGCAAATAGAAACTCCGCAACTAGAAGCTCCACAGCTAGAAACCCCTCAACTATAAACTTCACAACTAGAAACTCAACAACTAGAGACTGCACAACTAGACACTCCGCAACTAGAAACTCCGCAGCTAGAAACTCTGCAACTAGAAAATCCACAACTTGAAACTCTGCAACTCTAAACTCTGCAACTAGAAAATCCACAAATATAAACTCAAGTAGAAACTCCCCAACTGGAAACTCCGCAACTAGAAACTCCGCAACTAGAAACTCCGCAACTAGAAACTCCGCAACTAGAAAATCCACAACTAGAAACTTCAAAACTAGAAACTCCCCAACAAGAAACTCCACAACTAGAAACTCCACAACTAGAAACTCCACAACTAGAGACTGCACAACTAGAGACTTTGCATTTAGAAACTCCTCAGATAGAAACTACACAACTAGAAACTCCACGACTAGAGATTCCATAAGTAGAAACTCCACAGCTAAAATTTCCACAACTACAAACCCAACAACTAGAAACTCCACAACTAGGAACTCTGGAAATAGAAAATCTACAACAAGGAACTCGAAAACTAAAAACTCCAACTAGAAACTCTACAACTAGAGACTCCACAACTAGGAACTCGAAAATTGAGACTCCGCAACTAGAAACTACACAGATTGAAATTCCACAACTAGAAACTCCACAACTGGAAACTCCGCAACTAGAAACTCTGCAACTAGAAACTTTACAGCTAGAAACTCCACAACTTGAGACTTCGCAAATAGAAACTCGTCAACTGGAAACTCAACCACTAGAAACTCAACAGCTAGAAACTCCACAACTAGAAACTCCACAACTTGAAACCCAACAAATAGATACTCCACAACTACAGACTCCACAACTTGAAACACCACAACTAGATACTCCGCAATTACAAATTCCGCAACTAGAAACTCCACAACTAGAAACACCTCAAATAGAAACTCCCCACTAGAAACTTCACAACTAGCAACTCAACAACTAGAGACTGCACAACTAGAGACTCCGCCACTAGAAACTCCACACCTAGTAACTCCGCAACTAGAAACTCCACATACATGAAACTCCGCCACTAGAAGCTCCACAACTAGAAAACTCCGCAACTACAAACTCTGCCACTAGAAACTCCGCAACTAGAAACTCCACAGCTAGAGACTCCACAACTTGAAACACCACAACTAGATACTCCACAACTACAAATTCCACAACTAGAAACTCCACAACTAGAAACACCACATCTAGAAACTCCGCAACAACAAACTCTGCAACCAGAAACTCCACAACTAGAATTTCCACAGCTAGAGACTCAACAACTAGAGGCTCCTCAACTAAAAGCTCCACAACTAGAAACTCCACAACTAGAAACTCAGCAACTTGAAACCCGACAACTAGAAACTCAACAACTAGAAACTCCACAACTAGAAACTACACAAATAGAAACTACACAGCTAGAAACTCCACAACTTGAGACTTCGCAACAAGAAACTTGGCAACTAGAATCTCCACAACTAGAAACTCTGCAACTAGAAACTCCGCAACTAGAAACTCCACAGCTAGAAACTCCACAACTTGAGACTTCGCAAATAGAAACTCGTCAACTAGAAACTCGATAACTAGAAACTCCGCAGCTAGAAATTCCACAACTAGAAACTCCACAGCTTGAGAGTTCGCAACTAGAAACCCCACAACTAGAAACTCCACAACTAGAGACTCCACAACTAGAAACTCCACCCCTAGAAACTCCACAATTACGAACCTCACAACTAGAAACTCAACAACTAGAAACTCCGCAACTGGAAACTCCACAGCAAGAAACTCCACAACTAGAGACACCACATCTAGAAACTCCGCAACAACAAACTCTGCAACTAGAAACTCCACAACTAGAATTTCAACAGCTAGAGACTCAACAACCAGGAACTCCTCAACTAAAAGCTCCACAACTAGACACTCCACAACTAGAAACTCCGCAACTGGAAACCCGACAACTAGAAACTCAACAACTAGAAACTCGACATCTATAAATTCCTCAACTTGAAACTCCACAACTAAAACTCGTCTACTAGAAACTCCACAACTAGAAACTCCGCAACTAAAAACTCCCCAACTAGAAACTCCGCAACTAGAAACTCTGCAACTAGAAACTCCGCAACTAGAAACTCTGCAAACAGAAACTCCGCAACTATAAACTCCACAGCTAGAAACCCCTCAACTATAAACTTCACAACTAGAAACTCAACAACTAGAGACTGCACAACTAGAGACTCCGCAACCAGAAACTCCACAGCTAGAAACTCCACAACTAGAAACTCCGCAACTTGAGAGTTCGCCACTAGAAACTCCACAACTAGAAACTCCACAACTAGAGACTCCACAACTAGAAACTACACCACTAGAAATTCCACAACTACAAACCTCACAACTAGAAACTCCATAACTAGAAACTTCGCAACTGGAAACTCCACAGCCAGAAACTTTACAACTAGAAAAACCACATCTAGAAACTCCGCAACAACAAACTCTGCAACTAGAAACTCCACAACTAGAATTTCCACAGCTAGCGACTCAACAACTAGAGACTCCTCAACTAAAAGCTCCACAACTAGACACTCCACACCTAGAAACTCCGCAACTAGAAATCCGACAACTAGAAACTCAACAACTACAAACTCCACACCTATAAATTCCTCAACTTGAAACTCCACAACTAAAACTCCACAACTAGAAACTCCACAAATAGAAACTCCACAACTAGAAACTCCGCAACTAGAAACTCCCTTACTAGAACCTCCACAACTAGAAACTCTGCAGCTAGAAACTCCGCAACTAGAAACTCTGCAAATAGAAACTCCGCAACTAGAAGCTCCACAGCTAGAAACCCCTCAACTATAAACTTCACAACTAGAAACTCAACAACTAGAGACTGCACAACTAGACACTCCGCAACTAGAAACTCCGCAGCTAGAAACTCTGCAACTAGAAAATCCACAACTTGAAACTCTGCAACTCTAAACTCTGCAACTAGAAAATCCACAAATATAAACTCAAGTAGAAACTCCCCAACTGGAAACTCCGCAACTAGAAACTCCGCAACTAGAAACTCTGCAAATAGAAACTCCGCAACTAGAAAATCCACAACTAGAAACTTCAAAACTAGAAACTCCCCAACAAGAAACTCCACAACTAGAAACTCCACAACTAGAAACTCCACAAATAAAGACTGCACAACTAGAGACTTTGCATTTAGAAACTCCTCAGATAGAAACTACACAACTAGAAACTCCACGACTAGAGATTCCATAAGTAGAAACTCCACAGCTAAAATTTCCACAACTACAAACCCAACAACTAGAAACTCCACAACTAGGAACTCTGGAAATAGAAAATCTACAACAAGGAACTCGAAAAATAAAAACTCCAACTAGAAACTCTACAACTAGAGACTCCACAACTAGGAACTCCAAAATTGAGACTCCGCAACTAGAAACTACACAGATTGAAATTCCACAACTAGAAACTCCACAACTGGAAACTCCGCAACTAGAAACTCTGCAACTAGAAACTTTACAGCTAGAAACTCCACAACTTGAGACTTCGCAAATAGAAACTCGTCAACTGGAAACTCAACCACTAGAAACTCAACAGCTAGAAACTCCACAACTAGAAACTCCACAACTTGAAACCCAACAAATAGATACTCCACAACTACAGACTCCACAACTTGAAACACCACAACTAGATACTCCGCAATTACAAATTCCGCAACTAGAAACTCCACAACTAGAAACTCCTCAAATAGAAACTCCCCACTAGAAACTTCACAACTAGAATCTCTGACACTAGAAACTCCGCAACTAGAAACTCTGCAACTAGAAACTCCGCAACTAGAAACTCCACAGCTAGAAACCCCACAACTATAAACTTCACAACTAGCAACTCAACAACTAGAGACTGCACAACTAGAGACTCCGCCACTAGAAACTCCACACCTAGTAACTCCGCAACTAGAAACTCCACATACATGAAACTCCGCCACTAGAAGCTCCGCAACTAGAAAACTCCGCAACTACAAACTCTGCCACTAGAAACTCCGCAACTAGAAACTCCACAGCTAGAAACTCCACAACTTGAAACACCACAACTAGATACTCCACAACTACAAATTCCACAACTAGAAACTCCACAACTAGAAACACCACATCTAGAAACTCCGCAACAACAAACTCTGCAACCAGAAACTCCACAACTAGAATTTCCACAGCTAGAGACTCAACAACTAGAAACTACACAACTAGAAACTACACAGCTAGAAACTCCACAACTTGAGACTTCGCAACAAGAAACTTAGCAACTAGAATCTCCACAACTAGAAACTCTGCAACTAGAAACTCCGCAACTAGAAACTCCACAGCTAGAAACTCCACAACTTGAGACTTCGCAAATAGAAACTCGTCAACTAGAAACTCGATAACTAGAAACTCCGCAGCTAGAAATTCCACAACTAGAAACTCCACAGCTTGAGAGTTCGCAACTAGAAACCCCACAACTAGAAACTCCACAACTAGAGACTCCACAACTAGAAACTCCACCCCTAGAAACTCCACAATTACGAACCTCACAACTAGAAACTCAACAACTAGAAACTCCGCAACTGGAAACTCCACAGCAAGATACTCCACAACTAGAGACACCACATCTAGAAACTCCGCAACAACAAACTCTGCAACTAGAAACTCCACAACTAGAATTTCAACAGCTAGAGACTCAACAACTAGGAACTCCTCAACTAAAAGCTCCACAACTAGAACCTCCACAACTAGAAACTCCGCAACTGGAAACCCGACAACTAGAAACTCAACAACTAGAAACTCGACATCTATAAATTCCTCAACTTGAAACTCCACAACTAAAACTCGACTACTAGAAACTCCACAACTAGAAACTCCGCAACTAAAAACTCCCCAACTAGAATCTCCGCAACTAGAAACTCTGCAACTAGAAACTCCGCAACTAGAAACTCTGCAAACAGAAACTCCGCAACTATAAACTCCACAGCTAGAAACCCCTCAACTATAAACTTCACAACTAGAAACTCTACAACTAGAGACTGCACAACTAGAGACTCCGCAACCAGAAACTCAGCAGCTAGAAACTCCGCAACTAGAAACTCCACAACTTGAAACTCTGCAACTCGAAACTCTGCAACTAGAAAATCCACATATATAAACTCAAGTAAAAACTCCCCAACTGGAAACTCCCCAACTAGAAACTCCGCAACTAGAAAATCCACAACTACAAACTTCACAACTAGAATCTCCCCAACAAGAAACTCCACAACTAGAAACTCCACAACTAGAGACTGCACAACTAGAGACTTTGCATTTAGAAACTCCTCAGAATGAAACTACACAACTATCAACTCCACCACTAGAGATTCCATAAGTAGAAACTCCACAACTAGAATTTCCACAACTAGAAACCCCACAACTAGGAACTCTGAAAATAGAAAATCTACAACTAGATACTCGAAAACCAAAAACTCACACTAGAAACTTCACAACTAGAAACTCCACAAATGGACACTCCACAACTAGAAACTTCACAACAAGACACTCCACAACTAGGAACTCCAAAATTGAGACTCCACAACAAGAAACTACACAGATTGAAATTCCACAACTGGAAACTCCACAACTGGAAACTTTGCAACTAGAAACTCTGCAACCAGAAACTTTACAGTTAGAAACTCCACAACTTCAGACTTCGCAAATAGAAACTCGTCAACTGGAAACTCAACCACTAGAAACTCCACAGCTAGAAACTCCACAACTAGAAACTCCACAACTTGAAACCCGACAAATAGATACTCCACAACTTGAAACACCACAACTAGATACTCCACATTTACAAATTCCGCAACTTGAAACTCCACAACTAGAGACTCCACAACTAGAAACTCCACCACTAGAAATTCCACAACTACAAACCTCACAACTAGAAACTCCACAACTAGTAACTCCGCAACTGGAAACTCCACAGCCAGAAACTCCACAGCTAGTAACTCCGCAACTAGAAACTCCACAACTTGAAACTCCGCCACTAGAATCTCCACAACTAGAAAACTCCGCCACTAGAAACTCCGCAACTAGAAACTCCACAGCTAGAAACTCCACAACTTGAAACACCACAACTAGATACTGCACAACTACAAATTCCACAACTAGAAACTCCACAACTAGAAACTCCACAACTAGAAACTCCGCAACTAGAAACTCCAAAGCTAGAAACTCCACAACTTGAGATTTCGCAACAAGAAACTCGGCAACTAGAATCTCCACAACTAGAAACTCTGCAACTAGAAACTCCGCAACTACAAACTCCGCAACTAGAAACTCTACAGCTAGAAACTCCACAACTTGAGACTTCGCAAATAGAAACTCGTCAACTATAAACTCAACAACTAGAAACTCCACAGCTGGAAGCTCCACAACTAGAAACTCCGCAACTTGAGAGTTCGCCACTAGAAACTCCACAACTAGAAACTCCGCAACTAGAGACTCCACAACTAGAAACTCCACCACTAGAAACTGCACAACTACGAACCTCACAACTAGAAACTCAACAACTAGAAACTCCGCAACTGGAAACTCCACAGCCAGAAACTCCACAACTAGAAACACCACATCTAGAAACTCCGCAACAACAAACTCTGCAACTGGAAACTCCACAACTAGAATTTCCACAGCTAGAGACTCAACAACTAGAAACTCCTCAACTAAAAGCTCCACAACTAGACACTCCTAAACTAGAAACTCCGCATTTAGAAACCCGACAACTAGAAATTCAACAACTAGAAACTCCACACCTCTAAATTCCTCAACATGAAACTCCACAACTAAAACTCCACTACTAGAAACTCCACAACTAGAAACTCCGCACCTAGAAACTCCCCAACTAGAAACTCCACAACTACAAACTCTGCAACTAAAAACTCCGCAACTAGAAACTCTGCAAATAGAAACTCCGTCACTAGAAACTCCACAGCTAGAAATCCCTCAACTATAAACTTCACAACTAGAAACTCAACAACTAGAGACTGCACAACTAGAGAATCCGCAACCAGAAACTCCGCAGCTAGAAACTCCGACCTTAGAAACTCCACAACTTGAAACTCTGCAACTCGAAACTCTGCAACTAGAAAATCCACAACTATAAACTCAAGTAGAAACTCCCCAACTCGAAACTCCCCAACTCGAAACTCTGCAACTAGAAAATCCACAACTATAAACTCAAGTAGAAACTCCCCAACTGGAAACTCCCCAACTAGAAACTCCACAGCTAGAAACCCCACAACTATGAACTTCACATCTAGCAACTCAACAACTAGAGACTGCACAACTAGAGACTCCGCCACTAGAAACTCCACAGCTTGTAACTCCGCAACTAGAAACCCTCCAACTAGAAAACTATGCAACTAGAAACTCTGCAACTAGATACTCCGCAACTAGAAACTCCACAGCTAGAAACTCCACAACTAAATAATCCACAACTACAAATTCCACAACTAGAAACTCCACAACTGGAAACTCCGCAACTAGAAACTCTGCAACTACAAACTTTACAGTTAGAAACTCCACAACTTGAGACTTCGCAAATAGAAACTCGTCAACTGGAAACTCAACCACTAGAAACTCCACAGCTAGAAACTCCACAACTAGAAACTCAACAACTTCAAACCCGACAAATAGATACTCCACAACGTGAAACACCACAACTAGATACTCCACAACTACGCATTCCGCAACTAGAAACTCCACAACTAGAATCTCTGCAACTAGAAACTTCGCAACTAGACACTGTGCAACTAGAAACACCGCAACTGGAAACTCCACAGCTAGAATACCCACAACTATAAACTTCACAACTAGCAACTCAACAACTAGAGACTGCACAACTAGAGACTCCGCAATTAGAAACTCCACAGCTAGTAACTCCGCAACTAGAAACTCCACAACTTGAAACTCCGCCACTAGAATCTCCACAACTAGAAAACTCCGCAACTGGAAACTCTGCCACTAGAAACTCCGCAACTAGAAACTCCACAGCTAGAAACTCCACAACTTGAAACACCACAACTAGATACTCCACAACTACAAATTCCACAACTAGAAACTCCACAACTAGAAACTCCACAACTAGAAACTCCGCAACTAGAAACTCCACAGCTAGAAACTCAACAACTTGAGACTTCACAACAAGAAACTCGGCAACTAGAATCTCCACAACTAGAAACTCTGCAACTAGAAACTCCGCAACTACAAACTCCGCAACTAGAAACTCCACAACTTGAGACTTCGCAAATAGAAACTCGTCAACTAGAAACTCAACAACCAGAAACTCCACAGCTAGAAACTCCACAACTAGAAACTCCACAACTTGAGAGTTCACCACTAGAAACTCCACAACTAGAAACTCCACAACTAGAGACTCCACAACTACAAATTCCACAACTAGAAACTCCACAACTAGAAACACCACATCTAGAAACTCCGCAACAACAAACTCTGCCACCAGAAACTCCACAACTAGAATTTCCACAGCTAGAGACTCAACAACTAGAGGCTCCTCAACTAAAAGCTCCACAACTAGAAACTCCGCAACTTGAAACCCGACCACTAGAAACTCAACAACTAGAAACTCCACACCTATAAATTCCTCAGCTTGAAACTCCACAACTAAAACTCCACAACTAAAACTCCACAACTAGAAACTCCACAACTAGAAACTCCACAACTAGATTCTCCACAACTACAAATTCCACAACTAGAAACTCCACAACTAGAAACTCCACAACTAGAAACTCCGCAACTAGAAACTCCACAGCTAGAAACCCCACAACTTGAGACTTCGCAACAAGAAACTTAGCAACTAGAATCTCCACAACTAGAAACTCTGCAACTAGAAACTCCGCAACTAGAAACTCCACAACTTGAGAGTTCGCAACTAGAAACCGCACAACTAGAAACTCCTCAACTAAAAGCTCCACAACTAGACACTCCACAACTAGAAACTCCGAAACTAGAAACCCGACAACTAGAAACTGAACAACTAGAAACTCGACATCTATAAACTCCTCAACTTGAAACTCCACAACTAAAAGTCCACTACTAGAAACTCCACAACTAGAAACTCCGCAACTAGAAACTCCCCGACTAGAAACTCCACAACTAGAAACTCTGCAACTAGAAACTCGGCAACTAGAAACTCTGCAAATAGAAACTCCGCAACTTGAAACTCTGCAACTCGAAACTCTGCAACTAGAAAATCCACAACTATAAACTCAAGTAGAAACTCCCCAACTGGAAACTCCCCAACTAGAAACTCCGCAACTAGAAAATCCACAACTAGAAACTTCACAACTAGAAACTCCCCAACAAGAAACTCCACAACTAGAAACTCCACAACTAGAGACTGCACAACTAGAGACTTTGCATTTAGAAACTCCTCAGAATGAAACTACACAACTAGAAACTCCACGACTAGAGATTTCATCAGTAGAAACTCCACAGCTCGAATTTCCACAACTAGAAACCCCACAACTAGGAACTCTGCAAATAGAAAATCTACAACTAGAAACTCGAAAACTAAAAACTCCAACTAGAAGCTCCACAACTAGAAACTCCAAAAATAGACACTCCACAACTAGAAACTCCACAACTAGAGACTCCACAACTAGGAACTCCAAAATTGAGACTCCACAACTAGAAACTACACAGATTGAAATTCCACAACTGGAAACTCCACAACTGGAAACTTCGCAACTAGAAACTCTGCAACTAGAAACTCCACAGCTAGAAACTCCACAACTAGAAACTCCTCAACTTGAAACCCAACATATGGGTACTCCACAACTACAGACTCCACAACTTGAAACACCACAACTAGATACTCCACAACTACAAATTCCGCAACTAGAAACTAGACAACTAGAAACTCCGCAACTAGAAACTCCCCAACTAGAAACTCCACAACTAGAATCTCTGCAACTAGAAACTCCGCAACTAGAAACTCCACAGCTAGAAACCCCACAACTATAAACTTCACAACTAGCAACTCAACAACTAGAGACTGCACAACTAGAGACTCCGCCACTAGAAACTCTACAGCTAGTAAATCTGCAACTAGAAACCCTCCAACTAGAAAACTACGCAACTAGAAACTCTGCAACTAGATACTCCGCAACCAGAAACTCCACAGCTAGAAACTCCACAACAAGATAATCCACAACTACAAATTCCACAACTAGAAACTCCACAACTCGAAACTCCGCAACTAGAAACTCGGCAACTACAAACTTTACAGTTACAAACTCCACAACTTGAGACTTCGCAAATAGAAACTCGTCAACTGGAAACTCAACCACTAGAAACTCCACAGCTAGAAACTCCACAACTAGAAACTCCACAACTCGAAACATCAGAACTAGATACTCCACAACTTGAAACATAACAACTAGATACTCCACAACTACAAATTCCGCAACTAGAAACTCCACAATTAGAAACTCCGCAACTAGAAACTCCCCAACTAGAAACTCCACAACTAGAATCTCTGCAACTAGAAACTCCACAACTAGAAACTGTGCAACTAGAAACTCCGCAACTAGAAACTCCACAACTAGAAACCCCACAACTATAAACTTGACAACTAGCAACTCAACAACTAGAGACTGCATAACTAGAGACTCCGCAACTAGAAACTCCACAGCTAGTAACTCCGCAACTAGAAACTCCACAACTTGAAACTCTGCCACTAGAATCACCACAACTAGAAAACTCCGCAACTAGAAACTCTGCCACTAGAAACTCCGCAACTAGAAACTCCACAGCTAGAAACTCCACAACTTGAAACACCACAACTAGATACTCCACAACTACAAATTCCACAACTAGAAACTCCACAGCTAGAAACTCCACAACTTAAGACTTCGCAACAAGAAACTCGGCAACTAGAATCTCCACAACTAGAAACTCTGCAACTAGAAACTCCGCAACTACAAACTCCGCAACTAGAAACTCCACAGCTAGAAACTCCACAACTTGAGATTTCGCAAATAGAAACTCGTCAACTAGAAACTCAACAACTAAAAACTCTACAGCTAGAAACTCCACAACTAGAAACTCCACAACTTGAGAGTTCACCACTAGAAACTCCACAACTAGAAACTCCACAACTAGAGACTCCACAACTAGAAACTCCACCACTAGAATTTCCACAACTACAAACCTCACAACTAGAAACTCCACAACTAGAAACTCCGCAACTGGAAACTCCACAGCCAGAAACTCTACAACTAGAAAAACCACATATACAAACTTTGAAACAACAAGCTCTGCAACTAGAAACTCCACAACTAGAATTTCCACAGCTGGAGACTCAACAAATAGAGACTCCTCAACTAAAAGCTTCACAACTAGACACTCCACAACTAGAAACTGCGCAACTAGAAACTCCACAACTAGAAACTCCGCAACTAGAAACTCCCCAACTAGAAACTCCACAACTAGAAACTCTGCAGCTATAAACTCCGCAACTAGAAACTCTGCAAATAGAAACTCCGGAACTAGAAACTCCACAGCTGGACACCCCTCAACTATAAACTTCACAACTAGAAACTCAACAACTAGAGACTGCACAACTAAAGACTCCGCAACTAGAAACTCCGCAGCTAGAAACTCTGCAACTAGAAACCCCACAACTTGAAACTCTGCAACTCGAAACTCTGCAACTAGAAAATCCACAACTATTAACTCAAGTAGAAACTCCCCAACTGAAAACTCCGCAACTAGAAACTCCGCAACTAGAAAATCCACAACTAGAAACTTCACAACTAGAAACTCCCCAACAAGAAACTCCACAACTAGAAACTCCACAACTAGAGAATGCACAACTAGAGACTGCACAACTAGAGACTTTGCATTTAGAAACTCCTCAGATAGAAACTACAAAACTAGAAACTCCACGACTAGAGATTCCATAAGTAGAAACTCCACAGCTAAAATTTCCACAACTACAAACCCCACAACTAGAAACTCTGCAAATAGACACTCCACAACTAGAAACTCCACAACTAGAGACTCCACAACTAGGAACTCCAAAATTGAGACTCCACAACTAGAAACTACACAGATTGAAATTCCACAACTAGAAACTCCACAACTCGAAACTCCGCAACAAGAAACTCTGCAACTAGAAACTTTACAGCTAGAAACTCCACAACTTGAGACTTCGCAAATAGAAACTCGTCAACTGGAAACTCAACCACTAGAAACTCCACAGCTAGAAACTCCACAACAAGAAACTCCACAACTTGAAACCCAACAATTAGATACTCCACAACTACAGACTCCACAACTTGAAACACCACAACTAGATACTCCACAATTACAAATTCCGCAACTAGAAACTCCACAACTAGAAACTCCTCAACTAAAAACTCCCCACTAGAAACTTCACAACTAGAATCTCTGCAACTAGAAACTCCACAGCTAGTAACTCCGCAACTAAAAACTCCACAACTTGAAACTCCGCCACTAGAAGCTCCACAACTAGAAAACTCCGCAACTACAAACTCTGCAACTAGAAACTCCGCAACTAGAAACTCCACAGCTAGAAACTCCACAACTTAAAACACCACAACTAGATACTCCACAACTACAAATTCCACAACTAGAAACTCCACAACTAGAAACACCACATCTAGAAACTCCGCAACAACAAACTCTGCAAGTAGAAACTCCACAACTAGAATTTCCACAGCTAGAGACTCAACAACTAGAAACTCCTCAACTAAAAGCTCCACAACTAGATACTCCACAACTAGAAACTCCGCAACTAGAAACCCGACAACTAGAAACTCAACAACTAGAAACTCCATACCTAAAAATTCCTCAACTTGAAACTCCACAACTAAAACTCCACTGCAAGAAACTCCACAACTAGAAACTCCGCAACTAGAAACTCCCCAACTAGGAACTCCACAACTAGAAACTCTGCAACTAGAAACTCCGCAAGTAGAAACTCTGCAAATAGAAACTCCGCAACTAGAAACTCCACAGCTAGAAACCCCTCAACTATAAACTTCACAACTAGAAACTCAACAACTAGAGACTGCACAACTAGAGACTCCGCAACTAGAAACTCCACAGCTAGAAACTCCACAACTCGATAATCCACAACTACAAATTCCACAACTAGAAACTCCACAACTGGAAACTCCGCAACTAGAAACTCTGCAACTACAAACTTTACAGTTAGAAACTCCACAACTTGAGACTTCGCAAATAGAAACTCGTCAACTGGAAACTCAACCACTAGATACTCCACAGCTAGAAACTCCAATACTAGAAACTCCACAACTTGAAACACCACAACTAGATACTCCACAACTACAAATTCCGCAACTTGAAACTCCACAACTAGAAACTCCGCTACTAGAAACTCCCCAACTAGAAACTCCACAACTAGAATCTCTGCAACTAGAAACTCCGCAACTAGAAACTGTGCAACTAGAAACTCCGCAACTAGAAACTCCACAGCTAGAAACCCCACAACTATAAACTTCACAACTAGCAACTCAACAACTGGAGACTGCACAACTAGAGACTCCGCGACTAGAAACTCCACAGCTAGTTACTCAGCAACTAGAAACTCCACAAGTTGAAACTCCGCCACTAGCATCTCCGCAACTTGAAAACTCCGCAACTAGAAACTCTGCCACTAGAAACTCCGCAACTAGAAACTCCGCAACTAGAAACTCCACAACTGGAAACTCCACAACTTGAAACACCACAACTAGATACCCCACAACTACAAATTCCACAACTAGAAACTCCACAAATAGAAACTCCACAACTAGAAACTCCGCAACTAGAAACTCCACAGCTAGAAACTCCACAACTTGAGACTTCGCAACAAGAAACTCGGCAACTAGAATCTCCACAACTAGAAACTCTGCAACTAGAAACTCCGCAACTACAAACTCCGCAACTAGAAACTCCACAGCTAGAAACTCCACAACTTGAGATTTCGCAAATAGAAACTCGTCAACTAGAAACTCAACAACTAGAAACTCCACAGCTAGAAACTCCACAACTAGAAACTCCACAACTTGAAAGTTCACCACTAGAAACTCCACAACTAGAAACACCACATCTAGAAACTCCGCAACAACAAACTCTGCAACTAGAAACTCCACAACTAGAATTTCCACAGCTAGAGACTCAACAACTAGAAACTCCTCAACTAAAAGCTCCACAATTAGACACTCCACAACTAGAAACTCCGCAACTAGAATCCCAACAACTAGAAACTCAACAACTAGAAACTCCACACCTATAAATTCCTGAACTTGAAACTCCACAACTAAAACTCCACTACTAAAAACTCCACTACTAGAAACTCCGCAACTAGAAACTCCCCAACTAGAAACTCCACAACTAGAAACTCTGCAACTAGAAACTCCGTAACTAGAAACTCTGCAAATAGAAACTGCGTATCTAGAATCTCCACAGCTAGAAACCCCTCAACTATAAACTTCACAACTAGAAACTCAACAACTAGAGACTGCACAAAGAGAGACTCCGCAACCAGAAACTCCGCAGCTAGAAACTCCGACCTTAGAAACTCCACAACTTGAAACTCTGCAACTCGAAACTCTGCAACTAGAAAATCCACAACTATAAGCTCAAGTAGAAACTCCCTAACTGGAAACTCCCCAACTAGAAACTCCACAGCTAGAAACCCCACAACTATAAACTTCACAACTAGCAACTCAACAACTAGAGACTGCACAACTAGAGACTCCGCCACTAGAAACTCCACAGCTAATAACTCCGCAACTAGAAACCCTCCAACTAGAAAACTACGCAACTAGAAACTCTGCAACTAGATACTCCGCAACTAGAAACTCCACAGCTAGAAACTTCACAACTAGATAATCCACAACTACAAATTCCACAACTAGAAACTCCACAACTGGAAACTCCGCAACTAGAAACTCTGCAACTACAAACTTTACAGTTAGAAACTCCACAACTTGAGACTTCGCAAATAGAAATTCGTCAACTGGAAACTCAACCACTAGAAACTCCACAGCTAGAAACTCCACAACTAGAAACTCCACAACTTGAAACTCGAAAAATAGATACTCCACAACTTGAAACACCGCAACTAGATACTCCACAACTACAAATTCCGCAACTAGAAACTCCAAAACTAGAAAATCCGCAACTAGAAACTCCCCAACTAGAAACTCCACAACTAGAATCTCTGCAACTAGAAACTCCGCAACTAGAAACTGTGCAACTAGAAACTCCGCAACTAGAAACTCTACAGCTAGAAACCCCACAACTATAAACTTCACAACTAGCAACTCAACAACTAGAGACTGCAGAACTAGAGACTCCGATACTAGAAACTCCACAACTAAAACTCCACAACTAGAAACTCCACAACTAGAAACTAGAAACTCCGCAACTAGAAACTCCCAACTAGAAACTCCACAACTAGAAACTCTGCAGCTAGAAACTCCGCAACTAGAAACTCCGCAGCTAGAAACACCGCAACTAGAAACTCCACAACTTGAAACACCACAACTAGATACTCCACAACTACAAATTCCACAACTAGAAATTCCACAACTAGAAACTCCGCTACTAGAAACTCCCCAACTAGAAACTCCACAACTAGAATCTCCACAACTAAAAACTCTGCAACTAGAAACTACGCAACTACAAACTCCGCAACTAGAAACTCCACAGCTAGAAACCCCACAACTATAAACTTCACAACTAGCAACTCAACAACTAGAGACTGCACAACTAGAGACTCCGCGACTAGAAACTCCACAGCTAGTTACTCAGCAACTAGAAACTCCACAAGTTGAAACTCCGCCACTAGCATCTCCGCAACTAGAAAACTCCGCAACTAGAAACTCTGCCACTAGAAACTCCGCAACTAGAAACTCCACAACTGGAAACTCCACAACTTGAAACACCACAACTAGATACCCCACAACTACAAATTCCACAACTAGAAACTCCACAAATAGAAACTCCACAACCAGAAACTCCGCAACTAGAAACTCCACAGCTAGAAACTCCACAACTTGAGACTTCGCAACAAGAAACTCGGCAACTAGAATCTCCACAACTAGAAACTCTGCAACTAGAAACTCCGCAACTACAAACTCCGCAACTAGAAACTCCACAGCTAGAAACTCCACAACTTGAGAGTTCACCACTAGAAACTCCACAACTAGAAACTCCACAACTAGAGACTCCACAACAAGAAACTCCACCACTAGAAATTCCACAACTACAAACCTCACAACTAGAAACTCCACAACTAGAAACTCCGCAACTGGAAACTCCACAGCCAGAAACTCTACAACTAGAAAAACCACATATAGAAACTCCAAAACAACAAGCTCTGCAACTAGAAACTGCACAACTAGAATTTCCACAGCTAGAGACTCAACAACTAGAGACTCCTCAACTAAAAGCTCCACAACTAGACACTCCACAACTAGAAACTCCGCAACTAGAAACCCGACAACTGGAAACTCAACAACTACAAACTCCACACCTATAAATTCCTCAACTTGAAACTCCACAACTAGAACTCCACAACTAGAAACTCCACAACTACAAACTCCACAGCTAGAAACTCCACAACTAGAAACTCTGCAGCTAGAAACTCCGCAACTAGAAACTCTGCAAATAGAAACTCCGCAACTAGAAACTCCACAGCTAGAAACCCCTCAACTATAAACTTCACAACTAGAAACTCAACAACTAGAGACTGCACAACTAGAGACTCCGCAACTAGAAACTCTGCAGCTAGAAACTCTGCAACTAGAAACTCCACAACTTGAAACTCTGCAACTCGAAACTCTGCAACTAGAAAATCCACAACTCTAAACTCAAGTAGAAACTCCCCAAGTGAAACTCCGCAACTAGAAACTCCGCAACTAGAAACTCCGCAACTCGAAAATCCACAACTAGAAACTTCACAACTAGAAACTCCACAACTAGAAACTCCACAACTAGAAACTCCACAACTAGAGACTGCACAACTAGAGACTTTGCATTTAGAAACTCCTCAGATAGAGACTACACAACTAGAAACTCCACAACTAGGAACTCTGCAAATAGAAAATTTACAACAAGGAACTCGAAAACTAAAAACTCCAACTAGAAAATATACAACTAGAAACTTCACAACTAGAAACTCCACAAATAGACACTCCACAACTAGAAACTCCACAACTAGAGACTCCACAACTAGGAACTCCAAAATTGAGACTCCACAACTAGAAACTACACAGATTGAAATTCCACAACTAGAAACTCCACAACTGGAAACTCCACAACTAGAAACTCTGCAACTAGAAACTTTACAGCTAGAAACTCCACAACTTGAGACTTCGCAAATAGAAATTCGTCAACTGGAAACTCAACCACTAGAAACTCCACAGCTAGAAACTCCACAACTAGAAACTCCACAACTTAAAACCCAACAAATAGATACTCCACAACTACAGACTCCACAACTTGAAACACCACAACTAGGTACTCCACAATTACAAATTCCGCTACTAGAAACACCACAACTAGAAACTTCTCAACTAGAAACTCCCCACTAGAAACTTCACAGCTCGAATCTCTGCAACTAGAAACTCCGCAACTAGAAACTCTGCAACTAGATACTCCACAACTACAAATTCCACAACTAGAAACTCCACAACTAGAAACACCACATCTAGAAACTCTGCAACAACAAACTCTGCAACCAGAAACTCCACAACTAGAAACTCCGAAACTAGAAACTGTGCAACTAGAAACTCCGCATCTAGAAACTCCACAGCTAGAAACTCCACAACTATACACTTCACAACTAGCAACTCAACAACTAGAGACTGCACAACTAGAGACTGCGCAACTAGAAACTCCACAGCTAGTAACTCCGCAACTAGAAACTCCACAACTTGAAACTCCACAACTTAAGACTTCGCAACAAGAAACTCGGAAACTAGAATCTCCACAACTAGAAACTCTGCAACTAGAAACTCCGCAACTACAAACTCCGCAACTAGAAACTCCACAGCTAGAAACTCCACAACTTTAGACTTCGCAAATAGAAACTCGTCAACTAGAAACTCAACAACCAGAAACTCTACAGCTAGAAACTCCAGAACTAGAAACTCCACAACTTGAGAGTTCACCACTAGAAACTCCACAACTAGAAGCTCCACAACTAGAGACTCCACAACTAGAAACTCCACCACTAGAAATTCCACAACTACAAACCTCACAACTAGAAACTCCACAACTAGAAACTCCGCAACTGGTAACTCCACAGCCAGAAACTACAACTAGAAAAACCACATCTAGAAACTCCGCAACAACAAGCTCTGCAACTAGAAACTCCAACTCTAGAATTTCCACAGCTAGAGACTCAACAACTAGAGACTCCTCAACTAAAAGCTCCACAAATAGACACTCCACAACTAGAAACTCCGCAACTAGAAACCCGACAACTAGAAACTCAACAACTACAAACTCCACACCTATAAATTCCTCAACTTAAAACTCCACAACTAAAACTCCACAACTAGAAACTCCACAACTAGAAACTCCACAACTGAAACTCCGCAACTAGAAATTCCCCAACTTGAAACTCCACAACTAGAAACTCTGCAGCTAAAACTCCGCAACTAGAAACTCCTCAACTAGAAACCCCTTAACTGTAAACTTCACAACTAGAAACTCAACAACTAGAGACTGCACAACTAGATACTCCGCAACTAGAAACTCCGCAGCTAGAAACTCCGCAACTAGAAACTCCACAACTTGAAACTCTGCAACTCGAAACTCTGCAACTAGAAAATCCACAACTATAAACTCAAGTAGAAACAACCCAACTGGAAACTTCGCAACTAGAAACTCCGCAACTGGAAACTCCACTGCCGGAAACTCTACAACTAGAAACTCCCCAACAAGAAACTCCACAACTAGAAACTCCACAACTAGAAACTCCACAACTAGAGACTGCACAACTAGAGACTTTGCATTTAGAAACTCCTCAGATAGAAACTACAAAACTAGAAACTCCACGACTAGAAACTCTGCAAATAGACACTCCACAAATAGAAACTCCACAACTAGAGACTCCACAACTAGGAACTCCAAAATTGAGACTCCACAACTAGAAACTACACAGATTGAAATTCCACAACTAGAAACTCCACAACTGGAAACTCCGCAACAAGAAACTCTGCAACCAGAAACTTTACAGCTAGAAACTCCACAACTTGAGACTTCGCAAATAGAAACTCGTCAACTGGAAACTCAACCACTAGAAACTCCACAGCTAGAAACTCCACAACTAGAAACTCCACAACTTGAAACCCAACAATTAGATACTCCACAACTACAGACTCCACAACTTGAAACACCACAACTAGATACTCCACAATTACAAATTCCGCAACTTGAAACTCCACAACTAGAAACTCCTCAACTAGAAACTCCCCACTAGAAACTTCACAACTAGAATCTCTGCAACTAGAAACTCCACAGCTAGTAACTCCGCAACTAAAAACTCCACAAATTGAACCTCCGCCACTAGAAGCTCCACAACTAGAAAACTCCGCAACTACAAACTCTGCAACTAGAAACTCCGCAACTAGAAACTCCACAGCTAGAAACTCCACAACTTGAAACACCAACACTAGATACTCCACAACTAGAAACACCACATCTAGAAACTCCGCAACAACAAACTCTGCAACTAGAAACTCCACAACTAGAATTTCCACAGCTAGAGACTCAACAACTAGAAACTCCTCAACTAAAAGCTCCACAACTAGACACTCCACAACTAGAAGCTCCGCAAGTAGAAACCCGACAACTAGAAACTCAACAACTAGAAACTCCACACCTAAAAATTCCTCAACTTGAAACTCCACAACTAAAACTCCACTGCAAGAAACTCCACAACTAGAAACTCCGCAACTAGAAACTCCCCAACTAGGAACTCCACAACTAGAAACTCTGCAACTAGAAACTCCGCAACTAGAAACTCTGCAAATAGAAACTCCGCAACTAGAAACTCCACAGCTAGAAACCCCTCAACTATAAACTTCACAACTAGCAACTCAACAACTAGAGACTGCACAACTAGAGACTCCGCAACAAGAAACTCCACAGCTAGAAACTCCACAACTCGATAATCCACAACTACAAATTCCACAACTAGAAACTCCACAACTGGAAACTCCGCAACTAGAAACTCTGCAACTACAAACTTTACAGTTAGAAACTCCACAACTTGAGACTTCGCAAATAGAAACTCGTCAACTGGAAACTCAACCACTAGATACTCCACAGCTAGAAACTCCAATACTAGAAACTCCACAACTTGAAACCCGACAAGTAGATACTCCACAACTTGAAACACCACAACTAGATACTTCACAACTACAAATTCCGCAAGTAGAAACTCCACAACTAGAAACTCCGCAACTAGAAACTCCCCAACTAGAAACTCCACAACTAGAATCTGTGCAACTAGAAACTCCGCAACTAGAAACTGTGACACTAGAAACTCCGCAACTAGAAACTCCACAGCTAGAAACCCCACAACTATAAACTTCACAACTAGCAACTCAACAACTGGAGACTGCACAACTAGAGACTCCGCGACTAGAAACTCCACAGCTAGTAACTCCGCAACTAGAAACTCCACAACTTGAAACTCCGCCACTAGAATCTCCACAACCAGAAAACTCCGCAACTAGAAACTCTGCCACTAGAAACTCCGCAGCTAGAAACTCCACAGCTAGAAACTCCACAACTTGAAACACCACAACTAGATACTCCACAACTAGAAACTCCACAACTCGAAACTCCACATTTAGAAACTCCGCAACTAGAAACTCCAAAGCTAGAAACTCCACAACTTGAGACTTCGCAACAAGAAACTCGGCAACTAGAATCTCCACAACTAGAAACTCTGCAACTAGAAACTCCACAACTACAAACTCTGCAACTAGAAACTCCACAGCTAAAAACTCCACAACTTGAGACTTCGCAAATAGAAACTCGTCAACTAGAAACTCAACAACTAGGAACTCCACAGCTAGAAACTCCACAACTAGAAACTCCACAACTTAACAGTTCACCACTAGAAACTCCACAACTAGAAACTCCACAGCTAGAAATTCCACAACTACAAACCTCACAACTAGAAACTCAACAACTAGAAACTCCACAACTGGAAACTCCACAGCCAGAAACTCTACAACTAGAAAAACCAACTCAAGAAACTCCGCAACAACAAACTCTGCAACTAGAAACTCCACAACCAGAATTTCTACAGCTAGAGACTCAACAACAAGAGACTCCTCAACTAAAAGCTCCAACACTAGACACTCCACAACTAGAAACTCCGCAACTAGAAACCCGACAACTAGAAACTCAACAACTACAAACTCCACACCTATAAATTCCTCAACTTGAAACTCCACAACTAAAACTCCACAACTAGAAACTCCACAACTAGAAACTCCACAACTAGAAACTCCGCAATTAGGAACTCCCCAACTAGAAACTCTGCAAATAGAAACTCCGCAACTAGAAACTCCACAACTAGAAACTCTGCAAATAGAAACTCCGCAACTAGAAACTCCACAACTAGAAACCCCTCAACTATAAACTTCACAACTAGAAACTCAACAACTAGAGACTGCACAACTAGAGACTCCTCAACTAAAAACTCCACAACTAGAAACTCCGCAACTGGAAACTCCACAGCTAGAAACTCCACAACTTGAGAATTCGCACAAGAAACTCGGCAACTAGAATCTCCACAACTAAAAACTCTGCAACTACAAACTCCGCAACTAGAAACTCCACAGCTAGAAACTCCACAACATGAGACTTCACAAATAGAAACTCTTCAACTAGAAACTCAACAACTAGAAACTCCACAGCTAGAAACTCCACAACTAGAAACTCCACAACTAGAGACTCCACAACTAGAAACTACACCACTAGAAATTCCACAACTACAAACCTCACAACTAGAAATTCCATAACTAGAAACTTCGCAACTGGAAACTCCACAGCCAGAAACTTTACAACTAGAAAAACCACATCTAGAAACACCGCAACAACAAACTCTGCAACTAGAAACTCCACAACTAGAATTTCCACAGCTAGCGACTCAACAACTAGAGACTCCTCAACTAAAAGCTCCACAACTAGACACTCCATAACTAGAAACTCCGCAACTAGAAATCCGACAACTAGAAACTCAACAACTACAAACTCCACACCTATAAATTCCTCAACTTGAAACTCCACAACTAAAACTCCACAACTAGAAACTCCACAACTAGAAACTCCACAACTAGAAACTCCGCAACTAGAAACTCCCTTACTAGAAACTCCACAACTAGAAACTCTGCAGCTAGAAACTCCGCAACTAGAAACTCTGCAAATAGAAACTCCGCAACTAGAAACTCCACAGCTAGAAACCCCTCAACTATAAACTTCACAACTAGAAACTCAACAACTAGAAACTCCACAACTAGAAACTCCACAACTAGAGACTGCACAACTAGAGACTTTGCATTTAGAAACTCCTCAGATAGAAACTACACAACTAGAAACTCCACGACTAGAGATTCCATAAGTAGAAACTCCACAGCTAAAATTTCCACAACTACAAACCCAACAACTAGAAACTCCACAACTAGGAACTCTGGAAATAGAAAATCTACAACAAGGAACTCGAAAACTAAAAACTCCAACTAGAAACTCTACAACTGGAGACTCCACAACTAGGAACTCCAAAATTGAGACTCCGCAACTAGAAACTACACAGATTGAAATTCCACAACTAGAAACTCCACAACTAGAAACTCCGCAACTAGAAACTCTGCAACTAGAAACTTTACAGCTAGAAACTCCACAACTTGAGACTTCGCAAATAGAAACTCGTCAACTGCAAACTCAACCACTAGAAACTCAACAGCTAGAAACTCCACAACTAGAAACTCCACAACTTGAAACCCAACAAATAGATACTCCACAACTACAGACTCCACAACTTGAAACACCACAACTAGATACTCCGCAATTACAAATTCCGCAACTAGAAACTCCACAACTAGAAACTCCTCAAATAGAAACTCCCCACTAGAAACTTCACAACTAGAATCTCAGACACTAGCATCTCCGCAACTAGAAAACTCCGCAACTAGAAACTCTGCCACTAGAAACTCCGCAACTAGAAACTCCACAACTGGAAACTCCACAACTTGAAACACCACAACTAGATACCCCACAACTACAAATTCCACAACTAGAAACTCCACAAATAGAAACTCCACAACCAGAAACTCCGCAACTAGAAACTCCACAGCTAGAAACTCCACAACTTGAGACTTCGCAACAAGAAACTCGGCAACTAGAATCTCCACAACTAGAAACTCTGCAACTAGAAACTCCGCAACTACAAACTCCGCAACTAGAAACTCCACAGCTAGAAACTCCACAACTTGAGAGTTCACCACTAGAAACTCCACAACTAGAAACTCCACAACTAGAGACTCCACAACAAGAAACTCCACCACTAGAAATTCCACAACTACAAACCTCACAACTAGAAACTCCACAACTAGAAACTCCGCAACTGGAAACTCCACAGCCAGAAACTCTACAACTAGAAAAACCACATATAGAAACTCCGAAACAACAAGCTCTGCAACTAGAAACTGCACAACTAGAATTTCCACAGCTAGAGACTCAACAACTAGAGACTCCTCAACTAAAAGCTCCACAACTAGACACTCCACAACTAGAAACTCCGCAACTAGAAACCCGACAACTGGAAACTCAACAACTACAAACTCCACACCTATAAATTCCTCAACTTGAAACTCCACAACTAGAACTCCACAACTAGAAACTCCACAACTACAAACTCCACAGCTAGAAACTCCACAACTAGAAACTCTGCAGCTAGAAACTCCGCAACTAGAAACTCTGCAAATAGAAACTCCGCAACTAGAAACTCCACAGCTAGAAACCCCTCAACTATAAACTTCACAACTAGAAACTCAACAACTAGAGACTGCACAACTAGAGACTCCGCAACTAGAAACTCTGCAGCTAGAAACTCTGCAACTAGAAACTCCACAACTTGAAACTCTGCAACTCGAAACTCTGCAACTAGAAAATCCACAACTCTAAACTCAAGTAGAAACTCCCCAAGTGGAAACTCCGCAACTAGAAACTCCGCAACTAGAAACTCCGCAACTCGAAAATCCACAACTAGAAACTTCACAACTAGAAACTTCACAACTAGAAACTCCACAACTAGAAACTCCACAACTAGAAACTCCACAACTAGAGACTGCACAACTAGAGACTTTGCATTTAGAAACTCCTCAGATAGAGACTACACAACTAGAAACTCCACAACTAGGAACTCTGCAAATAGAAAATTTACAACAAGGAACTCGAAAACTAAAAACTCCAACTAGAAAATATACAACTAGAAACTTCACAACTAGAAACTCCACAAATAGACACTCCACAACTAGAAACTCCACAACTAGAGACTCCACAACTAGGAACTCCAAAATTGAGACTCCACAACTAGAAACTACACAGATTGAAATTCCACAACTAGAAACTCCACAACTGGAAACTCCACAACTAGAAACTCTGCAACTAGAAACTTTACAGCTAGAAACTCCACAACTTGAGACTTCGCAAATAGAAATTCGTCAACTGGAAACTCAACCACTAGAAACTCCACAGCTAGAAACTCCACAACTAGAAACTCCACAACTTAAAACCCAACAAATAGATACTCCACAACTACAGACTCCACAACTTGAAACACCACAACTAGATACTCCACAATTACAAATTCCGCTACTAGAAACACCACAACTAGAAACTTCTCAACTAGAAACTCCCCACTAGAAACTTCACAGCTCGAATCTCTGCAACTAGAAACTCCGCAACTAGAAACTCTGCAACTAGATACTCCACAACTACAAATTCCACAACTAGAAACTCCACAACTAGAAACACCACATCTAGAAACTCCGCAACAACAAACTCTGCAACCAGAAACTCCACAACTAGAAACTCCGAAACTAGAAACTGTGCAACTAGAAACTCCGCATCTAGAAACTCCACAGCTAGAAACTCCACAACTATACACTTCACAACTAGCAACTCAACAACTAGAGACTGCACAACTAGAGACTGCGCAACTAGAAACTCCACAGCTAGTAACTCCGCAACTAGAAACTCCACAACTTGAAACTCCACAACTTAAGACTTCGCAACAAGAAACTCGGAAACTAGAATCTCCACAACTAGAAACTCTGCAACTAGAAACTCCGCAACTACAAACTCCGCAACTAGAAACTCCACAGCTAGAAACTCCACAACTTTAGACTTCGCAAATAGAAACTCGTCAACTAGAAACTCAACAACCAGAAACTCTACAGCTAGAAACTCCACAACTAGAAACTCCACAACTTGAGAGTTCACCACTAGAAACTCCACAACTAGAAGCTCCACAACTAGAGACTCCACAACTAGAAACTCCACCACTAGAAATTCCACAACTACAAACCTCACAACTAGAAACTCCACAACTAGAAACTCCGCAACTGGTAACTCCACAGCCAGAAACTACAACTAGAAAAACCACATCTAGAAACTCCGCAACAACAAGCTCTGCAACTAGAAACTCCAACTCTAGAATTTCCACAGCTAGAGACTCAACAACTAGAGACTCCTCAACTAAAAGCTCCACAAATAGACACTCCACAACTAGAAACTCCGCAACTAGAAACCCGACAACTAGAAACTCAACAACTACAAACTCCACACCTATAAATTCCTCAACTTAAAACTCCACAACTAAAACTCCACAACTAGAAACTCCACAACTAGAAACTCCACAACTGAAACTCCGCAACTAGAAATTCCCCAACTTGAAACTCCACAACTAGAAACTCTGCAGCTAAAACTCCGCAACTAGAAACTCTGCAAATAGAAACTCCGCAACTAGAAACTCCTCAACTAGAAACCCCTTAACTGTAAACTTCACAACTAGAAACTCAACAACTAGAGACTGCACAACTAGATACTCCGCAACTAGAAACTCCGCAGCTAGAAACTCCGCAACTAGAAACTCCACAACTTGAAACTCTGCAACTCGAAACTCTGCAACTAGAAAATCCACAACTATAAACTCAAGTAGAAACAACCCAACTGGAAACTTCGCAACTAGAAACTCCGCAACTGGAAACTCCACTGCCGGAAACTCTACAACTAGAAACTCCCCAACAAGAAACTCCACAACTAGAAACTCCACAACTAGAAACTCCACAACTAGAGACTGCACAACTAGAGACTTTGCATTTAGAAACTCCTCAGATAGAAACTACAAAACTAGAAACTCCACGACTAGAAACTCTGCAAATAGACACTCCACAAATAGAAACTCCACAACTAGAGACTCCACAACTAGGAACTCCAAAATTGAGACTCCACAACTAGAAACTACACAGATTGAAATTCCACAACTAGAAACTCCACAACTGGAAACTCCGCAACAAGAAACTCTGCAACCAGAAACTTTACAGCTAGAAACTCCACAACTTGAGACTTCGCAAATAGAAACTCGTCAACTGGAAACTCAACCACTAGAAACTCCACAGCTAGAAACTCCACAACTAGAAACTCCACAACTTGAAACCCAACAATTAGATACTCCACAACTACAGACTCCACAACTTGAAACACCACAACTAGATACTCCACAATTACAAATTCCGCAACTTGAAACTCCACAACTAGAAACTCCTCAACTAGAAACTCCCCACTAGAAACTTCACAACTAGAATCTCTGCAACTAGAAACTCCACAGCTAGTAACTCCGCAACTAAAAACTCCACAAATTGAACCTCCGCCACTAGAAGCTCCACAACTAGAAAACTCCGCAAATACAAACTCTGCAACTAGAAACTCCGCAACTAGAAACTCCACAGCTAGAAACTCCACAACTTGAAACACCAACACTTGATACTCCACAACTAGAAACACCACATCTAGAAACTCCGCAACAACAAACTCTGCAACTAGAAACTCCACAACTAGAATTTCCACAGCTAGAGACTCAACAACTAGAAACTCCTCAACTAAAAGCTCCACAACTAGACACTCCACAACTAGAAACTCCGCAAGTAGAAACCCGACAACTAGAAACTCAACAACTAGAAACTCCACACCTAAAAATTCCTCAACTTGAAACTCCACAACTAAAACTCCACTGCAAGAAACTCCACAACTAGAAACTCCGCAACTAGAAACTCCCCAACTAGGAACTCCACAACTAGAAACTCTGCAACTAGAAACTCCGCAACTAGAAACTCTGCAAATAGAAACTCCGCAACTAGAAACTCCACAGCTAGAAACCCCTCAACTATAAACTTCACAACTAGCAACTCAACAACTAGAGACTGCACAACTAGAGACTCCGCAACAAGAAACTCCACAGCTAGAAACTCCACAACTCGATAATCCACAACTACAAATTCCACAACTAGAAACTCCACAACTGGAAACTCCGCAACTAGAAACTCTGCAACTACAAACTTTACAGTTAGAAACTCCACAACTTGAGACTTCGCAAATAGAAACTCGTCAACTGGAAACTCAACCACTAGATACTCCACAGCTAGAAACTCCAATACTAGAAACTCCACAACTTGAAACCCGACAAGTAGATACTCCACAACTTGAAACACCACAACTAGATACTTCACAACTACAAATTCCGCAAGTAGAAACTCCACAACTAGAAACTCCGCAACTAGAAACTCCCCAACTAGAAACTCCACAACTAGAATCTGTGCAACTAGAAACTCCGCAACTAGAAACTGTGACACTAGAAACTCCGCAACTAGAAACTCCACAGCTAGAAACCCCACAACTATAAACTTCACAAATAGCAACTCAACAACTGGAGACTGCACAACTAGAGACTCCGCGACTAGAAACTCCACAGCTAGTAACTCCGCAACTAGAAACTCCACAACTTGAAACTCCGCCACTAGAATCTCCACAACTCGAAACTCCGCAACTAGAAACTCTGCCACTAGAAACTCCGCAGCTAGAAACTCCACAGCTAGAAACTCCACAACTTGAAACACCACAACTAGATACTCCACAACTAGAAACTCCACAACTCGAAACTCCACATTTAGAAACTCCGCAACTAGAAACTCCAAAGCTAGAAACTCCACAACTTGAGACTTCGCAACAAGAAACTCGGCAACTAGAATCTCCACAACTAGAAACTCTGCAACTAGAAACTCCACAACTACAAACTCTGCAACTAGAAACTCCACAGCTAAAAACTCCACAACTTGAGACTTCGCAAATAGAAACTCGTCAACTAGAAACTCAACAACTAGGAACTCCACAGCTAGAAACTCCACAACTAGAAACTCCACAACTTAACAGTTCACCACTAGAAACTCCACAACTAGAAACTCCACAACTAGAAATTCCACAACTACAAACCTCACAACTAGAAACTCCACAACTAGAAACTCCACAACTGGAAACTCCACAGCCAGAAACTCTACAACTAGAAAAACCAACTCAAGAAACTCCGCAACAACAAACTCTGCAACTAGAAACTCCACAACCAGAATTTCTACAGCTAGAGACTCAACAACAAGAGACTCCTCAACTAAAAGCTCCACAACTAGACACTCCACAACTAGAAACTCCGCAACTAGAAACCCGACAACTAGAAACTCAACAACTACAAACTCCACACCTATAAATTCCTCAACTTGAAACTCCACAACTAAAACTCCACAACTAGAAACTCCACAACTAGAAACTCCACAACTAGAAACTCCGCAATTAGGAACTCCCCAACTAGAAACTCTGCAAATAGAAACTCCGCAACTAGAAACTCCACAACTAGAAACTCTGCAAATAGAAACTCCGCAACTAGAAACTCCACAACTAGAAACCCCTCAACTATAAACTTCACAACTAGAAACTCAACAACTAGAGACTGCACAACTAGAGACTCCGCAACTAGAAACTCCACAACTAGAAACTCCGCAACTGGAAACTCCACAGCTAGAAACTCCACAACTTGAGAATTCGCACAAGAAACTCGGCAACTAGAATCTCCACAACTAAAAACTCTGCAACTACAAACTCCGCAACTAGAAACTCCACAGCTAGAAACTCCACAACATGAGACTTCGCAAATAGAAACTCGTCAACTAGAAACTCAACAACTAGAAACTCCACAGCTAGAAACTCCACAACTAGAAACTCCACAACTAGAGACTCCACAACTAGAAACTACACCACTAGAAATTCCACAACTACAAACCTCACAACTAGAAATTCCATAACTAGAAACTTCGCAACTGGAAACTCCACAGCCAGAAACTTTACAACTAGAAAAACCACATCTAGAAACTCCGCAACAACAAACTCTGCAACTAGAAACTCCACAACTAGAATTTCCACAGCTAGCGACTCAACAACTAGAGACTCCTCAACTAAAAGCTCCACAACTAGACATTCCATAACTAGAAACTCCGCAACTAGAAATCCGACAACTAGAAACTCAACAACTACAAACTCCACACCTATAAATTCCTCAACTTGAAACTCCACAACTAAAACTCCACAACTAGAAACTCCACAACTAGAAACTCCACAACTAGAAACTCCGCAACTAGAAACTCCCTTACTAGAAACTTCACAACTAGAAACTCTGCAGCTAGAAACTCCGCAACTAGAAACTCTGCAAATAGAAACTCCGCAACTAGAAACTCCACAGCTAGAAACCCCTCAACTATAAACTTCACAACTAGAAACTCAACAACTAGAAACTCCACAACTAGAAACTCCACAACTAGAGACTGCACAACTAGAGACTTTGCATTTAGAAACTCCTCAGATAGAAACTACACAACTAGAAACTCCACGACTAGAGATTCCATAAGTAGAAACTCCACAGCTAAAATTTCCACAACTACAAACCCAACAACTAGAAACTCCACAACTAGGAACTCTGGAAATAGAAAATCTACAACAAGGAACTCGAAAACTAAAAACTCCAACTAGAAACTCTACAACTGGAGACTCCACAACTAGGAACTCCAAAATTGAGACTCCGCAACTAGAAACTACACAGATTGAAATTCCACAACTAGAAACTCCACAACTAGAAACTCCGCAACTAGAAACTCTGCAACTAGAAACTTTACAGCTAGAAACTCCACAACTTGAGACTTCGCAAATAGAAACTCGTCAACTGCAAACTCAACCACTAGAAACTCAACAGCTAGAAACTCCACAACTAGAAACTCCACAACTTGAAACCCAACAAATAGATACTCCACAACTACAGACTCCACAACTTGAAACACCACAACTAGATACTCCGCAATTACAAATTCCGCAACTAGAAACTCCACAACTAGAAACTCCTCAAATAGAAACTCCCCACTAGAAACTTCACAACTAGAATCTCAGACACTAGAAACTCCGCAACTAGAAACTCTGCAACTAGAAACTCCGCAACTAGAAACTCCACAGCTAGAAACCCCACAACTAGAAACTTCACAACTAGCAACTCAACAACTAGAGACTGCACAACTAGAGACTCCGCCACTAGAAACTCCACACCTAGTAACTCCGCAACTAGAAACTCCACAACATGAAACTCCGCCACTAGAAGCTCCACAACTAGAAAACTCCGCAACTACAAACTCTGCAACTAGAAACTCCGCAACTAGAAACTCCACAGCTAGAAACTCCACAACTTGAAACAACACAACTAGATACTCCACAACTACAAATTCCACAACTAGAAACTCCACAACTAGAAACACCACATCTAGAAACTCCGCAACAACAAACTCTGCAACCAGAAACTCCACAACTAGAATTTCCACAGCTAGAGACTCAACAACTAGAGGCTCCTCAACTAAAAGCTCCACAACTAGAAACTCCACAACTAGAAACTCACCAACCTGAAACCCGACAACTAGAAACTCAACAACTAGAAACTCCACAACTAGAAACTCCACAACTAGAAACTACACAGCTAGAAACTCCACAACTTGAGACTTCGCAACAAGAAACTTGGCAACTAGAATCTCCACAACTAGAAACTCTGCAACTAGAAACTCCGCAACTAGAAACTCCACAGCTAGAAACTCCACAACTTGAGACTTCGCAAATAGAAACTCGTCAACTAGAAACTCGATAACTAGAAACTCCGCAGCTAGAAATTCCACAACTAGAAACTCCACAGCTTGAGAGTTCGCAACTAAAACCCCACAACTAGAAACTCCACAACTAGAGACTCCACAACTAGAAACTCCACCACTAGAAACTCCACAATTACGAACCTCACAACTAGACACTCAACAACTAGAAACTCCGCAACTGGAAACTCCACAGCAAGAAACTCCACAACTAGAAACACCACATCTAGAAACTCCGCAACAACAAACTCTGCAACTAGAAACTCCACAACTAGAATTTCAACAGCTAGAGACTCAACAACTAGGAACTCCTCAACTAAAAGCTACACAACTAGACACTCCACAACTAGAAACTCCGCAACTGGAAACCCGACAACTAGAAACTCAACAACTAGAATCTCTGCAACTAGAAACTCCGCAACTAGAAACTCTGCAACTAGAAACTCCGCAACTAGAAACTCCACAGCTAGAAACCCCACAACTATAAACTTCACAACTAGCAACTCAACAACTAGAGACTGCACAACTAGAGACTCCGCCACTAGAAACTCCACACCTAGTAACTCCGCAACTAGAAACTCCACAACTTGAAACTCCGCCACTAGAAGCTCCACAACTAGAAAACTCCGCAGCTACAAACTCTGCAACTAGAAACTCCGCAACTAGAAACTCCACAGCTAGAAACTCCACAACTTGAAACACCACAACTAGATACTCCACAACTACAAATTCCACAACTAGAAACTCCACAACTAGAAACACCACATCTAGAAACTCCGCAACAACAAACTCTGCAACCAGAAACTCCACAACTAGAATTTCCACAGCTAGAGACTCAACAACTAGAGGCTCCTCAACTAAAAGCTCCACAAGTAGAAACTCCACAGCTAGAAACTCCGCAACTTGAAACCCGACAACTAGAAACTCAACAACTAGAAACTCCACACCTATAAATTCCTCAACTTGAAACTCCACAACTACACTCAACACTCGGCAACGAGAATCTCCGCAACTAGAAACTACACAGATTGAAATTCCACAACTAGAAACTCCACAACTAGATTCTCCACAACTACAAATTCCACAACTAGAAACTCCACAACTAGAAACTCCACAACTAGAAACTCCGCCACTAGAAACTACACAGCTAGAAACTCCACAACTTGAGACTTCGCAACAAGAAACTCCACAACTAGAAACTCCTCAACTAGAAACTCCCCAACTAGAAACTCCACAACTAGATTCTCCACAACTACAAATTCCACAACTAGAAACTCCACAACTAGAAACTCCACAATTAGAAACTCCGCCACTAGAAACTACACAGCTAGAAACTCCACAACTTGAGACTTCGCAACAAGAAACTCGGTAACTAGAATCTCCACAACTAGAAACTCTGCAACTAGAAACTCCGCAACTAGAAACTCCACAGCTAGAAACTCCACAACTTGAGACTTCGCAAATAGAAACTCGTCAACTAGAAACTCAATAACTAGAAACTCCGCAGCTAGAAATTCCACAACTAGAATCTCCACAGCTTGAGAGTTCGCAACTAGAAACCCCACAACTAGAAACTCCACAACTAGAGACTCCACAACTAGAAACTCCATCACTAGAAACTCCACAATTACGAACCTCACAACTAGAAACTCAACAACTAGAAACTCCGCAACTGGAAACTCCACAGCAAGAAACTCCACAACTAGAAACACCACATCTAGAAACTCCGCAACAACAAACTCTGCAACTAGAAACTCCACAACCAGAATTTCTACAGCTAGAGACTCAACAACTAGAAACTCCTCAACTAAAAGCTCCACAACTAGACACTCCACAACTTGAAACTCCGCAACTAGAAACCCGACAACTAGAAACTCAACAACTAGAAACTCGACATGTATAAATTCCTCAACTTGAAACTCCACAACTAAAACTCCACTACTAGAAACTCCGCAGCTAGAAACTCCGCAACTAGAAACTCCCCAACTAGAAACTCTGCAACTCAAAACTCTGCAACTAGAAAATCCACAGCTAGAAACTCCACAACTTGAAACACCACAACTAAATACTCCACAACTACAAATGCCACAACTAGAAACTCCACAACTAGAAACTACGCAACTACAAACTCCGCAACTAGAAACTCCACAGCTAAAAACTCCACAACTTGAGAATTCGCAACAAGAAACTCGGCAACTAGAATCTCCAAAACTAAAAACTCTGCAACTAGAAACTACGCAACTACAAACTCCGCAACTAGAAACTCCACAGCTAGAAACTCCACAACTTGAGACTTCACAAATAGAAACTCGTCAACTAGAAACTCAACAACTAGAAACTCCACAGCTAGAAACTCCGCAACTAGAGACTCCACAACTAGAAACTCCACCACTATAAATTCCACAACTACAAACCTCACAACTAGAAACTCCATAACTAGAAACTTCGCAACTAGAAACTCCACAGCCAGATACTTTACAACTAGAAAAACCACATCTAGAAACTCCGCAACAACAAACTCTGCAACTAGAAACTCCACAACTAGAATTTCCACAGCTAGAGACTCAACAACTAGAGACTCCTCAACTAAAAGCTCCACAACTAGACACTCCACAACTAGAAACTCCGCAACTAGAACCCCGACAACTAGAAACTCAACAACTACAAACTCCACATCATTAAATTCCTCAACTTGAAACTCCACAACTAGAAACTCCACAACTAGAAACTCCACAACTAGAAACTCAACAGCTAGAAACTCCCTTACTAGAAACTCCACAACTAGAAACTCTGCAGCTAGAAACTCCGCAACTAGAAACTCTGCAAATAGAAACTCCGCAACTAGAAACTCCACAGCTAGAAACCCCTCAACTATAAACTTCACAACTAGAAACTCAACAACTAGAGACTGCACAACTAGACACTCCACAACTAGAAACTCCGCAGCTAGAAACTCTGCAACTAGAAAATCCACAACTTGAAACTCTGCAACTCGAAACTCTGCAACTAGAAAATCCACAAATATAAACTCAAGTAGAAACTCCTCAACTGGAAACTCCGCAACTAGAAACTCCGCAACTAGAAACTCCGCAACTAGAAACTCCGCAACTAGAAAATCCACAACTAGAAACTTCACAACTAGAAACTCCCCAACAAGAAACTCCACAACTAGAAACTCCACAACTACAAACCCCACAACTAGCAACTCCACAACTAGGAACTCTGAAAATAGAAAATCTACAACAAGCAACTCGAAAACTAAAAACTCCAACTAGAAACTCTACAACTAGAGACTCCACAACTAAGAACTCCAAAATTGAGACTCCGCCACTAGAAACTACACAGATTGAAATTCCACAACTAGAAACTCCACAACTGGAAACTCCGCAACTAGAAACTCTGCAACTAGAAACTTTACAGCTAGAAGTTCCACAACTTGAGACTTCGCAAATAGAAACTCGTCAACTGGAAACTCAACCACTAGAAACTCAACAGCTAGAAACTCCACAACTAGAAACTCCACAACTTGAAACCCAACAAATAGATACTCCACAACTACAGACTCCACGACTTGAAACACCACAACTAGATACTCCGCAATTACAAATTCCGCAACTAGAAACTCCACATATAGAAACTCCTCAAATAGAAACTCCCCACTAGAAACTTCACAACTAGAATCTCTGACACTAGAAACTCCGTAACTAGAAACTCCACAGCTAGAAACTCCGCCACTAGAAACTACACAGCTAGAAACTCCACGACTTGAGACTTCGCAACAAGAAACTCCACAACTAGAAACTCCTCAACTAGAAACTCCCCAACTAGAAACTCCACAACTAGATTCTCCACAACTACAAATTCCACAACTAGAAACTCCAAAACTAGAAACTCCACAACTAGAAACTCCGCCACTAGAAACTACACAGCTAGAAACTCCACAACTCTAGACTTCGCCACAAGAAACTCGGCAACTAGAATCTCCACAACTAGAAACTCTGCAACTAGAAACTCCGCAACTAGAAACTCCACAGCTAGAAACTCCACAACTTGAGACTTCGCAAATAGAAACTCGTCAACTAGAAACTCAATAACTAGAAACTCCACAGCTTGAAACTCCACAACTAGAAACTCCGCAACTTGAGAGTTCGCAACTAGAAACTCCACAACTAGAAACTCCACAACTATAGACTCCACAACTAGAAACTCCACCACTAGAAACTCCACAATTACGAACCTCACAACTAGAAACTCAACAACTAGAAACTCCGCAACTGGAAACTCCACAGCAAGAAACTCCACAACTAGAAACACCACATCTAGAAACTCCGCAACAACAAACTCTGCAACTAGAAACTCCACAACCAGAATTTCTACAGCTACAGACTCAACAACTAGAAACTCCTCAACTAAAAGATCCACAACTAGACACTCCACAACTAGAAACTCCGCAACTAGAAACCCGACAACTAGAAACTCAACAACTAGAAACTCGACATCTATAAATTTCTCAACTTGAAACTCCACAACTAAAACTCCACTACTAGAAACTCCGCAGCTAGAAACTCCGCAACTAGAAACTCCCCAACTAGAAACCCTGCAACTCAAAAATCTGCAACTAGAAAATCCACAGCTAGAAACTCCACAACTTGAAACACCACAACTAAATACTCCACAACTACAAATTCCAACAATTCCACAACTAGAAACTCCACAACTAGAAATTCCGCAACTAGAAACTCCGCAACTAGAAACTCCACAGCTAAAAACTCCACAACTTGAGAATTCGCAACAAGAAACTCGGCAACTAGAATCTCCACAACTAAAAACTCTGCAACTAGAAACTACGCAACTAAAAACTCCGCAACTAGAAACTACGCAACTAAAAACTCCGCAACTAGAAACTCCACAGCTAGAAACTCCACAACTTGAGACTTCACAAATAGAAACTCGTCAACTAGAAACTCAACAACTAGAAACTCCACAGCTTGAAACTCCACAACTAGAAACTCCGCAACTTGAGAGTTCGCAACTAGAAACTCCACAACTAGAAACTCCACAACTAGAAACTCCACAACTAGAAACTCCACCACTAGAAATTCCACAACTACAAACCTCACAACTAGAAACTCCATAACTAAAAACTTCGCAACTGGAAACTCCACAGCCAGATACTTTACAACTAGAAAAACCACATCTAGAAACTCCGCAACAACAAACTCTGCAACTAGAAACTCCACAACTAGAATTTCCACAGCTAGAGACTCAGCAACTAGAGACTCCTCAACTAAAAGCTCCACAACTAGACACTCCACAACTAGAAACTCCGCAACTAGAAACCCGACAACTAGAAACTCAACAACTACAAACTCCACACCTATAAATTCCTCAACTTGAAACTCCACAACTAAAACTCCACAACTAGAAACTCCACAACTAGAAACTCCAGAACTAGAAACTCCGCAACTAGAAACTCCCTTACTAGAAACTCCACAACTAGAAACTCCACAACTAGAAACTCTGCAGCTAGAAACTCCGCAGCTAGAAACTCTGCAAATAGAAACTCCGCAACTAGAAACTCCACAGCTAGAAACCCCTCAACTATAAACTTCACAACTAGAAACTCAACAACTAGAGACTGCACAACTAGACACTCCGCAACTAGAAACTCCGCAGCTAGAAACTCTGCAACTAGAAAATCCACAACTTGAAACTCTGCAACTCGAAACTCTGCAACTAGCAAATCCACAAATATAAACTCAAGTAGAAACTCCCCAACTGGAAACTCCGCAACTAGAAACTCCGCAACTAGAAACTCCGCAACTAGAAACTCCGCAACTAGAAAATCCACAACTAGAAACTTCACAACTAGAAACTCCCCAACAAGAAACTCCACAACTAGAAACTCCACAACTAGAAACTCCACAACTAGAGACTGCACAACTAGAGACTTTGCATTTAGAAACTCCTCAGATAGAAACTATACAACTAGAAACTCCACGACTAGAGATTCCATAAGTATAAACTCCAGAGCTAAAATTTCCACAACTACAAACCCCACAACTAGCAACTCCACAACTAGGAACTCTGAAAATAGAAAATCTACAACAAGGAACTCGAAAACTAAAAACTCCAACTAGAAACTCTACAACTAGAGACTCCACAACTAAGAACTCCAAAATTGAGACTCCGCCACTAGAAACTACACAGATTGAAATTCCACAACTAGAAACTCCACAACTGGAAACTCCGCAACTAGAAATTCTGCAACTAGAAACTTTACAGCTAGAAGTTCCACAACTTGAGACTTCGCAAATAGAAACTCGTCAACTGGAAACTCAACCACTAGAAACTCAACAGCTAGAAACTCCACAACTAGAAACTCCACAACTTGAAACCCAACAAATAGATACTCCACAACTACAGACTCCACGACTTGAAACACCACAACTAGATACTCCGCAATTACAAATTCCGCTACTAGAAACTCCACAACTAGAAACTCCTCAAATAGAAACTCCCCACTAGAAACTTCACAACTAGAATCTCTGACACTAGAAACTCCGCAACTAGAAACTCCACAGCTAGAAACTCCACAACTATAAACTTCACAACTAGCAACTCAACAACTAGAGACTGCACAACTAGAGACTCCGCCACTTGAAACTCCACACCTAGTAACTCCGCAACTAGAAACTCCACAACAAGAAACTCCGCCACTAGAAGCTCCACAACTAGAAAACTCGGCAACTACAAACTCTGCAACTAGAAACTCCGCAACTAGAAACTCCACAGCTAGAAACTCCACAACTTGAAACACCACAACTAGATACTCCACAACTACAAAATCCACAACTAGAAACTCCACAACTAGAAACACCACATCTAGAAACTCCACAACAACAAACTCTGCAACCAGAAACTCCACAACTAGAATTTCCACAGCTAGAGACTCAACAACTAGAGGCTCCTCAACTAAAAGCTCCACAACTAGAAACTCCACAACTAGAAACTCCGCAACTTGAAACCCGACAACTAGAAACTCAACAACTAGAAACTCAACACCTATAAATTCCTCAACTTGAAACTCCACAACTAAAACTCCACAACTAGAAACCCCTCAACTATAAACTTCACAACTAGAAACTCAACAACTAGAGACTGCACAACTAGAGGCTCCGTAACTAGAAACTCCGCAGCTAGAAACTCCGCAACTAGAAACTTCACAACTTGAAACTCTGCAACTCAAAACTCTGCAACTAGAAAATCCACAGCTAGAAACTCCACAACTTGAAACACCACAACTAGAAACTCCGCAACTAGAAACTCCACAGCTAAAAACTCCACAACTTGAGAATTCGCAACAAGAAACTCGGCAACTAGAATCTCCACAAATAAAAACTCTGCAACTAGAAACTACGCAACTACAAACTCCGCAACTAGAAACTCAACAGCTAGAAACTCCACAACTTGAGACTTCGCAAATAGAAACTCGTCAACTAGAAACTCAACAACTAGAAACTCCACAGCTAGAAACTCCGCAACTTGAGAGTTCGCCACTAGAAACTCCACAACTAGAAACTCCACAACTAGAGACTCCACAACTAGAAACTCCACCACTAGAAATTCCACAACTACAAACCTCACAACTAGAAACTCCATAACTAGAAACTTCGCAACTGGAAACTCCACAGCCAGATACTTTACAACTAGAAAAACCACATCTAGAAACTCCGCAACAACAAACTCTGCAACTAGAAACTCCACAACTAGAATTTCCACAGCTAGAGACTCAACAACTAGAGACTCCTCAACTAAAAGCTCCACAACTAGACACTCCACAACTAGAAACTCCGCAACTAGATACCCGACAACTAGAAACTCAACAACTACAAACTCCACACCTATAAATTCCTCAACTTGAAACTCCACAACTAGAAACTCCACAACTAGAAACTCCACAACTAGAAACTCCGCAACTAGAAACTCCCTTACTAGAAACTCCGCAACTAGAAACTCTGCAGCTAGAAACTCCGCAACTAGAAACTCTGCAAATAGAAACTCCGCAACTAGAAACTCCACAGCTAGAAACCCCTCAACTATAAACTTCACCACTAGAAACTCAACAATTAGAGACTGCACAACTAGACACTCCACAACTAGAAAATCCGCAGCTAGAAACTCTGCAACTAGAAAATCCCAACTTGAAACTCTGCAACTCGAAACTCCGCAACTAGAAAATCCACAAATATAAACTAAAGTAGAAACTCCTCAACTGGAAACTCCGCAACTAGAAACTCTGCAACTAGAAACTCCGCAACTAGAAAATCCACAACTAGAAACTTCACAACTAGAAACTCCCCAACAAGAAACTCCACAACTAGAAACTCCACAACTAGAAACTCCACAACTAGAGACTGCACAACTAGGAACTCTGCAAATAGAAAATCTACAACAAGGAAGTCGAAAACTAAAAACTCTAACTAGAAACTCTACAACTAGAGACTCCACAACTAGGAACTCCAAAATTGAGACTCCGCAACTAGAAACTACACAGATTGAAATTCCACCACTAGAAACTCCACAACTAGATTCTCCACAACTACAAATTCCACAACTAGAAACTCCACAACTAGAAACTCCACAACTAGAAACTCCGCCACTAGAAACTACACAGCTAGAAACTCCACAACTTGAGACTTCGCAACAAGAAACTCCACAACTAGAAACTCCTCAACTAGAAACTCCCCAACTAGAAACTCCACAACTAGATTCTCCACAACTACAAATTCCACAACTAGAAACTCCAAAACTAGAAACTCCACAACTAGAAACTCCGCCACTAGAAACTACACAGCTAGAAACTCCACAACTTGAGACTTCGCCACAAGAAACTCGGCAACTAGAATCTCCACAACTAGAAACTCTGCAACTAGAAACTCCGCAACTAGAAACGCCACAGCTAGAAACTCCACAACTTGAGACTTCGCAAATAGAAACTCGTCAACTAGAAACTCAATAACTAGAAACTCCGCAGCTAGAAATTCCACAACTAGAAACTCCACAGCTTGAGAGTTCGCAACTAGAAACCCCACAACTAGAAACTCCGCAACTATAGACTCCACAACTAGAAACTCCACCACTAGAAACTCCACAATTACGAACCTCACAACTGGAAACTCAACAACTAGAAACTCCGCAACTGGAAACTCCACAGCAAGAAACTCCACAACTAGAAACACCACATCTAGAAACTCCGCAACAACAAACTCTGCAACTAGAAACTCCACAACCAGAATTTCTACAGCTACAGACTCAACAACTAGAAACTCCTCAACTAAAAGCTCCACAACTAGACACTCCACAACTAGAAACTCCGCAACTAGAAACCCGACAACTAGAAACTCAACAACTAGAAACTCGACATCTATAAATTCCTCAACTTGAAACTCCACAACTAAAACTCCACTACTAGAAACTCCGCAGCTAGAAACTCCGCAACTAGAAACTCCCCAACTAGAAACTCTGCAACTCAAAAATCTGCAACTAGAAAATCCACAGCTAGAAACTCCACAACTTGAAACACCACAACTAAATACTCCACAACTACAAATTCCAACAATTCCACAACTAGAAACTCCACAACTAGAAATTCCGCAACTAGAAACTCCGCAACTAGAAACTCCACAGCTAAAAACTCCACAACTTGAGAATTCGCAACAAGAAACTCGGCAACTAGAATCTCCACAACTAAAAACTCTGCAACTAGAAACTACGCAACTACAAACTCCGCAACTAGAAACTCCACAGCTAGAAACTCCACAACTTGAGACTTCACAAATAGAAACTCGTCAACTAGAAACTCAACAACTAGAAACTCCACAGCTAGAAACTCCACAACTAGAAACTCCGCAACTTGAGAGTTCGCAACTAGAAACTCCACAACTAGAAACTCCACAACTAGAGACTCCACAACTAGAAACTCCACCACTAGAAATTCCACAACTACAAACCTCACAACTAGAAACTCCATAACTAGAAACTTCGCAACTGGAAACTCCACAGCCAGATACTTTACAACTAGAAAAACCACATCTAGAAACTCCACAACAACAAACTCTGCAACTAGAAACTCCACAACTAGAATTTCCACAGCTAGAGACTCAACAACTAGAGACTCCTCAACTAAAAGCTCCACAACTAGACACTCCACAACTAGACACTCCGCAACTAGATACCCGACAACTAGAAACTCAACAACTACAAACTCCACACCTATAAATTCCTCAACTTGAAACTCCACAACTAAAACTCCACAACTAGAAACTCCACAACTAGAAACTCCACAACTAGAAACTCCGCAACTAGAAACTCCCTTACTAGAAACTCCACAACTAGAAACTCTGCAGCTAGAAACTCCGCAACTAGAAACTCTGCAAATAGAAACTCCGCAACTAGAAACTCCACAGCTAGAAACCCCTCAACTATAAACTTCACCACTAGAAACTCAACAATTAGAGACTGCACAACTAGACACTCCACAACTAGAAAATCCGCAGCTAGAAACTCTGCAACTAGAAAATCCCAACTTGAAACTCTGCAACTCGAAACTCTGCAACTAGAAAATCCACAAATATAAACTAAAGTAGAAACTCCTCAACTGGAAACTCCGCAACTAGAAACTCTGCAACTAGAAACTCCGCAACTAGAAAATCCACAACTAGAAACTTCACAACTAGAAACTCCCCAACAAGAAACTCCACAACTAGAAACTCCACAACTAGAAACTCCACAACTAGAAACTCCACAACTAGAGACTGCACAACTAGGAACTCTGCAAATAGAAAATCTACAACAAGGAAGTCGAAAACTAAAAACTCTAACTAGAAACTCTACAACTAGAGACTCCACAACTAGGAACTCCAAAATTGAGACTCCGCAACTAGAAACTACACAGATTGAAATTCCACCACTAGAAACTCCACAACTAGATTCTCCACAACTACAAATTCCACAACTAGAAACTCCACAACTAGAAACTCCACAACTAGAAACTCCGCCACTAGAAACTACACAGCTAGAAACTCCACAACTTGAGACTTCGCAACAAGAAACTCCACAACTAGAAACTCCTCAACTAGAAACTCCCCAACTAGAAACTCCACAACTAGATTCTCCACAACTACAAATTCCACAACTAGAAACTCCAAAACTAGAAACTCCACAACTAGAAACTCCGCCACTAGAAACTACACAGCTAGAAACTCCACAACTTGAGACTTCGCCACAAGAAACTCGGCAACTAGAATCTCCACAACTAGAAACTCTGCAACTAGAAACTCCGCAACTAGAAACGCCACAGCTAGAAACTCCACAACTTGAGACTTCGCAAATAGAAACTCGTCAACTAGAAACTCAATAACTAGAAACTCCGCAACTGGAAACTCCACAGCAAGAAACTCCACAACTAGAAACACCACATCTAGAAACTCCGCAACAACAAACTCTGCAACTAGAAACTCCACAACCAGAATTTCTACAGCTACAGACTCAACAACTAGAAACTCCTCAACTAAAAGCTCCACAACTAGACACTCCACAACTAGAAACTCCGCAACTAGAAACCCGACAACTAGAAACTCAACAACTAGAAACTCGACATCTATAAATTCCTCAACTTGAAACTCCACAACTAAAACTCCACTACTAGAAACTCCGCAGCTAGAAACTCCGCAACTAGAAACTCCCCAACTAGAAACTCTGCAACTCAAAAATCTGCAACTAGAAAATCCACAGCTAGAAACTCCACAACTTGAAACACCACAACTAAATACTCCACAACTACAAATTCCAACAATTCCACAACTAGAAACTCCACAACTAGAAATTCCGCAACTAGAAACTCCGCAACTAGAAACTCCACAGCTAAAAACTCCACAACTTGAGAATTCGCAACAAGAAACTCGGCAACTAGAATCTCCACAACTAAAAACTCTGCAACTAGAAACTACGCAACTACAAACTCCGCAACTAGAAACTCCACAGCTAGAAACTCCACAACTTGAGACTTCACAAATAGAAACTCGTCAACTAGAAACTCAACAACTAGAAACTCCACAGCTAGAAACTCCACAACTAGAAACTCCGCAACTTGAGAGTTCGCAACTAGAAACTCCACAACTAGAAACTCCACAACTAGAGACTCCACAACTAGAAACTCCACCACTAGAAATTCCACAACTACAAACCTCACAACTAGAAACTCCATAACTAAAAACTTCGCAACTGGAAACTCCACAGCCAGATACTTTACAACTAGAAAAACCACATCTAGAAACTCCGCAACAACAAACTCTGCAACTAGAAACTCCACAACTAGAATTTCCACAGCTAGAGACTCAACAACTAGAGACTCCTCAACTAAAAGCTCCACAACTAGACACTCCACAACTAGAAACTCCGCAACTAGAAACCCGACAACTAGAAACTCAACAACTACAAACTCCACACCTATAAATTCCTCAACTTGAAACTCCACAACTAAAACTCCACAACTAGAAACTCCACAACTAGAAACTCCAAAACTAGAAACTCCGCAACTAGAAACTCCCTTACTAAAAACTCCACAACTAGAAACTCTGCAGCTAGAAACTCCACAGCTAGAAACTCTGCAAATAGAAACTCCGCAACTAGAAACTCCACAGCTAGAAACCCCTCAACTATAAACTTCACAACTAGAAACTCAACAACTAGAGACTGCACAACTAGACACTCCGCAACTAGAAACTCCGCAGCTAGAAACTCTGCAACTAGAAAATCCACAACTTGAAACTCTGCAACTCGAAACTCTGCAACTAGCAAATCCACAAATATAAACTCAAGTAGAAACTCCCCAACTGGAAACTCCGCAACTAGAAACTCCGCAACTAGAAACTCCGCAACTAGAAACTCCGCAACTAGAAAATCCACAACTAGAAACTTCACAACTAGAAACTCCCCAACAAGAAACTCCACAACTAGAAACTCCACAACTAGAAACTCCACAACTAGAGACTGCACAACTAGAGACTTTGCATTTAGAAACTCCTCAGATAGAAACTACACAACTAGAAACTCCACGACTAGAGATGCCATAAGTATAAACTCCACAGCTAAAATTTCCACAACTACAAACCCCACAACTAGCAACTCCACAACTAGGAACTCTGAAAATAGAAAATCTACAACAAGGAACTCGAAAACTAAAAACTCCAACTAGAAACTCTACAACTAGAGACTCCACAACTAAGAACTCCAAAATTGAGACTCCGCCACTAGAAACTACACAGATTGAAATTCCACAACTAGAAACTCCACAACTGGAAACTCCGCAACTAGAAACTCTGCAACTAGAAACTTTACAGCTAGAAGTTCCACAACTTGAGACTTCGCAAATAGAAACTCGTCAACTGGAAACTCAACCACTAGAAACTCAACAGCTAGAAACTCCACAACTAGAAACTCCACAACTTGAAACCCAACAAATAGATACTCCACAACTACAGACTCCACGACTTGAAACACCACAACTAGATACTCCGCAATTACAAATTCCGCAACTAGAAACTCCACAACTAGAAACTCCTCAAATAGAAACTCCCCACTAGAAACTTCACAACTAGAATCTCTGACACTAGAAACTCCGCAACTAGAAACTCCACAGCTAGAAACTCCACAACTATAAACTTCACAACTAGCAACTCAACAACTAGAGACTGCACAACTAGAGACTCCGCCACTAGAAACTCCACACCTAGTAACTCCGCAACTAGAAACTCCACAACAAGAAACTCCGCCACTAGAAGCTCCACAACTAGAAAACTCGGCAACTACAAACTCTGCAACTAGAAACTCCGCAACTAGAAACTCCACAGCTAGAAACTCCACAACTTGAAACACCACAACTAGATACTCCACAACTACAAAATCCACAACTAGAAACTCCACAACTAGAAACACCACATCTAGAAACTCCACAACAACAAACTCTGCAACCAGAAACTCCACAACTAGAATTTCCACAGCTAGAGACTCAACAACTAGAGGCTCCTCAACTAAAAGCTCCACAACTAGAAACTCCACAACTAGAAACTCCGCAACTTGAAACCCGACAACTAGAAACTCAACAACTAGAAACTCCACACCTATAAATTCCTCAACTTGAAACTCCACAACTAAAACTCCACAACTAGAAACCCCTCAACTATAAACTTCACAACTAGAAACTCAACAACTAGAGACTGCACAACTAGAGGCTCCGTAACTAGAAACTCCGCAGCTAGAAACTCCGCAACTAGAAACTTCACAACTTGAAACTCTGCAACTCAAAACTATGCAACTAGAAAATCCACAGCTAGAAACTCCACAACTTGAAACACCACAACTAAATACTCCACAACTACAAATTCCACAACTAGAAACTCCACAACTAGAAATTCCACAACTAGAAACTCCGCAACTAGAAACTCCACAGCTAAAAACTCCACAACTTGAGAATTCGCAACAAGAAACTCGGCAACTAGAATCTCCACAAATAAAAACTCTGCAACTAGAAACTACGCAACTACAAACTCCGCAACTAGAAACTCAACAGCTAGAAACTCCACAACTTGAGACTTCGCAAATAGAAACTCGTCAACTAGAAACTCAACAACTAGAAACTCCACAGCTAGAAACTCCGCAACTTGAGAGTTCGCCACTAGAAACTCCACAACTAGAAACTCCACAACTAGAGACTCCACAACTAGAAACTCCACCACTAGAAATTCCACAACTACAAACCTCACAACTAGAAACTCCATAACTAGAAACTCTGCAACTAGAAACTCCACAACTAGAATTTCCACAGCTAGAGACTCAACAACTAGAGACTCCTCAACTAAACGCTCCACAACTAGACACTCCACAACTAGAAACTCCGCAACTAGATACCCGACAACTAGAAACTCAACAACTACAAACTCCACACCTATAAATTCCTCAACTTGAAACTCCACAACTAAAACTCCACAACTAGAAACTCCACAACTAGAAACTCCACAACTAGAAACTCCGCAACTAGAAACTCCCTTACTAGAAACTCCGCAACTAGAAACTCTGCAGCTAGAAACTCCGCAACTAGAAACTCTGCAAATAGAAACTCCGCAACTAGAAACTCCACAGCTAGAAACCCCTCAACTATAAACTTCACAACTAGAAACTCAACAACTAGAGACTGCCCAACTAGACACTCCACAACTAGAAACTCCGAAGCTAGAAAATCTGCAACTAGAAAATCCACAACTTGAAACTCTGCAACTCTAAACTCTGCAACTAGAAAATCCACAAATATAAACTCAAGTAGAAACTCCTCAACTGGAAACTCCGCAACCAGAAACTCCGCAACTAGAAACTCCGCAACTAGAAACTCCGCAACTGGAAAATCCACAACTAGAAACTTCACAACTAGAAACTCCCCAACAAGAAACTCCACAACTAGAAACTCCACAACTAGAAACTCCACAACTAGAGACTGCACAACTAGGAAATCTGCAAATAGAAAATCTACAACAAGGAACTAAAAAACTAAAAACTCTAACTAGAAACTCTACAACTAGAGACTCCGCAACTAGGAACTCCAAAATTGAGACTCCGCCATTAGAAACTACACAGATTGAAATTCCACAACTAGAAACTCCACAACTGGAAACTCCGCAACTAGAAACTCTGCAACTAGAAACTTTACAGCTAGAAACTCCACAACTTGAGACTTCGCAAATAGAAACTCGTCAACTGGAAACTCAACCACTAGAAACTCAACAGCTAGAAACTCCGCAACTAGAAACTCCACAACTTGAAACCCAACAAATAGATACTCCACAACTACAGACTCCACAACTTGAAACACCACAACTAGATACTCCGCATTTACAAATTCCGCAACCAGAAACTCCACAACTAGAAACTCCTCAAATAGAAACTCCCCACTAGAAACTTCACAACTAGAATCTCTGCAACTAGAAGCTCCGCAACTAGAAACTCTGCAACTAGAAACTTTGCAACTAGAAACTCCACAGCTAGGAACCCCACAACTATAAACTTCACAACTAGCAACTCAACAACTAGAGACTGCACAAATAGAGACTCCGCCACTAGAAACTCCACACCTAGTAACTCCGCAACTAGAAACTCCACAACTTGAAACTCCGCCACTAGAAGCTCCACAACTAGAAACTCCACAACTAGAAACTCCGCAACTTGAAACCCGACAACTAGAAACTCAACAACTAGAAACTCCACACCTATAAATTCCTCAACTTGAAACTCCACAACTACACTCAACACTCGGCAACTAGAATCTCCACAACTAGAAACTCTGCAACTAGAAACTCCACAACTACAAACTCCGCAACTAGAAACTCCACAGCTAAAAACTCCACAACTTGAGACTTCGCAAATAGAAACTCGTCAACTAGAAACTCCTCAACTAGAAACTCCGCAACTAGAAACTCCCCAACTATAAACTTCACAACTAGAAACACAACAACTAGAGACTGCACAACTAGAGACTCCACAACTAGAAACTCCGCCACTAGAAACTACACAGCTAGAAACTCCACAACTTGAGACTTCGCAACAAGAAACTCGGCAACTAGAATCTCCACAACTAGAAACTCTGCAACTAGAAACTCCGCAACTAGAAACTCCACAGCTAGAAACTCCACAACTTGAGACTTCGCAAATAGAAACTCGTCAACTAGAAACTCAATAACTAGAAACTCCGCAGCTAGAAATTCCACAACTAGAAACTCCACAGCTTGTGAGTTCGCAACTTGAAACCCCACAACTAGAAACTCCACAACTAGAGACTCCACAACTAGAAACTCCACCACTAGAAACTCCACAATTACGAACCTCACAACTAGAAACTCAACAACTAGAAACTCCGCAACTGGAAACTCGACAACAAGAAACTCCACAACTAGAAACACCACATCTAGAAACTCCGCAACAACAAACTCTGCAACTAGAAACTCCACAACCAGAATTTCTACAGCTAGAGACTCAACAACTAGAAACTCCTCAACTAAAAGCTCCACAACTAGACACTCCACAACTAGAAACTCCGCAACTAGAAACCCGACAACTAGAAACTCAACAACTAGAAACTCGACATCTATAAATTCCTCAACTTGAAACTCCACAACTAAAACTCCACTACTAGAAACTCCGCAGCTAGAAACTCCGCAACTAGAAACTCCCCAACTAGAAACTCTGCAACTCAAAACTCTGCAACTAGAAAATCCACAGCTAGAAACTCCACAACTTAAAACACCACAACTAAATACTCCACAACTACAAATTCCACAACTAGAAACTCCACAACTAGAACTTCCACAACTAGAAACTCTGCAACTAGAAACTCCACAGCTAAAAACTCCACAACTTGAGAATTCGCAACAAGAAACTCGGCAACTAGAATCTCCACAACTAAAAACTCTGCAACTAGAAACTACGCAACTACAAACTCCGCAACTAGAAACTCCACAGCTAGAAACTCCACAACTTGAGACTTCACAAATAGAAACTCCACCACTATAAATTCCACAACTACAAACCTCACAACTAGAAACTCCATAACTAGAAACTTCGCAACTGGAAACTCCACAGCCAGATATTTTACAACTAGAAAAACCACATCTAGAAACTCCGCAACAACAAACTCTGCAACTAGAAACTCCACAACTAGAATTTCCACAGCTAGAGACTCAACAACTAGAAACTCCTCAACTAAAAGCTCCACAACTAGACACTCCACAACTAGAAACTCCGCAACTAGAAACCCGACAACTAGAAACTCAACAACTACAAACTCCACACCATTAAATTCCTCAACTTGAAACTCCACAACTAAAACTCCACAACTAGAAACTCCACAACTAGAAACTCCGCAACTAGAAACTCCCTTACTAGAAACTCCACAACTAGAAACTCTGCAGCTAGAAACTCCGCCACTAGAAACTCTGCAAATAGAAACTCCGCAACTAGAAACTCCACAGCTAGAAACCCCTCAACTATAAACTTCACAACTAGAAACTCAACAACTTGAGACTGCCCAACTAGACACTCCACAACTAGAAACTCCGAAGCTAGAAACTCTGCAACTAGAAAATCCACAACTTGAAACTCTGCAACTCTACACTCTGCAACTAGAAAATCCACAAATATAAACTCAAGTAGAAACTCCTCAACTGGAAACTCCGCAACTGGAAACTCCGCAACTAGAAACTCCGCAACTAGAAACTCCGCAACTGGAAAATCCACAACTAGAAACTTCACAACTAGAAACTCCCCAACAAGAAACTCCACAACTAGAAACTCCACAACTAGAAACTCCACAACTAGAGACTGCACAACTAGGAACTCTGCAAATAGAAAATCTACAACAAGGAACTAAAAAACTAAAAACTCTAACTAGAAACTCTACAACTAGAGACTCCGCAACTAGGAACTCCAAAATTGAGACTCCGCCATTAGAAACTACACAGATTGAAATTCCACAACTAGAAACTCCACAACTGGAAACTCCGCAACTAGAAACTCTGCAACTAGAAACTTTACAGCTAGAAACTCCACAACTTGAGACTTCGCAAATAGAAACTCGTCAACTGGAAACTCAACCACTAGAAACTCAACAGCTAGAAACTCCGCAACTAGAAACTCCACAACTTGAAACCCAACAAATAGATACTCCACAACTACAGACTCCACAACTTGAAACACCACAACTAGATACTCCGCATTTACAAATTCCGCAACCAGAAACTCCACAACTAGAAACTCCTCAAATAGAAACTCCCCACTAGAAACTTCACAACTAGAATCTCTGCAACTAGAAGCTCCGCAACTAGAAACTCTGCAACTAGAAACTTTGCAACTAGAAACTCCACAGCTAGGAACCCCACAACTATAAACTTCACAACTAGCAACTCAACAACTAGAGACTGCACAAATAGAGACTCCGCCACTAGAAACTCCACACCTAGTAACTCCGCAACTAGAAACTCCACAACTTGAAACTCCGCCACTAGAAGCTCCACAACTAGAAACTCCACAACTAGAAACTCCGCAACTTGAAACCCGACAACTAGAAACTCAACAACTAGAAACTCCACACCTATAAATTCCTCAACTTGAAACTCCACAACTACACTCAACACTCGGCAACTAGAATCTCCACAACTAGAAACTCTGCAACTAGAAACTCCACAACTACAAAATCCGCAACTAGAATCTCCACAGCTAAAAACTCCACAACTTGAGACTTCGCAAATAGAAACTCGTCAACTAGAAACTCCTCAACTAGAAACTCCGCAACTAGAAACTCCCCAACTATAAACTTCACAACTAGAAACACAACAACTAGAGACTGCACAACTAGAGACTCCACAACTAGAAACTCCGCCACTAGAAACTACAGAGCTAGAAACTCCACAACTTGAGACTTCGCAACAAGAAACTCGGCAACTATAATCTCCACAACTAGAAACTCTGCAACTAGAAACTCCGCAACTAGAAACTCCACAGCTAGAAACTCCACAACTTGAGACTTCGCAAATAGAAACTCGTCAACTAGAAACTCAATAACTAGTAACTCCGCAGCTAGAAATTCCACAACTAGAAACTCCACAGCTTGTGAGTTCGCAACTTGAAACCCCACAACTAGAAACTCCACAACTAGAGACTCCACAACTAGAAACTCCACCACTAGAAACTCCACAATTACGAACCTCACAACTAGAAACTCAACAACTAGAAACTCCGCAACTGGAAACTCGACAACAAGAAACTCCACAACTAGAAACACCACATCTAGAAACTCCGCAACAACAAACTCTGCAACTAGAAACTCCACAACCAGAATTTCTACAGCAGAGACTCAACAACTAGAAACTCCTCAACTAAAAGCTCCACAACTAGACACTCCACAACTAGAAACTCCGCAACTAGAAACCCGACAACTAGAAACTCAACAACTAGAAACTCGACATCTATAAATTCCTCAACTTGAAACTCCACAACTAAAACTCCACTACTAGAAACTCCGCAGCTAGAAACTCCGCAACTAGAAACTCCCCAACTAGAAACTCTGCAACTCAAAACTCTGCAACTAGAAAATCCACAGCTAGAAACTCCACAACTTAAAACACCACAACTAAATACTCCACAACTACAAATTCCACAACTAGAAACTCCACAACTAGAACTTCCACAACTAGAAACTCTGCAACTAGAAACTCCACAGCTAAAAACTCCACAACTTGAGAATTCGCAACAAGAAACTCGGCAACTAGAATCTCCACAACTAAAAACTCTGCAACTAGAAACTACGCAACTACAAACTCCGCAACTAGAAACTCCACAGCTAGAAACTCCACAACTTGAGACTTCACAAATAGAAACTCGTCAACTAGAAACTCAACAACTAGAAACTCCACAGCTAGAAACTCCACAACTAGAGACTCCACAACTAGAAACTCCACCACTATAAATTCCACAACTACAAACCTCACAACTAGAAACTCCATAACTAGAAACTTCGCAACTGGAAACTCCACAGCCAGATATTTTACAACTAGAAAAACCACATCTAGAAACTCCGCAACAACAAACTCTGCAACTAGAAACTCCACAACTAGAATTTCCACAGCTAGAGACTCAACAACTAGAAACTCCTCAACTAAAAGCTCCACAACTAGACACTCCACAACTAGAAACTCCGCAACTAGAAACCCGACAACTAGAAACTCAACAACTACAAACTCCACACCATTAAATTCCTCAACTTGAAACTCCACAACTAAAACTCCACAACTAGAAACTCCACAACTAGAAACTCCGCAACTAGAAACTCCCTTACTAGAAACTCCACAACTAGAAACTCTGCAGCTAGAAACTCCGCCACTAGAAACTCTGCAAATAGAAACTCCGCAACTAGAAACTCCACAGCTAGAAACCCCTCAACTATAAACTTCACAACTAGAAACTCAACAACTAGAGACTGCCCAACTAGACACTCCACAACTAGAAACTCCGAAGCTAGAAACTCTGCAACTAGAAAATCCACAACTTGAAACTCTGCAACTCTAAACTCTGCAACTAGAAAATCCACAAATATAAACTCAAGTAGAAACTCCTCAACTGGAAACTCCGCAACTAGAAACTCCGCAACTAGAAACTCCGCAACTAGAAACTCCGCAACTGGAAAATCCACAACTAGAAACTTCACAACTAGAAACTCCCCAACAAGAAACTCCACAACTAGAAACTCCACAACTAGAGACTGCACAACTAGGAACTCTGCAAATAGAAAATGTACAACAAGGAACTCAAAAACTAAAAACTCTAACTAGAAACTCTACAACTAGAGACTCCGCAACTAGGAACTCCAAAATTGAGACTCCGCCATGCAGAAACTACACAGATTGAAATTCCACAACTAGAAACTCCACAACTGGAAACTCCGCAACTAGAAACTCTGCAACTAGAAATTTTACAGCTAGAAACTCCACAACTTGAGACTTCGCAAATAGAAACTCGTCAACTGGAAACTCAACCACTAGAAACTCAACAGCTAGAAACTCCACAACTAGAAACTCCACAACTTGAAACCCAACAAATAGATACTCCACAACTACAGACTCCACAACTTGAAACACCACAACTAGATACTCCGCATTTACAAATTCCGCAACCAGAAACTCCACAACTAGAAACTCCTCAAATAGAAACTCCCCACTAGAAACTTCACAACTAGAATCTCTGCAACTAGAAACTCCGCAACTAGAAACTCTGCAACTAGAAACTTTGCAACTAGAAACTCCACAGCTAGGAACCCCACAACTATAAACTTCACAACTAGCAACTCAACAACTAGAGACTGCACAAATAGAGACTCCGCCACTAGAAACTCCACACCTAGTAACTCCGCAACTAGAAACTCCACAACTTGAAACTCCGCCACTAGAAGCTCCACAACTAGAAAACTCCGCAGCTACAAACTCTGCAACTAGAAACTCCGCAACTAGAAACTCCACAGCTAGAAACTCCACAACTTGAAACACCACAACTAGATACTCCACAACTACAAATTCCACAACTAGAAACTCCACAACTAGAAACACCACATCTAGAAACTCCGCAACAACAAACTCTGCAACCAGAAACTCCACAACTAGAATTTCCACAGCTAGAGACTCAACAACTAGAGGCTCCTCAACTAAAAGCTCCACAACTAGAAACTCCACAACTAGAAACTCCGCAACTTGAAACCCGACAACTAGAAACTCAACAACTAGAAACTCCACACCTATAAATTCCTCAACTTAAAACTCCACAACTACACTCAACACTCGGCAACTAGAATCTCCACAACTAGAAACTCTGCAACTAGAAACTCCACAACTACAAACTCCGCAACTAGAAACTCCACAGCTAAAAACTCCACAACTTGAGACTTCGCAAATAGAAACTCGTCAACTAGAAACTCAACAACTAGGAACTCCACAGCTTGAAACTCCACAACTAGAAACTCCACAACTAGAAACTCCACAACTAGAAACTCCTCAACTAGAAACTCCGCAACTAGAAACTCCCCAACTATAAACTTCACAACTAGAAACACAACAACTAGAGACTGCACAACTAGAGACTCCACAACTAGAAACTCCGCCACTAGAAACTACACAGCTAGAAACTCCACAACTTGAGACTTCGCAACAAGAAACTCGGCAACTAGAATCTCCACAACTAGAAACTCTGCAACTAGAAACTCCGCAACTAGAAACTCCACAGCTAGAAACTCCACAACTTGAGACTTCGCAAATAGAAACTCGTCAACTAGAAACTCAATAACTAGAAACTCCGCAGCTAGAAATTCCACAACTAGAAACTCCACAGCTTGAGAGTTCGCAACTTGAAACCCCACAACTAGAAACTCCACAACTAGAGACTCCACAACTAGAAACTCCACCACTAGAAACTCCACAATTACGAACCTCACAACTAGAAACTCAACAACTAGAAACTCCGCAACTGGAAACTCGACAACAAGAAACTCCACAACTAGAAACACCACATCGAGAAACTCCGCAACAACAAACTCTGCAACTAGAAACTCCACAACCAGAATTTCTACAGCTAGAGACTCAAAAGCTAGAAACTCCTCAACTAAAAGCTCCACAACTAGACACTCCACAACTAGAAACTCCGCAACTAGAAACCCGACAACTAGAAACTCAACAACTAGAAACTCGACATCTATAAATTCCTCAACTTGAAACTCCACAACTAATACTCAACTACTAGAAACTCCGCAGCTAGAAACTCCGCATTTAGAAACTCCCCAACTAGAAACTCTGCAACTCAAAACTCTGCAACTAGAAAATCCACAGCTAGAAACTCCACAACTTAAAACACCACAACTAAATACTCCACAACTACAAATTCCACAACTAGAAACTCCACAACTAGAACTTCCACAACTAGAAACTCCGCAACCAGAAACTCCACAGCTAAAAACTCCACAACTTGAGAATTCGCAACAAGAAACTCGGCAACTAGAATCTCCACAACTAAAAACTCTGCAACTAGAAACTACGCAACTACAAACTCCGCAACTAGAAACTCCACAGCTAGAAACTCCAGAACTTGAGACTTCACAAATAGAAACTCGTCAACTAGAAACTCAACAACTAGAAACTCCACAGCTAGAAACTCCACAACTAGAGACTCCACAACTAGAAACTCCACCACTATAAATTCCACAACTACAAACCTCACAACTAGAAACTCCATAACTAGAAACTTCGCAACTGGAAACTCCACAGCCAGATACTTTACAACTAGAAAAACCACATCTAGAAACTCCGCAACAACAAACTCTGCAACTAGAAACTCCACAACTAGAATTTCCACAGCTAGAGACTCAACAACTCGAAACTCCTCAACTAAAAGCTCCACAACTAGACACTCCACAACTAGAAACTCCGCAACTAGAAACCCGACAACTAGAAACTCAACAACTACAAACTCCACACCATTAAATTCCTCAACTTGAAACTCCACAACTAAAACTCCACAACTAGAAACTCCACAACTAGAAACTCCGCAACTAGAAACTCCCTTACTAGAAACTCCACAACTAGAAACTCTGCAGCTAGAAACTCCGCCACTAGAAACTCTGCAAATAGAAACTCCGCAACTAGAAACTCCACAGCTAGAAACCCCTCAACTATAAACTTCACAACTAGAAACTCAACAACTAGAGACTGCACAACTAGACACTCCACAACTAGAAACTCCGCAGCTAGAAACTCTGCAACTAGAAAATCCACAACTTGAAACTCTGCAACTCGAAACTCTGCAACTAGAAAATCCACAAATATAAACTCAAGTAGAAACACCTCAACTGGAAACTCCGCAACTAGAAACTCCGCAACTAGAAACTCCGCAACTAGAAACTCCGCAACTAGAAAATCCACAACTAGAAACTTCACAACTAGAAACTCCCCAACAAGAAACTCCACAACTAGAAACTCCACAACTAGAAACTCCACAACTAGAGACTGCACAACTAGGAACTCTGCAAATAGAAAATCTACAACAAGGAACTCGAAAACTAAAAACTCTAACTAGAAACTCTACAACTAGAGACTCCACAACTAGGAACTCCAAAATTGAGACTCCGCAACTAGAAACTACACAGATTGAAATTCCACAACTAGAAACTCCACAACTGGAAACTTCGCAACTAGAAACTCTGCAACTAGAAACTTTACAGCTAGAAACTCCACAACTTGAGACTTCGCAAATAGAAACTCGTCAACTGGAAACTCAACCACTAGAAACTCAACAGCTAGAAACTCCACAATTAGAAACTCCACAACTTGAAACCCAACAAATAGATACTCCAAAACTACAGACTCCACAACTTGAAACACCACAACTAGATACTCCGCATTTACAAATTCCGCAACCAGAAACTCCACAACTAGAAACTCCTCAAATAGAAACTCCCCACTAGAAACTTTACAACTAGAATCTCTGCAACTAGAAACTCCGCAACTAGAAACTCTGCAACTAGATACTTTGCAACTAGAAACTCCACAGCTAGGAACCCCACAACTATAAACTTCACAACTAGCAACTCAACAACTAGAGACTGCACAAATAGAGACTCCGCCACTAGAAACTCCACACCTAGTAACTCCGCAACTAGAAACTCCACAACTTGAAACTCCGCCACTAGAAGCTCCACAACTAGAAAACTCCGCAGCTACAAACTCTGCAACTAGAAACTCCGCAACTAGAAACTCCACAGCTAGAAACTCCACAACTTGAAACACCACAACTAGATACTCCACAACTACAAATTCCACAACTAGAAACTCCACAACTAGAAACACCACATCTAGAAACTCCGCAACAACAAACTCTGCAACCAGAAACTCCACAACTAGAATTTCCACAGCTAGAGACTCAACAACTAGAGGCTCCTCAACTAAAAGCTCCACAACTAGAAACTCCACAACTAGAAACTCCGCAACTTGAAACCCGACAACTAGAAACTCAACAACTAGAAACTCCACACCTATAAATTCCTCAACTTGAAACTCCACAACTACACTCAACACTCGGCAACTAGAATCTCCACAACTAGAAACTCTGCAACTAGAAACTCCACAACTACAAACTCCGCAACTAGAAACTCCACAGCTAAAAACTCCACAACTTGAGACTTCGCAAATAGAAACTCGTCAACTAGAAACTCAACAACTAGGAACTCCACAGCTTGAAACTCCACAACTAGAAACTCCACAACTAGAAACTCCACAACTAGAAACTCCTCAACTAGAAACTCCGCAACTAGAAACTCCCCAACTATAAACTTCACAACTAGAAACACAACAACTAGAAACTCCACAACTAGAAACTCCACAACTAGAAACTCCGCCACTAGAAACTACACAGCTAGAAACTCCACAACTTGAGACTTCGCAACAAGAAACTCGGCAACTAGAATCTCCACAACTAGAAACTCTGCAACTAGAAACTCCGCAACTAGAAACTCCACAGCTAGAAACTCCACAACTTGAGACTTCGCAAATAGAAACTCGTCAACTAGAAACTCAATAACTAGAAACTCCGCAGCTAGAAATTCCACAACTAGAAACTCCACAGCTTGAGAGTTCGCAACTAGAATCCCCACAACTAGAAACTCCACAACTAGAGACTCCACAACTAGAAACTCCACCACTAGAAACTCCACAATTACGAACCTCACAACTAGAAACTCAACAACTAGAAACTCCGCAACTGGAAACTCCACAGCAAGAAACTCCACAACTAGAAACACCACATCTAGAAACTCCGCAACAACAAACTCTGCAACTAGAAACTCCACAACCAGAATTTCTACAGCTAGAGACTCAACAACTAGAAACTCCTCAACTAAAAGCTCCACAACTAGACACTCCACAACTAGAAACTCCGCAACTAGAAACCCGACAACTAGAAACTCAACAACTAGAAACTCGACATCTATAAATTCCTCAACTTGAAACTCCACAACTAAAACTCCACTACTAGAAACTCCACAACTAGAAACTCCGCAACTAGAAACTCCCCAACTAGAAACTCCACAACTAGAAACTCTGCAACTAGAAACTCCGCAACTAGAAACTCTGCAAACAGAAACTCCGCAACTATAAACTCCACAGCTAGAAACCCCTCAACTATAAACTTCACAACTAGAAACTCAACAGCTAGAGACTGCACAACTAGAGACTCCGCAACCAGAAACTCCGCAGCTAGAAACTCCGCAACTAGAAACTCCACAACTTGAAACTCTGCAACTCGAAACTCTGCAACTAGAAAATCCACTTATATAAACTCAAGTAAAAACTCCCCAACTGGAAACTCCCCAACTAGAAACTCCGCAACTAGAAAATCCACAACTAGAAACTTCACAACTAGAATCTCCCCAACAAGAAACTTCACAACTAGAAACTCCACAACTAGAGACTGCACAACTAGAGACTCTGCATTTAGAAACTCCTCAGAATGAAACTACACAACTAGAAACTCCACGACTAGAGATTCCATAAGTAGAAACTCCACAGCTAGAATTTCCACAACTAGAAACCCCACAACTAGGAACTCTGCAAATAGAAAATTTACAACTAGAAACTCGAAAACTAAAAACTCCAACTAGAAACTCCACAACTAGAAACTTCACAACTAGAAACTCCACAAATAGACACTCCACAACTAGAAACTCCACAACTAGAGGCTCCACAACTAGGAACTCCAAAATTGAGACTCCACAACTAGAAACTACACAAATTGAAATTCCACAACTGGAAACTCCACAACTGGAAACTTCGCAACTAGAAACTCTGCAACTAGAAACTTTACAGCTAGAAACTCCACAACTTGAGACTTCGCAAATAGAAACTCGTCAACTGGAAACTCAACCACTAGAAACTCCACAGCTAGAAACTCCACAACTTGAAACTCCACAACTTGAAACCCAACATATAGATACTCCACAACTAGAAACTCCACAACTTGAGAGTTCACCACTAGAAACTCCACAACTAGAAACTCCACAACTAGAGACTCCACAACTAGAAACTCCACCACTAGAAATTCCACAACTACAAACCTGACAACTAGAAACTCCACAACTAGTAACTCCGCAACTGGAAACTCCACAGCCAGAAACTCTACAACTAGAAAAACCACATCTAGAAACTCCGCAACAACAAGCTCTGCAACTCTAAACTCCACAACTAGAATTTCCACAGCTAGAGACTCAACAACTAGAGACTCCTCAACTAAAAGCTCCACAGCTAGACACTCCACAACTTGAAACTCCGCAACTAGAAACCCGACAACTAGAAACTCTACGACTACAAACTCCACACCTATAAATTCCTCAACTTATAACTCCACAACTAAAACTCCACAACTAGAAACTCCATAACTAGAAACTCCGCAACTAGAAACTCCACAACTAGAAACTCCGCAACTAGAAACTCCCTTACTAGAAACTCTACAACTAGAAACTCTGCAGCTAGAAACTCCGCAACTTAAAAATCTGCAAATAGAAACTCCAAAAATAGAAACTCTGCAACTAGAAACTCCGCAACTAAAAACTCTGCAACTAGAAACTCCGCAACTAAAAACTCCAAAACAAGAAACCCCACAACTATAAACTTCACAACTAGAAACTCAACAACCAGAAACTCCACAACTAGAGACTGCACAACTACAGACTTTGCATTTAGAAACTCCTCAGATAGAAACTACACAACTAAAAACACCACGACTAGAGATTCCATAAGTAGAAACTCCACAGCTAGAATTTCCACAACTAGAAACCCCTCAACTAGAAACTCACAAACTAGGAACTCTGCAAATAGAACATCTACAACTAGAAACTCGAAAACTAAAAACTCCAACTAGAAACTCCACAACTAGAAACTTCACAACTAGAAACTCCACAAATGGACACTCCACAACTAGAAGCTCCACAACTAGAGACTCCACAACTAGGAACTCCACAAATTGAGACTCCACAACTACAAACTACACAGATTGAAACTACACAACTTGAAACTCCACAACCAGAAAGTCCGCAACTAGAAACTCCGCAACTAAAAACTCCACAACTAGAAAATCCACAACTAGAAACTCCACAACTAGAAACTCCGCAACCAGAAACACGACCACTAGAAACTCCACAAATAGAAACTCAACACCTATAAATTCCACACCTTGAAACTCCACAGCTAGAAACTCCACAACTAGAAATTCCACAACTGGAAACTCCACAGCTAGAAAGTCCACAACTAGAAACTCTGCATTCAGAAACTCCGCAACTAGAAACTCCACAGCTAGAAAATCCACAACTAGAAACTCCACAAGTAGAAACTCCACAACTAGAAACTCCGCAACTGGAAACTCTGCAACTAGATACTCCGCAACTAGAAAATCCACAGCTAGAAACTCCACAACTTGAAACACCACAACTAGATACTCCACAACTACAAATTCCACAACTTGAAACTCCACAACTGGAAACTCCGCAACTAGAAACTCCGCAACTAGCAACTTTAAAGCTAGAAACTCCACAACTGGAGACTTCGCGAATAGAAACTCGTCAACTGAAAACTCAACCACTAGAAACTCCACAACTAAAACTCCACAACTAGAAACTCCACAACTACAGACTCCGCAACTAGAAAACTCCGCAACAAGAAACTCCCAACTAGACACTCTGCAACTAGGAACTCTACATCTTCAAAATCCACAACTAGAAACTCAACAATTTGAAACTCCACAACTAGATACTCCACAACTACAAACTCCACAACTAGAAACTCCCCAACTAGAAACTCCACAACTTGAAACTCCGCAACTAGAAACTCCGCAACTAGAAACTCCACAACTAGAAACTCTGCAGCTAGAAACTCCGCAACTACAAACTCTGCAAATAGAAACTCTGCAACTAGAAACTCCTCAACTAGAAACCCCTCAACTATAAACTTCACAACTAGAAACTCAACAACTAGAGACTGCACAACTCGAGACTCCGCAACTAGAAACTCCGCAGCTAGAAACTCTGCAACTAGAAACTCCACAACTTGAAACTCTGCAACTAGAAACTCTGCAACTAGAAAATCCACAACTATAAACTCAAGTAGAAACTCCCCAACTGGAAACTCCGCAACTAGAAACTCCGCAACCGGAAACTCCACAGCCAGAAACTCTACAACTAGAAAAACCACATCTAGAAACTCCGCAACAACAAGCTCTGCAACTAGAAACTCCGCAACTAGAATTTCCACAGCAAGAGACTCAACAACTAGAGACTCCTCAACTAAAAGCTCCACAACTAGACACTCCACAACTAGAAACTCCGCAACTAGAAACCCGACAACTAGAAAGTCAACAACTACAAACTTCAAACCTATAAATTCCTCAACTTGAAACTCCACAACTAAAACTCCACAACTAGAAACTCCGCAACTAGAAACTCCCCAACTATAAACTTCACAACTAGAAACACAACAACTAGAGACTGCACAACTAGAGACTCCACAACTAGAAACTCCGCAGCTAGAAACTCCGCAACTAGAAACTCCACAACTTGAAACTCTGCAACTCGAAAATCTGCAACTAAAAAATCCACAACTATAAACTCAAGTAGAAACTCCCGACCTGGAAACTCCCCAACTAGAAACTCCGTAACTAGATAATACACAACTAGAAACTCCACATCTAGAAACTCCACAACTAGAAACTGCACAACTAGAACTCAAGTAGAAACTCCCGACCTGGAAACTCCCCAACTAGAAACTCCGCAACTAGAAAATACACAACTAGAAACTCCACAACTAGAAACTCCACAACTAGAAACTCCGCAACTAGAAACTCCCCAACTAGAAACTCCACAACTAGAAACTCTGCAGTTAGAAACTCCGCAACTAGAAACTCTGCAAATAGAAACTCTGCAACTAGAAACTCCACAACTAGAAACCCCTCAACTAGAAACTCCACAACTAGGAAACCTGCAAATAGAAAATCTACAACTAGAAACTCGAAAACTAAAAACTCCAACTAGAAACTCTACAACTAGAAACTTCACAACTAGAAACTCCACAAATGGACACTCCACAACTAGAAACTCCACAACTAGAGACTCCACAACTAGGAACTCCACAAATTAAGACTCCACAACTACAAACTACACAGATTGAAACTACACAACTTGAAACTCCACAACCAGAAAGTCCGCAACTAGAAACTCCGCAACTAAAAACTCCACAACTAGAAAATCCACAACTAGAAACTCCACAACTAGAAACTCCGCAACCAGAAACACGACCACTAGAAACTCCACAAATAGAAACTCAACACCTATAAATTCCACACCTTGAAACTCCACAGCTAGAAACTCCACAACTAGAAATTCCACAACTGGAAACTCCACAGCTAGAAAGTCCACAACTAGAAACTCTGCATTCAGAAACTCCGCAACTAGAAACTCCACAGCTAGAAAATCCACAACTAGAAACTCCACAAGTAGAAACTCCACAACTAGAAACTCCGCAACTGGAAACTCTGCAACTAGATACTCCGCAACTAGAAAATCCACAGCTAGAAACTCCACAACTTGAAACACCACAACTAGACACTCCACAACTACAAATTCCACAACTTGAAACTCCACAACTGGAAACTCCGCAACTAGAAACTCCGCAACTAGCAACTTTAAAGCTAGAAACTCCACAACTGGAGACTTCGCGAATAGAAACTCGTCAACTGAAAACTCAACCACTAGAAACTCCACAACTAAAACTCCACAACTAGAAACTCCACAACTACAGACTCCGCAACTAGAAAACTCCGCAACAAGAAACTCCCAACTAGACACTCTGCAACTAGGAACTCTACATCTTCAAAATCCACAACTAGAAACTCAACAATTTGAAACTCCACAACTAGATACTCCACAACTACAAACTCCACAACTAGAAACTCCCCAACTAGAAACTCCACAACTTGAAACTCCGCAACTAGAAACTCCGCAACTAGAAACTCCACAACTAGAAACTCTGCAGCTAGAAACTCCGCAACTACAAACTCTGCAAATAGAAACTCTGCAACTAGAAACTCCTCAACTAGAAACCCCTCAACTATAAACTTCACAACTAGAAACTCAACAACTAGAGACTGCACAACTCGAGACTCCGCAACTAGAAACTCCGCAGCTAGAAACTCTGCAACTAGAAACTCCACAACTTGAAACTCTGCAACTAGAAACTCTGCAACTAGAAAATCCACAACTATAAACTCAAGTAGAAACTCCCCAACTGGAAACTCCGCAACTAGAAACTCCGCAACCGGAAACTCCACAGCCAGAAACTCTACAACTAGAAAAACCACATCTAGAAACTCCGCAACAACAAGCTCTGCAACTAGAAACTCCGCAACTAGAATTTCCACAGCAAGAGACTCAACAACTAGAGACTCCTCAACTAAAAGCTCCACAACTAGACACTCCACAACTAGAAACTCCGCAACTAGAAACCCGACAACTAGAAAGTCAACAACTACAAACTTCAAACCTATAAATTCCTCAACTTGAAACTCCACAACTAAAACTCCACAACTAGAAACTCCGCAACTAGAAACTCCCCAACTATAAACTTCACAACTAGAAACACAACAACTAGAGACTGCACAACTAGAGACTCCACAACTAGAAACTCCGCAGCTAGAAACTCCGCAACTAGAAACTCCACAACTTGAAACTCTGCAACTCGAAAATCTGCAACTAAAAAATCCACAACTATAAACTCAAGTAGAAACTCCCGACCTGGAAACTCCCCAACTAGAAACTCCGTAACTAGATAATACACAACTAGAAACTCCACATCTAGAAACTCCACAACTAGAAACTGCACAACTAGAACTCAAGTAGAAACTCCCGACCTGGAAACTCCCCAACTAGAAACTCCGCAACTAGAAAATACACAACTAGAAACTCCACAACTAGAAACTCCACAACTAGAAACTCCGCAACTAGAAACTCCCCAACTAGAAACTCCACAACTAGAAACTCTGCAGTTAGAAACTCCGCAACTAGAAACTCTGCAAATAGAAACTCCGCAACTAGAAACTCCACAACTAGAAACCCCTCAACTATAAAGTTCACAACTAGAAACTCAACAACTAGAGACTGCACAACTAGAGACTCCGCAACTAGAAACTCCGCAGCTAGAAACTCCGCAACTAGAAACTCCGCAACTAGAAACTCCACAACTAGAGACTCCACAACTAGGAACTCCACAAATTAAGACTCCACAACTACAAACTACACAGATTGAAACTACACAACTTGAAACTCCACAACCAAAAAGTCCGCAACTAGAAACTCCGCAACTAAAAACTCCACAACTAGAAAATCCACAACTAGAAACTCCACAACTAGAAACTCCGCAACCAGAAACCCGACCACTAGAAACTCCACAAATAGAAACTCAACACCTATAAATTCCACACCTTGAAACTCCACAGCTGGAAACTCCACAACTAGATATTCCACAACTGGAAACTCCACAGCTAGAAAGTCCACAACTAGAAACTCTGCATTTAGAAACTCCGCAACAAGAAACTCCACAGCTAGAAAATCCACAACTAGAAACTCCACAAGTAGAAACTCCACAACTAGAAACTCCGCAACTGGAAACTCTGCAACTAGATACTCCGCAACTAGAAAATCCACAGCTAGAAACTCCACAACTTGAAACACCACAACTAGATACTCCACAACTACAAATTCCACAACTAGAAACTCCACAACTGGAAACTCCGCAACTAGAAACTCCGCAACTAGCAACTTTAGAGCTAGAAACTCCACAACTTGAGACTTCGCGAATAGAAACTCGTCAACTAAAAACTCAACCACTAGAAACTCCACAACTAAAACTCCACAACTAGAAACTCCACAACTACAGACTCCGCAACTAGAAAACTCCGCAAAAAGAAACTCCCAACTAGACACTCTGCAACTAGGAACTCTACAACTTCAAAATCCACAACTAGAAACTCAACAATTTGAAACTCCACAACTAGATACTCCACAACTACAAACTCCACAACTAGAAACTCCCCAACTAGAAACTCCACAACTTGAAACTCCGCAACTAGAAACTCCGCAACTAGAAACTCCACAACTACAAACTCTGCAGCTAGAAACTCCGCAACTACAAACTCTGCAAATAGAAACTCTGCAACTAGAAACTCCTCAACTAGCAACTCCACAACTACAGACTCCGCAACTAAAAAACTCCGCAACTAGAAACTCCCAACTAGACACTCTGCAACTAGGAACTCTACAACTTCAAAATCCACAACTAGAAACTCCACAATTTGAAACTTCACAACTAGATACTCCACAACTACAAACTCCACAACTAGAAACTCGCCAACTAGAAACTCCACAACTTGAAACTCCGCAACTAGAAACTCCGCAACTAGAAACTGCACAACTAGAAAACTCCGCAACGTGAAACTCTGCAACTAGAAACTCCGCTATTAGAAACTCCACAGCTAGAAACTTCACTACTTGAAACACCACAACTAGATACTCCACAACTATGAATTCCACAACTATAAACTCCACGAATAGAAACTCCGCAACTAGAAGCTGTGCAACTAGAATTTTCATAGCCAGAAACACGACAACTTGAGACTTCGCAACTAGAAACTCGGCAAGTAGAAACCCAACAACCAGAAACACCACAACTAGAAACTCCACAAGTTGAAACCCAACAAATAGATACTCCACAACTACAAACTGCACAACTAGAAACTCACAACCTGAAACTCCGCAACTAGAAACTCTGCAACTACATACTCCGCAACTAGAAAGCCCAAAGCTAGAAACTCCACAACTTGAGAGTTCGCAACTAGAAACTCCACAACTAGATACTCCACAACTACAAACTCCACAACTAGAAACTCCCCAACTAGAAACTCCACAACTTGAAACTCCGCAACTAGAAACTCCGCAACTAGAAACTCCACAACTAGAAAACTCCGCAACGTGAAACTCTGCAACTAGAAACTCCGCAATAAGAAACTCCACAACTAGAAATTCCACAACTGGAAACTCCACAGCTAGAAAGTCCACAACTAGAAACTCTGCATCTAGAAACTCCGCAACTAGAAACTCCACAGCTAGAAAATCCACCACTAGAAACTCGACAACTAGCAACTCCACAACTACAGACTCCGCAACTAGAAAACTCCGCCACTAGAAACTCCCAACTAGATACTCCGCAACTAGGAACTCTACAACTTCAAAATCCACAACTAGAAACTCCACAATTTGAAACTCCACAACTAGATACTCCACAACTACAAACTCCACAACTAGAAACTCCCAAACTAGAAACTCCACAACTTGAAACTCCGCAACTAGAAACTCCGCAACTAGAAACTCCACAACTAGAAAACTCCGCAACGTGAAACTCTGCAACTAGAAACTCCGCAATAAGAAACTCCACAGCTAGAAACTTCACTACTTGAAACACCACAACTAGATACTCCACTACTACGAATTCCACAACAATAAACTCCACAACTAGAAACTCCGCAACTAGAAGCTCCGCAACTAGAATTTTCACAGCTAGAAACTCGACAACTTGAGACTTCGCAACTAGAAACTCGGGAACTAGAAACCCAACAACCAGAAACTCCACAACTAGAAACTCCGCAAGTTGAAACCCAACAAATAGATACTCCACAACTACAAACTCCACAACTAGAAACTCACAACCTGAAACTCCGCAACCAGAAACTCCGCAACTAAAAACTCCACAACTAGAAACTCCACAAGTAGAAACTCCACAACTAGAAACTCCGCAACTAGAAACTCTGCAACCAGATACTCCGCAACTAGAAAATCCACAGCTAGAAACTCAACAACTTGAAACACCACAACTAGATACTCCACAACTACAAATTCCACAATTAGTAACTCCACAACTGGAAACTCCGCAACTAGAAACTCCGCAACTAGAAACTTTACAGCTAGAAACTCCACAACTTGAGACTTCGCGAATAGAAACTCGTCAACTGAAAACTCAACCACTGGAAACTCCACAGCTAGAAACTCCACAACTAGACACTCAACAACGAGAAACTCCACACCTATAAATTCCACAACTTGAAACTCCACAACTAAAACTCCACAACTAGAAACTCCACAACTAGAAACTCTGCAACTAGAAACTCCCCAACTACAAACTCCATACCTAGAAACTCTGCAACTAGAAACTCCGCAACTAGAAACTCTGTAACTAGAAACTCCGTAACTAGAAACTGCACAGCTAGAAACCCCACAACTATAAACTTCACAACTAGAAACTCAACAGCTAGAGACTGCACAACTAGAAACTCCACAACTAGAAAACTCCGCAACTAGAAACTCTGCAACTTCATACTCCGCAACTAGAAACCTCAAAGCTAGAAACTCCACAACTTGAGAGTTCGCAACTAGAAACTCCACAACTAGAGACTCCACACCTAGAAACTCCACCACTAGAAACTCCACAACTAGAAACTCCGCAACTGGAAACTCCACAGCCAGAAACTCCACAACTAGAAACACCACATCTAGAAACTCCGCAACAACAAACTCTGCAACAAGAAACTCCACAACTAGAATTTACACAGCGAGAGACTCAACAACTAGAGACTCCTCAACTAAAAGCTCCACAACTAGAAACTCCACAGCTAGAAACTCCGCAACTTGAAACCCGACAACTAGAAACTCAACAACTAGAAACTCCACACCTAGAAATTCCTCAACTTGAAACTCCACAACTAAAACTTCACAACTAGAAACTCCACAACTAGAAACTCCGCAACTAGAAACTCCCCAACTAGAAACTCCGCAACTAGAAACTCTGCAACTAGAAACTCCGCAACTAGAAACTCCACAGCTAGAAGCCCCACAACTATAAACTTCACAACTAGAAACTCAACAACTAGAAACTCCACAACGAGAGACTGCACAACTAGAGACTTTGCATTTAGAAACTCCTCAGATAGAAACTACACAATTAAAAACACCACGACTAGAGATTCCATAAGTAGAAACTCCACAGCTAGAATTTCCACAACTAGAAACCCCTCAACTAGAAACTCCACAACTAGGAAACCTGCAAATAGAAAATCTACAACTAGAAACTCGAAAACTAAAAACTCCAACTAGAAACTCCACAACTAGAAACTTCACAACTAGAAACTCCACAAATGGACACTCCACAACTAGAAACTCCACAACTAGAGACTCCACAACTAGGAACTCCACAAATTAAGACTCCACAACTACAAACTACACAGATTGAAACTACACAACTTGAAACTCCACAACCAGAAAGTCCGCAACTAGAAACTCCGCAACTAAAAACTCCACAACTAGAAAATCCACAACTAGAAACTCCACAACTAGAAACTCCCCAACTAGAAACTCCACAACTTGAAACTCCGCAACTAGAAACTCCGCAACTAGAAACTCCACAACTAGAAACTCTGCAGCTAGAAACTCCGCAACTACAAACTCTGCAAATAGAAACTCTGCAACTAGAAACTCCTCAACTAGAAACCCCTCAACTATAAACTTCACAACTAGAAACTCAACAACTAGAGACTGCACAACTCGAGACTCCGCAACTAGAAACTCCGCAGCTAGAAACTCTGCAACTAGAAACTCCACAACTTGAAACTCTGCAACTAGAAACTCTGCAACTAGAAAATCCACAACTATAAACTCAAGTAGAAACTCCCCAACTGGAAACTCCGCAACTAGAAACTCCGCAACCGGAAACTCCACAGCCAGAAACTCTACAACTAGAAAAACCACATCTAGAAACTCCGCAACAACAAGCTCTGCAACTAGAAACTCCGCAACTAGAATTTCCACAGCAAGAGACTCAACAACTAGAGACTCCTCAACTAAAAGCTCCACAACTAGACACTCCACAACTAGAAACTCCGCAACTAGAAACCCGACAACTAGAAAGTCAACAACTACAAACTTCAAACCTATAAATTCCTCAACTTGAAACTCCACAACTAAAACTCCACAACTCGAAACTCCGCAACTAGAAACTCCCCAACTATAAACTTCACAACTAGAAACACAACAACTAGAGACTGCACAACTAGAGACTCCACAACTAGAAACTCCGCAGCTAGAAACTCCGCAACTAGAAACTCCACAACTTGAAACTCTGCAACTCGAAAATCTGCAACTAAAAAATCCACAACTATAAACTCAAGTAGAAACTCCCGACCTGGAAACTCCCCAACTAGAAACTCCGTAACTAGATAATACACAACTAGAAACTCCACATCTAGAAACTCCACAACTAGAAACTGCACAACTAGAACTCAAGTAGAAACTCCCGACCTGGAAACTCCCCAACTAGAAACTCCGCAACTAGAAAATACACAACTAGAAACTCCACAACTAGAAACTCCACAACTAGAAACTCCGCAACTAGAAACTCCCCAACTAGAAACTCCACAACTAGAAACTCTGCAGTTAGAAACTCCGCAACTAGAAACTCTGCAAATAGAAACTCCGCAACTAGAAACTCCACAACTAGAAACCCCTCAACTATAAACTTCACAACTAGAAACTCAACAACTAGAGACTGCACAACTAGAGACTCCGCAACTAGAAACTCCGCAGCTAGAAACTCCGCAACTAGAAACTCCGCAACTAGAAACTCCACAACTAGAGACTCCACAACTAGGAACTCCACAAATTAAGACTCCACAACTACAAACTACACAGATTGAAACTACACAACTTGAAACTCCACAACCAAAAAGTCCGCAACTAGAAACTCCGCAACTAAAAACTCCACAACTAGAAAATCCACAACTAGAAACTCCACAACTAGAAACTCCGCAACCAGAAACCCGACCACTAGAAACTCCACAAATAGAAACTCAACACCTATAAATTCCACACCTTGAAACTCCACAGCTGGAAACTCCACAACTAGAAATTCCACAACTGGAAACTCCACAGCTAGAAAGTCCACAACTAGAAACTCTGCATTTAGAAACTCCGCAACTAGAAACTCCACAGCTAGAAAATCCACAACTAGAAACTCCACAAGTAGAAACTCCACAACTAGAAACTCCGCAACTGGAAACTCTGCAACTAGATACTCCGCAACTAGAAAATCCACAGCTAGAAACTCCACAACTTGAAACACCACAACTAGATACTCCACAACTACAAATTCCACAACTAGAAACTCCACAACTGGAAACTCCGCAACTAGAAACTCCGCAACTAGCAACTTTAGAGCTAGAAACTCCACAACTTGAGACTTCGCGAATAGAAACTCGTCAACTAAAAACTCAACCACTAGAAACTCCACAACTAAAACTCCACAACTAGAAACTCCACAACTACAGACTCCGCAACTAGAAAACTCCGCAAAAAGAAACTCCCAACTAGACACTCTGCAACTAGGAACTCTACAACTTCAAAATCCACAACTAGAAACTCAACAATTTGAAACTCCACAACTAGATACTCCACAACTACAAACTCCACAACTAGAAACTCCCCAACTAGAAACTCCACAACTTGAAACTCCGCAACTAGAAACTCCGCAACTAGAAACTCCACAACTACAAACTCTGCAGCTAGAAACTCCGCAACTACAAACTCTGCAAATAGAAACTCTGCAACTAGAAACTCCTCAACTAGCAACTCCACAACTACAGACTCCGCAACTAAAAAACTCCGCAACTAGAAACTCCCAACTAGACACTCTGCAACTAGGAACTCTACAACTTCAAAATCCACAACTAGAAACTCCACAATTTGAAACTTCACAACTAGATACTCCACAACTACAAACTCCACAACTAGAAACTCGCCAACTAGAAACTCCACAACTTGAAACTCCGCAACTAGAAACTCCGCAACTAGAAACTGCACAACTAGAAAACTCCGCAACGTGAAACTCTGCAACTAGAAACTCCGCTATTAGAAACTCCACAGCTAGAAACTTCACTACTTGAAACACCACAACTAGATACTCCACAACTATGAATTCCACAACTATAAACTCCACGAATAGAAACTCCGCAACTAGAAGCTGTGCAACTAGAATTTTCATAGCCAGAAACACGACAACTTGAGACTTCGCAACTAGAAACTCGGCAAGTAGAAACCCAACAACCAGAAACACCACAACTAGAAACTCCACAAGTTGAAACCCAACAAATAGATACTCCACAACTACAAACTGCACAACTAGAAACTCACAACCTGAAACTCCGCAACTAGAAACTCTGCAACTACATACTCCGCAACTAGAAAGCCCAAAGCTAGAAACTCCACAACTTGAGAGTTCGCAACTAGAAACTCCACAACTAGATACTCCACAACTACAAACTCCACAACTAGAAACTCCCCAACTAGAAACTCCACAACTTGAAACTCCGCAACTAGAAACTCCGCAACTAGAAACTCCACAACTAGAAAACTCCGCAACGTGAAACTCTGCAACTAGAAACTCCGCAATAAGAAACTCCACAACTAGAAATTCCACAACTGGAAACTCCACAGCTAGAAAGTCCACAACTAGAAACTCTGCATCTAGAAACTCCGCAACTAGAAACTCCACAGCTAGAAAATCCACCACTAGAAACTCGACAACTAGCAACTCCACAACTACAGACTCCGCAACTAGAAAACTCCGCCACTAGAAACTCCCAACTAGATACTCCGCAACTAGGAACTCTACAACTTCAAAATCCACAACTAGAAACTCCACAATTTGAAACTCCACAACTAGATACTCCACAACTACAAACTCCACAACTAGAAACTCCCAAACTAGAAACTCCACAACTTGAAACTCCGCAACTAGAAACTCCGCAACTAGAAACTCCACAACTAGAAAACTCCGCAACGTGAAACTCTGCAACTAGAAACTCCGCAATAAGAAACTCCACAGCTAGAAACTTCACTACTTGAAACACCACAACTAGATACTCCACTACTACGAATTCCACAACAATAAACTCCACAACTAGAAACTCCGCAACTAGAAGCTCCGCAACTAGAATTTTCACAGCTAGAAACTCGACAACTTGAGACTTCGCAACTAGAAACTCGGGAACTAGAAACCCAACAACCAGAAACTCCACAACTAGAAACTCCGCAAGTTGAAACCCAACAAATAGATACTCCACAACTACAAACTCCACAACTAGAAACTCACAACCTGAAACTCCGCAACCAGAAACTCCGCAACTAAAAACTCCACAACTAGAAACTCCACAAGTAGAAACTCCACAACTAGAAACTCCGCAACTAGAAACTCTGCAACCAGATACTCCGCAACTAGAAAATCCACAGCTAGAAACTCAACAACTTGAAACACCACAACTAGATACTCCACAACTACAAATTCCACAATTAGTAACTCCACAACTGGAAACTCCGCAACTAGAAACTCCGCAACTAGAAACTTTACAGCTAGAAACTCCACAACTTGAGACTTCGCGAATAGAAACTCGTCAACTGAAAACTCAACCACTGGAAACTCCACAGCTAGAAACTCCACAACTAGACACTCAACAACGAGAAACTCCACACCTATAAATTCCACAACTTGAAACTCCACAACTAAAACTCCACAACTAGAAACTCCACAACTAGAAACTCTGCAACTAGAAACTCCCCAACTACAAACTCCATACCTAGAAACTCTGCAACTAGAAACTCCGCAACTAGAAACTCTGTAACTAGAAACTCCGTAACTAGAAACTGCACAGCTAGAAACCCCACAACTATAAACTTCACAACTAGAAACTCAACAGCTAGAGACTGCACAACTAGAAACTCCACAACTAGAAAACTCCGCAACTAGAAACTCTGCAACTTCATACTCCGCAACTAGAAACCTCAAAGCTAGAAACTCCACAACTTGAGAGTTCGCAACTAGAAACTCCACAACTAGAGACTCCACACCTAGAAACTCCACCACTAGAAACTCCACAACTAGAAACTCCGCAACTGGAAACTCCACAGCCAGAAACTCCACAACTAGAAACACCACATCTAGAAACTCCGCAACAACAAACTCTGCAACAAGAAACTCCACAACTAGAATTTACACAGCGAGAGACTCAACAACTAGAGACTCCTCAACTAAAAGCTCCACAACTAGAAACTCCACAGCTAGAAACTCCGCAACTTGAAACCCGACAACTAGAAACTCAACAACTAGAAACTCCACACCTAGAAATTCCTCAACTTGAAACTCCACAACTAAAACTTCACAACTAGAAACTCCACAACTAGAGACTCCGCAACTAGAAACTCCCCAACTAGAAACTCCGCAACTAGAAACTCTGCAACTAGAAACTCCGCAACTAGAAACTCCACAGCTAGAAGCCCCACAACTATAAACTTCACAACTAGAAACTCAACAACTAGAAACTCCACAACGAGAGACTGCACAACTAGAGACTTTGCATTTAGAAACTCCTCAGATAGAAACTACACAACTAAAAACACCACGACTAGAGATTCCATAAGTAGAAACTCCACAGCTAGAATTTCCACAACTAGAAACCCCTCAACTAGAAACTCCACAACTAGGAAACCTGCAAATAGAAAATCTACAACTAGAAACTCGAAAACTAAAAACTCCAACTAGAAACTCCACAACTAGAAACTTCACAACTAGAAACTCCACAAATGGACACTCCACAACTAGAAACTCCACAACTAGAGACTCCACAACTAGGAACTCCACAAATTAAGACTCCACAACTACAAACTACACAGATTGAAACTACACAACTTGAAACTCCACAACCAGAAAGTCCGCAACTAGAAACTCCGCAACTAAAAACTCCACAACTAGAAAATCCACAACTAGAAACTCCACAACTAGAAACTCCGCAACCAGAAACCCGACCACTAGAAACTCCACAAATAGAAACTCAACACCTATAAATTCCACACCTTGAAACTCCACAGCTAGAAACTCCACAACTAGAAATTCCACAACTGGAAACTCCACAGCTAGAAAGTCCACAACTAGAAACTCTGCATTCAGAAACTCCGCAACTAGAAACTCCACAGATAGAAAATCCACAACTAGAAACTCCACAAGTAGAAACTCCACAACTAGAAACTCCGCAACTGGAAACTCTGCAACTAGATACTCCGCAACTAGAAAATCCACAGCTAGAAACTCCACAACTTGAGACACCACAACTAGATACTCCACAACTACAAATTCCACAACTAGAAACTCCACAACTGGAAACTCCGCAACTAGAAACTCCGCAACTAGCAACTTTAAAGCTAGAAACTCCACAACTGGAGACTTCGCGAATAGAAACTCGTCAACTGAAAACTCAACCACTAGAAACTCCACAACTAAAACTCCACAACTAGAAACTCCACAACTACAGACTCCGCAACTAGAAAACTCCGCAACAAGAAACTCCCAACTAGACACTCTGCAACTAGGAACTCTACATCTTCAAAATCCACAACTAGAAACTCAACAATTTGAAACTCCACAACTAGATACTCCACAACTACAAACTCCACAACTAGAAACTCCCCAACTAGAAACTCCACAACTTGAAACTCCGCAACTAGAAACTCCGCAACTAGAAACTCCACAACTAGAAACTCTGCAGCTAGAAACTCCACAGCTAGAAACTCCACAACTTGAGACTTCGCAAATAGAAACTCGTCAACTAGAAACTCAATAACTAGAAACTCCGCAGCTAGAAATTCCACAACTAGAATCTCCACAGCTTGAGAGCTCGCAACTAGAAACCCCACAACTAGAAACTCCACAACTAGAGACTCCACAACTAGAAACTCCACCACTAGAAACTCCACAATTACGAACCTCACAACTAGAAACTCAACAACTAGAAACTCCGCAACTGGAAACTCCACAGCAAGAAACTCCACAACTAGAAACACCACATCTAGAAACTCCGCAACAACAAACTCTGCAACTAGAAACTCCACAACCAGAATTTCTACAGCTAGAGACTCAACAACTAGAAACTCCTCAACTAAAAGCTCCACAACTAGACACTCCACAACTTGAAACTCCGCAACTAGAAACCCGACAACTAGAAACTCAACAACTAGAAACTCGACATGTATAAATTCCAAAACTTGAAACTCCACAACTAAAACTCCACTACTAGAAACTCCGCAGCTAGAAACTCCGCAACTAGAAACTCCCCAACTAGAAACTCTGCAACTCAAAACTCTGCAACTAGAAAATCCACAGCTAGAAACTCCACAACTTGAAACACCACAACTAAATACTCCACAACTACAAATTCCACAACTAGAAACTCCACAACTAGAAATTCCACAACTAGAAACTCCGCAACAAGAAACTCCACAGATAAAAACTCCACAACTTGAGAATTCGCAACAAGAAACTCGGCAACTAGAATCTCCACAACTAAAAACTCTGCAACTAGAAACTACGCAACTACAAACTCCGCAACTAGAAACTCCACAGCTAGAAACTCCACAACTTGAGACTTCGCAAATGGAAACTCGTCAACTAGAAACTCAACAACTAGAAACTCCAAAGCTAGAAACTCCACAACTAGAAACTCCACCACTAGAAATTCCACAACTACAAACCTCACAACTAGAAACTCCATAACTAGAAACTTCGCAACTGGAAACTCCACAGCCAGATACTTTACAACTAGAAAAACCACATCTAGAAACTCCACAACAACAAACTCTGCAACTAGAAACTCCACAACTAGAATTTCCACAGCTAGAGACTCAACAACTAGAGACTCCTCAACTAAAAGCTCCACAACTAGACACTCTACAACTAGAAACTCCGCAACTACATACCCGACAACTAGAAACTCAACAACTACAAACTCCACACCTATAAATTCCTCAACTTGAAACTCCACAACTAAAACTCCACAACTAGAAACTCCACAACTAGAAACTCCAAAACTAGAAACTCCGCAACTAGAAACTCCCTTACAAGAAACTCCACAACTAGAAACTCTGCAGCTAGAAACTCCGCAACTAGAAACTCTGCAAATAGAAACTCCGCAACTAGAAACTCCACAGCTAGAAACCCCTCAACTATAAACTTCACCACTAGAAACTCAACAATTAGAGACTGCACAACTAGACACTCCACAACTAGAAACTCCGCCGCTAGAAACTCTGCAACTAGAAAATCCCAACTTGAAACTCTGCAACTCGAAACTCTGCAACTAGAAAATCCACAAATATAAACTAAAGTAGAAACTCCTCAACTGGAAACTCCGCAACTAGAAAATCTGCAACTAGAAACTCCGCAACTAGAAAATCCACAACTAGAAACTTCACAACTAGAAACTCCCCAACAAGAAACTCCACAACTAGAAACTCCACAACTAGAAACTCCACAACTAGAGACTGCACAACTAGGAACTCTGCAAATAGAAAATCTACAACAAGGAAGTCGAAAACTAAAAACTCTAACTAGAAACTCTACAACTAGAGACTCCACAACTAGGAACTCCAAAATTGAGACTCCGCAACTAGAAACTACACAGATTGAAATTCCACCACTAGAAACTCCACAACTAGATTCTCCACAACTACAAATTCCACAACTAGAAACTCCACAACTAGAAACTCCGCCACTAGAAACTACACAGCTAGAAACTCCACAACTTGAGACTTCGCAACAAGAAACTCCACAACTAGAAACTCCTCAACTAGAAACTCCCCAACTAGAAACTCCACAACTAGATTCTCCACAACTACAAATTCCACAACTAGAAACTCCAAAACTAGAAACTCCACAACTAGAAACTCCGCCACTAGAAACTACACAGCTAGAAACACCACAACTTGAGACTTCGCCACAAGAAACTCGGCAACTAGAATCTCCACAACTAGAAACTCTGCAACTAGAAACTCCGCAACTAGAAACTCCACAGCTAGAAACTCCACAACTTGAGACTTAGCAAATAGAAACTCGTCAACTAGAAACTCAATAACTAGAAACTCCGCAGCTAGAAATTCCACAACTAGAAACTCCACAGCTTGAGAGTTCGCAACTAGAAACCCCACAACTAGAAACTCCACAACTATAGACTCCACAACTAGAAACTCCACCACTAGAAACTCCACAATTACGAACCTCACAACTAGAAACTCAACAACTAGAACCTCCGCAACTGGAAACTCCACAGCAAGAAACTCCACAACTAGAAACACCACATCTAGAAACTACGCAACAACAAACTCTGCAACTAGAAACTCCACAACCAGAATTTCTACAGCTACAGACTCAACAACTAGAAACTCCTCAACTAAAAGCTCCACAACTAGACACTCCACAACTAGAAACTCCGCAACTAGAAACCCGACAACTAGAAACTCAACAACTAGAAACTCGACATCTATAAATTCCTCAACTTGAAACTCCACAACTAAAACTCCACTACTAGAAACTCCGCAGCTAGAAACTCCGCAACTAGAAACTCCCCAACTAGAAACTCTGCAACTCAAAAATCTGCAACTAGAAAATCCACAGCTAGAAACTCCACAACTTGAAACACCACAACTAAATACTCCACAACTACAAATTCCAACAATTCCACAACTAGAAACTCCACCACTAGAAATTCCGCAACTAGAAACTCCGCAACTAGAAACTCCACCGCTAAAAACTCCACAACTTGAGAATTCGCAACAAGAAACTCGGCAACTAGAATCTCCACAACTGAAAACTCTGCAACTAGAAACTACGCAACTACAAACTCCGCAACTAGAAACTCCACAGCTAGAAACTCCACAACTTGAGACTTCACAAATAGAAACTCGTCAACTAGAAACTCAACAACTAGAAACTCCACAGCTAGAAACTCCACAACTAGAAACTCCGCAACTTGAGAGTTCGCAACTAGAAACTCCACAACTAGAAACTCCACAACTAGAGACTCCACAACTAGAAACTCCACCACTAGAAATTCCACAACTACAAACCTCACAACTAGAAACTCCATAACTAAAAACTTCGCAACTGGAAACTCCACAGCCAGATACTTTACAACTAGAAAACTCACATCTAGAAACTCCGCAACAACAAACTCTGCAGCTAGAAACTCCACAACTAGAATTTCCACAGCTAGAGACTCAACAACTAGAGACTCCTCAACTAAAAGCTCCCCAACTAGACACTCCACAACTAGAAACTCCGCAACTAGAAACCCGACAACTAGAAACTCAACAACTACAAACTCCACACCTATAAATTCCTCAACTTGAAACTCCACAACTAAAACTCCACAACTAGAAACTCCACAACTAAAAACTCCAAAACTAGAAACTCCGCAACTAGAAACTCCCTTACTAGAAACTCCACAACTAGAAACTCTGCAGCTAGAAACTCCGCAGCTAGAAACTCTGCAAATAGAAACTCCGCAACTAGAAACTCCACAGCTAGAAACCCCTCAACTATAAACTTCACAACTAGAAACTCAACAACTAGAAACTGCACAACTAGACACTCCGCAACTAGAAACTCCGCAGCTAGAAACTCTTCAACTAGAAAATCCACAACTTGAAACTCTGCAACTCGAAACTCTGCAACTAGCAAATCCACAAATATAAACTCAAGTAGAAACTCCCCAACTGGAAACTCCGCAACTAGAAACTCGGCAACTAGAAACTCCGCAACTAGAAACTCCGCAACTAGAAAATCCACAACTAGAAACTCCACAACTAGAAACTCCGCAACCAGAAACCCGACCACTAGAAACTCCACAAATAGAAACTCAACACCTATAAATTCCACACCTTGAAACTCCACAGCTAGAAACTCCACAACTAGAAATTCCACAACTGGAAACTCCACAGCTAGAAAGTCCACAACTAGAAACTCTGCATTCAGAAACTCCGCAACTAGAAACTCCACAGATAGAAAATCCACAACTAGAAACTCCACAAGTAGAAACTCCACAACTAGAAACTCCGCAACTGGAAACTCTGCAACTAGATACTCCGCAACTAGAAAATCCACAGCTAGAAACTCCACAACTTGAGACACCACAACTAGATACTCCACAACTACAAATTCCACAACTAGAAACTCCACAACTGGAAACTCCGCAACTAGAAACTCCGCAACTAGCAACTTTAAAGCTAGAAACTCCACAACTGGAGACTTCGCGAATAGAAACTCGTCAACTGAAAACTCAACCACTAGAAACTCCACAACTAAAACTCCACAACTAGAAACTCCACAACTACAGACTCCGCAACTAGAAAACTCCGCAACAAGAAACTCCCAACTAGACACTCTGCAACTAGGAACTCTACATCTTCAAAATCCACAACTAGAAACTCAACAATTTGAAACTCCACAACTAGATACTCCACAACTACAAACTCCACAACTAGAAAATCCCCAACTAGAAACTCCACAACTTGAAACTCCGCAACTAGAAACTCCGCAACTAGAAACTCCACAACTAGAAACTCTGCAGCTGGAAACTCCACAGCTAGAAACTCCACAACTTGAGACTTCGCAAATAGAAACTCGTCAACTAGAAACTCAATAACTAGAAACTCCGCAGCTAGAAATTCCACAACTAGAATCTCCACAGCTTGAGAGTTCGCAACTAGAAACCCCACAACTAGAAACTCCACAACTAGAGACTCCACAACTAGAAACTCCACCACTAGAAACTCCACAATTACGAACCTCACAACTAGAAACTCAACAACTAGAAACTCCGCAACTGGAAACTCCACAGCAAGAAACTCCACAACTAGAAACACCACATCTAGAAACTCCGCAACAACAAACTCTGCAACTAGAAACTCCACAACCAGAATTTCTACAGCTAGAGACTCAACAACTAGAAACTCCTCAACTAAAAGCTCCACAACTAGACACTCCACAACTTGAAACTCCGCAACTAGAAACCCGACAACTAGAAACTCAACAACTAGAAACTCGACATGTATAAATTCCTCAACTTGAAACTCCACAACTAAAACTCCACTACTAGAAACTCCGCAGCTAGAAACTCCGCAACTAGAAACTCCCCAACTAGAAACTCTGCAACTCAAAACTCTGCAACTAGAAAATCCACAGCTAGAAACTCCACAACTTGAAACACCACAACTAAATACTCCACAACTACAAATTCCACAACTAGAAACTCCACAACTAGAAATTCCACAACTAGAAACTCCACAACAAGAAACTCCACAGATAAAAACTCCACAACTTGAGAATTCGCAACAAGAAACTCGGCAACTAGAATCTCCACAACTAAAAACTCTGCAACTAGAAACTACGCAACTACAAACTCCGCAACTAGAAACTCCACAGCTAGAAACTCCACAACTTGAGACTTCGCAAATGGAAACTCGTCAACTAGAAACTCAACAACTAGAAACTCCAAAGCTAGAAACTCCACAACTAGAAACTCCGCAACTTGAGAGTTCGCCACTAGAAACTCCACAACTAGAAACTCCACCACTAGAAATTCCACAACTACAAACCTCACAACTAGAAACTCCATAACTAGAAACTTCGCAACTGGAAACTCCACAGCCAGATACTTTACAACTAGAAAAACCACATCTAGAAACTCCACAACAACAAACTCTGCAACTAGAAACTCCACAACTAGAATTTCCACAGCTAGAGACTCAACAACTAGAGACTCCTCAACTAAAAGCTCCACAACTAGACACTCTACAACTAGAAACTCCGCAACTACATACCCGACAACTAGAAACTCAACAACTACAAACTCCACACCTATAAATTCCTCAACTTGAAACTCCACAACTAAAACTCCACAACTAGAAACTCCACAACTAGAAACTCCAAAACTAGAAACTCCGCAACTAGAAACTCCCTTACAAGAAACTCCACAACTAGAAACTCTGCAGCTAGAAACTCCGCAACTAGAAACTCTGCAAATAGAAACTCCGCAACTAGAAACTCCACAGCTAGAAACCCCTCAACTATAAACTTCACCACTAGAAACTCAACAATTAGAGACTGCACAACTAGACACTCCACAACTAGAAACTCCGCCGCTAGAAACTCTGCAACTAGAAAATCCCAACTTGAAACTCTGCAACTCGAAACTCTGCAACTAGAAAATCCACAAATATAAACTAAAGTAGAAACTCCTCAACTGGAAACTCCGCAACTAGAAACTCTGCAACTAGAAACTCCGCAACTAGAAAATCCACAACTAGAAACTTCACAACTAGAAACTCCCCAACAAGAAACTCCACAACTAGAAACTCCACAACTAGAAACTCCACAACTAGAGACTGCACAACTAGGAACTCTGCAAATAGAAAATCTACAACAAGGAAGTCGAAAACTAAAAACTCTAACTAGAAACTCTACAACTAGAGACTCCACAACTAGGAACTCCAAAATTGAGACTCCGCAACTAGAAACTACACAGATTGAAATTCCACCACTAGAAACTCCACAACTAGATTCTCCACAACTACAAATTCCACAACTAGAAACTCCACAACTAGAAACTCCGCCACTAGAAACTACACAGCTAGAAACTCCACAACTTGAGACTTCGCAACAAGAAACTCCACAACTAGAAACTCCTCAACTAGAAACTCCCCAACTAGAAACTCCACAACTAGATTCTCCACAACTACAAATTCCACAACTAGAAACTCCAAAACTAGAAACTCCACAACTAGAAACTCCGCCACTAGAAACTACACAGCTAGAAACACCACAACTTGAGACTTCGCCACAAGAAACTCGGCAACTAGAATCTCCACAACTAGAAACTCTGCAACTAGAAACTCCGCAACTAGAAACTCCACAGCTAGAAACTCCACAACTTGAGACTTCGCAAATAGAAACTCGTCAACTAGAAACTCAATAACTAGAAACTCTGCAGCTAGAAATTCCACAACTAGAAACTCCACAGCTTGAGAGTTCGCAACTAGAAACCCCACAACTAGAAACTCCACAACTATAGACTCCACAACTAGAAACTCCACCACTAGAAACTCCACAATTACGAACCTCACAACTAGAAACTCAACAACTAGAAACTCCGCAAATGGAAACTCCACAGCAAGAAACTCCACAACTAGAAACACCACATCTAGAAACTACGCAACAACAAACTCTGCAACTAGAAACTCCACAACCAGAATTTCTACAGCTACAGACTCAACAACTAGAAACTCCTCAACTAAAAGCTCCACAACTAGACACTCCACAACTAGAAACTCCGCAACTAGAAACCCGACAACTAGAAACTCAACAACTAGAAACTCGACATCTATAAATTCCTCAACTTGAAACTCCACAACTAAAACTCCACTACTAGAAACTCCGCAGCTAGAAACTCCGCAACTAGAAACTCCCCAACTAGAAACTCTGCAACTCAAAAATCTGCAACTAGAAAATCCACAGCTAGAAACTCCACAACTTGAAACACCACAACTAAATACTCCACAACTACAAATTCCAACAATTCCACAACTAGAAACTCCACCACTAGAAATTCCGCAACTAGAAACTCCGCAACTAGAAACTCCACCGCTAAAAACTCCACAACTTGAGAATTCGCAACAAGAAACTCGGCAACTAGAATCTCCACAACTAAAAACTCTGCAACTAGAAACTACGCAACTACAAACTCCGCAACTAGAAACTCCACAGCTAGAAACTCCACAACTTGAGACTTCACAAATAGAAACTCGTCAACTAGAAACTCAACAACTAGAAACTCCACAGCTAGAAACTCCACAACTAGAAACTCCGCAACTTGAGAGTTCGCAACTAGAAACTCCACAACTAGAAACTCCACAACTAGAGACTCCACAACTAGAAACTCCACCACTAGAAATTCCACAACTACAAACCTCACAACTAGAAACTCCATAACTAAAAACTTCGCAACTGGAAACTCCACAGCCAGATACTTTACAACTAGAAAACTCACATCTAGAAACTCCGCAACAACAAACTCTGCAACTAGAAACTCCACAACTAGAATTTCCACAGCTAGAGACTCAACAACTAGAGACTCCTCAACTAAAAGCTCCACAACTAGACACTCCACAACTAGAAACTCCGCAACTAGAAACCCGACAACTAGAAATTCAACAACTACAAACTCCACACCTATAAATTCCTCAACTTGAAACTCCACAACTAAAACTCCACAACTAGAAACTCCACAACTAAAAACTCCAAAACTAGAAACTCCGCAACTAGAAACTCCCTTACTAGAAACTCCACAACTAGAAACTCTGCAGCTAGAAACTCCGCAGCTAGAAACTCTGCAAATAGAAACTCCGCAACTAGAAACTCCACAGCTAGAAACCCCTCAACTATAAACTTCACAACTAGAAACTCAACAACTAGAAACTGCACAACTAGACACTCCACAACTAGAAACTCCGCAGCTAGAAACTCTTCAACTAGAAAATCCACAACTTGAAACTCTGCAACTCGAAACTCTGCAACTAGCAAATCCACAAATATAAACTCAAGTAGAAACTCCCCAACTGGAAACTCCGCAACTAGAAACTCCGCAACTAGAAACTCCGCAACTAGAAACTCCGCAACTAGAAAATCCACAACTAGAAACTTCACAACTAGAAACTCCCCAACAAGAAACTCCACAACTAGAAACTCCACAACTAGAAACTCCACAACTAGAGACTGCACAACTAGAGACTTTGCATTTAGAAACTCCTCAGATAGAAACTACACAACTAGAAACTCCACGACTAGAGATTCCATAAGTATAAACTCCACAGCTAAAATTTCCACAACTACAAACCCCACAACTAGCAACTCCACAACTAGGAACTCTGAAAATAGAAAATCTACAACAAGCAACTCGAAAACTAAAAACTCCAACTAGAAACTCTACAACTAGAGACTCCACAACTAAGAACTCCAAAATTGAGACTCCGCCACTAGAAACTACACAGATTGAAATTCCACAACTAGAAACTCCACAACTGGAAACTCCGCAACTAGAAACTCTGCAACTAGAAACTTTACAGCTAGAAGTTCCACAACTTGAGACTTCGCAAATAGAAACTCGTCAACTGGAAACTCAACCACTAGAAACTCAACAGCTAGAAACTCCACAACTAGAAACTCCACAACTTGAAACCCAACAAATAGATACTCCACAACTACAGACTCCACGACTTGAAACACCACAACTAGATACTCCGCAATTACAAATTCCGCAACTAGAAACTCCACATATAGAAACTCCTCAAATAGAAACTCCCCACTAGAAACTTCACAACTAGAATCTCTGACACTAGAAACTCCGTAACTAGAAACTCCACAGCTAGAAACTCCGCCACTAGAAACTACACAGCTAGAAACTCCACGACTTGAGACTTCGCAACAAGAAACTCCACAACTAGAAACTCCTCAACTAGAAACTCCCCAACTAGAAACTCCACAACTAGATTCTCCACAACTACAAATTCCACAACTAGAAACTCCAAAACTAGAAACTCCACAACTAGAAACTCCGCCACTAGAAACTACACAGCTAGAAACTCCACAACTCTAGACTTCGCCACAAGAAACTCGGCAACTAGAATCTCCACAACTAGAAACTCTGCAACTAGAAACTCCGCAACTAGAAACTCCACAGCTAGAAACTCCACAACTTGAGACTTCGCAAATAGAAACTCGTCAACTAGAAACTCAATAACTAGAAATTCCGCAGCTAGAAATTCCACAACTAGAAACTCCACAACTAGAAACTCCACAACTATAGACTCCACAACTAGAAACTCCACCACTAGAAACTCCACAATTACAAACCTCACAACTAGAAACTCAACAACTAGAAACTCCGCAACTGGAAACTCCACAGCAAGAAACTCCACAACTAGAAACACCACATCTAGAAACTCCGCAACAACAAACTCTGCAACTAGAAACTCCACAACCAGAATTTCTACAGCTACAGACTCAACAACTAGAAACTCCTCAACTAAAAGCTCCACAACTAGACACTCCACAACTAGAAACTCCGCAACTAGAAACCCGACAACTAGAAACTCAACAACTAGAAACTCGACATCTATAAATTCCTCAACTTGAAACTCCACAACTAAAACTCCACTACTAGAAACTCCGCAGCTAGAAACTCCGCAACTAGAAACTCCCCAACTAGAAACTCTGCAACTCAAAAATCTGCAACTAGAAAATCCACAGCTAGAAACTCCACAACTTGAAACACCACAACTAAATACTCCACAACTACAAATTCCAACAATTCCACAACTAGAAACTCCACAACTAGAAATTCCGCAACTAGAAACTCCGCAACTAGAAACTCCACAGCTAAAAACTCCACAACTTGAGAATTCGCAACAAGAAACTCGGCAACTAGAATCTCCACAGCTAAAAACTCTGCAACTAGAAACTACGCAACTAAAAACTCCGCAACTAGAAACTCCACAGCTAGAAACTCCACAACTTGAGACTTCACAAATAGAAACTCGTCAACTAGAAACTCAACAACTAGAAACTCCACAGCTTGAAACTCCACAACTAGAAACTCCGCAACTTGAGAGTTCGCAACTAGAAACTCCACAACTAGAAACTCCACAACTAGAAACTCCACAACTAGAAACTCCACCACTAGAAATTCCACAACTACAAACCTCACAACTAGAAACTCCATAACTAAAAACTTCGCAACTGGAAACTCCACAGCCAGATACTTTACAACTAGAAAAACCACATCTAGAAACTCCGCAACAACAAACTCTGCAACTAGAAACTCCACAACTAGAATTTCCACAGCTAGAGGCTCAACAACTAGAGACTCCTCAACTAAAAGCTCCACAACTAGACACTCCACAACTAGAAACTCCGCAACTAGAAACCCGACAACTAGAAACTCAACAACTACAAACTCCACACCTATAAATTCCTCAACTTGAAACTCCACAACTAAAACTCCACAACTAGAAACTCCACAACTAGAAACTCCAAAACTAGAAACTCCGCAACTAGAAACTCCCTTACTAGAAACTCCACAACTAGAAACTCTGCAGCTAGAAACTCCGCAGCTAGAAACTCTGCAAATAGAAACTCCGCAACTAGAAACTCCACAGCTAGAAACCCCTCAACTATAAACTTCACAACTAGAAACTCAACAACTAGAGACTGCACAACTAGACACTCCGCAACTAGAAACTCCGCAGCTAGAAACTCTGCAACTAGAAAATCCACAACTTGAAACTCTGCAACTCGAAACTCTGCAACTAGCAAATCCACAAATATAAACTCAAGTAGAAACTCCCCAACTGGAAACTCCGCAACTAGAAACTCCGCAACTAGAAACTCCGCAACTAGAAACTCCGCAACTAGAAAATCCACAACTAGAAACTTCACAACTACAAACTCCCCAACAAGAAACTCCACAACTAGAAACTCCACAACTAGAAACTCCACAACTAGAGACTGCACAACTAGAGACTTTGCATTTAGAAACTCCTCAGATAGAAACTACACAACTAGAAACTCCACGACTAGAGATTCCATAAGTATAAACTCCACAGCTAAAATTTCCACAACTACAAACCCCACAACTAGCAACTCCACAACTAGGAACTCTGAAAATAGAAAATCTACAACAAGGAACTCGAAAACTAAAAACTCCAACTAGAAACTCTACAACTAGAGACTCCACAACTAAGAACTCCAAAATTGAGACTCCGCCACTAGAAACTACACAGATTGAAATTCCACAACTAGAAACTCCACAACTGGAAACTCCGCAACTAGAAACTCTGCAACTAGAAACTTTACAGCTAGAAGTTCCACAACTTGAGACTTCGCAAATAGAAACTCGTCAACTGGAAACTCAACCACTAGAAACTCAACAGCTAGAAACTCCACAACTAGAAACTCCACAACTTGAAACCCAACAAATAGATACTCCACAACTACAGACTCCACGACTTGAAACACCACAACTAGATACTCCGCAATTACAAATTCCGCAACTAGAAACTCCACAACTAGAAACTCCTCAAATAGAAACTCCCCACTAGAAACTTCACAACTAGAATCTCTGACACTAGAAACTCCGCAACTAGAAACTCCACAGCTAGAAACTCCACAACTATAAACTTCACAACTAGCAACTCAACAACTAGAGACTGCACAACTAGAGACTCCGCCACTAGAAACTCCACACCTAGTAACTCCGCAACTAGAAACTCCACAACAAGAAACTCCGCCACTAGAAGCTCCACAACTAGAAAACTCGGCAACTACAAACTCTGCAACTAGAAACTCCGCAACTAGAAACTCCACAGCTAGAAACTCCACAACTTGAAACACCACAACTAGATACTCCACAACTACAAAATCCACAACTAGAAACTCCGCAACTACATACTCGACAACTAGAAACTCAACAACTACAAACTCCACACCTATAAATTCCTCAACTTGAAACTCCACAACTAAAACTCCACAACTAGAAACTCCACAACTAGAAACTCCAAAACTAGAAACTCCGCAACTAGAAACTCCCTTACAAGAAACTCCACAACTAGAAACTCTGCAGCTAGAAACTCCGCAACTAGAAACTCTGCAAATAGAAACTCCGCAACTAGAAACTCCACAGCTAGAAACCCCTCAACTATAAACTTCACCACTAGAAACTCAACAATTAGAGACTGCACAACTAGACACTCCACAACTAGAAACTCCGCCGCTAGAAACTCTGCAACTAGAAAATCCCAACTTGAAACTCTGCAACTCGAAACTCTGCAACTAGAAAATCCACAAATATAAACTAAAGTAGAAACTCCTCAACTGGAAACTCCGCAACTAGAAACTCTGCAACTAGAAACTCCGCAACTAGAAAATCCACAACTAGAAACTTCACAACTAGAAACTCCCCAACAAGAAACTCCACAACTAGAAACTCCACAACTAGAAACTCCACAACTAGAGACTGCACAACTAGGAACTCTGCAAATAGAAAATCTACAACAAGGAAGTCGAAAACTAAAAACTCTAACTAGAAACTCTACAACTAGAGACTCCACAACTAGGAACTCCAAAATTGAGACTCCGCAACTAGAAACTACACAGATTGAAATTCCACCACTAGAAACTCCACAACTAGATTCTCCACAACTACAAATTCCACAACTAGAAACTCCACAACTAGAAACTCCGCCACTAGAAACTACACAGCTAGAAACTCCACAACTTGAGACTTCGCAACAAGAAACTCCACAACTAGAAACTCCTCAACTAGAAACTCCCCAACTAGAAACTCCACAACTAGATTCTCCACAACTACAAATTCCACAACTAGAAACTCCAAAACTAGAAACTCCACAACTAGAAACTCCGCCACTAGAAACTACACAGCTAGAAACACCACAACTTGAGACTTCGCCACAAGAAACTCGGCAACTAGAATCTCCACAACTAGAAACTCTGCAACTAGAAACTCCGCAACTAGAAACTCCACAGCTAGAAACTCCACAACTTGAGACTTAGCAAATAGAAACTCGTCAACTAGAAACTCAATAACTAGAAACTCCGCAGCTAGAAATTCCACAACTAGAAACTCCACAGCTTGAGAGTTCGCAACTAGAAACCCCACAACTAGAAACTCCACAACTATAGACTCCACAACTAGAAACTCCACCACTAGAAACTCCACAATTACGAACCTCACAACTAGAAACTCAACAACTAGAAACTCCGCAACTGGAAACTCCACAGCAAGAAACTCCACAACTAGAAACACCACATCTAGAAACTACGCAACAACAAACTCTGCAACTAGAAACTCCACAACCAGAATTTCTACAGCTACAGACTCAACAACTAGAAACTCCTCAACTAAAAGCTCCACAACTAGACACTCCACAACTAGAAACTCCGCAACTAGAAACCCGACAACTAGAAACTCAACAACTAGAAACTCGACATCTATAAATTCCTCAACTTGAAACTCCACAACTAAAACTCCACTACTAGAAACTCCGCAGCTAGAAACTCCGCAACTAGAAACTCCCCAACTAGAAACTCTGCAACTCAAAAATCTGCAACTAGAAAATCCACAGCTAGAAACTCCACAACTTGAAACACCACAACTAAATACTCCACAACTACAAATTCCAACAATTCCACAACTAGAAACTCCACCACTAGAAATTCCGCAACTAGAAACTCCGCAACTAGAAACTCCACCGCTAAAAACTCCACAACTTGAGAATTCGCAACAAGAAACTCGGCAACTAGAATCTCCACAACTAAAAACTCTGCAACTAGAAACTACGCAACTACAAACTCCGCAACTAGAAACTCCACAGCTAGAAACTCCACAACTTGAGACTTCACAAATAGAAACTCGTCAACTAGAAACTCAACAACTAGAAACTCCACAGCTAGAAACTCCACAACTAGAAACTCCGCAACTTGAGAGTTCGCAACTAGAAACTCCACAACTAGAAACTCCACAACTAGAGACTCCACAACTAGAAACTCCACCACTAGAAATTCCACAACTACAAACCTCACAACTAGAAACTCCATAACTAAAAACTTCGCAACTGGAAACTCCACAGCCAGATACTTTACAACTAGAAAACTCACATCTAGAAACTCCGCAACAACAAACTCTGCAACTAGAAACTCCACAACTAGAATTTCCACAGCTAGAGACTCAACAACTAGAGACTCCTCAACTAAAAGCTCCACAACTAGACACTCCACAACTAGAAACTCCGCAACTAGAAACCCGACAACTAGAAACTCAACAACTACAAACTCCACACCTATAAATTCCTCAACTTGAAACTCCACAACTAAAACTCCACAACTAGAAACTCCACAACTAAAAACTCCAAAACTAGAAACTCCGCAACTAGAAACTCCCTTACTAGAAACTCCACAACTAGAAACTCTGCAGCTAGAAACTCCGCAGCTAGAAACTCTGCAAATAGAAACTCCGCAACTAGAAACTCCACAGCTAGAAACCCCTCAACTATAAACTTCACAACTAGAAACTCAACAACTAGAAACTGCACAACTAGACACTCCGCAACTAGAAACTCCGCAGCTAGAAACTCTTCAACTAGAAAATCCACAACTTGAAACTCTGCAACTCGAAACTCTGCAACTAGCAAATCCACAAATATAAACTCAAGTAGAAACTCCCCAACTGGAAACTCCGCAACTAGAAACTCCGCAACTAGAAACTCCGCAACTAGAAACTCCGCAACTAGAAAATCCACAACTAGAAACTCCACAACTAGAAACTCCGCAACCAGAAACCCGACCACTAGAAACTCCACAAATAGAAACTCAAGACCTATAAATTCCACACCTTGAAACTCCACAGCTAGAAACTCCACAACTAGAAATTCCACAACTGGAAACTCCACAGCTAGAAAGTCCACAACTAGAAACTCTGCATTCAGAAACTCCGCAACTAGAAACTCCACAGATAGAAAATCCACAACTAGAAACTCCACAAGTAGAAACTCCACAACTAGAAACTCCGCAACTGGAAACTCTGCAACTAGATACTCCGCAACTAGAAAATCCACAGCTAGAAACTCCACAACTTGAGACACCACAACTAGATACTCCACAACTACAAATTCCACAACTAGAAACTCCACAACTGGAAACTCCGCAACTAGAAACTCCGCAACTAGCAACTTTAAAGCTAGAAACTCCACAACTGGAGACTTCGCGAATAGAAACTCGTCAACTGAAAACTCAACCACTAGAAACTCCACAACTAAAACTCCACAACTAGAAACTCCACAACTACAGACTCCGCAACTAGAAAACTCCGCAACAAGAAACTCCCAACTAGACACTCTGCAACTAGGAACTCCACATCTTCAAAATCCACAACTAGAAACTCAACAATTTGAAACTCCACAACTAGATACTCCACAACTACAAACTCCACAACTAGAAACTCCCCAACTAGAAACTCCACAACTTGAAACTCCGCAACTAGAAACTCCGCAACTAGAAACTCCACAACTAGAAACTCTGCAGCTAGAAACTCCACAGCTAGAAACTCCACAACTTGAGACTTCGCAAATAGAAACTCGTCAACTAGAAACTCAATAACTAGAAACTCCGCAGCTAGAAATTCCACAACTAGAATCTCCACAGCTTGAGAGTTCGCAACTAGAAACCCCACAACTAGAAACTCCACAACTAGAGACTCCACAACTAGAAACTCCACCACTAGAAAGTCCACAATTACGAACCTCACAACTAGAAACTCAACAACTAGAAACTCCGCAACTGGAAACTCCACAGCAAGAAACTCCACAACTAGAAACACCACATCTAGAAACTCCGCAACAACAAACTCTGCAACTAGAAACTCCACAACCAGAATTTCTACAGCTAGAGACTCAACAACTAGAAACTCCTCAACTAAAAGCTCCACAACTAGACACTCCACAACTTGAAACTCCGCAACTAGAAACCCGACAACTAGAAACTCAACAACTAGAAACTCGACATGTATAAATTCCTCAACTTGAAACTCCACAACTAAAACTCCACTACTAGAAACTCCGCAGCTAGAAACTCCGCAACTAGAAACTCCCCAACTAGAAACTCTGCAACTCAAAACTCTGCAACTAGAAAATCCACAGCTAGAAACTCCACAACTTGAAACACCACAACTAAATACTCCACAACTACAAATTCCACAACTAGAAACTCCACAACTAGAAATTCCACAACTAGAAACTCCGCAACAAGAAACTCCACAGATAAAAACTCCACAACTTGAGAATTCGCAACAAGAAACTCGGCAACTAGAATCTCCACAACTAAAAACTCTGCAACTAGAAACTACGCAACTACAAACTCCGCAACTAGAAACTCCACAGCTAGAAACTCCACAACTTGAGACTTCGCAAATGGAAACTCGTCAACTAGAAACTCAACAACTAGAAACTCCAAAGCTAGAAACTCCACAACTAGAAACTCCGCAACTTGAGAGTTCGCCACTAGAAACTCCACAACTAGAAACTCCACCACTAGAAATTCCACAACTACAAACCTCACAACTAGAAACTCCATAACTAGAAACTTCGCAACTGGAAACTCCACAGCCAGATACTTTACAACTAGAAAAACCACATCTAGAAACTCCACAACAACAAACTCTGCAACTAGAAACTCCACAACTAGAATTTCCACAGCTAGAGACTCAACAACTAGAGACTCCTCAACTAAAAGCTCCACAACTAGACACTCTACAACTAGAAACTCCGCAACTACATACCCGACAACTAGAAACTCAACAACTACAAACTCCACACCTATAAATTCCTCAACTTGAAACTCCACAACTAAAACTCCACAACTAGAAACTCCACAACTAGAAACTCCAAAACTAGAAACTCCGCAACTAGAAACTCCCTTACAAGAAACTCCACAACTAGAAACTCTGCAGCTAGAAACTCCGCAACTAGAAACTCTGCAAATAGAAACTCCGCAACTAGAAACTCCACAGCTAGAAACCCCTCAACTATAAACTTCACCACTAGAAACTCAACAATTAGAGACTGCACAACTAGACACTCCACAACTAGAAACTCCGCCGCTAGAAACTCTGCAACTAGAAAATCCCAACTTGAAACTCTGCAACTCGAAACTCTGCAACTAGAAAATCCACAAATATAAACTAAAGTAGAAACTCCTCAACTGGAAACTCCGCAACTAGAAACTCTGCAACTAGAAACTCCGCAACTAGAAAATCCACAACTAGAAACTTCACAACTAGAAACTCCCCAACAAGAAACTCCACAACTAGAAACTCCACAACTAGAAACTCCACAACTAGAGACTGCACAACTAGGAACTCTGCAAATAGAAAATCTACAACAAGGAAGTCGAAAACTAAAAACTCTAACTAGAAACTCTACAACTAGAGACTCCACAACTAGGAACTCCAAAATTGAGACTCCGCAACTAGAAACTACACAGATTGAAATTCCACCACAAGAAACTCCACAACTAGATTCTCCACAACTACAAATTCCACAACTAGAAACTCCACAACTAGAAACTCCGCCACTAGAAACTACACAGCTAGAAACTCCACAACTTGAGACTTCGCAACAAGAAACTCCACAACTAGAAACTCCTCAACTAGAAACTCCCCAACTAGAAACTCCACAACTAGATTCTCCACAACTACAAATTCCACAACTAGAAACTCCAAAACTAGAAACTCCACAACTAGAAACTCCGCCACTAGAAACTACACAGCTAGAAACACCACAACTTGAGACTTCGCCACAAGAAACTCGGCAACTAGAATCTCCACAACTAGAAACTCTGCAACTAGAAACTCCGCAACTAGAAACTCCACAGCTAGAAACTCCACAACTTGAGACTTCGCAAATAGAAACTCGTCAACTAGAAACTCAATAACTAGAAACTCCGCAGCTAGAAATTCCACAACTAGAAACTCCACAGCTTGAGAGTTCGCAACTAGAAACCCCACAACTAGAAACTCCACAACTATAGACTCCACAACTAGAAACTCCACCACTAGAAACTCCACAATTACGAACCTCACAACTAGAAACTCAACAACTAGAAACTCCGCAACTGGAAACTCCACAGCAAGAAACTCCACAACTAGAAACACCACATCTAGAAACTACGCAACAACAAACTCTGCAACTAGAAACTCCACAACCAGAATTTCTACAGCTACAGACTCAACAACTAGAAACTCCTCAACTAAAAGCTCCACAACTAGACACTCCACAACTAGAAACTCCGCAACTAGAAACCCGACAACTAGAAACTCAACAACTAGAAACTCGACATCTATAAATTCCTCAACTTGAAACTCCACAACTAAAACTCCACTACTAGAAACTCCGCAGCTAGAAACTCCGCAACTAGAAACTCCCCAACTAGAAACTCTGCAACTCAAAAATCTGCAACTAGAAAATCCACAGCTAGAAACTCCACAACTTGAAACACCACAACTAAATACTCCACAACTACAAATTCCAACAATTCCACAACTAGAAACTCCACCACTAGAAATTCCGCAACTAGAAACTCCGCAACTAGAAACTCCACCGCTAAAAACTCCACAACTTGAGAATTCGCAACAAGAAACTCGGCAACTAGAATCTCCACAACTAAAAACTCTGCAACTAGAAACTACGCAACTACAAACTCCGCAACTAGAAACTCCACAGCTAGAAACTCCACAACTTGAGACTTCACAAATAGAAACTCGTCAACTAGATACTCAACAACTAGAAACTCCACAGCTAGAAACTCCACAACTAGAAACTCCGCAACTTGAGAGTTCGCAACTAGAAACTCCACAACTAGAAACTCCACAACTAGAGACTCCACAACTAGAAACTCCACCACTAGAAATTCCACAACTACAAACCTCACAACTAGAAACTCCATAACTAAAAACTTCGCAACTGGAAACTCCACAGCCAGATACTTTACAACTAGAAAACTCACATCTAGAAACTCCGCAACAACAAACTCTGCAACTAGAAACTCCACAACTAGAATTTCCACAGCTAGAGACTCAACAACTAGAGACTCCTCAACTAAAAGCTCCACAACTAGACACTCCACAACTAGAAACTCCGCAACTAGAAACCCGACAACTAGAAACTCAACAACTACAAACTCCACACCTATAAATTCCTCAACTTGAAACTCCACAACTAAAACTCCACAACTAGAAACTCCACAACTAAAAACTCCAAAACTAGAAACTCCGCAACTAGAAACTCCCTTACTAGAAACTCCACAACTAGAAACTCTGCAGCTAGAAACTCCGCAGCTAGAAACTCTGCAAATAGAAACTCCGCAACTAGAAACTCCACAGCTAGAAACCCCTCAACTATAAACTTCACAACTAGAAACTCAACAACTAGAAACTGCACAACTAGACACTCCGCAACTAGAAACTCCGCAGCTAGAAACTCTTCAACTAGAAAATCCACAACTTGAAACTCTGCAACTCGAAACTCTGCAACTAGCAAATCCACAAATATAAACTCAAGTAGAAACTCCCCAACTGGAAACTCCGCAACTAGAAACTCCGCAACTAGAAACTCCGCAACTAGAAACTCCGCAACTAGAAAATCCACAACTAGAAACTTCACAACTAGAAACTCCCCAACAAGAAACTCCACAACTAGAAACTCCACAACTAGAAACTCCACAACTAGAGACTGCACAACTAGAGACTTTGCATTTAGAAACTCCTCAGATAGAAACTACACAACTAGAAACTCCACGACTAGAGATTCCATAAGTATAAACTCCACAGCTAAAATTTCCACAACTACAAACCCCACAACTAGCAACTCCACAACTAGGAACTCTGAAAATAGAAAATCTACAACAAGCAACTCGAAAACTAAAAACTCCAACTAGAAACTCTACAACTAGAGACTCCACAACTAAGAACTCCAAAATTGAGACTCCGCCACTAGAAACTACACAGATTGAAATTCCACAACTAGAAACTCCACAACTGGAAACTCCGCAACTAGAAACTCTGCAACTAGAAACTTTACAGCTAGAAGTTCCACAACTTGAGACTTCGCAAATAGAAACTCGTCAACTGGAAACTCAACCACTAGAAACTCAACAGCTAGAAACTCCACAACTAGAAACTCCACAACTTGAAACCCAACAAATAGATACTCCACAACTACAGACTCCACGACTTGAAACACCACAACTAGATACTCCGCAATTACAAATTCCGCAACTAGAAACTCCACATATAGAAACTCCTCAAATAGAAACTCCCCACTAGAAACTTCACAACTAGAATCTCTGACACTAGAAACTCCGTAACTAGAAACTCCACAGCTAGAAACTCCGCCACTAGAAACTACACAGCTAGAAACTCCACGACTTGAGACTTCGCAACAAGAAACTCCACAACTAGAAACTCCTCAACTAGAAACTCCCCAACTAGAAACTCCACAACTAGATTCTCCACAACTACAAATTCCACAACTAGAAACTCCAAAACTAGAAACTCCACAACTAGAAACTCCGCCACTAGAAACTACACAGCTAGAAACTCCACAACTCTAGACTTCGCCACAAGAAACTCGGCAACTAGAATCTCCACAACTAGAAACTCTGCAACTAGAAACTCCGCAACTAGAAACTCCACAGCTAGAAACTCCACAACTTGAGACTTCGCAAATAGAAACTCGTCAACTAGAAACTCAATAACTAGAAACTCCGCAGCTAGAAATTCCACAACTAGAAACTCCACAGCTTGAGAGTTCGCAACTAGAAACCCCACAACTAGAAACTTCACAACTATAGACTCCACAACTAGAAACTCCACCACTAGAAACTCCACAATTACGAACCTCACAACTAGAAACTCAACAACTAGAAACTCCGCAACTGGAAACTCCACAGCAAGAAACTCCACAACTAGAAACACCACATCTAGAAACTCCGCAACAACAAACTCTGCAACTAGAAACTCCACAACCAGAATTTCTACAGCTACAGACTCAACAACTAGAAACTCCTCAACTAAAAGCTCCACAACTAGACACTCCACAACTAGAAACTCCGCAACTAGAAACCCGACAACTAGAAACTCAACAACTAGAAACTCGACATCTATAAATTCCTCAACTTGAAACTCCACAACTAAAACTCCACTACTAGAAACTCCGCAGCTAGAAACTCCGCAACTAGAAACTCCCCAACTAGAAACTCTGCAACTCAAAAATCTGCAACTAGAAAATCCACAGCTAGAAACTCCACAACTTGAAACACCACAACTAAATACTCCACAACTACAAATTCCAACAATTCCACAACTAGAAACTCCACAACTAGAAATTCCGCAACTAGAAACTCCGCAACTAGAAACTCCACAGCTAAAAACTCCACAACTTGAGAATTCGCAACAAGAAACTCGGCAACTAGAATCTCCACAACTAAAAACTCTGCAACTAGAAACTACGCAACTAAAAACTCCGCAACTAGAAACTCCACAGCTAGAAACTCCACAACTTGAGACTTCACAAATAGAAACTCGTCAACTAGAAACTCAACAACTAGAAACTCCACAGCTTGAAACTCCACAACTAGAAACTCCGCAACTTGAGAGTTCGCAACTAGAAACTCCACAACTAGAAACTCCACAACTAGAAACTCCACAACTAGAAACTCCACCACTAGAAATTCCACAACTACAAACCTCACAACTAGAAACTCCATAACTAAAAACTTCGCAACTGGAAACTCCACAGCCAGATACTTTACAACTAGATAAACCACATCTAGAAACTCCGCAACAACAAACTCTGCAACTAGAAACTCCACAACTAGAATTTCCACAGCTAGAGACTCAACAACTAGAGACTCCTCAACTAAAAGCTCCACAACTAGACACTCCACAACTAGAAACTCCGCAACTAGAAACCCGACAACTAGAAACTCAACAACTACAAACTCCACACCTATAAATTCCTCAACTTGAAACTCCACAACTAAAACTCCACAACTAGAAACTCCACAACTAGAAACTCCAAAACTAGAAACTCCGCAACTAGAAACTCCCTTACTAGAAACTCCACAACTAGAAACTCTGCAGCTAGAAACTCCGCAGCTAGAAACTCTGCAAATAGAAACTCCGCAACTAGAAACTCCACAGCTAGAAACCCCTCAACTATAAACTTCACAACTAGAAACTCAACAACTAGAGACTGCACAACTAGACACTCCGCAACTAGAAACTCCGCAGCTAGAAACTCTGCAACTAGAAAATCCACAACTTGAAACTCTGCAACTCGAAACTCTGCAACTAGCAAATCCACAAATATAAACTCAAGTAGAAACTCCCCAACTGGAAACTCCGCAACTAGAAACTCCGCAACTAGAAACTCCGCAACTAGAAACTCCGCAACTAGAAAATCCACAACTAGAAACTTCACAACTAGAAACTCCCCAACAAGAAACTCCACAACTAGAAACTCCACAACTAGAAACTCCACAACTAGAGACTGCACAACTAGAGACTTTGCATTTAGAAACTCCTCAGATAGAAACTACACAACTAGAAACTCCACGACTAGAGATTCCATAAGTATAAACTCCACAGCTAAAATTTCCACAACTACAAACCCCACAACTAGCAACTCCACAACTAGGAACTCTGAAAATAGAAAATCTACAACAAGGAACTCGAAAACTAAAAACTCCAACTAGAAACTCTACAACTAGAGACTCCACAACTAAGAACTCCAAAATTGAGACTCCGCCACTAGAAACTACACAGATTGAAATTCCACAACTAGAAACTCCACAACTGGAAACTCCGCAACTAGAAACTCTGCAACTAGAAACTTTACAGCTAGAAGTTCCACAACTTGAGACTTCGCAAATAGAAACTCGTCAACTGGAAACTCAACCACTAGAAACTCAACAGCTAGAAACTCCACAACTAGAAACTCCACAACTTGAAACCCAACAAATAGATACTCCACAACTACAGACTCCACGACTTGAAACACCACAACTAGATACTCCGCAATTACAAATTCCGCAACTAGAATCTCCACAACTAGAAACTCCTCAAATAGAAACTCCCCACTAGAAACTTCACAACTAGAATCTCTGACACTAGAAACTCCGCAACTAGAAACTCCACAGCTAGAAACTCCACAACTATAAACTTCACAACTAGCAACTCAACAACTAGAGACTGCACAACTAGAGACTCCGCCACTCGAAACTCCACACCTAGTAACTCCGCAACTAGAAACTCCACAACAAGAAACTCCGCCACTAGAAGCTCCACAACTAGAAAACTCGGCAACTACAAACTCTGCAACTAGAAACTCCGCAACTAGAAAATCCACAGCTAGAAACTCCACAACTTGAAACACCACAACTAGATACTCCACAACTACAAAATCCACAACTAGAAACTCCACAACTAGAAACACCACATCTAGAAACTCCACAACAACAAACTCTGCAACCAGAAACTCCACAACTAGAATTTCCACAGCTAGAGACTCAACAACTAGAGGCTCCTCAACTAAAAGCTCCACAACTAGAAACTCCACAACTAGAAACTCCGCAACTTGAAACCCGACAACTAGAAACTCAACAACTAGAAACTCCACACCTATAAATTCCTCAACTTGAAACTCCACAACTAAAACTCTACAACTAGAAACCCCTCAACTATAAACTTCACGACTAGAAACTCAACAACTAGAGACTGCACAACTAGAGGCTCCGTAACTAGAAACTCCGCAGCTAGAAACTCCGCAACTAGAAACTTCACAACTTGAAACTCTGCAACTCAAAACTATGCAACTAGAAAATCCACAGCTAGAAACTCCACAACTTAAAACACCACAACTAAATACTCCACAACTACAAATTCCACAACTAGAAACTCCACAACTAGAAATTCCACAACTAGAAACTCCGCAACTAGAAACTCCACAGCTAAAAACTCCACAACTTGAGAATTCGCAACAAGAAACTCGGCAACTGGAATCTCCACAAATAAAAACTCTGCAACTAGAAACTACGCAACTACAAACTCCGCAACTAGAAACTCACCAGCTAGAAACTCCACAACTTGAGACTTCGCAAATAGAAACTCGTCAACTAGAAACTCAACAACTAGAAACTCCACAGCTAGAAACTCCACAACTATAAACTTCACAACTAGCAACTCAACAACTAGAGACTGCACAACTAGAGACTCCACAACTAGAAACTCCACCACTAGAAATTCCACAACTACAAACCTCACAACTAGAAACTCCATAACTAGAAACTCTGCAACTAGAAACTCCACAACTAGAATTTCCACAGCTAGAGACTCAACAACTAGAGACTCCTCAACTAAACGCTCCACAACTAGACACTCCACAACTAGAAACTCCGCAACTAGATACCCGACAACTAGAAACTCAACAACTACAAACTCCACACCTATAAATTCCTCAACTTGAAACTCCACAACTAAAACTCCACAACTAGAAACTCCACAACTAGAAACTCCACAACTAGAAACTCCGCAACTAGAAACTCCCTTACTAGAAACTCCGCAACTAGAAACTCTGCAGCTAGAAACTCCGCAACTAGAAACTCTGCAAATAGAAACTCCGCAACTAGAAACTCCACAGCTAGAAACCCCTCAACTATAAACTTCACAACTAGAAACTCAACAACTAGAGACTGCCCAACTACACACTCCACAACTAGAAACTCCGAAGCTAGAAACTCTGCAACTAGAAAATCCACAACTTGAAACTCTGCAACTCTAAACTCTGCAACTAGAAAATCCACAAATATAAACTCAAGTAGAAACTCCTCAACTGGAAACTCCGCAACTAGAAACTCCGCAACTAGAAACTCCGCAACTAGAAACTCCGCAACTAGAAACTCCGCAACTGGAAAATCCACAACTAGAAACTTCACAACTAGAAACTCCCCAACAAGAAACTCCACAACTAGAAACTCCACAACTAGAAACTCCACAACTAGAGACTGCACAACTAGGAACTCTGCAAATAGAAAATCTACAACAAGGAACTCAAAAACTAAAAACTCCAACTAGAAACTCTACAACTAGAGACTCCGCAACTAGGAACTCCAAAATTGAGACTCCGCCATTAGAAACTACACAGATTGAAATTCCACAACTAGAAACTCCACAACTGGAAACTCCGCAACTAGAAACTCTGCAACTCGAAACATTACAGCTAGAAACTCCACAACTTGAGACTTCGCAAATAGAAACTCGTCAACTGGAAACTCAACCACTAGAAACTCAACAGCTAGAAACTCCGCAACTAGAAACTCCACAACTTGAAACCCAACAAATAGATACTCCACAACTACAGACTCCACAACTTGAAACACCACAACTAGATACTCCGCATTTACAAATTCCGCAACCAGAAACTCCACAACTAGAAACTCCTCAAATAGAAACTCCCCACTAGAAACTTCACAACTAGAATCTCTGCAACTAGAAACTCCGCAACTAGAAACTCTGCAACTAGAAACTTTGCAACTAGAAACTCCACAGCTAGGAACCCCACAACTATAAACTTCACAACTAGCAACTCAACAACTAGAGACTGCACAAATAGAGACTCCGCCACTAGAAACTCCACACCTAGTAACTCCGCAACTAGAAACTCCACAACTTGAAACTCCGCCACTAGAAGCTCCACAACTAGAAAACTCCGCAGCTACAAACTCTGCAACTAGAAACTCCGCAACTAGAAACTCCACAGCTAGAAACTCCACAACTTGAAACACCACAACTAGATACTCCACAACTACAAATTCCACAACTAGAAACTCCACAACTAGAAACACCACATCTAGAAACTCCGCAACAACAAACTCTGCAACCAGAAACTCCACAACTAGAATTTCCACAGCTAGAGACTCAACAACTAGAGGCTCCTCAACTAAAAGCTCCACAACTAGAAACTCCACAACTAGAAACTCCGCAACTTGAAACCCGACAACTAGAAACTCAACAACTAGAAACTCCACACCTATAAATTCCTCAACTTGAAACTCCACAACTACACTCAACACTCGGCAACTAGAATCTCCACAACTAGAAACTCTGCAACTAGAAACTCCACAACTACAAACTCCGCAACTAGAAACTCCACAGCTAAAAACTCCACAACTTGAGACTTCGCAAATAGAAACTCGTCAACTAGAAACTCAACAACTAGGAACTCCACAGCTTGAAACTCCACAACTAGAAACTCCACAACTAGAAACTCCACAACTAGAAACTCCTCAACTAGAAACTCCGCAACTAGAAACTCCCCAACTATAAACTTCACAACTAGAAACACAACTAGAGACTGCACAACTAGAGACTCCACAACTAGAAACTCCGCCACTAGAAACTACACAGCTAGAAACTCCACAACTTGAGACTTCGCAACAAGAAACTCGGCAACTAGATTCTCCACAACTAGAAACTCTGCAACTAGAAACTCCGCAACTAGAAACTCCACAGCTAGAAACTCCACAACTTGAGACTTTGCAAATAGAAACTCGTCAACTAGAAACTCAATAACTAGAAACTCCGCAGCTAGAAATTCCACAACTAGAAACTCCACAGCTTGAGAGTTCGCAACTTGAAACCCCACAACTAGAAACTCCACAACTAGAGACTCCACAACTAGAAACTCCACCACTAGAAACTCCACAATTACGAACCTCACAACTAGAAACTCAACAACTAGAAACTCCGCAACTGGAAACTCGACAACAAGAAACTCCACAACTAGAAACACCACATCTAGAAACTCCGCAACAACAAACTCTGCAACTAGAAACTCCACAACCAGAATTTCTACAGCTAGAGACTCAACAACTAGAAACTCCTCAACTAAAAGCTCCACAACTAGACACTCCACAACTAGAAACTCCGCAACTAGAAACCCGACAACTAGAAACTCAACAACTAGAAACTCGACATCTATAAATTCCTCAACTTGAAACTCCACAACTAATACTCCACTACTAGAAACTCCGCAGCTAGAAACTCCGCAACTAGAAACTCCCCAACTAGAAACTCTGCAACTCAAAACTCTGCAACTAGAAAATCCACAGCTAGAAACTCCACAACTTAAAACACCACAACTAAATACTCCACAACTACAAATTCCACAACTAGAAACTCCACAACTAGAACTTCCACAACTAGAAACTCCGAAACTAGAAACTCCACAGCTAAAAACTCCACAACTTGAGAATTCGCAACAAGAAACTCGGCAACTAGAATCTCCACAACTAAAAACTCTGCAACTAGAAACTACGCAACTACAAACTCCGCAACTAGAAACTCCACAGCTAGAAACTCCACAACTTGAGACTTCACAAATAGAAACTCGTCAACTAGAAACTCAACAACTAGAAACTCCACAGCTAGAAACTCCACAATTAGAGACTCCACAACTAGAAACTCCACCACTATAAATTCCACAACTACAAACCTCACAACTAGAAACTCCATAACTAGAAACTTCGCAACTGGAAACTCCACAGCCAGATACTTTACAACTAGAAAAACCACATCTAGAAACTCCGCAACAACAAACTCTGCAACTAGAAACTCCACAACTAGAATTTCCACAGCTAGAGACTCAACAACTAGAAACTCCGCAACTAGAAACCCGACAACTAGAAACTCAACAACTACAAACTCCACACCATTAAATTCCTCAACTTGAAACTCCACAACTAAAACTCCACAACTAGAAACTCCACAACTAGAAACTCCGCAACTAGAAACTCCCTTACTAGAAACTCCACAACTAGAAACTCTGCAGCTAGAAACTCCGCCACTAGAAACTCTGCAAATAGAAACTCCGCAACTAGAAACTCCACAGCTAGAAACCCCTCAACTATAAACTTCACAACTAGAAACTCAACAACTAGAGACTGCACAACTAGACACTCCACAACTAGAAACTCCGCAGCTAGAGACTCTGCAACTAGAAAATCCACAACTTGAAACTCTGCAACTCGAAACTCTGCAACTAGAAAATCCACAAATATAAACTCAAGTAGAAACTCCTCAACTGGAAACTCCGCAACTAGAAACTCCGCAACTAGAAACTCCGCAACTAGAAACTCCGCAACTAGAAAATCCACAACTAGAAACTTCACAACTAGAAACTCCCCAACAAGAAACTCCACAACTAGAAACTCCACAACTAGAAACTCCACAACTAGAGACTGCACAACTAGAGACTTTGCATTTAGAAACTCCTCAGATAGAAACTACACAACTAGAAACTCCACGACTAGAGATTCCATAAGTATAAACTCCACAGCTAAAATTTCCACAACTACAAACCCCACAACTAGCAACTCCACAACTAGGAACTCTGAAAATAGAAAATCTACAACAAGGAACTCGAAAACTAAAAACTCCAACTAGAAACTCTACAACTAGAGACTCCACAACTAAGAACTCCAAAATTGAGACTCCGCCACTAGAAACTACACAGATTGAAATTCCACAACTAGAAACTCCACAACTGGAAACTCCGCAACTAGAAACTCTGCAACTAGAAACTTTACAGCTAGAAGTTCCACAACTTGAGACTTCGCAAATAGAAACTCGTCAACTGGAAACTCAACCACTAGAAACTCAACAGCTAGAAACTCCACAACTAGAAACTCCACAACTTGAAACCCAACAAATAGATACTCCACAACTACAGACTCCACGACTTGAAACACCACAACTAGATACTCCGCAATTACAAATTCCGCAACTAGAATCTCCACAACTAGAAACTCCTCAAATAGAAACTCCCCACTAGAAACTTCACAACTAGAATCTCTGACACTAGAAACTCCGCAACTAGAAACTCCACAGCTAGAAACTCCACAACTATAAACTTCACAACTAGCAACTCAACAACTAGAGACTGCACAACTAGAGACTCCACAACTAGAAACTCCACCACTAGAAACTCCACAATTACGAACCTCACAACTAGAAACTCAACAACTAGAAACTCCGCAACTGGAAACTCGACAACAAGAAACTCCACAACTAGAAACACCACATCTAGAAACTCCGCAACAACAAACTCTGCAACTAGAAACTCCACAACCAGAATTTCTACAGCTAGAGACTCAACAACTAGAAACTCCTCAACTAAAAGCTCCACAACTAGACACTCCACAACTAGAAACTCCGCAACTAGAAACCCGACAACTAGAAACTCAACAACTAGAAACTCGACATCTATAAATTCCTCAACTTGAAACTCCACAACTAATACTCCACTACTAGAAACTCCGCAGCTAGAAACTCCGCAACTAGAAACTCCCCAACTAGAAACTGTGCAACTCAAAACTCTGCAACTAGAAAATCCACAGCTAGAAACTCCACAACTTAAAACACCACAACTAAATACTCCACAACTACAAATTCCACAACTAGAAACTCCACAACTTGAACTTCCACAACTAGAAACTCCGAAACTAGAAACTCCACAGCTAAAAACTCCACAACTTGAGAATTCGCAACAAGAAACTCGGCAACTAGAATCTCCACAACTAAAAACTCTGCAACTAGAAACTACGCAACTACAAACTCCGCAACTAGAAACTCCACAGCTAGAAACTCCACAACTTGAGACTTCACAAATAGAAACTCGTCAACTAGAAACTCAACAACTAGAAACTCCACAGCTAGAAACTCCACAATTAGAGACTCCACAACTAGAAACTCCACCACTATAAATTCCACAACTACAAACCTCACAACTAGAAACTCCATAACTAGAAACTTCGCAACTGGAAACTCCACAGCCAGATACTTTACAACTAGAAAAACCACATCTAGAAACTCCGCAACAACAAACTCTGCAACTAGAAACTCCACAACTAGAATTTCCACAGCTAGAGACTCAACAACTAGAAACTCCGCAACTAGAAACCCGACAACTAGAAACTCAACAACTACAAACTCCACACCATTAAATTCCTCAACTTGAAACTCCACAACTAAAACTCCACAACTAGAAACTCCACAACTAGAAACTCCGCAACTAGAAACTTCCTTACTAGAAACTCCACAACTAGAAACTCTGCAGCTAGAAACTCCGCCACTAGAAACTCTGCAAATAGAAACTCCGCAACTAGAAACTCCACAGCTAGAAACCCCTCAACTATAAACTTCACAACTAGAAACTCAACAACTAGAGACTGCACAACTAGACACTCCACAACTAGAAACTCCGCAGCTAGAGACTCTGCAACTAGAAAATCCACAACTTGAAACTCTGCAACTCGAAACTCTGCAACTAGAAAATCCACAAATATAAACTCAAGTAGAAACTCCTCAACTGGAAACTCCGCAACTAGAAACTCCGCAACTACAAACTCCGCAACTAGAAACTCCGCAACTAGAAAATCCACAACTAGAAACTTCACAACTAGAAACTCCCCAACAAGAAACTCCACAACTAGAAACTCCACAACTAGAAACTCCACAACTAGAGACTGCACAACTAGGAACTCTGCAAATAGAAAATCTACAACAAGGAACTCGAAAACTAAAAACTCTAACTAGAAACTCTACAACTAGAGACTCCACAACTAGGAACTCCAAAATTGAGACTCCGCAACTAGAAACTACACAGATTGAAATTCCACAACTAGAAACTCCACAACTGGAAACTCCGCAACTAGAAACTCTGCAACTAGAAACTTTACAGCTAGAAACTCCACAACTTGAGACTTCGCAAATAGAAACTCGTCAACTGGAAACTCAACCACTAGAAACTCAACAGCTAGAAACTCCACAACTAGAAACTCCACAACTTGAAACCCAACAAATAGATACTCCACAACTACAGACTCCACAACTTGAAACACCACAACTAGATACTCCGCATTTACAAATTCCGCAACCAGAAACTCCACAACTAGAAACTCCTCAAATAGAAACTCCCAACTAGAAACTCCGCAACTAGAAACTCTGCAACTAGAAACTCCGCAACTAGAAACTCTGCAACTAGAAACTCCGCAACTAGAAACTCCACAGCTAGAAACCCCACAACTATAAACTTCACAACTAGCAACTCAACAACTAGAGACTGCACAACTAGAGACTCCGCCACTATAAACTCCACACCTAGTAACTCCGCAACTAGAAACTCCACAACTTGAAACTCCGCCACTAGAAGCTCCACAACTAGAAAACTCCGCAGCTACAAACTCTGCGACTAGAAACTCCGCAACTAGAAACTCCACAGCTAGAAACTCCACAACTTCAAACACCACAACTAGATACTCCACAACTACAAATTCCACAACTAGAAACTCCACAACTAGAAACACCACATCTAGAAACTCCGCAACAACAAACTCTGCAACCAGAAACTCCACAACTAGAATTTCCACAGCTAGAAACTCAACAATTAGAGGCTCCTCAACTAAAAGCTCCACAACTAGAAACTCCACAACTAGAAACTCCGCAACTTGAAACCCGACAACTAGAAACTCAACAACTAGAAACTCCACACCTATAAATTCCTCAACTTGAAACTCCACAACTACACTCAACACTCGGCAACTAGAATCTCCACAACTAGTAACTCTGCAACTAGAAACTCCACAACTACAAACTCCGCAACTGGAAACTCCACAGCTAAAAACTCCACAACTTGAGACTTCGCAAATAGAAACTCGTCAACTAGAAACTCAACAACTAGGAACTCCACAGCTAGAAACTCCACAACTAGAAACTCCACAACTAGAAACTCCACAACTAGAAACTCCTCAACTAGAAACTCCCCAACTAGAAACTCCACAACTAGATTCTCCACAACTACAAATTCCACAACTAGAAACTCCACAACTAGAAACTCCACAACTAGAAACTCCGCCACTAGAAACTACACAGCTAGAAACTCCACAACTTGAGACTTCGCAACAAGAAACTCGGCAACTAGAATCTCCACAACTAGAAACTCTGCAACTAGAAACTCCGCAACTAGAAACTCCACAGCTAGAAACTCCACAACTTGAGACTTCGCAAATAGAAACTCGTCAACTAGAAACTCAATAACTAGAAACTCCGCAGCTAGAAATTCCACAACTAGAAACTCCACAGCTTGAGAGTTCGCAACTAGAATCCCCACAACTAGAAACTCCACAACTAGAGACTCCACAACTAGAAACTCCACCACTAGAAACTCCACAATTACGAACCTCACAACTAGAAACTCAACAACTAGAAACTCCGCAACTGGAAACTCCACAGCAAGAAACTCCACAACTAGAAACACCACATCTAGAAACTCCGCAACAACAAACTCTGCAACTAGAAACTCCACAACCAGAATTTCTACAGCTAGAGACTCAACAACTAGAAACTCCTCAACTAAAAGCTCCACAACTAGACACTCCACAACTAGAAACTCCGCAACTAGAAACCCGACAACTAGAAACTCAACAACTAGAAACTCGACATCTATAAATTCCTCAACTTGAAACTCCACAACTAAAACTCCACTACTAGAAACTCCACAACTAGAAACTCCGCAACTAGAAACTCCCCAACTAGAAACTCCACAACTAGAAACTCTGCAACTAGAAACTCCCCAACTAGAAACTCCGCAACTAGAAAATCCACAACTAGAAACTTCACAACTAGAATCTCCCCAACAAGAAACTCCACAACTAGAAACTCCACAACTAGAGACTGCACAACTAGAGACTTTGCATTTAGAAACTCCTCAGAATGAAACTACACAACTAGAAACTCCACGACTAGAGATTCGATAAGTAGAAACTCCACAGCTAGAATTTCCACAACTAGAAACCCCACAACTAGGAACTCTGCAAATAGAAAATTTATAACTAGAAACTCGAAAACTAAAAACTCCAACTAGAAACTCCACAACTAGAAACTTCACAACTAGAAACTCCACAAATAGACACTCCACAACTAGAAACTCCACAACTAGAGGCTCCACAACTAGGAACTCCAAAATTGAGACTCCACAACAAGAAACTACACAAATTGAAATTCCACAACTGGAAACTCCACAACTGGAAACTTCGCAACTAGAAACTCTGCAACTAGAAACTTTACAGCTAGAAACTCCACAACTTGAGACTTCGCAAATAGAAACTCGTCAACTGGAAACTCAACCACTAGAAACTCCACAGCTAGAAACTCCACAACTTGAAACTCCACAACTTGAAACCCAACATATAGATACTCCACAACTAGAAACTCCACAACTTGAGAGTTCACCACTAGAAACTCCACAACTAGAAACTCCACAACTAGAGACTCCACAACTAGAAACTCCACCACTAGAAATTCCACAACTACAAACCTGACAACTAGAAACTCCACAACTAGTAACTCCGCAACTGGAAACTCCACAGCCAGAAACTCTACAACTAGAAAAACCACATCTAGAAACTCCGCAACAACAAGCTCTGCAACTCTAAACTCCACAACTAGAATTTCCACAGCTAGAGACTCAACAACTAGAGACTCCTCAACTAAAAGCTCCACAGCTAGACACTCCACAACTTGAAACTCCGCAACTAGAAACCCGACAACTAGAAACTCTACGACTACAAACTCCACACCTATAAATTCCTCAACTTATAACTCCACAACTAAAACTCCACAACTAGAAACTCCATAACTAGAAACTCCGCAACTAGAAACTCCACAACTAGAAACTCTCTTACTAGAAACTCTACAACTAGAAACTCTGCAGCTAGAAACTCCGCAACTTAAAAATCTGCAAATAGAAACTCCAAAAATAGAAACTCTGCAACTAGAAACTCCGCAACTAAAAACTCTGCAACTAGAAACTCCGCAACTAAAAACTCCAAAACAAGAAACCCCACAACTATAAACTTCACAACTAGAAACTCAACAACCAGAAACTCCACAACTAGAGACTGCACAACTACAGACTTTGCATTTAGAAACTCCTCAGATAGAAACTACACAACTAAAAACACCACGACTAGAGATTCCATAAGTAGAAACTCCACAGCTAGAATTTCCACAATTAGAAACCCCTCAACTAGAAACTCACAAACTAGGAACTCTGCAAATAGAAAATCTACAACTAGAAACTCGAAAACTAAAAACTCCAACTAGAAACTTCACAACTAGAAACTTCACAACTAGAAACTCCACAAATGGACACTCCACAACTAGAAGCTCCACAACTAGAGACTCCACAACTAGGAACTCCACAAATTGAGACTCCACAACTACAAACTACAAAGATTGAAACTACACAACTTGAAACTCCACACCCAGAAACTCCGCAAATAGAAACTCCGCAACTAAAAACTCCACAACTAGAAAATCCACAACTAGAAACTCCGCAACCAGAAACCCGATCACTAGAAACTCCACAAATAGAAACTCCACACCTATAAATTCCACAACTTGAAACTCCACAGCTAGAAACTCCACAACTAGAAATTCCACAACTGGAAACTCCACAGCTAGAAAGTCCACAACTAGAAACTCTGCATCTAGAAACTCCGCAACTAGAAACTCCACAGCTAGAAAATTCACCACTAGAAACTCCACAACTAGCAACTCCACAACTACAGACTCCGCAACTAAAAAACTCCGCAACTAGAAACTCCCAACTAGACACTCTGCAACTAGGAACTCTACAACTTCAAAATCCACAACTAGAAACTCCACAATTTGAAACTTCACAACTAGATACTCCACAACTACAAACTCCACAACTAGAAACTCGCCAACTAGAAACTCCACAACTTGAAACTCCGCAACTAGAAACTCCGCAACTAGAAACTGCACAACTAGAAAACTCCGCAACGTGAAACTCTGCAACTAGAAACTCCGCTATTAGAAATTCCACAGCTAGAAACTTCACTACTTGAAACACCACAACTAGATACTCCACAACTATGAATTCCACAACTATAAACTCCACGAATATAAACTCCGCAACTAGAAGCTGTGCAACTAGAATTTTCATAGCCAGAAACACGACAACTTGAGACTTCGCAACTAGAAACTCGGCAAGTAGAAACCCAACAACCTGAAACACCACAACTAGATACTCCACAAGTTGAAACCCAACAAATAGATACTCCACAACTACAAACTGCACAACTAGAAACTCACAACCTGAAACTCCGCAACCAGAAACTCCGCAACTAAAACTCCACAACTAGAAACTCCACAACTAGAAACTCTGCAACTCGAAACTCCCCAACTAGAAACTCCACAACTAGAAACTCTGCAACTAGAAACTCCGCAACAAGAAACTCTGCAACTAGAAACTCCGCAACTAGAAACTGCACAGCTAGAAACCCCACAACTATAAACTTCACAACTAGAAACTCAACAACTAGAGACTGCACAACTAGAAACTCCACAACTAGAAAACTCCGCAACTAGAAACTCTGCAACTACATACTCCGCAACTAGAAAGCCCAAAGCTAGAAACTCCACAACTTGAGAGTTCGCAACTAGAAACTCCACAACTAGATACTCCACAACTACAAACTCCACAACTAGAAACTCCCCAACTAGAAACTCCACAACTTGAAACTCCGCAACTAGAAACTCCGCAACTAGAAACTCCACAACTAGAAAACTCCGCAACGTGAAACTCTGCAACTAGAAACTCCGCAATAAGAAACTCCCCAACTAGAAATTCCACAACTGGAAACTCCACAGCTAGAAAGTCCACAACTAGAAACTCTGCATCTAGAAACTCCGCAACTAGAAACTCCACAGCTAGAAAATCCACCACTAGAAACTCGACAACTAGCAACTCCACAACTACAGACTCCGTAACTAGAAAACTGCGCCACTAGAAACTCCCAACTAGATACTCCGCAACTAGGAACTCTACAACTTCAAAATCCACAACTAGAAACTCCACAATTTGAAACTCCACAACTAGATACTCCACAACTACAAACTCCACAACTAGAAACTCCCAAACTAGAAACTCCACAACTTGAAACTCCGCAACTAGAAACTCCGCAACTAGAAACTCCACAACTAGAAAACTCCGCAACGTGAAACTCTGCAACTAGAAACTCCGCAATAAGAAACTCCACAGCTAGAAACTTCACTACTTGAAACACCACAACTAGATACTCCACTACTACGAATTCCACAACTATAAACTCCACAACTAGAAACTCCGCAACTAGAAGCTCCGCAACTAGAATTTTCACAGCTAGAAACTCGACAACTTGAGACTTCGCAACTAGAAACTCGGGAACTAGAAACCCAACAACCAGAAACTCCACAACTAGAAACTCCGCAAGTTGAAACCCAACAAATAGATACTCCACAACTACAAACTCCACAACTAGAAACTCACAACCTGAAACTCCGCAACCAGAAACTCCGCAACTAAAAACTCCACAACTAGAAACTCCACAAGTAGAAACTCCACAACTAGAAACTCCGCAACTAGAAACTCTGCAACCAGATACTCCGCAACTAGAAAATCCACAGCTAGAAACTCAACAACTTGAAACACCACAACTAGATACTCCACAACTACAAATTCCACAATTAGAAACTCCACAACTTGAAACTCCGCAACTAGAAACTCCGCAACTAGAAACTTTACAGCTAGAAACTCCACAACTTGAGACTTCGCGAATAGAAACTCGTCAACTGAAAACTCAACCACTGGAAACTCCACAGCTAGAAACTCCACAACTAGACACTCAACAACGAGAAACTCCACACCTATAAATTCCACAACTTGAAACTCCACAACTAAAACTCCACAACTAGAAACTCCACAACTAGAAACTCTGCAACTAGAAACTCCCCAACTAGAAACTCCATACCTAGAAACTCTGCAACTAGAAACTCCGCAACTAGAAACTCTGCAACTAGAAACTCCGTAACTAGAAACTGCACAGCTAGAAACCCCACAACTATAAACTTCACAACTAGAAACTCAACAGCTAGAGACTGCACAACTAGTAACTCCACAACTAGAAAACTCCGCAACTAGAAACTCCGCAACTTCATACTCCGCAACTAGAAACCTCAAAGCTAGAAACTCCACAACTTGAGAGTTCGCAACTAGAAACTCCACAACTAGAGACTCCACACCTAGAAACTCCACCACTAGAAACTCCACAACTAGAAACTCCGCAACTGGAAACTCCACAGCCAGAAACTCCACAACGAGAAACACCACATCTAGAAACTCCGCAACAACAAACTCTGCAACCAGAAACTCCACAACTAGAATTTACACAGCGAGAGACTCAACAACTAGAGACTCCTCAACTAAAAGCTCCACAACTAGAAACTCCACAGCTAGAAACTCCGCAACTTGAAACCCGACAACTAGAAACTCAACAACTAGAAACTCCACACCTAGAAATTCCTCAACTTGAAACTCCACAACTAAAACTCCACAACTAGAAACTCCACAACTAGAAACTCCGCAACTAGAAACTCCCCAACTAGAAACTCCGCAACTAGAAACTCTGCAACTAGAAACTCCGCAACTAGAAACACCACAGCTAGAAGCCCCACAACTATAAACTTCACAACTAGAAACTCAACAACTAGAAACTCCACAACTAGAGACTGCACAACTAGAGACTTTGCATTTAGAAACTCCTCAGATAGAAACTACACAACTAAAAACACCACGACTAGAGATTCCATAAGTAGAAACTCCACAGCTAGAATTTCCACAACTAGAAACCCCTCAACTAGAAACTCCACAACTAGAAAACCTGCAAATAGAAAATCTACAACTAGAAACTCGAAAACTAAAAACTCCAACTAGAAACTCCACAACTAGAAACTTCACAACTAGAAATTCCACAAATGGACACTCCACAACTAGAAACTCCACAACTAGAGACTCCACAACTAGGAACTCCACAAATTAAGACTCCACAACTACAAACTACACAGATTGAAACTACACAACTTGAAACTCCACAACCAGAAAGTCCGCAACTAGAAACTCCGCAACTAAAAACTCCACAACTAGAAAATCCACAACTAGAAACTCCGCAACCAGAAACCCGACCACTAGAAACTCCACAAATAGAAACTCAACACCTATAAATTCCACACCTTGAAACTCCACAGCTAGAAACTCCACAACTAGAAATTCCACAACTGGAAACTCCACAGCTAGAAAGTCCACAACTAGAAACTCTGCATTCAGAAACTCCGCAACTAGAAACTCCACAGCTAGAAAATCCACAACTATAAACTCCACAAGTAGAAACTCCACAACTAGAAACTCCGGAACTGGAAACTCTGCAACTAGATACTCCGCAACTAGAAAATCCACAGCTAGAAACTCCACAACTTGAAACACCACAACTAGATACTCCACAACTACAAATTCCACAACTAGAAACTCCACAACTGGAAACTCCGCAACTAGAAACTCCGCAACTAGCAACTTTAAAGCTAGAAACTCCACAACTGGAGACTTCGCGAATAGAAACTCGTCAACTGAAAACTCAACCACTAGAAACTCCACAACTAAAACTCCACAACTAGAAACTCCACAACTACAGACTCCGCAACTAGAAAACTCCGCAACAAGAAACTCCCAACTAGACACTCTGCAACTAGGAACTCTACATCTTCAAAATCCACAACTAGAAACTCAACAATTTGAAACTCCACAACTAGATACTCCACAACTACAAACTCCACAACTAGAAACTCCCCAACTAGAAACTCCACAACTTGAAACTCCGCAACTAGAAACTCCGCAACTAGAAACTCCACAACTAGAAACTCTGCAGCTAGAAACTCCGCAACTACAAACTCTGCAAATAGAAACTCTGCAACTAGAAACTCCTCAACTAGAAACCCCTCAACTATAAACTTCACAACTAGAAACTCAACAACTAGAGACTGCACAACTCGAGACTCCGCAACTAGAAACTCCGCAGCTAGAAACTCTGCAACTAGAAACTCCACAACTTGAAACTCTGCAACTCGAAACTCTGCAACTAGAAAATCCACAACTATAAACTCAAGTAGAAACTCCCCAACTGGAAACTCCGCAACTAGAAACTCCGCAACCGGAAACTCCACAGCCAGAAACTCTACAACTAGAAAAACCACATCTAGAAACTCCGCAACAACAAGCTCTGCAACTAGAAACTCCACAACTAGAATTTCCACAGCAAGAGACTCAACAACTAGAGACTCCTCAACTAAAAGCTCCACAACTAGACACTCCACAACTAGAAACTCCGCAACTAGAAACCCGACAACTAGAAAGTCAACAACTACAAACTTCAAACCTATAAATTCCTCAACTTGAAACTCCACAACTAAAACTCCACAACTAGAAACTCCGCAACTAGAAACTCCCCAACTATAAACTTCACAACTAGAAACACAACAACTAGAGACTGCACAACTAGAGACTCCTTAACTAGAAACTCCGCAGCTAGAAACTCCGCAACTAGAAACTGCACAACTTGAAACTCTGCAACTCGAAAATCTGCAACTAAAAAATCCACAACTATAAACTCAAGTAGAAACTCCCGACCTGGAAACTCCCCAACTAGAAACTCCGCAACTAGAAACTCCACAACTAGATTCTCCACAACTACAAATTCCACAACTAGAAACTCCACAACTAGAAACTCCACAACTAGAAACTCCGCCACTAGAAACTACACAGCTGGAAACTCCACAACTTGAGACTTCGCAACAAGAAACTCGGCAACTAGAATCTCCACAACTAGAAACTCTGCAACTAGAAACTCCGCAACTAGAAACTCCACAGCTAGAAACTCCACAACTTGAGACTTCGCAAATAGAAACTCGTCAACTAGAAACTCAATAACTAGAAACTCCGCAGCTAGAAATTCCACAACTAGAAACTCCACAGCTTGAGAGTTCGCAACTAGAATCCCCACAACTAGAAACTCCACAACTAGAGACTCCACAACTAGAAACTCCACCACTAGAAACTCCACAATTACGAACCTCACAACTAGAAACTCAACAACTAGAAACTCCGCAACTGGAAACTCCACAGCAAGAAACTCCACAACTAGAAACACCACATCTAGAAACTCCGCAACAACAAACTCTGCAACTAGAAACTCCACAACCAGAATTTCTACAGCTAGAGACTCAACAACTAGAAACTCCTCAACTAAAAGCTCCACAACTAGACACTCCACAACTAGAAACTCCGCAACTAGAAACCCGACAACTAGAAACTCAACAACTAGAAACTCGACATCTATAAATTCCTCAACTTGAAACTCCACAACTAAAACTCCACTACTAGAAACTCCACAACTAGAAACTCCGCAACTAGAAACTCCCCAACTAGAAACTCCACAACTAGAAACTCTGCAACTAGAAACTCCGCAACTAGAAACTCTGCAAACAGAAACTCCGCAACTATAAACTCCACAGCTAGAAACCCCTCAACTATAAACTTCACAACTAGAAACTCAACAGCTAGAGACTGCACAACTAGAGACTCCGCAACCAGAAACTCCGCAGCTAGAAACTCCGCAACTAGAAACTCCACAACTTGAAACTCTGCAACTCGAAACTCTGCAACTAGAAAATCCACTTATATAAACTCAAGTAAAAACTCCCCAACTGGAAACTCCCCAACTAGAAACTCCGCAACTAGAAAATCCACAACTAGAAACTTCACAACTAGAATCTCCCCAACAAGAAACTCCACAACTAGAAACTCCACAACAAGAGACTGCACAACTAGAGACTTTGCATTTAGAAACTCCTCAGAATGAAACTACACAACTAGAAACTCCACGACTAGAGATTCCATAAGTAGAAACTCCACAGCTAGAATTTCCACAACTAGAAACCCCACAACTAGGAACTCTGCAAATAGAAAATTTACAACTAGAAACTCGAAAACTAAAAACTCCAACTAGAAACTCCACAACTAGAAACTTCACAACTAGAAACTCCACAAATAGACACTCCACAACTAGAAACTCCACAACTAGAGGCTCCACAACTAGGAACTCCAAAATTGAGACTCCACAACTAGAAACTACACAAATTGAAATTCCACAACTGGAAACTCCACAACTGGAAACTTCGCAACTAGAAACTCTGCAACTAGAAACTTTACAGCTAGAAACTCCACAACTTGAGACTCCACAACTTGAAACCCAACATATAGATACTCCACAACTAGAAACTCCACAACTTGAGAGTTCACCACTAGAAACTCCACAACTAGAAACTCCACAACTAGAGACTCCACAACTAGAAACTCCACCACTAGAAATTCCACAACTACAAACCTGACAACTAGAAACTCCACAACTAGTAACTCCGCAACTGGAAACTCCACAGCCAGAAACTCTACAACTAGAAAAACCACATCTAGAAACTCCGCAACAACAAGCTCTGCAACTCTAAACTCCACAACTAGAATTTCCACAGCTAGAGACTCAACAACTAGAGACTCCTCAACTAAAAGCTCCTCAGCTAGACACTCCACAACTTGAAACTCCGCAACTAGAAACCCGACAACTAGAAACTCTACGACTACAAACTCCACACCTATAAATTCCTCAACTTATAACTCCACAACTAAAATTCCACAACTAGAAACTCCATAACTAGAAACTCCGCAACTAGAAACTCCACAACTAGAAACTCCGCAACTAGAAACTCCCTTACTAGAAACTCTACAACTAGAAACTCTGCAGCTAGAAACTCCGCAACTTAAAAATCTGCAAATAGAAACTCCAAAAATAGAAACTCTGCAACTAGAAACTCCGCAACTAAAAACTCTGCAACTAGAAACTCCGCAACTAAAAACTCCAAAACAAGAAACCCCACAACTATAAACTTCACAACTAGAAACTCAACAACCAGAAACTCCACAACTAGAGACTGCACAACTACAGACTTTGCATTTAGAAACTCCTCAGATAGAAACTACACAACTAAAAACACCACGACTAGAGATTCCATAAGTAGAAACTCCACAGCTAGAATTTCCACAATTAGAAACCCCTCAACTAGAAACTCACAAACTAGGAACTCTGCAAATAGAAACTCTACAACTAGAAACTCGAAAACTAAAAACTCCAACTAGAAACTCCACAACTAGAAACTTCACAACTAGAAACTCCACAAATGGACACTCCACAACTAGAAGCTCCACAACTAGAGACTCCACAACTAGGAACTCCACAAATTGAGACTCCACAACTACAAACTACAAAGATTGAAACTACACAACTTGAAACTCCACACCCAGAAACTCCGCAACTAGAAACTCCGCAACTAAAAACTCCACAACTAGAAAATCCACAACTAGAAACTCCGCAACCAGAAACCCGATCACTAGAAACTCCACAAATAGAAACTCCACACCTATAAATTCCACAACTTGAAACTCCACAGCTAGAAACTCCACAACTAGAAATTCCACAACTGGAAACTCCACAGCTAGAAAGTCCACAACTAGAAACTCTGCATCTAGAAACTCCGCAACTAGAAACTCCACAGCTAGAAAATTCACCACTAGAAACTCCACAACTAGCAACTCCACAACTACAGACTCCGCAACTAAAAAACTCCGCAACTAGAAACTCCCAACTAGACACTCTGCAACTAGGAACTCTACAACTTCAAAATCCACAACTAGAAACTCCACAATTTGAAACTTCACAACTAGATACTCCACAACTACAAACTCCACAACTAGAAACTCGCCAACTAGAAACTCCACAACTTGAAACTCCGCAACTAGAAACTCCGCAACTAGAAACTGCACAACTAGAAAACTCCGCAACGTGAAACTCTGCAACTAGAAACTCCGCTATTAGAAACTCCACAGCTAGAAACTTCACTACTTGAAACACCACAACTAGATACTCCACAACTATGAATTCCACAACTATAAACTCCACGAATAGAAACTCCGCAACTAGAAGCTGTGCAACTAGGATTTTCATAGCCAGAAACACGACAACTTGAGACTTCGCAACTAGAAACTCGGCAAGTAGAAACCCAACAACCAGAAACACCACAACTAGAAACTCCACAAGTTGAAACCCAACAAATAGATACTCCACAACTACAAACTGCACAACTAGAAACTCACAACCTGAAACTCCGCAACCAGAAACTCCGCAACTAAAACTCCACAACTAGAAACTCCACAACTAGAAACTCTGCAACTCGAAACTCCCCAACTAGAAACTCCACAACTAGAAACTCTGCAACTAGAAACTCCGCAACAAGAAACTCTGCAACTAGAAACTCCGCAACTAGAAACTGCACAGCTAGAAACCCCACAACTATAAACTTCACAACTAGAAACTCAACAACTAGAGACTGCACAACTAGAAACTCCACAACTAGAAAACTCCGCAACTAGAAACTCTGCAACTACATACTCCGCAACTAGAAAGCCCAAAGCTAGAAACTCCACAACTTGAGAGTTCGCAACTAGAAACTCCACAACTAGATACTCCACAACTACAAACTCCACAACTAGAAACTCCCCAACTAGAAACTCCACAACTTGAAACTCCGCAACTAGAAACTCCGCAACTAGAAACTCCACAACTAGAAAACTCCGCAACGTGAAACTCTGCAACTAGAAACTCCGCAATAAGAAACTCCCCAACTAGAAATTCCACAACTGGAAACTCCACAGCTAGAAAGTCCACAACTAGAAACTCTGCATCTAGAAACTCCGCAACTAGAAACTCCACAGCTAGAAAATCCACCACTAGAAACTCGACAACTAGCAACTCCACAACTACAGACTCCGTAACTAGAAAACTCCGCCACTAGAAACTCCCAACTAGATACTCCGCAACTAGGAACTCTACAACTTCAAAATCCACAACTAGAAACTCCACAATTTGAAACTCCACAACTAGATACTCCACAACTACAAACTCCACAACTAGAAACTCCCAAACTAGAAACTCCACAACTTGAAACTCCGCAACTAGAAACTCCGCAACTAGAAACTCCACAACTAGAAAACTCCGCAACGTGAAACTCTGCAACTAGAAACTCTGCAATAAGAAACTCCACAGCTAGAAACTTCACTACTTGAAACACCACAACTAGATACTCCACTACTACGAATTCCACAACTATAAACTCCACAACTAGAAACTCCGCAACTAGAAGCTCCGCAACTAGAATTTTCACAGCTAGAAACTCGACAACTTGAGACTTCGCAACTAGAAACTCGGGAATAGAAACCCAACAACCAGAAACTCCACAACTAGAAACTCCGCAAGTTGAAACCCAACAAATAGATACTCCACAACTACAAACTCCACAACTAGAAACTCACAACCTGAAACTCCGCAACCAGAAACTCCGCAACTAAAAACTCCACAACTAGAAACTCCACAAGTAGAAACTCCACAACTAGAAACTCCGCAACTAGAAACACTGCAACCAGATACTCCGCAACTAGAAAATCCACAGCTAGAAACTCAACAACTTGAAACACCACAACTAGATACTCCACAACTACAAATTCCACAATTAGAAACTCCACAACTTGAAACTCCGCAACTAGAAACTCCGCAACTAGAAACTTTACAGCTAGAAACTCCACAACTTGAGACTTCGCGAATAGAAACTCGTCAACTGAAAACTCAACCACTGGAAACTCCACAGCTAGAAACTCCACAACTAGACACTCAACAACGAGAAACTCCACACCTATAAATTCCACAACTTGAAACTCCACAACTAAAACTCCACAACTAGAAACTCCACAACTAGAAACTCTGCAACTAGAAACTCCCCAACTAGAAACTCCATACCTAGAAACTCTGCAACTAGAAACTCCGCAACTAGAAACTCTGCAACTAGAAACTCCGTAACTAGAAACTGCACAGCTAGAAACCCCACAACTATAAACTTCACAACTAGAAACTCAACAGCTAGAGACTGCACAACTAGAAACTCCACAACTAGAAAACTCCGCAACTAGAAACTCTGCAACTTCATACTCCGCAACTAGAAACCTCAAAGCTAGAAACTCCACAACTTGAGAGTTCGCAACTAGAAACTCCACAACTAGAGACTCCACACCTAGAAACTCCACCACTAGAAACTCCACAACTAGAAACTCCGCAACTGGAAACTCCGCAACTAGAAACTCCGCAACTAGAAACTCCACAACTAGAAAACTCCGCAACGTGAAACTCTGCAACTAGAAACTCCGCAATAAGAAACTCCCCAACTAGAAATTCCACAACTGGAAACTCCACAGCTAGAAAGTCCACAACTAGAAACTCTGCATCTAGAAACTCCGCAACTAGAAACTCCACAGCTAGAAAATCCACCACTAGAAACTCGACAACTAGCAACTCCACAACTACAGACTCCGTAACTAGAAAACTCCGCCACTAGAAACTCCCAACTAGATACTCCGCAACTAGGAACTCTACAACTTCAAAATCCACAACTAGAAACTCCACAATTTGAAACTCCACAACTAGATACTCCACAACTACAAACTCCACAACTAGAAACTCCCAAACTAGAAACTCCACAACTTGAAACTCCGCAACTAGAAACTCCGCAACTAGAAACTCCACAACTAGAAAACTCCGCAACGTGAAACTCTGCAACTAGAAACTCTGCAATAAGAAACTCCACAGCTAGAAACTTCACTACTTGAAACACCACAACTAGATACTCCACTACTACGAATTCCACAACTATAAACTCCACAACTAGAAACTCCGCAACTAGAAGCTCCGCAACTAGAATTTTCACAGCTAGAAACTCGACAACTTGAGACTTCGCAACTAGAAACTCGGGAATAGAAACCCAACAACCAGAAACTCCACAACTAGAAACTCCGCAAGTTGAAACCCAACAAATAGATACTCCACAACTACAAACTCCACAACTAGAAACTCACAACCTGAAACTCCGCAACCAGAAACTCCGCAACTAAAAACTCCACAACTAGAAACTCCACAAGTAGAAACTCCACAACTAGAAACTCCGCAACTAGAAACACTGCAACCAGATACTCCGCAACTAGAAAATCCACAGCTAGAAACTCAACAACTTGAAACACCACAACTAGATACTCCACAACTACAAATTCCACAATTAGAAACTCCACAACTTGAAACTCCGCAACTAGAAACTCCGCAACTAGAAACTTTACAGCTAGAAACTCCACAACTTGAGACTTCGCGAATAGAAACTCGTCAACTGAAAACTCAACCACTGGAAACTCCACAGCTAGAAACTCCACAACTAGACACTCAACAACGAGAAACTCCACACCTATAAATTCCACAACTTGAAACTCCACAACTAAAACTCCACAACTAGAAACTCCACAACTAGAAACTCTGCAACTAGAAACTCCCCAACTAGAAACTCCATACCTAGAAACTCTGCAACTAGAAACTCCGCAACTAGAAACTCTGCAACTAGAAACTCCGTAACTAGAAACTGCACAGCTAGAAACCCCACAACTATAAACTTCACAACTAGAAACTCAACAGCTAGAGACTGCACAACTAGAAACTCCACAACTAGAAAACTCCGCAACTAGAAACTCTGCAACTTCATACTCCGCAACTAGAAACCTCAAAGCTAGAAACTCCACAACTTGAGAGTTCGCAACTAGAAACTCCACAACTAGAGACTCCACACCTAGAAACTCCACCACTAGAAACTCCACAACTAGAAACTCCGCAACTGGAAACTCCACAGCCAGAAACTCCACAACTAGAAACACCACATCTAGAAACTCCGCAACAACAAACTCTGCAACCAGAAACTCCACAACTAGAATTTACACAGCGAGAGACTCAACAACTAGAGACTCCTCAACTAAAAGCTCCACAACTAGAAACTCCACAGCTAGAAACTCCGCAACTTGAAACCCGACAACTAGAAACTCAACAACTAGAAACTCCACACCTAGAAATTCCTCAACTTGAAACTCCACAACTAAAACTCCACAACTAGAAACTCCACAACTAGAAACTCCGCAACTAGAAACTCCCCAACTAGAAACTCCGCAACTAGAAACTCTGCAACTAGAAACTCCGCAACTAGAAACTCCACAGCTAGAAGCCCCACAACTATAAACTTCACAACTAGAAACTCAACAACTAGAAACTCCACAACTAGAGACTGCACAACTAGAGACTTTGCATTTAGAAACTCCTCAGATAGAAACTACACAACTAAAAACACCACGACTAGAGATTCCATAAGTAGAAACTCCACAGCTAGAATTTCCACAACTAGAAACCCCTCAACTAGAAACTCCACAACTAGGAAACCTGCAAATAGAAAATCTACAACTAGAAACTCGAAAACTAAAAACTCCAACTAGAAACTCCACAACTAGAAACTTCACAACTAGAAATTCCACAAATGGACACTCCACAACTAGAAACTCCACAACTAGAGACTCCACAACTAGGAACTCCACAAATTAAGACTCCACAACTAAAAACTACACAGATTGAAACTACACAACTTGAAACTCCACAACCAGAAAGTCCGCAACTAGAAACTCCGCAACTAAAAACTCCACAACTAGAAAATCCACAACTAGAAACTCCACAACTAGAAACTCCGCAACCAGAAACCCGACCACTAGAAACTCCACAAATAGAAACTCAACACCTATAAATTCCACACCTTGAAACTCCACAGCTAGAAACTCCACAACTAGAAATTCCACAACTGGAAACTCCACAGCTAGAAAGTCCACAACTAGGAACTCTGCATTCAGAAACTCCGCAACTAGAAACTCCACAGCTAGAAAATCCACAACTAGAAACTCCACAAGTAGAAACTCCACAACTAGAAACTCCGCAACTGGAAACTCTGCAACTAGATACTCCGCAACTAGAAAATCCACAGCTAGAAACTCCACAACTTGAAACACCACAACTAGATACTCCACAACTACAAATTCCACAACTAGAAACTCCACAACTGGAAACTCCGCAACTAGAAACTCCGCAACTAGCAACTTTAAAGCTAGAAACTCCACAACTGGAGACTTCGCGAATAGAAACTCGTCAACTGAAAACTCAACCACTAGAAACTCCACAACTAAAACTCCACAACTAGAAACTCCACAACTACAGACTCCGCAACTAGAAAACTCCGCAACAAGAAACTCCCAACTAGACACTCTGCAACTAGGAACTCTACATCTTCAAAATCCACAACTAGAAACTCAACAATTTGAAACTCCACAACTAGATACTCCACAACTACAAACTCCACAACTAGAAACTCCCCAACTAGAAACTCCACAACTTGAAACTCCGCAACTAGAAACTCCGCAACTAGAAACTCCACAACTAGAAACTCTGCAGCTAGAAACTCCGCAACTACAAACTCTGCAAATAGAAACTCTGCAACTAGAAACTCCTCAACTAGAAACCCCTCAACTATAAACTTCACAACTAGAAACTCAACAACTAGAGACTGCACAACTCGAGACTCCGCAACTAGAAACTCCGCAGCTAGAAACTCTGCAACTAGAAACTCCACAACTTGAAACTCTGCAACTCGAAACTCTGCAACTAGAAAATCCACAACTATAAACTCAAGTAGAAACTCCCCAACTGGAAACTCCGCAACTAGAAACTCCGCAACCGGAAACTCCACAGCCAGAAACTCTACAACTAGAAAAACCACATCTAGAAACTCCGCAACAACAAGCTCTGCAACTAGAAACTCCACAACTAGAATTTCCACAGCAAGAGACTCAACAACTAGAGACTCCTCAACTAAAAGCTCCACAACTAGACACTCCACAACTAGAAACTCCGCAACTAGAAACCCGACAACTAGAAAGTCAACAACTACAAACTTCAAACCTATAAATTCCTCAACTTGAAACTCCACAACTAGAAACTCCGCAACTAGAAACTCCCCAACTATAAACTTCACAACTAGAAACACAACAACTAGAGACTGCACAACTAGAGACTCCTTAACTAGAAACTCCGCAGCTAGAAACTCCGCAACTAGAAACTCCACAACTTGAAACTCTGCAACTCGAAAATCTGCAACTAAAAATCCACAACTATAAACTCAAGTAGAAACTCCCGACCTGGAAACTCCCCAACAAGAAACTCCGCAACTAGAAAATACACAACTAGAAACTCCACAACTAGAAACTCCACAACTAGAAACTCCGCAACTAGAAACTCCCCAACTAGAAACTCCACAACTAGAAACTCTGCAGTTAGAAACTCCGCAACTAGAAACTCTGCAAATAGAAACTCCGCGACTAGAAACTCCACAACTAGAAACCCCTCAACTATAAACTTCACAACTAGAAACTCAACAACTAGAGACTGCACAACTAGAGACTCCGCAACTAGAAACTCCGCAGCTAGAAACTCCGCAACTAGAAACTCCGCAACTAGAAACTCCACAACTAGAGACTCCACAACTAGGAACTCCACAAATTAAGACTCCACAACTACAAACTACACAGATTGAAACTACACAACTTGAAACTCCACAACCAAAAAGTCCGCAACTAGAAACTCCGCAACTAAAAACTCCACAACTAGAAAATCCACAACTAGAAACTCCACAACTAGAAACTCCGCAACCAGAAACCCGACCACTAGAAACTCCACAAATAGAAACTCAACACCTATAAATTCCACACCTTGAAACTCCACAGCTGGAAACTCCACAACTAGAAATTCCACAACTGGAAACTCCACAGCTAGAAAGTCCACAACTAGAAACTCTGCATTTAGAAACTCCGCAACTAGAAACTCCACAGCTAGAAAATCCACAACTAGAAACTCCACAAGTAGAAACTCCACAACTAGAAACTCCGCAACTGGAAACTCTGCAACTAGATACTCCGCAACTAGAAAATCCACAGCTAGAAACTCCACAACTTGAAACACCACAACTAGATACTCCACAACTACAAATTCCACAACTAGAAACTCCACAACTGGAAACTCCGCAACTAGAAACTCCGCAACTAGCAACTTTAGAGCTAGAAACTCCACAACTTGAGACTTCGCGAATAGAAACTCGTCAACTAAAAACTCAACCACTAGAAACTCCACAACTAAAACTCCACAACTAGAAACTCCACAACTACAGACTCCGCAACTAGAAAACTCCGCAACAAGAAACTCCCAACTAGACACTCTGCAACTAGGAACTCTACAACTTCAAAATCCACAACCAGAAACTCAACAATTTGAAACTCCACAAATAGATACTCCACAACTACAAACTCCACAACTAGAAACTCCCCAACTAGAAACTCCACAACTTGAAACTCCGCAACTAGAAACTCCGCAACTAGAAACTCCACAACTACAAACTCTGCAGCTAGAAACTCCGCAACTACAAACTCTGCAAATAGAAACTCTGCAACTAGAAACTCCTCAACTAGCAACTCCACAACTACAGACTCCGCAACTAAAAAACTCCGCAACTAGAAACTCCCAACTAGACACTCTGCAACTAGGAACTCTACAACTTCAAAATCCACAACTAGAAACTCCACAATTTGAAACTTCACAACTAGATACTCCACAACTACAAACTCCACAACTAGAAACTCGCCAACTAGAAACTCCACAACTTGAAACTCCGCAACTAGAAACTCCGCAACTAGAAACTGCACAACTAGAAAACTCCGCAACGTGAAACTCTGCAACTAGAAACTCCGCTATTAGAAACTCCACAGCTAGAAACTTCACTACTTGAAACACCACAACTAGATACTCCACAACTATGAATTCCACAACTATAAACTCCACGAATAGAAACTCCGCAACTAGAAGCTGTGCAACTAGAATTTTCATAGCCAGAAACACGACAACTTGAGACTTCGCAACTAGAAACTCGGCAAGTAGAAACCCAACAACCAGAAACACCACAACTAGAAACTCCACAAGTTGAAACCAAACAAATAGATACTCCACAACTACAAACTGCACAACTAGAAACTCACAACCTGAAACTCCGCAACCAGAAACTCCGCAACTAAAACTCCACAACTAGAAACTCCACAACTAGAAACTCTGCAACTCGAAACTCCCCAACTAGAAACTCCACAACTAGAAACTCTGCAACTAGAAACTCCGCAACAAGAAACTCTGCAACTAGAAACTCCGCAACTAGAAACTGCACAGCTAGAAACCCCACAACTATAAACTTCACAACTAGAAACTCAACAACTAGAGACTGCACAACTAGAAACTCCACAACTAGAAAACTCCGCAACTAGAAACTCTGCAACTACATACTCCGTAACTAGAAAGCCCAAAGCTAGAAACTCCACAACTTGAGAGTTCGCAACTAGAAACTCCACAACTAGATACTCCACAACTACAAACTCCACAACTAGAAACTCTCCAACTAGAAACTCCACAACTTGAAACTCCGCAACTAGAAACTGCGCAACTAGAAACTCCACAACTAGAAAACTCCGCAACGTGAAACTCTGCAACTAGAAACTCCGCAATAAGAAACTCCACAACTAGAAATTCCACAACTGGAAACTCCACAGCTAGAAAGTCCACAACTAGAAACTCTGCATCTAGAAACTCCGCAACTAGAAACTCCACAGCTAGAAAATCCACCACTAGAAACTCGACAACTAGCAACTCCACAACTACAGACTCCGCAACTAGAAAACTCCGCCACTAGAAACTCCCAACTAGATACTCCGCAACTAGGAACTCTACAACTTCAAAATCCACAACGAGAAACTCCACAATTTGAAACTCCACAACTAGATACTCCACAACTACAAACTCCACAACTAGAAACTCCCAAACTAGAAACTCCACAACTTGAAACTCCGCAACTAGAAACTCCGCAACTAGAAACTCCACAACTAGAAAACTCCGCAACGTGAAACTCAGCAACTAGAAACTCCGCAATAAGAAACTCCACAGCTAGAAACTTCACTACTTGAAACACCACAACTAGATACTCCACTACTACGAATTCCACAACTATAAACTCCACAACTAGAAACTCCGCAACTAGAAGCTCCGCAACTAGAATTTTCACAGCTAGAAACTCGACAACTTGAGACTTCGCAACTAGAAACTCGGGAACTAGAAACCCGACAACCAGAAACTCCACAACTAGAAACTCCGCAAGTTGAAACCCAAAAAATAGTTACTCCACAACTACAAACTCCACAACTAGAAACTCACAACCTGAAACTCCGCAACCAGAAACTCCGCAACTAAAAACTCCACAACTAGAAACTCCACAAGTAGAAACTCCACAACTAGAAACTCCGCAACTAGAAACTCTGCAACCAGATACTCCGCAACTAGAAAATCCACAGCTAGAAACTCAACAACTTGAAACACCACAACTAGATACTCCACAACTACAAATTCCACAATTAGAAACTCCACAACTGGAAACTCCGCAACTAGAAACTCCGCAACTAGAAACTTTACAGCTAGAAACTCCACAACTTGAGACTTCGCGAATAGAAACTCGTCAACTGAAAACTCAACCACTGGAAACTCCACAGCTAGAAACTCCACAACTAGACACTCAACAACGAGAAACTCCACACCTATAAATTCCACAACTTGAAACTCCACAACTAAAACTCCACAACTAGAAACTCCACAACTAGAAACTCTGCAACTAGAAACTCCCCAACTAGAAACTCCATACCTAGAAACTCCATACCTAGAAACTCTGCAACTAGAAACTCCGCAACTAGAAACTCTGCAACTAGAAACTCCGTAACTAGAAACTGCACAGCTAGAAACCCCACAACTATAAACTTCACAACTAGAAACTCAACAGCTAGAGACTGCACAACTAGACACTCCACAACTAGAAAACTCCGCAACTAGAAACTCTGCAACTTCATACTCCGCAACTAGAAACCTCAAAGCTAGAAACTCCACAACTTGAGAGTTCGCAACTAGAAACTCCACAACTAGAGACTCCACACCTAGAAACTCCATCACTAGAAACTCCACAACTAGAAACTCCGCAACTGGAAACTCCACAGCCAGAAACTCCACAACTAGAAACACCACATCTAGAAACTCCGCAACAACAAACTCTGCAACCAGAAACTCCACAACTAGAATTTACACAGCGAGAGACTCAACAACTAGAGACTCCTCAACTAAAAGCTCCACAACTAGAAACTCCACAGCTAGAAACTCCGCAACTTGAAACCCGACAACTAGAAACTCAACAACTAGAAACTTCACACCTAGAAATTCCTCAACTTGAAACTCCACAACTAAAACTCCACAACTAGAAACTCCACAACTAGAAACTCCGCAACTAGAAACTCCCCAACTAGAAACTCCGCAACTAGAAACTCTGCAACTAGAAACTCCGCAACTAGAAACTCCACAGCTAGAAGCCGCACAACTATAAACTTCACAACTAGAAACTCAACAACTAGAAACTCCACAACTAGAGACTGCACAACTAGAGACTTTGCATTTAGAAACTCCTCAGATAGAAACTACACAACTAAAAACACCACGACTAGAGATTCCATAAGTAGAAACTCCACAGCTAGAATTTCCACAACTAGAAACCCCTCAACTAGAAACTCCACAACTAGGAAACCTGCAAATAGAAAATCTACAACTAGAAACTCGAAAACTAAAAACTCCAACTAGAAACTCCACAACTAGAAACTTCACAACTAGAAACTCCACAAATGGACACTCCACAACTAGAAACTCCACAACTAGAGACTCCACAACTAGGAACTCCACAAATTAAGACTCCACAACTACAAACTACACAGATTGAAACTACACAACTTGAAACTCCACAACCAGAAAGTCCGCAACTAGAAACTCCGCAACTAAAAACTCCACAACTAGAAAATCCACAACTAGAAACTCCACAACTAGAAACTCCGCAACCAGAAACCCGACCACTAGAAACTCCACAAATAGAAACTCAACACCTATAAATTCCACACCTTGAAACTCCACAGCTAGAAACTCCACAACTAGAAATTCCACAACTGGAAACTCCACAGCTAGAAAGTCCACAACTAGAAACTCTGCATTCAGAAACTCCGCAACTAGAAACTCCACAGATAGAAAATCCACAACTAGAAACTCCACAAGTAGAAACTCCACAACTAGAAACTCCGCAACTGGAAACTCTGCAACTAGATACTCCACAACTAGAAAATCCACAGCTAGAAACTCCACAACTTGAAACACCACAACTAGATACTCCACAACTACAAATTCCACAACTAGAAACTCCACAACTGGAAACTCCGCAACTAGAAACTCCGCAACTAGCAACTTTAAAGCTAGAAACTCCACAACTGGAGACTTCGCGAATAGAAACTCGTCAACTGAAAACTCAACCACTAGAAACTCCACAACTAAAACTCCACAACTAGAAACTCCACAACTACAGACTCCGCAACTAGAAAACTCCGCAACAAGAAACTCCCAACTAGACACTCTGCAACTAGGAACTCTACATCTTCAAAATCCACAACTAGAAACTCAACAATTTGAAACTCCACAACTAGATACTCCACAACTACAAACTCCACAACTAGAAACTCCCCAACTAGAAACTCCACAACTTGAAACTCCGCAACTAGAAACTCCGCAAGTAGAAACTCCACAACTAGAAACTCTGCAGCTAGAAACTCCGCAACTACAAACTCTGCAAATAGAAACTCTGCAACTAGAAACTCCTCAACTAGAAACCCCTCAACTATAAACTTCACAACTAGAAACTCAACAACTAGAGACTGCACAACTCGAGACTCCGCAACTAGAAACTCCGCAGCTAGAAACTCTGCAACTAGAAACTCCACAACTTGAAACTCTGCAACTCGAAACTCTGCAACTAGAAAATCCACAACTATAAACTCAAGTAGAAACTCCCCAACTGGAAACTCCGCAACTAGAAACTCCGCAACCGGAAACTCCACAGCCAGAAACTCTACAACTAGAAAAACCACATCTAGAAACTCCGCAACAACAAGCTCTGCAACTAGAAACTCCACAACTAGAATTTCCACAGCAAGAGACTCAACAACTAGAGACTCCTCAACTAAAAGCTCCACAACTAGACACTCCACAACTAGAAACTCCGCAACTAGAAACCCGACAACTAGAAAGTCAACAACTACAAACTTCAAACCTATAAATTCCTCAACTTGAAACTCCACAACTAAAACTCCACAACTAGAAACTCCGCAACTAGAAACTCCCCAACTATAAACTTCACAACTAGAAACACAACAACTAGAGACTGCACAACTAGAGACTCCACAACTAGAAACTCCGCAGCTAGAAACTCCGCAACTAGAAACTCCACAACTTGAAACTCTGCAACTCGAAAATCTGCAACTAAAAAATCCACAACTATAAACTCAAGTAGAAACTCCCGACCTGGAAACTCCCCAACTAGAAACTCCGCAACTAGAAAATACACAACTAGAAACTCCACAACTAGAAACTCCACAACTAGAAACTCCGCAACTAGAAACTCCCCAACTAGAAACTCCACAACTAGAAACTCTGCAGTTAGAAACTCCGCAACTAGAAACTCTGCAAATAGAAACTCCGCAACTAGAAACTCCACAACTAGAAACCCCTCAACTATAAACTTCACAACTAGAAACTCAACAACTAGAGACTGCACAACTAGAGACTCCGCAACTAGAAACTCCGCAGCTAGAAACTCCGCAACTAGAAACTCCGCAACTAGAAACTCCACAACTAGAGACTCCACAACTAGGAACTCCACAAATTAAGACTCCACAACTACAAACTACACAGATTGAAACTACACAACTTGAAACTCCACAACCAAAAAGTCCGCAACTAGAAACTCCGCAACTAAAAACTCCACAACTAGAAAATCCACAACTAGAAACTCCACAACTAGAAACTCCGCAACCAGAAACCCGACCACTAGAAACTCCACAAATAGAAACTCAACACCTATAAATTCCACACCTTGAAACTCCACAGCTGGAAACTCCACAACTAGAAATTCCACAACTGGAAACTCCACAGCTAGAAAGTCCACAACTAGAAACTCTGCATTTAGAAACTCCGCAACTAGAAACTCCACAGCTAGAAAATCCACAACTAGAAACTCCACAAGTAGAAACTCCACAACTAGAAACTCCGCAACTGGAAACTCTGCAACTAGATACTCCGCAACTAGAAAATCCACAGCTAGAAACTCCACAACTTGAAACACCGCAACTAGATACTCCACAACTACAAATTCCACAACTAGAAACTCCACAACTGGAAACTCCGCAACTAGAAACTCCGCAACTAGCAACTTTAGAGCTAGAAACTCCACAACTTGAGACTTCGCGAATAGAAACTCGTCAACTAAAAACTCAACCACTAGAAACTCCACAACTAAAACTCCACAACTAGAAACTCCACAACTACAGACTCCGCAACTAGAAAACTCCGCAACAAGAAACTCCCAACTAGACACTCTGCAACTAGGAACTCTACAACTTCAAAATCCACAACTAGAAACTCAACAATTTGAAACTCCACAACTAGATACTCCACAACTACAAACTCCACAACTAGAAACTCCCCAACTAGAAACTCCACAACTACAAACTCTGCAGCTAGAAACTCCGCAACTACAAACTCTGCAAATAGAAACTCTGCAACTAGAAACTCCTCAACTAGAAACCCCTCAACTATAAACTTCACAACTAGAAACTCAACAACTAGAGACTGCACAACTCGAGACTCCGCAACTAGAAACTCCGCAGCTAGAAACTCTGCAACTAGAAACTCCACAACTTGAAACTCTGCAACTCGAAACTCTGCAACTAGAAAATCCACAACTATAAACTCAAGTAGAAACTCCCCAACTGGAAACTCCGCAACTAGAAACTCCGCAACCGGAAACTCCACAGCCAGAAACTCTACAACTAGAAAAACCACATCTAGAAACTCCGCAACAACAAGCTCCGCAACTAGAAACTCCACAACTAGAATTTCCACAGCAAGAGACTCAACAACTAGAGACTCCTCAACTAAAAGCTCCACAACTAGACACTCCACAACTAGAAACTCCGCAACTAGACACCCGACAACTAGAAAGTCAACAACTACAAACTTCAAACCTATAAATTCGTCAACTTGAAACTCCACAACTAAAACTCCACAACTAGAAACTCCGCAACTAGAAACTCCCCAACTATAAACTTCACAACTAGAAACACAACAACTAGAGACTGCACAACTAGAGACTCCACAACTAGAAACTCCGCAGCTAGAAACTCCGCAACTAGAAACTCCACAACTTGAAACTCTGCAACTCGAAAATCTGCAACTAAAAAATCCACAACTATAAACTCAAGTAGAAACTCCCGACCTGGAAACTCCCCAACTAGAAACTCCGCAACTAGAAACTCCACAACAAGAAACTCCACAACTAGAAACTCCACAACTAGAAACTCCGCAACTAGAAACTCCCCAACTAGAAACTCCACAACTAGAAACTCTGCAGTTAGAAACTCCGCAACTAGAAACTCTGCAAATAGAAACTCCGCAACTAGAAACTCCACAACTAGAAACCCCTCAACTATAAACTTCACAACTAGAAACTCAACAACTAGAGACTGCACAACTAGAGACTCCGCAACTAGAAACTCCGCAGCTAGAAACTCCGCAACTAGAAACTCCGCAACTAGAAACTCCACAACTAGAGACTCCACAACTAGGAACTCCAAAAAAATTAAGACTCCACAACTACAAACTACACAGATTGAAACTACACAACTTGAAACTCCACAACCAAAAAGTCCGCAACTAGAAACTCCGCAACTAAAAACTCCACAACTAGAAAATCCACAACTAGAAACTCCACAACTAGAAACTCCGCAACCAGAAACCCGACCACTAGAAACTCCACAAATAGAAACTCAACACCTATAAATTCCACACCTTGAAACTCCACAGCTGGAAACTCCACAACTAGAAATTCCACAACTGGAAACTCCACAGCTAGAAAGTCCACTACTAGAAACTCTGCATTTAGAAACTCCGCAACTAGAAACTCCACAGCTAGAAAATCCACAACTAGAAACTCCACAAGTAGAAACTCCACAACTAGAAACTCCGCAACTGGAAACTCTGCAACTAGATACTCCGCAACTAGAAAATCCACAGCTAGAAACTCCACAACTTGAAACACCACAACTAGATACTCCACAACTACAAATTCCACAACTAGAAACTACACAACTGGAAACTCCGCAACTAGAAACTCCGCAACTAGCAACTTTACAGCTAGAAACTCCACAACTTGAGACTTCGCGAATAGAAACTCGTCAACTAAAAACTCAACCACTAGAAACTCCACAACAAAAACTCCACAACTAGAAACTCCACAACTAGAAACTCTGCGACTCGAAACTCCCCAACTAGAAACTCCACAACTAGAAACCCTGCAACTAGAAACTCCGCAACTAGAAACTCTGCAACTAGAAACTCCGCAACTAGAAACTCCGCAGCTAGAAACCCCACAACTATAAACTTCACAACTAGAAACTCAACAACTAGAGACTGCACAACTAGAAACTCCACAACTAGAAAACTCCGCAACTAGAGCTCTGCAACTACATACTCCGCAACTAGAAATTCCACAGCTAGAAACTCCACAACTAGATAATCCACAACTACAAATTCCACAACTAGAAACTCCACAACTGGAAACTCCGCAACTAGAAACTCTGCAACTACAAACTTTACAGTTAGAAACTCCACAACTTGAGACTTCGCAAATAGAAACTCGTCAACTGGAAACTCAACCACTAGAAACTCCACAGCTAGAAACTCCACCACTATAAACTCCACAACTTGAAACCCGACAAATAGATACTCCACAACTTGAAACACCACAACTAGATACTCCACAACTACAAATAATGCAACTAGAAACTCCACAACTAGAAACTCCGCAACTAGAAACTCCCCAACTAGAAACTCCACAACTACAGTCTCAGCAACTAGAAACTGCGCAACTAGAAACTCTGCAACTAGAAACTCCACAACTAGAAACTTCACAGCTAGAAACCCCACAACTATAAACTTCACAACTAGCAACTCAACAACTATAGACTGCACAACTAGAGGCTCCGCAACTAGAAATTCCGCAGCTAGTAACTCCGCATCTAGAAACTCCACAACTTGAAACTCCGCCACTAGAATCTCCACAACTAGAAAACTCCGCCACTAGAAACTCTGCCACTAGAAACTCCACAACTAGAAACTCCACAGCTAGATACTCCACAACTTGAAACACCACAACTAGATACTCCAGAACTTCAAATTCCACAACTAGAAATTCCACAACTGGAAACTCCACAGCTAGAAAGTCCACAACTAGAAACTCTGCAACTAGAAACTCCGAACTAGAAACTCCACAGCTAGAAAATCCACCACTAGAACCTCCACAACTAGCAACTCCACAACTACAGACTCCGCAACTAGAAAACTCCGCAACAAGAAACTCCCAACTAGACACTCTGCAACTAGGAACTTTACAACTTCAAAATCCACAACTAGAAACTCAACAATTTGAAACTCCACAACTAGATACTCCACAACTACAAACTCCACAACTAGAAACTCCCCAACTAGAAACTTCACAACTTGAAACTCCGCAACTAGAAACTCCACAACTAGAAACTCTGCAGCTAGAAACTCCGCAACTACAAACTCTGCAAATAGAAACTCTGCAACTAGAAACTCCTCAACTAGAAACCCTTCAACTATAAACTTCACAACTAGAAACTCAACAACTAGAGACTGCACAACTAGAGACTCCGCAACTAGAAACTCCGCAGCTAGAAACTCCGCAACTAGAAACTCCACAACTTGAAACTCTGCAACTCGAAACTCTGCAACTAGAAAATCCACAACTATAAACTCAAGTAGAAACTTCCCAGCTGGAAACTCCGCCACTAGAAACTCCGCAACCGGAAACTCCACAGCCAGAAACTCTACAACTAGAAAAACCACATCTAGAAACTCCGCAACAACAAGCTCTGCAACTAGAAACTCCACAACTAGAATTTCCACAGCAAGAGACTCAACAACTAGAGACTCCTCAACTAAAAGCTCCACAACTAGACACTCCACAACTAGAAACTCCGCAACTAGAAACCCGACAACTAGAAAGTCAACAACTACAAACTCCAAACCTATAAATTCCTCAACTTGAAACTCCACAACTAAAACTCCACAACTAGAAACTCCGCAACTAGAAACTCTCCAACTATAAACTTCACAACTAGAAACACAACAACTAGAGACTGCACAACAAGAGACTCCGCAACTAGAAACTCCGCAGCTAGAAACTCCGCAACTAGAAGCTCCACAACTTGAAACCCTGCAACTCGAAAATCTGCAACTAAAAAATCCACAACTATAAACTCAAGTAGAAACTCCCGACCTGGAAACTCCCCAACTAGAAACCCCACAACTAGAAACTCCGCAACTAGAAACTCCACAACTAGAAACTCTGCAGCTAGAAACTCCGCAACTAGAAACTCTGCAAATAGAAACTCCGCAACTAGAAACTCCACAACTAGAAACCCCTCAACTATAAACTTCACAACTAGAAACTCAACAACTAGAGACTGCACAACTAGAGACTCCGCAACTAGAAACTCCGCAGCGAGAAACTCCGCAACTAGAAACTCCGCAACTAGAAACTCCACAACTTGAAACTCTGCAACACGAAACTCTGCAACTAGAAAATCCCCAACTATAAACTCAAGTAGAAACTCCCTAACTGGAAACTCCGCAACTATAAACTCCGCAACTAGAAAATCCACAACTAGAAACTTCACAACTAGAAACTCCCCAACAAGAAACTCCACAAATAAAAACTCCCCAACTAGAAACTCCAGAACTAGAGACTTTGCATTTAGAAACTCCTCAGCTAGAAACTACACAACTAGAAACTCCACGACAAGAGATTCCATAAGTAGAAACTCCACAGCTAAAATTCCACAACTACAAACCCCACAACTAGAAGCTACACAACTAGGAACTCTGCAAATAGAAAATCTACAACTAGAAACTCGAAAACTGAAAATTCCAACTAGAAACTCTACAACTGCGAACAAAAACGTACGCAGTGTGACGTCAGCGGACACTGACCAGCTAGGCTATAAAACCAAGGTCCATCTTCAGCGGCCTTTCAGTGGGCTTGGCAGCACCTTCTTCGGACGGACGCTCATGCAATTCTGCTTTTTCGTCCAGATTGCCCTGTTCTGGGCGGATGCCGCCATGAGATTTGCAGATATTGCCTCACCGCAAGACAGTACCATCGCGCATGCGCAGGGACAAGGCCTCGATGGAAAGTCATCATGGGAAGCTACGCCTCAGGTGTTGTGTCGACGCCATGACGTTCGCAGTGTTACGTCAGCGGACACTGACCAGCTAGGCTATAAAACCAAGGTCCATCTTCAGCGGCCTTTCAGTGGTCTTGGCAGCACCTTCTTCGGACGGACGCTCATGCATTTCTGCGTTTTCGTCTAGGTTGGTGACAAATATCTTGTCTATCAGTCTATTCGTGACGATTCTCTTACTTTGATAGTGCTGCCAAGCCCACAATGTTTGTTTGTTTCGCTGTGTGACTGTTTGATTGTCATTAGATTGCTCTTGTTAGCTTCGGGAGACGTGGAGCTGAAGCCAGGTCCGTCTTCGGAATCGGAATCCGAGGCTACTGTAAACAGTCAGCTTCTTAGAAAAATCTTAAAAGAGCAAACGAAAACCAATAAGACGCTCACCATGCTTTCTGCCAACCTGAAACAAGTGGAAAAAACTATAGGTGGTGTTCAAGAAAGGATAGCGTCGATTGAAAAAGAGCTTGGACAGTTACAAAAATGCGAGGAAAAGCTGGTTGAGCACGAAGCAGCGCGCAAGGGGACGAGGGAACTAGTGAACGAGCTTACGATTAAAGTTGATGACCTTGAAAACCGAAGTCGAAGAAACAACTTGATGATTTATGGTTTAAGTGAAGAATCAAAAGAAGATAACAAATCTCTGCAAGACAGGGTTCAACAACAAGTATTTAAGGACTTACTCGGCGTCGAAGTGAATTCGATAGAGCGCATCCACAGAGTAGGTTTTAAACGTGCTGGGAAACGCCGACATATTATGTTAAGGCTATTTGATCACTCTGAGAAAACTACAATTATGTCGGCTTGTTTCAAGCTAAAAGGAACACAGATTTCCATATCTGAAGATTTTTCCAAGAGAGTTCGCGACTTACGGCGTAGGTTGTGGCATTCGGCAGCAGTGGAAAAAACCAATGGAGCAAAGGTTTCACTCTTGTTTGATATACTGAAAGTAGACGATAACGTTTATATCTGGGACGAGCTTTCAAACCAACGGCTGGAAGTTACACGACGTGATGCGCAGGCCCGGCGGAATTCTGGTCATTCTCCAACAACCCGAGTGAACACGAGAAGCAGCAGTAAAAAATGACAGCCTGTGAGCAAAGTTCTCAGAGTTGTTTCACTGAATGCGCGTAGTGTTGTTAACAAAGCCAGTTCCCTTGAAGACGTTATCTCCTGTTACCAGCCACACGTCTTAGTAATCACTGAGACATGGGTACATGCAGATGTGCAAGATTCGGAAGTCATACCGTCTTCTTACAAGCTCCCCCGCGTGACTCCCTATCGTAAAGATAGGGAGTCACGCGGGGGAGGAGTAGCAATCGCTATTAAAAATAACGTCGCATTTACTGTTTTGGATGGCATCAACAACCACGAATGCGTGTGGTGCAGAATTAAATTTCTTGGTAAAAGACTACTTTTAGGGGGCGTGTATCGACCACAGAGTTCTTCGTCCGAATACTTAGAAGCCATTCAAGACTACCTTGCAGATAATACAAATTCTCGATCCCGGATTATAATAACAGGAGGTTTCAACCTACCGGGTATAAACTGGGCTGATTTTTCTTATGATGGCAAATAATCTCGAAGTGCAGATATACTGATTACGACCGCATTCAACTTCTGCTTACAACAACTAGTTTCTGAGGCTACAAGGGTTGACAGTTCATCATCATCCCTCCTTGATTTGGCACTGGTTAGCAGCTCGTTCCAAGGTTGTTCAGCCAATGTAGAAGAAGGAATATTTGATCACAAGTTGCTTGCTGTGTCATGTCCTGTTTCGGGAACACGTTCACTTACTAGACCGTCGGATACTTTCGTGAGAGATTACACTCATGCGGATGATAACGCTATTTTAGAATATTTGGAATCGCGCTTTGATTGTTTTAGCCAAGTTAATAATGTCAATGAAATGTGGTCAAACTTTAGAGAAATTGTTCTCTTTTGCGAGCAAAGATATGTGCCGTTAAAAAAGAAACGAGTTAATAGGGAATATCCGTGGTTCACGAGAGAAATGATTCATTTGAAACGCAAAATTAAGCGTCAGCGCAAGTGTCAGAACACGAGTGATTTTTCAAGCCTTACTTCTAAGCTGCGAGAACTAACGCGATCGGCAAAAGAAAGCTTTTTTTCAGATACTCTACCGTCATCATGATGAATGAACCCCGAAAATTCTGGCGCTATCTGTCAAAAGATGAACGAGGCATTTCAGAAATCAGGGTCGAGGGAGAAAGTATTGTTGACGCGACTACCATTGCCAACAAATTTAATGTCTTTTTCCAGTTCGTTTTTACACGGACAGCCACGCATGCTCAGTTGCGGTCATATGACTCTGATAGCCTCATGCCAGAAGTGGAAATCACTGAGGATGGAGTCCTTTGCCTTTTACACAAACTAGATGTAAAGAAATCACCTGGTCCGGACGGACTATCTAATACTTTTTTGAGTAGATATGCTGTTTGGGTGGCAAGATATTTACATCCCATTTACACTGCATCGTTAGACGCTGCAGTTATTCCTGATGACTGGCGCTCGGCAAAAATAATTCCGGTACATAAATCGGGCTCCACTTTGGAAGTTAACAATTACAGGCCTGTTTTATTAACTAGTACTTGCTGTAAATTATTTGAGCACATTATATTTAAGGCCATGATCACTTACTTAGAAAATAACAAACTACTGTATGCCTAGCAGCATGGATTTAGGTCTGGTTTGTCGACCGTCACCCAACTGGCTGAAATAACTGATGATTTAATTAGAACGCTTAATTTGAAAGGTCAAACCGATGCCATATTTTTGGATTTTTCTAAGGCCTTTGACGTCGTACCCCATCAGAATTTAATAACAAAATTATTAGCTATAGGCATTGAGCAGAAGGTTGTAGCATGGATCGCGAGCTACTTGAGTAACAGGAGACAGTGTGTTACCATAAATGGCTGTCTCTCGAAAGAGTTGGCAGTGCATTCGGGAGTTCCGCAGGGCTCAGTCCTCGGACCTCTTCTTTTTTTGGTTTATAATAATGATATTTATTTCTGTGTCGAGCCACCGATCCAGATTAAACTATTTGCGGACTGCGTAGTGTACACATCCATAAATAACCAAGAAGACCAAATTAAACTTAATGATGCCTTGCGCTCAATTAACGAATGGTGTATAAGGTGGGGACTAAAAATAAATCGTTCAAAAACAAATTCCGTTACGTTTACCCACAAAACGTTACCCCTTCATTTCACATATTTCATAGGAAATGCTGCAATCACGAGAGCTGATCGGGTTAAATATCTGGGAGTTACACTCACCAGTGACCTCAGTTGGGAAACGCACGTTGAAAATGTGTGTTCGGGTGCACTGAAGAAATTACCCTTTTTGAAAAGAAAACTGCGTAACACTCCTCCCACGTTAATACTAAAAGCGTATAAAGCCCTCGTGCGACCAAAATTGGAGTATGCCGACATTATTTGGAGCCCTTGGCAACAATATTTGATTAAGAAAATAGAAAGGGTCCAAAATTTAGCTCTGCGCTTTATATATTCCGCTTACTCCCGACAACATAGTGTAACTAATCTACGTAATCGGGCAAGCCTACAAATACTAGAACAGCGCAGAATAATATCCAGATTAAAATTCGTCTACCAACTTGATCGCGGGGACTTTAAGTTATCACGGGAACGATACCTTCAGCAGCCTTCTAAACTTTCAGCTAGGACAAATCACAACAAAACGCTTAGGCAGCCACCTAGCCACATTAATACCCACAAGTTCGCTGTCTTTCCTCGCGCAATTTTTCATTGGAACGCATTACCTGCGGAAGTAGTGAATGCTGCCTCGACGGCTTCATTCACTCAACAGAGAGAAAAGATTAATTTCACCATATAAGTGATGTATGCAGAAAATACTGTCATTTGAGTGCAAATCATCCGGCTACAAATGTTGAAAATATTCTTAGTTGAGCGCAGTTCTGTTGAACAGCGAGAAAATATATTTGACTTTTCTGTACTTGATAGTATGTATTCTTTCATTTATGCCCTGTACTCCAGTGTATTACTAGTTATTGCTCGAATGTATTGTTTGTATCCCACTCCTGCATGGGCCCGGGTGGGGCCTGCAGTATCTGTGAATAAAAAAAAACTAGAAACTTCAAAAATAGAAACTCCACAAATAGATACTCCACAACTAGAAACTCCACAACCAGAGACTCCACAACTAGGAACTCCAAAATTGAGACTCCACAACTAGAAACTCCACAACTGGAAACTCCGCAACTAGAAACTCTGCAACTAGAAACTTTACAGCTAAGAAACTCCACAACTTGAGACTTCGCAAATAGAAACTCGTAAACTGGAAACACAACCACTAGAAACTCCACAGCTAGAAACTCCACAACTTGAAACCCAACAAATAGATACTCCACAACTACAGACTCCACAACTTGAAACACCACAACTAGATACTTCACAACTAGCAACTCAACAACTAGAGACTGCAAAACTAGAGACTCCGCCACTAGAAACTCCACACCTAGTAACTCCGCAACTAGAAACTCCACAACTACGAACCTCACAACTAGAAACTCCACAGCTAGAAACTCCCCAACTTGAGACTTTGCAACAAGAAACTTGGCAACTAGAATCTCCACAACTAGAAACTCTGCAACTAGAAACTCCGCAACTACAAACTCCGCAACTAGATACTCCACAACTACAAACTCCTCAACTAGAAACTCCCCAACTAGAAACTCCACAACTTGAAACTCCGCAACTAGAAACTCCACAACTAGAAACTGCAGCTAGAAACTCCGCAACTACAAACTCTGCAAATAGAAACTCTGCAACTAGAAACTCCTCAACTAGAAACCCCTCAACTATAAACTTCACAACTAGAAACTCAACAACTAGAGACTGCACAACTAGAGACTCCGCAACTAGAAACTCCGCAGCTAGAAACTCCGCAACTAGAAACTCCACAACTTGAAACTCTGCAACTCGAAACTCTGCAACTAGAAAATCCACAACTATAAACTCAAGTAGAAACTTCCCAACTGGAAACTCCGCAACTAGAAACTCCGCAACCGGAAACTCCACAGCCAGAAACTCTACAACTAGAAAAACCACATCTAGAAACTCCGCAACAGCAAGCTCTGCAACTAGAAACTCCACAACTAGAATTTCCACAGCAAGAGACTCAACAACTAGAGACTCCTCAACTAAAAGCTCCACAACTAGACACTCCACAACTAGAAACTCCGCAACTAGAAACCCGACAACTAGAAAGTCAACAACTACAAACTCCAAACCTATAAATTCCTCAACTTGAAACTCCACAACTAAAACTCCACAACTAGAAACTCCGCAACTAGAAACTCTCCAACTATAAACTTCACAACTAGAAACACAACAACTAGAGACTGCACAACTAGAGACTCCGAAACTAGAAACTCCGACGCTAGAAACTCCGCAACTAGAATCTCCACAACTTGAAACCCTGCAACTCGAAAATCTGCAACTAAAAATCCACAACTATAAACTCAAGTAGAAACTCCCGACCTGGAAACTCCCCAACTAGAAACTCCGCAACTAGAAAATACACAACTAGAAACTCCACAACTAGAAACTCCACAACTAGAAACTCCGCAACTAGAAACTCCACAACTAGAAACTCTGCAGCTAGAAACTCCGCAACTAGAAACTCTGCAAATAGAAACATCGCAACTAGAAACTCCACAACTAGAAACCCCTCAACTATAAACTTCACAACTAGAAACTCAACAACTAGAGACTGCACAACTAGAGACTCCGCAACTAGAAACTCCGCAGCGAGAAACTCCGCAACTAGAAACTCCGCAACTAGAAACTCCACAACTTGAAACTCTGCAACTCGAAACTCTGCAACTAGAAAATCCCCAACTATAAACTCAAGTAGAAACTCCCTAACTGGAAACTCCGCAACTATAAACTCCGCAACTAGAAAATCCACAACTAGAAACTTCACAACTAGAAACTCCCCAACAAGAAACTCCACAAATAAAAACTCCACAACTAGAAACTCCACAACTAGAGACTTTGCATTTAGAAACTCCTCAGCTAGAAACTACACAACTAGAAACTCCACGACAAGAGATTCCATAAGTAGAAACTCCACAGCTAAAATTCCACAACTACAAACCCCACAACTAGAAGCTCCACAACTAGGAACTCTGCAAATGGAAAATCTACAACTAGAAACTCGAAAACTGAAAATTCTAACTAGAAACTCTACAACTGCGAACAAAAACGTACGCAGTGTGACGTCAGCGGACACTGACCAGCTAGGCTATAAAACCAAGGTCCATCTTCAGCGGCCTTTCAGTGGGCTTGGCAGCACCTTCTTCGGACGGACGTTCATGCAATTCTGCTTTTTCGTCCAGATTGCCCTGTTCTGGGCGGATGCCGCCATGAGATTTGCAGATATTGCCTCACCGCAAGACAGTACCATCGCGCATGCGCATGGACAAGGCCTCGATGGAACGTCATCATGGGAAGCTACGCCTCAGGTGTTGTGTCGACGCCATGACGTTCGCAGTGTGACGTCAGCGGACACTGACCAGCTAGGCTATAAACCAAGGTCCATCTTCAGCGGCCTTTCAGTGGTCTTGGCAGCACCTTCTTCGGACGGACGCTCATGCATTTCTGCTTTTTCGTCTAGGTTGGTGACAAATATCTTGTCTATCAGTCTATTCGTGACGATTCTCTTACTTTGATAGTGCTGCCAAGCCCACAATGTTTGTTTGTTTCGCTGTGTGACTGTTTGATTGTCATTAGATTGCTCTTGTTAGCTTCGGGAGACGTGGAGCTGAAGCCAGGTCCGTCTTCGGAATCGGAATCCGAGGCTACTGTAAACAGTCAGCTTCTTAGAAAAATCTTAAAAGAGCAAACGAAAACCAATAAGACGCTCACCATGCTTTCTGCCAACTGAAACAAGTGGAAAAAACTATAGGTGGTGTTCAAGAAAGGATAGCGTCGATTGAAAAAGAGCTTGGACAGTTACAAAAATGCGAGGAAAAGCTGGTTGAGCACGAAGCAGCGCGCAAGGGGACGAGGGAACTAGTGAACGAGCTTACGATTAAAGTTGATGACCTTGAAAACCGAAGTCGAAGAAACAACTTGATGATTTATGGTTTAAGTGAAGAATCAAAAGAAGATAACAAATCTCTGCAAGACAGGGTTCAACAACAAGTATTTAAAGACTTACTCGGCGTCGAAGTGAATTCGATAGAGCGCATCCACAGAGTAGGTTTTAAACGTGCTGGGAAACGCCGACATATTATGTTAAGGCTATTTGATCACTCTGAGAAAACTACAATTATGTCGGCTTGTTTCAAGCTAAAAGGAACACAGATTTCCATATCTGAAGATTTTTCCAAGAGAGTTCGCGACTTACGCCGTAGGTTGTGGCATTCGGCAGCAGTGGAAAAAACCAATGGAGCAAACGTTTCACTCTTGTTTGATAAACTGAAAGTAGACGGTAACGTTTATATCTGGGACGAGCTTTCAAACCAACGGCTGGAAGTTACACGACGTGATGCGCTGGCCCGGCGGAATTCTGGTCATTCTGCAACAACCCGAGTGAACACGAGAAGCAGCAGTAAAAAATGACAGCCTGTGAGCAAAGTTCTCAGAGTTGTTTCACTGAATGCGCGTAGTGTTGTTAACAAAGCCAGTTCCCTTGAAGACGTTATCTCCTGTTACCAGCCACACGTCTTAGTAATCACTGAGACATGGGTACATGCAGATGTGCAAGATTCGGAAGTCATACCGTCTTCTTACAAGCTTATTCGTAAAGATAGGGAGTCACGCGGAGGAGGAGTAGCAATCGCTATTAAAAATAACGTCGCATTTACTGTTTTGGATGGCATCAACAACCACGAATGCGTGTGGTGCAGAATTAAATTTCTTGGTAAAAGACTACTTTTAGGGGGCGTGTATCGACCACAGAGTTCTTCGCCCGAATACTTAGAAGCCATTCAAGACTACCTTGCAGATAATACAAATTCTCGATCCCGGATTATAATAACAGGAGGTTTCAACCTACCGGGTATAAACTGGGCTGATTTTTCTTATGATGGCAAATAATCTCGAAGTGCAGATATACTGATTACGACCGCATTCAACTTCTGCTTACAACAACTAGTTTCTGAGGCTACTAGGGTTGGCTGTTCATCATCATCCCTCCTTGATTTGGCACTGGTTAGCAGCTCGTTCCAAGGTTGTTCAGCCAATGTAGAAGAAGGAATATCTGATCACAAGTTGCTTGCTGTGTCATGTCCTGTTTCGGGAGCACGTTCATTTACTAGACCGTCGGATACTCTCGTGAGAGATTACACTCATGCGGATGATAACGCTATTTTAGAATATTTGGAATCGCGCTTTTATTGTTTTAGCCAAGTTAATAATGTCAATGAAATGTGGCCAAACTTTAGAGAAACTGTTCTCTTTTGCGAGCAAAGATATGTGCCGTTAAAAAAGAAACGAGTTAATAGGGAATATCCGTGGTTCACGAGAGAAATGATTCATTTGAAACGCAAAATTAAGCGTCAGCGCAAGTGTCAGAACACGAGTGATTTTTCAAGCCTTACTTCTAAGCTGCGAGAACTAACGCGATCGGCAAAAGAAAGCTTTTTTCAGATACTCTACCGTCATCATGATGAATGAACCCCGAAAATTCTGGCGCTATCTGTCAAAAGATAAACGAGGCATTTCAGAGATCAGGGTCGAGGGAGAAAGTATTGTTGACGCGACTACCATTGCCAACAAATTTAATGTCTTTTTCCAGTTCGTTTTTACACGGACAGCCACGCATGCTCAGTTGCGGTCATATGACTCTGATAGCCTCATGCCAGAAGTGGAAATCACTGAGGATGGAGTCCTTTGCCTTTTACACAAACTAGATGTAAAGAAATCACCTGGTCCGGACGGACTATCTAATACTTTTTTGAGTAGATATGCTGTTTGGGTGGCAAGATATTTACATCGCATTTACACTGCATCGTTAGACGCTGCAGTTATTCCTGATGAGTGGCGCTCGGCAAAAATAATTCCGGTACATAAATCGGGCTCCACTTTGGAAGTTAACAATTACAGGCCTGTTTTATTAACTAGTACTTGCTGTAAATTATTTGAGCACATTATATTTAAGGCCATGATCACTTACTTAGAAAATAACAAACTACTGTATGCCCAGCAACATGGATTTAGGTCTGGTTTGTCGACCGTCACCCAACTGGCGGAAATAACTGATGATTTTATTAGAACGCTTAATTTGAAAGGTCAAACCGATGCCATATTTTTGGATTTTTCTAAGGCCTTTGACGTCGTACCCCATCAGAATTTAATAACAAAATTATTAGCTATAGGCATTGAGCAGAAGGTTGTAGCATGGATCGCGAGCTACTTGAGTAACAGGAGACAGTGTGTTACCATAAATGGCTGTCTCTCGAAAGAGTTGGCAGTGCATTCGGGAGTTCCGCAGGGCTCAGTCCTCGGACCTCTTCTTTTTTTGGTTTATAATAATGATATTTATTTCTGTGTCGAGCCACCGATCCAGATTAAACTATTTGCGGACTGCGTAGTGTACACATCCATAAATAACCAAGAAGACCAAATTAAACTTAATGATGCCTTGCGCTCAATTAACGAATGGTGTATAAGGTGGGGACTAAAAATAAATCGTTCAAAAACAAATTCCGTTACGTTTACCCACAAAACGTTACCCCTTCATTTCACATATTTCATAGGAAATGCTGCAATCACGAGAGCTGATCGGGTTAAATATCTGAGGGTTACACTCACCAGTGACCTCAGTTGGGAAACGCACGTTGAAAATGTGTGTTCGGGTGCACTGAAGAAATTACCCTTTTTGAAAAGAAAACTGCGTAACACTCCTCCCACGTTAATACTAAAAGCGTATAAAGCCCTCGTGCGACCAAAATTGGAGTATGCCGACATTATTTGGAGCCCTTGGCAACAATATTTGATTAAGAAAATAGAAAGGGTCCAAAATTTAGCTCTGCGCTTTATATATTCCGCTTACTCCCGACAACATAGTGTAACTAATCTACGTAATCGGGCAAGCCTACAAATACTAGAACAGCGCAGAATAATATCCAGATTAAAATTCGTCTACCAACTTGATCGCGGGGACTTTAAGTTATCACGGGAACGATACCTTCAGCAGCCTTCTAAACTTTCAGCTAGGACAAATCACAACAAAACGCTTAGGCAGCCACCTAGCCACATTAATACCCACAAGTTCGCTGTCTTTCCTCGCGCAATTTTTCATTGGAACGCATTACCTGCGGAAGTAGTGAATGCTGCCTCGACGGCTTCATTCACTCAACAGAGAGAAAAGATTAATTTCACCATATAAGTGATGTATGCAGAAAATACTGTCATTTGAGTGCAAATCATCCGGCTACAAATGTTGAAAATATTCTTAGTTGAGCGCAGTTCTGTTGAACAGCGAGAAAATATATTTGACTTTTCTGTACTTGATAGTATGTATTCTTTCATTTATGCCCTGTACTCCAGTGTATTACTAGTTATTGCTCGAATGTATTGTTTGTATCCCACTCCTGCATGGGCCCGGGTGGGGCCTGCAGTATCTGTGAATAAAAAAAAACTAGAAACTTCAAAAATAGAAACTCCACAAATAGATACTCCACAACTAGAAACTCCACAACCAGAGACTCCACAACTAGGAACTCCAAAATTGAGACTCCACAACTAGAAACTCCACAACTGGAAACTCCGCAACTAGAAACTCTGCAACTAGAAACTTTACAGCTAAGAAACTCCACAACTTGAGACTTCGCAAATAGAAACTCGTAAACTGGAAACACAACCACTAGAAACTCGCCAGCTAGAAACTCCACAACTTTAAACCCAACAAATAGATACTCCACAACTGCAGACTCCACAACTTGAAACACCACAACTAGATACTTCACAACTAGCAACTCAACAACTAGAGACTGCACAACTAGAGACTCCGCCACTAGAAACTCCACACCTAGTAACTCCGCAACTAGAAACTCCACAACTACGAACCTCACAACTAGAAACTCCACAGCTAGAAACTCCCCAACTTGAGACTTTGCAACAAGAAACTTGGCAACTAGAATCTCCACAACTAGAAACTCTGCAACTAGAAACTCCGCAACTACAAACTCCGCAACTAGAAACTCCACAACTAGAAACTCCACAACTTGAAAGTTCGCAACTAGAAACTCCACAACTAGAAACTCCACAACTACACACCCTACAACTAGAAACTCCACAACTAGGAACTCTGCAAATAGAAAATATACAACAAGGAACTCGAAATCTAAAAACTCCAACTAGAAACTCTACAACTAGAAACTTCACAACTAGAAGCTCCACAAATAGACACTCCACAACTAGAAACTCCACAACTAGAGACTCCACAACTAGGAACTCCAAAATTGAGACTCCACAACTAGAAACTACAGAGATTGAAATTCCACAACTAGAAACTCAACAACTGGAAACTCCGCAACTAGAAATTCTGCAAGTAGAAACTTTACAGCTAGAAACTTCACAACTTGAGACTTCGCAAATAGAAACTCGTCAACTTGAAACTCAACCACTAGAAACTCCACAGCTAGAAACTCCACAACTAGAAACTCCACAACTTGAAACCCAACAAATGGATAATCCACAACTACAGACTCCACAACTTGAAACACCACAACTAGATACTCCACAATTACAAATTCCGCAACTAGAAACTCCACAACTAGAAGCTCCTCAACTAGAAACTCCCCACTAGAAACTTCACAACTAGAATCTCTGCAACTAGAAACTCCGCAACTAGAAACTCTGCAACTAGAAACTCCGCAACTAGAAACTTCACAGCTAGAAACCCCACAACTATAAACTTCACAACTAGCAACTCAACAACTAGAGACTGCACAACTAGAGACTCCGCCACTAGAAACTCCACAGCTAGTAACTCCGCAACTAGAAACTCCACAACATGAAACTCCGCCACTAGAAGCTCCACAACTAGAAAACTCCGCAACTACAAACTCTGCAACTAGAAACTCCGCAACTAGAAACTCCACAGCTAGAAACTCCACAACTTGAAACACCACATCTAGAAACTCCGCAACAACAAACTCTGCAACCAGAAACTCCACAACTAGAATTTCCACAGCTGGAGACTCAACAACTAGAGGCTCCTCAACTAAAAGCTCCACAACTAGAAACTCCATAACTAGAAACTCCGCAACTTGAAACCCGACAACTAGAAACTCAACAACTAGAAACTCCACACCTATAAATTCCTCAACTTGAAACTCCACAACTTGAAACACCACAACTAGATACTCCACAACTACAAATTCCGCAACTAGAAACTAGACAACTAGAAACTCCGCAACTAGAAAAACCCCAACTAGAAACTCCACAACTAGAATCTCTGCAACTAGAAACTCCGCAACTAGAAACTTTGCAACTAGAAACTCCGCAACTAGAAACTCCACAACTAGAAACCCCACAACTATAAACTTCACAACTAGAAGCTCTGCAACTAGATACTCCGCAACCAGAAACTCCACAGCTAGAAACTCCACAACTAGATAATCCACAACTACAAATTCCACAACTAGAAACTCCACAACTGGAAACTCCGACACTAGAAACTCTGCAACTACAAACTTTACAGTTAGAAACTCCACAACTTGAGACTTCGCAAATAGAAACTCGTCAACTAGAAACTCCACAACTTGAAACGCCGCCACTAGAATCTCCACAACTTGAAAAGTTCGCAACTAGAAACTTTGCCACTAGAAACTCCGCAACTAGAAACTCCACAACTAGAAACTCCTCAACTAGAAACTCCACATTAGAAACTCCGCAACTAGAAACTCCACAGCTAGAAACTCCACAACTTAAGACTTCGCAACAAGAAACTCGGCAACTAGAATCTCCACAACTAGACACTCTGCAACTAGAAACTCCGCAACTACAAACTCCGCAACTAGAAACTCCACAGCTGGAAACTCCACAACTTGAGACTTCGCAAATGAAAACTCGTCAACTAGAAACTCAACAACTAGAAACTCTACAGCTAGAAACTCCACAACTAGAAACTCCACAACTTGAGAGTTCACCACTAGAAACTCAACAACTAGAAACTCCACAAATAGAGACTCCACAACAAGAAACTCCACCACTAGAAATTCCACAACTACAAACCTCACAACTAGAAACTCCACAACTAGAAACTCCGCAACTGGAGACTCCACAGCCAGAAACTCTACAACTAGAAAAACCACATATAGAAACTCCGAAACAACAAGCTCTGCAACTAGAAACTGCACAACTAGAATTTCCACAGCTAGAGACTAAACAACTAGAGACTCCTCAACTAAAAGCTCCACAACTAGACACTCCACAACGAGAAACTCCGCAACTAGAAACCCGACAACTGGAAACTCAAACACTACAAACTCCACACCTATAAATTCCTCAACTTGAAACTCCACAACTAGAACTCCACAACTAGAAACTCCACAACTACAAACTCCACAACTAGAAACTCCACAACTAGAAACTTTGCAGCTAGAAACTCCGCAACTAGAAACTCTGCAAATAGAAACTCCGCAATTAGAAACTCCACAGCTAGAAACCCCTCAACTATAAACTTCACAACTAGAAACTCAACAACTAGAGACTGCACAACTAGAGACTCCGCAACTTGAAACTCCGCAGCTAGAAACTCTGCAACTAGAAACTCCACAACTTGAAACTCTGCAACTCGAAACTCTGCAACTAGAAAATCCACAACTCTAAACTCAAGTAGAAACTCCCCAACTGGAAACTCCGCAACTAGAAACTCCGCAACTAGAAACTCCGCAACTCGAAAATCCACAACTAGAAACTTCACAACTAGAAACTCCCCAACAAGAAACTCCACAACTAGAAACTCCACAACTAGAAACTCCACAACTAGAGACTGCACAACTAGAGACTTTGCATTTAGAAACTCCTCAGTTAGAAACTACACAACTAGAAACTCCACGACTAGAGATTCCATAAGTAGAAACTCAACAGCTAAAATTTCCACAACTACAAACCCCACAACTAGAAACTCCACAACTAGGAAATCTGCAAATAGAAAATCTACAACAAGAAACTCGAAAACTAAAAACTCCAACTAGAAAATATACAACTAGAAAATTCACAACTAGAAACTCCACAAATAGACACTCCACAACTAGAAACTCCACAACTAGAGACTCCACAACTAGGAACTCCAAAATTGAGACTCCACAACAAGAAACTACACACATTGAAATTCCACAACTAGAAACTCCACAACTGGAAACTCCACAACTAGAAACTCTGCAACTAGAAACTTTACAGCTAGAAACTTCACAACTAGAATCTCTGCAACTAGAAACTCCGCAACTAGAAACTCTGCAACTAGATACTCCACAACTACAAATTCCACAACTAAAAACTCCACAACTAGAAACACCACATCTAGAAACTCCGCAACAACAAACTCTGCAACCAGAAACTCCACAACTAGAATTTCCACAGTTAGAGACTCAACAACTAGAGGCTCCTCAACTAAAATCTCCACAACTAGAAACTCTGACACTTGAAACCCGACAACTAGAAACTCAACAACTAGAAACTCCACACCTATAAATTCCTCAACTTGAAACTCCACAACTAAAACTCCACAACTAGAAACTCCACAACTAGAAACTCCACAACTAGATTCTCCACAACTACAAATTCCACAACTAGAAACTCCACAACTAGAAACTCCACAACTAGAAACTCGCAACTAGAAACTCCACAGCTAGAAACTCCACAACTTGAGACTTCGCAACAAGAAACTTGGCAACTTGAATCTCAACAACTAGAAACTCTGCAACTAGAAACTCCGCAACTACAAACTCCGCAACTAGAAACTCCACAGCTAGAAACTCCACAACTTGAGACTTCGCAAATAGAAACTCGTCAACTAGAAACTAAATAACTAGAAACTCCGCAGCTAGAAACTCCACAACTAGAAACTCCACAACTTGAGAGTTCGCAACTAGAAACCCCACAACTAGAAACTCCACAACTAGAGACTCCACAACTAGAAACTCCACCACTAGAAACTCCACAATTACGAACCTCACAACTAGAAACTCAACAACTAGAAACTCCGCAACTGGAAGCTCCACAGCCAGAAACTCCACAACTAGAAACACCACATCTAGAAACTCCGCAACTAGAAAATCTGCAACTAGAAACTCCACAACTAGAATTTCCACAGCTAGAGACTCAACAACTAGAAACTCCTCAACTAAAAGCTCCACAACTAGACACTCCACAACGAGAAACTCCGCAACTAGAAACCCGACAACTGGAAACTCAAACACTACAAACTCCACACCTATAAATTCCTCAACTTGAAACTCCACAACTAGAACTCCACAACTAGAAACTCCACAACTACAAACTCCACAACTAGAAACTCCACAACTAGAAACTTTGCAGCTAGAAACTCCGCAACTAGAAACTCTGCAAATAGAAACTCCGCAATTAGAAACTCCACAGCTAGAAACCCCTCAACTATAAACTTCACAACTAGAAACTCAACAACTAGAGACTGCACAACTAGAGACTCCGCAACTTGAAACTCCGCAGCTAGAAACTCTGCAACTAGAAACTCCACAACTTGAAACTCTGCAACTCGAAACTCTGCAACTAGAAAATCCACAACTCTAAACTCAAGTAGAAACTCCCCAACTGGAAACTCCGCAACTAGAAACTCCGCAACTAGAAACTCCGCAACTCGAAAATCCACAACTAGAAACTTCACAACTAGAAACTCCCCAACAAGAAACTCCACAACTAGAAACTCCACAACTAGAAACTCCACAACTAGAGACTGCACAACTAGAGACTTTGCATTTAGAAACTCCTCAGTTAGAAACTACACAACTAGAAACTCCACGACTAGAGATTCCATAAGTAGAAACTCAACAGCTAAAATTTCCACAACTACAAACCCCACAACTAGAAACTCCACAACTAGGAAATCTGCAAATAGAAAATCTACAACAAGAAACTCGAAAACTAAAAACTCCAACTAGAAAATATACAACTAGAAAATTCACAACTAGAAACTCCACAAATAGACACTCCACAACTAGAAACTCCACAACTAGAGACTCCACAACTAGGAACTCCAAAATTGAGACTCCACAACAAGAAACTACACACATTGAAATTCCACAACTAGAAACTCCACAACTGGAAACTCCACAACTAGAAACTCTGCAACTAGAAACTTTACAGCTAGAAACTTCACAACTAGAATCTCTGCAACTAGAAACTCCGCAACTAGAAACTCTGCAACTAGATACTCCACAACTACAAATTCCACAACTAAAAACTCCACAACTAGAAACACCACATCTAGAAACTCCGCAACAACAAACTCTGCAACCAGAAACTCCACAACTAGAATTTCCACAGTTAGAGACTCAACAACTAGAGGCTCCTCAACTAAAATCTCCACAACTAGAAACTCTGACACTTGAAACCCGACAACTAGAAACTCAACAACTAGAAACTCCACACCTATAAATTCCTCAACTTGAAACTCCACAACTAAAACTCCACAACTAGAAACTCCACAACTAGAAACTCCACAACTAGATTCTCCACAACTACAAATTCCACAACTAGAAACTCCACAACTAGAAACTCCACAACTAGAAACTCGCAACTAGAAACTCCACAGCTAGAAACTCCACAACTTGAGACTTCGCAACAAGAAACTTGGCAACTTGAATCTCAACAACTAGAAACTCTGCAACTAGAAACTCCGCAACTACAAACTCCGCAACTAGAAACTCCACAGCTAGAAACTCCACAACTTGAGACTTCGCAAATAGAAACTCGTCAACTAGAAACTAAATAACTAGAAACTCCGCAGCTAGAAATTCCACAACTAGAAACTCCACAACTTGAGAGTTCGCAACTAGAAACCCCACAACTAGAAACTCCACAACTAGAGACTCCACAACTAGAAACTCCACCACTAGAAACTCCACAATTACGAACCTCACAACTAGAAACTCAACAACTAGAAACTCCGCAACTGGAAGCTCCACAGCCAGAAACTCCACAACTAGAAACACCACATCTAGAAACTCCGCAACTAGAAAATCTGCAACTAGAAACTCCACAACTAGAATTTCCACAGCTAGAGACTCAACAACTAGAAACTCCTCAACTAAAAGCTCCACAACTAGACACTCCACAACTAGAAACTCCGCAACTAGAAACCCGACAACTAGAAACTCAACAACTAGAAATTTGACATGTATAAATTCCTCAACTTGAAACTCCACAACTAAAACTCCACTACTAGAAACTCCACAACAAGAAACTCCGCAACTAGAAACTCCCCAACTAGAAACTCCACAACTACAAACTCTGCAACTAGAAACTCCGCAACTAGAAACTCTGCAAATAGAAACTCCGCCACTAGAAACTCCACAGCTAGAAACCCCTCAAATATAAACTTCACAACTAGAAACTCAACAACTAGAGACTGCACAACTAGAGACTCCGCAACCAGAAACTCCGCAGCTAGAAACTCCGACCTTAGAAACTCCACAACTTGAAACTCTGCAACTCGAAACTCTGCAACTAGAAAATCCACAACTATAAACTCAAGTAGAAACTCCCCAACTGGAAACTCCCCAACTAGAAACTCCGCAACTAGAAAATCCACAACCAGAAACTTCACAACTAGAAACTCCCCAACAAGAAACTCCACAACTAGAAACTCCACAACTAGAGAATGCACAACTTGAGACTTTGCATTTAGAAACTCCTCAGAATGAAACTACACAACTAGAAACTCCGCAACTAGAAACCCGACAACTAGGAACTCAACAACTACAAACTCCGCACCTATAAATTCCACAACTAGAAACTCCACAAATAGAAACTCCACAACTAGAAACTCCACAACTACAAACTCCACAACTAGAAACTCCACAACTAGAAACTTTGCAGCTAGAAACTCCGCAACTAGAAACTCTGCAAATAGAAACTCCGCAATTAGAAACTCCACAGCTAGAAACCCCTCAACTATAAACTTCACAACTAGAAACTCAACAACTAGAGACTGCACAACTAGAGACTCCGCAACTTGAAACTCCGCAGCTAGAAACTCTGCAACTAGAAACTCCACAACTTGAAACTCTGCAACTAGAAACTCTGCAACTAGAAAATCCACAACTCTAAACTCAAGTAGAAACTCCCCAACTGGAAACTCCGCAACTAGAAACTCCGCAACTAGAAACTCCGCAACTCGAAAATCTACAACTAGAAACTTCACAACTAGAAACTCCCCAACAAGAAACTCCACAACTAGAAACTCCACAACTAGAAACTCCACAACTAGAGACTGCACAACTAGAGACTTTGCATTTAGAAACTCCTCAGTTAGAAACTACACAACTAGAAACTCCACGACTAGAGATTCCATAAGTAGAAACTCCACAGCTAAAATTTCCACAACTACAAACCCCACAACTAGAAACTCCACAACTAGGAACTCTGCAAATAGAAAATCTACAACAAGGAACTCGAAAACTAAAAACTCCAACTAGAAAATATACAACTAGAAACTTCACAACTAGAAACTCCACAAATAGGCACTCCACAACTAGAAACTCCACAACTAGAGACTCCACAACTAGGAACTCCAAAATTGAGACTCCACAACTAGAAACTACACACATTGAAATTCCACAACTAGAAACTCCACAACTGGAAACTCCACAACTAGAAACTCTGCAACTAGAAACTTTACAGCTAGAAACTTCACAACTAGAATCTCTGCAACTAGAAACTCCGCAACTAGAAACTCTGCAACTAGATACTCCACAACTACAAATTCCACAACTAGAAACTCCACAACTAGAAACACCACATCTAGAAACTCCGCAACAACAAACTCTGCAACCAGAAACTCCACAACTAGAATTTCCACAGCTAGAGACTCAACAACTAGAGGCTCCTCAACTAAAATCTCCACAACTAGAAACTCTGACACTTGAAACCCGACAACTAGAAACTCAACAACTAGAAACTCCACACCTATAAATTCCTCAACTTGAAACTCCACAACTAAAACTCCACAACTAGAAACTCCACAACTAGAAACTCCACAACTAGATTCTCCACAACTACAAATTCCACAACTAGAAACTCCACAACTAGAAACTCCACAACTGGAAACTCACAACTAGAAACTCCACAGCTAGAAACTCCACAACTTGAGACTTCGCAACAAGAAACTTGGCAACTTGAATCTCAACAACTAGAAACTCTGCAACTAGAAACTCCGCAACTACAAACTCCGCAACTAGAAACTCCACAGCTAGAAACTCCACAACTTGAGACTTCGCAAATCGAAACTCGTCAACTAGAAACTCAATAACTAGAAACTCCGCAGCTAGAAACTCCACAACTAGAAACTCCACAACTTGAGAGTTCGCAACTAGAAACCCCACAACTAGAAACTCCACAACTAGAGACTCCACAACTAGAAACTCCACCACTAGAAACTCCACAATTACGAACCTCACAACTAGAAACTCAACAACTAGAAACTCCGCAACTGGAAGCTCCACAGCCAGAAACTCCACAACTAGAAACACCACATCTAGAAACTCCGCAACAACAAAATCTGCAACTAGAAACTCCACAACTAGAATTTCCACAGCTAGAGACTCAACAACTAGAAACTCCTCAACTAAAAGCTCCACAACTAGACACTCCACAACTAGAAACTCCGCAACTAGAAACGCGACAACTAGAAACTCAACAACTAGAAATTTGACATGTATAAATTCCTCAACTTGAAACTCCACAACTAAAACTCCACTACTAGAAACTCCACAACAAGAAACTCCGCAACTAGAAACTCCCCAACTAGAAACTCCACAACTAGAAACTCTGCAACTAGAAACTCCGCAACTAGAAACTCTGCAAATAGAAACTCCGCAACTAGAAACTCCACAGCTAGAAACCCCTCAAATATAAACTTCACAACTAGAAACTCAACAACTAGAGACTGCACAACTAGAGACTCCGCAACTTGAAACTCCGCAGCTAGAAACTCTGCAACTAGAAACTCCACAACTTGAAACTCTGCAACTCGAAACTCTGCAACTAGAAAATCCACAACTCTAAACTCAAGTAGAAACTCCCCAACTGGAAACTCCGCAACTAGAAACTCCGCAACTAGAAACTCCGCAACTCGAAAATCTACAACTAGAAACTTCACAACTAGAAACTCCCCAACAAGAAACTCCACAACTAGAAACTCCACAACTAGAAACTCCACAACTAGAGACTGCACAACTAGAGACTTTGCATTTAGAAACTCCTCAGTTAGAAACTACACAACTAGAAACTCCACGACTAGAGATTCCATAAGTAGAAACTCCACAGCTAAAATTTCCACAACTACAAACCCCACAACTAGAAACTCCACAACTAGGAACTCTGCAAATAGAAAATCTACAACAAGGAACTCGAAAACTAAAAACTCCAACTAGAAAATATACAACTAGAAACTTCACAACTAGAAACTCCACAAATAGGCACTCCACAACTAGAAACTCCACAACTAGAGACTCCACAACTAGGAACTCCAAAATTGAGACTCCACAACTAGAAACTACACACATTGAAATTCCACAACTAGAAACTCCACAACTGGAAACTCCACAACTAGAAACTCTGCAACTAGAAACTTTACAGCTAGAAACTTCACAACTAGAATCTCTGCAACTAGAAACTCCGCAACTAGAAACTCTGCAACTAGATACTCCACAACTACAAATTCCACAACTAGAAACTCCACAACTAGAAACACCACATCTAGAAACTCCGCAACAACAAACTCTGCAACCAGAAACTCCACAACTAGAATTTCCACAGCTAGAGACTCAACAACTAGAGGCTCCTCAACTAAAATCTCCACAACTAGAAACTCTGACACTTGAAACCCGACAACTAGAAACTCAACAACTAGAAACTCCACACCTATAAATTCCTCAACTTGAAACTCCACAACTAAAACTCCACAACTAGAAACTCCACAACTAGAAACTCCACAACTAGATTCTCCACAACTACAAATTCCACAACTAGAAACTCCACAACTAGAAACTCCACAACTGGAAACTCACAACTAGAAACTCCACAACTAGAAACTCCACAACTTGAGACTTCGCAACAAGAAACTTGGCAACTTGAATCTCAACAACTAGAAACTCTGCAACTAGAAACTCCGCAACTACAAACTCCGCAACTAGAAACTCCACAGCTAGAAACTCCACAACTTGAGACTTCGCAAATCGAAACTCGTCAACTAGAAACTCAATAACTAGAAACTCCGCAGCTAGAAACTCCACAACTAGAAACTCCACAACTTGAGAGTTCGCAACTAGAAACCCCACAACTAGAAACTCCACAACTAGAGACTCCACAACTAGAAACTCCACCACTAGAAACTCCACAATTACGAACCTCACAACTAGAAACTCAACAACTAGAAACTCCGCAACTGGAAGCTCCACAGCCAGAAACTCCACAACTAGAAACACCACATCTAGAAACTCCGCAACAACAAAATCTGCAACTAGAAACTCCACAACTAGAATTTCCACAGCTAGAGACTCAACAACTAGAAACTCCTCAACTAAAAGCTCCACAACTAGACACTCCACAACTAGAAACTCCGCAACTAGAAACGCGACAACTAGAAACTCAACAACTAGAAATTTGACATGTATAAATTCCTCAACTTGAAACTCCACAACTAAAACTCCACTACTAGAAACTCCACAACAAGAAACTCCGCAACTAGAAACTCCCCAACTAGAAACTCCACAACTAGAAACTCTGCAACTAGAAACTCCGCAACTAGAAACTCTGCAAATAGAAACTCCGCAACTAGAAACTCCACAGCTAGAAACCCCTCAAATATAAACTTCACAACTAGAAACTCAACAACTAGAGACTGCACAACTAGAGACTTCGCAACTTGAAACTCCGCAGCTAGAAACTCTGCAACTAGAAACTCCACAACTTGAAACTCTGCAACTCGAAACTCTGCAACTAGAAAATCCACAACTCTAAACTCAAGTAGAAACTCCCCAACTGGAAACTCCGCAACTAGAAACTCCGCAACTAGAAACTCCGCAACTCGAAAATCCACAACTAGAAACTTCACAACTAGAAACTCCCCAACAAGAAACTCCACAACTAGAAACTCCACAACTAGAAACTCCACAACTAGAGACTGCACAACTAGAGACTTTGCATTTAGAAACTCCTCAGTTAGAAACTACACAACTAGAAACTCCACGACTAGAGATTCAATAAGTAGAAACTCCACAGCTAAAATTTCCACAACTACAAACCCCACAACTAGAAACTCCACAACTAGGAACTCTGCAAATAGAAAATCTACAACAAGGAACTCGAAAACTAAAAACTCCAACTAGAAAATATACAACTAGAAACTTCACAACTAGAAACTCCACAAATAGACACTCCACAACTAGAAACTCCACAACTAGAGACTCCACAACTAGGAACTCAAAAATTGAGACTCCACAACTAGAAACTACACACATTGAAATTCCACAACTAGAAACTCCACAACTGGAAACTCCACAACTAGAAACTCTGCAACTAGAAACTTTACAGCTAGAAACTTCACAACTAGAATCTCTGCAACTAGAAACTCCGCAACTAGAAACTCTGCAACTAGATACTCCACAACTACAAATTCCACAACTAGAAACTCCACAACTAGAAACACCACATCTAGAAACTCCGCAACAACAAACTCTGCAACCAGAAACTCCACAACTAGAATTTCCACAGCTAGAGACTCAACAACTAGAGGCTCCTCAACTAAAATCTCCACAACTAGAAACTCTGACACTTGAAACCCGACAACTAGAAACTCAACAACTAGAAACTCCACACCTATAAATTCCTCAACTTGAAACTCCACAACTAAAACTCCACAACTAGAAACTCCACAACTAGAAACTCCACAACTAGATTCTCCACAACTACAAATTCCACAACTAGAAACTCCACAACTAGAAACTCCACAACTGGAAACTCACAACTAGAAACTCCACAGCTAGAAACTCCACAACTTGAGACTTCGCAACAAGAAACTTGGCAACTTGAATCTCAACAACTAGAAACTCTGCAACTAGAAACTCCGCAACTACAAACTCCGCAACTAGAAACTCCACAGCTAGAAACTCCACAACTTGAGACTTCGCAAATCGAAACTCGTCAACTAGAAACTCAATAACTAGAAACTCCGCAGCTAGAAACTCCACAACTAGAAACTCCACAACTTGAGAGTTCGCAACTAGAAACCCCACAACTAGAAACTCCACAACTAGAGACTCCACAACTAGAAACTCCACCACTAGAAACTCCACAATTACGAACCTCACAACTAGAAACTCAACAACTAGAAACTCCGCAACTGGAAGCTCCACAGCCAGAAACTCCACAACTAGAAACACCACATCTAGAAACTCCGCAACAACAAAATCTGCAACTAGAAACTCCACAACTAGAATTTCCACAGCTAGAGACTCAACAACTAGAAACTCCTCAACTAAAAGCTCCACAACTAGACACTCCACAACTAGAAACTCCGCAACTAGAAACGCGACAACTAGAAACTCAACAACTAGAAATTTGACATGTATAAATTCCTCAACTTGAAACTCCACAACTAAAACTCCACTACTAGAAACTCCACAACAAGAAACTCCGCAACTAGAAACTCCCCAACTAGAAACTCCACAACTAGAAACTCTGCAACTAGAAACTCCGCAACTAGAAACTCTGCAAATAGAAACTCCGCAACTAGAAACTCCACAGCTAGAAACCCCTCAAATATAAACTTCACAACTAGAAACTCAACAACTAGAGACTGCACAACTAGAGACTCCGCAACCAGAAACTCCGCAGCTAGAAACTCCGACCTTAGAAACTCCACAACTTGAAACTCTGCAACTCGAAACTCTGCAACTAGAAAATCCACAACTATAAACTCAAGTAGAAACTCCCCAACTGGAAACTCCCCAACTAGAAACTCCGCAACTAGAAAATCCACAACCAGAAACTTCACAACTAGAAACTCCCCAACAAGAAACTCCACAACTAGAAACTCCACAACTAGAGAATGCACAACTTGAGACTTTGCATTTAGAAACTCCTCAGAATGAAACTACACAACTAGAAACTCCGCAACTAGAAACCCGACAACTAGGAACTCAACAACTACAAACTCCGCACCTATAAATTCCACAACTAGAAACTCCACAAATAGAAACTCCACAACTAGAAACTCCGCAACTAGAAACTCCCCAACTAGAAACTCCACAACTAGAAACTCTGCAGCTAGAAACTCTTAACTAGAAACTCTGCAAATAGAAACTCCGGAACTAGAAACTCCACAGCTGGAAACCCCTCAACTATAAACTTCACAACTAGAAACTCAACAACTAGAGACTGCACAACTAGAGACTCCGCAACTAGAAACTCCGCAGCTAGAAACTCTGGAACTAGAAACCCCACAACTTGAAACTCTGCAACTCGAAACTCTGCAACTAGAAAATCCACAACTATAAACTCAAGTAGAAACTCCCCAACTGGAAACTCCGCAACTAGAAACTCCGCAACTAGAAAATCCACAACTAGAAACTTCACAACTAGAAACTCCCCAACAAGAAACTCCACAACTAGAAACTCCACAACTAGAGACTGCACAACTAGAGACTTTGCATTTAGAAATTCCTCAGATAGAAACTACACAACTAGAAACTCAACGACTAGAGATTCCATAAGTAGAAACTCCACAGCTAAAATTTCCACAACTACAAACCCTACAACTAGAAACTCCACAACTAGGAACTCTGCAAATAGAAAATCTACAACAAGGAACTCGAAATCTAAAAACTCCAACTAGAAACTCTACAACTAGAAACTTCACAAATAGAAGCTCCACAAATAGACACTCCACAACTAGAAACTCCACAACTAGAGACTCCACAACTAGGAACTCCAAAATTGAGACTCCACAACTAGAAACTACAGAGATTGAAATTCCACAACTAGAAACTCCACAACTGGAAACTCCGCAACTAGAAATTCTTCAAGTAGAAACTTTACAGCTTGAAACTTCACAACTTGAGACTTCGCAAATAGAAACTCGTCAACTTGAAACTCAACCACTAGAAACTCCACAGCTAGAAACTCCACAACTAGAAACTCCACAACTTGAAACCCAACAAATAGATAATCCACAACTACAGACTCCACAACTTGAAACACCACAACTAGATACTCCACAATTACAAATTCCGCAACTAGAAACTCCACAACTAGAAACTCCTCAACTAGAAACTCCCCACTAGAAACTTCACAACTAGAATCTCTGCAACTAGAAACTCCGCAACTAGAAACTCTGCAACTAGAAACTCCGCAACTAGAGACTTCACAGCTAGAAACCCCACAACTATAAACTTCACAACTAGCAACTCAACAACTAGAGACTGCACAACTAGAGACTCCGCCACTAGAAACTCCACAGCTAGTAACTCCGCAACTAGAAACTCCACAACTTGAAACTCCGCCACTAGAAGCTCCACAACTAGAAAACTCCGCAACTACAAACTCTGCAACTAGAAACTCCGCAACTAGAAACTCCACAGCTAGAAACTCCACAACTTGAAACACCACAACTACATACTCCACAACTACAAATTCCACAACTAGAAACTCCACAACTAGAAACACCACATCTAGAAACTCCGCAACAACAAACTCTGCAACCAGAAACTCCACAACTAGAATTTCCACAGCTAGAGACTCAACAACTAGAGGCTCCTCAACTAAAAGCTCCACAACTAGAAACTCCGCAACTTGAAACCCGACAACTAGAAACTCAACAACTAGAAACTCCACACCTATAAATTCCTCAACTTGAAACTCCACAACTAAAACTCCACAACTAAAACTCCCCAACTAGAAGCTCCACAACTAGAAACTCCACAACTAGAAACTCCACAACTAGATCCTCCACAACTACAAATTCCACAACTAGAAACTCCACAACTAGAAACTCCACAACTAGAAACTTCGCAACTAGAAACTCCACAGCTAGAAACCCCACAACTTGAGACTTCGCAACAAGAAACTTAGCAACTAGAATCTCCACAACTAGAAACTCTGCAACTAGAAACTTCACAACTAGAAACTCCCCAACAAGAAACTCCACAACTAGAAGCTTCACAACTTGAGACTGCACAACTAGAGACTTTGCATTTAGAAACTCCTCAGAATGAAACTACACAACTAGAAACTACTCGACTAGAGATTCCATAAGTAAAAACTCCACAGCTAGAATTTCCACATCTAGAAACCCCACAACTAGGAACTCTGCAAATAAAAAATCTACAACTAGAAACTCGAAAACTAAAAACTCCAACTAGAAACTCCACAACTAGAAACTTCACAACTAGAAGCTCCACAAATAGACACTCCACAACTAGAAACTCCACAACTAGAGAATCCACAACTAGGAACTCCAAAATTGAGACTCCACAACTAAAAACTACACAGATTGAAATTCCACAATTTGGAAACTCCACAACTGGAAACTTCGCAACTAGAAACTCTGCAACTAGAAACTTTACAGCTAGAAACTCCACAACTAGAAACTCCACAACTTGAAACTCAACATATAGATACTCCACAACTACAGACTCCACAACTTGAAACACCACAACTAGATACTCCACAACTACAAATTCCGCAACTAGAAACTAGACAACTAGAAACTCCGCAACTAGAAAAACCCCAACTACAAACTCCACAACTAGAATCTCTGCAACTAGAAACTCCGCAACTAGAAACTTTGCAACTAGAAACTCCGCAACTAGAAACTCCACAGCTAGAAACCCCACAACTATAAACTTCACAACTAGAAGCTCTGCAACTAGATACTCCGCAACCAGAAACTCCACAGCTAGAAACTCCACAACTAGATAATCCACAACTACAAATTCCACAACTAGAAACTCCACAACTGGAAACTCCAACATTAGAAACTCTGCAACTACAAACTTTACAGTTAGAAACTCCACAACTTGAGACTTCGCAAATAGAAACTCGTCAACTAGAAACTCCACAACTTGAAACGCCGCCACTAGAATCTCCACAGCTAGAAAACTCCGCAACTAGAAACTCTGCCACTAGAAACTCCGCAACTAGAAACTCCACAGCTAGAAACTCCACAACTTGAAACACCACAACTAGATACTCCACAACTACAAATTCCACAACTAGAAACTCCACAACTAGAAACTCCACATTAGAAACTCCGCAACTAGAAACTCCACAGCTAGAAACTCCACAACTTAAGACTTCGCAACAAGAAACTCGGCAACTAGAATCTCCACAACTAGAAACTCTGCAACTAGAAACTCTGCAACTACAAACTCCGCAACTAGAAACTCCACAGCTAGAAACTCCACAACTTGAGACTTCGCAAATAGAAACTCGTCAACTAGAAACTCAACAACTAGAAACTCTACAGCTAGAAACTCCACAACTAGAAACTCCACAACTTGAGAGTTCACCACTAGAAACTCCACAACTAGAAACTCCACAACTAGAGACTCCACAACAAGAAACTCCACCACTAGAAATTCCACAACTACAAACCTCACAACTAGAAACTCCACAACTAGAAACTCCGCAACTGGAAACTCCACAGCCAGAAACTCTACAACTAGAAAAACCACATATAGAAACTCCGAAACAACAAGCTCTGCAACTAGAAACTGCACAACTAGAATTTCAACAGCTAGAGACTCAACAACCAGGAACTCCTCAACTAAAAGCTCCACAACTAGACACTCCACAACTAGAAACTCCGCAACTGGAAACCCGACAACTAGAAACTCAACAACTAGAAACTCGACATCTATAAAATCCTCAACTTGAAACTCGACATCTATAAAATCGTCAACTTGAAACTCCACAACTAAAACTCGTCTACTAGAAACTCCACAACTAGAAACTCCGCAACTAGAAACTCCGCAACTTGAAACTCTGCAACTCGAAACTCTGCAACTAGAAAATCCACAACTCTAAACTCAAGTAGAAACTCCCCAAGTGGAAACTCCGCAACTAGAAACTCCGCAACTAGAAACTCCGCAACTCGAAAATCCACAACTAGAAACTTCACAACTAGAAACTCCCCAACAAGAAACTCCACAACTAGAAACTCCACAACTAGAAACTCCACAACTAGAGACTGCACAACTAGAGACTTTGCATTTAGAAACTCCTCAGATAGAGACTACACAACTAGAAACTCCACGACTAGAGATTCCATAAGTAGAAACTCCACAGCTAAAATTTCCACAACTACAAACCCCACAACTAGAAACTCCACAACTAGGAACTCTGCAAATAGAAAATCTACAACAAGGAACTCGAAAACTAAAAACTCCAACTAGAAAATATACAACTAGAAACGTCACAACTAGAAACTCCACAAATAGACACTCCACAACTAGAAACTCCACAACTAGAGACTCCACAACTAGGAACTCCAAAATTGAGACTCCACAACTAGAAACTACACAGATTGAAATTCCACAACTAGAAACTCCACAACTGGAAACTCCACAACTAGAAACTCTGCAACTAGAATCTTTACAGCTACAAACTCCACAACTTGAGACTTCGCAAATAGAAATTCGTCAACTGGAAACTCAACCACTAGAAACTCCACAGCTAGAAACTCCACAACTAGAAACTCCACAACCTAAAACCCAACAAGTAGATTCTCCACAACTACAGACTCCACAACTTGAAACACCACGACTAGATACTCCACAATTACAAATTCCGCTACTAGAAACACCACAACTAGAAACTCCTCAACTAGAAACTCCCCACTAGAAACTTCACAACTAGAATCTCTGCAACTAGAAACTCCGCAACTAGAAACTCTGCAACTAGATACTCCACAACTACAAATTCCACAACTAGAAACTCCACAACTAGAAACACCACATCTAGAAACTCCGCAACAACAAACTCTGCAACCAGAAACTCCACAACTAGAATTTCCACAGCTAGAGACTCAACAACTAGAGGCTCCTCAACTAAAAGCTCCACAACTAGAAACTCTGACACTTGAAACCCGACAACTAGAAACTCAACAACTAGAAACTCCACACCTATAAATTCCTCAACTTGAAACTCCACAACTAAAACTCCACAACTAGAAACTCCACAACTAGAAACTCCACAACTAGATTCTCCATAACTACAAATTCCACAACTAGAAACTCCACAACTAGAAACTCCACAACTGGAAACTCACAACTAGAAACTCCACAGCTAGAAACTCCACAACTTGAGACTTCGCAACAAGAAACTTGGCAACTTGAATCTAAACAACTAGAAACTCCACAACTGGAAACTTCGCAACTAGAAACTCCGCAACTACAAACTCCACAACCAGAAGCTCCACAACTAGAGACTCCACAACTAGAAACTCCACCACTAGAAATTCCACAACTACAAACCTCACAACTAGAAACTCCACAACTAGAAACTCCGCAACTGGTAACTCCACAGCCAGAAACTCTACAACTAGAAAAACCACATCTAGAAACTCCGCAACAACAACCTCTGCAACTAGAAACTCCACAACTAGAATTTCCACAGCTAGAGACTCAACAACTAGAGACTCCTCAACTAAAAGCTCCATAAATAGACACTCCACAACTAGAAACTCCGCAACTAGAAACCCGACAACTAGAAACTCAACAACTACAAACTCCACACCTATAAATTCCTCAACTTGAAACTCCACAACTAAAACTCCACAACTAGAAACTCCACAACTAGAAACTCCACAACTAGAAACTCCGCAACTAGAAACTCCCCAACTTGAAACTCCACAACTAGAAACTCTGCAGTTAAAACTCCGCAACTAGAAACTCTGCAAATAGAAACTCCGCCACTAGAAACTCCACAGCTAGAATCCCCACAACTATAAACTTCACAACTAGCAACTCAACAACTAGAAACTGCACAACTAGAGACTCCGCCACTAGAAACTCTACAGCTAGTAAATCCGCAACTAGAAACCCTCCAGCTAGAAAACTACGCAACTAGAAACTCTGCAACTAGATACTCCGCAACCAGAAACTCCACAGCTAGAAACTCCACAACAAGATAATCCACAACTACAAATTCCACAACTAGAAACTCCACAACTCGAAACTCCGCAACTAGAAACTCGGCAACTACAAACTTTACAGTTACAAACTCCACAACTTGAGACTTCGCAAATAGAAACTCGTCATCTGGAAACTCAACCACTAGAAACTCCACAACTTGAAACATCACAACTAGATACTCCACAACTTGAAACATAACAACTAGATACTGCAAAACTACAAATTCCGCAACTAGAAACTCCAGAATTAGAAACTCCGCAACTAGAAACTCCCCAACTAGAAACTCCACAACTAGAATCTCTGCAACTAGAAACTCCACAACTAGAAACTGTGCAACTAGAAACTCCGCAACTAGAAACTCCACAACTAGAAACCCCACAACTATAAACTTCACAACTAGCAACTCAACAAATAGAGACTGCATAACTAGAGACTCCGCAAATAGAAACTCCACAGCTAGTAACTCCGCAACTAGAAACTCCACAACTTGAAACTCCGCCACTAGAATCTCCACAACTAGAAAACTCCGCAACTAGAAACTCTGCCACTAGAAACTCCGCAACTAGAAACTCCACAGCTAGAAACTCCACAACTTGAAACACCACAACTAGATACTCCACAACTACAAATTCCACAACTAGAAACTCCACAGCTAGAAACTCCACAACTTAAGACTTCGCAACAAGAAACTCGGCAACTAGAATCTCCACAACTAGAAACTCTGCAACTAGAAACTCCGCAACTACAAACTCCGCAACTAGAAACTCCACAACTAGAATTTCCACAGCTAGAGACTCAACAACTAGAGACACCTCAACTAAAAGCTCCACAACTAGACACTCCACAACTAGAAACTCCGCAACTAGAAACCCGACAACTAGGAACTCAACAACTACAAACTCCGCACCTATAAATTCCACAACTAGAAACTCCACAAATAGAAACTCCACAACTAGAAACTCCACAACTAGAAACTCCACAACTAGAAACTCCGCAACTAGGAACTCCACAACTAGAAACTCTGCAGCTAGAAACTCCGCAACTAGAAACTCTGCAAATAGAAACTCCGCAACTAGAAACTCCACAACTAGAAACCCCTCAACTATAAACTTCACAACTAGAAACTCAACAACTAGAGACTGCACAACTAGAGACTCCGCAACTAGAAACTCCGCAGCTAGAAACTCCGCAACTAGAAACTCCACAACTTGAAACTCTGCAACTCGAAACTCTGCAACTAGAAAATCCACAACTATAAACTCAAGTAGAAACTCCCCAACTGGAAACTCCGCAACTAGAAACTCCACAACTAGAAAATCCACAACTAGAAACTTCACAACTAGAAACTCCCCAACAAGAAACTCCACAACTAGAAACTCCACAACTAGAGACTGCACAACTAGAGACTTTGCATTTAGAAATTCCTCAGATAGAAACTACACAACTAGAAACTCAACGACTAGAGATTCCATAAGTAGAAACTCCACAGCTAAAATTTCCACAACTACAAACCCTACAACTAGAAACTCCACAACTAGGAACTCTGCAAATAGAAAATCTACAACAAGGAACTCGAAATCTAAAAACTCCAACTAGAAACTCTACAACTAGAAACTTCACAACTAGAAGCTCCACAAATAGACACTCCACAACTAGAAACTCCACAACTAGAGACTCCACAACTAGGAACTCCAAAATTGAGACTCCACAACTAGAAACTACAGAGATTGAAATTCCACAACTAGAAACTCCACAACTGGAAACTCCGCAACTAGAAATTCTTCAAGTAGAAACTTTACAGCTAGAAACTTCACAACTTGAGACTTCGCAAATAGAAACTCGTCAACTTGAAACTCAACCACTAGAAACTCCACAGCTAGAAACTCCACAACTAGAAACTCCACAACTTGAAACCCAACAAATAGATAATCCACAACTACAGACTCCACAACTTGAAACACCACAACTAGATACTCCACAATTACAAATTCCGCAACTAGAAACTCCACAACTAGAAACTCCTCAACTAGAAAGTCCCCACTAGAAACTTCACAACTAGAATCTCTGCAACTAGAGACTCCGCCACTAGAAACTCCACAGCTAGTAACTCCGCAACTAGAAACTCCACAACTTGAAACTCCGCCACTAGAAGCTCCACAACTAGAAAACTCCGCAACTACAAACTCTGCAACTAGAAAATCCGCAACTAGAAACTCCACAGCTAGAAACTCCACAACTTGAAACACCACAACTACATACTCCACAACTACAAATTCCACAACTAGAAACTCCACAACTAGAAACACCACATCTAGAAACTCCGCAACAACAAACTCTGCAACCAGAAACTCCACAACTAGAATTTCCACAGCTAGAGACTCAACAACTAGAGGCTCCTCAACTAAAAGCTCCACAACTAGAAACTCCGCAACTTGAAACCCGACAACTAGAAACTCAACAACTAGAAACTCCACACCTATAAATTCCTCAACTTGAAACTCCACAACTAAAACTCCACAACTAAAACTCCACAACTAGAATCTCCACAACTAGAAACTCCACAACTAGAAACCCCACAACTATAAACTTCACAACTAGCAACTCAACAACTAGAGACTGCATAACTAGAGACTCCGCAAATAGAAACTCCACAGCTAGTAACTCCGCAACTAGAAACTCCACAACTTGAAACTCCGCCACTAGAATCTCCACAACTAGAAAACTCCGCAACTAGAAACTCTGCCACTAGAAACTCCGCAACTAGAAACTCCACAGCTAGATACTCCACAACTTGAAACACCACAACTAGATACTCCACAACTACAAATTCCACAACTAGAAACTCCACAGCTAGAAACTCCACAACTTAAGACTTCGCAACAAGAAACTCGGCAACTAGAATCTCCACAACTAGAAACTCTGCAACTAGAAACTCCGCAACTACAAACTCCGCAACTAGAAACTCCACAGCTAGAAACTCCACAACTTGAGACTTCGCAAATAGAAACTCGTCAACTAGAAACTCAACAACTAAAAACTCTACAGCTAGAAACTCCACAACTAGAAACTCCACAACTTGAGAGTTCACCACTAGAAACTCCACAACTAGAAACTCCACAACTAGAGACTCCACAACTAGAAACTCCACCACTAGAAATTCCACAACTACAAACCTCACACCTAGAAACTCCACAACTAGAAACTCCACAACTGGAAACTCCACAGCCAGAAACTCTACAACTAGAAAAACCACATATAGAAACTCCGAAACAACAAGCTCTGCAACTAGAAACTCCACAACTAGAATTTCCACAGCTAGAGACTCAACAACTAGAGACTCCTCAACTAAAAGCTCCACAACTAGACACTCCACAACTAGAAACTCCGCAACTAGAAACCCGACAACTAGGAACTCAACAACTACAAACTCCGCACCTATAAATTCCACAACTAGAAACTCCACAAATAGAAACTCCACAACTAGAAACTCCACAACTAGAAACTCCACAACTAGAAACTCCGCAACTAGGAACTCCACAACTAGAAACTCTGCAGCTAGAAACTCCGCAACTAGAAACTCTGCAAATAGAAACTCCGCAACTAGAAACTCCACAACTAGAAACCCCTCAACTATAAACTTCACAACTAGAAACTCAACAACTAGAGACTGCACAACTAGAGACTCCGCAACTAGAAACTCCGCAGCTAGAAACTCCGCAACTAGAAACTCCACAACTTGAAACTCTGCAACTCGAAACTCTGCAACTAGAAAATCCACAACTATAAACTCAAGTAGAAACTCCCCAACTGGAAACTCCGCAACTAGAAACTCCACAACTAGAAAATCCACAACTAGAAACCTCACAACTAGAAACTCCCCAACAAGAAACTCCACAACTAGAAACTGCACAACTAGAGACTGCACAACTAGAGACTTTGCATTTAGAAATTCCTCAGATAGAAACTACACAACTAGAAACTCAACGACTAGAGATTCCATAAGAAGAAACTCCACAGCTAAAATTTCCACAACTACAAACCCTACAACTAGAAACTCCACAACTAGGAACTCTGCAAATAGAAAATCTACAACAAGGAACTCGAAATCTAAAAACTCCAACTAGAAACTCTACAACTAGAAACTTCACAACTAGAAGCTCCACAAATAGACACTCCACAACTAGAAACTCCACAACTAGAGACTCCACAACTAGGAACTCCAAAATTGAGACTCCACAACTAGAAACTACAGAGATTGAAATTCCACAACTAGAAACTCCACAACTGGAAACTCCGCAACTAGAAATTCTTCAAGTAGAAACTTTACAGCTAGAAACTTCACAACTTGAGACTTCGCAAATAGAAACTCGTCAACTTGAAACTCAACCACTAGAAACTCCACAGCTAGAAACTCCACAACTAGAAACTCCACAACTTGAAACCCTCAAATAGATAATCCACAACTACAGACTCCACAACTTGAAACACCACAACTAGATACTCCACAATTACAAATTCCGCAACTAGAAACTCCACAACTAGAAACTCCTCAACTAGAAAGTCCCCACTAGAAACTTCACAACTAGAATCTCTGCAACTAGAGACTCCGCCACTAGAAACTCCACAGCTAGTAACTCCGCAACTAGAAACTCCACAACTTGAAACTCCGCCCCTAGAAGCTCCACAACTAGAAAACTCCGCAACTACAAACTCTGCAACTAGAAAATCCGCAACTAGAAACTCCACAGCTAGAAACTCCACAACCTCAAACACCACAACTACATACTCCACAACTACAAATTCCACAACTAGAAACTCCACAACTAGAAACACCACATCTAGAAACTCCGCAACAACAAACTCTGCAACCAGAAACTCCACAACTAGAATTTCCACAGCTATAGACTCAACAACTAGAGGCTCCTCAACTAAAAGCTCCACAACTAGAAACTCCGCAACTTGAAACCCGACAACTAGAAACTCAACAACTAGAAACTCCACACCTATAAATTCCTCAACTTGAAACTCCACAACTAAAACTCCACAACTAAAACTCCACAACTAGAAACTCCACAACTAGAAACTCCACAACTAGAAACCCCACAACTATAAACTTCACAACTAGCAACTCAACAACTAGAGACTGCATAACTAGAGACTCCGCAAATAGAAACTCCACAGCTAGTAACTCCGCAACTAGAAACTCCACAACTTGAAACTCCGCCACTAGAATCTCCACAACTAGAAAACTCCGCAACTAGAAACTCTGCCACTAGAAACTCCGCAACTAGAAACTCCACAGCTAGAAACTCCACAACTTGAAACACCACAACTAGATACTCCACAACTACAAATTCCACAACTAGAAACTCCACAGCTAGAAACTCCACAACTTAAGACTTCGCAACAAGAAACTCGGCAACTAGAATCTCCACAACTAGAAACTCTGCAACTAGAAACTCCGCAACTACAAACTCCGCAACTAGAAACTCCACAGCTAGAAACTCCACAACTTGAGACTTCGCAAATAGAAACTCGTCAACTAGAAACTCAACAACTAAAAACTCTACAGCTAGAAACTCCACAACTAGAAACTGAGAGTTCACCACTAGAAACTCCACAACTAGAAACTCCACAACTAGAGACTCCACAAACTGAAACTACACCACTAGAAATTCCACAACTACAAACCTCACACCTAGAAACTCCACAACTAGAAACTCCACAAGTGGAAACTCCACAACCAGAAACTCTACAACTAGAAAAACCACATATAGAAACTCCAAAACAACAAGCTCTGCAACTAGAAACTCCACAACTAGAATTTCCACAGCTAGAGACTCAACAACTAGAGACTCCTCAACTAAAAGCTCCACAACTAGACACTCCACAACTAGAAACTCCGCAACTAGAAACCCGACAACTAGGAACTCAACAACTACAAACTCCGCACCTATAAATTCCACAACTAGAAACTCCACAAATAGAAACTCCACAACTAGAAACTCCACAACTAGAAACTCCACAACTAGAAACTCCGCCACTAGGAACTCCACAACTAGAAACTCTGCAGCTAGAAACTCCGCAACTAGAAACTCTGCAAATAGAAACTCCGCAACTAGAAACTCCACAACTAGAAACCCCTCAACTATAAACTTCACAACTAGAAACTCAACAACTAGAGACTGCACAACTAGAGACTCCGCAACTAGAAACTCCGCAGCTAGAAACTCCGCAACTAGAAACTCCACAACTTGAAACTCTGCAACTCGAAACTCTGCAACTAGAAAATCCACAACTATAAACTCAAGTAGAAACTCCCCAACTGGAAACTCCGCAACTAGAAACTCCACAACTAGAAAATCCACAACTAGAAACTTCACAACTAGAAACTCCCCAACAAGAAACTCCACAACTAGAAACTCCACAACTAGAGACTGCACAACTAGAGACTTTGCATTTAGAAATTCCTCAGATAGAAACTACACAACTAGAAACTCAACGACTAGAGATTCCATAAGTAGAAACTCCACAGCTAAAATTTCCACAACTACAAACCCTACAACTAGAAACTCCACAACTAGGAACTCTGCAAATAGAAAATCTACAACAAGGAACTCGAAATCTAAAAACTCCAACTAGAAACTCTTTAACTAGAAACTTCACAACTAGAAGCTCCACAAATAGACACTCCACAACTAGAAACTCCACAACTAGAGACTCCACAACTAGGAACTCCAAAATTGAGACTCCACAACTAGAAACTACAGAGATTGAAATTCCACAACTAGAAACTCCACAACTGGAAACTCCGCAACTAGAAATTCTTCAAGTAGAAACTTTACAGCTAGAAACTTCACAACTTGAGACTTCGCAAATAGAAACTCGTCAACTTGAAACTCAACCACTAGAAACTCCACAGCTAGAAACTCCACAACCAGAAACTCCACAACTTGAAACCCAACAAATAGATAATCCACAACTACAGACTCCACAACTTGAAACACCACAACTAGATACTCCACAATTACAAATTCCGCAACTAGAAACTCCACAACTAGAAACTCCTCAACTAGAAACTCCCCACTAGATACTTCACAACTAGAATCTCTGCAACTAGAAACTCCGCAACTAGAAACTTCACAGCTAGAAACCCCACAACTATAAACTTCACAACTAGCAACTCAACAACTAGAGACTGCACAACTAGAGACTCCGCCACTAGAAACTCCACAGCTAGTAACTCCGCAACTAGAAACTCCACAACTTGAAACTCCGCCACTAGAAGCTCCACAACTAGAAAACTCCGCAACTACAAACTCTGCAACTAGAAACTCCGCAACTAGAAACTCCACAGCTAGAAACTCCACATCTTGAAACACCACAACTACATACTCCACAACTACAAATTCCACAACTAGAAACTCCACAACTAGAAACACCACATCTAGAAACTCCGCAACAACAAACTCTGCAACCAGAAACTCCAAAACTAGAATTTCCACAGCTAGAGACTCAACAACTAGAGGCTCCTCAACTAAAAGCTCCACAACAAGAAACTCCGCAACTTGAAACCCGACAACTAGAAACTCAACAACTAGAAAATCCACACCTATAAATTCCTCAACTTGAAACTCCACAACTAAAACTCCACAACTAAAACTCCACAACTAGAAACTCGACAACTAGAAACTCCACAACTAGAAACTCCACAGCTAGAAACCCCACAACTTGAGACTTCGCAACAAGAAACTTAGCAACTAGAATCTCCACAACTAGAAACTCTGCAACTAGAAACTTCACAACTAGAAACTCCCCAACAAGAAACTCCACAACTAGAAGCTTCACAACTAGAGACTGCACAACTAGAGACTTTGCATTTAGAAACTCCTCAGAATGAAACTACACAACTAGAAACTACTCGACTAGAGATTCCATAAGTAAAAACTCCACAGCTAGAATTTCCACAACTAGAAACCCCACAACTAGGAACTCTGCAAATAAAAAATCTACAACTAGAAACTCAAAAACTAAAAACTCCAACTAGAATCTCCACAACTAGAAACTTCACAACTAGAAGCTCCACAAATAGACACTCCACAACTAGAAACTCCACAACTAGAGAATCCACAACTAGGAACTCCAAAATTGAGACTCCACAACTAGAAACTACACAGATTTAATTCCACAATTGGAAACTCCACAACTGGAAACTTCGCAACTAGAAACTCTGCAACTAGAAACTTTACAGCTAGAAACTCCACAACTTGAGACTTCGCAAATAGAAACTCGTCAACTGGAAACTCAACCACTAGAAACTCCACAGCTAGAAACTCCACAGCTAGAAACTCCACAACTTGAAACCCAACATATAGATACTCCACAACTACAGACTCCACAACTTGAAACACCACAACTAGATACTCCACAACTACAAATTCCGCAACTAGAAACTAGACAACTAGAAACTCCGCAACTAGAAAAACCCCAACTAGAAACTCCACAACTAGAATCTCTGCAACTAGAAACTCCGCAACTAGGAACTTTGCAACTAGAAACTCCGCAACTAGAAACTCCTCAGCTAGAAACCCCACAACTATAAACTTCACAACTAGAAGCTCTGCAACTAGATACTCCGCAACCAGAAACTCCACAGCTAGAAACTCCACAACTAGATAATCCACAACTACAAATTCCACAACTAGAAACTCCACAACTGGAAACTCCGACACTAGAAACTCTGCAACTACAAACTTTACAGTTAGAAACTCCACAACTTGAGACTTCGCAAATAGAAACTCGTCAACTAGAAACTCCACAACTTGAAACGCCGCCACTAGAATCTCCACAACTAGAAAACTCCGCAACTAGAAACTCTGCCACTAGAAACTCCGCAACTAGAAACTCCACAGCTAGAAACTCCACAACTTGAAACACCACAACTAGATACTCCACAACTACAAATTCCACAACTAGAAACTCCACAACTAGAAACTCCACATTAGAAACTCCGCAACTAGAAACTCCACAGCTAGAAACTCCACAACTTAGGACTTCGCAACAAGAAACTCGGCAACTAGAATCTCCACAACTAGAAACTCTGCAACTAGAAACTCCGCAACTACAAACTCCGCAACTAGAAACTCCACAGCTAGAAACTCCACAACTTGAGACTTCGCAAATAGAAACTCGTCAACTAGAAACTCAACAACTAGAAACTCTACAGCTAGAAACTCCACAACTAGAAACTCCACAACTTGAGAGTTCACCACTAGAAACTCCACAACTAGAAACTCCACAACTACAGACTCCACAACAAGAAACTCCACCACTAGAAATTCCACAACTACAAACCTCACAACTAGAAACTCCACAACTAGAAACTCCGCAACTGGAAACTCCACAGCCAGAAACTCTACAACTAGAAAAACCACATATAGAAACTCCGAAACAACAAGCTCTGCAACTAGAAACTGCACAACTAGAATTTCCACAGCTAGAGACTCAACAACTAGAGACTCCTCAACTAAAAGCTCCACAACTAGACACTCCACAACTAGAAACTCCGCAACTAGAAACCCGACAACTGGAAACTCAACAACTACAAACTCCACACCTATAAATTCCTCAACTTGAAACTCCACAACTAGAAACTCAACAACTAGAGACTGCACAACTAGAGACTCCGCAACTAGAAACTCCGCAGCTAGAAACTCTGCAACTAGAAACTCCACAACTTAAAACTCTGCAACTCGAAACTCTGCAACTAGAAAATCCACAACTCTAAACTCAAGTAGAAACTCCCCAAGTGGAAACTCCGCAACTAGAAACTCCGCAACTCGAAAATCCACAACTAGAAACTTCACAACAAGAAACTCCCCAACAAGAAACTCCACAACTAGAAACTCCACAACTAGAAACTCCACAACTAGAGACTGCACAACTAGAGACTTTGCATTTAGAAACTCCTCAGATAGAGACTACACAACTAGAAACTCCACGACTAGAGATTCCATAAGTAGAAACTCCACAGCTAAAATTTCCACAACTACAAACCCCACAACTAGAAACTCCACAACTAGGAACTCTGCAAATAGAAAATCTACAACAAGGAACTCGAAAAATAAAAACTCCAACTAGAAAATATACAACTAGAAACTTCACAACTAGAAACTACACAAATAGACACTCCACAACTAGAAACTCCACAACTAGAGACTCCACAACTAGGAACTCCAAAATTGAGACTCCACAACTAGAAACTACACAGATTGAAATTCCACAACTAGAAACTCCACAACTGGAAACTCCACAACTAGAAACTCCGCAACTTAAAACCCAACAAATAGATACTCCACAACTACAGACTCCACAACTTGAAACACCACAACTAGATACTCCACAATTACAAATTCCGCTACTAGAAACACCACAACTAGAAACTCCTCAACTAGAAACTCCCCACTAGAAACTTCACAACTAGAATCTCTGCAACTAGAAACTCCGCAACTAGAAACTCTGCAAATAGATACTCCACAACTACAAATTCCACAACTAGAAACTCCACAACTAGAAACACCACATCTAGAAACTCCGCAACAACAAACTCTGCAACCAGAAAGTCCACAACTAGAATTTCCACAGCTAGAGACTCAACAACTAGAGGCTCCTCAACTAAAAGCTCCACAACTAGAAACTCTGACACTTGAAACCCGACAACTAGAAACTCAACAACTAGAAACTCCACACCTATAAATTCCTCAACTTGAAACTCCACAACTAAAACTCCACAACTAGAAACTCCACAACTAGAAACTCCACAACTAGATTCTCCACAACTACAAATTCCACAACTAGAAACTCCACAACTAGAAACTCCACAACTGGAAACTCACAACTAGAAACTCCACAGCTAGAAACTCCACAACTTGAGACTTCGCAACAAGAAACTTGGCAACTTGAATCTAAACAACTAGAAACTCCACAACTGGAAACTTCGCAACTAGAAACTCTGCAACTACAAACTTTACAGTTAGAAACTCCATAACTTGAGACTTCGCAAATAGAAACTCGTCAACTGGAAACTCAACCACTAGAAACTCCACAGCTAGAAACTCCACAACTAGAAACTCCACAGCTTGAAACCCGACAAATAGATACTCCACAACTTGAAACATCACAACTAGATACTCCACAACTACAAATTCCGCAACTAGAAACTCCACAACTAGAAACTCCGCAACTAAAAACTCCCCAACTAGAAACTCCACAACTAGAATCTCTGCAACTAGAAACTCCGAAACTAGAAACTGTGCAACTAGAAACTCCGCATCTAGAAACTCCACAGCTAGAAACTCCACAACTATACACTTCACAACTAGCAACTCAACAACTAGAGACTGCACAACTAGAGACTGCGCAACTAGAAACTCCACAGCTAGTAACTCCGCAACTAGAAACTCCACAACTTGAAACTCCGCCACTAGAATCTGCACAACTAGAAAACTCCACAACTAGAAACTCTGCCACTAGAAACTCCGCAACTTGAAACACCACTACTAGATACTCCACAACTACAAATTCCACAACTAGAAATTCCACAACTAGAAACTCCACAACTAGAAACTCCGCAACTAGAAACTCCACAGCTAGAAACTCCACAACTTAAGACTTCGCAACAAGAAACTCGGCAACTAGAATCTCCACAACTAGAAACTCTGCAACTAGAAACTCCGCAACTACAAACTCCGCAACTAGAAACTCCACAGCTAGAAACTCCACAACTTGAGACTTCGCAAATAGAAACTCGTCAACTAGAAACTCAACAACTAGAAACTCTACAGCTAGAAACCCCACAACTAGAAACTCCACAACTTGAGAGTTCACCACTAGAAACTCCACAACTAGAAGCTCCACAACTAGAGACTCCACAACTAGAAACTCCACCACTGGAAATTCCACAACTACAAACCTCACAACTAGAAACTCCACAACTAGAAACTCCGCAACTGGTAACTCCACAGCCAGAAACTCTACAACTAGAAAAACCACATCTAGAAACTCCGCAACAACAAGCTCTGCAACTAGAAACTCCACAACTAGAATTCCCACAGCTAGAGACTCAACAACTAGAGACTCCTCAACTAAAAGCTCCGCAAATAGACACTCCACAACTAGAAACTCCGCAACTTGAAACCCGACAACTAGAAACTCAACAACTACAAACTCCACACCTATAAATTCCTCAACTTAAAACTCCACAACTAAAACTCCACAACTAGAAACTCCACAACTAGAAACTCCACAACTAGAAACTCCGCAACTAGAAACTCCCCAACTTGAAACTCCACAACTAGAAACTCTGCAGCTAAAACTCCGCAACTAGAAACTCTGCAAATAGAAACTCCGCAACTAGAAACTCCTCAACTAGAAACCCCTTAACTATAAACTTCACAACTAGAAACTCAACAACTAGAGACTGCACAACTAGATACTCCGCAACTAGAAACTCCGCAGCTAGAAACTCCGCAACTAGAAATTCCACAACTTGAAACTCTGCAACTCGAAACTCTGCAACTAGAAAATCCACAACTATAAACTCAAGTAGAAACTACCCAACTGGAAACTTCGCAACTAGAAACTCCGCAACTGGAAACTCCACAGCCAGAAACTCTACAACTAGAAACTCCCCAACAAGAAACTCCACAACTAGAAACTCCAGAACTAGAAACTCCACAACTAGAGACTGCACAACTAGACACTTTGCATTTCGAAACTCCTCAGATAGAAACTACAAAACTAGAAACTCCACGACTAGAGATTTCATAAGTAGAAACTCCACAGCTAAAATTTCCACAACTACAAACCCCACAACTGGAAACTCCACAACTAGAAACTCTGCAAATAGACACTCCACAACTAGAAACTCCACAACTAGAGACTCCACAACTAGGAACTCCAAAATTGAGACTCCACAACTAGAAACTACACAGATTGAAATTCCACAACTAGAAACTCCACAACTGGAAACTCCGCAACAAGAAACTCTGCAACTAGAAACTTTACAGCTAGAAACTCCACAACTTGAGACTTCGCAAATAGAAATTCGTCAACTGGAAACTCAACCACTAGAAACTCCACAGCTAGAAACTCCACAACTAGAAACTCCACAACTTAAAACCCAACAAATAGATACTCCACAACTACAGACTCCACAACTTGAAACACCCCAACTAGATACTCCACAACTACAAATTCCACAACTAGAAACTCCACAACTAGAAACTCCACAACTAGAAACTCCACAGCTAGAAACCCCACAACTTGAGACTTCGCAACAAGAAACTTAGCAACTAGAATCTCCACAACTAGAAACTCTGCAACTAGAAACTTCACAACTAGAAACTCCCCAACAAGAAACTCCAAAACTAGAAGCTTCACAACTAGAGACTGCACAACTAGAGACTTTGCATTTAGAAACTCCTCAGAATGAAACTACACAACTAGAAACTACTCGACTAGAGATTCCATAAGTAAAAACTCCACAGCTAGAATTTCCACAACTAGAAACCCCACAACTAGGAACTCTGCAAATAAAAAATCTACAACTAGAAACTCGAAAACTAAAAACTCCAACTAGAAACTCCACAACTAGAAACTTCACAACTAGAAGCTCCACAAATAGACACTCCACAACTAGAAACTCCACAACTAGAGAATCCACAACTAGGAACTCCAAAATTGAGACTCCACAACTAGAAACTACACAGATTGAAATTCCACAATTGGAAACTCCACAACTGGAAACTTCGCAACTAGAAACTCCGCAACTCGAAAATCCACAACTAGAAACTTCACAACAAGAAACTCCCCAACAAGAAACTCCACAACTAGAAACTCCACAACTAGAAACTCCACAACTAGAGACTGCACAACTAGAGACTTTGCATTTAGAAACTCCTCAGATAGAGACTACACAACTAGAAACTCCACGACTAGAGATTCCATAAGTAGAAACTCCACAGCTAAAATTTCCACAACTACAAACCCCACAACTAGAAACTCCACAACTAGGAACTCTGCAAATAGAAAATCTACAACAAGGAACTCGAAAACTAAAAACTCCAACTAGAAAATATACAACTAGAAACTTCACAACTAGAAACTACTCAAATAGACACTCCACAACTAGAAACTCCACAACTAGAGACTCCACAACTAGGAACTCCAAAATTGAGACTCCACAACTAGAAACTACACAGATTGAAATTCCACAACTAGAAACTCCACAACTGGAAACTCCACAATTAGAAACTCTGCAACTAGAAACTTTACAGCTACAAACTCCACAACTTGAGACTTCGCAAATAGAAATTCGTCAACTGGAAACTCAACCACTAGAAACTCCACAGCTAGAAACTCCACAACTAGAAACTCCGCAACTTAAAACCCAACAAATAGATACTCCACAACTACAGACTCCACAACTTGAAACACCACAACTAGATACTCCACAATTACAAATTCCGCTACTAGAAACACCACAACTAGAAACTCCTCAACTAGAAACTCCCCACTAGAAACTTCACAACTAGAATCTCTGCAACTAGAAACTCCGCAACTAGAAACTCTTCAAATAGATACTCCACAACTACAAATTCCACAACTAGAAACTCCACAACTAGAAACACCACATCTAGAAACTCCGCAACAACAAACTCTGCAACCAGAAAGTCCACAACTAGAATTTCCACAGCTAGAGACTCAACAACTAGAGGCTCCTCAACTAAAAGCTCCACAACTAGAAACTCTGACACTTGAAACCCGACAACTAGAAACTCAACAACTAGAAACTCCACACCTATAAATTCCTCAACTTGAAACTCCACAACTAAAACTCCACAACTAGAAACTCCACAACTAGAAACTCCACAACTAGATTCTCAACAACTACAAACTCCACACCTATAAATTCCTCAACTTGAAACTCCACAACTAGAAACTCAACAACTAGAGACTGCACAACTAGAGACTCCGCAACTAGAAACTCCGCAGCTAGAAACTCTGCAACTAGAAACTCCACAACTTAAAACTCTGCAACTCGAAACTCTGCAACTAGAAAATCCACAACTCTAAACTCAAGTAGAAACTCCCCAAGTGGAAACTCCGCAACTAGAAACTCCGCAACTCGAAAATCCACAACTAGAAACTTCACAACAAGAAACTCCCCAACAAGAAACTCCACAACTAGAAACTCCACAACTAGAAACTCCACAACTAGAGACTGCACAACTAGAGACTTTGCATTTAGAAACTCCTCAGATAGAGACTACACAACTAGAAACTCCACGACTAGAGATTCCATAAGTAGAAACTCCACAGTTAAAATTTCCACAACTACAAACCCCACAACTAGAAACTCCACAACTAGGAACTCTGCAAATAGAAAATCTACAACAAGGAACTCGAAAAATAAAAACTCCAACTAGAAAATATACAACTAGAAACTTCACAACTAGAAACTACACAAATAGACACTCCACAACTAGAAACTCCACAACTAGAGACTCCACAACTAGGAACTCCAAAATTGAGACTCCACAACTAGAAACTACACAGATTGAAATTCCACAACTAGAAACTCCACAACTGGAAACTCCACAACTAGAAACTCCGCAACTTAAAACCCAACAAATAGATACTCCACAACTACAGACTCCACAACTTGAAACACCACAACTAGATACTCCACAATTACAAATTCCGCTACTAGAAACACCACAACTAGAAACTCCTCAACTAGAAACTCCCCACTAGAAACTTCACAACTAGAATCTCTGCAACTAGAAACTCCGCAACTAGAAACTCTGCAAATAGATACTCCACAACTACAAATTCCACAACTAGAAACTCCACAACTAGAAACACCACATCTAGAAACTCCGCAACAACAAACTCTGCAACCAGAAAGTCCACAACTAGAATTTCCACAGCTAGAGACTCAACAACTAGAGGCTCCTCAACTAAAAGCTCCACAACTAGAAACTCTGACACTTGAAACCCGACAACTAGAAACTCAACAACTAGAAACTCCACACCTATAAATTCCTCAACTTGAAACTCCACAACTAAAACTCCACAACTAGAAACTCCACAACTAGAAACTCCACAACTAGATTCTCCACAACTACAAATTCCACAACTAGAAACTCCACAACTAGAAACTCCACAACTGGAAACTCACAACTAGAAACTCCACAGCTAGAAACTCCACAACTTGAGACTTCGCAACAAGAAACTTGGCAACTTGAATCTAAACAACTAGAAACTCCACAACTGGAAACTTCGCAACTAGAAACTCTGCAACTACAAACTTTACAGTTAGAAACTCCATAACTTGAGACTTCGCAAATAGAAACTCGTCAACTGGAAACTCAACCACTAGAAACTCCACAGCTAGAAACTCCACAACTAGAAACTCCACAGCTTGAAACCCGACAAATAGATACTCCACAACTTGAAACATCACAACTAGATACTCCACAACTACAAATTCCGCAACTAGAAACTCCACAACTAGAAACTCCGCAACTAAAAACTCCCCAACTAGAAACTCCACAACTAGAATCTCTGCAACTAGAAACTCCGAAACTAGAAACTGTGCAACTAGAAACTCCGCATCTAGAAACTCCACAGCTAGAAACTCCACAACTATACACTTCACAACTAGCAACTCAACAACTAGAGACTGCGCAACTAGAAAATCCACAGCTAGTAACTCCGCAACTAGAAACTCCACAACTTGAAACTCCGCCACTAGAATCTGCACAACTAGAAAACTCCACAACTAGAAACTCTGCCACTAGAAACTCCGCAACTTGAAACACCACTACTAGATACTCCACAACTACAAATTCCACAACTAGAAATTCCACAACTAGAAACTCCACAACTAGAAACTCCGCAACTAGAAACTCCACAGCTAGAAACTCCACAACTTAAGACTTCGCAACAAGAAACTCGGCAACTAGAATCTCCACAACTAGAAACTCTGCAACTAGAAACTCCGCAACTACAAACTCCGCAACTAGAAACTCCACAGCTAGAAACTCCACAACTTGAGACTTCGCAAATAGAAACTCGTCAACTAGAAACTCAACAACTAGAAACTCTACAGCTAGAAACTCCACAACTAGAAACTCCACAACTTGAGAGTTCACCACTAGAAACTCCACAACTAGAAGCTCCACAACTAGAGACTCCACAACTAGAAACTCCACCACTGGAAATTCCACAACTACAAACCTCACAACTAGAAACTCCACAACTAGAAACTCCGCAACTGGTAACTCCACAGCCAGAAACTCTACAACTAGAAAAACCACATCTAGAAACTCCGCAACAACAAGCTCTGCAACTAGAAACTCCACAACTAGAATTCCCACAGCTAGAGACTCAACAACTAGAGACTCCTCAACTAAAAGCTCCGCAAATAGACACTCCACAACTAGAAACTCCGCAACTTGAAACCCGACAACTAGAAACTCAACAACTACAAACTCCACACCTATAAATTCCTCAACTTAAAACTCCACAACTAAAACTCCACAACTAGAAACTCCACAACTAGAAACTCCACAACTAGAAACTCCGCAACTAGAAACTCCCCAACTTGAAACTCCACAACTAGAAACTCTGCAGCTAAAACTCCGCAACTAGAAACTCTGCAAATAGAAACTCCGCAACTAGAAACTCCTCAACTAGAAACCCCTTAACTATAAACTTCACAACTAGAAACTCAACAACTAGAGACTGCACAACTAGATACTCCGCAACTAGAAACTCCGCAGCTAGAAACTCCGCAACTAGAAATTCCACAACTTGAAACTCTGCAACTCGAAACTCTGCAACTAGAAAATCCACAACTATAAACTCAAGTAGAAACTACCCAACTGGAAACTTCGCAACTAGAAACTCCGCAACTGGAAACTCCACAGCCAGAAACTCTACAACTAGAAACTCCCCAACAAGAAACTCCACAACTAGAAACTCCAGAACTAGAAACTCCACAACTAGAGACTGCACAACTAGACACTTTGCATTTCGAAACTCCTCAGATAGAAACTACAAAACTAGAAACTCCACGACTAGAGATTTCATAAGTAGAAACTCCACAGCTAAAATTTCCACAACTACAAACCCCACAACTGGAAACTCCACAACTAGAAACTCTGCAAATAGACACTCCACAACTAGAAACTCCACAACTAGAGACTCCACAACTAGGAACTCCAAAATTGAGACTCCACAACTAGAAACTACACAGATTGAAATTCCACAACTAGAAACTCCACAACTGGAAACTCCGCAACAAGAAACTCTGCAACTAGAAACTTTACAGCTAGAAACTCCACAACTTGAGACTTCGCAAATAGAAATTCGTCAACTGGAAACTCAACCACTAGAAACTCCACAGCTAGAAACTCCACAACTAGAAACTCCACAACTTAAAACCCAACAAATAGATACTCCACAACTACAGACTCCACAACTTGAAACACCCCAACTAGATACTCCACAACTACAAATTCCACAACTAGAAACTCCACAACTAGAAACTCCACAACTAGAAACTCCACAGCTAGAAACCCCACAACTTGAGACTTCGCAACAAGAAACTTAGCAACTAGAATCTCCACAACTAGAAACTCTGCAACTAGAAACTTCACAACTAGAAACTCCCCAACAAGAAACTCCACAACTAGAAGCTTCACAACTAGAGACTGCACAACTAGAGACTTTGCATTTAGAAACTCCTCAGAATGAAACTACACAACTAGAAACTACTCGACTAGAGATTCCATAAGTAAAAACTCCACAGCTAGAATTTCCACAACTAGAAACCCCACAACTAGGAACTCTGCAAATAAAAAATCTACAACTAGAAACTCGAAAACTAAAAACTCCAACTAGAAACTCCACAACTAGAAACTTCACAACTAGAAGCTCCACAAATAGACACTCCACAACTAGAAACTCCACAACTAGAGAATCCACAACTAGGAACTCCAAAATTGAGACTCCACAACTAGAAACTACACAGATTGAAATTCCACAATTGGAAACTCCACAACTGGAAACTTCGCAACTAGAAACTCCGCAACTCGAAAATCCACAACTAGAAACTTCACAACAAGAAACTCCCCAACAAGAAACTCCACAACTAGAAACTCCACAACTAGAAACTCCACAACTAGAGACTGCACAACTAGAGACTTTGCATTTAGAAACTCCTCAGATAGAGACTACACAACTAGAAACTCCACGACTAGAGATTCCATAAGTAGAAACTCCACAGCTAAAATTTCCACAACTACAAACCCCACAACTAGAAACTCCACAACTAGGAACTCTGCAAATAGAAAATCTACAACAAGGAACTCGAAAACTAAAAACTCCAACTAGAAAATATACAACTAGAAACTTCACAACTAGAAACTACTCAAATAGACACTCCACAACTAGAAACTCCACAACTAGAGACTCCACAACTAGGAACTCCAAAACTGAGACTCCACAACTAGAAACTACACAGATTGAAATTCCACAACTAGAAACTCCACAACTGGAAACTCCACAATTAGAAACTCTGCAACTAGAAACTTTACAGCTACAAACTCCACAACTTGAGACTTCGCAAATAGAAATTCGTCAACTGGAAACTCAACCACTAGAAACTCCACAGCTAGAAACTCCACAACCAGAAACTCCACAACTTGAAACCCAACAAATAGATAATCCACAACTACAGACTCCACAACTTGAAACACCACAACTAGATACTCCACAATTACAAATTCCGCAACTAGAAACTCCACAACTAGAAACTCCTCAACTAGAAACTCCCCACTAGATACTTCACAACTAGAATCTCTGCAACTAGAAACTCCGCAACTAGAAACTTCACAGCTAGAAACCCCACAACTATAAACTTCACAACTAGCAACTCAACAACTAGAGACTGCACAACTAGAGACTCCGCCACTAGAAACTCCACAGCTAGTAACTCCGCAACTAGAAACTCCACAACTTGAAACTCCGCCACTAGAAGCTCCACAACTAGAAAACTCCGCAACTACAAACTCTGCAACTAGAAACTCCGCAACTAGAAACTCCACAGCTAGAAACTCCACATCTTGAAACACCACAACTACATACTCCACAACTACAAATTCCACAACTAGAAACTCCACAACTAGAAACACCACATCTAGAAACTCCGCAACAACAAACTCTGCAACCAGAAACTCCAAAACTAGAATTTCCACAGCTAGAGACTCAACAACTAGAGGCTCCTCAACTAAAAGCTCCACAACAAGAAACTCCGCAACTTGAAACCCGACAACTAGAAACTCAACAACTAGAAAATCCACACCTATAAATTCCTCAACTTGAAACTCCACAACTAAAACTCCACAACTAAAACTCCACAACTAGAAACTCGACAACTAGAAACTCCACAACTAGAAACTCCACAGCTAGAAACCCCACAACTTGAGACTTCGCAACAAGAAACTTAGCAACTAGAATCTCCACAACTAGAAACTCTGCAACTAGAAACTTCACAACTAGAAACTCCCCAACAAGAAACTCCACAACTAGAAGCTTCACAACTAGAGACTGCACAACTAGAGACTTTGCATTTAGAAACTCCTCAGAATGAAACTACACAACTAGAAACTACTCGACTAGAGATTCCATAAGTAAAAACTCCACAGCTAGAATTTCCACAACTAGAAACCCCACAACTAGGAACTCTGCAAATAAAAAATCTACAACTAGAAACTCAAAAACTAAAAACTCCAACTAGAATCTCCACAACTAGAAACTTCACAACTAGAAGCTCCACAAATAGACACTCCACAACTAGAAACTCCACAACTAGAGAATCCACAACTAGGAACTCCAAAATTGAGACTCCACAACTAGAAACTACACAGATTTAATTCCACAATTGGAAACTCCACAACTGGAAACTTCGCAACTAGAAACTCTGCAACTAGAAACTTTACAGCTAGAAACTCCACAACTTGAGACTTCGCAAATAGAAACTCGTCAACTGGAAACTCATCCACTAGAAACTCCACAGCTAGAAACTCCACAGCTAGAAACTCCACAACTTGAAACCCAACATATAGATACTCCACAACTACAGACTCCACAACTTGAAACACCACAACTAGATACTCCACAACTACAAATTCCGCAACTAGAAACTAGACAACTAGAAACTCCGCAACTAGAAAAACCCCAACTAGAAACTCCACAACTAGAATCTCTGCAACTAGAAACTCCGCAACTAGGAACTTTGCAACTAGAAACTCCGCAACTAGAAACTCCTCAGCTAGAAACCCCACAACTATAAACTTCACAACTAGAAGCTCTGCAACTAGATACTCCGCAACCAGAAACTCCACAGCTAGAAACTCCACAACTAGATAATCCACAACTACAAATTCCACAACTAGAAACTCCACAACTGGAAACTCCGACACTAGAAACTCTGCAACTACAAACTTTACAGTTAGAAACTCCACAACTTGAGACTTCGCAAATAGAAACTCGTCAACTAGAAACTCCACAACTTGAAACGCCGCCACTAGAATCTCCACAACTAGAAAACTCCGCAACTAGAAACTCTGCCACTAGAAACTCCGCAACTAGAAACTCCACAGCTAGAAACTCCACAACTTGAAACACCACAACTAGATACTCCACAACTACAAATTCCACAACTAGAAACTCCACAACTAGAAACTCCACATTAGAAACTCCGCAACTAGAAACTCCACAGCTAGAAACTCCACAACTTAGGACTTCGCAACAAGAAACTCGGCAACTAGAATCTCCACAACTAGAAACTCTGCAACTAGAAACTCCGCAACTACAAACTCCGCAACTAGAAACTCCACAGCTAGAAACTCCACAACTTGAGACTTCGCAAATAGAAACTCGTCAACTAGAAACTCAACAACTAGAAACTCTACAGCTAGAAACTCCACAACTAGAAACTCCACAACTTGAGAGTTCACCACTAGAAACTCCACAACTAGAAACTCCACAACTACAGACTCCACAACAAGAAACTCCACCACTAGAAATTCCACAACTACAAACCTCACAACTAGAAACTCCACAACTAGAAACTCCGCAACTGGAAACTCCACAGCCAGAAACTCTACAACTAGAAAAACCACATATAGAAACTCCGAAACAACAAGCTCTGCAACTAGAAACTGCACAACTAGAATTTCCACAGCTAGAGACTCAACAACTAGAGACTCCTCAACTAAAAGCTCCACAACTAGACACTCCACAACTAGAAACTCCGCAACTAGAAACCCGACAACTGGAAACTCAACAACTACAAACTCCACACCTATAAATTCCTCAACTTGAAACTCCACAACTAGAAACTCAACAACTAGAGACTGCACAACTAGAGACTCCGCAACTAGAAACTCCGCAGCTAGAAACTCTGCAACTAGAAACTCCACAACTTAAAACTCTGCAACTCGAAACTCTGCAACTAGAAAATCCACAACTCTAAACTCAAGTAGAAACTCCCCAAGTGGAAACTCCGCAACTAGAAACTCCCCAACTCGAAAATCCACAACTAGAAACTTCACAACAAGAAACTCCCCAACAAGAAACTCCACAACTAGAAACTCCACAACTAGAAACTCCACAACTAGAGACTGCACAACTAGAGACTTTGCATTTAGAAACTCCTCAGATAGAGACTACACAACTAGAAACTCCACGACTAGAGATTCCATAAGTAGAAACTCCACAGCTAAAATTTCCACAACTACAAACCCCACAACTAGAAACTCCACAACTAGGAACTCTGCAAATAGAAAATCTACAACAAGGAACTCGAAAAATAAAAACTCCAACTAGAAAATATACAACTAGAAACTTCACAACTAGAAACTACACAAATAGACACTCCACAACTAGAAACTCCACAACTAGAGACTCCACAACTAGGAACTCCAAAATTGAGACTCCACAACTAGAAACTACACAGATTGAAATTCCACAACTAGAAACTCCACAACTGGAAACTCCACAACTAGAAACTCCGCAACTTAAAACCCAACAAATAGATACTCCACAACTACAGACTCCACAACTTGAAACACCACAACTAGATACTCCACAATTACAAATTCCGCTACTAGAAACACCACAACTAGAAACTCCTCAACTAGAAACTCCCCACTAGAAACTTCACAACTAGAATCTCTGCAACTAGAAACTCCGCAACTAGAAACTCTGCAAATAGATACTCCACAACTACAAATTCCACAACTAGAAACTCCACAACTAGAAACACCACATCTAGAAACTCCGCAACAACAAACTCTGCAACCAGAAAGTCCACAACTAGAATTTCCACAGCTAGAGACTCAACAACTAGAGGCTCCTCAACTAAAAGCTCCACAACTAGAAACTCTGACACTTGAAACCCGACAACTAGAAACTCAACAACTAGAAACTCCACACCTATAAATTCCTCAACTTGAAACTCCACAACTAAAACTCCACAACTAGAAACTCCACAACTAGAAACTCCACAACTAGATTCTCCACAACTACAAATTCCACAACTAGAAACTCCACAACTAGAAACTCCACAACTGGAAACTCACAACTAGAAACTCCACAGCTAGAAACTCCACAACTTGAGACTTCGCAACAAGAAACTTGGCAACTTGAATCTAAACAACTAGAAACTCCACAACTGGAAACTTCGCAACTAGAAACTCTGCAACTACAAACTTTACAGTTAGAAACTCCATAACTTGAGACTTCGCAAATAGAAACTCGTCAACTGGAAACTCAACCACTAGAAACTCCACAGCTAGAAACTCCACAACTAGAAACTCCACAGCTTGAAACCCGACAAATAGATACTCCACAACTTGAAACATCACAACTAGATACTCCACAACTACAAATTCCGCAACTAGAAACTCCACAACTAGAAACTCCGCAACTAAAAACTCCCCAACTAGAAACTCCACAACTAGAATCTCTGCAACTAGAAACTCCGAAACTAGAAACTGTGCAACTAGAAACTCCGCATCTAGAAACTCCACAGCTAGAAACTCCACAACTATACACTTCACAACTAGCAACTCAACAACTAGAGACTGCACAACTAGAGACTGCGCAACTAGAAACTCCACAGCTAGTAACTCCGCAACTAGAAACTCCACAACTTGAAACTCCGCCACTAGAATCTGCACAACTAGAAAACTCCACAACTAGAAACTCTGCCACTAGAAACTCCGCAACTTGAAACACCACTACTAGATACTCCACAACTACAAATTCCACAACTAGAAATTCCACAACTAGAAACTCCACAACTAGAAACTCCGCAACTAGAAACTCCACAGCTAGAAACTCCACAACTTAAGACTTCGCAACAAGAAACTCGGCAACTAGAATCTCCACAACTAGAAACTCTGCAACTAGAAACTCCGCAACTACAAACTCCGCAACTAGAAACTCCACAGCTAGAAACTCCACAACTTGAGACTTCGCAAATAGAAACTCGTCAACTAGAAACTCAACAACTAGAAACTCTACAGCTAGAAACCCCACAACTAGAAACTCCACAACTTGAGAGTTCACCACTAGAAACTCCACAACTAGAAGCTCCACAACTAGAGACTCCACAACTAGAAACTCCACCACTGGAAATTCCACAACTACAAACCTCACAACTAGAAACTCCACAACTAGAAACTCCGCAACTGGTAACTCCACAGCCAGAAACTCTACAACTAGAAAAACCACATCTAGAAACTCCGCAACAACAAGCTCTGCAACTAGAAACTCCACAACTAGAATTCCCACAGCTAGAGACTCAACAACTAGAGACTCCTCAACTAAAAGCTCCGCAAATAGACACTCCACAACTAGAAACTCCGCAACTTGAAACCCGACAACTAGAAACTCAACAACTACAAACTCCACACCTATAAATTCCTCAACTTAAAACTCCACAACTAAAACTCCACAACTAGAAACTCCACAACTAGAAACTCCACAACTAGAAACTCCGCAACTAGAAACTCCCCAACTTGAAACTCCACAACTAGAAACTCTGCAGCTAAAACTCCGCAACTAGAAACTCTGCAAATAGAAACTCCGCAACTAGAAACTCCTCAACTAGAAACCCCTTAACTATAAACTTCACAACTAGAAACTCAACAACTAGAGACTGCACAACTAGATACTCCGCAACTAGAAACTCCGCAGCTAGAAACTCCGCAACTAGAAATTCCACAACTTGAAACTCTGCAACTCGAAACTCTGCAACTAGAAAATCCACAACTATAAACTCAAGTAGAAACTACCCAACTGGAAACTTCGCAACTAGAAACTCCGCAACTGGAAACTCCACAGCCAGAAACTCTACAACTAGAAACTCCCCAACAAGAAACTCCACAACTAGAAACTCCAGAACTAGAAACTCCACAACTAGAGACTGCACAACTAGACACTTTGCATTTCGAAACTCCTCAGATAGAAACTACAAAACTAGAAACTCCACGACTAGAGATTTCATAAGTAGAAACTCCACAGCTAAAATTTCCACAACTACAAACCCCACAACTGGAAACTCCACAACTAGAAACTCTGCAAATAGACACTCCACAACTAGAAACTCCACAACTAGAGACTCCACAACTAGGAACTCCAAAATTGAGACTCCACAACTAGAAACTACACAGATTGAAATTCCACAACTAGAAACTCCACAACTGGAAACTCCGCAACAAGAAACTCTGCAACTAGAAACTTTACAGCTAGAAACTCCACAACTTGAGACTTCGCAAATAGAAATTCGTCAACTGGAAACTCAACCACTAGAAACTCCACAGCTAGAAACTCCACAACTAGAAACTCCACAACTTAAAACCCAACAAATAGATACTCCACAACTACAGACTCCACAACTTGAAACACCCCAACTAGATACTCCACAACTACAAATTCCACAACTAGAAACTCCACAACTAGAAACTCCACAACTAGAAACTCCACAGCTAGAAACCCCACAACTTGAGACTTCGCAACAAGAAACTTAGCAACTAGAATCTCCACAACTAGAAACTCTGCAACTAGAAACTTCACAACTAGAAACTCCCCAACAAGAAACTCCAAAACTAGAAGCTTCACAACTAGAGACTGCACAACTAGAGACTTTGCATTTAGAAACTCCTCAGAATGAAACTACACAACTAGAAACTACTCGACTAGAGATTCCATAAGTAAAAACTCCACAGCTAGAATTTCCACAACTAGAAACCCCACAACTAGGAACTCTGCAAATAAAAAATCTACAACTAGAAACTCGAAAACTAAAAACTCCAACTAGAAACTCCACAACTAGAAACTTCACAACTAGAAGCTCCACAAATAGACACTCCACAACTAGAAACTCCACAACTAGAGAATCCACAACTAGGAACTCCAAAATTGAGACTCCACAACTAGAAACTACACAGATTGAAATTCCACAATTGGAAACTCCACAACTGGAAACTTCGCAACTAGAAACTCCGCAACTCGAAAATCCACAACTAGAAACTTCACAACAAGAAACTCCCCAACAAGAAACTCCACAACTAGAAACTCCACAACTAGAAACTCCACAACTAGAGACTGCACAACTAGAGACTTTGCATTTAGAAACTCCTCAGATAGAGACTACACAACTAGAAACTCCACGACTAGAGATTCCATAAGTAGAAACTCCACAGCTAAAATTTCCACAACTACAAACCCCACAACTAGAAACTCCACAACTAGGAACTCTGCAAATAGAAAATCTACAACAAGGAACTCGAAAACTAAAAACTCCAACTAGAAAATATACAACTAGAAACTTCACAACTAGAAACTACTCAAATAGACACTCCACAACTAGAAACTCCACAACTAGAGACTCCACAACTAGGAACTCCAAAATTGAGACTCCACAACTAGAAACTACACAGATTGAAATTCCACAACTAGAAACTCCACAACTGGAAACTCCACAATTAGAAACTCTGCAACTAGAAACTTTACAGCTACAAACTCCACAACTTGAGACTTCGCAAATAGAAATTCGTCAACTGGAAACTCAACCACTAGAAACTCCACAGCTAGAAACTCCACAACTAGAAACTCCGCAACTTAAAACCCAACAAATAGATACTCCACAACTACAGACTCCACAACTTGAAACACCACAACTAGATACTCCACAATTACAAATTCCGCTACTAGAAACACCACAACTAGAAACTCCTCAACTAGAAACTCCCCACTAGAAACTTCACAACTAGAATCTCTGCAACTAGAAACTCCGCAACTAGAAACTCTTCAAATAGATACTCCACAACTACAAATTCCACAACTAGAAACTCCACAACTAGAAACACCACATCTAGAAACTCCGCAACAACAAACTCTGCAACCAGAAAGTCCACAACTAGAATTTCCACAGCTAGAGACTCAACAACTAGAGGCTCCTCAACTAAAAGCTCCACAACTAGAAACTCTGACACTTGAAACCCGACAACTAGAAACTCAACAACTAGAAACTCCACACCTATAAATTCCTCAACTTGAAACTCCACAACTAAAACTCCACAACTAGAAACTCCACAACTAGATTCTCAACAACTACAAACTCCACACCTATAAATTCCTCAACTTGAAACTCCACAACTAGAAACTCAACAACTAGAGACTGCACAACTAGAGACTCCGCAACTAGAAACTCCGCAGCTAGAAACTCTGCAACTAGAAACTCCACAACTTAAAACTCTGCAACTCGAAACTCTGCAACTAGAAAATCCACAACTCTAAACTCAAGTAGAAACTCCCCAAGTGGAAACTCCGCAACTAGAAACTCCGCAACTCGAAAATCCACAACTAGAAACTTCACAACAAGAAACTCCCCAACAAGAAACTCCACAACTAGAAACTCCACAACTAGAAACTCCACAACTAGAAACTCCACAACTAGAGACTGCACAACTAGAGACTTTGCATTTAGAAACTCCTCAGATAGAGACTACACAACTAGAAACTCCACGACTAGAGATTCCATAAGTAGAAACTCCACAGCTAAAATTTCCACAACTACAAACCCCACAACTTCCACACTTAACACAACTACAAACCCCACAACTTCCACACTTAACACTGTTTTTGCCCGTTCATTTTGTGCTACTCACCCTGACATCTGTCCACGTTTCACTGCGCCTAGCTACGTTCCCATGGAACCCATTTTACTTGACTCGTCTGGTATCCGCTCCATCATTAACAATTTAAAGAGATCGTCCTCGTGCGGTATTGATGGCATCACGTCGAAATTTTTGCAGGCTACCGCCGAATATAGTTCCATCCTACTAAACCTTATTTTCACGAAATCACTGAACAGTAGTTCCTTACCTAAAGACTGGAAAACAGGCAAGGTGATACCACTTCATAAATCCGGTGACACACACAACCCTCAAAACTATAGACCCATTTCCCTGACTTCAATTCCTTGTAAGATATTCGAACACATCATTTTCTCCCATCTGGTCAATTTTTTAGAATCGAATAAGTTCTTTCATAGTAGTCAGCATGGGTTTCGTAAGACATTCTCATGCGAAACACAGCTAGCAACATTTTGCAATGATCTTCACGCATTTCTAGACAATGGTTTTACAGTAGACTGCATATTTTTAGATTTCGCCAAGGCTTTTGACCGCGTCAGTCACCGCTTACTCTTATTTAAACTCAGCCAGTTAAGCATTGATCCCCTGGTTTTCAATTGGATTCGAGAGTTTCTATCCAACCGAACGCAATATGTCAGCATTAATGATAAAAACTCTCCTGAAGTACCGGTTGACTCAGGCGTACCTCAGGGCTCTGTTTTAGCACCATTACTTTTTTTAATATACATCAATGATCTTCCTAACCAAATCACAAGTTCCATCTGTTTATTTGCCGATGATTGTGTTTTATATCGCAAGATTGAAGGCCCTAATGATACCCTAACACTGCAGAATGATCTTAATAACATTTCGACATGGTGTAAGCTCTGGGTTATGGACCTTAACACGTCTAAATGCAAAACAATGAGAATTTCCCGTAGTATTTCAGCATGCCCTAATTATTTACTGAATAATACTTCACTTGATCAAGTAATTTCCTATAAATATCTTGGTGTGCACATTACTAACAATCTCTCATGGAAAAGACACATAGAATACATTACATCGAAAGCTAACCGCATGCTTGGTTATTTAAAACGTAATTTTTCCTTAGCTCCCCCGAAGTTAAAGCAACAGCTGTACATTACTTATGTTAGGTCTAACCTTGAATACGCATGCTCCATATGGGATCCTGGTCATGCTAGTCTGACAAACATAATTGAAAATGTGCAAAATCGAGCGGTCCGTTTCATCCTTCACAACTACCATCGAACTGCCAGTGTCACTGACATGAAACGAACACTTGGCATTCCCCTTCTTTCTTCTCGTAGGAGGTTATCCCGTCTTTGCCTTTTTCATAAAATATATTATCATAACAATGAGTTGAAGTCCCGATACATCACATCCGCATCCTATATCTCCCCACGTGTCGACCACCCTTTCAAAGTTCACGTACCATCACAGCGCACAGTCACCTACTCATATTCATTCTTGCCAAAAACATCTTATGAATGGAATCACCTGCCTGCGTCACTAGTCGCAATCAGAGACCCTGACCGTTTCCGGAAAGCATTAACGAACACGCTATAAAGCTGCATCACGTTCACAAATGCATTTACAACACACTGAAACTGCAATTTACTTCTTTACCACCTATCTCTGTACAGGTCTTGATCTCAACAATTTTTTTTTTTTTTTTTTTTTGCCTTGCACTGATGTTTTCTTTTTGTGTGTGTAACTCGATAAAATTTGCTTTTTCATGTATCATTTTTTTTTTTTTTTTTTTGAACATGTGTACTTTATTTTTTTTTTTTTTTTTTTTTTTTGAACATGTGTATTGAAAAGGCATCAGTCGATTATTTTTTGTGCAACATGCACTGACATTCACTGTGATTGCGACGTCAAAGTGTATTTTTTCGTCCTATTTTCTTTTGTTAGTTCATGTATAAACTTATCTAGTTTGTTTCCTTTTGTGCTCTATCTCTTAGTGCCACTTTTTCTGTGTATTCCTTATAGTGTTTTCATTTACTTCAGCCCCTCCCCTCTACAATGCTTCTTGTAAGCCCTGAGGGTACCAATAAATAAATAAATAAATAAACTAGAAACTCCACAACTAGGAACTCTGCAAATAGAAAATCTACAACAAGGAACTCGAAAAATAAAAACTCCAACTAGAAAATATACAACTAGAAACTTCACAACTAGAAACTACACAAATAGACACTCCACAACTAGAAACTCCACAACTAGAGACTCCACAACTAGGAACTCCAAAATTGAGACTCCACAACTAGAAACTACACAGATTGAAATTCCACAACTAGAAACTCCACAACTGGAAACTCCACAACTAGAAACTCCGCAACTTAAAACCCAACAAATAGATACTCCACAACTACAGACTCCACAACTTGAAACACCACAACTAGATACTCCACAATTACAAATTCCGCTACTAGAAACACCACAACTAGAAACTCCTCAACTAGAAACTCCCCACTAGAAACTTCACAACTAGAATCTCTGCAACTAGAAACTCCGCAACTAGAAACTCTGCAAATAGATACTCCACAACTACAAATTCCACAACTAGAAACTCCACAACTAGAAACACCACATCTAGAAACTCCGCAACAACAAACTCTGCAACCAGAAAGTCCACAACTAGAATTTCCACAGCTAGAGACTCAACAACTAGAGGCTCCTCAACTAAAAGCTCCACAACTAGAAACTCTGACACTTGAAACCCGACAACTAGAAACTCAACAACTAGAAACTCCACACCTATAAATTCCTCAACTTGAAACTCCACAACTAAAACTCCACAACTAGAAACTCCACAACTAGAAACTCCACAACTAGATTCTCCACAACTACAAATTCCACAACTAGAAACTCCACAACTAGAAACTCCACAACTGGAAACTCACAACTAGAAACTCCACAGCTAGAAACTCCACAACTTGAGACTTCGCAACAAGAAACTTGGCAACTTGAATCTAAACAACTAGAAACTCCACAACTGGAAACTTCGCAACTAGAAACTCTGCAACTACAAACTTTACAGTTAGAAACTCCATAACTTGAGACTTCGCAAATAGAAACTCGTCAACTGGAAACTCAACCACTAGAAACTCCACAGCTAGAAACTCCACAACTAGAAACTCCACAGCTTGAAACCCGACAAATAGATACTCCACAACTTGAAACATCACAACTAGATACTCCACAACTACAAATTCCGCAACTAGAAACTCCACAACTAGAAACTCCGCAACTAAAAACTCCCCAACTAGAAACTCCACAACTAGAATCTCTGCAACTAGAAACTCCGAAACTAGAAACTGTGCAACTAGAAACTCCGCATCTAGAAACTCCACAGCTAGAAACTCCACAACTATACACTTCACAACTAGCAACTCAACAACTAGAGACTGCGCAACTAGAAACTCCACAGCTAGTAACTCCGCAACTAGAAACTCCACAACTTGAAACTCCGCCACTAGAATCTGCACAACTAGAAAACTCCACAACTAGAAACTCTGCCACTAGAAACTCCGCAACTTGAAACACCACTACTAGATACTCCACAACTACAAATTCCACAACTAGAAATTCCACAACTAGAAACTCCACAACTAGAAACTCCGCAACTAGAAACTCCACAGCTAGAAACTCCACAACTTAAGACTTCGCAACAAGAAACTCGGCAACTAGAATCTCCACAACTAGAAACTCTGCAACTAGAAACTCCGCAACTACAAACTCCGCAACTAGAAACTCCACAGCTAGAAACTCCACAACTTGAGACTTCGCAAATAGAAACTCGTCAACTAGAAACTCAACAACTAGAAACTCTACAGCTAGAAACTCCACAACTAGAAACTCCACAACTTGAGAGTTCACCACTAGAAACTCCACAACTAGAAGCTCCACAACTAGAGACTCCACAACTAGAAACTCCACCACTGGAAATTCCACAACTACAAACCTCACAACTAGAAACTCCACAACTAGAAACTCCGCAACTGGTAACTCCACAGCCAGAAACTCTACAACTAGAAAAACCACATCTAGAAACTCCGCAACAACAAGCTCTGCAACTAGAAACTCCACAACTAGAATTCCCACAGCTAGAGACTCAACAACTAGAGACTCCTCAACTAAAAGCTCCGCAAATAGACACTCCACAACTAGAAACTCCGCAACTTGAAACCCGACAACTAGAAACTCAACAACTACAAACTCCACACCTATAAATTCCTCAACTTAAAACTCCACAACTAAAACTCCACAACTAGAAACTCCACAACTAGAAACTCCACAACTAGAAACTCCGCAACTAGAAACTCCCCAACTTGAAACACCACAACTAGAAACTCTGCAGCTAAAACTCCGCAACTAGAAACTCTGCAAATAGAAACTCCGCAACTAGAAACTCCTCAACTAGAAACCCCTTAACTATAAACTTCACAACTAGAAACTCAACAACTAGAGACTGCACAACTAGATACTCCGCAACTAGAAACTCCGCAGCTAGAAACTCCGCAACTAGAAATTCCACAACTTGAAACTCTGCAACTCGAAACTCTGCAACTAGAAAATCCACAACTATAAACTCAAGTAGAAACTACCCAACTGGAAACTTCGCAACTAGAAACTCCGCAACTGGAAACTCCACAGCCAGAAACTCTACAACTAGAAACTCCCCAACAAGAAACTCCACAACTAGAAACTCCAGAACTAGAAACTCCACAACTAGAGACTGCACAACTAGACACTTTGCATTTCGAAACTCCTCAGATAGAAACTACAAAACTAGAAACTCCACGACTAGAGATTTCATAAGTAGAAACTCCACAGCTAAAATTTCCACAACTACAAACCCCACAACTGGAAACTCCACAACTAGAAACTCTGCAAATAGACACTCCACAACTAGAAACTCCACAACTAGAGACTCCACAACTAGGAACTCCAAAATTGAGACTCCACAACTAGAAACTACACAGATTGAAATTCCACAACTAGAAACTCCACAACTGGAAACTCCGCAACAAGAAACTCTGCAACTAGAAACTTTACAGCTAGAAACTCCACAACTTGAGACTTCGCAAATAGAAATTCGTCAACTGGAAACTCAACCACTAGAAACTCCACAGCTAGAAACTCCACAACTAGAAACTCCACAACTTAAAACCCAACAAATAGATACTCCACAACTACAAATTCCACAACTAGAAACTCCACAACTAGAAACTCCACAACTAGAAACTCCACAGCTAGAAACCCCACAACTTGAGACTTCGCAACAAGAAACTTAGCAACTAGAATCTCCACAACTAGAAACTCTGCAACTAGAAACTTCACAACTAGAAACTCCCCAACAAGAAACTCCACAACTAGAAGCTTCACAACTAGAGACTGCACAACTAGAGACTTTGCATTTAGAAACTCCTCAGAATGAAACTACACAACTAGAAACTACTCGACTAGAGATTCCATAAGTAAAAACTCCACAGCTAGAATTTCCACAACTAGAAACCCCACAACTAGGAACTCTGCAAATAAAAAATCTACAACTAGAAACTCGAAAACTAAAAACTCCAACTAGAAACTCCACAACTAGAAACTTCACAACTAGAAGCTCCACAAATAGACACTCCACAACTAGAAACTCCACAACTAGAGAATCCACAACTAGGAACTCCAAAATTGAGACTCCACAACTAGAAACTACACAGATTGAAATTCCACAATTGGAAACTCCACAACTGGAAACTTCGCAACTAGAAACTCCGCAACTCGAAAATCCACAACTAGAAACTTCACAACAAGAAACTCCCCAACAAGAAACTCCACAACTAGAAACTCCACAACTAGAAACTCCACAACTAGAGACTGCACAACTAGAGACTTTGCATTTAGAAACTCCTCAGATAGAGACTACACAACTAGAAACTCCACGACTAGAGATTCCATAAGTAGAAACTCCACAGCTAAAATTTCCACAACTACAAACCCCACAACTAGAAACTCCACAACTAGGAACTCTGCAAATAGAAAATCTACAACAAGGAACTCGAAAACTAAAAACTCCAACTAGAAAATATACAACTAGAAACTTCACAACTAGAAACTACTCAAATAGACACTCCACAACTAGAAACTCCACAACTAGAGACTCCACAACTAGGAACTCCAAAACTGAGACTCCACAACTAGAAACTACACAGATTGAAATTCCACAACTAGAAACTCCACAACTGGAAACTCCACAATTAGAAACTCTGCAACTAGAAACTTTACAGCTACAAACTCCACAACTTGAGACTTCGCAAATAGAAATTCGTCAACTGGAAACTCAACCACTAGAAACTCCACAGCTAGAAACTCCACAACTAGAAACTCCGCAACTTAAAACCCAACAAATAGATACTCCACAACTACAGACTCCACAACTTGAAACACCACAACTAGATACTCCACAATTACAAATTCCGCTACTAGAAACACCACAACTAGAAACTCCTCAACTAGAAACTCCCCACTAGAAACTTCACAACTAGAATCTCTGCAACTAGAAACTCCGCAACTAGAAACTCTTCAAATAGATACTCCACAACTACAAATTCCACAACTAGAAACTCCACAACTAGAAACACCACATCTAGAAACTCCGCAACAACAAACTCTGCAACCAGAAAGTCCACAACTAGAATTTCCACAGCTAGAGACTCAACAACTAGAGGCTCCTCAACTAAAAGCTCCACAACTAGAAACTCTGACACTTGAAACCCGACAACTAGAAACTCAACAACTAGAAACTCCACACCTATAAATTCCTCAACTTGAAACTCCACAACTAAAACTCCACAACTAGAAACTCCACAACTAGAAACTCCACAACTAGATTCTCCACAACTACAAATTCCACAACTAGAAACTCCACAACTAGAAACTCCACAACTGGAAACTCACAACTAGAAACTCCACAGCTAGAAACTCCACAACTTGAGACTTCGCAACAAGAAACTTGGCAACTTGAATCTAAACAACTAGAAACTCCACAACTGGAAACTTCGCAACTAGAAACTCTGCAACTACAAACTTTACAGTTAGAAACTCCACAACTTGAGACTTCGCAAATAGAAACTCGTCAACTGGAAACTCAACCACTAGAAACTCCACAGCTAGAAACTCCACAACTAGAAACTCCACAACTTGAAACCCGACAAATAGATACTCCACAACTTGAAACATCACAACTAGATACTCCACAACTACAAATTCCGCAACTAGAAACTCCACAACTAGAAACTCCGCAACTAAAAACTCCCCAACTAGAAACTCCACAACTAGAATCTCTGCAACTAGAAACTCCGAAACTAGAAACTGTGCAACTAGAAACTCCGCATCTAGAAACTCCACAGCTAGAAACTCCACAACTATACACTTCACAACTAGCAACTCAACAACTAGAGACTGCACAACTAGAGACTGCGACACTAGAAACTCCACAGCTAGTAACTCCGCAACTAGAAACTCCACAACTTGAAACTCCGCCACTAGAATCTGCACAACTAGAAAACTCCACAACTAGAAACTCTGCCACTAGAAACTCCGCAACTTGAAACACCACTACTAGATACTCCACAACTACAAATTCCACAACTAGAAATTCCACAACTAGAAACTCCACAACTAGAAACTCCGCAACTAGAAACTCCACAGCTAGAAACTCTACAACTTAAGACTTCGCAACAAGAAACTCGGCAACTAGAATCTCCACAACTAGAAACTCTGCAACTAGAAACTCCGCAACTACAAACTCCGCAACTAGAAACTCCACAGCTAGAAACTCCACAACTTGAGACTTCGCAAATAGAAACTCGTCAACTAGAAACTCAACAACTAGAAACTCTACAGCTAGAAACTCCACAACTAGAAACTCCACAACTTGAGAGTTCACCACTAGAAACTCCACAACTAGAAGCTCCACAACTAGAGACTCCACAACTAGAAACTCCACCACTAGAAATTCCACAACTACAAACCTCACAACTAGAAACTCCACAACTAGAAACTCCGCAACTGGTAACTCCACAGCCAGAAACTCTACAACTAGAAAAACCACATCTAGAAACTCCGCAACAACAAGCTCTGCAACTAGAAACTCCACAACTAGAATTCCCACAGCTAGAGACTCAACAACTAGAGACTCCTCAACTAAAAGCTCCGCAAATAGACACTCCACAACTAGAAACTCCTCAACTAGAAAGTCCCCACTAGAAACTTCACAACTAGAATCTCTGCAACTAGAGACTCCGCCACTAGAAACTCCACAGCTAGTAACTCCGCAACTAGAAACTCCACAACTTGAAACTCCGCCACTAGAAGCTCCACAACTAGAAAACTCCGCAACTACAAACTCTGCAACTAGAAAATCCGCAACTAGAAACTCCACAGCTAGAAACTCCACAACTTGAAACACCACAACTACATACTCCACAACTACAAATTCCACAACTAGAAACTCCACAACTAGAAACACCACATCTAGAAACTCCGCAACAACAAACTCTGCAACCAGAAACTCCACAACTAGAATTTCCACAGCTAGAGACTCAACAACTAGAGGCTCCTCAACTAAAAGCTCCACAACTAGAAACTCCGCAACTTGAAACCCGACAACTAGAAACTCAACAACTAGAAACTCCACACCTATAAATTCCTCAACTTGAAACTCCACAACTAAAACTCCACAACTAAAACTCCACAACTAGAAACTCCACAACTAGAAACCCCACAACTATAAACTTCACAACTAGCAACTCAACAACTAGAGACTGCATAACTAGAGACTCCGCAAATAGAAACTCCACAGCTAGTAACTCCGCAACTAGAAACTCCACAACTTGAAACTCCGCCACTAGAATCTCCACAACTAGAAAACTCCGCAACTAGAAACTCTGCCACTAGAAACTCCGCAACTAGAAACTCCACAGCTAGATACTCCACAACTTGAAACACCACAACTAGATACTCCACAACTACAAATTCCACAACTAGAAACTCCACAGCTAGAAACTCCACAACTTAAGACTTCGCAACAAGAAACTCGGCAACTAGAATCTCCACAACTAGAAACTCTGCAACTAGAAACTCCGCAACTACAAACTCCGCAACTAGAAACTCCACAGCTAGAAACTCCACAACTTGAGACTTCGCAAATATAAACTCGTCAACTAGAAACTCAACAACTAAAAACTCTACAGCTAGAAACTCCACAACTAGAAACTCCACAACTGGAAACTCCACAATTAGAAACTCTGCAACTAGAAACTTTACAGCTACAAACTCCACAACTTGAGACTTCGCAAATAGAAATTCGTCAACTGGAAACTCAACCACTAGAAACTCCACAGCTAGAAACTCCACAACTAGAAACTCCGCAACTTAAAACCCAACAAATAGATACTCCACAACTACAGACTCCACAACTTGAAACACCACAACTAGATACTCCACAATTACAAATTCCGCTACTAGAAACACCACAACTAGAAACTCCTCAACTAGAAACTCCCCACTAGAAACTTCACAACTAGAATCTCTGCAACTAGAAACTCCGCAACTAGAAACTCTTCAAATAGATACTCCACAACTACAAATTCCACAACTAGAAACTCCACAACTAGAAACACCACATCTAGAAACTCCGCAACAACAAACTCTGCAACCAGAAAGTCCACAACTAGAATTTCCACAGCTAGAGACTCAACAACTAGAGGCTCCTCAACTAAAAGCTCCACAACTAGAAACTCTGACACTTGAAACCCGACAACTAGAAACTCAACAACTAGAAACTCCACACCTATAAATTCCTCAACTTGAAACTCCACAACTAAAACTCCACAACTAGAAACTCCACAACTAGAAACTCCACAACTAGATTCTCAACAACTACAAACTCCACACCTATAAATTCCTCAACTTGAAACTCCACAACTAGAAACTCAACAACTAGAGACTGCACAACTAGAGACTCCGCAACTAGAAACTCCGCAGCTAGAAACTCTGCAACTAGAAACTCCACAACTTAAAACTCTGCAACTCGAAACTCTGCAACTAGAAAATCCACAACTCTAAACTCAAGTAGAAACTCCCCAAGTGGAAACTCCGCAACTAGAAACTCCGCAACTCGAAAATCCACAACTAGAAACTTCACAACAAGAAACTCCCCAACAAGAAACTCCACAACTAGAAACTCCACAACTAGAAACTCCACAACTAGAGACTGCACAACTAGAGACTTTGCATTTAGAAACTCCTCAGATAGAGACTACACAACTAGAAACTCCACGACTAGAGATTCCATAAGTAGAAACTCCACAGCTAAAATTTCCACAACTACAAACCCCACAACTAGAAACTCCACAACTAGGAACTCTGCAAATAGAAAATCTACAACAAGGAACTCGAAAAATAAAAACTCCAACTAGAAAATATACAACTAGAAACTTCACAACTAGAAACTACACAAATAGACACTCCACAACTAGAAACTCCACAACTAGAGACTCCACAACTAGGAACTCCAAAATTGAGACTCCACAACTAGAAACTACACAGATTGAAATTCCACAACTAGAAACTCCACAACTGGAAACTCCACAACTAGAAACTCCGCAACTTAAAACCCAACAAATAGATACTCCACAACTACAGACTCCACAACTTGAAACACCACAACTAGATACTCCACAATTACAAATTCCGCTACTAGAAACACCACAACTAGAAACTCCTCAACTAGAAACTCCCCACTAGAAACTTCACAACTAGAATCTCTGCAACTAGAAACTCCGCAACTAGAAACTCTGCAAATAGATACTCCACAACTACAAATTCCACAACTAGAAACTCCACAACTAGAAACACCACATCTAGAAACTCCGCAACAACAAACTCTGCAACCAGAAAGTCCACAACTAGAATTTCCACAGCTAGAGACTCAACAACTAGAGGCTCCTCAACTAAAAGCTCCACAACTAGAAACTCTGACACTTGAAACCCGACAACTAGAAACTCAACAACTAGAAACTCCACACCTATAAATTCCTCAACTTGAAACTCCACAACTAAAACTCCACAACTAGAAACTCCACAACTAGAAACTCCACAACTAGATTCTCCACAACTACAAATTCCACAACTAGAAACTCCACAACTAGAAACTCCACAACTGGAAACTCACAACTAGAAACTCCACAGCTAGAAACTCCACAACTTGAGACTTCGCAACAAGAAACTTGGCAACTTGAATCTAAACAACTAGAAACTCCACAACTGGAAACTTCGCAACTAGAAACTCTGCAACTACAAACTTTACAGTTAGAAACTCCATAACTTGAGACTTCGCAAATAGAAACTCGTCAACTGGAAACTCAACCACTAGAAACTCCCCAACTTGAAACTCCACAACTAGAAACTCTGCAGCTAAAACTCCGCAACTAGAAACTCTGCAAATAGAAACTCCGCAACTAGAAACTCCTCAACTAGAAACCCCTTAACTATAAACTTCACAACTAGAAACTCAACAACTAGAGACTGCACAACTAGATACTCCGCAACTAGAAACTCCGCAGCTAGAAACTCCGCAACTAGAAATTCCACAACTTGAAACTCTGCAACTCGAAACTCTGCAACTAGAAAATCCACAACTATAAACTCAAGTAGAAACTACCCAACTGGAAACTTCGCAACTAGAAACTCCGCAACTGGAAACTCCACAGCCAGAAACTCTACAACTAGAAACTCCCCAACAAGAAACTCCACAACTAGAAACTCCAGAACTAGAAACTCCACAACTAGAGACTGCACAACTAGACACTTTGCATTTCGAAACTCCTCAGATAGAAACTACAAAACTAGAAACTCCACGACTAGAGATTTCATAAGTAGAAACTCCACAGCTAAAATTTCCACAACTACAAACCCCACAACTGGAAACTCCACAACTAGAAACTCTGCAAATAGACACTCCACAACTAGAAACTCCACAACTAGAGACTCCACAACTAGGAACTCCAAAATTGAGACTCCACAACTAGAAACTACACAGATTGAAATTCCACAACTAGAAACTCCACAACTGGAAACTCCGCAACAAGAAACTCTGCAACTAGAAACTTTACAGCTAGAAACTCCACAACTTGAGACTTCGCAAATAGAAATTCGTCAACTGGAAACTCAACCACTAGAAACTCCACAGCTAGAAACTCCACAACTAGAAACTCCACAACTTAAAACCCAACAAATAGATACTCCACAACTACAGACTCCACAACTTGAAACACCCCAACTAGATACTCCACAACTACAAATTCCACAACTAGAAACTCCACAACTAGAAACTCCACAACTAGAAACTCCACAGCTAGAAACCCCACAACTTGAGACTTCGCAACAAGAAACTTAGCAACTAGAATCTCCACAACTAGAAACTCTGCAACTAGAAACTTCACAACTAGAAACTCCCCAACAAGAAACTCCACAACTAGAAGCTTCACAACTAGAGACTGCACAACTAGAGACTTTGCATTTAGAAACTCCTCAGAATGAAACTACAAACTAGAAACTACTCGACTAGAGATTCCATAAGTAAAAACTCCACAGCTAGAATTTCCACAACTAGAAACCCCACAACTAGGAACTCTGCAAATAAAAAATCTACAACTAGAAACTCGAAAACTAAAAACTCCAACTAGAAACTCCACAACTAGAAACTTCACAACTAGAAGCTCCACAAATAGACACTCCACAACTAGAAACTCCACAACTAGAGAATCCACAACTAGGAACTCCAAAATTGAGACTCCACAACTAGAAACTACACAGATTGAAATTCCACAATTGGAAACTCCACAACTGGAAACTTCGCAACTAGAAACTCCGCAACTCGAAAATCCACAACTAGAAACTTCACAACAAGAAACTCCCCAACAAGAAACTCCACAACTAGAAACTCCACAACTAGAAACTCCACAACTAGAGACTGCACAACTAGAGACTTTGCATTTAGAAACTCCTCAGATAGAGACTACACAACTAGAAACTCCACGACTAGAGATTCCATAAGTAGAAACTCCACAGCTAAAATTTCCACAACTACAAACCCCACAACTAGAAACTCCACAACTAGGAACTCTGCAAATAGAAAATCTACAACAAGGAACTCGAAAACTAAAAACTCCAACTAGAAAATATACAACTAGAAACTTCACAACTAGAAACTACTCAAATAGACACTCCACAACTAGAAACTCCACAACTAGAGACTCCACAACTAGGAACTCCAAAATTGAGACTCCACAACTAGAAACTACACAGATTGAAATTCCACAACTAGAAACTCCACAACTGGAAACTCCACAATTAGAAACTCTGCAACTAGAAACTTTACAGCTACAAACTCCACAACTTGAGACTTCGCAAATAGAAATTCGTCAACTGGAAACTCAACCACTAGAAACTCCACAGCTAGAAACTCCACAACTAGAAACTCCGCAACTTAAAACCCAACAAATAGATACTCCACAACTACAGACTCCACAACTTGAAACACCACAACTAGATACTCCACAATTACAAATTCCGCTACTAGAAACACCACAACTAGAAACTCCTCAACTAGAAACTCCCCACTAGAAACTTCACAACTAGAATCTCTGCAACTAGAAACTCCGCAACTAGAAACTCTTCAAATAGATACTCCACAACTACAAATTCCACAACTAGAAACTCCACAACTAGAAACACCACATCTAGAAACTCCGCAACAACAAACTCTGCAACCAGAAAGTCCACAACTAGAATTTCCACAGCTAGAGACTCAACAACTAGAGGCTCCTCAACTAAAAGCTCCACAACTAGAAACTCTGACACTTGAAACCCGACAACTAGAAACTCAACAACTAGAAACTCCACACCTATAAATTCCTCAACTTGAAACTCCACAACTAAAACTCCACAACTAGAAACTCCACAACTAGAAACTCCACAACTAGATTCTCCACAACTACAAATTCCACAACTAGAAACTCCACAACTAGAAACTCCACAACTGGAAACTCACAACTAGAAACTCCACAGCTAGAAACTCCACAACTTGAGACTTCGCAACAAGAAACTTGGCAACTTGAATCTAAACAACTAGAAACTCCACAACTGGAAACTTCGCAACTAGAAACTCTGCAACTACAAACTTTACAGTTAGAAACTCCACAACTTGAGACTTCGCAAATAGAAACTCGTCAACTGGAAACTCAACCACTAGAAACTCCACAGCTAGAAACTCCACAACTAGAAACTCCACAACTTGAAACCCGACAAATAGATACTCCACAACTTGAAACATCACAACTAGATACTCCACAACTACAAATTCCGCAACTAGAAACTCCACAACTAGAAACTCCGCAACTAAAAACTCCCCAACTAGAAACTCCACAACTAGAATCTCTGCAACTAGAAACTCCGAAACTAGAAACTGTGCAACTAGAAACTCCGCATCTAGAAACTCCACAGCTAGAAACTCCACAACTATACACTTCACAACTAGCAACTCAACAACTAGAGACTGCACAACTAGAGACTGCGCAACTAGAAACTCCACAGCTAGTAACTCCGCAACTAGAAACTCCACAACTTGAAACTCCGCCACTAGAATCTGCACAACTAGAAAACTCCACAACTAGAAACTCTGCCACTAGAAACTCCGCAACTTGAAACACCACTACTAGATACTCCACAACTACAAATTCCACAACTAGAAATTCCACAACTAGAAACTCCACAACTAGAAACTCCGCAACTAGAAACTCCACAGCTAGAAACTCTACAACTTAAGACTTCGCAACAAGAAACTCGGCAACTAGAATCTCCACAACTAGAAACTCTGCAACTAGAAACTCCGCAACTACAAACTCCGCAACTAGAAACTCCACAGCTAGAAACTCCACAACTTGAGACTTCGCAAATAGAAACTCGTCAACTAGAAACTCAACAACTAGAAACTCTACAGCTAGAAACTCCACAACTAGAAACTCCACAACTTGAGAGTTCACCACTAGAAACTCCACAACTAGAAGCTCCACAACTAGAGACTCCACAACTAGAAACTCCACCACTAGAAATTCCACAACTACAAACCTCACAACTAGAAACTCCACAACTAGAAACTCCGCAACTGGTAACTCCACAGCCAGAAACTCTACAACTAGAAAAACCACATCTAGAAACTCCGCAACAACAAGCTCTGCAACTAGAAACTCCACAACTAGAATTCCCACAGCTAGAGACTCAACAACTAGAGACTCCTCAACTAAAAGCTCCGCAAATAGACACTCCACAACTAGAAACTCCTCAACTAGAAAGTCCCCACTAGAAACTTCACAACTAGAATCTCTGCAACTAGAGACTCCGCCACTAGAAACTCCACAGCTAGTAACTCCGCAACTAGAAACTCCACAACTTGAAACTCCGCCACTAGAAGCTCCACAACTAGAAAACTCCGCAACTACAAACTCTGCAACTAGAAAATCCGCAACTAGAAACTCCACAGCTAGAAACTCCACAACTTGAAACACCACAACTACATACTCCACAACTACAAATTCCACAACTAGAAACTCCACAACTAGAAACACCACATCTAGAAACTCCGCAACAACAAACTCTGCAACCAGAAACTCCACAACTAGAATTTCCACAGCTAGAGACTCAACAACTAGAGGCTCCTCAACTAAAAGCTCCACAACTAGAAACTCCGCAACTTGAAACCCGACAACTAGAAACTCAACAACTAGAAACTCCACACCTATAAATTCCTCAACTTGAAACTCCACAACTAAAACTCCACAACTAAAACTCCACAACTAGAAACTCCACAACTAGAAACCCCACAACTATAAACTTCACAACTAGCAACTCAACAACTAGAGACTGCATAACTAGAGACTCCGCAAATAGAAACTCCACAGCTAGTAACTCCGCAACTAGAAACTCCACAACTTGAAACTCCGCCACTAGAATCTCCACAACTAGAAAACTCCGCAACTAGAAACTCTGCCACTAGAAACTCCGCAACTAGAAACTCCACAGCTAGATACTCCACAACTTGAAACACCACAACTAGATACTCCACAACTACAAATTCCACAACTAGAAACTCCACAGCTAGAAACTCCACAACTTAAGACTTCGCAACAAGAAACTCGGCAACTAGAATCTCCACAACTAGAAACTCTGCAACTAGAAACTCCGCAACTACAAACTCCGCAACTAGAAACTCCACAGCTAGAAACTCCACAACTTGAGACTTCGCAAATAGAAACTCGTCAACTAGAAACTCAACAACTAAAAACTCTACAGCTAGAAACTCCACAACTAGAAACTCCACAACTTGAGAGTTCACCACTAGAAACTCCACAACTAGAAACTCCACAACTAGAGACTCCACAACTAGAAACTCCACCACTAGAAATTCCACAACTACAAACCTCACACCTAGAAACTCCACAACTAGAAACTCCACAACTGGAAACTCCACAGCCAGAAACTCTACAACTAGAAAAACCACATATAGAAACTCCGAAACAACAAGCTCTGCAACTAGAAACTCCACAACTAGAATTTCCACAGCTAGAGACTCAACAACTAGAGACTCCTCAACTAAAAGCTCCACAACTAGACACTCCACAACTAGAAACTCCGCAACTAGAAACCCGACAACTAGGAACTCAACAACTACAAACTCCGCACCTATAAATTCCACAACTAGAAACTCCACAAATAGAAACTCCACAACTAGAAACTCCACAACTAGAAACTCCACAACTAGAAACTCCGCAACTAGGAACTCCACAACTAGAAACTCTGCAGCTAGAAACTCCGCAACTAGAAACTCTGCAAATAGAAACTCCGCAACTAGAAACTCCACAACTAGAAACCCCTCAACTATAAACTTCACAACTAGAAACTCAACAACTAGAGACTGCACAACTAGAGACTCCGCAACTAGAAACTCCGCAGCTAGAAACTCCGCAACTAGAAACTCCACAACTTGAAACTCTGCAACTCGAAACTCTGCAACTAGAAAATCCACAACTATAAACTCAAGTAGAAACTCCCCAACTGGAAACTCCGCAACTAGAAACTCCACAACTAGAAAATCCACAACTAGAAACCTCACAACTAGAAACTCCCCAACAAGAAACTCCCCAACAAGAAACTCCACAACTAGAAACTGCACAACTAGAGACTGCACAACTAGAGACTTTGCATTTAGAAATTCCTCAGATAGAAACTACACAACTAGAAACTCAACGACTAGAGATTCCATAAGTAGAAACTCCACAGCTAAAATTTCCACAACTACAAACCCTACAACTAGAAACTCCACAACTAGGAACTCTGCCAATAGAAAATCTACAACAAGGAACTCGAAATCTAAAAACTCCAACTAGAAACTCTACAACTAGAAACTTCACAACTAGAAGCTCCACAAATAGACACTCCACAACTAGAAACTCCACAACTAGAGACTCCACAACTAGGAACTCCAAAATTGAGACTCCACAACTAGAAACTACAGAGATTGAAATTCCACAACTAGAAACTCCACAACTGGAAACTCCGCAACTAGAAATTCTTCAAGTAGAAACTTTACAGCTAGAAACTTCACAACTTGAGACTTCGCAAATAGAAACTCGTCAACTTGAAACTCAACTACTAGAAACTCCACAGCTAGAAACTCCACAACTAGAAACTCCACAACTTGAAACCCAACAAATAGATAATCCACAACTACAGACTCCACAACTTGAAACACCACAACTAGATACTCCACAATTACAAATTCCGCAACTAGAAACTCCACAACTAGAAACTCCTCAACTAGAAAGTCCCCACTAGAAACTTCACAACTAGAATCTCTGCAACTAGAGACTCCGCCACTAGAAACTCCACAGCTAGTAACTCCGCAACTAGAAACTCCACAACTTGAAACTCCGCCACTAGAAGCTCCACAACTAGAAAACTCCGCAACTACAAACTCTGCAACTAGAAAATCCGCAACTAGAAACTCGACAGCTAGAAACTCCACAACCTCAAACACCACAACTACATACTCCACAACTACAAATTCCACAACTAGAAACTCCACAACTAGAAACACCACATCTAGAAACTCCGCAACAACAAACTCTGCAACCAGAAACTCCACAACTAGAATTTCCACAGCTAGAGACTCAACAACTAGAGGCTCCTCAACTAAAAGCTCCACAACTAGAAACTCCGCAACTTGAAACCCGACAACTAGAAACTCAACAACTAGAAACTCCACACCTATAAATTCCTCAACTTGAAACTCCACAACTAAAACTCCACAACTAAAACTCCACAACTAGAAACTCCACAACTAGAAACTCCACAACTAGAAACCCCACAACTATAAACTTCACAACTAGCAACTCAACAACTAGAGACTGCATAACTAGAGACTCCGCAAATAGAAACTCCACAGCTAGTAACTCCGCAACTAGAAACTCCACAACTTGAAACTCCGCCACTAGAATCTCCACAACTAGAAAACTCCGCAACTAGAAACTCTGCCACTAGAAACTCCGCAACTAGAAACTCCACAGCTAGAAACTCCACAAGTTGAAACACCACAACTAGATACTCCATAACTACAAATTCCACAACTAGAAACTCCACAGCTAGAAACTCCACAACTTAAGACTTCGCAACAAGAAACTCGGCAACTAGAATCTCCACAACTAGAAACTCTGCAACTAGAAACTCCGCAACTACAAACTCCGCAACTAGAAACTCCACAGCTAGAAACTCCACAACTTGAGACTTCGCAAATAGAAACTCGTCAACTAGAAACTCAACAACTAAAAACTCTACAGCTAGAAACTCCACAACTAGAAACTCCACAACTTGAGAGTTCACCACTAGAAACTCCACAACTAGAAACTCCACAACTAGAGACTCCACAACTAGAAACTCCACCACTAGAAATTCCACAACTACAAACCTCACACCTAGAAACTCCACAACTAGAAACTCCTCAAGTGGAAACTCCACAACCAGAAACTCTACAACTAGAAAAACCACATATAGAAACTCCGAAACAACAAGCTCTGCAACTAGAAACTCCACAACTAGAATTTCCACAGCTAGAGACTCAACAACTAGAGACTCCTCAACTAAAAGCTCCACAACTAGACACTCCACAACTAGAAACTCCGCAACTAGAAACCCGACAACTAGGAACTCAACAACTACAAACTCCGCACCTATAAATTCCACAACTAGAAACTCCACAAATAGAAACTCCACAACTAGAAACTCCACAACTAGAAACTCCACAACTAGAAACTCCGCCACTAGGAACTCCACAACTAGAAACTCTGCAGCTAGAAACTCCGCTACTAGAAACTCTGCAAATAGAAACTCCGCAACTAGAAACTCCACAACTAGAAACCCCTCAACTATAAACTTCACAACTAGAAACTCAACAACTAGAGACTGCACAACTAGAGACTCCACAACTAGAAACTCCGCAGCTAGAAACTCCGCAACTAGAAACTCCACAACTTGAAACTCTGCAACTCGAAACTCTGCAACTAGAAAATCCACAACTATAAACTCAAGTAGAAACTCCCCAACTGGAAACTCCGCAACTAGAAACTCCACAACTAGAAAATCCACAACTAGAAACTTCACAACTAGAAACTCCCCAACAAGAAACTCCACAACTAGAAACTCCACAACTAGAGACTGCACAACTAGAGACATTGCATTTAGAAATTCCTCAGATAGAAACTACACAACTAGAAACTCAACGACTAGAGATTCCATAAGTAGAAACTCCACAGCTAAAATTTCCACAACTACAAACCCTACAACTAGAAACTCCACAACTAGGAACTCTGCAAATAGAAAATCTACAACAAGGAACTCGAAATCTAAAAACTCCAACTAGAAACTCTTTAACTAGAAACTTCACAACTAGAAGCTCCACAAATAGACACTCCACAACTAGAAACTCCACAACTAGAGACTCCACAACTAGGAACTCCAAAATTGAGACTCCACAACTAGAAACTACAGAGATTGAAATTCCACAACTAGAAACTCCACAACTGGAAACTCCGCAACTAGAAATTCTTCAAGTAGAAACTTTACAGCTAGAAACTTCACAACTTGAGACTTCGCAAATAGAAACTCGTCAACTTGAAACTCAACCACTAGAAACTCCACAGCTAGAAACTCCACAACTAGAAACTCCACAACTTGAAACCCAACAAATAGATAATCCACAACTACAGACTCCACAACTTGAAACACCACAACTAGATACTCCACAATTACAAATTCCGCAACTAGAAACTTCACAACTAGAAACTCCTCAACTAGAAACTCCCCACTAGATACTTCACAACTAGAATCTCTGCAACTAGAAACTCCGCAACTAGAAACTTCACAGCTAGAAACACCACAACTATAAACTTCACAACTAGCAACTCAACAACTAGAGACTGCACAACTAGAGACTCCGCCACTAGACACTCCACAGCTAGTAACTCCGCAACTAGAAACTCCACAACTTGAAACTCCGCCACTAGAAGCTCCACAACTAGAAAACTCCGCAACTACAAACTCTGCAACTAGAAACTCCGCAACTAGAAACTCCACAGCTAGAAACTCCACATCTTGAAACACCACAACTACATACTCCACAACTACAAATTCCACAACTAGAAACTCCACAACTAGAAACACCACATCTAGAAACTCCGCAACAACAAACTCTGCAACCAGAAACTCCAAAACTAGAATTTCCACAGCTAGAGACTCAACAACTAGAGGCTCCTCAACTAAAAGCTCCACAACAAGAAACTCCGCAACTTGAAACCCGACAACTAGAAACTCAACAACTAGAAAATCCACACCTATAAATTCCTCAACTTGAAACTCCACAACTAAAACTCCACAACTAAAACTCCACAACTAGAAACTCCACAACTAGAAACTCCACAACTAGAAACTCCACAGCTAGAAACCCCACAACTTGAGACTTCGCAACAAGAAACTTAGCAACTAGAATCTCCACAACTAGAAACTCTGCAACTAGAAACTTCACAACTAGAAACTCCCCAACAAGAAACTCCACAACTAGAAGCTTCACAACTAGAGACTGCACAACTAGAGACTTTGCATTTAGAAACTCCTCAGAATGAAACTACACAACTAGAAACTACTCGACTAGAGATTCCATAAGTAAAAACTCCACAGCTAGAATTTCCACAACTAGAAACCCCACAACTAGGAACTCTGCAAATAAAAAATCTACAACTAGAAACTCGAAAACTAAAAACTCCAACTAGAAACTCCACAACTAGAAACTTCACAACTAGAAGCTCCACAAATAGACACTCCACAACTAGAAACTCCACAACTAGAGAATCCACAACTAGGAACTCCAAAATTGAGACTCCACAACTAGAAACTACACAGATTGAAATTCAACAATTGGAAACTCCACAACTGGAAACTTCGCAACTAGAAACTCTGCAACTAGAAACTTTACAGCTAGAAACTCCACAACTTGAGACTTCGCAAATAGAAACTCGTCAACTGGAAACTCAACCACTAGAAACTCCACAGCTAGAAACTCCACAACTAGAAACTCCACAACTTGAAACCCAACATATAGATACTCCACAACTACAGACTCCACAACTTGAAACACCACAACTAGATACTCCACAACTACAAATTCCGCAACTAGAAACTAGACAACTAGAAACTCCGCAACTAGAAAAACCCCAACTAGAAACTCCACAACTAGAATCTCTGCAACTAGAAACTCCGCAACTAGGAACTTTGCAACTAGAAACTCCGCAACTAGAAACTCCTCAGCTAGAAACCCCACAACTATAAACTTCACAACTAGAAGCTCTGCAACTAGATACTCCGCAACCAGAAACTCCACAGCTAGAAACTCCACAACTAGATAATCCACAACTACAAATTCCACAACTAGAAACTCCACAACTGGAAACTCCGACACTAGAAACTCTGCAACTACAAACTTTACAGTTAGAAACTCCACAACTTGAGACTTCGCAAATAGAAACTCGTCAACTAGAAACTCCACAACTTAAAACGCCGCCACTAGAATCTCCACAACTAGAAAACTCCGCAACTAGAAACTCTGCCACTAGAAACTCCGCAACTAGAAACTCCACAGCTAGAAACTCCACAACTTGAAACACCACAACTAGATACTCCACAACTACAAATTCCACAACTAGAAACTCCACAACTAGAAACTCCACATTAGAAGCTCCGCAACTAGAAACTCCACAGCTAGAAACTCCACAACTTAGGACTTCGCAACAAGAAACTCGGCAACTAGAATCTCCACAACTAGAAACTCTGCAACTAGAAACTCCGCAACTACAAACTCCGCAACTAGAAACTCCACAGCTAGAAACTCCACAACTTGAGACTTCGCAAATAGAAACTCGACAACTAGAAACTCAACAACTAGAAACTCTACAGCTAGAAACTCCACAACTAGAAACTCCACAACTTGAGAGTTCACCACTAGAAACTCCACAACTAGAAACTCCACAACTAGAGACTCCACAACAAGAAACTCCACCACTAGAAATTCCACAACTACAAACCTCACAACTAGAAACTCCACAACTAGAAACTCCGCAACTGGAAACTCCACAGCCAGAAACTCTACAACTAGAAAAACCACATATAGAAACTCCGAAACAACAAGCTCTGCAACTAGAAACTGCACAACTAGAATTTCCACAGCTAGAGACTCAACAACTAGAGACTCCTCAACTAAAAGCTCCACAACTAGACACTCCACAACTAGAAACTCCGCAACTAGAAACCCGACAACTGGAAACTCAACAACTACAAACTCCACACCTATAAATTCCTCAACTTGAAACTCCACAACTAGAAACTCAACAACTAGAGACTGCACAACTAGAGACTCCGCAACTAGAAACTCCGCAGCTAGAAACTCTGCAACTAGAAACTCCACAACTTAAAACTCTGCAACTCGAAACTCTGCAACTAGAAAATCCACAACTCTAAACTCAAGTAGAAACTCCCCAAGTGGAAACTCCGCAACTAGAAACTCCGCAAATAGAAACTCCGCAACTCGAAAATCCACCACTAGAAACTTCACAACAAGAAACTCCCCAACAAGAAACTCCACAACTAGAAACTCCACAACTAGAAACTCCACAACTAGAGACTGCACAACTAGAGACTTTGCATTTAGAAACTCCTCAGATAGAGACTACACAACTAGAAACTCCACGACTAGAGATTCCATAAGTAGAAACTCCACAGCTAAAATTTCCACAACTACAAACCCCACAACTAGAAACTCCACAACTAGGAACTCTGCAAATAGAAAATCTACAACAAGGAACTCGAAAACTAAAAACTCCAACTAGAAAATATACAACTAGAAACTTCACAACTAGAAACTACACAAATAGACACTCCACAACTAGAAACTCCACAACTAGAGACTCCACAACTAGGAACTCCAAAATTGAGACTCCACAACTAGAAACTACACAGATTGAAATTCCACAACTAGAAACTCCACAACTGGAAACTCCACAATTAGAAACTCTGCAACTAGAAACTTTACAGCTACAAACTCCACAACTTGAGACTTCGCAAATAGAAATTCGTCAACTGGAAACTCAACCACTAGAAACTCCACAGCTAGAAACTCCACAACTAGAAACTCCGCAACTTAAAACCCAACAAATAGATACTCCACAACTACAGACTTCACAACTTGAAACACCACAACTAGATACTCCACAATTACAAATTCCGCTACTAGAAACACCACAACTAGAAACTCCTCAACTAGAAACTCCCCACTAGAAACTTCACAACTAGAATCTCTGCAACTAGAAACTCCGCAACTAGAAACTCTGCAAATAGATACTCCACAACTACAAATTCCACAACTAGAAACTCCACAACTAGAAACACCACATCTAGAAACTCCGCAACAACAAACTCTGCAACCAGAAAGTCCACAACTAGAATTTCCACAGCTAGAGGCTCAACAACTAGAGGCTCCTCAACTAAAAGCTCCACAACTAGAAACTCTGACACTTGAAACCCGACAACTAGAAACTCAACAACTAGAAACTCCACACCTATAAATTCCTCAACTTGAAACTCCACAACTAAAACTCCACAACTAGAAACTCCACAACTAGAAACTCCACAACTAGATTCTCCACAACTACAAATTCCACAACTAGAAACTCCACAACTAGAAACTCCACAACTGGAAACTCATAACTAGAAACTCCACAGCTAGAAACTCCACAACTTGAGACTTCGCAACAAGAAACTTGGCAACTTGAATCTAAACAACTAGAAACTCCACAACTGGAAACTTCGCAACTAGAAACTCTGCAACTACAAACTTTACAGTTAGAAACTCCACAACTTGAGACTTCGCAAATAGAAACTCGTCAACTGGAAACTCAACCACTAGAAACTCCACAGCTAGAAACTCAACAACTAGAAACTCCACAACTTGAAACCCGACAAATAGATACTCCACAACTTGAAACATCACAACTAGATACTCCACAACTACAAATTCCGCAACTAGAAACTCCACAACTAGAAACTCCGCAACTAAAAACTCCCCAACTAGAAACTCCACAACTAGAATCTCTGCAACTAGAAACTCCGAAACTAGAAACTCTGCAACTAGAAACTCCGCATCTAGAAACTCCACAGCTAGAAACTCCACAACTATACACTTCACAACTAGCAACTCAACAACTAGAGACTGCACAACTAGAGACTGCGCAACTAGAAACTCCACAGCTAGTAACTCCGCAACTAGAAACTCCACAACTTGAAACTCCGCCACTAGAATCTGCACAACTAGAAAACTCCACAACTAGAAACTCTGCCACTAGAAACTCCGCAACTTGAAACACCACTACTAGATACTCCACAACTACAAATTCCACAACTAGAAATTCCACAACTAGAAACTCCACAACTAGAAACTCCGCAACTAGAAACTCCACAGCTAGAAACTCCACAACTTAAGACTTCGCAACAAGAAACTCGGCAACTAGAATCTCCACAACTAGAAACTCTGCAACTAGAAACTCCGCAACTACAAACTCCGCAACTAGAAACTCCACAGCTAGAAACTCCACAACTTGAGACTTCGCAAATAGAAACTCGTCAACTAGAAGCTCCACAACTAGAGACTCCACAACTAGAAACTCCACCACTAGAAATTCCACAACTACAAACCTCACAACTAGAAACTCCACAACTAGAAACTCCGCAACTGGTAACTCCACAGCCAGAAACTCTACAACTAGAAAAACCACATCTAGAAACTCCGCAACACCAAGCTCTGCAACTAGAAACTCCACAACTAGAATTCCCACAGCTAGAGACTCAACAACTAGAGACTCCTCAACTAAAAGCTCTGCAAATAGACACTCCACAACTAGAAACTCCGCAACTTGAAACCCCTTAACTATAAACTTCACAACTAGAAACTCAACAACTAGAGACTGCACAACTAGATACTCCGCAACTAGAAACTCCGCAGCTAGAAACTCCGCAACTAGAAATTCCACAACTTGAAACTCTGCAACTCGGAACTCTGCAACTAGAAAATCCACAACTATAAACTCAAGTAGAAACTACCCAACTGGAAACTTCGCAACTAGAAACTCCGCAACTGGAAACTCCACAGCCAGAAACTCTACAACTAGAAACTCCCCAACAAGAAACTCCACAACTAGAAACTCCAGAACTAGAAACTCCACAACTAGAGACTGCACAACTAGAGACTTTGCATTTCGAAACTCCTCAGATAGAAACTACAAAACTAGAAACTCCACGACTAGAGATTCCATAAGTAGAAACTCCAGAGCTAAAATTTCCACAACTACAAACCCCACAACTAGAAACTCCACAACTAGAAACTCTGCAAATAGACACTCCACAACTAGAAACTCCACAACTAGAGACTCCACAACTAGGAACTCCAAAATTGAGACTCCACAACTAGAAACTACACAGATTGAAATTCCACAACTAGAAACTCCACAACTGGAAACTCCGCAACAAGAAACTCTGCAACTAGAAACTTTACAGCTAGAAACTCCACAACTTGAGACTTCGCAAATAGAAATTCGTCAACTGGAAACTCAACCACTAGAAACTCCACAGCTAGAAACTCCACAACTAGAAACTCCACAACTTAAAACCCAACAAATAGATACTCCACAACTACAGACTCCACAACTTGAAACACCCCAACTAGATACTCCACAACTACAAATTCCACAACTAGAAACTCCACAACTAGAAACTCCACAACTAGAAACTCCACAGCTAGAAACCCCACAACTTGAGACTCCACAACAAGAAACTTAGCACACAACTCCACAACTTGAAACACCCCAACTAGATACTCCACAACTACAAATTCTACAACTAGAAACTCCACAACTAGAAACTCCACATTAGAAACTCCGCAACTAGAAACTCCACAGCTAGAAACTCCACAACTTAAGACTTCGCAACAAGAAACTCGGCAACTAGAATCTCCACAACTAGAAACTCTGCAACTAGAAACTCCGCAACTACAAACTCCGCAACTAGAAACTCCACAGCTAGAAACTCCTCAACTTGAGACTTCGCAAATAGAAACTCGTCAACTAGTAACTCAACAACTAGAAACTCTACAGCTAGAAACTCCACAACTAGAAACTCCACAACTTGAGAGTTCACCACTAGAAACTCCACAACTAGAAACTCCACAACTAGAGACTCCACAACAAGAAACTCCACCACTAGAAATTCCACAACTACAAACCTCACAACTAGAAACTCCACAACTAGAAACTCCGCAACTGGAAACTCCACAGCCAGAAACTCTACAACTAGAAAAACCACATATAGAAACTCCGAAACAACAAGCTCTGCAACTAGAAACTGCACAACTAGAATTTCCACAGCTAGAGACTCAACAACTAGAGACTCCTCAACTAAAAGCTCCACAATTAGACACTCCACAACTAGAAACTCCGCAACTAGAAACCCGACAACTGGAAACTCAACAACTACAAACTCCACACCTATAAATTCCTCAACTTGAAACTCCACAACTAGAAACTCAACAACTAGAGACTGCACAACTAGAGACTCCGCAACTAGAAACTCCGCAGCTAGAAACTCTGCAACTAGAAGCTCCACAACTTGAAACTCTGCAACTCAAAACTCTGCAACTAGAAAATCCACAACTCTAAACTCAAGTAGAAACTCCCCAAGTGGAAACTCCGCCACTAGAAACTCCGCAACTCGAAAATCCACAACTAGAAACTTCACAACTAGAAACTCCCCAACAAGAAACTCCACAACTAGAAACTCCACAACTAGAAACTCCACAACTAGAGACTGCACAACTAGAGACTTTGCATTTAGAAACTCCTCAGATAGAGACTACACAACTAGAAACTCCACGACTAGAGATTCCATAAGTAGAAACTCCACAGCTAAAATTTCCACAACTACAAACCCCACAACTTGAGACTCCACAACTAGGAACTCCAAAATTGAGACTCCACAACTAGAAACTACACAGATTGAAATTCCACAATTGGAAACTCCACAACTGGAAACTTCGCAACTAGAAACTCTGCAACTAGAAACTTTACAGCTAGAAACTCCACAACTTAAGTCTTCGCAACAAGAAACTCGGCAACTAGAATCTCCACAACTAGAAACTCTGCAACTAGAAACTCCGCAACTACAAACTCCGCAACTAGAAACTCCACAGCTAGAAACTCCACAACTTGAGACTTCGCAAATAGAAACTCGTCCACTAGAAACTCAACAACTAGAAACTCTACAGCTAGAAACTCCACAACTAGAAACTCCACAACTTGAGAGTTCACCACTAGAAACTCCACAACTAGAAGCTCCACAACTAGAGACTCCACAACTAGAAACTCCACCACTAGAAATTCCACAACTACAAACCTCACAACTAGAAACTCCACAACTAGAAACTCCGCAACTGGTAACTCCACAGCCAGAAACTCTACAACTAGAAAAACCACATCTAGAAACTCCGCAACAACAAGCTCTGCAACTAGAAACTCCACAACTAGAATTCCCACAGCTAGAGACTCAACAACTAGAGACTCCTCAACTAAAAGCTCCGCAAATAGACACTCCACAACTAGAAACTCCGCAACTTGAAACCCGACAACTAGAAACTCAACAACTACAAACTCCACACCTATAAATTCCTCAACTTAAAACTCCACAACTAAAACTCCACAACTAGAAACTCCACAACTAGAAACTCCACAACTAGAAACTCCGCAACTAGAAACTCCCCAACTTGAAACTCCACAACTAGAAACTCTGCAGCTAAAACTCCGCAACTAGAAACTCTGCAAATAGAAACTCCGCAACTAGAAACTCCTCAACTAGAAACCCCTTAACTATAAACTTCACAACTAGAAACTCAACAACTAGAGACTGCACAACTAGATACTCCGCAACTAGAAACTCCGCAGCTAGAAACTCCGCAACTAGAAATTCCACAACTTGAAACTCTGCAACTCGAAACTCTGCAACTAGAAAATCCACAACTATAAACTCAAGTAGAAACTATCCAACTGGAAACTTCGCAACTAGAAACTCCGCAACTGGAAACTCCACAGCCAGAAACTCTACAACTAGAAACTCCCCAACAAGAAACTCCACAGCTAGAAACTCCAGAACTAGAAACTCCACAACTAGAGACTGCACAACTAGAGACTTTGCATTTCGAAACTCCTCAGATAGAAACTACAAAACTAGAAACTCCACGACTAGAGATTCCATAAGTAGAAACTCCACAGCTAAAATTTCCACAACTACAAACCCCACAACTAGAAACTCCACAACTAGAAACTCTGCAAATAGACACTCCACAACTAGAAACTCCACAACTAGAGACTCCACAACTAGGAACTCCAAAATTGAGACTCCACAACTAGAAACTACACAGATTGAAATTCCACAACTAGAAACTCCACAACTGGAAACTCCGCAACAAGAAACTCTGCAACTAGAAACTTTACAGCTAGAAACTCCACAACTTGAGACTTCGCAAATAGAAATTCGTCAACTGGAAACTCAACCACTAGAAACTCCACAGCTAGAAACTCCACAACTAGAAACTCCACAACTTGAAACCCGACAAATAGATACTCCACAACTTGAAACATCACAACTAGATACTCCACAACTACAAATTCCGCAACTAGAAACTCCACAACTAGAAACTCCCCAACTAAAAACTCCCCAACTAGAAACTCCACAACTAGAATCTCTGCAACTAGAAACTCCGAAACTAGAAACTGTGCAACTAGAAACTCCGCATCTAGAAACTCCACAGCTAGAAACTCCACAACTATACACTTCACAACTAGCAACTCAACAACTAGAGACTGCACAACTAGAGACTGCGCAACTAGAAACTCCACAGCTAGTAACTCCGCAACTAGAAACTCCACAACTTGAAACTCCGCCACTAGAATCTGCACAACTAGAAAACTCCACAACTAGAAACTCTGCCACTAGAAACTCCGCAACTTGAAACACCACTACTAGATACTCCACAACTACAAATTCCACAACTAGAAATTCCACAACTAGAAACTCCACAACTAGAAACTCCGCAACTAGAAACTTTACAGCTAGAAACTCCACAACTTAAGACTTCGCAACAAGAAACTCGGCAACTAGAATCTCCACAACTAGAAACTCTGCAACTAGAAACTCCGCAACTACAAACTCCGCAACTAGAAACTCCACAGCTAGAAACTCCACAACTTGAGACTTCGCAAATAGAAACTCGTCAACTAGAAACTCAACAACTAGAAACTCTACAGCTAGAAACTCCACAACTAGCAACTCCACAACTTGAGAGTTCGCCACTAGAAACTCCACAACTAGAAACTCCGCAACTAGAGACTCCACAACTAGAACCTCCACCACTAGAAACTCCACAACTACGAACCTTACAACTAGAAACTCCAAAACTGGAAACTCCACAGCCAGAAACTCCACAACTAGAAACACCACATCTAGAAACTCCGCAACAACAAACTCTGCAGCTAGAAACTCCACAACTAGAATTTCCACAGCTAGAGACTCAACAACTAGAAACTCCTCAACTAAAAGCTCCACAACTAGACACTCCTTAACTAGAAACTCCGCAACTAGAAACCCGACAACTAGAAACTCAACAACTAGAAACTCCACAACTAGAAACTCTGCAACTAGAAACTCCGCAACCAGAAACTCTGCAAATAGAAACTCCGCAACTAGAAACTCCACAGCTTGAAACCCCTCAACTCATAAACTTCACAACTAGAAACTCAACAACTAGAGACTGCACAACTAGAGACTCCGCAACCAGAAACTCCGCAGCTAGAAACTCCGACCTTAGAAAATCCACAACTATAAACTCAAGTAGAAACTCCCCAACTGGAAACTTCCCAACTAGAAACTCCACAACTAGAAACCCCAACACTATAAACTTCACAACTAGCAACTCAACAACTAGAGACTGCACAACTAGAACCTCCACCACTAGAAACTCCACAACTACGAACCTCACAACTAGAAACTCAACAACTAGAAACTCCAAAACTGGAAACTCCACAGCCAGAAACTCCACAACTAGAAACACCACATCTAGAAACTCCGCAACAACAAACTCTGCAAATAGAAACTCCACAACTAGAATTTCCACAGCTAGAGACTCAACAACTAGAAACTCCTCAACTAAAAGCTCCACAACTAGACACTCCTTAACTAGAAACTCCGCAACTAGAAACCCGACAACTAGAAACTCAACAACTAGAAACTCCACAACTAGAAACTCTGCAACTAGAAACTCTGCAACCAGAAACTCTGCAAATAGAAACTCCGCAACTAGAAACTCCACAGCTTGAAACCCCTCAACTATAAACTTCACAACTAGAAACTCAACAACTAGAGACTGCACAACTAGAGACTCCGCAACCAGAAACTCCGCAGCTAGAAACTCCGACCTTAGAAAATCCACAACTATAAACTCAAGTAGAAACTCCCCAACTGGAAACTCCCCAACTAGAAACTCCACAGCTAGAAACCCCAGCACTATAAACTTCACAATTAGCAACTCAACAACTAGAGACTGCACAACTAGAGACTCCGCCACTAGAAACTCCACAGCTAGAAACTCCACAACTAGATAATCCACAACTACAAATTCCACAAGTAGAAACTCCACAACTGGAAACTCCGCAACTAGAAACTCTGCAACTACAAACTTTACAGTTAGAAACTCCACAACTTGAGACTTCGCAAATAGAAACTCGTCAACTGGAAACTCAACCACTAGAAACTCCACAGCTGGAAACTCCACAACCAGAAACTCCACAACTTGAAACCCGACAAGTAGATACTCCACAACTTGAAACACCACAACTAGATACTTCACAACTACAAATTCCGCAAGTAGAAACTCCACAACTAGAAACTCCGCAACTAGAAACTCCCCAACTAGAAACTCCACAACTAGAATCTCTGCAACTAGAAACTCCGCAACTAGAAACTGTGACACTAGAAACTCCGCAACTAGAAACTCCACAGCTAGAAACCCCACAACGATAAACTTCACAACTAGCAATTCAACAACTAGAGACTGCACAACTAGAGACTCCGCAACTAGAAACTCCACAGCTAGTAACTCCGCAACTAGAAACTCCACAACTTGAAACTCCGCCACTAGAATCTCCCCAACTAGAAAACTCCGCAACTAGAAACTCTGCCACTAGAAACTCCGCAACTAGAAACTCCACAGCTAGAAACTCCACAACTTGAAACACCACAACTAGATACTCCACAACTAGAAATTCCACAACTAGAAACTCCACAACTAGAAACTCCGCAACTAGAAACTCCACAGCTAGAAACTCCACAACTTGAGACTTCGCAACAAGAAACTCGGCAACTAGAATCTCCACAACTAGAAACTCTGCAACTAGAAACACCGCAACTACAAACTCCGCAACTAGAAACTCCACAGCTAGAAACTCCACAACTTGAGACTTCGCAAATAGAAACTCGTCAACTAGAAACTCAACAACTAGAAACTCTACAGCTAGAAACTCCACAACTAGCAACTCCACAACATGAGAGTTCACCACTAGAAACTCCACAACTAGAAGCTCCACAACTAGAGACTCCACAACTAGAAACTCCACCACTAGAAATTCCACAACTACAAACCTCACAACTAGAAACTCCACAACTAGAAACTCCGCAACTGGTAACTCCACAGCCAGAAACTCTACAACTAGAAAAACCACATCTAGAAACTCCGCAACAACAAGCTCTGCAACTAGAAACTCCACAACTAGAATTTCCACAGCTAGAGACTCAACAACTAGAGACTCCTCAACTAAAAGCTCCACAAATAGACACACCACAACTAGAAACTCCGCAACTAGAAACCCGACAACTAGAAACTCAACAACTACAAACTCCACACCTATAAATTCCTCAACTTAAAACTCCACAACTAAAACTCCACAACTAGAAACTCCACAAGTGAAACTCCACAACTAGAAACTCCGCAACTAGAAACTCCCCAACTTGAAACTCCACAACTAGAAACTCTGCAGCTAAAACTCCGCAACTAGAAACTCTGCAAATAGAAACTCCGCAACTAGAAACTCCTCAACTAGAAACCCCTTAACTATAAACTTCACAACTAGAAACTCAACAACTAGAGACTGCACAACTAGATACTCCGCAACTAGAACCTCCGCAGCTAGAAACTCCGCAACTAGAAACTCCACAACTTGAAACTCTTCAACTCGAAACTCTGCAACTAGAAAATCCACAGCTATAAACTCAAGTAGAAACTACCCAACTGGAAACTTCGCAACTAGAAACTCCGCAACTGCAAACTCCACAGCCAGAAACTCTACAACAAGAAACTCCCCAACAAGAAACTCCACAACTAGAAACTCCACAACTAGAAACTCCACAACTAGAGACTGCACAACTAGAGACTTTGCATTTAGAAACTCCTCAGATAGAAACTACAAAACTAGAAACTCCACGACTAGAGATTCCATAAGTAGAAACTCCACAGCTAAAATTTCCACAACTACAAACCCCACAACTAGAAACTCCACAACTAGAAACTCTGCAAATAGACACTCCACAAATAGAAACTCCACAACTAGAGACTCCACAACTAGGAACTCCAAAATTGAGACTCCACAACTAGAAACTACACAGATTGAAATTCCACAACTAGAAACTCCACAACTGGAAACTCCGCAACAAGAAACTCTGCAACTAGAAACTTTACAGCTAGAAACTCCACAACTTGAGACTTCGCAAATAGAAACTCGTCAACTGGAAACTCAACCACTAGAAACTCCACAACTTGAAACCCAACAATTAGATACTCCACAACTACAGACTCCACAACTTGAAACACCACAACTAGATACTCCACAATTACAAATTCCGCAACTAGAAACTCCACAACTAGAAACTCCTCAACTAGAAACTCCCCACTAGAAACTTCACAACTAGAATCTCTGCAACTAGAAACTCCACAGCTAGTTACTCCGCAACTAAAAACTCCACAACTTGAAACTCCGCCACTAAAAGCTCCACAACTAGAAAACTCCGCAACTACAAACTCCTCAACTAGAAACTCCGCAACTAGAAACTCCACAGCTAGAAACTCCACAACTTGAAACACCACAACTAGATACTCCACAACTACAAATTCCACAACTAGAAACTCCACAACTAGAAACACCACATCTAGAAACTCCGCAACAACAAACTCTGCAACTAGAAACTCCACAACTAGAATTTCCACAGCTAGAGACTCAACAACTAGAAACTCCTCAACTAAAAGCTCCACAACTAGACACTCCACAACTAGAAACTCCGCAACTAGAAACCCGACAACTAGAAACTCAACAACTAGAAACTCCACACCTATAAATTCCTCAACTTGAAACTCCACAACTAAAACTCCACTGCAAGAAACTCCACAACTAGTAACTCCGCAACTAGAAACTCCCCAACTAGGCACTCCACAACTAGAAACTCTGCAACTAGAAACTCCGCAACTAGAAACTCTGCAAATAGAAACTCCGCAACTAGAAACTCCACAGCTAGAAACCCCTCAACTATAAACTTCACAACTAGAAACTCAACAACTAGAGACTGCACAACTAGGGACTCCGCAACCAGAAACTCCGCAGCTAGAAACTCCGACACTAGAAACTCCACAACTTGAAAAACTGCAACTCGAAACTCTGCAACTAGAAAATCCACAACTATAAACTCAAGTAGAAACTCCCCAACTGGAAACTCCCCAACTAGAAACTCCATAGCTAGAAACCCCACAACTATAAACTTCACAAATAGCACCTCAACAACTAGAGACTGCACAACTAGAGACTCCGCAACTAGAAACTCCACAGCTAGAAACTCCACAACTTGATAATCCACAACTACAAATTCCACAACTAGAAACTCCACAACTGGAAACTCCGCAACTAGAAACTCTGCAACTACAAACTTTACAGTTAGAAACTCCACAACTTGAGACTTCGCAAATAGAAACTCGTCAACTGGAAACTCAACCACTAGATACTCCACAGCTAGAAACTCCAATACTAGAAACTCCACAACTTGAAACCCGACAAATAGATACTCCACAACTTGAAACACCACAACTAGATACTCCACAACTACAAATTCCGCAACTTGAAACTCCACAACTAGAAACTCCGCTACTAGAAACTCCCCAACTAGAAACTCCACAACTAGAATCTCTGCAACTAGAAACTCCGCAACTAGAAACTGTGCAACTAGAAACTCCGCAGCTAGAAACTCCACAGCTAGAAACCCCACAACTATAAACTTCAAAACTAGCAACTCAACAACTGGAGACTGCACAACTAGAGACTCCGCGACTAGAAACTCCACAGCTAGTTGCTCAGCAACTTGAAACTCCACAAGTTGAAACTCCGCCACTAGCATCTCCGCAACTAGAAAACTCCGCAACTAGAAACTCTGCCACTAGAAACTCCGCAACTAGAAACTCCACAACTGGAAACTCCACAACTTGAAACACCACAACTAGATACCCCACAACTACAAATTCCACCACTAGAAACTCCACAAATAGAAACTCCACAACTAGAAACTCCGCAACTAGAAACTCCACAGCTAGAAACTCCACAACTTGAGACTTCGCAACAAGAAACTCGGCAACTAGAATCTCCACAACTAGAAACTCTGCAACTAGAAACTCCGCAACTACAAACTCCGCAACTAGAAACTCCACAGCTAGAAACTCCACAACTTGAGATTTCGCAAATAGAAAATCGTCAACTAGAAACTCAACAACTAGAAACTCCACAGCTAGAAACTCCACAACTAGAAACTCCACAACTAGAAACTCCACAACTTGAAAGTTCACCACTAGAAACTCCACAACTAGAAACTCCACAACTAGAGACTCCACAACTAGAAACTCCACCACTAGAAATTCCACAACTACAAACCTCACAACTAGAAACTCCACAACTAGAAACTTCGCAACTGGAAACTCCACAGCCAGAAACTCTACAACTAGAAAAACCACATCTAGAAACTCCGCAACAACAAACTCTGCAACTAGAAACTCCACAACTAGAATTTCCACAGGTAGAGACTCAACAACAAGAGACTCCTCAACTAAAAGCTCCACAACTAGACACTCCACAACTAGAAACTCCGCAACTAGAAACCCAACAACTAGAAACTCAACAACTACAAACTCCACACCTCTAAATTCCTCAACTTGAAACTCCACAACTAAAACTCCACAACTAGAAACTCCACAACTAGAAACTAGAAACTCCGCAACTAGAAACTCCCAACTAGAAACTCCACAACTAGAAACTCTGCAGCTAGAAACTCCGCAACTAGAAACTCCGCAAATAGAAACTCCGCAACTAGAAACTCCACAACTAGAAACCCCTCAACTATAAACTTCACAACTAGAAACTCAACAACTTGAGACTGCGCAACTAGAGACTCCGCAACTAGAAACTCCGCAGCTAGAAACTCCGCAACTAGAAACTCCACAACTTGAAACTCTGCAACTCGAATTTCTGCAACTAGAAAATCCACAGCTAGAAACTCCACAACTTAAACACCACAACTAAATACTCCACAACTACAAATTCCACAACTAGAAACTCTACAACTAGAAACTCCACAACTAGAAACTCCGCAACTAGAAACTCCACAGCTAGAAACTCCACAACTTGAGACTTCGCAACAAGAAACTCGGCAACTAGAATCTCCACAACTAGAAACTCTGCAACTAGAAACTCCGCAACTACAAACTCCGCAACTAGAAACTCCACAGCTAGAAACTCCACAACTTGAGACTTCACAAATAGAAACTCGTCAACTAGAAACTCAACAACTAGAGACTGCACAACTAGAGACTCCGCAACCAGAAACTCCGCAGCTAGAAACTCCGACCTTAGAAAATCCACAACTATAAACTCAAGTAGAAACTCCCCAACTGGAAACTTCCCAACTAGAAACTCCACAACTAGAAACCCCAACACTATAAACTTCACAACTAGCAACTCAACAACTAGAGACTGCACAACTAGAACCTCCACCACTAGAAACTCCACAACTACGAACCTCACAACTAGAAACTCAACAACTAGAAACTCCAAAACTGGAAACTCCACAGCCAGAAACTCCACAACTAGAAACACCACATCTAGAAACTCCGCAACAACAAACACTGCAAATAGAAACTCCACAACTAGAATTTCCACAGCTAGAGACTCAACAACTAGAAACTCCTCAACTAAAAGCTCCACAACTAGACACTCCTTAACTAGAAACTCCGCAACTAGAAACTCGACAACTAGAAACTCAACAACTAGAAACTCCACAACTAGAAACTCTGCAACTAGAAACTCTGCAACCAGAAACTCTGCAAATAGAAACTCCGCAACTAGAAACTCCACAGCTTGAAACCCCTCAACTATAAACTTCACAACTAGAAACTCAACAACTAGAGACTGCACAACTAGAGACTCCGCAACCAGAAACTCCGCAGCTAGAAACTCCGACCTTAGAAAATCCACAACTATAAACTCAAGTAGAAACTCCCCAACTGGAAACTCCCCAACTAGAAACTCCACAGCTAGAAACCCCAACACTATAAACTTCACAACTAGCAACTCAACAACTAGAGACTGCACAACTAGAGACTCCGCCACTAGAAACTCCACAGCTAGAAACTCCACAACTAGATAATCCACAACTACAAATTCCACAACTAGAAACTCCACAACTAGAAACTCCACAACTGGAAACCCACAACTAGAAACTCCACAGCTAGAAACTCCACAACTTGAGACTTCGCAACAAGAAACTTGGCAACTTGAATCTAAACAACTAGAAACTCCACAACTGGAAACTTCGCAACTAGAAACTCTGCAACTACAAACTTTACAGTTAGAAACTCCACAACTTGAGACTTCGCAAATAGAAACTCGTCAACTGGAAACTCAACCACTAGAAACTCCACAGCTAGAAACTCCACAACTAGAAACTCCACAACTTGAAACCCGACAAATAGATACTCCACAACTTGAAACATCACAACTAGATACTCCACAACTACAAATTCCGCAACTAGAAACTCCACAACTAGAAACTCCGCAACTAAAAACTCCCCAACTAGAAACTCCACAACTAGAATCTCTGCAACTAGAAACTCCGAAACTAGAAACTGTGCAACTAGAAACTCCGCATCTAGAAACTCCACAGCTAGAAACTCCACAACTATACACTTCACAACTAGCAACTCAACAACTAGAGACTGCACAACTAGAGACTGCGCAACTAGAAACTCCACAGCTAGTAACTCCGCAACTAGAAACTCCACAACTTGAAACTCCGCCACTAGAATCTGCACAACCTGAAAACTCCACAACTAGAAACTCTGCCACTAGAAACTCCGCAACTTGAAACACCACTACTAGATACTCCACAACTACAAATTCCACAACTAGAAACTCCACAACTAGAAACTCCACATTAGAAACTCCGCAACTAGAAACTCCACAGCTAGAAACTCCACAACTTAAGACTTCGCAACAAGAAACTCGGCAACTAGAATCTCCACAACTAGAAACTCTGCAACTAGAAACTCCGCAACTACAAACTCCGCAACTAGAAACTCCACAGCTAGAAACTCCTCAACTTGAGACTTCGCAAATAGAAACTCGTCAACTAGTAACTCAACAACTAGAAACTCTACAGCTAGAAACTCCACAACTAGAAACTCCACAACTTGAGAGTTCACCACTAGAAACTCCACAACTAGAAACTCCACAACTAGAGACTCCACAACAAGAAACTCCACCACTAGAAATTCCACAACTACAAACCTCACAACTAGAAACTCCACAACTAGAAACTCCGCAACTGGAAACTCCACAGCCAGAAACTCTACAACTAGAAAAACCACATATAGAAACTCCGAAACAACAAGCTCTGCAACTAGAAACTGCACAACTAGAATTTCCACAGCTAGAGACTCAACAACTAGAGACTCCTCAACTAAAAGCTCCACAATTAGACACTCCACAACTAGAAACTCCGCAACTAGAAACCCGACAACTGGAAACTCAACAACTACAAACTCCACACCTATAAATTCCTCAACTTGAAACTCCACAACTAGAAACTCAACAACTAGAGACTGCACAACTAGAGACTCCGCAACTAGAAACTCCGCAGCTAGAAACTCTGCAACTAGAAGCTCCACAACTTGAAACTCTGCAACTCAAAACTCTGCAACTAGAAAATCCACAACTCTAAACTCAAGTAGAAACTCCCCAAGTGGAAACTCCGCAACTAGAAACTCCGCAACTCGAAAATCCACAACTAGAAACTTCACAACTAGAAACTCCCCAACAAGAAACTCCACAACTAGAAACTCCACAACTAGAAACTCCACAACTAGAGACTGCACAACTAGAGACTTTGCATTTAGAAACTCCTCAGATAGAGACTACACAACTAGAAACTCCACGACTAGAGATTCCATAAGTAGAAACTCCACAGCTAAAATTTCCACAACTACAAACCCCACAACTTGAGACTCCACAACTAGGAACTCCAAAATTGAGACTCCACAACTAGAAACTACACAGATTGAAATTCCACAATTGGAAACTCCACAACTGGAAACTTCGCAACTAGAAACTCTGCAACTAGAAACTTTACAGCTAGAAACTCCACAACTTAAGTCTTCGCAACAAGAAACTCGGCAACTAGAATCTCCACAACTAGAAACTCTGCAACTAGAAACTCCGCAACTACAAACTCCGCAACTAGAAACTCCACAGCTAGAAACTCCACAACTTGAGACTTCGCAAATAGAAACTCGTCAACTAGAAACTCAACAACTAGAAACTCTACAGCTAGAAACTCCACAACTAGAAACTCCACAACTTGAGAGTTCACCACTAGAAACTCCACAACTAGAAGCTCCACAACTAGAGACTCCACAACTAGAAACTCCACCACTAGAAATTCCACAACTACAAACCTCACAACTAGAAACTCCACAACTAGAAACTCCGCAACTGGTAACTCCACAGCCAGAAACTCTACAACTAGAAAAACCACATCTAGAAACTACGCAACAACAAGCTCTGCAACTAGAAACTCCACAACTAGAATTCCCACAGCTAGAGACTCAACAACTAGAGACTCCTCAACTAAAAGCTCCGCAAATAGACACTCCACAACTAGAAACTCCGCAACTTGAAACCCGACAACTAGAAACTCAACAACTACAAACTCCACACCTATAAATTCCTCAACTTAAAACTCCACAACTAAAACTCCACAACTAGAAACTCTCCACAACTAGAAACTCCACAACTAGAAACTCCGCAACTAGAAACTCCCCAACTTGAAACTCCACAACTAGAAACTCTGCAGCTAAAACTCCGCAACTAGAAACTCTGCAAATAGAAACTCCGCAACTAGAAACTCCTCAACTAGAAACCCCTTAACTATAAACTTCACAACTAGAAACTCAACAACTAGAGACTGCACAACTAGATACTCCGCAACTAGAAACTCCGCAGCTAGAAACTCCGCAACTAGAAATTCCACAACTTGAAACTCTGCAACTCGAAACTCTGCAACTAGAAAATCCACAACTATAAACTCAAGTAGAAACTATCCAACTGGAAACTTCGCAACTAGAAACTCCGCAACTGGAAACTCCACAGCCAGAAACTCTACAACTAGAAACTCCCCAACAAGAAACTCCACAGCTAGAAACTCCAGAACTAGAAACTCCACTACTAGAGACTGCACAACTAGAGACTTTGCATTTCGAAACTCCTCAGATAGAAACTACAAAACTAGAAACTCCACGACTAGAGATTCCATAAGTAGAAACTCCACAGCTAAAATTTCCACAACTACAAACCCCACAACTAGAAACTCCACAACTAGAAACTCTGCAAATAGACACTCCACAACTGGAAACTCCACAACTAGAGACTCCACAACTAGGAACTCCAAAATTGAGACTCCACAACTAGAAACTACACAGATTGAAATTCCACAACTAGAAATTCCACAACTGGAAACTCCGCAACAAGAAACTCTGCAACTAGAAACTTTACAGCTAGAAACTCCACAACTTGAGACTTCGCAAATAGAAATTCGTCAACTGGAAACTCAACCACTAGAAACTCCACAGCTAGAAACTCCTCAACTAGAAACTCCACAACTTGAAACCCGACAAATAGATACTCCACAACTTGAAACATCACAACTAGATACTCCACAACTACAAATTCCGCAACTAGAAACTCCACAACTAGAAACTCCCCAACTAAAAACTCCCCAACTAGAAACTCCACAACTAGAATCTCTGCAACTAGAAACTCCGAAACTAGAAACTCCGCCACTAGAATCTGCACAACTAGAAAACTCCACAACTAGAAACTCTGCCACTAGAAACTCCGCAACTTGAAACACCACTACTAGATACTCCACAACTACAAATTCCACAACTAGAAATTCCACAACTAGAAACTCCACAACTAGAAACTCCGCAACTAGAAACTTTACAGCTAGAAACTCCACAACTTAAGACTTCGCAACAAGAAACTCGGCAACTAGAATCTCCACAACTAGAAACTCTGCAACTAGAAACTCCGCAACTACAAACTCCGCAACTAGAAACTCCACAGCTAGAAACTCCACAACTTGAGACTTCGCAAATAGAAACTCGTCAACTAGAAACTCAACAACTAGAAACTCTACAGCTAGAAACTCCACAACTAGCAACTCCACAACTTGAGAGTTCGCCACTAGAAACTCCACAACTAGAAACTCCGCAACTAGAGACTCCACAACTAGAACCTCCACCACTAGAAACTCCACAACTACGAACCTTACAACTAGAAACTCCAAAACTGGAAACTCCACAGCCAGAAACTCCACAGCCAGAAACTCTACAACTAGAAAAACCACATATAGAAACTCCGAAACAACAAGCTCTGCAACTAGAAACTGCACAACTAGAATTTCCACAGCTAGAGACTCAACAACTAGAGACTCCTCAACTAAAAGCTCCACAACTAGACACTCCACAACTAGAAACTCCGCAACTAGAAACCCGACAACTGGAAACTCAACAACTACAAACTCCACACCTATAAATTCCTCAACTTGAAACTCCACAACTAGAAACTCAACAACTAGAGACTGCACAACTAGAGACTCCGCAACTAGAAACTCCGCAGCTAGAAACTCTGCAACTAGAAACTCCACAACTTAAAACTCTGCAACTCGAAACTCTGCAACTAGAAAATCCACAACTCTAAACTCAAGTAGAAACTCCCCAAGTGGAAACTCCGCAACTAGAAACTCCGCAAATAGAAACTCCGCAACTCGAAAATCCACCACTAGAAACTTCACAACAAGAAACTCCCCAACAAGAAACTCCACAACTAGAAACTCCACAACTAGAAACTCCACAACTAGAGACTGCACAACTAGAGACTTTGCATTTAGAAACTCCTCAGATAGAGACTACACAACTAGAAACTCCACGACTAGAGATTCCATAAGTAGAAACTCCACAGCTAAAATTTCCACAACTACAAACCCCACAACTAGAAACTCCACAACTAGGAACTCTGCAAATAGAAAATCTACAACAAGGAACTCGAAAACTAAAAACTCCAACTAGAAAATATACAACTAGAAACTTCACAACTAGAAACTACACAAATAGACACTCCACAACTAGAAACTCCACAACTAGAGACTCCACAACTAGGAACTCCAAAATTGAGACTCCACAACTAGAAACTACACAGATTGAAATTCCACAACTAGAAACTCCACAACTGGAAACTCCACAATTAGAAACTCTGCAACTAGAAACTTTACAGCTACAAACTCCACAACTTGAGACTTCGCAAATAGAAATTCGTCAACTGGAAACTCAACCACTAGAAACTCCACAGCTAGAAACTCCACAACTAGAAACTCCGCAACTTAAAACCCAACAAATAGATACTCCACAACTACAGACTCCACAACTTGAAACACCACAACTAGATACTCCACAATTACAAATTCCGCTACTAGAAACACCACAATTAGAAACTCCTCAACTAGAAACTCCCCACTAGAAACTTCACAACTAGAATCTCTGCAACTAGAAACTCCGCAACTAGAAACTCTGCAAATAGATACTCCACAACTACAAATTCCACAACTAGAAACTCCACAACTAGAAACACCACATCTAGAAACTCCGCAACAACAAACTCTGCAACCAGAAAGTCCACAACTAGAATTTCCACAGCTAGAGGCTCAACAACTAGAGGCTCCTCAACTAAAAGCTCCACAACTAGAAACTCTGACACTTGAAACCCGACAACTAGAAACTCAACAACTAGAAACTCCACACCTATAAATTCCTCAACTTGAAACTCCACAACTAAAACTCCACAACTAGAAACTCCACAACTAGAAACTCCACAACTAGATTCTCCACAACTACAAATTCCACAACTAGAAACTCCACAACTAGAAACTCCACAACTGGAAACTCATAACTAGAAACTCCACAGCTAGAAACTCCACAACTTGAGACTTCGCAACAAGAAACTTGGCAACTTGAATCTAAACAACTAGAAACTCCACAACTGGAAACTTCGCAACTAGAAACTCTGCAACTACAAACTTTACAGTTAGAAACTCCACAACTTGAGACTTCGCAAATAGAAACTCGTCAACTGGAAACTCAACCACTAGAAACTCCACAGCTAGAAACTCCACAACTAGAAACTCCACAACTTGAAACCCGACAAATAGATACTCCACAACTTGAAACATCACAACTAGATACTCCACAACTACAAATTCCGCAACTAGAAACTCCACAACTAGAAACTCCGCAACTAAAAACTCCCCAACTAGAAACTCCACAACTAGAATCTCTGCAACTAGAAACTCCGAAACTAGAAACTCTGCAACTAGAAACTCCGCATCTAGAAACTCCACAGCTAGAAACTCCACAACTATACACTTCACAACTAGCAACTCAACAACTAGAGACTGCACAACTAGAGACTGCGCAACTAGAAACTCCACAGCTAGTAACTCCGCAACTAGAAACTCCACAACTTGAAACTCCGCCACTAGAATCTGCACAACTAGAAAACTCCACAACTAGAAACTCTGCCACTAGAAACTCCGCAACTTGAAACACCACTACTAGATACTCCACAACTACAAATTCCACAACTAGAAATTCCACAACTAGAAACTTCACAACTAGAAACTCCGCAACTAGAAACTCCACAGCTAGAAACTCCACAACTTAAGACTTCGCAACAAGAAACTCGGCAACTAGAATCTCCACAACTAGAAACTCTGCAACTAGAAACTCCGCAACTACAAACTCCGCAACTAGAAACTCCACAGCTAGAAACTCCACAACTTGAGACTTCGCAAATAGAAACTCGTCAACTAGAAACTCAACAACTAGAAACTCTACAGCTAGAAACTCCACAACTAGAAACTCCACAACTTGAGAGTTCACCACTAGAAACTCCACAACTAGAAGCTCCACAACTAGAGACTCCACAACTAGAAACTCCACCACTAGAAATTCCACAACTACAAACCTCACAACTAGAAACTCCACAACTAGAAACTCCGCAACTGGTAACTCCACAGCCAGAAACTCTACAACTAGAAAAACCACATCTAGAAACTCCGCAACACCAAGCTCTGCAACTAGAAACTCCACAACTAGAATTCCCACAGCTAGAGACTCAACAACTAGAGACTCCTCAACTAAAAGCTCTGCAAATAGACACTCCACAACTAGAAACTCCGCAACTTGAAACCCGACAACTAGAAACTCAACAACTACAAACTCCACACCTATAAATTCCTCAACTTAAAACTCCACAACTAAAACTCCACAACTAGAAACTCCACAACTAGAAACTCCACAACTAGAAACTCCGCAACTAGAAACTCCCCAACTTGAAACTCCACAACTAGAAACTCTGCAGCTAAAACTCCGCAACTAGAAACTCTGCAAATAGAAACTCCGCAACTAGAAACTCCTCAACTAGAAACCCCTTAACTATAAACTTCACAACTAGAAACTCAACAACTAGAGACTGCACAACTAGATACTCCGCAACTAGAAACTCCGCAGCTAGAAACTCCGCAACTAGAAATTCCACAACTTGAAACTCTGCAACTCGAAACTCTGCAACTAGAAAATCCACAACTATAAACTCAAGTAGAAACTACCCAACTGGAAACTTCGCAACTAGAAACTCCGCAACTGGAAACTCCACAGCCAGAAACTCTACAACTAGAAACTCCCCAACAAGAAACTCCACAACTAGAAACTCCAGAACTAGAAACTCCACAACTAGAGACTGCACAACTAGAGACTTTGCATTTCGAAACTCCTCAGATAGAAACTACAAAACTAGAAACTCCACGACTAGAGATTCCATAAGTAGAAACTCCAGAGCTAAAATTTCCACAACTACAAACCCCACAACTAGAAACTCCACAACTAGAAACTCTGCAAATAGACACTCCACAACTAGAAACTCCACAACTAGAGACTCCACAACTAGGAACTCCAAAATTGAGACTCCACAACTAGAAACTACACAGATTGAAATTCCACAACTAGAAACTCCACAACTGGAAACTCCGCAACAAGAAACTCTGCAACTAGAAACTTTACAGCTAGAAACTCCACAACTTGAGACTTCGCAAATAGAAATTCGTCAACTGGAAACTCAACCACTAGAAACTCCACAGCTAGAAACTCCACAACTAGAAACTCCACAACTTAAAACCCAACAAATAGATACTCCACAACTACAGACTCCACAACTTGAAACACCCCAACTAGATACTCCACAACTACAAATTCCACAACTAGAAACTCCACAACTAGAAACTCCACAACTAGAAACTCCACAGCTAGAAACCCCACAACTTGAGACTCCACAACAAGAAACTTAGCACACAACTCCACAACTTGAAACACCCCAACTAGATACTCCACAACTACAAATTCCACAACTAGAAACTCCACAACTAGAAACTCCACATTAGAAACTCCGCAACTAGAAACTCCACAGCTAGAAACTCCACAACTTAAGACTTCGCAACAAGAAACTCGGCAACTAGAATCTCCACAACTAGAAACTCTGCAACTAGAAACTCCGCAACTACAAACTCCGCAACTAGAAACTCCACAGCTAGAAACTCCTCAACTTGAGACTCCGCAAATAGAAACTCGTCAACTAGTAACTCAACAACTAGAAACTCTACAGCTAGAAACTCCACAACTAGAAACTCCACAACTTGAGAGTTCACCACTAGAAACTCCACAACTAGAAACTCCACAACTAGAGACTCCACAACAAGAAACTCCACCACTAGAACTTCCACAACTACAAACCTCACAACTAGAAACTCCACAACTAGAAACTCCGCAACTGGAAACTCCACAGCCAGAAACTCTACAACTAGAAAAACCACATATAGAAACTCCGAAACAACAAGCTCTGCAACTAGAAACTGCACAACTAGAATTTCCACAGCTAGAGACTCAACAACTAGAGACTCCTCAACTAAAAGCTCCACAATTAGACACTCCACAACTAGAAACTCCGCAACTAGAAACCCGACAACTGGAAACTCAACAACTACAAACTCCACACCTATAAATTCCTCAACTTGAAACTCCACAACTAGAAACTCAACAACTAGAGACTGCACAACTAGAGACTCCGCAACTAGAAACTCCGCAGCTAGAAACTCTGCAACTAGAAGCTCCACAACTTGAAACTCTGCAACTCAAAACTCTGCAACTAGAAAATCCACAACTCTAAACTCAAGTAGAAACTCCCCAAGTGGAAACTCCGCAACTAGAAACTCCGCAACTCGAAAATCCACAACTAGAAACTTCACAACTAGAAACTCCCCAACAAGAAACTCCACAACTAGAAACTCCACAACTAGAAACTCCACAACTAGAGACTGCACAACTAGAGACTTTGCATTTAGAAACTCCTCAGATAGAGACTACACAACTAGAAACTCCACGACTAGAGATTCCATAAGTAGAAACTCCACAGCTAAAATTTCCACAACTACAAACCCCACAACTTGAGACTCCACAACTAGGAACTCCAAAATTGAGACTCCACAACTAGAAACTACACAGATTGAAATTCCACAATTGGAAACTCCACAACTGGAAACTTCGCAACTAGAAACTCTGCAACTAGAAACTTTACAGCTAGAAACTCCACAACTTAAGTCTTCGCAACAAGAAACTCGGCAACTAGAATCTCCACAACTAGAAACTCTGCAACTAGAAACTCCGCAACTACAAACTCCGCAACTAGAAACTCCACAGCTAGAAACTCCACAACTTGAGACTTCGCAAATAGAAACTCGTCAACTAGAAACTCAACAACTAGAAACTCTACAGCTAGAAACTCCACAACTAGAAACTCCACAACTTGAGAGTTCACCACTAGAAACTCCGCAACTAGAAATTCCACAACTTGAAACTCTGCAACTCGAAACTCTGCAACTAGAAAATCCACAACTATAAACTCAAGTAGAAACTACCCAACTGGAAACTTCGCAACTAGAAACTCCGCAACTGGAAACTCCACAGCCAGAAACTCTACAACTAGAAACTCCCCAACAAGAAACTCCACAACTAGAAACTCCAGAACTAGAAACTCCACAACTAGAGACTGCACAACTAGAGACTTTGCATTTCGAAACTCCTCAGATAGAAACTACAAAACTAGAAACTCCACGACTAGAGATTCCATAAGTAGAAACTCCAGAGCTAAAATTTCCACAACTACAAACCCCACAACTAGAAACTCCACAACTAGAAACTCTGCAAATAGACACTCCACAACTAGAAACTCCACAACTAGAGACTCCACAACTAGGAACTCCAAAATTGAGACTCCACAACTAGAAACTACACAGATTGAAATTCCACAACTAGAAACTCCACAACTGGAAACTCCGCAACAAGAAACTCTGCAACTAGAAACTTTACAGCTAGAAACTCCACAACTTGAGACTTCGCAAATAGAAATTCGTCAACTGGAAACTCAACCACTAGAAACTCCACAGCTAGAAACTCCACAACTAGAAACTCCACAACTTAAAACCCAACAAATAGATACTCCACAACTACAGACTCCACAACTTGAAACACCCCAACTAGATACTCCACAACTACAAATTCCACAACTAGAAACTCCACAACTAGAAACTCCACAACTAGAAACTCCACAGCTAGAAACCCCACAACTTGAGACTCCACAACAAGAAACTTAGCACACAACTCCACAACTTGAAACACCCCAACTAGATACTCCACAACTACAAATTCCACAACTAGAAACTCCACAACTAGAAACTCCACATTAGAAACTCCGCAACTAGAAACTCCACAGCTAGAAACTCCACAACTTAAGACTTCGCAACAAGAAACTCGGCAACTAGAATCTCCACAACTAGAAACTCTGCAACTAGAAACTCCGCAACTACAAACTCCGCAACTAGAAACTCCACAGCTAGAAACTCCTCAACTTGAGACTCCGCAAATAGAAACTCGTCAACTAGTAACTCAACAACTAGAAACTCTACAGCTAGAAACTCCACAACTAGAAACTCCACAACTTGAGAGTTCACCACTAGAAACTCCACAACTAGAAACTCCACAACTAGAGACTCCACAACAAGAAACTCCACCACTAGAACTTCCACAACTACAAACCTCACAACTAGAAACTCCACAACTAGAAACTCCGCAACTGGAAACTCCACAGCCAGAAACTCTACAACTAGAAAAACCACATATAGAAACTCCGAAACAACAAGCTCTGCAACTAGAAACTGCACAACTAGAATTTCCACAGCTAGAGACTCAACAACTAGAGACTCCTCAACTAAAAGCTCCACAATTAGACACTCCACAACTAGAAACTCCGCAACTAGAAACCCGACAACTGGAAACTCAACAACTACAAACTCCACACCTATAAATTCCTCAACTTGAAACTCCACAACTAGAAACTCAACAACTAGAGACTGCACAACTAGAGACTCCGCAACTAGAAACTCCGCAGCTAGAAACTCTGCAACTAGAAGCTCCACAACTTGAAACTCTGCAACTCAAAACTCTGCAACTAGAAAATCCACAACTCTAAACTCAAGTAGAAACTCCCCAAGTGGAAACTCCGCAACTAGAAACTCCGCAACTCGAAAATCCACAACTAGAAACTTCACAACTAGAAACTCCCCAACAAGAAACTCCACAACTAGAAACTCCACAACTAGAAACTCCACAACTAGAGACTGCACAACTAGAGACTTTGCATTTAGAAACTCCTCAGATAGAGACTACACAACTAGAAACTCCACGACTAGAGATTCCATAAGTAGAAACTCCACAGCTAAAATTTCCACAACTACAAACCCCACAACTTGATACTCCACAACTAGGAACTCCAAAATTGAGACTCCACAACTAGAAACTACACAGATTGAAATTCCACAATTGGAAACTCCACAACTGGAAACTTCGCAACTAGAAACTCTGCAACTAGAAACTTTACAGCTAGAAACTCCACAACTTAAGTCTTCGCAACAAGAAACTCGGCAACTAGAATCTCCACAACTAGAAACTCTGCAACTAGAAACTCCGCAACTACAAACTCCGCAACTAGAAACTCCACAGCTAGAAACTCCACAACTTGAGACTTCGCAAATAGAAACTCGTCAACTAGAAACTCAACAACTAGAAACTCTACAGCTAGAAACTCCACAACTAGAAACTCCACAACTTGAGAGTTCACCACTAGAAACTCCACAACTAGAAGCTCCACAACTAGAGACTCCACAACTAGAAACTCCACCACTAGAAATTCCACAACTACAAACCTCACAACTAGAAACTCCACAACTAGAAACTCCGCAACTGGTAACTCCACAGCCAGAAACTCTACAACTAGAAAAACCACATCTAGAAACTCCGCAACAACAAGCTCTGCAACTAGAAACTCCACAACTAGAATTCCCACAGCTAGAGACTCAACAACTAGAGACTCCTCAACTAAAAGCTCCGCAAATAGACACTCCACAACTAGAAACTCCGCAACTTGAAACCCGACAACTAGAAACTCAACAACTACAAACTCCACACCTATAAATTCCTCAACTTAAAACTCCACAACTAAAACTCCACAACTAGAAACTCCACAACTAGAAACTCCACAACTAGAAACTCCGCAACTAGAAACTCCCCAACTTGAAACTCCACAACTAGAAACTCTGCAGCTAAAACTCCGCAACTAGAAACTCTGCAAATAGAAACTCCGCAACTAGAAACTCCTCAACTAGAAACCCCTTAACTATAAACTTCACAACTAGAAACTCAACAACTAGAGACTGCACAACTAGATACTCCGCAACTAGAAACTCCGCAGCTAGAAACTCCGCAACTAGAAATTCCACAACTTGAAACTCTGCAACTCGAAACTCTGCAACTAGAAAATCCACAACTATAAACTCAAGTAGAAACTATCCAACTGGAAACTTCGCAACTAGAAACTCCGCAACTGGAAACTCCACAGCCAGAAACTCTACAACTAGAAACTCCCCAACAAGAAACTCCACAGCTAGAAACTCCAGAACTAGAAACTCCACAACTAGAGACTGCACAACTAGAGACTTTGCATTTCGAAACTCCTCAGATAGAAACTACAAAACTAGAAACTCCACGACTAGAGATTCCATAAGTAGAAACTCCACAGCTAAAATTTCCACAACTACAAACCCCACAACTAGAAACTCCACAACTAGAAACTCTGCAAATAGACACTCCACAACTAGAAACTCCACAACTAGAGACTCCACAACTAGGAACTCCAAAATTGAGACTCCACAACTAGAAACTACACAGATTGAAATTCCACAACTAGAAATTCCACAACTGGAAACTCCGCAACAAGAAACTCTGCAACTAGAAACTTTACAGCTAGAAACTCCACAACTTGAGACTTCGCAAATAGAAATTCGTCAACTGGAAACTCAACCACTAGAAACTCCACAGCTAGAAACTCCACAACTAGAAACTCCACAACTTGAAACCCGACAAATAGATACTCCACAACTTGAAACATCACAACTAGATACTCCACAACTACAAATTCCGCAACTAGAAACTCCACAACTAGAAACTCCCCAACTAAAAACTCCCCAACTAGAAACTCCACAACTAGAATCTCTGCAACTAGAAACTCCGAAACTAGAAACTGTGCAACTAGAAACTCCGCATCTAGAAACTTCACAGCTAGAAACTCCACAACTATACACTTCACAACTAGCAACTCAACAACTAGAGACTGCACAACTAGAGACTGCGCAACTAGAAACTCCACAGCTAGTAACTCCGCAACTAAAAACTCCACAACTTGAAACTCCGCCACTAGAATCTGCACAACTAGAAAACTCCACAACTAGAAACTCTGCCACTAGAAACTCCGCAACTTGAAACACCACTACTAGATACTCCACAACTACAAATTCCACAACTAGAAATTCCACAACTAGAAACTCCACAACTAGAAACTCCGCAACTAGAAACTTTACAGCTAGAAACTCCACAACTTAAGACTTCGCAACAAGAAACTCGGCAACTAGAATCTCCACAACTAGAAACTCTGCAACTAGAAACTCCGCAACTACAAACTCCGCAACTAGAAACTCCACAGCTAGAAACTCCACAACTTGAGACTTCGCAAATAGAAACTCGTCAACTAGAAACTCAACAACTAGAAACTCTACAGCTAGAAACTCCACAACTAGCAACTCCACAACTTGAGAGTTCGCCACTAGAAACTCCACAACTAGAAACTCCGCAACTAGAGACTCCACAACTAGAACCTCCACCACTAGAAACTCCACAACTACGAACCTTACAACTAGAAACTCCAAAACTGGAAACTCCACAGCCAGAAACTCCACAACTAGAAACACCACATCTAGAAACTCCGCAACAACAAACTCTGCAGCTAGAAACTCCACAACTAGAATTTCCACAGCTAGAGACTCAACAACTAGAAACTCCTCAACTAAAAGCTCCACAACTAGACACTCCTTAACTAGAAACTCCGCAACTAGAAACCCGACAACTAGAAACTCAACAACTAGAAACTCCACAACTAGAAACTCTGCAACTAGAAACTCCGCAACCAGAAACTCTGCAAATAGAAACTCCGCAACTAGAAACTCCACAGCTTGAAACCCCTCAACTCATAAACTTCACAACTAGAAACTCAACAACTAGAGACTGCACAACTAGAGACTCCGCAACCAGAAACTCCGCAGCTAGAAACTCCGACCTTAGAAAATCCACAACTATAAACTCAAGTAGAAACTCCCCAACTGGAAACTTCCCAACTAGAAACTCCACAACTAGAAACCCCAACACTATAAACTTCACAACTAGCAACTCAACAACTAGAGACTGCACAACTAGAACCTCCACCACTAGAAACTCCACAACTACGAACCTCACAACTAGAAACTCAACAACTAGAAACTCCAAAACTGGAAACTCCACAGCCAGAAACTCCACAACTAGAAACACCACATCTAGAAACTCCGCAACAACAAACTCTGCAAATAGAAACTCCACAACTAGAATTTCCACAGCTAGAGACTCAACAACTAGAAACTCCTCAACTAAAAGCTCCACAACTAGACACTCCTTAACTAGAAACTCCGCAACTAGAAACCCGACAACTAGAAACTCAACAACTAGAAACTCCACAACTAGAAACTCTGCAACTAGAAACTCTGCAACCAGAAACTCTGCAAATAGAAACTCCGCAACTAGAAACTCCACAGCTTGAAACCCCTCAACTATAAACTTCACAACTAGAAACTCAACAACTAGAGACTGCACAACTAGAGACTCCGCAACCAGAAACTCCGCAGCTAGAAACTCCGACCTTAGAAAATCCACAACTATAAACTCAAGTAGAAACTCCCCAACTGGAAACTCCCCAACTAGAAACTCCACAGCTAGAAACCCCAACACTATAAACTTCACAATTAGCAACTCAACAACTAGAGACTGCACAACTAGAGACAACGCCACTAGAAACTCCACAGCTAGAAACTCCACAACTAGATAATCCACAACTACAAATTCCACAAGTAGAAACTCCACAACTGGAAACTCCGCAACTAGAAACTCTGCAACTACAAACTTTACAGTTAGAAACTCCACAACTTGAGACTTCGCAAATAGAAACTCGTCAACTGGAAACTCAACCACTAGAAACTCCACAGCTGGAAACTCCACAACCAGAAACTCCACAACTTGAAACCCGACAAGTAGATACTCCACAACTTGAAACACCACAACTAGATACTTCACAACTACAAATTCCGCAAGTAGAAACTCCACAACTAGAAACTCCGCAACTAGAAACTCCCCAACTAGAAACTCCACAACTAGAATCTCTGCAACTAGAAACTCCGCAACTAGAAACTGTGACACTAGAAACTCCGCAACTAGAAACTCCACAGCTAGAAACCCCACAACGATAAACTTCACAACTAGCAATTCAACAACTAGAGACTGCACAACTAGAGACTCCGCAACTAGAAACTCCACAGCTAGTAACTCCGCAACTAGAAACTCCACAACTTGAAACTCCGCCACTAGAATCTCCCCAACTAGAAAACTCCGCAACTAGAAACTCTGCCACTAGAAACTCCGCAACTAGAAACTCCACAGCTAGAAACTCCACAACTTGAAACACCACAACTAGATACTCCACAACTAGAAATTCCACAACTAGAAACTCCACAACTAGAAACTCCGCAACTAGAAACTCCACAGCTAGAAACTCCACAACTTGAGACTTCGCAACAAGAAACTCGGCAACTAGAATCTCCACAACTAGAAACTCTGCAACTAGAAACTCCGCAACTACAAACTCCGCAACTAGAAACTCCACAGCTAGAAACTCCACAACTTGAGACTTCGCAAATAGAAACTCGTCAACTAGAAACTCAACAACTAGAAACTCTACAGCTAGAAACTCCACAACTAGCAACTCCACAACTTGAGAGTTCACCACTAGAAACTCCACAACTAGAAGCTCCACAACTAGAGACTCCACAACTAGAAACTCCACCACTAGAAATTCCACAACTACAAACCTCACAACTAGAAACTCCACAACTAGAAACTCCGCAACTGGTAACTCCACAGCCAGAAACTCTACAACTAGAAAAACCACATCTAGAAACTCCGCAACAACAAGCTCTGCAACTAGAAACTCCACAAATAGAATTTCCACAGCTAGAGACTCAACAACTAGAGACTCCTCAACTAAAAGCTCCACAAATAGACACACCACAACTAGAAACTCCGCAACTAGAAACCCGACAACTAGAAACTCAACAACTACAAACTCCACACCTATAAATTCCTCAACTTAAAACTCCACAACTAAAACTCCACAACTAGAAACTCCACATGTGAAACTCCACAACTAGAAACTCCGCAACTAGAAACTCCCCAACTTGAAACTCCACAACTAGAAACTCTGCAGCTAAAACTCCGCAACTAGAAACTCTGCAAATAGAAACTCCGCAACTAGAAACTCCTCAACTAGAAACCCCTTAACTATAAACTTCACAACTAGAAACTCAACAACTAGAGACTGCACAACTAGATACTCCGCAACTAGAACCTCCGCAGCTAGAAACTCCGCAACTAGAAACTCCACAACTTGAAACTCTTCAACTCGAAACTCTGCAACTAGAAAATCCACAGCTATAAACTCAAGTAGAAACTACCCAACTGGAAACTTCGCAACTAGAAACTCCGCAACTGCAAACTCCACAGCCAGAAACTCTACAACAAGAAACTCCCCAACAAGAAACTCCACAACTAGAAACTCCACAACTAGAAACTCCACAACTAGAGACTGCACAACTAGAGACTTTGCATTTAGAAACTCCTCAGATAGAAACTACAAAACTAGAAACTCCACGACTAGAGATTCCATAAGTAGAAACTCCACAGCTAAAATTTCCACAACTACAAACCCCACAACTAGAAACTCCACAACTAGAAACTCTGCAAATAGACACTCCACAAATAGAAACTCCACAACTAGAGACTCCACAACTAGGAACTCCAAAATTGAGACTCCACAACTAGAAACTACACAGATTGAAATTCCACAACTAGAAACTCCACAACTGGAAACTCCGCAACAAGAAACTCTGCAACTAGAAACTTTACAGCTAGAAACTCCACAACTTGAGACTTCGCAAATAGAAACTCGTCAACTGGAAACTCAACCACTAGAAACTCCACAACTTGAAACCCAACAATTAGATACTCCACAACTACAGACTCCACAACTTGAAACACCACAACTAGATACTCCACAATTACAAATTCCGCAACTAGAAACTCCACAACTAGAAACTCCTCAACTAGAAACTCCCCACTAGAAACTTCACAACTAGAATCTCTGCAACTAGAAACTCCACAGCTAGTAACTCCGCAACTAAAAACTCCACAACTTGAAACTCCGCCACTAAAAGCTCCACAACTAGAAAACTCCGCAACTACAAACTCTGCAACTAGAAACTCCGCAACTAGAAACTCCACAGCTAGAAACTCCACAACTTGAAACACCACAACTAGATACTCCACAACTACAAATTCCACAACTAGAAACTCCACAACTAGAAACACCACATCTAGAAACTCCGCAACAACAAACTCTGCAACTAGAAACTCCACAACTAGAATTTCCACAGCTAGAGACTCAACAACTAGAAACTCCTCAACTAAAAGCTCCACAACTAGACACTCCACAACTAGAAACTCCGCAACTAGAAACCCGACAACTAGAAACTCAACAACTAGAAACTCCACACCTATAAATTCCTCAACTTGAAACTCCACAACTAAAACTCCACTGCAAGAAACTCCACAACTAGAAACTCCGCAACTAGAAACTCCCCAACTAGGAACTCCACAACTAGAAACTCTGCAACTAGAAACTCCGCAACTAGAAACTCTGCAAATAGAAACTCCGCAACTAGAAACTCCACAGCTAGAAACCCCTCAACTATAAACTTCACAACTAGAAACTCAACAACTAGAGACTGCACAACTAGGGACTCCGCAACCAGAAACTCCGCAGCTAGAAACTCCGACACTAGAAACTCCACAACTTGAAAAACTGCAACTCGAAACTCTGCAACTAGAAAATCCACAACTATAAACTCAAGTAGAAACTCCCCAACTGGAAACTCCCCAACTAGAAACTCCATAGCTAGAAACCCCACAACTATAAACTTCACAAATAGCACCTCAACAACTAGAGACTGCACAACTAGAGACTCCGCAACTAGAAACTCCACAGCTAGAAACTCCACAACTTGATAATCCACAACTACAAATTCCACAACTAGAAACTCCACAACTGGAAACTCCGCAACTAGAAACTCTGCAACTACAAACTTTACAGTTAGAAACTCCACAACTTGAGACTTCGCAAATAGAAACTCGTCAACTGGAAACTCAACCACTAGATACTCCACAGCTAGAAACTCCAATACTAGAAACTCCACAACTTGAAACCCGACAAATAGATACTCCACAACTTGAAACACCACAACTAGATACTCCACAACTACAAATTCCGCAACTTGAAACTCCACAACTAGAAACTCCGCTACTAGAAACTCCCCAACTAGAAACTCCACAACTAGAATCTCTGCAACTAGAAACTCCGCAACTAGAAACTGTGCAACTAGAAACTCCGCAGCTAGAAACTCCACAGCTAGAAACCCCACAACTATAAACTTCAAAACTAGCAACTCAACAACTGGAGACTGCACAACTAGAGACTCCGCGACTAGAAACTCCACAGCTAGTTGCTCAGCAACTTGAAACTCCACAAGTTGAAACTCCGCCACTAGCATCTCCGCAACTAGAAAACTCCGCAACTAGAAACTCTGCCACTAGAAACTCCGCAACTAGAAACTCCACAACTGGAAACTCCACAACTTGAAACACCACAACTAGATACCCCACAACTACAAATTCCACAACTAGAAACTCCACAAATAGAAACTCCACAACTAGAAACTCCGCAACTAGAAACTCCACAGCTAGAAACTCCACAACTTGAGACTTCGCAACAAGAAACTCGGCAACTAGAATCTCCACAACTAGAAACTCTGCAACTAGAAACTCCGCAACTACAAACTCCGCAACTAGAAACTCCACAGCTAGAAACTCCACAACTTGAGATTTCGCAAATAGAAAATCGTCAACTAGAAACTCAACAACTAGAAACTCCACAGCTAGAAACTCCACAACTAGAAACTCCACAACTAGAAACTCCACAACTTGAAAGTTCACCACTAGAAACTCCACAACTAGAAACTCCACAACTAGAGACTCCACAACTAGAAACTCCACCACTAGAAATTCCACAACTACAAACCTCACAACTAGAAACTCCACAACTAGAAACTTCGCAACTGGAAACTCCACAGCCAGAAACTCTACAACTAGAAAAACCACATCTAGAAACTCCGCAACAACAAACTCTGCAACTAGAAACTCCACAACTAGAATTTCCACAGGTAGAGACTCAACAACAAGAGACTCCTCAACTAAAAGCTCCACAACTAGACACTCCACAACTAGAAACTCCGCAACTAGAAACCCAACAACTAGAAACTCAACAACTACAAACTCCACACCTCTAAATTCCTCAGCTTGAAACTCCACAACTAAAACTCCACAACTAGAAACTCCACAACTAGAAACTAGAAACTCCGCAACTAGAAACTCAACAACTAGAAACTCCACAACTACAAACTCTGCAACTAGAAACTCTGCAACCAGAAACTCTGCAAATAGAAACTCCGCAACTAGAAACTCCACAGCTTGAAACCCCTCAACTATAAACTTCACAACTAGAAACTCAACAACTAGAGACTGCACAACTAGAGACTCCGCAACCAGAAACTCCGCAGCTAGAAACTCCGACCTTAGAAAATCCACAACTATAAACTCAAGTAGAAACTCCCCAACTGGAAACTCCCCAACTAGAAACTCCACAGCTAGAAACCCCAACACTATAAACTTCACAATTAGCAACTCAACAACTAGAGACTGCACAACTAGAGACAACGCCACTAGAAACTCCACAGCTAGAAACTCCACAACTAGATAATCCACAACTACAAATTCCACAAGTAGAAACTCCACAACTGGAAACTCCGCAACTAGAAACTCTGCAACTACAAACTTTACAGTTAGAAACTCCACAACTTGAGACTTCGCAAATAGAAACTCGTCAACTGGAAACTCAACCACTAGAAACTCCACAGCTGGAAACTCCACAACCAGAAACTCCACAACTTGAAACCCGACAAGTAGATACTCCACAACTTGAAACACCACAACTAGATACTTCACAACTACAAATTCCGCAAGTAGAAACTCCACAACTAGAAACTCCGCAACTAGAAACTCCCCAACTAGAAACTCCACAACTAGAATCTCTGCAACTAGAAACTCCGCAACTAGAAACTGTGACACTAGAAACTCCGCAACTAGAAACTCCACAGCTAGAAACCCCACAACGATAAACTTCACAACTAGCAATTCAACAACTAGAGACTGCACAACTAGAGACTCCGCAACTAGAAACTCCACAGCTAGTAACTCCGCAACTAGAAACTCCACAACTTGAAACTCCGCCACTAGAATCTCCCCAACTAGAAAACTCCGCAACTAGAAACTCTGCCACTAGAAACTCCGCAACTAGAAACTCCACAGCTAGAAACTCCAAAACTTGAAACACCACAACTAGATACTCCACAACTAGAAATTCCACAACTAGAAACTCCACAACTAGAAACTCCGCAACTAGAAACTCCACAGCTAGAAACTCCACAACTTGAGACTTCGCAACAAGAAACTCGGCAACTAGAATCTCCACAACTAGAAACTCTGCAACTAGAAACTCCGCAACTACAAACTCCGCAACTAGAAACTCCACAGCTAGAAACTCCACAACTTGAGACTTCGCAAATAGAAACTCGTCAACTAGAAACTCAACAACTAGAAACTCTACAGCTAGAAACTCCACAACTAGCAACTCCACAACTTGAGAGTTCACCACTAGAAACTCCACAACTAGAAGCTCCACAACTAGAGACTCCACAACTAGAAACTCCACCACTAGAAATTCCACAACTACAAACCTCACAACTAGAAACTCCACAACTAGAAACTCCGCAACTGGTAACTCCACAGCCAGAAACTCTACAACTAGAAAAACCACATCTAGAAACTCCGCAACAACAAGCTCTGCAACTAGAAACTCCACAAATAGAATTTCCACAGCTAGAGACTCAACAACTAGAGACTCCTCAACTAAAAGCTCCACAAATAGACACACCACAACTAGAAACTCCGCAACTAGAAACCCGACAACTAGAAACTCAACAACTACAAACTCCACACCTATAAATTCCTCAACTTAAAACTCCACAACTAAAACTCCACAACTAGAAACTCCACATGTGAAACTCCACAACTAGAAACTCCGCAACTAGAAACTCCCCAACTTGAAACTCCACAACTAGAAACTCTGCAGCTAAAACTCCGCAACTAGAAACTCTGCAAATAGAAACTCCGCAACTAGAAACTCCTCAACTAGAAACCCCTTAACTATAAACTTCACAACTAGAAACTCAACAACTAGAGACTGCACAACTAGATACTCCGCAACTAGAACCTCCGCAGCTAGAAACTCCGCAACTAGAAACTCCACAACTTGAAACTCTTCAACTCGAAACTCTGCAACTAGAAAATCCACAGCTATAAACTCAAGTAGAAACTACCCAACTGGAAACTTCGCAACTAGAAACTCCGCAACTGCAAACTCCACAGCCAGAAACTCTACAACAAGAAACTCCCCAACAAGAAACTCCACAACTAGAAACTCCACAACTAGAAACTCCACAACTAGAGACTGCACAACTAGAGACTTTGCATTTAGAAACTCCTCAGATAGAAACTACAAAACTAGAAACTCCACGACTAGAGATTCCATAAGTAGAAACTCCACAGCTAAAATTTCCACAACTACAAACCCCACAACTAGAAACTCCACAACTAGAAACTCTGCAAATAGACACTCCACAAATAGAAACTCCACAACTAGAGACTCCACAACTAGGAACTCCAAAATTGAGACTCCACAACTAGAAACTACACAGATTGAAATTCCACAACTAGAAACTCCACAACTGGAAACTCCGCAACAAGAAACTCTGCAACTAGAAACTTTACAGCTAGAAACTCCACAACTTGAGACTTCGCAAATAGAAACTCGTCAACTGGAAACTCAACCACTAGAAACTCCACAACTTGAAACCCAACAATTAGATACTCCACAACTACAGACTCCACAACTTGAAACACCACAACTAGATACTCCACAATTACAAATTCCGCAACTAGAAACTCCACAACTAGAAACTCCTCAACTAGAAACTCCCCACTAGAAACTTCACAACTAGAATCTCTGCAACTAGAAACTCCACAGCTAGTAACTCCGCAACTAAAAACTCCACAACTTGAAACTCCGCCACTAAAAGCTCCACAACTAGAAAACTCCGCAACTACAAACTCTGCAACTAGAAACTCCGCAACTAGAAACTCCACAGCTAGAAACTCCACAACTAGAGACTCCACAACTAGAAACTACACCACTAGAAATTCCACAACTAGAAACTCCACAACTAGAAACACCACATCTAGAAACTCCGCAACAACAAACTCTGCAACTAGAAACTCCACAACTAGAATTTCCACAGCTAGAGACTCAACAACTAGAAACTCCTCAACTAAAAGCTCCACAACTAGACACTCCACAACTAGAAACTCCGCAACTAGAAACCCGACAACTAGAAACTCAACAACTAGAAACTCCACACCTATAAATTCCTCAACTTGAAACTCCACAACTAAAACTCCACTGCAAGAAACTCCACAACTAGAAACTCCGCAACTAGAAACTCCCCAACTAGGAACTCCACAACTAGAAACTCTGCAACTAGAAACTCCGCAACTAGAAACTCTGCAAATAGAAACTCCGCAACTAGAAACTCCACAGCTAGAAACCCCTCAACTATAAACTTCACAACTAGAAACTCAACAACTAGAGACTGCACAACTAGGGACTCCGCAACCAGAAACTCCGCAGCTAGAAACTCCGACACTAGAAACTCCACAACTTGAAAAACTGCAACTCGAAACTCTGCAACTAGAAAATCCACAACTATAAACTCAAGTAGAAACTCCCCAACTGGAAACTCCCCAACTAGAAACTCCATAGCTAGAAACCCCACAACTATAAACTTCACAAATAGCACCTCAACAACTAGAGACTGCACAACTAGAGACTCCGCAACTAGAAACTCCACAGCTAGAAACTCCACAACTTGATAATCCACAACTACAAATTCCACAACTAGAAACTCCACAACTGGAAACTCCGCAACTAGAAACTCTGCAACTACAAACTTTACAGTTAGAAACTCCACAACTTGAGACTTCGCAAATAGAAACTCGTCAACTGGAAACTCAACCACTAGATACTCCACAGCTAGAAACTCCAATACTAGAAACTCCACAACTTGAAACCCGACAAATAGATACTCCACAACTTGAAACACCACAACTAGATACTCCACAACTACAAATTCCGCAACTTGAAACTCCACAACTAGAAACTCCGCAACTAAAAACTCCCCAACTAGAAACTCCACAACTAGAATCTCTGCAACTAGAAACTCCGCAACTAGAAACTGTGCAACTAGAAACTCCGCAGCTAGAAACTCCACAGCTAGAAACCCCACAACTATAAACTTCAAAACTAGCAACTCAACAACTGGAGACTGCACAACTAGAGACTCCGCGACTAGAAACTCCACAGCTAGTTGCTCAGCAACTTGAAACTCCACAAGTTGAAACTCCGCCACTAGCATCTCCGCAACTAGAAACTCTGCCACTAGAAACTCCGCAACTAGAAACTCCACAACTGGAAACTCCACAGCCAGAAACTCTACAACTAGAAAAACCACATCTAGAAACTCCGCAACAACAAACTCTGCAACTAGAAACTCCACAACTAGAATTTCCACAGGTAGAGACTCAACAACAAGAGACTCCTCAACTAAAAGCTCCACAACTAGACACTCCACAACTAGAAACTCCGCAACTAGAAACCCAACAACTAGAAACTCAACAACTACAAACTCCACACCTCTAAATTCCTCAGCTTGAAACTCCACAACTAAAACTCCACAACTAGAAACTCCACAACTAGAAACTAGAAACTCCGCAACTAGAAACTCCCAACTAGAAACTCCACAACTAGAAACTCTGCAGCTAGAAACTCCGCAACTAGAAACTCCGCAAATAGAAACTCCGCAACTAGAAACTCCACAACTAGAAACCCCTCAACTATAAACTTCACAACTAGAAACTCAACAACTTGAGACTGCGCAACTAGAGACTCCGCAACTAGAAACTCCGCAGCTAGAAACTCCGCAACTAGAAACTCCACAACTTGAAACTCTGCAACTCGAATTTCTGCAACTAGAAAATCCACAGCTAGAAACTCCACAACTTAAACACCACAACTAAATACTCCACAACTACAAATTCCACAACTAGAAACTCTACAACTAGAAACTCCACAACTAGAAACTCCGCAACTAGAAACTCCACAGCTAGAAACTCCACAACTTGAGACTTCGCAACAAGAAACTCGGCAACTAGAATCTCCACAACTAGAAACTCTGCAACTAGAAACTCCGCAACTACAAACTCCGCAACTAGAAACTCCACAGCTAGAAACTCCACAACTTGAGACTTCACAAATAGAAACTCGTCAACTAGAAACTCAACAACTAGAGACTGCACAACTAGAGACTCCGCAACCAGAAACTCCGCAGCTAGAAACTCCGACCTTAGAAAATCCACAACTATAAACTCAAGTAGAAACTCCCCAACTGGAAACTTCCCAACTAGAAACTCCACAACTAGAAACCCCAACACTATAAACTTCACAACTAGCAACTCAACAACTAGAGACTGCACAACTAGAACCTCCACCACTAGAAACTCCACAACTACGAACCTCACAACTAGAAACTCAACAACTAGAAACTCCAAAACTGGAAACTCCACAGCCAGAAACTCCACAACTAGAAACACCACATCTAGAAACTCCGCAACAACAAACTCTGCAAATAGAAACTCCACAACTAGAATTTCCACAGCTAGAGACTCAACAACTAGAAACTCCTCAACTAAAAGCTCCACAACTAGACACTCCTTAACTAGAAACTCCGCAACTAGAAACCCGACAACTAAAAACTCAACAACTAGAAACTCCACAACTAGAAACTCTGCAACTAGAAACTCTGCAACCAGAAACTCTGCAAATAGAAACTCCGCAACTAGAAACTCCACAGCTTGAAACCCCTCAACTATAAACTTCACAACTAGAAACTCAACAACTAGAGACTGCACAACTAGAGACTCCGCAACCAGAAACTCCGCAGCTAGAAACTCCGACCTTAGAAAATCCACAACTATAAACTCAAGTAGAAACTCCCCAACTGGAAACTCCCCAACTAGAAACTCCACAGCTAGAAACCCCAACACTATAAACTTCACAACTAGCATCTCAACAACTAGAGACTGCACAACTAGAGACTCCGCCACTAGAAACTCCACAGCTAGAAACTCCACAACTAGATAATCCACAACTACAAATTCCACAAGTAGAAACTCCACAACTGGAAACTCCGCAACTAGAAACTCTGCAACTACAAACTTTACAGTTAGAAACTCCACAACTTGAGACTTCGCAAATAGAAACTCGTCAACTGGAAACTCAACCACTAGAAACTCCACAGCTGGAAACTCCACAACCAGAAACTCCACAACTTGAAACCCGACAAGTAGATACTCCACAACTTGAAACACCACAACTAGATACTTCACAACTACAAATTCCGCAAGTAGAAACTCCACAACTAGAAACTCCGCAACTAGAAACTCCCCAACTAGAAACTCCACAACTAGAATCTCTGCAACTAGAAACTCCGCAACTAGAAACTGTGACACTAGAAACTCCGCAACTAGAAACTCCACAGCTAGAAACCCCACAACTATAAACTTCACAACTAGCAATTCAACAACTAGAGACTGCACAACTAGAGACTCCGCAACTAGAAACTCCACAGCTAGTAACTCCGCAACTAGAAACTCCACAACTTGAAACTCCGCCACTAGAATCTCCCCAACTAGAAAACTCCGCAACTAGAAACTCTGCCACTAGAAACTCCGCAACTAGAAACTCCACGGCTAGAAACTCCACAACTTGAAACACCACAACTAGATACTCCACAACTAGAAACTCCACAACTAGAAACTCCACATTTAGAAACTCCGCAACTAGAAACTCCAAAGCTAGAAACTCCACAACTTGAGACTTCGCAACAAGAAACTCGGCAACTAGAATCTCCACAACTAAAAACTCTGCAACTAGAAACTACGCAACTACAAACTCCGCAACTAGAAACTCCACAGCTAGAAACTCCACAACTAGAGACTCCACAACTAGAAACTACACCACTAGAAATTCCACAACTAGAAACTCCACAACTAGAAACACCACATCTAGAAACTCCGCAACAACAAACTCTGCAACTAGAAACTCCACAACTAGAATTTCCACAGCTAGAGACTCAACAACTAGAAACTCCTCAACTAAAAGCTCCACAACTAGACACTCCACAACTAGAAACTCCGCAACTAGAAACCCGACAACTAGAAACTCAACAACTAGAAACTCCACACCTATAAATTCCTCAACTTGAAACTCCACAACTAAAACTCCACTGCAAGAAACTCCACAACTAGAAACTCCGCAACTAGAAACTCCCCAACTAGGAACTCCACAACTAGAAACTCTGCAACTAGAAACTCCGCAACTAGAAACTCTGCAAATAGAAACTCCGCAACTAGAAACTCCACAGCTAGAAACCCCTCAACTATAAACTTCACAACTAGAAACTCAACAACTAGAGACTGCACAACTAGGGACTCCGCAACCAGAAACTCCGCAGCTAGAAACTCCGACACTAGAAACTCCACAACTTGAAAAACTGCAACTCGAAACTCTGCAACTAGAAAATCCACAACTATAAACTCAAGTAGAAACTCCCCAACTGGAAACTCCCCAACTAGAAACTCCATAGCTAGAAACCCCACAACTATAAACTTCACAAATAGCACCTCAACAACTAGAGACTGCACAACTAGAGACTCCGCAACTAGAAACTCCACAGCTAGAAACTCCACAACTTGATAATCCACAACTACAAATTCCACAACTAGAAACTCCACAACTGGAAACTCCGCAACTAGAAACTCTGCAACTACAAACTTTACAGTTAGAAACTCCACAACTTGAGACTTCGCAAATAGAAACTCGTCAACTGGAAACTCAACCACTAGATACTCCACAGCTAGAAACTCCAATACTAGAAACTCCACAACTTGAAACCCGACAAATAGATACTCCACAACTTGAAACACCACAACTAGATACTCCACAACTACAAATTCCGCAACTTGAAACTCCACAACTAGAAACTCCGCTACTAGAAACTCCCCAACTAGAAACTCCACAACTAGAATCTCTGCAACTAGAAACTCCGCAACTAGAAACTGTGCAACTAGAAACTCCGCAGCTAGAAACTCCACAGTTAGAAACCCCACAACTATAAACTTCAAAACTAGCAACTCAACAACTGGAGACTGCACAACTAGAGACTCCGCGACTAGAAACTCCACAGCTAGTTGCTCAGCAACTTGAAACTCCACAAGTTGAAACTCCGCCACTAGCATCTCCGCAACTAGAAAACTCCGCAACTAGAAACTCTGCCACTAGAAACTCCGCAACTAGAAACTCCACAACTGGAAACTCCACAACTTGAAACACCACAACTAGATACCCCACAACTACAAATTCCACAACTAGAAACTCCACAAATAGAAACTCCACAACTAGAAACTCCGCAACTAGAAACTCCACAGCTAGAAACTCCACAACTTGAGACTTCGCAACAAGAAACTCGGCAACTAGAATCTCCAAAACTAGAAACTCTGCAACTAGAAACTCCGCAACTACAAACTCCGCAACTAGAAACTCCACAGCTAGAAACTCCACAACTTGAGATTTCGCAAATAGAAAATCGTCAACTAGAAACTCAACAACTAGAAACTCCACAGCTAGAAACTCCACAACTAGAAACTCCACAACTAGAAACTCCACAACTTGAAAGTTCACCACTAGAAACTCCACAACTAGAAACTCCACAACTAGAGACTCCACAACTAGAAACTCCACCACTAGAAATTCCACAACTACAAACCTCACAACTAGAAACTCCACAACTAGAAACTTCGCAACTGGAAACTCCACAGCCAGAAACTCTACAACTAGAAAAACCACATCTAGAAACTCCGCAACAACAAACTCTGCAACTAGAAACTCCACAACTAGAATTTCCACAGGTAGAGACTCAACAACAAGAGACTCCTCAACTAAAAGCTCCACAACTAGACACTCCACAACTAGAAACTCCGCAACTAGAAACCCAACAACTAGAAACTCAACAACTACAAACTCCACACCTCTAAATTCCTCAGCTTGAAACTCCACAACTAAAACTCCACAACTAGAAACTCCACAACTAGAAACTAGAAACTCCGCAACTAGAAACTCCCAACTAGAAACTCCACAACTAGAAACTCTGCAGCTAGAAACTCCGCAACTAGAAACTTCGCAAATAGAAACTCCGCAACTAGAAACTCCACAACTAGAAACCCCTCAACTATAAACTTCACAACTAGAAACTCAACAACTTGAGACTGCGCAACTAGAGACTCCGCAACTAGAAACTCCGCAGCTAGAAACTCCGCAACTATAAACTCCACAACTTGAAACTCTGCAACTCGAATTTCTGCAACTAGAAAATCCACAGCTAGAAACTCCACAACTTAAACACCACAACTAAATACTCCACAACTACAAATTCCACAACTAGAAACTCTACAACTAGAAACTCCACAACTAGAAACTCCGCAACTAGAAACTCCACAGCTAGAAACTCCACAACTTGAGACTTCGCAACAAGAAACTCGGCAACTAGAATCTCCACAACTAGAAACTCTGCAACTAGAAACTCCGCAACTACAAACTCCGCAACTAGAAACTCCACAGCTAGAAACTCCACAACTTGAGACTTCACAAATAGAAACTCGTCAACTAGAAACTCAACAACTAGAGACTGCACAACTAGAGACTCCGCAACCAGAAACTCCGCAGCTAGAAACTCCGACCTTAGAAAATCCACAACTATAAACTCAAGTAGAAACTCCCCAACTGGAAACTTCCCAACTAGAAACTCCACAACTAGAAACCCCAACACTATAAACTTCACAACTAGCAACTCAACAACTAGAGACTGCACAACTAGAACCTCCACCACTAGAAACTCCACAACTACGAACCTCACAACTAGAAACTCAACAACTAGAAACTCCAAAACTGGAAACTCCACAGCCAGAAACTCCACAACTAGAAACACCACATCTAGAAACTCCGCAACAACAAACTCTGCAAATAGAAACTCCACAACTAGAATTTCCACAGCTAGAGACTCAACAACTAGAAACTCCTCAACTAAAAGCTCCACAACTAGACACTCCTTAACTAGAAACTCCGCAACTAGAAACCCGACAACTAGAAACTCAACAACTAGAAACTCCACAACTAGAAACTCTGCAACTAGAAACTCTGCAACCAGAAACTCTGCAAATAGAAACTCCGCAACTAGAAACTCCACAGCTTGAAACCCCTCAACTATAAACTTCACAACTAGAAACTCAACAACTAGAGACTGCACAACTAGAGACTCCGCAACCAGAAACTCCGCAGCTAGAAACTCCGACCTTAGAAAATCCACAACTATAAACTCAAGTAGAAACTCCCCAACTGGAAACTCCCCAACTAGAAACTCCACAGCTAGAAACCCCAACACTATAAACTTCACAACTAGCAACTCAACAACTAGAGACTGCACAACTAGAGACTCCGCCACTAGAAACTCCACAGCTAGAAACTCCACAACTAGATAATCCACAACTACAAATTCCACAAGTAGAAACTCCACAACTGGAAACTCCGCAACTAGAAACTCTGCAACTACAAACTTTACAGTTAGAAACTCCACAACTTGAGACTTCGCAAATAGAAACTCGTCAACTGGAAACTCAACCACTAGAAACTCCACAGCTGGAAACTCCACAACCAGAAACTCCACAACTTGAAACCCGACAAGTAGATACTCCACAACTTGAAACACCACAACTAGATACTTCACAACTACAAATTCCGCAAGTAGAAACTCCACAACTAGAAACTCCGCAACTAGAAACTCCCCAACTAGAAACTCCACAACTAGAATCTCTGCAACTAGAAACTCCGCAACTAGAAACTGTGACACTAGAAACTCCGCAACTAGAAACTCCACAGCTAGAAACCCCACAACTATAAACTTCACAACTAGCAATTCAACAACTAGAGACTGCACAACTAGAGACTCCGCAACTAGAAACTCCACAGCTAGTAACTCCGCAACTAGAAACTCCACAACTTGAAACTCCGCCACTAGAATCTCCCCAACTAGAAAACTCCGCAACTAGAAACTCTGCCACTAGAAACTCCGCAACTAGAAACTCCACGGCTAGAAACTCCACAACTTGAAACACCACAACTAGATACTCCACAACTAGAAACTCCACAACTAGAAACTCCACATTTAGAAACTCCGCAACTAGAAACTCCAAAGCTAGAAACTCCACAACTTGAGACTTCGCAACAAGAAACTCGGCAACTAGAATCTCCACAACTAAAAACTCTGCAACTAGAAACTACGCAACTACAAACTCCGCAACTAGAAACTCCACAGCTAGAAACTCCACAACTAGAGACTCCACAACTAGAAACTACACCACTAGAAATTCCACAACTAGAAACTCCACAACTAGAAACACCACATCTAGAAACTCCGCAACAACAAACTCTGCAACTAGAAACTCCACAACTAGAATTTCCACAGCTAGAGACTCAACAACTAGAAACTCCTCAACTAAAAGCTCCACAACTAGACACTCCACAACTAGAAACTCCGCAACTAGAAACCCGACAACTAGAAACTCAACAACTAGAAACTCCACACCTATAAATTCCTCAACTTGAAACTCCACAACTAAAACTCCACTGCAAGAAACTCCACAACTAGAAACTCCGCAACTAGAAACTCCCCAACTAGGAACTCCACAACTAGAAACTCTGCAACTAGAAACTCCGCAACTAGAAACTCTGCAAATAGAAACTCCGCAACTAGAAACTCCACAGCTAGAAACCCCTCAACTATAAACTTCACAACTAGAAACTCAACAACTAGAGACTGCACAACTAGGGACTCCGCAACCAGAAACTCCGCAGCTAGAAACTCCGACACTAGAAACTCCACAACTTGAAAAACTGCAACTCGAAACTCTGCAACTAGAAAATCCACAACTATAAACTCAAGTAGAAACTCCCCAACTGGAAACTCCCCAACTAGAAACTCCATAGCTAGAAACCCCACAACTATAAACTTCACAAATAGCACCTCAACAACTAGAGACTGCACAACTAGAGACTCCGCAACTAGAAACTCCACAGCTAGAAACTCCACAACTTGATAATCCACAACTACAAATTCCACAACTAGAAACTCCACAACTGGAAACTCCGCAACTAGAAACTCTGCAACTACAAACTTTACAGTTAGAAACTCCACAACTTGAGACTTCGCAAATAGAAACTCGTCAACTGGAAACTCAACCACTAGATACTCCACAGCTAGAAACTCCAATACTAGAAACTCCACAACTTGAAACCCGACAAATAGATACTCCACAACTTGAAACACCACAACTAGATACTCCACAACTACAAATTCCGCAACTTGAAACTCCACAACTAGAAACTCCGCTACTAGAAACTCCCCAACTAGAAACTCCACAACTAGAATCTCTGCAACTAGAAACTCCGCAACTAGAAACTGTGCAACTAGAAACTCCGCAGCTAGAAACTCCACAGTTAGAAACCCCACAACTATAAACTTCAAAACTAGCAACTCAACAACTGGAGACTGCACAACTAGAGACTCCGCGACTAGAAACTCCACAGCTAGTTGCTCAGCAACTTGAAACTCCACAAGTTGAAACTCCGCCACTAGCATCTCCGCAACTAGAAAACTCCGCAACTAGAAACTCTGCCACTAGAAACTCCGCAACTAGAAACTCCACAACTGGAAACTCCACAACTTGAAACACCACAACTAGATACCCCACAACTACAAATTCCACAACTAGAAACTCCACAAATAGAAACTCCACAACTAGAAACTCCGCAACTAGAAACTCCACAGCTAGAAACTCCACAACTTGAGACTTCGCAACAAGAAACTCGGCAACTAGAATCTCCAAAACTAGAAACTCTGCAACTAGAAACTCCGCAACTACAAACTCCGCAACTAGAAACTCCACAGCTAGAAACTCCACAACTTGAGATTTCGCAAATAGAAAATCGTCAACTAGAAACTCAACAACTAGAAACTCCACAGCTAGAAACTCCACAACTAGAAACTCCACAACTAGAAACTCCACAACTTGAAAGTTCACCACTAGAAACTCCACAACTAGAAACTCCACAACTAGAGACTCCACAACTAGAAACTCCACCACTAGAAATTCCACAACTACAAACCTCACAACTAGAAACTCCACAACTAGAAACTTCGCAACTGGAAACTCCACAGCCAGAAACTCTACAACTAGAAAAACCACATCTAGAAACTCCGCAACAACAAACTCTGCAACTAGAAACTCCACAACTAGAATTTCCACAGGTAGAGACTCAACAACAAGAGACTCCTCAACTAAAAGCTCCACAACTAGACACTCCACAACTAGAAACTCCGCAACTAGAAACCCAACAACTAGAAACTCAACAACTACAAACTCCACACCTCTAAATTCCTCAGCTTGAAACTCCACAACTAAAACTCCACAACTAGAAACTCCACAACTAGAAACTAGAAACTCCGCAACTAGAAACTCCCAACTAGAAACTCCACAACTAGAAACTCTGCAGCTAGAAACTCCGCAACTAGAAACTTCGCAAATAGAAACTCCGCAACTAGAAACTCCACAACTAGAAACCCCTCAACTATAAACTTCACAACTAGAAACTCAACAACTTGAGACTGCGCAACTAGAGACTCCGCAACTAGAAACTCCGCAGCTAGAAACTCCGCAACTATAAACTCCACAACTTGAAACTCTGCAACTCGAATTTCTGCAACTAGAAAATCCACAGCTAGAAACTCCACAACTTAAACACCACAACTAAATACTCCACAACTACAAATTCCACAACTAGAAACTCTACAACTAGAAACTCCACAACTAGAAACTCCGCAACTAGAAACTCCACAGCTAGAAACTCCACAACTTGAGACTTCGCAACAAGAAACTCGGCAACTAGAATCTCCACAACTAGAAACTCTGCAACTAGAAACTCCGCAACTACAAACTCCGCAACTAGAAACTCCACAGCTAGAAACTCCACAACTTGAGACTTCACAAATAGAAACTCGTCAACTAGAAACTCAACAACTAGAGACTGCACAACTAGAGACTCCGCAACCAGAAACTCCGCAGCTAGAAACTCCGACCTTAGAAAATCCACAACTATAAACTCAAGTAGAAACTCCCCAACTGGAAACTTCCCAACTAGAAACTCCACAACTAGAAACCCCAACACTATAAACTTCACAACTAGCAACTCAACAACTAGAGACTGCACAACTAGAACCTCCACCACTAGAAACTCCACAACTACGAACCTCACAACTAGAAACTCAACAACTAGAAACTCCAAAACTGGAAACTCCACAGCCAGAAACTCCACAACTAGAAACACCACATCTAGAAACTCCGCAACAACAAACTCTGCAAATAGAAACTCCACAACTAGAATTTCCACAGCTAGAGACTCAACAACTAGAAACTCCTCAACTAAAAGCTCCACAACTAGACACTCCTTAACTAGAAACTCCGCAACTAGAAACCCGACAACTAGAAACTCAACAACTAGAAACTCCACAACTAGAAACTCTGCAACTAGAAACTCTGCAACCAGAAACTCTGCAAATAGAAACTCCGCAACTAGAAACTCCACAGCTTGAAACCCCTCAACTATAAACTTCACAACTAGAAACTCAACAACTAGAGACTGCACAACTAGAGACTCCGCAACCAGAAACTCCGCAGCTAGAAACTCCGACCTTAGAAAATCCACAACTATAAACTCAAGTAGAAACTCCCCAACTGGAAACTCCCCAACTAGAAACTCCACAGCTAGAAACCCCAACACTATAAACTTCACAACTAGCAACTCAACAACTAGAGACTGCACAACTAGAGACTCCGCCACTAGAAACTCCACAGCTAGAAACTCCACAACTAGATAATCCACAACTACAAATTCCACAAGTAGAAACTCCACAACTGGAAACTCCGCAACTAGAAACTCTGCAACTACAAACTTTACAGTTAGAAACTCCACAACTTGAGACTTCGCAAATAGAAACTCGTCAACTGGAAACTCAACCACTAGAAACTCCACAGCTGGAAACTCCACAACCAGAAACTCCACAACTTGAAACCCGACAAGTAGATACTCCACAACTTGAAACACCACAACTAGATACTTCACAACTACAAATTCCGCAAGTAGAAACTCCACAACTAGAAACTCCGCAACTAGAAACTCCCCAACTAGAAACTCCACAACTAGAATCTCTGCAACTAGAAACTCCGCAACTAGAAACTGTGACACTAGAAACTCCGCAACTAGAAACTCCACAGCTAGAAACCCCACAACTATAAACTTCACAACTAGCAATTCAACAACTAGAGACTGCACAACTAGAGACTCCGCAACTAGAAACTCCACAGCTAGTAACTCCGCAACTAGAAACTCCACAACTTGAAACTCCGCCACTAGAATCTCCCCAACTAGAAAACTCCGCAACTAGAAACTCTGCCACTAGAAACTCCGCAACTAGAAACTCCACGGCTAGAAACTCCACAACTTGAAACACCACAACTAGATACTCCACAACTAGAAACTCCACAACTAGAAACTCCACATTTAGAAACTCCGCAACTAGAAACTCCAAAGCTAGAAACTCCACAACTTGAGACTTCGCAACAAGAAACTCGGCAACTAGAATCTCCACAACTAAAAACTCTGCAACTAGAAACTACGCAACTACAAACTCCGCAACTAGAAACTCCACAGCTAGAAACTCCACAACTAGAGACTCCACAACTAGAAACTACACCACTAGAAATTCCACAACTAGAAACTCCACAACTAGAAACACCACATCTAGAAACTCCGCAACAACAAACTCTGCAACTAGAAACTCCACAACTAGAATTTCCACAGCTAGAGACTCAACAACTAGAAACTCCTCAACTAAAAGCTCCACAACTAGACACTCCACAACTAGAAACTCCGCAACTAGAAACCCGACAACTAGAAACTCAACAACTAGAAACTCCACACCTATAAATTCCTCAACTTGAAACTCCACAACTAAAACTCCACTGCAAGAAACTCCACAACTAGAAACTCCGCAACTAGAAACTCCCCAACTAGGAACTCCACAACTAGAAACTCTGCAACTAGAAACTCCGCAACTAGAAACTCTGCAAATAGAAACTCCGCAACTAGAAACTCCACAGCTAGAAACCCCTCAACTATAAACTTCACAACTAGAAACTCAACAACTAGAGACTGCACAACTAGGGACTCCGCAACCAGAAACTCCGCAGCTAGAAACTCCGACACTAGAAACTCCACAACTTGAAAAACTGCAACTCGAAACTCTGCAACTAGAAAATCCACAACTATAAACTCAAGTAGAAACTCCCCAACTGGAAACTCCCCAACTAGAAACTCCATAGCTAGAAACCCCACAACTATAAACTTCACAAATAGCACCTCAACAACTAGAGACTGCACAACTAGAGACTCCGCAACTAGAAACTCCACAGCTAGAAACTCCACAACTTGATAATCCACAACTACAAATTCCACAACTAGAAACTCCACAACTGGAAACTCCGCAACTAGAAACTCTGCAACTACAAACTTTACAGTTAGAAACTCCACAACTTGAGACTTCGCAAATAGAAACTCGTCAACTGGAAACTCAACCACTAGATACTCCACAGCTAGAAACTCCAATACTAGAAACTCCACAACTTGAAACCCGACAAATAGATACTCCACAACTTGAAACACCACAACTAGATACTCCACAACTACAAATTCCGCAACTTGAAACTCCACAACTAGAAACTCCGCTACTAGAAACTCCCCAACTAGAAACTCCACAACTAGAATCTCTGCAACTAGAAACTCCGCAACTAGAAACTGTGCAACTAGAAACTCCGCAGCTAGAAACTCCACAGTTAGAAACCCCACAACTATAAACTTCAAAACTAGCAACTCAACAACTGGAGACTGCACAACTAGAGACTCCGCGACTAGAAACTCCACAGCTAGTTGCTCAGCAACTTGAAACTCCACAAGTTGAAACTCCGCCACTAGCATCTCCGCAACTAGAAAACTCCGCAACTAGAAACTCTGCCACTAGAAACTCCGCAACTAGAAACTCCACAACTGGAAACTCCACAACTTGAAACACCACAACTAGATACCCCACAACTACAAATTCCACAACTAGAAACTCCACAAATAGAAACTCCACAACTAGAAACTCCGCAACTAGAAACTCCACAGCTAGAAACTCCACAACTTGAGACTTCGCAACAAGAAACTCGGCAACTAGAATCTCCAAAACTAGAAACTCTGCAACTAGAAACTCCGCAACTACAAACTCCGCAACTAGAAACTCCACAGCTAGAAACTCCACAACTTGAGATTTCGCAAATAGAAAATCGTCAACTAGAAACTCAACAACTAGAAACTCCACAGCTAGAAACTCCACAACTAGAAACTCCACAACTAGAAACTCCACAACTTGAAAGTTCACCACTAGAAACTCCACAACTAGAAACTCCACAACTAGAGACTCCACAACTAGAAACTCCACCACTAGAAATTCCACAACTACAAACCTCACAACTAGAAACTCCACAACTAGAAACTTCGCAACTGGAAACTCCACAGCCAGAAACTCTACAACTAGAAAAACCACATCTAGAAACTCCGCAACAACAAACTCTGCAACTAGAAACTCCACAACTAGAATTTCCACAGGTAGAGACTCAACAACAAGAGACTCCTCAACTAAAAGCTCCACAACTAGACACTCCACAACTAGAAACTCCGCAACTAGAAACCCAACAACTAGAAACTCAACAACTACAAACTCCACACCTCTAAATTCCTCAGCTTGAAACTCCACAACTAAAACTCCACAACTAGAAACTCCACAACTAGAAACTAGAAACTCCGCAACTAGAAACTCCCAACTAGAAACTCCACAACTAGAAACTCTGCAGCTAGAAACTCCGCAACTAGAAACTTCGCAAATAGAAACTCCGCAACTAGAAACTCCACAACTAGAAACCCCTCAACTATAAACTTCACAACTAGAAACTCAACAACTTGAGACTGCGCAACTAGAGACTCCGCAACTAGAAACTCCGCAGCTAGAAACTCCGCAACTATAAACTCCACAACTTGAAACTCTGCAACTCGAATTTCTGCAACTAGAAAATCCACAGCTAGAAACTCCACAACTTAAACACCACAACTAAATACTCCACAACTACAAATTCCACAACTAGAAACTCTACAACTAGAAACTCCACAACTAGAAACTCCGCAACTAGAAACTCCACAGCTAGAAACTCCACAACTTGAGACTTCGCAACAAGAAACTCGGCAACTAGAATCTCCACAACTAGAAACTCTGCAACTAGAAACTCCGCAACTACAAACTCCGCAACTAGAAACTCCACAGCTAGAAACTCCACAACTTGAGACTTCACAAATAGAAACTCGTCAACTAGAAACTCAACAACTAGAGACTGCACAACTAGAGACTCCGCAACCAGAAACTCCGCAGCTAGAAACTCCGACCTTAGAAAATCCACAACTATAAACTCAAGTAGAAACTCCCCAACTGGAAACTTCCCAACTAGAAACTCCACAACTAGAAACCCCAACACTATAAACTTCACAACTAGCAACTCAACAACTAGAGACTGCACAACTAGAACCTCCACCACTAGAAACTCCACAACTACGAACCTCACAACTAGAAACTCAACAACTAGAAACTCCAAAACTGGAAACTCCACAGCCAGAAACTCCACAACTAGAAACACCACATCTAGAAACTCCGCAACAACAAACTCTGCAAATAGAAACTCCACAACTAGAATTTCCACAGCTAGAGACTCAACAACTAGAAACTCCTCAACTAAAAGCTCCACAACTAGACACTCCTTAACTAGAAACTCCGCAACTAGAAACCCGACAACTAGAAACTCAACAACTAGAAACTCCACAACTAGAAACTCTGCAACTAGAAACTCTGCAACCAGAAACTCTGCAAATAGAAACTCCGCAACTAGAAACTCCACAGCTTGAAACCCCTCAACTATAAACTTCACAACTAGAAACTCAACAACTAGAGACTGCACAACTAGAGACTCCGCAACCAGAAACTCCGCAGCTAGAAACTCCGACCTTAGAAAATCCACAACTATAAACTCAAGTAGAAACTCCCCAACTGGAAACTCCCCAACTAGAAACTCCACAGCTAGAAACCCCAACACTATAAACTTCACAACTAGCAACTCAACAACTAGAGACTGCACAACTAGAGACTCCGCCACTAGAAACTCCACAGCTAGAAACTCCACAACTAGATAATCCACAACTACAAATTCCACAAGTAGAAACTCCACAACTGGAAACTCCGCAACTAGAAACTCTGCAACTACAAACTTTACAGTTAGAAACTCCACAACTTGAGACTTCGCAAATAGAAACTCGTCAACTGGAAACTCAACCACTAGAAACTCCACAGCTGGAAACTCCACAACCAGAAACTCCACAACTTGAAACCCGACAAGTAGATACTCCACAACTTGAAACACCACAACTAGATACTTCACAACTACAAATTCCGCAAGTAGAAACTCCACAACTAGAAACTCCGCAACTAGAAACTCCCCAACTAGAAACTCCACAACTAGAATCTCTGCAACTAGAAACTCCGCAACTAGAAACTGTGACACTAGAAACTCCGCAACTAGAAACTCCACAGCTAGAAACCCCACAACTATAAACTTCACAACTAGCAATTCAACAACTAGAGACTGCACAACTAGAGACTCCGCAACTAGAAACTCCACAGCTAGTAACTCCGCAACTAGAAACTCCACAACTTGAAACTCCGCCACTAGAATCTCCCCAACTAGAAAACTCCGCAACTAGAAACTCTGCCACTAGAAACTCCGCAACTAGAAACTCCACGGCTAGAAACTCCACAACTTGAAACACCACAACTAGATACTCCACAACTAGAAACTCCACAACTAGAAACTCCACATTTAGAAACTCCGCAACTAGAAACTCCAAAGCTAGAAACTCCACAACTTGAGACTTCGCAACAAGAAACTCGGCAACTAGAATCTCCACAACTAAAAACTCTGCAACTAGAAACTACGCAACTACAAACTCCGCAACTAGAAACTCCACAGCTAGAAACTCCACAACTAGAGACTCCACAACTAGAAACTACACCACTAGAAATTCCACAACTACAAACCTCACAACTAGAAACTCCATAACTAGAAACTTCGCAACTGGAAACTCCACAGCCAGAAACTTTACAACTAGAAAAACCACATCTAGAAACTCCGCAACAACAAACTCTGCAACTAGAAACTCCACAACTAGAATTTCCACAGCTAGCGACTCAACAACTAGAGACTCCTCAACTAAAAGCTCCACAACTAGACACTCCACAACTAGAAACTCCGCAACTAGAAATCCGACAACTAGAAACTCAACAACTACAAACTCCACACCTATAAATTCCTCAACTTGAAACTCCACAACTAAAACTCCACAACTAGAAACTCCACAAATAGAAACTCCACAACTAGAAACTCCGCAACTAGAAACTCCCTTACTAGAACCTCCACAACTAGAAACTCTGCAGCTAGAAACTCCGCAACTAGAAACTCTGCAAATAGAAACTCCGCAACTAGAAACTCCACAACTAGAAACCCCTCAACTATAAACTTCACAACTAGAAACTCAACAACTTGAGACTGCGCAACTAGAGACTCCGCAACTAGAAACTCCGCAGCTAGAAACTCCGCAACTAGAAACTCCACAACTTGAAACTCTGCTACTAGAAACTCCTCAAATAGAAACTCCCCACTAGAAACTTCACAACTAGAATCTCTGACACTAGAAACTCCGCAACTAGAAACTCTGCAACTAGAAACTCCGCAACTAGAAACTCCACAGCTAGAAACTCCACAACTTGAAACAGCACAACTAGATACTCCACAACTACAAATTCCACAACTAGAAACTCCACAACTAGAAACACCACATCTAGAAACTCCGCAACAACAAACTCTGCAACCAGAAACTCCACAACTAGAATTTCCACAGCTAGAGACTCAACAACTAGAGGCTCCTCAACTAAAAGCTCCACAACTAGAAACTCCACAACTAGAAACTCAGCAACTTGAAACCCGACAACTAGAAAATCAACAACTAGAAACTCCACAACTAGAAACTACACAACAAGAAACTACACAGCTATAAACTCCACAACTTGAGACTTCGCAACAAGAAACTTGGCAACTAGAATCTCCACAACTAGAAACTCTGCAACTAGAAACTCCGCAACTAGAAACTCCACAGCTAGAAACTCCACAACTTGAGACTTCGCAAATAGAAACTCGTCAACTAGAAACTCGATAACTAGAAACTCCGCAGCTAGAAATTCCACAACTAGAAACTCCACAGCTTGAGAGTTCGCAACTAGAAACCCCACAACTAGAAACTCCACAACTAGAGACTCCACAACTAGAAACTCCACCCCTAGAAACTCCACCATTACGAACCTCACAACTAGAAACTCAACAACTAGAAACTCCGCAACTGGAAACTCCACAGCAAGAAACTCCACAACTAGAGACACCACATCTAGAAACTCCGCAACAACAAACTCTGCAACTAGAAACTCCACAACTAGAATTTCAACAGCTAGAGACTCAACAACTAGGAACTCCTCAACTGAAAGCTCCACAACTAGACACTCCACAACTAGAAACTCCGCAACTGGAAACCCGACAACTAAAACTCAACAACTAGAAACTCGACATCTATAAATTCCTCAACTTGAAACTCCACAACTAAAACTCGACTACTAGAAACTCCACAACTAGAAACTCCGCAACTAGAAACTCCCCAACTAGAAACTCCACAACTAGAAACTCTGCAACTAAAAACTCCGCAACTAGAAACTCTGCAAATAGAAACTCCGTCACTAGAAACTCCACAGCTAGAAACCCCTTAACTATAAACTTCACAACTAGAAACTCAACAACTAGAGACTGCACAACTAGAGAATCCGCAACCAGAAACTCCGCAGCTAGAAACTCCGACCTTAGAAACTCCACAACTTGAAACTCTGCAACTCGAAACTCTGCAACTAGAAAATCCACAACTATAAACTCAAGTAGAAACTCCCCAACTCGAAACTCCCCAACTCGAAACTCTGCAACTAGAAAATCCACAACTATAAACTCAAGTAGAAACTCCCCAAGTGGAAACTCCCCAACTAGAAACTCCACAGCTAGAAACCCCACAACTATGAACTTCACATCTAGCAACTCAACAACTAGAGACTGCACAACTAGAGACTCCGCCACTAGAAACTCCACAGCTTGTAACTCCGCAACTAGAAACCCTCCAACTAGAAAACTATGCAACTAGAAACTCTGCAACTAGATACTCCGCCACTAGAAACTCCACAGCTAGAAACTCCACAACTAAATAATCCACAACTACAAATTCCACAACTAGAAACTCCACAACTGGAAACTCCGCAACTAGAAACTCTGCAACTACAAAATTTACAGTTAGAAACTCCACAACTTGAGACTTCGCAAATAGAAACTCGTCAACTGGAAACTCAACCACTAGAAACTCCACAGCTAGAAACTCCACAACTAGAAACTCAACAACTTCAAACCCGACAAATAGATACTCCACAACGTGAAACACCACAACTAGATACTCCACAACTACACATTCCGCAACTAGAAACTCCACAACTAGAATCTATGCAACTAGAAACTTCGCAACTAGACACTGTGCAACTAGAAACACCGCAACTGGAAACTCCACAGCTAGAATACCCGCAACTATAAACTTCACAACTAGCAACTCAACAACTAGAGACTGCACAACTAGAGACTCCGCAATTAGAAACTCCACAGCTAGTAACTCCGCAACTAGAAACTCCACAACTTGAAACTCCGCCACTAGAATCTCCACAACTAGAAAACTCCGCAACTAGAAACTCTGCCACTAGAAACTCCGCAACTAGAAACTCGACAGCTAGAAACTCCACAACTTGAAACACCACAACTAGATACTCCACAACTACAAATTCCACAACTAGAAACTCCACAACTAGAAACTCCACAACTAGAAACTCCGCAACTAGAAACTCCACAGCTAGAAACTCAACAACTTGAGACTTCGCAACAAGAAACTCGGCAACTAGAATCTCCACAACTAGAAACTCTGCAACTAGAAACTCCGCAACTACAAACTCCGCAACAAGAAACTCCACAACTTGAGACTTCGCAAATAGAAACTCGTCAACTAGAAACTCAACAACCAGAAACTCCACAGCTAGAAACTCCACAACTAGAAACACCACAACTTGAGAGTTCACCACTAGAAACTTCACAACTAGCAACTCAACAACTAGAGACTGCACAACTAGAGACTCCGCCACTAGAAACTCTACAGCTAGTAAATCTGCAACTAGAAACCCTCCAACTAGAAAACTACGCAACTAGAAACTCTGCAACTAGATACTCCGCAACGAGAAACTCCACAGCTAGAAACTCCACAACAAGATAATCCACAACTACAAATTCCACAACTAGAAACTCCACAACTCGAAACTCCGAAACTAGAAACTCGGCAACTACAAACTTTACAGTTACAAACTCCACAACTTGAGACTTCGCAAATAGAAACTCGTCAACTGGAAACTCAACCACTAGAAACTCCACAGCTAGAAACTCCACAACTAGAAACTCCACAACTCGAAACATCAGAACTAGATACTCCACAACTTGAAACATAACAACTAGATACTCCACAACTACAAATTCCGCAACTAGAAACTCCACAATTAGAAACTCCGCAACTAGAAACTCCCCAACTAGAAACTCCACAACTAGAATCTCTGCAACTAGAAACTCCACAACTAGAAACTGTGCAACTAGAAACTCCGCAACTAGAAACTCCACAACTAGAAACCCCACAACTATAAACTTCACAACTAGCAACTCAACAACTAGAGACTGCATAACTAGAGACTCCGCAACTAGAAACTCCACAGCTAGTAACTCCGCAACTAGAAACTCCACAACTTGAAACTCTGCCACTAGAATCACCACAACTAGAAACTCTGCAAATGGAAACTCCGCAACTACAAACTCCGCAACAAGAAACTCCACAACTTGAGACTTCGCAAATAGAAACTCGTCAACTAAAAACTCAACAACCAGAAACTCCACAGCTAGAAACTCCACAACTAGAAACTCCACAACTTGAGAGTTCACCACTAGAAACTTCACAACTAGCAACTCAACAACTAGAGACTGCACAACTAGAGACTCCGCCACTAGAAACTCTACAGCTAGTAAATCTGCAACTAGAAACCCTCCAACTAGAAAACTACGCAACTAGAAACTCTGCAACTAGATACTCCGCAACCAGAAACTCCACAGCTAGAAACTCCACAACAAGATAATCCACAACTACAAATTCCACAACTAGAAACTCCACAACTCGAAACTCCGCAACTAGAAACTCGGCAACTACAAACTTTACAGTTACAAACTCCACAACTTGAGACTTCGCAAATAGAAACTCGTCAACTGGAAACTCAACCACTAGAAACTCCACAGCTAGAAACTCCACAACTAGAAACTCCACAACTCGAAACATCAGAACTAGATACTCCACAACTTGAAACATAACAACTAGATACTCCACAACTACAAATTCCGCAACTAGAAACTCCACAATTAGAAACTCCGCAACTAGAAACTCCCCAACTAGAAACTCCACAACTAGAATCTCTGCAACTAGAAACTCCACAACTAGAAACTGTGCAACTAGAAACTCCGCAACTAGAAACTCCACAACTAGAAACCCCACAACTATAAACTTCACAACTAGCAACTCAACAACTAGAGACTGCATAACTAGAGACTCCGCAACTAGAAACTCCACAGCTAGTAACTCCGCAACTAGAAACTCCACAACTTGAAACTCTGCCACTAGAATCACCACAACTTGAAAACTCCGCAACTAGAAACTCCACAGCTAGAAACTCCACAACTTGAAACACCACAACTAGATACCCCACAACTACAAAATCCACAACTAGAAACTCCACAAATAGAAACTCCACAACTAGAAACTCCGCAACTAGAAACTCCACAGCTAGAAACTCCACAACTTGAGACTTCGCAACAAGAAACTCGGCAACTAGAATCTCCACAACTAGAAACTCTGCAACTAGAAACTCCGCAACTACAAACTCCGCAACTAGAAACTCCACAGCTAGAAACTCCACAACTTGAGATTTCGCAAATAGAAAATCGTCAACTAGAAACTCAACAACTAGAAACTCCACAGCTAGAAACTCCACAACTAGAAACTCCACAACTAGAAACTCCACAACTTGAAAGTTCACCACTAGAAACTCCACAACTAGAAACTCCACAACTAGAGACTCCACAACTAGAAACTCCACCACTAGAAATTCCACAACTACAAACCTCACAACTAGAAACTCCACAACTAGAAACTTCGCAACTGGAAACTCCACAGCCAGAAACTCTACAACTAGAAAAACCACATCTAGAAACTCCGCAACAACAAACTCTGCAACTAGAAACTCCACAACTAGAATTTCCACAGGTAGAGACTCAACAACAAGAGACTCCTCAACTAAAAGCTCCACAACTAGACACTCCACAACTAGAAACTCCGCAACTAGAAACCCAACAACTAGAAACTCAACAACTACAAACTCCACACCTCTAAATTCCTCAACTTGAAACTCCACAACTAAAACTCCACAACTAGAAACTCCACAACTAGAAACTAGAAACTCCGCAACTAGAAACTCCCAACTAGAAACTCCACAACTAGAAACTCTGCAGCTAGAAACTCCGCAACTAGAAACTCCGCAAATAGAAACTCCGCAACTAGAAACTCCACAACTAGAAACCCCTCAACTATAAACTTCACAACTAGAAACTCAACAACTTGAGACTGCGCAACTAGAGACTCCGCAACTAGAAACTCCGCAGCTAGAAACTCCGCAACTAGAAACTCCACAACTTGAAACTCTGCAACTCGAATTTCTGCAACTAGAAAATCCACAGCTAGAAACTCCACAACTTAAACACCACAACTAAATACTCCACAACTACAAATTCCACAACTAGAAACTCTACAACTAGAAACTCCACAACTAGAAACTCCGCAACTAGAAACTCCACAGCTAGAAACTCCACAACTTGAGACTTCGCAACAAGAAACTCGGCAACTAGAATCTCCACAACTAGAAACTCTGCAACTAGAAACTCCGCAACTACAAACTCCGCAACTAGAAACTCCACAGCTAGAAACTCCACAACTTGAGACTTCACAAATAGAAACTCGTCAACTAGAAACTCAACAACTAGAGACTGCACAACTAGAGACTCCGCAACCAGAAACTCCGCAGCTAGAAACTCCGACCTTAGAAAATCCACAACTATAAACTCAAGTAGAAACTCCCCAACTGGAAACTTCCCAACTAGAAACTCCACAACTAGAAACCCCAACACTATAAACTTCACAACTAGCAACTCAACAACTAGAGACTGCACAACTAGAACCTCCACCACTAGAAACTCCACAACTACGAACCTCACAACTAGAAACTCAACAACTAGAAACTCCAAAACTGGAAACTCCACAGCCAGAAACTCCACAACTAGAAACACCACATCTAGAAACTCCGCAACAACAAACTCTGCAAATAGAAACTCCACAACTAGAATTTCCACAGCTAGAGACTCAACAACTAGAAACTCCTCAACTAAAAGCTCCACAACTAGACACTCCTTAACTAGAAACTCCGCAACTAGAAACCCGACAACTAGAAACTCAACAACTAGAAACTCCACAACTAGAAACTCTGCAACTAGAAACTCTGCAACCAGAAACTCTGCAAATAGAAACTCCGCAACTAGAAACTCCACAGCTTGAAACCCCTCAACTATAAACTTCACAACTAGAAACTCAACAACTAGAGACTGCACAACTAGAGACTCCGCAACCAGAAACTCCGCAGCTAGAAACTCCGACCTTAGAAAATCCACAACTATAAACTCAAGTAGAAACTCCCCAACTGGAAACTCCCCAACTAGAAACTCCACAGCTAGAAACCCCAACACTATAAACTTCACAACTAGCAACTCAACAACTAGAGACTGCACAACTAGAGACTCCGCCACTAGAAACTCCACAGCTAGAAACTCCACAACTAGATAATCCACAACTACAAATTCCACAAGTAGAAACTCCACAACTGGAAACTCCGCAACTAGAAACTCTGCAACTACAAACTTTACAGTTAGAAACTCCACAACTTGAGACTTCGCAAATAGAAACTCGTCAACTGGAAACTCAACCACTAGAAACTCCACAGCTGGAAACTCCACAACCAGAAACTCCACAACTTGAAACCCGACAAGTAGATACTCCACAACTTGAAACACCACAACTAGATACTTCACAACTACAAATTCCGCAAGTAGAAACTCCACAACTAGAAACTCCGCAACTAGAAACTCCCCAACTAGAAACTCCACAACTAGAATCTCTGCAACTAGAAACTCCGCAACTAGAAACTGTGACACTAGAAACTCCGCAACTAGAAACTCCACAGCTAGAAACCCCACAACTATAAACTTCACAACTAGCAATTCAACAACTAGAGACTGCACAACTAGAGACTCCGCAACTAGAAACTCCACAGCTAGTAACTACGCAACTAGAAACTCCACAACTTGAAACTCCGCCACTAGAATCTCCCCAACTAGAAAACTCCGCAACTAGAAACTCTGCCACTAGAAACTCCGCAACTAGAAACTCCACAGCTAGAAACTCCACAACTTGAAACACCACAACTAGATACTCCACAACTAGAAACTCCACAACTAGAAACTCCACATTTAGAAACTCCGCAACTAGAAACTCCAAAGCTAGAAACTCCACAACTTGAGACTTCGCAACAAGAAACTCGGCAACTAGAATCTCCACAACTAAAAACTCTGCAACTAGAAACTACGCAACTACAAACTCCGCAACTAGAAACTCCACAGCTAGAAACTCCACAACTAGAGACTCCACAACTAGAAACTACACCACTAGAAATTCCACAACTACAAACCTCACAACTAGAAACTCCATAACTAGAAACTTCGCAACTGGAAACTCCACAGCCAGAAACTTTACAACTAGAAAAACCACATCTAGAAACTCCGCAACAACAAACTCTGCAACTAGAAACTCCACAACTAGAATTTCCACAGCTAGCGACTCAACAACTAGAGACTCCTCAACTAAAAGCTCCACAACTAGACACTCCACAACTAGAAACTCCGCAACTAGAAATCCGACAACTAGAAACTCAACAACTACAAACTCCACACCTATAAATTCCTCAACTTGAAACTCCACAACTAAAACTCCACAACTAGAAACTCCACAAATAGAAACTCCACAACTAGAAACTCCGCAACTAGAAACTCCCTTACTAGAACCTCCACAACTAGAAACTCTGCAGCTAGAAACTCCGCAACTAGAAACTCTGCAAATAGAAACTCCGCAACTAGAAACTCCACAACTAGAAACCCCTCAACTATAAACTTCACAACTAGAAACTCAACAACTTGAGACTGCGCAACTAGAGACTCCGCAACTAGAAACTCCGCAGCTAGAAACTCCGCAACTAGAAACTCCACAACTTGAAACTCTGCAACTAGAAACTCCTCAAATAGAAACTCCCCACTAGAAACTTCACAACTAGAATCTCTGACACTAGAAACTCCGCAACTAGAAACTCTGCAACTAGAAACTCCGCAACTAGAAACTCCACAGCTAGAAACTCCACAACTTGAAACAGCACAACTAGATACTCCACAACTACAAATTCCACAACTAGAAACTCCACAACTAGAAACACCACATCTAGAAACTCCGCAACAACAAACTCTGCAACCAGAAACTCCACAACTAGAATTTCCACAGCTAGAGACTCAACAACTAGAGGCTCCTCAACTAAAAGCTCCACAACTAGAAACTCCACAACTAGAAACTCAGCAACTTGAAACCCGACAACTAGAAACTCAACAACTAGAAACTCCACAACTAGAAACTACACAACAAGAAACTACACAGCTATAAACTCCACAACTTGAGACTTCGCAACAAGAAACTTGGCAACTAGAATCTCCACAACTAGAAACTCTGCAACTAGAAACTCCGCAACTAGAAACTCCACAGCTAGAAACTCCACAACTTGAGACTTCGCAAATAGAAACTCGTCAACTAGAAACTCGATAACTAGAAACTCCGCAGCTAGAAATTCCACAACTAGAAACTCCACAGCTTGAGAGTTCGCAACTAGAAACCCCACAACTAGAAACTCCACAACTAGAGACTCCACAACTAGAAACTCCACCCCTAGAAACTCCACCATTACGAACCTCACAACTAGAAACTCAACAACTAGAAACTCCGCAACTGGAAACTCCACAGCAAGAAACTCCACAACTAGAGACACCACATCTAGAAACTCCGCAACAACAAACTCTGCAACTAGAAACTCCACAACTAGAATTTCAACAGCTAGAGACTCAACAACTAGGAACTCCTCAACTAAAAGCTCCACAACTAGACACTCCACAACTAGAAACTCCGCAACTGGAAACCCGACAACTAAAACTCAACAACTAGAAACTCGACATCTATAAATTCCTCAACTTGAAACTCCACAACTAAAACTCGACTACTAGAAACTCCACAACTAGAAACTCCGCAACTAGAAACTCCCCAACTAGAAACTCCACAACTAGAAACTCTGCAACTAAAAACTCCGCAACTAGAAACTCTGCAAATAGAAACTCCGTCACTAGAAACTCCACAGCTAGAAACCCCTTAACTATAAACTTCACAACTAGAAACTCAACAACTAGAGACTGCACAACTAGAGAATCCGCAACCAGAAACTCCGCAGCTAGAAACTCCGACCTTAGAAACTCCACAACTTGAAACTCTGCAACTCGAAACTCTGCAACTCGAAACTCTGCAACTAGAAAATCCACAACAATAAACTCAAGTAGAAACTCCCCAACTCGAAACTCCCCAACTCGAAACTCTGCAACTAGAAAATCCACAACTATAAACTCAAGTAGAAACTCCCCAACTGGAAACTCCCCAACTAGAAACTCCACAGCTAGAAACCCCACAACTATGAACTTCACATCTAGCAACTCAACAACTAGAGACTGCACAACTAGAGACTCCGCCACTAGAAACTCCACAGCTTGTAACTCCGCAACTAGAAACCCTCCAACTAGAAAACTATGCAACTAGAAACTCTGCAACTAGATACTCCGCCACTAGAAACTCCACAGCTAGAAACTCCACAACTAAATAATCCACAACTACAAATTCCACAACTAGAAACTCCACAACTGGAAACTCCGCAACTAGAAACTCTGCAACTACAAAATTTACAGTTAGAAACTCCACAACTTGAGACTTCGCAAATAGAAACTCGTCAACTGGAAACTCAACCACTAGAAACTCCACAGCTAGAAACTCCACAACTAGAAACTCAACAACTTCAAACCCGACAAATAGATACTCCACAACGTGAAACACCACAACTAGATACTCCACAACTACACATTCCGCAACTAGAAACTCCACAACTAGAATCTATGCAACTAGAAACTTCGCAACTAGACACTGTGCAACTAGAAACACCGCAACTGGAAACTCCACAGCTAGAATACCCGCAACTATAAACTTCACAACTAGCAACTCAACAACTAGAGACTGCACAACTAGAGACTCCGCAATTAGAAACTCCACAGCTAGTAACTCCGCAACTAGAAACTCCACAACTTGAAACTCCGCCACTAGAATCTCCACAACTAGAAAACTCCGCAACTAGAAACTCTGCCACTAGAAACTCCGCAACTAGAAACTCGACAGCTAGAAACTCCACAACTTGAAACACCACAACTAGATACTCCACAACTACAAATTCCACAACTAGAAACTCCACAACTAGAAACTCCACAACTAGAAACTCCGCAACTAGAAACTCCACAGCTAGAAACTCAACAACTTGAGACTTCGCAACAAGAAACTCGGCAACTAGAATCTCCACAACTAGAAACTCTGCAACTAGAAACTCCGCAACTACAAACTCCGCAACAAGAAACTCCACAACTTGAGACTTCGCAAATAGAAACTCGTCAACTAGAAACTCAACAACCAGAAACTCCACAGCTAGAAACTCCACAACTAGAAACTCCACAACTTGAGAGTTCACCACTAGAAACTTCACAACTAGCAACTCAACAACTAGAGACTGCACAACTAGAGACTCCGCCACTAGAAACTCTACAGCTAGTAAATCTGCAACTAGAAACCCTCCAACTAGAAAACTACGCAACTAGAAACTCTGCAACTAGATACTCCGCAACCAGAAACTCCACAGCTAGAAACTCCACAACAAGATAATCCACAACTACAAATTCCACAACTAGAAACTCCACAACTCGAAACTCCGCAACTAGAAACTCGGCAACTACAAACTTTACAGTTACAAACTCCACAACTTGAGACTTCGCAAATAGAAACTCGTCAACTGGAAACTCAACCACTAGAAACTCCACAGCTAGAAACTCCACAACTAGAAACTCCACAACTCGAAACATCAGAACTAGATACTCCACAACTTGAAACATAACAACTAGATACTCCACAACTACAAATTCCGCAACTAGAAACTCCACAATTAGAAACTCCGCAACTAGAAACTCCCCAACTAGAAACTCCACAACTAGAATCTCTGCAACTAGAAACTCCACAACTAGAAACTGTGCAACTAGAAACTCCGCAACTAGAAACTCCACAACTAGAAACCCCACAACTATAAACTTCACAACTAGCAACTCAACAACTAGAGACTGCATAACTAGAGACCCCGCAACTAGAAACTCCACAGCTAGTAACTCCGCAACTAGAAACTCCACAACTTGAAACTCTGCCACTAGAATCACCACAACTTGAAAACTCCGCAACTAGAAACTCCACAGCTAGAAACTCCACAACTTGAAACACCACAACTAGATACTCCACAACTACAAATTCCACAACTAGAAACTCCACAGCTAGAAACTCCACAACTTAAGACTTCGCAACAAGAAACTCGGCAACTAGAATCTCCGCAACTAGAAACTCTGCAACTAGAAACTCCGCAACTACAAACTCCGCAACTAGAAACTCCACAGCTAGAAACGCTACAACTTGAGATTTCGCAAATAGAAACTCGTCAACTAGAAACTCAACAACTAAAAACTCTACAGCTAGAAACTCCACAACTAGAAACTCCACAACTTGAGAGTTCACCACTAGAAACTCCACAACTAGAAACTCCACAACTAGAGACTCCACAACTAGAAACTCCACCACTAGAATTTCCACAACTACAAACCTCACAACTAGAAACTCCACAACTAGAAACTCCGCAACTGGAAACTCCACAGCCAGAAACTCTACAACTAGAAAAACCACATATAGAATTTCCGAAACAACAAGCTCTGCAACTAGAATCTCCACAACTAGAAACTCTGCAACTAGAAACTCCGCAACTAGAAACTCCACAGCTAGAAACTCCACAACTTGAGACTTCGCAAATAGAAACTCGTCAACTAGAAACTCGATAACTAGAAACTCCGCAGCTAGAAATTCCACAACTAGAAACTCCACAGCTTGAGAGTTCGCAACTAGAAACCCCACAACTAGAAACTCCACAACTAGAGACTCCACAACTAGAAACTCCACCCCTAGAAACTCCACCATTACGAACCTCACAACTAGAAACTCAACAACTAGAAACTCCGCAACTGGAAACTCCACAGCAAGAAACTCCACAACTAGAGACACCACATCTAGAAACTCCGCAACAACAAACTCTGCAACTAGAAACTCCACAACTAGAATTTCAACAGCTAGAGACTCATAAACTAGGAACTCCTCAACTAAAAGCTCCACAACTAGACACTCCACAACTAGAAACTCCGCAACTGGAAACCCGACAACTAGAAACTCAACAACTAGAAACTCGACATCTATAAATTCCTCAACTTGAAACTACACAACTAAAACTCGACTACTAGAAACTCCACAACTAGAAACTCCGCAACTAAAAACTCCCCAACTAGAAACTCCACAACTAGAAACTCTGCATCTAGAAACTCCGCAACTAGAAACTCTGCAAACAGAAACTCCGCAACTATAAATTCCACAGCTAGAAACCCCTCAACTATAAACTTCACAACTAGAAACTCAACAACTAGAGACTGCACAACTAGAGACTCCGCAGCCAGAAACTCCGCAGCTAGAAACTCCGCAACTAGAAACTCCACAACTTGAAACTCTGCAACTCGAAACTCTGCAACTAGAAAATCCACATATATAAACTCAAGTAAAAACTCCCCAACTAGAAACTCCCCAACTAGAAACTCCGCAACTAGAAAATCCACAACTAGAAACTTCACAACTAGAATCTCCCCAACAAGAAACTCCACAACTAGAAACTCCACAACTAGAGACTGCACAACTAGAGACTTTGCATTTAGAAACTCCTCAGAATGAAACTACACAACTATCAACTCTACGACTAGAGATTCCATAAGTAGAAACTCCACAGCTAGAATTTCCACAACTAGAAACCCCACAACCAGGAACTCTGAAAATAGAAAATCTACAACTAGATACTCGAAAACCAAAAACTCACACTAGAAACTTCACAACTAGAAACTCCACAAATGGACACTCCACAACTAGAAACTTCACAACTAGAGACTCCACAACTAGGAACTGTAAAATTGAGACTCCACAACAAGAAACTACACAGATTGAAATTCCACAACTGGAAACTCCACAACTGGAAACTTTGCAACTAGAAACTCTGCAACCAGAAACTTTACAGTTAGAAACTCCACAACTTCAGACTTCGCAAATAGAAACTCGTATACTGGAAACTCAACCACTAGAAACTCCACAGCTAGAAACTCCACAACTAGAAACTCCACAACTTGAAACCCGACAAATAGATACTCCACAACTTGAAACACCACAACTAGATACTCCACATTTACAAATTCCGCAACTTGAAACTCCACAACTAGAGACTCCACAACTAGAAACTCCACCACTAGAAATTCCACAACTACAAACCTCACAACTAGAAACTCCACAACTAGTAACTCCGCAACTGGAAACTCCACAGCCAGAAACTCCACAGCTAGTAACTCCGCAACTAGAAACTCCACAACTTGAAACTCCGCCACTAGAATCTCCACAACTAGAAAACTCCGCCACTAGAAACTCCGCAACTAGAAACTCCACAGCTAGAAACTCCACAACTTGAAACACCACAACTAGATACTGCACAACTACAAATTCCACAACTAGAAACTCCACAACCAGAAACTCCACAACTAGAAACTCCGCAACTAGAAACTCCAAAGCTAGAAACTCCACAACTTGAGACTTCGCAACAAGAAACTCGGCAACTAGAATCTCCACAACTAGAAACTCTGCAACTAGAAACTCCGCAACTACAAACTCCGCAACTAGAAACTCTACAGCTAGAAACTCCACAACTTGAGACTTCGCAAATAGAAACTCGTCAACTATAAACTGAACAACTAGAAACTCCACAGCTGGAAGCTCCACAACTAGAAACTCCGCAACTTGAGAGTTCGCCACTAGAAACTCCACAACTAGAAACTCCGCAACTAGAGACTCCACAACTAGAAACTCCACCACTAGAAACTGCACAACTACGAACCTCACAACTAGAAGCTCAACAACTAGAAACTCCGCAACTGGAAACTCCACAGCCAGCAACTCCACAACTAGAAACACCACATCTAGAAACTCCGCAACAACAAACTCTGCAACTAGAAACTCCACAACTAGAATTTCCACAGCTGGAGACTCAACAACTAGAAACTCCTCAACTAAAAGCTCCACAACTAGACACTCCTAAACTAGAAACTCCGCAACTAGAAACCCGACAACTAGAAACTCAACAACTAGAAACTCCACACCTATAAATTCCTCAACATGAAACTCCACAACTAAAACTCCACTACTAGAAACTCCACAACTAGAAACTCCGCAACTAGAAACTCCCCAACTAGAAACTCCACAACTAGAAACTCTGCAACTAAAAACTCCGCAACTAGAAACTCTGCAAATAGAAACTCCGTCACTAGAAACTCCACAGCTAGAAACCCCTCCACTATAAACTTCACAACTAGAAACTCAACAACTAGAGACTGCACAACTAGAGAATCCGCAACCAGAAACTCCGCAGCTAGAAACTCCGACCTTAGAAACTCCACAACTTGAAACTCTGCAACTCGAAACTCCACAGCTAGAAACCCCACAACTATGAACTTCACATCTAGCAACTCAACAACTAGAGACTGCACAACTAGAGACTCCGCCACTAGAAACTCCACAGCTTGTAACTCCGCAACTAGAAAGCCTCCAACTAGAAAACTATGCAACTAGAAACTCTGCAACTAGATACTCCGCAACTAGAAACTCCACAGCTAGAAACTCCACAACTAAATAATCCACAACTACAAATTCCACAACTAGAAACTCCACAACTGGAAACTCCGCAACTAGAAACTCTGCAACTACAAAATTTACAGTTAGAAACTCCACAACTTGGGACTTCACAAATAGAAACTCGTCAACTGGAAACTCAACCACTAGAAACTCCACAGCTAGAAACTCCACAACTAGAAACTCAACAACTTCAAACCCGACAAATAGATACTCCACAACGTGAAACACCACAACTAGATACTCCACAACTACACATTCCGCAACTAGAAACTCCACAACTAGAATCTCTGCAACTAGAAACTTCGCAACTAGACACTGTGCAACTAGAAACACCGCAACTGGAAACTCCACAGCTAGAATACCCACAACTATAAACTTCACAACTAGCAACTCAACAACTAGAGACTGCACAACTAGAGACTCCGCAATTAGAAACTCCACAGCTAGTAACTCCGCAACTAGAAACTCCACAACTTGAAACTCCGCCACTAAAATCTCCACAACTAGAAAACTCCGCAACTAGAAACTCTGCCACTAGAAACTCCGCAACTAGAAACTCCACAGCTAGAAACTCCACAACTTGAAACACCACAACTAGATACTCCACAACTACAAATTCCACAACTAGAAACTCCACAACTAGAAACTCCACAACTAGAAACTCCGCATCTAGAAACTCCACAGCTAGAAACTCAACAACTTGAGACTTCGCAACAAGAAACTCGGCAACTAGATTCTCCACAACTAGAAACTCTGCAACTAGAAACTCCGCAACTACAAACTCCGCAACTAGAAACTCCACAACTTGAGACTTCGCAAATAGAAACTCGTCAACTAGAAACTCAACAACCAGAAACTCCACAGCTAGAAACTCCACAACTTGAGAGTTCACCACTAGAAACTTCACAACTAGCAACTCAACAACTAGAGACTGCACAACTAGAGACTCCGCCACTAGAAACTCTACAGCTAGTAAATCTGCAACTAGAAACCCTCCAACTAGAAAACTACGCAACTAGAAACTCTGCAACTAGATACTCCGCAACCAGAAACCCCACAGCTAGAAACTACACAACAAGATAATCGACAACTACAAATTCCACAACTAGAAACTCCACAACTCGAAACTCCGCAACTAGAAACTCGGCAACTACAAACTTTACAGTTACAAACTCCACAACTTGAGACTTCGCAAATAGAAACTCGTCAACTGGAAACTCAACCACTAGAAACTCCACAGCTAGAAACTCCACAACTAGAAACTCCACAACTCGAAACATCAGAACTAGATACTCCACAACTTGAAACATAACAACTAGATACTCCACAACTACAAATTCCGCAACTAGAAACTGTGCAACTAGAAACTCCGCAACTAGAAACTCCACAACTAGAAACCCCACAACTATAAACTTCACAACTAGCAACTCAACAACTAGAGACTGCATAACTAGAGACTCCGCAACTAGAAACTCCACAGCTAGTAACTCCGCAACTAGAAACTTCACAACTTGAAACTCTGCCACTAGAATCACCACAACTTGAAAACTCCGCAACTAGAAACTCTGCCACTAGAAACTCCGCAACTAGAAACTCCACAGCTAGAAACTCCACAACTTGAAACACCACAACTAGATACTCCACAACTACAAATTCCACAACTAGAAACTCCACAGCTAGAAACTCCACAACTTAAGAGTTCGCAACAAGAAACTCGGCAACTAGAATCTCCACAACTAGAAACTCTGCAACTAGAAACTCCGCAACTACAAACTCCGCAACTAGAAACTCCACAGCTAGAAACTCCACAACTTGAGATTTCGCAAATAGAATACTCGTCAACTAGAAACTCAACAACTAAAAACTCTACAGCTAGAAACTCCACAACTAGAAACTCCACAACTAGAAACTCCACAACTAGAGACTGCACAACTAGAGACTTTGCATTTAGAAATTCCTCAGATAGAAACTACACAACTAGAAACTCAACGACTAGAGATTCCATAAGTAGAAACTCCACAACTAAAATTTCCACAACTACAAACCCCACAACTAGAAACTCCACAACTAGAAACTCTGCAAATAGACACTCCACAAATAGAAACTCCACAACTAGAGACTCCACAACTAGGAACTCCAAAAGTGAGACTCCACAACTAGAAACTACAGAGATTGAAATTCCACAACTAGAAACTCCACAACTGGAAACTCCGCAACTAGAAATTCTTCAAGTAGAAACTTTACAGCTAGAAACTTCACAACTTGAGACTTCGCAAATAGAAACTCGTCAACTTGAAACTCAACCACTAGAAACTCCACAGCTAGAAACTCCACAACTAGAAACTCCACAACTTGAAACCCAACAAATAGATAATCCACAACTACAGACTCCACAACTTGAAACACCACAACTAGATACTCCACAATTACAAATTCCGCAACTAGAAACTCCACAACTAGAAACTCCTCAACTAGAAACTCCCCACTAGAAACTTCACAACTAGAATCTCTGCAACTAGAAACTCCGCAACTAGAAACTCTGCAACTAGAAACTCCGCAACTAGAAACTTCACAGCTAGAGACCCCACAACTCTAGACTTCACAACTAGCAACTCAACAACTAGAGACTGCACAACTAGAGACTCCGCCACTAGAAACTCCACAGCTAGTAACTCCGCAACTAGAAACTCCACAACTTGAAACTCCGCCACTAGAAGCTCCACAACTAGAAAACTCCGCAACTACAAACTCTGCAACTAGAAACTCCGCAACTAGAAACTCCACAGCTAGAAACTCCACAACTTGAAACACCACAACTACATACTCCACAACTACAAATTCCACAACTAGAAACTCCACAACTAGAAACACCACATCTAGAAACTCCGCAACAACAAACTCTGCAACCAGAAACTCCACAACTAGAATTTCCACAGCTAGAGACTCAACAACTAGAGGCTCCTCAACTAAAAGCTCCACAACTAGAAACTCCGCAACTTGAAACCCGACAACTAGAAACTCAACAACTAGAAACTCCACACCTATAAATTCCTCAACTTGAAACTCCACAACTAAAACTCCACAACTAAAACTCCACAACTAGAAACTCCACAACTAGAAACTCCACAACTAGAAACTCCACAACTAGATTCTCCACAACTACAAATTCCACAACTAGAAACTCCACAACTAGAAACTCCACAACTAGAAACTTCGCAACTAGAAACTCCACAGCTAGAAACCCCACAACTTGAGACTTCGCAACAAAAAACTTAGCAACTAGAATCTCAACAACTAGAAACTCTGCAACTAGAAACTTCACAACTAGAAACTCCCCAACAAGAAACTCCACAACTAGAAGCTTCACAACTAGAGACTGCACAACTAGAGACTTTGCATTTAGAAACTCCTCAGAATGAAACTACACAACTAGAAACTACTCGACTAGAGATTCCATAAGTAAAAACTTCACAGCTAGAATTTCCACAACTAGAAACCCCACAACTAGGAACTCTGCAAACAAAAATTCTACAACAAGAAACTCGAAAACTAAAAACTCCAACTAGAAACTCCACAACTAGAAACTTCACAACTAGAAGCTCCACAAATAGACACTCCACAACTAGAAACTCCACAACTAGAGAATCCACAACTAGGAACTCCGAAATTGAGACTCCACAACTAGAAACTACACAGATTGAAATTCCACAATAGGAAACTCCACAACTGGAAACTTCGCAACTAGAAACTCTGCAACTAGAAACTTTACAGCTAGAAACTCCACAACTTGAGACTTCGCAAATAGAAACTCGTCAACTGGAAACTCAACCACTAGAAACTCCACAGCTAGAAACTCCACAACTAGAAACACCACAACTTGAAACCCAACATATAGATACTCCACAACTACAGACTCCACAACTTGAAACACCACAACTAGATACTCCACAACTACAAATTCCGCAACTAGAAACTAGACAACTAGAAACTCCGCAACTAGAAAAACCCCAACTAGAAACTCCACAACTAGAATCTCTGCAACTAGAAACTCCGCAACTAGAAACTTTGCAACTAGAAACTCCGCAACTAGAAACTCCACAGCTAGAAACCCGACAACTATAAACTTCACAACTAGAAGCTCTGCAACTAGATACTCCGCAACCAGAAACTCCACAGCTAGAAACTCCACAACTAGATAATCCACAACTACAAATTCCACAACTAGAAACTCCACAACTGGAAACTCCGACACTAGAAACTCTGCAACTACAAACTTTACAGTTAGAAACTCCACAACTTGAGACTTCGCAAATAGAAACTCGTCAACTAGAAACTCCACAACTTGAAACGCCGCCACTAGAATCTCCACAACTAGAAAACTCCGCAACTAGAAACTCTGCCACTAAAAACTCCGCAACTAGAAACTCCACAGCTAGAAACTCCACAACTTGAAACACCACAACTAGATACTCCACAACTACAAATTCCACAACTAGAAACTCCACAACTAGAAACTCTACATTAGAAACTCCGCAACTAGAAACTCCACAGCTAGAAACTCCACAACTTAAGACTTCGCAACAAGAAACTCGGCAACTAGAATCTCCACAACTAGAAACTCTGCAACTAGAAACTCCGCAACTACAAACTCCGCAACTAGAAACTCCACAGCTAGAAACTCCACAACTTGAGACTTCGCAAATAGAAACTCGTCAACTAGAAACTCAACAACTAGAAACTCTACAGCTAGAAACTCCACAACTAGAAACTCCACAACTTGAGAGTTCACCACTAGAAACTCCACAACTAGAAACTCCACAACTAGAGACTCCACAACAAGAAACTCCACCACTAGAAATTCCACAACTACAAACCTCACAACTAGAAACTCCACAACTAGAAACTCCGCAACTGGAAACTCCACAGCCAGAAACTCTACAACTAGAAAAACCACATATAGAAACTCCGAAACAACAAGCTCTGCAACTAGAAACTGCACAACTAGAATTTCCACAGCTAGAGACTCAACAACTAGAGACTCCTCAACTAAAAGCTCCACAACTAGACACTCCACAACTAGAAACTCCGCAACTAGAAACCCGACAACTGGAAACTCAACAACTACAAACTCCACACCTATAAATTCCTCAACTTGAAACTCCACAACTAGAACTCCACAACTAGAAACTCCACAACTACAAACTCCACAGCTAGAAACTCCACAACTAGAAACTCTGCAGCTAGAAACTCCGCAACTAGAAACTCTGCAAATAGAAACTCCGCAACTAGAAACTCCACAGCTAGAAACCCCTCAACTATAAACTTCACAACTAGAAACTCAACAACTAGAGACTGCACAACTAGAGACTCCGCAACTAGAAACTCCGCAGCTAGAAACTCTGCAACTAGAAACTCCACAACTTGAAACTCTGCAACTCGAAACTCTACAACTAGAAAATCCACAACTCTAAACTCAAGTAGAAACTCCCCAAGTGGAAACTCCGCAACTAGAAACACCACATCTAGAAACTCCGCAACAACAAACTCTGCAACCAGAAACTCCACAACTAGAATTTCCACAGCTAGAGACTCAACAACTAGAGGCTCCTCAACTAAAAGCTCCACAACTAGAAACTCCGCAACTTGAAACCCGACAACTAGAAACTCAACAACTAGAAACTCCACACCTATAAATTCCTCAACTTGAAACTCCACAACTAAAACTCCACAACTAAAACTCCACAACTAGAAACTCCACAACTAGAAACTCCACAACTAGAAACTCCACAACTAGATTCTCCACAACTACAAATTCCACAACTAGAAACTCCACAACTAGAAACTCCACAACTAGAAACTTCGCAACTAGAAACTCCACAGCTAGAAACCCCACAACTTGAGACTTCGCAACAAGAAACTTAGCAACTAGAATCTCAACAACTAGAAACTCTGCAACTAGAAACTTCACAACTAGAAACTCCCCAACAAGAAACTCCACAACTAGAAGCTTCACAACTAGAGACTGCACAACTAGAGACTTTGCATTTAGAAACTCCTCAGAATGAAACTACACAACTAGAAACTACTCGACTAGAGATTCCATAAGTAAAAACTTCACAGCTAGAATTTCCACAACTAGAAACCCCACAACTAGGAACTCTGCAAACAAAAATTCTACAACAAGAAACTCGAAAACTAAAAACTCCAACTAGAAACTCCACAACTAGAAACTTCACAACTAGAAGCTCCACAAATAGACACTCCACAACTAGAAACTCCACAACTAGAGAATCCACAACTAGGAACTCCGAAATTGAGACTCCACAACTAGAAACTACACAGATTGAAATTCCACAATAGGAAACTCCACAACTGGAAACTTCGCAACTAGAAACTCTGCAACTAGAAACTTTACAGCTAGAAACTCCACAACTTGAGACTTCGCAAATAGAAACTCGTCAACTGGAAACTCAACCACTAGAAACTCCACAGCTAGAAACTCCACAACTAGAAACACCACAACTTGAAACCCAACATATAGATACTCCACAACTACAGACTCCACAACTTGAAACACCACAACTAGATACTCCACAACTACAAATTCCGCAACTAGAAACTAGACAACTAGAAACTCCGCAACTAGAAAAACCCCAACTAGAAACTCCACAACTAGAATCTCTGCAACTAGAAACTCCGCAACTAGAAACTTTGCAACTAGAAACTCCGCAACTAGAAACTCCACAGCTAGAAACCCGACAACTATAAACTTCACAACTAGAAGCTCTGCAACTAGATACTCCGCAACCAGAAACTCCACAGCTAGAAACTCCACAACTAGATAATCCACAACTACAAATTCCACAACTAGAAACTCCACAACTGGAAACTCCGACACTAGAAACTCTGCAACTACAAACTTTACAGTTAGAAACTCCACAACTTGAGACTTCGCAAATAGAAACTCGTCAACTAGAAACTCCACAACTTGAAACGCCGCCACTAGAATCTCCACAACTAGAAAACTCCGCAACTAGAAACTCTGCCACTAAAAACTCCGCAACTAGAAACTCCACAGCTAGAAACTCCACAACTTGAAACACCACAACTAGATACTCCACAACTACAAATTCCACAACTAGAAACTCCACAACTAGAAACTCTACATTAGAAACTCCGCAACTAGAAACTCCACAGCTAGAAACTCCACAACTTAAGACTTCGCAACAAGAAACTCGGCAACTAGAATCTCCACAACTAGAAACTCTGCAACTAGAAACTCCGCAACTACAAACTCCGCAACTAGAAACTCCACAGCTAGAAACTCCACAACTTGAGACTTCGCAAATAGAAACTCGTCAACTAGAAACTCAACAACTAGAAACTCTACAGCTAGAAACTCCACAACTAGAAACTCCACAACTTGAGAGTTCACCACTAGAAACTCCACAACTAGAAACTCCACAACTAGAGACTCCACAACAAGAAACTCCACCACTAGAAATTCCACAACTACAAACCTCACAACTAGAAACTCCACAACTAGAAACTCCGCAACTGGAAACTCCACAGCCAGAAACTCTACAACTAGAAAAACCACATATAGAAACTCCGAAACAACAAGCTCTGCAACTAGAAACTGCACAACTAGAATTTCCACAGCTAGAGACTCAACAACTAGAGACTCCTCAACTAAAAGCTCCACAACTAGACACTCCACAACTAGAAACTCCGCAACTAGAAACCCGACAACTGGAAACTCAACAACTACAAACTCCACACCTATAAATTCCTCAACTTGAAACTCCACAACTAGAACTCCACAACTAGAAACTCCACAACTACAAACTCCACAGCTAGAAACTCCACAACTAGAAACTCTGCAGCTAGAAACTCCGCAACTAGAAACTCTGCAAATAGAAACTCCGCAACTAGAAACTCCACAGCTAGAAACCCCTCAACTATAAACTTCACAACTAGAAACTCAACAACTAGAGACTGCACAACTAGAGACTCCGCAACTAGAAACTCCGCAGCTAGAAACTCTGCAACTAGAAACTCCACAACTTGAAACTCTGCAACTCGAAACTCTACAACTAGAAAATCCACAACTCTAAACTCAAGTAGAAACTCCCCAAGTGGAAACTCCGCAACTAGAAACTCCGCAACTAGAAACTCCGCAACTTGAAAATCCACAACTAGAAACTTCACAACTAGAAACTCCTCAACAAGAAACTCCACAACTAGAAACTCCACAACTAGAAACTCCACAACTAGAGACTGCACAACTAGAGACTTTGCATTTAGAAACTCGTCAGATAGAGACTACACAACTAGAAACTCCACGACTAGAGATTCCATAAGTAGAAACTCCACAGCTAAAATTTCCACAACTACAAACCCCACAACTAGAAACTCCACAACTAGGAACTCTGCAAATAGAAAATTTACAACAAGGAACTCGAAAACTAAAAACTCCAACTAGAAAATATACAACTAGAAACTTCACAATTAGAAACTCCACAAATGGACACTCCACAACTAGAAACTCCACAACTAGAGACTCCACAACTAGGAACTCCAAAATTGAGACTCCACAACTAGAAACTACACAGATTGAAATTCCACAACTAGAAACTCCACAACTGGAAACTCCACAACTAGAAACTCTGCAACTAGAAACTTTACAGCTAGAAACTCCACAACTTGAGACTTCGCAAATAGAAATTCGTCAACTGGAAACTCAACCACTAAAAACTCCACAGCTAGAAACTCCACAACTAGAAACTCCACAACTTAAAACCCAACAAATAGATACTCCACAACTACAGACTCCACAACTTGAAACACCACAACTAGATACACCACAATTACAAATTCCGCTACTAGAAACACCACAACTAGAAACTCCTCAACTAGAAACTCCCCACTAGAAACTTCACAACTAGAATCTCTGCAACTAGAAACTCCGCAACTAGAAACTCTGCAACTAGATACTCTACAACTACAAATTCCACAACTAGAAACTCCACAACTAGAAACACCACATCTAGAAACTCCGCAACAACAAACTCTGCAACCAGAAACTCCACAACTAGAATTTCCACAGCTAGAGACTCAACAACTAGAGGCTCCTCAACAAAAAGCTCCACAACTAGAAACTCTGACACTTGAAACCCGACAACTAGAAACTCAACAACTAGAAACTCCACACCTATAAATTCCTCAACTTGAAACTCCACAACTAAAACTCCACAACTAGAAACTCCACAACTAGAAACTCCACAACTAGATTCTCCACAACTACAAATTCCACAACTAGAAACTCCACAACTAGAAACTCCACAACTGGAAACTCACAACTAGAAACTCCACAGCTAGAAACTTCACAACTTGAGACTTCGCAACAAGAAACTTGGCAACTTGAATCTAAACAACTAGAAACTCCACAACTGGAAACTTCGCAACTAGAAACTCTGCAACTACAAACTTTACAGTTAGAAACTCCACAACTTGAGACTTCGCAAATCGAAACTGGTCAACTGGAAACTCAACCACTAGAAACTCCACAGCTAGAAACTCCACAACTAGAAACTCCACAACTTGAAACCCGACAAATAGATACTCCACAACTTGAAACATCACAACTAGAAACTCCGCAACTAAAAATTCCCCAACTAGAAACTCCACAACTAGAATCTCTGCAACTAGAAACTCCGAAACTAGAAACTGTGCAACTAGAAACTCCCCATCTAGAAACTCCACAGCTAGAAATTCCACAACTATACACTTCACAACTAGCAACTCAACAACTAGAGACTGCACAACTAGAGACTGCGCAACTAGAAACTCCACAGCTAGTAACTCCGCAACTAGAAACTCCACAAGTTGAATTTCCACAACTTAAGACTTCGCAACAAGAAACTCGGCAACTAGAATCTCCACAACTAGAAACTCTGCAACTAGAAACTCCGCAACTACAAACTCCGCAACTAGAAACTCCACAGCTAGAAACTCCACAACTTGAGACTTCGCAAATAGAAACTCGTCAACTAGAAACTCAACAACTAGAAACTCTACAGCTAGAAACTCCACAACTAGAAACTCCACAACTTGAGAGTTCACCACTAGAAACTCCACAACTAGAAGCTCCACAACTAGAGACTCCACAACTAGAAACTCCACCACTAGAAATTCCACAACTACAACCCTCACAACTAGAAACTCCGCAACTGGTAACTCCACAGCCAGAAACTCTACAACTAGAAAAACCACATCTAGAAACTCCGCAACAACAAGCTCTGCAACTAGAAACTCCACAACTAGAATTTCCACAGCTAGAGACTCAACAACTAGAGACTCCTCAACTAAAAGCTCCACAAATAGACACTCCACAACTAGAAACTCCGCAACTAGAAACCCGACAACTAGAAACTCAACAACTACAAACTCCACACCTATAAATTCCTCAACTTAAAACTCCACAACTAAAACTCCACAACTAGAAACTCCACAACTTGAAACTCCACAACTGGAAACTCCGCAACTAGAAATTCCCCAACTTGAAACTCCACAACTAGAAACTCTGCAGCTAAAACTCCGCAACTAGAAACTCTGCAAATAGAAACTCCGCAACTAGAAACTCCTCAACTAGAAACCCCTTAACTATAAACTTCACAACTAGAAACTCAACAACTAGAGACTGCACAACTAGATACTCCGCAACTAGAAACTCCGCAGCTAGAAACTCCGCAACTAGAAACTCCACAACTTGAAACTCTGCAACTCGAAACTCTGCAACTAGAAAATCCACAACTATAAACTCAAGTAGAAACTACCCAACTGGAAACTTCGCAACTAAAAACTCCGCAACTGGAAACTCCACAGCCAGAAACTCTACAACTAGAAACTCCCCAACAAGAAACTCCACAACTACAAACCCCACAACTAGAAACTCCACAACTAGGAACTCTGCAAATAGAAAATTTACAACAAGGAACTCGAAAACTAAAAACTCCAACTAGAAAATATACAACTAGAAACTTCACAACTAGAAACTCCACAAACAGACACTTCACAACTAGAAACTCCACAACTAGAGACTCCACAACTAGGAACTCCAAAATTGAGACTCCACAACTAGAAACTACACAGATTGAAATTCCACAACTAGAAACTCCACAACTGGAAACTCCACAACTAGAAACTCTGCAACTAGAAACTTTACAGCTAGAAACTCCACAACTTGAGACTTCGCAAATAGAAATTCGTCAACTGGAAACTCAACCACTAGAAACTCCACAGCTAGAAACTCCACAACTAGAAACTCCACAACTTAAAACCCAACAAAGAGATACTCCACAACTACAGACTCCACAACTTGAAACACCACAACTAGATACTCCACAATTACAAATTCCGCTACTAGAAACACCACAACTAGAAACTCCTCAACTAGAAACTCCCCACTAGAAACTTCACAACTAGAATCTCTGCAACTAGAAACTCCGCAACTAGAAACTCTGCAACTAGATACTCTACAACTACAAATTCCACAACTAGAAACTCCACAACTAGAAACACCACATCTAGAAACTCCGCAACAACATACTCTGCAACCAGAAACTCCACAACTAGAATTTCCACAGCTAGAGACTCAACAACTAGAGGCTCCTCAACTAAAAGCTCCACAACTAGAAACTCTGACACTTGAAACCCGACAACTAGAAACTCAACAACTAGAAACTCCACACCTATAAATTCCTCAACTTGAAACTCCACAACTAAAACTCCACAACTAGAAACTCCACAACTAGAAACTCCACAACTAGATTCTCCACAACTACAAATTCCACAACTAGAAACTCCACAACTAGAAACTCCACAACTGGAAACTCACAACTAGAAACTCCACAGCTAGAAACTCCACAACTTGAGACTTCGCAACAAGAAACTTGGCAACTTGAATCTAAACAACTAGAAACTCCACAACTGGAAACTTCGCAACTAGAAACTCTGCAACTACAAACTTTACAGTTAGAAACTCCTAACTTGAGACTTCGCAAATCGAAACTCGTCAACTGGAAACTCAACCACTAGAAACTCCACAGCTAGAAACTCCACAACTAGAAACTCCACAACTTGAAACCCGACAAATAGATACTCCACAACTTGAAACATCACAACTAGATACTCCACAACTACAAATTCCGCAACTAGAAACTCCACAACTAGAAACTCCGCAACTAAAAACTCCCCAACTAGAAACTCCACAACTAGAATCTCTGCAACTAGAAACTCCGAAACTAGAAACTGTGCAACTAGAAACTCCGCATCTAGAAACTCCACAGCTAGAAATTCCACAACTATACACTTCACAACTAGCAACTCAACAACTAGAGACTGCACAACTAGAGACTGCGCAACTAGAAACTCCACAGCTAGTAACTCCGCAACTAGAAACTCCACAACTTGAAACTCCGCCACTAGAAACTCCACAGCTAGAAACTCCACAACTTGAGACTTCGCAAATAGAAACTCGTCAACTAGAAACACAACAAATAGAAACTCTACAGCTAGAAACTCCACAACTAGAAACTCCACAACTTGAGAGTTCACCACTAGAAACTCCACAACTAGAAGCTCCACAACTAGAGACTCCACAACTAGAAACTCCACCACTAGAAATTCCACAACTACAAACCTCACAACTAGAAACTCCACAACTAGAAACTCCGCAACTGGTAACTCCACAGCCAGAAACTCTACAACTAGAAAAACCACATCTAGAAACTCCGCAACAACAAGCTCTGCAACTAGAAACTCCACAACTAGAATTTCCGCAGCTAGAGACTCAACAACTAGAGACTCCTCAACTAAAAGCTCCACAAATAGACACTCCACAACTAGAAACTCCGCAACCAGAAACCCGACAACTAGAAACTCAACAACTACAAACTCCACACCTATAAATTCCTCAACTTAAAACTCCACAACTGAAACTCCACAACTAGAAACTCCACAACTAGAAACTCCACACCTAGAAACTCCACAACTGGAAACTCCGCAACTAGAAATTCCCCAACTTGAAACTCCACAACTAGAAACTCTGCAGCTAAAACTCCGCAACTAGAAACTCTGCAAATAGAAACTCCGCAACTAGAAACTCCTCAACTAGAAACCCCTTAACTATAAACTTCACAACTAGAAACTCAACAACTAGAGACGGCACAACTAGATACTCCGCAACTAGAAACTCCGCAGCTAGAAACTCCGCAACTAGAAACTCCACAACTTGAAACTCTGCAACTCGAAACTCTGCAACTAGAAAATCCACAACTATAAACTCAAGTAGAAACTACCCAACTGGAAACTTCGCAACTAAAAACTCCGCAACTGGAAACTCCACAGCCAGAAACTCTACAACTAGAAACTCCCCAACAAGAAACTCCACAACTACAAACCCCACAACTAGAAACTCCACAACTAGGAACTCTGCAAATAGAAAATTTACAACAAGGAACTCGAAAACTAAAAACTCCAACTAGAAAATATACAACTAGAAACTTCACAACTAGAAACTCCACAAACAGACACTTCACAACTAGAAACTCCACAACTAGAGACTCCACAACTAGGAACTCCAAAATTGAGACTCCACAACTAGAAACTACACAGATTGAAATTCCACAACTAGAAACTCCACAACTGGAAACTCCACAACTAGAAACTCTGCAACTAGAAACTTTACAGCTAGAAACTCCACAACTTGAGACTTCGCAAATAGAAATTCGTCAACTGGAAACTCAACCACTAGAAACTCCACAGCTAGAAACTCCACAACTAGAAACTCCACAACTTAAAACCCAACAAAGAGATACTCCACAACTACAGACTCCACAACTTGAAACACCACAACTAGATACTCCACAATTACAAATTCCGCTCCTAGAAACACCACAACTAGAAACTCCTCAACTAGAAACTCCCCACTAGAAACTTCACAACTAGAATCTCTGCAACTAGAAACTCCGCAACTAGAAACTCTGCAACTAGATACTCTACAACTACAAATTCCACAACTAGAAACTCCACAACTAGAAACACCACATCTAGAAACTCCGCAACAACATACTCTGCAACCAGAAACTCCACAACTAGAATTTCCACAGCTAGAGACTCAACAACTAGAGGCTCCTCAACTAAAAGCTCCACAACTAGAAACTCTGACACTTGAAACCCGACAACTAGAAACTCAACAACTAGAAACTCCACACCTATAAATTCCTCAATTTGAAACTCCACAACTAAAACTCCACAACTAGAAACTCCACAACTAGAAACTCCACAACTAGATTCTCCACAACTACAAATTCCACAACTAGAAACTCCACAACTAGAAACTCCACAACTGGAAACTCACAACTAGAAACTCCACAGCTAGAAACTCCACAACTTGAGACTTCGCAACAAGAAACTTGGCAACTTGAATCTAAACAACTAGAAACTCCACAACTGGAAACTTCGCAACTAGAAACTCTGCAACTACAAACTTTACAGTTAGAAACTCCTAACTTGAGACTTCGCAAATCGAAACTCGTCAACTGGAAACTCAACCACTAGAAACTCCACAGCTAGAAACTCCACAACTAGAAACTCCACAACTTGAAACCCGACAAATAGATACTCCACAACTTGAAACATCACAACTAGATACTCCACAACTACAAATTCCGCAACTAGAAACTCCACAACTAGAAACTCCGCAACTAAAAACTCCCCAACTAGAAACTCCACAACTAGAATCTCTGCAACTAGAAACTCCGAAACTAGAAACTGTGCAACTAGAAACTCCGCATCTAGAAACTCCACAGCTAGAAATTCCACAACTATACACTTCACAACTAGCAACTCAACAACTAGAGACTGCACAACTAGAGACTGCGCAACTAGAAACTCCACAGCTAGTAACTCCGCAACTAGAAACTCCACAACTTGAAACTCCGCCACTAGAAACTCCACAGCTAGAAACTCCACAACTTGAGACTTCGCAAATAGAAACTCGTCAACTAGAAACACAACAAATAGAAACTCTACAGCTAGAAACTCCACAACTAGAAACTCCACAACTTGAGAGTTCACCACTAGAAACTCCACAACTAGAAGCTCCACAACTAGAGACTCCACAACTAGAAACTCCACCACTAGAAATTCCACAACTACAAACCTCACAACTAGAAACTCCACAACTAGAAACTCTGCAACTGGTAACTCCACAGCCAGAAACTCTACAACTAGAAAAACCACATCTAGAAACTCCGCAACAACAAGCTCTGCAACTAGAAACTCCACAACTAGAATTTCCGCAGCTAGAGACTCAACAACTAGAGACTCCTCAACTAAAAGCTCCACAAATAGACACTCCACAACTAGAAACTCCGCAACCAGAAACCCGACAACTAGAAACTCAACAACTACAAACTCCACACCTATAAATTCCTCAACTTAAAACTCCACAACTGAAACTCCACAACTAGAAACTCCACAACTAGAAACTCCACAACTAGAAACTCCACAACTGGAAACTCCGCAACTAGAAATTCCCCAACTTGAAACTCCACAACTAGAAACTCTGCAGCTAAAACTCCGCAACTAGAAACTCTGCAAATAGAAACTCCGCAACTAGAAACTCCTCAACTAGAAACCCCTTAACTATAAACTTCACAACTAGAAACTCAACAACTAGAGACGGCACAACTAGATACTCCGCAACTAGAAACTCCGCAGCTAGAAACTCCGCAACTAGAAACTCCACAACTTGAAACTCTGCAACTCGAAACTCTGCAACTAGAAAATCCACAACTATAAACTCAAGTAGAAACTACCCAACTGGAAACTTCGCAACTAGAAACTCCGCAACTGGAAACTCCACAACTAGAAACTCCACAACTAGAAACTCCACAACTAGAGACTGCACAACTAGAGACTTTGCATTTAGAAACTCCTCAGATAGAAACTACAAAACTAGAAGCTCCACGACTAGAGATTCCATAAGTAGAAACTCCACAGCTAAAATTTCCACAACTACAAACCCCACAACTAGAAACTCCACAACTAGAAACTCTGCAAATAGACACTCCACAAATAGAAACTCCACAACTAGAGACTCCACAACTAGGAACTCCAAAATTGAGACTCCACAACTAGAAACTACACAGATTGAAATTCCACAACTAGAAACTCCACAACTGGAAACTCCGCAACAAGAAACTCTGCAACTAGAAACTTTACAGCTAGAAACTCCACAACTTGAGACTTCGCAAATAGAAACTCGTCAACTGGAAACTCAACCACTAAAAACTCCACAGCTAGAAACTCCACAACTAGAAACTCCACAACTTGAAACCCAACAATTAGATACTCCACAACTACAGACTCCACAACTTGAAACACCACAACTAGATACTCCACAATTACAAATTCCGCAACTAGAAACTCCACAACTAGAAACTCCTCAACTAGAAACTCCCCACTAGAAACTTCACAACTAGAATCTCTGCAACTAGAAACTCCACAGCTAGTAAATCCGCAACTAAAAACTCCACAACTTGAAACTCCGCCACTAGAAGCTCCACAACTAGAAAACTCCGCAACTACAAACTCTGCAACTAGAAACTCCGCAACTAGAAACTCCACAGCTAGAAACTCCACAACTTGAAACACCAACACTAGATACTCCACAACTAGAAACACCACATCTAGAAACTCCGAAACAACAAACTCTGCAACTAGAAACTCCACAACTAGGAACTCTGCAAATAGAAAATCTACAACAAGGAACTCGAAATCTAAAAACTCCAACTAGAAACTCTACAACTAAAAACTTCACAACTAGAAGCTCCACAAATAGACACTCCACAACTAGAAACTCCACAACTAGAGACTCCACAACTAGGAACTCCAAAATTGAGACTCCACAACTAGAAACTACAGAGATTGAAATTCCACAACTAGAAACTCCACAACTGGAAACTCCGCAACTAGAAATTCTTCAAGTAGAAACTTTACAGCTAGAAACTTCACAACTTGAGACTTCGCAAATAGAAACTCGTCAACTTGAAACTGAACCACTAGAAACTCCACAGCTAGAAACTCCACAACTAGAAACTCCACAACTTGAAACCCAACAAATAGATAATCCACAACTACAGACTCCACAACTTGAAACACCACAACTAGATACTCCACAATTACCAATTCCGCAACTAGAAACTCCACAACTAGAAACTCCTCAACTAGAAACTCCCCACTAGAAACTTCACAACTAGAATCTCTGCAACTAGAAACTCCGCAACTAGAAACTCTGCAACTAGAAACTCCGCAACTAGAAACTTCACAGCTAGAAACCCCACAACTATAAACTTCACAACTAGCAACTCAACAACTAGAGACTGCACAACTAGAGACTCCGCCACTAGAAACTCCACAGCTAGTAACTCCGCAACTAGAAACTCCACAACTTGAAACTCCGCCACTAGAAGCTCCACAACTAGAAAACTCCGCAACTACAAACTCTGCAACTAGAAACTCCGCAACTAGAAACTCCACAGCTAGAAACTCCACAACTTGAAACACCACAACTACATACTCCACAACTACAAATTCCACAACTAGAAACTCCACAACTAGAAACACCACATCTAGAAACTCCGCAACAACAAACTCTGCAACCAGAAACTCCACAACTAGAATTTCCACAGCTAGAGACTCAACAACTAGAGGCTCCTCAACTAAAAGCTCCACAACTAGAAACTCCGCAACTTGAAACCCGACAACTAGAAACTCAACAACTACAAATTCCACAACTAGAAACTCCACAACTAGAAACTCCACAACTAGAAACTTCGCAACTAGAAACTCCAGAGCTAGAAACCCCACAACTTGAGACTTCGTAACAAGAAACTTAGCAACTAGAATCTCCACAACTAGAAACTCTGCAACTAGAAACTTCACAACTAGAAACTCCCCAACAAGAAACTCCACAACTAGAAGCTTCACAAATAGAGACTGCACAACTAGAGACTTTGCATTTAGAAACTCCTCAGAATGAAACTACACAACTAGAAACTACTCGACTAGAGACTCCACAGCTAGAATTTCCACAACTAGAAACCCCACAACTAGGAACTCTGCAAATAAAAAATCTACAACTAGAAACTCGAAAACTAAAAACTCCAACTAGAAACTCCACAACTAGAAACTTCACAACTAGAAGCTCCACAAATAGACACTCCCCAACTAGAAACTCCACAACTAGAATCTCTGCAACTAGAAACTCCGAAACTAGAAACTGTGCAACTAGAAACTCCGCATCTAGAAACTCCACAGCTAGAAATTCCACAACTATACACTTCACAACTAGCAACTCAACAACTAGAGACTGCACAACTAGAGACTGCGCAACTAGAAACTCCACAGCTAGTAACTCCGCAACTAGAAACTCCACAACTTGAAACTCCGCCACTAGAAACTCCACAGCTAGAAACTGCACAACTTGAGACTTCGCAAATAGAAACTCGTCAACTAGAAACTCAACAAATAGAAACTCTACAGCTAGAAACTCCACAACTAGAAACTCCACAACTTGAGAGTTCACCACTAGAAACTCCACAACTAGAAGCTCCACAACTAGAGACTCCACAACTAGAAACTCCACCACTAGAAATTCCACAACTACAAACCTCACAACTAGAAACTCCACAACTAGAAACTCCGCAACTGGTAACTCCACAGCCAGAAACTCTACAACTAGAAAAACCACATCTAGAAACTCCGCAACAACAAGCTCTGCAACTAGAAACTCCACAACTAGAATTTCCGCAGCTAGAGACTCAACAACTAGAGACTCCTCAACTAAAAGCTCCACAAATAGACACTCCACAACTAGAAACTCCGCAACTAGAAACCCGACAACTAGAAACTCAACAACTACAAACTCCACACCTATAAATTCCTCAACTTAAAACTCCACAACTGAAACTCCACAACTAGAAACTCCACAACTAGAAACTCCACAACTGGAAACTCCGCAACTAGAAATTCCCCAACTTGAAACTCCACAACTAGAAACTCTGCAGCTAAAACTCCGCAACTAGAAACTCTGCAAATAGAAACTCCGCAACTAGAAACTCCTCAACTAGAAACCCGACAAATAGATACTCCACAACTTGAAACATCACAACTAGATACTCCACAACTACAAATTCCGCAACTAGAAACTCCACAACTAGAAACTCCGCAACTAAAAACTCCCCAACTAGAAACTCCACAACTAGAATCTCCGCAACTAGAAACTCCGAAACTAGAAACTGTGCAACTAGAAACTCCGCATCTAGAAACTCCACAGCTAGAAATTCCACAACTATACACTTCACAACTAGCAACTCAACAACTAGAGACTGCACAACTAGAGACTGCGCAACTAGAAACTCCACAGCTAGTAACTCCGCAACTAGAAACTCCACAACTTGAAACTCCACAACTTAAGACTTCGCAACAAGAAACTCGGCAACTAGAATCTCCACAACTAGAAACTCTGCAACTAGAAACTCCGCAACTACAAACTCCGCAACTAGAAACTCCACAGCTAGAAACTCCACAACTTGAGACTTCGCAAATAGAAACTCGTCAACTAGAAACTCAACAACTAGAAACTCTACAGCTAGAAACTCCACAACTAGAAACTCCACAACTTGAGAGTTCACCACTAGAAACTCCACAACTAGAAGCTCCACAACTAGAGACTCCACAACTAGAAACTCCACCACTAGAAATTCCACAACTACAAACCTCACAACTAGAAACTCCACAACTAGAAACTCCGCAACTGGTAACTCCACAGCCAGAAACTCTACAACTAGAAAAACCACATCTAGAAACTCCGCAACAACAAGCTCTGCAACTAGAAACTCCACAACTAGAATTTCCACAGCTAGAGACTCAACAACTAGAGACTCCTCAACTAAAAGCTCCACAAATAGACACTCCACAACTAGAAACTCCGCAACTAGAAACCCGACAACTAGAAACTCAACAACTACAAACTCCACACCTATAAATTCCTCAACTTAAAACTCCACAACTAAAACTCCACAACTAGAAACTCCACAACTAGAAGCTCCACAACTGGAAACTCCGCAACTAGAAATTCCCCAACTTGAAACTCCACAACTAGAAACTCTGCAGCTAAAACTCCGCAACTAGAAACTCTGCAAATAGAAACTCCGCAACTAGAAACTCCTCAACTAGAAACCCCTTAACTATAAACTTCACAACTAGAAACTCAACAACTAGAGACTGCACAACTAGATACTCCGCAACTAGAAACTCCGCAGCTAGAAACTCCGCAACTAGAAACTCCACAACTTGAAACTCTGCAACTCGAAACTCTGCAACTAGAAAATCCACAACTATAAACTCAAGTAGAAACTACCCAACTGGAAACTTCGCAACTAAAAACTCCGCAACTGGAAACTCCACAGCCAGAAACTCTACAACTAGAAACTCCCCAACAAGAAACTCCACAACTACAAACCCCACAACTAGAAACTCCACAACTAGGAACTCTGCAAATAGAAAATTTACAACAAGGAACTCGAAAACTAAAAACTCCAACTAGAAAATATACAACTAGAAACTTCGCAACTAGAAACTCCACAAACAGACACTCCACAACTAGAAACTCCACAACTAGAGACTCCACAACTAGGAACTCCAAAATTGAGACTCCACAACTAGAAACTACACAGATTGAAATTCCACAACTAGAAACTCCACAACTGGAAACTCCACAACTAGAAACTCTGCAACTAGAAACTTTACAGCTAGAAACTCCACAACTTGAGACTTCGCAAATAGAAATTCGTCAACTGGAAACTCAACCACTAGAAACTCCACAGCTAGAAACTCCACAACTAGAAACTCCACAACTTAAAACCCAACAAAGAGATACTCCACAACTACAGACTCCACAACTTGAAACACCACAACTAGATACTCCACAATTACAAATTCCGCTACTAGAAACACCACAACTAGAAACTCCTCAACTAGAAACTCCCCACTAGAAACTTCACAACTAGAATCTCTGCAACTAGAAACTCCGCAACTAGAAACTCTGCAACTAGATACTCTACAACTACAAATTCCACAACTAGAAACTCCACAACTAGAAACACCACATCTAGAAACTCCGCAACAACATACTCTGCAACCAGAAACTCCACAACTAGAATTTCCACAGCTAGAGACTCAACAACTAGAGGCTCCTCAACTAAAAGCTCCACAACTAGAAACTCTGACACTTGAAACCCGACAACTAGAAACTCAACAACTAGAAACTCCACACCTATAAATTCCTCAACTTGAAACTCCACAACTAAAACTCCACAACTAGAAACTCCACAACTAGAAACTCCACAACTAGATTCTCCACAACTACAAATTCCACAACTAGAAACTCCACAACTAGAAACTCCACAACTGGAAACTCACAACTAGAAACTCCACAGCTAGAAACTCCACAACTTGAGACTTCGCAACAAGAAACTTGGCAACTTGAATCTAAACAACTAGAAACTCCACAACTGGAAACTTCGCAACTAGAAACTCTGCAACTACAAACTTTACAGTTAAAAACTCCTAACTTGAGACTTCGCAAATCGAAACTCGTCAACTGGAAACTCAACCACTAGAAACTCCACAGCTAGAAACTCCACAACTAGAAACTCCACAACTTGAAACCCGACAAATAGATACTCCACAACTTGAAACATCACAACTAGATACTCCACAACTACAAATTCCGCAACTAGAAACTCCACAACTAGAAACTCCGCAACTAAAAACTCCCCAACTAGAAACTCCACAACTAGAATCTCTGCAACTAGAAACTCCGAAACTAGAAACTGTGCAACTAGAAACTCCGCATCTAGAAACTCCACAGCTAGAAATTCCACAACTATACACTTCACAACTAGCAACTCAACAACTAGAGACTGCACAACTAGAGACTGCGCAACTAGAAACTCCACAGCTAGTAACTCCGCAACTAGAAACTCCACAACTTCAAACTCCGCCACTAGAAACTCCACAGCTAGAAACTCCACAACTTGAGACTTCGCAAATAGAAACTCGTCAACTAGAAACACAACAAATAGAAACTCTACAGCTAGAAACTCCACAACTAGAAACTCCACAACTTGAGAGTTCACCACTAGAAACTCCACAACTAGAAGCTCCACAACTAGAGACTCCACAACTAGAAACTCCACCACTAGAAATTCCACAACTACAAACCTCACAACTAGAAACTCCACAACTAGAAACTCCGCAACTGGTAACTCCACAGCCAGAAACTCTACAACTAGAAAAACCACATCTAGAAACTCCGCAACAACAAGCTCTGCAACTAGAAACTCCACAACTAGAATTTCCGCAGCTAGAGACTCAACAACTAGAGACTCCTCAACTAAAAGCTCCACAAATAGACACTCCACAACTAGAAACTCCGCAACCAGAAACCCGACAACTAGAAACTCAACAACTACAAACTCCACACCTATAAATTCCTCAACTTAAAACTCCACAACTGAAACTCCACAACTAGAAACTCCACAACTAGAAACTCCACAACTGGAAACTCCGCAACTAGAAATTCCCCAACTTGAAACTCCACAACTAGAAACTCTGCAGCTAAAACTCCGCAACTAGAAACTCTGCAAATAGAAACTCCGCAACTAGAAACTCCTCAACTAGAAACCCCTTAACTATAAACTTCACAACTAGAAACTCAACAACTAGAGACGGCACAACTAGATACTCCGCAACTAGAAACTCCGCAGCTAGAAACTCCGCAACTAGAAACTCCACAACTTGAAACTCTGCAACTCGAAACTCTGCAACTAGAAAATCCACAACTATAAACTCAAGTAGAAACTACCCAACTGGAAACTTCGCAACTAGAAACTCCGCAACTGGAAACTCCACAACTAGAAACTCCACAACTAGAAACTCCACAACTAGAGACTGCACAACTAGAGACTTTGCATTTAGAAACTCCTCAGATAGAAACTACAAAACTAGAAGCTCCACGACTAGAGATTCCATAAGTAGAAACTCCACAGCTAAAATTTCCACAACTACAAACCCCACAACTAGAAACTCCACAACTAGAAACTCTGCAAATAGACACTCCACAAATAGAAACTCCACAACTAGAGACTCCACAACTAGGAACTCCAAAATTGAGACTCCACAACTAGAAACTACACAGATTGAAATTCCACAACTAGAAACTCCACAACTGGAAACTCCGCAACAAGAAACTCTGCAACTAGAAACTTTACAGCTAGAAACTCCACAACTTGAGACTTCGCAAATAGAAACTCGTCAACTGGAAACTCAACCACTAGAAACTCCACAGCTAGAAACTCCACAACTAGAAACTCCACAACTTGAAACCCAACAATTAGATACTCCACAACTACAGACTCCACAACTTGAAACACCACAACTAGATACTCCACAATTACAAATTCCGCAACTAGAAACTCCACAACTAGAAACTCCTCAACTAGAAACTCCCCACTAGAAACTTCACAACTAGAATCTCTGCAACTAGAAACTCCACAGCTAGTAAATCCGCAACTAAAAACTCCACAACTTGAAACTCCGCCACTAGAAGCTCCACAACTAGAAAACTCCGCAACTACAAACTCTGCAACTAGAAACTCCGCAACTAGAAACTCCACAGCTAGAAACTCCACAACTTGAAACACCAACACTAGATACTCCACAACTAGAAACACCACATCTAGAAACTCCGAAACAACAAACTCTGCAACTAGAAACTCCACAACTAGGAACTCTGCAAATAGAAAATCTACAACAAGGAACTCGAAATCTAAAAACTCCAACTAGAAACTCTACAACTAAAAACTTCACAACTAGAAGCTCCACAAATAGACACTCCACAACTAGAAACTCCACAACTAGAGACTCCACAACTAGGAACTCCAAAATTGAGACTCCACAACTAGAAACTACAGAGATTGAAATTCCACAACTAGAAACTCCACAACTGGAAACTCCGCAACTAGAAATTCTTCAAGTAGAAACTTTACAGCTAGAAACTTCACAACTTGAGACTTCGCAAATAGAAACTCGTCAACTTGAAACTCAACCACTAGAAACTCCACAGCTAGAAACTCCACAACTAGAAACTCCACAACTTGAAACCCAACAAATAGATAATCCACAACTACAGACTCCACAACTTGAAACACCACAACTAGATACTCCACAATTACAAATTCCGCAACTAGAAACTCCACAACTAGAAACTCCTCAACTAGAAACTCCCCACTAGAAACTTCAAAACTAGAATCTCTGCAACTAGAAACTCCGCAACTAGAAACTCTGCAACTAGAAACTCCGCAACTAGAAACTTCACAGCTAGAAACCCCACAACTATAAACTTCACAACTAGCAACTCAACAACTAGAGACTGCACAACTAGAGACTCCGCCACTAGAAACTCCACAGCTAGTAACTCCGCAACTTGAAACACCAACACTAGATACTCCACAACTAGAAACACCACATCTAGAAACTCCGAAACAACAAACTCTGCAACTAGAAACTCCACAACTAGGAACTCTGCAAATAGAAAATCTACAACAAGGAACTCGAAATCTAAAAACTCCAACTAGAAACTCTACAACTAAAAACTTCACAACTAGAAGCTCCACAAATAGACACTCCACAACTAGAAACTCCACAACTAGAGACTCCACAACTAGGAACTCCAAAATTGAGACTCCACAACTAGAAACTACAGAGATTGAAATTCCACAACTAGAAACTCCACAACTGGAAACTCCGCAACTAGAAATTCTTCAAGTAGAAACTTTACAGCTAGAAACTTCACAACTTGAGACTTCGCAAATAAAAACTCGTCAACTTGAAACTCAACCACTAGAAACTCCTCAGCTAGAAACTCCACAACTAGAAACTCCACAACTTGAAACCCAACAAATAGATAATCCACAACTACAGACTCCACAACTTGAAACACCACAACTAGATACTCCACAATTACAAATTCCGCAACTAGAAACTCCACAACTAGAAACTCCTCAACTAGAAACTCCCCACTAGAAACTTCACAACTAGAATCTCTGCAACTAGAAACTCCGCAACTAGAAACTCTGCAACTAGAAACTCCGCAACTAGAAACTTCACAGCTAGAAACCCCACAACTATAAACTTCACAACTAGCAACTCAACAACTAGAGACTTCACAACTAGAGACTCCGCCACTAGAAACTCCACAGCTAGTAACTCCGCAACTAGAAACTCCACAACTTGAAACTCCGCCACTAGAAGCTCCACAACTAGAAAACTCCGCAACTACAAACTCTGCAACTAGAAACTCCGCAACTAGAAACTCCACAGCTAGAAACTCCACAACTTGAAACACCACAACTACATACTCCACAACTACAAATTCCACAACTAGAAACTCCACAACTAGAAACACCACATCTAGAAACTCCGCAACAACAAACTCTGCAACCAGAAACTCCACAACTAGAATTTCCACAGCTAGAGACTCAACAACTAGAGGCTCCTCAACTAAAAGCTCCACAACTAGAAACTCCGCAACTTGAAACCCGACAACTAGAAACTCAACAACTACAAATTCCACAACTAGAAACTCCACAACTAGAAACTCCACAACTAGAAACTTCGCAACTAGAAACTCCACAGCTAGAAACCCCACAACTTGAGACTTCGCAACAAGAAACTTAGCAACTAGAATCTCCACAACTAGAAACTCTGCAACTAGAAACTTCACAACTAGAAACTCCCCAACAAGAAACTCCACAACTAGAAGCTTCACAACTAGAGACTGCACAACTAGAGACTTTGCATTTAGAAACTCCTCAGAATGAAACTACACAACTAGAAACTACTCGACTAGAGACTCCACAGCTAGAATTTCCACAACTAGAAACCCCACAACTAGGAACTCTGCAAATAAAAAATCTACAACTAGAAACTCGAAAACTAAAAACTCCAACTAGAAACTCCAAAACTAGAAACTTCACAACTAGAAGCTCCACAAATAGACACTCCACAACTAGAAACTCCACAACTAGAGAATCCACAACTAGGAACTCCAAAATTGAGACTCCACAACTAGAAACTACACAGATTGAAATTCCACAATAGGAAACTCCACAACTGGAAACTTCGCAACTAGAAACTCTGCAACTAGAAACTTTACAGCTAGAAACTCCACAACTTGAGACTTCGCAAATAGAAACTCGTCAACTGGAAACTCAACCACTAGAAACTACACAGCTAGAAACTCCACAACTAGAAGCTCCACAACTTAAAACCCAACAAATAGATACTCCACAACTACAGACTCCACAACTTGAAACACCACAACTAGATACTCCACAATTACAAATTCCGCTACTAGAAACACCACAACTAGAAACTCCTCAACTAGAAACTCCCCACTAGAAACTTCAAAACTAGAATCTCTGCAACTAGAAACTCCGCAACTAGAAACTCTGCAACTAGATACTCTACAACTACAAATTCCACAACTAGAAACTCCACAACTAGAAACACCACATCTAGAAACTCCGCAACAACAAACTCTGCAACCAGAAACTCCACAACTAGAATTTCCACAGCTAGAGACTCAACAACTAGAGGCTCCTCAACTAAAAGCTCCACAACTAGAAACTCTGACACTTGAAACCCGACAACTAGAAACTCAACAACTAGAAACTCCACACCTATAAATTCCTCAACTTGAAACTCCACAACTAAAACTCCACAACTAGAAACTCCACAACTAGAAACTCCACAACTAGATTCTCCACAACTACAAATTCCACAACTAGAAACTCCACAACTAGAAACTCCACAACTGGAAACTCACAACTAGAAACTCCACAGCTAGAAACTCCACAACTTGAGACTTCGCAACAAGAAACTTGGCAACTTGAATCTAAACAACTAGAAACTCCACAACTGGAAACTTCGCAACTAGAAACTCTGCAACTACAAACTTTACAGTTAGAAACTCCACAACTTGAGACTTCGCAAATCGAAACTCGTCAACTGGAAACTCAACCACTAGAAACTCCACAGCTAGAAACTCCACAACTAGAAACTCCACAACTTGAAACCCGACAAATAGATACTCCACAACTTGAAACATCACAACTAGATACTCCACAACTACAAATTCCGCAACTAGAAACTCCACAACTAGAAACTCCGCAACTAAAAACTCCCCAACTAGAAACTCCACAACTAGAATCTCTGCAACTAGAAACTCCGAAACTAGAAACTGTGCAACTAGAAACTCCGCATCTAGAAACTCCACAGCTAGAAATTCCACAACTATACACTTCACAACTAGCAACTCAACAACTAGAGACTGCACAACTAGAGACTGCGCAACTAGAAACTCCACAGCTAGTAACTCCGCAACTAGAAACTCCACAACTTGAAACTCCACAACTTAAGACTTCGCAACAAGAAACTCGGCAACTAGAATCTCCACAACTAGAAACTCTGCAACTAGAAACTCCGCAACTACAAACTCCGCAACTAGAAACTCCACAGCTAGAAACTCCACAACTTGAGACTTCGCAAATAGAAACTCGTCAACTAGAAACTCAACAACTAGAAACTCTACAGCTACAAAACTCCACAACTAGAAACTCCACAACTTGAGAGTTCACCACTAGAAACTCCACAACTAGAAGCTCCACAACTAGAAACTCCACAACTAGAAACTCCACCACTAGAAATTCCACAACTACAAACCTCACAACTAGAAACTCCACAACTAGAAACTCCGCAACTGGTAACTCCACAGGCAGAAACTCTACAACTAGAAAAACCACATCTAGAAACTCCGCAACAACAAGCTCTGCAACTAGAAACTCCACAACTAGAATTTCCACAGCTAGAGACTCAACAACTATAGACTCCTCAACTAAAAGCTCCACAAATAGACACTCCACAACTAGAAACTCCGCAACTAGAAACTCAACAACTACAAACTCCACACCTATAAATTCCTCAACCTAAAACTCCACAACTAAAACTCCACAACTAGAAACTCCAAAACTAGAAACTCCACAACTGGAAACTCCGCAACTAGAAATTCCCCAACTTGAAACTCCACAACTAGAAACTCTGCAGCTAAAACTCCGCAACTAGAAACTCTGCAAATAGAAACTCCGCAACTAGAAACTCCTCAACTAGAAACCCCTTAACTATAAACTTCACAACTAGAAACTCAACAACTAGAGACTGCACAACTAGATACTCCGCAACTAGAAACTCCGCAGCTAGAAACTCCGCAACTAGAAACTCCACAACTTGAAACTCTGCAACTCGAAACTCTGCAACTAGAAAATCCACAACTATAAACTCAAGTAGAAACTACCCAACTGGAAACTTCGCAACTAGAAACTCCGCAACTGGAAACTCCACAGCCAGAAACTCTACAACTAGAAACTCCCCAACAAGAAACTCCACAACTACAAACCCCACAACTAGAAACTCCACAACTAGGAACTCTGCAAATAGAAAATTTACAACAAGGAACTCGAAAACTAAAAACTCCAACTAGAAAATATACAACTAGAAACTTCACAACTAGAAACTCCACAAACAGACACTCCACAACTAGAGACTCCACAACTAAGAACTCCAAAATTGAGACTCCACAACTAGAAACTACACAGATTGAAATTCCACAACTAGAAACTCCACAACTGGAAACTCCACAACTAGAAACTCTGCAACTAGAAACTTTACAGCTAGAAACTCCACAACTTGAGACTTCGCAAATAGAAATTCGTCAACTGGAAACTCAACCACTAGAAACTCCACAGCTAGAAACTCCACAACTAGAAACTCCACAACTTAAAACCCAACAAATAGATACTCCACAACTACAGACTCCACAACTTGAAACACCACAACTAGATACTCCACAATTACAAATTCCGCTACTAGAAACACCACAACTAGAAACTCCTCAACTAGAAACTCCCCACTAGAAACTTCACAACTAGAATCTCTGCAACTAGAAACTCCGCAACTAGAAACTCTGCAACTAGATACTCCACAACTACAAATTCCACAACTAGAAACTCCACAACAAGAAACACCACATCTAGAAACTCCGCAACAACAAACTCTGCAACCAGAAACTCCACGACTAGAATTTCCACAGCTAGAGACTCAACAACTAGAGGCTCCTCAACTAAAAGCTCCACAACTAGAAACTCTGACACTTGAAACCCGACAACTAGAAACTCAACAACTAGAAACTCCACACCTATAAATTCCTCAACTTGAAACTCCACAACTAAAACTCCACAACTAGAAACTCCACAACTAGAAACTCCACAACTAGATTCTCCACAACTACAAATTCCACAACTAGAAACTCCACAACTAGAAACTCCACAACTGGAAACTCACAACTAGAAACTCCACAACTTGAGACTTCGCAACAAGAAACTTGGCAACTTGAATCTAAACAACTAGAAACTCCACAACTTGAAACTTCGCAACTAGAAACTCTGCAACTACAAACTTTACAGTTAGAAACTCCACAACTTGAGACTTCGCAAATAGAAACTTGTCAACTGGAAACTCAACCACTAGAAACTCCACAGCTAGAAACTCCACAACTAGAAACTCCACAACTTGAAACCCGACAAATAGATACTCCACAACTTGAAACATCACAACTAGATACTCCACAACTACAAATTCCGCAACTAGAAACTCCACAACTATAAACTCCGCAACTAAAAACTCCCCAACTAGAAACTCCACAACTAGAATCTCTGCAACTAGACACTCCGAAACTAGAAACTGTGCAACTAGAAACTCCGCATCTAGAAACTCCACAGCTAGAAACTCCACAACTATACACTTCACAACTAGCAACTCAACAACTAGAGACTGCACAACTAGAGACTGCGCAACTAGAAACTCCACAGCTAGTAACTCCGCAACTAGAAACTCCACAACTTGAAACTCCACAACTTAAGACTTCGCAACAAGAAACTCGGCAACTAGAATCTCCACAACTAGAAACTCTGCAACTAGAAACTCCGCAACTACAAACTCCGCAACTAGAAACTCCACAGCTAGAAACTCCACAACTTGAGACTTCGCAAAAAGAAACTCGTCAACTAGAAACTCAACAACTAAAAACTCTACAGCTAGAAACTCCACAACTAGAAACTCCACAACTTGAGAGTTCACCACTAGAAACTCCCCAACTAGAAGCTCCACAACTAGAGACTCCACAACTAGAAACTCCACCACTTGAAATTCCACAACTACAAACCTCACAACTAGAAACTCCACAACTAGAAACTCCGCAACTGGTAACTCCACAGCCAGAAACTCTACAACTAGAAAAACCACATCTAGAAACTCCGCAACAACAAGCTCTGCAACTAGAAACTCCACAACTAGAATTTCCACAGCTAGAGACTCAACAACTAGAAACTCCTCAACTAAAAGCTCCACAACTAGACACTCCACAACTAGAAACTCCGCAAGTAGAACCCGACAACTAGAAACTCAACAACTTGAAACTCCACACCTAAAAATTCCTCAACTTGAAACTCCACAACTAAAACTCCACTGCAAGAAACTCCACAACTAGAAACTCCGCAACTAGAAACTCCCCAACTAGGAACTCCACAACTAGAAACTCTGCAACAAGAAACTCCGCAACTAGAAACTCTGCAAATAGAAACTCCGCAACTAGAAACTCAACAGCTAGAAACCCCTCAACTATAAACTTCACAACTAGAAACTCAACAACTAGAGACTGCACAACTAGGGACTCCGCAACCAGAAACTCCGCAGCTAGAAACTCCGCAACTAGAAACTCCACAACTTGAAACTCCGCAACTAAAAACTCCCCAACTAGAAACTCCACAACTAGAATCTCTGCAACTAGAAACTCCGAAACTAGAAACTGTGCAACTAGAAACTCCGCATCTAGAAACTCCACAGCTAGAAATTCCACAACTATACACTTCACAACTAGCAACTCAACAACTAGAGACTGCACAACTAGAGACTGCGCAACTAGAAACTCCACAGCTAGTAACTCCGCAACTAGAAACTCCACAACTTGAAACTCCACAACTTAAGACTTCGCAACAAGAAACTCGGCAACTAGAATCTCCACAACTAGAAACTCTGCAACTAGAAACTCCGCAACTACAAACTCCGCAACTAGAAACTCCACAGCTAGAAACTCCACAACTTGAGACTTCGCAAATAGAAACTCGTCAACTAGAAACTCAACAACTAGAAACTCTACAGCTAGAAACTCCACAACTAGAAACTCCACAACTTGAGAGTTCACCACTAGAAACTCCACAACTAGAAGCTCCACAACTAGAGACTCCACAACTGGTAACTCCACAGCCAGAAACTCTACAACTAGAAAAACCACATCTAGAAACTCCGCAACAACAAGCTCTGCAACTAGAAACTCCACAACTAGAATTTCCACAGCTAGAGACTCAACAACTAGAGACTCCTCAACTAAAAGCTCCACAAATAGACACTCCACAACTAGAAACTCCGCAACTAGAAACCCGACAACTAGAAACTCAACAACTACAAACTCCAAACCTATAAATTCCTCAACTTAAAACTCCACAACTAAAACTCCACAACTAGAAACTCCACAACTAGAAACTCCACAACTGGAAACTCCGCAACTAGAAATTCCCCAACTTGAAACTCCACAACTAGAAACTTTGTAGCTAAAACTCCGCAACTAGAAACTCTGCAAATAGAAACTCCGCAACTAGAAACTCCTCAACTAGAAACCCCTTAACTATAAACTTCACAACTAGAAACTCAACAACTAGAGACTGCACAACTAGATACTCCGCAACTAGAAACTCCGCAGCTAGAAACTCCGCAGCTAGAAACTCCACAACTTGTAACTCTGCAACTCGAAACTCTGCAACTAGAAAATCCACAACTATAAACTCAAGTAGAAACTACCCAACTGGAAACTTCGCAACTAGAAACTCCGCAACTGGAAACTCCACAGCCAGAAACTCTACAACTAGAAACTCCCCAACAAGAAACTCCACAACTACAAACCCCACAACTAGAAACTCCACAACTAGAAACTCTGCAAATAGAAAATTTACAACAAGGAACTCGAAAACTAAAACTCCAACTAGAAAATATACAACTAGAAACTTCACAACTAGAAACTCAACAAACAGACACTCCACAACTAGAAACTCCACAACTAGAGACTCCACAACTAGGAACTCCAAAATTGAGACTCCACAACTAGAAACTACACAGATTGAAATTCCACAACTAGAAACTCCACAACTGGAAACTCCACAACTAGAAACTCTGCAACTAGAAACTTTACAGCTAGAAACTCCACAACTTGAGACTTCGCAAATAGAAATTCGTCAACTGGAAACTCAACCACTAGAAACTCCACAGCTAGAAACTCCACAACTAGAAACTCCACAACTTAAAACCCAACAAATAGATACTCCACAACTACAGACTCCACAACTTGAAACACCACAACTAGATACTCCACAATTACAAATTCCGCTACTAGAAACACCACAACTAGAAACTCCTCAACTAGAAACTCCCCACTAGAAACTTCACAACTAGAATCTCTGCAACTAGAAACTCCGCAACTAGAAACTCTGCAACTAGATACTCCACAACTACAAATTCCACAACTAGAAACTCCACAACAAGAAACACCACATCTAGAAACTCCGCAACAACAAACTCTGCAACCAGAAACTCCACAACAAGAATTTCCACAGCTAGAGACTCAACTACTAGAGGCTCCTCAACTAAAAGCTCCACAACTAGAAACTCTGACACTTGAAACCCGACAACTAGAAACTCAACAACTAGAAACTCCACACCTATAAATTCCTCAACTTGAAACTCCACAACAAAAACTCCACAACTAGAAACTCCACAACTAGAAACTCCACAACTAGATTCTCCACAACTACAAATTCCACAACTAGAAACTCCACCACTAGAAACTCCACAACTGGAAACTCACAACTAGAAACTCCACAGCTAGAAACTCCACAACTTGAGACTTCGCAACAAGAAACACTTGGCAACTTGAATCTAAACAACTAGAAACTCCACAACTGGAAACTTCGCAACTAGAAACTCCGCAACTACAAACTTTACAGTTAGAAACTCCACAACTTGAGACTTCGCAAATAGAAACTCGTCAACTGGAAACTCAACCACTAGAAACTCCACAGCTAGAAACTCCACAACTAGAAACTCCACAACCTGAAACCCGACAAATAGATACTCCACAACTTGAAACATCACAACTAGATACTCCACAACTACAAATTCCGCAACTAGAAACTCCACAACTAGAAACTCCGCATCTAAAAACTCCCCAACTAGAAACTCCACAACTAGAAACTCCACAACTAGAAACTCCACAACTAGAGACTGCACAACTAGAGACTTTGCATTTAGAAACTCCTCAGATAGAAACTACAAAACTAGAAACTCCACGACTAGAGATTCCATAAGTAGAAACTCCACAGCTAAAATTTCCACAACTACAAACCCCACAACTAGAAACTCCACAACTAGAAACTCTGCAAATAGACACTCCACAAATAGAAACTCCACAACTAGAGACTCCACAACTACGAACTCCAAAATTGAGACTCCACAACTAGAAACTACACAGATTGAAATTCCACAACTAGAAACTCCACAACTGGAAACTCCGCAACAAGAAACTCTGCAACTAGAAACTTTACAGCTAGAAACTCCACAACTTGAGACTTCGCAAATAGAAACTCGTCAACTGGAAACTAAACCACTAGAAACTCCACAGCTAGAAACTCCACAACTAGAAACTCCACAACTTGAAACCCAACAATTAGATACTCCACAACTACAGACTCCACAACTTGAAACACCACAACTAGATACTCCACAATTACAAATTCCGCAACTAGAAACTCCACAACTAGAAACTCCTCAACTAGAAACTCCCCACTAGAAACTTCACAACTAGAATCTCTGCAACTAGAAACTCCACAGCTAGTAAATCCGCCACTAAAAACTCCACAACTTGAAACTCCGCCACTAGAAGCTCCACAACTAGAAAACTCCGCAACTACAAACTCTGCAACTAGAAACTCCGCAACTAGAAACTCCACAGCTAGAAACTCCACAACTTGAAACACCAACACTAGATACTCCACAACTAGAAACACCACATCTAGAAACTCCGCCACAACAAACTCTGCAACTAGAAACTCCACAACTAGAATTTCCACAGCTAGAGACTCAACAACTAGAAACTCCTCAACTAAAAGCTCCTCAACTAGACACTCCACAACTAGAAACTCCGCAAGTAGAAACCCGACAACTAGAAACTCAACAACTAGAAACTCCACACCTAAAAATTCCTCAACTTGAAACTCCACAACTAAAACTCCACTGCAAGAAACTCCACAACTAGAAACTCCGCAACTAGAAACTCCCCAACTAGAAACTCCACAACTAGAAACTCTGCAGCTAAAACTCCGCAACTAGAAACTCTGCAAATAGAAACTCCGCAACTAGAAACTCCTCAACTAGAAACCCCTTAACTATAAACTTCACAACTAGAAACTCAACAACAAGAGACTGCACAACTAGATACTCCGCAACTAGAAACTCCGCAGCTAGAAACTCCGCAACTAGAAACTCCACAACTTGAAACTCTGCAACTCGAAACTCTGCAACTAGAAAATCCACAACTATAAACTCAAGTAGAAACTACCCAACTGGAAACTTCACAACTAGAAACTCCGCAACTGGAAACTCCACAGCCAGAAACTCTACAACTAGAAACTCCCCAACAAGAAACTCCACAACTACAAACCCCACAACTAGAAACTCCACAACTAGGAACTCTGCAAATAGAAAATTTACAACAAGGAACTCGAAAACTAAAAACTCCAACTAGAAAATATACAACTAGAAACTTCACAACTAGAAACTCCACAAACAGACACTCCACAACTAGAGACTCCACAACTAGGAACTCCAAAATTGAGACTCCACAACTAGAAACTACACAGATTGAAATTCCACAACTAGAAACTCCACAACTGGAAACTCCACAACTAGAAACTCTGCAACTAGAAACTTTACAGCTAGAAACTCCACAACTTGAGACTTCGCAAATAGAAATTCGTCAACTGGAAACTCAACCACTAGAAACTCCACAGCTAGAAACTCCACAACTAGAAACTCCACAACTTAAAACCCAACAAATAGATACTCCACAACTACAGACTCCACAACTTGAAACACCACAACTAGATACTCCACAATTACAAATTCCGCTACTAGAAACACCACAACTAGAAACTCCTCAACTAGAAACTCCCCACTAGAAACTTCACAACTAGAATCTCTGCAACTAGAAACTCCGCAACTAGAAACTCTGCAACTAGATACTCCACAACTACAAATTCCACAACTAGAAACTCCACAACAAGAAACACCACATCTAGAAACTCCGCAACAACAAACTCTGCAACCAGAAACTCCACGACTAGAATTTCCACAGCTAGAGACTCAACAACTAGAGGCTCCTCAACTAAAAGCTCCACAACTAGAAACTCTGACACTTGAAACCCGACAACTAGAAACTCAACAACTAGAAACTCCACACCTATAAATTCCTCAACTTGAAACTCCACAACTAAAACTCCACAACTAGAAACTCCACAACTAGAAACTCCACAACTAGATTCTCCACAACTACAAATTCCACAACTAGAAACTCCACAACTAGAAACTCCACAACTGGAAACTCACAACTAGAAACTCCACAACTTGAGACTTCGCAACAAGAAACTTGGCAACTTGAATCTAAACAACTAGAAACTCCACAACTTGAAACTTCGCAACTAGAAACTCTGCAACTACAAACTTTACAGTTAGAAACTCCACAACTTGAGACTTCGCAAATAGAAACTTGTCAACTGGAAACTCAACCACTAGAAACTCCACAGCTAGAAACTCCACAACTAGAAACTCCACAACTTGAAACCCGACAAATAGATACTCCACAACTTGAAACATCACAACTAGATACTCCACAACTACAAATTCCGCAACTAGAAACTCCACAACTATAAACTCCGCAACTAAAAACTCCCCAACTAGAAACTCCACAACTAGAATCTCTGCAACTAGACACTCCGAAACTAGAAACTGTGCAACTAGAAACTCCGCATCTAGAAACTCCACAGCTAGAAACTCCACAACTATACACTTCACAACTAGCAACTCAACAACTAGAGACTGCACAACTAGAGACTGCGCAACTAGAAACTCCACAGCTAGTAACTCCGCAACTAGAAACTCCACAACTTGAAACTCCACAACTTAAGACTTCGCAACAAGAAACTCGGCAACTAGAATCTCCACAACTAGAAACTCTGCAACTAGAAACTCCGCAACTACAAACTCCGCAACTAGAAACTCCACAGCTAGAAACTCCACAACTTGAGACTTCGCAAAAAGAATCTCGTCAACTAGAAACTCAACAACTAGAAACTCTACAGCTAGAAACTCCACAACTAGAAACTCCACAACTTGAGAGTTCACCACTAGAAACTCCCCAACTAGAAGCTCCACAACTAGAGACTCCACAACTAGAAACTCCACCACTAGAAATTCCACAACTACAAACCTCACAACTAGAAACTCCACAACTAGAAACTCCGCAACTGGTAACTCCACAGCCAGAAACTCTACAACTAGAAAAACCACATCTAGAAACTCCGCAACAACAAGCTCTGCAACTAGAAACTCCACAACTAGAATTTCCACAGCTAGAGACTCAACAACTAGAAACTCCTCAACTAAAAGCTCCACAACTAGACACTCCACAACTAGAAACTCCGCAAGTAGAACCCGACAACTAGAAACTCAACAACTAGAAACTCCACACCTAAAAATTCCTCAACTTGAAACTCCACAACTAAAACTCCACTGCAAGAAACTCCACAACTAGAAACTCCGCAACTAGAAACTCCCCAACTAGGAACTCCACAACTAGAAACTCTGCAACAAGAAACTCCGCAACTAGAAACTCTGCAAATAGAAACTCCGCAACTAGAAACTCAACAGCTAGAAACCCCTCAACTATAAACTTCACAACTAGAAACTCAACAACTAGAGACTGCACAACTAGGGACTCCGCAACCAGAAACTCCGCAGCTAGAAACTCCGCAACTAGAAACTCCACAACTTGAAACTCCGCAACTAAAAACTCCCCAACTAGAAACTCCACAACTAGAATCTCTGCAACTAGAAACTCCGAAACTAGAAACTGTGCAACTAGAAACTCCGCATCTAGAAACTCCACAGCTAGAAATTCCACAACTATACACTTCACAACTAGCAACTCAACAACTAGAGACTGCACAACTAGAGACTGCGCAACTAGAAACTCCACAGCTAGTAACTCCGCAACTAGAAACTCCACAACTTGAAACTCCACAACTTAAGACTTCGCAACAAGAAACTCGGCAACTAGAATCTCCACAACTAGAAACTCTGCAACTAGAAACTCCGCAACTACAAACTCCGCAACTAGAAACTCCACAGCTAGAAACTCCACAACTTGAGACTTCGCAAATAGAAACTCGTCAACTAGAAACTCAACAACTAGAAACTCTACAGCTAGAAACTCCACAACTAGAAACTCCACAACTTGAGAGTTCACCACTAGAAACTCCACAACTAGAAGCTCCACAACTAGAGACTCCACAACTGGTAACTCCACAGCCAGAAACTCTACAACTAGAAAAACCACATCTAGAAACTCCGCAACAACAAGCTCTGCAACTAGAAACTCCACAACTAGAATTTCCACAGCTAGAGACTCAACAACTAGAGACTCCTCAACTAAAAGCTCCACAAATAGACACTCCACAACTAGAAACTCCGCAACTAGAAACCCGACAACTAGAAACTCAACAACTACAAACTCCAAACCTATAAATTCCTCAACTTAAAACTCCACAACTAAAACTCCACAACTAGAAACTCCACAACTAGAAACTCCACAACTGGAAACTCCGCAACTAGAAATTCCCCAACTTGAAACTCCACAACTAGAAACTTTGTAGCTAAAACTCCGCAACTAGAAACTCTGCAAATAGAAACTCCGCAACTAGAAACTCCTCAACTAGAAACCCCTTAACTATAAACTTCACAACTAGAAACTCAACAACTAGAGACTGCACAACTAGATACTCCGCAACTAGAAACTCCGCAGCTAGAAACTCCGCAGCTAGAAACTCCACAACTTGAAACTCTGCAACTCGAAACTCTGCAACTAGAAAATCCACAACTATAAACTCAAGTAGAAACTACCCAACTGGAAACTTCGCAACTAGAAACTCCGCAACTGGAAACTCCACAGCCAGAAACTCTACAACTAGAAACTCCCCAACAAGAAACTCCACAACTACAAACCCCACAACTAGAAACTCCACAACTAGGAACTCTGCAAATAGAAAATTTACAACAAGGAACTCGAAAACTAAAACTCCAACTAGAAAATATACAACTAGAAACTTCACAACTAGAAACTCAACAAACAGACACTCCACAACTAGAAACTCCACAACTAGAGACTCCACAACTAGGAACTCCAAAATTGAGACTCCACAACTAGAAACTACACAGATTGAAATTCCACAACTAGAAACTCCACAACTGGAAACTCCACAACTAGAAACTCTGCAACTAGAAACTTTACAGCTAGAAACTCCACAACTTGAGACTTCGCAAATAGAAATTCGTCAACTGGAAACTCAACCACTAGAAACTCCACAGCTAGAAACTCCACAACTAGAAACTCCACAACTTAAAACCCAACAAATAGATACTCCACAACTACAGACTCCACAACTTGAAACACCACAACTAGATACTCCACAATTACAAATTCCGCTACTAGAAACACCACAACTAGAAACTCCTCAACTAGAAACTCCCCACTAGAAACTTCACAACTAGAATCTCTGCAACTAGAAACTCCGCAACTAGAAACTCTGCAACTAGATACTCCACAACTACAAATTCCACAACTAGAAACTCCACAACAAGAAACACCACATCTAGAAACTCCGCAACAACAAACTCTGCAACCAGAAACTCCACAACAAGAATTTCCACAGCTAGAGACTCAACTACTAGAGGCTCCTCAACTAAAAGCTCCACAACTAGAAACTCTGACACTTGAAACCCGACAACTAGAAACTCAACAACTAGAAACTCCACACCTATAAATTCCTCAACTTGAAACTCCACAACAAAAACTCCACAACTAGAAACTCCACAACTAGAAACTCCACAACTAGATTCTCCACAACTACAAATTCCACAACTAGAAACTCCACCACTAGAAACTCCACAACTGGAAACTCACAACTAGAAACTCCACAGCTAGAAACTCCACAACTTGAGACTTCGCAACAAGAAACACTTGGCAACTTGAATCTAAACAACTAGAAACTCCACAACTGGAAACTTCGCAACTAGAAACTCTGCAACTACAAACTTTACAGTTAGAAACTCCACAACTTGAGACTTCGCAAATAGAAACTCGTCAACTGGAAACTCAACCACTAGAAACTCCACAGCTAGAAACTCCACAACTAGAAACTCCACAACCTGAAACCCGACAAATAGATACTCCACAACTTGAAACATCACAACTAGATACTCCACAACTACAAATTCCGCAACTAGAAACTCCACAACTAGAAACTCCGCATCTAAAAACTCCCCAACTAGAAACTCCACAACTAGAAACTCCACAACTAGAAACTCCACAACTAGAGACTGCACAACTAGAGACTTTGCATTTAGAAACTCCTCAGATAGAAACTACAAAACTAGAAACTCCACGACTAGAGATTCCATAAGTAGAAACTCCACAGCTAAAATTTCCACAACTACAAACCCCACAACTAGAAACTCCACAACTAGAAACTCTGCAAATAGACACTCCACAAATAGAAACTCCACAACTAGAGACTCCACAACTACGAACTCCAAAATTGAGACTCCACAACTAGAAACTACACAGATTGAAATTCCACAACTAGAAACTCCACAACTGGAAACTCCGCAACAAGAAACTCTGCAACTAGAAACTTTACAGCTAGAAACTCCACAACTTGAGACTTCGCAAATAGAAACTCGTCAACTGGAAACTCAACCACTAGAAACTCCACAGCTAGAAACTCCACAACTAGAAACTCCACAACTTGAAACCCAACAATTAGATACTCCACAACTACAGACTCCACAACTTGAAACACCACAACTAGATACTCCACAATTACAAATTCCGCAACTAGAAACTCCAGAACTAGAAACTCCTCAACTAGAAACTCCCCACTAGAAACTTCACAACTAGAATCTCTGCAACTAGAAACTCCACAGCTAGTAAATCCGCCACTAAAAACTCCACAACTTGAAACTCCGCCACTAGAAGCTCCACAACTAGAAAACTCCGCAACTACAAACTCTGCAACTAGAAACTCCGCAACTAGAAACTCCACAGCTAGAAACTCCACAACTTGAAACACCAACACTAGATACTCCACAACTAGAAACACCACATCTAGAAACTCCGCCACAACAAACTCTGCAACTAGAAACTCCACAACTAGAATTTCCACAGCTAGAGACTCAACAACTAGAAACTCCTCAACTAAAAGCTCCTCAACTAGACACTCCACAACTAGAAACTCCGCAAGTAGAAACCCGACAACTAGAAACTCAACAACTAGAAACTCCACACCTAAAAATTCCTCAACTTGAAACTCCACAACTAAAACTCCACTGCAAGAAACTCCACAACTAGAAACTCCGCAACTAGAAACTCCCCAACTAGAAACTCCACAACTAGAAACTCTGCAGCTAAAACTCCGCAACTAGAAACTCTGCAAATAGAAACTCCGCAACTAGAAACTCCTCAACTAGAAACCCCTTAACTATAAACTTCACAACTAGAAACTCAACAACAAGAGACTGCACAACTAGATACTCCGCAACTAGAAACTCCGCAGCTAGAAACTCCGCAACTAGAAACTCCACAACTTGAAACTCTGCAACTCGAAACTCTGCAACTAGAAAATCCACAACTATAAACTCAAGTAGAAACTACCCAACTGGAAACTTCGCAACTAGAAACTCCGCAACTGGAAACTCCACAGCCAGAAACTCTACAACTAGAAACTCCCCAACAAGAAACTCCACAACTACAAACCCCACAACTAGAAACTCCACAACTAGGAACTCTGCAAATAGAAAATTTACAACAAGGAACTCGAAAACTAAAAACTCCAACTAGAAAATATACAACTAGAAACTTCACAACTAGAAACTCCACAAACAGACACTCCACAACTAGAAACTCCACAACTAGAGACTCCACAACTAGGAACTCCAAAATTGAGACTCCACAACTAGAAACTACACAGATTGAAATTCCACAACTAGAAACTCCACAACTGGAAACTCCACAACTAGAAACTCTGCAACTAGAAACTTTACAGCTAGAAACTCCACAACTTGAGACTTCGCAAATAGAAATTCGTCAACTGGAAACTCAACCACTAGAAACTCCACAGCTAGAAACTCCACAACTAGAAACTCCACAACTTAAAACCCAACAAATAGATACTCCACAACTACAGACTCCACAACTTGAAACACCACAACTAGATACTCCACAATTACAAATTCCGCTACTAGAAACACCACAACTAGAAACTCCTCAACTAGAAACTCCCCACTAGAAACTTCACAACTAGAATCTCTGCAACTAGAAACTCCGCAACTAGAAACTCTGCAACTAGATACTCCACAACTACAAATTCCACAACTAGAAACTCCACAACAAGAAACACCACATCTAGAAACTCCGCAACAACAAACTCTGCAACCAGAAACTCCACGACTAGAATTTCCACAGCTAGAGACTCAACAACTAGAGGCTCCTCAACTAAAAGCTCCACAACTAGAAACTCTGACACTTGAAACCCGACAACTAGAAACTCAACAACTAGAAACTCCACACCTATAAATTCCTCAACTTGAAACTCCACAACTAAAACTCCACAACTAGAAACTCCAAGACTAGAAACTCCACAACTAGATTCTCCACAACTACAAATTCCACAACTAGAAACTCCACAACTAGAAACTCCACAACTGGAAACTCACAACTAGAAACTCCACAACTTGAGACTTCGCAACAAGAAACTTGGCAACTTGAATCTAAACAACTAGAAACTCCACAACTTGAAACTTCGCAACTAGAAACTCTGCAACTACAAACTTTACAGTTAGAAACTCCACAACTTGAGACTTCGCAAATAGAAACTTGTCAACTGGAAACTCAACCACTAGAAACTCCACAGCTAGAAACTCCACAACTAGAAACTCCACAACTTGAAACCCGACAAATAGATACTCCACAACTTGAAACATCACAACTAGATACTCCACAACTACAAATTCCGCAACTAGAAACTCCACAACTATAAACTCCGCAACTAAAAACTCCCCAACTAGAAACTCCACAACTAGAATCTCTGCAACTAGACACTCCGAAACTAGAAACTGTGCAACTAGAAACTCCGCATCTAGAAACTCCACAGCTAGAAACTCCACAACTATACACTTCACAACTAGCAACTCAACAACTAGAGACTGCACAACTAGAGACTGCGCAACTAGAAACTCCACAGCTAGTAACTCCGCAACTAGAAACTCCACAACTTGAAACTCCACAACTTAAGACTTCGCAACAAGAAACTCGGCAACTAGAATCTCCACAACTAGAAACTCTGCAACTAGAAACTCCGCAACTACAAACTCCGCACCTAGAAACTCCACAGCTAGAAACTCCACAACTTGAGACTTCGCAAATAGAAACTCGTCAACTAGAAACTCAACAACTAGAAACTCTACAGCTAGAAACTCCACAACTAGAAACTCCACAACTTGAGAGTTCACCAGTAGAAACTCCACAACTAGAAGCTCCACAACTAGAGACTCCACAACTAGAAACTCCATCACTAGAAATTCCACAACTACAAACCTCACAACTAGAAACTCCACAACTAGAAACTCCGCAACTGGTAACTCCACAGCCAGAAACTCTACAACTAGAAAAACCACATCTAGAAACTCCGCAACAACAAGCTCTGCAACTAGAAACTCCACAACTAGAATTTCCACAGCTAGAGACTCAACAACTAGAAACTCCTCAACTAAAAGCTCCACAACTAGACACTCCACAACTAGAAACTCCGCAAGTAGAACCCGACTACTAGAAACTCAACAACTAGAAACTCCACACCTAAAAATTCCTCAACTTGAAACTCCACAACTAAAACTCCACTGCAAGAAACTCCACAACTAGAAACTCGGCAACTAGAAACTCCCCAACTAGGAACTCCACAACTAGAAACTCTGCAACTAGAAACTCCGCAACTAGAAACTCTGCAAATAGAAACTCCGCAACTAGAAACTCCACAGCTAGAAACCCCTCAACTATAAACTTCACAACTAGAAACTCAACAACTAGAGACTGCACAACTAGGGACTCCGCAACCAGAAACTCCGCAGCTAGAAACTCCGCAACTAGAAACTCCACAACTTGAAACTCCGCAACTAAAAACTCCCCAACTAGAAACTCCACAACTAGAATCTCTGCAACTAGAAACTCCGAAACTAGAAACTGTGCAACTAGAAACTCCGCATCTAGAAACTCCACAGCTAGAAATTCCACAACTATACACTTCACAACTAGCAACTCAACAACTAGAGACTGCACAACTAGAGACTGCGCAACTAGAAACTCCACAGCTAGTAACTCCGCAACTAGAAACTCCACAACTTGAAACTCCACAACTTAAGACTTCGCAACAAGAAACTCGGCAACTAGAATCTCCACAACTAGAAACTCTGCAACTAGAAACTCCGCAACTACAAACTCCGCAACTAGAAACTCCACAGCTAGAAACTCCACAACTTGAGACTTCGCAAATAGAAACTCGTCAACTAGAAACTCAACAACTAGAAACTCTACAGCTAGAAACTCCACAACTAGAAACTCCACAACTTGAGAGTTCACCACTAGAAACTCCACAACTAGAAGCTCCACAACTAGAGACTCCACAACTAGAAACTCCACCACTAGAAATTCCACAACTACAAACCTCACAACTAGAAACTCCACAACTAGAAACTCCGCAACTGGAAATTCCACAGCCAGAAACTTTACAACTAGAAAAACCACATCTAGAAACTCGGCAACAACAAACTCTGCAACTAGAAACTCCACAACTAGAATTTCCACAGCTAGCGACTCAACCACTAGAGACTCCTCAACTAAAAGCTCCACAACTAGACACTCCACAACTAGAAACTCCGCAACTAGAAATCCGACAACTAGAAACTCAACAACTACAAACTCCACACCTATAAATTCCTCAACTTGAAACTCCACAACTAAAACTCCACAACTAGAAACTCCACAACTAGAAACTCCACAACTAGAAACTCCGCAACTAGAAACTCCCTTACTAGAAACTCCACAACTAGAAACTCTGCAGCTAGAAACTCCGCAACTAGAAACTCTGCAAATAGAAACTGCGCAACTAGAAACTCCACAGCTAGAAACCCCTCAACTATAAACTTCACAACTAGAAACTCAACAACTAGAAACTCCACAACTAGAAACTCCACAACTAGAGACTGCACAACTAGAGACTTTGCATGTAGAAACTCCTCAGATAGAAACTACACAACTAGAAACTCCACGACTAGAGATTCCATAAGTAGAAACTCCACAGCTAAAATTTCCACAACTACAAACCCAACAACTAGAAACTCCACAACTAGGAACTCTGGAAATAGAAAATCTACAACAAGGAACTCGAAAACTAAAAACTCCAACTAGAAACGCTACAACTAGAGACTCCACAACTAGGAACTCCAAAATTGAGACTCCGCAAATAGAAACTACACAGATTGAAATTCCACAACTAGAAACTCCACAACTAGAAACTCCGCAACTAGAAACTCTGCAACTAGAAACTTTACAGCTAGAAACTCCACAACTTGAGACTTCGCAAATAGAAACTCGTCAACTGGAAACTCAACCACTAGAAACTCAACAGCTAGAAACTCCACAACTTGAAACCCAACAAATAGATACTCCACATCTACAGACTCCACAACTTGAAACACCACAACTAGATACTCCGCAATTACAAATTCCGCAACTAGAAACTCCACAACTAGAAACTCCTCAAATAGAAACTCCCCACTAGAAACTTCACAACTAGAATCTCAGACACTAGAAACTCCGCAACTAGAAACTCTGCAACTAGAAACTCCGCAACTAGAAACTCCACAGCTAGAAACCCCACAACTAGAAACTTAACAACTAGCAACTCAACAACTAGAGACTGCACAACTAGAGACTCCGCCACTAGAAACTCCACACCTAGTAACTCCGCAACTAGAAACTCCACAACATGAAACTCCGCCACTAGAAGCTCCACAACTAGAAAACTCCGCAACTACAAACTCTGCAACTAGAAACTCCGCAACTAGAAACTCCACAGCTAGAAACTCCACAACTTGAAACACCACAACTAGATACTCCACAACTACAAATTCCACAACTAGAAACTCCACAACTAGAAACACCACATCTAGAAACTCCGCAACAACAAACTCTGCAACCAGAAACTCCACAACTAGAATTTCCACAGCTAGAGACTCAACAACTAGAGGCTCCTCAACTAAAAGCTCCACAACTAGAAACTCCACAACTAGAAACTCAGCAACTTGAAACCCGACAACTAGAAACTCAACAACTAGAAACTCCACAACTAGAAACTCCACAACTAGAAACTACACAGCTAGAAACTCCACAACTTGAGACTTCGCAACAAGAAACTTGGCAACTAGAATCTCCACAACTAGAAACTCTGCAACTAGAAACTCCGCAACTAGAAACTCCACAGCTAGAAACTCCACAACTTGAGACTTCACAAATAGAAACTCGTCAACTAGAAACTCGATAACTAGAAACTCCGCAGCTAGAAATTCCACAACTAGAAACTCCACAGCTTGAGAGTTCGCAACTAGAAACCCCACAACTAGAAACTCCACAACTAGAGACTCCACAACTAGAAACTCCACCACTAGAAACTCCACAATTACGAACCTCACAACTAGAAACTCAACAACTAGAAACTCCGCAACTGGAAACTCCACAGCAAGAAACTCCACAACTAGAAACACCACATCTAGAAACTCCGAAACAACAAACTCTCCAACTAGAAACACCACAACTAGAATTTCAACAGCTAGAGACTCAACAACTAGGAACTCCTCAACTAAAAGCTACACAACTAGACACTCCACAACTAGAAACTCCGCAACTGGAAACCCGACAACTAGAAACTCAACAACTAGAAACTCTGCAACTAGAAACTCCGCAACTAGAAACTCTGCAAACAGAAACTCCGCCACTATAAACTCCACAGCTACAAACCCCTCAACTATAAACTTCACAACTAGAAACTCAACAACTAGAGACTGCACAACTAGAGACTCCGCAACCAGAAACTTCGCAGCTAGAAACTCCGCAACTAGAAACTCCACAACTTGAAACTCTGCAACTCGAAACTCTGCAACTAAAAAATCCACATATATAAACTCAAGTAAAAACTCCCCAACTGGAAACTCCCCAACTTGAAACTCCGCAACTAGAAAATCCACAACTAGAAACTTCACAACTAGAATCTCCCCAACAAGAAACTCCACAACTAGAGACTGCACAACTAGAGACTTTGCATTTAGAAACTCCTCAGAATGAAACTACACAACTATCAACTCCACGACTAGAGATTCCATAAGTAGAAACTCCACAGCTAGAATTTCCACAACTAGAAACCCCACAACTAGGAACTCTGAAAATAGAAAATCTACAACTAGATACTCGAAAACCAAAAACTCACACTAGAAACTTCACAACTAGAAACTCCTCAAATGGACACTCCACAACTTAAAACTCCACAACTTGAAACCCAACATATAGATACTCCACAACTAGAAACTCCACAACTTGAGAGTTCACCACTAGAAACTCCACAACTAGAAACTCCACAACTAGAGACTCCACAACTAGAAACTCCACCACTAGAAATTCCACAACTACAAACCTCACAACTAGAAACTCCACAACTAGTAACTCCGCAACTGGAAACTCCACAGCCAGAAACTCTACAAATAGAAAAACCACATCTAGAAACTCCGCAACAACAAGCTCTGCAACTAGAAACTCCACAACTAGAATTTCCACAGCTAGAGACTCAACAACTACCCAGGCAGCACAGAAGGTTGGCCCAATATTGGGGATAGATCGGCATTGCCTGGCCCATGAACGGCCCAGTTTTCACAACGTACCGCCAAGATTGGCTATGCCAGCCAAATAGAACGGCGACGTTGGACCAGCGTTGACAACGTACCCCCAATATTGGTTCTGCCAGCCGAATAGAACGGCTATGTTGGACCAGCATTAACTACATTCCGCCAATGATGGCTGTGCCAGTCTATTAGATTGGTTATATTGGGCCAGCTTTCAGAACTTTTCGCCCATATAGGCTGTGCCGGCCTATTAGAACGGACACATCGGGCCAGGTTGTACAAGTAGCAGCCAATATGGGCGGAGCCATCCAATAAGACCGGCATTATTGGCCCGCCGTTTGAACGTTATTGCCGGCGTCAGCTGAAAAGTCAACATCACGATGTCATAATATTAGAATATGAGCCAATTTCTGCGTGTGCTGCTTTTTGGCGCTGTTCTGGCCCCAATTCACGCGCCGATTTTTCAAGTTAGAGAGAGCTCGAGTAATATATGTGCCGGGCACAATATTAGAACTATCTTTTCGTCATTAAACCATGCCCTGCCGCGGCGGTCTAGTGGCTAAGGTACTCGGCTGCTGACCCACAGGTCGCGGGTTCGAATACCGGCTGCAGCGGCTGCATTTCCGATAGAGGCGGAAATGTTGTAGGCCCGTGTGCTCAGATTTGGGTGCACGTTAAAGAACCCCAGGTGGTCGAAATTTCCGGAGCCCTCCACTACGGCGTCTCTCATAATCATATTGTGGTTTTGGGACGTTAAACCCCACATATCAATCAATCAATCATTAAACCATGCACAGCTCGTTGAAATGCATAATCGTTGGTTGAAGTTGTGCAAGGTAGACTTTTTAAGTGAGAAAAAATTACCGATCAAGTTTCTCTGTCAGACGTGACGTCCGATGCGGTGCTATCCGTACGTATGACGAAGCTGCTGCGGATACCGCTGTCTTACGCGTGCATGTAGACGTCGAATATCTGACGCAAATCTTATCGTATCATGTGTCGGGCTAGGTATCTACGCGACCTATTCGAATCTGTTTTGCGTTCACAGCACAGTACGGTTAACGGCACTTGCTGCTGCTTGACGTGTGGGAAGAGCGGGGGTCGTCAGTTGCGTTATGGTGACTGAATCATACAACATATGCAGTTGCCGTGACCTAACACAGAGACGCGCGTGTGCACGCACGCACGCGCTATATTCATGCAACGACCACACGAATTCCCAACAACATCGAAGCGAACGTTTGGTAAGGTGTTGCGGAGTGTGTGGGCGTCGTAGGGCACCCTGTCGGTGCCCAGCTCGTTGCGAACGCGAATTTCGGCGTGGAACGCATCTTTCTTATGTACTTTTTTTACGTGTGCCCAAAACGGTAGGCTACGCGATACGAGAAGTACGACACACACAAAAAAGAAGAAACGTGAATGCATAGGGCAAATCGTTAATAACAAAAAAAAAACACGCACGCTCACGCCACTGCAGTGGCGTGAGCGTGCGTGTTTTTTTTTGTTATTAACGAAGCACATGTGCTTCCATAAAACATGACAGCCAAGAATGATGAAGTATTCATTTACATACAAATTACTATGAGTTGCTGAAACTCACGCAAAAGAACATAATTTTTTTCCTTGGATATTGATCGAGTGCCTTGGAATTATGCTATGTGAATTTGACACATCAACAGTGCATTATGATTCCCACCATAAGGGGCCACAATCTTGGCAAGTAATAGAAGTACTCTTCCCACCTGATGTGCACCTAACGTAAAGAGGCCTTGTTTCTCAAGTTAGCAATATATTATATATATATATATATATATATATATATATATATATATATATAACCACTAGACAAATATACCAGGTGTAACCAGAAAAAGGTGCACCTGCAGTTTTAAAGTTTAAAAGAAGCAATGACATGCCCACCATCCAAAATAGAACGCCCGAGAAAGGAGCATCAATCAGTATTACAGCAGCTAAAAGCCTGCTAACAGCTGAAGGTAGTCATGCTGCTCTTCCATTCAAGTATAGTGTACACTGAGAAAAGATACTGAAGATACACCATCAGCAAATGACAAAAGCAATACAGACGGAGCTTTCTCTTATAATACAAAAAGTCTTTAGCTGAGGAGGCAAATAAGTCATTGGCACACAATAAGTGCACAAAAAAAAGCTGTCGCACGAGGCTGTCAGCGCTTAGACAAGACAGGCAAAAATACAGTAGACTGAAGAAGGGAAAACCCATAGCAAAAGTTACCCTACTCCTGAGTTCTTGCTTTGCGTGCAAATGAAGCTAGCGTGAAGTTGAACACTAGATTAAAGCGCCACAATCAAAATCTGGAAGTCAGTGCTTTAGGAATAATACAAAGTACTGAAGAAGCATGCAAAGGGCATTCCTGTGAAGGCAAATATAAAAAAAAACTGAAAGCTCTGTGGCCCTGAACAAGACAACACCACAACCAATTGAAGAGCCGTTCGGACACGCCAGCAGTTCTGGCCAACACTAAAAAGTCACAAAAACATACCTTTAATGCCTTTTTTACAAGAGAACTTCAAAAGAAATGTGCATACACCAATGCCAGAAGTATCGATGGAAGCTATTACTCATATTCAGCTCTTCATTGAAACACTGACAGAAGATACTTGTACCTGGATGCTTAATTACTTTGGTACAACTCAAGAGCGTCGACACCAAGTGGCAAAAAAATTATGATGGAAGACTACAATGTGATCAAATGCACACGTCAACCACCAACCAAGGTCCTATGCTAGAGTGAATATCGCAAAAAGTCTTGAACGCCTAATGTCACTGGCTCATACTCAGCGTTCTCAATCAAAATCTTGACCTCCCACACAGCATATTATTTCAACAACCTGCCACCTCTCACCATGTCATGAAACAAGCTCGAGTATACCCAAACCCTCCTCACCGTTAGGTAGTTAGATAGCTCCACTAGTGCTTCACTCTCGGAACACATAGACCAGGGCCGTAACTAGACGGGTAGTGAGAAGGTTCTGAGCCCCTGAAGTATTTTCACGCTCTGACTTTTCGTCAACAATAGCTTAATCTGGGCAAGTTGGTTCATCGTGGTTGTGTTCTAGTAACAGTGAGAGAAGTTCAGGAAGAGACAAAAAGGACAGGAAAGAGCGCTGACTGCCAACTAAATTCTACGCCCACTTTTTTACAGAGTACAAGAACAGTGCTCATGCACAACGAGACATGTGAGACCATGATAATATAATCTTAACTGAGAAAAGAATACTCTCTCTCCGAATGGATGAGTGAAGGTATACTGATGCACTGATCTATGGCCTTCCTGACAAGAAAATGCTTTCACAGTCTCTCTTTCATTTCTTGTTCTTGCTTTTTTCAAAAACAGTGTTTTATGAAACATAGAACTGCACTGACATTCTTTACAGTGTATGGCCATGCGACTACCATAGCCATTCTTAACATTTTAAGCATGCTGTCTTGCTCAAACATTGGGGCATTGCCCAGTTTGTCTTATGTTTACGTTTCCACGTGTCAATAGTATCTCATACACAACATTATATTGGCATTCAGTATACCTATTCTCGTGATGAATGGTGAAATAATGGCTATTCCTGTTGCTTTTTAGTACACACACTTTTGAAAACTTGCAAGGGATGGCAAATAACAAGATAAAATCATATCGGCTCGCTATTTTCTTTATATTATCAAACACCTTATGTACGTACGGTATAGCATGCAAAGATCTTTGGTCATTCTGTTTTTATTTTGGTCCTGTTTTGTTTAACTTGACTTTCTGCAAGAGGGTTTAGCACACGGGTGTGATGGTGCTGTTGGGATATCCAGCATCCTTTAGTCTTTTAATCTGGTTTTTAAGGCTTACCTCATCCTTTTGCTCACATGACTTCTGAAGGGTGGCCTCAGTGCACGTGGTCGCAATTCCTCTGTGTAAATTGTGTAAATGTGTAATTATGTGTTATGATGTACTAAAAAAGATGTCCCAAGAATCAGAATAAGTGACAGTAGTCAAAGTTTTTGTCACTGCCTTTATACAAATACCAGTTTATTTGTTGCCTCCTGCAGTATTTTAGGGCCTCTTATATAGATCGGATGTTTTCTCACTTTTATTACATTTTTGTATTGATGATGCCATATGCTCAGGAGGTAGAATGTCGTTATGTTCTTTCTGATAACTTCTAGCTTCTGAGCAAAGATAATGTTTCAGAAAAAAGAAAAAAGGCTAGCATAATATTAAGACATGGGAAGAAAGCAGAGTTTATCAAAAATGAATGCATTAGTTGGAAATGAGAAAAAAAGATGGATGACAGGTCAGTAATGTCAATTAATTTATATTAGGACACATGAAATGTAGCAGAGGGTGGCAGGTGATTAGTTCCAATGAGATCGAGAAATTATCAGCCATAATATGAAATTGGCTCATACACGACAGGGAACATTGATTGGGCTTCCACCCTGCAGTGGACATAATATAGGCTTAACGCTAACAATGAGCAAAGCCTGTGAAATTAATGCTCCAAGGAATGAGCAGTACTGCACAGATTGCTGTGCTAGACTTCCCATTTTGCATGTTTTTACCAGCTTATCCTGCTCACTGTTCAGACACAAAGCTTCACCAGAAAAACAATGTTATACTTGGTGAGGATAATGCCAGTGAATCCAGTGTTTTATCTACACCTTTCCTTGCTTAAGTCCTCCTCCAAACTATACGATTTTTCTTGAAAATGTTCTGCTTACAGCACACCAACCGATCAAGTGAAACAACTTTATTGGGGTCCTGCAGATGCGCCCTAGTATGCAATCACCATTTCACTTCACGTTACAACATACTGGTGGTAAAAATATTCTCTGGCAGGGTACAGAAGTGCATGCACTGAGCTAGCTTGTGCAGCGCGGTCTATTCCAGAAAGCTGAACCTATGTTTGGTACAGAATTTTGTAACCACACGATGCTTGCACAGATTAAATGTGGCCACACATAGCAACTTCTGAGCTTTTTTATGAAATGATCTCGCAGTATCTGAAAACATTTATTTTTTTGTTTACTTAATAGTTCCCAGTGAAATATTTCTCTTGTTCCTCTCATTGAATAATGGCATTTGGTGTGACTAAGGTGTTCCTAATGCCTCACTATGAGATCAGAAAAACGATTCTCCTTGAAATTGCTTCACAAGCATTTCCTATGATATTGAATGACACTGCTTGCACATGTACAAACATTTGCTAGTTTTATTGAGGGTTGATGATAAAGGGAATGAGTTGGTGCATCCAAACCGGACAGAGAATGACTGGCCCTGAAAAGGGCCGTTTAGTTATATATCTTGCAGCTTGTTCCAGGTAGACAGGGCTTCATTCTGTAGAAATGGTAACTCTTCACACTGGTTCCCCAGCATGAAGAACATAACTTGATGCTAACACTGACTCAGATGTTCTGAAATGTCATAGAGGGTACATGAAGGCTGGGTAAATTGAACGTTGCAGTTATACTAACTGTACAGTCAGCATGCTTGTGTGATATGTGCATAGCTGCATCAAAGCCACGTGTGAGAATTGCGTGAACAGCTGAAAATCTCAATGGCAGCATAGCTTAAGAAGTCTGTCATCCCTTTTTTGCCAGTTTCCAATATCATCCTTCCCTTTTCATGCATCTTCTTTCAATATATCTGGGGTTTTAATTCCCAAAACCGCGATATATTATAGAGAAGCAAATTTTGAACATCTGGTGTTCTTTAACATCTTCACTTGTTTGCAGCGCAACACCAGAAACACAGGACAGGGAAGGAGCAAAAGAGAAAGAAAAGACGGCACTGACATCATGACACGCACATGTCGTGATGTAAGCTGCCCAAAGAGTGGCCTCCCATGAGAATAATGAAGAATTGGGAATAGGATCTACCAGTAAGGGCTTTGTGTGCAATTCACAAACAGTGAAAAAGATCCACCAGGGGTGAACCACAGGTACATGGTGCACTCTGGTTGAGAGAGAGCAGAGTAAAACAGATGTGCCAGACAGGAGATTATAAATGGTTTTGTCTGGAGCTGGTGCCAGACTGAGCTCTGATTAAGCGTAAGGGAGTATTGAGCGCCAGGCCAATCTGATCCCATTCCTGTGATGGGGTGCAATGTGATGACAGGTGCGAATTCCATTTTCTTTTTTTTTCCCTGAGTTTAGGGAAATAATTTTTCAGGGATCAGATGAAAATACCTCCGACATACATAATAACATGCCTATTCTTGGGCATAGTCATGCCTAGCCACCAGATAGGGAGAAAAAGGAATGTTTCCCGAAATGTGCGATAAAGTGTTTGGTGCTACGCCTTGACGGAAGTATTGATAGGTGCTTTGGAAATCGGTACGCCATTTCTGTAATCGTTAAATATGCAACTGCATGTGCCACTGCTAGGGATAGCGTGACACTCCCAGCCATTTCGGGGTAAGCCGTTTTAATCTACATGAAGATGTTAATGAGCCCGTTCTCCATCACAGCAGTAGCTGTGGCCATTCCTTCAACTAGGCCTACTGCAGCGCCAACTAAATGTCTGCATGAATTTAGCGCTTGTACCGTACATAATAATCAGCACGTGCCTTGGGTTCACTTCGATGGTGTTGTGAATTCATCTTGCGTGACAATTGTTTAAGTTGCATGCGTGCCTTAATCATTATTGCAATAGGAGACCATGATTTATCGTCATGCATGGTGTTGCTTAGCTCGGTCCTCAGTGTTCGAAGCAGGTTCTGCCTTGTGAGTTCATGAGAGAGGCACAAGAGTTGATTTCTGCTCTGTGTTTCTATAATTCCCTAGCCTGTATTATACAGGAAGCGGATAGTGCTGGTGTGCGTCAGCTGCCTCGGTGCGCTCTCAACCGCCTGCCTAGTAAGACTGATAGCTCATTCTATCAGCGCCTTGTCGTACTCCCTCCTCACACTGCGACATGTCCTCCACTTGGAGGACATGATGACGGAACAAGATGATACGAAGCCCAAAACCGCAATGTTTGCAAGCCACAAGCCGAGCAAACAATTCAACGGTGAGGCCAGAAAATCTACCTGACTAGGCCTGGAGCAACAAGCCAGAGAGCATATTCTTGGCTGGATAGATGGATGGATGTGGCCGTACCCTTTAGATCGGGCGGCGGCTAACGTCACCTAGCCGTAATGCTTAGTAAACTAACCACTAGATTTTTTTTCCCCTTCAAATAGTAAAGTTGGACGGGTACTTTGAAGCGAAGGGTTTAATTTTCAATCGTGCCTTGACTTTAGCCACCAATCAGATAACCTCCTTCTAGTTAAGTCTACCCGCTTAAAGTCTATTTTGCCCTCCCTGTCCCTAAACACCAGTGCTTTGAAAAACTCTGCACCATCATCTTGAACTATAAGGTGAAGCCCTTTACAGAGCATTGTCAAGTGTTTGGAAGTTTTTTCTTTCTCTTCACACGCACTGCATATTGCGTCTACCTCTTCATATTTGGCCCGATATGTCTTGGTTCGCAATACTCCCGTCCTTGCCTCAAACACTAGAGAACTACCCTGAGTATTATCATAGATTCTTTCTTTGGCAATTTCCTGCTTAAAAGTTCGACAGATCTCTAGTGCAGACTACTTAATCATGCCAATTCTCCACATGTCAGTCTCCGTTTCCTGCAGTTTTTTTTAACCGATAGTTCTTTCTGGTTTGGCCACCTGCTGTTTTCTAAGTATTTACCAGTCAATTTCCTGGTTCGTTTCCTCCATTTTGTATTGACATTTTTCATGTACAAGTAGCTGAAAACCTTCATAGCCCAACGCTCCTCCCCCATTTCTCTCAATCGCTTCTCAAATTTGATCTTGCAGCTAGCTTCCCTGCCATCAAATGATGTCCATCCCATATCACCTTGTACTCCCTGGTTTGGTGTATTCCCGTGAGCTCCTAAAGCAAGCCTACATATTTCACGTTGCCTAATTTCTAATCTTGCTTGAACTTCTGACCTCATGCACAAGACTGCGTTGCCGAACGTCAGCCCAGGAACCATGACCCCTTTCCATATTCCTCTCACAACATTATACCTATTGTAATTACACAGTGCCCTATTTTTCATCACTGCTGCATTCCTGTTATCTTTAGTCGTCACGCATATTTCGTGTTCCCTCAGGTACTTGGTCCCATTGCTTATCTATATGCCCAGTTATTTGTATTTATCTGTTATCTCTAGCGTGACTTCCTGTATTCTAAGCTCACTACCTTTGTTATCATTAAAAATCATGACTACTGATTTTTCCTAACTGAATCTAAAATCTAACCTATCTCCCTCATTACCGCAGATGTCCATCAACCTCTGCAAATCTTCCTTGTTGTCGGCCATTAGCACTATATCATCTGCGTAGATTAATGCTGGTAGTGCCTGATCAATGAGTTTTCCTTGTTTGACTAAAGAGAGGTTGAAGCCAAGTCCCCTTGCCTCTAATTTGGCCTCTAATCCTTGTAGGTACATCATGAATAAGAAGGGTGACAGTGGGCACGCCTGCCTAAGTCCACGTTTCACCACTGTGGGCTTGGATACCTGTTTTTCCCACTTTTTAACTACCTTGTTAGTTTTATAGATTTCCTTTAAACGATTAGTGACTCCATCTTTTACACCCAGTGTGTCTAGTATTCCCCACAAGTCCTCTTGAACCACGCTATTGTACGCTCCCTTGAATTTCTGCAGGCCGGTAGGAAGCTTCACAGCGCAGCGCCTGATCTTGTGAAACGGCGCAGCCATGCAGGCAGGGCATTCAATTCCCTCCCTATTTTTTGTATACTACTGTCCTTGTGTACATCGTAGAACACATAACAGTAATGATAGCAAACAGATCATTGATTCGGGTAGGCTTGGTGTTTTATTTAAAATGGAACAACGAGGAAGCTGCTGAAGCTCGTGCCTGTATACAGCTGCTTTATATGGAGATGAAACTTTAACGAAAAAAAATGTAATGATAAACATTAGGCTCATAACAAACAACATTTCTCTGAGGGTGCATGGAATATATGTCCCATGCAAGGCTATGCATTGCAGTCCTTACTGCATTAATTATGTACACGTACTGCAGGGCATGCAAGTGTATGCAGACACACGCTGACGAAATGACATTTTTTGCTACATACAAACGTGCACCACACCAAATAAGACGCACGTGTTTGTATAGTCAGGGAACACTCGTGAGTATTGATGAAATCACACAGCTCGCTTACAGTATAAAACAAACACAATTGCGAACAATAAAATGCGACGCTGTTTAAAGAGGCGGATCCAGGTTACGAGGAGAATTATCAGTATGGCATACACACCACGTGTCAAGCTTTTGCAACATCTAAAGAGACTAAATATGGAAAGCTGCCTTTGTAAGTTAACATGACAGTACCAAATGGAGAAGCCACACGAGAGAACAATTCATCGTGGGCTAAAGAATGTGCTTTAAATATTATACACAGCTTTGCAAGATAATATCGACGAGTTTTACTCGTCTAGGTGTGGGAGGTGTAGGCCTGATAAAATGCGATGTTGCTTCAGAGCCTTTCTTTCGTAATATTGCAATTTTATTCAACTCTTTCAAACGCGGCACCGTAAATTTCTACTGGGTGCTCGAACACGGCAAGCAGGTCGCGGGGCAAAATCTTTGTAACATTTTATTACCGAAACAGCGATACTAGCAATGCTTGAGCTGCACTTGCTGTTTTCTAAATTGTAACCTCCTCAATCTCATCACTGTGATCAGGAAACAGAGAGGAAAAGTACACTAGTAGTACGTAGAGAAATATTCAATTTCAAGCCCTTTAGCAATATCATCTAAACAAATTGCCAGTTCACTGTTGAATTCTCGATGGAAACAAACAGCTGATCAGGGACGCAAGCTTGGCTTGGCACTGGCTTGGCCGTTCATACAGAGCCAAAAGCCGCTGCAGGAAACTGGATTGCGGATCGTATTGAGACAAATATTTTATACATTTTTGTTTTCTTTGTTTCATTTCTCTAATTGCTCTTGTGATGGCGTGGACCGCGCTTCGTGATCTCACGTACCAGCGCACTGTTTTTAAGTTTAGTATGGCGCACGATAATACATGATTGCGTGCTTTAATTTAAAAAGGTTCGCGAGTATGGCAGCAACACTGCAATGTCGGGAAGAGGCACGGGGAAGAGGATAGTAGTAGAACCAGTAGCAGCTGCATGCCCGGGTGGAGCGACTGATGCCCAGATGGAGGAATGTCAACCCGATGCCTTTTGTGTTGGCCGTTCTGGCAGTTCCGCCGACTTTATAGAAAGAGACGACCCCGTCGCTTGTCCTCTTCTCTTTTCCTTCGGGCATCAGCGACAACATTGACGGACGACGTGTTCGACTTCACCGTGCACGTGAGTATAGGTTGGTTTTTCATTCGAGTGAATTCTTGTTCAGATTTGCAACTTGTCGACTTCATCCTGATCACCTGTCACCGGCAATAAGTCACATACGTGTGATATTTAGGTGAAATAAATGATAATGCACATTTTCTGCTCCATTTGCGTGACTTAGCTACACCAGGACATGAGGTAAAGCCTTTGTCGCCTAGCCACTAGCAGGCAAGATCGATCACTCGCATTCTTCAGTTCACGAATCAACGCGCCTGCCTTAAAATTAGTAAGCTGCTCGCAAAGAAATCTTACCGAGGCAATTTTGTTTTCTGTGAACAATGCACCGTAGATTTGTCTTGAATAACAAAAAAAAAACTTGAAAAATAAATGTCGCGACCTTTTAGAAAACGCCGTGTCTAAGAGCTAGACGCGGCATTTTGTAAAAGGCTCATTAAATTCAGTATGTTTTCGTAGTTTCTGCTTGAAATTATTATTGTCTATGAATTTCATGGCCCAATCTATTGCTTTGGCTGAAAATCTCGGCGGCAAAAACTTTGTTCAGTGTCCCTTTAAGGGCAGGTGTAAATGCCATCATTTCAGTCGCAAATCTTTTTGCTAGTCGGTCGGCTGGTTAACAATAAGGGTACTAACTAGAGTTCCAGATTTCATCAGCAACACATCGTCATGGCTTCATCAGATGCTGCATTATATACATTCTATCCTCGTTTTTAAATAGGTGTACCGTATGGTCCACTGTTACAGGAAATAAGCGAGCTCATGGACAGGGAGCCATGTTGTGCTAACTGGCAGCGAGGCTTGTGAATGGGACGCATGCGCATAGAATCGGGGTGCGCCCAGTTTTGTCTGCCATTTCTCTGCCTGTACGCATGACAGCATTGGAAAGCGCATCCGTATTTTAGCTGCGCAATTTATCTAGCCCAGTGCCTCCTGCTTGAGGGATTTCCTGTGAGCACAAAAAATGCATGATTTGAATCGTTGCTGCAGTGTTTTGCAAGTTGTCACCGTAAAGCACATCATATTTTTCGCATAATGCTCGCTGCAACTAGCAAGTTTCGATGACTCAAAATGCTGTTCAGATCTGATGTAGCAAACATTTTAAGCTCGTCCTCGTGACCATGAAATATTGGTTTATTAAATAATGGAAGGCAGAGTTGGTATCAGTTGATTTACAGTGTGAAAATGAAAAGTGCGAAGGACCGTGCCTCGGAAGTAAACCCCGAGAGCATGAGCAGAGAAGTAGCAGATGAGGATGCTCATGCGCTGCATTTCCAAATCTCACCAGCGCTAATGCTTGACGGACTGCTGGCCACGCACTAGCGTGTTCTTTCTGAAACAGGACTTTGGCCCTGTAAGCAAGTTCTTGAAGGGCATAAGTAAAACGTAGAATGGGCCCCCTAAATGCACCCATCCTTGAACCATTGTGCTTATGAATTAGTGCCCTTTTCAAAATACAACTATTCTGAGCTATAAATTGTGACAGAACAGTGCACGAAGTTTAAAAATGGGAAAAAAGTCTTTAAATGTCCCCTTTATACATAGTGTTCTTGTGATGTCACTTCTGCCGTTGTCGCCCTCTCCCGCCATGCCCGGGTAACTCCCTGGGTACCTACGGCAGTTCACGTGCTGCAGTGCGATTTGTTGGGGGCTCGTCATCTGTTGCTGTGAACGATGTGGAAGCATTGTGGTTTTTTGTTGTCTTACTTTAACGAGCTCAATGGATTAGGAAGGCCTCGCTCGTTCACTCGATACAAGACCAGATAATCAAGATGTGCGAAACATATGCCAGCCACGGCGTACACCGGCTGCCCGCCACAACCCATGAGGGCCTATTATCTTGCTTTCACTACAAATTGCCTGGCCCAAAAACAAGTGAAAGCTCGAAATCTCTCGAGCCGCAATTTTAAGAGTGGATGTGCGAAGCGCAGCTGCTCCCATCGAAAACTAGTCGTGCAGAGCTAGACAAGTTTACAAGAGATATAATATCATGAATATATTGTCACGGCCTACGCCACCAAAGTAGCAATGTGTCCCCCCCCCACCAAGTGTTTTAAACAGTGCTGATGTTGAGCTTGAGCCTCTTTGATTGCAATTTGTGGAAATAGTCGAGGAAAATATTATACAAGGCAGATAGCGACTTTGCGTGGTGTGTGCCGCGGTAATGCCAGTCATCACTTTATTTTTCGCGTATGCTTTAACACACTTTTCACTTTGTATTTTGCTTTTGTTGTACGCTAATGTACAGTGGAGTCACTGAACATGATAGAGACCGTGTATAGAATTAATTGACTAATTAAAAAAAATCCTGACGCCCAACTTGAACCGATCGGCTATACTTCAAAGTGAACTAATATTGTTTCCCATTCTTTATAGTTTGTTTCAATGCAATACCAAATCTCCGCGATCGCCATCACGATTTTAACCGCCTTCCTCGCCATCATGTTTTTAACTGCGGACAAGTTTGTATGTACAGTATCTTGGTAAGCTATATCTGTTTGCAGGTAAATACTTGGCTATGGCACTTACCCGTAATGAAGTTGCACCTGAAGATGCAAATGTTGCAAAGTTTCTTCAAGTAGCTGTTGTTAATCTGCACCAGCCAAATACGCTGGTACTTTTAGGAAAATCGGAATGTGCGTTCTCAATTTCAGGTTATAAGAAGAACACCCTAAGCTCTGCTCCCTCTGCGTGGACTACTAAATCAACTTGCCTCACTAGCAGCTCATAATTTCTCAAACTTGCATCGTGAGGCAAAACTAAACGGGTGCAAGCACAAGGAGACAACATGGCAGTTGTAGGCGATAGATTCGGTTGGTGCCCGGGCATGTTGGTGGCACATTTCGGAAGTGACGAAAAGGCGCTGCGAGATGCACGTGCACACTTTGTATAGTAGCTGTATTGGACAGCAAACTTTTTTTCTTATCTGAGCAGTTTTACCAAAGGAAGCTTCATCATATGGCGTGATAAATGAAGCGAATCCACAGGTTGAACCACATCATAGCCTCGCTGTGCTTGTGTACTTTTTTTAGCTCGCAAAATTTATTTGTACATATAAGTGACAACTTGCCATTAATAAGGCAGCACTTGTTTCTTTACCATATGATCATCTCCGGTGTGCTGCTGCCTCAATATTTCAAATTCTAAGCATTTACACCATTGTATGCTAACTTTTCCTTCAAAGTGAGACAAGCCACATGTGTATCGTAGATCAAGAAGCATGCCAGTTTTACGTACTTGCAAGGTAAACATCAGAAATGCACATTTGATCAAAAATACTAGTTTAATGGTGCATCTACATAGCAGAGCACCTGTGGCACCTCGGGAACAAGATAATGCCACATATGTTACAAGAGATAATAAAAAAGACAGGGGACGTTCCATGAACAAATAGAAACAAAAATAAAATGGCACGTGGCAGCGAGCGAAGGCGGCAAGGGGGGGGAGAGCCCGTGGGACTTCAGCGGATGAACGTAAGATGTGTGTTTAATATGTGGAAGAAAAAAAATTCAAAATTTTGGCGACTGAAATGAGGGTGACTTAGTGAGTGCGCTCATGACGAGAGTAAACACGGTTATTATTTTTTTTTTCAAATCTCTTTTGAAAGCCACAAAAAATCTGTATGTGGTGCAGCCTAACAGAAGGTCCGTGGAGGCAAATTATGAATTCGTCGTTGTACAAAGGGCTACTTTTTTTTTCATGCGCACCATCCCCGCCGCGGTGGTCTAGTGGCTAAGGTACTCGGCTGCTGACACGCAGGGCGCGGGTTCGAATCCCGGCTGCGGCGGCTGCATTTCCGATGGAGGCGGGAATGTTGTAGGCCCGTGTGCTCAGATTTAGGTGCACGTTAAAGAACCCCAGGTGGTCTAAATTTCCGGAGCCCTCCACTACGGCGTCTATCATAATCATATAGTGGTTTTGGGACGTTAAACCCCACATATCAATCAATCAATCATGCGCACCATAAATAGTGCTCAAAATTTAATTGCATATGTTGTTTTCATCCTCGCTGTATTCCGTGCTGTTTATGATGTAAAAAAAAGTAGCACGCTGAAGTGGTGCTGCTTTTGGGCAACAGTTGAAAATGGCGGGGTGCATGAATGCGGAATACTGCCGCTTACACTCAAATCACTCTTGTGGTCACCTCCCACTGTTTGCAGCATGTGTTGTGTATACACAGCTGCATATTTCCTAGCTAGAAAAATTTGATTTTAGGTGTTTCACGCCATTTTTCATGTAACTATTCCACAATTGCACACACTGATCAGCAGGCTTTCAATTGCGCTGAAGGACACAGGTGCCATAAAATTCATAGTCGATTCTTTCAAGAAACCGTATGTAAAGGCTGAAGCATCATGCGTACATACACATACCATATTGTTTTTTGTACTTTATGAAAGCTGCGAAGGTCTCATGTGCCTCCAAGCGTAACCTGTCTTATTTATTCTCCATCACCGCAAAAGTTTTGCGAGTTTCAAATAAAAGTACTTTGCGCATGGCCACTTTTGGGTAATTTTTTTGTGTAGGTGTTATTTGAGCAGCCTACAGTGTTTACTTTATAAGCCTGTATGTATATGGTGCATAATAAGGATGCAGAATGTGTGTAGCTGTACAATATAGATGAAGTGTAAAAATTAAGTGTGTCTATTGTAGTGTTCTTGCAACCAATCTTACCCCCGTATTCTAGAACGTCCCTCCACTCAACGCTTCACCTTCACTTGAGATGGCTGATGGGAGCGCCGTCTCTAAGCAGAGAAAATTGCTGCATGTCGGCAATAATCTGCTGTGATTCTCGAGTAGCGCAGCGTCGCTTTCAAACGAGCAGCGGCACAGTGCTCAACTCTGTCAAGTGAAGGGTGAAAGTCGAGTCGGGGGGAGCGTTTATGAATATGGGGGTTAGTTTTGTGGTCTTGTTAACCTGCCAATAACACTGGATTGATGCTACTTTGCTCTAGCTGTACAGTGCTCTCCAAGGCTCAAGGAGGCACCGCACGGGGAAGGCTCGGAGCAAACCATGCGTGAGTTTACTTTCATTGTTACACTATGCACGTATTAAGTGATAGACTTTAATGTATGCTATTTGTATTGTGCAAGTTTTTGGGGACATACAACTTCCAACACTTATATGTTCTGACGAAAATCACGCAAGAATGAGAAAAGCTTGTGCAAAAATTATGCAAGAGTGTAAGAAGCTTTTGCAGAAGTTTGTGAAATGAAGTTTTGAAATTTTGTGGCAATGTGTCATTGTACAGTGGTCAACAGTCTTGCTCAGCATGCTTGACTGCAGGGCTCCCGGCTGCACAGGCGCATCTACGGAGTGCCTGATGCATGATGGGCCAAATGTCAGCCTGCACACTGGTGCCTCTTATCCCCGTTTGTCTGTTACATCAGTGTCTCTTGTAAAGGGAATCAACTGTGCTACCTTTTTTTTCGAATGTAATAAGTTCGTTTTCCAGATTATTGTTGTTTTAAGGTAGAGCCTCACATTTCTATCAAATACTGAAGATTCTATTTTTCCTTCTAGATGCTATGAAGTCACTCCTTGTGTTACAATAGAGTGAACACTGTTATGAGAAAAGCTACTTTATGGAGTTAACTCACTCCATATTGACTTAACACACAGAATTGGTGAAAACTACACTCCATTCCAGCTGCATTAGGAATAATATTCATTTGCATACTTCTGTTTCTTTTGTTTGTTTGTTGGCTGGAGGTTTGGTGTATAGGGTGGCCAGAGGGCACTGTGTAGTCTTTCTTCATCTTCCCAATTTTGTGAACATCAATGGATAGCCGTATGGGAAGCAGCCAGCATGCTGAAACAGCGGTGCAAGCATGCAAGATGTTCACCATTGCATGCAGTCAGTTGCTGTGAGCAACCTACTGCATACAATTAACTGCGAGTGGTGAACTAACGCTGCACTATGTGTGCCTCCTGGAAAGCTGCAATGGTAAAGTGCCACAATCGTATAGTAACATGGATAACATCGCAATTTGTTTGTTGAATAATTTTGCAACAGAATTAATGGAGTTTTGGATAAATTTGTGTATCTGCCTGGTTCATCAAAGCTACAGAGTCAAATGCGGTAAATACTCGCGTATTATGTGTACTTTTTTTGTCAATCCGGTCATGTGCGAAGCTAGTAGGAATCGCTGGCCTAAAAGCTCAACTGGGAATATATGTTGCAGGCGCTGTCACAACTGTCTCAAAGCGGATTGTCATTTGTTTGCTAAGCCTGTTCAAATGCCCCCATTTTCTTGAAGTTCTTCCGAACAGTGCTCACAAAAACCAGTTCCCACGACAGGGTTATACCAGAGAACATAAGTACTCTCCAATTATTGTCGGGAACCCAACGTAAAGTAAGATGCAGACAAGGAAGCGCGATGCCAACACAGTGCTGTGTGTGTCGCCCTTCATGTGTGTGTGTGTCCATTCCTTGTCCCAGTCTTCTATTGCGTTGTGTTCCCTCCGATATCTAACCAACGCACCCAAGCTTCTATGCTAAGTCTTATTCAACGCACTCTTCTGCTGGCTCCCATACTGAATATTGCATGTCGAAGAACTCCACGCTGATGTGCTTAGCGGTAGCACGGTTTCAGTTTTCTTCGGTAAGCTTTATAACAGCAATCTGCCTCGTATATAATTATTGTAGCCTATCACAAGGAACGGTAAAAACGCAATGGCCAGATGGCGAAACCGAAAAAAAAATGAGTGCGAAAATCTGTCTCATCTAGTTGATGTGACAGGTCCTTGCACGCGTTCAACATCTGTGCTGTGTCTCGGGAATACATTCTTGCCGTGGAAGAGGTGGGAAGATAGGAGGCAAACCTTTAGGCATTCGGACTACACATAAACAGGTTTCAGTTTTCAAGTTCGATATTCTAGGGAAAGCATAAAAATTCATGGAAGAAGGGACCTTGCACTCAGTCCATTTTGTGTAAGACTGCACTCGCCTGCTCGACAAGAGATGTGCCTGACCAGAGCATCATGAAGTCAAATGTGTCTGTGTGTGTGCTGGCAAGGTGGCTCGGGCTGGTTGGGGAGGGCAAAGTATGCGAGCAAAAAGTTTCTTGTAGTAAAGCAGGCTGGCTAATTATACTGGTGAGCAAATTATGTGAGGATGCAAATTGTGCGAGTAAATATGATATGTACTCTTGTATGTTTCAGCTCTATTGCTACGGATCCTGCGAATCCAACTTGGCATCCGGCAGCAACAAAGAGAGGTTCTGCAGGAGGTGCGACAGCTGAAGCACAAGGTACGGCTCTTGTCCGTGCCTCAGCATGCTCAGCCAGCACAGCGCCCCTCTGACCTTCCCCGGCTGCCTGCTGGTACAATTGGAGAAGTGGAGGCAGCAGAGGCAGCTGTGCAGAGTAAAGCTGTGGCTGCGGCTTTGGTGTCTATTTCTTGATTTTTAATATGCCTATGTAACATGCAGAAATTTAGTACTGCTTTAAGATACTGTGTTTCGGGAAACAAACTAGTCAGGTTATCTCATGAGCCACTGTACTACAGTCGAATATGAATAATTCGTACTCAAAGAGGCCAGAAAATTTGTTCAAATTAAAAGAAGTTCAAAATAATGAAAGCTACCGTAATTACTTGAATCTAACACGCACCTTTTTTCCGGTTAAGAGAGTTCATAAATCGCATGTGCGTTAGAATCGAGTACGAAAAAAAAAAACTGAATATGGTCATTCTATTGCCATCGCCACTTACAAAATGGCCGCCCCCTGCGTGCGTCGGCATGGCGCGTCGGTCATTTCTGCCTATGTGTTTCCCATGCGCGGCACTTCATACGTGTGCTGAGGAGTTCGTCATCTTGTAGTACATAAGCATCGACGCCATGGTAGAGCCGACTCCAAAAACTCGACGAGTGCACCACAATGCTGCTTCTAAAAGAAAAGTCGTCGCGTGTGCCGGAACGGACAGAAATCGGGCCGCATCGCGGTCATTCGGAGTTCCCGAAACGTGCGTGCGGGACTGGCGGAAACAAAAGCAGAATATTGTCGACAGTAAAGATTCACGCAAAGGCTTCAGTGGACCACAGCAGGGTCGGTTTCCACAAATTGAAGAGCTGCTCGGCGAGTATGTGATTAAGCAGTGAGCGGCACAGCGGCCCGTGACGACAGAACTGCTCCAAGTGCAGGCTATGCAGTTAGCCTTAGAAAAAGGGCTAATGCAGAGCCATTTTAAAGCGAGCAGGTGCTAGCTAACGAACTTTATGAAGAGAAAAGGCTTTTCCCTCCGAAGGCGAACGGGCATATGCCGGAAGTTGCCGGAGGAGTACGAAGAAAAGCTTCAGAGTCTTCAGAGGTTCCTCCTAAACTTGCGGCACAACAACGGCTACTTGCTTGGGCAAATCGGGAATGCCGATCACACGCCTCTTTACTTCGACATGCCTGGCACCACAACCGTCTAGGAGAAGGGGGCGATGCAAGTTTGCGTACTGACATCGGGCCACGGTAAAACTAGAGTGACAGCAATGCTCTGTTGCATGTCAGATAGGCATAAGCTTCCCCCGTACTTTATATTTAAACGGAAGACGCTCTCAAAGAGAGTCGTTTTCGCTAGTGGTGTGATCAAGCGGGCCAACGAAAAAAAGGGTGCGCGTTGCAACCGACGTCTTGTTTCTTTTTTTTTGTCGTGGAAACCGGGCGCGCGTTACAATCGAGGGCGCGGTAGTATAGAGTAAATACGGTAAACGAGCGGAGGGCTCACCATGCAGTGATGCGTGTGCATGGAGAAGTTTTATTCACAAATTACAGGACATCCGTCATTAATTAAAGTAGTCAATATATGTCTGTACACAATGGCCTTGCAACGAGTCAACAAGTTTTGCGTGCAGTTTGCAAAGCATTTGTACTTCGGCTTCAGTATTCTCCTGGCAAAAGAAGTTGCGCGCGGCAATGTCCAGTGCTGACACTCTTAGAAGACAACTGTGTTTCCACTGTTACCATCTGCGCTGCAGCCGGAGCGTGGCCAGCACATGATGAGAATGGAGGAGCGTCTCCACCTGGAGAAAAGCAGATCGGCATTCGAGAGAGAAACACTCCGCGGCAGCTTTTTTTTTTCTCTTCATGCGCGGTGTTGAAAGGAGAAGAGTCTCTACATAGCAGGAACGAAAAACAGGGAAGCGTGACACCGGCGCGTTGCAGATCGGCATGAGAGAGGCAACTCTCTGCGACAGCTTTTTTTCCCCTCTTTCTCTTCATGCGCAGTGTTAAGAGGAGAAGGGTCTCTACGTGGCAGGGACGGAAAAAGCCGAAGCGGGGCACAGGAATGTCGCAGATTGGCATTTGGCAAACATTCCACCGCAGTCTTTTCTTTCCTTTACTTCATTTTCTTCTTCAAGCACAGCGATGAGGTGTCTGAAGTGCCACCGCAGGATTGGGCGGGGTGCTGAGAGCATTTTCGGAGCGCGGTATAGCTTTGATAGGACCACAGCGTCAGTTCAAGTTAAGTGTGTTGGAATTAATGAGATGCGGCATCGTGCATTTGATGGGCAGTGACTAGCAATAGCCTGCTTAAAACAGACATTCAGTAATTTTGTTTATTTATCACCCTATTTCGTGTCCGCTGCGGCTCTCTCTACTTTGAGCTACAGTTCACCCTGCCTTGTGTTAGCCGATTTCTTACTCTTTTAAAAATCTAACATGCACCCAATTTCGCAGTGTGAAGAAAAATGCACCTTTGTTTATTGTGATGAGATTTCTATAGCGACAGGCCTCTTTGTTGGCTATCACAAAAAAATATAAACAGCAAATGGTGCGACCATCTAGTGCGACCTTTATTTTTCTATCAGTTTCATCTATGACCAAGATTTGGTTGCTCTAAGGTTGCCTCTTAGTACGCCTTGATCATGTTTATTTATCTTGTTGTGCTCTGCTTACAATGCATTGATTAAAAACATGTCCAAGCTTCTTTTTGAATTCCACATATTTTATCGTTTTTCACCTGTAGAAGCTACTCCTGGCCAACATTCAGGCAAAGACATTGTAACCTCGAAGAAACGTGTATTGGCATTTTAGCACTGTACAAAGTAATTATACTATTTCATAGCTAGAATCAATATTTATTAAGGGTTATAACAGTGTTGTATTTGATTTCATAACAGCGAAACTGCATTCAGAGAAGGACTCTGATAGGTTCTCACACTGAGTGTGAGAGGGCTGATGTGGAAACCATTTTAGGTCAAGTGAGTTGAAGTTAGCGTAAAAAAACAATGAAATGTTGTGATGCCCAAAAATTCAAGTTGTTGTTTTCAGTGTCCTCTTCTTGCAGATTTTTATCATGAAAACATTTCGATGCGCTGTTGCGTTTACCCCATCTATGCTTCTTGCATTTTTTTACAGCGCAAGCACCTCCTGCAGATTGGGGGACGTGGCCTTCGAGAAATTGGTGTGAATGCCATGAAGGCTGTATTGGCACATGACGTGCAAGTGCTGTACAGCCTTCATGGCAGAAAAGGGAAAAGGGCCTTTGTGACCCTGAGGCTCTGTAGATTAGTGACAGGTTAGACTTGTTCATTGTTTTATGTGTGTGTACTCTTGTGTATTCTCTGTACTGCAGTGCTTCATGTGTACTATGGTATTTCTGTTCTTGTATGCAGATGTCATCTGCCAAAAAGCAGGGTGCGACCAGGCGGAGGCCCTCAAGTTTATTAAGAGGTGGCTGCCAGGGTCTGGTGATCGCTGTGGGGGCAGGAAGCGGCGCTTCAGAGAAGCATTTGTTGTGGAGCAGCCCGATGATCCCCACTCTCAGAGTGCTGATTATCGGCTGCTCGCGGCAGCTGGCTTCCTGCCCAGCCACAGCAGCCAGGGCCTTGACAGCACCACTGTCACTGTGCCCCCAACGCAACCTCACCTGCAGTAGAGCGGGCCTTTTTTAGTTGTGTATATATATTTTTCAATGTATACATTTTTTGTTGTACCAAATAAATAAAAAAAACAAAGAATAAATAGTCTGCAGACTGTCGGTGGTGCACTGTTCGGCTAGCTTATGCTGATTCGGAAGCACCATCACCATGTTTTAGTTACAAAAAAATGCTCTAAACTATGAATATTCTCAATTACCATGTGGGGGACATATGTGGGGATTGCAAGTGGGGGACATATGCTTTCAACATTTACTTCCTAACGACTTTTTTCGATCTGCTGTACCAAATACCAGTACCAAATAAAGCACTCGCTATTGCAAAAGATAAATTGGTAAAAAAATAAACTACACTTCTAGTGTTAGCAAAGGGAATGAAGTATAAAAGATGAAATAGATCGAGTAACTGCTTTCAGTTCTCAGCATTCAATTTTCTGTTGCCCCAAGTATACAGGGCTGCAAAGCTACAAGAGCGGGTCATCGAGGCATATTGTTTAAATCTTCCGGTAAGAAAAATTCCCTACTAATAATGGTTACATGATGGCAAGCCAATCAGTAGCCAATATTCGTCGTGCAGGAAACATCGGTGTAATAACGGCATTTGATTGGCTGCAATGTGGCCCTGGATTGGTCCAATGTCGGTCGTACATCCGTAGCCAATATTCGTCGTGCAGCAAACATCGGCGTAAAAATGGCATGTGATTGGCTGAAATATGGCCCAATGTTGGCCGAACATTGGCAGCTTTGTCGGCAATACGATGGGCCTTCGTCGGCCCAATGTTGGTTGCATACTGGCTAAAACATCGGCAAAACGTCGGCCCATCATTGGCTTGAACGTCGGCCCGACATTGGATGAAGTTGCACTTCCGACGTCGGCCCGACGTCGGTGCCGATGTTAGCCGATGTTGGTCCAAGATTGGTCCAACGGCGGCGTGCTGCCTGGGTAGAGACTCCTCAACTAAAAGCTCCAGAGCTAGACACTCCACAACTTGAAACTCCGCAACTAGAAACCCGACAACTAGAAACTCAACGACTACAAACTCCACACCTATAAATTCCTCAACTTAAAACTCCACAACTAAAACTCCACAACTAAAACTCCACAACTAGAAACTCCATAACTAGAAACTCCGCAACTAGAAACTCCACAGCTAGAAACTCCACAACTTGAGAATTCGCAACAAGAAACTCGGCAACTAGAATCTCCACAACTAAAAACTCTGCAACTAGAAACTACGCAACTACAAACTCCGCAACTAGAAACTCCACAGCTAGAAACTCCACAACATGAGACTTCGCAAATAGAAACTCGTCAACTAGAAACTCAACAACTAGAAACTCCACAGCTAGAAACTCCACAACTAGAAACTCCGCAACTTGAGAGTTCGCCACTAGAAACTCCACAACTAGAAACTCCACAACTAGAGACTCCACAACTAGAAACTACACCACTAGAAATTCCACAACTACAAACCTCACAACTAGAAACTCCATAACTAGAAACTTCGCAACTGGAAACTCCACAGCCAGAAACTTTACAACTAGAAAAACCACATCTAGAAACTCCGCAACAACAAACTCTGCAACTAGAAACTCCACAACTAGAATTTCCACAGCTAGCGACTCAACAACTAGAGACTCCTCAACTAAAAGCTCCACAACTAGACACTCCACAACTAGAAACTCCGCAACTAGAAATCCGACAACTAGAAACTCCACAACTAGAGACTGCACAACTAGAGACTTTGCATTTAGAAACTCCTCAGATAGAAACTACACAACTAGAAACTCCACGACTAGAGATTCCATAAGTAGAAACTCCACAGCTAAAATTTCCACAACTACAAACCCAACAACTAGAAACTCCACAACTAGGAACTCTGCAAATAGAAAATCTGCAACAAGGAACTCGAAAACTAAAAACTCCAACTAGAAACTCTACAACTAGAGACTCCACAACTAGGAACTCCAAAATTGAGACTCCGCAACTAGAAACTACACAGATTGAAATTCCACAACTAGAAACTCCACAACTGGAAACTCCGCAACTAGAAACTCCCTTACTAGAAACTCCACAACTAGAAACTCGGCAGCTAGAAACTCCGCAACTAGAAACTCTGCAAATAGAAACTCCGCAACTAGAAACTCCACAGCTAGAAACCCCTCAACTATAAACTTCACAACTAGAAACTCAACAACTAGAGACTGCACAACTAGACACTCCGCAACTAGAAACTCCGCAGCTAGAAACTCTGCAACTAGAAATCCACAACTTGAAACTCTGCAACTCGAAACTCTGCAACAAGAAAATCCACAAATATAAACTCAAGTAGAAACTCCCCAACTGGAAACTCCGCAACTAGAAACTCTGCAACTAGAAACTCCGCAACTAGAAACTCCGCAACTAGAAAATCCACAACTAGAAACTTCACAACTAGAAACTCCCCAACAAGAAACTCCACAACTAGAAACTCCACAACTAGAAACTCCACAACTAGAGACTGCACAACTAGAGACTTTGCATTTAGAAACTCCTCAGATAGAAACTACACAACTAGAAACTCCACGACTAGAGATTCCATAAGTAGAAACTCCACAGCTAAAATTTCCACAACTACAAACCCAACAACTAGAAACTCCACAACTAGGAACTCTGCAAATAGAAAATCTACAACAAGGAACTCGAAAACTAAAAACTCCAACTAGAAACTCTACAACTAGAGACTCCACAACTAGGAACTCCAAAATTGAGACTCCGCAACTAGAAACTACACAGATTGAAATTCCACAACTAGAAACTCCACAACTGGAAACTCCGCAACTAGAAACTCTGCAACTAGAAACTTTACAGCTAGAAACTCCACAACTTGAGACTTCGCAAATAGAAACTCGTCAACTGGAAACTCAACCACTAGAAACTCAACAGCTAGAAACTCCACAACTAGAAACTCCACAACTAGCAACTCAACAACTAGAGACTGCACAACTAGAGACTCCGCCACTAGAAACTCCACACCTAGTAACTCCGCAACTAGAAACTCCACAACATGAAACTCCGCCACTAGAAGCTCCACAACTAGAAAACTCCGCAACTACAAACTCTGCAACTAGAAACTCCGCAACTAGAAACTCCACAGCTAGAAACTCCACAACTTGAAACACCACAACTAGATACTCCACAACTACAAATTCCACAACTAGAAACTCCACAACTACAAACACCACATCTAGAAACTCCGCAACAACAAACTTTGCAACCAGAAACTCCACAACTAGAATTTCCACAGCTAGAGACTCAACAACTAGAGGCTCCTCAACTAAAAGCTCCACAACTAGAAACTCCACAACTAGAAACTCCGCAACTTGAAACCCGACAACTAGAAACTCAACAACTAGAAACTCCACAACTAGAAACTCCACAGCTAGAAACTACACAGCTAGAAACTCCACAACTTGAGAGTTCGCAACAAGAAACTCGGCAACTAGAATCTCCACAACTAGAAACTCTGCAACTAGAAACTCCGCAACTAGAAACTCCACAGCTAGAAACTCCACAACTTGAGACTTCGCAAATAGAAACTCGTCAACTAGAAACTCAATAACTAGAAACTCCGCAGCTAGAAATTCCACAACTAGAAACTCCGCAACTAGAAACTCCCTTACTAGAAACTCCACAACCAGAAACTCTGCAGCTAGAAACTCCGCAACTAGAAACTCTGCAAATAGAAACTCCGCAACTAGAAACTCCACAGCTAGAAACCCCTCAACTATAAACTTCACAACTAGAAACTCAACAACTAGACACTGCACAACTAGACACTTCGCAACTAGAAACTCCGCAGCTAGAAACTCTGCAACTAGAAAATCCACAACTTGAAACTCTGCAACTCGAAACTCTGCAACTAGAAAATCCACAAATATAAACTCAAGTAGAAACTCCCCAACTGGAAACTCCGCAACTAGAAACTCCGCAACTAGAAACTCCGCAACTAGAAACTCCGCAACTAGAAAATCCACAACTAGAAACTTCACAACTAGAAACTCCCCAACAAGAAACTCCACAACTAGAAACTCCACAACTAGAAACTCCACAACTAGAGACTGCACAACTAGAGACTTTGCATTTAGAAACTCCTCAGATAGAAACTACACAACTAGAAACTCCAGGACTAGAGATTCCATAAGTCGAAACTCCACAGCTAAAATTTCCACAACTACAAACCCCACAACTAGAAACTCCACAACTAGGAACTCTGAAAATAGAAAATCTACAACAAGGAACTCGAAAACTAAAAACTCCAACTAGAAACTCTACAACTAGAGACTCCACAACTAGGAACTCCAAAATTGAGACTCCGACACTAGAAACTACACACATTGAAATTCCACAACTAGAAACTCCACAACTGGAAACTCCGCAGCTAGAAACTCTGCAACTAGAAACTTTACAGCTAGAAACTCCACAACTTGAGACTTCGCAAATAGAAACTCGTCAACTGGAAACTCAACCACTAGAAACTCAACAGCTAGAAACTCCACAACTAGAAACTCCACAACTTGAAACCCAACAAATAGATACTCCACAAGTACAGACTCCACAACTTGAAACACCACAACTAGATACTCCGCAATTACAAATTCGGCAACTAGAAACTCCACAACTAGAAACTCCTCAAATAGAAACTCCCCTCTAGAAACTTCACAACTAGAATCTCTGACACTAGAAACTCCGCAACTAGAAACTCCACAGCTAGAAACCCCACAACTATAAGCTTCACAACTAGCAACTCAACAACTAGAGACTGCACAACTAGAGACTCCGCCACTAGAAACTCCACACCTAGTAACTCCGCAACTAGAAACTCAACAACATGAAACTCCGCCACTAGAAGCTCCACAACTAGAAAACTCCGCAACTACAAACTCTGCAACTAGAAACTCCACAACTAGAAACTCCACAGCTAGAAACTCCACAACTTGAAACACCACAACTAGATACTCCACAACTACAAAATCCACAACTAGAAACTCCACAACTAGAAACACCACATCTAGAAACTCCGCAACAACAAACTCTGCAACCAGAAACTCCACAACTAGAATTTCCACAGCTAGAGACTCAACAACTAGAGGCCCCTCAACTAAAAGCTCCACAACTAGAAACTTCACAACTAGAAACTCCGCAACTTGAAACCCGACAACTAGAAACTCAACAACTAGAAACTCCACACCTATAAATTCCTCAACTTGAAACTCCACAACTAAAGCTCCACAACTAGAAACCCCTCAACTATAAACTTCACAACTAGAAACTCAACAACTAGAGACTGCACAACTAGAGGCTCCGCAACTAGAAACTCCGCAGCTAGAAACTCCGCAACTAGAAACTTCACAACTTGAAACTCTGCAACTCAAAACTCTGCAACTAGAAAATCCACAGCTAGAAACTCCACAACTTGAAACACCACAACTAAATACTCCACAACTACAAATTCCACAACTAGAAACTCCACAACTAGAAATTCCACAACTAGAAACTCCGCAACTAGAAACTCCACAGCTAAAAACTCCACAACTTGAGAATTCGCAACAAGAAACTCGGCAACTAGAATCTCCACAACTAAAAACTCTGCAACTAGTAACTACGCAACTACAAACTCCGCAACTAGAAACTCCACAGCTAGAAACTCCACAACTTGAGACTTCGCAAATAGAAACTCGTCAACTAGAAACTCAACAACTAGAAACTCCACAGCTAGAAACTCCACAACAAGAAACTCCGCAACTTGAGAGTTCGCCACTAGAAACTCCACAACTAGAGACTCCACAACTAGAAACTCCACCACTAGAAATTCCACAACTACAAACCTCACAACTAGAAACTCCATAACTAGAAACTTCGCAACTGGAAACTCCACAGCCAGATACTTTACAACTAGAAAAACCACATCTAGAAACTCCGCAACAACAAACTCTGCAACTAGAAACTCCACAACTAGAATTTCCACAGCTAGAGACTCAACAACTAGAGACTCCTCAACTAAATGCTCCACAACTAGACACTCCACAACAAGAAACTCCGCAACTAGATACCCGACAACTAGAAACTCAACAACTACAAACTCCACACCTATAAATTCCTCAACTTGAAACTCCACAACTAAAACTCCACAACTAGAAACTCCACAACTAGAAACTCCACAACTAGAAACTCCGCAACTAGAAACTCCCTTACTAGAAACTCTGCAGCTAGAAACTCCGCAACTAGAAACTCTGCAAATAGAAACTCCGCAACTAGAAACTCCACAGCTAGAAACTCCTCAACTATAAACTTCACAACTAGAAACTCAACAACTAGAGACTGCACAACTAGACACTCCACAACTAGAAACTCCGCAGCTAGAAACTCTGCAACTAGAAAATCCACAACTTGAAACTCTGCAACTCGAAACTCTGCAACTAGAAAATCCACAAATATAAACTCAAGTAGAAACTCCTCAACTGGAAACTCCGCAACTAGAAACTCCGCAACTAGAAACTCCGCAACTAGAAACTCCGCAACTAGAAAATCCACAACTAGAAACTTCACAACTAGAAACTCCCCAACAAGAAACTCCACAACTAGAAACTCCACAACTAGAAACTCCACAACTAGAGACTGCACAACTAGCAACTCTGCAAATAGAAAATCTACAACAAGGAACTTGAAAACTAAAAACTCTAACTAGAAACTCTACAACTAGAGACTCCACAGCTAGGAACTCCAAAATTGAGACTCCGCAACTAGAAACTACACAGATTGAAATTCCACAACTAGAAACTCCACAACTGGAAACTCCGCAACTAGAAACTCTGCAACTAGAAACTTTACAGCTAGAAACTCCACAACTTGAGACTTTGCAAATAGCAACTCGTCAACTGGAAACTCAACCACTAGAAACTCAACAGCTAGAAACTCCACAACTAGAAACTCCACAACTTGAAACCCAACAAATAGATACTCCACAACTACAGACTCCACAACTTGAAACACCACAACTAGATACTCCGCATTTACAAAATCCGCAACCAGAAACTCCACAACTACAAACTCCTCAAATAGAAACTCCTCAAATAGAAACTCCCCACTATAAACTTCACAACTAGCAACTCAACAACTAGAGACTGCACAACTAGAGACTCCGCCACTAGAATTTCCACACCTAGTAACTCCGCAACTAGAAACTCCACAACTTGAAACTCCGCCACTAGAAGCTCCACAACTAGAAAACTCCGCAGCTACAAACTCTGCAACTAGAAACTCCGCAACTAGAAACTCCACAGCTAGAAACTCCACAACTTGAAACACCACAACTAGATACTCCACAACTACAAATTCCACAACTAGAAACTCCACAACTAGAAACACCACATCTAGAAACTCCGCAACAACAAACTCTGCAACCAGAAACTCCACAACTAGAATTTCCACAGCTAGAGACTCAACAACTAGAGGCTCCTCAACTAAAAGCTCCACAAGTAGAAACTCCACAACTAGAAACTCCGCAAATTGAAACCCGACAACTAGAAACTCAACAACTAGAAACTCCACACCTATAAATTCCTCAACTTGAAACTCCACAACTACACTCAACACTCGGCAACTAGAATCTCCGCAACAAGAAACTACACAGATTGAAATTTCACAACTAGAAACTCCACAACTAGATTCTCCACAACTACAAATTCCACAACTAGAAACTCCACAACTAGAAACTCCACAACTACAAACTCCACCACTAGAAACTACACAGCTAGAAACTCCACAACTTGAGACTTCGCAACAAGAAACTCCACAACTAAAAACTCCTCAACTAGAAACTCCCCAACTAGAAACTCCACAACTAGATTCTCCACAACTACAAATTCCACAACTAGAAACTCCACAACTAGAAACTCCACAACTAGAAACTCCGCCACTAGAAACTACACACCTAGAAACTCCACAACTTGAGACTTCGCAACAAGAAACTCGGCAACTAGAATCTCCACAACTAGAAACTCTGCAACTAGAAACTCCGCAACTAGAAACTCCACAGCTAGAAACTCCACAACTTGAGACTTCGCAAATAGAAACTCGTCAACTAGAAACTCAATAACTAGAAACTCCGCAGCTAGAAATTCCACAACTAGAATCTCCACAGCTTGAGAGTTCGCAACTAGAAACCCCTCAACTAGAAACTCCACAACTAGAGACTCCACAACTAGAAACTCCACCACTAGAAACTCCACAATTACGAACCTCACAACTAGAAACTCAACAACTAGAAACTCCGCAACTGGAAACTCCACAGCAAGAAACTCCACAACTAGAAACACCACATCTAGAAACTCCGCAACAACAAACTCTGCAACTAGAAACTCCACAACCAGAATTTCTACAGCTAGAGACTCAACAACTAGAAACTCCTCAACTAAAAGCTCCACAACTAGACACTCCACAACTTGAAACTCCGCAACTAGAAACCCGACAACTAGAAACTCAACAACTAGAAACTCGACATGTATAAATTCCTCAACTTGAAACTCCACAACTAAAACTCCACTACTAGAAACTCCGCAGCTAGAAACTCCGCAACTAGAAACTCCCCAACTAGAAACTCTGCAACTCAAAACTCTGCAACTAGAAAATCCACAGCTAGAAACTCCACAGCTTGAAACACCACAACTAAATACTCCACAACTACAAATTCCACAACTAGAAACTCCACAACTAGAAATTCCACAACTAGAAACTTCGCAACTAGAAACTCCACAGCTAAAAACTCCACAACTTGCAAATTCGCAACAAGAAACTCGGCAACTAGAATCTCCACAACTAAAAACTCTGCAACTAGAAACTACGCAACTACAAACTCCGCAACTAGAAACTCCACAGCTAGAAACTCCACAACTTGAGACTTCGCAAATAGAAACTCGTCAACTAGAAACTCAACAACTAGAAACTCCACAGCTAGAAACTCCGCAACTAGAAACTCCGCAACTTGAGAGTTCGCCACTAGAAACCCCACAACTAGAAACTCCACAACTAGAGACTCCACAACTAGAAACTCCACCACTAGAAATTCCACAACTACAAACCTCACAACTAGAAACTCCATAACTAGAAACTTCGCAACTGGAAACTCCACAGCCAGATACTTTACAACTAGAAAAACCACATCTAGAAACTCCACAACAACAAACTCTGCAACTAGAAACTCCACAACTAGAATTTCCACAGCTAGAGACTCAACAACTAGAGACTCCTCAACTAAAAGCTCCACAACTAGACACTCCACAACTAGAAACTCCGCAACTAGATACCCGACAACTAGAAACTCAACAACTACAAACTCCACACCTATAAATTCCTCAACTTGAAACTCCACAACGAAAACTCCACAACTAGAAACTCCACAACTAGAAACTCCACAACTAGAAACTCCGCAACTAGAAACTCCCTTACTAGAAACTCCACAACTAGAAACTCTGCAGCTAGAAACTCCGCAGCTAGAAACTCTGCAAATAGAAACTCCGCAACTAGAAACTCCACAGCTAGAAACCCCTCAACTATAAACTTCACAACTAGAAACTCAACAACTAGAGACTGCACAACTAGACACTCCACAACTAGAAACTCCGCAGCTAGAAACTCTGCAACTAGAAAATCCCAACTTGAAACTCTGCAACTCGAAACTCTGCAACTAGAAAATCCACAAATATAAACTCAAGTAAAAACTCCTCAACTGGAAACTCCGCAACTAGAAACTCCGCAACTAGAAACTCCGCAACTAGAAACTCCGCAACTAGAAAATCCACAACTAGAAACTTCACAACTAGAAACTCCCCAACAAGAAACTCCACAACTAGAAACTCCACAACTAGAAACTCCACAACTAGAGACTGCACAACTAGGAACTTTGCAAATAGAAAATCTACAACAAGGAACTCGAAAACTAAAAACTCTAACTAGAAACTCTACAACTAGAGACTCCACAACTAGGAACTACAAAATTGAGACTCCGCAACTAGAAACTACACAGATTGAAATTCCACAACTAGAAACTCCACAACTAGATTCTCCACAACTACAAATTCCACAACTAGAAACTCCACAACTAGAAACTCCACAACTAGAAACTCCGCCACTAGAAACTACACAGCTAGAAACTCCACAACTTGAGACTTCGCAACAAGAAACTCCACAACTAGAAACTCCCCAACTAGAAACTCCACAACTAGATTCTCCACAACTACAAATTCCACAACTAGAAACTCCACAACTAGAAACTCCACAACTAGAAACTCCGCCACTAGAAACTACACAGCTAGAAACTCCACAACTTGAGAGTTCGCAACAAGAAACTCGGCAACTAGAATCTCCACAACTAGAAACTCTGCAACTAGAAACTCCGCAACTAGAAACTCCACAGCTAGAAACTCCACAACTTGAGACTTCGCAAATAGAAACTCGTCAACTAGAAACTCAATAACTAGAAACTCCGCAGCTAGAAATTCCACAACTAGAAACTCCGCAACTAGAAACTCCCTTACTAGAAACTCCACAACCAGAAACTCTGCAGCTAGAAACTCCGCAACTAGAAACTCTGCAAATAGAAACTCCGCAACTAGAAACTCCACAGCTAGAAACCCCTCAACTAGAAAATCCACAAATATAAACTCAAGTAGAAACTCCCCAACTGGAAACTCCGCAACTAGAAACTCCGCAACTAGAAACTCCGCAACTAGAAAATCCACAACTAGAAACTTCACAACTAGAAACTCCCCAACAAGAAACTCCACAACTAGAAACTCCACAACTAGAAACTCCACAACTAGAGACTGCACAACTAGAGACTTTGCATTTAGAAACTCCTCAGATAGAAACTACACAACTAGAAACTCCAGGACTAGAGATTCCATAAGTAGAAACTCCACAGCTAAAATTTCCACAACTACAAACCCCACAACTAGAAACTCCACAACTAGGAACTCTGAAAACAGAAAATCTACAACAAGGAACTCGAAAACTAAAAACTCCAACTAGAAACTCTACAACTAGAGACTCCACAACTAGGAACTCCAAAATTGAGACTCCGACACTAGAAACAACACACATTGAAATTCCACAACTAGAAACTCCACAACTGGAAACTCCGCAGCTAGAAACTCTGCAACTAGAAACTTTACAGCTAGAAACTCCACAACTTGAGACTTCGCAAATAGAAACTCGTCAACTGGAAACTCAACCACTAGAAACTCAACAGCTAGAAACTCCACAACTAGAAACTCCACAACTTGAAACCCAACAAATAGATACTCCACAAGTACAGACTCCACAACTTGAAACACCACAACTAGATACTCCGCAATTACAAATTCGGCAACTAGAAACTCCACAACTAGAAACTCCTCAAATAGAAACTCCCCTCTAGAAACTTCACAACTAGAATCTCTGACACTAGAAACTCCGCAACTAGAAACTCCACAGCTAGAAACCCCACAACTATAAGCTTCACAACTAGCAACTCAACAACTAGAGACTGCACAACTAGAGACTCCGCCACTAGAAACTCCACACCTAGTAACTCCGCAACTAGAAACTCAACAACATGAAACTCCGCCACTAGAAGCTCCACAACTAGAAAACTCCGCAACTACAAACTCTGCAACTAGAAACTCCACAACTAGAAACTCCACAGCTAGAAACTCCACAACTTGAAACACCACAACTAGATACTCCACAACTACAAAATCCACAACTAGAAACTCCACAACTAGAAACACCACATCTAGAAACTCCGCAACAACAAACTCTGCAACCAGAAACTCCACAACTAGAATTTCCACAGCTAGAGACTCAACAACTAGAGGCCCCTCAACTAAAAGCTCCACAACTAGAAACTCCACAACTAGAAACTCCGCAACTTGAAACCCGACAACTAGAAACTCAACAACTAGAAACTCCACACCTATAAATTCCTCAACTTGAAACTCCACAACTAAAGCTCCACAACTAGAAACCCCTCAACTATAAACTTCACAACTAGAAACTCAACAACTAGAGACTGCACAACTAGAGGCTCCGCAACTAGAAACTCCGCAGCTAGAAACTCCGCAACTAGAAACTTCACAACTTGAAACTCTGCAACTCAAAACTCTGCAACTAGAAAATCCACAGCTAGAAACTCCACAACTTGAAACACCACAACTAAATACTCCACAACTACAAATTCCACAACTAGAAACTCCATAACTAGAAATTCCACAACTAGAAACTCCGCAACTAGAAACTCCACAGCTAAAAACTCCACAACTTGAGAATTCGCAACAAGAAACTCGGCAACTAGAATCTCCACAACTAAAAACTCTGCAACTAGAAACTACGCAACTACAAACTCCGCAACTAGAAACTCCACAGCTAGAAACTCCACAACTTGAGACTTCGCAAATAGAAACTCGTCAACTAGAAACTCAACAACTAGAAACTCCACAGCTAGAAACTCCACAACAAGAAACTCCGCAACTTGAGAGTTCGCCACTAGAAACTCCACAACTAGAGACTCCACAACTAGAAACTCCACCACTAGAAATTCCACAACTACAAACCTCACAACTAGAAACTCCATAACTAGAAACTTCGCAACTGGAAACTCCACAGCCAGATACTTTACAACTAGAAAAACCACATCTAGAAACTCCGCAACAACAAACTCTGCAACTAGAAACTCCACAACTAGAATTTCCACAGCTAGAGACTCAACAACTAGAGACTCCTCAACTAAAAGCTCCACAACTAGACACTCCACAACAAGAAACTCCGCAACTAGATACCCGACAACTAGAAACTCAACAACTACAAACTCCACACCTATAAATTCCTCAACTTGAAACTCCGCAACTAAAACTCCACAACTAGAAACTCGACAACTAGAAACTCCACAACTAGAAACTCCGCAACTAGAAACTCCCTTACTAGAAACTCTGCAGCTAGAAACTCCGCAACTAGAAACTCTGCAAATAGAAACTCCGCAACTAGAAACTCCACAGCTAGAAACTCCTCAACTATAAACTTCACAACTAGAAACTCAACAACTAGAGACTGCACAACTAGACACTCCACAACTAGAAACTCCGCAGCTAGAAACTCTGCAACTAGAAAATCCACAACTTGAAACTCTGCAACTCGAAACTCTGCAACTAGAAAATCCACAAATATAAACTCAAGTAGAAACTCCTCAACTGGAAACTCCGCAACTAGAAACTCCGCAACTAGAAACTCCGCAACTAGAAACTCCGCAACTAGAAAATCCACAACTAGAAACTTCACAACTAGAAACTCCCCAACAAGAAACTCCACAACTAGAAACTCCACAACTAGAAACTCCACAACTAGAGACTGCACAACTAGAGACTTTGCATTTAGAAACTCCTCAGATAGAAACTACACAACTAGAAACTCCAGGACTAGAGATTCCATAAGTCGAAACTCCACAGCTAAAATTTCCACAACTACAAACCCCACAACTAGAAACTCCACAACTAGGAACTCTGAAAATAGAAAATCTACAACAAGGAACTCGAAAACTAAAAACTCCAACTAGAAACTCTACAACTAGAGACTCCACAACTAGGAACTCCAAAATTGAGACTCCGACACTAGAAACTACACACATTGAAATTCCACAACTAGAAACTCCACAACTGGAAACTCCGCAGCTAGAAACTCTGCAACTAGAAACTTTACAGCTAGAAACTCCACAACTTGAGACTTCGCAAATAGAAACTCGTCAACTGGAAACTCAACCACTAGAAACTCAACAGCTAGAAACTCCACAACTAGAAACTCCACAACTTGAAACCCAACAAATAGATACTCCACAAGTACAGACTCCACAACTTGAAACACCACAACTAGATACTCCGCAATTACAAATTCGGCAACTAGAAACTCCACAACTAGAAACTCCTCAAATAGAAACTCCCCTCTAGAAACTTCACAACTAGAATCTCTGACACTAGAAACTCCGCAACTAGAAACTCCACAGCTAGAAACCCCACAACTATAAGCTTCACAACTAGCAACTCAACAACTAGAGACTGCACAACTAGAGACTCCGCCACTAGAAACTCCACACCTAGTAACTCCGCAACTAGAAACTCAACAACATGAAACTCCGCCACTAGAAGCTCCACAACTAGAAAACTCCGCAACTACAAACTCTGCAACTAGAAACTCCACAACTAGAAACTCCACAGCTAGAAACTCCACAACTTGAAACACCACAACTAGATACTCCACAACTACAAAATCCACAACTAGAAACTCCACAACTAGAAACACCACATCTAGAAACTCCGCAACAACAAACTCTGCAACCAGAAACTCCACAACTAGAATTTCCACAGCTAGAGACTCAACAACTAGAGGCCCCTCAACTAAAAGCTTCACAACTAGAAACTTCACAACTAGAAACTCCGCAACTTGAAACCCGACAACTAGAAACTCAACAACTAGAAACTCCACACCTATAAATTCCTCAACTTGAAACTCCACAACTAAAGCTCCACAACTAGAAACCCCTCAACTATAAACTTCACAACTAGAAACTCAACAACTAGAGACTGCACAACTAGAGGCTCCGCAACTAGAAACTCCGCAGCTAGAAACTCCGCAACTAGAAACTTCACAACTTGAAACTCTGCAACTCAAAACTCTGCAACTAGAAAATCCACAGCTAGAAACTCCACAACTTGAAACACCACAACTAAATACTCCACAACTACAAATTCCACAACTAGAAACTCCACAACTAGAAATTCCACAACTAGAAACTCCGCAACTAGAAACTCCACAGCTAAAAACTCCACAACTTGAGAATTCGCAACAAGAAACTCGGCAACTAGAATCTCCACAACTAAAAACTCTGCAACTAGAAACTACGCAACTACAAACTCCGCAACTAGAAACTCCACAGCTAGAAACTCCACAACTTGAGACTTCGCAAATAGAAACTCGTCAACTAGAAACTCAACAACTAGAAACTCCACAGCTAGAAACTCCACAACAAGAAACTCCGCAACTTGAGAGTTCGCCACTAGAAACTCCACAACTAGAGACTCCACAACTAGAAACTCCACCACTAGAAATTCCACAACTACAAACCTCACAACTAGAAACTCCATAACTAGAAACTTCGCAACTGGAAACTCCACAGCCAGATACTTTACAACTAGAAAAACCACATCTAGAAACTCCGCAACAACAAACTCTGCAACTAGAAACTCCACAACTAGAATTTCCACAGCTAGAGACTCAACAACTAGAGACTCCTCAACTAAAAGCTCCACAACTAGACACTCCACAACAAGAAACTCCGCAACTAGATACCCGACAACTAGAAACTCAACAACTACAAACTCCACACCTATAAATTCCTCAACTTGAAACTCCACAACTAAAACTCCACAACTAGAAACTCCACAACTAGAAACTCCACAACTAGAAACTCCGCAACTAGAAACTCCCTTACTAGAAACTCTGCAGCTAGAAACTCCGCAACTAGAAACTCTGCAAATAGAAACTCCGCAACTAGAAACTCCACAGCTAGAAACTCCTCAACTATAAACTTCACAACTAGAAACTCAACAACTAGAGACTGCACAACTAGACACTCCACAACTAGAAACTCCGCAGCTAGAAACTCTGCAACTAGAAAATCCACAACTTGAAACTCTGCAACTCGAAACTCTGCAACTAGAAAATCCACAAATATAAACTCAAGTAGAAACTCCTCAACTGGAAACTCCGCAACTAGAAACTCCGCAACTAGAAACTCCGCAACTAGAAACTCCGCAACTAGAAAATCCACAACTAGAAACTTCACAACTAGAAACTCCCCAACAAGAAACTCCACAACTAGAAACTCCACAACTAGAAACTCCACAACTAGAGACTGCACAACTAGCAACTCTGCAAATAGAAAATCTACAACAAGGAACTTGAAAACTAAAAACTCTAACTAGAAACTCTACAACTAGAGACTCCACAGCTAGGAACTCCAAAATTGAGACTCCGCAACTAGAAACTACACAGATTGAAATTCCACAACTAGAAACTCCACAACTGGAAACTCCGCAACTAGAAACTCTGCAACTAGAAACTTTACAGCTAGAAACTCCACAACTTGAGACTTTGCAAATAGCAACTCGTCAACTGGAAACTCAACCACTAGAAACTCAACAGCTAGAAACTCCACAACTAGAAACTCCACAACTTGAAACCCAACAAATAGATACTCCACAACTACAGACTCCACAACTTGAAACACCACAACTAGATACTCCGCATTTACAAAATCCGCAACCAGAAACTCCACAACTACAAACTCCTCAAATAGAAACTCCTCAAATAGAAACTCCCCACTATAAACTTCACAACTAGCAACTCAACAACTAGAGACTGCACAACTAGAGACTCCGCCACTAGAATTTCCACACCTAGTAACTCCGCAACTAGAAACTCCACAACTTGAAACTCCGCCACTAGAAGCTCCACAACTAGAAAACTCCGCAGCTACAAACTCTGCAACTAGAAACTCCGCAACTAGAAACTCCACAGCTAGAAACTCCACAACTTGAAACACCACAACTAGATACTCCACAACTACAAATTCCACAACTAGAAACTCCACAACTAGAAACACCACATCTAGAAACTCCGCAACAACAAACTCTGCAACCAGAAACTCCACAACTAGAATTTCCACAGCTAGAGACTCAACAACTAGAGGCTCCTCAACTAAAAGCTCCACAAGTAGAAACTCCACAACTAGAAACTCCGCAAATTGAAACCCGACAACTAGAAACTCAACAACTAGAAACTCCACACCTATAAATTCCTCAACTTGAAACTCCACAACTACACTCAACACTCGGCAACTAGAATCTCCGCAACAAGAAACTACACAGATTGAAATTTCACAACTAGAAACTCCACAACTAGATTCTCCACAACTACAAATTCCACAACTAGAAACTCCACAACTAGAAACTCCACAACTACAAACTCCACCACTAGAAACTACACAGCTAGAAACTCCACAACTTGAGACTTCGCAACAAGAAACTCCACAACTAAAAACTCCTCAACTAGAAACTCCCCAACTAGAAACTCCACAACTAGATTCTCCACAACTACAAATTCCACAACTAGAAACTCCACAACTAGAAACTCCACAACTAGAAACTCCGCCACTAGAAACTACACACCTAGAAACTCCACAACTTGAGACTTCGCAACAAGAAACTCGGCAACTAGAATCTCCACAACTAGAAACTCTGCAACTAGAAACTCCGCAACTAGAAACTCCACAGCTAGAAACTCCACAACTTGAGACTTCGCAAATAGAAACTCGTCAACTAGAAACTCAATAACTAGAAACTCCGCAGCTAGAAATTCCACAACTAGAATCTCCACAGCTTGAGAGTTCGCAACTAGAAACCCCTCAACTAGAAACTCCACAACTAGAGACTCCACAACTAGAAACTCCACCACTAGAAACTCCACAATTACGAACCTCACAACTAGAAACTCAACAACTAGAAACTCCGCAACTGGAAACTCCACAGCAAGAAACTCCACAACTAGAAACACCACATCTAGAAACTCCGCAACAACAAACTCTGCAACTAGAAACTCCACAACCAGAATTTCTACAGCTAGAGACTCAACAACTAGAAACTCCTCAACTAAAAGCTCCACAACTAGACACTCCACAACTTGAAACTCCGCAACTAGAAACCCGACAACTAGAAACTCAACAACTAGAAACTCGACATGTATAAATTCCTCAACTTGAAACTCCACAACTAAAACTCCACTACTAGAAACTCCGCAGCTAGAAACTCCGCAACTAGAAACTCCCCAACTAGAAACTCTGCAACTCAAAACTCTGCAACTAGAAAATCCACAGCTAGAAACTCCACAGCTTGAAACACCACAACTAAATACTCCACAACTACAAATTCCACAACTAGAAACTCCACAACTAGAAATTCCACAACTAGAAACTTCGCAACTAGAAACTCCACAGCTAAAAACTCCACAACTTGCAAATTCGCAACAAGAAACTCGGCAACTAGAATCTCCACAACTAAAAACTCTGCAACTAGAAACTACGCAACTACAAACTCCGCAACTAGAAACTCCACAGCTAGAAACTCCACAACTTGAGACTTCGCAAATAGAAACTCGTCAACTAGAAACTCAACAACTAGAAACTCCACAGCTAGAAACTCCGCAACTAGAAACTCCGCAACTTGAGAGTTCGCCACTAGAAACCCCACAACTAGAAACTCCACAACTAGAGACTCCACAACTAGAAACTCCACCACTAGAAATTCCACAACTACAAACCTCACAACTAGAAACTCCATAACTAGAAACTTCGCAACTGGAAACTCCACAGCCAGATACTTTACAACTAGAAAAACCACATCTAGAAACTCCACAACAACAAACTCTGCAACTAGAAACTCCACAACTAGAATTTCCACAGCTAGAGACTCAACAACTAGAGACTCCTCAACTAAAAGCTCCACAACTAGACACTCCACAACTAGAAACTACGCAACTAGATACCCGACAACTAGAAACTCAACAACTACAAACTCCACACCTATAAATTCCTCAACTTGAAACTCCACAACGAAAACTCCACAACTAGAAACTCCACAACTAGAAACTCCACAACTAGAAACTCCGCAACTAGAAACTCCCTTACTAGAAACTCCACAACTAGAAACTCTGCAGCTAGAAACTCCGCAGCTAGAAACTCTGCAAATAGAAACTCCGCAACTAGAAACTCCACAGCTAGAAACCCCTCAACTATAAACTTCACAACTAGAAACTCAACAACTAGAGACTGCACAACTAGACACTCCACAACTAGAAACTCCGCAGCTAGAAACTCTGCAACTAGAAAATCCCAACTTGAAACTCTGCAACTCGAAACTCTGCAACTAGAAAATCCACAAATATAAACTCAAGTAAAAACTCCTCAACTGGAAACTCCGCAACTAGAAACTCCGCAACTAGAAACTCCGCAACTAGAAACTCCGCAACTAGAAAATCCACAACTAGAAACTTCACAACTAGAAACTCCCCAACAAGAAACTCCACAACTAGAAACTCCACAACTAGAAACTCCACAACTAGAGACTGCACAACTAGGAACTTTGCAAATAGAAAATCTACAACAAGGAACTCGAAAACTAAAAACTCTAACTAGAAACTCTACAACTAGAGACTCCACAACTAGGAACTACAAAATTGAGACTCCGCAACTAGAAACTACACAGATTGAAATTCCACAACTAGAAACTCCACAACTAGATTCTCCACAACTACAAATTCCACAACTAGAAACTCCACAACTAGAAACTCCACAACTAGAAACTCCGCCACTAGAAACTACACAGCTAGAAACTCCACAACTTGAGACTTCGCAACAAGAAACTCCACAACTAGAAACTCCTCAACTAGAAACTCCCCAACTAGAAACTCCACAACTAGATTCTCCACAACTACAAATTCCACAACTAGAAACTCCACAACTAGAAACTCCACAACTAGAAACTCCGCCACTAGAAACTACACAGCTAGAAACTCCACAACTTGAGAGTTCGCAACAAGAAACTCGGCAACTAGAATCTCCACAACTAGAAACTCTGCAACTAGAAACTCCGCAACTAGAAACTCCACAGCTAGAAACTCCACAACTTGAGACTTCGCAAATAGAAACTCGTCAACTAGAAACTCAATAACTAGAAACTCCGCAGCTAGAAATTCCACAACTAGAAACTCCGCAACTAGAAACTCCCTTACTAGAAACTCCACAACCAGAAACTCTGCAGCTAGAAACTCCGCAACTAGAAACTCTGCAAATAGAAACTCCGCAACTAGAAACTCCACAGCTAGAAACCCCTCAACTAGAAAATCCACAAATATAAACTCAAGTAGAAACTCCCCAACTGGAAACTCCGCAACTAGAAACTCCGCAACTAGAAACTCCGCAACTAGAAACTCCGCAACTAGAAAATCCACAACTAGAAACTTCACAACTAGAAACTCCCCAACAAGAAACTCCACAACTAGAAACTCCACAACTAGAAACTCCACAACTAGAGACTGCACAACTAGAGACTTTGCATTTAGAAACTCCTCAGATAGAAACTACACAACTAGAAACTCCAGGACTAGAGATTCCATAAGTAGAAACTCCACAGCTAAAATTTCCACAACTACAAACCCCACAACTAGAAACTCCACAACTAGGAACTCTGAAAACAGAAAATCTACAACAAGGAACTCGAAAACTAAAAACTCCAACTAGAAACTCTACAACTAGAGACTCCACAACTAGGAACTCCAAAATTGAGACTCCGACACTAGAAACAACACACATTGAAATTCCACAACTAGAAACTCCACAACTGGAAACTCCGCAGCTAGAAACTCTGCAACTAGAAACTTTACAGCTAGAAACTCCACAACTTGAGACTTCGCAAATAGAAACTCGTCAACTGGAAACTCAACCACTAGAAACTCAACAGCTAGAAACTCCACAACTAGAAACTCCACAACTTGAAACCCAACAAATAGATACTCCACAAGTACAGACTCCACAACTTGAAACACCACAACTAGATACTCCGCAATTACAAATTCGGCAACTAGAAACTCCACAACTAGAAACTCCTCAAATAGAAACTCCCCTCTAGAAACTTCACAACTAGAATCTCTGACACTAGAAACTCCGCAACTAGAAACTCCACAGCTAGAAACCCCACAACTATAAGCTTCACAACTAGCAACTCAACAACTAGAGACTGCACAACTAGAGACTCCGCCACTAGAAACTCCACACCTAGTAACTCCGCAACTAGAAACTCAACAACATGAAACTCCGCCACTAGAAGCTCCACAACTAGAAAACTCCGCAACTACAAACTCTGCAACTAGAAACTCCACAACTAGAAACTCCACAGCTAGAAACTCCACAACTTGAAACACCACAACTAGATACTCCACAACTACAAAATCCACAACTAGAAACTCCACAACTAGAAACACCACATCTAGAAACTCCGCAACAACAAACTCTGCAACCAGAAACTCCACAACTATAATTTCCACAGCTAGAGACTCAACAACTAGAGGCCCCTCAACTAAAAGCTCCACAACTAGAAACTCCACAACTAGAAACTCCGCAACTTGAAACCCGACAACTAGAAACTCAACAACTAGAAACTCCACACCTATAAATTCCTCAACTTGAAACTCCACAACTAAAGCTCCACAACTAGAAACCCCTCAACTATAAACTTCACAACTAGAAACTCAACAACTAGAGACTGCACAACTAGAGGCTCCGCAACTAGAAACTCCGCAGCTAGAAACTCCGCAACTAGAAACTTCACAACTTGAAACTCTGCAACTCAAAACTCTGCAACTAGAAAATCCACAGCTAGAAACTCCACAACTTGAAACACCACAACTAAATACTCCACAACTACAAATTCCACAACTAGAAACTCCACAACTAGAAATTCCACAACTAGAAACTCCGCAACTAGAAACTCCACAGCTAAAAACTCCACAACTTGAGAATTCGCAACAAGAAACTCGGCAACTAGAATCTCCACAACTAAAAACTCTGCAACTAGAAACTACGCAACTACAAACTCCGCAACTAGAAACTCCACAGCTTGAAACTCCACAACTTGAGACTTCGCAAATAGAAACTCGTCAACTAGAAACTCAACAACTAGAAACTCCACAGCTAGAAACTCCACAACAAGAAACTCCGCAACTTGAGAGTTCGCCACTAGAAACTCCACAACTAGAGACTCCACAACTAGAAACTCCACCACTAGAAATTCCACAACTACAAACCTCACAACTAGAAACTCCATAACTAGAAACTTCGCAACTGGAAACTCCACAGCCAGATACTTTACAACTAGAAAAACCACATCTAGAAACTCCGCAACAACAAACTCTGCAACTAGAAACTCCACAACTAGAATTTCCACAGCTAGAGACTCAACAACTAGAGACTCCTCAACTAAAAGCTCCACAACTAGACACTCCACAACAAGAAACTCCGCAACTAGATACCCGACAACTAGAAACTCAACAACTACAAACTCCACACCTATAAATTCCTCAACTTGAAACTCCGCAACTAAAACTCCACAACTAGAAACTCCACAACTAGAAACTCCGCAACTAGAAACTCCCTTACTAGAAACTCTGCAGCTAGAAACTCCGCAACTAGAAACTCTGCAAATAGAAACTCCGCAACTAGAAACTCCACAGCTAGAAACTCCTCAACTATAAACTTCACAACTAGAAACTCAACAACTAGAGACTGCACAACTAGACACTCCACAACTAGAAACTCCGCAGCTAGAAACTCTGCAACTAGAAAATCCACAACTTGAAACTCTGCAACTCGAAACTCTGCAACTAGAAAATCCACAAATATAAACTCAAGTAGAAACTCCTCAACTGGAAACTCCGCAACTAGAAACTCCGCAACTAGAAACTCCGCAACTAGAAACTCCGCAACTAGAAAATCCACAACTAGAAACTTCACAACTAGAAACTCCCCAACAAGAAACTCCACAACTAGAAACTCCACAACTAGAAACTCCACAACTAGAGACTGCACAACTAGCAACTCTGCAAATAGAAAATCTACAACAAGGAACTTGAAAACTAAAAACTCTAACTAGAAACTCTACAACTAGAGACTCCACAGCTAGGAACTCCAAAATTGAGACTCCGCAACTAGAAACTACACAGATTGAAATTCCACAACTAGAAACTCCACAACTGGAAACTCCGCAACTAGAAACTCTGCAACTAGAAACTTTACAGCTAGAAACTCCACAACTTGAGACTTCGCAAATAGCAACTCGTCAACTGGAAACTCAACCACTAGAAACTCAACAGCTAGAAACTCCACAACTAGAAACTCCACAACTTGAAACCCAACAAATAGATACTCCACAACTACAGACTCCACAACTTGAAACACCACAACTAGATACTCCGCATTTACAAAATCCGCAACCAGAAACTCCACAACTAGAAACTCCTCAAATAGAAACTCCCCACTAGAAACTTCACAACTAGAATCTCTGCAACTAGAAACTCCGCAACTAGAAACTCTGCAACTAGAAACTCCGCAACTAGAAACTCCACAGCTAGAAACCCCACAACTATAAACTTCACAACTAGCAACTCAACAACTAGAGACTGCACAACTAGAGACTCCGCCACTAGAAACTCCACACCTAGTAACTCCGCAACTAGAAACTCCACAACTTGAAACTCCGCCACTAGAAGCTCCACAACTAGAAAACTCCGCAGCTACAAACTCTGCAACTAGAAACTCCGCAACTAGAAACTCCACAGCTAGAAACTCCACAACTTGAAACACCACAACTAGATACTCCACAACTACAAATTCCACAACTAGAAACTCCACAACTAGAAACACCACATCTAGAAACTCCGCAACAACAAACTCTGCAACCAGAAACTCCACAACTAGAATTTCCACAGCTAGAGACTCAACAACTAGAGGCTCCTCAACTAAAAGCTCCACAAGTAGAAACTCCACAACTAGAAACTCCGCAACTTGAAACCCGACAACTAGAAACTCAACAACTAGAAACTCCACACCTATAAATTCCTCAACTTGAAACTCCACAACTACACTCAACACTCGGCAACTAGAATCTCCGCAACTAGAAACTACACAGATTGAAATTCCACAACTAGAAACTCCACAACTAGATTCTCCACAACTACAAATTCCACAACTAGAAACTCCACAACTAGAAACTCCACAACTACAAACTCCACCACTAGAAACTACACAGCTAGAAACTCCACAACTTGAGACTTCGCAACAAGAAACTCCACAACTAAAAACTCCTCAACTAGAAACTCCCCAACTAGAAACTCCACAACTAGATTCTCCACAACTACAAATTCCACAACTAGAAACTCCACAACTAGAAACTCCACAACTAGAAACTCCGCCACTAGAAACTACACACCTAGAAACTCCACAACTTGAGACTTCGCAACAAGAAACTCGGCAACTAGAATCTCCACAACTAGAAACTCTGCAACTAGAAACTCCGCAACTAGAAACTCCACAGCTAGAAACTCCACAACTTGAGACTTCGCAAATAGAAACTCGTCAACTAGAAACTCAATAACTAGAAACTCCGCAGCTAGAAATTCCACAACTAGAATCTCCACAGCTTGAGAGTTCGCAACTAGAAACCCCACAACTAGAAACTCCACAACTAGAGACTCTACAACTAGAAACTCCACCACTAGAAACTCCACAATTACGAACCTCACAACTAGAAACTCAACAACTAGAAACTCCGCAACTGGAAACTCCACAGCAAGAAACTCCACAACTAGAAACACCACATCTAGAAACTCCGCAACAACAAACTCTGCAACTAGAAACTCCACAACCAGAATTTCTACAGCTAGAGACTCAACAACTAGAAACTCCTCAACTAAAAGCTCCACCACTAGACACTCCACAACTTGAAACTCCGCAACTAGAAACCCGACAACTAGAAACTCAACAACTAGAAACTCGACATGTATAAATTCCTCAACTTGAAACTCCACAACTAAAACTCCACTACTAGAAACTCCGCAGCTAGAAACTCCGCAACTAGAAACTCCCCAACTAGAAACTCTGCTACTCAAAACTCTGCAACTAGAAAATCCACAGCTAGAAACTCCACAGCTTGAAACACCACAACTAAATACTCCACAACTACAAATTCCACAACTAGAAACTCCACAACTAGAAATTCCACAACTAGAAACTCCGCAACTAGAAACACCACAGCTAAAAACTCCACAACTTGCAAATTCGCAACAAGAAACTCGGCAACTAGAATCTCCACAACTAAAAACTCTGCAACTAGAAACTACGCAACTACAAACTCCGCAACTAGAAACTCCACAGCTAGAAACTCCACAACTTGAGACTTCGCAAATAGAAACTCGTCAACTAGAAACTCAACAACTAGAAGCTCCACAGCTAGAAACTCCACAACTAGAAACTCCGCAACTTGAGAGTTCGCCACTAGAAACCCCACAACTAGAAACTCCACAACTAGAGACTCCACAACTAGAAACTCCACAGCCAGATACTTTACAACTAGAAAAACCACATCTAGAAACTCCACAACAACAAACTCTGCAACTAGAAACTCCACAACTAGAATTTCCACAGCTAGAGACTCAACAACTAGAGACTCCTCAACTAAAAGCTCCACAACTAGACACTCCACAACTAGAAACTCCGCAACTAGATACCCGACAACTAGAAACTCAACAACTACAAACTCCACACCTATAAATTCCTCAACTTGAAACTCCACAACGAAAACTCCACAACTAGAAACTCCACAACTAGAAACTCCACAACTAGAAACTCCGCAACTAGAAACTCCCTTACTAGAAGCTCCACAACTAGAAACTCTGCAGCTAGAAACTCCGCAACTAGAAACTCTGCAAATAGAAACTCCGCAACTAGAAACTCCACAGCTAGAAACCCCTCAACTATAAACTTCACAACTAGAAACTCAACAACTAGAGACTGCACAACTAGACACTCCACAACTAGAAACTCCGCAGCTAGAAACTTTGCAACTAGAAAATCCCAACTTGAAACTCTGCAACTCGAAACTCTGCAACTAGAAAATCCACAAATATAAACTCAAGTAAAAACTCCTCAACTGGAAACTCCGCAACTAGAAACTCCGCAACTAGAAACTCCGCAACTAGAAAATCCACAACTAGAAACTTCACAACTAGAAACTCCCCAACAAGAAACTCCACAACTAGAAACTCCACAACTAGAAACTCCACAACTAGAGACTGCACAACTAGGAACTTTGCAAATAGAAAATCTACAACAAGGAACTCGAAAACTAAAAACTCTAACTAGAAACTCTACAACTAGAGACTCCACAACTAGGAACTCCAAAATTGAGACTCCGCAACTAGAAACTACACAGATTGAAATTCCACAACTAGAAACTCCACAACTAGATTCTCCACAACTACAAATTCCACAACTAGAAACTCCACAACTAGAAACTCCACAACTAGAAACTCCGCCACTAGAAACTACACAGCTAGAAACTCCACAACTTGAGACTTCGCAACAAGAAACTCCACAACTAGAAACTCCTCAACTAGAAACTCCTCAACTAGAAACTCCACAACTAGATTCTCCACAACTACAAATTCCACAACTAGAAACTCCACAACTAGAAACTCCACAACTAGAAACTCCGCCACTAGAAACTACACAGCTAGAAACTCCACAACTTGAGAGTTCGCAACAAGAAACTCGGCAACTAGAATCTCCACAACTAGAAACTCTGCAACTAGAAACTCCGCAACTAGAAACTCCACAGCTAGAAACTCCACAACTTGAGACTTCGCAAATAGAAACTCGTCAACTAGAAACTCAATAACTAGAAACTCCGCAGCTAGAAATTCCACAACTAGAAACTCCACAGCTTGAGAGTTCGCAACTAGAAACCCCACAACTAGAAACTCCACAACTAGAGACTCCACAACTAGAAACTCCACCACTAGAAACTCCACAATTACGAACCTCACAACTAGAAACTCAACAACTAGAAACTCCGCAACTGGAAACTCCACAGCAAGAAACTCCACAACTAGAAACACCACATCTAGAAACTCCGCAACAACAAACTCTGCAAATAGAAACTCCACAACCAGAATTTCTACAGCTAGAGACTCAACAACTAAAAACTCCTCAACTAAAAGCTCCACAACTAGACACTCCACAACTAGAAACTCCGCAACTAGAAACCCGACAACTAGAAACTCAACAACTAGAAACTCGACATCTATAAATTCCTCAACTTGAAACTCCACAACTAAAACTCCACTACTAGAAACTCCGCAACTAGAAACTCCCCAACTAGAAACTCTGCAACTCAAAACTCTGCAACTAGAAAATCCACAGCTAGAAACTCCACAACTTGAAACACCACAACTAAATACTCCACAACTACAAATTCCAACAATTCCACAACTAGAAACTCCACAACTAGAAATTCCGCAACTAGAAACTCCGCAACTAGAAACTCCACAGCTAAAAACTCCACAACTTGAGAATTCGCAACAAGAAACTCGGCAACTAGAATCTCCACAACTAAAAACTCTGCAACTAGAAACTACGCAACTACAAACTCCGCAACTAGAAACTCCACAGCTAGAAACTCCACAACTTGAGACTTCACAAATAGAAACTCGTCAACTAGAAACTCAACAACTAGAAACTCCACAGCTAGAAACTCCACAACTAGAAACTCCGCAACTTGAGAGTTCGCCACTAGAAACTCCACAACTAGAAACTCCACAACTAGAGACTCCACAACTAGAAACTCCACCACTAGAAATTCCACAACTACAAACCTCACAACTAGAAACTCCATAACTAGAAACTTCGCAACTGGAATCTCCACAGCCAGATACTTTACAACTAGAAAAACCACATCTTGAAACTCCGCAACAACAAACTCTGCAACTAGAAACTCCACAACTAGAATTTCCACAGCTAGAGACTCAACAACTAGAGACTCCTCAACTAAAAGCTCCACAACTAGACACTCCACAACTAGAAACTCCGCAACTAGAAACCCGACAACTAGAAACTCAATAACTAGAAACTCCGCAACTAGAAACTCCCTTACTAGAAACTCCACAACTAGAAACTCTGCAACTAGAAACTCCGCAACTAGAAACTCTGCATATAGAAACTCCGCAACTAGAAACTCCACAGCTAGAAACCCCTCAACTATAAACTTCACAACTAGAAACTCAACAACTAGAGACTGCACAACTAGACACTCCGCAACTAGAAACTCCGCAGCTAGAAACTCTGCAACTAGAAAATCCACAACTTGAAACTCTGCAACTCGAAACTCTGCAACTAGCAAATCCACAAATATAAACTCAAGTAGAAACTCCCCAACTGGAAACTCCGCAACTAGAAACTCCGCAACTAGAAACTCCGCAACTAGAAACTCCGCAACTAGAAAATCCACAACTAGAAACTTCACAACTAGAAACTCCCCAACAAGAAACTCCACAACTAGAAACTCCACAACTACAAACTCCACAACTAGAGACTGCACAACTAGAGACTTTGCATTTAGAAACTCCTCAGATAGAAACTACACAACTAGAAACTCCACAACTAGAGATTCCATAAGTATAAACTCCACAGCTAAAATTTCCACAACTACAAACCCCACAACTAGAAACTCTACAACTAGGAACTCTGAAAATAGAAAATCTACAACAAGGAACTCGAAAACTAAAAACTCCAACTAGAAACTCTACAACTAGAGACTCCAAAACTAAGAACTCCAAAATTGAGACTCCGCCACTAGAAACTACACAGATTGAAATTCCACAACTAGAAACTCCACAACTGGAAACTCCGCAACTAGAAACTCTGCAACTAGAAACTTTACAGCTAGAAACTCCACAACTTGAGACTTCGCAAATAGAAACTCGTCAACTGGAAACTCAACCACTAGAAACTCAACAGCTAGAAACTCCACAACTAGAAACTCCACAACTCGAAACCCAACAAATAGATACTCCACAACTACAGACTCCACGACTTGAAACACCACAACTAGATACTCCGCAATTACAAAATCCGCAACTAGAAACTCCACAACTAGAAACTCCTCAAATAGAAACTCCCCACTAGAAACTTCACAACTAGAATCTCTGACACTAGAAACTCCGCAACTAGAAACTCCACAGCTAGAAACCCCACAACTATAAACTTCACAACTAGCAACTCAACAACTAGAGACTGCACAACTAGAGACTCCGCCACTAGAAACTCCACACCTAGTAACTCCGCAACTAGAAACTCCACAACAAGAAACTCCGCCACTAGAAGCTCCACAACTAGAAAACTCCGCAACTACAAACTCTGCAACTAGAAACTCCGCAACTAGAAACTCCACAGCTAGAAACTCCACAACTTGAAACACCACAACTAGATACTCCACAACTACAAAATCCACAACTAGAAACTCCACAACTAGAAACACCACATCTAGAAACTCCACAACAACAAACTCTGCAACCAGAAACTCCACAACTAGAATTTCCACAGCTAGAGACTCAACAACTAGAGGCTCCTCAACTAAAAGCTCCACAACTAGAAACTCCACAACTAGAAACTCCGCAACTTGAAACCCGACAACTAGAAACTCAACAACTAGAAACTCCACACCTATAAATTCCTCAACTTGAAACTCCACAACTAAAACTCCACAACTAGAAACCCCTCAACTATAAACTTCACAACTAGAAACTCAACAGCTAGAGACTGCCCAACTAGAGGCTCCGTAACTAGAAACTCCGCAGCTAGAAACTCCGCAACTAGAAACTTCACAACTTGAAACTCTGCAACTCAAAACTCTGCAACTAGAAAATCCACAGCTAGAAACTCCACAACTTGAAACACCACAACTAAATACTCCACAACTACAAATTCCACAACTAGAAACTCCACAACTAGAAATTCCACAACTAGAAACTCCGCAACTAGAAACTCCACAGCTAAAAACTCCACAACTTGAGAATTCGCAACAAGAAACTCGGCAACTAGATTCTCCACAACTAAAAACTCTGCAACTAGAAACTACGCAACTACAAACTCCGCAACTAGAAACTCAACAGCTAAAAACTCCACAACTTGAGACTTCGCAAATAGAAACTCGTCAACTAGAAACTCAACAACTAGAAACTCCACAGCTAGAAACTCCGCAACTTGAGAGTTCGCCACTAGAAACTCCACAACTAGAAACTCCACAACTAGAGACTCCACAACTAGAAACTCCACCACTAGAAATTCCACAACTACAAACCTCACAACTAGAAACTCCATAACTAGAAACTTCGCAACTGGAAACTCCACAGCCAGATACTTTACAACTAGAAAAACCACATCTAGAAACTCCGCAACAACAAACTCTGCAACTAGAAACTCCACAACTAGAATTTCCACAGCTAGAGACTCAACAACTAAAGACTCCTCAACTAAAAGCTCCACAACTAGACACTCCACAACTAGAAACTCCGCAACTAGATACCCGACAACTAGAAACTCAACAACTACAAACTCCACACCTATAAATTCCTTAACTTGAAACTCCAAAACTAAAACTCTACAACTAGAAACTCCACAAAAAGAAACTCCACAACTAGAAACTCCGCAACTAGAAACTCCCTTACTAGAAACTCCGCAACTAGAAACTCTGCAGCTAGAAACTCCACAACTAGAAACTCTGCAAATAGAAACTCCGCAACTAGAAACTCCACAGCTAGAAACCCCTCAACTATAAACTTCACAACTAGAAACTCAACAACTAGAGACTGCCCAACTAGACACTCCACAACTAGAAACTCCGCAGCTAGAAACTCTGCAACTAGAAAATCCACAACTTGAAACTCTGCAACTCTAAACTCTGCAACTAGAAAATCCACTAATATAAACTCAAGTAGAAACTCCTCAACTGGAAACTCCGCAACTAGAAACTCCGCAACTAGAAACTCCGCAACTAGAAACTCCGCAACTAGAAAATCCACAACTAGAAACTTCACAACTAGAAACTCCCCAACAAGAAACTCCACAACTAGAAACTCCACAACTAGAAACTCCACAACTAGAGACTGCACAACTAGGAACTCTGCAAATAGGAAATCTACAACAAGGAACTCAAAAACTAAAAACTCTAACTAGAAACTCTACAACTAGAGACTCCACAACTAGGAACTCCAAAATTGAGACTCCGCCACTAGAAACTACACAGATTGAAATTCCACAACTAGAAACTCCACAACTGGAAACTCCGCAACTAGAAACTCTGCAACTAGAAGCTTTACAGCTAGAAACTCCTCAACTTGAGACTTCGCAAATAGAAACTCGTCAACTCGAAACTCAACCACTAGAAACTCAACAGCTAGAAACTCCACAACTAGAAACTCCACAACTTGAAACCCAACAAATAGATACTCCACAACTACAGACTCCACAACTTGAAACACCACAACTAGATACTCCGCATTTACAAATTCCGCAACCAGAAACTCCACAACTAGAAACTCCTCAAATAGAAACTCCCCACTAGAAACTTCACAACTAGAATGTCTGCAACTAGAAACTCCCCAACTAGAAACTCTGCAACTCAAAACTCTGCAACTAGAAAATCCACAGCTAGAAACTCCACAACTTGAAACACCACAACTAAATACTCCACAACTACAAATTCCACAACTAGAAACTCCACAACTACAAATTCCACAACTAGAAACTCCGCAATTAGAAACTCCACAGCTAAAAACTCCACAACTTGAGAATTCGCAACAAGAAACTCGGCAACTAGAATCTCCACAACTAAATACTCTGCAACTAGAAACTACGCAACTACAAACTCCGCAACTAGAAACTCCAAAGCTAGAAACTCCACAACTTGAGACTTCGCAAATAGAAACTCGTCAACTAGAAACTCAACAACTAGAAACTCAACAACTAAAAACTCCTCAACTAAAAGCTCCACAACTAGACACTCCACAACTAGAAACTCCGAAACTAGAAACCCGACAACTAGAAACTCAACAACTAGAAACTCGACATCTATGAATTCCTCAACTTGAAACTCCACAACTAAAACTCCACTACTAGAAACTCCGCAGCTAGAAACTCCGCAACTAGAAACTCCCCAACTAGAAACTCTGCAACTCAAAACTCTGCAACTAGAAAATCCACAGCTAGAAACTCCACAACTTGAAACACCACAACAAAATACTCCACAACTACAAATTCCAACAATTCCACAACTAGAAACTCCACAACTAGAAATTCCGCAACTAGAAACTCCGCAACTAGAAACTCCACAGCTAAAAACTCCACAACTTGAGAATTCGCAACAAGAAACTCGGCAACTAGAATCTCCACAACTAAAAACTCTGCAACTAGAAACTACGCAACTACAAACTCCGCAACTAGAAACTCCACAGCTAGAAACTCCACAACTTGAGACTTCACAAATAGAAACTCGTCAACTAGAAACTCAACAACTAGAAACTCCACAGCTAGAAACTCCACAACTAGAAACTCCGCAACTTGAGAGTTCGCCACTAGAAACTCCACAACTAGAAACTCCACAACTAGAGACTCCACAACTAGAAACTCTACCACTAGAAATTCCACAACTACAAACCTCACAACTAGAAACTCCATAACTAGCAACTTCGCAACTGGAAACTCCACAGCCAGATACTTTACAACTAGAAAAACCACATCTAGAAACTCCGCAACAACAAACTCTGCAACTAGAAACTCCACAACTAGAATTTCCACAGCTAGAGACTCAACAACTAGAGACTCCTCAACTAAAAGCTCCACAACTAGACACTCCACAACTAGAAACTCCGCAACTAGAAACCCGACAACTAGAAACTCAACAACTACAAACTCCACACCTATAAATTCCTCAACTTGAATCTCCACAACTAAAACTCCACAACTAGAAACTCCACAACTAGAAACTCCACAACTAGAAACTCCGCAACTAGAAACTCCCTTACTAGAAACTCCACAACTAGAAACTCTGCAGCTAGAAACTCCGCAACTAGAAACTCTGCATATAGAAACTCCGCAACTAGAAACTCCACAGCTAGAAACCCCTCAACTATAAACTTCACAACTAGAAACTCAACAACTAGAGACTGCACAACTAGACACTCCGCAACTAGAAACTCCGCAGCTAGAAACTCTGCAACTAAAAATCCACAACTTGAAACTCTGCAACTCGAAACTCTGCAACTAGCAAATCCACAAATATAAACTCAAGTAGAAACTCCCCAACTGGAAACTCCGCAACTAGAAACTCCGCAACTAGAAACTCCGCAACTAGAAACTCCGCAACTAGAAAATCCACAACTAGAAACTTCACAACTAGAAACTCCCCAACAAGAAACTCCACAACTAGAAACTCCACAACTAGAAACTCCACAACTAGAGACTGCACAACTAGAGACTTTGCATTTAGAAACTCCTCAGATAGAAACTACACAACTAGAAACTCCACAACTAGAGATTCCATAAGTATAAGCTCCACAGCTAAAATTTCCACAACTACAAACCCCACAACTAGAAACTCCACAACTAGGAACTCTGAAAATAGAAAATCTACAACAAGGAACTCGAAAACTAAAAACTCCAACTAGAAACTCTACAACTAGAGACTCCACAACTAAGAACTCCAAAATTGAGACTCCGCCACTAGAAACTACACAGATTGAAATTCCACAACTAGAAACTCCACAACTGGAAACTCCGCAACTAGAAACTCTGCAACTAGAAACTTTACAGCTAGAATCTCCACAACTTGAGACTTCGCAAATAGAAACTCGTCAACTGGAAACTCAACCACTAGAAACTCAACAGCTAGAAACTCCACAACTAGAAACTCCACAACTTGAAACCCAACAAATAGATACTCCACAACTACAGACTCCACGACTTGAAACACCACAACTAGATACTCCGCAATTACAAATTCCGCAACTAGAAACTCCACAACTAGAAACTCCTCAAATAGAAACTCCCCACTAGAAACTTCACAAGTAGAATCTCTGACACTAGAAACTCCGCAACTAGAAACTCCACAGCTAGAAACCCCACAACTATAAACTTCACAACTAGCAACTCAACAACTAGAGACTGCACAACTAGAGACTCCGCCACTAGAAACTCCACACCTAGTAACTCCGCAACTAGAAACTGCACAACAAGAAACTCCGCCACTAGAAGCTCCACAACTAGAAAACTCCGCAACTACAAACTCTGCAACTAGAAACTCCGCAACTAGAAACTCCACAGCTAGAAACTCCACAACTTGAAACACCACAACTAGATACTCCACAACTACAAAATCCACAACTAGAAACTCCACAACTAGAAACACCACATCTAGAAACTCCACAACAACAAACTCTGCAACCAGAAACTCCACAACTAGAATTTCCACAGCTAGAGGCTCAACAACTAGAGGCTCCTCAACTAAAAGCTCCACAACTAGAAACTCCACAACTAGAAACTCCGCAACTTGAAACCCGACAACTAGAAACTCAACAACTAGAAACTCCACACCTATAAATTCCTCAACTTGAAACTCCACAACTAAAACTCCACAACTAGAAACCCCTCAACTATAAACTTCACAACTAGAAACTCAACAACTAGAGACTGCACAACTAGAGGCTCCGTAACTAGAAACTCCGCAGCTAGAAACTCCGCAACTAGAAACTTCACAACTTGAAACTCTGCAACTCAAAACTCTGCAACTAGAAAATCCACAGCTAGAAACTCCACAACTTGAAACACCACAACTAAATACTCCACAACTACAAATTCCACAACTAGAAACTCCACAACTAGAAATTCCACAACTAGAAACTCCGCAACTAGAAACTCCACAGCTAAAAACTCCACAACTTGAGAATTCGCAACAAGAAACTCGGCAACTAGAATCTCCACAACTAAATACTCTGCAACTAGAAACTACGCAACTACAAACTCCGCAACTAGAAACTCCAAAGCTAGAAACTCCACAACTTGAGACTTCGCAAATAGAAACTCGTCAACTAGAAACTCAACAACTAGAAACTCAACAACTAAAAACTCCTCAACTAAAAGCTCCACAACTAGACACTCCACAACTAGAAACTCCGAAACTAGAAACCCGACAACTAGAAACTCAACAACTAGAAACTCGACATCTATGAATTCCTCAACTTGAAACTCCACAACTAAAACTCCACTACTAGAAACTCCGCAGCTAGAAACTCCGCAACTAGAAACTCCCCAACTAGAAACTCTGCAACTCAAAACTCTGCAACTAGAAAATCCACAGCTAGAAACTCCACAACTTGAAACACCACAACAAAATACTCCACAACTACAAATTCCAACAATTCCACAACTAGAAACTCCACAACTAGAAATTCCGCAACTAGAAACTCCGCAACTAGAAACTCCACAGCTAAAAACTCCACAACTTGAGAATTCGCAACAAGAAACTCGGCAACTAGAATCTCCACAACTAAAAACTCTGCAACTAGAAACTACGCAACTACAAACTCCGCAACTAGAAACTCCACAGCTAGAAACTCCACAACTTGAGACTTCACAAATAGAAACTCGTCAACTAGAAACTCAACAACTAGAAACTCCACAGCTAGAAACTCCACAACTAGAAACTCCGCAACTTGAGAGTTCGCCACTAGAAACTCCACAACTAGAAACTCCACAACTAGAGACTCCACAACTAGAAACTCTACCACTAGAAATTCCACAACTACAAACCTCACAACTAGAAACTCCATAACTAGCAACTTCGCAACTGGAAACTCCACAGCCAGATACTTTACAACTAGAAAAACCACATCTAGAAACTCCGCAACAACAAACTCTGCAACTAGAAACTCCACAACTAGAATTTCCACAGCTAGAGACTCAACAACTAGAGACTCCTCAACTAAAAGCTCCACAACTAGACACTCCACAACTAGAAACTCCGCAACTAGAAACCCGACAACTAGAAACTCAACAACTACAAACTCCACACCTATAAATTCCTCAACTTGAATCTCCACAACTAAAACTCCACAACTAGAAACTCCACAACTAGAAACTCCACAACTAGAAACTCCGCAACTAGAAACTCCCTTACTAGAAACTCCACAACTAGAAACTCTGCAGCTAGAAACTCCGCAACTAGAAACTCTGCATATAGAAACTCCGCAACTAGAAACTCCACAGCTAGAAACCCCTCAACTATAAACTTCACAACTAGAAACTCAACAACTAGAGACTGCACAACTAGACACTCCGCAACTAGAAACTCCGCAGCTAGAAACTCTGCAACTAAAAATCCACAACTTGAAACTCTGCAACTCGAAACTCTGCAACTAGCAAATCCACAAATATAAACTCAAGTAGAAACTCCCCAACTGGAAACTCCGCAACTAGAAACTCCGCAACTAGAAACTCCGCAACTAGAAACTCCGCAACTAGAAAATCCACAACTAGAAACTTCACAACTAGAAACTCCCCAACAAGAAACTCCACAACTAGAAACTCCACAACTAGAAACTCCACAACTAGAGACTGCACAACTAGAGACTTTGCATTTAGAAACTCCTCAGATAGAAACTACACAACTAGAAACTCCACAACTAGAGATTCCATAAGTATAAGCTCCACAGCTAAAATTTCCACAACTACAAACCCCACAACTAGAAACTCCACAACTAGGAACTCTGAAAATAGAAAATCTACAACAAGGAACTCGAAAACTAAAAACTCCAACTAGAAACTCTACAACTAGAGACTCCACAACTAAGAACTCCAAAATTGAGACTCCGCCACTAGAAACTACACAGATTGAAATTCCACAACTAGAAACTCCACAACTGGAAACTCCGCAACTAGAAACTCTGCAACTAGAAACTTTACAGCTAGAATCTCCACAACTTGAGACTTCGCAAATAGAAACTCGTCAACTGGAAACTCAACCACTAGAAACTCAACAGCTAGAAACTCCACAACTAGAAACTCCACAACTTGAAACCCAACAAATAGATACTCCACAACTACAGACTCCACGACTTGAAACACCACAACTAGATACTCCGCAATTACAAATTCCGCAACTAGAAACTCCACAACTAGAAACTCCTCAAATAGAAACTCCCCACTAGAAACTTCACAAGTAGAATCTCTGACACTAGAAACTCCGCAACTAGAAACTCCACAGCTAGAAACCCCACAACTATAAACTTCACAACTAGCAACTCAACAACTAGAGACTGCACAACTAGAGACTCCGCCACTAGAAACTCCACACCTAGTAACTCCGCAACTAGAAACTGCACAACAAGAAACTCCGCCACTAGAAGCTCCACAACTAGAAAACTCCGCAACTACAAACTCTGCAACTAGAAACTCCGCAACTAGAAACTCCACAGCTAGAAACTCCACAACTTGAAACACCACAACTAGATACTCCACAACTACAAAATCCACAACTAGAAACTCCACAACTAGAAACACCACATCTAGAAACTCCACAACAACAAACTCTGCAACCAGAAACTCCACAACTAGAATTTCCACAGCTAGAGGCTCAACAACTAGAGGCTCCTCAACTAAAAGCTCCACAACTAGAAACTCCACAACTAGAAACTCCGCAACTTGAAACCCGACAACTAGAAACTCAACAACTAGAAACTCCACACCTATAAATTCCTCAACTTGAAACTCCACAACTAAAACTCCACAACTAGAAACCCCTCAACTATAAACTTCACAACTAGAAACTCAACAACTAGAGACTGCACAACTAGAGGCTCCGTAACTAGAAACTCCGCAGCTAGAAACTCCGCAACTAGAAACTTCACAACTTGAAACTCTGCAACTCAAAACTCTGCAACTAGAAAATCCACAGCTAGAAACTCCACAACTTGAAACACCACAACTAAATACTCCACAACTACAAATTCCACAACTAGAAACTCCACAACTAGAAATTCCACAACTAGAAACTCCGCAACTAGAAACTCCACAGCTAAAAACTCCACAACTTGAGAATTCGCAACAAGAAACTCGTCAACTAGAATCTCCACAACTAAAAACTCTGCAACTAGAAACTACGCAACTACAAACTCTGCAACTAGAAACTCAACAGCTAGAAACTCCACAACTTGAGACTTCGCAAATAGAAACTCGTCAACTAGAAACTCAACAACTTGAAACTCCACAGCTAGAAACTCCGCAACTTGAAAGTTCGCCACTAGAAACTCCACAACTAGAAACTCCACAACTAGAGACTCCACAACTAGAAACTCCACCACTAGAAATTCCACAACTACAAACCTCACAACTAGAAACTCCATAACTAGAAACTTCGCAACTGGAAACTCCACAGCCAGATACTTTACAACTAGAAAAACCACATCTAGAAACTCCGCAACAACAAACTCTGCAACTAGAAACTCCACAACTAGAATTTCCACAGCTAGAGACTCAACAACTAGAGACTCCTCAACTAAAAGCTCCACAACTAGACACTCCACAACTAGAAACTCCGCAACTAGATACCCGACAACTAGAAACTCAACAACTACAAACTCCACACCTATAAATTCCTCAACTTGAAACCCCACAACTAAAACTCCACAACTAGAAACTCCACAACTAGAAACTCCACAACTAGAAACTCCGCAACTAGAAACTCCCTTACTAGAAACTCCGCAACTAGAAACTCTGCAGCTAGAAACTCCGCAACTAGAAACTCTGCAAATAGAAACTCCGCAACTAGAAACTCCACAGCTAGAAACCCCTCAACTATAAACTTCACAACTAGAAACTCAAAAACTAGAGACTGCCCAACTAGACACTCCACAACTAGAAACTCCGCAGCTAGAAACTCTGCAACTAGAAAATCCACAACTTGAATCTCTGCAACTCTAAACTCTGCAACTAGAAAATCCGCAAATATAAACTCAAGTAGAAACTCCTCAACTGGAAACTCCGCAACTAGAAACTCCGCAACTAGAAACTCCGCAACTAGAAAATCACCAACTAGAAACTTCACAACTAGAAACTCGCCAACAGGAAACTCCACAACTAGAAACTCCAGAACTAGAAACTCTACAACTAGAGACTCCACAACTAGGAACTCCAAAATTGAGACTCCGCCACTAGAAACTACACAGATTGAAATTCCACAACTAGAAACTCCACAACTGGAAACTCCGCAACTAGAAACTCTGCAACTAGAAACTTTACAGCTAGAAACTCCACAACTTGAGACTTCGCAAATAGAAACTCGTCAACTCGAAACTCAACCACTAGAAACTCAACAGCTAGAAACTCCGCAACTAGAAACTCCCCAACTAGAAACTCTGCAACTCAAAACTCTGCAACTAGAAAATCCACAGCTAGAAACTCCACAACTTGAAACACCACAACAAAATACTCCACAACTACAAATTCCAACAATTCCACAACTAGAAACTCCACAACTAGAAATTCCGCAACTAGAAACTCCGCAACTAGAAACTCCACAGCTAAAAACTCCACAACTTGAGAATTCGCAACAAGAAACTCGGCAACTAGAATCTCCACAACTAAAAACTCTGCAACTAGAAACTACGCAACTACAAACTCCGCAACTAGAAACTCCACAGCTAGAAACTCCACAACTTGAGACTTCACAAATAGAAACTCGTCAACTAGAAACTCAACAACTAGAAACTCCACAGCTAGAAACTCCACAACTAGAAACTCCGCAACTTGAGAGTTCGCCACTAGAAACTCCACAACTAGAAACTCCACAACTAGAGACTCCACAACTAGAAACTCTACCACTAGAAATTCCACAACTACAAACCTCACAACTAGAAACTCCATAACTAGCAACTTCGCAACTGGAAACTCCACAGCCAGATACTTTACAACTAGAAAAACCACATCTAGAAACTCCGCAACAACAAACTCTGCAACTAGAAACTCCACAACTAGAATTTCCACAGCTAGAGACTCAACAACTAGAGACTCCTCAACTAAAAGCTCCACAACTAGACACTCCACAACTAGAAACTCCGCAACTAGAAACCCGACAACTAGAAACTCAACAACTACAAACTCCACACCTATAAATTCCTCAACTTGAATCTCCACAACTAAAACTCCACAACTAGAAACTCCACAACTAGAAACTCCACAACTAGAAACTCCGCAACTAGAAACTCCCTTACTAGAAACTCCACAACTAGAAACTCTGCAGCTAGAAACTCCGCAACTAGAAACTCTGCATATAGAAACTCCGCAACTAGAAACTCCACAGCTAGAAACCCCTCAACTATAAACTTCACAACTAGAAACTCAACAACTAGAGACTGCACAACTAGACACTCCGCAACTAGAAACTCCGCAGCTAGAAACTCTGCAACTAAAAATCCACAACTTGAAACTCTGCAACTCGAAACTCTGCAACTAGCAAATCCACAAATATAAACTCAAGTAGAAACTCCCCAACTGGAAACTCCGCAACTAGAAACTCCGCAACTAGAAACTCCGCAACTAGAAACTCCGCAACTAGAAAATCCACAACTAGAAACTTCACAACTAGAAACTCCCCAACAAGAAACTCCACAACTAGAAACTCCACAACTAGAAACTCCACAACTAGAGACTGCACAACTAGAGACTTTGCATTTAGAAACTCCTCAGATAGAAACTACACAACTAGAAACTCCACAACTAGAGATTCCATAAGTATAAGCTCCACAGCTAAAATTTCCACAACTACAAACCCCACAACTAGAAACTCCACAACTAGGAACTCTGAAAATAGAAAATCTACAACAAGGAACTCGAAAACTAAAAACTCCAACTAGAAACTCTACAACTAGAGACTCCACAACTAAGAACTCCAAAATTGAGACTCCGCCACTAGAAACTACACAGATTGAAATTCCACAACTAGAAACTCCACAACTGGAAACTCCGCAACTAGAAACTCTGCAACTAGAAACTTTACAGCTAGAATCTCCACAACTTGAGACTTCGCAAATAGAAACTCGTCAACTGGAAACTCAACCACTAGAAACTCAACAGCTAGAAACTCCACAACTAGAAACTCCACAACTTGAAACCCAACAAATAGATACTCCACAACTACAGACTCCACGACTTGAAACACCACAACTAGATACTCCGCAATTACAAATTCCGCAACTAGAAACTCCACAACTAGAAACTCCTCAAATAGAAACTCCCCACTAGAAACTTCACAAGTAGAATCTCTGACACTAGAAACTCCGCAACTAGAAACTCCACAGCTAGAAACCCCACAACTATAAACTTCACAACTAGCAACTCAACAACTAGAGACTGCACAACTAGAGACTCCGCCACTAGAAACTCCACACCTAGTAACTCCGCAACTAGAAACTGCACAACAAGAAACTCCGCCACTAGAAGCTCCACAACTAGAAAACTCCGAAACTACAAACTCTGCAACTAGAAACTCCGCAACTAGAAACTCCACAGCTAGAAACTCCACAACTTGAAACACCACAACTAGATACTCCACAACTACAAAATCCACAACTAGAAACTCCACAACTAGAAACACCACATCTAGAAACTCCACAACAACAAACTCTGCAACCAGAAACTCCACAACTAGAATTTCCACAGCTAGAGACTCAACAACTAGAGGCTCCTCAACTAAAAGCTCCACAACTAGAAACTCCACAACTAGAAACTCCGCAACTTGAAACCCGACAACTAGAAACTCAACAACTAGAAACTCCACACCTATAAATTCCTCAACTTGAAACTCCACAACTAAAACTCCACAACTAGAAACCCCTCAACTATAAACTTCACAACTAGAAACTCAACAGCTAGAGACTGCCCAACTAGAGGCTCCGTAACTAGAAACTCCGCAGCTAGAAACTCCGCAACTAGAAACTTCACAACTTGAAACTCTGCAACTCAAAACTCTGCAACTAGAAAATCCACAGCTAGAAACTCCACAACTTGAAACACCACAACTAAATACTCCACAACTACAAATTCCACAACTAGAAACTCCACAACTAGAAATTCCACAACTAGAAACTCCGCAACTAGAAACTCCACAGCTAAAAACTCCACAACTTGAGAATTCGCAACAAGAAACTCGGCAACTAGATTCTCCACAACTAAAAACTCTGCAACTAGAAACTACGCAACTACAAACTCCGCAACTAGAAACTCAACAGCTAAAAACTCCACAACTTGAGACTTCGCAAATAGAAACTCGTCAACTAGAAACTCAACAACTAGAAACTCCACAGCTAGAAACTCCGCAACTTGAGAGTTCGCCACTAGAAACTCCACAACTAGAAACTCCACAACTAGAGACTCCACAACTAGAAACTCCACCACTAGAAATTCCACAACTACAAACCTCACAACTAGAAACTCCATAACTAGAAACTTCGCAACTGGAAACTCCACAGCCAGATACTTTACAACTAGAAAAACCACATCTAGAAACTCCGCAACAACAAACTCTGCAACTAGAAACTCCACAACTAGAATTTCCACAGCTAGAGACTCAACAACTAAAGACTCCTCAACTAAAAGCTCCACAACTAGACACTCCACAACTAGAAACTCCGCAACTAGATACCCGACAACTAGAAACTCAACAACTACAAACTCCACACCTATAAATTCCTCAACTTGAAACCCCACAACTAAAACTCCACAACTAGAAACTCCACAACTAGAAACTCCACAACTAGAAACTCCGCAACTAGAAACTCCCTTACTAGAAACTCCGCAACTAGAAACTCTGCAGCTAGAAACTCCGCAACTAGAAACTCTGCAAATAGAAACTCCGCAACTAGAAACTCCACAGCTAGAAACCCCTCAACTATAAACTTCACAACTAGAAACTCAAAAACTAGAGACTGCCCAACTAGACACTCCACAACTAGAAACTCCGCAGCTAGAAACTCTGCAACTAGAAAATCCACAACTTGAATCTCTGCAACTCTAAACTCTGCAACTAGAAAATCCGCAAATATAAACTCAAGTAGAAACTCCTCAACTGGAAACTCCGCAACTAGAAACTCCGCAACTAGAAACTCCGCAACTAGAAAATCACCAACTAGAAACTTCACAACTAGAAACTCGCCAACAGGAAACTCCACAACTAGAAACTCCAGAACTAGAAACTCTACAACTAGAGACTCCACAACTAGGAACTCCAAAATTGAGACTCCGCCACTAGAAACTACACAGATTGAAATTCCACAACTAGAAACTCCACAACTGGAAACTCCGCAACTAGAAACTCTGCAACTAGAAACTTTACAGCTAGAAACTCCACAACTTGAGACTTCGCAAATAGAAACTCGTCAACTCGAAACTCAACCACTAGAAACTCAACAGCTAGAAACTCCGCAACTAGAAACTCCCCAACTAGAAACTCTGCAACTCAAAACTCTGCAACTAGAAAATCCACAGCTAGAAACTCCACAACTTGAAACACCACAACAAAATACTCCACAACTACAAATTCCAACAATTCCACAACTAGAAACTCCACAACTAGAAATTCCGCAACTAGAAACTCCGCAACTAGAAACTCCACAGCTAAAAACTCCACAACTTGAGAATTCGCAACAAGAAACTCGGCAACTAGAATCTCCACAACTAAAAACTCTGCAACTAGAAACTACGCAACTACAAACTCCGCAACTAGAAACTCCACAGCTAGAAACTCCACAACTTGAGACTTCACAAATAGAAACTCGTCAACTAGAAACTCAACAACTAGAAACTCCACAGCTAGAAACTCCACAACTAGAAACTCCGCAACTTGAGAGTTCGCCACTAGAAACTCCACAACTAGAAACTCCACAACTAGAGACTCCACAACTAGAAACTCTACCACTAGAAATTCCACAACTACAAACCTCACAACTAGAAACTCCATAACTAGCAACTTCGCAACTGGAAACTCCACAGCCAGATACTTTACAACTAGAAAAACCACATCTAGAAACTCCGCAACAACAAACTCTGCAACTAGAAACTCCACAACTAGAATTTCCACAGCTAGAGACTCAACAACTAGAGACTCCTCAACTAAAAGCTCCACAACTAGACACTCCACAACTAGAAACTCCGCAACTAGAAACCCGACAACTAGAAACTCAACAACTACAAACTCCACACCTATAAATTCCTCAACTTGAATCTCCACAACTAAAACTCCACAACTAGAAACTCCACAACTAGAAACTCCACAACTAGAAACTCCGCAACTAGAAACTCCCTTACTAGAAACTCCACAACTAGAAACTCTGCAGCTAGAAACTCCGCAACTAGAAACTCTGCATATAGAAACTCCGCAACTAGAAACTCCACAGCTAGAAACCCCTCAACTATAAACTTCACAACTAGAAACTCAACAACTAGAGACTGCACAACTAGACACTCCGCAACTAGAAACTCCGCAGCTAGAAACTCTGCAACTAAAAATCCACAACTTGAAACTCTGCAACTCGAAACTCTGCAACTAGCAAATCCACAAATATAAACTCAAGTAGAAACTCCCCAACTGGAAACTCCGCAACTAGAAACTCCGCAACTAGAAACTCCGCAACTAGAAACTCCGCAACTAGAAAATCCACAACTAGAAACTTCACAACTAGAAACTCCCCAACAAGAAACTCCACAACTAGAAACTCCACAACTAGAAACTCCACAACTAGAGACTGCACAACTAGAGACTTTGCATTTAGAAACTCCTCAGATAGAAACTACACAACTAGAAACTCCACAACTAGAGATTCCATAAGTATAAGCTCCACAGCTAAAATTTCCACAACTACAAACCCCACAACTAGAAACTCCACAACTAGGAACTCTGAAAATAGAAAATCTACAACAAGGAACTCGAAAACTAAAAACTCCAACTAGAAACTCTACAACTAGAGACTCCACAACTAAGAACTCCAAAATTGAGACTCCGCCACTAGAAACTACACAGATTGAAATTCCACAACTAGAAACTCCACAACTGGAAACTCCGCAACTAGAAACTCTGCAACTAGAAACTTTACAGCTAGAATCTCCACAACTTGAGACTTCGCAAATAGAAACTCGTCAACTGGAAACTCAACCACTAGAAACTCAACAGCTAGAAACTCCACAACTAGAAACTCCACAACTTGAAACCCAACAAATAGATACTCCACAACTACAGACTCCACGACTTGAAACACCACAACTAGATACTCCGCAATTACAAATTCCGCAACTAGAAACTCCACAACTAGAAACTCCTCAAATAGAAACTCCCCACTAGAAACTTCACAAGTAGAATCTCTGACACTAGAAACTCCGCAACTAGAAACTCCACAGCTAGAAACCCCACAACTATAAACTTCACAACTAGCAACTCAACAACTAGAGACTGCACAACTAGAGACTCCGCCACTAGAAACTCCACACCTAGTAACTCCGCAACTAGAAACTGCACAACAAGAAACTCCGCCACTAGAAGCTCCACAACTAGAAAACTCCGAAACTACAAACTCTGCAACTAGAAACTCCGCAACTAGAAACTCCACAGCTAGAAACTCCACAACTTGAAACACCACAACTAGATACTCCACAACTACAAAATCCACAACTAGAAACTCCACAACTAGAAACACCACATCTAGAAACTCCACAACAACAAACTCTGCAACCAGAAACTCCACAACTAGAATTTCCACAGCTAGAGACTCAACAACTAGAGGCTCCTCAACTAAAAGCTCCACAACTAGAAACTCCACAACTAGAAACTCCGCAACTTGAAACCCGACAACTAGAAACTCAACAACTAGAAACTCCACACCTATAAATTCCTCAACTTGAAACTCCACAACTAAAACTCCACAACTAGAAACCCCTCAACTATAAACTTCACAACTAGAAACTCAACAGCTAGAGACTGCCCAACTAGAGGCTCCGTAACTAGAAACTCCGCAGCTAGAAACTCCGCAACTAGAAACTTCACAACTTGAAACTCTGCAACTCAAAACTCTGCAACTAGAAAATCCACAGCTAGAAACTCCACAACTTGAAACACCACAACTAAATACTCCACAACTACAAATTCCACAACTAGAAACTCCACAACTAGAAATTCCACAACTAGAAACTCCGCAACTAGAAACTCCACAGCTAAAAACTCCACAACTTGAGAATTCGCAACAAGAAACTCGGCAACTAGATTCTCCACAACTAAAAACTCTGCAACTAGAAACTACGCAACTACAAACTCCGCAACTAGAAACTCAACAGCTAAAAACTCCACAACTTGAGACTTCGCAAATAGAAACTCGTCAACTAGAAACTCAACAACTAGAAACTCCACAGCTAGAAACTCCGCAACTTGAGAGTTCGCCACTAGAAACTCCACAACTAGAAACTCCACAACTAGAGACTCCACAACTAGAAACTCCACCACTAGAAATTCCACAACTACAAACCTCACAACTAGAAACTCCATAACTAGAAACTTCGCAACTGGAAACTCCACAGCCAGATACTTTACAACTAGAAAAACCACATCTAGAAACTCCGCAACAACAAACTCTGCAACTAGAAACTCCACAACTAGAATTTCCACAGCTAGAGACTCAACAACTAAAGACTCCTCAACTAAAAGCTCCACAACTAGACACTCCACAACTAGAAACTCCGCAACTAGATACCCGACAACTAGAAACTCAACAACTACAAACTCCACACCTATAAATTCCTGAACTTGAAACTCCAAAACTAAAACTCTACAACTAGAAACTCCACAAAAAGAAACTCCACAACTAGAAACTCCGCAACTAGAAACTCCCTTACTAGAAACTCCGCAACTAGAAACTCTGCAGCTAGAAACTCCACAACTAGAAACTCTGCAAATAGAAACTCCGCAACTAGAAACTCCACAGCTAGAAACCCCTCAACTATAAACTTCACAACTAGAAACTCAACAACTAGAGACTGCCCAACTAGACACTCCACAACTAGAAACTCCGCAGCTAGAAACTCTGCAACTAGAAAATCCACAACTTGAATCTCTGCAACTCTAAACTCTGCAACTAGAAAATCCGCAAATATAAACTCAAGTAGAAACTCCTCAACTGGAAACTCCGCAACTAGAAACTCCGCAACTAGAAACTCCGCAACTAGAAAATCACCAACTAGAAACTTCACAACTAGAAACTCGCCAACAGGAAACTCCACAACTAGAAACTCCAGAACTAGAAACTCTACAACTAGAGACTCCACAACTAGGAACTCCAAAATTGAGACTCCGCCACTAGAAACTACACAGATTGAAATTCCACAACTAGAAACTCCACAACTGGAAACTCCGCAACTAGAAACTCTGCAACTAGAAACTTTACAGCTAGAAACTCCACAACTTGAGACTTCGCAAATAGAAACTCGTCAACTCGAAACTCAACCACTAGAAACTCAACAGCTAGAAACTCCACAACTAGAAACTCCACAACTTGAAACCCAACAAATAGATACTCCACAACTACAGACTCCACAACTTGAAACACCACAACTAGATACTCCGCATTTACAAATTCCGCAACCAGAAACTCCACAACTAGAAACTCCTCAAATAGAAACTCCCCACTAGAAACTTCACAACTAAAATCTCTGCAACTAGAAACTCCGCAACTAGAAACTCTGCAACTAGAAACTTCGCAACTAGAAACTCCACAGTTAGAAACCTCACAACTATAAACTTCACAACTAGCAACTCAACAACTAGAGACTGCACAACTAGAGACTCCGCCACTAGAAACTCCACACCTAGTAACTCCGCAACTAGAAACTCCACAACTTGAAACTCCGCCACTAGAAGCTCCACAACTAGAAAACTCCGCAGCTACAAACTCTGCAACTAGAAACTCCGCAACTAGAAACTCCACAGCTAGAAACTCCACAACTTGAAACACCACAACTAGATACTCCACAACTACAAATTCCACAACTAGAAACTCCACAACTAGAAACACCACATCTAGAAACTCCGCAACAACAAACTCTGCAACCAAAAACTCCAAAACTAGAATTTCCACAGCTAGAGACTCAACAACTAGAGGCTCCTCAACTAAAAGCTACACAACTAGAAACTCCACAACTAGAAACTCCGCAACTTGAAACCCGACAACTAGAAACTCAACAACTAGAAACTCCACACCTATAAATTCCTCAACTTGAAACTCCACAACTACACTCAACACTCGGCAACTAGAATCTCCACAACTAGAAACTCTGCAACTACAAACTCCACAACTACAAACTCCGCAACTAGAAACTCCACAGCTAAAAACTCCACAACTTGAGACTTCGCAAATAGAAACTCGTCAACTAGAAACTCAACAACTAGGAACTCCACAGCTTGAAACTCCACAACTAGAAACTCCTCAACTAGAAACTCCCCAACTAGAAACTCCACAACTAGATTCTCCACAACTACAAATTCCACAACTAGAAACTCCACAACTAGAAACTCCACAACTAGAAACTCCGCCACTAGAAACTACACAGCTAGAAACTCCACAACTTGAGACTTCGCAACAAGAAACTCGGCAACTAGAATCTCCACAACTAGAAACTCTGCAACTAGAAACTCCGCAACTAGAAACTCCACAGCTAGAAACTCCACAACTTGAGACTTCGCAAATAGAAACTCGTCAACTAGAAACTCAATAACTAGAAACTCCGCAGCTAGAAATTCTACAACTAGAAACTCCACAGCTTGAGAGTTCGCAACTTGAAACCCCACAACTAGAAACTCCACAACTAGAGACTCCACAACTAGAAACTCCACCACTAGAAACTCCACAATTACGAACCTCACAACTAGAAACTCAACAACTAGAAACTCCGCAACTGGAAACTCGACAGCAAGAAACTCCACAACTAGAAACACCACATCTAGAAACTCCGCAACAACAAACTCTGCAACTAGAAACTCCACAACCAGAATTTCTACAGCTAGAGACTCAACAACTAGAAACTCCTCAACTAAAAGCTCCACAACTAGACACTCCACAACTAGAAACTCCGCAACTAGAAACCCAACAACTAGAAACTCAACAACTAGAAACTCGACATCTATAAATTCCTCAACTTGAAACTCCACAACTAAAACTCCACTACTAGAAACTCCGCAGCTAGAAACTCCGCAACTAGAAACTCCCCAACTAGAAACTCTGCAACTCAAAACTCTGCAACTAGAAAATCCACAGCTAGAAACTCCACAACTTGAAACACCACAACTAAATACTCCACAACTACAAATTCCACAACTAGAAACTCCACAACTAGAACTTCCACAACTAGAAACTCCGCAACTAGAAACTCCACAGCTAAAAACTCCACAACTTGAGAATTCGCAACAAGAAACTCGGCAACTAGAATCTCCACAACTAAAAACTCTGCAACTAGAAACTACGCAACTACAAACTCCGCAACTAGAAACTCCACAGCTAGAAACTCCACAACTTGAGACTTCACAAATAGAAACTCGTCAACTAGAAACTCATCAACTAGAAACTCCACAGCTAGAAACTCCACAACTAGAGACTCCACAACTAGAAACTCCACCACTATAAATTCCACAACTACAAACCTCACAACTAGAAACTCCATAACTAGAAACTTCGCAACTGGAAACTCCACAGCCAGATACTTTACAACTAGAAAAACCACATCTAGAAACTCCGCAACAACAAACTCTGCAACTAGAAACTCCACAACTAGAATTTCCACAGCTAGAGACTCAACAACTAGAGACTCCTCAACTAAAAGCTCCACAACTAGACACTCCACAACTAGAAACTCCGCAACTAGATACCCGACAACTAGAAACTCAACAACTACAAACTCCACACCTATAAATTCCTCAACTTGAAACTCCACAACTAAAACTCCACAACTAGAAACTCCACAACTAGAAACTCCACAACTAGAAACTCCGCAACCAGAAACTCCCTTACTAGAAACTCCACAACTAGAAACTCTGCAGCTAGAAACTCCGCAACTAGAAACTCTGCAAATAGAAACTCCGCAACTAGAAACTCCACAGCTAGAAACCCCTCAACTATAAACTTCACAACTAGAAACTCAACAACTAGAGACTGCACAACTAGACACTCCACAACTAGAAACTCCGCAGCTAGAAACTCTGCAACTAGAAAATCCCAACTTGAAACTCTGCAACTCGAAACTCTGCAACTAGAAAATCCACAAATATAAACTCAAGTAGAAACTCCTCAACTGAAAACTCCGAAACTAGAAACTCCGCAACTAGAAACTCCGCAACTAGAAAATCCACAACTAGAAACTTCACAACTAGAAACTCCCCAACAAGAAACTCCACAACTAGAAACTCCACAACTAGAAACTCCACAGCTAGAGACTGCACAACTAGGAACTCTGCAAATAGAAAATCTACAACAAGGAACTCGAAAACTAAAAACTCTAACTAGAAACTCTACAACTAGAGACTCCACAACTAGGAACTCCAAAATTGAGACTCCGCAACTAGAAACTACACAGATTGAAATTCCACAACTAGAAACTCCACAACTAGATTCTCCACAACTACAAATTCCACAACTAGAAACTCCACAACTAGAAACTCCGCCACTAGAAACTAAACAGCTAGAAACTCCGCAACTAGAAACTCTGCATCTAGAAACTCCGCAACTAGAAACTCCACAGCTAGAAACACCACAAATGGAAACTTCACAAGTAGAGACTCCACAACTAGAAACTGCACAACTACGAACCCCACAACTACGAACCCCACAACTAGAAACTCCACAACTAGAAACTCCACAACTTGAGACTTCCCAACTAGAAACTCCACAACTAGAAACTCCACAACTAGAGACTCCACAACTAGAAACTCCACAACTAGAAACTCAACAACTAGAAACTCCGCAACTGGAAACTCCACAGCAAGAAACTCCACAACTAGAAACACCACATCTAGAAACTCCGCAACAACAAACTCTGCAAATAGAAACTCCACAACCAGAATTTCTACAGCTAGAGACTCAACAACTAAAAACTCCTCAACTAAAAGCTCCACAACTAGACACTCCACAACTAGAAACTCCGCAACTAGAAACCCGACAACTAGAAACTCAACAACTAGAAACTCGACATCTATAAATTCCTCAACTTGAAACTCCACAACTTAAACTCCACTACTAGAAACTCCGCAACTAGAAACTCCCCAACTAGAAACTCTGCAACTCAAAACTCTGCAACTAGAAAATCCACAGCTAGAAACTCCACAACTTGAAACACCACAACTAAATACTCCACAACTACAAATTCCAACAATTCCACAACTAGAAACTCCACAACTAGAAATTCCGCAACTAGAAACTCCGCAACTAGAAACTCCACAGCTAAAAACTCCACAACTTGAGAATTCGCAACAAGAAACTCGGCAACTAGAATCTCCACAACTAAAAACTCTGCAACTAGAAACTACGCAACTACAAACTCCGCAACTAGAAACTCCACAGCTAGAAACTCCACAACTTGAGACTTCACAAATAGAAACTCGTCAACTAGAAACTCAACAACTAGAAACTCCACAGCTAGAAACTCCACAACTAGAAACTCCGCAACTTGAGAGTTCGCCACTAGAAACTCCACATCTAGAAACTCCACAACTAGAGACTCCACAACTAGAAACTCCACCACTAGAAATTCCACAACTACAAACCTCACAACTAGAAACTCCATAACTAGAAACTTCGCAACTGGAATCTCCACAGCCAGATACTTTACAACTAGAAAAACCACATCTTGAAACTCCGCAACAACAAACTCTGCAACTAGAAACTCCACAACTAGAATTTCCACAGCTAGAGACTCAACAACTAGAGACTCCTCAACTAAAAGCTCCACAACTAGACACTCCACAACTAGAAACTCCGCAACTAGAAACCCGACAACTAGAAACTCAATAACTACAAACTCCACACCTATAAATTCCTCAACTTGAAACTCCACAACTAAAACTCCACAACTAGAAACTTCACAACTAGAAACTCCACAACTAGAAACTCCGCAACTAGAAACTCCCTTACTAGAAACTCCACAACTAGAAACTCTGCAACTAGAAACTCCGCAACTAGAAACTCTGCATATAGAAACTCCGCAACTAGAAACTCCACAGCTAGAAACCCCTCAACTATAAACTTCACAACTAGAAACTCAACAACTAGAGACTGCACAACTAGACACTCCGCAACTAGAAACTCCGCAGCTAGAAACTCTGCAACTAGAAAATCCACAACTTGAAACTCTGCAACTCGAAACTCTGCAACTAGCAAATCCACAAATATAAACTCAAGTAGAAACTCCCCAACTGGAAACTCCGCAACTAGAAACTCCGCAACTAGAAACTCCGCAACTAGAAACTCCGCAACTAGAAAATCCACAACTAGAAACTTCACAACTAGAAACTCCCCAACAAGAAACTCCACAACTAGAAACTCCACAACTACAAACTCCACAACTAGAGACTGCGCAACTAGAGACTTTGCATTTAGAAACTCCTCAGATAGAAACTACACAACTAGAAACTCCACAACTAGAGATTCCATAAGTATAAACTCCACAGCTAAAATTTCCACAACTACAAACCCCACAACTAGAAACTCTACAACTAGGAACTCTGAAAATAGAAAATCTACAACAAGGAACTCGAAAACTAAAAACTCCAACTAGAAACTCTACAACTAGAGACTCCAAAACTAAGAACTCCAAAATTGAGACTCCGCCACTAGAAACTACACAGATTGAAATTCCACAACTAGAAACTCCACAACTGGAAACTCCGCAACTAGAAACTCTGCAACTAGAAACTTTACAGCTAGAAACTCCACAACTTGAGACTTCGCAAATAGAAACTCGTCAACTGGAAACTCAACCACTAGAAACTCAACAGCTAGAAACTCCACAACTAGAAACTCCACAACTCGAAACCCAACAAATAGATACTCCACAACTACAGACTCCACGACTTGAAACACCACAACTAGATACTCCGCAATTACAAATTCCGCAACTAGAAACTCCACAACTAGAAACTCCTCAAATAGAAACTCCCCACTAGAAACTTCACAACTAGAATCTCTGACACTAGAAACTCCGCAACTAGAAACTCCACAGCTAGAAACCCCACAACTATAAACTTCACAACTAGCAACTCAACAACTAGAGACTGCACAACTAGAGACTCCGCCACTAGAAACTCCACACCTAGTAACTCCGCAACTAGAAACTCCACAACAAGAAACTCCGCCACTAGAAGCTCCACAACTAGAAAACTCCGCAACTACAAACTCTGCAACTAGAAACTCCGCAACTAGAAACTCCACAGCTAGAAACTCCACAACTTGAAACACCACAACTAGATACTCCACAACTACAAAATCCACAACTAGAAACTCCACAACTAGAAACACCACATCTAGAAACTCCACAACAACAAACTCTGCAACCAGAAACTCCACAACTAGAATTTCCACAGCTAGAGACTCAACAACTAGAGGCTCCTCAACTAAAAGCTCCACAACTAGAAACTCCACAACTAGAAACTCCGCAACTTGAAACCCGACAACTAGAAACTCAACAACTAGAAACTCCACACCTATAAATTCCTCAACTTGAAACTCCACAACTAAAACTCCACAACTAGAAACCCCTCAACTATAAACTTCACAACTAGAAACTCAACAGCTAGAGACTGCCCAACTAGAGGCTCCGTAACTAGAAACTCCGCAGCTAGAAACTCCGCAACTAGAAACTTCACAACTTGAAACTCTGCAACTCAAAACTCTGCAACTAGAAAATCCACAGCTAGAAACTCCACAACATGAAACACCACAACTAAATACTCCACAACTACAAATTCCAACAATTCCACAACTAGAAACTCCACAACTAGAAATTCCGCAACTAGAAACTCCGCAACTAGAAACTCCACAGCTAAAAACTCCACAACTTGAGAATTCGCAACAAGAAACTCGGCAACTAGAATCTCCACAACTAAAAACTCTGCAACTAGAAACTACGCAACTACAAACTCCGCAACTAGAAACTCCACAGCTAGAAACTCCACAACTTGAGACTTCACAAATAGAAACTCGTCAACTAGAAACTCAACAACTAGAAACTCCACAGCTAGAAACTCCACAACTAGAAACTCCGCAACTTGAGAGTTCGCCACTAGAAACTCCACAACTAGAAACTCCACAACTAGAGACTCCACAACTAGAAACTCCACCACTAGAAATTCCACAACTACAAACCTCACAACTAGAAACTCCATAACTAGAAACTTCGCAACTGGAATCTCCACAGCCAGATACTTTACAACTAGAAAAACCACATCTTGAAACTCCGCAACAACAAACTCTGCAACTAGAAACTCCACAACTAGAATTTCCACAGCTAGAGACTCAACAACTAGAGACTCCTCAACTAAAAGCTCCACAACTAGACACTCCACAACTAGAAACTCCGCAACTAGAAACCCGACAACTAGAAACTCAATAACTACAAACTCCACACCTATAAATTCCTCAACTTGAAACTCCACAACTAAAACTCCACAACTAGAAACTTCACAACTAGAAACTCCACAACTAGAAACTCCGCAACTAGAAACTCCCTTACTAGAAACTCCACAACTAGAAACTCTGCAACTAGAAACTCCGCAACTAGAAACTCTGCATATAGAAACTCCGCAACTAGAAACTCCACAGCTAGAAACCCCTCAACTATAAACTTCACAACTAGAAACTCAACAACTAGAGACTGCACAACTAGACACTCCGCAACTAGAAACTCCGCAGCTAGAAACTCTGCAACTAGAAAATCCACAACTTGAAACTCTGCAACTCGAAACTCTGCAACTAGCAAATCCACAAATATTGCTACCTGTAGGCTGCCACAAACCACAGTGCGAATGCGCGTGTGCGCCCGACGAGGAAGATGAGGCTCGCTGGCTGCTCGAGCTCGGAGCCAGACTGGCCAGTGCTGCAACCGCTCTTGCAAATATATTTTTCGAATATATTCGCAATACTTTGTCTCGTTACTCACGTAACATATTTGGTGGAGGTGGAACGATCCCCGTCCTCACCACGCAGCTCCGCAGTGGCCGCATCCTCCAGCTTTCCGCCATGGCTTCCAGTGACAACGCGTCCGCTTCATCATCTGCGGCTTCTCCGACAACCTTTGTCGCCGTCCAAACACCACGTGATCCCGGGACATTTTCTGCGCAACCTGGCCTCGACGTCGACAAATGGCTTCGCCTTTATGAACGGGTCAGTCAAACTCACCGTTGGGACCCTACCATGATGCTCGCTAATGTTCTCTTCTACTTGGACGGAACCCCGCGTGTCTGGTACGAGACAAATGAGTCCGAACTCACCAGCTGGGACACGTTCAAGGAGAAGCTACGTGACATCTTTGGGGACCCGACCGGTCGCCACGCAGCTGCACGACAGGAGCTGGCTACCCGTGTCCAGTCGCCAACTGAATCGTATGTGTCATACATCCAAGAAGTTCTCGCTCTTTGCCGAAAAGTGGACGAGGCGATGTCTGAGGCTGAAAAGGTTGGACACGTTTTGAAGGGGATCGCGGACGACGCCTTCAATTTGCTGGTGTACACTAACGTCTCGACCATCGACCGTGTAATTCAAGAATGCCGCCGTTTCGAAACAGCAAAAAGCCGTCGGGTGCGCCCTCCTTTTTCTCGGTTGCCAAACACGGCGGCTACGTCCACCTGCTCCGATTCTACCGTCACACCGCCCTTTGAGCAGAGTGTAACGCGTATCGTTCGACGGGAACTTGAAGCAGCAAGTCCAGCGCCGCTTCAGCCCACTTCTTTCGAACATACGATACCGACAACCCCCGCGATCTCCGTTATTCAGGCGGTCGTACGACAAGAATTCGCCAACCGCGGGTTCCCTGATGCTTGCCCCATCTCTTGCCCCTCCTCCAGACCAATTCCCACTAATGCACCTCGACGTGACCCATTTGTTGCTCCACGATCTCGCAACCCGGCGGAATGGCGAACTCCTGACGACAAACCGATCTGCTTCCGGTGCCACCGCGTTGGACATGTCTCCCGCTACTGCCGTGCCTCCTGGACGCCGCCACATAGGAGCCAGTTTTTCGCACCTTATAGCCCATATGAAGATCTTCGCCGGTATTCGTCCAGCCGTACCGCCCCTGCTTTCGACACGTCTAACAGCCGCCTTCCTGCTCGTTCTCCGTCCCCTCAACGCCGTCGTTCCCCGTCGCCCCAGCCACGCCGCCATCACTCGCCGCCTAACTTTTCATCGTACCCGACGGAAAACTAGACAGTGCAGCCCCTGGAGGTAGTGCTGCATCATCCCTGTCTGAACCAAACCCTCCATTGACGCTTCATACGAACAAAAATCTTGTCGATGTACACGTGGACGGTATTTCTCTGTCGGCACTAGTCGATACTGGCGCTCATGTGTCCATAATCAGCGTTCATCTTTGTCGCCGCTTAAGAAAAGTACTCACGCCCCCTGCTACCGAAGCTGTACGTGTGGCCGATGGCGGCACTGTTCCTGTCATTGGCATGTGTACGGCTCGCATACGCATCGCCGACCGTTACATCCCTGTTCTATTCACGGTGCTCCAGAACTGTCCTCAAGACCTCATCTTAGGGATGGACTTCCTGTCGACCCATTCTGCTCTCATCGACTGTTCCGCTGGTACTCTTTGCTTAGACCTTCCTCTTCAGCCGGATATTCACCCTGAACCTCAACACGGCCTTTCTGCCACAGACTTCCTCCGCTTACCGCCTAAAGCCCTCACATTCACCGAATTTGCCACGACCTCACCCGTATTGGATGGGAATTACATCGTCACGCCGATTCCTGATGTCCTACTGGCACGTGACGTCACCGTCCCTCACTGCATCGTAACTGTAGCCTCCAACCGGACCCGTCTACCCGTCATAAATTTCGGCTTCACAAAGCAAGTCCTCCCTGAAGGCATCCTAATTGCCACGTTGCGGTCCTTAGCCGATGATCACGTCACCACTTTCGCAGCCGACGCATGCCCCAATTTTCCTTGTCGCCCACTCGATGCCACATGCCTCGACATGTCAATACGTCCCATGATCGACCCTGACCTTCCCCCAGCGCAATCAGCCGCTCTCGCACGCCTTCTAGCTTCCTACCGTGACATCTTCGACCTTGACGACCGCCCACTCGGCCAAACTTCTCTTGTAAAGCACCGCATCAACACCGGTGATGCTGCTCCCATTCACCGTCGACCGTATCGCGTGTCCGCGTCGGAGCGCCAGATTATTCAAGCTGAAGTGAATAAGATGTTAACTAAAGGCATTATTGAGCCCTCATCAAGCCCATGGGCGTCACCCGTCGTCCTGGTTAAAAAGAAGGACAACACATGGCGTTTTTGCATCGATTACCGGCATCTAAATCGAATCACCAAAAAGGACGTGTATCCTTTACCACGTATTGATGACGCCCTCGATTGTCTCCACGGCGCACGCTACTTTTCATCCATCGACCTTCGTTCTGGTTATTGGCAGATTGCCGTAGACGAGAAAGACCAAGAAAAGACCGCCTTCATCACTCCAGATGGCCTATACCAATTCAAGGTTATGCCCTTCGGTCTATGCAATGCCCCCGCCACGTTCGAACGTATGATGGACTCTCTGCTACACGGGTTCAAATGGTCAACATGCCTGTGTTACCTAGACGACGTCCTCGTATTTGCACCTACGTTTGAGACCCACCTTGAGCGTCTGTCGGCCATTCTCGACGTCTTCCGCAAAGCTGGCCTCCAGTTGAACTCCTCGAAGTGTCACTTCGGCCGCCGACAGATTACCGTGCTGGGCCACCTTGTCGATGCTTCTGGTGTGAGACCGGACCCTGAGAAAATTCGTGCCGTCACGAGTTTCCCAGTACCCCAATCCGCCAAAGATGTCCGGAGCTTTGTGGGACTTTGCTCCTACTTTAGGCGGTTCGTGAAAGATTTTGCGGCAATCGCCCAACCACTTACCGATCTTTTGAAGAAAGGCGTTCCATTTTCGTGGGGGTCCACTCAAGCTGCCGCCTTCTCTCACCTCATAACACTTTTGACGACGCCCCCTATCCTCGCCCACTTTGACCCATCTGCCCGAACTGAGGTCCGAACTGATGCCAGTGGTCACGGTATCGGAGCCGTTCTCGCCCAATGCCAACAGGGACACGACCGCGTTATCGCGTATGCTAGCCGCCTCCTTACACCTGCAGAGCGTAACTATTCGATCACGGAGCGAGAATGCCTTGCTCTTGTCTGGGCGGTCTCAAAATTCCGTCCATATTTATATGGCACTCACTTTTCCGTCGTCACCGACCACCACGCGCTCTGCTGGCTTTCATCCTTAAGAGATCCTACAGGTCGACTTGGTCGCTGGGCTCTGCGACTGCAAGAATACACCTTTTCTGTGATATACAAGTCTGGACGCCTGCACCAGGACGCCGATTGCCTTTCTCGCTATCCAGTTGACCCATCGGCCACCATACCTGACAACGACGCCTGCGTGTGCTCCGTTTCTCAACTGAACCACATAGCCGACGAGCAACGCCGTGATGCAGCCCTACGAGCTATCATTGAGCGCCTCGACTCCTCCCCATCGAACCGATCCTATCGCTCGTTCGTACTCCAGAATGGCACATTATACCGGCATAACTTCCATCCAGACGGCCCATCTCTGCTGCTTGCCATACCCAAACACCTCCGCTTGGCTGTACTCCACGAACTTCATGACGTTCCTACTGCCGGTCACCTGGGTGTGTCCCGCACATACGACCGGATTCGCCGTCGCTTCTATTGGCCAGGTCTGGCACGGTCCGTCAGAAGATACGTCGCGGCGTGTGAGGAATGTCAGCGCCGCAAAACACCATCGACGCTTCCGGCTGGGCGCCTTCAACCACTCGATATTTCTACGGAACCTTTCTTTCGCGTCGGCTTGGACTTACTCGGCCCTTTTCCTCTGTCTTCTGCTGGCAACAGGTGGATAGCTGTGGCCACAGACTACGCCACACGCTACGCAATCACACGCGCCCTTCCAACAAGTTGCGCCACTGACGTCGCCGATTTTCTTCTACACGACGTGATCTTGCAACATGGTGCTCCACGCCAGCTGCTCACGGACCGAGGCCGCACATTTCTATCGAAAGTCATAGCGGACATCCTACGCTCTTGTGCAACACGCCACAAGCTCACTACGTCGTACCATCCGCAAACAAATGGCCTCACAGAACGCCTGAACCGAACCCTAACTGACATGCTTGCAAAGTACGTTTCCTCAGATCACTCTGACTGGGACATCGCTTTACCATACGTGACATTTGCCTACAATTCTTCGCGCCACGACACGGCTGGTTACTCCCCTTTTTTCTTGCTGTTCGGCCGCGAACCCACATTACCCCTCGATACGACGATTCCGTTACCAGCAGCTCCAACTTCACAATATGCTCTGGACGCCATCAGCCGGGCCGCCCACGCACGCGAAACCGCTCGTGCTCGCCTTCTGACCTCACAAGCAAACCAACGGCGTCGGTACGACCAACGACACCGCGATGTGCACTTTTCGCCCGGTTCGTTGGTTCTGCTGTGGTCTCCGACCAGGCACGTTGGCCTGTCTGACAAGCTGCTCTCTCGGTACACAGGGCCCTACAGAGTGCTTCGTGAGGTGACTCCCGTCACTTATGAAATCACTCCTGCTGCCTCGCCGTCTTCATCCACCCCTAGGGCCACCGACATCGTACACGTCGCACGCCTGAAGCAGTACCACTCGCCCAATGATCTTGACATCTAGATGCGCCGAGACGGCGCCTTTGCCGACGGGGGTTATGCTACCTGTAGGCTGCCACAAACCACAGTGCGAATGCGCGTGTGCGCCCGACGAGGAAGATGAGGCTCGCTGGCTGCTCGAGCTCGGAGCCAGACTGGCCAGTGCTGCAACCGCTCTTGCAAATATATTTTTCGAATATATTCGCAATACTTTGTCTCGTTACTCACGTAACAATATAAACTCAAGTAGAAACTCCCCAACTGGAAACTCCGCAACTAGAAACTCCGCAACTAGAAACTCCGCAACTAGAAACTCCGCAACTAGAAAATCCACAACTAGAAACTTCACAACTAGAAACTCCCCAACAAGAAACTCCACAACTAGAAACTCCACAACTACAAACTCCACAACTAGAGACTGCACAACTAGAGACTTTGCATTTAGAAACTCCTCAGATAGAAACTACACAACTAGAAACTCCACAACTAGAGATTCCATAAGTATAAACTCCACAGCTAAAATTTCCACAACTACAAACCCCACAACTAGAAACTCTACAACTAGGAACTCTGAAAATAGAAAATCTACAACAAGGAACTCGAAAACTAAAAACTCCAACTAGAAACTCTACAACTAGAGACTCCAAAACTAAGAACTCCAAAATTGAGACTCCGCCACTAGAAACTACACAGATTGAAATTCCACAACTAGAAACTCCACAACTGGAAACTCCGCAACTAGAAACTCTGCAACTAGAAACTTTACAGCTAGAAACTCCACAACTTGAGACTTCGCAAATAGAAACTCGTCAACTGGAAACTCAACCACTAGAAACTCAACAGCTAGAAACTCCACAACTAGAAACTCCACAACTCGAAACCCAACAAATAGATACTCCACAACTACAGACTCCACGACTTGAAACACCACAACTAGATACTCCGCAATTACAAATTCCGCAACTAGAAACTCCACAACTAGAAACTCCTCAAATAGAAACTCCCCACTAGAAACTTCACAACTAGAATCTCTGACACTAGAAACTCCGCAACTAGAAACTCCACAGCTAGAAACCCCACAACTATAAACTTCACAACTAGCAACTCAACAACTAGAGACTGCACAACTAGAGACTCCGCCACTAGAAACTCCACACCTAGTAACTCCGCAACTAGAAACTCCACAACAAGAAACTCCGCCACTAGAAGCTCCACAACTAGAAAACTCCGCAACTACAAACTCTGCAACTAGAAACTCCGCAACTAGAAACTCCACAGCTAGAAACTCCACAACTTGAAACACCACAACTAGATACTCCACAACTACAAAATCCACAACTAGAAACTCCACAACTAGAAACACCACATCTAGAAACTCCACAACAACAAACTCTGCAACCAGAAACTCCACAACTAGAATTTCCACAGCTAGAGACTCAACAACTAGAGGCTCCTCAACTAAAAGCTCCACAACTAGAAACTCCACAACTAGAAACTCCGCAACTTGAAACCCGACAACTAGAAACTCAACAACTAGAAACTCCACACCTATAAATTCCTCAACTTGAAACTCCACAACTAAAACTCCACAACTAGAAACCCCTCAACTATAAACTTCACAACTAGAAACTCAACAGCTAGAGACTGCCCAACTAGAGGCTCCGTAACTAGAAACTCCGCAGCTAGAAACTCCGCAACTAGAAACTTCACAACTTGAAACTCTGCAACTCAAAACTCTGCAACTAGAAAATCCACAGCTAGAAACTCCACAACTTGAAACACCACAACTAAATACTCCACAACTACAAATTCCACAACTAGAAACTCCACAACTAGAAATTCCACAACTAGAAACTCCGCAACTAGAAACTCCACAGCTAAAAACTCCACAACTTGAGAATTCGCAACAAGAAACTCGGCAACTAGATTCTCCACAACTAAAAACTCTGCAACTAGAAACTACGCAACTACAAACTCCGCAACTAGAAACTCAACAGCTAAAAACTCCACAACTTGAGACTTCGCAAATAGAAACTCGTCAACTAGAAACTCAACAACTAGAAACTCCACAGCTAGAAACTCCGCAACTTGAGAGTTCGCCACTAGAAACTCCACAACTAGAAACTCCACAACTAGAGACTCCACAACTAGAAACTCCACCACTAGAAATTCCACAACTACAAACCTCACAACTAGAAACTCCATAACTAGAAACTTCGCAACTGGAAACTCCACAGCCAGATACTTTACAACTAGAAAAACCACATCTAGAAACTCCGCAACAACAAACTCTGCAACTAGAAACTCCACAACTAGAATTTCCACAGCTAGAGACTCAACAACTAAAGACTCCTCAACTAAAAGCTCCACAACTAGACACTCCACAACTAGAAACTCCGCAACTAGATACCCGACAACTAGAAACTCAACAACTACAAACTCCACACCTATAAATTCCTTAACTTGAAACTCCAAAACTAAAACTCTACAACTAGAAACTCCACAAAAAGAAACTCCACAACTAGAAACTCCGCAACTAGAAACTCCCTTACTAGAAACTCCGCAACTAGAAACTCTGCAGCTAGAAACTCCGCAACTAGAAACTCTGCAAATAGAAACTCCGCAACTAGAAACTCCACAGCTAGAAACCCCTCAACTATAAACTTCACAACTAGAAACTCAACAACTAGAGACTGCCCAACTAGACACTCCACAACTAGAAACTCCGCAGCTAGAAACTCTGCAACTAGAAAATCCACAACTTGAAACTCTGCAACTCTAAACTCTGCAACTAGAAAATCCACTAATATAAACTCAAGTAGAAACTCCTCAACTGGAAACTCCGCAACTAGAAACTCCGCAACTAGAAACTCCGCAACTAGAAACTCCGCAACTAGAAAATCCACAACTAGAAACTTCACAACTAGAAACTCCCCAACAAGAAACTCCACAACTAGAAACTCCACAACTAGAAACTCCACAACTAGAGACTGCACAACTAGGAACTCTGCAAATAGGAAATCTACAACAAGGAACTCAAAAACTAAAAACTCTAACTAGAAACTCTACAACTAGAGACTCCACAACTAGGAACTCCAAAATTGAGACTCCGCCACTAGAAACTACACAGATTGAAATTCCACAACTAGAAACTCCACAACTGGAAACTCCGCAACTAGAAACTCTGCAACTAGAAATTTTACAGCTAGAAACTCCTCAACTTGAGACTTCGCAAATAGAAACTCGTCAAATCGAAACTCAACCACTAGAAACTCAACAGCTAGAAACTCCACAACTAGAAACTCCACAACTTGAAACCCAACAAATAGATACTCCACAACTACAGACTCCACAACTTGAAACACCACAACTAGATACTCCGCATTTACAAATTCCGCAACCAGAAACTCCACAACTAGAAACTCCTCAAATAGAAACTCCCCACTAGAAACTTCACAACTAGAATGTCTGCAACTAGAAACTCCCCAACTAGAAACTCTGCAACTCAAAACTCTGCAACTAGAAAATCCACAGCTAGAAACTCCACAACTTGAAACACCACAACTAAATACTCCACAACTACAAATTCCACAACTAGAAACTCCACAACTAGAAATTCCACAACTAGAAACTCCGCAACTAGAAACTCCACAGCTAAAAACTCCACAACTTGAGAATTCGCAACAAGAAACTCGGCAACTAGAATCTCCACAACTAGAAACTCAACAACTAGAAACTCCTCAACTAAAAGCTCCACAACTAGACACTCCACAACTAGAAACTCCGAAACTAGAAACCCGACAACTAGAAACTCAACAACTAGAAACTCGACATCTATGAATTCCTCAACTTGAAACTCCACAACTAAAACTCCACTACTAGAAACTCCGCAGCTAGAAACTCCGCAACTAGAAACTCCCCAACTAGAAACTCTGCAACTCAAAACTCTGCAACTAGAAAATCCACAGCTAGAAACTCCACAACTTGAAACACCACAACAAAATACTCCACAACTACAAATTCCAACAATTCCACAACTAGAAACTCCACAACTAGAAATTCCGCAACTAGAAACTCCGCAACTAGAAACTCCACAGCTAAAAACTCCACAACTTGAGAATTCGCAACAAGAAACTCGGCAACTAGAATCTCCACAACTAAAAACTCTGCAACAAGAAACTACGCAACTACAAACTCCGCAACTAGAAACTCCACAGCTAGAAACTCCACAACTTGAGACTTCACAAATAGAAACTCGTCAACTAGAAACTCAACAACTAGAAACTCCACAGCTAGAAACTCCACAACTAGAAACTCCGCAACTTGAGAGTTCGCCACTAGAAACTCCACAACTAGAAACTCCACAACTAGAGACTCCACAACTAGAAACTCTACCACTAGAAATTCCACAACTACAAACCTCACAACTAGAAACTCCATAACTAGCAACTTCGCAACTGGAAACTCCACAGCCAGATACTTTACAACTAGAAAAACCACATCTAGAAACTCCGCAACAACAAACTCTGCAACTAGAAACTCCACAACTAGAATTTCCACAGCTAGAGACTCAACAACTAGAGACTCCTCAACTAAAAGCTCCACAACTAGACACTCCACAACTAGAAACTCCGCAACTAGAAACCCGACAACTAGAAACTCAACAACTACAAACTCCACACCTATAAATTCCTCAACTTGAATCTCCACAACTAAAACTCCACAACTAGAAACTCCACAACTAGAAACTCCACAACTAGAAACTCCGCAACTAGAAACTCCCTTACTAGAAACTCCACAACTAGAAACTCTGCAGCTAGAAACTCCGCAACTAGAAACTCCACAGCTAGAAACCCCTCAACTATAAACTTCACAACTAGAAACTCAACAACTAGAGACTGCACAACTAGACACTCCGCAACTAGAAACTCCGCAGCTAGAAACTCTGCAACTAAAAATCCACAACTTGAAACTCTGCAACTCGAAACTCTGCAACTAGCAAATCCACAAATATAAACTCAAGTAGAAACTCCCCAACTGGAAACTCCGCAACTAGAAACTCCGCAACTAGAAACTCCGCAACTAGAAACTCCGCAACTAGAAAATCCACAACTAGAAACTTCACAACTAGAAACTCCCCAACAAGAAACTCCACAACTAGAAACTCCACAACTAGAAACTCCACAACTAGAGACTGCACAACTAGAGACTTTGATTTAGAAACTCCTCAGATAGAAACTACACAACTAGAAACTCCACAACTAGAGATTCCATAAGTATAAGCTCCACAGCTAAAATTTCCACAACTACAAACCCCACAACTAGAAACTCCACAACTAGGAACTCTGAAAATAGAAAATCTACAACAAGGAACTCGAAAACTAAAAACTCCAACTAGAAACTCTACAACTAGAGACTCCACAACTAAGAACTCCAAAATTGAGACTCCGCCACTAGAAACTACACAGATTGAAATTCCACAACTAGAAACTCCACAACTGGAAACTCCGCAACTAGAAACTCTGCAACTAGAAACTTTACAGCTAGAATCTCCACAACTTGAGACTTCGCAAATAGAAACTCGTCAACTGGAAACTCAACCACTAGAAACTCAACAGCTAGAAACTCCACAACTAGAAACTCCACAACTTGAAACCCAACAAATAGATACTCCACAACTACAGACTCCACGACTTGAAACACCACAACTAGATACTCCGCAATTACAAATTCCGCAACTAGAAACTCCACAACTAGAAACTCCACAACTAGAAACTCCTCAAATAGAAACTCCCCACTAGAAACTTCACAACTAGAATCTCTGACACTAGAAACTCCGCAACTAGAAACTCCACAGCTAGAAACCCCACAACTATAAACTTCACAACTAGCAACTCAACAACTAGAGACTGCACAACTAGAGACTCCGCCACTAGAAACTCCACACCTAGTAACTCCGCAACTAGAAACTGCACAACAAGAAACTCCGCCACTAGAAGCTCCACAACTAGAAAACTCCGCAACTACAAACTCTGCAACTAGAAACTCCGCAACTAGAAACTCCACAGCTAGAAACTCCACAACTTGAAACACCACAACTAGATACTCCACAACTACAAAATCCACAACTAGAAACTCCACAACTAGAAACACCACATCTAGAAACTCCACAACAACAAACTCTGCAACCAGAAACTCCACAACTAGAATTTCCACAGCTAGTGGCTCAACAACTAGAGGCTCCTCAACTAAAAGCTCCACAACTAGAAACTCCACAACTAGAAACTCCGCAACTTGAAACCCGACAACTAGAAACTCAACAACTAGAAACTCCACACCTATAAATTCCTCAACTTGAAACTCCACAACTAGAAACCCCTCAACTATAAACTTCACAACTAGAAACTCAACAACTAGAGACTGCACAACTAGAGGCTCCGTAACTAGAAACTCCGCAGCTAGAAACTCCGCAACTAGAAACTTCACAACTTGAAACTCTGCAACTCAAAACTCTGCAACTAGAAAATCCACAGCTAGAAACTCCACAACTTGAAACACTACAACTAAATACTCCACAACTACAAATTCCACAACTAGAAACTCCACAACTAGAAATTCCACAACTAGAAACTCCGCAACTAGAAACTCCACAGCTAAAAACTCCACAACTTGAGAATTCGCAAATAGAAACTCGTCAACTAGAAACTCAACAACTAGAAACTCCACAGCTAGAAACTCCGCAACTTGAAAGTTCGCCACTAGAAACTCCACAACTAGAAACTCCACAACTAGAGACTCCACAACTAGAAACTCCACCACTAGAAATTCCACAACTACAAACCTCACAACTAGAAACTCCATAACTAGAAATTTCGCAACTGGAAACTCCACAGCCAGATACTTTACAACTAGAAAAACCACATCTAGAAACTCCGCAACAACAAACTCTGCAACTAGAAACTCCACAACTAGAATTTCCACAGCTAGAGACTCAACAACTAGAGACTCCTCAACTAAAAGCTCCACAACTAGACACTCCACAACTAGAAACTCCGCAACTAGATACCCGACAACTAGAAACTCAACAACTACAAACTCCACACCTATAAATTCCTCAACTTGAAACCCCACAACTAAAACTCCACAACTAGAAACTCCACAACTAGAAACTCCACAACTAGAAACTCCGCAACTAGAAACTCCCTTACTAGAAACTCCGCAACTAGAAACTCTGCAGCTAGAAACTCCGCAACTAGAAACTCTGCAAATAGAAACTCCGCAACTAGAAACTCCACAGCTAGAAACCCCTCAACTATAAACTTCACAACTAGAAACTCAACAACTAGAGACTGCCCAACTAGACACTCCACAACTAGAAACTCCGCAGCTAGAAACTCTGCAACTAGAAAATCCACAACTTGAATCTCTGCAACTCTAAACTCTGCAACTAGAAAATCCGCAAATATAAACTCAAGTAGAAACTCCTCAACTGGAAACTCCGCAACTAGAAACTCCGCAACTAGAAACTCCGCAACTAGAAAATCACCAACTAGAAACTTCACAACTAGAAACTCGCCAACAGGAAACTCCACAAGTAGAAACTCCACAACTAGAAACTCTACAACTAGAGACTCCACAACTAGGAACTCCAAAATTGAGACTCCGCCACTAGAAACTACACAGATTGAAATTCCACAACTAGAAACTCCACAACTGGAAACTCCGCAACTAGAAACTCTGCAACTAGAAACTTTACAGCTAGAAACTCCACAACTTGAGACTTCGCAAATAGAAACTCGTCAACTCGAAACTCAACCACTAGAAACTCAACAGTTAGAAACTCCACAACTAGAAACTCCACAACTTGAAACCCAACAAATAGATACTCCACAACTACAGACTCCACAACTTGAAACACCACAACTAGATACTCCGCATTTACAAATTCCGCAACCAGAAACTCCACAACTAGAAACTCCTCAAATAGAAACTCCCCACTAGAAACTTCACAACTAGAATCTCTGCAACTAGAAACTCCGCAACTAGAAACTCTGCAACTAGAAACTTCGCAACTAGAAACTCCACAGTTAGAAACCTCACAACTATAAACTTCACAACTAGCAACTCAACAACTAGAGACTGCACAACTAGAGACTCCGCCACTAGAAACTCCACACCTAGTAACTCCGCAACTAGAAACTCCACAACTTGAAACTCCGCCACTAGAAGCTCCACAACTAGAAAACTCCGCAGCTACAAACTCTGCAACTAGAAACTCCGCAACTAGAAACTCCACAGCTAGAAACTCCACAACTTGAAACACCACAACTAGATACTCCACAACTACAAATTCCACAACTAGAAACTCCACAACTAGAAACACCACATCTAGAAACTCCGCAACAACAAACTCTGCAACCAAAAACTCCAAAACTAGAATTTCCACAGCTAGAGACTCAACAACTAGAGGCTCCTCAACTAAAAGCTACACAACTAGAAACTCCACAACTAGAAACTCCGCAACTTGAAACCCGACAACTAGAAACTCAACAACTAGAAACTCCACACCTATAAATTCCTCAACTTGAAACTCCACAACTACACTCAACACTCGGCAACTAGAATCTCCACAACTAGAAACTCTGCAACTACAAACTCCACAACTACAAACTCCGCAACTAGAAACTCCACAGCTAAAAACTCCACAACTTGAGACTTCGCAAATAGAAACTCGTCAACTAGAAACTCAACAACTAGGAACTCCACAGCTTGAAACTCCACAACTAGAAACTCCTCAACTAGAAACTCCCCAACTAGAAACTCCACAATTAGATTCTCCACAACTACAAATTCCACAACTAGAAACTCCACAACTAGAAACTCCACAACTAGAAACTCCGCCACTAGAAACTACACAGCTAGAAACTCCACAACTTGAGACTTCGCAACAAGAAACTCGGCAACTAGAATCTCCACAACTAGAAACTCTGCAACTAGAAACTCCGCAACTAGAAACTCCACAGCTAGAAACTCCACAACTTGAGACTTCGCAAATAGAAACTCGTCAACTAGAAACTCAATAACTAGAAACTCCGCAGCTAGAAATTCTACAACTAGAAACTCCACAGCTTGAGAGTTCGCAACTTGAAACCCCACAACTAGAAACTCCACAACTAGAGACTCCACAACTAGAAACTCCACCACTAGAAACTCCACAATTACGAACCTCACAACTAGAAACACCACATCTAGAAACTCCGCAACAACAAACTCTGCAACTAGAAACTCCACAACCAGAATTTCTACAGCTAGAGACTCAACAACTAGAAACTCCTCAACTAAAAGCTCCACAACTAGACACTCCACAACTAGAAACTCCGCAACTAGAAACCCGACAACTAGAAACTCAACAACTAGAAACTCGACATCTATAAATTCCTCAACTTGAAACTCCACAACTAAAACTCCACTACTAGAAACTCCGCAGCTAGAAACTCCGCAACTAGAAACTCCCCAACTAGAAACTCTGCAACTCAAAACTCTGCAACTAGAAAATCCACAGCTAGAAACTCCACAACTTGAAACACCACAACTAAATACTCCACAACTACAAATTCCACAACTAGAAACTCCACAACTAGAACTTCCACAACTAGAAACTCCGCAACTAGAAACTCCACAGCTAAAAACTCCACAACTTGAGAATTCGCAACAAGAAACTCGGCAACTAGAATCTCCACAACTAAAAACTCTGCAACTAGAAACTACGCAACTACAAACTCCGCAACTAGAAACTCCACAGCTAGAAACTCCACAACTTGAGACTTCACAAATAGAAACTCGTCAACTAGAAACTCATCAACTAGAAACTCCACAGCTAGAAACTCCACAACTAGAGACTCCACAACTAGAAACTCCACCACTATAAATTCCACAACTACAGACCTCACAACTAGAAACTCCATAACTAGAAACTTCGCAACTGGAAACTCCACAGCCAGATACTTTACAACTAGAAAAACCACATCTAGAAACTCCGCAACAACAAACTCTGCAACTAGAAACTCCACAACTAGAATTTCCACAGCTAGAGACTCAACAACTAGAGACTCCTCAACTAAAAGCTCCACAACTAGACACTCCACAACTAGAAACTCCGCAACTAGATACCCGACAACTAGAAACTCAACAACTACAAACTCCACACCTATAAATTCCTCAACTTGAAACTCCACAACTAAAACTCCACAACTAGAAACTCCACAACTAGAAACTCCACAACTAGAAACTCCGCAACTAGAAACTCCCTTACTAGAAACTCCACAACTAGAAACTCTGCAGCTAGAAACTCCGCAACTAGAAACTCTGCAAATAGAAACTCCGCAACTAGAAACTCCACAGCTAGAAACCCCTCAACTATAAACTTCACAACTAGAAACTCAACAACTAGAGACTGCACAACTAGACACTCCACAACTAGAAACTCCGCAGCTAGAAACTCTGCAACTAGAAAATCCCAACTTGAAACTCTGCAACTCGAAACTCTGCAACTAGAAAATCCACAAATATAAACTCAAGTAGAAACTCCTCAACTGGAAACTCCGAAACTAGAAACTCCGCAACTAGAAACTCCGCAACTAGAAAATCCACAACTAGAAACTTCACAACTAGAAACTCCCCAACAAGAAACTCCACAACTAGAAACTCCACAACTAGAAACTCCACAGCTAGAGACTGCACAACTAGGAACTCTGCAAATAGAAAATCTACAACAAGGAACTCGAAAACTAAAAACTCTAACTAGAAACTCTACAACTAGAGACTCCACAACTAGGAACTCCAAAATTGAGACTCCGCAACTAGAAACTACACAGATTGAAATTCCACAACTAGAAACTCCACAACTAGATTCTCCACAACTACAAATTCCACAACTAGAAACTCCACAACTAGAAACTCCGCCACTAGAAACTAAACAGCTAGAAACTCCACAACTTGAGACTTCGCAACAAGAAACTCCACAACTAGAAACTCCTCAACTAGAAACTCCGCCACTAGAAACTACACAGCTAGAAACTCCACAACTTGAGACTTCGCAACAAGAAACTCGGCAACTAGAATCTCCACAACTAGAAACTCTGCAACTAGAAACTCCGCAACTAGAAACTCCACAGCTAGAAACTCCACCACTAGAAACTCCACAATTACGAACCTCACAACTAGAAACTCAACAACTAGAAACTCCGCAACTGGAAACTCCACAGCAAGAAACTCCACAACTAGAAACACCACATCTAGAAAATCCGCAACAACAAACTCTGCAACTAGAAACTCCACAACCAGAATTTCTACAGCTAGAGACTCAACAACTAGAAACTCCTCAACTAAAAGCTCCACAACTAGACACTCCACAACTAGAAACTCCGCAACTAGAAACCCGACAACTAGAAACTCAACAACTAGAAACTCGACATCTATAAATTCCTCAACTTGAAACTCCACAACTAAAACTCCACTACTAGAAACTCCGCAGCTAGAAACTCCGCAACTAGAAACTCCCCAACTAGAAACTCTGCAACTCAAAACTCTGCAACTAGAAAATCCACAGCTAGAAACTGCACAACTTGAAACACCACAACTAAATACTCCACAACTACAAATTCCAACAATTCCACAACTAGAAACTCCACAACTAGAAACTCCACAACTAGAAACTCCGCCACTAGAAACTACACAGCTAGAAACTCCACAACTTGAGACTTCGCAACAAGAAACTCGGCAACTAGAATCTCCACAACTAGAAACTCTGCAACTAGAAACTCCGCAACTAGAAACTCCACAGCTAGAAACTCCACAACTTGAGACTTCGCAAATAGAAACTCGTCAACTAGAAACTCAATAACTAGAAACTCCGCAGCTAGAAATTCTACAACTAGAAACTCCACAGCTTGAGAGTTCGCAACTTGAAACCCCACAACTAGAAACTCCACAACTAGAGACTCCACAACTAGAAACTCCACCACTAGAAACTCCACAATTACGAACCTCACAACTAGAAACTCAACAACTAGAAACTCCGCAACTGGAAACTCGACAGCAAGAAACTCCACAACTAGAAACACCACATCTAGAAATTCCGCAACAACAAACTCTGCAACTAGAAACTCCACAACCAGAATTTCTACAGCTAGAGACTCAACAACTAGAAACTCCTCAACTAAAAGCTCCACAACTAGACACTCCACAACTAGAAACTCCGCAACTAGAAACCCGACAACTAGAAACTCAACAACTAGAAACTCGACATCTATAAATTCCTCAACTTGAAACTCCACAACTAAAACTCCACTACTAGAAACTCCGCAGCTAGAAACTCCGCAACTAGAAACTCCCCAACTAGAAACTCTGCAACTCAAAACTCTGCAACTAGAAAATCCACAGCTAGAAACTCCACAACTTGAAACACCACAACTAAATACTCCACAACTACAAATTCCACAACTAGAAACTCCACAACTAGAACTTCCACAACTAGAAACTCCGCAACTAGAAACTCCACAGCTAAAAACTCCACAACTTGAGAATTCGCAACAAGAAACTCGGCAACTAGAATCTCCACAACTAAAAACTCTGCAACTAGAAACTACGCAACTACAAACTCCGCAACTAGAAACTCAACAGCTAGAAACTCCACAACTTGAGACTTCGCAAATAGAAACTCGTCAACTAGAAACTCAACAACTAGAAACTCCACAGCTAGAAACTCCATACTTGTAAGTTCGCCACTAGAAACTCCACAACTAGAAACTCCACAACTAGAGACTCCACAACTAGAAACTCCACCACTAGAAATTCCACAACTACAAACCTCACAACTAGAAACTCCATTACTAGAAACTTCGCAACTGGAAACTCCACAGCCAGATACTTTACAACTAGAAAAACCACATCTAGAAACTCCGCAACAACAAACTCTGCAACTAGAAACTCCACAACTAGAATTTCCACAGCTAGAGACTCAAAGACTAGAGACTCCTCAACTAAAAGCTCCACAACTAGACACTCCACAACTAGAAACTCCGCAACTAGATACCCGACAACTAGAAACTCAACAACTACAAACTCCACACCTATAAATTCCTCAACTTGAAACTCCACAACTAAAACTCCACAACTAGAAACTCCACAACTAGAAACTCCACAACTAGAAACTCCGCAACTAGAAACTCCCTTACTAGAAACTCCGCAACTAGAAACTCTGCAGCTAGAAACTCCGCAACTAGAAAATCTGCAAATAGAAACTCCGCAACTAGAAACTCCACAGCTAGAAACCCCTCAACTATAAACTTCACAACTAGAAACTCAACAACTAGAGACTGCCCAACTAGACACTCCACAACTAGAAACTCCGCAGCTAGAAACTATGCAACTAGAAAATCCACAACTTGAAACTCTGCAACTCTAAACTCTGCAACTAGAAAATCCACAAATATAAACTCAAGTAGAAACTCCTCCACTGGAAACTCCGCAACTAGAAACTCCGCAACTAGAAACTCCGCAACTAGAAACTCCGCAACTAGAAAATCCACAACTAGAAACTTCACAACTAGAAACTCCCCAACAAGAAACTCCACAACTAGAAACTCCACAACTAGAAACTCCACAACTAGAGACTGCACAACTAGGAACTCTGCAAATAGAAAATCTACAACAAGGAACACAAAAACTAAAAACTCTAACTAGAAACTCTACAACTAGAGACTCCACAACTAGGAACTCCAAAATTGAGACTCCGCCACTAGAAACTACACACATTGAAATTCCACAACTAGAAACTCCACAACTGGAAACTCCGCAACTAGAACCTCTGCAACTAGAAACTTTACAGCTAGAAACTCCACAACTTGAGACTTCGCAAATAGAAACTCGTCAACTGGAAACTCAACCACTAGAAACTCAACAGCTAGAAACTCCACAACTAGAAACTCCACAACTTGAAACCCAACAAAAAGATACTCCACAACTACAGACTCCACAACTTGAAACACCACAACTAGATACTCCGCATTTACAAATTCCGCAACCAGAAACTCCACAACTAGAAACTCCTCAAATAGAAACTCCCCACTAGAAACTTCACAACTAGAATCTCTGCAACTAGAAACTCCGCAACTAGAAACTCTGCAACTAGAAACTTTGCAACTAGAAACTCCACAGCTAGAAACCCCACAACTATAAACTTCACAACTAGCAACTCCACAGCTAGAAACTCCACAACTTGAAACACCGCAACTAGATACTCCACAACTACAAATTCCACAACTAGAAACTCCACAACTAGAAACACCACATCTAGAAACTCCGCAACAACAAACTCTGCAACCAGAAACTCCACAACTAGAATTTCCACAGCTAGAGACTCAACAACTAGAGGCTCCACAACTAAAAGCTCCACAACTAGAAACTCCACAACTAGAAACTCCGCAACTTGAAACCCGACAACTAGATACTCAACAACTAGAAACTCCACACCTATAAATTCCTCAACTTGAAACTCCACAACTACACTCAACACTCGGCAACTAGAATCTCCACAACTAGAAACTCTGCAACTAGAAACTCCACAACTACAAACTCCGCAACTAGAAACTCCACAGCTAAAAACTCCACAACTTGAGACTTCGCAAATAGAAACTCGTCAACTAGAAACTCAACAACTAGGAACTCGACAGCTTGAAACTCCACAACTAGAAACTCCACAACTAGAAACTCCACAACTAGAAACTCCTCAACTAGAAACTCCCCAACTAGAAACTCCACAACTAGATTCTCCACAACTACAAATTCCACAACTAGAAACTCCACAACTAGAAACTCCACAACTAGAAACTCCGCCACTAGAAACTACACAGCTAGAAACTCCACAACTTGAGACTTCGCAACAAGAAACTCGGCAACTAAAATCTCCACAACTAGAAACTCTGCAACTAGAAACTCCGCCACTAGAAACTCCACAGCTAGAAACTCAACAACTTGAGACTTCGCAAATAGAAACTCGTCAACTAGAAACTCAATAACTAGAAACTCCGCAGCTAGAAATTCCACAACTAGAAACTCCACAGCTTGAGAGTTCGCAACTTGAAACCCCACAACTAGAAACTCCACAACTAGAGACTCCACAACTAGAAACTCCACCACTAGAAACTCCACAATTACGAACCTCACAACTAGAAACTCAACAACTAGAAACTCCGCAACTGGAAACTCGACAGCAAGAAACTCCACAACTAGAAACACCACATCTAGAAACTCCGCAACAACAAACTCTGCAACTAGAAACTCCACAACCAGAATTTCTACAGCTAGAGACTCAACAACTAGAAACTCCTCAACTAAAAGCTCCACAACTAGACACTCCACAACTAGAAACTCCGCAACTAGAAACCCGACAACTAGAAACTCAACAACTAGAAACTCGACATCTATAAATTCCTCAACTTGAAACTCCACAACTAAAACTCCACTACTAGAAACTCCGCAGCTAGAAACTCCGCAACTAGAAACTCCCCAACTAGAAACTCTGCAACTCAAAACTCTGCAACTAGAAAATCCACAGCTAGAAACTCCACAACTTGAAACACCACAACTAAATACTCCACAACTACAAATTCCACAACTAGAAACTCCACAACTAGAACTTCCACAACTAGAAACTCCACCACTATAAATTCCACAACTACAAACCTCACAACTAGAAACTCCATAACTAGAAACTTCGCAACTGGAAACTCCACAGCCAGATACTTTACAACTAGAAAAACCACATCTAGAAACTCCGCAACAACAAACTCTGCAACTAGAAACTCCACAACTAGAATTTCCACAGCTAGAGACTCAACAACTAGAGACTCCTCAACTAAAAGCTCCACAACTAGACACTCCACAACTAGAAACTCCGCAACTAGAAACCCGACAACTAGAAACTCAACAACTACAAACTCCACACCATTAAATTCCTCAACTTGAAACTCCACAACTAAAACTCCACAACTAGAAACTCCACAACTAGAAACTCCGCAACAAGAAACTCCCTTACTAGAAACTCCACAACTAGAAACTCTGCAGCTAGAAACTCCGCAACTAGAAACTCTGCAAATAGAAACTCCGCAACTAGAAACTCCACAGCTAGAAACCCCTCAACTATAAACTTCACAACTAGAAACTCAACAACTAGAGACTGCACAACTAGACACTCCACAACTAGAAACTCCGCAGCTAAAAAATCTGCAACTAGAAAATCCACAACTTGAAACTCTGCAACTCGAAACTCTGCAACTAGAAAATCCACAAATATAAACTCAAGTAGAAACTCCTCAACTGGAAACTCCGCAATTAGAAACTCCGCAACTAGAAACTCCACAACTAGAAACTCCGCAACTAGAAAATCCACAACTAGAAACTTCACAACTAGAAACTCCCCAACAAGAAACTCCACAACTAGAAACTCCACAACTAGAAACTCCACAACTAGAGACTGCACAACTAGGAACTCTGCAAATAGAAAATCTACAACAAGGAACTCGAAAACTAAAAACTCTAACTAGAAACTCTACAACTAGAGACTCCAAAACTAGGAACTCCAAAATTGAGACTCCGCAACTAGAAACTACACAGATTGAAATTCCACAACTAGAAACTCCACAACTGGAAACTCCGCAACTAGAAACTCTGCAACTAGAAACTTTACAGCTAGAAACTCCACAACTTGAGACTTCGCAAATAGAAACTCGTCAACTGGAAACTCAACCACTAGAAACTCAACAGCTAGAAACTCCACAACTAGAAACTCCACAACTTGAAACCCAACAAATAGATACTCCACAACTACAGACTCCACAACTTGAAACACCACAACTAGATACTCCGCATTTACAAATTCCGCAACCAGAAACTCCACAACTAGAAACTCCTCAAATAGAAACTCCCAACTAGAAACTCCGCAACTAGAAACTCTGCAACTAGAAACTCCGCAACTAGAAACTCTGCAACTAGAAACTCCGCCACTAGAAACTCCACAGCTAGAAACCCCACAACTATAAACTTCACAACTAGCAACTCAACAACTAGAGACTGCACAACTAGAGACTCCGCCACTATAAACTCCACACCTAGTAACTCCGCAACTAGAAACTCCACAACTTGAAACTCCGCCACTAGAAGCTCCACAACTAGAAAACTCCGCAGCTACAAACTCTGCAACTAGAAACTCCGTAACTAGAAACTCCACAGCTAGAAACTCCACAACTTGAAACACCACAACTAGATACTCCACAACTACAAATTCCACAACTAGAAACTCCACAACTAGAAACACCACATCTAGAAACTCCGCAACAACAAACTCTGCAACCAGAAACTCAACAACTAGAATTTCCACAGCTAGAGACTCAACAATTAGAGGCTCCTCAACTAAAAGCTCCACAACTAGAAACTCCACAACTAGAAACTCCGCAACTTGAAACCCGACAACTAGAAACTCAACAACTAGAAACTCCACACCTATAAATTCCTCAACTTGAAACTCCACAACTACACTCAACACTCGGCAACTAGAATCTCCACAACTAGAAACTCTGCAACTAGAAACTCCACAACTACAAACTCCGCAACTAGAAACTCCACAGCTAAAAACTCCACAACTTGAGACTTCGCAAATAGAAACTCGTCAACTAGAAACTCAACAACTAGGAACTCCACAGCTAGAAACTCCACAACTAGAAACTCCACAACTAGAAACTCCACAACTAGAAACTCCTCAACTAGAAACTCCCCAACTAGAAACTCCACAACTAGATTCTCCACAACTACAAATTCCACAACTAGAAACTCCACAACTAGAAACTCCACAACTAGAAACTCCGCCACTAGAAACTACACAGCTAGAAACTCCACAACTTGAGACTTCGCAACAAGAAACTCGGCAACTAGAATCTCCACAACTAGAAACTCAATAACTAGAAACTCCGCAGCTAGAAATTCCACAACTAGAAACTCCACAGCTTGAGAGTTCGCAACTAGAAACCCCACAACTAGAAACTCCACAACTAGAGACTCCACAACTAGAAACTCCACCACTAGAAACTCCACAATTACGAACCTCACAACTAGAAACACAACATCTAGAAACTCCGCAACTGGAAACTCCACAACAAGAAACTCCACAACTAGAAACACCACATCTAGAAACTCCGCAACATCAAACTCTGCAACTAGAAACTCCACAACCAGAATTTCTACAGCTAGAGACTCAACAACTAGAAACTCCTCAACTAAAAGCTCCACAACTAGACACTCCACAACTAGAAACTCCGCAACTAGAAACCCGACAACTAGAAACTCAACAACTAGAACTCGACATCTATAAATTCCTCAACTTGAAACTCCACAACTAAAACTCCACTACTAGAAACTCCACAACTAGAAACTCCGCAACTAGAAACTCCCCAACTAGAAACTCCACAACTAGAAACTCTGCAACTAGAAACTCCGCAACTAGAAACTCTGCAAACAGAAGTTCCGCAACTATAAACTCCACAGCTAGAAACCCCTCAACTCTAAACTTCACAACTAGAAACTCAACAGCTAGAGACTGCACAACTAGAGACTCCGCCACCAGAAACTCGGCAGCTAGAAACTCCGCAACTAGAAACTCCACAACTTGAAACTCTGCAACTCGAAACTCTGCAACAAGAAAATCCACATATATAAACTCAAGTAAAAACTCCCCAACTGGAAACTCCCCAACTAGAAACTCCGCAACTAGAAAATCCACAACTAGAAACTTCACAACTAGAATCTCCCAACAAGAAACTCCACAACTAGAAACTCCACAACTAGAGACTGCACAACTAGAGACTTTGCATTTAGAAACTCCTCAGAATGAAACTACACAACTAGAAACTCCACGACTAGAGATTCCATAAGTAGAAACTCCACAGCTAGAATTTCCACAACTAGAAACCCCACAACTAGGAACTCTGCAAATAGAAAATTTACAACTAGAAATTCGAAAACTAAAAACTCCAACTAGAAACTCCACAACTAGAAACTTCACAACTAGAAACTCCACAAATAGACACTCCACAACTAGAAACTCCACAACTAGAGGCTCCACAACTAGGAACTCCAAAATTGAGACTCCACAACTAGAAACTACACAGATTGAAATTCCACAACTGGAAACTCTGCAACTAGAAACTTTACAGCTAGAAACTCCACAACTTGAGACTTCGCAAATAGAAACTCGTCAACTGGAAACTCAACCACTAGAAACTCCACAGCTAGAAACTCCACAACTTGAAACTCCACAGCTTGAAACCCAACATATAGATACTCCACAACTAGAAACTCCACAACTTGAGAGTTCACCACTAGAAACTCCACAACTAGAAACTCCACAACTAGAGACTCCACAACTAGAAACTCCACCACTAGAAATTCCACAACTACAAACCTGACAACTAGAAACTCCACAACTAGTAACTCCGCAACTGGAAACTCCACAGCCAGAACCTCTACAACTAGAAAAACCACATCTAGAAACTCCGGAACAACAAGCTCTGCAACTATAAACTCCACAACTAGAATTTCCACAGCTAGAGACTCAACATCTAGAGACTCCTCAACTAAAAGCTCCACAGCTAGACACTCCACAACTTGAAACTCCGCAACTAGAAACCCGACAACTAGAAACTCAACGACTACAAACTCCACACCTATAAATTCCTCAACTTAAAACTCCACAACTAAAACTCCACAACTAGAAACTCCATAACTAGAAACTCCGCAACTAGAAACTCCACAACTAGAAACTCCGCAACTTGAAACTCCCTTACTAGAAACTCTACAACTAGAAACTCTGCAGCTAGAAACTCCGCAACTAAAAAATCTGCAAATAGAAACTCCGCAACTAGAAACTCCACAGCTAGAAACCCCTCAACTATAAACTTCACAACTAGAAACTCAACAACTAGAGACTGCACAACTAGACACTCCGCAACTAGAAACTCCGCAGCTAGAAACTCTGCAATTAGAAAATCCACAACTTAAAACTCTGCAACTTGAAAATCCACAAATATAAACTCAATTAGAAACTCCCCAACTGGAAACTCCGCAACTAGAAACTCCGCAACTAGAAACTCCGCAGCTAGAAACTCCGCAACTAGAAAATCCACAACTAGAAACTTCACAACTAGAAACTCCCCAACAAGAAACTCCACAACTAGAAACTCCACAACTAGAAACTCCACAACTAGAGACTGCACAACTAGAGACTTTGCATTTAGAAACTTCTCAGATAGAAACTACACAACTAGAAACTCCACGACTAGAGATTCCATAAGTAGAAACTCCACAGCTAAAATTTCCACAACTACAAACCCCACAACTAGAAACTCCACAACTAGGAACTCTGCAAATAGAAAATCTACAACAAGGAACTCGAAAACTAAAAACTCCAACTAGAAACTGTACAACTAGAGACTCCACAACTAGAAACTCCACAACTGGAAACTCCGCAACTAGAAACTCTGCAACTAGAAACTTTACAGCTAGAAACTCCCCAACTTGAGACATCGCAAATAGAAACTCGTCAACTGGAAACTCAACCACTAGAAACTCAACAGCTAGAAACTCCACAACTAGAAACTCCACAACTTGAAACCCAACAAATAGATACTCTACAACTACAGACTCCACAACTTGAAACACCACAACTAGATACTCCGCAATTACAAATTCCGCAACTAGAAACTCCACAACTAGAAACTCCTCAAATAGAAACACCCCACTAGAAACTTCACAACTAGAATCTCTGACAGTAGAAACTCCGCAACTAGAAACTCTGCAACTAGAAACTTCGCAACTAGAAACTCCACAGCTAGAAACCCCACAACTATAAACTTCACAACTAGCAACTCAACAACTAGAGACTGCACAACTAGAGACTCCGCCACTAGAAACTCCAAAACTAGAATTTCCACAGCTAGAGACTCAACAACTAGAAACTCCTAAACTAAAAGCTCCACAACTAGACACTCCACAACTAGAAACTCCGCAACTAGAAACCCGACAACTAGAAACTCAACAACTAGAAACTGCACACCTATAAATTCCACAACTTGAAACTCCACAACTAAAACTCCACTTCTAGAAACTCCACAACTAGAGACTCCGCAACTAGAAACTCCCCAACTAGAAACTCCACAACTTGAAACTCTGCAACTCGAAACTCTGCAACTAGAAAATCCACAACTATAAACTCAAGTAGAAACTCCCCAACTGAAACTCCGCAACTAGAAACTCCGCAACTAGAAAATCCACAACTAGAGACTGCACAACTAGAGACTTTGCATTTAGAAATTTCTCAGATAGAAACTACACAACTATCAACTCCACGACTAGAGATTCCATAAGTAGAAACTCCACAGCTAGAATTTCCACAACTAGAAAAACCACAACTAGGAACTCTGAAAATAGAAAATCTACAACTAGATACTCGAAAACTAAAAACTCCAACTAGAAACTTCGCAACTAGAAACTTCACAACTAGAAACTCCACAAAGAGACACTCCACAACTAGAAACTTCACAACTAGAGACTCCACAACTAGGAACTCCAAAATTGAGACTCCACAACAAGAAACTACACAGATTGAAATTCCACAACTGGAAACTCCACAACTGGAAACTTCGCAACTAGAAACTCTGCAACCAGAAACTTTACTGCTAGAAACTCCACAACTTGAGACATCGCCACTAGAATCTCCACAACTAGTAACTCCGCAACTAGAAACTCCACAACTTGAAACTCCGCCACTAGAATCTCCACAACTAGAAAACTCCGCAACTAGGAACTCTGCAACTAGAAACTCCGGAACTAGAAACTCCGGAACTAGAAACTCCACAGCTAGAACCTCCACAACTTGAGACTTCGCAAATAGAAACTCGTCAACTAGAAACTCAACAACAAGAAATACCACATCTAGAAACTCCACAACTAGAAACTCCACAACTTGAGAGTTCGCAACTAGAAACTCCACAACTAGAGACTTCACACCTAAAAACTCCACCACTAGAAACTCCACAACTACGAACCTCACAACTAGAAACTCCACAACTAGAAACTCCGCAACTGGAAACTCCACAGCCAGAAACTCCACAACTAGAAACACCACATCAAGAAACTCCGCAACAACAAACTCTGCAACCAGAAACTCCACAACTAGAATTTACACAGCTAGAGACTCAACAACTAGAGACTCCTCAACTAAAAGCTCCACAACTAGAAACTCCACAGCTAGAAACTCCGCAACTTGAAACCGGACAACTAGAAACTCAACAACTAGAAACTCCACACCTATAAATTCCTCAACTTGAAACTCCACAACTAAAACTCCACAACTAGAAACTCCGCAACTAGAAACTCCACAAATAGAAACTCCAAAAATAGAAACTCTGCAACTAGAAACTCCGCAACTAAAAACTCTGCAACTAGAAACTCCGCAACTAAAAACTCCAAAACAAGAAACCCCACAACTATAAACTTCACAACTAGAAACTCAACAACCAGAAACTCCACAACTAGAGACTGCACAACTACAAACTTTGCATTTAGAAACTCCTCAGATAGAAACTACACAACTAAAAACACCACGACTAGAGATTCCATAAGTAGAAACTCCACAGCTAGAATTTCCACAATTAGAAACCCCTCAACTAGAAACTCACAAACTAGGAACTCTGCAAATAGAAAATATACAACTAGAAACTCGAAAACTAAAAACTCCAACTAGAAACTCCACAACTAGAAACTTCACAACTAGAAACTCCACAAATGGACACTCCACAACTAGAAGCTCCACAACTAGAGACTCCACAACTAGGAACTCCACAAATTGAGACTCCACAACTACAAACTACAAAGATTGAAACTACACAACTTGAAACTCCACACCCAGAAACTCCGCAACTAGAAACTCCGCAACTAAAAACTCCACAACTAGAAAATCCACAACTAGAAACTCCACAACTTAATTTGAACTGACAATTTAATTTTTCATGGGTTTCCAGATGTCAAAGAATCCTGGGAAGAAACTGAAGCAAAGGTGGTCACTGAAATTACGTCCGTCATAGGGTCATTTTCGCCAAACTCGATTCATCGCGCACACCGACTAGGCTCATTTTCGCAAAACCGATGCCGTCCCATCATTGTAAAGTTTAGCGACATCAAAACTAAAGATAAAATTTTGTCTTCACGCTCCCAATTTAAAATAAAAGGCATAGGCATTAGCGAAGACTTCTCGCCCGCTACGCGCATCATCCGAAAAAAGCTCACTGATTTCGCAAAAAATCTGCCAGAATCCCCCCAATTTAACTTACGTTACAACAAGCTATATGTTAATAAAAAGTGCTACATGTTTGATACTAACGCTGGACAGGTTATTGAAGTAGAACGGCCTGGTCGAGGTTTCGAAAGTAACATCCAGGCACGTGTCCCTTCCTAGGAACGCGCGAGGGGTAGTGGTCCTAAATCTAACCCAAGGATCTCTGTTCTGTTCACGAACATAAGAAGCCTTCTTAACAAATATGATTCTTTATCTTCCGCAATAGATACCTGCGATGCACAAATAATTGTACTAACCGAAACGTGGCTCCGTGCGCATGTGCAGGACTCGGAAATTTTTAATCAAGCGAGTCATTTTGCAATTTATCGTTGTGATCGAACTGCGCATCGGGGTGGCGGTGTTCTGTTAGCGATATCCAAAAACATATCTTCTTCTTGCATACACATTACCACCACTCTTGAAACTATCTGGACTTTGCTCACTATTGGCCATCAAAAAATCGTCCTAGGCGCATGCTATCGTTCCCCTTCGTCGTCCTCAACATTTGTTAACGAACTCCACGACGTTATGAACCACATCGTAACACGTTTCCCCAGTTATCCCTTATTTTTACTCGGTGACTTTAACTTTCCGAACATAAATTGGACTACACAACCAGTTTCCATTTCTCCTTTTTCGACGCAAGCTTCTGAGTTTTTTAACTTTTGCTCTATCTTTTCTTTAACGCAATTAGTAGATCATTCAACTAGAATCTCATCTCACGCAGCTAACACTCTTGACTTAATCCTAACTACGCGGCCCGATTTTACTTCCGACATAACGTACTTGCCCGGAATCAGCGATCATTCTCTTCTCAGTTTTTCTTTTAATGCATCATTCCCAAAAGTTTCAAACAACAAAAAAGTAATTCGTGACTACAAAAAGGCGAACTTTCAGGCTATTAATCACGAGTTATCCATCTTTCTTGATACTTTTTTGGCAAATTCGATGATCATTCTGTTCAAACTAACTGGGACATATTTGCGCGTAAAGTTTACGATCTAACAGAAAAATTCATACCAAAACGCACTATCACGTGTAATCATCGCGCCCCGTGGTACAACGCCCACTTGAAAAGGCTGTCTAACTGTAAGAAGCGCCTTTATCGTTCTGCCAGGAAATCGCCAACTGATTCCCGATGGGAAGCTGACAGATTAGCATCGAACGCTTACATATCTGCATTAAAAGCTGCTAAATCTTCATTTTTATCCCAAACCCTGCCATCCATGCTTAATAATAACGTTAGAAAGTTTTGGAAAATCATAAATCCGCCACATGATAACAGTATTTACTTAGAAGACGCATTGGGCAATTCCATTTCCTTGAGTGAGTGTGCGGCTGTGCTCAATGATACATTCACGAAAAACTTTTCTGTTCCTTCCACAGTTAATGCTCCTAGCGTGCAGACATATAATTTTCCTGTAATGTCCTCCATCTGTATCGAAGCGCCAGGTGTGGCTAAGTTGATTGCTGGACTTAAATACCATTCTTCTCCAGGTTACGATTTAATAGACTCGAAGTTTTTGAAGAATACAAGTTCATTTAGTTCTATTATTTTAACAAAAATATTCCAGCAGTCACTTGACACATCTACGCTACCAATACAATGGAAAATAGGTAAGGTGGTTCCACTCTTCAAATCTGGCCAAAAAACATCCCGCGCAAATTACCGCCCTATATCTTTAACTAGTACCTGCTGTAAATTACTGGAACATATCATATTCTCACATCTAGTCAATTTCCATGAATCAAATTCGTTTTTTACATCTGCACAGCACGGTTTTCGCAAATCGCTCTCATGCGAAACACAGTTAATATCCTTTACTCACAAGCTGCATCGCATTTTAGACCAATCATCAAAAGCTGACTGTGTTTATTTAGACTTTTCTAAAGCCTTTGACAAGGTATGCCACAAGCTGCTACTACACAAACTAAGCAAACTCCAACTCGATGACACCATAATGAAGTGGATTGTATATTTCCTTGAAAATCGCTCGCAATTTGTTTCAGCTAATAATCATAACTCTTCATTCAGCCAGGTTTCCTCTGGTGTCCCCCAGGGATCTGTTCTTGGACCTCTTTTGTTTCTTATTTACATTAACGATCTGCCTTCTCTTATATCCTCTAATGTTCATTTGTTTGCCGACGACTGCGTAATTTTTCGCGAAATAACTGCTGACAACGACTCCTACTCTCTCCAGTCAGATCTAAATAGTGTAAGCAACTGGTGCAAAGAATGGTTAATGGAACCTAATGTCACTAAATGTAAAGTAATGCGTGTATCGAGACCTACTAGTTGTATGCCTATATATTACCTGAACAATACACCACTTGAAATCGTTTCCTCTTACAAGTACTTAGGTGTTCATATTACCAACAATTTAACTTGGACGAAACACATCGAATACATTATTAACAAGGCAAACCGCATGCTAGGTTATTTACGTCGAAACTTTTTTTCAGCCCCGTCTTCTTTAAAACTTCTTCTATACAAAACACTAATCAGATCCAAACTAGAGTATGCAACACCAGTATGGGATCCTTGCCACGACAACTTACTCACCGCACTTGAACTTGTTCAGAATAATTCAGCCCGTTTCATACTATCAAATTACAACAGAACGGCAAGTGTAACGGCAATGAAAAGTAGTATTGACCTCCCATCCTTAGCATCACGACGTCGCATTTTTCGCCTAACTTTATTTCATAAGATTTATTACCATGCTTCTCTCCATGCTGAACTGCTTTCACAACCTCAGTACATATCATGTCGAATTGACCATAATCATAAAGTTGGAGTTGTTTCATCTAACACTAAATATTTTGCTGAGTCTTTCATTCCAAAAACATCCCGAGAGTGGAACCACCTTCCCGCCGATGTTGTTTCCATACGCGTTAATCACCTGTTTCATCAAGCATTAGCTAATATTGTATAATCAGGATAATCTATGTTTTTTTCTATTTAAACACATGCTCTGTTTTTTTTCTATGTTTTGTACATCTTGTTACTCCCACTCCCCTCTTCAATGCCCATGGCCTTGAGGGTATAATAAATAAATAAAAATAAATAAACTAGAAACTCCGCAACCAGAAACCCGATCACTAGAAACTCCACAAATAGAAACTCCACACCTTTAAATTCCACAACTTGAAACTCCACAGCTAGAAACTCCACAACTAGAAATTCCACAACTGGAAACTCCACAGCTAGAAAGTCCGCAACTAGAAACTCTGCATCTAGAAACTCCGCAACTAGAAACTCCACAGCTAGAAAATTCACCACTAGAAACTCCACAACTAGCAACTCCACAACTACAGACTCCGCAACTAGAAAACTCCGCAACTAGAAACTCCCAACTAGACACTCTGCAACTAGGAACTCTACAACTTCAAAATCCACAATTAGAAACTCCACAATTTGAAACTCCACAACTAGATACTCCACAACTACAAACTCCACAACTAGAAACTCCCCAACTAGAAACTCCACAACTTGAAACTCCGCAACTAGAAACTCCGCAACTAGAAACTGCACAACTAGAAAACTCCGCAACGTGAAACTCTGCAACTAGAAACTCCGCTATTAGAAACTCCACAGCTAGAAACTTCACTACTTGAAACACCACAACTAGATACTCCACAACTATGAATTCCACAACTATAAACTCCACGAATAGAAACTCCGCAACTAGAAGCTGTGCAACTAGAATTTTCACAGCCAGAAACACGACAACTTGAGACTTCGCAACTAGAAACTCGGCAAGTAGAAACCCAACAACCAGAAACACCACAACTAGAAACTCCACAAGTTGAAACCCAACAAATAGATACTCCACAACTACAAACTCCACAACTAGAAACTCCACAACCTGAAACTCCGCAACCAGAAACTCCGCAACTAAAAAACTCCACAACTAGAAACTCCACAAGTAGAAACTCCACAACTAGAAACTCCGCAACTAGAAACTCTGCAACTAGATACTCCGCAACTAGAAAATCCACAGCTAGAAACTCCACAACTTGAAAAACCACAACTAGATACTCCACAACTACAAATTCCACAACTAGAAACTCCACAACTGGAAACTCCGCCACTCGAAACTCCGCAACTAGAAACTTTACAGCTAGAAACTCCACAACTGGAGACTTCGCGAATAGAAACTTGTCAACTGAAAACTCAACCACTAGAAACTCCACAGCTAGAAACTCCACAACTAGACACTCAACAACTAGAAACTCCACACCTATAAATTCCACAACTTGAAACTCCACAACTAAAACTCCACAACTAGAAACTCCACAACTAGAAACTCTGCAACTCGAAACTCCCCAACTAGAAACTCCACAACTAGAAACTCTGCAACTAGAAACTCCGCAACTAGAAACTCTGCAACTAGAAACTCCGCAACTAGAAACTGCACAGCTAGAAACCCCACAACTATAAACTTCACAACTAGAAACTCAACAACTAGAGACTGCACAACTAGAAACTCCACAACTAGAAAACTCCACAACTAGAAACTCCGCAACTGGAAACTCCACAGCCAGAAACTCCACAACTAGAAACACCACATCAAGAAACTCCGCAACAACAAACTCTGCAACCAGAAACTCCACAACTAGAATATACACAGCTAGAGACTCAACAACTAGAGACTCCTCAACTAAAAGCTCCACAACTAGAAACTCCACAGCTAGAAACTCCGCAACTTGAAACCGGACAACTAGAAACTCAACAACTAGAAACTCCACACCTATAAATTCCTCAACTTGAAACTCCACAACTAAAACTCCACAACTAGAAACTCCGCAACTAGAAACTCCACAAATAGAAACTCCAAAAATAGAAACTCTGCAACTAGAAACTCCGCAACTAAAACTCTGCAACTAGAAACTCCGCAACTAAAAACTCCAAAACAAGAAACCCCACAACTATAAACTTCACAACTAGAAACTCAACAACCAGAAACTCCACAACTAGAGACTGCACAACTACAGACTTTGCATTTAGAAACTCCTCAGATAGAAACTACACAACTAAAAACACCACGACAGGAGATTCCATGAGTAGAAACTCCACAGCTAGAATTTCCACAATTAGAAACCCCTCAACTAGAAACTCACAAACTAGGAACTCTGCAAATAGAAAATCTACAACTAGAAACTCGAAAACTAAAAACTCCAACTAGAAACTCCACAACTAGAAACTTCACAACTAGAAACTCCACAAATGGACACTCCACAACTAGAAGCTCCACAACTAGAGACTCCACAACTAGGAACTCCACAAATTGAGACTCCACAACTACAAACTACAAAGATTGAAACTACACAACTTGAAACTCCACACCCAGAAACTCCGCAACTAGAAACTCCGCAACTAAAAACTCCACAACTAGAAAATCCACAACTAGAAACTCCACAGCTAGAAACTCCGCAACCAGAAACCCGATCACTAGAAACTCCACAAATAGAAACTCCACACCTATAAATTCCACAACTAGAAATTCCACAACTGGAAACTCCACAGCTAGAAAGTCCACAACTAGAAACTCTGCATCTAGAAACTCCGCAACTAGAAACTCCACAGCTAGATAAATTCACCACTAGAAACTCCACAACTAGCAACTCCACAACTACAGACTCCGCAACTAGAAAACTCCGCAACTAGAAACTCCCAACTAGACACTCTGCAACTAGGAACTCTACAACTTCAAAATCCACAACTAGAAACTCCACAATTTGAAACTCCACAACTAGATACTCCACAACTACAAACTCCACAACTAGAAACTCCCCAACTAGAAACTCCACAACTTGAAACTCCGCAACTAGAAACTCCGCAACTAGAAACTGCACAACTAGAAAACTCCGAAACGTGAAACTCTGCAACTAGAAACTCCGCTATTAGAAACTCCACAGCCAGAAACTTCGCTACTTGAAACACCACAACTAGATACTCCACAACTATGAATTCCACAACTATAAACTCCACGAATAGAAACTCCGCAACTAGAAGCTGTGCAACTAGAATTTTCACAGCCAGAAACACGACAACTTGAGACTTCGCAACTAGAAACTCGGCAAGTAGAATCCCAACAACCAGAAACACCACAACTAGAAACTCCACAAGTTGAAACCCAACAAATATATACTCCACAACTACAAACTCCACAACTAGAAACTCCACAACCTGAAACTCCGCAACCAGAAACTCCGCAACTAAAAAACTCCACAACTAGAAACTCCACAAGTAGAAACTCCACAACTAGAAACTCCGCAACTAAAAACTCTGCAACTAGATACTCCGCAACTAGAAAATCCACAGCTAGAAACTCCACAACTTGAAACACCACAACTAGATACTCCACAACTACAAATTCCACAACTAGAAACTCCACAACTGGAAACTCCGCCACTCGAAACTCCGCAACTAGAAACTTTACAGCTAGAAACTCCACACTTGGAGACTTCGCGAATAGAAACTTGTCAACTGAAAACTCAACCACTAGAAACTCCACAGCTAGAAACTCCACAACTAGACACTCAACAACTAGAAACTCCACACCTATAAATTCCACAACTTGAAACTCCACAACTAAAACTCCACAACTAGAAACTCCACAACTAGAAACTCTGCAACTCGAAACTCCCCAACTAGAAACTCCACAACTAGAAACTCTGCAACTAGAAACTCCGCAACTAGAAACTGCACAGCTAGAAACCCCACAACTATAAACTTCACAACTAGAAACTCAACAACTAGAGACTGCACAACTAGAAACTCCACAACTAGAAAACTCCGCAACTAGAAACTCTGCAACTACATACTCCGCAACTAGAAAGCCCAAAGCTAGAAACTCCACAACTTGAGAGTTCGCAACTAGAAACTCCACAACTAGATACTCCACAACTACAAACTCCACAACTAGAAACTCCCGAACTAGAAACTCCACAACTTGAAACTCCGCAACTAGAAACTCCGCAACTAGAAACTCCACAACTAGAAAACTCCGCAACGTGAAACTCTGCAACTAGAAACTCCGCAATAAGAAACTCCACAGCTAGAAACTTCACTACTTGAAACACCACAACTAGATACTCCACAACTACGAATTCCACAACTATAAACTCCACAACTAGAAACTCAGCAACTAGAAGCTCCGCAACTAGAATTTTCACAGCAAGAAACTCGACAACTTGAGACTTCGCAACTAGAAACTCGGCAACTAGAAACCCAACAACCAGAAACTCCACAACTAGAAACTCCGCAAGTTGAAACCCAACAAATAGATACTCCACAACTACAAACTCCACAACTAGAAACTCCACAACCTGAAACTCCGCAACCAGAAACTCCGCAACTAAAAACTCAACAACTAGAAACTCCACAAGTAGAAACTCCACAACTAGAAACTCCGCAACTAGTAACTCAGCAACTAGATACTCCGCAACAAGAAAATCCACAGCTAGAAACTCCACAACTTGAAACACCACAACTAGATACTCCACAACTACAAATTCCACAACTAGAAACTCCACAACTGGAAACTCCGCAACTCGAAACTCCGCAACTAGAAACTTTACAGCTAGAAACTCCACAACTGGAGACTTCGCGAATAGAAACTTGTCAACTCAAAACTCAACCACTAGAAACTCTACAGCTAGAAACTCCACAACTAGACACTCAACAACTAGAAACTCCACACCTATAAATTCCACAACTTGAAACTCCACAACTAAAACTCCACAACTAGAAACTCCACAACTAGAAACTGCAACTCGAAACTTCCCAACTAGAAACTCCACAACTAGAAACTCTGCAACTAGAAACTCCGCAACTAGAAACTCTGCAACTAGAAACTCCGCAACTAGAAACTGCACAGCTAGAAACCCCACAACTATAAACTTCACAACTAGAAACTCAACAACTAGAGACTGCACAAATAGAAACTCCACAACTAGAAAACTCCGCAATCAGAAACTCTGCAACTACATACTCCGCAACTAGAAAGCCCAAAGCTAGAAACTCCACAACTTGAGAGTTCGCAACTAGAAACTCCACAACTAGAGACTCCCCACCTAGAAACTCCACCACTAGAAACTCCACAACTAGAAACTCCGCAACTGGAAACTCCACAGCCAGAAACTCCACAACTAGAAACACCACATCTAGAAACTCCGCAACAACAAACTCTGCAACCAGAAACTCCAAAACTAGAATTTACACAGCGAGAGACTCAACAACTAGAGACTCCAAAACTAAAAGCTCCACAACTAGAAACTCCAAAGCTAGAAACTCCGCAACTTGAAACCCGACAACTAGAAACTCAACAACTAGAAACTCAACACCTAGAAATTCCTCAAACTGAAACTCCACAACTAAAACTCCACAACTAGAAACTCCACAACTAGAAACTCCGCAACTAGAAACTCCCCAACTAGAAGCTCCACAAATAGAAACTCTGCAACTAGAAACTCCGCAACTAGAAACTCTGCAACTAGAAATTCCGCAACTAGAAACTCCACAGCTAGAAACCCCACAACTATAAACTTCACAACTAGAAACTCAACAACTAGAAACTCCACAACTAGAGACTGCACAACTAGAGACTTTGCATTTAGAAACTCCTCAGATAGAAACTACACAACTAAAAACACCACGACTAGAGATTCCATAAGTAGAATCTCCACAGCTAGAAACTCCACAACTAGAAACTTCACAACTAGAAACTCCACAAATGGACACTCCACAACTAGAAACTCCACAACTAGAGACTCCACAACTAGGAACTCCACAAATTGAGACTCCACAACTACAAACTACAAAGATTGAAACTACACAACTTGAAACTCCGCAACCAGAAACTCCGCAACTAGAAATTCCGCAACTAAAAACTCCACAACTAGAATATCCAGAACTAGAAACTCCACAACTAGAAACTCCGCAACCAGAAACCCGATCACTAGAAACTCCACAAATAGAAACCACACACCTATAAATTCCACAACTTGAAACTCCACAGCTAGAAACTCCACAACTAGAAATTCCACAACTGGAAACTCCACAGCTAGAAAGTCCACAACTAGAAACTCTGCATCTAGAAACTCCGCAACTAGAAACTCCACAGCTAGAAAATCCACCACTAGAAACTCGACAACTAGCAACTCCACAACTACAGACTCCGCAACTAGAAAACTCCGCAACTAGAAACTCCCAACTAGATACTCCGCAACTAGGAACTCTACAACTTCAAAATCCACAACTAGAAACTCCACAATTTGAAACTCCACAACTACATACTCCACAACTAGAAACTCCACAACTAGAAAACTCCGCAACGTGAAACTCTGCAACTAGAAACTCCGCAATAAGAAACTCCACAGCTAGAAACTTCACTACTTAAAACACCACAACTAGATACTCCACTACTACGAATTCCACAACTATAAACTCCACAACTAGAAACTCCGCAACTAGAAGCTCCACAACTAGAATTTTCACAGCTAGAAACTCGACAACTTGAGACTTCGCAACTAGAAACTCGGCAACTAGAAACCCAACAACCAGAAACTCCACAACTAGAAACTCCGCAAGTTGAAACCCAACAAATAGATACTCCACAACTACAAACTCCACAACTAGAAACTCCACAACCTGAAACTCCGCAACCAGAAACTCCGCAACTAAAAACTCCACAACTAGAAACTCCACAAGTAGAAACTCCACAACTAGAAACTCCGCAACTAGAAACTCTGCAACTAGATACTCCGCAACTAGAAAATCCACAGCTAGAAACTCCACAACTTGAAACACCACAACTAGATACTCCACAACTACAAATTCCACAACTAGAAACTCCACAACTGGAAACTCCGCAACTAGAAACTCCGCAACTAGAAACTTTACAGCTAGAAACTCCACAACTTGAGACTTCGCGAATAGAAACTCGTCAACTGAAAACTCAACCACTGGAAACTCCACAGCTAGAAACTCCACAACTAGACACTCAACAACGAGAAACTCCACACCTATAAATTCCACAACTTGAAACTCCACAACTAAAACTCCACAACTAGAAACTCCACAACTAGAAACTCTGCAACTAGAAACTCCCCAACTAGAAACTCCATACCTAGAAACTCTGCAACTAGAAACTCCGCAACTAGAAACTCTGCAACTAGAAACTCCGTAACTAGAAACTGCACAGCTAGAAACCCCACAACTATAAACTTCACAACTAGAAACTCAACAGCTAGAGACTGCACAACTAGAAACTCCACAACTAGAAAACTCCGCAACTAGAAACTCTGCAACTTCATACTCCGCAACTAGAAACCTCAAAGCTAGAAACTCCACAACTTGAGAGTTCGCAACTAAAAACTCCACAACTAGAGACTCCTCACCTAGAAACTCCACCACTAGAAACTCAACAACTAGAAACTCTGCAACTGGAAACTCCACAGCCAGAAACTCCACAACTAGAAACACCACATCTAGAAACTCCGCAACAACAAACTCTGCAACCAGAAACTCCGCAACTAGAATTTACACAGCGAGAGACTCAACAACTAGAGACTCCTCAACTAAAAGCTCCACAACTAGAAACTCCACAGCTAGAAACTCCGCAACTTGAAACCCGACAACTAGAAACTCAACAACTAGAAACTCCACACCTAGAAATTCCTCAACTTGAAACTCCACAACTAAAACTCCACAACTAGAAACTCCACAACTAGAAACTCCGCAACTAGAAACTCCACAGCCAGAAGCCCCACAACTATAAACTTCACAACTAGAAACTCAACAACTAGAAACTCCACAACTAGAGACTGCACAACTAGAGACTTTGCATTTAGAAACTCCTCAGATAGAAACTACACAACTAAAAACACCACGACTAGAGATTCCATAAGTAGAAACTCCACAGCTAGAATTTCCACAACTAGAAACCCCTCAACTAGAAACTCCACAACTAGGAACCCTGCAAATAGAAAATCTACAACTAGAAACTCGAAAACTAAAAACTCCAACTAGAAACTCCACAACTAGAAACTTCACAACTAGAAACTCCACAAATGGACACTCCACAACTAGAAACTCCACAACTAGAGACTCCACAACTAGGAACTCCACAAATTAAGACTCCACAACTACAAACTACACAGATTGAAACTACACAACTTGAAACTCCACAACCAGAAAGTCCGCAACTAGAAACTACGCAACTAAAAACTCCACAACTAGAAAATCCACAACTAGAAACTCCACAACTAGAAAGTCCGCAACCAGAAACCCGACCACTAGAAACTCCACAAATAGAAACTCAACACCTATAAATTCCACACCTTGAAACTCCACAGCTAGAAACTCCACAACTAGAAATTCCACAACTGGAAACTCCACAGCTAGAAAGTCCACAACTAGAAACTCTGCATTCAGAAACTCCACAACTAGAAACTCCGCAACTGGAAACTCTGCAACTAGATACTCCGCAACTAGAAAATCCACAGCTAGAAACTCCACAACTTGAAACACCACAACTAGATACTCCACAACTACAAATTCCACAACGAGAAACTCCACAACTGGAAACTCCGCAACTAGAAACTCCGCAACTAGCAACTTTAAAGCTAGAAACTCCACAACTTGAGACTTCGCGAATAGAAACTCGTCAACTGAAAACTCAACCACTAGAAACTCCACAACTAAAACTCCACAACTAGAAACTCCACAACTACAGACTCCGCAACTAGAAAACTCCGCAACAAGAAACTCCCAACTAGACACTCTGCAACTAGGAACTCTACAACTTCAAAATCCACAACTAGAAACTCAACAATTTGAAACTCCACAACTAGATACTCCACAACTACAAACTCCACAACTAGAAACTCCCCAACTAGAAACTCCACAACTTGAAACTCCGGAACTAGAAACTCCGCAACTAGAAACTCCACAACTAGAAACTCTGCAGCTAGAAACTCCGCAACTACAAACTCTGCAAATAGAAACTCTGCAACTAGAAACTCCTCAACTAGAAACCCCTCAACTATAAACTTCACAACTAGAAACTCAACAACTAGAGACTGCACAACTCGAGACTCCGCAACTAGAAACTCCGCAGCTAGAAACTCTGCAACTAGAAACTCCACAACTTGAAACTCTGCAACTCGAAACTCTGCAACTAGAAAATCCACAACTATAAACTCAAGTAGAAACTCCCCAACTGGAAACTCCGCAACTAGAAACTCCGCAACCGGAAACTCCACAGCCAGAAACTCTACAACTAGAAAAACCACATCTAGAAACTCCGCAACAACAAGCTCTGCAACTAGAAACTCCACAACTAGAATTTCCACAGCAAGAGACTCAACAACTAGAGACTCCTCAACTAAAAGCTCCACAACTAGACACTCCACAACTAGAAACTCCGCAACTAGAAACCCGACAACTAGAAAGTCAACAACTACAAACTTCAAACCTATAAATTCCTCAACTTGAAACTTCACAACTAAAACTCCACAACTAGAAACTCCGCAACTAGAAACTCCCCAACTATAAACTTCACAACTAGAAACACAACAACCAGAGACTGCACAACTAGAGACTCCACAACTAGAAACTCCGCAGCTAGAAACTCCGCAACTAGAAACTCCACAACTTGAAACTCTGCAACTCGAAAATCTGCAACTAAAAAATCCACAACTATAAACTCAAGTAGAAACTCCCGACCTGGAAACTCCCCAACTAGAAACTCCGCAACTAGAAAATACACAACTAGAAACTCCACAACTAGAAACTCCACAACTAGAAACTCCGCAACTAGAAACTCCCCAACTAGAAACTCCAAAACTAGAAACTCTGCAGTTAGAAACTCCGCAACTAGAAACTCTGCAAATAGAAACTCCGCAACTAGAAACTCCACAACTAGAAACCCCTCAACTATAAACTTCACAACTAGAAACTCAACAACTAGAGACTGCACAACTAGAGACTCCGCAACTAGAAACTCCGCAGCTAGAAACTCCGCAACTAGAAACTCCGCAACTAGAAACTCCACAACTAGAGACTCCACAACTAGGAACTCCACAAATTAAGACTCCACAACTACAAACTACACAGATTGAAACTACACAACTTGAAACTCCACAACCAGAAAGTCCGCAACTAGAAACTCCGCAACTAAAAACTCCACAACTAGAAAATCCACAACTAGAAACTCCACAACTAGAAACTCCGCAACCAGAAACCCGACCACTAGAAACTCCACAAATAGAAACTCAACACCTATAAATTCGACACCTTGAAACTCCACAGCTAGAAACTCCACAACTAGAAATTCCACAACTGGAAACTCCACAGCTAGAAAGTCCACAACTAGAAACTCTGCATTTAGAAACTCCGCAACTAGAAACTCCACAGCTAGAAAATCCACAACTAGAAACTCCACAAGTAGAAACTCCACAACTAGAAACTCCGCAACTGGAAACTCTGCAACTAGATACTCCGCAACTAGAAAATCCACAGCTAGAAACTCCACAACTTGAAACACCACAACTAGATACTCCACAACTACAAATTCCACAACTAGAAACTCCACAACTGGAAACTCCGCAACTAGAAACTCCGCAACTAGCAACTTTACAGCTAGAAACTCCACAACTTGAGACTTCGCGAATAGAAACTCGTCAACTAAAAACTCAACCACTAGAAACTCCACAACTAAAACTCCACAACTAGAAACTCCCCAACCAGAAACTCTGCGACTCGAATTTCCCCAACTAGAAACTCCACAACTAGAAACCCTGCAACTAGAAACTCCGCAACTAGAAACTCTGTAACTAGAAACTCCGCAACTAGAAACTCCGCAGCTAGAAACCCCACAACTATAAACTTCACAACTAGAAACTCAACAACTAGAGACTGCACAACTAGAAACTCCACAACTAGAAAACTCCGCAACTAGAAACTCTGCAACTACATACTCCGCAACTAGAAATTCCACAGCTAGAAACTCCACAACTAGATAATCCACAACTACAAATTCCACAACTAGAAACTCCACAACTGGAAACTCCGCAACTAGAAACTCTGCAACTACAAACTTTACAGTTAGAAACTCCACAACTTGAGACTTCGCAAATAGAAACTCGTCAACTGGAATCTCAACCACTAGAAACTCCACAGCTAGAAACTCCACCACTATAAACTCCACAACTTGAAACCCGACAAATAGATACTCCACAACTTGAAACACCACAACTAGATACTCCACAACTACAAATACTGCAACTAGAAACTCCACAACTAGAAACTCCGCAACTAGAAACTCCCCAACTAGAAACTCCCCAACTAGAAACTCCACAACTAGAGTCTCAGCAACTAGAAACTGCGCAACTAGAAACTCTGCAACTAGAAACTCCACAACTAGAAACTTCACAGCTAGAAACCCCACAACTATAAACTTCACAACTAGCAACTCAACAACTATAGACTGCACAACTAGAGGCTCCGCAACTAGAAATTCCGCAGCTAGTAACTCCGCAACTAGAAACTCCACAACTTGAAACTCCGCCACTAGAATCTCCACAACTAGAAAACTCCGCCACTAGAAACTCTGCCACTAGAAACTCCACAACTAGAAACTCCACAGCTAGAAACTCCACAACTTGAAACACCACAACTAGATACTCCAGAACTTCAAATTCCACAACTAGAAATTCCACAACTGGAAACTCCACAGCTAGAAACTCCGCAACTACAAACTCTGCAAATAGAAGCTCTGCAACTAGAAACTCCTCAACTAGAAACCCCTCAACTATAAACTTCACAACTAGAAACTCAACAACTAGAGACTGCACAACTAGAGACTCCGCAACTAGAAACTCCGCAGCTAGAAACTCCGCAACTAGAAACTCCACAACTTGAAACTCTGCAACTAGAAAATCCACAACGATAAACTCAAGTAGAAACTTCCCAACTGGAAACTCCGCAACCGGAAACTCCACAGCCAGAAACTCTACAACTAGAAAAACCACATCTAGAAACTCCACAACTAGAAACTCCGCAACTAGAAACTCCACAACTAGAAACTCTGCAGGTAGAAACTCCGCAACTAGAAACTCTGCAAATAGAAACTCCGCAACTAGAAACTCCACAACTAGAAACCCCTCAACTATAATTTTCACAACTAGAAACTCAACAACAAGAGACTGCACAACTAGAGACTCCGCAACTAGAAACTCCGCAGCGAGAAACTCCGCAACAAGAAACTCCACAACTTGAAACTCTGCAACTCGAAACTCTGCAACTAGAAAATCCCCAACTATAAACTCAAGTAGAAACTCCCTAACTGGAAACTCCGCAACTATAAACTCCGCAACTAGAAAATCCACAACTAGAAACTTCACAACTAGAAACTCCCCAACAAGAAACTCCACAAATAAAAACTCCACAACTAGAAACTCCACAACTAGAGACTTTGCATTTAGAAACTCCTCAGCTAGAAACTACACAACTAGAAACTCCACGACAAGAGATTCCATAAGTAGAAACTCCACAGCTAAAATTCCACAACTACAAACCCCACAACTACAAGCTCCACAACTAGGAACTCTGCAAATAGAAAATCTACAACTAGAAACTCGAAAACTGAAAATTCTAACTAGAAACTCTACAACTGCGAACAAAAACGTACGCAGTGTGACGTCAGCGGACACTGACCAGCTAGGCTATAAAACCAAGGTCCATCTTCAGCGGCCTTTCAGTGGGCTTGGCAGCACCTTCTTCGGACGGACGCTCATGCAATTCTGCTTTTTCGTCCAGATTGCCCTGTTCTGGGCGGATGCCGCCATGAGATTTGCAGATATTGCCTCACCGCAAGACAGTACCATCGCGCATGCGCAGGGACAAGGCCTCGATGGAACGTCATCATGGGAAGCTACGCCTCAGGTGTTGTGTCGACGCCATGACGTTCGCAGTGTGACGTCAGCGGACACCGACCAGCTAGGCTATAAAACCAAGGTCCATCTTCAGCGGCCTTTCAGTGGGCTTGGCAGCACCTTCTTCGGACGGACGCTCATGCATTTCTGCTTTTTCGTCTAGGTTGGTGACAAATATCTTGTCTATCAGTCTATTCGTGACAATTCTCTTACTTTGATAGTGCTGCCAAGCCCACAATGTTTGTTTGTTTCGCTGTGTGACTGTTTGATTGTCATTAGATTGCTCTTGTTAGCTTCGGGAGACGTGGAGCTGAAGCCAGGTCCGTCTTCGGAATCGGAATCCGAGGCTACTGTAAACAGTCAGCTTCTTAGAAAAATCTTAAAAGAGCAAACGAAAACCAATAAGACGCTCACCATGCTTTCTGCCAACCTGAAACAAGTGGAAAAAACTATAGGTGGTGTTCAAGAAAGGATAGCGTCGATTGAAAAAGAGCTTGGACAGTTACAAAAATGCGAGGAAAAGCTGGTTGAGCACGAAGCAGCGTGCAAGGGGACGAGGGAACTAGTGAACGAGCTTACGATTAAAGTTTATGACCTTGAAAACCGAAGTCGAAGAAACAACTTGATGATTTATTGTTTAAGTGAAGAATCAAAAGAAGATAACAAATCTCTGCAAGACAGGGTTCAACAACAAGTATTTAAGGACTTACTCGGCGTCGAAGTGAATTCGATAGAGCGCATCCACAGAGTAGGTTTTAAACGTGCTGGGAAACGCCGACATATTATGTTAAGGCTATTTGATCACTCTGAGAAAACTACAATTATGTCGGCTTGTTTCAAGCTAAAAGGAACACAGATTTCCATATCTGAAGATTTTTCCAAGAGAGTTCGCGACTTACGCCGTAGGTTGTGGCATTCGGCAGCAGTGGAAAAAACCAATGGAGCAAAGGTTTCACTCTTGTTTGATAAACTGAAAGTAGACGATAACGTTTATATCTGGGACGAACTTTCAAACCAACGGCTGGAAGTTACACGACGTGATGCGCAGGCCCGGCGGAAATCTGGTCATTCTGCAACAACCCGAGTGAACACGAGAAGCAGCAGTAAAAAATGACAGCCTGTGAGCAAAGTTCTCAGAGTTGTTTCACTGAATGCGCGTAGTGTTGTTAACAAAGCCAGTTCCCTTGAAGACGTTATCTCCTGTTACCAGCCACACGTCTTAGTAATCACTGAGACATGGGTACATGCAGATGTGCAAGATTCGGAAGTCATACCGTCTTCTTACAAGCTTATTCGTAAAGATAGGGAGTCACGCGGGGAAGGAGTAGCAATCGCTATTAAAAATAACGTCGCATTTACTGTTTTGGATGGCATCAACAACCACGAATGCGTGTGGTGCAGAATTAAATTTCTTGGTAAAAGACTACTTTTAGGGGGCGTGTATCGACCACAGAGTTCTTCTCCCGAATACTTAGAAGCCATTCAAGACTACCTTGCAGATAATACAAATTCTCGATCCCGGATTATAATAACAGGAGGTTTCAACCTACCGGGTATAAACTGGGCTGATTTTTCTTATGATGGCAAATAATCTCGAAGTGCAGATATACTGATTATGACCGCATTCAACTTCTGCTTACAACAACTAGTTTCTGAGGCTACTAGGGTTGACAGTTCATCATCATCCCTCCTTGATTTGGCACTGGTTAGCAGCTCGTTCCAAGGTTGTTCAGCCAATGTAGAAGAAGGAATATCTGATCACAAGTTGCTTGCTGTGTCATGTCCTGTTTCGGGAACACGTTCATTTACTAGACCGTCGGATACTTTCGTGAGAGATTACACTCATGCGGATGATAACGCTATTTTAGAATATTTGGAATCGCGCTTTGATTGTTTTAGCCAAGTTTATAATGTCAATGAAATGTGGTCAAACTTTAGAGAAACTGTTCTCTTTTGCGAGCAAAGATATGTGCCGTTAAAAAAGAAACGAGTTAATAGGGAATATCCGTGGTTCACGAGAGAAATGATTCATTTGAAACGCAAAATTAAGCGTCAGCGCAAGTGTCAGAACACGAGTGATTTTTCAAGCCTTACTTCTAAGCTGCGAGAACTAACGCGATCGGCAAAAGAAAGCTTTTTTTCAGATACTCTACCGTCATCATGATGAATGAACCCCGAAAATTCTGGCGCTATCTGTCAAAAGATAAACGAGGCATTTCAGAGATCAGGGTCGAGGGAGAAAGTATTGTTGACGCGACTACCATTGCCAACAAATTTAATGTCTTTTTCCAGTTCGTTTTTACACGGACAGCCACGCATGCTCAGTTGCGGTCATATGACTCTGATAGCCTCATGCCAGAAGTGGAAATCACTGAGGATGGAGTCCTTTGCCTTTTACACAAACTAGATGTAAAGAAATCACCTGGTCCGGACGGACTATCTAATACTTTTTTGAGTAGATATGCTGTTTGGGTGGCAAGATATTTACATCGCATTTACACTGCATCGTTAGACGCTGCAGTTATTCCTGATGACTGGCGCTCGGCAAAAATAATTCCGGTACATAAATCGGGCTCCACTTTGGAAGTTAACAATTACAGGCCTGTTTTATTAACTAGTACTTGCTGTAAATTATTTGAGCACATTATATTTAAGGCCATGATCACCTACTTAGAAAATAACAAACTACTGTATGCCCAGCAGCATGGATTTAGGTCTGGTTTGTCGACCGTCACCCAACTGGCTGAAATAACTGATGATTTAATTAGAACGCTTAATTTGAAAGGTCAAACCGATGCCATATTTTTGGATTTTTCTAAGGCCTTTGACGTCGTACCCCATCAGAATTTAATAACAAAATTATTAGCTATAGGCATTGAGCAGAAGGTTGTAGCATGGATCGCGAGCTACTTGAGTAACAGGAGACAGTGTGTTACCATAAATGGCTGTCTCTCGAAAGAGTTGGCAGTGCATTCGGGAGTTCCGCAGGGCTCAGTCCTCGGACCTCTTCTTTTTTTGGTTTATAATAATGATATTTATTTCTGTGTCGAGCCACCGATCCAGATTAAACTATTTGCGGACTGCGTAGTGTACACATCCATAAATAACCAAGAAGACCAAATTAAACTTAATGATGCCTTGCGCTCAATTAACGAATGGTGTATAAGGTGGGGACTAAAAATAAATCGTTCAAAAACAAATTCCGTTACGTTTACCCACAAAACGTTACCCCTTCATTTCACATATTTCATAGGAAATGCTGCAATCACGAGAGCTGATCGGGTTAAATATCTGGGAGTTACACTCACCCGTGACCTCAGTTGGGAAACGCACGTTGAAAATGTGTGTTCGGGTGCACTGAAGAAATTACCCTTTTTGAAAAGAAAACTGCGTAACACTCCTCCCACGTTAATACTAAAAGCGTATAAAGCCCTCGTGCGACCAAAATTGGAGTATGCCGACATTATTTGGAGCCCTTGGCAACAATATTTGATTAAGAAAATAGAAAGGGTCCAAAATTTAGCTCTGCGCTTTATATATTCCGCTTACTCCCGACAACATAGTGTAACTAATCTACGTAATCGGGCAAGCCTACAAATACTAGAACAGCGCAGAATAATATCCAGATTAAAATTCGTCTACCAACTTGATCGCGGGGACTTTAGGTTTTCACGCGAACGATACCTTCAGCAGCCTTCTAAACTTTCAGCTAGGACAAATCACAACAAAACGCTTAGGCAGCCACCTAGCCACATTAATACCCACAAGTTCGTTGTCTTTCCTCGCGCAATTTTTCATTGGAACGCATTACCTGCGGAAGTAGTGAATGCTTCCTCGACGGCTTCATTCACTCAACAGATAGAAAAGATTAATTTCACCATATAAGTGATGTATGCAGAAAATACTGTCATTTGAGTGCAAATCATCCGGCTACAAATGTTGAAAATATTCTTAGTTGAGCGCAGTTCTGTTGAACAGCGAGAAAATATATTTGACTTTTCTGTACTTGATAGTGTGTATTCTTTCATTTATGCCCTGTACTCCAGTGTATTACTAGTTATTGCTTGAATGTATTGTTTGTATCCCACTCCTGCATGGGCCCGGGTAGGGCCTGCAGTATCTGTAAATAAAAAAAACTAGAAACTTCAAAAATAGAAACTCCACAAATAGACACTCCACAACTAGAAACTCCACAACCAGAGACTCCACAACTAGGAACTCCAAAATTGAGACTCCACAACTAGAAACTCCACAACTGGAAACTCCGCAACTAGAAACTCTGCAACTAGAAACTTTACAGCTAAGAAACTCCACAACTTGAGACTTCGCAAATAGAAACTCGTAAACTGGAAACACAACCACTAGAAACTCCACAGCTAGAAACTCCACAACTTGAAACCCAACAAATAGATACTCCACAACTACAGACTCCACAACTTGAAACACCACAACTAGATACTTCACAACTAGCAACTCAACAACTAGAGACTGCACAACTAGAGACTCCGCCACTAGAAACTCCACACCTAGTAACTCCGCAACTAGAAACTCCACAACTACGAACCTCACAACTAGAAACTCCACAGCTAGAAACTCCCCAACTTGAGACTTTGCAACAAGAAACTTGGCAACTAGAATCTCCACAACTAGAAACTCTGCAACTAGAAACTCCGCAACTACAAACTCCGCAACTAGAAACTCCACAACTAGAAACTCCACAACTAGAATTTCCACAGCTAGAGACTCAACAACTAGAAACTCCTACACTAAAAGCTCCACAACTAGACACTCCACAACTAGAAACTCCGCAACTAGAAACCCGACAACTAGAAACTCAACAACTAGCAACTCCACAACTACAGACTCCGCAACTAGAAAACTCCGCAACAAGAAACTCCCCAACTAGACACTCCGCAACTAGGAACTCTACAACTTCAAAATCCACAACTAGAAACTCCACAATTTGAAACTCCACAACTAGATACTCCAGAACTAGAAACTCAACAACTAGACACTGCACAACTAGAGACTCCGCAACTAGAAACTCCGCAGCTAGAAACTCCGCAACTGGAAACTCCGCAACTAGAAACTCTGCAACTACAAACTTTACAGTTAGAAACTCCACAACTTGAGACTTCGCAAATAGAAACTCGTCAACTGGAAACTCAACCACTAGAAACTCCACAGCTAGAAACTCCACCACTAGAAACTCCACAACTTGAAACCCGACAAATAGATACTCCACAACTTGAAACACCACAACTAGATACTCCACAACTACAAATACTGCAACTAGAAACTCCACAACTAGAAACTCTGCAACTAAAAACTCCCCAACTAGAAACTCCACAACTAGAGTCTCTGCAACTAGAAACTGCGCAACTAGAAACTCTGCAACTAGAAACTCCACAACTAGAAACTTCACAGCTAGAAGCCCCACAACTATAAACTTCACAACTAGCAACTCAACAACTATAGACTGCACAACTAGAGACTCCGCCACTAGAATCTCCACAGCTAGTAACTCGACAACTAGAAACTCCACAACTTGAAACTCCGCCACTAGAATCTCCACAACTAGAAAACTCCGCAACTAGAAACTCTGCAACTAGAAACTCCGGAACTAGAAACTCCGCAACTAGAAACTCCACAGCTAAAAACTCCACAACTTGAGACTTCGCAACTAGAAACTCGGACACTAGAATCTCCACAACTAGAAACTCTGCAACTAGAAACTCCGCAGCTACAAACTCCGGAACTAGAAACTCCACAGCTAGAAACTCCACAACTTGAGACTTCGCAAATAGAAACTCGTCAACTAGAAACTCAACAACAAGAAATACCACATCTAGAAACTCCACAACTAGAAACTCCACAACTTTAGAGTTCGCAACTAGAAACTCCACAACTAGAGACTTCACACCTAGAAACTCCACCACTAGAAACTCCACAACTACGAACCTCACAACTAGAAACTCCACAACTAGAAACTCCGCAACTGGAAACTCCACAGCCAGAAACTCCACAACTAGAAACACCACATCAAGAAACTCCGCAACAACAAAGTCTGCAACCAGAAACTCCACAACTAGAATTTACACAGCTAGAGACTCAACAACTAGAGACTCCTCAACTAAAAGCTCCACAACTAGAAACTCCACAGCTAGAAACTCCGCAACTTGAAACCGGACAACTAGAAACTCAACAACAAGAAACTCCACACCTATAAATTCCTCAACTTGAAACTCCACAACTAAAACTTCACAACTAGAAACTCCGCAACTAGAAACTCCACAAATAGAAACTCCACAAATAGAAACTCTGCAACTAGAAACTCTGCAACTACATACTCCGCAACTAGAAACTCCACAGCTAGAAACTCCACAACTAGATAATCCACAACTACAAATTCCACAACTAGAAACTCCCCAACTGGAAACTCCGCAACTAGAAACTCTGCAACTACAAACTTTACAGTTAGAAACTCCACAACTTGAGACTTCGCAAATAGAAACTCTTCAACTGGAAACTCAACCACTAGAAACTCCACAGCTAGAAACTCCACAACTGGAAACTCCACAACTTGAAACCCGACAAATAGATACTCCACAACTTGAAACACCACAACTAGATACTCCACAACTACAAATACTGCAACTAGAAACTCCACAACTAAAAACTCCGCAACTAGAAACTCCCCAACTAGAAACTCCACAACTAGAGTCTCTGCAACTAGAAACTGCGCAACTAGAAACTCTGCAACTAGAAACTCCACAACTAGAAACTTCACAGCTAGAAACCCCACGACTATAAACTTCACAACTAGCAACTCAACAACTATAGACTGCACAACTAGAGACTCCGCAACTAGAAACTCCACAGCTAGTAACTCCGCAACTAGAAACTCCACAACTTGAAACTCCGCCACTAGAATCTCCACAACTAGAAAACTCCGCAACTAGAAACTCTGCCACTAGAAACTCCACAACAAGAAACTCCACAGCTAGAAACTCCACACCTTGAAACACCACAACTAGATACTCAACAACTTCAAATTCCACAAATAGAAATTCCACAACTGGAAACTCCACAGCTAGAAAGTCCACAACTAGAAACTCCGCAACTAGAAACTCCACAGCTAGAAAATCCACCACTAGAAACTCCACAACTAGCAACTCCACAACTACAGACTCCGCAACTAGAAAACTCCGCAACAAGAAACTCCCAACTAGACACTCTGCAACGAGAAACTCTACAACTTCAAAATCCACAACTAGAAATTCCACAATTTGAAACTCCACAACTAGACACTCCACAACTACAAACTCCACAACTAGAAACTCCCCAACTAGAAACTCCACAACTTGAAACTCCGCAACTAGAAACTCCGCAACTAGAAACTCCACAACTAGAAAACTCGGCAACGTGAAACTCTGCAACTCGAAACTCCGCAACTAGAAACTCCACAGCTAGAAACTGAACTACTTGAAACACCACAACTAGATACTCCACAACTACGAACTCCACAACTAGAAACTCCACAACTAGAAACTCCGCAACTAGAAGCTCCACAACTTGAATTTTCACAGCTAGAAACTCCACAACTTGAGACTTCGCAACTGGAAACTCGGCAGCTAGAAACCCAACAACCAGAAACTCCACAACTAGAAACTCCACAAGTTGAAACCCAACAAATAGATACTCCACAACTACAGACTCCACAACTTGAAACACCACAACTAGATACTCCACAACTACAAATTCCGCAACTAGAAACACCACAACTGGAAACTCCGCAACTTGAAACTCCGCAGCTAGAAACTTTACAGCTAGAAACTTCACAACTTGAGACTTCGCGAATAGGAACTCGTCAACTGGAAACTCAACCACTAGAAACTCCACAGCTAGAAACTCCACAACTAGACACTCAACAACTAGAAACTCCAAACCTCTAAATTCCACAACTTTAAACTCCACAACTAAAACTCAACAACTACAAACTCCACAACTAGAAACTCTGCAACTCGAAACTCCACAACTAGAAACTCTGCAACTAGAAACTCCGCAACTAGAAACTCTGCAACTAGAAACTCCGCAACTAGAAACTCCACAGCTAGAAACTCCACAACTTGAAACACCACAACTAGATACTCCACAACTACAAATTCCACAACTAGAAATTCCACAACTGGAAACTCCACAGCTAGAAAGTTCACAACTAGAAACTCTGCAACTAGAAACTCCGCAACTAGAAACTCCACAGCTAGAAAATCCACCACTAGAATCTCCACAACTAGCAACTCCACAACTACAGACTCCGCAACTAGAAAACTCCGCAACAAGAAACTCCCCAACTAGACACTCCGCAACTAGGAACTCTACAACTTCAAAATCCACAACTAGAAACTCCACAATTTGAAACTCCACAACTAGATACTCCAGAACTAGAAACTCCGCAACTAGAAACTCCACAACTAGAAAACTCCGCAACGTGAAACTCTGTAACTAGAAACTCCGCAGCTAGAAACTCCACAGCTAGAAACTACACTACTTGAAACACAACAGCTAAAAACTTCACTACTTGAAACACCACAGCTAGAAACTCCACAACTTGAAACACCACAACTAGATACTCCACAACTACAAATTCCACAACTAGAAGCTCCACAACTAGAAACTCCGCAACTAGAAGCTCCGCAAATTGAATTTTCACAGCTGGAAACTCCACAACTCTAGACTTCGCAACTGAATACTCGGCAACTAGAAACCCAACAACCAGAAACTCCACAACTAGAATTTACACAGCTAGAGACTCAACAACTAGAGACTCCTCAACTAAAAGCTCCACAACTAGAAACTCCACAGCTAGAAACTCCGCAACTTGAAACTGGACAACTAGAAACTCAACAACTAGAAACTCCACACCTATAAATTCCTCAACTTGAAACTCCACAACTAAAACTTCACAACTAGAAACTCCGCAACTAGAAACTCCACAAATAGAAACTCCACAAATAGAAACTCTGCAACTAGAAACTCTGCAACTACATACTCCGCAACTAGAAACTCCACAGCTAGAAACTCCACAACTAGATAATCCACAACTACAAATTCCACAACTAGAAACTCCACAACTGGAAACTCCGCAACTAGAAACTCTGCAACTACAAACTTTACAGTTAGAAACTCCACAACTTGAGACTTCGCAAATAGAAACTCTTCAACTGGAAACTCAACCACTAGAAACTCCACAGCTAGAAACTCCACAACTGGAAACTCCACAACTTGAAACCCGACAAATAGATACTCCACAACTTGAAACACCACAACTAGATACTCCACAACTACAAATACTGCAACTAGAAACTCCACAACTAAAAACTCCGCAACTAGAAACTCCCCAACTAGAAACTCCACAACTAGAGTCTCTGCAACTAGAAACTGCGCAACTAGAAACTCTGCAACTAGAAACTCCACAACTAGAAACTTCACAGCTAGAAACCCCACGACTATAAACTTCACAACTAGCAACTCAACAACTATAGACTGCACAACTAGAGACTCCGCAACTAGAAACTCCACAGCTAGTAACTCCGCAACTAGAAACTCCACAACTTGAAACTCCGCCACTAGAATCTCCACAACTAGAAAACTCCGCAACTAGAAACTCTGCCACTAGAAACTCCACAACAAGAAACTCCACAGCTAGAAACTCCACACCTTGAAACACCACAACTAGATACTCAACAACTTCAAATTCCACAAATAGAAATTCCACAACTGGAAACTCCACAGCTAGAAAGTCCACAACTAGAAACTCCGCAACTAGAAACTCCACAGCTAGAAAATCCACCACTAGAAACTCCACAACTAGCAACTCCACAACTACAGACTCCGCAACTAGAAAACTCCGCAACAAGAAACTCCCAACTAGACACTCTGCAACGAGAAACTCTACAACTTCAAAATCCACAACTAGAAATTCCACAATTTGAAACTCCACAACTAGACACTCCACAACTACAAACTCCACAACTAGAAACTCCCCAACTAGAAACTCCACAACTTGAAACTCCGCAACTAGAAACTCCGCAACTAGAAACTCCACAACTAGAAAACTCGGCAACGTGAAACTCTGCAACTCGAAACTCCGCAACTAGAAACTCCACAGCTAGAAACTGAACTACTTGAAACACCACAACTAGATACTCCACAACTACGAACTCCACAACTAGAAACTCCACAACTAGAAACTCCGCAACTAGAAGCTCCACAACTAGAATTTTCACAGCTAGAAACTCCACAACTTGAGACTTCGCAACTGGAAACTCGGCAGCTAGAAACCCAACAACCAGAAACTCCACAACTAGAAACTCCACAAGTTGAAACCCAACAAATAGATACTCCACAACTACAGACTCCACAACTTGAAACACCACAACTAGATACTCCACAACTACAAATTCCGCAACTAGAAACACCACAACTGGAAACTCCGCAACTTGAAACTCCGCAGCTAGAAACTTTACAGCTAGAAACTTCACAACTTGAGACTTCGCGAATAGAAACTCGTCAACTGGAAACTCAACCACTAGAAACTCCACAGCTAGAAACTCCACAACTAGACACTCAACAACTAGAAACTCCAAACCTCTAAATTCCACAACTTTAAACTCCACAACTAAGACTCAACAACTACAAACTCCACAACTAGAAACTCTGCAACTCGAAACTCCACAACTAGAAACTCTGCAACTAGAAACTCCGCAACTAGAAACTCTGCAACTAGAAACTCCGGAACTAGAAACTCCACAGCTAGAAACTCCACAACTTGAAACACCACAACTAGATACTCCACAACTACAAATTCCACAACTAGAAATTCCACAACTGGAAACTCCACAGCTAGAAAGTTCACAACTAGAAACTCTGCAACTAGAAACTCCGCAACTAGAAACTCCACAGCTAGAAAATCCACCACTAGAAACTCCACAACTAGAAACTCCACAACTACAGACTCCGCAACTAGAAAACTCCGCAACAAGAAACTCCCCAACTAGACACTCCGCAACTAGGAACTCTACAACTTCAAAATCCACAACTAGAAACTCCACAATTTGAAACTCCACAACTAGATACTCCACAACTAGAAACTCCGCAACTAGAAACTCCACAACCTGAAAACTCCGCAACGTGAAACTCTGTAACTAGAAACTCCGCAGCTAGAAACTCCACAGCTAGAAACTACACTACTTGAAACACAACAGCTAAAAACTTCACTACTTGAAACACCACAGCTAGAAACTCCACAACTTGAAACACCACAACTAGATACTCCACAACTACAAATTCCACAACTAGAAGCTCCACAACTAGAAACTCCGCAACTAGAAGCTCCGCAAATTGAATTTTCACAGCTGGAAACTCCACAACTCTAGACTTCGCAACTGAATACTCGGCAACTAGAAACCCAACAACCAGAAACTCCACAACTAGAATTTACACAGCTAGAGACTCAACAACTAGAGACTCCTCAACTAAAAGCTCCACAACTAGAAACTCCACAGCTAGAAACTCCACAACTTGAAACCGGACAACTAGAAACTCAACAACTAGAAACTCCACACCTATAAATTCCTCAACTTGAAACTCCACAACTAAAACTTCACAACTAGAAACTCCGCAACTAGAAACTCCACAAATAGAAACTCCACAAATAGAAACTCTGCAACTAGAAACTCTGCAACTACATACTCCGCAACTAGAAACTCCACAGCTAGAAACTCCACAACTAGATAATCCACAACTACAAATTCCACAACTAGAAACTCCACAACTGGAAACTCCGCAACTAGAAACTCTGCAACTACAAACTTTACAGTTAGAAACTCCACAACTTGAGACTTCGCAAATAGAAACTCTTCAACTGGAAACTCAACCACTAGAAACTCCACAGCTAGAAACTCCACAACTGGAAACTCCACAACTTGAAACCCGACAAATAGATACTCCACAACTTGAAACACCACAACTAGATACTCCACAACTACAAATACTGCAACTAGAAACTCCACAACTAAAAACTCCGCAACTAGAAACTCCCCAACTAGAAACTGCACAACTAGAGTCTCTGCAACTAGAAACTGCGCAACTAGAAACTCTGCAACTAGAAACTCCACAACTAGAAACTTCACAGCTAGAAACCCCACGACTATAAACTTCACAACTAGCAACTCAACAACTATAGACTGCACAACTAGAGACTCCGCAACTAGAAACTCCACAGCTAGTAACTCCGCAACTAGAAACTCCACAACTTGAAACTCCGCCACTAGAATCTCCACAACTAGAAAACTCCGCAACTAGAAACTCTGCCACTAGAAACTCCACAACAAGAAACTCCACAGCTAGAAACTCCACACCTTGAAACACCACAACTAGATACTCAACAACTTCAAATTCCACAACTAGAAATTCCACAACTGGAAACTCCACAGCTAGAAAGTCCACAACTAGAAACTCCGCAACTAGAAACTCCACAGCTAGAAAATCCACCACTAGAAACTCCACAACTAGCAACTCCACAACTACAGACTCCGCAACTAGAAAACTCCGCAACAAGAAACTCCCAACTAGACACTCTGCAACGAGAAACTCTACAACTTCAAAATCCACAACTAGAAATTCCACAATTTGAAACTCCACAACTAGACACTCCACAACTACAAACTCCACAACTAGAAACTCCCCAACTAGAAACTCCACAACTTGAAACTCCGCAACTAGAAACTCCGCAACTAGAAACTCCACAACTAGAAAACTCGGCAACGTGAAACTCTGCAACTCGAAACTCCGCAACTAGAAACTCCACAGCTAGAAACTGAACTACTTGAAACACCACAACTAGATACTCCACAACTACGAACTCCACAACTAGAAACTCCACAACTAGAAACTCCGCAACTAGAAGCTCCACAACTAGAATTTTCACAGCTAGAAACTCCACAACTTGAGACTTCGCAACTGGAAACTCGGCAGCTAGAAACCCAACAACCAGAAACTCCACAACTAGAAACTCCACAAGTTGAAACCCAACAAATAGATACTCCACAACTACAGACTCCACAACTTGAAACACCACAACTAGATACTCCACAACTACAAATTCCGCAACTAGAAACACCACAACTGGAAACTCCGCAACTTGAAACTCCGCAGCTAGAAACTTTACAGCTAGAAACTTCACAACTTGAGACTTCGCGAATAGAAACTCGTCAACTGGAAACTCAACCACTAGAAACTCCACAGCTAGAAACTCCACAACTAGACACTCAACAACTAGAAACTCCAAACCTCTAAATTCCACAACTTTAAACTCCACAACTAAAACTCAACAACTACAAACTCCACAACTAGAAACTCTGCAACTCGAAACTCCACAACTAGAAACTCTGCAACTAGAAACTCCGCAACTAGAAACTCTGCAACTAGAAACTCCGGAACTAGAAACTCCACAGCTAGAAACTCCACAACTTGAAACACCACAACTAGATACTCCACAACTACAAATTCCACAACTAGAAATTCCACAACTGGAAACTCCACAGCTAGAAAGTTCACAACTAGAAACTCTGCAACTAGAAACTCCGCAACTAGAAACTCCACAGCTAGAAAATCCACCACTAGAAACTCCACAACTAGAAACTCCACAACTACAGACTCCGCAACTAGAAAACTCCGCAACAAGAAACTCCCCAACTAGACACTCCGCAACTAGGAACTCTACAACTTCAAAATCCACAACTAGAAACTCCACAATTTGAAACTCCACAACTAGATACTCCACAACTAGAAACTCCGCAACTAGAAACTCCACAACCTGAAAACTCCGCAACGTGAAACTCTGTAACTAGAAACTCCGCAGCTAGAAACTCCACAGCTAGAAACTACACTACTTGAAACACAACAGCTAAAAACTTCACTACTTGAAACACCACAGCTAGAAACTCCACAACTTGAAACACCACAACTAGATACTCCACAACTACAAATTCCACAACTAGAAGCTCCACAACTAGAAACTCCGCAACTAGAAGCTCCGCAAATTGAATTTTCACAGCTGGAAACTCCACAACTCTAGACTTCGCAACTGAATACTCGGCAACTAGAAACCCAACAACCAGAAACTCCACAACTAGAATTTACACAGCTAGAGACTCAACAACTAGAGACTCCTCAACTAAAAGCTCCACAACTAGAAACTCCACAGCTAGAAACTCCACAACTTGAAACCGGACAACTAGAAACTCAACAACTAGAAACTCCACACCTATAAATTCCTCAACTTGAAACTCCACAACTAAAACTTCACAACTAGAAACTCCGCAACTAGAAACTCCACAAATAGAAACTCCACAAATAGAAACTCTGCAACTAGAAACTCTGCAACTACATACTCCGCAACTAGAAACTCCACAGCTAGAAACTCCACAACTAGATAATCCACAACTACAAATTCCACAACTAGAAACTCCACAACTGGAAACTCCGCAACTAGAAACTCTGCAACTACAAACTTTACAGTTAGAAACTCCACAACTTGAGACTTCGCAAATAGAAACTCTTCAACTGGAAACTCAACCACTAGAAACTCCACAGCTAGAAACTCCACAACTGGAAACTCCACAACTTGAAACCCGACAAATAGATACTCCACAACTTGAAACACCACAACTAGATACTCCACAACTACAAATACTGCAACTAGAAACTCCACAACTAAAAACTCCGCAACTAGAAACTCCCCAACTAGAAACTGCACAACTAGAGTCTCTGCAACTAGAAACTGCGCAACTAGAAACTCTGCAACTAGAAACTCCACAACTAGAAACTTCACAGCTAGAAACCCCACGACTATAAACTTCACAACTAGCAACTCAACAACTATAGACTGCACAACTAGAGACTCCGCAACTAGAAACTCCACAGCTAGTAACTCCGCAACTAGAAACTCCACAACTTGAAACTCCGCCACTAGAATCTCCACAACTAGAAAACTCCGCAACTAGAAACTCTGCCACTAGAAACTCCACAACAAGAAACTCCACAGCTAGAAACTCCACACCTTGAAACACCACAACTAGATACTCAACAACTTCAAATTCCACAACTAGAAATTCCACAACTGGAAACTCCACAGCTAGAAAGTCCACAACTAGAAACTCCGCAACTAGAAACTCCACAGCTAGAAAATCCACCACTAGAAACTCCACAACTAGCAACTCCACAACTACAGACTCCGCAACTAGAAAACTCCGCAACAAGAAACTCCCAACTAGACACTCTGCAACGAGAAACTCTACAACTTCAAAATCCACAACTAGAAATTCCACAATTTGAAACTCCACAACTAGACACTCCACAACTACAAACTCCACAACTAGAAACTCCCCAACTAGAAACTCCACAACTTGAAACTCCGCAACTAGAAACTCCGCAACTAGAAACTCCACAACTAGAAAACTCGGCAACGTGAAACTCTGCAACTCGAAACTCCGCAACTAGAAACTCCACAGCTAGAAACTGAACTACTTGAAACACCACAACTAGATACTCCACAACTACGAACTCCACAACTAGAAACTCCACAACTAGAAACTCCGCAACTAGAAGCTCCACAACTAGAATTTTCACAGCTAGAAACTCCACAACTTGAGACTTCGCAACTGGAAACTCGGCAGCTAGAAACCCAACAACCAGAAACTCCACAACTAGAAACTCCACAAGTTGAAACCCAACAAATAGATACTCCACAACTACAGACTCCACAACTTGAAACACCACAACTAGATACTCCACAACTACAAATTCCGCAACTAGAAACACCACAACTGGAAACTCCGCAACTTGAAACTCTGCAGCTAGAAACTTTACAGCTAGAAACTTCACAACTTGAGACTTCGCGAATAGAAACTCGTCAACTGGAAACTCAACCACTAGAAACTCCACAGCTAGAAACTCCACAACTAGACACTCAACAACTAGAAACTCCACACCTCTAAATTCCACAACTTTAAACTCCACAACTAAAACTCAACAACTACAAACTCCACAACTAGAAACTCTGCAACTCGAAACTCCACAACTAGAAACTCTGCAACTAGAAACTCCGCAACTAGAAACTCTGCAACTAGAAACTCCGCAACTAGAAACTCCACAGCTAGAAACTCCACAACTTGAAACACCACAACTAGATACTCCACAACTACAAATTCCACAACTAGAAATTCCACAACTGGAAACTCCACAGCTAGAAAGTTCACAACTAGAAACTCTGCAACTAGAAACTCCGCAGCTAGAAACTCCACAGCTAGAAAATCCACCACTAGAAACTCCACAACTAGCAACTCCACAACTACAGACTCCGCAACTAGAAAACTCCGCAACAAGAAACTCCCCAACTAGACACTCCGCAACTAGGAACTCTACAACTTCAAAATCCACAACTAGAAACTCCACAATTTGAAACTCCACAACTAGATACTCCACAACTAGAAACTCCGCAACTAGAAACTCCACAACTAGAAAACTCCGCAACGTGAAACTCTGTAACTAGAAACTCCGCAGCTAGAAACTCCACAGCTAGAAACTACACTACTTGAAACACAACAGCTAAAAACTTCACTACTTGAAACACCACAGCTAGAAACTCCACAACTTGAAACACCACAACTAGATACTCCACAACTACAAATTCCACAACTAGAAGCTCCACAACTAGAAACTCCGCAACTAGAAGCTCCGCAAATTGAATTTTCACAGCTGGAAACTCCACAACTCTAGACTTCGCAACTGAATACTCGGCAACTAGAAACCCAACAACCAGAAACTCCACAACTAGAAACTCCACAACTAGAAACTCCACAACTGGAAACTCTGCAACTAGAAACTCCGCCGCTAGAAACTTTACAGCTAGAAACTCCACAACTTGAGACTTCGCGAAGAGAAACTCGTCAACTGGAAACTCAACCACTAGAAACTTCACAGCTAAAAACTCCACAACTAGACACTCAACAACTAGAAACTCCACACCAATAAATTCCACAACTTGAAACTCCACAACTAAAACTCCACAACTAGAAACTCCACAACTAGAAACTCTGCAATTCGAAACTCCACAACTAAAAACTCTGCAACTAGAAACTCCGCAACTAGAAACTCTGCAACTAGAAACTCCGCAACTAGAAACTCCACAGCTAGAAACTCCACAACTTGAAACACCACAACTAGATACTCCACAACTACAAATTCCACAACTAGAAATTCCACAACTGGAAACTCAACAGCTAGAAAGTTCACAACTAGAAACTCTGCAACTAGAAACTCCGCAATTAGAAACTTCACAGCTAGAAAATCCACCACTAGAAACTCCACAACTAGCAACTCCACAACTACAGACTCCGCAACTAGAAAACTCCGCAACAAGAAACTCCCAACTAGACACTCCGCAACTAGGAAATCTACAACTTCAAAATCCACAACTAGAACCCCCACAATTTGAAACTCCACAACAAGATACTCCACAACTACAAACTCCACAACTAGAAACTCCCCAACTAGAAATTCCACAACTTGAAACTCCGCAACTAGAAACTCCACAACCAGAAAACTCCGCAACGTGAAACTCTGTAACTAGAAACTCCGCAACTAGAAACTCCACAGCTGGAAACTTCACTACTTGAAACACCACAGCTAGAAACTCCACAACTTGAAACACCACAACTAGATACTCCACAACTACAAATTCCACAACTAGAAGCTCCACAAGTAGAAACTCCGCAACTAGAAGCTCCGCAACTAGAATTTTCACAGCTGGAAACTCCACAACTTGACACTTCGCAACTGGAAACTCGGCAACTAGAAACCCAACAACCTGAAACTCCACAACTAGAAACTCCACAACTTGAAACACCACAACTAGATACTCCACAACTACAAATTCCACAACTAGAAATTCCACAACTGGAAACTCAACAGCTAGAAAGTTCACAACTAGAAACTCTGCAACTAGAAACTCCGCAACTTGAAACTCCACAGCTAGAAAATCCACCACTAGAAACTCCACAACTAGCAACTCCACATCTACAGACTCCGCAACAAGAAAACTCCGCAACAAGAACCTCCCAACTAGACACTCCACAACTAGGAAATCTACAACTTCAAAATCCACAACTAGAAACTCCACAATTTGAAACTCCACAACTAGATACTCCACAACTACAAACTCCACAACTAGAAACTCCCCAACTAGAAATTCCACAACTTGAAACTCCGCAACTAGAAACTCCACAACTAGAAAACTCCGCAACGTGAAACTCTGTAACTAGAAACTCCGCAACTAGAAACTCCACAGCTAGAAACTTCACTACTTGAAACACCACAGCTAGAAACTCCACAACTTGAAACACCACAACTAGATACTCCACAACTACAAATTCCACAACTAGAAGCTCCACAAGTAGAAACTCCGCAACTAGAAGCTCCGCAACTAGAATTTTCACAGCTGGAAACTCCACAACTTGACACTTCGCAACTGGAAACTCGGCAACTAGAAACCCAACAACCTGAAACTCCACAACTAGAAACTCCACAACTTGAAACACCACAACTAGATACTCCACAACTACAAATTCCACAACTAGAAATTCCACAACTGGAAACTCAACAGCTAGAAAGTTCACAACTAGAAACTCTGCAACTAGAAACTCCGCAACTAGAAACTCCACAGCTAGAAAATCCACCACTAGAAACTCCACAACTAGCAACTCCACAACTACAGACTCCGCAACTAGAAAACTCCGCAACAAGAAACTCCCAACTAGACACTCCGCAACTAGGAAATCTACAACTTCAAAATCCACAACTAGAAACTCCACAATTTGAAACTCCACAACTAGATACTCCACAACTACAAACTCCACAACTAGAAACTCCCCAACTAGAAATTCCACAACTTGAAACTCCGCAACTAGAAACTCCACAACTAGAAAACTCCGCAACGTGAAACTCAATGGCTAGAAACTCCACAGCTAGAAACTCCACAACTGGAAACTCCACAACTTGAAACCCGACAAATAGATACTCCACAACTTGACACCACAACTAGATACTCCACAACTACAAATACTGCAACTAGAAACTCCACAACTAAAAACTCCGCAACTAGAAACTCCCCAACTATAAACTCCACAACTTGAAACTCCGCAACTAGAAACTCCGCAACTAGAAACTCCACAACTAGAAAACTCGGCAACGTGAAACTCTGCAACTCGAAACTCCGCAACTAGAAACTCCACAGCTAGAAACTGAACTACTTGAAACACCACAACTAGATACTCCACAACTACGAACTCCACAACTAGAAACTCCACAACTAGAAACTCCGCAACTAGAAGCTCCACAACTAGAATTTTCACAGCTAGAAACTCCACAACTTGAGACTTCGCAACTGGAAACTCGGCAGCTAGAAACCCAACAACCAGAAACTCCACAACTAGAAACTCCACAAGTTGAAACCCAACAAATAGATACTCCACAACTACAGACTTCACAACTTGAAACACCACAACTAGATACTCCACAACTACAAATTCCGCAACTAGAAACACCACAACTGGAAACTCAGCAACTAGAAACTCCACAGCTAGAAACTCCACAACTTGAGACTTCGCGACTAGAAACTCAGCAACTAGAAACTCAACAGCTAGAAACTCCACCACTAGAAACTCCACAACTAGAAACTCCACAACTGGAAACTCCGCAACTTGAAACTCCGCAGCTAGAAACTTTACAGCTAGAAACTTCACAACTTGAGACTTCGCGAATAGAAACTCGTCAACTGGAAACTCAACCACTAGAAACTCCACAGCTAGAAACTCCACAACTAGACACTCAACAACTAGAAACTCCAAACCTATAAATTCCACAACTTTAAACTCCACAACTAAAACTCCACAACTACAAACTCCACAACTAGAAACTCTGCAACTCGAAACTCCACAACTAGAAACTCTGCAACTAGAAACTCCGCAACTAGAAACTCTGCAACTAGAAACTCCGCAACTAGAAACTCCACAGCTAGAAATTCCACAACTTGAAACACCACAACTACAAATTCCACAACTAGAAATTTCACAACTGGAAACTCCACAGCTAGAAAGTTCACAACTAGAAACTCTGCAACTAGAAACTCCGCAACTAGAAACTCCACAGCTAGAAAATCCACCACTAGAAACTCCACAACTAGCAACTCCACAACTACAGACTCCGCAACTAGAAAACTCCGCAACAAGAAACTCCCCAACTAGACACTCCGCAACTAGGAACTCTACAACTTCAAAATCCACAACTAGAAACTCCACAATTTGAAACTCCACAACTAGATACTCCACAACTACAAACTCCACAACTAGAAACTCCGCAACAAGAAACTCCACAACTAGAAAACTCCGCAACGTGAAACTCTGTAACTAGAAACTCCGCAGCTAGAAACTCCACAGCTAGAAACTACACTACTTGAAACACAACAGCTAAAAACTTCACTACTTGAAACACCACAGCTAGAAACTCCACAACTTGAAACACCACAACTAAAACTCCACAACTACAAACTCCACAACTAGAAACTCTGCAACTCGAAACTCCACAACTAGAAACTCTGCAACTAGAAACTCCGCAACTAGAAACTCTGCAACTAGAAACTCCGCAACTAGAAACTCCACAGCTAGAAATTCCACAACTTGAAACACCACAACTAGATACTCCACAACTACAAATTCCACAACTAGAAATTCCACAACTGGAAACTCCACAGCTAGAAAGTTCACAACTAGAAACTCTGCAACTAGAAACTCCGCAACTAGAAACTCCACAGCTAGAAAATCCACCACTAGAAACTCCACAACTAGCAACTCCACAACTACAGACTCCGCAACTAGAAAACTCCGCAACAAGAAACTCCCCAACTAGACACTCCGCAACTAGGAACTCTACAACTTCAAAATCCACAACTAGAAACTCCACAATTTGAAACTCCACAACTAGATACTCCACAACTACAAACTCCACAACTAGAAACTCCGCAACTAGAAACTCCACAACTAGAAAACTCCGCAACGTGAAACTCTGTAACTAGAAACTCCGCAGCTAGAAACTCCACAGCTAGAAACTACACTACTTGAAACACAACAGCTAAAAACTTCACTACTTCAAACACCACAGCTAGAAACTCCACAACTTGAAACACCACAACTAGATACTCCACAACTACAAATTCCACAACTAGAAACTCCACAAGTAGAAACTCCACAACTAGAAACTCTGCAACTAGAAACTCCGCAACTAGAAACTCTGCAACTAGAAACTCCGCAACTAGAAACTCCACAGCTAGAAACTCCACAACTTGAAACACCACAACTAGATACTCCACAACTACAAATTCCACAACTAGAAATTCCACAACTGGAAACTCAACAGCTAGAAAGTTCACAACTAGAAACTCTGCAACTAGAAACTCCGCAATTAGAAACTCCACAGCTAGAAAATCCACCACTAGAAACTCCACAACTAGCAACTCCACAACTACAGACTCCGCAACTAGAAAACTCCGCAACAAGAAACTCCCAACTAGACACTCCGCAACTAGGAAATCTACAACTTCAAAATCCACAACTAGAACCCCCACAATTTGAAACTCCACAACTAGATACTCCACAACTACAAACTCCACAACTAGAAACTCCCCAACTAGAAATTCCACAACTTGAAACTCCGCAACTAGAAACTCCACAACTAGAAAACTCCGCAATGTGAAACTCTGTAACTAGAAACTCCGCAACTAGAAACTCCACAGCTAGAAACTTCACTACTTGAAACACCACAGCTAGAAACTCCACAACTTGAAACACCACAACTAGATACTCCACAACTACAAATTCCACAACTAGAAGCTCCACAAGTAGAAACTCCGCAACTAGAAGCTCCGCAACTAGAATTTTCACAGCTGGAAACTCCACAACTTGACACTTCGCAACTGGAAACTCGGCAACTAGAAACCCAACAACCTGAAACTCCACAACTAGAAACACCACAACTTGAAACACCACAACTAGATACTCCACAACTACAAATTCCACAACTAGAAATTCCACAACTGGAAACTCAACAGCTAAAAAGTTCACAACTAGAAACTCTGCAACTAGAAACTCCGCAACTTGAAACTCCACAGCTAGAAAATCCACCACTAGAAACTCCACAACTAGCAACTCCACAACTACAGACTCCGCAACTAGAAAACTCCGCAACAAGAAACTCCCAACTAGACACTCCACAACTAGGAAATCTACAACTTCGAAATCCACAACTAGAAACTCCACAATTTGAAACTCCACAACTAGATACTCCACAACTACAAACTCCACAACTAGAAACTCCCCAACTAGAAATTCCACAACATGAAACTCCGCAACTAGAAACTCCACAACTAGAAAACTCCGCAACGTGAAACTCTGTAACTAGAAACTCCGCAACTAGAAACTCCACAGCTAGAAACTTCACTACTTGAAACACCACAGCTAGAAACTCCACAACTTGAAACACCACAACTAGATACTCCACAACTACAAATTCCACAACTAGAAACTCCACAAGTAGAAACTCCGCAACTAGAAGCTCCGCAACTAGAATTTTCACAGCTGGAAACTCCACAACTTGACACTTCGCAACTGGAAACTCGGCAACTAGAAACCCAACAACCTGAAACTCCTCAACTAGAAACTCCACAACTTGAAACACCACAACTAGATACTCCACAACTACAAATTCCACAACTAGAAATTCCACAACTGGAAACTCAACAGCTAGAAAGTTCACAACTAGAAACTCTGCAACTAGAAACTCCGCAACTAGAAACTCCACAGCTAGAAAATCCACCACTAGAAACTCCACAACTAGCAACTCCACAACTACAGACTCCGCAACTAGAAAACTCCGCAACAAGAAACTCCCAACTAGACACTCCGCAACTAGGAAATCTACAACTTCAAAATCCGCAACTAGAAACTCCACAATTTGAAACTCCACAACTAGATACTCCACAACTACAAACTCCACAACTAGAAACTCCCCAACTAGAAATTCCACAACTTGAAACTCCGCAACTAAAAACTCCACAACTAGAAAACTCCGCAACGTGAAACTCAACCATAGAAACTCCACAGCTAGAAACTCCACAACTGGAAACTCCACAACTTGAAACCCGACAAATAGATACTCCACAACTTGAAACACCACAACTAGATACTCCACAACTACAAATACTGCAACTAGAAACTCCACAACTAAAAACTCCGCAACTAGAAACTCCACAATTTGAAACTCCGCCACTAGATTCTGCACAACTAGAAAACTCCGCAACTAGAAACTCTGCCACTAGAAACTCCACAACAAGAAACTCCACAGCTAGAAACTCCACACCTTGAAACACCACAACTAGATACTCAACAACTTCAAATTCCACAACTAGAAATTCCACAACTGGAAACTCCACAGCTAGAAAGTCCACAACTAGAAACTCCGCAACTAGAAACTCCACAGCTAGAAAATCCACCACTAGAAACTCCACAACTAGCAACTCCACAACTACAGACTCCGCAACTAAAAAACTCCGCAACAAGAAACTCCCAACTAGACACTCTGCAACTAGAAACTCTACAACTTCAAAATCCACAACTAGAAACTCCACAATTTGAAACTCTACAACTAGATACTCCACAACTACAAACTCCACAACTAGAAACTCCCCAACTAGAAATTCCACAACTTGAAACTCCGCAACTAGAAACTCCACAACTAGAAAACTCCGCAACGTGAAACTCAACGGCTAGAAACTCCACAGCTAGAAACTCCACAACTGGAAACTCCACAACTTGAAACCCGACAAATAGATACTCCACAACTTGACACCACAACTAGATACTCCACAACTACAAATACTGCAACTAGAAACTCCACAACTAAAAACTCCGCAACTAGAAACTCCCCAACTAGAAACTCCACAACTTGAAACTCCGCAACTAGAAACTCCGCAACTAGAAACTCCACAACTAGAAAACTCGGCAACGTGAAACTCTGCAACTCGAAACTCCGCAACTAGAAACTCCACAGCTAGAAACTGAACTACTTGAAACACCACAACTAGATATTCCACAACTACGAACTCCACAACTAGAAACTCCACAACTAGAAACTCCGCAACTAGAAGCTCCACAACTAGAATTTTCACAGCTAGAAACTCCACAACTTGAGACTTCGCAACTGGAAACTCGGCAGCTAGAAACCCAACAACCAGAAACTCCACAACTAGAAACTCCACAAGTTGAAACCCAACAAATAGATACTCCACAACTACAGACTTCACAACTTGAAACACCACAACTAGATACTCCACAACTACAAATTCCGCAACTAGAAACACCACAACTGAAAACTCAGCAACTAGAAACTCCACAGCTAGAAACTCCACAACTTGAGACTTCGCGACTAGAAACTCAGCAACTAGAAACTCAACAGCTAGAAACTCCACCACTAGAAACTCCACAACTAGAAACTCCACAACTGGAAACTCTGCAACTTGAAACTCCGCAGCTAGAAACTTTACAGCTAGAAACTTCACAACTTGAGACTTCGCGAATAGAAACTCGTCAACTGGAAACTCAACCACTAGAAACTCCACAGCTAGAAACTCCACAACTAGACACTCAACAACTAGAAACTCCAAACCTATAAATTCCACAACTTTAAACTCCACAACTAAAACTCCACAACTACAAACTCCACAACTAGAAACTCTGCAACTCGAAACTCCACAACTAGAAACTCTGCAACTAGAAACTCCGCAACTAGAAACTCTGCAACTAGAAACTCCGCAACTAGAAACTCCACAGCTAGAAATTCCACAACTTGAAACACCACAACTAGATACTCCACAACTACAAATTCCACAACTAGAAATTCCACAACTGGAAACTCCACAGCTAGAAAGTTCACAACTAGAAACTCTGCAACTAGAAACTCCGCAACTAGAAACTCCACAGCTAGAAAATCCACCACTAGAAACTCCACAACTAGCAACTCCACAAATAGAGACTCCGCAACTAGAAAACTCCGCAACAAGAAACTCCCCAACTAGACACTCCGCAACTAGGAACTCTACAACTTCAAAATCCACAACTAGAAACTCCACAATTTGAAACTCCACCACTAGATACTCCACAACTACAAACTCCACAACTAGAAACTCCGCAACTAGAAACTCCACAACTAGAAAACTCCGCAACGTGAAACTCTGTAACTAGAAACTCCGCAGCTAGAAACTCCACAGCTAGAAACTACACTACTTGAAACACAACAGCTAAAAACTTCACTACTTGAAACACCACAGCTAGAAACTCCACAACTTGAAACACCACAACTAGATACTCCACAACTACAAATTCCACAACTAGAAACTCCACAAGTAGAAACTCCACAACTAGAAACTCTGCAACTAGAAACTCCGCAACTAGAAACTCTGCAACTAGAAACTCCGCAACTAGAAACTCCACAGCTAGAAACTCCACAACTTGAAACACCACAACTAGATACTCCACAACTACAAATTCCACAACTAGAAATTCCACAACTGGAAACTCAACAGCTAGAAAGTTCACAACTAGAAACTCTGCAACTAGAAACTCCGCAATTAGAAACTCCACAGCTAGAAAATCCACCACTAGAAACTCCACAACTACAGACTCCGCAACTAGAAAACTCCGCAACAAGAAACTCCCAACTAGACACTCCGCAAACTAGGAAATCTACAACTTCAAAATCCACAACTAGAACCCCCACAATTTGAAACTCCACAACTAGATACTCCACAACTACAAACTCCACAACTAGAAACTCCCCAACTAGAAATTCCACAACTTGAAACTCCGCAACTAGAAACTCCACAACTAGAAAACTCCGCAATGTGAAACTCTGTAACTAGAAACTCCGCAACTAGAAACTCCACAGCTAGAAACTTCACTACTTGAAACACCACAGCTAGAAACTCCACAACTTGAAACACCACAACTAGATACTCCACAACTACAAATTCCACAACTAGAAGCTCCACAAGTAGAAACTCCGCAACTAGAAGCTCCGCAACTAGAATTTTCACAGCTGGAAACTCCACAACTTGACACTTCGCAACTGGAAACTCGGCAACTAGAAACCCAACAACCTGAAACTCCACAACTAGAAACACCACAACTTGAAACACCACAACTAGATACTCCACAACTACAAATTCCACAACTAGAAATTCCACAACTGGAAACTCAACAGCTAAAAAGTTCACAACTAGAAACTCTGCAACTAGAAACTCCGCAACTTGAAACTCCACAGCTAGAAAATCCACCACTAGAAACTCCACAACTAGCAACTCCACAACTACAGACTCCGCAACTAGAAAACTCCGCAACAAGAAACTCCCAACTAGACACTCCACAACTAGGAAATCTACAACTTCGAAATCCACAACTAGAAACTCCACAATTTGAAACTCCACAACTAGATACTCCACAACTACAAACTCCACAACTAGAAACTCCCCAACTAGAAATTCCACAACTTGAAACTCCGCAACTAGAAACTCCACAACTAGAAAACTCCGCAACGTGAAACTCTGTAACTAGAAACTCCGCAACTAGAAACTCCACAGCTAGAAACTTCACTACTTGAAACACCACAGCTAGAAACTCCACAACTTGAAACACCACAACTAGATACTCCACAACTACAAATTCCACAACTAGAAACTCCACAAGTAGAAACTCCGCAACTAGAAGCTCCGCAACTAGAATTTTCACAGCTGGAAACTCCACAACTTGACACTTCGCAACTGGAAACTCGGCAACTAGAAACCCAACAACCTGAAACTCCTCAACTAGAAACTCCACAACTTGAAACACCACAACTAGATACTCCACAACTACAAATTCCACAACTAGAAATTCCACAACTGGAAACTCAACAGCTAGAAAGTTCACAACTAGAAACTCTGCAACTAGAAACTCCGCAACTAGAAACTCCACAGCTAGAAAATCCACCACTAGAAACTCCACAACTAGCAACTCCACAACTACAGACTCCGCAACTAGAAAACTCCGCAACAAGAAACTCCCAACTAGACACTCCGCAACTAGGAAATCTACAACTTCAAAATCCGCAACTAGAAACTCCACAATTTGAAACTCCACAACTAGATACTCCACAACTACAAACTCCACAACTAGAAACTCCCCAACTAGAAATTCCACAACTTGAAACTCCGCAACTAAAAACTCCACAACTAGAAAACTCCGCAACGTGAAACTCAACCATAGAAACTCCACAGCTAGAAACTCCACAACTGGAAACTCCACAACTTGAAACCCGACAAATAGATACTCCACAACTTGAAACACCACAACTAGATACTCCACAACTACAAATACTGCAACTAGAAACTCCACAACTAAAAACTCCGCAACTAGAAACTCCACAATTTGAAACTCCGCCACTAGATTCTGCACAACTAGAAAACTCCGCAACTAGAAACTCTGCCACTAGAAACTCCACAACAAGAAACTCCACAGCTAGAAACTCCACACCTTGAAACACCACAACTAGATACTCAACAACTTCAAATTCCACAACTAGAAATTCCACAACTGGAAACTCCACAGCTAGAAAGTCCACAACTAGAAACTCCGCAACTAGAAACTCCACAGCTAGAAAATCCACCACTAGAAACTCCACAACTAGCAACTCCACAACTACAGACTCCGCAACTAAAAAACTCCGCAACAAGAAACTCCCAACTAGACACTCTGCAACTAGAAACTCTACAACTTCAAAATCCACAACTAGAAACTCCACAATTTGAAACTCTACAACTAGATACTCCACAACTACAAACTCCACAACTAGAAACTCCCCAACTAGAAATTCCACAACTTGAAACTCCGCAACTAGAAACTCCACAACTAGAAAACTCCGCAACGTGAAACTCAACGGCTAGAAACTCCACAGCTAGAAACTCCACAACTGGAAACTCCACAACTTGAAACCCGACAAATAGATACTCCACAACTTGACACCACAACTAGATACTCCACAACTACAAATACTGCAACTAGAAACTCCACAACTAAAAACTCCGCAACTAGAAACTCCCCAACTAGAAACTCCACAACTTGAAACTCCGCAACTAGAAACTCCGCAACTAGAAACTCCACAACTAGAAAACTCGGCAACGTGAAACTCTGCAACTCGAAACTCCGCAACTAGAAACTCCACAGCTAGAAACTGAACTACTTGAAACACCACAACTAGATATTCCACAACTACGAACTCCACAACTAGAAACTCCACAACTAGAAACTCCGCAACTAGAAGCTCCACAACTAGAATTTTCACAGCTAGAAACTCCACAACTTGAGACTTCGCAACTGGAAACTCGGCAGCTAGAAACCCAACAACCAGAAACTCCACAACTAGAAACTCCACAAGTTGAAACCCAACAAATAGATACTCCACAACTACAGACTTCACAACTTGAAACACCACAACTAGATACTCCACAACTACAAATTCCGCAACTAGAAACACCACAACTGAAAACTCAGCAACTAGAAACTCCACAGCTAGAAACTCCACAACTTGAGACTTCGCGACTAGAAACTCAGCAACTAGAAACTCAACAGCTAGAAACTCCACCACTAGAAACTCCACAACTAGAAACTCCACAACTGGAAACTCTGCAACTTGAAACTCCGCAGCTAGAAACTTTACAGCTAGAAACTTCACAACTTGAGACTTCGCGAATAGAAACTCGTCAACTGGAAACTCAACCACTAGAAACTCCACAGCTAGAAACTCCACAACTAGACACTCAACAACTAGAAACTCCAAACCTATAAATTCCACAACTTTAAACTCCACAACTAAAACTCCACAACTACAAACTCCACAACTAGAAACTCTGCAACTCGAAACTCCACAACTAGAAACTCTGCAACTAGAAACTCCGCAACTAGAAACTCTGCAACTAGAAACTCCGCAACTAGAAACTCCACAGCTAGAAATTCCACAACTTGAAACACCACAACTAGATACTCCACAACTACAAATTCCACAACTAGAAATTCCACAACTGGAAACTCCACAGCTAGAAAGTTCACAACTAGAAACTCTGCAACTAGAAACTCCGCAACTAGAAACTCCACAGCTAGAAAATCCACCACTAGAAACTCCACAACTAGCAACTCCACAAATAGAGACTCCGCAACTAGAAAACTCCGCAACAAGAAACTCCCCAACTAGACACTCCGCAACTAGGAACTCTACAACTTCAAAATCCACAACTAGAAACTCCACAATTTGAAACTCCACCACTAGATACTCCACAACTACAAACTCCACAACTAGAAACTCCGCAACTAGAAACTCCACAACTAGAAAACTCCGCAACGTGAAACTCTGTAACTAGAAACTCCGCAGCTAGAAACTCCACAGCTAGAAACTACACTACTTGAAACACAACAGCTAAAAACTTCACTACTTGAAACACCACAGCTAGAAACTCCACAACTTGAAACACCACAACTAGATACTCCACAACTACAAATTCCACAACTAGAAACTCCACAAGTAGAAACTCCACAACTAGAAACTCTGCAACTAGAAACTCCGCAACTAGAAACTCTGCAACTAGAAACTCCGCAACTAGAAACTCCACAGCTAGAAACTCCACAACTTGAAACACCACAACTAGATACTCCACAACTACAAATTCCACAACTAGAAATTCCACAACTGGAAACTCAACAGCTAGAAAGTTCACAACTAGAAACTCTGCAACTAGAAACTCCGCAATTAGAAACTCCACAGCTAGAAAATCCACCACTAGAAACTCCACAACTACAGACTCCGCAACTAGAAAACTCCGCAACAAGAAACTCCCAACTAGACACTCCGCAAACTAGGAAATCTACAACTTCAAAATCCACAACTAGAACCCCCACAATTTGAAACTCCACAACTAGATACTCCACAACTACAAACTCCACAACTAGAAACTCCCCAACTAGAAATTCCACAACTTGAAACTCCGCAACTAGAAACTCCACAACTAGAAAACTCCGCAATGTGAAACTCTGTAACTAGAAACTCCGCAACTAGAAACTCCACAGCTAGAAACTTCACTACTTGAAACACCACAGCTAGAAACTCCACAACTTGAAACACCACAACTAGATACTCCACAACTACAAATTCCACAACTAGAAGCTCCACAAGTAGAAACTCCGCAACTAGAAGCTCCGCAACTAGAATTTTCACAGCTGGAAACTCCACAACTTGACACTTCGCAACTGGAAACTCGGCAACTAGAAACCCAACAACCTGAAACTCCACAACTAGAAACACCACAACTTGAAACACCACAACTAGATACTCCACAACTACAAATTCCACAACTAGAAATTCCACAACTGGAAACTCAACAGCTAAAAAGTTCACAACTAGAAACTCTGCAACTAGAAACTCCGCAACTTGAAACTCCACAGCTAGAAAATCCACCACTAGAAACTCCACAACTAGCAACTCCACAACTACAGACTCCGCAACTAGAAAACTCCGCAACAAGAAACTCCCAACTAGACACTCCACAACTAGGAAATCTACAACTTCGAAATCCACAACTAGAAACTCCACAATTTGAAACTCCACAACTAGATACTCCACAACTACAAACTCCACAACTAGAAACTCCCCAACTAGAAATTCCACAACTTGAAACTCCGCAACTAGAAACTCCACAACTAGAAAACTCCGCAACGTGAAACTCTGTAACTAGAAACTCCGCAACTAGAAACTCCACAGCTAGAAACTTCACTACTTGAAACACCACAGCTAGAAACTCCACAACTTGAAACACCACAACTAGATACTCCACAACTACAAATTCCACAACTAGAAACTCCACAAGTAGAAACTCCGCAACTAGAAGCTCCGCAACTAGAATTTTCACAGCTGGAAACTCCACAACTTGACACTTCGCAACTGGAAACTCGGCAACTAGAAACCCAACAACCTGAAACTCTTCAACTAGAAACTCCACAACTTGAAACACCACAACTAGATACTCCACAACTACAAATTCCACAACTAGAAATTCCACAACTGGAAACTCAACAGCTAGAAAGTTCACAACTAGAAACTCTGCAACTAGAAACTCCGCAACTAGAAACTCCACAGCTAGAAAATCCACCACTAGAAACTCCACAACTAGCAACTCCACAACTACAGACTCCGCAACTAGAAAACTCCGCAACAAGAAACTCCCAACTAGACACTCCGCAACTAGGAAATCTACAACTTCAAAATCCACAACTAGAAACTCCACAATTTGAAACTCCACAACTAGATACTCCACAACTACAAACTCCACAACTAGAAACTCCCCAACTAGAAATTCCACAACTTGAAACTCCGCAACTAAAAACTCCACAACTAGAAAACTCCGCAACGTGAAACTCAACCACTAGAAACTCCACAGCTAGAAACTCCACAACTGGAAACTCCACAACTTGAAACCCGACAAATAGATACTCCACAACTTGAAACACCACAACTAGATACTCCACAACTACAAATACTGCAACTAGAAACTCCACAACTAAAAACTCCGCAACTAGAAACTCCACAACTTGAAACTCCGCCACTAGATTCTCCACAACTAGAAAACTCCGCAACTAGAAACTCTGCCACTAGAAACTCCACAACAAGAAACTCCACAGCTAGAAACTCCACACCTTGAAACACCACAACTAGATACTCAACAACTTCAAATTCCACAACTAGAAATTCCACAACTGGAAACTCCACAGCTAGAAAGTCCACAACTAGAAACTCCGCAACTAGAAACTCCACAGCTAGAAAATCCACCACTAGAAACTCCACAACTAGCAACTCCACAACTACAGACTCCGCAACTAAAAAACTCCGCAACAAGAAACTCCCAACTAGACACTCTGCAACTAGAAACTCTACAACTTCAAAATCCACAACTAGAAACTCCACAATTTGAAACTCTACAACTAGATACTCCACAACTACAAACTCCACAACTAGAAACTCCCCAACTAGAAATTCCACAACTTGAAACTCCGCAACTAGAAACTCCACAACTAGAAAACTCCGCAACGTGAAACTCAACGGCTAGAAACTCCACAGCTAGAAACTCCACAACTGGAAACTCCACAACTTGAAACCCGACAAATAGATACTCCACAACTTGACACCACAACTAGATACTCCACAACTACAAATACTGCAACTAGAAACTCCACAACTAAAAACTCCGCAACTAGAAACTCCCCAACTAGAAACTCCACAACTTGAAACTCCGCAACTAGAAACTCCGCAACTAGAAACTCCACAACTAGAAAACTCGGCAACGTGAAACTCTGCAACTCGAAACTCCGCAACTAGAAACTCCACAGCTAGAAACTGAACTACTTGAAACACCACAACTAGATATTCCACAACTACGAACTCCACAACTAGAAACTCCACAACTAGAAACTCCGCAACTAGAAGCTCCACAACTAGAATTTTCACAGCTAGAAACTCCACAACTTGAGACTTCGCAACTGGAAACTCGGCAGCTAGAAACCCAACAACCAGAAACTCCACAACTAGAAACTCCACAAGTTGAAACCCAACAAATAGATACTCCACAACTACAGACTTCACAACTTGAAACACCACAACTAGATACTCCACAACTACAAATTCCGCAACTAGAAACACCACAACTGGAAACTCAGTAACTAGAAACTCCACAGCTAGAAACTCCCCAACTTGAGAATTCGCGACTAGAAACTCAGCAACTAGAAACTCAACAGCTGGAAACTCCACCACTAGAAACTCCGCAACTAGAAACTCCACAACTGGAAACTCCGCAACTTGAAACTCCGAAGCTAGAAACTTTACAGCTAGAAACTTCACAACTTGAGACTTCGCGAATAGAAACTCGTCAACTGGAAACTCAACCACTAGAAACTCCACAGCTAGAAACTCCACAACTAGACACTCAACAACTAGAAACTCCAAACCTATAAATTCCACAACTTTAAACTCCACAACTAAAACTCCACAACTACAAACTCCACAACTAGAAACTCTGCAACTCGAAACTCCACAACTAGAAACTCTGCAACTAGAAACTCCGCAACTAGAAACTCTGCAACTAGAAACTCCGCAACTAGAAACTCCACAGCTAGAAATTCCACAACTTGAAACACCACAACTAGATACTCCACAACTACAAATTCCACAACTAGAAATTCCACAACTGGAAACTCCACAGCTAGAAAGTTCACAACTAGAAACTCTGCAACTAGAAACTCCGCAACTAGAAACTCCACAGCTAGAAAATCCACCACTAGAAACTCCACAACTAGCAACTCCACAACTACAGACTCCGCAACTAGAAACCTCCGCAACAAGAAACTCCCCAACTAGACACTCCGCAACTAGGAACTCTACAACTTCAAAATCCACAACTAGAAAATCCACAATTTGAAACTCCACAACTAGATACTCCACAACTACAAACTCCACAACTAGAAACTCCGCAACTAGAAACTCCACAACTAGAAAACTCCGCAACGTGAAACTCTGTAACTAGAAACTCCGCAGCTAGAAACTCCACAGCTAGAAACTACACTACTTGAAACACAACAGCTAAAAACTTCACTACTTGAAACACCACAGCTAGAAACTCCACAACTTGAAACACCACAACTAGATACTCCACAACTACAAATTCCACAACTAGAAGCTCCACAAGTAGAAACTCCACAAGTAGAAACTCTGCAACTAGAAACTCCGCAACTAGAAATTCTGCAACTAGAAACTCCGCAACTAGAAACTCCACAGCTAGAAACTCCACAACTTGAAACACCACAACTAAATACTCCACAACTACAAATTCCACAACTAGAAATTCCACAACTGGAAACTCAACAGCTAGAAAGTTCACAACTAGAAACTCTGCAACTAGAAACTCCGCAATTAGAAACTCCACAGCTAGAAAATCCACCACTAGAAACTCCACAACTAGCAACTCCACAACTACAGACTCCGCAACTAGAAAACTCCGCAACAAGAAACTCCCAACTAGACACTCCGCAACTAGGAAATCTACAACTTCAAAATCCACAACTAGAACCCCCACAATTTGAAACTCCACAACTAGATACTCCACAACTACAAACTCCACAACTAGAAACTCCCCAACTAGAAATTCCACAACTTGAAACTCCGCAACTAGAAACTCCACAACTAGAAAACTCCGCAATGTGAAACTCTGTAACTAGAAACTCCGCAACTAGAAACTCCACAGCTAGAAACTTCACTACTTGAAACACCACAGCTAGAAACTCCACAACTTGAAACACCACAACTAGATACTCCACAACTACAAATTCCACAACTAGAAGCTCCACAAGTAGAAACTCCGCAACTAGAAGCTCCGCAACTAGAATTTTCACAGCTGGAAACTCCACAACTTGACACTTCGCAACTGGAAACTCGGCAACTAGAAACCCAACAACCTGAAACTCCACAACTAGAAACACCACAACTTGAAACACCACAACTAGATACTCCACAACTACAAATTCCACAACTAGAAATTCCACAACTGGAAACTCAACAGCTAAAAAGTTCACAACTAGAAACTCTGCAACTAGAAACTCCGCAACTTGAAACTCCACAGCTAGAAAATCCACCACTAGAAACTCCACAACTAGCAACTCCACAACTACAGACTCCGCAACTAGAAAACTCCGCAACAAGAAACTCCCAACTAGACACTCCACAACTAGGAAATCTACAACTTCAAAATCCACAACTAGAAACTCCACAATTTGAAACTCCACAACTAGATACTCCACAACTACAAACTCCACAACTAGAAACTCCACAACTAGAAAACTCCGCAACGTGAAACTCTGTAACTAGAAACTCCGCAACTAGAAACTCCACAGCTAGAAACTTCACTACTTGAAACACCACAGCTAGAAACTCCACACCTTGAAACACCACAACTAGATACTCAACAACTTCAAATTCCACAACTAGAAATTCCACAACTGGAAACTCCACAGCTAGAAAGTCCACAACTAGAAACTCCGCAACTAGAAACTCCACAGCTAGAAAATCCACCACTAGAAACTCCACAACTAGCAACTCCACAACTACAGACTCCGCAACTAAAAAACTCCGCAACAAGAAACTCCCAACTAGACACTCTGCAACTAGAAACTCTACAACTTCAAAATCCACAACTAGAAACTCCACAATTTGAAACTCCACAACTAGATACTCCACAACTACAAACTCCACAACTAGAAACTCCCCAACTAGAAATTCCACAACTTGAAACTCCGCAACTAGAAACTCCACAACTAGAAAACTCAGCAACGTGAAACTCAACGGCTAGAAACTCCACAGCTAGAAACTCCACAACTGGAAACTCCACAACTTGAAACCCGACAAATAGATACTCCACAACTTGACACCACAACTAGATACTCCACAACTACAAATACTGCAACTAGAAACTCCACAACTAAAAACTCCGCAACTAGAAACTCCCCAACTAGAAACTCCACAACTTGAAACTCCGCAACTAGAAACTCCGCAACTAGAAACTCCACAACTAGAAAACTCGGCAACGTGAAACTCTGCAACTCGAAACTCCGCAACTAGAAACTCCACAGCTAGAAACTGAACTACTTGAAACACCACAACTAGATACTCCACAACTACGAACTCCACAACTAGAAACTCCACAACTAGAAACTCCGCAACTAGAAGCTCCACAACTAGAATTTTCACAGCTAGAAACTCCACAACTTGAGACTTCGCAACTGGAAACTCGGCAGCTAGAAACCCAACAACCAGAAACTCCACAACTAGAAACTCCACAAGTTGAAACCCAACAAATAGATACTCCACAACTACAGACTTCACAACTTGAAACACCACAACTAGATACTCCACAACTACAAATTCCGCAACTAGAAACACCACAACTGGAAACTCAGCAACTAGAAACTCCACAGCTAGAAACTCCACAACTTGAGACTTCGCGACTAGAAACTCAGCAACTAGAAACTCAACAGCTAGAAACTCCACCACTAGAAACTCCACAACTAGAAACTCCACAACTGGAAACTCTGCAACTTGAAACTCCGCAGCTAGAAACTTTACAGCTAGAAACTTCACAACTTGAGACTTCGCGAATAGAAACTCGTCAACTGGAAACTCAACCACTAGAAACTCCACAGCTAGAAACTCCACAACTAGACACTCAACAACTAGAAACTCCAAACCTATAAATTCCACAACTTTAAACTCCACAACTAAAACTCCACAACTACAAACTCCACAACTAGAAACTCTGCAACTCGAAACTCCACAACTAGAAACTCTGCAACTAGAAACTCCGCAACTAGAAACTCTGCAACTAGAAACTCCGCAACTAGAAACTCCACAGCTAGAAATTCCACAACTTGAAACACCACAACTAGATACTCCACAACTACAAATTCCACAACTAGAAATTCCACAACTGGAAACTCCACAGCTAGAAAGTTCACAACTAGAAACTCTGCAACTAGAAACTCCGCAACTAGAAACTCCACAGCTAGAAAATCCACCACTAGAAACTCCACAACTAGCAACTCCACAAATAGAGACTCCGCAACTAGAAAACTCCGCAACAAGAAACTCCCCAACTAGACACTCCGCAACTAGGAACTCTACAACTTCAAAATCCACAACTAGAAACTCCACAATTTGAAACTCCACAACTAGATACTCCACAACTACAAACTCCACAACTAGAAACTCCGCAACTAGAAACTCCACAACTAGAAAACTCCGCAACGTGAAACTCTGTAACTAGAAACTCCGCAGCTAGAAACTCCACAGCTAGAAACTACACTACTTGAAACACAACAGCTAAAAACTTCACTACTTGAAACACCACAGCTAGAAACTCCACAACTTGAAACACCACAACTAGATACTCCACAACTACAAATTCCACAACTAGAAACTCCACAAGTAGAAACTCCACAACTAGAAACTCTGCAACTAGAAACTCCGCAACTAGAAACTCTGCAACTAGAAACTCCGCAACTAGAAACTCCACAGCTAGAAACTCCACAACTTGAAACACCACAACTAGATACTCCACAACTACAAATTCCACAACTAGAAATTCCACAACTGGAAACTCAACAGCTAGAAAGTTCACAACTAGAAACTCTGCAACTAGAAACTCCGCAATTAGAAACTCCACAGCTAGAAAATCCACCACTAGAAACTCCACAACTACAGACTCCGCAACTAGAAAACTCCGCAACAAGAAACTCCCAACTAGACACTCCGCAAACTAGGAAATCTACAACTTCAAAATCCACAACTAGAACCCCCACAATTTGAAACTCCACAACTAGATACTCCACAACTACAAACTCCACAACTAGAAACTCCCCAACTAGAAATTCCACAACTTGAAACTCCGCAACTAGAAACTCCACAACTAGAAAACTCCGCAATGTGAAACTCTGTAACTAGAAACTCCGCAACTAGAAACTCCACAGCTAGAAACTTCACTACTTGAAACACCACAGCTAGAAACTCCACAACTTGAAACACCACAACTAGATACTCCACAACTACAAATTCCACAACTAGAAGCTCCACAAGTAGAAACTCCGCAACTAGAAGCTCCGCAACTAGAATTTTCACAGCTGGAAACTCCACAACTTGACACTTCGCAACTGGAAACTCGGCAACTAGAAACCCAACAACCTGAAACTCCACAACTAGAAACACCACAACTTGAAACACCACAACTAGATACTCCACAACTACAAATTCCACAACTAGAAATTCCACAACTGGAAACTCAACAGCTAAAAAGTTCACAACTAGAAACTCTGCAACTAGAAACTCCGCAACTTGAAACTCCACAGCTAGAAAATCCACCACTAGAAACTCCACAACTAGCAACTCCACAACTACAGACTCCGCAACTAGAAAACTCCGCAACAAGAAACTCCCAACTAGACACTCCACAACTAGGAAATCTACAACTTCGAAATCCACAACTAGAAACTCCACAATTTGAAACTCCACAACTAGATACTCCACAACTACAAACTCCACAACTAGAAACTCCCCAACTAGAAATTCCACAACTTGAAACTCCGCAACTAGAAACTCCACAACTAGAAAACTCCGCAACGTGAAACTCTGTAACTAGAAACTCCGCAACTAGAAACTCCACAGCTAGAAACTTCACTACTTGAAACACCACAGCTAGAAACTCCACAACTTGAAACACCACAACTAGATACTCCACAACTACAAATTCCACAACTAGAAACTCCACAAGTAGAAACTCCGCAACTAGAAGCTCCGCAACTAGAATTTTCACAGCTGGAAACTCCACAACTTGACACTTCGCAACTGGAAACTCGGCAACTAGAAACCCAACAACCTGAAACTCCTCAACTAGAAACTCCACAACTTGAAACACCACAACTAGATACTCCACAACTACAAATTCCACAACTAGAAATTCCACAACTGGAAACTCAACAGCTAGAAAGTTCACAACTAGAAACTCTGCAACTAGAAACTCCGCAACTAGAAACTCCACAGCTAGAAAATCCACCACTAGAAACTCCACAACTAGCAACTCCACAACTACAGACTCCGCAACTAGAAAACTCCGCAACAAGAAACTCCCAACTAGACACTCCGCAACTAGGAAATCTACAACTTCAAAATCCACAACTAGAAACTCCACAATTTGAAACTCCACAACTAGATACTCCACAACTACAAACTCCACAACTAGAAACTCCCCAACTAGAAATTCCACAACTTGCAACTCCGCAACTAAAAACTCCACAACTAGAAAACTCCGCAACGTGAAACTCAACCACTAGAAACTCCACAGCTAGAAACTCCACAACTGGAAACTCCACAACTTGAAACCCGACAAATAGATACTCCACAACTTGAAACACCACAACTAGATACTCCACAACTACAAATACTGCAACTAGAAACTCCACAACTAAAAACTCCGCAACTAGAAACTCCACAACTTGAAACTCCGCCACTAGATTCTCCACAACTAGAAAACTCCGCAACTAGAAACTCTGCCACTAGAAACTCCACAACAAGAAACTCCACAGCTAGAAACTCCACACCTTGAAACACCACAACTAGATACTCAACAACTTCAAATTCCACAACTAGAAATTCCACAACTGGAAACTCCACAGCTAGAAAGTCCACAACTAGAAACTCCGCAACTAGAAACTCCACAGCTAGAAAATCCACCACTAGAAACTCCACAACTAGCAACTCCACAACTACAGACTCCGCAACTAAAAAACTCCGCAACAAGAAACTCCCAACTAGACACTCTGCAACTAGAAACTCTACAACTTCAAAATCCACAACTAGAAACTCCACAATTTGAATTTCCACAACTAGATACTCCACAACTACAAACTCCACAACTAGAAACTCCCCAACTAGAAATTCCACAACTTGAAACTCCGCAACTAGAAACTCCACAACTAGAAAACTCCGCAACGTGAAACTCAACGGCTAGAAACTCCACAGCTAGAAACTCCACAACTGGAAACTCCACAACTTGAAACCCGACAAATAGATACTCCACAACTTGACACCACAACTAGATACTCCACAACTACAAATACTGCAACTAGAAACTCCAGAACTAAAAACTCCGCAACTAGAAACTCCCCAACTAGAAACTCCACAACTTGAAACTCCGCAACTAGAAACTCCGCAACTAGAAACTCCACAACTAGAAAACTCGGCAACGTGAAACTCTGCAACTCGAAACTCCGCAACTAGAAACTCCACAGCTAGAAACTGAACTACTTGAAACACCACAACTAGATACTCCACAACTACGAACTCCACAACTAGAAACTCCACAACTAGAAACTCCGCAACTAGAAGCTCCACAACTAGAATTTTCACAGCTAGAAACTCCACAACTTGAGACTTCGCAACTGGAAACTCGGCAGCTAGAAACCCAACAACCAGAAACTCCACAACTAGAAACTCCACAAGTTGAAACCCAACAAATAGATACTCCACAACTACAGACTTCACAACTTGAAACACCACAACTAGATACTCCACAACTACAAATTCCGCAACTAGAAACACCACAACTGGAAACTCAGCAACTAGAAACTCCACAGCTAGAAACTCCACAACTTGAGACTTCGCGACTAGAAACTCAGCAACTAGAAACTCAACAGCTAGCAACTCCACCACTAGAAACTCCACAACTAGAAACTCCACAACTGGAAACTCTGCAACTTGAAACTCCGCAGCTAGAAACTTTACAGCTAGAAACTTCACAACTTGAGACTTCGCGAATAGAAACTCGTCAACTGGAAACTCAACCACTAGAAACTCCACAGCTAGAAACTCCACAACTAGACACTCAACAACTAGAAACTCCAAACCTATAAATTCCACAACTTTAAACTCCACAACTAAAACTCCACAACTACAAACTCCACAACTAGAAACTCTGCAACTCGAAACTCCACAACTAGAAACTCTGCAACTAGAAACTCCGCAACTAGAAACTCTGCAACTAGAAACTCCGCAACTAGAAACTCCACAGCTAGAAATTCCACAACTTGAAACACCACAACTAGATACTCCACAACTACAAATTCCACAACTAGAAATTCCACAACTGGAAACTCCACAGCTAGAAAGTTCACAACTAGAAACTCTGCAACTAGAAACTCCGCAACTAGAAACTCCACAGCTAGAAAATCCACCACTAGAAACTCCACAACTAGCAACTCCACAAATAGAGACTCCGCAACTAGAAAACTCCGCAACAAGAAACTCCCCAACTAGACACTCCGCAACTAGGAACTCTACAACTTCAAAATCCACAACTAGAAACTCCACAATTTGAAACTCCACAACTAGATACTCCACAACTACAAACTCCGCAACTAGAAACTCCGCAACTAGAAACTCCACAACTAGAAAACTCCGCAACGTGAAACTCTGTAACTAGAAACTCCGCAGCTAGAAACTCCACAGCTAGAAACTACACTACTTGAAACACAACAGCTAAAAACTTCACTACTTGAAACACCACAGCTAGAAACTCCACAACTTGAAACACCACAACTAGATACTCCACAACTACAAATTCCACAACTAGAAGCTCCACAAGTAGAAACTCCACAACTAGAAACTCTGCAACTAGAAACTCCGCAACTAGAAACTCTGCAACTAGAAACTCCGCAACTAGAAACTCCACAGCTAGAAACTCCACAACTTGAAACACCACAACTAGATACTCCACAACTACAAATTCCACAACTAGAAATTCCACAACTGGAAACTCAACAGCTAGAAAGTTCACAACTAGAAACTCTGCAACTAGAAACTCCGCAATTAGAAACTCCACAGCTAGAAAATCCACCACTAGAAACTCCACAACTAGCAACTCCACAACTACAGACTCCGCAACTAGAAAACTCCGTAACAAGAAACTCCCAACTAGACACTCCGCAACTAGGAAATCTACAACTTCAAAATCCACAACTAGAATCCCCACAATTTGAAACTCCACAACTAGATACTCCACAACTACAAACTCCACAACTAGAAACTCCCCAACTAGAAATTCCACAACTTGAAACTCCGCAACTAGAAACTCCACAACTGGAAAACTCCGCAATGTGAAACTCTGTAACTAGAAACTCCGCAACTAGAAACTCCACAGCTAGAAACTTCACTACTTGAAACACCACAGCTAGAAACTCCACAACTTGAAACACCACAACTAGATACTCCACAACTACAAATTCCACAACTAGAAGCTCCACAAGTAGAAACTCCGCAACTAGAAGCTCCGCAACTAGAATTTTCACAGCTGGAAACTCCACAACTTGACACTTCGCAACTGGAAACTCGGCAACTAGAAACCCAACAACCTGAAACTCCACAACTAGAAACACCACAACTTGAAACACCACAACTAGATACTCCACAACTACAAATTCCACAACTAGAAATTCCACAACAGGAAACTCAACAGCTAAAAAGTTCACAACTAGAAACTCTGCAACTAGAAACTCCGCAACTTGAAACTCCACAGCTAGAAAATCCACCACTAGAAACTCCACAACTAGCAACTCCACAACTACAGACTCCGCAACTAGAAAACTCCGCAACAAGAAACTCCCAACTAGACACTCCACAACTAGGAAATCTACAACTTCAAAATCCACAACTAGAAACTCCACAATTTGAAACTCCACAACTAGATACTCCACAACTACAAACTCCACAACTAGAAACTCCCCAACTAGAAATTCCACAACTTGAAACTCCGCAACTAGAAACTCCACAACTAGAAAACTCCGCAACGTGAAACTCAACCACTAGAAACTCCACAGCTAGAAACTCCACAACTGGAAACTCCACAACTTGAAACCCGACAAATAGATACTCCACAACTTCAAACACCACAACTAGATACTCCACAACTACAAATACTGCAACTAGAAACTCCACAACTAAAAACTCCGCAACTAGAAACTCCACAACTTGAAACTCCGCCACTAGATTCTCCACAACTGGAAAACTCCGCAACTAGAAACTCTGCCACTAGAAACTCCACAACAAGAAACTCAACAGCTAGAAACTCCACACCTTGAAACACCACAACTAGATACTCAACAACTTCAAATTCCACAACTAGAAATTCCACAACTGGAAACTCAACAGCTAGAAAGTCCACAACTAGAAACTCCGCAACTAGAAACTCCACAGCTAGAAAATCCACCACTAGAAACTCCACAACTAGCAACTCCACAACTACAGACTCCGCAACTAAAAAACTCCGCAACAAGAAACTCCCAACTAGACACTCTGCAACTAGAAACTCTACAACTTCAAAATCCACAACTAGAAATTCCACAATTTGAAACTCCACAACTAGACACTCCACAACTACAAACTCCACAACTAGAAACTCCCCAACTAGAAACTCCACAACTTGAAACTCCGCAACTAGAAACTCCACAACTAGAAACTCCACAACTAGAAAACTCGGCAACGTGAAACTCTGCAACTCGAAACTCCGCAACTAGAAACTCCACAGCTAGAAACTGAACTACTTGAAACACCACAACTAGATACTCCACAACTACGAATTCCACAACTAGAAACTCCACAACTAGAAACTCCGCAACTAGAAGCTCCACAACTAGAATTTTCACAGCTAGAAACTCCACAACTTGAGACTTCGCAACTGGAAACTCGGCAGCTAGAAACCCAACAACCAGAAACTCCACAACTAGAAACTCCACAAGTTGAAACCCAACAAATAGATACTCCACAACTACAGACTCCACAACTTGAAACACCACAACTAGATACTCCACAACTACAAATTCCGCAACTAGAAACACCACAACTGGAAACTCAGCAACTAGAAACTCCACAGCTAGAAACTCCACAACTTGAGACTTCGCGACTAGAAACTCAGCAACTAGAAACTCAACAACTAGAAACTCCACCACTAGAAACTCCACAACTAGAAACTCCACAACTGGAAACTCCGCAACTTGAAACTCCGCAGCTAGAAACTTTACAGCTAGAAACTTCACAACTTGAGACTTCGCGAATAGAAACTCGTCAACTGGAAACTCAACCACTAGAAACTCCACAGCTAGAAACTCCACAACTAGACACTCAAAAACTAGAAACTCCAAACCTATAAATTCCACAACTTTAAACTCCACAACTAAAACTCCACAACTAGAAACTCTGCAACTCGAAACTCCACAACTAGAAACTCTGCAACTAGAAACTCCGCAACTAGAAACTCTGCAACTAGAAACTCCGCAACTAGAAACTCCACAGCTAGAAACTCCACAACTTGAGACTTCGCGACTAGAAACTAAGCAACTAGAAACTCAACAACTAGAAACTCCACCACTAGAAACTCCACAACTAGAAACTCCACAACTGGAAACTTCGCAACTAGAAACTCCGCCGCTAGAAACTTTACAGCTAGAAACTCCACAACTTGAGACTTCGCGAAGAGAAACTCGTCAACTGGAAACTCAACCACTAGAAACTTCACAGCTAAAAACTCCACAACTAGACACTCAACAACTAGAAACTCCACACCAATAAATTCCACAACTTGAAACTCCACAACTAAAACTCCACAACTAGAAACTCCACAACTAGAAACTCTGCAACTCGAAACTCCACAACTAGAAACTCTGCAACTAGAAACTCCGCAACTAGAAACTCTGCAACTAGAAACTCCGAAACTAGAAACTCCACAGCTAGAAATTCCACAACTTGAAACAGCACAACTAGATACTCCACAACTACAAATTCCACAACTAGAAATTCCACAACTGGAAACTCAACAGCTAGAAAGTTCACAACTAGAAACTCTGCAACTAGAAACTCCGCAATTAGAAACTCCACAGCTAGAAAATCCACCACTAGAAACTCCACAACTAGCAACTCCACAACTACAGACTCCGCAACTAGAAAACTCCGCAACAAGAAACTCCCAACTAGACACTCCGCAACTAGGAAATCTACAACTTCAAAATCCACAACTAGAACCCCCACAATTTGAAACTCCACAACTAGATACTCCACAACTACAAACTCCACAACTACAAACTCCCCAACTAGAAATTCCACAAATTGAAACTCCGCAACTAGAAACTCCACAACTAGAAAACTCCGCAACGTGAAACTCAACCACTAGAAACTCCACAGCTAGAAACTCCACAACTGGAAACTCCACAACTTGAAACCCGACAAATAGATACTCCACAACTTGAAACACCACAACTAGATACTCCACAACTACAAATACTGCAACTAGAAACTCCACAACTAAAAACTCCGCAACTAGAAACTCCCCAACTAGAAACTCCACAACTAGAGTCTCTGCAACTAGAAACTGCGCAACTAGAAACTCTGCAACTAGAAACTCCACAACTAGAAACTTCACAGTTAGAAACCCCACGACTATAAACTTCACAACTAGCAACTCAACAACTATAGACTGCACAACTAGAGACTCCGCAACTAGAAACTCCACAGCTAGTAACTCCGCAACTAGAAACTCCACAACTTGAAACTCCGCCACTAGAATCTCCACAACTAGAAAACTCCGCAACTAGAAACTCTGCCACTAGAAACTCCACAACAAGAAACTCCACAGCTAGAAACTCCACACCTTGAAACACCACAACTAGATACTCAACAACTTCAAATTCCACAACTAGAAATTCCACAACTGGAAACTCCACAGCTAGAAAGTCCACAACTAGAAACTCCGCAACTAGAAACTCCACAGCTAGAAAATCCACCACTAGAAACTCCACAACTAGCAACTCCACAACTACAGACTCCGCAACTAGAAAACTCCGCAACAAGAAACTCCCAACTAGACACTCTGCAACTAGAAACTCTACAACTTCAAAATCCACAACTAGAAATTCCACAATTTGAAACTCCACAACTAGACACTCCACAACTACAAACTCCACAACTAGAAACTCCCCAACTAGAAACTCCACAACTTGAAACTCCGCAACTAGAAACTCCGCAACTAGAAACTCCACAACTAGAAAACTCGGCAACGTGAAACTCTGCAACTCGAAACTCCGCAACTAGAAACTCCACAGCTAGAAACTGAACTACTTGAAACACCACAACTAGATACTCCACAACTACGAATTCCACAACTAGAAACTCCACAACTAGAAACTCCGCAACTAGAAGCTCCACAACTAGAATTTTCCCAGCTAGAAACTCCACAACTTGAGACTTCGCAACTGGAAACTCGGCAGCTAGAAACCCAACAACCAGAAACTCCACAACTAGAAACTCCACAAGTTGAAACCCAACAAATAGATACTCCACAACTACAGACTCCACAACTTGAAACACCACAACTAGATACTCCACAACTACAAGTTCCGCCACTAGAAACACCACAACTGGAAACTCAGCAACTAGAAACTCCACAGCTAGAAACTCCACAACTTGAGACTTCGCGACTAGAAACTCAGCAACTAGAAACTCAACAACTAGAAACTCCACCACTAGAAACTCCACAACTAGAAACTCCACAACTGGAAACTCCGCAACTTGAAACTCCGCAGCTAGAAACTTTACAGCTAGAAACTTCACAACTTGAGACTTCGCGAATAGAAACTCGTCAACTGGAAACTCAACCACTAGAAACTCCACAGCTAGAAACTCCACAACTAGACACTCAACAACTAGAAACTCCAAACCTATAAATTCCACAACTTTAAACTCCACAACTAAAACTCCACAACTAGAAACTCTGCAACTCGAAACTCCACAACTAGAAACTCTGCAACTAGAAACTCCGCAACTAGAAACTCTGCAACTAGAAACTCCGCAACTAGAAACTCCACAGCTAGAAACTCCACAACTTGAAACACCACAACTAGATACTCCACAACTACAAATTCCACAACTAGAAATTCCACAACTGGAAACTCCACAGCTAGAAAGTTCACAACTAGAAACTCTGCAACTAGAAACTCCACAACTAGAAACTCCACAGCTAGAAAATCCACCACTAGAAACTCCACAACTAGCAACTGCACAACTACAGACTCCGCAACTAGAAAACTCCGCAACAAGAAACTCCCCAACTAGACACTCCGCAACTAGGAACTCTACAACTTCAAAATCCACAACTAGAAACTCCACAATTTGAAACTCCACAACTAGATACTCCACAACTACAAACTCCACAACTAGAAACTCCGCAACAAAAAACTCCACAACTAGAAAACTCCGCAACGTGAAACTCTGTAACTAGAAACTCCGCAGCTAGAAACTCCACAGCTAGAAACTACACTACTTGAAACACAACAGCTAAAAACTTCACTACTTGAAACACCACAGCTAGAAACTCCACAACTTGAAACACCACTAGAAACACCACAACTAGATACTCCACAACTACAAGTTCCGCAACTAGAAACACCACAACTGGAAACTCAGCAACTAGAAACTCCACAGCTAGAAACTCCACAACTTGAGACTTCGCGACTAGAAACTCAGCAACTAGAAACTCAACAACTAGAAACTCCACCACTAGAAACTCCACAACTAGAAACTCCACAACTGGAAACTCCGCAACTTGAAACTCCGCAGCTAGAAACTTTACAGCTAGAAACTTCACAACTTGAGACTTCGCGAATAGAAACTCGTCAACTGGAAACTCAACCACTAGAAACTCCACAGCTAGAAACTCCACAACTAGACACTCAACAACTAGAAACTCCAAACCTATAAATTCCACAACTTTAAACTCCACAACTAAAACTCCACAACTAGAAACTCTGCAACTCGAAACTCCACAACTAGAAACTCTGCAACTAGAAACTCCGCAACTAGAAACTCTGCAACTAGAAACTCCGCAACTAGAAACTCCACAGCTAGAAACTCCACAACTTGAAACACCACAACTAGATACTCCACAACTACAAATTCCACAACTAGAAATTCCACAACTGGAAACTCCACAGCTAGAAAGTTCACAACTAGAAACTCTGCAACTAGAAACTCCACAACTAGAAACTCCACAGCTAGAAAATCCACCACTAGAAACTCCACAACTAGCAACTGCACAACTACAGACTCCGCAACTAGAAAACTCCGCAACAAGAAACTCCCCAACTAGACACTCCGCAACTAGGAACTCTACAACTTCAAAATCCACAACTAGAAACTCCACAATTTGAAACTCCACAACTAGATACTCCACAACTACAAACTCCACAACTAGAAACTCCGCAACAAAAAACTCCACAACTAGAAAACTCCGCAACGTGAAACTCTGTAACTAGAAACTCCGCAGCTAGAAACTCCACAGCTAGAAACTACACTACTTGAAACACAACAGCTAAAAACTTCACTACTTGAAACACCACAGCTAGAAACTCCACAACTTGAAACACCACTAGAAACTCCACCACTAGAAACTCCACAACTAGAAACTCCACAACTGGAAACTTCGCAACTAGAAACTCCGCCGCTAGAAACTTTACAGCTAGAAACTCCACAACTTGAGACTTCGCGAAGAGAAACTCGTCAACTGGAAACTCAACCACTAGAAACTTCACAGCTAAAAACTCCACAACTAGACACTCAACAACTAGAAACTCCACACCAATAAATTCCACAACTTGAAACTCCACAACTAAAACTCCACAACTAGAAACTCCACAACTAGAAACTCTGCAACTCGAAACTCCACAACTAGAAACTCTGCAACTAGAAACTCCGCAACTAGAAACTCCACAGCTAGAAACTCCACAACTTGAAACACCACAACTAGATACTCCACAACTACAAATTCCACAACTAGAAATTCCACAACTGGAAACTCAACAGCTAGAAAGTTCACAACTAGAAACTCTGCAACTAGAAACTCCGTAATTAGAAACTCCACAGCTGGAAAAACCACCACTAGAAACTCCACAACTAGCAACTCCACAACTACAGACTCCGCAACTAGAAAACTTCGCAACAAGAAACTCCCAAATAGACACTCCGCAACTAGGAAATCTACAACTTCAAAATCCACAACTAGAACCCCCACAATTTGAAACTCCACAACTAGATACTCCACAACTACAAACTCCACAACTAGAAACTCCCCAATTAGAAATTCCACAACTTGAAACTCCGCAACTAGAAACTCCACAACTAGAAAACTCCGCAACGTGAAACTCTGTAACTATAAACTCCGCAACTAGAAACTCCACAGCTAGAAACTTCACTACTTGAAACACCACAGCTAGAAACTCCACAACTTGAAACACCACAACTAGATACTCCACAACTACAAATTCCACAACTAGAAGCTCCACAAGTAGAAACTCCGCAACTAGAAGCTCCGCAACTAGAATTTTCACAGCTGGAAACTCCACAACTTGACACTTCGCAACTGGAAACTCGGCAACTAGAAACCCAACAACCTGAAACTCCACAACTAGAAACTCCACAACTTGAAACACCACAACTAGATACTCCACAACTACAAATTCCACAACTAGAAATTCCACAACTGGAAACTCAACAGCTAGAAAGTTCACAACTAGAAACTCTGCAACTAGAAACTCCGCAACTAGAAACTCCACAGCTAGAAAATCCACCACAAGAAACTCCACAACTAGCAACTCCACAACTACAGACTCCGCAACTAGAAATCTCCGCAACAAGAAACTCCCAACTAGACACTCCGCAACTAGGAAATCTACAACTTCAAAATCCACAACTAGAAACTCCACAATTTGAAACTCCACAACTAGATACTCCACAACTACAAACTCCACAACTTGAAACTCCCCAATTAGAAATTCCACAACTTGAAACTCCGCAACTAGAAACTCCACAACTAGAAAACTCCGCAACGTGAAACTCTGTAACTATAAACTCCGCAACTAGAAACTCCACAGCTAGAAACTTCACTACTTGAAACACCACAGCTAGAAACTCCACAACTTGAAACACCACAACTAGATACTCCACAACTACAAATTCCACAACTAGAAGCTCCACAAGTAGAAACTCCGCAACTAGAAGCTCCGCAACTAGAATTTTCACAGCTGGAAACTCCACAACTTGACACTTCGCAACTGGAAACTCGGCAACTAGAAACCCAACAACCTGAAACTCCACAACTAGAAACTCCACAACTTGAAACACCACAACTAGATACTTCACAACTACAAATTCCACAACTAGAAATTCCACAACTGGAAACTCAACAGCTAGAAAGTTCACAACTAGAAACTCTGCAACTAGAAACTTCGCAACTAGAAACTCCACAGCTAGAAAATCCACCACTAGAAACTCCACAACTAGCAACTCCACAACTACAGACTCCGCAACTAGAAAACTCCGCAACAAGAAACTCCCAACTAGACACTCCGCAACTAGGAAATCTACAACTTAAAAATCCACAACTAGAAACTCCACAATTTGAAACTCCACAACTAGATACTCCACAACTACAAACTCCACAACTTGAAACTCCCCAACTAGAAATTCCACAACGTGAAACTCCGCAACTAGAAACTCCACAACTAGAAAACTCCGCAACGTGAAACTCAACCACTAGAAACTCCACAGCTAGAAACTCCACAACTGGAAACTCCACAACTTGAAACCCGACAAATAGATACTCCACAACTTGAAACACCACAACTAGATACTCCACAACTACAAATACTGCAACTAGAAACTCCACAACTAAAAACTCCGCAACTAGAAACACCCCAACTAGAAACTCCACAACTAGAGTCTCTGCAACTAGAAACTGCGCAACTAGAAACTCTGCAACTAGAAACTCCACAACTAGAAACTTCACAGCTAGAAACCCCACGACTATAAACTTCACAACTAGCAACTCAACAACTATAGACTGCACAACTAGAGACTCCGCAACTAGAAACTCCACAGCTAGTAACTCCGCAACTAGAAACTCCACAACTTGAAACTCTGCCACTAGAATCTCCACAACTAGAAAACTCCGCAACTAGAAACTCTGCCACTAGAAACTCCACAACAAGAAACTCCACAGCTAGAAACTCCAAACCTTGAAACACCACAACTAGATACTCAACAACTTCAAATTCCACAACTAGAAATTCCACAACTGGAAACTCCACAGCTAGAAAGTCCACAACTAGAAACTCCGCAACTAGAAACTCCACAGCTAGAAAATCCACCACTAGAAACTCCACAACTAGCAACTCCACAACTACAGACTCGGCAACTAGAAAACTCCGCAACAAGAAACTCCCAACTAGACACTCTGCAACTAGAAACTCTACAACTTCAAAATCCACAACTAGAAATTCCACAATTTGAAACTCCACAACTAGACACTCCACAACTACAAACTCCACAACTAGAAACTCCCCAACTAGAAACTCCACAACTTGAAACTCCGCAACTAGAAACTCCACAACTAGAAAACTCGGCAACGTGAAACTCTGCAACTCGAAACTCCGCAACAAGAAACTCCACAGCTAGAAACTGAACTACTTGAAACACCACAACTAGATACTCCACAACTATGAATTCCACAACTAGAAACTCCACAACTAGAAACTCCGCAACTAGAAGCTCCACAACCATAATTTTCACAGCTAGAAACTCCACAACTTGAGACTTCGCAACTGGAAACTCGGCAGCTAGAAACCCAACAACCAGAAACTCCACAACTAGAAACTCCACAAGTTGAAACCCAACAAATAGATACTCCACAACTACAGACTCCACAACTTGAAACACCACAACTAGATACTCCACAACTACAAATTCCGCAACTAGAAACACCACAACTGGAAACTCAGCAACTAGAAACTCCACAGCTAGAAACTCCACAACTTGAGACTTCGCGACTAGAAACTCAGCAACTAGAAACTCAACAACTAGAAACTCCACCACTAGAAACTCCACAACTAGAAACTCCACAACTGGAAACTCCGCAACTTGAAACTCCGCAGCTAGAAACTTTACAGCTAGAAACTTCACAACTTTAGACTTCGCGAATAGAAACTCGTCAACTGGAAACTCAACCACTAGAAACTCCACAGCTAGAAACTCCACAACTAGACACTCAACAACTAGAAACTCCAAACCTATAAATTCCACAACTTTAAACTCCACAACTGAAACTCCACAACTAGAAACTCTGCAACTCGAAACTCCACAACTAGAAACTCTGCAACTAGAAACTCCGCAACTAGAAACTCTGCAACTAGAAACTCCGCAACTAGAAACTCCACAGCTAGAAACTCCACAACTTGAAACACCACAACTAGATACTCCACAACTACAAATTCCACAACTAGAAATTCCACAACTGGAAACTCCACAGCTAGAAAGTTCACAACTAGAAACTCTGCAACTAGAAAATCCACAACTAGAAACTCCACAACTAGAAACTCCACAGCTAGAAAATCCACCACTAGAAACTCCACAACTAGCAACTGCACAACTACAGACTCCGCAACTAGAAAACTCCGCAACAAGAAACTCCCCAACTAGACACTCCGCAACTAGGAACTCTACAACTTCAAAATCCACAACTAGAAACTCCACAATTTGAAACTCCACAACTAGATACTCCACAACTACAAACTCCACAACTAGAAACTCCGCAACAAAAAACTCCACAACTAGAAAACTCCGCAACGTGAAACTCTGTAACTAGAAACTCCGCAGCTAGAAACTCCACAGCTAGAAACTACACTACTTGAAACACAACAGCTAAAAACTTCACTACTTGAAACACCACAGCTAGAAACTCCACAACTTGAAACACCACTAGAAACTCCACCACTAGAAACTCCACAACTAGAAACTCCACAACTGGAAACTTCGCAACTAGAAACTCCGCCGCTAGAAACTTTACAGCTAGAAACTCCACAACTTGAGACTTCGCGAAGAGAAACTCGTCAACTGGAACTCAACCACTAGAAACTTCACAGCTAAAAACTCCACAACTAGACACTCAACAACTAGAAACTCCACACCAATAAATTCCACAACTTGAAACTCCACAACTAAAACTCCACAACTAGAAACTCCACAACTAGAAACTCTGCAACTCGAAACTCCACAACTAGAAACTCTGCAACTAGAAACTCCGCAACTAGAAACTCCACAGCTAGAAACTCCACAACTTGAAACACCACAACTAGATACTCCACAACTACAAATTCCACAACTAGAAATTCCACAACTGGAAACTCAACAGCTAGAAAGTTCACAACTAGAAACTCTGCAACTAGAAACTCCGTAATTAGAAACTCCACAGCTGGAAAATCCACCACTAGAAACTCCACAACTAGCAACTCCACAACTACAGACTCCGCCACTAGAAAACTCCGCAACAAGAAACTCCCAAATAGACACTCCGCCACTAGGAAATCTACAACTTCAAAATCCACAACTAGAACCCCCACAATTTGAAACTCCACAACTAGATACTCCACAACTACAAACTCCACAACTAGAAACTCCCCAACTAGAAATTCCACAAATTGAAACTCCGCAACTAGAAACTCCACAACTAGAAAACTCCGCAACGTGAAACTCTGTAACTAGAAACTCCGCAACTAGAAACTCCACAGCTAGAAACTTCACTACTTGAAACACCACAGCTAGAAACTCCACAACTTGAAACACCACAACTAGATACTCCACAACTACAAATTCCACAACTAGAAGCTCCACAAGTAGAAACTCCGCAACTAGAAGCTCCGCAACTAGAATTTTCACAGCTGGAAACTCCACAACTTGACACTTCGCAACTGGAAACTCGGCAACTAGAAACCCAACAACCTGAAACTCCACAACTAGAAACTCCACAACTTGAAACACCACAACTAGATACTCCACAACTACAAATTCCACAACTAGAAATTCCACAACTGGAAACTCAACAGCTAGAAAGTTCACAACTAGAAACTCTGCAACTAGAAACTCCGCAACTAGAAACTCCACAGCTAGAAAATCCACCACTAGAAACTCCACAACTAGCAACTCCACAACTACAGACTCCGCAACTAGAAATCTCCGCAACAAGAAACTCCCAACTAGACACTCCGCAACTAGGAAATCTACAACTTCAAAATCCACAACTAGAAACTTCACAATTTGAAACTCCACAACTAGATACTCCACAACTACAAACTCCACAACTTGAAACTCCCCAACTAGAAATTCCACAACTTGAAACTCCGCAACTAGAAACTCCACAACTAGAAAACTCCGCAACGTGAAACTCTGTAACTATAAACTCCGCAACTAGAAACTCCACAGCTAGAAACTTCACTACTTGAAACACCACAGCTAGAAACTCCACAACTTGAAACACCACAACTAGATACTCCACAACTACAAATTCCACAACTAGAAGCTCCACAAGTAGAAACTCCGCAACTAGAAGCTCCGCAACTAGAATTTTCACAGCTGGAAACTCCACAACTTGACACTTTGCAACTGGAAACTCGGCAACTAGAAACCCAACAACCTGAAACTCCACAACTAGAAACTCCACAACTTGAAACACCACAACTAGATACTTCACAACTACAAATTCCACAACTAGAAATTCCACAACTGGAAACTCAACAGCTAGAAAGTTCACAACTAGAAACTCTGCAACTAGAAACTTCGCAACTAGAAACTCCACAGCTAGAAAATCCACCACTAGAAACTCCACAACTAGCAACTCCACAACTACAGACTCCGCAAATAGAAAACTCCGCAACAAGAAACTCCCAACTAGACACTCCGCAACTAGGAAATCTACAACCTAAAAATCCACAACTAGAAACTCCACAATTTGAAACTCCACAACTAGATACTCCACAACTACAAACTCCACAACTAGAAACTCCCCAACTAGAAATTCCACAACTTGAAACTCCGGAACTAGAAACTCCACAACTAGAAAACTCCGCAACGTGAAACTCAACCACTAGAAACTCCACAGCTAGAAACTCCACAACTGGAAACTCCACAACTTGAAACCCGACAAATAGATACTCCACAACTCGAAACACCACAACTAGATACTCCACAACTACAAATACTGCAACTAGAAACTCCACAACTAAAAACTCCGCAACTAGAAACACCCCAACTAGAAACTCCACAACTAGAGTCTCTGCAACTAGAAACTGCGCAACTAGAAACTCTGCAACTAGAAACTCCACAACTAGAAACTTCACAGCTAGAAACCCCACGACTATAAACTTCACAACTAGCAACTCAACAACTATAGACTGCACAACTAGAGACTCCGCAACTAGAAACTCCACAGCTAGTAACTCCGCAACTAGAAACTCCACAACTTGAAACTCCGCCACTAGAATCTCCACAACTAGAAAACTCCGCAACTAGAAACTCTGCCACTAGAAACTCCACAACAAGAAACTCCACAGCTAGAAACTCCAAACCTTGAAACACCACAACTAGATACTCAACAACTTCAAATTCCACAACTAGAAATTCCACAACTGGAAACTCCACAGCTAGAAAGTCCACAACTAGAAACTCCGCAACTAGAAACTCCACAGCTAGAAAATCCACCACTAGAAACTCCACAACTAGCAACTCCACAACTACAGACTCCGCAACTAGAAAACTCCGCAACAAGAAACTCCCAACTAGACACTCTGCAACTAGAAACTCTACAACTTCAAAATCCACAAATAGAAATTCCACAATTTGAAACTCCACAACTAGACACTCCACAACTACAAACTCCACAACTAGAAACTCCCCAACTAGAAACTCCACAACTTGAAACTCCGCAACTAGAAACTCCACAACTAGAAAACTCGGCAACGTGAAACTCTGCAACTAGAAACTCCGCAACTAGAAACTCCACAGCTAGAAACTGAACTACTTGAAACACCACAACTAGATACTCCACAACTACGAATTCCACAACTAGAAACTCCACAACTAGAAACTCCGCAACTAGAAGCTCCACAACCATAATTTTCACAGCTAGAAACTCCACAACTTGAGACTTCGCAACTGGAAACTCGGCAGCTAGAAACCCAACAACCAGAAACTCCACAACTAGAAACTCCACAAGTTGAAACCCAACAAATAGATACTCCACAACTACAGACTCCACAACTTGAAACACCACAACTAGATACTCCACAACTACAAATTCCGCAACTAGAAACACCACAACTGGAAACTCAGCAACTAGAAACTCCACAGCTAGAAACTCCACAACTTGAGACTTCGCGACTAGAAACTCAGCAACTAGAAACTCAACAACTAGAAACTCCACCACTAGAAACTCCACAACTAGAAACTCCACAACTAGAAACTCCGCAACTTGAAACTCCGCAGCTAGAAACTTTACAGCTAGAAACTTCACAACTTGAGACTTCGCGAATAGAAACTCGTCAACTGGAAACTCAACCACTAGAAACTCCACAGCTAGAAACTCCACAACTAGACACTCAACAACTAGAAACTCCAAACCTATAAATTCCACAACTTTAAACTCCACAACTAAAACTCCACAACTAGAAACTCTGCAACTCGAAACTCCACAACTAGAAACTCTGCAACTAGAAACTCCGCAACTAGAAACTCTGCAACTAGAAACTCCGCAACTAGAAATTCCACAGCTAGAAACTCCACAACTTGAAACACCACAACTAGATACTCCACAACTACAAATTCCACAACTAGAAATTCCACAACTGGAAACTCCACAGCTAGAAAGTTCACAACTAGAAACTCTGCAACTAGAAACTCCACAACTAGAAACTCCACAGCTAGAAAATCCACCACTAGAAACTCCACAACTAGCAACTCCACAACTACAGACTCCGCAACTAGAAAACTCCGCAACAAGAAACTCCCCAACTAGACACTCCGCAACTAGGAACTCTACAACTTCAAAATCCACAACTAGAAACTCCACAATTTGAAACTCCACAACTAGATACTCCACAACTACAAACTCCACAACTAGAAACTCCGCAACAAAAAACTCCACAACTAGAAAACTCCGCAACGTGAAACTCTGTAACTAGAAACTCCGCAGCTAGAAACTCCACAGCTAGAAACTACACTACTTGAAACACAACAGCTAAAAACTTCACTACTTGAAACACCACAGCTAGAAACTCCACAACTTGAAACACCACTAGAAACTCCACCACTAGAAACTCCACAACTAGAAACTCCACAACTGGAAACTTCGCAACTAGAAACTCCGCCGCTAGAAACTTTACAGCTAGAAACTCCACAACTTGAGACTTCGCGAAGAGAAACTCGTCAACTGGAAACTCAACCACTAGAAACTTCACAGCTAAAAACTCCACAACTAGACACTCAACAACTAGAAACTCCACACCAATAAATTCCACAACTTGAAACTCCACAACTAAAACTCCACAACTAGAAACTCCACAACTAGAAACTCTGCAACTCGAAACTCCACAACTAGAAACTCTGCAACTAGAAACTCCGCAACTAGAAACTCCACAGCTAGAAACTCCACAACTTGAAACACCACAACTAGATACTCCACAACTACAAATTCCACAACTAGAAATTCCACAACTGGAAACTCAACAGCTAGAAAGTTCACAACTAGAAACTCTGCAACTAGAAACTCCGCAATTAGAAACTCCACAGCTGGAAAATCCACCACTAGAAACTCCACAACTAGCAACTCCACAACTACAGACTCCGCAACTAGAAAACTCCGCAACAAGAAACTCCCAAATAGACACTCCGCAACTAGGAAATCTACAACTTCAAAATCCACAACTAGAACCCCCACAATTTGAAACTCCACAACTAGATACTCCACAACTACAAACTCCACAACTAGAATCTCCCCAACTAGAAATTCCACAAATTGAAACTCCGCAACTAGAAACTCCACAACTAGAAAACTCCGCAACGTGAAACTCTGTAACTAGAAACTCCGCAACTAGAAACTCCACAGCTAGAAACTTCACTACTTGAAACACCACAGCTAGAAACTCCACAACTTGAAACACCACAACTAGATACTCCACAACTACAAATTCCACAACTAGAAGCTCCACAAGTAGAAACTCCGCAACTAGAAGCTCCGCAACTAGAATTTTCACAGCTGGAAACTCCACAACTTGACACTTCGCAACTGGAAACTCGGCAACTAGAAACCCAACAACCTGAAACTCCACAACTAGAAACTCCACAACTTGAAACACCACAACTAGATACTCCACAACTACAAATTCCACAACTAGAAATTCCACAACTGGAAACTCAACAGCTAGAAAGTTCACAACTAGAAACTCTGCAACTAGAAACTCCGCAACTAGAAACTCCACAGCTAGAAAATCCACCACTAGAAACTCCACAACTAGCAACTCCACAACTACAGACTCCGCTACTAGAAATCTCCGCAACAAGAAACTCCCAACTAGACACTCCGCAACTAGGAAATCTACAACTTCAAAATCCACAACTAGAAACTCCACAATTTGAAACTCCACAACTAGATACTCCACAACTACAAACTCCACAACTTGAAACTCCCCAACTAGAAATTCCACAACTTGAAACTCCGCAATTAGAAACTCCACAACTAGAAAACTCCGCAACGTGAAACTCTGTAACTATAAACTCCGCAACTAGAAACTCCACAGCTAGAAACTTCACTACTTGAAACACCACAGCTAGAAACTCCACAACTTGAAACACCACAACTAGATACTCCACAACTACAAATTCCACAACTAGAAGCTCCACAAGTAGAAACTCCGCAACTAGAAGCTCCGCAACTAGAATTTTCACAGCTGGAAACTCCACAACTTGACACTTCGCAACTGGAAACTCGACAACTAGAAACCCAACAACCTGAAACTCCACAACTAGAAACTCCACAACTTGAAACACCACAACTAGATACTTCACAACTACAAATTCCACAACTAGAAATTCCACAACTGGAAACTCAACAGCTAGAAAGTTCACAACTAGAAACTCTGCAACTAGAAACTTCGCAACTAGAAACTCCACAGCAAGAAAATCCACCACTAGAAACTCCACAACTAGCAACTCCACAACTACAGACTCCGCCACTAGAAAACTCCGCAACAAGAAACTCCCAACTAGACACTCCGCAACTAGGAAATCTACAACTTAAAAATCCACAACTAGAAACTCCACAATTTGAAACTCCACAACTAGATACTCCACAACTACAAACTCCACAACTAGAACCTCCCCAACTAGAAATTCCACAACTTGAAACTCCGCAACTAGAAACTCCACAACTAGAAAACTCCGCAACGTGAAACTCAACCACTAGAAACTCCACAGCTAGAAACTCCACAACTGGAAACTCCACAACTTGAAACCCGACAAATAGATACTCCACAACTTGAAACACCACAACTAGATACTCCACAACTACAAATACTGCAACTAGAAACTCCACAACTAAAAACTCCGCGACTAGAAACACCCCAACTAGAAACTCCACAACTAGAGTCTCTGCAACTAGAAACTGCGCAACTAGAAACTCTGCAACTAGAAACTCCACAACTAGAAACTTCACAGCTAGAAACCCCACGACTATAAACTTCACAACTAGCAACTCAACAACTATAGACTGCACAACTAGAGACTCCGCAACTAGAAACTCCACAGCTAGTAACTCCGCAACTAGAAACTCCACAACTTGAAACTCCGCCACTAGAATCTCCACAACTAGAAAACTCCGCAACTAGAAACTCTGCCACTAGAAACTCCACAACAAGAAACTCCACAGCTAGAAACTCCAAACCTTGAAACACCACAACTAGATACTCAACAACTTCAAATTCCACAACTAGAAATTCCACAACTGGAAACTCCACAGCTAGAAAGTCCACAACTAGAAACTCCGCAACTAGAAACTCCACAGCTAGAAACTCCCAACTAGACACTCTGCAACTAGAAACTCTACAACTTCAAAATCCACAACTAGAAATTCCACAATTTGAAACTCCACAACTAGACACTCCACAACTACAAACTCCACAACTAGAAACTCCCCAACTAGAAACTCCACAACTTGAAACTCCGCAACTAGAAACTCCACAACTAGAAAACTCGGCAACGTGAAACTCTGCAACTCGAAACTCCGCAACTAGAAACTCCACAGCTAGAAACTGAACTACTTGAAACACCACAACTAGATACTCCACAACTACGAATTCCACAACTAGAAACTCCACAACTAGAAACTCCGCAACTAGAAGCTCCACAACCATAATTTTCACAGCTAGAAACTCCACAACTTTAGACTTCGCAACTGGAAACTCGGCAGCTAGAAACCCAACAACCAGAAACTCCACAACTAGAAACTCCACAAGTTGAAACCCAACAAATAGATACTCCACAACTACAGACTCCACAACTTGAAACACCACAACTAGATACTCCACAACTACAAATTCCGCAACTAGAAACACCACAACTGGAAACTCAGCAACTAGAAACTCCACAGCTAGAAACTCCACAACCTGAGACTTCGCGACTAGAAACTCAGCAACTAGAAACTCAACAACTAGAAACTCCACCACTAGAAACTTCACAACTAGAAACTCCACAACTAGAAACTCCGCAACTTGAAACTCCGCAGCTAGAAACTTTACAGCTAGAAACTTCACAACTTGAGACTTCGCGAATAGAAACTCGTCAACTGGAAACTCAACCACTAGAAACTCCACAGCTAGAAACTCCACAACTAGACACTCAACAACTAGAAACTCCAAACCTATAAATTCCACAACTTTAAACTCCACAACTAAAACTCCACAACTAGAAACTCTGCAACTCGAAACTCCACAACTAGAAACTCTGCAACTAGAAACTCCGCAACTAGAAACTCTGCAACTAGAAACTCCGCAACTAGAAATTCCACAGCTAGAAACTCCACAACTTGAAACACCACAACTAGATACTCCACAACTACAAATTCCACAACTAGAAATTCCACAACTGGAAACTCCACAGCTAGAAAGTTCACAACTAGAAACTCTGCAACTAGAAACTCCACAACTAGAAACTCCACAGCTAGAAAATCCACCACTAGAAACTCCACAACTAGCAACTCCACAACTACAGACTCCGCAACTAGAAAACTCCGCAACAAGAAACTCCCCAACTAGACACTCCGCAACTAGGAACTCTACAACTTCAAAATCCACAACTAGAAACTCCACAATTTGAAACTCCACAACTAGATACTCCACAACTACAAACTCCACAACTAGAAGCTCCGCAACAAAAAACTCCACAACTAGAAAACTCCGCAACGTGAAACTCTGTAACTAGAAACTCCGCAGCTAGAAACTCCACAGCTAGAAACTACACTACTTGAAACACAACAGCTAAAAACTTCACTACTTGAAACACCACAGCTAGAAACTCCACAACTTGAAACACCACTAGAAACTCCACCACTAGAAACTCCACAACTAGAAACTCCACAACTGGAAACTTCGCAACTAGAAACTCCGCCGCTAGAAACTTTACAGCTAGAAACTCCACAACTTGAGACTTCGCGAAGAGAAACTCGTCAACTGGAAACTCAACCACTAGAAACTTCACAGCTAAAAACTCCACAACTAGACACTCAACAACTAGAAACTCCACACCAATAAATTCCACAACTTGAAACTCCACAACTAAAACTCCACAACTAGAAACTCCACAACTAGAAACTCTGCAACTCGAAACTCCACAACTAGAAACTCTGCAACTAGAAACTCCGCAACTAGAAACTCCACAGCTAGAAACTCCACAACTTGAAACACCACAACTAGATACTCCACAACTACAAATTCCACAACTAGAAATTCCACAACTGGAAACTCAACAGCTAGAAAGTTCACAACTAGAAACTCTGCAACTAGAAACTCCGCAATTAGAAACTCCACAGCTGGAAAATCCACCACTAGAAACTCCACAACTAGCAACTCCACAACTACAGACTCCGCAACTAGAAAACTCCGCAACAAGAAACTCCCAAATAGACACTCCGCAACTAGGAAATCTACAACTTCAAAATCCACAACTAGAACCCCCACAATTTGAAACTCCACAACTAGATACTCCACAACTACAAACTCCACAACTAGAAACTCCCCAACTAGAAATTCCACAAATTGAAACTCCGCAACTAGAAACTCCACAACTAGAAAACTCCGCAACGTGAAACTCTGTAACTAGAAACTCCGCAACTAGAAACTCCACAGCTAGAAACTTCACTACTTGAAACACCACAGCTAGAAACTCCACAACTTGAAACACCACAACTAGATACTCCACAACTACAAATTCCACAACTAGAAGCTCCACAAGTAGAAACTCCGCAACTAGAAGCTCCGCAACTAGAATTTTCACAGCTGGAAACTCCACAACTTGACACTTCGCAACTGGAAACTCGGCAACTAGAAACCCAACAACCTGAAACTCCACAACTAGAAACTCCACAACTAGAAACTCCACAACTTGAAACACCACAACTAGATACTCCACAACTACAAATTCCACAACTAGAAATTCCACAACTGGAAACTCAACAGCTAGAAAGTTCACAACTAGAAACTCTGCAACTAGAAACTCCGCAACTAGAAACTCCACAGCTAGAAAATCCACCACTAGAAACTCCACAACTAGCAACTCCACAACTACAGACTCCGCAACTAGAAATCTCCGCAACAAGAAACTCCCAACTAGACACTCCGCAACTAGGAAATCTACAACTTCAAAATCCACAACTAGAAACTCCACAATTTGAAACTCCACAACTAGATACTCCACAACTACAAACTCCACAACTTGAAACTCCCCAACTAGAAATTCCACAACTTGAAACTCCGCAATTAGAAACTCCACAACTAGAAAACTCCGCAACGTGAAACTCTGTAACTATAAACTCCGCAACTAGAAACTCCACAGCTAGAAACTTCACTACTTGAAACACCACAGCTAGAAACTCCACAACTTGAAACACCACAACTAGATACTCCACAACTACAAATTCCACAACTAGAAGCTCCACAAGTAGAAACTCCGCAACTAGAAGCTCCGCAACTAGAATTTTCACAGCTGGAAACTCCACAACTTGACACTTCGCAACTGGAAACTCGGCAACTAGAAACCCAACAACCTGAAACTCCACAACTAGAAACTCCACAACTTCAAACACCACAACTAGATACTTCACAACTACAAATTCCACAACTAGAAATTCCACAACTGGAAACTCAACAGCTAGAAAGTTCACAACTAGAAACTCTGCAACTAGAAACTTTGCAACTAGAAACTCCACAGCTAGAAAATCCACCACTAGAAACTCCACAACTAGCAACTCTACAACTACAGACTCCGCAACTAGAAAACTCCGCAACAAGAAACTCCCAACTAGACACTCCGCAACTAGGAAATCTACAACTTAAAAATCCACAACTAGAAACTCCACAATTTGAAACTCCACAACTAGATACTCCACAACTACAAACTCCACAACTAGAAACTCCCCAACTAGAAATTCCACAACTTGAAACTCCGCAACTAGAAACTCCACAACTAGAAAACTCCGCAACGTGAAACTCAACCACTAGAAACTCCACAGCTAGAAACTCCACAACTGGAAACTCCACAACTTGAAACCCGACAAATAGATACTCCACAACTTGAAACACCACAACTAGATACTCCACAACTACAAATACTGCAACTAGAAACTCCACAACTAAAAACTCCGCAACTAGAAACACCCCAACTAGAAACTCCACAACTAGAGTCTCTGCAACTAGAAACTGCGCAACTAGAAACTCTGCAACTAGAAACTCCACAACTAGAAACTTCACAGCTAGAAACCCCACGACTATAAACTTCACAACTAGCAACTCAACAACTATAGACTGCACAACTAGAGACTCCGCAACTAGAAACTCCACAGCTAGTAACTCCGCAACTAGAAACTCCACAACTTGAAACTCCGCCACTAGAATCTCCACAACTAGAAAACTCCGCAACTAGAAACTCTGCCACTAGAAACTCCACAACAAGAAACTCCACAGCTAGAAACTCCAAACCTTGAAACACCACAACTAGATACTCAACAACTTCAAATTCCACAACTAGAAATTCCACAACTGGAAACTCCACAGCTAGAAAGTCCACAACTAGAAACTCCGCAACTAGAAACTCCACAGCTAGAAAATCCACCACTAGAAACTCCACAACTAGCAACTCCACAACTACAGACTCCGCAACTAGAAAACTCCGCAACAAGAAACTCCCAACTAGACACTCTGCAACTAGAAACTCTACAACTTCAAAATCCACAACTAGAAATTCCACAATTTGAAACTCCACAACTAGACACTCCACAACTACAAACTCCACAACTAGAAACTCCCCAACTAGAAACTCCACAACTTGAAACTCCGCAACTAGAAACTCCACAACTAGAAAACTCGGCAACGTGAAACTCTGCAACTCGAAACTCCGCAACTAGAAACTCCACAGCTAGAAACTGAACTACTTGAAACACCACAACTAGATACTCCACAACTACGAATTCCACAACTAGAAACTCCACAACTAGAAACTCCGCAACTAGAAGCTCCACAACCATAATTTTCACAGCTAGAAACTCCACAACTTGAGACTTCGCAACTGGAAACTCGGCAGCTAGAAACCCAACAACCAGAAACTCCACAACTAGAAACTCCACAAGTTGAAACCCAACAAATAGATACTCCACAACTACAGACTCCACAACTTGAAACACCACAACTAGATACTCCACAACTACAAATTCCGCAACTAGAAACACCACAACTGGAAACTCAGCAACTAGAAACTCCACAGCTAGAAACTCCACAACTTGAGACTTCGCGACTAGAAACTCAGCAACTAGAAACTCAACAACTAGAAACTCCACCACTAGAAACTCCACAACTAGAAACTCCACAACTAGAAACTCCGCAACTTGAAACTCCGCAGCTAGAAACTTTACAGCTAGAAACTTCACAACTTGAGACTTCGCGAATAGAAACTCGTCAACTGGAAACTCAACCACTAGAAACTCCACAGCTAGAAACTCCACAACTAGACACTCAACAACTAGAAACTCCAAACCTATAAATTCCACAACTTTAAACTCCACAACTAAAACTCCACAACTAGAAACTCTGCAACTCGAAACTCCACAACTAGAAACTCTGCAACTAGAAACTCCGCAACTAGAAACTCTGCAACTAGAAACTCCGCAACTAGAAACTCCACAGCTAGAAACTCCACAACTTGAAACACCACAACTAGATACTCCACAACTACAAATTCCACAACTAGAAATTCCACAACTGGAAACTCCACAGCTAGAAAGTTCACAACTAGAAACTCTGCAACTAGAAACTCCGCAACTAGAAACTCCACAGCTAGAAAATCCACCACTAGAAACTCCACAACTAGCAACTCCACAACTACAGACTCCGCAACTAGAAAACTCCGCAACAAGAAACTCCCCAACTAGACACTCCGCAACTAGGAACTCTACAACTTCACAATCCACAACTAGAAACTCCACAATTTGAAACTCCACAACTAGATACTCCACAACTACAAACTCCACAACTAGAAACTCCGCAACTAGAAACTCCACAACTAGAAAACTCCGCAACGTGAAACTCTGTAACTAGAAACTCCGCAGCTAGAAACTCCACAGCTAGAAACTACACTACTTGAAACACAACAGCTAAAAACTTCACTACTTGAAACACCACAGCTAGAAACTCCACAACTTGAAAGACCACAACTAGATACTCCACAATTACAAATTCCACAACTAGAAGCTCCACAACTAGAAACTCCGCAACTAGAAGCTCCGCAAATAGAATTTTCACAGCTGGAAACTCCACAACTCTAGACTTCGCAACTGAATACTCGGCAACTAGAAACCCAACAACCAGAAACTCCACAACTAGAAACTCCACAAGTTGAAACCCAACTAATAGATAATCCACAACTACAGACTCCACAACTTCAAACACCACAACTACATACTCCACAACTACAAATTCTGCAACTGTAAACACTACAACTGGAAACTCCGCAACCAGAAACTCCACAGCTAGAAACTCCACAACTTGAGACTTCGCGACTAGAAACTAAGCAACTAGAAACTCAACAACTAGAAACTCCACCACTAGAAACTCCACAACTAGAAACTCCACAACTGGAAACTCCGCAACTAGAAACTCCGCCGCTAGAAACTTTACAGCTAGAAACTCCACAACTTGAGACTTCGCGAAGTGAAACTCGTCAACTGGAAACTCAACCACTAGAAACTTCACAGCTAAAAACTCCACAACTAGACACTCAACAACTACAAACTCCACACCAATAAATTCCACAACTTGAAACTCCACAACTAAAACTCGACAACTAGAAACTCCACAACTAGAAACTCTGCAACTCGAAACTCCACAACTAGAAACTCTGCAACTAGAAACTCCGCAACTAGAAACTCTGCAACTAGAAACTCCGCAACTAGAAACTCCACAGCTAGAAACTCCACAACTTGAAACACCACAACTAGATACTCCACAACTACAAATTCCACAACTAGAAATTCCACAACTGGAAACTCAACAGCTAGAAAGTTCACAACTAGAAACTCTGCAACTAGAAACTCCGCAATTAGAAACTCCACAGCTAGAAAATCCACCACTAGAAACTCCACAACTAGCAACTCCACAACTACAGACTCCGCAACTAGAAAACTCCGCAACAAGAAACTCCCAACTAGACACTCCGCAACTAAGAAATCTACAACTTCAAAATCCACAACTAGAACCTCCACAATTTGAAACTCCACAACTAGATACTCCACAACTACAAACTCCAAAACTAGAAACTCCCCAACTAGAAATTCCACAACTTGAAACTCCGCAACTAGAAACTCCACAACTTGAAAACTCCGCAACGTGAAACTCTGTAACTAGAAACTCCGCAACTAGAAACTCCACAGCTAGAAACTTCACTACTTGAAACACCACAGCTAGAAACTCCACAACTTGAAACACCACAACTAGATACTCCACAACTACAAATTCCACAACTAGAAGCTCCACAACTAGAAGCTCCGCAACTAGAATTTTCACAGCTGGAAACTCCACAACTTGACACTTCGCAACTGGAAACTCGGCAACTAGAAACCCAACAACCTGAATCTCCTTAACTAGAAACTCCACAACTTGAAACACCACAACTAGATACTCCACAACTACAAATTCCACAACTAGAAATTCCACAACTGGAAACTCAACCGCTAGAAAGTTCACAACTAGAAACTCTGCAACTAGAAACTCCGCAACTAGAAACTCCACAGCTAGAAAATCCACCACTAGAAACTCCACAACTAGCAACTCCACAACTACAGACTCCGCAACTAGAAAACTCCGCAACAAGAAACTCCCAACTAGACACTCCGCAACTAGGAAATCTACAACTTCAAAATCCACAACTAGAAACTCCACAATTTGAAACTCCACAACTAGATACTCCACAACTACAAACTCCAACTCTAGAAACTCCCCAACTAGAAATTCCACAACTTGAAACTCCGCAACTAGAAACTCCACAACTAGAAAACTCCGCAACGTGAAACTCTGTAACTAGAAACTCCGCAACTAGAAACTCCACAGCTAGAAAGTTCACTACTTGAAACACCACAGCTAGAAACTCCACAACTTGAAACACCACAACTAGATACTCCACAACTACAAATTCCACAACTAGAAGCTCCGCAACTAGAATTTTCACAGCTGGAAACTCCACAACTTGACACTTCGCAACTGGAAACTCGGCAACTAGAAACCCAACAACCTGAAACTCCACAACTAGAAACTCCACAAGTTGAAACCCAACAAATTGTTACTCCACAACTACAGACTCCACAACTTGAAACACCAAAACTAGATACTCCACAACTACAAATTCCGCAACTAGAAACACCACAACTGGAAACTCCGCAACTAGAAACTCCACAGCTAGAAACTCCACAACTTGAGACTTCGCGACTAGAAACTCAGCAACTAGAAACTCAACAACTAGAAACTTCACCGCTAGAAACTCCACAACTAGGAACTCTACAACTTCAAAATCCACTACTAAAAACTCCTCAACTTGAAACTCCACAACTAGAAACTGCACAACTTGAGAGTTCGCAACTAGAAACTCCACAACTAGAGACTCCACACCTAGAAACTCCACCACTAGAAACTCCACAACTAGAAACTCAGCAACTGGAAACTCCACAGCCAGAAACTCCACAACTAGAAACACCACATCTAGAAACTCCGCAACAACAAACTCTGCAACCAGAAACTCCACAACTAGAATTTACACAGCGAGAGACTCAACAACTAGAGACTCCTCAACTAAAAGCTCCACAACTAGAAACTCCACAGCTAGAAACTCCGCAACTTGAAACCCGACAACTAGAAACTCAACAACTAGAAACTCCACACCTAGAAATTCCTCAACTTGAAACTCCACAACTAAAACTCCACAACTAGAAACTCCACAACTAGAAACTCCGCAACTAGAAACTCCCCAACTAGAAGCTCCACAAATAGAAACTCTGCAACTAGAAACTCCGCAACTAGAAACTCGGCAACTAGAAACTCCGCAACTAGAAACTCCACAGCTAGAAACCCCACAACTATAAACTTCACAACTAGGAACTCCACAACTAGAAACTCCACAACTAGAGACTGCACAACTAGAGACTTTGCATTTAGAAACTCCTCAGATAGAAACTACACAACTAAAAACACCACGACTAGAGATTCCATAGGTAGAAACTCCACAACTAGAATTTCCACAACTTGAAACACCTCAACTAGAAATTCACTAACTAGGAACTCTGCAAATAGAAAATCTACAACTAGAAACTCGAAAACTAAAAACTCCAACTAGAAACTCCACAACTAGAAACTTCACAACTAGAAACTCCACAAATGGACACTCCACAACTAGAAACTCCACAACTAGAGACTCCACAACTAGGAACTCCACAAATTGAGACTCCACAACTACAAACTACAAAGATTGAAACTACACAACTTGAAACTCCGCAACCAGAAACTCCACAACTAGAAACTCCGCAACTAAAAACTCCACAACTAGAAAATCCACAACTAGAAACTCCACAACTAGAAAATCCGCAACCAGAAACCCGATCACTAGAAACTCCACAAATAGAAACTCCACACCTATAAATTCCACAACTTGAAACTCCACAGCTAGAAACTCCACAACTAGAAATTCCACAACTGGAAACTCCACAGCTAGAAAGTCCACAACTAGAAACTCTGCATCTAGAAACTCCGCAACTAGAAACTCCACAGCTAGAAAATCCACCACCAGAAACTCCACAACTAGCAACTCCACAACTACAGACTCCGCAACTAGAAAACTCCACAACTAGAAACTCCGAACTAGATACTCCGCAACTAGGAACTCTACAACTTCAAAATCCACAGCTACAAACTCCACAATTTGAAACTCCACAACTAGATACTCCACAACTACAAACTCCACAACTAGAAACTCCCCAACTAGAAACTTCACAACTTGAAACTCCGCAACTAGAAACTCCGCAACTAGAAACTCCACCACTAGAAAACTCCGCAACGTGAAAATCTGCAACTAGAAACTCCGCAATTAGAAACTCCACAGCTAGAAACTTCACTACTTGAAACACCACAACTAGATTCTCCACAACTAAGAATTCCACAACTAAAAACTCCACAACTAGAAACTCCGCAACTAGAAGCTCCGCAACTAGAATTTTCACAGCTAGAAACTCGACAACTTGAGACTTCGCAACTAGAAACTCGGCAACTAGAAACCCAACAACCAGAAACTCCACATTTAGAAACTCCGCAAGTTGAAACCCAACAAATAGATACTGCACAACAACAAACTCCTCAACTAGAAACTCCACAACCTGAAACTCCGCAACCAGAAACTCCGCAACTAAAAACTCCACAACTAGAAACTCCACAAGTAGAAACTCCACAACTAGAAACTCCGCAACTAGAAACTCTGCAACCAGATACTCCGCAACTAGAAAATCCACAGCTAGAAACTCCACAACTTGAAACACCACAACTAGATACTCCACAACTACAAATTCCACAACTAGAAACTCCACAACTGGAAACTCCGCAACTAGAAACTCCGCAACTAGAAACTTTACAGCTAGAAACTCCACAACTTGAGACTTCGCGAATAGAAACTCGTCAACTGAAAACTCAACCACTGGAAACTCCACAGCTAGAAATTCCACAACTAGACACTCAACAAATAGAAACTCCACACCTATAAATTCCACAACTTGAAACTCCACAACTAAAACTCCACAACTAGAAACTCCACAACTAGAAACTCTGCAACTCAAAACTCCCCAACTAGAAACTCCACAACTAGAAACTCTGCAACTAGAAACTCCGCAACTAGAAACTCTGCAACTAGAAACTCCGCAACTAGAAACTCCACAGCTAGAAACCCCACAACTATAAACTTCACAACTATAAACTCAACAACTAGAGACTGCACAACTAGAAACTCCACAACTAGATAACTCCGCAACTAGAAACTCTGCAACTACATACTCCGCAACTAGAAACCTCAAATCTAGAAACTCCACAACTTGAGAGTTCGCAACTAGAAACTCCACAACTAGAGACTCCACACCTAGAAACTCCACCACTAGAAACTCCACAACTAGAAACTCCGCAACTGGAAACTCCACAGCCAGAAACTCCACAACTAGAAACACCACATCTAGAAACTCCGCAACAACAAACTCTGCAACCAGAAACTCCACAACTAGAATTTACACAGCGAGAGACTCAACAACTAGAGACTCCTCAACTAAAAGCTCCACAACTAGAAACTCCACAGCTAGAAACTCCGCAACTTGAAACCCGACAACTAAAAACTCAACAACTAGAAACTCCACACCTAGAAATTCCTCAACTTGAAACTCCACAACTAAAACTCCACAACTAGAAACTCCACAACTAGAAACTCCGCAACTAGAAACTCCCCAACTAGAAACTCCACAAATAGAAACTCTGCAACTAGAAACTCCGCAACGTGAAACTCTGTAACTAGAAACTCCGCAATTAGAAACTCCACAGCTAGAAACTTCACTACTTGAAACACCACAGCTAGAAACTCCACAACTTGAAACACCACAACTAGATACTCCACAACTACAAATTCCACAACTAGAAGCTCCACAAGTAGAAACTCCACAACTAGAAGCTCCGCAACTAGAATTTTCACAGCTGGAAACTCCACAACTTGACACTTCGCAACTGGAAACTCGGCAACTAGAAACCCAACAACCTGAAACTCCACAACTAGAAACTCCACAAGTTGAAACCCAACAAATTGTTACTCCACAACTACAGACTCCACAACTTGAAACACCACAACTAGATACTCCACAACTACAAATTCCGCAACTAGAAACACCACAACTGGAAACTCCGCAACTAGAAACTCCACAGCTAGAAACTCCACAACTTGAGACTTCGCGACTAGAAACTCAGCAACTAGAAACTCAACAACTAGAAACTTCACCGCTAGAAACTCCACAACTAGGAACTCTACAACTTCAAAATCCTCTACTAAAAACTCCTCAACTTGAAACTCCACAACTAGAAACTGCACAACTTGAGAGTTCGCAACTAGAAACTCCACAACTAGAGACTCCACACCTAGAAACTCCACCACTAGAAACTCCACAACTAGAAACTCAGCAACTGGAAACTCCACAGCCAGAAACTCCACAACTAGAAACACCACATCTAGAAACTCCGCAACAACAAACTCTGCAACCAGAAACTCCACAACTAGAATTTACACAGCGAGAGACTCAACAACCATAGACTCCTCAACTAAAAGCTCCACAACTAGAAACTCCACAGCTAGAAACTCCGCAACTTGAAACCCGACAACTAGAAACTCAACAACTAGAAACTCCACACCTAGAAATTCCTCAAATTGAAACTCCACAACTAAAACTCCACAACTAGAAACTCCACAACTAGAAACTCCGCAACTAGAAACTCCCCAACTAGAAACTTCACAACTAGAAACTCCACAAATGGACACTCCACAACTAGAAACTCCACAACTAGAGACTCCACAACTAGGAACTCCACAAATTGAGACTCCACAACTACAAACTACAAAGATTGAAACTACACAACTTGAAACTCCGCAACCAGAAACTCCACAACTAGAAACTCCGCAACTAAAAACTCCACAACTAGAAAATCCACAACTAGAAACTCCACAACTAGAAACTCCGCAACCAGAAACCCGATCACTAGAAACTCCACAAATAGAAACTCCACACCTATAAATTCCACAACTTGAAACTCCACAGCTAGAAACTCCACAACTAGAAATTCCACAACTGGAAACTCCACAGCTAGAAAGTCCACAACTAGAAACTCTGCATCTAGAAACTCCGCAACTAGAAACTCCACAGCTAGAAAATCCACCACCAGAAACTCCACAACTAGCAACTCCACAACTACAGACTCCGCAACTAGAAAACTCCACAACTAGAAACTCCCAACTAGATACTCCGCAACTAGGAACTCTACAACTTCAAAATCCACAGCTACAAACTCCACAATTTGAAACTCCACAACTAGATACTCCACAACTACAAACTCCACAACTAGAAACTCCCCAACTAGAAACTTCACAACTTGAAACTCCGCAACTAGAAACTCCGCAACTAGAAACTCCACAACTAGAAAACTCCGCAACGTGAAAATCTGCAACTAGAAACTCCGCAATTAGAAACTCCACAGCTAGAAACTTCACTACTTGAAACACCACAACTAGATTCTCCACAACTAAGAATTCCACAACTAAAAACTCCACAACTAGAAACTCCGCAACTAGAAGCTCCGCAACTAGAATTTTCACAGCTAGAAACTCGACAACTTGAGACTTCGCAACTAGAAACTCGGCAACTAGAAACCCAACAACCAGAAACTCCACATTTAGAAACTCCGCAAGTTGAAACCCAACAAATAGATACTGCACAACAACAAACTCCTCAACTAGAAACTCCACAACCTGAAACTCCGCAACCAGAAACTCCGCAACTAAAAACTCCACAACTAGAAACTCCACAAGTAGAAACTCCACAACTAGAAACTCCGCAACTAGAAACTCTGCAACCAGATACTCCGCAACTAGAAAATCCACAGCTAGAAACTCCACAACTTGAAACACCACAACTAGATACTCCACAACTACAAATTCCACAACTAGAAACTCCACAACTGGAAACTCCGCAACTAGAAACTCCGCAACTAGAAACTTTACAGCTAGAAACTCCACAACTTGAGACTTCGCGAATAGAAACTCGTCAACTGAAAACTCAACCACTGGAAACTCCACAGCTAGAAATTCCACAACTAGACACTCAACAAATAGAAACTCCACACCTATAAATTCCACAACTTGAAACTCCACAACTAAAACTCCACAACTAGAAACTCCACAACTAGAAACTCTGCAACTCAAAACTCCCCAACTAGAAACTCCACAACTAGAAACTCTGCAACTAGAAACTCCGCAACTAGAAACTCTGCAACTAGAAACTCCGCAACTAGAAACTCCACAGCTAGAAACCCCACAACTATAAACTTCACAACTATAAACTCAACAACTAGAGACTGCACAACTAGAAACTCCACAACTAGATAACTCCGCAACTAGAAACTCTGCAACTACATACTCCGCAACTAGAAACCTCAAATCTAGAAACTCCACAACTTGAGAGTTCGCAACTAGAAACTCCACAACTAGAGACTCCACACCTAGAAACTCCACCACTAGAAACTCCACAACTAGAAACTCCGCAACTGGAAACTCCACAGCCAGAAACTCCACAACTAGAAACACCACATCTAGAAACTCCGCAACAACAAACTCTGCAACCAGAAACTCCACAACTAGAATTTACACAGCGAGAGACTCAACAACTAGAGACTCCTCAACTAAAAGCTCCACAACTAGAAACTCCACAGCTAGAAACTCCGCAACTTGAAACCCGACAACTAGAAACTCAACAACTAGAAACTCCACACCTAGAAATTCCTCAACTTGAAACTCCACAACTAAAACTCCACAACTAGAAACTCCACAACTAGAAACTCCGCAACTAGAAACTCCCCAACTAGAAACTCCACAAATAGAAACTCTGCAACTAGAAACTCCGCAACTAGAAACTCTGCAACTAGAAACTCCGCAACTAGAAACTCCACAGCTAGAAACCCCACAACTATAAACTTCACAACTAGAAACTCAACAACTAGAAACTCCACAACTAGAGACTGCACAACTAGAGACTTTGCATTTAGAAACTCCTCAGATAGAAACTACACAACTAAAAACACCACGACTAGAGATTCCATAAGTAGAAACTCCACAGCTAGAATTTCCACAACTAGAAACCCCTCAACTAGAAACTCCACAACTAGGAACCCTGCAAATAGAAAATCTACAACTAGAAACTCGAAAACTAAAAACTCCAACTAGAAACTCCACAACTAGAAACTTCACAACTAGAAACTCCACAAATGGACACTCCACAACTAGAAACTCCACAACTAGAGACTCCACAACTAGGAACTCCACAAATTGAGAGTCCACAACTACAAACTACACAGATTGAAACTACACAACTTGAAACTCCACAACCAGAAAGTCTGCAACTAGAAACTCCGCAACTAAAAACTCCACAACTAGAAAATGCACAACTAGAAACTCCACAAGTAGAAACTCCGCAACCAGAAACCTGACCACTAGAAACTCCACAAATAGAAACTCAACACCTATAAATTCCACACCTTGAAACTCCACAGCTAGAAACTCCACAACTAGAAATTCCACAACTGGAAACTCCAAAGCTAGAAAGTCCACAACTCGAAACTCTGCATTTAGAAACTCCGCAACTAGAAACTCCACAGCTAGAAAATCCACAACTAGAAACTCCACAAGTAGAAACTCCACAACTAGAAACTCCGCAACTGGAAACTCTAAAACTAGAAACTCCACAACTACAAACTCCACAAATAGAGACTCGGGAACTAGAAATTCCACATCTAGAAACTCCACAACCAGAAACTGTAAAACTAGAGACTTCACAACTAGAAACTCAACAACTAGAAACTCCACAACTAAAAACTCTACAACTGGAAACTCCACAACTATAGACTCCGCAACTTGAAACTCCACAACAATAAACTCCGCTAATAAAAACTCCGCAACTACAAACTCCGCAACTTGAAACTCCACAACTTGAAACTCCACAACTAGATACTCCACAACTGGAAACTCCACAACTAGATACTTCACAAATGGAAACTCCACAACTAGATACTACAAAACTGGAAACTCCACAACTAGAAACTCCACAACTAAAGACTCCACAACTCGAATCTCCACAACTAGAAACTCCACAACTAGAGACTCCGCAATTCCACAACTATAAACTCCACAACTGGAAACTCCACAACCAGATACTCCGCAACTAGAAACTCCACAACTAGAGACTCCACAACTTGAAACTCCACAACTAGAAACTCCACAACTAGAAACTCTGCAACTAGAGACTCCACAACTAGAAACTCCACAGCTAGAAACTCTACAACTACAAACTCCACAAATAGAGACTCCGCAGCTAGAAACTACACAACTAGAAACTCCGCAACAGGAGACTCTACAACTAGAAACTCCACAACTAGAAACTCCAAAACTAGAAACTCCACAACTAGAAACTTCACAACTAGAAACTCCGATACTAGAGACTCCACTACTAGAAACTCCACAACTTGAAACTCCTCAACTAGAAACTCCACAACCAGAAACTCCACAACTAGAAACTCCGCAACTAGAAACTCCGCATCTAGAGACTCCACAACGAGAAACTCCACAACTATAAACTCCACAACTTCAAACTCCACAAATACAGACTCGGCAACTAGAAATTCCATATCTAGAAACTCCACAACTAGAAACTGCAAAACTAGAGACTTCACAACTAGAAACTCAACAACTAGAAACTCCACAACTAAAAACTCCACAACTGGAAACTCCACAACTTGAGACTCCGCAACTTTATACTTCACAACTAGAAATTCCGCTATTAAAAACTCCGCAACTAGAAACTCCGCAACTAGAAACTCCACAACACAAAACTCCACAACTAGATACTCCACAACTGGAAACTCCACAACTAGATACTTCACAACTGGAAACTCCACAACTAGATACTCCACAACTGGAAACTCCACAACTACAAGCTCCACAAATAGACACTCGGCTACAAGAAATTTCATGTCTAGAAAGTCCACAACTATAACTCCACAACTGGAAAGTCCACAACTGGAAACTCACAACTAGAAACTCCACGACAAGAGACTCCGCAACTAGAAACTCCACAATCACAGACTCTGCAACTAGAAACTCCGCAGCTAGATACTCCACAAATAGAAACTCCGCAACTAGAAACTCCGCAGCTAGAAACTACACAACTAGAGACTCCACAACTAGAAACTCCACAACTAGAAACTCCACAACTAGAAACTCCACAACTTGAAACCTCACGACCTTAACTTACGCAACTAGAAAATCCACAGCTAGAGGTTCCGCAACTAGAAACTCCACAACTGGAAACTCCACAACTAGAAACTCCACAACTAAAGACTCCACAACTCGAATTTCACAACTAGAAACTCCACAACTAGAAACTCCACAACTAGAGACTCCGCAATTCCACAACTTGAAACTCCACAACTGGAAACTTCACAACCAGATACTCCGCAACTAGAAACTCCACAACTAGAGACTCCACAACTTGAAACTCCACAACTAGAAACTCTGCAACTAGAGACTCCACAACTAGAAACTCCACAGCTAGAAACTCTACAACTACAAACTCCACAATTAGAGACTCGGCTATAAGAAATTTCATGTCTAGAAAGTCCACCACTAAAAACTCCACAACTGGAAACTCCACAACTAGAAACTCCACAACTAGAAACTCCACAAATAGAGATTCCGCAACTAGAAACTCCACAACCAGAGACTCCGCAACTAGAAACTCCGCAGATAGAAACTCCACAAATAGAAACTCCGCAACTAGAAACTCCGCAACTAGAAACTCCGCAGCTAGAAACTACACAACTAGAGACTCCACAACTAGAAACTCCACAACTAGAAATTCCACAACTAGAAACTCCACAACTTGAAACCTCACAAACTTAAATTACGCAACTAGAAAATCCACAGCTAGAAATTCCGCAACTAGAAACTCCACAACTAGAGAATCTACAACTAGAGACTTCAAACTAGAAACTCAACAACTGGAAACTCCACAACTAAAAACTCAACAACTAGAAACTCCACAGCTTGAGACTCCGCAACTTGAAACTCCACAACTAGAGACTCTGCAACTGGAAACTCCACAACTAAAAACTCCACAACCGGAAACTCCACAACTAGAAACTCCACAACTGGAAACTCCACAACTAGATACTCTGCAACTAGAAACTCCACAACTAAAGATTCCACAACTTGAAGCTCCACAACTTTAAACTCCACAACTTGAGACTCCACAACTAGAAACTCCACAACTTGAAACTCCACAACTAGAAACTCAAGAACCAGAAACTCCACAACTAGAAACTCCACAACTCGAAACTCCACAACTAGAACCTCTGCAACTAGAGACTCCACAACTAGAAACTCAACAACCAGAAACTCCACAACTACAAGCTCCACAAATAGAGACTCAGCTACAAGAAATTTCATGTCTAGAAAGTCCACAACTATAACTTCACAATTGGAAACTCCACAACTAGAAACTCCACAACTAGAAACTCCACGACTAGAGACTCCGCAACTAGAAACTCTACAATCAGAGACTCTGCAACTAGAAACTCGGCAGCTAGATACTCCACAAATAGAAACTTCGCAACTAGAAACTCCGCAGCTAGAAACTCCACAACTAGAAACTCCAAAACTACAAACTCCACAACTTGAAACCTCACGACCTTAAGTTACGAAATTATAAAATCCACAGCTAAAGATTCCGCAACTAGAAACTCCACAACTCAAACTTCCACAACTAGAATCTCCAAAACTCGAAACTCCACAACTCGAAACTAAACAACTAGACACTCCAAAACTAAAAACTCTTCAACTAGAAACTCCTAAACTAGAGACTCCACAACTAGAGCATCTACAACTAGAGACTTCAAACTAGAAACTTAACAACTAGAAACTTCAAAATTCGAAACTCTACTAGAAACTCCACAACTGGAAACTCCACAACTATACACTCCACAACTAGAAACTCTGCAACTAGAAACTCTACAGCTAGAAACTCCACAACTTGAGACTTCGCAAATAGAAACTCGTCAACTGGAAACTCAACCACTAGAAACTCCACAGCTAGAAACTCCACAAGTAGAAACTCCACAACTTGAAACCCAACAAATAGATACTCCACAACTACAGACTCCACAACTTGAAACACCACAACTAGATACTCCGCAAGTAGAAACTCCCCAACTAGAAACTCCACAACTAGAAACTCTGCAACTAGAAACTCCGCAACTAGAAACTCTGCAACTAGAAACTCCGCAACTAGAAACTCCACAGCTAGAAACCCCACAACTATGAACTTCACAATTAGAAACTCAACAACTAGAGACTGCACAACTAGAAACTCCACAGCTAGAAACTCCACAATTAGAAACTCCACAACTAGAAACTCCACAGCTAGTAGCTCCGCAACTATAAACTCCAAAACTTGAAACTCCGCAACTAGAATCTCCACAACTAGAAAACTCCGCAACTAGAAACTTTGCAACTGGAAACTCCGCAACTAGAAACTTCACAGCTAGAAACTCCACAACTTGAGACTTCGCAAATAGAAATTCGTTAACTAGAAACTCAACAACTAGAAACTCCACAGCAAGAAACTCCACAACTTGAGAGTTCGCAACTAGAAACTCCACAGCTAGAATTTCCACAACTAGAAACCCCTCAACTAGAAACTCCACAACTAGGAACCCTGCAAATAGAAAATCTACAACTAGAAACTCGAAAACTAAAAACTCCAACTAGAAACTCCACAACTAGAAACTTCACAACTAGAAACTCCACAAATGGACACTCCACAACTAGAAACTCCACAACTAGAGACTCCACAACTAGGAACTCCACAAATTGAGAGTCCACAACTACAAACTACACAGATTGAAACTACACAACTTGAAACTCCCCAACCAGAAAGTCCGCAACTAGAAACTCCGCAACTAAAAACTCCACAACTAGAAAATGCACAACTAGAAACTCCACAAGTAGAAACTCCGCAACCAGAAACCTGACCACTAGAAACTCCACAAATAGAAACTCAACACCTATAAATTCCACACCTTGAAACTCCACAGCTAGAAACTCCACAACTAGAAATTCCACAACTGGAAACTCCAAAGCTAGAAAGTCCACAACTAGAAACTCTGCATTTAGAAACTCCGCAACTAGAAACTCCACAGCTAGAAAATCCACAACTAGAAACTCCACAAGTAGAAACTCCACAACTAGAAACTCCGCAACTGGAAACTCTAAAACTAGAAACTCCACAACTACAAACTCCACAAATAGAGACTCGGGAACTAGAAATTCCACATCTAGAAACTCCACAACCAGAAACTGTAAAACTAGAGACTTCACAACTAGAAACTCAACAACTAGAAACTCCACAACTAAAAACTCTACAACTGGAAACTCCACAACTATAGACTCCGCAACTTGAAACTCCACAACAATAAACTCCGCTAATAAGAACTCCGCAACTACAAACTCCGCAACTTGAAACTCCACAACTTGAAACTCCACAACTAGATACTCCACAACTGGAAACTCCACAACTAGATACTTCACAAATGGAAACTCCACAACTAGATACTCCACAACTGGAAACTCCACAACTAGAAACTCCACAACTAAAGACTCCACAACTCGAATCTCCACAACTAGAAACTCCACAACTAGAGACTCCGCAATTCCACAACTATAAACTCCACAACTGGAAACTCCACAACCAGATACTCCGCAACTAGAAACTCCACAACTAGAGACTCCACAACTTGAAACTCCACAACTAGAAACTCCACAACTAGAAACTCTGCAACTAGAGACTCCACAACTAGAAACTCCACAGCTAGAAACTCTACAACTACAAACTCCACAAATAGAGACTCCGCAGCTAGAAACTACACAACTAGAAACTCCGCAACAGGAGACTCTACAACTAGAAACTCCACAACTAGAAACTCCAAAACTAGAAACTCCACAACACAAAACTCCACAACTAGATACTCCACAACTGGAAACTCCACAACTAGATACTTCACAACTGGAAACTCCACAACTAGATACTCCACAACTGGAAACTCCACAACTACAAGCTCCACAAATAGACACTCGGCTACAAGAAATTTCATGTCTAGAAAGTCCACAACTATAACTCCACAACTGGAAAGTCCACAACTGGAAACTCACAACTAGAAACTCCACGACAAGAGCCTCCGCAACTAGAAACTCCACAATCACAGACTCTGCAACTAGAAACTCCGCAGCTAGATACTTCACAAATAGAAACTCCGCAACTAGAAACTCCGCAGCTAGAAACTACACAACTAGAGACTCCACAACTGGAAACTCCACAACTAGAAACTCCACAACTAAAGACTCCTCAACTCGAATTTCACAACTAGAAACTCCACAACTAGAAACTCCACAACTAGAGACTCCGCAATTCCACAACTTGAAACTCCACAACTGGAAACTTCACAACCAGATACTCCGCAACTAGAAACTCCACAACTAGAGACTCCACAACTTGAAACTCCACAACTAGAAACTCTGCAACTAGAGACTCCACAACTAGAAACTCCACAGCTAGAAACTCTACAACTACAAACTCCACAATTAGAGACTCGGCTATAAGAAATTTCATGTCTAGAAAGTCCACCACTAAAAACTCCACAACTGGAAACTCCACAACTAGAAACTCCACAACTAGAAACTCCACAAATAGAGATTCCGCAACTAGAAACTTCACAACCAGAGACTCCGCAACTAGAAACTCCGCAGATAGAAACTCCACAAATAGAAACTCCGCAACTAGAAACTCCGCAACTAGAAACTCCGCAGCTAGAAACTACACAACTAGAGACTCCACAACTAGAAACTCCACAACTAGAAATTCCACAACTAGAAACTCCACAACTTGAAACCTCACAAACTCAAATTACGCAACTAGAAAATCCACAGCTAGAAATTCCGCAACTAGAAACTCCACAACTAGAGAATCTACAACTAGAGACTTCAAACTAGAAACTCCGCAACTAGAAACTTCACAGCTAGAAACTCCACAACTTGAGACTTCGCAAATAGAAATTCGTTAACTAGAAACTCAACAACTAGAAACTCCACAGCAAGAAACTCCACAACTTGAGAGTTCGCAACTAGAAACTCCACAGCTAGAATTTCCACAACTAGAAACCCCTCAACTAGAAACTCCACAACTAGGAACCCTGCAAATAGAAAATCTACAACTAGAAACTCGAAAACTAAAAACTCCCACTAGAAACTCCACAACTAGAAACTTCACAACTAGAAACTCCACAAATGGACACTCCACAACTAGAAACTCCACAACTAGAGACTCCACAACTAGGAACTCCACAAATTGAGAGTCCACAACTACAAACTACACAGATTGAAACTACACAACTTGAAACTCCACAACCAGAAAGTCCGCAACTAGAAACTCCGCAACTAAAAACTCCACAACTAGAAAATGCACAACTAGAAACTCCACAAGTAGAAACTCCGCAACCAGAAACCTGACCACTAGAAACTCCACAAATAGAAACTCAACACCTATAAATTCCACACCTTGAAACTCCACAGCTAGAAACTCCACAACTAGAAATTCCACAACTGGAAACTCCACAGCTAGAAAGTCCACAACTAGAAACTCTGCATTTAGAAACTCCGCAACTAGAAACTCCACAGCTAGAAAATCCACAACTAGAAACTCCACAAGTAGAAACTCCACAACTAGAAACTCCGCAACTAGAAACTCTAAAACTAGAAACTCCACAACTACAAACTCCACAAATAGAGACTCAAGAACTAGAAATTCCACATCTAGAAACTCCACAACCAGAAACTGTAAAACTAGAGACTTCACAACTAGAAACTCAACAACTAGAAACTCCACAACTAAAAACACTACAACTGGAAACTCCACAACAATAGACTCCGCAACTTGAAACTCCACAACAATAAACTCCGCTAATAAAAACTCCGCAACTACAAACTCCGCAACTTGAAACTCCACAACTTGAAACTCCACAACTAGATACTCCACAACTGGAAACTCCACAACTAGATACTTCACAAATGGAAACTCCACAACTAGATACTCCACAACTGGAAACTCCACAACTAGAAACTCCACAACTAAAGACTCCACAACTCGAATCTCCACAACTAGAAACTCCACAACTAGAGACTCCGCAATTCCACAACTATAAACTCCACAACTGGAAACTCCACAACCAGATACTCCGCAACTAGAAACTCCACAACTAGAGACTCCACAACTTGAAACTCCACAACTAGAAACTCCACAACTAGAAACTCTGCAACTAGAGACTCCACAACTAGAAACTCCACAGCTAGAAATTCTACAACTACAAACTCCACAAATAGAGACTCCGCAGCTAGAAACTACACAACTAGAAACTCCGCAACAGGAGACTCTACAACTAGAAACTCCACAACTAGAAACTCCAAAACTAGAAACTCCACAACTAGAAACTTCACAACTAGAAACTCCGATACTAGAGACTCCACTACTAGAAACTCCACAACTTGAAACTCCTCAACTAGAAACTCCACAACCAGAAACTCCACAACTAGAAACTCCGCAACTAGAAACTCCGCATCTAGAGACTCCACAACTAGAAACTCCACAACTAGAAACTCCACAACTTCAAACTCCACAAATACAGACTCGGCAACTAGAAATTCCATATCTAGAAACTCCACAACTAGAAACTGCAAAACTAGAGACTTCACAACTAGAAACTCAACAACTAGAAACTCCACAACTAAAAACTCCACAACTGGAAACTCCACAACTTGAGACTCCACAACTTTAAACTTCACAACTAGAAATTCCGCTATTAAAAACTCCGCAACTAGAAACTCCGCAACTAGAAACTCCACAACACAAAACTCCACAACTAGATACTCCACAACTGGAAACTCCACAACTAGATACTTCACAACTGGAAACTCCACAACTAGATACTCCACAACTGGAAACTCCACAACTACAAGCTCCACAAATAGACACTCGGCTACAAGAAATTTCATGTCTAGAAAGTCCACAACTATAACTCCACAACTGGAAAGTCCACAACTGGAAACTCACAACTAGAAACTCCACGACAAGAGACTCCGCAACTAGAAACTCCACAATCACAGACTCTGCAACTAGAAACTCCGCAGCTAGATACTCCACAAATAGAAACTCCGCAACTAGAAACTCCGCAGCTAGAAACTACACAACTAGAGACTCCAAAACTAGAAACTCCACAACTAGAAACTCCACAACTAGAAACTCCACAACTTGAAACCTCACGACCTTAACTTACGCAACTAGAAAATCCACAGCTAGAGGTTCCGCAACTAGAAACTCCACAACTGGAAACTCCACAACTAGAAACTCCACAACTAAAGACTCCACAACTCGAATTTCACAACTAGAAACTCCACAACTAGAAACTCCACAACTAGAGACTCCGCAATTCCACAACTTGAAACTCCACAACTGGAAACTTCACAACCAGATACTCCGCAACTAGAAACTCCACAACTAGAGACTCCACAACTTGAAACTCCACAACTAGAAACTCTGCAACTAGAGACTCCACAACTAGAAACTCCACAGCTAGAAACTCTACAACTACAAACTCCACAATTAGAGACTCGGCTATAAGAAATTTCATGTCTAGAAAGTCCACCACTAAAAACTCCACAACTGGAAACTCCACAACTAGAAACTCCACAACTAGAAACTCCACAAATAGAGATTCCGCAACTAGAAACTCCACAACCAGAGACTCCGCAACTAGAAACTCCGCAGATAGAAACTCCACAAATAGAAACTCCGCAACTAGAAACTCTGCAACTAGAAACTCCGCAGCTAGAAACTACACAACTAGAGACTCCACAACTAGAAACTCCACAACTAGAAACTCCACAACTAGAAACTCCACAACTTGTAACCTCACAAACTTAAATTACGCAACTAGAAAATCCACAGCTAGAAATTCCGCAACTAGAAACTCCACAACTAGAGAATCTACAACTAGAGACTTCAAACTAGAAACTCAACAACTGAAAACTCCACAACTAAAAACTCAACAACTAGAAACTCCACAGCTTGAGACTCCGCAACTTGAAACTCCACAACTAGAGACTCCGCAACTGGAAACTCCACAACTAGAAACTCCACAACCGGAAACTCCACAACTAGAAACTCCACAACTGGAAACTCCACAACTAAATACTCTGCAACTAGAAACTCCACAACTAAAGATTCCACAACTCGAAACTCCACAACTAGAACCTCTGCAACTAGAGACTCCACAACTAGAAACTCAACAACCAGAAACTCCACAACTACAAGCTCCACAAATAGAGACTCAGCTACAAGAAATTTCATGTCTAGAAAGTCCACAACTATAACTCCACAATTGGAAACTCCACAACTAGAAACTCCACAACTAGAAACTCCACGACTAGAGACTCCGCAACTAGAAACTCTACAATCAGAGACTCTGCAACTAGAAACTCGGCAGCTAGATACTCCACAAATAGAAACTTCGCAACTAGAAACTCCGCAGCTAGAAACTCCACAACTAGAAACTCCAAAACTACAAACTCCACAACTTGAAACCTCACGACCTTAAGTTACGAAATTATAAAATCCACAGCTAAAGATTCCGCAACTAGAAACTCCACAACTAGAAACTCCACAACTCAAACTTCCACAACTAGAATCTCCAAAACTCGAAACTCCACAACTCGAAACTAAACAACTAGACACTCCAAAACTAAAAACTCTTCAACTAGAAACTCCTAAACTAGAGACTCCACAACTAGAGCATCTACAACTAGAGACTTCAAACTAGAAACTCAACAACTAGAAACTTCAAAATTCGAAACTCTACTAGAAACTCCACAACTGGAAACTCCACAACTATACACTCCACAACTAGAAACTCTGCAACTAGAAACTCTACAGCTAGAAACTCCACAACTTGAGACTTCGCAAATAGAAACTCGTCAACTGGAAACTCAACCACTAGAAACTCCACAGCTAGAAACTCCACAACTAGAAACTCCACAACTTGAAACCCAACAAATAGATACTCCACAACTACAGACTCCACAACTTGAAACACCACAACTAGATACTCCGCAAGTAGAAACTCCCCAACTAGAAACTCCACAACTAGAAACTCTGCAACTAGAAACTCCGCAACTAAAAACTCTGCAACTAGAAACTCCGCAACTAGAAACTCCACAGCTAGAAACCCCAAAACTATGAACTTCACAATTAGAAACTCAACAACTAGAGACTGCACAACTAGAAACTCCACAGCTAGAAACTCCACAATTAGAAACTCCACAACTAGAAACTCCATAGCTAGTAGCTCCGCAACTATAAACTCCAAAACTTGAAACTCCGCAACTAGAATCTCCACAACTAGAAAACTCCGCAACTAGAAACTTTGCAACTGGAAACTCCGCAACTAGAAACTTCACAGCTAGAAACTCCACAACTTGAGACTTCGCAAATAGAAATTCGTTAACTAGAAACTCAACAACTAGAAACTCCACAGCAAGAAACTCCACAACTTGAGAGTTCGCAACTAGAAACTCCACAACTAGAGACTCCACAACTAGAAACTCCACCACTAGAAACTACACAACTACGAACCTCACAACTAGAAACTCTACAACTAAAAACTCCGACACTGGAAACTCCACAGCCAGAAACTCCACAACTAGAAACACCACATCTAGAAACTCCGCAACAACAAACTCCGCCACTAGAAACTCCACAACTAGAATTTACACAACTAGAAACTCTGCAACTAGAAACCCGACAACTAGAAACTCAACAACTAGAAACCACACAACTATAAAGTACACAACTACAAACTCAACAACTAGAGACTGCACAACTCGAGACTCCGCAACTAGAAACTCCACAGCTAGAAACTCCACAACTTGAAACTCTGCAACTCCAAACTCTGCAAATAGAAAATCCACAACTATAAACTGAAGTAGAAACTCCTCAACTAGAAACTCCCCAACAAGAAACTCCACAACTACCTACTTCACAACTAGAAACTCAGCAACTAGAGACTGCACAACTTGAGACTTTGCAGTTAGAAACTCCTCAGATAGAAACTACACAACTAGAAACTGCACAAATAGAGATTCCATAAGCAGAAATTCCACAGCTAGAATTTCCGCAACTAGAAACCCCACAACTAGAAACTCCACAACTAGGAACTCTGCAACTAGAAAATCTACAACTAGAAACTCGAAAACTAAAAACTCCAACTAGAGACTCCACAACTAGGAACTCCACAAATAGATAATCCACAACTAGAAACTCCACAGATTGATACTCCACAACTTGAAACTCCACAACCAGAAACTCCGCAACTAGAAACTCCGCAACTAAAAATTCCACAACTAGAAACTCCACAAGTAGAAACTCCACAACTAGAAACTCCGCAACTAGAAACCCGATCACTAGAAACTCCACAGCTAGAAAGTCCGCAACTAGAAACTCTGCAACTAGAAACTCCGCAACTAGAAACTCCACAGCTAGAAAATCCACCCCTATAAACTCCACAACTACAGACTCCGCAACTAGAAAACTCCGCAACTAGGAACTCCCAACTAGAAACTCCGCAACTAGAAACTCCGAAACTAGAAACTCCACAGCTAGAAAATCCACAACTTGAGACTTCGCAACTAAAAACTCGGCAACTAGAAACCCAACAACCAGAAACTCCACAACTAGAAACTCTACAACTAGAAACTCCACAACTTAAAACCCAACAAATAGATACTCCACAACTACAGACTCCACAACTTGAAACTCCGCAACTACACACTCCACAACTACAAACTCCAAAACTTGAAACCCCACAACTAGAGACTCCAGAATTGGACCCTCCACAACTAGAAACTCCACAACTATGAACCTCACAACTAGAAACTCCACAACTAGAAACTCCGCAACTAGAAACTCCACAGCTAGAAACTCCGCAACTAGAAAATCTGCAACTAGAAACTCCACAGCTCGAAAGTCCGCAACTAGAAACTCTGCAACTAGAAACCCCGCTACTAGAAACTCCACAGCTAGAAACTTCGCTACTTGAAACACCACAACTAGATACTCCACAACTACGAATTCCACAACTAGAAACTCCACAACTAGAAACTCCGCAACTAGAAACTCCGCAACTAGAAACTCCACAGCTAGAAAATCCACAACTTGAGACTTCGCAACTAGAAACTCGGCAACTAGAAACCCAACAACCAGAAACTCGACAAATAGATACTCCACAACTACAGACCCCACAACTTGAAACTCCGCAACTACATACTCCACAACTAGAAACTCCACATCTAGAAACTCCGCAACAAGAAACTCCACTGCTAGAAACTCCGCAACTAGAAAATCTGCAACAAGAAACTCCACTGCTAGAAACTCCGCAACTAGAAAATCTGCAACTAGAAACTCCACAGCTAGAAAGTCCGCCACTAGAAACTCCGCAACTAGAAACTCCACAGCTCGAAAATCCACCACTAGAAACTCCACAACTAGCAACTCCACAACTACAGACTCCGCAACTAAAAAACTCCGCCACTAGGAACTCCCAACTAGACACTCCGCAACTAGGAAATCTACAACTTCAAAATACACAACTAAAAACTCCACAACTTGAAACTCCACAAATAGATACTCCACAACTACAAACTCCACAACTAGAAATTCCCCAACTAGAAATTCCACAACTTGAAACTCCGCAACAAGAAACTCTGAAACTAGAAACTCCACAACTAGAAAACTCCGCAACTAGAAACAGCAACTAGAAACTCCGCAACTAGAAACTCCACCGCTAGAAACTCCACAACTTGAAACTCTGCAACTCCAAACTCTGCAAATAGAAAATCCACAACTATAAACTGAAGTAGAAACTCCCCAACTAGAAACTCCCCAACAAGAAACTCCACAACTATAAACTCCACAGCTAGAAACTCCACAAATAGAGACTGCACAACTTGAGACTTTGCAGTTAGAAACACCTCAGATAGAAACTACACAACTAGAAACTGCACGACTAGAGATTCCATAAGTAGAAACTCCACAGCTAGAATTTCCGCAACTAGAAACCCCACAACTAGAAACTCCACAACTAGGAACTCTGACTAGAAAATCTACAACTAGAAACTCGAAAACTAAAAACTCAAGCTAGAGACTCCACAACTAGGAACTCCACAAATTGATAATCCACAACTGGAAACTCCACAGATTGATACTCCACAACTTGAAACTCCACAACCAGAAACTCCGCAACTAGAAACTCCGCAACTAAAAATTCCACAACTAGAAACTCCACAAGTAGAAACTCCACAACTAGAAACTCCGCAACTAGAAACCCGATCACTAGAAACTCCACAGCTAGAAAGTCCGCAACTAGAAACTCTGCAACTAGAAACTCCGCAACTAGAAACTCCACAGCTAGAAAATCCACCCCTATAAACTCCACAACTACCGACTCCGCAACTAGAAAACTCCGCAACTAGGAACTCTCAACTAGAAACTCCGCAACTAGAAACTCCGAAACTAGAAACTCCACAGCTAGAAAATCTACAACTTGAGACTTCACAACTAGAAACTCGGCAACTAGAAACCCAACAACCAGAAACTCCACAACTAGAAACTTCACAACTAGAAACTCCACAACTTAAAAGCCAACAAATAGATACTCCACAACTACAGACTCCACAACTTGAAACTCCGCAACTACACACTCCACAACTACAAACTCCAAAACTTGAAACCCCACAACTAGAGACTCCAGAATTGGACTCTCCACAACTAGAATCTCCACAACTATGAACCTCACAAATAGAAACTCCGCAACTAGAAACTCCGCAACTAGAAACTCCACAGCTAGAAACTCCGCAACTAGAAAATCTGTAACTAAAAACTACACAGCCAGAAAGTCCGCAACTAGAAACTCTGCAACTAGAAACCCCGCTACTAGAAACTCCACAGCTAGAAACTTCGCTACCTGAAACACCACAACTAGATACTCCACAACTACGAATTCCACAACTAGAAACTCCACAACTAGAAACTCCGCAACTGGAAACTCCGCAACTAGAAACTCCACAGCTAGAAAATCCACAACTTGAGACTTCGCAACTAGAAACTCGGCAGCTAGAAACCCAACAACCAGAAACTCCACAACTAGAAACTCCACAACTTGAAACCCAACAAATAGATACTCCACAACTACAGACCCCACAACTTGAAACTCTGCAACTACAGACTCCACAACTAGAAACTCCACAACTATAAACTCCGCAACTAGAAACTCCACTGCTAGAAACTCCGCAACTAGAAAATCTGCAACTAGAAACTCCACAGCTAGAAAGTCCGCCACTAGAAACTCTGCGACTAGAAACTCCGCAACTAGAAACTCCACAGCTCGAAAATCCACCACTAGAAACTCCACAACTAGCAACTCCACAACTACAGACTCCGCAACTAAAAAACTCCGCCACTAGGAACTCCCAACTAGACACTCCGCAACTAGCAAATCTACAACTTCAAAATACACAAATAAAAACTCCACAACTTGAAACTCCACAAATAGATACTCCACAACTAAAAACTCCACAACTAGAAACTCCCCAACTAGAAACTCCACAACTTGAAACTCCACAACAAGAAACTCTGAAACTAGAAACTCCGCAACTAGAAACTGCAACTAGAAACTCCGCAACTAGAAACTCCACAGCTAGAAACTCCACAACTTGAAACTCTGCAACTCCAAACACTGCAAATAGAAAATCCACAACTATAAACTGAAGTAGAAACTCCCCAACTAGAAACTCCCCAACAAGAAACTCCACAACTATAAACTCCACAGCTAGAAACTCCACAAATAGAGACTGCACAACTTGAGACTTTGCAGTTAGAAACTCCTCAGATAGAAACTACACAACTAGAAACTGCACGACTAGAGATTCCATAAGTAGAAACTCCACAGCTAGAATTTCCGCAACTAGAAACCCCACAACTAGAAACTCCACAACTAGGAACTCTGCAACTAGAAAATCTACAACTAGAAACTCGAAAACTAAAAACTCCAACTAGAGACTCCACAACTAGGAACTCCACAAATTGATAATCCACAACTAGAAACTCCACAGATTGATACTCCACAACTTGAAACTCCACAACCAGAAACTCCGCAACTAGAAACTCCGCAACTAAAAATTCCACAACTAGAAACTCCACAAGTAGAAACTCCACAACTAGAAACTCCGCAACTAGAAACCCGATCACTAGAAACTCCACAGCTAGAAAGTCCGCAACTAGAAACTCTGCAACTAGAAACTCCGCAACTAGAAACTCCAAAGCTAGAAAATCCACCCCTATAAACTCCACAACTACAGACTCCGCAACTAGAAAACTCCGCAACTAGGAACTCCCCACTAGAAACTCTGCAACTAGAAACTCCGAAACTAGAAACTTCACAGCTAGAAAATCTACAACTTGAGACTTCACAACTAGAAACTCGGCAACTAGAAACCCAACAACCAGAAACTCCACAACTAGAAACTTCACAACTAGAAACTCCACAACTTAAAAGCCAACAAATAGATACTCCACAACTACAGACTCCACAACTTGAAACTCCGCAACTACACACTCCACAACTACAAACTCCAAAACTTGAAACCCCACAACGAGAGACTCCAGAATTGGACTCTCCACAACTAGAATCTCCACAACTATGAACCTCACAAATAGAAACTCCGCAACTAGAAACTCCGCAACTAGAAACTCCACAGCTATAAACTCCGCAACTAGAAAATCTGAAACTAGAAACTCCACAGCTAGAAAGTCCGCAACTAGAAACTCTGCAACTAGAAACCCCGCTACTAGAAACTCCACAGCTAGAAACTTCGCTACTTGAAACACCACAACTAGATACTCCACAACTACGAATTCCACAACTAGAAACTCCACAACTAGAAACTCCGCAACTAGAAACTCCGCAACTAGAAACTCCACAGCTAGAAAATCCACAACTTGAGACTTCGCAACTAGAAACTCGGCAGCTAGAAACCCAACAACCAGAAACTCCACAACTAGAAACTCCACAACTTGAAACCCAACAAATAGATACTCCACAACTACAGACCCCACAACTTGAAACTCTGCAACTACAGACTCCACAACTAGAAACTCCACAACTATAAACTCCGCAACTAGAAACTCCACTGCTAGAAACTCCGCAACTAAAAAATCTGCAACTAGAATCTCCACAGCTAGAAAGTCCGCCACTAGAAACTCTGCGACTAGAAACTCCGCAACTAGAAACTCCACAGCTCGAAAATCCACCACTAGAAACTCCACAACTAGCAACTCCACAACTACAGACTCCGCAACTAAAAAACTCCGCCACTAGGAACTCCCAACTAGACACTCCGCAACTAGCAAATCTACAACTTCAAAATACACAACTAAAAACTCCACAACTTGAAACTCCACAAATAGATACTCCACAACTACAAACTCCACAACTAGAAACTCCCCAACTAGAAACTCCATAACTTGAAACTCCGCAACAAGAAACTCTGAAACTAGAAACTCCGCAACTAGAAACTGCAACTAGAAACTCCGCAACTAGAAACTCCACAGCTAGAAACTCCACAACTTGAAACTCTGCAACTCCAAACTCTGCAAATAGAAAATCCACAACTATAAACTGAAGTAGAAACTCCCCAACTAGAAACTCCCCAACAAGAAACTCCACAACTATAAACTCCACAGCTAGAAACTCCACAAATAGAGACTGCACAACTTGAGACTTTGCAGTTAGAAACTCCTCAGATAGAAACTACAATACTAGAAACTGCACGACTAGAGATTCCATAAGTAGAAACTCCACAGCTAGAATTTCCGCAACTAGAAACCCCACAACTAGAAACTCCACAACTAGGAACTCTGCAACTAGAAAATCTACAACTAGAAACTCGAAAACTAAAAACTCCAACTAGAGACTCCACAACTAGGAACTCCACAAATTGATAATCCACAACTAGAAACTCCACAGATTGATACTCCACAACTTGAAACTCCACAACCAGAAACTCCGCAACTAGAAACTCCGCAACTAAAAATTCCACAACTAGAAACTCCACAAGTAGAAACTCCACAACTAGATACTCCGCAACTAGAAACCCGATCACTAGAAACTCCACAGCTAGAAAGTCCGCAACTAGAAACTCTGCAACTAGAAACTCCGCAACTAGAAACTCCACAGCTAGAAAATCCACCCCTATAAACTTCACAACTACAGACTCCGCAACTAGAAAACTCCGCAACTAGGAACTCCCAACTAGAAACTCCGCAACTAGAAACTCCGAAACTAGAAACTCCACAGCTAGAAAATCCACAACTTGAGACTTCGCAACTAGAAACTCGGCAACTAGAAACCCAACAACCAGAAACTCCACAACTAGAAACTCTACAACTAGAAACTCCACAACTTAAAACCCAACAAATAGATACTCCACAACTACAGACTCCACAACTTGAAACTCCGCTACTACACACTCCACAACTACAAACTCCAAAACTTGAAACCCCACAACTAGAGACTCCAGAATTGGACCCTCCACAACTAGAAACTCCACAACTATGAACCTCACAACTAGAAACTCCACAACTAGAAACTCCGCAACTAGAAACTCCACAGCTAGAAACTCCGCAACTAGAAAATCTGCAACTAGAAACTCCACAGCTCGAAAGTCCGCAACTAGAAACTCTGCAACTAGAAACCCCGCTACTAGAAACTCCACAGCTAGAAACTTCGCTACTTGAAACACCACAACTAGATACTCCACAACTACGAATTCCACAACTAGAAACTCCACAACTAGAAACTCCGCAACTAGAAACTCCGCAACTAGAAACTCCACAGCTAGAAAATCCACAACTTGAGACTTCGCGACTAGAAACTCGGCAACTAGAAACCCAACAACCAGAAACTCGAATACTAGAAACTCCACAACTAGAAACTCCTCAACTTGAAACCCAACAAATAGATACTCCACAACTACAGACCCCACAACTTGAAACTCCGCAACTACATACTCCACAACTAGAAACTCCACATCTAGAAACTCCGCAACAAGAAACTCCAGTGCTAGAAACTCCGCAACTAGAAAATCTGCAACTAGAAACTCCACAGCTAGAAAGTCCGCCACTAGAAACTCTGCGACTAGAAACTCCGCAACTAGAAACTCCACAGCTCGAAAATCCACCACTAGAAACTCCACAACTACAGACTCCGCAACTAAAAAACTCCGCCACTAGGAACTCCCAACTAGACACTCCGCAACTAGGAAATCTACAACTTCAAAATACACAACTAAAAACTCCACAACTTGAAACTCCACAAATAGATACTCCACAACTACAAACTCCACAATTAGAAACTCCCCAACTAGAAACTCCACAACTTGAAACTCCGCAACAAGAAACTCTGAAACTAGAAACTCCACAACTAGAAAACTGAGCAACTAGAAACTGCAACTAGAAACTCCGCAACTAGAAACACCACAGCTAGAAACTCCACAACTCCAAACTCTGCAACTCCAAACTCTGCAAATAGAAAATCCACAACTATAAACTGAAGTAGAAACTCCCCAACTAGAAACTCCCCAACAAGAAACTTCACAACTATAAACTCCACAGCTAGAAACTCCACAAATAGAGACTGCACAACTTGAGACTTTGCAGTTAGAAACTCCTCAGATAGAAACTACACAACTAGAAACTGCACGACTAGAGATTCCATAAGTAGAAACTCCACAGCTAGAATTTCCGCAACTAGAAACCCCACAACTAGAAACTCCACAACTAGGAACTCTGCAACTAGAAAATCTACAACTAGAAACTCGAAAACTAAAAACTCCAACTAGAGACTCCACAACTAGGAACTCCACAAATTGATAATCCACGACTAGAAACTCCACAGATTGATACTCCACAACTTGAAACTCCACAACCAGAAACTCCGCAACTAGAAACTCCGCAACTAAAAATTCCACAACTAGAAACTCCACAAGTAGAAACTCCACAACTAGAAACTCCGCAACTAGAAACCCGATCACTAGAAACTCCACAGCTAGAAAGTCTGCAACTAGAAACTCTGCAACTAGAAACTCCGCAACTAGAAACTCCAAAGCTAGAAAATCCACCCCTATAAACTCCACAACTACAGACTCCGCAACTAGAAAACTCCGCAACTAGGAACTCCCCACTAGAAACTCTGCAACTAGAAACTCCGAAACTAGAAACTCCACAGCTAGAAAATCTACAACTTGAGACTTCACAACTAGAAACTCGGCAACTAGAAACCCAACAACCAGAAACTCCACAACTAGAAACTTCACAACTAGAAACTCCACAACTTAAAAGCCAACAAATAGATACTCCACAACTACAGACTCCACAACTTGAAACTCCGCAACTACACACTCCACAACTACAAACTCCAAAACTTGAAACCCCACAACTAGAGACTCCAGAATTGGACTCTCCACAACTAGAATCTCCACAACTATGAACCTCGCAAATAGAAACTGCGCAACTAGAAACTCCGCAACTAGAAACTCCACAGCTAGAAACTCCGCAACTAGAAAATCTGCAACTAGAAACTCCACAGCTAGAAAGTCCGCAACTAGAAACTCTGCAACTAGAAACCCCGCTACTAGAAACTCCACAGTTAGAAACTTCGCTACTTGAAACACCACAACTAGATACTCCACAACTACGAATTCCACAACTAGAAACTCCACAACTAGAAACTCCGCAACTAGAAACTCCGCAACTAGAAACTCCACAGCTAGAAAATCCACAACTTGAGACTTCGCAACTAGAAACTCGGCAGCTAGAAACCCAACAACCAGAAACTCCACAACTAGAAATTCCACAACTTGAAACCCAACAAATAGATACTCCACAACTACAGACCCCACAACTTGAAACTCTGCAACTACAGACTCCACAACTAGAAACTCCACAACTATAAACTCCGCAACTAGAAACTCCACTGCTAGAAACTCCGCAACTAGAAAATCTGCAACTAAGACTCCACAGCTAGAAAGTCCGCCACTAGAAACTTTGCGACTAGAAACTCCGCAACTAGAAACTCCACAGCTCGAAAATCCACCACTAGAAACTCCACAACTAGCAACTCCACAACTACAGACTCCGCAACTAAAAAACTCCGCCACTAGGAACTCCCAACTAGACACTCCGCAACTAGCAAATCTACAACTTCAAAATACACAACTAAAAACTCCACAACTTGAAACTCCACAAATAGATACTCCACAACTACAAACTCCACAACTAGAAACTCCCCAACTAGAAACTCCACAACTTGAAACTCCGCAACAAGAAACTCTGAAACTAGAAACTCCGCAACTAGAAACTGCAACTAGAAACTCCGCAACTAGAAACTCCACAGCTAGAAACTCCACAACTTGAAACTCTGCAACTCCAAACTCTGCAAATAGAAAATCCACAACTATAAACTGAAGTAGAAACTCCCCAACTAGAAACTCCCCAACAAGAAACTCCACAACTATAAACTCCACAGCTAGAAACTCCACAAATAGAGACTGCACAACTTGAGACTTTGCAGTTAGAAACTCCTCAGATAGAAACTACAATACTAGAAACTGCACGACTAGAGATTCCATAAGTAGAAACTCCACAGCTAGAATTTCCGCAACTAGAAACCCCACAACTAGAAACTCCACAACTAGGAACTATGCAACTAGAGAATCTACAACTAGAAACTCGAAAACTAAAAACTCCAACTAGAGACTCCACAACTAGGAACTCCACAAATTGATAATCCACAACTAGAAACTCCATAGATTGATACTCCACAACTAGAAACTCCGCAACTAGAAACCCGATCACTAGAAACTCCACAGCTAGAAAGTCCGCAACTAGAAACTCTGCAACTAGAAACTCCGCAACTAGAAACTCCACAGCTAGAAAATCCACCCCTATAAACTCCACAACTACAGACTCCGCAACTAGAAAACTCCGCAACTAGGAACTCCCAACTAGAAACTCCGCAACTAGAAACTCCGAAACTAGAAACTCCACAGCTAGAAAATCCACAACTTGAGACTTCGCAACTAGAAACTCGGCAACTAGAAACCCAACAACCAGAAACTCCACAACTAGAAACTCTACAACTAGAAACTCCACAACTTAAAACCCAACAAATAGATACTCCACAACTACAGACTCCACAACTTGAAACTCCGCAACTACACACTCCACAACTACAAACTCCAAAACTTGAAACCCCACAACTAGAGACTCCAGAATTGGACCCTCCACAACTAGAATCTCCACAACCATGAACCTCACAAATAGAAACTCCACACCTAGAAACTCCGCAACTAGAAACTCCACAGCTAGAAACTCCGCAACTAGAAAATCTGCAACTAGAAACTCCACAGCTCGAAAGGCCGCCACTAGAAAATCTGCAACTAGAAACCCCGCTACTAGAAACTCCGCAGCTAGAAACTTCGCTACTTGAAACACCACAACTAGATACTCCACAACTACGAATTCCACAACTAGGAACTCCAAAACTAGAAACTCCGCAACTAGAAACTCCGCAACTAGAAACTCCACAGCTAGAAAATCCACAACTTGAGACTTCGCAACTAGAAAATCGGCAGCTAGAAACCCAACAACCAGAAACTCCACAACTAGAAACTCCACAACTTGAAACCCAACAAATAGATACTCCACAACTACAGACCCCACAACTTGAAACTCCGCAACTACAGACTCCACAACTAGAAACTCCACAACTAGAAACTCCGAAACTAGAAATTCCACTGCTAGAAACTCCGCAACTAGAAAATCTGCAACTAGAAACTTCACAGCTAGAAAGTCTGCCACTAGAAACTCTGGGACTAGAAACTCCACAACTAGAAACTCCACAGCTCGAAAATCCACCACTAGAAACTCCACAACTAGCAACTCCACAACTACAGACTCCGCAACTAAAAAACTCCGCCACTAGGAACTCCCAATTAGGCACTCCGCAACAAGGAAATCTACAACATCAAAATACACAACTAAAAACTCCACAACTTGAAACTCCACAAATAGATACTCCACAACTACAAACTCCACAACTAGAAACTCCCCAGCGAGAAACTCCACAACTTGAAACTCCGCAACAAGAAACTCTGAAACTAGAAACTCCACAACTAGAAAACTCCGCATCTAGAAACTGCAACTAGAAACTCCACAACTTGTAACTCCGCAACTCCAAACTCTGCAAATAGAAAATCCACAACTATAAACTGAAGTAGAAACTCCCCAACTAGAAACTCCCCAACAAGAAACTCCACAACTATGAACTCCACAGCTAGAAACTCCACAAATAGAGACTGCACAACTTGAGAATTTGCAGTTAGAAACACCTCAGATAGAAACTACACAACTAGAAACTGCACGACTAGAGATTCCATAAGTAGAAACTCCACAGCTAGAATTTCCGCAACTAGAAACCCCACAACTAGAAACTCCACAACTAGGAACTCTGCAACTAGAAAATCTACAACTAGAAACTCGAAAACTAAAAACTCCAACTAGAGACTCCACAACTAGGAACTCCACAAATTGATAATCCACAACTAGAAACTCCACAGATTGATACTCCACAACTTGAAACTCCACAACCAGGAACTCCGCAACAAGAAACTCCGCAACTAAAAATTCCACAACTAGAAACTCCACAAGTAGAAATTCCACAACTAGAAACTCCGCAACTAGAAACCCGATCACTAGAAACTCCACAGCTAGAAAGTCCGCAACTAGAAACTCTGCAATTAGAAACTCCGCAACTAGAAACTCCACAGCTAGAAAATCCACCCCTATAAACTCCACAACTACAGACGCCGCAACTAGAAAACTCCGAAACTAGGAACTCCCAACTAGAAACTCCGCAACAAGAAACTCCGAAACTAGAAACTCCACAGCTAGAAAATCCACAACTTGAGACTTCGCAACTAGAAACTCGGCAACTAGAAACCCAAAAACCAGAAACTCCACAACTAGAAACTCCACAACCTAAAACCCAACAAATAGATACTCCACAACTACAGACTCCACAACTTGAAACTCCGCAACTACACACTCCACAACTACAAACTCCAAAACTTGAAACCCCACAACTAGAGACTCCAGAATTGGACCCTCCACAGCTGTAAACTCCACAACTATGAACCTCAAAACTAGAAACTCCACAACTAGAAACTCCGCAACTAGAAACTCCACAGCTAGAAACTCCGCAACAAGAAAATCTGCAACTAGAAACTCCACAGCTAGAAAGTCCGCAACTAGAAACTCTGCAACTAGAAACCCCGCTACTAGAAACTTTACAGCTAGAAACTTCGCTACTTGAAACACCACAACTAGATACTTCACAACTACGAATTCCACAACTAGAAACTCCGCAACTAGAAACACCGCAACTAGAAACTCCACAGCTAGAAAATCCACAACTTGAGACTTCGCAACTAGAAACTCGGCAACTAGAAACCCAACAACCAGAAACTCGACAGCTAGAAACTCCACAACTAGAAACTCCACAACTTGAAACCCAACAAATAGATACTCCACAACTACAGACCCCACAACTTGAAACTCCGCAACTACAGACTCCACAACTAGAAACTCCACAACTAGAAACTCCGCAACTAGAAACTCCACTGCTAGAAACTCCGCAACTAGAAAATCTGCAACTAGAAACTCCACAGCTAGAAAGTCCGCCACTAGAAACTCTGCGACTAGAAACTCCGCAACTAGAAACTCCACAGCTCGAAAATCCACCACTAGAAACTCCACAACTAGCAACTCCACAACTACAGACTCCGCAACTAAAAAACTCCGCCACTAGGAACTCCCAACTAGACACTCCGCAACTAGGAAATCTACAACTTCAAAATACACAACTAAAAACTCCACAACTTGAAACTCCACAAATAGATACTCCACAACTAGAAACTCCGCAACTAGAAACTTCACAGCTAGAAACTCCACAACTTGAGACTTCGCAACTAGAAACTCGGCAACTAGAAACCCAACAACCAGAAACTCCACAACTAGAAACTCCACAACTAGAAACTCCACAACTTGAAACCCAACAAATAGATACTCCACAACTACAGACTCCACAACTTGAAACTCCGCAACTAGAAAATTCACAACTAGAGACTCCATAACTAGGAGCTCCACAACTAGAAACTCCACAACTACAGACTCCACAACTATGAACCTCACAACTAGAAACTCCACAACTAGAAACTCCGCTACTACAAACTCCACAGCTAGAAACTCCGCAACTAGAAAATCTGCAACTAGAAACTCCACAGCTAGAAAGTCCGCAAATAGAAACTCCGCAACTAGAAAACTCCGCAACTAGAAACTCCCAACTAGACACTCCGCAACTAGGAAATCTACAGCTTTAAAATACACAACTAGAAACTCCACAATTAGAAACTCCGCAACTAGAAGCTCCGCAACTAGAAACTCCACAGCTAGAATCTTCACAACTTGAGACTTCACAACTAGAAATTCGGCAACTAGAAACCCAACAACCAGAAACTCCACAACTAGAAACTCCACGACTTGAAACCCAACAAATAGATACTCCACAACTACAGACTCCAAACTTGAAACACCACAACTAGATACTCCACAACTACAAATTCCGCAACTAGAAACACCACAGCTAGAAACTCCACAACTTGAGACTTCGCAACTAGAAACTCAGCAACTAGAAATTCAACAACTGGAAACTTCACCACTAGAAACTCCACAACTTGAGATTTCGCAACTAGAAACTCCACAACTAGAAAGTCTACTACTAGAGACTCCACAACTAGAAACTCCACAACTAGAAACTCCGCAATTAGAAACTCCGCTACTAGAAACTCCACAGCTAGAAACTCCACAACCAGAAACTCCACAACTAGAGACTCCACAACTAGAGACTCCACAACTAGAAACTCCACAACTAAAAACCCCACAACTATGAAGTCCACAACTAGAAACTCAACAACTAGAGACTGCGCAACTAGAAACTCCACAGCTAGAAACTCCACAGCTAGATACTCCACAGCTAGAAACTCTGCAACTTCAAACTCTGCAAATATAATATCCATAACCATAAACTGAAGTAGAAACTCCCCAACTGGAAACTCCGCAACTAGAAACTCCGCAACTTGAAAATCAACAACTAGAAACTTCACTACTAGAAACTCCCCAACAAGAAACTCCACAACTATAAACTCCACAGCTAGAAACTCCACAACTAGAGACTGCACAACTTGAGACTTTGCAGTTAGAAACTCCTCAGATGGAAACTACACAACTAGAAACTGCACGACTAGAGATTCCATAAGTAGAAACTCCACAGCTAGAATTTCCGCAACTAGAAACCCCACAACTAGAAACTCCACAACTAGGAACTCCACAAATTGATAATCCACAACTAGAAACTCCACAGATTGATACTCCACAACTTGAAACTCCACAACCAGAAACTCCGCAACTAGAAACTCCGCAACTAGAAACTCCGCAAGTAGAAACTCCACAACTAGAAACTCCGCAACAAGAAACCCGACCACTAGAAACTCCACAAGTAGAAACTCCACACCTATCAATTCCACAACTTGAAACTCCGCAACTAGAAACTCCACAACTGGAAACTCCACAGCTAGAAAGTCCGCAACTATTAAATCTGCAACTAGAAACTCCGCAACTAGAAACTCCTCAGCTAGAAAATCCACCACTATAAACTCCGCAACTACAGATTCCGCAAGTAGAACACTCCACAACTAGGAACTCCCAACTAGACACTCCGCAACTAGGATCTCTACAAATTCAAAATCCACAACTTGAAACTCCACAACTAGATACTCCACAACTACAAAATCCACAACAACAAACTCCTCAACTAGAAACTCTACAACTAGAAACTCCACAACTAGAAACTCCGCCACTAGAAACTCCACAACTAGAACACTCCGCAACTAGAAACTCCGCCACTAGAAACTCCACAACTAGAAAACTCCGCAACTAGAAACTCTGCAACTAGAAACCCCGCTATTAGAAACTCCACAGCTAGAAACTTCGCTATTTGAAACACGACAACTAGATACTCCACAACTACGAATTCCACAACTAGAAACTCCACAACTAGAAACTTCGCAACTAGAAACTCCGCAACTAGAAACTCCACAGGTAGAAACTCCACAACTTGAGACTCCGCAACTAGAAACTCGGCAACTAGAAACCCAACAACCAGAAACTCCCCAACTAGAAACTCCACAACATGAAACCCAACAAATAAATACTCCACAACTACAGACTCTACAACTTGAAACTCCGAAACTACAGACTCCACAACTCCACAACTTGAGACTTCGCAACTACAAACTCCAAAACTTGAAGCTCCACAACTAGAGACTCCAGAATTGGAAACTCCACAACTAGAAACTCCACAACTATGAACCTCACAACTAGAAACTCCACAACTAGAAACTCCGCCACTAGAAACTCCACAGCTAGAAACTCCGCAACTACAAAATCTGCAACTAGAAACTCCACAGCTAGAAAGTCCGCCACTAGAAATTCCGCAACTAGAAACTCGGCAACTAGAAACTCCACAGCTAGAAACTCGACAACTTGAGACTTCGCAAATAGAAACTCGTCAACTAGAAACTCAACAACTAGAAACTCCACAGCTAGAAACTCCACAACTACAATCTCCACAACTTGAAACCCAACAAATAGATACTCCACAACTACAGACTCCACAACTTGAAACACCACAACTAGATACTCCACAACTACAAATTCCGCAACTAGAAACTCCATAACTAGAAACTCCACAACTAGAAACTCCCCAACTAGAAACTCCACAACTACAATCTCTGCAACTAGAAACTCCGCAACTAGAAACTCTGCAACTAGAAACTCCGCAATTAGAAACTCCACAGCTAGAAACTGCACTACTTGAAACACAACAACTAGATATTCCACAACTACGAATTCCACACCTAGAAACTGCAAAACTAGAAACTTCGCAACTAGAAACCCGACAACTAGAAACTCAACAACTAGAAACTACACAGCTAGAAAATCCACCCCTATAAACTCCACAACTACAGACTCCACAACTAGAAAACTCCGCAACTAGGAACTCCCAACTAGAAACTCCGCAACTAGAAACTCCGAAACTAGAAACTCCACAGCTAGAAAATCCACAACTTGAGACTTCGCAACTAGAAACTCGGCAACTAGAAACCCAACAACCAGAAACTCCACAACTAGAAACTCTACAACTAGAAACTCCACAACTTAAAACCCAACAAATAGATACTCCACAACTACAGACTCCACAACTTGAAACTCCGCAACTACACACTCCACAACTACAAACTCCAAAACTTGAAACCCCACAACTAGAGACTCCAGAAGTGGACCCTCCACAACTAGAAACTCCACAACTATGAACCTCACAACTAGAAACTCCACAACTAGAAACTCCGCAACTAGAAAATCCACAGCTAGAAACTCCGCAACTAGAAAATCTGCAACTAGAAACTCCACAGCTCGAAAGGCCGCCACTAGAAAATCTGCAACTAGAAACCCCGCTACTAGAAACTCCGCAGCTAGAAACTTCGCTACTTGAAACACCACAACTAGATACTCCACAACTACGAATACCACAACGAGGAACTCCACAACTAGAAACTCCGCAACTAGAAACTCCGCAACTAGAAACTCCACAGCTAGAAAATCCACAACTTCAGACTTCGCAACTAGAAACTCGGCAACTAGAAACCCAACAACCAGAAACTCGACAACTAGAAACTCCACAGCTAGAAAGTCCGCCACTAGAAATTCCGCAACTAGAAACTCGGCAACTAGAAACTCCACAGCTAGAAACTCGACAACTTGAGACTTCGCAAATAGAAACTCGTCAACTAGAAACTCAACAACTAGAAACTCCACAGCTAGAAACTCCACAACTACAATCTCCACAACTTGAAACCCAACAAATAGATACTCCACAACTACAGACTCCACAACTTGAAGCACCACAACTAGATACTCCACAACTACAAATTCCGCAACTAGAAACTCCATAACTAGAAACTCCACAACTAGAAACTCCCCAACTAGAAACTCCACAACTACAATCTCTGCAACTAGAAACTCCGCAACTAGAAACTCTGCAACTAGAAACTCCGCAATTAGAAACTCCACAGCTAGAAACTGCACTACTTGAAACACAACAACTAGATATTCCACAACTACGAATTCCACACCTAGAAACTGCAAAACTAGAAACTTCGCAACTAGAAACCCGACAACTAGAAACTCAACAACTAGAAACTCCACAGCTAGAAAATCCACCCCTATAAACTCCACAACTACAGACTCCACAACTAGAAAACTCCGCAACTAGGAACTCCCAACTAGAAACTCCGCAACTAGAAACTCCGAAACTAGAAACTCCACAGCTAGAAAATCCACAACTTGAGACTTCGCAACTAGAAACTCGGCAACTAGAAACCCAACAACCAGAAACTCCACAACTAGAAACTCTACAACTAGAAACTCCACAACTTAAAACCCAACAAATAGATACTCCACAACTACAGACTCCACAACTTGAAACTCCGCAACTACACACTCCACAACTACAAACTCCAAAACTTGAAACCCCACAACTAGAGACTCCAGAAGTGGACCCTCCACAACTAGAAACTCCACAACTATGAACCTCACAACTAGAAACTCCACAACTAGAAACTCCGCAACTAGAAAATCCACAGCTAGAAACTCCGCAACTAGAAAATCTGCAACTAGAAACTCCACAGCTCGAAAGGCCGCCACTAGAAAATCTGCAACTAGAAACCCCGCTACTAGAAACTCCGCAGCTAGAAACTTCGCTACTTGAAACACCACAACTAGATACTCCACAACTACGAATACCACAACGAGGAACTCCACAACTAGAAACTCCGCAACTAGAAACTCCGCAACTAGAAACTCCACAGCTAGAAAATCCACAACTTGAGACTTCGCAACTAGAAACTCGGCAACTAGAAACCCAACAACCAGAAACTCGACAACTAGAAACTCCACAACTAGAAACTCCCCAACTTGAAACCCAACAAATAGATACTCCACAACTACAGACCCCACAACTTGAAACTCCGCAACTACATACTCCACAACTAGAAACTCCACATCTAGAAACTCCGCAACAAGAAACTCCACTGCTAGAAACTCCGCAACTAGAAAATCTGCAACTAGAAACTCCACAGCTAGAAAGTCCGCCACTAGAAACTCTGCGACTAGAAACTCCGCAACTAGAAACTCCACAGCTCGAAAATCCACCACTAGAAACTCCACAACTAGCAACTCCACAACTACAGACTCCGCAACTAAAAAACTCCGCCACTAGGAACTCCCAACTAGACACTCCGCAACTAGGAAATCTACAACTTCAAAATACACAACCAAAAACTCCACAACTTGAAACTCCACAAATAGATACTCCACAACTACAAACTCCACAATTAGAAACTCCCCAACTAGAAACTCCACAACTTGAAACTCCGCAACAAGAAACTCTGAAACTAGAAACTCCACAACTAGAAAACTCAGCAACTAGAAACTGCAACTAGAAACTCCGCAACTAGAAACTCCACAGCTAGAAACTCCACAACTTGAAACTCTGCAACTCCAAACTCTGCAAATAGAAAATCCACAACTATAAACTGAAGTAGAAACTCCCCAACTGGAAACTCCCCAACAAGAAACTCCACAACTATAAACTCCACAGCTAGAAACTCCAAAAATAGAGACTGCACAACTTGAGACTTTGCAGTTAGAAACTCCTCAGATAGAAACTACACAACTAGAAACTGCACGACTAGAGATTCCATAAGTAGAAACTCCACAGCTAGAATTTCCACAACTAGAAACCCCACAACTAGAAACTCCACAACTAGGAACTCTGCAACTAGAAAATCTACAACTAGAAACTCGAAAACTAAAAACTCCAACTAGAGACTCCACAACTAGGAACTCCACAAATTGATAATCCACAACTAAAAACTCCACAGATTGATACTCCACAACTTGAAACTCCACAACCAGAAACTCCGCAACTAGAAACTCCGCAACTAAAAATTCCACAACTAGAAACTCCACAAGTAGAAACTCCACAACTACAAACTCCGCAACTAGAAACCCGATCACTAGAAACTCCACAGCTAGAAAGTCCGCAACTAGAAACTCTGCAACTAGAAACTCCGCAACTAGAAACTCCACAGCTAGAAAATCCACCCCTATAAACTCCACAACTACAGACTCCGCAACTAGAAAACTCCGCAACTAGAAACTCCGAAACTAGAAACTCCACAGCTAGAAAATCCACAACTTGAGACTCCAAAAATAGAGACTGCACAACTTGAGACTTTGCAGTTAGAAACTCCTCAGATAGAAACTACACAACTAGAAACTGCACGACTAGAGATTCCATAAGTAGAAACTCCGCAACTAGAAACTCCGCAACTAGAAACTCCGAAACTAGAAACTCCACAGCTAGAAACTGCACTACTTGAAACACAACAACTAGATATTCCACAACTACGAATTCCACACCTAGAAACTGCAAAACTAGAAACTTCGCAACTAGAAACCCGACAACTAGAAACTCAACAACTAGAAACTCCACAGCTCCGCAACTCCACAACTATAAACTCCACAGCTAGAAACTCCAAAAATAGAGACTGCACAACTTGAGACTTCGCAACTAGAAACTCGGCAACTAGAAACCCAACAACCAGAAACTCCACAACTAGAAACTCTACAACTAGAAACTCCACAACTTAAAACCCAACAAATAGATACTCCACAACTACAGAAACTCCCCAACTAGAATTTCCGCAACTAGAAACCCCACAACTAGAAACTCCACAACTAGGAACTCCACAAATTGATAATCCACAACTAGAAACTCCACAGATTGATACTCCACAACTTGAAACTCCACAACCAGAAACTCCGCAACTAGAAACTCCGCAACTAGAAACTCCGCAAGTAGAAACTCCACAACTAGAAACTCCGCAACAAGAAACCCGACCACTAGAAACTTTCTAGTTGAAGAGTTTCTAGTTGCGGAGTCTCTAGTCGTGGAGTTTCTAGTTGTGGAGTTTCTAGTTGTGGAGTTTCCAATTGTGGAGTTATAGTTGTGGACTTTCTAGACATGAAATTTCTTGTAGCTGAGTCTCTATTTGTGGAGCTTGTAGTTGTGGAGTATCTAGTTGTGGTGCTTCAAGTTGTGGAGTCTGTAGTTGTGGAGTATCTATTTGTTGGGTTTCAAGTTGTGGAGATTGTAGTTGTGGAGTTTCTAGCTGTGGAGTTTCTAGTTGTTGAGTTTCTAGTTGACGAGTTTCTATTTGCGAAGTCTCAAGTTGTCGAGTTTCTAGCTGTGGAGTTTCTAGTTGCCGAGTTTCTAGTTGCGGAATTTCTAGTGGCGGACTTTCTAGCTGTGGAGTTTCTAGTTGTCGAGTTTCTGGTTGTTGGGTTTCTAGTTGCCGAGTTTCTAGTTGCGAAGTCTGAAGTTGTGGATTTTCTAGCTGTGGAGTTTCTAGTTGCGGAGTTTCTAGTTGCGGAGTTTCTAGTTGTGGAGTTCCTCGTTGTGGTATTCGTAGTTGTGGAGTATCTAGTTGTGGTGTTTCAAGTAGCGAAGTTTCTAGCTGCGGAGTTTCTAGTAGCGGGGTTTCTAGTTGCAGATTTTCTAGTGGCGGCCTTTCGAGCTGTGGAGTTTCTAGTTGCAGATTTTCTAGTTGCGGAGTTTCTAGCTGTGGATTTTCTAGTTGCGGAGTTTCTAGTTGTGGAGTTTCTAGTTGTGAGGTTCATAGTTGTGGAGTTTCTAGTTGTGGAGGGTCCACTTCTGGAGTCTCTAGTTGTGGGGTTTCAAGTTTTGGAGTTTGTAGTTGTGGAGTGTGTAGTTGCGGAGTTTCAAGTTGTGGAGTCTGTAGTTGTGGAGTATCTATTTGTTGGGTTTTAAGTTGTGGAGTTTCTAGTTGTAGAGTTTCTAGTTGTGGAGTTTCTGGTTGTTGGGTTTCTATTTGCCGAGTTTCTAGTTGCGAAGTCTCAAGTTGTGGATTTTCTAGCTGTGGAGTTTCTAGTTTCGGAGTTTCTAGTTGCGGAGTTTCTAGTTGGGAGTTCCTAGTTGCGGAGTTTTCTAGTTGTGGAGTCTGTAGTTGTGGAGTTTATAGGGGTGGATTTTCTAGCTGTGGAGTTTCTAGTTGTTGAGTTTCTAGTTGTCGGGTTTCTAGTTGCGAAGTTTCTAGTTTTGCAGTTTCTAGGTGTGGAATTCGTAGTTGTGGAATATCTAGTTGTTGTGTTTCAAGTAGTGCAGTTTCTAGCTGTGGAGTTTCTAATTGCGGAGTTTCTAGTTGCAGAGTTTCTAGTTGCGGAGTTTCTAGTTGCAGAGATTGTAGTTGTGGAGTTTCTAGTTGGGGAGTTTCTAGTTGTGGAGTTTCTAGTTATGGAGTTTCTAGTTGCGGAATTTGTAGTTGTGGAGTATCTAGTTGTGGTGTTTCAAGTTGTGGAGTCTGTAGTTGTGGAGTATCTATTTGTTGGGTTTCAAGTTGTGGAGATTGTAGTTGTGGAGTTTCTAGCTGTGGAGTTTCTAGTTGTTGAGTTTCTAGTTGACGAGTTTCTATTTGCGAAGTCTCAAGTTGTCGAGTTTCTAGCTGTGGAGTTTCTAGTTGCCGAGTTTCTAGTTGCGGAATTTCTAGTGGCGGACTTTCTAGCTGTGGAGTTTCTAGTTGCAGATTTTGTAGTTGCGGAGTTTCTAGCTGTGGAGTTTCTAGTGGCGGAGTTTCTAGTTGTGGAGTTTCTAGTTGTGAGGTTCATAGTTGTGGAGTTTCTAGTTGTGGAGTTTCCAATTCTGGAGTCTCTAGTTGTGGAGCTTCAAGTTTTGGAGTTTGTAGTTGCGAAGTCTCAAGTTGTGGAGTTGTGGAGTCTGTAGTTTCGGAGTTTCAAGTTGTAGAGTCTGTAGTTGTGGAGTATTTATTTGTTGGGTTTCATGTTGTGGAGTTTCTAGTTGGGGAGTTTCTGGTTGTTGGGTTTCTAGTTGCCGAGTTTCTAGTTGCGGAGTCTCAAGTTGTGGAGTTTCTACCTGTGGAGTTTCTAGTTGCGGAGTTTCTAGTTGCGAAGTTTCTAGTTGTGGAGTTTCTAGTTGTGGAATTCGTAGTTGTGGAGTATCTAGTTGTCGTGTTTCAAATAGCGAAGTTTCTAGCTGTGGAGTTTCTAATAGCGGGGTTTCTAGTTGCAGAGTTTCTAGTTGCGGAGTTTTCTAGTTGTGGAGTTTCTAGTGGCGGAGTTTCTAGTTGCGGAGTGTTCTAGTTGTGGAGTTTCTAGTGGCGGAGTTTCTAGTTGTGGAGTTTCTAGTTGTGGAGTTTCTAGTTGAGGAGTTTGTTGTTGTGGATTTTGTAGTTGTGGAGTATCTAGTTGTGGAGTTTCAAGTTGTGGATTTTGAATTTGTAGAGATCCTAGTTGCGGAGTGTCTAGTTGGGAGTTCCTAGTTGTGGAGTGTTCTACTTGCGGAATCTGTAGTTGCGGAGTTTATAGTGGTGGATTTTCTAGCTGAGGAGTTTCTAGTTGCGGAGTTTCTAGTTGCAGATTTTCTAGTTGCGGACTTTCTAGCTGTGGAGTTTCCAGTTGTGGAGTTTCTAGTTGCGGAGTTTCAAGTTGTGGAATTTATAGGTGTGGAGTTTCTACTTGTGGAGTTTCTAGTGGTCGGGTTTCTTGTTGCGGAGTTTCTAGTTGTGGAGTTTCTACTTGCGGAGTTTCTAGTTGCGGAGTTTCTAGTTGCGGAGTTTCTGGTTGTGGAGTTTCAAGTTGTGGAGTATCAATCTGTGGAGTTTCTAGTTGTGGATTATCAATTTGTGGAGTTCCTAGTTGTGGAGTTTCTAGTTGTGGGGTTTCTAGTTGCGGAAATTCTAGCTGTGGAGTTTCTACTTATGGAATCTCTAGTCGTGCAGTTTCTAGTTGTGTAGTTTCCATCTGAGGAGTTTCTAACTGCAAAGTCTCAAGTTGTGCAGTCTCTAGTTGTGGAGTTTCTAGCTGTGGAGTTTATAGTTGTGGAGTTTCTTGTTGGGGAGTTTCTAGTAGTGAAGTTTCTAGTTGTTGATTTTCAAGTTGCGGAGTTTCTAGTTGCGGAGTTTCCAGTTGGGGAGTTTCTACTTCAGTTTATGGTTATGGATATTATATTTGCAGAGTTTGAAGTTGCAGAGTTTCTAGCTGTGGAGTATCTAGCTGTGGAGTTTCTAGCTGTGGAGTTTCTAGTTGCGCAGTCTCTAGTTGTTGAGTTTCTAGTTGTGGACTTCATAGTTGTGGGGTTTTTAGTTGTGGAGTTTCTAGTTGTGGAGTCTCTAGTTGTGGAGTCTCTAGTTGTGGAGTTTCTGGTTGTGGAGTTTCTAGCTGTGGAGTTTCTAGTAGCGGAGTTTCTAATTGCGGAGTTTCTAGTTGTGGAGTTTCTAGTTGTGGAGTCTCTAGTAGTAGACTTTCTAGTTGTGGAGTTTCTAGTTGCGAAATCTCAAGTTGTGGAGTTTCTAGTGGTGAAGTTTCCAGTTGTTGAATTTCTAGTTGCTGAGTTTCTAGTTGCGAAGTCTCAAGTTGTGGAGTTTCTAGCTGTGGTGTTTCTAGTTGCGGAATTTGTAGTTGTGGAGTATCTAGTTGTGGTGTTTCAAGTTTGGAGTCTGTAGTTGTGGAGTATCTATTTGTTGGGTTTCAAGTCGTGGAGTTTCTAGTTGTGGAGTTTCTGGTTGTTGGGTTTCTAGTTGCCGAATTTCTAGTTGTGAAGTCTCAAGTTGTGAAGATTCTAGCTGTGGAGTTTCTAGTTGCGGAGCTTCTAGTTGCGGAGTTTCTAATTGTGGAGTTTCTAGTTGTGTATTTTAAAGCTGTAGATTTCCTAGTTGCGGAGTGTCTAGTTGGGAGTTTCTAGTTGCGGAGTTTTCTAGTTGCGGAGTTTCTATTTGCGGACTTTCTAGCTGTGGAGTTTCTAGTTGCAGATTTTCTAGTTGCGGAGTTTCTAGCTGTGGAGTTTGTAGTAGCGGAGTTTCTAGTTGTGGAGTTTCTAGTTGTGAGGTTCATAGTTGTGGAGTCTGTAGTTGTGGAGTTTCTAGTTGTGGAGCTCCTAGTTATGGAGTCTCTAGTTGTGAATTTTCTAGTTGCGGAGTTTCAAGTTGTGGAGTCTGTAGTTGTGGAGTATCTATTTGTTGGGTTTCAAGTTGTGGAGTTTCTAGTTGTGGAGTTTCTAGTTGTGGAGTTTCTGGTTGTTGGGTTTCTAGTTGCCGAGTTTCTAGTTGCGAAGTCTCAAGTTGTGGAGTTTCTAGCTGTGAAGTTTCTAGTTGCGGAGTTTCTAGTTGTGGAGTATCTATTTGTGGAGTTTCAAGTTGTGGAGTTTTTAGTTGTGTATTTTGAAGTTGTAGATTTCCTAGTTGCGGAGTGTCTAGTTGGGAGTTCCTAGTGGCGGAGTTTTTTAGTTGCGGAGTCTGTAGTTGTGGAGTTGCTAGTTGTGGAGTTTCTAGTGGTGGATTTTCGAGCTGTGGAGTTTCTAGTTGCGGAGTTTCTAGTCGCAGAGTTTCTAGTGGCGGACTTTCTAGCTGTGGAGTTTCTAGTTGCAGATTTTCTAGTTGCGGAGTTTCTAGCAGTGGAGTTTCTAGTTGCGGAGTTTCTAGTTGTGGAGTTTCTAGTTGTGGAGTCTGTAGTTGCGGAGTTTCAAGTTGTGGGGTCTGTAGTTGTGGAGTATCTATTTGTTGGGTTTCAAGTTGTGGAGTTTCTAGTTGTGGAGTTTCTAGCTGTCGAGTTTCTGGTTGTTGGGTTTCTAGTTGCCGAGTTTCTAGTTGCGAAGTCTCAAGTTGTGGATTTTCTAGCTGTGGAGTTTCTAGTTGCGGTGTTTCTAGTTGCGGAGTTTCTAGTTGTGGAATTCGTAGTTGTGAAGTATCTAGTTGTGGTGTTTCAAGTAGCGAAGTTTCTAGCTGTAAAGTTTCTAGTAGCGGGGTTTCTAGTTGCAGAGTTTCTAGTTGCGGACTTTCTAGCTGTGGAGTTTCTAGTTGCAGATTTTCTTGTTGCGGAGTTTCTAGCTGTGGAGTTTCTAGTTGCGGAGTTTCTAGTTGTGGAGTTTCTAGTTTTGAGGTTCATAGTTGTGGAGTTTACAGCTGTGGAGGGTCCAATTCTGGAGTCTCTAGTTGTGGGGTTTCAAGTTTTGGAGTTTGTAGTTGTGGAGTGTGTAGTTGCGGAGTTTCAAGTTGTGGAGTCTGTAGTTGTGGAGTATCTATTTGTTGGGTTTTAGGTTGTGGAGTTTCTAGTTGTGGAGTTTCTGGTTTTTGGGTTTCTAGTTGCCGAGTTTCTAGTTGCGAAGTCTCAAGTTGTGGATTTTCTAGCTGTGGAGTTTCTAGTTTCGGAGTTTCTTGTTGCGGAGTTTCTAGTTGGGAGTTCCTAGTTTCGGAGTTTTCTAGTTGCGGCGTCTGTAGTTGTGGAGTTTATAGGGGTGGATTTTCTAGCTGTGGAGTTTCTAGTTGCGGAGTTTCTAATTGCAGAGTTTCTAGTTGCGGACTTTCTAGCTGTGGAGTTTCTAGTGATCGGGTTTCTAGTTGCGGAGTTTCTAGTTGTGGAATTTCTACTTGTGGAGTTTCTAGTTGTGGAATTTTTAGTTGCGGAGTTTCTTGTTGCGGAGTTCCTGGTTGTGGAGTTTCAAGTTGTGGAGTATCAATCTGTGGAGTTTCTAGTTGTGGATTATCAATTTGTGGAGTTCCTAGTTGTGGAGTCTCTAGTTGGAGTTTTTAGTTTTCGAGTTTCTAGTTGTAGATTTTCTAGTTGCAGAGTTCCTAGTTGTGGAGTTTCTAGTTGTGGGGTTTCTAGTTGCGGAAATTCTAGCTGTGGAGTTTCTACTTATGGAATCTCTAGTCGTGCAGTTTCTAGTTGTGTAGTTTCTATCTGAGGTGTTTCTAACTGCAAATTCTCAAGTTGTGCAGTCTCTATTTGTGGAGTTTCTAGCTGTGGAGTTCATAGTTGTGGAGTTTCTTGTTGGGGAGTTTCTAGTTGGGGAGTTTCTACTTCAGTTTATAGTTGTGGATTTTCTATTTGCAGAGTTTGGAGTTGCGGAGTTACAAGTTGTGGAGTTTCTAGTTGCAGTTTCTAGATGCGGAGTTTTCTAGTTGTGGAGTTTCTAGTTTCAGAGTTTCTTGTTGCGGAGTTTCAAGTTGTGGAGTTTCTCGCTGGGGAGTTTCTAGTTGTGGAGTTTGTAGTTGTGGAGTATCTATTTGTGGAGTTTCAAGTTGTGGAGTTTTTAGTTGTGTATTTTGATGTTGTAGATTTCCTTGTTGCGGAGTGCCTAATTGGGAGTTCCTAGTGTCGGAGTTTTTTAGTTGCGGAGTCTGTAGTTGTGGAGTTGTTAGTTGTGGAGTTTCTAGTGGTGGATTTTCGAGCTGTGGAGTTTCTAGTTGTGGAGTTTCTAGTCCCAGAGTTTCTAGTGGCAGACTTTCTAGCTGTGAAGTTTCTAGTTGCAGATTTTCTAGTTGCGGAGTTTCTAGCAGTGGAATTTCTAGTTTCGGAGTTTCTAGTTGTGGAGTTTCTAGTTGTGGAGTCTGTAGTTGCGGAGTTTCAAGTTGTGGGGTCTGTAGTTGTGGAGTATCTATTTGTTGGGTTTCAAGTTGTGGAGTTTCTAGTTGTGGAGTTTCTGGTTGTTGGGTTTCTAGCTGCCGATTTTCTAGTTGCGAAGTCTCAAGTTGTGGATTTTCTAGCTGTGGAGTTTCTAGTTGCGGAGTTTCTAGTTGCGGAGTTTCTAGTTTTGGAGTTCCTAGTTGTGGAATTCGTAGTTGTGGAGTATCTAGTTGTGGTGTTTCAAGTAGCGAAGTTTCTAGCTGCGGAGTTTCTAGTAGCGGGGTTTCTAGTTGCAGATTTTCTAGTGGCGGCCTTTCGAGCTGTGGAGTTTCTAGTTGCAGATTTTCTAGTTGCGGAGTTTCTAGCTGTGGAGTTTCTAGTTGCGGAGTTTCTAGGTGTGGAGTTTCTATTTGTGAGGTTCATGGTTGTGGAGATTCTAGTTGTGGAGGGTCCAATTCTGGAGTCTCTAGTTGTGGGGTTTCAAGTTTTGGAGTTTGTAGTTGTGGAGTGTGTAGTTGCGGAGTTTCAAGTTGTGGAGTCTGTAGTTGTGGAGTATCCATTTGTTGGGTTTTAAGTTGTGGAGTTTCTAGTTGTAGAGTTTCTAGTTGTGGAGTTTCTGGTTGTTGGGTTTCTAGTTGCCGAGTTTCTAGTTGCGAAGTCTCAAGTTGTGGATTTTCTAGCTGTGGAGTTTCTAGTTTCGGAGTTTCTAGTTGCGGAGTTTCTAGTTGGGAGTTCCTAGTTGCGGAGTTTTCTAGTTGCGGAGTCTGTAGTTGTGGAGTTTATAGGGGTGGATTTTCTAGCTGTGGAGTTTCTAGTTGCGGAGTTTCTAGTTGCAGAGTTTCTAGTTGCGGACTTTCTAGCTGTGGAGTTTCTAGTGATCGGGTTTCTAGTTGCGGAGTTTCTAGTTGTGGAGTATCAATCTGTGGAGTTTCTAGTTGTGGATTATCAATTTGTGGAGTTCCTAGTTGTGGAGTCTCTAGTTGGAGTTTTTAGTTTTCGAGTTTCTAGTTGTAGATTCTCTAGTTGCATAGTTCCTAGTTGTGGAGTTTCTAGTTGTGGGGTTTCTAGTTGCGGAAATTCTAGCTGTGGAGTTTCTACTTATGGAATCTCTAGTCGTGCAGTTTCTAGTATTGTAGTTTCTATCTGAGGAGTTTCTAACTGCAAAGTCTCAAGTTGTGCAGTCTCTATTTGTGGAGTTTCTAGCTGTGGAGTTTATAGTTGTGGAGTTTCTTGTTGGGGAGTTTCTAGTTGGGGAGTTTCTACTTCAGTTTATAGTTGTGGATTTTCTATTTGCAGAGTTTGGAGTTGCAGAGTTTCAAGTTGTGGAGTTTCTAGCTGTGGAGTTTCTAGTTGCGGAGTTTCTAGTTGCAGTTTCTAGTTGCGGAGTTTCTAGTTTCAGAGTTTCTTGTTGCGGAGTTTCAAGTTGTGGAGTTTCTAGTTGGGGAGTTTCTAGTTGTGGAGTTTGTAGTTGTGGAGTATCTATTTGTGGAGTTTCAAGTTGTGGAGTTTTTAGTTGTGTATTTTGAAGTTGTAGATTTGCTAGTTGCGGAGTGTCTAGTTGGGAGTTCCTAGTGGCGGAGTTTTTTAGTTGCGGAGTCTGTAGTTGTGGAGTTGCTAGTTGTGGAGTTTCTAGTGATGGATTTTCGAGCTGTGGAGTTTCTAGTTGCGGAGTTTCTAGTCGCAAAGTTTCTAGTGGCGGACTTTCTAGCTGTGGAGTCTTAGTTGCAGATTTTCTAGTTGCGGAGTTTCTAGCAGTGGAGTTTCTAGTTGCGGAGTTTATAGTTGTGGAGTTTCTAGTTGTGGAGTCTGTAGTTGCAGAGTTTCAAGTTGTGGGGTCTGTAGTTGTGGAGTATCTATTTGTTGGGTTTCAAGTTGTGGAATTTCTAGTTGTGGAGTTTCTGGTTGTTGGGTTTCTAGCTGCCGAGTTTCTAGTTGCGAAGTCTCAAGTTGTGGATTTTCTAGCTGTGGAGTTTCTAGTTGCGGAGTTTCTAGTTGCGGAGTTTCTAGTTGTGGAGTTTCTAGTTGTGGAATTCGTAGTTGTGGAGTATCTAGTTGTGGTGTTTCAAGTAGCGAAGTTTCTAACTGTGGAGTTTCTAGTAGCGGGGTTTCTAGTTGCAGAGTTTCTAGTTGCGGACTTTCTAGCTGTGGAGTTTCTAGTTGCAGATTTTCTAGTTGCGGAGTTTCTAGCTGTGGAGTTTCTAGTTGCGGAGTTTCTAGTTGCGCAGTTTCTATTTGCGAGGTTCATAGTTGTGGAGATTCTAGTTGTGGAGAGTCCAATTCTGGAGTCTCTAGTTGTGGGGTTTCAAGTTTTGGAGTTTGTAGTTGTGGAGTGTGTAGTTGCGGAGTTTCAAGTTGTGGAGTCTGTAGTTGTGGAGTATCTATTTGTTGGCTTTTAAGTTGTGGAGTTTCTAGTTGTGAAGTTTCTAGTTGTGGAGTTTCTGGTTGTTGGGTTTCTAGTTGCCGAGTTTCTAGTTGTGAAGTCTCAAGTTGTAGATTTTCTAGCTGTGGAGTTTCTAGTTTCGGAGTTTCTAGTTGCAGAGTTTCTAGTGGGGAGTTCCTAGTTGCGGAGTTTTCTAGTTGCGGAGTCTGTAGTTGTGGAGTTTATAGGGGTGGATTTTCTAGCTTTGGAGTTTCTAGTTGCGGAGTTTCTAGTTGCAGAGTTTCTAGTTGCAGACTTTCTAGCTGTGGAGTTTCTAGTGATCGGGTTTCTAGTTGCGGAGTTTCTAGTTGTGGAGTTTCTACTTGTGGAGTTTCTAGTTGTGGAATTTTTAGTTGCGGAGTTTCTAGTTGCGGAGTTTCTGGTTGTGGAGTTTCAAGTTGTGGAGTATCAATCTGTGGAGTTTCTAGTTGTGGATTATCAATTTGTGGAGTTCCTAGTTGTGGAGTCTCTAGTTGGAGTTTTTAGTTTTCGAGTTTCTAGTTGTAGATTTTCTAGTTGCAGAGTTCCTAGTTGTGGAGTTTCTAGTTGTGGGGTTTCTAGTTGCGGAAATTCTAGCTGTGGAGTTTCTACTTATGGAATCTCTAGTCGTGCAGTTTCTAGTTGTGTAGTTTCTATCTGAGGAGTTTCTAACTGCAAAGTCTCAAGTTGTGCAGTCTCTATTTGTGGAGTTTCTAGCTGTGGAGTTTATAGTTGTGAAGTTTCTTGTTGGGGAGTTTCTAGTTGGGGAGTTTCTACTTCAGTTTATAGTTGTGGATTTTCTATTTGCAGAGTTTGGAGTTGCAGAGTTTGGAGTTGTGGAGTTTCTAGCTGTGGTGTTTCTAGTTGCGGAGTTTCTAGTTGCAGTTTCTAGTTGCTCAGTTTTCTAGTTGTGGAGTTTCTAGTTTCAGAGTTTCTTGTTGCGGAGTTTCAAGTTGTGGAGTTTCTAGTTGGGGAGTTTCTAATTGTGGAGTTTGTAGTTGTGGAGTATCTATTTGTGGAGTTTCAAGTTGTGGAGTTTTTAGTTGTGTATTTTGAAGTTGTAGATTTCCTAGTTGCGGAGTGTCTAGTTGGGAGTTCCTAGTGGCGGAGTTTTTTAGTTGCGGAGTCTGTAGTTGTGGAGTTTCTAGTGGTGGATTTTCGAGCTGTGGAGTTTCTAGTTGCGGAGTTTCTAGTCGCAGAGTTTCTAGTGGCGGACTTTCTAGCTGTGGAGTTTCTAGTTGCAGATTTTCTAGTTGCGGAGTTTCTAGCACTGGAGTTTCTTGTTGCGGAGTTTCTAGATGTGGAGTTTCTAGTTGTGGAGTATGTAGTTGCGGAGTTTCAAGTTGTGGGGTCTGTAGTTGTGGAGTATCTATTTGTTGGGTTTCAAGTTGAGGAGTTTCTAGTTGTGGAGTTTCTAGTATTCGAGTTTCTGGTTGTTGGGTTTCTAGTTGCCGAGTTTCTAGTCGCGAAGTCTCAAGTTGTGGATTTTCTAGCTGTGGAGTTTCTAGTTGCGGAGTTTCTAGTTGCGGAGTTTCTAGTTGTGGAGTTTCTAGTTGTGGAATTCGTAGTTGTGGAGTATCTAGTTGTGGTGTTTCAAGTAGCGAAGTTTCTAGCTGTGGAGTTTCTAGTAGCGGGGTTTCTAGTTGCAGAGTTTCTAGTTGCGGACTTTCGAGCTGTGGAGTTTCTAGTTGCAGATTTTCTAGTTGCGGAGTTTCTAGCTGTGGAGTTTCTAGTTGCGGAGTTTCTAGTTGTGGAGTTTCTAGTTGTGAGGTTCATAGTTGTGGAGTTTCTAGTTGTGGAGGGTCCAATTCTGGAGTCTCTAGTTGTGGGGTTTCAAGTTTTGGAGTTTGTAGTTGTGGAGTGTGTAGTAGCGGAGTTTCAAGTTGTGGAGTCTGTAGTTGTGGAGTATCTATTTGTTGGGTTTTAAGTTGTGGAGTTTCTAGTTGTAGAGTTTCTAGTTGTGGAGTTTCTGGTTGTTGGGTTTCTAGTTGCCGAGTTTCTAGTTGCGAAGTCTCAAGTTGTGGATTTTCTAGCTGTGGAGTTTCTAGTTTCGGAGTTTCTAGTTGCGGAGTTTCTAGTTGGGAGTTCCTAGTTGCGGAGTTTTCTAGTTGCGGAGTCTGTAGTTGTGGAGTTTATAGGGGTGGATTTTCTAGCTGTGGAGTTTCTAGTTGCGGAGTTTCTAGTTGCAGAGTTTCTAGTTGCGGACTTTCTAGCTGTGGAGTTTCTAGTGATCGGGTTTCTAGTTGCGGAGTATCTAGTTGTGGAGTTTCTACTTGTGGAGTTTCTAGTTGTGGAATTTTTAGTTGCGGAGTTTCTAGTTGCGGAGTTTCTGGTTGTGGAGTTTCAAGTTGTGGAGTATCAATCTGTGGAGTTTCTAGTTGTGGATTATCAATTTGTGGAGTTCCTAGTTGTGGAGTCTCTAGTTGGAGTTTTTAGTTTTCGAGTTTCTAGTTGTAGATTTTCTAGTTGCAGAGTTCCTAGTTGTGGAGTTTCTAGTTGTGGGGTTTCTAGTTGCGGAAATTCTAGCTGTGGAGTTTCTACTTATGGAATCTCTAGTCGTGCAGTTTCTAGTATTGTAGTTTCTATCTGAGGAGTTTCTAACTGCAAAGTCTCAAGTTGTGCAGTCTCTATTTGTGGAGTTTCTAGCTGTGGAGTTTATAGTTGTGGAGTTTCTTGTTGGGGAGTTTCTAGTTGGGGAGTTTCTACTTCAGTTTATAGTTGTGGATTTTCTATTTGCAGAGTTTGGAGTTGCAGAGTTTCAAGTTGTGGAGTTTCTAGCTGTGGAGTTTCTAGTTGCGGAGTTTCTAGTTGCAGTTTCTAGTTGCGGAGTTTCTAGTTTCAGAGTTTCTTGTTGCGGAGTTTCAAGTTATGGAGTTTCTAGTTGGGGAGTTTCTAGTTGTGGAGTTTGTAGTTGTGGAGTATCTATTTGTGGAGTTTCAAGTTGTGGAGTTTTTAGTTGTGTATTTTGAAGTTGTAGATTTGCTAGTTGCGGAGTGTCTAGTTGGGAGTTCCTAGTGGCGGAGTTTTTTAGTTGCGGAGTCTGTAGTTGTGGAGTTGCTAGTTGTGGAGTTTCTAGTGGTGGATTTTCGAGCTGTGGAGTTTCTAGTTGCGGAGTTTCTAGTCGCAGAGTTTCTAGTGGCGGACTTTCTAGCTGTGGAGATTCTAGTTGCAGATTTTTTAGTTGCGGAGTTTCTAGCAGTGGAGTTTCTAGTTGCGGAGTTTATAGTTGTGGAGTTTCTAGTTGTGGAGTCTGTAGTTGCAGAGTTTCAAGTTGTGGGGTCTGTAGTTGTGGAGTATCTATTTGTTGGGTTTCAAGTTGTGGAGTTTCTAGTTGTGGAGTTTCTGGTTGTTGGGTTTCTAGCTGCCGAGTTTCTAGTTGCGAAGTCTCAAGTTGTGGATTTTCTAGCTGTGGAGTTTCTAGTTGCGGAGTTTCTAGTTGCGGAGTTTCTAGTTGTGGAGTTTCTAGTTGTGGAATTCGTAGTTGTGGAGTATCTAGTTGTGGTGTTTCAAGTAGCGAAGTTTCTAGCTGTGGAGTTTCTAGTAGCGGGGTTTCTAGTTGCAGAGTTTCTAGTTGCGGACTTTCTAGCTGTGGAGTTTCTAGTTGCAGATTTTCTAGTTGCGGAGTTTATAGCTGTGGAGTTTCTAGTTGCGGAGTTTCTAGTTGCGGAGTTTCTATTTGTGAGGTTCATAGTTGTGGAGATTCTAGTTGTGGAGAGTCCAATTCTGGAGTCTCTCGTTGTGGGGTTTCAAGTTTTGGAGTTTGTAGTTGTGGAGTGTGTAGTTGCGGAGTTTCAAGTTGTGGAGTCTGTAGTTGTGGAGTATCTATTTGTTGGCTTTTAAGTTGTGGAGTTTCTAGTTGTGAAGTTTCTAGTTGTGGAGTTTCTGGTTGTTGGGTTTCTAGTTGCCGAGTTTCTAGTTGTGAAGTCTCAAGTTGTAGATTTTCTAGCTGTGAAGTTTCTAGTTTCGGAGTTTCTAGTTGCAGAGTTTCTAGTGGGGAGTTCCTAGTTGCGGAGTTTTCTAGTTGCGGAGTCTGTAGTTGTGGAGTTTATAGGGGTGGATTTTCTAGCTTTGGAGTTTCTAGTTGCGGAGTTTCTAGTTGCAGAGTTTCTAGTTGCGGACTTTCTAGCTGTGGAGTTTCTAGTGATCGGGTTTCTAGTTGCGGAGTTTCTAGTTGTGGAGTTTCTACTTGTGGAGTTTCTAGTTGTGGAATTTTTAGTTGCGGAGTTTCTAGTTGCGGAGTTTCTGGTTGTGGAGTTTCAAGTTGTGGAGTATCAATCTGTGGAGTTTCTAGTTGTGGATTATCAATTTGTGGAGTTCCTAGTTGTGGAGTCTCTAGTTGGAGTTTTTAGTTTTCGAGTTTCTAGTTGTAGATTTTCTAGTTGCAGATTCCTAGTTGTGGAGTTTCTAGTTGTGGGGTTTCTAGTTGCGGAAATTCTAGCTGTGGAGTTTCTACTTATGGAATCTCTAGTCGTGCAGTTTCTAGTTGTGTAGTTTCTATCTGAGGAGTTTCTAACTGCAAAGTCTCAAGTTGTGCAGTCTCTATTTGTGGAGTTTCTAGCTGTGGAGTTTATAGTTGTGGAGTTTCTTGTTGGGGAGTTTCTAGTTGGGGAGTTTCTACTTCAGTTTATAGTTGTGGATTTTCTATTTGCAGTGTTTGGAGTTGCAGAGTTTCAAGTTGTGGAGTTTCTAGCTGTGGAGTTTCTAGTTGCGGAGTTTCTAGTTGCAGTTTCTAGTTGCGGAGTTTCTAGTTTCAGAGTTTCTTGTTGTGGAGTTTCAAGTTGTGGAGTTTCTAGTTGGGGAGTTTCTAGTTGTGGAGTTTTTAGTTGTGGAGTATCTATTTGTGGAGTTTCAAGTTGTGGAGTTTTTATTTGTGTATTTTGAAGTTGTAGATTTGCTAGTTGCGGAGTGTCTAGTTGGGAGTTCCTAGTGGCGGAGTTTTTTAGTTGCGGAGTCTGTAGTTGTGGAGTTGCTAGTTGTGGAGTTTCTAGTGGTGGATTTTCGAGCTGTGGAGTTTCTAGTTGCGGAGTTTCTAGTCGCAGAGTTTCTAGTGGCGGACTTTCTAGCTGTGGAGTTTCTAGTTGCAGATTTTCTAGTTGCGGAGTTTCTAGCAGTGGAGTTTCTAGTTGCGGAGTTTATAGTTGTGGAGTTTCTAGTTGTGGAGTCTGTAGTTGCAGAGTTTCAAGTTGTGGGGTCTGTAGTTGTGGAGTATCTATTTGTTGGGTTTCAAGTTGTGGAGTTTCTAGTTGTGGAGTTTCTGGTTGTTGGGTTTCTAGCTGCCGAGTTTCTAGTTGCGAAGTCTCACGTTGTGGATTTTCTAGCTGTGGAGTTTCTAGTTGCGGAGTTTCCAGTTGCGGAGTTTCTAGTTGTGGAGTTTCTAGTTGTGGAATTCGTAGTTGTGGAGTATCTAGTTGTGGTGTTTCAGGTAGCGAAGTTTCTAGCTGTGGAGTTTCTAGTAGCGGGGTTTCTAGTTGCAGAGTTTCTAGTTGCGGACTTTCTGGCTGTGTAGTTTTTAGTTACAGATTTTCTAGTTGCGGAGTTTCTAGCTGTGGAGTTTCTAGTTGCGGAGTTTCTAGTTGCGGAGTTTCTATTTGTGAGGTTCATAGTTGTGGAGATTCTAGTTGTGGAGAGTCCAATTCTGGAGTCTCTAGTTGTGGGGTTTCAAGTTTTGGAGTTTGTAGTTGTGGAGTGTGTAGTTGCGGAGTTTCAAGTTGTGGAGTCTGTAGTTGTGGAGTATCTATTTGTTGGCTTTTAAGTTGTGGAGTTTCTAGTTGTGAAGTTTCTAGTTGTGGAGTTTCTGGTTGTTGGGTTTCTAGTTGCCGAGTTTCTAGTTGTGAAGTCTCAAGTTGTAGATTTTCTAGCTGTGGAGTTTCTAGTTTCGGAGTTTCTAGTTGCGGAGTTTCTAGTTGAGAGTTCCTAGTTGCGGAGTTTTCTAGTTGCGGAGTCTGTAGTTGTGGAGTTTATAGGGGTGGATTTTCTAGCTGTGGAGTTTCTAGTTGCGGAGTTTCTAGTTGCAGAGTTTCTAGTTGCGGACTTTCTAGCTGTGGAGTTTCTAGTGATCGGGTTTCTAGTTGCGGAGTTTCTAGTTGTGGAGTTTCTACTTGTGGAGTTTCTAGTTGTGGAATTTTTAGTTGCGGAGTTTCTAGTTGCGGAGTTTCTGGTTGTGGAGTTTCAAGTTGTGGAGTATCAATCTGTGGAGTTTCCAGTTGTGGATTATCAATTTGTGGAGTTCCTAGTTGTGGAGTCTCTAGCTTGAGTTTTTAGTTTTCGAGTTTCTAGTTGTAGATTTTCTAGTCAGAGTTCCTAGTTGTGGAGTTTCTAGTTGTGGGGTTTCTAGTTGCGGAAATTCCAGCTGTGGAGTTTCTACTTATGGAATCTCTAGTCGTGCAGTTTCTAGTTGTGTAGTTTCTATCTGAGGTGTTTCTAACTGCAAAGTCTCAAGTTGTGCAGTCTCTATTTGTGGAGTTTCTAGCTGTGGAGTTTATAGTTGTGGAGTTTCTTGTTGGGGAGTTTCTAGTTGGGGAGTTTCTACTTCAGTTTATAGTTGTGGATTTTCTATTTGCAGAGTTTGGAGTTGCAGAGTTTCAAGTTGTGGAGTTTCTAGCGGTGGAGTTTCTAGTTGCGGAGTTTCTAGTTGCTGTTTCTAGTTGCGGAGTTTTCTAGTTGTGGAGTTTCTAGTTTCAGAGTTTCTTGTTGCGGAGTTTCAAGTTGTGGAATTTCTAGTTGGGGAATTTCTAGTTGTGGAGTTTGTAGTTGTGGAGTATCTATTTGTGGAGTTTCAAGTTGTGGAGTTTTTAGTTGTGTATTTTGAAGTTGTAGATTTCCTAGTTGCGGAGTGTCTAGTTGGGAGTTCCTAGTGGCGGAGTTTTTTAGTTGCGGAGTCTGTAGTTGTGGAGTTGCTAGTTGTGGAGTTTCTAGTGGTGGATTTTCGAGCTGTGGAGTTTCTAGTTGCGGAGTTTCTAGTGGCGGACTTTCTACCTGTGGAGTTTCTAGTTGCAGATTTTCTAGTTGCGGAGTTTCTAGCAGTGGAGTTTCTTGTTGCAGATTTTCTAGTTGCGGAGTTTCTAGCAGTGGAGTTTCTTGTTGCGGAGTTTCTAGATGTGGAGTTTCTAGTTGTGGAGTATGTAGTTGCGGAGTTTCAAGTTGTGGGGTCTGTAGTTGTGGAGTATCTATTTGTCGAGTTTCTGGTTGTTGGGTTTCTAGTTGCCGAGTTTCTAGTTGCGAAGTCTCAAGTTGTGGATTTTCTAGCTGTGGAGTTTCTAGTTGCGGAGTTTCTAGTTGCGGAGTTTCTAGTTGTGGAGTTTCTAGTTGTGGAATTCGTAGTTGTGGAGTATCTAGTTGTGGTGTTTCAAGTAGCGAAGTTTCTAGCTGTGGAGTTTCTAGTAGCGGGGTTTCTAGTTGCAGAGTTTCTAGTTGCGGACTTTCGAGCTGTGGAGTTTCTAGTTGCAGATTTTCTAGTTGCGGAGTTTCTAGCTGTGGAGTTTCTAGTTGCGGAGTTTCTAGTTGTGGAGTTTCTAGTTGTGAGGTTCATAGTTGTGGAGTTTCTAGTTGTGGAGGGTCCAATTCTGGAGTCTCTAGTTGTGGGGTTTCAAGTTTTGGAGTTTGTAGTTGTGGAGTGTGTAGTTGCGGAGTTTCAAGTTGTGGAGTCTGTAGTTGTGGAGTATCTATTTGTTGGGTTTTAAGTTGTGGAGTTTCTAGTTGTAGAGTTTCTAGTTGTGGAGTTTCTGGTTGTTGGGTTTCTAGTTGCCGAGTTTTTAGTTGCGAAGTCTCAAGTTGTGGATTTTCTAGCTGTGGAGTTTCTAGTTTCGGAGTTTCTAGTTGCGGAGTTTCTAGTTGGGAGTTCCTAGTTGCGGAGTTTTCTAGTTGCGGAGTCTGTAGTTGTGGAGTTTATAGGGGTGGATTTTCTAGCTGTGGAGTTTCTAGTTGCGGAGTTTCTAGTTGCAGAGTTTCTAGTTGCGGACTTTCTAGCTGTGGAGTTTCTAGTGATCGGGTTTCTAGTTGCGGAGTTTCTAGTTGTGGAGTTTCTACTTGTGGAGTTTCTAGTTGTGGAATTTTTAGTTGCGGAGTTTCTAGTTGCGGAGTTTCTGGTTGTGGAGTTTCAAGTTGTGGAGTATCAATCTGTGGAGTTTCTAGTTGTGGATTATCAATTTGTGGAGTTCCTAGTTGTGGAGTCTCTAGTTGGAGTTTTTAGTTTTCGAGTTTCTAGTTGTAGATTTTCTAGTTGCAGAGTTCCTAGTTGTGGAGTTTCTAGTTGTGGGGTTTCTAGTTGCGGAAATTCTAGCTGTGGAATTTCTGCTTATGGAATCTCTATTTGTGCAGTTTCTAGTTGTGTAGTTTCTATCTGAGGAGTTTCTAACTGCAAAGTCTCAAGTTGTGCAGTCTCTAGTTGCTGAGTTTCTAGTTGTGAAGTAGGTAGTTGTGGAGTTTCTTGTTGGGGAGTTTCTAGTTGAGGAGTTTCTACTTCAGTTTATAGTTGTGGATTTTCTATTTGCAGAGTTTGGAGTTGCAGAGTTTCAAGTTGTGGAGTTTCTAGCTGTGGAGTTTCTAGTTGCGGAGTCTCGAGTTGTGCAGTCTCTAGTTGTTGAGTTTGTAGTTGTGTACTTTATAGTTGTGTGGTTTCTAGTTGTTGAGTTTCTAGTTGTCGGGTTTCTAGTTGCAGAGTTTCTAGTTGTGTAAATTCTAGTTGTGGAGTTTCTAGTGGCGGAGTTTGTTGTTGCGGAGTTTCTAGATGTGGTGTTTCTAGTTGTGGAGTTTCTGGCTGTGGAGTTTCCAGTGTCGGAGTTTTTAGTTGTAGAGTTTCTAGTTGTGAGGTTCGTAGTTGTGTAGTTTCTAGTGGTGGAGTTTCTAGTTGTGGAGTCTCTAGTTGTGGAGTTTCTAGTTGCGAACTCTCAAGTTGTGGAGTTTCTTGCTGTGGAGTTTCTAGTTGTTGAGTTTCTAGTTAACGAATTTCTATTTGCGAAGTCTCAAGTTGTGGAGTTTCTAGCTGTGAAGTTTCTAGTTGCGGAGTTTCCAGTTGCAAAGTTTCTAGTTGCGGAGTTTTCTAGTTGTGGAGATTCTAGTTGCGGAGTTTCAAGTTTTGGAGTTTATAGTTGCGGAGCTACTAGCTGTGGAGTTTCTAGTTGTGGAGTTTCTAATTGTGGAGTTTCTAGCTGTGGAGTTTCTAGTTGTGCAGTCTCTAGTTGTTGAGTTTCTAATTGTGAAGTTCATAGTTTTGGGGTTTCTAGCTGTGGAACTGGAAACTCTAAAACTAGAAACTCCACAACTACAAACTCCACAAATAGAGACTCAAGAACTAGAAATTCCACATCTAGAAACTCCACAACCAGAAACTGTAAAACTAGAGACTTCACAACTAGAAACTCAACAACTAGAAACTCCACAACTAAAAACACTACAACTGGAAACTCCACAACAATAGACTCCGCAACTTGAAACTCCACAACAATAAACTCCGCTAATAAAAACTCCGCAACTACAAACTCCGCAACTTGAAACTCCACAACTTGAAACTCCACAACTAGATACTCCACAACTGGAAACTCCACAACTAGATACTTCACAAATGGAAACTCCACAACTAGATACTCCACAACTGGAAACTCCACAACTAGAAACTCCACAACTAAAGACTCCACAACTCGAATCTCCACAACTAGAAACTCCACAACTAGAGACTCCGCAATTCCACAACTATAAACTCCACAACTGGAAACTCCACAACCAGATACTCCGCAACTAGAAACTCCACAACTAGAGACTCCACAACTTGAAACTCCACAACTAGAAACTCCACAACTAGAAACTCTGCAACTAGAGACTCCACAACTAGAAACTCCACAGCTAGAAATTCTACAACTACAAACTCCACAAATAGAGACTCCGCAGCTAGAAACTACACAACTAGAAACTCCGCAACAGGAGACTCTACAACTAGAAACTCCACAACTAGAAACTCCAAAACTAGAAACTCCACAACTAGAAACTTCACAACTAGAAACTCCGATACTAGAGACTCCACTACTAGAAACTCCACAACTTGAAACTCCTCAACTAGAAACTCCACAACCAGAAACTCCACAACTAGAAACTCCGCAACTAGAAACTCCGCATCTAGAGACTCCACAACTAGAAACTCCACAACTAGAAACTCCACAACTTCAAACTCCACAAATACAGACTCGGCAACTAGAAATTCCATATCTAGAAACTCCACAACTAGAAACTGCAAAACTAGAGACTTCACAACTAGAAACTCAACAACTAGAAACTCCACAACTAAAAACTCCACAACTGGAAACTCCACAACTTGAGACTCCACAACTTTAAACTTCACAACTAGAAATTCCGCTATTAAAAACTCCGCAACTAGAAACTCCGCAACTAGAAACTCCACAACACAAAACTCCACAACTAGATACTCCACAACTGGAAACTCCACAACTAGATACTTCACAACTGGAAACTCCACAACTAGATACTCCACAACTGGAAACTCCACAACTACAAGCTCCACAAATAGACACTCGGCTACAAGAAATTTCATGTCTAGAAAGTCCACAACTATAACTCCACAACTGGAAAGTCCACAACTGGAAACTCACAACTAGAAACTCCACGACAAGAGACTCCGCAACTAGAAACTCCACAATCACAGACTCTGCAACTAGAAACTCCGCAGCTAGATACTCCACAAATAGAAACTCCGCAACTAGAAACTCCGCAGCTAGAAACTACACAACTAGAGACTCCAAAACTAGAAACTCCACAACTAGAAACTCCACAACTAGAAACTCCACAACTTGAAACCTCACGACCTTAACTTACGCAACTAGAAAATCCACAGCTAGAGGTTCCGCAACTAGAAACTCCACAACTGGAAACTCCACAACTAGAAACTCCACAACTAAAGACTCCACAACTCGAATTTCACAACTAGAAACTCCACAACTAGAAACTCCACAACTAGAGACTCCGCAATTCCACAACTTGAAACTCCACAACTGGAAACTTCACAACCAGATACTCCGCAACTAGAAACTCCACAACTAGAGACTCCACAACTTGAAACTCCACAACTAGAAACTCTGCAACTAGAGACTCCACAACTAGAAACTCCACAGCTAGAAACTCTACAACTACAAACTCCACAATTAGAGACTCGGCTATAAGAAATTTCATGTCTAGAAAGTCCACCACTAAAAACTCCACAACTGGAAACTCCACAACTAGAAACTCCACAACTAGAAACTCCACAAATAGAGATTCCGCAACTAGAAACTCCACAACCAGAGACTCCGCAACCAGAAACTCCACAACTAGAAAACTCCGCAACTAGAAACTCTGCAACTAGGAACTCCGCAACTAGGAACTCCACAGCTAGAAACCCCACAACTTGAACTACCGAAATTAGATACTCCACAAATACAAATACCACAACTACGAACCCCACTACTAGATACTCCACAACTAGAAACTCCACAACTTGGGACTCCACAACTAGAAACTCCACCACTGGAAATTCCACAACTACGAACCTCACAACTAGAAACTCCACAAGTAGAAACTCCGCAACTGCAAACTCCACAGTCAGAAACTCCACAACTAGGAACTCCAACACTAGAATCTCCACAACTAGAAATTCCTCATCTAGAGACTCAACAACTAGAGACTCCTAAACTAAATACTCCACAACTAGAAACTTTACAACTAGAAACTCCGCAACTAGAAACCCGACAACTAGAAACTCCACAACTAGACACTCCACAACTGTAAACTCCACAGTCAGAAACTCCACAACTAGGAACTCCAACACTAGAAACTCCACAACTAGAAATTCCTCAACTAGAGACTCAACAACTAGAGACTCCTAAACTAAAAGCTCCACAACTAGAAACTTTACAACTAGAAACTCCACAACTAGAAACTCCGCAACTAGAAACTCTGCAACTAGAAACTCCACAGCTAGAAACTCCACAACTTGAAACTCTGCAACTAGAAACTCCGCAACTAGAAACTCCACAACTGGAAACTCCACAGTCCGAAACTCCACAACTAGGAACTCCAACACTAGAAACTCTACAACTAGAAATTCCTCAACTAGAGACTCAACAACTACAGACTCCTAAACTGAAAGCTCCACAACTAGAAACTTTACAACTAGAAACTCCGCAACTAGAAACCCGACAACTCGAAACTGCACAACTAGAAACTCCGCAACTAGAATCTCCCCAACTAGAAACTCCACAACTAGAAACTCTGCAACTTGAAACTCCGCAACTAGAAACTCTGCAACTAGAAACTCCGCAACTAGAAACTCCACAGCTAGAAACCCCACAACTACGAACTTCACAACTAGAAACTCAGCAACTAGAGACTGCACAACTAGAAACTCAACAACTAGAAACTCTACTACTAGAGACTCCACAACTAGAAACTCCACAACTAGAAACTCAACAACTTGAAACTCTGCAACCAGAAACTTCACAACTAGAAAACTCCGCAACTAAAAACTCGGCAACTAGAAACTCCGCAACTAGGAACTCCACAGCTAGAAACCCCACAACTTGAACTACCACAACTAGATACTCCACAAATACAAATTCCATAACTACGAACCCGACAACTAGAAGCTCCACAACTAGAAACTCCACAACATGAGAGTTCGCAACTAGAAACTCCACAACTAGAAACTCCACAACTGGAGACTCCACAACTAGAAACTCCACCACTAGAAACTCCACAACTACGAACCTCACAACTAGAAACTCCACAACTAGAAACTCCGCAACTGGAAACTCCACAGTCAGAAACTCCACAACTAGGAACTCAGACACTAGAAACTCCACAACTTGAAATTCCTCAACTGAAAGCTCCACATCTAGAAACTCAACAACTAGAAACTCCACAGCTAGAAACTCCACAACTACAATCTCCACAACTTGAAACCCAACAAATGGATACTCCACAACTACAGACTCCACAACTTGAAACACCACAACTAGATACTACACAACTACAAATTCCGCAACTAGAAACTCCACAACTAGAAACTCCACAACTAGAAACTCCCCAACTAGAAACTCCACAACTAGAATCTCTGCAACTAGAAACTCCGCAACTAGAAACTCTGCAACTAGAAACTCCGCAATTAGAAACTCCACAGCTATAAACTTCACTACTTGAAACACCACAACTAGATATTCCACAACTACGAATTCCACACCTAGAAACTCCACAACTAGAAACTCCGCAACTAGAAGCTCCGCAACTAGAAACTCCACAGCTAGAATCTCCACAACTTGAGACTTTGCAACTAGAAACTCGGCAACTAGAAACCCAACAACCAGACTCTCCACAACTAGAAACTCCGCAACTTGAAACCCAACAAATAGATACTCCACAACTGCAGACTCCACAACTTGAAACACCACAACTAGATACTCAAAAATTACAAGCTCCCCAACTAGGAACTCCCCAACTAGAAACTCCACAACAAGAAAACTCAGCAACTAGAAACTCAATAACTAGAAACTTCACCACTAGAAACTCCACAACTTGACATTTCGCAACTAGAAACTCCACAACTAGAAACTCTACTACTAGAGACTCCACAACTAGAAACTCCGCAACTAGAAACTCCACAACTACGAACCTCACAGCTAGAAACTCCACAACTTGAAACTCTGCAACTAGAAACTCCGCAACTAGAAACTCCACAGCTAGAAACTCCAAAACTAGAAACTCAACAACTAGAAACTCTACTACTAGAGACTCCACAACTAGAAACTCCACAACTATAAACTCCACAACTACGAACCTCACAACTAGAAACTCCACAACTTGAAACTCTGCAACCAGAAACTCCACAACTAGAAAACTCCTCAACTAGAAACTCTGCAACTAGAAACTCCGCAACTAGGAACTCCACAGCTAGAAACCCCACAACTTGAACTACCACAACTAGATACTCCACAAATACAAATTCCACAACTACCAACCCGACAACTAGAAGCTCCACAACTAGAAACTCCACAACTTGAGAGTTCGCAACTAGAAACTCCACAACTCGAAAATCCACAACTAGAGACTCCACAACTAGAAACTCCACCTCTAGAAACTCCACAACTACGAACCTCACAACTAGAAACTCCACAACTAGAAACTCCGCAACTGGAAACTCCACAGTCAGAAACTCCACAACTAGGAACTCAGACACTAGAAACTCCACAACTTGAAATTCCTCAACTAAAAGCTCCACAACTAGAAACTTTACAACTAGAAATTCCGCAACTAGAAACCCGACAACTAGAAACTCCACAACTAGAAACTCCGCAACTAGAAACTCCCCAATTAGAAACTCCACAACTAGAAACTCGACAACTTCAGACTTCGCAAATAGAAACTCGTCAACTAGGAACTCAACAACTAGAAACTCCACAGTTACAAACTCCACAACTAGAAACTCCACAACTTGAAACCCAACAAATAGATACTCCACAACTACAGACTCCACAACTTGAAACTCTGCAACTAGAAACTTCACAACTAGAAAACTCCGCAACTAGAAACTCTGCAACTAGAAACTCCGCAACTAGGAACTCAACAGCTAGAAACCCCACAACTTGAACTACCACAACTAGATACTCCACAAATACAAATACCACAACTACGAACCCCACAACTAGAAACTCCACAACTAGAAACTCCACAACTTGAGAGTTCGCAACTAGAAACTCCACAACTAGAAACTCCACAACTACAGACTCCACAACTAGAAACTCCACAACTACGAACCTCACAACTAGAAACTCCACAACTAGACACTAGCAACTGGAAACTCCACAGTCAGAAACTCCACAACTAGGAACTCCAACACTAGAAACTCCACAACTAGAAATTCCTCAACTAGAGACTCAACAACTAGAGACTCCTAAACTAAAAGCTCCACAACTAGAAACTTTACAACTAGAAACTTCGCAACTAGAAACCCGACAACTCGAAACTGCACAACTAGAAACTCCGCAACTAGAATCTCCCCAACTAGAAACTCCACAACTAGAAACTCTGCAACTTGAAACTCCGCAACTAGAAAACTCTGCAACTAGAAACTCCGCAACTAGAAACTCCACAGCTAGAAACCCCACAACTACGAACTTCACAACTAGAAACTCAGCAACTAGAGACTGCACAACTAGAAACTCTATAGCCAGACACTCCACAACTAGAAACTCCACAACTAGAAACTCAACAACTAGAAACTCTACTACTAGAGACTCCACAACCAGAAACTCCACAACTACGAACCTCACAACTAGAAACTCCACAACTTGAAACTCTGCAACCAGAAACTTCACAACTAGAAAACTCCGCAACTAGAAACTCTGCAACTAAAAACTCCGCAACTAGCAACTCCACAGCTAGAAACCCCACAACTTGAACTACCACAACTAGATACTCCACAAATACAAATTCAATAACTACGAACCCGACAACTAGAAGCTCCGCAACTAGAAACTCCACAACTTGAGAGTTCGCAACTAGAAACTCTACAACTAGAAACTCCACAACTAGAGACTCGACAACTAGAAACTCCACCACTAGAAACTCCACAACTACGAACCTCACAACTAGAAACTCCACAACTAGAAACTCCGCAACTGGAAACTCCACAGTCAGAAACTCCACAACTAGGAACTCCAACAGTAGAAACTTCACAGCTAGAAACCCCACAACTATAAACTTCACAACTAGAAACTCAACAACTAGAGACTGCACAACTAGAAACTCCACAGCTAGAAACTCCACAACTAGACAATCCACAACTAGAAACTCCGCAACTAGAATCTCCACAACTAGAAAACTCCACAACTAGAAACTCTGCAACTAGAAACTCCGCAACTAGAAACTCTGCAACTAGAAACTCTGCAACTAGAAACTCCGCAACTAGAAACTCCACAGCTAGAAACCCCACAAATACGAACTTCACAACTAGAAACTCAGCAACTAGAGACTGCACAACTAGAAACTCCACAGATAGAAACTTCACAACTAGAAACTCCACAATTAGAAACTCTACTACTAGAGACTCCACAACTAGAAACTCCACAATTAGAAACTCAACAACTTGAAACTCTGCAACCAGAAACTTCACAACTAGAAAACTCCGCAACTAGAAACTCTGCAACTAGAAACTCCGCAACAAGGAACTCCACAGCTAGAATCCCCACAACTTGAACTACCACAACTAGATACTCCACAAATACAAATTCCATAACTACGATCCCGAAAACTAGAAGCTCCACAACTAGAAACTCCACAACTTGAGAGTTCGCAACTAGAAACTCCACAACTAGAAACTCCACAACTGGAGACTCCACAACTAGAAACTCCACCCCTAGAAACTCCACAACTATGAACCTCACAACTAGAAACTCCACAACTAGAAACTCCGCAACTGGAAACTCCACAGTCAGAAACTCCACAACTAGGAACTCAGACACTAGAAACTCCACAACTTGAAATTCCTCAACTAAAAGCTCCACAACTAGAAACTCAACAACTAGAAACTCCACAGCTAGAAACTCCACAACTACAATCTCCACAACTTGAAACCCAACAAATAGATACTCCACAACTACAGACTCCACAACTTGAAACACCACAACTAGATACTCCACAACTACAAATTCCGCAACTAGAAACTCCACAACTAGAAACTCCACAACTAGAATCTCTGCAACTAGAAACTCCGCAACTAGAAACTCTGCAACTAGAAACTCCGCAATTAGAAACTCCACAGCTAGAAACTTCACTACTTGAAACACCACAACTAGATATTCCACAACTACGAATTCCACACCTAGAAACTCCACAACTAGAAACTCTGCAACTAGAAGCTCCGCAACTAGAAACTCCACAGCTAGAATCTCCACAACTTGAGACTTCGCAACTAGAAACTCGGCAACTAGAAACCCAACAACTAGAAACTCTACAACTAGAAACTCCACAACTTAAAACCCAACAAATAGATACTCCACAACTACAGACTCCACAACTTGAAACTCCGCAACTACACACTCCACAACTACAAACTCCAAAACTTGAAACCCCACAACTAGAGACTCCAGAATTGGACCCTCCACAACTAGAAACTCCACAACTATGAACCTCACAACTAGAAACTCCACAACTAGAAACTCCGCAACTAGAAACTCCACAGCTAGAAACTCCGCAACTAGAAAATCTGCAACTAGAAACTCCACAGCTCGAAAGTCCGCAACTCGAAACTCTGCAAATAGAAACTCGGCAACTAGAAACCCAACAACCAGAAACTCGACAACTAGAAACTCCACAACAAGAAACTCCCCAACTTGAAACCCAACAAATAGATACTCCACAACAACAGACCCCACAACTTGAAACTCCGCAACTACATACTCCACAACTAGAAACTCCACATCTAGAAACTCCACAGCTAGAAACTCCACAACTTGAAACTCTGCAACTCCAAACTCTGCAAATAGAAAATCCACAACTATAAACTGAAGTAGAAACTCCCCAACTAGAAACTCCCCAACAAGAAACTCCACAACTATAAACTCCCCAGCTAGAAACTCCACAAATAGAGACTGCACAACTTGAGACTTTGCAGTTAGAAACTCCTCAGATAGAAACTACACAACTAGAAACTGCACGACTAGAGATTCCATAAGTAGAAACTCCACAGCTAGAATTTCCGCAACTAGAAAGCCCACAACTAGAAACTCCACAACTAGGAACTGTGCAACTAGAAACTCCACAACTACGAACCTCACAGCTAGAAACTCCACAACTTGAAACTCTGCAACTAGAAACTCCGCAACTAGAAACTCCACAGCTAGAAACTCCAAAACTAGAAACTCAACAACTAGAAACTCTACTACTAGAGACTCCACAACTAGAAACTCCACAACTATAAACTCCACAACTACGAACCTCACAACTAGAAACTCCACAACTTGAAACTCTGCAACCAGAAACTCCACAACTAGAAAACTCCTCAACTAGAAACTCTGCAACTAGAAACTCCGCAACTAGGAACTCCACAGCTAGAAACCCCACAACTTGAACTACCACAACTAGATACTCCACAAATACAAATTCCACAACTACCAACCCGACAACTAGAAGCTCCACAACTAGAAACTCCACAACTTGAGAGTTCGCAACTAGAAACTCCACAACTCGAAAATCCACAACTAGAGACTCCACAACTAGAAACTCCACCACTAGAAACTCCACAACTACGAACCTCACAACTAGAAACTCCACAACTAGAAACTCCGCAACTGGAAACTCCACAGTCAGAAACTCCACAACTAGGAACTCCCCAACTAGGAACTTCTAGTTGGGGAGTTTCTAGTTGCCGAGTTTCTAGTTGTGGAGTTTCTAGTTGTCGGGTTTCTAGTTGCGGAATTTCTAGTTGTAAAGTTTCTAGTTGTGGAGCTTTTAGTTGAGGAATTTCAAGTTGTGGAGTTTCTTGTGTCTGAGTTCCTAGTTGTAGAGTTTCTGACTGTGGAGTTTCCAGTTGTGGAGTTTCTAGTCTTGAGGTTCGTAGTTGTGGAGTTTGTAGTGGTGGAGTTTCTAGTTGTGGAGTCTCTAGTTGTGGAGTTTCGAGTTGTGGAGTTTCTAGTTGCGAACTCTCAAGTTGTGGAGTTTCTAGTTGTGGAGCTTCTAGTTGTCGGGTTGGTAGTTGTGGAATTTGTATTTGTGGAGTATCTAGTTGTGGTAGTTCAAGTTGTGTGGTTTCTAGCTGTGGAGTTCCTAGTTGCGGAGTTTCTAGTTGCAGAGTTTCTAGTTGCGGAGTTTTCTAGTTGTGGAGTCTCTAGTAGTAGAGTTTCTAGCTGTGGAGTTTCTAGTTGCAGAGTTTCTAGTTGCATAGTTTCTAGTTGCGGAGTTTTCTAGTTGTGGAGATTCTAGTGGCGGAGTTTCAAGTTGTGGAGTTTCTAGTTACGGAGTTTCTAGTTGCGGAGTCTCTAGTTGTGCAGTCTCTAGTTGTTGAGTTTCTAGTTGGGAAGTTTATAGTTGTGGGGTTTCAAGCTATGGAGTTTCTAGTTGCAGAGTTTCTAGTTGCAAAGTTACTAGTTGCCGAGTTTTTAGTTGCAGAGTTTCCAGTTGTGGAGTTTCTAGTTGGGGAGTTTCTAGTTGCGGAGTTTCTTGTTGTGGAGTTTCTAGTTTCGGAATTTGTAGTGGTGGAGTATCTAGTTGTGGTGTTTCAAGTTGTGGAGTATCTATTTGTTGGGTTGCAATTTGTGGAGTTTCTAGTTGTGGAGTCTCTAGTTGTGGAGTTTCTAGTTTTGGAGTTTCTAGCTGTGGAGTTCCTAGTTGCGGAGTTTCTAGTTGCAGAGTTTCAAGTTGTGGAGTTTCTAGTTGCGGAGTTTCTAGTTGTGGAGTCTCTAGTAGTAGAGTTTCTAGTTGTGGAGTTTCTAGTTGCGATATCTCAAGTTGTGGAGTTTCTAGTGGTGAAGTTTCTAGTTGTTGAGTTTCTAGTTGCTGAGTTTTCTTGTTGTTGAGTTTCTAGTTGCGGAGTTTCTAGTTGCGGAGTTTCAAGCTGTGGAGTTTCTAGTTGGGGAGTTCCAGTTGGGGAGCTTGTAATTTTGGAGTATCTAGTTGTGGTGTTTCTAGTTGTGGAGTCTGTAGTTGTGGAGTATCTATTTGTTGGGTTTCAAGTTGCGGAGTTTCTAGTTGTGGAGAGTCTGGTTGTTGGGTTTCTAGTTGCCGAGTTTCTAGTTGCGAAGTCTCAAGTTGTGGAGATTCTAGCTGTGGAGTTTCTAGTTGCGGAGCTTCTAGTTGCGGAGTTTCTAGTTGTGGAGTTTCTAGGTGTGGAATTCGTAGTTGTGGAATATCTAGTTGTGGTGTTTCAAGTAGCGAAGTTTCTAGCTGTGGGGTTTCTTATTGCGGAGTTTCTAGTTGCAGAGTTTCTAGTTGCGGAGTTTCTAGTTGCAGAGATTCTAGTTGTGGAGTTTCATGTTGGGGAGTTTCTAGTTGTGGAGTTTCTAGTTGTGGAGTTTCTAGTTGCGGAATTTGTAGTTGTGGAGTATCTAGTTGTGGTGTTTCAAGTTGTGGAGTCTGTAGTTGAGGAGTATCTATTTGTTGGGTTTCAAGTTGTGGAGATTGTAGTTTTGGAGTTTCTAGCTGTGGAGTTTCTAGTTGTTGAGTTTCTAGAAGTGGAGCTTTTAGTTGAGGAATTTCAAGTTGTGGAGTTTCTAGTGTCTGAGTTCCTAGTTGTGGAGTTTCTGACTGTGGAGTTTCCAGTTGCGAAGTTTCTAGTCGCGGAGTTTCTAGTTGTGAGGTTCGTAGTTGTGGAGTTTCTAGTGGTGGAGTTTCTAGTTGTGGAGTCTCTAGTTGTGGAGTTTCTAGTTGCGAACTCTCAAGTTGTGGAGTTTCTAGTTGTGGAGTTTCTAGTTGTGGAGCTTCTAGTTTTCGGGTTCGTAGTTGTGAAATTTGTATTTGTGGAGTATCTAGTTGTGGTAGTTCAAGTTGTGGGGTTTCTAGCTGTGGAGTTCCTAGTTGCGGAGTTTCTAGTTGCAGAGTTTCTAGTTGAGGAGTTTTCTAGTTGTGGAGTTTCTGATTGCAGAGTTTCAAGTTGTGGAGTTTTTAGTTGCGGAGTTTCTAGTTGCAGAGTTTCTAGATGCGGAGTTTTCTAGTTGTGGAGTCTCTAGTAGTAGAGTTTCTAGCTGTGGAGTTTCTAGTTGCAGAGTTTCTAGTTGCATAGTTTCTAGTCGCGGAGTTTTCTAGTTGTGGAGATTCTAGTGGCGGAGTTTCAAGTTGTGGAGTTTCTAGTTACGGAGTTTCTAGTTGCGGAGTCTCTAGTTGTGCAGTCTCTAGTTGTTGAGTTTCTAGTTGTGAAGTTTATAGTTGTGGGGTTTCAAGCTGTGAAGTTTCTAGTTGCGGAGTTTTTAGTTGCAAAGTTTCTAGTTGCCGAGTTTTTAGTTGCAGAGTTTCTAGTTGTGGAGTTTCTAGTTGGGGAGTTTCTAGTTGCGGAGTTTCTAGTTGTGGAGTTTCTAGTTTCGGAATTTGTAGTGGTGGAGTATGTAGATGTGGTGTTTCAAGTTGTGGAGTCTGTAGTTGTGGAGTATCTATTTGTTGGGTTGCAAGTTGTGGAGTTTCTAGTTGTGGAGTCTCTAGCTGTGGAGTTTCTAGTTTTGGAGTTTCTAGCTGTGGAGTTTCTAGTTGCGGAGTTTCTAGTTGCAGAGTTTCAAGTTGTGGAGTTTTTAGCTGTGAGGTTCGTAGTTGTGGAGTTTCTAGTTGTGGAGTTTCTGGTTGTGGAGGCTCAGGTAGTAGAGTTTCTAGTTGTGGAGTTTCTAGTTGCGATATCTCAATTGTGGAGTTTCTAGTGGTGAAGTTTCTAGTTGTTGAGTTTCTAGTTGCTGAGTTTTCTTGTTGTGGAGTTTCTAGTTGCGGAGTTTCTAGTTGCGGAGTTTCAAGCTGTGGAGTTTCTAGTTGGGGAGTTCCAGTTGGGGAGCTTGTAATTTTGGAGTATCTAGTTGTGGTGTTTCAAGTTGTGGAGTCTGTAGTTGTGGAGTATCTATTTGTTGGGTTTCAAGTTGCGGAGTTTCTAGTTGTGGAGAGTCTGGTTGTTGGGTTTCTAGTTGCCGAGTTTCTAGTTGCGAAGTCTCAAGTTTTGGAGATTCTAGCTGTGGAGTTTCTTGTTGCGGAGCTTCTAGTTGCGGAGTTTCTAGTTGTGGAGTTTCTAGGTGTGGAATTCGTAGTTGTGGAATATCTAGTTGTGGTGTTTCAAGTAGTGAAGTTTCTAGCTGTGGAGTTTCTTATTGCGGAGTTTCTAGTTGCAGAGTTTCTAGTTGCGGAGTTTCTAGTTGCAGAGATTCTAGTTGTGGAGTTTCATGTTGGGGAGTTTCTAGTTGTGGAGTTTCTAGTTGTGGAGTTTCTAGTTGCGGAAGTTGTAGTTGTGGAGTATCTAGTTGTGGTGTTTCAAGTTGTGGAGTCTGTAGTTGTGGAGTATCTATTTGTTGGGTTTCAAGTTGTGGAGATTGTAGTTGTGGAGTTTCTAGCTGTGGAGTTTCTAGTTGTTGAGTTTCTAGATGTGGAGCTTTTAGTTGAGGAATTTCAAGTTGTGGAGTTTCTAGTGTCTGAGTTCCTAGTTGTGGAGTTTCTGACTGTGGAGTTTCCAGTTGCGAAGTTTCTAGTCGCGGAGTTTCTAGTTGTGAGGTTCGTAGTTGTGGAGTTTCTAGTGGTGGAGTTTCTAGTTGTGGAGTCTCTAGTTGTGGAGTTTCTAGTTGCGAACTCTCAAGTTTTGGAGTTTCTAGTTGTGGAGTTTCTAGTTGTGGAGCTTCTAGTTGTCGGGTTTGTAGTTGTGGAATTTGTATTTGTGGAGTATCTAGTTGTGGTAGTTCAAGTTGTGGGGTTTCTAGCTGTGGAGTTCCTAGTTGCGGAGTTTCTAGTTGCAGAGTTTCTAGTTGAGGAGTTTTCTAGTTGTGGAGTTTCTGATTGCAGAGTTTCAAGTTGTGGAGTTTTTAGTTGAGAGGTTCGTAGTTGTGGAGTTTCTAGTTGTGGAGTTTCTAGTTGTGGAGTCTCTAGTAGTAGAGTTTCTAGTTGTTGAGTTTCTAGTTGTGGAGTTTCTAGTTGTGAAGTGTCTAGCTATAGAGTTTCTAGTTGTGCAGTCTCTAGTTGCTGAGTTTCTAGTTGTGAAGTTCGTAGTTGTGGGGTTTCTAGCTGTGGAGTTTCTAGTTGCGGAGTTTCTGGTTGCAGAGTTTCTAGAGGCGGAGTTTCAAGTTGCAGAGTTTCTAGTTGTGGAGTTTCTAGTTGGAGAGTTTCTAGTTGCGGAGTTTCTATCTGTGGAGTTTCTAGTTGTCGGGTTTCTAGTTGCGGAGTTTCTAGTTGTAAAGTTTCTAGTTGTGGAGCTTTTAGTTTAGGAGTCTCTAGTTGTTGAGTCTCTAGTTGAGGAATTTCTAGTTGTGGAGTTTCTAGTGTTGGAGTTCCTAGTTGTGGAGTTTCTGACTGTGGAGTTTCCAGTTGTGGAGTTTCTAGTTGTGGAGTTTCTAGTTGTGAGGTTCGTAGTTGTGGAGTTTTTAGTGGTGGAGTTTCTAGTTGTGGAGTCTCTAGTTGTGGAGTTTCTAGTTGCGAACTCTCAAGTTGTGGATTTTCTAGTGGTGGAGTTTCTAGTTGTGGGATTCGTAGTTGTGGAATTTGTATTTGTGGAGTATCTAGTTGTGGTAGTTCAAGTTGTGGGGTTTCTAGCTGTGGAGTTTCTAGTTGGGGAGTTTCTAGTTGCGGAGTTTCTTGTTGTGGAGTTTCTAGTTTCGGAATTTGTAGTGGTGGAGTATCTAGTTGTGGTGTTTCAAGTTGTGGAGTATCTATTTGTTGGGTTGCAATTTGTGGAGTTTCTAGTTGTGGAGTCTCTAGTTGTGGAGTTTCTAGTTTTGGAGTTTCTAGCTGTGGAGTTCCTAGTTGCGGAGTGTCTAGTTGCAGAGTTTCAAGTTGTGGAGTTTCTAGTTGTGGAGTTTCTAGTTGTGGAGTCTCTAGTAGTAGAGTTTCTAGTTGTGGAGTTTCTAGTTGCGATATCTCAAGTTGTGGAGTTTCTAGTGGTGAAGTTTCTAGTTGTTGAGTTTCTAGTTGCTGAGTTTTCTTGTTGTTGAGTTTCTAGTTGCGGAGTTTCTAGTTGCGGAGTTTCAAGCTGTGGAGTTTCTAGTTGGGGAGTTCCAGTTGGGGAGCTTGTAATTTTGGAGTATCTAGTTGTGGTGTTTCAAGTTGTGGAGTCTGTAGTTGTGGAGTATCTATTTGTTGGGTTTCAAGTTGCGGAGTTTCTAGTTGTGGAGAGTCTGGTTGTTGGGTTTCTAGTTGCCGAGTTTCTAGTTGCGAAGTCTCAAGTTGTGGAGATTCTAGCTGTGGAGTTTCTAGTTGCGGAGCTTCTAGTTGCGGAGTTTCTAGTTGTGGAGTTTCTAGGTGTGGAATTCGTAGTTGTGGAATATCTAGTTGTGGTGTTTCAAGTAGCGAAGTTTCTAGCTGTGGAGTTTCTTATTGCGGAGTTTCTAGTTGCAGAGTTTCTAGTTGCGGAGTTTCTAGTTGCAGAGATTCTAGTTGTGGAGTTTCATGTTGGGGAGTTTCTAGTTGTGGAGTTTCTAGTTGTGGAGTTTCTAGTTGCGGAATTTGTAGTTGTGGAGTATCTAGTTGTGGTGTTTCAAGTTGTGGAGTCTGTAGTTGAGGAGTATCTATTTGTTGGGTTTCAAGTTGTGGAGATTGTAGTTTTGGAGTTTCTAGCTGTGGAGTTTCTAGTTGTTGAGTTTCTAGAAGTGGAGCTTTTAGTTGAGGAATTTCAAGTTGTGGAGTTTCTAGTGTCTGAGTTCCTAGTTGTGGAGTTTCTGACTGTGGAGTTTCCAGTTGCGAAGTTTCTAGTCGCGGAGTTTCTAGTTGTGAGGTTCGTAGTTGTGGAGTTTCTAGTGGTGGAGTTTCTAGTTGTGGAGTCTCTAGTTGTGGAGTTTCTAGTTGCGAACTCTCAAGTTGTGGAGTTTCTAGTTGTGGAGTTTCTAGTTGTGGAGCTTCTAGTTTTCGGGTTCGTAGTTGTGAAATTTGTATTTGTGGAGTATCTAGTTGTGGTAGTTCAAGTTGTGGGGTTTCTAGCTGTGGAGTTCCTAGTTGCGGAGTTTCTAGTTGCAGAGTTTCTAGTTGAGGAGTTTTCTAGTTGTGGAGTTTCTGATTACAGAGTTTCAAGTTGTGGAGTTTTTAGTTGCGGAGTTTCTAGTTGCAGAGTTTCTAGATGCGGAGTTTTCTAGTTGTGGAGTCTCTAGTAGTAGAGTTTCTAGCTGTGGAGTTTCTAGTTGCAGAGTTTCTAGTTGCATAGTTTCTAGTTGCGGAGTTTTCTAGTTGTGGAGATTCTAGTGGCGGAGTTTCAAGTTGTGGAGTTTCTAGTTACGGAGTTTCTAGTTGCGGAGTCTCTAGTTGTGCAGTCTCTAGTTGTTGAGTTTCTAGTTGTGAAGTTTATAGTTGTGGGGTTTCAAGCTGTGAAGTTTCTAGTTGCGGAGTTTTTAGTTGCAAAGTTTCTAGTTGCCGAGTTTTTAGTTGCAGAGTTTCTAGTTGTGGAGTTTCTAGTTGGGGAGTTTCTAGTTGCGGAGTTTCTAGTTGTGGAGTTTCTAGTTTCGGAATTTGTAGTGGTGGAGTATGTAGATGTGGTGTTTCAAGTTGTGGAGTCTGTAGTTGTGGAGTATCTATTTGTTGGGTTGCAAGTTGTGGAGTTTCTAGTTGTGGAGTCTCTAGCTGTGGAGTTTCTAGTTTTGGAGTTTCTAGCTGTGGAGTTTCTAGTTGCGGAGTTTCTAGTTGCAGAGTTTCAAGTTGTGGAGTTTTTAGCTGTGAGGTTCGTAGTTGTGGAGTTTCTAGTTGTGGAGTTTCTGGTTGTGGAGGCTCAGGTAGTAGAGTTTCTAGTTGTGGAGTTTCTAGTTGCGATATCTCAATTGTGGAGTTTCTAGTGGTGAAGTTTCTAGTTGTTGAGTTTCTAGTTGCTGAGTTTTCTTGTTGTGGAGTTTCTAGTTGCGGAGTTTCTAGTTGCGGAGTTTCAAGCTGTGGAGTTTCTAGTTGGGGAGTTCCAGTCGGGGAGCTTGTAATTTTGGAGTATCTAGTTGTGGTGTTTCAAGTTGTGGAGTCTGTAGTTGTGGAGTATTTATTTGTTGGGTTTCAAGTTGTGGAGCTCTAGTTGTGGAGTTCCTGGTTGTTGGGTTTCCAGTTGCCGAGTTTCTAGTTGCGAAGTCTCAAGTTGTGAAGATTCTAGCTGTGGAGTTTCTAGTTGCGGAGCTTCTAGTTGCGGAGTTTCTAGTTGTGGAGTTTCTAGTTGTGGAATTCGTAGTTGTGGAATATCTAGTTGTGGTGTTTCAAGTAGTGAAGTTTCTAGCTGTGGAGTTTATCATTGCGGAGTTTCTAGTTGCAGAGTTTCTAGAGGCGGAGTTTCTAGTTGCAGAGATTCTAGTTGTGGAGTTTCATGTTGGGGAGTTTCTAGTTGTGGAGTTTCTAGTTGTGGAGTTTCTAGTTGCGGAAGTTGTAGTTGTGGAGTATCTAGTTGTGGTGTTTCAAGTTGTGGAGTCTGTAGTTGTGGAGTATCTATTTGTTGGGTTTCAAGTTGTGGAGATTGTAGTTGTGGAGTTTCTAGCTGTGGAGTTTCTAGTTGTTGAGTTTCTAGATGTGGAGCTTTTAGTTGAGGAATTTCAAGTTGTGGAGTTTCTAGTGTCTGAGTTCCTAGTTGTGGAGTTTCTGACTGTGGAGTTTCCAGTTGCGAAGTTTCTAGTCGCGGAGTTTCTAGTTGTGAGGTTCGTAGTTGTGGAGTTTCTAGTGGTGGAGTTTCTAGTTGTGGAGTCTCTAGTTGTGGAGTTTCTAGTTGCGAACTCTCAAGTTTTGGAGTTTCTAGTTGTGGAGTTTCTAGTTGTGGAGTATCTAGTTGTGGTAGTTCAAGTTGTGGGGTTTCTAGCTGTGGAGTTCCTAGTTGCGGAGTTTCTAATTGCAGAGTTTCTAGTTGAGGAGTTTTCTAGTTGTGGAGTTTCTGATTGCAGAGTTTCAAGTTGTGGAGTTTTTAGTTGAGAGGTTCGTAGTTGTGGAGTTTCTAGTTGTGGAGTTTCTAGTTGTGGAGTCTCTAGTAGTAGAGTTTCTAGTTGTTGAGTTTCTAGTTGTGGAGTTTCTAGTTGTGAAGTGTCTAGCTATAGAGTTTCTAGTTGTGCAGTCTCTAGTTGCTGAGTTTCTAGTTGTGAAGTTCGTAGTTGTGGGGTTTCTAGCTGTGGAGTTTCTAGTTGCGGAGTTTCTGGTTGCAGAGTTTCTAGAGGCGGAGTTTCAAGTTGCAGAGTTTCTAGTTGTGGAGTTTCTAGTTGGAGAGTTTCTAGTTGCGGAGTTTCTATCTGTGGAGTTTCTAGTTGTCGGGTTTCTAGTTGCGGAGTTTCTAGTTGTAAAGTTTCTAGTTGTGGAGCTTTTAGTTTAGGAGTCTCTAGTTGTTGAGTCTCTAGTTGAGGAATTTCTAGTTGTGGAGTTTCTAGTGTTGGAGTTCCTAGTTGTGGAGTTTCTGACTGTGGAGTTTCCAGTTGTGGAGTTTCTAGTTGTGGAGTTTCTAGTTGTGAGGTTCGTAGTTGTGGAGTTTTTAGTGGTGGAGTTTCTAGTTGTGGAGTCTCTAGTTGTGGAGTTTCTAGTTGCGAACTCTCAAGTTGTGGATTTTCTAGTGGTGGAGTTTCTAGTTGTGGGATTCGTAGTTGTGGAATTTGTATTTGTGGAGTATCTAGTTGTGGTAGTTCAAGTTGTGGGGTTTCTAGCTGTGGAGTTTCTAGTTGGGGAGTTTCTAGTTGCGGAGTTTCTTGTTGTGGAGTTTCTAGTTTCGGAATTTGTAGTGGTGGAGTATCTAGTTGTGGTGTTTCAAGTTGTGGAGTATCTATTTGTTGGGTTGCAATTTGTGGAGTTTCTAGTTGTGGAGTCTCTAGTTGTGGAGTTTCTAGTTTTGGAGTTTCTAGCTGTGGAGTTCCTAGTTGCGGAGTGTCTAGTTGCAGAGTTTCAAGTTGTGGAGTTTCTAGTTGTGGAGTTTCTAGTTGTGGAGTCTCTAGTAGTAGAGTTTCTAGTTGTGGAGTTTCTAGTTGCGATATCTCAAGTTGTGGAGTTTCTAGTGGTGAAGTTTCTAGTTGTTGAGTTTCTAGTTGCTGAGTTTTCTTGTTGTTGAGTTTCTAGTTGCGGAGTTTCTAGTTGCGGAGTTTCAAGCTGTGGAGTTTCTAGTTGGGGAGTTCCAGTTGGGGAGCTTGTAATTTTGGAGTATCTAGTTGTGGTGTTTCAAGTTGTGGAGTCTGTAGTTGTGGAGTATCTATTTGTTGGGTTTCAAGTTGCGGAGTTTCTAGTTGTGGAGAGTCTGGTTGTTGGGTTTCTAGTTGCCGAGTTTCTAGTTGCGAAGTCTCAAGTTGTGGAGATTCTAGCTGTGGAGTTTCTAGTTGCGGAGCTTCTAGTTGCGGAGTTTCTAGTTGTGGAGTTTCTAGGTGTGGAATTCGTAGTTGTGGAATATCTAGTTGTGGTGTTTCAAGTAGCGAAGTTTCTAGCTGTGGAGTTTCTTATTGCGGAGTTTCTAGTTGCAGAGTTTCTAGTTGCGGAGTTTCTAGTTGCAGAGATTCTAGTTGTGGAGTTTCATGTTGGGGAGTTTCTAGTTGTGGAGTTTCTAGTTGTGGAGTTTCTAGTTGCGGAATTTGTAGTTGTGGAGTATCTAGTTGTGGTGTTTCAAGTTGTGGAGTCTGTAGTTGAGGAGTATCTATTTGTTGGGTTTCAAGTTGTGGAGATTGTAGTTTTGGAGTTTCTAGCTGTGGAGTTTCTAGTTGTTGAGTTTCTAGAAGTGGAGCTTTTAGTTGAGGAATTTCAAGTTGTGGAGTTTCTAGTGTCTGAGTTCCTAGTTGTGGAGTTTCTGACTGTGGAGTTTCCAGTTGCGAAGTTTCTAGTCGCGGAGTTTCTAGTTGTGAGGTTCGTAGTTGTGGAGTTTCTAGTGGTGGAGTTTCTAGTTGTGGAGTCTCTAGTTGTGGAGTTTCTAGTTGCGAACTCTCAAGTTGTGGAGTTTCTAGTTGTGGAGTTTCTAGTTGTGGAGCTTCTAGTTTTCGGGTTCGTAGTTGTGAAATTTGTATTTGTGGAGTATCTAGTTGTGGTAGTTCAAGTTGTGGGGTTTCTAGCTGTGGAGTTCCTAGTTGCGGAGTTTCTAGTTGCAGAGTTTCTAGTTGAGGAGTTTTCTAGTTGTGGAGTTTCTGATTACAGAGTTTCAAGTTGTGGAGTTTTTAGTTGCGGAGTTTCTAGTTGCAGAGTTTCTAGATGCGGAGTTTTCTAGTTGTGGAGTCTCTAGTAGTAGAGTTTCTAGCTGTGGAGTTTCTAGTTGCAGAGTTTCTAGTTGCATAGTTTCTAGTTGCGGAGTTTTCTAGTTGTGGAGATTCTAGTGGCGGAGTTTCAAGTTGTGGAGTTTCTAGTTACGGAGTTTCTAGTTGCGGAGTCTCTAGTTGTGCAGTCTCTAGTTGTTGAGTTTCTAGTTGTGAAGTTTATAGTTGTGGGGTTTCAAGCTGTGAAGTTTCTAGTTGCGGAGTTTTTAGTTGCAAAGTTTCTAGTTGCCGAGTTTTTAGTTGCAGAGTTTCTAGTTGTGGAGTTTCTAGTTGGGGAGTTTCTAGTTGCGGAGTTTCTAGTTGTGGAGTTTCTAGTTTCGGAATTTGTAGTGGTGGAGTATGTAGATGTGGTGTTTCAAGTTGTGGAGTCTGTAGTTGTGGAGTATCTATTTGTTGGGTTGCAAGTTGTGGAGTTTCTAGTTGTGGAGTCTCTAGCTGTGGAGTTTCTAGTTTTGGAGTTTCTAGCTGTGGAGTTTCTAGTTGCGGAGTTTCTAGTTGCAGAGTTTCAAGTTGTGGAGTTTTTAGCTGTGAGGTTCGTAGTTGTGGAGTTTCTAGTTGTGGAGTTTCTGGTTGTGGAGGCTCAGGTAGTAGAGTTTCTAGTTGTGGAGTTTCTAGTTGCGATATCTCAATTGTGGAGTTTCTAGTGGTGAAGTTTCTAGTTGTTGAGTTTCTAGTTGCTGAGTTTTCTTGTTGTGGAGTTTCTAGTTGCGGAGTTTCTAGTTGCGGAGTTTCAAGCTGTGGAGTTTCTAGTTGGGGAGTTCCAGTCGGGGAGCTTGTAATTTTGGAGTATCTAGTTGTGGTGTTTCAAGTTGTGGAGTCTGTAGTTGTGGAGTATTTATTTGTTGGGTTTCAAGTTGTGGAGCTCTAGTTGTGGAGTTCCTGGTTGTTGGGTTTCCAGTTGCCGAGTTTCTAGTTGCGAAGTCTCAAGTTGTGAAGATTCTAGCTGTGGAGTTTCTAGTTGCGGAGCTTCTAGTTGCGGAGTTTCTAGTTGTGGAGTTTCTAGTTGTGGAATTCGTAGTTGTGGAATATCTAGTTGTGGTGTTTCAAGTAGTGAAGTTTCTAGCTGTGGAGTTTCTCATTGCGGAGTTTCTAGTTGCAGAGTTTCTAGAGGCGGAGTTTCTAGTTGCAGAGATTCTAGTTGTGGAGTTTCATGTTGGGGAGTTTCTAGTTGTGGAGTTTCTAGTTGTGGAGTTTCTAGTTGCGGAAGTTGTAGTTGTGGAGTATCTAGTTGTGGTGTTTCAAGTTGTGGAGTCTGTAGTTGTGGAGTATCTATTTGTTGGGTTTCAAGTTGTGGAGATTGTAGTTGTGGAGTTTCTAGCTGTGGAGTTTCTAGTTGTTGAGTTTCTAGATGTGGAGCTTTTAGTTGAGGAATTTCAAGTTGTGGAGTTTCTAGTGTCTGAGTTCCTAGTTGTGGAGTTTCTGACTGTGGAGTTTCCAGTTGCGAAGTTTCTAGTCGCGGAGTTTCTAGTTGTGAGGTTCGTAGTTGTGGAGTTTCTAGTGGTGGAGTTTCTAGTTGTGGAGTCTCTAGTTGTGGAGTTTCTAGTTGCGAACTCTCAAGTTGTGGAGTTTCTAGTTGTGGAGTTTCTAGTTGTGGAGCTTCTAGTTGTCGGGTTCGTAGTTGAGGAATTTGTATTTGTGGAGTATCTAGTTGTGGTAGTTCAAGTTGTGGGGTTTCTAGCTGTGGAGTTCCTAGTTGCGGAGTTTCTAGTTGCAGAGTTTCTAGTTGAGGAGTTTTCTAGTTGTGGAGTTTCTGATTGCAGAGTTTCAAGTTGTGGAGTTTTTAGTTGAGAGGTTCGTAGTTGTGGAGTTTCTAGTTGTGGAGTTTCTAGTTGTGGAGTCTCTAGTAGTAGAGTTTCTAGTTGTTGAGTTTCTAGTTGTGGAGTTTCTAGTTGTGAAGTGTCTAGCTATAGAGTTTCTAGTTGTGCAGTCTCTAGTTGCTGAGTTTCTAGTTGTGAAGTTCGTAGTTGTGGGGTTTCTAGCCGTGGAGTTTCTAGTTGCGGAGTTTCTAGTTGCAGAGTTTCTAGAGACGGAGTTTCAAGTTGCAGAGTTTCTAGTTGTGGAGTTTCTAGTTGGAGAGTTTCTAGTTGCGGAGTTTCTAGCTGTGGAGTTTCTAGTTGTCGGGTTTCTAGTTGCGGAGTTTCTAGTTGTAAAGTTTCTAGTTGTGGAGCTTTTAGTTTAGGAGTCTCTAGTTGTTGAGTCTCTAGTTGAGGAATTTCTAGTTGTGGAGTTTCTAGTGTTGGAGTTCCTAGTTGTGGAGTTTCTGACTGTGGAGTTTCCAGTTGTGGAGTTTCTAGTTGTGGAGTTTCTAGTTGTGAGGTTCGTAGTTGTGGAGTTTTTAGTGGTGGAGTTTCTAGTTGTGGAGTCTCTAGTTGTGGAGTTTCTAGTTGCGAACTCTCAAGTTGTGGATTTTCTAGTGGTGGAGTTTCTAGTTGTGGGATTCGTAGTTGTGGAATTTGTATTTGTGGAGTATCTAGTTGTGGTAGTTCAAGTTGTGGGGTTTCTAGCTGTGGAGTTCCTAGTTGCGGAGTTTCTAGTTGCAGAGTTTCTAGTTGCGGAGTTTTCTAGTTGTGGAGTTTCTAGTTGCAGAGTTTCAAGTTGTGGAGTTTCTAGCTGTGGAGCTTTTAGTTTCGGAGTCTCTAGTTGTTGAGTCTCTAGTTGACGAATTGCTAGTTGTGGAGTTTCTAGTGTTGGAGTTCCTAGTTGTGGAGTTTCTGACTGTGGAGTTTCCAGTTGTGGAGTTTCTAGTTGTGGAGTTTCTAGTTGTGAGGTTCGTAGTTGTGGAGTTTCTAGTTGTGGAGTCTCTAGTTGTGGAGTTTCTAGTTGTGGAGTTTCTAGTTGCGAACTCTCAAGTTGTGGAGATTCTAGTGGTGGAGTTTCTAGTTGTGGGATTCGTAGTTGTGGAATTTGTATTTGTGGAGTATCTAGTTGTGGTAGTTCAAGTTGTGGGGTTTCTAGCTGTGGAGTTCCTAGTTGCGGAGTTTCTTTTGCAGAGTTTCTAGTTGCGGAGTTTTCTAGTTGTGGAGTCTCTAGTAGTAGAGTTTCTAGCTGTGGAGTTTCTAGTTGCAGAGTTTCTAGTTGCATAGTTTCTAGTTGCGGAGTTTTCTAGTTGTGGAGATTCTAGTGGCGGAGTTTCAATTTGTGGAGTTTCTAGTTACGGAGTTTCTAGTGGCGGAGTCTCTAGTTGTGCAGTCCCTAGTTATTGAGTTTCTAGTTGTGAAGTTTATAGTTGTGGGGTTTTAAGCTGTGAAGTTTCTAGTTGCGGAGTTTCTAGTTGCAAAGTTGCTAGTTGCCGAGTTTTTAGTTGCAGAGTTTCTAGTTGTGGAGTTTCTAGTTGGGGAGTTTCTAGTTGCGGAGTTTCTAGTTGTGGAGTTTCTAGTTTCGGAATTTGTAGTGGTGGAGTATCTAGTTGTGGTGTTTCAAGTTGTGGAGTCTGTAGTTGTGGAGTATCTATTTGTTGGGTTGCAAGTTGTGGAGTTTCTAGTTGTTGAGTCTCTAGCTGTGGAGTTTCTAGTTTTGGAGTTTCTAGCTGTGCAGTTTCTAGTTGCGGAGTTTCTAGTTGCAGAGTTTTAAGTTGTGTAGTTTCTAGCTGTGAGGTTCGTAGTTGTGGAGTTTCTAGTTGTGGAGTTTCTAGTTGTGGAGTCTCTAGTAATAGAGTTTCTAGTTTTGGAGTTTCTAGTTGCGAAATCTCAAGTTGTGGAGTTTCTAGTGGTGAAGTTTCTAGTTGTTGAGTTTCTAGTTGCTGAGTTTCTAGTTGCGAAGTCTCAAGTTGTGGAGTTTCTAGCTGTGGAGTTTCTAGTTGCGGAGTTTCTAGTTGTGGAGTTTCTAGTTGCGGAATTTGTAGTTGTGGAGTATCTAGTTGTGGTGTTTCAAGTTGTGGAGTCTGTAGTTGTGGAGTATTTATTTGTTGGGTTTCAAGTTGTGGAGCTCTAGTTGGGGAGTTCCTGGTTGTTGGGTTTCTAGTTGCCGAGTTTCTAGTTGCGAAGTCTCAAGTTGTGAAGATTCTAGCTGTGGAGTTTCTAGTTGCGGAGCTTCTAGTTGCGGAGTTTCTAGTTGTGGAGTTTCTAGTTGTGGAATTCGTAGTTGTGGAATATCTAGTTGTGGTGTTTCAAGTAGTGAAGTTTCTAGCTGTGGAGTTTCTCATTGCGGAGTTTCTAGTTGCAGAGTTTCTAGAGGCGGAGTTTCAAGTTGCATAGTTTCTAGTTGTGGAGTTTCTAGTTGGGGAGTTTCTAGTTGCGGAGTTTCTAGTTGTGGAGTTTCTAGTTGTCGGGTTTCTAGTCGCGGAGTTTCTAGTTGTAAAGTTTCTAGTTGTGGAGCTTTTAGTTTAGGAGTCTCTAGTTGTTGAGTCTCTAGTTGAGGAATTTCTAGTTGTGGAGTTTCTAGTTGTAAAGTTTCTAGTTGTGGAGCTTTTAGTTTAGGAGTCTCTAGTTGTTGAGTCTCTAGTTGAGGAATTTCTAGTTGTGGAGTTTCTAGTGTTGGAGTTCCTAGTTGTGGAGTTTCTGACTGTGGAGTTTCCAGTTGTGGAGTTACTAGTTGTGAAGTTTCTAGCTGTGGAGTTTCTCATTGCGGAGTTTCTAGTTGCAGAGTTTCTAGAGGCGGAGTTTCAAGTTGCATAGTTTTTAGTGGTGGAGTTTCTAGTTGTGGAGTCTCTAGTTGTGGAGTTTCTAGTTGTGGAGTTTCTAGTTGCAAACTTTCAAGTTGTGGAGTTTCTAGCGGTGGAGTTTCTAGTTGTGGGATTCGTAGTTGTGGAATTTGTATTTGTGGAGTATCTAGTTGTGGTAGTTCTAGTTGTGGGGTTTATAGCTGTGAAGTTCCTAGTTGCGGAGTTTCTAGTTGAGGAGTTTCTAGTTGCGGAGTTTTCTAGTTGTGGAGTTTCTGGTTGCAGAGTTTCAAGATGTGGAGTTTCTAGCTGTGGAGCTTTTAGTTTAGGAGTCTCTAGTTGTTGAGTCTCTAGTTGACGAATTGCTAGTTGTGGAGTTTCTAGTGTTGGAGTTCCTAGTTGTGGAGTTTCTGACTGTGGAGTTTCCAGTTGTGGAGTTTCTAGTTGTGGAGTTTCTAGTTGTGAGGTTCGTAGTTGTGGAGTTTCTAGTTGTGGAGTCTCTAGTTGTGGAGTTTCTAGTTGTGGAGTTTCTAGTTGCGAACTCTCAAGTTGTGGAGATTCTAGTGGTGGAAATTCTAGTTGTGGGATTCGTAGTTGTGGAATTTGTATTTTTGGAGTATCTAGTTGTGGTAGTTCAAGTTGTGGGGTTTCTAGCTGTGGAGTTCCTAGTTGCGGAGTTTCTAGTTGCAGAGTTTCTAGTTGCGGAGTTTATCTAGTTGTGGAGTCTCTAGTAGTAGAGTTTCTAGCTGTGGAGTTTCTAGTTGCAGAGTTTCTAGTTGCATAGTTTCTAGTTGCGGAGTTTTCTGGTTGTGGAGATTCTAGTGGCGGAGTTTCAAGTTGTGGAGTTTATAGTCACGGAGTTTCTAGTTGCGGAATCTCTAGTTGTGCAGTCTCTAGTTGTTGAGTTTTTAGTTGTGAAGTTTATAGTTGTGGGGTTTCAAGCTGTGAAGTTTCCAGTTGCAAAGTTTCTAGTTGCCGAGTTTTTAGTTGCAGAGTTTCTAGTTGTGGAGTTTCTAGTTGGGGAGTTTCTAGTTGCGGAGTTTCTAGTTGTGGAGTTTCTAGTTTCGGAATTAGTAGTGGTGGAGTATCTAGTTGTGGTGTTTCAAGTTGTGGAGTCTGTAGTTGTGGAGTATCTATTTGTTGGGTTGCAAGTTGTGGAGTTTCTAGTTGCGGAGTCTCTAGCTGTGGAGTTTCTAGTTGCGGAGTTTCTAGTTGCAGAGTTTTAAGTTGTGGAGTTTCTAGCTGTGAGGTTCGTAGTTGTGGAGTTTCTAGTTGTGCAGTTTCTAGTTGTGGAGTCTCTAGTAGTAGAGTTTCTAGTTTTAGAGTTTCTAGTTGCGAAATCTCAAGTTGTGGAGTTTCTAGTGGTGAAGTTTCTAGTTGTTGAGTTTCTAGTTGCTGAGTTTCTAGTTGCGAAGTCTCAAGTTGTGGAGTTTCTAGCTGTGGAGTTTCTAGTTGCGGAGTTTCTAGTTGTGGAGTTTCTAGTTGCGGAATTTGTAGTTGTGGTGTATCTAGTTGTGGTGTTTCAAGTTGTGGAGTCTGTAGTTGTGGAGTATTTATTTGTTGGGTTTCAAGTTGTGGAGCTCTAGTTGTGGAGTTCCTGGTTGTTGGGTTTCTAGTTGCCGAGTTTCTAGTTGCGAAGTCTCAAGTTGTGAAGATTCTAGCTGTGGAGATTCTAGTTGCGGAGCTTCTAGTTGCGGAGTATCTATTTGTGGAGTTTCAAGTTGTGGAGTTTCTAGTTGTGTATTTTAAAGCTGTAGATTTCCTATTTGCGGAGTGTCTAGTTGGGAGTTTCTAGTTGCGGAGTTTCCTAGTTGCGGAGTTTCTATTTGCGGACTTTCTAGCTATGGAGTTTCTAGTTGCAGATTTTCTAGTTGCGGAGTTTCTAGCTGTGGAGTTTCTAGTTGCGGAGTTTCTAGTTGTGGAGTTTCTAGTTGTGAGGTTCATAGTTGTGGAGTTTCTAGTTGTGGAGTTTCGAATTCTGGAGTCTCTAGTTGTGGAGTTTCAAGTTTTGGAGTTTGTAGTTGCGAAGTCTTAAGTTGTGGAGTTTCTAGTTGTGGAGTGTGTAGTTGTGGAGTTTCTTGTTGTGGAGTTCCTAGTTATGGAGTCTCTAGTTGTGAATTTTCTAGTTGCGGAGTTTCAAGTTGTGGAGTCTGTAGTTTTGGAGTACCTATTTGTTGGGTTTCAAGCTGTGGAGTTTCTAGTTTTGGAGTTTCTGGTTGTTGGGTTTCTAGTTGCCGAGATTGTAGTTGCGAAGTGTCAAGTTGTGGAGTTTCTAGCTGTGGAGTTTCTAGTTGCGGAGTTTCTAGTTGCAGTTTTTAGTTGCGGAGTTTTCTAGTTGTGGAGTTTCTAGTTTCGGAGTTTCTAGTGGCGGAGTTTCAAGTTGTGGAGTTTCTAGTTGGGGACTTTCTAGTTGTGGAGTTTGTAGTTGTGAGTATCTATTTGTGGAGTTTCAAGTTGTGGAGTTTCTAGTTGTGTATTTTGAAGTTGTAGAGTTCATAGTTTCGGAGTGTCTAGTTGGGGGTTCCTAGTTGCGGAGTTTTCTAGTTGCGGAGTCTGTAGTTGTGGAGTTGCTAGTTGTGGAGTTTCTAGTGGTGGATTTTCTAGCTGTGTAGTTTCTAGTTGCGGAGTTTCTAGTTGCACAGTTTCTAGTTGCGGACTTTCGAGCTGTGGAGTTTCTAGTTGCAGATTTTCTAGTTGCGGAGTTTCTAGCTGTGGAGTTTCTAGTTGCGGAGTTTCTAGTTGTGGAGTTTCTAGTTGTGAGGTTCATAGTTGTGGAGTTTCTAGTTGTGGAGGGTCCAATTCTGGAGTCTCTAGTTGTGGGGTTTCAAGTTTTGGAGTTTGTAGTTGTGGAGTGTGTAGTTGCGGAGTTTCAAGTTGTGGAGTCTGTAGTTGTGGAGTATCTATTTGTTGGGTTTTAAGTTGTGGAGTTTCTAGTTGTAGAGTTTCTAGTTGTTGGGTTTCTAGTTGCCGAGTTTCTAGTTGCGAAGTCTCAAGTTGTGGAGATTCTAGCTGTGGAGTTTCTAGTTGCGGAGCTTCTAGTTGCAGAGTTTCTAGTTGTGGAGTTTCTAGGTGTGGAATTCGTAGTTGTGGAATATCTAGTTGTGGTGTTTCAAGTAGTGAAGTTTCTAGCTGTGGAGTTTCTAATTGCGGAGTTTCTAGTTGCAGAGTTTCTAGTTGCGGAGTTTCTAGTTGCAGAGATTCTAGTTGTGGAGTTTCTAGTTGGGGAGTTTCTAGTTGTGGAGTTTCTAGTTGTGGAGTTTCTAGTTGTGGAGTTTCTAGTTGCGGAATTTATAGTTGTGGAATATCTAGTTGTGGTGTTTCAAGTTGTGGAGTCTGTAGTTGTGGAGTATCTATTTGTTGGGTTTCAAGTTGTGGAGATTGTAGTTGTGGAGTTTCTAGCTGTGGAGTTTCTAGTTGTTGAGTTTCTAGTTGTGGAGCTTTTAGTTGAGGAATTTCAAGTTGTGGAGTTTCTAGTGTCTGAGTTCCTAGTTGTGGAGTTTCTGACTGTGGAGTTTCCAGTTGCGGAGTTTCTAGTTGTGGAGTTTCTAGTTGTGAGGTTCATAGTTGTGGAGTTTCTAGTGGTGGAGTTTCTAGTTGTGGAGTCTCCAGTTGTGGAGTTTCTAGTTGTGGAGTTTCTAGTTGCGAACTCTCAAGTTGTGGAGTTTCTAGTTGTGGAGCTTCTAGTTTTCGGGATCGTAGTTATGGAATTTGTATTTGTGGAGTATCTAGTTGTGGTAGTTCAAGTTGTGGGGATTCTAGCTGTGGAGTTCCTTGTTGTGGATTTTCTAGTTGCAGAGTTTCTAGTTGCGGAGTTTTCTAGTTGTGAAGTTTCTGGTTGCAGAGTTTCAAGTTGTTGAGTTTCTAATTGTGGAGTTTCTAGTTGTGGAGTCTCTAGTAGTAGAGTTTCTAGTTGTTGAGTTTCTAGTTGTGGAGTTTCTAGTTGTGAAGTTTCTATCTGTGGAGTTTCTAGTTGTGCAGTCTCTAGTTGCTGAGTTTCTAGTTGTGAAGTTCGTATTTGTGGGGTTTCTAGCTGTGGAGTTTCTAGTTGCGGAGTTTCTAGTTGCAGAGTTTCTAGTTGCAGAGTTTCTAGTTGCGGAGTTTCTAGTTGCAGAGTTTCTAGTTGTGGAGTTTTCTAGTTGTGGAGATTCTAGTTGCGGAGTTTCTAGTTGTGGATTGTCTAGTTGTGGAGTTTCTAGCTGTGGAGTTTCTAGTTGTGCAGTCTCTAGTTGTTGAGTTTCTAGTTGTGAAGTTTATAGTTGTGGGGTTTCTAGCTGTGAAGTTTCTAGTGTTGGAGTTCCTAGTTGTGGAGTTTCTGACTGTGGAGTTTCCAGTTGCGGAGTTTCTAGTTGTGGAGTTTCTAGTTGTGAGGTTCGTAGTTGTGGAGTTTCTAGTGGTGGAGTTTCTAGTTGTCGAGTCTCTAGTTGTGGAGTTTCTAGTTGTAGAGTTTCTAGTTGCGAACTCTCAAGTTGTGGAGTTTCTAGTTGCGGAGCTTCTAGTTGTCGGGTTCGTATTTATTGAATTTGTATTTGTGGAGTATCTAGTTGTGGTAGTTCAAGTTGTGGGGTTTCTAGCTGTGGAGTTGCTAGTTGCGGAGTTTTTAGTTGCAGAGTTTCTAGTTGCGGAGTTTTCTAGTTGTGAAGTTTCTGGTTGCAGAGTTTCAAGTTGTGGAGTTTCTAGTTGTGAGGTTCGTAGTTGTGGACTTTCTAGTTGTGGAGTTTCTAGTTGTGGAGTCTCTAGTAGTAGAGTTTCTAGTTGTTGAGTTTCTAGTTGTGGAGTTTCTAGTTGTGGAGTGTCTGGCTATAGAGTTTCTAGTTGTGCAGTCTCTAGTTGCTGAGTTTCTAGTTGTGAAGTTCGTAGTTGTGGGGTTTCTAGCTGTGGAGTTTCTAGTTGCGGAGTTTCTAGTTGCAGAGTTTTCTAGTTGCGGAGTTTCAAGTTGCAGAGTTTCTAGTTGTGGAGTTTCTAGTTGGGGAGATTCTAGTTGCGGAGTTTCTAGTTGTGCAGTTTCGAGTTGTCGGGTTTCTAGTTGCGGAGTTTCTAGTTTTAAAGTTTCTAGTTGTGGAGCTTTTAGTTTAGGAGTCTCTAGTTGTTGAGTCTCTAGTTGAGGAATTTCTAGTTGTGGAGTTTCTAGTGTTGGAGTTCCTAGTTGTGGAGTTTCTGTTTGTGGAGTTTCCAGTTGTGGAGTGTCTAGTTGTGGAGTTTCTAGTTGTGAGGTTCGTAGTTGTGGAGTTTCTAGTTGTGGAGTCTGTAGTTGTGGAGTTTCTAGTTGTGGAGTTTCTAGTTGCGAACTCTCAAGTTGTGGAGTTTCTAGTGGAGGAGTTTCTAGTTGTGGGATTCGTAGTTGTGGAATTTGTATTTGTGGAGTATCTAGTTGTGGTAGTTCAAGTTGTGGGGTTTCTAGCTGTGGAGTTCCCAGTTGCGGAGTTTCTAGTTACAGAATTTCTAGTTGCGGAGTTTTCTATTTGTGGAGTTTCTACTTGCAGAGTTTCAAGTTGTGGAGTTTCTAGCTGTGGAGTTTTTAGTTGCGGAGTTTCTAGTTGCGGAGTTTCTAGTTGTGGAGTTTCTAGTTGTGGAATTTGTAGTTGTGGAGTATCTAGTAATAATGTTTCAAGCTAAGGAGTTTCTAGCTGTGGAGTTTCTAGTTGCGGAGTTTCTAGTTGCAGAGTTTCTAGTTGCGGAGTTTTCTAGTCGTGGAGATTCTAGTTGTGGAGTTTGCAGTTGTGGAGTTTCTAGTTGCGGAGTCTCTAGTTGTGCAGTCTCTAGCTGTTGAGTTGCTAGTTGTGAAGTTTATAGTTGTGGGGTTTCTAGCTGTGGAGTTTTTAGTTGCGGAGTTTCTAGTTGCAGAGTTTCCAGTTACGGAGTTTCTAGTTGCGGAGTTTCTAGTTGTGGAGTTTCTAGTTGGAAAGTTTCTAGTTGCGGAGTTTCCAGTTGTGGTGTTTCTAGTTGTCGGGTTTCTAGTTTCGGAGTTTCTAGTTGTAAAGTTTCTAGTTGTGGAGTATTTAGTTTAGGAGTCTCTAGTTGTTGAGTCTCTAGATGAGGAATTTCTAGTTGTGGAGATTCTAGTGTTGGAGTTCCTAGTTGTGGAGTTTCTGACTGTGGAGTTTCCAGTTGCGGAGTTTCTAGTTGTGGAGTTTCTAGTTGTGAGGTTCGTAGTTGTGGAATTTCCAGTGGTGGAGTTTCTAGTTGTGGAGTCCCTAGTTGTGGAGTTTCTAGTTGTGGAGTTTCTAGTTGCGAACTCTCAAGTTGTGGAGTTTCTAGTTGTGGAGTTTCTAGTTGTGGGGTTCGTAGTTGTGGTATTTGTATTTGTGGAGTATCTAGTTGTGGTAGTTCAAGTTGTGGGGTTTCTAGCTGTTGAGTTCCTAGTTGCGGAGTTTCTAGTTGCAGAGTTTCTAGTTGCGGAGTTTTCTAGTTGTGAAGTTTCTAGTTGCAGAGTTTCAAGTTGTGGAGTCTGTAGTTGTGGAGTATCTATTTGTTGGGTTTCAAGTTGTGGAGTTTCTAGTTGTGGAGTTTGTAACTGTGGAGTTTCTAGTTGTTGAGTTCCTAGTTGACGAGTTTCTATTTGCGAAGTCTGAAGTTGTCGAGTTTCTAGTTGTGGAGTTTCTAATTGGGGAGTTTCTAGTTGCGGAGTTTCTAGTTGTGGAGTTTCTAGTTGTCGGGTTTCTAGTTGCGGAATTTCTAGTTGTAAAGTTTCTAGTTGTGGAGCTTTTAGTTGAGGAATTTCAAGTTGTGGAGTTTCTAGTGTCTGAGTTCCTAGTTGTGGAGTTTCTGACTGTGGAGTTTCCAGTTGCGGAGTTTCTAGTTGTGGAGTTTCTAGTTGTGAGGTTCGTAGTTGTGGAGTTTCTAGTGGTGGAGTTTCTAGTTGTGGAGTCTCTAGTTGTGGATTTTCGAGTTGTGGAGTTTCTAGTTGCGAACTCTCAAGTTGTGGAGTTTCTAGTTGTGGAGCTTCTAGTTGTCGGGTTGGTAGTTGTGGAATTTGTATTTGTGGAGTATCTAGTTGTGGTAGTTCAAGTTGTGGGGTTTCTAGCTGTGGAGTTCCTAGTTGCGGAGTTTCTAGTTGCAGAGTTTCTAGTTGAGGAGTTTTCTAGTTGTGGAGTTTCTGGTTGCAGAGTTTCAAGTTGTGGAGTTTCTAGTTGTGAGGTTCGTAGTTGTGGAGTTTATAGTTGTGGAGTTTCTAGTTGTGGAGTCTCTAGTAGTAGAGTTTCTAGTTGTTGAGTTTCTAGTTTTGGAGTTTCTAGCTGTGGAGTTTCTAGTTGCGGAGTTTCTAGTTGCAGAGTTTCAAGTTGTGGAGTTTCTAGCTGTGAGGTTCGTAGTTGTGGAGTTTCTAGTTGCGGAGTTTCTAGTTGTGGGGTCTCTAGTAGTAGAGTTTCTAGTTGTGGAGTTTCTAGTTGCGAAATGTCAAGTTGTGGAGTTTCTAGTGGTGAAGTTTCTAGTTATTGAGTTTCTAGTTGCTGAGTTTTCTTGTTGTGGAGTTTCTAGTTGGGGAGTTCCTAGTTGGGGAGCTTGTAATTTTTGAGTATCTAGTTGTGGTGTTTCAAGTTGTGGAGTCTGCAGTTGTGGAGTATCTATTTGTTGGGTTTCAAGTTGCGGAGTTTCTAGTTGTGGAGAGTCTGGTTGTTGGGTTTCTAGTTGCCGAGTTTCTAGTTGCAAAGTCTCAAGTTGTGGAGATTCTAGCTGTGGAGTTTCTAGTTGCGGAGCTTCTAGTTGCGGAGTTTCTAGTTGTGGAGTTTCTAGGTGTGGAATTCGTAGTTGTGGAATATCTAGTTGTGGTGTTTCAAGTAGTGAAGTTTATAGCTGTGGAGTTTCTAATTGCGGAGTTTCTAGTTGCAGAGTTTCTAGTTGCGGAGTTTCTAGTTGCAGAGATTCTAGTTGTGGAGTTTCTAGTTGGGGAGTTTCTAGTTGTGGAGTTTCTAGTTGTGGAGTTTCTAGTTGCGGAATTTGTAGTTGTGTAGTATCTAGTTGTGGTGTTTCAAGTTGTGGAGTCTGTAGTTGTGGAGTATCCATTTGTTGGGTTTCAAGTTGTGGAGATTGTAGTTGTGGAGTTTCTAGCTGTGGAGTTTCTAGTTGTTGAGTTTCTAGATGTGGAGCTTTTAGTTGAGGAATTTCAAGTTGTGGAGTTTCTAGTGTCTGAGTTCCTAGTTGTGGAGTTTCTGACTGTGGAGTTTCCAGTTGCGGAGTTTCTAGTTGTGGAGTTTCTAGTTGTGAGGTTCGTAGTTGTGGAGTTTCTAGTGGTGGAGTTTCTAGTTGTGGAGTCTCCAGTTGTGGAGTTTCTAGTTGTGGAGTTTCTAGTTGCGAACTCTCATGTTGTGGAGTTTCTAGTTGTGGAGCTTCTAGTTGTCGGGTTCGTAGTTATGGAATTTGTATTTGTGGAGTATCTAGTTGTGGTAGTTCAAGTTGTGGGGTTTCTAGCTGTGGAGTTCCTAGTTGCGGAGTTTCTAGTTGCCGAGTTTTTAGTTGCGGAGTTTTCTAGTTGTGAAGTTTCTGGTTGCAGAGTTTCAAGTTGTTGAGTTTCTAGTTGTGGAGTTTCTAGTTGTGGAGTCTCTAGTAGTAGAGTTTCTAGTTGTTGAGTTTCTAGTTGTGCAGTCTCTAGTTGCTGAGTTTCTAGTTGTGAAGTTCGTAGTTGTGGGGTTTCTAGCTGTGGAGTTTCTAGTTGCGGAGTTTCTAGTTGCAGAGTTTCTAGTTGCGGAGTTTCAAGTTGCAGAGTTTCTAGTTGTGGAGTTTCTAGTTGGGGAGATTCTAGTTGCGGAGTTTCTAGTTGTGCAGTTTCGAGTTGTCGGGTTTCTAGTTGCGGAGTTTCTAGTTGTAAAGTTTCTAGTTGTGGAGCTTTCAGTTTAGGAGTCTGTAGTTGTTGAGTCTCTAGTTGAGGAATTTCTAGTTGTAGAGTTTCTAGTGTTGGAGTTCCTAGTTGTGGAGTTTCGGACTGTGGAGTTTCCAGTTGTGGAGTTTCTAGTTGCGGAGTTTCTAGTTGCAGAGTTTCAAGTTGTGGAGTTTCTAGCTGTGGAGTTTCTAGTTGCAGAGTTTCTAGTTGCGGAGTTTCTAGTTGTGGAGTTTCTAGTTGTAAAGTTTCTAGTTGTGGAGCTTTTAGTTTAGGAGTCTCTAGTTGTTGAGTCTCTAGTTGAGGAATTTCTAGTTGTGGAGTTTCTAGTGTTGGAGTTCCTAGTTGTGGAGTTTCTGACTGTGGAGTTTACAGTTGTGGAGTGTCTAGTTGTGGAGTTTCTAGTTGTCGGGTTTCTAGTTGCGGAGTTTCTAGTTGTAAAGTTTCTAGTTGTGGAGTATTTAGTTTAGGAGTCTCTAGTTGTTGAGTCTCTAGATGAGGAATTTCTAGTTGTGGAGATTCTAGTGTTGGAGTTCCTAGTTGTGGAGTTTCTGACTGTGGAGTTTGCAGTTGCGGAGTTTCTACTTGTGGAGTTTCTAGTTGTGAGGTTCGTAGTTGTGGAATTTCCAGTGGTGGAGTTTCTAGTTGTGGAGTCCCAAGTTGTGGAGTTTCTAGTTGTGGAGTATCTAGTAGTGGGGTTCGTAGTTGTGGTATTTGTATTTGTGGAGTATCTAATTTCGGTAGTTCAAGTTGTGGGGTTTCTAGCTGTGGAGTTCCTAGTTGCGGAGTTCCTAGTTGCAGAGTTTCTAGTTGCGGAGTTTTCTAGTTGTGGAGTTTCTGGTTGCAGAGTTTCAAGTTGGGGAGTTTCTAGTTGTGGAGTTTCTAGTTATGGAGTTTCTAGTTGCGGAATTTGTAGAAAGTGGAGTATCTAGTTGTGGTGTTTCAAGTTGTGGAGTCTGTAGTTGTGGAGTATCTATTTGTTGGGTTTCAAGTTGTGGAGATTGTAGTTGTGGAGTTTCTAGCTGAGGAGTTTCTAGATGTTGAGTTTCTAGTTGACGAGTTTCTATTTGCGAAGTCTCAAGTTGTCGAGTTTCTAGCTGTGGAGTTTCTAGTTGCCGAGTTTCTAGTTGCGGAGTTTCTAGTTGCGGACTTTCTAGCTGTGGAGTTTCTAGTTGCAGATTTTGTAGTTGCGGAGTTTCTAGCTGTGGAGTTTCTAGTTGCCGAGTTTCTAGTTGTGGAGTTTCTAGTTGTGAGGTTCATAGTTGTGGAGTTTCTAGTTGTGGAGTTTTTAATTCTGGAGTCTCTAGTTGTGGAGCTTCAAGTTTTGGAGTTTGTAGTTGCGAAGTCTCAAGTTGTGGAGTTGTGGAGTCTGTAGTTTCGGAGTTTCAAGTTGTAGAGTCTGTAGTTGTGGAGGATTTATTTGTTGGGTTTCATGTTGTGGTGTTTCTAGTTGGGGAGTTTCTGGTTGTTGGGTTTCTAGTTGCCGAGTTTCTAGTTGCGGAGTCTCAAGTTGTGGAGTTTCTAGCTGTGGAGTTTCTAGTTGCGGAGTTTCTAGTTGCGAAGTTTCTAGTTGTGGAGTTTCTAGTTGTGGAATTCGTAGTTGTGGAGTATCTAGTTGTGGTGTTTCAAGTAGCGAAGTTTCTAGCTGTGGAGTTTCTAATAGCGGGGTTTCTAGTTGCAGAGTTTCTAGTTGCGGAGTTTCCAGTTGCGGAGTTTCTAGTTGTGGGGTTTCTAATTGAGGAGTTTGTAGTTGTGGGTTTTGTAGTTGTGGAGTATCTAGTTGTGGAGTTTCAAGTTGTGGAGTTTCAAGTTGTGGATTTTGAAGTTGTAGAGAACGTAGTTGCGGAGTGTCTAGTTGGGAGTTCCTAGTTGGGGAGTGTTCTAGTTGTGGAATCTGTAGTTGCGGAGTTTATAGTGGTGGATTTTCTAGCTGAGGAGTTTCTAGTTGCGGAGTTTCTAGTTGCAGATTTTCTAGTTGCGGACTTTCTAGCTGTGGAGTTTCCAGTTGTGGAGTTTCTAGTTGCGGAGTTTCAAGTTGTGGAATTTATAGGTGTGGAGTTTCTACTTGTGGAGTTTCTAGTGGTCGGGTTTCTTGTTGCGGAGTTTCTAGTTGTGGAGTTTCTACTTGTGGAGTTTCTAGTGGTCGGGTTTCTTGTTGCGGAGTTTCTAGTTGTGGAGTTTCTACTTGTGGAGTTTCTAGCTGTGGAGTTTTTAGTTGCGGAGTTTCTAGTTGCGGAGTTTCTGGTTGTGGAGTTTCAAGTTGTGGAGTATCAATCTGTGGAGTTTCTAGTTGTGGATTATCAATTTGTGGAGTTCCTAGTTGTGGAATCTCTAGTTGTGGAGTTTCTAGTTGTGGAGTGTCTAATTGTAGAGTTTCTAGTTGTGCAGTTTCTAGTTGTGGAGTTTCTAGATGGAGTTTTTAGTTTTCGAGTTTCTAGATGTAGAGTTTTTAGTTGCAGAGTTCCTAGTTGTGGAGTTTCTAGTTGTGGGGTTTCTAGTTGCGGAAACTCTAGCTGTGGAGTTTCTACTTATGGAATCTCAAGTCGTGCAGTTTCTAGTTGTGTAGTTTCCATCTGAGGAGTTTCTAACTGCAAAGTCTCAAGTTGTGCAGTCTCTAGTTGTGGAGTTTCTAGCTGTGGAGTTTATAGTTGTGGAGTTTCTTGTTGGGGAGTTTCTAGTAGTGAAGTTTCTAGTTGTTGATTTTCAAGTTGCGGAGATTCTAGTTGCGGAGTTTCCAGTTGGGGAGTTTCAGTTGTGGAGTTTCAAGTTGTGGAATTTTAGGTGTGGAGTTTCTAGTTGTTGAGTTTCTAGTTGTCGGGTTTCTAGTTGCGAAGTTTCTAGTTGTGGAGTTTCTAGTTGTGGAGCTTTTAGTTGAGGAGTCTCTAGTTGTTGAGTCTCAAGTTGTGGAATTTCTAGTTGTGGAGTTTCTAGTTGCGGAGTTTGTTGTTGCAGAGTTTCTATATGTGGAGTTTCTGGTTGTCGAGTTTTTCGCTGTGGAGTTTCCAGTTGCGGAGTTTCTAGTTGTGGAGTCTCTAGTTGTGGAGTTTCTAGTTGTGGAGTTTCTAGTTGCGAACTCTCAAGTGGTGTAGTTTCTAGTTGTGGAGTTTCTAGTTGTGGACTTCGTAGTTGTGGGGTTTTTAGTTGTGGAGTTTCTAGTTGTGGAGTCTCTAGTTGTAGAGTCTCTAGTTGTGGAGTTTCTAGTTGTGGAGTTTCTAGCTGTGGAGTTTCTAGTTGCGGAGTTTCTAGTGCCAGAGTTTCTAGTTGTGGAGATTCTAGTTGCCGAGTTTCTAGTTGCGAAGTCTCAAGTTGTGGAGTTTCTAGCTGTGGAGTTTCTAGTTGCGGAGTTTCTAGTTGCGGAGTTTCTAGTTGTGGAGTTTCTAGTTGTGGAGTCTCTAGTAGTAGAATTTCTAGTTGTGGAGTTTCTAGTTGCGAAATCTCAAGTTGTGGAGTTTCTAGTGGTGAAGTTTCCAGTTGTTGAGTTTGTAGTTGCTGAGTTTCTAGTTGCGAAGTCTCAAGTTGTGGAGTTTCTAGCTGTGGTGTTTCTAGTTGGGGAGTTTCTAGTTGTGGAGTTTCTAGTTGCGGAATTTGTAGTTGTGGAGTATCTAGTTGTGGTGTTTCAAGTTGTGGAGTCTGTAGTTGTGGAGTATCTATTTGTTGGGTTTCAAGTCGTGGAGTTTCTAGTTGTGGAGTTTCTGGTTGTTGGGTTTCTAGTTGCCGAATTTCTAGTTGTGAAGTCTCAAGTTGTGAAGATTCTAGCTGTGGAGTTTCTAGTTGCGGAGCTTCTAGTTGCGGAGTTTCTAATTGTGGAGTTTCTAGTTGTGTATTTTAAAGCTGTAGATTTCCTAGTTGCGGAGTATCTAGGTGGGAATTTCTAGTTGCGGAGTTTTCTAGTTGCGGAGTTTCTATTTGCGGACTTTCTAGCTGTGGAGTTTCAAGTTGCAGATTTTCTAGTTGCGGAGTTTGTAGCTGTGGAGTTTCTAGTAGCGGAGTTTCTAGTTGTGGAGTTTCTAGTTGTGAGGTTCATAGTTGGGCAGTTTCTAGTTGTGGAGTTTCGAATTCTGGAGTCTCTAGTTGAGGAATTTCTAGTTGTGGAGTTTCTAGTGTTGGAGTTCCTAGTTGTGGAGTTTCTGACTGTGGAGTTTCTAGTTGTGGAGTTTCTAGTTGTGGAGTTTCTAGTTGTGAAGTACGTAGTTGTGGAGTTTATAGTTGTGGAGTCTCTAGTTGTGGAGTTTCTAGTTGTGGAGTTTCTAGTTGCGAACTCTCAAGTTGTGGAGATTCTAGTGGGGGAGTTTCTAGTTGTGGGATTCGTAGTTGTGGAATTTGTATTTGTGGAGTATCTAGTTGTGGTAGTTCAAGTTGTGGGGTTTCTAGCTGTGGAGTTTCTAGTGTCGGAGTTTCTAGTTGCAGAGTTTCTAGTTGCGGAGTTTTCTAGTTGTGCAGTCTCTAGTAGTAGAGTTTCTAGCTGTGGAGTTTCTAGTTGCAGAGTTTCTAGTTGCATAGTTTCTAGTTGCGGAGTTTTCTAGTTGTGGAGATTCTAGTGGCGGAGTTTCTAGTTGTTAAGTTCCTAGTTGACGAGTATCTATTTGCGAAGTCTCAAGTTGTCGAGTTTCTAGTTGTGGAGTTTCTAGTTGGGGAGTTTCTAGTTGCGGAGTTTCTAGTTGTGGAGTTTCTAGTTGTCGGGTTTCTAGTTGCGGAATTTCTAGTTGTAAAGTTTCTCGTTGTGGAGCTTTTAGTTAAGGAATTTCAAGTTGTGGAGTTTCTAGTGTCTGAGTTCCTAGTTGTGGAGTTTCTGACTGTGGAGTTTCCAGTTGCAGAGTTTCTAGTTGTGGAGTTTCTAGTTGTGAGGTTCGTAGTTGTGGAGTTTCTAGTGGTGGAGTTTCTAGTTGTGGAGTCTCTAGTTGTGGAGTTTCGAGTTGTGGAGTTTCTAGTTGCGAACTCTCAAGTTGTGGAGTTTCTAGTTGTGGAGCTTCTAGTTGTCGGGTTGGTAGTTGTGGAATTTGTATTTGTGGAGTATCTAGTTGTGGTAGTTCAAGTTGTGGGGTTTCTAGCTGTGGAATCCCTAGTTGCGGAGTTTCTAGTTGCAGAGTTTCTAGTTGAGGAGTTTTCTAGTTGTGGAGTTTCTGGTTGCAGAGTTTCAAGTTGTGGAGTTTCTAGTTGTGAGGTTCGTAGTTGTGGAGTTTCTAGTTGTGGAGTTTCTACTTGTGGAGTCTCTAGTAGTAGAGTTTCTAGTTGTTGAGTTTTAGTTGTGGAGTTTCTAGTTGTGGAGTGTCTAGCTATAGAGTTTCTAGTTGTGCAGTCTCTAGGTGCTGAGTTTCTAGTTGTGAAGTACGTAGTTGTGGGGTTTCTAGCTGTGGAGTTTCTAGTTGCGGAGTTTCTAGTTGCAGAGTTTCTAGTGGCGGAGTTTCAAGTTGCAGAGTTTCTAGTTGTGGAGTTTCTAGTTGTCGGGTTTCTAGTAGCGGAATTTCTAGTTGTAAAGTTTCTGGTTGTGGAGCTTTTAGTTAAGGAATTTCAAGTTGTGGAGTTTCTAGTGTCTGAGTTGTGGAGTTTCTGACTGTGGAGTTTCCAGTTGCAGAGTTTCTAGTTGTGGAGTTTCTTGTTGTGAGGTTCGTAGTTGTGGAGTTTCTAGTGCTGGAGTTTCTAGTTGTGGAGTCTCTAGTTGTGGAGTTTCGAGTTGTGGAGTTTCTAGTTGCGAACTCTCAAGTTGTGGAGTTTCTAGTGGTGGAGTTTCTAGTTGTGGGATTCGTAGTTGTGGAATTTGAATTTGTGGAGTATCTAGTTGTGGTAGTTCAAGTTGTGGGGTTTCTAGCTGTGGAGTTCCTAGTTGCGGAGTTTCTAGTTGCAGAGTTTCTAGTTGCGGAGTTTTCTAGTTGTGAAGTTTCTAGTTGCAGAGTTTCAAGTTGTGGAGTTTCTAGCTGTGGAGCTTTTAGTTTAGGAGTCTCTAGTTGTTGAGTCTCTAGTTGAGAAATTTCTAGTTGTGGAGTTTCTAGTGTTGGAGTTCCTAGTTGTGGAGTTTCTGACTGTGGAGTTTCCAGTTGTGGAGTTTCTAGTTGTGAGGCTCGTAGTTGTGGAGTTTATAGTTGTGGAGTCTCTAGTTGTGGAGTTTCTAGTTGTGTAGTTTCTAGTTGCGAACTCTCAAGTTGTGGAGATTCTAGTGGTGGAGTTTCTAGTTGTGGGATTCGTAGTTGTGGAATTTGTATTTGTGGAGTATCTAGTTGTGGTAGTTCAACTTGTGGGGTTTCTAGCTGTGGAATTCCTAGTTGCGGAGTTTCTAGTTGCAGAGTTTCTAGTTGCGGAGTTTTCTAGTTGTGGAGTCTCTAGTAGTAGAGTTTCTAGCTGTGGAGTTTCTAGTTGCAGAGTTTCTAGTTGCATAGTTTCTAGTTGTGGAGTTTTCTAGTTGTGGAGATTCTAGTGGCGGAGTTTCAAGTTGTGGAGTTTCTAGTTACGGAGTTTCTAGTTGCGGAGTCTCTAGTTGTGCAGTCTCTAGTTGTTGAGTTTCTAGTTGTGAAGTTTATAGTTGTGGGGTTTCAAGCTATGGAGTTTCTAGTGGCGGAGTTTTAGTTGCAAAGTTTCTAGTTGCCGAGTTTTTAGTTGCAGAGTTTCTAGTTGTGGAGTTTCTAGTTGGGGAGTTTCTAGTTGGGGAGTTTCTAGTTATGGAGTTTCTAGTTTCGGACTTTGTAGTGGTGGAGTATCTAGTTGTGGTGTTTCAAGTTTTTAAGTCTGTAGTTGTGGAGTATCTATTTGTGCGGTTGCAATTTGTGGAGTTTCTAGTTGTGGAGTCTCTAGTTGTGGAGTTTCTAGTTTTGGAGTTTCTAGCTGTGGAATTTCTAGTTGCGGAGTTTCTAGTTGCAGAGTTTCAAGTTGTGGAGTTTCTAGCTGTGAGGTTCGTAGTTGTGGAGTTTCTAGTTGTGGAGTTTCTAGTTGTGGAGTCTCTAGTAGTAGAGTTTCTAGTTGTGGAGTTTCTAGTTCCGAAATCTCAAGTTGTGGAGTTTCAAGTGGTGAAGTTTCTAGTTGTTGAGTTTGTAGTTGCTGAGTTTTCTTGTTGTGGAGTTTCTAGTTGCGGAGTTTTTAGTTGCGGAGTTTCATGTTGTGGAGTTTTCTAGTTGTGGAGTTTCTAGTTGCGGAGTTTCTAGTTGTGGAGTTTCTAGTTGTGGAGTTTCTAGTTGCGGAGTTTCTAGTTGCGGAGTTTCTAGTTGAGGAGTTTCTAGTTGCGGAATTTGTAGTTGTGGAGTATCTAGTTGTGGTGTTTCAAGTTGTGGAGTCTGTAGTTGTGGAGTATCTATTTGTTGGGTTTCAAGTTGCGGAGTTTCTAGTTGTGGAGAGTCTGGTTGTTGGGTTTCTAGTTGCCGAGTTTCTAGTTGCGAAGTCTCAAGTTGGGGAGATTCTAGCTGTGGAGTTTCTAGTTGCGGAGCTTCTAGTTGCGGAGTTTCTAGTTGTGCAGTTTCTAGGTGTGGAATTCGTAGTTGTGGAATATCTAGTTGTGGTGTTTCAAGTAGTGAAGTTTCTGACTGTGGAGTTTCCAGTTGCAGAGTTTCTAGTTGTGGAGTTTCTAGTTGTGAGGTTCGTAGTTGTGGAGTTTCTAGTGGTGGAGTTTCTAGTTGTGGAGTCTCTAGTTGTGGAGTTTCGAGTTGTGGAGTTTCTAGTTGCGAACTCTCAAGTTGTGGAGTTTCTAGTTGTGGAGCTTCTAGTTGTCGGGTTGGTAGTTGTGGAATTTGTATTTGTGGAGTATCTAGTTGTGGTAGTTCAAGTTGTGGGGTTTCTAGCTGTGGAATCCCTAGTTGCGGAGTTTCTTGTTGCAGAGTTTCTAGTTGAGGAGTTTTCTAGTTGTGGAGTTTCTGGTTGCAGAGTTTCAAGTTGTGGAGTTTCTAGTTGTGAGGTTCGTAGTTGTGGAGTTTCTAGTTGTGGAGTTTCTACTTGTGGAGTCTCTAGTAGTAGAGTTTCTAGTTGTTGAGTTTTAGTTGTGGAGTTTCTAGTTGTGGAGTGTCTAGCTATAGAGTTTCTAGTTGTGCAGTCTCTAGGTGCTGAGTTTCTAGTTGTGAAGTACGTAGTTGTGGGGTTTCTAGCTGTGGAGTTTCTAGTTGCGGAGTTTCTAGTTGCAGAGTTTCTAGTGGCGGAGTTTCAAGTTGCAGAGTTTCTAGTTGTGGAGTTTCTAGTTGTCGGGTTTCTAGTTGCGGAATTTCTAGTTGTAAAGTTTCTGGTTGTGGAGCTTTTAGTTAAGGAATTTCAAGTTGTGGAGTTTCTAGTGTCTGAGTTCCTAGTTGTGGAGTTTCTGACTGTGGAGTTTCCAGTTGCAGAGTTTCTAGTTGTGGAGTTTCTTGTTGTGAGGTTCGTAGTTGTGGAGTTTCTAGTGGTGGAGTTTCTAGTTGTGGAGTCTCTAGTTGTGGAGTTTCGAGTTGTGGAGTTTCTAGTTGCGAACTCTCAAGTTGTGGAGTTTCTAGTGGTGGAGTTTCTAGTTGTGGGATTCGTAGTTGTGGAATTTGAATTTGTGGAGTATCTAGTTGTGGTAGTTCAAGTTGTGGGGTTTCTAGCTGTGGAGTTCCTAGTTGCGGAGTTTCTAGTTGCAGAGTTTCTAGTTGCGGAGTTTTCTAGTTGTGAAGTTTCTAGTAGTAGAGTTTCTAGCTGTGGAGTTTCTAGTTGCAGAGTTTCTAGTTGCATTGTTTCTAGTTGTGGAGTTTTCTAGTTGTGGAGATTCTAGTGGCGGAGTTTCAAGTTGTGGAGTCTCTAGTTGTGGAGTTGTGGAGTTTCTAGTTGCGGAGTTTCTAGTTGTGGAGTTTCTAGTTGTGGAGTTGTGGAGTTTCTAGTTGTGGAGTTTCTAGTTGTCGGGTTTCTAGTTGCGGAATTTCTAGTTGTGGAATTTCTAGTTGTCGGGTTTCTAGCTGTGGAATTCCTAGTTGCGGAGTTTCTAGTTGCAGAGTTTCTAGTTGCGGAGTTTTCTAGTTGTGGAGTCTCTAGTAGTAGAGTTTCTAGCTGTGGAGTTTCTAGTTGCAGAGTTTCTAGTTGCATAGTAGTAGAGTTTCTAGTGTCTGAGTTCCTAGTTGTGGAGTTTCTGACTGTGGAGTTTCCAGTTGCAGAGTTTCTAGTTGTGGAGTTTCTTGTTGTGAGGTTCGTAGTTGTGGAGTTTCTAGTGGTGGAGTTTCTAGTTGTGGAGTCTCTAGTTGTGGAGTTTCGAGTTGTGGAGTTTCTAGTTGCGAACTCTCAAGTTGTGGAGTTTCTAGTGGTGGAGTTTCTAGTTGTGGGATTCGTAGTTGTGGAATTTGAATTTGTGGAGTATCTAGTTGTGGTAGTTCAAGTTGTGGGGTTTCTAGCTGTGGAGTTCCTAGTTGCGGAGTTTCTAGTTGCAGAGTTTCTAGTTGCGGAGTTTTCTAGTTGTGAAGTTTCTAGTTGCAGAGTTTCAAGTTGTGGAGTTTCTAGTGGTGGAGTTTCTAGTTGTGGGATTCGTAGTTGTGGAATTTGAATTTGTGGAGTATCTAGTTGTGGTAGTTCAAGTTGTGGGGTTTCTAGCTGTGGAGTTCCTAGTTGCGGAGTTTCTAGTTGCAGAGTTTCTAGTTGCGGAGTTTTCTAGTTGTGAAGTTTCTAGTTGCAGAGTTTCAAGTTGTGGAGTTTCTAGCTGTGGAGCTTTTAGTTTAGGAGTCTCTAGTTGTTGAGTCTCTAGTTGAGAAATTTCTAGTTGTGGAGTTTCTAGTGTTGGAGTTCCCAGTTGTGGAGTTTCTGACTGTGGAGTTTCCAGTTGTGGAGTTTCTAGTTGTGAGGCTCGTAGTTGTGGAGTTTATAGTTGTGGAGTCTCTAGTTGTGGAGTGTTTCTAGTTGCGAACTCTCAAGTTGTGGAGTTTCTAGTGGTGGAGTTTCTAGTTGTGGGATTCGTAGTTGTGGAATTTGAATTTGTGGAGTATCTAGTTGTGGTAGTTCAAGTTGTGGGGTTTCTAGCTGTGGAGTTCCTAGTTGCGGAGTTTCTAGTTGCAGAGTTTCTAGTTGCGGAGTTTTCTAGTTGTGAAGTTTCTAGTTGCAGAGTTTCAAGTTGTGGAGTTTCTAGTGGTGGAGTTTCTAGTTGTGGGATTCGTAGTTGTGGAATTTGAATTTGTGGAGTATCTAGTTGTGGTAGTTCAAGTTGTGGGGTTTCTAGCTGTGGAGTTCCTAGTTGCGGAGTTTCTAGTTGCAGAGTTTCTAGTTGCGGAGTTTCTAGTTGCAGAGTTTCTAGTTGCGGAGTTTTCTAGTTGTGAAGTTTCTAGTTGCAGAGTTGCAGAGTTGCAACTCTGCAACTAGAATTTGTGGAGTATCTAGTTGTGGTAGTTCAAGTTGTGGGGTTTCTAGCTGTGGAGTTCCTAGTTGCGGAGTTTCTAGTTGCAGAGTTTCTAGTTGCGGAGTTTTCTAGTTGTGAAGTTTCTAGTTGCAGAGTTTCAAGTTGTGGAGTTTCTAGCTGTGGAGCTTTTAGTTTAGGAGTCTCTAGTTGTTGAGTCTCTAGTTGAGAAATTTCTAGTTGTGGAGTTTCTAGTGTTGGAGTTCCTAGTTGTGGAGTTTCTGACTGTGGAGTTTCCAGTTGTGGAGTTTCTAGTTGTGAGGCTCGTAGTTGTGGAGTTTATAGTTGTGGAGTCTCTAGTTGTGGAGTTTCTAGTTGTGTAGTTTCTAGTTGCGAACTCTCAAGTTGTGGAGATTCTAGTGGTGGAGTTTCTAGTTGTGGGATTCGTAGTTGTGGAATTTGTATTTGTGGAGTATCTAGTTGTGGTAGTTCAACTTGTGGGGTTTCTAGCTGTGGAATTCCTAGTTGCGGAGTTTCTAGTTGCAGAGTTTCTAGTTGCGGAGTTTTCTAGTTGTGGAGTCTCTAGTAGTAGAGTTTCTAGCTGTGGAGTTTCTAGTTGCAGAGTTTCTAGTTGCATAGTTTCTAGTTGTGGAGTTTTCTAGTTGTGGAGATTCTAGTGGCGGAGTTTCAAGTTGTGGAGTCTCTAGTTGTGGAGTTGTGGAGTTTCTAGTTGCGGAGTTTCTAGTTGTGGAGTTTCTAGTTGTGGAGTTGTGGAGTTTCTAGTTGTGGAGTTTCTAGTTGTCGGGTTTCTAGTTGCGGAATTTCTAGTTGTGGAATTTCTAGTTGTCGGGTTTCTAGCTGTGGAATTCCTAGTTGCGGAGTTTCTAGTTGTGGAATTTCTAGTTGCGGAGTTTCTAGTTGCAGAGTTTCTAGTTGCGGAGTTTTCTAGTTGTGGAGTTTCTAGCTGTGGAGTTTCTAGTTGCGGAGTTTCTAGTTGCAGAGTTTCTAGTGGCGGAGTTTCAAGTTGCAGAGTTTCTAGTTGTGGAGTTTCTAGTTGTCGGGTTTCTAGTTGCGGAATTTCTAGTTGTAAAGTTTCTGGTTGTGGAGCTTTTAGTTAAGGAATTTCAAGTTGTGGAGTTTCTAGTGTCTGAGTTCCTAGTTGTGGAGTTTCTGACTGTGGAGTTTCTAGTTGCGGAGTTTCTAGTTGCGGAGTTTCTAGTTGAGGAGTTTCTAGTTGCGGAATTTGTAGTTGTGGAGTATCTAGTTGTGGTGTTTCAAGTTGTGGAGTCTGTAGTTGTGGAGTATCTATTTGTTGGGTTTCAAGTTGCGGAGTTTCTAGTTGTGGAGAGTCTGGTTGTTGGGTTTCTAGTTGAGGAATTTGTATTTGTGGAGTATCTAGTTGTGGTAGTTCAAGTTGTGGGGTTTCTAGCTGTGGAGTTCCTAGTTGCGGAGTTTCTAGTTGCAGAGTTTCTAGTTGAGGAGTTTTCTAGTTGTGGAGTTTCTGATTGCAGAGTTTCAAGTTGTGGAGTTTTTAGTTGAGAGGTTCGTAGTTGTGGAGTTTCTAGTTGTGGAGTTTCTAGTTGTGGAGTCTCTAGTAGTAGAGTTTCTAGTTGTTGAGTTTCTAGTTGTGGAGTTTCTAGTTGTGAAGTGTCTAGCTATAGAGTTTCTAGTTGTGCAGTCTCTAGTTGCTAGAGACTGCACAACTAGAAACTCCGCAACTAGGGATTCCACAGCTAGAAACCCCACAACTTGAACTACCACAACTAGATACTCCACAAATACAAATTCCACAACTACCAACCCGACAACTAGAAGCTCCACAACTAGAAACTCCACAACTTGAGAGTTCGCAACTAGAAACTCCACAACTCGAAACTCCACAACTAGAGACTCCACAACTAGAAACTCCACCACTAGAAACTCCACAACTACGAACCTCACAACTAGAAACTCCACAACTAGAAACTCTGCAACTGGAAACTCCACAGTCAGAAACTTCACTACTTGAAACACCACAACTAGATATTCCACAACTACGAATTCCACACCTAGAAACTGCACAACTAGAAACTCCGCAACTAGAAGCTCCGCAACTAGAAACTCCACAGCTAGAATCTCCCCAACTTGAGACTTCGCAACTAGAAACTCGGCAACTAGAAACCCAACAACCAGACTCTCCACAACTAGAAACTCCGCAACTTGAAACCCAACAAATAGATACTCCACAACTACAGACTCCACAACTTGAAACACCACAACTAGATACTCCACAACTACAAATTCCGCAACTAGAAACTCCTCAACTAGAAACTCCGCAACTAGAAACTCCGCAACTAGAAACTCCACAACTAGAAACTCCACAACTAGAAACTCCGCAACTAGAAACTCCACAACTAGAAAACTCCACAACATGAAACTCCGCAACTAAAAACTCCGCAACTAGAAACTCCACAACAAGAAAACTCAGCAACTACAAACTCAACAACTAGAAACTTCACCACTTGAAACTCCACAACTTGAGATTTCGGAACTAGAAACTCCACAACTAGAAACTCTACTACTAGAGACTCCACAACTAGAAACTCCACAACTAGAAACTCCACAACTACGAACCTCACAGCTAGAAACTCCACAACTTGAAACTCTGCAACTAGAAACTCCGCAACTAGAAATTCCACAGCTAGAAACTCCAAAACTAGAAACTCCACAACTAGAGACTCCACAACTAGAAACTCCACAAATTGCAACCGCACAAATAGATACTCCACAACTACAGACTTAAAAACTTGAAACACCACAACTAGATACTCCACCACTACAAAGTCCGAAACTAGAAACTCCATAACTAGAAACTCCCCAACTAGAAACTCCCCAACTAGAAACTCCACAACTAGAAACTCTGCAACTAAAAACTCGGCAACTAGAAACTTTGCAACTAAAACTCCGCAACTAGAAACTCCATAGCTTGAAACCCCACAACTATAAACTTCACAACTAGAAACTCAACAACTAGAGACTGCACAACTAGAGACTCCGCAACTAGAAACTCCGTAACTAGAAACTCCACAACTTGAAACTCCGCCACTAGAATCTCCACAACTAGAAAACTCCACAACTAGAAACTATGCAACTAGAAACTCTGCAACTAGAAACTCCACAGCTAGAAACTCTACTACTAGAGACTCCACAACTAGAAAACTCCGCAACTAGAAACTCTGCAACTAGAAACTCCGCAACTAGGAATTCCACAGCTAGAAACCCCACAAGTTGAACTACCACAACTAGATACTCCACAAATACAAATTCCACAACTACGAATCCCACAACTAGAAACTCCACCACTAGAATCTCCACAACTTGAGAGTTCGCAACTAGAAACTACACAACTAGAAACTCCACAACTAGAGACTCCACAACTATAAACTCCACAACTACGAGCCTCACAACTAGAAACTCCACAACTGGAAACTCCACAGTCAGAAACTCCACAACTAGGAACTCCAACACTAGAAACTCCACAACTAGAAATTTCTCAACTAGAGACTCAACAACTAGAGACTCCTAAACTAAAAGCTCCACAGCTAGAAACTCCACAACTTGAAACTCTGCAACTAGAAACTTCACAACTAGAAAACTCCGCAACTAGAAACTCTGCAACTAGAAACTCCGCAACTAGGAACTCCACAGCTAGAAACCCCACAACTTGAACTACCACAACTAGATACTCCACAAATTCAAATTCCACAACTACGAATCCCACAACTAGAAACTCCACCACTAGAAACTCCACAACTTGAGAGTTCGCAACTAGAAACTCCACAACTCGAAACTACACAACTAGAGACTCCACAACTAGAAACTCCACCACTAGAAACTCCACAACTACGAACCTCACAACAAGAAACTCCACAACTAGAAACTCTGCAACTGGAAACTCCACAGTCAGAAACTCCACAACTAGGAACTCAGACACTAGAAACTCCACAACTTGAAATTCCTTAACTAAAAGCTCCACAACCAGAAACTTTACAACTAGAAATTCCGCAACTAGAAACCCGACAACTAGAAACTCCACAACTAGAAACTCTGCAACTTGAAACTCCGCCACTAGAAACTCTGCAACTAGAAACTCCGCAACTAGAAACTCCACAGCTAGAAACCCCACAACTACGTACTTCACAACTAGAAACTCAGCACCTAGAGACTGCACAACTAGAAACTCTATAGCTAGACACTCCACAACTAGAAACTCCACAACTAAAACTCAACAACTAGAAACTCTACTACTAGAGACTCCACAAGTAGAAACTCCACAACTAGAAACTCCACAACTACGAACCTCACAACTAGAAACTCCACAACTTGAAACTCTGCAACCAGAAACTCCACAACTAGAAAACTCCTCAACTAGAAACTCTGCAACTAGAAACTCCGCAACTAGGGATTCCACAGCTAGAAACCCCACAACTTGAACTACCACAACTAGATACTCCACAAATACAAATTCCACAACTACCAACCCGACAACTAGAAGCTCCACAACTAGAAACTCCACAACTTGAGAGTTCGCAACTAGAAACTCCACAACTCGAAACTCCACAACTAGAGACTCCACAACTAGAAACTCCACCACTAGAAACTCCACAACTACGAACCTCACAACTAGAAACTCCACAACTAGAAACTCTGCAACTGGAAACTCCACAGTCAGAAACTCCACAACTAGGAACTCAGACACTAGAAACTCCACAACTTGAAATTCCTTAACTAAAAGCTCCACAACGAGAAACTTTACAACTAGAAATTCCGCAACTAGAAACCCGACAACTAGAAACTCCACAACTAGAGACTGCACAACTAGAGACTCCGCAACTAGAAACTCCGTAACTAGAAACTCCACAACTTGAAACTCCGCCACTAGAATCTCCACAACTAGAAAACTCCACAACTAGAAACTATGCAACTAGAAACTCTGCAACTAGAAACTCCACAGCTAGAAACTCTACTACTAGAGACTCCACAACTAGAAAACTCCGCAACTAGAAACTCTGCAACTAGAAACTCCGCAACTAGGAATTCCACAGCTAGAAACCCCACAAGTTGAACTACCACAACTAGATACTCCACAAATACAAATTCCACAACTACGAATCCCACAACTAGAAACTCCACCACTAGAATCTCCACAACTTGAGAGTTCGCAACTAGAAACTACACAACTAGAAACTCCACAACTAGAGACTCCACAACTATAAACTCCACAACTACGAGCCTCACAACTAGAAACTCCACAACTGGAAACTCCACAGTCAGAAACTCCACAACTAGGAACTCCAACACTAGAAACTCCACAACTAGAAATTCCTCAACTAGAGACTCAACAACTAGAGACTCCTAAACTAAAAGCTCCACAGCTAGAAACTCCACAACTTGAAACTCTGCAACTAGAAACTTCACAACTAGAAAACTCCGCAACTAGAAACTCTGCAACTAGAAACTCCGCAACTAGGAACTCCACAGCTAGAAACCCCACAACTTGAACTACCACAACTAGATACTCCACAAATTCAAATTCCACAACTACGAATCCCACAACTAGAAACTCCACCACTAGAAACTCCACAACTTGAGAGTTCGCAACTAGAAACTCCACAACTCGAAACTCCACAACTAGAGACTCCACAACTAGAAACTCCAGCACTAGAAACTCCACAACTACGAACCTCACAACAAGAAACTCCACAACTAGAAACTCTGCAACTGGAAACTCCACAGTCAGAAACTCCACAACTCAGACACTAGAAACTCCACAACTTGAAATTCCTTAACTAAAAGCTCCACAACCAGAAACTTTACAACTAGAAATTCCGCTACTAGAAACCCTACAACTAGAAACTCCACAACTAGAAACTCTGCAACTTGAAACTCCGCCACTAGAAACTCTGCAACTAGAAACTCCGCAACTAGAAACTCCACAGCTAGAAACCCCACAACTACGTACTTCACAACTAGAAACTCAGCACCTAGAGACTGCACAACTAGAAACTCTATAGCTAGACACTCCACAACTAGAAACTCCACAACTACAACTCAACAACTAGAAACTCCACTACTAGAGACTCCACAAGTAGAAACTCCACAACTAGAAACTCCACAACTACGAACCTCACAACTAGAAACTCCACAACTTGAAACTCTGCAACCAGAAACTCCACAACTAGAAAACTCCTCAACTAGAAACTCTGCAACTAGAAACTCCGCAACTAGGGATTCCACAGCTAGAAACCCCACAACTTGAACTACCACAACTAGATACTCCACAAATACAAATTCCACAACTACCAACCCGACAACTAGAAGCTCCACAACTAGAAACTCCACAACTTGAGAGTTCGCAACTAGAAACTCCACAACTCGAAACTCCACAACTAGAGACTCCACAACTAGAAACTCCACCACTAGAAACTCCACAACTACGAACCTCACAACTAGAAACTCCACAACTAGAAACTCTGCAACTGGAAACTCCACAGTCAGAAACTCCACAACTAGGAACTCAGACACTAGAAACTCCACAACTTGAAATTCCTTAACTAAAAGCTCCACAACGAGAAACTTTACAACTAGAAATTCCGCAACTAGAAACCCGACAACTAGAAACTCCACAACTAGAAACTCCGCAACTAGAAACTCCCCAACTAGAAACTCCACAACTAGAAACTCGACAACTTGAGACTTCGCAAATAGATACTCGTCAACTAGGAACTTAACAACTAGAAACTCCGCCACTAGAATCTCCACAACTAGAAAACTCCGCAACTAGAAACTATGCAACTAGAAACTCTGCAACTAGAAACTCCACAGCTAGAAACTCTACTACTAGAGACTGCACAACTAGAAAACTCCGCAACTAGAAACTCTGCAACTAGAAACTCCGACACTAGAAACTCCACAGCTAGAAACCCCACAACTTGAACTACCACAACTAGATACTCCACAAATACAAATTCCACAACTACGAATCCCACAACTAGAAACTCCCCCACTAGAATCTCCACAACTTGAGAGTTCGCAACTAGAAACTCCACAACTAGAAACTCCACAACTAGAGACTCCACAACTATAAACTCCACAACTACGTACTTCACAACTAGAAACTCCACAACTAGAAACTCCACAACTAGAAACTCCACAGTCAGAAACTCCACAACTAGGAACTCCAACACTAGAAACTCCACAACTAGAAATTCCTCAACTAGAGACTCCAGAATTCGAAACTCCACAACTAGAAACTGCCCAACTATGAACCTCACAACTAGAAACTCCACAACTAGAAACTCCGCTACTAGAAACTCCACAGCTACAAACTCCGCAACTAGAAAATCTGCAACTTGAAACTCCACAGCTAGAAAGTCCGCAAATAGAAACTCCGCAACTAGAAAACTCCGCAACTAGAAATTCCCACCTAGATACTCCGCAACTAGGAAATCTACAGCTTTAAAATACACAACTAGAAACTCCACAATTAGAAACTCCGCAACTAGAAGCTCCGCAACTAGAAACTCCACAGCTAGAATCTTCACAACTTGAGACTTCACAACTAGAAATTCGGCAACTAGAAACCCAACAACCAGAAACTCCACAACTAGAAACTCCACGACTTGAAACCCAACAAATAGATACTCCACAACTACAGACTCCACAACTTGAAACACCACAACTAGATACTCCACAACTACAAATTCCGCAACTAGAAACTCCACAACTAGAAACTCCCCAACTAGAAACACCACAGCTAGAAACTCCACAACTTGAGACTTCGCAACTAGAAACTCAGCAACTACAAACTCAACAACTGGAAACTTCACCACTAGAAACTCCACAACTTGAGATTTCGCAACTAGAAACTCCACAACTAGAAATTCTACTACTAGAGACTCCACAACTAGAAACTCCACAACTAGAAACTCCGCAACTAGAAACTCCGCAACTAGAAACTCCACAGCTAGAAACTCCACAACTTGAGACTTCGCAACTAGAAACTCGGCAACTAGAATCTCCACAACTAGAAACTCTGGCACTAGAAACTCCGCAACTAGAAACTCCACAGCTAGAAACTCCACAACTAGAAACTCCACAACTAGAGACTCTACAACTAGAGACTCCACAACTAGAAACTCCACAACTAAAAACCCCACAACTACGAAGTCCACAACTAGAAACTCCACAACTAGAAACTACACCACTTGAGAGTTCGCAACTAGAAACTCCACAACTAGAAACTCCACAACTAGAGACTCCACAACTAGAAACTCCGCAACTGGAAACTCCACAGCGAAAAACTCGACAACCAGAAACTCCACATATAGAAACTCTGCAACAACAAACTCCGCAACTAGAAACTCCACAACTAGAAATTCCACAACTTGAGACTCAACAACTAGAGACTCCTCAACTAAAAGCTCCACAACTAGAAACTCCACAACTAGAAACTTCGCAACTAGAAACCCGACAACTAGAAACTCAACAACTAGAAACTCCACACCTAAAATTCCACAACTTGAAACTCCACAACTGAAACTCCCCAACTGGAAACTCCGCAACTAGAATCTCCGCAACTTGAAAATCAACAACTAGAAACTTCACTACTAGAAACTCCCCAACAAGAAACTCCACAACTATAAACTCCACAGCTAGAAACTCCACAACTAGAGACTGCACAACTTGAGACTTTGCAGTTAGAAACTCCTCAGATGGAAACTACACAACTAGAAACTGCACGACTTGAGATTCCATAAGTAGAAACTCCACAGCTAGAGTTTCCGCAACTAGAAACCCCACAACTAGAAACTCCACAACTAGGAACTCTGCAACTAAAAACTCTACATCTAGAAACTCGAAAACTAAAAACTCCATCTAGAAACTCCACAACTAGAAACTGCACAACTAGAAACTCTACAATTAGACACTCCACAACTAGAAACTCCACAACTAGAGATTCCACAACTAGGAACTCCACAAATTGATAATCCACAACTAGAAACTCCACAGATTGATACTCCACAACTTGAAACTCCACAACCAGAAACTCCGCAACTAGAAACTCCGCAACTAAAAACTCCACAGCTAGAAACTCCACAAGTAGAAACTCCACAACTAGAAACTCCGCAACAAGAAACCCGACCACTAGAAACTCCACAAGTAGAAACTCCACAACTAGAAACTCCGCAACAAGAAACCCGACCACTAGAAACTCCACAAGTAGAAACTCCACACCTATAAATTCCACAACTTGAAACTCCGCAACTAGAAACTCCACAACTGGAAACTCCACAGCTAGAAAGTCCGCAACTAGAAAATCTGCAACTAGAAACTCCGCAACTAGAAACTCCTCAGCTAGAAAATCCACCACTATAAACTCCGCACTTACAGATTCCACAACTAGAACACTCCCCAACTAGGAACTCCCAACTAGACACTCCGCAACTACGTTCTCTACAACTTCAAAATCCACAACTTGAAACTCCACAACTTGAAACTCCACAACTAGATACTCCACAACTACAAAACCCACAACTACAAACTCCTCAATTAGAAACCCCACAACTAGAAACTCCGCAACTGGAAACTCCGCAACTAGAAACTCTGCAACTAGAAACCCCGCTATTAGAAACTCCACAGCTAGAAACTTCGCTACTTGAAACACCACAACTAGATACTCCACAACTACGAATTCCACAACTAGAAACTCCACAACTAGAAACTTCGCAACTAGAAACTCCGCAACTAGAAACTCCACAGCTAGAAACTCCACAACTTGAGACTCCGCAACTAGAAACTCGGCAACTAGAAACCCAACAACCAGAAACTCCCCAACTAGAAACACCACAACATGAAACCCAACAAATAAATCCTCCACAACTACAGACTCTACAACTTGAAACTCCGAAACTACAGACTCCACAACTCCACAACTTGAGACTTCGCAACTACAAACTCCAAAACTTGAAGCTCCACAACTAGAGACTCCAGAATTAAAAACTCCACAACTAGAAACTCCACAACTATGAACCTCACAACTAGAAACTCCACAACTAGAAACTCGGCAACTAGAAACTCCACAGCTAGAAACTCCGCAACTACAAAATCTGCAACTAGAAACTCCACAGCTAGAAAGTCCGCAACTAGAAACTCCGCAACTAGAAACTCGGCAACTAGAAACTCCACAGCTAGAAACTCGACAACTTGAGACTTCGCAAATAGAAACTCGTCAACTAGAAACTCAACATCTAGAAACTCCTCAGCTAGAAACTCCACAACTACAATCTCCACAACTTGAAACCCAACAAATAGATACTCCACAACTACAGACTCCACAACTTGAAACACCACAACTAGATACTCCACTTTCTACAAATTCCGCAACTAGAAACTCCATAACTAGAAACTCCACAACTAGAAACTCCCCAACTTGAAACTCTGCAACCAGAAACTCCACAACTAGAAAACTCCGCAACTAGAAACTCTGCAACTAGGAACTCCGCAACTAGGAACTCCACAGCTAGAAACCCCACAACTTGAACTACCGAAATTAGATACTCCACAAATACAAATACCACAACTACGAACCCCACTACTAGATACTCCACAACTAGAAACTCCACAACTTGGGACTCCACAACTAGAAACTCCACCACTGGAAATTCCACAACTACGAACCTCACAACTAGAAACTCCACAAGTAGAAACTCCGCAACTGCAAACTCCACAGTCAGAAACTCCACAACTAGGAACTCCAACACTAGAATCTCCACAACTAGAAATTCCTCATCTAGAGACTCAACAACTAGAGACTCCTAAACTAAATACTCCACAACTAGAAACTTTACAACTAGAAACTCCGCAACTAGAAACCCGACAACTAGAAACTCCACAACTAGACACTCCACAACTGTAAACTCCACAGTCAGAAACTCCACAACTAGGAACTCCAACACTAGAAACTCCACAACTAGAAATTCCTCAACTAGAGACTCAACAACTAGAGACTCCTAAACTAAAAGCTCCACAACTAGAAACTTTACAACTAGAAACTCCACAACTAGAAACTCCGCAACTAGAAACTCTGCAACTAGAAACTCCACAGCTAGAAACTCCACAACTTGAAACTCTGCAACTAGAAACTCCGCAACTAGAAACTCCACAACTGGAAACTCCACAGTCCGAAACTCCACAACTAGGAACTCCAACACTAGAAACTCTACAACTAGAAATTCCTCAACTAGAGACTCAACAACTACAGACTCCTAAACTGAAAGCTCCACAACTAGAAACTTTACAACTAGAAACTCCGCAACTAGAAACCCGACAACTCGAAACTGCACAACTAGAAACTCCGCAACTAGAATCTCCCCAACTAGAAACTCCACAACTAGAAACTCTGCAACTTGAAACTCCGCAACTAGAAACTCTGCAACTAGAAACTCCGCAACTAGAAACTCCACAGCTAGAAACCCCACAACTACGAACTTCACAACTAGAAACTCAGCAACTAGAGACTGCACAACTAGAAACTCAACAACTAGAAACTCTACTACTAGAGACTCCACAACTAGAAACTCCACAACTAGAAACTCAACAACTTGAAACTCTGCAACCAGAAACTTCACAACTAGAAAACTCCGCAACTAAAAACTCGGCAACTAGAAACTCCGCAACTAGGAACTCCACAGCTAGAAACCCCACAACTTGAACTACCACAACTAGATACTCCACAAATACAAATTCCATAACTACGAACCCGACAACTAGAAGCTCCACAACTAGAAACTCCACAACATGAGAGTTCGCAACTAGAAACTCCACAACTAGAAACTCCACAACTGGAGACTCCACAACTAGAAACTCCACCACTAGAAACTCCACAACTACGAACCTCACAACTAGAAACTCCACAACTAGAAACTCCGCAACTGGAAACTCCACAGTCAGAAACTCCACAACTAGGAACTCAGACACTAGAAACTCCACAACTTGAAATTCCTCAACTAAAAGCTCCACATCTAGAAACTCAACAACTAGAAACTCCACAGCTAGAAACTCCACAACTACAATCTCCACAACTTGAAACCCAACAAATGGATACTCCACAACTACAGACTCCACAACTTGAAACACCACAACTAGATACTACACAACTACAAATTCCGCAACTAGAAACTCCACAACTAGAAACTCCACAACTAGAAACTCCCCAACTAGAAACTCCACAACTAGAATCTCTGCAACTAGAAACTCCGCAACTAGAAACTCTGCAACTAGAAACTCCGCAATTAGAAACTCCACAGCTATAAACTTCACTACTTGAAACACCACAACTAGATATTCCACAACTACGAATTCCACACCTAGAAACTCCACAACTAGAAACTCCGCAACTAGAAGCTCCGCAACTAGAAACTCCACAGCTAGAATCTCCACAACTTGAGACTTTGCAACTAGAAACTCGGCAACTAGAAACCCAACAACCAGACTCTCCACAACTAGAAACTCCGCAACTTGAAACCCAACAAATAGATACTCCACAACTGCAGACTCCACAACTTGAAACACCACAACTAGATACTCAAAAATTACAAGCTCCCCAACTAGGAACTCCCCAACTAGAAACTCCACAACAAGAAAACTCAGCAACTAGAAACTCAATAACTAGAAACTTCACCACTAGAAACTCCACAACTTGACATTTCGCAACTAGAAACTCCACAACTAGAAACTCTACTACTAGAGACTCCACAACTAGAAACTCCGCAACTAGAAACTCCACAACTACGAACCTCACAGCTAGAAACTCCACAACTTGAAACTCTGCAACTAGAAACTCCGCAACTAGAAACTCCACAGCTAGAAACTCCAAAACTAGAAACTCAACAACTAGAAACTCTACTACTAGAGACTCCACAACTAGAAACTCCACAACTATAAACTCCACAACTACGAACCTCACAACTAGAAACTCCACAACTTGAAACTCTGCAACCAGAAACTCCACAACTAGAAAACTCCTCAACTAGAAACTCTGCAACTAGAAACTCCGCAACTAGGAACTCCACAGCTAGAAACCCCACAACTTGAACTACCACAACTAGATACTCCACAAATACAAATTCCACAACTACCAACCCGACAACTAGAAGCTCCACAACTAGAAACTCCACAACTTGAGAGTTCGCAACTAGAAACTCCACAACTCGAAAATCCACAACTAGAGACTCCACAACTAGAAACTCCACCACTAGAAACTCCACAACTACGAACCTCACAACTAGAAACTCCACAACTAGAAACTCCGCAACTGGAAACTCCACAGTCAGAAACTCCACAACTAGGAACTCAGACACTAGAAACTCCACAACTTGAAATTCCTCAACTAAAAGCTCCACAACTAGAAACTTTACAACTAGAAATTCCGCAACTAGAAACCCGACAACTAGAAACTCCACAACTAGAAACTCCGCAACTAGAAACTCCCCAATTAGAAACTCCACAACTAGAAACTCGACAACTTCAGACTTCGCAAATAGAAACTCGTCAACTAGGAACTCAACAACTAGAAACTCCACAGTTACAAACTCCACAACTAGAAACTCCACAACTTGAAACCCAACAAATAGATACTCCACAACTACAGACTCCACAACTTGAAACTCTGCAACTAGAAACTTCACAACTAGAAAACTCCGCAACTAGAAACTCTGCAACTAGAAACTCCGCAACTAGGAACTCAACAGCTAGAAACCCCACAACTTGAACTACCACAACTAGATACTCCACAAATACAAATACCACAACTACGAACCCCACAACTAGAAACTCCACAACTAGAAACTCCACAACTTGAGAGTTCGCAACTAGAAACTCCACAACTAGAAACTCCACAACTACAGACTCCACAACTAGAAACTCCACAACTACGAACCTCACAACTAGAAACTCCACAACTAGACACTAGCAACTGGAAACTCCACAGTCAGAAACTCCACAACTAGGAACTCCAACACTAGAAACTCCACAACTAGAAATTCCTCAACTAGAGACTCAACAACTAGAGACTCCTAAACTAAAAGCTCCACAACTAGAAACTTTACAACTAGAAACTTCGCAACTAGAAACCCGACAACTCGAAACTGCACAACTAGAAACTCCGCAACTAGAATCTCCCCAACTAGAAACTCCACAACTAGAAACTCTGCAACTTGAAACTCCGCAACTAGAAAACTCTGCAACTAGAAACTCCGCAACTAGAAACTCCACAGCTAGAAACCCCACAACTACGAACTTCACAACTAGAAACTCAGCAACTAGAGACTGCACAACTAGAAACTCTATAGCCAGACACTCCACAACTAGAAACTCCACAACTAGAAACTCAACAACTAGAAACTCTACTACTAGAGACTCCACAACCAGAAACTCCACAACTACGAACCTCACAACTAGAAACTCCACAACTTGAAACTCTGCAACCAGAAACTTCACAACTAGAAAACTCCGCAACTAGAAACTCTGCAACTAAAAACTCCGCAACTAGCAACTCCACAGCTAGAAACCCCACAACTTGAACTACCACAACTAGATACTCCACAAATACAAATTCAATAACTACGAACCCGACAACTAGAAGCTCCGCAACTAGAAACTCCACAACTTGAGAGTTCGCAACTAGAAACTCTACAACTAGAAACTCCACAACTAGAGACTCGACAACTAGAAACTCCACCACTAGAAACTCCACAACTACGAACCTCACAACTAGAAACTCCACAACTAGAAACTCCGCAACTGGAAACTCCACAGTCAGAAACTCCACAACTAGGAACTCCAACAGTAGAAACTTCACAGCTAGAAACCCCACAACTATAAACTTCACAACTAGAAACTCAACAACTAGAGACTGCACAACTAGAAACTCCACAGCTAGAAACTCCACAACTAGACAATCCACAACTAGAAACTCCGCAACTAGAATCTCCACAACTAGAAAACTCCACAACTAGAAACTCTGCAACTAGAAACTCCGCAACTAGAAACTCTGCAACTAGAAACTCTGCAACTAGAAACTCCGCAACTAGAAACTCCACAGCTAGAAACCCCACAAATACGAACTTCACAACTAGAAACTCAGCAACTAGAGACTGCACAACTAGAAACTCCACAGATAGAAACTTCACAACTAGAAACTCCACAATTAGAAACTCTACTACTAGAGACTCCACAACTAGAAACTCCACAATTAGAAACTCAACAACTTGAAACTCTGCAACCAGAAACTTCACAACTAGAAAACTCCGCAACTAGAAACTCTGCAACTAGAAACTCCGCAACAAGGAACTCCACAGCTAGAATCCCCACAACTTGAACTACCACAACTAGATACTCCACAAATACAAATTCCATAACTACGATCCCGAAAACTAGAAGCTCCACAACTAGAAACTCCACAACTTGAGAGTTCGCAACTAGAAACTCCACAACTAGAAACTCCACAACTGGAGACTCCACAACTAGAAACTCCACCCCTAGAAACTCCACAACTATGAACCTCACAACTAGAAACTCCACAACTAGAAACTCCGCAACTGGAAACTCCACAGTCAGAAACTCCACAACTAGGAACTCAGACACTAGAAACTCCACAACTTGAAATTCCTCAACTAAAAGCTCCACAACTAGAAACTCAACAACTAGAAACTCCACAGCTAGAAACTCCACAACTACAATCTCCACAACTTGAAACCCAACAAATAGATACTCCACAACTACAGACTCCACAACTTGAAACACCACAACTAGATACTCCACAACTACAAATTCCGCAACTAGAAACTCCACAACTAGAAACTCCACAACTAGAATCTCTGCAACTAGAAACTCCGCAACTAGAAACTCTGCAACTAGAAACTCCGCAATTAGAAACTCCACAGCTAGAAACTTCACTACTTGAAACACCACAACTAGATATTCCACAACTACGAATTCCACACCTAGAAACTCCACAACTAGAAACTCTGCAACTAGAAGCTCCGCAACTAGAAACTCCACAGCTAGAATCTCCACAACTTGAGACTTCGCAACTAGAAACTCGGCAACTAGAAACCCAACAACTAGAAACTCTACAACTAGAAACTCCACAACTTAAAACCCAACAAATAGATACTCCACAACTACAGACTCCACAACTTGAAACTCCGCAACTACACACTCCACAACTACAAACTCCAAAACTTGAAACCCCACAACTAGAGACTCCAGAATTGGACCCTCCACAACTAGAAACTCCACAACTATGAACCTCACAACTAGAAACTCCACAACTAGAAACTCCGCAACTAGAAACTCCACAGCTAGAAACTCCGCAACTAGAAAATCTGCAACTAGAAACTCCACAGCTCGAAAGTCCGCAACTCGAAACTCTGCAAATAGAAACTCGGCAACTAGAAACCCAACAACCAGAAACTCGACAACTAGAAACTCCACAACAAGAAACTCCCCAACTTGAAACCCAACAAATAGATACTCCACAACAACAGACCCCACAACTTGAAACTCCGCAACTACATACTCCACAACTAGAAACTCCACATCTAGAAACTCCACAGCTAGAAACTCCACAACTTGAAACTCTGCAACTCCAAACTCTGCAAATAGAAAATCCACAACTATAAACTGAAGTAGAAACTCCCCAACTAGAAACTCCCCAACAAGAAACTCCACAACTATAAACTCCCCAGCTAGAAACTCCACAAATAGAGACTGCACAACTTGAGACTTTGCAGTTAGAAACTCCTCAGATAGAAACTACACAACTAGAAACTGCACGACTAGAGATTCCATAAGTAGAAACTCCACAGCTAGAATTTCCGCAACTAGAAAGCCCACAACTAGAAACTCCACAACTAGGAACTGTGCAACTAGAAACTCCACAACTACGAACCTCACAGCTAGAAACTCCACAACTTGAAACTCTGCAACTAGAAACTCCGCAACTAGAAACTCCACAGCTAGAAACTCCAAAACTAGAAACTCAACAACTAGAAACTCTACTACTAGAGACTCCACAACTAGAAACTCCACAACTATAAACTCCACAACTACGAACCTCACAACTAGAAACTCCACAACTTGAAACTCTGCAACCAGAAACTCCACAACTAGAAAACTCCTCAACTAGAAACTCTGCAACTAGAAACTCCGCAACTAGGAACTCCACAGCTAGAAACCCCACAACTTGAACTACCACAACTAGATACTCCACAAATACAAATTCCACAACTACCAACCCGACAACTAGAAGCTCCACAACTAGAAACTCCACAACTTGAGAGTTCGCAACTAGAAACTCCACAACTCGAAAATCCACAACTAGAGACTCCACAACTAGAAACTCCACCACTAGAAACTCCACAACTACGAACCTCACAACTAGAAACTCCACAACTAGAAACTCCGCAACTGGAAACTCCACAGTCAGAAACTCCACAACTAGGAACTCAGACACTAGAAACTCCACAACTTGAAATTCCTCAACTAAAAGCTCCACAACTAGAAACTTTACAACTAGAAATTCCGCAACTAGAAACCCGACAACTAGAAACTCCACAACTAGAAACTCCGCAACTAGAAACTCCCCAATTAGAAACTCCACAACTAGAAACTCGACAACTTCAGACTTCGCAAATAGAAACTCGTCAACTAGGAACTCAACAACTAGAAACTCCACAGTTACAAACTCCACAACTAGAAACTCCACAACTTGAAACCCAACAAATAGATACTCCACAACTACAGACTCCACAACTTGAAACTCTGCAACTAGAAACTTCACAACTAGAAAACTCCGCAACTAGAAACTCTGCAACTAGAAACTCCGCAACTAGGAACTCAACAGCTAGAAACCCCACAACTTGAACTACCACAACTAGATACTCCACAAATACAAATACCACAACTACGAACCCCACAACTAGAAACTCCACAACTAGAAACTCCACAACTTGAGAGTTCGCAACTAGAAACTCCACAACTAGAAACTCCACAACTAGGGACTCCACAACTAGAAACTCCACCACTGGAAATTCCACAACTACGAACCTCACAACTAGAAACTCCACAACTAGAAACTCCGCAACTGGAAACTCCACAGTCAGAAACTCCACAACTAGGAACTCCAACACTAGAATCTCCACAACTAGAAATTCCTCATCTAGAGACTCAACAACTAGAGACTCCTAAACTAAATACTCCACAACTAGAAACTTTACAACTAGAAACTCCGAAACTAGAAACCCGACAACTAGAAACACCACAACTGGAAACTCCGCAACTAGAAACTTTCCAACTAGAAACTCCACAACTAGAAACTCCGCAACTAGAAACTCCGTAACTGGAAACTCTGCAACTAGAAACTCCGCAACTAAAAACTCCACAGCTAGAAACCCCACAACTATAAACTTCACAACTAGCAACTCAACAGCTAGAGACTGCACAACTAGAGACTCCGCAACTAGAAACTCCACAACTGCAAACTCCACAACTAGAATCTCCACGACTAGAAAACTCCGCAACTAGAAACTCTGCAACTAGAAACTCCGCAACTAGAAACTCCACAGCTAGAAACTCCTTAGCTTGAAACATTATTACTAGATACTCCACAACTACAAATTCCACAACTAGAAACTCCACAACTAGAAACTCCGCAACTAGAAACTCCGCAACTAAAAACTCCACAGCTAGAAACTCCACAACTTGAAACTCTGCAAGTAGAAACTCCACAAATAGAAAACTCCGCAACTAGAAATTCTGTAACTAGAAACTCCGCAACTGGGAACTCCACAGCTAGAAACCCCACAACTTGAACTACCACAACTAGATACTCCACAAATACAAATTCCACAACTACGAATCCCACAACTAGAAACTCCTCCACTAGAAACTCCACAACTTGAGAGTTCGCAACTAGAAACTCCACAACTAGAAACTCCACAACTACAGACTCCACAACTAGAAACTCCACAACTACGAACCTCACAACTAGAAACTCCACAACTAGACACTCCACAACTGGAAACTCCACAAACAGAAACTCCACAACTAGGAACTCCAACACTAGAAACTCCACAACTAGAAATTCCTCAACTAGAGACTCAACAACTAGAGACTCCTAAACTAAAAGCTCCACAACTAGAAACTTTAAAACTAGAAACTCCGCAACTAGAAACCCGACAACTCGAAACTGCACAACTAGAAACTCCGCAACTAGAATCTCCCCAACTAGAAACTCCACAACTAGAAACTCTGCAACTTGAAACTCCGCAACTAGAAAACTCTGCAACTAGAAACTCCGCAACTAGAAACTCCACAGCTAGAAACCCCACAACTACGAACTTCACAACTAGAAACTCAGCAACTAGAGACTGCACAACTAGAAACTCTATAGCCAGACACTCCACAACTAGAAACTCCACAACTAGAAACTCAACAACTAGAAACTCTACTACTAGAGACTCCACAACTAGAAACTCCACAACTAGAAAGTCCACAACTACGAACCTCACAACTAGAAACTCCACAACTTGAAACTCTGCAACCAGAAACTTCACAACTAGAAAACTCCGCAACTAGAAACTCTGCAACTAAAAACTCCGCAACTAGCAACTCCACAGCTAGAAACCCCACAACTTGAACTACCACAACTAGATACTCCACAAATACAAATTCAATAACTACGAACCCGACAACTAGAAGCTCCGCAACTAGAAACTCCACAACTTGAGAGTTCGCAACTAGAAACTCTACAACTAGAAACTCCACAACTAGAGACTCGACAACTAGAAACTCCACCACTAGAAACTCCACAACTACGAACCTCACAACTAGAAACTCCACAACTAGAAACTCCGCAACTGGAAACTCCACAGTCAGAAACTCCACAACTAGGAACTCCAACACTAGAAACTTCACAGCTAGAAACCCCACAACTATAAACTTCACAACTAGAAACTCAACAACTAGAGACTGCACAACTAGAAACTCCACAGCTAGAAACTCCACAACTAGACAATCCACAACTAGAAACTCCGCAACTAGAATCTCCACAACTAGAAAACTCCACAACTAGAAACTCTGCAACTAGAAACTCCGCAACTAGAAACTCTGCAACTAGAAACTCTGCAACTAGAAACTCCGCAACTAGAAACTCCACAGCTAGAAACCCCACAAATACGAACTTCACAACTAGAAACTCAGCAACTAGAGACTGCACAACTAGAAACTCCACAGATAGAAACTTCACAACTAGAAACTCCACAACTAGAAACTCAACAACTAGAAACTCTACTACTAGAGACTCCACAACTAGAAACTCCACAATTAGAAACTCAACAACTTGAAACTCTGCAACCAGAAACTTCACAACTAGAAAACTCCGCAACTAGAAACTCTGCAACTAGAAAATCCACAACAAGGAACTCCACAGCTAGAATCCCCACAACTTGAACTACCACAACTAGATACTCCACAAATACAAATTCCATAACTACGATCCCGAAAACTAGAAGCTCCACAACTAGAAACTCCACAACTTGAGAGTTCGCAACTAGAAACTCCACAACTAGAAACTCCACAACTGGAGACTCCACAACTAGAAACTCCACCACTAGAAACTCCACAACTATGAACCTCACAACTAGAAACTCCACAACTAGAAACTCCGCAACTGGAAACTCCACAGTCAGAAACTCCACAACTAGGAACTCAGACACCAGAAACTCCACAACTTGAAATTCCTCAACTAAAAGCTCCACAACTAGAAACTCAACAACTAGAAACTCCACAGCTAGAAACTCCACAACTACAATCTCCACAACTTGAAACCCAACAAATAGATACTCCACAACTACAGACTCCACAACTTGAAACACCACAACTAGATATTCCACAACTATAAATTCCGCAACTAGAAACTCCACAACTAGAAACTCCACAACTAGAAACTCCACAACTAGAAACTCCCCAACTAGAAACTCCACAACTAGAATCTCTGCAACTAGAAACTCCGCAACTAGAAACTCTGCAACTAGAAACTCCGCAATTAGAAACTCCACAGCTAGAAACTTCACTACTTGAAACACCACAACTAGATATTCCACAACTACGAATTCCACACCTAGAAACTCCACAACTAGAAACTCTGCAACTAGAAGCTCCGCAACTAGAAACTCCACAGCTAGAATCTCCACAACTTGAGACTTCGCAACTAGAAACTCGGCAACTAGAAACCCAACAACTAGAAACTCTACAACTAGAAACTCCACAACTTAAAACCCAACAAATAGATACTCCACAACTACAGACTCCACAACTTGAAACTCCGCAACTACACACTCCACAACTACAAACTCCAAAACTTGAAACCCCACAACTAGAGACTCCAGAATTGGACCCTCCACAACTAGAAACTCCACAACTATGAACCTCACAACTAGAAACTCCACAACTAGAAACTCCGCAACTAGAAACTCCACAGCTAGAAACTCCGCAACTAGAAAATCTGCAACTAGAAACTCCACAGCTCGAAAGTCCGCAACTAGAAACTGTGCAACTAGAAACTCCGCAACTAGAAACTACACAGCTAGAAAATCCACCACTAGAAACTCCACAACTAGCAACTCCACAACTACAGACTCCGCAACTAGAAAACTCCGCAACTAGGAACCCCCAACTAGACACTCCGAAACTATGAACTCTACAACTTCAAAATACACAACTAGAAACTCCACAACTTGAAACTCCACAAATAGATACTCACAACTACAAACTCCACAACTAGAAAGTCCCCAACTAGAAACTCCACAACTTGAAACTCCGCCACTAGAAACTCCGAAACTAGAAACTCCACAACTAGAAAACTCCGCAACTAAAAACTGCAACTAGAAACTCCGCAACTAGAAACTCCACAGCTAGAAACTCCACAACTTGACACTTCGCAACTACAATCTCGGCAACTAGAAACCCAACAACCAGAAACTCCAAAACTAGAAACTCCACAGCTTGAAACCCAACAAATAGGTACTCCAAAACTACAGACTCCACAACTTGAAACTCCGCAACTAGAAAATTCACAACTAGAGACTCCATAACTAGGAACTCCACAACAAGAAACTCCACAACTACACACTCCACAACTAGAAACTCCACAACTTAAGACTTCGCAACTACAAACTCCAAAACTTGAAACTCCACAACTAGAGACTCCAGAATTCGAAACTCCACAACTAGAAACTCCACAACTATGAACCTCACAACTAGAAACTCCACAACTAGAAACTCCGCAACTAGAAACTCCACAGCTAGAAACTCCGCAACTAGAAAATCTGCAACTAGAAACTCCACAGCTAGAAAGTCCGCAAATAGAAACTCCGCAACTAGGAAACTCCGCAACTAGAAACTCCCAACTAGACACTCCGCAAATAGGAAATCTACAGCTTTAAAATACACAACTAGAAACTCCACAACTTGAAACTCCACAAATAGATACTCCGCAACTAGAAGCTCCGCAACTAGAATCTCCACAGCTAGAATCTTCACAACTTGAGACTTCGCAACTAGAAACTCGGCAACTAGAAACCCAACAACCAGGAACTCCACAACTAGAGCTCCACAACTTGAAACCCAACAAATAAATACTCCACAACTACAGACTCCACAACTTGAAACACCACAACTAGATACACCACAACTACAAATTCCGCAACTAGAAACTCCACAACTAGAAACTCCGCAACTAGAAACTCCACAGCTAGAAACTCCACAACTTGAGACTTCGCAACTAGAAACTCAGCAACTAGAAACTCAACAACTAGAAACTTCACCACTAGAAACTCCACAACTTGAGATTTCGCAACTAGAAACTCTAAAACTAGAAACTCTACTACTAGAGACTCCACAACTAGAAACTGCACAACTAGAAACTCCACAACTACGAACCTCACAGCTAGAAACTCCACAACTTAAAACTCTGCAACTAGAAACTCCGCAACTAGAAACTCCACAGCTAGAGACTCCGCAACTAGAAACTCCACAACTTGCAACCCAACAAATAGATACTCCACAACTACAGACTCCACAACTTGAAACACCACAACTAGATACTCCACCACTACTAATTCCGAAACTAGAAACTCCACAACTAGAAACTCCGCAACTAGAAACTCCCCAACTAGAAACTCCACAACTAGAAACTCTGCAACTAAAAACTCGGCAACTAGAAACTTTGCAACTGGAAACTTCACAGCTTGAAACCCCACAACTATAAACTTCACAACTAAAAACTCAACAACTAGAGACTGCACAACTAGAGATTCCGCAACTAGAAACTCCGTGACTATAAACTCCACAACTTGAAACTCCGCCACTAGAATCTCCACAACTAGAAAACTCCGCAACTAGAAACTATGCAACTAGAAACTCTGCAACTAGAAACTCCACAGCTAGAAACTCTACTACTAGAGACTCCACAACTAGATAAACTCCGCAACTAGAAACTCTGCAACTAGAAACTCCGCAACTAGGAACTCCACAGCTAGAAACCCCACAACTTGAACTACCACAACTAGATACTCCAAAAATACAAATTCCACAACTACGAATCCCACAACTAGAATTTCCACCACTAGAATCTCCACAACTTGAGAGTTCGCAACTAGAAACTCCACAACTAGAAACTCCACAACTAGAGACTCCACAACTAGAAACTCCACAACTACGAACCTCACAACTAGAAACTCCACAACTAGAAACTCCACAACTGGAAACTCCACAGTCAGAAACTCCACAACTAGGAACTCCAACACTAGAAACTCCACAACTAGCAATTCGTCAACTAGAGACTCAACAACTAGAGACTCCTAAACTAAAAGCTCCACAGCTAGAAACTCCACATCTTGAAACTCTGCAACCAGAAACTCCACAACTAGAAAACTCCGCAACTAGAAACTCCTCAACTAGAAACTCCGCAACTAGGAACTTCACAGCTATAAACCCCACAACTAGAACTACCACAACTAGATACTCCACAAATACAAATTCCACAACTACGAATCCCACAACTAGAAACTCCACCGCTAGAAACTCCACAACTTGAGAGTTTGCAACTAGAAACTCCACAACTAGAAACTCCACAACTAGAGACTCCACAACTAGAAACTCCACCACTAAAAACTATGCAACTTGAAACTCCGCCTCTAGAAACTCTGCAACTAGAAACTCCGCAATGAGAAACTCCACAGCTAGAAACTTCACAACTAGTAACTCCACAACTGGAAACTCCACAGTCAGAAACTCCACAACTAGGAACTCCAACACTAGAAACTCCACAACTAGAAATTCCTCAACTAGAGACTCAACAACTAGAGACTCCTAAACTAAAAGCTCCACAACTAGAAACTTTACAACTAGAAACTCCACAACTAGAAATTCCTCAACTAGAGACTCAACAACTAGAGACTCCTAAACTAAAAGCTCCACAACTAGAAACTTTACAACTAGAAACTCCGCGACTAGAAACCCGACAACTAGAAACTCCACAACTAGAAACTCCGCAACTAGAAACTCCCCAACTAGAAACTCCACAACTAGAAACTATGCAACTTGAAACTCCGCCTCTAGAAACTCTGCAACTAGAAACTCCGCAATGAGAAACTCCACAGCTAGAAACTTCACTACTTGAAACACCACAACTAGATATTCCACAACTACGAATTCCACAACTAGAAACTCCACAACTAGAAACTCCGCAACTAGAAGCTCCGCAACTAGAAACTCCACAGCTAGAATCTTCACAACTTGAGACTTCGCAACTAGAAACTCGGCAACTAGAAACCCAACAACCAGGAACTCCCCAACTAGAGCTCCACAACTTGAAACCCAACAAATAAATACTCCACAACTACAGACTCCACAACTTGAAACACCACAACTAGATACTCCACAACTACAAATTCCGCAACTAGAAACTCCACAACTAGAAACTCCGCAACTAGAAACTCCACAGCTAGAAACTCCACAACTTGAGACTTCGCAACTAGAAACTCAGCAACTAGAAACTCAACAACTAGAAACTTCACCACTAGAAACTCCACAACTTGAGATTTCGCAACTAGAAACTCCAAAACTAGAAACTCTATTACTAGAGACTCCACAACTAGAAACTCCACAACTAGAAACTCCACAACTACGAACCTCACAGCTAGAAACTACACAACTTAAAACTCTGCAACTAGAAACTCCGCAACTAGAAACTGCACAGCTAGAAACTCCAAAACTAGAAACTCCACAGCTAGAGACTCAACAACTAGAAACTCCACAACTTGCAACCCAACAAATAGATACTCCACAACTACAGACTCCACAACTTGAAACACCACAACTAGATACTCCACCACTACAAATTCCGAAACTAGAAACTCCACAACTAGAAACTCCGCAACTAGAAACTCCCCAACTAGAAACTCCACAACTAGAAACTCTGCAACTAAAAACTCGGCAACTAGCAACTTTGCAACTAGAAACTCCGCAACTAGAAACTTCACAGCTTAAAACCCCACAACTATAAACTTCACAACTAGAAACTCAATAACTAGGGACTGCACAACTAGAGACTCCGCCACTAGAAACTCCGTAACTAGAAACTCCACAAATTGAAACTCCGCCACTAGAATCTCCACAACTAGAAAACTCCGCAACTAGAAACTATGCAACTAGAAACTCTGCAACTAGAAACTCCACAGCTAGAAACTCTACTACTAGAGACTCCACAACTAGAAAACTCCGCAACTAGAAACTCTGCAAAAGAAACTCCGCAACTAGGAACTCCACAGCTAGAAACCCCACAACTTGAACTACCACAACTAGATACTCCACAAATACAAATTCCACAACTACGAATCCTACAACTAGAAACTCCACCACTAGAATCTCCACAACTTGAGAGTTCGCAACTAGAAACTCCACAACTAGAAACTCCACAACTAGAGACTCCACAACTAGAAACTCCACAACTACGAACCTCACAACTAGAAACTCCACAACTAGAAACTCCACAACTGGAAACTCCACAGTCAGAAACTCCACAACTAGGAACTCCAACACTAGAAACTCCACAACTAGCAATTCGTCAACTAGAGACTCAACAACTAGAGACTCCGAAACTAAAAGCTCCACAGCTAGAAACTCCACAACTTGAAACTCTGCAACTAGAAACTCCACAACTAGAAAACTCCGCAACTAGAAACTCTGCAACTAGAAACTCCGCAACTAGGAACTCCACAGCTAGAAACCCCACAACTTGAACTACCACAACTAGATACTCCACAAATACAAATTCCACAACTACGAATCCCACAACTAGAAACTCCACCACTAGAAAATCCACAACTTGAGAGTTCGCAACTAGAAACTCCACAACTAGAGACTCCACAACTAGAAACTCCACCACTAAAAACTCCACAACTACGAACCTCACAACTAGAAACTCCACAACTAGAAACTCCACAACTGGAAACTCCACAGTCAGAAACTCCACAACTAGGAACTCCAACACTAGAAACTCCACAACTAGAAATTCCTCAACTAGAGACTCAACAACTAGAGACTCCTAAACTAAAAGCTCCACAACTAGAAACTTTACAACTAGAAACTCCGCAACTAGAAACCCGACAACTAGAAACTCCACAGCTAGAAACTCCGCAACTAGAAACTCTCCAACTAGAAACTCCACAACTAGAAACTCTGCAACTTGAAACTCCGTCTCTAGAAACTCTGCAACTAGAAACTCCGCAACTAGAAACTCCACGGCTAGAAACCCCACAACTACGAACTTCACAACTAGAAACTCAGCAACTAGAGACTGCACAACTAGAAACTCTATAGCTAGACACTTCACAACTAGAAACTCCACAACTAGAAACTCAACAACTAGAAACTCTACTACTAGAGACTCCACAAATAGAAACTCCACAACTAGAAACTCCACAACTACGAACCTCTCAACTAAAAACTCCACAACTTGAAACTCTGCAATCAGAAACTCCACAACTAGAAAACTCCTCAACTAGAAACTCTGCAACTAGAAACTCCGCAACTAGGAACTCCACAGCTAGAAACCCCACAACTTGAACTACCACAACTAGATACTCCACAAATACAAATTCCTCAACTACGAACCCGACAACTAGAAGCTCCACAACTAGAAACTCCACAACTAGAAACTCCACAACTTGAGAGTTCGCAACTAGAAACTCCACAACTAGAGACTCCACAACTAGAAACTCCACCACTAGAAACTCCACAACTACGAACCTCACAACTAGAAACTCCGCGACTAGAAACTTCGCAACTGGAAACTCCACAGTCAGAAACTCCACAACTAGGAACTCAGACACTAGAAACTCCACAACTTGAAATTCCTCAACTAAAAGCTCCACATCTAGAAACTCAACAACTAGAAACTCCACAGCTAGAAACTCCACAACTACAATCTCCACAACTTGAAACCCAACAAATAGATACTCCACAACTACAGACTCCACAACTTGAAACACCACAACTAGATACTCCACAACTACAACTTCCGCAACTAGAAACTCCACAACTAGAAACTCCACAACTAGAAACTCCCCAACATGAAACTCCACAACTAGAATCTCTGCAACTAGAAACTCCGCCTCTAGAAACTCTGCAACTAGAAACTCCGCAATGAGAAACTCCACAGCTAGAAACTTCACTACTTGAAACACCACAACTAGATATTCCACAACTACGAATTCCACAACTAGAAACTCCACAACTAGAAACTCCGCAACTAGAAGCTCCGCAACTAGAAACTCCACAGCTAGAATCTTCACAACTTGAGACTTCGCAACTAGAAACTCGGCAACTGGAAACCCAACAACCAGGAACTCCACAACTAGAGCTCCACAACTTGAAACCCAACAAATAAATACTCCACAACTACAGACTCCACAACTTGAAACACCACAACTAGATACTCCAAAATTACAAGCTCCCCGACTGGAACTCCCCAACTAGAAACTCCACAGCTTGAAACTCCGCAACTAGAAACTCCGCAACTAGAAACTCCACAACAAGAAAACTCAGCAACTAGAAACTCAACAACTAGAAACTTCACCACTAGAAACTCCACAATTGAGATATCGCAACTAGAAACTCCACAACTAGAAACTCTACTACCTGAGCCTCCACAACCAGAAACTCCACAACTAGAAACTCCACAACTACGAACCTCACAGCTAAAAACTCCACAACTTGAAACTCTGCAACTAGAAACTCCGCAACTAGAAACTCCACAGCTAGAAACTCCAAAACTAGAAACTCCACAGCTAGAGACTCCACAACTAGAAACTCCACAACTTGCAACCCAACAAATAGATACTCCACAACTACAGACTCCACAACTTGAAACACCACATCTACATACTCCACCACTACAAATTCCGAAACTAGAAACTCCACAACTAGAAACTCCGCAACTAGAAACTCCCCAACTAGAAACTCCACAACTAGAAACTCTGCAACTAAAAACTCGGCAACTAGAAACTTTGCAACTAAAAACTCCGCAACTAGAAACTTCACAGCTTGAAACCCCACAACTATAAACTTCACAACTAGAAACTCAACAACTAGAGACTGCACAACTAGAGACTCCGCAACTAGAAACTCCGTAACTAGAAACTCCACAACTTGAAACTCCGCCACTAGAATCTCCACAACTAGAAAACTCCGCAACTAGAAACTATGCAACTAGAAACTCTGCAACTAGAAACTCCACAGCTAGAAACTCTACTACTAGAGACTCCACAACTAGAAAACTCCGCATCTAGAAACTCTGCAACTAGAAACTCCGCAACTAAAAACTCCACAACTTGAAACTCTGTAATCAGAAACTCCACAACTAGAAAACTCCTCAACTAGAAACTCTGCAACTAGAAACTCCGCAACTAGGAACTCCACAGCTAGAAACCCCACAACTTGAACTACCACAACTAGATACTCCACAAATACAAATTTCACAACTACGAACCCGAAAACTAGAAGCTCCACAACTAGAAACTCCACAACTAGAAACTCCACAACTTGAGAGTTCGCAACTAGAAACTCCACAACTAGAGACTCCACAACTAGAAACTCCACCACTAGAAACTCCACAACTACGAACCTCACAACTAGAAACTCCGCGACTAGAAACTTCGCAACTGGAAACTCCACAGTCAGAAACTCCACAACTAGGAACTCAGACACTAGAAACTCCACAACTTGAAATTCCTCAACTAAAAGCTCCACTTCTAGAAACTCAACAACTAGAAACTCCACAGCTAGAAACTCCAAAACTACAATCTCCACAACTTGAAACCCAACAAATAGATACTCCTCAACTACAGACTCCACAACTTGAAACACCACAACTAGATACTCCACAACTACAAATTCCGCAACTAGAAACTCCACAACTAGAAACTCCACAACTAGAAACTCCCCAACATGAAACTCCACAACTAGAATCTCTGCAACTAGAAACTCCGCAACTAGAAACTCTGCAACTAGAAACTCCGCAATAAGAAACTCCACAGCTAGAAACTTCGCTACTTGAAACACCACAACTAGATATTCCACAACTACGAATTCCACACCTAGAAACTCCACAACTAGAAACTCCGCAACTAGAAGCTCCGCAACTAGAAACTCCACAGCTAGAATCTCCACAACTTGAGACTTCGCAACTAGAAACTCGGCAACTAGAAACCCAACAACCAGACTCTCCACAACTAGAAACTCCGCAACTTGAAACCCAACAAATAGATACTCCACAACTACAGACTCCACAACTTGAAACACCACAACTAGATACTCCAAAATTACAAGCTCCCCAACTGGAACTCCCCAACTAGAAACTCCACAGCTTGAAACTCCGCAACTAGAAACTCCGCAACTAGAAACTCAACAACAAGAAAACTCAGCAACTAGAAACTCAACAACTAGAAACTTCACCACTAGAAACTCCACAACTTGAGATATCGCAACTAGAAACTCCACAACTAGAAACTCTACTACTAGAGACTCCACAACTAGAAACTCCACAACTAGAAACTCCACAACTTGAAACTCTGCAACTAGAAACTCCGCAACTAGGAACTCCACAGCTAGAAACTCCAAAACTAGAAACTCCACAACTAGAGACTCCACAACTAGAAACTCCACAAATTGCAACCCAACAAATAGATACTCCACAACTTGAAACACCACAACTAGATACTCCACCACTACAAATTCCGAAACTAGAAACTCCACAACAAGAAACTCCGCAACTAGAAACTCCCCAACTAGAAACTCCACAGCTAGAAACCCCACAACTTGAACTACCACAACTAGATACTCCACAAATACAAATTCCACAACTACGAATCCCACAACTAGAAACTCCACCACTAGAAAATCCACAACTTGAGAGTTCGCAACTAGAAACTCCACAACTAGAGACTCCACAACTAGAAACTCCACCACTAAAAACTCCACAACTACGAACCTCACAACTAGAAACTCCACAACTAGAAACTCCACAACTGGAAACTCCACAGTCAGAAACTCCACAACTAGGAACTCCAACACTAGAAACTCCACAACTAGAAATTCCTCAACTAGAGACTCAACAACTAGAGACTCCTAAACTAAAAGCTCCACAACTAGAAACTTTACAACTAGAAACTCCGCAACTAGAAACCCGACAACTAGAAACTCCACAGATAGAAACTCCGCAACTAGAAACTCTCCAACTAGAAACTCCACAACTAGAAACTCTGCAACTTGAAACTCCGCCTCTAGAAACTCTGCAACCAGAAACTCCGCAACTAGAAACTCCACAGCTAGAAACCCCACAACTACGAACTTCACAACTAGAAACTCAGCAACTAGAGACTGCACAACTAGAAACTCTATAGCTAGACACTTCACAACTAGAAACTCCACAACTAGAAACTCAACAACTAGAAACTCTACTACTAGAGACTCCACAACTAGAAACTCCACAACTAGAAACTCCACAACTACGAACCTCTCAACTAAAAACTCCACAACTTGAAACTCTGCAATCAGAAACTCCACAACTAGAAAACTCCTCAACTAGAAACTCTGCAACTAGAAACTCCGCAACTAGGAACTCCACAGCTAGAAACCCCACAACTTGAACTACCACAACTAGATACTCCACAAATACAAATTCCACAACTACAAACCCGACAACTAGAAGCTCCACAACTAGAAACTCCACAACTAGAAACTCCAAAACTTGAGAGTTCGCAACTAGAAACTCCACAACTAGAGACTCCACAACTAGAAACTCCACCACTAGAAACTCCACAACTACGAACCTCACAACTAGAAACTCCGCGACTAGAAACTTCGCAACTGGAAACTCCACAGTCAGAAACTCCACAACTAGGAACTCAGACACTAGAAACTCCACAACTTGAAATTCCTCAACTAAAAGCTCCACATCTAGAAACTCAACAACTAGAAACTCCACAGCTAGAAACTCCACAACTACAATCTCCACAACTTGAAACCCAACAAATAGATACTCCACAACTACAGACTCCACAACTTGAAACACCACAACTAGATACTCCACAACTACAACTTCCGCAACTAGAAACTCCACAACTAGAAACTCCACAACTAGAAACTCCCCAACATGAAACTCCACAACTAGAATCTCTGCAACTAGAAACTCCGCAACTAGAAACTCTGCAACTAGAAACTCCGCAATAAGAAACTCCACAGCTAGAAACTTCACTACTTGAAACACCACAACTAGATATTCCACAACTACGAATTCCACACCTAGAAACTCCACAACTAGAAACTCCGCAACTAGAAGCTCCGCAACAAGAAACTCCACAGCTAGAATCTCCAAAACTTGAGACTTCGCAACTAGAAACTCGGCAACTAGAAACCCAACAACCAGACTCTCCACAACTAGAAACTCCGCAACTTGAAACCCAACAAATAGATACTCCACAACTACAGACTCCACAACTTGAAACACCACAACTAGATACTCCAAAATTACAAGCTCCCCAACTGGAACTCCCCAACTAGAAACTCCACAGCTTGAAACTCCGCAACTAGAAACTCCGCAACTAGAAACTCCACAACAAGAAAACTCAGCAACTAGAAACTCAACAACTAGAAACTTCACCACTAGAAACTCCACAATTGAGATATCGCAACTAGAAACTCCACAACTAGAAACTCTACTACCTGAGCCTCCACAACCAGAAACTCCACAACTAGAAACTCCACAACTACGAACCTCACAGCTAAAAACTCCACAACTTGAAACTCTGCAACTAGAAACTCCGCAACTAGAAACTCCACAGCTAGAAACTCCAAAACTAGAAACTCCACAGCTAGAGACTCCACAACTAGAAACTCCACAACTTGCAACCCAACAAATAGATACTCCACAACTACAGACTCCACAACTTGAAACACCACATCTACATACTCCACCACTACAAATTCCGAAACTAGAAACTCCACAACTAGAAACTCCGCAACTAGAAACTCCCCAACTAGAAACTCCACAACTAGAAACTCTGCAACTAAAAACTCGGCAACTAGAAACTTTGCAACTAAAAACTCCGCAACTAGAAACTTCACAGCTTGAAACCCCACAACTATAAACTTCACAACTAGAAACTCAACAACTAGAGACTGCACAACTAGAGACTCCGCAACTAGAAACTCCGTAACTAGAAACTCCACAACTTGAAACTCCGCCACTAGAATCTCCACAACTAGAAAACTCCGCAACTAGAAACTATGCAACTAGAAACTCTGCAACTAGAAACTCCACAGCTAGAAACTCTACTACTAGAGACTCCACAACTAGAAAACTCCGCATCTAGAAACTCTGCAACTAGAAACTCCGCAACTAAAAACTCCACAACTTGAAACTCTGCAATCAGAAACTCCACAACTAGAAAACTCCTCAACTAGAAACTCTGCAACTAGAAACTCCGCAACTAGGAACTCCACAGCTAGAAACCCCACAACTTGAACTACCACAACTAGATACTCCACAAATACAAATTTCACAACTACGAACCCGAAAACTAGAAGCTCCACAACTAGAAACTCCACAACTAGAAACTCCACAACTTGAGAGTTCGCAACTAGAAACTCCACAACTAGAGACTCCACAACTAGAAACTCCACCACTAGAAACTCCACAACTACGAACCTCACAACTAGAAACTCCGCGACTAGAAACTTCGCAACTGGAAACTCCACAGTCAGAAACTCCACAACTAGGAACTCAGACACTAGAAACTCCACAACTTGAAATTCCTCAACTAAAAGCTCCACTTCTAGAAACTCAACAACTAGAAACTCCACAGCTAGAAACTCCAAAACTACAATCTCCACAACTTGAAACCCAACAAATAGATACTCCTCAACTACAGACTCCACAACTTGAAACACCACAACTAGATACTCCACAACTACAAATTCCGCAACTAGAAACTCCACAACTAGAAACTCCACAACTAGAAACTCCCCAACATGAAACTCCACAACTAGAATCTCTGCAACTAGAAACTCCGCAACTAGAAACTCTGCAACTAGAAACTCCGCAATAAGAAACCCCACAGCTAGAAACTTCGCTACTTGAAACACCACAACTAGATATTCCACAACTACGAATTCCACACCTAGAAACTCCACAACTAGAAACTCCGCAACTAGAAGCTCCGCAACTAGAAACTCCACAGCTAGAATCTCCACAACTTGAGACTTCGCAACTAGAAACTCGGCAACTAGAAACCCAACAACCAGACTCTCCACAACTAGAAACTCCGCAACTTGAAACCCAACAAATAGATACTCCACAACTACAGACTCCACAACTAGAAACACCACAACTAGATACTCCAAAATTACAAGCTCCCCAACTGGAACTCCCCAACTAGAAACTCCACAGCTTGAAACTCCGCAACTAGAAACTCCGCAACTAGAAACTCAACAACAAGAAAACTCAGCAACTAGAAACTCAACAACTAGAAACTTCACCACTAGAAACTCCACAACTTGAGATATCGCAACTAGAAACTCCACAACTAGAAACTCTACTACTAGAGACTCCACAACTAGAAACTCCGCAACTAGAAACTCCACAACTTGAAACTCTGCAACTAGAAACTCCGCAACTAGGAACTCCACAGCTAGAAACTCCAAAACTAGAAACTCCACAACTAGAGACTCCACAACTAGAAACTCCACAAATTGCAACCCAACAAATAGATACTCCACAACTTGAAACACCACAACTAGATACTCCACCACTACAAATTCCGAAACTAGAAACTCCACAACAAGAAACTCCGCAACTAGAAACTCCCCAACTAGAAACTCCACAACTGGAAACTCTGCAACTAAAAACTCGGCAACTAGTAACTTTGCAACTAGAAACTCTGCAACTAGAAACTCCATAGCTTGAAACCCCACAACTATAAACTTCCCAACTAGAAACTCAACAACTAGAGACTGCACAACTAGAGACTCCGCAACTAGAAACTCCGTAACTAGAAACTCCACAACTTGAAACTCCGCCACTAGAATCTCCACAACTAGAAAACTCCGCAACTAGAAACTATGCAACTAGAAACTCTGCAACTAGAAACTCCACAGCTAGAAACTCTACTACTAGAGACTCCACAACTAGAAAACTCCGCAACTAGAAACTCTGCAACTAGAAACTCCGCAACTAGGAACTCCACAGCTAGAAACCACACAACTTGAACTACCACAACTAGATACTCCACAAATACAAATTCCACAACTACCAACCCGACAACTAGAAGCTCCACAACTAGAAACTCCACAACTTGAGAGTTCGCAACTAGAAACTCTACAACTCGAAACTCCACAACTAGAGACTCCACAACTAGAAACTCCACCACTAGAAACTCCACAACTACGAACCTCAAGACTAGAAACTCCACAACTGGAAACTCCACAGTCAGAAACTCTACAACTAGGAACTCAGACACAAGAAACTCCACAACTTGAAATTCCTCAACTAAAAGCTCCACAACTAGAAACTTTACAACTAGAAATTCCGCAACTAGAAACCCGACAACTAGAAACTCCACAACTAGAAACTCGGCAACTAGAAACTCCCCAACTAGAAACTCCACAACTAGAAACTCGACAACTTGAGACTTCGCAAATAGAAACTCGTCAACTAGGAACTCAACAACTAGAAACTCCACAGCTACAAACTCCACAACTAGAAACTCCACAACTTGAAACCCAACAAATAGATACTCCACAACTACAGACTCCACAACTTGAAACTCTGCAACTAGAAACTTCACAACTAGAAAACTCCGCAACTAGAAACTCTGCAACTAGAAACTCCGCAACTAGGAACTCCACAGCTAGAAACCCCACAACTTGAACTACCACAACTAGATACTCCACAAATACAAATACCACAACTACGAACCCTACAACTAGAAACTCCACAACTAGAAACTCCACAACTTGAGAGTTCGCAACTAGAAACTCCACAACTAGAAACTCCACAACTAGAAACTCCGCAACTGGAAACTCCACAGTCAGAAACTCCACAACTAGGAACTCCAACACTAGAAAATCCACAACTAGAAATTCCTCATCTAGAGACTCAACAACTAGAGACTCCTAAACTAAATACTCCACAACTAGAAACTTTACAACTAGAAACTCCGAAACTAGAAACCCGACAACTAGAAACTTCACAACTGGAAACTCTGCAACTAGAAACTCCGCAACTAAAAACTCCACAGCTAGAAACCCCACAACTATAAACTTCACAACTAGCAACTCAACAGCTAGAGACTGCTTAACTAGAGACTCCACAACTAGAAACTCCACAACTGCAAACTCCGCAACTAGAATCTCCACGACTAGAAAACTCCGCAACTAGAAACTCTGCAACTAGAAACTCCGCAACTAGAAACTCCACAGCTAGAAACTCCTTAGCTTGAAACATTACAACTAGATACTCCACAACTACAAATTCCACAACTAGAAACTCCACAACTAGAAACTCCGCAACTAGAAACTCCGCAACTAAAACTCCACAGCTAGAAACTCCACAACTTGAAACTCTGCAACTAGAAACTCCACAACTAGAAAACTCCGAAACTAGAAATTCTGCAACTAGAAACTCCGCAACTAGGAACTCCACAGCTAGAAACCGCACAACTTGAACTACCACAACTAGATACTCCACAAATACAAATTCCACAACTACGAATCCCACAACTAGAAACTCCACAACTAGAAACTCCACAACTAGAGACTCCACAACTAGAAACTCCACAACTACGAACCTCACAACTAGAAACTCCACAACTAGACACTCCACAACAGGAAACTCCACAGTCAGAAACTCCACAACTAGGAACTCCAACACTAGAAACTCCACAACTAGAAATTCCTCAATTAGAGACTCAACAACTAGAGACTCCTAAACTAAAAGCTCCACAACTAGAAACTTTACAACTAGAAACTCCGCGACTAGAAACCCGACAACTCGAAACTGCACAACTAGAAACTCCGCAACCAGAATCTCCCCAACTAGAAATTCCACAACTAGAAACTCTGCAACTTCAAACTCCGCAATTAGAAACTCTGCAACTAGAAACTCCGCAACTAGAAACTCCACAGCTAGAAACCCCACAACTACGAACTTCACAACTAGAAACTCAGCAACTAGAGACAGCACAACTAGAAACTCTATAGCCAGACACTTCACAACTAGAAACTCCACAACTAGAAACTCAACAACTAGAAACTCTACTACTAGAGACTCCACAACTAGAAACTCCACAACTAGAAACTCCACAACTACGAACCTCACAACTAGAAACTCCACAACTTGAAACTCTGCAACCAGAAACTTCACAACTAGAAAACTCCGCAACTAGAAACTCTGCAACTAAAAACTCCGCAACTAGGAACTCCACAGCTAGAAACCCCACAACTTGAACTACCACAACTACAAACTCCACAAATACAAATTCCATAACTACGAACCCGACAACTAGAAACTCCACAACTAGAAACTCCACAACTAGAAACTCCACAAAATGAGAGTTCGCAACTAGAAACTCTACAACTAGAAACTCCACAACTAGAGACTCCACAACTAGAAACTCCACCACTAGAAACTCCACAACTACGAACCTCACAACTAGAAACTCCACAACTAGAAACTCCGCAACTGGAAACTCCACAGTCAGAAACTCCAAAACTAGGAACTCCAACACTAGAAACTTCACAGCTAGAAACCCCACAACTATAAACTTCACAACTAGAAACTCAACAACTAGAGACTGCACAACTAGAAACTCCACAGCTAGAAACTCCACAACTAGACAATCCGCAACTAGAAACTCCACAACTTCAAACTCCGCCACTAGAATCTCCACAACTAGAAAACTCCGCAACTAGAAACTCTGCATCTAGAAACTCCGCAACTAGAAACTCCACAGCTAAAAACTCCACAACTTGAAACATTACAACTAGATAGTCCACAACTACAAATTCCACAACTAGAAACTCCACAACTAGAAACTCCGCAACTAGAAACTCCGCAACTTCAAACTCCACAGCTAGAAACTCCACAACTAGAAACTCTGCAACTAGAAACTCCACAACTAGAAAACTCCGCAACTAGAAACTCTGCAATTAGAAACTCCGCAACTAGGAACTCCACAGCTAGAAACCCCACAACTTGAACTACCACAACTAGATACTCCACATTTACAAATTCCATAACTACGAATCCCACAACTAGAAACTCCACAGCTAGAAACTCCACAACTAGAAACTCCACAACTAGAGACTCCACAACTAGAAACTCCACAACTACGAACCCCACAACTACGAACCCCAGAACTAGAAACTCCACAACTAGAAACTCCAACTCTTGAGACTCCACAAATAGAAACTCCACAACTACGAACCCCACAACTACGAACCCCACAACTAGAAACTCAACAACTAGAAACTCTATTACTGGAGACTCCACAACTAGAAACTTCACAACTAGAAACTCCACAACTACAAACCTCACAACTAGAAAACTCCGCAACTAGAAACTCAGCAACTAGAAACTCCGCAACTAGGAACTCCACAACTAGAAACCCCACAACTTGAACTACCACAACTAGATACTCCACAAATACAAATACCACAACTACGAACCCCACAACTAGAAACTCCACAACTAGAAACTGCACAACTTGAGAGTTCGCAACTAGAAACTCCACAACTAGAAACTCTACAACTTGAGACTCCACAACTAGAAACTCTACCATTAGAAACTCCACAACTACGAACCTCACAACTAGAAACTCCACAACTAGAAACTCCGCAACTGGAAACTCCACAGTCAGAAACTCCAAAACTAGGAACTCCAACACTAGAAACTTCACAGCTAGAAACCCCACAACTATAAACTTCACAACTAGAAACTCAACAACTAGAGACTGCACAACTAGAAACTCCACAGCTAGAAACTCCACAACTAGACAATCCACAACTAGAAACTCCACAGCTTGTAACTCCGCAACTAGAAACTCCACAACTAGAAACTCTGCAACTAGAAACTCCACAACTAGAAACTCTGCAACTAGAAACTCCGCAACTAGAAACTTCACAGCTAGAAACCCCACAACTATAAACTTCACAACTAGAAACTCAATAAATAGAGACTGCACAACTAGAAAATCCACAGCTAGAAACTCAACAACTAGAAACTCCAGAACTGGAGACTCCACAACTAGAAACTCCACCACTAGAAACTCCACAACTACGAACCTCACAACTAGAAACTCCACAACTAGAAACTCCACAGCAAGAAACTCTACTACTAGAGACTTCACAACTAGAAAACTCCGCAACTAGAAACTCTGCAACTAGAAACTCCGCAACTAGGAACTCCACAGCTAGAAACCCCACAACTTGAACTACCACAATTAGATACTCCACAAATACAAATTCCACAACTACGAATCCCACAACTAGAAACTCCACCACTAGAATCTCCACAACTTGAGAGTTCGCAACTAGAAACTCCACAACTAGAGACTCCACAACTAAAAACTCCACACCTACGAACCTCACAACTAGAAACTCCACAACTAGAAACTCCACAACTGGAAACTCCACAGTCAGAAACTCCACAACTAGGAACTCCAACACTAAAAACTCCACAACTAGAAATTCCTCAACTAGAGACTCAACAACTAGAGACTCCTAAACTAGAAGCTCCACAGCTAGAAACTCCACAACTTGAAACTCTGCAACTAGAAACTTCACAACTAGAAAACTCCGCAACTAGAAACTCTGCAACTTGAAACTCCTCAACTAGGAACTCCACAGCTAGAAACCCCACAACTTGAACTACCACAACTAGATACTCCACAAATACAAATTCCACAACTACGAATCCCACAACTAGAAACTCCACCACTAGAAACTCCACAACTTGAGAGTTCGCAACTAGAAACTCCACAACTAGAAACTCCACAACTAGAAACTCCACAACTAGAAACTCCACCACTAAAAACTCCACAACTACGAACCTCACAACTAGAAACTCCACAACTGGAAACTCCACAACTGGAAACTACACAGTCAGAAACTCCACAACTAGGAACCCCAACACTAGAAACTCCACAACTAGAAATTCCTCAACTAGAGACTCCTAAACTAAAAGCTCCACAACTAGAAACTTTACAACTAGAAACTCCGCAACTAGAAACCCGACAACTAGAAACTCCACAACTAGAAACTCCGCAACTAGAAACTCCCCAACTAGAAACTCCACAACTAGAAACTCTGCAACTTGAAACTCCGCCACTAGAAACTCTGCAACTAGAAACTCCGCAACTAGAAACTCCACAGCTAGAAACCCCACAACTACGTACTTCACAACTAGAAACTCAGCAACTAGAAACTGCACAACTAGAAACTCTATAGCTAGACACTCCACAACTAGAAACTCCACAACTAGAAACTCAACAACTAGAAACTCTAGTACTAGAGACTCCACAACTAGAAACTCCACAACTAGAAACTCCACAACTACGAACCTCACAACTAGAAACTCCACAACTTGAAACTCTGCAACCAGAAACTCCAAAACTAGAAAACTCCTCAACTAGAAACTCTGCAACTAGAAACTCCGCAACTAGGAACTCCACAGCTAGAATCCCCACAACTTGAACTACCACAACTGGATACTCCACAAATGCAAATTCCACAACTACGAATCCCACAACTAGAAACTCCACCACTAGAAACTCCACAACTTGAGAGTTCGCAACTAGAAACTCCACAACTAGAAACTCCACAACTAGAAACTCCACAACTAGGGACTCCACAACTAGAAACTCCACCACTAAAAACTCCACAACTACGAACCTCACAACTAGAAACTCCACAACTAGAAACTCCACAACTGGAAACTCCACAACTAGAAACTCCACAACTACGAACCTCACAACTAGAAACTCCACAACTTGAAACTCTGCAACCAGAAACTCCACAACTAGAAAACTCCTCAACTAGAAACTCTGCAACTAGAAACTCCGCAACTAGGAACTCCACAGCTAGAAACCCCACAACTTGAACTACCACAACTAGATACTCCACAAATACAAATTCCACAACTGGAAACTCCACAGTCAGAAACTCCACAACTAGGAACTCAGACACTAGAAACTCCACAACTTGAAATTCCTCAACAAAAAGCTCCACAACTAGAAACTCTACAACTAGAAATTCCGCAACTAGAAACCCGACAACTAGAAACTCCACAACTAGAAACTCCGCAACTAGAAACTCCCCAACTAGAAACTCCACAACTAGAAACTCCGAAACTAGAAACTCTGCAACTAGAACTCCTCAACTTGAAACTTCGCATTTAGAATCTCCACAACTAGAAAACTCCGCAACTAAAAACTCTGCAACTAGAAACTCCGCAACTAGAAACTCCACAGCTAGAAACCCCACAACTATAAACTTCACAACTAGCAACTCAACAACTAGAAACTCCACAACTTGAAACTCTGCAACTAGAAACTCCACAACTAGAAACTCCACAACTGGAAACTCCGCAACTAGAAACTGCACAGCTAGAAACTCCACAACTTGAAACTCTGCAACTAGAAACTCCACAACTAGAAAACTGCGCAACTAGAAACTCCAAAGCTAGAAACCCCACAACTTGAACTACCACAACTAGATACTCCACAACTAGTAACTCCACAACTTGAGAGTTCGCACGAGAAACTCCAAAACTAGAAACTCCACAACTAGAGAATCCACAACTAGAAACTCCACCGCTGGAAACTCAACAACTACGAACCTCACAACTATAAACTCCACAACTAGAAACTCCGCAACTGGAAACTTTACAGTCAGAAACTCCACAACTAGGAACTCCAACACTAGAAACTCCACAACTACAAATTCCTCAACTAGAGACTATACAACTAGAGACTCCTAAACTAAAAGCTCCGCAACTAGAAACTTTACAGCTAGAAACTCCGCAACTACAAACCCGACAACTAGAAACTCCACAACTAGAAACTCCGCAACTAGAAACTCCCCAACTAGAAACTCCACAACTAGAAACTCTGCAACTAGAAACTCCGCAACTAGAAACTCTGCAACTAGAAACTCAGCAACTAAAAACTCCAATGCTAGAAACCCCACAACTATAAACTTCACAATTAGAAACTCAACAACTTGAGACTGCACAACTAGAATCTCCACAGCTAGAAACTCCACAACTAGAAACTCCACAACTAGAAACTCCACAGCTAGTAGCTCCGCAACTATAAACTCCAAAACTTGAAACTCCGCAACTAGAATCTCCACAACTATAAAACTCCGCAACTAGAAACTTTGCAACTAGAAACTACGCAACCAGAAACTCCACAGCTAGAAACTCCACAACTTGAGACTTCGCAAATAGAAATTCGTTAACTAGAAACTCAACAACTAGAAACTCCACAGCAAGAAACTCCACAACTTGAGAGTTCGCAACTAGAAACTCCACAACTAGACACTCCACAACTAGGAACTCCACCACTAGAAACTCCACAACTACGAACCTCACAACTAGAAACTCTACAACTAGAAACTCCGCAACTGGAAACTCCACACCCAGAAACTCCACAACTAGAAACACCACATCTAGAAACTCCGCAACAACAAACTCCGCAACTAGAAACTCTACAACTAGAATTTACACAACTAGAAACTCTGCAACTAGAAACCCGACAACTAGAAACTCAACAACTAGAAACTCCACACCTATAAATTCCTCAACTTGAGACTCCACAACTTGAAACTTCGCCACTAGAAACTTCACAAATAGACAATCCACAACTAGAAACTCCACAACTAGAGACTCCACAACTAGGAACTCCACAAATTGAGACTCCACTACCAGAAACTCCGCAACTAGAAACTCCGCAACTAAAAACTCCACAACTAGAAAATCCACAACTAGAAACTCCACAACCACAGACTCCCCAACTAGAAACTCTGCAACTAGAAACTGCGCAACTATAAACTCCACAGCTAGAAACTCCACAACTTGAAACACCACAACTAGATACTACTACTACAAATTGCACAACTAGAAACTCCACAACTAGAAACTCCGCAACTAGAAACTCCGCAACTAGAAACTCAAAAGCTAGAAATTCCACAACTTGAGATTTCGCAACTAGAAACTCGGCAACTAGAATCTCCACAACTAGAAACTCTGCAACTAGAAACTCCGCAACTACAAACTCCGCCACCTGAAACCCACAGCTAGAAACTCCACAACTTGACACTTCGCAAATAGAAACTCGTCAAATAGAAACTCAACAACTAGAAACTCCACAGCTAGAAACTCCACAACTAGAGACTCCACAACTAGAAACTCCACCACTAGAAATTCCACAACTTGAAACTCCACAGCCAGAAACTCGACAACTAGAAACTCCACATCTAGTAACTCCGCAATAACAAACTCCGCAACTAGAAACTTCACAACTAGAAATTCCACAAGTTGAGACTCAACAAATAGAGACTCCACAACTACAACCTACACAGATTGAAACTACACAACTTGAAACTCCACAACCAGAAACTCCGCAACTAGAAACTCCGCAACTAAAAACTCCACAACTAGAAAATCCACAACTAGAAACTCCCCAACTAGAAACTCCACCACTAGAAACTACACAACTAGAAACTGCACGAATAGAGATTCCATAAGTAGAAACTCCACAGCTAGAATTTCCGCAAACAAAACCCCACAACTAGAAACACCACAACTAGGAAGTCTGCAACTAGAAAATCTACAACTAGAAACTCGAAAACTAAAAACTCCAACTAGAGACTCCACAACTAGGAACTCCACAAATTGATAATCCACAACTAGAAACTTCACAGATTGATACTCCACAACTTGAAACTCCACAACCAGAAACTCCGCAACTAGAAACTCCGCAACTAAAAATTCCACAACTAGAAACTCCACAAGTAGAAACTCCACAACTAGAAACTCCGCAACTAGAAACCCGATCACTAGAAACTCCACAGCTAGAAAGTCCCCAACTAGAAACTCTGCAACTAGAAACTCCGCAACTAGAAACTCCACAGCTAGAAAATCCACCCCTATAAACTCCACAACTACAGACTCCGCAACTAGAAAACTCCGCAACTAGGAACTCCCAACTAGAAACTCCGCAACTAGAAACTCCGAAACTAGAAACTCCACAGCTAGAAAATCCACTACTTGAGACTTCGCAACTAGAAACTCGGCAACTAGAAACCCAACAACCAGAAACTCCACTGCTAGAAACTCCACAACTAGAAACTCCACAACTTAAAACGCAACAAATAGATACTCCACAACTACAGACTCCACAACTTGAAACTCCGCAACTACACACTCCACAACTACAAACTCCAAAACTTGAAACCCCACAACTAGAGACTCCAGAATTGGACCCTCCACAACTAGAAACTCCACAAATATGAACCTCACAACTAGAAACTCCACAACTTGAAACTCTGCAACCAGAAACTTCACAACTAGAAAACTCCGCAACTAGAAACTCTGCAACTAAAAACTCCGCAACTAGGAACTCCACAGCTAGAAACCCCACAACTTGAACTACCACAACTACATACTCCACAAATACAAATTCCATAACTACGAACCCGACAACTAGAAACTCCACAACTAGAAACTCCACAAAATGAGAGTTCGCAACTAGAAACTCTACAACTAGAAACTCCACAACTAGAGACTCCACAACTAGAAACTCCACCACTAGAAACTCCACAACTACGAACCTCACAACTAGAAACTCCACAACTAGAAACTCCGCAACTGGAAACTCCACAGTCAGAAACTCCAAAACTAGGAACTCCAACACTAGAAACTTCACAGCTAGAAACCCCACAACTATAAACTTCACAACTAGAAACTCAACAACTAGAGACTGCACAACTAGAAACTCCACAGCTAGAAACTCCACAACTAGACAATCCGCAACTAGAAACTCCACAACTTCAAACTCCGCCACTAGAATCTCCACAACTAGAAAACTCCGCAACTAGAAACTCTGCATCTAGAAACTCCGCAACTAGAAACTCCACAGCTAAAAACTCCACAACTTGAAACATTACAACTAGATAGTCCACAACTACAAATTCCACAACTAGAAACTCCACAACTAGAAACTCCGCAACTAGAAACTCCGCAACTTCAAACTCCACAGCTAGAAACTCCACAACTAGAAACTCTGCAACTAGAAACTCCACAACTAGAAAACTCCGCAACTAGAAACTCTGCAATTAGAAACTCCGCAACTAGGAACTCCACAGCTAGAAACCCCACAACTTGAACTACCACAACTAGATACTCCACATTTACAAATTCCATAACTACGAATCCCACAACTAGAAACTCCACAGCTAGAAACTCCACAACTAGAAACTCCACAACTAGAGACTCCACAACTAGAAACTCCACAACTACGAACCCCACAACTACGAACCCCAGAACTAGAAACTCCACAACTAGAAACTCCAACTCTTGAGACTCCACAAATAGAAACTCCACAACTACGAACCCCACAACTACGAACCCCACAACTAGAAACTCAACAACTAGAAACTCTATTACTGGAGACTCCACAACTAGAAACTTCACAACTAGAAACTCCACAACTACAAACCTCACAACTAGAAAACTCCGCAACTAGAAACTCAGCAACTAGAAACTCCGCAACTAGGAACTCCACAACTAGAAACCCCACAACTTGAACTACCACAACTAGATACTCCACAAATACAAATACCACAACTACGAACCCCACAACTAGAAACTCCACAACTAGAAACTGCACAACTTGAGAGTTCGCAACTAGAAACTCCACAACTAGAAACTCTACAACTTGAGACTCCACAACTAGAAACTCTACCATTAGAAACTCCACAACTACGAACCTCACAACTAGAAACTCCACAACTAGAAACTCCGCAACTGGAAACTCCACAGTCAGAAACTCCAAAACTAGGAACTCCAACACTAGAAACTTCACAGCTAGAAACCCCACAACTATAAACTTCACAACTAGAAACTCAACAACTAGAGACTGCACAACTAGAAACTCCACAGCTAGAAACTCCACAACTAGACAATCCACAACTAGAAACTCCACAGCTTGTAACTCCGCAACTAGAAACTCCACAACTAGAAACTCTGCAACTAGAAACTCCACAACTAGAAACTCTGCAACTAGAAACTCCGCAACTAGAAACTTCACAGCTAGAAACCCCACAACTATAAACTTCACAACTAGAAACTCAATAAATAGAGACTGCACAACTAGAAAATCCACAGCTAGAAACTCAACAACTAGAAACTCCAGAACTGGAGACTCCACAACTAGAAACTCCACCACTAGAAACTCCACAACTACGAACCTCACAACTAGAAACTCCACAACTAGAAACTCCACAGCAAGAAACTCTACTACTAGAGACTTCACAACTAGAAAACTCCGCAACTAGAAACTCTGCAACTAGAAACTCCGCAACTAGGAACTCCACAGCTAGAAACCCCACAACTTGAACTACCACAATTAGATACTCCACAAATACAAATTCCACAACTACGAATCCCACAACTAGAAACTCCACCACTAGAATCTCCACAACTTGAGAGTTCGCAACTAGAAACTCCACAACTAGAGACTCCACAACTAAAAACTCCACACCTACGAACCTCACAACTAGAAACTCCACAACTAGAAACTCCACAACTGGAAACTCCACAGTCAGAAACTCCACAACTAGGAACTCCAACACTAAAAACTCCACAACTAGAAATTCCTCAACTAGAGACTCAACAACTAGAGACTCCTAAACTAGAAGCTCCACAGCTAGAAACTCCACAACTTGAAACTCTGCAACTAGAAACTTCACAACTAGAAAACTCCGCAACTAGAAACTCTGCAACTTGAAACTCCTCAACTAGGAACTCCACAGCTAGAAACCCCACAACTTGAACTACCACAACTAGATACTCCACAAATACAAATTCCACAACTACGAATCCCACAACTAGAAACTCCACCACTAGAAACTCCACAACTTGAGAGTTCGCAACTAGAAACTCCACAACTAGAAACTCCACAACTAGAAACTCCACAACTAGAAACTCCACCACTAAAAACTCCACAACTACGAACCTCACAACTAGAAACTCCACAACTGGAAACTCCACAACTGGAAACTACACAGTCAGAAACTCCACAACTAGGAACCCCAACACTAGAAACTCCACAACTAGAAATTCCTCAACTAGAGACTCCTAAACTAAAAGCTCCACAACTAGAAACTTTACAACTAGAAACTCCGCAACTAGAAACCCGACAACTAGAAACTCCACAACTAGAAACTCCGCAACTAGAAACTCCCCAACTAGAAACTCCACAACTAGAAACTCTGCAACTTGAAACTCCGCCACTAGAAACTCTGCAACTAGAAACTCCGCAACTAGAAACTCCACAGCTAGAAACCCCACAACTACGTACTTCACAACTAGAAACTCAGCAACTAGAAACTGCACAACTAGAAACTCTATAGCTAGACACTCCACAACTAGAAACTCCACAACTAGAAACTCAACAACTAGAAACTCTAGTACTAGAGACTCCACAACTAGAAACTCCACAACTAGAAACTCCACAACTACGAACCTCACAACTAGAAACTCCACAACTTGAAACTCTGCAACCAGAAACTCCAAAACTAGAAAACTCCTCAACTAGAAACTCTGCAACTAGAAACTCCGCAACTAGGAACTCCACAGCTAGAATCCCCACAACTTGAACTACCACAACTGGATACTCCACAAATGCAAATTCCACAACTACGAATCCCACAACTAGAAACTCCACCACTAGAAACTCCACAACTTGAGAGTTCGCAACTAGAAACTCCACAACTAGAAACTCCACAACTAGAAACTCCACAACTAGGGACTCCACAACTAGAAACTCCACCACTAAAAACTCCACAACTACGAACCTCACAACTAGAAACTCCACAACTAGAAACTCCACAACTGGAAACTCCACAACTAGAAACTCCACAACTACGAACCTCACAACTAGAAACTCCACAACTTGAAACTCTGCAACCAGAAACTCCACAACTAGAAAACTCCTCAACTAGAAACTCTGCAACTAGAAACTCCGCAACTAGGAACTCCACAGCTAGAAACCCCACAACTTGAACTACCACAACTAGATACTCCACAAATACAAATTCCACAACTGGAAACTCCACAGTCAGAAACTCCACAACTAGGAACTCAGACACTAGAAACTCCACAACTTGAAATTCCTCAACAAAAAGCTCCACAACTAGAAACTCTACAACTAGAAATTCCGCAACTAGAAACCCGACAACTAGAAACTCCACAACTAGAAACTCCGCAACTAGAAACTCCCCAACTAGAAACTCCACAACTAGAAACTCCGAAACTAGAAACTCTGCAACTAGAACTCCTCAACTTGAAACTTCGCATTTAGAATCTCCACAACTAGAAAACTCCGCAACTAAAAACTCTGCAACTAGAAACTCCGCAACTAGAAACTCCACAGCTAGAAACCCCACAACTATAAACTTCACAACTAGCAACTCAACAACTAGAAACTCCACAACTTGAAACTCTGCAACTAGAAACTCCACAACTAGAAACTCCACAACTGGAAACTCCGCAACTAGAAACTGCACAGCTAGAAACTCCACAACTTGAAACTCTGCAACTAGAAACTCCACAACTAGAAAACTGCGCAACTAGAAACTCCAAAGCTAGAAACCCCACAACTTGAACTACCACAACTAGATACTCCACAACTAGTAACTCCACAACTTGAGAGTTCGCACGAGAAACTCCAAAACTAGAAACTCCACAACTAGAGAATCCACAACTAGAAACTCCACCGCTGGAAACTCAACAACTACGAACCTCACAACTATAAACTCCACAACTAGAAACTCCGCAACTGGAAACTTTACAGTCAGAAACTCCACAACTAGGAACTCCAACACTAGAAACTCCACAACTACAAATTCCTCAACTAGAGACTATACAACTAGAGACTCCTAAACTAAAAGCTCCGCAACTAGAAACTTTACAGCTAGAAACTCCGCAACTACAAACCCGACAACTAGAAACTCCACAACTAGAAACTCCGCAACTAGAAACTCCCCAACTAGAAACTCCACAACTAGAAACTCTGCAACTAGAAACTCCGCAACTAGAAACTCTGCAACTAGAAACTCAGCAACTAAAAACTCCAATGCTAGAAACCCCACAACTATAAACTTCACAATTAGAAACTCAACAACTTGAGACTGCACAACTAGAATCTCCACAGCTAGAAACTCCACAACTAGAAACTCCACAACTAGAAACTCCACAGCTAGTAGCTCCGCAACTATAAACTCCAAAACTTGAAACTCCGCAACTAGAATCTCCACAACTATAAAACTCCGCAACTAGAAACTTTGCAACTAGAAACTACGCAACCAGAAACTCCACAGCTAGAAACTCCACAACTTGAGACTTCGCAAATAGAAATTCGTTAACTAGAAACTCAACAACTAGAAACTCCACAGCAAGAAACTCCACAACTTGAGAGTTCGCAACTAGAAACTCCACAACTAGACACTCCACAACTAGGAACTCCACCACTAGAAACTCCACAACTACGAACCTCACAACTAGAAACTCTACAACTAGAAACTCCGCAACTGGAAACTCCACACCCAGAAACTCCACAACTAGAAACACCACATCTAGAAACTCCGCAACAACAAACTCCGCAACTAGAAACTCTACAACTAGAATTTACACAACTAGAAACTCTGCAACTAGAAACCCGACAACTAGAAACTCAACAACTAGAAACTCCACACCTATAAATTCCTCAACTTGAGACTCCACAACTTGAAACTTCGCCACTAGAAACTTCACAAATAGACAATCCACAACTAGAAACTCCACAACTAGAGACTCCACAACTAGGAACTCCACAAATTGAGACTCCACTACCAGAAACTCCGCAACTAGAAACTCCGCAACTAAAAACTCCACAACTAGAAAATCCACAACTAGAAACTCCACAACCACAGACTCCCCAACTAGAAACTCTGCAACTAGAAACTGCGCAACTATAAACTCCACAGCTAGAAACTCCACAACTTGAAACACCACAACTAGATACTACTACTACAAATTGCACAACTAGAAACTCCACAACTAGAAACTCCGCAACTAGAAACTCCGCAACTAGAAACTCAAAAGCTAGAAATTCCACAACTTGAGATTTCGCAACTAGAAACTCGGCAACTAGAATCTCCACAACTAGAAACTCTGCAACTAGAAACTCCGCAACTACAAACTCCGCCACCTGAAACCCACAGCTAGAAACTCCACAACTTGACACTTCGCAAATAGAAACTCGTCAAATAGAAACTCAACAACTAGAAACTCCACAGCTAGAAACTCCACAACTAGAGACTCCACAACTAGAAACTCCACCACTAGAAATTCCACAACTTGAAACTCCACAGCCAGAAACTCGACAACTAGAAACTCCACATCTAGTAACTCCGCAATAACAAACTCCGCAACTAGAAACTTCACAACTAGAAATTCCACAAGTTGAGACTCAACAAATAGAGACTCCACAACTACAACCTACACAGATTGAAACTACACAACTTGAAACTCCACAACCAGAAACTCCGCAACTAGAAACTCCGCAACTAAAAACTCCACAACTAGAAAATCCACAACTAGAAACTCCCCAACTAGAAACTCCACCACTAGAAACTACACAACTAGAAACTGCACGAATAGAGATTCCATAAGTAGAAACTCCACAGCTAGAATTTCCGCAAACAAAACCCCACAACTAGAAACACCACAACTAGGAAGTCTGCAACTAGAAAATCTACAACTAGAAACTCGAAAACTAAAAACTCCAACTAGAGACTCCACAACTAGGAACTCCACAAATTGATAATCCACAACTAGAAACTTCACAGATTGATACTCCACAACTTGAAACTCCACAACCAGAAACTCCGCAACTAGAAACTCCGCAACTAAAAATTCCACAACTAGAAACTCCACAAGTAGAAACTCCACAACTAGAAACTCCGCAACTAGAAACCCGATCACTAGAAACTCCACAGCTAGAAAGTCCCCAACTAGAAACTCTGCAACTAGAAACTCCGCAACTAGAAACTCCACAGCTAGAAAATCCACCCCTATAAACTCCACAACTACAGACTCCGCAACTAGAAAACTCCGCAACTAGGAACTCCCAACTAGAAACTCCGCAACTAGAAACTCCGAAACTAGAAACTCCACAGCTAGAAAATCCACTACTTGAGACTTCGCAACTAGAAACTCGGCAACTAGAAACCCAACAACCAGAAACTCCACTGCTAGAAACTCCACAACTAGAAACTCCACAACTTAAAACGCAACAAATAGATACTCCACAACTACAGACTCCACAACTTGAAACTCCGACACTACACACTCCACAACTACAAACTCCAAAACTTGAAACCCCACAACTAGAGACTCCAGAATTGGACCCTCCACAACTAGAAACTCCACAAATATGAACCTCACAACTAGAAACTCCACAACCTGAAACTCCGCAACCAAAAACTCCGCAACTAAAAACTCCACAACTAGAAACTCCACAATTAGAAACTCCACAACTAGAAACTCCGAAACTAGAAACTCTGCAACTAGTTACTCCGCAACTAGAAACTCCACAGCTGGAAACTCCACAACTTGAAACACCAGAACTAGATACTCCACAACTACAAATTCCACAACTAGAAACTCCACAACTGGAAACTCCGCAACTAGAAACTCCTCAGCTAGAAACTTTACAGCTTGAAACTCCACAACTTGAGACTTCGCGAATAGAAACTCGTCAACTGGAAACTGAACCACTAGAAACTTCACAGCTAGAAACTCCACAACTAGACACTCAACAACTAGAAACTCCAAACCTATATATTCCACAACTTGAAACTCCGCACCTAAAACTCCACAACTAGAAACTCCACAACTAGAAACTCTGCAACTCGAAACTCTCCAACTAGAAACTCCACAACTAGAAACTCTGCAACTAGAAACTCCGCAACTAGAAACTCCACAGCTAGAAACCCCACAACAATAAACTTCACAACTAGAATCTCAACAACTAGAGACTGCACAACTAGAAACTCCACAACTAGAAAACTCCGCAACTAGAAACTCTGCAACTACATACTCCGCAACTAGAAACTCCACAGCTAGAAACTCCACAACTAGATAATCCACAACTACAAATTCCACAACTAGAAACTCCACAACTGGAAACTCCGCAACTAGAAACTCTGCAACTACAAACATTACAGTTAGAAACTCCACAACTTGAGACTTTGCAAATAGAAACTCGTCAACTGGAAACTCAACCACTAGAAACTCCACAGCGAGAAATTCCACAACTAGAAACTCCACAACTTGAAACACCACAACTAGATACTCCACAACTACAAATTCCGCAACTAGAAACTCCACAACTCGAAACTCCCCAACTAGAAACTCCACAACTAGAAATTGTGCAACTAGAAACTCCGCAACTAGAAACTCCACAGCTAGAAACCCCACAACTATAAACTTCACAACTAGCAACTCAACAACTATAGACTGCACAACTAGAGACTCCGCAACTAGAAACTCCACAGCTAGTAACTCCGCAACTAGAAACTCCACAACTTGAAACTCCGCCACTAGAATCTCCACAACTAGAAAACTCCGCAACTAGAAACTCTGCAACTAGATACTCCGCAACTAGAAAATCCACAGCTAGAAACTCCACAACTTGAAACACCACAACTAGATACTCCACAACTACAAATTCCACAACTAGAAACTCCACAACTGGAAACTCCGCAACTAGAAACTCCGCAACTAGAAACTTTATAGCTAGAAACTCCACAACTTGAGACTTCGCGAATAAAAACTCGTCAACTGAAAACTCAACCACTAGAAACTCCACAGCTAGAAACTCCACAACTAGACACTCAACAACTAGAAACTCCACACCTATAAATTCCACAACTTGAAACTCCACAACTAGAAACTCCACAACTAGAAACTCTGCTACTCTAAACTCCTCAACTAGAAACTCCACAACTATAAACTCTGCAACTAGATACTCCGCAACTAGAAACTCTGCAACTAGAAACTCCGCAACTAGAAACTCCACAGCTAGAAACCCCACAACTATAAACTTCACAACTAGAAACTCAACAACTAGAGACTGCACAACTTGAAACTCCACAACTAGAAAACTCCGCAACTAGAAACTCTGCAACTACATACTCCGCAACTAGAAACTCCACAGCTAGAAACTCCACAACTAGATAATCCACAACTACAAATTCCACAACTAGAAACTCCACAACTGGAAACTCCGCAACTAGAAACTCTGCAACTACAAACTTTACAGTTAGAAAATCCACAACTTGAGACTTCGCAAATAGAAACTCGTCAACTGGAAACTCAACCACTAGAAACTCCAAAGCTAGAAACTCCACAACTAGAAACTCCACAACTTGAAACGCGACAAATAGATACTCCACAACTTGAAACACCACAACTAGATACTCCAAAACTACAAATTCTGCAACTAGAAACTCCACAACTAGAAACTCCGCAACTAGAAACTCCCCAACTAAAAACTCCACAACTAGAAACTCCGCAACTAGAAACTCCCCAACTAAAAACTCCACAACTAGAGTCTCTGCAACTATAAACGGCGCAACTAGAAACTCTGCAACTACAAACTCCACAACTAGAAACTTCACAGCTAGAAACCCCACAACTATAAACTTCACAATTAGCAACTCAACAACTATAGACTGCACAACTAGAGACTCCGCAACTAGAAACTCCACAGCTAGTAACTCCGCAACTCGAAACTCCACAACTTAAAATTCCGCCACTAAAATCTCCACAACAAGAAAAATCCACAACTAGAAACTCTGCCTCTAGAAACTCCACAACTAGAAACTCCACAGCTAGAAACTCCATAACTTGAATTACCACAACTAGATACTCCACAACTACAAATTCCACAACTAGAAATTCCACAACTTGAAACTCCACAGCTAGAAAGTCCACAACTAGAAACTCTGCAACTAGAAACTCCGCAACTAGAAACTCCACAGCTAGAAAATCCACTACTAGAAACTCCACAACTAACAACTCCCCAACTACAGACTCCGCAACTAGAAAACTCCGCCACAAGAAACTCCCAACTAGACACTCTGCAACTAGGAACTCTACAACTTCAAAATCCACAACTAGAAACTCCACAATTTGAAACCCCGCAACTAGATACTCCACAACTACAAACTCCACAACTAGAAACTCCCCAACTTGAAACTCCACAACTTGAAACTCCGCAACTAGAAACTCCGCAACTAGAAACTCCACAACTAGAAAACTCGGCAACGTGAAACTCTGCAACTAGAAACTCCGCAACTAGAAACTCCACAGCTAGAAACTTAACTACTTGAAACACCACAACTAGATACTCCACAACTACGAATTCCACAACTAGAAGCTCCGCAACTAGAATTTTCACAGCTAGAAACTCCACAACTTGAAACACCACAACTAGATACTCCACAACTACAAATTCCACAACTAGAAACTCCACAACTGGAAACTCCGCAACTAGAAACTCTGCAGCTAGAAACTTTACAGCTAGAAACTTTACAGCTAGAAACTCCACAACTTGAGACTTCGCGAATAGAAACTCGTCAACTGGAAACTCAACCACTAGAATCTCCACAGCTAGAAACTCCACAACTAGACACTCAACAACTAGAAACTCCACACCTATAAATTCCACAACTTGAAACTCCACAACTAGAAACTCCACAACTAGAAACTCTGCTACTCTAAACTCCTCAACTAGAAACTCCACAACTATAAACTCTGCAACTAGAAACTCCGCAACTAGAAACTCTGCAACTAGAAACTCCGCAACTAGAAACTCCACAGCTAGAAACCCCACAACTATAAACTTCACAACTAGAAACTCAACAACTAGAGACTGCACAACTTGAAACTCCACAACTAGAAAACTCCGCAACTAGAAACTCTGCAACTACATACTCCGCAACTAGAAACTCCACAGCTAGAAACTCCACAACTAGATAATCCACAACTACAAATTCCACAACTAGAAACTCCACAACTGGAAACTCCGCAACTAGAAACTCTGCAACTACAAACTTTACAGTTAGAAACTCCACAACTTGAGACTTCGCAAATAAAAACTCGTCAACTGGAAACTCAACCACTAGAAACTCCAAAGCTAGAAACTCCACAACTACAAACTCCACAACTTGAAACGCGACAAATAGATACTCCACAACTTGAAACACCACAACTAGATACTCCAAAACTACAAATTCTGCAACTAGAAACTCCACAACTAGAAACTCCGCAACTAGAAACTCCCCAACTAAAAACTCCACAACTAGAAACTCCGCAACTAGAAACTCCCCAACTAAAAACTCCACAACTAGAGTCTCTGCAACTATAAACTGCGCAACTAGAAACTCTGCAACTACAAACTCCACAACTAGAAACTTCACAGCTAGAAACCCCACAACTATAAACTTCACAACTAGCAACTCAACAACTATAGGCTGCACAACTAGAGACTCCGCAACTAGAAACTCCACAGCTAGTAACTCCGCAACTCGAAACTCCACAACTTAAAATTCCGCCACTAGAATCTCCACAACTAGAAAAATCCACAACTAGAAACTCTGCCACTAGAAACTCCACAACTAGAAACTCCACAGCTAGAAACTCCACAACTTGAAACACCACAACTAGATACTCCACAACTACAAATTCCACAACTAGAAATTCCACAACTTGAAACTCCACAGCTAGAAAGTCCACAACTAGAAACTCTGCAACTAGAAACTCCGCAACTAGAAACTCCACAACTACAAACTCCACAACTAGAAACTCCCCAACTTGAAACTCCACAACTTGAAACTCCGCAACTAGAAACTCCGCAACTAGAAACTCCACAACTAGAAAACTCGGCAACGTGAAACTCTGCAACTAGAAACTCCGCAACTAGAAACTCCACAGCTAGAAACTTAACTACTTGAAACACCACAACTAGATACTCCACAACTACGAATTCCACAACTAGAAGCTCCGCAACTAGAATTTTCACAGCTAGAAACTCCACAACTTGAAACACCACAACTAGATACTCCACAACTACAAATTCCACAACTAGAAACTCCACAACTGGAAACTCCGCAACTAGAAACTCTGCAGCTAGAAACTTTACAGCTAGAAACTTTACAGCTAGAAACTCCACAACTTGAGACTTCGCGAATAGAAACTCGTCAACTGGAAACTCAACCACTAGAATCTCCACAGCAAGAAACTCCACAACTAGACACTCAACAACTAGAAACTCCACACCTATAAATTCCACAACTTGAAATTCCGCATTTAAAACTCCACAACTAGAAACTCCGCAACTAGAAACTCTGCAACTCGAAACTCTCCAACTAGAAACTCCACAACTAGTAACTCTGCAACTAGAAACTCCGCAACTAGAAACTCTGCAACTAGAAACTCCGCAACTAGAAACTCCACAGCTAGAAACCCCACAACAATAAACTTCACAACTAGAAACTCAACAACTAGAGACTGCACAACTAGAAACTCCACAACTAGAAAACTCCGTAGCTAGAAACTCTGCAACTACATACTCCGCAACTAGAAACTAAACAGCTAGAAACTCCACAACTAGATAATCCACAACTACAAATTCCACAACTAGAAACTCCACAACTGGAAACTCCGCAACTAGAAACTCTGCAACTACAAACATTACAGTTAGAAACTCCACAACTTGAGACTTTGTAAATAGAAACTCGTCAATTGGAAACTCAACCACTAGAAACTCCACAGCTAGAAACTCCACAACTTGAAACCCGACAAATAGATACTCCACAACTTGAAACACCACAACTAGATACTCCACAACTAGAAACTCCGCAACTAGAAACTGTGCAACTAGAAACTGCGCAACTAGAAACTCCACAACTAGAATCTCTGCAACTAGAAACTCCGCAACTATAAACCCGACAACTAGAAATTCAACAACTAGAAACTCCACACCTTTAAATTCCTCAACTTGAGACTCCACAACTAGAAACTTCGCAACTAGAAACTTCACAAATAGACAATCCACAACTAGAAACTCCACAACTAGAGACTCCACAACTAGGAACTCCACAAATTGAGACTCCACAACTAGAAACTACACAGATTGAAACTCCACAACTTGAAACTCCACTACCAGAAACTCCGCAACTAGAAACTCCGCAACTAAAAACTCAACAACTAGAAAATCCACAACTAGAAACTCCACAACCACAGACTCCCCAACTAGAAACTCTGCAACTAGAAACTCCAAAACTAGAAACTCTGCAACTACAAACTCCACAACTAGAAAACGCCGCAACTAGAAACTCTGCAACTAGAAACTGCGCAACTATACACTCCACAGCTAGAAATTCCACAACTTGAGATTTCGCAACTAGAAACTTGGCAACTAGAATCTCCACAACTAGAAACTCTGCAACTAGAAACTTCGCAACTACAAACTCCGCAACCTGAAACCCACAGCTAGAAACTCCACAACTTGACACTTCGCAAATAGAAACTCGTCAACTAGAAACTCAACAACTAGAAACTCCACAGCTAGAAACTCCACAACTAGAGACTCCACAACTAGAAACTCCACCACTAGAAATTCCACAGCTAGAAACTCCACAACTTGAAACACCACAACTAGATACTCCACAACTACAAATTCCACAACTAGAAATTCCACAACTTGAAACTCCACAGCTAGAAAGTCCACAACTAGAAACTCTGCAACTAGAAACTCCGCAACTAGAAACTCCACAGCTAGAAAATCCACCACTAGAAACTCCACAACTAACAACTCCACAACTACAGACTCCGCAACTAGAAAACTCCGCCACAAGAAACTCCCAACTAGACACTCTGCAACTAGGAACTCTACAACTTCAAAATCCACAACTAGAAACTCCACAATTTGAAACTCCGCAACTAGATACTCCACAACTACAAACTCCACAACTAGAAACTCCCCAACTTGAAACTCCACAACTTGAAACTCCGCAACTAGAAACTCCGCAACTAGAAACTCCACAACTAGAAAACTCGGCAACGTGAAACTCTGCAACTAGAAACTCCGCAACTAGAAACTCCACAGCTAGAAACTTAACTACTTGAAACACCACAACTAGATACTCCACAACTACGAATTCCACAACTAGAAGCTCTGCAACTAGAATTTTCACAGCTAGAAACTCCACAACTTGAAACACCACAACTAGATACTCCACAACTACAAATTCCACAACTAGAAACTCCACAACTGGAAACTCCGCAACTAGAAACTCTGCAGCTAGAAACTTTACAGCTAGAAACTTTACAGCTAGAAACTCCACAACTTGAGACTTCGCGAATAGAAACTCGTCATCTGGAAACTCAACCACTAGAATCTCCACAGCTAGAAACTCCACAACTAGACACTCAACAACTAGAAACTCCACACCTATAAATTCCACAACTTGAAATTCCGCATTTAAAACTCCACAACTAGAAACTCCGCAACTAGAAACTCTGCAACTCGAAACTCTCCAACTAGAAACTCCACAACTAGTAACTCTGCAACTAGAAACTCCGCAACTAGAAACTCTGCAACTAGAAACTCCGCAACTAGAAACTCCACAGCTAGAAACCCCACAACAATAAACTTCACAACTAGAAACTCAACAACTAGAGACTGCACAACTAGAAACTCCACAACTAGAAAACTCCGTAGCTAGAAACTCTGCAACTACATACTCCGCAACTAGAAACTCCACAGCTAGAAACTCCACAACTAGATAATCCACAACTACAAATTCCACAACTAGAAACTCCACAACTGGAAACTCCGCAACTAGAAACTCTGCAACTACAAACATTACAGTTAGAAACTCCACAACTTGAGACTTTGTAAATAGAAACTCGTCAATTGAAAACTCAACCACTAGAAACTCCACAGCTAGAAACTCCACAACTAGAAACTCCACAACTTGAAACCCGACAAATAGATACTCCACAACTTGAAACACCGCAACTAGATACTCCACAACTAGAAACTCCGCAACTAGAAACTGTGCAACTAGAAACTGCGCAACTAGAAACTCCACAACTAGAATCTCTGCAACTAGAAACTCCGCAACTCTAAACCCGACAACTAGAAAGTCAACAACTAGAAACTCCACACCTTTAAATTCCTCAACTTGAGACTCCACAACTAGAAACTTCGCAACTAGAAACTTCACAAATAGACAATCCACAACTAGAAACTCCACAACTAGAGACTCCACAACTAGGAACTCCACAAATTGAGACTCCACAACTAGAAACTACACAGATTGAAACTCCACAACTTGAAACTCCACTACCAGAAACTCCGCAACTAGAAACTCCGCAACTAAAAACTCAACAACTAGAAAATCCACAACTAGAAACTCCACAACCACAGACTCCACAACTAGAAACTCTGCAACTAGAAACTCCAAAACTAGAAACTCTGCAACTACAAACTCCACAACTAGAAAACGCCGCAACTAGAAACTCTGCAACTAGAAACTGCGCAACTATAAACTCCACAGCTAGAAATTCCACAACTTGAGATTTCGCAACTAGAAACTTGGCAACTAGAATCTCCACAACTAGAAACTCTGCAACTAGAAACTTCGCAACTACAAACTCCGCAACCTGAAACCCACAGCTAGAAACTCCACAACTTGACACTTCGCAAATAGAAACTCGTCAACTAGAAACTCAACAACTAGAAACTCCAAAGCTAGAAACTCTACAACTAGAGACTCCACAACTAGAAACTCCACCACTAGAAATTCCACAACTATGAACCTCACAACTAGAAACTCCGCAACTAGAAACTCCGCAACTGGAAACTCCACAGCCAGAAACTCGACAACTAGAAACTCCACATCTAGTAACTCCACAATAACAAACTCTGCAACTAGAAACTCCACAACTAGAAATTCCACAACTTGAGACTCAACAACTAGAGGCTCCTCAACTAAAAGCTCCACAACTAGAAACTCCACAACTAGAAACTCCGCAACTAGAAACCCGACAACTAGAAAATCAATAACTAGAAACCACACAACTATAAAGTACACAACTACAAACACAACAACTAGAGACTGCACAACTTGAGACTCCGCAACTAGAAACTCCACAGCTAGAAACTCCTCAACTTGAAACTCTGCAACTCCAAACTCTGCAAATAGAAAATCCACAACTATAAACTGAAGTAGAAACTCCCCAACTAGAAACTCCCCAACAAGAAACTCCACAACTATAAACTCCACAGCTAGAAACTCCACAACTAGAGACTGCACAACTTGAGAGTTTGCAGTTAGAAACTCCTCAGATAGAAACTACACAACTAGAAACTGCACGACTAGAGATTCCATAAGTAGAAACTCCACAGCTAGAATTTCCGCAACTAGAAACCCCACAACTAGAAACACCACAACTAGGAACTCTGCAACTAGAAAATCTACAACTAGAAACTCGAAAACTAAAAACTCCAACTAGAGACTCCACAACTAGGAACTCCCCAAATTGATAATCCACAACTAGAAACTCCACAGATTGATACTCCACAACTTGAAACTCCACAACCAGAAACTCCGCAACTAGAAACTCCGCAACTAAAAATTCCACAACTAGAAACTCCACAAGTAGAAACTCCACAACTAGAAACTCCGCAACTAGAAACCCGATCACTAGAAACTCCACACCTAGAAACTCTGCAACTAGAAACTCCGCAACTAGAAACTCCACAGCTAGAAAATCCACCCCTATAAACTCCACAACTACAGACACCGCAACTAGAAAACTCCGCAACTAGGAACTCCCAACTAGAAACTCCGCAACTAGAAACTTCGAAACTAGAAACTCCACAGCTAGAAAATCCACAACTTGAGACGTCGCAACTAGAAACTCGGCAACTAGAAACCCAACAACCAGAAACTCCACAACTAGAAACTCCACAACTAGAAACTCCACAACTTAAAACTCAACAAATAGATACTCCACAACTACGGACTCCACAACTTGAAACTCCGCAACTACACACTCCACAACTACAAACTCCAAAACTTGAAACCCCACAACTAGAGACTCCAGAATTGGACACTCCACTACTAGAAACTCCACAAATATGAACCTCACAACTAGAAACTTCACAACTAGATACTCCGCAACCAGAAACTCCGCAACTAAAAACTCCACAACTAGAAACTCCACAATTAGAAACTCCACAACTAGAAACTCCAAAACTAGAAACTCTGCAACTAGATACTCCGCAACTAGAAACTCCACAGCTAGAAACTCCACAACTTGAAACACCATAACTAGATACTCCACAACTACAAATTCCACAACTAGAAACTCCACAACTGGAAACTCCGCAACTAGAAACTCCTCAGCTAGAAACTGTACAGCTAGAAACTCCACAACTTGGGACTTCGTGAATAAAAAGTTCTCAACTGGAAACTCAACCACTAGAAACTCCACAGCTAGAAACTCCACAACTAGACACTCAACAACTAGAAACTCCACACCTATAAATTCCACAACTTGAAACTCCGCAACTAAAACTCCACAACTAGAAACTCCACAACTATAAACTCTGCAACTCGAAACTCTCCAACTAGAAACTCCACAACTAGAAACTCTGCAACTAAAAACTCCGCAACTAGAAACTCTGCAACTAGAAACTCCGCAACTAGAAACTCCACAGCTAGAAACCCCACAACAATAAACTTCACAACTAGAAACTCAACAACTAGAGACTGCACAACTAGAAACTCCACAACTAGAAAACTCCGCAACTAGAAACTCTGCAAGTACATACTCCGCAACTAGAAACTCCACAGCTAGAAACTCCACAACTAGATAATCCACAACTACAAATTCCACAACTAGAAACTCCACAGCTAGCAACTCCACAACTAGAAACTCCACAACTTGAAACCCGACAAATAGATACTCCACAACTTGAAACACCACAACTAGATACTCCACAACTACAAATTCCGCAACTAGAAACTCCACAGCTCGAAACTCCCCAACTAGAAACTCCACAACTAGAATCTCTGCAACTAGAAACTCCGCACCTAGAAACTGTGCATCTAGAAACTCCGCAACTAGAAACTCCACAGCTAGGAACCCCACAACTATAAACTTCACAACTAGCAACTCAACAACTATAGACTGCACAACTAGAGACTCCGCAACTAGAAACTCCACAGCCAGTAACTCCGCAACTAGAAACTCCACAACTTGAAACTCCGCCACAAGAATCTCCACAACTAGAAAACTCCGCAACTAGAAACTCTGCAACTAGATACTCCGCAACTAGAAAATCCACAGCTAGAAAGTCCACAACTTGAAACACCACAACTAGATACTCCACAACTACAAATTCCACAGCTAGAAACTCCACAACTGGAACCTCCACAACTACAAACTCCACAACTAGAAACTCCCCAACTTGAAACTCCACAACTTGAAACTCCGCAACTAGAAACTCCGCAACTAGAAACTCCACAACTAGAAAACTCGGCAACGTGAAACTCTGCAACTAGAAACTCCGCAACTAGAAACTCCACAGCTAGAAACTTAACTACTTGAAACACCACAACTAGATACTCCACAACTACGAATTCCACAACTAGAAGCTCTGCAACTAGAATTTTCACAGCTAGAAACTCCACAACTTGAAACACCACAACTAGATACTCCACAACTACAAATTCCACAACTAGAAACTCCACAACTGGAAACTCCGCAACTAGAAACTCTGCAGCTAGAAACTTTACAGCTAGAAACTTTACAGCTAGAAACTCCACAACTTGAGACTTCGCGAATAGAAACTCGTCATCTGGAAACTCAACCACTAGAATCTCCACAGCTAGAAACTCCACAACTAGACACTCAACAACTAGAAACTCCACACCTATAAATTCCACAACTTGAAATTCCGCATTTAAAACTCCACAACTAGAAACTCCGCAACTAGAAACTCTGCAACTCGAAACTCTCCAACTAGAAACTCCACAACTAGTAACTCTGCAACTAGAAACTCCGCAACTAGAAACTCTGCAACTAGAAACTCCGCAACTAGAAACTCCACAGCTAGAAACCCCACAACAATAAACTTCACAACTAGAAACTCAACAACTAGAGACTGCACAACTAGAAACTCCACAACTAGAAAACTCCGTAGCTAGAAACTCTGCAACTACATACTCCGCAACTAGAAACTCCACAGCTAGAAACTCCACAACTAGATAATCCACAACTACAAATTTCACAACTAGAAACTCCACAACTGGAAACTCCGCAACTAGAAACTCTGCAACTACAAACATTACAGTTAGAAACTCCACAACTTGAGACTTTGTAAATAGAAACTCGTCAATTGAAAACTCAACCACTTGAAACTCCACAGCTAGAAACTCCACAACTAGAAACTCCACAACTTGAAACCCGACAAATAGATACTCCACAACTTGAAACACCGCAACTAGATACTCCACAACTAGAAACTCCGCAACTAGAAACTGTGCAACTAGAAACTGCGCAACTAGAAACTCCACAACTAGAATCTCTGCAACTAGAAACTCCGCAACTCTAAACCCGACAACTAGAAAGTCAACAACTAGAAACTCCACACCTTTAAATTCCTCAACTTGAGACTCCACAACTAGAAACTTCGCAACTAGAAACTTCACAAATAGACAATCCACAACTAGAAACTCCACAACTAGAGACTCCACAACTAGGAACTCCACAAATTGAGACTCCACAACTAGAAACTACACAGATTGAAACTCCACAACTTGAAACTCCACTACCAGAAACTCCGCAACTAGAAACTCCGCAACTAAAAACTCAACAACTAGAAAATCCACAACTAGAAACTCCACAACCACAGACTCCCCAACTAGAAACTCTGCAACTAGAAACTCCAAAACTAGAAACTCTGCAACTACAAACTCCACAACTAGAAAACGCCGCAACTAGAAACTCTGCAACTAGAAACTGCGCAACTATAAACTCCGCAGCTAGAAATTCCACAACTTGAGATTTCGCAACTAGAAACTTGGCAACTAGAATCTCCACAACTAGAAACTCTGCAACTAGAAACTTCGCAACTACAAACTCCGCAACCTGAAACCCACAGCTAGAAACTCCACAACTTGACACTTCGCAAATAGAAACTCGTCAACTAGAAACTCAACAACTAGAAACTCCAAAGCTAGAAACTCTACAACTAGAGACTCCACAACTAGAAACTCCACCACTAGAAATTCCACAACTATGAACCTCACAACTAGAAACTCCGCAACTAGAAACTCCGCAACTGGAAACTCCACAGCCAGAAACTCGACAACTAGAAACTCCACATCTAGTAACTCCACAATAACAAACTCTGCAACTAGAAACTCCACAACTAGAAATTCCACAACTTGAGACTCAACAACTAGAGGCTCCTCAACTAAAAGCTCCACAACTAGAAACTCCACAACTAGAAACTCCGCAACTAGAAACCCGACAACTAGAAAATCAATAACTAGAAACCACACAACTATAAAGTACACAACTACAAACACAACAACTAGAGACTGCACAACTTGAGACTCCGCAACTAGAAACTCCACAGCTAGAAACTCCTCAACTTGAAACTCTGCAACTCCAAACTCTGCAAATAGAAAATCCACAACTATAAACTGAAGTAGAAACTCCCCAACTAGAAACTCCCCAACAAGAAACTCCACAACTATAAACTCCACAGCTAGAAACTCCACAACTAGAGACTGCACAACTTGAGAGTTTGCAGTTAGAAACTCCTCAGATAGAAACTACACAACTAGAAACTGCACGACTAGAGATTCCATAAGTAGAAACTCCACAGCTAGAATTTCCGCAACTAGAAACCCCACAACTAGAAACACCACAACTAGGAACTCTGCAACTAGAAAATCTACAACTAGAAACTCGAAAACTAAAAACTCCAACTAGAGACTCCACAACTAGGAACTCCCCAAATTGATAATCCACAACTAGAAACTCCACAGATTGATACTCCACAACTTGAAACTCCACAACCAGAAACTCCGCAACTAGAAACTCCGCAACTAAAAATTCCACAACTAGAAACTCCACAAGTAGAAACTCCACAACTAGAAACTCCGCAACTAGAAACCCGATCACTAGAAACTCCACACCTAGAAACTCTGCAACTAGAAACTCCGCAACTAGAAACTCCACAGCTAGAAAATCCACCCCTATAAACTCCACAACTACAGACACCGCAACTAGAAAACTCCGCAACTAGGAACTCCCAACTAGAAACTCCGCAACTAGAAACTTCGAAACTAGAAACTCCACAGCTAGAAAATCCACAACTTGAGACGTCGCAACTAGAAACTCGGCAACTAGAAACCCAACAACCAGAAACTCCACAACTAGAAACTCCACAACTAGAAACTCCACAACTTAAAACTCAACAAATAGATACTCCACAACTACGGACTCCACAACTTGAAACTCCGCAACTACACACTCCACAACTACAAACTCCAAAACTTGAAACCCCACAACTAGAGACTCCAGAATTGGACACTCCACAACTAGAAACTCCACAAATATGAACCTCACAACTAGAAACTTCACAACTAGATACTCCGCAACCAGAAACTCCGCAACTAAAAACTCCACAACTAGAAACTCCACAATTAGAAACTCCACAACTAGAAACTCCAAAACTAGAAACTCTGCAACTAGATACTCCGCAACTAGAAACTCCACAGCTAGAAACTCCACAACTTGAAACACCATAACTAGATACTCCACAACTACAAATTCCACAACTAGAAACTCCACAACTGGAAACTCCGCAACTAGAAACTCCTCAGCTAGAAACTGTACAGCTAGAAACTCCACAACTTGGGACTTCGTGAATAAAAAGTTCTCAACTGGAAACTCAACCACTAGAAACTCCACAGCTAGAAACTCCACAACTAGACACTCAACAACTAGAAACTCCACACCTATAAATTCCACAACTTGAAACTCCGCAACTAAAACTCCACAACTAGAAACTCCACAACTATAAACTCTGCAACTCGAAACTCTCCAACTAGAAACTCCACAACTAGAAACTCTGCAACTAAAAACTCCGCAACTAGAAACTCTGCAACTAGAAACTCCGCAACTAGAAACTCCACAGCTAGAAACCCCACAACAATAAACTTCACAACTAGAAACTCAACAACTAGAGACTGCACAACTAGAAACTCCACAACTAGAAAACTCCGCAACTAGAAACTCTGCAAGTACATACTCCGCAACTAGAAACTCCACAGCTAGAAACTCCACAACTAGATAATCCACAACTACAAATTCCACAACTAGAAACTCCACAGCTAGCAACTCCACAACTAGAAACTCCACAACTTGAAACCCGACAAATAGATACTCCACAACTTGAAACACCACAACTAGATACTCCACAACTACAAATTCCGCAACTAGAAACTCCACAGCTCGAAACTCCCCAACTAGAAACTCCACAACTAGAATCTCTGCAACTAGAAACTCCGCACCTAGAAACTGTGCATCTAGAAACTCCGCAACTAGAAACTCCACAGCTAGGAACCCCACAACTATAAACTTCACAACTAGCAACTCAACAACTATAGACTGCACAACTAGAGACTCCGCAACTAGAAACTCCACAGCTAGTAACTCCGCAACTAGAAACTCCACAACTTGAAACTCCGCCACAAGAATCTCCACAACTAGAAAACTCCGCAACTAGAAACTCTGCAACTAGATACTCCGCAACTAGAAAATCCACAGCTAGAAAGTCCACAACTTGAAACACCACAACTAGATACTCCACAACTACAAATTCCACAGCTAGAAACTCCACAACTGGAAACTCCACAACTAGAAACTCTGCAACTAGAAACTGCACAGCTAGAAACTCCACAACTTGAGACTTCGCAACTAGAAACTCGGACACTAGAATCTCCACAACTAGAAACTCTGCAACTAGAAACTCCGCAGCTACAAACTCCGGAACTAGAAACTCCACAGCTAGAAACTCCAACACCTGAGACTTCGCAAATAGAAACTCGCCAACTAGAAACTCAACAACAAGAAATACCACAGCTAGAAACTCCACAACTAGAAACTCCACAACTTGAGAGTTCGCAACTAGAAACTCCACAACCAGAGACTCCCCACCTAGAAACTCCACCACTAGAAACTCCACAACTACGAACCTCACAACTAGAAACTCCACAACTAGAAACTCCGCAACTGGAAACTCCGCAGCCAGAAACTCAACAACTAGAAACACCACATCTAGAAACTCCGCAACAAACTCTGCAACCAGAAACTTCACAACTAGAATTTACACAGCTAGGGACTCAACAACTAGAGACACCTCAAATAAAAGCTCCACAACTAGAAACTCCACAGCTAGAAACTCCGCAACTTGAAACCGGACAACTAGAAACTCCCCAACTAGAAACTCCACAAATAGAAACTCTGCAACTAGAAACTCCGCAACTAGAAACTCTGCAACTAGAAACTCCGCAACTAGAAACTCCACAGCTAGAAACCCCACAACTATAAACTTCACAACTCGAAACTCAACAACTAGAAACTCCACAACTAGAGACTGCACAACTAGAGACTTTGCATTTAGAAACTCCTCAGATAGAAACTACACAACTAAAAACACCACGACTAGAGATTCCATAAGTAGAAACTCCACTGCTAGAATTTCCACAACTAGAAACCCCTCAACTAGAAACTCCACAACTAGGAATTCTGCAAATAGAAAATTTACAACTAGAAACTCGAAAACTAAAAACTCCAAATAGAAACTCCACAACTAGAAACTTCACAACTAGAAACTCCACAAATGGACACTCCACAATTAGAAACTCCACAACTAGAGACTCCACAACTAGGAACTTCACAAATTGAGACTCCACAACTACAAACTACACAGATTGAAACTACACAACTTGAAACTCCACAACCAGAAACTCCGCAACTAGAAACTCCGCAACTAAAAACTCCACAACTAGAAAATCCACAACTAGAAACTCCCCAACTAGAAACTCCACCACTAGAAACTCCACAACTAGGAACTCTACAACTTCAAAATCCACAACTAAAAACTCCTCAACTTGAAACTCCACAACATATACTCCACAACTACAAACTTCACAACTAGAAACTCCACAACCTGAAACTCCGCAACCAGATACTCCGCAACTAAAAACTCCACAACTAGAAACTCCACAATTAGAAACTCCACTAGAAACTCCGAAACTAGAAACTCTGCAACTAGATACTCCGCAACTAGAAACTCCACAGCTAGAAACTCCACAACTGGAAACTCCGCAACTAGAAACTCCTCAGCTAGAAACTTTACAGCTAGAAACTCCACAACTTGAGACTTCGCGAATAAAAACTCGTCAACTGAAAACTCAACCACTAGAAACTCCACAGCTAGAAACTCCACAACTAGACACTCAACAACTAGAAACTCCACACCTATAAATTCCACAACTTGAAACTCCACAACTGGAAACTCCGCAACTAGAAACTCTGCAACTACAAACATTACAGTTAGAAACTCCACAACTTGAAACTTTGCAAATAGAAACTCGTCAACTAGAAACTCCGCAACTAGAAACTCTGCAACTAGAAACTCCGCAACTAGAAACTCCACAGCTAGAAACCCCACAACAATAAACTTCACAACTAGAAACTCAACAACTAGAGACTGCACAACTAGAAACTCCACAACTAGAAAACTCCGCAACTAGAAACACTGCAACTACATACTCCGCAACTAGAAACTCCACAGCTAGAAACTCCACAACTAGATAATCCAGAACTACAAATTCCACAACTAGAAACTCCACAACTGGAAACTCCGCAACTAGAAACTCTGCAACTACAAACATTACAGTTAGAAACTCCACAACTTGAAACTTTGCAAATAGAAACTCGTCAACTGGAAACTCAACCACTAGAAACTCCACAGCTAGAAACTCCACAACACGAAACTCCACAACTTGAAACCCGACAAATAGATACTCCACAACTTGAAACACCACAACTAGATACTCCACAACTACAAATTCCGCAACTAGAAACTCCACAACTAGAAACTCCCCAAATAGAAACTCCACAACTAGAATCTCTGCAACTAGAAACTCCGCAACTAGAAACTGTGCAACTAGAAACTCCGCAACTAGGAACTCCACAGCTAGAAACCCCACAACTATAAACTTCACAACTAGCAACTCAACAACTATGGACTGCACAACTAGAGACTCCGCAACTAGAAACTCCACAGCTAGTAACTCCACAACTAGATAATCCAGAACTACAAATTCCACAACTAGAAACTCCACAACTGGAAACTCCGCAACTAGAAACTCTGCAACTACAAACATTACAGTTAGAAACTCCACAACTTGAAACTTTGCAAATAGAAACTCGTCAACTGGAAACTCAACAACTAGAAACTCCACAGCTAGAAACTCCACAACTTGAAACTCCGCCACTAGAATCTCCACAACTAGAAAACTCCGCAACTAGAAACTCTGCAACTAGATACTCCGCAACTAGAAAATCCGCAGCTAGAAACTCCACAACTTGAAACACCACAACTAGATACTCCACAACTACAAATTCCACAACTAGAAACTCCACAACTGGAAACTCCGCAACTAGAAACTCCGCAACTAGAAACTTTACAGCTAGAAACTCCACAACTTGAGACTTCGCGAATAAAAACTCGTCAACTGAAAACTCAACCACTAGAAACTCCACAGCTAGAAACTCCACAACTAGACACTCAACAACTAGAAACTTCACACCTATAAATTCCACAACTTGAAACTCCACAACTAAAACTCCACAACTAGAAACTCCACAACTAGAAACTCTGCTACTCTAAACTCCCCAACTAGAAACTCCACAACTATAAACTCTGCAACTAGAAACTCCGCAACTTGAAACTCTGCAACTAGAAACTCCGCAACTAGAAACTCCACAGCTAGAAACCCCACAACTATAAACTTCACAACTAGAAACTCAACAACTAGAGACTGCACAACTTGAAACTCCACAACTAGAAAACTCCGCAACTAGAAACTCTGCAACTACATACTCCGCAACTAGAAACTCCACAGCTAGAACTCCACAACTAGATAATCCACAACTACAAATTCCACAACTAGAAACTCAACAACTGGAAACTCCGCAACTAGAAACTCTGCAACTACAAACTTTACAGTTAGAAACTCCACAACTTGAGACTTCGCAAATAGAAACTCGTCAACTGGAAACTCAACCACTAGAAACTCCACAGCTAGAAACTCCAAAACTAGAAACTCCACAACTTGAAACCCGACAAATAGATACTCCACAACTTGAAACACCACAACTAGATACTCCAAAACTACAAATTCTGCAACTAGAAACTCCACAACTAGAAACTCCGCAACTAGAAACTCCCCAACTAAAAACTCCACAACTAGAGTCTCTGCAACTAGAAACTGCGCAACAAGAAACTCTGCAACTACAAACTCCACAACTAGAAACTTCACAGCTAGAAACACCACAACTATAAACTTCACAACTAGCAACTCAACAACTATAGACTGCACAACTAGAGACTCCGCAACTAGAAACTCCACAGCTAGTAACTCCGCAACTAGAAACTCCACAACTTGAAACTCCGCCACTAGAATCTCCACAACTAGAAAAATCCACAACTAGAAACTCTGCCACTAGAAACTCCACAACTAGAAACTCCACAGCTAGAAACTCCACAACTTGAAACACCACAACTAGATACTCCACAACTACAAATTCCACAACTAGAAATTCCACAACTGGAAACTCCACAGCTAGAAAGTCCACAACTAGAAAATCTGCAACTAGAAACTCCACAACTACCAACTCCGCCACAAGAAACTCCGCAACTAGAAAACTCCGCAACTAGAAACTCTGCAACTACAAACCCCGCTACTAAAAACTCCACAGCTAGAAACTTCGCTACTTGAAACACCACAACTAGATACTCCACAACTACGAATTCCACAACTAGAAACTCCACAACTAGAAACTCCGCAACTAGAAACTGCGCAACTAGAAACTCCACAGCTAGAAAATAAACAACTTGAGACTTCGCAACTAGAAACTCGGCAACTAGAAACCCAACAACCAGAAACTCCACAGCTAGAAACTCCACAACTAGAAACTCCACGACTTGAAACCCGACAAATAGATACTCCACAACTTGAAACACCACAACTAGATACTCCACAACTACAAATTCCGCAACTAGAAACTCCATTACTCGAAACTCTCCAACTAGAAACTCCACAACTAGAATCTCTGCAACTAGAAACTCCGCAACTAGAAACTGTGCAACTAGAAACTCCGCAACTAGAAACTCCACAGCTAGAAACTTCACAACTATAAACTTCACAGCTAGCAACTCAACAACTATAGACTGCACAACTAGAGACTCCGCAACTAGAAACTCCACAGCTAGTAACTCCGCAACAAGAAACTCCACAACTTGAAACTCCGCCACTAGAATCTCCAACACTAGAAAACTCCGCAACTAGAAACTCTGCAACTAGTTACTCCGCAACTACAAAATCCACAGCTGGAAACTCTACAACTTGAAACACCACAACTAGATACTCCACAACTACAAATTCCACAACTAGAAACTCCTCAACTGGAAACTCCGCAACTAGAAACTCTGCAACTAGAAACTTTACAGCTAGAAACTCCATAACTTGAGACTTCGCGAATAAAAACTCGTCAACTGAAAACTCAACCACTAGAAACTCCACAGCTACAAACTCCACAACTAGACACTCAACAACTAGAAACTCCACACCTATAAATTCCACAACTTGAAACTCCACAACTAAAACTCCACAACTAAAAACTCCACAACTAGAAACTCTGCAACTCTAAACTCCCCAACTAGAAACTCCACAACTATAAACTCTGCAACTAGAAACTCCGCAACTAGAAACTCTGCAACTAGAAACTCCTCAACTAGAAACTCCACAGCTAGAAACCCCACAACTATAAACTTCACAACTAGAAACTCAACAACTAGAGACTGCACAACTTGAAACTCCACAACTAGAAAACTCCGCAACGAGAAACTCTGCAACTACATACTCCGCAACTAGAAACTCCACAGCTAGAACTCCACAACTTGAAACTCCGCCACTAGAATCTCCACAACTAGAAAAATCCACAACTAGAAACTCCACAACTAGAAACTCCACAGCTAGAAACTCCACAACTTGAAACACCACAACTAGATACTCCACAACTACAAATTCCACAACTAGAAATTCCACAACTGGAAACTCCACAGCTAGAAAGTCCACAACTAGAAACTCTGCAACTAGAAACTCCGCAACTAGAAACTCAACAGCTAGAAAATCCACCACTAGAAACTCCACAACTAGCAACTCCACAACTAGATACTCCACAACTACAAACTCCACAACTAGAAACTCCCCAACTTGAAACTCCACAACTTGAAACTCCGCAACTAGAAACTCCGCAACTAGAAACTCCACAACTAGAAAACTCGGCAACGTGAAACCCTGCAACTAGAAACTCCGCAACTAGAAACTCCACAGCTAGAAACTTAACTACTTGAAACACCACAACTAGATACTCCACAACTACGAATTCCACAACTAGAAGCTCCGCAACTAGAATTTTCACAGCTAGAAACTCCACAACTTGAGACTTCGCAACTGGAAACTCGGCAGCTAGAAACCCAACAACCAGAAACTCCACAACTAGAAACTCCACAGGTTGAAACCCAACAAATAGATACTCCACAACTACAAATTCCGCAACTAGAAACACCACAACTGGAAACTCCGCAACTACAAACTCCACAGCTAGAAACTCCATGACTTGAGACTTCGCGACTAGAAACTCAGCAACTAGAAACTCAACAACTAGAAACTCCACCACTAGAAACTTCACAACTAGGAACTCTACAACTTCAAAATCCACAACTAAAAACTCCTCAACTTGAAACTCCACAACTAGATACTCTACAACTACAAACTTCACAACTAGAAATTCGACGACCTGAAACTCTCCAACTAGAAACTCCACAACTTGAAACTCCGCAACTAGAAACTCCGCAACTAGAAACTCAACAACTAGAAAACTCGGCAACGTGAAACTCTGCAATTAGAAACTCCGCTCTAGAAACTCCACAGCTAGAAACTTAACTACTTGAAACACCACAACTAGATACTCCATAACTACGAATTCCACAACTAGAAGCTCCGCCACTAGAATTTTCACAGCTAGAAACTCCACAACTTGAGACTTCGCAACTGGAAACTCGGCAGCTAGAAACCCAACAACCAGAAACTCCACAACTAGAAACTCCACAAGTTGAAACCCAACAAATAGATACTCCACAACTACAGATTCCACAACTTGAAACACCATAACTAGATACTCCACAACTACAAATTCCGCAACTAGAAACACCACTACTGGAAACTCCGCAACTAGAAACTCCACAGCTAGAAACTCCACAACTTGAGACTTCGCGACTAGAAACTCAGCAACTAGAAACTCCACAACCTGAAACTCCGAAACCAGAAACTCCACAACTAAAAACTCCACAACTAGAAACTCCACAATTAGAAACTCCACCACTAGAAACTCCACAACCTGAAACTCCGCAACCAGAAACTCCGCAACTAAAAACTCCACAACTAGAAACTCCACAATTAGAAACTCCACAACTAGAAACTCCGAAACTAGAAACTCTGCAACTAGATACTCCGCAACTAGAAACTCCACAGCTAGAAACTCCACAACTTGAAACACCAGAACTAGATACTTCACAACTACAAATTCCACAACTAGAAACTCCACAACTGGAAACTCCGCAACTAGAAACTCCGCAGCTAGAAACTTTACAGCTAGAAACTCCACAACTTGAGACTTCGCGAATAGAAACTCGTCAACTGGAAACTCAACCACTAGAAACTCCACAGCTAGAAACTCCACAACTAGACACTCAACAACTAGAAACTCCACACCTATAAATTACACAACTTGAAACTCCGCAACTAAAACTCCACAACTAGAAACTCCACAACTAGAAACTCTGCAACTCGAAGCTCTCCAACTAGAAACTCCACAACTAGAAACTCTGCAACTAGAAACTCCGCAACGGGAAACTCTGCAATTAGAAACTCCGCAACTAGAAACTCCACAGCTAGAAACCCCACAACAATAAAGTTCACAACTAGAAACTCAACAACTAGAGACTGCACAACTAGAAACTCCGCAACTAGAAAACTCCGAAACTAGAAACTCCACAACTAGATAATCCACAACTACAAATTCCACAACTAGAAACTCCACAACTGGAAACTCAACCACTAGAAACTCCACAGCTAGAAACTCCACAACTAGAAACTCCACAACTTGAAACCCGACAAATAGATACTCCACAACTTGAAACACAACAACTAGATACACCACAACTACAAATTCCGCAACTAGAAACTCCATTACTCGAAACTCCCCAACTAGAAACTCCACAACTAGAATCTCTGCAACTAGAAACTCCGCAACTAGAAACTGTGCAACTAGAAACTCGGCAACTAGAAACTCCACAGCTAGAAACCCCACAACTATAAACTTCACAGCTAGCAACTCAACAACTATAGACTGCACAACTAGAGACTCCGCAACTAGAAACTCCACAGCTAGTAACTCCGCAACAAGAAACTCCACAACTTGAAACTCCGCCAGTAGAATCTCCAACACTAGAAAACTCCGCAACTAGAAACTCTGCAACTAGATACTCCGCAACTACAAAATCCACAGCTGGAAACTCCACAACTTGAAACACCACAACTAGATACTCCACAACTACAAATTCCACAACTAGAAACTCCACAACTGGAAACTTTACAGCTAGAAACTCCACAACTTGAGACTTCGCGAATAAAAACTCGTCAACTGAAAACTCAACCACTAGAAACCCCACAGCTAGAAACTCCACAACTAGACACTCAACAACTAGAAACTCCACACCTATAAATTCCACAACTTGAAACTTCACAACTAAAACTCCACAACTAGAAACTCCACAACTAGAAACTCTGCAACTCGAAACTCCCCAACTAGAAACTCCACAACTATAAACTCTGCAACTAGAAACTCCGCAACTAGAAACTCCACAGCTAGAAACCCCACAACTATAAACTTCACAACTAGAAACTCAACAACTAGAGGCTGCACAACTTGAAACTCCACAACTAGAAAACTCCGCAACTAGGAACTCTGCAACTACATACTCCGCAACTAGAAACTCCACAGCTAGAACTCCACAACTAGATAATCCACAACTACAAATTCCACAACTAGAAACTCAACAACTGGAAACTCCGCAACTAGAAACTCTGCAACTACAAACTTTACAATTAGAAACTCCACAACTTGAGACTTCGCAAATAGAAACTCGTAAACTGGAAACTCAACCACTAGAAACTCCACAGCTAGAAACTCCAAAACTAGAAACTCCACAACTTGAAACCCGACAAATAGATACTCCACAACTTGAAACACCACAACTAGATACTCCAAAACTACAAATTCTGCAACTAGAAACTCCACAACTAGAAACTTTGCAACTAGAAACTCCCCAACTAAAAACTCCACAACTAGAGTGTCTGCAACTAGAAACTGCGCAACTAGAAACTGCAACTACAAACTCCACAACTAGAAACTTCACAGCTAGAAACCCCACAACTATAAACTTCACAACTAGCAACTCAACAACTATAGACTGCACTACTAGAGACTCCGCAACTAGAAACTCCACAGCTAGTAACTCCGCAACTAGAAACTCCACAACTTGAAACTCCGATACTAGAATCTCCACAACTAGAAAAATCCACAACTAGAAACTCTGCCACTAGAAACTCCACAACTAGAAACTCCACAGCTAGAAACTCCACAACTTGCAACACCACAACTAGATACTCCACAACTACAAATTCCACAACTAGAAATTCCACAACTGGAAACTCCACAGCTAGAAAGTCCACAACTAGAAACTCTGCAACTAGAAACTCCGCAACTAGAAACTCAACAGCTAGAAAATCCACCACTAGAAACTCCACAACTAGCAACTCCACCACTAGAAACTCCACAACTAGAAAACTCCACAACTAGAAACTCTGCAACTAGAAACCCCGCTACTAGAAACTCCACAGCTAGAAACTTCGCTACTTGAAACACCACAACTAGATACTCCACAACTACGAATTCCACAACTAGAAACTCCACAACTAGAAACTCCGCAACTAGAAACTCCGCAACTAGAAACTCCACAGCTAGAAAATAAACAACTTGAGACTTCGCAACTAGAAACTCGGCAACTAGAAACCCAACAACCAGAAACTCCACAGCTAGAAACTCCACAACTAGAAACTCCACTTGAAACCCGACAAATACATACTCCACAACTTGAAACACCACAACTAGATACTCCACAACTACAAATTCCGCAACTAGAAACTCCATTACTCGAAACTCCCCAACTAGAAACTCCACAACTAGAATCTCTGCAACTAGAAACTCCGCAACTAGAAACTGTGCAACTAGAAACTCCGCAACTAGAAACTCCACAGCTAGAAACTTCACAACTATAAACTTCACAGCTAGCAACTCAACAACTATAGACTGATCAACTAGAGACTCCGCAACTAGAAACTCCACAGCTAGTAACTCCGCAACAAGAAACTCCACAACTTGAAACTCCGCCACTAGAATCTCCAACACTAGAAAACTCCGCAACTAGAAACTCTGCAACTAGATACTCCGCAACTACAAAATCCACAGCTGGAAACTCTACAACTTGAAACACCACAACTAGATACTCCACAACTACAAATTCCACAACTAGAAACTCCACAACTGGAAACTCCGCACCTAGAAACTCCGCAACTAGAAACTTTACAGCTAGAAACTTCACAACTTGAGACTTCGCGAATAAAAACTCGTCAACTGAAAACTCAACCACTAGAAACTCCACAGCTAGAAACTCCACAACTAGACACTCAACAACTAGAAACTCCACACCTATAAATTCCACAACTTGAAACTCCACAACTAAAACTCCACAACTAGATACTCCACAACTAGAAACTCTGCAACTCTAAACTCCCCAACTAGAAACTCCACAACTATAAACTCTGCAACTAGAAACTCCGCAACTAGAAACTCTGCAACTAGAAACTCCGCAACTAGAAACTCCACAGCTAGAAACCCCACAACTATAAACTTCACAACTAGAAACTCAACAACTAGAGACTGCACAACTTGAAACTCCACAACTAGAAAACTCCGCAACTAGAAACTCTGCAACTACATACTCCGCAACTAGAAACTCCACAGCTAGAACTCCACAACTAGATAATCCACAACTACAAATTCCACAACTAGAAACTCAACAACTGGAAACTCCGCAACTAGAAACTCTGCAACTACAAACTTTACAGTTAGAAACTCCACAACTTGAGACTTCGCAAATAGAAACTCGTCAACTGGAAACTCAACCACTAGAAACTCCACAGCTAGAAACTCCAAAACTAGAAAATCCACAACTTGAAACCCGACAAATAGATACTCCACAACTTGAAACACCACAACTAGATACTCCAAAACTACAAATTCTGCAACTAGAAACTCCACAACTAGAAACTCCGCAACTAGAAACTCCCCAACTAAAAACTCCACAACTAGAGTCTCTGCAACTAGAAACTGCGCAACTAGAAACTCTGCAACTACAAACTCCACAACTAGAAACTTCACAGCTAGAAACCCCACTACTATAAACTTCCCAACTAGCAACTCAACAACTATAGACTGCACAACTAGAGACTCCGCAACTAGAAACTCCACAGCTAGTAACTCCGCAACTAGAAACTCCACAACTTGAAACTCCGCCACTAGAATCTCCACAACTAGAAAAATCCACAACTAGAAACTCTGCCACTAGAAACTCCACAACTAGAAACTCCACAGCTAGAAACTCCACAACTTGAAACACCACAACTAGATACTCCACAACTACAAATTCCACAACTAGAAATTCCACAACTGGAAACTCCACAGCTAGAAAGTCCACAACTAGAAACTCTGCAACTAGAAACTCCGCAACTAGAAACTCAACAGCTAGAAAATCCACCACTAGAAACTCCACAACTAGCAACTCCACAACTAGATACTCCACAATTACAAACTCCACAACTAGAAACTCCCCAACTTGAAACTCCACAACTTGAAACTCCGCAACTAGAAACTCCGCAACTAGAAACTCCACAACTAGAAAACTCGGCAACGTGAAACCCTGCAACTAGAAACTCCGCAACTAGAAACTCCACAGCTAGAAACTTAACTACTTGAAACACCACAACTAGATACTCCACAACTACGAATTCCACAACTAGAAGCTCCGCAACTAGAATTTTCACAGCTAGAAACTCCACAACTTGAGACTTCGCAACTGGAAACTCGGCAGCTAGAAACCCAACAACCAGAAACTCCACAACTAGAAACTCCACAGGTTGAAACCCAACAAATAGATACTCCACAACTACAAATTCCGCAACTAGAAACACCAGAACTGGAAACTCCGCAACTACAAACTCCACAGCTAGAAACTCCATGACTTGAGACTTCGCGACTAGAAACTCTGCAACTAAAAACTCCACAACTAGAAACTCCACAAGTAAAAACTCCACAACTCGAAACTCCGCAACTAGAAACTCTGCAACTAGATACTCCGCAACTAGAAGATCCACAGCTAGAAACCCGACAACTAGAAACACCACAACTAGATACTCCACAACTACAAATTCCACAACTAGAAACTCCACAACTGGAAACTCCGCAACTAGAAACTCCGCAGCTAGAAACTTTACAGCTAGAAACTCCACAACTTGAGACTTCGCGAATAGAAACTCGTCAACTGGAAACTCAACCACTAGAAACTCCACAGCTAGAAACTCCACAACTAGACACTCAACAACTAGAAACTCCACACCTATAAATTCAGCAACTTGAAACTCCGCAACTAAAACTCCACAACTAGAAACTCTGCAACTCGAAACTCTCCAACTAGAAACTCCACAAATAGAAACTCTGCAACTAGAAACTCCGCAACTAGAAACTCTGCAAATAGAAACTCCGCAACTAGAAGCTCCACAGCTAGAAACCCCACAACAATAAACTTCACAACTAGAAACTCAACAACTAGAGACTGCACAACTAGAAACTCCACAACTACAAAACTCCGCAACTAGAAACTCTGCAACTACATACTCCGCAACTAGAAACTCCACAGCTAGAAACTCCACAACTAGATAATCCACAACTACAAATTCCACAACTAGAAACTCCACAACTGGAAACTCCGCAACTAGAAACTCTGCAACTACAAACATTACAGTTAGAAACTCCACAACTTGAGACTTTGCAAATAGAAACTCGTCAACTGGAAACTCAACCACTAGAAACTCCACAACTAGAAACTCCACAACTTGAAACCCGACAAATAGATACTCCACAACTTGAAACACCACAACTAGATACTCCACAACTAGAAACTCCGCAACTAGAAACTGTGCAACTAGAAACTCCGCAACTAGAAACTCCACAGCTAGAAACCCCAGAACTATAAACTTCACAACTAGCAACTCAACAACTATAGACTGCACAACTAGAGATTCCGGAACTAGAAACTCTACAGCTAGTAACTCCGCAACTAGAAACTCCACAACATAAAACTCCGCCGCTAGAATCTCCACAACTAGAAGACTCCGCAAATAGAAACTCTGCCACTAGAAACTCCACAACTAGAAACTCCACAGCTAGAAACTCCACAACTTGAAACACCACAACTAGATACTCCACAACTACAAATTCCACAACTAGAAATTCCACAACTGGAAACTCCACAGCTAGAAAGTCCACAACTAGAAACCCTGCAACTAGAAACTTTACAGCTAGAAACTCCACAACTTGAGACTTCGCAAATAGAAACTCGTCAACTGGAAACTAAACCACTAGAAACTCCACAACTTGAGACTTCGCAAATAGATACTCGTCAACTAGAAACTCAACAACTAGAAACACCACAGCTAGAAACTCCACAACTAGAAACTCCAAAACTTGAGAGTTCGCAACTAAAAACTCGACAACTAGAAACTCCACAACTAGAGACTCCACAACTAGAAGCTCCACCACTAGAAACTCCACAACTACGATCCTCACAACTAGAAACTCCACAACTAGAAACTCCGCAACTGGAAACTCCACAGCTAGAAACTCCACAACTTGAGACTTCGCAACAAGAAACTCGGCAACTAGAATCTCCACAACTAGAAACTCTGCAACTAGAAACTTCGCAACTACAAACTACGCAACTAGAAACTCCACAGCTAGAAACTCCACAACTTGAGACTTCGCAAATAGAAACTTGTCAACTAGAAACTCAACAACTAGAAACTCCACAGCTAGAAACTCCACAACTAGAAACTCCACAACTAAAGACTCCTCAACTAGAAACTCCACCACTAGAAACTCCACAACTACGAACCTCACAACTAGAAACTCCACAACTAGAAACTCCGCAACTGGAAACTCCACAGCCAGAAACTCCACAACTAGAAACACCCATCTAGAAACTCCTAAACAACAAACTCTGCAACTAGAAACTCCACAACTAGAATTTCCACAGCTAGAGACTCAACAACTATAGACTCCTCAACTAAAAGCTCCACAACTAGACACTGCACAACTAGAAACTCCGCAACTGGAAACCCGAAAACTAGAAACTCAACAACTAGAAACTCCACACCTAAATATTCCTCAACTTGAAACTCCGCAACTAGAAACTCCCCAACAAGAAACTCCACAACTAGAAACTCTGCAACTAGAAAGTCTGGACTAGAAACTCTGCAAATAGAAACTCCGCAACTGGAAACTCCACAGCTTGAAACCCCTCAACTATAAACTTCACAACTAGAAACTGAACAACTAGAGACTGCGCAACTAGAGACTCCGCAACTAGAAACTCCTCAGCTAGAAACTCCGCAACTAGAAACTCCACAACTTGAAACTCTGCAACTAGAAACTCTGCAACTAGAAAATCCACAACTATAAACTCAAGTAGAAACTCCCCAAGTGGAAACTTCGCAACTAGAAACTCTGCAACTAGAAAATCTACAACTAAAAACTTCACAACTAGAAACTCCTCAACAAGAAACTCCACTACTACAAACTCCACAACTACAGACTGCTCAACTAGAGACTTTGCATTTAGAAACTCCTCAGATAGAAACTACACAACTAGAAACTCCATGACTAGAGATTCCATAAGTAGAAACTTCACAGCTAGAATTTCCACAACTAGAAACCCACAACTAGGAACTCTGCAAATAGAAAATCTACAACTAGAAACTCGAAAACAAAAAACTCCAACTAGAAACTCCACAACTAGAAACTGCACAACTAGAAACTCCACAAATAGGCACTCCACAACTAGAAACTCCACAACTAGAGACTTCACAACTAGGAACTCCAAAATTGAGACTCCACAACTAGAAACTACACAGATTGAAATTCCACAACTGGAAACTCCACAACTGGAAACTTCACAACTAGAAACTCTGCAACTACAAACTCCACAACTACAAACTCCACAACCTGAAACTCCGCAACCAGAAACTCCGCAAATAAAAACTCCACAACTAGAAACTACACAGATTAAAATTCCACAACTGGAAACTCCACAACTGGAAACTTCGCAACTAGAAACTCTGCAACTACAATCTCCACAACTACAAACTCCACAACCTGAAATTCCGCAACCAGAAACTCTGCAACTAAAAACTCCACAACTAGAAACTCCCCAAGTAGAAACTCCACAACTAATAACTCCGCAACTAGAAACTCTGCAACTAGATACTCCGCAACTAGAAGATCCACAGCTAGAAACCCGACAACTAGAAACTCCACACCTATAAATTCCTCAACTTGAAACTCCACAACTAAAACTCCACAACTAGAAACTCCACAACTAGAAACTCCACAACTAGAAACTCCCCAACTAGAAACTCCACAAATAGAAACTCTGCAACTAGAAACTCCGCAACTAGAAACTCTGCAACTAGAAAATCCACCACTACAAACTCCACAACTAGCAACTCCACAACTACAGACTCCGCAACTAGAAAATTCCGCAACTAGAAACTCCCAACTAGACACTCCGCAACTAGGAACTCTACAACTTCAAAATCCACAACTAGAAACTCCACAATTTGAAACTCCACAACTAGATACTCCACAACTACAAACTCCACAACTAGAAACTCCACAACTAGAAACTCCACAACTTGAAACTCCGCAACTAGAATCTCCGCAACTAGAAACTCCACAACTAGAAAACTCCGCAACGTGAAACTCTGCAACTAGAAACTCTGCAATTAGAAACTCCACAGCTAGAAACTTCACTACTTGAAACACCACAACTAGATACTCCACAACTACGAATTCCACAACTATAAACTCCACAACTAGAAACTCCGCAATTAGTAGCTCCGCAACTAGAATTTCCACAGCTAGAAACTCGACAACTTGAGACTACGCAACTAGAAACTCGGCAACTAGAAACCCAACAACCAGAAACTCCACAACTAAAAACTCCAAAAGTTGAAAACCAACAAATAGATACTCCACAACTACAAACTCCACAACTAGAAACTCCACAACCTGAAACTCCGCAACCAGAAACTCCGCAACTAAACACTCCACAACTAGAAACTCCACAAGTAGAAACTCCACAACTAGAAACTCCGCAACTAGAAACTCTGCAACTAGATACTCCGCAACTGGAAAATCCACAACTAGAAACTCTGCGACTAGAAACTCCGCAACTAGAAACTCTGCAACTAGAAACTCCGCAACTAGAAACTCCACAGCTAGAAACACCACAACTATAAACTTCACAACTAGAAACTCAACAAATAGAGACTGCACAACTAGAAACTCCACAACTAGAAAACTCCGCAACTAGAAACTCTGCAACTACATACTCCGCAACTAGAAACTCCACATCTAGAAACTCCACAACTAGATAATCCACAACTACAAATTCAACAACTAGAAACTTCACAACTCTAAACTCCGCAACTAGAAACTCTGCAACTACAAACTTTACAGTTAGAAACTCCACAACTTGAGACTTCGCAAATAGAAACTCGTCAACTGGAAACTCAACCACTAGAAACTCCACAGCTAGAAACTCCACAACTAGAAACTCCACAACTAGAAACTCCACAACTTGAAACCCGACAAATAGATACTCCACAACTTGAAACACCACAACTAGATACTCCAAAACTACAAATTCTGCAACTAGAAACTCCACAACTAGAAACTCCACAACTAGAGTCTCTGCAACTAGAAACTGCGCAACTAGAAACTCTGCAACTACAAACTCCACAACTATAAACTTCACAACTAGCAACTCAACAACTATAGACTGCACAACTTGAGACTCCGCCACTAGAAACTCCACAGCTAGTAACTCCGCAACTAGAAACTCCACAACTTGAAACTCCGCCACTAGAATCTCCACAACTAGAAAAATCCGCAACTAGAAACTCTGCCACTAGAAACTCCACAACTAGAAACTCCACAGCTAGGAACTCCACAACTTTAAACACCACAACTAGATACTCCTCAACTACAAATTCCACAACTAGAAATTCCACAACTGGATACTCCATAGCTAGAAAGTCCACAACTAGAAACTCTACAACTAGAAACTCCGCAACTAGACACTCCACAGCTAGAAAATCCACCACTAGAAACTCCACAACTAGCAACTCCACAACTACAGACCCCGCAACTAGGAACTCCACAACTAGAAAACTCGGCAACGTGAAACTCTGCAACTAGAAACTCCGCCACTAGAATCTCCACAACTAGAAAAATCCGCAACTAGAAACTCTGCCACTAGAAACTCCACAGCTAGAAACTCCACAACTTGAAACACCACAACTAGATACTTCACAACTACAAATTCCACACCTAGAAATTCCACAACTGGAAACTCCACAGCTAGAAAATCCACCACTAGAAACGCCACAACTAGCAACTCCACAACTACAGACTCCGCAACTAGAAAACTCCGCCACAAGAAACTCCCAACTAGACACTCTGCAACTAGGAACTCTACAACTTCAAAATCCACAACTAGAAACTCCACAATTTTAAACTCCACAACTAGATACTCCACAACTACAAACTCCACAACTAAAAACTCCCCAACTAGAAACTCCACAACTTGAAACTCCGCAACTAGAAACTCCGCAACTAGAAACTGCACAACTAGAAAACTCGGCAACGTGAAACTCTGCAACTAGAAACTCCGCAACTAGAAACTCCACAGCTAGAAACTTAACTACTTGAAACACCACAACTAGATACTCCACAACTACGAATTCCACAACTAGAAGCTCCGCCACTAGAATTTTCACAGCTAGAAACTCCACAACTTGAGACTTCGCAACTGGAAACTCGGCAGCTAGAAACCCAACAACCAGAAACTCCACAACTAGAAACTCCACAAGTTGAAACCCAACAAATAGAGACTCCACAACTACAGACTCCACAACTTGAAACACCATAGCTAGATACTCCACAACTACAAATTCCGCAACTAGAAACACCACAACTGGAAACTCCGCAACTAGAAACTCCACAGCTAGAAACTCCACAACTTGAGACTTCGCGACTAGAAACTCAGCAACTAGAAACTCCACAACCTGAAACTCCGCAACCAGAAACTCCACAACTAAAAACTCCGCAACTAGAAACTCCACAATTAGAAACTCCACAACTAGAAACTCCACAACCTGAAACTCCGCAACCAGAAACTCCGCAACTAAAAACTCCACAACTAGAAACTCCAGAATTAGAAACTCCACAACTAGAAACTCCGAAACTAGAAACTCTGCAACTAGATACTCCGCAACTAGAAACTCCACAGCTAGAAACTCCACAACTTGAAACACCAGAACTAGATACTCCACAACTACAAATTCCACAACTAGAAACTCCACAACTGGAAACTCCGCAACTAGAAACTCCGCAGCTAGAAACTTTACAGCTAGAAACTCCACAACTTGAGACTTCGCGAATAGAAACTCGTCAACTGGAAACTCAACCACTAGAAACTCCACAGCTAGAAACTCCACAACTAGACACTCAACAACTAGAAACTCCACACCTATAAATTCCACAACTTGAAACTCCGCAACTAAAACTCCAAAACTAGAAACTCCACAACTAGAAACTCTGCAACTCGAAGCTCTCCAACTAGAAACTCCACAACTAGAAACTCTGCAACTAGAAACTCCGCAACTAGAAACTCTGCAACTAGAAACTCCGCAACTAGAAACTCCACAGCTAGAAACCCCACAACAATAAACTTCACAACTAGAAACTCAACAACTAGGGACTGCACAACTAGAAACTCCACAACTAGAAAACTCTGCAAATAGAAACTCTGCAACTACATACTCCGCAACTAGAAACTCCACAGCTAGAAACTCCTCAACTAGATAATCCACAACTACAAATTCCACAACTAGAAACTCCACAACTGGAAACTCCGCAACTAGAAACTCTGCAACTACAAACATTACAGTTAGAAACTCCACAACTTGAGACTTTGCAAATATAAACTCGTCAACTGGAAACTCAACCACTAGAAACACCACAGCTAGAAACTCCACAACTAGAAACTCCACAACTTGGAACCCGACAAATAGATACTCCACAACTTGAAACACCACAACTAGATACTCCACAACTAAAATCTCTGCAACTAGAAACTCCGTACTAGAAGTTGTGCAACTAGAAACTCCGCAACTAGAAACTCCACAGCTAGAAACCCCACAACTATAAACTTCACAACTAGCAACTCAACAACTATAGACTGCACAACTAGAGACTCCGCAATTAGAAACTCCACAGCTAGTAACTCCGCAACAAGAAACTCCACAACTTGAAACTCCGTCACTAGAATCTCCACAACTAGAAAACTCCGCAACTAGAAACTCTGCAACTAGATACTCCGCAACTACAAAATCCACAGCTGGAAACTCCACAACTTGAAACACCACAACTAGATACTCCACAACTACAAATTCCACAACTAGAAACTCCACAACTGGAAACTCCGCAACTAGAAACTTTACAGCTAGAAACTCCACAACTTGAGACTTCGCGAATAAAAACTCGTCAACTGAAAACTCAACCACTAGAAACTCCACAGCTAGAAACTCCACAACTAGACACTCAACAACTAGACACTCCACACCTATAAATTCCACAACTTGAAACTCCACAACTTAAACTCCACAACTAGAAACTCCACAACTAGAAACTCTGCAACTAGAAACTCCACAACTAGAAAACTCGGCAACGTGAAACTCTGCAACTAGAAACTCCGCAACTAGAAACTCCACAGCTAGAAACTTAACTACTTGAAACACCACAACTAGATACTCAACAACTACGAATTCCACAACTAGAAGCTCCGCAACTAGAATTTTCACAGCTAGAAACTGCACAACTTGAGACTTCGCAACTGGAAACTCGGCAGCTAGAAACCCAACAACCAGAAACTCCACAATTAGAAACTCTACAGGTTGAAACCCAACAAATAGATACTCCACAACTACAAATTCCGCAACTGGAAACACCACAACTGGAAACTCCGCAACTAGAAACTCCACCACTAGAAACTCCACAACTAGGAACTCTACAACTTCAAAATCCACAACTAAAAACTCCTCAACTTGAAACTCCACAACTAGATACTCCACAACTACAAACTTCACAACTAGAAACTCGACGACCTGAAACTCCGCAACCAGAAACTCCGCAACTAAAAACTCCAAAACTAGAAACTCCACAATTGGAAACTCCACAACTAGAAACTCGACAACTGGAAACTCCGCAACTAGAAACTCCGCAGCTAGAAACTTTACAGCTAGAAACTCCACAACTTGAGACTTCGTGAATAGAAACTCGTCAACTGGAAACTCAATCACTAGAAACTCCACAGCTAGAAACTCCACAACTAGACACTCAACAACTAGAAACTCCACACCTATAAATTCCACAACTTGAAACTCCGCAACTAAAACTCCACAACTAGAAACTTCACAACTAGAAACTCTGCAACTCGAAACTCTCCAACTAGAAACTCCACAAATAGAAACTCTGAAACTAGAAACTCCGCAACTAGAAACTCTGCAAATAGAAAATCCGCAACTAGAAACTCCACAGCTAGAAACCCCACAACAATAAACTTCACAACTAGAAACTCAACAACTAGAGACTGCACAACTAGAAACTCCACAACTAGAAAACTCCGCAACTAGAAACTCTGCAACTACACACTCCGCAACTAGAAACTCCACAGCTAGAAACTCCACAACTAGATAATCCACAACTACAAATTCCACAACTAGAAACTCCACAACTGGAAACTCTGCAACTAGAAACTCTGCAACTACAAACATTACAGTTAGAAACTCCACAACTTGAGACTTTGCAAATAGAAACTCGTCAACTGGAAACTTAACCACTAGAAACTCCACAGCTAGAAACTCCACAACTAAAAACTCCACAACTTGAAACCCGACAAATAGAAACTCCACAACTTGAAACACCACAACTAGATACTCCACAACTAGAAACTCCGCAACTAGAAACTGTGCAACTAGAAACTCCGCAACTAGAAACTCCACAGCTAGAAACCCCAGAACTATAAACTTCACAACTAGCAACTCAACAACTATAGACTGCACAACTAGAGACTCCGGAACTAGAAACTCCACAGCTAGTAACTCCGCAACTAGAAACTCCACAACTTGAAACTCCGCCACTAGAATCTCCACAACTAGAAGACTCCGCAACTAGAAAACTCGGCAACGTGAAACTCTGCAACTAGAAACTCCGCAACTAGAAACTCCACAGCTAGAAACTTAACTACTTGACACACCACAACTAGATACTCCACAACTACGAATTCCACAACTAGAAGCTCCGCAACTTGAATTTTCACATCTAGAAACTCCACAACTTGAGACTTCGCAACTGGAAACTCGGCAGCTAGAAACCCAACAACCAGAAACTCCTCAACTAGAAACTCCACAAGTTGAAACCCAACAAATAGATACTCCACAACTACAAATTCCGCAACTAGAAACACCACAACTGGAAACTCCACAACTAGAAACTCCACAACTAGAAACTCCACAACTTGAGACTTCGCGACTAGAAACTCAGCAACTAGAAACTCAACAACTAGAAACTCCACCACTTTAAACTTCACAACTAGGAACTCTACAACTTCAAAATCTACAACTAAAAACTCCTCAACTTGAAACTCCACAACTAGATACTCCACAACTACAAACTTCACAACTAGAAACTCGACGACCTGAAACTGCGCAACCCGAAACTCCGCAACTATAAACTCCACAAATAGAAACTCCACAATTAGAAACTCCACAACCAGAAACTCCGAAACTAGAAACTCTGCAACTAGATACTCCGCAACTAGAAACTCCTCAGCTAGAAAAACCACAACTTGAAACACCACAACTAGAAACTTCACAACTACAAATTCCACAACTAGAAACTCCACAACTGGAAACTCCGCAACTAGAAACTCCGCAGCTAGAAACTTTAGAGCTAGAAACTCCACAACTTGAGACTTCGCGAATAGAAACTCGTCAACTGGAAACTCAACCACTAGAAACTCCACAGCTAGAAACTCAACAACTAGACACTCAACAACTAGAAACTCCACACCTATAAATTCCACAACTTGAAACTCCGCAACAAAAACTCCACAACTAGAAACTCCAAAACTAGAAACTCTGCAACTAAAAACTCCGCAACTAGAAACTCCACAGCTAGAAACCCCACAACAATAAACTTCACAACTAGAAACTCAACAACTAGAGACTGCACAACTAGAAACTCCACAACTAGAAAACTCCGCAACTAGAAACTCTGCAACTACATACTCCACAACTAGAAACTCCGCAGCTAGAAACTCCACAACTAGATAATCCACAACTACAAATTCCACACCTAAAAACTCCACAACTGGAAACTCCACAACTAGAAACTCTGCAACTACAAACATTACAGTTAGAAACTCCACAACTTGAGACTTTGCAAATAGAAACTCGTCAACTGGAAACTCAACCACTAGAAACTCCACAGCTAGAAACTCCACAACTTGAAACTCCACAACTTGAAACCCGACAAATAGATACTCCACAACTTGAAACACCACAACTAGATACTCCACAACTACAAATTCCGCAACTAGAAACTCCACAACTCGAAACTCCCCAACTAGAAACTCCAAAACTAGAATCTCTGCAACTAGAAACTCCGCAACTAGAAACTGTGCAACTAGAAACTCCGCAACTAGAAACTCCACAGCTAGAAACTCCACAGCTAGAAACTCCACAACTAGAAATTCCACAACTGGAAACTCCACAGCTAGAAAGTCCACAACTAGAAACTCTGCAACTAGAAACTCCGACATAGAAACTCCACAGCTAGAAAATCCACCACTAGAAACTCCACAACTAGCAACTCCACAACTAGATACTCCACAACTACAAACTCCACAACTAGAAACTCCCCAACTTGAAACTCCACAACTTGAAACTCCGCAACTAGAAACTCCGCAACTAGAAACTCCACAACTAGAAAACTCGGCAACGTGAAACTCTGCAACTAGAAACTCCGCAACTAGAAACTCCACAGCTAGAAACTTAACTACTTGAAACACCACAACTAGATACTCCACAACTACGAATTCCACAACTAGAAGCTCCGCAACTAGAATTTTCACAGCTAGAAACTGCACAACTTGAGACTTCGCAACTGGAAACTCGGCAGCTAGAAACTCCACCACTAGAAACTCCACAACTAGGAACTCTACAACTTCAAAATCCACAACTAAAAACTCCTCAACTTGAAACTCCACAACTAGATACTCCACAACTACAAACTTCACAACTAGAAACTCGACGACCTGAAACTCCGCAACCAGAAACTCCGCAACTAAAAACTCCAAAACTAGAAACTCCACAATTGGAAACTCCACAACTAGAAACTCGACAACTGGAAACTCCGCAACTAGAAACTCCGCAGCTAGAAACTTTACAGCTAGAAACTCCACAAATTGAGACTTCGTGAATAGAAACTCGTCAACTGGAAACTCAATCACTAGAAACTCCACAGCTAGAAACTCCACAACTAGACACTCAACAACTAGAAACTCGACACCTATAAATTCCACAACTTGAAACTCCGCAACTAAAACTCCACAACTAGAAACTTCACAACTAGAAACTCTGCAACTCGAAACTCTCCAACTAGAAACTCCACAACTAGAAACTCTGAAACTAGAAACTCCGCAACTAGAAACTCTGCAAATAGAAAATCCGCAACTAGAAACTCCACAGCTAGAAACCCCACAACAATAAACTTTACAGCTAGAAACTCCACAACTTGAGACTTCGTGAGTAGAAACTCGTCAACTGGAAACTCAATCACTAGAAACTCCACAGCTAGAAACTCCACAACTAGACACTCAACAACTAGAAACTCGACACCTATAAATTCCACAACTTGAAACTCCGCAACTAAAACTCCACAACTAGAAACTTCACAACTAGAAACTCTGCAACTCGAAACTCTCCAACTAGAAACTCCACAACTAGAAACTCTGAAAGTAGAAACTCCGCAACTAGAAACTCTGCAAATAGAAAATCCGCAACTAGAAACTCCACAGCTAGAAACCCCACAACAATAAACTTCACAACTACACACTCCGCAACTAGAAACTCCACAGCTAGAAACTCCACAACTAGATAATCCACAACTCCAAATTCCACAACTAGAAACTCCACAACTGGAAACTCTGCAACTAGAAACTCTGCAACTACAAACATTACAGTTAGAAACTCCACAACTTGAGACTTTGCAAATAGAAACTCGTCAACTGGAAACTTAACCACTAGAAACTCCACAGCTAGAAACTCCCCAACTAAAAACTCCACAACTTGAAACCCGACAAATAGAAACTCCACAACTTGAAACACCACAACTAGATACTCCACAACTAGAAACTCCGCAACTAGAAACTGTGCAACTAGAAACTCCGCAACTAGAAACTCCACAGCTAGAAACCCCAGAACTATAAACTTCACAACTAGCAACTCAACAACTATAGACTGCACAACTAGAGACTCCGGAACTAGAAACTCCACAGCTAGTAACTCCGCAACTAGAAACTCCACAACTTGAAACTCCGCCACTAGAATCTCCACAACTAGAAGACTCCGCAACTAGAAAACTCGGCAACGTGAAACTCTGCAACTAGAAACTCCGCAACTAGAAACTCCACAGCTAGTAACTTAACTACTTGAAACACCACAACTAGATACTCCACAACTACGAATTCCACAACTAGAAGCTCCGCAACTAGAATTTTCACAGATAGAAACTCCACAACTTGAGACTTCGCAACTGGAAACTCGGCAGCTAGAAACCCAACAACCAGAAACTCCACAACTAGAAACTCCACAAGTTGAAACCCAACAAATAGATACTCCACAACTACAAATTCCGCAACTAGAAACACCACAACTGGAAACTCCACAACTAGAAACTCCACAGCTAGAAACTCCACAACTTGAGACTTCGCGACTAGAAACTCAGCAACTAGAAACTCAACAACTAGAAACTCCACCACTTTAAACTTCACAACTAGGAACTCTACAACTTCAAAATCCACAACTAAAAACTCCTCAACTTGAAACTCCACAACTAGATACTCCACAAATACAAACTTCACAACTAGAAACTCGACGACCTGAAACTGCGCAACCCGAAACTCCGCAACTATAAACTCCACAACTAGAAACTCCACAATTAGAAACTCCACAACCAGAAACTCCGAAACTAGAAACTCTGCAACTAGATACTCCGCAACTAGAAACTCCACAGCTAGAAAAACCACAACTTGAAACACCACAACTAGAAACTCCACAACTACAAATTCCACAACTAGAAACTCCACAACTGGAAACTCCGCAACTAGAAACTCCGCAGCTAGAAACTTTAGAGCTAGAAACTCCACAACTTGAGACTTCGCGAATAGAAACTCGTCAACTGGAAACTCAACCACTAGAAACTCCACAGCTAGAAACTCCACAACTAGACACTCAACAACTAGAAACTCCACACCTATAAATTCCACAACTTGAAACTCCGCAACAAAAACTCCACAACTAGAAACTCCAAAACTAGAAACTCTGCAACTCGAAACTCTCCAACTAGAAACTCCACAACTAGAAACTCTGCAACTAGAAACTCCGCAACTAGAAACTCTGCAACTAAAAACTCCGCAACTAGAAACTCCACAGCTAGAAACCCCACAACAATAAACTTCAAAACTAGAAACTCAACAACTAGAGACTGCACAACTAGAAACTCCACAACTAGAAAACTCCGCAAATAGAAACTCTGCAACTACATACTCCGCAACTAAAAACTCCGCAGCTAGAAACTCCACAACTAGATAATCCACAACTACAAATTCCACACCTAGAAACTCCACAACTGGAAACTCCACAACTAGAAACTCTGCAACTACAAACATTACAGTTAGAAACTCCACAACTTGAGACTTTGCAAATAGAAACTCGTCAACTGGAAACTCAACCACTAGAAACTCCACAGCTAGAAACTCCACAACTTGAAACTCCACAACTTGAAACCCGACAAATATATACTCCACAACTTGAAACACCACAACTAGATTCTCCACAACTACAAATTCCGCAACTAGAAACTCCACAACTCGAAACTCCACAGCTAGAAAGTCCACAACTAGAAACTCTGCAACTAGAAACTCCGCAACTAGAAACTCCACAGCTAGAAAATCCACCACTAGAAACTCCACAACTAGATACTCCACAACTACAAACTCCACAACTAGAAACTCCCCAACTTGAAACTCCACAACTTGAAACTCCGCAACTAGAAACTCCGCAACTAGAAACTCCACAACTAGAAAACTCGGCAACGTGAAACTCTGCAACTAGAAACTCCGCAACTAGAAACTCCACAGCTAGAAACTTAACTACTTGAAACACCACAACTAGATACTCCACAACTACGAATTCCACAACTAGAAGCTCCGCAACTAGAATTTTCACAGCTAGAAACTGCACAACTTGAGACTTCGCAACTGGAAACTCGGCAGCTAGAAACCCAACAACCAGAAACTCCACAACTAGAAACTCCACAGGTTGAAACCCAACAAATAGATACTCCACAACTACAAATTCCGCAACTAGAAACACCACAACTGGAAACTCCGCAACTAGAAACGCCACCACTAGAAACTCCACAACTAGGAACTCTACAACTTCAAAATCCACAACTAAAAACTCCTCAACTTGAAACTCCACAACTAGATACTCCACAACTACAAACTTCACAACTAGAAACTCGACGACCTGAAACTCCGCAACCAGAAACTCCGCAACTAAAAACTCCAAAACTAGAAACTCCACAACTTGAGACTTCGTGAATAGAAACTCGTCAACTGGAAACTCAATCACTAGAAACTCCACAGCTAGAAACTCCACAACTAGACACTCAACAACTAGAAACTCCACACCTATAAATTCCACAACTTGAAACTCCGCAACTAAAACTCCACAACTAGAAACTTCACTACTAGAAACTCTGCAACTCGAAACTCTCCAACTAGAAACTCCACAACTAGAAACTCTGCAACTAGAAACTCCGCAACTAGAAACTCTGCAAATAGAAAATCCGCAACTAGAAACTCCACAGCTAGAAACCCCACAACAATAAACTTCACAACTAGAAACTCAACAACTAGAGACTGCACAACTAGAAACTCCAAAACTAGAAAACTCCGCAACTAGAAACTCTGCAACTACACACTCCGCAACTAGAAACTCCACAGCTAGAAACTCCACAACTAGATAATCCACAACTACAAATTCCACAACTATAAACTCCACAACTGGAAACTCCGCAACTAGAAACTCTGCAACTACAAACATTACAGTTAGAAACTCCACAACTTGAGACTTTGCAAATAGAAACTCGTCAACTGGAAACTCAACCACTAGAAACTCCACAGCTAGAAACTCCACAACTAGAAACTCCACAACTTGAAACACGACAAATAGATACTCCACAACTTGAAACACCACCACTCTATACTCCACAACTAGAAACTCCGCAACTATAAACTGTGCAACTCGAAACTCCGCAACTAGAAACTCCACAGCTAGAAACCCCAGAACTATAAACTTCACAACTAGCAACTCAACAACTATAGACTGCACAACTAGAGACTCCGCAACTAGAAACTCCACAGCTAGTAACTCCGCAACTAGAAACTCCACAACTTGAAACTTCGCCACTAGAATCTCCACAACTAGAAGACTCCGCAACTAGAAACTCTGCCACTAGAAACTCCACAACTAGAAACTCCAAGGCTAGAAACTCCACAACTTGAAACACCACAACTAGATACTCCACAACTACAAATTCCACAACTAGAAGCTCCGCAACTAGAATTTTCACAGCTAGAAACTGCACAACTTGAGACTTCGCAACTGGAAACTCGGCAGCTAGAAACCCAACAACCAGAAACTCCACAACTAGAAACTCCACAGGTTGAAACCCAACAAATAGATACTCCACAACTACAAATTCCGCAACTAGAAACACCACAACTGGAAACTCCACAACTTGAAACTCCGCAACTTGAAACTCCGCAACTAGAAACTCCGCAACTAGAAACTCCACAACTAGAAAACTCGGCAACGTGAAACTCTGCAACTAGAAACACCGCAACTAGAAACTCCACAGCTAGAAACTCGACGACCTGAAACTCCGCAACCAGAAACTCCGCAACTAAAAACTCCAAAACTAGAAACTCCACAATTAGAAACTCCACAACTAGAAACTCGACAACTGGAAACTCCGTAACTAGAAACTCCGCAGCTAGAAACTTTACAGCTAGAAACTCCACAACTTGAGACTTCGTGAATAGAAACTCGTCAACTGGAAACTCAATCACTAGAAACTCCACAGCTAGAAACTCCACAACTAGACACTCAACAACTAGAAACTCCACACCTATAAATTCCACAACTTGAAACTCCGCAACTAAAACTCCACAACTAGAAACTTCACTACTAGAAACTCTGCAACTCGAAACTCTCCAACTAGAAACTCCACAACTAGAAACTCTGCAACTAGAAACTCCGCAACTAGAAACTCTGCAAATAGAAAATCCGCAACTAGAAACTCCACAGCTAGAAACCCCACAACAATAAACTTCACAACTAGAAACTCAACAACTAGAGACTGCACAACTAGAAACTCCACAACTAGAAAACTCCGCAACTAGAAACTCTGCAACTACACACTCCGCAACTAGAAACTCCACAGCTAGAAACTCCACAACTAGATAATCCACAACTACAAATTCCACAACTATAAACTCCACAACTGGAAACTCCGCAACTAGAAACTCTGCAACTACAAACATTACAGTTAGAAACTCCACAACTTGAGACTTTGCAAATAGAAACTCGTCAACTGGAAACTCAACCACTAGAAACTCCACAGCTAGAAACTCCACAACTAGAAACTCCACAACTTGAAACCCGACAAATAGATACTCCACAACTTGAAACACCACCACTCTATACTCCACAACTACAAACTCCGCAACTATAAACTGTGCAACTCGAAACTCCGCAACTAGAAACTCCACAGCTAGAAACCCCAGAACTATAAACTTCACAACTAGCAACTCAACAACTATAGACTGCACAACTAGAGACTCCGCAACTAGAAACTCCACAGCTAGTAACTCCGCAACTAGAAACTCCACAACTTGAAACTTCGCCACTAGAATCTCCACAACTAGAAGACTCCGCAACTAGAAACTCTGCCACTAGAAACTCCACAACTAGAAACTCCACAGCTAGAAACTCCACAACTTGAAACACCACAACTAGATACTCCACAACTACAAATTCCACAACTAGAAATTCCACAACTGGAAACTCCACAGCTAGAAAGTCCACAACTAGAAACTCTGCAACTAGAAACTCCGCAACTAGAAACTCCACAGCTAGAACATCCACCACTAGAAACTCCACAACTAGCAACTCCACAACTAGATACTCCACAACTACAAATTCCACAACTAGAAACTCCACAACTTGAAACTCCACAACTTGAAACTCCGCAACTAGAAACTCCGCAACTAGAAACTCCACAACTAGAAAACTCGGCAACGTGAAACTCTGCAACTAGAAACACCGCAACTAGAAACTCCACAGCTAGAAACTTAACTACTTGAAACACCACAACTAGATACTCCACAACTACGAATTCCACAACTAGAAGCTCCGCAACTAGAATTTTCACAGCTAGAAACTCCACAACTTGAGACTTCGCAACTGGAAACTCGGCAGCTAGAAACCCAACAACCAGAAACTCCACAACTAGAAACTCCATAAGTTGAAACCCAACAACTAGATACTCCACAACTACAAATTCCGCAACTAGAAACACCACAACTAGAAACTCCACAACTAGAAACTCTACAGCTAGAAACTCCACAACTTGAGACTTCGCGACTAGAAACTCAGCAACTAGAAACTCAACAACTAGAAACTCCACCACTTGAAACTTCACAACTAGGAACTCTACAACTTCAAAATCCACAACTAAAAACTCCTCAACTTGAAACTCCACAACTAGATACTCCACAACTACAAACTTCACAACTAGAAACTCGACGACCTGAAACTCCGCAACCCGAAACTCCGCAACTATAAACTCCACAACTAGAAACTCCACAATTAGAAACTCCACAACTAGAAACTCCGAAACTAGAAACTCTGCAACTAGATACTCCGCAACTAAAAACTCCACAGCTAGAAAAACCACAACTTGAAACACCACAACTAGAAACTCCTCAACTACAAATTCCACAACTAGAAATTCCACAACTGGAAACTCCGCAACTGGAAACTCCGCAGCTAGAAACTTTACAGCTAGAAACTCTACACCTATAAATTCCACAACTTGAAACTCCGCAACTAAAACTCCACAACTAGAAACTCCAAAACTAGAAACTCTGCAACTCGAAACTCTCCAACTAGAAACTCCACAACTAGAAACTCTGCAACTAGAAAACTCCGCAACTAGAAACTCTGCAACTAATACTCCGCAACTAGAAACTCCACAGCTAGAAACTCCACAAATAGATAATCCACAACTACAAACTCCACAACTAGAAACTCCACAACTAGAAACTCTGCAACTACAAACATTACAGTTAGAAACTCCACAACTTGAGACTTTGCAAATAGAAACTAGTCAACTTGAAACTCAACCACTAGAAACTCCACAGCTAGAAACTCCACAACTTGAAACACCACAACTTGAAACCCGACAAATAGATACTCCACAACTTGAAACACCACAACTAGATACTCCACAACTACAAATTCCGCAACTAGAAACTCCACAACTCGAAACTTCCCAACTAGAAATTCCAAAACTAGAATCTCTGCAACTAGAAACTCCGCAACTAGAAACTGTGCAACTAGAAACTCCGCAACTAGAAACTCCACAGCTAGAAACTCCACAGCTAGAAACTCCACAACTTGAAACACCACAACTAGATACTCCACAACTACAAATTCCACAACTAGAAATTCCACAACTGGAAACTCCACAGCTAGAAAGTCCACAACTAGAAACTCTGCAACTAGAAACTCCGCAACTAGAAACTCCACAGCTAGAAAATCCACCACTAGAAACTCCACAACTAGCAACTCCACAACTAGATACTCCACAACTACAAACTCCACAACTAGAAACTCCCCAACTTGAAACTCCACAACTTGAAACTCCGCAACTAGAAACTCCGCAACTAGAAACTCCACAACTAGAAAACTCGGCAACGTGAAACTCTGCAACTAGAAACTCCGCAACTAGAAACTCCACAGCTAGAAACTTAACTACTTGAAACACCACAACTAGATACTCCACAACTACGAATTCCACAACTAGAAGCTCCGCAACTAGAATTTTCACAGCTAGAAACTGCACAACTTGAGACTTCGCAACTGGAAACTCGGCAGCTAGAAACCCAACAACCAGAAACTCCACAATTAGAAACTCCACAGGTTGAAACCCAACGAATAGATACTCCACAACTACAAATTCCGCAACTAGAAACACCACAACTGGAAACTCCGCATCTAGAAACTCCACCACTAGAAACTCCACAACTAGGAACTCTACAACTTCAAAATCCACAACTAAAAACTCCTCAACTTGAAACTCCACAACTAGATACTCCACAACTACAAACTTCATAACTAGAAACTCGACGACCTGAAACTCCGCAACCAGAAACTCCGCAACTAAAAACTCCAAAACTAGAAACTCCACAATTAGAAACTCCCCAACTAGAAACTCGACAACTGGAAACTCCGCAACTAGAAACTCCGGAGCTAGAAACTTTACAGCTAGAAACTCCACAACTTGAGACTTCGTGAATAGAAACTCGTCAACTGGAAACTCAACCACTAGAAACTCCACAGCTAGAAACTCCACAACTAGACACTCAACAACTAGAAACTCCACACCTATAAATTCCACAACTTGAAACTCCGCAACTAAAACTCCACAACTAGAAACTTCACTACTAGAAACTCTGCAACTCGAAACTCTCCAACTAGAAACTCCACAACTAGAAACTCTGCAACTAGAAACTCCGCAACTAGAAACTCTGCAAATAGAAAATCCGCAACTAGAAACTCCACAGCTAGAAACCCCACAACAATAAACTTCACAACTAGAAACTCAACAACTAGAGACTGCACAACTAGAAACTCCACAACTAGAAAACTCCGCAACTAGAAACTCTGCAACTACACACTCCGCAACTAGAAACTCCACAGCTAGAAACTCCACAACTAGATAATCCACAACTACAAATTCCACAACTATAAACTCCACAACTGGAAACTCCGCAACTAGAAACTCTGCAACTACAAACATTACAGTTAGAAACTCCACAACTTGAGACTTTGCAAATAGAAACTCGTCAACTGGAAACTCAACCACTAGAAACTCCACAGCTAGAAACTCCACAACTAGAAACTCCACAACTTGAAACACGACAAATAGATACTCCACAACTTGAAACACCACCACTCTATACTCCACAACTAGAAACTCCGCAACTATAAACTGTGCAACTCGAAACTCCGCAACTAGAAACTCCACAGCTAGAAACCCCAGAACTATAAACTTCACAACTAGCAACTCAACAACTATAGACTGCACAACTAGAGACTCCGCAACTAGAAACTCCACAGCTAGTAACTCCGCAACTAGAAACTCCACAACTTGAAACTTCGCCACTAGAATCTCCACAACTAGAAGACTCCGCAACTAGAAACTCTGCCACTAGAAACTCCACAACTAGAAACTCCACAGCTAGAAACTCCACAACTTGAAACACCACAACTAGATACTCCACAACTACAAATTCCACAACTAGAAATTCCACAACTGGAAACTCCACAGCTAGAAAGTCCACAACTAGAAACTCTGCGACTAGAAACTCCGCTACTAGAAACTCCACAGCTAGAACATCCACCACTAGAAACTCCACAACTAGCAACTCCACAACTAGATACTCCACAACTACAAATTCCACAACTAGAAACTCCACAACTTGAAACTCCACAACTTGAAACTCCGCAACTAGAAACTCCGCAACTAGAAACTCCACAACTAGAAAACTCGGCAACGTGAAACTCTGCAACTAGAAACACCGCAACTAGAAACTCCACAGCTAGAAACTTAACTACTTGAAACACCACAACTAGATACTCCACAACTACGAATTCCACAACTAGAAGCTCCGCAACTAGAATTTTCACAGCTAGAAACTCCACAACTTGAGACTTCGCAACTGGAAACTCGGCAGCTAGAAACCCAACAACCAGAAACTCCACAACTAGAAACTCCATAAGTTGAAACCCAACAACTAGATACTCCACAACTACAAATTCCGCAACTAGAAACACCACAACTAGAAACTCCACAACTAGAAACTCCACAGCTAGAAACTCCACAACTTGAGACTTCGCGACTAGAAACTCAGCAACTAGAAACTCAACAACTAGAAACTCCACCACTTTAAACTTCACAACTAGGAACTCTACAACTTCAAAATCCACAACTAAAAACTCCTCAACTTGAAACTCCACAACTAGATACTCCACAACTACAAACTTCACAACTAGAAACTCGACGACCTTAAACTGCGCAACCCGAAACTCCGCAACTATAAACTCCACAACTAGAAACTCCACAATTAGAAACTCCACAACCAGAAACTCCGAAACTAGAAACTCTGCAACTAGATACTCCGCAACTAGAAACTCCACAGCTAGAAAAACCACAACTTGAAACACCACAACTAGAAACTCCACAACTACAAATTCCACAACTAGAAACTCCACAACTGGAAACTCCGCAACTAGAAACTCCGCAGCTAGAAACTTTAGAGCTAGAAACTCCACAACTTGAGACTTCGCGAATAGAAACTCGTCAACTGGAAACTCAACCACTAGAAACTCCACAGCTAGAAACTCCACAACTAGACACTCAACAACTAGAAACTCCACACCTATAAATTCCACAACTTGAAACTCCGCAACAAAAACTCCACAACTAGAAACTCCAAAACTAGAAACTCTGCAACTCGAAACTCTCCAACTAGAAACTCCACAACTAGAAACTCTGCAACTAGAAACTCCGCAACTAGAAACTCTGCAACTAAAAACTCCGCAACTAGAAACTCCACAGCTAGAAACCCCACAACAATAAACTTCAAAACTAGAAACTCAACAACTAGAGACTGCTCAACTAGAAACTCCACAACTAGAAAACTCCGCAACTAGAAACTCTGCAACTACATACTCCGCAACTAGAAACTCCGCAGCTAGAAACTCCACAACTAGATAATCCACAACTACAAATTCCACACCTAGAAACTCCACAACTGGAAACTCCACAACTAGAAACTCTGCAACTACAAACATTACAGTTAGAAACTCCACAACTTGAGACTTTGCAAATAGAAACTCGTCAACTGGAAACTCAACCACTAGAAACTCCACAGCTAGAAACTCCACAACTTGAAACTCCACAACTTGAAACCCGACAAATATATACTCCACAACTTGAAACACCACAACTAGATTCTCCACAACTACAAATTCCGCAACTAGAAACTCCACAACTCGAAACTCCCCAACTAGAAACTCCAAAACTAGAATCTCTGCAACTAGAAACTCCGCAACTAGAAACTGTGCAACTAGAAACTCCGCAACTAGAAACTCCACAGCTAGAAACTCCACAGGTAGAAACTCCACAACTTGAAACACCACAACTAGATACTCCACAACTACAAATTCCACAACTAGAAATTCCACAACTAGAAACTCTGCAACTAGAAACTCCGCAACTAGAAACTCCACAGCTAGAAAATCCACCACTAGAAACTCCACAACTAGATACTCCACAACTACAAACTCCACAACTAGAAACTCCCCAACTTGAAACTCCACAACTTGAAACTCCGCAACTAGAAACTCCGCAACTAGAATCTCCACAAACTAGAAAACTCGGCAACGTGAAACTCTGCAACTAGAAACTCCGCAACTAGAAACTCCACAGCTAGACACTTAACTACTTGAAACACCACAACTAGATACTCCACAACTACGAATTCCACAACTAGAAGCTCCGCAACTAGAATTTTCACAGCTAGAAACTGCACAACTTGAGACTTCGCAACTGGAAACTCGGCAGCTAGAAACCCAACAACCAGAAACTCCACAACTAGAAACTCCACAGGTTGAAACCCAACAAATAGATACTCCACAACTACAAATTCCGCAACTAGAAACACCACAACTGGAAACTCCGCAACTAGAAACTCCACCACTAGAAACTCCACAACTAGGAACTCTACAACTTCAAAATCCACAACTAAAACTCCTCAACTTGAAACTCCACAACTAGATACTCCACAACTACAAACTTCACAACTAGAAACTCGACGACCTGAAACTCCGCAACCAGAAACTCCGCAACTAAAAACTCCAAAACTAGAAACTCCACAATTAGAAACTCCACAACTAGAAACTCGACAACTGGAAACTCCGTAACTAGAAACTCCGCAGCTAGAAACTTTACAGCTAGAAACTCCACAACTTGAGACTTCGTGAATAGAAACTCGTCAACTGGAAACTCAATCACTAGAAACTCCACAGCTAGAAACTCCACAACTAGACACTCAACAACTAGAAACTCCACACCTATAAATTCCACAACTTGAAACTCCGCAACTAAAACTCCACAACTAGAAACTTCACTACTAGAAACTCTGCAACTCGAAACTCTCCAACTAGAAACTCCACAACTAGAAACTCTGCAACTAGAAACTCCGCAACTAGAAACTCTGCAAATAGAAAATCCGCAACTAGAAACTCCACAGCTAGAAACCCCACAACAATAAACTTCACAACTAGAAACTCAACAACTAGAGACTGCACAACTAGAAACTCCACAACTAGAAAACTCCGCAACTAGAAACTCTGCAACTACACACTCCGCAACTAGAAACTCCACAGCTAGAAACTCCACAACTAGATAATCCACAACTACAAATTCCACAACTATAAACTCCACAACTGGAAACTCCGCAACTAGAAACTCTGCAACTACAAACATTACAGTTAGAAACTCCACAACTTGAGACTTTGCAAATAGAAACTCGTCAACTGGAAACTCAACCACTAGAAACTCCACAGCTAGAAACTCCACAACTAGAAACTCCACAACTTGAAACCCGACAAATAGATACTCCACAACTTGAAACACCACCACTCTATACTCCACAACTAGAAACTCCGCAACTATAAACTGTGCAACTCGAAACTCCGCAACTAGAAACTCCACAGCTAGAAACCCCAGAACTATAAACTTCACAACTAGCAACTCAACAACTATAGACTGCACAACTAGAGACTCCGCAACTAGAAACTCCACAGCTAGTAACTCCGCAACTAGAAACTCCACAACTTGAAACTTCGCCACTAGAATCTCCACAACTAGAAGACTCCGCAACTAGAAACTCTGCCACTAGAAACTCCACAACTAGAAACTCCACAGCTAGAAACTCCACAACTTGAAACACCACAACTAGATACTCCACAACTACAAATTCCACAACTAGAAATTCCACAACTGGAAACTCCACAGCTAGAAAGTCCACAACTAGAAACTCTGCAACTAGAAACTCCGCAACTAGAAACTCCACAGCTAGAACATCCACCACTAGAAACTCCACAACTAGCAACTCCACAACTAGATACTCCACAACTACAAATTCCACAACTAGAAACTCCACAACTTGAAACTCCACAACTTGAAACTCCGCAACTAGAAACTCCGCAACTAGAAACTCCACAACTAGAAAACTCGGCAACGTGAAACTCTGCAACTAGAAACACCGCAACTAGAAACTCCACAGCTAGAAACTTAACTACTTGAAACACCACAACTAGATACTCCACAACTACGAATTCCACAACTAGAAGCTCCGCAACTAGAATTTTCACAGCTAGAAACTCCACAACTTGAGACTTCGCAACTGGAAACTCGGCAGCTAGAAACCCAACAACCAGAAACTCCACAACTAGAAACTCCATAAGTTGAAACCCAACAACTAGATACTCCACAACTACAAATTCCGCAACTAGAAACACCACAACTAGAAACTCCACAACTAGAAACTCTACAGCTGGAAACTCCACAACTTGAGACTTCGCGACTAGAAACTCAGCAACTAGAAACTCAACAACTAGAAACTCCACCACTTGAAACTTCACAACTAGGAACTCTACAACTTCAAAATCCACAACTAAAAACTCCTCAACTTGAAACTCCACAACTAGATACTCCACAACTACAAACTTCACAACTAGAAACTCGACGACCTGAAACTCCGCAACCCGAAACTCCGCAACTATAAACTCCACAACTAGAAACTCCACAATTAGAAACTCCACAACTAGAAACTCCGAAACTAGAAACTCTGCAACTAGATACTCCGCAACTAAAAACTCCACAGCTAGAAAAACCACAACTTGAAACACCACAACTAGAAACTCCACAACTACAAATTCCACAACTAGAAACTCCACAACTGGAAACTCCGCAACTGGAAACTCCGCAGCTAGAAACTTTACAGCTAGAAACTCTACACCTATAAATTCCACAACTTGAAACTCCGCAACTAAAACTCCACAACTAGAAACTCCAAAACTAGAAACTCTGCAACTCGAAACTCTCCAACTAGAAACTCCACAACTAGAAACTCTGCAACTAGAAAACTCCGCAACTAGAAACTCTGCAACTAATACTCCGCAACTAGAAACTCCACAGCTAGAAACTCCACAAATAGATAATCCACAACTACAAACTCCACAACTAGAAACTCCACAACTAGAAACTCTGCAACTACAAACATTACAGTTAGAAACTCCACAACTTGAGACTTTGCAAATAGAAACTAGTCAACTTGAAACTCAACCACTAGAAACTCCACAGCTAGAAACTCCACAACTTGAAACACCACAACTTGAAACCCGACAAATAGATACTCCACAACTTGAAACACCACAACTAGATACTCCACAACTACAAATTCCGCAACTAGAAACTCCACAACTCGAAACTTCCCAACTAGAAATTCCAAAACTAGAATCTCTGCAACTAGAAACTCCGCAACTAGAAACTGTGCAACTAGAAACTCCGCAACTAGAAACTCCACAGCTAGAAACTCCACAGCTAGAAACTCCACAACTTGAAACACCACAACTAGATACTCCACAACTACAAATTCCACAACTAGAAATTCCACAACTGGAAACTCCACAGCTAGAAAGTCCACAACTAGAAACTCTGCAACTAGAAACTCCGCAACTAGAAACTCCACAGCTAGAAAATCCTCCACTAGAAACTCCACAACTAGCAACTCCACAACTAGATACTCCACAACTACAAACTCCACAACTAGAAACTCCCCAACTTGAAACTCCACAACTTGAAACTCCGCAACTAGAAACTCCGCAACTAGAAACTCCACAACTGGAAAACTCGGCAACGTGAAACTCTGCAACTAGAAACTCCGCAACTAGAAACTCCACAGCTAGAAACTTAACTACTTGAAACACCACAACTAGATACTCCACAACTACGAATTCCACAACTAGAAGCTCCGCAACTAGAATTTTCACAGCTAGAAACTGCACAACTTGAGACTTCGCAACTGGAAACTCGGCAGCTAGAAACCCAACAACCAGAAACTCCACAATTAGAAACTCCACAGGTTGAAACCCAACGAATAGATACTCCACAACTACAAATTCCGCAACTAGAAACACCACAACTGGAAACTCCGCATCTAGAAACTCCACCACTAGAAACTCCACAACTAGGAACTCTACAACTTCAAAATCCACAACTAAAAACTCCTCAACTTGAAACTCCACAACTAGATACTCCACAACTACAAACTTCATAACTAGAAACTCGACGACCTGAAACTCCGCAACCAGAAACTCCGCAACTAAAAACTCCAAAACTAGAAACTCCACAATTAGAAACTCCCCAACTAGAAACTCGACAACTGGAAACTCCGCAACTAGAAACTCCGGAGCTAGAAACTTTACAGCTAGAAACTCCACAACTTGAGACTTCGTGAATAGAAACTCGTCAACTGGAAACTCAACCACTAGAAACTCCACAGCTAGAAACTCCACAACTAGACACTCAACAACTAGAAACTCCACACCTATAAATTCCACAACTTGAAACTCCGCAACTAAAACTCCACAACTAGAAACTCCACAACTAGAAACTCTGCAACTCGAAACTCTCCAACTAGAAACTCCACAACTAGAAACTCTGCAACTAGAAACTCCGCAACTAGAAACTCTGCAAATAGAAACTCCGCAACTAGAAACTCCACAGCTAGAAACCCCACAACAATAAACTTCACAACTAGAAACTCAACAACTAGAGACTGCACAACTAGAAACTCCACAGCTAGAAACTCCACAACTAGATAATCCACAACTACAAACTCCACAACTAGAAACTCCACAACTGGAAACTCCACAACTAGAAACTCTGCAACTACAAACATTACAGTTAGAAACTCCACAACTTGAGACTTTGCAAATAGAAACTAGTCAACTGGAAACTCAACCACTAGAAACTCCACAGCTAGAAACTCCACAACTTGAAACTCCACAACTTGAAACCCGACAAATAGATACTCCACAACTTGAAACACCACAACTAGATACTCCACAACTACAAATTCCGCAACTAGAAACTCCACAACTCGAAACTTCCCAACTAGAAACTCCAAAACTAGAATCTCTGCAACTAGAAACTCCGCAACTAAAACTCCACAACTAGAAACTCCAAAACTAAAAACACTGCAACTCGAAACTCTCCAACTAGAAACTCCACAACTAGAAACTCTGCAACTAGAAAACTCCGCAACTAGAAACTCTGCAACTAATACTCCGCAACTAGAAACTCCACAGCTAGAAACTCCACAACTAGATAATCCACAACTACAAACTCCACAACTAGAAACTCCACAACTGGAAACTCCACAACTAGAAACTCTGCAACTACAAACATTACAGTTAGAAACTCCACAACTTGAGACTTTGCAAATAGAAACTAGTCAACTGGAAACTCATCCACTAGAAACTCCACAGCTAGAAACTCCACAACTTGAAACTCCACAACTTGAAACCCGACAAATAGATACTCCACAACTTGAAACACCACAACTAGATACTCCACAACTACAAATTCCGCAACTAGAAACTCCACAACTCGAAACTTCCCAACTAGAAACTCCAAAACTAGAATCTCTGCAACTAGAAACTCCGCAACTAGAAACTGTGCAACTAGAAACTCCGCAACTAGAAACTCCACAGCTAGAAACTCCACAGCTAGAAACTCCACAACTTGAAACACCACAACTAGATACTCCACAACTACAAATTCCACAACTAGAAATTCCACAACTGGAAACTCCACAGCTAGAAAGTCCACAACTAGAAACTCTGCAACTAGAAACTCCGCAACTAGAAACTCCACAGCTAGAAAATCCACCACTAGAAACTCCACAACTAGCAACTCCACAACTAGATACTCCACAACTACAAACTCCACAACTAGAAACTCCCCAACTTGAAACTCCACAACTTGAAACTCCGCAACTAGAAACTCCGCAACTAGAAACTCCACAACTAGAAAACTCGGCAACGTGAAACTCTGCAACTAGAAACTCCGCAACTAGAAACTCCACAGCTAGAAACTTAACTACTTGAAACACCACAACTAGATACTCCACAACTACGAATTCCACAACTAGAAGCTCCGCAACTAGAATTTTCACAGCTAGAAACTGCACAACTTGAGACTTCGCAACTGGAAACTCGGCAGCTAGAAACCCAACAACCAGAAACTCCACAATTAGAAACTCCACAGGTTGAAACCCAACAAATAGATACTCCACAACTACAAATTCCGCAACTAGAAACACCACAACTGGAAACTCCGCATCTAGAAACTCCACCACTAGAAACTCCACAACTAGGAACTCTACAACTTCAAAATCCACAACTAAAAACTCCTCAACTTGAAACTCCACAACTAGATACTCCACAACTACAAACTTCACAACTAGAAACTCGACGACCTGAAACTCCGCAACCAGAAACTCCGCAACTAAAAACTCCAAAACTAGAAACTCCACAATTAGAAACTCCCCAACTAGAAACTCGACAACTGGAAACTCCGCAACTAGAAACTCCGCAGCTAGAAACTTTACAGCTAGAAACTCCACAACTTGAGACTTCGTGAATAGAAACTCGTCAACTGGAAACTCAACCACTAGAAACTCCACAGCTAGAAACTCCACAACTAGACACTCAACAACTAGAAACTCCACACCTATAAATTCCACAACTTGAAACTCCGCAACTAAAACTCCACAACTAGAAACTCCACAACTAGAAACTCTGCAACTCGAAACTCTCCAACTAGAAACTCCACAACTAGAAACTCTGCAACTAGAAACTCCGCAACTAGAAACTCTGCAAATAGAAACTCCGCAACTAGAAACTCCACAGCTAGAAACCCCACAACAATAAACTTCACAACTAGAAACTCAACAACTAGAGACTGCACAACTAGAAACTCCACAACTAGAAAACTCCGCAACTAGAAACTCTGCAACTACACACTCCGCAACTAGAAACTCCACAGCTAGAAACTCCACAACTAGATAATCCACAACTACAAACTCCACAACTAGAAACTCCACAACTGGAAACTCCACAACTAGAAACTCTGCAACTACAAACATTACAGTTAGAAACTCCACAACTTGAGACTTTGCAAATAGAAACTAGTCAACTGGAAACTCAACCACTAGAAACTCCACAGCTAGAAACTCCACAACTTGAAACTCCACAACTTGAAACCCGACAAATAGATACTCCACAACTTGAAACACCACAACTAGATACTCCACAACTACAAATTCCGCAACTAGAAACTCCACAACTCGAAACTTCCCAACTAGAAACTCCAAAACTAGAATCTCTGCAACTAGAAACTCCGCAACTAAAACTCCACAACTAGAAACTCCAAAACTAAAAACACTGCAACTCGAAACTCTCCAACTAGAAACTCCACAACTAGAAACTCTGCAACTAGAAAACTCCGCAACTAGAAACTCTGCAACTAATACTCCGCAACTAGAAACTCCACAGCTAGAAACTCCACAACTAGATAATCCACAACTACAAACTCCACAACTAGAAACTCCACAACTGGAAACTCCACAACTAGAAACTCTGCAACTACAAACATTACAGTTAGAAACTCCACAACTTGAGACTTTGCAAATAGAAACTAGTCAACTGGAAACTCAACCACTAGAAACTCCACAGCTAGAAACTCCACAACTTGAAACTCCACAACTTGAAACCCGACAAATAGATACTCCACAACTTGAAACACCACAACTAGATACTCCACAACTACAAATTCCGCAACTAGAAACTCCACAACTCGAAACTTCCCAACTAGAAATTCCAAAACTAGAATCTCTGCAACTAGAAACTCCGCAACTAGAAACTGTGCAACTAGAAACTCCGCAACTAGAAACTCCACAGCTAGAAACTCCACAGCTAGAAACTCCACAACTTGAAACACCACAACTAGATACTCCACAACTACAAATTCCACAACTAGAAATTCCACAACTGGAAACTCCACAGCTAGAAAGTCCACAACTAGAAACTCTGCAACTAGGAACTCCGCAACTAGAAACTCCACAGCTAGAAAATCCACCACTAGAAACTCCACAACTAGCAACTCCACAACTAGATACTCCACAACTAGAAACTCCCCAACTTGAAACTCCACAACTTGAAACTCCGCAACTAGAAACTCCGCAACTAGAAACTCCACAACTAGAAAACTCGGCAACGTGAAACCCTGCAACTAGAAACTCCGCAACTAGAAACTCCACAGCTAGAAACTTACCTACTTGAAACACCACAACTAGATACTCCACAACTACGAATTCCACAACTAGAAGCTCCGAAACTAGAATTTTCACAGCTAGAAACTGCACAACTTGAGACTTCGCAACTGGAAACTCGGCAGCTAGAAACCCAACAACCAGAAACTCCACAACTAGAAACTCCACAGGTTGAAACCCAACAAATAGATACTCCACAACCACAAATTCCGCAACTAGAAACACCACAACTGGAAACTCCGCAACTAGAAACTCCACCACTAGAAACTCCAAAACTAGGAACTCTACAACTTCAAAATCCACAACTAAAAACTCCTCAACTTGAAACTCCACAACTAGATACTCCACAACTACAAACTTCACAACTAGAAACTCGACGACCTGAAACTCCGCAACCAGAAACTCCGCAACTAAAAACTCCAAAACTAGAAACTCCACAATTAGAAACTCCACAACTAGAAACTCGACAACTGGAAACTCCGCAACTAGAAACTCCGCAGCTAGAAACTTTACAGCTAGAAACTCCACAACTTGAGACTTCGTGAATAGAAACTCGTCAACTGGAAACTCAATCACTAGAAACTCCACAGCTAGAAACTCCACAACTAGACACTCAACAACTAGAAACTCCACACCTATAAATTCCACAACTTGAAACTCCGCAACTAAAACTCCACAACTAGAAACTTCACTACTAGAAACTCTGCAACTCGAAACTCTCCAACTAGAAACTCCACAACTAGAAACTCTGCAACTAGAAACTCCGCAACTAGAAACTCTGCAAATAGAAAATCCGCCACTAGAAACTCCACAGCTAGAAACCCCACAACAATAAACTTCACAACTAGAAACTCAACAACTAGAGACTGCACAACTAGAAACTCCACAACTAGAAAACTCCGCAACTAGAAACTCTGCAACTACACACTCCGCAACTAGAAACTCCACAGCTAGAAACTCCACAACTAGATAATCCACAACTACAAATTCCACAACTATAAACTCCACAACTGGAAACTCCACAACTAGAAACTCTGCAACTACAAACATTACAGTTAGAAACTCCACAACTTGAGACTTTGCAAATAGAAACTCGTCAACTGGAAACTCAACCACTAGAAACTCCACAGCTAGAAACTCCACAACTAGAAACTCCACAACTTGAAACCCGACAAATAGATACTCCACAACTTGAAACACCACCACTCTATACTCCACAACTAGAAACTCCGCAACTATAAACTGTGCAACTAGAAACTCCGCAACTAGAAACTCCACAGCTAGAAACCCCAGAACTATAAACTTCACAACTAGCAACTCAACAACTATAGACTGCACAACTAGAGACTCCGCAACTAGAAACTCCACAGCTAGTAACTCCGCAACTAGAAACTCCACAACTTGAAACTTCGCCACTAGAATCTCCACAACTAGAAGACTCCGCAACTAGAAACTCTGCCACTAGAAACTCCACAACTAGAAACTCCACAGCTAGAAACTCCACAACTTGAAACACCACAACTAGATACTCCACAACTACAAATTCCACAACTAGAAATTCCACAACTGGAAACTCCACAGCTAGAAAGTCCACAACTAGAAACTCTGCAACTACAAACTCCGCAACTAGAAACTCCACAGCTAGAAAATCCACCACTAGAAACTCCACAACTAGCAACTCCACAACTAGATACTCCACAACTACAAACTCCACAACTAGAAACTCCCCAACTTGAAACTCCACAACTTGAAACTCCGCAACTAGAAACTCCGCAACTAGAAACTCCACAACTAGAAAACTCGGCAACGTGAAACCCTGCAACTAGAAACTCCGCAACTAGAAACTCCACAGCTAGAAACTTAACTACTTGAAACACCACAACTAGATACTCCACAACTACGAATTCCACAACTAGAAGCTCCGCAACTAGAATTTTCACAGCTAGAAACTGCACAACTTGAGACTTCGCAACTGGAAACTCGGCAGCTAGAAACCCAACAACCAGAAACTCCACAACTAGAAACTCCACAGGTTGAAACCCAACAAATAGATACTCCACAACTACAAATTCCGCAACTGAAAACACCACAACTGGAAACTCCGCAACTAGAAACTCCACCACTAGAAACTCCACAACTAGGAACTCTACAACTTCAAAATCCACAACTAAAAACTCCTCAACTTGAAACTCCACAACTAGATACTCCACAACTACAAACTTCACAACTAGAAACTCGACGACCTGAAACTCCGCAACCAGAAACTCCGCAACTAAAAACTCCAAAACTAGAAACTCCACAATTAGAAACTCCCCAACTAGAAACTCGACAACTGGAAACTCCGCAACTAGAAACTCCGCAGCTAGAAACTTTACAGCTAGAAACTCCACAACTTGAGACTTCGTGAATAGAAACTCGTCAACTGGAAACTCAACCACTAGAAACTCCACAGCTAGAAACTCCACAACTAGACACTCAACAACTAGAAACTCCACACCTATAAATTCCACAACTTGAAACTCCGCAAATAAAACTCCACAACTAGAAACTCCACAACTAGAAACTCTGCAACTCGAAACTCTCCAACTAGAAACTCCACAACTAGAAACTCTGCAACTAGAAACTCCGCAACTAGAAACTCTGCAAATAGAAACTCCGCAACTAGAAACTCCACAGCTAGAAACCCCACAACAATAAACTTCACAACTAGAAACTCAACAACTAGAGACTGCACAACTAGAAACTCCACAACTAGAAAACTCCGCAACTAGAAACTCTGCAACTACACACTCCGCAACTAGAAACTCCACAGCTAGAAACTCCACAACTAGATAATCCACAACTACAAATTCCACAACTAGAAACTCCACAACTGGAAACTCCGCAACTAGAAACTCTGCAACTACAAACATTACAGTTAGAAACTCCACAACTTGAGACTTTGCAAATAGAAACTCGTCAACTGGAAACTCAACCACTAGAAACTCCACAGCTAGAAACTCCACAACTAAAAACTCCACAACTTGAAACACCACAACTAGATACTCCACAACTAGAAACTCCGCAACTAGAAACTGTGCAACTAGAAACTCTGCAACTAGAAACTCCACAGCTAGAAACCCCAGAACTATAAACTTCACAACTAGCAACTCAACAACTATAGACTGCACAACTAGAGACTCCGGAACTAGAAACTCCACAACTTGAAACTCCGCCACTAGAATCTCCACAACTAGAAGACTCCGCGACAAGAAAACTCGGCAACGTGAAACTCTGCAACTAGAAACTCCGCAACTAGAAACTCCACAGCTAGAAACTTAACTACTTGAAACACCACAACTAGATACTCCACAACTACGAATTCCACAACTAGAAGCTCCGCAACTAGAATTTTCACAGCTAGAAACTCCACAACTTGAGACTTCGCAGCTGGAAACTCGGCAGCTAGAAACCCAACAACCAGAAACTCCACAACTAGAAACTCCACAAGTTGAAACCCAACAAATAGATACTCCACAACTACAAATTCCGCAACTAGAAACATCACAACTGGAAACTCCACAACTAGAAACTCCACAGCTAGAAACTCCACAACTTGAGACTTCGCGACTAGAAACTCAGCAACTAGAAACTCAACAACTAGAAACTCCACCACTTGAAACTTCACAACTAGGAACTCTACAACTTCAAAATCCACAACTAAAAACTCCTCAACTTGAAACTCCACAACTAGATACTCCACAACTACAAACTTCACAACTAGAAACTCGACGACCTGAAACTCCGCAACCCGAAACTCCGCAACTATAAACTCTACAACTTGAAACTCCACAATTAGAAACTCCACAACTAGAAACTCCGAAACTAGAAACTCTGCAACTAGATACTCCGCAACTAGAAACTCCACAGCTAGAAAAACCACAACTTGAAACACCACAACTGGAAACTCCACAACAACAAATTCCACAACTAGAAACTCCACAACTGGAAACTCCGAAACTAGAAACTCCGCAGCTAGAAACTTTACAGCTAGAAACTCCACAACTTGAGACTTCGCGAATAGAAACTCGTCAACTGGAAACTCAACCACTAGAAACTCCACAGCTAGAAACTCCACGACTAGACACTCAACAACTAGAAACTCCACACCTATAAATTCCACAACTTGAAACTCCGCAACTAAAACTCCACAACTAGAAACTCCAAAACTAGAAACTCTGCAACTCGAAACTCTCCAACTAGAAACTCCACAACTAGAAACTCTGCAACTAGAACCTCCACAACTAGAAACTCTGCAACTAAAAACTCCGCAACTAGAAACTCCACAGCTAGAAACCCCACAACAATAAACTTCACAACTAGAAACTCAACAACTAGAGACTGCACAACTAGAAACTCCACAACCAGAAAACTCCGCAACTAGAAACTCTGCAACTACATACTCCGCAACTAGAAACTCCACAGCTAGAAACTCCACAACTAGATAATCCACAACTACAAATTCCACAACTAGAAACTCCACAACTGGAAACTCCACATCTAGAAACTCTGCAACTACAAACATTACAGTTAGAAACTCCACAACTTGAGACTTTGCAAATAGAAACTCGTCAACTGGAAACTCAACCACTAGAAACTCCACAGCTAGAAATTCCACAACTTGAAACTCCACAACTTGAAACCCGACAAATAGATACTCCACAACTTGAAACACCACAACTAGATACTCCACAACTACAAATTCCGCAACTAGAAACTCCACAACTCGAAACTCCCCAACTAGAAACTCCAAAACTAGAATCTCTGCAACTAGAAACTCCGCAACTAGAAACTGTGCAACTAGAAACTCCGCAACTAGAAACTCCACAGCTAGAAACTCCACAGCTAGAAACTCCACAACTTGAAACACCACAACTTGAAACTCCGCCACTAGATACTCCACAACTACAAACTCCACAACTAGAAACTCCCCAACTTGAAACTCCACAACTTGAAACTCCGCAACTAGAAACTCCGCAACTAGAAACTCCACAACTAGAAAACTCGGCAACGTGAAACTCTGCAACTAGAAACTCCGCAACTAGAAACTCCACAGCTAGAAACTTAACTATTCGAAACACCACAACTAGATACTCCACAACTACGAATTCCACAACTAGAAGCTCCGCAACTAGAATTTTCACAGCTAGAAACTGCACAACTTGAGACTTCGCAACTGGAAACTCGGCAGCTAGAAACCCAACAACCAGAAACTCCACAACTAGAAACTCCACAGCTAGAAAAACCACAACTTGAAACACCACAACTGGAAACTCCACAATTAGAAACTCCACAACTAGAAACTCGACAACTGGAAACTCCGCAACTAGAAACTCCGCAGCTAGAAACTTTACAGCTAGAAACTCCACAACTTGAGACTTCGTGAATAGAAACTCGTCAACTGGAAACTCAACCACTAGAAACTCCACAGCTAGAAACTCCACAACTAGACACTCAACAACTAGAAACTCCACACCTATAAATTCCACAACTTGAAACTCCGCAACTAAAACTCCACAACTAGAAACTCCACAACTAGAAACTCTGCAACTCGAAACTCTCCAACTAGAAACTCCACAACTAGAAACTCTGCAACTAGAAACTCCGCAACTAGAAACTCTGCAAATAGAAACTCCGCAACTAGAAACTCCACAGCTAGAAACCCCACAACAATAAACTTCACAACTAGAAACTCAACAACTAGAGACTGCACAACTAGAAACTCCACAACTAGAAAACTCCGCAACTAGAAACTCTGCAACTACACACTCCGCAACTAGAAACTCCACAGCTAGAAACTCCACAACTAGATAATCCACAACTACAAATTCCACAACTAGAAACTCCACAACTGGAAACTCCGCAACTAGAAACTCTGCAACTACAAACATTACAGTTAGAAACTCCACAACTTGAGACTTTGCAAATAAAAACTCGTCAACTGGAAACACAACCACTAGAAACTCCACAGCTAGAAACTCCACAACTAGAAACTCCACAACTTGAAACCCGACAAATAGATACTCCACAACTTGAAACACCACAACTAGATTCTCCACAACTAGAAACTCTGCAACTAGAAACTGTGCAACTAGAAACTCCGCAACTAGAAACTCCACAGCTAGAAACCCCAGAACTATAAACTTCACAACTAGCAACTCAACAACTATAGACTGCACAACTAGAGACTCCGGAACTAGAAACTCCACAGCTAGTAACTCCGCAACTAGAAACTCCACAACTTGAAACTCCGCCGCTAGAATCTCCACAACTAGAAGACTCCGCAACTAGAAACTCTGCCACTAGAAACTCCACAACTAGAAACTCCACAGCTAGAAACTCCACAACTTGAAACACCACAACTAGATACTCCACAACTACGAATTCCACAACTAGAAATTCCACAACTGCAAACTCCACAGCTAGAAAGTCCACAACTAGACACTCAACAACTAGAAACTCCACACCTATAAATTCCACAACTTGAAACTCCGCAACTAAAACTCCACAACTAGAAACTCCAAAACTAGAAACTCTGCAACTCGAAACTCTCCAACTAGAAACTCCACAACTAGAAACTCTGCAACTAGAAACTCCGCAACTACAAACTCTGCAACTAAAAACTCCGCAACTAGAAACTCCACAGCTAGAAACCCCACAACAATAAACTTCACAACTAGAAACTCAACAACTAGAAAACTCCGCAACTAGAAACTCTGCAACTACATAGTCCGCAACTAGAAACTCCACAGCTAGAAACTCCACAACTAGATAATCCACAACTACAAATTCCACAACTACAAACTCCACAACTGGAAACTCCACATCTAGAAACTCTGCAACTACAAACATTACAGTTAGAAACTCCACAACTTGAGACTTTGCAAATAGAAACTCGTCAACTGGAAACTCAACCACTAGAAACTCCACAGCTAGAAACTCCACAACTTGAAACTCCACAACTTGAAACCCGACAAATAGATACTCCACAACTTGAAACACCACAACTAGATACTCCACAACTACAAATTCCGATACTAGAAACTCCACAACTCGAAACTCCCCAACTAGAAACTCCAAGACTAGAATCTCTGCAACTAGAAACTCCGCAACTAGAAACTGTGCAACTAGAAACTCCGCAACTAGAAACTCCACAGCTAGAAACTCCACAGCTAGAAACTCCACAACTTGAAACACCACAACTTGAAACTCCGCCACTAGATACTCCACAACTACAAACTCCACAACTAGAAACTCCCCAACTTGAAACTCCACAACTTGAAACTCCGCAACTAGAAACTCCACAGCTAGAAACTCCACAGCTAGAAACTCCACAACTTGAAACACCACAACTAGATACTCCACAACTACAAATTCCACAACTAGAAATTCCACAACTGGAAACTCCACAGCTAGAAAGTCCACAACTAGAAACTCTGCAACTAGAAACTCCGCAACTAGAAACTCCACAGCTAGAAAATCCACCACTAGAAACTCCACAACTAGCAACTCCACAACTAGATACTCCACAACTACAAACTCCACAACTAGAAACTCCCCAACTTGAAACTCCACAACTTGAAACTCCGCAACTAGAAACTCCGCAACTAGAAACTCCACAACTAGAAAACTCGGCAACGTGAAACTCAGCAACTAGAAACTCCGCAACTAGAAACTCCACAGCTAGAAACTTAACTACTTGAAACACCACAACTAGATACTCCACAACTACGAATTCCACAACTAGAAGCTCCGCAACTAGAATTTTCACAGCTAGAAACTGCACAACTTGAGACTTCGCAACTGGAAACTCGGCAGCTAGAAACCCAACAACCAGAAACTCCACAATTAGAAACTCCACAGGTTGAAACCCAACGAATAGATACTCCACAACTACAAATTCCGCAACTAGAAACACCACAACTGGAAACTCCGCATCTAGAAACTCCACCACTAGAAACTCCACAACTAGGAACTCTACAACTTCAAAATCCACAACTAAAAACTCCTCAACTTGAAACTCCACAACTAGATACTCCACAACTACAAACTTCATAACTAGAAACTCGACGACCTGAAACTCCGCAACCAGAAACTCCGCAACTAAAAACTCCAAAACTAGAAACTCCACAATTAGAAACTCCCCAACTAGAAACTCGACAACTGGAAACTCCGCAACTAGAAACTCCGGAGCTAGAAACTTTACAGCTAGAAACTCCACAACTTGAGACTTCGTGAATAGAAACTCGTCAACTGGAAACTCAACCACTAGAAACTCCACAGCTAGAAACTCCACAACTAGACACTCAACAACTAGAAACTCCACACCTATAAATTCCACAACTTGAAACTCCGCAACTAAAACTCCACAACTAGAAACTCCACAACTAGAAACTCTGCAACTCGAAACTCTCCAACTAGAAACTCCACAACTAGAAACTCTGCAACTAGAAACTCCGCAACTAGAAACTCTGCAAATAGAAACTCCGCAACTAGAAACTCCACAGCTAGAAACCCCACAACAATAAACTTCACAACTAGAAACTCAACAACTAGAGACTGCACAACTAGAAACTCCACAGCTAGAAACTCCACAACTAGATAATCCACAACTACAAACTCCACAACTAGAAACTCCACAACTGGAAACTCCACAACTAGAAACTCTGCAACTACAAACATTACAGTTAGAAACTCCACAACTTGAGACTTTGCAAATAGAAACTAGTCAACTGGAAACTCAACCACTAGAAACTCCACAGCTAGAAACTCCACAACTTGAAACTCCACAACTTGAAACCCGACAAATAGATACTCCACAACTTGAAACACCACAACTAGATACTCCACAACTACAAATTCCGCAACTAGAAACTCCACAACTCGAAACTTCCCAACTAGAAACTCCAAAACTAGAATCTCTGCAACTAGAAACTCCGCAACTAAAACTCCACAACTAGAAACTCCAAAACTAAAAACACTGCAACTCGAAACTCTCCAACTAGAAACTCCACAACTAGAAACTCTGCAACTAGAAAACTCCGCAACTAGAAACTCTGCAACTAATACTCCGCAACTAGAAACTCCACAGCTAGAAACTCCACAACTAGATAATCCACAACTACAAACTCCACAACTAGAAACTCCACAACTGGAAACTCCACAACTAGAAACTCTGCAACTACAAACATTACAGTTAGAAACTCCACAACTTGAGACTTTGCAAATAGAAACTAGTCAACTGGAAACTCATCCACTAGAAACTCCACAGCTAGAAACTCCACAACTTGAAACTCCACAACTTGAAACCCGACAAATAGATACTCCACAACTTGAAACACCACAACTAGATACTCCACAACTACAAATTCCGCAACTAGAAACTCCACAACTCGAAACTTCCCAACTAGAAACTCCAAAACTAGAATCTCTGCAACTAGAAACTCCGCAACTAGAAACTGTGCAACTAGAAACTCCGCAACTAGAAACTCCACAGCTAGAAACTCCACAGCTAGAAACTCCACAACTTGAAACACCACAACTAGATACTCCACAACTACAAATTCCACAACTAGAAATTCCACAACTGGAAACTCCACAGCTAGAAAGTCCACAACTAGAAACTCTGCAACTAGAAACTCCGCAACTAGAAACTCCACAGCTAGAAAATCCACCACTAGAAACTCCACAACTAGCAACTCCACAACTAGATACTCCACAACTACAAACTCCACAACTAGAAACTCCCCAACTTGAAACTCCACAACTTGAAACTCCGCAACTAGAAACTCCGCAACTAGAAACTCCACAACTAGAAAACTCGGCAACGTGAAACTCTGCAACTAGAAACTCCGCAACTAGAAACTCCACAGCTAGAAACTTAACTACTTGAAACACCACAACTAGATACTCCACAACTACGAATTCCACAACTAGAAGCTCCGCAACTAGAATTTTCACAGCTAGAAACTGCACAACTTGAGACTTCGCAACTGGAAACTCGGCAGCTAGAAACCCAACAACCAGAAACTCCACAATTAGAAACTCCACAGGTTGAAACCCAACAAATAGATACTCCACAACTACAAATTCCGCAACTAGAAACACCACAACTGGAAACTCCGCATCTAGAAACTCCACCACTAGAAACTCCACAACTAGGAACTCTACAACTTCAAAATCCACAACTAAAAACTCCTCAACTTGAAACTCCACAACTAGATACTCCACAACTACAAACTTCACAACTAGAAACTCGACGACCTGAAACTCCGCAACCAGAAACTCCGCAACTAAAAACTCCAAAACTAGAAACTCCACAATTAGAAACTCCCCAACTAGAAACTCGACAACTGGAAACTCCGCAACTAGAAACTCCGCAGCTAGAAACTTTACAGCTAGAAACTCCACAACTTGAGACTTCGTGAATAGAAACTCGTCAACTGGAAACTCAACCACTAGAAACTCCACAGCTAGAAACTCCACAACTAGACACTCAACAACTAGAAACTCCACACCTATAAATTCCACAACTTGAAACTCCGCAACTAAAACTCCACAACTAGAAACTCCACAACTAGAAACTCTGCAACTCGAAACTCTCCAACTAGAAACTCCACAACTAGAAACTCTGCAACTAGAAACTCCGCAACTAGAAACTCTGCAAATAGAAACTCCGCAACTAGAAACTCCACAGCTAGAAACCCCACAACAATAAACTTCACAACTAGAAACTCAACAACTAGAGACTGCACAACTAGAAACTCCACAACTAGAAAACTCCGCAACTAGAAACTCTGCAACTACACACTCCGCAACTAGAAACTCCACAGCTAGAAACTCCACAACTAGATAATCCACAACTACAAACTCCACAACTAGAAACTCCACAACTGGAAACTCCACAACTAGAAACTCTGCAACTACAAACATTACAGTTAGAAACTCCACAACTTGAGACTTTGCAAATAGAAACTAGTCAACTGGAAACTCAACCACTAGAAACTCCACAGCTAGAAACTCCACAACTTGAAACTCCACAACTTGAAACCCGACAAATAGATACTCCACAACTTGAAACACCACAACTAGATACTCCACAACTACAAATTCCGCAACTAGAAACTCCACAACTCGAAACTTCCCAACTAGAAACTCCAAAACTAGAATCTCTGCAACTACAAACTCCGCAACTAAAACTCCACAACTAGAAACTCCAAAACTAAAAACACTGCAACTCGAAACTCTCCAACTAGAAACTCCACAACTAGAAACTCTGCAACTAGAAAACTCCGCAACTAGAAACTCTGCAACTAATACTCCGCAACTAGAAACTCCACAGCTAGAAACTCCACAACTAGATAATCCACAACTACAAACTCCACAACTAGAAACTCCACAACTGGAAACTCCACAACTAGAAACTCTGCAACTACAAACATTACAGTTAGAAACTCCACAACTTGAGACTTTGCAAATAGAAACTAGTCAACTGGAAACTCAACCACTAGAAACTCCACAGCTAGAAACTCCACAACTTGAAACTCCACAACTTGAAACCCGACAAATAGATACTCCACAACTTGAAACACCACAACTAGATACTCCACAACTACAAATTCCGCAACTAGAAACTCCACAACTCGAAACTTCCCAACTAGAAATTCCAAAACTAGAATCTCTGCAACTAGAAACTCCGCAACTAGAAACTGTGCAACTAGAAACTCCGCAACTAGAAACTCCACAGCTAGAAACTCCACAGCTAGAAACTCCACAACTTGAAACACCACAACTAGATACTCCACAACTACAAATTCCACAACTAGAAATTCCACAACTGGAAACTCCACAGCTAGAAAGTCCACAACTAGAAACTCTGCAACTAGGAACTCCGCAACTAGAAACTCCACAGCTAGAAAATCCACCACTAGAAACTCCACAACTAGCAACTCCACAACTAGATACTCCACAACTAGAAACTCCCCAACTTGAAACTCCACAACTTGAAACTCCGCAACTAGAAACTCCGCAACTAGAAACTCCACAACTAGAAAACTCGGCAACGTGAAACCCTGCAACTAGAAACTCCGCAACTAGAAACTCCACAGCTAGAAACTTACCTACTTGAAACACCACAACTAGATACTCCACAACTACGAATTCCACAACTAGAAGCTCCGAAACTAGAATTTTCACAGCTAGAAACTGCACAACTTGAGACTTCGCAACTGGAAACTCGGCAGCTAGAAACCCAACAACCAGAAACTCCACAACTAGAAACTCCACAGGTTGAAACCCAACAAATAGATACTCCACAACCACAAATTCCGCAACTAGAAACACCACAACTGGAAACTCCGCAACTAGAAACTCCACCACTAGAAACTCCAAAACTAGGAACTCTACAACTTCAAAATCCACAACTAAAAACTCCTCAACTTGAAACTCCACAACTAGATACTCCACAACTACAAACTTCACAACTAGAAACTCGACGACCTGAAACTCCGCAACCAGAAACTCCGCAACTAAAAACTCCAAAACTAGAAACTCCACAATTAGAAACTCCACAACTAGAAACTCGACAACTGGAAACTCCGCAACTAGAAACTCCGCAGCTAGAAACTTTACAGCTAGAAACTCCACAACTTGAGACTTCGTGAATAGAAACTCGTCAACTGGAAACTCAATCACTAGAAACTCCACAGCTAGAAACTCCACAACTAGACACTCAACAACTAGAAACTCCACACCTATAAATTCCACAACTTGAAACTCCGCAACTAAAACTCCACAACTAGAAACTTCACTACTAGAAACTCTGCAACTCGAAACTCTCCAACTAGAAACTCCACAACTAGAAACTCTGCAACTAGAAACTCCGCAACTAGAAACTCTGCAAATAGAAAATCCGCCACTAGAAACTCCACAGCTAGAAACCCCACAACAATAAACTTCACAACTAGAAACTCAACAACTAGAGACTGCACAACTAGAAACTCCACAACTAGAAAACTCCGCAACTAGAAACTCTGCAACTACACACTCCGCAACTAGAAACTCCACAGCTAGAAACTCCACAACTAGATAATCCACAACTACAAATTCCACAACTATAAACTCCACAACTGGAAACTCCACAACTAGAAACTCTGCAACTACAAACATTACAGTTAGAAACTCCACAACTTGAGACTTTGCAAATAGAAACTCGTCAACTGGAAACTCAACCACTAGAAACTCCACAGCTAGAAACTCCACAACTAGAAACTCCACAACTTGAAACCCGACAAATAGATACTCCACAACTTGAAACCTCACCACTCTATACTCCACAACTAGAAACTCCGCAACTATAAACTGTGCAACTAGAAACTCCGCAACTAGAAACTCCACAGCTAGAAACCCCAGAACTATAAACTTCACAACTAGCAACTCAACAACTATAGACTGCACAACTAGAGACTCCGCAACTAGAAACTCCACAGCTAGTAACTCCGCAACTAGAAACTCCACAACTTGAAACTTCGCCACTAGAATCTCCACAACTAGAAGACTCCGCAACTAGAAACTCTGCCACTAGAAACTCCACAACTAGAAACTCCACAGCTAGAAACTCCACAACTTGAAACACCACAACTAGATACTCCACAACTACAAATTCCACAACTAGAAATTCCACAACTGGAAACTCCACAGCTAGAAAGTCCACAACTAGAAACTCTGCAACTACAAACTCCGCAACTAGAAACTCCACAGCTAGAAAATCCACCACTAGAAACTCCACAACTAGCAACTCCACAACTAGATACTCCACAACTACAAACTCCACAACTAGAAACTCCCCAACTTGAAACTCCACAACTTGAAACTCCGCAACTAGAAACTCCGCAACTAGAAACTCCACAACTAGAAAACTCGGCAACGTGAAACCCTGCAACTAGAAACTCCGCAACTAGAAACTCCACAGCTAGAAACTTAACTACTTGAAACACCACAACTAGATACTCCACAACTACGAATTCCACAACTAGAAGCTCCGCAACTAGAATTTTCACAGCTAGAAACTGCACAACTTGAGACTTCGCAACTGGAAACTCGGCAGCTAGAAACCCAACAACCAGAAACTCCACAACTAGAAACTCCACAGGTTGAAACCCAACAAATAGATACTCCACAACTACAAATTCCGCAACTAAAAACACCACAACTGGAAACTCCGCAACTAGAAACTCCACCACTAGAAACTCCACAACTAGGAACTCTACAACTTCAAAATCCACAACTAAAAACTCCTCAACTTGAAACTCCACAACTAGATACTCCACAACTACAAACTTCACAACTAGAAACTCGACGACCTGAAACTCCGCAACCAGAAACTCCGCAACTAAAAACTCCAAAACTAGAAACTCCACAATTAGAAACTCCCCAACTAGAAACTCGACAACTGGAAACTCCGCAACTAGAAACTCCGCAGCTAGAAACTTTACAGCTAGAAACTCCACAACTTGAGACTTCGTGAATAGAAACTCGTCAACTGGAAACTCAACCACTAGAAACTCCACAGCTAGAAACTCCACAACTAGACACTCAACAACTAGAAACTCCACACCTATAAATTCCACAACTTGAAACTCCGCAAATAAAACTCCACAACTAGAAACTCCACAACTAGAAACTCTGCAACTCGAAACTCTCCAACTAGAAACTCCACAACTAGAAACTCTGCAACTAGAAACTCCGCAACTAGAAACTCTGCAAATAGAAACTCCGCAACTAGAAACTCCACAGCTAGAAACCCCACAACAATAAACTTCACAACTAGAAACTCTGCAACTAGAAACTCCACAGCTAGAAACCCCACAACAATAAACTTCACAACTAGAAACTCAACAACTAGAGACTGCACAACTAGAAACTCCACAACTAGAAAACTCCGCAACTAGAAACTCTGCAACTACACACTCCGCAACTAGAAACTCCACAGCTAGAAACTCCACAACTAGATAATCCACAACTACAAATTCCACAACTAGAAACTCCACAACTGGAAACTCCGCAACTAGAAACTCTGCAACTACAAACATTACAGTTAGAAACTCCACAACTTGAGACTTTGCAAATAGAAACTCGTCAACTGGAAACTCAACCACTAGAAACTCCACAGCTAGAAACTCCACAACTAAAAACTCCACAACTTGAAACACCACAACTAGATACTCCACAACTAGAAACTCCGCAACTAGAAACTGTGCAACTAGAAACTCTGCAACTAGAAACTCCACAGCTAGAAACCCCAGAACTATAAACTTCACAACTAGCAACTCAACAACTATAGACTGCACAACTAGAGACTCCGGAACTAGAAACTCCACAACTTGAAACTCCGCCACTAGAATCTCCACAACTAGAAGACTCCGCGACAAGAAAACTCGGCAACGTGAAACCCTGCAACTAGAAACTCCGCAACTAGAAACTCCACAGCTAGAAACTTACCTACTTGAAACACCACAACTAGATACTCCACAACTACGAATTCCACAACTAGAAGCTCCGAAACTAGAATTTTCACAGCTAGAAACTGCACAACTTGAGACTTCGCAACTGGAAACTCGGCAGCTAGAAACCCAACAACCAGAAACTCCACAACTAGAAACTCCACAGGTTGAAACCCAACAAATAGATACTCCACAACCACAAATTCCGCAACTAGAAACACCACAACTGGAAACTCCGCAACTAGAAACTCCACCACTAGAAACTCCAAAACTAGGAACTCTACAACTTCAAAATCCACAACTAAAAACTCCTCAACTTGAAACTCCACAACTAGATACTCCACAACTACAAACTTCACAACTAGAAACTCGACGACCTGAAACTCCGCAACCAGAAACTCCGCAACTAAAAACTCCAAAACTAGAAACTCCACAATTAGAAACTCCACAACTAGAAACTCGACAACTGGAAACTCCGCAACTAGAAACTCCGCAGCTAGAAACTTTACAGCTAGAAACTCCACAACTTGAGACTTCGTGAATAGAAACTCGTCAACTGGAAACTCAATCACTAGAAACTCCACAGCTAGAAACTCCACAACTAGACACTCAACAACTAGAAACTCCACACCTATAAATTCCACAACTTGAAACTCCGCAACTAAAACTCCACAACTAGAAACTTCACTACTAGAAACTCTGCAACTCGAAACTCTCCAACTAGAAACTCCACAACTAGAAACTCTGCAACTAGAAACTCCGCAACTAGAAACTCTGCAAATAGAAAATCCGCCACTAGAAACTCCACAGCTAGAAACCCCACAACAATAAACTTCACAACTAGAAACTCAACAACTAGAGACTGCACAACTAGAAACTCCACAACTAGAAAACTCCGCAACTAGAAACTCTGCAACTACACACTCCGCAACTAGAAACTCCACAGCTAGAAACTCCACAACTAGATAATCCACAACTACAAATTCCACAACTATAAACTCCACAACTGGAAACTCCACAACTAGAAACTCTGCAACTACAAACATTACAGTTAGAAACTCCACAACTTGAGACTTTGCAAATAGAAACTCGTCAACTGGAAACTCAACCACTAGAAACTCCACAGCTAGAAACTCCACAACTAGAAACTCCACAACTTGAAACCCGACAAATAGATACTCCACAACTTGAAACCTCACCACTCTATACTCCACAACTAGAAACTCCGCAACTATAAACTGTGCAACTAGAAACTCCGCAACTAGAAACTCCACAGCTAGAAACCCCAGAACTATAAACTTCACAACTAGCAACTCAACAACTATAGACTGCACAACTAGAGACTCCGCAACTAGAAACTCCACAGCTAGTAACTCCGCAACTAGAAACTCCACAACTTGAAACTTCGCCACTAGAATCTCCACAACTAGAAGACTCCGCAACTAGAAACTCTGCCACTAGAAACTCCACAACTAGAAACTCCACAGCTAGAAACTCCACAACTTGAAACACCACAACTAGATACTCCACAACTACAAATTCCACAACTAGAAATTCCACAACTGGAAACTCCACAGCTAGAAAGTCCACAACTAGAAACTCTGCAACTACAAACTCCGCAACTAGAAACTCCACAGCTAGAAAATCCACCACTAGAAACTCCACAACTAGCAACTCCACAACTAGATACTCCACAACTACAAACTCCACAACTAGAAACTCCCCAACTTGAAACTCCACAACTTGAAACTCCGCAACTAGAAACTCCGCAACTAGAAACTCCACAACTAGAAAACTCGGCAACGTGAAACCCTGCAACTAGAAACTCCGCAACTAGAAACTCCACAGCTAGAAACTTAACTACTTGAAACACCACAACTAGATACTCCACAACTACGAATTCCACAACTAGAAGCTCCGCAACTAGAATTTTCACAGCTAGAAACTGCACAACTTGAGACTTCGCAACTGGAAACTCGGCAGCTAGAAACCCAACAACCAGAAACTCCACAACTAGAAACTCCACAGGTTGAAACCCAACAAATAGATACTCCACAACTACAAATTCCGCAACTAAAAACACCACAACTGGAAACTCCGCAACTAGAAACTCCACCACTAGAAACTCCACAACTAGGAACTCTACAACTTCAAAATCCACAACTAAAAACTCCTCAACTTGAAACTCCACAACTAGATACTCCACAACTACAAACTTCACAACTAGAAACTCGACGACCTGAAACTCCGCAACCAGAAACTCCGCAACTAAAAACTCCAAAACTAGAAACTCCACAATTAGAAACTCCCCAACTAGAAACTCGACAACTGGAAACTCCGCAACTAGAAACTCCGCAGCTAGAAACTTTACAGCTAGAAACTCCACAACTTGAGACTTCGTGAATAGAAACTCGTCAACTGGAAACTCAACCACTAGAAACTCCACAGCTAGAAACTCCACAACTAGACACTCAACAACTAGAAACTCCACACCTATAAATTCCACAACTTGAAACTCCGCAAATAAAACTCCACAACTAGAAACTCCACAACTAGAAACTCTGCAACTCGAAACTCTCCAACTAGAAACTCCACAACTAGAAACTCTGCAACTAGAAACTCCGCAACTAGAAACTCTGCAAATAGAAACTCCGCAACTAGAAACTCCACAGCTAGAAACCCCACAACAATAAACTTCACAACTAGAAACTCTGCAACTAGAAACTCCACAGCTAGAAACCCCACAACAATAAACTTCACAACTAGAAACTCAACAACTAGAGACTGCACAACTAGAAACTCCACAACTAGAAAACTCCGCAACTAGAAACTCTGCAACTACACACTCCGCAACTAGAAACTCCACAGCTAGAAACTCCACAACTAGATAATCCACAACTACAAATTCCACAACTAGAAACTCCACAACTGGAAACTCCGCAACTAGAAACTCTGCAACTACAAACATTACAGTTAGAAACTCCACAACTTGAGACTTTGCAAATAGAAACTCGTCAACTGGAAACTCAACCACTAGAAACTCCACAGCTAGAAACTCCACAACTAAAAACTCCACAACTTGAAACACCACAACTAGATACTCCACAACTAGAAACTCCGCAACTAGAAACTGTGCAACTAGAAACTCTGCAACTAGAAACTCCACAGCTAGAAACCCCAGAACTATAAACTTCACAACTAGCAACTCAACAACTATAGACTGCACAACTAGAGACTCCGGAACTAGAAACTCCACAACTTGAAACTCCGCCACTAGAATCTCCACAACTAGAAGACTCCGCGACAAGAAAACTCGGCAACGTGAAACTCTGCAACTAGAAACTCCGCAACTAGAAACTCCACAGCTAGAAACTTAACTACTTGAAACACCACAACTAGATACTCCACAACTACGAATTCCACAACTAGAAGCTCCGCAACTAGAATTTTCACAGCTAGAAACTCCACAACTTGAGACTTCGCAGCTGGAAACTCGGCAGCTAGAAACCCAACAACCAGAAACTCCACAACTAGAAACTCCACAAGTTGAAACCCAACAAATAGATACTCCACAACTACAAATTCCGCAACTAGAAACATCACAACTGGAAACTCCACAACTAGAAACTCCACAGCTAGAAACTCCACAACTTGAGACTTCGCGACTAGAAACTCAGCAACTAGAAACTCAACAACTAGAAACTCCACCACTTGAAACTTCACAACTAGGAACTCTACAACTTCAAAATCCACAACTAAAAACTCCTCAACTTGAAACTCCACAACTAGATACTCCACAACTACAAACTTCACAACTAGAAACTCGACGACCTGAAACTCCGCAACCCGAAACTCCGCAACTATAAACTCTACAACTTGAAACTCCACAATTAGAAACTCCACAACTAGAAACTCCGAAACTAGAAACTCCACAACTAGAAACTCCACAACTGGAAACTCCACAACTAGAAACTCTGCAACTACAAACATTACAGTTAGAAACTCCACAACTTGAGACTTTGCAAATAGAAACTAGTCAACTGGAAACTCAACCACTAGAAACTCCACAGCTAGAAACTCCACAACTTGAAACTCCACAACTTGAAACCCGACAAATAGATACTCCACAACTTGAAACACCACAACTAGATACTCCACAACTACAAATTCCGCAACTAGAAACTCCACAACTCGAAACTTCCCAACTAGAAACTCCAAAACTAGAATCTCTGCAACTAGAAACTCCGCAACTAAAACTCCACAACTAGAAACTCCAAAACTAAAAACACTGCAACTCGAAACTCTCCAACTAGAAACTCCACAACTAGAAACTCCACAACTAGAAAACTCCGCAACTAGAAACTCTGCAACTACACACTCCGCAACTAGAAACTCCACAGCTAGAAACTCCACAACTAGATAATCCACAACTACAAATTCCACAACTAGAAACTCCACAACTGGAAACTCCGCAACTAGAAACTCTGCAACTACAAACATTACAGTTAGAAACTCCACAACTTGAGACTTTGCAAATAAAAACTCGTCAACTGGAAACACAACCACTAGAAACTCCACAGCAAGAAACTCCACAACTAGAAACTCCACAACTTGAAACCCGACAAATAGATACTCCACAACTTGAAACACCACAACTAGATTCTCCACAACTAGAAACTCTGCAACTAGAAACTGTGCAACTAGAAACTCCGCAACTAGAAACTCCACAGCTAGAAACCCCAGAACTATAAACTTCACAACTAGCAACTCAACAACTATAGACTGCACAACTAGAGACTCCGGAACTAGAAACTCCACAGCTAGTAACTCCGCAACTAGAAACTCCACAACTTGAAACTCCGCCGCTAGAATCTCCACAACTAGAAGACTCCGCAACTAGAAACTCTGCCACTAGAAACTCCACAACTAGAAACTCCACAGCTAGAAACTCCACAACTTGAAACACCACAACTAGATACTCCACAACTACGAATTCCACAACTAGAAATTCCCCAACTGCAAACTCCACAGCTAGAAAGTCCACAACTAGACACTCAACAACTAGAAACTCCACACCTATAAATTCCACAACTTGAAACTCCGCAACTAAAACTCCACAACTAGAAACTCCAAAACTAGAAACTCTGCAACTCGAAACTCTCCAACTAGAAACTCCACAACTAGAAACTCTGCAACTAGAAACTCCGCAACTACAAACTCTGCAACTAAAAACTCCGCAACTAGAAACTCCACAGCTAGAAACCCCACAACAATAAACTTCACAACTAGAAACTCAACAACTAGAAAACTCCGCAACTAGAAACTCTGCAACTACATAGTCCGCAACTAGAAACTCCACAGCTAGAAACTCCACAACTAGATAATCCACAACTACAAATTCCACAACTACAAACTCCACAACTGGAAACTCCACATCTAGAAACTCTGCAACTACAAACATTACAGTTAGAAACTCCACAACTTGAGACTTTGCAAATAGAAACTCGTCAACTGGAAACTCAACCACTAGAAACTCCACAGCTAGAAACTCCACAACTTGAAACTCCACAACTTGAAACCCGACAAATAGATACTCCACAACTTGAAACACCACAACTAGATACTCCACAACTACAAATTCCGATACTAGAAACTCCACAACTCGAAACTCCCCAACTAGAAACTCCAAGACTAGAATCTCTGCAACTAGAAACTCCGCAACTAGAAACTGTGCAACTAGAAACTCCGCAACTAGAAACTCCACAGCTAGAAACTCCACAGCTAGAAACTCCACAACTTGAAACACCACAACTTGAAACTCCGCCACTAGATACTCCACAACTACAAACTCCACAACTAGAAACTCCCCAACTTGAAACTCCACAACTTGAAACTCCGCAACTAGAAACTCCGCAACTAGAAACTCGACAACTAGAAAACTCGGCAACGTGAAACTCTGCAACTAGAAACTCCGCAACTAGAAACTCCACAGCTAGAAACTTAACTACTTGAAACACCACAGCTAGATACTCCACAACTACGAATTCCACAACTAGAAGCTCCGCAACTAGAATTTTCACAGCTAGAAACTGCACAACTTGAGACTTCGCAACTGAAAAATCGGCAGCTAGAAACCCAACAACCAGAAACTCCACAACTAGAAACTCCACAGGTTGAAGCCCAACAAATAGATACTCCACAACTACAAATTCCGCAACTAGAAACACCACAACTGGAAACTCCGCAACTAGAAACTCCACCACTAGAAACTCAACAACTAGGAACTCTACAACTTCAAAATCCACAACTAAAAACTCCTCAACTTGAAACTCCAACACTAGATACTCCACAACTACAAACTTCACAACTGGAAACTCGACGACCTGAAACTCCGCAACCAGAAACTCCGCAACTAAAAACTCCAAAACTAGAAACTCCACAATTAGAAACTCCACAACTAGAAGCTCGACAACTGGAAACTCCGCAACTAGAAACTCCGCAGCTAGAAACTTTACAGCTAGAAACTCCACAACTTGAGACTTCGTGAATAGAAACTCGTCAACTGGAAACTCAACCACTAGAAACTCCACAGCTAGAAACTCCACAACTAGACACTCAACAACTAGAAACTCCACACCTATAAATTCCACAACTTGAAACTCCGCAACTAAAACTCCACAACTAGAAACTCCACAACTAGAAACTCTGCAACTCGAAACTCTCCAACTAGAAACTCCACAACTAGAAACTCTGCAACTAGAAACTCCGCAACTAGAAACTCTGCAAATAGAAACTCCGCAACTAGAAACTCCACAGCTAGAAACCCCACAACAATAAACTTCTCAACTAGAAACTCAACAACTAGAGACTGCACAACTAGAAACTCCACAACTAGAAAACTCCGCAACTAGAAACTCTGCAACTACACACTCCGCAACTAGAAACTCCACAGCTAGAAACTCCACAACTAGATAATCCACAACTACAAATTCCACAACTAGAAACTCCACTACTGGAAACTCCGCAACTAGAAACTCTGCAACTACAAACATTACAGTTAGAAACTCCACAACTTGAGGCTTTGCAAATAGAAACTCGTCAACTGGAAACTCAACCTTCAGAAACTCCACAGCTAGAAACTCCACAACTACAAACTCCACAACTTGAAACCCGACAAATAGATACTCCACAACTTGAAACACCACAACTAGATACTCCACAACTAGAAACTCTGCAACTAGAAACTGTGCAACTAGAAATTCCGCAACTAGAAACTCCACAGCTAGAAACCCCAGAACTATAAACTTCACAACTAGCAACTCAACAACTATAGACTGCACAACCAGAGACTCCGGAACTAAAAACTCCACAGCTAGTAACTCCGCAACTAGAAACTCCACAACTTGAAACTCCGCCACTAGAATCTCCACAACTAGAAGACTCCGCAACTAGAAACTCTGCCACTAGAAACTCCACAACTAGAAACTCCACAGCTAGAAACTCCACAACTTGAAACACCACAACTAGATACTCCACAACTACGAATTCCACAACTAGAAATTCCACAACTGCAAACTCCACAGCTAGAAAGTCCACAACTAGACACTCAACAACTAGAAACTCCACACCTATAAATTCCACAACTTGAAACTCCGCAACTAAAACTCCACAACTAGAAACTCCAAAACTAGAAACTCTGCAACTCGAAACTCTCCAACTAGAAACTCCACAACTAGAAACTCTGCAACTAGAAACTCCGCAACTAGAAACTCTGCAACTAAAAACTCCGCAACTAGAAACTCCACAGCTAGAAACCCCACAACAATAAACTTCACAACTAGAAACTCAACAACTAGAGACTGCACAACTAGAAACTCCACAACTAGAAAACTCCGCAACTAGAAACTCTGCAACTACATACTCCGCAACTAGAAACTCCACAGCTAGAAACTCCACAACTAGATAATCCACAACTACAAATTCCACAACTAGAAACTCCACAACTGGAAACTCCACATCTAGAAACTCTGCAACTACAAACATTACAGTTAGAAACTCCACAAATTGAGACTTTGCAAATAGAAACTCGTCAACTGGAAACTCAACCACTAGAAACTCCACAGCTAGAAACTCCACAACTTGAAACTCCACAACTTGAAACCCGACAAATAGATACTCCACAACTTGAAACACCACAACTAGATACTCCACAACTACACATTCCGCAACTAGAAACTCCACAACTCGAAACTCCCCAACTAGAAACTCCAAAACTAGAATCTCTGCAACTAGAAACTCCGCAACTAGAAACTGTGCAACTAGAAACTCCGCAACTAGAAACTCCACAGCTAGAAACTCCACAGCTAGAAACTCCACAACTTGAAACACCACAACTTGAAACTCCGCCACTAGATACTCCACAACTACAAACTCCACAACTATAAACTCCCCATTTTTAAACTCCACAACTTGAAACTCCACAACTAGAAACTCCGCAACTAGAAACTCCACAACTAGAAAACTCGGCAACGTGAAACTCTGCAACTAGAAACTCCGCAACTAGAAACTCCACAGCTAGAAACTTAACTACTTGAAACACCACAACTAGATACTCCTCAACTACGAATTCCACAACTAGAAGCTCCGCAACTAGAATTTTCACAGCTAGAAACTGCACAACTTGAGACTTCGCAACTGGAAACTCGGCAGCTAGAAACCCAACAACCAGAAACTCCACACCCAGAAACTCCACAGGTTGAAACCCAACAAATAGATACTCCACAACTACAAATTCCGCAACTAGAAACACCACAACTGGAAACTCCACAACTAGAAACTCCACCACTAGAAACTCCACAACTAGGAACTCTACAACTTCAAAATCCACAACTAAAAACTCCTCAACTTGAAACTCCACAACTAGATACTCCACAACTACAAACTTCCCAACTAGAAACTCGACGACCTGAAACTCCGCAACCAGAAACTCCGCAACTAAAAACTCCAAAACTAGAAACTCCACAATAAGAAACTCCACAACTAGAAACTCGACAACTGGAAACTCCGCAACTAGAAACTCCGCAGCTAGAAACTTTACAGCTAGAAACTCCACAACTTGAGACTTCGTGAATAGAAACTCGTCAACTGGAAACTCAACCACTAGAAACTCCACAGCTAGAAACTCCACAACTAGACACTCAACAACTAGAAACTCCACACCTATAAATTCCACAACTTGAAACTCCGCAACTAAAATTCCACAACTAGAAACTCCACAACTAGAAACTCTGCAACTCGAAACTCTCCAACTAGAAACTCCACAACTAGAAACTCTGCAACTAGAAACTCCGCAACTAGAAACTCTGCAAATAGAAACTCCGCAACTAGAAACTCCACAGCTAGAAACCCCACAACAATAAACTTCACAACTAGAAACTCAACAACTAGAGACTGCACAACTAGAAACTCCACAACTAGAAAACTCCGCAACTAGAAACTCTGCAACTACACACTCCTCAACTAGAAACTCCACAGCTAGAAACTCCACAACTAGATAATCGACAACTACAAATTCCACAACTAGAAACTACACAACTAGAAACTCCGCAACTAGAAACTCTGCAACTAAAAACATTACAGTTAGAAACTCCACAACTTGAGACTTTGCAAATAGAAACTCGTCAACTGGAAACTCAACCACTAGAAACTCCACAGCTAGAAACTCCACAACTAGAAACTCCACAACTTGAAACCCGACAAATAGATACTCCACAACTTGAAACACCACAACTAGATACTCCACAACTAGAAACTCTGCAACTAGAAACTGTGCAACTAGAAACTCCGCAACTAGAAACTCCACAGCTAGAAACCCCAGAACTATAAACTTCACAACTAGCAACTCAACAACTATAGACTGCACAACTAGAGACTCCGGAACTAGAAACTCCACAGCTAGTAACTCCGCCACTAGAAACTCCACAACTTGAAACTCCGCCACTAGAATCTCCACAACTAGAAGACTCCGCAACTAGAAACTCTGCCACTAGAAACTCCACAACTAGAAACTCCACAGCTAGAAACTCCACAACTTGAAACACCACAACTAGATACTCCACAACTACGAATTCCACAACTAGAAATTCCACAACTGCAAACTCCACAGCTAGAAAGTCCACAACTAGACACTCAACAACTAGAAACTCCACACCTATAAATTCCACAACTTGAAACTCCGCAACTAAAACTCCACAACTAGAAACTCCAAAACTAGAAACTCTGCAACTAGAAACTCCGCAACTAGAAACTCTGCAACTAAAAACTCCGCAACTAGAAACTCCACAGCTAGAAACCCCACAACAATAAACTTCACAACTAGAAACTCAACAACTAGAAAACTCCGCAACTAGAAACTCTGCAACTACATAGTCCGCAACTAGAAACTCCACAGCTAGAAACTCCACAACTAGATAATCCACAACTACAAATTCCACAACTAGAAACTCCACAACTGGAAACTCCACATCTAGAAACTCTGCAACTACAAACATTACAGTTAGAAACTCCACAACTTGAGACTTTGCAAATAGAAACTCGTCAACTTGAAACTCAACCACTAGAAACTCCACAGCTAGAAACTCCACAACTAGAAACTCCACAACTTGAAACCCGACAAATAGATACTCCACAACTTGAAACACCACAACTAGATACTCCACAACTAGAAACTCTGCAACTAGAAACTGTGCAACTAGAAACTCCGCAACTAGAAACTCCACAGCTAGAAACCCCAGAACTATAAACTTCACAACTAGCAACTCAACAACTATAGACTGCACAACTAGAGACTCCGGAACTAGAAACTCCACAGCTAGTAACTCCGCCACTAGAAACTCCACAACTTGAAACTCCGCCACTAGAACCTCCACAACTAGAAGACTCCGCAACTAGAAACTCTGCCACTAGAAACTCCACAACTAGAAACTCCACAGCTAGAAACTCCACAACTTGAAACACCACAACTAGATACTCCACAACTACGAATTCCACAACTAGAAATTCCACAACTGCAAACTCCACAGCTAGAAAGTCCACAACTAGACACTCAACAACTAGAAACTCCACACCTATAAATTCCACAACTTGAAACTCCGCAACTAAAACTCCACAACTAGAAACTCCAAAACTAGAAACTCTGCAACTAGAAACTCCGCAACTAGAAACTCTGCAACTAAAAACTCCGCAACTAGAAACTCCACAGCTAGAAACCCCACAACAATAAACTTCACAACTAGAAACTCAACAACTAGAAAACTCCGCAACTAGAAACTCTGCAACTACATAGTCCGCAACTAGAAACTCCACAGCTAGAAACTCCACAACTAGATAATCCACAACTACAAATTCCACAACTAGAAACTCCACAACTGGAAACTCCACATCTAGAAACTCTGCAACTACAAACATTACAGTTAGAAACTCCACAACTTGAGACTTTGCAAATAGAAACTCGTCAACTGGAAACTCAACCACTAGAAACTCCACAGCTAGAAACTTCACAACTTGAAACTCCACAACTTGAAACCCGACAAATAGATACTCCACAACTTGAAACACCACAACTAGATACTCCACAACTACAAATTCCGCAACTAGAAACTCCACAACTCGAAACTCCCCAACTAGAAACTCCAAGACTAGAATCTCTGCAACTAGAAACTCCGCAACTAGAAACTGTGCAACTAGAAACTCCGCAACTAGAAACTCCACAGCTAGAAACTCCACAGCTAGAAACTCCAGAACTTGAAACACCACAACTTGAAACTCCGCCACTAGATACTCCACAACTACAAACTCCACAACTAGAAACTCCCCAACTTGAAACTCCCCAACTTGAAACTCCGCAACTAGAAACTCCGCAACTAGAAACTCGACAACTAGAAAACTCGGCAACGTGAAACTCTGCAACTAGAAACTCCTCAACTAGAAACTCCACAGCTAGAAACTTAACTACTTGAAACACCACAGCTAGATACTCCACAACTACGAATTCCACAACTAGAAGCTCCGCAACTAGAATTTTCACAGCTAGAAACTGCACAACTTGAGACTTCGCAACTGAAAACTCGGCAGCTAGAAACCCAACAACCAGAAACTCCACAACTAGAAACTCCACAGGTTGAAGCCCAACAAATAGATACTCCACAACTACAAATTCCGCAACTAGAAACACCACAACTGGAAACTCCGCAACTAGAAACTCCACCACTAGAAACTCAACAACTAGGAACTGTACAACTTCAAAATCCACAACTAAAAACTCCTCAAATTGAAACTCCAACACTAGATACTCCACAACTACAAACTTCACAACTGGAAACTCGACGACCTGAAACTCCGCAACCAGAAACTCCGCAACTAAAAACTCCAAAACTAGAAACTCCACAATTAGAAACTCCACAACTAGAAACTCGACAACTGGAAACTCCGCAACTAGAAACTCCGCAGCTAGAAACTTTACAGCTAGAAACTCCACAACTTGAGACTTCGTGAATAGAAACTCGTCAACTGGAAACTCAACCACTAGAAACTCCACAGCTAGAAACTCCACAACTAGACACTCAACAACTAGAAACTCCACACCTATAAATTCCACAACTTGAAACTCCGCAACTAAAACTCCACAACTAGAAACTCCACAACTAGAAACTCTGCAACTCGAAACTCTCCAACTAGAAACTCCACAACTAGAAACTCTGCAACTAGAAACTCCGCAACTAGAAACTCTGCAAATAAAAACTCCGCAACTAGAAACTCCACAGCTAGAAACCCCACAACAATAAACTTCACAACTAGAAACTCAACAACTAGAGACTGCACAACTAGAAACTCCACAACTAGAAAACTCCGCAACTAGAAACTCTGCAACTACACACTCCGCAACTAGAAACTCCACAGCTAGAAACTCCACAACTAGATAATCCACAACTACAAATTCCACAACTAGAAACTCCACAACTGGAAACTCCGCAACTAGAAACTCTGCAACTACAAACATTACAGTTAGAAACTCCACAACTTGAGGCTTTGCAAATAGAAACTCGTCAACTGGAAACTCAACCTTCAGAAACTCCACAGCTAGAAACTCCACAACTAGAAACTCCACAACTTGAAACCCGACAAATAGATACTCCACAACTTGAAACACCACAACTAGATACTCCACAACTAGAAACTCTGCAACTAGAAACTGTGCAACTAGAAACTCCGCAACTAGAAACTCCACAGCTAGAAACCCCAGAACTATAAACTTCACAACTAGCAACTCAACAACTATAGACTGCACAACTAGAGACTCCGGAACTAGAAACTCCACAGCTAGTAACTCCGCAACTAGAAACTCCACAACTTGAAACTCCGCCACTAGAATCTCCACAACTAGAAGACTCCGCAACTAGAAACTCTGCCACTAGAAACTCCACAACTAGAAACTCCACAGCTAGAAACTCCACAACTTGAAACACCACAACTAGATACTCCACAACTACGAATTCCACAACTAGAAATTCCACAACTGCAAACTCCACAGCTAGAAAGTCCACAACTAGACACTCAACAACTAGAAACTCCACACCTATAAATTCCACAACTTGAAACTCCGCAACTAAATCTCCACAACTAGAAACTCCAAAACTAGAAACTCTGCAACTCGAAACTCTCCAACTAGAAACTCCACAACTAGAAACTCTGCAACTAGAAACTCCGCAACTAGAAACTCTGCAACTAAAAACTCCGCAACTAGAAACTCCACAGCTAGAAACCCCACAACAATAAACTTCACAACTAGAAACTCAACAACTAGAGACTGCACAACTAGAAACTCCACAACTAGAAAACTCCGCAACTAGAAACTCTGCAACTACATACTCCGAAACTAGAAACTCCAAAGCTAGAAACTCCACAACTAGATAATCCACAACTACAAATTCCACAACTAGAAACTCCACATCTAGAAACTCTGCAACTACAAACATTACAGTTAGAAACTCCACAACTTGAGACTTTGCAAATAGAAACTCGTCAACTGGAAACTCAACCACTAGAAACTCCACAGCTAGAAACTCCACAACTTGAAACTCCACAACTTGAAACCCGACAAATAGATACTCCATAACTTGAAACACCACAACTAGATACTCCACAACTACAAATTCCGCAACTAGAAACTCCACAACTCGAAACTCCCCAACTAGAAACTCCAAAACTAGAATCTCTGCAACTAGAAACTCCGCAACTAAAAACTGTGCAACTAGAAACTCCGCAACTAGAAACTCCACAGCTAGAAACTCCACAGCTAGAAACTCCACAACTTGAAACACCACAACTTGAAACTCCGCCACTAGATACTCCACAACTACAAACTCCACAACTATAAACTCCCCAACTTGAAACTCCACAACTTGAAACTCCACAACTAGAAACTCCGCAACTAGAAACTCCACAACTAGAAAACTCGGCAACGTGAAACTCTGCAACTAGAAACTCCGCAACTAGAAACTCCACAGCTAGAAACTTAACTACTTGAAACACCACAACTAGATACTCCTCAACTACGAATTCCACAACTAGAACCTCCGCAACTAGAATTTTCACAGCTAGAAACTGCACAACTTGAGACTTCGTAACTGGAAACTCGGCAGCTAGAAACCCAACAACCAGAAACTCCACACCCAGAAACTCCACAGGTTGAAACCCAACAAATAGATACTCCACAACTACAAATTCCGCAACTAGAAACACCACAACTGGAAACTCCACAACTAGAAACTCCACCACTAGAAACTCCACAACTAGGAACTCTACAACTTCAAAATCCACAACTAAAAACTCCTCAACTTGAAACTCCACAACTAGATACTCCACAACTACAAACTTCACAACTAGAAACTCGACGACCTGAAACTCCGCAACCTGAAACTCCGCAACTAAAAACTCCAAAACTAGAAACTCCACAATTAGAAACTCCGCAACTAGAAACTCGACAACTGGAAACTCCGCAACTAGAAACTCCGCAGCTAGAAACTTTACAGCTAGAAACTCCACAACTTGAGACTTCGTGAATAGAAACTCGTCAACTGGAAACTCAACCACTAGAAACTCCACAGCTAGAAACTCCACAACTAGACACTCAACAACTGGAAACTCCACACCTATAAATTCCACAACTTGAAACTCCGCAACTAAAATTCCACAACTAGAAACTCCACAACTAGAAACTCTGCAACTCGAAACTCTCCAACTAGAAACTCCACAACTAGAAACTCTGCAACTAGAAACTCCGCAACTAGAAACTCTGCAAATAGAAACTCCGCAACTAGAAACTCCACAGCTAGAAACCCCACAACAATAAACTTCACAACTAGAAACTCAACAACTAGAGACTGCACAACTAGAAACTCCACAACTAGAAAACTCCGCAACTAGAAACTCTGCAACTACACACTCCTCAACTAGAAACTCCACAGCTAGAAACTCCACAACTAGATAATCCACAACTACAAATTCCACAACTAGAAACTACACAACTGGAAACTCCGCAACTAGAAACTCTGCAACTAAAAACATTACAGTTAGAAACTCCACAACTTGAGACTTTGCAAATAGAAACTCGTCAACTGGAAACTCAACCACTAGAAACTCCACAGCTAGAAACTCCACAACTAGAAACTCCACAACTTGAAACCCGACAAATAGATACTCCACAACTTGAAACACCACAACTAGATACTCCACAACTAGAAACTCTGCAACTAGAAACTGTGCAACTAGAAACTCCGCAACTAGAAACTCCACAGCTAGAAACCCCAGAACTATAAACTTCACAACTAGCAACTCAACAACTATAGACTGCACAACTAGAGACTCCGGAACTAGAAACATCACAGCTAGTAACTCCGCCACTAGAAACTCCACAACTTGAAACTCCGCCACTAGAATCTCCACAACTAGAAGACTCCGCCACTAGAAACTCTGCCACTAGAAACTCCACAACTAGAAACTCCACAGCTAGAAACTCCACAACTTGAAACACCACAACTAGATACTCCACAACTACGAATTCCACAACTAGAAATTCCACAACTGCAAACTCCACAGCTAGAAAGTCCACAACTAGACACTCAACAACTAGAAACTCCACACCTATAAATTCCACAACTTGAAACTCCGCAACTAAAACTCCACAACTAGAAACTCCAAAACTAGAAACTCTGCAACTCGAAACTCTCCAACTAGAAACTCCACAACTAGAAACTCTGCAACTAGAAACTCCGCAACTAGAAACTCTGCAACTAAAAACTCCGCAACTAGAAAATCCACAGCTAGAAACCCCACAACAATAAACTTCACAACTAGAAACTCAACAACTAGAGACTGCACAACTAGAAACTCCACAACTAGAAAACTCCGCCACTAGAAACTCTGCAACTACATACTCCGCAACTAGAAACTCCACAGCTAGAAACTCCACAACTAGATAATCCACAACTACAAATTCCACAACTAGAAACTCCACAACTGGAAACTCCACATCTAGAAACTCTGCAACTGCAAACATTACAGTTAGAAACTCCACAACTTGAGACTTTGCAAATAGAAACTCGTCAACTGGAAACTCAACCACTAGAAACTCCACAGCTAGAAACTCCACAACTTGAAACTCCACAACTTGAAACCCGACAAATAGATACTCCACAACTTGAAACACCACAACTAGATACTCCACAACTACAAATTCCGCAACTAGAAACTCCACAACTCGAAACTCCCCAACTAGAAACTCCAAAACTAGAATCTCTGCAACTAGAAACTCCGCAACTAGAAACTGTGCAACTAGAAACTCCGCAACTAGAAACTCCACAGCTAGAAACTCCACAGCTAGAAACTCCACAACTTGAAACACCACAACTTGAAACTCCGCCACTAGATACTCAACAACTAAAAACTCCACACCTATAAATTCCTCAACTTGAAACTCCACAACTAAAACTCCACAACTAGAAACTCCACAAATAGAAACTCCGCAATTAGAAACTCCCCAACTAGAAACTCCACAAATAGAAACTCTGCAACTAGAAACTCCGCAACTAGAAAGTCTGCAACTAGAAACTCCGCAACTAGAAACTCCACAGCTAGAAACCCCACAACTATAAACTTCACAACTAGAAACTGAACAACTAGAAACTCCACAACTAGAGACTGCACAGCTAGAGACTTTGCATTTGGAAACTCCTCAGATAGAAACTACGCAACTAAAAACACCACGACTAGAGATTCCATAAGTAGACACTCCACAGCTAGAATTTCCACAACTAGAAACTCCTCAACTAGAAACTCCACAACTAGGAACTCTGCAAATAGAAAATCTACAACTAGAGACTCGAAAACTAAAAACTCCAACTAGAAACTCCACAACTAGAAAAATCCGCAACTAGAAACTCTGCCACTAGAAACTCCACAACTAGAAACTCCACAGCTAGAAACTCCACAACTTGAAACACCACAACTAGATTCTCCTCAACTACAAATTCCACAACTAGAAATTCCACAACTGGATACTCCACAGCTAGAAAGTCCAATACTAGAAACTCCACAACTTGAAACCCGACAAATAGATACTCCACAACTTGAAACACCACAACTAGATACTCCAAAACTACAAATTCTGCAACTAGAAACTCCACAACTAGAAACTCCGCAACTAGAAACTCCACAACTAGAAACTCCACAACTAGAGTCTCTGCAACTAGAAACTGCGCAACTATAAACTCTGCAACTACAAACTCCACAACAAGAAACTTCACAGCTAGAAACCCCACAACTATAAACTTCACAACTAGCAACTCAACAACTATAGACTGCACAACTAGAGACTCCGCAACTAGAAACTCCACAGCTAGTAACTCCGCAACTAGAAACTCCACAACTTGAAACTCCGCCACTAGAATCTCCACAACTAGAAAAATCCGCAACTAGAAACTCTGCCACTAGAAACTCCACAACTAGAAACTCCACAGCTAGAAACTCCACAACTTGAAACACCACAACTAGATTCTCCTCAACTACAAATTCCACAACAAGAAATTCCACAACTGGATACTCCACAGCTAGAAAGTCCACAACTAGAAACTCTGCAACTAGAAACTCCACAACTAGAAACTCCACAGCTAGAAAATCCACCACTAGAAACTCCACAACTAGCAACTCCACAACTACAGACTCCGCCACTAGAAACTCCACAACTAGAAAACTCGGCAACGTGAAACTCTGCAACTAGAAACTCCGCAACTAGAAACTCCACAGCTAGAAACTTAACTACTTGAAACACCACAACAAGATGCTCCACAACTACGAATTCCACAACTAGAAGCTCCGCAACTAGAATTTTTACAGCTAGAAACTCCACAACTTGAAACACCACAACTAGATACTCCACAACTACAAATTCCACAACTAGAAATTCCACATCTGGAAACTCCACAGCTAGAAAGTCCACAACTAGAAAACCTGCAACTAGAAACTTTACAACTAGAAACTCCACAACTTGAGACTTCGCAAGTAGAAACTCGTCAACTGGAAACTAAACCACTAGAAACTCCACAACTTGAGACTTCGCAAATAGAAACTCGTCAACTAGAAACTCAACAACTAGAAACACCACAGCTAGAAACTCCACAACTAGAAACTCCAAAACTTGAGAGTTCGCAACTAAAAACTCCACAACTAGATACTCCACAACTAGAGACTCCACAACTAGAAGCTCCACCACTAGAAACTCCACAACTACGATCCTCACAACTAGAAACTCCGCAACTAGAATTTTTACAGCTAGAAACTCCACAACTTGAGACTTCGCAACTTGAAACTCGGCAGCTAGAAACCCAACAACCAGAAACTCCACAACTAGAAACTCCACAGCTAGAAACTCCACAACTTGAAACACCACAACTAGATACTCCACAACTACAAATTCCACAACTAGAAATTCCACATCTGGAAACTCCACAGCTAGAAAGTCCACAACTAGAAAACCTGCAACTAGAAACTTTACAACTAGAAACTCCACAACTTGAGACTTCGCAAGTAGAAACTCGTCAACTGGAAACTAAACCACTAGAAACTCCACAACTTGAGACTTCGCAAATAGAAACTCGTCAACTAGAAACTCAACAACTAGAAACACCACAGCTAGAAACTCCACAACTAGAAACTCCAAAACTTGAGAGTTCGCAACTAAAAACTCCACAACTAGATACTCCACAACTAGAGACTCCACAACTAGAAGCTCCACCACTAGAAACTCCACAACTACGATCCTCACAACTAGAAACTCCGCAACTAGAAACTATGCAACAAGAAACTCCGCAACTAGAAACTCCACAGCTAGAAATCCCACAACTCTAAACTTCACAACTAGCAACTCAACAACTATAGACTGCACAACTAGAGACTCCGCATCTAGAAACTCCACAGCTAGTAACTCCGCAACTAGAAACTCCACAACTTGAAACTCCGCCACTAGAATCTCCACAACTAGAAAATTCTGCAACTAAAAACTCTGCCACTAAAAACTCCTCAACTAGAAACTCCTAAGCTAGAAACTCCACAACTTGAAATACCACAACTCTGTACTCCACAACTACAAATTCCACAACTAGAAACTCTACAACTAGAAACTCCACAACTAGAAACTCTGCAACTGGAAACTCCACAGCTAGAAACTCCACAACTTGAGACTTCGCAACTGGAAACTAAACCACTAGAAACTCCACAACTTGAGACTTCGCAAATAGAAACTCGTCAACTAGAAACTCAACAACTAGAAACACCACAGCTAGAAACTCCACAACTAGAAACTCCAAAACTTGAGAGTTCGCAACTAAAAACTCCACAACTAGATACTCCACAACTAGAGACTCCACAACTAGAAGCTCCACCACTAGAAACTCCACAACTACGATCCTCACAACTAGAAACTCCACAACTAAAAACTCCGCAACTGGAAACTCCACAGCCAGAAACTCCCCACTAGAAACTCCACAACTAGAATCTCTGCAACTAGAAACTCCGCAACTAGAAACTATGCAACAAAAAACTCCGCAACTAGAAACTCCACAGCTAGAAATCCCACAACTCTAAACTTCACAACTAGCAACTCAACAACTATAGACTGCACAACTAGAGACTCCGCATCTAGAAACTCCACAGCTAGTAACTCCGCAACTAGAAACTCCACAACTTGAAACTCCGCCACTAGAATCTCCACAACTAGAAAATTCTGCAACTAAAAACTCTGCCACTAGAAACTCCTCAACTAGAAACTCCTAAGCTAGAAACTCCACAACTTGAAGCACCACAACTCTGTTCTCCACAACTACAAATTCCACAACTAGAAACTCCACAACTAGAAACTCCACAACTAGAAACTCTGCAACTGGAAACTCCACAGCTAGAAACTCCACAACTTGAGACTTCGCAACAAGAAACTCGGCAACTAGAATCTCCACAACTAGAAACTCTGCAACTAGAAACTTCGCAACTACAAACTCCGCAACTAGAAACTCCACAGCTAGAAACTCCACAACTTGAGACTTCGCAAAAAGAAACTCGTCAACTAGAAACTCAACAACTAGAAACTCCACATCTAGAAACTCCACAACTAGAAACTCCACAACTTGAGAGTTCGCAACTAGAAACTCCACAACTAAAAACTCCACAACTTAAGACTCCTCAACTAGAAACTCCACCACTAGAAACTCCACAACTAGAAACTCCACAACTGGAAACTCCACAGCCAGAAACTCCACAACTAGAAACACCACATCTAGAAACTCCGCAACAACAAACTCTGCAACTAGAAGCTCCACAACTAGAATTTCCACAGCTAGAGACTCAACAACTAGAGACTCCTAGACTAAAAGCTCCACAACTAGACACTCCGCAACTAGAAACTCCGCAACTGGAAACCCGACAGCTAGAAACTCAACAACTAGAAACTCCACACCTAAATATTCCTCAACTTGAAACTCCGCAACTAATGGTCCACCACTAGAAACTCCACAACTAGAAACTCCGCAACTAGAAACTCCCCAACTAGAAACTCCACAACTAGAAACTCTGCAACTAGAAAGTCTGGACTAGAAACTCCACAACTAGAAACTCCGCAGCTAGAAACTCTGCAACTAGAAACTCCAAAACTTGAAACTCTGCAACTAGAAAATCCACAACTATAAACTCAAGTAGAAACTCCCCAAGTGGAAACTTCGCAACTAGAAACTCTGCAACTAGAAAATCTACAACTAGAAACTTCACAACTAGAAACTCCTCAACAAGAAACTCCACAACTAGAAACTCCACAACTAGAGACTGCACAACTAGAGACTTTGCATTTAAAAACTCCTCAGATAGAAACTACACAACTAGAAACTCCACGACTAGAGATTCCATAAGTAGAAACTCCACAGCTAGAATTTCCACAACTAGAAACCGCACAACTAGGACCTCTGCAAATAGAAAATCTACAACTAGAAACTCGAAAACAAAAAACTCCAACTAGAAACTCCACGACTAGAAACTGCACAACTAGAAACTCCACAAATAGGCACTCCACAACTAGAAACTCCACAACTAGAGACTCCACAACTAGGAACTCCAAAATTGAGACTCCACAAATAGAAACTACACAGATTGAAATTCCACAACTGGAAACTCCACAACTGGAAACTTCGCAAATTGGAACTCTGCAACTACAAACTACACAACTACAAACTCCACAACCTGAAGCTCCGCAACCAGAAACTCCGCAACTAAAACTCCACAACTAGAAACTACACAGATTGAAATTCCACAACTGGAAACTCCACAACTGGAAACTTCGCAACTAGAAACTCTGCAACTACAAACTCCACAACTACAAACGCCACAACCTGAAATTCCGCAACCAGAAACTCTGCAACTAAAAACTCCACAACTAGAAACTCCAAAAGTAGAAATTCCACAACTAGAAACTCCGCAACTAGAAACTCTGCAACTAGATACTCCGCAACTAGAAGATCCACAGCTAGAAACCCGACAACTAGAAACTCAACAACTAAAAACTCCACACCTATAAATTCCTCAACTTGAAACTCCACAACTAAAACTCCACAACTAGAAACTCCACAAATAGAAACTCCGCAATTAGAAACTCCCCAACTAGAAACTCCACAAATAGAAACTCTGCAAATAGAAACTCCGCAACTAGAAAGTCTGCAACTAGAAACTCCGCCACTAGAAACTCCACAGCTAGAAACCCCACAACTATAAACTTCACAACTAGAAACTCAACAACTAGAAACTCCACAACTAGAGACTGCACAACTAGAGACTTTGCATTTAGATACTCCTCAGATAGAAACTACACAACTAAAAACACCACGACTAGAGATTCCATAAGTAGACACTCCACAGCTAGAATTTCCACAACTAGAAACCCCTCAACTAAAAACTCCACAACTAGGAACTCTGCAAATAGAAAATCTACAACTAGAAACTCGAAAACTAAAAACTCCAACTAGAAACTCCACAACTAGAAACTTCACAACTAGAAACTCCACAAATGGACACTCCACAACTAGAAACTCCACAACTAGAGACTCCACAACTAGGAACTACACAAATTGAGATTCCACAACTACAAACTACAGATTGAAACTACACAACTTGAAACTCCACAACCAGAAACTCCGAAACTAGAAACTCCGCAACTAAAAACTCCACAACTAGAAAATCCACAACTAGAAACTCCACAACTAGAAACTCCACAACCAGAAACCCGACCACTAGAAACTCCACAAACAGAAACTCCACACCTATATATTCCACAACTTGAAACTCCACAGCCTGAAACTCCACAACTAGAAACTCTGCAACTACATACTCCGCAACTAGAAACTCCACAGCTAGAAACTCCACAACTAGATAATCCACAACTACAAATTCCACAACTAGAAACTCCACAACTGGAAACTCCGCAACTAGAAACTCTGCAACTACAAACTTTACAGTTAGAAACTCCACAACTTGAGACTTCGCAAATAGAAACTCGTCAACTGGAAACTCAACCACTAGAAACTCCACAGCTAGAAACTCCACAACTAGAAACTCCACAACTTGAAACCCGACAAATAGATACTCCACAACTTGAAACACCACAACTAGATACTCCGAAACTACAAATTCTGCAACTAGAAACTCCACAACAAGAAACTCCGCAACTAGAAACTCCCCAACTAGAAACTCCACAACTAGAGTCTCTGCAACTAGAAACTGCGCAACTAGAAACTCTGCAACTACAAACTCCACAACTAGAAACTTCACAGCTAGAAACCCCACAACTAGAAACTTCACAACTAGCAACTCAACAACTATAGACTGCACAACTAGAGACTCCGCAACTAGAAACTCCACAGCTAGTAACTCCGCAACTAGAAACTCCACAACTTGAATCTCCGCCACTAGAATCTCCACAACTAGAAAAATCCGCAACTAGAAACTCTGCCACTAGAAACTCCACAACTAGAAACTCCACAGCTAGAAACTCCACAACTTGAAACACCAACCCTAGATACTCCTCAACTACAAATTCCACAACTAGAAATTCCACAACTGGACACTCCACAGCTAGAAAGTCCACAACTAGAAACTCTGCAACTAGAAACTCCACAACTAGAAACTCCACAGCTAGAAAATCCACCACTAGAAACTCCACAACTAGCAACTCCACAACCACAGACTCCGCAACTAGAAACTCCACAACTAGAAAACTCGGTCACGTGAAACTCTGCAACTAGAAATTCCGCAACTAGAAACTCCACAGCTAGAAACTTAACTACTTGAAACACCACAACAAGATACTCCACAACTACGAATTTCACAACTAGAAGCTCCGCAACTAGAATTTTCACAGCTAGAAACTCCACAACTTGAGACTTCGCAACTGGAAACTCGGCAGCTAGAAACCCAACAACCAGAAACTCCACAACTAGAAACTCCACAGCTAGAAACTCCACAACTTGAAACACCACAACTAGATGCTCCACAACTACAAATTCCACAACTAGAAATTCCACATCTGGAAACTCCACAGCTAGAAAGTCCACAACTAGAAAACCTGCAACTAGAAACTTTACAGCTAGAAACTCCACAACTTGAGACTTCGCAAGTAGAAACTCGTCAACTGGAAACTAAACCACTAGAAACTCCACAACTTGAGACTTCGCAAATAGAAACTCGTCAACTAGAAACTCAACAACTAGAAACACCACAGCTAGAAACTCCACAACTAGAAACTCCAAAACTTGAGAGTTCGCAACTAAAAACTCCACAACTAGATACTCCACAACTAGAGACTCCACAACTAGAAGCTCCACCACTAGAAACTTCACAACTACGATCCTCACAACTAGAAACTCCACAACTAGAAACTCCGCAACTGGAAACTCCACAGCCAGAAACTCCCCACTAGAAACTTCACAACTAGAATCTCTGCAACTAGAAACTCCGATACTAGAAACTATGCAACAAGAAACTCCGCAACTAGAAACTTCACAGCTAGAAATCCCACAACTCTAAACTTCACAACTAGCAACTCAACAACTATAGACTGCACAACTAGAGACTCCGCATCTAGAAACTCCACAGCTAGTAACTCCGCAACTAGAAACTCCACAACTTGAAACTCCGCCACTAGAATCTCCACAACTAGAAAATTCTGCAACTAAAAACTCTGCCACTAGAAACTCCTCAACTAGAAACTCCTAAGCTAGAAACTCCACAACTTGAAGCACCACAACTCTGTACTCCACAACTACAAATTCCACAACTAGAAACTCCACAACTAGAAACTCCACAACTAGAAACTCTGCAACTGGAAACTCCACAGCTAGAAACTCCACAACTTGAGACTTCGCAACAAGAAACTCGGCAACAAGAATCTCCACAACTAGAAACTCTGCAACTAGAAACTTCGCAACTACAAACTCCGCAACTAGAAACTCCACAGCTAGAAACTCCACAACTTGAGACTTCGCAAAAAGAAACTCGTCAACTAGAAACTCAACAACTAGAAACTCCACAGCTAGAAACTCCACAACTAGAAACTCCACAACTTGAGAGTTCGCAACTAGAAACTCCACAACTAGGAACTCCACAACTAAAGACTCCTCAACTAGAAACTCCACCACTAGAAACTCCACAACTAGAAACTCCGCAACTGGAAACTCCACAGCCAGAAACTCCACAACTAGAAACACAACATCTAGAAACTCCGCAACAACAAACTCTGGAACTAGAAACTCCACAACTAGAATTTCCACAGCTAGAGACTCAACAACTAGAGACTCCTCAACTAAAAGCTCCACAACTAGACACTCCACAACTAGAAACTCCGCAACTGGAAACCCGACAACTATAAACTCAACAACTAGAAACTCCACACCTAAATATTCCTCAACTTGAAACTCCGCAACTAAAGGTCCACCACTAGAAACTCCACAACTAGAAACTCCGCAACTAGAAACTCCCCAACTAGAAACTGCACAACTAGAAACTCTGCAACTAGAAAGTCTGGACTAGAAACTCCGCAACTAGAAACTCCGCAGCTAGAAACTCTGCAAATAGAAACTCCAAAACTTGAAACTCTGCAACTAGAAACTCTGCAACCAGAAAATCCACAACTATAAACTCAAGTAGAAACTCCCGAAGTGGAAACCTCGCAACTAGAAACTCTGCAACTATAAAATCTACAACTAGAAACTTCACAACTAGAAACTCCTCAACAAGAAACTCAACAACTAGAAACTCCACAACTAGAGACTGCACAACTAGAGACTTTGAATTTAGAAACTCCTCAGATAGAAACTACCAAACTAGAAACTCCACGACTAGAGATTCCATAAGTAGAAACTCCACAGCTAGAATTTCCACAACTAGAAACCGCACAGATAGGAACTCTGCAAATAGAAAATCTACAACTAGAAACTTGAAAACAAAAAACTCCAACTAGAAACTCCACGACTAGAAACTGCACAACTAGAAACTCCACAAATAGGCACTCCACAACTAGAAACTCCACAACTAGAAACTCCACAACTAGGAACTCCAAAATTGAGACTCCACAACTAGAAACTACACAGATAGAAATTCCACAACTGCAAACTCCACAACTGGAAACTTCGCAACTAGAAACTCTGCAACTACAAACTCCACAACTACAAACTCCACAACCAGAAACTGCGCAACTAAAACTCCACAACTAGAAACTACACAGATTGAAATTCCACAACTGTAAAATCCACAACTGGAAACTTCGCAACTAGAAACTCTGCAACTACAAACTCCACAACTACAAACTCCACAACCTGAAATTCCGCAACCAGGAACTGCAACTAAAAACTCCACAACTAGAAACTCCACAAGTAGAAATTCCACAACTAGAAACTCCGCAACTAGAAACTCTGCAACTAGATACTCCGCAACTAGAAGATCCACAGCTAGAAATCCGACAACTAGAAACTCAACAACTAAAAACTCCACACCTATAAATTCCTCAACTTGAAACTCCACAACTAAAACTCCACAACGAGAAACTCCACAAATAGAAACTCCGCAATTAGAAACTCCCCAACTAGAAACTCCACAAATAGAAACTCTGCAACTAGAAACTCCGCAACTAGAAAGTCTGCAACTAGAAACTCCGCAACTAGAAACTCCACAGCTGGAAACCCCACAACTATAAACTTCACAACTAGAAACTCAACAACTAGAAACTCCACAACTAGAGACTGCACAACTAGAGACTTTGCATTTAGAAACTCCTCAGATAGAAACTACACAACTAAAAACACCACGACTAGAGATTCCATAAGTAGACACTCCACAGCTAGAATTTCCACAACTAGAAACCCCTCAACTAGAAACTCCACAACTAGGAACTCTGCAAATAGAAAATCTACAACTAGAAACTCGAAAACTAAAAACTCCAACTAGAAACTCCACAACTAGAAACTTCACAACTAGAAACTCCACAAATGGACACTCCACAACTAGAACCTCCACAACTAGAGACTCCACAACTAGGAACTACACAAATTGAGATTCCACAACTACAAACTACACAGATTGAAACTACACAACTTGAAACTCCACAACCAGAAACTCCGCAACTAGAAACTCCGCAACTAAAAACTCCACAACTAGAAAATCCACAACTAGAAACTCCACAACTAGAAACTCCACAACCAGAAACCCGACCACTAGAAACTCCACAAACAGAAACTCCACACCTATATATTCCACAACTTGAAACTCCACAGCTAGAAACTCCACAACTAGAAACTCTGCAACTACATACTCCGCAACTAGAAACTCCACAGCTAGAAACTCCACAACTAGATAATCCACAACTACAAATTCCACAACTAGAAACTCCACAACTGGAAACTCCGCAACTAGAAACTCTGCAACTACAAACTTTACAGTTAGAAACTCCACAACTTGAGACTTCGCATATAGAAACTCGTCAACTGGAAACTCAACCACTAGAAACTCCACAGCTAGAAACTCCACAACTAGAAACTCCACAACTTTAAACCCGACAAATAGATACTCCACAACTTGAAACACCACAACTAGATACTCCAAAACTACAAATTCTGCAACTAGAAACTCCACAACTAGAAACTCCGCAACTAGAAACTCCCCAACTAGAAACTCCACAACTAGAGCCCCTGCAACTAGAAACTGCGCAACTAGAAACTCTGCAACTACAAACTCCACAACTAGAAACTTCACAGCTAGAAACCCCACAACTATAAACTTCACAACTAGCAACTCAACAACTATAGACTGCACAACTAGAGACTCCGCAACTAGAAAATCCACAGCTAGTAACTCCGCAACTAGAAACTCCACAACTTGAAACTCCGCCACTAGAATCTCCACAACTAGAAAAATCCGCAACTAGAAACTCTGCCACTAGAAACTCCACAACTAGAAACTCCACAGCTAGAAACTCCACAACTTGAAACACCACAACTAGATTCTCCTCAACTACAAATTCCACAACTAGAAATTCCACAACTGGATACTCCACAGCTAGAAAGTCCACAACTAGAAACTTTGCAACTAGAAACTCCACAACTAGAAACTCCACAGCTAGAAAATCCACCACTAGAAACTCCACAAATAGCAACTGCACAACTACAGACTCCGCAACTAGAAACTCCACAACTAGAAAACTCGGCAACGTGAAACTCTGCAACTAGAAACTCCGCAACTACAAACTCCACAGCTAGAAACTTAACTACTTGAAACACCACAACAAGATACTCCACACCTACGAATTCCACAACTAGAAGCTCCGCAACTAGAATTTTCACAGCTAGAAACTCCACAACTTGAGACTTCGCAACTGGAAACTCGGCAGCTAGAAACCCAACAACCAGAAACTCCACAACTAGAAACTCCACAAGTTGAAACCCAACAAATGGATACTCCACAACTACAGACTCCACAACTTGAAACACCACAACTAGATACTCCACAACTACAAATTCCGCAACTAGAAACACCACAACTGGAAACTCCGCAACTAGAAACTCCACAGCTGGAAACTCCACAACTTGAGACTTCGCGACTAGAAACTCAGCAACTAGAAACTCAACAACTAGAAACTCCACCACTAGGAACTCCACAACTAGGAACTCTACAACTTCAAAATCCACAACTAAAAACTCCTCAACTTGAAACTCCACAACTAGATACTCCACAACTACAAACTTCACAACTAGAAACTCCACAACCTGAAACTCTGCAACCAGAAACTCCGCAACTAAAAACTCCGCAACTAGAAACTCCACAAGTAGAAACTCCACAACTAGAAACTCCATAACTAGAAACTCTGCAACTAGATGCTCCGCAACTAGAAACTCCACAGCTAGAAACTCTGCAACTAGAAACTCCGCAACTAGAAACTCCACAGCTAGAAACCCCACAACAATAAGCTTCACAACTAGAAACTCAACAACTAGAGACTGCACAACTAGAAACTCCACAACTAGAAAACTCCGCAACTAGAAACTCTGCAACTACATACTCCGCAACTAGAAACTCCACAGCTAGAAACTCCACAACTAGATAATCCACAACTACAAATTCCACAAGTAGAAACTCCACAACTGGAAACTCCGCAACTAGAATCTCTGCAACTACAAACATTACAGTTAGAAACTCCACAACTTGAGACTTCGCAAATAGAAACTCGTCAACTGGAAACTCAACCACTAGAAACTCCACAGCTAGAAACTCCACAACTAGAAACTCCACAACTTGAAACCCGACAAATAGATACTCAACAACTTGAAACACCACAACTAGATACTCCACAACTACAAATTCCGCAACTAGAAACTCCACAACTAGAAACTCCCCAACTAGAAACTCCACAACTAGAACCTCTGCAACTAGAAACTCCGCAACTACAAACTGTGCAACTAGAAACTCCGCAACTAGAAACTCCACAACTTGAGACTTCGCAAATAGAAACTCGTCAACTGGAAACTAAACCACTAGAAACTCCACAACTTGAGACTTCGCAAATAGAAACTCGTCAACTAGAAACTCAACAACTAGAAACACCACAGCTAGAAACTCCACAACTAGAAACTCCAAAACTTGAGAGTTCGCAACTAAAAACTCCACAACTAGAAACTCCACAACTAGAGACTCCACAACTAGAAGCTCCACCACTAGAAACTCCACAACTACGATCCTCACAACTAGAAACTCCACAACTAGAAACTCCGCAACTGGAAACTCCACAGCCAGAAACTCCCCACTAGAAACTCCACAACTAGATTCTCTGCAACTAGAAACTCCGCATCTAGAAACTATGCAACAAGAAACTCCGCAACTAGAAACTCCACAGCTAGAAATCCCACAACTATAAACTTCACAACTAGCAACTCAACAACTATAGACTGCACAACTAGAGACTCCGCATATAGAAACTCCACAGCTAGTAACTCCGCAACTAGAAACTCCACAACTTGAAACTCCGCCACTAGAATCTCCACAACTAGAAAACTCTGCAACTAGAAACTCTGCCACTAGAAACTCCTCAACTAGAAACTCCTAAGCTAGAAACTCCACAACTTGAAGCACCACAACTCTGTACTCCACAACTACAAATTCCACAACTAGAAACTCCACAACTAGAAACTCTGCAACTGGAAACTCCACAGCTAGAAACTCCACAACTTGAGACTTCGCAACAAGAAACTCGGCAACTAGAATCTCCACAACTAGAAACTCTGCAACTAGAAACTTCGCAACTACAAACTCCGCAACTAGAAACTCCACAGCTAGAAACTCCACAACTAGAAACTCCACAACTTGAGAGTTCGCAACTAGAAACTCCACAACTAGAAACTCCACAACTAAAGACTCCTCAACTAGAAACTCCACCACTAGAAACTCCACAACTAGAAACTCCGCGACTGGAAACTCCACAGCCAGACTCTCCACAACTTGAAACACCACATCTAGAAACTCCGCAACAACAAACTCTGCAACTAGAAACTACACAACTAGAATTTCAACAGCTAGAGACTCAACAACTAGAGACTCCTCAACTAAAAGCTCCACAACTAGACACTCCACAACTAGAAACTCCGCAACTGGAAACCCGACAACTAGAAACTCAACAACTAGAAACTCCACACCTAAATATTCCTCAACTTGAAACTCCGCAACTAAAAGTCCACCACTAGAAACTCCACAACTAGAAACTCCGCTACTAGAAACTCCCCAACTAGAAACTCCACAACTAGAAACTCTGCAACTAGAAAGTCTGGACTAGAAACTCTGCAAATAGAAACTCCGCAACTAGAAACTCCACAGCTAGAAACCCCTCAACTATAAACGTCACAACTAGAAACTCAACAACTAGAGACTGCACAACTAGAGACTCCGCAACTAGAAACTCCGCAGCTGGAAACTCCGCAACTAGAAACTCCACAACTTGAAACTCTGCAACTCAAAACTCTGCAACTAGAAAATCCACAACTATAAACTCAAGTAGAAACTCCCCAAGTGGAAACTTCGCAACTAGAAACTCTGCAACTAGAAAATCTACAACTAGAAAATTCACAACTAGAAACTCCTCAACAAGAAACTCAACAACTAGAAACTCCACAACTAGAGACTGCACAACTAGAGACTTTGCATTTAGAAACTCCTCAGAAAGAAACTCCACAACTAGAAACTCCACGACTAGAGATTCCATAAGTAGAAACTCCACAGCTAGAATTTCCACAACTAGAAACCCCACAACTAGGAACTCTGCAAATAGAAAATCTACAACTAGAAACTCGAAAACAAAAAACTCCAACTAGAAACTCCACAACTAGAAACTGCACAACTAGAAACTCCACAAATAGAAACTCCACAACTAAAAACTCCACAACTAGAGACTCCACAACTAAGAACTCCAAAATTGAGACTCCACAACTAGAAACTACACAGATTGAAATTCCACAACTGGAAACTCCACAACTGGAAACTTCGCAACTAGAAACTCTGCAACTACAAACTCCACAACTACAAACTCCACAACCTGAAATTCCGCAACCAGAAACTCTGCAACTAAAAACTCCACAACTAGAAACTCCACAAGTAGAAACTCCCCAACTAGAAACTCCATAACTAGAAACTGCAACTAGATGCTCCGCAACTAGAAACTCCACAGCTAGAAACTCTGCAACTAGAAACTCTGCAACTACATACTCCGCAACAAGAAACTCCACAGCTAGAAACTCCACAACTACATAATCCACAACTACAAATTCCACAAGTAGAAACTCCACAACTGGAAACTCCGCAACTAGAATCTCTGCAACTACAAACATTACAGTTAGAAACTCCACAACTTGAGACTTCGCAAATAGAAAGTCGTCAACTGGAAGCTCAACCACTAGAAACTCCACAGCTAGAAACTCCACAACTAGAAACTCCACAACTTGAAACCCGACAAATAGATACTCCACAACTTGAAACACCACAACTAGATACTCCACAACTACAAATTCCGCAACTAGAAACTCCACAACTAGAAACTCCCCAACTAGAAACTCCACAACTAGAACCTCTGCAACTAGAAACTCCGCAACTACAAACTGTGCAACTAGAAACTCCGCAACTAGAAACTCCACAACTTGAGACTTCGCAAATAGAAACTCGTCAACTGGAAACTAAACCACTAGAAACTCCACAACTTGAGACTTCGCAAATAGAAACTCGTCAACTAGAAACTACACAACTAGAAACACCACAGCTAGAAACTCCACAACTAGAAACTCCAAAACTTGAGAGTTCGCAACTAAAAACTCCACAACTAGAAACTCCACAACTAGAGACTCCACAACTAGAAGCTCCACCACTAGAAACTCCACAACTACGATCCTCACAACTAGAAACTCCACAACTAGAAACTCCGCAACTGGAAACTCCACAGCCAGAAACTCCCCACTAGAAACTCCACAACTAGATTCTCTGCAACTAGAAACTCCGCATCTAGAAACTATGCAACAAGAAACTCCGCAACTAGAAACTCCACAGCTAGAAATCCCACAACTATAAACTTCACAACTAGCAACTCAACAACTATAGACTGCACAACTAGAGACTCCGCATATAGAAACTCCACAGCTAGTAACTCCGCAACTAGAAACTCCACAACTTGAAACTCCGCCACTAGAATCTCCACAACTAGAAAACTCTGCAACTAGAAACTCTGCCACTAGAAACTCCTCAACTAGAAACTCCTAAGCTAGAAACTCCACAACTTGAAGCACCACAACTCTGTACTCCACAACTACAAATTCCACAACTAGAAACTCCACAACTAGAAACTCTGCAACTGGAAACTCCACAGCTAGAAACTCCACAACTTGAGACTTCGCAACAAGAAACTCGGCAACTAGAATCTCCACAACTAGAAACTCTGCAACTAGAAACTTCGCAACTACAAACTCCGCAACTAGAAACTCCACAGCTAGAAACTCCACAACTAGAAACTCCACAACTTGAGAGTTCGCAACTAGAAACTCCACAACTAGAAACTCCACAACTAAAGACTCCTCAACTAGAAACTCCACCACTAGAAACTCCACAACTAGAAACTCCGCAACTGGAAACTCCACAGCCAGACTCTCCACAACTAGAAACACCACATCTAGAAACTCCGCAACAACAAACTCTGCAACTAGAAACTACACAACTAGAATTTCAACAGCTAGAGACTCAACAACTAGAGACTCCTCAACTAAAAGCTCCACAACTAGACACTCCACAACTAGAAACTCCGCAACTGGAAACCCGACAACTAGAAACTCAACAACTAGAAACTCCACACCTAAATATTCCTCAACTTGAAACTCCGCAACTAAAAGTCCACCACTAGAAACTCCACAACTAGAAACTCCGCTACTAGAAACTCCCCAACTAGAAACTCCACAACTAGAAACTCTGCAACTAGAAAGTCTGGACTAGAAACTCTGCAAATAGAAACTCCGCAACTAGAAACTCCACAGCTAGAAACCCCTCAACTATAAACGTCACAACTAGAAACTCAACAACTAGAGACTGCACAACTAGAGACTCCGCAACTAGAAACTCCGCAGCTGGAAACTCCGCAACTAGAAACTCCACAACTTGAAACTCTGCAACTCAAAACTCTGCAACTAGAAAATCCACAACTATAAACTCAAGTAGAAACTCCCCAAGTGGAAACTTCGCAACTAGAAACTCTGCAACTAGAAAATCTACAACTAGAAAATTCACAACTAGAAACTCCTCAACAAGAAACTCAACAACTAGAAACTCCACAACTAGAGACTGCACAACTAGAGACTTTGCATTTAGAAACTCCTCAGAAAGAAACTCCACAACTAGAAACTCCACGACTAGAGATTCCATAAGTAGAAACTCCACAGCTAGAATTTCCACAACTAGAAACCCCACAACTAGGAACTCTGCAAATAGAAAATCTACAACTAGAAACTCGAAAACAAAAAACTCCAACTAGAAACTCCACAACTAGAAACTGCACAACTAGAAACTCCACAAATAGAAACTCCACAACTAAAAACTCCACAACTAGAGACTCCACAACTAAGAACTCCAAAATTGAGACTCCACAACTAGAAACTACACAGATTGAAATTCCACAACTGGAAACTCCACAACTGGAAACTTCGCAACTAGAAACTCTGCAACTACAAACTCCACAACTACAAACTCCACAACCATAAACTCCGCAACCAGAAACTCCGCAACTAAAAACTCCACAACTAGAAACTACACAGATTGAAATTCCACAACTGGAAACTCCAGAACTGGAAACTTCGCAACTAGAAATTCTGCAACTACAAACTCCACAACTACAAACTCCACAACCTGAAATTCCGCAACCAGAAACTCTGCAACTAAAAACTCCACAACTAGAAACTCCACAAGTAGAAACTCCCCAACTAGAAACTCCATAACTAGAAACTGCAACTAGATGCTCCGCAACTAGAAACTCCACAGCTAGAAACTCTGCAACTAGAAACTCTGCAACTACATACTCCGCAACTAGAAACTCCACAGCTAGAAACTCCACAACTACATAATCCACAACTACAAATTCCACAAGTAGAAACTCCACAACTGGAAACTCCGCAACTAGAATCTCTGCAACTACAAACATTACAGTTAGAAACTCCACAACTTGAGACTTCGCAAATAGAAAGTCGTCAACTGGAAGCTCAACCACTAGAAACTCCACAGCTAGAAACTCCACAACTAGAAACTCCACAACTTGAAACCCGACAAATAGATACTCCACAACTTGAAACACCACAACTAGATACTCCACAACTACAAATTCCGCAACTAGAAACTCCACAACTAGAAACTCCCCAACTAGAAACTCCACAACTAGAACCTCTGCAACTAGAAACTCCGCAACTACAAACTGTGCAACTAGAAACTCCGCAACTAGAAACTCCACAACTTGAGACTTCGCAAATAGAAACTCGTCAACTGGAAACTAAACCACTAGAAACTCCACAACTTGAGACTTCGCAAAGAGAAACTCGTCAACTAGAAACTCAACAACTAGAAACACCACAGCTAGAAACTCCACAACTAGAAACTCCAAAACTTGAGAGTTCGCAACTAAAAACTCCACAACTAGAAACTCCACAACTAGAGAGTCCACAACTAGAAGCTCCACCACTAGAAACTTCACAACTACGATCCTCACAACTAGAAACTCCACAACAAGAAACTCCGCAACTGGAAACTCCACAGCCAGAAACTCCCCACTAGAAACTCCACAACTAGAATCTCTGCAACTAGAAACTCCGCATCTAGAAACTATGCAACAAGAAACTCCGCAACTAGAAACTCCACAGCTAGAAATCCCAACACTATAAACTTCACAACTAGCAACTCAACAACTATAGACTGCACAACTAGAGACTCCGCATATAGAAACTCCACAGCTAGTAACTCCGCAACTAGAAACTCCACAACTTGAAACTCCGCCACTAGAATCTCCACAACTAGAAAACTCTGCAACTAGAAACTCTGCCACTAGAAACTCCTCAACTAGAAACTCCTAAGCTAGAAACTCCACAACTTGAAGCACCACAACTCTGTACTCCACAACTACAAATTCCACAACTAGAAACTCCACAACTAGAAACTCTGCAACTGGAAACTCCACAGCTAGAAACTCCACAACTTGAGACTTCGCAACAAGAAACTCGGCAACTAGAATCTCCACAACTAGAAACTCTGCAACTAGAAACTTCGCAACTACAAACTCCACAACTAGAAACTCCACAGCTAGAAACTCCACAACTAGAAACTCCACAACTTGAGAGTTCGCAACTAGAAACTCCACAACTAGAAACTCCACAACTAAAGACTCCTCAGCTAGAAACTCCACCACTAGAAACTCCACAACTAGAAACTCCGCAACTGGAAACTCCACAGCCAGACTCTCCACAACTAGAAACACCACATCTAGAAACTCCGCAAAAACAAACTCTGCAACTAGAAACTACACAACTAGAATTTCAACAGCTAGAGACTCAACAACTAGAGACACCTCAACTAAAAGCTCCACAACTAGACACTCCACAACTAGAAACTCCGCAACTGGAAACCCGACAACTAGAAACTCAACAACTAGAAACTCCACACCTAAATATTCCTCAACTTGAAACTCCGCAACTAAAAGTCCACCACTAGAAACTCCACAACTAGAAACTCCGCTACTAGAAACTCCCCAACTAGAAACTCCACAACTAGAAACTCTGCAACTAGAAAGTCTGGACTAGAAACTCTGCAAATAGAAACTCCGCAACTAGAAACTCCACAGCTAGAAACCCCTCAACTATAAACGTCACAACTAGAAACTCAACAACTAGAGACTGCACAACTAGAGACTCCGCAACTAGAAACTCCGCAGCTGGAAACTCCGCAACTAGAAACTCCACAACTTGAAACTCTGCAACTCAAAACTCTGCAACTAGAAAATCCACAACTATAAACTCAAGTAGAAACTCCCCATGTGGAAACTTCGCAACTAGAAACTCTGCAACTAGAAAATCTACAACTAGAAAATTCACAACTAGAAACTCCTCAACAAGAAACTCAACAACTAGAAACTCCACAACTAGAGACTGCACAACTAGAGACTTTGCATTTAGAAACTCCTCAGAAAGAAACTACACAACTAGAAACTCCACGACTAGAGATTCCATAAGTAGAAACTCCACAGCTAGAATTTCCACAACTAGAAACCCCACAACTAGGAACTCTGCAAATAGAAAATCTACAACTAGAAACTCGAAAACAAAAAACTCCAACTAGAAACTCCACAACTAGAAACTGCACAACTAGAAACTCCACAAATAGAAACTCCACAACTAAAAACTCCACAACTAGAGACTCCACAACTAAGAACTACAAAATTGAGACTCCACAACTAGAAACTACACAGATTGAAATTCCACAACTGGAAACTCCACAACTGGAAACTTCGCAACTAGAAACTCTGCAACTACAAACTCCACAACTACAAACTCCACAACCATAAACTCCGCAACCAGAAACTCCGCAACTAAAAACTCCACAACTAGAAACTACACAGATTGAAATTCCACAACTGGAAACTCCAGAACTGGAAACTTCGCAACTAGAAACTCTGCAACTACAAACTCCACAACTACAAACTCCACAACCTGAAATTCCGCAACCAGAAACTCTGCAACTAAAAACTCCACAACTAGAAACTCCACAAGTAGAAACTCCACAACTAGAAACTCCGCAACTAGAAACTCTGCAACTAGATACTCCGCAACTAGAAGATTCACAGCTAGAAACCTGACAACTAGAAACTCAACAACTAAAAACTCCACACCTATAAATTCCTTAACTTGAAACTCCACAACTAAAACTCCACAACTAGAAACTCCACAACTAGAAACTCCGCAACTAGAAACTCCTCAACTAGAAACTCCACAAATATAAACTCTGAAACTAGAAACTCCGCAACTAGAAACTCTGCAACTAGAAACTCCGCAACTAGAAACTCCACAGATAGAAACCCCACAACTATAAACTTCACAACTAGAAACTCAACAACTAGAAACTCCACAACTAGAGACTGCACAACTAGAGACTTTGCATTTAGAAACTCCTCAGATAGAAACTACACAACTAAAAACACCTAGACTAGAGATTCCATAAGTAGAAACTCCACAGCTAGAATTTCTACAACTAGAAACCCCTCAACTAGAAACTCCACAACTAGGAACTCTGCAAATAGAAAATCTACAACTAGAAACTCGAAAACTAAAAACTCCAACTAGAAACTCCACAACTAGAAACTTCACAACTAGAAACTCCACAAATGGACACTCCACAACTAGAAACTCCACAACTTGAGACTCCACAACTAGGAACTCCACAACTAGGAACTCCACAAATTGAGACTCCACAACTAAAAACTCCACAACTAGAAAATCCACAACTAGAAACTCCACAACTAGAAACTCCGCAACCAGAAACCCGACCACTAGAAACTCCACAAACAGAAACTCCACACCTATATATTCCACAACTTGATACTCCACAGCTAGAAACTCCACAACTAGAAATTCCACGACTGGAAACTCCACCGCTAGAAAGTTCGCATCTGGAAACTCTGCATCTAGAAACTCCGCCACTAGAAACTCCACAGCTAGAAAATCCACCACTACAAACTCCACAACTAGCAACTCCACAACTAGAGACTCCGCAACTAGAAAACTCCGCAACTAGAAACTCCCAACTAGACACTCCGCAACTAGGAACTCTACAACTTCAAAATCCACAACTAGAAACTCCACAATTTGAAACTCCACAACTAGATACTCCACAACTACAAACTCCACAACTAGAAACTCCCCAACTAGAAACTCCACCACTTGAAACTCCGCAACTAGAATCTCCGCAACTAGAAACTCCACAACTAGAAAACTCCGCAACGTGAAACTCTGCAACTAGAAACTCCGCAACTAGAAACTCCACAGCTAGAAAATCCACCACTAGAAACTCCACAACTAGCAACTCCACAACTACAGACTCCGCAACTAGAAACTCCTCAACTAGAAAACTCGGCAACGCGAAACTCTGCAACTAGAAACTCCGCAACTAGAAACTCCACAGCGAGAAACTTAACTACTTGAAACACCACAACTAGATACTCCACAACTACGAATTCCACAACTAGAAGCTCCGCAACTAGAATTTTCACAGCTAGAAACTCCACAACTTGAGACTTCGCATCTGGAAACTCGGCAGCTAGAAACCCAACAACCAGAAACTCCACAACTAGAAACTCCACAAGTTGTAACCCAACAAATAGATAATCCACAACAACAGACTCCACAACTTGAAACACCACAACTAGATACTCCACAACTAAAAATTCCGCAACTAGAAACACCACAACTGGAAACTCCGCAACTAGAAACTCCACAGCTGGAAACTCCACAACTTGAGACTTCACGACTAGAAACTCAGCAACTAGAAACTCAACAACTAGAAACTCCACCACTAGAAACTCCACAACTAGGAACTCTACAACTTCAAAATCCACAACTAAAACTGCTCAACTTGAAACTCCACAACTAGATACTCCACAACTACAAACTTCACAACTAGAAACTCCACAACCTGAAACTCTGCAACCAGAAACTCCGCAACTAAAAACTCCGCAACTAGAAACTCCACAAGTAGAAACTCCACAACTAGAAACTCCGAAACTAGAAACCCTGCAACTAGATACTCCGCAGCTAGAAACTCCACAGCTAGAAACTCTGCAACTAGAAACTCCGCAACTAGAAACTCCACAGCTAGAAACCCCACAACAATAAACTTCACAACTAGAAACTCAACAACAAGAGACTGCACAACTAGAAACACCACAACTAGAAAACTCCGCAACTAGAAACTCTGCAACTACATACTCCGCAACTAGAAACTCCACAGCTAGAAACTCCACAATAGATAATCCACAACTACAAATTCCACAACTAGAAACTCCACAACTGGAAACTCCGCAACTAAAAACTCTGCAACTACAAACATTACACTTAGAAACTCCACAACTTGAGACTTCGCAAATAGAAACTCGTCAACTGGAATCTCAACCACTAGAAACTCCACAGCTAGAAACTCCACAACTAGAAACTCCACAACTTGAAACCCGACAAATAGATACTCCGCAACTTGAAACACCACAACTAGATACTCCACAACTACAAATTCCGCAACTAGAAACTCCGCAACTAGAAACTGTGCAACTACAAACTCCGCAACTAGAAACTCCACAGCTAGAAACCCCACAACTATAAACTTCACAACTAGCAACTCAACAACTATAGACTGCACAACTAGAGACTCCGCAACTAGAAACTCCACAGCTAGAAACTCCGCAGCTAGAAACTTTACAGCTAGAAACTCCACAACTTGAGGCTTCGCGAATAGAAACTCGTCAACTGGAAACTCAACCACTAGAAACTCCACAGCTAGAAACTCCACAACTAGACACTCAACAACTAGAAACTCCACACCTATAAATTCCACAACTTGAAACTCCGCAACTAAAACTCCACAACTAGAAACTCCACAACTAGAAACTCTGCAACTCGAAACTCTCCAACTAGAAACTCCACAACTAGATAATCCACAACTACAAATTCCACAACTAGAAACTCCACAACTGGAAACTCCGCAACTAGAAACTCTGCAACTACAAACAATACTGTTAGAAACTCCACAACCTGAAACTCTGCAACCAGAAACTCCGCAACTAAAAACTCCGCAACTAAAAACTCCGCAACTAAAACTCCACATTTAGAAACTCCACAACTAGAAACTCTGCAACTCGAAACTCTCCAACTAGAAACTCCACAACTAGAAACTCTGCAACTAGAAACAACACAGCTAGAAACTCCACAACTAGATAATCCACAACTTCAAAATCCACAACTAAAAACTCCTCAACTTGAAACTCCACAACTAGATACTCCACAACTACAAACTTCACAACTAGAAACTCCACAACCTGAAACTCTGCAACCAGAAACTCCGCAACTAAAAACTCCGCAACTAGAAACTCCACAAGTAGAAACTCCACAACTAGAAACTCCGCAACTAGAAACTCTGCAACTAGATACTCCGCAGCTAGAAACTCCGCAGCTAGAAACTCTGCAACTAGAAACTCCGCAACTAGAAACTCCACAGCTAGAAACCCCACAACAATAAACTTCACAACTAGAAACTCAACAACTAGAGACTGCACAACTAGAAACTCCACAACTAGAAAACTCCGCAACTAGAAACTCTGCAACTACATACTCCGCAACTAGAAACTCCACAGCTAGAAACTCCACAACTAGATAATCCACAACTACAAATTCCACAACTAAAAACTCCACAACTGGAAACTCCGCAACTAAAAACTCTGCAACTACAAACATTACACTTAGAAACTCCACAACTTGAGACTTCGCAAATAGAAACTCGTCAACTGGAAACTCAACCACTAGAAACTCCACAGCTAGAAACTCCACAACTAGAAACTCCACAACTTGAAACCCGACAAATAGATACTCCGCAACTTGAAACACCACAACTAGATACTCCACAACTACAAATTCCGCAACTATAAACTCCGCAACTAGAAACTCCACAGCTAGAAACCCCACAACTATAAACTTCACAACTAGCAACTCAACAACCATAGACTGCACAACTAGAGACTCTGCAACTAGAAACACCACAACTTCAAACTCCGCCACTAGAATCTCCACAACTAGAAAACTCCGCAACTAGAAACTCTGCCACTAAAAACTCCACAACTAGAAACTCCACAACTAGATACTCCACAACTACAAATTCCACAACTAGAAACTCCACAACTTGAAACTCCGCAACTAGAAACTCCGCAGCTAGAAACTTTACAGCTAGAAACTCCACAACTTGAGACTTCGCGAATAGAAACTCGTCAACTGGAAACTCAACCACTAGAAACTCCACAGCTAGAAACTCCACAACTAGACACTCAACAACTAGAAACTCCACACCTATAAATTCCACAACTTGAAACTCCCCAACTAAAACTCCACAACTACAAACTCCACAACTAGAAACTCTGCAACTCGAAACTCTCCAACTAGAAACTCCACAACTAGAAACTCTGCAACTAGAAACTCCACAGCTAGAAACTCCACAACTAGATAATCCACAACTACAAATTCCACAACTAAAAACTCCTTAACTTGAAACTCCACAACTAGATACTCCACAACTACAAACTTCACAACTAGAAACTCCACAACCTGAAACTCTGCAACAGAAACTCCGCAACTAAAAACTCCGCAACTAGAAACTCCAGAAGTAGAAACTCCACAACTAGAAACTCCGAAACTAGAAACTCTGCAACTAGATACTCCGCAACTACAAACTCCACAGCAAGAAACTCTGCAACTAGAAACTCCGCAACTAGAAACTCCACAGCTAGAAACCCCACAACAATAAACTTCACAACTAGAAACTCAACAACTAGAGACTGCACAACTAGAAACTCCACAACTAGAAAACTCCGCAACTAGAAACTCTGCAACTACATACTCCGCAACTAGAAACTCCACAGCTAGAAACTCCACAACTAGATAATCCACAACTACAAATTCCACAACTAGAAACTCCACAACTGGAAACTCCACAACTAGAAACTCTGCAACTACAAACATTATAGTTAGAAACTCCACAACTTGAGACTTCGCAAATAGAAACTCGTCAACTGGAAACTAAACCACTAGAAACTCCACAGCTAGAAACTCCACAACTAGAAACTCCACAACTTGAAACCCGACAAATAGATACTCCACAACTTGAAACACCACAACTAGATACTCCACAACTACAAATTCCACAACTAGAAACTCCACAACTGGAAACTCCGCAACTAGAAACTCCGCAGCTAGAAACTTTACAGCTAGAAACTCCACAACTTGAGACTTCGCGAATAGAAACTCGTCAACTGGAAACTCAACCACTAGAAACTCCACAGCTAGAAACTCCACAACTAGACACTCAACTACTAGAAACTCCACACCTATAAATTCCACAACTTGAAACTCCGCAACTAAAACTCCACAACTAGAAACTCCACAACTAGAAACTCTGCAACTCGAAACTCTCCAACTAAAAACTCCACAACTAGAAACTCTGCAACTAGAAACTCCGCAACTAGAAACTCTGCAACTAGAAACTCCGCAACTAGAAACTCCACAGCTAGAAACCCCACAACAATAAACTTCACAACTAGAAACTCAACAACTAGAGACTGCACAACTAGAAACTCCACAACTAGAAAACTCCGCAACTAGAAACTCTGCAACTACATACTCCACAACTAGAAACTCCACAGCTAGAAACTCCACAACTAGATAATCCACAACTACAAATTCCACAACTAGAAACTCCACAACTGAAAACTCCGCAACTAGAAACTCTGAAACTACAAACATTACAGTTAGAAACTCCACAACTTGAGACTTTGCAAATAGAAACTCGTCAACTGGAAACTCAACCACTAGAAACTCCACAGCTAGAAACTCCACAACTAGAAACTCCACAACTTGAAACCCGAAAAATAGATACTCCACAACTTGAAACACCACAACTAGATTCTCCACAACTAGAAACTCCGCAACTAGAAACTGTGCAACTAGAAACTCCGCAACTAGAAACTCCACAGCTAGAAACCCCAGAACTATAAACTTCACAACTAGCAACTCAAGAACTCTAGACTGCGCAACTAGAGACTCCGGAACTAGAAACTCCACAGCTAGTAACTCCGCAACTAGACAACTAGAAACTCCACAACTTGAAACTCCGCCACTAAAATCTCCACAACTAGAAAACTCCGCAACTAGAAACTTTGTCACTAGAAACTACACAACTAGAAACTCCACAGCTAGAAACTCCACAACTTGAAACACCACAACTAGATACTCCACAACTAAAAATTCCCCAACTAGAAATTCCACAACTGGAAACTCCACAGCTAAAAGTCCACAACTAGAAACCCTGCAACTAGAAACTTTACAGCTAGAAACTCCACAACTTGAGACTTCGCAAACAGAAACTCGTCAACTGGAAAATAAACCACTAAAAACTCCACAACTTGAGACTTCGCAAATAGAAACTCGTCAACTAGAAACTCAACAACTAGAAACACCACAGCTAGAAACTCCACAACTAGAAACTCCAAAACTTGAGAGTTCGCAACTAAACACTCCACCACTAGAAACTCCACAACTACGATCCTCACAACTAGAAACTCGACAACTAGAAACTCCGCCACTGGAAATTCCACAGCCAGAAACTCCCCACTAGAAACTCCACAACTAGAATCTCTGCAACTAGAAACTCCGCCACTAGAAACAATGCAACAAGAAACTCCGCAACTAGAAACTCCACAGCTAGAAATCCCACAACTATAAACTTCACAACTAACAACTCAACAACTATAGACTGCACAACTAGAAATTCCGCATCTAGAAACTCCACAGCTAGTAACTCTGCAACTAGAAACTCCACAACTTGAAACTCCGCCACTAGAATCTCCACAACTAGAAAACTCTGCAACTAGAAACTCTGCCACTAGAAACTCCTCAACTAGAAACTCCTAAGCTAGAAACTCCACAACTTGAAGCACCACAACTCTGTACTCCACAACTACAAATTTCACAACTAGAAACTCCACAACTAGAAACTCCACAACTGGAAACTCCAAAGCTAGAAACTCCACAACTTGAGACTTCGCAACAAGAAACTCGGCAACTAGAATCTCCACAACTAAAAACTCTGCAACTAGAAACTTCGCAACTACAAACTCCGCAACTAGAAACTCCACAAGCAGAAACTCCACAACTTGAGACTTCGCAAATAGAAACTCGTCAACTAGAAACTCAACAACTAGAAACTCCACAGCTAGAAACTCCACGAATAGAAACTCCACAACTTGACAGTTCGCAACTAGAAACTCCATAACTAGAGACTCCACAACTAGAAACTCCACCACTAGAAACTCCACAACTACGAACCTCACAACTAAAAACTCCACAACTAGAAACTCCGCAACTGGAAACTCCACAGCCAGAAACTCCACAACTAGAAACACCACTTCTAGAAACTCCGCAACAACAAACTCTGCAACTAGAAACTCCACAACTAGAATTTCCACAGCTAGAGACTCAACAACTAGAGACTGCTCAACTAAAAGCTCCACAACTAGAAAATCCGCAACTGGAAACCCGAAAACTAGAAACTCAACAACTAGAAACTCCACACCTAAATATTCCTCAACTTGAAACTCCGCAACTAAAAGTCCACTTTAGAAACTCCACAACTAGAAACTCCGCAACTAGAAACTCCCCAACTAGAAACTCCACAACTAGAAACTCTGCAACTAGAAACTTCACAGCTAGAAACCCCTCAACTAGAAACTTCAGAACTAGAAACTCAACAACCAGAGACTGCACAACTAGAGACTTCGCCACTAGAAACTCCGCAGCTAGAAACTCCGCAAGTAGAAACTCCACAACTTGAAACTCTGCAACTCGAAACTCTGCAACTAGAAAATCCACAACTATAAACTCATGTAGAAACTCCCCAACTGCATACTCCGCAACTAGAAACTCCGCAACTAGAAAATCCACAACTAGAAACTTCACAACTAGAAACTCCCCGACAAGAAACTCCACAACTAGAAACTCCACAACTAGAAACTCTGCAACTAGAGACTACGCAACTAGAGACTTTGCATTTAGAAACTCCTCAGATAGAAACTACACAACTAGAAACTCCACGACTAGAGATTCTATAAGTAGAAACTCCAAAGCTAGAACTTCCACAACTAGAAACCCCACAACTAGGAACTCTGCAAATAGAAAATCTACAACTAGAAACTCGAAAACAAAAAACTCCAACTAGAAACTCCACAACTAGAAACTTCACAACTATAAACTTCACAAATAGACACTCCACAACTAGAAACACCACAACTAGAGACTCCACAACTAGGAACTCCAACATTGAGACTCCACAACTAGAAACTACACAGATTGAAATTCCACAACTGGAAACTCCACAACTGGAAACTTCACAACTAGAAACTCTGCAACTAGAAACTTTACAGCTAGAAACTCCACAACTATAAACTTCACAACTAGAAACTCAAAAACTAGAGACTGCACAACTAGAGACTCCGCAACTAAAAACTCCGCAGCTAGAAACTCCGCAACTAGAAACTCCACAACTTGAAACTCTGCAACTCAAAACTCTGCAACTAGAAAATCCACAACTATAAACTCAAGTAGAAACTCCCCAACTGGAAACTCCGCAACTAGAAACTCCGCAACTAGAAAATCCAGAACTAGAAATTTCACAACTAGAAACTCCCCAACAAAAAACTCCACAACTAGAAACTCCACAACTAGAGACTGCACAACTAGAGACTTTGCATTTAAAAACTCCTCAGATAGAAACTACACAACTAAAAACACCACGACTAGAGATTCCAAAAGTAGAAACTCCACAGCTATAATTTCCACAACTAGAAACCCCTCAACTAGAAACTCCACAACTAGGAACTCTGCAAATAGAAAATCTACAACTAGAAACTCGAAAACTAAAAACTCCAACTAGAAACACCACAACTAGAAACTTCACAACTAGAAACTCCATAAATGGACACTCCACAACTAGAAACTCTACAGCTAGAAACTCCACAACTAGGAACTCCACAAATTGAGACTCCACAACTAGAAACTACACAGATTGAAACTACACAACTTGAAACTCCACAACCAGAAACTCCGCAACTAGAAACTCCGCAACTAAAAACTCCACAACTAGAAAATCCACAACTAGAAACTCCACAACTAGAAACTCCGCAACTAGAAACCCGACCACTAGAAACTCCACAAATAGAAACTCCACACTTATAAATTCCACAACTTGAAACTCCACAGCTAGAAACTCCACAACTAGAAATTCCACAACTGGAAACTCCACAGCTAGAAAGTCCACAACTAGAAACTCCGCAACTAGAAACTCAACAGCTAGAAAATCCACCACTAGAAATGCCACAACTAGCAACTCCACAACTACAGACTCCGCAACTAGAAAACTCCGCAACTAGAAACTCCCAACTAGACACTCCGCAACTAGGAACTCTACAACTTCAAAATCCACAACTAGAAACTCCACAATTTGAAACTCCCCAACTAGATACTCCACAACTACAAACTCCACAACTAGAAACTCCCCAACTAGAAACTCCACAACTTGAAACTCCGCAACTAGAAACTCCGCAACTAGAAACTCCACAACTAGAAAACTCCGCAACGTGAAACTCTGCAACTAGAAACTCCACAAGTATAAACCCCACAACTAGAAACTCCGCAACTAGAAACTCTGCAACTAGATACTCCGCAACTAGAAACTCCACAGCTAGAAACTTCACAACTTAAAACACTGCAACTAGATACTCCACAACTACAAATTCCACAACTAGAAACTCCACAACTGGAAACTCCACAACTAGAAACTCCGCAACTAGAAACTTTACAGCTAGAAACTCCACAACTTGACACTTCGCGAATAGAAACTCGTCAACTGGAAACTCCACAACTAAAACTCCACAACTAGAAACTCCACAACTAGAAACTCCACAACTAGAAACTCTGCAACTCGAATCTCCCCAACTAGAAACTCAACAATTAGAAACTCCGCAACTAAAAACTCCACAGCTAGAAACCCCACAACTATAAACTTCACAACAAGAAACTCAACAACTAGAGACTGCACAACTAGAAACTCCACAACTAGAAAACTCCGCAACTAGAAACTCTGCAACTACATACTCCGCAACTAGAAACTCCACAGCTAGAAACTCCACAGCTAGAAACTCCACAACTAGATAATCCACAACTACAAATTCCACAACTAGAAACTCCACAACTGGAAACTCCACAACTAGAAACTCTGCAACTACAAACTTTACAGTTAGAAACACCACAACTTGAGACTGCACAACTAGAAACTCCACAACTAGAAAACTCCGCAACTAGAAACTCTGCAACTACATACTAAGCAACTAGAAACTCCACAGCTAGAAACTCCACAACTAGATAATCCACAACTACAAATTCCACAACTAGAAACTCCACAACTGGAAACTCCGCAACTAGAAACTCTGCAACTACAAACTTTACAGTTAGAAACTCCACAACTTGAGACTTCGCAAATAGAAACTCGTCAACTGGAAACTCAACCACTAGAAACTCCACAGCTAGAAACTCCACAACTAGAAATTCCACAATTTGAAACCCGACAAATAGATACTCCACAACTTGAAACACCACAACTAGATACTCCACAACTACAAATTCCGCAACTAGAAACTCCACAACTAGAAACTCCCCAACTAGAAACTCCCCAACTAGAAACTCCACAACTAGAATCTCTGCAACTAGAAACTCCGCAACTAGAAACTCGGCAACTAGAAACTCCGCAACTAGACACTCCACAGCTAGAAACCCCACAACTATAAACTTCACAACAAGAAACTCGGCAACTAGAATCACCACAACTAGAAAACTCCGCAACTAGAAACTCTGCCACTAGAAAATCCACAACTAGAAACTCCACAGCTAAAAACTCCACAACTTGTAACACCACAACTAGATACTCCACAACTACAAATTTCCCAACTAGAAACTTCACAACTAGAAACTCCACAACTAGAAACTCTGCAACTAGAAACTCCACAGCTAGAAACTCCACAACTTGAGACTTCGCAACAAGAAACTCGGCAACTAGAATCTCCACAACTAAAAACTCTGCAACTGGAAACTTCGCAACTACAAACTCCGCAACTAGAAACTCCACAGCTAGAAATTCCACAACTTGAGACTTCGCAAATAGAAACTCGTCAACTAGAACCTCAACAACTAGAAACTCCACAACTAGAAACTCCACTACTAGAAACTCCACAACTACAAACCTCACATTTAGAAACTGCGCAACTGGAAACTCCAGAGCCTGAAACTCTACAACTAGAAAAACCACATCTAGAAACTCCGCAACAACAAACTCTGCAACTAGAAACTCCACAACTAGAATTTCCACAGCTAGAGACTCAACAACTAGAGACTCCTCAACTAAAAGCTCCACAACTAGACACTCCACAACTAGACACTCCACAACTAGAAACTCCGCAACTAGAAATCTGACAACTAGAAACTCAACAACTAGAAACTCCACAACTCGAAACTCCGCATCTAGAAACTCCCCAACTAGAAACTCTGCAACTAGAAACTCCGCAACTAGAAACTCTGCAAATAGAAACTCTGCAACTAGAAACTTCACAGCTAGAAACCCCTCAGTTAGAAACTTCACAACTAGAAACTCAACAACTAGAGACTGCACAACTAGAGACTCCGCCACTAGAAACTCCGCAGCTAGAAACTCCGCAAGTAGAAACTCCACAACTTGAAACTCTGCAACTAGAAACTCTGATACTAGAAACTCCACAACTAGAAACTGCACTGCACCACTAGAGACTTTGCATTTAGAAACTCCTCAGATAGAAACTACACAACTAGATACTCCACGACTAGACATTCCATAAGTAGAAACTCCACAGCTAGAATTTTCACAACTAGAAACCCCACAACTAGGAACTCTGCAAATAGAAAATCTACAACTAGAAACTCGAAAACAAAAAACTCCAACTAGAAACTCCACAACTAGAAACTGCACAACTAGAAACTTCACAAATAGACACTCGACAACTATAAACACCACAACTAGAGACTCCACAACTAGGAACTCCAAAATTGAGACTCCATAACAAGAAACTACACAGATTGAAATTCGACAACTGGAAACTTCACAACTAGAAACTCTGCAACTAGAAACTTTACAGCTAGAAACTCCACAACTTGAGACTTCGCAAACAGAAACTCGTCAACTGGAAACTCAACCGCAAGAAACTCCCCAGCTAGAAACTCCGCAACTAGAAACTCCACAACTTGAAACCCAACACATAGATACTCCACAACCACAGACTCCACAACTTGAAACACCACAACTATATACTCCACAACTACAAATTTTGCAACTAGAAACTCCACAACTAGAAACTCCGCAACTAGAAACTGCACAGCTAGAAACTCCGCAACTTGAGACTTCGCGACTAGAAACTCAGAACTAGAAACTCAACAACTAGAAACTACACCACTAGAAACTCCACAACTAGGAACTCTACAACTTCAAAATCCACAACTAAAAACTCTTCAACTTGAAACTCCACAACTAGATACTCCACAACTACAAACTCCACAGCTAGAAACTCCACAACCTGAAACTCCGCAACCAGAAACTCCGCAACTAAAAACTCCACAACTAGAAACTCCACAAGTAGAAACCCCACAACTAGAAACTCCGCAACTAGAAACTTTACAGCTAGAAACTCCACAACTTGACACTTCGCGAATAGAAACTCGTCAACTGGAAACTCAACGACTAGAAACTCCACAGCTAGAAACTCCACAACTAGACACTCAACAACTAGAAACTCCACACCTATAAATTCCACAACTTAAAGCTCTACAACTAAAACTGCACATCTAGAAACTCCACAACTAGAAACTCTGCAACTCGAATCTCCCCAACTCGAATCTCCCCAACTAGAAACTCCACAACTAGAAACTCTGCAAATAGAAACTCCGCAACTAAAAACTCTGCAACTAGAAAATCCGCAAATAGAATTTCCACAGATAGAAACTCCACAACTTGTGACTTCGGAACTAGAAACTCGCCAACTAGAAACCCAACAAGCAGAAACTCCACAACTAGAAACTCCACAAGTTGAAACCCAACAAATAGATACTCCACAACTACAGACTCCACAACTAGAAACTCCCCAACTAGAAACACCACAACTTGAAACTCCGCAAATAGAAACTCCGAAACTAGAAACTCCAAAACTAGAAAACTCCGCAACGTGAAACTCTGCAACTAGAAACTCCGCAATTAGAAACTCCACAGCTAGAAACTTCACTACTTGAAACACCACAACTAGATACTCCACAACTATGAATTCCACAACTACAAATTCCGCAACTAGAAACTCCACAACTGGAAACTCCATAACTAGAAACTACACAGCTAGAAACTCCACAACTTGAGACTTCGCGACTAGAAACTCAGCAACTAGAAACTCAACAACCAGAAATTCCACCACTAGAAACTCCACAACTAGGAACTCTACAACTTAAAAATCCACAACTAAAAACTCCTCATCTTGAAACTCCACAACTAGATACTCCACAACTACAAACTCCACCACTAGAAACTCCACAACCTGAAACTCCGCAAACAGAAACTCCGCAACTAAATACTCTACAACTAGAAACTCCACAAGTAGAAACTCCACAACTAGAAACTCCGCAACTAGAAACTCCACAAAAAGACACTCAACAACTAGAAACTCGACACCTATAAATTCCACAACTTGAAACTCCACAACTAAAACTCCACAACTAGAAACTCCACAACTAGAAACTCTGCAACTAGAAACTCCGCCACTAGAAACTCTGCAACTAGAAACTTAGCAACTAGAAACTCCACAGCTAGAAACCCAGAACTATAAACTTCACAACTAGAAACTCAACAACTAGAAGCTCCCCAACTAGAAACTACACAACTTGAATCTCTGCAACCATAAACTCCGCAACTAGAAACTCTGCAACTAGAAACTCCGCAACTAGAAACTCCACAGCTAGAAACCCCACAACTAGAAACTTCACAACTAGCAACTCAACAACTAGAGACTGCACAACTAGAGACTCCGCAACTAGAAACTCCACAGCTAGTAACTCCTCAACTAGAAACTCTACAACTTGAAACTCCGCCACTAGAATCTCCACAACTAGAAAACTCCGCAACTAGAAACTCTGCCACTAGAAACTCCGCAACTAGAAACTCCACAGCTAGAAACTCCACAACTTGAAACACCACAACTAGATACTCCACAATTACAAATTCCCTAACTAGAAACTCCACAACTAGAAACTCCACAACTAGAAACTCCACAACTTGAGACTTCGCAACAAGAAACTCGGCAACTAGAATCTCCACAACTAGAAACTCTGCAACTAGAAACTCCATAGCTAGAAACTCAAACACTTGAGACTTCGCAAATAGAAACTCGTCAACTAGAAACTCAACAACTAGAAACTCCACAGCTAGAAACTCCAGAACTAGAAACTCCACAACTTGAGAGTTCGCAACTAGATACTCCACAACTAGAAACTCCACAACCAGAGACTCCACAACTAGAAACTCCACCACTAGAAACTCCACAACTACAAACCTCACAACTAGAAACTCCACAAATAGAAACTCCGCATCTGGAAACTCCACAGCCAGAAACTTTACAACTAGAAAAACCACATCTAGAAACTCCGCAACAACAATTTCTGCAACTAGAAACTCCACAACTAGAATTTCCACAGCTAGATACTCAACAACTAGAGACTCTTCAACTAAAAACTCCACAACTAGACACTCCACAACTACAAATTCTGCAACTAGAAACCCGACAACTAGAAACTCAACAGCTACAAACTCTACACCTATAAATTCTTCAACTGGAAACGCCACAACTAAAACTCCACCACTAGAAACTCCACAACTAGAAATTCCACAACTAGAAACTCCACAACTAGAAACTCTGCAGCTAAAAACTCCGCAACTAGAAACTCTGCAAATAGAAACTCCGCAACTAGAAACTCCACAGCTAGAAACCCCTCAACTATAAACTTCACAACTAGAAACTCAACAACTACAAACTGCACAACTAGAGACTCCGCAACTAGAAACTCCGCAGCTAGAAACTTCGCAACTTGAAACTCCACAACTTGAAACTCTGCAACTCGAAACTCTGCAACTAGAAAATCCACAACTATGAACTCAGGTAGAAACTCCCCAACTGGAAACTCCGCAACTAGAAAATGCGCAACTAGATAATCCACAACTAGAAACTTCACAACTAGAAACTCCCCAACAAGAAACTCCACAGCTAGAAACTCCACAACTAGAAATTCTGCAACTAGAGACTGCACAGCTAGAGACATTGCATTTAGAAACTCCTCAGATAGGAACTACACAACTAGAAACTCAACGACTAGAGATTCCATAAGTAGAAACTCCACAGCTAGAATTTCCACAACTAGAAACCTCACAACTAGGAACTCTGGAAATAGAAAATCTACAGCTAAAAACTCGAAAACAAAAAAACTCCAACCAGAAACTCCACAACTAGAAACTGCACAACTAGAAACTCCACAACTAGAAACTCCACAACTAGAAACTCCACAACTAGAGACTGCACAACTAGAGACTTTGCATTTAGAAACTCCTCAGATAGAAACTACACAACTAGAAACTCCTCGACTAGAAATTTTATAAGTAGAAACTCCACAGCTAGAATTTCCACAACTAGAAACCCCACAACTAGAAACTCCACAACTAGGAAATCTGCAAATAGAAAATCTACAACTAGAAACTCGAAAACTAAAAACTCCAACTAGAAACTCTACAACTAGAAACTTCACAACTAGAAACTCCACAAATAGGAACTCCAAAATTGGGACTCCTCAACTAGAAACTACACAGATTGAAGTTCCACAACTAGAAACTCCACAACTGAAAACTCCGCAACTAGAAACTCTGCAACTAGAAACTTTACAGCTAGAAACTCCACAACTTGAGACTTCGCAAATAGAAACTCGTCAACTGGAAACTCAACCACTAGAAACTCCAGAGCTAGAAACTCCACAACTAGAAACTCCACAACTTGAAACCCAACAAATAGATACTCCACAACTACAGACTCCACAACTTGAAAAACCACAACTAGATACTCCACAACTACAAATTCCGCAACTAGAAACTCCACAACTAGAAACTCCGCAACTAGAAACTCCCCACTAGAAACTCCACAACTAGAATCTTTGCAACTAGAAACTCCACAAGTAGAAACTCTGCAACTAGAAACTCCGCTACTAGAAACTCCACAGCTAGAAACCCCACAACTATAAACTTCACAACTAGCAACTCAACAACTAGAGACTGCACAACTAGAGACTCCGCCACTAGAAACTCCACAGCTAGTAACTCCGCAACTAGAAACTCCACAACTTGAAACTCCGCCACTAGAAGCTCCACAACTAGAAAACTCCGCAACTACAAACTCTGTAACTAGAAACTCCGCAACTAGAAACTCCACAGCTAGAAACTCCACAACTTGAAACACCACAACTAGATACTCCACAACTACAAATTCCACAACTAGAAACTCCGCAACTTGAAACCCGACAACTAGAAACTCAAAAACTAGAAACTTCACACCTATAAATTCCTCAACTTGAAACTCCACAACTAAAACTCCACAACTAGAAACTCCGCAACTAGAAACTCCCCAACTAGAAACTTCACAACTAGAAACTCTGCAACTAGAAACTCCGCAACTAGAAACTCCACAGCTAGAAACCCCCCAACTATAAACTTCACAACTATAAACACAACAACTAGAGACTGCACAACTAGAGACTCCGCTACTAGAAACTCCGCAGCTAGAAACTCCGCAACTAGAAACTCCACAACTTGAAACTCTGCAACTCGAAACTCTGCAACTAAAAAATCCACAACTATAAACTCAAGTGGAAACTCCCGACCTGGAAACTCCCCAACTAGAAACTCCGCAACAAGAAAATACACAACTAGAAACTTCACAACTAGAAACTCCCCAACAAAAACTTCACAAGTAGAAACTCCACAACTAGAAACTCCACAACTAGAGACTGCACAACTAGAGACTGTACAACTAGAGACTGCATTTAGAAACTCCTCAGATAGAAACTACACAACTAGAAACACCTCGACTAGAGATTCCATAGGTAGAAACTCCACAGCTATAATTTGCACAACTAGAAACCCCTCAACTGGAAACTCCTCAACTAGGAACTCTGCAAATAGAAAATCTACAACTAGAAACTCGAAAACTAAAAACTCCAACTAGAAACTCCACAACTAGAAACTTCACAACTAGAAACTCCACAAATGGACACTCCACAACTAGAAACTCCACAACTAGAGACTCCACAACTAGGAACTCCACAAATTGAGACTCCACAACTAGAAACTACACAGATTGAAACACCACAACTTGAAACTCCAAAACCAGAAACTCCACAACTGGAAACTCCGCAACTAAAAACTCCAACACTAGAAAATCCACAACTTAAAGCTCCACAACTAGAAACTCCGCAACTAGAAACACGACCACTAGAAACTCCACAAATAGAAACTCCACACCTATAAATTCCACAACTTGAAACTCCACAGCCAGAAACTCCACAACTAGAAATTCCATAACTGGAAACTCCACAACTAGAAACTCCACAATTTGAAACTCCACAACTAGAAACTCCACAACTAGAGACTCCACAACTAGAAACTCCACCACTAGAAACTCCACAACTACGAACCTCACAACTAGAAACTCCACAACTAGAAACTCCGCAACTGGAAACTCCACAGCCAGAAACTCCACAACTAGAAACTCCACAACTAGAAACACCACATCTGGAAACTCCGCAACAACAAACTCTGCAACCAGAAACTCCACAACTAGAATTTCCACAGCTAGAGACTCAACAACTAGAGACTCCTCAACTAAAAGCTCCACAACTAGACACTCCACAACTAGAAACTCCGCAACTAGAAACTCGACAACTAGAAACTCAACAACTAGAAACTCCACACCTATAAATTCCTCAACTTGAAACTCCACAACTAAAAGTCCACTACTAGAAACTCCACAACTAGAAACTCCGCGAATAGAAACTCCCCAACTAGAAACTCCACAACTAGAAACTGCGTAACTAAAAACTCCACAACTTGAAACTCTGCAACTCGAAACTCTGCAACTAGAAAATCCACAACTATAAACTCAAGTAGAAACTCCCCAACTGGAAACTCCGCCACTAGAAACTCTGCAACTAGAAAATCCACAACTAGAAACTTCAAAACTAGAAACTCCCCAACAAAAAACTCCACAACTAGAAACCCCACAACTAGAAACTCCACAACTAGAGACTGCACAACTAGAGACTTTGCATTTAGAAACTCCTCAGATAGAAACTACACAACTAAAAACACCACGACTAGAGATCCCATAAGTAGAAACTCCACAGCTAGAATTTCCACAACTAGAAACCCCTCAACTAGAAACTCCACAACTAGGATGTCTGCAAATAGAAAATCTACAACTAGAAACTCGAAAACTAAAAACTCCAACTAGAAACTCCACAACTAGAAACTTCACAACTAGAAACTCCACAAATGGGCACTCCACAACTAGAAACTCCACAACTAGAGACTCCACAAATAGGAACTCCACAAATATAGACTCCACAACTACAAACTACACAGATTGAAACTACACAACTTGAAACTCCACAACCAGAAACTCTGCAACTAGAAACTCCGCAACTAAAAACTCCACAACTAGAAAATCCACAACTAGAAACTCCACAACTAGAAACTCCGCAACTAGAAACCCGACCACTAGAAACTCACAAATAGAAACTCCACAACTATAAATTCCACAACTTGAAACTCCACAGCTAGAAACTCCACAACTAGAAATTCCACAACTGGAAACTCCACAGCTAGAAAGTCCACAACTAGAAACTCTGCAACTAGAAACTCCGCAACTAGAAACTCCACAGCTAGAAAATCCACCACTAGAAACTCCACAACTAGCAACTCCACAACTACAGACTCCACAACTAGAAAACTCCGCAACTAGAAACTCCCAACTAGACCCTCCGCAACTAGTAACTCTACAACTTCACAATCCACAACTAAAAACTCCACAATTTGAAACTCCACAACTAGATACTCCACAACTACAAACTCCACAACTTGAGACTTCGCAACTAGAAACTCGGCAACTTGAATCTCCGCAAATAGAAACTCTGAAACTAGAAACTCCACAACTAGAAAACTCCGCAACGTGAAACTCTGCAACTAGAAACTCCGCAATTAGAAACTCCACAGCTAGAAACTTCACTACTTGAAACACCACAACTAGATACTCCACAACTACGAATTCCACAACTAGGAACTCCACAACTAGAAACTCCGCAACTAGAAGCTTCGCAACTAGAATTTTTACAGCTAGAAACTCAACAACTTGACACTTCGCAACTAGAAACTCGGCAACTAGAAACCCAACAACCAGAAACTCGACAACTAGAAACTCCACAAGTTGAAACCCAACAAATAGATACTCCACAACTACAGACTCCACAACTAGAAAACTCTGCAACGTGAAACTCTGCAACTAGAAACTCCGCAATTAGAAACTCCACAGCTAGAAACTTCACTACTTGAAACACCACAACTAGATACTCCACAACTACGAATTCCACAACTACAAATTCCGCAACTAGAAACTCCACAACTGGAAACTCCGCAACTAGAAACTCCACAGCTAGAAACTCCATAACTTGAGACTTCGCGACTAGAAACTCAGCAACTAGAAACTCAACAACTAGAAACTCCACCACTAGAAACTCTACAACTAGGAACACTACAACTTCAAAATCCGCAACTGAAAACTCCTCAACTTGAAACTCCACAACTAGATACTCCACAACTACAAACTCCACCACTAGAAACTCCACAACCTGAAACTCCGCAACCAGAAACTCCGCAACTAAAAACTCCACAACTAGAAACTCCACAAGTAGAAACTCCACAACTAGAAACTCCGCAACTAGAAACTCCACAACTAGACACTCTACAGCTAGAAACTCGACACCTATAAATTCCACAACTTGAAACTCCACAACTAAAACTCCGCAACTAGAAACTCCACAGCTAGAAACCCCCCAACTATAAACTTCACAACTATAAACACAACAACTAGAGACTGCACAACTAGAGACTCCGCTACTAGAAACTCCGCAGCTAGAAACTCCGCAACTAGAAACTCCACAACTTGAAACTCTGCAACTCGAAACTCTGCAACTAAAAAATCCACAACTATAAACTCAAGTGGAAACTCCCGACCTGGAAACTCCCCAACTAGAAACTCCGCAACAAGAAAATACACAACTAGAAACTTCACAACTAGAAACTCCCCAACAAAAACTTCACAAGTAGAAACTCCACAACTAGAAACTCCACAACTAGAGACTGCACAACTAGAGACTGTACAACTAGAGACTGCATTTAGAAACTCCTCAGATAAAAACTACACAACTAGAAACACCTCGACTAGAGATTCCATAGGTAGAAACTCCACAGCTATAATTTGCACAACTAGAAACCCCTCAACTGGAAACTCCTCAACTAGGAACTCTGCAAATAGAAAATCTACAACTAGAAACTCGAAAACTAAAAACTCCAACTAGAAACTCCACAACTAGAAACTTCACAACTAGAAACTCCACAAATGGACACTCCACAACTAGAAACTCCACAACTAGAGACTCCACAACTAGGAACTCCACAAATTGAGACTCCACAACTAGAAACTACACAGATTGAAACACCACAACTTGAAACTCCAAAACCAGAAACTCCACAACTGGAAACTCCGCAACTAAAAACTCCAACACTAGAAAATCCACAACTTAAAGCTCCACAACTAGAAACTCCGCAACTAGAAACACGACCACTAGAAACTCCACAAATAGAAACTCCACACCTATAAATTCCACAACTTTAAACTCCACAGCCAGAAACTCCACAACTAGAAATTCCATAACTGGAAACTCCACAACTAGAAACTCCACAATTTGAAACTCCACAACTAGAAACTCCACAACTAGAGACTCCACAACTAGAAACTCCACCACTAGAAACTCCACAACTACGAACCTCACAACTAGAAACTCCACAACTAGAAACTCCGCAACTGGAAACTCCACAGCCAGAAACTCCACAACTAGAAACTCCACAACTAGAAACACCACATCTGGAAACTCCGCAACAACAAACTCTGCAACCAGAAACTCCACAACTAGAATTTCCACAGCTAGAGACTCAACAACTAGAGACTCCTCAACTAAAAGCTCCACAACTAGACACTCCACAACTAGAAACACGACAACTAGAAACTCAACAACTAGAAACTCCACACCTATAAATTCCTCAACTTGAAACTCCACAACTAAAAGTCCACTACTAGAAACTCCACAACTAGAAACTCCGCGAATAGAAACTCCCCAACTAGAAACTCCACAACTAGAAACTCAGCAACTAGAAACTCCGCAACTAGAAACTCTGCAAATAGAAACTCCGCAACTAGAAACTCCACAGCTAGAAACCCCTCAACTAGAAACTGCGTAACTAAAAACTCCACAACTTGAAACTCTGCAACTCGAAACTCTGCAACTAGAAAATCCACAACTATAAACTCAAGTAGAAACTCCCCAACTGGAAACTCCGCCACTAGAAACTCTGCAACTAGAAAATCCACAACTAGAAACTTCAAAACTAGAAACTCCCCAACAAAAAACTCCACAACTAGAAACCCCACAACTAGAAACTCCACAACTAGAGACTGCACAACTAGAGACTTTGCATTTAGAAACTCCTCAGATAGAAACTACACAACTAAAAACACCACGACTAGAGATCCCATAAGTAGAAACTCCACAGCTAGAATTTCCACAACTAGAAACCCCTCAACTAGAAACTCCACAACTAGGATGTCTGCAAATAGAAAATCTACAACTAGAAACTCGAAAACTAAAAACTCCAACTAGAAACTCCACAACTAGAAACTTCACAACTAGAAACTCCACAAATGGGCACTCCACAACTAGAAACTCCACAACTAGAGACTCCACAACTAGGAACTCCACAAATATAGACTCCACAACTACAAACTACACAGATTGAAACTACACAACTTGAAACTCCACAACCAGAAACTCTGCAACTAGAAACTCCGCAACTAAAAACTCCACAACTAGAAAATCCACAACTAGAAACTCCACAACTAGAAACTCCGCAACTAGAAACCCGACCACTAGAAACTCACAAATAGAAACTCCACAACTATAAATTCCACAACTTGAAACTCCACAGCTAGAAACTCCAAAACTAGAAATTCCACAACTGGAAACTCCACAGCTAGAAAGTCCACAACTAGAAACTCTGCAACTAGAAACTCCGCAACTAGAAACTCCACAGCTAGAAAATCCACCACTAGAAACTCCACAACTAGCAACTCCACAACTACAGACTCCACAACTAGAAAACTCCGCAACTAGAAACTCCCAACTAGACCCTCCGCAACTAGTAACTCTACAACTTCACAATCCACAACTAAAAACTCCACAATTTGAAACTCCACAACTAGATACTCCACAACTACAAAGTCCACAACTTGAGACTTCGCAACTAGAAACTCGGCAACTTGAATCTCCGCAAATAGAAACTCTGAAACTAGAAACTCCACAACTAGAAAACTCCGCAACGTGAAACTCTGCAACTAGAAACTCCGCAATTAGAAACTCCACAGCTAGAAACTTCACTACTTGAAACACCACAACTAGATACTCCACAACTACGAATTCCACAACTAGGAACTCCACAACTAGAAACTCCGCAACTAGAAGCTTCGCAACTAGAATTTTTACAGCTAGAAACTCAACAACTTGACACTTCGCAACTAGAAACTCGGCAACTAGAAACCCAACAACCAGAAACTCGACAACTAGAAACTCCCCAAGTTGAAACCCAACAAATAGATACTCCACAACTACAGACTCCACAACTAGAAAACTCTGCAACGTGAAACTCTGCAACTAGAAACTCCGCAATTAGAAACTCCACAGCTAGAAACTTCACTACTTGAAACACCACAACTAGATACTCCACAACTACGAATTCCACAACTACAAATTCCGCAACTAGAAACTCCACAACTGGAAACTCCGCAACTAGAAACTCCACAGCTAGAAACTCCACAACTTGAGACTTCGCGACTAGAAACTCAGCAACTAGAAACTCAACAACTAGAAACTCCACCACTAGAAACTCTACAACTAGGAACACTACAACTTCAAAATCCGCAACTGAAAACTCCTCAACTTGAAACTCCACAACTAGATACTCCACAACTACAAACTCCACCACTAGAAACTCCACAACCTGAAACTCCGCAACCAGAAACTCCGCAACTAAAAACTCCACAACTAGAAACTCCACAAGTAGAAACTCCACAACTAGAAACTCCGCAACTAGAAACTCCACAACTAGACACTCAACAACTAGAAACTCGACACCTATAATTTCCACAACTTGAAACTCCACAACTAAAACTCCACAACTAGAAACTCCACAACTAGAAACTCCACAACTAGAAACTCTGCAACTAGAAACTCCGCAACTAGGAACTCTGGAAATAGAAAATCTACAGCTAGAAACTCGAAAACAAAAAAACACCAACTAGAAACTCCACAACTAGAAACTGCACAACTAGAAATTCCACAAATAGACACTCCACAACTAGAAACACCACAACTAGAGACTTCACAACTAGGAACTCCAAAATTGAGACTCCACAACTAGAAACTACACAGATAGAAATTCCACAACTGGAAACTGCACAACTAAAAACTTCACAACTAGAAACTCTACAGCTAGAAACTCCACAACTTGAGACTTCGCAAATAGAAACTCGTCAACTGGAAACTCAACCACTAGAAACTCCACAGCTAGAAACTCCACAACTTGAGACTTCGCAACAAGAAACTCGGCAACTAGAATCTCCACAACTAGAAACTCTTCAACTAGAAACTCCGCGACTACAAACTCCGCAACTAGAAACTCCACAAGCAGAAACTCCACAACTTGAGACTTCGCAAATAGAAACTCGTCAACTAGAAACTCAACAACTAGAAACTCCACAGCTAGAAACTCCACAACTAGAAACTCCACAACTAGAAACTCCGCAACTGGAAACTCCACAGCCAGAAACTCCACAACTAGAAACACCACATCTGGAAACTCCGCAACAACAAACTCTGGAACCAGAAACTCCACAACTAGAATTTCCACAGCTAGAGACTAAACAACTACAGACTCCTCAACTAAAAGCTCCACAACTAGACACTCCACAACTAGAAACTCCGCAACTAGAAACCCGACAACTAAAAACTTAACAACTAGAAACTCCACACCTATAAATTCCTCAACTTGAAACTCCACAACTAAAAGTCCACTACTAGAAACTCCACAACTAGAAACTCCGCGACTAGAAACTCCCCAACTAGAAACTCCATAACTAGAAACTCTGCAACTAGAAACTCCGCAACTAGAAACTCTGCAAATAGATACTCCGCAACTAGAAACTCCACAGCTAGAAACCCCTCAACTAGAAACTCCGTAACTAGAAACTCCACAACTTGAAACTCTGCAACTCGAAACTCTGCAACTAGAAAATCCACAACTATAAACTCAAGTAGAAACTCCCCAACTAGAAACTCCGCCACTAGAAACTCCACAACTAGAAACTCCACAACTAGAGACTGCACAACTAGAGACTTTGCATTTAGAAACTCCTCAGATAGAAACTACACAACTAAAAACACCACGACTAGAGATTCCATAAGTAGAAACTCCACAGCTAGAATTTCCACAACTAGAAACCCCTCAACTAGAAACTCCACAACTAGGAACTCTGCAAATAGAAAATCTGCAACTAGAAACTCGAAAACTAAAAACTCCAACTAGAAACTCCACAACTAGAAACTTCACAACTAGAAACTCCACAAATGGACACTCGACAACTAGAAACTCCACAACTAGAGACTCCACAACAAGGAACTCCACAAATATAGACTCCACAACTAGAAACTACACAGATTGAAACTACACAACTTGAAACTCCACAACCAGAAACTCTGCAACTAGAAACTCCACCACTAAAAACTCCACAACTAGAAAATCCACAACTAGAAACTCCACAACCAGAAACTCCGCCACTAGAAACCCGACCACTAGAAACTCCACAAATAGAAACTCCACAACTATAAATTCCACAACTTGAAACTCCACAGCTAGAAACTCCACAACTAGAAATTCCACAACTGGAAACTCCACAGCTAGAAAGTCCACAACTAGAAACTCTGCAACTAGAAACTCCGCAACTAGAAACTCCACAGCTAGAAAATCCACCACTAGAAACTCCACAACTAGCAACTCCACAACTACAAACTCCCCAACTAGAAACTCCACAGCTTGAAACTCCGCAACTAGAAACTCCGCAACTAGAAACTCCACAACTAGTAAACTCCGCAACGTGAAACTCTGCAACTAGAAACTCCGCAATTAGAAACTCCACAGCTAGAAACTTCACTATTTGAAACACCACAACTAGATATTCCACAACTACGAATTTCCACAACTAGAAACTCCACAACTAGAAACTCCGCAACTAGAAACTCGGCAACTAGAAACCCAACAACCAGAAACTCCACAACTAGAAACTCCACAAGTTGAAACCCAACAAATAGATACTCCACAACTACAGACTCCACAACTAGAAACTCCCACACTAGAAACTCCACAACTTGAAACTCCGAAACTAGAAACTCCACAACTAGAAAACTCCGCAACGTGAAACTCTGCAACTAGAAACTCCGCAATTAGAAACTCCACAGCTAGAAACTTCACTACTTGAAACACCACAACTAGATACTCCACAACTACGAATTCCACAACTACAAATTCCGCAACTAGAAACTCCAAAACTGGAAACTCCGCAAGTAGAAACTCCACAGCTAGAAACTCCACAACTTGATACTTCGCGACTAGAAACTCAGCAACTAGAAACTCAACAACTAGAAACTCCACCACTAGAAACTCCACAACTAGCACCTCTACAACTTCAAAATCCACAACTAAAAACTCCTCAACTTGAAACTCCACAACCAGATACTCCACAACTACAAACTCCACCACTAGAAACTCCACAACCTAAAACTCCGCAACCAGAAACTCCGCAACTAAAAACTCCACAACTAGAAACTCCACAAGTAGAAACTCCACAACTAGAAACTCTGCAACTAGAAACTCCACAACTAGACACTCAACAACTAGAATCTCGTCACCTATAAATTCCACAACTTGAAACTCCACAACTAAAACTCCACAACTAGAAACTCCACAACTAGACACTCCACAACTAGAAACTCTGCAACTAGAAACTCTGCAACTAGAAACACTGGAAATAGAAAATCTACAGCTAGAAACTCTAAAACAAAAAAACTCCAACTAGAAACTCCACAACTAGAAACTGCACAACTAGAAACTCCACAAATAGACACTCCACAACTAGAAACACCACAACTAGAGACTTCACAACTAGGAACTCAAAAATTGAGACTCCACAACTAGAAACTACACAGATAGAAATTCCACAACTGGAAACTGCACAACTGAAAACTTCACAACTAGAAACTCTACAGCTAGAAGCTCCACAACTTGAGACTTCGCAAATAGAAACTCGTCAACTGGAAACTCAACCACTAGAAACTCCACAGCTAGAAACTCCACAACTTGAGACTTCGCAACAAGAAACTCGGCAACTAGAATCTCCACAACTAGAAACTCTTCAACTAGAAACTCCGCAACTACCAACTCCGCAACTAGAAACTCCACAAGCAGAAACTCCACAACTTGAGACTTCGCAAATAGAAACTCGTCAACTAGAAACTCAACAACTAGAAACTCCACAGCTAGAAACTCCACAACTAGAAACTCCACAACTTGAGAGTTCGCAACTAGAAACTCCACAACTAGAAACTCCACAACTAGAGACTCCACAACTAGAAACTCCACCACTAGAAACTCAACAACTACGAACCTCACAACTAGAAACTCCACAACTAGAAACTCCGCAACTGGAAACTCCACAGCCAGAAACTCCACAACTAGAAACACCACATCTGGAAACTCCGCAACAACAAACTCTGCAACCAGAAACTCCACAACTAGAATTTCCACAGCTAGTGACTCAACAACTAGAGACTCCTCAACTAAAAGCTCCACAACTAGACACTCCACAACTAGAAACTACGCAACTAGAAACCCGGCAACTAGAAACTCAACAACTAGAAACTCCACACCTATAAATTCCTCAACTTGAAACTCCACAACTAAAAGTCCACTACTAGAAACTCCACAACTAGAAACTCGGCGACTAGAAACTCCCCAACTAGAAACTCCACAACTAGAAACTCTGCAACTAGAAACTCCGCAACTAGAAACTCTGCAAATAGAAACTCCGCAACTAGAAACTCCACAGCTAGAAACCCCTCAACTAGAAACTCCGTACCTAGAAACTCCACAACTTGAAACTCTGCAACTCGAAACTCTGCAGCTAGAAAATCCACAACTATAAACTCCAGTAGAAACTCCCCAACTGGAAACTCCGCCACTAGAAACTCCGCAACTAGAAAATCCACAACTAGAAACTTCACAACTAGAAACTCCCCAACAAAAAACTCCACAACTAGAAACTCCACAACTAGAAACTCCACAACTAGAGACTGCACAACTAGAGACTTTGCATTTAGAAACTCATCAGATAGAAACTACACAACTAAAAACACCACGACTAGAGATTCCATAAGTAGAAACTCCACAGCTAGAATTTCCACAACTAGAAACCCCTCAACTAGAAACTCCACAACTAGGAACACTGCAAATAGAAAATCTACAACTAGAAACTCGAAAACTAAAAACTCCAACTAGAAACTCCACAACTAGAAACTTCACATTTAGAAACTCCACAAATGGACACTCCACAACTAGAAACTCCACAACTAGAGACTCCACAACTAGGAACTCCACAAATATAGACTCCACAACTAGAAACTACACAGACTGAAACTACACAACATGAAACTCCTTAACCAGAAACTCTGCAACTAGAAACTCCGCAACTAAAAATTCCACAACTAGAAAATCCACAACTAGAAACTCCGCAACTAGAAATTCCGCAACTAGAAACCCGACCACTAGAAACTCCACAAATAGAAACTCCACAACTATAAATTCCACAACTTGAAACTCCACAGCTAGAAACTCCACAACTAAAAATTCGACAACTGGAAACTCCACAGCTAGAAAGTCCACAACTAGAAACTCCACAACTAGAAACTTTGCAACTAGAGACTGCACAACTAGAGACTTTGCATTTAGAAACTCCTCAGGTAGAAACTACACAAATAGAAACTCCACGACTAGAGATTCCATAAGTAGAAACTCCACAGCTAGGATTTCCACAACTAGAAACCCCACAACTAGAAACTCCACAACTAGGAACTCTGCAAATAGAAAATCTACAACTAGAAACTCGAAAACTAAAAACTCCAACAAGAAACTCTACAACTAGAAACTTCACAACTAGAAACTCCACAAATAGGAACTCCAAAATTGGGACTCCTCAGCTAGAAACAACACAGATTGAAGTTCCACAACTATAAACTCCACAACTGAAAACTTCGCAACTAGAAACTCTGCAACTAGAAATTTTACAGCTAGAAACTCCACAACTTGAGACTTCGCAAATAGAAACTCGTCAACTGGAAACTCATCCACTAGGAACTCCACAGCTAGAAACTCCACAACTAGAAACTCCAAAACTTGAAACCCAACAAATAGATACTCCACAACTACAGACTCCACAACTTGAAACACCACAACTAGATACTCCACAACTACAAATTCCGCAACTAGAAACTCCACAACTAGAAATTCCGCAACTAGAAACTCCCCACTAGAAACTCCACAACTAGAATCTCTGCAACTAGAAACTCCGCAAGTAGAAACTCTGCAACTAGAAACTCCGCTACCAGAAACTCCACAGCTAGTAACTCCGCAATTAGAAACTCCAAGACTTGAAACTCTGCCACTAGAAGCTCCACAACTAGAAAACTCCGCAACTACATACTCTGTAACTTGAAACTCCGCAACTAGAAACTCCACAGCTAGAAACTCCACAACTTGAAACACCACAACTAGATACTCCACAACTACAAATTCCACAACTAGAAACTCCACAACTAGAAACACCACATCTTGAAACTCCGCAACAACAAACTCTGCAACCAGAAACTCCAAAACTAGAATTTCCACAGCTAGAGACTCAACAACTAGAAACTCCTCAACTAAAAGCTCCACAACTAGAAACTCCACAACTAAAAACTCCGCAACTTGAAACCCGACAACTAGAAACTCAACAACTAAAACTCCACAACTAGAAACTCCGCAACTAGAAATTCCCCAACTAGAAACTTCACAACTAGAAACTCTGCAACTAGAAACTTCGCAACTAGAAACTCCACAGCTAGAAACCCCCCAACTATAAACTTCACAAGTAGAAACACAACAACTAGAGACTGCACAACTAGAGACTCCGCCACTAGAAACTCCGCAGCTAGAAACTCCGCAACTAGAAACTCCACAACTTGAAACTCTGCAACTCGAAACTCTGCAACTAAAAAATCCACAACATACACTCAAGTAGAAACTCCCGACCTGGAAACTCTCCACCTAGAAACTCCGCAACTAGAAAATACACAACTAGAAACTTCACAACTAGAAACTCCCCAACAAAAACTCCACAGCTAGAAACTCCACAACTAGAGACTGCACAACTAGAGACTGTACAACAAGAGACTGCATTTAGAAACTCCTCAGATAGAAACTACACAACTAGAAACACCACGACTAGAGATTCCATAAGTAGAAACTCCACAGCTAGAGTTTCCACAACTAGAAACCCCTCAACTGAAAACTCCACAACTAGGAACTCTGCAAATAGAAAATCTACAACTAGAACTTCGAAATATAAAAACTCCAACTAGAAACTCCACAACTAGAAACTTCACAACTAGAAACTCCACCACTAGAAACTCCACAACTACGAACCTCACAACTAGAAACTCCAACACTAGAAACTCCGCAACTGGAAACTCCACAGCCAGAAACTCCGCAACTGGAAACTCCACAGCCAGAAACTCCACAACTAGAAACACCACATCTGGAAACTCCGCAACAACAAACTCTGCAACCAGAAACTCCACAACTAGAATTTCCACAGCTAGAGACTCAACAACTAGAGACTCCTCAACTAAAAGCTCCACAACTAGACACTCCACAACTAGAAACTACGCAACTAGAAACCCGGCAACTAGAAACTCAACAACTAGAAACTCCACACCTATAAATTCCTCAACTTGAAACTCCACAACTAAAAGTCCACTACTAGAAACTCCACAACTTGAAACTCGGCGACTAGAAACTCCCCAACTAGAAACTCCACAACTAGAAACTCAGCAACTAGAAACTCCGCAACTAGAAACTCTGCAAATAGAAACTCCGCAACTAGAAACTCCACAGCTAGAAACCCCTCAACTAGAAACTCCGTACCCAGAAACTCCACAACTTGAAACTCTGCAACTCGAAACTCTGCAGCTAGAAAATCCACAACTATAAACTCCAGTAGAAACTCCCCAACTGGAAACTCCGCCACTAGAAACTCCGCAACTAGAAAATCCACAACTCGAAACTTCACAACTAGAAACTCCCCAAAAAAAACTCCACAACTAGAAACTCCCCAACTAGAAACTCCACAACTAGAGACTGCACAACTAGAGACTTTGCATTTAGAAACTCCTCAGATAGAAACTACACAACTAAAAACACCACGACTAGAGATTCCATAAGTAGAAACTCCACAGCTAGAATTTCCACAACTAGAAACCCCTCAACTAGAAACTCCACAACTAGGAACACTGCAAATAGAAAATCTACAACTAGAAACTCGAAAACTAAAAACTCCAACTAGAAACTCCACAACTAGAAACTTCACATTTAGAAACTCCACAAATGGACACTCCACAACTAGAAACTCCACAACTAGAGACTCCACAACTAGGAACTCCACAAATATAGACTCCACAACTAGAAACTACACAGACTGAAACTACACAACTTGAAACTCCTTAACCAGAAACTCTGCAACTAGAAACTCCGCAACTAAAAATTCCACAACTAGAAAATCCACAACTAGAAACTCCACAACTAGAAATTCCGCAACTAGAAACCCGACCACTAGAAACTCCACAAATAGAAACTCCACAACTATAAATTCCACAACTTGAAACTCCACAGCTAGAAACTCCACAACTAAAAATTCGACAACTGGAAACTCCACAGCTAGAAAGTCCACAACTAGAAACTCCACAACTAGAAACTTTGCAACTAGAGACTGCACAACTAGAGACTTTGCATTTAGAAACTCCTCAGGTGGAAACTACACAAATAGAAACTCCACGACTAGAGATTCCATAAGTAGAAACTCCACAGCTAGAATTTCCACAACTAGAAACCCCACAACTAGAAACTCCACAACTAGGAACTCTGCAAATAGAAAATCTACAACTAGAAACTCGAAAACTAAAAACTCCAACAAGAAACTCTACAACTAGAAACTTCACAACTAGAAACTCCACAAATAGGAACTCCAAAATTGGGACTCCTCAGCTAGAAACTACACAGATTGAAGTTCCACAACTATAAACTCCACAACTGAAAACTTCGCAACTAGAAACTCTGCAACTAGAAATTTTACAGCTAGAAACTCCACAACTTGAGACTTCGCAAATAGAAACTCGTCAACTGGAAACTCAACCACTAGAAACTCCACAGCTAGAAACTCCACAACTAGAAACTCCACAACTTGAAACCCAACAAATAGATACTCCACAACTACAGACTCCACAACTTGAAACACCACAACTAGATACTCCACAACTACAAATTCCGCAACTAGAAACTCCACAACTAGAAATTCCGCAACTAGAAACTCCCCACTAGAAACTCCACAACTAGAATCTCTGCAACTAGAAACTCCGCAAGTAGAAACTCTGCAACTAGAAACTCTGCTACCAGAAACTCCACAGCTAGTAACTCCGCAATTAGAAACTCCAAGACTTGAAACTCTGCCACTAGAAGCTCCACAACTAGAAAACTCCGCAACTACATACTCTGTAACTTGAAACTCCGCAACTAGAAACTCCACAGCTAGAAACTCCACAACTTGAAACACCACAACTAGATACTCCACAACTACAAATTCCACAACTAAAAACTCCGCAACTTGAAACCCGACAACTAGAAACTCAACAACTAAAACTCCACAACTAGAAACTCCGCAACTAGAAACTCCCCAACTAGAAACTTCACAACTAGAAACTCTGCAACTAGAAACTTCGCAACTAGAAACTCCACAGCTAGAAACCCCCCAACTATATACTTCACAACTAGAAACACAACAACTAGAGACTGCACAACTAGAGACTCCGCCACTAGAAACTCCGCAGCTAGAAACTCCGCAACTAGAAACTCCACAACTTGAAACTCTGCAACTCGAAACTCTGCAACTAAAAAATCCACAACTATACACTCAAGTAGAAACTCCCGACCTGGAAACTCTCCAACTGGAAACTCCGCAACTAGAAAATACACAACTAGAAACTTCACAACTAGAAACTCCCCAACAAAAACTCCACAACTAGAAACTCCATAACTAGAAACTCCACAACTAGAGACTGCACAACTAGAGACTGTACAACAAGAGACTGCATTTAGAAACTCCTCAGGTAGAAACTACACAACTAGAAACACCACGACTAGAGATTCCATAAGTAGAAACTCCACAGCTAGAGTTTCCACAACTAGAAACCCCTCAACTGAAAACTCCACAACTAGGAACTCTGCAAATAGAAAATCTACAACTAGAACCTCGAAAACTAAAAACTCCAACTAGAAACTCCACAACTAGAAACTTCACAACTAGAAACTCCACAAATGGACACTCCACAACTAGAAACTCCACAACTAGAGACTGCAAAACTAGGAACTCCACAAATTGAGACTCCACAACTAGAAACTACACAGTTTGAAACACCACAACTTGAAACTCCAAAACCACAAACTCCACAACTAGAAACTCCGCAACTAAAAACACCAACACTAGAAAATCCACAACTAAAAACTCCACAACTAGAAACTCCGCAACTAGAAACACGACCACTAGAAGCTCCACAACTAGAAATTCCATAACTGGAATCTCCACAACTAGAAAGTCCACAACTAGAAACTCTGCAACTAGAAACTCCGCAACTAGAAACTCCACAGCTAGAAAATCCACCACTAGAAACTCCACAACTAGCAACTCCATAACTACAGACTCCGCAACTAGAAAACTCCGCAACTAGAAACTCCCGACTAGACACTCCGCAACTAGGAACTCTACAACTTCAAAATCCACAACTAGAAACTCCCCAATTTGAAACTCCACAACTAGATGCTCCACAACTACAAACTCCACAACTAGAAACTCCCCAACTAGAAACTCCACAACTTGAATCTCCGCAAATAGAAACTCCGAAACTAGAAACTCCACAGCTACAAACTTCATTATTTGAAACACCACAACTAGATATTCCACAACTACGAATTCCACAACTAGAAACTCCACAACTAGAAACTCCGCAACTAGAAGCTCCGCCACTAGAATTTCCACTGCTAGAAACTTCACAACTTGAGACTTCGCAACGAGAAACTCGCCAACTTGAATCTCTGCAACTAGAAACTCCACAACTAAAAACTCCACAACTAGAGTCTCTGCAACTATAAACTGCGCAAGTAGAAACTCTGCAACTACAAACTCCACAACTAGAAACTTAACAGCTAGAAACCCCACAACTATAAACTTCACAACTAGCAACTCAACAACTATAGACTGCACAACTAGAGACTCCACAACTTGAAACTCCACAGCTAGAAACTCCACAACTAAAAATTCGACAACTGGAAACTCCACAGCTAGAAAGTCCACAACTAGAAACTCCACAACTAGAAACTTTGCAACTAGAGACTGCACAACTAGAGACTTTGCATTTAGAAACTCCTCAGGTAGAAACTACACAAATAGAAACTCCACGACTAGAGATTCCATAAGTAGAAACTCCACAGCTAGGATTTCCACAACTAGAAACCCCACAACTAGAAACTCCACAACTAGGAACTCTGCAAATAGAAAATCTACAACTAGAAACTCGAAAACTAAAAACTCCAACAAGAAACTCTACAACTAGAAACTTCACAACTAGAAACTCCACAAATAGGAACTCCAAAATTGGGACTCCTCAGCTAGAAACAACACAGATTGAAGTTCCACAACTATAAACTCCACAACTGAAAACTTCGCAACTAGAAACTCTGCAACTAGAAATTTTACAGCTAGAAACTCCACAACTTGAGACTTCGCAAATAGAAACTCGTCAACTGGAAACTCAACCACTAGGAACTCCACAGCTAGAAACTCCACAACTAGAAACTCCAAAACTTGAAACCCAACAAATAGATACTCCACAACTACAGACTCCACAACTTGAAACACCACAACTAGATACTCCACAACTACAAATTCCGCAACTAGAAACTCCACAACTAGAAATTCCGCAACTAGAAACTCCCCACTAGAAACTCCACAACTAGAATCTCTGCAACTAGAAACTCCGCAAGTAGAAACTCTGCAACTAGAAACTCCGCTACCAGAAACTCCACAGCTAGTAACTCCGCAATTAGAAACTCCTAGACTTGAAACTCTGCCACTAGAAGCTCCACAACTAGAAAACTCCGCAACTACATACTCTGTAACTTGAAACTCCGCAACTAGAAACTCCACAGCTAGAAACTCCAAAACTTGAAACACCACAACTAGATACTCCACAACTACAAATTCCACAACTAGAAACTCCACAACTAGAAACACCACATCTTGAAACTCCGCAACAACAAACTCTGCAACCAGAAACTCCAAAACTAGAATTTCCACAGCTAGAGACTCAACAACTAGAAACTCCTCAACTAAAAGCTCCACAACTAGAAACTCCACAACTAAAAACTCCGCAACTTGAAACCCGACAACTAGAAACTCAACAACTAAAACTCCACAACTAGAAACTCCGCAACTAGAAACTCCCCAACTAGAAACTTCACAACTAGAAACTCTGCAACTAGAAACTTCGCAACTAGAAACTCCACAGCTAGAAACCCCCCAACTATAAACTTCACAAGTAGAAACACAACAACTAGAGACTGCACAACTGGAGACTCCGCCACTAGAAACTCCGCAGCTAGAAACTCCGCAACTAGAAACTCCCCAACAAAAACTCCACAGCTAGAAACTCCACAACTAGAGACTGCACAACTAGAGACTGTACAACAAGAGACTGCATTTAGAAACTCCTCAGATAGAAACTACACAACTAGAAACACCACGACTAGAGATTCCATAAGTAGAAACTCCACAGCTAGAGTTTCCACAACTAGAAACCCCTCAACTGAAAACTCCACAACTAGGAACTCTGCAAATAGAAAATCTACAACTAGAACCTCGAAATATAAAAACTCCAACTAGAAACTCCACAACTAGAAACTTCACAACTAGAAACTCCACCACTAGAAACTCCACAACTACGAACCTCACAACTAGAAACTCCAACACTAGAAACTCCGCAACTGGAAACTCCACAGCCAGAAACTCCGCAACTGGAAACTCCACAGCCAGAAACTCCACAACTAGAAACACCACATCTGGAAACTCCGCAACAACAAACTCTGCAACCAGAAACTCCACAACTAGAATTTCCACAGCTAGAGACTCAACAACTAGAGACTCCTCAACTAAAAGCTCCACAACTAGACACTCCACAACTAGAAACTACGCAACTAGAAACCCGGCAACTAGAAACTCAACAACTAGAAACTCCACACCTATAAATTCCTCAACTTGAAACTCCACAACTAAAAGTCCACTACTAGAAACTCCACAACTTGAAACTCGGCGACTAGAAACTCCCCAACTAGAAACTCCACAACTAGAAACTCAGCAACTAGAAACTCCGCAACTAGAAACTCTGCAAATAGAAACTCCGCAACTAGAAACTCCACAGCTAGAAACCCCTCAACTAGAAACTCCGTACCTAGAAACTCCACAACTTGAAACTCTGCAACTCGAAACTCTGCAGCTAGAAAATCCACAACTATAAACTCCAGTAGAAACTCCCCAACTGGAAACTCCGCCACTAGAAACTCCGCAACTAGAAAATCCACAACTCGAAACTTCACAACTAGAAACTCCCCAACAAAAAACTCCACAACTAGAAACTCCCCAACTAGAAACTCCACAACTAGAGACTGCACAACTAGAGACTTTGCATTTAGAAACTCCTCAGATAGAAACTACACAACTAAAAACACCACGACTAGAGATTCCATAAGTAGAAACTCCACAGCTAGAATTTCCACAACTAGAAACCCCTCAACTAGAAACTCCACAACTAGGAACACTGCAAATAGAAAATCTACAACTAGAAACTCGAAAACTAAAAACTCCAACTAGAAACTCCACAACTAGAAACTTCACATTTAGAAACTCCACAAATGGACACTCCACAACTAGAGACTCCACAACTAGGAACTCCACAAATATAGACTCCACAACTAGAAACTCCACAACTAGAAATTCCGCAACTAGAAACCCGACCACTAGAAACTCCACAAATAGAAACTCCACAACTATAAATTCCACAACTTGAAACTCCACAGCTAGAAACTCCACAACTAAAAATTCGACAACTGGAAACTCCACAGCTAGAAAGTCCACAACTAGAAACTCCACAACTAGAAACTTTGCAACTAGAGACTGCACAACTAGAGACTTTGCATTTAAAAACTCCTCAGGTGGAAACTACACAAATAGAAACTCCACGACTAGAGATTCCATAAGTAGAAACTCCACAGCTAGAATTTCCACAACTAGAAACCCCACAACTAGAAACTCCACAACTAGGAACTCTGCAAATAGAAAATCTACAACTAGAAACTCGAAAACTAAAAACTCCAACAAGAAACTCTACAACTAGAAACTTCACAACTAGAAACTCCACAAATAGGAACTCCAAAATTGGGACTCCTCAGCTAGAAACTACACAGATTGAAGTTCCACAACTATAAACTCCACAACTGAAAACTTCGCAACTAGAAACTCTGCAACTAGAAATTTTACAGCTAGAAACTCCACAACTTGAGACTTCGCAAATAGAAACTCGTCAACTGGAAACTCAACCACTAGAAACTCCACAGCTAGAAACTCCACAACTAGAAACTCCACAACTTGAAACCCAACAAATAGATACTCCACAACTACAGACTCCACAACTTGAAACACCACAACTAGATACTCCACAACTACAAATTCCGCAACTAGAAACTCCACAACTAGAAATTCCGCAACTAGAAACTCCCCACTAGAAACTCCACAACTAGAATCTCTGCAACTAGAAACTCCGCAAGTAGAAACTCTGCAACTAGAAACTCTGCTACCAGAAACTCCACAGCTAGTAACTCCGCAATTAGAAACTCCAAGACTTGAAACTCTGCCACTAGAAGCTCCACAACTAGAAAACTCCGCAACTACATACTCTGTAACTTGAAACTCCGCAACTAGAAACTCCACAGCTAGAAACTCCACAACTTGAAACACCACAACTAGATACTCCACAACTACAAATTCCACAACTAGAAACTCCACAACTAGAAACACCACATCTTGAAACTCCGCAACAACAAACTCTGCAACCAGAAACTCCAAAACTAGAATTTCCACAGCTAGAGACTCAACAACTAGAAACTCCTCAACTAAAAGCTCCACAACTAGAAACTCCACAACTAAAAACTCCGCAACTTGAAACCCGACAACTAGAAACTCAACAACTAAAACTCCACAACTAGAAACTCCGCAACTAGAAACTCCCCAACTAGAAACTTCACAACTAGAAACTCTGCAACTAGAAACTTCGCAACTAGAAACTCCACAGCTAGAAACCCCCCAACTATATACTTCACAACTAGAAACACAACAACTAGAGACTGCACAACTAGAGACTCCGCCACTAGAAACTCCGCAGCTAGAAACTCCGCAACTAGAAACTCCACAACTTGAAACTCTGCAACTCGAAACTCTGCAACTAAAAAATCCACAACTATACACTCAAGTAGAAACTCCCGACCTGGAAACTCTCCAACTGGAAACTCCGCAACTAGAAAATACACAACTAGAAACTTCACAACTAGAAACTCCTCAACAAAAACTCCACAACTAGAAACTCCATAACTAGAAACTCCACAACTAGAGACTGCACAACTAGAGACTGTACAACAAGAGACTGCATTTAGAAACTCCTCAGGTAGAAACTACACAACTAGAAACACCACGACTAGAGATTCCATAAGTAGAAACTCCACAGCTAGAGTTTCCACAACTAGAAACCCCTCAACTGAAAACTCCACAACTAGGAACTCTGCAAATAGAAAATCTACAACTAGAACCTCGAAAACTAAAAACTCCAACTAGAAACTCCACAACTAGAAACTTCACAACTAGAAACTCCACAAATGGACACTCCACAACTAGAAACTCCACAACTAGAGACTGCAAAACTAGGAACTCCACAAATTGAGACTCCACAACTAGAAACTACACAGTTTGAAACACCACAACTTGAAACTCCAAAACCACAAACTCCACAACTAGAAACTCCGCAACTAAAAACACCAACACTAGAAAATCCACAACTAAAAACTCCACAACTAGAAACTCCGCAACTAGAAACACGACCACTAGAAACTCCACAACTAGAAATTCCATAACTGGAATCTCCACAACTAGAAAGTCCACAACTAGAAACTCTGCAACTAGAAACTCCGCAACTAGAAACTCCACAGCTAGAAAATCCACCACTAGAAACTCCACAACTAGCAACTCCATAACTACAGACTCCGCAACTAGAAAACTCCGCAACTAGAAACTCCCGACTAGACACTCCGCAACTAGGAACTCTACAACTTCAAAATCCACAACTAGAAACTCCCCAATTTGAAACTCCACAACTAGATGCTCCACAACTACAAACTCCACAACTAGAAACTCCCCAACTAGAAACTCCACAACTTGAATCTCCGCAAATAGAAACTCCGAAACTAGAAACTCCACAGCTACAAACTTCATTATTTGAAACACCACAACTAGATATTCCACAACTACGAATTCCACAACTAGAAACTCCACAACTAGAAACTCCGCAACTAGAAGCTCCGCCACTAGAATTTCCACTGCTAGAAACTTCACAACTTGAGACTTCGCAACGAGAAACTCGCCAACTTGAATCTCTGCAACTAGAAACTCCACAACTAAAAACTCCACAACTAGAGTCTCTGCAACTATAAACTGCGCAAGTAGAAACTCTGCAACTACAAACTCCACAACTAGAAACTTCACAGCTAGAAACCCCACAACTATAAACTTCACAACTAGCAACTCAACAACAATAGACTGCACAACTAGAGACTCCGCAACTAGAAACTCCACAGCTAGTAACTCCGCAACTAGAAACTCCACAACTTGAAACTCCGCCACCAGAATCTCCACAACTAGAAAAATCCACAACTAGAAACTCTGCCACTAGAAGCTCCACAACTAGAAACTCCACAGCTAGAAACTCCACAACTTGAAACACCACAAATAGATACTCCACAACTACAAATTCCACAACTAGAAATTCCACAACTGGAAACTCCACAGCTAGAAATTTTACAACTAGAAACTCTGCAACTAGAGACTCTGCAACTAGAAACTCAACAACTAGAAACTCCACCACTAGAAACTCCACAACTAGGAACTCTACAACTTCAAAATCCACAACTAAAAACTCCTCAACTTGAAACTCCACAACTAGATACTCCACAACTACAAACTCCACCACTAGAAACTCCACAACCTGAAACTCCGCAACCAGAAACTCCGCAACTGAAAACTCCACAACTAGAAACTCCACAACTAGAAACTCCCCAACTAGAAACTCCACAACTAGAATCTCTGCAACTAGAAACTCCGCAACTAGAAACTCTGCAACTAAAACTCCGCAACTAGAAACTCCACAACTAGAAAATCCACCACTAGAAACTCCACAACTAGCAACTCCACAACTACAAACTCCCCAACTAGAAACTCCACAGCTTGAAACTCCGCAACTAGAAACTCCGCAACTAGAAACTCCACAACTAGCAAACTCCGCAACGTGAAACTCTGCAACTAGAAACTCCGCAATTAGAAACTCCACAGCTAGAAACTTCACTATTTGAAACACCACAACTAGATATTCCACAACTACGAATTCCACAACTAGAAACTCCACAACTAGAAACTCCGCAACTAGAAGCTCCGCAACTAGAATTTCCACAGCTAGAAACTCCACAACTTGAGACTTCGCAACTAGAAACTCGGCAACTAGAAACCCAACAACCAGAAACTCCACAACTAGAAACTCCACGATTTGAAACCCAACAAATAGATACTCCACAACTACAGACTCCGCAACTTGAAACACAACAACTAGGTACTCCACAACTACAAATTCCGCAACTAGAAACTCCACAACTGGAAACTCCGCAACTAGAAACACCACAGCTTGAAACTCCACAGCTTGAGACTTCGCGACTAGAAACTCAGAACTAGAAAATCAACAACTAGAAACTCCACCACTAGAAACTCCACAACTAGGAACTCTACAACTTCAAAATCCACAACTAAAAACTCCTCAACACTGAAACTCCACAACTAGATACTCCACAACTACAAACTCCACAGCTAGAAACTCCACAACCTGAAACTCCGCAACAAGAAACTCCGCAACTAAAAACTGCACAACTAGAAACTCCACAAGTAGAAACTCCACAACTAGAAACTCCGCAACTAGAAACTCTGCAACTAGATACTCTGCAACTAGAAACTCCACAGCTAGAAACTTCACAACTTAAAACACCACAACTAGATACTCCACAACTACAAATTCCACAACTAGAAACTCCACAAATGGAAACTCCACAACTAGAAACTCTGCAACTAGAAACTCCGCAACTAGGAACACTGGAAATAGAAAATCTACAGCTAGAAACTCGAAAACAAAAAAACTCCAACTAGAAACTCCACAACTAAAAACTGCACAACTAGAAACTCCACAAATAGACACTCCACAACTAGAAACACCAAAACTAGAGACTTCACAACTAGGAACTCAAAAATTGAGGCTCCACAACTAGAAACTACACAGATAGAAATTTCACAACTGGAAACTGCACAACTGAAAACTTCACAACTAGAAACTCTACAGCTAGAAGCTCCACAACTTGAGACTTCGCAAATAGAAACTCGTCAACTGGAAACTCATCCACTAGAAACTCCACAACTTGAGACTTCGCCACAAGAAACTCGGCAACTAGAATCTCCACAACTAGAAACTCTTCAACTAGAAACTCCGCAACTACCAACTCCGCAACTAGAAACTCCACAAGCAGAAACTCCACAACTTGAGACTTCGCAAATAGAAACTCGTCAACTAGAAACTCAACAACTAGAAACTCCACAGCTAGAAACTCCACAACTAGAAACTCCACAACTTGAGAGTTCGCAACTAGAAACTCCACAACTAGAAACTCCACAACTAGAGACTCCACAACTAGAAACTCCACCACTAGAAACTCAACAACTACGAACCTCACATTTAGAAACTCCACAACTAGAAACTCCGCAACTGGAAACTCCACAGCCAGAAACTCCACAACTAGAAACACCACATCTGGAAACTCCGTAACAACAAACTCTGCAACCAGAAACTCCACAACTAGAATTTCCACAGCTAGAGACTCAACAACTAGAGACTCCTCAACTAAAAGCTCCATAACTAGACACTCCACAACTAGAAACTCCGCAACTAGAAACCCGACAACTAGAAACTCAACAACTAGAAACTCCACACCTATAAATTCCTCAACTTGAAACTCCACAACTAAAAGTCCACTACTAGAAACTCCACAACTAGAAACTCCGCGACTAGAAACTACCCAACTAGAAACTCCACAACTAGAAACTCTGCAACTAGAAACTCCGCAACTAGAAACTCTGCAAATAGAAACTCCGCAACTAGAAACTCCACAGCTATAAACTCAAGTAGAAACTCCCCAACTGGAAACTCCGCCACTAGAAACTCCGCAACTAGAAAATCCACAACTACAAACTTCACAACTAGAAACTCCCCAACAAAAAACTCCACAACTAGAAACTCCACAACTAGAGACTGCAAAACTAGAGACTTTGCATTTAGAAACTCCTCAGATAGAAACTACACAACTAAAAACACCACGACTAGAGATTCCATAAGTAGAAACTCCACAGCTAGAATTTCCACAACTAGAAACCCCTCAACTAGAAACTCCACAACTAGGAACTCTGCAAATAGAAAATCTACAACTAGAAAATCGAAAACTAAAAACTCCAACTAGAAACTCCACAACTAGAAACTTCACAACTAGAAACTCCACAAATGGACACTCCACAACTAGAAACTCCACAACTAGAGACTCCACAACTAGGAACTCCACAAATATAGACTCCACAACTAGAAACTACACAGATTGAAACTACACAACTTGAAACTCCACAACCAGAAACTCTGCAATTAGAAACTCCGCAACTAAAAACTCCACAACTAGAAAATCCACAACTAGAAACTCCGCAACTAGAAACCCGACCACTAGAAACTCCACAAATAGAAACTCAACAACTATAAATTCCACAACTTGAAACTCCACAGCTAGAAACTCCACAACTAGAAATTCCACAACTGGAAACTCCACAGCTAGAAAGTCCACAACCCGAAACTCTGCAACTAGAAACTCCGCAACTAGAAACTCTAACACTTCAAAATCCACAACTAGAAACTCCACAATTTGAAACTCCACAACTAGATACTCCACAACTACAAACTCCACAACTTGAGACTTCGCAACTAGAAACTCGGCAACTTGAATCTCCGCAAATAGAAATTCCGAAACTAGAAACTCTAAACCTATAAATTCCACAACTTGAAACTCTGCAACTAGAAACTCCGCAACTAGAAATTCTGCAACTAGAAACTTAGCAACTAGAAACTCCACAGCTAGAAACCCCACAACTATAAACTTCACAACTAGAAACTCAACAACTAGATACTCTCCAACTAGAAACTCCACAACTAGAATCTCTGCAACTAGAAACTCCGCAACTAGAAACTCTGCAACTAGAAACTCCGCAACTAGAAACTCCACAGCTAGAAACCCCATAACTACAAACTTCACAACTAGCAACTCAACAACTAGAGACTGCACAACTAGAGACTCCGCAACTAGAAACTCCACAGCTAGTAACTCCGCAACTAGAAACTCCACAACTTGAAACTCCGCCACTAGAATCTCCACATCTGGAAAACTCCGCAACTAGAAACTCTGCAGCTAGATACTCCGACACTAAAAACTCCACAGCTAGAAACTCCACAACTAGATAATCCACAACTACAAATTTCACAACTAGAAACTCCACAACTGGAAACTCCGCAACTAGAAACTCTGCAACTAGAAATTTTACACTTAGAAACTCCACAACTTGAGACTTCGCAAATTGAAACTCGTCAACTGGAAACTCAACCACTAGAAACTCCACAGCTAGAAACTCCAGAACTAGAAACTCCACAACTTGAGAGTTCGCAACTAGATACTCCAAAACTAGAAACTCCACAACTAGAGACTCCACAACTAGAAACTCCACCACTAGAAACTCCACAACTACAAACCTCAAAACTAGAAACTCCACAACTAGAAACTCCGCAACTGGAAACTCCACAGCCAGAAACTCTACAACTAGAAAAACCACATCTAGAAACTCCGCAACAACAAACTCTGCAACTAGAAACTCCGCAACTAGAAACTCCGCAGCTAGAAACTCCGCAACTAGAAACTCCACAACTTGAAACTCTGCAACTTGAAACTCTGCAAATAGAAAATCCACAACTATACACTCAAGTAGAAACTCCCGACCTGGAAACTCTCCAACTAGAAACTCCGCAACTAGAAAATACACAACTAGAAACTTCACAACTAGAAACTCCCCAACAAAAACTCCACAACTAGAAACTCCACAACTAGAAACTCCACAACTAGAGACTGCACAACTAGAGACTGTACAACAAGAGACTGCATTTAGAAACTCCTCAGATAGAAACTACACAATTAGAAATACCACGACTAGAGATTTCATAAGTAGATACTCCACAGCTAGAGTTTCCACAACTAGAACCCCCTCAACTGAAAACTCCACAACTAGGAACTCTGCAAATAGAAAATCTACAACTAGAACCTCGAAAACTAAAAACTCCAACTAGAAACTCCACAAATAGAAACTTCACAACTAGAAACTCCACAAATGGACACTCCACAACTAGAAACTCCACAACTAGAGACTCCAAAACTAGGAACTCCACAAATTGAGACTCCACAACTAGAAACTACACAGATTGAAACACCACAACTTGAAACTCCAAAACCACAAACTCCACAACTAGAAACTCCGCAACTAAAAACTCAAACACTAGAAAATCCACAACTAAAAACTCCACAACTAGAAACTCCGCAACTAGAAACACGACCACTAGAAACTCCACAAATAGAAACTCCACACCTATAAATTCCACAACTTGAAACTCCACAGCTAGAAACTCCACAACTAGAAATTCCATAACTGGAATCTCCACAACTAGAAAGTCCACAACTAGAAACTCTGCAACTAGAAACTCCGCAACTAGAAACTCCAAAGCTAGAAAATCCACCACTAGAAACTCCACAACTAGCAACTCCATAACTACAGACTCCGCAACTAGAAAACTCCGCAACTAGAAACTCCCGACTAGACACTCCGCAACTAGGAACTCTACAACTTCAAAATCCACAACTAGAAACTCCCCAATTTGAAACTCCACAACTAGATACTCCACAACTACAAACTCCACAACTAGAAACTCCCCAACTAGAAACTCCACAACTTGAATCTCCGCAAATAGAAACTCCGAAACTAGAAACTCCACAACTAGAAAACTCCGCAATTAGAAACTCCACAGCTAGAAACTTCACTACTTGAAACACCACAAGTAGATACTCCACAACTACGAATTCCACAACTAGAAACTCCACAACTAGAAACTCCGCAACTAGAAGCTCCGCAACTAGAATTTCCACAGCTAGAAACTCCACAACTTGAGACTTCGCAACTAGAAACTCGGCAACTAGAAAGCCAACAACCAGAAACTCCACAACTAGAAACTCCACAAGTTGAAACCCAACAAATAGATACTCCACAACTACAGACTCCACAACTAGAAACTCCCCAACTAGAAACTCCACAACTTGAAACTCCGCAAATAGAAACTCCGAAACTAGAAACTCCACAACTAGAAAACTCCGCAACGTGAAACTCTGCAACTAGAAACTCTGCAATTAGAAACTCCACAGCTAGAAACTTCACTACTTGAAACACCACAACTAGATACTCCACAACTACGAATTCCACAACTACAAATTCCGCAACTAGACACTCCGCAACTGGAAACTCCGCAACTAGAAACTCCACAGCTAGAAACTCCACAACTTGAGACTTCGCGACTAGAAACTCAGCAACTAGAAACTCAACAACTAGGAACTCCACCACTAGAAACTCCACCACTAGGAACTCTACAACTTCGAAAATCCACAACTAAAAACTCCTCAACTTCAAACTCCACAACTAGATACTCCACAACTACAAACTCCACCACTAGAAACTCCACAACCTGAAACTCCGCAACCAGAAACTCCGCAACTAAAAACTCCACAACTAGAAACTCCACAAGTAGAAACTCCACAACTAGAAACTCCGCAACTAGAAACTCCACAACTAGACACTCAACAACTAGAAACTCTAAACCTATAAATTCCACAACTTGAAACTCTGCAACTAGAAACTCCGCAACTAGAAACTCTGCAACTAGAAACTTAGCAACTAGAAACTCCACAGCTAGAAACCCCACAACTATAAACTTCACAGCTAGAAACTCAACAACTAGAAACTCTCCAACTAGAAACTCCACAACTAGAATCTCTGCAACTAGAAATTCCGCAACTAGAAACTCTGCAACTAGAAACTCCTCAACTAGAAACTCCACAGCTAGAAACCCCATAACTACAAACTTCACAACTAGCAACTCAACAACTAGAGACTGCACAACTAGAGACTCCGCAACTAGAAACTCCACAGCTAGTAACTCCGCAACTAGAAACTCCACAACTTGAAACTCCGCCACTAGAATCTCCACATCTGGAAAACTCCGCAACTAGAAACTCTGCAGCTAGATACTCCGAAACTAAAAACTCCACAGCTAGAAACTCCACAACTAGATAATCCACAACTACAAATTTCACAACTAGAAACTCCACAACTGGAAACTCCGCAACTAGAAACTCTGCAACTAGAAACTTTACAGTTAGAAACTCCACAACTTGAGACTTCGCAAATTGAAACTCGTCAACTGGAAACTCAACCACTAGAAACTCCACAGCTAGAAACTCCAGAACTAGAAACTCCACAACTTGAGAGTTCGCAACTAGATACTCCAAAACTAGAAACTCCACAACTAGAGACTCCACAACTAGAAACTCCACCACTAGAAACTCCACAACTACAAACCTCAAAACTAGAAACTCCACAACTAGAAACTTCGCAACTGGAAACTCCACAGCCAGAAACTCTACAACTAGAAAAACCACATCTAGAAACTCCGCAACAACAAACTCTGCAACTAGAAACTCCACAACTAGAATTTCCACAGCTAGAGACTCAACAACTAGAGACTCTTCAACTAAAAGCTCCATAACTAGACACTCCACAACTAACAATTCTGCAACTAGAAACCCGACAACTAGAAACTCAACAAATACAAACTCCACACCTATAAATTCCTCAACTGTAAACGCCACAACTAAAACTCCACAACTAGAAACTGCACAACTAGAAACTCCACAACTGGAAACTCTGCAGCTAAAAACTCCGCAACTAGAAACTCTGCAAATAGAAACTCCGCAACTAGAAACTCCACAGCTAGAAACCCCGCAACTATAAACTTCACAACTAGAAACTCAACAACTACAGACTGCACAACTAGAGACTCCGCAACTAGAAACTCCGCAGCTAGAAACTCCGCAAATAGAAACTCCACAACTTGAAACTCTGCAACTCGAAACTCTGCAAATAGAAAATCCACAACTCTAAACTCAAGTAGAAACTCCCCAACTGGAAACTCCGCAACTAGAAACTGCGCAACTAGAAAATCCACAACTAGAAACTTCACAACTAGAAACTCCCCAACAAGAAACTCCACAGCTAGAAACTCCACAACTAGAAACTCTGCAACTAGAGACTGCACAACTAGAGACTTTGCATTTAGAAACTCCTCAGATAGAAACTACACAACTAGAAACTCCACGACTAGAGATTCGATAAGTAGAAACTCCACAGCTAGAATTTCCACAACTAGAAACCCCACAACTGGGAACTCTGGTCCGCAACTACAAACTCCGCAACTAGAAACTCCACAAGCAGAAACTCCACGACTTGAGACTTCGCAAATAGAAACTCGTCAACTATAAACTCAACAACTAGAAACTCCACAGCTAGAAACTCCACATCTAGAAACTCTACAACTTGAGAGTTCGCAACTAGAAACTCCACAACTAGAAACTCCACAACTAGAGACTCCAAAACTTGAAACTCCACCACTATAAACTCCACATCTACGAACCTCACAACTAGAAAGTCCACAACTAGAAACTCCGCAACTGGAAACTCCACAGCCAGAAACTCCACAACTAGAAACACCACATCTAGAAACTCCGCAACAACAAACTCTGCAACTAGAAACTCCACAACTAGAATTTCCACAGCTAGAGACTCAACAACTAGAGACTCCTCAACTAAAAGCTCCACAACTAGACACTCCACAACTAGAAACTCCGCAACTAGAAACCCGACAACTAGAAACTCAACAACTAGAAACTCCACACCTCTAAATTCCTCAACTTGAAACTCCACAACTAAAAGTCCACTACTAGAAACTCCACAACTAGAAACTCTGCAACTAGAAACTGCCCAACTAGAAACTCGACAACTAGAAACTCTGCAACTAGAAACTCCGCAACTAGAAACTCTGCAAATGGAAACTCCGCAACTAGAAACTCCACAGCTAGAAACCCCTCAACTAGAAACTCCGTAACTAGGAACTCCACAACTTGAAACTCCGCAACTAGAAACTCCGCAACTAGAAAATCCACAACTAGAATTTTCACAACTAGAAGCTCCCCAACAAAAAACTCCACAACTAGAAACTCCACAACTAGAAACTCCACAACTAGAGACTGCACAACTAGAGACTTTGCATTTAGAAACTCCTCAGATAGAAACTACACAACTAAAAACACCACGACTAGAGATTCCATAAGTAAAAACTCCACAGCTAGAATTTCCACAACTAGAAACCCCTCAACTAGAAACTCCACAACTAGGAACTCTGCAAATAGAAAATCTACAACTGGAAACTCAAAAACTAAAAATTCCAACTAGAAACTCCACAACCAGAAACTCGGCAACTAGAAACTCCGCAACTAAAAACTCCACAACTAGAAAATCCACAACTAGAAACTCCACAACTAGAAACTCCGCAACTAGAAACCCGACCACTAGAAACTCCACGAATAGAAACTCCACACCTATAAATTCCACAACTTGATACTCCACTGCTGAAAACTCCACAACTAGAAATTCCACAACTGGAAACTCCACAGCTAGAAAGTCCACAACTAGAAACTCTGCAACTAGAAACTCCGCAACTAGAAACTCCACAGCTAGAAAATCCACCACTAGAAACTCCACAACTAGCAACTCCACAACTACACACTCCGCAACTAGAAAACTCCGCAACTAGAAACTCCCAACTAGACACTCCGCAACTAGAAACTCTACAACTTCAAAATCCACAACTAGAAACTCCACACTTTGAAACTCCACAACTCGATACTTCACAACTACAAACTCCACAACTAGAAACTCCCCATCTAGAAACTCCACAACGTGAAACTCTGCAACTAGAAACTCCGCAATTAGAAACTCCACAGCTACAAACTTCACTATTTGAAACACCACAACTAGATATTCCACAACTACGAATTCCACAACTAGAAACTCCACAACTAGAAACTCCGCAACTAGAAGCTCCGCCACTAGAATTTCCACTGCTAGAAACTTCACAACTTGAGACTTCGCAACAAGAAACTCGCCAACTTGAATCTCTGCAACTAGAAACTCCACAACTAAAAACTCCACAACTAGAGTCTCTGCAACAATAAACTGCGCAACTAGAAACTCTGCAACTACAAACTCCACAACTAGAAACTTCACAGCTAGAAACCCCACAACTATAAACTTCACAACTAGCAACTCAACAACTATAGACTGCACAACTAGAGACTCCGCAACTAGAAACTCCACAGCTAGTAACTCCGCAACTTGAAACACCACAAATAGATACTCCACAACTACAAATTCCACAACTAGAAATTCCACAACCTGAAACTCCGCAACCAGAAACTCCGCAACTGAAAACTCCACAACTAGAAACTCCACAACTAGAAACTCCCCAACTAGAAACTCCACAACTAGAATCTCTGCAACTAGAAACTCCGCAACTAGAAACTCTGCAACTAAAACTCCGCAACTAGAAACTCCACAACTAGAAAATCCTCAACTTGAAACTCCACAGCAAGAAACTCCACAACTAGAAATTCCACAACTGGAAACTCCACAGCTAGAAAGTCCACAACAAGAAACTCTGCAACTAGAAACTCCGCCACTAGAAACTCCACAGCTAGAAAATCCATCACTAGAAACTCCACAACTAGCAACTCCACAACTACAAACTCCCCAACTAGAAACTCCACAGCTTGAAACTCCGCAACTAGAAACTCCGCAACTAGAAACTCCACAACTAGCAAACTCCGCAACGTGAAACTCTGCAACTAGAAACTCCGCAATTAGAAACTCCACAGCTAGAAACTTCACTATTTGAAACACCACAACTAGATATTCCACAACTACGAATTCCACAACTAGAAACTCCACAACTAGAAACTCCGCAACTAGAAGCTCCGCAACTAGAATTTCCACAGCTAGAAACTCCACAACTTGAGACTTCGCAACTAGAAACTCGGCAACTAGAAACCCAACAACCAGAAACTCCACAACTAGAAACTCCACAAGTTGAAACCCAACAAATAGATACTCCACAACTACAGACTCGACAACTAGAAACTCCCCAACTAGAAACTCCACAACTTGAAACTCCGCAAATAGAAACTCCGAAACTAGAAACTCCACAACTAGAAAACTCCGCAACATGAAACTCTGCAACTAGAAACTCCGCAATTAGAAACTCCACAGCTAGAAACTTCACTACTTGAAACACCACAACTAGATACTCCACAACTACGAATTCCACAACTACAAATTCCGCAACTAGAAACTCCAAAACTGGAAACTCCGCAACTAGAAACTCCACAGCTAGAAACTCCACAACTTGATACTTCGCGACTAGAAACTCAGCAACTAAAAACTCAACAACTAGAAACTCAACAACTAGAAACTCCACAACTAAGAACTGTACAACTTCAAAATCCACAACTAAAAACTCCTCAACATGAAACTCCACAACTAGATACTCCACAACTACAAACTCCACCACTAGAAACTCCACAACCTGAAACTCCGCAACCAGAAACTCCGCAACTAAAAACTCCACAACTAGAAACTCCAGAAGTAGAAACTCCACAACTAGAAACTCCGCAACTAGAAACTCCACAACTGGACACTCAACAACTAGAAACTCGACACCTATAAATTCCACAACTTGAAACTCCACAACTAAAACTCCACAACCAGAAACTCCACAACTAGAAACTCCACACCTAGAAACTCTGCAACTAGAAACCCGGCAACTAGGAACTCTGGAAATAGAAAATCTACAGCTAGAAACTCGAAAACAAAAAAACTCCAACTAGAAACTCCACAACTAGAAACTAGACAGATAGAAATTCCACAACTGGAAACTGCACAACTTGAGACTTCGCAAATAGAAACTCGTCAACTGGAAACTCAACCACTAGAAACTCCACAGCTAGAAACTTGACAACTTGAGACTTCGCAACAAGAAACTCGGCAACTAGAATCTCCACAACTAGAAACTCTACAACTAGAAACTCCGCAACTACAAACTCCGCAACTAGAAACTCCACAAGCAGAAACTCCACAACTTGAGACTTCGCAAATAGAAACTCGTCAACTAGAAACTCAACAACTAGAAACTCCACAGCTAGAAACTCCACAACTTGAAACTCCACAACTTGAGAGTTCGCAACTAGAAACTCCACAACTAGAAACTCCACAACTAGAGACTCCACAACTAGAAACTCCACCACTAGAAACTCCACAACTACGAACCTCACAACTAGAAACTCCAACACTAGAAACTCCGCAACTGGAAACTCCACAGCCAGAAACTCCACAACTAGAAACACCACATCTGGAAACTCCGCAACAACAAACTCAGCAACCAGAAACTCCACAACTAGAATTTCCACAGCTAGAGACTCAACAACTAGAGACTCCTCAACTAAAAGCTCCACAACTAGACACTCCTCAACTTGAAACTCCACAACTAAAAGTCCACTACTAGAAACTCCACAACTAGAAACTCGGCGACTAGAATCTCCCCAACTAGAAACTCCACAACTAGAAACTCTGCAACTAGAAACTCCGCAACTAGAAACTCTGCAAATAGAAACTCCGCAACTAGAAACTCCACAGCTAGAAACCCCACAACTATAAACTTCACAACTAGAAACTCAACAACTAGAAACTCCACAACTAGAGACTGCACAACTAGAGACTTTGCATTTAGAAACTCCTCAGATAGAAACTACACAACTAAAAACACCACGACTAGAGATTGCATAAGTAGAAACTCCACAGCTAGAATTTCTACAACTAGAAACCCCTCAACTAGAAACTCCACAACTAGAAACTCTGCAAATAGAAAATCTACAATTAGAAACTCGAAAACGAAAAACTCCAACTAGAAGCTCCACAACTAGAAACTTCACAACTAGAAACTCCACAAATGGACACTCCACAACTAGAAACTCCACAACTTGAGACTCCACAACTAGGAACTCCACAAATTGAGACTCCACAACTACAAACTACACAGATTGAAACTACACAACTTGAAACTCCGCAACTAGAAACTCCGCAACTAAAAACTCCACAACTAGAAAATCCACAACTAGAAACTCCACAACTAGAAACTCCGCAACCAGAAACCCGACCACTGGAAACTCCACAAACAGAAACAGAAACTCCACACCTATATATTCCACAACTTGATACTCCACAGCTAGAAACTCCACAACTAGAAATTCCACGACTAGAAACTCCACCGCTAGAAAGTTCACATCTGGAAACTCTGCATCTAGAAACTCCGCCACTAGAAACTCCACAGCTAGAAAATCCACCACTACAAACTCCACAACTAGCAACTCCACAACTAGAGACTCCGCAACTAGAAAACTCCGCAACTAGAAACTCCCAACTAGACACTCCGCAACTAGGAACTCTACAACTTCAAAATCCATAACTAGAAACTCCACAATTTGAAACTCCACAACTAGATACTCCACAACTACAAACTCCACAACTAGAAACTCCCCAACTAGAAACTCCACAACTTGAAACTCCGCAACTAGAATCTCCGCAACTAGAAACTCCACAACTAGAAAACTCCGCAACGTGAAACTCTGCAACTAGAAACTCCGCAACTAGAAGCTCCACAGCTAGAAAATCCACCACTAGAAACTCCACAACTAGCAACTCCACAACTACAGACTCCGCAACTAGAAACTCCTCAACTAGAAAACTCGGCAACGTGAAACTCTGCAACTAGAAACTCCGCAACTAGAAACTCCACAGCGAGAAACTTAACTACTTGAAACACCACAACTAGATACTCCACAACTACGAATTCCACAACTAGAAGCTCCGCAACTAGAATTTTCACAGCTAGAAACTCCACAACTTGAGACTTCGCAACTAGAAACTCGGCAACTAGAAACCCAACAACCAGAAACTCCACAACTAGAAACTCCACAAGTTGAAACCCAACAAATAGATACTCCACAACTACACACTCCGCAACTTGAAACACCACAACTAGATACTCCACAACTACAAATTCCGCAACTAGAAACTCCACAGCTGGAAACTCCGCAACTAGAAACTGCACAGCTAGAAACTCCACAACTTGAGACTTCGCGACTAGAAACTCAGAACTAGAAACTCAACAACTAGAAACTCCACCACTAGAAACTCCACAACTAGGAACTCTACAACTTCAAAATCCACAACTAATTACCCCAACTTGAAACTCCACAACTAGATACTCCACAACTACAAACTCCACAGCTAGAATCTCCACAACCTGAAACTCCGCAACCAGAAACTCCGCAACTAAAACTCCACAAATAAAAACTCCACAAGTATAAACCCCACAACTAGAAACTCCGCAACTAGAAACTCTGCAACTAGATACTCCGCAACTAGAAACTCCACAGCTAGAAACTTCACAACTTAAAACACCACAACTAGATACTCCACAACTACAAATTCCACAACTAGAAACTCCACAACTGGAAACTCCACAACTAGAAACTCCGCAACTAGAAACTTTACAGCTAGAAACTCCACAACTTGACACTTCGCGAATAGAAACTCGTCAACTGGAAACTCCACAACTAAAACTCCACAACTAGAAACTCCACAACTAGAAACTCTGCAACTCGAATCTCCCCAACTAGAAACTCAACAATTAGAAACTCTGCAACTAGAAACTCCGCAACTAAAAACTCTGCAACTAGAAACTCCACAGCTAGAAACTCCACAACTAGATAATCCACAACTACAAATTCCACAACTAGAAACTCCACAACTGGAAACTCCACAACTAGAAACTCTGCAACTACAAACTTTACAGTTAGAAACACCACAACTTGAGACTGCACAACTAGAAACTCCACAACTAGAAACCCCACAACTATAAACTTCACAACTAGCAACTCAACAACTATAGACTGCACAACTAGAGACTCCGCAACTAGAAACTCCACAGCTAGTAACTCCGCAACTAGAAACTTCACAACAAGAAACTCGGCAACTAGAATCTCCACAACTAGAAAACTCCGCAACTAGAAACTCTGCAACTACATACTCCACAACTAGAAACTCCACAGCTAGAAACTCCACAGCTAGAAACTCCACAACTAGATAATCCACAACTACAAATTCCACAACTAGAAACTCCACAACTGGAAACTCCACAACTAGAAACTCTGCAACTACAAACTTTACAGTTAGAAACACCACAACTTGAGACTGCACAACTAGAAACTCCACAACTAGAAAACTCCGCAACTAGAAACTCTGCAACTACATACTCCGCAACTAGAAACTCCACAGCTAGAAACTCCACAACTAGATAATTCACAACTACAAATTCCACAACTAGAAACTCCACAACTGGAAACTCCGCAACTAGAAACTCTGCAACTACAAACTTTACAGTTAGAAACTCCACAACTTGAGACTTCGCAACAAGAAACTCGGCAACTAGAATCTCCACAACTAAAAACTCTGCAACTGGAAACTTCGCAACTACAAACTCCGCAACTAGAAACTCCACAGCTAGAAATTCCACAACTTGAGACTTCGCAAATAGAAACTCGTCAACTAGAAACTCAACAACTAGAAACTCCACAACTAGAAACTCCACCACTAGAAACTCCACAACTACAAACCTCACAACTAGAAACTGCGCAACTGGAAACTCCAGAGCCAGAAACTCTACAACTAGAAAAACCACATCTAGAAACTCCGCAACAACAAACTCTGCAACTAGAAACTCCACAACTAGAATTTCCACAGCTAGAGACTCAACAACTAGAGACTCCTCAACTAAAAGCTCCACAACTAGACACTCCACAACTAGAAACTCCGCAACTAGAAATCTGACAACTAGAAACTCAACAACTAGAAACTCCACAACTAGAAACTCCGCAACTAGAAACTCCCCAACTAGAAACTCTGCAACTAGAAACTCCGCAACTAGAAACTCTGCAATTAGAAACTCCGCAACTAGAAACTCCACAGCTAGAAACACCACGACTAGAGATTCCATAAGTAGAAACTCCACAGCTAGAATTTCCACAACTAGAAACCCCTCAACTAGAAACTCCTAAACTAGGAACTCTGCAAATAGAAATTCTACAACTAGAAACTCGAAAACTAAAAACTCCAACTAGAAACATCACAACTAGAAACTTCACAACTAGAAACTCCACAAATGGGCACTCCACAACTAGAAACTCCACAACTAGAGACTCCACAACTAGGAACTCCACAAATATAGACTCCACAACTACAAACTACACAGATTGAAACTACACAACTTGAAACTCCACAACCAGAAACTCTGCAACTAGAAACTCCGCAACTAAAAACTCCACATATAAAAAATCCACAACTAGAAACTCCACAACTAGAAACTCCGCAACTAGAAACCCGACCACTAGAAACTCACAAATAGAAACTCCACAACTATAAATTCCACAACTTGAAACTCCACAGCTAGAAACTCCACAACTAGAAATTCCACAACTGGAAACTCCACAGCTAGAAAGTCCACAACTAGAAACTCTGCAACTAGAAACTCCGCAACTAGAAACTCCACAGCTAGAAAATGCACCACTAGAAACTCCACAACTAGCAACTCCACAACTACAGACTCCACAACTAGAAAACTCCGCAACTAGAAACTCCCAACTAGACCCTCCGCAACTAGAAACTCTACAACTTCACAATCCACAACTAAAAACTCCACAATTTGAAACTCCACAACTAGATACTCCACAACTACAAACTCCACAACTTGAGACTTCGCAACTAGAAACTCGGCAACTTGAATCTCCGCAAATAGAAACTCCGAAACTAGAAACTCCACAACTAGAAAACTCCGCAACGTGAAACTCTGCAACTAGAAACTCCGCAATTAGAAACTCCACAGCTAGAAACTTCACTACTTGAAACACCACAACTAGATACTCCACAACTACGAATTCCACAACTAGGAACTCCACAACTAGAAACTCCGCAACTAGAAGCTTCGCACCTTGAATTTTTACAGCTAGAAACTCAACAACTTGAGACTTCGCAACTAGAAACTCGGCAACTAAAAACCCAACAACCAGAAACTCGACAACTAGAAACTCCACAAGTTGAAACCCAACAAATAGATACTCCACAACTACAGACTCCACAACTAGAAAACTCCGCAACGTGAAACTCTGCAACTAGAAACTCCGCAATTAGAAACTCCACAGCTAGAAACTTCACTACTTGAAACACCACAACTAGATACTCCACAACTACGAATTCCACAACTACAAATTCCGCAACTAGAAACTCCACAACTGGAAACTCCGCAACTAGAAACTCCACAGCTAGAAACTCCACAACTTGAGACTTCGCGACTGGAAACTCAGCAACTAGAAACTCAACAACTAGAAACTCCACCACTAGAAACTCCACAACTAGGAACTCTACAACTTCAAAATCCACAACTAAAAACTCCTCAACTTGAAACTCCACAACTAGATACTCCACAACTACAAACTCCACCACTAGAAACTCCACAACCTGAAACTCCGCAACCAGAAACTCCGCAACTAAAAACTCCACAACTAGAAACTCCACAAGTAGAAACTCCACAACTAGAAACTGCGCCACTAGAAACTCCACAACTAGACACTCAACAACTAGAAACTCGACACCTATAAATTCCATAACTTGAAACTCCACAACTAAAACTCCACAACTAGAAACTCCACAACTAGAAACTCCACAACTAGAAACTCTGCAACTAGAAACTCCGCAACTAGGAACTCTGGAAATAGAAAATATACAGCTAGAAACTCGAAAACAAAAAACACCAACTAGAAACTCCACAACTAGAAACTGCACAACTAGAAATTCCACAAATAGACACTCCACAACTAGAAACTCCACAGCTAGAAACTCCACAACTAGAAACTCCGCAACCGGAAACTCCACAGCCAGAAACTCCACTAGAAACACCACATCTGGAAACTCCGCAACAACAAACTCTGCAACCAGAAACTCCACAACTAGAATTTCCACAGCTAGAGACTAAACAACTACAGACTCCTCAACTAAAAGCTCCACAACTAGACACTCCACAACTAGAAACTCCGCAACTAGAAACCCGACAACTAAAAACTTAACAACTAAAACTCCACACCTATAAATTCCTCAACTTGAAACTCCACAACTAAAAGTCACCACTAGAAACTCCACAACTAGAAACTCCGCGACTAGAAACTCCCCAACTAGAAACTCCACAACTAGAAACTCTGCAACTCGAATCTCCCCAACTAGAAACTCAACAATTAGAAAGTCTGCAACTAGAAACTCCGCAACTAAAAACTCTGCAACTAGAAACTCCACAGCTAGAAACTCCACAACTAGATAATCCACAACTACAAATTCCACAACTAGAAACTCCACAACTGGAAACTCCACAACTAGAAACTCTGCAACTACAAACTTTACAGTTAGAAACACCACAACTTGAGACTGCACAACTAGAAACTCCACAACTAGAAACCCCACAACTATAAACTTCACAACTAGCAACTCAACAACTATAGACTGCACAACTAGAGACTCCGCAACTAGAAACTCCACAGCTAGTAACTCCGCAACTAGAAACTTCACAACAAGAAACTCGGCAACTAGAATCTCCACAACTAGAAAACTCCGCAACTAGAAACTCTGCAACTACATACTCCACAACTAGAAACTCCACAGCTAGAAACTCCACAGCTAGAAACTCCACAACTAGATAATCCACAACTACAAATTCCACAACTAGAAACTCCACAACTGGAAACTCCACAACTAGAAACTCTGCAACTACAAACTTTACAGTTAGAAACACCACAACTTGAGACTGCACAACTAGAAACTCCACAACTAGAAAACTCCGCAACTAGAAACTCTGCAACTACATACTCCGCAACTAGAAACTCCACAGCTAGAAACTCCACAACTAGATAATCCACAACTACAAATTCCACAACTAGAAACTCCACAACTGGAAACTCCGCAACTAGAAACTCTGCAACTACAAACTTTACAGTTAGAAACTCCACAACTTGAGACTTCGCAACAAGAAACTCGGCAACTAGAATCTCCACAACTAAAAACTCTGCAACTGGAAACTTCGCAACTACAAACTCCGCAACTAGAAACTCCACAGCTAGAAATTCCACAACTTGAGACTTCGCAAATAGAAACTCCACAACTAGAAACTGCACAACTAGAAATTCCACAAATAGACACTCCACAACTAGAAACTCCACAGCTAGAAACTCCACAACTAGAAACTCCGCAACCGGAAACTCCACAGCCAGAAACTCCACAACTAGAAAAACCACATCTAGAAACTCCGCAACAACAAACTCTGCAACTAGAAACTCCACAACTAGAATTTCCACAGCTAGAGACTCAACAAGTAGAGACTCCTCAACTAAAAGCTCCACAACTTGACACTCCACAACTAGAAACTCCGCAACTAGAAATCTGACAACTAGAAACTCAACAACTAGAAACTCCACAACTAGAAACTCCGCAACTAGAAACTCCCCAACTAGAAACTCTGCAACTAGAAACTCCGCAACTAGAAACTCTGCAATTAGAAACTCCGCAACTAGAAACTCCACAGCTAGAAACCCCTGAACTAGAAACTGCGTAACTTGAAACTCCACAACTTGAAACTCTGCAACTAGAAACTCTGCAACTAGAAAATCCACAACTATGAACTCAAGTAGAAACTCCCCAACTGGAAACTCCGCCACTAGAAACTCTGCAACTAGAAAATCCACAACTAGAAACTTCACAACTAGAAACTCCCCAACAAAAAACTCCACAACTAGAAACTCCACAACTAGAAACTCCACAACTAGAGACTGCACAACTAGAGACTTTGCATTTAGAAACTCCTCAGATAGAAACTACACAACTAAAAACACCACGACTAGAGATTCCATAAGTAGAAACTCTACAGCTAGAATTTCCACAACTAGAAACCCCTCAACTAGAAACTCCTAAACTAGGAACTCTGCAAATAGAAATTCTACAACTAGAAACTCGAAAACTAAAAACTCCAACTAGAAACTCCACAACTAGAAACTTCACAACTAGAAACTCCACAAATGGGCACTCCACAACTAGAAACTCCACAACTAGAGACTCCACAACTAGGAACTCCACAAATATAGACTCCACAACTACAAACTACACAGATTGAAACTACACAACTTGAAACTCCACAACCAGAAACTCTGCAACTAGAAACTCCGCAACTAAAAACTCCACATATAAAAAATCCACAACTAGAAACTCCACAACTAGAAACTCCGCAACTAGAAACCCGACCACTAGAAACTCACAAATAGAAACTCCACAACTATAAATTCCACAACTTGAAACTCCACAGCTAGAAACTCCACAACTAGAAATTCCACAACTGGAAACTCCACAGCTAGAAAGTCCACAACTAGAAACTCTGCAACTAGAAACTCCGCAACTAGAAACTCCACAGCTAGAAAATGCACCACTAGAAACTCCACAACTAGCAACTCCACAACTACAGACTCCACAACTAGAAAACTCCACAACTAGAAACTCCCAACTAGACCCTCCGCAACTAGAAACTCTACAACTTCACAATCCACAACTAAAAACTCCACAATTTGAAACTCCACAACTAGATACTCCACAACTACAAACTCCACAACTTGAGACTTCGCAACTAGAAACTCGGCAACTTGAATCTCCGCAAATAGAAACTCCGAAACTAGAAACTCCACAACTAGAAAACTCCGCAACGTGAAACTCTGCAACTAGAAACTCCGCAATTAGAAACTCCACAGCTAGAAACTTCACTACTTGAAACACCACAACTAGATACTCCACAACTACGAATTCCACAACTAGGAACTTCACAACTAGAAACTCCGCAACTAGAAGCTTCGCACCTTGAATTTTTACAGCTAGAAACTCAACAACTTGAGACTTCGCAACTAGAAACTCGGCAACTAAAAACCCAACAACCAGAAACTCGACAACTAGAAACTCCACAAGTTGAAACCCAACAAATAGATACTCCACAACTACAGACTCCACAACTAGAAAACTCCGCAACGTGAAACTCTGCAACTAGAAACTCCGCAATTAGAAACTCCACAGCTAGAAACTTCACTACTTGAAACACCACAACTAGATACTCCACAACTACGAATTCCACAACTACAAATTCCGCAACTAGAAACTCCACAACTGGAAACTCCGCAACTAGAAACTCCACAGCTAGAAACTCCACAACTTGAGACTTCGCGACTGGAAACTCAGCAACTAGAAACTCAACAACTAGAAACTCCACCACTAGAAACTCCACAACTAGGAACTCTACAACTTCAAAATCCACAACTAAAAACTCCTCAACTTGAAACTCCACAACTAGATACTCCACAACTACAAACTCCACCACTAGAAACTCCACAACCTGAAACTCCGCAACCAGAAACTCCGCAACTAAAAACTCCACAACTAGAAACTCCACAAGTAGAAACTCCACAACTAGAAACTGCGCCACTAGAAACTCCACAACTAGACACTCAACAACTAGAAACTCGACACCTATAAATTCCATAACTTGAAACTCCACAACTAAAACTCCACAACTAGAAACTCCACAACTAGAAACTCCACAACTAGAAACTCTGCAACTAGAAACTCCGCAACTAGGAACTCTGGAAATAGAAAATATACAGCTAGAAACTCGAAAACAAAAAACACCAACTAGAAACTCCACAACTAGAAACTGCACAACTAGAAATTCCACAAATAGACACTCCACAACTAGAAACTCCACAGCTAGAAACTCCACAACTAGAAACTCCGCAACCGGAAACTCCACAGCCAGAAACTCCACAACTAGAAACACCACATCTGGAAACTCCGCAACAACAAACTCTGCAACCAGAAACTCCACAACTAGAATTTCCACAGCTAGAGACTAAACAACTACAGACTCCTCAACTAAAAGCTCCACAACTAGACACTCCACAACTAGAAACTCCGCAACTAGAAACCCGACAACTAAAAACTTAACAACTAAAACTCCACACCTATAAATTCCTCAACTTGAAACTCCACAACTAAAAGTCACCACTAGAAACTCCACAACTAGAAACTCCGCGACTAGAAACTCCCCAACTAGAAACTCCACAGCTTGAAACTCTGCAACTAGAAACTCCGCAACTAGAAACTCCACAACTAGCAAACTCCGCAACGTGAAACTCTGCAACTAGAAACTCCGCAATTAGAAACTCCACAGCTAGAAACTTCACTATTTGAAACACCACAACTAGATATTACACAACTACGAATTCCACAACTAGAAACTCCACAACTAGAAACTCCGCAACTAGAAGCTCCGCAACTAGAATTTCCACAGCTAGAAACTCCACAACTTGAGACTTCGCAACTAGAAACTCGGCAACTAGAAACCCAACATTCAGAAACTCCACAAGTTGAAACCCAACAAATAGATACTCCACAACTGCAGACTCCGCAACTTGAAACACAACAACTAGATACTCCACAACTACAAATTCCGCAACTAGAAACTCCACAACTGGAAACTCCGCAACTAGAAACACCACAGCTTGAAACTCCACAGCTTGAGACTTCGCGACTAGAAACTCAGAACTAGAAACTCAACAACTAGAAACTCCACCACTAGAAACTCCACAACATGGAACTCTACAACTTCAAAATCCACAACTAAAAACTCCACAACCTGAAACTCCGCAACAAGAAACTCCGCAACTAAAAACTCCACAACTAGAAACTCCACAAGTAGAAACTCCACAACTAGAAACTCCGCAACTATAAACTCTGCAACTAGATACTCCGCAACTAGAAACTCCACAGCTAGAAACTTCACAACTTAAAACACCACAACTAGATACTCCACAACTACAAATTCCACAACTAGAAACTCCACAAATGGAAACTCCACAACTAGAAACTCCGCCAATAGAAACTCCACAGCTAGAAACTCCACAACTAGGCACTCAACAACTAGAAACTACACACCTATAAATTCCACAACTTGAAACTCCACAACTAAAACTCCTTAACTAGAAACTCCACAACTAGAAACTCTGCAACTCGAGTCTCCCCAACTAGAAACTCCACAACTAAAAACTCTGCAACTAGAAACTCCGCAACTAAAAACTCTGCAACTAGAAAATTCGCAACTAGAAACTCCACAGCTAGAAACCCCACAACTATAAACTTCACAACAAGAAACTCAACAACTAGAGACTGCACAACTAGAAACTCCACAAATAGAAAACTCCGCAACTAGAAACTCTGCAACTACATACTCCGCAACTAGAAACTCCACAGCTAGAAACTCTACAACTAGAAAAACCACATCTAGAAACTCCGCAAAAACAAACTCTGCAACTAGAAACTCCACAACTAGAATTTCCACAGCTAGATACTCCACAACTACGAATTCCACAACTAGAAACTCCGCAACTAGAAGCTTCGCAACTAGAATTTCCACAGCTAGAAACTCAACAACTTGAGACTTCGCAACTAGAAACTCGGCAACTAGAAACCTAACAACCAGAAACTCCACAACTAGAAACTCCACAAGATGAAACCCAACAAATAGATACTCCACAACTACAGACTCCACAACTAGAAACTCCCACACTAGAAACTCCACAACTTGAAACTCCGCAAATAGAAACTCCGAAACTAGAAACTCCACAACTAGAAAACTCCGCAACGTGAAACTCTGCAACTAGAAACTCCGCAATTAGAAACTCCACAGCTAGAAACTTCACTACTTGAAACACCACAACTAGATACTCCACAACTACGAATTCCACAACTACAAATTCCGCCACTAGAAACTCCAAAACTGGAAACTCCGCAACTAGAAACTCCACAGCTAGAAACTCCACAACTTGATACTTCGCGACTAGAAACTTAGCAACTAGAAACTCAACAACTAGAAACTCCACCACTAGAAACTCCACAACTAGGAACTCTACAACTCAAAATCCACAACTAAAAACTCCTCAACTTGAAACTCCACAACTAGATACTCCACAACTACAAACTCCACCACCTGAAACTCCACAACCTGAAACTCCGCAACCAGAAACTCCGCAACTAAAAACTCCACAACTAGAAACTCCACAAGTAGAAACTCCACAACTAGAAACTCCGCAACTAGAAACTCCACAACTAGACACTCAACAACTAGAAACTCGACACCTAAAAATTCCACAACTTGAAACTCCACAACTAAAACTCCACAACTAGAAACTCCACAACTAGAAACTCTGCAACTAGAAACTCCGCAACTAGGAACACTGGAAATAGAAAATCTACAGCTAGAAACTCGAAAATAAAAAAACTCCAGCTAGACACTCCACAACTAGAAACTGCACAATTAGAAACTCCACAAATAGACACTCCACAACTAGAAGCACCACAACTAGAGACTTCATAACTAGGAACTCCTAAATTGAGACTCCACAACTAGAAACTACACAGATAGAAATTCCACAACTGGAAACTGCACAACTGAAAACTTCACAACTAGAAACTCTACAGCTAGAAACTCCACAACTTGAGACTTCGCAAATAGAAACTCGTCAACTGGAAACTCAACCACTAGAAACTCCACAGCTAGAAACTCCACAACTTGAGACTTCGCAACAAGAAACTCGGCAACTAGAATCTCCACAACTAGAAACTCTTCAACTAGAAACTCCGCAACTAGAAACTCCACAACTTGAGACTTCGCAAATAGAAACTAGTCAACTATAAACTCAACAACTAGAAACTCCACAGCTAGAAACTCCACATCTAGAAACTCTACAACTTGAGAGTTCGCAACTAGAAACTCCACAACTAGAAACTCCACAACTAGAGACTCCAAAACTTGAAACTCCACCACTAGAAACTCCACATCTACGAACCTCACAACTAGAAAGTCCACAACTAGAAACTCCGCAACTGGAAACTCCACAGCCAGATACTCCACAACTAGAAACACCACATCTATAAACTCCGCAACAACAAACTCTGCAACTAGAAACTCCACAACTAGAATTTCCACAGCTAGAGACTCAACAACTAGAGACTCCTCAACTAAAAGCTCCACAACTAGACACTCCACAACTAGAAACTCCGCAACTAGAAACCCGACAACTAGAAACTCCACACCTATAAATTCCTCAACTTGAAACTCCACAACTAAAAGTCCACTACTAGAAACTCCACAACTAGAAACTCCGCAACTAGAAACTACCCAACTAGTAACTCCACAACTAGAAACTCTGCAACTAGAAACTCCGCAACTAGAAACTCTGCAAATGGAAACTCCGCAACTAGAAACTCCACAGCTAGAAACCCCTCAACTAGAAACTCCGTAACTAGGAACTCCACAACTTGAAACTCCGCAACTAGAAACTCCGCAACTAGAAAATCCACAACTAGAAACTCCACAACTAGAAACTCCACAACTAGAGACTGCACAACTAGAGACTTTGCATTTAGAAACTCCTCAGATAGAAACTACACAACTAAAAACACCACGACTAGAGATTCCATAAGTAGAAACTCCCAGCTAGAATTTCCACAACTAGAAACCCCTCAACTAGAAACTCCACAACTAGGAACTCTGCAAATTGAAAATGTACAACTAGAAACTCGAAAACTAAAAATTCCAACTAGAAACTCCACAACCAGAAACTCGGCAACTAGAAACTCCGCAACTAAAAACTCCGCAACTAGAAACTCTACAGCTAGTAACTCCGCAACTAGAAACTCCACAACTTGAAACTCCGCCACCAGAATCTTCACAACTAGAAAAATCCACAACTAGAAACTCTGCCACTAGAAGCTCCACAACTAGAAACTCCACAGCTAGAAACTCCACAACTTGAAACACCACAAATAGATACTCCACAACTACAAATTCCACAACTAGAAATTCTACAACTGGAAACTCCACAGCTAGAAAGCCCACAACTAGAAACTCTGCAACTAGAGACTCTGCAACTAGAAACTCCACAGCTAGAAAATCCACCACTAGAAACTCCACAACTAGCAACTCCACAACTACAGACTCCGCAACTAGAAAACTCCGCCACAAGAAACTCCCAACGAGACACTCTGCAACTAGAAACTCTACAACTTCAAAATCCACAACTAGAAACTCCACAAGTTGAAACCCAACAAATAGATACTCCACAACTACGGACTCCACAACTAGAAACTCCCCAACTAGAAACTCCACAACTTGAAACTCCGCAAATAGAAACTCCGAAATTAGAAATTCCACAACTAGAAAACTCCGCAACGTGAAACTCTGCAACTAGAAACTCCGCAATTAGAAACTCCACAGCTAGAAACTCCACAACTTGAGACTTCGCAACAAGAAACTCGGCAACTAGAATCTCCACAACTAGAAACTCTTCAACTAGAAACTCCGCAACTAGAAACTCCACAAGCAGAAACTCCACAACTTGAAACTTCGCAAATAGAAACTCGTCAACTATAAACTCAACAACTAGAAACTCCACAGCTAGAAACTCCACATCTAGAAACTCTACAACTTGAGAGTTCGCAACTAGAAACTCCACAACTAGAAACTCCACAACTAGAGACTCCAAAACTTGAAACTCCACCACTAGAAACTCCACATCTACGAACCTCACAACTAGAAAGTCCACAACTAGAAACTCCGCAACTGGAAACTCCGCAGCCAGAAACTCCACAACTAGAAACACCACATCTAGAAACTCCGCAACAACAAACTCTGCAACTAGAAACTCCACATCTAGAATTTCCACAGCTAGAGACTCAACAACTAGAGACTCCTCAACTAAAAGCTCCACAACTAGACACTCCACAACTAGAAACTCCGCAACTAGAAAGCCGACAACTAGAAACTCAACAACTAGAAACTCCACACCTATAAATTCCTCAACTTGAAACTCCACAACTAAAAGTCCACTACTAGAATCTCCACAACTAGAAACTCCGCAACTAGAAACTACCCAACTAGTAACTCCACAACTAGAAACTCTGCAACTAGAAACTCCGCAACTAGAAACTCTGCAAATGGAAACTCCGCAACTAGAAACTCCACAGCTAGAAACCCCTCAACTAGAAACTCCAAACTAGAGACTGCACAACTAGAGACTTTGCATTTAGAAACTCCTCAGCTAGAAACTACACAACTAAAAACACCACGACTAGAGATTCCATAAGTAGAAACTCCCAGCTAGAATTTCCACAACTAGAAACCCCTCAACTAGAAACTCCACAACTAGGAACTCTGCAAATTGAAAATCTACAACTAGAAACTCGAAAACTAAAAATTCCAACTAGAAACTCCACAACCAGAAACTCGGCAACTAGAAACTCCGCAACTAAAAACTCCGCAACTAGAAACTCTACAGCTAGTAACTCCGCAACTAGAAACTCCACAACTTGAAACTCCGCCACCAGAATCTTCACAACTAGAAAAATCCACAACTAGAAACTCTGCCACTAGAAGCTCCACAACTAGAAACTCCACAGCTAGAAACTCCACAACTTGAAACACCACAAATAGATACTCCACAACTACAAATTCCACAACTAGAAATTCTACAACTGGAAACTCCACAGCTAGAAAGCCCACAACTAGAAACTCTGCAACTAGAGACTCTGCAACTAGAAACTCCACAGCTAGAAAATCCACCACTAGAAACTCCACAACTAGCAACTCCACAACTACAGACTCCGCAACTAGAAAACTCCGCCACAAGAAACTCCCAACGAGACACTCTGCAACTAGGAACTCTACAACTTCAAAATCCACAACTAGAAACTCCACAAGTTGAAACCCAACAAATAGATACTCCACAACTACGGACTCCACAACTAGAAACTCCCCAACTAGAAACTCCACAACTTGAAACTCCGCAAATAGAAACTCCGAAATTAGAAATTCCACAACTAGAAAACTCCGCAACGTGAAACTCTGCAACTAGAAACTCCGCAATTAGAAACTCCACAGCTAGAAACTTCACTACTTGAAACACCACAACTAGATACTCCACAACTACGAATTCCACAACTACAAATTCCGCAACTAGAAACTCCACAACTGGAAACTCCGCAACTAGAAACTCCACAGCTAGAAACTCCACAACTTGAGACTTTGCGACTAGAAACTCAGCAACTAGAAACTCAACAACTAGAAACTCCACCACTAGCAACTCCACAACTAGGAACTCTACAACTTCAAAATCCACAACTAAAAACTCCTCAACTTGAAACTCCACAACTAGATACTCCACAACTACAAACTCCACCACTAGAAACTCCACAACCTGAAACTCCGCAACCAGAAACTCCGCAACTAAAAACTCCACAACTAGAAACTCCACAAGTAGAAACTCCACAACTAGAAACTCCGCAACTAGAAACTCCACAACTAGACACTCAACAACTAGCAACTCGACACCTATAAATTCCACAACTTGAAACTTCACAACTAAAACTCCACAACTAGAAACTCCACAACTAGAAACTCCACAACTAGAAACTCTTCAACTAGAAACTCCGCAACTAGAAACTCTGCAACTAGAAACTTAGCAACTAGAAACTCCACAGCTAGAAACCCCACAACTATAAACTTCACAACTAGAAACTCAACAACTAGAAACTCCGCAACTAGAAGCTCCACAACTAGAATCTCTGCAACTAGAAACTCCGCAACTAGAAACTGTGCAACTAAAACTCCGCAACTAGAAACTCCACAACTAGAAAATCCACAACTAGAAACTCCACAACCATAAACTCCGCAACTAGAAACCCGACCACTAGAAACTCCACAAATAGAAACTCCACAACTATAAATTCCACAACTTGAAACTCCACAGCTAGAAACTCCACAACTAGAAATTCCACAACTGGAAACTCCACAGCTAGAAAGTCCACAACTAGAAACTCTGCAACTAGAAACTCCGCCACTAGAAACTCCACAGCTAGAAAATCCACCACTAGAAACTCCACAACTAGCAACTCCACAACTACAAACTCCCCAACTAGAAACTCCACAGCTTGAAACTCCGCAACTAGAAACTCCGCAACTAGAAACTCCACAATTAGAAACTCCACAGCTAGAAACTTCACTATTTGAAACACCACAACTAGATATTCCACAACTACGAATTCCACAACTAGAAACTCCACAACTAGAAACTCCGCAACTAGAAGCTCCGCAACTAGAATTTCCACAGCTAGAAACTCCACAACTTGAGACTTCGCAACTAGAAACTCGGCAACTAGAAACCCAACAACCAGAAACTCCACAGCTAGAAACTCCACAAGTTGAAACCCAACAAATAGATACTCCACAACTACAGACTCCGCAACTTGAAACACAACAACTAGATACTCCACAACTACAAATTCCGCAACTAGAAACTCCACAACTGGAAACTCCGCAACTAGAAACACCACAGCTTGAAACTCCACAGCTTGAGACTTCGCGACTAGAAACTCAGAACTAGAAACTCAACAACTAGACACTCCACCACTAGAAACTCCACAACTAGGAACTCTACAACTTCAAAATCCACAACTAAAAACTCCTCAACACTGAAACTCCACAACTAGATACTCCACAACTACAAACTCCACAGCTAGAAACTCCACAACCTGAAACTCCACAACAAGATACTCCGCAACTAAAACTGCACAACTAGAAACTCCACAAGTAGAAACTCCACAACTAGAAACTCCGCAACTAGAAACTCTGCAACTAGATACTCCGCAACTAGAAACTCCGCAACTAGAAACCCGACAACTAGAAACTCCACACCTATAAATTCCTCAACTTGAAACTCCACAACTAAAAGTCCACTACTAGAAACTCCACAACTAGAAACTCCGCAACTAGAAACTACCCAACTAGTAACTCCACAACTAGAAACTCTGCAACTAGAAACTCCGCAACTAGAAACTCTGCAAATGGAAACTCCGCAACTAGAAACTCCACAGCTAGAAACCCCTCAACTAGAAACTCCGTAACTAGGAACTCCACAACTTGAAACTCCGCAACTAGAAACTCCGCAACTAGAAAATCCACAACTAGAAACTCCACAACTAGAAACTCCACAACTAGAGACTGCACAACTAGAGACTTTGCATTTAGAAACTCCTCAGATAGAAACTACACAACTAAAAACACCACGACTAGAGATTCCATAAGTAGAAACTCCCAGCTAGAATTTCCACAACTAGAAACCCCTCAACTAGAAACTCCACAACTAGGAACTCTGCAAATTGAAAATGTACAACTAGAAACTCGAAAACTAAAAATTCCAACTAGAAACTCCACAACCAGAAACTCGGCAACTAGAAACTCCGCAACTAAAAACTCCGCAACTAGAAACTCTACAGCTAGTAACTCCGCAACTAGAAACTCCACAACTTGAAACTCCGCCACCAGAATCTTCACAACTAGAAAAATCCACAACTAGAAACTCTGCCACTAGAAGCTCCACAACTAGAAACTCCACAGCTAGAAACTCCACAACTTGAAACACCACAAATAGATACTCCACAACTACAAATTCCACAACTAGAAATTCTACAACTGGAAACTCCACAGCTAGAAAGCCCACAACTAGAAACTCTGCAACTAGAGACTCTGCAACTAGAAACTCCACAGCTAGAAAATCCACCACTAGAAACTCCACAACTAGCAACTCCACAACTACAGACTCCGCAACTAGAAAACTCCGCCACAAGAAACTCCCAACGAGACACTCTGCAACTAGAAACTCTACAACTTCAAAATCCACAACTAGAAACTCCACAAGTTGAAACCCAACAAATAGATACTCCACAACTACGGACTCCACAACTAGAAACTCCCCAACTAGAAACTCCACAACTTGAAACTCCGCAAATAGAAACTCCGAAATTAGAAATTCCACAACTAGAAAACTCCGCAACGTGAAACTCTGCAACTAGAAACTCCGCAATTAGAAACTCCACAGCTAGAAACTCCACAACTTGAGACTTCGCAACAAGAAACTCGGCAACTAGAATCTCCACAACTAGAAACTCTTCAACTAGAAACTCCGCAACTAGAAACTCCACAAGCAGAAACTCCACAACTTGAAACTTCGCAAATAGAAACTCGTCAACTATAAACTCAACAACTAGAAACTCCACAGCTAGAAACTCCACATCTAGAAACTCTACAACTTGAGAGTTCGCAACTAGAAACTCCACAACTAGAAACTCCACAACTAGAGACTCCAAAACTTGAAACTCCACCACTAGAAACTCCACATCTACGAACCTCACAACTAGAAAGTCCACAACTAGAAACTCCGCAACTGGAAACTCCGCAGCCAGAAACTCCACAACTAGAAACACCACATCTAGAAACTCCGCAACAACAAACTCTGCAACTAGAAACTCCACATCTAGAATTTCCACAGCTAGAGACTCAACAACTAGAGACTCCTCAACTAAAAGCTCCACAACTAGACACTCCACAACTAGAAACTCCGCAACTAGAAAGCCGACAACTAGAAACTCAACAACTAGAAACTCCACACCTATAAATTCCTCAACTTGAAACTCCACAACTAAAAGTCCACTACTAGAATCTCCACAACTAGAAACTCCGCAACTAGAAACTACCCAACTAGTAACTCCACAACTAGAAACTCTGCAACTAGAAACTCCGCAACTAGAAACTCTGCAAATGGAAACTCCGCAACTAGAAACTCCACAGCTAGAAACCCCTCAACTAGAAACTCCAAACTAGAGACTGCACAACTAGAGACTTTGCATTTAGAAACTCCTCAGCTAGAAACTACACAACTAAAAACACCACGACTAGAGATTCCATAAGTAGAAACTCCCAGCTAGAATTTCCACAACTAGAAACCCCTCAACTAGAAACTCCACAACTAGGAACTCTGCAAATTGAAAATCTACAACTAGAAACTCGAAAACTAAAAATTCCAACTAGAAACTCCACAACCAGAAACTCGGCAACTAGAAACTCCGCAACTAAAAACTCCGCAACTAGAAACTCTACAGCTAGTAACTCCGCAACTAGAAACTCCACAACTTGAAACTCCGCCACCAGAATCTTCACAACTAGAAAAATCCACAACTAGAAACTCTGCCACTAGAAGCTCCACAACTAGAAACTCCACAGCTAGAAACTCCACAACTTGAAACACCACAAATAGATACTCCACAACTACAAATTCCACAACTAGAAATTCTACAACTGGAAACTCCACAGCTAGAAAGCCCACAACTAGAAACTCTGCAACTAGAGACTCTGCAACTAGAAACTCCACAGCTAGAAAATCCACCACTAGAAACTCCACAACTAGCAACTCCACAACTACAGACTCCGCAACTAGAAAACTCCGCCACAAGAAACTCCCAACGAGACACTCTGCAACTAGGAACTCTACAACTTCAAAATCCACAACTAGAAACTCCACAAGTTGAAACCCAACAAATAGATACTCCACAACTACGGACTCCACAACTAGAAACTCCCCAACTAGAAACTCCACAACTTGAAACTCCGCAAATAGAAACTCCGAAATTAGAAATTCCACAACTAGAAAACTCCGCAACGTGAAACTCTGCAACTAGAAACTCCGCAATTAGAAACTCCACAGCTAGAAACTTCACTACTTGAAACACCACAACTAGATACTCCACAACTACGAATTCCACAACTACAAATTCCGCAACTAGAAACTCCACAACTGGAAACTCCGCAACTAGAAACTCCACAGCTAGAAACTCCACAACTTGAGACTTTGCGACTAGAAACTCAGCAACTAGAAACTCAACAACTAGAAACTCCACCACTAGCAACTCCACAACTAGGAACTCTACAACTTCAAAATCCACAACTAAAAACTCCTCAACTTGAAACTCCACAACTAGATACTCCACAACTACAAACTCCACCACTAGAAACTCCACAACCTGAAACTCCGCAACCAGAAACTCCGCAACTAAAAACTCCACAACTAGAAACTCCACAAGTAGAAACTCCACAACTAGAAACTCCGCAACTAGAAACTCCACAACTAGACACTCAACAACTAGCAACTCGACACCTATAAATTCCACAACTTGAAACTTCACAACTAAAACTCCACAACTAGAAACTCCACAACTAGAAACTCCACAACTAGAAACTCTTCAACTAGAAACTCCGCAACTAGAAACTCTGCAACTAGAAACTTAGCAACTAGAAACTCCACAGCTAGAAACCCCACAACTATAAACTTCACAACTAGAAACTCAACAACTAGAAACTCCGCAACTAGAAGCTCCACAACTAGAATCTCTGCAACTAGAAACTCCGCAACTAGAAACTGTGCAACTAAAACTCCGCAACTAGAAACTCCACAACTAGAAAATCCACAACTAGAAACTCCACAACCATAAACTCCGCAACTAGAAACCCGACCACTAGAAACTCCACAAATAGAAACTCCACAACTATAAATTCCACAACTTGAAACTCCACAGCTAGAAACTCCACAACTAGAAATTCCACAACTGGAAACTCCACAGCTAGAAAGTCCACAACTAGAAACTCTGCAACTAGAAACTCCGCCACTAGAAACTCCACAGCTAGAAAATCCACCACTAGAAACTCCACAACTAGCAACTCCACAACTACAAACTCCCCAACTAGAAACTCCACAGCTTGAAACTCCGCAACTAGAAACTCCGCAACTAGAAACTCCACAATTAGAAACTCCACAGCTAGAAACTTCACTATTTGAAACACCACAACTAGATATTCCACAACTACGAATTCCACAACTAGAAACTCCACAACTAGAAACTCCGCAACTAGAAGCTCCGCAACTAGAATTTCCACAGCTAGAAACTCCACAACTTGAGACTTCGCAACTAGAAACTCGGCAACTAGAAACCCAACAACCAGAAACTCCACAACTAGAAACTCCACAAGTTGAAACCCAACAAATAGATACTCCACAACTACAGACTCCGCAACTTGAAACACAACAACTAGATACTCCACAACTACAAATTCCGCAACTAGAAACTCCACAACTGGAAACTCCGCAACTAGAAACACCACAGCTTGAAACTCCACAGCTTGAGACTTCGCGACTAGAAACTCAGAACTAGAAACTCAACAACTAGACACTCCACCACTAGAAACTCCACAACTAGGAACTCTACAACTTCAAAATCCACAACTAAAAACTCCTCAACACTGAAACTCCACAACTAGATACTCCACAACTACAAACTCCACAGCTAGAAACTCCACAACCTGAAACTCCACAACAAGATACTCCGCAACTAAAACTGCACAACTAGAAACTCCACAAGTAGAAACTCCACAACTAGAAACTCCGCAACTAGAAACTCTGCAACTAGATACTCCGCAACTAGAAACTCCACAGCTAGAAACTTCACAACTTAAAACACCACAACTAGATACTCCACAACTACAAATTCCACAACTAGAAACTCCACAAATGGAAACTCCACAACTAGAAACTCCGCCAATAGAAACTCCACAGCTAGAAACTCCACAACTAGGCACTCAACAACTAGAAACTCCACACCTATATATTCCACAACTTGAAACTCCACAACTAAAACTCTGCAACTCGAGTCTCCCCAACTAGAAACTCCACAAATAAAAACTCTGCAACTAGAAACTCCGCAACTAAAAACTCTGCAACTAGAAAATTCGCAACTAGAAACTCCACAGCTAGAAACCCCACAACTATAAACTTCACTACAAGAAACTCAACAACTAGAGACTGCAGAACTAGAAACTCCACAACTAGAAAACTCCGCAACTAGAAACTCTGCAACTACATACTCCGCAACTAGAAACTCCACAGCTAGAAACTCTACAACTAGAAAAACCACATCTAGAAACTCCGCAAAAACAAACTCTGCAACTAGAAACTCCACAACTAGAATTTCCACAGCTAGATACTCCACAACTACGAATTCCACAACTAGAAACTCCGCAACTAGAAGTATCGCAACTAGAATTTCCACAGCTAGAAACTCAACAACTTGAGACTTCGCAACTAGAAACTCGGCAACTAGAAACCCAACAACCAGAAACTCCACAACTAGAAACTCCACAAGTTGAAACCCAACAAATAGATACTCCACAACTACAGACTCCACAACTAGAAACTCCCACAGTAGAAACTCCACAACTTGAAACTCCGCAAATAGAAACTCCGAAACTAGAAACTCCACAACTAGAAAACTCCGCAACGTGAAACTCCAAAACTGGAAACTCCGCAACTAGAAACTCCACAGCTAGAAACTCCACAACTTGATACTTCGCGACTAGAAACTCAGCAACTAGAAACTCAACAACTAGAAACTCCACCACTAGAAACTCCACAACTAGAAACTCCGCAACTAGAAACTCCACAACTAGACACTCAACAACTAGAAACTCGACACCTATAAATTCCACAACTTGAAACTCCACAACTAAAACTCCAAAACTAGAAACTCCACAACTAGAAACTCCACAACTAGAATCTCTGCAACTAGAAACTCCGCAACTAGGAACACTGGAAATAGAAAATCTACAGCTAGAAACTCGAAAACAAAAAAACTCCAACTAGAAACTCCACAACTAGAAACTGCACAACTAGAAACTCCACAAATAGACACTCCACAACTAGAAACACCACAACTAGAGACTTCACAACTAGGAACTCAAAAATTGAGACTCCACAACTAGAAACTACACAGATAGAAATTCCACAACTGGAAACTGCACAACTGAAAACTTCACAACTAGAAACTCTACAGCTAGAAACTCCACAACTTGAGACTTCGCAAATAGAAACCCCTCAACTAGAAACTGCGTAACTAGAAACTCCACAACTTGAAACTCTGAAACTCGAAACTCTGCAACTAGAAAATCCACAACTATAAACTCAAGTAGAAACTCCCCAACTGGAAACTCCGCCACTAGAAACTCTGCAACTAGAAAATCCACAACTAGAAACTTCACAACTAGAAACTCCCCAACAAAAAACTCCACAACTAGAAACTCCACAACTAGAAACTCCACAACTAGAGACTGCACAACTAGAGACTTTGCATTTAGAAACTCCTCAGATAGAAACTACACAACTAAAAACACCACGACTAGAAATTCCATAAGTAGAAACTCCACAGCTAGAATTTCCACAACTAGAAACCCCTCAACTAGAAACTCCACAACTAGGAACTCTGCAAATAGAAAATCTACAACTAGAAACTCGAAAACTAAAAACTCCAACTAGAAACTCCACAACTAGAAACTTCACAACTAGAAACTCCACAAATGGGCACTCCACAACTAGAAACTCCACAACTAGAGACTCCACAACTAGGAACTCCACAAATATAGACTCCACAACTACAAACTACACAGATTGAAACTACACAACTTGAAACTCCACAACCAGAAACTCTGCAACTAGAAACTCCGCAACTAAAAACTCCACAACTAAAAAAATCCACAACTAGAAACTCCACAACTAGAAACTCCGCAACTAGAAAACCGACCACTAGAAACTCACAAATAGAAACTCCACAACTACAAATTCCACAACTTGAAACTCCACAGCTAGAAACTCCACAACTAGAAATTCCACAACTGGAAACTCCACAGCTAGAAAGTCCACAACTAGAAACTCTGCAACTAGAAACTCCGCAACTAGAAACTCCACAGCTAGAAAATCCACCACTAGAAACTCCACAACTAGCAACTCCACAACTACAGACTCCACAACTAGAAAACTCCGCAACTAGAAACTCCCAACTAGACCCTCCGCAACTAGAAACTCTACAACTTCACAATCCACAACTAAAAACTCCACAATTTGAAACTCCACAACTAGATACTCCACAACTACAAACTCCACAACTTGAGACTTCGCAACTAGAAACTCGGCAACTTGAATCTCCGCAAATAGAAACTCCGAAACTAGAAACTCCACAACTAGAAAACTCCGCAACGTGAAACTCTGCAACTAGAAACTCCGCAATTAGAAACTCCACAGCTAGAAACTTCACTACTTGAAACACCACAACTAGATACTCCACAACTACGAATTCCACAACTAGGAACTCCACAACTAGAAACTCCGCAACTAGAAGCTTCGCAACTAGAATTTTTACAGCTAGAAACTCAACAACTTGAGACTTCGCAACTAGAAACTCGGCAACTAGAAACCCAACAACCAGAAACTCGACAACTAGAAACTCCACAAGTTGAAACCCAACAAATAGATACTCCACAACTACAGACTCCACAACTAGAAAACTCCGCAACATGAAACTCTGCAACTAGAAACTCCGCAATTAGAAACTCCACAGCTAGAAACTTCACTACTTGAAACACCACAACTAGATACTCCACAACTACGAATTACACAACTACAAATTCCGCAACTAGAAACTCCACAACTGGAAACTCCGCCAATAGAAACTCCACAGCTAGAAACTCCACAACTAGGCACTCAACAACTAGAAACTCCACACCTATATATTCCACAACTTGAAACTCCACAACTAAAACTCCTTAACTAGAAACTCCACAACTAGAAACTCTGCAACTCGAGTCTCCCCAACTAGAAACTCCACAAATAAAAACTCTGCAACTAGAAACTCCGCAACTAAAAACTCTGCAACTAGAAAATTCGCAACTAGAAACTCCACAGCTAGAAACCCCACAACTATAAACTTCACTACAAGAAACTCAACAACTAGAGACTGCAGAACTAGAAACTCCACAACTAGAAAACTCCGCAACTAGAAACTCTGCAACTACATACTCCGCAACTAGAAACTCCACAGCTAGAAACTCTACAACTAGAAAAACCACATCTAGAAACTCCGCAAAAACAAACTCTGCAACTAGAAACTCCACAACTAGAATTTCCACAGCTAGATACTCCACAACTACGAATTCCACAACTAGAAACTCCGCAACTAGAAGCTTCCCAACTAGAATTTCCACAGCTAGAAACTCAACAACTTGAGACTTCGCAACTAGAAACTCGGCAACTAGAAACCCAACAACCAGAAACTCCACAACAAGAAACTCCACAAGTTGAAACCCAACAAATAGATACTCCACAACTACAGACTCCACAACTAGAAACTCCCACAGTAGAAACTCCACAACTTGAAACTCCGCAAATAGAAAGTCCGAAACTAGAAACTCCACAACTAGAAAACTCCGCAACGTGAAACTCTGCAACAAGAAACTCCGCAATTAGAAACTCCACAGCTAGAAACTTCACTACTTGAAACACCACAACTAGATACTCCATAACTACGAATTCCACAACTACAAATTCCGCAACTAGAAACTTCAAAACTGGAAACTCCGCAACTAGAAACTCCACAGCTAGAAACTCCACAACTTGATACTTCGCGACTAGAAACTCAGCAACTAGAAACTCAACAACTAGAAACTCCACCACTAGAAACTCCACAACTAGGAACTCTACAACTTCAAAATCCACAACTAAAAACTCCTCAACTTGAAACTCCACAACTAGATACTCCACAACTACAAACTCCACCACTAGAAACTCCACAACCTGAAACTCCGCAACCAGAAACTCCGCAACTAAAAACTCCACAACTAGAAACTCCACAAGTAGAAACTCCACAACTAGAAACTCCGCAACTAGAAACTCCACAACTAGACACTCAACAACTAGAAACTCGACACCTATAAATTCCACAACTTCAAACTCCACAACTAAAACTCCACAACTAGAAACTCCACAACTAGAAACTCTGCAACTAGAAACTCTGCAACTAGAAACTCCGCAACTAGGAACACTGGAAATAGAAAATCTACAGCTAGAAACTCGAAAACAAAAAAACTCCAACTAGAAACTCCACAACTAGAAACTGCACAACTAGAAACTCCACAAATAGACACTCCACAACTAGAAGCACCACAACTAGAGACTTCATAACTAGGAACTCCAAAATTGAGACTCCACAACTAGAAACTACACAGATAGAAATTCCACAACTGGAAACTGCACAACTGAAAACTTCACAACTAGAAACTCTACAGCTAGAAACTCCACAACTTGAGACTTCGCAAATAGAAACTCGTCAACTGGAAACTCAACCACTAGAAACTCCACAGCTAGAAACCCCTCAACTAGAAACTCCGTAACTAGGAACTCCACAACTTGAAACTCCGCAACTAGAAACTCCGCAACTAGAAAATCCACAACTAGAAACTCCACAACTAGAAACTCCACAACTAGAGACTGCACAACTAGAGACTTTGCATTTAGAAACTCCTCAGATAGAAACTACACAACTAAAAACACCACGACTAGAGATTCCATAAGTAGAAACTCCCAGCTAGAATTTCCACAACTAGAAACCCCTCAACTAGAAACTCCACAACTAGGAACTCTGCAAATTGAAAATCTACAACTAGAAACTCGAAAACTAAAAATTCCAACTAGAAACTCCACAACCAGAAACTCGGCAACTAGAAACTCCGCAACTAAAAACTCCGCAACTAGAAACTCTACAGCTAGTAACTCCGCAACTAGAAACTCCACAACTTGAAACTCCGTCACCAGAATCTTCACAACTAGAAAAATCCACAACTAGAAACTCTGCCACTAGAAGCTCCACAACTAGAAACTCCACAGCTAGAAACTCCACAACTTGAAACACCACAAATAGATACTCCACAACTACAAATTCCACAACTAGAAATTCTACAACTGGAAACACCACAGCTAGAAAGCCCACAACTAGAAACTCTGCAACTAGAGACTCTGCAACTAGAAACTCCACAGCTAGAAAATCCACCACTAGAAACTCCACAACTAGCAACTCCACAACTACAGACTCCGCAACTAGAAAACTCCGCCACAAGAAACTCCCAACGAGACACTCTGCAACTAGGAACTCTACAACTTCAAAATCCACAACTAGAAACTCCACAAGTTGAAACCCAACAAATAGATACTCCACAACTACGGACTCCACAACTAGAAACTCCCCAACTAGAAACTCCACAACTTGAAACTCCGCAAATAGAAACTCCGAAATTAGAAATTCCACAACTAGAAAACTCCGCAACGTGAAACTCTGCAACTAGAAACTCCGCAATTAGAAACTCCACAGCTAGAAACTTCACTACTTGAAACACCACAACTAGATACTCCACAACTACGAATTCCACAACTACAAATTCCGCAACTAGAAACTCCACAACTGGAAACTCCGCAACTAGAAACTCCACAGCTAGAAACTCCACAACTTGAGACTTTGCGACTAGAAACTCAGCAACTAGAAACTCAACAACTAGAAACTCCACCACTAGCAACTCCACAACTAGGAACTCTACAACTTCAAAATCCACAACTAAAAACTCCTCAACTTGAAACTCCACAACTAGATACTCCACAACTACAAACTCCACCACTAGAAACTCCACAACCTGAAACTCCGCAACCAGAAACTCCGCAACTAAAAACTCCACAACTAGAAACTCCACAAGTAGAAACTCCACAACTAGAAACTCCGCAACTAGAAACTCCACAACTAGACACTCAACAACTAGAAACTCGACACCTATAAATTCCACAACTTGAAACTTCACAACTAAAACTCCACAACTAGAAACTCCACAACTAGAAACTCCACAACTAGAAACTCTTCAACTAGAAACTCCGCAACTAGAAACTCTGCAACTAGAAACTTAGCAACTAGAAACTCCACAGCTAGAAACCCCACAACTATAAACTTCACAACTAGAAACTCAACAACTAGAAACTCCGCAACTAGAAACTCCACAACTAGAATCTCTGCAACTAGAAACTCCGCAACTAGAAACTGTGCAACTAAAACTCCGCAACTAGAAACTCCACAACTAGAAAATCCACAACTAGAAACTCCAAAACCAGAAACTCCGCAACTAGAAACCCGACCACTAGAAACTCCACAAATAGAAACTCCACAACTATAAATTCCACAACTTGAAACTCCACAGCTAGAAACTCCACAACTAGAAATTCCACAACTGGAAACTCCACAGCTAGAAAGTCCACAACTAGAAACTCTGCAACTAGAAACTCCGCCGCTAGAAACTCCACAGCTAGAAAATCCACCACTAGAAACTCCACAACTAGCAACTCCACAACTACAAACTCCCCAACTAGAAACTCCACAGCTTGAAACTCCGCAACTAGAAACTCCGCAACTAGAAACTCCACAATTAGAAACTCCACAGCTAGAAACTTCACTATTTGAAACACCACAACTAGATATTCCACAACTACGAATTCCACAACTAGAAACTCCACAACTAGAAACTCCGCAACTAGAAGCTCCGCAACTAGAATTTCCACAGCTAGAAACTCCACAACTTGAGACTTCGCAACTAGAAACTCGGCAACTAGAAACCCAACAACCAGAAACTCCACAACTAGAAACTCCACAAGTTGAAACCCAACAAATAGATACTCCACAACTACAGACTCCGCAACTTGAAACACAACAACTAGATACTCCACAACTACAAATTCCGCAACTAGAAACTCCACAACTGGAAACTCCGCAACTAGAAACACCACAGCTTGAAACTCCACAGCTTGAGACTTCGCGACTAGAAACTCAGAACTAGAAACTCAACAACTAGACACTCCACCACTAGAAACTCCACAACTAGGAACTCTACAACTTCAAAATCCACAACTAAAAACTCCTCAACACTGAAACTCCACAACTAGATACTCCACAACTACAAACTCCACAGCTAGAAACTCCACAACCTGAAACTCCACAACAAGATACTCCGCAACTAAAAACTGCACAACTAGAAACTCCACAAGTAGAAACTCCACAACTAGAAACTCCGCAACTAGAAACTCTGCAACTAGATACTCCGCAACTAGAAACTCCACAGCTAGAAACTTCACAACTTAAAACACCACAACTAGATACTCCACAACTACAAATTCCACAACTAGAAACTCCACAAATGGAAACTCCACAACTAGAAACTCCGCCAATAGAAACTCCACAGCTAGAAACTCCACAACTAGGCACTCAACAACTAGAAACTCCACACCTATATATTCCACAACTTGAAACTCCACAACTAAAACTCTGCAACTCGAGTCTCCCCAACTAGAAACTCCACAAATAAAAACTCTGCAACTAGAAACTCCGCAACTAAAAACTCTGCAACTAGAAAATTCGCAACTAGAAACTCCACAGCTAGAAACCCCACAACTATAAACTTCACTACAAGAAACTCAACAACTAGAGACTGCAGAACTAGAAACTCCACAACTAGAAAACTCCGCAACTAGAAACTCTGCAACTACATACTCCGCAACTAGAAACTCCACAGCTAGAAACTCTACAACTAGAAAAACCACATCTAGAAACTCCGCAAAAACAAACTCTGCAACTAGAAACTCCACAACTAGAATTTCCACAGCTAGATACTCCACAACTACGAATTCCACAACTAGAAACTCCGCAACTAGAAGTATCGCAACTAGAATTTCCACAGCTAGAAACTCAACAACTTGAGACTTCGCAACTAGAAACTCGGCAACTAGAAACCCAACAACCAGAAACTCCACAACTAGAAACTCCACAAGTTGAAACCCAACAAATAGATACTCCACAACTACAGACTCCACAACTAGAAACTCCCACAGTAGAAACTCCACAACTTGAAACTCCGCAAATAGAAACTCCGAAACTAGAAACTCCACAACTAGAAAACTCCGCAACGTGAAACTCCAAAACTGGAAACTCCGCAACTAGAAACTCCACAGCTAGAAACTCCACAACTTGATACTTCGCGACTAGAAACTCAGCAACTAGAAACTCAACAACTAGAAACTCCACCACTAGAAACTCCACAACTAGAAACTCCGCAACTAGAAACTCCACAACTAGACACTCAACAACTAGAAACTCGACACCTATAAATTCCACAACTTGAAACTCCACAACTAAAACTCCAAAACTAGAAACTCCACAACTAGAAACTCCACAACTAGAATCTCTGCAACTAGAAACTCCGCAACTAGGAACACTGGAAATAGAAAATCTACAGCTAGAAACTCGAAAACAAAAAAACTCCAACTAGAAACTCCACAACTAGAAACTGCACAACTAGAAACTCCACAAATAGACACTCCACAACTAGAAACACCACAACTAGAGACTTCACAACTAGGAACTCAAAAATTGAGACTCCACAACTAGGAACTCAAAAATTGGGACTCCACAACTAGAAACTACACAGATAGAAATTCCACAACTGGAAACTGCACAACTGAAAACTTCACAACTAGAAACTCTACAGCTAGAAACTCCACAACTTGAGACTTCGCAAATAGAAACCCCTCAACTAGAAACTGCGTAACTAGAAACTCCACAACTTGAAACTCTGAAACTCGAAACTCTGCAACTAGAAAATCCACAACTATAAACTCAAGTAGAAACTCCCCAACTGGAAACTCCGCCACTAGAAACTCTGCAACTAGAAAATCCACAACTAGAAACTTCACAACTAGAAACTCCCCAACAAAAAACTCCACAACTAGAAACTCCACAACTAGAAACTCCACAACTAGAGACTGCACAACTAGAGACTTTGCATTTAGAAACTCCTCAGATAGAAACTACACAACTAAAAACACCACGACTAGAAATTCCATAAGTAGAAACTCCACAGCTAGAATTTCCACAACTAGAAACCCCTCAACTAGAAACTCCACAACTAGGAACTCTGCAAATAGAAAATCTACAACCAGAAACTCGAAAACTAAAAACTCCAACTAGAAACTCCACAACTAGAAACTTCACAACTAGAAACTCCACAAATGGGCACTCCACAACTAGAAACTCCACAGCTAGAGACTCCACAACTAGGAACTCCACAAATATAGACTCCACAACTACAAACTACACAGATTGAAACTACACAACTTGAAACTCCACAACCAGAAACTCTGCAACTAGAAACTCCGCAACTAAAAACTCCACAACTAAAAAATCCACAACTAGAAACTCCACAACTAGAAACTCCGCAACTAGAAAACCGACCACTAGAAACTCACAAATAGAAACTCCACAACTATAAATTCCACAACTTGAAACTCCACAGCTAGAAACTCCACAACTAGAAATTCCACAACTGGAAACTCCACAGCTAGAAAGTCCACAACTAGAAACTCTGCAACTAGAAACTCCGCAACTAGAAACTCCACAGCTAGAAAATCCACCACTAGAAACTCCACAACTAGCAACTCCACAACTACAGACTCCACAACTAGAAAACTCCGCAACTAGAAACTCCCAACTAGACCCTCCGCAACTAGAAACTCTACAACTTCACAATCCACAACTAAAAACTCCACAATTTGAAACTCCACAACTAGATACTCCACAACTACAAACTCCACAACTTGAGACTTCGCAACTAGAAACTCGGCAACTTGAATCTCCGCAAATAGAAACTCCGAAACTAGAAACTCCACAACTAGAAAACTCCGCAACGTGAAACTCTGCAACTAGAAACTCCGCAATTAGAAACTCCACAGCTAGAAACTTCACTACTTGAAACACCACAACTAGATACTCCACAACTACGAATTCCACAACTAGGAACTCCACAACTAGAAACTCCGCAACTAGAAGCTTCGCAACTAGAATTTTTACAGCTAGAAACTCAACAACTTGAGACTTCGCATTTAGAAACTCGGCAACTAGAAACCCAACAACCAGAAACTCGACAACTAGAAACTTCACAAGTTGAAACCCAACAAATAGATACTCCACAACTACAGACTCCACAACTAGAAAACTCCGCAACGTGAAACTCTGCAACTAGAAACTCCGCAATTAGAAACTCCACAGCTAGAAACTTCACTACTTGAAACACCACAACTAGATACTCCACAACTACGAATTACACAACTACAAATTCCGCAACTAGAAACTCCACAACTGGAAACTCCGCCAATAGAAACTCCACAGCTAGAAACTCCACAACTAGGCACTCAACAACTAGAAACTCCACACCTATATATTCCACAACTTGAAACTCCACAACTAAAACTCCTTAACTAGAAACTCCACAACTAGAAACTCTGCAACTCGAGTCTCCCCAACTAGAAACTCCACAAATAAAAACTCTGCAACTAGAAACTCCGCAACTAAAAACTCTGCAACTAGAAAATTCGCAACTAGAAACTCCACAGCTAGAAACCCCACAACTATAAACTTCACTACAAGAAACTCAACAACTAGAGACTGCAGAACTAGAAACTCCACAACTAGAAAACTCCGCAACTAGAAACTCTGCAACTACATACTCCGCAACTAGAAACTCCACAGCTAGAAACTCTACAACTAGAAAAACCACATCTAGAAACTCCACAAAAACAAACTCTGCAACTAGAAACTCCACAACTAGAATTTCCACAGCTAGATACTCCACAACTACGAATTCCACAACTAGAAACTCCGCAACTAGAAGCTTCCCAACTAGAATTTCCACAGCTAGAAACTCAACAACTTGAGACTTCGCAACTAGAAACTCGGCAACTAGAAACCCAACAACCAGAAACTCCACAACAAGAAACTCCACAAGTTGAAACCCAACAAATAGATACTCCACAACTACAGACTCCACAACTAGAAACTCCCACAGTAGAAACTCCACAACTTGAAACTCCGCAAATAGAAAGTCCGAAACTAGAAACTCCACATCTAGAAAACTCCGCAACGTGAAACTCTGCAACAAGAAACTCCGCAATTAGAAACTCCACAGCTAGAAACTTCACTACTTGAAACACCACAACTAGATACTCCATAACTACGAATTCCACAACTACAAATTCCGCAACTAGAAACTCCAAAACTGGAAACTCCGCAACTAGAAACTCCACAGCTAGAAACTCCACAACTTGATACTTCGCGACTAGAAACTCAGCAACTAGAAACTCAACAACTAGAAACTCCACCACTAGAAACTCCACAACTAGGAACTCTACAACTTCAAAATCCACAACTAAAAACTCCTCAACTTGAAACTCCACAACTAGATACTCCACAACTACAAACTCCACCACTAGAAACTCCACAACCTGAAACTCCGCAACCAGAAACTCCGCAACTAAAAACTCCACAACTAGAAACTCCACAAGTAGAAACTCCACAACTAGAAACTCCGCAACTAGAAACTCCACAACTAGACACTCAACAACTAGAAACTCGACACCTATAAATTCCACAACTTCAAACTCCACAACTAAAACTCCACAACTAGAAACTCCACAACTAGAAACTCTGCAACTAGAAACTCTGCAACTAGAAACTCCGCAACTAGGAACACTGGAAATAGAAAATCTACAGCTAGAAACTCGAAAACAAAAAAACTCCAACTAGAAACTCCACAACTAGAAACTGCACAACTAGAAACTCCACAACTAGAAGCACCACAACTAGAGACTTCATAACTAGGAACTCTAAAATTGAGACTCCACAACTAGAAACTACACAGATAGAAATTCCACAACTGGAAACTGCACAACTGAAAACTTCACAACTAGAAACTCTACAGCTAGAAACTCCACAACTTGAGACTTCGCAAATAGAAACTCGTCAACTGGAAACTCAACCACTAGAAACTCCACAGCTAGAAACCCCTCAACTAGAAACTCCGTAACTAGGAACTCCACAACTTGAAACTCCGCAACTAGAAACTCCGCAACTAGAAAATCCACAACTAGAAACTCCACAACTAGAAACTCCACAACTAGAGACTGCACAACTAGAGACTTTGCATTTAGAAACTCCTCAGATAGAAACTACACAACTAAAAACACCACGACTAGAGATTCCATAAGTAGAAACTCCCAGCTAGAATTTCCACAACTAGAAACCCCTCAACTAGAAACTCCACAACTAGGAACTCTGCAAATTGAAAATCTACAACTAGAAACTCGAAAACTAAAAATTCCAACTAGAAACTCCACAACCAGAAACTCGGCAACTAGAAACTCCGCAACTAAAAACTCCGCAACTAGAAACTCTACAGCTAGTAACTCCGCAACTAGAAACTCCACAACTTGAAACTCCGCCACCAGAATCTTCACAACTAGAAAAATCCACAACTAGAAACTCTGCCACTAGAAGCTCCACAACTAGAAACTCCACAGCTAGAAACTCCACAACTTGAAACACCACAAATAGATACTCCACAACTACAAATTCCACAACTAGAAATTCTACAACTGGAAACACCACAGCTAGAAAGCCCACAACTAGAAACTCTGCAACTAGAGACTCTGCAACTAGAAACTCCACAGCTAGAAAATCCACCACTAGAAACTCCACAACTAGCAACTCCACAACTACAGACTCCGCAACTAGAAAACTCCGCCACAAGAAACTCCCAACGAGACACTCTGCAACTAGGAACTCTACAACTTCAAAATCCACAACTAGAAACTCCACAAGTTGAAACCCAACAAATAGATACTCCACAACTACGGACTCCACAACTAGAAACTCCCCAACTAGAAACTCCACAACTTGAAACTCCGCAAATAGAAACTCCGAAATTAGAAATTCCACAACTAGAAAACTTTGCAACGTGAAACTCTGCAACTAGAAACTCCGCAATTAGAAACTCCACAGCTAGAAGCTTCACTACTTGAAACACCACAACTAGATACTCCACAACTACGAATTCCACAACTACAAATTCCGCAACTAGAAACTCCACAACTGGAAACTCCGCAACTAGAAACTCCACAGCTAGAAACTCCACAACTTGAGACTTTGCGACTAGAAACTCAGCAACTAGAAACTCAACAACTAGAAACTCCACCACTAGCAACTCCACAACTAGGAACTGTACAACTTCAAAATCCACAACTAAAAACTCCTCAACTTGAAACTCCACAACTAGATACTCCACAACTACAAACTCCACCACTAGAAACTCCACAACCTGAAACTCCGCAACCAGAAACTCCGCAACTAAAAACTCCACAACTAGAAACTCCACAAGTAGAAACTCCACACTAGAAACTCCGCAACTAGAAACTCCACAACTAGACACTCAACAACTAGAAACTCGACACCTATAAATTCCACAACTTGAAACTTCACAACTAAAACTCCACAACTAGAAACTCCACAACTAGAAACTCCACAACTAGAAACTCTGCAACTAGAAACTCCGCAACTAGGAACACTGGAAATAGAAAATCTACAGCTAGAAACTCGAAAACAAAAAAACTCCAACTAGAAACTCCACAACTAGAAACTGCACAACTAGAAACTCCACAAATAGACACTCCACAACTAGAAGCACCACAACTAGAGACTTCATAACTAGGAACTCCAAAATTGAGACTCCACAACTAGAAACTACACAGATAGAAATTCCACAACTGGAAACTGCACAACTGAAAACTTCACAACTAGAAACTCTACAGCTAGAAACTCCACAACTTGAGACTTCGCAAATAGAAACTCGTCAACTGGAAACTCAACCACTAGAAACACCACAGCTAGAAACTCCACAACTTGAGACTTCGCAACAAGTAACTCGGCAACTAGAATCTCCACAACTAGAAACTCAAGTAGAAACTTCCCAACTGGAAACTCCGCCACTAGAAACTCCGCAACTAGAAAATCCGCATCTAGAAACTTCACAACTAGAAACTCCCCAACAAAAAACTCCACAACTAGAAACTCCACAACTGGAAACTCCACAACTAGAGACTGCACAACTAGAGACTTTGCATTTAGAAACTCCTCAGATAGAAACTACACAACTAAAAACACCACGACTAGAGATTCCATAACTAGAAACTCCACAGCTAGAATTTCCACAACTAGAAACCCCTCAACTAGAAACTCCACAACTAGGAACTCTGCAAATAGAAAATCTACAACTAGAAACTCGAAAACTAAAAACTCCAACTAGAAACTCCACAACTAGAAACTTCACAACTAGAAACTCCACAAATGGACACTCCACAACTAGAAACTCCACAACTAGAAACTCCACAACCAGAAACTCTGCAACTCGAGTCTCCCCAACTAGAAACTCCACAACTAAAAACTCTGCAACTAGAAACTCCGCAACTAAAAACTCTGCAACTAGAAAATTCGCAACTAGAAACTCCACAGCTAGAAACCCCACAACTATAAACTTCACAACAAGAAACTCAACATCTAGAGACTGCACAACTAGAAACTCCACAACTAGAAAACTCCGCAACTAGAAACTCTGCAACTACATACTCCGCAACTAGAAACTCCACAGCTAGAAACTCTACAACTAGAAAAACCACATCTAGAAACTCCGCAAAAACAAACTCTGCAACTAGAAACTTCAAAACTAGAATTTCCACAGCTAGATACTCCACAACTACGAGTTCCACAACTAGAAACTCCGCAACTAGAAGCTTCGCAACTAGAATTTCCACAGCTAGAAACTCAACAACTTGCGACTTCGCAACTAGAAACTCGGCAACTAGAAACCCAACAACCAGAAACTCCACAACTAGAAACTCCACAAGTTGAAACCCAACAAATAGATACTCCACAACTACAGACTCCACAACTAGAAACTCCTACACTAGAAACTCCACAACTTGAAACTCCGAAACTAGAAACTCCACAACAAGAAAACTCCGCAACGTGACACTCTGCAACTAGAAACTCCGCAATTAGAAACTCCACAGCTAGAAACTTCACTACTTGAAACACCACAACTAGATACTCCACAACTACGAATTCCACAACTACAAATTCCGCAACTAGAAACTTCAAAACTGGAAACTCCGCAAGTAGAAACTCCACAGCTAGAAACTCCACAACTTGATACTTCGCGACTAGAAACTCAGCAACTAGAAACTCAACAACTAGAAACTCCACCACTAGATACTCCACAACTAGGAACTCTACAACTTCAAAATCCATAACTAAAAACTACTCAACTTGAAACTCCACAACTAGATACTCCACAACTACAAACTCCACCACTAGAAACTCCACAACCTGAAACTCCGCAACCAGAAACTCCGCAACTAAAAACTCCACAACTAGAAACTCCACAAGTAGAAACTCCACAACTAGAAACTCCGCAACTAGAAACTCCACAACTAGACACTCAACAACTAGAAACTCGACACCTATAAATTCCACAACTTGAAACTCCACAACTAAAACTCCACAACTAGAAACTCCACAACTAGAAACTCCGCAACTAGAAACACTGGAAATAGTAAATCTACAGCTAGAAACTCTAAAACAAAAAAACTCCAACTAGAAACTCCAAAACTAGAAACTGCACAACTAGAAACTCCACAAATAGACACCCCACAACTAGAAACACCACAACTAGAGACTTCACAACTAGGAACTCCTAAATTGAGACTCCACAACTAGAAACTACACAGATAGAAATTCCACAACTGGAAACTGCACAACTGAAAACTTCACAACTAGAAACTCTACAGCTAGAAACTCCACAACTTGAGACTTCGCAAATAGAAACTCGTCAACTGGAAACTCAACCACTAGAAACTCCAAAGCTAGAAACTCCACAACTTGAGACTTCGCAACAAGAAACTCGGCAACTAGAATCTCCACAACTAGAAACTCTTCAACTAGAAACTCCGCAACTAGAAACTCCACAAGCAGAAACTCCACAACTTGAGACTTCGCAAATAGAAACTCGTCAACTATAAACTCAACAACTAGAAACTCCACAGCTAGAAACTCCACATCTAGAAACTCTACAACTTGAGAGTTCGCAACTAGAAACTCCACAACTAGAAACTCCACAACTAGAGACTCCAAAACTTGATACTCCACCACTAGAAACTCCACATCTACGAACCTCACAACTAGAAAGTCCAGAACTAGAAACACCACATCTAGAAACTCCGCAACAACAAACTCTGCAACTAGAAACTCCACAACTAGAAATTCCACAGCTAGAGACTCAACAACTAGAGACTCCTCAACTAAAAGCTCCACAACTAGACACTCCACAACTAGAAACTCCGCAACTAGAAACCCGACAACTAGAAACTCAACAACTAGAAACTACACACCTATAAATTCCTCAACTTGAAACTCCACAACTAAAAGTCCACTACTAGAAACTCCACAACTAGAAACTCCGCAACTAGAAACTCTGCAAATGGAAACTCCGCAACTAGAAACTCCACAGCTAGAAACCCCTCAACTAGAAACTCCGTAACTAGGAACTCCACAACTTGAAACTCCGCAACTAGAAACTCCGCAACTAGAAAATCCACAACTAGAAACTCCACAGCTAGAAACTTCACTACTTGAAACACCACAACTAGATACTCCACAACTACGAATTCCACAACTACAAATTCCACAACTAGAAACTCCACAACTGGAAACTCCGCAACTAGAAACTCCACAGCTAGAAACTCCACAACTTGAGACTTCGCGACTAGAAACTCAGCAACTAGAAACTCAACAACTAGAAACTCCACCACTAGCAACTCCACAACTAGGAACTCTACAACTTCAAAATCCACAACTAAAAACTCCTCAACTTGAAACTCCACAACTAGATACTCCACAACTACAAACTCCACCACTAGAAACTCCACAACCTGAAACTCCGCAACCAGAAACTCCGCAACTAAAAACTCCACAACTAGAAACTCCACAAGTAGAAACTCCACAACTAGAAACTCCGCAACTAGAAACTCCACAACTAGACACTCAACAACTAGAAACTCGACACCTATAAATTCCACAACTTGAAACTTCACAACTAAAACTCCACAACTAGAAACTCCACAACCAGAAACTCCACAACTAGAAACTCTTCAACTAGAAACTCCGCAACTAGAAACTCTGCAACTAGAAACTTAGCAACTAGAAACTCCACAGCTAGAAACCCCACAACTATAAACTTCACAACTAGAAACTCAACAACTAGAAACTCCGCAACTAGAAACTCCACAACTAGAATCTCTGCAACTAGAAACTCCGCAACTAGAAACTGTGCAACTAAAACTCCGCAACTAGAAACTCCACAACTAGAAAATCCACAACTAGAAACTCCACAACCAGAAACTCCGCAACTAGAAACCCGACCACTAGAAACTCCACAAATAGAAACTCCACAACTATAAATTCCACAACTTGAAACTTCACAGCTAGAAACTCCACAACTAGAAATTCCACAACTGGAAACTCCACAGCTAGAAAGTCCACAACTAGAAACTCTGCAACTAGAAACTCCGCCACTAGAAACTCCACATCTAGAAAATCCACCACTAGAAACTCCACAACTAGCAACTCCACAACTACAAACTCCCCAACTAGAAACTCCACAGCTTGAAACTCCGCAACTAGAAACTCCGCAACTAGAAACTCCACAACTAGCAAACTCCGCAACGTGAAACTCTGCAACTAGAAACTCCGCAATTAGAAACTCCACAGCTAGAAACTTCACTATTTGAAACACCACAACTAGATATTCCACAACTACGAATTCCACAACTAGAAACTCCACAACTAGAAACTCCGCAACTAGAAGCTCCGCAACTAGAATTTCCACAGCTAGAAACTCCACAACTTGAGACTTCGCAACTAGAAACTCGGCAACTAGAAACCCAACAACCAGAAACTCCACAACTAGAAACTCCACAAGTTGAAACCCAACAAATAGATACTCCACAACTACAGACTCCGCAACTTGAAACACAACAACTAGATACTCCACAACTACAAATTCCGCAACTAGAAACTCCACAACTGGAAACTCCGCAACTAGAAACACCACAGCTTGAAACTCCACAGCTTGAGACTTCGCGACTAGAAACTCAGAACTAGAAACTCAACAACTAGACACTCCACCACTAGAAACTCCACAACTAGGAACTCTACAACTTCAAAATCCACAACTAAAAACTCCTCAACACTGAAACTCCACAACTAGATACTCCACAACTACAAACTCCACAGCTAGAAACTCCACAACCTGAAACTCCACAACAAGATACTCCGCAACTAAAAACTGCACAACTAGAAACTCCACAGCTAGAAACTCCACAACTAGGCACTCAACAACTAGAAACTCCACACCTATATATTCCACAACTTGAAACTCCACAACTAAAACTCCTTAACTAGAAGCTCCACAACTAGAAACTCTGCAACTCGAGCCTCCCCAACTAGAAACTCCACAAATAAAAACTCTGCAACTAGAAACTCCGCAACTAAAAACTCTGCAACTAGAAAATTCGCAACTAGAAACTCCACAGCTAGAAACCCCACAACTATAAACTTCACTACAAGAAACTCAACAACTAGAGACTGCAGAACTAGAAACTCCACAACTAGAAAACTCCGCAACTAGAAACTCTGCAACTACATACTCCGCAACTAGAAACTCCACAGCTAGAAACTCTACAACTAGAAAAACCACATCTAGAAACTCCGCAAAAACAAACTCTGCAACTAGAAACTCCACAATTAGAATTTCCACAGCTAGATACTCCACAACTACGAATTCCACAACTAGAAACTCCGCAACTAGAAGTATCGCAACTAGAATTTCCACAGCTAGAAACTCAACAACTTGAGACTTCGCAACTAGAAACTCGGCAACTAGAAACCCAACAACCAGAAACTCCACAACTAGAAACTCCACAAGTTGAAACCCAACAAATAGATACGCCACAACTACAGACTCCACAACTAGAAACTCCCACAGTAGAAACTCCACAACTTGAAACTCCGCAAATAGAAACTCCGAAACAAGAAACTCCACAACTAGAAAACTCCGCAACGTGAAACTCCAAAACTGGAAACTCCGCAACTAGAAACTCCACAGCTAGAAACTCCACAACTTGATACTTCGCGACTAGAAACTCAGCAACTAGAAACTCAACAACTAGAAACTCCACCACTAGAAACTCCACAACTAGAAACTCCGCAACTAGAAACTCCACAACTAGACACTCAACAACTAGAAACTCGACACCTATAAATTCCACAACTTGAAACTCCACAACTAAAACTCCACAACTAGAAACTCCACAACTAGAAACTCCACAACTAGAAACTCTGCAACTAGAAACTCCGCAACTAGGAACACTGGAAATAGAAAATCTACAGCTAGAAACTCGAAAACAAAAAAACTCCAACTAGAAACTCCACAACTAGAAACTGCACAACTAGAAACTCCACAAATAGACACTCCACAACTAGAAACACCACAACTAGAGACTTCACAACTAGGAACTCAAAAATTGAGACTCCACAACTAGAAACTACACAGATAGAAATTCCACAACTGGAAACTGCACAACTGAAAACTACACAACTAGAAACTCTACAGCTAGAAACTCCACAACTTGAGACTTCGCAAATAGAAACCCCTCAACTAGAAACTGCGTAACTAGAAACTCCACAACTTGAAACTCTGAAACTCGAAACTCTGCAACTAGAAAATCCACAACTATAAACTCAAGTAGAAACTCCCCAACTGGAAACTCCGCCACTAGAAACTCTGCAACTAGAAAATCCACAACTAGAAACTTCACAACTAGAAACTCCCCAACAAAAAACTCCACAACTAGAAACTCCACAACTAGAAACTCCACAACTAGAGACTGCACAACTAGAGACTTTGCATTTAGAAACTCCTCAGATAGAAACTACACAACTAAAAACACCACGACTAGAAATTCCATAAGTAGAAACTCCACAGCTAGAATTTCCACAACTAGAAACCCCTCAACTAGAAACTCCACAGCTAGGAACTCTGCAAATAGAAAATCTACAACTAGAAACTCGAAAACTAAAAACTCCAACTAAAAACTCAACAACTAGAAACTTCACAACTAGAAACTCCACAAATGGGCACTCCACAACTAGAAACTCCACAACTAGAGACTCCACAACTAGGAACTCCACAAATATAGACTCCACAACTACAAACTACACAGATTGAAACTACACAACTTGAAACTCCACAACCAGAAACTCTGCAACTAGAAACTCCGCAACTAAAAACTCCACAACTAAAAAATCCACAACTAGAAACTCCACAACTAGAAACTCCGCAACTAGAAACCCGACCACTAGAAACTCAGAAATAGAAACTCCACAACTATAAATTCCACAACTTGAAACTCCACAGCTAGAAACTCCACAACTAGAAATTCCACAACTGGAAACTCCACAGCTAGAAAGTCCACAACTAGAAACTCTGCAACTAGAAACTCCGCAACTAGAAACTCCACAGCTAGAAAATCCACCACTAGAAACTCCACAACTAGCAACTCCACAACTACAGACTCCACAACTAGAAAACTCCGCAACTAGAAACTCCCAACTAGACCCTCCGCAACTAGAAACTCTACAACTTCACAATCCACAACTAAAAACTCCACAATTTGAAACTCCACAACTAGATACTCCACAACTACAAACTCCACAACTTGAGACTTCGCAACTAGAAACTCGGCAACTTGAATCTCCGCAAATAGAAACTCCGAAACTAGAAACTCCACAACTAGAAAACTCCGCAACGTGAAACTCTGCAACTAGAAACTCCGCAATTAGAAATTCCACAGCTAGAAACTTCACTACTTGAAACACCACAACTAGATACTCCACAACTACGAATTCCACAACAAGGAACTCCACAACTAGAAACTCCGCAACTAGAAGCTTCGCAACTAGAATTTTTACAGCTAGAAACTCAACAACTTGAGACTTCGCAACTAGAAACTCGGCAACTAGAAACCCAACAACCAGAAACTCGACAACTAGAAACTCCACAAGTTGAAACCCAACAAATAGATACTCCACAACTACAGACTCCACAACTAGAAAACTCCGCAACGTGAAACTCTGCAACTAGAAACTCCGCAATTAGAAACTCCACAGCTAGAAACTTCACTACTTGAAACACCACAACTAGATACTCCACAACTACGAATTCCACAACTACAAATTCCGCAACTAGAAACTTCAAAACTGGAAACTCCGCAAGTAGAAACTCCACAGCTAGAAACTCCACAACTTGATACTTCGCGACTAGAAACTCAGCAACTAGAAACTCAACAACTAGAAACTCCACCACTAGATACTCCACAACTAGGAACTCTACAACTTCAAAATCCATAACTAAAAACTCCTCAACTTGAAACTCCACAACTAGATACTCCACAACTACAAACTCCACCACTAGAAACTCCACAACCTGAAACTCCGCAACCAGAAACTCCGCAACTAAAAACTCCACAACTAGAAACTCCACAAGTAGAAACTCCACAACTAGAAACTCCGCAACTAGAAACTCCACAACTAGACACTCAACAACTAGAAACTCGACACCTATAAATTCCACAACTTGAAACTCCACAACTAAAACTCCACAACTAGAAACTCCACAACTAGAAACTCCACAACTAGAAACTCTGCAACTAGAAACTCCGCAACTAGAAACACTGGAAATAGTAAATCTACAGCTAGAAACTCTAAAACAAAAAAACTCCAACTAGAAACTCCAAAACTAGAGACTGCACAACTAGAAACTCCACAAATAGACACTCCACAACTAGAAACACCACAACTAGAGACTTCACAACTAGGAACTCCTAAATTGAGACTCCACAACTAGAAACTACACAGATAGAAATTCCACAACTGGAAACTGCACAACTGAAAACTTCACAACTAGAAACTCTACAGCTAGAAACTCCACAACTTGAGACTTCGCAAATAGAAACTCGTCAACTGGAAACTCAACCACTAGAAACTCCACAGCTAGAAACTCCACAACTTGAGACTTCGCAACAAGAAACTCGGCAACTAGAATCTCCACAACTAGAATCTCTTCAACTAGAAACTCCGCAACTAGAAACTCCACAAGCAGAAACTCCACAACTTGAGACTTCGCAAATAGAAACTCGTCAACTATAAACTCAACAACTAGAAACTCCACAGCTAGAAACTCCACATCTAGAAACTCTACAACTTGAGAGTTCGCAACTAGAAACTCCACAACTAGAAACTCCACAACTAGAGACTCCAAAACTTGATACTCCACCACTAGAAACTCCACATCTACGAACCTCACAACTAGAAAGTCCAGAACTAGAAACACCACATCTAGAAACTCCGCAACAACAAACTCTGCAACTAGAAACTCCACAACTAGAAATTCCACAGCTAGAGACTCAACAACTAGAGACTCCTCAACTAAAAGCTCCACAACTAGACACTCCACAACTAGAAACTCCGCAACTAGAAACCCGACAACTAGAAACTCAACAACTAGAAACTCCACACCTATAAATTCCTCAACTTGAAACTCCACAACTAAAAGTCCACTACTAGAAACTCCACAACTAGAAACTCCGCAACTAGAAACTCTGCAAATGGAAACTCCGCAACTAGAAACTCCACAGCTAGAAACCCCTCAACTAGAAACTCCGTAACTAGGAACTCCACAACTTGAAACTCCGCAACTAGAAACTCCGCAACTAGAAAATCCACAACTAGAAACTCCACAGCTAGAAACTTCACTACTTGAAACACCACAACTAGATACTCCACAACTACGAATTCCACAACTACAAATTCCACAACTAGAAACTCCACAACTGGAAACTCCGCAACTAGAAACTCCACAGCTAGAAACTCCACAACTTGAGACTTCGCGACTAGAAACTCAGCAACTAGAAACTCAACAACTAGAAACTCCACCACTAGCAACTCCACAACTAGGAACTCTACAACTTCAAAATCCACAACTAAAAACTCCTCAACTTGAAACTCCACAACTAGATACTCCACAACTACAAACTCCACCACTAGAAACTCCACAACCTGAAACTCCGCAACCAGAAACTCCGCAACTAAAAACTCCACAACTAGAAACTCCACAAGTAGAAACTCCACAACTAGAAACTCCGCAACTAGAAACTCCACAACTAGACACTCAACAACTAGAAACTCGACACCTATAAATTCCACAACTTGAAGCTTCACAACTAAAACTCCACAACTAGAAACTCCACAACTAGAAACTCCACAACTAGAAACTCTTCAACTAGAAACTCCGCAACTAGAAACTCTGCAACTAGAAACTTAGCAACTAGAAACTCCACAGCTAGAAACCCCACAACTATAAACTTCACAACTAGAAACTCAACAACTAGAAACTCCGCAACTAGAAACTCCACAACTAGAATCTCTGCAACTAGAAACTCCGCAACTAGAAACTGTGCAACTAAAACTCCGCAACTAGAAACTCCACAACTAGAAAATCCACAACTAGAAACTCCACAACCAGAAACTCCGCAACTAGAAACCCGACCACTAGAAACTCCACAAATAGAAACTCCACAACTATAAATTCCACAACTTGAAACTCCACAGCTAGAAACTCCACAACTAGAAATTCCACAACTGGAAACTCCACAGCTAGAAAGTCCACAACTAGAAACTCTGCAACTAGAAACTCCGCCACTAGAAACTCCACATCTAGAAAATCCACCACTAGAAACTCCACAACTAGCAACTCCACAACTACAAACTCCCCAAATAGAAACTCCACAGCTTGAAACTCCGCAACTAGAAACTCCGCAACTAGAAACTCCACAACTAGCAAACTCCGCAACGTGAAACTCTGCAACTAGAAACTCCGCAATTAGAAACTCCACAGCTAGAAACTTCACTATTTGAAACACCACAACTAGATATTCCACAACTACGAATTCCACAACTAGAAACTCCACAACTAGAAACTCCGCAACTAGAAGCTCCGCAACTAGAATTTCCACAGCTAGAAACTCCACAACTTGAGACTTCGCAACTAGAAACTCGGCAACTAGAAACCCAACAACCAGAAACTCCACAACTAGAAACTCCACAAGTTGAAACCCAACAAATAGATACTCCACAACTACAGACTCCGCAACTTGAAACACAACAACTAGATACTCCACAACTACAAATTCCGCAACTAGAAACTCCACAACTGGAAACTCCGCAACTAGAAACACCACAGCTTGAAACTCCACAGCTTGAGACTTCGCGACTAGAAACTCAGAACTAGAAACTCAACAACTAGACACTCCACCACTAGAAACTCCACAACTAGGAACTCTACAACTTCAAAATCCACCACTAAAAACTCCTCAACACTGAAACTCCACAACTAGATACTCCACAACTACAAACTCCACAGCTAGAAACTCCACAACCTGAAACTCCACAACAAGATACTCCGCAACTAAAAACTGCACAACTAGAAACTCCACAAGTAGAAACTCCACAACTAGAAACTCCGCAACTAGAAACTCTGCAACTAGATACTCCGCAACTAGAAACTCCACAGCTAGAAACTTCACAACTTAAAACACCACAACTAGATACTCCACAACTACAAATTCCACAACTAGAAACTCCACAAATGGAAACTCCACAACTAGAAACTCCGCCAATAGAAACTCCACAGCTAGAAACTCCACAACTAGGCACTCAACAACTAGAAACTCCACACCTATATATTCCACAACTTGAAATTCCACAACTAAAACTCCTTAACTAGAAACTCCACAACTAGAAACTCTGCAACTCGAGCCTCCCCAACTAGAAACTCCACAAATAAAAACTCTGCAACTAGAAACTCCGCAACTAAAAACTCTGCAACTAGAAAATTCGCAACTAGAAACTCCACAGCTAGAAACCCCACAACTATAAACTTCACTACAAGAAACTCAACAACTAGAGACTGCAGAACTAGAAACTCCACAACTAGAAAACTCCGCAACTAGAAACTCTGCAACTACATACTCCGCAACTAGAAACTCCACAGCTAGAAACTCTACAACTAGAAAAACCACATCTAGAAACTCCGCAAAAACAAACTCTGCAACTAGAAACTCCACAATTAGAATTTCCACAGCTAGATACTCCACAACTACGAATTCCACAACTAGAAACTCCGCAACTAGAAGTATCGCAACTAGAATTTCCACAGCTAGAAACTCAACAACTTGAGACTTCGCAACTAGAAACTCGGCAACTAGAAACCCAACAACCAGAAACTCCACAACTAGAAACTCCACAAGTTGAAACCCAACAAATAGATACTCCACAACTACAGACTCCACAACTAGAAACTCCCACAGTAGAAACTCCACAACTTGAAACTCCGCAAATAGAAACTCCGAAACAAGAAACTCCACAACTAGAAAACTCCGCAACGTGAAACTCCAAAACTGGAAACTCCGCAACTAGAAACTCCACAGCTAGAAACTCCACAACTTGATACTTCGCGACTAGAAACTCAGCAACTAGAAACTCAACAACTAGAAGCTCCACCACTAGAAACTCCACAACTAGAAACTCCGCAACTAGAAACTCCACAACTAGACACTCAACAACTAGAAACTCGACACCTATAAATTCCACAACTTGAAACTCCACAACTAAAACTCCACAACTAGAAACTCCACAACTAGAAACTCCACAACTAGAAACTCTGCAACTAGAAACTCCGCAACTAGGAACACTGGAAATAGAAAATCTACAGCTAGAAACTCGAAAACAAAAAAACTCCAACTAGAAACTCCACAACTAGAAACTGCACAACTAGAAACTCCACAAATAGACACTCCACAACTAGAAACACCACAACTAGAGACTTCACAACTAGGAACTCAAAAATTGAGACTCCACAACTAGAAACTACACAGATAGAAATTCCACAACTGGAAACTGCACAACTGAAAACTTCACAACTAGAAACTCTACAGCTAGAAACTCCACAACTTGAGACTTCGCAAATAGAAACCCCTCAACTAGAAACTGCGTAACTAGAAACTCCACAACTTGAAACTCTGAAACTCGAAACTCTGCAACTAGAAAATCCACAACTATAAACTCAAGTAGAAACTCCCCAACTGGAAACTCCGCCACTAGAAACTCTGCAACTAGAAAATCCACAACTAGAAACTTCACAACTAGAAACTCCCCAACAAAAAACTCCACAACTAGAAACTCCACAACTAGAAACTCCACAACTAGAGACTGCACAACTAGAGACTTTGCATTTAGAAACTCCTCAGATAGAAACTACACAACTAAAAACACCACGACTAGAAATTCCATAAGTAGAAACTCCACAGCTAGAATTTCCACAACTAGAAACCCCTCAACTAGAAACTCCACAGCTAGGAACTCTGCAAATAGAAAATCTACAACTAGAAACTCGAAAACTAATAACTCCAACTAGAAACTCCACAACTAGAAACTTCACAACTAGAAACTCCACAAATGGGCACTCCACAACTAGAAACTCCACAACTAGAGACTCCACAACTAGGAACTCCACAAATATAGACTCCACAACTACAAACTACACAGATTGAAACTACACAACTTGAAACTCCACAACCAGAAACTCTGCAACTAGAAACTCCGCAACTAAAAACTCCACAACTAAAAAATCCACAACTAGAAACTCCACAACTAGAAACTCCGCAACTAGAAACCCGACCACTAGAAACTCACAAATAGAAACTCCACAACTATAAATTCCACAACTTGAAACTCCACAGCTAGAAACTCCACAACTAGAAATTCCACAACTGGAAACTCCACAGCTAGAAAGTCCACAACTAGAAACTCTGCAACTAGAAACTCCGCAACTAGAAACTCCACAGCTAGAAAATCCACCACTAGAAACTCCACAACTAGCAACTCCACAACTACAGACTCCACAACTAGAAAACTCCGCAACTAGAAACTCCCAACTAGACCCTCCGCAACTAGAAACTCTACAACTTCACAATCCACAACTAAAAACTCCACAATTTGAAACTCTACAACTAGATACTCCACAACTACAAACTCCACAACTTGAGACTTCGCAACTAGAAACTCGGCAACTTGAATCTCCGCAAATAGAAACTCCGAAACTAGAAACTCCACAACTAGAAAACTCCGCAACGTGAAACTCTGCAACTAGAAACTCCGCAATTAGAAACTCCACAGCTAGAAACTTCACTACTTGAAACACCACAACTAGATACTCCACAACTACGAATTCCACAACTAGGAACTCCACAACTAGAAACTCCGCAACTAGAAGCTTCGCAACTAGAATTTTTACAGCTAGAAACTCAACAACTTGAGACTTCGCAACTAGAAACTCGGCAACTAGAAACCCAACAACCAGAAACTCGACAACTAGAAACTCCACAAGTTGAAACCCAACAAATAGATACTCCACAACTACAGACTCCACAACTAGAAAACTCCGCAACGTGAAACTCTGCAACTAGAAACTCCGCAATTAGAAACTCCACAGCTAGAAACTTCACTACTTGAAACACCACAACTAGATACTCCACAACTACGAATTACACAACTACAAATTCCGCAACTAGAAACTCCACAACTGGAAACTCCGCCAATAGAAACTCCACAGCTAGAAACTCCACAACTAGGCACTCAACAACTAGAAACTCCACACCTATATATTCCACAACTTGAAACTCCACAACTAAAACTCCTTAACTAGAAACTCCACAACTAGAAACTCTGCAACTCGAGTCTCCCCAACTAGAAACTCCACAAATAAAAACTCTGCAACTAGAAACTCCGCAACTAAAAACTCTGCAACTAGAAAATTCGCAACTAGAAACTCCACAGCTAGAAACCCCACAACTATAAACTTCACTACAAGAAACTCAACAACTAGAGACTGCAGAACTAGAAACTCCACAACTAGAAATCTCCGCAACTAGAAACTCTGCAACTACATACTCCGCAACTAAAAACTCCACAGCTAGAAACTCTACAACTAGAAAAACCACATCTAGAAACTCCGCAAAAACAAACTCTGCAACTAGAAACTCCACAACTAGAATTTCCACAGCTAGATACTCCACAACTACGAATTCCACAACTAGAAACTCCGCAACTAGAAGCTTCCCAACTAGAATTTCCACAGCTAGAAACTCAACAACTTGAGACTTCGCAACTAGAAACTCGGCAACTAGAAACCCAACAACCAGAAACTCCACAACAAGAAACTCCACAAGTTGAAACCCAACAAATAGATACTCCACAACTACAGACTCCACAACTAGAAACTCCCACAGTAGAAACTCCACAACTTGAAACTCCGCAAATAGAAAGTCCGAAACTAGAAACTCCACAACTAGAAAACTCCGCAACGTGAAACTCTGCAACTAGAAACTCCGCAATCAGAAACTCCACAGCTAGAAACTTCACTACTTGAAACACCACAACTAGATACTCCATAACTACGAATTCCACAACTACAAATTCCGCAACTAGAAACTCCAAAACTGGAAACTCCGCAACTAGAAACTCCACAGCTAGAAACTTCACTACTTGAAACACCACAACTAGATACTCCACAACTACGAATTCCACAACTACAAATTCCGCAACTAGAAACTTCAAAACTGGAAACTCCGCAAGTAGAAACTCCACAGCTAGAAACTCCACAACTTGATACTTCGCGACTAGAAACTCAGCAACTAGAAACTCAACAACTTGAAACTCCACCACTAGATACTCCACAACTAGGAACTCTACAACTTCAAAATCCATAACTAAAAACTCCTCAACTTGAAACTCCACAACTAGATACTCCACAACTACAAACTCCACCACTAGAAACTCCACAACCTGAAACTCCGCAACCAGAAACTCCGCAACTAAAAACTCCACAACTAGAAACTCCACAGCTACAGACTCCACAACTTGAAACACCACAACTAGATACTCCACAACTAAAAATTCCGCAACTAGAAACTCCACAACTAGAAACTCCGCAACTAGAAACTCCCCAACTAGAAACTCCACAACTAGAATCTCTGCAACTAGAAACTCCGCAACTAGAAACTCCACAGCTACAAAGCCCACAACTATATACTTCACAACTAGCAACTCAACAACTAGAAACTGCACAACTAGAGACTCCGCCACTACAAACTCCACAGCTAGTAACTCCGCAACTAGAAACTCCACAACTTGAAACTCCGCCACTAGAATCTCCACAACTAGAAAACTCCACAACTAGAAACTGTGCAACTAGAAACTCCACAACTAGAAACTCCACAGCTAGAAACTCCACAACTTGAAACACCACAACACGATACTCCACAACTACAAATTCCACAACTAGAAACTCCACAACTAGAAACTCCGCAACTAGAAACTCCGCAACTAGAAACTCTGCAACTAGAAACTTTACAGCTAGAAACTCCCCAACTTGAGACTTCGCAAATAGAAAATCGTCAACTGGAAACTGAACCACTAGAAACTCCACAGCTAGAAACTCCACAACTTAAAACCCAACATATAGATACTCCACAACTACAGACTCCACAACTTGAAACACCACAACTAGATACTCCACAACTACAAATTCCGCAACTAGAAACTCCACAACTAGAAACTCCGCAACTAGAAACTCCCCAACTAGAAACTCCACAACTAGAATCTCTGCAACTAGAAACTCCGCAACTACAAACTCCACAGCTAGAAACTCCACAACTTGAAACACCACAACACGATACTCCACAACTACAAATTCCACAACTAGAAACTCCACAACTAGAAACTCCGCAACTAGATACTCCGCAACTAGAAACTCCGCAACTAGAAACTACACAGCTAGAAACCCCACAACTAGAAACTTCACAACTAGCAACTCAACAACTAGAGACTGCACAACTAGAGACTCCGCAACTAGAAACTCCACAGCTAGTAACTCCGCAACCAGAAACTCCACAACTTGAAACTCCGCCACTAGAATCTCCACAACTAGAAAACTCCGCAGCTAGAAACTCTGCCACTAGAAACTCCGCAACTAGAAACTCCACAGCTTGAAACTCCACAACTTGAAACACCACAATTAGATACTCCACAACTACAAATTCCACAACTAGAAACTCCACAACTAGAAACTCCGCAACCAGAAACTCCTCAACTAAAACTCCACAACTTGAGACTTCGCAAATAGAAACTCGGCAACTAGAAACTCAACAACTAGAAACACCACAGTTAGAAACTCCACAACCAGAAACTCCACAACTTGAGAGTTCGCAACTAGAAACTCCACAACTAGAAACTCCGCAACTAGAAACTCTACAACTACAAACTTTACAATTAGACACTCAACAACTTGAGACTTTGCAAATAGAAACTCGTCAACTGGAAACTGAATCACTAGAAACTCCACAGCTAGAAACTCCACAACTAGAAACTCCACAGCTTGAAACCCGACAAATATATACTCCACAACCACAGACTCCACAACTTGAAACACCACAACTAGATACTCCACAACTACAAATTCTGCAACTAGAAACACCACAACTGGAAACTCCGCAACTAGAAACTCCACAGTTAGAAACTCGACAACTTGAGACTTCGCGACTAGGAACTCAGCAACTAGAAACTCAACAACTAGAAACTCCAACACTAGAAACTCCACAACTAGGAACTCTACAATTTCAAAATCCACAACTAAAAACTGCTCAACTTGAAACTCCACAACTAGATACTCCACAACTATAAACTTCACAACTAAAAACTCCACAACCTGAAACTCCGCAACCAGAGACTCCGCAACTAAAACTCCACAGCTACAAATTCCACAACGAGAAACTCCGCAACTGGAAACTCCGCAACTAGAAACTTTACAGCTAGAAACTCCAACACTTGAGACTTCGCGAATAGAAACTCGTCAACTGGAAACTCAACCACTAGAAACTCCAAAGCTAGAAACTCCACAACTAGACACTCAACAACTAGAAACTCCACACCTATAAATTCCACAACTTGAAACTCCACAACTAAAACTCCACAACTAGAAACTCCACAACTAGAAACTCTGCAACTCGAAACTCTGCAACTCGAAACTCTCCAACTAGAAACTCCACAACTAGAAACTCTGCAACTAGAAACTCCGCAACTAGAAACTCTGCAACTAGCAACTCAACAACTAGATACTCCACAACTACAAGTTCCACAACTAGAAACCCCACAACTAGAAACTCCACAACTAGGAACTCTGCAAATAGAAAATCTACAACTAGGAACTCAAAAACTAAAAACTCCAACTAGAAACTCTACAACTAGAAACTTCACAACTAGAAACTCCACAAATAGACACTCCACAACTAGAAACTCCACAACTAGGAACTCCACAACTAGCAACTTCAAAATTGAGACTCCACAACTAGAAACTACACAGATTGAAATTCCACAACTAGAAAAGCCACAACACGATACTCCACAACTACAAATTCCACAACTAGAAACTCCACAACTAGAAACTCCGCAACTAGAAACTGCGCAACTAGAAAATCCGCAACTAGAAACTCCACAGCTAGAAACTCCACAACTTGAGACTTTGCAACTAGAAACTCGGACTCTAGAATCTCCACAACTAGAAGCTCTGCAACTAGAAACTCCGCAGCTACAAACTCCGCAACTAGAAACTCCACAGCTAGAAACTCCACAACTTGAGACTTCGCAAATAGAAACTCGTCAACTAGAAACTCAACAACTAGAAACTTCCATCTAGACACTCCGCAACTAGGAACTCTGCAACTTCAAAATCCACAGCTAGAAACTCCACAATTTGAGACTTCGCGACTAGAAACTCAGCAACTAGAAACTCAACAACTAGAAACTCCACCACTAGAAACTCCACAACTAGGAACTCTACAACTTCAAAATCCACAACTAAAAACTCCTCAATTTGAAACTCCACAACAAGATACTCCGCAACTACCAACTCCACCACTAGAAACTCCACAACCTGAAACTCCGCAACCAGAAACTCCGCAACACAAAACTCCACAACTAGAATCTCCACAAGTAGAAACTCCACAACTAGAAACTCCGCAACTATAAACTCCACAACTAGACACTCAACAACTAGAAACTCGACACCTATAAATTCCACAACTTGAAATTCCACAACTTGAAACTCCACAACTAAAACTCCACAACTAGAAACTCCACAACTAGAAACTCTGCATCTAGAAACTCCGAAACTAGAAACTCTGCAACTACAAACCCCGCTACTAGACACTCCACAGCTAGAAACCCCACAACTATAAACTTCACAACTAGCAACTCAACAACTATAGACTGCACAACTAGAGACTCCGCACCTAGAAACTCCACAACTAGTAACTCCGCAACTAGAAACTTCACAACTTGAAACTCCGCCACTAGAATCTCCACAACTAGAAAACTCCGCAACTAGAAACTCTGACACGAGAAACTCCACAACTAGAAACTCCACAGCTAGAAACTCCACAACTTGAAACACCACAACACGATACTCCACAAGTACAAATTCCACAACTAGAAACTCCACAACTAGAAACTCCACAACTAGAAACTCTGCAACTAGAAACTCCACAGCTAGAAACTCCACAACTTGAGACTTCGCAACTAGAAACCCGACAACTAGAAACTCAACAACTACAAACTCCACACCTATAAATTCCTCAACTTGAAACTCCACAACTAAAACTCCACAACTAGAAACTCCACAACTAGAAACTCCACAACTAGAAACTCCGCAACTAGAAACTCCACAACTAGAAACTCTGCAGCTAGAAACTCCGCAACTAGAAACTCTGCAAATAGAAATTTCGCAACTAAAAACTCCACAGCTAGAAACCCCTCAACTATACACTTCACAACTATAAACTCAACAAATATAGACTACACAACTTGAGACTCCGCAACTAGAAACTCCGCAGCTAGAATCTCCGCAACTAGAAACTCCACAACTTGAAACTCTGCAAATCGAAACATTGCAACTAGAAAATCCACAACTATAAACTCAAGTAGAAACTCCCCAACTGAAAACTCCGCAACTAGAAACTCCCCAACTAGAAAATCCACAACTAGAAACTTCACAACTAGAAACTCCCCAACAAGAAACTCCACAACTAAAAACTCCACAACTAGAGACTGCACAACTAGAGACTTTGCATTTAGAAACTCCTCAGATAGAAACTACACAACTAGAAACTCCTCGACTAGAGATTCCATAAGTAGAAACTCCACAGCTAGAATTTCCACAACTAGAAACCCAAGAATGAGGAACTCTGCAAATAGAAAATCTACAACTAGAAGCTCGAAAACTAAAAACTCCAACTAGAAACTCCACAACTAGAAACTTCACAACTAGAAACTCCAAAAATAGACACTCGACAACTAGAAACTCGACAACTAGAGACTCCACAACTAGGAACTCCAAAATTGAGACTCCACAACTAGAAACTACACAGATTGAATTTCCACAACTGGAAACTCCACAACTGGAAACTTCGCAACTAGAAACTCTGCAAGTGGAAACTTCACAGCTAGAAACTCCACAACTTGAAACCCAACATATAGATACTCCACAACTACAGACTCCACAACTTGAAACACCAAAACTAGATACTCCACAACTACAAATTCCGCAACTAGAAACTCCACAACTAGAAAACCAGGCAACTAGAAACTCCCCAACTAGAATCTCCCCAACTAGAATCTCTGCAACTAGAAATTCTGCAACTAGAAACTTTGCAACTAGAAACTCCGCAAACTAGATACTTTGCAACTAGAAACTCCGCAACTAGAAACTCCACAGCTAGAAACCCCACAACAATATACTTCAGAACTAGCAACTCAACAACTAGAGACTGCACAACTAGAGACTCTGCCACTACAAACTCCACAGCTAGTAACTCCGCAACTAGAAACTCCACAACTTCAAACTCCGCCACTAGAATCTCCACAACTAGAAAACTCCGCACCTAGAAACTCTGCAACTAGAAACTCCGCAACTAGAAACTTCACAGCTAGAAACTCCACAACTTGAAACACCACAACTAGATACTCCACAACTACAAATTCCACAACTAGAAACTCCACAACTAGAAACTCCGCAATTAGAAACTCCGCAACTAGAAACTCCGCAACTAGAAACTCCACAGCTAGAAACTCCACAACTTGAGACTTCGCAGATAGAAACTCGTCAACTAGAAACTCAACAACTAGAAACTTCCATCTAGACACTCCGCAACTAGGAACTCTACAACTTCAAAATCCACAACTAAAAACTCCTCAACTTGAAACTCCACAACAAGATACAACACAACTACAAACTCCACCACTAAAAACTCCACAACCTGAATTTCCGCAACCAGAAACTCCGCAACTCAAAACTCCACAACTAGAAACTCCCCAAGTAGAAACTCCACAACTAGAAACTCCGCAACTAGAAACTCCACAACTAGACACTCAACAACTAGAAACTCGACACCTATAAATTCCACAACTTGAAACTCCACAACTAAAACTCCACAACTAGAAACTCCACAACTAGAAACTCCACAACTAGAAACTCTGCAACTAGAAACTCCGCAACTAGAAACTCCACAGCTAGAAACCCCACAACTATGAACTTCACAACTAGAAACTCAACAACTAGAAACTCCCCAACTAGAAACTCCACAACTAGAATCTCTGCAACTAGAAACTTCGCAACTAGAAACTCTGCAACTAGAAACTCCGCGACTAGAAACTACACAGCTAGAAACCCCGCAACTAGAAACTTCACAACTAGCAACTCAACAACTAGAGACTGCACAACTAGAGACTCCGCAACTAGAAACTCCACAGCTAGTAACTCCGCAACAAGAAACTCCGCAACTAGAAACTCCACAGCTAGAAACTCCACAACTTGAAACACCACAACTAGATACTCCACAACTACAAATTCCACAACTAGAAACTCCACAACTTCAAACTCCACAACTAGAAACTCCGCAACTAGAAACTCCACAGCTAGAAACTCCACAACTTGAGACTTCGCAACAAGAAACTCGGCAACTAGAATCTCCACAACTAGAAACTCTGCAACTAGAAACTCCGCAGCTACAAACTCCACAACTAGAAACTCCACAGCTAGAAACTTCAACACTTGAGACTTCGCAAATAGAAACTCGTCAACTAGAAACTCAACAACTAGAAACTCCACAGCTAGAAACTCCATAACTAGAAACTCCACAACTAGAGACTCCACAACTAGAAACTCTACCACTAGAAACTCCACAACTACAAACCTCACAACTAGAAACTCCACAACTAGAAACTCCGCAACTGAATACTCCACAGCCAGAAACTCTACAACTAGAAAAACAACATCTAGAAACTCCCCAACAACAAACTCTGCAACTAGAAACTCCACAAGTAGAATTTCCACAGCTAGAGACTCAACAACTAGAGACTTTTCAACTAAAAGCTCCACAACTAGACACTCCACAACTAGAAATTCTGCAACTAGAAACCCGACAACTAGAAACTCAACAACTACAAACTTCACACCTATAAATTCCTCAACTGGAAACGCCACAACTAAAACTCCACAACTAGAAACTCCACAACTAGAAACTCTGCAGCTAAAAACTCCGCAACTAGAAACTCTGCAAATAGAAACTCCGCAACTAGAAACTCCACAGCTAGAAACCCCTCAACTATAAACTTCACAACTAGAAACTTAACAACTAGAGACTGCACAACTCGAGACTCCGCAACTAGAAACTCCGCAGCTAGAAACTCCGCAACTAGAAACTGCACAACTTGAAACTCCGCTACTCGAAACTCTGCAACTAGAAAATCCACAACTATAAACCCAAGTAGAAACTCCCCAACTGGAAACTCCGCAACTAGAAACTCCACAACTAAAACTCCACAACTAGAAACTCCACAACTAGAAACTCCGCAACTAGAAACTCTGCAACTAGCAACTCAAAAACTAGATACTCCACAACTACAAGTTCCACAACTAGAAACCCCACAACTAGAAACTCCACAACTAGGAACTCTGCAAATGGAAAATCTACAACTAGGAACTCAAAAACTAAAAACTCCAACTAGAAACTCTACAACTAGAAACTTCACAACTAGAAACTCCACAAATAGACACTCCACAACTAGAAACTCCACAACTAGGAACTCCACAACTAGCAACTTCAAAATTGAGACTCCACAACTAGAAACTACACAGATTGAAATTCCACAACTAGAAACTCTACAACTGAAAACTCCGCAACTAGAAACTCTGCAACTAGAAACTTTACAGCTAGAAACTCCCCAACTTGAGACTTCGCAAATAGAAACTCGTCAACTGGAAACTGAACCACTAGAAACTCCACAGCTAGAAACTCCACAGCTAGAAACTCCACAACTTGAAACCCAACATATAGATACTCCACAGCTACAGACTCCACAACTTGAAACACCACAACTAGATACTCCACAACTACAAATTCCGCAACTAGAAACTCCACAACTAGAAACTCCGCAACTAGAAAATCCCCAACTAGAAACTCCACAACTAGAATCTCTGCAACTAGAAACTCCGCAACTAGAAACTCCACAGCTACAAAGCCCACAACTATATACTTCACAACTAGCAACTCAACAACTAGAGACTGCACAACTAGAGACTCCGCCACTACAAACTCCACAGCTAGTAACTCCGCAACTAGAAACTCCACAACTTGAAACTCCGCCACTAGAATCTCCACAACTAGAAAACTCCACAACTAGAAACTGTGCAACTAGAAACTCCACAACTAGAAACTCCACAGCTAGAAACTCCACAACTTGAAACACCACAACACGATACTCCACAACTACAAATTCCACAACTAGAAACTCCACAACTAGAAACTTCGCAACTAGAAACTCCGCAACTAGAAACTCTGCAACTAGAAACTTTACAGCTAGAAACTCCCCAACTTGAGACTTCGCAAATAGAAACTCGTCAACTGGAAACTGAACCACTAGAAACTCCACAGCTAGAAACTCCACAACTTGAAACCCAACATATAGATACTCCACAACTACAGACTCCACAACTTGAAACACCACAACTAGATACTCCACAACTACAAATTCCGCAACTAGAAACTCCACAACTAGAAACTCCGCAACTAGAAACTCCCCAACTAGAAACTCCACAACTAGAATCTCTGCAACTAGAAACTACACAGCTAGAAACCCCACAACTAGCAACTCAACAACTAGAGACTGCACAACTAGAGACTCCGCAACTAGAAACTCCACAGCTAGTAACTCCGCAACCAGAAACTCCACAACTTGAAACTCCGCCACTAGAATCTCCACAACTAGAAAACTCCGCAGCTAGAAACTCTGCCACTAGAAACTCCGCAACTAGAAACTCCACAGCTTGAAACTCCACAACTTGAAACACCACAATTAGATACTCCACAACTACAAATTCCACAACTAGAAACTCCACAACTAGAAACTCCGCAACCAGAAACTCCTCAACTAAAACTCCACAACTTGAGACTTCGCAAATAGAAACTCGGCAACTAGAAACTCAACAACTAGAAACACCACAGTTAGAAACTCCACAACCAGAAACTCCACAACTTGAGAGTTCGCAACTAGAAACTCCACAACTACAAACTCCGCAACTAGAAACTCTACAACTACAAACTTTACAATTAGACACTCAACAACTTGAGACTTCGCAAATAGAAACTCGTCAACTGGAAACTCAATCACTAGAAACTCCACAGCTAGAAACTCCACAACTAGAAACTCCACAGCTTGAAACCCGACAAATAGATACTCCACAACTACAGACTCCACAACTTGAAACACCACAACTAGATACTCCACAACTACAAATTCTGCAACTAGAAACACCACAACTGGAAACTCCGCAACTAGAAACTCCACAGTTAGAAACTCGACAACTTGAGACTTCGCGACTAGGAACTCAGCAACTAGAAACTCAACAACTAGAAACTCCACCACTAGAAACTCCACAACTAGGAACTCTACAATTTCAAAATCCACAACTAAAAACTGCTCAACTTGAAACTCCACAACTAGATACTCCACAACTATAAACTTCACAACTAAAAACTCCACAACCTGAAACTCCGCAACCAGAGACTCCGCAACTAAAACTCCACAACTAGAAACTCCACATGTAGAAACACCACAACTAGAAACTCCGCAACTAGAAACTCTGCAACTAGATACTCCGCAACTAGAAACTCCACAGCTATAAACTCCACAACTTGAAACACCACAACTAGATACTCCACAGCTACAAATTCCACAACGAGAAACTCCGCAACTTGAAACTCCGCAACTAGAAACTTTACAGCTAGAAACTCCAACACTTGAGACTTCGCGAATAGAAACTCGTCAACTGGAAACTCAACCACTAGAAACTCCAAAGCTAGAAACTCCACAACTAGACACTCAACAACTAGAAACTCCACACCTATAAATTCCACAACTTGAAACTCCACAACTAAAACTCCACAACTAGAAACTCCACAACTAGAAACTCTGCAACTCGAAACTCTCCAACTAGAAACTCCACAACTAGAAACTCTGCAACTAGAAACTCCGCAACTAGAAACTCTGCAACTAGCAACTCAACAACTAGATACTCCACAACTACAAGTTCCACAACTAGAAACCCCACAACTAGAAACTCCACAACTAGGAAGTCTGCAAATAGAAAATCTACAACTAGGAACTCAAAAACTAAAAACTCCAACTAGAAACTCTACAACTAGAAACTTCACAACTAGAAACTCCACAAATAGACACTCCACAACTAGAAACTCCACCACTAGGAACTCCACAACTAGCAACTTCAAAATTGAGACTCAACAACTAGAAACTACACAGATTGAAATTCCACAACTAGAAACTCCACAACTGAAAACTCCGCAACTAGAAACTCTGCAACTAGAAACTTTACAGCTAGAAACTCCCCAACTTGAGACTTCGCAAATAGAAACTCGTCAAATGGAAACTGAACCACTAGAAACTCCACAGCTAGAAACTCCACAGCTAGAAACTCCACAACTTGAAACCCAACATATAGATACTCCACAGCTACAGACTCCACAACTTGAAACACCACAACTAGATACTCCACAACTACAAATTCCGCAACTAGAAACTCCACAACTAGAAACTCCGCAACTATAAATTCCCCAACTAGAAACTCCACAACTAGAATCACTGCAACTAGAAACTCCGCAACTAGAAACTCCACAGCTACAAAGCCCACAACTATATACTTCACAACTAGCAACTCAACAACTAGAGACTGCACAACTAGAGACTCCGCCACTACAAACTCTACAGCTAGTAACTCCGCAACTAGAAACTCCACAACTTGAAACTCCGCCAATAGAATCTCCACAACTAGAAAACTCCACAACTAGAAACTGTGCAACTAGAAACTCCACAACTAGAAACTCCACAGCTAGAAACTCCACAACTTGAAACACCACAACACGATACTCCACAACTACAAATTCCACAACTAGAAACTCCACAACTAGAAACTCCGCAACTAGGTACTCCGCAACTAGAAACTCCGTCACTAGAAACTACACAGCTAGAAACCCCACAACTAGAAACTTCACAAATAGCAACTCAACAACTAGAGACTGCACAACTAGAGACTCCGCAACTAGAAACTCCACAGCTAGTAACTCCGCAACCAGAAACTCCACAACTTGAAACTCCGCCACTAGAATCTCTACAACTAGAAAACTCCGCAGCTAGAAACTCTGCCACTAGAAACTCCGCAACTAGAAACTCCACAGCTTGAAACTCCACAACTTGAAACACCGCAATTAGATACTCCACAACTACAAATTCCACAACTAGAAACTCCACAACTAGAAACTCCACAACTAGAAACCCCGCAACTAGAAACTCCACAGCTAGAAACTCCACAACTTGAGACTGCGCAACAAGAAACTCGGCATCTAGAATCTCCACAACTAGAAACTCTGCAACTAGAAACTCCGCAACTACAAACTCCACAACTAAAAACTCCACAACATGAGACTTCGCAAATAGAAACTCGTCAACTAGAAACTCAACAACTAGAAACACCACCGCTAGAAACTCCACAACTAGGAACTCTACAATTTCAAAATCCAGAACTAAAAACTGCTCAACTTGAAACTCCACAACTAGATACTCCACAACTATAATCTTCACAAATAGAAACTCCACAACCTGAAACTCCGCAACCAGAAACTCCGCAACCAGAAACTCCTCAACTAAAACTCCACAACTTGAGACTTCGCAAATTGAAACTCGGCAACTAGAAACTCAACAACTAGAAACACCACAGCTAGAAACTGCACAACTAGAAACTCCACAACTTGAGAGTTCGCAACTAGAAACTCCACAACTAGAAACTCCACAACTAGAGACTCCACAACTAGAAACTCCACCACTAGAAACTCCACAACTACGAACCTCACAACTAGAAACTCCACAACTAGAAACTCCGCAACTGGAAACTCCACAGCCAGAAACTCCACAACTAGAAACACCACATCTAGAAACTCCGCAACAACAAACTCTGCAACTAGAAACTCCACAACTAGAATTTCCACAGCTAGAGACTCAACAACTAGAGACTCCTCAACTAAAAGCTCCACAACTAGACACTCCACAACTAGAAACTCCGCAACTAGAAACTCCACAGCTAGAAACTCCACAACTAGATAATCCACAACTACAAATTCCACAACTAGAAACTCCACAACTGGAAACTCCGCAACTAGAAACTCTACAACTACAAACTTTACAATTAGACACTCCACAACTTGAGACTTCGCAAATAGAAACTCGTCAACTGGAAACTCAATCACTAGAAACTCCACAGCTAGAAACTCCACAACTAGAAACTCCACAGCTTGAAACCCGACAAATAGATACTCCACAACTACAGACTCCACAACTTGAAACACCACAACTAGATACTCCACAACTACAAATTCCGCAACTAGAAACACCACAACTGGAAACTCCGCCACTAGAAACTCCACAATTAGAAACTCGACAACTTGAGACTTCGCGACTAGGAACTCAGCAACTAGAAACTCAACAACTAGAAACTGCACCTCTAGAAACTCCACAACTAGGAACTCTACAATTTCAAAATCCACAGCTAAAAACTGCTCAACTTGAAACTCCACAACTAGATACTCCACAACTATAAACTTCACAACTAGAAACTCCACAACCTGAAACTCCGCAACCAGAAACTCCGCAACTAAAACTCCACAACTAGAAACTCCACAAGTAGAAACGCCACAACTAGAAACTCCGCAACTAGAAACTCTGCAACTAGATACTCCGCAACTAGAAACTCCACAGCTATAAACTCCACAACTTGAAACACTACAACTAGATACTCCACAGCTACAAATTCCACAACGAGAAAATCCGCAACTGGAAACTCCGCAACTAGAAACTCCGCAACTAGAAACTTTACAGCTAGAAACTCCAACACTTGAGACTTCGCGAATAGAAACTCGTCAACTGGAAACTCAACCACTAGAAACTCCACAGCTAGAAACACCACAACTAGACACTCAACAACTAGAAACTCCACACCTATAAATTCCACAACTTGAAACTCCACAACTAAAACTCCACAACTAGAAACTCCACAACTAGAAACTGTGCAACTCGAAACTCTCCAAATATAAACTCCACAACTAGAAACTCTGCAACTAGAAACTCCGCAACTAGAAACTCTGCAACTAGCAACTCAACAACTATAGACTGCACAACTAGAGACTCTGCTACTAGAAACTCCACAGCTAGTAACTCCGCAACTAGAAACTCCACAACTTGAAACTCCGCCACTAGAATCTCCACAACTAGAAAACTCCGCAACTAGAAACTCTGCCACTAGAAACTCCACAACTAGAAACTCCACAGCTAGAAACTCCATAACTTGAAACACCACAACTAGATACTGCACAACTACAAGTTCCACAACTAGAAACCCCACAACTAGAAACTCCACAACTAGGAACTCTGCAAATAGAAAATCTACAACTAGAAACTCAAAAACTAAAAACTACAACTAGAAACTCTACAACTAGAAACTTCACAACTAGAAACTCCACAAATAGACACTCCACAACTAGAAACTCCACAACAAGCAACTTCAAAATTGAGACTCCACAACTAGAAACTACACAGATTGAAATTCCACAACTAGAAACTCCGCAACTAGAAAATCCACAACTAGACACTCAACAACTAGAAACTCGACACCTATATATTCCACAACTTGAAATTCCACAACTTGAAACTGCACAACTAAAACTGCACAACTAGAAACTCCACAACTAGAAACTCTGCATCTAGAAACTCCGCAACTAGAAACTCTGCAACTAGAAACTCCGCGACTAGTAACTCCGCAACTAGAAACTCCGCGACTAGAAACTCCACAGCTAGAAACTCAACAACTAGAAACTCCCCAACTAGAAACTCCACAACTAGAATCTCTGCAACTAGAAACTCCGCAACTAGAAACTCAGCAACTAGAAACTCCGCAACTAGAAAGTACACAGCTAGAAACCCCACAACTAGAAACTTCACAACTAGCAACTCAACAACTAGAGACTGCACAACTAGAGACTCCGCAACTAGAAACTCCACAGCTAGTAACTCCGCAAATAAAAACTCCACAACTTGAAACACCGCCATTAGAATCTCCACAACTAGAAAACTCCGCAGCTGAAACTCTGCCACTAGAAACTCCGCAACCAGAAACTCCACAGCTAGAAACTCCACAACTTGAAACACCACAACTAGATACTCCACAACTACAAATTCCACAACTAGAAACTCCACAACTAGAAACTCCACAACTAGAAACTCCGCAACTAGAAACTCCACAGCTAGAAACTCCACAACTTGAGACTTCGCAACAAGAAACTCGGCAAATAGATACTCTGCAACTAGAAACTCCGCAACTACAAACTCCGCAACTAGAAACTCCACAGCTAGAAACTCCAACACTTGAGACTTCGCAAATAGAAACTCGTCAACTAGAAACTCAACAACTAGAAACTCCACAGCTAGAAACTCCACAACTAGAAACTCCACAACTTGAGAGTTCGCATTTAGATACTCCACAACTAGAAACTCCACAACTAGAGATTCCACAACTAGAAACTCTACCACTAGAAACTCCACAACTACAAACCTCACAACTAGAAACTCCACAACTAGAAACTCCGCAACTGGAAACTCCACAGCCAGAAACTCTACAACTAGAAAAACACCATCTAGAAACTCCGCAACAACAAACTCTTCAACTACAAACTCCACAACTAGAATTTCCACAGCTAAAGACTCAACAACTAGAGACTCTTCAACTAAAAGCTCCACAACTAGACACTCCGCAACTAGAAACTCCGCAACTAGAAACTCCCCAACAAGAAACTCCACAACTAGAAACTCCACAACTAGAAACTCCACAACTAGAGATTTCATAAGTAGAAACTCCACAGCTAGAATTTCCACAACTAGAAACCCCACAACTAGAAACTCCACAACTAGGAACTCTGCAAATAGAAAATCTACAACTAGAAACTCGAAAACTAAAAACTCCAACTAGAAAGTCCACAACTTGAAACTCTGCAAATCGAAACTCTGCAACTAGAAAATCCACAACTATAAACTCAAGTAGAAACTCCCCAACTGGAAACTCCGCAACTAGAAACTCCGCAACTAGAAAATCCACAACTAGAAACTTCACAACTAGAAACTCCCCAACAAGAAACTCCACAACTAGAAACTCCACAACTAGAGACTGCACAACTAGAGACTTTGCATTTAGAAACTCCTCAGATAGAAACTACACAACTAGAAACTCCTCGACTAGAGATTCCATAAGTAGAAACTCCACAGCTAGAATTTCCACAACTACAAACCCAACAACGAGGAACTCTGCAAATAGAAAATCTACAACTAGAAGCTCGAAAACTAAAAACTCCAACTAGAAACTCCACAACTAGAAACTTCACAACTATAAACTCCACAAATAGACACTCCACAACTAGAAACTCGACAACTAGAGACTCCACAACTAGGAACTCCAAAATTGAGACTCCACAACTAGAAACTACACAGATCGAATTTCCACAACTGGAAACTCCACAACTGGAAACTTCGCAACTAGAAACTCTGCAACTAGAAACTTTACAGCTAGAAACTCCACAACTTGAGACTTCGCAAATAGAAACTCGTCGACTGGAAACTCAACCACTAGAAACTCCACAGCTAGAAACTCCACAACTAGAGACTCCACAACTGGAAACTCCACCACTAGAATCTCTGCAACTAGAAACTCCGAAACTAGAAACTCTGCAACTACAAACCCCGCAACTAGACACTCCACAGATAGAAACCCCCCAACTATAAACTTCACAACTAGCAACTCAACAACTATAGACTGCACAACTAGAGACTCCGCACCTGGAAACTCCACAGCTAGTAACTCCGCAACTAGAAACTTCACAACTTGAAACTCCGCCACTAGAATCTCCAGAACTAGAAAACTCCGCAACTAGAAACTCCACAGCTTGAAACTCCACAACTTGAAACACCACAATTAGATACTCCACAACTACAAATTCCACAACTAGAAACTCCACAACTAGAAACTCCACAACTAGAAACTCCGCAACTAGAAACTCCACAGCTAGAAACTCCACAACATGAGACTGCGCAACAAGAAACTCGGCATCTAGAATCTCCACAACTAGAAACTCTGCAACTAGAAACTCCGCAACTACAAACTCCACATTTAGAAACTCCACATCTTGAGACTTCGGAAATAGAAACTCGTCAACTAGAAACTCAACAACTAGAAACACCACCACTAGAAACTCCACAACTAGGAACTCTACAATTTCAAAATCCACAACTAAAAACTGCTCAACTTGAAACTCCGCAACTAGATACTCCACAACTATAAACTTCACAAATAGAAACTCCACAACCTGAAACTCCGCAACCAGAAACTCCTCAACTAAAACTCCACAACTTGAGACTTCGCAAATAGAAACTCGGCAACTAGAAACTCAACAACTAGAAACACCACAGCTAGAAACTCCACAACTAGAAACTCCACAACTTGAGAGTTCGCAACTTGAAACTCCACAACTAGAAACTCCACAACTAGAGACTCCACAACTAGAAACTCCACCACTAGAAACTCCACAACTACGAACCTCACAACTAGAAACTCCACAACTAGAAACTCCGCAACTGGAAACTCCAGAGCCAGAAACTCCACAACTAGAAACACCACATCTAGAAACTCCGCAACTACAAACTCCGCAACTAGAAACTCCACAGCTAGAAATTCCACAACTTGAGACTTCGCGAATAGAAACTCGTCAACTAGAAACTCAACAACTAGAAACTCCACAGCTAGAAACTCCACAACTAGAAACTCCACAACTCGAGAGTTCGCAACTAGAAACTCCACAACTAAAAACTCCACAACTAGAGACTCCACAACTAGAAACTCCACAACTAGAAACTCCACAACTAGAAACTCCGCAACTAGAAACTCCCCAACTAGAAACTCCACAACTAGAAACTGTGCAGCTAGAAACTCCGCAACTAGAAACTCTGCAAATAGAAATTCCGCAACTAAAAACTCCACAGCTAGAAACCCCTCAACTATAAACTTCACAACTAGAAACTCAACAAATATAGACTGCACAACTAGAGACTCCACAACTAGAAACTCCGCAGCTAGAATCTCCGCAACTAGAAACTCCACAACTTGAAACTCTGCAAATCGAAACTTTGCAACTAGAAAATCCACAACTATAAACTCAAGTAAAAACTCCCCAACTGGAAACTCCGCAACTAGAAACTCCGCAACTAGAAAATCCACAACTACAAACTTCACAACTAGAAACTCCCCAACAAGAAACTCCACAACTAGAAACTCCACAACTAGAGACTTTGCATTTAGAAACTCCTCAGATAGAAACTACACAACTAGAAACTTCTCGACTAGAGATTCCATAAGTAGAAACTCCACAGCTAGAATTTCAACAACTAGAAACCCAACAATGAGGAACTCTGCAAATAGAAAATCTACAACTAGAAGCTCGAAAACTAAAAACTCCAACTAGAAACTCCACAACTACAAACTTCACAACTAGAAACTCCACAAATAGACACTCCACAACTAGAAACTCGACAACTAGAGACTCCACAATTAGGAACTCTTCAACTAGAAACTCCGCAACTAAAAACTCTGCAACTAGAAACTCCGCAACTAGAAACTCCACAGCTAGAAACCCCACAACTATAAACTTCACAACTAGAAACTCCCCAACTAGAAACTCCCCAACTAAAAGCTCCACAAATAGACACTCCACAACTAGAAATTCTGCAACTAGAAACCCGACAGCTAGAAACTCAACAACTACAAACTCCACACCTATAAATTTCTCAACTGGAAACGCCACAACTAAAACTCCGCAACTAGAAACTCCACAACTAGAAACTCCACAACTAGAAACTCTGCAGCTAAAAACTCCGCAACTAGAAACTCTGCAAATAGAAACTCCGCAACTAGAAACTCCACAGCTAGAAACCCCTCAACTATAAACTTCACAACTAGAAACTCAACAACTAGAGACTGCACATTTTGAGACTCCGCAACTAGAAACTCCGCAGCTAGAAACTCCGCAACTAGAAACTCCGCAACTAGAAACTCTGCAACTAGAACATCCACAACTATAAACCCAAGTAAAAACTCCCCAACTGGAAACTCCGCAACTAGAAACTCCCCAACAAGAAACTCCACAACTAGAAACTCCACAACTAGAAACTCCACAACTAGAGATTTCATAAGTAGAATTTCCACAGCTAGAATTTCCACAACTAGAAACCCCACAACTAGAAACTCCACAACTAGGAACTCAGCAAATAGAAAATCTACAACTAGAAACTCAAAAACTAAAAACTCCAACTAGAAACTCTACAACTAGAAACTTCACAACTAGAAACTCCACAAATAGACATTCCACAACTAGAAACTCCGCAACTGGAAACTCCAGAGCCAGAAACTCCACAACTAGAAACACCACATCTAGAAACTCCGCAACAACAAACTCTGCAACTAGAAACTCCACAACTAGAATTTCCACAGGTAGAGACTCAACAACTAGAGACTCCTCAACTAAAAGCTCCACAACTAGACACTCCACAACTAGGAACTCCGCAACTAGAAACTCCACAGCTAGAAACTCCACAACTAGATAATCCACAACTACAAATTCCACAACTGGAAACTCCGCAACTAGAAACTCTACAACTACAAACTTTACAATTAGACACTCCACAGCTTGAGACTTCGCAAATAGAAACTCGTCAACTGGAAACTCAATCACTAGAAACTCCACAGCTAGAAACTCCACAACTAGAAACTCCACAGCTTGAAACCCGACAAATAGATACTCCACAACTACAGACTCCACAACTTGAAACACCACAACTAGATACTCCACAACTACAAATTCCGCAACTAGAAACACCACAACTGGAAACTCCGCAACTAGAAACTCCACAGTTAGAAACTCGACAACTTGAGACTTCGCGACTAGGAACTCAGCAACTAGAAACTCAACAACTAGAAACTCCACCTCTAGAAACTCCACAACTAGGAACTCTACAATTTCAAAATCCACAACTAAAAACTGCTCAACTTGAAACTCCACAACTAGAAACTCCACAACCTGAAACTCCGCAACCAGAAACTCCGCAACTAAAACTCCACAGTTAGAAACTCCACAAGTAGAAACGCCACAACTAAAAACTCCGCAACTAGAAACTCTGCAACTAGATACTCCGCAACTAGAAACTTCACAGCTATAAACTCCACAACTTGAAACACTACAACTAGATACTCCACAGCTACAAATTCCACAACGAGAAACTCCGCAACTGGAAACTCCGCAACTAGAAACTCCGCAACTAGAAACTTTACAGCTAGAAACTCCAACACTTGAGACTTCGCGAATAGAAACTCGTCAACTGGAAACTCAACCACTAGAAACTCCACAGCTAGAAACTCCACAACTAGACACTCAACAACTAGAAACTCCACACCTATAAATTCCTCAACTTGAAACTCCACAACTAAAACTCCACAACTAGAAACTCCACAACTAGAAACTCTGCAACTCGAAACTCTCCAAATATAAACTCCACAACTAGAAACTCTGCAACTAGAAACTCCGCAACTAGAAACTCTGCAACTAGAAACTCTGCAACTAGCAACTCAACAACTATAGACTGCACAACTAGAGACTCCGCTACTAGAAACTCCACAGCTAGTAACTCCACAACTAGAAAACTCCGCAACTAGAAACTCTGCCACTAGAAACTCCACAACTAGAAACTCCACAGCTAGAAACTCCATAACTTGAAACACCACAACTAGATACTGCACAACTACAAGTTCCACAACTAGAAACCCCACAACTAGAAACTCCACAACTAGGAACTCTGCAAATAGAAAATCTACAACTAGAAACTCAAAAACTAAAAACTCCAACTAGAAACTCTACAACTAGAAACTTCACAACTAGAAACTCCACAAATAGACACTCCACAACTAGAAACTCCACAACTAGCAACTTCAAAATTGAGACTCTACAACTAGAAACTACACAGATTGAAATTCCACAACTGAAACTCCACAACTGAAAACTCCGCAACTAGAAACTCTGCAACTAGAAACTTTAGAGCTAGAAACTCCACAACTTGAGACTTCGCAAATAGAAACTCGTCAACTGGAAACTCAACCACTAGAAACTCCACAGCTAGAAACTCCACAGCTAGAAACTCCACAACTTGAAACCCAACATATAGATACTCCACAACTACAGACTCCACAACTTGAAACACCACAACTAGATACTCCACAACTACCAATTCCGCCACTAGAAACTCCACAACTAGAAACTCCGCAACTAGAAACTCCGCAACTAGAAACTCCACAGCTACAAACCCCACAACTATATACTTCACAACTAGCAACTCAACAACTACAGACTGCACAACTAGAGACTCCGCCACTACAAACTCCACAGCTAGTAACTCCGCAACTAGAAACTCCACAACTTGAAACTCCGCAACTAGAAACTCTACAACTACAAACTTTACAATTAGACACTCAACAACTTGAGACTTCGCAAATAGAAACTCGTCAACTGGAAACTCAATCACTAGAAACTCCACAGCTAGAAACTCCACAACTAGAAACTCCACAGCTTGAAACCCGACAAATAGATACTCCACAACTACAGACTCCACAACTTGAAACACCACAACTAGATACTCCACAACTACAAATTCTGCAACTAGAAACACCACAACTGGAAACTCCGCAACTAGAAACTCCACAGTTAGAAACTCGACAACTTGAGACTTCGCGACTAGGAACTCAGCAACTAGAAACTCAACAACTAGAAACTCCACCACTAGAAACTCCACAACTAGGAACTCTACAATTTCAAAATCCACAACTAAAAACTGCTCAACTTGAAACTCCACAACTAGATTCTCCACAACTATAAACTTCACAACTAAAAACTCCACAACCTGAAACTCCGCAACCAGAGACTCCGCAACTAAAACTCCACAACTAGAAACTCCACATGTAGAAACGCCACAACTAGAAACTCCGCAACTAGAAACTCTGCAACTAGATACTCCGCAACTAGAAACTCCACAGCTATAAACTCCACAACTTGAAACACCACAACTAGATACTCCACAGCTACAAATTCCACAACGAGAAACTCCGCAACTTGAAACTCCGCAACTAGAAACTTTACAGCTACAAACTCCAACACTTGAGACTTCGCGAATAGAAACTCGTCAACTGGAAACTCAACCACTAGAAACTCCAAAGCTAGAAACTCCACAACTAGACACTCAACAACTAGAAACTCCACACCTATAAATTCCACAACTTGAAACTCCACAACTAAAACTCCACAACTAGAAACTCCACAACTAGAAACTCTGCAACTCGAAACTCTCCAACTAGAAACTCCACAACTAGAAACTCTGCAACTAGAAACTCCGCAACTAGAAACTCTGCAACTAGCAACTCAACAACTAGATACTCCACAACTACAAGTTCCACAACTAGAAACCCCACAACTAGAAACTCCACAACTAGGAAGTCTGCAAATAGAAAATCTACAACTAGGAACTCAAAAACTAAAAACTCCAACTAGAAACTCTACAACTAGAAACTTCACAACTAGAAACTCCACAAATAGACACTCCACAACTAGAAACTCCACCACTAGGAACTCCACAACTAGCAACTTCAAAATTGAGACTCAACAACTAGAAACTACACAGATTGAAATTCCACAACTAGAAACTCCACAACTGAAAACTCCGCAACTAGAAACTCTGCAACTAGAAACTTTACAGCTAGAAACTCCCCAACTTGAGACTTCGCAAATAGAAACTCGTCAAATGGAAACTGAACCACTAGAAACTCCACAGCTAGAAACTCCACAGCTAGAAACTCCACAACTTGAAACCCAACATATAGATACTCCACAGCTACAGACTCCACAACTTGAAACACCACAACTAGATACTCCACAACTACAAATTCCGCAACTAGAAACTCCACAACTAGAAACTCCGCAACTAGAAATTCCCCAACTAGAAACTCCACAACTAGAATCTCTGCAACTAGAAACTCCGCAACTAGAAACTCCACAGCTACAAAGCCCACAACTATATACTTCACAACTAGCAACTCAACAACTAGAGACTGCACAACTAGAGACTCCGCCACTACAAACTCTACAGCTAGTAACTCCGCAACTAGAAACTCCACAACTTGAAACTCCGCCACTAGAATCTCCACAACTAGAAAACTCCACAACTAGAAACTGTGCAACTAGAAACTCCACAACTAGAAACTCCACAGCTAGAAACTCCACAACTTGAAACACCACAACACGATACTCCACAACTACAAATTCCACAACTAGAAACTCCACAACTAGAAACTCCGCAACTAGGTACTCCGCAACTAGAAACTCCGCAACTAGAAACTACACAGCTAGAAACCCCACAACTAGAAACTTCACAAATAGCAACTCAACAACTAGAGACTGCACAACTAGAGACTCCGCAACTAGAAACTCCACAGCTAGTAACTCCGCAACCAGAAACTCCACAACTTGAAACTCCGCCACTAGAATCTCTACAACTAGAAAACTCCGCAGCTAGAAACTCTGCCACTAGAAACTCCGCAACTAGAAACTCCACAGCTTGAAACTCCACAACTTGAAACACCACAATTAGATACTCCACAACTACAAATTCCACAACTAGAAACTCCACAACTAGAAACTCCACAACTAGAAACTCCGCAACTAGAAACTCCACAGCTAGAAACTCCACAACTTGAGACTGCGCAACAAGAAACTCGGCATCTAGAATCTCCACAACTAGAAACTCTGCAACTAGAAACTCCGCAACTACAAACTCCACAACTAAAAACTCCACAACATGAGACTTCGCAAATAGAAACTCGTCAACTAGAAACTCAACAACTAGAAACACCACCACTAGAAACTCCACAACTAGGAACTCTACAATTTCAAAATCCAGAACTAAAAACTGCTCAACTTGAAACTCCACAACTAGATACTCCACAACTATAATCTTCACAAATAGAAACTCCACAACCTGAAACTCCGCAACCAGAAACTCCGCAACCAGAAACTCCTCAACTAAAACTCCACAACTTGAGACTTCGCAAATTGAAACTCGGCAACTAGAAACTCAACAACTAGAAACACCACAGCTAGAAACTGCACAACTAGAAACTCCACAACTTGAGAGTTCGCAACTAGAAACTCCACAACTAGAAACTCCACAACTAGAGACTCCACAACTAGAAACTCCACCACTAGAAACTCCACAACTACGAACCTCACAACTAGAAACTCCACAACTAGAAACTCTGCAACTGGAAACTCCACAGCCAGAAACTCCACAACTAGAAACACCACATCTAGAAACTCCGCAACAACAAACTCTGCAACTAGAAACTCCACAACTAGAATTTCCACAGCTAGAGACTCAACAACTAGAGACTCCTCAACTAAAAGCTCCACAACTAGACACTCCACAACTAGAAACTCCGCAACTAGAAACTCCACAGCTAGAAACTCCACAACTAGATAATCCACAACTACAAATTCCACAACTAGAAACTCCACAACTGGAAACTCCGCAACTAGAAACTCTACAACTACAAACTTTACAATTAGACACTCCACAACTTGAGACTTCGCAAATAGAAACTCGTCAACTGGAAACTCAATCACTAGAAACTCCACAGCTAGAAACTCCACAACTAGAAACTCCACAGCTTGAAACCCGACAAATAGATACTCCACAACTACAGACTCCACAACTTGAAACACCACAACTAGATACTCCACAACTACAAATTCCGCAACTAGAAACACCACAACTGGAAACTCCGCCACTAGAAACTCCACAATTAGAAACTCGACAACTTGAGACTTCGCGACTAGGAACTCAGCAACTAGAAACTCAACAACTAGAAACTGCACCTCTAGAAACTCCACAACTAGGAACTCTACAATTTCAAAATCCACAGCTAAAAACTGCTCAACTTGAAACTCCACAACTAGATACTCCACAACTATAAACTTCACAACTAGAAACTCCACAACCTGAAACTCCGCAACCAGAAACTCCGCAACTAAAACTCCACAACTAGAAACTCCACAAGTAGAAACGCCACAACTAGAAACTCCGCAACTAGAAACTCTGCAACTAGATACTCCGCAACTAGAAACTCCACAGCTATAAACTCCACAACTTGAAACACTACAACTAGATACTCCACAGCTACAAATTCCACAACGAGAAAATCCGCAACTGGAAACTCCGCAACTAGAAACTCCGCAACTAGAAACTTTACAGCTAGAAACTCCAACACTTGAGACTTCGCGAATAGAAACTCGTCAACTGGAAACTCAACCACTAGAAACTCCACAGCTAGAAACACCACAACTAGACACTCAACAACTAGAAACTCCACACCTATAAATTCCACAACTTGAAACTCCACAACTAAAACTCCACAACTAGAAACTCCACAACTAGAAACTGTGCAACTCGAAACTCTCCAAATATAAACTCCACAACTAGAAACTCTGCAACTAGAAACTCCGCAACTAGAAACTCTGCAACTAGCAACTCAACAACTATAGACTGCACAACTAGAGACTCCGCTACTAGAAACTCCACAGCTAGTAACTCCGCAACTAGAAACTCCACAACTTGAAACTCCGCCACTAGAATCTCCACAACTAGAAAACTCCGCAACTAGAAACTCTGCCACTAGAAACTCCACAACTAGAAACTCCACAGCTAGAAACTCCATAACTTGAAACACCACAACTAGATACTGCACAACTACAAGTTCCACAACTAGAAACCCCACAACTAGAAACTCCACAACTAGGAACTCTGCAAATAGAAAATCTACAACTAGAAACTCAAAAACTAAAAACTACAACTAGAAACTCTACAACTAGAAACTTCACAACTAGAAACTACACAAATAGACACTCCACAACTAGAAACTCCACAACAAGCAACTTCAAAATTGAGACTCCACAACTAGAAACTACACAGATTGAAATTCCACAACTAGAAACTCCGCAACTAGAAAATCCACAACTAGACACTCAACAACTAGAAACTCGACACCTATATATTCCACAACTTGAAATTCCACAACTTGAAACTGCACAACTAAAACTGCACAACTAGAAACTCCACAACTAGAAACTCTGCATCTAGAAACTCCGCAACTAGAAACTCTGCAACTAGAAACTCCGCGACTAGTAACTCCGCAACTAGAAACTCCACGACTAGAAACTCCACAGCTAGAAACTCAACAACTAGAAACTCCCCAACTAGAAACTCCACAACTAGAATCTCTGCAACTAGAAACTCCGCAACTAGAAACTCTGCAACTAGAAACTCCGCAACTAGAAAGTACACAGCTAGAAACCCCACAACTAGAAACTTCACAACTAGCAACTCAACAACTAGAGACTGCACAACTAGAGACTCCGCAACTAGAAACTCCACAGCTAGTAACTCCGCAACTAAAAACTCCACAACTTGAAACACCGCCATTAGAATCTCCACAACTAGAAAACTCCGCAGCTGAAACTCTGCCACTAGAAACTCCGCAACCAGAAACTCCACAGCTAGAAACTCCACAACTTGAAACACCACAACTAGATACTCCACAACTACAAATTCCACAACTAGAAACTCCACAACTAGAAACTCCACATATAGAAACTCCGCAACTAGAAACTCCACAGCTAGAAACTCCACAACTTGAGACTTCGCAACAAGAAACTTGGCAAATAGATACTCTGCAACTAGAAACTCCGCAACTACAAACTCCGCAACTAGAAACTCCACAGCTAGAAACTCCAACACTTGAGACTTCGCAAATAGAAACTCGTCAACTAGAAACTCAACAACTAGAAACTCCACAGCTAGAAACTCCACAACTAGAAACTCCACAACTTGAGAGTTCGCATTTAGATACTCCACAACTAGAAACTCCACAACTAGAGATTCCACAACTAGAAACTCTACCACTAGAAACTCCACAACTACAAACCTCACAACTAGAAACTCCACAACTAGAAACTCCGCAACTGGAAACTCCACAGCCAGAAACTCTACAACTAGAAAAACACCATCTAGAAACTCCGCAACAACAAACTCTTCAACTACAAACTCCACAACTAGAATTTCCACAGCTAAAGACTCAACAACTAGAGACTCTTCAACTAAAAGCTCCACAACTAGACACTCCGCAACTAGAAACTCCGCAACTAGAAACTCCCCAACAAGAAACTCCACAACTAGAAACTCCACAACTAGAAACTCCACAACTAGAGATTTCATAAGTAGAAACTCCACAGCTAGAATTTCCACAACTAGAAACACCACAACTAGAAACTCCACAACTAGGAACTCTGCAAATAGAAAATCTACAACTAGAAACTCGAAAACTAAAAACTCCAACTAGAAAGTCCACAACTTGAAACTCTGCAAATCGAAACTCTGCAACTAGAAAATCCACAACTATAAACTCAAGTAGAAACTCCCCAACTGGAAACTCCGCAACTAGAAACTCCGCAACTAGAAAATCCACAACTAGAAACTTCACAACTAGAAACTCCCCAACAAGAAACTCCACAACTAGAAACTCCACAACTAGAGACTGCACAACTAGAGACTTTGCATTTAGAAACTCCTCAGATAGAAACTACACAACTAGAAACTCCTCGACTAGAGATTCCATAAGTAGAAACTCCACAGCTAGAATTTCCACAACTACAAACCCAACAACGAGGAACTCTGCAAATAGAAAATCTACAACTAGAAGCTCGAAAACTAAAAACTCCAACTAGAAACTCCACAACTAGAAACTTCACAACTAGAAACTCCACAAATAGACACTCCACAACTAGAAACTCGACAACTAGAGACTCCACAACTAGGAACTCCAAAATTGAGACTCCACAACTAGAAACTACACAGATTGAATTTCCACAACTGGAAACTCCACAACTGGAAACTTCGCAACTAGAAACTCTGCAACTAGAAACTTTACAGCTAGAAACTCCACAACTTGAGACTTCGCAAATAGAAACTCGTCGACTGGAAACTCAACCACTAGAAACTCCACAGCTAGAAACTCCACAACTAGAGACTCCACAACTGGAAACTCCACCACTAGAATCTCTGCAACTAGAAACTCCGAAACTAGAAACTCTGCAACTACAAACCCCGCAACTAGACACTCCACAGATAGAAACCCCCCAACTATAAACTTCACAACTAGCAACTCAACAACTATAGACTGCACAACTAGAGACTCCGCACCTGGAAACTCCACAGCTAGTAACTCCGCAACTAGAAACTTCACAACTTGAAACTCCGCCACTAGAATCTCCAGAACTAGAAAACTCCGCAACTAGAAACTCCACAGCTTGAAACTCCACAACTTGAAACACCACAATTAGATACTCCACAACTACAAATTCCACAACTAGAAACTCCACAACTAGAAACTCCACAACTAGAAACTCCGCAACTAGAAACTCCACAGCTAGAAACTCCACAACTTGAGACTGCGCAACAAGAAACTCGGCATCTAGAATCTCCACAACTAGAAACTCTGCAACTAGAAACTCCGCAACTACAAACTCCACATTTAGAAACTCCACATCTTGAGACTTCGGAAATAGAAACTCGTCAACTAGAAACTCAACAACTAGAAACTTCCATCTAGACACTCCGCAACTAGGAACTCTACAACTTCAAAATCCACAGCTAGAAACTCCACAATTTGAGACTTCGCGACTAGAAACTCAGCAACTAGAAACTCAACAACTAGAAACTCCACCACTAGAAACTCCACAAATAGGAACTCTACAACTTCAAAACCCACAACTAAAAACTCCTCAACTTGAAACTCCACAACAAGATACTCCACAACTACAAACTCCACCACTAGAAACTCCACAACCTGAATTTCCGCAACACGAAACTCCGCAACTCAAAACTCCACAACTAGAAACTCCACAAGTAGAAACTCCACAACTAGAAACTCCGCAACTAGAAACTCTGCATCTAGAAACTCCGCAACTAGAAACTCTGCAACTAGAAACTCCGCGACTAGAAACTCCGCAACTAGAAACTCCGCGACTAGAAACTCCACAGCTAGAAACTCAACAACTAGAAACTCCCCAACTAGAAACTTCACAACTAGAATCTCTGCAACTAGAAACTCCGCAACTAGAATCTCTGCAACTAGAAACTCTGCAACTAGAAACTACACAGCTAGAAACCCCACAACTAGAAACTCCACAACTAGAAACTCCACAACTAGAAACTCTTCAACTAGAAACTCCGCAACTAAAAACTCTGCAACTAGAAACTCCGCAACTAGAAACTCCACAGCTAGAAACCCCACAACTATAAACTTCACAACTAGAAACTCCCCAACTAGAAACTCCCCAACTAAAAGCTCCACAACTAGACACTCCACAACTAGAAATTCTGCAACTAGAAACCCGACAGCTAGAAACTCAACAACTACAAACTCCACACCTATAAATTTCTCAACTGGAAACGCCACAACTAAAACTCCGCAACTAGAAACTCCACAACTAGAAACTCCACAACTAGAAACTCTGCAGCTAAAAACTCCGCAACTAGAAACTCTGCAAATAGAAACTCCGCAACTAGAAACTCCACAGCTAGAAACCCCTCAACTATAAACTTCACAACTAGAAACTCAACAACTAGAGACTGCACATTTTGAGACTCCGCAACTAGAAACTCCGCAACTAGAAACTCCGCAACTAGAAACTCTGCAACTAGAACATCCACAACTATAAACCCAAGTAGAAACTCCCCAACTGGAAACTCCGCAACTAGAAACTCCCCAACAAGAAACTCCACAACTAGAAACTCCACAACTAGAAACTCCACAACTAGAGATTTCATAAGTAGAATTTCCACAGCTAGAATTTCCACAACTAGAAACCCCACAACTAGAAACTCCACAACTAGGAACTCAGCAAATAGAAAATCTACAACTAGAAACTCAAAAACTAAAAACTCCAACTAGAAACTCTACAACTAGAAACTTCACAACTAGAAACTCCACAAATAGACATTCCACAACTAGAAACTCCGCAACTGGAAACTCCAGAGCCAGAAACTCCACAACTAGAAACACCACATCTAGAAACTCCGCAACAACAAACTCTGCAACTAGAAACTCCACAACTAGAATTTCCACAGGTAGAGACTCAACAACTAGAGACTCCTCAACTAAAAGCTCCACAACTAGACACTCCACAACTAGGAACTCCGCAACTAGAAACTCCACAGCTAGAAACTCCACAACTAGATAATCCACAACTACAAATTCCACAACTGGAAACTCCGCAACTAGAAACTCTACAACTACAAACTTTACAATTAGACACTCCACAGCTTGAGACTTCGCAAATAGAAACTCGTCAACTGGAAACTCAATCACTAGAAACTCCACAGCTAGAAACTCCACAACTAGAAACTCCACAGCTTGAAACCCGACAAATAGATACTCCACAACTACAGACTCCACAACTTGAAACACCACAACTAGATACTCCAGAACTACAAATTCCGCAACTAGAAACACCACAACTGGAAACTCCGCAACTAGAAACTCCACAGTTAGAAACTCGACAACTTGAGACTTCGCGACTAGGAACTCAGCAACTAGAAACTCAACAACTAGAAACTCCACCTCTAGAAACTCCACAACTAGGAACTCTACAATTTCAAAATCCACAACTAAAAACTGCTCAACTTGAAACTCCACAACTAGAAACTCCACAACCTGAAACTCCGCAACCAGAAACTCCGCAACTAAAACTCCACAACTAGAAACTCCACAAGTAGAAACGCCACAACTAAAAACTCCGCAACTAGAAACTCTGCAACTAGATACTCCGCAACTAGAAACTTCACAGCTATAAACTCCACAACTTGAAACACTACAACTAGATACTCCACAGCTACAAATTCCACAACGAGAAACTCCGCAACTGGAAACTCCGCAACTAGAAACTCCGCAACTAGAAACTTTACAGCTAGAAACTCCAACACTTGAGACTTCGCGAATAGAAACTCGTCAACTGGAAACTCAACCACTAGAAACTCCACAGCTAGAAACTCCACAACTAGACACTCAACAACTAGAAACTCCACACCTATAAATTCCTCAACTTGAAACTCCACAACTAAAACTCCACAACTAGAAACTCCACAACTAGAAACTCTGCAACTCGAAACTCTCCAAATATAAACTCCACAACTAGAAACTCTGCAACTAGAAACTCCGCAACTAGAAACTCTGCAACTAGAAACTCTGCAACTAGCAACTCAACAACTATAGACTGCACAACTAGAGACTCCGCTACTAGAAACTCCACAGCTAGTAACTCCACAACTAGAAAACTCCGCAACTAGAAACTCTGCCACTAGAAACTCCACAACTAGAAACTCCACAGCTAGAAACTCCATAACTTGAAACACCACAACTAGATACTGCACAACTACAAGTTCCACAACTAGAAACCCCACAACTAGAAACTCCACAACTAGGAACTCTGCAAATAGAAAATCTACAACTAGAAACTCAAAAACTAAAAACTCCAACTAGAAACTCTACAACTAGAAACTTCACAACTAGAAACTCCACAAATAGACACTCCACAACTAGAAACTCCACAACTAGCAACTTCAAAATTGAGACTCTACAACTAGAAACTACACAGATTGAAATTCCACAACTGAAACTCCACAACTGAAAACTCCGCAACTAGAAACTCTGCAACTAGAAACTTTAGAGCTAGAAACTCCACAACTTGAGACTTCGCAAATAGAAACTCGTCAACTGGAAACTCAACCACTAGAAACTCCACAGCTAGAAACTCCACAGCTAGAAACTCCACAACTTGAAACCCAACATATAGATACTCCACAACTACAGACTCCACAACTTGAAACACCACAACTAGATACTCCACAACTACCAATTCCGCCACTAGAAACTCCACAACTAGAAACTCCGCAACTAGAAACTCCACAGCTACAAACCCCACAACTATATACTTCACAACTAGCAACTCAACAACTACAGACTGCACAACTAGAGACTCCGCCACTACAAACTCCACAGCTAGTAACTCCACAACTAGAAACCCCACAACTAGAAACTCCACAACTAGGAACTCTGCAAATAGAAAATCTACAACTAGAAACTCAAAAACTAAAAACTACAACTAGAAACTCTACAACTAGAAACTTCACAACTAGAAACTACACAAATAGACACTCCACAACTAGAAACTCCACAACAAGCAACTTCAAAATTGAGACTCCACAACTAGAAACTACACAGATTGAAATTCCACAACTAGAAACTCCGCAACTAGAAAATCCACAACTAGACACTCAACAACTAGAAACTCGACACCTATATATTCCACAACTTGAAATTCCACAACTTGAAACTGCACAACTAAAACTGCACAACTAGAAACTCCACAACTAGAAACTCTGCATCTAGAAACTCCGCAACTAGAAACTCTGCAACTAGAAACTCCGCGACTAGTAACTCCGCAACTAGAAACTCCACGACTAGAAACTCCACAGCTAGAAACTCAACAACTAGAAACTCCCCAACTAGAAACTCCACAACTAGAATCTCTGCAACTAGAAACTCCGCAACTAGAAACTCTGCAACTAGAAACTCCGCAACTAGAAAGTACACAGCTAGAAACCCCACAACTAGAAACTTCACAACTAGCAACTCAACAACTAGAGACTGCACAACTAGAGACTCCGCAACTAGAAACTCCACAGCTAGTAACTCCGCAACTAAAAACTCCACAACTTGAAACGCCGCCATTAGAATCTCCACAACTAGAAAACTCCGCAGCTGAAACTCTGCCACTAGAAACTCCGCAACCAGAAACTCCACAGCTAGAAACTCCACAACTTGAAACACCACAACTAGATACTCCACAACTACAAATTCCACAACTAGAAACTCCACAACTAGAAACTCCACAACTAGAAACTCCGCAACTAGAAACTCCACAGCTAGAAACTCCACAACTTGAGACTTCGCAACAAGAAACTTGGCAAATAGATACTCTGCAACTAGAAACTCCGCAACTACAAACTCCGCAACTAGAAACTCCACAGCTAGAAACTCCAACACTTGAGACTTCGCAAATAGAAACTCGTCAACTAGAAACTCAACAACTAGAAACTCCACAGCTAGAAACTCCACAACTAGAAACTCCACAACTTGAGAGTTCGCATTTAGATACTCCACAACTAGAAACTCCACAACTAGAGATTCCACAACTAGAAACTCTACCACTAGAAACTCCACAACTACAAATCTCACAACTAGAAACTCCACAACTAGAAACTCCGCAACTGGAAACTCCACAGCCAGAAACTCTACAACTAGAAAAACACCATCTAGAAACTCCGCAACAACAAACTCTTCAACTACAAACTCCACAACTAGAATTTCCACAGCTAAAGACTCAACAACTAGAGACTCTTCAACTAAAAGCTCCACAACTAGACACTCCGCAACTAGAAACTCCGCAACTAGAAACTCCCCAACAAGAAACTCCACAACTAGAAACTCCACAACTAGAAACTCCACAACTAGAGATTTCATAAGTAGAAACTCCACAGCTAGAATTTCCACAACTAGAAACCCCACAACTAGAAACTCCACAACTAGGAACTCTGCAAATAGAAAATCTACAACTAGAAACTCGAAAACTAAAAACTCCAACTAGAAAGTCCACAACTTGAAACTCTGCAAATCGAAACTCTGCAACTAGAAAATCCACAACTATAAACTCAAGTAGAAACTCCCCAACTGGAAACTCCGCAACTAGAAACTCCGCAACTAGAAAATCCACAACTAGAAACTTCACAACTAGAAACTCCCCAACAAGAAACTCCACAACTAGAAACTCCACAACTAGAGACTGCACAACTAGAGACTTTGCATTTAGAAACTCCTCAGATAGAAACTACACAACTAGAAACTCCTCGACTAGAGATTCCATAAGTAGAAACTCCACAGCTAGAATTTCCACAACTACAAAACCAACAACGAGGAACTCTGCAAATAGAAAATCTACAACTAGAAGCTCGAAAACTAAAAACTCCAACTAGAAACTCCACAACTAGAAACTTCACAACTAGAAACTCCACAAATAGACACTCCACAACTAGAAACTCGACAACTAGAGACTCCACAACTAGGAACTCCAAAATTGAGACTCCACAACTAGAAACTACACAGATTGAATTTCCACAACTGGAAACTCCACAACTGGAAACTTCGCAACTAGAAACTCTGCAACTAGAAACTTTACAGCTAGAAACTCCACAACTTGAGACTTCGCAAATAGAAACTCGTCGACTGGAAACTCAACCACTAGAAACTCCACAGCTAGAAACTCCACAACTAGAGACTCCACAACTGGAAACTCCACCACTAGAATCTCTGCAACTAGAAACTCCGAAACTAGAAACTCTGCAACTACAAACCCCGCAACTAGACACTCCACAGATAGAAACCCCCCAACTATAAACTTCACAACTAGCAACTCAACAACTATAGACTGCACAACTAGAGACTCCGCACCTGGAAACTCCACAGCTAGTAACTCCGCAACTAGAAACTTCACAACTTGAAACTCCGCCACTAGAATCTCCAGAACTAGAAAACTCCGCAACTAGAAACTCCACAGCTTGAAACTCCACAACTTGAAACACCACAATTAGATACTCCACAACTACAAATTCCACAACTAGAAACTCCACAACTAGAAACTCCACAACTAGAAACTCCGCAACTAGAAACTCCACAGCTAGAAACTCCACAACTTGAGACTGCGCAACAAGAAACTCGGCATCTAGAATCTCCACAACTAGAAACTCTGCAACTAGAAACTCCGCAACTACAAACTCCACATTTAGAAACTCCACATCTTGAGACTTCGGAAATAGAAACTCGTCAACTAGAAACTCAACAACTAGAAACTTCCATCTAGACACTCCGCAACTAGGAACTCTACAACTTCAAAATCCACAGCTAGAAACTCCACAATTTGAGACTTCGCGACTAGAAACTCAGCAACTAGAAACTCAACAACTAGAAACTCCACCACTAGAAACTCCACAAATAGGAACTCTACAACTTCAAAACCCACAACTAAAAACTCCTCAACTTGAAACTCCACAACAAGATACTCCACAACTACAAACTCCACCACTAGAAACTCCACAACCTGAATTTCCGCAACACGAAACTCCGCAACTCAAAACTCCACAACTAGAAACTCCACAAGTAGAAACTCCACAACTAGAAACTCCGCAACTAGAAACTCTGCAACTAGAAACTCCGCGACTAGAAACTCCGCAACTAGAAACTCCGCGACTAGAAACTCCACAGCTAGAAACTCAACAACTAGAAACTCCCCAACTAGAAACTTCACAACTAGAATCTCTGCAACTAGAAACTCCGCAACTAGAATCTCTGCAACTAGAAACTCTGCAACTAGAAACTACACAGCTAGAAACCCCACAACTAGAAACTCCACAACTAGAAACTCCACAACTAGAAACTCTTCAACTAGAAACTCCGCAACTAAAAACTCTGCAACTAGAAACTCCGCAACTAGAAACTCCACAGCTAGAAACCCCACAACTATAAACTTCACAACTAGAAACTCCCCAACTAGAAACTCCCCAACTAAAAGCTCCACAACTAGACACTCCACAACTAGAAATTCTGCAACTAGAAACCCGACAGCTAGAAACTCAACAACTACAAACTCCACACCTATAAATTTCTCAACTGGAAACGCCACAACTAAAACTCCGCAACTAGAAACTCCACAACTAGAAACTCCACAAACTAGAAACTCTGCAGCTAAAAACTCCGCAACTAGAAACTCTGCAAATAGAAACTCCGCAACTAGAAACTCCACAGCTAGAAACCCCTCAACTATAAACTTCACAACTAGAAACTCAACAACTAGAGACTGCACATTTTGAGACTCCGCAACTAGAAACTCCGCAACTAGAAACTCCGCAACTAGAAACTCTGCAACTAGAACATCCACAACTATAAACCCAAGTAGAAACTCCCCAACTGGAAACTCCGCAACTAGAAACTCCCCAACAAGAAACTCCACAACTAGAAACTCCACAACTAGAAACTCCACAACTAGAGATTTCATAAGTAGAATTTCCACAGCTAGAATTTCCACAACTAGAAACCCCACAACTAGAAACTCCACAACTAGGAACTCAGCAAATAGAAAATCTACAACTAGAAACTCAAAAACTAAAAACTCCAACTAGAAACTCTACAACTAGAAACTTCACAACTAGAAACTCCACAAATAGACATTCCACAACTAGAAACTCCGCAACTGGAAACTCCAGAGCCAGAAACTCCACAACTAGAAACACCACATCTAGAAACTCCGCAACAACAAACTCTGCAACTAGAAACTCCACAACTAGAATTTCCACAGGTAGAGACTCAACAACTAGAGACTCCTCAACTAAAAGCTCCACAACTAGACACTCCACAACTAGGAACTCCGCAACTAGAAACTCCACAGCTAGAAACTCCACAACTAGATAATCCACAACTACAAATTCCACAACTGGAAACTCCGCAACTAGAAACTCTACAACTACAAACTTTACAATTAGACACTCCACAGCTTGAGACTTCGCAAATAGAAACTCGTCAACTGGAAACTCAATCACTAGAAACTCCACAGCTAGAAACTCCACAACTAGAAACTCCACAGCTTGAAACCCGACAAATAGATACTCCACAACTACAGACTCCACAACTTGAAACACCACAACTAGATACTCCACAACTACAAATTCCGCAACTAGAAACACCACAACTGGAAACTCCGCAACTAGAAACTCCACAGTTAGAAACTCGACAACTTGAGACTTCGCGACTAGGAACTCAGCAACTAGAAACTCAACAACTAGAAACTCCACCTCTAGAAACTCCACAACTAGGAACTCTACAATTTCAAAATCCACAACTAAAAACTGCTCAACTTGAAACTCCACAACTAGAAACTCCACAACCTGAAACTCCGCAACCAGAAACTCCGCAACTAAAACTCCACAACTAGAAACTCCACAAGTAGAAACGCCACAACTAAAAACTCCGCAACTAGAAACTCTGCAACTAGATACTCCGCAACTAGAAACTTCACAGCTATAAACTCCACAACTTGAAACACTACAACTAGATACTCCACAGCTACAAATTCCACAACGAGAAACTCCGCAACTGGAAACTCCGCAACTAGAAACTCCGCAACTAGAAACTTTACAGCTAGAAACTCCAACACTTGAGACTTCGCGAATAGAAACTCGTCAACTGGAAACTCAACCACTAGAAACTCCACAGCTAGAAACTCCACAACTAGACACTCAACAACTAGAAACTCCACACCTATAAATTCCTCAACTTGAAACTCCACAACTAAAACTCCACAACTAGAAACTCCACAACTAGAAACTCTGCAACTCGAAACTCTCCAAATATAAACTCCACAACTAGAAACTCTGCAACTAGAAACTCCGCAACTAGAAACTCTGCAACTAGAAACTCTGCAACTAGCAACTCAACAACTATAGACTGCACAACTAGAGACTCCGCTACTAGAAACTCCACAGCTAGTAACTCCACAACTAGAAAACTCCGCAACTAGAAACTCTGCCACTAGAAACTCCACAACTAGAAACTCCACAGCTAGAAACTCCATAACTTGAAACACCACAACTAGATACTGCACAACTACAAGTTCCACAACTAGAAACCCCACAACTAGAAACTCCACAACTAGGAACTCTGCAAATAGAAAATCTACAACTAGAAACTCAAAAACTAAAAACTCCAACTAGAAACTCTACAACTAGAAACTTCACAACTAGAAACTCCACAAATAGACACTCCACAACTAGAAACTCCACAACTAGCAACTTCAAAATTGAGACTCTACAACTAGAAACTACACAGATTGAAATTCCACAACTGAAACTCCACAACTGAAAACTCCGCAACTAGAAACTCTGCAACTAGAAACTTTAGAGCTAGAAACTCCACAACTTGAGACTTCGCAAATAGAAACTCGTCAACTGGAAACTCAACCACTAGAAACTCCACAGCTAGAAACTCCACAGCTAGAAACTCCACAACTTGAAACCCAACATATAGATACTCCACAACTACAGACTCCACAACTTGAAACACCACAACTAGATACTCCACAACTACCAATTCCGCCACTAGAAACTCCACAACTAGAAACTCCGCAACTAGAAACTCCACAGCTACAAACCCCACAACTATATACTTCACAACTAGCAACTCAACAACTACAGACTGCACAACTAGAGACTCCGCCACTACAAACTCCACAGCTAGTAACTCCGCAACTAGAAACTCCACAACTTGAAACTCCGCCACTAGAATCTCCACAACTAGAAAACTCCGCAACTAGAAACTCTGCAACTAGAAACTCCACACCAAAAACTCCACAGCTAGAAACTCCACAACTTGAAACACCACAACACGATACTCCACAACTACAAATTCCACAACCAGATACTCCACAACTTGAAACTCCACAACTAGAAACTCCGCAACTAGAAACTCCGCAACTAGAAACTCCACAGCTAGAAACTCCACAACTTGAGACTTCGCAACTAGAAACTCGGACACTAGAATCTCCACAACTAGAAGCTCTTCAACTAGAAACTCCGCAGCTACAAACTCCGCATAAAGAAACTCCACAGCTACAAACTCCACAACTTGAGACTTCGCAAATAGAAACTCGTCAACTAGAAACTCAACAACTAGAAACTTCTATCTAGACACTCCGCAACTAGGAACTCTACAACTTCAAAATCCACAGCTAGAAACTCCACAATTTGAGACTTCGCGACTAGAAACTCAGCCACTAGAAACTCAACAACTAGAAACTCCACCACTAGAAACTCCACAACTAGGAACTCTACAACTTCGAAATCCACAACTAAAAACTCCTCAACTTGAAACTCCACAACAAGATACTCCACAACTACCAACTCCACAACTAGAAACTCCACAACCTGAAACTCCGCAACCAGAAACTCCACAGCTAGAAACTCCACAACTTGAGACTTCGCGACTAGGAACTCAGCAACTAGAAACTCAACAACTAGAAACTCCACCACTAGAAACTCCACAACTAGGAACTCTACAATTTCAAAATCCACAACTAAAAACTGCTCAACTTGAAACTCCACAACTAGATACTCCACAACTATAAACTTCACAACTAGAAACTCCACAACCTGAAACTCCGCAACTCGAAACTCCACAGCTAGAAACTCCACAACTTGAGACTTCGCGACTAGGAACTCAGCAACTAGAAACTCAACAACTAGAAACTCCACCACTAGAAACTCCACAACTAGGAACTCTACAATTTCAAAATCCACAACTAAAAACTGCTCAACTTGAAACTCCACAACTAGATACTCCACAACTATAAACTTCACAACTAGAAACTCCACAACCTGAAACTGCGCAACCAGAAACTCCGCAACTAAAACTCCACAACTAGAAACTCCACAAGTAGAAACTCCACAACTAGAAACTCCGCAACTAGAAACTCTGCAACTAGATACTCCGCAACTAGAAACTCCACAGCTAGAAACTGCACAACTTGAAACACCACAACTAGATACTCCACAACTACAAATTCCACAACAGAAACTCCACAACTGGAAACTCCGCAACTAGAAACTCCGCAACTAGAAACTTTACAGCCATAAACTCCTACACTTGAGACTTCGCGAATAGAAACTCGTCAACTTGAAACTCAACCACTAGAAACTCCACAGCTAGAAACTCCACAACTAGACACTCAACAACTAGAAACTCCACACCTATAAATTCCACAACTTGAAACTCCACAACTGAAACTCCACAACTAGAAACTCCACAACTAGAAACTCTTCAACTCGAAACTCTCCAACTATAAACTCCACAACTAGAAACTCTGCAACTAGAAATTCTGCAACTAGAAACTCCGCAACTAGCAACTCAACAACTATAGACTGCACAACTAGAGACTCCGCAACTAGAAACTCCACAGCTAGTAACTCCGACACTCGAAACTCCACAACTTGAAAATCCGCCACTAGAATCTCCACAACTAGAAAACTCCGCAACTAGAAACTCTGCCACTAGAAACTCCACAACTAGAAACTCCACAGCTAGAAACTCCATAACTTGAAACACCACAACTAGATACTCCACAACTACAAGTTCCACAACTAGAAACTCCACAAGTAGAAACTCCACAACTAGAAACTCCGCAACTAGAAACTCTGCAACTAGATACTCCGCAACTAGAAACTCCACAGCTAGAAACTCCACAACTTGAAACACCACAACTAGATACTCCACAACTACAAATTCCACAACGAGAAACTCCACAACTGGAAACTCCGCAACTAGAAACTCCGCAACTAGAAACTTTACAGCTAGAAACTGCTACACTTGAGACTTCGCGAATAGAAACTCGTCAACTGGAAACTCAACCACTAGAAACTCCACAGCTAGAAACTCCACAACTAGACACTCAACAACTAGAAACTCCACACCTATAAATTCCACAACTTGAAACTCCACAACTGAAACTCCACAACTAGAAACTCCACAACTAGAAACTCTGCAACTCGAAACTCTCCAACTATAAACTCCACAACTAGAAACTCTGCAACTAGAAACTCCGCAACTAGAAACTCCGCAACTAGCAACTCAACAACTATAGACTGCACAACTAGAGACTCCGCAACTAGAAACTCCACAGCTAGTAACTCCGCAACTAGAAACTCCACAACTTGAAAATCCGCCACTAGAATCTCCACAACTAGAAAACTCCGCAACTAGAAACTCTGCCACTAGATACTCCACAACTAGAAACTCCACAGCTAGAAACTCCATAACTTGAAACACCACAACTAGATACTCCACAACTACAAGTTCCACAACTGGAAACTCCACAACTGGAAACTTCGCAACTAGAAACTCTGCAACTAGAAACCTTACAGCTAGAAACTCCACAACTTGAAACACCACAACACGATCCTCCACAACTACAAATTCCACAACTAGAAACTCTACAACTAGAAACTCCACAACTAGAAACTCTGCAACTAGAAACTCCACAGCTAGAATCTCTGCAACTAGAAACTCCGAAACTAGAAACTCTGCAACGACAAACCCCGAAACTAGACACTCCACAGCTAGAAACCCCACAACTATAAACTTCACATTTAGCAACTCAACAACTATAGACTGCACAACTAGAGACTCCGCACCTAGAAACTCCACAGCTAGTAACTCCGCAACTAGAAACTTCACAACTTGAAACTTCGCCACTAGAATCTCCACAACTAGAAAACTCCGCAACTAGAAACTCTGACACGAGAAACTCCACAACTAGAAACTCAACAACTAGAAACTCCACAGCTAGAAACTCCACAACTTGAAACACCACAACACGATACTCCACAACTACAAATTCCACAACTAGAAACTCCACAACTAGAAACTCCACAACTAGAAACTCTGCAACTAGAAACTCCACAACTCGAGACTTCACAACAAGAAACTCAGCAACTAGAATCTCCACAACTAAAAACTCTGCAACTGGAAACTCCGCAACTACAAACTCCGCAACTAGAAACTCCACAGCTAGAAATTCCACAACTTGAGACTTCGCAAATAGAAACTCGTCAACTAGAAACTCAACAACTAGAAACTCCACAGCTAGAAACTCCACAACTAGAAACTCCCCAACTAGAAACTCCACAACTAGAAACTGTGCAGCTAGAAACTCCGCAACTAGAAACTCTGCAAATAGAAATTCCGCAACTAAAAACTCCACAGCTAGAAACCCCTCAACTATAAACTTCACAACTAGAAACTCAACAAATATAGACTGCACAACTAGAGACTCCACAACTAGAAACTCCGCAGCTAGAATCTCCGCAACTAGAAACTCCACAACTTGAAACTCTGCAAATCGAAACTTTGCAACTAGAAAATCCACAACTATAAACTCAAGTAAAAACTCCCCAACTGGAAACTCCGCAACTAGAAACTCCGCAACTAGAAAATCCACAACTACAAACTTCACAACTAGAAACTCCCCAACAAGAAACTCCACAACTAGAAACTCCACAACTAGAGACTTTGCATTTAGAAACTCCTCAGATAGAAACTACACAACTAGAAACTTCTCGACTAGAGATTCCATGAGTAGAAACTCCACAGCTAGAATTTTAACAACTAGAAACCCAACAATGAGGAACTCTGCAAATAGAAAATCTACAACTAGAAGCTCGAAAACTAAAAACTCCAACTAGAAACTCCACAACTAGAAACTTCACAACTAGAAACTCCGCAAATAGACACTCCACAACTAGAAACTCGACAACTAGAGACTCCACAATTAGGAACTCCAAAATTGAGACTCCACAACTAGAAACTACACAGATTGAATTTCCACAACTGGGAACTTTACAACTGGAAACTTCGCAACTAGAAACTCTGCAACTAGAAACTTTACAGCTAGAAACTCCACAACTTGAGACTTCGCAAATAGAAACTCGTCAACTGTAAACTCAACCACTAGAAACTCCACAGCTGGAAACTCCACAACTTGAAACCCAACATATAGATGCTCGAGAACAACAGACTCCACAACTTGAAACACCAAAACTAGATACTCCACAACTACAAATTCCGCAACTAGAAACTCCACAACTAGAAACTTCGCAACTAGAAACTCCCCAACTAGAAACTCCCCAACTAGAATCTCTGCAACTAGAAATTCCACAACTAGAAACTTTGCAACTAGAAACTCCGCAACTAGAAACTCCACAGCTAGGAACCCCACAACTATATACTTCACAACTAGCAACTCAACAACTAGAGACTGCACAACTAGAGACTCCGCCACTACAAACTCCACAGCTAGTAACTCCGCAACTAGAAACTCCACAACTTGAAACTCCGCCACTAGAATCTCCACAACTAGAAAACTCAGCAACTAGAAACTCTGCAACTAGAAACTCCGCAACTAGAAACTCCACAGCTAGAAACTCCACAACTTGAAACACAACAACTAGATACTCCACAACTAAAAATTCCACAACTAGAAACTCCACAACTAGAAACTCCGCAACTACAAAATCCGCAACTAGAAACTCCGCAACTAGAAACTCCACAGCTAGAAACTGGGACACTAGAATCTCCACAACTAGAAACTCTGCAACTAGAAACTCCGCAGCTACAAACTCCGCAACTAGAAACTCCACAGCTAGAAACTCCGCAACTTGAGACTTCGCAAATAGAAACTCGTCAACTAGAAACTCAACAACTAGAAACTTCCATCTAGACACTCCGCAACTAGGAACTCTACAACTTCAAAATCCACAGCTAGAAACTCCACAATTTGAGACTTCGCGACTAGAAACTCAGCAACTAGAAACTCAACAACTAGAAACTCCACCACTAGAAACTCCACAAATAGGAACTCTACAACTTCAAAATCCACAACTAAAAACTCCTCAACTTGAAACTCCACAACAAGATACTCCACAACTACAAACTCCACCACTAGAAACTCCACAACCTGAATTTCCGCAACACGAAACTCCGCAACTCAAAACTCCACAACTAGAAACTCCACAAGTAGAAACTCCACAACTAGAAACTCCGTAACTAGAAACTCTGCATCTAGAAACTCCGCAACTAGAAACTCTGCAACTAGAAACTCCGCGACTAGACACTAAGCAACTAGAAACTCCGCGACTAGAAACTCCACAGCTAGAAACTCAACAACTAGAAACTCCCCAACTAGAAACTTCACAACTAGAATCTCTGCAACTAGAAACTCCGCAACTAGAATCTCTGCAACTAGAAACTCTGCAACTAGAAACTACACAGCTAGAAACCCCACAACTAGAAACTCCACAACTAGAAACTCCACAACTAGAAACTCTTCAACTAGAAACTCCGCAACTAAAAACTCTGCAACTAGAAACTCCGCAACTAGAAACTCCACAGCTAGAAACCCCACAACTATAAACTTCACAACTAGAAACTCCCCAACTAGAAACTCCCCAACTAAAAGCTCCACAACTAGACACTCCACAACTAGAAATTCTGCAACTAGAAACCCGACAGCTAGAAACTCAACAACTACAAACTCCACACCTATAAATTTCTCAACTGGAAACGCCACAACTAAAACTCCGCAACTAGAAACTCCACAACTAGAAACTCCACAACTAGAAACTCTGCAGCTAAAAACTCCGCAACTAGAAACTCTGCAAATAGAAACTCCGCAACTAGAAACTCCACAGCTAGAAACCCCTCAACTATAAACTTCACAACTAGACACGCAACAACTAGAGACTGCACATTTTGAGACTCCGCAACTAGAAACTCCGCAGCTAGAATTTCCACAGCTAGAGACTCAACAACTAGAGACTCCTCAACTAAAAGCTCCACAACTAGACACTCCACAACTAGAAACTCCGCAACTAGAAACTCCACAGCTAGAAACTCCACAACTAGATAATCCACAACTACAAATTCCACAACTAGAAACTCCACAACTGGAAACTCCGCAACTAGAAACTCTACAACTACAAACTTTACAGTTAGAAACTCCACAACATGAGACTTCGCAAATAGAAACTCGTCAACTGGAAACTCAATCACAAGAAACTCCACAGCTAGAAACTCCACAACTAGAAACTCCACAGCTTGAAACCCGACAAATAGATACTCCACAACTACAGACTCCACAACTTGAAACACCACAACTGGATACTCCACAACTACAAATTCCGCAACTGGAAACACCACAACTGGAAACTCGGCAACTAGAAACTCCACAGCTAGAAACTCCACAACTTGAGACTTCGCGACTAGGAACTCAGCAACTAGAAACTCAACAACTAGAAACTCCACCACTAGAAACTCCACAACTAGGAACTCTACAATTTCAAAATCCACAACTAAAAACTGCTCAACTTGAAACTCCACAACTAGATACTCCACAACTATAAACTTCACAACTAGAAACTCCACAACCTGAAACTGCGCAACCAGAAACTCCGCAACTAAAACTCCACAACTAGAAACTCCACAAGTAGAAACTCCACAACTAGAAACTCCGCAACTAGAAACTCTGCAACTAGATACTCCGCAACTAGAAACTCCACAGCTAGAAACTGCACCACTTGAAACACCACAACTAGATACTCCACAACTACAAATTCCACAACAGAAACTCCACAACTGGAAACTCCGCAACTAGAAACTCCGCAACTAGAAACTTTACAGCTAGAAACTCCTACACTTGAGACTTCGCGAATAGAAACTCGTCAACTTGAAACTCAACCACTAGAAACTCCACAGCTAGAAACTCCACAACTAGACACTCAACAACTAGAAACTCCACACCTATAAATTCCACAACTTGAAACTCCACAACTGAAACTCCACAACTAGAAACTCCACAACTAGAAACTCTGCAACTCGAAACTCTCCAACTATAAACTCCACAACTAGAAACTCTGCAACTAGAAACTCCGCAACTAGAAACTCCGCAACTAGCAACTCAACAACTATAGACTGCACAACTAGAGACTCCGCAACTAGAAACTCCACAGCTAGTAACTCCGACACTAGAAACTCCACAACTTGAAAATCCGCCACTAGAATCTCCACAACTAGAAAACTCCGCAACTAGAAACTCTGCCACTAGAAACTCCACAACTAGAAACTCCACAGCTAGAAACTCCATAACTTGAAACACCACAACTAGATACTCCACAACTACAAGTTCCACAACTAGAAACTCCACAAGTAGAAACTCCACAACTAGAAACTCCGCAACTAGAAACTCTGCAACTAGATACTCCGCAACTAGAAACTCCACAGCTAGTAACTCCGACACTCGAAACTCCACAACTTGAAAATCCGCCACTAGAATCTCCACAACTAGAAAACTCCGCAACTAGAAACTCTGCCACTAGAAACTCCACAACTAGAAACTCCACAGCTAGAAACTCCATAACTTGAAACACCACAACTAGATACTCCACAACTACAAGTTCCACAACTAGAAACTCCACAAGTAGAAACTCCACAACTAGAAACTCCGCAACTAGAAACTCTGCAACTAGATACTCCGCAACTAGAAACTCCACAGCTAGAAACTCCACAACTTGAAACACCACAACTAGATACTCCACAACTACAAATTCCACAACGAGAAACTCCACAACTGGAAACTCCGCAACTAGAAACTCCGCAACTAGAAACTTTACAGCTAGAAACTGCTACACTTGAGACTTCGCGAATAGAAACTCGTCAACTGGAAACTCAACCACTAGAAACTCCACAGCTAGAAACTCCACAACTAGACACTCAACAACTAGAAACTCCACACCTATAAATTCCACAACTTGAAACTCCACAACTGAAACTCCACAACTAGAAACTCCACAACTAGAAACTCTGCAACTCGAAACTCTCCAACTATAAACTCCACAACTAGAAACTCTGCAACTAGAAACTCCGCAACTAGAAACTCCGCAACTAGCAACTCAACAACTATAGACTGCACAACTAGAGACTCCGCAACTAGAAACTCCACAGCTAGTAACTCCGCAACTAGAAACTCCACAACTTGAAAATCCGCCACTAGAATCTCCACAACTAGAAAACTCCGCAACTAGAAACTCTGCCACTAGATACTCCACAACTAGAAACTCCACAGCTAGAAACTCCATAACTTGAAACACCACAACTAGATACTCCACAACTACAAGTTCCACAACTGGAAACTCCACAACTGGAAACTTCGCAACTAGAAACTCTGCAACTAGAAACCTTACAGCTAGAAACTCCACAACTTGAAACACCACAACACGATCCTCCACAACTACAAATTCCACAACTAGAAACTCTACAACTAGAAACTCCACAACTAGAAACTCTGCAACTAGAAACTCCACAGCTAGAATCTCTGCAACTAGAAACTCCGAAACTAGAAACTCTGCAACGACAAACCCCGAAACTAGACACTCCACAGCTAGAAACCCCACAACTATAAACTTCACATTTAGCAACTCAACAACTATAGACTGCACAACTAGAGACTCCGCACCTAGAAACTCCACAGCTAGTAACTCCGCAACTAGAAACTTCACAACTTGAAACTTCGCCACTAGAATCTCCACAACTAGAAAACTCCGCAACTAGAAACTCTGACACGAGAAACTCCACAACTAGAAACTCAACAACTAGAAACTCCACAGCTAGAAACTCCACAACTTGAAACACCACAACACGATACTCCACAACTACAAATTCCACAACTAGAAACTCCACAACTAGAAACTCCACAACTAGAAACTCTGCAACTAGAAACTCCACAACTCGAGACTTCACAACAAGAAACTCAGCAACTAGAATCTCCACAACTAAAAACTCTGCAACTGGAAACTCCGCAACTACAAACTCCGCAACTAGAAACTCCACAGCTAGAAATTCCACAACTTGAGACTTCGCAAATAGAAACTCGTCAACTAGAAACTCAACAACTAGAAACTCCACAGCTAGAAACTCCACAACTAGAAACTCCCCAACTAGAAACTCCACAACTAGAAACTGTGCAGCTAGAAACTCCGCAACTAGAAACTCTGCAAATAGAAATTCCGCAACTAAAAACTCCACAGCTAGAAACCCCTCAACTATAAACTTCACAACTAGAAACTCAACAAATATAGACTGCACAACTAGAGACTCCACAACTAGAAACTCCGCAGCTAGAATCTCCGCAACTAGAAACTCCACAACTTGAAACTCTGCAAATCGAAACTTTGCAACTAGAAAATCCACAACTATAAACTCAAGTAAAAACTCCCCAACTGGAAACTCCGCAACTAGAAACTCCGCAACTAGAAAATCCACAACTACAAACTTCACAACTAGAAACTCCCCAACAAGAAACTCCACAACTAGAAACTCCACAACTAGAGACTTTGCATTTAGAAACTCCTCAGATAGAAACTACACAACTAGAAACTTCTCGACTAGAGATTCCATGAGTAGAAACTCCACAGCTAGAATTTTAACAACTAGAAACCCAACAATGAGGAACTCTGCAAATAGAAAATCTACAACTAGAAGCTCGAAAACTAAAAACTCCAACTAGAAACTCCACAACTAGAAACTTCACAACTAGAAACTCCGCAAATAGACACTCCACAACTAGAAACTCGACAACTAGAGACTCCACAATTAGGAACTCCAAAATTGAGACTCCACAACTAGAAACTACACAGATTGAATTTCCACAACTGGGAACTTTACAACTGGAAACTTCGCAACTAGAAACTCTGCAACTAGAAACTTTACAGCTAGAAACTCCACAACTTGAGACTTCGCAAATAGAAACTCGTCAACTGTAAACTCAACCACTAGAAACTCCACAGCTGGAAACTCCACAACTTGAAACCCAACATATAGATGCTCGAGAACAACAGACTCCACAACTTGAAACACCAAAACTAGATACTCCACAACTACAAATTCCGCAACTAGAAACTCCACAACTAGAAACTTCGCAACTAGAAACTCCCCAACTAGAAACTCCCCAACTAGAATCTCTGCAACTAGAAATTCCACAACTAGAAACTTTGCAACTAGAAACTCCGCAACTAGAAACTCCACAGCTAGGAACCCCACAACTATATACTTCACAACTAGCAACTCAACAACTAGAGACTGCACAACTAGAGACTCCGCCACTACAAACTCCACAGCTAGTAACTCCGCAACTAGAAACTCCACAACTTGAAACTCCGCCACTAGAATCTCCACAACTAGAAAACTCAGCAACTAGAAACTCTGCAACTAGAAACTCCGCAACTAGAAACTCCACAGCTAGAAACTCCACAACTTGAAACACAACAACTAGATACTCCACAACTAAAAATTCCACAACTAGAAACTCCACAACTAGAAACTCCGCAACTACAAAATCCGCAACTAGAAACTCCGCAACTAGAAACTCCACAGCTAGAAACTGGGACACTAGAATCTCCACAACTAGAAACTCTGCAACTAGAAACTCCGCAGCTACAAACTCCGCAACTAGAAACTCCACAGCTAGAAACTCCGCAACTTGAGACTTCGCAAATAGAAACTCGTCAACTAGAAACTCAACAACTAGAAACTTCCATCTAGACACTCCGCAACTAGGAACTCTACAACTTCAAAATCCACAGCTAGAAACTCCACAATTTGAGACTTCGCGACTAGAAACTCAGCAACTAGAAACTCAACAACTAGAAACTCCACCACTAGAAACTCCACAAATAGGAACTCTACAACTTCAAAATCCACAACTAAAAACTCCTCAACTTGAAACTCCACAACAAGATACTCCACAACTACAAACTCCACCACTAGAAACTCCACAACCTGAATTTCCGCAACACGAAACTCCGCAACTCAAAACTCCACAACTAGAAACTCCACAAGTAGAAACTCCACAACTAGAAACTCCGTAACTAGAAACTCTGCATCTAGAAACTCCGCAACTAGAAACTCTGCAACTAGAAACTCCGCGACTAGACACTAAGCAACTAGAAACTCCGCGACTAGAAACTCCACAGCTAGAAACTCAACAACTAGAAACTCCCCAACTAGAAACTTCACAACTAGAATCTCTGCAACTAGAAACTCCGCAACTAGAATCTCTGCAACTAGAAACTCTGCAACTAGAAACTACACAGCTAGAAACCCCACAACTAGAAACTCCACAACTAGAAACTCCACAACTAGAAACTCTTCAACTAGAAACTCCGCAACTAAAAACTCTGCAACTAGAAACTCCGCAACTAGAAACTCCACAGCTAGAAACCCCACAACTATAAACTTCACAACTAGAAACTCCCCAACTAGAAACTCCCCAACTAAAAGCTCCACAACTAGACACTCCACAACTAGAAATTCTGCAACTAGAAACCCGACAGCTAGAAACTCAACAACTACAAACTCCACACCTATAAATTTCTCAACTGGAAACGCCACAACTAAAACTCCGCAACTAGAAACTCCACAACTAGAAACTCCACAACTAGAAACTCTGCAGCTAAAAACTCCGCAACTAGAAACTCTGCAAATAGAAACTCCGCAACTAGAAACTCCACAGCTAGAAACCCCTCAACTATAAACTTCACAACTAGACACGCAACAACTAGAGACTGCACATTTTGAGACTCCGCAACTAGAAACTCCGCAGCTAGAATTTCCACAGCTAGAGACTCAACAACTAGAGACTCCTCAACTAAAAGCTCCACAACTAGACACTCCACAACTAGAAACTCCGCAACTAGAAACTCCACAGCTAGAAACTCCACAACTAGATAATCCACAACTACAAATTCCACAACTAGAAACTCCACAACTGGAAACTCCGCAACTAGAAACTCTACAACTACAAACTTTACAGTTAGAAACTCCACAACATGAGACTTCGCAAATAGAAACTCGTCAACTGGAAACTCAATCACAAGAAACTCCACAGCTAGAAACTCCACAACTAGAAACTCCACAGCTTGAAACCCGACAAATAGATACTCCACAACTACAGACTCCACAACTTGAAACACCACAACTGGATACTCCACAACTACAAATTCCGCAACTGGAAACACCACAACTGGAAACTCGGCAACTAGAAACTCCACAGCTAGAAACTCCACAACTTGAGACTTCGCGACTAGGAACTCAGCAACTAGAAACTCAACAACTAGAAACTCCACCACTAGAAACTCCACAACTAGGAACTCTACAATTTCAAAATCCACAACTAAAAACTGCTCAACTTGAAACTCCACAACTAGATACTCCACAACTATAAACTTCACAACTAGAAACTCCACAACCTGAAACTGCGCAACCAGAAACTCCGCAACTAAAACTCCACAACTAGAAACTCCACAAGTAGAAACTCCACAACTAGAAACTCCGCAACTAGAAACTCTGCAACTAGATACTCCGCAACTAGAAACTCCACAGCTAGAAACTGCACCACTTGAAACACCACAACTAGATACTCCACAACTACAAATTCCACAACAGAAACTCCACAACTGGAAACTCCGCAACTAGAAACTCCGCAACTAGAAACTTTACAGCTAGAAACTCCTACACTTGAGACTTCGCGAATAGAAACTCGTCAACTTGAAACTCAACCACTAGAAACTCCACAGCTAGAAACTCCACAACTAGACACTCAACAACTAGAAACTCCACACCTATAAATTCCACAACTTGAAACTCCACAACTGAAACTCCACAACTAGAAACTCCACAACTAGAAACTCTGCAACTCGAAACTCTCCAACTATAAACTCCACAACTAGAAACTCTGCAACTAGAAACTCCGCAACTAGAAACTCCGCAACTAGCAACTCAACAACTATAGACTGCACAACTAGAGACTCCGCAACTAGAAACTCCACAGCTAGTAACTCCGACACTAGAAACTCCACAACTTGAAAATCCGCCACTAGAATCTCCACAACTAGAAAACTCCGCAACTAGAAACTCTGCCACTAGAAACTCCACAACTAGAAACTCCACAGCTAGAAACTCCATAACTTGAAACACCACAACTAGATACTCCACAACTACAAGTTCCACAACTAGAAACTCCACAAGTAGAAACTCCACAACTAGAAACTCCGCAACTAGAAACTCTGCAACTAGATACTCCGCAACTAGAAACTCCACAGCTAGAAACTCCACAACTTGAAACACCACAACTAGATACTCCACAACTACAAATTCCACAACGAGAAACTCCACAACTGGAAACTCCGCAACTAGAAACTCCGCAACTAGAAACTTTACAGCTAGAAACTGCTACACTTGAGACTTCGCGAATAGAAACTCGTCAACTGGAAACTCAACCACTAGAAACTCCACAGCTAGAAACTCCACAACTAGACACTCAACAACTAGAAACTCCACACCTATAAATTCCACAACTTGAAACTCCACAACTGAAACTCCACAACTAGAAACTCCACAACTAGAAACTCTGCAACTCGAAACTCTCCAACTATAAACTCCACAACTAGAAACTCTGCAACTAGAAACTCCGCAACTAGAAACTCCGCAACTAGCAACTCAACAACTATAGACTGCACAACTAGAGACTCTGCAACTAGAAACTCCACAGCTAGTAACTCCGCAACTAGAAACTCCACAACTTGAAAATCCGCCACTAGAATCTCCACAACTAGAAAACTCCGCAACTAGAAACTCTGCCACTAGAAACTCCACAACTAGAAACTCCACAGCTAGAAACTCCATAACTTGAAACACCACAACTAGATACTCCACAACTACAAGTTCCACAACTAGAAACTCCACAACTAGAAACTCCATAACTAGAGACTGCACAACTGGAGACTTTGCATTTAGAAACTCCTCAGATAGAAGCTACACAACTAGAAACTCCACTACTAGAGATTCCTTAAGTAGCAACTCCACAGCTAGAATTTCCACAACTAGAAACCCAACAACTAGGAACTCTGCAAATAGAAAATCTACAACTAGAAACTCGAAAACTAAAAACTCCAACTAGAAACTCCACAACTAGAAACATCAAAACTAGAAACTCCACAAATAGACACTCCACAACTAGAAACTCGACAACTAGAGACTCCACAACTAGGAACTCCAAAATTGAGACTCCACAACTAGAAACTACACAGAATAAAATTCCACAATTGGAAACTCCACAACTGAAAACTTCGCAACTAGAAACTCTGCAACTACAAACTTTACAGTTAGAAGTTCCACAACTTGAGACTTCGCAAATAGAAACTCGTCAACTGGAAACTCAACCACTAGAAACTCCACAGCTAGAAACTCCACAACTTGAAACCCAACATATAGATACTCCACAACTACAGACTCCACAACTTGAAACACCACAACTAGATACTCCACAACTACAAATTCCGCAACTAGAAACTCCACAACTAGAAACTCCGCAACTAGAAACTCCCCAACTAGAAACTCCACAACTAGAATCTCTGCAACTAGAAACTTCGCAACTAGAAACTTTGCAACTAGAAACTCCGCAACTAGAAACTCCACAGCTAGAAACCCCACAACTATATACTTCACAACTAGCAACTCAACAACTAGAGACTGCACAACTAGACACTCCGCCACTACAAACTCCACAGCTAGTAACTCCGCAACTAGAAACTCCACAACTTGAAACTCCGCCACTAGAATCCCCACAACTAGAAAACTCCGCAACTAGAAACTCTGCAACTAGAAACTTCGCAACTAGAACCTCCACAGCTAGAAACTCCACAACTTGAAACACCACAACTAGATACTCCACAACTACAAATTCCACAACTAGAAACTCCACAACTAGAAAATCCGCAACTAGAAACTCTGCAACTAGAAACTTTACAGCTAGAAACTCCACAACTTGAGACTTTGCAAATAGAAACTCGTCAACTGGAAACTCAACCACTAGAAACTCCACAGCTAGAAACTCCACAACTTGAAACCCAACATATAGATACTCCACAACTACAGACTCCACAACTTGAAACACCACAACTAGATACTCCACAACTACAAATTCCGCAACTAGAAACTCCACAACTAGAAACTCCGCAACTAGAAACTCCCCAACTAGAAACTCCACAACTAGAATCTCTGCAACTAGAAACTCCGCAACTAGAAACTCCACAGCTAGAAACCCCACAACTATATACTTCACAACTAGCAACTCAACAACTAGAGACTGCACAACTAGAGACTCCGCCACTACAAACTCCACAGCTAGTAACTCCGCAACTAGAAACTCCACAACTTGAAACTCCGCCACTAGAATCTCCACAACTAAAAAACTCCGCAACTAGAAACTCTGCAACTAGAAACTCCGCAACTAGAAACTCCACTGCTAGAAACTCCACAACTTGAAACACCACAACTAGATACTCCACAACTACAAATTCCACAACTAGAAACTCCACAACTAGATACTCCACAACTACAAATTCCGCAGCTAGAAACACCACAACTGGAAACTCCACAACTAGAAACTCCACAGCTAGAAACTCCACAACTTGAGACTTCGTGACTAGGAACTCAGCAACTAGAAACTCAACAACTAGAAACTCCACCACTAGAAACTCCACAACTAGGAACTCTACAATTTCAAAATCCACAACTAAAAACTGCTCAACTTGAAACTCCACAACTAGATACTCCACAACTATAAACTTCACAACTAGAAACTCCCCGACCTGAAACTCCGCAACTAAAACTCCACAACTTGAAACTCCACAAGTAGAAACTCCACAACTAGAAACTCCGCAACTAGAAACTCTGCAACTAGATACTCCGCAACTAGAAACTCCACAGCTAGAAACTCTACAACTTGAAACACCACAACTAGATACTCCACAACTACAAATTCCACAACGAGAAACTCCACAACTGGAAACTCCGCAACTAGAAACTCCGCAACTAGAAACTCCGCAACTAGAAACTTTACAGCTAGAAACTGCAACACTTGAGACTTCGCGAATAGAAACTCGTCAACTGGAAACTCAACCACTAGAAACTCCACAGCTAGAAACTCCACAACTAGACATTCAACAACTAGAAACTCCACACCTATAAATTCCACAACTTGAAACTCCACAACTAAAACTCCACAACTAGAAACTCCACAACTAGAAACTCTGCAACTCGAAACTCTCCAACTATAAACTCCACAACTAGAAACTCTGCAACTAGAAACTCCGCAGCTAGAAACTCTGCAACTAGCAACTCAACAACTATAGACTGCACAACTAGAGACTCCGCAACTAGAAACTCCACAGCTAGTAACTCCGCAACTAGAAACTCCACAACTTGAAACTCCGCCACTAGAATCTCCACAACTAGAAAACTCCGCAACTAGAAACTCTGCCACTAGAAACTCCACAACTAGAAACTCCACAGATAGAAACTCCATAACTTGAAACACCACAACTAGATACTCTACAACTACAAGTTCCACAACTAGAAACTCCACAACTAGAAACTCCACAACTTGAGACTTCGCAACAAGAAACTCGGCAACTAGAATCTCCACAACTAGAAACTCTGCAACTAGAAACTCCGCAAATAAAAACTCCGCAACTAGAAACTCCACAGCTAGAAACTCCACAACTTCAGACTTCGCAAATAGAAACTCGTCAACTAGAAACTCAAAAACTAGAAACTCCACAGCTAGAAACTCCACAGCTAGAAACTCCACAACTAGAAACTCCACAACTTGAGAGTTCGCAACTAGAAACTCCACAACTAGAAACTCCACAACTAGAGACTCCACAACTAAAAACTCCACCACTAGAAACTCCACAACTACGAACCTCACAACTAGAAACACCACATCTAGAAACTCCGCAACAACAAACTCTGCAACTAGAAACTCCACAGCTAGAATTTCTACAGCTAGAGACTCAACAACTAGAGACTCCTCAACTAAAAGCTCCACAACTAGACACTCCACAACTAGAAACTCCGCAACTAGAAAGCCGACAACTAGAAACTCAACAACTAGAAACTCCACACCTATAAATTCCTCAACTTGAATTTCCACAACTAAAACTCCACTACTAAAAACTCCACAACTAGAAACTCCCCAACTAGAAACTCCACAAATAGAAACTCCGCAACTAGAAACTCCACAGCTAGAAACCCCTCAACTATGAACTACGCAACTAGAAACTCAACAACTAGAGACTGCACAATCAGAGACTCTGCAACTAGAAACTCTGCAGCTAGAAACTCCACAACTAGAAACTCCACAACTTGAAACTCTGCAACTCGAAACTCTGCAACTAGAAAATCAACAACTATAAACTCAAGTAGAAACTCCCCAACTAGAAACTCCGCAACTTGAAACTCCGCAACTAGAAAATCCACAACTAGAAACTTCACAACTATAAACATCCAACAAGAAACTCCACAACTAGAAACTCCACAACTAGAAACTCCATAACTAGAGACTGCACAACTGGAGACTTTGCATTTAGAAACTCCTCAGATAGAAGCTACACAACTAGAAACTCCACGACTAGAGATTCCTTAAGTAGCAACTCCACAGCTAGAATTTCCACAACTAGAAACCCAACAACTAGGAACTCTGCAAATAGAAAATCTACAACTAGAAACTCGAAAACTAAAAACTCCAACTAGAAACTCCACAACTAGAAACTTCACAACTACAAACTCCACAATTAGACACTCCACAACTAGAAACTCGACAACTAGAGGCTCCACAACAAGGAACTCCAAAATTGAGACTCCACAACTAGAAACTACACAGATTGAAATTCCACAACTGGAAACTCCACAACTGAAAACTTCGCAACTAGAAACTCTGCAACTAAAAACTTTACAGCTAGAAGTTCCACAACTTGAGACTTCGCAAATAGAAACTCGTCAACTGGAAACTCAACCACTAGAAACTCCACAGCTAGAAACTCCAAAACTTGAAACCCAACATATAGATACTCCACAACTACAATATCCGCAACTAGAAACTCCACAACTAGAAACTCCGCAACTAGAAACTCCCCAACTAGAAACTACACAACTAGAATCTCTGCAACTAGAAACTCCGCAACTAGAAACTTTGCAACTAGAACCTCGGCCACTAGAAACTCCACAGCTAGAAACCCCACAACTATATACTTCACAACTAGCAACTCAACAACTAGAGACTGCCCAACTAGAGACTCCGTCACTACAAACTCCACAGCTAGTAACTCCGCAACTAGAAACTCCACAACTTGAAACTCCGCCACTAGAATCCCCACAACTAGAAAACTCCGCAACTAGAAACTCTGCAACTAGAAACTCCGCAACTAGAAACTCCACAGCTAGAAACTCCACAACTTGAAACACCACAACTAGATACTCCACAACTACAAATTCCCCAACTAGAAACTCCACAGCTAGAAACTCCGCAACTAGAAACTCCGCAACTAGAAACTCCACAGCTAGAAACTCCACAACTTGAGACTCCGCAAATAGAAACTCGTCAACTAGAAACTCAACAACTAGAAACACCACAGCTAGAAACTGCACAACTAGAAACTCCACAACTTGAGAGTTCGCAACTAGAAACTCCACAACTAGAAACTCCACAACTAGAGACTCCACAACTAGAAACTCCACCACTAGAAACTCCACAACTACGAACCTCACAACTAGAAACTCCACAACTAGAAACTCTGCAACTGGAAACTCCACAGCCAGAAACTCCACAACTAGAAACACCACATCTAGAAACTCCGCAACAACAAACTCTGCAACTAGAAACTCCACAACTGGAATTTCCACAGCTAGAGACTCAACAACTAGAGACTCCTCAACTAAAAGCTCCACAACTACACTCCACAACTAGAAACTCCGCCACTATAAACCCGACGACTAGAAACTCAACAACTAGAAACTCCACACCTATAAATTCCTCAACTTGAAACTCCACAACTAAAAGTCCACAACTAGACACTTTGTCACTAGAAACTCCGCAACTAGAAACTCTGCAAATAGAAACTCCGCAACTAGAAACTCCACAGCTAGAAACCCCTCAGCTATAAACTTCACAAATAGAAACTCAACAACTAGAGACTGCACAACTAGAGACTCCGCAACTAGAAATTCCGCAGCTAGAAACTCCGCAACTAGAAACTCCACAACTTGTAACTCTGCAACTCGAAACTCTGCAACTAGAAAATCTACAACTATAAAATCAAGTGGAAACTCCCCAACTGAAAACTCCGCAACTAGAAAACTCCGCAACTAGAAACTCTGCCACTAGAAACTCCACAACTAGAAACTCCACAGCTAGAAACTCCATAACTTGAAACACCACAACTAGATACTCCACAACTACAAGTTCCACAACTAGAAACTCCACAAGTAGAAACTCCACAACTAGAAACTCCGCAACTAGAAACTCTGCAACTAGATACTCCGCAACTAGAAACTCCACAGCTAGAAACTCCACAACTTGAAACACCACAACTAGATACTCCACAACTACAAATTCCACAACGAGAAACTCCACATCTGGAAACTCCGCAACTAGAGACTTTACAGCTAGAAACTGCTACACTTGAGACTTCGCGAATAGAAACTCGTCAACTGGAAACTCAACCACTAGAAACTCCACAACTAGACACTCAACAACTAGAAACTCCACACCTATAAATTCCACAACTTGAAACTCCACAACTGAAACTCCACAACTAGAAACTCCACAACTAGAAACTCTGCAACTCGAAACTCTCCAACTATAAACTCCACAACTAGAAACTCTGCAACTAGAAACTCCGCAACTAGAAACTCCGCAACTAGCAACTCAACAACTATAGACTGCACAACTAGAGACTCCGCAACTAGAAACTCCACAGCTAGTAACTCCGCAACTAGAAACTCCACAACTTGAAAATCCGCCACTAGAATCTCCACAACTAGAAAACTCTGCAACTAGAAACTCTGCCACTAGAAACTCCACAACTAGAAACTCCACAGCTAGAAACTCCATAACTTGAAACACCACAACTAGATACTCCACAACTACAAGTTCCACAACTAGAAACTCCACAACTAGAAACGCCACAACTTGAGACTTCACAACAAGCAACTCAGCAACTAGAATCTCCACAACTAGAAACTCTGCAACTAGAAACTCCGCAAATACAAACTCCGCAACTAGAAACTCCACAGCTAGAAACTCCACAACTTCAGACTTCGCAAATAGAAAATCGTCAACTAGAAACTCAAAAACTAGAAACTCCACAGCTAGAAACTCCACAGCTAGAAACTCCACAACTAGAAACTCCACAACTTGAGAGTTCGCAACTAGAAACTCCACAACTAGAAACTCCACAACTAGAGACTCCACAACTAAAAACTCCACCACTAAAAACTCCACAACTACGAACCTCACAACTAGAAACACCACATCTAGAAACTCCGCAACAACAAACTCTGCAACTAGAAACTCCACAGCTAGAATTTCTACAGCTAGAGACTCAACAACTAGAGACTCCTCAACTAAAAGCTCCACAACTAGACACTCCACAACTAGAAACTTCGCAACTAGAAAGCCGACAACTAGAAACTCAACAACTAGAAACTCCACACCTATAAATTCCTCAACTTGAATTTCCACAACTAAAACTCCACTACTAAAAACTCCACAACTAGAAACTCTGCAACTAGAAACTCCCCAACTAGAAACTCCACAAATAGAAACTCCGCAACTAGAAACTCCACAGCTAGAAACCCCTCAACTATAAACTACGCAACTAGAAACTCAACAACTAGAGACTGCACAATCAGAGACTCTGCAACTAGAAACTCTGCAGCTAGAAACTCCACAACTAGAAACTCCACAACTTGAAACTCTGCAACTCGAAACTCTGCAACTAGAAAATCCACAACTATAAACTCAAGTAGAAACTCCCCAACTAGAAACTCCGCAACTTGAAACTCCGCAACTAGAAAATCCACAACTAGAAACTTCACAACTATAAACATCCAACAAGAAACTCCACAACTAGAAACTCCACAACTAGAAACTCCATAACTAGAGACTGCACAACTGGAGACTTTGCATTTAGAAACTCCTCAGATAGAAGCTACACAACTAGAAACTCCACGACTAGAGATTCCTTAAGTAGCAACTCCACAGCTAGAATTTCCACAACTAGAAACCCAACAACTAGGAACTCTGCAAATAGAAAATCTACAACTAGAAACTCGAAAACTAAAAACTCCAACTAGAAACTCCACAACTAGAAACTTCACAACTAGAAACTCCACAAATAGACACTCCACAACTAGAAACTCGACAACTAGAGACTCCACAACTAGGAACTCCAAAATTGAGACTCCACAACTAGAAACTACACAGATTGAAATTCCACAATTGGAAACTCCACAACTGAAAACTTCGCAACTAGAAACTCTGCAACTACAAACTTTACAGCTAGAAGTTCCACAACTTGAGACTTCGCAAATAGAAACTCGTCAACTGGAAACTCAACCACTAGAAACTCCACAGCTAGAAACTCCACAGCTTGAAACCCAACATATAGATACTCCACAACTACAGACTCCACAACTTGAAACACCACAACTAGATACTCCACAACTACAAATTCCGCAACTATAAACTCCACAACTAGAAACTCCGCAACTAGAAACTCCCCAACTAGAAACTCCACAACTAGAATCTTTGCAACTAGAAACTTCGCAACTAGAAACTTTGCAACTAGAAACTCCGCAACTAGAAACTCCACAGCTAGAAACCCCACAACTATATACTTCACAACTAGCAACTCAACAACTAGAGACTGCACAACTAGACACTCAACCACTACAAACTCCACAGCTAGTAACTCCGCAACTAGAAACTCCACAACTTGAAACTCCGCCACTAGAATCCCCACAACTAGAAAACTCCGCAACTAGAAACTCTGCAACTAGAAACTTCGCAACTAGAACCTCAACAGCTAGAAACTCCACAACTTGAAACACCACAACTAGATACTCCACAACTACAAATTCCACAACTAGAAACTCCACAACTAGAAACTCCGCAACTAGAAACTCTGCAACTAGAAACTTTACAGCTAGAAACTCCACAACTTGAGACTTCGCAAATAGAAACTCGTCAACTGGAAACTCAACCACTAGAAACTCCACAGCTAGAAACTCCACAACTTGAAACCCAACATATAGATACTCCACAACTACAGACTCCACAACTTGAAACACCACAACTAGATACTCCACAACTACAAATTCCGCAACTAGAAACTCCACAACTAGAAACTCCGCAACTAGAAACTCCCCAACTAGAAACTCCACAACTAGAATCTCTGCAAAAAGAAACTCCGCAACTAGAAACTCCACAGCTAGAAACCCCACAACTATATACTTCACAACTAGCAACTCAACAACTAGAGACTGCAAAACTAGAGACTCCGCCACTACAAACTCCACAGCTAGTAACTCCGCAACTAGAAACTCCACAACTTGAAACTCCGCCACTAGAATCTCCACAACTAGAAAACTCCGCAACTAGAAACTCTGCAACTAGAAACTCCGCAACTAGAAACTCCACTGCTAGAAACTCCACAACTTGAAACACCACAACTAGATACTCCACAACTACAAATTCCACAACTAGAAACTCCACAACTAGATACTCCACAACTACAAATTCCGCAGCTAGAAACACCACAACTGGAAACTCCACAACTAGAAACTCCACAGCTAGAAACTCCACAACTTGAGACTTCGTGACTAGGAACTCAGCAACTAGAAACTCAACAACTAGAAACTCCACCACTAGAAACTCCACAACTAGGAACTCTACAATTTCAAAATCCACAACTAAAAACTGCTCAACTTGAAACTCCACAACTAGATACTCCACAACTATAAACTTCACAACTAGAAACTCCCCGACCTGAAACTCCGCAACCAGAAACTCCGCAACTAAAACTCCACAACTAGAAACTCCACAAGTAGAAACTCCACAACTAGAAACTCCGCAACTAGAAACTCTGCAACTAGATACTCCGCAACTAGAAACTCCACAGCTAGAAACTCTACAACTTGAAACACCACAACTAGATACTCCACAACTACAAATTCCACAACGAGAAACTCCACAACTGGAAACTCCGCAACTAGAAACTCCGCAACTAGAAACTTTACAGCTAGAAACTGCAACACTTGAGACTTCGCGAATAGAAACTAGTCAACTGGAAACTCAACCACTAGAAACTCCACAGCTAGAAACTCCACAACTAGACATTCAACAACTAGAAACTCCACACCTATAAATTCCACAACTTGAAACTCCACAACTAAAACTCCACAACTAGAAACTCCACAACTAGAAACTCTCCAACTCGAAACTCTGCAACTCGAAACTCTCCAACTATAAACTCCAAAACTAGAAACTCTGCAACTAGAAACTCCGCAACTAGAAACTCTGCATCTAGCAAATCAACAACTATAGACTGCACAACTAGAGACTCCGCAAATAGAAACTCCACAGCTAGTAACTCCGCAACTAGAAACTCCACAACTTGAAACTCCGCCACTAGAATCTCCACAACTAGAAAACTCCGCAACTAGAAACTCTGCCACTAGAAACTCCACAACTAGAAACTCCACAGATAGAAACTCCATAACTTGAAACACCACAACTAGATACTCTACAACTACAAGTTCCACAACTAGAAACTCCACAACTAGAAACTCCACAACTTGAGACTTCGCAACAAGAAACTCGGCAACTAGAATCTCCACAACTAGAAACTCTGCAACTAGAAACTCCGCAAATAAAAACTCCGCAACTAGAAACTCCACAGCTAGAAACTCCTCAACTTCAGACTTCGCAAATAGAAACTCGTCAACTAGAAACTCAAAAACTAGAAACTCCACAGCTAGAAACTCCACAGCTAGAAACTCCACAACTAGAAACTCCACAACTTGAGAGTTCGCAACTAGAAACTCCACAACTAGAAACTCCACAACTAGAGACTCCACAACTAAAAACTCCACCACTAGAAACTCCACAACTACGAACCTCACAACTAGAAACACCACATCTAGAAACTCCGCAACAACAAACTCTGCAACTAGGAACTCCACAACTAGAATTTCCACAGCTAGAGACTCAACAACCAGAGACTCCTCAACTAAAAGCTCCACAACTAGACACTCCACAACTAGAAACTCCGCAAGTAGAAACCCGACAACTAGAAACTCAACAACTAGAAACTGCACACCTATAAATTCCTCAACTTGAAACTCCACAACTAAAACTCCACTACTAGAAACTCCACAACAAGAAACTCCGCAACTAGAAACATCCTAACTAGAAACTCCACAAATGGAAACTCCGCAACTAGAAACTCCACAGCTAGAAACCCCTCAACTGTAAACTACCTAACTAGAAACTCCACAACTAGAGACTGCACAATCAGAGACTCTGGAACTCGAAACTCTGCAACTAGAAAATCCACAACTATAAACTCAGGTATAAACTCGCCAACTGGAAACTCCGCAACTTGATACTCTGCAACTAGAAAATCCACAACTAGAAACTTCACAATTAGAAACATCCAACAAGAAACTCCACAACTAGAAACTCCACAACTAGAAACTTCATAACTAGAGACTGCACAACTAGAGACTTTGCATTTAGAAACTCCTCAGATAGAATTTACACAACTAGAAACTCCGCGACTAGAGATTCCATAGGTAGAAACTCCACAGCTAGAATTTCCACAACTAGAAACCCAACAACTAGGAACTCTGCAAATAGAAAATCTACAACTAGAAACTCAAAAACTAAAAACTCCAACTAGAAACTCCACAACTAGAAACTTCACAACTACAAACTCCACAATTAGACACTCCACAACTAGAAACTCGACAACTAGAGGCTCCACAACAAGGAACTCCAAAATTGAGACTCCACAACTAGAAACTACACAGATTGAAATTCCACAACTGGAAACTCCACAACTGAAAACTTCGCAACTAGAAACTCTGCAACTAAAAACTTTACAGCTAGAAGTTCCACAACTTGAGACTTCGCAAATAGAAACTCGTCAACTGGAAACTCAACCACTAGAAACTCCACAGCTAGAAACTCCAAAACTTGAAACCCAACATATAGATACTCCACAACTACAATATCCGCAACTAGAAACTCCACAACTAGAAACTCCGCAACTAGAAACTCCCCAACTAGAAACTACACAACTAGAATCTCTGCAACTAGAAACTCCGCAACTAGAGACTTTGCAACTAGAAACTCGGCAACTAGAAACTCCACAGCTAGAAACCCCACAACTATATACTTCACAACTAGCAACTAGACAACTAGAGACTGCCCAACTAGAGACTCCGTCACTACAAACTCCACAGCTAGTAACTCCGCAACTAGAAACTCCACAACTTGAAACTCCGCCACTAGAATCCCCACAACTAGAAAACTCCGCAACTAGAAACTCTGCAACTAGAAACTCCGCAACTAGAAACTCCACAGCTAGAAACTCCACAACTTGAAACACCACAACTAGATACTCCACAACTACAAATTCCACAACTAGAAACTCCACAGCTAGAAACTCCGCAACTAGAAACTCCGCAACTAGAAACTCCACAGCTAGAAACTCCACAACTTGAGACTCCGCAAATAGAAACTCGTCAACTAGAAACTCAACAACTAGAAACACCACAGCTAGAAACTCCACAACTAGAAACTCCACAACTTGAGAGTTCGCAACTAGAAACTCCACAACTAGAAACTCCACAACTAGAGACTCCACAACTAGAAACTCCACCACTAGAAACTCCACAACTACGAACCTCACAACTAGAAACTCCACAACTAGAAACTCTGCAACTGGAAACTCCACAGCCAGAAACTCCACAACTAGAAACACCACATCTAGAAACTCCGCAACAACAAACTCTGCAACTAGAAACTCCACAACTGGAATTTCCACAGCTAGAGACTCAACAACTAGAGACTCCTCAACTAAAAGCTCCACAACTACACTCCACAACTAGAAACTCCGCCACTAGAAACCCGACGACTAGAAACTCAACAACTAGAAACTCCACACCTATAAATTCCTCAACTTGAAACTCCACAACTAAAAGTCCACAACTAGAAACTTTGTCACTAGAAACTCCGCAACTAGAAACTCTGCAAATAGAAACTCCGCAACTAGAAACTCCACAGCTAGAAACCCCTCAGCTATAAACTTCGCAAATAGAAACTCAACAACTAGAGACTGCACAACTAGAGACTCCGCAACTAGAAATTCCGCAGCTAGAGACTGCACAACTAGAGACTTTGCATTTAGAAACTCCTCAGATAGAAACTACACAACTAGAAACTCCACGACTAGAGATTCCATAAGTAGAAACTCCACAGCTAGAATTTCCACAACTAGAAACCCCACAACTAGGAACTCTGCAAATTGAAAATCTACAACTAGAAACTCGAAAACAAAAAACTCCAACTAGAAACTCCACAACTAGAAACTGCACAACTAGAAACTCCACAAATAGACAATCCACAACTAGAAACTCCACAACTTAAGACTCCACAACTAGGAACTCCGAAATTGAGACTCCACAACTAGAAACTACACAGATTGAAATTCCACAACTGGAAACTCAACAACTGGAAACTTCGCAGCTAGAAACTCTGCAACTAGAAACTTTACAGCTAGAAACTCCAAAACTTGAGACTTCGCAAATAGACACTCGTCAACTGGAAACTCAACCACTACAAACTCCACAGCTAGAAACTCCACAACTAGAAACTCCACAACTTGAAACCCAACATATAGATACTCCACAACTACAGACACCACAACTTGAAACACCCCAACTAGATACTCCACAACTACAAATTCCGCAACTAGAAACTCAACAACTAGAAACTTCGCAACTAGAAACTCCCCAACTAGAAACTGCACAACTAGAATCTCTGCCGCTGGAAACTCCGCAACTAGAAACTTTGCAACAAGAAACTCCGCTACTAGAAACAACACAGCTAGAAACCCCACAACTATAAACTTCACAACTAGAAACTCAACAACTAGAGACTGCAAAACTAGAGACTCCGCAACTAAAAACTCCGCAGCTAGAAACTCCGCAACTAGAAACTTCACAACTTGAAACTCTGCAACTCGAAACTCTGCAACTAGAAAATCCACAAATATAAACTCAAGTAGAAACTACCCAACTGGAAACTCCGCCACTAGAAACTCTGCAACTAGAAAATCCACAACTAGAAACTTCACAACTAGAAACTCCACAACTTGAAACTCCGCCACTAGAATCTCCACAACTAGAAAACTCAGCAACTAGAAACTCTGCAACTAGAAACTCCGAAACTAGAAACTCCACAGCTAGAAACTCCACAACTTGAAACACAACAACTAGATACTCCACAACTAAAAATTCCACAACTAGAAACTCCACAACTAGAAACTCCGCAACTACAAACTCCGCAACTAGAAACTCCGCAACTAGAAACTCCACAGCTAGAAACTGGGACACTAGAATCTCCACAACTAGAAACTCTGCAACTAGAAACTCCGCAGCTACAAACTCCGCAACTAGAAACTCCACAGCTAGAAACTCCGCAACTTGAGACTTCGCAAATAGAAACTCGTCAACTAGAAACTCAACAACTAGAAACTTCCATCTAGACACTCCGCAACTAGGAACTCTACAACTTCAAAATCCACAGCTAGAAACTCCACAATTTGAGACTTCGCGACTAGAAACTCAGCAACTAGAAACTCAACAACTAGAAACTCCACCACTAGAAACTCCACAACTAGAAATTCTGCAACTAGAAACCCGACAGCTAGAAACTCAACAACTACAAACTCCACACCTATAAATTTCTCAACTGGAAACGCCACAACTAAAACTCCGCAACTAGAAACTCCACAACTAGAAACTCCACAACTAGAAACTCTGCAGCTAAAAACTCCGCAACTAGAAACTCTGCAAATAGAAACTCCGCAACTAGAAACTCCACAGCTAGAAACCCCTCAACTATAAACTTCACAACTAGAAACTCAACAACTAGAGACTGCACATTTTGAGACTCCGCAACTAGAAACTCCGCAGCTAGAAACTCCGCAACTAGAAACTCCGCAACTAGAAACTCTGCAACTAGAACATCCACAACTATAAACCCAAGTAGAAACTCCCCAACTGGAAACTCCGCAACTAGAAACTCCGCAACTAGAAACTCCCCAACAAGAAACTCCACAACTAGAAACTGCACAACTAGAAACTCCACAACTAGAGATTTCATAAGTAGAATTTCCACAGCTAGAATTTCCACAACTAGAAACCCCACAACTAGAAACTCCACAACTAGGAACTCAGCAAATAGAAAATCTACAACTAGAAACTCAAAAACTAAAAACTCCAACTAGAAACTCTACAACTAGAAACTTCACAACTAGAAACTCCACAAATAGACATTCCACAACTAGAAACTCCACAACTAGGAACTCCACAACTAGCAACTTCAAAATTGAGACTCCACAACTAGAAACTACACAGATTGAAATTCCACAACTAGAAATTCGACAACTGAAAACTCCGCAACTAGAAACTCTGCAACTAGAAACTTTACAGCTAGAAACTCCACAACTTGAGACTTCGCAAATAGAAACTCGTCAACTGGAAACTCAACCACTAGAAACTTCACAGCTAGAAACTCCACAGCTAGAAACTCCACAACTTGAAACCCAACATATTGTCGCATTCAACCTGCAGAGGAGAGCTCCCACAGCCAGAGAAGAAGACGAAGCTCTTGCCCGGTCCTCTTTACGAGCGCCTTTCATTTTTAATTAAAGTGAGCTCTTCTATATCGAACTCCTGCTGTGTCTGCGTCGTGACACTGGTGGAGGAGCTGGGTACATGTCCAGGACGCCTTCCAACAGCCCGGGATCTAGTCCACAAAGACTTCCGCTCGTCGAAACACCCATTCACCGCGCCAGCCGCCGCCTGTTAGGCCTGAGCCCAGAGTTCGGTCCTTGGACGGAAAACATGACTGCCCCGGGAAGCAGTTGCCCCACCATGACGAGCCCAAGCACGACACAGGTGACTGTTTTCACCCCTAAAACTCCTGTGGACTTCCATGGCAACTCATATGAGGACGCAGATGACTGGCTTGAGGAGTTCGAGCGCACAGCCAAAGTTAACGGGTGGAACGCCGCACAGAAGTTGGGGTACGTGTATTTCCCTCTTCAAGACGGGGCTCGCACGTGGTTCACGAATCGCGTGTGGTCAACGTGGGACGAGTTCCGGCGGAAGTTCCTGGACACCTTCGCAAACACCGAAAGGCGGGAGCATGCACAACGACTCCTTGAATCACGGATTCAAAAGCCCAACGAGTCTGTTGCTATGTTTGTTGAGGACATGGCTCGTCTCTTTCTTCGAGCCGATCCCGACATGTCCGAGAACAGAAAGATCAGCCACCTCATGCGTGGTGTTAAAGAGCAGCTGTTTGCTGGTCTCGTACGGAACCCACCTTCAAACGTCGACGAATTTTCGAAGGAGGCGACCGCCATAGAACGCGCACTACAGCTACGGTACCGCCAGTACGACCGTCAAAACAACAGCGGACAAATCAGCGCAACCGCCGTGACCACGGTGACTCCTGACGAGCGTTCTTTGCGTGACCTGATACGCGAAATTGTGCAAGAAGAGGTGAAGAAGCTCGCCGCCACACCGAATGACTGCGCGATTGCGTCGGTCACAGAAGTTGTTCGCCAAGAAATAAGGCAAGCGCTTTCACTTCCCGAGCCGAACACTGAAATAGTTAGGCCAACATATGCAGATATTCTCCGTCGACAGCCTAGATCTAACGTGCCGCCACCTCAACAGTACCACCAGCAACAGCCGCCGACAGTGCCTTGGTACTACAGGGAAACGTCGACGCCGATGCGACCCCCACTCCGCAAAACCGACATATGGCGTACCCCTGACTACAGGCCCCTGTGCTTCCATTGTGGGGAAGCAGGCCACATCGTGCGGTATTGTCCTCATCGCGTTGCCGGGTATCAAGGATTTCCGTCCACTACCCCTCGGCGCTATTTCGACGGAAGACGCAACGTTGAAACGAGCGCGACGATCCCGCGAGACGTTTCTCCTGGGTTCCGGTCACGCTCGCCCTCCCCAGGTCATTTTCCCCGATCTAATAGAGGTAGCACCACGGACATGGCGAGAGGAAGGTCTCCCAGTCCACGCCGGGGAAACTAAAAGCAGCGACCTTAGGGGGGAAGGTTGCGAATTGCCGAAGATTTGAAAATCCCCCATTGCCGCCGCATGAAGTGCCACACATTTCGAATGAACCGACGAAAGACGAGATTGTCACCGCCGACATTACACTTTCAATTGACGGTCACGACGTGACCGCACTGGTCGACACTGGTGCGGACTTTTCAATAATGAGTGCGAATCTGGCCGACCAACTCAAGAAGGTAAAAATGGAATGGACGGGGCCGCAAATTCGAGGAGCCGGAGGCCAGCTGCTGACACTTACCGGAAAGTGCACCGCACGAATCAAGATCGGGGATTCATCATTCGTGGCAACCTTCATTATTCTTTCTGAGTGTTGTAAACAGGTCATCTTGGGTATGGATTTCCTGCGGGAGTACGGTGCCATTATAAATATACCGGACGGTGTACTGACCTTCTCAGCGGACCATAGCGCAGCGCTGCAGCGCAAGCCCATGCGCGTGATTGACGACGTGACCATGCCACCGTTGTCATGCCGCCTCGTCTCTGTCACGTGTAACACGCAGCATAGTGGATAAGGTGTCGCGGAACAAATATCGACGCTTTTACTCTCTCGAGGAATCGCTACTGCCAGAAGTCTCGTCAGTGTAGTGTCTGGGCAAGCAGAGGTCCTGTTGACAAACTTCAGCAACGAGCGTCGACACATTGCAGAGGGTACCACAGTTGCATAATTCGAAGAAATTGTAGAATTCCGCGAGTGCTTCGCAGTACAACAGGCAGAGACGCCGGCCGCTTCAACACCACTGCCTGTCGACGTGAGCACAGATTTATCGCCAGCGCAGAGGCAGAGTCTTCTAGATGTTCTCGGCCAGTTTGAAGATTGTTTTTTGTCGACCTCGAGAGTAAATCAAACGCCACTGACAAAGCACCGAATTATAACGGAAGAGACGGCAAGACCAATTCGACAAAACCCATACCGCGTGGCACCGAAAGAACGCGAAGCAATCCAAGAACAAGTCCAGAAAATCCTCAATGATGACATCATTCAGCCGTCAAAAAGCCCTTGGGCATCACCGGTAGTGCTAGTTAAGAAGAAAGACGGCAGCTTACGCTTCTGTGTGGACTACCGCAAGCTGAACCGCGTGACCAAGAAAGACGTATACCCACTACCGCGTATTGACGATTCACTTGACAGGCTGAGGCATGCACGCTTCTTCTCGTCGATGGACCTGAAAAGCGGTTATTGGCAAATCGAGGTCGATGAGCGGGACAGAGAAAAGACTGCTTTTGTTACGCCTGACGGGCTTTACGAGTATAAAGTCTTGCCCTTCGGATTGTGCTCAGCCCCAGCAACATTTCAGAGACTGATGGATACCGTCCTATCAGGCCTTAGGTGGCAGACGTGTCTGGTATACCTCGACGACGTCATTGTTTTCTGACCAACATTCGAGGAACATCTAAGACGGCTGCTATTAGTATTTCGAGCAATACGGTCCGCTGGCTTATCGCTGAAACCTGAGAAATGTCATTTCGGTTTCAAGGAACTCCGATTCTTAGGACATGTGGTGAGCCATGAAGGTGTTCGTCCGGACCCCGACAAGATCGACGCCGTCCGAAAATTTCCGGTGCCAACAGAAAAGAAGGCCGTAAGACGTTTTCTTGGCCTTTGCGCCTACTACCGCAGATTTATCGCCAATTTCTCGCACATAGCGTCGCCCTTAACACGCATAACGAGAGACGATGTTCCATTTTTATGGGGCGAAGAGGAACAAGCAGCATTTGACGGTCTACGACAGCGCCTGCAGACACCCCCTGTGCTTGCTCACTTTGACGAGGACGCTCCAACCATGATCCACACTGATGCCAGCAACGTAGGTTTAGGCGCTGTACTCGTCCAGTGGCAAGACTCAGCCGAGAGAGTGATTGCATATGCAAGTAGGACGCTTTCCCGTGCCGAGTCCCATTATTCCACAACGGAAAAGGAATGTCTTGCTGTAGTATGGGCAGTTCTGAAGTTTCGCCCATACCTCTACGGCGGTCCCTTCCACGTAGTCAGCGACCACCACTCTCTTTGCTGGCTGACCAACTTGAAGGACCCATCCGGTCGGCTAGCGCGCTGGAGCTTACGCCTACAAGAATTCGATATGACGGTCGTCTATAAGTCGGTACGACAGCACTCTGATGCTGATTGCTTATCCAGGTCGCCTATAAAGCAAGATGATGTCTCAGAAGATGATGACATGGCATTTTTAGGAGTGGTCGACACGGTCACCATTTCGTCTAAGCAGAAAGAAGACAGTGAGTTGCTCCCTCTTATTAATTTTCTTAACGGCCAGTCTACAAGCGTTCCCAAGATATTTGCAAGGAGCCTGCCATCATTCTGCTTGCGCAGTGGTGTCCTATACAAGAAGAACTTTGCCCCCAGCGGAAACGCCCACTTACTTGTCGTCCCGACATCCATTCGCGATGAGATCCTGAGCGCTTGCCACGATGAGCCACCCTCCGGCCACCTCGGATACACGCGCACATTGGCCAGAATCCAACAAAAGTACCACTGGCCGAAGCTTCCAGGCACTGTAAAGCATTACGTCCGCACGTGTCTCGATTGTCAACGACGAAAATCGCCACCTTTAAAACCAGCCGGATTGTTGCAACCAGTTCAAGTGCCCACCATGCCTTTTGCACAAATCGGAATGGATCTCCTTGGACCATTTCCGACTTCGCATACTGGAAATAAGTGGGTAATTGTCGCTACGGACTATCTTACCCGCTACGCAGAAACAAAGGCTTTATCAAGTGGAACCGCAGTAGAAGCGGCACGATTTTTCATTGAAAATATCGTTCTGAGGCATGGTGCTCCTAGAATTATAATAACAGACAGAGGTACCACTTTCACGGCCATGCTCCTCAAGTCAGTGCTTGAGTTGAGTGGAACAGCGCATCGAAAAAATACCTCCTACCACCCACAAACCAACGGCTTAACAGAACGCCTCAACAAGACAATTGCTGATATGCTTAGTATGTACATCGACGTGGATCACAAAAATTGGGACGACGTTCTACCATACGTGACGTTTGCTTATAATACGGCGCAGCAGGAAACTACGAGGAGCACGCCATTTCGTCTTCTTTATGGCCGTGAAGTGACGACAATGCTTGATGCCATGCTGCTGCACGACTGCGAGAATACAGACACGGATGTTCAAGCCTTTACCCAACGAGCTGAAGAGGCACGGCAGCTAGCACGCGTGCGAATCGCCCGACAGCAGAGTTATGACGCACGACGTTATAACCTGCGACACCGATACGTCACTTATCAACCAGGCGAGAAAGTGTGGGTCTGGAGCCCTATTCGCCGACGCGGCCTTTGTGAAAAGTTATTGAAGAAGTACTTTGGTCCCTACAATGTTATACGGCGCCTAAGTGACGTGAATTATGAGGTCATCCCTGACAGTTCCTCGCGAGCTCAAAAATCTGAAATCGTACACGTTGTGCGGATGAAGCCATATTTCAGTAAGCCAGTTGCGTAATACGTCAACTACATACACCGCGTATTCTGTAGCCGAGCATCGGGTCGATGCTCTTCCTGGAGGGAGGCAAATGCCGCATTCAACCTGCAGAGGAGAGCTCGCACAGCCAGAGAAGAAGACGAAGCTCTTGCCCGGTCCTCTTTACGAGCGCCTTTCATTTTTAATTAAAGTGAGCTCTTCTATATCGAACTCCTGCTGTGTCTGCGTCGTGACAATATAGATACTCCACAACTACAGACTCCACAACTTGAAACACCACAACTAGATACTCCACAACTACAAACTCCGCAACTAGAAACTCCACAACTAGAAATTCCGCAACTAGAAACTCCCCAACTAAAAACTCCACGACTAGAATCTCTGCAACTAGAAACTCCGCAACTAGAAACTCCACAGCTAGAAACCCCACAACTATATACTTCACAACTAGCAACTCAACAACTAAAGACTGCACAACTAGAGACTCCGCCACTACAAACTCCACAGCTAGTAACTCCGCAACTAGAAACTCCACAACTTGAAACTCCGCCACTAGAATCTCCACAACTAGAAAACTCCGCAACTAGAAACTCTGCAACTAGAAACTCCGCAACTAGAAACTCCACAGCTAGAAACTCCACAACTTGAAACACCACAACTAGATACTCCACAACTACAAATTCCACAACTAGAAACTCCACAACTAGAAACTCCGCAACTAGAAACTTCGCAACTAGAAACTCCACAGCTAGAAACTCCACAACTTGAGACTTCGCAACTAGAAACTCGGACACTAGAATCTCCACAACTAGAAACTCTGCAACTAGAAACTCCGCAGCTACAAACTCCGCAACTAATAACTCCTCAGCTAGAAACTCCACAACTTGAGACTTCGCAAATAGAAACTCGTCAACTAGAAACTCAACAACTAGAAACACCACAGCTAGAAACTCCACAACTAGAAACTCCACAACTAGAAACTCCACCACTAGAAACTCAACAACTACGAATCTCATAACTAGAAACTCCATAACTAGAAACTCCGCCACTGGAAAATCCACAGCCATAAACTCCACAACTAGAAACACCACATCTAGAAACTTCGCAACAACAAACTCTGCAACTAGAAACTCCACAACTAGAATTTCCACAGCTAGAGACTCAACAACTAGAGACTCCTCAACTAAAAGCTCCACAACTAGACACTCCACAACTAGAAACTCCGCAACTAGAAACTCCACAGCTAGAAACTCCACAGCTAGAAACTCCACAACTAGATAATCCACAACTACAAATTCCACAACTAGAAACTCCACAACTGGAAACTCCGCAACTAGAAACTCTACAACTACAAACTTTACAGTTAGAAACTCCACAACTTGAGACTTCGCAAATAGAAACTCGTCAACTGGAAACTCAATCACAAGAAACTCCACAGCTAGAAACTCCACAACTAGAAACTCCACAGCTTGAAACCCGACAAATAGATACTCCACAACTACAGACTCCACAACTTGAAACACCACAACTGGATACTCCACAACTACAAATTCCGCAACTGGAAACACCACAACTGGAAACTCCGCAACTAGAAACTCCACAGCTAGAAACTCCACAACTTGAGACTTCGCGACTAGGAACTCAGCAACTAGAAACTCAACAACTAGAAACTCCACCACTAGAAACTCCGCAACTAGGAACTCTACAATTTCAAAATCCACAACTAAAAACTGCTCAACTTGAAACTCCACAACTAGATACTCCACAACTATAAACTTCACAACTAGAAACTCTGCAACTAGATACTCCGCAACTAGAAACTCCACAGCTAGAAACTCCACAACTTGAAACACCACGACTAGATACTCCACAACTACAAATTCCACAACGAGAAACTCCACAACTGGAAACTCCGCAACTAGAAACTCCGCAACTAGAAACTTTACAGCTAGAAACTCCTACACTTGAGACTTCGCGAATATAAACTCGTCAACTGGAAACTCAACCACTAGAAACTCCACAGCTAGAAACTCCACAACTAGACACTCAACAACTAGAAACTCCACACCTATAAATTCCACAACTTGAAACTCCACAACTGAAACTCCACAGCTAGAAACTCCACAGCTAGAAACTCCACAACTAGAAACTCCACAACTTGAGAGTTCGCAACTAGAAACTCCACAACTAGAAACTCCACAACTAGAGACTCCACAACTAAAAACTCCACCACTAAAAACTCCACAACTACGAACCTCACAACTAGAAACACCACATCTAGAAACTCCGCAACAACAAACTCTGCAACTAGAAACTCCACAGCTAGAATTTCTACAGCTAGAGACTCAACAACTAGAGACTCTTCAACTAAAAGCTCCACAACTAGACACTCCACAACTAGAAACTCCGCAACTAGAAAGCCGACAACTAGAAACTCAACAACTAGAAACTCCACACCTATAAATTCCTCAACTTGAAACTCCACAACTAAAACTCCACTACTAAAAACTCCACAACTAGAAACTCTGCAACTAGAAACTCCCCAACTAGAAACTCCACAAATAGAAACTCCGCAACTAGAAACTCCACAGCTAGAAACCCCTCAACTATAAACTACTCAACTAGAAACTCAACAACTAGAGACTGCACAATCAGAGACTCTGCAACTAGAAACTCTGCAGCTAGAAACTCCACAACTAGAAACTCCTCAACTTGAAACTCTGCAACTCGAAACTCTGCAACTAGAAAATCCACAACTATAAACTCAGGTATAAACTCGCCAACTGGAAACTCCGCAACTTGATACTCTGCAACTAGAAAATCCACAACTAGAAACTTCACAATTAGAAACATCCAACAAGAAACTCCACAACTAGAAACTCCACAACTATAAACTCCATAACTAGAGACTGCACAACTAGAGACTTTGCATTTAGAAACTCCTCAGATAGAATTTACACAACTAGAAACTCCACGATTAGAGATTCCATAGGTAGAAACTCCACAGCTAGAATTTCCACAACTAGAAACCCAACAACTAGGAACTCTGCAAATAGAAAATCTACAACTAGAAACTCGAAAACTAAAAACTCCAACTAGAAACTCCACAACTAGAAACTTCACAACTACAAACTCCACAATTAGACACTCCACAACTAGAAACTCGACAACTAGAGGCTCCACAACAAGGAACTCCAAAATTGAGACTCAACAACTAGAAACTACACAGATTGAAATTCCACAACTGGAAACTCCACAACTGAAAACTTCGCAACTAGAAACTCTGCAACTAAAAACTTTACAGCTAGAAGTTCCACAACTTGAGACTTCGCAAATAGAAACTCGTCAACTGGAAACTCAACCACTAGAAACTCCACAGCTAGAAACTCCAAAACTTGAAACCCAACATATAGATACTCCACAACTACAATATCCGCAACTAGAAACTCCACAACTAGAAACTCCGCAACTAGAAACTCCCCAACTAGAAACTACACAACTAGAATCTCTGCAACTAGAAACTCCGCAACTAGCAACTTTGCAACTAGAAACTCGGATATTAGAAACTCCACAGCTAGAAACCCCACAACTATATACTTCACAACTAGCAACTCAACAACTAGAGACTGCCCAAATAGAGACTCCGTCACTACAAACTCCACAGCTAGTAACTCCGCAACTAGAAACTCCACAACTTGAAACTCCGCCACTAGAATCCCCACAACTAGAAAACTCCGCAACTAGAAACTCTGCAACTAGAAACTCCGCAACTAGAAACTCCACAGCTAGAAACTCCACAACTTGAAACACCACAACTAGATACTCCACAACTACAAATTCCACAACTAGAAACTCCACAGCTAGAAACTCCGCAACTAGAAACTCCGCAACTAGAAACTCCACAGCTAGAAATTCAACAACTTGAGACTCCGCAAATAGAAACTCGTCAACTAGAAACTCAACAACTAGAAACACCACAGCTAGAAACTCCACAACTAGAAACTCCACAACTTGAGAGTTCGCAACTAGAAACTCCACAACTAGAAACTCCACAACTAGAGACTCCACAACTAGAAACTCCACCACTAGAAACTCCACAACTACGAACCTCACAACTAGAAACTCCACAACTAGAAACTCTGCAACTGGAAACTCCACAGCCAGAAACTCCACAACTAGAAACACCACATCTAGAAACTCCGCAACAACAAACTCTGCAACTAGAAACTCCACAACTGGAATTTCCACAGCTAGAGACTCAACAACTAGAGACTCCTCAACTAAAAGCTCCACAACTACACTCCACAACTAGAAACTCCGCCACTAGAAACCCGACGACTAGAAACTCAACAACTAGAAACTCCACACCTATAAATTCCTCAACTTGAAACTCCACAACTAAAAGTCCACAACTAGAAACTTTGTCACTAGAAACTCCGCAACTAGAAACTCTGCAAATAGAAACTCCGCAACTAGAAACTCCACAGCTAGAAACCCCTCAGCTATAAACTTCACAAATAGAAACTCAACAACTAGAGACTGCACAACTAGAGACTCCGCAACTAGAAATTCCGCAGCTAGAAACTCCGCAACTAGAAACTCCACAACTTGTAACTCTGCAACTCGAAACTCTGCAACTAGAAAATCCACAACTATAAAATCAAGTAGAAACTCCCCAACTGAAAACTCCGCAACTAGAAAACTCCGCAACTAGAAACTCTGCCACTAGAAACTCCACAACTAGAAACTCCACAGCAAGACACTCCATAACTTGAAACACCACAACTAGATACTCCACAACTACAAGTTCCACAACTAGAAACTCCACAAGTAGAAACTCCACAACTAGAAACTCCGCAACTAGAAACTCTGCAACTAGATACTCCGTAACTAGAAACTTCACAGCTAGAAACTCCACAACTTGAAACACCACAACTAGATACTCCACAACTACAAATTCCACAACGAGAAACTCCACAACTGGAAACTCCGCAACTAGAAACTCCGCAACTAGAAACTTTACAGCTAGAAACTGCTACACTTGAGACTTCGCGAATAGAAACTCGTCAACTGGAAACTCAACCACTAGAAACTCCACAACTAGAAACTCCGCAACTAGAAACTTCGCAACTAGAAACTCCACAGCTAGAAACTCCACAACTTGAGACTTCGCAACTAGAAACTCGGACACTAAAATCTCCACAACTAGAAACTCTGCAACTAGAAACTCCGCAGCTACAAACTCCGCAACTAATAACTCCTCAGCTAGAAACTCCACAACTTGAGACTTCGCAAATAGAAACTCGTCTACTAGAAACTCAACAACTAGAAACACCACAGCTAGAAACTCCACAACTAGAAACTCCACAACTTGAGAGTTCGCAACTAGAAACTCCACAACTAGAAACTCCACCACTAGAAACTCCACAACTACGAATCTCATAACTAGAAACTCCATAACTAGAAACTCCGCCACTGGAAAATCCACAGCCATAAACTCCACAACTAGAAACACCACATCTAGAAACTTCGCAACAACAATCTCTGCAACTAGAAACTCCACAACTAGAATTTCCACAGCTAGAGACTCAACAACTAGAGACTCCTCAACTAAAAGCTCCACAACTAGACACTCCACAACTAGAAACTCCGCAACTAGAAACTCCACAGCTAGAAACTCCACAACTAGATAATCCACAACTACAAATTCCACAACTAGAAACTCCTCAACTGGAAACTCCGCAACTAGAAACTCTACAACTACAAACTTTACAGTTAGAAACTCCACAACTTGAGACTTCGCAAATAGAAACTCGTCAACTGGAAACTCAATCACAAGAAACTCCACAGCTAGAAACTCCACAACTAGAAACTCCACAGCTTGAAACCCGACAAATAGATACTCCACAACTACAGACTCCACAACTTGAAACACCACAACTGGATACTCCACAACTACAAATTCCGCAACTGGAAACACCACAACTGGAAACTCCGCAACTAGAAACTCCACAGCTAGAAACTCCACAACTTGAGACTTCGCGACTAGGAACTCAGCAACTAGAAACTCAACAACTAGAAACTCCACCACTAGAAACTCCACAACTAGGAACTCTACAATTTCAAAATCCACAACTAAAAACTGCTCAACTTGAAACTCCACAACTAGATACTCCACAACTATAAACTTCACAACTAGAAACTCCACAACCTGAAACTGCGCAACCAGAAACTCCGCAACTGAAACTCCACAACTAGAAACTCCACAAGTAGAAACTCCAAACCTAGAAACTCCGCAACTAGAAACTCTGCAACTAGATACTCCGCAACTAGAAACTCCACAGCTAGAAACTCCACAACTTGAAACACCACGACTAGATACTCCACAACTACAAATTCCACAACGAGAAACTCCACAACTGGAAACTCCGCAACTTGAAACTCCGCAACTAGAAACTTTACAGCTAGAAACTCCTACACTTGAGACTTCGCGAATATAAACTCGTCAACTGGAAACTCAACCACTAGAAACTCCACAGCTAGAAACTCCACAACTAGACACTCAACAACTAGAAACTCCACACCTATAAATTCCACAACTTGAAACTCCACAACTGAAACTCCACAGCTAGAAACTCCACAGCTAGAAACTCCACAACTAGAAACTCCACAACTTGAGAGTTCGCAACTAGAAACTCCACAACTAGAAACTCCACAACTAGAGACTCCACAACTAAAAACTCCACCACTAAAAACTCCACAATACGAACCTCACAACTAGAAACACCACATCTAGAAACTCCGCAACAACAAACTCTGCAACTAGAAACTCCACAGCTAGAATTTCTACAGCTAGAGACTCAACAACTAGAGACTCTTCAACTAAAAGCTCCACAACTAGACACTCCACAACTAGAAACTCCGCAACTAGAAAGCCGACAACTAGAAACTCAACAACTAGAAACTCCACACCTATAAATTCCTCAACTTGAAACTCCACAACTAAAACTCCACTACTAAAAACTCCACAACTAGAAACTCTGCAACTAGAAACTCCCCAACTAGAAACTCCACAAATAGAAACTCCGCAACTAGAAACTCCACAGCTAGAAACCCCTCAACTATAAACTACTCAACTAGAAACTCAACAACTAGAGACTGCACAATCAGAGACTCTGCAACTAGAAACCCTCAGCTAGAAACTCCACAACTAGAAACTCCTCAACTTGAAACTCTGCAACTCGAAACTCTGCAACTAGAAAATCCACAACTATAAACTCAGGTATAAACTCGCCAACTGGAAACTCCGCAACTTGATACTCTGCAACTAGAAAATCCACAACTAGAAACTTCACAATTAGAAACATCCAACAAGAAACTCCACAACTAGAAACTCCACAACTATAAACTCCATAACTAGAGACTGCACAACTAGAGACTTTGCATTTAGAAACTCCTCAGATAGAATTTACACAACTAGAAACTCCACGATTAGAGATTCCATAGGTAGAAACTCCACAGCTAGAATTTCCACAACTAGAAACCCAACAACTAGGAACTCTGCAAATAGAAAATCTACAACTAGAAACTCGAAAACTAAAAACTCCAACTAGAAACTCCACAACTAGAAACTTCACAACTACAAACTCCACAATTAGACACTCCACAACTAGAAACTCGACAACTAGAGGCTCCACAACAAGGAACTCCAAAATTGAGACTCAACAACTAGAAACTACACAGATTGAAATTCCACAACTGGAAACTCCACAACTGAAAACTTCGCAACTAGAAACTCTGCAACTAAAAACTTTACAGCTAGAAGTTCCACAACTTGAGACTTCGCAAATAGAAACTCGTCAACTGGAAACTCAACCACTAGAAACTCCACAGCTAGAAACTCCAAAACTTGAAACCCAACATATAGATACTCCACAACTACAATATCCGCAACTAGAAACTCCACAACTAGAAACTCCGCAACTAGAAACTCCCCAACTAGAAACTACACAACTAGAATCTCTGCAACTAGAAACTCCGCAACTAGCAACTTTGCAACTAGAAACTCGGCAACTAGAAACTCCACAGCTAGAAACCCCACAACTATATACTTCACAACTAGCAACTCAACAACTAGAGACTGCCCAAATAGAGACTCCGTCACTGCAAACTCCACAGCTAGTAACTCCGCAACTAGAAACTCCACAACTTGAAACTCCGCCACTAGAATCCCCACAACTAGAAAACTCCGCAACTAGAAACTCTGCAACTAGAAACTCCGCAACTAGAAACTCCACAGCTAGAAACTCCACAACTTGAAACACCACAACTAGATACTCCACAACTACAAATTCCACAACTAGAAACTCCACAGCTAGAAACTCCGCAACTAGAAACTCCGCAACTAGAAACTCCACAGCTAGAAACTCCACAACTTGAGACTCCGCAAATAGAAACTCGTCAACTAGAAACTCAACAACTAGAAACACCACAGCTAGAAACTCCACAACTAGAAACTCCACAACTTGAGAGTTCGCAACTAGAAACTCCACAACTAGAAACTCCACAACTAGAGACTCCACAACTAGAAACTCCACCACTAGAAACTCCACAACTACGAACCTCACAACTAGAAACTCCACAACTAGAAACTCTGCAACTGGAAACTCCACAGCCAGAAACTCCACAACTAGAAACACCACATCTAGAAACTCCGCAACAACAAACTCTGCAACTAGAAACTCCACAACTGGAATTTCCACAGCTAGAGACTCAACAACTAGAGACTCCTCAACTAAAAGCTCCACAACTACACTCCACAACTAGAAACTCCGCCACTAGAAACCCGACGACTAGAAACTCAACAACTAGAAACTCCACACCTATAAATTCCTCAACTTGAAACTCCACAACTAAAAGTCCACAACTAGAAACTTTGTCACTAGAAACTCCGCAACTAGAAACTCTGCAAATAGAAACTCCGCAACTAGAAACTCCACAGCTAGAAACCCCTCAGCTATAAACTTCACAAATAGAAACTCAACAACTAGAGACTGCACAACTAGAGACTCCGCAACTAGAAATTCCGCAGCTAGAAACTCCGCAACTAGAAACTCCACAACTTGTAACTCTGCAACTCGAAACTCTGCAACTAGAAAATCCACAACTATAAAATCAAGTAGAAACTCCCCAACTGAAAACTCCGCAACTAGAAAACTCCGCAACTGGAAACTCAACCACTAGAAACTCCACAACTAGAAACTCCACAACTAGACACTCAACAACTAGAAACTCCACACCTATAAATTCCACAACTTGAAACTCCACAACTGAAACTCCACAACTAGAAACTCCACAACTAGAAACTCTGCAACTCGAAACTCTCCAACTATAAACTCCACAACTAGAAACTCTGCAACTAGAAACTCCGCAACTAGAAACTCCGCAACTAGCAACTCAACAACTATAGACTGCACAACTAGAGACTCCGCAACTAGAAACTCCACAGCTAGTAACTCCGCAACTAGAAACTCCACAACTTGAAAATCCGCCACTAGAATCTCCACAACTAGAAAACTCCGCAACTAGAAACTCTGCCACTAGAAACTCCACAACTAGAAACTCCACAGCTAGAAACTCCATAACTTGAAACACCACAACTAGATACTCCACAACTACAAGTTCCACAACTAGAAACTCCACAACTAGAAACGCCACAACTTGAGACTTCGCAACAAGCAACTCAGCAACTAGAATCTCCACAACTAGAAACTCTGCAACTAGAAACTCCGCAAATACAAACTCCGCAACTAGAAACTCCACAGCTAGAAACTCCACAACTTCAGACTTCGCAAATAGAAAATCGTCAACTAGAAACTCAAAAACTAGAAACTCCACAGCTAGAAACTCCACAGCTAGAAACTCCACAACTAGAAACTCCACAACTTGAGAGTTCGCAACTAGAAACTCCACAACTAGAAACTCCACAACTAGAGACTCCACAACTAAAAACTCCACCACTAAAAACTCCACAACTACGAACCTCACAACTAGAAACACCACATCTAGAAACTCCGCAACAACAAACTCTGCAACTAGAAACTCCACAGCTAGAATTTCTACAGCTAGAGACTCAACAACTAGAGACTCCTCAACTAAAAGCTCCACAACTAGACACTCCACAACTAGAAACTCCGCAACTAGAAAGCCGACAACTAGAAACTCAACAACTAGAAACTCCACACCTATAAATTCCTCAACTTAAAACTCCACAACTAAAACTCCACTACTAAAAACTCCACAACTAGAAACTCTGCAACTAGAAACTCCCCAACTAGAAACTCCACAAATAGAAACTCCGCAACTAGAAACTCCACAGCTAGAAACCCCTCAACTATAAACTACGCAACTAGAAACTCAACAACTAGAGACTGCACAATCAGAGACTCTGCAACTAGAAACTCTGCAGCTAGAAACTCCACAACTAGAAACTCCACAACTTGAAACTCTGCAACTCGAAACTCTGCATCTAGAAAATCCACAACTATAAACTCAAGTAGAAACTCCCCAACTAGAAACTCCGCAACTTGAAACTCCGCAACTAGAAAATCTACAACTAGAAACTTCACAACTATAAACATCCAACAAGAAACTCCGCAACTAGAAACTCCACAACTAGAAACTCCATAACTAGAGACTGCACAACTGGAGACTTTGCATTTAGAAACTCCTCAGATAGAAGCTACACAACTAGAAACTCCACGACTAGAGATTCCTTAAGTAGCAACTCCACAGCTAGAATTTCCACAACTAGAAACCCAACAACTAGGAACTCTGCAAATAGAAAATCTACAACTAGAAACTCGAAAACTAAAAACTCCAACTAGAAACTCCACAACTAGAAACTTCACAACTAGAAACTCCACAAATAGACACTCCACAACTAGAAACTCGACAACTAGAGACTCCACAACTAGGAACTCCAAAATTGAGACTCCACAACTAGAAACTACACAGATTGAAATTCCACAATTGGAAACTCCACAACTGAAAACTTCGCAACTAGAAACTCTGCAACTACAAACTTTACAGCTAGAAGTTCCACAACTTGAGACTTCGCAAATAGAAACTCGTCAACTGGAAACTCAACCACTAGAAACTCCACAGCTGGAAACTCCACAACTTGAAACCCAACATATAGATACTCCACAACTACAGACTCCACAACTTGAAACACCACAACTAGATACTCCACAACTACAAATTCCGCAACTAGAAACTCCACAACTAGAAACTCCGCAACTAGAAACTCCCCAACTAGAATCTCTGCAACTAGAAACTTCGCAACTAGAAACTTTGCAACTAGAAACTCCGCAACTAGAAACTCCACAGCTAGAAACCCCACAACTATATACTTCACAACTAGCAACTCAACAACTAGAGACTGCACAACTAGACACTCCGCCACTACAAACTCCACAGCTAGTAACTCCGCAACTAGAAACTCCACAACTTGAAACTCCGCCACTAGAATCCCCACAACTAGAAAACTCCGCAACTAGAAACTCTGCAACTAGAAACTTCGCAACTAGAACCTCCACAGCTAGAAACTCCACAACTTGAAACACCACAACTAGATACTCCACAACTACAAATTCCACAACTAGAAACTCCACAACTAGATACTCCACAACTACAAATTCCGCAGCTAGAAACACCACAACTGGAAACTCCACAACTAGAAACTCCACAGCTAGAAACTCCACAACTTGAGACTTCGTGACTAGGAACTCAGCAACTAGAAACTCAACAACTAGAAACTCCACCACTAGAAACTCCACAACTAGGAACTCTACAATTTCAAAATCCACAACTAAAAACTGCTCAACTTGAAACTCCACAACTAGATACTCCACAACTATAAACTTCACAACTAGAAACTCCCCGACCTGAAACTCCGCAACCAGAAACTCCGCAACTAAAACTCCACAACTAGAAACTCCACAAGTAGAAACTCCACAACTAGAAACTCCGCAACTAGAAACTCTGCAACTAGATACTCCGCAACTAGAAACTCCACAGCTAGAAACTCTACAACTTGAAACACCACAACTAGATACTCCACAACTACAAATTCCACAAAGAGAAACTCCACAACTCCGCAACTAGAAACTTTACAGCTAGAAACTGCAACACTTGAGACTTCGCGAATAGAAACTCGTCAACTGGAAACTCAACCACTAGAAACTCCACAGCTAGAAACTCAAAAACTTGAAACCCAACATATAGATACTCCACAACTACAATATCCGCAACTAGAAACTCCACAACTAGAAACTCCGCAACTAGAAACTCCCCAACTAGAAACTACACAACTAGAATCTCTGCAACTAGAAACTCCGCAACTAGAAACTTTGCAACTAGAAACTCGGCAACTAGAAACTCCACAGCTAGAAACCCCACAACTATATACTTCACAACTAGCAACTCAACAACTAGAGACTGCCCAACTAGAGACTCCGTCACTACAAATTCCACAGCTAGTAACTCCGCAACTAGAAACTCCACAACTTGAAACTCCGCCACTAGAATCCCCACAACTAGAAAACTCCGCAACTAGAAACTCTGCAACTAGAAACTCCGCAACTAGAAACTCCACAGCTAGAAACTCCACAACTTGAAACACCACAACTAGATACTCCACAACTACAAATTCCACAACTAGAAACTCCACAGCTAGAAACTCCGCAACTAGAAACTCCGCAACTAGAAACTCCACAGCTAGAAACTCCACAACTTGAGACTCCGCAAATAGAAACTCGTCAACTAGAAACTCAACAACTAGAAACACCACAGCTAGAAACTCCACAACTAGAAACTCCACAACTTGAGAGTTCGCAACTAGAAACTCCACAACTAGAGACTCCACAACTAGAGACTCCACAACTAGAAACTCCACCACTAGAAACTCCACAACTACGAACCTCACAACTAGAAACTCCACAACTAGAAACTCTGCAACTGGAAACTGCACAGCCAGAAACTCCACAACTAGAAACACCACATCTAGAAACTCCGCAACAACAAACTCTGCAACTAGAAACTCCACAACTGGAATTTCCACAGCTAGAGACTCAACAACTAGAGACTCCTCAACTAAAAGCTCCACAACTACACTCCACAACAAGAAACTCCGCCACTAGAAACCCGACGACTAGAAACTCAACAACTAGAAACTCCACACCTATAAATTCCTCAACTTGAAACTCCACAACTAAAAGTCCACAACTAGAAACTTTGTCACTAGAAACTCCGCAACTAGAAACTCTGCAAATAGAAACTCCGCAACTAGAAACTCCACAGCTAGAAACCCCTCAGCTATAAACTTCACAAATAGAAACTCAACAACTAGAGACTGCACAACAAGAGACTCCGCAACTAGAAATTCCGCAGCTAGAAACTCCGCAACTAGAAACTCCACAACTTGTAACTCTGCAACTCGAAACTCTGCAACTAGAAAATCCACAACTCTAAAATCAAGTAGAAACTCCCCAACTAAAAACTCCGCAACTAGAAACTCCGCAACTAGAAAATCCACAACTAGAAACTTCACAACGAGAAACTCCCCAACAAGAAACTTCACAACTAGAAACTCCACAACTAGAAACTCCACAAATAGAGACTGCACAACTAGAGACTTTGCATTTAGAAACTCCTCAGATAGAAACTACACAACTAGAAACTCCACGACTAGAGATTCCATAAGTAGAAACTCCACAGCTAGAATTTCCACAACTAGAAACCCCACAACTAGGAACTCTGCAAATTGAAAATCTACAACTAGAAACTCGAAAACAAAAAACTCCAACTAGAAACTGCACAACTAGAAACTCCACAAATAGACAATCCACAACTAGAAACTCCACAACTTAAGACTCCACAACTAGGAACTCCGAAATTGAGAATCCACAACTAGAAACTACACAGATTGAAATTCCACAACTGGAAACTCAACAACTGGAAACTTCGCAGCTAGAAACTCTGCAACTAGAAACTTTACAGCTAGAAACTCCAAAACTTGAGACTTCGCAAATAGACACTCGTCAACTGGAAACTTAACCACTACAAACTCCACAGCTAGAAACTCCACAACTAGAAACTCCACAACTTGAAACCCAACATATAGATACTCCACAACTACAGACACCACAACTTGAAACACCCCAACTAGATACTCCACAACTACAAATTCCGCAACTAGAAACTCAACAACTAGAAACTTTGCAACTAGAAACTCCCCAACTAGAAACTGCACAACTAGAATCTCTGCCACTAGAAACTCCGCAACTAGAAACTTTGCAACAAGAAACTCCGCTACTAGAAACAACACAGCTAGAAACCCCACAACTATAAACTTCACAACTAGAAACTCAACAACTAGAGACTGCAAAACTAGAGACTCCGCAACTAAAAACTCCGCAGCTAGAAACTCCGCAACTAGAAACTTCACAACTTGAAACTCTGCAACTCGAAACTCTGCAACTAGAAAATCCACAAATATAAACTCAAGTAGAAACTACCCAACTGGAAACTCCGCCACTAGAAACTCTGCAACTAGAAAATCCACAACTAGAAACTTCACAACTAGAAACTCCCCAACAAAAAACTCCACAACTAGAAACTCCACAACTAGAAACTCCACAACTAGAGACTGCACAACTAGAGACTTTGCATTTAGAAACTCCTCAGATAGTAACTACACAACTAAAAACACCATGACTAGAGATTCCATAAGTAGAAACTCCACAGCTAGAATTTCCACAACTAGAAACCCCTCAACTAGAAACTCCACAACTAGGAACTCTGCAAATAGAAAATCTACAACTAGAAACTCGAAAACTAAAAACTCCAACTAGAAACTTCACAACCAGAAACTCCACAAATGGACACTCCACAACTAGAAACTCCACAACTAGAGACTTCACAACTAGGAACTCCACAAATTGAGACTCCAGAACTAGAAACTACACAGAATGAAACTACACAACTTGAAACTCCATAATCAGAAACTCCGCAACTAGAAACTCCGCAACTAAAACTCCACAACTAGAAAATCCACAACTAGAAACTCCACAACTAGAAACTCCACAACTAGAAACTCTGCAACTAGAAACTCCGCAACTAGAATCTCTGCAACTAGAAACTCCACAACTAGAAACTCTGCAACTAGAAACTCTGCAACTAGAAACTCCACAGCTAGAAGCCCCACAACTAGAAACATCACAACTAGCTACTCAACAACTAGAGACTGCACAACTAGAGACTCCGCAACTAGAAACTCCACAGCTAGAAATTCCACAACTTGAGACTTCGCAAATAGAAACTCGTCAACTAGAAACTCAACAACTAGAAACTCCACAGCTAGAAACTCCACAACTAGAAACTCCACAACTCGAGAGTTCGCAACTAGAAACTCCACAACTAAAAACTCCACAACTAGAGACTCCACAACTAGAAACTCCACAACTAGAAACTCCACAACTAGAAACTCCGCAACTAGAAACTCCCCAACTAGAAACTCCACAACTAGAAACTGTGCAGCTAGAAACTCCGCAACTAGAAACTCTGCAAATAGAAATTCCGCAACTAAAAACTCCACAGCTAGAAACCCCTCAACTATAAATTTCACAACTAGAAACTCAACAAATATAGACTGCACAACTAGAGACTCCACAACTAGAAACTCCGCAGCTAGAATCTCCGCAACTAGAAACTCCACAACTTGAAACTCTGCAAATCGAAACTTTGCAACTAGAAAATCCACAACTATAAACTCAACTAAAAACTCCCCAACTGGAAACTCCGCAACTAGAAACTCCGCAACTAGAAAATCCGCAACTACAAACTTCACAACTAGAAACTCGCCAACAAGAAACTCCACAACTAGAAACTCCACAACATGAGACTTTGCATTTAGAAACTCCTCAGATAGAAACTACACAACTAGAAACTTCTCGACTAGAGATTCCATAAGTAGGAACTCCACAGCTAGAATTTCAACAACTAGAAACCCAACAATGAGGAACTCTGCAAATAGAAAATCTACAACTAGAAGCTCGAAAACTAAAAACTCCAACTAGAAACTCCACAACTAGAAACTTCACAACTAGAAACTCCACAAATAGACACTCCACAACTAGAAACTCGACAACTAGAGACTCCACAATTAGGAACTCCAAAATTGAGACTCCACAACTAGAAACTACACAGATTGAATTTCCACAACTGGAAACTTTACAACTGGAAACTTCGCAACTAGAAACTCTGCAACTAGAAACTTTACAGCTAGAAACTCCACAACTTGAGACTTCGCAAATAGAAACTCGTCAACTGTAAACTCAACCACTAGAAACTCCACAGCTAGAAACTCCACAACTTGAAACCCAACATATAGATGCTCGAGAAGTACAGACTCCACAACTTGAAACACCAAAACTAGATACTCCACAACTACAAATTCCGCAACTAAAAACTCCACAACTAGAAACTTCGCAACTAGAAACTCCCCAACTAGAAACTCCCCAACTAGAATCTCTGCAACTAGAAATTCCACAACTAGAAACTTTGCAACTAGAAACTCCGCAACTAGAAACTCCACAGCTAGGAACCCCACAACTATATACTTCACAACTAGCAACTCAACAACTAGAGACTGCACAACTAGAGACTCCGCCACTACAAACTCCACAGCTAGTAACTCCGCAACTAGAAACTCCACAACTTGAAACTCCGCCACTAGAATCTCCACAACTAGAAAACTCAGCAACTAGAAACTCTGCAACTAGAAACTCCGCAACTAGAAACTCCACAGCTAGAAACTCCACAACTTGAAACACAGCAACTAGATACTCCACAACTAAAAATTCCACAACTAGAAACTCCACAACTAGAAACTCCGCAACTACAAACTCCGCAACTAGAAACTCCGCAACTAGAAACTCCACAGCTAGAAACTGGGACACTAGAATCTCCACAACTAGAAACTCTGCAACTAGAAACTCCGCAGCTACAAACTCCGCAACTAGAAACTCCACAGCTAGAAACTCCGCCACTTGAGACTTCGCAAATAGAAACTCGTCAACTAGAAACTCAACAACTAGAAACTTCCATCTAGACACTCCGCAACTAGGAACTCTACAACTTCAAAATCCACAGCTAGAAACTCCACAATTTGAGACTTCGCGACTAGAAACTCAGCAACTAGAAACTCAACAACTAGAAACTCCACCACTAGAAACTCCACAAATAGGAACTCTACAACTTCAAAATCCACAACTAAAAACTCCTCAACTTGAAACTCCACAACAAGATACTCCACAACTACAAACTCCACCACTAGAAACTCCACAACCTGAATTTCCGCAACACGAAACTCCGCAACTCAAAACTCCACAACTAGAAACTCCACAAGTAGACATTCCACAACTAGAAACTCCGCAACTAGAAACTCTGCATCTAGAAACTCCGCAACTAGAAACTCTGCAACTAGAAACTCCGCGACTAGAAACTCCGCAACTAGAAACTCCGCGACTAGAAACTCCACAGCTAGAAACTCAACAACTAGAAACTCCCCAACTAGAAACTTCACAACTAGAATCTCTGCAACTAGAAACTCCGCAACTAGAATCTCTGCAACTAGAAACTCTGCAACTAGAAACTACACAGCTAGAAACCCCACAACTAGAAACTCCACAACTAGAAACTCCACAACTAGAAACTCTTCAACTAGAAACTCCGCAACTAAAAACTCTGCAACTAGAAACTCCGCAACTAGAAACTCCGCAGCTAGAAACCCCACAACTATAAACTTCACAACTAGAAACTCCCCAACTAGAAACTCCCCAACTAAAAGCTCCACAACTAGACACTCCACAACTAGAAATTCTGCAACTAGAAACCCGACAGCTAGAAACTCAACAACTACAAACTCCACACCTATAAATTTCTCAACTGGAAACGCCACAACTAAAACTCCGCAACTAGAAACTCCACAACTAGAAACTCCACAACTAGAAACTCTGCAGCTAAAAACTCCGCAACTAGAAACTCTGCAAATAGAAACTCCGCAACTAGAAACTCCACAGCTAGAAACCCCTCAACTATAAACTTCACAACTATAAACCCAAGTAGAAACTCCCCAACTGGAAACTCCGCAACTAGAAACTCCGCAACTAGAAACTCCCCAACAAGAAACTCCACAACTAGAAACTCCACAACTAGAAACTCCACAACTAGAGATTTCATAAGTAGAATTTCCACAGCTAGATTTTCCACAACTAGAAACCCCACAACTAGAAACTCCACAACTAGGAATTCAGCAAATAGAAAATCTACAACTAGAAACTCAAAAACTAAAAACTCCAACTAGAAACTCTACAACTAGAAACTTCACAACTAGAAACTCCACAAATAGACATTCCACAACTAGAAACTCCACAACTAGGAACTCCACAACTAGCAACTTCAAAATTGAGACTCCACAACTAGAAACTACACAGATTGAAATTCCACAACTAGAAATTCCACAACTGAAAACTCCGCAACTAGAAACTCTGCAACTAGAAACTTTACAGCTAGAAACTCCACAACTTGAGACTTCGCAAATAGAAACTCGTCAACTGGAATCTCAACCACTAGAAACTTCACAGCTAGAAACTCCACAGCTAGAAACTCCACAACTTGAGACCCAACATATTGCCGCATTCAACCTGCAGAGGAGAGCTCCCACAGCCAGAGAAGAAGACGAAGCTCTTGCCCGGTCCTTTTTACGAGCGCCTTTCATTTTTAATTAAAGTGAGCTCTTCTATATCGAACTCCTGCTGTGTCTGCGTCGTGACACTGGTGGAGGAGCTGGGTACATGTCCAGGACGCCTTCCAACAGCCCGGGATCTAGTCCACAAAGACTTCCGCTCGTCGAAACACCCGTTCACCGCGCCAGCCGCCGCCTGTTAGGCCTGAGCCCAGAGTTCGGTCCTTGGACGGAAAACATGACTGCCCCGGGAAGCAGTTGCCCCACCATGACGAGCCGAAGCACGACACAGGTGACTGTTTTCACCCCTAAAACTCCTGTGGACTTCCATGGCAACTCATATGAGAACGCAGATGACTGGCTTGAGGAGTTCGAGCGCACAGCCTAAGTTAACGTGTGGAACGCCGCACAGAAGTTGGGGTACGTGTATTTCCCTCTTCAAGACGGGGCTCGCACGTGGTTCACGAATCGCGTGTGGTCAACGTGGGACGAGTTCCGGCGGAAGTTCCTGGACACCTTCGCAAACACCGAAAGGCGGGAGCATGCACAACGACTCCTTGAATCACGGATTCAAAAGCCCAACGAGTCTGTTGCTATGTTTGTTGAGGACATGGCTCGTCTCTTTCATCGAGCCGATCCCGACATGTCCGAGAACAGAAAGATCAGCCACCTCATGCGTGGTGTTAAAGAGCAGCTGTTTGCTGGTCTCGTACGGAACCCACCTTCAAACGTCGACGAATTTTCGAAGGAGGCGACCGCCATAGAACGCGCACTACAGCTACGGTACCGCCAGTACGACCGTCAAAACAACAGCGGACAAATCAGCGCAACCGCCGTGACCACGGTGACTCCTGACGAGCGTTCTTTGCGTGACCTGATACGCGAAATTGTGCAAGAAGAGGTGAAGAAGCTCGCCGCCACACCGAATGACTGCGCGATTGCGTCGGTCACAGAAGTTGTTCGCCAAGAAATAAGGCAAGCGCTTTCACTTCCCGAGCCGAACACTGAAATAGTTAGGCCAACATATGCAGATATTCTCCGTCGACAGCCTAGATCTAACGTGCCGCCACCTCAACAGTACCACCAGCAACAGCCGCCGACAGTGCCTTGGTACTACAGGGAAACGTCGACGCCGATGCGACCCCCACTCCGCAAAACCGACATATGGCGTACCCCTGACTACAGGCCCCTGTGCTTCCATTGTGGGGAAGCAGGCCACATCGTGCGGTATTGTCCTCATCGCGTTGCAGGGTATCAAGGATTTCCGTCCACTACCCCTCGGCGCTATTTCGACGGAAGACGCAACGTTGAAACGAGCGCGACGATCCCGCGAGACGTTTCTCCTGGGTTCTGGTCACGCTCGCCCTCCCCAGGTCATTTTCCCCAATTTTATAGAGGTAGCACCACGGACATGGCGAGAGGAAGGTCTCCCAGTCCACGCCGGGGAAACTAAAAGCAGCGACCTTAGGGGGGAAGGTTGCGAATTGCCGAAGATTTGAAAATCCCCCATTGCCGCCGCATGAAGTGCCACACATTTCGAATGAACCGACGAAAGACGAGATTGTCACCGCCGACATTACACTTTCAATTGACGGTCACGACGTGACCGCACTGGTCGACACTGGTGCGGACTTTTCAATAATGAGTGCGAATCTGGCCGACCAACTCAAGAAGGTAAAAATGGAATGGACGGGGCCGCAAATTCGAGGAGCCGGAGGCCAGCTGCTGACACCTACCGGAAAGTGCACCGCACGAATCAAGATCGGGGATTCATCATTCGTGGCAACCTTCATTATTCTTTCTGAGTGTTGTAAACAGGTCATCTTGGGTATGGATTTCCTGCGGGAGTACGGTGCCTATATAAATATACCGGACGGTGTACTGACCTTCTCAGCGGACCATAGCGCAGCGCTGCAGCGCAAGCCCATGCGCGTGATTGACGACGTGACCATGCCACCGTTGTCATGCCGCCTCGTCTCTGTCACGTGTGACACGCAGCATAGTGGAGAAGGTGTCGCGGAACAAATATCGACGCTTTTACTCTCTCGAGGAATCGCTATTGCCAGAAGTCTCGTCAGTGTAGTGTCTGGGCAAGCAGAGGTCCTGTTGACAAACTTCAGCAACGAGCGTCGACACATTGCAGAGGGTACCACAGTTGCATACTTCGAAGAAATTGTAGAATTCCGCGAGTGCTTCGCAGTACAACAGGCAGAGACGCCGGCCGCCGCTTCAACACCACTGCCTGTCGACGTGAGCACAGATTTATCGCCAGCGCAGAGGCAGAGTCTTCTAGATGTTCTCGGCCAGTTTAAGGATTGTTTTTCGTCGACCTCGAGAGTAAATCAAACGCCACTGACAAAGCACCGAATTATAACGGAAGAGACGGCAAGACCAATTCGACAAAACCCATACCGCGTGGCACCGAAAGAACGCGAAGCAATCCAAGAACAAGTCCAGAAAATGCTCAATGATGACATCATTCAGCCGTCAAAAAGCCCTTGGGCATCACCGGTAGTGCTAGTTAAGAAGAAAGACGGCAGCTTACGCTTCTGTGTGGACTACCGCAAGCTGAACCGCGTGACCAAGAAAGACGTATACCCACTACCGCGTATTGACGATTCACTTGACAGGCTGAGGCATGCACGCTTTTTCTCGTCGATGGACCTGAAAAGCGGTTATTGGCAAATCGAGGTCGATGAGCGGGACAGAGAAAAGACTGCTTTTGTTACGCCTGACGGGCTTTACGAGTATAAAGTCTTGCCCTTCGGATTGTGCTCAGCCCCAGCAACATTTCAGAGACTGATGGATACCGTCCTATCAGGCCTTAAGTGGCAGACGTGTCTGGTATACCTCGACGACGTCATTGTTTTCTCCCCAACATTCAAGGAACATCTAAGACGGCTGCTATTAGTATTTCGAGCAATACGGTCCGCTGGCTTATCGCTGAAACCTGAGAAATGTCATTTCGGTTTCAAGGAACTCCGATTCTTAGGACATGTGGTGAGCCATGAAGGTGTTCGTCCGGACCCCGACAAGATCGACGCCGTCCGAAAAGTTCCGGTGCCAACAGAAAAGAAGGCCGTAAGACGTTTTCTTGGCCTTTGCGCCTACTACCGCAGATTTATCGCCAATTTCTCGCACATAGCGTCGCCCTTAACACGCATAACGAGAGACGATGTTCCATTTTTATGGGGCGAAGAGGAACAAGCAGCATTTGACGGTCTACGACAGCGCCTGCAGACACCCCCTGTGCTTGCTCACTTTGACGAGGACGCTCCAACCATGATCCACACTGATGCCAGCAACGTAGGTTTAGGCGCTGTACTCGTCCAGTGGCAAGATTCAGCCGAGAGAGTGATTGCATATGCAAGTAGGACGCTTTCCCGTGCCGAGTCCCATTATTCCACAACGGAAAAGGAATGTCTTGCTGTAGTATGGGCAGTTCTGAAGTTTCGCCCATATCTCTACGGCGGTCCCTTCCACGTAGTCAGCGACCACCACTCTCTTTGCTGGCTGACCAACTTGAAGGACCCATCCGGTCGGCTAGCGTGCTGGAGCTTACGCCTACAAGAATTCGATATGACGGTCGTCTATAAGTCGGGACGACAGCACTCTGATGCTGATTGCTTATCCAGGTCGCCTATAAAGCAAGATGATGTCTCAAAAGATGATGACATGGCATTTTTAGGAGTGGTCGACACGGTCACCATTTCGTCTAAGCAGAAAGAAGACAGTGAGTTGCTCCCTCTTATTAATTTTCTTAACGGCCAGTCTACAAGCGTTCCCAAGATATTTGCAAGGAGCCTGCCATCATTCTGCTTGCGCTGTGGTGTCCTATACAAGAAGAACTTTGCCCCCAGCGGAAACGCACTCTTACTTGTCGTCCCGACATCCATTCGCGATGAGATCCTGAGCGCTTCCCACGATGAGCCACCCTCCGGCCACCTCAGATACACGCGCACATTGGCCAGAATCCAACAAAAGTACCACTGGCCGAAGCTTCCAGGCACTGTAAAGCATTACGTCCGCACGTGTCTCGATTGTCAACGACGAAAATCGCCACCTTTAAAACCAGCCGGATTGTTGCAACCAGTTCAAGTGCCCACCATGCCTTTTGCACAAATCGGAATGGATCTCCTTGGACCATTTCCGACTTCGCATACTGTAAATAAGTGGGTAATTGTCGCTACGGACTATCTTACCCGCTACGCAGAAACAAAGGCTTTATCAAGTGGAACCGCAGTAGAAGCGGCACGATTTTTCATTGAAAATATCGTTCTGAGGCATGGTGCTCCTAGAATTATAATAACAGACAGAGGTACCACTTTCACGGCCATGCTCCTCAAGTCAGTGCTTGAGTTGAGTGGAACAGCGCATCGAAAAACTACCTCCTACCACCCACAAACCAACGGCTTAACAGAACGCCTCAACAAGACAATTGCTGATATGCTTAGTATGTACATCGACGTGGATCACAAAAATTGGGACGACGTTCTACCATACGTGACGTTTGCTTATAATACGGCGCAGAAGGAAACTACGAGGAGCACGCCATTTTGTCTTCTTTATGGCCGTGAAGTTACGACAATGCTTGATGCCATGCTGCTGCACGACTGCGAGGATACAGACACGGATGTTCAAGCCTTTACCCAACGAGCTGAAGAGGCACGGCAGCTAGCACGCGTGCGAATCGCCCGACAGCAGAGTTATGACGCACGACGTTATAACCTGCGACACCGATACGTCACTTATCAACCAGGCGAGAAAGTGTGGGTCTGGAGCCCTATTCGCCGACGCGGCCTTTGTGAAAAGTTATTGAAGAAGTACTTTGGTCCCTACAATGTTATACGGCGCCTAAGTGACGTGAATTATGAGGTCATCCCTGACAGTTCCTCGCGAGCTCAAAAATCTGAAATCGTACACGTTGTGCGGATGAAGCCATATTTCAGTTAGCCAGTTGCGTAATACGTCAACTACATACACCGCGTATTCTGTAGCCGAGCATCGGGTCGATGCTCTTCCTGGAGGGAGGCAAATGCCGCATTCAACCTGCAGAGGAGAGCTCGCACAGCCAGAGAAGAAGACGAAGCTCTTGCCCGGTCCTCTTTACGAGCGCCTTTCATTTTTAATTAAAGTGAGCTCTTCTATATCGAACTCCTGCTGTGTCTGCGTCGTGACAATATAGATACTCCACAACTACAGACTCCACAACTTGAAACACCACAACTAGATACTCCACAACTACAAACTCCGCAACTAGAAACTCCACAACTAGAAATTCCGCAACTAGAAACTCCCCAACTAGAAACTCCATAACTAGAATCTCTGCAACTAGAAACTCCGCAACTAGAAACTCCACAGCTAGAAACCCCACAACTATATACTTCACAACTAGCAACTCAACAACTAAAGACTGCACAACTAGAGACTCCGCCACTACAAACTCCACAGCTAGTAACTCCGCAACTAGAAACTCCACAACTTGAAACTCCGCCATTAGAATCTCCACAACTAGAAAACTCCGCAACTAGAAACTCCACAGCTAGAAACTCCACAACTTGAAACACCACAACTAGATACTCCACAACTACAAATTCCACAACTAGAAACTCCACAACTAGAAACTCCGCAACTAGAAACTTCGCAACTAGAAACTCCACAGCTAGAAACTCCACAACTTGAGACTTCGCAACTAGAAACTCGGACACTAGAATCTCCTTAACTAGAAACTCTGCAACTAGAAATTCCGCAGCTACAAACTCCGCAACTAATAACTCCTCAGCTAGAAACTCCACAACTTGAGACTTCGCAAATAGAAACTCGTCAACTAGAAACTCAACAACTAGAAACTCCACAACTTGAGAGTTCGCAACTAGAAACTCCACAACTAGAAACTCCACCACTAAAAACTCCACAACTACGAATCTCATAACTAGAAACTCCGCCACTGGAAAATCCACAGCCATAAACTCCACAACTAGAAACACCACATCTAGAAACTTCGCAACAACAAACTCTGCAACTAGAAACTCCACAACTAGAATTTCCACAGCTAGAGACTCAACAACTAGAGACTCCTCAACTAAAAGCTCCACAACTAGACACTCCACAACTAGAAACTCCGCAACTAGAAACTCCACAGCTAGAAACTCCACAACTAGATAATCCACAACTACAAATTCCACAACTAGAAACTCCACAACTGGAAACTCCGCAACTAGAAACTCTACAACTACAAACTTTACAGTTAGAAACTCCACAACTTGAGACTTCGCAAATAGAAACTCGTCAACTGGAAACTCAATCACAAGAAACTCCACAGCTAGAAACTCCACAACTAGAAACTCCACAGCTTGAAACCCGACAAATAGATACTCCACAACTACAGACTCCACAACTTGAAACACCACAACTGGATACTCCACAACTACAAATTCCGCAACTGGAAACACCACAACTGGAAACTCCGCAACTAGAAACTCCACAGCTAGAAACTCCACAACTTGAGACTTCGCGACTAGGAACTCAGCAACTAGAAACTCAACAACTAGAAACTCCACCACTAGAAACTCCACAACTAGGAACTCTACAATTTCAAAATCCACAACTAAAAACTGCTCAACTTGAAACTCCACAACTAGATACTCCACAACTATAAACTTCACAACTAGAAACTCCACAACCTGAAACTGCGCAACCAGAAACTCCGCAACTAAAACTCCACAACTAGAAACTCCACAAGTAGAAACTCCACAACTAGAAACTCCGCAACTAGAAACTCTGCAACTAGATACTCCGCAACTAGAAACTCCACAGCTAGAAACTCCACAACTTGAAACACCACAACTAGATACTCCACAACTACAAATGCCACAAAGAGAAACTCCACAACTGGAAACTCGGCAACTAGAAACTCCGCAAGTAGAAACTTTACAGCTAGAAACTCCTACACTTGAGACTTCGCGAATAGAAACTCGTCAACTGGAAACTCAACCACTAGAAACTCCACAGCTAGAAACTCCACAACTAGACACTCAACAACTAGAAACTCCACACCTATAAATTCCACAACTTGAAACTCCACAACTGAAACTCCACAGCTAGAAACTCCACAGCTAGAAACTCCACAACTAGAAACTCCACAACTTGAGAGTTCGCAACTAGAAACTCCACAACTAGAAACTCCACAACTAGAGACTCCACAACTAAAAACTCCACCACTAAAAACTCCACAACTACGAACCTCACAACTAGAAACACCACATCTAGAAACTCCGCAACAACAAACTCTGCAACTAGAAACTCCACAGCTAGAATTTCTACAGCTAGAGACTCAACAACTAGAGACTCCTCAACTAAAAGCTCCACAACTAGACACTCCACAACTAGAAACTCCGCAACTAGAAAGCCGACAACTAGAAACTCAACAACTAGAAACTCCACACCTATAAATTCCTCAACTTGAAACTCCACAACTAAAACTCCACTACTAAAAACTCCACAACTAGAAACTCTGCAACTAGAAACTCCCCAACTAGAAACTCCACAAATAGAAACTCCGCAACTAGAAACTCCACAGCTAGAAACCCCTCAACTATAAACTACGCAACTAGAAACTCAACAAATAGAGACTGCACAATCAGAGACTCTGCAACTAGAAACTCTGCAGCTAGAATCTCCACAACTAGAAACTCCACAACTTGAAACTCTGCAACTCGAAACTCTGCAACTAGAAAATCCACAACTATAAAATCAAGTAGAAACTCCCCAACTAGAAACTCCGCAACTTGAAACTCCCCAACTAGAAAATCCACAACTAGAAACTTCACAACTATAAACATCCAACAAGAAACTCCACAACTAGAAACTCCACAACTAGAAACTCCATAACTAGAGACTCCACAACTAAAAACTCCACCACTAAAAACTCCACAACTACGAACCTCACAACTAGAAACACCACATCTAGAAACTCCGCAACAACAAACTCTGCAACTAGAAACTCCACAGCTAGAATTTCTACAGCTGGAGACTCAACAACTAGAGACTCCTCAACTAAAAGCTCCACAACTACACTCCACAACTAGAAACTCCGCCACTAGAAACCCGACGACTAGAAACTCAACAACTAGAAACTCCACACCTATAAATTCCTCCACTTGAAACTCCACAACTAAAAGTCCACAACTAGAAACTTTGTCACTAGAAACTCCGCAACTAGAAACTCTGCAAATAGAAACTCCGCAACTAGAAACTCCACAGCTAGAAACCCCTCAGCTATAAACTTCACAAATAGAAACTCAACAACTAGAGACTGCACAACTAGAGACTCCGCAACTAGAAATTCCGCAGCTAGAAACTCCGCAACTAGAAACTCCACAACTTGTAACTCTGCAACTCGAAACTCTGCAACTAGAAAATCCACAACTATAAAATCAAGTAGAAACTCCCCAACTGAAAACTCCGCAACTAGAAACTCCGCAACTAGAAAATCCACAACTAGAAACTTCACAACGAGAAACTCCCCAACAAGAAACTCCACAACTAGAAACTCCACAACTAGAAACTCCACAACTAGAGACTGCACAACTAAAGACTTTGCATTTAGAAACTCCTCAGATAGAAACTACACAACTAGAAACTCCACGACTAGAGATTCCATAGGTAGAAACTCCACAGCTAGAATTTCCACAACAAGAAACCCCACAACTAGGAACTCTGCAAATTGAAAATCTACAACTAGAAACTCGAAAACAAAAAACTCCAACTAGAAAATCCACAACTAGAAACTGCACAACTAGAAACTCCACAAATAGACAATCCACAACTAGAAACTCCACAACTTAAGACTCCACAACTAGGAACTCCGAAATTGAGACTCCACAACTAGAAACTACACAGATTGAACTTCCACAACTGGAAACTCAACATCTGGAAACTTCGCAGCTAGAAACTCTGCAACTAGAAACTTTACAGCTAGAAACTCCAAAACTTGAGACTTCGCAAATAGACACTCGTCAACTGGAAACTCAACCACTAGAAACTCCACAGCTAGAAACTCCACAACTAGAAACTCCACAACTTGAAACCCAACATATAGATACTCCACAACTACAGACACCACAACTTGAAACACCCCAACTAGATACTCCACAACTACAAATTCCGCAACTAGAAACTCAACAACTAGAAACTTCGCAACTAGAAACTCCCCAACTAGAAACTGCACAACTAGAATCTCTGCCACTAGAAACTCCGCAACTAGAAACTTTGCAACAAGAAACTCCGCTACTAGAAACAAAACAGCTAGAAACCCCACAACTATAAACTTCACAACTAGAAACTCAACAACTAGAGACTGCAAAACTAGAGACTCCGCAACTAAAAACTCCGCAGCTAGAAACTCCGCAACTAGAAACTTCACAACTTGAAACTCTGCAACTCGAAACTCTGCAACTAGAAAATCCACAAATATAAACTCAAGTAGAAACTACCCAACTGGAAACTCCGCCACTAGAAACTCTGCAACTAGAAAATCCACAACTAGAAACTTCACAACTAGAAACTCCCCAACAAAAAACTCCACAACTAGAAACTCCACAACTAGAAACTCCACAACTAGAGACTGCACAACTAGAGACTTTGCATTTAGAAACTCCTCAGATAGTAACTACACAACTAAAAACACCACGACTAGAGATTCCATAAGTAGAAACTCCACAGCTAGAATTTCCACAACTAGAAACCCCTCAACTAGAAACTCCACAACTAGGAACTCTGCAAATAGAAAATCTACAACTAGAAACTCGAAAACTAAAAACTCCAACTAGAAACTTCACAACCAGAAACTCCACAAATGGACACTCCACAACTAGAAACTCCACAACTAGAGACTTCACAACTAGGAACTCCACAAATTGAGACTCCAGAACTAGAAACTACACAGAATGAAACTACACAACTTGAAACTCCACAACCAGAAACTCCGCAACTAGAAACTCCACAACTAAAAACTCCACAACTAGAAAATCCACAACTAGAAACTCTACAACTAGGAACTCCACAACTAGAAACTCTGCAACTAGAGACTCCGCAACTAGAATCTCTGCAACTAGAAACTCCACAACTAGAAACTCTGCAACTAGAAACTCTGCAACTAGAAACTCCACAGCTAGAAGCCCCACAACTAGAAACATCACAACTAGCTACTCAACAACTAGAGACTGCACAACTAGAGACTCCGCAACTAGAAACTCCACAGCTAGTAACTCCGCAACTAGAAACTCCACAACTTGAAACTCTGCCACTAGAATCTCCACAACTAGAAAACTCCGCAACTAGAAACTCTGCCACTAGAAACTCCGCAACTAGAAACTCCACAGCTAGAAACTCCAACACTTGAAACACTACAACTAGAAACTCCACAACTACAAATTCCACAACTAGAAACTCCACAACTAGAAACTCCACAACTAGAAACTCCGCAACTAGAAACTTCAAAGCTAGAAACTCCACAACTTGAGACTTCGCAACAAGAAACTCGGCAACTAGAATCTCCATAACTAGAAACTCTGCAACTAGAAACTCCGCAACTACAAACTCCGCAACTAGAAACTCCACAGCTAGAAACTCCACAACTAGAAAATCCACAACTAGAAACTCCACAACTAGAAACTCCGTAACTAGAAACCCGACCACTAGAAACTCCACAAATAGAAACTCCACACCTATAAATTCCACAACTTGAAACTCCACAGCTAAAGACCCCTCAACTGTAAAGTTCACAACTAGAAACTCAACAACTAGAGACTGCACACTCAGAGACTCCGCAACTAGAAACTCCGCAGCTAGAAACTCCGCAACTAGAAACTCCACAACTTGAAACTCTGCAAATCGAAACTCTGCAACTAGAAACTCCACAACTAGAAACTCCACAACTAGAGACTTTGCATTTAGAAACTCCTCAGATAGAAACTACACAACTAGAAACTCCTCGACTAGAGATTCCATAAGTAGAAACTCCACAGCTAGAATTTTCACAACTAGAGAATCTACAACTAGGAACTCTGCAAATAGAAAATCTACAACTAGAAACTCGAAAACTAAAAACTCCAACTAGAAACTCCACAACTAGAAACTTCACAACTAGAAACTCCACAAATACACTCCACAACTAGAAACTCGACAACTAGAGACTCTACAACTAGGAACTCCAAATTCGAGACTCCACAACTAGAAACTACACAGATTGAAATTTTACAACTGGAAACTCCACAACTGGAAACTTCGCAACTAGAAACTCTGCAACTAGAAACTTTACAGCTAGAAACTCCACAATTTCAGACTTCGCGACTAGAAACTCAGCAACTAGAAACTCAACAACTAGAAACTCCACCACTAGAAACTCCACAACTAGGAACTCTACAACTTCAAAATCCACAACTAAAAACTCCTAAACTTGAAACTCCACAACTAGATACTCCACAACTAAAAACTCCGCAGCTAGAAACTCCGCAACTAGAAACTTCACAACTTGAAACTCTGCAACTAGAAACTCTGCAACTAGAAAATCCACAAGTAGAAACTCCACAACTAGAAACTCCGCATTTAGAAACTACGCATTTAGAAACTCCGCACTAGAAACTCCGCATTTAGAAACTCCACAACTAGACACTCAACAACTAGAAACTCGACACCTATAAATTCCACAACTTGAAACTCCACAACTAAAACTCCACAACTAGAAACTCCACAACTAGAAACTCCACAACTAGAAACTCGGCAACTAGAAACTCCGCAACTAGAAACTCTGCAACTAGAAACTCCGCAACTAGAAACTCCACAGCTAGAAACCCCACAACTATAAACTTCACAACTAGAAACTCCACAAGTAGAAACTCCACAACTAGAAACTCCGCAACTAGAAACTCTGCAACTAGATACTCCGCAACTAGAAACTACACAGCTCGAAACTTCACAACTTGAAACACCACAACTAGATACTCCACATATACAAATTCCAAAACTAGAAACTCCACAACTGGAAACTTCACAACTAGAAACTCCGCAACTAGAAATTTTACAGCTAGAAACTCCACAACTTGAGACTTCGCGAATAGAAACTCGTCAACTGGAAACTCCACCACTAGAAACTCCACAGCTAGAAACTCCACAACTAGACACTAAACAACTAGAAACTCCACACCTATAAATTCCACAACTTGAAACACCACAACTAAAACTCCACAACTAGAAACTCCGCAACTAGAAACTCTGCAACTAGAAACTCCCCAACTAGAAACTCCACATCTAGAATCTCTGCAACTAAAAACTCCGCAACTAGAAACTCTGCAACTAGAAGCTCCGCAACTAGAAACTCCACAGCTAGAAACCCCTCAACAATAAACTTCACAACTAGCAACTCAACAACTAGAGACTGCACAACTAGAGACTGTACAACTAGAGACTGCATTTAGAAACTCCTAAGATAGAAACTACAAAACTAGAAACACCACGACTAGAGATTCTATAAGTAGAAACTCCACAGCTAGAATTTCCACAACTAGAAACCCCTCAACTGGAAACTCCACAACTAGGAACTCTGCAAATAGAAAATCTACAACTAGAAATTCGAAAACTAAAAACTCCAACTAGAAACTCCATAACTTGAAATTTCACAACTAGAAACTCCACAAATGGACACTCCAAAACTAGAAACTCCACAACTAGAGACTCCACAACTAGGAACTCCACAAATTGAGACTCCACAACTAGAAACTACACAGATTGAAACACCACAACTTGAAACTCCAAAACAAGAAACTCTACCACTAGAAACTTCGCAACTAAAAACTCCAACACTAGAAAATCCACAACTAGAAACTCCACAACTAGAAACTTCGCAACTAGAAACCCGACCACTAGAAACTCCACAAATAGAAACTCCACACCTATAAATTCCACAACTTGAAACTCCACAGCTAGAAACTCCAAAACTAGAAATTCCATAACTGGAAACTCCACAGCTAGAAAGTCCACAACTAGAAACTCTGCAACTAGAAACTCCGCAACTAGAAACTCCAAAGCTAGAAAATCCACCACTAGAAACTCCACAACTTGAATCTCCGCAAATAGAACTCCGAAACTAGAAACTCAACAACTAGAAACTCCACCACTAGAAACTCCACAACTAGGAAATCTACAACTTCAAAATCCAAAACTAAAAACTCCTAAACTTGAAACTCCACAACTACAAACTCCACCACTAGAAACTCCACAACCTGAAACTCTGCAACCAGAAACTCCACAACTAAAAACTCCACAACTAGAAACTCCACAAGTAGAAACTCCACAACAAGAAACTCCGCATTTAGAAACTCCACAACTAGAAACTCCGCATTTAGAAACTCCACAACTAGACACTCAACTACTAGAAACTCGACACCTATAAATTCCACAACTTGAAACTCCATAACTAAAACTCCACAACTAGAAACAACACAACCAGAAACTCCACAACTAGAAACTCGGCAACTAGAAACTCCGCAACTAGAAACTCTGCAACTAGAAACTCCGCAACTAGAAACTCCACAGCTAGAAACCCCACAACTATAAACTTCACAACTAGAAACTCCACAAGTAGAAACTCCACAACTAGAAACTCCGCAACTAGAAACTCTGCAACTAGATACTCCGCAACTAGAAACTACACAGCTCGAAACTTCACAACTTGAAACACCACAACTAGGTACTCCACAACTACAAATTCCAAAACTAGAAACTCCCCAACTGGAAACTCCACAACTAGAAACTCCGCCACTAGAAACTGCACAACTAGAATCTCTGCAACTAGAAACTCCGCAACTAGAAACTTATCAACAAGAAACTCCGCTACTAGAAACAACACAGCTAGAAACCCCACAACTATAAACTTCACAACTAGAAACTCAACAACTAGAGACTGCAAAACTAGAGACTCCGCAACTAAAAACTCCCCAACAGAAAACTCCACAACTAGAAACTCCACAACATGAAACTCCACAACTAGACACTAAACAACTAGAAACTCCACACCTATAAATTCCACAACTTGAAACACCACAACTAAAACTCCACAACTAGAAACTCAACAACTAGAAACTCTGCAACTAGAAACTCCCCAACTAGAAACTCCCCATCTAGAATCTCTGCAACTAAAAACTCCGCAACCAGAAACTCTGCAACTAGAAACTCCGCAACTAGAAACTCCACAGCTAGAAACCCCTCAACAATAAACTTCAAAACTAGCAACTCAACAACTAGAGACTGCACAACTAGAGACTGTACAACTAGAGACTGCATTTAGAAACTCCTAAGATAGAAACTACACAACTAGAAACACCACGACTAGAGATTCCGTAAGTAGAAACTCCACAGCTAGAATTTCCACAACTAGAAACCCCTCAACTGGAAACTCCACAACTAGGAACTCTGCAAATAGAAAATCTACAACTAGAAACTCGAAAACAAAAAACTCCAACTAGAAACTTCACAACCAGAAACTCCACAAATGGACACTCCACAACTAGAAACTCCACAACTACAAATTCCGCAACTAGAAACTCAACAACTAGAAACTTCGCAAATAGAAACTCCCCAACTAGAAACTGCACAACTAGAATCTCTGCAACTAGAAACTCCGCAACTAGAAACTTATCAACAAGAAACTCCGCTACTAGAAACAACACAGCTAGAAACCCCACAACTATAAACTTCACAACTAGAAACTCAACAACTAGAGACTGCAAAACTAGAGACTCCGCAACTAAAAACTCCCCAACAAAAAACTCCACAACTAGAAACTCCACAACTAGAAACTCCACAACTAGAGACTGCACAACAAGAGACTTTGCATTTAAAAACTCCTCAGATAGTAACTACACAACTAAAAACACCACGACTAGAGATTCCATAAGTAGAAACTCCACAGCTAGAATTTCCACAACTAGAAACCCCTCAACTAGAAACTCCACAACTAGGAACTCTGCAAATAGAAAATCTAACACTAGAAACTCGAAAACTAAAACCTCCAACTAGAAACTTCACAACCAGAAACTCCACAAATGAACACTCCACAACTAGAAACTCCACAACTAGAAACTCCGCCACTAAAAACTCCACAACTAGAAAATCCACAACTAGAAACTCCACAACTAGAAACTCCACAACTAGAAACTCTGCAACTAGAAACTCCGCAACTAGAATCTCTGCAACTAGAAACTCCACAACTAGAAACTCTGCAACTAGAAACTCCGCAAATAGAAACTCCATTGCTCGAAACCCCACAACTAGAAACTTCACAACTAGCTACTCAACAACTAGAGACTGCACAACTAGAGACTCTGCAACTAGAAACTCCACAGCTAGTAACTCCGCAACTAGAAACTCCACAACTTGAAACTCTGCCACTAGAACCTCCACAACTAGAAAACTCCGCAACTAGAAACTCTGCCACTAGAAACTCCGCAACTAGAAACTCCACAGCTAGAAACTCCAACACTTGAAACACTACAACTAGAAACTCCACAACTACAAATTCCACAACTAGAAACTCCACAACTAGAAACTCCACAACTAGAAACTCCGCAACTAGAAACTCCACAGCTAGAAACTCCACAACTTGAGACTTCGCAACAAGAAACTCGGCAACTAGAATCTCCATAACTAGAAACTCTGCAACTAGAAACTCCGCAACTACAAACTCCGCAAGTAGAAACTTTACAGCTAGAAACTCCTACACTTGAGACTTCGCGAATAGAAACTCGTCAACTGGAAACTCAACCACTAGAAACTCCACAGCTAGAAACTCCACAACTAGACACTCAACAACTAGAAACTCCACACCTATAAATTCCACAACTTGAAACTCCACAACTGAAACTCCACAGCTAGAAACTCCACAGCTAGAAACTCCACAACTAGAAACTCCACAACTTGAGAGTTCGCAACTAGAAACTCCACAACTAGAAACTCCACAACTAGAGGCTCCACAACTAAAAACTCCACCACTAAAAACTCCACAACTACGAACCTCACAACTAGAAACACCACATCTAGAAACTCCGCAACAACAAACTCTGCAACTAGAAACTCCACAGCTAGAATTTCTACAGCTAGAGACTCAACAACTAGAGACTCCTCAACTAAAAGCTCCACAACTAGACACTCCACAACTAGAAACTCCGCAACTAGAAAGCCGACAACTAGAAACTCAACAACTAGAAACTCGACACCTATAAATTCCTCAACTTGAAACTCCACAACTAAAACTCCACTACTAAAAACTCCACAACTAGAAACTCTGCAACTAGAAACTCCCCAACTAGAAACTCCACAAATAGAAACTCTGCAACTAGAAACTCCACAGCTAGAAACCCCTCAACTATAAACTACGCAACTAGAAACTCAACAAATAGAGACTGCACAATCAGAGACTCTGCAACTAGAAACTCTGCAGCTAGAAACTCCACAACTAGAAACTCCACAACTTGAAACTCTGCAACTCGAAACTCTGCAACTAGAAAATCCACAACTATAAAATCAAGTAGAAACTCCCCAACTAGAAACTCCGCAACTTGAAACTCCCCAACTAGAAAATCCACAACTATTAACTTCACAACTATAAACATCCAACAAGAAACTCCACAACTAGAAACTCCACAACTAGAAACTCCATAACTAGAGACTGCACAACTGGAGACTTTGCATTTAGAAACTCCTAAGATAGAAGCTAAAAACCAGAAACTCCACGACTAGAGATTCCTTAAGTAGCAACTCCACAGCTAGAATTTCCACAACTAGAAACCCAACAACTAGGAACTCTGCAAATAGAAAATCTACAACTAGAAACTCGAAAACTAAAAACTCCAACTAGAAACTCCACAACTAGAAACTTCACAACTACAAACTCCACAATTAGACACTCCACAACTAGAAACTCCACAACTTAAGACTCCACAACTAGGAACTCCGAAATTGAGACTCCACAGCTAGAAACTACACAGATTGAACTTCCACAACTGGAAACTCAACATCTGGAAACTTCGCAGCTAGAAACTCTGCAACTAGAAACTTTACAGCTAGAAACTCCAAAACTTGAGACTTCGCAAATAGACACTCGTCAACTGGAAACTCAACCACTAGAAACTCCACAGCTAGAAACTCCACAACTAGAAACTCCACAACTTGAAACCCAACATATAGATACTCCACAACTACAGACACCACAACTTGAAACACCCCAACTAGATACTCCACAACTACAAATTCCGCAACTAGAAACTCAACAACTAGAAACTTCGCAACTAGAAACTCCCCAACTAGAAACTGCACAACTAGAATCTCTGCCACTAGAAACTCCGCAACTAGAAACTTTGCAACAAGAAACTCCGCTACTAGAAACAACACAGCTAGAAACCCCACAACTATAAACTTCACAACTAGAAACTCAGCAACTAGAGACTGCAAAACTAGAGACTCCGCAACTAAAAACTCCGCAGCTAGAAACTCCGCAACTAGAAACTTCACAAATTGAAACTCTGCAACTCGAAACTCTGCAACTAGAAAATCCACAAATATAAACTCAAGTAGAAACTACCCAACTGGAAACTCCGCCACTAGAAACTCTGCAACTAGAAAATCCACAACTAGAAACTTCACAACTAGAAACTCCCCAACAAAAAACTCCACAACTAGAAACTCCACAACTAGAAACTCCACAACTAGAGACTGCACAACTAGAGACTTTGCATTTAGAAACTCCTCAGATAGTAACTACACAACTAAAAACACCACGACTAGAGATTCCATAAGTAGAAACTCCACAGCTAGAATTTCCACAACTAGAAACCCCTCAACTAGAAACTCCACAACTAGGAACTCTGCAAATAGAAAATCTACAACTAGAAACTCGAAAACTAAAAACTCCAACTAGAAACTTCACAACCAGAAACTCCACAAATGGACACTCCACAACTAGAAACTCCACAACTAGAGACTTCACAACTAGGAACTCCACAAATTGAGACTCCATAACTAGAAACTACACAGAATGAAACTACACAACTTCAAACTCCACAACCAGAAACTCCGCAACTAGAAACTCCACAACTAAAAACTCCACAACTAGAAAATCCACAACTAGAAACTCTACAACTAGGAACTCCACAACTAGAAACTCTGCAACTAGAGACTCCGCAACTAGAATCTCTGCAACTAGAAACTCCACAACTAGAAACTCTGCAACTGGAAACTCTGCAACTAGAAACTCCACAGCTAGAAGCCCCACAACTAGAAACATCACAACTAGCTACTCAACAACTAGAGACTGCACAACTAGAGACTCCGCAACTAGAAACTCCACAGCTAGTAACTCCGCAACTAGAAACTCCACAACTTGAAACTCTGCCACTAGAATCTCCACAACTAGAAAACTCCGCAACTAGAAACTCTGCCACTAGAAACTCCGCAACTAGAAACTCCACAGCTAGAAACTCCAACACTTGAAACACTACAACTAGAAACTCCACAACTACAAATTCCACAACTAGAAACTCCACAACTAGAAACTCCACAACTAGAAACTCCGCAACTAGAAACTTCACAGCTAGAAACTCCACAACTTGAGACTTCGCAACAAGAAACTCGGCAACTAGAATCTCCATAACTAGAAACTCTGCAACTAGAAACTCCGCAACTACAAACTCCGCAACTAGAAACTCCACAGCTAGAAACTCCACAACTAGAAAATCCACAACTAGAAACTCCACAACTAGAAACTCCGTAACTAGAAACCCGACCACTAGAAACTCCACAAATAGAAACTCCACACCTATAAATTCCACAACTTGAAACTCCACAGCTAAAAACCCCTCAACTGTAAAGTTCACAACTAGAAACTCAACAACTAGAGACTGCACACTCAGAGACTCCGCAACTAGAAACTCCGCAGCTAGAAACTCCGCAACTAGAAACTCCACAACTTGAAACTCTGCAAATCGAAACTCTGCAACTAGAAACTCCACAACTAGAAACTCCACAACTAGAGACTTTGCATTTAGAAACTCCTCAGATAGAAACTACACAACTAGAAACTCCTCGACTAGAGATTCCATAAGTAGAAACTCCACAGCTAGAATTTTCACAACTAGAGAATCTACAACTAGGAACTCTGCAAATAGAAAATCTACAACTAGAAACTCGAAAACTAAAAACTCCAACTAGAAACTCCACAACTAGAAACTTCACAACTAGAAACTCCACAAATAGACACTCCACAACTAGAAACTCGACAACTAGAGACTCTACAACTAGGAACTCCAAATTCGAGACTCCACAACTAGAAACTACACAGATTGAAATTTTACAACTGGAAACTCCACAACTGGAAACTTCGCAACTAGAAACTCTGCAACTAGAAACTTTACAGCTAGAAACTCCACAATTTCAGACTTCGCGACTAGAAACTCAGCAACTAGAAACTCAACAACTAGAAACTCCACCACTAGAAACTCCACAACTAGGAACTCTACAACTTCAAAATCCACAACTAAAAACTCCTAAACTTGAAACTCCACAACTAGATACTCCACAACTAAAAACTCCGCAGCTAGAAACTCCGCAACTAGAAACTTCACAACTTGAAACTCTGCAACTAGAAACTCTGCAACTAGAAAATCCACAAGTAGAAACTCCACAACTAGAAACTCCGCATTTAGAAACTACGCATTTAGAAACTCCGCACTAGAAACTCCGCATTTAGAAACTCCACAACTAGACACTCAACAACTAGAAACTCGACACCTATAAATTCCACAACTTGAAACTCCACAACTAAAACTCCACAACTAGAAACTCCACAACTAGAAACTCCACAACTAGAAACTCGGCAACTAGAAACTCCGCAACTAGAAACTCTGCAACTAGAAACTCCGCAACTAGAAACTCCACAGCTAGAAACCCCACAACTATAAACTTCACAACTAGAAACTCCACAAGTAGAAACTCCACAACTAGAAACTCCGCAACTAGAAACTCTGCAACTAGATACTCCGCAACTAGAAACTACACAGCTCGAAACTTCACAACTTGAAACACCACAACTAGATACTCCACATATACAAATTCCAAAACTAGAAACTCCACAACTGGAAACTTCACAACTAGAAACTCCGCAACTAGAAATTTTACAGGTAGAAACTCCACAACTTGAGACTTCGCGAATAGAAACTCGTCAACTGGAAACTCCACCACTAGAAACTCCACAGCTAGAAACTCCACAACTAGACACTAAACAACTAGAAACTCCACACCTATAAATTCCACAACTTGAAACACCACAACTAAAACTCCACAACTAGAAACTCCGCAACTAGAAACTCTGCAACTAGAAACTCCCCAACTAGAAACTCCACATCTAGAATCTCTGCAACTAAAAACTCCGCAACTAGAAACTCTGCAACTAGAAGCTCCGCAACTAGAAACTCCACAGCTAGAAACCCCTCAACAATAAACTTCACAACTAGCAACTCAACAACTAGAAACTGCACAACTAGAGACTGTACAACTAGAGACTGCATTTAGAAACTCCTAAGATAGAAACTACAAAACTAGAAACACCACGACTAGAGATTCTATAAGTAGAAACTCCACAGCTAGAATTTCCACAACTAGAAACCCCTCAACTGGAAACTCCGCAACTAGGAACTCTGCAAATAGAAAATCTACAACTAGAAATTCGAAAACTAAAAACTCCAACTAGAAACTCCATAACTTGAAACTTCACAACTAGAAACTCCACAAATGGACACTCCAAAACTAGAAACTCCACAACTAGAGACTCCACAACTAGGAACTCCACAAATTGAGACTCCACAACTAGAAACTACACAGATTGAAACACCACAACTTGAAACTCCAAAACAAGAAACTCTACCACTAGAAACTTCGCAACTAAAAACTCCAACACTAGAAAATCCACAACTAGAAACTCCACAACTAGAAACTTCGCAACTAGAAACCCGACCACTAGAAACTCCACAAATAGAAACTCCACACCTATAAATTCCACAACTTGAAACTCCACAGCTAGAAACTCCAAAACTAGAAATTCCATAACTGGAAACTCCACAGCTAGAAAGTCCACAACTAGAAACTCTGCAACTAGAAACTCCGCAACTAGAAACTCCAAAGCTAGAAAATCCACCACTAGAAACTCCACAACTTGAATCTCCGCAAATAGAACTCCGAAACTAGAAACTCAACAACTAGAAACTCCACCACTAGAAACTCCACAACTAGGAACTCTACAACTTCAAAATCCAAAACTAAAAACTCCTAAACTTGAAACTCCACAACTAGATACTCCACAACTACAAACTCCACCACTAGAAACTCCACAACCTGAAACTCTGCAACCAGAAACTCCACAACTAAAAACTCCACAACTAGAAACTCCACAAGTAGAAACTCCACAACAAGAAACTCCGCATTTAGAAACTCCACAACTAGAAACTCCGCATTTAGAAACTCCACAACTAGACACTCAACTACTAGAAACTCGACACCTATAAATTCCACAACTTGAAACTCCATAACTAAAACTCCACAACTAGAAACTCCACAACCAGAAACTCCACAACTAGAAACTCGGCAACTAGAAACTCCGCAACTAGAAACTCTGCAACTAGAAACTCCGCAACTAGAAACTCCACAGCTAGAAACCCCACAACTATAAACTTCACAACTAGAAACTCCACAAGTAGAAACTCCACAACTAGAAACTCCGCAACTAGAAACTCTGCAACTAGATACTCCGCAACTAGAAACTACACAGCTCGAAACTTCACAACTTGAAACACCACAACTAGGTACTCCACAACTACAAATTCCAAAACTAGAAACTCCCCAACTGGAAACTCCACAACTAGAAACTCCGCCACTAGAAATTTTACAGCTAGAAACTCCACAACTTGAGACTTCGCGAATAGAAGCTCGTCAACTGGAAACTCCACCACTAGAAACTCCACAGCTAGAAACTCCACAACTAGACACTAAACAACTAGAAACTCCACACCTATAAATTCCACAACTTGAAACACCACAACTAAAACTCCACAACTAGAAACTCCACAACTAGAAACTCTGCAACTAGAAACTCCCCAACTAGAAACTCCCCATCTAGAATCTCTGCAACTAAAAACTCCGCAACTAGAAACTCTGCAACTAGAAACTCCGCAACTAGAAACTCCACAGCTAGAAACCCCTCAACAATAAACTTCAAAACTAGCAACTCAACAACTAGAGACTGCACAACTAGAGACTGTACAACTAGAGACTGCATTTAGAAACTCCTAAGATAGAAACTACACAACTAGAAACACCACGACTAGAGATTCCGTAAGTAGAAACTCCACAGCTAGAATTTCCACAACTAGAAACCCCTCAACTGGAAACTCCACAACTAGGAACTCTGCAAATAGAAAATCTACAACTAGAAACTCGAAAACAAAAAACTCCAACTAGAAACTTCACAACCAGAAACTCCACAAATGGACACTCCACAACTAGAAACTCCACAACTACAAATTCCGCAACTACAAACTCAACAACTAGAAACTTCGCAAATAGAAACTCCCCAACTAGAAACTGCACAACTAGAATCTCTGCAACTAGAAACTCCGCAACTAGAAACTTATCAACAAGAAACTCCGCTACTAGAAACAACACAGCTAGAAACCCCACAACTATAAACTTCACAACTAGAAACTCAACAACTAGAGACTGCAAAACTAGAGACTCCGCAACTAAAAACTCCCCAACAAAAAACTCCACAACTAGAAACTCCACAACTACAAACTCCACAACTAGAGACTGCACAACAAGAGACTTTGCATTTAGAAACTCCTCAGATAGTAACTACACAACTAAAAACACCACGACTAGAGATTCCATAAGTAGAAACTCCATAGCTAGAATTTCCACAACTAGAAACCCCTCAACTAGAAACTCCACAACTAGGAACTCTGCAAATAGAAAATCTACAACTAGAAACTCGAAAACTAAAAACTCCAACTAGAAACTTCACAACCAGAAACTCCACAAATGGACACTCCACAACTAGAAACTCCACAACTAGAGACTCCACAACTAGGAACTCCACAAATTGAGACTCCAGAACTAGAAACTACACAGAATGAAACTACACAACTTGAAACTCCACAACCAGAAACTCCGCAACTAGAAACTCCGCCACTAAAAACTCCACAACTAGAAAATCCACAACTAGAAACTCCACAACTAGAAACTCCACAACTAGAAACTCTGCAACTAGAAACTCCGCAACTAGAATCTCTGCAACTAGAAAATCCACAACTAGAAACTCTGCAACTAGAAACTCCGCAACTAGAAACTCCATTGCTCGAAACCCCACAACTAGAAACTTCACAACTAGCTACTCAACAACTAGAGACTGCACAACTAGAGACTCCGCAACTAGAAACTCCACAGCTAGTAACTCCGCAACTAGAAACTCCACAACTTGAAACTCTGCCACTAGAACCTCCACAACTAGAAAACTCCGCAACTAGAAACTCTGCCACTAGAAACTCCGCAACTAGAAACTCCACAGCTAGAAACTCCAACACTTGAAACACTACAACTAGAAACTCCACAACTACAAATTCCACAACTAGAAACTCCACAACTAGAAACTCCACAACTAGAAACTCCGCAACTAGAAACTCCACAGCTAGAAACTCCACAACTTGAGACTTCGCAACAAGAAACTCGGCAACTAGAATCTCCATAACTAGAAACTCTGCAACTAGAAACTCCGCAACTACAAACTCCGCAACTAGAAACTCCACAGTTAGAACCCCAACACTTGAGACTTCGCAAATAGAAACTCGTCAACTAGAAACTCAACAACTAGAAACTCCACAACTAGAAACTCTGCAACTAGAGACTGCACTAGAGACTTTGCATTTAGAAACTCCTCAGATAGAAACTACACAACTAGAGACTGCACAACTAGAGACTTTGCATTTAGAAACTCCTCAGATAGAAACTACACAACTAAAAACACCATGACTCGAGAGGCCATAAGTAGAAACTCCACAGCTAGAATTTCCACAACTAGAAACCCCACAACTAGAAACTTCACAACTAGAAACTCCACAAATGGACAATCTACAACTAGAAACTCCACAACTAGAGACTCCACAACTTAGGAACTCCACAAATTGAGACTCCACAACTAGAAACTACACAGATTGAAACTACACAACTTGAAACTCCACAATCAGAAACTCCGCAACTAGAAACTCCGCAACTAAAACTCCACAACTAGAAAATCCACAACTAGAAACTCCACAACTAGAAACTCCGTAACTAGAAACCCGACCACTAGAAACTCCACAAATAGAAACTCCACACCTATAAATTCCACAACTTGAAACTCCACAGCTAGAAACCCCTCAACTGTAAAGTTCACAACTAGAAACTCAACAACTAGAGACTGAACAATCAGAGACTCCGCAACTAGAAACTCCGCAGCTAGAAACTCCGCAACTAGAAACTCCACAACTTGAAACTCTGCAAATCGAAACTCTGCAACTAGAAACTCCACAACTAGAAACTCCACAACTAGAGACTTTGCATTTAGAAACTCCTCAGATAGAAACTACACTACTAGAAACTCCTCGACTAGAGATTCCATAAGTAGAAACTCCACAGCTAGAATTTTCACAACTAGAGACTCTACAACTAGGAAGTCTGCAAATAGAAAATCTACAACTAGAAACTCGAAAACTAAAAACTCCAACTAGAAACTCCACAACTAGAAACTTCACAACTAGAAACTCCACAAATAGACACTCCACAACTAGAAACTCGACAAGTAGAGACTCTACAACTAGGAACTCCAAAATTGAGACTCCACAACTAGAAACTACACAGATTGAAATTTTACAACTGGAAACTCCACAACTGGAAACTTCGCAACTAGAAACTCTGCAACTAGAAACTTTACAGCTAGAAACTCCACAACTTGAGACTTCGCAAATAGAAACTCGTCAACTGGAAACTCCGCATTTAGAAACTCCACAACTAGAAACTCCGCATTTAGAAACTCCACAACTAGACACTCAACAACTAGAAACTCGACACCTATAAATTCCACAACTTGAAACTCCACAACCAAAACTCCACAACTAGAAACTCCACAACTAGAAACTCCACAACTAGAAACTCGGCAACTAGAAACTCCGCAACTAGAAACTCTGCAACTAGAAACTCCGCAACTAGAAACTCCACAGCTAGAAACCCCACAACTATAAACTTCACAACTAGAAACTCCACAAGTAGAAACTCCACAACTAGAAGCTCCGCAACTAGAAACTCTGCAACTAGATACTCCGCAACTACAAACTACACAGCTCGAAACTTCACAACTTGAAACACCACAACTAGATACTCCACATATACAAATTCCAAAACTAGAAACTCCACAACTGGAAACTCCACAACTAGAAACTCCGCAACTAGAAATTTTACAGCTAGAAACTCCACAACTTGAGACTTCGCGAATAGAAACTCGTCAACTGGAAACTCCACCACTAGAAACTCCACAGCTAGAAACTCCACAACTACACACTAAACAACTAGAAACTCCACACCTATAAATTCCACAACTTGAAACACCACAACTAAAACTCCACAACTAGAAACTCCACAACTAGAAACTCTGCAACTAGAAACTCCCCAACTAGAAACTCCACATCTAGAATCTCTGCAACAAAAAACTCCGCAACTAGAAACTCTGCAACTAGAAACTCCGCAACTAGAAACTCCACAGCTAGAAACCCCTCAACAATAAACTTCACAACTAGCAACTCAACAACTAGAGACTGCACAACTAGAGACTGTACAACTAGAGACTGCATTTAGAAACTCCTAAGATAGAAACTACACAACTAGAAACACCACGACTAGAGATTCTATAAGTAGAAACTCCACAGCTAGAATTTCCACAACTAGAAACCCCTCAACTGGAAACTCCACAACTATAAACTCTGCAAATAGAAAATCTACAACTAGAAACTCGAAAACTAAAAACTCCAACTAGAAACTCCACAACTAGAAACTTCACAACTAGAAACTCCACAAATGGACACTCCAAAACTAGAAACTCCACAACTAGAGACTCCACAACTAGGAACTCCACAACTAGAAACTGCACAACTTGAGAGTTCGCAACCAGAAACTCCACAACTAGAAACTCCACAACTAGAGACTCCACAACTAGAAACTCCACCACTAGAAACTCCACAACTACGAACCTCACAACTAGAAACTCCACAACTAGAAACTCTGCAACTAGAAACTCCACAGCCAGAAACTCCACAACTAGAAACACCACATCTAGAAACTCCGCAACAACAAACTCTGCAACTAGAAACTCCACAACTAGAATTTTCACAGCTAGAGACTCAACAACTAGAGACTCCTCAACTAAAAGCTCCACAACTACACTCCACAACTAGAAACTCCGCAACTAGAAACCCGACGACTAGAAACTCAACAACTAGAAACTCCACACCTATAAATTCCTCAACTTGAAACTCCACAACTAAAAGTCCACAATTAGAAACTTTGTAACTAGAAACTCCGCAACTAGAAACTCTGCAAATAGAAACTCCGCAACTAGAAACTCCACAGCTAGAAATCCCTCAGCTATAAACTTCACAAATAGAAACTCAACAACTAGAGACTGCACAACTAGAGACTCCGCAACTAGAAATTCCGCAGCTAGAAACTCCGCAACTAGAAACTCCACAACTTGTAACTCTGCAACTCGAAACTCTGCAACTAGAAAATCCACAACTATAAAATCAAGTAGAAACTCCCCAACTGAAAACTCCGCAACTAGAAAATCCGCAACTAGAAAATCCACAACTAGAAACTTCACAACGAGAAACTCCCCAACAAGAAACTCCACAACTAGAAACTCCACAACTAGAAACTCCACAACTAGAGACTGCACAACTAGAGACTTTGCATTTAGAAACTCCTCAGATAGAAACTACACAACTAGAAACTCCACGACTAGAGATTCCATAAGTAGAAACTCCACAGCTAGAATTTCCACAACTAGAAACCCCACAACTAGGAACTCTGCAAATTGAAAATCTACAACTAGAAACTCGAAAACAAAAAACTCCAACTAGAAACTCCACAACTAGAAACTGCACAACTAGAAACTCCACAAATAGACAATCCACAACTAGAAACTCCACAACTTAAGACTCCACAACTAGGAACTCCGAAATTGAGACTCCACAACTAGAAACTACACAGATTGAAATTCCACAACTGGAAACTCAACAACTGGAAACTTCGCAGCTAGAAACTCTGCAACTAGAAACTTTACAGCTAGAAACTCCAAAACTTGAGACTTCGCAAATAGACATTCGTCAACTGGAAACTCAACCACTAGAAACTCCACAGCTAGAAACTCCACAACTAGAAACTCCACAACTAGAAACTCCACAACTTGAAACCCAACATATAGATACTCCACAACTACAGACACCACAACTTGAAACACCCCAACTAGATACACCACAACTACAAATTCCGCAACTAGAAACTCAACAACTAGAAACTTCGCAACTAGAAACTCCCCAACTAGAAAGTGCACAACTAGAATCTCTGCAACTAGAAACTCCGCAACTAGAAACTTTGCAACAAGAAACTCCGCTACTAGAAACAACATAGCTAGAAACCCCACAACTATAAACTTCACAACTAGAAACTCAACAACTAGAGACTGCAAAACTAGAGACTCCGCAACTAAAAACTCCGCAGCTAGAAACTCCGCAACTAGAAACTTCACAACTTGAAACTCTGCAACTCGAAACTCTGCAACTAATAAATCCACAAATATAAACTCAAGTAGAAACTACCCAACTGGAAACTCCGCCACTAGAAACTCCGCAACTAGAAAATCCACAACTAGAAACTTCACAACTAGAAACTCCCCAACAAAAAACTCCACAACTAGAAACTCCACAACTAGAAACTCCATAACTAGAGACTGCACAACTAGAGACTTTGCATTTAGAAACTCCTCAGATAGTAACTACACAACTAAAAACACCACGACTAGAGATTCCATAAGTAGAAACTCCACAGCTAGAATTTCCACAACTAGAAACCCCTCAACTAGAAACTCCACAACTAGGAACTCAGCAAATAGAAAATCTACAACTAGAAACTCGAAAACTAAAAACTCCAACTAGAAACTTCACAACCAGAAACTACACAAATGGACACTCCACAACTAGAAACTCCACAACTAGAGACTTCACAACTAGGAACTCCGAAAAATGAGACTCCAGCACTAGAAACTACACAGAATGAAACTACACAACTTGAAACTCCACAACCAGAAACTCCGCAACTAGAAACTCCGCAACTAAAAACTCCCCAACTAGAAAATCCACAACTAGAAACTCCACAACTAGAAACTCTGCAACTAGAAACTCCGCAACTAGAATCTATGCAACTAGAAACTCCACAACTAGAAACTCTGCAACTAGAAACTCCGCAACTAGAAACTCCACAGCTAGAAACCCCACAACTAGAAACATCAAAACTAGCTACTCAACAACTAGAGACTGCACAACTAGAGACTCCGCAACTAGAAACTCCACAGCTAGTAACTCCGCAACTAGAAACTCCACAACTTGAAACTCTGCCACTAGAATCTCCACAACTAGAAAACTCCGCAACTAGAAATTCTGCCACTAGAAACTCCGCAACTAGAAACTCCACAGCTAGAAACTCCAACACTTGAAACACTACAACTAGAAACTCCGAAACTAGAAACTCCACAGCTAGAAACTCCACAACTTGAGACTTTGAATTTAGAAACTCCTCAGATAGAAACTACACGACTAGAAACTCCTCGACTAGAGATTTCATAAGTAGAAACTCCACAGCTAGAATTTTCACAACTAGAGACTCTACAACTAGGAAGTCTGCAAATAGAAAATCTACAACTAGAAACTTGAAAACTAAAAACTCCAACTAGAAACTCCACAACTAGACACTTCACAACCAGAAACTACACAAATGGACACTCCACAACTAGAAACTCCACAACTAGAGACTTCACAACTAGGAACTCCGAAAAATGAGACTCCAGCACTAGAAACTACACAGAATGAAACTACACAACTAGAAACTCAACAACTAGAGACTGCACAATCAGAGACTCCGCAACTAGAAACTCCGCAGCTAGAAACTCCGCAACTAGAAACTCCACAACTTGAAACTCTGCAAATCGAAACTCTGCAACTAGAAACTCCACAACTAGAAACTCCACAACTAGAGACTTTGCATTTAGAAACTCCTCAGATAGAAACTACACTACTAGAAACTCCTCGACTAGAGATTCCATAAGTAGAAACTCCACAGCTAGAATTTTCACAACTAGAGACTCTACAACTAGGAAGTCTGCAAATAGAAAATCTACAACTAGAAACTCGAAAACTAAAAACTCCAACTAGAAACTCCACAACTAGAAACTTCACAACTAGAAACTCCACAAATAGACACTCCACAACTAGAAACTCGACAACTAGAGACTCTACAACTAGGAACTCCAAAATTGAGACTCCACAACTAGAAACTACACAGATTGAAATTTTACAACTGGAAACTCCACAACTGGAAACTTCGCAACTAGAAACTCTGCAACTAGAAACTTTACAGCTAGAAACTCCACAACTTGAGACTTCGCAAATAGAAACTCGTCAACTGGAAACTCAACCACTAGAAACTCCACAGCTGGAAACTCCACAACTTGAAACCCAACATATAGATACTCCACAACTACAGACTCCACAACTTGAAACACCACAAATAGATACTCCACAACTACAAATTCCGCAACTAGAAACTCCACAACTACAAACTCCGCAACTAGAAACTCCCCAACTAGAAACTCCACAACTAGAATCTCTGCAACTAGAAACTCCGCAATTAGAAACTTTGCAACTAGAAACTCCGCAACTAGAAACTCAACAGCTAGAAACCCCACAACTATATACTTCACAACTAGCAACTCAACAACCAGAGACTGCACAACTAGAGACTCCGCCACTACAAATTCCACAGCTAGTAACTCCGCAACTAGAAACTCCACAACTTGAAACTCCGCCACTAGAATCTCCACAACTAGAAAACTCCGCAACTAGAAACTCTGCAACTAGAAACTCCGCAACTAGAAACTCCACAGCTAGAAACTCCACAACTTGAAACACCACAACTAGATACTCCACAACTACAAATTCCACAACTAGAAACTCCACAACTAGAAACTCCGAAACTAGAAACTCCGCAACTAGAAACTCCACAGCTAGAAACTCCACAACTTGAGACTTCGCAAATAGAAACTCGTCAACTAGAAACTGAACAACTAGAAACTCCCAACTAGACACTCCGAAACTAGGAACTCTACAACTTCAGAATCCACAGCTAGAAACTCCACAATTTCAGACTTCGCGACTAGAAACTCGGCAACTAGAAACTCAACAACTAGAAACTCCACCACTAGAAACTCCACAACTAGGAACTCTACAACTTCAAAATCCACAACTAAAAACTCCTAAACTTGAAACTCCACAACTAGATACTCCAAAACTAAAAACTCCGCAGCTATAAACTCCGCAACTAGAAACTTCACAACATGAAACTCTGCAACTCGAAACTCTGCAACTAGAAAATCCACAAGTAGAAACTCCACAACTAGAAACTCCGCATTTAGAAACTCCACAACTAGAAACTCCGCATTTAGAAACTCCACAACTAGACACTCAACAACTAGAAACTCGACACCTATAAATTCCACAACTTGAAACTCCACAACCAAAACTCCACAACTAGAAACTCCACAACTAGAAACTCCACAACTAGAAACTCGGCAACTAGAAACTCCGCAACTAGAAACTCTGCAACTAGAAACTCCGCAACTAGAAACTCCACAGCTAGAAACCCCACAACTATAAACTTCACAACTAGAAACTCCACAAGTAGAAACTCCACAACTAGAAACTCCGCAACTAGAAACTCTGCAACTAGATACTCCGCAACTAGAAACTACACAGCTCGAAACTTCACAACTTGAAACACCACAACTAGATACTCCACATATACAAATTCCAAAACTAGAAACTCCACAACTGGAAACTCCACAACTAGAAACTCCGCAACTAGAAATTTTACAGCTAGAAACTCCACAACTTGTGACTTCGCGAATAGAAACTCGTCAACTGGAAACTCCACCACTAGAAACTCCACAGCTAGAAACTCCACAACTACACACTAAACAACTAGAAACTCCACACCTATAAATTCCACAACTTGAAACACCACAACTACAAATTCCGCAACTAGAAACTCAACAACTAGAAACTTCGCAACTAGAAACTCCCCAACTAGAAACTGCACAACTAGAATCTCTGCAACTAGAAACTCCGCAACTAGAAACTTTGCAACAAGAAACTCCGCTACTAGAAACAACATAGCTAGAAACCCCACAACTATAAACTTCACAACTAGAAACTCAACAACTAGAGACTGCAAAACTAGAGACTCCGCAACTAAAAACTCCGCAGCTAGAAACTCCGCAACTAGAAACTTCACAACTTGAAACTCTGCAACTCGAAACTCTGCAACTAGAAAATCCACAAATATAAACTCAAGTAGAAACTACCCAACTGGAAACTCCGCCACTAGAAACTCCGCAACTAGAAAATCCACAACTAGAAACTTCACAACTAGAAACTCCCCAACAAAAAACTCCACAACTAGAAACTCCACAACTAGAAACTCCATAACTAGAGACTGCACAACTAGAGACTTTGCATTTAGAAACTCCTCAGATAGTAACTACACAACTAAAAACACCACGACTAGAGATTCCATAAGTAGAAACTCCACAGCTAGAATTTCCACAACTAGAAACCCCTCAACTAGAAACTCCACAACTAGGAACTCAGCAAATAGAAAATCTACAACTAGAAACTCGAAAACTAAAAACTCCAACTAGAAACTTCACAACCAGAAACTACACAAATGGACACTCCACAACTAGAAACTCCACAACTAGAGACTTCACAACTAGGAACTCTGAAAAATGAGACTCCAGCACTAGAAACTACACAGAATGAAACTACACAACTTGAAACTCCACAACCAGAAACTCCGCAACTAGAAACTCCGCAACTAAAAACTCCCCAACTAGAAAATCCACAACTAGAAACTCCACAACTAGAAACTCTGCAACTAGAAACTCCGCAACTAGAATCTCTGCAACTAGAAACTCCACAACTAGAAACTCTGCAACTAGAAACTCCGCAACTAGAAACTCCACAGCTAGAAACCCCACAACTAGAAACATCAAAACTAGCTACTCAACAACTAGAGACTGCACAACTAGAGACTCCGCAACTAGAAACTCCACAGCTAGTAACTCCGCAACTAGAAACTCCACAACTTGAAACTCTGCCACTAGTATCTCCACAACTAGAAAACTCCGCAACTAGAAATTCTGCCACTAGAAACTCCGCAACTAGAAACTCCACAGCTAGAAACTCCAACACTTGAAACACTACAACTAGAAACTCCGCAACTAGAAACTCCACAGCTAGAAACTCCACAACTTGAGACTTTGAATTTAGAAACTCCTCAGATAGAAACTACACTACTAGAAACTCCTCGACTAGAGATTTCATAAGTAGAAACTCCACAGCTAGAATTTTCACAACTAGAGACTCTACAACTAGGAAGTCTGCAAATAGAAAATCTACAACTAGAAATTCGAAAACTAAAAACTCCAACTAGAAACTCCACAACTAGAAACTTCACAACTAGAAACTCCACAAATAGACACTCCACAACTAGAAACTCGACAACTAGAGACTCTACAACTAGGAACTCCAAAATTGAGACTCCACAACTAGAAACTACACAGATTGAAATTTTACAACTGGAAACTCCATGTGATGCAGGTTCCTGTTGCTGATTTGTTTTTCTCCCGGGCTGAGCCTCAGAGAGTTTTGTTAATAAGGACAAAGCCGTTCGGTTTCCAAGAAACACACAAAAAGTTTAATTGAAAAGTAAAAAGACAAAGATTCCTCACAAAACAAAACACTTAATAAACAGTTGACTGGACATGACGAAACACATCTGTAAACACCCAACAAGAACGTTCAAAGTCAGTAACTAAACCTAACGTTCGAAAGGGGCTGAGTGATGGGAGTAGCGCAAGATATCTGTTCGGTCTCACCCACACGCTGAATTCCGCCGACGATGAGCAAACCGGAACGCGGTGATTCCGGCTTCAGGACGCGGGCAGGACGGGGATGAAGGAACGCTGGCTGCTGACGACACGTCGAGAAACCAGGCCGGAACGTGGTGGCTCTGGCTTTAGGAGTGTGGACCCGTCTGTGACGAGAGAACGCAGGCTGGTGGTGACGCGTCAGAGAACCAGGGTCGACCTAGTCAAGCAGCTGGGCGCACAGCTCGGGCCCGGAGCCCGACGGCTGTAGCTCGCCTGCCGGAACCAAAGTCCGCAGGCCCTGGAAAGGAGTTCAGGACCGGATGGCCACGGTCCTTTGGAGCGGGAACCCGACAGCAGGAGGCCCCGGCCGGTTGAAGACCTGCAGGCTCGGGTCCTACGCCCGACGGCCCATCTTCAGCGCCCGGTCCGGTGACGACCTTCCGCTTGCCCCGTCTTCTTCGAACTCCCCTTGCTCTGGTCCCCCCAGGCTCCTGCTTCAGCTCTGGCCCACTTGTCTCGTTCTCATTGGAGATACTGCTGTCTCGTGGTGTCAAGCCATTGGGCCTTGAAATCTCCGTGTTCGCTGCCCATTGGATGTTTTACCTTTTGTTTACTTCACGTCCTGCCACGCATCCTCGTGCTCGACGCTCTTTAACGTCGTCATTCTTGTTTAAGCAGCCCCGCACGTGCACTCTGGTATTTCTCCTTTTGTTTTTTTTTTTTTTCCGTGACGCGCACTTTTCGAAGGCGCGCACTTTGAACGCGCACCACACATCACATACGCCCCCCTTTCATTCAAGTTTTTTTTTTTAGAAAAAAAAAACTGCCGATGAGTGCGCGTTCTGCACTACGTCACAATTACACCACATATTTGCACCACGCAGTTCAACACATCACACCGATGGCACCACACTGCTTCTTCGTTGACATGTCTCACGTCGAAACACCGAGTCCACAGAACGTAACATTCAACCAACAACAATAAGAAAAGTTTTTTTTTTTCGAGAAGAAAAAAAAAACTGCCGTTGAGTGCACGTTTCGCACTGCACCACAATTTACCCACATATGTCCGCCACACAGTTCACTGCATTGCCCAAAGGTCCACATTCACTAACCTAAAAATACGCAAGAAGTGAGAAAAAGTATGGACACATCTAGCGGATTGTGAAAATCCCCAAATTAGTATTACACCACCCCTTTTTTTTATCATATATACCCTATCATCTCAAAAACTATACATCATGTTAATGTTACATTGCATGTAACTTCTTCAAATATTTACAAGCAACACCCTTCCATGGTCCGCAAGCAAGATCCAAAAGAAACCAGCGGGAAATCGAATTTGACGCTTAAGTTATAGCGTCCCATACAAGACGTTTAACTGCTCTAACCATTTGACAAGAGTAAGGAATCGGAAGCCAGTGGAAGAATTCTCGACCGTAAGCTCGTATGAACCTAAAGCTGTGTATCACCAGGTTCCCAACCTCGAAATCACAAGCATACACGCTGGAATGTCTGTATGCCAGTCGGAGGCGTTGCCTCCAGGCGCACCAGTACAACCACGCCTGAATCATTTCATCCTTCCCACGAACGCCTTGCTTGAGCTCGTAAGCCGCTAATCGTTGAGACATCTTAACAGAAGCGACCTCTTCAACCGAAGATGCCAAACAGCACCAGTCGGCGTCCTTCCTCGTACAATAACCTGCTGGACCATTACTGCCTTCTGGTTCACTTTCCATCCCTTCAGCTTTCTGTATTGCTTGTTCATCAATACTTTCAACCCTTCTGCCTGGGTCATCGTGATTACCCTCATTGTCACATATAGCTGACCTACATCGCAACTCTACTCTCTGTTCTTCAACAAGTGCTTTTGCATTTTGCTCCAATATTCTTCTAAAAGCATCATCTACAATTTCCCGAGAACACAAGCCATCTCTCTGTATGGGCAAGTTATAATCATGGTGAAAAACCATGTCCGTAGCGTCTGTTGCTATCTCCAGTGGCCCAAAACAATAGGTAGCTGCTACATCAGAGCTTTCATTATGGCATTCGCCGGCATTACCTAGGAGACCTTTTATTGCTCCTTCAGCGGAGCTATTCAGAGGCAATCCTACCTCTGAATAAAGTGCGCTTGACCTCTCACAGGTTTCAAAATACCCTTTACTCTGAATGGAACGTTCTTGTTCCATGCTCACGAAGCATTCCTGCGCTTCAATAAGCTTATCGAGTCTCCTAGTCTTTTGACTGTTTACCTCCCTGTCGTACTCTTTCAGAGTTTCTTTCTCTAGCGAAAGGTCATGACGAGGTACAGGGTCAGTCTCACGTAAATTCAAATCGCTCCCGATGTAACTGCTTTCAGAGCACACCTCATCCACTGGTTGACTACTCTGGCTCTCAGACCACGTATATTCAGCGTTTTCCCTCTCAAGCCACTGCTGCAAATCCTCATATTCTAGTTCCAACAGTCTCTTCTTTTCGCGCATCTCTATCTCGAGCAGCCTTTTCTTTTCACGCATTTCTAGCTCAAGCTGCTCCTTCTTAGCGCGTGTCTCTCGCTCGAGCTTCTCTCTCCTAGCCCGTGTTTCTCGCTCGAACTCCTCTCTCTTAGCGTGTGTTTGCAATGCAATCTGCTGCTTTTTAGCGTCACATATCGCAGCCCGTTCCTCTTGCGCTTGCGCCATTTGCTTGTCGTACCACTCCTTGAACTCCGCTCCCTTGAGACTTATACTCTCCGCCAGATCTAATAATTCCGAAGTGCTTTTCATGGCTTTCATCGCGTCGAAAAATCTACATGAAAAACAAACGACTTTGTCCTGTCGCGGACGCCAATTTGTGATGCAGGTTCCTGTTGCTGATTTGTTTTTCTCCCGGGCTGAGCCTCAGAGAGTTTTGTTAATAAGGACAAAGCCGTTCGGTTTCCAAGAAACACACAAAAAGTTTAATTGAAAAGTAAAAAGACAAAGATTCCTCACAAAACAAAACACTTAATAAACAGTTGACTGGACATGACGAAACACATCTGTAAACACCCAACAAGAACGTTCAAAGTCAGTAACTAAACCTAACGTTCGAAAGGGGCTGAGTGATGGGAGTAGCGCAAGATATCTGTTCGGTCTCACCCACACGCTGAATTCCGCCGACGATGAGCAAACCGGAACGCGGTGATTCCGGCTTCAGGACGCGGGCAGGACGGGGATGAAGGAACGCTGGCTGCTGACGACACGTCGAGAAACCAGGCCGGAACGTGGTGGCTCTGGCTTTAGGAGTGTGGACCCGTCTGTGACGAGAGAACGCAGGCTGGTGGTGACGCGTCAGAGAACCAGGGTCGACCTAGTCAAGCAGCTGGGCGCACAGCTCGGGCCCGGAGCCCGACGGCTGTAGCTCGCCTGCCGGAACCAAAGTCCGCAGGCCCTGGAAAGGAGTTCAGGACCGGATGGCCACGGTCCTTTGGAGCGGGAACCCGACAGCAGGAGGCCCCGGCCGGTTGAAGACCTGCAGGCTCGGGTCCTACGCCCGACGGCCCATCTTCAGCGCCCGGTCCGGTGACGACCTTCCGCTTGCCCCGTCTTCTTCGAACTCCCCTTGCTCTGGTCCCCCCAGGCTCCTGCTTCAGCTCTGGCCCACTTGTCTCGTTCTCATTGGAGATACTGCTGTCTCGTGGTGTCAAGCCATTGGGCCTTGAAATCTCCGTGTTCGCTGCCCATTGGATGTTTTACCTTTTGTTTACTTCACGTCCTGCCACGCATCCTCGTGCTCGACGCTCTTTAACGTCGTCATTCTTGTTTAAGCAGCCCCGCACGTGCACTCTGGTATTTCTCCTTTTTTTTTTTTTTTTTTTTCCGTGACGCGCACTTTTCGAAGGCGCGCACTTTGAACGCGCACCACACATCACACTCCACAACTGGAAACTTCGCAACTAGAAACTCTGCAACTAGAAACTTTACAGCTAGAAACTCCACAACTTGAGACTTCGCAAATAGAAACTCGTCAACTGGAAACTCAACCACTAGAAACTCCACAGCTGGAAACTCCACAACTTGAAACCCAACATATAGATACTCCACAACTACAGACTCCACAACTTGAAACACCACAAATAGATACTCCACAACTACAAATTCCGCAACTAGAAACTCCACAACTACAAACTCCGCAACTAGAAACTCCCCAACTAGAAACTCCACAACTAGAATCTCTGCAACTAGAAACTCCGCAACTAGAAACTCCACAGCTAGAAACCCCACAACTATATACTTCACAACTAGCAACTCAACAACCAGAGACTGCACAACTAGAGACTCCGCCACTACAAACTCCACAGCTAGTAACTCCGCAACTAGAAACTCCACAACTTGAAACTCCGCCACTAGAATCTCCACAACTAGAAAACTCCGCAACTAGAAACTCTGCAACTAGAAACTCCGCAACTAGAAACTCCACAGCTAGAAACTCCACAACTTGAAACACCACAACTAGATACTCCACAACTACAAATTCCACAACTAGAAACTCCACAACTAGAAACTCCGAAACTAGAAACTCCGCAACTAGAAACTCCACAGCTAGAAACTCCACAACTTGAGACTTCGCAAATAGAAATTCGTCAACTAGAAACTGAACAACTAGAAACTCCCAACTAGACACTCCGAAACTAGGAACTCTGCAACTTCAGAATCCACAGCTACAAACTCCGCAATTTCAGACTTCGCGACTAGAAACTCAGCAACTAGAAACTCAACAACTAGAAACTCCACCACTAGAAACTCCACAACTAGGAACTCTACAACTTCAAAATCCACAACTAAAAACTCCTAAACTTGAAACTCCACAACTAGATACTCCACAACTAAAAACTCCGCAGCTAAAAACTCCGCAACTAGAAACTTCACAACATGAAACTCTGCAACTCGAAACTCTGCAACTAGAAAATCCACAAGTAGAAACTCCACAACTAGAAACTCCGCATTTAGAAACTCCACAACTAGAAACTCCGCATTTAGAAACTCCACAACTAGACACTCAACTACTAGAAACTCGACACCTATAAATTCCACAACTTGAAACTCCACAACTAAAACTCCACAACTAGAAACTCCACAACTAGAAACTCGGCAACTAGAAACTCCGCAACTAGAAACTCTGCAACTAGAAACTCCGCAACTAGAAACTCCACAGCTAGAAACCCCACAACTATAAACTTCACAACTAGAAACTTCACAAGTAGAAACTCCACAACTAGAAACTCCGCAACTAGAAACTCTGCAACTAGATACTCCGCAACTAGAAACTACACAGCTCGAAACTTCACAACTTGAAACACCACAACTAGGTACTCCACAACTACAAATTCCAAAACTAGAAACTCCCCAACTGGAAACTCCACAACTAGAAACTCCGCAACTAGAAATTTTACAGCTAGAAACTCCACAACTTGAGACTTCGCGAATAGAAACTCGTCAACTGGAAACTCCACCACTAGAAACTGCACAGCTAGAAACTCCACAACTAGACACTAAACAACTAGAAACTCCACACCTATAAATTCCACAACTTGAAACACCACAACTAAAACTCCACAACTAGAAACTCCACAACTAGAAACTCTGCAACTAGAAACTCCCCAACTAGAAACTCCCCATCTAGAATCTCTGCAACTAAAAACTCCGCAACTAGAAACTCTGCAACTAGAAACTCCGCAACTAGAAACTCCACAGCTAGAAACCCCTCAACAATAAACTTCACAACTAGCAACTCAACAACTAGAGATTGTACAACTAGAGACTGCATTTAGAAACTCCTAAGATAGAAACTACACAACTAGAAACACCACGACTAGAGATTCCGTAAGTAGAAACTCCACAGCTAGAATTTCCACAAATAGAAACCCCTCAACTGGAAACTCCACAACTAGGAACTCTGCAAATAGAAAATCTACAACTAGAAACTCGAAAACTAAAAACTCCAACTAGAAACTCCACAACTAGAAACTTCACAACTAGAAACTTCACAAATGGACACTCCAAAACTAGAAACTCCACAACTAGAGACTCCACAACTAGGAACCCCACAGCTAGAAACTCCACAACTTGAGACTCCGCAAATAGAAACTCGTCAACTAGAAACTCAACAACTAGAAACACCACAGCTAGAAACTCCACAACTAGAAACTGCACAACTTGAGAGTTCGCAACTAGAAACTCCACAACTAGAAACTCCACAACTAGAGACTCCACAACTAGAAACTCCACACCTATAAATTCCACAACTTGAAACTCCACAGCTAGAAACTCCAAAACTAGAAATTCCATAACTGGAAACTCCACAGCTAGAAAGTCCAACTCTAGAAAGTCTGCAACTAGAAACTCCGCAACTAGAAACTCCACAGCTAGAAAATCCACCACTAGAAACTCCACAACTAGCAACTCCACAACTACAGACTCCGCAACTAGAAAACTCCGCAACTAGAAACTCCCAACTAGACACTCCGCAACTAGGAACTCTACAACTTCGTAATCCACAACTAGAAACTCCACAATTTGAAACTCCACAACTATAAACTCCCCAACTAGAAACTCCACAACTTGAATCTCCGCTAATAGAAACTCCGAAACTAGAAACTCAACAACTAGAAACTCCACCACTAGAAACTCCACAACTAGGAACTCTACAACTTCAAAATCCACAACTAAAACTCCTAAACTTGAAACTCCACAACTAGATACTCCACAACTACAAACTCCACCACTAGAAACTCCACAACCTGAAACTCCGCCACCAGAAACTCCACAACTAAAAACTCCACAACTAGAAACTCCACAAGTAGAAACTCCAAAACAAGAAACTCCGCATTTAGAAACTCCACAACTAGAAACTCCGCATTTAGAAACTCCACAACTAGACACTCAACTACTAGAAACTCGACACCTATAAATTCCACAACTTGAAACTCCACAACTAAAACTCCACAACTAGAAACTCCACAACTAGAAACTCCACAACTAGAAGCTCGGCAACTAGAAACTCCGCAACTAGAAACTCTGCAACTAGAAACTCCGCAACTAGAAACTCCACAGCTAGAAACCCCACAACTATAAACTTCACAACTAGAAACTTCACAAGTAGAAATTCCACAACTAGAAACTCCGCAACTAGAAACTCTGCAACTAGATACTCCGCAACTAGAAACTACACAGCTCGAAACTTCACAACTTGAAACACCACAACTAGATACTCCACAACTACAAATTCCAAAACTAGAAACTCCCCAACTGGAAACTCCACAACTAGAAACTCCGCAACTAGAAATTTTACAGCTAGAAACTCCACAACTTGAGACTTCGCGAATAGAAACTCGTCAACTGGAAACTCCACCCCTAGAAACTCCACAGCTAGAAACTCCACAACTAGACACTAAACAACTAGAAACTCCACACCTATAAATTCCACAACTTGAAACACCACAACTAAAACTCCACAACTAGAAACTCCACAACTAGAAACTCTGCAACTAGAAACTCCCCAACTAGAAACTCCACATCTAGAATCTCTGCAACTAAAAACTCCGCAACTAGAAACTCCGCAACTAGAAACTCCACAGCTAGAAACCCCTCAACAATAAACTTCACAACTAGCAACTCAACAACTAGAGACTGCACAACTAGAGACTGTACAACTAGAGACTGCATTTAGAAACTCCTAAGATAGAAACTACACAACTAGAAACACCACGACTAGAGATTCCATAAGTAGAAACTCCACAGCTAGAATTTCCACAACTAGAAACCCCTCAACTGGAAACTCCACAACTAGGAACTCTGCAAATAGAAAATCTACAACTAGAAACTCGAAAACTAAAAACTCCAACTAGAAACTCCACAACTAGAAACTTCACAACTTGAATTTCCACAAATGGACACTCCAAAACTAGAAACTCCACAACTAGAGACTCCACAACTAGGAACTCCACAAATTGAGACTCCACAACTAGAAACTACACAGATTGAAACACCACAAGTTGAAACTCCAAAACCTGAAACTCTACAACTAGAAACTCCGCAACTAAAAACTCCAACACTAGAAAATCCACAACTAGAAACTCCACAACTAGAAACTCCGCAACTAGAAACCCGACCACTAGAAACTCCACAAATAGAAACTCGACACCTATAAATTCCACAACTTGAAACTCCACAGCTAGAAACTCCAAAACTAGAAATTCCATAACTGAAAACTCCACAGCTAGAAAGTCCACAACTAGAAACTCTGCAACTAGAAACTCCGCAACTAGAAACTCCACAGCGAGAAAATCCACCACTAGAAACTCCACAACTAGCAACTCCACAACTACAGACTCCGCAACTAGAAAACTCCGCAACTAGAAACTCCCAACTAGACACTCCGCAACTAGGAACTCTACAACTTCGTAATCCACAACTAGAAACTCCACAATTTGAAACTCCACAACTATAAACTCCCCAACAAGAAACTCCACAACTTGAATCTCCGCAAATAGAAACTCCGAAACTAGAATTTCCACAACTAGAAAACTCCGCAACGTGAAACTCTGCAACTAGAAACTCCGCAATTAGAAACGCCAAAGCTAGAAACTTCACTACTTGAAACACCACAACTAGATACTCCACAACTACGAATTCCACAACTAGAAACTCAACAACTAGAAACTCTGCAACTAGAAGCGCCGCAACTAGAATTTCCACAGCTAGAAACTCCACAACTTGAGACTTCGCAACTAGAAACTCGGCAACTAGAAACCCAACAACCAGAAACTCCACAACTAGAAACTCCACAAGTTGAAACCCAACAAATCGATACTCCACAACTACAGACGCCACAACTAGAAACTCTCCAACTAGAAACTTCACAACTTGAAACTCCGCAAATAGAAACTCCGAAACTAGAAACTCCACAACTAGAAAACTCCGCAACGTGAAACTCTGCAACTAGAAACTCCGCAATTAGAAACTCCACAGCTAGAAACTTCACTACTTGAAACAACACAACTAGATACTCCACAACTACGAATTCCACAACTACAAATTCCGCAACTAGAAACTCCACAACTGGAGACTTCGCGACTAGAAACTCAGCAACTAGAAACTCAACAACTAGAAACTCCACCACTAGAAACTCCACAACTAGGAACTCTATAACTTCAAAATCCACAACTAAAAACTCCTCAACTTGAAACTCCACAACTAGATACTCCAAAACTACAAACTCCACCATTAGAAACTCCACAACCTGAAACTCCGCAACTAGAAACTCCGCAACTAAAAACTCCACAACTAGAAACTCCACAAGTAGAAACTCCACAACAAGAAACTCCGCTACTAGAAACTCCACAACTAGACACTCAACAACTAGAAACTCGACACCCAGAAACCCCACAACTATAAACTTCACAACTAGAAACTCAACAACTAGAAACTCCCCAACTAGAAACTCCACAACTACAATCTCTGCAACTAGAAACTCCGCAACTAGAAACTCTGCAACTAGAAACTCTGCAACTAGAAACTCCACAGCTAGAAACCCTACAACTAGAAACTTCACAACTAGCAACTCAACAACTAGAGACTGCACAACTAGAGACTCCGCAACTAGAAACTCCACAGCTAGTAACTCCGCAACTAGAAACTCCACAACTTGAAACTCTGCCACTAGAATCTCCACAACTAGAAAACTCCGCAACTAGAAACTCTGTCACTAGAAACTCCGCAACTAGAAACTCCACAGCTAGAAACTCCACAACTTGAAACACTACAACTAGATACTCCAGAACTACAAATTCCACAACTAGAAACTGCACAACTATAAACTCCACAACTAGAAACTCCGCAACTAGAAACTCCACAGCTAGAAACTCCACAACTTGAGAATTCGCAACAAGAAACTCGGAACTAGAATCTCCACAACTAGAAACTCTGCAACTAGAAACTCCGCAACTACAAACTCCGCAACTAGAAACTCCACAGCTAGAAACTCCAACACTTGAGACTTCGCAAATAGAAACTCGTCAACTAGAAACTCAACAACTAGAAACTCCACAGCTAGAAACTCCAGAACTAGAAACTCCACAACTTGAGAGTTCGCAACTAGATACTCCACAAATAGAAACTCCACCACTAGAAACTCCAAAACTCCAAACCTCACAACTAGAAACTCCACAACTAGAAACTCCGCAACTGGAAACTCCACAGCCAGAAACTCAACAACTAGAAAAACCACATCTAGAAACTCCGCAACAAACTCTGCAACTAGAAATTCCACAACTAGAATTTTCACAGCTAGAGACTCAACAACTAGAGACTCTTCAACTATAAGCTCCACAACTAGACACTCCACAACTAGAAATTCTGCAACTGGAAACCCGACAACTAGAAACTCAACAACTACAAACTCCACACCTATAAATTCCTCAACTGGAAACGCCACAACTAAAACTCCACAACTAGAAACTCCACGACTAGAAACTCCACAACTAGAAACTCTGCAGCTAAAAACTCCGCAACTAGAAACTCTGCAAATAGAAACTCCGCTTCTAGAAACTCGACAGCTAGAAACCCCTCAACAATAAACTTCACAACTAGAAACTCAACAACTACAGACTGCACAACTAGAGACTCCGAAACTACAAACTCTGAAGCTAGAAACTCCGCAACTAGAAACTCCACAACGTGAAACTCTGCAACTCGAAACCCTGCAACTAAAAAATCCACAACTATAAACTCAAGTAGAAACTCACCAACTGGAAACTCCGCAACTAGAAACTCCGCAACTAGAAAATCCACAACTAGAAACTTCACAACTAGAAACTACCTAACAAAAAACTCCACAACTAGAAACTCCACAACTAGAAACGCTGCAACTAGGGACTGCACAACTAGAGACTTTGCAAAACTGCGATTCGGCCTAGTTGGAATCTATCCATCCTGAAAAATGTATGCGCAGGCGAACAAGGACAAAGAAAGGAATACAAACTGGCGCAATCTAACAACTGATTTATTAATCGAAAAACATTGACTCTTTTTAACCCTCGGAACAGCGCTCCCTGGTGACCTAAAAAAACACACAATGCACTGCGCACTTACGACAACGATAACAAAAACATAAAAACGATAACAGTTTCATTGATTGACAGACAGGAGCGCGATTTCTTTTGTTAGTAAAGCTACTGAAGGGTGGCTAACACAGTTGTCTTTCTGCTTGTCTATATGATATGCCTCCATTATCTCCCTTGACGTCTTGTTTCTACTCCTATACAGCAAGGTAGTGTCGCTAAAGCAAGGAGAGCATGCGCACTCATTGCAATGCATTGCCAAATGGGTTACAGGCCGACCTTTCAGGCTTGACATATGCTCTCTTAGCCTCGTGTTAATGCACCTGCCAGTCTGCCCTATATATACACAACCGCATGATAAAGGTATGCAATACACCACACTGTGTGCACATTCAACAAACCTGAGCTTATGTCTTATGCTACATCTCTTATGTGCGTTGGTCCCTCTGTCGCATTTCTGGTTGACCAACGCGCACACTCCTCCTATTTTGTTTTTGGCCGAAAACACTACTTTCACATCATACTTTCCAGCCACCTTTTTTAATCTATGTGAAAGCCTATGTACATAAGGGACCGCTACTACCTTAGAGCTAGAACCAGTCATCCCACCTGTTTCCAAACATGGCGCCGTTTCCCGTCTGAGCTTCTTTAATAACCTAGTGCCTACGGCCAACATCACAGAGAATGGGTACCCCTCGTCCTGGAGCCTAGAGACCTGTTCATGAAACGACGCATGAACAGTATGGAAACAGGATTTAACCAATGCAGACCGAAAACAATTTGTTATAATTCCATTCTTGACCAGCTTAGAATGACATGAAGCGAAACTCATAAGCGGCTTTCCTGCCCTAGGCGAAAAGGTCCAACACACATGATCTGACAAAAAGTCCAGCTTCAAATCCAAAAACTGTAGCTTATTTTCAACCGGTACTTCTGAAGTAAATGTCAACCCCTTTCCTAGAGAATTAAAAGCATTCAATACCGAAACCCTGAAGTCCTCTTTGTGCACATCGCACCCCAACACCAAGTAGTCATCGACATACCTGAAGACCTTGTAGACTACACCTTGTAGGCAAAACGACAAATCTCTATCTATGCTGCCCATGAAAATGTCACTAAGGACCGGCGCTACCTTTGACCCAATGCATACCCCCTTCGCCTGGATGAACGTTTTATCCCCGAACCCCACGTGAGTGTTCTCTAAATAAAAGCTCAGAAGCTCAAGAAAAGACTCGACGGGCATACCACAGGTGTTGCGAAACGTCACTTCATTATTTTCTGTTATGCACTCTAGGACACAATGCATCAAAGGCACATGCGGCAACGAGTAATACAAGTCCTGAGCGTCAATGCTGATACCCCAACTGTTTTTTCTGTTATCTGATGCAAAAAACCCCGTGAGACCCTCAGAATTAGCCAGCAGAAAAGGGTCATTTACTTTCAACGACTTCAACATCTTTTGCAGATACCCCGCAACTAGCTTCTGCCACGCCCCTTTTTCTGAAACAATAGGCCTAAAAGGAACCTCCTGCTTATGGGTTTTTGCTGTGAAAAACACCTTCAATTCCAATCCCTTTGAATTCCCAACATCCGACGCAAGTTTTTCTAAGTTGCATTTCCTTAATAACTCGACAGCCTTCCTCTTCACGCTTTCTACATTCACATGACATTCTTTAAAGCACTTTTGAATTGCCGCAGAGGCTTTATCTACATACAAAGTCTCCGGTAGAACAACCAAAAAACCTTCTTTGTCCGCTTGAACAACTCTTAAGTTGTTCTCAACCAAATAACTAGCAACCCGAGCGACATTACGGCAAGGCGTGGTGCTTACCGAAGCTTTGGCGACAACGTCCACACATTCCACTACACATCTGTCTTTTTCCTTTTCGGGTACTTGCCGGGCAATGTCTCTTGTGAGGGATAGCTTGTCCACAAGGTCAAGTCTAGGCTCCACACAGAACTTCGGTCCCAACCTCAGGACCTTTTGTTGGCGCTCTTCCACCACCGCATCACCCAGGAGTAGAAGGCCTCCCTTCGGCGGATCTCTCTTTTTCCTGGGCAAGCCCCGACGCACGTCATTCCACATGGCCTCAGTTAAAATGTTCGCTTGTCTACACCACTCGCGGAAGACCTTGACGTTTAGACGCCCATCAGAAACAGACGAACACGCCACTCTTAGGCAATCCTTGAAGTGCCTAACCTGTCTTCGGCTCTCTGATCGCAGAATCTTGCTGATTCTTCTCTCATGTCCTTCCGATGGAGGCAACCACCCGCACACAAGCAGAACTTCCATAGGGCACTGTGCATTCTTTAGGAACCAGCTCAGCTTGCGGGCTCTGCATTCGCAGACCGCGATAAACGGCACCAGAACCGCCGGGTTAGATAAGTCAAAGTTAGGACATGAAGAAAGAAGGCCGGATGAACTAGAAATAAACTGAAGCAAAACTGCGATTCGGCCTAGTTGGAATCTATCCATCCTGAAAAATGTATGCGCAGGCGAACAAGGACAAAGAAAGGAATACAAACTGGCGCAATCTAACAACTGATTTATTAATCGAAAAACATTGACTCTTTTTAACCCTCGGAACAGCGCTCCCTGGTGACCTAAAAAAACACACAATGCACTGCGCACTTACGACAACGATAACAAAAACATAAAAACGATAACAGTTTCATTGATTGACAGACAGGAGCGCGATTTCTTTTGTTAGTAAAGCTACCAACCAGTAAAGCTACTGGTTGTGTATATATAGGGCAGACTGGCAGGTGCATTAACACGAGGCTAAGAGAGCATATGTCAAGCCTGAAAGGTCGGCCTGTAACCCATTTGGCAATGCATTGCAATGAGTGCGCATGCTCTCCTTGCTTTAGCGACACTACCTTGCTGTATAGGAGTAGAAACAAGACGTCAAGGGAGATAATGGAGGCATATCATATAGACAAGCAGAAAGACAACTGTGTTAGCCACCCTTCAGTAGCTTTACTAACAAAAGAAATCGCGCTCCTGTCTGTCAATCAATGAAACTGTTATCGTTTTTATGTTTTTGTTATCGTTGTCGTAAGTGCGCAGTGCATTGTGTGTTTTTTTAGGTCACCAGGGAGCGCTGTTCCGAGGGTTAAAAAGAGTCAATGTTTTTCGATTAATAAATCAGTTGTTAGATTGCGCCAGTTTGTATTCCTTTCTTTGTCCTTGTTCGCCTGCGCATACATTTTTCAGGATAGAGACTTTGCATTTAGAAACTCCTCAGATAGAAACTACACAACTAGAAACTCCACGACTAGAGATTCCATAAGTATAAACTCCACAGCTAGAATTTCCACAACTAGAAACCCCACAACTAGGAACTCTGGAAATAGAAAATCTACAGCTAAAAACTCGAAAACAAAAAACTCCAACTAGAAATTCCACAACTAGAAACTGCACAACTAGAAACTCCACAAATAGACACTCCACAACTAGAAACACCACAACTAGAGACTCCACAACTAGGAACTCCAAAATTGAGACTCCATAACTAGAAACTACACAGATTGAAATTCCACAACTGGAAACTCCACAACTGGAAACTTCACAACTAGAAACTCTGCAACTAGAAACTTTACAGCTAGAAACTCCACATCTTGAGACTTCGCAAATAGAAACTCGTCAACTGGAAAATCAACCACTAGAAACTCCACAGCTAGAAACTCCACAACTTGAAACCCAACTTATAGATACTCCACAACTACAGACTCCACAACTTGAAACAACACAACTAGATACTCCACAACTACAAATTCCGCAACCAGAATCTCCACAACTAGAAACTCCGCAACTAAAAACTCCCCAACTAGATACTCCACAACTAGAATCTCTGCAACTAGAAACTCCGCTACTAGAAACTTTGCAACTAGAAACTCCGCAACTAGAAACTCCACAGCTAGAAACCCCACAACTATATACTTCACAACTAGCAACACAACTAGAGACTGCACAACTAGAGACTCCGCCACTACAAACTCCACAGCTAGTAACTCCGCAACTAGAATCCCCACAACTAGAAAACTCCGCAACTAGAAACTCTGCAACTAGAAACTCCGCAACTAGAAACTCCACAGCTAGAAACTCCACAACTTGAAACACCACAACTAGATACTCCACAACTACAAATTCCACAACTAGAAACTCCACAACTAGAAACTCCGCAACAAGAAACTCCGCAACTAGAAACTCCACAACTAGAAACTCTGCAACTAGAAACTCCGCAGCTACAAACTCCGCAACTAGAAACTCCACATCTAGAAACTCCACAACTTGAGATTTCGCAAATAGAAACTCGTCAACTAGAAACTCAACAACTAGAAACACCACAGCTAGAAACTCCACAACTAGAAACTCCACAACTTGAGAGTTCGCTACTAGAAACTCCACAACTAGAAACTCCACAACTAGAGACTCCACAACTAGAAACTCCACCACTAGAAACTGCACAACTACGAACCTCACAACTAGAAACTCCACAACTAGAAACTCCGCAACTGGAAACTCCACAGCCAGAAACTCCACAACTAGAAACACCACATCTAGAAACTCCGCAACAACAAACTCTGCAACTAGAAACTCCACAACTAGAATTTCCACAGCTAGAGACTCAACAACTAGAGACTCCTCAACTAAAAGCTCCACAACTAGACACTCCACAACTAGAAACTCCGCAACTAGAAACACGACGACTACAAACTCAACAACTAGAAACTCCACACCTATAAATTCCTCAACTTGAAACTCCACAACTAAAAGTCCACTACTAGAAACTCAACAACTAGAAACTCCACAACTAGAAACTCTGCAACTAGAAACTCCGCAACTAAAAACTCTGCAAATAGAAACTCCGCAACTAGAAACTCCACAGCTAGAAACCCCTCAGCTATAAACTTCACAACTAGAAACTCAACAACTAGAGACAGCACAACTAGAGACTCCGCAACTAGAAACTCCGCAGCTAGAAACTCCGCAACTAGAAACTCCACAACTTGAAACTCTGCAACTCGAAACTCTGCAACTAGAAAATCCACAACTATAAAATCAAGTAGAAACTCCCCAACTGGAAACTCCGCAACTAGAAACTCCGCAACTAGAAAATCCACAACTAGACACTTCACAACGAGAAACTCCCCAACAAGAAACTCCACAACTAGAAGCTCCACAACTAAAAACTCCACAACCAGGAACTCTACAACTTCAAAATCCACAACTAAAAACTCCTCAACTTGAAACTCCACAACTAGATACTCCAAAACTACAAACTCCACCACTAGAAACTCCACAACCTGAAACTCCGCAACAAGAAACTCCGCAACTAAAAACTCCACAACTAGAAACTCCACAAGTAGAAACTCCACAACAAGAAACTCCGCTACTAGAAACTCCACAACTAGACACTCAACAACTAGAAATTCGACACCTATAAATTCCACAACTTGAGATTCCACAACTAAAACTCCACAACTAGAAACTCCACAACTAGAAACTCCACAACTAGAAACTCTGCAACTAGAAACTCCGCAACTAGAAACTCTGCAACTAGAAACTCCGCAACTAGAAACTCCACACCCAGAAACCCCACAACTATAAACTTCACAACTAGAAACTCAACAACTAGAAACTGCACAACTTGAGACTCCGCAACTAGAAATTCCACAGCTAGTAACTCCGCAACTAGAAACTCCACAACTTGAAACTCTGCCACTAGAATCTCCACAACTAGAAAACTTCGCAACTAGAAACTCTGTCACTAGAAACTCCGCAACTAGAAACTCCACAGCTAGAAACTCCACAACTTGAAACACTACAACTAGATAATCCACAACTACAAATTCCACAACTAGAAACTGCACAACTAAAAACTCCACAACTAGAAACTCCGCAACTAGAAACTCCACAGCTAGAAACTCCACAACTTGAGAATTCGCAACAAGAAACTCGGAACTAGAATCTCCACAACTAGAAACTCTGCAACTAGAAACTCCGCAACTAGAAACTCCACAGCTAGGAACTCCAACACTTGAGACTTCGCAAATAGAAACTCGTCAACTAGAAACTCAACAACTAGAAACTCCACAGCTAGAAACTCCAGAACTAGAAAGTCCACAACTTGAGAGTTCGCAACTAGATACTCCACAACTAGAAACTCCACAACTAGAGACTCCACAACTAGAAACTCCACCACTGGAAACTCCAGAACTACAAACCTCACAACTAGAAACTCCACAACTAGAAACTCCGCAACTGGAAACTCCACAGCCAGAAACTCTACAACTAAAAAAACCACATCTAGAAACTCCGCAACAACAAACTCTGCAACTAGAAAGTTCACAACTAGAATTTCCACAGCTAGAGACTCAACAACTAGAGACTCTTCAACTAAAAGCTCCACAACTAGACAACCCACAACTAGAAATTCTGCAACTGGAAACCCGACAACTAGAAACTCAACAACTACAAACTCCACACCTAAAAATTCCTCAACTGGAAACGCCACAACTGAAACTCCGCAACTAGAAACTCCACAACTAGAAACTCCACAACTAGAAACTCTGCAGCTAAAAACTCCGCAACTAGAAACTCTGCAAATAGAAACTCCGCAACTAGAAACTCCACAGCTAGAAACCCCTCAGCTATAAACTTCACAACTAGAAACTCAACAACTAGAGACTCCCCAACTAGAAACTCCACAACTAGAATCTCTGCAACTAAAGACTCTGCAACTAGAAACTCCACCACTAGAAACTCCAGAACTACAAACCTCACAACTAGAAACTCCACAACTAGAAACTCCGCAACTGGAAACTCCACAGCCAGAAACTCTACAACTAGAAAAACCACAACTAGAAACTCCGCAACAACAAACTCTGCAACTAGAAACTTCACAACTAGAATTTCCACAGCTAGAGACTCAACAACTAGAGACTCTTCAACTAAAAGCACCGCAACTAGACAACCCACAACAAGAAATTCTGCAACTAGAAACCCGAGAACTAGAAACTCAACAACTACAAACTCCACACCTATAAATTCCTCAACTGGAAACGCCACAACTAAAACTCCTCAACTAGAAACTCCACAACTAAAAACTCCACAACTAGAAACTCTGCAGCTAGAAACTCCGAAACTAGAAACTCGGCAACTAGAAACTCCGCAACTAGAAACTCCGCAACTAGAAACCCCACAACTATAAACTTCACAACTAGAAACTCAACAACTAGAAACTCCCCAACTAGAAACTCCACAACTAAAATCTCTGCAACTAGAAACTCCGCAACTAGAAACTCCACAGCTAGAAACCCCACAACTAGAAACTTCACAACTAGCAACTCAACAACTAGAGACTCCGCAACTAGAAACTCCACAGCTAGTAACTCCGCAACTAGAAACTCCACAACTTGAAACTCCACCACTAGAATCTCCACAACTAGAAAACTCCACAACTAGAAACTCTGCAACTAGAAACTCCGACACTAGAAACTCCACAGCTAGAAACCCCACAACTATAAACTTCACAACTAGAAACTCAACAACTAGAAACTCCCCAACTAGAAACTCCACAACTAGAATATCTGCAACTAGAAACTCCGCAACTTGAAACTCTGCAACTAGAAACTCCACAACTTGAAACACTACAACTAGATACTCCACAACTACTAATTCCACAACTAGAAACTCCACAACTAGAAACTCCACATCTAGAAACTCCGCAACTAGAAACTCCACAGCTAGAAACTCCACAACTTGAGACTTCGCAACAAGAAACTCGGCAACTAGAATCTCCACAACTATAAACTCTGCAACTAGAAACTCCGCAACTACAAACTCCGCAACTAGAAACTCCACAGCTAGAAACTCCAACACTTGAGACTTCGCAAATAGGAACTCGTCAACTAGAAACTCAACAACTAGAAACTCCACAACTTGAGAGTTCGCAACTAGATACTCCACAACTAGAAACTCCACAACTAGAGACTCCACAACTAGAAACTCCACCACTAGAAACTCCAAAACTACAAACCTCACAACTAGAAACTCCACAACTAGAAACTCCGCAATGGAAACTCCACAGCCAGAAACTCTACAACTAGAAAAACCACATCTAGAAACTCCGCAAAAACAAACACTGCAACTAGAAACTTCACAACTAGAATTTCCACAGCTAGAGACTCAACAACTAGAGACTCTTCAACTAAAAGCTCCACAACTAGATAACCCACAACTAGAAATTCTGCAACTGGAAACCCGACAACTAGAAACTCAACAACTACAAACTCCACACCTAAAAATTCCTCAACTGGAAACGCCACAACTGAAACTCCACGACTAGAAACTCTGCAAATAGAAACTCCGCAACTAGAAACTCCACAGCTAGAAACCCCTCAACTATAAACTTCACAACTAGAAACTCAACAACTAGAGACTGCACAACTAGAGACTCCGCAACTAGAAACTCTGCAGCTAGAAACTCCGCAACTAGAAACTCCACAACTTGAAACTCTGCAAATCGAAACTCTGCAACTAGAAAATCCACAACTATAAACTCAAGTAGAAACTCCCCAACTGGAAACTCCGCAACTAGAAACTCCGCAACTAGAAAATCCACAAATAGAAACTTCACAACTAGAAACTCCCCAACAAGAAACTCCACAACTAGAAACTCCACAACTAGAAACTCCACAACTAGAGACTTTGCATTTAGAAACTCCTCAGATAGAAACTACACAACTAGAAACTCCTCGACTAGAGATTCCATAAGTAGAAACTCCCCAGCTAGAATTTTCACAACTAGAAACCCAACAACTAGGAACTATGGAAATAGAAAATCTGCAGCTAGAAACTCGAAAACAAAAAACTCCAACTAGAAACTCCACAACTAGAAACTTCACAACTAGAAACTCCACAAATAGACACTCCACAACTAGAAACTCGACAACTAGAGACTCCACAACTAGGAACTCCAAAATTGAGACTCCACAACTAGAAACTACACAGATTGAAATTTCACAACTGGAAACTCCACAACTGGAAACTTCACAACTAGAAACTCTGCAACTAGAAACTTTACAGCTAGAAACTCCACAACTTTAGACTTCGCAAATAGAAACTCGTCAACTGGAAACTCAACCACTAGAAACTCCACAGCTGGAAACTCCACAACTTGAAACCCAACATATAGATACTCCACAACTACAGACTCCACAACTTGAAACACCACAAATAGATACTCCACAACTACAAATTCCGCAACTAGAAACTCCACAACTAGAAACTCCGCAACTAGAAACTCCCCAACTAGAAACTCCACAACTAGAATCTCTGCAACTAGAAACTCCGCAATTAGAAACTTTGCAACTAGAAACTCCGGAACTAGAAACTCCACAGCTAGAAACCCCACAACTATATACTTCACAACTACAACTCACAACCAGTGACTGCACAACTAGAGACTCCGCCACTACAAACTCCACAGCTAGTAACTCCGCAACTAGAAACTCCACAACTTGAAACTCCGCCACTAGAATCTCCACAACTAGAAAACTCCGCAACTAGAAACTCTGCAACTAGAAACTCCGCAACTAGAAACTCCACAGCTAGAAACTCCACAACTTGAAACACCACAACTAGATACTCCACAACTGCAAATTCCACAACTAGAAACTCCACAACTAGAAACTCTGCAACTAGAAACTCCACAGCTAGAAACTCCACAACTTGAGACTTCGCAAATAGAAACTCGTCAACTAGAAACTCAACAACTAGGAACTCCCAACTAGACACTCCGCAACTAGGAACTCTACAACTTCAGAATCCACAGCTAGAAACTCCACAATTTCAGACTTCGCGACTAGAAACTCAGCAACTAGAAACTCAACAACTAGAAACTCCACCACTAGAAACTCCACAACTAGGAACTGTACAACTTCAAAATCCACAACTAAAAACTCCTCAACTTGAAACTCCACAACTAGATACTCCACAACTACAAACTCCACCACTAGAAACTCCCCCACTTGAAACTCCGCAAACAGAAACTCCGCAACTAAAAACTCCACAACTAGAAACTCCACAAGTAGAAACTCCACAACTAGAAACTCCGCGTTTAGAAACTCCACAACTAGAAACTCCGCATTTAGAAACTCCACAGCTAGAAACCCCACAACTAGAAACTTCACAACTAGCAACTCAACAACTAGAGACTGCACAACTAGAGACTCCGTAACTAGAAACTCCACAGCTAGTGACTCCGCAACTAGAAACTCCACAACTTGAAACTCCGCCACTAGAATCTCCACAACTAGAAAACTCCGCTACTAGAAACTCAACAACAAGGAACTCCACAACTAGGAACTCCAAAATTGAGACTCCACAACTAGAAACTACACAGATTGAAATTCCACAACTAGAAACTCCACAACTGAAAACTGCGCAACTAGAAACTCTGCAACTAGAAACTTTACAGCTAGAAACTCCACAACTTGAGACTTCGCAAATAGAAACTCGTCAACTGGAAACTCAACCACTAGAAACTCCACAGCTAGAAACTCCACAACTAGAAACTCCACAACTTGAAACGCAACAAATAGGTACTCCACAACTACAAATTCCGCAACTAGAAACTCCACAACTAGAAACTCCGCAACTAGAAACTCCCCAACTAGAAACCCCACAACTAGAATCTCTGCAACTAGAAACTCCGCAACTAGAAACTCCACAGCTAGAAACCCCACAACTATAAACTTCACAACTAGCAACTCAACAACTAGAGACTGCACAACTAGAGACTCCACCACTAGAAACTCCACAGCTAGTAACTCCGCAACTAGAAGCCCCCCAACTACAAACTCCGCAACTAGAAACTCCACAGCTAGAAGCTCCAACACTTGAGACTTCGCAAATAGAAACTCGTCAACTAGAAACTCCGCAACTAGAAACCCGACCACTAGAAACTCCACAAATAGAAACTCCACACCTATAAATTCCACAACTTTAAACTCCACAGCTAGAAACTCCACAACTAGAAATTCCATAACTGGAAACTCCACAGCTAGAAAATCCACAACTAGAAACTCCCCAACTAGAAACTCCACAACTTGAATCTCCGCAAATAGAAACTCCGAAACTAGAAACTCCACAACTAGAAAACTCCGCAACGTGAAACTCTGCAACTAGAAACTCCGCAATTAAAAACTCCACAGCTAGAAACTTCACTACTTGAGACTTCGCAACTAGAAACTCGGCAACTAGAAACCCAACAACCAGAAACTCCACAACTAGAAACTCCACAAGTTGAAACCCACCAAATAGATACTCCTCAACTACAGACTCCACAACTAGAAACTCCCCAACTAGAAACTCCACAACTTGAAACTCCGCAACTAGAAACTCCGCAACTAGAAACTCCACAACTAGAAAACTCCGCAACGTGAAACTCTGCAACCAGAAACTCCGCAATTAGAAACTCCACAGCTAGAAACTTCACTACTTGAAACACCACAACTAGATACTCCACAACTACGAATTCCACAACTACAAATTCCGCAACTAGAATCTCCACAACTGGAAACTCCGCAACTAGAAACTCCACAGCTAGAAACTCCACAACTTGAGACTTCGCGACTAGAAACTCAGCAACTAGAAACTCAACAACTAGAAACTCCACCACTAGAAACTCCACAACTAGGAACTCTACAACTTCAAAATCCACAACTAAAAACTCCTCAACTTGAAACTCCACAACTAGATACTCCACAACTACAAACTCCACCACTTAAAACTCCACAACCTGAAACTCCGCAACCAGAAACTCCGCAACTAAAAACTCCACAACTAGAAACTCCACAAGTAGAAACTCCACAACAAGAAACTCCGCAACTAGAAACTCCACAACTAGACACTCAACAACTAGAAACTCCCCAACTAGAAACTCCACAACTAGAATCTCTGCAACTAGAAACTCCGCAACTAGAAACTCTGCAACTAGAAACTCCGCAACTAGAAACTCCACAGCTAGAAACCCCACAACTAGAAACTTCACAACTAGCAACTCAACAACTAGAGACTGCACAACTAGAGACTCCACAACTAGAATCTCTGCAACTAGAAACTCCGCAACTAGATACTCCACAACTAGAGACTCCACAACTAGAAACTCCACCACTGGAAACTTCAGAACTACAAACCTCACAACTAGAAACTCCACAACTAGAAACTCCGCAACTGGAAACTCCACAGCCAGAAACTCTACAACTAAAAAAACCACATCTAGAAACTCCGCAACAACAAACTCTGCAACTAGAAAGTTCACAACTAGAATTTCCACAGCTAGAGACTCAACAACTAGAGACTCTTCAACTAAAAGCTCCACAACTAGACAACCCACAACTAGAAATTCTGCAACTGGAAACCCGACAACTAGAAACTCAACAACTACAAACTCCACACCTATAAATTCCTCAACAGGAAACGCCACAACTAAAACTCCTCAACTAGAAACTCCACAACTAGAAACTCCACAACTAGAAACTCTGCAGCTAGAAACTCCGCAACTAGAAACTCTGCAACTAGAAACTCCGCAACTAGAAACTCCACAGCTAGAAACCCCACAACTATAAACTTCACAACTAGAAACTCAACAACTAGAAACTCCCCAACTAGAAACTCCACAACTAGAATCTCTGCAACTAGAAACTCCGCAACTAGAAACTCCACAGCTAGAAACCCCACAACTAGAAACTTCACAACTAGCAACTCAACAACTAGAGACTCCGCAACTAGAAACTCCACAGCTAGTAACTCCGCAACAAGAAACTCCACAACTTGAAACTCCACCACTAGAATCTCCACAACTAGAAAACTCCGCAACTAGAAACTCTGCAACTAGAAACTCCGACACTAGAAACTCCACAGCTAGAAACCCCACAACTATAAACTTCACAACTAGAAACTCAACAACTAGAAACTCCCCAACTAGAAACTCCACAACTAGAATATCTGCAACTAGAAACTCCGCAACTAGAAACTCTGCAACTAGAAACTCCACAACTTGAAACACTACAACTAGATACTCCACAACTACTAATTCCACAACTAGAAACTCCACAACTAGAAACTCCACATCTAGAAACTCCGCAACTAGAAACTCCACAGCTAGAAACTCCACAACTTGAGACTTCGCAACAAGAAACTCGGCAACTAGAATCTCCACAACTATAAACTCTGCAACTAGAAACTCCGCAACTACAAACTCCGCAACTAGAAACTCCACAGCTAGAAACTCCAACACTTGAGACTTCGCAAATAGGAACTCGTCAACTAGAAACTCAACAACTAGAAACTCCACAACTTGAGAGTTCGCAACTAGATACTCCACAACTAGAAACTCCACAACTAGAGACTCCACAACTAGAAACTCCACCACTAGAAACTCCAAAACTACAAACCTCACAACTAGAAACTCCCCAACTAGAAACTCCACAACTAAAATCTCTGCAACTAGAAACTCCGCAACTAGAAACTCCACAGCTAGAAACCCCACAACTAGAAACTTCACAACTAGCAACTCAACAACTAGAGACTCCGCAACTAGAAACTCCACAGCTAGTAACTCCGCAACTAGAAACTCCACAACTTGAAACTCCACCACTAGAATCTCCACAACTAGAAAACTCCGCAACTAGAAACTCTGCAACTAGAAACTCCGACACTAGAAACTCCACAGCTAGAAACCCCACAACTATAAACTTCACAACTAGAAACTCAACAACTAGAAACTCCCCAACTAGAAACTCCACAACTAGAATATCTGCAACTAGAAACTCCGCAACTTGAAACTCTGCAACTAGAAACTCCACAACTTGAAACACTACAACTAGATACTCCACAACTACTAATTCCACAACTAGAAACTCCACAACTAGAAACTCCACATCTAGAAACTCCGCAACTAGAAACTCCACAGCTAGAAACTCCACAACTTGAGACTTCGCAACAAGAAACTCGGCAACTAGAATCTCCACAACTATAAACTCTGCAACTAGAAACTCCGCAACTACAAACTCCGCAACTAGAAACTCCACAGCTAGAAACTCCAACACTTGAGACTTCGCAAATAGGAACTCGTCAACTAGAAACTCAACAACTAGAAACTCCACAACTTGAGAGTTCGCAACTAGATACTCCACAACTAGAAACTCCACAACTAGAGACTCCACAACTAGAAACTCCACCACTAGAAACTCCAAAACTACAAACCTCACAACTAGAAACTCCACAACTAGAAACTCCGCAATGGAAACTCCACATCCAGAAACTCTACAACTAGAAAAACCACATCTAGAAACTCCGCAAAAACAAACACTGCAACTAGAAACTTCACAACTAGAATTTCCACAGCTAGAGACTCAACAACTAGAGACTCTTCAACTAAAAGCTCCACAACTAGATAACCCACAACTAGAAATTCTGCAACTGGAAACCCGACAACTAGAAACTCAACAACTACAAACTCCACACCTAAAAATTTCTCAACTGGAAACGCCACAACTGAAACTCCACGACTAGAAACTCTGCAAATAGAAACTCCGCAACTAGAAACTCCACAGCTAGAAACCCCTCAACTATAAACTTCACAACTAGAAACTCAACAACTAGAGACTGCACAACTAGAGACTCCGCAACTAGAAACTCTGCAGCTAGAAACTCCGCAACTAGAAACTCCACAACTTGAAACTCTGCAAATCGAAACTCTGCAACTAGAAAATCCACAACTATAAACTCAAGTAGAAACTCCCCAACTGGAAACTCCGCAACTAGAAACTCCGCAACTAGAAAATCCACAAATAGAAACTTCACAACTAGAAACTCCCCAACAAGAAACTCCACAACTAGAAACTCCACAACTAGAAACTCCACAACTAGAGACTTTGCATTTAGAAACTCCTCAGATAGAAACTACACAACTAGAAACTCCTCGACTAGAGATTCCATAAGTAGAAACTCCCCAGCTAGAATTTTCACAACTAGAAACCCAACAACTAGGAACTATGGAAATAGAAAATCTGCAGCTAGAAACTCGAAAACAAAAAACTCCAACTAGAAACTCCACAACTAGAAACTTCACAACTAGAAACTCCACAAATAGACACTCCACAACTAGAAACTCGACAACTAGAGACTCCACAACTAGGAACTCCAAAATTGAGACTCCACAACTAGAAACTACACAGATTGAAATTTCACAACTGGAAACTCCACAACTGGAAACTTCACAACTAGAAACTCTGCAACTAGAAACTTTACAGCTAGAAACTCCACAACTTTAGACTTCGCAAATAGAAACTCGTCAACTGGAAACTCAACCACTAGAAACTCCACAGCTGGAAACTCCACAACTTGAAACCCAACATATAGATACTCCACAACTACAGACTCCACAACTTGAAACACCACAAATAGATACTCCACAACTACAAATTCCGCAACTAGAAACTCCACAACTAGAAACTCCGCAACTAGAAACTCCCCAACTAGAAACTCCACAACTAGAATCTCTGCAACTAGAAACTCCGCAATTAGAAACTTTGCAACTAGAAACTCCGGAACTAGAAACTCCACAGCTAGAAACCCCACAACTATATACTTCACAACTACAACTCACAACCAGTGACTGCACAACTAGAGACTCCGCCACTACAAACTCCACAGCTAGTAACTCCGCAACTAGAAACTCCACAACTTGAAACTCCGCCACTAGAATCTCCACAACTAGAAAACTCCGCAACTAGAAACTCTGCAACTAGAAACTCCGCAACTAGAAACTCCACAGCTAGAAACTCCACAACTTGAAACACCACAACTAGATACTCCACAACTGCAAATTCCACAACTAGAAACTCCACAACTAGAAACTCTGCAACTAGAAACTCCACAGCTAGAAACTCCACAACTTGAGACTTCGCAAATAGAAACTCGTCAACTAGAAACTCAACAACTAGGAACTCCCAACTAGACACTCCGCAACTAGGAACTCTACAACTTCAGAATCCACAGCTAGAAACTCCACAATTTCAGACTTCGCGACTAGAAACTCAGCAACTAGAAACTCAACAACTAGAAACTCCACCACTAGAAACTCCACAACTAGGAACTGTACAACTTCAAAATCCACAACTAAAAACTCCTCAACTTGAAACTCCACAACTAGATACTCCACAACTACAAACTCCACCACTAGAAACTCCCCCACTTGAAACTCCGCAAACAGAAACTCCGCAACTAAAAACTCCACAACTAGAAACTCCACAAGTAGAAACTCCACAACTAGAAACTCCGCGTTTAGAAACTCCACAACTAGAAACTCCGCATTTAGAAACTCCACAGCTAGAAACCCCACAACTAGAAACTTCACAACTAGCAACTCAACAACTAGAGACTGCACAACTAGAGACTCCGTAACTATAAACTCCACAGCTAGTGACTCCGCAACTAGAAACTCCACAACTTGAAACTCCGCCACTAGAATCTCCACAACTAGAAAACTCCGCTACTAGAAACTCAACAACAAGGAACTCCACAACTAGGAACTCCAAAATTGAGACTCCACAACTAGAAACTACACAGATTGAAATTCCACAACTAGAAACTCCACAACTGAAAACTGCGCAACTAGAAACTCTGCAACTAGAAACTTTACAGCTAGAAACTCCACAACTTGAGACTTCGCAAATAGAAACTCGTCAACTGGAAACTCAACCACTAGAAACTCCACAGCTAGAAACTCCACAACTAGAAACTCCACAACTTGAAACGCAACAAATAGATACTCCACAACTACAGACTCCACAACTTGAAACACCACAACTAGATACTCCACAACTACAAATTCCGCAACTAGAAACTCCACAACTAGAAACTCCGCAACTAGAAACTCCCCAACTAGAAACCCCACAACTAGAATCTCTGCAACTAGAAACTCCGCAACTAGAAACTCCACAGCTAGAAACCCCACAACTATAAACTTCACAACTAGCAACTCAACAACTAGAGACTGCACAACTAGAGACTCCACCACTAGAAACTCCACAGCTAGTAACTCCGCAACTAGAAGCCCCCCAACTACAAACTCCGCAACTAGAAACTCCACAGCTAGAAGCTCCAACACTTGAGACTTCGCAAATAGAAACTCGTCAACTAGAAACTCCGCAACTAGAAACCCGACCACTAGAAACTCCACAAATAGAAACTCCACACCTATAAATTCCACAACTTTAAACTCCACAGCTAGAAACTCCACAACTAGAAATTCCATAACTGGAAACTCCACAGCTAGAAAATCCACAACTAGAAACTCCCCAACTAGAAACTCCACAACTTGAATCTCCGCAAATAGAAACTCCGAAACTAGAAACTCCACAACTAGAAAACTCCGCAACGTGAAACTCTGCAACTAGAAACTCCGCAATTAAAAACTCCACAGCTAGAAACTTCACTACTTGAGACTTCGCAACTAGAAACTCGGCAACTAGAAACCCAACAACCAGAAACTCCACAACTAGAAACTCCACAAGTTGAAACCCAACAAATAGATACTCCTCAACTACAGACTCCACAACTAGAAACTCCCCAACTAGAAACTCCACAACTTGAAACTCCGCAACTAGAAACTCCGCAACTAGAAACTCCACAACTAGAAAACTCCGCAACGTGAAACTCTGCAACCAGAAACTCCGCAATTAGAAACTCCACAGCTAGAAACTTCACTACTTGAAACACCACAACTAGATACTCCACAACTACGAATTCCACAACTACAAATTCCGCAACTAGAATCTCCACAACTGGAAACTCCGCAACTAGAAACTCCACAGCTAGAAACTCCACAACTTGAGACTTCGCGACTAGAAACTCAGCAACTAGAAACTCAACAACTAGAAACTCCACCACTAGAAACTCCACAACTAGGAACTCTACAACTTCAAAATCCACAACTAAAAACTCCTCAACTTGAAACTCCACAACTAGATACTCCACAACTACAAACTCCACCACTTAAAACTCCACAACCTGAAACTCCGCAACCAGAAACTCCGCAACTAAAAACTCCACAACTAGAAACTCCACAAGTAGAAACTCCACAACAAGAAACTCCGCAACTAGAAACTCCACAACTAGACACTCAACAACTAGAAACTCCCCAACTAGAAACTCCACAACTAGAATCTCTGCAACTAGAAACTCCGCAACTAGAAACTCTGCAACTAGAAACTCCGCAACTAGAAACTCCACAGCTAGAAACCCCACAACTAGAAACTTCACAACTAGCAACTCAACAACTAGAGACTGCACAACTAGAGACTCCACAACTAGAATCTCTGCAACTAGAAACTCCGCAACTAGATACTCCACAACTAGAGACTCCACAACTAGAAACTCCACCACTGGAAACTTCAGAACTACAAACCTCACAACTAGAAACTCCACAACTAGAAACTCCGCAACTGGAAACTCCACAGCCAGAAACTCTACAACTAAAAAAACCACATCTAGAAACTCCGCAACAACAAACTCTGCAACTAGAAAGTTCACAACTAGAATTTCCACAGCTAGAGACTCAACAACTAGAGACTCTTCAACTAAAAGCTCCACAACTAGACAACCCACAACTAGAAATTCTGCAACTGGAAACCCGACAACTAGAAACTCAACAACTACAAACTCCACACCTATAAATTCCTCAACTGGAAACGCCACAACTAAAACTCCTCAACTAGAAACTCCACAACTAGAAACTCCACAACTAGAAACTCTGCAGCTAGAAACTCCGCAACTAGAAACTCTGCAACTAGAAACTCCGCAACTAGAAACTCCACAGCTAGAAACCCCACAACTATAAACTTCACAACTAGAAACTCAACAACTAGAAACTCCCCAACTAGAAACTCCACAACTAGAATCTCTGCAACTAGAAACTCCGCAACTAGAAACTCCACAGCTAGAAACCCCACAACTAGAAACTTCACAACTAGCAACTCAACAACTAGAGACTCCGCAACTAGAAACTCCACAGCTAGTAACTCCGCAACAAGAAACTCCACAACTTGAAACTCCACCACTAGAATCTCCACAACTAGAAAACTCCGCAACTAGAAACTCTGCAACTAGAAACTCCGACACTAGAAACTCCACAGCTAGAAACCCCACAACTATAAACTTCACAACTAGAAACTCAACAACTAGAAACTCCCCAACTAGAAACTCCACAACTAGAATATCTGCAACTAGAAACTCCGCAACTAGAAACTCTGCAACTAGAAACTCCACAACTTGAAACACTACAACTAGATACTCCACAACTACTAATTCCACAACTAGAAACTCCACAACTAGAAACTCCACATCTAGAAACTCCGCAACTAGAAACTCCACAGCTAGAAACTCCACAACTTGAGACTTCGCAACAAGAAACTCGGCAACTAGAATCTCCACAACTATAAACTCTGCAACTAGAAACTCCGCAACTACAAACTCCGCAACTAGAAACTCCACAGCTAGAAACTCCAACACTTGAGACTTCGCAAATAGGAACTCGTCAACTAGAAACTCAACAACTAGAAACTCCACAACTTGAGAGTTCGCAACTAGATACTCCACAACTAGAAACTCCACAACTAGAGACTCCACAACTAGAAACTCCATCACTAGAAACTCCAAAACTACAAACCTCACAACTAGAAACTCCACAACTAGAAACTCTACAACTAGAAAAACCACATCTAGAAACTCCGCAAAAACAAACACTGCAACTAGAAACTTCACAACTAGAATTTCCACAGCTAGAGACTCAACAACTAGAGACTCTTCAACTAAAAGCTCCACAACTAGATAACCCACAACTAGAAATTCTGCAACTGGAAACCCGACAACTAGAAACTCAACAACTACAAACTCCACACCTATAAATTCCTCAACTGGAAACGCCACAACTGAAACTCCACGACTAGAAACTCTGCAAATAGAAACTCCGCAACTAGAAACTCCACAGCTAGAAACCCCTCAACTATAAACTTCACAACTAGAAACTCAACAACTAGAGACTGCACAACTAGAGACTCCGCAACTAGAAACTCTGCAGCTAGAAACTCTGCAACTAGAAACTCCACCACTAGAAACTCCAGAACTACAAACCTCACAACTAGAAACTCCACAACTAGAAACTCCGCAACTGGAAACTCCACAGCCAGAAACTCTACAACTAGAAAAACCACAACTAGAAACTCCGCAACAACAAACTCTGCAACTAGAAACTTCACAACTAGAATTTCCACAGCTAGAGACTCAACAACTAGAGACTCTTCAACTAAAAGCACCGCAACTAGACAACCCACAACAAGAAATTCTGCAACTGGAAACCCGAGAACTAGAAACTCAACAACTACAAACTCCACACCTATAAATTCCTCAACTGGAAACGCCACAACTAAAACTCCTCAACTAGAAACTCCACAACTAGAAACTCCACAACTAGAAACTCTGCAGCTCGAAACTCCGTAACTAGAAACTCTGCAACTAGAAACTCCGCAACTAGAAACTCCACAGCTAGAAACCCCACAACTATAAACTTCACAACTAGAAACTCAACAACTAGAAACTCCCCAACTAGAAACTCCACAACTAGAATCTCTGCAACTAGAAACTCCGCAACTAGAAACTCCACAGCTAGAAACCCCACAACTAGAAACTTCACAACTAGCAACTCAACAACTAGAGACTCCGCAACTAGAAACTCCACAGCTAGTAACTCCGCAACTAAAAACTCCACAACTTGAAACTCCACCACTAGAATCTCCACAACTAGAAAACTCCGCAACTAGAAACTCTGCAACTAGAAACTCGACAACTTGAAACACTACAACTAGATACTCCACAACTACTAATTCCACAACTAGAAACTCCACAACTAGAAACTCCACATCTAGAAACTCCGCAACTAGAAACTCCACAGCTAGAAACTCTACCACTTGAGACTTCGCAACAAGAAACTCGGCAACTAGAATCTCCACAACTATAAACTCTGCAACTAGAAACTCCGCAACTACAAACTCCGCAACTAGAAACTCCACAGCTAGAAACTCCAACACTTGAGACTTCGCAAATAGGAACTCGTCAACTAGAAACTCAACAACTAGAAACTCCACAACTTGAGAGTTCGCAACTAGATACTCCACAACTAGAAACTCCACAACTAGAGACTCCACAACTAGAAACTCCACCACTAGAAACTCCAAAACTACAAACCTCACAACTAGAAACTCCACAACTAGAAACTCCGCAACTGGAAACTCCACAGCCAGAAACTCTACAACTACAAAAACCACATCTAGAAACTCCGCAAAAACAAACACTGCAACTAGAAACTTCACAACTAGAATTTCCACAGCTAGAGACTCAACAACTAGAGACTCTTCAACTAAAAGCTCCACAACTAGATAACCCACAACTAGAAATTCTGCAACTGGAAACCCGACAACTAGAAACTCAACAACTACAAACTCCACACCTATAAATTCCTCAACTGGAAACGCCACAACTGAAACTCCACGACTAGAAACTCTGCAAATAGAAACTCCGCAACTAGAAACTCCACAGCTAGAAACCCCTCAACTATAAACTTCACAACTAGAAACTCAACAACTAGAGACTGCACAACTAGAGACTCCGCAACTAGAAACTCTGCAGCTAGAAACTCCGCAACTAGAAACTCCACAACTTGAAACTCTGCAAATCGAAACTCTGCAACTAGAAAATCCACAACTATAAACTCAAGTAGAAACTCCCCAACTGGAAACTCCGCAACTACAAACTCCGAAACTAGAAAATCCACAAATAGAAACTTCACAACTAGAAACTCCCCAACAAGAAACTCCACAACTAGAAACTCCACAACTAGAAACTCCACAACTAGAGACTTTGCATTTAGAAACTCCTCAGATAGAAACTACACAAATAGAAACTCCTCGACTAGAGATTCCATAAGTAGAAACTCCCCAGCTAGAATTTTCACAACTAGAAACCCAACAACTAGGAACTCTGGAAATAGAAAATCTGCAGCTAGAAACTCGAAAACAAAAAACTCCAACTAGAAACTCCACAACTAGAAACTTCACAACTAGAAACTCCACAAATAGACACTCCACAACTAGAAACTCGACAACTAGAGACTCCACAACTAGGAACTCCAAAATTGAGACTCCACAACTAGAAACTACACAGATTGAAATTTCACAACTGGAAACTCCACAACTGGAAACTTCACAACTAGAAACTCTGCAACTAGAAACTTTACAGCTAGAAACTCCACAACTTTAGACTTCGCAAATAGAAACTCGTCAACTGGAAACTCAACCACTAGAAACTCCACAGCTGGAAACTCCACAACTTGAAACCCAACATATAGATACTCCACAACTACAGACTCCACAACTTGAAACACCACAAATAGATACTCCACAACTACAAATTCCGCAACTAGAAACTCCACAACTAGAAACTCCGCAACTAGAAACTTCCCAACTATAAACTCCACAACTAGAATCTCTGCAACTAGAAACTCCGCAATTAGAAACTTTGCAACTAGAAACTCCGGAACTAGAAACTCCACAGCTAGAAACTCCACAACTTGAAACACCACAACTAGATACTCCACAACTGCAAATTCCACAACTAGAAACTCCACAACTAGAAACTCTGCAACTAGAAACTCCGCAACTAGAAACTCCACAGCTAGAAACCCCACAACTAGAAACTTCACAACTAGCAACTCAACAACTAGAGACTGCACAACTAGAGACTCCGCAACTAGAAACTCCACAGCTAGTAACTCCGCAACTAGAAACTCCACAACTTGAAACTCCGCCACTAGAATCTCCACAACTAGAAAACTCCGCAACTAGAAACTCTGCAACTAGAAACTCCGCAACTAGAAACTCCACAGCTAAAAACCCTACAACTATAATTTTCACAACTAGAAACTCAACAACTAGAAACTCCCCAACTAGAAACTCCACAACTAGAATCTATGCAACTAGAAACTCCGCAACTAGAAACTCTGCAACTAGAAACTCCACAACTTGAAACACTACAACTAGATACTCCACAACTACTAATTCCACAACTAGAAACTCCGCAACTAGAAACTCCATCGCTAGAAACTCCACAACTTGAGACTTCGCAACAAGAAATTCGGCAACCAGAATCTCCACAACTAGAAACTCTGCAACTAGAAACTCCGCAACTACAAACTCCGCAACTAGAAACTCCACAGCTAGAAACTCCAACACTTGAGACTTCGCAAATTGAAACTCGTTAACTAGAAACTCAACAACTAGAAACTCCACAGCTAGAAACTCCACAACTAGAAACTCCACAACTTGAGAGTTCGCAACTAGATACTCCACAAATAGAAACTCCACAACTAGAGACTCCACAACTAGAAAATCCACCACTAGAAAGTCCACAACTACAAACCTCACAACTAGAAACTCCACAACTAGAAACTCCGCAACTGGAAACTCCACAGCCAGAAACTCTACAACTAGAAAAACCACATCTAGAAACTCCGCAACAACAAACTCTGCAACTAGAAACTCCACAACTAGAATTTCCACAGCTAGAGACTCAACAACTAGAGACTCTTCAACTAAAAGCTCCACAACTAGACACTCCACAACTAGAAATTCTGCATCTAGAAACCCGACAAGTAGAAACTCAACAACTACAAACTCCACACCTATAAATTCCTCAACTGGAAATGCCACAACTAAAACTCCACAACTAGAAACTCCACAACTAGAAACTCTGCAGCTAAAAACTCCGCAACTAGAACTCTGCAACTAGAAACTCCGCAACTAGAAACTCTACAGCTAGAAACCCCACAACTAGAAACTTCACAACTAGCAACTCAACAACTAGAGACTGCTCAACTAGAGACTCCGAAACTAGAAACTCTGCAACTAGAAACTCCGACACTAGAAACTCCACAGCTAGAAACCCCACAACAATAAACTTCACAACTAGAAACTCAACAACTAGAAACTCCGCAACTAGAAACTCCACAACTAGAATCTCTGCAACTAGAAACTCCGCAACTAGAAACTCTGCAACTAGAAACTCCACAACTTGAAACACTACAACTAGATACTCCACAACTACTAATTCCACAACTAGAAACTCCACAACTAGAAACTCCACATCTAGAAACTCCGCCACTAGAAACTCCACAGCTAGAAACTCCACAACTTGAGACTTCGCAACAAGAAACTCGGCAACTAGAATCTCCACAACTAGAAACTCCGCAACTAGAAACTCCGCAACTACAAACTCCGCAACTAGAAACTCCACAGCTAGAAACTCCAACACTTGAGACTTCGCAAATAGAAACTCGTCAACTAGAAACTCAACAACTAGAAACTCCACAACTTGAGAGTTCGCAACTAGATACTCCACAACTAGAAACTCCACAGCTAGAAACTCCACAACTTGAGACTTCGCAACAAGAAACTCGGCAACTAGAATCTCCACAACTATAAACTCTGCAACTAGAAACTCCGCAACTACAAACTCCGCAACTAGAAACTCCACAGCTAGAAACTCCAACACTTGAGACTTCGCAAATAGGAACTCGTCAACTAGAAACTCAACAACTAGAAACTCCACAACTTGAGAGTTCGCAACTAGATACTCCACAACTAGAAACTCCACAACTAGAGACTCCACAACTAGAAACTCCACCACTGGAAACTTCAGAACTACAAACCTCACAACTAGAAACTCCACAACTAGAAACTCCGCAACTGGAAACTCCACAGCCAGAAACTCTACAACTAAAAAAACCACATCTAGAAACTCCGCAAAAACAAACACTGCAACTAGAAACTTCACAAGTAGAAACTCCACAACTAGAAACTCCGCGTTTAGAAACTCCACAACTAGAAACTCCGCATTTAGAAACTCCACAGCTAGAAACCCCACAACTAGAAACTTCACAACTAGCAACTCAACAACTAGAGACTGCACAACTAGAGACTCCGCAACTAGAAACTCCACAGCTTGTGACTCCGCAACTAGAAACTCCACAACTTGAAACTCCGCCACTAGAATCTCCACAACTAGAAAACTCCGCTACTAGAAACTCTGCCACTAGAAAATCCACAACTAGAAATTCCACAGCTAGAAACTCAACAACTTGAAACACCACAACTAGATACTCCACAACTACAAATTCCACAACTAGAAACTCCAGAACTAGAAACTCCACAACTAGAAACTCCGCAACTAGAAACTCCACCGCTAGAAACTCCACAACTTGAGACTTCGCAACAAGAAATTCGGCAACTAGAATCTCCACAACTAGAAACTCTGCAACTAGAAACTCCGCAACTACAAACTCCGCAACTAGAAACTCCACAGCTAGAAACTCCAACACTTGAGACTTCGCAAATAGAAACTCGTCAACTAGAAACTCAACAACTAGAAACTCCACAGCTAGAAACTCCACAACTAGAAACTCCACAACTTGAGAGTTCGCAACTAGATACTCCACAAATAGAAACTCCACAACTAGAGACTCCACAACTAGAAAATCCACCACTAGAAATTCCACAACTACAAACCTCACAACTAGAAACTCCACAACTAGAAACTCCGCAACTGGAAACTCCACAGCCAGAAACTCTACAACTAGAAAAACCACATCTAGAAACTCCGCAACAACAAACTCTGAAACTAGAAACTCCACAACTAGAATTTCCACAGCTAGAGACTCAACAACTAGAGACTCTTCAACTAAAAGCTCCACAACTAGACACTCCACAGCTAGAAATTCTGCATCTAGAAACCCGACAAGTAGAAACTCAACAACTACAAACTCCACACCTATAAATTCCTCAACTGGAAATGCCACAACTAAAACTCCACAACTAGAACTCTGCAACTAGAAACTCCGCAACTAGAAACTCTACAGCTAGAAACCCCACAACTAGAAACTTCACAACTAGCAACTCAACAACTAGAGACTGCTCAACTAGAGACTCCGCAACTAGAAACTCCACAGCTAGTAACTCCGCAACTAGAAACTCCACAACTTGAAACTCCGCCACTAGAATCTCCACAACTCGAAACTCTGCAACTAGATAATCCACAACTATCAACCCAAGTATAAACTCCCCAACTGGAAACTCCGCAACTAGAAACTCTGCAACTAGAAACTCCCCAACAAGAAACTCCACAACTAGATGCTCCACAACCAGAAACTCCACAACTAAAGATTTCATAAGTAGAAACTCCACAGTTAGAATTTCCACAACTAGAAACCCCACAACTAGAAACTCCACAACTAGGAACTCTGCAAATAGAAAATTTACAAATAGAAACTCGAAAACTAAAAACTCCAACTAGAAACTCTACAACTAGAAACTTCACAAATAGAAACTCCACAAATAGACACTCCACAACTAGAAACTCAACAACAAGGAACTCCACAACTAGGAACTCCAAAATTGAGACTCCACAACTAGAAACTACACAGATTGAAATTCCACAACTAGAAACTCCAAAACTGAAAACTGCGCAACTAGAAACTCTGCAACTAGAAACTTTACAGCTAGAAACTCCACAACTTGAGACTTCGCAAATAGAAACTCGTCAACTGGAAACTCAACCACTAGAAACTCCACAGCTAGAAACTCCACAACTAGAAACTCCACAACTTGAAACCCAACAAATAGATACTCCACAACTACAAATTCCGCAACTAGAAACTCCACAACTAGAAACTCCGCAACTAGAAACTCCCCAACTAGAAACCCCACAACTAGAATCTCTGCAACTAGAAACTCCGCAACTAGAAACTCCACAGCTAGAAACCCCACAACTATAAACTTCACAACTAGCAACTCAACAACTAGAGACTGCACAACTAGAGACTCCACCACTAGAAACTCCACAGCTAGTAACTCCGCAACTAGAAGCCCCCCAACTACAAACTCCGCAACTAGAAACTCCACAGCTAGAAGCTCCACAACTAGAATCTCTGCAACTAGAAACTCCGCAATTAGAAACTTTGCAACTAGAAACTCCGGAACTAGAAACTCCACAACTAGATACTCCACAACTGCAAATTCCACAACTAGAAACTCCACAACTAGAAACTCTGCAACTAGAAACTCCACAGCTAGAAACTCCACAACTTGAGACTTCGCAAATAGAAACTCGTCAACTAGAAACTCAACAACTAGGAACTCCCAACTAGACACTCCGCAACTAGGAACTCTACAACTTCAGAATCCACAGCTAGAAACTCCACAATTTCAGACTTCGCGACTAGAAACTCAGCAACTAGAAACTCAACAACTAGAAACTCCACCACTAGAAACTCCACAACTAGGAACTGTACAACTTCAAAATCCACAACTAAAAACTCCTCAACTTGAAACTCCACAACTAGATACTCCACAACTACAAACTCCAACACTAGAAACTCCACCACTTGAAACTCCGCAACCAGAAGCTCCGCAACTAAAAACTCCACAACTAGAAACTCCACAAGAAGAAACTCCACAACTAGAAACTCCGCGTTTAGAAACTCCACAACTAGAAACTCCGCATTTAGAAACTCCACAGCTAGAAACCCCACAACTAGAAACTTCACAACTAGCAACTCAACAACTAGAGACTGCACAACTAGAGACTCCGCAACTAGAAACTCCACAGCTAGTGACTCCGCAACTAGAAACTCCACAACTTGAAACTCCGCCACTAGAATCTCCACAACTAGAAAACTCCGCTACTAGAAACTCTGCCACTAGAAAATCCACAACTAGAAATTCCACAGCTAGAAACTCAACAACTTGAAACACCAAAACTAGATACTCCACAACTACAAATTCCACAACTAGAAACTCCAGAACTAGAAACTCCACAACTAGAAACACCGCAACTAGAAACTCCACCGCTAGAAACTCCACAACTTGAGACTTCGCAACAAGAAATTCGGCAACTAGAATCTCCACAACTAGAAACTCTGCAACTGGAAACTCCGCAACTACAAACTCCGCAACTAGAAACTCCACAGCTAGAAACTCCAACACTTGAGACTTCGCAAATAGAAACTCGTCAACTAGAAACTCAACAACTAGAAACTCCACAGCTAGAAACTCCACAACTAGAAACTCCACAACTTGAGAGTTCGCAACTAGATACTCCACAAATAGAAACTCCACAACTAGAGACTCCACAACTAGAAAATCCACCACTAGAAATTCCACAACTACAAACCTCACAACTAGAAACTCCACAACTAGAAACTCCGCAACTGGAAACTCCACAGCCAGAAACTCTACAACTAGAAAAACCACATCTAGAAACTCCGCAACAACAAACTCTGCAACTAGAAACTCCACAACTAGAATTTCCATAGCTAGAGACTCAACAACTAGAGACTCTTCAACTAAAAGCTCAACAACTAGACACTCCACAGCTAGAAATTCTGCATCTAGAAACCCGACAAGTAGAAACTCAACAACTACAAACTCCACACCTATAAATTCCTCAACTGGAAATGCCACAACTAAAACTCCACAACTAGAACTCTGCAACTAGAAACTCCGCAACTAGAAACTCTACAGCTAGAAACCCCACAACTAGAAACTTCACAACTAGCAACTCAACAACTAGAGACTGCTCAACTAGAGACTCCGCAACTAGAAACTCCACAGCTAGTAACTCCGCAACTAGAAACTCCACAACTTGAAACTCCGCCACTAGAATCTCCACAACTCGAAACTCTGCAACTAGATAATCCACAACTATCAACCCAAGTATAAACTCCCCAACTGGAAACTCCGCAACTAGAAACTCCGCAACTAGAAACTCCCCAACAAGAAACTCCACAACTAGATGCTCCACAACCAGAAACTCCACAACTAAAGATTTCATAAGTAGAAACTCCACAGCTAGAATTTCCACAACTAGAAACCCCACAACTAGAAACTCCACAACTAGGAACTCTGCAAATAGAAAATTTACAAATAGAAACTCGAAAACTAAAAACTCCAACTAGAAACTCTACAACTAGAAACTTCACAAATAGAAACTCCACAAATAGACACTCCACAACTAGAAACTCAACAACAAGGAACTCCACAACTAGGAACTCCAAAATTGAGACTCCACAACTAGAAACTACACAGATTGAAATTCCACAACTAGAAACTCCACAACTGAAAACTGCGCAACTAGAAACTCTGCAACTAGAAACTTTACACCTAGAAACTCCACAACTTGAGACTTCGCAAATAGAAACTCGTCAACTGGAAACTCAACCACTAGAAACTCCACAACTTGAAACCCAACAAATAGATACTCCACAACTACAGACTCCACAACTTGAAACACCACAACTAGATACTCCACAACTACAAATTCCGCAACTAGAAACTCCACAACTAGAAACTCCGCAACTAGAAACTCCCCAACTAGAAACCCCACAACTAGAATCTCTGCAACTAGAAACTCCGCAACTAGAAACTCCACAGCTAGAAACCCCACAACTATAAACTTCACAACTAGCAACTCAACAACTAGAGACTGCACAACTAGAGACTCCACCACTAGAAACTCCACAGCTAGTAACTCCGCAACTAGAAGCCCCCCAACTACAAACTCCGCAACTAGAAACTCCACAGCTAGAAGCTCCAACACTTGAGACTTCGCAAATAGAAACTCGTCAACTAGAAACTCCGCAACTAGAAACCCGACCACTAGAAACTCCACAAATAGAAATTCTATAACTGGAAACTCCACAGCTAGAAAATCCACAACTAGAAACTCCACAACTAGAATCTCTGCAACTAGAAAGTCTGCAACTAGAAACTCTGCAACTAGAAACTCCACAACTTGAAACACTACAACTAGATACTCCACAACTACTAATTCCACAACTAGAAACTCCACAACTAGAAACTCCACATCTAGAAACTCCGCAACTAGAAACTCCACAGCTAGAAACTCCACAACTTGAGACTTCGCAACTAGAAACTCGGCAACTAGAAACCCAACAACCAGAAACTCCACAACTAGAAACTCCACAAGTTGAAACCCAACAAATAGATACTCCTCAACTACAGACTCCACAACTAGAAACTCCCCAACTAGAAACTCCACAACTGGAAACTCCGCAACTAGAAACTCCGAAACTAGAAACTCCACAACTAGAAAACTCCGCAACGTGAAACTCTGCAACCAGAAACTCCGCAATTAGAAACTCCACAGCTAGAAACTTCACTACTTGAAACACCACAACTAGATACTCCACAACTACGAATTCCACAACTACAAATTCCGCAACTAGAAACTCCACAACTGGAAACTCCGCAACTAGAAACTCCACAGCTAGAAACTCCACAACTTGAGACTTCGCGACTAGAAACTCAGCAACTAGAAACTCAACAACTAGAAACTCCACCACTAGAAACTCCACAACATGGAACTCTACAACTTCAAAATCCACAACTAAAAACTCCTCAACTTGAAACTCCACAACTAGATACTCCACAACTACAAACTCCACCACTTAAAACTCCACAACCTGAAACTCCGCAACCAGAAACTCCGCAACTAAAAACTCCACAACTAGAAACTCCACAAGTAGAAACTCCACAACAAGAAACTCCGCAACTAGAAACTCCACAACTAGACACTCAACAACTAGAAACTCCCCAACTAGAAACTCCACAACTAGAATCTCTGCAACTAGAAACTCCGCAACTAGAAACTCTGCAACTAGAAACTCCGCAACTAGAAACTCCACAGCTAGAAACCCCACAACTAGAAACTTCACAACTAGCAACTCAACAACTAGAGACTGCACAACTAGAGACTCCACAACTAGAATCTCTGCAACTAGAAACTCCGCAACTAGATACTCCACAACTAGAGACTCCACAACTAGAAACTCCACCACTGGAAACTTCAGAACTACAAACCTCACAACTAGAAACTCCACAACTAGAAACTCCGCAACTGGAAACTCCACAGCCAGAAACTCTACAACTAAAAAAACCACATCTAGAAACTCCGCAACAACAAACTCTGCAACTAGAAAGTTCACAACTAGAATTTCCACAGCTAGAGACTCAACAACTAGAGACTCTTCAACTAAAAGCTCCACAACTAGACAACCCACAACTAGAAATTCTGCAACTGGAAACCCGACAACTAGAAACTCAACAACTACAAACTCCACACCTATAAATTCCTCAACTGGAAACGCCACAACTAAAACTCCACAACTAGAAACTCCACAACTAGAAACTCCACAACTAGAAACTCTGCAGCTAAAAACTCCGCAACTAGAAACTCTGCAAATAGAAACTCCGCAACTAGAAACTCCACAGCTAGAAACCCCTCAGCTATAAACTTCACAACTAGAAACTCAACAACTAGAGACTCCCCAACTAGAAACTCCACAACTAGAATCTCTGCAACTAAAAACTCCGCAACTAGAAACTCTGCAACTAGAAACTCCACCACTAGAAACTCCAGAACTACAAACCTCACAACTAGAAACTCCACAACTAGAAACTCCGCAACTGGAAACTCCACAGCCAGAAACTCTACAACTAGAAAAACCACAACTAGAAACTCCGCAACAACAAACTCTGCAACTAGAAACTTCACAACTAGAATTTCCACAGCTAGAGACTCAACAACTAGAGACTCTTCAACTAAAAGCACCGCAACTAGACAACCCACAACAAGAAATTCTGCAACTGGAAACCCGAGAACTAGAAACTCAACAACTACAAACTCCACACCTATAAATTCCTCAACTGGAAACGCCACAACTAAAACTCCTCAAATAGAAACTCCACAACTAGAAACTCCACAACTAGAAACTCTGCAGCTAGAAACTCCGCAACTAGAAACTCTGCAACTAGAAACTCCGCAACTAGAAACTCCACAGCTAGAAACCCCACAACTATAAACTTCACAACTAGATCCTCAACAACAAGAAACTCCCCAACTAGAAACTCCACAACTAGAATCTCTGCAACTAGAAACTCCGCAACTAGAAACTCCACAGCTAGAAACCCCACAACTAGAAACTTCACAACTAGCAACTCAACAACTAGAGACTCCGCAACTAGAAACTCCACAGCTAGTAACTCCGCAACTAGAAACTCCACAACTTGAAACTCCACCACTAGAATCACCACAACTAGAAAACTCCGCAACTAGAAACTCTGCAACTAGAAACTCCGACACTAGAAACTCCACAGCTAGAAACCCCACAACTATAAACTTCACAACTAGAAACTCAACAACTAGAAACTCCCCAACTAGAAACTCCACAACTAGAATATCTGCAACTAGAAACTCCGCAACTAGAAACTCTGCAACTAGAAACTCCACAACTTGAAACACTACAACTAGATACTCCACAACTACTAATTCCACAAATAGAAACTCCACAACTAGAAACTCCACATCTAGAAACTCCGCAACTAGAAACTCCACAGCTAGAAACTCCACAACTTGAGACTTCGCAACAAGAAACTCGGCAACTAGAATCTCCACAACTATAAACTCTGCAACTAGAAACTCCGCAACGACAAACTCCGCAACTAGAAACTCCACAGCTAGAAACTCCAACACTTGAGACTTCGCAAATAGGAACTCGTCAACAAGAAACTCAACAACTAGAAACTCCACAACTTGAGAGTTCGCAACTAGATACTCCACAACTAGAAACTCCACAACTAGAGACTCCACAACTAGAAACTCCACCACTAGAAACTCCAAAACTACAAACCTCACAACTAGAAACTCCACAACTAGAAACTCCGCAACTGGAAACTCCACAGCCAGAAACTCTACAACTAGAAAAACCACATCTAGAAACTCCGCAAAAACAAACACTGCAACTAGAAACTTCACAACTAGAATTTCCACAGCTAGAGACTCAACAACTAGAGACTCTTCAACTAAAAGCTCCAGAACTAGATAACCCACAACTAGAAATTCTGCAACTGGAAACCCGACAACTAGAAACTCAACAACTACAAACTCCACACCTATAAATTTCTCAACTGGAAACGCCACAACTGAAACTCCACGACTAGAAACTCTGCAAATAGAAACTCCGCAACTAGAAACTCCACAGCTAGAAACCCCTCAACTATAAACTTCACAACTAGAAACTCAACAACTAGAGACTGCACAACTAGAGACTCCGCAACTAGAAACTCTGCAGCTAGAAACTCCGCAACTAGAAACTCCACAACTTGAAACTCTGCAAATCGAAACTCTGCAACTAGAAAATCCACAACTATAAACTCAAGTAGAAACTCCCCAACTGGAATCTCCGCAACTAGAAACTCCGCAACTAGAAAATCCACAAATAGAAACTTCACAACTAGAAACTCCCCAACAAGAAACTCCACAACTAGAAACTTCACAACTAGAAACTCCACAACTAGAGACTTTGCATTTAGAAACTCCTCAGATAGAAACTACACAACTAGAAACTCCTCGACTAGAGATTCCATAAGTAGAAACTCCCCAGCTAGAATTTTCACAACTAGAAACCCAACAACTAGGAACTCTGGAAATAGAAAATCTGCAGCTAGAAACTCGAAAGCAAAAAACTCCAACTAGAAACTCCACAACTAGAAACTTCACAACTAGAAACTCCACAAATAGACACTCCACAACTAGAAACTCGACAACTAGAGACTCCACAACTAGGAACTCCAAAATTGAGACTCCACAACTAGAAACTACACAGATTGAAATTTCACAACTGGAAACTCCACAACTGGAAACTTCACAACTAGAAACTCTGCAACTAGAAACTTTACAGCTAGAAACTCCACAACTTTAGACTTCGCAAATAGAAACTCGTCAACTGGAAACTCAACCACTAGAAACTCCACAGCTGGAAACTCCACAACTTGAAACCCAACATATAGATACTCCACAACTACAGACTATACAACTTGAAACACCACAAATAGATACTCCACAACTACAAATTCCGCAACTAGAAACTCCACAACTAGAAACTCCGCAACTAGAAACTCCCCAACTAGAAACTCCACAACTAGAATCTCTGCAACTAGAAACTCCGCAATTAGAAACTTTGCAACTAGAAACTCCGGAACTAGAAACTCCACAGCTAGAAACCCCACAACTATATACTTCACAACTACAACTCACAACCAGTGACTGCACAACTAGAGACTCCGCTACTACAAACTCCACAGCTAGTAACTCCGCAACTAGAAACTCCACAACTTGAAACTCCGCCACAAGAATCTCCACAACTAGAAAACTCCGCAACTAGAAACTCTGCAACTAGAAACTCCGCAACTAGAAACTCCACAGCTAGAAACTCCACAACTTGAAACACCACAACTAGATACTCCACAACTGCAAATTCCACAACTAGAAACTCCACAACTAGAAACTCTGCAACTAGAAACTCCACAGCTACAAACTCCACAACTTGAGACTTCGCAAATAGAAACTCGTCAACTAGAAACTCAACAACTAGGAACTCCCAACTAGACACTCCGCAACTAGGAACTCTACAACTTCAGAATCCACAGCTAGAAACTCCACAATTTCAGACTTCGCGACTAGAAACTCAGCAACTAGAAACTCAACAACTAGAAACTTCACCACTAGAAACTCCACAACTAGGAACTGTACAACTTCAAAATCCACAACTAAAAACTCCTCAACTTGAAACTCCACAACTAGATACTCCACAACTACAAACTCCACCACTAGAAACTGCACCACTTGAAACTCCGCAACCAGAAACTCCGCAACTAAAAACTCCACAACTAGAAACTCCACAAGTAGAAACTCCACAACTAGAAACTCCGCGTTTAGAAACTCCACAACTAGAAACTCCGCATTTAGAAACTCCACAGCTAGAAACCCCACAACTAGAAACTTCACAACTAGCAACTCAACAACTAGAGACTGCACAACTAGAGACTCCGCAACTTGAAACTCCACAGCTTGTGACTCCGCAACTAGAAACTCCACAACTTGAAACTCCGCCACTAGAATCTCCACAACTAGAAAACTCCGCTACTAGAAACTCTGCCACTAGAAAATCCACAACTAGAAATTCCACAGCTAGAAACTCAACAACTTGAAACACCACAACTAGATACTCCACAACTACAAATTCCACAACTAGAAACTCCAGAACTAGAAACTCCACAACTAGAAACTCCGCAACTAGAAACTCCACCGCTAGAAACTCCACAACTTGAGACTTCGCAACAAGAAATTCGGCAACTAGAATCTCCACAACTAGAAACTCTGCAACTAGAAACTCCGCAACTACAAACTCCGCAACTAGAAACTCCACAGCTAGAAATTCCAACACTTGAGACTTCGCAAATAGAAACTCGTCAACTAGAAACTCAACAACTAGAAACTCCACAGCTAGAAACTCCACAACTAGAAACTGCACAACTTGAGAGTTCGCAACTAGATACTCCACAAATAGAAACTCCACAACTAGAGACTCCACATCTAGAAAATCCACCACTAGAAAGTCCACAACTACAAACCTCACAACTAGAAACTCCACAACTAGAAACTCCGCAACTGGAAACTCCACAGCCAGAAACTCTACAACTAGAAAAACCACATCTAGAAACTCCGCAACAACAAACTCTGCAACTAGAAACTCCACAACTAGAATTTCCACAGCTAGAGACTAAACAACTAGAGACTCTTCAACTAAAAGCTCCACAACTAGACACTCCACAGCTAGAAATTCTGCATCTAGAAACCCGACCAGTAGAAACTCAACAACTACAAACTCCACACCTATAAATTCCTCAACTGGAAATGCCACAACTAAAACTCCACAACTAGAAACTCCACAACTAGAAACTCCACAACTAGAAACTCCACAACTAGAAACTCTGCAGCTAAAAACTCCGCAACTAGAACTCTGCAACTAGAAACTCCGCAACTAGAAACTCTACAGCTAGAAACCCCACAACTAGAAACTTCACAACTAGCAACTCAACAACTAGAGACTGCTCAACTAGAGACTCCACAACTAGAATCTCTGCAACTAGAAACTCCGCAACTAGAAACTCCACAACTTGAAACTCCGCCACTAGAATCTCCACAACTCGAAACTGTGCAACTAGATAATCCACAACTATCAACCCAAGTATAAACTCCCCAACTGGAAACTCCGCAACTAGAAACTCCGCAACTAGAAACTCCCCAACAAGAAACTCCACAACTAGATGCTCCACAACCAGAAACTCCACAACTAAAGATTTCATAAGTAGAAACTCCACAGCTAGAATTTCCACAACTAGAAACCCCACAACTAGAAACTCCACAACCAGGAACTCTGCAAATAGAAAATTTACAAATAGAAACTCGAAAACTAAAAACTCCAACTAGAAACTCTACAACTAGAAACTTCACAAATTGAAACTCCACAAATAGACACTCCACAACTAGAAACTCAACAACAAGGAACTCCACAACTAGGAACTCCAAAATTGAGACTCCACAACTAGAAACTACACAGATTGAAATTCCACAACTAGAAACTCCACAACTGAAAACTGCGCAACTAGAAACTCTGCAACTAGAAACTTTACAGCTAGAAACTCCACAACTTGAGACTTCGCAAATAGAAACTCGTCAACTGGAAACTCAATCAGTAGAAACTCCACAGCTAGAAACTCCACAACTAGAAACTCCACAACTTGAAACCCAACAAATAGATACTCCACAACTACAGACTCCACAACTTGAAACACCACAACTAGATACTCCACAACTACAAATTCCGCAACTAGAAACTCCACAACTAGAAACTCCGCAACTAGAAAGTCCCCAACTAGAAACCCCACAACTAGAATCTCTGCAACTAGAAACTCCGCAACTAGAAACTCCACAGCTAGAAACCCCACTACTATAAACTTCACAACTAGCAACTCAACAACTAGAGACTGCACAACTAGAGACTCCACCACTAGAAACTCCACAGCTAGTAACTCCGCAACTAGAAGCCCCACAACTACAAACTCCGCAACTAGAAACTCCACAGCTAGAAACTCCAACACTTGAGACTTCGCAAATAGAAACTCGTCAACTAGAAACTCCGCAACTAGAAACCCGACCACTAGAAACTCCACAAATAGAAACTCCACACCTATAAATTCCACAACTTGAAACTCTACAGCTAGAAACTCCACAACTAGAAATTCCATAACTTGAAACTCCACAGCTAGAAAATCCACAACTAGAAACTCCCCAACTAGAAACTCCACAACTTGAATCTCCGCAAATAGAAACTCCGAAACTAGAAACTCCACAACTTGAAAACTCCGCAACGTGAAACTCTGCAACTAGAAACTCCGCAATTAAAAACTCCACAGCTAGAAACTTCACTACTTGAGACTTCGCAACTAGAAACTCGGCAACTAGAAACCCAACAACCAGAAACTTCACAACTAGAAACTCCAGAAGTTGAAACCCAACAAATAGATACTCCTCAACTACAGACTCCACAACTAGAAACTCCCCAACTAGAAACTCCACAACTTGAAACTCCGCAACTAGAAACTCCGAAACTAGAAACTCCAAAACTAGAAAACTCCGCAACGTGAAACTCTGCAACCAGAAACTCCGCAATTAGAAACTCCACAGCTAGAAACTTCACTACTTGAAACACCACAACTAGATACTCCACAACTACGAATTCCACAACTACAAATTCCGCAACTAGAAACTCCACAACTGGAAACTCCGCAACTAGAAACTCCACAGCTAGAAACTCCACAACTTGAGACTTCGCGACTAGAAACTCAGCAACTAGAAACTCAACAACTAGAAACTCCACCACTAGAAACTCCACAACTAGGAACTCTACAACTTCAAAATCCACAACTAAAAACTCCTCAACTTGAAACTCCGCAACTAGATACTCCACAACTACAAACTCCACCTCTTAAAACTCCACAACCTGAAACTCCGAGACCAGAAACTCCGCAACTAAAAACTCCACAACTAGAAACTCCACAAGTAGAAACTCCACAACAAGAAACTCCGCAACTAAAAACTCCACAACTAGACACTCAACAACTAGAAACTCCCCAACTAGAAACTCCACAACTAGAATCTCTGCAACTAGAATCTCCGCAACTAGAAACTCTGCAACTAGAAACTCCGCAACTAGAAACTCCACAGCTAGAAACCCCACAACTAGAAACTTCACAACTAGCAACTCAACAACTAGAGACTGCACAACTAGAGACTCCACAAATAGAATCTCTGCAACTAGAAACTCCGCAACTAGAAACTCTGCAACTAGAAACTCCGACACTAGAAACTCCACAGCTAGAAACCCCACAACTAGAAACTTCACAACTAGCAACTCATCAACTAGAGACTGCACAACTAGAGACTCCGCAACTAGAAACTCCACAGCTAGTAACTCCGCAACTAGAAACTCCACAACTTGAAACTCCGCCACTAGAATCTCCACAACTAGAAAACTCCGCAACTAGAAACTCTGCAACTAGAAACTCCGCAACTAGAAACTCCAAAGCTAGATACCCTACAACTATAATTTTCACAACTAGAAACTCAACAACTAGAAACTCCCCAACTAGAAACTCCACAACTAGAATCTATGCAACTAGAAACTCCGCAACTAGAAACTCTGCAACTAGAAACTCCACAACTTGAAACACTACAACTAGATACTCCACAACTACTAATTCCACAACTAGAAACTCCGCAACTAGAAACTCCATCGCTAGAAACTCCACAACTTGAGACTTCGCAACAAGAAAATCGGCAACTAGAATCTCCACAACTAGAAACTCTGCAACTAGAAACTCCGCAACTACAAACTCCGCAACTAGAAACTCCACAGCTAGAAACTCCAACACTCGAGACTTCGCAAATAGAAACTCGTCAACTAGAAACTCAACAACTAGAAACTCCACAGCTAGAAACTCCACAACTAGAAACTCCACAACTTGAGAGTTCGCAACTAGATACTCCACAAATAGAAACTCCACAACTAGAGACTCCACAACTAGAAAATCCACCACTAGAAAGTCCACAACTACAAACCTCACAACTAGAAACTCCACAACTAGAAACTCCGCAACTGGAAACTCCACAGCCGGAAACTCTACAACTAGAAAAACCACATCTAGAAACTCCGCAACAACAAACTCTGCAACTAGAAACTCCACAACTAGAATTTCCACAGCTAGAGACTCAACAACTAGAGACTCTTCAACTAAAAGCTCCACAACTAGACACTCCACAACTAGAAATTCTGGATCTAGAAACCCGACAAGTAGAAACTCAACAACTACAAACTCCACACCTATAAATTCCTCAACTGGAAATGCCACCACTAAAACTCCACAACTAGAAACTCCACAACTAGAAACTCCACAACTAGAAACTCTGCAGCTAAAAACTCCGCAACTAGAACTCTGCAACTAGAAACTCCGCAACTAGAAACTCTACAGCTAGAAACCCCACAACTAGAAACTTCACAACTAGCAACTCAACAACTAGAGACTGCTCAACTAGAGACTCCGCAACTAGAAACTCCACAGCTAGTAACTCCGCAACTAGAAACTCCACAACTTGAAACTCTACCACTAGAATCTCCACAACTCGAAACTCTCCAACTAGATAATCCACAACTATCAACCCAAGTATAAACTCCCCAACTGGAAACTCCGCAACTAGAAACTCCGCAACTAGAAACTCCCCAACAAGAAACTCCACAACTAGATGCTCCACAACCAGAAACTCCACAACTAAAGATTTCGTAAGTAGAAACTCCACAGCTAGAATTTCCACAACTAGAAACCCCACAACTAGAAACTCCACAACTAGGAACTCTGCAAATAGAAAATTTACAAATAGAAACTCGAAAACTAAAAACTCCAACTAGAAACTCTACAACTAGAAACTTCACAAATAGAAACTCCACAAATAGACACTCCACAACTAGAAACTCAACAACAAGGAACTCCACAACTAGGAACTCCAAAATTGAGACTCCACAACTAGAAACTACACAGATTGAAATTCCACAACTAGAAACTCCACAACTGAAAACTGCGCAACTAGAAACTCTGCAACTAGAAACTTTACAGCTAGAAACTCCACCACTTGAGACTTCGCAAATAGAAACTCGTCAACTGGAAACTCAACCACTAGAAACTCCACAGCTAGAAACTCCACAACTAGAAACTCCACAACTTGAAACCCAACAAATAGATACTCCACAACTACAGACTCCACAACTTGAAACACCACAACTAGATACTCCACAACTACAAATTCCGCAACTAGAAACTCCACAACTAGAAGCTCCGCAACTAGAAACTCCCCAACTAGAAACCCCACAACTAGAATCTCTGCAACTAGAAACTCCGCAACTAGAAACTCCACAGCTAGAAACCCCACAACTATAAACTTCACAACTAGCAACTCAACAACTAGAGACTGCACAACTAGAGACTCCACCACTAGAAACTCCACAGCTAGTAACTCCGCAACTAGAAGCCCCACAACTACAAACTCCGCAACTAGAAACTCCACAGCTAGAAACTCCAACACTTGAGACTTCGCAAATAGAAACTCGTCAACTAGAAACTCCGCAACTAGAAACCCGACCACTAGAAACTCCACAAATAGAAACTCCACACCTATAAATTCCACAACTTGAAACTCCACAGCTAGAAACTCCACAACTAGAAATTCCATAACTGGAAACTGCACAGCTAGAAAATCCACAACTAGAAACTCCCCAACTAGAAACTCCACAACTTGAATCTCCGCAAATAGAAACTCCGAAACTAGAAACTCCACAACTAGAAAACTCCGCAACGTGAAACTCTGCAACTAGAAACTCCGCAATTAAAAACTCCACAGCTAGAAACTTCACTACTTGAGACTTCGCAACTAGAAACTCGGCAACTAGAAACCCAACAACCAGAAACTCCACAACTAGAAACTCCACAAGTTGAAACCCAACAAATAGATACTCCTCAACTACAGACTCCACAACTAGAAACTCCCCAACTAGAAACTCCACAACTTGAAACTCCGCAACTAGAAACTCCGAAACTAGAAACTCCACAACTAGAAAACTCCGCAACGTGAAAATCTGCAACCAGAAACTCCGCAATTAGAAACTCCACAGCTGGAAACTTCACTACTTAAAACACCACAACTAGATACTCCACAACTACGAATTCCACAACTACAAATTCCGCAACTAGAAACTCCACAACTGGAAACTCCGCAACTAGAAACTCCACAGCTAGAAATTCCACAACTTGAGACTTCGCGACTAGAAACTCAGCAACTAGAAACTCAACAACTAGAAACTCCACCACTAGAAACTCCACAACTAGGAACTCTACAACTTCAAAATCCACAACTAAAAACTCCTCAACTTGAAACTCCACAACTAGATACTCCACAACTACAAACTCCACCACTTAAAACTCCACAACCTGAAACTCCGCAACCAGAAACTCCGCAACTAAAAACTCCACAACTAGAAACTCCACAAGTAGAAACTCCACAACAAGAAACTCCGCAACTAGAAACTCCACAACTAGACACTCAACAACTAGAAACTCCCCAACTAGAAACTCCACAACTAGAATCTCTGCAACTAGAAACTCCGCAACTAGAAACTCTGCAACTAGAAACTCCGCAACTAGAAACTCCACAGCTAGAAACCCCACAACTAGAAACTTCACAACTAGCAACTCAACAACTAGAGAATGCACAACTAGAGACTCCGCAACTAGAAACTCCACAGCTAGTAACTCCGCAACTAGAAACTCCACAACTTGAAACTCCGCCACTAGAATCTCCACAACTAGAAAACTCCGCAACTAGAAACTCTGCAACTAGAAACTCCGCAACTAGAAACTCCAAAGCTAGAAACCCTACAACTATAATTTTCACAACTAGAAACTCAACAACTAGAAACTCCCCAACTAGAAACTCCACAACTAGAATCTATGCAACTAGAAACTCTGCAACTAGAAACTCCACAACTTGAAACACTACAACTAGATACTCCACAACTACTAATTCCACAACTAGAAACTCCGCAACTAGAAACTCCACAGCTAGAAACTCCAACACTTGAGACTTCGCAAATAGAAACTTGTCAACTAGAAACTCAACAACTAGAAACTCCAATGCTAGAAACTCCACAACTAGAAACTCCACAACTAGAGACTCCACAACTAGAAAATCCACCACTAGAAAGTCCACAACTACAAACCTCACAACTAAAACTCCACAACTAGAAACTTCACAACTAGAAACTCCACAACTAGAAACTCTGCAGCTAAAAACTCCGCAACTAGAACTCTGCAACTAGAAACTCCGCAACTAGAAACTCTACAGCTAGAAACCCCACAACTAGAAACTTCACAACTAGCAACTCAACAACTAGAGACTGCTCAACTAGAGACTCCGCAACTAGAAACTCCACAGCTAGTAACTCCGCAACTAGAAACTCCACAACTTGAAACTCCGCCACTAGAATCTCCACAACTCGAAACTCTGCAACTAGATAATCCACAACTATCAACCCAAGTATAAACTCCCCAACTGAAAACTCCGCAACTAGAAACTCCGCAACTAGAAACTCCCCAACAAGAAACTCCACAACTAGATGCTCCACAACCAGAAACTCCACAACTAAAGATTTCATAAGTAGAAACTCCACAGCTAGAATTTCCACAACTAGAAACCCCACAACTAGAAACTCCACAACTAGGAACTCTGCAAATAGAAAATTTACAAATAGAAACTCGAAAACTAAAAACTCCAACTAGAAACTCTACAACTAGAAACTTCACAAATAGAAACTCCACAAATAGACACTCCACAACTAGAAACTCCACAACAAGGAACTTCACAACTAGGAACTCCAAAATTGAGACTCCACAACTAGAAACTACACAGGTTGAAATTCCACAACTAGAAACTCCACAACTGAAAACTGCGCAACTAGAAACTCTGCAACTAGAAACTTTACAGCTAGAAACTCCACAACTTGAGACTTCGCAAATAGAAACTCGTCAACTGGAAACTCAACCACTAGAAACTCCACAGCTAGAAACTCCACAACTTGAAACCCAACAAATAGATACTCCACAACTACAGACTCCACAACTTGAAACACCACAACTAGATACTCCACAACTACAAATTCCGCAACTAGAAACTCCACAACTAGAAACACCGCAACTAGAAACTCCCCAACTAGAAACCCCACAACTAGAATCTCTGCAACTAGAAACTCCGCAACTAGAAACTCCACAGCTAGAAACCCCACAACTATAAACTTCACAACTAGCAACTCAACAACTAGAGACTGAATAACTAGAGACTCCACCACTAGAAACTCCACAGCTAGTAACTCCGCAACTAGAAGCCCCACAGCTAGAAACTCCACAAATAGAAACTCCACACCTATAAATTCCACAACTTGAAACTCCACAGCTAGAAACTCCACAACTAGAAATTCCATAACTGGAAACTCTACAGCTAGAAAATCCACAACTAGAAACTCCCCAACTAGAAACTCCACAACTTGAATCTCCGCAAATAGAAACTCCGAAACTAGAAACTCCACAACTAGAAAACTCCGCAACGTGAAACTCTGCAACCAGAAACTCCGCAACTGGAAACTCTGCAACTAGAAACTCCGCAACTAGAAACTCCACAGCTAGAAACCACACAGCTATAAACTTCACAACTAGAAACTCAACAACTAGAAACTCCCCAACTAGAAGCTCCACAACTAGAATCTCTGCAACTATAAACTCCGCAACTAGAAACTCTGCAACTAGAAACTCCACAACTAGAAACTCCACAGCTAGAAACCCCACAACTAGAAACTTCACAACTAGCAACTCAAGAACTAGAGACTGCACAACTAGAGACTCCGCAACTAGAAACTCCACAGCTAGTAACTCCGCAACTAGAAACTCCACAACTTGAAACTCCGCCACTAGAATCTCCACAACTAGAAAACTCCGCGACTAGAAACTCTGCAACTAGAAACTCCGCAACTAGAAACTCCATAGCTAGAAACACCACAACTATAAACTTCACAACTAGAAACTCAACAACTAGAAACTCCCCAACTAGAAACTCCACAACTAGAATCTCTGCAACTAGAAACTCCGCAACTAAAAACTCTGCAACTAGAAACTCCACAACTTGAAACACTACAACTAGATACTCCACAACTACTAATTCCGCAACTAGAAACTCCACAGCTAGAAACTCCACAACTTGAGACTTCGCAACAAGAAACTCGGCAACTAGAATCTCCACAACTAGAAACTCTGCAACTAGAAACTCCGCAACTACAAACTCCGCAACTAGAAACTCCACAGCTAGAAACTCCAACACTTGAGACTTCGAAAAATAGAAACTCGTCAACTAGAAACTCAACAACTAGAAACTCCACAGCTAGAAACTCCAGAACTAGAAACTCCACAACTTGAGAGTTCGCAACTAGATACTCCACAACTAGAAACTCCACAACTAGAGACTCCACAACTAGAAACTCCACCACTAGAAACTCCAGAACTACAAACCTCACAACTAGAAACTCCACAATTAGAAACTCCGCAACTGGAAACTCCACAGCCAGAAACATTACAACTAAAAAAACCACATCTAGAAACTCCGCAACAACAAACTCTGCAACTAGAACTCTGCAGCTAAAAACTCCGCAACTAGAAACTCTGCAAATAGAAACTCCGCAACTAGAAACTCCACAGCTAGAAACCCCTCAACCATAAACTTCACAACTAGAAACTCAACAACTACAGACTGCACAACTAGAGACTCCGCAACTAGAAACTCTGCAGCTAGAAACCCCTCAACTAGAAACTCCACAACTAGGAACTCTGCAAATAGAAAATCTTTAACTAGAAACTCGAAAACTAAAAACTCCAACTAGAAACTCCACAACTAGAAACTTCACAACTAGAAAATCCACAAATGGACACTCCACAACTAGAAACTCCACAACTAGAGACTCCACAACTTAGGAACTCCACAAATTGAGACTCCACAACTAGAAACTACAAAGATTGAAACTACACAACTTGAAACTTCACAACCAGAAACTCCGCAACTAGAAACTCCGCAACTAAAAACTCCACAACTAGAAAATCCACAACTAGAAACTCCACGACTAGAAACTCCGTAACTAGAAACCCGACCACTAGAAACTCCAAAAATAGAAACTCCACACCTATAAATTCCACAACTTGAAACTCCACAGCTAGAAACCCCTCAACTGTAAACTTCACAACTAGAAACTCAACAACTAGAGACTGCACAATCAGAGACTCCGCAACTAGAAACTCCGCAGCTAGAAACTCCGCAACTAGAAACTCCACAACTTGAAACTCTGCAAATCGAAACTCTGCAACTAGAAACTCCCCAACCAGAAACTCCACAACTAGAAGCTCCACAACTAGAGACTTTGCATTTAGAAACTCCTCAGATAGAAACTACACAACTAGAAACTCCTCGACTAGAGATTCCATAAAAAGAAACTCCACAGCTAGAGTTTTCACAACTAGAAACCCAACAACTAGGAACTCTGCAAATAGAAAATCTACAACTAGAAACTCGAAAACTGAAAACTCCAACTAGAAACTCCACAACTAGAAACTTCACAACTAGAAACTCCACAAATAGACACTCCACAACTAGAAACTTGACAACTAGAGACTCCACAACTAGGAACTCCAAAATTGAGACTCCACAACTAGAAACTACACAGATTGAAATTTCACAACTGGAAACTCCACAACTAGAAACTTCGCAACTAGAAACTCTGCAACTAGAAACTTTACAGCTAGAAACTCCACAACTTGAGACTTCGCAAATAGAAACTCGTCAACTGGAAACTCAACCACTAGAAACTCCACAGCTGGAAACTCCACAACTTGAGACCCAACATATAGATACTCCACAACTACAGACTCCACAACTTGAAACACCACAAATAGATACTCCACAACTACAAATTCCGCAACTAGAAATTCCACAACTAGAAACTCCGCAACTAGAAACTCCCCAACTAGAAACTCCACAACTAGAATCTCTGCAACTAGAAACTCCGCAATTAGAAACTTTGCAACTACAAACTGCGGAACTAGAAACTCCACAGCTAGAAACCCCACAACTATATACTTCACAACTAGCAACTCAACAACCAGAGACTGCACAACTAGAGACTCCGCCAGTACAAACTCCACAGCTAGTAACTCCGCAACTAGAAACTCCACAACTTGAAACTCCGCCACTAGAATCTCCACAACTAGAAAACTCCGCAACTAGAAACTCCACAGCTAGAAACTCCACAACTTGAAACACCACAACTAGATACTCCACAACTACAAATTCCACAACTAGAAACTCCACAACTAGAAACTCCGCAACTAGAAACTCCACAGCTAGAAACTCCACAACTTGAGACTTCGCAAATAGAAACTCGTCAACTAGAAACTCAACAACTAGAAACTCCCAACTAGACACTCCGCAACTAGGAACTCTACAACTTCAAAATCCACAGCTAGAAACTCCACAATTTCAGACTTCGCGACTAGAAACTCAGACACTAGAAACTCAACAACTAGAAACTCCACCACTAGAAACTCCACAACTAGAAACTGTACAACTTCAAAATCCACAACTAAAAACTCCTCAACTTGAACCTCCACAACTAGATACTCCACAACTACAAACTCCACCACTAGAAACTCCACAACCTGAAACTCCGCAACCAGAAACTCCGCAACTAAAAACTCCACAACTAGAGACTCCGCGTGTAGAAACTCCACAACTAGAAACTCCGCATTTAGAAACTCCACAACTAGACATTCAACAACTAGAAACTCGACACCTATAAATTCCACAACTTGAAACTCCACAAATAAACTCCACAACTAGAAACTCCACAACTAGAAACTCGGCAACTAGAAACTCCGCAACTAGAAACTCTGCAACTAGAAACTCCGCAACTAGAAACTCCACAGCAAGAAACCCCACAACTATAAACTTCACAACTAGAAACTCAACAACTAGAATTTCCCCAACTAGAAACTCCACAACTAGAATTTCTGCAACTAGAAAGTCCGCAACTAGAAACTCTGCAACTAGAAACTCCGCAACTAGAAACTCCACCGCTAGAAACCCCACAACTAGAAACTTCACAACTAGCAACTCAACAACTAGAGAATGCACAACTAGAGACTCCGCAACTAGAAACTCCACAGCTAGTAACTCCGCAACTAGAAACTCCACAACTGGAAACTCCGCCACTAGAATCTCCACAACTAGAAAACTCCGCAACTAGAAACTCTGCCACTAGAAAATCCGCAACTAGAAATTCCACAGCTAGAAACTCCACAACTTGAAACACCACAACTAGATACTCCGCAACTACAAATTCCACAACTAGAAACTCCACAACTAAAAACTCCACAACTAGAAACTCCGCAAATAGAAACTGCACAGCTAGAAACTCCACAACTTGAGACTTCGCAACAAGAAATTCGGCAACTAGAATCTCCACAACTAGAAACTCCGCAACTACAAACTCCGCAACTAGAAACTCCACAGCTAGAAACTCCAACACTTGAGACTTCGCAGATAGAAACTCGTCAACTAGAAACTCAACAACTATAAACTCCACAGCTAGAAACTCCACAACTAGAAACTCCACAACTTGAGAGTTCGCAACTAGATACTCCACAACTAGAAACTCCACCACTAGAAACTCCACAACTACAAACCTCACAACTAGAAACTCCACAACTAGAAACTCCGCCACTGGAAACTCCACATCTAGAAACTCCGCAACTGGAAACTCCACAACTAGAATTTCCACAGCTAGAGACTCAACAACTAGAGACTCTTCAACTGAAGCTCCACAACTTGACACTCCACAACTAGAAATTCTGCAACTAGAAACCCGACAAGTAGAAACTCAACAACTACAAACTCCACACCTATAAATTCCTCAACTGGAAATGCCACAACTAAAACTCCACAACTAGAAACTCCACAACTAGAAACTCCACAACTAGAATCTCTGCAGCTAAAACTCCGCAACTAGAACTCTGCAAATAGAAACTCCGCAACTAGAAACTCCACAGCTAGAAACCCCTCAACTATAAACTTCACCACTAGAAACTCAACAAGTAGAGACTGCACAACTAGAGACTCCGCAACTAGAAACTCCGCAGCTAGAAACTCCGCCACTAGAAACTCCGCAACTAGAAACTCCACAACTTGAAACTCCGCAACTCGAAACTCTGCAACTAGATAATCCACAACTATAAACCCAAGTAGAAACTCCCCAACTGGAAACTCCGTAACTAGAAACTCCGCAACTAGAAACTCCCCAACAAGAAACTCCACAACTAGATGCTCCACAACTAGAAACTCCACAACTAAAGATTTCATAAGTAGAAACTCCACAGCTAGAATTTCCACAACTAGAAACCCCACAACTAGAAATTCCACAACTAGGAACTCTGCAAATAGAAAATCTATAACTAGAAACTCGAAAACTAAAAAATCCAACTAGAAACTCTACAACTAGAAACTTCACAAATAGACACTCCACAACTAGAAACTCCACAACTAGGAACTCCACAACTAGGAACTCCAAAATTGAGACTCCACAAATAGAAACTACACAGATTGAAATTCCACAACTAGAAACTCCGCTGCTAGAAACTCCGCCACTAGAAACTCCGCAACTAGAAACTCCACAACTTGAAACTCCGCAACTCGAAACTCTGCAACTAGATAATCCACAACTATAAACCCAAGTAGAAACTCCCCAACTGGAAACTCCGTAACTAGAAATTCCGCAACTAGAAACTCCCCAACAAGAAACTCCACAACTAGATGCTCCACAACTAGAAACTCCAGAACTAAAGATTTCATAAGTAGAAACTCCACAGCTAGAATTTCCACAACTAGAAACCCCACAACTAGAAACTCCACAACTAGGAACTCTGCAAATAGAAAATCTACAGCTAGAAACTCGAAAACTAAAAACTCCAACTAGAAACTCTACAACTAGAAACTTCACAACTAGAAACTTCACAAATAGACACTCCACAACTAGAAACTCCACAACTAGGAACTCCACAACTAGGAACTCCAAAATTGAGACTCCACAAATCGAAACTACACAGATTGAAATTCCACAACTAGAAACTCCACAACTTTCAACTCCGCAACTAGAAACTCTGCAACTAGAAACTTTACAGCTAGAAACTCCACAACTTGAGACTTCGCAAATAGAAACTCGTCAACTGGAAACTCAACCACTAGAAACTACACAGCTAGAAACTCCACAACTAGAAACTCCACAACTTGAAACCCAACAAATAGATACTCCACAACTACAGACTCCACAACTTGAAACACCACAACCAGATACTCCACAACTACAAATTCCGCAACTAGAAACTCCACAACTAGAAACTCCGCATCTAGAAACTCCCCAACAAGAAACCCCACAACTATAAACTTTGCAACTAGAAACTCCGCAACTAGAAACTCCACAGCTAGAAACCCCACAACTATATACTTCACAACTAGCAACCTAACAACTAGAGACTGCACAACTAGAGACTCCGCCACTACAAACTCCACAGCTAGTAACTACGCAACTAGAAACTCCACAACTTGAAACTCCGCCATTAGAATCTCCACAACTAGAAAACTCCGCAACTAGAAACTCTGCAACTAGAAACTCCGCAACTAGAAGCTCCACAGCTAGAAACTCCACAACTTGAAACACCACAACTAGATACTCCAAAACTACAAATTCCACAACTAGAAACTCCACAACTAGAAACACCACATCTGGAAACTGCGCAACAACAAACTCTGCAACCAGAAACTCCACAACTAGAATTTCCACAGCTAGAGACTCAACAACTAGAGACTCCTCAACTAAAAGCTCCACAACTAGACACTCCACAACTAGAAACTCCGCAACTAGAAACCCGACAACTAGAAACTCAACAACTAGAAACTCCACACCTATAAATTCCTCAACTTGAAACTCCACAACCAAAACTCCACTGCTAGAAACTCCACAACTAGAAACTCCGCAACTAGAAACTCCCCAACTAGAAACTGAACAAACTAGAAACTCCACACCTATAAATTCCTCCACTTGAAAATCCACAACTAAAACTCCACTACTAGAAACTCCACAACTAGAAACTCTGCAACTAGAAACTCCGCAACTAGAAACTCTGCAAATAGAAACTCCGCAACTAGAAACTCTGCAGCTAGAAACTCCGCAACTAGAAACTCCACAACTAGAAAACTCCGCAACGTGAAACTCTGCAACTAGAAACTCCGCAACTAGAAACTCCACAGCTAGAAACTTAACTACTTGAAACACCACAACTAGATACTCCTAGACTACGAGTTCCACAACTAGAAACTCCACAACTAGAAACTCCGCAACTAGAAGCTCCGCAACTAGAATTTTCACAGCTAGAAACTCCACAACTTGAGACTTCGCAACTGGAAACTCGGCAGCTAGAAACCCAACAACCAGAAACTCCACAACTAGAAACTCCACAAGTTGAAACCCAACAAATAGATACTCCACAACTACAGACTCCACAACTTGAAACACCACAACTAGATACTCCACAACTACAAATTCCGCAACTAGAAACACCACAACTGGGAACTCCGCAACTAGAAACTCCACAGCTAGAAACTCCACAACTTGAGACTTCGCGACTGGAAACTCAGCAACTAGAAACTCAACAACTAGAAACTCCACCACTAGAAACTCCCCAACTAGGAACTCTACAACTTCAAAATCCACACCTAAAAACTCCTCAACTTGAAACTCCACAACTAGATACTCCACAACTACAAACTTCACAACTAGAAACTCCACAACCTGAAACTCTGCAACTAGAAACTCTGCAACTAGAGACTTCGCAACTAGAAACTCCACAGCTAGAAACTTAACTACTTGAAACACCACAACTAGATACTCCTAAACTACGAGTTCCACAACTAGAAACTCCACAACTAGAAATTCCGCAACTAGAAGCTCCGCAACTAGAATTTTCACAGCTAGAAACTCCACAACTTGAGACTTCGCAACTGGAAACTCGGCAGCTAGAAACCCAACAACCAGAAACTCCACAACTAGAAACTCCACTAGTTGAAACCCAACAAATAGATACTCCACAACTACAGACTCCACAACTTGAAACACCACAACCTGATACTCCACAACTACAAATTCCGCAACTAGAAACACCACAACTGGGAACTCCGCAACTAGAAACTCCACAGCTAGAAACTCCACAACTTGAGACTTCGCGACTGGAAACTCAGCAACTAGAAACTCAACAACTAGAAACTCCACCACTAGAAACTCCCCAACTAGGAACTCTACAACTTCAAAATCCACAACTAAAAACTCCTCAACTTGAAACTCCACAACTAGATACTCCACAACTACAAACTTCACAACTAGAAACTCCACAACCTGAAACTCTGCAACTAGAAACTCTGCAACTAGATACTCCGCAACTAGAAACTCCACAGCTAGAAACTCCACAACTTGAAACACCACAACTAGATACTCCACAACTACAATTTCCACAACTAGAAACTCCACAACTGGAAACTCCGCAACTAGAAACTCCGCAGCTAGAAACTTTACAGCTAGAAACTCCACAACTTGAGACTTCGCGAATAGAAACTCGTCAACTGGAAACTCAACCACTAGAAACTCCACAGCTAGAAACTCCACAACTAGACACTCAACAACTAGAAACTCCACACCTATATATTCCACAACTTGAAACTACACAAATAAAACTCCACAACTAGAAACTCCACAACTACAAACTCTGCAACTCGAAACTCTCCAACTAGAAACTCCACAACTAGAAACTCCCCAACTAGAAACTGAAACCCTAGAAACTCCACACCTATAAATTCCTACACTTGAAAATCCACAACTAAAACTCCCCAACTAGAAACTCCACACCTAGAAACTCTGCAACTAGAAACTCCGCAACTAGAAACTCTGCATTTAGAAACTCCGCAACTAGAAACTCTGCAGCTAGAAACTCCGCAACTAGAAACTCCACAACTGGAAACTCCGCCACTAGAATCTCCACAACTAGAAAACTCCGCAACTAGAAACTCTGCCACTAGAAAATCCGCAACTAGAAATTCCACAGCTAGAAACTCCACAACTTAAACACCACAACTAGATACTCCGCAACTACAAATTCCACAACTAGAAACTCCACAACTAAAAACTCCACAACTAGAAACTCCGCAAATAGAAACTCCGCAACTTGAAACTCTGCAAATCGAAACTCTGCAACTAGAAACTCCCCAACCAGAAACTCCACAACTAGAAGCTCCACAACTAGAGACTTTGCATTTAGAAACTCCTCAGATAGAAACTACACAACTAGAAACTCCTCGACTAGAGATTCCATAAAAAGAAACTCCACAGCTAGAGTTTTCACAACTAGAAACCCAACAACTAGGAACTCTGCAAATAGAAAATCTACAACTAGAAACTCGAAAACTGAAAACTCCAACTAGAAACTCCACAACTAGAAACTTCACAACTAGAAACTCCACAAATAGACACTCCACAACTAGAAACTTGACAACTAGAGACTCCACAACTAGGAACTCCAAAATTGAGACTCCACAACTAGAAACTACACAGATTGAAATTTCACAACTGGAAACTCCACAACTAGAAACTTCGCAACTAGAAACTCTGCAACTAGAAACTTTACAGCTAGAAACTCCACAACTTGAGACTTCGCAAATAGAAACTCGTCAACTGGAAACTCAACCACTAGAAACTCCACAGCTGGAAACTCCACAACTTGAGACCCAACATATAGATACTCCACAACTACAGACTCCACAACTTGAAACACCACAAATAGATACTCCACAACTACAAATTCCGCAACTAGAAATTCCACAACTAGAAACTCCGCAACTAGAAACTCCCCAACTAGAAACTCCACAACTAGAATCTCTGCAACTAGAAACTCCGCAATTAGAAACTTTGCAACTACAAACTGCGGAACTAGAAACTCCACAGCTAGAAACCCCACAACTATATACTTCACAACTAGCAACTCAACAACCAGAGACTGCACAACTAGAGACTCCGCCAGTACAAACTCCACAGCTAGTAACTCCGCAACTAGAAACTCCACAACTTGAAACTCCGCCACTAGAATCTCCACAACTAGAAAACTCCGCAACTAGAAACTCCACAGCTAGAAACTCCACAACTTGAAACACCACAACTAGATACTCCACAACTACAAATTCCACAACTAGAAACTCCACAACTAGAAACTCCGCAACTAGAAACTCCACAGCTAGAAACTCCACAACTTGAGACTTCGCAAATAGAAACTCGTCAACTAGAAACTCAACAACTAGAAACTCCCAACTAGACACTCCGCAACTAGGAACTCTACAACTTCAAAATCCACAGCTAGAAACTCCACAATTTCAGACTTCGCGACTAGAAACTCAGACACTAGAAACTCAACAACTAGAAACTCCACCACTAGAAACTCCACAACTAGAAACTGTACAACTTCAAAATCCACAACTAAAAACTCCTCAACTTGAACCTCCACAACTAGATACTCCACAACTACAAACTCCACCACTAGAAACTCCACAACCTGAAACTCCGCAACCAGAAACTCCGCAACTAAAAACTCCACAACTAGAGACTCCGCGTGTAGAAACTCCACAACTAGAAACTCCGCATTTAGAAACTCCACAACTAGACATTCAACAACTAGAAACTCGACACCTATAAATTCCACAACTTGAAACTCCACAAATAAACTCCACAACTAGAAACTCCACAACTAGAAACTCGGCAACTAGAAACTCCGCAACTAGAAACTCTGCAACTAGAAACTCCGCAACTAGAAACTCCACAGCAAGAAACCCCACAACTATAAACTTCACAACTAGAAACTCAACAACTAGAATTTCCCCAACTAGAAACTCCACAACTAGAATTTCTGCAACTAGAAAGTCCGCAACTAGAAACTCTGCAACTAGAAACTCCGCAACTAGAAACTCCACCGCTAGAAACCCCACAACTAGAAACTTCACAACTAGCAACTCAACAACTAGAGAATGCACAACTAGAGACTCCGCAACTAGAAACTCCACAGCTAGTAACTCCGCAACTAGAAACTCCACAACTGGAAACTCCGCCACTAGAATCTCCACAACTAGAAAACTCCGCAACTAGAAACTCTGCCACTAGAAAATCCGCAACTAGAAATTCCACAGCTAGAAACTCCACAACTTGAAACACCACAACTAGATACTCCGCAACTACAAATTCCACAACTAGAAACTCCACAACTAAAAACTCCACAACTAGAAACTCCGCAAATAGAAACTGCACAGCTAGAAACTCCACAACTTGAGACTTCGCAACAAGAAATTCGGCAACTAGAATCTCCACAACTAGAAACTCCGCAACTACAAACTCCGCAACTAGAAACTCCACAGCTAGAAACTCCAACACTTGAGACTTCGCAGATAGAAACTCGTCAACTAGAAACTCAACAACTATAAACTCCACAGCTAGAAACTCCACAACTAGAAACTCCACAACTTGAGAGTTCGCAACTAGATACTCCACAACTAGAAACTCCACCACTAGAAACTCCACAACTACAAACCTCACAACTAGAAACTCCACAACTAGAAACTCCGCCACTGGAAACTCCACATCTAGAAACTCCGCAACTGGAAACTCCACAACTAGAATTTCCACAGCTAGAGACTCAACAACTAGAGACTCTTCAACTAAAAGCTCCACAACTTGACACTCCACAACTAGAAATTCTGCAACTAGAAACCCGACAAGTAGAAACTCAACAACTACAAACTCCACACCTATAAATTCCTCAACTGGAAATGCCACAACTAAAACTCCACAACTAGAAACTCCACAACTAGAAACTCCACAACTAGAATCTCTGCAGCTAAAACTCCGCAACTAGAACTCTGCAAATAGAAACTCCGCAACTAGAAACTCCACAGCTAGAAACCCCTCAACTATAAACTTCACCACTAGAAACTCAACAAGTAGAGACTGCACAACTAGAGACTCCGCAACTAGAAACTCCGCAGCTAGAAACTCCGCCACTAGAAACTCCGCAACTAGAAACTCCACAACTTGAAACTCCGCAACTCGAAACTCTGCAACTAGATAATCCACAACTATAAACCCAAGTAGAAACTCCCCAACTGGAAACTCCGTAACTAGAAACTCCGCAACTAGAAACTCCCCAACAAGAAACTCCACAACTAGATGCTCCACAACTAGAAACTCCACAACTAAAGATTTCATAAGTAGAAACTCCACAGCTAGAATTTCCACAACTAGAAACCCCACAACTAGAAATTCCACAACTAGGAACTCTGCAAATAGAAAATCTATAACTAGAAACTCGAAAACTAAAAAATCCAACTAGAAACTCTACAACTAGAAACTTCACAAATAGACACTCCACAACTAGAAACTCCACAACTAGGAACTCCACAACTAGGAACTCCAAAATTGAGACTCCACAAATAGAAACTACACAGATTGAAATTCCACAACTAGAAACTCCGCTGCTAGAAACTCCGCCACTAGAAACTCCGCAACTAGAAACTCCACAACTTGAAACTCCGCAACTCGAAACTCTGCAACTAGATAATCCACAACTATAAACCCAAGTAGAAACTCCCCAACTGGAAACTCCGTAACTAGAAATTCCGCAACTAGAAACTCCCCAACAAGAAACTCCACAACTAGATGCTCCACAACTAGAAACTCCAGAACTAAAGATTTCATAAGTAGAAACTCCACAGCTAGAATTTCCACAACTAGAAACCCCACAACTAGAAACTCCACAACTAGGAACTCTGCAAATAGAAAATCTACAGCTAGAAACTCGAAAACTAAAAACTCCAACTAGAAACTCTACAACTAGAAACTTCACAACTAGAAACTTCACAAATAGACACTCCACAACTAGAAACTCCACAACTAGGAACTCCACAACTAGGAACTCCAAAATTGAGACTCCACAAATCGAAACTACACAGATTGAAATTCCACAACTAGAAACTCCACAACTTTCAACTCCGCAACTAGAAACTCTGCAACTAGAAACTTTACAGCTAGAAACTCCACAACTTGAGACTTCGCAAATAGAAACTCGTCAACTGGAAACTCAACCACTAGAAACTACACAGCTAGAAACTCCACAACTAGAAACTCCACAACTTGAAACCCAACAAATAGATACTCCACAACTACAGACTCCACAACTTGAAACACCACAACCAGATACTCCACAACTACAAATTCCGCAACTAGAAACTCCACAACTAGAAACTCCGCATCTAGAAACTCCCCAACAAGAAACCCCACAACTATAAACTTTGCAACTAGAAACTCCGCAACTAGAAACTCCACAGCTAGAAACCCCACAACTATATACTTCACAACTAGCAACCTAACAACTAGAGACTGCACAACTAGAGACTCCGCCACTACAAACTCCACAGCTAGTAACTACGCAACTAGAAACTCCACAACTTGAAACTCCGCCATTAGAATCTCCACAACTAGAAAACTCCGCAACTAGAAACTCTGCAACTAGAAACTCCGCAACTAGAAGCTCCACAGCTAGAAACTCCACAACTTGAAACACCACAACTAGATACTCCAAAACTACAAATTCCACAACTAGAAACTCCACAACTAGAAACACCACATCTGGAAACTGCGCAACAACAAACTCTGCAACCAGAAACTCCACAACTAGAATTTCCACAGCTAGAGACTCAACAACTAGAGACTCCTCAACTAAAAGCTCCACAACTAGACACTCCACAACTAGAAACTCCGCAACTAGAAACCCGACAACTAGAAACTCAACAACTAGAAACTCCACACCTATAAATTCCTCAACTTGAAACTCCACAACCAAAACTCCACTGCTAGAAACTCCACAACTAGAAACTCCGCAACTAGAAACTCCCCAACTAGAAACTGAACAAACTAGAAACTCCACACCTATAAATTCCTCCACTTGAAAATCCACAACTAAAACTCCACTACTAGAAACTCCACAACTAGAAACTCTGCAACTAGAAACTCCGCAACTAGAAACTCTGCAAATAGAAACTCCGCAACTAGAAACTCTGCAGCTAGAAACTCCGCAACTAGAAACTCCACAACTAGAAAACTCCGCAACGTGAAACTCTGCAACTAGAAACTCCGCAACTAGAAACTCCACAGCTAGAAACTTAACTACTTGAAACACCACAACTAGATACTCCTAGACTACGAGTTCCACAACTAGAAACTCCACAACTAGAAACTCCGCAACTAGAAGCTCCGCAACTAGAATTTTCACAGCTAGAAACTCCACAACTTGAGACTTCGCAACTGGAAACTCGGCAGCTAGAAACCCAACAACCAGAAACTCCACAACTAGAAACTCCACAAGTTGAAACCCAACAAATAGATACTCCACAACTACAGACTCCACAACTTGAAACACCACAACTAGATACTCCACAACTACAAATTCCGCAACTAGAAACACCACAACTGGGAACTCCGCAACTAGAAACTCCACAGCTAGAAACTCCACAACTTGAGACTTCGCGACTGGAAACTCAGCAACTAGAAACTCAACAACTAGAAACTCCACCACTAGAAACTCCCCAACTAGGAACTCTACAACTTCAAAATCCACACCTAAAAACTCCTCAACTTGAAACTCCACAACTAGATACTCCACAACTACAAACTTCACAACTAGAAACTCCACAACCTGAAACTCTGCAACTAGAAACTCTGCAACTAGAGACTTCGCAACTAGAAACTCCACAGCTAGAAACTTAACTACTTGAAACACCACAACTAGATACTCCTAAACTACGAGTTCCACAACTAGAAACTCCACAACTAGAAATTCCGCAACTAGAAGCTCCGCAACTAGAATTTTCACAGCTAGAAACTCCACAACTTGAGACTTCGCAACTGGAAACTCGGCAGCTAGAAACCCAACAACCAGAAACTCCACAACTAGAAACTCCACTAGTTGAAACCCAACAAATAGATACTCCACAACTACAGACTCCACAACTTGAAACACCACAACCTGATACTCCACAACTACAAATTCCGCAACTAGAAACACCACAACTGGGAACTCCGCAACTAGAAACTCCACAGCTAGAAACTCCACAACTTGAGACTTCGCGACTGGAAACTCAGCAACTAGAAACTCAACAACTAGAAACTCCACCACTAGAAACTCCCCAACTAGGAACTCTACAACTTCAAAATCCACAACTAAAAACTCCTCAACTTGAAACTCCACAACTAGATACTCCACAACTACAAACTTCACAACTAGAAACTCCACAACCTGAAACTCTGCAACTAGAAACTCTGCAACTAGATACTCCGCAACTAGAAACTCCACAGCTAGAAACTCCACAACTTGAAACACCACAACTAGATACTCCACAACTACAATTTCCACAACTAGAAACTCCACAACTGGAAACTCCGCAACTAGAAACTCCGCAGCTAGAAACTTTACAGCTAGAAACTCCACAACTTGAGACTTCGCGAATAGAAACTCGTCAACTGGAAACTCAACCACTAGAAACTCCACAGCTAGAAACTCCACAACTAGACACTCAACAACTAGAAACTCCACACCTATATATTCCACAACTTGAAACTACACAAATAAAACTCCACAACTAGAAACTCCACAACTACAAACTCTGCAACTCGAAACTCTCCAACTAGAAACTCCACAACTAGAAACTCCCCAACTAGAAACTGAAACCCTAGAAACTCCACACCTATAAATTCCTACACTTGAAAATCCACAACTAAAACTCCCCAACTAGAAACTCCACACCTAGAAACTCTGCAACTAGAAACTCCGCAACTAGAAACTCTGCATTTAGAAACTCCGCAACTAGAAACTCTGCAGCTAGAAACTCCGCAACTAGAAACTCCACAACTGGAAACTCCGCCACTAGAATCTCCACAACTAGAAAACTCCGCAACTAGAAACTCTGCCACTAGAAAATCCGCAACTAGAAATTCCACAGCTAGAAACTCCACAACTTAAACACCACAACTAGATACTCCGCAACTACAAATTCCACAACTAGAAACTCCACAACTAAAAACTCCACAACTAGAAACTCCGCAAATAGAAACTGCACAGCTAGAAACTCCACAACTTGAGACTTCGCAACAAGAAATTCGGCAACTAGAATCTCCACAACTAGAAACTCCGCAACTACAAACTCCGCAACTAGAAACTCCACAGCTAGAAACTCCAACACTTGAGACTTCGCAGATAGAAACTCGTCAACTAGAAACTCAACAACTAGAAACTCCACAGCTAGAAACTCCACAACTAGAAACTCCACAACTTGAGAGTTCGCAACTAGATACTCCACAACTAGAAACTCCACCACTAGAAACTCCACAACTTGAAACTCCGCAACTCGAAACTCTGCAACTAGATAATCCACAACTATAAACCCAAGTAGAAACTCCCCAACTGGAAACTCCGTAACTAGAAACTCCGCAACTAGAAACTCCCCAACAAGAAACTCCACAACTAGATGCTCCACAACTAGAAACTCCACAACTAAAGATTTCATAAGTAGAAACTCCACAGCTAGAATTTCCACAACTAGAAACCCCACAACTAGAAATTCCACAACTAGGAACTCTGCAAATAGAAAATCTACAACTAGAAACTCGAAAACTAAAAAATCCAACTAGAAACTCTACAACTAGAAACTTCACAACTAGAAACTTCACAAATAGACACTCCACAACTAGAAACTCCACAACTAGGAACTCCACAACTAGGAACTCCAAAATTGAGACTCCACAAATAGAAACTACACAGATTGAAATTCCACAACTAGAAACTCCGCAGCTAGAAACTCCGCCACTAGAAACTCCGCAACTAGAAACTCCACAACTTGAAACTCCGCAACTCGAAACTCTGCAACTAGATAATCCACAACTATAAACCCAAGTAGAAACTCCCCAACTGGAAACTCCGTAACTAGAAATTCCGCAACTAGAAACTCCCCAACAAGAAACTCCACAACTAGATGCTCCACAACTAGAAACTCCAGAACTAAAGATTTCATAAGTAGAAACTCCACAGCTAGAATTTCCACAACTAGAAACCCCACAACTAGAAACTCCACAACTAGGAACTCTGCAAATAGAAAATCTACAACTAGAAACTCGAAAACTAAAAACTCCAACTAGAAACTCTACAACTAGAAACTTCACAACTAGAAACTTCACAAATAGACACTCCACAACTAGAAACTCCACAACTAGGAACTCCACAACTAGGAACTCCAAAATTGAGACTCCACAAATCGAAACTACACAGATTGAAATTCCACAACTAGAAACTCCACAACTTTCAACTCCGCAACTAGAAACTCTGCAACTAGAAACTTTACAGCTAGAAACTCCACAACTTGAGACTTCGCAAATAGAAACTCGTCAACTGGAAACTCAACCACTAGAAACTACACAGCTAGAAACTCCACAACTAGAAACTCCACAACTTGAAACCCAACAAATAGATACTCCACAACTACAGACTCCACAACTTGAAACACCACAACCAGATACTCCACAACTACAAATTCCGCAACTAGAAACTCCACAACTAGAAACTCCGCAACTAGAAACTCCCCAACAAGAAACCCCGCAACTATAAACTTTGCAACTAGAAACTCCGCAACTAGAAACTCCACAGCTAGAAACCCCACAACTATATACTTCACAACTAGCAACCTAACAACTAGAGACTGCACAACTAGAGACTCCGCCACTACAAACTCCACAGCTAGTAACTACGCAACTAGAAACTCCACAACTTGAAACTCCGCCATTAGAATCTCCACAACTAGAAAACTCCGCAACTAGAAACTCTGCAACTAGAAACTCCGCAACTAGAAGCTCCACAGCTAGAAACTCCACAACTTGAAACACCACAACTAGATACTCCAAAACTACAAATTCCACAACTAGAAACTCCACAACTAGAAACACCACATCTGGAAACTGCGCAACAACAAACTCTGCAACCAGAAACTCCACAACTAGAATTTCCACAGCTAGAGACTCAACAACCAGAGACTCCTCAACTAAAAGCTCCACAACTAGACACTCCACAACTAGAAACTCCGCAACTAGAAACCCGACAACTAGAAACTCAACAACTAGAAACTCCACACCTATAAATTCCTCAACTTGAAACTCCACAACCAAAACTCCACTGCTAGAAACTCCACAACTAGAAACTCCGCAACTAGAAACTCCCCAACTAGAAACTGAACAACTAGAAACTCCACACCTATAAATTCCTCCACTTGAAAATCCACAACTAAAACTCCACTACTAGAAACTCCACAACTAGAAACTCTGCAACTAGAAACTCCGCAACTAGAAACTCTGCAAATAGAAACTCCGCAACTAGAAACTCTGCAGCTAGAAACTCCGCAACTAGAAACTCCACAACTAGAAAACTCCGCAACGTGAAACTCTGCAACTAGAAACTCCGCAACTAGAAACTCCACAGCTAGAAACTTAACTACTTGAAACACCACAACTAGATACTCCTAGACTACGAGTTCCACAACTAGAAACTCCACAACTAGAAACTCCGCAACTAGAAGCTCCGCAACTAGAATTTTCACAGCTAGAAACTCCACAACTTGAGACTTCGCAACTGGAAACTCGGCAGCTAGAAACCCAACAACCAGAAACTCCACAACTAGAAACTCCACAAGTTGAAACCCAACAAATAGATACTCCACAACTACAGACTCCACAACTTGAAACACCACAACTAGATACTCCACAACTACAAATTCCGCAACTAGAAACACCACAACTGGGAACTCCGCAACTAGAAACTCCACAGCTAGAAACTCCACAACTTGAGACTTCGCGACTGGAAACTCAGCAACTAGAAACTCAACAACTAGAAACTCCACCACTAGAAACTCCCCAACTAGGAACTCTACAACTTCAAAATCCAAACCTAAAAACTCCTCAACTTGAAACTCCACAACTAGATACTCCACAACTACAAACTTCACAACTAAAAACTCCACAACCTGAAACTCTGCAACTAGAAACTCTGCAACTAGAAACTTCGCAACTAGAAACTCCACAGCTAGAAACTTAACTACTTGAAACACCACAACTAGATACTCCTAAACTACGAGTTCCACAACTAGAAACTCCACAACTAGAAATTCCGCAACTAGAAGCTCCGCAACTAGAATTTTCACAGCTAGAAACTCCACAACTTGAGACTTCGCAACTGGAAACTCGGCAGCTAGAAACCCAACAACCAGAAACTCCACAACTAGAAACTCCACCACTAGAAACTCCACAACTACAAACCTCACAACTAGAAACTCCACAACTAGAAACTCCGCCACTGGAAACTCCACATCTAGAAACTCCGCAACTGGAAACTCCACAACTAGAATTTCCACAGCTAGAGACTCAACAACTAGAGACTCTTCAACTAAAAGCTCCACAACTTGACACTCCACAACTAGAAATTCTGCAACTAGAAACCCGACAAGTAGAAACTCAACAACTACAAACTCCACACCTATAAATTCCTCAACTGGAAATGCCACAACTAAAACTCCACAACTAGAAACTCCACAACTAGAAACTCCACAACTAGAATCTCTGCAGCTAAAACTCCGCAACTAGAACTCTGCAAATAGAAACTCCGCAACTAGAAACTCCACAGCTAGAAACCCCTCAACTATAAACTTCACCACTAGAAACTCAACAAGTAGAGACTGCACAACTAGAGACTCCGCAACTAGAAACTCCGCAGCTAGAAACTCCGCCACTAGAAACTCCGCAACTAGAAACTCCACAACTTGAAACTCCGCAACTCGAAACTCTGCAACTAGATAATCCACAACTATAAACCCAAGTAGAAACTCCCCAACTGGAAACTCCGTAACTAGAAACTCCGCAACTAGAAACTCCCCAACAAGAAACTCCACAACTAGATGCTCCACAACTAGAAACTCCACAACTAAAGATTTCATAAGTAGAAACTCCACAGCTAGAATTTCCACAACTAGAAACCCCACAACTAGAAATTCCACAACTAGGAACTCTGCAAATAGAAAATCTATAACTAGAAACTCGAAAACTAAAAAATCCAACTAGAAACTCTACAACTAGAAACTTCACAAATAGACACTCCACAACTAGAAACTCCACAACTAGGAACTCCACAACTAGGAACTCCAAAATTGAGACTCCACAAATAGAAACTACACAGATTGAAATTCCACAACTAGAAACTCCGCTGCTAGAAACTCCGCCACTAGAAACTCCGCAACTAGAAACTCCACAACTTGAAACTCCGCAACTCGAAACTCTGCAACTAGATAATCCACAACTATAAACCCAAGTAGAAACTCCCCAACTGGAAACTCCGTAACTAGAAATTCCGCAACTAGAAACTCCCCAACAAGAAACTCCACAACTAGATGCTCCACAACTAGAAACTCCAGAACTAAAGATTTCATAAGTAGAAACTCCACAGCTAGAATTTCCACAACTAGAAACCCCACAACTAGAAACTCCACAACTAGGAACTCTGCAAATAGAAAATCTACAGCTAGAAACTCGAAAACTAAAAACTCCAACTAGAAACTCTACAACTAGAAACTTCACAACTAGAAACTTCACAAATAGACACTCCACAACTAGAAACTCCACAACTAGGAACTCCACAACTAGGAACTCCAAAATTGAGACTCCACAAATCGAAACTACACAGATTGAAATTCCACAACTAGAAACTCCACAACTTTCAACTCCGCAACTAGAAACTCTGCAACTAGAAACTTTACAGCTAGAAACTCCACAACTTGAGACTTCGCAAATAGAAACTCGTCAACTGGAAACTCAACCACTAGAAACTACACAGCTAGAAACTCCACAACTAGAAACTCCACAACTTGAAACCCAACAAATAGATACTCCACAACTACAGACTCCACAACTTGAAACACCACAACCAGATACTCCACAACTACAAATTCCGCAACTAGAAACTCCACAACTAGAAACTCCGCAACTAGAAACTCCCCAACAAGAAACCCCACAACTATAAACTTTGCAACTAGAAACTCCGCAACTAGAAACTCCACAGCTAGAAACCCCACAACTATATACTTCACAACTAGCAACCTAACAACTAGAGACTGCACAACTAGAGACTCCGCCACTACAAACTCCACAGCTAGTAACTACGCAACTAGAAACTCCACAACTTGAAACTCCGCCATTAGAATCTCCACAACTAGAAAACTCCGCAACTAGAAACTCTGCAACTAGAAACTCCGCAACTAGAAGCTCCACAGCTAGAAACTCCACAACTTGAAACACCACAACTAGATACTCCAAAACTACAAATTCCACAACTAGAAACTCCACAACTAGAAACACCACATCTGGAAACTGCGCAACAACAAACTCTGCAACCAGAAACTCCACAACTAGAATTTCCACAGCTAGAGACTCAACAACTAGAGACTCCTCAACTAAAAGCTCCACAACTAGACACTCCACAACTAGAAACTCCGCAACTAGAAACCCGACAACTAGAAACTCAACAACTAGAAACTCCACACCTATAAATTCCTCAACTTGAAACTCCACAACCAAAACTCCACTGCTAGAAACTCCACAACTAGAAACTCCGCAACTAGAAACTCCCCAACTAGAAACTGAACAAACTAGAAACTCCACACCTATAAATTCCTCCACTTGAAAATCCACAACTAAAACTCCACTACTAGAAACTCCACAACTAGAAACTCTGCAACTAGAAACTCCGCAACTAGAAACTCTGCAAATAGAAACTCCGCAACTAGAAACTCTGCAGCTAGAAACTCCGCAACTAGAAACTCCACAACTAGAAAACTCCGCAACGTGAAACTCTGCAACTAGAAACTCCGCAACTAGAAACTCCACAGCTAGAAACTTAACTACTTGAAACACCACAACTAGATACTCCGCAACTACAAATTCCACAACTAGAAACTCCACAACTAAAAACTCCACAACTAGAAACTCCGCAAATAGAAACTGCACAGCTAGAAACTCCACAACTTGAGACTTCGCAACAAGAAATTCGGCAACTAGAATCTCCACAACTAGAAACTCCGCAACTACAAACTCCGCAACTAGAAACTCCACAGCTAGAAACTCCAACACTTGAGACTTCGCAGATAGAAACTCGTCAACTAGAAACTCAACAACTAGAAACTCCACAGCTAGAAACTCCACAACTAGAAACTCCACAACTTGAGAGTTCGCAACTAGATACTCCACAACTAGAAACTCCACCACTAGAAACTCCACAACTTGAAACTCCGCAACTCGAAACTCTGCAACTAGATAATCCACAACTATAAACCCAAGTAGAAACTCCCCAACTGGAAACTCCGTAACTAGAAACTCCGCAACTAGAAACTCCCCAACAAGAAACTCCACAACTAGATGCTCCACAACTAGAAACTCCACAACTAAAGATTTCATAAGTAGAAACTCCACAGCTAGAATTTCCACAACTAGAAACCCCACAACTAGAAATTCCACAACTAGGAACTCTGCAAATAGAAAATCTACAACTAGAAACTCGAAAACTAAAAAATCCAACTAGAAACTCTACAACTAGAAACTTCACAACTAGAAACTTCACAAATAGACACTCCACAACTAGAAACTCCACAACTAGGAACTCCACAACTAGGAACTCCAAAATTGAGACTCCACAAATAGAAACTACACAGATTGAAATTCCACAACTAGAAACTCCGCAGCTAGAAACTCCGCCACTAGAAACTCCGCAACTAGAAACTCCACAACTTGAAACTCCGCAACTCGAAACTCTGCAACTAGATAATCCACAACTATAAACCCAAGTAGAAACTCCCCAACTGGAAACTCCGTAACTAGAAATTCCGCAACTAGAAACTCCCCAACAAGAAACTCCACAACTAGATGCTCCACAACTAGAAACTCCAGAACTAAAGATTTCATAAGTAGAAACTCCACAGCTAGAATTTCCACAACTAGAAACCCCACAACTAGAAACTCCACAACTAGGAACTCTGCAAATAGAAAATCTACAACTAGAAACTCGAAAACTAAAAACTCCAACTAGAAACTCTACAACTAGAAACTTCACAACTAGAAACTTCACAAATAGACACTCCACAACTAGAAACTCCACAACTAGGAACTCCACAACTAGGAACTCCAAAATTGAGACTCCACAAATCGAAACTACACAGATTGAAATTCCACAACTAGAAACTCCACAACTTTCAACTCCGCAACTAGAAACTCTGCAACTAGAAACTTTACAGCTAGAAACTCCACAACTTGAGACTTCGCAAATAGAAACTCGTCAACTGGAAACTCAACCACTAGAAACTACACAGCTAGAAACTCCACAACTAGAAACTCCACAACTTGAAACCCAACAAATAGATACTCCACAACTACAGACTCCACAACTTGAAACACCACAACCAGATACTCCACAACTACAAATTCCGCAACTAGAAACTCCACAACTAGAAACTCCGCAACTAGAAACTCCCCAACAAGAAACCCCGCAACTATAAACTTTGCAACTAGAAACTCCGCAACTAGAAACTCCACAGCTAGAAACCCCACAACTATATACTTCACAACTAGCAACCTAACAACTAGAGACTGCACAACTAGAGACTCCGCCACTACAAACTCCACAGCTAGTAACTACGCAACTAGAAACTCCACAACTTGAAACTCCGCCATTAGAATCTCCACAACTAGAAAACTCCGCAACTAGAAACTCTGCAACTAGAAACTCCGCAACTAGAAGCTCCACAGCTAGAAACTCCACAACTTGAAACACCACAACTAGATACTCCAAAACTACAAATTCCACAACTAGAAACTCCACAACTAGAAACACCACATCTGGAAACTGCGCAACAACAAACTCTGCAACCAGAAACTCCACAACTAGAATTTCCACAGCTAGAGACTCAACAACCAGAGACTCCTCAACTAAAAGCTCCACAACTAGACACTCCACAACTAGAAACTCCGCAACTAGAAACCCGACAACTAGAAACTCAACAACTAGAAACTCCACACCTATAAATTCCTCAACTTGAAACTCCACAACCAAAACTCCACTGCTAGAAACTCCACAACTAGAAACTCCGCAACTAGAAACTCCCCAACTAGAAACTGAACAACTAGAAACTCCACACCTATAAATTCCTCCACTTGAAAATCCACAACTAAAACTCCACTACTAGAAACTCCACAACTAGAAACTCTGCAACTAGAAACTCCGCAACTAGAAACTCTGCAAATAGAAACTCCGCAACTAGAAACTCTGCAGCTAGAAACTCCGCAACTAGAAACTCCACAACTAGAAAACTCCGCAACGTGAAACTCTGCAACTAGAAACTCCGCAACTAGAAACTCCACAGCTAGAAACTTAACTACTTGAAACACCACAACTAGATACTCCTAGACTACGAGTTCCACAACTAGAAACTCCACAACTAGAAACTCCGCAACTAGAAGCTCCGCAACTAGAATTTTCACAGCTAGAAACTCCACAACTTGAGACTTCGCAACTGGAAACTCGGCAGCTAGAAACCCAACAACCAGAAACTCCACAACTAGAAACTCCACAAGTTGAAACCCAACAAATAGATACTCCACACCTACAGACTCCACAACTTGAAACACCACAACTAGATACTCCACAACTACAAATTCCGCAACTAGAAACACCACAACTGGGAACTCCGCAACTAGAAACTCCACAGCTAGAAACTCCACAACTTGAGACTTCGCGACTGGAAACTCAGCAACTAGAAACTCAACAACTAGAAACTCCACCACTAGAAACTCCCCAACTAGGAACTCTACAACTTCAAAATCCAAACCTAAAAACTCCTCAACTTGAAACTCCACAACTAGATACTCCACAACTACAAACTTCACAACTAAAAACTCCACAACCTGAAACTCTGCAACTAGAAACTCTGCAACTAGAAACTTCGCAACTAGAAACTCCACAGCTAGAAACTTAACTACTTGAAACACCACAACTAGATACTCCTAAACTACGAGTTCCACAACTAGAAACTCCACAACTAGAAATTCCGCAACTAGAAGCTCCGCAACTAGAATTTTCACAGCTAGAAACTCCACAACTTGAGACTTCGCAACTGGAAACTCGGCAGCTAGAAACCCAACAACCAGAAACTCCACAACTAGAAACTCCACTAGTTGAAACCCAACAAATAGATACTCCACAACTACAGAGTCCACAACTTGAAACACCACAACCTGATACTCCACAACTACAAATTCCGCAACTAGAAACACCACAACTGGGAACTCCGCAACTAGAAACTCCACAGCTAGAAACTCCACAACTTGAGACTTCGCGACTGGAAACTCAGCAACTAGAAACTCAACAACTAGAAACTCCACCACTAGAAACTCCCCAACTAGGAACTCTACAACTTCAAAATCCACAACTAAAAACTCCTCAACTTGAAACTCCACAACTAGATACTCCACAACTACAAACTTCACAACTAGAAACTCCACAACCTGAAACTCTGCAACTAGAAACTCTGCAACTAGATACTCCGCAACTAGAAACTCCACAGCTAGAAACTCCACAACTTGAAACACCACAACTAGATACTCCACAACTACAATTTCCACAACTAGAAACTCCACAACTGGAAACTCCGCAACTAGAAACTCCGCAGCTAGAAACTTTACAGCTAGAAACTCCACAACTTGAGACTTCGCGAATAGAAACTCGTCAACTGGAAACTCAACCACTAGAAACTCCACAGCTAGAAACTCCACAACTAGACACTCAACAACTACAAACTCCACACCTATATATTCCACAACTTGAAACTACACAAATAAAACTCCACAACTAGAAACTCCACAACTACAAACTCTGCAACTCGAAACTCTCCAACTAGAAACTCCACAACTAGAAACTCCCCAACTAGAAACTGAAACCCTAGAAACTCCACACCTATAAATTCCTACACTTGAAAATCCACAACTAAAACTCCCCAACTAGAAACTCCACACCTAGAAACTCTGCAACTAGAAACTCCGCAACTAGAAACTCTGCATTTAGAAACTCCGCAACTAGAAACTCTGCAGCTAGAAACTCCGCAACTAGAAACTCCACAACTGGAAACTCCGCCACTAGAATCTCCACAACTAGAAAACTCCGCAACTAGAAACTCTGCCACTAGAAAATCCGCAACTAGAAATTCCACAGCTAGAAACTCCACAACTTAAACACCACAACTAGATACTCCGCAACTACAAATTCCACAACTAGAAACTCCACAACTAAAAACTCCACAACTAGAAACTCCGCAAATAGAAACTGCACAGCTAGAAACTCCACAACTTGAGACTTCGCAACAAGAAATTCGGCAACTAGAATCTCCACAACTAGAAACTCCGCAACTACAAACTCCGCAACTAGAAACTCCACAGCTAGAAACTCCAACACTTGAGACTTCGCAGATAGAAACTCGTCAACTAGAAACTCAACAACTAGAAACTCCACAGCTAGAAACTCCACAACTAGAAACTCCACAACTTGAGAGTTCGCAACTAGATACTCCACAACTAGAAACTCCACCACTAGAAACTCCACAACTTGAAACTCCGCAACTCGAAACTCTGCAACTAGATAATCCACAACTATAAACCCAAGTAGAAACTCCCCAACTGGAAACTCCGTAACTAGAAACTCCGCAACTAGAAACTCCCCAACAAGAAACTCCACAACTAGATGCTCCACAACTAGAAACTCCACAACTAAAGATTTCATAAGTAGAAACTCCACAGCTAGAATTTCCACAACTAGAAACCCCACAACTAGAAATTCCACAACTAGGAACTCTGCAAATAGAAAATCTACAACTAGAAACTCGAAAACTAAAAAATCCAACTAGAAACTCTACAACTAGAAACTTCACAACTAGAAACTTCACAAATAGACACTCCACAACTAGAAACTCCACAACTAGGAACTCCACAACTAGGAACTCCAAAATTGAGACTCCACAAATAGAAACTACACAGATTGAAATTCCACAACTAGAAACTCCGCAGCTAGAAACTCCGCCACTAGAAACTCCGCAACTAGAAACTCCACAACTTGAAACTCCGCAACTCGAAACTCTGCAACTAGATAATCCACAACTATAAACCCAAGTAGAAACTCCCCAACTGGAAACTCCGTAACTAGAAATTCCGCAACTAGAAACTCCCCAACAAGAAACTCCACAACTAGATGCTCCACAACTAGAAACTCCAGAACTAAAGATTTCATAAGTAGAAACTCCACAGCTAGAATTTCCACAACTAGAAACCCCACAACTAGAAACTCCACAACTAGGAACTCTGCAAATAGAAAATCTACAACTAGAAACTCGAAAACTAAAAACTCCAACTAGAAACTCTACAACTAGAAACTTCACAACTAGAAACTTCACAAATAGACACTCCACAACTAGAAACTCCACAACTAGGAACTCCACAACTAGGAACTCCAAAATTGAGACTCCACAAATCGAAACTACACAGATTGAAATTCCACAACTAGAAACTCCACAACTTTCAACTCCGCAACTAGAAACTCTGCAACTAGAAACTTTACAGCTAGAAACTCCACAACTTGAGACTTCGCAAATAGAAACTCGTCAACTGGAAACTCAACCACTAGAAACTACACAGCTAGAAACTCCACAACTAGAAACTCCACAACTTGAAACCCAACAAATAGATACTCCACAACTATAGACTCCACAACTTGAAACACCACAACCAGATACTCCACAACTACAAATTCCGCAACTAGAAACTCCACAACTAGAAACTCCGCAACTAGAAACTCCCCAACAAGAAACCCCGCAACTATAAACTTTGCAACTAGAAACTCCGCAACTAGAAACTCCACAGCTAGAAACCCCACAACTATATACTTCACAACTAGCAACCTAACAACTAGAGACTGCACAACTAGAGACTCCGCCACTACAAACTCCACAGCTAGTAACTACGCAACTAGAAACTCCACAACTTGAAACTCCGCCATTAGAATCTCCACAACTAGAAAACTCCGCAACTAGAAACTCTGCAACTAGAAACTCCGCAACTAGAAGCTCCACAGCTAGAAACTCCACAACTTGAAACACCACAACTAGATACTCCAAAACTACAAATTCCACAACTAGAAACTCCACAACTAGAAACACCACATCTGGAAACTGCGCAACAACAAACTCTGCAACCAGAAACTCCACAACTAGAATTTCCACAGCTAGAGACTCAACAACTAGAGACTCCTCAACTAAAAGCTCCACAACTAGACACTCCACAACTAGAAACTCCGCAACTAGAAACCCGACAACTAGAAACTCAACAACTAGAAACTCCACACCTATAAATTCCTCAACTTGAAACTCCACAACCAAAACTCCACTGCTAGAAACTCCACAACTAGAAACTCCGCAACTAGAAACTCCCCAACTAGAAACTGAACAACTAGAAACTCCACACCTATAAATTCCTCCACTTGAAAATCCACAACTAAAACTCCACTACTAGAAACTCCACAACTAGAAACTCTGCAACTAGAAACTCCGCAACTAGAAACTCTGCAAATAGAAACTCCGCAACTAGAAACTCTGCAGCTAGAAACTCCGCAACTAGAAACTCCACAACTAGAAAACTCCGCAACGTGAAACTCTGCAACTAGAAACTCCTCAACTAGAAACTCCACAGCTAGAAACTTAACTACTTGAAACACCACAACTAGATACTCCTAGACTACGAGTTCCACAACTAGAAACTCCACAACTAGAAACTCCGCAACTAGAAGCTCCGCAACTAGAATTTTCACAGCTAGAAACTCCACAACTTGAGACTTCGCAACTGGAAACTCGGCAGCTAGAAACCCAACAACCAGAAACTCCACAACTAGAAACTCCACAAGTTGAAACCCAACAAATAGATACTCCACAACTACAGACTCCACAACTTGAAACACCACAACTAGATACTCCACAACTACAAATTCCGCAACTAGAAACACCACAACTGGGAACTCCGCAACTAGAAACTCCACAGCTAGAAACTCCACAACTTGAGACTTCGCGACTGGAAACTCAGCAACTAGAAACTCAACAACTAGAAACTCCACCACTAGAAACTCCCCAACTAGGAACTCTACAACTTCAAAATCCAAACCTAAAAACTCCTCAACTTGAAACTCCACAACTAGATACTCCACAACTACAAACTTCACAACTAGAAACTCCACAACCTGAAACTCTGCAACTAGAAACTCTGCAACTAGAAACTTCGCAACTAGAAACTCCACAGCTAGAAACTTAACTACTTGAAACACCACAACTAGATACTCCTAAACTACGAGTTCCACAACTAGAAACTCCACAACTAGAAATTCCGCAACTAGAAGCTCCGCAACTAGAATTTTCACAGCTAGAAACTCCACAACTTGAGACTTCGCAACTGGAAACTCGGCAGCTAGAAACCCAACAACCAGAAACTCCACAACTAGAAACTCCACTAGTTGAAACCCAACAAATAGATACTCCACAACTACAGAGTCCACAACTTGAAACACCACAACCTGATACTCCACAACTACAAATTCCGCAACTAGAAACACCACAACTGGGAACTCCGCAACTAGAAACTCCACAGCTAGAAACTCCACAACTTGAGACTTCGCGACTGGAAACTCAGCAACTAGAAACTCAACAACTAGAAACTCCACCACTAGAAACTCCCCAACTAGGAACTCTACAACTTCAAAATCCACAACTAAAAACTCCTCAACTTGAAACTCCACAACTAGATACTCCACAACTACAAACTTCACAACTAGAAACTCCACAACCTGAAACTCTGCAACTAGAAACTCTGCAACTAGATACTCCGCAACTAGAAACTCCACAGCTAGAAACTCCACAACTTGAAACACCACAACTAGATACTCCACAACTACAATTTCCACAACTAGAAACTCCACAACTGGAAACTCCGCAACTAGAAACTCCGCAGCTAGAAACTTTACAGCTAGAAACTCCACAACTTGAGACTTCGCGAATAGAAACTCGTCAACTGGAAACTCAACCACTAGAAACTCCACAGCTAGAAACTCCACAACTAGACACTCAACAACTAGAAACTCCACACCTATATATTCCACAACTTGAAACTACACAAATAAAACTCCACAACTAGAAACTCCACAACTACAAACTCTGCAACTCGAAACTCTCCAACTAGAAACTCCACAACTAGAAACTCCCCAACTAGAAACTGAAACCCTAGAAACTCCACACCTATAAATTCCTACACTTGAAAATCCACAACTAAAACTCCCCAACTAGAAACTCCACACCTAGAAACTCTGCAACTAGAAACTCCGCAACTAGAAACTCTGCATTTAGAAACTCCGCAACTAGAAACTCTGCAGCTAGAAACTCCGCAACTAGAAACTCCACAACTGGAAACTCCGCCACTAGAATCTCCACAACTAGAAAACTCCGCAACTAGAAACTCTGCCACTAGAAAATCCGCAACTAGAAATTCCACAGCTAGAAACTCCACAACTTAAACACCACAACTAGATACTCCGCAACTACAAATTCCACAACTAGAAACTCCACAACTAAAAACTCCACAACTAGAAACTCCGCAAATAGAAACTGCACAGCTAGAAACTCCACAACTTGAGACTTCGCAACAAGAAATTCGGCAACTAGAATCTCCACAACTAGAAACTCCGCAACTACAAACTCCGCAACTAGAAACTCCACAGCTAGAAACTCCAACACTTGAGACTTCGCAGATAGAAACTCGTCAACTAGAAACTCAACAACTAGAAACTCCACAGCTAGAAACTCCACAACTAGAAACTCCACAACTTGAGAGTTCGCAACTAGATACTCCACAACTAGAAACTCCACCACTAGAAACTCCACAACTACAAACCTCACAACTAGAAACTCCACAACTAGAAACTCCGCCACTGGAAACTCCACATCTAGAAACTCCGCAACTGGAAACTCCACAACTAGAATTTCCACAGCTAGAGACTCAACAACTAGAGACTCTTCAACTAAAAGCTCCACAACTTGACACTCCACAACTAGAAATTCTGCAACTAGAAACCCGACAAGTAGAAACTCAACAACTACAAACTCCAGACCTATAAATTCCTCAACTGGAAATGCCACAACTAAAACTCCACAACTAGAAACTCCACAACTAGAAACTCCACAACTAGAATCTCTGCAGCTAAAACTCCGCAACTAGAACTCTGCAAATAGAAACTCCGCAACTAGAAACTCCACAGCTAGAAACCCCTTAACTATAAACTTCACCACTAGAAACTCAACAAGTAGAGACTGCACAACTAGAGACTCCGCAACTAGAAACTCCGCAGCTAGAAACTCCGCCACTAGAAACTCCGCAACTAGAAACTCCACAACTTGAAACTCCGCAACTCGAAACTCTGCAACTAGATAATCCACAACTATAAACCCAAGTAGAAACTCCCCAACTGGAAACTCCGTAACTAGAAACTCCGCAACTAGAAACTCCCCAACAAGAAACTCCACAACTAGATGCTCCACAACTAGAAACTCCACAACTAAAGATTTCATAAGTAGAAACTCCACAGCTAGAATTTCCACAACTAGAAACCCCACAACTAGAAATTCCACAACTAGGAACTCTGCAAATAGAAAATCTACAACTAGAAACTCGAAAACTAAAAAATCCAACTAGAAACTCTACAACTAGAAACTTCACAACTAGAAACTTCACAAATAGACACTCCACAACTAGAAACTCCACAACTAGGAACTCCACAACTAGGAACTCCAAAATTGAGACTCCACAAATAGAAACTACACAGATTGAAATTCCACAACTAGAAACTCCGCAGCTAGAAACTCCGCCACTAGAAACTCCGCAACTAGAAACTCCACAACTTGAAACTCCGCAACTCGAAACTCTGCAACTAGATAATCCACAACTATAAACCCAAGTAGAAACTCCCCAACTGGAAACTCCGTAACTAGAAATTCCGCAACTAGAAACTCCCCAACAAGAAACTCCACAACTAGATGCTCCACAACTAGAAACTCCAGAACTAAAGATTTCATAAGTAGAAACTCCACAGCTAGAATTTCCACAACTAGAAACCCCACAACTAGAAACTCCACAACTAGGAACTCTGCAAATAGAAAATCTACAACTAGAAACTCGAAAACTAAAAACTCCAACTAGAAACTCTACAACTAGAAACTTCACAACTAGAAACTTCACAAATAGACACTCCACAACTAGAAACTCCACAACTAGGAACTCCACAACTAGGAACTCCAAAATTGAGACTCCACAAATCGAAACTACACAGATTGAAATTCCACAACTAGAAACTCCACAACTTTCAACTCCGCAACTAGAAACTCTGCAACTAGAAACTTTACAGCTAGAAACTCCACAACTTGAGACTTCGCAAATAGAAACTCGTCAACTGGAAACTCAACCACTAGAAACTACACAGCTAGAAACTCCACAACTAGAAACTCCACAACTTGAAACCCAACAAATAGATACTCCACAACTACAGACTCCACAACTTGAAACACCACAACCAGATACTCCACAACTACAAATTCCGCAACTAGAAACTCCACAACTAGAAACTCCGCAACTAGAAACTCCCCAACAAGAAACCCCGCAACTATAAACTTTGCAACTAGAAACTCCGCAACTAGAAACTCCACAGCTAGAAACCCCACAACTATATACTTCACAACTAGCAACCTAACAACTAGAGACTGCACAACTAGAGACTCCGCCACTACAAACTCCACAGCTAGTAACTACGCAACTAGAAACTCCACAACTTGAAACTCCGCCATTAGAATCTCCACAACTAGAAAACTCCGCAACTAGAAACTCTGCAACTAGAAACTCCGCAACTAGAAGCTCCACAGCTAGAAACTCCACAACTTGAAACACCACAACTAGATACTCCAAAACTACAAATTCCACAACTAGAAACTCCACAACTAGAAACACCACATCTGGAAACTGCGCAACAACAAACTCTGCAACCAGAAACTCCACAACTAGAATTTCCACAGCTAGAGACTCAACAACTAGAGACTCCTCAACTAAAAGCTCCACAACTAGACACTCCACAACTAGAAACTCCGCAACTAGAAACCCGACAACTAGAAACTCAACAACTAGAAACTCCACACCTATAAATTCCTCAACTTGAAACTCCACAACCAAAACTCCACTGCTAGAAACTCCACAACTAGAAACTCCGCAACTAGAAACTCCCCAACTAGAAACTGAACAACTAGAAACTCCACACCTATAAATTCCTCCACTTGAAAATCCACAACTAAAACTCCACTACTAGAAACTCCACAACTAGAAACTCTGCAACTAGAAACTCCGCAACTAGAAACTCTGCAAATAGAAACTCCGCAACTAGAAACTCTGCAGCTAGAAACTCCGCAACTAGAAACTCCACAACTAGAAAACTCCGCAACGTGAAACTCTGCAACTACAAACTCCGCAACTAGAAACTCCACAGCTAGAAACTTAACTACTTGAAACACCACAACTAGATACTCCTAGACTACGAGTTCCACAACTAGAAACTCCACAACTAGAAACTCCGCAACTAGAAACTCCGCAACTAGAATTTTCACAGCTAGAAACTCCACAACTTGAGACTTCGCAACTGGAAACTCGGCAGCTAGAAACCCAACAACCAGAAACTCCACAACTAGAAACTCCACAAGTTGAAACCCAACAAATAGATACTCCACAACTACAGACTCCACAACTTGAAACACCACAACTAGATACTCCACAACTACAAATTCCGCAACTAGAAACACCACAACTGGGAACTCCGCAACTAGAAACTCCACAGCTAGAAACTCCACAACTTGAGACTTCGCGACTGGAAACTCAGCAACTAGAAACTCAACAACTAGAAACTCCACCACTAGAAACTCCCCAACTAGGAACTCTACAACTTCAAAATCCACACCTAAAAACTCCTCAACTTGAAACTCCACAACTAGATACTCCACAACTACAAACTTCACAACTAGAAACTCCACAACCTGAAACTCTGCAACTAGAAACTCTGCAACTAGAAACTTCGCAACTAGAAACTCCACAGCTAGAAACTTAACTACTTGAAACACCACAACTAGATACTCCACAACTACAATTTCCACAACTAGAAACTCCACAACTGGAAACTCCGCAACTAGAAACTCCGCAGCTAGAAACTTTACAGCTAGAAACTCCACAACTTGAGACTTCGCGAATAGAAACTCGTCAACTGGAAACTCAACCACTAGAAACTCCACAGCTAGAAACTCCACAACTAGACACTCAACAACTAGAAACTCCACACCTATATATTCCACAACTTGAAACTACACAAATAAAACTCCACAACTAGAAACTCCACAACTACAAACTCTGCAACTCGAAACTCTCCAACTAGAAACTCCACAACTAGAAACTCCCCAACTAGAAACTGAAACCCTAGAAACTCCACACCTATAAATTCCTCCACTTGAAAATCCACAACTAAAACTCCCCAACTAGAAACTCCACACCTAGAAACTCTGCAACTAGAAACTCCGCAACTAGAAACTCTGCATTTAGAAACTCCGCAACTAGAAACTCTGCAGCTAGAAACTCCGCAACTAGAAACTCCACAACTTGAAACTCTGCAACTCGAAACTCTGCAAGTAGAAAATCTACAACTATAAACCCAAGTAGAAACTCCCCAACTGGAAACTCCGTAACTAGAAACTCCGCAACTAGAAACTCCCCAACAAGAAACTCCACAACTAGATGCTCCACAACTAGAAACTCCACAACTAAAGATTTCATAAGTAGAAACTCCACAGCTAGAATTTCCACAACTAGAAACCCCACAACTAGAAATTCCACAACTAGGAACTCTGCAAATAGAAAATCTACAACTAGAAACTCGAAAACTAAAAAATCCAACTAGAAACTCTACAACTAGAAACTTCACAAATAGACACTCCACAACTAGAAACTCCACAACTAGGAACTCCACAACTAGGAACTCCAAAATTGAGACTCCACAAATAGAAACTACACAGATTGAAATTCCACAACTAGAAACTCCGCAGCTAGAAACTCCGCCACTAGAAACTCCGCAACTAGAAACTCCACAACTTGAAACTCCGCAACTCGAAACTCTGCAACTAGATAATCCACAACTATAAACCCAAGTAGAAACTCCCCAACTGGAAACTTCGTAACTAGAAATTCCGCAACTAGAAACTCCCCAACAAGAAACTCCACAACTAGATGCTCCACAACTAGAAACTCCAGAACTAAAGATTTCATAAGTAGAAACTCCACAGCTAGAATTTCCACAACTAGAAACCCCACAACTAGAAACTCCACAACTAGGAACTCTGCAAATAGAAAATCTACAACTAGAAACTCGAAAACTAAAAACTCCAACTAGAAACTCTACAACTAGAAACTTCACAACTAGAAACTTCACAAATAGACACTCCACAACTAGAAACTCCACAACTAGGAACTCCACAACTAGGAACTCCAAAATTGAGACTCCACAAATCGAAACTACACAGATTGAAATTCCACAACTAGAAACTCCACAACTTTCAACTCCGCAACTAGAAACTCTGCAACTAGAAACTTTACAGCTAGAAACTCCACAACTTGAGACTTCGCAAATAGAAACTCGTCAACTGGAAACTCAACCACTAGAAACTACACAGCTAGAAACTCCACAACTAGAAACTCCACAACTTGAAACCCAACAAATAGATACTCCACAACTACAGACTCCACAACTTGAAACACCACAACCAGATACTCCACAACTACAAATTCCGCAACTAGAAACTCCCCAACAAGAAACCCCGCAACTATAAACTTTGCAACTAGAAACTCCGCAACTAGAAACTCCACAGCTAGAAACCCCACAACTATATACTTCACAACTAGCAACCTAACAACTAGAGACTGCACAACTAGAGACTCCGCCACTACAAACTCCACAGCTAGTAACTACGCAACTAGAAACTCCACAACTTGAAACTCCGCCATTAGAATCTCCACAACTAGAAAACTCCGCAACTAGAAACTCTGCAACTAGAAACTCCGCAACTAGAAGCTCCACAGCTAGAAACTCCACAACTTGAAACACCACAACTAGATACTCCAAAACTACAAATTCCACAACTAGAAACTCCACAACTAGAAACACCACATCTGGAAACTGCGCAACAACAAACTCTGCAACCAGAAACTCCACAACTAGAATTTCCACAGCTAGAGACTCAACAACTAGAGACTCCTCAACTAAAAGCTCCACAACTAGACACTCCACAACTAGAAACTCCGCAACTAGAAACCCGACAACTAGAAACTCAACAACTAGAAACTCCACACCTATAAATTCCTCAACTTGAAACTCCACAACCAAAACTCCACTGCTAGAAACTCCACAACTAGAAACTCCGCAACTAGAAACTCCCCAACTAGAAACTGAACAACTAGAAACTCCACACCTATAAATTCCTCCACTTGAAAATCCACAACTAAAACTCCACTACTAGAAACTCCACAACTAGAAACTCTGCAACTAGAAACTCCGCAACTAGAAACTCTGCAAATAGAAACTCCGCAACTAGAAACTCTGCAGCTAGAAACTCCGCAACTAGAAACTCCACAACTAGAAAACTCCGCAACGTGAAACTCTGCAACTAGAAACTCCGCAACTAGAAACTCCACAGCTAGAAACTTAACTACTTGAAACACCACAACTAGATACTCCTAGACTACGAGTTCCACAACTAGAAACTCCACAACTAGAAACTCCGCAACTAGAAGCTCCGCAACTAGAATTTTCACAGCTAGAAACTCCACAACTTGAGACTTCGCAACTGGAAACTCGGCAGCTAGAAACCCAACAACCAGAAACTCCACAACTAGAAACTCCACAAGTTGAAACCCAACAAATAGATACTCCACAACTACAGACTCCACAACTTGAAACACCACAACTAGATACTCCACAACTACAAATTCCGCAACTAGAAACACCACAACTGGGAACTCCGCAACTAGAAAGTCCACAGCTAGAAACTCCACAACTTGAGACTTCGCGACTGGAAACTCAGCAACTAGAAACTCAACAACTAGAAACTCCACCACTAGAAACTCCCCAACTAGGAACTCTACAACTTCAAAATCCACACCTAAAAACTCCTCAACTTGAAACTCCACAACTAGATACTCCACAACTACAAACTTCACAACTAGAAACTCCACAACCTGAAACTCTGCAACTAGAAACTCTGCAACTAGAAACTTCGCAACTAGAAACTCCACAGCTAGAAACTTAACTACTTGAAACACCACAACTAGATACTCCTAAACTACGAGTTCCACAACTAGAAACTCCACAACTAGAAATTCCGCAACTAGAAGCTCCGCAACTAGAATTTTCACAGCTAGAAACTCCACAACTTGAGACTTCGCAACTGGAAACTCGGCAGCTAGAAACCCAACAACCAGAAACTCCACAACTAGAAACTCCACTAGTTGAAACCCAACAAATAGATACTCCACAACTACAGACTCCACAACTTGAAACACCACAACCTGATACTCCACAACTACAAATTCCGCAACTAGAAACACCACAACTGGGAACTCCGCAACTAGAAACTCCACAGCTAGAAACTCCACAACTTGAGACTTCGCGACTGGAAACTCAGCAACTAGAAACTCAACAACTAGAAACTCCACCACTAGAAACTCCCCAACTAGGAACTCTACAACTTCAAAATCCACAACTAAAAACTCCTCAACTTGAAACTCCACAACTAGATACTCCACAACTACAAACTTCACAACTAGAAACTCCACAACCTGAAACTCTGCAACTAGAAACTCTGCAACTAGATACTCCGCAACTAGAAACTCCACAGCTAGAAACTCCACAACTTGAAACACCACAACTAGATACTCCACAACTACAATTTCCACAACTAGAAACTCCACAACTGGAAACTCTGCAACTAGAAACTCCGCAGCTAGAAACTTTACAGCTAGAAACTCCACAACTTGAGACTTCGCGAATAGAAACTCGTCAACTGGAAACTCAACCACTAGAAACTCCACAGCTAGAAACTCCACAACTAGACACTCAACAACTAGAAACTCCACACCTATATATTCCACAACTTGAAACTACACAAATAAAACTCCACAACTAGAAACTCCACAACTACAAACTCTGCAACTCGAAACTCTCCAACTAGAAACTCCACAACTAGAAACTCCCCAACTAGAAACTGAAACCCTAGAAACTCCACACCTATAAATTCCTACACTTGAAAATCCACAACTAAAACTCCCCAACTAGAAACTCCACACCTAGAAACTCTGCAACTAGAAACTCCGCAACTAGAAACTCTGCATTTAGAAACTCCGCAACTAGAAACTCTGCAGCTAGAAACTCCGCAACTAGAAACTCCACAACTGGAAACTCCGCCACTAGAATCTCCACAACTAGAAAACTCCGCAACTAGAAACTCTGCCACTAGAAAATCCGCAACTAGAAATTCCACAGCTAGAAACTCCACAACTTAAACACCACAACTAGATACTCCGCAACTACAAATTCCACAACTAGAAACTCCACAACTAAAAACTCCACAACTAGAAACTCCGCAAATAGAAACTGCACACCTAGAAACTCCACAACTTGAGACTTCGCAACAAGAAATTCGGCAACTAGAATCTCCACAACTAGAAACTCCGCAACTACAAACTCCGCAACTAGAAACTCCACAGCTAGAAACTCCAACACTTGAGACTTTGCAGATAGAAACTCGTCAACTAGAAACTCAACAACTAGAAACTCCACAGCTAGAAACTCCACAACTAGAAACTCCACAACTTGAGAGTTCGCAACTAGATACTCCACAACTAGAAACTCCACCACTAGAAACTCCACAACTTGAAACTCCGCAACTCGAAACTCTGCAACTAGATAATCCACAACTATAAACCCAAGTAGAAACTCCCCAACTGGAAACTCCGTAACTAGAAACTCCGCAACTAGAAACTCCCCAACAAGAAACTCCACAACTAGATGCTCCACAACTAGAAACTCCACAACTAAAGATTTCAAAAGTAGAAACTCCACAGCTAGAATTTCCACAACTAGAAACCCCACAACTAGAAATTCCACAACTAGGAACTCTGCAAATAGAAAATCTACAACTAGAAACTCGAAAACTAAAAAATCCAACTAGAAACTCTACAACTAGAAACTTCACAACTAGAAACTTCACAAATAGACACTCCACAACTAGAAACTCCACAACTAGGAACTCCACAACTAGGAACTCCAAAATTGAGACTCCACAAATAGAAACTACACAGATTGAAATTCCACAACTAGAAACTCCGCAGCTAGAAACTCCGCCACTAGAAACTCCGCAACTAGAAACTCCACAACTTGAAACTCCGCAACTCGAAACTCTGCAACTAGATAATCCACAACTATAAACCCAAGTAGAAACTCCCCAACTGGAAACTCCGTAACTAGAAATTCCGCAACTAGAAACTCCCCAACAAGAAACTCCACAACTAGATGCTCCACAACTAGAAACTCCAGAACTAAAGATTTCATAAGTAGAAACTCCACAGCTAGAATTTCCACAACTAGAAACCCCACAACTAGAAACTCCACAACTAGGAACTCTGCAAATAGAAAATCTACAACTAGAAACTCGAAAACTAAAAACTCCAACTAGAAACTCTACAACTAGAAACTTCACAACTAGAAACTTCAAAAATAGACACTCCACAACTAGAAACTCCACAACTAGGAACTCCACAACTAGGAACTCCAAAATTGAGACTCCACAAATCGAAACTACACAGATTGAAATTCCACAACTAGAAACTCCACAACTTTCAACTCCGCAACTAGAAACTCTGCAACTAGAAACTTTACAGCTAGAAACTCCACAACTTGAGACTTCGCAAATAGAAACTCGTCAACTGGAAACTCAACCACTAGAAACTACACAGCTAGAAACTCCACAACTAGAAACTCCACAACTTGAAACCCAACAAATAGATACTCCACAACTACAGACTCCACAACTTGAAACACCACAACCAGATACTCCACAACTACAAATTCCGCAACTAGAAACTCCACAACTAGAAACTCCGCAACTAGAAACTCCCCAACAAGAAACCCCGCAACTATAAACTTTGCAACTAGAAACTCCGCAACTAGAAACTCCACAGCTAGAAACCCCACAACTATATACTTCACAACTAGCAACCTAACAACTAGAGACTGCACAACTAGAGACTCCGCCACTACAAACTCCACAGCTAGTAACTACGCAACTAGAAACTCCACAACTTGAAACTCCGCCATTAGAATCTCCACAACTAGAAAACTCCGCAACTAGAAACTCTGCAACTAGAAACTCCGCAACTAGAAGCTCCACAGCTAGAAACTCCACAACTTGAAACACCACAACTAGATACTCCAAAACTACAAATTCCACAACTAGAAACTCCACAACTAGAAACACCACATCTGGAAACTGCGCAACAACAAACTCTGCAACCAGAAACTCCACAACTAGAATTTCCACAGCTAGAGACTCAACAACTAGAGACTCCTCAACTAAAAGCTCCACAACTAGACACTCCACAACTAGAAACTCCGCAACTAGAAACCCGACAACTAGAAACTCAACAACTAGAAACTCCACACCTATAAATTCCTCAACTTGAAACTCCACAACCAAAACTCCACTGCTAGAAACTCCACAACTAGAAACTCCGCAACTAGAAACTCCCCAACTAGAAACTGAACAACTAGAAACTCCACACCTATAAATTCCTCCACTTGAAAATCCACAACTAAAACTCCACTACTAGAAACTCCACAACTAGAAACTCTGCAACTAGAAACTCCGCAACTAGAAACTCTGCAAATAGAAACTCCGCAACTAGAAACTCTGCAGCTAGAAACTCCGCAACTAGAAACTCCACAACTAGAAAACTCCGCAACGTGAAACTCTGCAACTAGAAACTCCGCAACTAGAAACTCCACAGCTAGAAACTTAACTACTTGAAACACCACAACTAGATACTCCTAGACTACGAGTTCCACAACTAGAAACTCCACAACTAGAAACTCCGCAACTAGAAGCTCCGCAACTAGAATTTTCACAGCTAGAAACTCCACAACTTGAGACTTCGCAACTGGAAACTCGGCAGCTAGAAACCCAACAACCAGAAACTCCACAACTAGAAACTCCACAAGTTGAAACCCAACAAATAGATACTCCACAACTACAGACTCCACAACTTGAAACACCACAACTAGATACTCCACAACTACAAATTCCGCAACTAGAAACACCACAACTGGGAACTCCGCAACTAGAAACTCCACAGCTAGAAACTCCACAACTTGAGACTTCGCGACTGGAAACTCAGCAACTAGAAACTCAACAACTAGAAACTCCACCACTAGAAACTCCCCAACTAGGAACTCTACAACTTCAAAATCCACACCTAAAAACTCCTCAACTTGAAACTCCACAACTAGATACTCCACAACTACAAACTTCACAACTAGAAACTCCACAACCTGAAACTCTGCAACTAGAAACTCTGCAACTAGAAACTTCGCAACTAGAAACTCCACAGCTAGAAACTTAACTACTTGAAACACCACAACTAGATACTCCTAAACTACGAGTTCCACAACTAGAAACTCCACAACTAGAAATTCCGCAACTAGAAGCTCCGCAACTAGAATTTTCACAGCTAGAAACTCCACAACTTGAGACTTCGCAACTGGAAACTCGGCAGCTAGAAACCCAACAACCAGAAACTCCACAACTAGAAACTCCACTAGTTGAAACCCAACAAATAGATACTCCACAACTACAGAGTCCACAACTTGAAACACCACAACCTGATACTCCACAACTACAAATTCCGCAACTAGAAACACCACAACTGGGAACTCCGCAACTAGAAACTCCACAGCTAGAAACTCCACAACTTGAGACTTCGCGACTGGAAACTCAGCAACTAGAAACTCAACAACTAGAAACTCCACCACTAGAAACTCCCCAACTAGGAACTCTACAACTTCAAAATCCACAACTAAAAACTCCTCAACTTGAAACTCCACAACTAGATACTCCACAACTACAAACTTCACAACTAGAAACTCCACAACCTGAAACTCTGCAACTAGAAACTCTGCAACTAGATACTCCGCAACATGAAACTCCACAGCTAGAAACTCCACAACTTGAAACACCACAACTAGATACTCCACAACTACAATTTCCACAACTAGAAACTCCACAACTGGAAACTCCGCAACTAGAAACTCCGCAGCTAGAAACTTTACAGCTAGAAACTCCACAACTTGAGACTTCGCGAATAGAAACTCGTCAACTGGAAACTCAACCACTAGAAACTCCACAGCTAGAAACTCCACAACTAGACACTCAACAACTAGAAACTCCACACCTATATATTCCACAACTTGAAACTACACAAATAAAACTCCACAACTAGAAACTCCACAACTACAAACTCTGCAACTCGAAACTCTCCAACTAGAAACTCCACAACTAGAAACTCCCCAACTAGAAACTGAAACCCTAGAAACTCCACACCTATAAATTCCTACACTTGAAAATCCACAACTAAAACTCCCCAACTAGAAACTCCACACCTAGAAACTCTGCAACTAGAAACTCCGCAACTAGAAACTCTGCATTTAGAAACTCCGCAACTAGAAACTCTGCAGCTAGAAACTCCGCAACTAGAAACTCCACAACTGGAAACTCCGCCACTAGAATCTCCACAACTAGAAAACTCCGCAACTAGAAACTCTGCCACTAGAAAATCCGCAACTAGAAATTCCACAGCTAGAAACTCCACAACTTAAACACCACAACTAGATACTCCGCAACTACAAATTCCACAACTAGAAACTCCACAACTAAAAACTCCACAACTAGAAACTCCGCAAATAGAAACTGCACAGCTAGAAACTCCACAACTTGAGACTTCGCAACAAGAAATTCGGCAACTAGAATCTCCACAACTAGAAACTCCGCAACTACAAACTCCGCAACTAGAAACTCCACAGCTAGAAACTCCAACACTTGAGACTTCGCAGATAGAAACTCGTCAACTAGAAACTCAACAACTAGAAACTCCACAGCTAGAAACTCCACAACTAGAAACTCCACAACTTGAGAGTTCGCAACTAGATACTCCACAACTAGAAACTCCACCACTAGAAACTCCACAACTACAAACCTCACAACTAGAAACTCCACAACTAGAAACTCCGCCACTGGAAACTCCACATCTAGAAACTCCGCAACTGGAAACTCCACAACTAGAATTTCCACAGCTAGAGACTCAACAACTAGAGACTCTTCAACTAAAAGCTCCACAACTTGACACTCCACAACTAGAAATTCTGCAACTAGAAACCCGACAAGTAGAAACTCAACAACTACAAACTCCACACCAATAAATTCCTCAACTGGAAATGCCACAACTAAAACTCCACAACTAGAAACTCCACAACTAGAAACTCCACAACTAGAATCTCTGCAGCTAAAACTCCGCAACTAGAACTCTGCAAATAGAAACTCCGCAACTAGAAACTCCACAGCTAGAAACCCCTCAACTATAAACTTCACCACTAGAAACTCAACAAGTAGAGACTGCACAACTAGAGACTCCGCAACTAGAAACTCCGCAGCTAGAAACTCCGCCACTAGAAACTCCGCAACTAGAAACTCCACAACTTGAAACTCCGCAACTCGAAACTCTGCAACTAGATAATCCACAACTATAAACCCAAGTAGAAACTCCCCAACTGGAAACTCCGTAACTAGAAACTCCGCAACTAGAAACTCCCCAACAAGAAACTCCACAACTAGATGCTCCACAACTAGAAACTCCACAACTAAAGATTTCATAAGTAGAAACTCCACAGCTAGAATTTCCACAACTAGAAACCCCACAACTAGAAATTCCACAACTAGGAACTCTGCAAATAGAAAATCTACAACTAGAAACTCGAAAACTAAAAAATCCAACTAGAAACTCTACAACTAGAAACTTCACAACTAGAAACTTCACAAATAGACACTCCACAACTAGAAACTCCACAACTAGGAACTCCACAACTAGGAACTCCAAAATTGAGACTCCACAAATAGAAACTACACAGATTGAAATTCCACAACTAGAAACTCCGCAGCTAGAAACTCCGCCACTAGAAACTCCGCAACTAGAAACTCCACAACTTGAAACTCCGCAACTCGAAACTCTGCAACTAGATAATCCACAACTATAAACCCAAGTAGAAACTCCCCAACTGGAAACTCCGTAACTAGAAATTCCGCAACTAGAAACTCCCCAACAAGAAACTCCACAACTAGATGCTCCACAACTAGAAACTCCAGAACTAAAGATTTCATAAGTAGAAACTCCACAGCTAGAATTTCCACAACTAGAAACCCCACAACTAGAAACTCCACAACTAGGAACTCTGCAAATAGAAAATCTACAACTAGAAACTCGAAAACTAAAAACTCCAACTAGAAACTCTACAACTAGAAACTTCACAACTAGAAACTTCACAAATAGACACTCCACAACTAGAAACTCCACAACTAGGAACTCCACAACTAGGAACTCCAAAATTGAGACTCCACAAATCGAAACTACACAGATTGAAATTCCACAACTAGAAACTCCACAACTTTCAACTCCGCAACTAGAAACTCTGCAACTAGAAACTTTACAGCTAGAAACTCCACAACTTGAGACTTCGCAAATAGAAACTCGTCAACTGGAAACTCAACCACTAGAAACTACACAGCTAGAAACTCCACAACTAGAAACTCCACAACTTGAAACCCAACAAATAGATACTCCACAACTACAGACTCCACAACTTGAAACACCACAACCAGATACTCCACAACAACAAATTCCGCAACTAGAAACTCCACAACTAGAAACTCCGCAACTAGAAACTCCCCAACAAGAAACCCCGCAACTATAAACTTTGCAACTAGAAACTCCGCAACTAGAAACTCCACAGCTAGAAACCCCACAACTATATACTTCACAACTAGCAACCTAACAACTAGAGACTGCACAACTAGAGACTCCGCCACTACAAACTCCACAGCTAGTAACTACGCAACTAGAAACTCCACAACTTGAAACTCCGCCATTAGAATCTCCACAACTAGAAAACTCCGCAACTAGAAACTCTGCAACTAGAAACTCCGCAACTAGAAGCTCCACAGCTAGAAACTCCACAACTTGAAACACCACAACTAGATACTCCAAAACTACAAATTCCACAACTAGAAACTCCACAACTAGAAACACCACATCTGGAAACTGCGCAACAACAAACTCTGCAACCAGAAACTCCACAACTAGAATTTCCACAGCTAGAGACTCAACAACTAGAGACTCCTCAACTAAAAGCTTCACAACTAGACACTCCACAACTAGAAACTCCGCAACTAGAAACCCGACAACTAGAAACTCAACAACTAGAAACTCCACACCTATAAATTCCTCAACTTGAAACTCCACAACCAAAACTCCACTGCTAGAAACTCCACAACTAGAAACTCCGCAACTAGAAACTCCCCAACTAGAAACTGAACAACTAGAAACTCCACACCTATAAATTCCTCCACTTGAAAATCCACAACTAAAACTCCACTACTAGAAACTCCACAACTAGAAACTCTGCAACTAGAAACTCCGCAACTAGAAACTCTGCAAATAGAAACTCCGCAACTAGAAACTCTGCAGCTAGAAACTCCGCAACTAGAAACTCCACAACTAGAAAACTCCGCAACGTGAAACTCTGCAACTAGAAACTCCGCAACTAGAAACTCCACAGCTAGAAACTTAACTACTTGAAACACCACAACTAGATACTCCTAGACTACGAGTTCCACAACTAGAAACTCCACAACTAGAAACTCCGCAACTAGAAGCTCCGCAACTAGAATTTTCACAGCTAGAAACTCCACAACTTGAGACTTCGCAACTGGAAACTCGGCAGCTAGAAACCCAACCACTAGAAACTCCACAGCTAGAAACTCCACAACTAGACACTCAACAACTAGAAACTCCACACCTATATATTCCACAACTTGAAACTACACAAATAAAACTCCACAACTAGAAACTCCACAACTACAAACTCTGCAACTCGAAACTCTCCAACTAGAAACTCCACAACTAGAAACTCCCCAACTAGAAACTGAAACCCTAGAAACTCCACACCTATAAATTCCTCCACTTGAAAATCCACAACTAAAACTCCCCAACTAGAAACTCCACACCTAGAAACTCTGCAACTAGAAACTCCGCAACTAGAAACTCTGCATTTAGAAACTCCGCAACTAGAAACTCTGCAGCTAGAAACTCCGCAACTAGAAACTCCACAACTTGAAACTCTGCAACTCGAAACTCTGCAAGTAGAAAATCTACAACTATAAACTCAAGTAGAAACTCCCCAACTGGAAACTCCGCAACCAGACAATCCACAACTAGGAACTTCACAACTAGAAACTCCCCAACAAGAAACTCCACAACTAGAAACTCCACAACTAGAAACTCCACAAATAGAGACTGCACAACTAGAAACTTTGCATTTAGAAACTCCTCAGATAGAAACTACACAACTAGAAACTCCATGACTAGAGATTCCATAAGTAGAAACTCCACAGCTAGAATTTCCACAACTTGAAACCCCACAACTAGGAACTCTGCAAATAGAATATCTACAACCAGAAACTCGAAAACAAAAAACTCCAACTAGAAACTCCACAAATAGACACTCCACAGCTAGAAACTCCAAAAGTAGAGACTCCACAACTAGGAACTCCAAAACTGAAACTCCACAACTAGAAACTACACAGATTGAAATTCCACAACTAGAAACTCCACAACTGGAAACTCCGCAACTAGAAACTCCGCAACTAGAAACTTTACAGCAAGAAACTCCACAACTTGAGACTTCGCGAATAGAAACTCGTCAACTGGAAACTCAACCACTAGAAACTCCACAGCTAGAAACTCCACAACTAGACACTCAACAACTAGAAACTCCACACCTATAAATTCCACAACTTGAAACTACACAAATAAAACTCCACAACTAGAAACTCCACAACTACAAACTCTGCAACTCGAAACTCTCCAACTAGAAACTCCACAACTAGAAACTCCCCAACTAGAAACTGAAACCCTAGAAACTCCAAACCTATAAATTCATCCACTTGAAAATCCACAACTAAAACTCCCCAACTAGAAACTGCACACCTAGAAACTCTGCAACTAGAAACTCCGCAACTAGAAACTCTGCATTTAGAAACTCCGCAACTAGAAACTCTGCAGCTAGAAACTCCGCAACTAGAAACTCCACAACTTGAAACTCTGCAACTCGAAACTCTGCAACTAGAAAATCTACAACTATAAACTCAAGTAGAAACTCCCCAACTGGAAACTCCGCAACCAGACAATCCACAACTAGGAACTTCACAACTAGAAACTCCCCAACAAGAAACTCCACAACTAGAAACTCCACAACTAGAAACTCCACAAATAGAGACTGCACAACTAGAAACTTTGCATTTAGAAACTCCTCAGATAGAAACTACACAACTAGAAACTCCATGACTAGAGATTCCATAAGTAGAAACTCCACAGCTATAATTTCCACAACTTGTAACCCCACAACTAGGAACTATGCAAATAGAATATCTACAACCAGAAACTCGAAAACAAAAAACTCCAACTAGAAACTCCACAAATAGACACTCCACAGCTAGAAACTCCAAAAGTAGAGACTCCACAACTAGGAACTCCAAAATTGAGACTCCACAACTAGAAACTACACAGATTGAAATTCCACAACTGGAAACTCAACAACTGGAAACTTCGCAAATAGAAACTCTGCAACTAGAAACTTTACAGCTAGAAACTCCACAACTTGAGACTTCGCAAATAGAAACTCGTCAACTGGAAACTCAACCACTAGAAACTCCACAGCTAGAAACTCCACAGCTAGAAACTCCACAACTAGAAACTCCACAACTTGAGAGTTCGCAACTAGAAACTCCACAACTAGAAACTCCACAACTAGAGACTCCACCACTAGAAACTCCACAACTACGAACCTCACAACTAGAAACACCACATCTAGAAACTCCGCAACAACAAACTCTGCAACTAGAAACTCCACAACTAGAATTTCCACAGCTAGAGACTCAACAACTAGATACTCCTCAACTACGAATTCCACAACTAGAAACTCCACAACTAGAAACTCCGCAACTTGAAGCTCCGCAACTAGAATTTTCACAGCTAGAAACTCCACAACTTGAGACTTCGCAACTGGAAACTCGGAAGCTAGAAACCAAACAACCAGAAACTCCACAACTAGAAACTCCACAAGTTGAAACCCAACAAATAGATACTCCACAACTACAGACTCCACAACTTGAAACACCACAACTAGATACTCCACAACTACAAATTCCGCAACTAGAAACACCACAACTGGAAACTCCGCAACTAGAAACTCCACAGCTAGAAACTCCACAACTTGAGACATCGCGACTGGAAACTCAGCAACTAGAAACTCAACAACTAGAAATTCCACCACTTGAAACTCCACAACTAGGAACTCTACAACTTCAAAATCTACAACTAAAAACTCCTCAACTTGAAACTCCACAACTAGATACTCCACAACTACAAACTTCACAACTAGAAACTCCACAACCTGAAACTCCGCAACCAGAAACTCCGCAAATAAAAACTCCACAACTAGAAACTCCACAAGTAAAAACTCCACAACTAGAAACTCCGCAACTAGAAACTCTGCAACTAGATACTCCGCAACTAGAAACTCCACAGCTAGAAACTCCACAACTTGAAACACCACAACTAGATACTCCACAACTAAAAATTCCACAACTAGAAACTCCACAACTGGAAACTCCGCAACTAGAAACTCCGCAGCTAGAAACTTTACAGCTAGAAACTCCACAACTTGAGACTTCGCGAATAGAAACTCGTCAACTGGAAACTCAACCACTAGAAACTCCACAGCTAGAAACTCCACAACTAGACACTCAACAACTAGAATCTCCACACCTATCAATTCCACAACTTGAAACTCCACAGCTAAAACTCCACAACTAGAAACTCCACAACTACAAACTCTGCAACTCGAAACTCTCCAACTAGAAACTCCACAACTAGAAACTCTGCAACTAGAAACTCCGCAACTAGAAACTCTGCAACTAGCAACTCAACAACTATAGACTGCACAACTAGAGACTCCGCAACTAGAAACTCCACAGCTAGTAACTCCGCAAATACAAACTCCACAACTTGAAACACCACAACTAGATACTCCACAACTACAAATTCCACAACTAGAAACTCCACAACTAGAAACTCCACAACTAGAAACTCTGCAACTAGAAACTCAACAGCTAGAAACTCCAAAACTTGAGACTTTGCAACAAGAAACTTGGCAACTAGAATCTCCACAACTAGAAACTCTGCAACTAGAAACTCCGCAACTACAAACTCCGCAACTAGAAACGCCACAGCTAGAAACTCCACAACTTCAGTCTTCGCAATTAGAAACTCGTCAACTAGAAACTCAAAAACTAGAAACTCCACAGCTAGAAACTCCACAACTAGAAACTCCACAACTTGAGAGTTCGCAACTAGAAACTCCACAACTAGAAACTCCACAACTAGAGACTCCACAACTAGAAACTCCACCACTAGAAACTCCACAACTACGAACCTCACAACTAGAAACACCACATCTAGAAACTCCGCAACAACAAACTCTGTAACTAGAAACTCCACAACTAGAATTTCCACAGCTAGAGACTCAACAACTAGAGACTCCTCAACTAAAAGCTCCACAACTAGACACTCCACAACTAGAAACTCCGCAACTAGAAACCCGACAACTACAAACTCAACAACTAGAAACTCCACACCTATAAATTCCTCAACTTGAAACTCCACAACTAAAACTCCACTGCTAGAAACTCCACAACTAGAAACTCCGCAACTAGAAACTCCCCAACTAGAAACTGAACAACTAGAAACTCCACACCTATAAATTCCTCCACTTGAAAATCCACAACTAAAACTCCACTACTAGAAACTCCACAACTAGAAACTCCGCAACTAGAAACTCCCCAACTAGAAACTCCACAACTAGAAACACTGCAACTAGAAACTCCGCAACTAGAAACTCTGCATATAGAAACTCCGCAACTAGAAACTCTGCAGCTAGAAACTCCGCAACTAGAAACTCCACAACTTGAAACTCTGCAACTAGAAAATCCACAACTATAAACTCAAGTAGAAACTCCCCAACTGGAAACTCCGCAACTTGAAACTCCGCAACTAGAAAATCCACAACTAGAAACTTCACAACTAGAAACTGCTCAACAAGAAACTCCACAACTAGAAACTCCACAACTAGAAACTCCCTAACTAGAGACTGCACAACTAGAGACTCTGCATTTAGAAACTCCTCAGATAGGAACTACACAACTAGAAACTCCACGACTAGAAATTCCATAAGTAGAAACTCCACAGCTAGAATTTCCGCAACTAGAAACCCCACAACTAGGAACTCTGCAAATAGAATATCTACAACCAGAAAGTCGAAAACAAAAAACTCCAACTAGAAACTCCACAACTAGAAACTGCACAACTAGAAACTCCACAAATAGACACTCCACAACTAGAAACTCGACAACTAGAGACCCCACAACTAGGAACTCAAAAATTGAGACCCCACAACTAGAAACTACACAGATTGAAATTCCACAACTGGAAACTCCACAACTGGAAACTTCGCAACTAGAAACTCTGCAACTAGAAACTATACAGCTAGAAACTCCACAACTTGAGACTTCGCAAATAGAAACTCGTCAACTGGAAAATCAACCACTAGAAACTCCACAGCTAAAAACTCCACAACTTGAAACCCAACATATAGATACTACACAACTACAGACTCCACAACTTGAAACACCACAACTAGATACTCCACAACTACAAATTCCGCAACTAGAAACTCCACAACTAGAAACTCCGCAACTAGAATCTCCCCAACTAGAAACTCAACAACTAGAATCTCTGCAACTAGAAACTCCGCAACTAGAAACTTTGCAACTAGAAACTCCGCAACTAGAAACTCCACAGCTAGAAACCCCACAACTTGAAACACCACAACTAGATACTCCACAACTACAAATTCCACAACTAGAAATTCCACAAGTGGAAACTCCACAGCTAGAAAATCCACCACTAGAAACTCCACAACTAGCAACTCCACAACTACAGACTCCGACTAGAAAACTCCGCAACAAGAAACTCCCAGATAGACACTCTGCAACTAGGAACTCTACAACTTCAAAATCCACAACTAGAAACTCCACAATTTGAAACTCCACAACTAGATACTCCACAACTACAAACTCTACAACTAGAAACTCCCAAACTAGAAACTCCACAACTTGAAACTCCGCAACTAGAAACTCCGCAACAAGAAACTCCACAACTAGAAAACTCCGCAACGTGAAACTCTGCAACTAGAAACTCCGCAACTAGAAACTCCACAGCTAGAAACTAAACTACTTGAAACACCACAACTAGATACTCCTAAACTACGAGTTCCACAACTAGAAACTCCACAACTAGAAACTCCGCAACTAGAAGCTCCGCAACTAGAATTTTCACAGCTAGAAACTCCACAACTTGAGACTTCGCAACTGGAAACTCGGCAGCTAGAAACCCAACAACCAGAAACTCCACAACTAGAAACTCCACAAGTTGAAACCCAACAAATAGATACTCCACAACTACAGACTCCACAACTTGAAACACCACAACTAGATACTCCACAACTACAAATTCCGCAACTAGAAACACCACAACTGGGAACTCCGAAACTAGAAACTCCACAGCTAGAAACTCCACAACTTGAGACTTCGCGACTGGAAACTCAGCAACTAGAAACTCAACAACTAGAAACTCCACCACTAGAAACTCCCCAACTAGGAACTCTACAACTTCAAAATCCACAACTAAAAACTCCTCAACTTGAAACTCCACAACTAGATACTCCACAACTACAAACTTCACAATTAGAAACTCCACAACCTGAAACTCTGCAACTAGAAACTCTGCAACTAGAAACTCCGCAACTAGAAACTCCACAGCTAGAAACTTAACTACTTGAAACACCACAACTAGATACTCCTAAACTACGAGTTCCACAACTAGAAACTCCACAACTAGAAACTCCGCAACTAGAAGCTCCGCAACTAGAATTTTCACAGCTAGAAACTCCACAACTTGAGACTTCGCAACTGGAAACTCGGCAGCTAGAAACCCAACAACCAGAAACTCCACAACTAGAAACTCCACAAGTTGAAACCCAACAAATAGATACTCCACAACTACAGACTCCACAACTTGAAACACCACAACCTGATACTCCACAACTACAAATTCCGCAACTAGAAACACCACAACTGGAAACTCCGCAACTAGAAACTCCACAGCTAGAAACTCCACAACTTGAGACTTCGCGACTGGAAACTCAGCAACTAGAAACTCTGCCACTAGAAACTCCACAACTTGAAACTCGACAGCTAGAAACTCCACAACTTGAAACACCACAACTAGATACTCCACAACTACAAATTCCACAACTAGAAACTCCACAACTAGAAACTCCACAACTAGAAACTCTGCAACTAGAAACTCAACAGCTAGAAACTCCAAAACTTGAGACTTTGCAACAAGAAACTTGGCAACTAGAATCTCCACAACTAGAAACTCTGCAACTAGAAACTCCGCAACTACAAACTCCGCAACTAGAAACTCCACAGCTAGAAACTCCACAACTTCAGACTTCGCAAATAGAAACTCGTCAACTAGAAACTCAAAAACTAGAAACTCCACAGCTAGAAACTCCACAGCTAGAAACTCCACAACTAGAAACACCACAACTTGAGAGTTTGCAACTAGAAACTCCACAACTAGAACTTCCACAACTAGAGACTCCACAACTAGAAACTCCACCACTAGAAACTCCTCAACTACGAACCTCACAACTAGAAACACCACATCTAGAAACTCCGCAACAACAAACTCTGTAACTAGAAACTCCACAACTAGAATTTCCACAGCTAGAGACTCAACAACTAGAGACTCCTCAACTAAAAGCTCCACAACTAGACACTCCACAACTAGAAACTCCGCAACTAGAAACCCGACAACTAGAAACTCAACAACTAGAAACTCCACACCTATAAATTCCCCAACTTGAAACTCCACAACTAAAACTCCACTGCTAGAAACTCCACAACTAGAAACTCCGCAACTAGAAACTCCCCAACTAGAAACTGAACAACTAGAAACTCCACACCTATAAATTCCTCCACTTGAAAATCCACAACTAAAACTCCACTACTAGAAACTCCACAACAAGAAACTCCGCAACTAGAAACTCCCCAACTAGAAACTCCACAACTAGAAACTCTGCAACTAGAAACTCCGCAACTAGAAACTCTGCATATAGAAACTCCGAAACTAGAAACTCTGCAGCTAGAAACTCCGTAACTAGAAACTCCACAACTTGAAACTCTGCAACTAGAAAATCCACAACTATAAACTCAAGTAGAAACTCCCCAACTGGAAACTCCGCAACTTGAAACTCCGCAACTAGAAAATCCACAACTAGAAACTTCACAACTAGAAACTCCTCAACAAGAAACTCCACAACTAGAAACTCCACAACTAGAAACTCCCTAACTAGAGACTGCACAACTAGAGACTCTGCATTTAGAAACTCCTCAGATAGGAACTACACAACTACAAATTCCACAACTTGAAATTCCACAACTGGAAACTCCACAGCTAGAAAGTCCACAAAGAGAAACTCTGCAACTAGAAACTCCACAGCTAGAAAATCCACCACTAGAAACTCCACAACTAGCAACTCCACAACTACAGACTCCGCAACTAGAAAACTCCGCAACAAGAAACTCCCAGCTAGACACTCTGCAAAAAGGAACTCTACAACTTCAGATTCCACAACTAGAAACTCCACAATTTGAAACTCCACAACTTGAAACTCCGCAACTAGAAACTCCGCAACAAGAAACTCCACAACTAGAAAACTCCGCAACGTGAAACTCTGCAACTTGAAACTCCGCAACAAGAAACTCCACAACTAGAAAACTCCGCAACGTGAAACTCTGCAACTAGAAACTCCGCAACTAGAAACTTCACAGCTAGAAACTTAACTACTTGAAACACCACAACTAGATACTCCTCAACTACGAATTCCACAACTAGAAACTCCACAACTAGAAACTCCACAACTTGAGACATCGCGACTGGAAACTCAGCAACTAGAAACTCAACAACTAGAAATTCCACCACTAGAAACTCCACAACTAGGAACTCTACAACTTCAAAATCTACAACTAAAAACTCCTCAACTTGAAACTCCACAACTAGATACTCCACAACTACAAACTTCACAACTAGAAACTCCACAACCTGAAACTCCGCAACCAGAAACTCCGCAACTAAAAACTCCACAACTAGAAACTCCACAAGTAACAACTCCACAACTAGAAACTCCGCAACTAGAAACTCTGCAACTAGATACTCCGCAACTAGAAACTCCACAGCTAGAAACTCCACAACTTGAAACACCACAACTAGATACTCCACAACTAAAAATTCCACAACTAGAAACTCCACAACTGGAAACTCCGCAACTAGAAACTCCGCAGCTAGAAACTTTACAGCTAGAAACTCCACAACTTGAGACTTCGCGAATAGAAACTCGTCAACTGGAAACTCATCCACTAGAAACTCCACAGCTAGAAACTCCACAACTAGACACTCAACAACTAGAATCTCCACACCTATCAATTCCACAACTTGAAACTCCACAACTAAAACTCCACAACTAGAAACTCCACAACTACAAACTCTGCAACTCGAAACTCTCCAACTAGAAACTCCACAACTAGAAACTCTGCAACTAGAAACTCCGCAACTAGAAACTCTGTAACTAGCAACTCAACAACTATAGACTGCACAACTAGAGACTCCGCAACTACAAACTCCACAGCTAGTAACTCTGCAACTAGAAACTCCACAACTTGAAACTCCGCCACTAGAATCTCCACAATTAGAAAACTCCGCAACTAGAAACTCTGCCACTAGAAACTCCACAACTTGAAACTCGACAGCTAGAAACTCTACAACTTGAAACACCACAACTAGATACTCCACAACTACGAATTCCACAACTAGAAACTCCACAACTAGAAACTCCACAACTAGAAACTCTGCAACTAGAAACTCCACAGCTAGAAACTCCAAAACTTGAGACTTTGCAACAAGAAACTTGGCAACTAGAATCTCCACAACTAGAAACTCTGCAACTAGAAACTCCACAGCTAGAAACTCCACAGCTACAAACTCCACAACTAGAAACTCCACAACTTGAGAGTTCGCAACTAGAAACTCCACAACTAGAAACTCCACAACTAGAGACTCCACAACTAGAAACTCCACCACTAGAAACTCCACAACTACGAACCTCACAACTAGAAACACCACATCTAAAAACTCCGCAACAACAAACTCTGCAACTAGAAACTCCACAACTAGAATTTCCACAGCTAGAGACTCAACAACTAGAGACTCCTCAACTAAAAGCTCCACAACTAGACACTCCACAACTAGAAACTCCGCAACTAGAAACCCGACAACTAGAAACTCAACAACTAGAAACTCCACACCTATAAATTCCTCAACTTGAAACTCCACAACTAAAACTCCACTGCTAGAAACTCCACAACTAGAAACTCCGCAACTAGAAACTCCCCAACTAGAAACTGAACAACTAGAAACTCCACACCTCTAAAATCCTCCAGTTGAAAATCCACAACTAAAACTCCACTACTAGAAACTCCACAACTAGAAACTCCGCAACTAGAAACTCCCCAACTAGAAACTCCACAACTAGAAACTCTGCAACTAGAAACTCCGCAACAAGAAACTCCACAACTAGAAAACTCCGCAATGTGAAACTCTGCAACTAGAAACTCCGCAACTAGAAACTCCACAGCTAGAAACTTAACTACTTGAAATACCACAACTAGATACTCCTCAACTACGAATTCCACAACTAGAAACTCCACAACTAGAAACTCCGCAACTAGAAGCTCCGCCACTAGAATTTTCACAGCTAGAAACTCCACAACTTGAGACTTCGCAACTGGAAACTCGGAAGCTAGAAACCAAACAACCAGAAACTCCACAACTAGAAACTCCACAAGTTGAAACCCAACAAATAGATACTCCACAACTACAGACTCCACAACTTGAAACACCACAACTAGATACTCCACAACTACAAATTCCGCAACTAGAAACACCACAACTGGAAACTCCGCAACTAGAAACTCCACAGCTAGAAACTCCACAACTTGAGACATCGCGACTGGAAACTCAGCAACTAGAAACTCAACAACTAGAAATTCCACCACTAGAAACTCCACAAATAGGAACTCTAAAACTTCAAAATCTACAACTAAAAACTCCTCAACTTGAAACTCCACAACTAGATACTCCACAACTACAAACTTCACAACTAGAAACTCCACTACCTGAAACTCCGCAACCAGAAACTCCGCAACTAAAAACTCCACAACTAGAAACTCCACAAGTAAAAACTCCACAACTAGAAACTCCGCAACTAGAAACTCTGCAACTAGATACTCCACAACTACAAATTCCACAACTTGAAATTCCACAACTGGAAACTCCACAGCTAGAAAGTCCACAACAAGAAACTCTGCAACTAGAAACTCCACAGCTAGAAAATCCACCACTAGAAACTCCACAACTAGCAACTCCACAACTACAGACTCCGCCACTAGAAAACTCCGCAACAAGAAACTCCCAGCTAGACACTCTGCAAAAAGGAACTCTACAACTTCAGAATCCACAACTAGAAACTCCACAATTTGAAACTCCACAACTTGAAACTCCGCAACTAGAAACTCCGCAACAAGAAACTCCACAACTAGAAAACTCCGCAACGTGAAACTCTGCAACTAGAAACTCCGCAACAAGAAACTCCACAACTAGAAAACTCCGCAACGTGAAACTCTGCAACTAGAAACTCCGCAACTAGAAACTCCGCAACTAGAAACTCCACAGCTAGAAACTTAACTACTTGAAACACCACAACTAGATACTCCTCAACTACGAATTCCACAACTAGAAACTCCACAACTAGAAACACCAAAACTGGAAACTCCGCAACTAGAAACTCCACAGCTAGAAACTCCACAACTTGAGACATCGCGACTGGAAACTCAGCAACTAGAAACTCAACAACTAGAAATTCCACCACTAGAAACTCCACAACTAGGAACTCTACAACTTCAAAATCTACAACTAAAAACTCCTCAACTTGAAACTCCACAACTAGATACTCCACAACTACAAACTTCACAACTAGAAACTCCACAACCTGAAACTCCGCAACCAGAAACTCCGCAACTAAAAACTCCACAACTAGAAACTCCACAAGTAACAACTCCACAACTAGAAACTCCGCAACTAGAAACTCTGCAACTAGATACTCCGCAACTAGAAACTCCACAGCTAGAAAATCCACAACTTGAAACACCATAACTAGATACTCCACAACTAAAAATTCCACAACTAGAAACTCCACAACTAGAAACTCCGCAACTAGAAACTCCGCAGCTAGAAACTTTACAGCTAGAAACTCCACAACTTGAGACTTCGCGAATAGAAACTCGTCAACTGGAAACTCATCCACTAGAAACTCCACAGCTAGAAACTCCACAACTAGACACTCAACAACTAGAATCTCCACACCTATCAATTCCACAACTTGAAACTCCACAACTAAAACTCCACAACTAGAAACTCCACAACTACAAACTCTGCAACTCGAAACTCTCCAACTAGAAACTCCACAACTAGAAACTCTGCAACTAGAAACTCCGCAACTAGAAACTCTGTAACTAGCAACTCAACAACTATAGACTGCACAACTAGAGACTCCGCAACTACAAACTCCACAGCTAGTAACTCTGCAACTAGAAACTCCACAACTTGAAACTCCGCCACTAGAATCTCCACAATTAGAAAACTCCGCAACTAGAAACTCTGCCACTAGAAACTCCACAACTTGAAACTCGACAGCTAGAAACTCTACAACTTGAAACACCACAACTAGATACTCCACAACTACGAATTCCACGACTAGAAATTCCATAAGTAGAAACTCCACAGCTAGAATTTCCGCAACTAGAAACCCCACAACTAGGAACTCTGCAAATAGAATATCTACAACCAGAAAGTCGAAAACAAAAAACTCCAACTAGAAACTCCACAACTAGAAACTGCACAACTAGAAACTCCACAAATAGACACTCCACAACTAGAAACTCGACAACTAGAGACCCCACAACTAGGAACTCAAAAATTGAGACCCCACAACTAGAAACTACACAGATTGAAATTCCACAACTGGAAACTCCACAACTGGAAACTTCGCAACTAGAAACTCTGCAACTAGAAACTATACAGCTAGAAACTCCACAACTTGAGACTTCGCAAATAGAAACTCGTCAACTGGAAAATCAACCACTAGAAACTCCACAGCTAAAAACTCCACAACTTGAAACCCAACATATAGATACTACACAACTACAGACTCCACAACTTGAAACACCACAACTAGATACTCCACAACTACAAATTCCGCAACTAGAAACTCCACAACTAGAAACTCCGCAACTAGAATCTCCCCAACGAGAAACTCAACAACTAGAATCTCTGCAACTAGAAACTCCGACTAGAAACTTTGCAACTAGAAACTCCGCAACTAGAAACTCCACAGCTAGAAACCCCACAACTTGAAACACCACAACTAGATACTCCACAACTACAAATTCCACAACTAGAAATTCCACAAGTGGAAACTCCACAGCTAGAAAATCCACCACTAGAAACTCCACAACTAGCAACTCCACAACTACAGACTCCGACTAGAAAACTCCGCAACAAGAAACTCCCAGATAGACACTCTGCAACTAGGAACTCTACAACTTCAAAATCCACAACTAGAAACTCCACAATTTGAAACTCCACAACTAGATACTCCACAACTACAAACTCTACAACTAGAAACTCCACAACTTGAAACTCCGCAACTAGAAACTCCGCAACAAGAAACTCCACAACTAGAAAACTCCGCAACGTGAAACTCTGCAACTAGAAACTCCGCAACTAGAAACTCCACAGCTAGAAACTAAACTACTTGAAACACCACAACTAGATACTCCTAAACTACGAGTTCCACAACTAGAAACTCCACAACTAGAAACTCCGCAACTAGAAGCTCCGCAACTAGAATTTTCACAGCTAGAAACTCCACAACTTGAGACTTCGCAACTGGAAACTCGGCAGCTAGAAACCCAACAACCAGAAACTCCACAACTAGAAACTCCACAAGTTGAAACCCAACAAATAGATACTCCACAACTACAGACTCCACAACTTGAAACACCACAACTAGATACTCCACAACTACAAATTCCGCAACTAGAAACACCACAACTGGGAACTCCGCAACTAGAAACTCCACAGCTAGAAACTCCACAACTTGAGACTTCGCGACTGGAAACTCAGCAACTAGAAACTCAACAACTAGAAACTCCACCACTAGAAACTCCCCAACTAGGAACTCTACAACTTCAAAATCCACAACTAAAAACTCCTCAACTTGAAACTCCACAACTAGATACTCCACAACTACAAACTTCACAACTAGAAACTCCACAACCTGAAACTCTGCAACTAGAAACTCTGCAACTAGAAACTCCGCAACTAGAAACTCCACAGCTAGAAACTTAACTACTTGAAACACCACAACTAGATACTCCTAAACTACGAGTTCCACAACTAGAAACTCCACAACTAGAAACTCCGCAACTAGAAGCTCCGCAACTAGAATTTTCACAGCTAGAAACTCCACAACTTGAGACTTCGCAACTGGAAACTCGGCAGCTAGAAACCCAACAACCAGAAACTCCACAACTAGAAACTCCACAAGTTGAAACCCAACAAATAGATACTCCACAACTACAGACTCCACAACTTGAAACACCACAACCTGATACTCCACAACTACAAATTCCGCAACTAGAAACACCACAACTGGAAACTCCGCAACTAGAAACTCCACAGCTAGAAACTCCACAACTTGAGACTTCGCGACTGGAAACTCAGCAACTAGAAACTCTGCCACTAGAAACTCCACAACTTGAAACTCGACAGCTAGAAACTCCACAACTTGAAACACCACAACTAGATACTCCACAACTACAAATTCCACAACTAGAAACTCCACAACTAGAAACTCCACAACTAGAAACTCTGCAACTAGAAACTCAACAGCTAGAAACTCCAAAACTTGAGACTTTGCAACAAGAAACTTGGCAACTAGAATCTCCACAACTAGAAACTCTGCAACTAGAAACTCCGCAACTACAAACTCCGCAACTAGAAACTCCACAGCTAGAAACTCCACAACTTCATACTTCGCAAATAGAAACTCGTCAACTAGAAACTCAAAAACTAGAAACTCCACAGCTAGAAACTCCACAGCTAGAAACTCCACAACTAGAAACACCACAACTTGAGAGTTTGCAACTAGAAACTCCACAACTAGAACTTCCACAACTAGAGACTCCACAACTAGAAACTCCACCACTAGAAACTCCACAACTACGAACCTCACAACTAGAAACACCACATCTAGAAACTCCGCAACAACAAACTCTGTAACTAGAAACTCCACAACTAGAATTTCCACAGCTAGAGACTCAACAACTAGAGACTCCTCAACTAAAAGCTCCACAACTAGACACTCCACAACTAGAAACTCCGCAACTAGAAACCCGACAACTAGAAACTCAACAACTAGAAACTCCACACCTATAAATTCCCCAACTTGAAACTCCACAACTAAAACTCCACTGCTAGAAACTCCACAACTAGAAACTCCGCAACTAGAAACTCCCCAACTAGAAACTGAACAACTAGAAACTCCACACCTATAAATTCCTCCACTTGAAAATCCACAACTAAAACTCCACTACTAGAAACTCCACAACAAGAAACTCCGCAACTAGAAACTCCCCAACTAGAAACTCCACAACTAGAAACTCTGCAACTAGAAACTCCGCAACTAGAAACTCTGCATATAGAAACTCCGAAACTAGAAACTCTGCAGCTAGAAACTCCGCAACTAGAAACTCCACAACTTGAAACTCTGCAACTAGAAAATCCACAAATATAAACTCAAGTAGAAACTCCCCAACTGGAAACTCCGCAACTTGAAACTCCGCAACTAGAAAATCCACAACTAGAAACTTCACAACTAGAAACTCCTCAACAAGAAACTCCACAACTAGAAACTCCACAACTAGAAACTCCCTAACTAGAGACTGCACAACTAGAGACTCTGCATTTAGAAACTCCTCAGATAGGAACTACACAACTACAAATTCCACAACTTGAAATTCCACAACTGGAAACTCCACAGCTAGAAAGTCCACAACAAGAAACTCTGCAACTAGAAACTCCACAGCTAGAAAATCCACCACTAGAAACTCCACAACTAGCAACTCCACAACTACAGACTCCGCAACTAGAAAACTCCGCAACAAGAAACTCCCAGCTAGACACTCTGCAAAAAGGAACTCTACAACTTCAGAATCCACAACTAGAAACTCCACAATTTGAAACTCCACAACTTGAAACTCCGCAACTAGAAACTCCGCAACAAGAAACTCCACAACTAGAAAACTCCGCAACGTGAAACTCTGCAACTAGAAACTCCGCAACAAGAAACTCCACAACTAGAAAACTCCGCAACGTGAAACTCTGCAACTAGAAACTCCGCAACTAGAAACTCCACAGCTAGAAACTTAACTACTTGAAACACCACAACTAGATACTCCTCAACTACGAATTCCACAACTAGAAACTCCACAACTTGAGACATCGCGACTGGAAACTCAGCAACTAGAAACTCAACAACTAGAAATTCCACCACTAGAAACTCCACAACTAGAAACTCTACAACTTCAAAATCTACAACTAAAAACTCCTCAACTTGAAACTCCACAACTAGATACTCCACAACTACAAACTTCACAACTAGAAACTCCACAACCTGAAACTCCGCAACCAGAAACTCCGCAACTAAAAACTCCACAACTAGAAACTCCACAAGTAACAACTCCACAACTAGAAACTCCGCAACTAGAAACTCTGCAACTAGATACTCCGCAACTAGAAACTCCACAGCTAGAAACTCCACAACTTGAAACACCACAACTAGATACTCCACAACTAAAAATTCCACAACTAGAAACTCCACAACTGGAAACTCCGCAACTAGAAACTCCGCAGCTAGAAACTTTACAGCTAGAAACTCCACAACTTGAGACTTCGCGAATAGAAACTCGTCAACTGGAAACTCATCCACTAGAAACTCCACAGCTAGAAACTCCACAACTAGACACTCAACAACTAGAATCTCCACACCTATCAATTCCACAACTTGAAACTCCACAACTAAAACTCCACAACTAGAAACTCCACAACTACAAACTCTGCAACTCGAAACTCTCCAACTAGAAACTCCACAACTAGAAACTCTGCAACTAGAAACTCCGCAACTAGAAACTCTGTAACTAGCAACTCAACAACTATAGACTGCACAACTAGAGACTCCGCAACTACAAACTCCACAGCTAGTAACTCTGCAACTAGAAACTCCACAACTTGAAACTCCGCCACTAGAATCTCCACAATTAGAAAACTCCGCAACTAGAAACTCTGCCACTAGAAACTCCACAACTTGAAACTCGACAGCTAGAAACTCTACAACTTGAAACACCACAACTAGATACTCCACAACTACGAATTCCACAACTAGAAACTCCACAACTAGAAACTCCACAACTAGAAACTCTGCAACTAGAAACTCCACAGCTAGAAACTCCAAAACTTGAGACTTTGCAACAAGAAACTTGGCAACTAGAATCTCCACAACTAGAAACTCTGCAACTAGAAACTCCACAGCTAGAAACTCCACAGCTAGAAACTCCACAACTAGAAACTCCACAACTTGAGAGTTCGCAACTAGAAACTCCACAACTAGAAACTCCACAACTAGAGACTCCACAACTAGAAACTCCACCACTAGAAACTCCACAACTACGAACCTCACAACTAGAAACACCACATCTAAAAACTCCGCAACAACAAACTCTGCAACTAGAAACTCCACAACTAGAATTTCCACAGCTAGAGACTCAACAACTAGAGACTCCTCAACTAAAAGCTCCACAACTAGACACTCCACAACTAGAAACTCCGCAACTAGAAACCCGACAACTAGAAACTCAACAACTAGAAACTCCACACCTATAAATTCCTCAACTTGAAACTCCACAACTAAAACTCCACTGCTAGAAACTCCACAACTAGAAACTCCGCAACTAGAAACTCCCCAACTAGAAACTGAACAACTAGAAACTCCACACCTATAAAATCCTCCAGTTGAAAATCCACAACTAAAACTCCACTACTAGAAACTCCACAACTAGAAACTCCGCAACTAGAAACTCCCCAACTAGAAACTCCACAACTAGAAACTCTGCAACTAGAAACTCCGCAACAAGAAACTCCACAACTAGAAAACTCCGCAACGTGAAACTCTGCAACTAGAAACTCCGCAACTAGAAACTCCACAGATAGAAACTTAACTACTTGAAATACCACAACTAGATACTCCTCAACTACGAATTCCACAACTAGAAACTCCACAACTAGAAACTCCGCAACTAGAAGCTCCGCCACTAGAATTTTCACAGCTAGAAACTCCACAACTTGAGACTTCGCAACTGGAAACTCGGAAGCTAGAAACCAAACAACCAGAAACTCCACAACTAGAAACTCCACAAGTTGAAACCCAACAAATAGATACTCCACAACTACAGACTCCACAACTTGAAACACCACAACTAGATACTCCACAAGTACAAATTCCGCGACTAGAAACACCACAACTGGAAACTCCGCCACTAGAAACTCCACAGCTAGAAACTCCACAACTTGAGACATCGCGACTGGAAACTCAGCAACTAGAAACTCAACAACTAGAAATTCCACCACTAGAAACTCCACAAATAGGAACTCTAAAACTTCAAAATCTACAACTAAAAACTCCTCAACTTGAAACTACACAACTAGATACTCCACAACTACAAACTTCACAACTAGAAACTCCACTACCTGAAACTCCGCAACCAGAAACTCCGCAACTAAAAACTCCACAACTAGAAACTCCACAAGTAAAAACTCCACAACTAGAAACTCCGCAACTAGAAACTCTGCAACTAGATACTCCACAGCTACAAATTCCACAACTTGAAATTCCACAACTGGAAACTCCACAGCTAGAAAGTCCACAACAAGAAACTCTGCAACTAGAAACTCCACAGCTAGAAAATCCACCACTAGAAACTCCACAACTAGCAACTCCACAACTACAGACTCCGCAACTAGAAAACTCCGCAACAAGAAACTCCCAGCTAGACACTCTGCAAAAAGGAACTCTACAACTTCAGAATCCACAACTAGAAACTCCACAATTTGAAACTCCACAACTTGAAACTCCGCAACTAGAAACTCCGCAACAAGAAACTCCACAACTAGAAAACTCCGCAACGTGAAACTCTGCAACTAGAAACTCCGCAACAAGAAACTCCACAACTAGAAAACTCCGCAACGTGAAACTCTGAAACTAGAAACTCCGCAACTAGAAACTCCACAGCTAGAAACTTAACTACTTGAAACACCACAACTAGATACTCCTCAACTACGAATTCCACAACTAGAAACTCCACAACTAGAAACACCAAAACTGGAAACTCCGCAACTAGAAACTCCACAGCTAGAAACTCCACAACTTGAGACATCGCGACTGGAAACTTAGCAACTAGAAACTCAACAACTAGAAATTCCACCACTAGAAACTCCACAACTAGGAACTCTACAACTTCAAAATCTACAACTAAAAACTCCTCAACTTGAAACTCCACAACTAGATACTCCACAACTACAAACTTCACAACTAGAAACTCCACAACCTGAAACTCCGCAACCAGAAACTCCGCAACTAAAAACTCCACAACTAGAAACTCCACAAGTAACAACTCCACAACTAGAAACTCCGCAACTAGAAACTCTGCAACTAGATACTCCGCAACTAGAAACTCCACAGCTAGAAAATCCACAACTTGAAACACCACAACTAGATACTCCACAACTAAAAATTCCACAACTAGAAACTCCACAACTGGAAACTCCGCAACTAGAAACTCCGCAGCTAGAAACTTTACAGCTAGAAACTCCACAACTTGAGACTTCGCGAATAGAAACTCGTCAACTGGAAACTCATCCACTAGAAACTCCACAGCTAGAAACTCCACAACTAGACACTCAACAACTAGAATCTCCACACCTATCAATTCCACAACTTGAAACTCCACAACTAAAACTCCACAACTAGAAACTCCACAACTACAAACTCTGCAACTCGAAACTCTCCAACTAGAAACTCCACAACTAGAAACTCTGCAACTAGAAACTCCGCAACTAGAAACTCTGTAACTAGCAACTCAACAACTATAGACTGCACAACTAGAGACTCCGCAACTACAAACTCCACAGCTAGTAACTCTGCAACTAGAAACTCCACAACTTGAAACTCCGCCACTAGAATCTCCACAATTAGAAAACTCCGCAACTAGAAACTCTGCCACTAGAAACTCCACAACTTGAAACTCGACAGCTAGAAACTCTACAACTTGAAACACCACAACTAGATACTCCACAACTACGAATTCCACAACTAGAAACTCCACAACTAGAAACTCCACAACTAGAAACTCTGCAACTAGAAACTCCACAGCTAGAAACTCCAAAACTTGAGACTTTGCAACAAGAAACTTGGCAACTAGAATCTCCACAACTAGAAACTCTGCAACTAGAAACTCCACAGCTAGAAACTCCACAGCTAGAAACTCCACAACTAGAAACTCCACAACTTGAGAGTTCGCAACTAGAAACTCTGCAACTAGAAACTCCACAGCTAGAAACTCCACAGCTAGAAACTCCACAACTAGAAACTCCACAACTACGAACCTCACAACTAGAAACACCACATCTAAAAACTCCGCAACAACAAACTCTGCAACTAGAAACTCCACAACTAGAATTTCCACAGCTAGAGACTCAACAACTAGAGACTCCTCAACTAAAAGCTCCACAACTAGACACTCCACAACTAGAAACTCCGCAACTAGAAACCCGACAACTAGAAACTCAACAACTAGAAACTCCACACCTATAAATTCCTCAACTTGAAACTCCACAACTAAAACTCCACTGCTAGAAACTCCACAACTAGAAACTCCGCAACTAGAAACTCCTAAACTAGAAAATGAACAACTAGAAACTCCACACCTATAAAATCCTCCACTTGAAAATCCACAACTAAAACTCCACTACTAGAAACTCCACAACTAGAAACTCCGCAACTAGAAACTCCCCAACTAGAAACTCCACAACTAGAAACTCTGCAACTAGAAACTCCGCAACAAGAAACTCCACAACTAGAAAACTCCGCAACGTGAAACTCTGCAACTAGAAACTCCGCAACTAGAAACTCCACAGCTAGAAACTTAACTACTTGAAATACCACAACTAGATACTCCTCAACTACGAATTCCACAACTAGAAACTCCACAACTAGAAACTCCGCAACTAGAAGCTCCGCCACTAGAATTTTCACAGCTAGAAACTCCACAACTTGAGACTTCGCAACTGGAAACTCGGAAGCTAGAAACCAAACAACCAGAAACTCCACAACTAGAAACTCCACAAGTTGAAACCCAACAAATAGATACTCCACAACTACAGACTCCACAACTTGAAACACCACAACTAGATACTCCACAACTACAAATTCCGCAACTAGAAACACCACAACTGGAAACTCCGCAACTAGAAACTCCACAGCTAGAAACTCCACAACTTGAGACATCGCGACTGGAAACTCAGCAACTAGAAACTCAACAACTAGAAATTCCACCACTAGAAACTCCACAAATAGGAACTCTAAAACTTCAAAATCTACAACTAAAAACTCCTCAACTTGAAACTCCACAACTAGATACTCCACAACTACAAACTTCACAACTAGAAACTCCACTACCTGAAACTCCGCAACCAGAAACTCCGCAACTAAAAACTCCACAACTAGAAACTCCACAAGTAAAAACTCCACAACTAGAAACTCCGCAACTAGAAACTCTGCAACTAGATACTCCACAACTACAAATTCCACAACTTGAAATTCCACAACTGGAAACTCCACAGCTAGAAAGTCCACAACAAGAAACTCTGCAACTAGAAACTCCACAGCTAGAAAATCCACCACTAGAAACTCCACAACTAGCAACTCCACAACTACAGACTCCGCAACTAGAAAACTCCGCAACAAGAAACTCCCAGCTAGACACTCTGCAAAAAGGAACTCTACAACTTCAGAATCCACAACTAGAAACTCCACAATTTGAAACTCCACAACTTGAAACTCCGCAACTAGAAACTCCGCAACAAGAAACTCCACAACTAGAAAACTCCGCAACGTGAAACTCTGCAACTAGAAACTCCGCAACAAGAAACTCCACAACTAGAAAACTCCGCAACGTGAAACTCTGCAACTAGAAACTCCGCAACTAGAAACTCCACAGCTAGAAACTTAACTACTTGAAACACCACAACTAGATACTCCTCAACTACGAATTCCACAACTAGAAACTCCACAACTAGAAACACCAAAACTGGAAACTCCGCAACTAGAAACTCCACAGCTAGAAACTCCACAACTTGAGACATCGCGACTGGAAACTCAGCAACTAGAAACTCAACAACTAGAAATTCCACCACTAGAAACTCCACAACTAGGAACTCTACAACTTCAAAATCTACAACTAAAAACTCCTCAACTTGAAACTCCACAACTAGATACTCCACAACTACAAACTTCACAACTAGAAACTCCACAACCTGAAACTCCGCAACCAGAAACTCCGCAACTAAAAACTCCACAACTAGAAACTCCACAAGTAACAACTCCACAACTAGAAACTCCGCAACTAGAAACTCTGCAACTAGATACTCCGCAACTAGAAACTCCACAGCTAGAAAATCCACAACTTAAAACACCACAACTAGATACTCCACAACTAAAAATTCCACAACTAGAAACTCCACAACTGGAAACTCCGCAACTAGAAACTCCGCAGCTAGAAACTTTACAGCTAGAAACTCCACAACTTGAGACTTCACGAATAGAAACTCGTCAACCTGAAACTCATCCACTAGAAACTCCACAGCTAGAAACTCCACAACTAGACACTCAACAACTAGAATCTCCACACCTATCAATTCCACAACTTGAAACTCCACAACTAAAACTCCACAACTAGAAACTCCACAACTACAAACTCTGCAACTCGAAACTCTCCAACTAGAAACTCCACAACTAGAAACTCTGCAACTAGAAACTCCGCAACTAGAAACTCTGTAACTAGCAACTCAACAACTATAGACTGCAACCTAGAGACTCCGCAACTACAAACTCCACAGCTAGTAACTCTGCAACTAGAAACTCCACAACTTGAAACTCCGCCACTAGAATCTCCACAATTAGAAAACTCCGCAACTAGAAACTCTGCCACTAGAAACTCCACAACTTGAAACTCGACAGCTAGAAACTCTACAACTTGAAACACCACAACTAGATACTCCACAACTACGAATTCCACAACTAGAAACTCCACAACTAGAAACTCCACAACTAGAAACGCTGCAACTAGAAACTCCACAGCTAGAAACTCCAAAACTTGAGACTTTGCAACAAGAAACTTGGCAACTAGAATCTCCACAACTAGAAACTCTGCAACTAGAAACTCCACAGCTAGAAACTCCACAGCTAGAAACTCCACAACTAGAAACTCCACAACTTGAGAGTTCGCAACTAGAAACTTCACAACTAGAAACTCCACAACTAGAGACTCCACAACTAGAAACTCCACCACTAGAAACTCCACAACTACGAACCTCACAACTAGAAACACCACATCTAAAAACTCCGCAACAACAAACTCTGCAACTAGAAACTCCACAACTAGAATTTCCACAGCTAGAGACTCAACAACTAGAGACTCCTCAACTAAAAGCTCCACAACTAGACACTCCACAACTAGAAACTCCGCAACTAGAAACCCGACAACTAGAAACTCAACAACTAGAAACTCCACACCTATAAATTCCTCAACTTGAAACTCCACAACTAAAACTCCACTGCTAGAAACTCCACAACTAGAAACTCCGCAACTAGAAACTCCTAAACTAGAAAATGAACAACTAGAAACTCCACACCTATAAAATCCTCCACTTGAAAATCCACAACTAAAACTCCACTACTAGAAACTCCACAACTAGAAACTCCGCAACTAGAAACTCCCCAACTAGAAACTCCACAACTAGAAACTCTGCAACTAGAAACTCCGCAACAAGAAACTCCACAACTAGAAAACTCCGCAACGTGAAACTCTGCAACTAGAAACTCCGCAACTAGAAACTCCACAGCTAGAAAATCCACCACTAGAAACTCCACAACTAGCAACTCCACAACTACAGACTCCGACTAGAAAACTCCGCAACAAGAAACTCCCAGATAGACACTCTGCAACCAGGAACTCTACAACTTCAAAATCCACAACTAGAAACTCCACAATTTGAAACTCCACAACTAGATACTCCACAACTACAAACTCTACAACTAGAAACTCTCAAACTAGAAACTCCACAACTTGAAACTCCGCAACTAGAAACTCCGCAACAAGAAACTCCACAACTCGAAAACTCCGCAACGTGAAACTCTGCAACTAGAAACTCCGCAACTAGAAACTCCCCAGCTAGAAACTTAACTACTTGAAACACCACAACTAGATACTCCTAAACTATGAGTTCCACAACTAGAAACTCCACCACTAGAAACTCCCCAACTAGGAACTCTACAACTTCAAAATCCACAACTAAAAACTCCTCAACTTTAAACTCCACAACTAGATACTCCACAACTACAAACTTCACAACTAGAAACTCCACAACCTGAAACTCTGCAACTAGAAACTCTGCAACTAGATACTCCGCAACTAGAAACTCCACAGCTAGAAACTCCACAACTTAAAACACCACAACTAGATACTCCACAACTACAATTTCCACAACTAGAAACTCCACAACAGAAAACTCCGCAACTAGAAACTCCGCAGCTAGAAACTTTACAGCTAGAAACTCCACAACTTGAGACTTCGCAACTGGAAACTCGGCAGCTAGAAACCCAACAACCAGAAACTCCACAGCTAGAAACTCCACAAGTTGAAACCCAACAAATAGATACTCCACAACTACAGACTCCACAACTTGAAACACCACAACCTGATACTCCACAACTACAAATTCCGCAACTAGAAACACCACAACTGGAAACTCCGCAACTAGAAACTCCACAGCTAGAAACTCCACAACTTGAGACTTCGCGACTGGAAACTCAGCAACTAAAAACTCCACAACTAGAAACTCTACAACTAGAAACTCTGCAACTAGAAACTCCACAGCTAGAAACTCCAAAACTTGAGACTTTGCAACAAGAAAGTTGGCAACTAGAATCTCCACAACTAGAAACTCTGCAACTAGAAACTCCGCAACTACAAACTCCGCAACTAGAAACTCCACAGCTAGAAACTCCACAACTTCAGACTTCGCAAATAGAAACTCGTCAACTAGAAACTCAAAAACTAGAAACTCCACAGCTAGAAACTATACAGCTAGAAACTCCACAGCTAGAAACTCCACAACTAGAAAGTCCACAACTTGAGAGTTCGCAACTAGAAACTCCACAACTAGAAACTCCACAACTAGAGACTCCACAACTAGAAACTCCACCACTAGAAACTCCGCAACTACGAACCTCACAACTAGATACACCACATCTAGAAACTCCGCAACAACAAACTCTGCAACTAGAAACTCCACAACTAGAATTTCCACAGCTAGAGACTCAACAACTAGAGACTCCTCAACTAAAAGCTCCACAACAAGACACTCCACAACTAGAAACTCCGCAACTAGAAACCCGACAACTAGAAACTCAACAACTAGAAACTCCACACCTATAAATTCCTCAACTTGAAACTCCACAACTAAAACTCCACTGCTAGAAACTCCACAACTAGAAACTTCGCAACTAGAAACTCCCCAACTAGAAACTGAACAACTAGAAACTCCACACCTATAAATTCCTCCACTTGAAAATCCACAACTAAAACTCCACTACTAGAAACACCACAACTAGAAACTCCGCAACTAGAAACTCCCCAACTAGAAACTCCACAACTAGAATCTCTGCAGCTAGAAACTCCGCAACTAGAAACTTTGCAACTAGAAACTCCGCAACTAGAAACTCCACAGCTAGAAACCCCACAACTTGAAACACCACAACTAGATACTCCACAACTACAAATTCCACAACTTGAAATTCCACAACTGGAAACTCCACAGCTAGAAAGTCCACAACAAGAAACTCTGCAACTAGAAACTCCACAGCTAGAAAATCCACCACTAGAAACTCCACAACTAGCAACTCCACAACTACAGACTCCGCAACTAGAAAACTCCGCAACAAGAAACTCCCAGCTAGACACTCTGCAAAAAGGAACTCTACAACTTCAGAATCCACAACTAGAAACTCCACAATTTGAAACTCCACAACTTGAAACTCCGCAACTAGAAACTCCGCAACAAGAAACTCCACAACTAGAAAACTCCGCAACGTGAAACTCTGCAACTAGAAACTCCGCAACAAGAAACTCCACTACTAGAAAACTCCGCAACGTGAAACTCTGCAACTAGAAATTCCACCACTAGAAACTCCACAGCTAGAAACTCCACAACTTGAAACACCACAACTAGATACTCCACAACTAAAAATTCCACAACTAGAAACTCCACAACTGGAAACTCCGCAACTAGAAACTCCGCAGCTAGAAACTTTACAGCTAGAAACTCCACAACTTGAGACTTCGCGAATAGAAACTCGTCAACTGGAAACTCATCCACTAGAAACTCCACAGCTAGAAACTCCACAACTAGACACTCAACAACTAGAATCTCCACACCTATCAATTCCACAACTTGAAACTCCACAACTAAAACTCCACAACTAGAAACTCCACAACTACAAACTCTGCAACTCGAAACTCTCCAACTAGAAACTCCACAACTAGAAACTCTGCAACTAGAAACTCCGCAACTAGAAACTCTGTAACTAGCAACTCAACAACTATAGACTGCACAACTAGAGACTCCGCAACTACAAACTCCACAGCTAGTAACTCTGCAACTAGAAACTCCACAACTTGAAACTCCGCCACTAGAATCTCCACAATTAGAAAACTCCGCAACTAGAAACTCTGCCACTAGAAACTCCACAACTTGAAACTCGACAGCTAGAAACTCTACAACTTGAAACACCACAACTAGATACTCCACAACTACGAATTCCACAACTAGAAACTCCACAACTAGAAACTCCACAACTAGAAACTCTGCAACTAGAAACTCCACAGCTAGAAACTCCAAAACTTGAGACTTTGCAACAAGAAACTTGGCAACTAGAATCTCCACAACTAGAAACTCTGAAACTAGAAACTCCACAGCTAGAAACTCCACAGCTAGAAACTCCACAACTAGAAACTCCACAACTTGAGAGTTCGCAACTAGAAACTCCACAACTAGAAACTCCACAACTATAGACTCCACAACTAGAAACTCCACCACTAGAAACTCCACAACTACGAACCTCACAACTAGAAACACCACATCTAAAAACTCCGCAACAACAAACTCTGCAACTAGAAACTCCACAACTAGAATTTCCACAGCTAGAGACTCAACAACTAGAGACTCCTCAACTAAAAGCTCCACAACTAGACACTCCACAACTAGAAACTCGGCAACTAGAAACCCGACAACTAGAAACTCAACAACTAGAAACTCCACACCTATAAATTCCTCAACTTGAAACTCCACAACTAAAACTCCACTGCTAGAAACTCCACAACTAGAAACTCCGCAACTAGAAACTCCCCAACTAGAAACTGAACAACTAGAAACTCCACACCTATAAAATCCTCCACTTGAAAATCCACAACTAAAACTCCACTACTAGAAACTCCACAACTAGAAACTCCGCAACTAGAAACTCCCCAACTAGAAACTCCACAACTAGAAACTCTGCAACTAGAAACTCCGCAACAAGAAACTCCACAACTAGAAAACTCCGCAACGTGAAACTCTGCAACTAGAAACTCCGCAACTAGAAACTCCACAGCTAGAAACTTAACTACTTGAAATACCACAACTAGATACTCCTCAACTACGAATTCCACAACTAGAAACTCCACAACTAGAAACTCCGCAACTAGAAGCTCCGCCACTAGAATTTTCACAGCTAGAAACTCCACAACTTGAGACTTCGCAACTGGAAACTCGGAAGCTAGAAACCAAACAACCAGAAACTCCACAACTAGAAACTCCACAAGTTGAAACCCAACAAATAGATACTCCACAACTACAGACTCCACAACTTGAAACACCACAACTAGATACTCCACAACTACAAATTCCGCAACTAGAAACACCACAACTGGAAACTCAGCAACTAGAAACTCAACAACTAGAAATTCCACCACTAGAAACTCCACAAATAGGAACTCTAAAACTTCAAAATCTACAACTAAAAACTCCTCAACTTGAAACTCCACAACTAGATACTCCACAACTACAAACTTCACAACTAGAAACTCCACAACCTGAAACTCCGCAACCAGAAACTCCGCAACTAAAAACTCCACAACTAGAAACTCCACAAGTAAAAACTCCACAACTAGAAACTCCGCAACTAGAAACTCTGCAACTAGATACTCCACAACTACAAATTCCACAACTTGAAATTCCACAACTGGAAACTCCACAGCTAGAAAGTCCACAACAAGAAACTCTGCAACTAGAAACTCCACAGCTAGAAAATCCACCACTAGAAACTCCACAACTAGCAACTCCACAACTACAGACTCCGCAACTAGAAAACTCCGCAACAAGAAACTCCCAGCTAGACACTCTGCAAAAAGGAACTCTACAACTTCAGAATCCACAACTAGAAACTCCACAATTTGAAACTCCACAACTTGAAACTCCGCAACTAGAAACTCCGCAACAAGAAACTCCACAACTAGAAAACTCCGCAACGTGAAACTCTGCAACTAGAAACTCCGCAACAAGAAACTCCACAACTAGAAAACTCCGCAACGTGAAACTCTGCAACTAGAAACTCCGCAACTAGAAACTCCACAGCTAGAAACTTAACTACTTGAAACACCACAACTAGATACTCCTCAACTACGAATTCCACAACTAGAAACTCCACAACTAGAAACACCAAAACTGGAAACTCCGCAACTAGAAACTCCACAGCTAGAAACTCCACAACTTGAGACATCGCGACTGGAAACTCAGCAACTAGAAACTCAACAACTAGAAATTCCACCACTAGAAACTCCACAACTAGGAACTCTACAACTTCAAAATCTACAACTAAAAACTCCTCAACTTGAAACTCCACAACTAGATACTCCACAACTACAAACTTCACAACTAGAAACTCCACAACCTGAAACTCCGCAACCAGAAACTCCGCAACTAAAAACTCCACAACTAGAAACTCCACAAGTAACAACTCCACAACTAGAAACTCCGCAACTAGAAACTCTGCAACTAGATACTCCGCAACTAGAAACTCCACAGCTAGAAACTCCACAACTTGAAACACCACAACTAGATACTCCACAACTAAAAATTCCACAACTAGAAACTCCACAACTGGAAACTCCGCAACTAGAAACTCCGCAGCTAGAAACTTTACAGCTAGAAACTCCACAACTTGAGACTTCGCGAATAGAAACTCGTCAACTGGAAACTCATCCACTAGAAACTCCACAGCTAGAAACTCCACAACTAGACACTCAACAACTAGAATCTCCACACCTATCAATTCCACAACTTGAAACTCCACAACTAAAACTCCACAACTAGAAACTCCACAACTACAAACTCTGCAACTCGAAACTCTCCAACTAGAAACTCCACAACTAGAAACTCTGCAACTAGAAACTCCGCAACTAGAAACTCTGTAACTAGCAACTCAACAACTATAGACTGCACAACTAGAGACTCCGCAACTACAAACTCCACAGCTAGTAACTCTGCAACTAGAAACTCCACAACTTGAAACTCCGCCACTAGAATCTCCACAATTAGAAAACTCCGCAACTAGAAACTCTGCCACTAGAAACTCCACAACTTGAAACTCGACAGCTAGAAACTCTAAAACTTGAAACACCACAACTAGATACTCCACAACTACGAATTCCACAACTAGAAACTCCACAACTAGAAACTCCACAACTAGAAACTCTGCAACTAGAAACTCCACAGCTAGAAACTCCAAAACTTGAGACTTTGCAACAAGAAACTTGGCAACTAGAATCTCCACAACTAGAAACTCTGCAACTAGAAACTCCACAGCTAGAAACTCCACAGCTAGAAACTCCACAACTAGAAACTCCACAACTTGAGAGTTCGCAACTAGAAACTCCACAACTAGAAACTCCACAACTAGAGACTCCACAACTAGAAACTCCACCACTAGAAACTCCACAACTACGAACCTCACAACTAGAAACACCACATCTAAAAACTCCGCAACAACAAACTCGGCAACTAGAAACTCCACAACTAGAATTTCCACAGCTAGAGACTCAACAACTAGAGACTCCTCAACTAAAAGCTCCACAACTAGACACTCCACAACTAGAAACTCCGCAACTAGAAACCCGACAACTAGAAACTCAACAACTAGAAACTCCACACCTATAAATTCCTCAACTTGAAACTCCACAACTAAAACTCCACTGCTAGAAACTCCACAACTAGAAACTCCGCAACTAGAAACTCCTAAACTAGAAACTGAACAACTAGAAACTCCACACCTATAAAATCCTCCACTTGAAAATCCACAACTAAAACTCCACTACTAGAAACTCCACAACTAGAAACTCCGCAACTAGAAACTCCCCAACTTGAAACTCCACAACTAGAAACTCTGCAACTAGAAACTCCGCAACAAGAAACTCCACAACTAGAAAACTCCGCAACGTGAAACTCTGCAACTAGAAACTCCGCAACTAGAAACTCCACAGCTAGAAACTTAACTACTTGAAATACCACAACTAGATACTCCTCAACTACGAATTCCACAACTAGAAACTCCACAACTAGAAACTCCGCAACTAGAAGCTCCGCCACTAGAATTTTCACAGCTAGAAACTCCACAACTTGAGACTTCGCAACTGGAAACTCGGAAGCTAGAAACCAAACAACCAGAAACTCCACAACTAGAAACTCCACAAGTTGAAACCCAACAAATAGATACTCCACAACTACAGACTCCACAACTTGAAACACCACAACTAGATACTCCACAACTACAAATTCCGCAACTAGAAACACCACAACTGGAAACTCCGCAACTAGAAACTCCACAGGTAGAAACTCCACAACTGGAGACATCGCGACTGGAAACTCAGCAACTAGAAACTCAACAACTAGAAATTCCACCACTAGAAACTCCACAAATAGGAACTCTAAAACTTCAAAATCTACAACTAAAAACTCCTCAACTTGAAACTCCACAACTAGATACTCCACAACTACAAACTTCACAACTAGAAACTCCACAACCTGAAACTCCGCAACCAGAAACTCCGCAACTAAAAACTCCACAACTAGAAACTCCACAAGTAAAAACTCCACAACTAGAAACTCCGCAACTAGAAACTCTGCAACTAGATACTCCGCAACTAGAAACTCCACAGCTAGAAACTCCACAACTTGAAACACCACCACTAGATACTCCACAACTAAAAATTCCACAACTAGAAACTCCACAACTGGAAACTCCGCAACTAGAAACTCCGCAGCTAGAAACTTTACAGCTAGAAACTCCACAACTTGAGACTTCGCGAATAGAAACTCGTCAACTGGAAACTCAACCACTAGAAACTCCACAGCTAGAAACTCCACAGCTAGAAACTCCACAACTAGAAACTCCACAACTTGAGAGTTCGCAACTAGAAACTCCACAAATAGAAACTCCACAACTAGAGACTCCACAACTTGAAACTCCACAACTAAAACTCCACTGCTAGAAACTCCACAACTAGAAACTCCGCAACTAGAAACTCCCCAACTAGAAACTGAACAACTAGAAACTCCACACCTATAAATTCCTCCACTTGAAAATCCACAACTAAAACTCCACTACTAGAAACTCCACAACTAGAAACTCCGCAACCAGAAACTCCCCAACTAGAAACTCCACAACTAGAAACTCTGCAACTAGAAACTCCGCAACTAGAAACTCTGCAAATAGAAACTCCGCAACTAGAAACTCTGCAGCTAGAAACTCCGCAACTAGAAACTCCACAACTAGAAACTCCTCAACAAGAAACTCCACAACTAGAAACTCCACAACTAGAAACTCCCTAACTAGAGACTGCACAACTAGAGACTCTGCATTTAGAAACTCCTCAGATAGGAACTACACAACTAGAAACTCCACGACTAGAAATTCCATAAGTAAAAACTCCACAGCTAGAATTTCCGCAACTAGAAACCCCACAACTAGGAATTCTGCAAATAGAATATCCACAACCAGAAAGTCGAAAACAAAAAACTCCAACTAGAAACTCCACAACTAGAAACTGCACAACTAGAAACTCCACAAATAGACACTCCACAACTAGAAACTCGACAACTAGAGACTCCACAACTAGGAACTCAAAAATTGAGACCCCACAACTAGAAACTACACAGATTGAAATTCCACAACTGGAAACTCCACAACTGGAAACTTCGCAACTAGAAACTCTGCAACTAGAAACTTTACAGCTAGAAACTCCACAACTTGAGACTTCGCAAATAGAAACTCGTCAACTGGAAAATCAACCACTAGAAACTCCACAGCTAAAAACTCCACAACTTGAAACACCACAACTAGATACTCCACAACTACAAATTCCGCAACTAGAAACTCCACAACTAGAAACTCCGCAACTAGAAACTCCCCAACTAGAAACTCCACAACTAGAATCTCTGCAACTAGAAACTCCGCAACTAGAAACTTTGCAACTAGAAACTCCGCAACTAGAAACTCCACAGCTAGAAACCCCACAACTTGAAACACCACAACTAGATACTCCACAACTACAAATTCCACAACTAGAAATTCCACAAGTGGAAACTCCACAGCTAGAAAGTCCACAACAAGAAACTCTGCAACTAGAAACCCCACAGCTAGAAAATCCACCACTAGAAACTCCACAACTAGCAACTCCACAACTACAGACTCCGACTAGAAAACTCCGCAACAAGAAACTCCCAGATAGACACTCTGCAACCAGGAACTCTACAACTTCAAAATCCACAACTAGAAACTCCACAATTTGAAACTCCACAACTAGATACTCCACAACTACAAACTCTACAACTAGAAACTCTCAAACTAGAAACTCCACAACTTGAAACTCCGCAACTAGAAACTCCGCAACAAGAAACTCCACAACTCGAAAACTCCGCAACGTGAAACTCTGCAACTAGAAACTCCGCAACTAGAAACTCCCCAGCTAGAAACTTAACTACTTGAAACACCACAACTAGATACTCCTAAACTATGAGTTCCACAACTAGAAACTCCACCACTAGAAACTCCCCAACTAGGAACTCTACAACTTCAAAATCCACAACTAAAAACTCCTCAACTATAAACTCCACAACTAGATACTCCACAACTACAAACTTCACAACTAGAAACTCCACAACCTGAAACTCTGCAACTAGAAACTCTGCAACTAGATACTCCGCAACTAGAAACTCCACAGCTAGAAACTCCACAACTTAAAACACCACAACTAGATACTCCACAACTACAATTTCCACAACTAGAAACTCCACAACAGAAAACTCCGCAACTAGAAACTCCGCAGCTAGAAACTTTACAGCTAGAAACTCCACAACTTGAGACTTCGCGAATAGAAACTCGTCAACTGGAAACTCAACCACTAGAAACTCCACAGCTAGAAACTCCACAACTAGACACTCAACAACTAGAAACTCCACACCTATAAATTCGACAACTTGAAACTACACAAATAAAACTCCACAACTAGAAACTCCACAACTACAAACTCTGCAACTCGAAACTCTCCAACTAGAAACTCCACAACTAGAAACTCCCCAACTAGAAACTGAACAACTAGAAACTCCACACCTATAAATTCCTCCACTTGAAATTCCACAACTAAAACTCCACTACTAGAAACTCCACAACTAGAAACTCCGCAACTAGAAACTCCCCAACTAGAAACTCTACACCTAGAAACTCTGCAACTAGAAACTCCGCAACTAGAAACTCTGCATTTAGAAACTCCGCAACTAGAAACTCTGCAGCTTGAAACTCCGCAACTAGAAACTCCACAACTTGAAACTCTGCAATTCGAAACTCTGCAACTAGAAAATCTACAACTATAAACTCAAGTAGAAACTCCCCAACTGGAAACTCCGCAACTTGAAACTCCGCAACCAGACAATCCACAACTAGGAACTTCACAACTACAAACTCCCCAACAAGAAACTCCACAACTAGAAACTCCACAACTAGAAACTCCACAAATAGAGACTGCACAACTAGAAACTTTGCATTTAGAAACTCCTCAGATAGAAACGACACAACTAGAAACTCCATGACTAGAGATTCCATAAGTAGAAACTCCACAGCTAGAATTGCCACAACTTGAAACCCCACAACTAGGAACTCTGCAAATGAAATATCTACAACCAGAAACTCGAAAACAAAAAACTCCAACTAGAAACTCCACAACTAGAAACTGCACAACTAGAAACTCCACAAATAGACACTCCACAGCTAGAAACTCTAAAAGTAGAGACTCCACAACTAGGAACTCCAAAATTGAGACTCCACAACTAGAAACTACACAGATTGAAATTCAACAACTGGAAACTCAACAACTGGAAACTTTACAGCCAGAAACTCCACAACTTGAGACTTCGCAACAAGAAACTCGGCAACTAGAATCTCCGCAACTAGAAACTCTGCAACTAGAAACTCCGCAACTACAAACTCCGCAACTAGAAACTCCACAGCTAGAAACTCCACAACTTGAGACTTCGCAAATAGAAACTCATCAACTAGAAACTTAACAACTAGAAACTACACAGCTAGAAACTCCACAACTAGAAAATCCACAACTTGAGAGTTCGCAACCAGAAACTCCACAACTAGAAACTCCACAACAAGAGACTCCACAACTAGAAACTCCACCACTAGAAACTCCACAACTACGAACCTCACAACTAGAAACTCCACTACTAGAAACTCCGCAACTGGAAACTCCACAACTAGAAACTCCACAACTAGAAACACCACATCTAGAAACTCCGCAACAACAAACTCTGCAACCAGAAACTCTACAACTAGAATTTCCACAGCTAGAGACTCAACAACTAGAGACTCCTCAACTAAAAGCAACACAACTAGAAACTCCACAACTAAAAACTCCGCAACTTGAAACCCGACAACTAGAAACTCAACAACTAGAAACTCCACACCTATAAATTCCTCAACTTGAAACGCCACAACTAAAACTCCACAACTAGAAACTCAACAACTAGAAACTCCCCAACTAGAAACTTCTTAACTAGAAACTCTGCAACTAGAAACTCCGCAACTAGAAACTCCGCAACTAGAAACTCCACAGCTAGAAATCCCCAACTATAAACTTCACAACTAGAAACTCATTAACTAGAGACTGTACAACTAGAGACTCCGCAACTAGAAACTTCGCAGCTAGAAACTCCGAACTAGAAACTCCACAACTTGAAACTCTGCAACTCGAAACTCTGCAACTAAAAAATCCACAACTATAAACTCAAGTAGAAACTCCCCAACTGGAAACTCCGCAACTAAAAACTCCACAACTAGAAACACCACATCTAGAAACTCCGCAACAACAAACTCTGCAACCAGAAACTCCACAACTAGAATTTCCACAGCTAGAGACTCCTCAACTAAAAGCTCCACAACAAGAAACTTCACAACTAGAAACTCCACAACTAGAGACTCCACAACTAGGAACTCCACAAATTGAGACTCCACAACTAGAAACTACACAGATTGAAACTCCACAACTTGAAACTCCACAACCAGAAACTCCACAACTAGAAACTCCGCAACTAAAAACTCCAACACTAGAAAATCCACAACAAGAAACTCCATAACTAGAAACTCCACAGCTAGAAAATCAACCACTAGAAACTCAACAACTAGCAACTCCACAACTACAGACTCCGCAACTACAAACTCCGCAACTAGAAACTCCACAACTACAAACTCTGCAACTCGAAACTCTCCAACTAGAAACTCCACAACTAGAAACTCTGCAACTAGAAACTCCGCAACTAGAAACTCTGCAACTAGCAACTCAACAACTATAGACTGCACAACTAGAGACTCCGCAACTACAAACTCCACAGCTAGTAACTGCGCAACTAGAAACTCCACAACTGGAAACTCCGCCACTAGAATCTCCACAATTAGAAAACTCCGCAACTAGAAACTCTGCCACTAGAAACTCCACAACTTGAAACTCGACAGCTAGAAACTCTACAACTTGAAACACCACAACTAGATACTCCACAACTACGAATTCCACAACTATAAACTCCACAACTAGAAACTCCACAACAAGAAACTCTGCAACTAGAAACTCCACAGCTAGAAAATCCAAAACTTGAGACTTTGCAACAAGAAACTTGGCAACTAGAATCTCCACAACTAGAAACTCTGCAACTAGAAACTCCGCAACTACAAACTCCGCAACTAGAAACTCCACAGCTAGAAACTCCACAACTTCAGACTTCGCAAATAGAAACTCGTCAACTAGAAACTCAAAAACTAGAAACTCCACAGCTAGAAACTCCACAGCTAGAAACTCCACAACTAGAAACTCCACAACTTGAGAGTTCGCAACTAGAAACTCCACAACTAGAAACTCCACAACTAGAGACTCCACAGCTTGAAACTCCACAACTAAAACTCCACTGCTAGAAACTCCACAACTAGAAACTCCGCAACTAGAAACTCCCCAACTAGAAACTGAACAACTAGAAACTCCACACCTATAAATTCCTCCACTTGAAAATCCACAACTAAAACTCCACTACTAGAAACTCCACAACTAGAAACTCCGCAACTAGAAACTCCCCAACTAGAAACTCCACAACTAGAAACTCTGCAACTAGAAACTCCGCAACTAGAAACTCTGCAAATAGAAACTCCGCAACTAGAAACTCTGCAGCTAGAAACTCCGCAACTAGAAACTCCACAACTAGAAACTCCTCAACAAGAAACTCCACAACTAGAAACTCCACAACTAGAAACTCCCTAACTAGAGACTGCACAACTAGAGACTCTGCATTTAGAAACTCCTCAGATAGGAACTACACAACTAGAAACTCCACGACTAGAAATTCCATAAGTAAAAACTCCACAGCTAGAATTTCCGCAACTAGAAACCCCACAACTAGGAACTCTGCAAATAGAATATCCACAACCAGAAAGTCGAAAACAAAAAACTCCAACTAGAAACTCCACAACTAGAAACTGCACAACTAGAAACTCCACAAATAGACACTCCACAACTAGAAACTCGACAACTAGAGACTCCACAACTAGGAACTCAAAAATTGAGACCCCACAACTAGAAACTACACAGATTGAAATTCCACAACTGGAAACTCCACAACTGGAAACTTCGCAACTAGAAACTCTGCAACTAGAAACTTTACAGCTAGAAACTCCACAACTTGAGACTTCGCAAATAGAAACTCGTCAACTGGAAAATCAACCACTAGAAACTCCACAGCTAAAAACTCCACAACTTGAAACCCAACATATAGATACTACACAACTACAGACTCCACAACTTGAAACACCACAACTAGATACTCCACAACTACAAATTCCGCAACTAGAAACTCCACAACTAGAAACTCCGCAACTAGAAACTCCCCAACTAGAAACTCCACAACTAGAATCTCTGCAACTAGAAACTCCGCAACTAGAAACTTTGCAACTAGAAACTCCGCAACTAGAAACTCCACAGCTAGAAACCCCACAACTTGAAACACCACAACTAGATACTCCACAACTACAAATTCCACAACTAGAAATTCCACAAGTGGAAACTCCACAGCTAGAAAGTCCACAACAAGAAACTCTGCAACTAGAAACTCCACAGCTAGAAAATCCACCACTAGAAACTCCACAACTAGCAACTCCACAACTACAGACTCCGACTAGAAACCTCCGCAACAAGAAACTCCCAGATAGACACTCTGCAACTAGGAACTCTACAACTTCAAAATCCACAACTAGAAACTCCACAATTTGAAACTCCACAACTAGATACTCCACAACTACAAACTCTACAACTAGAAACTCCCAAACTAGAAACTCCACAACTTGAAACTCCGCAACTAGAAACTCCGCAACAAGAAACTCCACAACTCGAAAACTCCGCAACGTGAAACTCTGCAACTAGAAACTCCGCAACTAGAAACTCCCCAGCTAGAAACTTAACTACTTGAAACACCACAACTAGATACTCCTAAACTATGAGTTCCACAACTAGAAACTCCACAACTAGAAACTCCGCAACTAGAAGCTCCGCAACTAGAATTTTCACAGCTAGAAACTCCAAAACTTGAGACTTCGCAACTGGAAACTCGGCAGCTAGAAACCCAACAACCAGAAACTCCACAACTTGAAACTCCACAAGTTGAAACCCAACAAATAGATACTCCACAACTACAGACTCCACAACTTGAAACACCACAACTAGATACTCCACAACTACAAATTCCGCAACTAGAAACACCACAACTGGAAACTCCGCAACTAGAAACTCCACAGCTAGAAACTCCACAACTTGAGACTTCGCGACTGGAAACTCAGCAACTAGAAACTCAACAACTAGAAACTCCACCACTAGAAACTCCCCAACTAGGAACTCTACAACTTCAAAATCCACAACTAAAAACTCCTCAACTTTAAACTCCACAACTAGATACTCCACAACTACAAACTTCACAACTAGAAACTCCACAGCCTGAAACTCTGCAACTAGAAACTCTGCAACTAGATACTCCGCAACTAGAAACTCCACAGCTAGAAACTCCACAACTTAAAACACCACAACTAGATAATCCACAACTACAATTTCCACAACTAGAAACTCCACAACAGAAAACTCCGCAAATAGAAACTCCGCAGCTAGAAACTCCACAACTTGAGACTTCGCAGCTGGAAACTCGGCAACTAGTATCTCCACAACTAGAAACTCTGCGACTAGAAACTCCGCAACCACAAACTCCGCAACCTGAAACTCAACAACTAGAAACTCCACAACTTGAAACTCCGCCACTAGAATCTCCACAACTAGAAAACTCCACACCTATAAATTCGACAACTTGAAACTACACAAATAAAACTCCACAACTAGAAACTCCACAACTACAAACTCTGCAACTCGAAACTCTCCAACTAGAAACTCCACAACTAGAAACTCCCCAACTAGAAACTGAACAACTAGAAACTCTACACCTATAAATTCCTCCACTTGAAATTCCACAACTAAAACTCCACTACTAGAAACTCCACAACTAGAAACTCCGCAACTAGAAACTCCCCAACTAGAAACTCCACACCTAGAAACTCTGCAACTAGAAACTCCGCAACTAGAAACTCTGCATTTAGAAACTCCGCAACTAGAAACTCTGCAGCTTGAAACTCCGCAACTAGAAACTCCACAACTTGAAACTCTGCAACTCGAAACTCTGCAACTAGAAAATCTACAACTATAAACTCAAGTAGAAACTCCCCAACTGGAAACTCCGCAACTTGAAACTCCGCAACCAGACAATCCACAACTAGGAACTTCACAACTACAAACTCCCCAACAAGAAACTCCACAACTAGAAACTCCACAACTAGAAACTCCACAAATAGAGACTGCACAACTAGAAACTTTGCATTGAGAAACTCCTCAGATAGAAACTACACAACTAGAAACTCCATGACTAGAGATTCCATAAGTAGAAACTCCACAGCTAGAATTTCCACAACTTGAAACCCCACAACTAGGAACTCTGCAAATGGAATATCTACAACCAGAAACTCGAAAACAAAATACTCCAACTAGAAACTCCACAACTAGAAACTGCACAACTAGAAACTCCACAAATAGACACTCCACAGCTAGAAACTCCAAAAGTAGAGACTCCACAACTAGGAACTCCAAAATTGAGACTCCACAACTAGAAACTACACAGATTGAAATTCAACAACTGGAAACTCAACAACTGGAAACTTTACAGCTAGAAACTCCACAACTTGAGACTTCGCAACAAGAAACTCGGCAACTAGAATCTCCGCAACTAGAAACTCTGCAACTAGAAACTCCGCAACTAGAAACTTCACAGCTAGAAACTCCACAACTTGAGACTTCGCAAATAGAAACTCATTATTTAGAAACTTAACAACTATAAACTACACAGCTAGAAACTCCACAACTAGAAAATCCACAACTTGAGAGTTCGCAACCAGAAACTCCACAACTAGAAACTCCACAACAAGAGACTCCACAACTAGAAACTCCACCACTAGAAACTCCACAACTACGAACCTCACAACTAGAAACTCCACTACTAGAAACTCCGCAACTGGAGACTCCACAACTAGAAACTCCACAACTAGAAACACCACATCTAGAAACTCCGCAACAACAAACTCTGCAACCAGAAACTCTACAACTAGAATTTCCACAGTTGGAGACTCAACAACTAGAGACTCCTCAACTAAAAGCAACACAACTAGAAACTCCACAACTAAAAACTCCGCAACTTGAAACCCGACAACTAGAAACTCAACAACTAGAAACTCCACACCTATAAATTCCTCAACTTGAAACGCCACAACTAAAACTCCACAACTAGAAACTCCACAACTAGAAACTCCCCAACTAGAAACTTCTTAACTAGAAACTCTGCAACTAGAAACTCCGCAACTAGAAACTCCGCAACTAGAAACTCCACAGCTAGAAATCCCCAACTATAAACTTCACAACTAGAAACTCATTAACTAGAGACTGTACAACTAGAGACTCCGCAACTAGAAACTTCGCAGCTAGAAACTCCGAACTAGAAACTCCACAACTTGAAACTCTGCAACTCGAAACTCTGCAACTAAAAAATCCACAACTATAAACTCAAGTAGAAACTCCCCAACTGGAAACTCCGCAACTAAAAACTCCACAACTAGAAACACCACATCTAGAAACTCCGCAACAACAAACTCTGCAACCAGAAACTCCACAACTAGAATTTCCACAGCTAGAGACTCAACATTTAGAGACTCCTCAACTAAAAGCTCCACAACAAGAAACTTCACAACTAGAAACTCCACAATTAGAGACTCCACAACTAGGAACTCCACAAATTGAGACTCCACAACTAGAAACTACACAGATTGAAACTCCACAACTTGAAACTCCACAACCAGAAACTCCACAACTAGAAACTCCGCAACTAAAAACTCCAACACTAGAAAATCCACAACAAGAAACTCCACAACTAGAAACTCCACAACTAGAAACTCCACACTTATAAATTCCACAACTTGAAACTCCACAGCTAGAAACTCCACAACTAGAAATTCCATAACTACAGACTTCGCAACTAGAAAACTCCGCAACTAGAAACTCCCAACTAGACACTTCGCCACTAGGAACTCTACAACTTCAAAATCCACAACTAGAAACTCCACAATTTGAATCTCCACGACTAGATACTCCACAACTACAAACTCTACAACTAGAAACTCCCAAACTAGAAACTCCACAACTTGAAACTCCGCATCTAGAAACTCCGCAACAAGAAACTCCACAACTAGAAAACTCCGCAACGTTAAACTCTGCAATTAGAAACTCCGCAACTAGAAACTCCACAGCTAAAAACTTAACTACTTGAAACACCACAACTATATACTCCTAAACTACGAATTCCACAACTAGAAACTCCACAACTAGAAGCTCCGCAGCTAGAAGCTCCGCAACTAGAAACTCCATAACTTGAGACTTCGCAACTGGAAACTCGGCAGCTAGAAACCCAACAACCAGAAACTCCACAACTAGAAACTCCACAACTAGAGACTCCACAACTAGGAACTCCACAAATTGAGACTCCACAACTAGAAACTATACAGATTGAAACTCCACAACTTGAAACTCCACAACCAGAAACTCCACAACTAGAAACTCCGCAACTAAAAACTCCAACCCTAGAAAATCCACAACAAGAAACTCCATAACTAGAAACTCCACAGCTAGAAAATCAACCACTAGAAACTCAACAACTAGCAACTCCACAACTACAGACTCCGCAACGAGAAAACTCCGCAACTAGAAACTCCCAACTAGACATTCCGCAACTAGGAACTCTACAACTTCAAAATCCACAACTAGAAACTCCACAATTTGAAACTCCACAACTAGATACTCCACAACTACAAACTTCACATTTAGAAACTCCCCAACTAGAAACTCCACAACTTGAAACTCCGCAACTAGAAACTCCGCAACTAGAAACTCCACAACTAGAAAACTCCGCAACGTGAAACTTTGCAACTAGAAACTCCGCAATTAGAAACTCCACAGCTAGAAACTTCACTACTTGAAACACCACAACTAGATACTCCACAACTACGAATTCCACAACTAAAAACTCCACAACTAGAAACTCCACAACTTGAAACCCAACAAATAGATACTCCACAACTACAGACTCCACAACTTGAAACACCACAACTAGATTCTCCACAACTACAAATTCCGCAACTAGAAACTCCACAACTAGAGACTCCGCCACTAGAAACTCCACAGCTAGTAACTCCGCAACTAGAAACTCCACAACTTGAAACTCCGCCACTAGAAGCTCCACAACTAGAAAACTCCGCAACTAGAAACTCTGCAAATAGAAACTCCGCAACTCGAAACTCTGCAACTAGAAAATCCACAACTATAAACTCAAGTAGAAACTCCCCAATTGGAAACTCCGCAACTTGAAACTCCGCAACTAGAAAATCCACAACTAGAAAATTCACAACTAGAAACTCCCAAACAAGAAACTCCACAACTAGAAACTCTACAACTAAAAACTCCCTAACTAGAGACTGCACAACTAGAGACTCTGCATTTAGAAACTCCTCAGATAGAAACTACACAACTAGAAATTCCACGACTAGAAATTCCATAAGTAGAAACTCCACAGCTAGAATTTCCAAAACTAGAAACCCAACAACTAGGAACTCTGCAAATAGAAAATCTACAACTAGAAACTCGAAAACTAAAAACTCCAACTAAAAACTCCACAACTAGAAACTTCACAACTAGAAACTCCACAAATAGACACTCCAAAACTAGAAACTCGACAACTAGAGACTCCACAACTAGGAACTCAAAAATTGAGACTCCAGAACTAGAAACTACACAGATTGAAATTCCACAACTGGAAACTCCACAACTGGAAACTTCGCAACTAGAAACTGTGCAACTAGAAACTTTACAGCTAGAAACTCCAAAACTTGAGACTTCGCAAATAGAAACTCGTCAACTGGAAAATCAACCACTTGAAACTCCACAGCTAAAAACTCCACAACTTGAAACCCAACATATAGATACTACACAACTACAGACTCCACAACTTGAAACACCACAACTAGATACTCCACAACTACAAATTCCGCAACTAGAAACTCCACAACTAGAAACTCCGCAACTAGAAACTCCCCAACTAGAAACTCCACAACTAGAATCTCTGCAACTAGAAACTCCGCAACTAGAAACTTTGCAACTAGAAACTCCGCAACTAGAAACTCCACAGCTAGAAACCCCACAACTTGAAATACCACAACTAGATACTCCACAACTACAAATTTCACAACTAGAAATTCCACAACTGGAAACTCCACAGCTAGAAAGTCCACAACAAGAAACTCTGCAACTAGAAACTTCGCAACTAGAAACTCCGCAACTAGAAACTCCACAACTACAGACTCCGCAACTAGAAAACTCCGCAACAAGAAACTCCCAGCTAGACACTCTGCAACTAGGAACTCTACAACTTCAAAATCCACAACTAGAAACTCCACAATTTGAAACTCCACAACTAGATACTCCACAACTACAAACTCCACAACTAGAAACTCCCCAACAAGAAACTCCACAACTTGAAACTTCGCAACTAGAAACTCCGCAACTAGAAACTCCACAACTAGAAAACTCCGCAACGTGAAACTCTGCAACTAGAAACTCTGCAACTAAAAAATCCACAATTATAAACTCAAGTAGAAACTCCCTAACTGGAAACTCCGCAACTAGAAACTCCGCAACTAGAATTTCCACAGCTAGAGACTCAACAACTAGAGACTCGTCAACTAAAAGCTCCACAACTAGAAACTCCGAAACTAGAAAACTCCGCAACGTGAAACTCTGCAACTAGAAACTCCCCAACTAGAAACTCCACAACTAGAATCTCTGCAACTAGAAACTCCGCAACTAGAAATTCCACCGCTAGAAACCACACAACTATAAACTTCACAACTAGCAACTCAACAACTAGAGACTGCACAACTAGAGACTCCGCCACTAGAAACTCCACAGCTAGTAACTCCGCAACTAGAAACTCCACAACTTGAAACTCCGCCACTAGAAGCTCCACAACTAGAAAACTCCGCAACTAGAAACTCTGCAGCTAGAAACTCCTCAACTAGAAACTCCACAGCTAGAGACTCCACAACTTGAAACACCACAACTAGATACTCCACAACTACAAATTCCACAACTAGAAACTCCACAACTAGAAACACCACATCTGGAAACTCCGCAACAACAAACTCTGACACCAGAAACTCCACAACTAGAATTTCCACAACTAGAGACTCAACAACTAGAGACTCCTCAACTAAAAGCTCCACAACTAGAAACTCCACAACTAGAAACTCCACACCTATAAATTCCACAACTTGAAACTCCAAAGCTAGAAAATCCACAACTAGAAATTCCATAACTACAGACTTCGCAACTAGAAAACTCCGCAACTAGAAACTCCCAACTAGACACTCCGCCACTAGGAACTCTACAACTTCAAAATCCACAACTAGAAACTCCACAATTTGAATCTCCACGACAAGATACTCCACAACTACAAACTCTACAACTAGAAACTCCCAAACTAGAAACTCCACAACTTGAAACTCCGCAACTAGAAACTCCGCAACATGAAACTCCACAACTAGAAAACTCCGCAACGTTAAACTCTGCAACTAGAAACTCCGCAACTAGAAACTCCACAGCTAAAAACTTAACTACTTGAAACACCACAACTATATACTCCTAAACTACGAATTCCACAACTAGAAACTCCTCAACTAGAAGCTCCGCAACTAGAAGCTCCGCAACTAGAAACTCCATAACTTGAGACTTCGCAACTGGAAACTCGGCAGCTAGAAACCCAACAACCAGAAACTCCACAACTAGAAACTCCACAAGTTGAAACCCAACAAATAGATACTCCACAACTACAGACTCCACAACTTGAAACACCACAACTAGATACTCCACAACTACAAATTCCGCAACTAGAAACACCACAACTGGAAACTCCGCAACTAGAAACTCCACAGCTAGAAACTCCACAACTTGAGACTTCGCGACTGGAAACTCAGCAACTAGAAACTCAACAACTAGAAACTCCACCACTAGAAACTCCACAACTAGGAACTCTACAACTTCAAAATCCACAACTAAAAACTCCTCAACTTGAAACTCCACAACTAGATACTCCACAACTACAAACTTCACAACTAGAAACTCCACAACCTGAAACTCTGCAACTAGAAACTCTGCAACTAGATACTCCGCAACTAGAAACTCCACAGCTAGAAACTCCACAACTTGAAACACCACAACTAGATACTCCACAACTACAAATTCCACAACTAGAAACTCCACAACTGGAAACTCCGCAACTAGAAACTCCGCAGCTAGAAACTTTACAGCTAGAAACTCCACAACTTGAGACTTCGCGAATAGAAACTCGTCAACTGGAAACTCAACCACTAGAAACTCCACAGCTAGAAACTCCACAACTAGACACTCAACAACTAGAAACTCCACACCTATAAATTCCACAACTTGAAACTACACAAATAAAACTCCACAACTAGAAACTCCACAACTACAAACTCTGCAACTCGAAACTCTCCAACTAGAAACTCCACAACTAGAAACTCTGCAACTAGAAACTCCGCAACTAGAAACTCTGCAACTAGCCACTCAACAACTATAGACTGCACAACTAGAGACTCCGCAACTAGAAACTCCACAGCTAGTAACTCCGCAACTAGAAACTCCACAGCTTGAAACTCCGCCACTAGAATCTCCACAACTAGAAAACTCCGCAACTAGAAACTCTGCCACTAGAAACTCCACAACTTGAAACACCACAACTAGATACTCCACAACTACAAATTCCACAACTAGAAACTCCACAACTAGAAACTCCACAACTAGAAACTCTGCAACTAGAAACTCCACAGCTAGAAATTCCAAAACTTGAGACTTCGCAACAAGAAACTCGGCAACTAGAATCTCCACAACTAGAAACTCTGCAACTAGAAACTCCGCAACTACAAACTCCGCAACTAGAAACTCCACAACTAGAAATTCCACAACTTGTGAGTTCGCAACTAGAAACTCCACAACTAGAAACTCCACAACTAGAGACTCCACAACTAGAAACTCCACCACTAGAAACTCCAGAACTACGGACCTCACAACTAGAAACACCACATCTAGAAACTCCGCAACAACAAACTCTGCAACTAGAAACTCCACAACTAGAAATCCACAGCTAGAGACTCAACAACTAGAGACTCCTCAACTAAAAGCTCCACAACTAGACACTCCACAACTAGAAACTCCGCAACTAGAAACCCGACAACTAGAAACTCAACAACTAGAAACTCCACACCTATAAATTCCTCAACTTGAAACTCCACAACTAAAACTCCACTGCTCGAAACTCCACAACTAGAAACTCCGCAACTAGAAACTCCCAAACTAGAAACTGAACAACTAGAAACTCCACACCTATAAATTCCTCCACTTGAAAATCTACAACTAAAACTCCACTACTAGAAACTCCCCAACTAGAAACTTCACACCTAGAAACTCTGCAACTGGAAACTCCGCAACTAGAAACTCTGCAATTAGAAACTCCGCAACTAGAAACTCTGCAGCTAGAAACTCCGCAACTAGAAACTCCACAACTTGAAACTCTGCAACTCGAAACTCTGCAACTAGAAAATCTACAACTATAAACTCAAGTAGAAACTCCCCAACTGGAAACTCCGCAACTTGAAACTCCGCAACCAGACAATCCACAACTAGGAACTTCACAACTAGAAACTCCCCAACAAGAAACTCCACAACTAGAAACTCCACAACTAGAATCTCCTCAAATAGAGACTGCACAACTAGAAACTTTGCATTTAGAAACTCCTCAGATAGAAACTACACAACTAGAAACTCCATTGCTAGAGATTCCATAAGTAGAAACTCCACAGCTAGAATTTCCACAACTTGAAACCCCACAACTAGGAAGTCTGCAAATAGAATATCTAGAACCAGAAACTCGAAAACAAAAAACTCCAACTAGAAACTCCACAACTAGAAACTGCACAACCAGAAACTCCACAAATAGACACTCCACAACTAGAAACTCCAAAAGTAGAGACTCCACAACAAGGAACTCCAAAATCGAGACTCCACAACTAGAAACTACACAGATTGAAATTCCACAACTGGAAACTCAACAACTGGAAACTTCGCAAATAGAAACTCTGCAACTAGAAACTTTACAGCTAGAAACTCCACAACTTGAGACTTCGCAAATAGAAACTCGTCAACTGGAAACTCAACCACTAGAAACTCCACAGCTAGAAACTCCACAACTTGAGACTTCGCAACAAGAAACTCGGCAACTAGAATCTCCGCAACTAGAAACTCTGCAACTAGAAACTCCGCAACTACAAACTCCGCAACTAGAAACTCCACAGCTAGAAACTCCACAACTTGAGACTTCGCAAATAGAAACTCGTCAACTAGAAACTTAACAACTAGAAACTCCACAGCTAGAAACTCCACAACTAGAAAATCCACAACTTGAGAGTTCGCAACTAGAAACTCCACAACTAGAAACTCCACAACTACGAACCTCACAACTAGAAACTCCACAACTAGAAACTTCGCAACTGGAAACTCCACAACTAGAAACTCCACAACTAGAAAAACCACATCTAGAAACTCCGCAACAACAAACTCTGCAACCAGAAACTCTACAACTAGAATTTCCACAGCTAGAGACTCAACAACTAGAGACCCCTCAACTAAAAGCAACACAACTAGAAACTCCACAACTAAAAAACTCCGCAACTTGAAACCCGAGAACTAGAAACTCAACAACTAGAAACTCCACACCTATAAATTCCTCAACTTGAAACTCCACAACTAAAACTCCACAACTAGAAACTCCACAACTAGAAACTCCCCAACTAAAAACTCCAACACTAGAAAATCCACAACAAGAAACTCCATAACTAGAAACTCCACAGCTAGAAAATCAACCACTAGAAACTCAACAACTAGCAACTCCACAACTACAGACTCCGCAACTAGAAAACTCCGCAACTAGAAACTCCCAACTGGACACTCCGCAACTAGAAACTCTACAACTTCAAAATCCACAACTAGAAACTCCACAATTTGAAACTCCACAACTAGATACTCCACAACTACAAACTTCACATTTAGAAACTCCCCAACTAGAAACTCCACAACTTGAAACTCCGCAACTAGAAACTCCGCAACTAGAAACTCCACAACTAGAAAACTCCGCAACGTGAAACTCTGCAACTAGAAACTCCGTAATTAGAAACTCCACAGCTAGAAACTTCACTACTTGAAACACCACAACTAGATACTCCACAACTACGAATTCCACAACTAAAAACTCCACAACTAGAAACTCCACAACTTGAAACCCAACAATTAGATACTCCACAACTACAGACTCCACAACTTGAAACACTACAACTAGAAACTCCACAACTACAAATTCCGCAACTAGAAAATCCACAACTAGAGACTCCGCCACTAGAAACTCCACAGCTAGTAACTCCGCAACTAGAAACTCCACAACTTGAAACTCCGCCACTAGAAGCTCCACAACTAGAAAACTCCGCAACTAGAAACTCTGCAGCTAGAAACTCCGCAACTAGAAACTCCACAGCTAGAGACTCCACAACTTGAAACACCACAACTAGATACTCCACAACTACAAATTCCACAACTAGAAACTCCACAACTAGAAACACCACATCAGGAAACTCCGCAACAACAAACTCTGCAACCAGAAACTCCACAACTAGAATTTCAATAGCTAGAGACTCAACAACTAGAGACTCCTCAACTAAAAGCTCCACCACTAGAAACTCCACAACTAGAAACTCCGCAACTTGAAACCCGACAACTAGAAACTCAACAACTAGAAACTCCACACGTATAAATTCCTCAACTTGAAACTCCGCAACTCGAAACTCTGCAACTAGAAAATCCACAACTATAAACTCAAGTAGAAACTCCCCAACTGGAAACTCCGCAACTAGAAACTCCGCAACTAGAAAATCCACAACTAGAAACTTCACAACTAGAAACTCCCCAACAAAAAACTCCACAACTAGAAACTCCACAACTAGAAACTCCACAACTAGAGACTGCACAACTAGAGACTTTGCATTTAGAAACTCTGCAAATAGAAACTCCGCAACTAGAAACTCCACAGCTAGAAACCCCTCAACTATAAACTTCACAACTAGAAACTCCGCAACTAGTAACTCTGCAAATAGAAACTCCGCAACTCGAAACTCTGCAACTAGAAACTCTGCAACTAGCACCTCAACAACTATAGACTGCACAACTAGAGACTCCGCAACTAGAAACTCCACAGCTAGTAACTCCGCAACTAGAAACTCCACAACTTGAAACACCACAACTAGATACTCCACAACTACAAATTTCACAACTAGAAACTCCACAACTAGAAACTTCAAAACTTGAGACTTCGCAACAAGAAACTTGGCAACTAGAATCTCCACAACTAGCAACTCTGCAACTAGAAACTCCGCAACTACAAACTCCGCAACTACAAACTCCGCAACTAGAAACTCCACAGCTAGAAACTCCACAACTTCAGACTTCGCAAATAGAAACTCGTCAACCAGAAACTCAAAAACTAGAAACTCCACAGCTAGAAACTCCACAGCTAGAAACTCCACAACTAGAAACTCCACAACTTGAGAGTTCGCAACTAGAAACTCCACAACTAGAAACTCCACAACTAGAGACTCCACAACTAGAAACTCCACCACTAGAAACTCCACAACTACGAACCTCACAACTAGAAACACCACATCTAGAAACTCCGCAACAACAAACTCTGCAACTAGAAACTCCACAACTAGAATTTCCACAGCTAGAGACTCAACAACTAGAGACTCCTCAACTAAAAGCTCCACAACTAGACACTCCACAACTAGAAACTCCGCAACTAGAAACCCGACAACTAGAAACTCAACAACTAGAAACTCCACACCTATAAATTCCTCAACTTGAAACTCCACAACTAAAACTCCACTACTAGAAACTCCAGAACTAGAAACTCCGCAACTAGAAACTCCCCAACTGGAAACTCTGCAAATAGAAACTCCGCAACTAGAAACTCTGCAGCTAGAAACTCCGCAACTCGAAACTCCACAACTTGAAACTCTGCAACTCAAAACTCTGCAACTAGAAAATCCACAACTATAAACTCAAGTAGAAACTCCCCAACTGGAAACTCGGCAACTTGAAACTCCGCAACTAGAAAATCCACAATAGAAACTTCACAACTAGAAACTCCCCAACAAGAAACTCCCCAACTAGAAACTCCACAACTAGAAACTCCCTAACTAGAGACTGCACAACTAGAGACTCTGCATTTAGAAACTCCTCAGATAGAAACTACACAACTAGAAACTCCACGACTAGAGATTCCATAAGTAGAAACTCCACAGCTAGAATTTCCACAACTAGAAACCCAGCAACTAGGAACTCTGCAAATAGAAAATCTACAACTAGAAACTTCACAACTAGAAACTCCACAAATACACACTCCACAACTAGAAACTCGACAACTAGAGGCTCCACAACTAGGAACTCAAAAGTTGAGACCCCACAACTAGAAACTCCACAACTGGAAACTTCGCAACTAGAAACTCTGCAACTAGAAACTTTACAGCTAGAAACTCCACAACTTGAGACTTCGCAAATAGAAACTCGTCGGCTGGAAAATCAACCACTAGAAACTCCACAGCTAGAAACTCCACAACTTGAAACCCAACATATAGATACTCCAAAACTACAGACTCCACAACTTGAAACACCACAACTAGATACTCCACAACTACAAATTCCGCAACTAGAAACTCCACAACTAGAAACTCCGCAACTTGAAACTCCACCACTAGAATCTCCACAACTAGAAAACTCCGCAACTAGAAACTCTGCAACTAGAATCTCCACAACTAGAAACTCTGCAACTAGAAACTCCACAGCTACAAACTCCGCAACTAGAAGCTCGGACACTAGAATCTCCACAACTAGAAACTCTGCAACTAGAAACTCCGCAGCTACAAACTCCGCAACTAGAAACTCCACAGCTAGAAACTCCACAACTTGAGACTTCGCAAATAGAAACTCGTCAACTAGAAACTCAACAACTAGGAACACCACAGCTAGAAACTCCACAACTAGAAACTCCACAACTTGAGAGTTCGCAAATAGAAACTCGTCAACTAGAAACTCAACAACTAGAAACACCACAGCTAGAAACTCCACAACTAGAAACTCCACAACTTGAGAGTTCGCAACTAGAAACTCCACAACTAGAAACTCCACAACTAGAGACTCCACAACTAGAAACTCCACCACTAGAAACTCCACAACTACGAACCTCACAACTAGAAACTCCACAACTAGAAACTCCGCAACTGGAAACTCCACAGCCAGAAACTCCACAACTAGAAACACCACATCTAGAAACTCCGCAACAACAAACTCTGCAACTAGAAACTCCACAACTAGAATTTCCACAGCTAGAGACTCAACAACTAGAGACTCCTCAACTAAAAGCTCCACAACTAGACACTCCACAACTAGAAACTCCGCAATTAGAAACCCGACGACTAGAAATTCAACCACTAGAGACTCCACTATAAATTCCTCAACTTAAACTCCACAACTAAAAGTCCACTACTAGAAACTCCACAACTAGAAACTCCACAACTAGAAACTCCGCAACTAGGAACTCTGCAACTAGAAACTTTGCAACTAGAAACTCCACAGCTAGAAACCCCAACACTATAAACTTCACAACTAGAACCTCAACAACTAGAAACTCCCCAACTAGAAACTCCACAACTAGAATCTCTGCAACTAGAAACTCCGCAACTAGAAACTCCGCAACTAGAAACTCCACAGCTAGAAACCCCAATACTAGAAACTTCACAACTAGCAACTCAATTACCAGAGACTGCACAACTAGAGACTCCGCAACTAGAAACTCCACAGCTAGTAACTCCGCAACTAGAAACTCCACAACTTGAAACTCCGCCACTAGAATCTCCACAACTAGAAAACTCCGCAACTAGAAACTCTGCCACTAGAACTCCGCAACTAGAAACTCCACAGCTAGAAACTCCACAACTTGAAACACCACAACTAGATACTCCACAACTACAGATTCCACAACTAGAAACTCCACAAGTAGAAACTCCACAACTAGAAACTCCACAACTAGAAACTCCACAACTAGAAACTCCACAACTAGAAGCTCCGCAACTAGAAACTCCCCAACTAGAAACTCCACAACTAGAAACTCTGCAGCTAGAAACTCCGCAACTAGAAACTGCAAATAGAAACTCCACAACTAGAAACTGCACAGCTAGAAACCCCTCAACTATAAACTTCACAACTAGAAACTCAACAAATAGAGACTGCACATCTAGAGACTCCGCAACTAGAAACTCCGCAGCTAGAAACTCCGCAACTAGAAACTCCACAACTTGAAACTCTGCAAATCGAAACTCTGCTACTAGAAAATCCACAACTATAAACTCAAGTAGAAACTCCCCAACTGGAAACTTCGCAACTAGAAACTCCGCAACTAGAAAATCCACAACTAGAAATTTCACAACTAGAAACTCCCCAACAAGAAACTCCACAACTAGAAACTCCCCAACTAGAGACTGCACAAATAGAGACTTTGCATTTAGAAACTCCTCATATAGAAACTACACAACTAGAAACACCTCGACTAGAGATTCCATAAGTAGAAACTCCACAGCTAGAATTTCCACAACTAGAACCCCCACAACTGGAAACTCCACAAATAGGAACTCTGCAAATAGAAAATCTACAACTAGAAACTCGAAAACTAAAAACTCCATCTAGAAACTCTACAACTATAAACTTCACAACTAGAAACTCCACAAATGCGAACTCCAAAATTGAGACTCCACAACTAGAAACTACACAGATTGAAGTTCCACAACTAGAATCTCCCCAACTGAAAACTCCGCCACTAGAAACTCTGCAACTAGAAACTTCAAAGCTAGAAACTCCAAAACTTGAGACTTCGCAAGTAGAAACTCGTCAACTGGAAACTCAACCACTAGAAACTCCACAGCTAGAAACTCCACAACTAGAAACTCCACAACTTGAAACCCAACAAATAGATACTCCACAACCACAGACTCCACAACTTGAAACACTACAACTAGATACTCCACAACTACAAATTCCGCCACTAGAAACTCCACAACTAGAACCTCCGCCACTAGAAACTCCCCACTATAAACTCCACAACTAGAATCTCTGCAACTAGAAACTCCACAAGTAGAAACTCCGCAACTAGAAACTCCGCAACTAGAAACTCCACAGCTAGAAACCCCACAACTATAAACTTCACAACTAGCAACTCAACAACTGGAGACTGCACAACTAGAAACTCCACAACTAGAAACACCACATCTAGAAACTCCGCAACAACAAACTCTGCAACCAGAAACTCCACAACTAGAATTTCCACAGCTAGAGACTCAACAAATAGAGACTCCTCAACTAAAAGCTCCACAACTAGAAACTCCACAACTAAAAACTCCACAAGTTGAAACCCGACAACTAGAAACTCCCCAACTAGAAACTCCACAACTAGAAAACTCCGCAACGTGAAACTCTGCAACTAGAAACTCCGCAATTAGAAACTCCACAGTTAGAAACTTCACTATCTGAAACACGACAACTAGATACTCCACACCTAGGAATTCCACAACTACGAATTCCGCAACTAGAAACTCCACAACTGGAAACTCCGCAACTAGAAACTCCACAGCTAGAAACTCCACAACTTGAGACTTCGCGACTAGAAACTCAGCAACTAGATACTCAACAACTAGAAACTCCACCACTAGAAACTCCACAACTAGGAACTCTACAACTTCAAAATCCACAACTAAAAACTCCGCAACTAAAAACTCCACAACTAGAAACTGCACAAGTAGAAACTCCACAACTAGAAACTCCACAACTAGAAACTTCGCAACTAGAAACTCCACAACTAGACACTCAACAACTAGAAACTCCACACCTATAAATTCCACAACTTGAAACTCCACAACTAAAACTCCACAACTAGAAACTCCACAACTAGAAACTCCACAACTAGAAACTCTGCAACTAGAAACTCCGCAACTAGAAACTCTGCAACTAGAAACTTTGCAACTAGAAACTCCACAGCTAGAAACCCCAACACTATAAACTTCACAACTAGAACCTCAACAACTAGAAACTCCCCAACTAGAAACTCCACAACTAGAATCTCTGCAACTTGAAACTCCGCCACTAGAATCTCCACAACTAGAAAACTCCGCAACTAGAAACTCTGCCACTAGAACTCCGCAACTAGAAACTCAATTACCAGAGACTCCACAACTTGAAACTCCACAACTAGAAACTCCGCAACAAGAAACTCCACAACTAGAAACTCCACAACTTGAGAGTTCGCAACTAGATACTCCACAACTAGAAACTCCACAACAAGAGACTCCACAACTAGAAACTCCACCACTAGAAACTCCACAACTACAAACCTCACAACTAGAAACTCCACAACTAGAAACTCCGCAACTGGAAACTCCACTGCCAGAAACTCTACAAGTAGAAAAACCCCATCTAGAAACTCCGCAACAACAAACTCTGCAACTAGAAACTCCACAACTGGAATTTCCACAGCTAGAGACTCCACAACTACAAACCTCACAACTAGAAACTCCACAACTAGAAACTCCGCAACTGGAAACTCCACTGCCAGAAACTCTACAACTAGAAAAACCACATCTAGAAACTCCGCAACAACAAACTCTGCAACTAGAAACTCCACAACTGGAATTTTCACAGCTAGAGACTCAACAACTAGAGACTCTTCAACTAAAAGCTTCACAACTAGACACTCCACAACTAGAAATTCTGCAACTAGAAACCCGACAACTAGAAACTCAACAACTACAAACTCCACACGTATAAATTCCTCAACTTGAAACGCCTCAACTAAATCTCCACAACTAGAAACTCCACAACTAGAAACTCTGCAGCTAAAAACTCCGCAACTAGAAACTCTGCAAATAGAAACTCCGCAACTAGAAACTCCACAGCTAGAAACCCCTCAACTATAAACTTCACAACTAGAAACTCAACAACTAGAGACTGCACAACTAGAGACCCCGCAACTAGAAACTCCGCAGCTAGAAACTCCGCAACTAGAAACTCCGCAACTAGAAACTCCACAACTTGAAACTCTGCAACTCGAAACTCTGCAACTAGCAAATCCACAACTATAAACCCAAGTAGAAACTCCCCAACTGGAAACTCCGCAACTAGAAACTCCGCAACTAGAAACTCCCCAACAAGAACCTCCACAACTAGAAACTCCACAATTAGAAACTTCACAAGTATAAACTCCACAACTAGTAACTCCGCAACTAGAAACTCCACAACTAGACACTCCCAACTAGACACTCCGCAACTAGGAACTCTACAACTTCAAAATCCACAACTAGATTCTCCACAATTTGAAACTCCACAACTAGATACTCCACAACTACAAACTCCACAACTAGAAACTCCCCAACTAGAAACTCCACAGCTAGTAACTCCGCAACTAGAAACTCCACAACTTGAAACTCCGCCACTAGAATCTCCACAACTAGAAAACTCCGCAACTTGAAACTCTGCCACTAGAAACTCCGCAACTAGAAACTCCACAGCTAGAAACTCCACAACTTGAAACACCACAACTAGATACTCCACAACTACAACTTCCACAACTAGAAACTCCACAACTAGAAACTCCACAACTAGAAACTCCACAACTTGATACGTCGCAACAAGAAACTCGGCAACTAGAATCTCCGCAACTAGAAACTCTGCAACTAGAAACTCCGCAACTACAAACTCCGCAACCAGAAACTCCACAGCTAGAAACTCCACAACTTGAGACTTCGCAAATAGAAACTCGACAAATAGTAACTCAACAACTAGAAACTCCACAGCTAGAAGCTCCACAACTAGAAAATCCGCAACTTGAGAGTTCGCAACTAGAAACTCCACAACTAGACACTCCACAACTAGAAACTCCGCAACTAGAAACCCGACAACTAGAAACTCAACAACTAGAAACTCCACACCTATAAATTTCTCAACTTGACACTCCACAACTAAAAGTCCACTACTAGAAACTCCACAACTAGAAACTCCCCAACTAGAAACTCCCCAACTAGAAACTCCACAACTAGAAACTCTGCAACTAGAAACTCCGCAACTAGAAACTCCACAGCTAGAAACCCCTCAACTATAAACTTCACAACTAGAAACTCAACAACTAGAGACTGCACAACTAGAGACTCCGCAACTAGAAACTCCGCAGCTAGAAACTCCGCAACTAGAAAATCCACAACACGAAACTTCACAACTGGAAACTCCCCAACAAGAAACTCCACAACTAGAAACTCCACAACTAGAAACTCCACAACTAGAGACTGCAAAACTAGAGACTTTGCATTTAGAAACTTCTCAGATAGAAACTACACAACTAGAAACTCCTCGACTAGAGATTCCATAAGTAGAAACTCCACAGCAAGAATTTCCCTCAACTAGAAACCCCACAACTAGAAACTCCACAACTAGGAACTCTGCAAATAGAAAGTCTACAACTAGAAACTCGAAAACTAAAAACTCCAACTAGAAACTCTACAACTAGAAACTTCACAACTAGAAACTCCACAAATAGACACTCTACAACTAGAAACACCACAACTAGAGACTCCACAACTAGGAACTCCAAAATTGAGACTCCACAACTAGAAACTACACAGATTGAAATTCCAACACTAGAAACTCCACAACTGGAAACTCCGCAACTAGAAACTCTGCAACTAGAAACTTTACAGCTAGAAACTCCACAACTTGAGACTTCGCAAATAGAAACTCGTCAACTGGAAACTCAACCACTAGAAACTCCACAGCTAGAAACTCCACAACTAGAAATTCCACAACTTGAAACCCAACAAATAGATACTCCACAACTACAAATTCCGCAACTAGAAACTCCACAACTAGAAACTCCGCAACTAGAAACTCCCCACTAGAAACCCCACAACTAGAATCTCTGCAACTAGAAACTCCGCAAGTAGAAACTCTGCAACTAGAAACTGCGCAACTAGAAACTTCACAGCTAGAAACCCCACAACTATAAACTTCACAACTAGCAACTCAACAACTAGTGACTGCACAACTAGAGACTCCACCACTAGAAACTCTACAGCTAGTAACTCCGCAACTAGAAACTCTACAACTTGAAACTCTGCCACTAGAAGCTCCAGAACTAGAAAACTCCGCAACTACAAACTCTGTAACTAGAAACTTCGCAACTAGAAACTCCACAGCTAGAAACTCCACATCTTGAAACACCACAACTAGATACTCCACAAATACAAATTCCACAACTAGAAACTCCACAACTAGAAACACCACATCTAGAAACTCCGCAACAACAAACTCTGCAACCAGAAACTCCACAACTAGAATTTCCACAGCTAGAGACTCAACAACTAAAGACTCCTCCACTAAAAGCTCCACAACTAGAAACTCAACAACTAAAAACTCCACACCTATAAATTCCTCAACTTGAAACTCAACAACTAAAACTCCACAACTAGAAACTCCAACTCCAGAAACTCCACAACTAGAAACTCCCCAACTAGAAACTTCACAACTAGAAACTCTGCAACTAGAAACTCCGCAACTAGAAACTCCGCAACTAGAAACTCCACAGCTAGAAACCCCCCCAACTATAAACTTCACAACTAGAAACTCAACAACTAGAGACTGCACAACTAGAGACTCTGCAACTAGAAACTCCGCAGCTAGAAACTCCGCAACTAGAAACTCCACAACTTGAAACTCTGCAACTCAAAACTCTGCAACTAAAAAATCCACAACTATAAACTCAAGTAGAAACTCCTCAGATAGAAACTACACAACTAGAAACACCACGACATGAGATTCCATAAGTAGAAACTCCACAGCTAGAATTTCCACAACTAGAAACCCCTCAACTAGAAACTCCACAACTAGGAACTCTGAAAATAGGAAATCTACAACTAGAAACTCGAAAACTAAAACTCCAACTAGAAACTCCGCAACTAAAAACTTCACAACTAGAAACTCCACAAATGGACACTCCACAACTAGAAACTCCACAACTAGAGACTCCACAACTAGGAACTCCAAAATTGAGACTCCACAACTACAAACTACACAGATTGAAATTCCACAACTAGAAACTCCACAACTGTAAACTCCGCAACTAGAAACTCTGCAACTAGAAACTTTACAGCTAGAAACTCCACAACTTGAGACTTCGCAAATAGAAACTCGTCAACTGGAAACTCAACCACTAGAAACTCCACAACTAGAAATTCCACAACTTGAAACACCACAACTAGACACTCCACAACTACAATTTCCACAACTAGAAACTCCACAACTAGAAACACCACATCTAGAAACTCCGCAACAACAAACTCTGCAACCAGAAACTCCACAACTAGAATTTCCACAGCTAGAGACTCAACAACTAGAGACTCCTCAACTAAAAGCTCCACAACAAGAAACTCAACAACTAAAAACTCCGCAACTTGAAAGCCGACAACTAGAAACTCAACAACTAGAAACTCCACACCTATAAATTCCTCAACTTGAAACTCAACAACTAAAACTCCACAACTAGAAACTCCACAACTAGAAACTCCGCAACTAGAAACTCTCATACTAGAAACTTCACAACTAGAAACTCTGCAACTAGAAACTCCGCAACTAGAAACTCCGCAACTAGAAACTCCACAGCTAGAAACTCCCAACTATAAACTTCGCAACTAGAAACTCAACAAATAGAGACTGCACAACCAGAGACTCCGAAACTAGAAACTCCGCAGCTAGAAACTCCGCAACTAGAAACTCCACAACTTGAAACTCTGCAACTCAAAACTCTGCAACTAAAAAATCCACAACTATAAACTCAAGTAGAAACTCCCCAACTGGAAACTCCGCAACTAGAAACTCCGCAACTAGAAAATACACAACTAGAAACTTCACAACTAGAAACTCCCCTACAAAAATTCCACAACTAGTAACTCCACAACGAGAAACTCCACAACTAGAGACTGCACAACTAGAGACGGCATTTAGAAACTCCTCAGATAGAAACTACACAACTAGAAACACCACGACTAGAAACTCCACAACTAGGAACTCTGAAAATTGAAAATCTACAACTAGAAACTCGAAAACTAAAAACTCCAACTAGAAACTCCGCAATTAGAAACTCCACAGTTAGAAACTTCATTACTTGAAACACCAAAACTAGATACTCCACAACTACGAATTCCACAACTACAAATTCCTCAACTGGAAACTCCACAACTGGAAACTCCGCAAGTAGAAACTCCACAGCTAGAAACTCCACAACTTGAGACTTCGCGACTAGAAACTCAGCAACTTGAAACTCAACAACTAGAAACTCCACCACTAGAAACTCCACAACTAGGAACTCTACAACTTCAAAATCCACAACTAAAAACTTTTCAACTTGAAACTCCACAACTACAAACTCCACAACTACAAACTCCACAACCTGAAACTCCGCAACCAGAAACTCCGCAACTAAAAACTCCGCAACTAGAAACTCCACAACTGGACACTCAACAACTAGAAACTCCACACCTATAAATTCCACAACTTGAAACTCTACAACTAAAACTCCACAACTAGAAACTCCACAACTAGAAACTCCACAACTAGAAACTCTGCAACTAGAAACTCCACAACTAGAAACTCTGCAACTAAAACTCCACAAGTAGAAACTCCACAACTAGAAACTCCGCAACTAGAAACTCCACAACTAGACACTCAACAACTAGAAACTCCACACCTATAAATTCCACAACTAAAACTCCACAACTAGAAACTCCACAACTAGAAACTCCACAACTAGAAACTCCGCTGCTAGAAACTCCCAAACTAGAAACTCCACAACTAGAAACTCTGCAGCTAGAAACTCCGCAACTAGAAACTCTGCAAATAGAAACTCCGCAGGTAGAAACCCCTCAACTATAATCTTCACAACTAGAAACTCAACAAATAGAGACTGCACATATAGAGACTCCGCAACTAGAAACTCCGCAGCTAGAAACTCCGCAACTAGAAACTCCACAACTTGAAACTCTGCAAATCGAAACTTTGCAACTAGAAAATCCACAACTAGAAACTCAAGTAGAAACTCTCCAACTGGAAACTCCGCAACTAGAAACTCCGCCACTAGAAAATCCACAACTAGAATCTTCACAACTAGAAACTCCCCAACAAGAAAACTCCACAACTAGAAACTCCACAATTAGAGACTGCACAACTAGAGACTTTGCATTTAGAAACTCCTCAGATAGAAACTACACAACTAGAAACTCCTCGACTAGAGATTCCATAAGTAGAAACTCCACAGCTAGAATTTCCAAAACTAGAAACTCCACAACTAGAAACTCCACAACTAGAAACACCACATCTAGAAACTCCGCAACAATAAACTCTGCAACCAGAAACTCCACAACTAGAATTTCCGCCGCTAGAGACTCAACAAATAGAGACTCCTCAACTAAAAGCTCCACAACTAGAAACTCCACAACTTAAAACTCCACAAGTTGAAACCCGACAACTAGAAACTCAACAACAGGAAACTCTACACCTACAAATTCCTCAACTTGAAACTCCACAACTAAAACTCCACAACTAGAAACTCCGCAACTAGAAACTTCCCAACTAGAAACTTCACAACTAGAAACTCTGCAACTAGAAACTCCGCTACTAGAAACTCCACAGCTAGAAACCCCCCAACTATAAACTTCACAACTAGAAACTCAACAACTAGAGACTGCACAACTACAGACTCCGAAACTAGAAACTCCGCAGCTAGAAACTCCGCAACTAGAAACTCCACAACTTGAAACTCTGCAACTAGAAACTCTGCAACTAAAAAATCCACAACTATAAACTCCAGTAGCAACTCCCGACCTGGAAACTCCCCAACTAGAAACTCCGCAACTAGAAAATACACAACTAGAAACTTCACAACTAGAAACTCCCCAACAAAAACTGCACAACTAGAAACTCCCCAACAAGAAACTCCACAACTAGAAACTCCACAACTAGAGACTGCACAACTAGAGACTTTGCATTTAGAAACTCCTCAGATAGAAACTACACAACTAGAAACTCCTCGACTAGAGATTCCATAAGTAGGAACTCCACAGCTAGAATTTCCACAACTAAAAACCCCTCAACTAGAAACTCCACATATAGGAACTCTGCGAATAGAAAATCTACAACTAGAAACTCGAAAACTAAAAACTCCAACTAGAAACTCCAACACTAGAAACTTCACAACTAGAAACTCCACAAATGGACACTCCACAACTAGAAACTCCACAACTAGAGACTCCACAACCAGGAACTCCACAAATTGAGACTCCACAACTTGAAACTCCACAACCAGAAACTCCACAACTAGAAACTCGGCAACTAAATACTCCAACACTAGAAAATCCACAACTAGAAACTCCACAACTAGAAACTCCGCAACTAGAAACACAACCACTACAAACTCCACAAATAGAAACTCCACACCTAAAAATTCCACAACTTGAAACTCCACAGCTAGAAACTCCACAACTAGAAATTCCATAACTGGAAACTCCACAGCTAGAAAGTCCACAACTAGAAACTCTGCAACTAGAAACTCCGCAACCAGAAACTCCACAGCTAGAAAATCCGCTACTAGAAACTCCACAACTAGCAACTCCACAACTACAGACTCCGCAACTAGAAAACTCCGCAACTAGAAACTCCCAACTAGACACTCCGAAACTAGGAACTCTACAACTTCAAAATCCACAACTAGAAACTCCACAATTTGAAACTCCACAACTAGATACTCCACAACTACGAATTCCACAACTAGAAACTCCACAACTAGAAACTCCGCAACTAGAAGCTCCGCAAATAGAATTTCCACAGCTAGAAACTCCACAACTTGAGACTTCGCAACTAGAAACTCGGCAACTAGAAATCCGACAACCAGAAACTCCACAACTAGAAACTCCACAAATTGTAACCCAACAAATAGATGCTCCACAACTACAGACTCCACAACTAGAAACTCCCCAACTAGAAACTCCACAACTTGAAACAACGCAAATAGAAACTCCGAAACTAGAAACTCCACAACTAGAAAACTCCGCAACGTGAAACTCTGCAACTAGAAACTCCGCAATTAGAAACTCCACAGTTAGAAACTTCACTACTTGAAACACCACAACTAGATACTCCACAACTACGAATTCCACAACTACGAATTCCGCAACTAGAAACTCCACAACTGGAAACTCCGCAACTAGAAACTCCACAACTTGAAACTCTGCAACTCGAAACTCTGCAACTAGCAAATCCACAACTATAAACCCAAGTTGAAACTCCCCAACTGGAAACTCCGCAACTAGAAACTCCGCAACTAGAAACTCCCCAACAAGAAACTCCACAACTAGAAACTCCACAACTAGAAACTCCACAACTAGATATTCCATAAGTAGAAACTCCACAGCTAGAATTTCCACAACTAGAAACCCCACAACTAGAAACTCAACAACTAGAAACTCCACACCTATAAATTCCACAACTAAAACTCCACAACTAGAAACTCCACAACTAGAAACTCCACAACTAGAAACTCCGCAACTAGAAACTCCCAAACTAGAAACTCCACAACTAGAAACTCTGCAGCTAGAAACTCCGCAACCAGAAACTCTGCAAATAGAAACTCCGCAGGTAGAAACCCCTCAACTATAAACTTCACGACTTGAAACTCAACAAATAGAGACTGCACATCTAGAGACTCCGCAACTAGAAACTCCGCAGCTAGAAACTCCGCAACTAGAAACTCCACAACTTGAAACTCTACATACGAAATTTTGCAACTAGAAAATCCACAACTATAAACTCAAGTAGAAACTCTCCAACTGAAAACTCCGCAACTAGAAACTGCGCAACTAGAAAATCCACAACTAGAAACTTCACAACTAGAAACTCCCCAACAAGAAACTCCACAACTAGAAACTCCACAACTAGAGACTGCACAACTAGAGACTTTGCATTTAGAAACTCCTCAGATAGAAACTACACAACTAGAAACTCCTCGACTAGGGATTCCATAAGTAGAAACTCCACAGCTAGAATTTCCAAAACTAGAAACCCCACAACTAGAAACTCCACAAATAGGAACTCTGCAAATAGAAAATCTACAACTAGAAACTCGAAAACTAAAAACTCCATCTAGAAACTCTACAACTAGAAACTTCACAACTAGAAACTCCACAAATACGAACTCAAAAATTGAGACTCCACATTTACAAACTACACAGATTGAAATTCCACAACTAGAAACTCCACAACAGGAAACTCCGCAACTAGAAACTCTGCAAATAGAAACTTTACAGCTAGAAACTCCACAACTTGAGACTTCGCAAATAGAAACTCGTCAACTGGAAACTCAAACACTAGAAACTCCACAGCTAGAAACTCCACAACTAGAAATTCCACAACTTGAAACACCACAACTAGAAACACCACATCTAGAAACTCCGCAACAACAAACTGTGCAACCAGAAACTCCACAACTAGAATTTCCGCCGCTAGAGACTCAACAAATAGAGACTCCTCAACTAAAAGCTCCACAACTAGAAACTCCACAACTTAAAACTCCACAAGTTGAAACCCGACAACTAGAAACTCAACAACAGGAAACTCCACACCTATAAATTCCTCAACTTGAAACTCCACAACTAAAACTCCACAACTAGAAACTCCGCAACTAGAAACTTCCCAACTAGAAACTTCACAACTAGAAACTCTGCAACTAGAAACTCCGCAACTAGAAACTCCACAGCTAGAAACCCCCCAACAATAAACTTCACAACTAGAAACTCAACAACTAGAGACTGCACAACTAGAGACTCAGCAACTAGAAACTCCGCAGCTAGAAACTCCGCAACTAGAAACTCCACAACTTGAAACTCTGCAACTAGAAACTCTGCAACTAAAAAATCCACAACTAAAAACTCCAGTAGCAACTCCCGACCTGGAAACTCCCCAACTAGAAACTCCGCAACTAGAAAATACACAACTAGAAACTTCACAACTAGAAACTCCCCAACAAAAACTCCACAACTAGAAACTTCACAACTAGAAACTCCACAACTAGAGACTGCACAACTAGAGACTGCACATCTAGAGACGGCATTTAGAAACTCCTCAGATAGAAACTACACACCTAGAAACACCACGACTAGAGATTCCATAAGTAGGAACTTCACAGCTAGAATTTCCACAACTAAAAACCCCTCAACTAGAAACTCCACATATAGGAACTCTGCAAATAGAAAATCTACAACTAGAAACTCGAAAACTAAAAACTCCGACTAGAAACTCCAACCCTAGAAACTTCACAACTAGAAACTCCACAACTAGAGACTCCACAAATAGGAACTCCACAAATTGAGACTCCACAACTAGAAACTACACAGATTGAAACACCACAACTTGAAACTCCACAACCAGAAACTCCACAACTAGAAACTCCGCAACTAAATACTCCAACACTAGAAAATCCACAACTAGAAACTCCACAACTAGAAACTCCGCAACTAGAAACACAACCACTACAAACTCCACAAATAGAAACTCCACACCTAAAAATTCCACAACTTGAAACTCCACAGCTAGAAACTCCACAACTAGAAATTCCATAACTGGAAACTCCACAGCTAGAAAGTCCACAACTAGAAACTCTGCAACTAGAAACTCCGCAACTAGAAACTCCACACCTAGAAAATCCGCTACTAGAAACTCCACAACTAGCAACTCCACAACTACAGACTCCGCAACTAGAAAACTCCGCAACTAGAAACTCCCAACTAGACACTCCGCAACTAGGAACTCTACAACTTCAAAATCCACAACTAGAAACTCCACAATTTGAAACTCCACAACTAGATACTCCACAACTACAAATTCCACAACTAGAAACTCCACAACTAGAAACTCCGCAACTAGAAGCTCCGCAACTAGAATTTCCACAGCTAGAAACTCCACAACTTGAGACTTCGCAACTAGAAACTCGGCAACTAGAAATCCGACAACCAGAAACTCCACAACTAGAAACTCCACAAGTTGTAACCCAACAAATAGATGCTCCACAACTACAGACTCCACATTTAGAAACTCCCCAACTAGAAACTCCACAACTTGAAACAACGCAAATAGAAACTCCGAAACTAGAAACTCCACAACTAGAAAACTCCGCAACGTGAAACTATGCAACTAGAAACTCCGCAATTAGAAACTCCACAGTTAGAAACTTCACTACTTGAAACACCACAACTAGATACTCCACAACTACGAATTCCACAACTACGAATTCCGCCACTAGAAACTCCACAACTGGGTACCCCGCAACTAGAAACTCCACAACTTGAAACTGCAACTCGAAACTCTGCAACTAGCAAATCCACAACTATAAACCCAAGTTGAAACTCCCCAACTGGAAACTCCGCAACTAGAAACTCCGCAACTAGAAACTCCCCAACAAGAAACTCCACAACTAGAAACTCCACAACTAGATATTCCATAAGTAGAAACTCCACAGCTAGAATTTCCACAACTAGAAACCCCACAACTAGAAACTCACCAACTAGAAACTCCACACCTATAAATTCCACAACTAAAACTCCACAACTAGAAACTTCACAACTAGAAACTCCACAACTAGAACCTCCGCAACTAGAAACTCCCAAACTAGAAACTCCACAACTAGAAACTCTGCAGCTAGAAACTCCGCTACTAGTAACTCTGCAAATAGAAACTCCGCAACTCGAAACTCTGCAACTAGAAACTCTGCAACTAGCACCTCAACAACTATAGACTGCACAACTAGAGACTCCGCAACTAGAAACTCCACAGCTAGTAACTCCGCAACTAGAAACTCCACAACTTGAAACACCACAACTAGATACTCCACAACTACAAATTTCACAACTAGAAACTCCACAACTAGAAACTTCAAAACTTGAGACTTCGCAACAAGAAACTTGGCAACTAGAATCTCCACAACTAGCAACTCTGCAACTAGAAACTCCGCAACTACAAACTCCGCAACTACAAACTCCGCAACTAGAAACTCCACAGCTAGAAACTCCACAACTTCAGACTTCGCAAATAGAAACTCGTCAACCAGAAACTCAAAAACTAGAAACTCCACAGCTAGAAACTCCACAGCTAGAAACTCCACAACTAGAAACTCCACAACTTGAGAATTCGCAACTAGAAACTCCACAACTAGAAACTCCACAACTAGAGACTCCACAACTAGAAACTCCACCACTAGAAACTCCACAACTACGAACCTCACAACTAGAAACACCACATCTAGAAACTCCGCAACAACAAACTCTGCAACTAGAAACTCCACAACTAGAATTTCCACAGCTAGAGACTCAACAACTAGAGACTCCTCAACTAAAAGCTCCACAACTAGACACTCCACAACTAAAAACTCCACAAGTTGAAACCCGACAACTAGAAACTCAACAACTAGAAATTCCACACCTATAAATTCCTCAACTTGAAACTCCACAACTAAAACTCCACAACTAGAAACTCCGCAACTAGAAACTCCCCAACTAGAAACTTCACAACTAGAAACTCTGCAACTAGAAACTCCGCAACTAGAAACTCCACAGCTAGAAACCCCCAACTATAAACTTCACAACTAGAAACTCAACAACTAGAGACTGCACAACTAGAGACTCCGCCACTAGAAACTCCGCAGCTAGAAACTCCGCAACTAGAAACTCCACAACTTGAAACTCTGCAACTAGAAACTCTGCAACTAAAAAATCCACAACTATAAACTCCAGTAGAAACTCCCGACCTGGAAACTCCCAAACTAGAAACTCCGCAACTAGAAAATACACAACTAGAAACTTCACAACTAGAAACTCCCCAACAAAAACTCCACAACTAGAAACTCCACAACTAGAAACTCCACAACTAGAAACTCCACAACTAGAGACTGCACAACTAGAGACTGCACATCTAGAGACTGCATTTAGAAACTCCTCAGATCGAAACTACACAACTAGAAACACCACGACTAGAGATTTCATAAGTAGGAACTCCACAGCTAGAATTTCCACAACTAGAAACCCCTCAACTAGAAACTCCACAACTAGGAACTCTGCAAATAGAAAATCTACAACTAGAAACTTGAAAACTAAAAACTTCAACTAGAAACTCCACAACTAGAAACTTCACAACTAGAAACTCCACAAATGGACACTCCACAACTAGAAACTCCACAACTAGAGACTCCACAACTAGGAACTCCACAAATTGAGACTCCACAACTAGAAACTACACAGATTGAAACACCACAACTTGAAACTCCACAACCAGAAACTCCACAACTAGAAACTCCGCAACTAAAAACTTCAACACTAGAGAATCGACAACTAGAAACTCCACAACTAGAAACTCCGCAACTAGAAACCCGACCACTAGAAACTCCACAAATAGAAACTCCACACCTATATATTCCACAACTTGAAACTCCACAGCTAGAAACTCCACAACTAGAAAGTCCACAGCTAGAAACTCTGCAACTAGAAACTCCGCAACTAGAAACTCCGCAACTAGAAACTCCACAGCTAGAAAATCCACCACTAGAAACTCCACAACTAGCAACTCCACAACTACAGACTCCGCAACTAGAAAACTCCGCAACTAGAAACTCCCAACTAGACACTCCGCAACTAGGAACTCTACAACTTCAAAATCCACAACTAGAAACTCCACAACTAGAAGCTCCGCAACTAGAAGCTCCGCAACTAGAATTTCCACAGCTAGAAACTGCACAACTTGAGACTTCGCAACTAGAAACTCGGCAACTAGATATCCAACAACCAGAAACTCCACAACTAGAAACTCCACAAATTGGAACCCAACAAGTAGATACTCCACAACTACAAACTCCACAACTAGAAACTCCCCAACTAGAAACTCCAGAACTTGAAACAACGCAAATAGAAACTCCGAAACTAGAAACTCCACAACTAGAAAACTCCGCAACGTGAAACTCTGCAACTAGAAACTCCGCAATTAGAAACTCCACAGTTAGAAACTTCACTACTTGAAACACCACAACTAGATACTCCACAACTACGAATTCCACAACTACGAATTCCGCAACTAGAAACTCCACAACTGGAAACTCCGCAACTAGAAACTCCACAGCTAGAAACTCCACAACTTGAGACTTCGCGACTAGAAACTCAGCAACTAGAAACTCAACAACTAGAAACTCCACCACTAGAAACTCCACAACTAGGAACTCTACAACTTCAAAATCCACAACTAAAAACTTTTCAACTTGAAACTCCACAACTAGATACTCCACAACTACAAACTCCACAACTAGAAACTCCACAACCTGAAACTCCGCAACCAGAAACTCCGCAACTAAAAACTCCACAACTAGAAACTCCACAAGTAGAAATTCCACAACTAGAAACTCCACAACTAGAAACTTCGCAACAAGAAACTCCACAACTAGACACTCAACACCTAGAAACTCCACACCTATAAATTCCACAACTTGAAACTCCACAACTAAAACTCCACAACTAGAAACTCCACAACTAGAAACTCCACAACTAGAAACTCTGCAACTAGAAACTCCGCAACTAGAAACTCTGCAACTAGAAACTTTGCAACTAGAAACTCCACAGCTAGAAACCCCAACACTATAAACTTCACAACTAGAACCTCAACAACTAGAAACTCCCCAACTAGAAACTCCACAACTAGAATCTCTGCAACTAGAAACTCCGCAACTAGAAACTCCGCAACTAGAAACTCCACAGCTAGAAACCCCAATACTAGAAACTTCACAACTAGCAACTCAATTACCAGAGACTGCACAACTAGAGACTCCGCAACTAGAAACTCCACAGCTAGTAACTCCGCAACTAGAAACTCCACAACTTGAAACTCCGCCACTAGAATCTCCACAACTAGAAAACTCCGCAACTAGAAACTCTGCCACTAGAACTCCGCAACTAGAAACTCCACAGCTAGAAACTCCACAACTTGAAACACCACAACTAGATACTCCACAACTACAGATTCCACAACTAGAAACTCCACAAGTAGAAACTCCACAACTAGAAGCTCCACAACTAGAAACTTCGCAACTAGAAACTCCACAACTAGACACTCAACAACTAGAAACTCCACACCTATAACTTCCACAACTTGAAACTCCACAACTAAAACTCCACAACTAGAAACTCCACAACTAGAAACTCCACAACTAGAAACTCTGCAACTAGAAACTCCGCAACTAGAAACTCTGCAACTAGAAATTTTTCAAACTAGAAACTCCACAGCTAGAAACCCCAACACTATAAACTTCACAACTAGAACCTCAACAACTAGAAACTCCCTATAGAAACTCCACAACTAGAATCTCTGCAACTAGAAACTCCGCAACTAGAAACTCCACAACTAGAAACTCTGCAACTAGAAACTCTGCAACTAGCAACTCAACAACTATAGACTGCACAACTAGAGACTCCGCAACTAGAAACTCCACAACTTTAAACTCCGCCACTAGAATCTCCACAACTAGAAAACTCCGCAACTAGAAACTCTGCCACTAGAAACTCCACAACTTGAAACACCACAACTAGATACTCCAAAACTACAAATTCCACAACTAGAAACTCCACAACTAGAAACTCCACAACTAGAAACTCTGCAGCTAGAAACTCCACAGCTAGAAACTCCAAAACTTGAGACTTCGCAACAAGAAACTCGGCAACTAGAATCTCCACAACTAGAAACTCTGCAACTAGAAACTCCGCAACCTCAAACTCCGCAACTAGAAACTCCACAGCTAGAAACTCCACAACTTCAGACTTCGCAAATAGAAACTCGTCAACTAGAAACTCAAAAACTAGAAACTCTACAGCTAGAAACTCCACAGCTAGAAACTCCACAACTAGAAACTCCACATGTTGAGAGTTCGCAACTAGAAACTCCACAACTAGAAACTCCACAACTAGAGACTCCACAACTAGAAACTCCTCCACTAGAAACTCCACAACTACGAACCTCACAACTAGAAACACCACATCCATAAACTCCGCAACAACAAACTCTGCAACTAGAAACTCCACAACTAGAATTTCCACAGCTAGAGACTCAACAACTAGAGACTCCTCAACTAAAAGCTCCACAACTAGACACTCCACAACTAGAAACTCCTCAACTAGAAACCCGACAACAACACACTCAACAACTAGAAACTCCACACCTATAAATTCCTCAACTTGAAACTCCACAACTAAAACTCCACTACTAGAAACTCCACAACTAGAAACTCCGCAACTAGAAACTCCCCAACTAGAAACTGAACAACTAGAAACTCCACACCTATAAATTCCTCAACTTGAAACTCCACAACTAAAACTCCACTACTAGAAACTCAACAACTAGAAACTCCGCAACTAGAAACTCCCAAATAGAAACTCCACAACTAGAATCTCTGCAACTAGAAACTCCGCAACTAGAAACTCTGCAACTAGAAACTCCGCAACTAGAAACTCCACAGCTAGAAACCGCACAACTATAAACTTCACAACTAGCAACTCAACAACTATAGACTGCACAAATAGAGACTCCGCAACTAGAAACTCCACAGCTAGTAACTCCGCAACTAGAAACTTCACAACTTGAAACTCCGCCACTAGAATCTCCACAACTAGAAAACTCCGCAACTAGAAACTCTGCCACTAGAAACTCCACAGCTAGAAACTCCACAACTTGAAACATCACAACTAGATACTCCACAGCTAGAAACTTCACAACTTGATACTTCGCAACAAGAAACTCGGCAACTAGAATCTCCACAACTAGAAACTATGCAACTGGAAACTCCGCAACTACAAACTACGCAACTAGAAACTTCACAGCTAGAAATTCCACAACTTGAGACTTCGCAAATAGAAACTAGTAAACTAGAAACTCAACAACTAGAAACTCCACAGCTAGAAACTCCACAACTAGAAACTCCACAACTTGAGAGTTCGCAACTAGAAACTCCACAACTACAACCTCACAACTAGAAACTCCGCAACTGGAAACTCCAGAGCCAGAAACTCTACAACTAGAAAAACCACATCTAGAAACTCCGCAACAACAAACTCTGCAACTAGAAACTCCACAACTAGAATTTCCGCAGCTAGAGACTCAACAACTAGAGACTCCTCAACTAAAAGCTCCACCACTAGACACTCCACAACTAGAAACTCCGCAACTAGAAACCCGACAACTAGAAACTAAACAACTACAAACTCCACCCCTATAAATTCCTCAACTTGAAACTCCACAATTAGAAACTCAACAACTACAAACTCCACACCTATAAATTCCTCAACTTGAAACTCCACAACTAGAAACTCCACAACTAGAAACTCCACAACTAGAAGCTCCGCAACTAGAAACTCCCCAACTAGAAACTCCACAACTAGAAACTCTGCAGCTAGAAACTCCGCAACTAGAAACTGCAAATAGAAACTCCACAACTAGAAACTGCACAGCTAGAAACCCCTCAACTATAAACTTCACAACTAGAAACTCAACAAATAGAGACTGCACATCTAGAGACTCCGCAACTAGAAACTCCGCAGCTAGAAACTCCGCAACTAGAAACTCCACAACTTGAAACTCTGCAAATCGAAACTGTGCTACTAGAAAATCCACAACTATAAACTCAAGTAGAAACTCCTCAACTGGAAACTCCGCAACTAGAAACTCCGCAACTAGAAAATCCACAACTAGAAATTTCACAACTAGAAACTCCCCAACAAGAAACTCCACAACTAGAAACTCCCCAACTAGAGACTGCACAACTAGAGACTTTGCATTTAGAAACTCCTCATATAGAAACTACACAACTAGAAACTCCTCGACTCGAGATTCCATAAGTAGAAACTCCACAGCTAGAATTTCCACAACTAGAAACCCCACAACTAGAAACTCCACAATTAGGATCTCTGCAAATAGAAAATCTACAACTAGAAACTCGAAAACTAAAAACTCCATCTAGAAACTCTACAACTAGAAACTTCACAACTAGAAACTCCACAAATGCGAACTCCAAAATTGAGACTCCACAACTAGAAACTACACAGATTGAAGTTCCACAACAAGAATCTCCACAACTGAAAACTCCGCCACTAGAAACTCTGCAACTACAAACTTCACAGCTAGAAACTCCACAACTTGAGACTTCGCAAGTAGAAACTCGTCAACTGGAAACTCAACCACTAGAAACTCCACAGCTAGAAACTCCACAACTAGAAACTCCACAACTTGAAACCCAACAAATAGATACTCCACAACTACAGACTCCACAACTTGAAACACCACAACTAGATACTCCACAACTACAAATTCCGCAACTAGAAACACCACAACTACAAACTCCGCCACTAGAAACTCCCCACTAGAAACTCCACAAATAGAATCTCTGCAACTAGAAACTCCGCAAGTAGAAACTCCGCAACTAGAAACTCCGCAACTAGAAACTCCACAGCTAGGAACCCCACAACTATAAACTTCACAACTAGCGACTCAACAACTAGTGACTGCACAACTAGAAACTCCACAACTAGAAACACCACATCTAGAAACTCCGCAACAACAAGCTCTGCAACCAGAAACTCCACAACTAGAATTTCCACAGCTAGAGACTCAACAAATAGAGACTCCTCAACTAAAAGCTCCACAACAAGAAACTCCACAACTAAAAACTCCACAAGTTGAAACCCGACAACTAGAAACTCAACAACTAGAAATTCCACACCTATAAATTCCTCAACTTGAAACTCCACAACTAAAACTCCACAACTAGAAACTCCGCAACTAGAAACTCCCCAACTAGAAACTTCACAACTAGAAACTCTGCAACTAGAAACTCCGCAACTAGAAACTCCACAGCTAGAAACCCCCAACTATAAACTTCACAACTAGAAACTCAACAACTAGAGACTGCACAACTAGAGACTCTGCCACTAGAAACTCCGCAGCTAGAAACTCCGCAACTAGAAACTCCACAACTTGAAACTCTGCAACTAAAAAATCCACAACTATAAACTCCAGTAGAAACTCCCGACCTGGAAACTCCCAAACTAGAAACTCCGCAACTAGAAAATACACAACTAGAAACTTCACAACTATAAACTCCCCAACAAAAACTCCACAACTAGAAACTCCACAACTAGAAACTCCACAACTAGAAACTCCACAACTAGAGACTGCACAACTAGAGACTGCACATCTAGAGACTGCATTTAGAAACTCCTCAGATCGAAACTACACAACTAGAAACACCACGACTAGAGATTTCATAAGTAGGAACTCCACAGCTAGAATTTCCACAACTAGAAACCCCTCAACTAGAAACTCCACAACTAGGAACTCTGCAAATAGAAAATCTACAACTAGAAACTTGAAAACTAAAAACTTCAACTAGAAACTCCACAACTAGAAACTTCACAACTAGAAACTCCACAAATGGACACTCCACAACTAGAAACTCCACAACTAGAGACTCCACAACTAGGAACTCCACAAATTGAGACTCCACAACTAGAAACTACACAGATTGAAACACCACAACTTGAAACTCCACAACCAGAAACTCCACAAATAGAAACTCCGCAACTAAAAACTTCAACACTAGAGAATCGACAACTAGAAACTCCACAACTAGAAACTCCGCAACTAGAAACCCGACCACTAGAAACTCCACAAATAGAAACTCCACACCTATATATTCCACAACTTGAAACTCCACAGCTAGAAACTCCACAACTAGAAAGTCCACAGCTAGAAACTCTGCAACTAGAAACTCCGCAACTAGAAACTCCGCAACTAGAAACTCCACAGCTAGAAAATCCACCACTAGAAACTCCACAACTAGCAACTCCACAACTACAGACTCCGCAACTAGAAAACTCCGCAACTAGAAACTCCCAACTAGACACTCCGCAACTAGGAACTCTACAACTTCAAAATCCACAACTAGAAACTCCACAACTAGAAGCTCCGCAACTAGAAGCTCCGCAACTAGAATTTCCACAGCTAGAAACTCCACAACTTGAGACTTCGCAACTAGAAACTCGGCAACTAGATATCCAACAACCAGAAACTCCACAACTAGAAACTCCACAAATTGGAACCCAACAAGTAGATACTCCACAACTACAAACTCCACAACTAGAAACTCCCCAACTAGAAACTCCAGAACTTGAAACAACGCAAATAGAAACTCCGAAACTAGAAACTCCACAACTAGAAAACTCCGCAACGTGAAACTCTGCAACTAGAAACTCCGCAATTAGAAACTCCACAGTTAGAAACTTCACTACTTGAAACACCACAACTAGATACTCCACAACTACGAATTCCACAACTACGAATTCCGCAACTAGAAACTCCACAACTGGAAACTCCGCAACTAGAAACTCCACAGCTAGAAACTCCACAACTTGAGACTTCGCGACTAGAAACTCAGCAACTAGAAACTCAACAACTAGAAACTCCACCACTAGAAACTCCACAACTAGGAACTCTACAACTTCAAAATCCACAACTAAAAACTTTTCAACTTGAAACTCCACAACTAGATACTCCACAACTACAAACTCCACAACTAGAAACTCCACAACCTGAAACTCCGCAAGCAGAAACTCCGCAACTAAAAACTCCACAACTAGAAACTCCACAAGTAGAAATTCCACAACTAGAAACTCCACAACTAGAAACTTCGCAACAAGAAACTCCACAACTAGACACTCAACACCTAGAAACTCCACACCTATAAATTCCACAACTTGAAACTCCACAACTAAAACTCCACAACTAGAAACTCCACAACTAGAAACTCCACAACTAGAAACTCTGCAACTAGAAACTCCGCAACTAGAAACTCTGCAACTAGAAACTTTGCAACTAGAAACTCCACAGCTAGAAACCCCAACACTATAAACTTCACAACTAAAACCTCAACAACTAGAAACTCCCCAACTAGAAACTCCACAACTAGAATCTCTGCAACTAGAAACTCCGCAACTAGAAACTCCGCAACTAGAAACTCCACAGCTAGAAACCCCAATACTAGAAACTTCACAACTAGCAACTCAATTACCAGAGACTGCACAACTAGAGACTCCGCAACTAGAAACTCCACAGCTAGTAACTCCGCAACTAGAAACTCCACAACTTGAAACTCCGCCACTAGAATCTCCACAACTAGAAAACTCCGCAACTAGAAACTCTGCCACTAGAACTCCGCAACTAGAAACTCCACAGCTAGAAACTCCACAACTTGAAACACCACAACTAGATACTCCACAACTACAGATTCCACAACTAGAAACTCCACAAGTAGAAACTCCACAACTAGAAACTCCACAACTAGAAACTTCGCAACTAGAAACTCCACAACTAGACACTCAACAACTAGAAACTCCACACCTATAACTTCCACAACTTGAAACTCCACAACTAAAACTCCACAACTAGAAACTCCACAACTAGAAACTCCACAACTAGAAACTCTGCAACTAGAAACTCCGCAACTAGAAACTCTGCAACTAGAAATTTTTCAAACTAGAAACTCCACAGCTAGAAACCCCAACACTATAAACTTCACAACTAGAACCTCAACAACTAGAAACTCACTATAGAAACTCCACAACTAGAATCTCTGCAACTAGAAACTCCGCAACTAGAAACTCCACAACTAGAAACTCTGCAACTAGAAACTCTGCAACTAGCAACTCAACAACTATAGACTGCACAACTAGAGACTCCGCAACTAGAAACTCCACAACTTTAAACTCCGCCACTAGAATCTCCACAACTAGAAAACTCCGCAACTAGAAACTCTGCCACTAGAAACTCCACAACTTGAAACACCACAACTAGATACTCCAAAACTACAAATTCCACAACTAGAAACTCCACAACTAGAAACTCCACAACTAGAAACTCTGCAGCTAGAAACTCCACAGCTAGAAACTCCAAAACTTGAGACTTCGCAACAAGAAACTCGGCAACTAGAATCTCCACAACTAGAAACTCTGCAACTAGAAACTCCGCAACCTCAAACTCCGCAACTAGAAACTCCACAGCTAGAAACTCCACAACTTCAGACTTCGCAAATAGAAACTCGTCAACTAGAAACTCAAAAACTAGAAACTCTACAGCTAGAAACTCCACAGCTAGAAACTCCACAACTAGAAACTCCACATGTTGAGAGTTAGCAACTAGAAACTCCACAACTAGAAACTCCACAACTAGAGACTCCACAACTAGAAACTCCTCCACTAGAAACTCCACAACTACGAACCTCACAACTAGAAACACCACATCCATAAACTCCGCAACAACAAACTCTGCAACTAGAAACTCCACAACTAGAATTTCCACAGCTAGAGACTCAACAACTAGAGACTCCTCAACTAAAAGCTCCACAACTAGACACTCCACAACTAGAAACTCCTCAACTAGAAACCCGACAACAACACACTCAACAACTAGAAACTCCACACCTATAAATTCCTCAACTTGAAACTCCACAACTAAAACTCCACTACTAGAAACTCCACAACTAGAAACTCCGCAACTAGAAACTCCCCAACTAGAAACTGAACAACTAGAAACTCCACACCTATAAATTCCTCAACTTGAAACTCTACAACTAAAACTCCACTACTAGAAACTCAACAACTAGAAACTCCGCAACTAGAAACTCCCAAATAGAAACTCCACAACTAGAATCTCTGCAACTAGAAGCTCCGCAACTAGAAACTCTGCAACTAGAAACTCCGCAACTAGAAACTCCACAGCTAGAAACCGCACAACTATAAACTTCACAACTAGCAACTCAACAACTATAGACTGCACAAATAGAGACTCCGCAACTAGAAACTCCACAGCTAGTAACTCCGCAACTAGAAACTTCACAACTTGAAACTCCGCCACTAGAATCTCCACAACTAGAAAACTCCGCAACTAGAAACTCTGCCACTAGAAACTCCACAGCTAGAAACTCCACAACTTGAAACATCACAACTAGATACTCCACAGCTAGAAACTTCACAACTTGATACTTCGCAACAAGAAACTCGGCAACTAGAATCTCCACAACTAGAAACTATGCAACTGGAAACTCCGCAACTACAAACTACGCAACTAGAAACTTCACAGCTAGAAATTCCACAACTTGAGACTTCGCAAATAGAAACTAGTAAACTAGAAACTCAACAACTAGAAACTCCACAGCTAGAAACTCCACAACTAGAAACTCCACAACTTGAGAGTTCGCAACTAGAAACTCCACAACTACAACCTCACAACTAGAAACTCCGCAACTGGAAACTCCAGAGCCAGAAACTCTACAACTAGAAAAACCACATCTAGAAACTCCGCAACAACAAACTCTGCAACTAGAAACTCCACAACTAGAATTTCCGCAGCTAGAGACTCAACAACTAGAGACTCCTCAACTAAAAGCTCCACCACTAGACACTCCACAACTAGAAACTCCGCAACTAGAAACCCGACAACTAGAAACTAAACAACTACAAACTCCACCCCTATAAATTCCTCAACTTGAAACTCCACAATTAGAAACTCAACAACTACAAACTCCACACCTATAAATTCCTCAACTTGAAACTCCACAACTAGAAACTCCACAACTAGAAACTCCACAACTAGAAGCTCCGCAACTAGAAACTCCCCAACTAGAAACTCCACAACTAGAAACTCTGCAGCTAGAAACTCCGCAACTAGAAACTGCAAATAGAAACTCCACAACTAGAAACTGCACAGCTAGAAACCCCTCAACTATAAACTTCACAACTAGAAACTCAACAAATAGAGACTGCACATCTAGAGACTCCGCAACTAGAAACTCCGCAGCTAGAAACTCCGCAACTAGAAACTCCACAACTTGAAACTCTGCAAATCGAAACTGTGCTACTAGAAAATCCACAACTATAAACTCAAGTAGAAACTCCTCAACTGGAAACTCCGCAACTAGAAACTCCGCAACTAGAAAATCCACAACTAGAAATTTCACAACTAGAAACTCCCCAACAAGAAACTCCACAACTAGAAACTCCCCAACTAGAGACTGCACAACTAGAGACTTTGCATTTAGAAACTCCTCATATAGAAACTACACAACTAGAAACTCCTCGACTCGAGATTCCATAAGTAGAAACTCCACAGCTAGAATTTCCACAACTAGAAACCCCACAACTAGAAACTCCACAATTAGGATCTCTGCAAATAGAAAATCTACAACTAGAAACTCGAAAACTAAAAACTCCATCTAGAAACTCTACAACTAGAAACTTCACAACTAGAAACTCCACAAATGCGAACTCCAAAATTGAGACTCCACAACTAGAAACTACACAGATTGAAGTTCCACAACAAGAATCTCCACAACTGAAAACTCCGCCACTAGAAACTCTGCAACTACAAACTTCACAGCTAGAAACTCCACAACTTGAGACTTCGCAAGTAGAAACTCGTCAACTGGAAACTCAACCACTAGAAACTCCACAGCTAGAAACTCCACAACTAGAAACTCCACAACTTGAAACCCAACAAATAGATACTCCACAACTACAGACTCCACAACTTGAAACACCACAACTAGATACTCCACAACTACAAATTCCGCAACTAGAAACACCACAACTACAAACTCCGCCACTAGAAACTCCCCACTAGAAACTCCACAAATAGAATCTCTGCAACTAGAAACTCCGCAAGTAGAAACTCCGCAACTAGAAACTCCGCAACTAGAAACTCCACAGCTAGGAACCCCACAACTATAAACTTCACAACTAGCGACTCAACAACTAGTGACTGCACAACTAGAAACTCCACAACTAGAAACACCACATCTAGAAACTCCGCAACAACAAGCTCTGCAACCAGAAACTCCACAACTAGAATTTCCACAGCTAGAGACTCAACAAATAGAGACTCCTCAACTAAAAGCTCCACAACAAGAAACTCCACAACTAAAAACTCCACAAGTTGAAACCCGACAACTAGAAACTCAACAACTAGAAATTCCACACCTATAAATTCCTCAACTTGAAACTCCACAACTAAAACTCCACAACTAGAAACTCCGCAACTAGAAACTCCCCAACTAGAAACTTCACAACTAGAAACTCTGCAACTAGAAACTCCGCAACTAGAAACTCCACAGCTAGAAACCCCCAACTATAAACTTCACAACTAGAAACTCAACAACTAGAGACTGCACAACTAGAGACTCTGCCACTAGAAACTCCGCAGCTAGAAACTCCGCAACTAGAAACTCCACAACTTGAAACTCTGCAACTAAAAAATCCACAACTATAAACTCCAGTAGAAACTCCCGACCTGGAAACTCCCAAACTAGAAACTCCGCAACTAGAAAATACACAACTAGAAACTTCACAACTATAAACTCCCCAACAAAAACTCCACAACTAGAAACTCCACAACTAGAAACTCCACAACTAGAAACTCCACAACTAGAGACTGCACAACTAGAGACTGCACATCTAGAGACTGCATTTAGAAACTCCTCAGATCGAAACTACACAACTAGAAACACCACGACTAGAGATTTCATAAGTAGGAACTCCACAGCTAGAATTTCCACAACTAGAAACCCCTCAACTAGAAACTCCACAACTAGGAACTCTGCAAATAGAAAATCTACAACTAGAAACTTGAAAACTAAAAACTTCAACTAGAAACTCCACAACTAGAAACTTCACAACTAGAAACTCCACAAATGGACACTCCACAACTAGAAACTCCACAACTAGAGACTCCACAACTAGGAACTCCACAAATTGAGACTCCACAACTAGAAACTACACAGATTGAAACACCACAACTTGAAACTCCACAACCAGAAACTCCACAACTAGAAACTCCGCAACTAAAAACTTCAACACTAGAGAATCGACAACTAGAAACTCCACAACTAGAAACTCCGCAACTAGAAACCCGACCACTAGAAACTCCACAAATAGAAACTCCACACCTATATATTCCACAACTTGAAACTCCACAGCTAGAAACTCCACAACTAGAAAGTCCACAGCTAGAAACTCTGCAACTAGAAACTCCGCAACTAGAAACTCCGCAACTAGAAACTCCACAGCTAGAAAATCCACCACTAGAAACTCCACAACTAGCAACTCCACAACTACAGACTCCGCAACTAGAAAACTCCGCAACTAGAAACTCCCAACTAGACACTCCGCAACTAGGAACTCTACAACTTCAAAATCCACAACTAGAAACTCCACAACTAGAAGCTCCGCAACTAGAAGCTCCGCAACTAGAATTTCCACAGCTAGAAACTCCACAACTTGAGACTTCGCAACTAGAAACTCGGCAACTAGATATCCAACAACCAGAAACTCCACAACTAGAAACTCCACAAATTGGAACCCAACAAGTAGATACTCCACAACTACAAACTCCACAACTAGAAACTCCCCAACTAGAAACTCCAGAACTTGAAACAACGCAAATAGAAACTCCGAAACTAGAAACTCCACAACTAGAAAACTCCGCAACGTGAAACTCTGCAACTAGAAACTCCGCAATTAGAAACTCCACAGTTAGAAACTTCACTACTTGAAACACCACAACTAGATACTCCACAACTACGAATTCCACAACTACGAATTCCGCAACTAGAAACTCCACAACTGGAAACTCCGCAACTAGAAACTCCACAGCTAGAAACTCCACAACTTGAGACTTCGCGACTAGAAACTCAGCAACTAGAAACTCAACAACTAGAAACTCCACCACTAGAAACTCCACAACTAGGAACTCTACAACTTCAAAATCCACAACTAAAAACTTTTCAACTTGAAACTCCACAACTAGATACTCCACAACTACAAACTCCACAACTAGAAACTCCACAACCTGAAACTCCGCAAGCAGAAACTCCGCAACTAAAAACTCCACAACTAGAAACTCCACAAGTAGAAATTCCACAACTAGAAACTCCACAACTAGAAACTTCGCAACAAGAAACTCCACAACTAGACACTCAACACCTAGAAACTCCACACCTATAAATTCCACAACTTGAAACTCCACAACTAAAACTCCACAACTAGAAACTCCACAACTAGAAACTCCACAACTAGAAACTCTGCAACTAGAAACTCCGCAACTAGAAACTCTGCAACTAGAAACTTTGCAACTAGAAACTCCACAGCTAGAAACCCCAACACTATAAACTTCACAACTAAAACCTCAACAACTAGAAACTCCCCAACTAGAAACTCCACAACTAGAATCTCTGCAACTAGAAACTCCGCAACTAGAAACTCCGCAACTAGAAACTCCACAGCTAGAAACCCCAATACTAGAAACTTCACAACTAGCAACTCAATTACCAGAGACTGCACAACTAGAGACTCCGCAACTAGAAACTCCACAGCTAGTAACTCCGCAACTAGAAACTCCACAACTTGAAACTCCGCCACTAGAATCTCCACAACTAGAAAACTCCGCAACTAGAAACTCTGCCACTAGAACTCCGCAACTAGAAACTCCACAGCTAGAAACTCCACAACTTGAAACACCACAACTAGATACTCCACAACTACAGATTCCACAACTAGAAACTCCACAAGTAGAAACTCCACAACTAGAAACTCCACAACTAGAAACTTCGCAACTAGAAACTCCACAACTAGACACTCAACAACTAGAAACTCCACACCTATAACTTCCACAACTTGAAACTCCACAACTAAAACTCCACAACTAGAAACTCCACAACTAGAAACTCCACAACTAGAAACTCTGCAACTAGAAACTCCGCAACTAGAAACTCTGCAACTAGAAATTTTTCAAACTAGAAACTCCACAGCTAGAAACCCCAACACTATAAACTTCACAACTAGAACCTCAACAACTAGAAACTCCCTATAGAAACTCCACAACTAGAATCTCTGCAACTAGAAACTCCGCAACTAGAAACTCCACAACTAGAAACTCTGCAACTAGAAACTCTGCAACTAGCAACTCAACAACTATAGACTGCACAACTAGAGACTCCGCAACTAGAAACTCCACAACTTTAAACTCCGCCACTAGAATCTCCACAACTAGAAAACTCCGCAACTAGAAACTCTGCCACTAGAAACTCCACAACTTGAAACACCACAACTAGATACTCCAAAACTACAAATTCCACAACTAGAAACTCCACAACTAGAAACTCCACAACTAGAAACTCTGCAGCTAGAAACTCCACAGCTAGAAACTCCAAAACTTGAGACTTCGCAACAAGAAACTCGGCAACTAGAATCTCCACAACTAGAAACTCTGCAACTAGAAACTCCGCAACCTCAAACTCCGCAACTAGAAACTCCACAGCTAGAAACTCCACAACTTCAGACTTCGCAAATAGAAACTCGTCAACTAGAAACTCAAAAACTAGAAACTCTACAGCTAGAAACTCCACAGCTAGAAACTCCACAACTAGAAACTCCACATGTTGAGAGTTCGCAACTAGAAACTCCACAACTAGAAACTCCACAACTAGAGACTCCACAACTAGAAACTCCTCCACTAGAAACTCCACAACTACGAACCTCACAACTAGAAACACCACATCCATAAACTCCGCAACAACAAACTCTGCAACTAGAAACTCCACAACTAGAATTTCCACAGCTAGAGACTCAACAACTAGAGACTCCTCAACTAAAAGCTCCACAACTAGACACTCCACAACTAGAAACTCCTCAACTAGAAACCCGACAACAACACACTCAACAACTAGAAACTCCACACCTATAAATTCCTCAACTTGAAACTCCACAACTAAAACTCCACTACTAGAAACTCCACAACTAGAAACTCCGCAACTAGAAACTCCCCAACTAGAAACTGAACAACTAGAAACTCCACACCTATAAATTCCTCAACTTGAAACTCCACAACTAAAACTCCACTACTAGAAACTCAACAACTAGAAACTCCGCAACTAGAAACTCCCAAATAGAAACTCCACAACTAGAATCTCTGCAACTAGAAGCTCCGCAACTAGAAACTCTGCAACTAGAAACTCCGCAACTAGAAACTCCACAGCTAGAAACCGCACAACTATAAACTTCACAACTAGCAACTCAACAACTATAGACTGCACAAATAGAGACTCCGCAACTAGAAACTCCACAGCTAGTAACTCCGCAACTAGAAACTTCACAACTTGAAACTCCGCCACTAGAATCTCCACAACTAGAAAACTCCGCAACTAGAAACTCTGCCACTAGAAACTCCACAGCTAGAAACTCCACAACTTGAAACATCACAACTAGATACTCCACAGCTAGAAACTTCACAACTTGATACTTCGCAACAAGAAACTCGGCAACTAGAATCTCCACAACTAGAAACTATGCAACTGGAAACTCCGCAACTACAAACTACGCAACTAGAAACTTCACAGCTAGAAATTCCACAACTTGAGACTTCGCAAATAGAAACTAGTAAACTAGAAACTCAACAACTAGAAACTCCACAGCTAGAAACTCCACAACTAGAAACTCCACAACTTGAGAGTTCGCAACTAGAAACTCCACAACTACAACCTCACAACTAGAAACTCCGCAACTGGAAACTCCAGAGCCAGAAACTCTACAACTAGAAAAACCACATCTAGAAACTCCGCAACAACAAACTCTGCAACTAGAAACTCCACAACTAGAATTTCCGCAGCTAGAGACTCAACAACTAGAGACTCCTCAACTAAAAGCTCCACCACTAGACACTCCACAACTAGAAACTCCGCAACTAGAAACCCGACAACTAGAAACTAAACAACTACAAACTCCACCCCTATAAATTCCTCAACTTGAAACTCCACAATTAGAAACTCAACAACTACAAACTCCACACCTATAAATTCCTCAACTTGAAACTCCACAACTAGAAACTCCACAACTAGAAACTCCACAACTAGAAGCTCCGCAACTAGAAACTCCCCAACTAGAAACTCCACAACTAGAAACTCTGCAGCTAGAAACTCCGCAACTAGAAACTGCAAATAGAAACTCCACAACTAGAAACTGCACAGCTAGAAACCCCTCAACTATAAACTTCACAACTAGAAACTCAACAAATAGAGACTGCACATCTAGAGACTCCGCAACTAGAAACTCCGCAGCTAGAAACTCCGCAACTAGAAACTCCACAACTTGAAACTCTGCAAATCGAAACTCTGCTACTAGAAATTCCACAACTATAAACTCAAGTAGAAACTCCCCAACTGGAAACTTCGCAACTAGAAACTCCGCAACTAGAAAATCCACAACTAGAAATTTCACAACTAGAAACTCCCCAACAAGAAACTCCACAACTAGAAACTCCCCAACTAGAGACTGCACAAATAGAGACTTTGCATTTAGAAACTCCTCATATAGAAACTACACAACTAGAAACACCTCGACTAGAGATTCCATAAGTAGAAACTCCACAGCTAGAATTTCCACAACTAGAAACCCCACAACTGGAAACTCCACAAATAGGAACTCTGCAAATAGAAAATCTACAACTAGAAACTCGAAAACTAAAAACTCCATCTAGAAACTCTACAACTATAAACTTCACAACTAGAAACTCCACAAATGCGAACTCCAAAATTGAGACTCCACAACTAGAAACTACACAGATTGAAGTTCCACAACTAGAATCTCCCCAACTGAAAACTCCGCCACTAGAAACTCTGCAACTAGAAACTTCAAAGCTAGAAACTCCACAACTTGAGACTTCGCAAGTAGAAACTCGTCAACTGGAAACTCAACCACTAGAAACTCCACAGCTAGAAACTCCACAACTAGAAACTCCACAACTTGAAACCCAACAAATAGATACTCCACAACTACAGACTCCACAACTTGAAACACCACAACTAGATACTCCACAACTACAAATTCCGCCACTAGAAACTCCACAACTAGAAACTCCGCCACTAGAAACTCCCCACTATAAACTCCACAACTAGAATCTCTGCAACTAGAAACTCCACAAGTAGAAACTCCGCAACTAGAAACTCCGCAACTAGAAACTCCACAGCTAGAAACCCCACAACTATAAACTTCACAACTAGCAACTCAACAACTGGAGACTGCACAACTAGAAACTCCACAACTAGAAACACCACATCTAGAAACTCCGCAACAACAAACTCTGCAACCAGAAACTCCACAACTAGAATTTCCACAGCTAGAGACTCAACAAATAGAGACTCCTCAACTAAAAGCTCCACAACTAGAAACTCCACAACTAAAAACTCCACAAGTTGAAACCCGACAACTAGAAACTCAACAACTAGAAACTCCACACCTATAAATTCCTCAACTTGAAACTCCACAACTAAAACTCCACAACTAGAAACTCCGCAACTAGAAACTCCCCAACTAGAAACTTCACAACTAGAAACTCTGCAACTAGAAACTACGCAACTAGAAACTCCACAGCTAGAAACCCCCAACTATAAACTTCACAACTAGAAACTCAACAACTAGAGACTGCACAACTAGAGACTCCGCCACTAGAAACTCCGCAGCTAGAAACTCCGCAACTAGAAACTCCACAACTTGAAACTCTGCAACTAGAAGCTCTGCAACTAAAAAATCCACAACTATAAACTCCAGTAGAAACTCCCGACCTGGAAACTCCCAAACTAGAAACTCCGCAACTAGAAAATACACAACTAGAAACTTCACAACTAGAAACTCCCCAACAAAAACTCCACAACTAGAAACTCCACAACTAGAAACTCCACAACTAGAGACTGCACAACTAGAGACTGCACATCTAGAGACTGCATTTAGAAACTCCTCAGATAGAAACTACACAACTAGAAACACCACGACTAGAGATTTCATAAGTAGGAACTCCACAGCTAGAATTTCCACAACTAGAAACCCCTCAACTAGAAACTCCACAACTAGGAACTCTGCAAATAGAAAATCTACAACTAGAAACTTGAAAACTAAAAACTTCAACTAAAAACTCCACAACTAGAACCTTCACAACTAGAAACTCCACAAATGGACACTCCACAACTAGAAACTCCACAACTAGAGACTCCACATCTAGGAACTCCACAAATTGAGACTCCACAACTAGAAACTACACAGATTGAAACACCACAACTTGAAACTCCACAACCAGAAACTCCACAACTAGAAACTCCGCAACTAAAAACTTCAACACTAGAGAATCCACAACTAGAAACTCCACAACTAGAAACTCCGCAACTAGAAACCCGACCACTAGAAACTCCACAAATAGAAACTCCACACCTATATATTCCACAACTTGAAACTCCACAGCTAGAAACTCCACAACTAGAAATTCCATAACTGGAAACTCCACAGCTAGAAAGTCCACAGCTAGAAACTCTGCAACTAGAAACTCCGCAACTAGAAACTCCACAGCTAGAAAATCCACAGCTATAAACTCCACAACTTGAGACTTCGCAAATAGAAACTCGGCAACTAGATATCCAACAACCAGAAACTCCACAACTAGAAACTCCACAAATTGGAATCCAACAAATAGATACTCCACAACTACAGACTCCACAACTAGAAACTCCCCAACTAGAAACTCCACAACTAGAAAACTCCGCAACGTGAAACTCTGCAACTAGAAACTCCGCAATTAGAAACTCCACAGTTAGAAACTTCACTATCTGAAACACGACAACTAGATACTCCACACCTAGGAATTCCACAACTACGAATTCCGCAACTAGAAACTCCACAACTGGAAACTCCGCAACTAGAAACTCCACAGCTAGAAACTCCACAACTTGAGACTTCGCGACTAGAAACTCAGCAACTAGAAACTCAACAACTAGAAACTCCACCACTAGAAACTCCACAACTAGGAACTCTACAACTTCAAAATCCACAACTAAAAACTTTTCAACTTGAAACTCCACAACTAGATACTCCACAACTACAAACTCCACAACTAGAAACTCCACAACCTGAAACTCCGCAACCAGAAACTCCGCAACTAAAAACTCCACAACTAGAAACTGCACAAGTAGAAACTCCACAACTAGAAACTCCACAACTAGAAACTTCGCAACTAGAAACTCCACAACTAGACACTCAACAACTAGAAACTCCACACCTATAAATTCCACAACTTGAAACTCCACAACTAAAACTCCACAACTAGAAACTCCACAACTAGAAACTCCACAACTAGAAACTCTGCAACTAGAAACTCCGCAACTAGAAACTCCGCAACTAGAAACTCTGCAACTAGAAACTTTGCAACTAGAAACTCCACAGCTAGAAACCCCAACACTATAAACTTCACAACTAGAACCTCAACAACTAGAAACTCCCCAACTAGAAACTCCACAACTAGAATCTCTGCAACTTGAAACTCCGCCACTAGAATCTCCACAACTAGAAAACTCCGCAACTAGAAACTCTGCCACTAGAACTCCGCAACTAGAAACTCAATTACCAGAGACTCCACAACTTGAAACTCCACAACTAGAAACTCCGCAACAAGAAACTCCACAACTAGAAACTCCACAACTTGAGAGTTCGCAACTAGATACTCTACAACTAGAAACTCCACAACAAGAGACTCCACAACTAGAAACTCCACCACTAGAAACTCCACAACTACAAACCTCACAACTAGAAACTCCACAACTAGAAACTCCGCAACTGGAAACTCTACTGCCAGAAACTCTACAACTAGAAAAACCCCATCTAGAAACTCCGCAACAACAAACTCTGCAACTAGAAACTCCACAACTGGAATTTCCACAGCTAGAGACTCCACAACTACAAACCTCACAACTAGAAACTCCACAACTAGAAACTCCGCAACTGGAAACTCCACTGCCAGAAACTCTACAACTAGAAAAACCACATCTAGAAACTCCGCAACAACAAACTCTGCAACTAGAAACTCCACAACTGGAATTTTCACAGCTAGAGACTCAACAACTAGAGACTCTTCAACTAAAAGCTTCACAACTAGACACTCCACAACTAGAAATTCTGCAACTAGAAACCCGACAACTAGAAACTCAACAACTACAAACTCCACACGTATAAATTCCTCAACTTGAAACGCCTCAACTAAAACTCCACAACTAGAAACTCCACAACTAGAAACTCCACAACTAGAAACTCTGCAGCTAAAAACTCCGCAACTAGAAACTCTGCAAATAGAAACTCCGCAACTAGAAACTCCACAGCTAGAAACCCCTCAACTATAAACTTCACAACTAGAAACTCAACAACTAGAGACTGCACAACTAGAGACTCCGCAACTAGAAACTCCGCAGCTAGAAACTCCGCAACTAGAAACTCCGCAACTAGAAACTCCACAACTTGAAACTCTGCAACTCGAAACTCTGCAACTAGCAAATCCACAACTATAAACCCAAGTAGAAACTCCCCAACTGGAAACTCCGCAACTAGAAACTCCGCAACTAGAAACTCCCCAACAAGAACCTCCACAACTAGAAACTCCACAATTAGAAACTCCACAACTAAATATTCCATAAGTAGAAACTCCACAGCTAGAATTTCCACAACTAGAAACCCCACAACTAGAAACTACACAGATTGAAATTACACAACTAGAAACTCCACAACTGGAAACTCCGCAACTAGAAACTCTGCAACCGGAATCTTTACAGCTAGAAACTCCACAACTTGAGATTTCGCAAATAGAAACTCGTCAACTGGAAACTCAACCACTAGAAACTCCACAGCTAGAAACTCCACAACTAGAAACTCCACAACTTGAAACCCAACAAATAGATACTCCACAACTACAGACTCCACAACTTGAAACACCACAACTAGATACTCCGCATCTACAAATTCCGCAACTAGAAACTCCACAACCGGAAACTCCGGAACTAGAAATTCCCCAACTGGAACTCCACAACTAGAATCTCTGCAAATAGAAACTCCGCAACTAGAAAATCCACAGCTAGAAACCCCACAACTATAAACTTCACAACTAGCAACTCAACAACTAGAGACTGCACAACTAGAGACTCCGCCACTAGAAACTCAACAGCTAGTAACTCCGCCACTAGAAACTCCACAACTTGAAACTCCGCCACTAGAAGCTCCACAACTATAAAACTCCGCAACTAGAAACTCTGCAACAAGAAACTCCGCAACTAGAAACTCCACAGCTAGAGACTCCACAACTTGAAACACCACAACTAGATACCTCACAACTACAAATTCCACAACTAGAAACTCCACAACTAGAAACACCACATCTGGAAACTCCGCAACAACAAACTCTGCAACCACAAATTCCACAACTAGAAGTTCCACAGCTAGAAACTCAACAACTAGAGACTCCTCCACTAAAAGCTCCACAACTAGAAACTCCACAACTAGAAACTCCGCAACTTGAAACCCGACAACTAGAAACTCAACAACTAGAAACTCCACACCTATAAATTCCTCAACTTGAAACTTTACAACTAAAACTCCATAACTAGAAACTCCACAACTAGAAACTCCACAACTAGAAACTCCGCAACTAGAAACTCCCCAACTAGAAACTCCACAACTAGAAACTCTGCAGCTAGAAACTCCGCAACTAGAAACTCTGCAAATTGAAACTCCACAGCTAGAAACTCCACAACTAGTAACTCCACAACTTGAGAGTTCGCAACTAGAAACTCCACAACTAGAAACTCCACAACTAGAGACTCCACAACTAGAAACTCCACCACTAGAAACTCCACAACTACAAACCTCACAACTAGAAACTCCGCAACTGGAAACTCCAGAGCCAGAAACTCTACAACTAGAAAAACCACAACTAGAAACTCCGCAACTAGAAACTCCCCAACTAGAAACTCCACAACTAGAATCTCTGCAACTAGAAACTCCGCAACTAGAAACTCTGCAACTAGAAACTCCGCAACTAGAAACTCCACAGCTAGAAACCGCACAACTATAAACTTCACAACTAGCAACTCAACAACTATAGACTGCACAAATAGAGACTCCGCAACTAGAAACTCCACAGCTAGTAACTCCGCAACTAGAAACTTCACAACTTGAAACTCCGCCACTAGAATCTCCACAACTAGAAAACTCCGCAACTAGAAACTCTGCCACTAGAAACTCCACAGCTAGAAACTCCACAACTTGAAACATCACAACTAGATACTCCACAACTACAAATTCCACAACTAGAAACTCCACAACTAGAAACTCCACAACTAGAAACTCTGCAACTAGAAACTCCACAGCTAGAAACTTCACAACTTGATACTTCGCAACAAGAAACTCGGCAACTAGAATCTCCACAACTAGAAACTATGCAACTGGAAACTCCGCAACTACAAACTACGCAACTAGAAACTTCACAGCTAGAAATTCCACAACTTGAGACTTCGCAAATAGAAACTAGTAAACTAGAAACTCCACAACTAGAGACTCCACAACTAGAAACTCCACCACTAGAAACTCCACAACTACAAACCTCACAACTAGAAACTCCGCAACTGGAAACTCCAGAGCCAGAAACTCTACAACTAGAAACACCACATCTAGAAACTCCGCAACAACAAACTCTGCAACTAGAAACTCCACAACTAGAATTTCCGCAGCTAGATGCTCAACAACTAGAGACTCCTCAACTAAAAGCTCCACCACTAGACACTCCACAACTAGAAACTCCGCGAATAGAAACCCGACAACTAGAAACTCAACAACTACAAACTCCACACCTATAAATTCCTCAACTTGAAACTCCACAACTAGAAACTCCACAACTAGAAACTCCACAACTAGAAGCTCCGCAACTAGAAACTCCCCAACTAGAAACTCCACAACTAGAAACTCCGCTACTAGAAACTGCAAATAGAAACTCTGCAACTAGAAACTCCACAGCTAGAAACCCCTCAACTATAAACTTCACAACTAGAAACTCAACAAATAGAGACTGCACATCTAGAGACTCCGCAACTAGAAACTCCGCAGCTAGAAACTCCGCAACTAGAAACTCCACAACTTGAAACTCTGCAAATCGAAACTCTGCTACTATAAAATCCACAACTATAAACTCAAGTAGAAACTCCCCAACTGGAAACTCCGCAACTAGAAAATCCACAACTGGAAACTTCACAACTAGAAACTCCCCAACAAGAAACTCCACAACTAGAAACTCCCCAACTAGAGACTGCACAACTAGAGACTTTGCATTTAGAAACTCCTCATATAGAAACTACACAACTAGAAACTCCTCGACTAGAGATTCCATAAGTAGAAACCCCACAACTAGAAACTCCACAAATAGGAACTCTGCAAATAGAAAATCTACAACTAGAAACTCGAACACTAAAAACTCCATCTAGAAACTCTTCAACTAAAAGCTTCACAACTAGACACTCCACAACTAGAAATTCTGCAACTAGAAACCCGACAACTAGAAACTCAACAACTACAAACTCCACACGTATAAATTCCTCAACTTGAAACGCCTCAACTAAAACTCCACAACTAGAAACTCCACAACTAGAAACTCCACAACTAGAAACTCTGCAGCTAAAAACTCCGCAACTAGAAACTCTGCAAATAGAAACTCCGCAACTAGAAACTCCACAGCTAGAAACCCCTCAACTATAAACTTCACAACTAGAAACTCAACAACTAGAGACTGCACAACTAGAGACTCCGCAACTAGAAACTCCGCAGCTAGAAACTCCGCAACTAGAAACTCCGCAACTAGAAACTCCACAACTTGAAACTCTGGAACTCGAAACTCTGCAACTAGCAAATCCACAACTATAAACCCAAGTAGAAACTCCCCAACTGGAAACTCCGCAACTAGAAACTCCGCAACTAGAAACTCCCCAACAAGAACCTCCACAACTAGAAACTCCACAATTAGAAACTCCACAACTAAATATTCCATAAGTAGAAACTCCACAGCTAGAATTTCCACAACTAGAAACCCCACAACTAGAAACTACACAGATTGAAATTACACAACTAGAAACTCCACAACTGGAAACTCCGCAACTAGAAACTCTGCAACCGGAATCTTTACAGCTAGAAACTCCACAACTTGAGATTTCGCAAATAGAAACTCGTCAACTGGAAACTCAACCACTAGAAACTCCACAGCTAGAAACTCCACAACTAGAAACTCCACAACTTGAAACCCAACAAATAGATACTCCACAACTACAGACTCCACAACTTGAAACACCACAACTAGATACTCCGCATCTACAAATTCCGCAACTAGAAACTCCACAACCGGAAACTCCGGAACTAGAAATTCCCCAACTGGAACTCCACAACTAGAATCTCTGCAAATAGAAACTCCGCAACTAGAAAATCCACAGCTAGAAACCCCACAACTATAAACTTCACAACTAGCAACTCAACAACTAGAGACTGCACAACTAGAGACTCCGCCACTAGAAACTCAACAGCTAGTAACTCCGCCACTAGAAACTCCACAACTTGAAACTCCGCCACTAGAAGCTCCACAACTATAAAACTCCGCAACTAGAAACTCTGCAACAAGAAACTCCGCAACTAGAAACTCCACAGCTAGAGACTCCACAACTTGAAACACCACAACTAGATACCTCACAACTACAAATTCCACAACTAGAAACTCCACAACTAGAAACACCACATCTGGAAACTCCGCAACAACAAACTCTGCAACCACAAATTCCACAACTAGAAGTTCCACAGCTAGAAACTCAACAACTAGAGACTCCTCCACTAAAAGCTCCACAACTAGAAACTCCACAACTAGAAACTCCGCAACTTGAAACCCGACAACTAGAAACTCAACAACTAGAAACTCCACACCTATAAATTCCTCAACTTGAAACTTTACAACTAAAACTCCATAACTAGAAACTCCACAACTAGAAACTCCACAACTAGAAACTCCGCAACTAGAAACTCCCCAACTAGAAACTCCACAACTAGAAACTCTGCAGCTAGAAACTCCGCAACTAGAAACTCTGCAAATTGAAACTCCACAGCTAGAAACTCCACAACTAGTAACTCCACAACTTGAGAGTTCGCAACTAGAAACTCCACAACTAGAAACTCCACAACTAGAGACTCCACAACTAGAAACTCCACCACTAGAAACTCCACAACTACAAACCTCACAACTAGAAACTCCGCAACTGGAAACTCCAGAGCCAGAAACTCTACAACTAGAAAAACCACAACTAGAAACTCCGCAACTAGAAACTCCCCAACTAGAAACTCCACAACTAGAATCTCTGCAACTAGAAACTCCGCAACTAGAAACTCTGCAACTAGAAACTCCGCAACTAGAAACTCCACAGCTAGAAACCGCACAACTATAAACTTCACAACTAGCAACTCAACAACTATAGACTGCACAAATAGAGACTCCGCAACTAGAAACTCCACAGCTAGTAACTCCGCAACTAGAAACTTCACAACTTGAAACTCCGCCACTAGAATCTCCACAACTAGAAAACTCCGTAACTAGAAACTCTGCCACTAGAAACTCCACAGCTAGAAACTCCACAACTTGAAACATCACAACTAGATACTCCACAACTACAAATTCCACAACTAGAAACTCCACAACTAGAAACTCCACAACTAGAAACTCTGCAACTAGAAACTCCACAGCTAGAAACTTCACAACTTGATACTTCGCAACAAGAAACTCGGCAACTAGAATCTCCACAACTAGAAACTATGCAACTGGAAACTCCGCAACTACAAACTACGCAACTAGAAACTTCACAGCTAGAAATTCCACAACTTGAGACTTCGCAAATAGAAACTAGTAAACTAGAAACTCCACAACTAGAGACTCCACAACTAGAAACTCCACCACTAGAAACTCCACAACTACAAACCTCACAACTAGAAACTCCGCAACTGGAAACTCCAGAGCCAGAAACTCTACAACTAGAAACACCACATCTAGAAACTCCGCAACAACAAACTCTGCAACTAGAAACTCCACAACTAGAATTTCCGCAGCTAGATGCTCAACAACTAGAGACTCCTCAACTAAAAGCTCCACCACTAGACACTCCACAACTAGAAACTCCGCAACTAGAAACCCGACAACTAGAAACTCAACAACTACAAACTCCACACCTATAAATTCCTCAACTTGAAACTCCACAACTAGAAACTCCACAACTAGAAACTCCACAACTAGAAGCTCCGCAACTAGAAACTCCCCAACTAGAAACTCCACAACTAGAAACTCCGCTACTAGAAACTGCAAATAGAAACTCTGCAACTAGAAACTCCACAGCTAGAAACCCCTCAACTATAAACTTCACAACTAGAAACTCAACAAATAGAGACTGCACATCTAGAGACTCCGCAACTAGAAACTCCGCAGCTAGAAACTCCGCAACTAGAAACTCCACAACTTGAAACTCTGCAAATCGAAACTCTGCTACTATAAAATCCACAACTATAAACTCAAGTAGAAACTCCCCAACTGGAAACTCCGCAACTAGAAAATCCACAACTGGAAACTTCACAACTAGAAACTCCCCAACAAGAAACTCCACAACTAGAAACTCCCCAACTAGAGACTGCACAACTAGAGACTTTGCATTTAGAAACTCCTCATATAGAAACTACACAACTAGAAACTCCTCGACTAGAGATTCCATAAGTAGAAACCCCACAACTAGAAACTCCACAAATAGGAACTCTGCAAATAGAAAATCTACAACTAGAAACTCGAACACTAAAAACTCCATCTAGAAACTCTACAACTAGAAACTTCACAACTAGAAACTCCACAAATGCGAACTCCAAAATTGAGACTCCACAACTAGAAACTACACAGATTGAAGTTCCACAACTAGAATCTCCCCAACTGAAAACTCCGCCACTAGAAACTCTGCAACTAGAACCTTTACAGCTAGAAACTCCACAACTTGAGACTTCGCAAGTAGAAACTCGTCAACTGGAAACTCAACCACTAGAAACTCCACAGCTAGAAACTCCACAACTAGAAACTCCACAACTTGAAACCCAACAAATAGATACTCCACAACTACAGACTCCACAACTTGAAACACCACAACTAGATACTCCACAACTACAAATTCCGCAACTAGAAACTCCACAACTAGAAACTCCTCCACTAGAAACTCCCCACTAGAAACTCCACAACTAGAATCTCTGCAACTAGAAACTCCGCAAGTGGAAACTCTGCAACTAGAAACTCCGCAACTAGAAACTCCACAGCTAGAAACCCCACAACTATAAACTTCACAACTAGCAACTCAACAACTAGAGACTGCACAACTAGAAACTCCACAACTAGAAACACCACATCTAGAAACTCCGCAACAACAAACTCTGCAACCAGAAACTCCACAACTAGAATTTCCACAGCTAGAGACTCAACAAATAGAGACTCCTCAACTAAAAGCTCCCCAACTAGAAACTCCACAACTAAAAACTCCACAAGTTGAAACCCGACAACTAGAAACTCAACAACTAGAAACTCCACACCTATAAATTCCTCAACTTGAAACTCCACAACTAAAACTCCACAACTAGAAACTACGCAACTAGAAACTCCCCAACTAGAAACTTCACAACTAGAAACTCTGCAACTAGAAACTCCGCAACTAGAAACTCCACAGCTAAAATCCCCCAACTATAAACTTCACAACTAGAAACTCAACAACTAGAGACTGCACAACTAGAGACTCCGCCACTAGAAACTCCGCAGCTAGAAACTCCGCAACTAGAAACTCCACAACTTGAAACTCTGCAACTAGAAACTCTGCAACTAGAAAATCCACAACTATAAACTCCGGTAGAAACTCCCGACCTGGAAACTCCCAAACTAGAAACTCCGCAACTAGAAAATACACAACTAGAAACTTCACAACTAGAAACTCCCCAACAAAAACTCCACAACTAGAAACTCCACAACTAGAAACTCCACAACTAGAGACTGCACAACTAGAGACTGCACATCTAGAGACTGCATTTAGAAACTCCTCAGATAGAAACTACACAACTAGAAACACCACGACTAGAGATTTCATAAGTAGGAACTCCACAGCTAGAATTTCCACAACTAGAAACCCCTCAACTAGAAACTCCACAACTAGGAACTCTGCAATTAAAAAATCTACAACTAGAAACTTGAAAACTAAAAACTTCAACTAGAAACTCCACAACTAGAAACTTCACATCTAGAAACTCCACAAATGGACACTCCACAACTAGAAACTCCACAACTAGAGACTCCACAACTAGGAACTCCACAAATTGAGACTCCACAACTAGAAACTACACAGATTGAAACACCACAACTTGAAACTCCACAACCAGAAACTCCACAACTAGAAACTCCGCAACTAGAAACCCGACCAATAGAAACTCCACAAATAGAAACTCCACACCTATATATTCCACAACTTGAAACTCCACAGCTAGAAACTCCACAACTAGAAATTCCATAACTGGAAACTCCACAGCTAGAAAGTCCACAGCTAGAAACTCTGCAACTAGAAACTCCGCAACTAAAAAATCCACAGCTAGAAAATCCACAACTAGAAACTCCAAAACTAGCAACTCCACAACTACAGACTCCGCAACTAGAAAACTCCGCAACTAGAAACTCCCAACTAGACACTCCGCCACTAGGAACTCTACAACTTCAAAATTCACAACTAGAAACTCCACAATTTGAAACTCCAATACTAGATACTCCACAACTACAAACTCCACAACTAGAAACTCCCCAACTAAAACTCCCCAACTTGAAACTCCGCAAATAGAAACTCCGAAACAAGAAACTCCACAACTAGAAAACTCCGCAACGTGAAACTCTGCAACTAGAAACTCCGCAATTAGAAACTCCACAGTTAGAAACTTCACTACTTGAAACACTACAACTAGATACTCCACGACTACGAATTCCACAACTTGAAACTCCACAACTGGAAACTCCGCAACAAGAAGCTCCGCAACTAGAATTTCCACAGCTAGAAACTCCACAACTTGAGACTTCGCGACTAGAAACTCAGCAACTAGAAACTCAACAACTATAAACTCCACCACTAGAAACTCCACAACTAGGAACTCTACAACTTCAAAATCCACGACTAAAAACTCTTCAACTTGAAACTCCACAACTAGATACTCCACAACTACAAACTCCACAACTAGAAACTCCACAACCTGAAACTCCGCAACCAGAAACTCCGCAACTAAAACTCCACAAGTAGAAACTCCACAACTAGAAACTCTGCAACTAGAAACTCCGCAATTAGAAACTCCACAGCTAGAAACTTCACTACTTGAAACACCATCACTAGATACTCCACAACTACGAATTCCACAACTACAAATTCCGCAACTAGAAACTCCACAACTGGAAACTCCGCAACTAGAAACTCCAAAGCTAAAACTCCACAACTTGAGACTTCGCGACTAGAAACTCAGCAACTAGAAACTCAACAACTATAAACTCCACCACTAGAAACTCCACAACCTGAAACTCCGCAACCAGAAACTCCGCAACTAAAAACTCCACAACTGGAAACTCCACAAGAATAAACTCCACAACTAGTAACTCCGTAACTAGAAACTCCACAACTAGACACTCCCAACTAGACACTCCGCAACTAGGAACTCTACAACTTCAAAATCCACAACTAGAAACTCCACAATTTGAAACTCCACAACTAGATACTCCACAACTACAAACTCCACAACTAGAAACTCCCCAACTAGAAACTCCACAACTTGAAACTCCGCAAATAGAAACTCCGAAACTAGAAGCTCCGCAACTAGAATTTCCACAGCTAGAAACTCCACAACTTGAGACTCCGCAACTAGAAACTCCGCAACTAGAAACTCCACAGCTGGAAACTCCACAACTTGAAACACCACAACTAGATACTCCACAACTACTTAATTCCACAACTAGAAACTCCACAACTAGAAACTCCACAGCTAGTAACTCCGCAACTAGAAACTCCACAACTTGAAACTCCGCCACTAGAATCTCCACAACTAGAAAACTCCGCAACTTGAAACTCTGCCACTAGAAACTCCGCAACTAGAAACTCCACAGCTAGAAACTCCACAACTTGAAACACCACAACTAGATACTCCACAACTACAACTTCCACAACTAGAAACTCCACAACTAGAAACTCCACAACTAGAAACTCCACAACTTGATACGTCGCAACAAGAAACTCGGCAACTAGAATCTCCGCAACTAGAAACTCTGCAACTAGAAACTGCGCAACTACAAACTCCGCAACCAGAAACTCCACAGCTAGAAACTCCACAACTTGAGACTTCGCAAATAGAAACTCGACAAATAGTAACTCAACAACTAGAAACTCCACAGCTAGAAGCTCCACAACTAGAAAATCCGCAACTTGAGAGTTCGCAACTAGAAACTCCACAACTAGACACTCCACAACTAGAAACTCCGCAACTAGAAACCCGACAACTAGAAACTCAACAACTAGAAACTCCACACCTATAAATTTCTCAACTTGACACTCCACAACTAAAAGTCCACTACTAGAAACTCCACAACTAGAAACTCCCCAACTAGAAACTCCCCAACTAGGAACTCCACAACTAGAAACTCTGCAACTAGAAACTCCGCAACTAGAAACTCCACAGCTAGAAACCCCTCAACTATAAACTTCACAACTAGAAACTCAACAACTAGAGACTGCACAACTAGAGACTCCGCAACTAGAAACTCCGCAGCTAGAAACTCCGCAACTAGAAAATCCACAACTAGAAACTTCACAACTGGAAACTCCCCAACAAGAAACTCCACAACTAGAAACTCCACAACTAGAAACTCCACAACTAGAGATTGCAAAACTAGAGACTTTGCATTTAGAAACTTCTCAGATAGAAACTACACAACTAGAAACTCCTCGACTAGAGATTCCATAAGTAGAAACTCCACAGCAAGAATTTCCCTCAACTAGAAACCCCACAACTAGAAACTCCACAACTAGGAACTCTGCAAATAGAAAGTCTACAACTAGAAACTCGAAAACTAAAAACTCCAACTAGAAACTCTACAACTAGAAACTTCACAACTAGAAACTCCACAAATAGACACTCTACAACTAGAAACACCACAACTAGAGACTCCACAACTAGGAACTCCAAAATTGAGACTCCACAACTAGAAACTACACAGATTGAAATTCCAACACTAGAAACTCCACAACTGGAAACTCCGCAACTAGAAACTCTGCAACTAGAAACTTTACAGCTAGAAACTCCACAACTTGAGACTTCGCAAATAGAAACTCGTCAACTGGAAACTCAACCACTAGAAACTCCACAGCTAGAAACTCCACAACTAGAAATTCCACAACTTGAAACCCAACAAATAGATACTCCACAACTACAAATTCCGCAACTAGAAACTCCACAACTAGAAACTCCGCAACTAGAAACTCCCCACTAGAAACCCCACAACTAGAATCTCTGCAACTAGAAACTCCGCAAGTAGAAACTCTGCAACTAGAAACTGCGCAACTAGAAACTTCACAGCTAGAAACCCCACAACTATAAACTTCACAACTAGCAACTCAACAACTAGTGACTGCACAACTAGAGACTCCACCACTAGAAACTCTACAGCTAGTAACTCCGCAACTAGAAACTCTACAACTTGAAACTCTGCCACTAGAAGCTCCAGAACTAGAAAACTCCGCAACTACAAACTCTGTAACTAGAAACTTCGCAACTAGAAACTCCACAGCTAGAAACTCCACATCTTGAAACACCACAACTAGATACTCCACAAATACAAATTCCACAACTAGAAACTCCACAACTAGAAACACCACATCTAGAAACTCCGCAACAACAAACTCTGCAACCAGAAACTCCACAACTAGAATTTCCACAGCTAGAGACTCAACAACTAAAGACTCCTCAACTAAAAGCTCCACAACTAGAAACTCAACAACTAAAAACTCCGCAACTTGAAAGCCGACAACTAGAAACTCAACAACTAGAAACTCCACACCTATAAATTCCTCAACTTGAAACTCAACAACTAAAACTCCACAACTAGAAACTCCACAACTAGAAACTCCGCAACTAGAAACTCTCATACTAGAAACTTCACAACTAGAAACTCTGCAACTAGAAACTCCGCAACTAGAAACTCCGCAACTAGAAACTCCACAGCTAGAAACTCCCAACTATAAACTTCGCAACTAGAAACTCAACAAATAGAGACTGCACAACCAGAGACTCCGCAACTAGAAACTCCGCAACTAGAAACTCCACAACTTGAAACTCTGCAACTCAAAACTCTGCAACTAAAAAATCCACAACTATAAACTCAAGTAGAAACTCCCCAACTGGAAACTCCGCAACTAGAAACTCCGCAACTAGAAAATACACAACTAGAAACTTCACAACTAGAAACTCCCCTACAAAAATTCCACAACTAGTAACTCCACAACGAGAAACTCCACAACTAGAGACTGCACAACTAGAGACGGCATTTAGAAACTCCTCAGATAGAAACTACACAACTAGAAACACCACGACTAGAAACTCCACAACTAGGAACTCTGAAAATTGAAAATCTACAACTAGAAACTCGAAAACTAAAAACTCCAACTAGAAACTCCGCAATTAGAAACTCCACAGTTAGAAACTTCATTACTTGAAACACCACAACTAGATACTCCACAACTACGAATTCCACAACTACAAATTCCTCAACTGGAAACTCCACAACTGGAAACTCCGCAACTAGAAACTCCACAGCTAGAAACTCCACAACTTGAGACTTCGCGACTAGAAACTCAGCAACTTGAAACTCAACAACTAGAAACTCCACCACTAGAAACTCCACAACTAGGAACTCTACAACTTAAAAATCCACAACTAAAAACTTTTCAACTTGAAACTCCACAACTACAAACTCCACAACTAGAAACTCCACAACCTGAAACTCCGCAACCAGAAACTCCGCAACTAAAAACTCCGCAACTAGAAACTCCACAACTGGACACTCAACAACTAGAAACTCCACACCTATAAATTCCACAACTTGAAACTCTACAACTAAAACTCCACAACTAGAAACTCCACAACTAGAAACTCCACAACTAGAAACTCTGCAACTAGAAACTCCACAACTAGAAACTCTGCAACTAAAACTCCACAAGTAGAAACTCCACAACTAGAAACTCCGCAACTAGAAACTCCACAACTAGACACTCAACAACTAGAAACTCCACACCTATAAATTCCACAACTAAAACTCCACAACTAGAAACTCCACAACTAGAAACTCCACAACTAGAAACTCCGCTGCTAGAAACTCCCAAACTAGAAACTCCACAACTAGAAACTCTGCAGCTAGAAACTCCGCAACTAGAAACTCTGCAAATAGAAACTCCACAGGTAGAAACCCCTACACTATAATCTTCACAACTAGAAACTCAACAAATAGAGACTGCACATATAGAGACTCCGCAACTAGAAACTCCGCAGCTAGAAACTCCGCAACTAGAAACTCCACAACTTGAAACTCTGCAAATCGAAACTTTGCAACTAGAAAATCCACAACTAGAAACTCAAGTAGAAACTCTCCAACTGGAAACTCCGCAACTAGAAACTCCGCCACTAGAAAATCCACAACTAGAATCTTCACAACTAGAAACTCCCCAACAAGAAAACTCCACAACTAGAAACTCCACAACTAGAGACTGCACAACTAGAGACTTTGCATTTAGAAACTCCTCAGATAGAAACTACACAACTAGAAACTCCTCGACTAGAGATTCCATAAGTAGAAACTCCACAGCTAGAATTTCCAAAACTAGAAACTCCACAACTAGAAACTCCACAACTAGAAACACCACATCTAGAAACTCCGCAACAATAAACTCTGCAACCAGAAACTCCACAACTAGAATTTCCGCCGCTAAAGACTCAACAAATAGAGACTCCTCAACTAAAAGCTCCACAACTAGAAACTCCACAACTTAAAACTCCACAAGTTGAAACCCGACAACTAGAAACTCAACAACAGGAAACTCCACACCTATAAATTCCTCAACTTGAAACTCCACAACTAAAACTCCACAACTAGAAACTCCGCAACTAGAAACTTCCCAACTAGAAACTTCACAACTAGAAACTCTGCAACTAGAAACTCCGCTACTAGAAACTCCACAGCTAGAAACCCCCCAACTATAAACTTCACAACTAGAAACTCAACAACTAGAGACTGCACAACTACAGACTCCGAAACTAGAAACTCCGCAGCTAGAAACTCCGCAACTAGAAACTCCACAACTTGAAACTCTGCAACTAGAAACTCTGCAACTAAAAAATCCACAACTATAAACTCCAGTAGCAACTCCCGACCTGGAAACTCCCCAACTAGAAACTCCGCAACTAGAAAATACACAACTAGAAACTTCACAACTAGAAACTCCCCAACAAAAACTGCACAACTAGAAACTCCCCAACAAGAAACTCCACAGCTAGAAACTCCACAACTAGAGACTGCACAACTAGAGACTTTGCATTTAGAAACTCCTCAGATAGAAACTACACAACTAGAAACTCCTCGACTAGAGATTCCATAAGTAGGAACTCCACAGCTAGAATTTCCACAACTAAAAACCCCTCAACTAGAAACTCCACATATAGGAACTCTGCGAATAGAAAATCTACAACTAGAAACTCGAAAACTAAAAACTCCAACTAGAAACTCCAACACTAGAAACTTCACAACTAGAAACTCCACAAATGGACACTCCACAACTAGAAACTCCACAACTAGAGACTCCACAACCAGGAACTCCACAAATTGAGACTCCACAACTTGAAACTCCACAACCAGAAACTCCACAACTAGAAACTCCGCAACTAAATACTCCAACACTAGAAAATCCACAACTAGAAACTCCACAACTAGAAACTCCGCAACTAGAAACACAACCACTAAAAACTCCACAAATAGAAACTCCACACCTAAAAATTCCACAACTTGAAACTCCACAGCTAGAAACTCCACAACTAGAAATTCCATAACTGGAAACTCCACAGCTAGAAAGTCCACAACTAGAAACTCTGCAACTAGAAACTCCGCAACTAGAAACTCCACAGCTAGAAAATCCGCTACTAGAAACTCCACAACTAGCAACTCCACAACTACAGACTCCGCAACTAGAAAACTCCGCAACTAGAAACTCCCAACTAGACACTCCGAAACTAGGAACTCTACAACTTCAAAATCCACAACTAGAAACTCCACAATTTGAAACTCCACAACTAGATACTCCACAACTACGAATTCCACAACTAGAAACTCCACAACTAGAAACTCCGCAACTAGAAGCTCCGCAAATAGAATTTCCACAGATAGAAACTCCACAACTTGAGACTTCGCAACTAGAAACTCGGCAACTAGAAATCCGACAACCAGAAACTCCACAACTAGAAACTCCACAAATTGTAACCCAACAAATAGATGCTCCACAACTACAGACTCCACGACTAGAAACTCCCCAACTAGAAACTCCACAACTTGAAACAACGCAAATAGAAACTCCGAAACTAGAAACTCCACAACTAGAAAACTCCGCAACGTGAAACTCTGCAACTAGAAACTCCGCAATTAGAAACTCCACAGTTAGAAACTTCACTACTTGAAACACCACAACTAGATACTCCACAACTACGAATTCCACAACTACGAATTCCGCAACTAGAAACTCCACAACTGGAAACTCCGCAACTAGAAACTCCACAACTTGAAACTCTGCAACTCGAAACTCTGCAACTAGCAAATCCACAACTATAAACCCAAGTTGAAACTCCCCAACTGGAAACTCCGCAACTAGAAACTCCGCAACTAGAAACTCCCCAACAAGAAACTCCACAACTAGAAACTCCACAACTAGAAACTCCACAACTAGATATTCCATAAGTAGAAACTCCACAGCTAGAATTTCCACAACTAGAAACCCCACAACTAGAAACTCAACAACTAGAAACTCCACACCTATAAATTCCACAACTAAAACTCCACAACTAGAAACTCCACAACTAGAAACTCCACAACTAGAAACTCCGCAACTAGAAACTCCCAAACTAGAAACTCCACAACTAGAAACTCTGCAGCTAGAAACTCCGCAACCAGAAACTCTGCAAATAGAAACTCCGCAGGTAGAAACCCCTCAACTATAAACTTCACGACTTGAAACTCAACAAATAGAGACTGCACATCTAGAGACTCCGCAACTAGAAACTCCGCAGCTAGAAACTCCGCAACTAGAAACTCCACAACTTGAAACTCTACATACGAAATTTTGCAACTAGAAAATCCACAACTATAAACTCAAGTAGAAACTCTCCAACTGAAAACTCCGCAACTAGAAACTGTGCAACTAGAAAATCCACAACTAGAAACTTCACAACTAGAAACTCCCCAACAAGAAACTCCACAACTAGAAACTCCTCAACTAGAGACTGCACAACTAGAGACTTTGCATCTAGAAACTCCTCAGATAGAAACTACACAACTAGAAACTCCTCGACTAGGGATTCCATAAGTAGAAACTCCACAGCTAGAATTTCCAAAACTAGAAACCCCACAACTAGAAACTCCACAAATAGGAACTCTGCAAATAGAAAATCTACAACTAGAAACTCGAAAACTAAAAACTCCATCTAGAAACTCTACAACTAGAAACTTCACAACTAGAAACTCCACAAATACGAACTCAAAAATTGAGACTCCACATTTACAAACTACACAGATTGAAATTCCACAACTAGAAACTCCACAACAGGAAACTCCGCAACTAGAAACTCTGCAACTAGAAACTTTACAGCTTGAAACTCCACAACTTGAGACTTCGCAAATAGAAACTCGTCAACTGGAAACTCAACCACTAGAAACTCCACAGCTAGAAACTCCACAACTAGAAATTCCACAACTTGAAACACCACAACTAGAAACACCACATCTAGAAACTCCGCAACAACAAACTGTGCAACCAGAAACTCCACAACTAGAATTTCCGCCGCTAGAGACTCAACAAATAGAGACTCCTCAACTAAAAGCTCCACAACTAGAAACTCCACAACTTAAAACTCCACAAGTTGAAACCCGACAACTAGAAACTCAACAACAGGAAACTCCACACCTATAAATTCCTCAACTTGAAACTCCACAACTAAAACTCCACAACTAGAAACTCCGCAACTAGAAACTTCCCAACTAGAAACTTCACAACTACAAACTCTGCAACTAGAAACTCCGCAACTAGAAACTCCACAGCTAGAAACCCCCCAACAATAAACTTCACAACTAGAAACTCAACAACTAGAGACTGCACAACTAGAGACTCAGCAACTAGAAACTCCGCAGCTAGAAACTCCGCAACTAGAAACTCCACAACTTGAAACTCTGCAACTAGAAACTCTGCAACTAAAAAATCCACAACTAAAAACTCCAGTAGCAACTCCCGACCTGGAAACTCCCCAACTAGAAACTCCGCAACTAGAAAATACACAACTAGAAACTTCACAACTAGAAACTCCCCAACAAAAACTCCACAACTAGAAACTTCACAACTAGAAACTCCACAACTAGAGACTGCACAACTAGAGACTGCACATCTAGAGACGGCATTTAGAAACTCCTCAGATAGAAACTACACACCTAGAAACACCACGACTAGAGATTCCATAAGTAGGAACTTCACAGCTAGAATTTCCACAACTAAAAACCCCTCAACTAGAAACTCCACATATAGGAACTCTGCAAATAGAAAATCTACAACTAGAAACTCGAAAACTAAAAACTCCGACTAGAAACTCCAACACTAGAAACTTCACAACTAGAAACTCCACAACTAGAGACTCCACAAATAGGAACTCCACAAATTGAGACTCCACAACTAGAAACTACACAGATTGAAACACCACAACTTGAAACTCCACAACCAGAAACTCCACAACTGGAAACTCCGCAACTAAATACTCCAACACTAGAAAATCCACAACTAGAAACTCCACAACTAGAAACTCCGCAACTAGAAACACAACCACTACAAACTCCACAAATAGAAACTCCACACCTAAAAATTCCACAACTTGAAACTCCACAGCTAGAAACTCCACAACTAGAAATTCCATAACTGGAAACTCCACAGCTAGAAAGTCCACAACTAGAAACTCTGCAACTAGAAACTCCGCAACTAGAAACTCCACACCTAGAAAATCCGCTACTAGAAACTCCACAACTAGCAACTCCACAACTACAGACTCCGCAACTAGAAAACTCCGCAACTAGAAACTCCCAACTAGACACTCCGCAACTAGGAACTCTACAACTTCAAAATCCACAACTAGAAACTCCACAATTTGAAACTCCACAACTAGATACTCCACAACTACAAATTCCACAACTAGAAACTCCACAACTAGAAACTCCGCAACTAGAAGCTCCGCAACTAGAATTTCCACAGCTAGAAACTCCACAACTTGAGACTTCGCAACTAGAAACTCGGCAACTAGAAATCCGACAACCAGAAACTCCACAACTAGAAACTCCACAAGTTGTAACCCAACAAATAGATGCTCCACAACTACAGACTCCACATTTAGAAACTCCCCAACTAGAAACTCCACAACTTGAAACAACGCAAATAGAAACTCCGAAACTAGAAACTCCACAACTAGAAAACTCCGCAACGTGAAACTATGCAACTAGAAACTCCGCAATTAGAAACTCCACAGTTAGAAACTTCACTACTTGAAACACCACAACTAGATACTCCACAACTACGAATTCCACAACTACGAATTCCGCCACTAGAAACTCCACAACTGGGTACCCCGCAACTAGAAACTCCACAACTTGAAACTGCAACTCGAAACTCTGCAACTAGCAAATCCACAACTATAAACCCAAGTTGAAACTCCCCAACTGGAAACTCCGCAACTAGAAACTCCGCAACTAGAAACTCCCCAACAAGAAACTCCACAACTAGAAACTCCACAACTAGATATTCCATAAGTAGAAACTCCACAGCTAGAATTTCCACAACTAGAAACCCCACAACTAGAAACTCAACAACTAGAAACTCCACACCTATAAATTCCACAACTAAAACTCCACAACTAGAAACTTCACAACTAGAAACTCCACAACTAGAACCTCCGCAACTAGAAACTCCCAAACTAGAAACTCCACAACTAGAAACTCTGCAGCTAGAAACTCCGCTACTAGAAACTCTGCAAATAGAAACTCCGCAGGTAGAAACCCCTCAACTATAAACTTCACGACTTGAAACTCAACAAATAGAGACTGCACATCTAGAGACTCCGCAACTAGAAACTCCGCAGCTAGAAACTCCGCAACTAGAAACTCCACAACTTGAAACTCTACATACGAAATTCTGCAACTAGAAAATCCACAACTATAAACTCAAGTCGAAACTCTCCAACTGAAAACTCCGCAACTAGAAACTCCGCAACTAGAAAATCCACAACTAGAAACTTCACAACTAGAAACTCCCCAACAAGAAACTCCACAACTAGAAACTCCACAACTAGAGACTGCACAACTAGAGACTTTGCATTTAGAAACTCCTCAGATAGAAACTACACAACTAGAAACTCCTCGACTAGGGATTCCATAAGTAGAAACTCCACAGCTAGAATTTCCAAAACTAGAAACCCCACAACTAGAAACTCCACAAATAGGAACTCTGCAAATAGAAAATCTACAACTAGAAACTCGAAAACTAAAAACTCCATCTAGAAACTCTACAACTAGAAACTTCACAACTAGAAACTCCACAAATACGAACTCAAAAATTGAGACTCCACATTTACAAACTACACAGATTGAAATTCCACAACTAGAAACTCCACAACAGGAAACTCCGCAACTAGAAACTCTGCAACTAGAAACTTTACAGCTAGAAACTCCACAACTTGAAACTTCGCAAATAGAAACTCGTCAACTGGAAACTCAACCACTAGAAACTCCACAGCTAGAAACTCCACAACTAGAAATTCCACAACTTGAAACACCACAACTAGAAACACCACATCTAGAAACTCCGCAACAACAAACTGTGCAACCAGAAACTCCACAACTAGAATTTCCGCCGCTAGAGACTCAACAAATAGAGACTCCTCAACTAAAAGCTTCACAACTAGAAACTCCACAACTTAAAACTCCACAAGTTGAAACCCGACAACTAGAAACTCAACAACAGGAAACTCCACACCTATAAATTCCTCAACTTGAAACTCCACAACTAAAACTCCACAACTAGAAACTCCGCAACTAGAAACTTCCCAACTAGAAACTTCACAACTAGAAACTCTGCAACTAGAAACTCCGCAACTAGAAACTCCACAGCTAGAAACCCCCCAACAATAAACTTCACAACTAGAAACTCAACAACTAGAGACTGCACAACTAGAGACTCAGCAACTAGAAACTCCGCAGCTAGAAACTCCGCAACTAGAAACTCCACAACTTGAAACTCTGCAACTAGAAACTCTGCAACTAAAAGATCCACAACTAAAAACTCCAGTAGCAACTCCCGACCTGGAAACTCCCCAACTAGAAACTCCGCAACTAGAAAATACACAACTAGAAACTTCACAACTAGAAACTCCCCAACAAAAACTCCACAACTAGAAACTTCACAACTAGAAACTCCACAACTAGAGACTGCACAACTAGAGACTGCACATCTAGAGACGGCATTTAGAAACTCCTCAGATAGAAACTACACACCTAGAAACACCACGACTAGAGATTCCATAAGTAGGAACTTCACAGCTAGAATTTCCACAACTAAAAACCCCTCAACTAGAAACTCCACATATAGGAACTCTGCAAATAGAAAATCTACAACTAGAAACTCGAAAACTAAAAACTCCGACTAGAAACTCCAACACTAGAAACTTCACAACTAGAAACTCCACAACTAGAGACTCCACAAATAGGAACTCCACAAATTGAGACTCCACAACTAGAAACTACACAGATTGAAACACCACAACTTGAAACTCCACAACCAGAAACTCCACAACTAGAAACTCCGCAACTAAATACTCCAACACTAGAAAATCCACAACTAGAAACTCCACAACTAGAAACTCCGCAACTAGAAACACAACCACTACAAACTCCACAAATAGAAACTCCACACCTAAAAATTCCACAACTTGAAACTCCACAGCTAGAAACTCCACAACTAGAAATTTCATAACTGGAAACTCCACAGCTAGAAAGTCCACAACTAGAAACTCTGCAACTAGAAACTCCACAACTAGAAACTCCACACCTAGAAAATCCGCTACTAGAAACTCCACAATTTGAAACTCCACAACTAGATACTCCACAACTACAAATTCCACAACTAGAAACTCCACAACTAGAAACTCCGCAACTAGAAGCTCCGCAACTAGAATTTCCACAGCTAGAAACTCCACAACTTGAGACTTCGCAACTAGAAACTCGGCAACTAGAAATCCGACAACCAGAAACTCCACAAGTTGTAACCCAACAAATAGATGCTCCACAACTACAGACTCCACATTTAGAAACTCCCCAACTAGAAACTCCACAACTTGAAACAACGCAAATAGAAACTCCGAAACTAGAAACTCCACAACTAGAAAACTCCGCAACGTGAAACTATGCAACTAGAAACTCCGCAATTAGAAACTCCACAGTTAGAAACTTCACTACTTGAAACACCACAACTAGATACTCCACAACTACGAATTCCACAACTACGAATTCCGCCACTAGAAACTCCACAACTGGGTACCCCGCAACTAGAAACTCCACAACTTGAAACTGCAACTCGAAACTCTGCAACTAGCAAATCCACAACTATAAACCCAAGTTGAAACTCCCCAACTGGAAACTCCGCAACTAGAAACTCCGCAACTAGAAACTCCCCAACAAGAAACTCCACAACTAGAAACTCCACAACTAGATATTCCATAAGTAGAAACTCCACAGCTAGAATTTCCACAACTAGAAACCCCACAACTAGAAACTCAACAACTAGAAACTCCACACCTATAAATTCCACAACTAAAACTCCACAACTAGAAACTTCACAACTAGAAACTCCACAACTAGAAACTCCGCAACTAGAAACTCCCAAACTAGAAACTCCACAACTAGAAACTCTGCAGCTAGAAACTCCGCTACTAGAAACTCTGCAAATAGAAACTCCGCAGGTAGAAACCCCTCAACTATAAACTTCACGACTTGAAACTCAACAAATAGAGACTGCACATCTAGAGACTCCGCAACTAGAAACTCCGCAGCTAGAAACTCCGTAACTAGAAACTCCACAACTTGAAACTCTACATACGAAATTCTGCAACTAGAAAATCCACAACTATAAACTCAAGTCGAAACTCTCCAACTGAAAACTCCGCAACTAGAAACTCCGCAACTAGAAAATCCACAACTAGAAACTTCACAACTAGAAACTCCCCAACAAGAAACTCCACAACTAGAAACTCCACAACTAGAGACTGCACAACTAGAGACTTTGCATTTAGAAACTCCTCAGATAGAAACTACACAACTAGAAACTCCTCGACTAGGGATTCCATAGGTAGAAACTCCACAGCTAGAATTTCCAAAACTAGAAACCCCACAACTAGAAACTCCACAAATAGGAACTCTGCAAATAGAAAATCTACAACTAGAAACTCGAAAACTAAAAACTCCATCTAGAAACTCTACAACTAGAAACTTCACAACTAGAAACTCCACAAATACGAACTCAAAAATTGAGACTCCACATTTACAAACTACACAGATTGAAGTTCCACATCTAGAAACTCCACAACTGAAAACTCCGCAACTAGAAAATCCACAACTAGAAATTCTGCAACTGGAAACTCCGCAACTAGAAACTCCACAGTTAGAAAATCCGCTACTAGAAACTCCACAACTAGCAACTCCACAACTACAGATTCCGCAACTAGAAAACTCCGCAACTAGAAACTCCCAACTAGACACTCCGCAACTAGGAACTCTACAACTTCAAAATCCACAACTAGAAACTCCACAATTTGAAACTCCACAACTAGATACTCCACAACTACGAATTCCACAACTAGAAACTCCACAACTAGAAACTCCGCAACTAGAAGCTCCGCAACTAGAATTTCCACAGCTAGAAACTCCACAACTTGAGACTTCGCAACTAGAAACTCGGCAACTAGAAATCCGACAACCAGAAACTCCACAACTAGAAACTCCACAAGTTGCAACCCAAGAAATAGATGCTCCACAACTACAGACAACACAACTAGAAACTCCCCAACTAGAAACTCCACAACTTGAAACAACGCAAATAGAAACTCCACAACTAGAAACTCCGCAACTAGAAACACAATCACTACAAACTCCACAAATAGAAACTCCACACCTAAAAATTCCACAACTTGAAACTCCACAGCTAGAAACTCCACAACTAGAAATTCCATAACTGGAAACTCCACAGCTAGAAAGTCCACAACTAGAAACTCTGCAACTGGAAACTCCGCAACGTGAAACTCTGCAACTAGAAACTCCGCAATTAGAAACTCCACAGTTAGAAACTTCACTACTTGAAACACCACAACTAGATACTCCACAACTACGAATTCCACAACTACGAATTCCGCAACTAGAAACTCCACAACTGGAAACTCCGCCACTAGAAACTCCACAACTTGAAACTCTGCAACTCGAAACTCTGCAACTAGCAAATCCACAACTATAAACCCAAGTTGAAACTCCCCAACTGGAAACTCCGCAACTAGAAACTCCGCAACTAGAAACTCCCCAACAAGAAACTCCACAACTAGAAACTCCACAACTAGAAACTCCACAACTAGATATTCCATAAGTAGAAACTCCACAGCTAGAATTTCCACAACTAGAAACCCCACAACTAGAAACTCAACAACTAGAAAATCCACACCTATAAATTCCACAACTAAAACTCCACAACTAGAAACTCCACAACTCGAAACTCCACAACTAGAAACTCCGCAACTAGAAACTCCCAAACTAGAAACTCCACAACTAGAAACTCTGCAGCTAGAAACTCCGCAACTAGAAACTCTGCAAATAGAAACTCCGCAGATAGAAACCCCTCAACTATAAACTTCACGACTAGAAACTCAACAAATAGAGACTGCACATCTAGAGACTCCGCAACTAGAAACTCCGCAGCTAGAAACTCCGCAACTAGAAACTCCACAACTTGAAACTCTACATACGAAATTCTGCAACTAGAAAACCCACAACTATAAACTCAAGTAGAAACTCTCCAACTGAAAACTCCGCAACTAGAAACTCCGCAACTAGAAAATCCACAACTAGAAACTTCACAACTAGAAACTCCCCAACAAGAAACTCCACAACTAGAAACTCCACAACTAGAAACTGCACAACTAGAGACTTTGCATTTAGAAACTCCTCAGATAGAAACTACACAACTAGAAACTCCTCGACTAGGGATTCCATAAGTAGAAACTCTACAGCTAGAATTTCCAAAACTAGAAACCCCACAACTAGAAACTCCACAAATAGGAACTCTGCAAATAGAAAATCTACAACTAGAAACTCGAAAATTAAAAACTTCATCTAGAAACTCTACAACTAGAAACTTCACAACTAGAAACTCCACAAATACGAACTCCAAAATTTAGACTCCACAACTAGAAACTACACAGATTGAAGTTCCACATCTAGAAACTCCACAACTGAAAACTCCGCAACTAGAAAATCCACAACTAGAAACTTCACAACTAGAAACTCCCCAACAAGAAACTCCACAACTAGAAACTTCACAACTAGAGACTGCACAACTGGAGACTTTGCATTTAGAAACTCCTCAGATAGAAACTACACAACTAGAAACTCCTCGACTAGAGATTCCATAAGTAGAAACTCCACAGCTAGAATTTCCAAAACTAGAATTCCCACAACTAGAAACTCCACAAATAGGAACTCTGCAAATAGAAAATCTACAACTAGAAACTCGAAAACTAAAAACTCCAACTAGAAACTCCACAACTAGAAACTTCGCAACCAGAAACTTCACAAATGGACACTCTGCATTTAGAAACTCCACAACTAGAGACTCCACAACTAGAAACTCCACAACCAGAAACTCCACAACTAGAAACTCCGCAACTAAATACTCCAACACTAGAAAATCCACAACTAGAAACTCCACAACTAGAAACTCCGCAACTAGAAACACAACCACTACAAACTCCACAAATAGAAACTCCACACCTAAAAATTCCACAACTTGAAACTCCACAGCTAGAAACTCCACAACTAGAAATTCCATAACTGGAAACTCCACAGCTAGAAAGTCCACAACTAGAAACTCTGCAACTAGAAACTCCACAACTAGAAACTCCACACCTAGAAAATCCGCTACTAGAAACTCCACAACTAGCAACTCCACAACTACAGACTCCGCAACTAGAAAACTCCGCAACTAGAAACTCCCAACTAGACACTCCGCAACTAGGAACTCTACAACTTCAAAATCCACAACTAGAAACTCCACAATTTGAAACTCCACAACTAGATACTCCACAACTACAAATTCCACAACTAGAAACTCCACAACTAGAAACTCCGCAACTAGAAGCTCCGCAACTAGAATTTCCACAGCTAGAAACTCCACAACTTGAGACTTCGCAACTAGAAACTCGGCAACTAGAAATCCGACAACCAGAAACTCCACAAGTTGTAACCCAACAAATAGATGCTCCACAACTACAGACTCCACATTTAGAAACTCCCCAACTAGAAACTCCACAACTTGAAACAACGCAAATAGAAACTCCGAAACTAGAAACTCCACAACTAGAAAACTCCGCAACGTGAAACTATGCAACTAGAAACTCCGCAATTAGAAACTCCACAGTTAGAAACTTCACTACTTGAAACACCACAACTAGATACTCCACAACTACGAATTCCACAACTACGAATTCCGCCACTAGAAACTCCACAACTGGGTACCCCGCAACTAGAAACTCCACAACTTGAAACTGCAACTCGAAACTCTGCAACTAGCAAATCCACAACTATAAACCCAAGTTGAAACTCCCCAACTGGAAACTCCGCAACTAGAAACTCCGCAACTAGAAACTCCCCAACAAGAAACTCCACAACTAGAAACTCCACAACTAGATATTCCATAAGTAGAAACTCCACAGCTAGAATTTCCACAACTAGAAACCCCACAACTAGAAACTCAACAACTAGAAACTCCACACCTATAAATTCCACAACTAAAACTCCACAACTAGAAACTTCACAACTAGAAACTCCACAACTAGAAACTCCGCAACTAGAAACTCCCAAACTAGAAACTCCACAACTAGAAACTCTGCAGCTAGAAACTCCGCTACTAGAAACTCTGCAAATAGAAACTCCGCAGGTAGAAACCCCTCAACTATAAACTTCACGACTTGAAACTCAACAAATAGAGACTGCACATCTAGAGACTCCGCAACTAGAAACTCCGCAGCTAGAAACTCCGTAACTAGAAACTCCACAACTTGAAACTCTACATACGAAATTCTGCAACTAGAAAATCCACAACTATAAACTCAAGTCGAAACTCTCCAACTGAAAACTCCGCAACTAGAAACTCCGCAACTAGAAAATCCACAACTAGAAACTTCACAACTAGAAACTCCCCAACAAGAAACTCCACAACTAGAAACTCCACAACTAGAGACTGCACAACTAGAGACTTTGCATTTAGAAACTCCTCAGATAGAAACTACACAACTAGAAACTCCTCGACTAGGGATTCCATAGGTAGAAACTCCACAGCTAGAATTTCCAAAACTAGAAACCCCACAACTAGAAACTCCACAAATAGGAACTCTGCAAATAGAAAATCTACAACTAGAAACTCGAAAACTAAAAACTCCATCTAGAAACTCTACAACTAGAAACTTCACAACTAGAAACTCCACAAATACGAACTCAAAAATTGAGACTCCACATTTACAAACTACACAGATTGAAGTTCCACATCTAGAAACTCCACAACTGAAAACTCCGCAACTAGAAAATCCACAACTAGAAACTCTGCAACTGGAAACTCCGCAACTAGAAACTCCACAGTTAGAAAATCCGCTACTAGAAACTCCACAACTAGCAACTCCACAACTACAGATTCCGCAACTAGAAAACTCCGCAACTAGAAACTCCCAACTAGACACTCCGCAACTAGGAACTCTACAACTTCAAAATCCACAACTAGAAACTCCACAATTTGAAACTCCACAACTAGATACTCCACAACTACGAATTCCACAACTAGAAACTCCACAACTAGAAACTCCGCAACTAGAAGCTCCGCAACTAGAATTTCCACAGCTAGAAACTCCACAACTTGAGACTTCGCAACTAGAAACTCGGCAACTAGAAATCCGACAACCAGAAACTCCACAACTAGAAACTCCACAAGTTGCAACCCAAGAAATAGATGCTCCACAACTACAGACAACACAACTAGAAACTCCCCAACTAGAAACTCCACAACTTGAAACAACGCAAATAGAAACTCCACAACTAGAAACTCCGCAACTAGAAACACAATCACTACAAACTCCACAAATAGAAACTCCACACCTAAAAATTCCACAACTTGAAACTCCACAGCTAGAAACTCCACAACTAGAAATTCCATAACTGGAAACTCCACAGCTAGAAAGTCCACAACTAGAAACTCTGCAACTGGAAACTCCGCAACGTGAAACTCTGCAACTAGAAACTCCGCAATTAGAAACTCCACAGTTAGAAACTTCACTACTTGAAACACCACAACTAGATACTCCACAACTACGAATTCCACAACTACGAATTCCGCAACTAGAAACTCCACAACTGGAAACTCCGCCACTAGAAACTCCACAACTTGAAACTCTGCAACTCGAAACTCTGCAACTAGCAAATCCACAACTATAAACCCAAGTTGAAACTCCCCAACTGGAAACTCCGCAACTAGAAACTCCGCAACTAGAAACTCCCCAACAAGAAACTCCACAACTAGAAACTCCACAACTAGAAACTCCACAACTAGATATTCCATAAGTAGAAACTCCACAGCTAGAATTTCCACAACTAGAAACCCCACAACTAGAAACTCAACAACTAGAAAATCCACACCTATAAATTCCACAACTAAAACTCCACAACTAGAAACTCCACAACTCGAAACTCCACAACTAGAAACTCCGCAACTAGAAACTCCCAAACTAGAAACTCCACAACTAGAAACTCTGCAGCTAGAAACTCCGCAACTAGAAACTCTGCAAATAGAAACTCCGCAGATAGAAACCCCTCAACTATAAACTTCACGACTAGAAACTCAACAAATAGAGACTGCACATCTAGAGACTCCGCAACTAGAAACTCCGCAGCTAGAAACTCCGCAACTAGAAACTCCACAACTTGAAACTCTACATACGAAATTCTGCAACTAGAAAACCCACAACTATAAACTCAAGTAGAAACTCTCCAACTGAAAACTCCGCAACTAGAAACTCCGCAACTAGAAAATCCACAACTAGAAACTTCACAACTAGAAACTCCCCAACAAGAAACTCCACAACTAGAAACTCCACAACTAGAAACTGCACAACTAGAGACTTTGCATTTAGAAACTCCTCAGATAGAAACTACACAACTAGAAACTCCTCGACTAGGGATTCCATAAGTAGAAACTCTACAGCTAGAATTTCCAAAACTAGAAACCCCACAACTAGAAACTCCACAAATAGGAACTCTGCAAATAGAAAATCTACAACTAGAAACTCGAAAATTAAAAACTTCATCTAGAAACTCTACAACTAGAAACTTCACAACTAGAAACTCCACAAATACGAACTCCAAAATTTAGACTCCACAACTAGAAACTACACAGATTGAAGTTCCACATCTAGAAACTCCACAACTGAAAACTCCGCAACTAGAAAATCCACAACTAGAAACTTCACAACTAGAAACTCCCCAACAAGAAACTCCACAACTAGAAACTTCACAACTAGAGACTGCACAACTGGAGACTTTGCATTTAGAAACTCCTCAGATAGAAACTACACAACTAGAAACTCCTCGACTAGAGATTCCATAAGTAGAAACTCCACAGCTAGAATTTCCAAAACTAGAATTCCCACAACTAGAAACTCCACAAATAGGAACTCTGCAAATAGAAAATCTACAACTAGAAACTCGAAAACTAAAAACTCCAACTAGAAACTCCACAACTAGAAACTTCGCAACCAGAAACTTCACAAATGGACACTCTGCATTTAGAAACTCCACAACTAGAGACTCCACAACTAGAAACTCCACAACCAGAAACTCCACAACTAGAAACTCCGCAACTAAATACTCCAACACTAGAAAATCCACAACTAGAAACTCCACAACTAGAAACTCCGCAACTAGAAACACAACCACTACAAACTCCACAAATAGAAACTCCACACCTAAAAATTCCACAACTTGAAACTCCACAGCTAGAAACTCCACAACTAGAAATTCCATAACTGGAAACTCCACAGCTAGAAAGTCCACAACTAGAAACTCTGCAACTGGAAACTCCGCAACTAGAAACTCCACAGTTAGAAAATCCGCTACTAGAAACTCCACAACTAGCAACTCCACAACTACAGACTCCGCAACTAGAAAACTCCGCAACTAGAAACTCCCAACTAGACACTCCGCAACTAGGAACTCTACAACTTCAAAATCCACAACTAGAAACTCCACAATTTGAAATTCCACAACTAGATACTCCTCAACTACGAATTCCACAACTAGAAACTCCACAACTAGAAACTCCGCAACTAGAAGCTCCGCAACTAGAATTTCCACAGCTAGAAACTCCACAACTTGAGACTTCGCAACTAGAAACTCGGCAACTAGAAATCCGACAACCAGAAACTCCACAAGTTGTAACCCAACAAATAGATGCTCCACAACTACAGACTCCACATTTAGAAACTCCCCAACTAGAAACTCCACAACTTGAAACAACGCAAATAGAAACTCCGAAACTAGAAACTCCACAACTAGAAAACTCCGCAACGTGAAACTATGCAACTAGAAACTCCGCAATTAGAAACTCCACAGTTAGAAACTTCACTACTTGAAACACCACAACTAGATACTCCACAACTACGAATTCCACAACTACGAATTCCGCCACTAGAAACTCCACAACTGGGTACCCCGCAACTAGAAACTCCACAACTTGAAACTGCAACTCGAAACTCTGCAACTAGCAAATCCACAACTATAAACCCAAGTTGAAACTCCCCAACTGGAAACTCCGCAACTAGAAACTCCGCAACTAGAAACTCCCCAACAAGAAACTCCACAACTAGAAACTCCACAACTAGATATTCCATAAGTAGAAACTCCACAGCTAGAATTTCCACAACTAAAAACCCCACAACTAGAAACTCAACAACTAGAAACTCCACACCTATAAATTCCACAACTAAAACTCCACAACTAGAAACTTCACAACTAGAAACTCCACAACTAGAAACTCCGCAACTAGAAACTCCCAAACTAGAAACTCCACAACTAGAAACTCTGCAGCTAGAAACTCCGCTACTAGAAACTCTGCAAATAGAAACTCCGCAGCTAGAAACCCCTCAACTATAAACTTCACGACTTGAAACTCAACAAATAGAGACTGCACATCTAGAGACTCCGCAACTAGAAACTCCGCAGCTAGAAACTCCGTAACTAGAAACTCCACAACTTGAAACTCTACATACGAAATTCTGCAACTAGAAAATCCACAACTATAAACTCAAGTCGAAACTCTCCAACTGAAAACTCCGCAACTAGAAACTCCGCAACTAGAAAATCCACAACTAGAAACTTCACAACTAGAAACTCCCCAACAAGAAACTCCACAACTAGAAACTCCACAACTAGAGACTGCACAACTAGAGACTTTGCATTTAGAAACTCCTCAGATAGAAACTACACAACTAGAAACTCCTCGACTAGGGATTCCATAGGTAGAAACTCCACAGCTAGAATTTCCAAAACTAGAAACCCCACAACTAGAAACTCCACAAATAGGAACTCTGCAAATAGAAAATCTACAACTAGAAACTCGAAAACTAAAAACTCCATCTAGAAACTCTACAACTAGAAACTTCACAACTAGAAACTCCACAAATACGAACTCAAAAATTGAGACTCCACATTTACAAACTACACAGATTGAAGTTCCACATCTAGAAACTCCACAACTGAAAACTCCGCAACTAGAAAATCCACAACTAGAAACTCTGCAACTGGAAACTCCGCAACTAGAAACTCCACAGTTAGAAAATCCGCTACTAGAAACTCCACAACTAGCAACTCCACAACTACAGATTCCGCAACTAGAAAACTCCGCAACTAGAAACTCCCAACTAGACACTCCGCAACTAGGAACTCTACAACTTCAAAATCCACAACTAGAAACTCCACAATTTGAAACTCCACAACTAGATACTCCACAACTACGAATTCCACAACTAGAAACTCCACAACTAGAAACTCCGCAACTAGAAGCTCCGCAACTAGAATTTCCACAGCTAGAAACTCCACAACTTGAGACTTCGCAACTAGAAACTCGGCAACTAGAAATCCGACAACCAGAAACTCCACAACTAGAAACTCCACAAGTTGCAACCCAAGAAATAGATGCTCCACAACTACAGACAACACAACTAGAAACTCCCCAACTAGAAACTCCACAACTTGAAACAACGCAAATAGAAACTCCACAACTAGAAACTCCGCAACTAGAAACACAATCACTACAAACTCCACAAATAGAAACTCCACACCTAAAAATTCCACAACTTGAAACTCCACAGCTAGAAACTCCACAACTAGAAATTCCATAACTGGAAACTCCACAGCTAGAAAGTCCACAACTAGAAACTCTGCAACTGGAAACTCCGCAACGTGAAACTCTGCAACTAGAAACTCCGCAATTAGAAACTCCACAGTTAGAAACTTCACTACTTGAAACACCACAACTAGATACTCCACAACTACGAATTCCACAACTACGAATTCCGCAACTAGAAACTCCACAACTGGAAACTCCGCCACTAGAAACTCCACAACTTGAAACTCTGCAACTCGAAACTCTGCAACTAGCAAATCCACAACTATAAACCCAAGTTGAAACTCCCCAACTGGAAACTCCGCAACTAGAAACTCCGCAACTAGAAACTCCCCAACAAGAAACTCCACAACTAGAAACTCCACAACTAGAAACTCCACAACTAGATATTCCATAAGTAGAAACTCCACAGCTAGAATTTCCACAACTAGAAACCCCACAACTAGAAACTCAACAACTAGAAAATCCACACCTATAAATTCCACAACTAAAACTCCACAACTAGAAACTCCACAACTCGAAACTCCACAACTAGAAACTCCGCAACTAGAAACTCCCAAACTAGAAACTCCACAACTAGAAACTCTGCAGCTAGAAACTCCGCAACTAGAAACTCTGCAAATAGAAACTCCGCAGATAGAAACCCCTCAACTATAAACTTCACGACTAGAAACTCAACAAATAGAGACTGCACATCTAGAGACTCCGCAACTAGAAACTCCGCAGCTAGAAACTCCGCAACTAGAAACTCCACAACTTGAAACTCTACATACGAAATTCTGCAACTAGAAAATCCACAACTATAAACTCAAGTAGAAACTCTCCAACTGAAAACTCCGCAACTAGAAACTCCGCAACTAGAAAATCCACAACTAGAAACTTCACAACTAGAAACTCCCCAACAAGAAACTCCACAACTAGAAACTCCACAACTAGAAACTGCACAACTAGAGACTTTGCATTTAGAAACTCCTCAGATAGAAACTACACAACTAGAAACTCCTCGACTAGGGATTCCATAAGTAGAAACTCTACAGCTAGAATTTCCAAAACTAGAAACCCCACAACTAGAAACTCCACAAATAGGAACTCTGCAAATAGAAAATCTACAACTAGAAACTCGAAAATTAAAAACTTCATCTAGAAACTCTACAACTAGAAACTTCACAACTAGAAACTCCACAAATACGAACTCCAAAATTTAGACTCCACAACTAGAAACTACACAGATTGAAGTTCCACATCTAGAAACTCCACAACTGAAAACTCCGCAACTAGAAAATCCACAACTAGAAACTTCACAACTAGAAACTCCCCAACAAGAAACTCCACAACTAGAAACTTCACAACTAGAGACTGCACAACTGGAGACTTTGCATTTAGAAACTCCTCAGATAGAAACTACACAACTAGAAACTCCTCGACTAGAGATTCCATAAGTAGAAACTCCACAGCTAGAATTTCCAAAACTAGAATTCCCACAACTAGAAACTCCACAAATAGGAACTCTGCAAATAGAAAATCTACAACTAGAAACTCGAAAACTAAAAACTCCAACTAGAAACTCCACAACTAGAAACTTCGCAACCAGAAACTTCACAAATGGACACTCTGCATTTAGAAACTCCACAACTAGAGACTCCACAACTAGGAACTCCACAAATTGAGACTCCACAACTAGAAACTACACAGATTGAAACACCACAACTTGAAACTCCACAACCAGAAACTCCACAACTAGAAACTCCGCAACTAAATACTCCAACACTAGAAAATCCACAACTAGAAACTCCACAACTAGAAACTCCGCAACTAGAAACACAACCACTACAAACTCCACAAATAGAAACTCCACACCTAAAAATTCCACAACTTGAAACTCCACAGCTAGAAACTCCACAACTAGAAATTCCATAACTGGAAACTCCACAGCTAGAAAGTCCACAACTAGAAACTCTGCAACTGGAAACTCCGCAACTAGAAACTCCACAGTTAGAAAATCCGCTACTAGAAACTCCACAACTAGCAACTCCACAACTACAGACTCCGCAACTAGAAAACTCCGCAACTAGAAACTCCCAACTAGACACTCCGCAACTAGGAACTCTACAACTTCAAAATCCACAACTAGAAACTCCACAATTTGAAACTCCACAACTAGATACTCCACAACTACGAATTCCACAACTAGAAACTCCACAACTAGAAACTCCGCAACTAGAAGCTCCGCAACTAGAATTTCCACAGCTAGAAACTCCACAACTTGAGACTTCGCAACTAGAAACTCGGCAACTAGAAATCCGACAACCAGAAACTCCACAAGTTGTAACCCAACAAATAGATGCTCCACAACTACAGACTCCACATTTAGAAACTCCCCAACTAGAAACTCCACAACTTGAAACAACGCAAATAGAAACTCCGAAACTAGAAACTCCACAACTAGAAAACTCCGCAACGTGAAACTATGCAACTAGAAACTCCGCAATTAGAAACTCCACAGTTAGAAACTTCACTACTTGAAACACCACAACTAGATACTCCACAACTACGAATTCCACAACTACGAATTCCGCCACTAGAAACTCCACAACTGGGTACCCCGCAACTAGAAACTCCACAACTTGAAACTGCAACTCGAAACTCTGCAACTAGCAAATCCACAACTATAAACCCAAGTTGAAACTCCCCAACTGGAAACTCCGCAACTAGAAACTCCGCAACTAGAAACTCCCCAACAAGAAACTCCACAACTAGAAACTCCACAACTAGATATTCCATAAGTAGAAACTCCACAGCTAGAATTTCCACAACTAGAAACCCCACAACTAGAAACTCAACAACTAGAAACTCCACACCTATAAATTCCACAACTAAAACTCCACAACTAGAAATTTCACAACTAGAAACTCCACAACTAGAAACTCCGCAACTAGAAACTCCCAAACTAGAAACTCCACAACTAGAAACTCTGCAGCTAGAAACTCCGCTACTAGAAACTCTGCAAATAGAAACTCCGCAGGTAGAAACCCCTCACCTATAAACTTCACGACTTGAAACTCAACAAATAGAGACTGCACATCTAGAGACTCCGCAACTAGAAACTCCGCAGCTAGAAACTCCGTAACTAGAAACTCCACAACTTGAAACTCTACATACGAAATTCTGCAACTAGAAAATCCACAACTATAAACTCAAGTCGAAACTCTCCAACTGAAAACTCCGCAACTAGAAACTCCGCAACTAGAAAATCCACAACTAGAAACTTCACAACTAGAAACTCCCCAACAAGAAACTCCACAACTAGAAACTCCACAACTAGAGACTGCACAACTAGAGACTTTGCATTTAGAAACTCCTCAGATAGAAACTACACAACTAGAAACTCCTCGACTAGGGATTCCATAGGTAGAAACTCCACAGCTAGAATTTCCAAAACTAGAAACCCCACAACTAGAAACTCCACAAATAGGAACTCTGCAAATAGAAAATCTACAACTAGAAACTCGAAAACTAAAAACTCCATCTAGAAACTCTACAACTAGAAACTTCACAACTAGAAACTCCACAAATACGAACTCAAAAATTGAGACTCCACATTTACAAACTACACAGATTGAAGTTCCACATCTAGAAACTCCACAACTGAAAACTCCGCAACTAGAAAATCCACAACTAGAAACTCTGCAACTGGAAACTCCGCAACTAGAAACTCCACAGTTAGAAAATCCGCTACTAGAAACTCCACAACTAGCAACTCCACAACTACAGATTCCGCAACTAGAAAACTCCGCAACTAGAAACTCCCAACTAGACACTCCGCAACTAGGAACTCTACAACTTCAAAATCCACAACTAGAAACTCCACAATTTGAAACTCCACAACTAGATACTCCACAACTACGAATTCCACAACTAGAAACTCCACAACTAGAAACTCCGCAACTAGAAGCTCCGCAACTAGAATTTCCACAGCTAGAAACTCCACAACTTGAGACTTCGCAACTAGAAACTCGGCAACTAGAAATCCGACAACCAGAAACTCCACAACTAGAAACTCCACAAGTTGCAACCCAAGAAATAGATGCTCCACAACTACAGACAACACAACTAGAAACTCCCCAACTAGAAACTCCACAACTTGAAACAACGCAAATAGAAACTCCACAACTAGAAACTCCGCAACTAGAAACACAATCACTACAAACTCCACAAATAGAAACTCCACACCTAAAAATTCCACAACTTGAAACTCCACAGCTAGAAACTCCACAACTAGAAATTCCATAACTGGAAACTCCACAGCTAGAAAGTCCACAACTAGAAACTCTGCAACTGGAAACTCCGCAACGTGAAACTCTGCAACTAGAAACTCCGCAATTAGAAACTCCACAGTTAGAAACTTCACTACTTGAAACACCACAACTAGATACTCCACAACTACGAATTCCACAACTACGAATTCCGCAACTAGAAACTCCACAACTGGAAACTCCGCCACTAGAAACTCCACAACTTGAAACTCTGCAACTCGAAACTCTGCAACTAGCAAATCCACAACTATAAACCCAAGTTGAAACTCCCCAACTGGAAACTCCGCAACTAGAAACTCCGCAACTAGAAACTCCCCAACAAGAAACTCCACAACTAGAAACTCCACAACTAGAAACTCCACAACTAGATATTCCATAAGTAGAAACTCCACAGCTAGAATTTCCACAACTAGAAACCCCACAACTAGAAACTCAACAACTAGAAAATCCACACCTATAAATTCCACAACTAAAACTCCACAACTAGAAACTCCACAACTCGAAACTCCACAACTAGAAACTCCGCAACTAGAAACTCCCAAACTAGAAACTCCACAACTAGAAACTCTGCAGCTAGAAACTCCGCAACTAGAAACTCTGCAAATAGAAACTCCGCAGATAGAAACCCCTCAACTATAAACTTCACGACTAGAAACTCAACAAATAGAGACTGCACATCTAGAGACTCCGCAACTAGAAACTCCGCAGCTAGAAACTCCGCAACTAGAAACTCCACAACTTGAAACTCTACATACGAAATTCTGCAACTAGAAAATCCACAACTATAAACTCAAGTAGAAACTCTCCAACTGAAAACTCCGCAACTAGAAACTCCGCAACTAGAAAATCCACAACTAGAAACTTCACAACTAGAAACTCCCCAACAAGAAACTCCACAACTAGAAACTCCACAACTAGAAACTGCACAACTAGAGACTTTGCATTTAGAAACTCCTCAGATAGAAACTACACAACTAGAAACTCCTCGACTAGGGATTCCATAAGTAGAAACTCTACAGCTAGAATTTCCAAAACTAGAAACCCCACAACTAGAAACTCCACAAATAGGAACTCTGCAAATAGAAAATCTACAACTAGAAACTCGAAAATTAAAAACTTCATCTAGAAACTCTACAACTAGAAACTTCACAACTAGAAACTCCACAAATACGAACTCCAAAATTTAGACTCCACAACTAGAAACTACACAGATTGAAGTTCCACATCTAGAAACTCCACAACTGAAAACTCAACAACTAGAAAATCCACAACTAGAAACTTCACAACTAGAAACTCCCCAACAAGAAACTCCACAACTAGAAACTTCACAACTAGAGACTGCACAACTGGAGACTTTGCATTTAGAAACTCCTCAGATAGAAACTACACAACTAGAAACTCCTCGACTAGAGATTCCATAAGTAGAAACTCCACAGCTAGAATTTCCAAAACTAGAATTCCCACAACTAGAAACTCCACAAATAGGAACTCTGCAAATAGAAAATCTACAACTAGAAACTCGAAAACTAAAAACTCCAACTAGAAACTCCACAACTAGAAACTTCGCAACCAGAAACTTCACAAATGGACACTCTGCATTTAGAAACTCCACAACTAGAGACTCCAACACTAGGAACTCCACAAATTGAGACTCCACAACTAGAAACTACACAGATTGAAACACCACAACTTGAAACTCCACAACCAGAAACTCCACAACTAGAAACTCCGCAACTAAATACTCCAACACTAGAAAATCCACAACTAGAAACTCCACAACTAGAAACTCCGCAACTAGAAACACAACCACTACAAACTCCACAAATAGAAACTCCACACCTAAAAATTCCACAACTTGAAACTCCACAGCTAGAAACTCCACAACTAGAAATTCCATAACTGGAAACTCTACAGCTAGAAAGTCCACAACTAGAAACTCTGCAACTGGAAACTCCGCAACTAGAAACTCCACAGTTAGAAAATCCGCTACTAGAAACTCCACAACTAGCAACTCCACAACTACAGACTCCGCAACTAGAAAACTCCGCAACTAGAAACTCCCAACTGGACACTCCGCAACTAGGAACTCTACAACTTCAAAATCCACAACTGGAAACTCCACAATTTGAAAATCCACAACTAGATACTCCACAACTACGAATTCCACAACTAGAAACTCCACAACTAGAAACTCCGCAACTAGAAGCTCCGCAACTAGAATTTCCACAGCTAGAAACTCCACAACTTGAGACTTCGCAACTAGAAACTCGGCAACTAGAAATCCGACAACCAGAAACTCCACAACTAGAAACTCCACAAGTTGCAACCCAAGAAATAGATGCTCCACAACTACAGACAACACAACTAGAAACTCCCCAACTAGAAACTCCACAACTTGAAACAACGCAAATAGAAACTCCGAAACTAGAAACTCCACAACTGGAAAACTCCGCAACGTGAAACTCTGCAACTAGAAACTCCGCAATTAGAAACTCCACAGTTAGAAACTTCACTACTTGAAACACCACAACTAGATACTCCACAACTACGAATTCCACAACTACGAATTCCGCAACTAGAAACTCCACAACTGGAAACTCCGCCACTAGAAACTCCACAACTTGAAACTCTGCAACTCGAAACTCTGCAACTAGCAAATCCACAACTATAAACCCAAGTTGAAACTCCCCAACTGGAAACTCCGCAACTAGAAACTCCGCAACTAGAAACTCCCCAACAAGAAACTCCACAACTAGAAACTCCACAACTAGAAACTCCACAACTAGATATTCCATAAGTAGAAACTCCACAGCTAGAATTTCCACAACTAGAAACCCCACAACTAGAAACTCAACAACTAGAAAATCCACACCTATAAATTCCACAACTAAAACTCCACAACTAGAAACTCCACAACTAGAAACTCCACAACTAGAAACTCCGCAACTAGAAACTCCCAAACTAGAAACTCCACAACTAGAAACTCTGCAGCTAGAAACTCCGCAACTAGAAACTCTGCAAATAGAAACTCCGCAGGTAGAAACCCCTCAACTATAAACTTCACGACTAGAAACTCAACAAATAGAGACTGCACATCTAGAGACTCCGCAACTAGAAACTCCGCAGCTAGAAACTCCGCAACTAGAAACTCCACAACTTGAAACTCTACATACGAAATTCTGCAACTAGAAAATCCACAACTATAATCTCAAGTAGAAACTCTCCAACTGAAAACTCCGCAACTAGAAACTCCGCAACTAGAAAATCCACAACTAGAAACTTCACAACTAGAAACTCCCCAACAAGAAACTCCACAACTAGAAACTCCACAACTAGAGACTGCACAACTAGAGACTTTGCATTTAGAAACTCCTCAGATAGAAACTACACAACTAGAAACTCCTCGACTAGGGATTCCATAAGTAGAAACTCTACAGCTAGAATTTCCAAAACTAGAAACCCCACAACTAGAAACTCCACAAATAGGAACTCTGCAAATAGAAAATCTACAACTAGAAACTCGAAAATTAAAAACTCCATCTAGAAACTCTACAACTAGAAACTTCACAACTAGAAACTCCACAAATACGAACTCCAAAATTGAGACTCCACAACTAGAAACTACACAGATTGAAGTTCCACAACTAAAAACTCCACAACTGAAAACTCCGCCACTAGAAACTCTGCCACTAGAAACTTTACAGCTAGAAACTCCACAACTTGAGACTTCGCAAATAGAAACTCGTCAACTGAAAACTCAACCACTAGAAACTCCACAGCTAGAAACTCCACAACTAGAAACTCCACAGCTAGAAACTCCACAACTAGAAACTCCACATCTAGAAACTCCGCAACAACAAACTCTGCAACCAGAAACTCCACAACTAGAATTTCCGCCGCTAGAGACTCAACAAATAGAGACTCCTCAACTAAAAGCTCCACAACTAGAAACTCCACAACTTAAAACTCCACAAGTTGAAACCCGACAACTAGAAACTCAACAACAGGAAACTCCACACCTATATATTCCTCAACTTGAAACTCCACAACTAAAACTCCACAACTAGAAACTCCGCAACTAGAAACTTCCCAACTAGAAACTTCACAACTAGAAACTCCACAACTAGAAACTCCACAACTAGATATTCCATAAGTAGAAACTCCACAGCTAGAATTTCCACAACTAGAAACCCCACAACTAGAAACTCAACAACTAGAAACTCCACACCTACAAATTCCACAACTAAAACTCCACAACTAGAAACTGCACAACTAGAAACTCCACAACTAGAAACTCCGCAACTAGAAACTCCCAAACTAGAAACTCCACAACTAGAAACTCTGCAGCTAGAAACTCCGCTACTAGAAACTCTGCAAATAGAAACTCCGCAGGTAGAAACCCCTCAACTATAAACTTCACGACTTGAAACTCAACAAATAGAGACTGCACATCTAGAGACTCCGCAACTAGAAACTCCGCAGCTAGAAACTCCGCAACTAGAAACTCCACAACTTGAAACTTCACAACTAGAAACTCCCCAACAAGAAACTCCACAACTAGAAACTCCACAACTAGAGACTGCACAACTAGAGACTTTGCATTTAGAAACTCTTCAGATAGAAACTACACAACTAGAAACTCCTCGACTAGGGATTCCATAAGTAGAAACTCCACAGCTAGAATTTCCAAAACTAGAAACCCCACAACTAGAAACTCCACAAATAGGAACTCTGCAAAAAGAAAATCTACAACTAGAAACTTGAAAACTAAAAACTCCATCTAGAAACTCTACAACTAGAAACTTCACAACTAGAAACTCCACAAATACGAACTCCAAAATTGAGACTCCACAACTAGAAACTACACAGATTGAAGTTCCACAACTAGAAACTCCACAACTGAAAACTCCACCACTAGAAACTCTGCCACTAGAAACTTTACAGCTAGAAACTCCACAACTTGAGACTTCGCAAATAGAAACTCGTCAACTGAAAACTCCACCACTAGAAACTCCACAGATAGAAACTCCACAACTAGAAACTCCACAACTAGAAACTCCACAACTAGAAACACCACATCTAGAAACTCCGCAACAACAAACTCTGCATCTGCAACCAGAAACTCCACAACTAGAATTTCCGCAGCTAGAGACTCAACAAATAGAGACTCCTCAACTAAAAGCTCCACGACTAGAAACTCCACAACTTAAAACTCCACAAGTTGAAACCCGACAACTAGAAACTCAACAACAGGAAACTCCACACCTATAAATTCCTCAACTTGAAACTCCACAACTAAAACTCCACAACTAGAAACTCCGCAACTAGAAACTTCCCAACTAGAAACTTCACAACTAGAAACCCCCCAACTATAAACTTCACAACTAGAAACTCAACAACTAGAGACTGCACAACTACAGACTCCGCAACTAGAAACTCCGCAGCTAGAAACTCCGCAACTAGAAACTCCACAACTTGAAACTCTGCAACTAGAAACTCTGCAACTAAAAAATCCACAACTATAAACTCCAGTAGCAACTCCCGACCTGGAAACTCCCCAACTAGAAACTCCGCAACTAGAAAATACACAACTAGAAACTTCACAACTAGAAACTCCCCAACAAAAACTCCACAACTAGAAACTCCACTACTAGAAACTCCACAACTAGAGACTGCACAACTAGAGACTGCACATCTAGAGACTGCATTTAGAAACTCCTCAGATAGAAACTACACACCTAGAAACACCACGACTAGAGATTCCATAAGTAGGAACTCCACAGCTAGAATTTCCACAACTAAAAACCCCTCAACTAGAAACTCCACATATAGGAACTCTGCAAATAGAAAATCTACAACTAGAAACTCTAAAACCAGAAACTCCAACTAGAAACTCCAACACTAGAAACTTCACAACTAGAAACTCCACAAATGGACACTCCACAACTAGAAACTCCACAACTAGAGACTCCACAACTAGGAACTCCACAAATTGAGACTCCACAACTAGAAACTACACAGATTGAAACACCACAACTTGAAACTCCACAACCAGAAACTCCACAACTAGAAACTCCGCAACTAAAAACTCCAACACTAGAAAATCCACAACTAGAAACTCCACAACTAGAAACTCCGCAACTAGAAACCCGACCACTAGAAACTACACAAATAGAAACTCCACACCTATAAATTCCACAACTTTAAACTCCACAGCTAGAAACTCCACAACTACAAATTCCCTAATTGGAAACTCCACAGCTAGAAAGTCCACAACTAGAAACTCTGCAACTAGGAACTCCGCATCTAGAAACTCCACAGCTAGAAAATCCACCACTAGAAACTCCACAACTAGCAACTCCACAACTACAGACTCCGCAACTAGAAAACTCCGCAACCATAAACTCCCAACTAGACACTCCGCAACTAGGAACTCTACAACTTCAAAATCCACAACTAGAAACTCCACAACTGGAAACTCCGCAACTAGAAACTCCACAGCTAGAAACTCCACAACTTGAGACTTCGCGACTAGAAACTCAGCAACTAGAATCTCAACAACTAGAAACTCCACCACTAGAAACTCTACAACTAGGAACTCTACAACTTCAAAATCCACAACTAAAAACTTTTCAACTTGAAACTCCACAACTAGATACTCCACAACTACAAACTCCACAACTAGAAACTCCACAACCTGAAACTCCGCAACCAGAAACTCCGCAACTAAAAACTCCACAACTAGAAACTCCACAAGTAGAAACTCCACAACTAGAAACTCCACAACTAGAAACTTCGCAACTAGAAACTCCACAACTAGACACTCAACAACTAGAAACTCCACACCTATAAATTCCACAACATGAAACTCCACAACTAAAACTCCACAACTAGAAACTCCCCAACTAGAAACTCCACAACTAGAAACTCTGCAACTAGAAACTCCGCAACTAGAAACTCTGCAACTAGAAACTTTGCAACTAGAAACTCCACAGCTAGAAACCCCAACTCTATAAACTTCACAACTAGAAACTCAACAACTAGAAACTCCCCAACTAGAAACTCTACAACTAGAATCTCTGCAACTAGAAACTCCGCAACTAGAAACTCTGCAACTAGAAACTCCGCAACTAGAAACTCCACAGCTAGAAACCCCACAACTAGAAACTTCACAGCTAGCAACTCAATTACCAGAGACTGCACAACTAGAGACTCCGCAACTAGAAACTCCACAGCTAGTAACTCCGCAACTAGAAACTCCACAACTTGAAACTCCGCCACTAGAATCTCCACAACTAGAAAACTCCGCAACTAGAAACTCTGCCACTAGAACTCCGCAACTAGAAACTCCACAGCTAGAAACTCCACAACTACAGATTCCACAACTAGAAACTCCACAACTAGAAACGCCGCAACAAGAAACTCCACAGCTAGAAACTCCAACGCTTGAGACTTCGCAACAAGAAACTCGGCAACTAGAATCTCCACAACTAGAAACTCTGCAACTAGAAACTCCGCAACTACAAACTCCGCAACTAGAAACTCCACAGCTAGAAACTCCACAACTTGAGACTTCGCAAATAGAAACTTGTCAACTAGAAACTCAACAACTACAAACTCCACAGCTAGAAACTCCAAAACTAGAAACTCCACAACTTGAGAATTTGCAACTAGATACTCCACAACTAGAAACTCCACAACTAGAGACTCCACAACTAGAAACTCCACCACTAGAAACTCCACAACTACAAACCTCACAACTAGAAACTCCACAACTAGAAACTCCGCAACTGGAAACTCCACAGCCAGAAACTCTACAACTAAAAAAAACCACATCTAGAAACACTGCAACAACAAACTCTGCAACTAGAAACTCCACAACTAGAATTTCCACAGCTAGAGACTCAACAACTAGAGACTCTTCAACTAAAAGCTTCACAACTAGACACTCCACAACTAGAAATTCTGCAACTAGAAACCCGACAACTAGATACTCAACAACTACAAACTCCACACGTATAAATTCCTCAACTTGAAACGCCTCAACTAAAACTCCACAACTAGAAACTCCACAACTAGAAACTCTGCAGCTAAAAACTCCGCAACTAGAAACTCTGCAAATAGAAACTCCGCAACTAGAAACTCCACAGCTAGAAACCCCTCAACTATAAACTTCACAACTAGAAACTCAACAACTAGAGACTGCACAACTAGAGACTCCGCAACTAGAAACTCCGCAGCTAGAAACTCCGCAACTAGAAACTCCACAACTTGAAACTCTGCAAATCGAAACTCTGCAACTAGAAAATCCACAACTATAAACTAAAGTAGAAACTCCCCAACTGGAAACTCCGCAACTAGAAACTCCGCAACTAGAAAATCTACAACTAGAAACTTCAAAACTAGAAACTTCCCAACAAGAAACTCCACAACTAGAGACTGCACAACTAGAGACTTTGCATTTAGAAACTCCTCAGATAGAAACTACACAACTAGAAACTCCTCGACTAGAGATTCCATAAGTAGAAACTCCACAGCTAGAATTTCCACAACTAGAAACCCCACAGCTAGAAACTCCACAACTAGGAACGCTGCAAATAGAAAATCTACAACTAGAAACTCGAAAACTAAAATCTCGAACTAGAAACTCTACTTCACAACTAGAAACTCCACAAATAGGAACTCCAAAATTGAGACTCCACAACTAGAAACTACACAGATTGAAGTTCCACAACTAGAAACTACACAGATTGAAGTTCCACATCTAGAAACTCCACAACTGAAAACTCCGCAACTAGAAACTCTGCAACTAGAAACTTTAAAGCTAGAAACTCCACAACTTGAGACTTCGCAAATAGAAACTCGTCAACTGAAAACTCAACCACTAGCAACTCCACAGCTAGAAACTCCACAACTAGAAACTCCACAACTTGAAACCCAACAAATAGATACTCCACAACTACAGACTCCACAACTTGAAACACCATCACTAGATACTCCACAACTACAAACTCCGCAACTAGAAACTCCACAACTAGAAACTCCGCAACTAGAAACTCCCCACAAGAAACTCCGCAACTAGAATCTCTGCAACTAGAAACTCCGCAAGTAGAAACTCTGCAACTAGAAACTCCGCAACTAGAAACTTCACAGCTAGAAACCCCACAACTATAAACTTCAGAACTAGCAACTCAACAACTAGAGACTGCACAACTTGAGACTCCGCCACTAGAAACTCCACAGCTAGTACCTCCGCAACTAGAAACTCCACAACTTGAAACTCCGCCACTAGAAGCTCCACAACTAGAAAACTCCGAAACTACAAACTCTGTAACTAGAAACTCCGCAACTAGAAACTGCACAGCTAGAAACTCCACAACTTGAAACACCACAAATAGATACTCCACAACTACAAATTCCACATATAGAAACTCAACAACTACAAACTCCACACCTATAAATTTCTCAACTTGAAACTCCACAACTAAAACTCCACAACTAGAAACTCCACAACTAGAAACTCCACAACTAGAAACTCCGCAACTAGAAACTCCCCAACTAGAAACTCCACAACTAGAAACTCTGCAGCCAGAAACTCCGCAACTACAAACTCTGCAAATAGAAACTCCGCAACTAGAATTTCCACAACTAGAAACCCCTCAACTATAAACTTCAGAACTAGAAACTGAACAAATAGAGACTGCACAACTAGAGACTCCGCAACTAGAAACTCCGCAGCTAGAAACCCGACCACTAGAAACTACACAAACAGAAACTCCACACCTATAAATTCCACAACTTGAAACTCCACAGCTAGAAACTCCACAACTACAAATTCAAAATTGGAAACTCCACAGCTAGAAAGTCCACAACTAGAAACTCTGCAACTAGAAACTCCGCAACTAGAAACTCCACAGCTAGAAAATCCACCACTAGAAACTCCACAACTAGCAACTCCACAACTACAGACTCCGCAACTAGAAAACTCCGCAACTAGAAAACTCCGCAACTAGAAACTCCCAACTAGACACTCCGCAACTAGGAACTCTACAACTTCAAAATCCACAACTAGAAACTCCACAACTGGAAACTCCGCAACTAGAAACTCCAAAGCTAGAAACTCCACAACTTGAGACTTCGCGACTAGAAACTCAGCAACTAGAAACTCAACAACTAGAAACTCCACCACTAGAAACTCCCCAACTAGGAACTCTACAACTTCAAAATCCACAACTCAAAACTTTTCAACTTGAAACTCCACAACTAGATACTCCACAACTACAAACTCCACAACTAGAAACTCCACAACCTGAAACTCCGCAACCAGAAACTCCGCAACTAAAAACTCCACAACTAGAAACTCCACAAGTAGAAACTCCACAACTAGAAACTCCACAACTAGAAACTTCGCAACTAGAAACTCCACAACTAGACACTCAACAACTAGAAACTCCACACCTATAAATTCCACAACTTGAAACTCCACAACTAAAACTCCACAACTAGAAACTCCCCAACTAGAAACTCCACAACTAGAAACTCTGCAACTAGAAACTCCGCAACTAGAAACTCTGCAACTAGAAACTTTGCAACTAGAAACTCCACAGCTAGAAACCCCAACACTATAAACTTCACAACTAGAAACTCAACAACTAGAAACTCCCCAACTAGAAACTCCACAACTAGAATCTCTGCAACTAGAAACTCCGCAACTAGAAACACTGCAACTAGAAACTCCGCAACTAGAAACTCCACAGCTAGAAACCGCACAACTAGAAACTTCACAACTAGCAACTCAATTACCAGAGACTGCACAACTAGAGACTCCGCAACTAGAAACTCCACAGCTAGTAACTCCGCAACTAGAAACTCCACAATTTGAAACTCCGCCACTAGAATCTCCACAACTAGAAAACTCCGCAACTAGAAACTCTGCCACTAGAACTCCGCAACTAGAAACTCCACAGCTAGAAACTCCACAACTTGAAACACCACAACTAGATACTCCACAACTACAGATTCCACAACTAGAAACTCCACAACTAGAAACTCCGCAACAAGAAACTCAACAGCTAGAAACTCCAACACTTGAGACTTCGCAACAAGAAACTCGGCAACTAGAATCTCCACAACTAGAAACTCTGCAACTAGAAACTCCGCAACTACAAACTCCGCAACTAGAAACTCCACAGCTAGAAACTCCACAACTTGAGACTTCGCAAATAGAAACTCGTCAACTAGAAACTCAACAACTACAAACTCCACAGCTAGAAACTCCACAACTAGAAACTCCACAACTTGAGAGTTCGCAACTAGATACTCCACAACTAGAAACTCCACAACTAGAGACTCCACAACTAGAAACTCCACCACTAGAAACTCCACAACTACAAACCTCACAACTAGAAACTCCACAACTAGAAACTGCGCAACTTGAAAGTCCACAGCCAGAAACTCTACAACTAGAAAAACCACATCTAGAAACCCTGCAACAACAAACTCTGCAACTAGAAACTCCACAACTAGAATTTCCACAGCTAGAGACTCAACAACTAGAGACTCTTCAACTAAAAGCTTCACAACTAGACACTCCACAACTAGAAGTTCTGCAACTAGAAACCCGACAACTAGAAACTCAACAACTACAAACTCCACACGTATAAATTCCACAACTTGAAACGCCTCAACTAAAACTCCACAACTAGAAACTCCACAACTAGAAACTCTGCAGCTAAAAACTCCGCAACTAGAAACTCTGCAAATAGAAACTCCGCAACTAGAAACTCCACAGCTAGAAACCCCTCAACTATAAACTTCACAACTAGAAACTCAACAACTAGAGACTGCACAACTAGAGACTCCGCAACTAGAAACTCCGCAGCTAGAAACTCCGCAACTAGAAACTCCACAACTTGAAACTCTGCAAATCGAAACTCTGCAACTAGAAAATCCACAACTATAAACTAAAGTAGAAACTCCCCAACTGGAAACTCCGCAACTAGAAACTCCGCAACTAGAAAATCTACAACTAGAAACTTCAAAACTAGAAACTTCCCAACAAGAAACTCCACAACTAGAGACTGCACAACTAGAGACTTTGCATTTAGAAACTCCTCAGATAGAAACTACACAACTAGAAACTCCTCGACTAGAGATTCCATAAGTAGAAACTACACAGCTAGAATTTCCACAACTAGAAACCCCACAGCTAGAAACTCCACAACTAGGAACGCTGCAAATAGAAAATCTACAACTAGAAACTCGAAAACTAAAATCTCGAACTAGAAACTCTATTTCACAACTAGAAACTCCACAAATAGGAACTCCAAAATTGAGACTCCACAACTAGAAACTACACAGATTGAAGTTCCACAACTAGAAACTACACAGATTGAAGTTCCACATCTAGAAACTCCACAACTGAAAACTCCGCAACTAGAAACTCTGCAACTAGAAACTTTAAAGCTAGAAACTCCACAACTTGAGACTTCGCAAATAGAAACTCGTCAACTGAAAACTCAACCACTAGCAACTCCACAGCTAGAAACTCCACAACTAGAAACTCCACAACTTGAAACCCAACAAATAGATACTCCACAACTACAGACTCCACAACTTGAAACACCATCACTAGATACTCCACAACTACAAACTCCGCAACTAGAAACTCCACAACTAGAAACTCCGCAACTAGAAACTCCCCACTAGAAACTCCGCAACTAGAATCTCTGCAACTAGAAACTCCGCAAGTAGAAACTCTGCAACTAGAAACTCCGCAACTAGAAACTCCACAGCTAGAAACCCCACAACTATAAACTTCAAAACTAGCAACTCAACAACTAGAGACTGCACAACTAGAGACTCCGCCACTAGAAACTCCACAGCTAGTAACTCCGCAACTAGAAACTCCACAACTTGAAACTCCGCCACTAGAAGCTTCACAACTAGAAAACTCCGCAACTACAAACTCTGTAACTAGAAACTCCGCAACTAGAAACTGCACAGCTAGAAACTCCACAACTTGAAACACCACAACTAGATACTCCACAACTACAAATTCCACAACTAGAAACTCAACAACTACAAACTCCACACCTATAAATTTCTCAACTTGAAACTCCACAACTAAAACTCCACAACTAGAAACTCCACAACTAGAAACTCCACAACTAGAAACTCCGCAACTAGAAACTCCACAACTAGAAACCCCTCAACTATAAACTTCACAACTAGAAACTGAACAAATAGAGACTGCACAACTAGAGACTCCGCAACTAGAAACTCCGCAGCAAGCAACTCCGCAACTGGAAACTCCGCAACTTGAAACTCTGCAACTAGAAACTTTACAGCTAGAAACTCCACAACTTGAGACTTCGCAAATAGAAACTCGTCAACTGGAAACTCAACCACTAGAAACTCCACAGCTAGAAACTCCACAACTAGAAACTCCACAATTTGAAACCCAACAAATAGATACTCCACAACTACAGACTCCACAACTTGAAACACCACAACTAGATACTCCACAACTACAAATTCCGCAACTAGAAACTCCACAACTAGAAACTCCACAACTAGAATCTCTGCAACTAGGAACTCCGCAACTAGAAACTGCACAGCTAGAAACCCCACAACTATGAACTTCACAACTAGCAACTCAACAACTAGAGACTGCTCAACTAGAGACTTCGCAACTAGAAACTCCACAGCTAGTAGCTCCGCAACTAGAAACTCCACAACTTGAAACTCCGCCACTAGAAGCTCCACAACTAGAAAACTCCGCAACTAGAAACTCCGCAACTAGAAACTCCCCACTAGAAACTCCACAACTAGAATCTCTGCAACTAGAAACTCCGCAAGTAAAAACTCTGCAACTAGAAACTCCGCAACTAGAAACTCCACAGCTAGAAACCCCACAACTATAAACTTCAAAACTAGCAACTCAACAACTAGAGACTGCACAACTAGAGACTCCGCCACTAGAAACTCCACAGCTAGTAACTCCGCAACTAGAAACTCCACAACTTGAAACTCCGCCACTAGAAGCTCCACAACTAGAAAACTCCGCAACTACAAACTCTGTAACTAGAAACTCCGCAACTAGAAACTGCACAGCTAGAAACTCCACAACTTGAAACACCACAAATAGATACTCCACAACTACAAATTCCACATATAGAAACTCAACAACTACAAACTCCACACCTATAAATTTCTCAACTTGAAACTCCACAACTAAAACTCCGCAACTAGAAACTCCACAACTAGAAACTCCACAACTAGAAACTCCGCAACTAGAAACTCCCCAACTAGAAACTCCACAACTAGAAACTCTGCAGCCAGAAACTCCGCAACTACAAACTCTGCAAATAGAAACTCCGCAACTAGAATTTCCACAGCTAGAAACCCCTCAACTATAAACTTCACAACTAGAAACTGAACAAATAGAGACTGCACAACTAGAGACTCCGCAACTAGAAACTCCGCAGCTAGAAACCCGACCACTAGAAACTACACAAACAGAAACTCCAAACCTATAAATTCCACAACTTGAGACTCCACAGCTAGAAACTCCACAACTACAAATTCAAAATTGGAAACTCCACAGCTAGAAAGTCCACAACTAGAAACTCTGCAACTAGAAACTCCGCAACTAGAAACTCCACAGCTAGAAAATCCACCACTAGAAACTCCACAACTAGCAACTCCACAACTACAGACTCCGCAACTAGAAAACTCCGCAACTAGAAAACTCCGCAACTAGAAACTCCCAACTAGACACTCCGCAACTAGGAACTCTACAACTTCAAAATCCACAACTAGAAACTCCACAACTGGAAACTCCGCAACTAGAAACTCCACAGCTAGAAACTCCACAACTTGAGACTTCGCGACTAGAAACTCAGCAACTAGAAACTCAACAACTAAAACTCCACCACTAGAAACTCCACAACTAGGAACTCTACAACTTCAAAATCCACAACTAAAAACTTTTCAACTTGAAACTCCACAACTAGATACTCCACAACTACAAACTCCACAACTAGAAACTCCACAACCTGAAACTCCGCAACCAGAAACTCCGCAACTAAAAACTCCACAACTAGAAACTCCACAAGTAGAAACTCCACAACTAGAAACTCCACAACTAGAAACTTCGCAACTAGAAACTCCACAACTAGACACTCAACAACTAGAAACTCCACACCTATAAATTCCACAACTTGAAACTCCACAACTAAAACTCCACAACTAGAAACTCCCCAACTAGAAACTCCACAACTAGAAACTCTGCAACTAGAAACTCCGCAACTAGAAACTCTGCAACTAGAAACTTTGCAACTAGAAACTCCACAGCTAGAAACCCCAACACTATAAACTTCACAACTAGAAACTCAACAACTAGAAACTCCCCAACTAGAAACTCCACAACTAGAATCTCTGCAACTAGAAACTCCGCAACTAGAAACACTGCAACTAGAAACTCCGCAACTAGAAACTCCACAGCTAGAAACCGCACAACTAGAAACTTCACAACTAGCAACTCAATTACCAGAGACTGCACAACTAGAGACTCCGCAACTAGAAACTCCACAGCTAGTAACTCCGCAACTAGAAACTCCACAACTTGAAACTCCGCCACTAGAATCTCCACAACTAGAAAACTCCGCAACTAGAAACTCTGCCACTAGAACTCCGCAACTAGAAACTCCACAGCTAGAAACTCCACAACTTGAAACACCACAACTAGATACTCCACAACTACAGATTCCACAACTAGAAACTCCACAACTAGAAACTCCGCAACAAGAAACTCAACAGCTAGAAACTCCAACACTTGAGACTTCGCAACAAGAAACTCGGCAACTAGAATCTCCACAACTAGAAACTCTGCAACTAGAAACTCCGCAACTACAAACTCCGCAACTAGAAACTCCACAGCTAGAAACTCCACAACTTGAGACTTCGCAAATAGAAACTCGTCAACTAGAAACTCAACAACTACAAACTCCACAGCTAGAAACTCCACAACTAGAAACTCCACAACTTGAGAGTTCGCAACTAGATACTCCACAACTAGAAACTCCACAACTAGAGACTCCACAACTAGAAACTCCACCACTAGAAACTCCACAACTACAAACCTCACAACTAGAAACTCCACAACTAGAAACTGCGCAACTGGAAACTCCACAGCCAGAAACTCTACAACTAGAAAAACCACATCTAGAAACCCTGCAACAACAAACTCTGCAACTAGAAACTCCACAACTAGAATTTCCACAGCTAGAGACTCAACAACTAGAGACTCTTCAACTAAAAGCTTCACAACTAGACACTCCACAACTAGAAGTTCTGCAACTAGAAACCCGACAACTAGAAACTCAACAACTACAAACTCCACACGTATAAATTCCACAACTTGAAACGCCTCAACTAAAACTCCACAACTAGAAACTCCACAACTAGAAACTCTGCAGCTAAAAACTCCGCAACTAGAAACTCTGCAAATAGAAACTCCGCAACTAGAAACTCCACAGCTAGAAACCCCTCAACTATAAACTTCACAACTAGAAACTCAACAACTAGAGACTGCACAACTAGAGACTCCGCAACTAGAAACTCCGCAGCTAGAAACTCCGCAACTAGAAACTCCACAACTTGAAACTCTGCAAATCGAAACTCTGCAACTAGAAAATCCACAACTATAATCTAAAGTAGAAACTCCCCAACTGGAAACTCCGCAACTAGAAACTCCGCAACTAGAAAATCTACAACTAGAAACTTCAAAACTAGAAACTTCCCAACAAGAAACTCCACAACTAGAGACTGCACAACTAGAGACTTTGCATTTAGAAACTCCTCAGATAGAAACTACACAACTAGAAACTCCTCGACTAGAGATTCCATAAGTAGAAACTACACAGCTAGAATTTCCACAACTAGAAACCCCACAGCTAGAAACTCCACAACTAGGAACGCTGCAAATAGAAAATCTACAACTAGAAACTCGAAAACTAAAATCTCGAACTAGAAACTCTACTTCACAACTAGAAACTCCACAAATAGGAACTCCAAAATTGAGACTCCACAACTAGAAACTACACAGATTGAAGTTCCACAACTAGAAACTACACAGATTGAAGTTCCACATCTAGAAACTCCCCAACTGAAAACTCCGCAACTAGAAACTCTGCAACTAGAAACTTTAAAGCTAGAAACTCCACAACTTGAGACTTCGCAAATAGAAACTCGTCAACTGAAAACTCAACCACTAGCAACTCCACAGCTAGAAACTCCACAACTAGAAACTCCACAACTTGAAACCCAACAAATAGATACTCCACAACTACAGACTCCACAACTTGAAACACCATCACTAGATACTCCACAACTACAAACTCCGCAACTAGAAACTCCACAACTAGAAACTCCGCAACTAGAAACTCCCCACTAGAAACTCCGCAACTAGAATCTCTGCAACTAGAAACTCCGCAAGTAGAAACTCTGCAACTAGAAACTCCGCAACTAGAAACTCCACAGCTAGAAACCCCACAACTATAAACTTCAAAACTAGCAACTCAACAACTAGAGACTGCACAACTAGAGACTCCGCCACTAGAAACTCCACAGCTAGTAACTCCGCAACTAGAAACTCCACAACTTGAAACTCCGCCACTAGAAGCTTCACAACTAGAAAACTCCGCAACTACAAACTCTGTAACTAGAAACTCCGCAACTAGAAACTGCACAGCTAGAAACTCCACAACTTGAAACACCACAACTAGATACTCCACAACTACAAATTCCACAACTAGAAACTCAACAACTACAAACTCCACACCTATAAATTTCTCAACTTGAAACTCCACAACTAGAAACTCCGCAGCTAAAAACTCCGCAACTAGAAACTCTGCAAATAGAAACTCCGCAACTAGAAACTCCACAGCTAGAAACCCCTCAACTATAAACTTCACAACTAGAAACTCAACAACTAGAGACTGCACAACTAGAGACTCCGCAACTAGAAACTCCGCAGCTAGAAACTCCGCAACTAGAAACTCCACAACTTGAAACTCTGCAAATCGAAACTCTGCAACTAGAAAATCCACAACTATAAACTAAAGTAGAAACTCCCCAACTGGAAACTCCGCAACTAGAAACTCCGCAACTAGAAAATCTACAACTAGAAACTTCAAAACTAGAAACTTCCCAACAAGAAACTCCACAACTAGAGACTGCACAACTAGAGACTTTGCATTTAGAAACTCCTCAGATAGAAACTACACAACTAGAAACTCCTCGACTAGAGATTCCATAAGTAGAAACTCCACAGCTAGAATTTCCACAACTAGAAACCCCACAGCTAGAAACTCCACAACTAGGAACGCTGCAGCCAGAAACTCCGCAACTACAAACTCTGCAAATAGAAACTCCGCAACTAGAATTTCCACAACTAGAAACCCCTCAACTATAAACTTCACAACTAGAAACTGAACAAATAGAGACTGCACAACTAGAGACTCCGCAACTAGAAACTCCGCAGCTAGAAACCCGACCACTAGAAACTACACAAACAGAAACTCCACACCTATAAATTCCACAACTTGAAACTCCACAGCTAGAAACTCCACAACTACAAATTCAAAATTGGAAACTCCACAGCTAGAAAGTCCACAACTAGAAACTCTGCAACTAGAAACTCCGCAACTAGAAACTCCACAGCTAGAAAATCCACCACTAGAAACTCCACAACTAGCAACTCCACAACTACAGACTCCGCAACTAGAAAACTCCGCAACTAGAAAACTCCGCAACTAGAAACTCCCAACTAGACACTCCGCAACTAGGAACTCTACAACTTCAAAATCCACAACTAGAAACTCCACAACTGGAAACTCCGCAACTAGAAACTCCAAAGCTAGAAACTCCACAACTTGAGACTTCGCGACTAGAAACTCAGCAACTAGAAACTCAACAACTAGAAACTCCACCACTAGAAACTCCACAACTAGGAACTCTACAACTTCAAAATCCACAACTCAAAACTTTTCAACTTGAAACTCCACAACTAGATACTCCACAACTACAAACTCCACAACTAGAAACTCCACAACCTGAAACTCCGCAACCAGAAACTCCGCAACTAAAAACTCCACAACTAGAAACTCCACAAGTAGAAACTCCACAACTAGAAACTCCACAACTAGAAACTTCGCAACTAGAAACTCCACAACTAGACACTCAACAACTAGAAACTCCACACCTATAAATTCCACAACTTGAAACTCCACAACTAAAACTCCACAACTAGAAACTCCCCAACTAGAAACTCCACAACTAGAAACTCTGCAACTAGAAACTCCGCAACTAGAAACTCTGCAACTAGAAACTTTGCAACTAGAAACTCCACAGCTAGAAACCCCAACACTATAAACTTCACAACTAGAAACTCAACAACTAGAACCTCCCCAACTAGAAACTCCACAACTAGAATCTCTGCAACTAGAAACTCCGCAACTAGAAACTCTGCAACTAGAAACTCCGCAACTAGAAACTCCACAGCTAGAAACCGCACAACTAGAAACTTCACAACTAGCAACTCAATTACCAGAGACTGCACGACTAGAGACTCCGCAACTAGAAACTCCACAGCTAGTAACTCCGCAACTAGAAACTCCACAACTTGAAACTCCGCCACTAGAATCTCCACAACTAGAAAACTCCGCAACTAGAAACTCTGCCACTAGAAATCCGCAACTAGAAACTCCACAGCTAGAAACTCCACAACTTGAAACACCACAACTAGATACTCCACAACTACAGATTCCACAACTAGAAACTCCACAACTAGAAACTCCGCAACAAGAAACTCAACAGCTAGAAACTCCAACACTTGAGACTTCGCAACAAGAAACTCGGCAACTAGAATCTCCACAACTAGAAACTCTGCAACAAGAAACTCCGCAACTACAAACTCCGCAACTAGAAACTCCACAGCTAGAAACTCCACAACTTGAGACTTCGCAAATAGAAACTCGTCAACTAGAAACTCAACAACTACAAACTCCACAGCTAGAAACTCCACAACTAGAAACTCCACAACTTGAGAGTTCGCAACTAGATACTCCACAACTAGAAACTCCACAACTAGAGACTCCACAACTAGAAACTCCACCACTAGAAACTCCACAACTACAAACCTCACAACTAGAAACTCCACAACTAGAAACTGCGCAACTGGAAACTCCACAGCCAGAAACTCTACAACTAGAAAAACCACATCTAGAAACCCTGCAACAACAAACTCTGCAACTAGAAACTCCACAACTAGAATTTCCACAGCTAGAGACTCAACAACTAGAGACTCTTCAACTAAAAGCTTCACAACTAGACACTCCACAACTAGAAGTTCTGCAACTAGAAACCCGACAACTAGAAACTCAACAACTACAAACTCCACACGTATAAATTCCACAACTTGAAACGCCTCAACTAAAACTCCACAACTAGAAACTCCACAACTAGAAACTCTGCAGCTAAAAACTCCGCAACTAGAAACTCTGCAAATAGAAACTCCGCAACTAGAAACTCCACAGCTAGAAACCCCTCAACTATAAACTTCACAACTAGAAACTCAACAACTAGAGACTGCACAACTAGAGACTCCGCAACTAGAAACTCCGCAGCTAGAAACTCCGCAACTAGAAACTCCACAACTTGAAACTCTGCAAATCGAAACTCTGCAACTAGAAAATCCACAACTATAAACTAAAGTAGAAACTCCCCAACTGGAAACTCCGCAACTAGAAACTCTGCAACTAGAAAATCTACAACTAGAAACTTCAAAACTAGAAACTTCCCAACAAGAAACTCCACAACTAGAGACTGCACAACTAGAGACTTTGCATTTAGAAACTCCTCAGATAGAAACTACACAACTAGAAACTCCTCGACTAGAGATTCCATAAGTAGAAACTACACAGCTAGAATTTCCACAACTAGAAACCCCACAGCTAGAAACTCCACAACTACACAACTAGGAACGCTGCAAATAGAAAATCTACAACTAGAAACTCGAAAACTAAAATCTCGAACTAGAAACTCTACTTCACAACTAGAAACTCCACAAATAGGAACTCCAAAATTGAGACTCCACAACTAGAAACTACACAGATTGAAGTTCCACAACTAGAAACTACACAGATTGAAGTTCCACATCTAGAAACTCCACAACTGAAAACTCCGCAACTAGAAACTCTGCAACTAGAAACTTTAAAGCTAGAAACTCCACAACTTGAGACTTCGCAAATAGAAACTCGTCAACTGAAAACTCAACCACTAGCAACTCCACAGCTAGAAACTCCACAACTAGAAACTCCACAACTTGAAACCCAACAAATAGATACTCCACAACTACAGACTCCACAACTTGAAACACCATCACTAGATACTCCACAACTACAAACTCCGCAACTAGAAACTCCACAACTAGAAACTCCGCAACTAGAAACTCCCCACTAGAAACTCCGCAACTAGAATCTCTGCAACTAGAAACTCCGCAAGTAGAAACTCTGCAACTAGAAACTCCGCAACTAGAAACTCCACAGCTAGAAAGCCCACAACTATAAACTTCAAAACTAGCAACTCAACAACTAGAGACTGCACAACTAGAGACTCCGCCACTAGAAACTCCACAGCTAGTAACTCCGCAACTAGAAACTCCACAACTTGAAACTCCGCCACTAGAAGCTTCACAACTAGAAAACTCCGCAACTACAAACTCTGTAACTAGAAACTCCGCAACTAGAAACTGCACAGCTAGAAACTCCACAACTTGAAACACCACAACTAGATACTCCACAACTACAAATTCCACAACTAGAAACTCAACAACTACAAACTCCACACCTATAAATTTCTCAACTTGAAACTCCACAACTAAAACTCCACAACTAGAAACTCCACAACTAGAAACTCCACAACTAGAAACTCCGCAACTAGAAACTCCTCAACTAGAAACCCCTCAACTATAAACTTCACAACTAGAAACTGAACAAATAGAGACTGCACAACTAGAGACTCCGCAACTAGAAACTCCGCAGCAAGCAACTCCGCAACTGGAAACTCCGCAACTTGAAACTCTGCAACTAGAAACTTTACAGCTAGAAACTCCACAACTTGAGACTTCGCAAATAGAAACTCGTCAACTGGAAACTCAACCACTAGAAACTCCACAGCTAGAAACTCCACAACTAGAAACTCCACAATTTGAAACCCAACAAATAGATACTCCACAACTACAGACTCCACAACTTGAAACACCACAACTAGATACTCCACAACTACAAATTCCGCAACTAGAAACTCCACAACTAGAAACTCCACAACTAGAATCTCTGCAACTAGGAACTCCGCAACTAGAAACTGCACAGCTAGAAACCCCACAACTATGAACTTCACAACTAGCAACTCAACAACTAGAGACTGCTCAACTAGAGACTTCGCAACTAGAAACTCCACAGCTAGTAACTCCGCAACTAGAAACTCCACAACTTGAAACTCCGCCACTAGAAGCTCCACAACTAGAAAACTCCGCAACTAGAAACTCCGCAACTAGAAACTCCCCACTAGAAACTCCACAACTAGAATCTCTGCAACTAGAAACTCCGCAAGTAAAAACTCTGCAACTAGAAACTCCGCAACTAGAAACTCCACAGCTAGAAACCCCACAACTATAAACTTCAAAACTAGCAACTCAACAACTAGAGACTGCACAACTAGAGACTCCGCCACTAGAAACTCCACAGCTAGTAACTCCGCAACTAGAAACTCCACAACTTGAAACTTCGCCACTAGAAGCTCCACAACTAGAAAACTCCGCAACTACAAACTCTGTAACTAGAAACTCCGCAACTAGAAACTGCGCAACTAGAAACTCCACAACTTGAAACACCACAAATAGATACTCCACAACTACAAATTCCACATATAGAAACTCAACAACTACAAACTCCACACCTATAAATTTCTCAACTTGAAACTCCACAACTAAAACTCCGCAACTAGAAACTCCACAACTAGAAACTCCACAACTAGAAACTCCGCAACTAGAAACTCCCCAACTAGAAACTCCACAACTAGAAACTCTGCAGCCAGAAACTCCGCAACTACAAACTCTGCAAATAGAAACTCCGCAACTAGAATTTCCACAGCTAGAAACCCCTCAACTATAAACTTCACAACTAGAAACTGAACAAATAGAGACTGCACAACTAGAGACTCCGCAACTAGAAACTCCGCAGCTAGAAACCCGACCACTAGAAACTACACAAACAGAAACTCCAAACCTATAAATTCCACAACTTGAAACTCCACAGCTAGAAACTCCACAACTACAAATTCAAAATTGGAAACTCCACAGCTAGAAAGTCCACAACTAGAAACTCTGCAACTAGAAACTCCGCAACTAGAAACTCCACAGCTAGAAAATCCACCACTAGAAACTCCACAACTAGCAACTCCACAACTACAGACTCCGCAACTAGAAAACTCCGCAACTAGAAAACTCCGCAACTAGAAACTCCCAACTAGACACTCCGCAACTAGGAACTCTACAGCTTCAAAATCCACAACTAGAAACTCCACAACTGGAAACTCCGCAACTAGAAACTCCACAGCTAGAAACTCCACAACTTGAGACTTCGCGACTAGAAACTCAGCAACTAGAAACTCAACAACTAAAACTCCACCACTAGAAACTCCACAACTAGGAACTCTACAACTTCAAAATCCACAACTAAAAACTTTTCAACTTGAAACTCCACAACTAGATACTCCACAACTACAAACTCCACAACTAGAAACTCCACAACCTGAAACTCCGCAACCAGAAACTCCGCAACTAAAAACTCCACAACTAGAAACTCCACAAGTAGAAACTCCACAACTAGAAACTCCACAACTAGAAACTTCGCAACTAGAAACTCCACAACTAGACACTCAACAACTAGAAACTCCACACCTATAAATTCCACAACTTGAAACTCCACAACTAAAACTCCACAACTAGAAACTCCCCAACTAGAAACTCCACAACTAGAAACTCTGCAACTAGAAACTCCGCAACTAGACTTTGCAACTAGAAACTTTGCAACTAGAAACTCCACAGCTAGAAACCCCAACACTATAAACTTCACAACTAGAAACTCAACAACTAGAAACTCCCCAACTAGAAACTCCACAACTAGAATCTCTGCAACTAAAAACTCCGCAACTAGAAACTCTGCAACTAGAAACTCCGCAACTAGAAACTCCACAGCTAGAAACTCCACAACTAGAAACTTCACAACTAGCAACTCAATTACCAGAGACTGCACAACTAGAGACTCCGCAACTAGAAACTCCACAGCTAGTACTCCGCAACTAGAAACTCCACAACTTGAAACTCCGCCACTAGAATCTCCACAACTAGAAAACTCCGCAACTAGAAACTCTGCCACTAGAACTCCGCAACTAGAAACTCCACAGCTAGAAACTCCACAACTTGAAACACCACAACTAGATACTCCACAACTACAGATTCCACAACTAGAAACTCCACAACTAGAAACTCCGCAACAAGAAACTCAACAGCTAGAAACTCCGACACTTGAGACTTCGCAACAAGAAACTCGGCAACTAGAATCTCCACAACTAGAAACTCTGCAACTAGAAACTCCGCAACTACAAACTCCGCAACTAGAAACTCCACAGCTAGAAACTCCACAACTTGAGACTTCGCAAATAGAAACTCGTCAACTAGAAACTCAACAACTACAAACTCCACAGCTAGAAACTCTACAACTAGAAACTCCACAACTTGAGAGTTCGCAACTAGATACTCCACAACTAGAAACTCCACAACTAGAGACTCCACAACTAGAAACTCCACCACTAGAAACTCCACAACTACAAACCTCACAACTAGAAACTCCACAACTAGAAACTGCGCAACTGGAAACTCCACAGCCAGAAACTCTACAACTAGAAAAACCACATCTAGAAACCCTGCAACAACAAACTCTGCAACTAGAAACTCCACAACTAGAATTTCCACAGCTAGAGACTCAACAACTAGAGACTCTTCAACTAAAAGCTTCACAACTAGACACTCCACAACTAGAAGTTCTGCAACTAGAAACCCGACAACTAGAAACTCCACAACTACAAACTCCACACGTATAAATTCCACAACTTGAAACGCCTCAACTAAAACTCCACAACTAGAAACTTCACAACTAGAAACTCTGCAGCTAAAAACTCCGCAACTAGAAACTCTGCAAATAGAAACTCCGCAACTAGAAACTCCACAGCTAGAAACCCCTCAACTATAAACTTCACAACTAGAAACTCAACAACTAGAGACTGCACAACTAGAGACTCCGCAACTAGAAACTCCGCAGCTAGAAACTCCGCAACTAGAAACTCCACAACTTGAAACTCTGCAAATCGAAACTCTGCAACTAGAAAATCCACAACTATAAACTAAAGTAGAAACTCCCCAACTGGAAACTCCGCAACTAGAAACTCCGCAACTAGAAAATCTACAACTAGAAACTTCAAAACTAGAAACTTCCCAACAAGAAACTCCACAACTAGAGACTGCACAACTAGAGACTTTGCATTTAGAAACTCCTCAGATAGAAACTACACAACTAGAAACTCCTCGACTAGAGATTCCATAAGTAGAAACTCCACAGCTAGAATTTCCACAACTAGAAACCCCACAGCTAGAAACTCCACAACTAGGAACGCTGCAAATAGAAAATCTACAACTAGAAACTCGTAAACTAAAATCTCGAACTAGAAACTCTACTTCACAACTAGAAACTCCACAAATAGGAACTCCAAAATTGAGACTCCACAACTAGAAACTACACAGATTGAAGTTCCACAACTAGAAACTACACAGATTGAAGTTCCACATCTAGAAACTCCACAACTGAAAACTCCGCAACTAGAAACTCTGCAACTAGAAACTTTAAAGCTAGAAACTCCACAACTTGAGACTTCGCAAATAGAAACTCGTCAACTGAAAACTCAACCACTAGCAACTCCACAGCTAGAAACTCCACAACTAGAAACTCCACAACTTGAAACCCAACAAATAGATACTCCACAACTACAGACTCCACAACTTGAAACAACATCACCACATACTCCACAACTACAAACTCCGCAACTAGAAACTCCACAACTAGAAACTCCGCAACTAGAAACTCCCCACTAGAAACTCCAACAACTAGAATCTCTGCAACTAGAAACTCCGCAAGTAGAAACTCTGCAACTAGAAACTCCGCAACTAGAAACTCCACAGCTAGAAACCCCACAACTATAAACTTCAAAACTAGCAACTCAACAACTAGAGACTGCACAACTAGAGACTCCGCCACTAGAAACTCCACAGCTAGTAACTCCGCAACTAGAAACTCCACAACTTGAAACTCCGCCACTAGAAGCTTCACAACTAGAAAACTCCGCAACTACAAACTCTGTAACTAGAAACTCTGCAACTAGAAACTGCACAGCTAGAAACTCCACAACTTGAAACACCACAACTAGATACTCCACAACTACAAATTCCACAACTAGAAACTCAACAACTACAAACTCCACACCTATAAATTTCTCAACTTGAAACTCCACAACTAAAACTCCACAACTAGAAACTCCACAACTAGAAACTCCACAACTAGAAACTCCGCAACTAGAAACTCCACAACTAGAAACCCCTCAACTATAAACTTCACAACTAGAAACTCAACAACTAGAGACTGCACAACTAGAGACTCCGCCACTAGAAACTCCGCAGCTAGAAACTCCGCAACTAGGAACTCCACAACTTGAAACTCTGCAAATCGAAACTCTGCAACTAGAAAATCCACAACTATAAACTCAAGTAGAAACTCCCCAACTGGAAACTCCGCAACTAGAAACTCCGCAACTAGAAAATCTTCAACTAGAAACTTCAAAACTAGAAACTTCCCAACAAGAAACTCCACAACTAGAGACTGCACAACTAGAGACTGCATTTAGAAACTCCTCAGATAGAAACTACACAACTAGAAACTCCTCGACTAGAGATTCCATAAGTAGAAACTCCACAGCTAGAATTTCCACAACTAGAAACCCCACAGCTAGAAACTCCACAACTAGGAACGCTGCAAATAGAAAATCTACAAATAGAAACTCGAAAACTAAAAACTCGAACTAGAAACTCTACAACTAGAAACTTCACAACTAGAAACTCCACAAATAGGAACTCCAAAATTGAGACTCCACAACTAGAAACTACACAGATTGAAGTTCCACAACTAGAAACTACACAGATTGAAGTTTCACATATAGAAACTCCACAACTGAAAACTCCGCAACTAGAAACTCTGCAACTAGAAACTTTAAAGCTAGAAACTCCACAACTTGAGACTTCGCAAATAGAAACTCGTCAACTGGAAACTCAACCACTCGCAACTCCACAGCTAGAAACTCCACAACCAGGAACTCCACAACTTGAAACCCAACAAATAGATACTCCACAACTACAGACTCCACAACTTGAAACACTATCACTAGATACTCCACAACTACAAATTCTGCAACTAGAAAGTCCACAACTAGAAACTCCGCAACTAGAAACTCCCCACTAGAAACTCCACAACTAGAATCTCTGCAACTAGAAACTCCGCAAGTAAAAACTCTGCAACTAGAAACTCCGCAACTAGAAACTCCACAGCTAGAAACCCCACAACTATAAACTTCAAAACTAGCAACTCAACAACTAGAGACTGCACAACTAGAGACTCCGCCACTAGAAACTCCACAGCTAGTAACTCCGCAACATGAAACTCCACAACTTGAAACTCCGCCACTAGAAGCTCCACAACTAGAAAACTCCGCAACTACAAACTCTGTAACTAGAAACTCCGCAACTAGAAACTGCACAGCTAGAAACTCCACAACTTGAAACACCACAAATAGATACTCCACAACTACAAATTCCACATATAGAAACTCAACAACTACAAACTCCACACCTATAAATTTCTCAACTTGAAACTCCACAACTAAAACTCCACAACTAGAAACTCCACAACTAGAAACTCCACAACTAGAAACTCCGCAACTAGAAACTCCCCAACTAGAAACTCCACAACTAGAAACTCTGCAGCCAGAAACTCCGAAACTACAAACACTGCAAATAGAAACTCCGCAACTAGAATTCCCACAGCTAGAAATCCCTCAACTATAAACTTCACAACTAGAAACTGAACAAATAAGGACTGCACAACTAGAGACTCCGCAACTAGAAACTCCGCAGCTAGAAACCCGACCACTAGAAACTACACAAACAGAAACTCCACACATATAAATTCCACAACTTGAAACTCCACAGCTAGAAACTCCACAACTACAAATTTAAAATTGGAAACTCCACAGCTAGAAAGTCCACAACTAGAAACTCTGCAACTAGAAACTCCGCAACTAGAAACTCCACAGCTAGAAAATCCACCACTAGAAACTCCACAACTAGCAACTCCACAACTACAGACTCCGCAACTAGAAAACTCCGCAACTAGAAAACTCCGCAACTAGAAACTCCCAACTAGACACTCCGCAACTAGGAACTCTACAACTTCAAAATCCACAACTAGAAACTCCACAACTGGAAACTCCGCAACTAGAAACTCCACAGCTAGAAACTCCACAACTTGAGACTTCGCGACTAGAAACTCAGCAACTAGAAACTCAACAACTAGAAACTCCACCACTAGAAACTCCACAACTAGGAACTCTACAACTTCAAAATCCACAACTAAAAACTTTTCAACTTGAAACTCCACAACTAGATACTCCACAACTACAAACTCCACAACTAGAAACTCCACAACCTGAAACTCCGCAACCAGAAACTCCGCAACTAAAAACTCCACAACTAGAAACTCCACAAGTAGAAACTCCACAACTAGAAACTCCACAACTAGAAACTTCGCAACTAGAAACTCCACAACTAGACACTCAACAACTAGAAACTCCACACCTATAAATTCCACAACTTGAAACTCCACAACTAAAACTCCACAACTAGAAACTCCCCAACTAGAAACTCCACAACTAGAAACTCTGCAACTAGAAACTCCGCAACTAGAAACTCTGCAACTAGAAACTTTGCAACTAGAAACTGAACAAATAGAGACTGCACAACTAGAGACTCCGCAACTAGAAACTCCGCAGCAAGCAACTCCGCAACTGGAAACTCCGCAACTTGAAACTCTGCAACTAGAAACTTTACAGCTAGAAACTCCACAACTTGAGACTTCGCAAATAGAAACTCGTCAACTGGAAACTCAACCACTAGAAACTCCACAGCTAGAAACTCCAAAACTAGAAACTCCACAATTTGAAACCCAACAAATAGATACTCCACAACTACAGACTCCACAACTTGAAACACCACAACTAGATACTCCACAACTACAAATTCCGCAACTAGAAACTCCACAACTAGAAACTCCACAACTAGAATCTCTGCAACTAGGAACTCCGCAACTAGAAACTGCACAGCTAGAAACCCCACAACTATAAACTTCAAAACTAGCAACTCAACAACTAGAGACTGCTCAACTAGAGACTTCGCAACTAGAAACTCCACAGCTAGTAACTCCGCAACTAGAAACTCCACAACTTGAAACTCCGCCACTAGAAGCTCCACAACTAGAAAACTCCGCAACTAGAAACTCCGCAACTAGAAACTCCACAACAAGAGACTCCACAACTTGAAACACCACAACTAGATACTCCACAACTACTAATTCCACAACTAGAAACTCCACAACTAGAAACACCACATCTGGAAACTCCGCAACAACAAACTCTGCAACCAGAAACTCCTCAACTAGAATTTTCACAGCTAGAGACTCAACAACTAGAGACTCCTCCACTAAAAGCTCCACAACTAGAAACTCCACAACTAGAAACTCCGCAACTTGAAACCCGACAACTAGAAACTCAAAACCTAGAAACTCCACGCCTATAAATTCCTCAACTTGAAACTCCACAACTCGAAACTCTGCAACTAGAAAATCCACAACTATAAACTCAAGTAGAAACTCCCCAACTGGAAACTCTGCAACTAGAAACTCCGCAACTAGAAACTTCACAACTAGAAACTCCACAACTTGAAACACCACAACTACATACTCCACAACTACAAATTGCACAACTAGAAACTCCACAACCAGAAACTCCGAAACTAGAAACTCCGCAGCTAGAAACTCCACAACTTTAGACTTCGCAACTAGAAACTCGGCAGCTAGAATATCCACAACTAGAAACTCTGCGACTAGAAACTCCGAAACTACAAATTCCGCAACCTGAAACTCCGCAACTAGAAACTCCACAGCTAGAAACTCCACAACTTGAGACTTCGCAACTAGAAACTCGGCAACTAGAATCTCCACAACTAGAAACTCTGCAACTAGAAACTCCGCAACTAGAAACTCCACAACTAGAGCTCCACAACTAGAAACTCCACCACTAGAAACTCCACAACTACGAACCTCACAACTAGAAACTCCACAGCCAGAAACTCCACAACTAGAAACTCCACAGCCAGAAACTCCACAACTAGAAACTCCACATCTAGAAATTCCGCAACAACAAACTCCACAACTAGAAACTCCACAACTAGAAATTTCACAGAGACTCAACAACTAGAGACTCCTCAACTAAAAGCTCCACAACTAGAAACTTTACAACTAGAAACTCCGCAACTAGGAACCCGACAACTAGAAACTGAACAACTAGAAACTCCACACCTATTATTTCAACACCTTGAAACTCCACAACTAAAACTCCACAACTAAAACTTCACAACTAGAAACTCCACAACTAGAAACTCCGCAACTAGACTCTCCCCAACTAGAAACTCCCCAACTAGAAACTCTGCAACTAGAAACTCCGCAACTAGAAACTCTGCAACTAGAAACTCCGTAACTAGAAACTCCACAGCTAGAAACCCCACAACTATAAACTTCACAACTAGAAACTCCACAACTAGAAACTCCGCAACTAGACTCTCCCCAACTAGAAACTCCCCAACTAGAAACTCTGCAACTAGAAACTCCGCAACTAGAAACTCTGCAACTAGAAACTCCGTAACTAGAAACTCCACAGCTAGAAACCCCACAACTATAAACTTCACAACTAGAAACTCCACAACTAGAAACTCCGAAACTAGAAACTCCGCAGCTAGAAACTCCACAACTTGAGACTTCGCAGCTAGAAACTCGGCAACTAGAATCTCCACAACTAGAAACTCTGCGACTAGAAACTCCGCAACTACAAACTCCGCAACCTGAAACTCAACAACTAGAGACTCCACAACTAGAGACTCCGCAACTAGAAACTCCACAGCTAGAAACTCCGCAACTAGAAACTCCACAACTTGAAACTCCTCCACTAGAATCTCCACAACTAGAAAACTCCGCAACTAGAAACTCTGCAACTAGAAACTCTGCAACTAAAAACTCCGCAACTAGAAACTCAAGAGCCAGAAACTCCACAACTTGAAACACCACAACTAGATACTCGACAACTACAAATTCCACAACTAGAAACTCCACAACTAGAAACTCCGCAACTTGAGACTTCGCAACTAAAAACTCGGCAGCTAGTATTTCCACAACTAGAAACTCTGCAACTAGAAACTCCGCAACTAGAAACTCCACAACTAGAAACTCCACAACTAGAGACTCCACAACTAGAAACTCCACAACTACAAACCCCACAACTAGAAACTCCACAACTTGAAACTCCACAATTTGAGAGTTCGCAACTAGAAACTCCAACTGTAGAAACTCCACAACTAGAGACTCCACAACTAGAAACTCCACAACTAGAAGCTCTGCAACTAGAAACTCCACAACTGGAAAACTCCGCAACTAGAAACTCTGCAACTAGAAACTCCGCAACTAGAAACTTCACACCTAGAAACTCCACAACTTGAAACACCACAACTAGATACTCCACAACTACAAATTGCACAACTAGAAACTCCACAACCAGAAACTCCGAAACTAGAAACTCCGCAGCTAAAAACTTCACAACTTGAGACTTCGCAACTAGAAACTCGGCAACTAGAATCTCCACAACTAGAAACTCTGCGACTAGAAAATCCGCAACTACAAACTCCGCAACCTGAAACTCCGCAACTAGAAACTCCACAGCTAGAAACTTCACAACTTGAGACTTCGCAACTAGAAACTCGGCAACTAGAATCTCCACAACTAGAAACTCTGCAACTAGAAACTCCGCAACTAGAATCTCCACAGCTAGAAACTCCACAACTAGGAACTCCACAACTAGAAACTCCACACCTATTATTTCAACACCTTGAAACTCCACAACTAAAACTCCACAACTAAAACTTCACAGCTAGAAACTCCACGACTAGAAACTCCGCAACTAGACTCTCCCCAACTAGAAACTCCCCAACTAGAAACTCTGCAACTAGAAACTCCGCAACTAGAAACTCTGCAACTAGAAACTCCGTAACTAGAAACTCCACAGCTAGAAACCCCACAACTATAAACTTCACAACTACAAATTCCACAACTAGAAACTCGACAACTGGAAACTCCGCAACTACAAACTCCGCAAATAGAAACTTTACAGCTAGAAACTCCACAACTTGAGACTTCGCAACTAGAAACTCTGCTACAAGAAATTCCGCAACGAGAATCTCCACAGCTAGTAACTCCGCAACTAGAAACTCCACAACTTGAAACTCCGCCTCTAGAATCTCCACAACTTGAAAACTCCGCAACTAGAAACTCTGCAACCAGAAACTCCGCAACTAGAAACTCCACAGCTAGAAACTCCACAACTTGAAACACCACAACTAGATACTCCACAACTACAAATTGCACAACTAGAAACTCCCCAACTAGAAACTCCGCAACTAGAAACTCCGCAGCTAGAAACTCCACAACTTGAGACTTCGCAGCTGGAAACTCGGCAACTAGTATCTCCACAACTAGAAAACTCCGCAACTAGAAACTCTGCAACTCTAAACTCCGCAACTAGAAACTCCACAGCTAGAAACTCCACAACTAGAAACTCCACAACTAGAGACTCCACAACTAGAAACTCCACAACTACGAACCCCACAACTACGAACCCCACTACTAGCAACTCCACAACTAGAAACTCCACAATTAGAAACTCCACAACTTGAGACTTCGCAACTACAAACTCCACAACTAGAAACTGCACTACTAGACTCTCCAAAACTAGAAACTCCACAACTACAAACTCCACAACTAGAAACTCCACAACTACGAACCTCGCAACTAGAAACTCCACAACTGGAAACTCTGCAACTAGAAACTCCGCAACTAGAAACTTCACACCTAGAAACTCCACAACTTGAAACACCACAACTACATACTCCACAACTACAAATTGCACAACTAGAAACTCCACAACCAGAAACTCCGAAACTAGAAACTCCGCAGCTAGAAACTCCACAACTTTAGACTTCGCAACTAGAAACTCGGCAGCTAGAATATCCACAACTAGAAACTCTGCGACTAGAAACTCCGAAACTACAAATTCCGCAACCTGAAACTCCGCAACTAGAAACTCCACAGCTAGAAACTCCACAACTTGAGACTTCGCAACTAGAAACTCGGCAACTAGAATCTCCACAACTAGAAACTCTGCAACTAGAAACTCCGCAACTAGAAACTCCACAAATAGAGACTCCACAACTAGAAACTCCACCACTAGAAACTCCACAACTACGAACCTCACAACTAGAAACTCCACAGCCAGAAACTCCACAACTAGAAACTCCACAGCCAGAAACTCCACAACTAGAAACTCCACATCTAGAAATTCCGCAACAACAAACTCCACAACTAGAAACTCCACAACTAGAAATTTCACAGAGACTCAACAACTAGAGACTCCTCAACTAAAAGCTCCACAACTAGAAACTTTACAACTAGAAACTCCGCAACTAGGAACCCGACAACTAGAAACTGAACAACTAGAAACTCCACACCTATTATTTCAACACCTTGAAACTCCACAACTAAAACTCCACAACTAAAACTTCACAACTAGAAACTCCACAACTAGAAACTCCGCAACTAGACTCTCCCCAACTAGAAACTCCCCAACTAGAAACTCTGCAACTAGAAACTCCGCAACTAGAAACTCTGCAACTAGAAACTCCGTAACTAGAAACTCCACAGCTAGAAACCCCACAACTATAAACTTCACAACTAGAAACTCCACAACTAGAAACTCTGCAACTAGACTCTCCCCAACTAGAAACTCCCCAACTAGAAACTCTGCAACTAGAAACTCCGCAACTAGAAACTCTGCAACTAGAATCTCCGTAACTAGAAACTCCACAGCTAGAAACCCCACAACTATAAACTTCACAACTAGAAACTCCACAACTAGAAACTCCGAAACTAGAAACTCCGCAGCTAGAAACTCCACAACTTGAGACTTCGCAGCTAGAAACTCGGCAACTAGAATCTCCACAACTAGAAACTCTGCGACTAGAAACTCCGCAACTACAAACTCCGCAACCTGAAACTCAACAACTAGAGACTCCACAACTAGAGACTCCGCAACTAGAAACTCCACAGCTAGAAACTCCGCAACTAGAAACTCCAAACTTGAAAATCCTCCACTAGAATCTCCACAACTAGAAAACTCCGCAACTAGAAACTCTGCAACTAGAAACTCTGCAACTAAAAACTCCGCAACTAGAAACTCAAGAGCCAGAAACTCCACAACTTGAAACACCACAACTAGATACTCGACAACTACAAATTCCACAACTAGAAACTCCACAACTAGAAACTCCGCAACTTGAGACTTCGCAACTAAAAACTCGGCAGCTAGTATTTCCACAACTAGAAACTCTGCAACTAGAAACTCCGCAACTAGAAACTCCAAACTAGAAACTCCACAACTAGAGACTCCACAACTAGAAACTCCACAACTACAAACCCCACAACTAGAAACTCCACAACTTGAAACTCCACAATTTGAGAGTTCGCAACTAGAAACTCCAACTGTAGAAACTCCACAACTAGAGACTCCACAACTAGAAACTCCACAACTAGAAGCTCTGCAACTAGAAACTCCACAACTGGAAAACTCCGCAACTAGAAACTCTGCAACTAGAAACTCCGCAACTAGAAACTTCACACCTAGAAACTCCACAACTTGAAACACCACAACTAGATACTCCACAACTACAAATTGCACAACTAGAAACTCCACAACCAGAAACTCCGAAACTAGAAACTCCGCAGCTAAAAACTTCACAACTTGAGACTTCGCAACTAGAAACTCGGCAACTAGAATCTCCACAACTAGAAACTCTGCGACTAGAAATTCCGCAACTACAAACTCCGCAACCTGAAACTCCGCAACTAGAAACTCCACAGCTAGAAACTTCACAACTTGAGACTTCGCAACTAGAAACTCGGCAACTAGAATCTCCACAACTAGAAACTCTGCAACTAGAAACTCCGCAACTAGAATCTCCACAGCTAGAAACTCCACAACTAGGAACTCCACAACTAGAAACTCCACACCTATTATTTCAACACCTTGAAACTCCACAACTAAAACTCCACAACTAAAACTTCACAGCTAGAAACTCCACGACTAGAAACTCCGCAACTAGACTCTCCCCAACTAGAAACTCCCCAACTAGAAACTCTGCAACTAGAAACTCCGCAACTAGAAACTCTGCAACTAGAAACTCCGTAACTAGAAACTCCACAGCTAGAAACCCCACAACTATAAACTTCACAACTACAAATTCCACAACTAGAAACTCGACAACTGGAAACTCCGCAACTACAAACTCCGCAACTAGAAACTTTACAGCTAGAAACTCCACAACTTGAGACTTCGCAACTAGAAACTCTGCTACAAGAAATTCCGCAACGAGAATCTCCACAGCTAGTAACTCCGCAACTAGAAACTCCACAACTTGAAACTCCGCCTCTAGAATCTCCACAACTTGAAAACTCCGCAACTAGAAACTCTGCAACCAGAAACTCCGCAACTAGAAACTCCACAGCTAGAAACTCCACAACTTGAAACACCACAACTAGATACTCCACAACTACAAATTGCACAACTAGAAACTCCCCAACTAGAAACTCCGCAACTAGAAACTCCGCAGCTAGAAACTCCACAACTTGAGACTTCGCAGCTGGAAACTCGGCAACTAGTATCTCCACAACTAGAAACTCTGCGACTAGAAACTCCGCAACTACAAACTCCGCAACCTGAAACTCAACAACTAGAGACTGCACAACTAGAGACTCCGCAACTAGAAACTCCACAGCTAGAAACTCCGCAACTAGAAACTCCACAACTTGAAACTCCGCCATTAGAATCTCCACAACTAGAAAACTGCGCAACTAGAAACTCTGCAACTCTAAACTCCGCAACTAGAAACTCCACAGCTAGAAACTCCACAACTAGAAACTCCACAACTAGAGACTCCACAACTAGAAACTCCACAACTACGAACCCCACAACTACGAACCCCACTACTAGCAACTCCACAACTAGAAACTCCACAATTAGAAACTCCACAACTTGAGACTTCGCAACTACAAACTCCACAACTAGAAACTGCACTACTAGAGTCTCCAAAACTAGAAACTCCACAACTACAAACTCCACAACTAGAAACTCCACAACTACGAACCTCGCAACTAGAAACTCCACAACTTGAAACTCTGCAACTAGAAACTCCACAACTAGAAAAGTCCGCAACTAGAAACTCTGCAACTAAAAACTCCGCAACTAGAAACTCCAGAGACAGAAACTGCACAACTTGAAACACCACAACTAGATACTCCTCAACTACAAATTTCACAACTAGAAACTCCACAACTAGAAACTCCGCAACTTGAGACTTCGCAACTAGAAATTCGGCAACTAGAATCTCCACAACTAGAAACTCTGCAACTAGAAACTCCGCAACTAGAAACTCCACAGCTAGAAACTCAACAACTAGAGACTCCACAACTAGAAACTCCACAACTAGAAACTCCACAACTAGAGACTCCACAACTAGAAACTCCATAACTACAAACCCGACAACTAGAATTTACACAACTAGAAACTCCACAACTTGAGAGTTCGCAACTAGAAACTCCACAACTAGAAACTCCACAACTAGAGACTCCACAACTAGAAACTCCACCACTAGAAACTCCACAACTACGAACCTCACAACTAGAAATTCCACAACTAGAAACTCCACAGCCAGAAACTCCACAACTAGAAACTCCACATCTAGAAACTCCGCAACAACAAACTCCACAACTAGAAACTCCACAACTAGAAATTTCACAACTAGAGACTCAACAACTAGAGACTCCTCAACTAAAAGCTCCACAACTAGAAACTCTACAACTAGAAACTCAACAACTAGAAACTCCACACCTATTATTTCAACACCTTGAAACTCCACAACTAAAACTCTACAACTAAAACTTCACAACTAGAAACTCCACAACTAGAAACTCCGCAACTAGACTCTCCTCAACTAGAAACTCCCAACTAGAAACTCTGCAACTAGAAACTCCGCAACTAGAAACTCTGCAACTAGAAACTCCGTAACTAGAAACTCCACAGCTAGAAACCCCACAACTATAAACTTCACAACTAGAATTTCCACAACTAGAAACTCCGCAACTAGACTCTCCCCAACTAGAAACTCCCCAACTACAGACTCCGCAACTAGAAAACTCCGCAACTAGAAACTCCCAACTAGACACTCCACAACTAGAAACTCAACAACTTCAAAATCCACAACTAGAAACTCCACAATTTGAAACTCCACAACTAGATACTACACAACTATGAATTCCACAACTAGAAACTCCACAACTAGAAACTCCGCAACTAGAAGCTCCGCAACTAGAATTTCCACAGCTAGAAACTCCACAACTTGAGACTTCGCAACTAGAAACTCGGCAACTAGAAACCCGCCAACCACAAACTCCACAACTAGAAACTCCACAAGTTTAAACCCAAAAAATAGATACTCCACAACTACAGACTCCACAACTAGAAACTCCCCAACTAGAAACTCCACAACTTGAAACTCCGCAACTAGAAACTCCGAAACTAGAAACTCCACAACTAGAAAACTCCGCAACGTGAAACTCTGCAACTAGAAACTCCGCAATTAGAAACTCCACAGTTAGAAACTTCATTACTTGAAACACCACAACTAGATACTCCACAACTACGAATTCCACAACTACAAATTCCGCAACTGGAAACTCCACAACTGGAAACTCCGCAACTAGAAACTCCACAGCTAGAAACTCCACAACTTGAGACTTCGCGACTAGAAACTCAGCAACTTGAAACTATACATACGAAATTCTGCAACTAGAAAATCCACAACTATAAACTCAAGTAGAAACTCTCCAACTGAAAACTCCGCAACTAGAAACTCCGCAACTAGAAAATCCACAACTAGAAACTTCACAAGAAGAAACTCCCCAACAAGAAACTCCACAACTGGAAACTCCACAACTAGAAACTCCACAACTGAAAACTCTGCCACTAGAAACTTTACAGCTAGAAACTCCACAACTTGAGACTTCGCAAATAGAAACTCGTCAACTGAAAAATCAACCACTAGAAACTCCACAGCTAGAAACTCCACAACTAGAAACTCCACAACCAGAAACTCCACAACTAGAATTTCCGCAGCTAGAGACTCAACAAATAGAGACTCCTCAACTAAAAGCTCCACAACTAGAAACTCCACAACTTAAAACTCCACAAGTTGCAACCCGACAACTAGAAACTCAACAACAGGAAACTCCACACCTATAAATTCCTCAACTTGAAACTCCACAACTAAATATTCCATAAGTAGAAACTCCACAGCTAGAATTTCCACAACTAGAATCCCCACATTTAGAAGCTACACAGATTGAAATTACACAACTAGAAATTCCACAACTGGAAACTCCGCAACTAGAAACTCTGCAACCGGAAACTTTACAGCTAGAAACTCCACAACTTGAGACTTCGCAAATAGAAACTCGTCAACTGGAAACTCAACCACTAGAAACTCCACAGCTAGAAACTCCACAACTAGAAACTCCAGAACATGAAACCAAACAAATAGATACTCCACAACTACAGACTCCACAACTTGAAACACCACAACTAGATACTCCGCATCTACAAATTCCGCAACTAGAAACTCCACAACCGGAAATTCCGGAACTAGAAATTCCCCAACTGGAACTCCACAACTAGAATCTCTGCAAATAGAAACTCCGCAACTAGAAAATCCACAGCTAGAAACCCCACAACTATAAACTTCCCAACTAGCAACTCAACAACTAGAGACTGCACAACTATAGACTCCGCCACTAGAAACTCAACAGCTAGTAACTCCGCAACTAGAAACTCCACAACTTGAAACTCCGCCACTAGAAGCTCCACAACTAGAAAACTCCGCAACTAGAAACTCTGCAACAAGAAACTCCGCAACTAGAAACTCCACAGCTAGAGACTCCACAACTTGAAACACCACATCTGGAAACTCCGCAACAACAAACTCTGCAACCACAAACTCCACAACTAGAAGTTCCACAGCTAGAAACTCAACAACTAGAGACTTTTCAACTAAAAGCTCCACAACTAGAAACTCCACAACTAGAAACTCCGCAACTTGAAACCCGACAACTAGAAACTCAACAACTAGAAACTCCACACCTATAAATTCCTCAACTTGAAACTTTACAACTAAAACTCCATAACTAGAAACTCCACAACTAGAAACTCCACAACTAGAAACTCCGCAACTAGAAACTCCCCAACTAGAAACTCCACAACTAGAAACTCTGCAGCTAGAAACTCCGCAACTAGAAAATCTGCAAATTGAAACTCCACAGCTAGAAACTCCACAACTAGTAACACCACAACTTGAGAGTTCGCAACTAGAAACTCCACAACTAGAAACTCCACAACTAGAGACTCCACAACTAGAAACTCCACCACTAGAAACTCCACAACTACAAACCTCACAACTAGAAACTCCGCAACTGGAAACTCCAGAGCCAGAAACTCTACAACTAGAAAAACCACATCTAGAAACTCCGCAACAACAAACTCTGCTACTAGAAACTCCACAACTAGAATTTCCGCAGCTAGAGACTCAACAACTAGAGACTCCTCAACTAAAAGCTCCACAACTAGACACTCCACAACTAGAAACTCCTCAACTAGAAACCCGACAACTAGAAACTCAACAACTAGAAACTCCACACCAATAAATTCCTCAACTTGAAACTCCACAACTAAAACTCCACTACTAGAAACTCCACAACTAGAAACTCCGCAACTAGAAACTCCCCAACTAGAAACTGAACAACTAGAAACTCCACACCTATAAATTCCTCAACTTGAAACTCCACAACTAAAACTCCACTACTAGAAACTCCACAACTAGAAACTCCGCAACTAGAAACTCCCCAACTAGAAACTCCACAACTAGAATCTCTGCAACTAGAAACTCCGCAACTAGAAACTCTGCAACTAGAAACTCCGCAACTAGAAACTCCACAGCTAGAAACCGCACAACTATAAACTTCACAACTAGCAACTCAACAACTATAGACTGCACAAATAAAGACTCCGCCACTAGAAACTCCACAGCTAGTAACTCCGCAACTAGAAACTTCACAACTTGAAACTCCGCCACTAGAATCTCCACAACTAGGAAACTCCGCAACTAGAAACTCTGCCACTAGAAACTCCACAGCTAGAAACTCCGCAACTTGAAACATCACAACTAGATACTCCACAACTACAAATTCCACAACTAGAAACTCCACAACTAGAAACTCCACAACTAGAAACTCTGCAACTAGAAACTCCACAGCTAGAAACTTCACAACTTGATACTTCGCAACAAGAAACTCGGCAACTAGAATCTCCACAACTAGAAACTATGCAACTGGAAACTCCGCAACTACAAACTACGCAACTAGAAACTTCACAGCTAGAAATTCCACAACTTGAGACTTCGCAAATAGAAACTAGTAAACTAGAAACTCAACAACTAGAAACTCCACAGCTAGAAACTCCACAACTAGAAACTCCACAACTTGAGAGTTCGCAACTAGAAAGTCCACAACTAGAAACTCCACAACTAGAGACTCCACAACTAGAAACTCCACCACTAGAAACTCCACAACTACAAACCTCACAACTAGAAACTCCGCAACTGGAAACTCCAGAGCCAGAAACTCTACAACTAGAAAAACCACATCTAGAAACTCCGCAACAACAAACTCTGCAACTAGAAACTCCACAACTAGAATTTCCGCAGCTAGATGCTCAACAACTAGAGACTCCTCAACTAAAAGCTCCACCACTAGACACTCCACAACTAGAAACTCCGCAACTAGAAACCCGACAACTAGAAACTCAACAACTACAAACTCCACACCTATAAATTCCTCAACTTGAAACTCCACAACTAGAAACTCCACAACTAGAAACTCCACAACTAGAAGCTCCGCAACTAGAAACTCCCCAACTAGAAACTTCACAACTAGAAACTCTGCAGCTAGAAACTCCGCAACTAGAAACTGCAAATAGAAACTCCGCAACTAGAAACTCCACAACTTGAAACTCTGCAAATCGAAACTCTGCAAATAGAAAATCTACAACTAGAAACTCGAAAACTAAAAACTCCATCTAGAAACTCTACAACTAGAAACTTCACAACTAGAAACTCCACAAATGCGAACTCCAAAATTTAGACTCCACAACTAGAAACTACACAGATTGAAGTTCCACAACTAGCATCTCCCCAACTGAAAATTCCGCCACTAGAAACTCTGCCACTAGAAACTTTACAGCTAGAAACTCCACAACTTGAGACTTCGCAAGTAGAAACTCGTCAACTGGAAACTCAACCACTAGAAACTCCACAGCTAGAAACTCCACAACTAGAAACTCCACAACTTGAAACCCAACAAATAGATACTCCACAACTACAGACTCCACAACTTGAAACACCACAACTAGCAACTCCACAACTACAGACTCCGCAACTAGAAAACTCCGCAACTAGAAACTCCCAACTAGACACTCCACAACTAGAAACTCAACAACTTCAAAATCCACAACTAGAAACTCCACAATTTGAAACTCCACAACTAGATACTACACAACTATGAATTCCACAACTAGAAACTCCACAACTAGAAACTCCGCAACTAGAAGCTCCGCAACTAGAATTTCCACAGCTAGAAACTCCACAACTTGAGACTCGCAACTAGAAACTCGGCAACTAGAAACCCGACAACCACAAACTCCACAACTAGAAACTCCACAAGTTTAAACCCAAAAAATAGATACTCCACAACTACAGACTCCACAACTAGAAACTCCCCAACTAGAAACTCCACAACTTGAAACTCCGCAACTAGAAACTCCGAAACTAGAAACTCCACAACTAGAAAACTCCGCAACGTGAAACTCTGCAACTAGAAACTCCGCAATTAGAAACTCCACAGTTAGAAACTTCATTACTTGAAACACCACAACTAGATACTCCACAACTACGAATTCCACAACTACAAATTCCGCAACTGGAAACTCCACAACTGGAAACTCCGCAACTAGAAACTCCACAGCTAGAAACTCCACAACTTGAGACTTCGCGACTAGAAACTCAGCAACTTGAAACTCAACAACTAGAAACTCCACCACTAGAAACTCCACAACTAGGAACTCTACAACTTCAAAATCCACAACTAAAAACTTTTCAACTTGAAACTCCACAACTACAAACTCCACAACTAGAAACTCCACAACCTGAAACTCCGCAACCAGAAACTCCGCAACTAAAAACTCCACAAATAGAAACTCCACAAGTAGAAACTCCACAACTAGAAACTCCGCAACTAGAAACTCCACAACTGGACACTCAACAACTAGAAACTGCACACCTATAAATTCCACAACTTGAAACTCCAGAACTAAAACTCCACAACTAGAAACTCCACAACTAGAAACTCCACAACTAGAAACTCTGCAACTAGAAACTCCACAACTAGAAACTCTGCAACTAGAAACTCCACAACTAGAAACTCCACAACTAAAACTCCACAAGTAGAAACTCCACAACTAGAAACTCCGCAACTAGAAACTCCACAACTAGACACTCAACAACTAGAAACTCCACACCTATAAATTCCACAACTAAAACTCCACAACTAGAAACTCCACAACTAGAAACTCCACAACTAGAAACTCCGCAACTAGAAACTCCCAAACTAGAAACTCCACAACAACAAACTCTGCAGCTAGAAACTCCGCAACTAGAAACTCTGCAAATAGAAACTCCGCAGGTAGAAACCCCTCAACTATAATCTTCACAACTAGAAACTCAACCAATAGAGACTGCACATCTAGAGACTCCGCAACTAGAAACTCCGCAGCTAGAAACTCCGCAACTAGAAATTCCACAACTTGAAACTCTGCAAATCGAAACTTTGCAACTAGAAAATCCACAACTATAAACTCAAGTAGAAACTCTCCAACTGGAAACTCCGCAACTAGAAACTCCGCAACTAGAAAATCCACAACTAGAAACTTCACAACTAGAAACTCCCCAGCAAGAAACTCCACAACTAGAAACTCCACAACTAGAGACTGCACAACTAGAGACTTTGCATTTAGAAACTCCTCAGATAGAAACTACACAACTAGAAACTCCTCGACTAGAGATTCCATAAGTAGAAACTCCACAGCTAGAATTTCCAAAACTAGAAATCCCACAACTAGAAACTCCACAAATAGGAACTCTGCAAATAGAAAATCTACAACTAGAAACTCGAAAACTAAAAACTCCAACTAGAAACTCCACAACTAGAAACTTCACAACTAGAAACTTCACAAATGGACACTCTACATTTAGAAACTCCACAACTAGGAACTCCACAAATTGAGACTCCACAACTAGAAACTACACAGATTTAAACACCACAACATGAAACTCCACAGCCAGAAACTCCACAACTAGAAACTCCGCAACTAAATACTCCAACACTAGAAAATCCACAACTAGAAACTCCACAACTAGAAACTCCGCAACTAGAAACACAACCACTACAAACTCCGCAAATGGAAACTCCACACCTAAAAATTCCACAACTTGAAACTCCACAGCTAGAAACTCCACAACTAGAAATTCCATAACTGGAAACTCCACAGCTAGAAAGTCCACAACTAGAAACTCTGCAACTAGAACCTGCGCAACTAGAAACTCCACAGCTAGAAAATCAGCTACTAGAAACTCCACAACTATCAACTCCACAACTACAGACTCCGCAACTAGAAAACTCCGCAACTAGAAACTCCCAACTAGACACTCCGCAACTAGGAACTCTACAACTTCAAAATCCACAACTAGAAACTCCACAATTTGAAACTCCACAACTAGATACTCCACAACTACGAATTCCACAACTAGAAACTCCACAACTAGAAACTCCGCAACTAGAAGCTCCGCAACTAGAATTTCCACAGCTAGAAACTCCACAACTTGAGACTTCGCATCTAGAAACTCGGCAACTAGAAATCCGACAACCAGAAACTCCACAACTAGAAACTCCACAAGTTGGAACCCAACAAATAGATGCTCCACAACTACAGACTCCACAACTAAAAACTCCCCAACTATAAACTCCACAACTTGAAACAACGCAAATAGAAACTCCAAAACTAGAAACTCCAAAACTAGAAAACTCCGCAACGTGAAACTCTGCAACTAGAAACTGCGCAATTAGAAACTCCACAGTTAGAAACTTCACTACTTGAAACACCACAACTAGATACTCCACAACTACGAATTCCACAACTACGAATTCCGCAACTAGAAACTCCACAACTGGAAACTCCGCAACTAGAAACTCCACAACTTGAAACTCTGCAACTCGAAACTCTGCAACTAGCAAATCCACAACTATAAACCCAAGTTGAATCTCCCCAACTGGAAACTCCGCAACTAGAAACTCCGCAACTAGAAACTCCCCAACAAGAAACTCCACAGCTAGAAACTCCACAACTAGAAACTCTACAACTAGATATACCATAAGTAGAAACTCCACAGCTAGAATTTCCACAACTAGAAACCCCACAACTAGAAACTCAACAACTATAAACTCCACACCTATAAATTCCACAACTAAAACTCCACAACTAGAAACTCCACAACTAGAAACTCCACAACTAGAAACTCCGCAACTAGAAACTCCCAAACTAGAAACTCCACAACTAGAAACTCTGCAGCTAGAAACTCCGCAACTAGAAACTCTGCAAATAGAAACTCCGCAGGTAGAAACCCCTCAACTATAAACTTTACGACTAGAAACTCAACAAATAGAGACTGCACATCTAGAGACTCCGCAACTGGAAACTGCGCAGCTAGAAACTCCGCAACTAGAAACTCCACAACTTGAAACTATACATACGAAATTCTGCAACTAGAAAATCCACAACTATAAACTCAAGTAGAAACTCTCCAACTGAAAACTCCGCAACTAGAAACTCCGCGACTAGAAAATCCACAACTAGAAACTTCACAACTAGAAACTCCCCAACAAGAAACTCCACAACTAGAAACTCCACAACTAGAAACTCCACAACTGAAAACTCTGCCACTAGAAACTTTACAGCTAGAAACTCCACAACTTGAGACTTCGCAAATAGAAACTCGTCAACTGAAAAATCAACCACTAGAAACTCCACAGCTAGAAACTCCACAACTAGAAACTCCACAACCAGAAACTCCACAACTAGAATTTCCGCAGCTAGAGACTCAACAAATAGAGACTCCTCAACTAAAAGCTCCACAACTAGAAACTCCACAACTTAAAACTCCACAAGTTGCAACCCGACAACTAGAAACTCAACAACAGGAAACTCCACACCTATAAATTCCTCAACTTGAAACTCCACAACTAAATATTCCATAAGTAGAAACTCCACAGCTAGAATTTCCACAACTAGAAACCCCACATTTAGAAGCTACACAGATTGAAATTACACAACTAGAAATTCCACAACTGGAAACTCCGCAACTAGAAACTCTGCAACCGGAAACTTTACAGCTAGAAACTCCACAACTTGAGACTTCGCAAATAGAAACTCGTCAACTGGAAACTCAACCACTAGAAACTCCACAGCTAGAAACTCCACAACTAGAAACTCCAGAACTTGAAACCAAACAAATAGATACTCCACAACTACAGACTCCACAACTTGAAACACCACAACTAGATACTCCGCATCTACAAATTCCGTAACTAGAAACTCCACAACCGGAAATTCCGGAACTAGAAATTCCCCAACTGGAACTCCACAACTAGAATCTCTGCAAATAGAAACTCCGCAACTAGAAAATCCACAGCTAGAAACCCCACAACTATAAACTTCACAACTAGCAACTCAACAACTAGAGACTGCACAACTATAGACTCCGCCACTAGAAACTCAACAGCTAGTAACTCCGCAACTAGAAACTCCACAACTTGAAACTCTGCCACTAGAAGCTCCACAACTAGAAAACTCCGCAACTAGAAACTCTGCAACAAGAAACTCCGCAACTAGAAACTCCACAGCTAGAGACTCCACAACTTGAAACACCACATCTGGAAACTCCGCAACAACAAACTCTGCAACCACAAACTCCACAACTAGAAGTTCCACAGCTAGAAACTCAACAACTAGAGACTTTTCAACTAAAAGCTCCACAACTAGAAACTCCACAACTAGAAACTCCGCAACTTGAAACCCGACAACTAGAAACTCAACAACTAGAAACTCCACACCTATAAATTCCTCAACTTGAAACTTTACAACTAAAACTCCATAACTAGAAACTCCACAACTAGAAACTCCACAACTAGAAACTCCGCAACTAGAAACTCCCCAACTAGAAACTCCACAACTAGAAACTCTGCAGCTAGAAACTCCGCAACTAGAAAATCTGCAAATTGAAACTCCACAGCTAGAAACTCCACAACTAGTAACACCACAACTTGAGAGTTCGCAACTAGAAACTCCACAACTAGAAACTCCACAACTAGAGACTCCACAACTAGAAACTCCACCACTAGAAACTCCACAACTACAAACCTCACAACTAGAAACTCCGCAACTGGAAACTCCAGAGCCAGAAACTCTACAACTAGAAAAACCACATCTAGAAACTCCGCAACAACAAACTCTGCTACTAGAAACTCCACAAATAGAATTTCCGCAGCTAGAGACTCAACAACTAGAGACTCCTCAACTAAAAGCTCCACAACTAGACACTCCACAACTAGAAACTCCTCAACTAGAAACCCGACAACTAGAAACTCAACAACTAGAAACTCCACACCAATAAATTCCTCAACTTGAAACTCCACAACTAAAACTCCACTACTAGAAACTCCACAACTAGAAACTCCGCAACTAGAAACTCCCCAACTAGAAACTGAACAACTAGAAACTCCACACCTATAAATTCCTCAACTTGAAACTCCACAACTAAAACTCCACTACTAGAAACTCCACAACTAGAAACTCCGCAACTAGAAACTCCCCAACTAGAAACTCCACAACTAGAATCTCTGCAACTAGAAACTCCGCAACTAGAAACTCTGCAACTAGAAACTCCGCAACTAGAAACTCCACAGCTAGAAACCGCACAACTATAAACTTCACAACTAGCAACTCAACAACTATAGACTGCACAAATAAAGACTCCGCCACTAGAAACTCCACAGCTAGTAACTCCGCAACTAGAAACTTCACAACTTGAAACTCCGCCACTAGAATCTCCACAACTAGAAAACTCCGCAACTAGAAACTCTGCCACTAGAAACTCCACAGCTAGAAACTCCGCAACTTGAAACATCACAACTAGATACTCCACAACTACAAATTCCACAACTAGAAACTCCACAACTAGAAACTCTGCAACTAGAAACTCCACAGCTAGAAACTTCACAACTTGATACTTCGCAACAAGAAACTCGGCAACTAGAATCTCCACAACTAGAAACTATGCAACTGGAAACTCCGCAACTACAAACTACGCAACTAGAAACTTCACAGCTAGAAATTCCACAACTTGAGACTTCGCAAATAGAAACTAGTAAACTAGAAACTCAACAACTAGAAACTCCACAGCTAGAAACTCCACAACTAGAAACTCCACAACTTGAGAGTTCGCAACTAGAAAGTCCACAACTAGAAACTCCACAACTAGAGACTCCACAACTAGAAACTCCACCACTAGAAACTCCACAACTACAAACCTCACAACTAGAAACTCCGCAACTGGAAACTCCAGAGCCAGAAACTCTACAACTAGAAAAACCACATCTAGAAACTCCGCAACAACAAACTCTGCAACTAGAAACTCCACAACTAGAATTTCCGCAGCTAGATGCTCAACTAGAGACTCCTCAACTAAAAGCTCCACCACTAGACACTCCACAACTAGAAACTCCGCAACTAGAAACCCGACAACTAGAAACTCAACAACTACAAACTCCACACCTATAAATTCCTCAACTTGAAACTCCACAACTAGAAACTCCACAACTAGAAACTCCACAACTAGAAGCTCCGCAACTAGAAACTCCCCAACTAGAAACTTCACAACTAGAAACTCTGCAGCTAGAAACTCCGCAACTAGAAACTGCAAATAGAAACTCCGCAACTAGAAACTCCACAACTTGAAACTCTGCAAATCGAAACTCTGCAAATAGAAAATCTACAACTAGAAACTCGAAAACTAAAAACTCCATCTAGAAACTCTACAACTAGAAACTTCACAACTAGAAACTCCACAAATGCGAACTCCAAAATTTAGACTCCACAACTAGAAACTACACAGATTGAAGTTCCACAACTAGCATCTCCCCAACTGAAAATTCCGCCACTAGAAACTCTGCCACTAGAAACTTTACAGCTAGAAACTCCACAACTTGAGACTTCGCAAGTAGAAACTCGTCAACTGGAAACTCAACCACTAGAAACTCCACAGCTAGAAACTCCACAACTAGAAACTCCACAACTTGAAACCCAACAAATAGATACTCCACAACTACAGACTCCACAACTTGAAACACCACAACTAGATACTCCACAACTACAAATTCCACAACTAGAAACTCCACAACTAGAAACTCCGCCACTAGAAACTCCCCACTAGAAACTTCACAACTAGAATCTCTGCAACTAGAAACTCCGCAAGTAGAAACTCTGCAACTAGAAACTCCGCAACTAGAAACTCCACAGCTAGAAACTCCACAACTTGAAACACCACAACTAGATACTCCACAACTAAAGATTCCACAACTAGAAACTCCACAACTAGAAACTCCGCAACAAGAAACTCAACAGCTAGAAACTCCAACACTTGAGACTTCGCAACAAGAAACTCAGCAACTAGAATCTCCACAACTAGAAACTCTGCAACTAGAAACTCCGCAACTACAAACTGAACAAATAGAGACTGCACAACTAGAGACTCCGCAACTAGAAACTCCGCAGCTAGCAACTCCGCAACTGGAAACTCCGCAACTTGAAACTCTGCAACTAGAAACTTTACAGCTAGAAACTCCACAACTTGAGACTTCGCAAATAGAAACTCGTCAACTGGAAACTCAACCACTAGAAACTCCACAGCTAGAAACTCCACAACTAGAAACTCCACAACTTGAACCCAACAAATAGATACTCCACAACTACAGACTCCACAACTTGAAACACCACATCTAGATACTCCACAACTACAAATTCCGCAACTAGAAACTCCACAACTAGAAACTCCACAACCAGAATCTCTGCAACTAGAAACTCCGCAACTAGAAACTGCACAGCTAGAAACCCCACAACTATAAACTTCACAACTAGCAACTCAACAACTAGAGACTGCTCAACTAGAGACTTCGCAACTAGAAACTCCACAGCTAGTAACTCCGCAACTAGAAACTCCACAACTTGAAACTCCGCCACTAGAAGCTCCACAACTAGAAAACTCCGCAACTAGAAACTCCGCAACTGGAAACTCCAGAGCCAGAAACTCTACAACTAGAAAAACCACATCTAGAAACTCCGCAACAACAAACTCTGCTACTAGAAACTCCACAAATAGAATTTCCGCAGCTAGAGACTCAACAACTAGAGACTCCTCAACTAAAAGCTCCACAACTAGACACTCCACAACTAGAAACTCCTCAACTAGAAACCCGACAACTAGAAACTCAACAACTAGAAACTCCACACCAATAAATTCCTCAACTTGAAACTCCACAACTAAAACTCCACTACTAGAAACTCCACAACTAGAAACTCCGCAACTAGAAACTCCCCAACTAGAAACTGAACAACTAGAAACTCCACACCTATAAATTCCTCAACTTGAAACTCCACAACTAAAACTCCACTACTAGAAACTCCACAACTAGAAACTCCGCAACTAGAAACTCCCCAACTAGAAACTCCACAACTAGAATCTCTGCAACTAGAAACTCCGCAACTAGAAACTCTGCAACTAGAAACTCCGCAACTAGAAACTCCACAGCTAGAAACCGCACAACTATAAACTTCACAACTAGCAACTCAACAACTATAGACTGCACAAATAAAGACTCCGCCACTAGAAACTCCACAGCTAGTAACTCCGCAACTAGAAACTTCACAACTTGAAACTCCGCCACTAGAATCTCCACAACTAGAAAACTCCGCAACTAGAAACTCTGCCACTAGAAACTCCACAGCTAGAAACTCCGCAACTTGAAACATCACAACTAGATACTCCACAACTACAAATTCCACAACTAGAAACTCCACAACTAGAAACTCCACAACTAGAAACTCTGCAACTAGAAACTCCACAGCTAGAAACTTCACAACTTGATGCTTCGCAACAAGAAACTCGGCAACTAGAATCTCCACAACTAGAAACTATGCAACTGGAAACTCCGCAACTACAAACTACGCAACTAGAAACTTCACAGCTAGAAATTCCACAACTTGAGACTTCGCAAATAGAAACTAGTAAACTAGAAACTCAACAACTAGAAACTCCACAGCTAGAAACTCCACAACTAGAAACTCCACAACTTGAGAGTTCGCAACTAGAAAGTCCACAACTAGAAACTCCACAACTAGAGACTCCACAACTAGAAACTCCACCACTAGAAACTCCACAACTACAAACCTCACAACTAGAAACTCCGCAACTGGAAACTCCAGAGCCAGAAACTCTACAACTAGAAAAACCACATCTAGAAACTCCGCAACAACAAACTCTGCAACTAGAAACTCCACAACTAGAATTTCCGCAGCTAGATGCTCAACAACTAGAGACTCCTCAACTAAAAGCTCCACCACTAGACACTCCACAACTAGAAACTCCGCAACTAGAAACCCGACAACTAGAAACTCAACAACTACAAACTCCACACCTATAAATTCCTCAACTTGAAACTCCACAACTAGAAACTCCACAACTAGAAACTCCACAACTAGAAGCTCCGCAACTAGAAACTCCCCAACTAGAAACTTCACAACTAGAAACTCTGCAGCTAGAAACTCCGCAACTAGAAACTGCAAATAGAAACTCCGCAACTAGAAACTCCACAACTTGAAACTCTGCAAATCGAAACTCTGCAAATAGAAAATCTACAACTAGAAACTCGAAAACTAAAAACTCCATCTAGAAACTCTACAACTAGAAACTTCACAACTAGAAACTCCACAAATGCGAACTCCAAAATTTAGACTCCACAACTAGAAACTACACAGATTGAAGTTCCACAACTAGCATCTCCCCAACTGAAAATTCCGCCACTAGAAACTCTGCCACTAGAAACTTTACAGCTAGAAACTCCACAACTTGAGACTTCGCAAGTAGAAACTCGTCAACTGGAAACTCAACCACTAGAAACTCCACAGCTAGAAACTCCACAACTAGAAACTCCACAACTTGAAACCCAACAAATAGATACTCCACAACTACAGACTCCACAACTTGAAACACCACAACTAGATACTCCACAACTACAAATTCCACAACTAGAAACTCCACAACTAGAAACTCCGCCACTAGAAACTCCCCACTAGAAACTTCACAACTAGAATCTCTGCAACTAGAAACTCCGCAAGTAGAAGCTCTGCAACTAGAAACTCCGCAACTAGAAACTCCACAGCTAGAAACTCCACAACTTGAAACACCACAACTAGATACTCCACAACTAAAGATTCCACAACTAGAAACTCCACAACTAGAAACTCCGCAACAAGAAACTCAACAGCTAGAAACTCCAACACTTGAGACTTCGCAACAAGAAACTCAGCAACTAGAATCTCCACAACTAGAAACTCTGCAACTAGAAACTCCGCAACTACAAACTGAACAAATAGAGACTGCACAACTAGAGACTCCGCAACTAGAAACTCCGCAGCTAGCAACTCCGCAACTGGAAACTCCGCAACTTGAAACTCTGCAACTAGAAACTTTACAGCTAGAAACTCCACAACTTGAGACTTCGCAAATAGAAACTCGTCAACTGGAAACTCAACCACTAGAAACTCCACAGCTAGAAACTCCACAACTAGAAACTCCACAACTTGAAACCCAACAAATAGATACTCCACAACTACAGACTCCACAACTTGAAACACCACAACTAGATACTCCACAACTACAAATTCCGCAACTAGAAACTCCACAACTAGAAACTCCACAACCAGAATCTCTGCAACTAGAAACTCCGCAACTAGAAACTGCACAGCTAGAAACCCCACAACTATAAACTTCACAACTAGCAACTCAACAACTAGAGACTGCTCAACTAGAGACTTCGCAACTAGAAACTCCACAGCTAGTAACTCCGCAACTAGAAACTCCACAACTTGAAACTCCGCCACTAGAAGCTCCACAACTAGAAAACTCCGCAACTAGAAACTCCGCAACTAGAAACTTCACAACTAGAGACTCCACAACTTGAAACAATACAACTAGATACTCCACAACTACTAAATCCACAACTAGAAACTCCACAACTAGAAACACCACATCTGGAAACTCCGCAACAACAAACTCTGCAACCAGAAACTCCACAACTAGAATGTTCACAGCTAGAGACTCAACAACTAGAGACTCCTCCACTAAAAGCTCCACAACTAGAAACTCCACAACTAGAAACTCCGCAACTTGAAACCCGACAACTAGAAACTCAAAACCTAGAAACTCCACACCTATAAATTCCTCAACTTGAAACTCCACAACTCGAAACTCTGCAACTAGAAAATCCACAACTATAAACTCAAGTAGAAACTCCCCAACTGGAAACTCTGCAACTAGAAACTCCGCAACTAGAAACTTCACACCTAGAAACTCCACAACTTGAAACACCACAACTAGATACTCCACAACCACAAATTGCACAACTAGAAACTCCACAACCAGAAACTCCGAAACTAGAAACTCCGCAGCTAAAAACTTCACAACTTGAGACTTCGCAACTAGAAACTCGGCAACTAGAATCTCCACAACTAGAAACTCTGCGACTAGAAAATCCGCAACTACAAACTCCGCAACCTGAAACTCCGCAACTAGAAACTCCACAGCTAGAAACTTCACAACTTGAGACTTCGCAACCAGAAACTCGGCAACTAGAATCTCCACAACTAGAAACTCTGCAACTAGAAACTCCGCAACTAGAAACTCCACAGCTAGAAACTCCACAACTAGGAACTCCACAACTAGAAACTCCACACCTATTATTTCAACAACTTGAAACTCCACAACTAAAACTCCACAACTAAAACTTCACAGCTAGAAACTCCACAACTAGAAACTCCGCAACTAGACTCTCCCCAACTAGAAACTCCCCAACTAGAAACTCTGCAACTAGAAACTCCGCAACTAGAAACTCTGCAACTAGAAACTCCGTAACTAGAAACTCCACAGCTAGAAACCCCACAACTATAAACTTCACAACTAGAAGCTCAAGAACTAGAGACTGCACAACTGGAAACTCCACAACTAGAAAACTTCGCAGCTAGAAACTCTGAAACTAGATACTCCGCAACTAGAAACTCCATAGCTAGAAACTCCTCAACTTGAAACACCACAACTAGACACTCCACAACTACAAATTCCACAACTAGAAACTCGACAACTGGAAACTCCGCAACTACAAACTCCGCAACTAGAAACTTTACAGCTAGAAACTCCACAACTTGAGACTTCGCAACTAGAAACTCTGCTACAAGAAATTCCGCAACGAGAATCTCCACAGCTAGTAACTCCGCAACTAGAAACTCCACAACTTGAAACTCCGCCTCTAGAATCTCCACAACTTGAAAACTCCGCAACTAGAAACTCTGCAACCAGAAACTCCGCAACTAGAAACTCCACAGCTAGAAACTCCACAACTTGAAACACCACAACTAGATACTCCACAACTACAAATTGCACAACTAGAAACTCCCCAACTAGAAACTCCGCAACTAGAAACCCCGCAGCTAGAAACTCCACAATTACGAACCCCACAACTACGAACCCCACTACTAGCAACTCCACAACTAGAAACTCCACAATTAGAAACTCCACAACTTGAGACTTCGCAACTACAAACTCCACAACTAGAAACCTCACTACTAGAGTCTCCAAAACTAGAAACTCCACAACTACAAACTCCACAACTAGAAACTCCACAACTACGAACCTCGCAACTAGAAACTCCACAACTTGAAACTCTGCAACTAGAAACTCCACAACTAGAAAAGTCCGCAACTAGAAACTCTGCAACTAAAAACTCCGCAACTAGAAACTCCAGAGACAGAAACTCCACAACTTGAAACACCACAACTATATACTCCTCAACTACAAATTTCACAACTAGAAACTCAACAACTAGAAACTCCGCAACTTGAGACTTCGCAACTAGAAATTCGGCAACTAGAATCTCCACAACTAGAAACTCTGCAACTAGAAACTCCGCAACTAGAAACTCCACAGCTAGAAACTCAACAACTAGAGACTCCACAACTAGAAACTCCACAACTAGAAACTCCACAACTAGAGACTCCACAACTAGAAACTCCATAACTACAAACCCGACAACTAGAATTTACACAACTAGAAACTCCACAACTTGAGAGTTCGCAACTAGAAACTCCACAACTAGAAACTCCACAACTAGAGACTCCACAACTAGAAACTCCACCACTAGAAACTCCACAACTACGAACCTCACAACTAGAAATTCCACAACTAGAAACTCCACAGCCAGAAACTCCACAACTAGAAACTTCACATCTAGAAACTCCGCAACAACAAACTCCACAACTAGAAACTCCACAACTAGAAATTTCACAACTAGAGACTCAACAACTAGAGACTCCTCAACTAAAAGCTCCACAACTAGAAACTTTACAACTAGAAACTCCGCAACTAGAAACACGACAACTAGAAACTCAACAACTAGAAACTCCACACCTATTATTTCAACACCTTGAAACTCCACAACTAAAACTCCACAACTAAAACTTCACAACTAGAAACTCCACAACTAGAAACTCCGCAACTAGACTCTCCCCAACTAGAAACTCTGCAACTAGAAACTCCGCAACTAGAAACTCTGCAACTAGAAACTCCGTAACTAGAAACTCCACAGCTAGAAACCCCACAACTATAAACTTCCCAACTAGAAACTCCACAACTATAAACTCCGCAACTAGACTCTCCCCAACTAGAAACTCCCCAACTAGAAACTCTGCAACTAGAAACTCCGCAACTAGAAACTCTGCAACTAGAAACTCCACAACTAGAAACTCCGCAACTAGAAACCCGACCACTAGAAACTCCACAAATAGGAACTCCACACCTATATATTCCACAACTTGAAACTCCACAGCTAGAAACTCCACAACTAGAAATTCCATAACTGGAAACTCCACAGCTAGAAAGTCCACAGCTAGAAACTCTGCAACTAGAAACTCCGCAACTAGAAACTCCACAGCTAGAAAATCCACCACTAGAAACTCAACAACTAGCAACTCCACAACTACAGACTCCGCAACTAGAAAACTCCGCAACTAGAAACTCCCAACTAGACACTCCACAACTAGAAACTCAACAACTTCAAAATCCACAACTAGAAACTCCACAATTTGAAACTCCACAACTAGATACTACTCAACTATGAATTCCACAACTAGAAACTCCACAACTAGAAACTCCGCAACTAGAAGCTCCGCAACTAGAATTTCCACAGCTAGAAACTCCACAACTTGAGACTTCGCAACTAGAAACTCGGCAACTAGAAACCCGACAACCACAAACTCCACAACTAGAAACTCCACAAGTTTAAACCCAAAAAATAGATACTCCAAAACTACAGACTCCACAACTAGAAACTCCCCAACTAGAAACTCCACAACTTGAAACTCCGCAACTAGAAACTCCACAACTAGAAACTCTGCAACTAGAAACTCCGCAACTAGAAACTCCACAACTAAAACTCCACAAGTAAAAACTCCACAACTAGAAACTCCGCAACTAGAAACTCCACAACTAGACACTCAACAACTAGAAACTCCACACCTATAAATTCCACAACTAAAACTCCACAACTAGAAACTCCACAACTAGAAACTCCACAACTAGAAACTCCGTAACTAGAAACTCCCAAACTAGAAACTCCACAACTCGAAACTCTGCAGCTAGAAACTCCGCAACTAGAAACTCGGCAAATAGAAACTCCGCAGGTAGAAACCCCTCAACTATAATCTTCACAACTAGAAACTCAACAAATAGAGACTGCACATCTAGAGACTCCGCAACTAGAAACTCCGCAGCTAGAAACTCCGCAACTAGAAACTCCACAACTTGAAACTCTGCAAATCGAAACTTTGCAACTAGAAAATCCACAACTCTGAACTCAAGTAGAAACTCTCCAACTGGAAACTCCGCAACTAGAAACTCCGCAACTAGAAAATCCACAACTAGAAACTTCACAACTAGAGACTGCACAACTAGAGACTTTGCATTTAGAAACTCCTCAGATAGAAACTACACAACTAGAAACTCCTCGACTAGAGATTCCATAAGTAGAAACTCCACAGCTAGAATTTCCAAAACTAGAATTCCCACAACTAGAAACTCCACAAATAGGAACTCTGCAAATAGAAAATCTACAACTAGAAACTCGAAAACTAAAAACTCCAACTAGAAACTCCACAACTAGAAACTTCACAACTAGAAACTTCACAAATGGACACTACATTTAGAAACTCCACAACTAGAGACTCCACAACTAGGAACTCCACAAATTGAGACTCCACAACTAGAAACTACACAGATTGAAACACCACAACATGAAACTCCACAACCAGAAACTCCACAACTAGAAACTCCGCAACTAAATACTCCAACACTAGAAAATCCACAACTAGAAACTCCACAACTAGAAACTCCGCAACTAGAAACACAACCACTACAAACTCCGCAAATAGAAACTCCACACCTAAAAATTCCACAACTTGAAACTCCACAGCTAGAAACTCCACAACTAGAAATTCCATAACTGGAAACTCCACAGCTAGAAAGTCCACAACTAGAAACTCTGCAACTAGAAACTCCGCAACTAGAAACTCCACAGCTAGAAAATCCGCTACTAGAAACTCCACAACTAGAAACTCCACAACTACAGACTCCGCAACTAGAAAACTCCGCAACTAGAAACTCCCAACTAGACACTCCGCAACTAGGAACTCTACAACTTCAAAATCCACAACTAGAAACTCCACAATTTGAAACTCCACAACTAGATACTCCACAACTACGAATTCCACAACTAGAAACTCAACAACTAGAAACTCCGCAACTAGAAGCTCCGCAACTAGAATTTCCACAGCTAGAAACTCCACAACTTGAGACTTCGCAACTAGAAACTCGGCATCTAGAAATCCGACAACCAGAAACTCCCCAACTAGAAACTCCACAACTTGAAACAACGCAAATAGAAACTCCAAAACTAGAAACTCCACAACTAGAAAACTCCGCAACGTGAAACTCTGCAACTAGAAACTCCGCAATTAGAAACTCCACAGTTAGAAACTTCACTACTTGAAACACCACAACTAGATACTCCACAACTACGAATTCCACAACTACGAATTCCGCAACTAGAAACTCCACAACTGAAAACTCCGCAACTAGAAACTCCACAACTTGAAACTCTGCAACTCGAAACTCTGCAACTAGCAAATCCACAACTATAAACCCAAGTTGAAACTCCCCAACTGGAAACTCCGCAACTAGAAACTCCGCAACTAGAAACTCCCCAACAAGAAACTCCACAACTAGAAACTCCACAACTAGAAACTTCACAACTAGAAACTCCACAACTAGATATACCATAAGTAGAAACTCCACAGCTAGAATTTCCACAGCTAGAATTTCCACAACTAGAAACTCCACAACTAGAAACTCCACAACTAGAAACTCCGCAACTAGAAACTCCCAAACTAGAAACTCCACAACTAGAAACTCTGCAGCTAGAAACTCCGCAACTAGAAACTCTGCAAATAGAAACTCCGCAGGTAGAAACCCCTCAACTATAAACTTCACGACTAGAAACTCAACAAATAGAGACTGCACATCTAGAGACTCCGCAACTAGAAACTCCGCAGCTAGAAACTCCGCAACTAGAAACTCCACAACTTGAAACTATACATACGAAATTCTGCAACTAGAAAATCCACAACTATAAACTCAAGTAGAAACTCTCCAACTGAAAACTCCGCAACTAGAAACTCCCCAACAAGAAACTCCACAACTAGAAACTCCACAACTAGAGACTGCACAACTAGAGACTTTGCATTTAAAAACTCCTCAGATAGAAACTACACAACTAGAAACTCCTCGACTATGGATTCCATAAGTAGAAACTCCAAAGCTAGAATTTCCAAAACTAGAAACCCCACAACTAGAAACTCCACAAATAGGAACTCTGCAAATAGAAAATCTACAACTAGAAACTCGAAAACTAAAAACACCATCTAGAAACTCTACAACTAGAAACTTCACAACTAGAAACTCCACAAATACGAACTCCAAAATTGAGACTCCACAACTAGAAACTACACAGATTGAAGTTCCACAACTAGAAACTCCACAACTGAAAACTCTACCACTAGAAACTTTACAGCTAGAAACTCCACAACTTGAGACTTCGCAAATAGAAACTCGTCAACTGAAAACTCAACCACTAGAAACTCCACAGCTAGAAACTCCACAACCAGAAACTCCACAACTAGAAACTCCACAACTAGAAACACCACATCTAGAAACTCCGCAACAACAAACTCTGCAACCAGAAACTCCACAACTAGAATTTCCGCAGCTAGAGACTCAACAAATAGAGACTCCTCAACTAAAAGCTCCACAACTAGAAACTCCACAACTTAAAACTCCACAAGTTGAAACCCGACAACTAGAAACTCAACAACAGGAAACTCCACACCTATAAATTCCTCAACTTGAAACTCCACAACTAAATATTTCATAAGTAGAAACTCCACAGCTAGAATTTCCACAACTAGAAACCCCACATTTAGAAACTACACAGATTGAAATTACACAACTAGAAACTCCACAACTGGAAACTCCGCAACTAGAAACTCTGCAACCGGAAACTTTACAGCTAGAAACTCCACAACTTGAGACTTCGCAAATAGAAACTCGTCAACTGGAAACTCAACCACTAGAAACTCCACAGCTAGAAACTCCACAACTAGAAACTCCAGAACTTGAAACCAAACAAATAGATACTCCACAACTACAGACTCCACAACTTGAAACACCACAACTAGATACTCCGCATCTACAACTTCCGCAACTAGAAACTCCACAACCGGAAATTCCGGAACTAGAAGTTCCCCAACTGGAACTCCACAACTAGAATCTCTGCAAATAGAAACTCCGCAACTAGAAAATCCACAGCTAGAAACCCCACAACTATAAACTTCACAACTAGCAACTCAACAACTAGAGACTGCACAACTAGGGACTCCGCCACTAGAAACTCAACAGCTAGTAACTCCGCAACTAGAAACTCCACAACTTGAAACTCCGCCACTAGAAGCTCCACAACTAGAAAACTCCGCAACTAGAAACTCTGCAACAAGAAACTCCGCAACTAGAAACTCCACAGCTAGAGACTCCACAACTTGAAACACCACATCTGGAAACTACGCAACAACAAACTCTGCAACCACAAACTCCACAACTAGAAATTCCACAGCTAGAAACCGCACAACTATAAACTTCACAACTAGCAACTCAACAACTATAGACTGCACAAATAAAGACTCCGCAACTAGAAACTCCACAGCTAGTAACTCCGCAACTAGAAACTTCACAACTTGAAACTCCGCCACTAGAATCTCCACAACTAGAAAACTCCGCAACTAGAAACTCTGCCACTAGAAACTCCACAGCTAGAAACTCCACAACTTGAAACTTCACAACTAGATACTCCACAACTACAAATTCCACAACTAGAAACTCAACAACTAGAAACTCCGCAACTTGAGACTTCGCAACTAGAAATTCGGCAACTAGAATCTCCACAACTAGAAACTCTGCAACTAGAAACTCCGCAACTAGAAACTCCACAGCTAGAAACTCAACAACTAGAGACTCCACAACTAGAAACTCCACAACTAGAAACTCCACAACTAGAGACTCCACAACTAGAAACTCCATAACTACAAACCCGACAACTAGAATTTACACAACTAGAAACTCCACAACTTGAGAGTTCGCAACTAGAAACTCCACAACTAGAAACTCCACAACTAGAGACTCCACAACTAGAAACTCCACCACTAGAAACTCCACAACTACGAACCTCACAACTAGAAATTCCACAACTAGAAACTCCACAGCCAGAAACTCCACAACTAGAAACTTCACATCTAGAAACTCCGCAACAACAAACTCCACAACTAGAAACTCCACAACTAGAAATTTCACAACTAGAGACTCAACAACTAGAGACTCCTCAACTAAAAGCTCCACAACTAGAAACTTTACAACTAGAAACTCCACAACTAGAAACACGACAACTAGAAACTCAACAACTAGAAACTCCACACCTATTATTTCAACACCTTGAAACTCCACAACTAAAACTCCACAACTAAAACTTCACAACTAGAAACTCCACAACTAGAAACTCCGCAACTAGACTCTCCCCAACTAGAAACTCTGCAACTAGAAACTCCGCAACTAGAAACTCTGCAACTAGAAACTCCGTAACTAGAAACTCCACAGCTAGAAACCCCACAACTATAAACTTCCCAACTAGAAACTCCACAACTATAAACTCCGCAACTAGACTCTCCCCAACTAGAAACTCCCCAACTAGAAACTCTGCAACTAGAAACTCCGCAACTAGAAACTCTGCAACTAGAAACTCCACAACTAGAAACTCCGCAACTAGAAACCCGACCACTAGAAACTCCACAAATAGGAACTCCACACCTATATATTCCACAACTTGAAACTCCACAGCTAGAAACTCCACAACTAGAAATTCCATAACTGGAAACTCCACAGCTAGAAAGTCCACAGCTAGAAACTCTGCAACTAGAAACTCCGCAACTAGAAACTCCACAGCTAGAAAATCCACCACTAGAAACTCAACAACTAGCAACTCCACAACTACAGACTCCGCAACTAGAAAACTCCGCAACTAGAAACTCCCAACTAGACACTCCACAACTAGAAACTCAACAACTTCAAAATCCACAACTAGAAACTCCACAATTTGAAACTCCACAACTAGATACTACTCAACTATGAATTCCACAACTAGAAACTCCACAACTAGAAACTCCGCAACTAGAAGCTCCGCAACTAGAATTTCCACAGCTAGAAACTCCACAACTTGAGACTTCGCAACTAGAAACTCGGCAACTAGAAACCCGACAACCACAAACTCCACAACTAGAAACTCCACAAGTTTAAACCCAAAAAATAGATACTCCAAAACTACAGACTCCACAACTAGAAACTCCCCAACTAGAAACTCCACAACTTGAAACTCCGCAACTAGAAACTCCACAACTAGAAACTCTGCAACTAGAAACTCCGCAACTAGAAACTCCACAACTAAAACTCCACAAGTAGAAACTCCACAACTAGAAACTCCGCAACTAGAAACTCCACAACTAGACACTCAACAACTAGCAACTCCACACCTATAAATTCCACAACTAAAACTCCACAACTAGAAACTCCACAACTAGAAACTCCACAACTAGAAACTCCGTAACTAGAAACTCCCAAACTAGAAACTCCACAACTCGAAACTCTGCAGCTAGAAACTCCGCAACTAGAAACTCGGCAAATAGAAACTCCGCAGGTAGAAACCCCTCAACTATAATCTTCACAACTAGAAACTCAACAAATAGAGACTGCACATCTAGAGACTCCGCAACTAGAAACTCCGCAGCTAGAAACTCCGCAACTAGAAACTCCACAACTTGAAACTCTGCAAATCGAAACTTTGCAACTAGAAAATCCACAACTCTGAACTCAAGTAGAAACTCTCCAACTGGAAACTCCGCAACTAGAAACTCCGCAACTAGAAAATCCACAACTAGAAACTTCACAACTAGAGACTGCACAACTAGAGACTTTGCATTTAGAAACTCCTCAGATAGAAACTACACAACTAGAAACTCCTCGACTAGAGATTCCATAAGTAGAAACTCCACAGCTAGAATTTCCAAAACTAGAATTCCCACAACTAGAAACTCCACAAATAGGAACTCTGCAAATAGAAAATCTACAACTAGAAACTCGAAAACTAAAAACTCCAACTAGAAACTCCACAACTAGAAACTTCACAACTAGAAACTTCACAAATGGACACTCTACATTTAGAAACTCCACAACTAGAGACTCCACAACTAGGAACTCCACAAATTGAGACTCCACAACTAGAAACTACACAGATTGAAACACCACAACATGAAACTCCACAACCAGAAACTCCACAACTAGAAACTCCGCAACTAAATACTCCAACACTAGAAAATCCACAACTAGAAACTCCACAACTAGAAACTCCGCAACTAGAAACACAACCACTACAAACTCCGCAAATAGAAACTCCACACCTAAAAATTCCACAACTTGAAACTCCACAGCTAGAAACTCCACAACTAGAAATTCCATAACTGGAAACTCCACAGCTAGAAAGTCCACAACTAGAAACTCTGCAACTAGAAACTCCGCAACTAGAAACTCCACAGCTAGAAAATCCGCTACTAGAAACTCCACAACTAGAAACTCCACAACTACAGACTCCGCAACTAGAAAACTCCGCAACTAGAAACTCCCAACTAGACACTCCGCAACTAGGAACTCTACAACTTCAAAATCCACAACTAGAAACTCCACAATTTGAAACTCCACAACTAGATACTCCACAACTACGAATTCCACAACTAGAAACTCAACAACTAGAAACTCCGCAACTAGAAGCTCCGCAACTAGAATTTCCACAGCTAGAAACTCCACAACTTGAGACTTCGCAACTAGAAACTCGGCATCTAGAAATCCGACAACCAGAAACTCCCCAACTAGAAACTCCACAACTTGAAACAACGCAAATAGAAACTCCAAAACTAGAAACTCCACAACTAGAAAACTCCGCAACGTGAAACTCTGCAACTAGAAACTCCGCAATTAGAAACTCCACAGTTAGAAACTTCACTACTTGAAACACCACAACTAGATACTCCACAACTACGAATTCCACAACTACGAATTCCGCAACTAGAAACTCCACAACTGAAAACTCCGCAACTAGAAACTCCACAACTTGAAACTCTGCAACTCGAAACTCTGCAACTAGCAAATCCACAACTATAAACCCAAGTTGAAACTCCCCAACTGGAAACTCCGCAACTAGAAACTCCGCAACTAGAAACTCCCCAACAAGAAACTCCACAACTAGAAACTCCACAACTAGAAACTTCACAACTAGAAACTCCACAACTAGATATACCATAAGTAGAAACTCCACAGCTAGAATTTCCACAGCTAGAATTTCCACAACTAGAAACTCCACAACTAGAAACTCCACAACTAGAAACTCCGCAACTAGAAACTCCCAAACTAGAAACTCCACAACTAGAAACTCTGCAGCTAGAAACTCCGCAACTAGAAACTCTGCAAATAGAAACTCCGCAGGTAGAAACCCCTCAACTATAAACTTCACGACTAGAAACTCAACAAATAGAGACTGCACATCTAGAGACTCCGCAACTAGAAACTCCGCAGCTAGAAACTCCGCAACTAGAAACTCCACAACTTGAAACTATACATACGAAATTCTGCAACTAGAAAATCCACAACTATAAACTCAAGTAGAAACTCTCCAACTGAAAACTCCGCAACTAGAAACTCCCCAACAAGAAACTCCACAACTAGAAACTCCACAACTAGAGACTGCACAACTAGAGACTTTGCATTTAAAAACTCCTCAGATAGAAACTACACAACTAGAAACTCCTCGACTATGGATTCCATAAGTAGAAACTCCAAAGCTAGAATTTCCAAAACTAGAAACCCCACAACTAGAAACTCCACAAATAGGAACTCTGCCAATAGAAAATCTACAACTAGAAACTCGAAAACTAAAAACACCATCTAGAAACTCTACAACTAGAAACTTCACAACTAGAAACTCCACAAATACGAACTCCAAAATTGAGACTCCACAACTAGAAACTACACAGATTGAAGTTCCACAACTAGAAACTCCACAACTGAAAACTCTACCACTAGAAACTTTACAGCTAGAAACTCCACAACTTGAGACTTCGCAAATAGAAACTCGTCAACTGAAAACTCAACCACTAGAAACTCCACAGCTAGAAACTCCACAACCAGAAACTCCACAACTAGAAACTCCACAACTAGAAACACCACATCTAGAAACTCCGCAACAACAAACTCTGCAACCAGAAACTCCACAACTAGAATTTCCGCAGCTAGAGACTCAACAAATAGAGACTCCTCAACTAAAAGCTCCACAACTAGAAACTCCACAACTTAAAACTCCACAAGTTGAAACCCGACAACTAGAAACTCAACAACAGGAAACTCCACACCTATAAATTCCTCAACTTGAAACTCCACAACTAAATATTTCATAAGTAGAAACTCCACAGCTAGAATTTCCACAACTAGAAACCCCACATTTAGAAACTACACAGATTGAAATTACACAACTAGAAACTCCACAACTGGAAACTCCGCAACTAGAAACTCTGCAACCGGAAACTTTACAGCTAGAAACTCCACAACTTGAGACTTCGCAAATAGAAACTCGTCAACTGGAAACTCAACCACTAGAAACTCCACAGCTAGAAACTCCACAACTAGAAACTCCAGAACTTGAAACCAAACAAATAGATACTCCACAACTACAGACTCCACAACTTGAAACACCACAACTAGATACTCCGCATCTACAACTTCCGCAACTAGAAACTCCACAACCGGAAATTCCGGAACTAGAAGTTCCCCAACTGGAACTCCACAACTAGAATCTCTGCAAATAGAAACTCCGCAACTAGAAAATCCACAGCTAGAAACCCCACAACTATAAACTTCACAACTAGCAACTCAACAACTAGAGACTGCACAACTAGGGACTCCGCCACTAGAAACTCAACAGCTAGTAACTCCGCAACTAGAAACTCCACAACTTGAAACTCCGCCACTAGAAGCTCCACAACTAGAAAACTCCGCAACTAGAAACTCTGCAACAAGAAACTCCGCAACTAGAAACTCCACAGCTAGAGACTCCACAACTTGAAACACCACATCTGGAAACTACGCAACAACAAACTCTGCAACCACAAACTCCACAACTAGAAGTTCCACAGCTAGAAACTCAACAACTAGAGACTCCTCAACTAAAAGCTCCACAACTAGAAACTCCACAACTAGAAACTCCGCAACTTGAAACCCGACAACTAGAAACTCAACAACTAGAAACTCCACACCTATAAATTCCTCAACTTGAAACTTTACAACTAAAACTCCATAACTAGAAACTCAACAACTAGAAACTCCACAACTAGAAACTCCGCAACTAGAAACTCCCCAACTAGAAACTCCACAACTAGAAACTCTGCAGCTAGAAACTCCGCAACTAGAAACTCTGCAAAGTGAAACTCCACAGCTAGAAACTCCACAACTAGTAACTCCACAACTTGAGAGTTCACAACTAGAAACTCCACAACTAGAAACTCCACAACTAGAGACTCCACAACTAGAAACTCCACCACTAGAAACTCCACAACTACAAACCTCACAACTAGAAACTCCGTAACTGGAAACTCCAGAGCCAGAAACTCTACAACTAGAAAAACCACATCTAGAAACTCCGCAACAACAAACTCTGCTACTAGAAACTCCACAACTAGAATTTCCGCAGCTAGAGACTCAACAACTAGAGACTCCTCAACTAAAAGCTTCACAACTAGACACTCCACAACTAGAAACTCCTCAACTAGAAACCCGACAACTAGAAACTCAACAACTAGAAACTCCACACCTATAAATTCCTCAACTTGAAACTCCACAACTAAAACTCCACTACTAGAAACTCCACAACTAGAAACTCCGCAACTAGAAACTCCCCAACTAGAAACTGAACAACTAGAAACTCCACACCTATAAATTCCTCAACTTGAAACTCCACAACTAAAACTCCACTACTAGAAACTCCACAACTAGAAACTCCGCAACTAGAAACTCCCCAACTAGAAACTCCACAACTAGAATCTCTGCAACTAGAAACTCCGCAACTAGAAACTCTGCAACTAGAAACTCCGCAACTAGAAATTCCACAGCTAGAAACCGCACAACTATAAACTTCACAACTAGCAACTCAACAACTATAGACTGCACAAATAAAGACTCCGCAACTAGAAACTCCACAGCTAGTAACTCCGCAACTAGAAACTTCACAACTTGAAACTCCGCCACTAGAATCTCCACAACTAGAAAACTCCGCAACTAGAAACTCTGCCACTAGAAACTCCACAGCTAGAAACTCCACAACTTGAAACATCACAACTAGATACTCCACAACTACAAATTCCACAACTAGAAACTCCACAACTAGAAACTCCACAACTAGAAACCCTGCAACTAGAAACTCCACAGCTAGAAACTTCACAACTTGATACTTTGCAACAAGAAACTCGGACATCTAGAATCTCCACAACTAGAAACTATGCAACTGGAAACTCCGCAACTACAAACTACGCAACTAGAAACTTCACAGCTAGAAATTCCACAACTTGAGACTTCGCAAATAGAAACTAGTAAACTAGAAAATCAACAACTAGAAACTCCACAGCTAGAAACTCCACAACTTGAAAGTTCGCAACTAGAAAGTCCACAACTAGAAACTCCACAACTAGAGACTCCACAACTAGAAACTCTACCACTAGAAACTCCACAACTACAAACCTCACAACTAGAAACTCCGCAACTGGAAACTCCAGAGCCAGAAACTCTACAACTAGAAAAACCACATCTAGAAACTCCGCAACAACAAACTCTGCAACTAGAAACTCCACAACTAGAATTTCCGCAGCTAGATGCTCAACAACTAGAGACTCCTCAACTAAAAGCTCCACCACTACACACTCCACAACTAGAAACTCCGCAACTAGAAACCCGACAACTAGAAACTCAACAACTACAAACTCCACACCTATAAATTCCTCAACTTGAAACTCCACAACTAGAAACTCCACAACTTGAAACTCCACAACTAGAAGCTCCGACACTAGAAACTCCCCAACTAGAAACTCCACAACTAGAAACTCTGCAGCTAGAAACTCCGCAACTAGAAACTGCAAATAGAAACACCGCAACTAGAAACTCCACAACTTGAAACTCTGCAAATCGAAACTCTGCAAATAGAAAATCTACAACTAGAAACTTGAAAACTAAAAACTCCATCTAGAAACTCTACAACTAGAAACTTCACAACTAGAAACTCCACAAATGCGAACTCCAAAATTGAGACTCCACAACTAGAAACTACACAGATTGAAGTTCCACAACTAGAATCTCCCCAACTGAAAACTCCGTCACTAGAAACTCTGCCACTAGAAACTTTACAGCTAGAAACTCCACAACTTGAGACTTCGCAAGTAGAAACTCGTCAACTGGAAACTCAACCACTAGAAACTCCACAGCTAGAAACTCCACAACTAGAAACTCCACAACTTGAAACCCAACAAATAGATACTCCACAACTACAGACTCCACAACTTGAAACACCACAACTAGATACTCCACAACTACAAATTCCGCAACTAGAAACTTTACAACTAGAAACTCCGCCACTAGAAACTCCCCACTAGAAACTCCACAACTAGAATCTCTGCAACTAGAAACTCCGCAAGTAGAAACTCTGCAACTAGAAACTCCGCAACTAGAAACTACACAGCTAGAAACCCCACAACTATAAACTTCACAACTAGCAACTCAACAACTAGAGACTGCACAACTAGAAACTCCACAACTAGAAACACCACATCTAGAAATTCCGCAACAACAAACTCTGCAATTAGAAACTCCACAACTAGAATTTCCACAGCTAGAGACTCAACAAATAGAGACTCCTCAACTAAAAGCTCCACAACTAGAAACTCCACAACTAAAAACTCCACAAGTTGAAACCCGACAACTAGAAACTCAACAACTAGAAACTCCACACCTATAAATTCCTCAACTTGAAACTCCACATCTAAAACTCCACAACTAGAAACTCCGCAACTAGAAACTCCCCAACTAGAAACTTCACAACTATAAACTCTGCAACTAGAAACTCCGCAACTAGAAACTCCACAGCTAGAAACCCCCAACTATAAACTTCACAACTAGAAACTCAACAACTAGAGACTGCACAACTAGAGACTCCGCCACTAGAAACTCCGCAGCTAGAAACTCCGCAACTAGAAACTCCACAACTTGAAACTCTTCAACTAGAAACTCTGCAACTAAAAAATCCACAACTATAAACTCCAGTAGAAACTCCCGACCTGGAAACTCCCAAACTAGAAACGCCGCAACTAGAAAATACACAACTAGAAACTTCACAACTAGAAACTCCCCAAAAAAAACTCCACAACTAGAAACTCCACAACTAGAAACTCCACAACTAGAGACTGCACAACTAGAGACTGCACATCTAGAGACTGCACATCTAGAGACTGCATTTAGAAACTCCTCAGATAGAAACTACACAACTAGAAACACCACGACTAGAGATTTCATAAGTAGGAACTCCACAGCTAGAATTTCCACAACTAGAAACCCCTCAACTAGAAACTCCACAACTCGGAACTCTGCAAATAGAAAATCTACAACTAGAAACTTGAAAACTAAAAACTTCAACTAGAAACTCCACAACTAGAAACTTCACAACTAGAAACTCCACAAATGGACACTCCACAACTAGAAACTCCACAACTAGAGACTCCACAACTAGGAACTCCACAAATTGAGACTCCACAACTAGAAACTACACAGATTGAAATACCACAACTTGAAACTCCACAACCAGAAACTCCACAGCTAGAAACTCCACAACTAGTAACTCCACAACTTGAGAGTTCGCAACTAGAAACTCCACAACTAGAAACTCCACAACTAGAGACTCCACAACTAGAAACTCCCCTACTAGAAACTCCACAACTACAAACCTCACAACTAGAAACTCCGCAACTGGAAACTCCAGAGCCAGAAACTCTACAACTAGAAAAACCACATCTAGAAACTCCGCAACAACAAACTCTGCTACTAGAAACTCCACAACTAGAATTTCCGCAGCTAGAGACTCAACAACATAGAGACTCCTCAACTAAAAGCTCCACAACTAGACACTCCACAACTAGAAACTCCTCAACTAGAAACCCGACAACTAGAAACTCAACAACTAGAAACTCCACACCTATAAATTCCTCAACTTGACACTCCACAACTAAAACTCCACTACTAGAAACTCCACAACTAGAAACTCCCCAACTAGAAACAGAACAACTAGAAACAGAACAACTAGAAACTCCACACCTATAAATTCCTCAACTTGAAACTCCACAACTAAAACTCCACTACTAGAAACTCCACAACTAGAAACTCCGCAACTAGAAACTTCACAACTTGAAACTCCGCCACTAGAATCTCCACAACTAGATAACTCCGCAACTAGAAACTCTGCCACTAGAAACTCCACAGCTAGAAACTCCACAACTTGAAACATCACAACTAGATACTCTACAACTACAAATTCCACAACTAGAAACTCCACAACAAGAAACTCCACAACTAGAAACTCTGCAACTAGAAGCTCCACAGCTAGAAACTTCACAACTTGATACTTCGCAACAAGAAACTCGGACATCTAGAATCTCCACAACTAGAAACTATGCAACTGGAAACTCCGCAACTACAAACTACGCAACTAGAAACTTCACAGCTAGAAATTCCACAACTTGAGACTTCGCAAATAGAAACTAGTAAACTAGAAACTCAACAACTAGAAACTCCACAGCTAGAAACTCCACAACTAGAAACTCCACAACTTGAGAGTTCGCAACTAGAAAGTCCACAACTAGAAACTCCACAACTAGAGACTCCACAACTAGAAACTCCACCACTAGAAACTCCACAACTACAAACCTCACAACTAGAAACTCCGCAACTGGAAACTCCAGAGCCAGAAACTCTACAACTAGAAAAACCACATCTAGAAACTCCGCAACAACAAACTCTGCAACTAGAAACTCCACAACTAGAATTTCCGCAGCTAGATGCTCAACAACTAGAGACTCCTCAACTAAAAGCTCCACCACTAGACACTCCACAACTAGAAACTCCGCAACTAGAAACCCGACAACTAGAAACTCAACAACTACAAACTCCACACCTATAAATTCCTCAACTTGAAACTCCACAACCAGAAACTCCACAACTAGAAACTCCACAACTAGAAGCTTCGCAACTAGAAACTCCCCAACTAGAAACTCCACAACTAGAAACTGTGCAGCTAGAAACTCCGCAACTAGAAACTGCAAATAGAAACTCCGCAACTAGAAACTCCACAACTTGAAACTCTGCAAATCGAAACTCTGCAAATAGAAAATCTACAACTAGAAACTCGAAAACTAAAAACTCCATCTAGAAACTCTACAACTAGAAACTTCACAACTAGAAACTTCACAAATGCGAACTCCAAAATTGAGACTCCACAACTAGAAACTACACAGATTGAAGTTCCACAACTAGAATCTCCCCAACTGAAAACTCCGCCACTAGAAACTCTGCCACTAGAAACTTTACAGCTAGAAACTCCACAACTTGAGACTTCGCAAGTAGAAACTCGTCAACTGGAAACTCAACCACAGGCAACTCCACAGCTAGAAACTCCACAACTTGAAACCCAACAAATAGATACTCCACAACTACAGACTCCACAACTTGAAACACCACAATAGATACTCCACAACTACAAATTCCGCAACTAGAAACTCCACAACTAGAAACTCCGCCACTAGAAACTCCCCACTAGAAACTCCACAACTAGAATCTCTGCAACTAGAAACTCCGCAAGTAGAAACTCTGCAACTAGAAACTCCGCAACTAGAAACTCCACAACTTGAAACTCTGCAAATCGAAACTCTGCAAATAGAAAATCTACAACTAGAAACTCGAAAACTAAAAACTCCATCTAGAAACTCTACAACTAGAAACTTCACAACTAGAAACTCCACAAATGCGAACTCCAAAATTGAGACTCCACAACTAGAAACTACACAGAATGAAGTTCCACAACTAGAATCTCCCCAACTGAAAACTCCGCCACTAGAAACTCTGCCACTAGAAACTTTACAGCTAGAAACTCCACAACTTGAGACTTCGCAAGTAGAAACTCGTCAACTGGAAACTCAACCACAGGAAACTCCACAGCTAGAAACTCCACAACTAGAAACTCCACAACTTGAAACCCAACAAATAGATACTCCACAACTACAGACTCCACAACTTGAAACACCACAACTAGATATTCCACAACTACAAATTCCGCAACTAGAAACTCCACAACTAGAAACTCCGCCACTAGAAACTCCCCACTAGAAACTCCACAACTAGAATCTCTGCAACTAGAAACTCCGCAAGTAGAAACTCAACAACTAGAGACTGCACAACTAGAAACTCCACAACTAGAAACACCACATCTAGAAACTCCGCAACAACAAACTCTGCAACCAGAAACTCCACAACTAGAATTTCCACAGCTAGAGACTCAACAAATAGAGACTCCTCAACTAAAAGCTCCACAACTAGAAACCCCACAACTAAAAACTCCACAAGTTGAAACCCGACAACTAGAAACTCAACAACTAGAAACTCCACACCTATAAATTCCTCAACTTGAAACTCAGCAACTAAAACTCCACAACTAGAAACTCCGCAACTAGAAACTCCCCAACTAGAAACTTCTCAACTAGAAACTCTGCAACTAGAAACTCCGCAACTAGAAACTCCACAGCTATAAACCCCCAACTATAAACTTCACAACTAGAAACTCAACAACTAGAGACTGCACAACTAGAGACTCCGCCACTAGAAACTCTGCAGCTAGAAACTCCGCAACTAGAAACTCCACAACTTGAAACTCTGCAACTAGAAACTCTGCAACTAAAAAATCCACAACTATAAACTCCAGTAGAAACTCCCGACCTGGAAACTCCCAAACTAGAAACGCCGCAACTAGAAAATACACAACTAGAAACTTCACAACTAGAAACTCCACAAAAAAAACTCCACAACTAGAAACTCCACAACTAGAAACTCCACAACTAGAGACTGCACAACTACAGACTGCACATCTAGAGACTGCACATCTAGAGACTGCATTTAGAAACTCCTCAGATAGAAACTACACAACTAGAAACACCACGACTAGAGATTTCATAAGTAGGAACTCCACAGCTAGAATTTCCACAACTAGAAACCTCTCAACTAGAAACTCCACAACTCGGAACTCTGCAAATAGAAAATCTACAACTAGAAACTTGAAAACTAAAAACTTCAACTAGAAACTCCACAACTAGAAACTTCACCACTAGAAACTCCACAAATGGACACTCCACAACTAGAAACTCCACAACTAGAGACTCCACAACTAGGAACTCCACAAATTGAGACTCCACAACTAGAAACTACACAGATTGAAATACCACAACTTGAAACTCCACAACCAGAAACTCCACAACTAGAAACTCCGCAACTAAAAACTTCAACACTAGAAAATCCACAACTAGAAACTCCACAACTAGAAACTCCGCAACTAGAAACCCGACCACTAGAAACTCCACAAATAGAAACTCCACACCTATATATTCCACAACTTGAAACTCCACAGCTAGAAACTCCACAACTAGAAATTCCATAACTGGAAACTCCACAGCTAGAAAGTCCACAGCTAGAAACTCTGCAACTAGAAACTCCGCAACTAGAAACTTCACAGCTAGAAAATCCACCACTAGAAACTCTACAACTTCAAAATCCACAACTAGAAACTCCACAATTTGAAACTCCACAACTAGATACTACACAACTACGAATTCCACAACTAGAAACTCCACAACTAGAAACTCCGCAACTAGAAGCTCCGCAACTAGAATTTCCACAGCTAGAAACTCCACAACTTGAGACTTCGCAACTAGAAACTCGGCAACTAGAAACCCGACAACCACAAACTCCACAACTAGAAACCCCACAAGTTTAAACCCAAAAAATAGATACTCCACAACTACAGACTCCACAACTAGAAACTCCCCAACTAGAAACTCCACAACTTGAAACTCCGCCACAAGAAACTCCGAAACTAGAAACTCCACAACTAGAAAACTCCGCAACGTGAAACTCTGCAACTAGAAACTCCGCAATTAGAAACTCCACAGTTAGAAACTTCATTACTTGAAACACCACAACTAGATACTCCACAACTACGAATTCCACAACTACAAATTCCGCAACTGGAAACTCCACAACTGGAAACTCCGCAACTAGAAACTCCACAGCTAGAAACTCCACAACTTGAGACTTCGCGACTAGAAACTCAGCAACTTGAAACTCAACAACTAGAAACTCCACCACTAGAAACTCCACAACTAGGAACTCTACAACTTCAAAATCCACAACTAAAAACTTTTCAACTTGAAACTCCACAACTAGAAACTCCACAACCTGAAACTCCGCAACCACAAACTCCGCAACTAAAAACTCCACAAATAGAAACTCCACAAGTAGAAACTCCACAACTAGAAACTCCGCAACTAGAAACTCCACAACTGGACACTCAACAACTAAAAACTCCACACCTATAAATTCCACAACTTGAAACTCCACAACTAAAACTCCACAACTAGAAACTCCACAACTAGAAACTCCACAACTAGAAACTCTGCAACTAGAAACTCCACAACTAGAAACTCTGCAACTAGAAACTCCGCAACTAGAAACTCCACAACTAAAACTCCACAAGTAGAAACTCCACAACTAGAAACTCCGCAACTAGAAACTCCACAAGTAGACACTCAACAACTAGAAACTCCACACCTATAAATTCCACAACTAAAACTCCACAACTAGAAACTCCACAACTAGAAACTCCACAACTAGAAACTCCGCAACTAGAAACTCCCAAACTATAAACTCCACAACTAGACACTCTGCAGCTAGAAACTCCGCAACTAGAAACTCAGCAAATAGAAACTCCGCAGGTAGAAACCCCTCAACTATAATCTTCACAACTAGAAACTCAACAAATAGAGACTGCACATCTAGAGACTCCGCAACTAGAAACTCCGCAGCTAGAAACTCCGCAACTAGAAACTCCACAACATGAAACTCTGCAAATCGAAACTTTGCAACTAGAAAATTCACAACTATAAACTCAAGTAGAAACTCTTCAACTGTAAACTCCGCAACTAGAAACTCCGCAACTAGAAACTCCCCAACAAGAAACTCCACAACTAGAAACTCCACAACCAGAGACTGCACAACTAGAGACTTTGCATTTAGAAACTCCTCAGATAGAAACTACACAACTAGAAACTCCTCGACTAGAGATTCCATAAGTAGAAACTCCACAGCTAGAATTTCCAAAAGTAGAATTCCCACAACTAGAAACTCCACAAATAGTAACTTTGCAAATAGAAAATCTACAACTAGAAACTCGAAAACACAAAACTCCAACTAGAAACTCCACAACTAGAAACTTCACAACAAGAAACTTCACAAATGGACACTCTACATTTAGAAACTCCACAACTAGAGACTCCACAACTAGGAACTCCACAAATTGAGACTCCACAACTAGAAACTACACAGATTGAAACACCACAACTTGAAACTCCACAACCAGAAACTCCACAACTAGAAACTCCGCAACTAAATACTCCAACACTAGAAAATCCACAACTAGAAACTCCACAACTAGAAACTCCGCAACTAGAAACACAACCACTACAAACTCCACAAATAGAAACTCCAAACCTAAAAATTCCACAACTTGAAACTCCACAGCTAGAAACTACACAACTAGAAATACCATAACTGGAAACTCCACAGCTAGAAAGTCCACAACTAGAAACTCTGCAACTAGAAACTCCGCAACTAGAAACTCCACAGCTAGAAAATCCACCACTAGAAACTCAACAACTAGCAACTCCACAACTACAGACACCGCAACTAGAAAACTCCGCAACTAGAAACTCCCAACTAGACACTTCGCAACTAGGAACTCTACAACTTCAAAATCCACAACTAGAAACTCCACAACTAGAAATTCCGCAACTAGAAGCTCCGCAACTAGAATTTCCACAGCTAAAAACTCCACAACTTGAGACTTCGCAACTAGAAACTAGGCAACTAGATATCCGACAACCACAAACTCCACAACTAGAAACCCCACAAGTTTAAACCCAAAAAATAGATACTCCACAACTACAGACTCCACAACTAGAAACTCCCCAACTAGAAACTCCACAACTTGAAACTCCGCCACAAGAAACTCCGAAACTAGAAACTCCACAAGTAGAAAACTCCGCAACGTGAAACTCTGCAACTAGAAACTCCGCAATTAGAAACTCCACAGTTAGAAACTTCATTACTTGAAACACCACAACTAGATACTCCACAACTACGAATTCCACAACTAGAAACTCCACAACTGGAAACTCCGCAACTAGAAACTCCACAGCTAGAAACTCTACAACTTGAGACTTCGCGACTAGAAACTCAGCAACTTGAAACTCAACAACTAGAAACTCCACCACTAGAAACTCCACAACTAGGAACTCTACAACTTCAAAATCCACAACTAAAAACTTTTCAACTTGAAACTCCACAACTACAAACTCCACAACTAGAAACTCCACAACCTGAAACTCCGCAACCAGAAACTCCGCAACTAAAAACTCCACAAATAGAAACTCCACAAGTAGAAACTCCACAACTAGAAACTCCGCAACTAGAAACTCCACAACTGGACACTCAACAACTAAAAACTCCACACCTATAAATTCCACAACTTGAAACTCCACAACTAAAACTCCACAACTAGAAACTCCACAACTAGAAACTCCACAACTAGAAACTCTGCAACTAGAAACTCCACAACTAGAAACTCTGCAACTAGAAACTCCGCAACTAGAAACTCCACAACTAAAACTCCACAAGTAGAAACTCCACAACTAGAAACTTCGCAACTAGAAACTCCACAAGTAGACACTCAACAACTAGAAACTCCACACCTATAAATTCCACAACTAAAACTCCACAACTAGAAACTCCACAACTAGAAACTCCACAACTAGAAACTCCACAACTAGAAACTCCCCAACCAGAAACTCCACAACTAGAAACTCTGCAGCCAGAAACTCCGCAACTACAAACTCAGCGAATAGAAACTCCGCAACTAGAATTTCCACAGCTAGAAACCCCTCAACTATAAACTTCACAACTAGAAACTGAACAAATAAAGACTGCACAACTAGAGACTCCGCAACTAGAAACTCCGCAGCTAGCAACTCCGCAACTGGAAACTCCGCAACTTGAAACTCTGCAACTAGAAACTTTACAGCTAGAAACTCCACAACTTGAGACTTCACAAATAGAAACTCGTCAACTGGAAACTCAACCACTAGAAACTCCACAGCTAGAAACTCCACAACTAGAAACTCCACAACTTGAAACCCAACAAATAGATACTCCACAACTACAGACTCCACAACTTGAAACACCACAACTAGATACTCCACAACTACAAATTCCGCAACTAGAAACTCCACAACTAGAAACTCCACAACTAGAATCTCTGCAACTAGAAACTCCGCAACTAGAAACTGCACAGCCAGAAACCCCACAACTATAAACTTCACAACTAGCAACTCAACAACTAGAGACTGCTCAACTAGAGACTTCGCAACTAGAAACTCCACAGCTAGTAACTCCGCAACTAGAAACTCCACAACTTGAAACTCCGCCACTAGAAGCTCCACAACTAGAAAACTCCGCAACTAGAAACTCTGCAACTAGAAACTCCGCAACTAGAAACTCCACAGCTAGAGACTCCACAACTTGAAACACCACAACTAGATACTCCACAACTACAAATTCCACAACAAGAAACTCCACAACTAGAAACACCACATCTGGAAACTCCGAAACAACAAACTCTGCAACCAGAAACTCCACAACTAAAATTTCCACAGCTAGAGACTCAACAACTAGAGACTCCTCAACTAAAAGCTCCACAACTAGAAACTCCACAACTAGAAACTCCACAACTTTAAACCCGACAACTAGAAACTCAACAACTAGAAACTTCACACCTATAAATTCCTCAACTTGAAACTCCACAACTAAAACTCCACAACTAGAAACTTCACAAATAGAAACTCCACAACTAGAAACTCCGCAACTAGAAACTCCCCAACTAGAAACTCCACAACTAGAAACCCTGCAGCTAGAAACTCCGCAACTAGAAACTCTGCAAATAGAAACTCCACAGCTAGAAACTCCACAACTAGAAACTCCACAACTTGAGAGTTCGCAACTAAAAACTCCACAACTAGAAACTCCACAACTAGAGACTCCGCAACTAGAAACTCCACCACTAGAAACTCCACAACCACAAACCTCACAACTAGAAATTCCATAACTGGAAACTCCACAGCTAGAAAGTTCACAACTAGAAACCCTGCAACTAGAAACTCCGCAACTAGAAACTCCACAGCTAGAAAATCCACCACTAGAAACTCCAAAACTAGCAACTCCACAACTACAGACTCCGCAACTAGAAAACTCCGCAACTAGAAACTCCCAACTAGACACTCCGCAACTAGGAACTCTACAACATCAAAATCCACAACTAGAAACTCCACAATTTGAAACTCCACAACTAGATACTCCACAACTACAAACTTCACAACTAGAAACTCCCCAACTAAAACTCCACAACTTGAAACTCCGCAAATAGAAACTCCGAAACTAGAAACTCCACAACTAGAAAACTCCGCAACGTGAAACTCTGCAACTAGAAACTCCGCAATTAGAAACTCCACAGCTAGAAACTTCACTACTTGAAACACCACAACTAGATACTCCACAACTACGAATTCCACAACTTGAAACTCCACAACTAGAAACTCCGCAACAAGAAGCTCCGCAACTAGAATTTCCACAGCTAGAAACTCCACAACTTGAGACTTCGCGACTAGAAACTCAGCAACTAGAAACTCAACAACTATAAACTCAACCACTAGAAACTCCACAACTAGGAACTCTACAACTTCAAAATCCACAACTAAAAACTCTTCAACTTGAAACTCCATATCTAGATACTCCACAACTACAAACTCCACAACTAGAAACTCCACAACCTGAAACTCCGCAACCAGAAACTCCGCAACTAAAACTCCACAACTAGAAACTCCACAAGTAGAAACTCCACAACTAGAAACTCTGCAACTAGAAACTCCGCAATTAGAAACTCCACAGCTAGAAACTTCACTACTTGAAACGCCATCACTAGATACTCCACAACTACGAATTCCACAACTACAAATTCCGCAACTAGAAACTCCACAACTGGAAACTCCGCAACTAGAAACTCCACAGCTAAAAACTCCACAACTTGAGACTTCGCGACTAGAAACTCAGCAACTAGAAACTCAACAACTATAAACTCCACCACTAGAAACTCCACAACCTGAAACTCTGCAACCAGAAACTTCGCAACTAAAAACTCCACAACTAGAAACTCCACAAGTATAAACTCCACAACTAGTAACTCCGCAACTGGAAACTCCACAACTAGACACTCCCAACTAGACACTCCGCAACTAGGAACTCTACAACTTCAAAATCCACAACTAGAAACTCCACAATTTGAAACTCCACAACTAGATACTCCACAACTACAAACTCCACAACTTGAAACTCCCCAACTAGAAACTCCACAACTTGAAACTCCGCAAATAGAAACTCCGAAACTAGAAGCTCCGCAACTAGAATTTCCACAGCTAGAAACTCCACAACTTGAGACTTCGCAACTAGAAACTCCGCAACTAGAAACTCCACAGCTAGAAACTCCACAACTTGAAACACCCCAACTAGATACTCCACAACTACAAATTCCACAACTAGAAACTCCACAATTAGAAACTCCACAACTAGAAACTCCACAAGTATAAACTCCACAACTAGTAACTCCGCAACTAGAAACTCCACAACTTGAAACTCCGCCACTAGAATCTCCACAACTAGAAAACTCCGCAACTTGAAACTCTGCCACTTGAAACTCCGCAACTAGAAACTCCACAGCTAGAAACTCCACAACTTGAAACACCACAACTAGATACTCCACAACTACAAATTCCACAACTAGAAACTCCACAACTAGAAACTCCACAACTATAAACTCCACAACTTGATACGTCGCAACAAGGAACTCGGCAACTAGAATCTCCGCAACTAGAAACTCTGCAACTAGAAACTCCGCAACTACAAACTCCGCAACCAGAAACTGCACAGCTAGAAACTCCACAACTTGAGACTTCGCAAATAAAAACTCGTCAACTAGTAACTCCACAACTAGAAACCCTGCAGCTAGAAACTCCGCAACTAGAAACTCTGCAAATAGAAACTCCACAGCTAGAAACTCCACAACTAGAAACTCCACAACTTGAGAGTTCGCAACTAGAAACTCCACAACTAGAAACTCCACAACTAGAGACTCCGCAACTAGAAACTCCACCACTAGAAACTCCACAACCACAAACCTCACAAATAGAAATTCCATAACTAGAAACTCCACAGCTAGAAAGTTCACAACTAGAAACTCTGCAACTAGAAACTCCGCAGCTAGAAACTCCACAGCTAGAAAATCCACCACTAGAAACTCCAAAACTAGCAACTCCACAACTACAGACTCCGCAACTAGAAAACTCCGCAACTAGAAACTCCCAACTAGACACTCCGCAACTAGGAACTCTACAACATCAAAATCCACAACTAGAAACTCCACAATTTGAAACTCCACAACTAGATACTCCACAACTACAAACTCCACAACTAGAAACTCCCCAACTAAAACTCCACAACTTGAAACTCTGCAACTAGAAACTCCGCAATTAGAAACTCCACAGCTAGAAACTTCACTACTTGAAACACCACAACATGATACTCCACAACTACGAATTCCACAACTTGAAACTCCACAACTAGAAACTCCGCAACAAGAAGCTCCGCAACTAGAATTTCCACAGCTAGAAACTCCACAACTTGAGACTTCGCGACTAGAAACTCAGCAACTAGAAACTCAACAACTATAAACTCAACCACTAGAAACTCCACAACTAGGAACTCTACAACTTCAAAATCCACAACTAAAAACTCTTCAACTTGAAACTCCATATCTAGATACTCCACAACTACAAACTCCACAACTAGAAACTCCACAACCTGAAACTCCGCAACCAGAAACTCCGCAACTAAAACTCCACAACTAGAAACTCCACAAGTAGAAACTCCACAACTAGAAACTCTGCAACTAGAAACTCCGCAATTAGAAACTCCACAGCTAGAAACTTCACTACTTGAAACGCCATCACTAGATACTCCACAACTACGAATTCCACAACTACAAATTCCGCAACTAGAAACTCCACAACTGGAAACTCCGCAACTAGAAACTCCACAGCTAAAAACTCCACAACTTGAGACTTCGCGACTAGAAACTCAGCAACTAGAAACTCAACAACTATAAACTCCACCACTAGAAACTCCACAACCTGAAACTCTGCAACCAGAAACTTCGCAACTAAAAACTCCACAACTAGAAACTCCACAAGTATAAACTCCACAACTAGTAACTCCGCAACTAGAAACTCCACAACTAGACACTCCCAACTAGACACTCCGCAACTAGGAACTCTACAACTTCAAAATCCACAACTAGAAACTCCACAATTTGAAACTCCACAACTAGATACTCCACAACTACAAACTCCACAACTAGAAACTCCCCAACTAGAAACTCCACAACTTGAAACTCCGCAAATAGAAACTCCGAAACTAGAAGCTCCGCAACTAGAATTTCCACAGCTAGAAACTCCACAACTTGAGACTTCGCAACTAGAAACTCCGCAACTAGAAACTCCACAGCTAGAAACTCCACAACTTGAAACACCCCAACTAGATACTCCACAACTACAAATTCCACAACTAGAAACTCCACAATTAGAAACTCCACAACTAGAAACTCCACAAGTATAAACTCCACAACTAGTAACTCCGCAACTAGAAACTCCACAACTTGAAACTCCGCCACTAGAATCTCCACAACTAGAAAACTCCGCAACTTGAAACTCTGCCACTTGAAACTCCGCAACTAGAAACTCCACAGCTAGAAACTCCACAACTTGAAACACCACAACTAGATACTCCACAACTACAAATTCCACAACTAGAAACTCCACAACTAGAAACTCCACAACTATAAACTCCACAACTTGATACGTCGCAACAAGAAACTCGGCAACTAGAATCTCCGCAACTAGAAACTCTGCAACTAGAAACTCCGCAACTACAAACTCCGCAACCAGAAACTGCACAGCTAGAAACTCCACAACTTGAGACTTCGCAAATAAAAACTCGTCAACTAGTAACTCAACAACTAGAAACTCTACAGCTAGAAACTCCACAACTGGAAAATCCGCAGCTTGAGAGTTCGCAACTAGAAACTCCACAACTAGACACTCCACAACTAGAAACTCCGCAACTAAAACCCGACAACTAGAAACTCAACAACTAGAAACTCCACACTTATAAATTTCTCAACTTGACACTCCACAACTAAAAGTCCACTACTAGAAACTCCACAACTAGAAACTCCCCAACTAGAAACTCCCCAACTAGAAACTCCACAACTAGAAACTCTGCAACTAGAAACTCCGCAACTAGAAACTCCACAGCTAGAAACCCCTCAACTATAAACTTCACAACTAGAAACTCAACAACTAGAGACTGCACAACTAGAGACTCCGCAACTAGAAACTCCGCAGCTAGAAACTCCACAACTAGAAACTCCACAACTAGAGACTGCACAACTAGAGACTTTGCATTTAGAAACTTCTCAGATAGAAACTACACAACTAGAAACTCCTCGACTAGAGATTCCATAAGTAGAAACTCCACAGCTAGAATTTCCCTCAACTAGAAACCCCACAACTAGAAACTCCACAACTAGGAACTCTGCAGCTAGAAACTCCGCAACTAGAAACTCTGCAAATAGAAACTCCGCAGGTAGAAACCCCTCAACTATAATCTTCACAACTAGAAACTCAACAAATAGAGACTGCACATCTAGAGACTCCGCAACTAGAAACTCCGCAGCTAGAAACTCCGCAACTAGAAACTCCACAACATGAAACTCTGCAAATCGAAACTTTGCAACTAGAAAATCCACAACTATAAACTCAAGTAGAAACTCTCCAACTGTAAACTCCGCAACTAGAAACTCCGCAACCACAAACCTCACAACTAGAAATTCCATAACTGGAAACTCCACAGCTAGAAAGTTCACAACTAGAAACTCTGCAACTAGAAACTCCGCAACTAGAAACTCCACAGCTAGAAAATCCACCACTAGAAACTCCAAAACTAGCAACTCCACAACTACAGACTCCGCAACTAGAAAACTCCGCAACTAGAAACTCCCAACTAGATACTCCGCAACTAGGAACTCTACAACATCAAAATCCACAACTAGAAACTCCACAATTTGAAACTCCACAACTAGATACTCCACAACTACAAACTCCACAACTAGAAACTCCCCAACTAAAACTCCACAACTTGAAACTCCGCAAATAGAAACTCCGAAACTAGAAACTCCACAACTAGAAAACTCCGCAACGTGAAACTCTGCAACTAGAAACTCCGCAATTAGAAACTCCACAGCTAGAAACTTCACTACTTGAAACACCACAACTAGATACTCCACAACTACGAATTCCACAACTTGAAACTCCACAACTAGAAACTCCGCAACAAGAAGCTCCGCAACTAGAATTTCCACAGCTAGAAACTCCACAACTTGAGACTTCGCGACTAGAAACTCAGCAACTAGAAACTCAACAACTATAAACTCAACCACTAGAAACTCCACAACTAGGAACTCTACAACTTCAAAATCCACAACTAAAAACTCTTCAACTTGAAACTCCATATCTAGATACTCCACAACTACAAACTCCACAACTAGAAACTCCACAACCTGAAACTCCGCAACCAGAAACTCCGCAACTAAAACTCCACAACTAGAAACTCCACAAGTAGAAACTCCACAACTAGAAACTCTGCAACTAGAAACTCCGCAATTAGAAACTCCACAGCTAGAAACTTCACTACTTGAAACGCCATCACTAGATACTCCACAACTACGAATTCCACAACTACAAATTCCGCAACTAGAAACTCCACAACTGGAAACTCCGCAACTAGAAACTCCACAGCTAAAAACTCCACAACTTGAGACTTCGCGACTAGAAACTCAGCAACTAGAAACTCAACAACTATAAACTCCACCACTAGAAACTCCACAACCTGAAACTCTGCAACCAGAAACTTCGCAACTAAAAACTCCACAACTAGAAACTCCACAAGTATAAACTCCACAACTAGTAACTCCGCAACTGGAAACTCCACAACTAGACACTCCCAACTAGACACTCCGCAACTAGGAACTCTACAACTTCAAAATCCACAACTAGAAACTCCACAATTTGAAACTCCACAACTAGATACTCCACAACTACAAACTCCACAACTAGAAACTCCCCAACTAGAAACTCCACAACTTGAAACTCCGCAAATAGAAACTCCGAAACTAGAAGCTCCGCAACTAGAATTTCCACAGCTAGAAACTCCACAGCTAGAAACTCCACAACTTGAAACACCCCAACTAGATACTCCACAACTACAAATTCCACAACTAGAAACTCCACAATTAGAAACTCCACAACTAGAAACTCCACAAGTATAAACTCCACAACTAGTAACTCCGCAACTAGAAACTCCACAACTTGAAACTCCGCCACTAGAATCTCCACAACTAGAAAACTCCGCAACTTGAAACTCTGCCACTTGAAACTCCGCAACTAGAAACTCCACAGCTAGAAACTCCACAACTTGAAACACCACAACTAGATACTCCACAACTACAAATTCCACAACTAGAAACTCCACAACTAGAAACTCCACAACTATAAACTCCACAACTTGATACGTCGCAACAAGAAACTCGGCAACTAGAATCTCCGCAACTAGAAACTCTGCAACTAGAAACTCCGCAACTACAAACTCCGCAACCAGAAACTGCACAGCTAGAAACTCCACAACTTGAGACTACGCAAATAAAAACTCGTCAACTAGTAACTCAACAACTAGAAACTCTACAGCTAGAAACTCCACAACTGGAAAATCCGCAGCTTGAGAGTTCGCAACTAGAAACTCCACAACTAGACACTCCACAACTAGAAACTCCGCAACTAAAACCCGACAACTAGAAACTCAACAACTAGAAACTCCACACTTATAAATTTCTCAACTTGACACTCCACAACTAAAAGTCCACTACTAGAAACTCCACAACTAGAAACTCCCCAACTAGAAACTCCCCAACTAGAAACTCCACAACTAGAAACTCTGCAACTAGAAACTCCGCAACTAGAAACTCCACAGCTAGAAACCCCTCAACTATAAACTTCACAACTAGAAACTCAACAACTAGAGACTGCACAACTAGAGACTCCGCAACTAGAAACTCCGCAGCTAGAAACTCCACAACTAGAAACTCCACAACTAGAGACTGCACAACTAGAGACTTTGCATTTAGAAACTTCTCAGATAGAAACTACACAACTAGAAACTCCTCGACTAGAGATTCCATAAGTAGAAACTCCACAGCTAGAATTTCCCTCAACTAGAAACCCCACAACTAGAAACTCCACAACTAGGAACTCTGCAGCTAGAAACTCCGCAACTAGAAACTCTGCAAATAGAAACTCCGCAGGTAGAAACCCCTCAACTATAATCTTCACAACTAGAAACTCAACAAATAGAGACTGCACATCTAGAGACTCCGCAACTAGAAACTCCGCAGCTAGAAACTCCGCAACTAGAAACTCCACAACATGAAACTCTGCAAATCGAAACTTTGCAACTAGAAAATCCACAACTATAAACTCAAGTAGAAACTCTCCAACTGTAAACTCCGCAACTAGAAACTCCGCAACTAGAAAATCCACAACTAGAAACTTCACAACTAGAAACTCCCCAACAAGAAACTCCACAACTAGAAACTCCACAACTAGAGACTGCACAACTAGAGACTTTGCATTTAGAAACTCCTCAGATAGAAACTACACAACTAGAAACTCCTCGACTAGAGATTCCATAAGTAGAAACTCCACAGCTTGAATTTCCAAAACTAGAATTCCCACTACTAGAAACTCCACAAATAGGAACTCTGCAAATAGAAAATCTACAACTAGAAACTCGAAAACTTAAAACTCCAACTAGAAACTCCACAACTAGAAACTTCACAACTAGAAACTTCACAAATGGACACTCTACATTTAGAAACTCCACAACTAGAGAATCCACAACTAGGAACTCCACAAATTGAGACTCCACAACTAGGAACTACACAGATTGAAACACCACAACTTGAAACTCCACAACCAGAAACTCCACAACTAGAAACTCCGCAACTAAATACTCCAACACTAGAAAATCCACAACTAGAAACTCCACAACTAGAAACTCCGCAAGTAGAAACACAACCACTACAAACTCCACAAATAGAAACTCCACACCTAAAAATTCCACAACTTGAAACTCCACAGCTAGAAACTCCACAACTAGAAATTCCATAACTGGAAACTCCACAGCTAGAAAGTCCACAACTAGAAACTCTGCAACTAGAAACTCCGCAACTAAAAACTCCACAGCTAGAAAATCCACCACTAGAAACTCCAAAACTAGCAACTCCACAACTACAGACTCCGCAACTACAAAACTCCGCAACTAGAAACTCCCAACTAGACACTCCGCAACTAGGAACTCTACAACATCAAAATCCACAACTTGAAACTCCACAATTTGAAACTCCACAACTAGATACTCCACAACTACAAACTCCACAACTAGAAACTCCCCAACTAAAACTCCACAACTTGAAACTCCGCAAATAGAAACTCCGAAACTAGAAACTCCACAACTAGAAAACTCCGCAACGTGAAACTCTGCAACTAGAAACTCCGCAATTAGAAACTCCACAGCTAGAAACTTCACTACTTGAAACACCACAACTAGATACTCCACAACTACGAATTCCACAACTTGAAACTCCACAACTAGAAACTCCGCAACAAGAAGCTCCGCAACTAGAATTTCCACAGCTAGAAACTCCACAACTTGAGACTTCGCGACAAGAAACTCAGCAACTAGAAACTCAACAACTATAAACTCAACCACTAGAAACTCCACAACTAGGAACTCTACAACTTCAAAATCCAAAACTAAAAACTCTTCAACTTGAAACTCCATATCTAGATACTCCACAACTACAAACTCCACAACTAGAAACTCCACAACCTGAAACTCCGCAACCAGAAACTCCGCAACTAAAACTCCACAACTAGAAACTCCACAAGTAGAAACTCCACAACTAGAAACTCTGCAACTAAAAACTCCGCAATTAGAAACTCCACAGCTAGAAACTTCACTACTTGAAACGCCATCACTAGATACTCCACAACTACGAATGCCACAACTACAAATTCCGCAACTAGAAACTCCACAACTGCAAACTCCGCAACTAGAAACTCCACAGCTAAAAACTCCACAACTTGAGACTTCGCGACTAGAAACTCAGCAACTAGAAACTCAACAACTATAAACTCCACCACTAGAAACTCCACAACCTGAAACTCTGCAACCAGAAACTTTGCAACTAAAAACTCCACAACTAGAAACTCCACAAGTATAAACTCCACAACTAGTAACTCCGCAACTAGAAACTCCACAACTAGACACTCCCAACTAGACACTCCGCAACTAGGAACTCTACAACTTCAAAATCCACAACTAGAAACTCCACAATTTGAAACTCCACAACTAGATACTCCACAACTACAAACTCCACAACTAGAAACTCCCCAACTAGAAACTCCACAGCTAGTAACTCCGCAACTAGAAACTCCACAACTTGAAACTCCGCCACTAGAATCTCCACAACTAGAAAACTCCGCAACTTGAAACTCTGCCACTAGAAACTCCGCAACTAGAAACTCCACAGCTAGAAACTCCACAACTTGAAACACCACAACTAGATACTCCACAACTACAAATTCCACAACTAGAAACTCCCCAACTAGAAACTCCACAACTATAAACTCCACAACTTGATACGTCGCAACAAGAAACTCGGCAACTAGAATCTCCGCAACTAGAAACTCTGCAACTAGAAACTCCGCAACTACAAACTCCGCAACCAGAAACTCCACAGCTAGAAACTCCACAACTTGAGACTTCGCAAATAAAAACTCGTCAACTAGTAACTCAACAACTAGAAACTCTACAGCTAGAAACTGCACAACTAGAAAATCCGAAACTTGAGAGTTCGCAACTAGAAACTCCACAACTAGACACTCTACAACTAGAAACTCCGCAACTAAAACCCGACAACTAGAAACTCAATAACTAGAAACTCCACACCTATAAATTTCTCAACTTGACACTCCACAACTAAAAGTCCACTACTAGAAACTCCACAACTAGAAACTCCCCAACTAGAAACTCCGCAACTAGAAACTCTGCAACTAGAAACTCCGCAACTAGAAACTCCACAGCTAGAAACCCCTCAACTATAAACTTCACAACTAGAAACTCAACAACTAGAGACTGCACAACTAGAGACTCCGCAACTAGAAACTCCGCAGCTAGAAACTCCGCAACTAGAAAATCCACAACTAGAAACTTCACAACTAGAAACTCCCCAACAAGAAACTCCACAACTAGAAACTCCACAACTAGAAACTCCACAACTAGAGACTGCACAACTAGAGACTTTGCATTTAGAAACTTCTCAGATAGAAACTACACAACTAGAAACTCCTCGACTAGAGATTCCATAAGTAGAAACTCCACAGCTAGAATTTCCCTCAACTAGAAACCCCACAACTAGAAACTCCACAACTAGGAACTCTGCAGCTAGAAACTCCGCAACTAGAAACTCTGCAAATAGAAACTCCGCAGGTAGAAACCCCTCAACTATAATCTTCACAACTAGAAACTCAACAAATAGAGACTGCATATCTAGAGACTCCGCAACTAGAAACTCCGCAGCTAGAAACTCCGCAACTAGAAACTCCACAACATGAAACTCTGCAAATCGAAACTTTGCAACTAGAAAATCCACAACTATAAACTCAAGTAGAAACTCTCCAACTGTAAACTCCGCAACTAGAAACTCCGCAACTAGAAAATCCACAACCAGAAACTTCACAACTAGAAACTCCCCAACAAGAAACTCCACAACTAGAAACTCCACAACTAGAGACTGCACAACTAGAGACTTTGCATTTAGAAACTCCTCAGATAGAAACTACACAACTAGAAACTCCTCGACTAGAGATTCCATAAGTAGAAACTCCACAGCTAGAATTTCCAAAACTAGAATTCCCACAACTAGAAACTCCACAAATAGGAACTCTGCAAATAGAAAATCTACAACTAGAAACTCGAAAACTTAAAACTCCAACTAGAAACTCCACAACTAGAAACTTCACAACTAGAAACTTCACAAATGGACACTCTACATTTAGAAACTCCACAACTAGAGACTCCACAACTAGGAACTCCACAAATTGAGACTCCACAACTAGAAACTACACAGATTGAAACACCACAACTTGAAACTCCTCAACCAGAAACTCCACAACTAGAAACTCCGCAACTAAATACTCCAACACTAGAAAATCCACAACTAGAAACTCCACAACTAGAAACTCCGCAAGTAGAAACACAACCACTACAAACTCCACAAATAGAAACTCCACACCTAAAAATTCCACAACTTGAAACTCCACAGCTAGAAACTCCACAACTAGAAATTCCATAACTGGAAACTCCACAGCTAGAAAGTCCACAACTAGAAACTCTGCAACTAGAAACTCCGCAACTAAAAACTCCACAGCTAGAAAATCCACCACTAGAAACTCCAAAACTAGCAACTCCACAACTACAGACTCCGCAACTACAAAACTCCGCAACTAGAAACTCCCAACTAGACACTCCGCAACTAGGAACTCTACAACATCAAAATCCACAACTAGAAACTCCACAATTTGAAACTCCACAACTAGATACTCCACAACTACAAACTCCACAACTAGAAACTCCCCAACTAAAACTCCACAACTTGAAACTCCGCAAATAGAAACTCCGAAACTAGAAACTCCACAACTAGAAAACTCCGCAACGTGAAACTCTGCAACTAGAAACTCCGCAATTAGAAACTCCACAGCTAGAAACTTCACTACTTGAAACACCACAACTAGATACTCCACAACTACGAATTCCACAACTTGAAACTCCACAACTAGAAACTCCGCAACAAGAAGCTCCGCAACTAGAATTTCCACAGCTAGAAACTCCACAACTTGAGACTTCGCGACAAGAAACTCAGCAACTAGAAACTCAACAACTATAAACTCAACCACTAGAAACTCCACAACTAGGAACTCTACAACTTCAAAATCCAAAACTAAAAACTCTTCAACTTGAAACTCCATATCTAGATACTCCACAACTACAAACTCCACAACTAGAAACTCCACAACCTGAAACTCCGCAACCAGAAACTCCGCAACTAAAACTCCACAACTAGAAACTCCACAAGTAGAAACTCCACAACTAGAAACTCTGCAACTAGAAACTCCGCAATTAGAAACTCCACAGCTAGAAACTTCACTACTTGAAACGCCATCACTAGATACTCCACAACTACGAATGCCACAACTACAAATTCCGCAACTAGAAACTCCACAACTGCAAACTCCGCAACTAGAAACTCCACAGCTAAAAACTCCACAACTTGAGACTTCGCGACTAGAAACTCAGCAACTAGAAACTCAACAACTATAAACTCCACCACTAGAAACTCCACAACCTGAAACTCTGCAACCAGAAACTTTGCAACTAAAAACTCCACAACTAGAAACTCCACAAGTATAAACTCCACAACTAGTAACTCCGCAACTAGAAACTCCACAACTAGACACTCCCAACTAGACACTCCGCAACTAGGAACTCTACAACTTCAAAATCCACAACTAGAAACTCCACAATTTGAAACTCCACAACTAGATACTCCACAACTACAAACTCCACAACTAGAAACTCCCCAACTAGAAACTCCACAGCTAGTAACTCCGCAACTAGAAACTCCACAACTTGAAACTCCGCCACTAGAATCTCCACAACTAGAAAACTCCGCAACTTGAAACTCTGCCACTAGAAACTCCGCAACTAGAAACTCCACAGCTAGAAACTCCACAACTTGAAACACCACAACTAGATACTCCACAACTACAAATTCCACAACTAGAAACTCCCCAACTAGAAACTCCACAACTATAAACTCCACAACTTGATACGTCGCAACAAGAAACTCGGCAACTAGAATCTCCGCAACTAGAAACTCTGCAACTAGAAACTCCGCAACTACAAACTCCGCAACCAGAAACTCCACAGCTAGAAACTCCACAACTTGAGACTTCGCAAATAAAAACTCGTCAACTAGTAACTCAACAACTAGAAACTCTACAGCTAGAAACTGCACAACTAGAAAATCCGAAACTTGAGAGTTCGCAACTAGAAACTCCACAACTAGACACTCTACAACTAGAAACTCCGCAACTAAAACCCGACAACTAGAAACTCAATAACTAGAAACTCCACACCTATAAATTTCTCAACTTGACACTCCACAACTAAAAGTCCACTACTAGAAACTCCACAACTAGAAACTCCCCAACTAGAAACTCCGCAACTAGAAACTCTGCAACTAGAAACTCCGCAACTAGAAACTCCACAGCTAGAAACCCCTCAACTATAAACTTCACAACTAGAAACTCAACAACTAGAGACTGCACAACTAGAGACTCCGCAACTAGAAACTCCGCAGCTAGAAACTCCGCAACTAGAAAATCCACAACTAGAAACTTCACAACTAGAAACTCCCCAACAAGAAACTCCACAACTAGAAACTCCACAACTAGAAACTCCACAACTAGAGACTGCACAACTAGAGACTTTGCATTTAGAAACTTCTCAGATAGAAACTACACAACTAGAAACTCCTCGACTAGAGATTCCATAAGTAGAAACTCCACAGCTAGAATTTCCCTCAACTAGAAACCCCACAACTAGAAACTCCACAACTAGGAACTCTGCAGCTAGAAACTCCGCAACTAGAAACTCTGCAAATAGAAACTCCGCAGGTAGAAACCCCTCAACTATAATCTTCACAACTAGAAACTCAACAAATAGAGACTGCATATCTAGAGACTCCGCAACTAGAAACTCCGCAGCTAGAAACTCCGCAACTAGAAACTCCACAACATGAAACTCTGCAAATCAAAACTTTGCAACTAGAAAATCCACAACTATAAACTCAAGTAGAAACTCTCCAACTGTAAACTCCGCAACTAGAAACTCCGCAACTAGAAAATCCACAACCAGAAACTTCACAACTAGAAACTCCCCAACAAGAAACTCCACAACTAGAAACTCCACAACTAGAGACTGCACAACTAGAGACTTTGCATTTAGAAACTCCTCAGATAGAAACTACACAACTAGAAACTCCTCGACTAGAGATTCCATAAGTAGAAACTCCACAGCTAGAATTTCCAAAACTAGAATTCCCACAACTAGAAACTCCACAAATAGGAACTCTGCAAATAGAAAATCTACAACTAGAAACTCGAAAACTTAAAACTCCAACTAGAAACTCCACAACTAGAAACTTCACAACTAGAAACTTCACAAATGGACACTCTACATTTAGAAACTCCACAACTAGAGACTCCACAACTAGGAACTCCACAAATTGAGACTCCACAACTAGAAACTACACAGATTGAAACACCACAACTTGAAACTCCTCAACCAGAAACTCCACAACTAGAAACTCCGCAACTAAATACTCCAACACTAGAAAATCCACAACTAGAAACTCCACAACTAGAAACTCCGCAAGTAGAAACACAACCACTACAAACTCCACAAATAGAAACTCCACACCTAAAAATTCCACAACTTGAAACTCCACAGCTAGAAACTCCACAACTAGAAATTCCATAACTGCAAACTCCACAGCTAGAAAGTCCACAACTAGAAACTCTGCAACTAGAAACTCCGCAACTAGAAACTCCACAGCTAGAAAATCCGCTACTAGAAACTCCACAACTAGCAACTCCACAACTACAGACTCCGCAACTAGAAAACTCCGCAACTAGAAACTCCCAACTAGACACTCCGCAACTAGGAACTCTAAAACTTCAAAATCCACAACTAGAAACTCCACAATTTGAAACTCCACAACTAGATACTCCACAACTACGAATTCCACAACTAGAAACTCCACAACTAGAAACTCCGCAACTAGATGCTACGCAACTAGAATTTCCACAGCTAGAAACTTCACAACTTGAGACTTCGCAACTAGAAACTCGGCAACTAGAAATCCGACAACCAGAAACTCCACAACTAGAAACTCCACAAGTTGGAACCCAACAAATAGATGCTCCACAACTACAGACTCCACAACTAGAAACTCCCCAACTAGAAACTCCACAACTTGAAACAACGCAAATAGAAACTCCGAAACTAGAAACTCCACAACTAGAAAACTCCGCAACGTGAAACTCTGCAACTAGAAACTCCGCAATTAGAAACTCCTAAGTTAGAAACTTCACTACTTGAAACACCACAACTAGATACTCCACAACTACGAATTCCACAACTACGAAATCCGCAACTAGAAACTCCACAACTAGAAACTCCGCAACTAGAAACTCCACAACTTGAAACTCTGCAACTCGAAACTCTGCAACTAGCAAATCCACAACTATAAACCCAAGTTGAAACTCCGCAACTGGAAACTCCGCAACTAGAAACTCCGCAACTAGAAACTCCCCAACTAGAAACTCCACAACTAGAAACTCCACAACTAGAAACTCCACAACTAAAACTCCACAACTAGAAACTCCACAACTAGAAACTCCACAACTAGAAACTCCGCAACTAGAAACTCCCAAACTAGAAACTCCACAACTAGAAACTCTGCAGCTAGAAACTCCGCAACTAGAAACTCTGCAAATAGAATCTCCGCAGGTAGAAACCCATCAACTAGAAACTCCACAACTAGAAACTTCGCAACTAGAAACACCACAACTAGACACTCAACAACTACAAACTCCACACCTATAAATTCCACAACTTGAAACTCCACAACTAAAACTCCACAACTAGAAACTCCACAACTAGAAACTCCACAACTAGAAACTCTGCAACTAGAAACTCCGCAACTAGAAACTCTGCAACTAGAAACTTTGCAACTAGAAACTCCACAGCTAGAAACCCCAACACTATAAACTTCACAACTAGAAACTCAACAACTAGAAACTCCCCAACTAGAAACTCCACAACTACAATCTCTGCAACTAGAAACTCCGCAACTAGAAACTCTGCAACTAGAAACTCCGCAACTAGAAACTCCACAGCTAGAACACCACAACTAGAAACTTCACAACTAGCAACTCAATTACCAGAGTTTGCACAACTAGAGACTCCGCAACTAGAAACTCCACAGCTAGTAACTCCGCAACTAGAAACTCCACAACTTCAAACTCCGCCACTAGAATCTCCACAACTAGAAAACTCCGCAACTAGAAACTCTGCCACTAGAACTCCGCAACTAGAAACTCCAAAGCTAGAAACTCCACAACTTGAAACACCACAACTAGATACTCCACAACTACAGATTCCACAACTAGAAACTCCACAACTAGAAACTCCGCAACAAGAAACTCCACAGCTAGAAACTCCAACACTTGAGACTTCGCAACAAGAAACTCGGCAACTAGAATCTCCACAACTAGAAACTCCACAGCTAGAAACTCCACAACTAGAAACTCCACAACTTGAGGGTTCGCAACTAGATACTCCACAACTAGAAACTCCACAACTAGAGACTCCACAACTAGAAACTCCATCACTAGAAACTCCACAACTACAAACCTCACAACTAGAAACTCCACAACTAGAAACTCCGCAACTGGAAACTCCACAGCCAGAAACTCTACAACTAGAAAAACCACATCTAGAAACTCTGCAACAACAAACTCTGCAACTAGAAACTCCACAACTAGAATTTCCACAGCTAGAGACTCAACAACTAGAGACTCTTCAACTAAAAGCTTCACAACTAGACACTCCACAACTAGAAATTCTGCAACTAGAAACCCGACAACTAGAAACTCAACAACTACAAACTCCACACGTATAAATTCCTCAACTTGAAACGCCTCAACTAAAACTCCACAACCAGAAACTCCACAACTAGAAACTCTGCAGCTAAAAACTCCGCAACTAGAAACTCTGCAAAAAGAAACTCCGCAACTAGAAACTCCACAGCTAGAAACCCCTCAACTATAAACTTCACAACTAGAAACTCAACAACTAGAGACTGCACAACTAGAGACTCCGCAACTAGAAACTCCGCAGCTAGAAACTCAGCAACTAGAAACTCCACAACTTGAAACTCTGCAAATCGAAACTCTGCAACTAGAAAATCCACAACTATAAACTCAAGTAGAAACTCCCCAACTGGAAACTCCGCAACTAGAAACTCCGCAACTAGAAAATCTACAACTAGAAACTTCAAAACTAGAAACTTCCCAACAAGAAACTCCACAACTAGAGACTGCACAACTAGAGACTTTGCATTTAGAAACTCCTCAGATAGAAACTACACAACTAGAAACTCCTCGACTAGAGATTCCATAAGTAGAAACTCCACAGCTAGAATTTCCACAACTAGAAACCCCACAGCTAGAAACTCCACAACTAGGAACGCTGCAAATAGAAAATCTACAACTAGAAACTCGAAAACTAAAAACTCGAACTAGAAACTCTACAACTAGAAACTTCACAACTAGAAACTCCACAATTAGGAAGTCCAAAATTGAGACTCCACAACTAGAAACTATACAGATTGAAGTTCCACAACTAGAAACTACACAGATTGAAGTTCCACATCTAGAAACTCCACAACTGAAAACTCCGCAACTAGAAACTCTGCAACTAGAAACTTTAAAGCTAGAAACTCCACAACTTGAGACTTCGCAAATAGAAACTCGTCAACTGGAAACTCAACCACTAGCAACTCCACAGCTAGAAACTCCACAACTAGAAACTCCGCAACCAGAAACTCCCCACTAGAAACTCCACAACTAAAATCTCTGCAACTAGAAACTTCGCAAGTAGAAACTCTGCAACTAGAAACTCCGCAACTAGAAACTCCACAGCTAGAAACCCCACAACTATAAACTTCAAAACTAGCAACTCAACAACTAGAGACTGCACAACTAGAGACTCCGCCACTAGAAGCTCCACAACTAGAAAACTCCGCAACTACAAACTCTGTAACTAGAAACTCCGCAACTAGAAACTGCACAGCTAGAAACTCCACAACTTGAAACACCACAACTAGATACTCCACAACTACAAATTCCACAACTAGAAACTCAACAACTACAAACTCCACACCTATAAATTTCTCAAACTTAAACTCCACAACTAAAACTCCACAACTAGAAACTCCACAACTAGAAACTCCACAACTAGAAACTCCCCAACTAGAAACTCCACAACTAGAAACTCTGCAGCCAGAAACTCCGCAACTACAAACTCTGCGAATAGAAACTCCGCAACTATAAACTTCACAACTAGAAACTGAACAAATAGAGACTGCACAACTAGAGACTCCGCAACTAGAAACTCCGCAGCTAGCAACTCCGCAACTGGAAACTCCGCAACTTGAAACTCTGCAACTAGAAACTTTACAGCTAGAAACTCCACAACTTGAGACTTCACAAATAGAAACTCGTCAACTGGAAACTCAACCACTAGAAACTCCACAACTAGAAACTCCACAACTTGAAACCCAACAAATAGATACTCCACAACTACAGACTCCACAACTTGAAACACCACAACTAGATACTCCACAACTACAAATTCCGCAACTAGAAACTCCACAACTAGAATCTCTGCAACTAGAAACTCCGCAACAAGAAACTGCACAGCTAGAAACCCCACAACTATAAACTTCACAACTAGCAACTCAACAACTAGAGACTGCTCAACTAGAGACTTCGCAACTAGAAACTCCACAGCTAGTAACTCCGCAACTAGAAACTCCACAACTTGAAACTCCGCCACTAGAAGCTCCACAACTAGAAAACTCCGCAACTAGAAACTCTGCAACTAGAAACTCCGCAACTAGAAACTCCACAGCTAGAGACTCCACAACTTGAAACACCACAACTAGATACTCCACAACTACAAATTCCACAACAAGAAACTCCACAACTAGAAACACCACATCTGGAAACTCCGAAACAACAAACTCTGCAACCAGAAACTCCACAACTAAAATTTCCACAGCTAGAGACTCAACAACTAGAGACTCCTCAACTAAAAGCTCCACAACTAGAAACTCCACAACTAGAAACTCCACAACTTTAAACCCGACAACTAGAAACTCAACAACTAGAAACTTCACACCTATAAATTCCTCAACTTGAAACTCCACAACTAAAACTCCACAACTAGAAACTTCACAACTAGAAACTCCACAACTAGAAACTCCGCAACTAGAAACTCCCCAACTAGAAACTCCACAACTAGAAACCCTGCAGCTAGAAACTCCGCAACTAGAAACTCTGCAAATAGAAACTCCACAGCTAGAAACTCCACAACTAGAAACTCCACAACTTGAGAGTTCGCAACTAGAAACTCCACAACTAGAAACTCCACAACTAGAGACTCCGCAACTAGAAACTCCACCACTAGAAACTCCACAACCACAAACCTCACAACTAGAAATTCCATAACTGGAAACTCCACAGCTAGAAAGTTCACAACTAGAAACTCTGCAACTAGAAACTCCGCAACTAGAAACTCCACAGCTAGAAAATCCACCACTAGAAACTCCAAAACTAGCAACTCCACAACTACAGACTCCTCAACTAGAAAACTCCGCAACTAGAAACTCCCAACTAGACACTCCGTAACTAGGAACTCTACAACATCAAAATCCACAACTAGAAACTCCACAATTTGAAACTCCACAACTAGATACTCCACAACTACAAACTCCACAACTAGAAACTCCCCAACTAAAACTCCACAACTTGAAACTCCGCAAATAGAAACTCCGAAACTAGAAACTCCACAACTAGAAAACTCCGCAACGTGAAACTCTGCAACTAGAAACTCCGCAATTAGAAACTCCACAGCTAGAAACTTCACTACTTGAAACACCACAACTAGATACTCCACAACTACGAATTCCACAACTTGAAACTCCACAACTAGAAACTCCGCAACAAGAAGCTCCGCAACTAGAATTTCCACAGCTAGAAACTCCACAACTTGAGACTTCGCGACTAGAAACTCAGCAACTAGAAACTCAACAACTATAAACTCAACCACTAGAAACTCCACAACTAGGAACTCTACAACTTCAAAATCCACAACTAAAAACTCTTCAACTTGAAACTCCATATCTAGATACTCCACAAGTACAAACTCCACAACTAGAAACTCCACAACCTGAAACTCCGCAACCAGAAACTCCGCAACTAAAACTCCACAACTAGAAACTCCACAAGTAGAAACTCCACAACTAGAAACTCTGCAACTAGAAACTCCGCAATTAGAAACTCCACAGCTAGAAACTTCACTACTTGAAACGCCATCACTAGATACTCCACAACTACGAATTCCACAACTACAAATTCCGCAACTAGAAACTCCACAACTGGAAACTCCGCAACTAGAAACTCCACAGCTAAAAACTCCACAACTTGAGACTTCGCGACTAGAAACTCAGCAACTAGAAACTCAACAACTATAAACTCCACCACTAGAAACTCCAACACCTAAAACTCTGCAACCAGAAACTTCGCAACTAAAAACTCCACAACTAGAAACTCCACAAGTATAAACTCCACATCTAGTAACTCCGCAACTAGAAACTCCACAACTAGACACTCCCAACTAGACACTCCGCAACTAGGAACTCTACAACTTCAAAATCCACAACTAGAAACTCCACAATTTGAAACTCCACAACTAGATACTCCACAACTACAAACTCCACAACTAGAAACTCCCCAACTAGAAACTCCACAACTTGAAACTCCGCAAATAGAAACTCCGAAACTAGAAGCTCCGCAACTAGAATTTCCACAGCTAGAAACTCCACAACTTGAGACTTCGCAACTAGAAACTCCGCAACTAGAAACTCCACAGCTAGAAACTCCACAACTTGAAACACCCCAACTAGATACTCCACAACTACAAATTCCACAACTAGAAACTCCACAATTAGAAACTCCACAACTAGAAACTCCGCAACTAGATGCTACGCAACTAGAATTTCCACAGCTAGAAACTTCACAACTTGAGACTTCGCAACTAGAAACTCGGCAACTAGAAATCCGACAACCAGAAACTCCACAACTAGAAACTCCACAAGTTGGAACCCAACAAATAGATGCTCCACAACTACAGACTCCACAACTAGAAACTCCCCAACTAGAAACTCCACAACTTGAAACAACGCAAATAGAAACTCCGAAACTAGAAACTCCACAACTAGAAAACTCCGCAACGTGAAACTCTGCAACTAGAAACTCCGCAATTAGAAACTCCTAAGTTAGAAACTTCACTACTTGAAACACCACAACTAGATACTCCACAACTACGAATTCCACAACTACGAATTCCGCAACTAGAAACTCCACAACTAGAAACTCCGCAACTAGAAACTCCACAACTTGAAACTCTGCAACTCGAAACTCTGCAACTAGCAAATCCACAACTATAAACCCAAGTTGAAACTCCCCAACTGGAAACTCCGCAACTAGAAACTCCGCAACTAGAAACTCCCCAACTAGAAACTCCACAACTAGAAACTCCACAACTAGAAACTCCACAACTAAAACTCCACAACTTGAAACTCCACAACTAGAAACTCCACAACTAGAAACTCCGCAACTAGAAACTCCCAAACTAGAAACTCCACAACTTGAAACTCTGCAGCTAGAAACTCCGCAACTAGAAACTCTGCAAATAGAAACTCCGCAGGTAGAAACCCATCAACTATAAACTTCACGACTAGAAACTCAACAAATAGAGACTGCACATCTAGAGACTCCGCAACTAGAAACTCCGCAGCTAGAAACTCCGCAACTAGAAACTCCACAACTTGAAACTCTACATACGAAATTCTGCAACTAGAAAATCCACAACTATAAACTCAAGTAGAAACCCTCCAACTGAAAACTCCGCAACTAGAAACTCCGCATCTAGAAAATCCACAACTAGAAACTTCACAACTAGAAACTCCCCAACAAGAAACTCCACAACTAGAAACTCCACAACTAGAGACTGCACAACTAGAGACTTTGCATTTAGAAACTCCTCAGATAGAAACTACACAACTAGAAACTCCTCGACTAGGGATTCCATAAGTAGAAACTCCACAGCTAGAATTTCCAAAACTAGAAACCCCACAACTAGAAACTCCACAAATAGGAACTCTGCAAATAGAAAATCTACAACTAGAAACTCTAAAACTAAAAACTCCATCTAGAAACTCTACAACTAGAAACTTCACAACTAGAAACTCCACAAATACGAACTCCAAAATTGAGACTCCACAACTAGAAACTACACAGATTGAAGTTCCACAACTAGAAACTCCACAACTTGAGAGTTCGCAACTAGAAACTCCACAACTAGAAACTCCACAACTAGAAACTCCGCAACTGGAAACTCCACAGTCAGAAACTCCACAACTAGGAACTCCAACACTAGAAAATCCACAACTAGAAATTCCTCATCTAGAGACTCAACAACTAGAGACTCCTAAACTAAATACTCCACAACTAGAAACTTTACAACTAGAAACTCCGAAACTAGAAACCCGACAACTAGAAACTTCACAACTAGAAACTCCGCAACTAGAAACTTCCCAACTAGAAACTCCACAACTAGAAACTCCGCAACTAGAAACTCCGTAACTGGAAACTCTGCAACTAGAAACTCCGCAACTAAAAACTCCACAGCTAGAAACCCCACAACTATAAACTTCACAACTAGCAACTCAACAGCTAGAGACTGCTTAACTAGAGACTCCGCAACTAGAAACTCCACAACTGCAAACTCCGCAACTAGAATCTCCACGACTAGAAAACTCCGCAACTAGAAACTCTGCAACTAGAAACTCCGCAACTAGAAACTCCACAGCTAGAAACTCCTTAGCTTGAAACATTACAACTAGATACTCCACAACTACAAATTCCACAACTAGAAACTCCACAACTAGAAACTCCGCAACTAGAAACTCCGCAACTAAAAACTCCACAGCTAGAAACTCCACAACTTGAAACTCTGCAACTAGAAACTCCACAACTAGAAAACTCCGCAACTAGAAATTCTGCAACTAGAAACTCCGCAACTAGGAACTCCACAGCTAGAAACCCCACAACTTGAACTACCACAACTAGATACTCCACAAATACAAATTCCACAACTACGAATCCCACAACTAGAAACTCCACAACTGGAAACTCCACAACTAGAGACTCCACAACTAGAAACTTCACAACTATGAACCTCACAACTAGAAACTCCACATCTAGACACTCCACAACTGGAAACTCCACAGTCAAAAACTCCACAACTAGGAACTCCAACACTAGAAACTCCACAACTAGAAATTCCTCAACTAGAGACTCAACAACTAGAGACTCCTAAACTAAAAGCTCCACAACTAGAAACTTTACAACTAGAAACTCCACAGCTAGAAACCCCACAACTTGAACTACCACAACTAGATACTCCACAAATACAAATTCCATAACTACGAACCCGACAACTAGAAACTCCACAACTAGAAACTCCACAACTTGAGAGTTCGCAACTAGAAACTCTACAACTAGAAACTCCACAACTAGAGACTCCACAACTAGAAACTCCACCACTAGAAACTCCACAACTACGAACCTCACAACTAGAAACTCCACAACTAGAAACTCCCCAACTGGAAACTATGCAACTAGAAACTCTGCAACTAGAAACTCCACAGCTAGAAACTCTACTACTAGAGACTCCACAACTAGAAACTCCCCAACAAGAAACTCCACAACTAGAAACTCCACAGCTAGAAAGTCCACAGCTAGAAACTCTGCAACTAGAAACTCCGCAACTAGAAACTTCACAGCTAGAAAATCCACCACTAGAAACTCTACAACTTCAAAATCCACAACTAGAAACTCCACAATTTGAAACTCCACAACTAGATACTACACAACTACGAATTCCACAACTAGAAACTCCACAACTAGAAACTCCGCAACTAGAAGCTCCGCAACTAGAATTTCCACAGCTAGAAACTCCACAACTTGAGACTTCGCAACTAGAAACTCGGCAACTAGAAACCCGACAACCACAAACTCCACAACTAGAAACCCCACAAGTTTAAACCCAAAAAATAGATACTCCACAACTACAGACTCCACAACTAGAAACTCCCCAACTAGAAACTCCACAACTTGAAACTCCGCCACAAGAAACTCCGAAACTAGAAACTCCACAACTAGAAAACTCCGCAACGTGAAACTCTGCAACTAGAAACTCCGCAATTAGAAACTCCACAGTTAGAAACTTCATTACTTGAAACACCACAACTAGATACTCCACAACTACGAATTCCACAACTACAAATTCCGCAACTGGAAACTCCACAACTGGAAACTCCGCAACTAGAAACTCCACAGCTAGAAACTCCACAACTTGAGACTTCGCGACTAGAAACTCAGCAACTTGAAACTCAACAACTAGAAACTCCACCACTAGAAACTCCACAACTGGGAACTCTACAACTTCAAAATCCACAACTAAAAACTTTTCAACTTGAAACTCCACAACTAGAAACTCCACAACCTGAAACTCCGCAACCACAAACTCCGCAACTAAAAACTCCACAAATAGAAACTCCACAAGTAGAAACTCCACAACTAGAAACTCCGCAACTAGAAACTCCACAACTGGACACTCAACAACTAAAAACTCCACACCTATAAATTCCACAACTTGAAACTCCACAACTAAAACTCCACAACTAGAAACTCCACAACTAGAAACTCCACAACTAGAAACTCTGCAACTAGAAACTCCACAACTAGAAACTCTGCAACTAGAAACTCCGCAACTAGAAACTCCACAACTAAAACTCCACAAGTAGAAACTCCACAACTAGAAACTCCGCAACTAGAAACTCCACAAGTAGACACTCAACAACTAGAAACTCCACACCTATAAATTCCACAACTAAAACTCCACAACTAGAAACTCCACAACTAGAAACTCCACAACTAGAAACTCCGCAACTAGAAACTCCCAAACTAGAAACTCCACAACTAGACACTCTGCAGCTAGAAACTCCGCAACTAGAAACTCAGCAAATAGAAACTCCGCAGGTAGAAACCCCTCAACTATAATCTTCACAACTAGAAACTCAACAAATAGAGACTGCACATCTAGAGACTCCGCAACTAGAAACTCCGCAGCTAGAAACTCCGCAACTAGAAACTCCACAACATGAAACTCTGCAAATCGAAACTTTGCAACTAGAAAATCCACAACTATAAACTCAAGTAGAAACTCTCCAACTGTAAACTCCGCAACTAGAAACTCCGCAACTAGAAACTCCCCAACAAGAAACTTCACAACTAGAAACTCCACAACTAGAGACTGCACAACTAGAGACTTTGCATTTAGAAACTCCTCAGATAGAAACTACACAACTAGAAACTCCTCGACTAGAGATTCCATAAGTAGAAACTCCACAGCTAGAATTTCCAAAAGTAGAATTCCCACAACTAGAAACTCCACAAATAGTAACTTTGCAAATAGAAAATCTACAACTAGAAACTCGAAAACACAAAACTCCAACTAGAAACTCCACAACTAGAAACTTCACAACAAGAAACTTCACAAATGGACACTCTACATTTAGAAACTCCACAACTAGAGACTCCACAACTAGGAACTCCACAAATTGAGACTCCACAACTAGAAACTACACAGATTGAAACACCACAACTTGAAACTGCACAACCAGAAACTCCACAACTAGAAACTCCGCAACTAAATACTCCAACACTAGAAAATCCACAACTAGAAACTCCACAACTAGAAACTCCGCAACTAGAAACACAACCACTACAAACTCCACAAATAGAAACTCCAAACCTAAAAATTCCACAACTTGAAACTCCACAGCTAGAAACTACACAACTAGAAATACCATAACTGGAAACTCCACAGCTAGAAAGTCCACAACTAGAAACTCTGCAACTAGAAACTCCGCAACTAGAAACTCCACAGCTAGAAAATCCACCACTAGAAACTCAACAACTAGCAACTCCACAACTACAGACTCCGCAACTAGAAAACTCCGCAACTAGAAACTCCCAACTAGACACTTCGCAACTAGGAACTCTACAACTTCAAAATCCACAACTAGAAACTCCACAACTAGAAATTCCGCAACTAGAAGCTCCGCAACTAGAATTTCCACAGCTAGAAACTCCACAACTTGAGACTTCGCAACTAGAAACTAGGCAACTAGATATCCGACAACCACAAACTCCACAACTAGAAACCCCACAAGTTTAAACCCAAAAAATAGATACTCCACAACTACAGACTCCACAACTAGAAACTCCCCAACTAGAAACTCCACAACTTCAAACTCCGCCACAAGAAACTCCGAAACTAGAAACTCCACAACTAGAAAACTCCGCAACGTGAAACTCTGCAACTAGAAACTCCGCAATTAGAAACTCCACAGTTAGAAACTTCATTACTTGAAACACCACAACTAGATACTCCACAACTACGAATTCCACAACTACGAATTCCGCAACTAGAAACTCCACAACTGGAAATTCCATAACTGGAAACTCTACAGCTAGAAAGTCCACAACTAGAAACTCTGCAACTGGAAACTCCGCAACTAGAAACTCCACAGTTAGAAAATCCGCTACTAGAAACTCCACAACTAGCAACTCCACAACTACAGACTCCGCAACTAGAAAACTCCGCAACTAGAAACTCCCAACTGGACACTCCGCAACTAGGAACTCTACAACTTCAAAATCCACAACTGGAAACTCCACAATTTGAAAATCCACAACTAGATACTCCACAACTACGAATTCCACAACTAGAAACTCCACAACTAGAAACTCCGCAACTAGAAGCTCCGCAACTAGAATTTCCACAGCTAGAAACTCCACAACTTGAGACTTCGCAACTAGAAACTCGGCAACTAGAAATCCGACAACCAGAAACTCCACAACTAGAAACTCCACAAGTTGCAACCCAAGAAATAGATGCTCCACAACTACAGACAACACAACTAGAAACTCCCCAACTAGAAACTCCACAACTTGAAACAACGCAAATAGAAACTCCGAAACTAGAAACTCCACAACTGGAAAACTCCGCAACGTGAAACTCTGCAACTAGAAACTCCGCAATTAGAAACTCCACAGTTAGAAACTTCACTACTTGAAACACCACAACTAGATACTCCACAACTACGAATTCCACAACTACGAATTCCGCAACTAGAAACTCCACAACTGGAAACTCCGCCACTAGAAACTCCACAACTTGAAACTCTGCAACTCGAAACTCTGCAACTAGCAAATCCACAACTATAAACCCAAGTTGAAACTCCCCAACTGGAAACTCCGCAACTAGAAACTCCGCAACTAGAAACTCCCCAACAAGAAACTCCACAACTAGAAACTCCACAACTAGAAACTCCACAACTAGATATTCCATAAGTAGAAACTCCACAGCTAGAATTTCCACAACTAGAAACCCCACAACTAGAAACTCAACAACTAGAAAATCCACACCTATAAATTCCACAACTAAAACTCCACAACTAGAAACTCCACAACTAGAAACTCCACAACTAGAAACTCCGCAACTAGAAACTCCCAAACTAGAAACTCCACAACTAGAAACTCTGCAGCTAGAAACTCCGCAACTAGAAACTCTGCAAATAGAAACTCCGCAGGTAGAAACCCCTCAACTATAAACTTCACGACTAGAAACTCAACAAATAGAGACTGCACATCTAGAGACTCCGCAACTAGAAACTCCGCAGCTAGAAACTCCGCAACTAGAAACTCCACAACTTGAAACTCTACATACGAAATTCTGCAACTAGAAAATCCACAACTATAATCTCAAGTAGAAACTCTCCAACTGAAAACTCCGCAACTAGAAACTCCGCAACTAGAAAATCCACAACTAGAAACTTCACAACTAGAAACTCCCCAACAAGAAACTCCACAACTAGAAACTCCACAACTAGAGACTGCACAACTAGAGACTTTGCATTTAGAAACTCCTCAGATAGAAACTACACAACTAGAAACTCCTCGACTAGGGATTCCATAAGTAGAAACTCTACAGCTAGAATTTCCAAAACTAGAAACCCCACAACTAGAAACTCCACAAATAGGAACTCTGCAAATAGAAAATCTACAACTAGAAACTCGAAAATTAAAAACTCCATCTAGAAACTCTACAACTAGAAACTTCACAACTAGAAACTCCACAAATACGAACTCCAAAATTGAGACTCCACAACTAGAAACTACACAGATTGAAGTTCCACAACTAAAAACTCCACAACTGAAAACTCCGCCACTAGAAACTCTGCCACTAGAAACTTTACAGCTAGAAACTCCACAACTTGAGACTTCGCAAATAGAAACTCGTCAACTGAAAACTCAACCACTAGAAACTCCACAGCTAGAAACTCCACAACTAGAAACTCCACAGCTAGAAACTCCACAACTAGAAACTCCACATCTAGAAACTCCGCAACAACAAACTCTGCAACCAGAAACTCCACAACTAGAATTTCCGCCGCTAGAGACTCAACAAATAGAGACTCCTCAACTAAAAGCTCCACAACTAGAAACTCCACAACTTAAAACTCCACAAGTTGAAACCCGACAACTAGAAACTCAACAACAGGAAACTCCACACCTATATATTCCTCAACTTGAAACTCCACAACTAAAACTCCACAACTAGAAACTCCGCAACTAGAAACTTCCCAACTAGAAACTTCACAACTAGAAACTCCACAACTAGAAACTCCACAACTAGATATTCCATAAGTAGAAACTCCACAGCTAGAATTTCCACAACTAGAAACCCCACAACTAGAAACTCAACAACTAGAAACTCCACACCTACAAATTCCACAACTAAAACTCCACAACTAGAAACTGCACAACTAGAAACTCCACAACTAGAAACTCCGCAACTAGAAACTCCCAAACTAGAAACTCCACAACTAGAAACTCTGCAGCTAGAAACTCCGCTACTAGAAACTCTGCAAATAGAAACTCCGCAGGTAGAAACCCCTCAACTATAAACTTCACGACTTGAAACTCAACAAATAGAGACTGCACATCTAGAGACTCCGCAACTAGAAACTCCGCAGCTAGAAACTCCGCAACTAGAAACTCCACAACTTGAAACTTCACAACTAGAAACTCCCCAACAAGAAACTCCACAACTAGAAACTCCACAACTAGAGACTGCACAACTAGAGACTTTGCATTTAGAAACTCTTCAGATAGAAACTACACAACTAGAAACTCCTCGACTAGGGATTCCATAAGTAGAAACTCCACAGCTAGAATTTCCAAAACTAGAAACCCCACAACTAGAAACTCCACAAATAGGAACTCTGCAAAAAGAAAATCTACAACTAGAAACTTGAAAACTAAAAACTCCATCTAGAAACTCTACAACTAGAAACTTCACAACTAGAAACTCCACAAATACGAACTCCAAAATTGAGACTCCACAACTAGAAACTACACAGATTGAAGTTCCACAACTAGAAACTCCACAACTGAAAACTCCACCACTAGAAACTCTGCCACTAGAAACTTTACAGCTAGAAACTCCACAACTTGAGACTTCGCAAATAGAAACTCGTCAACTGAAAACTCCACCACTAGAAACTCCACAGATAGAAACTCCACAACTAGAAACTCCACAACTAGAAACTCCACAACTAGAAACACCACATCTAGAAACTCCGCAACAACAAACTCTGCATCTGCAACCAGAAACTCCACAACTAGAATTTCCGCAGCTAGAGACTCAACAAATAGAGACTCCTCAACTAAAAGCTCCACGACTAGAAACTCCACAACTTAAAACTCCACAAGTTGAAACCCGACAACTAGAAACTCAACAACAGGAAACTCCACACCTATAAATTCCTCAACTTGAAACTCCACAACTAAAACTCCACAACTAGAAACTCCGCAACTAGAAACTTCCCAACTAGAAACTTCACAACTAGAAACCCCCCAACTATAAACTTCACAACTAGAAACTCAACAACTAGAGACTGCACAACTACAGACTCCGCAACTAGAAACTCCGCAGCTAGAAACTCCGCAACTAGAAACTCCACAACTTGAAACTCTGCAACTAGAAACTCTGCAACTAAAAAATCCACAACTATAAACTCCAGTAGCAACTCCCGACCTGGAAACTCCCCAACTAGAAACTCCGCAACTAGAAAATACACAACTAGAAACTTCACAACTAGAAACTCCCCAACAAAAACTCCACAACTAGAAACTCCACTACTAGAAACTCCACAACTAGAGACTGCACAACTAGAGACTGCACATCTAGAGACTGCATTTAGAAACTCCTCAGATAGAAACTACACACCTAGAAACACCACGACTAGAGATTCCATAAGTAGGAACTCCACAGCTAGAATTTCCACAACTAAAAACCCCTCAACTAGAAACTCCACATATAGGAACTCTGCAAATAGAAAATCTACAACTAGAAACTCTAAAACCAGAAACTCCAACTAGAAACTCCAACACTAGAAACTTCACAACTAGAAACTCCACAAATGGACACTCCACAACTAGAAACTCCACAACTAGAGACTCCACAACTAGGAACTCCACAAATTGAGACTCCACAACTAGAAACTACACAGATTGAAACACCACAACTTGAAACTCCACAACCAGAAACTCCACAACTAGAAACTCCGCAACTAAAAACTCCAACACTAGAAAATCCACAACTAGAAACTCCACAACTAGAAACTCCGCAACTAGAAACCCGACCACTAGAAACTACACAAATAGAAACTCCACACCTATAAATTCCACAACTTTAAACTCCACAGCTAGAAACTCCACAACTACAAATTCCCTAATTGGAAACTCCACAGCTAGAAAGTCCACAACTAGAAACTCTGCAACTAGGAACTCCGCATCTAGAAACTCCACAGCTAGAAAATCCACCACTAGAAACTCCACAACTAGCAACTCCACAACTACAGACTCCGCAACTAGAAAACTCCGCAACCATAAACTCCCAACTAGACACTCCGCAACTAGGAACTCTACAACTTCAAAATCCACAACTAGAAACTCCACAACTGGAAACTCCGCAACTAGAAACTCCACAGCTAGAAACTCCACAACTTGAGACTTCGCGACTAGAAACTCAGCAACTAGAATCTCAACAACTAGAAACTCCACCACTAGAAACTCTACAACTAGGAACTCTACAACTTCAAAATCCACAACTAAAAACTTTTCAACTTGAAACTCCACAACTAGATACTCCACAACTACAAACTCCACAACTAGAAACTCCACAACCTGAAACTCCGCAACCAGAAACTCCGCAACTAAAAACTCCACAACTAGAAACTCCACAAGTAGAAACTCCACAACTAGAAACTCCACAACTAGAAACTTCGCAACTAGAAACTCCACAACTAGACACTCAACAACTAGAAACTCCACACCTATAAATTCCACAACATGAAACTCCACAACTAAAACTCCACAACTAGAAACTCCCCAACTAGAAACTCCACAACTAGAAACTCTGCAACTAGAAACTCCGCAACTAGAAACTCTGCAACTAGAAACTTTGCAACTAGAAACTCCACAGCTAGAAACCCCAACTCTATAAACTTCACAACTAGAAACTCAACAACTAGAAACTCCCCAACTAGAAACTCTACAACTAGAATCTCTGCAACTAGAAACTCCGCAACTAGAAACTCTGCAACTAGAAACTCCGCAACTAGAAACTCCACAGCTAGAAACCCCACAACTAGAAACTTCACAGCTAGCAACTCAATTACCAGAGACTGCACAACTAGAGACTCCGCAACTAGAAACTCCACAGCTAGTAACTCCGCAACTAGAAACTCCACAACTTGAAACTCCGCCACTAGAATCTCCACAACTAGAAAACTCCGCAACTAGAAACTCTGCCACTAGAACTCCGCAACTAGAAACTCCACAGCTAGAAACTCCACAACTACAGATTCCACAACTAGAAACTCCACAACTAGAAACGCCGCAACAAGAAACTCCACAGCTAGAAACTCCAACGCTTGAGACTTCGCAACAAGAAACTCGGCAACTAGAATCTCCACAACTAGAAACTCTGCAACTAGAAACTCCGCAACTACAAACTCCGCAACTAGAAACTCCACAGCTAGAAACTCCACAACTTGAGACTTCGCAAATAGAAACTTGTCAACTAGAAACTCAACAACTACAAACTCCACAGCTAGAAACTCCAAAACTAGAAACTCCACAACTTGAGAATTTGCAACTAGATACTCCACAACTAGAAACTCCACAACTAGAGACTCCACAACTAGAAACTCCACCACTAGAAACTCCACAACTACAAACCTCACAACTAGAAACTCCACAACTAGAAACTCCGCAACTGGAAACTCCACAGCCAGAAACTCTACAACTAAAAAAAACCACATCTAGAAACACTGCAACAACAAACTCTGCAACTAGAAACTCCACAACTAGAATTTCCACAGCTAGAGACTCAACAACTAGAGACTCTTCAACTAAAAGCTTCACAACTAGACACTCCACAACTAGAAATTCTGCAACTAGAAACCCGACAACTAGATACTCAACAACTACAAACTCCACACGTATAAATTCCTCAACTTGAAACGCCTCAACTAAAACTCCACAACTAGAAACTCCACAACTAGAAACTCTGCAGCTAAAAACTCCGCAACTAGAAACTCTGCAAATAGAAACTCCGCAACTAGAAACTCCACAGCTAGAAACCCCTCAACTATAAACTTCACAACTAGAAACTCAACAACTAGAGACTGCACAACTAGAGACTCCGCAACTAGAAACTCCGCAGCTAGAAACTCCGCAACTAGAAACTCCACAACTTGAAACTCTGCAAATCGAAACTCTGCAACTAGAAAATCCACAACTATAAACTAAAGTAGAAACTCCCCAACTGGAAACTCCGCAACTAGAAACTCCGCAACTAGAAAATCTACAACTAGAAACTTCAAAACTAGAAACTTCCCAACAAGAAACTCCACAACTAGAGACTGCACAACTAGAGACTTTGCATTTAGAAACTCCTCAGATAGAAACTACACAACTAGAAACTCCTCGACTAGAGATTCCATAAGTAGAAACTCCACAGCTAGAATTTCCACAACTAGAAACCCCACAGCTAGAAACTCCACAACTAGGAACGCTGCAAATAGAAAATCTACAACTAGAAACTCGAAAACTAAAATCTCGAACTAGAAACTCTACTTCACAACTAGAAACTCCACAAATAGGAACTCCAAAATTGAGACTCCACAACTAGAAACTACACAGATTGAAGTTCCACAACTAGAAACTACACAGATTGAAGTTCCACATCTAGAAACTCCACAACTGAAAACTCCGCAACTAGAAACTCTGCAACTAGAAACTTTAAAGCTAGAAACTCCACAACTTGAGACTTCGCAAATAGAAACTCGTCAACTGAAAACTCAACCACTAGCAACTCCACAGCTAGAAACTCCACAACTAGAAACTCCACAACTTGAAACCCAACAAATAGATACTCCACAACTACAGACTCCACAACTTGAAACACCATCACTAGATACTCCACAACTACAAACTCCGCAACTAGAAACTCCACAACTAGAAACTCCGCAACTAGAAACTCCCCACAAGAAACTCCGCAACTAGAATCTCTGCAACTAGAAACTCCGCAAGTAGAAACTCTGCAACTAGAAACTCCGCAACTAGAAACTTCACAGCTAGAAACCCCACAACTATAAACTTCAGAACTAGCAACTCAACAACTAGAGACTGCACAACTTGAGACTCCGCCACTAGAAACTCCACAGCTAGTACCTCCGCAACTAGAAACTCCACAACTTGAAACTCCGCCACTAGAAGCTCCACAACTAGAAAACTCCGAAACTACAAACTCTGTAACTAGAAACTCCGCAACTAGAAACTGCACAGCTAGAAACTCCACAACTTGAAACACCACAAATAGATACTCCACAACTACAAATTCCACATATAGAAACTCAACAACTACAAACTCCACACCTATAAATTTCTCAACTTGAAACTCCACAACTAAAACTCCACAACTAGAAACTCCACAACTAGAAACTCCACAACTAGAAACTCCGCAACTAGAAACTCCCCAACTAGAAACTCCACAACTAGAAACTCTGCAGCCAGAAACTCCGCAACTACAAACTCTGCAAATAGAAACTCCGCAACTAGAATTTCCACAACTAGAAACCCCTCAACTATAAACTTCAGAACTAGAAACTGAACAAATAGAGACTGCACAACTAGAGACTCCGCAACTAGAAACTCCGCAGCTAGAAACCCGACCACTAGAAACTACACAAACAGAAACTCCACACCTATAAATTCCACAACTTGAAACTCCACAGCTAGAAACTCCACAACTACAAATTCAAAATTGGAAACTCCACAGCTAGAAAGTCCACAACTAGAAACTCTGCAACTAGAAACTCCGCAACTAGAAACTCCACAGCTAGAAAATCCACCACTAGAAACTCCACAACTAGCAACTCCACAACTACAGACTCCGCAACTAGAAAACTCCGCAACTAGAAAACTCCGCAACTAGAAACTCCCAACTAGACACTCCGCAACTAGGAACTCTACAACTTCAAAATCCACAACTAGAAACTCCACAACTGGAAACTCCGCAACTAGAAACTCCAAAGCTAGAAACTCCACAACTTGAGACTTCGCGACTAGAAACTCAGCAACTAGAAACTCAACAACTAGAAACTCCACCACTAGAAACTCCCCAACTAGGAACTCTACAACTTCAAAATCCACAACTCAAAACTTTTCAACTTGAAACTCCACAACTAGATACTCCACAACTACAAACTCCACAACTAGAAACTCCACAACCTGAAACTCCGCAACCAGAAACTCCGCAACTAAAAACTCCACAACTAGAAACTCCACAAGTAGAAACTCCACAACTAGAAACTCCACAACTAGAAACTTCGCAACTAGAAACTCCACAACTAGACACTCAACAACTAGAAACTCCACACCTATAAATTCCACAACTTGAAACTCCACAACTAAAACTCCACAACTAGAAACTCCCCAACTAGAAACTCCACAACTAGAAACTCTGCAACTAGAAACTCCGCAACTAGAAACTCTGCAACTAGAAACTTTGCAACTAGAAACTCCACAGCTAGAAACCCCAACACTATAAACTTCACAACTAGAAACTCAACAACTAGAAACTCCCCAACTAGAAACTCCACAACTAGAATCTCTGCAACTAGAAACTCCGCAACTAGAAACACTGCAACTAGAAACTCCGCAACTAGAAACTCCACAGCTAGAAACCGCACAACTAGAAACTTCACAACTAGCAACTCAATTACCAGAGACTGCACAACTAGAGACTCCGCAACTAGAAACTCCACAGCTAGTAACTCCGCAACTAGAAACTCCACAATTTGAAACTCCGCCACTAGAATCTCCACAACTAGAAAACTCCGCAACTAGAAACTCTGCCACTAGAACTCCGCAACTAGAAACTCCACAGCTAGAAACTCCACAACTTGAAACACCACAACTAGATACTCCACAACTACAGATTCCACAACTAGAAACTCCACAACTAGAAACTCCGCAACAAGAAACTCAACAGCTAGAAACTCCAACACTTGAGACTTCGCAACAAGAAACTCGGCAACTAGAATCTCCACAACTAGAAACTCTGCAACTAGAAACTCCGCAACTACAAACTCCGCAACTAGAAACTCCACAGCTAGAAACTCCACAACTTGAGACTTCGCAAATAGAAACTCGTCAACTAGAAACTCAACAACTACAAACTCCACAGCTAGAAACTCCACAACTAGAAACTCCACAACTTGAGAGTTCGCAACTAGATACTCCACAACTAGAAACTCCACAACTAGAGACTCCACAACTAGAAACTCCACCACTAGAAACTCCACAACTACAAACCTCACAACTAGAAACTCCACAACTAGAAACTGCGCAACTTGAAAGTCCACAGCCAGAAACTCTACAACTAGAAAAACCACATCTAGAAACCCTGCAACAACAAACTCTGCAACTAGAAACTCCACAACTAGAATTTCCACAGCTAGAGACTCAACAACTAGAGACTCTTCAACTAAAAGCTTCACAACTAGACACTCCACAACTAGAAGTTCTGCAACTAGAAACCCGACAACTAGAAACTCAACAACTACAAACTCCACACGTATAAATTCCACAACTTGAAACGCCTCAACTAAAACTCCACAACTAGAAACTCCACAACTAGAAACTCTGCAGCTAAAAACTCCGCAACTAGAAACTCTGCAAATAGAAACTCCGCAACTAGAAACTCCACAGCTAGAAACCCCTCAACTATAAACTTCACAACTAGAAACTCAACAACTAGAGACTGCACAACTAGAGACTCCGCAACTAGAAACTCCGCAGCTAGAAACTCCGCAACTAGAAACTCCACAACTTGAAACTCTGCAAATCGAAACTCTGCAACTAGAAAATCCACAACTATAAACTAAAGTAGAAACTCCCCAACTGGAAACTCCGCAACTAGAAACTCCGCAACTAGAAAATCTACAACTAGAAACTTCAAAACTAGAAACTTCCCAACAAGAAACTCCACAACTAGAGACTGCACAACTAGAGACTTTGCATTTAGAAACTCCTCAGATAGAAACTACACAACTAGAAACTCCTCGACTAGAGATTCCATAAGTAGAAACTACACAGCTAGAATTTCCACAACTAGAAACCCCACAGCTAGAAACTCCACAACTAGGAACGCTGCAAATAGAAAATCTACAACTAGAAACTCGAAAACTAAAATCTCGAACTAGAAACTCTATTTCACAACTAGAAACTCCACAAATAGGAACTCCAAAATTGAGACTCCACAACTAGAAACTACACAGATTGAAGTTCCACAACTAGAAACTACACAGATTGAAGTTCCACATCTAGAAACTCCACAACTGAAAACTCCGCAACTAGAAACTCTGCAACTAGAAACTTTAAAGCTAGAAACTCCACAACTTGAGACTTCGCAAATAGAAACTCGTCAACTGAAAACTCAACCACTAGCAACTCCACAGCTAGAAACTCCACAACTAGAAACTCCACAACTTGAAACCCAACAAATAGATACTCCACAACTACAGACTCCACAACTTGAAACACCATCACTAGATACTCCACAACTACAAACTCCGCAACTAGAAACTCCACAACTAGAAACTCCGCAACTAGAAACTCCCCACTAGAAACTCCGCAACTAGAATCTCTGCAACTAGAAACTCCGCAAGTAGAAACTCTGCAACTAGAAACTCCGCAACTAGAAACTCCACAGCTAGAAACCCCACAACTATAAACTTCAAAACTAGCAACTCAACAACTAGAGACTGCACAACTAGAGACTCCGCCACTAGAAACTCCACAGCTAGTAACTCCGCAACTAGAAACTCCACAACTTGAAACTCCGCCACTAGAAGCTTCACAACTAGAAAACTCCGCAACTACAAACTCTGTAACTAGAAACTCCGCAACTAGAAACTGCACAGCTAGAAACTCCACAACTTGAAACACCACAACTAGATACTCCACAACTACAAATTCCACAACTAGAAACTCAACAACTACAAACTCCACACCTATAAATTTCTCAACTTGAAACTCCACAACTAAAACTCCACAACTAGAAACTCCACAACTAGAAACTCCACAACTAGAAACTCCGCAACTAGAAACTCCACAACTAGAAACCCCTCAACTATAAACTTCACAACTAGAAACTGAACAAATAGAGACTGCACAACTAGAGACTCCGCAACTAGAAACTCCGCAGCAAGCAACTCCGCAACTGGAAACTCCGCAACTTGAAACTCTGCAACTAGAAACTTTACAGCTAGAAACTCCACAACTTGAGACTTCGCAAATAGAAACTCGTCAACTGGAAACTCAACCACTAGAAACTCCACAGCTAGAAACTCCACAACTAGAAACTCCACAATTTGAAACCCAACAAATAGATACTCCACAACTACAGACTCCACAACTTGAAACACCACAACTAGATACTCCACAACTACAAATTCCGCAACTAGAAACTCCACAACTAGAAACTCCACAACTAGAATCTCTGCAACTAGGAACTCCGCAACTAGAAACTGCACAGCTAGAAACCCCACAACTATGAACTTCACAACTAGCAACTCAACAACTAGAGACTGCTCAACTAGAGACTTCGCAACTAGAAACTCCACAGCTAGTAGCTCCGCAACTAGAAACTCCACAACTTGAAACTCCGCCACTAGAAGCTCCACAACTAGAAAACTCCGCAACTAGAAACTCCGCAACTAGAAACTCCCCACTAGAAACTCCACAACTAGAATCTCTGCAACTAGAAACTCCGCAAGTAAAAACTCTGCAACTAGAAACTCCGCAACTAGAAACTCCACAGCTAGAAACCCCACAACTATAAACTTCAAAACTAGCAACTCAACAACTAGAGACTGCACAACTAGAGACTCCGCCACTAGAAACTCCACAGCTAGTAACTCCGCAACTAGAAACTCCACAACTTGAAACTCCGCCACTAGAAGCTCCACAACTAGAAAACTCCGCAACTACAAACTCTGTAACTAGAAACTCCGCAACTAGAAACTGCACAGCTAGAAACTCCACAACTTGAAACACCACAAATAGATACTCCACAACTACAAATTCCACATATAGAAACTCAACAACTACAAACTCCACACCTATAAATTTCTCAACTTGAAACTCCACAACTAAAACTCCGCAACTAGAAACTCCACAACTAGAAACTCCACAACTAGAAACTCCGCAACTAGAAACTCCCCAACTAGAAACTCCACAACTAGAAACTCTGCAGCCAGAAACTCCGCAACTACAAACTCTGCAAATAGAAACTCCGCAACTAGAATTTCCACAGCTAGAAACCCCTCAACTATAAACTTCACAACTAGAAACTGAACAAATAGAGACTGCACAACTAGAGACTCCGCAACTAGAAACTCCGCAGCTAGAAACCCGACCACTAGAAACTACACAAACAGAAACTCCAAACCTATAAATTCCACAACTTGAGACTCCACAGCTAGAAACTCCACAACTACAAATTCAAAATTGGAAACTCCACAGCTAGAAAGTCCACAACTAGAAACTCTGCAACTAGAAACTCCGCAACTAGAAACTCCACAGCTAGAAAATCCACCACTAGAAACTCCACAACTAGCAACTCCACAACTACAGACTCCGCAACTAGAAAACTCCGCAACTAGAAAACTCCGCAACTAGAAACTCCCAACTAGACACTCCGCAACTAGGAACTCTACAACTTCAAAATCCACAACTAGAAACTCCACAACTGGAAACTCCGCAACTAGAAACTCCACAGCTAGAAACTCCACAACTTGAGACTTCGCGACTAGAAACTCAGCAACTAGAAACTCAACAACTAAAACTCCACCACTAGAAACTCCACAACTAGGAACTCTACAACTTCAAAATCCACAACTAAAAACTTTTCAACTTGAAACTCCACAACTAGATACTCCACAACTACAAACTCCACAACTAGAAACTCCACAACCTGAAACTCCGCAACCAGAAACTCCGCAACTAAAAACTCCACAACTAGAAACTCCACAAGTAGAAACTCCACAACTAGAAACTCCACAACTAGAAACTTCGCAACTAGAAACTCCACAACTAGACACTCAACAACTAGAAACTCCACACCTATAAATTCCACAACTTGAAACTCCACAACTAAAACTCCACAACTAGAAACTCCCCAACTAGAAACTCCACAACTAGAAACTCTGCAACTAGAAACTCCGCAACTAGAAACTCTGCAACTAGAAACTTTGCAACTAGAAACTCCACAGCTAGAAACCCCAACACTATAAACTTCACAACTAGAAACTCAACAACTAGAAACTCCCCAACTAGAAACTCCACAACTAGAATCTCTGCAACTAGAAACTCCGCAACTAGAAACACTGCAACTAGAAACTCCGCAACTAGAAACTCCACAGCTAGAAACCGCACAACTAGAAACTTCACAACTAGCAACTCAATTACCAGAGACTGCACAACTAGAGACTCCGCAACTAGAAACTCCACAGCTAGTAACTCCGCAACTAGAAACTCCACAACTTGAAACTCCGCCACTAGAATCTCCACAACTAGAAAACTCCGCAACTAGAAACTCTGCCACTAGAACTCCGCAACTAGAAACTCCACAGCTAGAAACTCCACAACTTGAAACACCACAACTAGATACTCCACAACTACAGATTCCACAACTAGAAACTCCACAACTAGAAACTCCGCAACAAGAAACTCAACAGCTAGAAACTCCAACACTTGAGACTTCGCAACAAGAAACTCGGCAACTAGAATCTCCACAACTAGAAACTCTGCAACTAGAAACTCCGCAACTACAAACTCCGCAACTAGAAACTCCACAGCTAGAAACTCCACAACTTGAGACTTCGCAAATAGAAACTCGTCAACTAGAAACTCAACAACTACAAACTCCACAGCTAGAAACTCCACAACTAGAAACTCCACAACTTGAGAGTTCGCAACTAGATACTCCACAACTAGAAACTCCACAACTAGAGACTCCACAACTAGAAACTCCACCACTAGAAACTCCACAACTACAAACCTCACAACTAGAAACTCCACAACTAGAAACTGCGCAACTGGAAACTCCACAGCCAGAAACTCTACAACTAGAAAAACCACATCTAGAAACCCTGCAACAACAAACTCTGCAACTAGAAACTCCACAACTAGAATTTCCACAGCTAGAGACTCAACAACTAGAGACTCTTCAACTAAAAGCTTCACAACTAGACACTCCACAACTAGAAGTTCTGCAACTAGAAACCCGACAACTAGAAACTCAACAACTACAAACTCCACACGTATAAATTCCACAACTTGAAACGCCTCAACTAAAACTCCACAACTAGAAACTCCACAACTAGAAACTCTGCAGCTAAAAACTCCGCAACTAGAAACTCTGCAAATAGAAACTCCGCAACTAGAAACTCCACAGCTAGAAACCCCTCAACTATAAACTTCACAACTAGAAACTCAACAACTAGAGACTGCACAACTAGAGACTCCGCAACTAGAAACTCCGCAGCTAGAAACTCCGCAACTAGAAACTCCACAACTTGAAACTCTGCAAATCGAAACTCTGCAACTAGAAAATCCACAACTATAATCTAAAGTAGAAACTCCCCAACTGGAAACTCCGCAACTAGAAACTCCGCAACTAGAAAATCTACAACTAGAAACTTCAAAACTAGAAACTTCCCAACAAGAAACTCCACAACTAGAGACTGCACAACTAGAGACTTTGCATTTAGAAACTCCTCAGATAGAAACTACACAACTAGAAACTCCTCGACTAGAGATTCCATAAGTAGAAACTACACAGCTAGAATTTCCACAACTAGAAACCCCACAGCTAGAAACTCCACAACTAGGAACGCTGCAAATAGAAAATCTACAACTAGAAACTCGAAAACTAAAATCTCGAACTAGAAACTCTACTTCACAACTAGAAACTCCACAAATAGGAACTCCAAAATTGAGACTCCACAACTAGAAACTACACAGATTGAAGTTCCACAACTAGAAACTACACAGATTGAAGTTCCACATCTAGAAACTCCCCAACTGAAAACTCCGCAACTAGAAACTCTGCAACTAGAAACTTTAAAGCTAGAAACTCCACAACTTGAGACTTCGCAAATAGAAACTCGTCAACTGAAAACTCAACCACTAGCAACTCCACAGCTAGAAACTCCACAACTAGAAACTCCACAACTTGAAACCCAACAAATAGATACTCCACAACTACAGACTCCACAACTTGAAACACCATCACTAGATACTCCACAACTACAAACTCCGCAACTAGAAACTCCACAACTAGAAACTCCGCAACTAGAAACTCCCCACTAGAAACTCCGCAACTAGAATCTCTGCAACTAGAAACTCCGCAAGTAGAAACTCTGCAACTAGAAACTCCGCAACTAGAAACTCCACAGCTAGAAACCCCACAACTATAAACTTCAAAACTAGCAACTCAACAACTAGAGACTGCACAACTAGAGACTCCGCCACTAGAAACTCCACAGCTAGTAACTCCGCAACTAGAAACTCCACAACTTGAAACTCCGCCACTAGAAGCTTCACAACTAGAAAACTCCGCAACTACAAACTCTGTAACTAGAAACTCCGCAACTAGAAACTGCACAGCTAGAAACTCCACAACTTGAAACACCACAACTAGATACTCCACAACTACAAATTCCACAACTAGAAACTCAACAACTACAAACTCCACACCTATAAATTTCTCAACTTGAAACTCCACAACTAGAAACTCCGCAGCTAAAAACTCCGCAACTAGAAACTCTGCAAATAGAAACTCCGCAACTAGAAACTCCACAGCTAGAAACCCCTCAACTATAAACTTCACAACTAGAAACTCAACAACTAGAGACTGCACAACTAGAGACTCCGCAACTAGAAACTCCGCAGCTAGAAACTCCGCAACTAGAAACTCCACAACTTGAAACTCTGCAAATCGAAACTCTGCAACTAGAAAATCCACAACTATAAACTAAAGTAGAAACTCCCCAACTGGAAACTCCGCAACTAGAAACTCCGCAACTAGAAAATCTACAACTAGAAACTTCAAAACTAGAAACTTCCCAACAAGAAACTCCACAACTAGAGACTGCACAACTAGAGACTTTGCATTTAGAAACTCCTCAGATAGAAACTACACAACTAGAAACTCCTCGACTAGAGATTCCATAAGTAGAAACTCCACAGCTAGAATTTCCACAACTAGAAACCCCACAGCTAGAAACTCCACAACTAGGAACGCTGCAGCCAGAAACTCCGCAACTACAAACTCTGCAAATAGAAACTCCGCAACTAGAATTTCCACAACTAGAAACCCCTCAACTATAAACTTCACAACTAGAAACTGAACAAATAGAGACTGCACAACTAGAGACTCCGCAACTAGAAACTCCGCAGCTAGAAACCCGACCACTAGAAACTACACAAACAGAAACTCCACACCTATAAATTCCACAACTTGAAACTCCACAGCTAGAAACTCCACAACTACAAATTCAAAATTGGAAACTCCACAGCTAGAAAGTCCACAACTAGAAACTCTGCAACTAGAAACTCCGCAACTAGAAACTCCACAGCTAGAAAATCCACCACTAGAAACTCCACAACTAGCAACTCCACAACTACAGACTCCGCAACTAGAAAACTCCGCAACTAGAAAACTCCGCAACTAGAAACTCCCAACTAGACACTCCGCAACTAGGAACTCTACAACTTCAAAATCCACAACTAGAAACTCCACAACTGGAAACTCCGCAACTAGAAACTCCAAAGCTAGAAACTCCACAACTTGAGACTTCGCGACTAGAAACTCAGCAACTAGAAACTCAACAACTAGAAACTCCACCACTAGAAACTCCACAACTAGGAACTCTACAACTTCAAAATCCACAACTCAAAACTTTTCAACTTGAAACTCCACAACTAGATACTCCACAACTACAAACTCCACAACTAGAAACTCCACAACCTGAAACTCCGCAACCAGAAACTCCGCAACTAAAAACTCCACAACTAGAAACTCCACAAGTAGAAACTCCACAACTAGAAACTCCACAACTAGAAACTTCGCAACTAGAAACTCCACAACTAGACACTCAACAACTAGAAACTCCACACCTATAAATTCCACAACTTGAAACTCCACAACTAAAACTCCACAACTAGAAACTCCCCAACTAGAAACTCCACAACTAGAAACTCTGCAACTAGAAACTCCGCAACTAGAAACTCTGCAACTAGAAACTTTGCAACTAGAAACTCCACAGCTAGAAACCCCAACACTATAAACTTCACAACTAGAAACTCAACAACTAGAACCTCCCCAACTAGAAACTCCACAACTAGAATCTCTGCAACTAGAAACTCCGCAACTAGAAACTCTGCAACTAGAAACTCCGCAACTAGAAACTCCACAGCTAGAAACCGCACAACTAGAAACTTCACAACTAGCAACTCAATTACCAGAGACTGCACGACTAGAGACTCCGCAACTAGAAACTCCACAGCTAGTAACTCCGCAACTAGAAACTCCACAACTTGAAACTCCGCCACTAGAATCTCCACAACTAGAAAACTCCGCAACTAGAAACTCTGCCACTAGAAATCCGCAACTAGAAACTCCACAGCTAGAAACTCCACAACTTGAAACACCACAACTAGATACTCCACAACTACAGATTCCACAACTAGAAACTCCACAACTAGAAACTCCGCAACAAGAAACTCAACAGCTAGAAACTCCAACACTTGAGACTTCGCAACAAGAAACTCGGCAACTAGAATCTCCACAACTAGAAACTCTGCAACAAGAAACTCCGCAACTACAAACTCCGCAACTAGAAACTCCACAGCTAGAAACTCCACAACTTGAGACTTCGCAAATAGAAACTCGTCAACTAGAAACTCAACAACTACAAACTCCACAGCTAGAAACTCCACAACTAGAAACTCCACAACTTGAGAGTTCGCAACTAGATACTCCACAACTAGAAACTCCACAACTAGAGACTCCACAACTAGAAACTCCACCACTAGAAACTCCACAACTACAAACCTCACAACTAGAAACTCCACAACTAGAAACTGCGCAACTGGAAACTCCACAGCCAGAAACTCTACAACTAGAAAAACCACATCTAGAAACCCTGCAACAACAAACTCTGCAACTAGAAACTCCACAACTAGAATTTCCACAGCTAGAGACTCAACAACTAGAGACTCTTCAACTAAAAGCTTCACAACTAGACACTCCACAACTAGAAGTTCTGCAACTAGAAACCCGACAACTAGAAACTCAACAACTACAAACTCCACACGTATAAATTCCACAACTTGAAACGCCTCAACTAAAACTCCACAACTAGAAACTCCACAACTAGAAACTCTGCAGCTAAAAACTCCGCAACTAGAAACTCTGCAAATAGAAACTCCGCAACTAGAAACTCCACAGCTAGAAACCCCTCAACTATAAACTTCACAACTAGAAACTCAACAACTAGAGACTGCACAACTAGAGACTCCGCAACTAGAAACTCCGCAGCTAGAAACTCCGCAACTAGAAACTCCACAACTTGAAACTCTGCAAATCGAAACTCTGCAACTAGAAAATCCACAACTATAAACTAAAGTAGAAACTCCCCAACTGGAAACTCCGCAACTAGAAACTCTGCAACTAGAAAATCTACAACTAGAAACTTCAAAACTAGAAACTTCCCAACAAGAAACTCCACAACTAGAGACTGCACAACTAGAGACTTTGCATTTAGAAACTCCTCAGATAGAAACTACACAACTAGAAACTCCTCGACTAGAGATTCCATAAGTAGAAACTACACAGCTAGAATTTCCACAACTAGAAACCCCACAGCTAGAAACTCCACAACTACACAACTAGGAACGCTGCAAATAGAAAATCTACAACTAGAAACTCGAAAACTAAAATCTCGAACTAGAAACTCTACTTCACAACTAGAAACTCCACAAATAGGAACTCCAAAATTGAGACTCCACAACTAGAAACTACACAGATTGAAGTTCCACAACTAGAAACTACACAGATTGAAGTTCCACATCTAGAAACTCCACAACTGAAAACTCCGCAACTAGAAACTCTGCAACTAGAAACTTTAAAGCTAGAAACTCCACAACTTGAGACTTCGCAAATAGAAACTCGTCAACTGAAAACTCAACCACTAGCAACTCCACAGCTAGAAACTCCACAACTAGAAACTCCACAACTTGAAACCCAACAAATAGATACTCCACAACTACAGACTCCACAACTTGAAACACCATCACTAGATACTCCACAACTACAAACTCCGCAACTAGAAACTCCACAACTAGAAACTCCGCAACTAGAAACTCCCCACTAGAAACTCCGCAACTAGAATCTCTGCAACTAGAAACTCCGCAAGTAGAAACTCTGCAACTAGAAACTCCGCAACTAGAAACTCCACAGCTAGAAAGCCCACAACTATAAACTTCAAAACTAGCAACTCAACAACTAGAGACTGCACAACTAGAGACTCCGCCACTAGAAACTCCACAGCTAGTAACTCCGCAACTAGAAACTCCACAACTTGAAACTCCGCCACTAGAAGCTTCACAACTAGAAAACTCCGCAACTACAAACTCTGTAACTAGAAACTCCGCAACTAGAAACTGCACAGCTAGAAACTCCACAACTTGAAACACCACAACTAGATACTCCACAACTACAAATTCCACAACTAGAAACTCAACAACTACAAACTCCACACCTATAAATTTCTCAACTTGAAACTCCACAACTAAAACTCCACAACTAGAAACTCCACAACTAGAAACTCCACAACTAGAAACTCCGCAACTAGAAACTCCTCAACTAGAAACCCCTCAACTATAAACTTCACAACTAGAAACTGAACAAATAGAGACTGCACAACTAGAGACTCCGCAACTAGAAACTCCGCAGCAAGCAACTCCGCAACTGGAAACTCCGCAACTTGAAACTCTGCAACTAGAAACTTTACAGCTAGAAACTCCACAACTTGAGACTTCGCAAATAGAAACTCGTCAACTGGAAACTCAACCACTAGAAACTCCACAGCTAGAAACTCCACAACTAGAAACTCCACAATTTGAAACCCAACAAATAGATACTCCACAACTACAGACTCCACAACTTGAAACACCACAACTAGATACTCCACAACTACAAATTCCGCAACTAGAAACTCCACAACTAGAAACTCCACAACTAGAATCTCTGCAACTAGGAACTCCGCAACTAGAAACTGCACAGCTAGAAACCCCACAACTATGAACTTCACAACTAGCAACTCAACAACTAGAGACTGCTCAACTAGAGACTTCGCAACTAGAAACTCCACAGCTAGTAACTCCGCAACTAGAAACTCCACAACTTGAAACTCCGCCACTAGAAGCTCCACAACTAGAAAACTCCGCAACTAGAAACTCCGCAACTAGAAACTCCCCACTAGAAACTCCACAACTAGAATCTCTGCAACTAGAAACTCCGCAAGTAAAAACTCTGCAACTAGAAACTCCGCAACTAGAAACTCCACAGCTAGAAACCCCACAACTATAAACTTCAAAACTAGCAACTCAACAACTAGAGACTGCACAACTAGAGACTCCGCCACTAGAAACTCCACAGCTAGTAACTCCGCAACTAGAAACTCCACAACTTGAAACTTCGCCACTAGAAGCTCCACAACTAGAAAACTCCGCAACTACAAACTCTGTAACTAGAAACTCCGCAACTAGAAACTGCGCAACTAGAAACTCCACAACTTGAAACACCACAAATAGATACTCCACAACTACAAATTCCACATATAGAAACTCAACAACTACAAACTCCACACCTATAAATTTCTCAACTTGAAACTCCACAACTAAAACTCCGCAACTAGAAACTCCACAACTAGAAACTCCACAACTAGAAACTCCGCAACTAGAAACTCCCCAACTAGAAACTCCACAACTAGAAACTCTGCAGCCAGAAACTCCGCAACTACAAACTCTGCAAATAGAAACTCCGCAACTAGAATTTCCACAGCTAGAAACCCCTCAACTATAAACTTCACAACTAGAAACTGAACAAATAGAGACTGCACAACTAGAGACTCCGCAACTAGAAACTCCGCAGCTAGAAACCCGACCACTAGAAACTACACAAACAGAAACTCCAAACCTATAAATTCCACAACTTGAAACTCCACAGCTAGAAACTCCACAACTACAAATTCAAAATTGGAAACTCCACAGCTAGAAAGTCCACAACTAGAAACTCTGCAACTAGAAACTCCGCAACTAGAAACTCCACAGCTAGAAAATCCACCACTAGAAACTCCACAACTAGCAACTCCACAACTACAGACTCCGCAACTAGAAAACTCCGCAACTAGAAAACTCCGCAACTAGAAACTCCCAACTAGACACTCCGCAACTAGGAACTCTACAGCTTCAAAATCCACAACTAGAAACTCCACAACTGGAAACTCCGCAACTAGAAACTCCACAGCTAGAAACTCCACAACTTGAGACTTCGCGACTAGAAACTCAGCAACTAGAAACTCAACAACTAAAACTCCACCACTAGAAACTCCACAACTAGGAACTCTACAACTTCAAAATCCACAACTAAAAACTTTTCAACTTGAAACTCCACAACTAGATACTCCACAACTACAAACTCCACAACTAGAAACTCCACAACCTGAAACTCCGCAACCAGAAACTCCGCAACTAAAAACTCCACAACTAGAAACTCCACAAGTAGAAACTCCACAACTAGAAACTCCACAACTAGAAACTTCGCAACTAGAAACTCCACAACTAGACACTCAACAACTAGAAACTCCACACCTATAAATTCCACAACTTGAAACTCCACAACTAAAACTCCACAACTAGAAACTCCCCAACTAGAAACTCCACAACTAGAAACTCTGCAACTAGAAACTCCGCAACTAGACTTTGCAACTAGAAACTTTGCAACTAGAAACTCCACAGCTAGAAACCCCAACACTATAAACTTCACAACTAGAAACTCAACAACTAGAAACTCCCCAACTAGAAACTCCACAACTAGAATCTCTGCAACTAAAAACTCCGCAACTAGAAACTCTGCAACTAGAAACTCCGCAACTAGAAACTCCACAGCTAGAAACTCCACAACTAGAAACTTCACAACTAGCAACTCAATTACCAGAGACTGCACAACTAGAGACTCCGCAACTAGAAACTCCACAGCTAGTACTCCGCAACTAGAAACTCCACAACTTGAAACTCCGCCACTAGAATCTCCACAACTAGAAAACTCCGCAACTAGAAACTCTGCCACTAGAACTCCGCAACTAGAAACTCCACAGCTAGAAACTCCACAACTTGAAACACCACAACTAGATACTCCACAACTACAGATTCCACAACTAGAAACTCCACAACTAGAAACTCCGCAACAAGAAACTCAACAGCTAGAAACTCCGACACTTGAGACTTCGCAACAAGAAACTCGGCAACTAGAATCTCCACAACTAGAAACTCTGCAACTAGAAACTCCGCAACTACAAACTCCGCAACTAGAAACTCCACAGCTAGAAACTCCACAACTTGAGACTTCGCAAATAGAAACTCGTCAACTAGAAACTCAACAACTACAAACTCCACAGCTAGAAACTCTACAACTAGAAACTCCACAACTTGAGAGTTCGCAACTAGATACTCCACAACTAGAAACTCCACAACTAGAGACTCCACAACTAGAAACTCCACCACTAGAAACTCCACAACTACAAACCTCACAACTAGAAACTCCACAACTAGAAACTGCGCAACTGGAAACTCCACAGCCAGAAACTCTACAACTAGAAAAACCACATCTAGAAACCCTGCAACAACAAACTCTGCAACTAGAAACTCCACAACTAGAATTTCCACAGCTAGAGACTCAACAACTAGAGACTCTTCAACTAAAAGCTTCACAACTAGACACTCCACAACTAGAAGTTCTGCAACTAGAAACCCGACAACTAGAAACTCCACAACTACAAACTCCACACGTATAAATTCCACAACTTGAAACGCCTCAACTAAAACTCCACAACTAGAAACTTCACAACTAGAAACTCTGCAGCTAAAAACTCCGCAACTAGAAACTCTGCAAATAGAAACTCCGCAACTAGAAACTCCACAGCTAGAAACCCCTCAACTATAAACTTCACAACTAGAAACTCAACAACTAGAGACTGCACAACTAGAGACTCCGCAACTAGAAACTCCGCAGCTAGAAACTCCGCAACTAGAAACTCCACAACTTGAAACTCTGCAAATCGAAACTCTGCAACTAGAAAATCCACAACTATAAACTAAAGTAGAAACTCCCCAACTGGAAACTCCGCAACTAGAAACTCCGCAACTAGAAAATCTACAACTAGAAACTTCAAAACTAGAAACTTCCCAACAAGAAACTCCACAACTAGAGACTGCACAACTAGAGACTTTGCATTTAGAAACTCCTCAGATAGAAACTACACAACTAGAAACTCCTCGACTAGAGATTCCATAAGTAGAAACTCCACAGCTAGAATTTCCACAACTAGAAACCCCACAGCTAGAAACTCCACAACTAGGAACGCTGCAAATAGAAAATCTACAACTAGAAACTCGTAAACTAAAATCTCGAACTAGAAACTCTACTTCACAACTAGAAACTCCACAAATAGGAACTCCAAAATTGAGACTCCACAACTAGAAACTACACAGATTGAAGTTCCACAACTAGAAACTACACAGATTGAAGTTCCACATCTAGAAACTCCACAACTGAAAACTCCGCAACTAGAAACTCTGCAACTAGAAACTTTAAAGCTAGAAACTCCACAACTTGAGACTTCGCAAATAGAAACTCGTCAACTGAAAACTCAACCACTAGCAACTCCACAGCTAGAAACTCCACAACTAGAAACTCCACAACTTGAAACCCAACAAATAGATACTCCACAACTACAGACTCCACAACTTGAAACAACATCACCACATACTCCACAACTACAAACTCCGCAACTAGAAACTCCACAACTAGAAACTCCGCAACTAGAAACTCCCCACTAGAAACTCCAACAACTAGAATCTCTGCAACTAGAAACTCCGCAAGTAGAAACTCTGCAACTAGAAACTCCGCAACTAGAAACTCCACAGCTAGAAACCCCACAACTATAAACTTCAAAACTAGCAACTCAACAACTAGAGACTGCACAACTAGAGACTCCGCCACTAGAAACTCCACAGCTAGTAACTCCGCAACTAGAAACTCCACAACTTGAAACTCCGCCACTAGAAGCTTCACAACTAGAAAACTCCGCAACTACAAACTCTGTAACTAGAAACTCTGCAACTAGAAACTGCACAGCTAGAAACTCCACAACTTGAAACACCACAACTAGATACTCCACAACTACAAATTCCACAACTAGAAACTCAACAACTACAAACTCCACACCTATAAATTTCTCAACTTGAAACTCCACAACTAAAACTCCACAACTAGAAACTCCACAACTAGAAACTCCACAACTAGAAACTCCGCAACTAGAAACTCCACAACTAGAAACCCCTCAACTATAAACTTCACAACTAGAAACTCAACAACTAGAGACTGCACAACTAGAGACTCCGCCACTAGAAACTCCGCAGCTAGAAACTCCGCAACTAGGAACTCCACAACTTGAAACTCTGCAAATCGAAACTCTGCAACTAGAAAATCCACAACTATAAACTCAAGTAGAAACTCCCCAACTGGAAACTCCGCAACTAGAAACTCCGCAACTAGAAAATCTTCAACTAGAAACTTCAAAACTAGAAACTTCCCAACAAGAAACTCCACAACTAGAGACTGCACAACTAGAGACTGCATTTAGAAACTCCTCAGATAGAAACTACACAACTAGAAACTCCTCGACTAGAGATTCCATAAGTAGAAACTCCACAGCTAGAATTTCCACAACTAGAAACCCCACAGCTAGAAACTCCACAACTAGGAACGCTGCAAATAGAAAATCTACAAATAGAAACTCGAAAACTAAAAACTCGAACTAGAAACTCTACAACTAGAAACTTCACAACTAGAAACTCCACAAATAGGAACTCCAAAATTGAGACTCCACAACTAGAAACTACACAGATTGAAGTTCCACAACTAGAAACTACACAGATTGAAGTTTCACATATAGAAACTCCACAACTGAAAACTCCGCAACTAGAAACTCTGCAACTAGAAACTTTAAAGCTAGAAACTCCACAACTTGAGACTTCGCAAATAGAAACTCGTCAACTGGAAACTCAACCACTCGCAACTCCACAGCTAGAAACTCCACAACCAGGAACTCCACAACTTGAAACCCAACAAATAGATACTCCACAACTACAGACTCCACAACTTGAAACACTATCACTAGATACTCCACAACTACAAATTCTGCAACTAGAAAGTCCACAACTAGAAACTCCGCAACTAGAAACTCCCCACTAGAAACTCCACAACTAGAATCTCTGCAACTAGAAACTCCGCAAGTAAAAACTCTGCAACTAGAAACTCCGCAACTAGAAACTCCACAGCTAGAAACCCCACAACTATAAACTTCAAAACTAGCAACTCAACAACTAGAGACTGCACAACTAGAGACTCCGCCACTAGAAACTCCACAGCTAGTAACTCCGCAACATGAAACTCCACAACTTGAAACTCCGCCACTAGAAGCTCCACAACTAGAAAACTCCGCAACTACAAACTCTGTAACTAGAAACTCCGCAACTAGAAACTGCACAGCTAGAAACTCCACAACTTGAAACACCACAAATAGATACTCCACAACTACAAATTCCACATATAGAAACTCAACAACTACAAACTCCACACCTATAAATTTCTCAACTTGAAACTCCACAACTAAAACTCCACAACTAGAAACTCCACAACTAGAAACTCCACAACTAGAAACTCCGCAACTAGAAACTCCCCAACTAGAAACTCCACAACTAGAAACTCTGCAGCCAGAAACTCCGAAACTACAAACACTGCAAATAGAAACTCCGCAACTAGAATTCCCACAGCTAGAAATCCCTCAACTATAAACTTCACAACTAGAAACTGAACAAATAAGGACTGCACAACTAGAGACTCCGCAACTAGAAACTCCGCAGCTAGAAACCCGACCACTAGAAACTACACAAACAGAAACTCCACACATATAAATTCCACAACTTGAAACTCCACAGCTAGAAACTCCACAACTACAAATTTAAAATTGGAAACTCCACAGCTAGAAAGTCCACAACTAGAAACTCTGCAACTAGAAACTCCGCAACTAGAAACTCCACAGCTAGAAAATCCACCACTAGAAACTCCACAACTAGCAACTCCACAACTACAGACTCCGCAACTAGAAAACTCCGCAACTAGAAAACTCCGCAACTAGAAACTCCCAACTAGACACTCCGCAACTAGGAACTCTACAACTTCAAAATCCACAACTAGAAACTCCACAACTGGAAACTCCGCAACTAGAAACTCCACAGCTAGAAACTCCACAACTTGAGACTTCGCGACTAGAAACTCAGCAACTAGAAACTCAACAACTAGAAACTCCACCACTAGAAACTCCACAACTAGGAACTCTACAACTTCAAAATCCACAACTAAAAACTTTTCAACTTGAAACTCCACAACTAGATACTCCACAACTACAAACTCCACAACTAGAAACTCCACAACCTGAAACTCCGCAACCAGAAACTCCGCAACTAAAAACTCCACAACTAGAAACTCCACAAGTAGAAACTCCACAACTAGAAACTCCACAACTAGAAACTTCGCAACTAGAAACTCCACAACTAGACACTCAACAACTAGAAACTCCACACCTATAAATTCCACAACTTGAAACTCCACAACTAAAACTCCACAACTAGAAACTCCCCAACTAGAAACTCCACAACTAGAAACTCTGCAACTAGAAACTCCGCAACTAGAAACTCTGCAACTAGAAACTTTGCAACTAGAAACTGAACAAATAGAGACTGCACAACTAGAGACTCCGCAACTAGAAACTCCGCAGCAAGCAACTCCGCAACTGGAAACTCCGCAACTTGAAACTCTGCAACTAGAAACTTTACAGCTAGAAACTCCACAACTTGAGACTTCGCAAATAGAAACTCGTCAACTGGAAACTCAACCACTAGAAACTCCACAGCTAGAAACTCCAAAACTAGAAACTCCACAATTTGAAACCCAACAAATAGATACTCCACAACTACAGACTCCACAACTTGAAACACCACAACTAGATACTCCACAACTACAAATTCCGCAACTAGAAACTCCACAACTAGAAACTCCACAACTAGAATCTCTGCAACTAGGAACTCCGCAACTAGAAACTGCACAGCTAGAAACCCCACAACTATAAACTTCAAAACTAGCAACTCAACAACTAGAGACTGCTCAACTAGAGACTTCGCAACTAGAAACTCCACAGCTAGTAACTCCGCAACTAGAAACTCCACAACTTGAAACTCCGCCACTAGAAGCTCCACAACTAGAAAACTCCGCAACTAGAAACTCCGCAACTAGAAACTCCACAACAAGAGACTCCACAACTTGAAACACCACAACTAGATACTCCACAACTACTAATTCCACAACTAGAAACTCCACAACTAGAAACACCACATCTGGAAACTCCGCAACAACAAACTCTGCAACCAGAAACTCCTCAACTAGAATTTTCACAGCTAGAGACTCAACAACTAGAGACTCCTCCACTAAAAGCTCCACAACTAGAAACTCCACAACTAGAAACTCCGCAACTTGAAACCCGACAACTAGAAACTCAAAACCTAGAAACTCCACGCCTATAAATTCCTCAACTTGAAACTCCACAACTCGAAACTCTGCAACTAGAAAATCCACAACTATAAACTCAAGTAGAAACTCCCCAACTGGAAACTCTGCAACTAGAAACTCCGCAACTAGAAACTTCACAACTAGAAACTCCACAACTTGAAACACCACAACTACATACTCCACAACTACAAATTGCACAACTAGAAACTCCACAACCAGAAACTCCGAAACTAGAAACTCCGCAGCTAGAAACTCCACAACTTTAGACTTCGCAACTAGAAACTCGGCAGCTAGAATATCCACAACTAGAAACTCTGCGACTAGAAACTCCGAAACTACAAATTCCGCAACCTGAAACTCCGCAACTAGAAACTCCACAGCTAGAAACTCCACAACTTGAGACTTCGCAACTAGAAACTCGGCAACTAGAATCTCCACAACTAGAAACTCTGCAACTAGAAACTCCGCAACTAGAAACTCCACAACTAGAGCTCCACAACTAGAAACTCCACCACTAGAAACTCCACAACTACGAACCTCACAACTAGAAACTCCACAGCCAGAAACTCCACAACTAGAAACTCCACAGCCAGAAACTCCACAACTAGAAACTCCACATCTAGAAATTCCGCAACAACAAACTCCACAACTAGAAACTCCACAACTAGAAATTTCACAGAGACTCAACAACTAGAGACTCCTCAACTAAAAGCTCCACAACTAGAAACTTTACAACTAGAAACTCCGCAACTAGGAACCCGACAACTAGAAACTGAACAACTAGAAACTCCACACCTATTATTTCAACACCTTGAAACTCCACAACTAAAACTCCACAACTAAAACTTCACAACTAGAAACTCCACAACTAGAAACTCCGCAACTAGACTCTCCCCAACTAGAAACTCCCCAACTAGAAACTCTGCAACTAGAAACTCCGCAACTAGAAACTCTGCAACTAGAAACTCCGTAACTAGAAACTCCACAGCTAGAAACCCCACAACTATAAACTTCACAACTAGAAACTCCACAACTAGAAACTCCGCAACTAGACTCTCCCCAACTAGAAACTCCCCAACTAGAAACTCTGCAACTAGAAACTCCGCAACTAGAAACTCTGCAACTAGAAACTCCGTAACTAGAAACTCCACAGCTAGAAACCCCACAACTATAAACTTCACAACTAGAAACTCCACAACTAGAAACTCCGAAACTAGAAACTCCGCAGCTAGAAACTCCACAACTTGAGACTTCGCAGCTAGAAACTCGGCAACTAGAATCTCCACAACTAGAAACTCTGCGACTAGAAACTCCGCAACTACAAACTCCGCAACCTGAAACTCAACAACTAGAGACTCCACAACTAGAGACTCCGCAACTAGAAACTCCACAGCTAGAAACTCCGCAACTAGAAACTCCACAACTTGAAACTCCTCCACTAGAATCTCCACAACTAGAAAACTCCGCAACTAGAAACTCTGCAACTAGAAACTCTGCAACTAAAAACTCCGCAACTAGAAACTCAAGAGCCAGAAACTCCACAACTTGAAACACCACAACTAGATACTCGACAACTACAAATTCCACAACTAGAAACTCCACAACTAGAAACTCCGCAACTTGAGACTTCGCAACTAAAAACTCGGCAGCTAGTATTTCCACAACTAGAAACTCTGCAACTAGAAACTCCGCAACTAGAAACTCCACAACTAGAAACTCCACAACTAGAGACTCCACAACTAGAAACTCCACAACTACAAACCCCACAACTAGAAACTCCACAACTTGAAACTCCACAATTTGAGAGTTCGCAACTAGAAACTCCAACTGTAGAAACTCCACAACTAGAGACTCCACAACTAGAAACTCCACAACTAGAAGCTCTGCAACTAGAAACTCCACAACTGGAAAACTCCGCAACTAGAAACTCTGCAACTAGAAACTCCGCAACTAGAAACTTCACACCTAGAAACTCCACAACTTGAAACACCACAACTAGATACTCCACAACTACAAATTGCACAACTAGAAACTCCACAACCAGAAACTCCGAAACTAGAAACTCCGCAGCTAAAAACTTCACAACTTGAGACTTCGCAACTAGAAACTCGGCAACTAGAATCTCCACAACTAGAAACTCTGCGACTAGAAAATCCGCAACTACAAACTCCGCAACCTGAAACTCCGCAACTAGAAACTCCACAGCTAGAAACTTCACAACTTGAGACTTCGCAACTAGAAACTCGGCAACTAGAATCTCCACAACTAGAAACTCTGCAACTAGAAACTCCGCAACTAGAATCTCCACAGCTAGAAACTCCACAACTAGGAACTCCACAACTAGAAACTCCACACCTATTATTTCAACACCTTGAAACTCCACAACTAAAACTCCACAACTAAAACTTCACAGCTAGAAACTCCACGACTAGAAACTCCGCAACTAGACTCTCCCCAACTAGAAACTCCCCAACTAGAAACTCTGCAACTAGAAACTCCGCAACTAGAAACTCTGCAACTAGAAACTCCGTAACTAGAAACTCCACAGCTAGAAACCCCACAACTATAAACTTCACAACTACAAATTCCACAACTAGAAACTCGACAACTGGAAACTCCGCAACTACAAACTCCGCAAATAGAAACTTTACAGCTAGAAACTCCACAACTTGAGACTTCGCAACTAGAAACTCTGCTACAAGAAATTCCGCAACGAGAATCTCCACAGCTAGTAACTCCGCAACTAGAAACTCCACAACTTGAAACTCCGCCTCTAGAATCTCCACAACTTGAAAACTCCGCAACTAGAAACTCTGCAACCAGAAACTCCGCAACTAGAAACTCCACAGCTAGAAACTCCACAACTTGAAACACCACAACTAGATACTCCACAACTACAAATTGCACAACTAGAAACTCCCCAACTAGAAACTCCGCAACTAGAAACTCCGCAGCTAGAAACTCCACAACTTGAGACTTCGCAGCTGGAAACTCGGCAACTAGTATCTCCACAACTAGAAAACTCCGCAACTAGAAACTCTGCAACTCTAAACTCCGCAACTAGAAACTCCACAGCTAGAAACTCCACAACTAGAAACTCCACAACTAGAGACTCCACAACTAGAAACTCCACAACTACGAACCCCACAACTACGAACCCCACTACTAGCAACTCCACAACTAGAAACTCCACAATTAGAAACTCCACAACTTGAGACTTCGCAACTACAAACTCCACAACTAGAAACTGCACTACTAGACTCTCCAAAACTAGAAACTCCACAACTACAAACTCCACAACTAGAAACTCCACAACTACGAACCTCGCAACTAGAAACTCCACAACTGGAAACTCTGCAACTAGAAACTCCGCAACTAGAAACTTCACACCTAGAAACTCCACAACTTGAAACACCACAACTACATACTCCACAACTACAAATTGCACAACTAGAAACTCCACAACCAGAAACTCCGAAACTAGAAACTCCGCAGCTAGAAACTCCACAACTTTAGACTTCGCAACTAGAAACTCGGCAGCTAGAATATCCACAACTAGAAACTCTGCGACTAGAAACTCCGAAACTACAAATTCCGCAACCTGAAACTCCGCAACTAGAAACTCCACAGCTAGAAACTCCACAACTTGAGACTTCGCAACTAGAAACTCGGCAACTAGAATCTCCACAACTAGAAACTCTGCAACTAGAAACTCCGCAACTAGAAACTCCACAAATAGAGACTCCACAACTAGAAACTCCACCACTAGAAACTCCACAACTACGAACCTCACAACTAGAAACTCCACAGCCAGAAACTCCACAACTAGAAACTCCACAGCCAGAAACTCCACAACTAGAAACTCCACATCTAGAAATTCCGCAACAACAAACTCCACAACTAGAAACTCCACAACTAGAAATTTCACAGAGACTCAACAACTAGAGACTCCTCAACTAAAAGCTCCACAACTAGAAACTTTACAACTAGAAACTCCGCAACTAGGAACCCGACAACTAGAAACTGAACAACTAGAAACTCCACACCTATTATTTCAACACCTTGAAACTCCACAACTAAAACTCCACAACTAAAACTTCACAACTAGAAACTCCACAACTAGAAACTCCGCAACTAGACTCTCCCCAACTAGAAACTCCCCAACTAGAAACTCTGCAACTAGAAACTCCGCAACTAGAAACTCTGCAACTAGAAACTCCGTAACTAGAAACTCCACAGCTAGAAACCCCACAACTATAAACTTCACAACTAGAAACTCCACAACTAGAAACTCTGCAACTAGACTCTCCCCAACTAGAAACTCCCCAACTAGAAACTCTGCAACTAGAAACTCCGCAACTAGAAACTCTGCAACTAGAATCTCCGTAACTAGAAACTCCACAGCTAGAAACCCCACAACTATAAACTTCACAACTAGAAACTCCACAACTAGAAACTCCGAAACTAGAAACTCCGCAGCTAGAAACTCCACAACTTGAGACTTCGCAGCTAGAAACTCGGCAACTAGAATCTCCACAACTAGAAACTCTGCGACTAGAAACTCCGCAACTACAAACTCCGCAACCTGAAACTCAACAACTAGAGACTCCACAACTAGAGACTCCGCAACTAGAAACTCCACAGCTAGAAACTCCGCAACTAGAAACTCCAAACTTGAAAATCCTCCACTAGAATCTCCACAACTAGAAAACTCCGCAACTAGAAACTCTGCAACTAGAAACTCTGCAACTAAAAACTCCGCAACTAGAAACTCAAGAGCCAGAAACTCCACAACTTGAAACACCACAACTAGATACTCGACAACTACAAATTCCACAACTAGAAACTCCACAACTAGAAACTCCGCAACTTGAGACTTCGCAACTAAAAACTCGGCAGCTAGTATTTCCACAACTAGAAACTCTGCAACTAGAAACTCCGCAACTAGAAACTCCAAACTAGAAACTCCACAACTAGAGACTCCACAACTAGAAACTCCACAACTACAAACCCCACAACTAGAAACTCCACAACTTGAAACTCCACAATTTGAGAGTTCGCAACTAGAAACTCCAACTGTAGAAACTCCACAACTAGAGACTCCACAACTAGAAACTCCACAACTAGAAGCTCTGCAACTAGAAACTCCACAACTGGAAAACTCCGCAACTAGAAACTCTGCAACTAGAAACTCCGCAACTAGAAACTTCACACCTAGAAACTCCACAACTTGAAACACCACAACTAGATACTCCACAACTACAAATTGCACAACTAGAAACTCCACAACCAGAAACTCCGAAACTAGAAACTCCGCAGCTAAAAACTTCACAACTTGAGACTTCGCAACTAGAAACTCGGCAACTAGAATCTCCACAACTAGAAACTCTGCGACTAGAAATTCCGCAACTACAAACTCCGCAACCTGAAACTCCGCAACTAGAAACTCCACAGCTAGAAACTTCACAACTTGAGACTTCGCAACTAGAAACTCGGCAACTAGAATCTCCACAACTAGAAACTCTGCAACTAGAAACTCCGCAACTAGAATCTCCACAGCTAGAAACTCCACAACTAGGAACTCCACAACTAGAAACTCCACACCTATTATTTCAACACCTTGAAACTCCACAACTAAAACTCCACAACTAAAACTTCACAGCTAGAAACTCCACGACTAGAAACTCCGCAACTAGACTCTCCCCAACTAGAAACTCCCCAACTAGAAACTCTGCAACTAGAAACTCCGCAACTAGAAACTCTGCAACTAGAAACTCCGTAACTAGAAACTCCACAGCTAGAAACCCCACAACTATAAACTTCACAACTACAAATTCCACAACTAGAAACTCGACAACTGGAAACTCCGCAACTACAAACTCCGCAACTAGAAACTTTACAGCTAGAAACTCCACAACTTGAGACTTCGCAACTAGAAACTCTGCTACAAGAAATTCCGCAACGAGAATCTCCACAGCTAGTAACTCCGCAACTAGAAACTCCACAACTTGAAACTCCGCCTCTAGAATCTCCACAACTTGAAAACTCCGCAACTAGAAACTCTGCAACCAGAAACTCCGCAACTAGAAACTCCACAGCTAGAAACTCCACAACTTGAAACACCACAACTAGATACTCCACAACTACAAATTGCACAACTAGAAACTCCCCAACTAGAAACTCCGCAACTAGAAACTCCGCAGCTAGAAACTCCACAACTTGAGACTTCGCAGCTGGAAACTCGGCAACTAGTATCTCCACAACTAGAAACTCTGCGACTAGAAACTCCGCAACTACAAACTCCGCAACCTGAAACTCAACAACTAGAGACTGCACAACTAGAGACTCCGCAACTAGAAACTCCACAGCTAGAAACTCCGCAACTAGAAACTCCACAACTTGAAACTCCGCCATTAGAATCTCCACAACTAGAAAACTGCGCAACTAGAAACTCTGCAACTCTAAACTCCGCAACTAGAAACTCCACAGCTAGAAACTCCACAACTAGAAACTCCACAACTAGAGACTCCACAACTAGAAACTCCACAACTACGAACCCCACAACTACGAACCCCACTACTAGCAACTCCACAACTAGAAACTCCACAATTAGAAACTCCACAACTTGAGACTTCGCAACTACAAACTCCACAACTAGAAACTGCACTACTAGAGTCTCCAAAACTAGAAACTCCACAACTACAAACTCCACAACTAGAAACTCCACAACTACGAACCTCGCAACTAGAAACTCCACAACTTGAAACTCTGCAACTAGAAACTCCACAACTAGAAAAGTCCGCAACTAGAAACTCTGCAACTAAAAACTCCGCAACTAGAAACTCCAGAGACAGAAACTGCACAACTTGAAACACCACAACTAGATACTCCTCAACTACAAATTTCACAACTAGAAACTCCACAACTAGAAACTCCGCAACTTGAGACTTCGCAACTAGAAATTCGGCAACTAGAATCTCCACAACTAGAAACTCTGCAACTAGAAACTCCGCAACTAGAAACTCCACAGCTAGAAACTCAACAACTAGAGACTCCACAACTAGAAACTCCACAACTAGAAACTCCACAACTAGAGACTCCACAACTAGAAACTCCATAACTACAAACCCGACAACTAGAATTTACACAACTAGAAACTCCACAACTTGAGAGTTCGCAACTAGAAACTCCACAACTAGAAACTCCACAACTAGAGACTCCACAACTAGAAACTCCACCACTAGAAACTCCACAACTACGAACCTCACAACTAGAAATTCCACAACTAGAAACTCCACAGCCAGAAACTCCACAACTAGAAACTCCACATCTAGAAACTCCGCAACAACAAACTCCACAACTAGAAACTCCACAACTAGAAATTTCACAACTAGAGACTCAACAACTAGAGACTCCTCAACTAAAAGCTCCACAACTAGAAACTCTACAACTAGAAACTCAACAACTAGAAACTCCACACCTATTATTTCAACACCTTGAAACTCCACAACTAAAACTCTACAACTAAAACTTCACAACTAGAAACTCCACAACTAGAAACTCCGCAACTAGACTCTCCTCAACTAGAAACTCCCAACTAGAAACTCTGCAACTAGAAACTCCGCAACTAGAAACTCTGCAACTAGAAACTCCGTAACTAGAAACTCCACAGCTAGAAACCCCACAACTATAAACTTCACAACTAGAATTTCCACAACTAGAAACTCCGCAACTAGACTCTCCCCAACTAGAAACTCCCCAACTACAGACTCCGCAACTAGAAAACTCCGCAACTAGAAACTCCCAACTAGACACTCCACAACTAGAAACTCAACAACTTCAAAATCCACAACTAGAAACTCCACAATTTGAAACTCCACAACTAGATACTACACAACTATGAATTCCACAACTAGAAACTCCACAACTAGAAACTCCGCAACTAGAAGCTCCGCAACTAGAATTTCCACAGCTAGAAACTCCACAACTTGAGACTTCGCAACTAGAAACTCGGCAACTAGAAACCCGCCAACCACAAACTCCACAACTAGAAACTCCACAAGTTTAAACCCAAAAAATAGATACTCCACAACTACAGACTCCACAACTAGAAACTCCCCAACTAGAAACTCCACAACTTGAAACTCCGCAACTAGAAACTCCGAAACTAGAAACTCCACAACTAGAAAACTCCGCAACGTGAAACTCTGCAACTAGAAACTCCGCAATTAGAAACTCCACAGTTAGAAACTTCATTACTTGAAACACCACAACTAGATACTCCACAACTACGAATTCCACAACTACAAATTCCGCAACTGGAAACTCCACAACTGGAAACTCCGCAACTAGAAACTCCACAGCTAGAAACTCCACAACTTGAGACTTCGCGACTAGAAACTCAGCAACTTGAAACTATACATACGAAATTCTGCAACTAGAAAATCCACAACTATAAACTCAAGTAGAAACTCTCCAACTGAAAACTCCGCAACTAGAAACTCCGCAACTAGAAAATCCACAACTAGAAACTTCACAAGAAGAAACTCCCCAACAAGAAACTCCACAACTGGAAACTCCACAACTAGAAACTCCACAACTGAAAACTCTGCCACTAGAAACTTTACAGCTAGAAACTCCACAACTTGAGACTTCGCAAATAGAAACTCGTCAACTGAAAAATCAACCACTAGAAACTCCACAGCTAGAAACTCCACAACTAGAAACTCCACAACCAGAAACTCCACAACTAGAATTTCCGCAGCTAGAGACTCAACAAATAGAGACTCCTCAACTAAAAGCTCCACAACTAGAAACTCCACAACTTAAAACTCCACAAGTTGCAACCCGACAACTAGAAACTCAACAACAGGAAACTCCACACCTATAAATTCCTCAACTTGAAACTCCACAACTAAATATTCCATAAGTAGAAACTCCACAGCTAGAATTTCCACAACTAGAATCCCCACATTTAGAAGCTACACAGATTGAAATTACACAACTAGAAATTCCACAACTGGAAACTCCGCAACTAGAAACTCTGCAACCGGAAACTTTACAGCTAGAAACTCCACAACTTGAGACTTCGCAAATAGAAACTCGTCAACTGGAAACTCAACCACTAGAAACTCCACAGCTAGAAACTCCACAACTAGAAACTCCAGAACATGAAACCAAACAAATAGATACTCCACAACTACAGACTCCACAACTTGAAACACCACAACTAGATACTCCGCATCTACAAATTCCGCAACTAGAAACTCCACAACCGGAAATTCCGGAACTAGAAATTCCCCAACTGGAACTCCACAACTAGAATCTCTGCAAATAGAAACTCCGCAACTAGAAAATCCACAGCTAGAAACCCCACAACTATAAACTTCCCAACTAGCAACTCAACAACTAGAGACTGCACAACTATAGACTCCGCCACTAGAAACTCAACAGCTAGTAACTCCGCAACTAGAAACTCCACAACTTGAAACTCCGCCACTAGAAGCTCCACAACTAGAAAACTCCGCAACTAGAAACTCTGCAACAAGAAACTCCGCAACTAGAAACTCCACAGCTAGAGACTCCACAACTTGAAACACCACATCTGGAAACTCCGCAACAACAAACTCTGCAACCACAAACTCCACAACTAGAAGTTCCACAGCTAGAAACTCAACAACTAGAGACTTTTCAACTAAAAGCTCCACAACTAGAAACTCCACAACTAGAAACTCCGCAACTTGAAACCCGACAACTAGAAACTCAACAACTAGAAACTCCACACCTATAAATTCCTCAACTTGAAACTTTACAACTAAAACTCCATAACTAGAAACTCCACAACTAGAAACTCCACAACTAGAAACTCCGCAACTAGAAACTCCCCAACTAGAAACTCCACAACTAGAAACTCTGCAGCTAGAAACTCCGCAACTAGAAAATCTGCAAATTGAAACTCCACAGCTAGAAACTCCACAACTAGTAACACCACAACTTGAGAGTTCGCAACTAGAAACTCCACAACTAGAAACTCCACAACTAGAGACTCCACAACTAGAAACTCCACCACTAGAAACTCCACAACTACAAACCTCACAACTAGAAACTCCGCAACTGGAAACTCCAGAGCCAGAAACTCTACAACTAGAAAAACCACATCTAGAAACTCCGCAACAACAAACTCTGCTACTAGAAACTCCACAACTAGAATTTCCGCAGCTAGAGACTCAACAACTAGAGACTCCTCAACTAAAAGCTCCACAACTAGACACTCCACAACTAGAAACTCCTCAACTAGAAACCCGACAACTAGAAACTCAACAACTAGAAACTCCACACCAATAAATTCCTCAACTTGAAACTCCACAACTAAAACTCCACTACTAGAAACTCCACAACTAGAAACTCCGCAACTAGAAACTCCCCAACTAGAAACTGAACAACTAGAAACTCCACACCTATAAATTCCTCAACTTGAAACTCCACAACTAAAACTCCACTACTAGAAACTCCACAACTAGAAACTCCGCAACTAGAAACTCCCCAACTAGAAACTCCACAACTAGAATCTCTGCAACTAGAAACTCCGCAACTAGAAACTCTGCAACTAGAAACTCCGCAACTAGAAACTCCACAGCTAGAAACCGCACAACTATAAACTTCACAACTAGCAACTCAACAACTATAGACTGCACAAATAAAGACTCCGCCACTAGAAACTCCACAGCTAGTAACTCCGCAACTAGAAACTTCACAACTTGAAACTCCGCCACTAGAATCTCCACAACTAGGAAACTCCGCAACTAGAAACTCTGCCACTAGAAACTCCACAGCTAGAAACTCCGCAACTTGAAACATCACAACTAGATACTCCACAACTACAAATTCCACAACTAGAAACTCCACAACTAGAAACTCCACAACTAGAAACTCTGCAACTAGAAACTCCACAGCTAGAAACTTCACAACTTGATACTTCGCAACAAGAAACTCGGCAACTAGAATCTCCACAACTAGAAACTATGCAACTGGAAACTCCGCAACTACAAACTACGCAACTAGAAACTTCACAGCTAGAAATTCCACAACTTGAGACTTCGCAAATAGAAACTAGTAAACTAGAAACTCAACAACTAGAAACTCCACAGCTAGAAACTCCACAACTAGAAACTCCACAACTTGAGAGTTCGCAACTAGAAAGTCCACAACTAGAAACTCCACAACTAGAGACTCCACAACTAGAAACTCCACCACTAGAAACTCCACAACTACAAACCTCACAACTAGAAACTCCGCAACTGGAAACTCCAGAGCCAGAAACTCTACAACTAGAAAAACCACATCTAGAAACTCCGCAACAACAAACTCTGCAACTAGAAACTCCACAACTAGAATTTCCGCAGCTAGATGCTCAACAACTAGAGACTCCTCAACTAAAAGCTCCACCACTAGACACTCCACAACTAGAAACTCCGCAACTAGAAACCCGACAACTAGAAACTCAACAACTACAAACTCCACACCTATAAATTCCTCAACTTGAAACTCCACAACTAGAAACTCCACAACTAGAAACTCCACAACTAGAAGCTCCGCAACTAGAAACTCCCCAACTAGAAACTTCACAACTAGAAACTCTGCAGCTAGAAACTCCGCAACTAGAAACTGCAAATAGAAACTCCGCAACTAGAAACTCCACAACTTGAAACTCTGCAAATCGAAACTCTGCAAATAGAAAATCTACAACTAGAAACTCGAAAACTAAAAACTCCATCTAGAAACTCTACAACTAGAAACTTCACAACTAGAAACTCCACAAATGCGAACTCCAAAATTTAGACTCCACAACTAGAAACTACACAGATTGAAGTTCCACAACTAGCATCTCCCCAACTGAAAATTCCGCCACTAGAAACTCTGCCACTAGAAACTTTACAGCTAGAAACTCCACAACTTGAGACTTCGCAAGTAGAAACTCGTCAACTGGAAACTCAACCACTAGAAACTCCACAGCTAGAAACTCCACAACTAGAAACTCCACAACTTGAAACCCAACAAATAGATACTCCACAACTACAGACTCCACAACTTGAAACACCACAACTAGCAACTCCACAACTACAGACTCCGCAACTAGAAAACTCCGCAACTAGAAACTCCCAACTAGACACTCCACAACTAGAAACTCAACAACTTCAAAATCCACAACTAGAAACTCCACAATTTGAAACTCCACAACTAGATACTACACAACTATGAATTCCACAACTAGAAACTCCACAACTAGAAACTCCGCAACTAGAAGCTCCGCAACTAGAATTTCCACAGCTAGAAACTCCACAACTTGAGACTCGCAACTAGAAACTCGGCAACTAGAAACCCGACAACCACAAACTCCACAACTAGAAACTCCACAAGTTTAAACCCAAAAAATAGATACTCCACAACTACAGACTCCACAACTAGAAACTCCCCAACTAGAAACTCCACAACTTGAAACTCCGCAACTAGAAACTCCGAAACTAGAAACTCCACAACTAGAAAACTCCGCAACGTGAAACTCTGCAACTAGAAACTCCGCAATTAGAAACTCCACAGTTAGAAACTTCATTACTTGAAACACCACAACTAGATACTCCACAACTACGAATTCCACAACTACAAATTCCGCAACTGGAAACTCCACAACTGGAAACTCCGCAACTAGAAACTCCACAGCTAGAAACTCCACAACTTGAGACTTCGCGACTAGAAACTCAGCAACTTGAAACTCAACAACTAGAAACTCCACCACTAGAAACTCCACAACTAGGAACTCTACAACTTCAAAATCCACAACTAAAAACTTTTCAACTTGAAACTCCACAACTACAAACTCCACAACTAGAAACTCCACAACCTGAAACTCCGCAACCAGAAACTCCGCAACTAAAAACTCCACAAATAGAAACTCCACAAGTAGAAACTCCACAACTAGAAACTCCGCAACTAGAAACTCCACAACTGGACACTCAACAACTAGAAACTGCACACCTATAAATTCCACAACTTGAAACTCCAGAACTAAAACTCCACAACTAGAAACTCCACAACTAGAAACTCCACAACTAGAAACTCTGCAACTAGAAACTCCACAACTAGAAACTCTGCAACTAGAAACTCCACAACTAGAAACTCCACAACTAAAACTCCACAAGTAGAAACTCCACAACTAGAAACTCCGCAACTAGAAACTCCACAACTAGACACTCAACAACTAGAAACTCCACACCTATAAATTCCACAACTAAAACTCCACAACTAGAAACTCCACAACTAGAAACTCCACAACTAGAAACTCCGCAACTAGAAACTCCCAAACTAGAAACTCCACAACAACAAACTCTGCAGCTAGAAACTCCGCAACTAGAAACTCTGCAAATAGAAACTCCGCAGGTAGAAACCCCTCAACTATAATCTTCACAACTAGAAACTCAACCAATAGAGACTGCACATCTAGAGACTCCGCAACTAGAAACTCCGCAGCTAGAAACTCCGCAACTAGAAATTCCACAACTTGAAACTCTGCAAATCGAAACTTTGCAACTAGAAAATCCACAACTATAAACTCAAGTAGAAACTCTCCAACTGGAAACTCCGCAACTAGAAACTCCGCAACTAGAAAATCCACAACTAGAAACTTCACAACTAGAAACTCCCCAGCAAGAAACTCCACAACTAGAAACTCCACAACTAGAGACTGCACAACTAGAGACTTTGCATTTAGAAACTCCTCAGATAGAAACTACACAACTAGAAACTCCTCGACTAGAGATTCCATAAGTAGAAACTCCACAGCTAGAATTTCCAAAACTAGAAATCCCACAACTAGAAACTCCACAAATAGGAACTCTGCAAATAGAAAATCTACAACTAGAAACTCGAAAACTAAAAACTCCAACTAGAAACTCCACAACTAGAAACTTCACAACTAGAAACTTCACAAATGGACACTCTACATTTAGAAACTCCACAACTAGGAACTCCACAAATTGAGACTCCACAACTAGAAACTACACAGATTTAAACACCACAACATGAAACTCCACAGCCAGAAACTCCACAACTAGAAACTCCGCAACTAAATACTCCAACACTAGAAAATCCACAACTAGAAACTCCACAACTAGAAACTCCGCAACTAGAAACACAACCACTACAAACTCCGCAAATGGAAACTCCACACCTAAAAATTCCACAACTTGAAACTCCACAGCTAGAAACTCCACAACTAGAAATTCCATAACTGGAAACTCCACAGCTAGAAAGTCCACAACTAGAAACTCTGCAACTAGAACCTGCGCAACTAGAAACTCCACAGCTAGAAAATCAGCTACTAGAAACTCCACAACTATCAACTCCACAACTACAGACTCCGCAACTAGAAAACTCCGCAACTAGAAACTCCCAACTAGACACTCCGCAACTAGGAACTCTACAACTTCAAAATCCACAACTAGAAACTCCACAATTTGAAACTCCACAACTAGATACTCCACAACTACGAATTCCACAACTAGAAACTCCACAACTAGAAACTCCGCAACTAGAAGCTCCGCAACTAGAATTTCCACAGCTAGAAACTCCACAACTTGAGACTTCGCATCTAGAAACTCGGCAACTAGAAATCCGACAACCAGAAACTCCACAACTAGAAACTCCACAAGTTGGAACCCAACAAATAGATGCTCCACAACTACAGACTCCACAACTAAAAACTCCCCAACTATAAACTCCACAACTTGAAACAACGCAAATAGAAACTCCAAAACTAGAAACTCCAAAACTAGAAAACTCCGCAACGTGAAACTCTGCAACTAGAAACTGCGCAATTAGAAACTCCACAGTTAGAAACTTCACTACTTGAAACACCACAACTAGATACTCCACAACTACGAATTCCACAACTACGAATTCCGCAACTAGAAACTCCACAACTGGAAACTCCGCAACTAGAAACTCCACAACTTGAAACTCTGCAACTCGAAACTCTGCAACTAGCAAATCCACAACTATAAACCCAAGTTGAATCTCCCCAACTGGAAACTCCGCAACTAGAAACTCCGCAACTAGAAACTCCCCAACAAGAAACTCCACAGCTAGAAACTCCACAACTAGAAACTCTACAACTAGATATACCATAAGTAGAAACTCCACAGCTAGAATTTCCACAACTAGAAACCCCACAACTAGAAACTCAACAACTATAAACTCCACACCTATAAATTCCACAACTAAAACTCCACAACTAGAAACTCCACAACTAGAAACTCCACAACTAGAAACTCCGCAACTAGAAACTCCCAAACTAGAAACTCCACAACTAGAAACTCTGCAGCTAGAAACTCCGCAACTAGAAACTCTGCAAATAGAAACTCCGCAGGTAGAAACCCCTCAACTATAAACTTTACGACTAGAAACTCAACAAATAGAGACTGCACATCTAGAGACTCCGCAACTGGAAACTGCGCAGCTAGAAACTCCGCAACTAGAAACTCCACAACTTGAAACTATACATACGAAATTCTGCAACTAGAAAATCCACAACTATAAACTCAAGTAGAAACTCTCCAACTGAAAACTCCGCAACTAGAAACTCCGCGACTAGAAAATCCACAACTAGAAACTTCACAACTAGAAACTCCCCAACAAGAAACTCCACAACTAGAAACTCCACAACTAGAAACTCCACAACTGAAAACTCTGCCACTAGAAACTTTACAGCTAGAAACTCCACAACTTGAGACTTCGCAAATAGAAACTCGTCAACTGAAAAATCAACCACTAGAAACTCCACAGCTAGAAACTCCACAACTAGAAACTCCACAACCAGAAACTCCACAACTAGAATTTCCGCAGCTAGAGACTCAACAAATAGAGACTCCTCAACTAAAAGCTCCACAACTAGAAACTCCACAACTTAAAACTCCACAAGTTGCAACCCGACAACTAGAAACTCAACAACAGGAAACTCCACACCTATAAATTCCTCAACTTGAAACTCCACAACTAAATATTCCATAAGTAGAAACTCCACAGCTAGAATTTCCACAACTAGAAACCCCACATTTAGAAGCTACACAGATTGAAATTACACAACTAGAAATTCCACAACTGGAAACTCCGCAACTAGAAACTCTGCAACCGGAAACTTTACAGCTAGAAACTCCACAACTTGAGACTTCGCAAATAGAAACTCGTCAACTGGAAACTCAACCACTAGAAACTCCACAGCTAGAAACTCCACAACTAGAAACTCCAGAACTTGAAACCAAACAAATAGATACTCCACAACTACAGACTCCACAACTTGAAACACCACAACTAGATACTCCGCATCTACAAATTCCGTAACTAGAAACTCCACAACCGGAAATTCCGGAACTAGAAATTCCCCAACTGGAACTCCACAACTAGAATCTCTGCAAATAGAAACTCCGCAACTAGAAAATCCACAGCTAGAAACCCCACAACTATAAACTTCACAACTAGCAACTCAACAACTAGAGACTGCACAACTATAGACTCCGCCACTAGAAACTCAACAGCTAGTAACTCCGCAACTAGAAACTCCACAACTTGAAACTCTGCCACTAGAAGCTCCACAACTAGAAAACTCCGCAACTAGAAACTCTGCAACAAGAAACTCCGCAACTAGAAACTCCACAGCTAGAGACTCCACAACTTGAAACACCACATCTGGAAACTCCGCAACAACAAACTCTGCAACCACAAACTCCACAACTAGAAGTTCCACAGCTAGAAACTCAACAACTAGAGACTTTTCAACTAAAAGCTCCACAACTAGAAACTCCACAACTAGAAACTCCGCAACTTGAAACCCGACAACTAGAAACTCAACAACTAGAAACTCCACACCTATAAATTCCTCAACTTGAAACTTTACAACTAAAACTCCATAACTAGAAACTCCACAACTAGAAACTCCACAACTAGAAACTCCGCAACTAGAAACTCCCCAACTAGAAACTCCACAACTAGAAACTCTGCAGCTAGAAACTCCGCAACTAGAAAATCTGCAAATTGAAACTCCACAGCTAGAAACTCCACAACTAGTAACACCACAACTTGAGAGTTCGCAACTAGAAACTCCACAACTAGAAACTCCACAACTAGAGACTCCACAACTAGAAACTCCACCACTAGAAACTCCACAACTACAAACCTCACAACTAGAAACTCCGCAACTGGAAACTCCAGAGCCAGAAACTCTACAACTAGAAAAACCACATCTAGAAACTCCGCAACAACAAACTCTGCTACTAGAAACTCCACAAATAGAATTTCCGCAGCTAGAGACTCAACAACTAGAGACTCCTCAACTAAAAGCTCCACAACTAGACACTCCACAACTAGAAACTCCTCAACTAGAAACCCGACAACTAGAAACTCAACAACTAGAAACTCCACACCAATAAATTCCTCAACTTGAAACTCCACAACTAAAACTCCACTACTAGAAACTCCACAACTAGAAACTCCGCAACTAGAAACTCCCCAACTAGAAACTGAACAACTAGAAACTCCACACCTATAAATTCCTCAACTTGAAACTCCACAACTAAAACTCCACTACTAGAAACTCCACAACTAGAAACTCCGCAACTAGAAACTCCCCAACTAGAAACTCCACAACTAGAATCTCTGCAACTAGAAACTCCGCAACTAGAAACTCTGCAACTAGAAACTCCGCAACTAGAAACTCCACAGCTAGAAACCGCACAACTATAAACTTCACAACTAGCAACTCAACAACTATAGACTGCACAAATAAAGACTCCGCCACTAGAAACTCCACAGCTAGTAACTCCGCAACTAGAAACTTCACAACTTGAAACTCCGCCACTAGAATCTCCACAACTAGAAAACTCCGCAACTAGAAACTCTGCCACTAGAAACTCCACAGCTAGAAACTCCGCAACTTGAAACATCACAACTAGATACTCCACAACTACAAATTCCACAACTAGAAACTCCACAACTAGAAACTCTGCAACTAGAAACTCCACAGCTAGAAACTTCACAACTTGATACTTCGCAACAAGAAACTCGGCAACTAGAATCTCCACAACTAGAAACTATGCAACTGGAAACTCCGCAACTACAAACTACGCAACTAGAAACTTCACAGCTAGAAATTCCACAACTTGAGACTTCGCAAATAGAAACTAGTAAACTAGAAACTCAACAACTAGAAACTCCACAGCTAGAAACTCCACAACTAGAAACTCCACAACTTGAGAGTTCGCAACTAGAAAGTCCACAACTAGAAACTCCACAACTAGAGACTCCACAACTAGAAACTCCACCACTAGAAACTCCACAACTACAAACCTCACAACTAGAAACTCCGCAACTGGAAACTCCAGAGCCAGAAACTCTACAACTAGAAAAACCACATCTAGAAACTCCGCAACAACAAACTCTGCAACTAGAAACTCCACAACTAGAATTTCCGCAGCTAGATGCTCAACTAGAGACTCCTCAACTAAAAGCTCCACCACTAGACACTCCACAACTAGAAACTCCGCAACTAGAAACCCGACAACTAGAAACTCAACAACTACAAACTCCACACCTATAAATTCCTCAACTTGAAACTCCACAACTAGAAACTCCACAACTAGAAACTCCACAACTAGAAGCTCCGCAACTAGAAACTCCCCAACTAGAAACTTCACAACTAGAAACTCTGCAGCTAGAAACTCCGCAACTAGAAACTGCAAATAGAAACTCCGCAACTAGAAACTCCACAACTTGAAACTCTGCAAATCGAAACTCTGCAAATAGAAAATCTACAACTAGAAACTCGAAAACTAAAAACTCCATCTAGAAACTCTACAACTAGAAACTTCACAACTAGAAACTCCACAAATGCGAACTCCAAAATTTAGACTCCACAACTAGAAACTACACAGATTGAAGTTCCACAACTAGCATCTCCCCAACTGAAAATTCCGCCACTAGAAACTCTGCCACTAGAAACTTTACAGCTAGAAACTCCACAACTTGAGACTTCGCAAGTAGAAACTCGTCAACTGGAAACTCAACCACTAGAAACTCCACAGCTAGAAACTCCACAACTAGAAACTCCACAACTTGAAACCCAACAAATAGATACTCCACAACTACAGACTCCACAACTTGAAACACCACAACTAGATACTCCACAACTACAAATTCCACAACTAGAAACTCCACAACTAGAAACTCCGCCACTAGAAACTCCCCACTAGAAACTTCACAACTAGAATCTCTGCAACTAGAAACTCCGCAAGTAGAAACTCTGCAACTAGAAACTCCGCAACTAGAAACTCCACAGCTAGAAACTCCACAACTTGAAACACCACAACTAGATACTCCACAACTAAAGATTCCACAACTAGAAACTCCACAACTAGAAACTCCGCAACAAGAAACTCAACAGCTAGAAACTCCAACACTTGAGACTTCGCAACAAGAAACTCAGCAACTAGAATCTCCACAACTAGAAACTCTGCAACTAGAAACTCCGCAACTACAAACTGAACAAATAGAGACTGCACAACTAGAGACTCCGCAACTAGAAACTCCGCAGCTAGCAACTCCGCAACTGGAAACTCCGCAACTTGAAACTCTGCAACTAGAAACTTTACAGCTAGAAACTCCACAACTTGAGACTTCGCAAATAGAAACTCGTCAACTGGAAACTCAACCACTAGAAACTCCACAGCTAGAAACTCCACAACTAGAAACTCCACAACTTGAACCCAACAAATAGATACTCCACAACTACAGACTCCACAACTTGAAACACCACATCTAGATACTCCACAACTACAAATTCCGCAACTAGAAACTCCACAACTAGAAACTCCACAACCAGAATCTCTGCAACTAGAAACTCCGCAACTAGAAACTGCACAGCTAGAAACCCCACAACTATAAACTTCACAACTAGCAACTCAACAACTAGAGACTGCTCAACTAGAGACTTCGCAACTAGAAACTCCACAGCTAGTAACTCCGCAACTAGAAACTCCACAACTTGAAACTCCGCCACTAGAAGCTCCACAACTAGAAAACTCCGCAACTAGAAACTCCGCAACTGGAAACTCCAGAGCCAGAAACTCTACAACTAGAAAAACCACATCTAGAAACTCCGCAACAACAAACTCTGCTACTAGAAACTCCACAAATAGAATTTCCGCAGCTAGAGACTCAACAACTAGAGACTCCTCAACTAAAAGCTCCACAACTAGACACTCCACAACTAGAAACTCCTCAACTAGAAACCCGACAACTAGAAACTCAACAACTAGAAACTCCACACCAATAAATTCCTCAACTTGAAACTCCACAACTAAAACTCCACTACTAGAAACTCCACAACTAGAAACTCCGCAACTAGAAACTCCCCAACTAGAAACTGAACAACTAGAAACTCCACACCTATAAATTCCTCAACTTGAAACTCCACAACTAAAACTCCACTACTAGAAACTCCACAACTAGAAACTCCGCAACTAGAAACTCCCCAACTAGAAACTCCACAACTAGAATCTCTGCAACTAGAAACTCCGCAACTAGAAACTCTGCAACTAGAAACTCCGCAACTAGAAACTCCACAGCTAGAAACCGCACAACTATAAACTTCACAACTAGCAACTCAACAACTATAGACTGCACAAATAAAGACTCCGCCACTAGAAACTCCACAGCTAGTAACTCCGCAACTAGAAACTTCACAACTTGAAACTCCGCCACTAGAATCTCCACAACTAGAAAACTCCGCAACTAGAAACTCTGCCACTAGAAACTCCACAGCTAGAAACTCCGCAACTTGAAACATCACAACTAGATACTCCACAACTACAAATTCCACAACTAGAAACTCCACAACTAGAAACTCCACAACTAGAAACTCTGCAACTAGAAACTCCACAGCTAGAAACTTCACAACTTGATGCTTCGCAACAAGAAACTCGGCAACTAGAATCTCCACAACTAGAAACTATGCAACTGGAAACTCCGCAACTACAAACTACGCAACTAGAAACTTCACAGCTAGAAATTCCACAACTTGAGACTTCGCAAATAGAAACTAGTAAACTAGAAACTCAACAACTAGAAACTCCACAGCTAGAAACTCCACAACTAGAAACTCCACAACTTGAGAGTTCGCAACTAGAAAGTCCACAACTAGAAACTCCACAACTAGAGACTCCACAACTAGAAACTCCACCACTAGAAACTCCACAACTACAAACCTCACAACTAGAAACTCCGCAACTGGAAACTCCAGAGCCAGAAACTCTACAACTAGAAAAACCACATCTAGAAACTCCGCAACAACAAACTCTGCAACTAGAAACTCCACAACTAGAATTTCCGCAGCTAGATGCTCAACAACTAGAGACTCCTCAACTAAAAGCTCCACCACTAGACACTCCACAACTAGAAACTCCGCAACTAGAAACCCGACAACTAGAAACTCAACAACTACAAACTCCACACCTATAAATTCCTCAACTTGAAACTCCACAACTAGAAACTCCACAACTAGAAACTCCACAACTAGAAGCTCCGCAACTAGAAACTCCCCAACTAGAAACTTCACAACTAGAAACTCTGCAGCTAGAAACTCCGCAACTAGAAACTGCAAATAGAAACTCCGCAACTAGAAACTCCACAACTTGAAACTCTGCAAATCGAAACTCTGCAAATAGAAAATCTACAACTAGAAACTCGAAAACTAAAAACTCCATCTAGAAACTCTACAACTAGAAACTTCACAACTAGAAACTCCACAAATGCGAACTCCAAAATTTAGACTCCACAACTAGAAACTACACAGATTGAAGTTCCACAACTAGCATCTCCCCAACTGAAAATTCCGCCACTAGAAACTCTGCCACTAGAAACTTTACAGCTAGAAACTCCACAACTTGAGACTTCGCAAGTAGAAACTCGTCAACTGGAAACTCAACCACTAGAAACTCCACAGCTAGAAACTCCACAACTAGAAACTCCACAACTTGAAACCCAACAAATAGATACTCCACAACTACAGACTCCACAACTTGAAACACCACAACTAGATACTCCACAACTACAAATTCCACAACTAGAAACTCCACAACTAGAAACTCCGCCACTAGAAACTCCCCACTAGAAACTTCACAACTAGAATCTCTGCAACTAGAAACTCCGCAAGTAGAAGCTCTGCAACTAGAAACTCCGCAACTAGAAACTCCACAGCTAGAAACTCCACAACTTGAAACACCACAACTAGATACTCCACAACTAAAGATTCCACAACTAGAAACTCCACAACTAGAAACTCCGCAACAAGAAACTCAACAGCTAGAAACTCCAACACTTGAGACTTCGCAACAAGAAACTCAGCAACTAGAATCTCCACAACTAGAAACTCTGCAACTAGAAACTCCGCAACTACAAACTGAACAAATAGAGACTGCACAACTAGAGACTCCGCAACTAGAAACTCCGCAGCTAGCAACTCCGCAACTGGAAACTCCGCAACTTGAAACTCTGCAACTAGAAACTTTACAGCTAGAAACTCCACAACTTGAGACTTCGCAAATAGAAACTCGTCAACTGGAAACTCAACCACTAGAAACTCCACAGCTAGAAACTCCACAACTAGAAACTCCACAACTTGAAACCCAACAAATAGATACTCCACAACTACAGACTCCACAACTTGAAACACCACAACTAGATACTCCACAACTACAAATTCCGCAACTAGAAACTCCACAACTAGAAACTCCACAACCAGAATCTCTGCAACTAGAAACTCCGCAACTAGAAACTGCACAGCTAGAAACCCCACAACTATAAACTTCACAACTAGCAACTCAACAACTAGAGACTGCTCAACTAGAGACTTCGCAACTAGAAACTCCACAGCTAGTAACTCCGCAACTAGAAACTCCACAACTTGAAACTCCGCCACTAGAAGCTCCACAACTAGAAAACTCCGCAACTAGAAACTCCGCAACTAGAAACTTCACAACTAGAGACTCCACAACTTGAAACAATACAACTAGATACTCCACAACTACTAAATCCACAACTAGAAACTCCACAACTAGAAACACCACATCTGGAAACTCCGCAACAACAAACTCTGCAACCAGAAACTCCACAACTAGAATGTTCACAGCTAGAGACTCAACAACTAGAGACTCCTCCACTAAAAGCTCCACAACTAGAAACTCCACAACTAGAAACTCCGCAACTTGAAACCCGACAACTAGAAACTCAAAACCTAGAAACTCCACACCTATAAATTCCTCAACTTGAAACTCCACAACTCGAAACTCTGCAACTAGAAAATCCACAACTATAAACTCAAGTAGAAACTCCCCAACTGGAAACTCTGCAACTAGAAACTCCGCAACTAGAAACTTCACACCTAGAAACTCCACAACTTGAAACACCACAACTAGATACTCCACAACCACAAATTGCACAACTAGAAACTCCACAACCAGAAACTCCGAAACTAGAAACTCCGCAGCTAAAAACTTCACAACTTGAGACTTCGCAACTAGAAACTCGGCAACTAGAATCTCCACAACTAGAAACTCTGCGACTAGAAAATCCGCAACTACAAACTCCGCAACCTGAAACTCCGCAACTAGAAACTCCACAGCTAGAAACTTCACAACTTGAGACTTCGCAACCAGAAACTCGGCAACTAGAATCTCCACAACTAGAAACTCTGCAACTAGAAACTCCGCAACTAGAAACTCCACAGCTAGAAACTCCACAACTAGGAACTCCACAACTAGAAACTCCACACCTATTATTTCAACAACTTGAAACTCCACAACTAAAACTCCACAACTAAAACTTCACAGCTAGAAACTCCACAACTAGAAACTCCGCAACTAGACTCTCCCCAACTAGAAACTCCCCAACTAGAAACTCTGCAACTAGAAACTCCGCAACTAGAAACTCTGCAACTAGAAACTCCGTAACTAGAAACTCCACAGCTAGAAACCCCACAACTATAAACTTCACAACTAGAAGCTCAAGAACTAGAGACTGCACAACTGGAAACTCCACAACTAGAAAACTTCGCAGCTAGAAACTCTGAAACTAGATACTCCGCAACTAGAAACTCCATAGCTAGAAACTCCTCAACTTGAAACACCACAACTAGACACTCCACAACTACAAATTCCACAACTAGAAACTCGACAACTGGAAACTCCGCAACTACAAACTCCGCAACTAGAAACTTTACAGCTAGAAACTCCACAACTTGAGACTTCGCAACTAGAAACTCTGCTACAAGAAATTCCGCAACGAGAATCTCCACAGCTAGTAACTCCGCAACTAGAAACTCCACAACTTGAAACTCCGCCTCTAGAATCTCCACAACTTGAAAACTCCGCAACTAGAAACTCTGCAACCAGAAACTCCGCAACTAGAAACTCCACAGCTAGAAACTCCACAACTTGAAACACCACAACTAGATACTCCACAACTACAAATTGCACAACTAGAAACTCCCCAACTAGAAACTCCGCAACTAGAAACCCCGCAGCTAGAAACTCCACAATTACGAACCCCACAACTACGAACCCCACTACTAGCAACTCCACAACTAGAAACTCCACAATTAGAAACTCCACAACTTGAGACTTCGCAACTACAAACTCCACAACTAGAAACCTCACTACTAGAGTCTCCAAAACTAGAAACTCCACAACTACAAACTCCACAACTAGAAACTCCACAACTACGAACCTCGCAACTAGAAACTCCACAACTTGAAACTCTGCAACTAGAAACTCCACAACTAGAAAAGTCCGCAACTAGAAACTCTGCAACTAAAAACTCCGCAACTAGAAACTCCAGAGACAGAAACTCCACAACTTGAAACACCACAACTATATACTCCTCAACTACAAATTTCACAACTAGAAACTCAACAACTAGAAACTCCGCAACTTGAGACTTCGCAACTAGAAATTCGGCAACTAGAATCTCCACAACTAGAAACTCTGCAACTAGAAACTCCGCAACTAGAAACTCCACAGCTAGAAACTCAACAACTAGAGACTCCACAACTAGAAACTCCACAACTAGAAACTCCACAACTAGAGACTCCACAACTAGAAACTCCATAACTACAAACCCGACAACTAGAATTTACACAACTAGAAACTCCACAACTTGAGAGTTCGCAACTAGAAACTCCACAACTAGAAACTCCACAACTAGAGACTCCACAACTAGAAACTCCACCACTAGAAACTCCACAACTACGAACCTCACAACTAGAAATTCCACAACTAGAAACTCCACAGCCAGAAACTCCACAACTAGAAACTTCACATCTAGAAACTCCGCAACAACAAACTCCACAACTAGAAACTCCACAACTAGAAATTTCACAACTAGAGACTCAACAACTAGAGACTCCTCAACTAAAAGCTCCACAACTAGAAACTTTACAACTAGAAACTCCGCAACTAGAAACACGACAACTAGAAACTCAACAACTAGAAACTCCACACCTATTATTTCAACACCTTGAAACTCCACAACTAAAACTCCACAACTAAAACTTCACAACTAGAAACTCCACAACTAGAAACTCCGCAACTAGACTCTCCCCAACTAGAAACTCTGCAACTAGAAACTCCGCAACTAGAAACTCTGCAACTAGAAACTCCGTAACTAGAAACTCCACAGCTAGAAACCCCACAACTATAAACTTCCCAACTAGAAACTCCACAACTATAAACTCCGCAACTAGACTCTCCCCAACTAGAAACTCCCCAACTAGAAACTCTGCAACTAGAAACTCCGCAACTAGAAACTCTGCAACTAGAAACTCCACAACTAGAAACTCCGCAACTAGAAACCCGACCACTAGAAACTCCACAAATAGGAACTCCACACCTATATATTCCACAACTTGAAACTCCACAGCTAGAAACTCCACAACTAGAAATTCCATAACTGGAAACTCCACAGCTAGAAAGTCCACAGCTAGAAACTCTGCAACTAGAAACTCCGCAACTAGAAACTCCACAGCTAGAAAATCCACCACTAGAAACTCAACAACTAGCAACTCCACAACTACAGACTCCGCAACTAGAAAACTCCGCAACTAGAAACTCCCAACTAGACACTCCACAACTAGAAACTCAACAACTTCAAAATCCACAACTAGAAACTCCACAATTTGAAACTCCACAACTAGATACTACTCAACTATGAATTCCACAACTAGAAACTCCACAACTAGAAACTCCGCAACTAGAAGCTCCGCAACTAGAATTTCCACAGCTAGAAACTCCACAACTTGAGACTTCGCAACTAGAAACTCGGCAACTAGAAACCCGACAACCACAAACTCCACAACTAGAAACTCCACAAGTTTAAACCCAAAAAATAGATACTCCAAAACTACAGACTCCACAACTAGAAACTCCCCAACTAGAAACTCCACAACTTGAAACTCCGCAACTAGAAACTCCACAACTAGAAACTCTGCAACTAGAAACTCCGCAACTAGAAACTCCACAACTAAAACTCCACAAGTAAAAACTCCACAACTAGAAACTCCGCAACTAGAAACTCCACAACTAGACACTCAACAACTAGAAACTCCACACCTATAAATTCCACAACTAAAACTCCACAACTAGAAACTCCACAACTAGAAACTCCACAACTAGAAACTCCGTAACTAGAAACTCCCAAACTAGAAACTCCACAACTCGAAACTCTGCAGCTAGAAACTCCGCAACTAGAAACTCGGCAAATAGAAACTCCGCAGGTAGAAACCCCTCAACTATAATCTTCACAACTAGAAACTCAACAAATAGAGACTGCACATCTAGAGACTCCGCAACTAGAAACTCCGCAGCTAGAAACTCCGCAACTAGAAACTCCACAACTTGAAACTCTGCAAATCGAAACTTTGCAACTAGAAAATCCACAACTCTGAACTCAAGTAGAAACTCTCCAACTGGAAACTCCGCAACTAGAAACTCCGCAACTAGAAAATCCACAACTAGAAACTTCACAACTAGAGACTGCACAACTAGAGACTTTGCATTTAGAAACTCCTCAGATAGAAACTACACAACTAGAAACTCCTCGACTAGAGATTCCATAAGTAGAAACTCCACAGCTAGAATTTCCAAAACTAGAATTCCCACAACTAGAAACTCCACAAATAGGAACTCTGCAAATAGAAAATCTACAACTAGAAACTCGAAAACTAAAAACTCCAACTAGAAACTCCACAACTAGAAACTTCACAACTAGAAACTTCACAAATGGACACTACATTTAGAAACTCCACAACTAGAGACTCCACAACTAGGAACTCCACAAATTGAGACTCCACAACTAGAAACTACACAGATTGAAACACCACAACATGAAACTCCACAACCAGAAACTCCACAACTAGAAACTCCGCAACTAAATACTCCAACACTAGAAAATCCACAACTAGAAACTCCACAACTAGAAACTCCGCAACTAGAAACACAACCACTACAAACTCCGCAAATAGAAACTCCACACCTAAAAATTCCACAACTTGAAACTCCACAGCTAGAAACTCCACAACTAGAAATTCCATAACTGGAAACTCCACAGCTAGAAAGTCCACAACTAGAAACTCTGCAACTAGAAACTCCGCAACTAGAAACTCCACAGCTAGAAAATCCGCTACTAGAAACTCCACAACTAGAAACTCCACAACTACAGACTCCGCAACTAGAAAACTCCGCAACTAGAAACTCCCAACTAGACACTCCGCAACTAGGAACTCTACAACTTCAAAATCCACAACTAGAAACTCCACAATTTGAAACTCCACAACTAGATACTCCACAACTACGAATTCCACAACTAGAAACTCAACAACTAGAAACTCCGCAACTAGAAGCTCCGCAACTAGAATTTCCACAGCTAGAAACTCCACAACTTGAGACTTCGCAACTAGAAACTCGGCATCTAGAAATCCGACAACCAGAAACTCCCCAACTAGAAACTCCACAACTTGAAACAACGCAAATAGAAACTCCAAAACTAGAAACTCCACAACTAGAAAACTCCGCAACGTGAAACTCTGCAACTAGAAACTCCGCAATTAGAAACTCCACAGTTAGAAACTTCACTACTTGAAACACCACAACTAGATACTCCACAACTACGAATTCCACAACTACGAATTCCGCAACTAGAAACTCCACAACTGAAAACTCCGCAACTAGAAACTCCACAACTTGAAACTCTGCAACTCGAAACTCTGCAACTAGCAAATCCACAACTATAAACCCAAGTTGAAACTCCCCAACTGGAAACTCCGCAACTAGAAACTCCGCAACTAGAAACTCCCCAACAAGAAACTCCACAACTAGAAACTCCACAACTAGAAACTTCACAACTAGAAACTCCACAACTAGATATACCATAAGTAGAAACTCCACAGCTAGAATTTCCACAGCTAGAATTTCCACAACTAGAAACTCCACAACTAGAAACTCCACAACTAGAAACTCCGCAACTAGAAACTCCCAAACTAGAAACTCCACAACTAGAAACTCTGCAGCTAGAAACTCCGCAACTAGAAACTCTGCAAATAGAAACTCCGCAGGTAGAAACCCCTCAACTATAAACTTCACGACTAGAAACTCAACAAATAGAGACTGCACATCTAGAGACTCCGCAACTAGAAACTCCGCAGCTAGAAACTCCGCAACTAGAAACTCCACAACTTGAAACTATACATACGAAATTCTGCAACTAGAAAATCCACAACTATAAACTCAAGTAGAAACTCTCCAACTGAAAACTCCGCAACTAGAAACTCCCCAACAAGAAACTCCACAACTAGAAACTCCACAACTAGAGACTGCACAACTAGAGACTTTGCATTTAAAAACTCCTCAGATAGAAACTACACAACTAGAAACTCCTCGACTATGGATTCCATAAGTAGAAACTCCAAAGCTAGAATTTCCAAAACTAGAAACCCCACAACTAGAAACTCCACAAATAGGAACTCTGCAAATAGAAAATCTACAACTAGAAACTCGAAAACTAAAAACACCATCTAGAAACTCTACAACTAGAAACTTCACAACTAGAAACTCCACAAATACGAACTCCAAAATTGAGACTCCACAACTAGAAACTACACAGATTGAAGTTCCACAACTAGAAACTCCACAACTGAAAACTCTACCACTAGAAACTTTACAGCTAGAAACTCCACAACTTGAGACTTCGCAAATAGAAACTCGTCAACTGAAAACTCAACCACTAGAAACTCCACAGCTAGAAACTCCACAACCAGAAACTCCACAACTAGAAACTCCACAACTAGAAACACCACATCTAGAAACTCCGCAACAACAAACTCTGCAACCAGAAACTCCACAACTAGAATTTCCGCAGCTAGAGACTCAACAAATAGAGACTCCTCAACTAAAAGCTCCACAACTAGAAACTCCACAACTTAAAACTCCACAAGTTGAAACCCGACAACTAGAAACTCAACAACAGGAAACTCCACACCTATAAATTCCTCAACTTGAAACTCCACAACTAAATATTTCATAAGTAGAAACTCCACAGCTAGAATTTCCACAACTAGAAACCCCACATTTAGAAACTACACAGATTGAAATTACACAACTAGAAACTCCACAACTGGAAACTCCGCAACTAGAAACTCTGCAACCGGAAACTTTACAGCTAGAAACTCCACAACTTGAGACTTCGCAAATAGAAACTCGTCAACTGGAAACTCAACCACTAGAAACTCCACAGCTAGAAACTCCACAACTAGAAACTCCAGAACTTGAAACCAAACAAATAGATACTCCACAACTACAGACTCCACAACTTGAAACACCACAACTAGATACTCCGCATCTACAACTTCCGCAACTAGAAACTCCACAACCGGAAATTCCGGAACTAGAAGTTCCCCAACTGGAACTCCACAACTAGAATCTCTGCAAATAGAAACTCCGCAACTAGAAAATCCACAGCTAGAAACCCCACAACTATAAACTTCACAACTAGCAACTCAACAACTAGAGACTGCACAACTAGGGACTCCGCCACTAGAAACTCAACAGCTAGTAACTCCGCAACTAGAAACTCCACAACTTGAAACTCCGCCACTAGAAGCTCCACAACTAGAAAACTCCGCAACTAGAAACTCTGCAACAAGAAACTCCGCAACTAGAAACTCCACAGCTAGAGACTCCACAACTTGAAACACCACATCTGGAAACTACGCAACAACAAACTCTGCAACCACAAACTCCACAACTAGAAATTCCACAGCTAGAAACCGCACAACTATAAACTTCACAACTAGCAACTCAACAACTATAGACTGCACAAATAAAGACTCCGCAACTAGAAACTCCACAGCTAGTAACTCCGCAACTAGAAACTTCACAACTTGAAACTCCGCCACTAGAATCTCCACAACTAGAAAACTCCGCAACTAGAAACTCTGCCACTAGAAACTCCACAGCTAGAAACTCCACAACTTGAAACTTCACAACTAGATACTCCACAACTACAAATTCCACAACTAGAAACTCAACAACTAGAAACTCCGCAACTTGAGACTTCGCAACTAGAAATTCGGCAACTAGAATCTCCACAACTAGAAACTCTGCAACTAGAAACTCCGCAACTAGAAACTCCACAGCTAGAAACTCAACAACTAGAGACTCCACAACTAGAAACTCCACAACTAGAAACTCCACAACTAGAGACTCCACAACTAGAAACTCCATAACTACAAACCCGACAACTAGAATTTACACAACTAGAAACTCCACAACTTGAGAGTTCGCAACTAGAAACTCCACAACTAGAAACTCCACAACTAGAGACTCCACAACTAGAAACTCCACCACTAGAAACTCCACAACTACGAACCTCACAACTAGAAATTCCACAACTAGAAACTCCACAGCCAGAAACTCCACAACTAGAAACTTCACATCTAGAAACTCCGCAACAACAAACTCCACAACTAGAAACTCCACAACTAGAAATTTCACAACTAGAGACTCAACAACTAGAGACTCCTCAACTAAAAGCTCCACAACTAGAAACTTTACAACTAGAAACTCCACAACTAGAAACACGACAACTAGAAACTCAACAACTAGAAACTCCACACCTATTATTTCAACACCTTGAAACTCCACAACTAAAACTCCACAACTAAAACTTCACAACTAGAAACTCCACAACTAGAAACTCCGCAACTAGACTCTCCCCAACTAGAAACTCTGCAACTAGAAACTCCGCAACTAGAAACTCTGCAACTAGAAACTCCGTAACTAGAAACTCCACAGCTAGAAACCCCACAACTATAAACTTCCCAACTAGAAACTCCACAACTATAAACTCCGCAACTAGACTCTCCCCAACTAGAAACTCCCCAACTAGAAACTCTGCAACTAGAAACTCCGCAACTAGAAACTCTGCAACTAGAAACTCCACAACTAGAAACTCCGCAACTAGAAACCCGACCACTAGAAACTCCACAAATAGGAACTCCACACCTATATATTCCACAACTTGAAACTCCACAGCTAGAAACTCCACAACTAGAAATTCCATAACTGGAAACTCCACAGCTAGAAAGTCCACAGCTAGAAACTCTGCAACTAGAAACTCCGCAACTAGAAACTCCACAGCTAGAAAATCCACCACTAGAAACTCAACAACTAGCAACTCCACAACTACAGACTCCGCAACTAGAAAACTCCGCAACTAGAAACTCCCAACTAGACACTCCACAACTAGAAACTCAACAACTTCAAAATCCACAACTAGAAACTCCACAATTTGAAACTCCACAACTAGATACTACTCAACTATGAATTCCACAACTAGAAACTCCACAACTAGAAACTCCGCAACTAGAAGCTCCGCAACTAGAATTTCCACAGCTAGAAACTCCACAACTTGAGACTTCGCAACTAGAAACTCGGCAACTAGAAACCCGACAACCACAAACTCCACAACTAGAAACTCCACAAGTTTAAACCCAAAAAATAGATACTCCAAAACTACAGACTCCACAACTAGAAACTCCCCAACTAGAAACTCCACAACTTGAAACTCCGCAACTAGAAACTCCACAACTAGAAACTCTGCAACTAGAAACTCCGCAACTAGAAACTCCACAACTAAAACTCCACAAGTAGAAACTCCACAACTAGAAACTCCGCAACTAGAAACTCCACAACTAGACACTCAACAACTAGCAACTCCACACCTATAAATTCCACAACTAAAACTCCACAACTAGAAACTCCACAACTAGAAACTCCACAACTAGAAACTCCGTAACTAGAAACTCCCAAACTAGAAACTCCACAACTCGAAACTCTGCAGCTAGAAACTCCGCAACTAGAAACTCGGCAAATAGAAACTCCGCAGGTAGAAACCCCTCAACTATAATCTTCACAACTAGAAACTCAACAAATAGAGACTGCACATCTAGAGACTCCGCAACTAGAAACTCCGCAGCTAGAAACTCCGCAACTAGAAACTCCACAACTTGAAACTCTGCAAATCGAAACTTTGCAACTAGAAAATCCACAACTCTGAACTCAAGTAGAAACTCTCCAACTGGAAACTCCGCAACTAGAAACTCCGCAACTAGAAAATCCACAACTAGAAACTTCACAACTAGAGACTGCACAACTAGAGACTTTGCATTTAGAAACTCCTCAGATAGAAACTACACAACTAGAAACTCCTCGACTAGAGATTCCATAAGTAGAAACTCCACAGCTAGAATTTCCAAAACTAGAATTCCCACAACTAGAAACTCCACAAATAGGAACTCTGCAAATAGAAAATCTACAACTAGAAACTCGAAAACTAAAAACTCCAACTAGAAACTCCACAACTAGAAACTTCACAACTAGAAACTTCACAAATGGACACTCTACATTTAGAAACTCCACAACTAGAGACTCCACAACTAGGAACTCCACAAATTGAGACTCCACAACTAGAAACTACACAGATTGAAACACCACAACATGAAACTCCACAACCAGAAACTCCACAACTAGAAACTCCGCAACTAAATACTCCAACACTAGAAAATCCACAACTAGAAACTCCACAACTAGAAACTCCGCAACTAGAAACACAACCACTACAAACTCCGCAAATAGAAACTCCACACCTAAAAATTCCACAACTTGAAACTCCACAGCTAGAAACTCCACAACTAGAAATTCCATAACTGGAAACTCCACAGCTAGAAAGTCCACAACTAGAAACTCTGCAACTAGAAACTCCGCAACTAGAAACTCCACAGCTAGAAAATCCGCTACTAGAAACTCCACAACTAGAAACTCCACAACTACAGACTCCGCAACTAGAAAACTCCGCAACTAGAAACTCCCAACTAGACACTCCGCAACTAGGAACTCTACAACTTCAAAATCCACAACTAGAAACTCCACAATTTGAAACTCCACAACTAGATACTCCACAACTACGAATTCCACAACTAGAAACTCAACAACTAGAAACTCCGCAACTAGAAGCTCCGCAACTAGAATTTCCACAGCTAGAAACTCCACAACTTGAGACTTCGCAACTAGAAACTCGGCATCTAGAAATCCGACAACCAGAAACTCCCCAACTAGAAACTCCACAACTTGAAACAACGCAAATAGAAACTCCAAAACTAGAAACTCCACAACTAGAAAACTCCGCAACGTGAAACTCTGCAACTAGAAACTCCGCAATTAGAAACTCCACAGTTAGAAACTTCACTACTTGAAACACCACAACTAGATACTCCACAACTACGAATTCCACAACTACGAATTCCGCAACTAGAAACTCCACAACTGAAAACTCCGCAACTAGAAACTCCACAACTTGAAACTCTGCAACTCGAAACTCTGCAACTAGCAAATCCACAACTATAAACCCAAGTTGAAACTCCCCAACTGGAAACTCCGCAACTAGAAACTCCGCAACTAGAAACTCCCCAACAAGAAACTCCACAACTAGAAACTCCACAACTAGAAACTTCACAACTAGAAACTCCACAACTAGATATACCATAAGTAGAAACTCCACAGCTAGAATTTCCACAGCTAGAATTTCCACAACTAGAAACTCCACAACTAGAAACTCCACAACTAGAAACTCCGCAACTAGAAACTCCCAAACTAGAAACTCCACAACTAGAAACTCTGCAGCTAGAAACTCCGCAACTAGAAACTCTGCAAATAGAAACTCCGCAGGTAGAAACCCCTCAACTATAAACTTCACGACTAGAAACTCAACAAATAGAGACTGCACATCTAGAGACTCCGCAACTAGAAACTCCGCAGCTAGAAACTCCGCAACTAGAAACTCCACAACTTGAAACTATACATACGAAATTCTGCAACTAGAAAATCCACAACTATAAACTCAAGTAGAAACTCTCCAACTGAAAACTCCGCAACTAGAAACTCCCCAACAAGAAACTCCACAACTAGAAACTCCACAACTAGAGACTGCACAACTAGAGACTTTGCATTTAAAAACTCCTCAGATAGAAACTACACAACTAGAAACTCCTCGACTATGGATTCCATAAGTAGAAACTCCAAAGCTAGAATTTCCAAAACTAGAAACCCCACAACTAGAAACTCCACAAATAGGAACTCTGCCAATAGAAAATCTACAACTAGAAACTCGAAAACTAAAAACACCATCTAGAAACTCTACAACTAGAAACTTCACAACTAGAAACTCCACAAATACGAACTCCAAAATTGAGACTCCACAACTAGAAACTACACAGATTGAAGTTCCACAACTAGAAACTCCACAACTGAAAACTCTACCACTAGAAACTTTACAGCTAGAAACTCCACAACTTGAGACTTCGCAAATAGAAACTCGTCAACTGAAAACTCAACCACTAGAAACTCCACAGCTAGAAACTCCACAACCAGAAACTCCACAACTAGAAACTCCACAACTAGAAACACCACATCTAGAAACTCCGCAACAACAAACTCTGCAACCAGAAACTCCACAACTAGAATTTCCGCAGCTAGAGACTCAACAAATAGAGACTCCTCAACTAAAAGCTCCACAACTAGAAACTCCACAACTTAAAACTCCACAAGTTGAAACCCGACAACTAGAAACTCAACAACAGGAAACTCCACACCTATAAATTCCTCAACTTGAAACTCCACAACTAAATATTTCATAAGTAGAAACTCCACAGCTAGAATTTCCACAACTAGAAACCCCACATTTAGAAACTACACAGATTGAAATTACACAACTAGAAACTCCACAACTGGAAACTCCGCAACTAGAAACTCTGCAACCGGAAACTTTACAGCTAGAAACTCCACAACTTGAGACTTCGCAAATAGAAACTCGTCAACTGGAAACTCAACCACTAGAAACTCCACAGCTAGAAACTCCACAACTAGAAACTCCAGAACTTGAAACCAAACAAATAGATACTCCACAACTACAGACTCCACAACTTGAAACACCACAACTAGATACTCCGCATCTACAACTTCCGCAACTAGAAACTCCACAACCGGAAATTCCGGAACTAGAAGTTCCCCAACTGGAACTCCACAACTAGAATCTCTGCAAATAGAAACTCCGCAACTAGAAAATCCACAGCTAGAAACCCCACAACTATAAACTTCACAACTAGCAACTCAACAACTAGAGACTGCACAACTAGGGACTCCGCCACTAGAAACTCAACAGCTAGTAACTCCGCAACTAGAAACTCCACAACTTGAAACTCCGCCACTAGAAGCTCCACAACTAGAAAACTCCGCAACTAGAAACTCTGCAACAAGAAACTCCGCAACTAGAAACTCCACAGCTAGAGACTCCACAACTTGAAACACCACATCTGGAAACTACGCAACAACAAACTCTGCAACCACAAACTCCACAACTAGAAGTTCCACAGCTAGAAACTCAACAACTAGAGACTCCTCAACTAAAAGCTCCACAACTAGAAACTCCACAACTAGAAACTCCGCAACTTGAAACCCGACAACTAGAAACTCAACAACTAGAAACTCCACACCTATAAATTCCTCAACTTGAAACTTTACAACTAAAACTCCATAACTAGAAACTCAACAACTAGAAACTCCACAACTAGAAACTCCGCAACTAGAAACTCCCCAACTAGAAACTCCACAACTAGAAACTCTGCAGCTAGAAACTCCGCAACTAGAAACTCTGCAAAGTGAAACTCCACAGCTAGAAACTCCACAACTAGTAACTCCACAACTTGAGAGTTCACAACTAGAAACTCCACAACTAGAAACTCCACAACTAGAGACTCCACAACTAGAAACTCCACCACTAGAAACTCCACAACTACAAACCTCACAACTAGAAACTCCGTAACTGGAAACTCCAGAGCCAGAAACTCTACAACTAGAAAAACCACATCTAGAAACTCCGCAACAACAAACTCTGCTACTAGAAACTCCACAACTAGAATTTCCGCAGCTAGAGACTCAACAACTAGAGACTCCTCAACTAAAAGCTTCACAACTAGACACTCCACAACTAGAAACTCCTCAACTAGAAACCCGACAACTAGAAACTCAACAACTAGAAACTCCACACCTATAAATTCCTCAACTTGAAACTCCACAACTAAAACTCCACTACTAGAAACTCCACAACTAGAAACTCCGCAACTAGAAACTCCCCAACTAGAAACTGAACAACTAGAAACTCCACACCTATAAATTCCTCAACTTGAAACTCCACAACTAAAACTCCACTACTAGAAACTCCACAACTAGAAACTCCGCAACTAGAAACTCCCCAACTAGAAACTCCACAACTAGAATCTCTGCAACTAGAAACTCCGCAACTAGAAACTCTGCAACTAGAAACTCCGCAACTAGAAATTCCACAGCTAGAAACCGCACAACTATAAACTTCACAACTAGCAACTCAACAACTATAGACTGCACAAATAAAGACTCCGCAACTAGAAACTCCACAGCTAGTAACTCCGCAACTAGAAACTTCACAACTTGAAACTCCGCCACTAGAATCTCCACAACTAGAAAACTCCGCAACTAGAAACTCTGCCACTAGAAACTCCACAGCTAGAAACTCCACAACTTGAAACATCACAACTAGATACTCCACAACTACAAATTCCACAACTAGAAACTCCACAACTAGAAACTCCACAACTAGAAACCCTGCAACTAGAAACTCCACAGCTAGAAACTTCACAACTTGATACTTTGCAACAAGAAACTCGGACATCTAGAATCTCCACAACTAGAAACTATGCAACTGGAAACTCCGCAACTACAAACTACGCAACTAGAAACTTCACAGCTAGAAATTCCACAACTTGAGACTTCGCAAATAGAAACTAGTAAACTAGAAAATCAACAACTAGAAACTCCACAGCTAGAAACTCCACAACTTGAAAGTTCGCAACTAGAAAGTCCACAACTAGAAACTCCACAACTAGAGACTCCACAACTAGAAACTCTACCACTAGAAACTCCACAACTACAAACCTCACAACTAGAAACTCCGCAACTGGAAACTCCAGAGCCAGAAACTCTACAACTAGAAAAACCACATCTAGAAACTCCGCAACAACAAACTCTGCAACTAGAAACTCCACAACTAGAATTTCCGCAGCTAGATGCTCAACAACTAGAGACTCCTCAACTAAAAGCTCCACCACTACACACTCCACAACTAGAAACTCCGCAACTAGAAACCCGACAACTAGAAACTCAACAACTACAAACTCCACACCTATAAATTCCTCAACTTGAAACTCCACAACTAGAAACTCCACAACTTGAAACTCCACAACTAGAAGCTCCGACACTAGAAACTCCCCAACTAGAAACTCCACAACTAGAAACTCTGCAGCTAGAAACTCCGCAACTAGAAACTGCAAATAGAAACACCGCAACTAGAAACTCCACAACTTGAAACTCTGCAAATCGAAACTCTGCAAATAGAAAATCTACAACTAGAAACTTGAAAACTAAAAACTCCATCTAGAAACTCTACAACTAGAAACTTCACAACTAGAAACTCCACAAATGCGAACTCCAAAATTGAGACTCCACAACTAGAAACTACACAGATTGAAGTTCCACAACTAGAATCTCCCCAACTGAAAACTCCGTCACTAGAAACTCTGCCACTAGAAACTTTACAGCTAGAAACTCCACAACTTGAGACTTCGCAAGTAGAAACTCGTCAACTGGAAACTCAACCACTAGAAACTCCACAGCTAGAAACTCCACAACTAGAAACTCCACAACTTGAAACCCAACAAATAGATACTCCACAACTACAGACTCCACAACTTGAAACACCACAACTAGATACTCCACAACTACAAATTCCGCAACTAGAAACTTTACAACTAGAAACTCCGCCACTAGAAACTCCCCACTAGAAACTCCACAACTAGAATCTCTGCAACTAGAAACTCCGCAAGTAGAAACTCTGCAACTAGAAACTCCGCAACTAGAAACTACACAGCTAGAAACCCCACAACTATAAACTTCACAACTAGCAACTCAACAACTAGAGACTGCACAACTAGAAACTCCACAACTAGAAACACCACATCTAGAAATTCCGCAACAACAAACTCTGCAATTAGAAACTCCACAACTAGAATTTCCACAGCTAGAGACTCAACAAATAGAGACTCCTCAACTAAAAGCTCCACAACTAGAAACTCCACAACTAAAAACTCCACAAGTTGAAACCCGACAACTAGAAACTCAACAACTAGAAACTCCACACCTATAAATTCCTCAACTTGAAACTCCACATCTAAAACTCCACAACTAGAAACTCCGCAACTAGAAACTCCCCAACTAGAAACTTCACAACTATAAACTCTGCAACTAGAAACTCCGCAACTAGAAACTCCACAGCTAGAAACCCCCAACTATAAACTTCACAACTAGAAACTCAACAACTAGAGACTGCACAACTAGAGACTCCGCCACTAGAAACTCCGCAGCTAGAAACTCCGCAACTAGAAACTCCACAACTTGAAACTCTTCAACTAGAAACTCTGCAACTAAAAAATCCACAACTATAAACTCCAGTAGAAACTCCCGACCTGGAAACTCCCAAACTAGAAACGCCGCAACTAGAAAATACACAACTAGAAACTTCACAACTAGAAACTCCCCAAAAAAAACTCCACAACTAGAAACTCCACAACTAGAAACTCCACAACTAGAGACTGCACAACTAGAGACTGCACATCTAGAGACTGCACATCTAGAGACTGCATTTAGAAACTCCTCAGATAGAAACTACACAACTAGAAACACCACGACTAGAGATTTCATAAGTAGGAACTCCACAGCTAGAATTTCCACAACTAGAAACCCCTCAACTAGAAACTCCACAACTCGGAACTCTGCAAATAGAAAATCTACAACTAGAAACTTGAAAACTAAAAACTTCAACTAGAAACTCCACAACTAGAAACTTCACAACTAGAAACTCCACAAATGGACACTCCACAACTAGAAACTCCACAACTAGAGACTCCACAACTAGGAACTCCACAAATTGAGACTCCACAACTAGAAACTACACAGATTGAAATACCACAACTTGAAACTCCACAACCAGAAACTCCACAGCTAGAAACTCCACAACTAGTAACTCCACAACTTGAGAGTTCGCAACTAGAAACTCCACAACTAGAAACTCCACAACTAGAGACTCCACAACTAGAAACTCCCCTACTAGAAACTCCACAACTACAAACCTCACAACTAGAAACTCCGCAACTGGAAACTCCAGAGCCAGAAACTCTACAACTAGAAAAACCACATCTAGAAACTCCGCAACAACAAACTCTGCTACTAGAAACTCCACAACTAGAATTTCCGCAGCTAGAGACTCAACAACATAGAGACTCCTCAACTAAAAGCTCCACAACTAGACACTCCACAACTAGAAACTCCTCAACTAGAAACCCGACAACTAGAAACTCAACAACTAGAAACTCCACACCTATAAATTCCTCAACTTGACACTCCACAACTAAAACTCCACTACTAGAAACTCCACAACTAGAAACTCCCCAACTAGAAACAGAACAACTAGAAACAGAACAACTAGAAACTCCACACCTATAAATTCCTCAACTTGAAACTCCACAACTAAAACTCCACTACTAGAAACTCCACAACTAGAAACTCCGCAACTAGAAACTTCACAACTTGAAACTCCGCCACTAGAATCTCCACAACTAGATAACTCCGCAACTAGAAACTCTGCCACTAGAAACTCCACAGCTAGAAACTCCACAACTTGAAACATCACAACTAGATACTCTACAACTACAAATTCCACAACTAGAAACTCCACAACAAGAAACTCCACAACTAGAAACTCTGCAACTAGAAGCTCCACAGCTAGAAACTTCACAACTTGATACTTCGCAACAAGAAACTCGGACATCTAGAATCTCCACAACTAGAAACTATGCAACTGGAAACTCCGCAACTACAAACTACGCAACTAGAAACTTCACAGCTAGAAATTCCACAACTTGAGACTTCGCAAATAGAAACTAGTAAACTAGAAACTCAACAACTAGAAACTCCACAGCTAGAAACTCCACAACTAGAAACTCCACAACTTGAGAGTTCGCAACTAGAAAGTCCACAACTAGAAACTCCACAACTAGAGACTCCACAACTAGAAACTCCACCACTAGAAACTCCACAACTACAAACCTCACAACTAGAAACTCCGCAACTGGAAACTCCAGAGCCAGAAACTCTACAACTAGAAAAACCACATCTAGAAACTCCGCAACAACAAACTCTGCAACTAGAAACTCCACAACTAGAATTTCCGCAGCTAGATGCTCAACAACTAGAGACTCCTCAACTAAAAGCTCCACCACTAGACACTCCACAACTAGAAACTCCGCAACTAGAAACCCGACAACTAGAAACTCAACAACTACAAACTCCACACCTATAAATTCCTCAACTTGAAACTCCACAACCAGAAACTCCACAACTAGAAACTCCACAACTAGAAGCTTCGCAACTAGAAACTCCCCAACTAGAAACTCCACAACTAGAAACTGTGCAGCTAGAAACTCCGCAACTAGAAACTGCAAATAGAAACTCCGCAACTAGAAACTCCACAACTTGAAACTCTGCAAATCGAAACTCTGCAAATAGAAAATCTACAACTAGAAACTCGAAAACTAAAAACTCCATCTAGAAACTCTACAACTAGAAACTTCACAACTAGAAACTTCACAAATGCGAACTCCAAAATTGAGACTCCACAACTAGAAACTACACAGATTGAAGTTCCACAACTAGAATCTCCCCAACTGAAAACTCCGCCACTAGAAACTCTGCCACTAGAAACTTTACAGCTAGAAACTCCACAACTTGAGACTTCGCAAGTAGAAACTCGTCAACTGGAAACTCAACCACAGGCAACTCCACAGCTAGAAACTCCACAACTTGAAACCCAACAAATAGATACTCCACAACTACAGACTCCACAACTTGAAACACCACAATAGATACTCCACAACTACAAATTCCGCAACTAGAAACTCCACAACTAGAAACTCCGCCACTAGAAACTCCCCACTAGAAACTCCACAACTAGAATCTCTGCAACTAGAAACTCCGCAAGTAGAAACTCTGCAACTAGAAACTCCGCAACTAGAAACTCCACAACTTGAAACTCTGCAAATCGAAACTCTGCAAATAGAAAATCTACAACTAGAAACTCGAAAACTAAAAACTCCATCTAGAAACTCTACAACTAGAAACTTCACAACTAGAAACTCCACAAATGCGAACTCCAAAATTGAGACTCCACAACTAGAAACTACACAGAATGAAGTTCCACAACTAGAATCTCCCCAACTGAAAACTCCGCCACTAGAAACTCTGCCACTAGAAACTTTACAGCTAGAAACTCCACAACTTGAGACTTCGCAAGTAGAAACTCGTCAACTGGAAACTCAACCACAGGAAACTCCACAGCTAGAAACTCCACAACTAGAAACTCCACAACTTGAAACCCAACAAATAGATACTCCACAACTACAGACTCCACAACTTGAAACACCACAACTAGATATTCCACAACTACAAATTCCGCAACTAGAAACTCCACAACTAGAAACTCCGCCACTAGAAACTCCCCACTAGAAACTCCACAACTAGAATCTCTGCAACTAGAAACTCCGCAAGTAGAAACTCAACAACTAGAGACTGCACAACTAGAAACTCCACAACTAGAAACACCACATCTAGAAACTCCGCAACAACAAACTCTGCAACCAGAAACTCCACAACTAGAATTTCCACAGCTAGAGACTCAACAAATAGAGACTCCTCAACTAAAAGCTCCACAACTAGAAACCCCACAACTAAAAACTCCACAAGTTGAAACCCGACAACTAGAAACTCAACAACTAGAAACTCCACACCTATAAATTCCTCAACTTGAAACTCAGCAACTAAAACTCCACAACTAGAAACTCCGCAACTAGAAACTCCCCAACTAGAAACTTCTCAACTAGAAACTCTGCAACTAGAAACTCCGCAACTAGAAACTCCACAGCTATAAACCCCCAACTATAAACTTCACAACTAGAAACTCAACAACTAGAGACTGCACAACTAGAGACTCCGCCACTAGAAACTCTGCAGCTAGAAACTCCGCAACTAGAAACTCCACAACTTGAAACTCTGCAACTAGAAACTCTGCAACTAAAAAATCCACAACTATAAACTCCAGTAGAAACTCCCGACCTGGAAACTCCCAAACTAGAAACGCCGCAACTAGAAAATACACAACTAGAAACTTCACAACTAGAAACTCCACAAAAAAAACTCCACAACTAGAAACTCCACAACTAGAAACTCCACAACTAGAGACTGCACAACTACAGACTGCACATCTAGAGACTGCACATCTAGAGACTGCATTTAGAAACTCCTCAGATAGAAACTACACAACTAGAAACACCACGACTAGAGATTTCATAAGTAGGAACTCCACAGCTAGAATTTCCACAACTAGAAACCTCTCAACTAGAAACTCCACAACTCGGAACTCTGCAAATAGAAAATCTACAACTAGAAACTTGAAAACTAAAAACTTCAACTAGAAACTCCACAACTAGAAACTTCACCACTAGAAACTCCACAAATGGACACTCCACAACTAGAAACTCCACAACTAGAGACTCCACAACTAGGAACTCCACAAATTGAGACTCCACAACTAGAAACTACACAGATTGAAATACCACAACTTGAAACTCCACAACCAGAAACTCCACAACTAGAAACTCCGCAACTAAAAACTTCAACACTAGAAAATCCACAACTAGAAACTCCACAACTAGAAACTCCGCAACTAGAAACCCGACCACTAGAAACTCCACAAATAGAAACTCCACACCTATATATTCCACAACTTGAAACTCCACAGCTAGAAACTCCACAACTAGAAATTCCATAACTGGAAACTCCACAGCTAGAAAGTCCACAGCTAGAAACTCTGCAACTAGAAACTCCGCAACTAGAAACTTCACAGCTAGAAAATCCACCACTAGAAACTCTACAACTTCAAAATCCACAACTAGAAACTCCACAATTTGAAACTCCACAACTAGATACTACACAACTACGAATTCCACAACTAGAAACTCCACAACTAGAAACTCCGCAACTAGAAGCTCCGCAACTAGAATTTCCACAGCTAGAAACTCCACAACTTGAGACTTCGCAACTAGAAACTCGGCAACTAGAAACCCGACAACCACAAACTCCACAACTAGAAACCCCACAAGTTTAAACCCAAAAAATAGATACTCCACAACTACAGACTCCACAACTAGAAACTCCCCAACTAGAAACTCCACAACTTGAAACTCCGCCACAAGAAACTCCGAAACTAGAAACTCCACAACTAGAAAACTCCGCAACGTGAAACTCTGCAACTAGAAACTCCGCAATTAGAAACTCCACAGTTAGAAACTTCATTACTTGAAACACCACAACTAGATACTCCACAACTACGAATTCCACAACTACAAATTCCGCAACTGGAAACTCCACAACTGGAAACTCCGCAACTAGAAACTCCACAGCTAGAAACTCCACAACTTGAGACTTCGCGACTAGAAACTCAGCAACTTGAAACTCAACAACTAGAAACTCCACCACTAGAAACTCCACAACTAGGAACTCTACAACTTCAAAATCCACAACTAAAAACTTTTCAACTTGAAACTCCACAACTAGAAACTCCACAACCTGAAACTCCGCAACCACAAACTCCGCAACTAAAAACTCCACAAATAGAAACTCCACAAGTAGAAACTCCACAACTAGAAACTCCGCAACTAGAAACTCCACAACTGGACACTCAACAACTAAAAACTCCACACCTATAAATTCCACAACTTGAAACTCCACAACTAAAACTCCACAACTAGAAACTCCACAACTAGAAACTCCACAACTAGAAACTCTGCAACTAGAAACTCCACAACTAGAAACTCTGCAACTAGAAACTCCGCAACTAGAAACTCCACAACTAAAACTCCACAAGTAGAAACTCCACAACTAGAAACTCCGCAACTAGAAACTCCACAAGTAGACACTCAACAACTAGAAACTCCACACCTATAAATTCCACAACTAAAACTCCACAACTAGAAACTCCACAACTAGAAACTCCACAACTAGAAACTCCGCAACTAGAAACTCCCAAACTATAAACTCCACAACTAGACACTCTGCAGCTAGAAACTCCGCAACTAGAAACTCAGCAAATAGAAACTCCGCAGGTAGAAACCCCTCAACTATAATCTTCACAACTAGAAACTCAACAAATAGAGACTGCACATCTAGAGACTCCGCAACTAGAAACTCCGCAGCTAGAAACTCCGCAACTAGAAACTCCACAACATGAAACTCTGCAAATCGAAACTTTGCAACTAGAAAATTCACAACTATAAACTCAAGTAGAAACTCTTCAACTGTAAACTCCGCAACTAGAAACTCCGCAACTAGAAACTCCCCAACAAGAAACTCCACAACTAGAAACTCCACAACCAGAGACTGCACAACTAGAGACTTTGCATTTAGAAACTCCTCAGATAGAAACTACACAACTAGAAACTCCTCGACTAGAGATTCCATAAGTAGAAACTCCACAGCTAGAATTTCCAAAAGTAGAATTCCCACAACTAGAAACTCCACAAATAGTAACTTTGCAAATAGAAAATCTACAACTAGAAACTCGAAAACACAAAACTCCAACTAGAAACTCCACAACTAGAAACTTCACAACAAGAAACTTCACAAATGGACACTCTACATTTAGAAACTCCACAACTAGAGACTCCACAACTAGGAACTCCACAAATTGAGACTCCACAACTAGAAACTACACAGATTGAAACACCACAACTTGAAACTCCACAACCAGAAACTCCACAACTAGAAACTCCGCAACTAAATACTCCAACACTAGAAAATCCACAACTAGAAACTCCACAACTAGAAACTCCGCAACTAGAAACACAACCACTACAAACTCCACAAATAGAAACTCCAAACCTAAAAATTCCACAACTTGAAACTCCACAGCTAGAAACTACACAACTAGAAATACCATAACTGGAAACTCCACAGCTAGAAAGTCCACAACTAGAAACTCTGCAACTAGAAACTCCGCAACTAGAAACTCCACAGCTAGAAAATCCACCACTAGAAACTCAACAACTAGCAACTCCACAACTACAGACACCGCAACTAGAAAACTCCGCAACTAGAAACTCCCAACTAGACACTTCGCAACTAGGAACTCTACAACTTCAAAATCCACAACTAGAAACTCCACAACTAGAAATTCCGCAACTAGAAGCTCCGCAACTAGAATTTCCACAGCTAAAAACTCCACAACTTGAGACTTCGCAACTAGAAACTAGGCAACTAGATATCCGACAACCACAAACTCCACAACTAGAAACCCCACAAGTTTAAACCCAAAAAATAGATACTCCACAACTACAGACTCCACAACTAGAAACTCCCCAACTAGAAACTCCACAACTTGAAACTCCGCCACAAGAAACTCCGAAACTAGAAACTCCACAAGTAGAAAACTCCGCAACGTGAAACTCTGCAACTAGAAACTCCGCAATTAGAAACTCCACAGTTAGAAACTTCATTACTTGAAACACCACAACTAGATACTCCACAACTACGAATTCCACAACTAGAAACTCCACAACTGGAAACTCCGCAACTAGAAACTCCACAGCTAGAAACTCTACAACTTGAGACTTCGCGACTAGAAACTCAGCAACTTGAAACTCAACAACTAGAAACTCCACCACTAGAAACTCCACAACTAGGAACTCTACAACTTCAAAATCCACAACTAAAAACTTTTCAACTTGAAACTCCACAACTACAAACTCCACAACTAGAAACTCCACAACCTGAAACTCCGCAACCAGAAACTCCGCAACTAAAAACTCCACAAATAGAAACTCCACAAGTAGAAACTCCACAACTAGAAACTCCGCAACTAGAAACTCCACAACTGGACACTCAACAACTAAAAACTCCACACCTATAAATTCCACAACTTGAAACTCCACAACTAAAACTCCACAACTAGAAACTCCACAACTAGAAACTCCACAACTAGAAACTCTGCAACTAGAAACTCCACAACTAGAAACTCTGCAACTAGAAACTCCGCAACTAGAAACTCCACAACTAAAACTCCACAAGTAGAAACTCCACAACTAGAAACTTCGCAACTAGAAACTCCACAAGTAGACACTCAACAACTAGAAACTCCACACCTATAAATTCCACAACTAAAACTCCACAACTAGAAACTCCACAACTAGAAACTCCACAACTAGAAACTCCACAACTAGAAACTCCCCAACCAGAAACTCCACAACTAGAAACTCTGCAGCCAGAAACTCCGCAACTACAAACTCAGCGAATAGAAACTCCGCAACTAGAATTTCCACAGCTAGAAACCCCTCAACTATAAACTTCACAACTAGAAACTGAACAAATAAAGACTGCACAACTAGAGACTCCGCAACTAGAAACTCCGCAGCTAGCAACTCCGCAACTGGAAACTCCGCAACTTGAAACTCTGCAACTAGAAACTTTACAGCTAGAAACTCCACAACTTGAGACTTCACAAATAGAAACTCGTCAACTGGAAACTCAACCACTAGAAACTCCACAGCTAGAAACTCCACAACTAGAAACTCCACAACTTGAAACCCAACAAATAGATACTCCACAACTACAGACTCCACAACTTGAAACACCACAACTAGATACTCCACAACTACAAATTCCGCAACTAGAAACTCCACAACTAGAAACTCCACAACTAGAATCTCTGCAACTAGAAACTCCGCAACTAGAAACTGCACAGCCAGAAACCCCACAACTATAAACTTCACAACTAGCAACTCAACAACTAGAGACTGCTCAACTAGAGACTTCGCAACTAGAAACTCCACAGCTAGTAACTCCGCAACTAGAAACTCCACAACTTGAAACTCCGCCACTAGAAGCTCCACAACTAGAAAACTCCGCAACTAGAAACTCTGCAACTAGAAACTCCGCAACTAGAAACTCCACAGCTAGAGACTCCACAACTTGAAACACCACAACTAGATACTCCACAACTACAAATTCCACAACAAGAAACTCCACAACTAGAAACACCACATCTGGAAACTCCGAAACAACAAACTCTGCAACCAGAAACTCCACAACTAAAATTTCCACAGCTAGAGACTCAACAACTAGAGACTCCTCAACTAAAAGCTCCACAACTAGAAACTCCACAACTAGAAACTCCACAACTTTAAACCCGACAACTAGAAACTCAACAACTAGAAACTTCACACCTATAAATTCCTCAACTTGAAACTCCACAACTAAAACTCCACAACTAGAAACTTCACAAATAGAAACTCCACAACTAGAAACTCCGCAACTAGAAACTCCCCAACTAGAAACTCCACAACTAGAAACCCTGCAGCTAGAAACTCCGCAACTAGAAACTCTGCAAATAGAAACTCCACAGCTAGAAACTCCACAACTAGAAACTCCACAACTTGAGAGTTCGCAACTAAAAACTCCACAACTAGAAACTCCACAACTAGAGACTCCGCAACTAGAAACTCCACCACTAGAAACTCCACAACCACAAACCTCACAACTAGAAATTCCATAACTGGAAACTCCACAGCTAGAAAGTTCACAACTAGAAACCCTGCAACTAGAAACTCCGCAACTAGAAACTCCACAGCTAGAAAATCCACCACTAGAAACTCCAAAACTAGCAACTCCACAACTACAGACTCCGCAACTAGAAAACTCCGCAACTAGAAACTCCCAACTAGACACTCCGCAACTAGGAACTCTACAACATCAAAATCCACAACTAGAAACTCCACAATTTGAAACTCCACAACTAGATACTCCACAACTACAAACTTCACAACTAGAAACTCCCCAACTAAAACTCCACAACTTGAAACTCCGCAAATAGAAACTCCGAAACTAGAAACTCCACAACTAGAAAACTCCGCAACGTGAAACTCTGCAACTAGAAACTCCGCAATTAGAAACTCCACAGCTAGAAACTTCACTACTTGAAACACCACAACTAGATACTCCACAACTACGAATTCCACAACTTGAAACTCCACAACTAGAAACTCCGCAACAAGAAGCTCCGCAACTAGAATTTCCACAGCTAGAAACTCCACAACTTGAGACTTCGCGACTAGAAACTCAGCAACTAGAAACTCAACAACTATAAACTCAACCACTAGAAACTCCACAACTAGGAACTCTACAACTTCAAAATCCACAACTAAAAACTCTTCAACTTGAAACTCCATATCTAGATACTCCACAACTACAAACTCCACAACTAGAAACTCCACAACCTGAAACTCCGCAACCAGAAACTCCGCAACTAAAACTCCACAACTAGAAACTCCACAAGTAGAAACTCCACAACTAGAAACTCTGCAACTAGAAACTCCGCAATTAGAAACTCCACAGCTAGAAACTTCACTACTTGAAACGCCATCACTAGATACTCCACAACTACGAATTCCACAACTACAAATTCCGCAACTAGAAACTCCACAACTGGAAACTCCGCAACTAGAAACTCCACAGCTAAAAACTCCACAACTTGAGACTTCGCGACTAGAAACTCAGCAACTAGAAACTCAACAACTATAAACTCCACCACTAGAAACTCCACAACCTGAAACTCTGCAACCAGAAACTTCGCAACTAAAAACTCCACAACTAGAAACTCCACAAGTATAAACTCCACAACTAGTAACTCCGCAACTGGAAACTCCACAACTAGACACTCCCAACTAGACACTCCGCAACTAGGAACTCTACAACTTCAAAATCCACAACTAGAAACTCCACAATTTGAAACTCCACAACTAGATACTCCACAACTACAAACTCCACAACTTGAAACTCCCCAACTAGAAACTCCACAACTTGAAACTCCGCAAATAGAAACTCCGAAACTAGAAGCTCCGCAACTAGAATTTCCACAGCTAGAAACTCCACAACTTGAGACTTCGCAACTAGAAACTCCGCAACTAGAAACTCCACAGCTAGAAACTCCACAACTTGAAACACCCCAACTAGATACTCCACAACTACAAATTCCACAACTAGAAACTCCACAATTAGAAACTCCACAACTAGAAACTCCACAAGTATAAACTCCACAACTAGTAACTCCGCAACTAGAAACTCCACAACTTGAAACTCCGCCACTAGAATCTCCACAACTAGAAAACTCCGCAACTTGAAACTCTGCCACTTGAAACTCCGCAACTAGAAACTCCACAGCTAGAAACTCCACAACTTGAAACACCACAACTAGATACTCCACAACTACAAATTCCACAACTAGAAACTCCACAACTAGAAACTCCACAACTATAAACTCCACAACTTGATACGTCGCAACAAGGAACTCGGCAACTAGAATCTCCGCAACTAGAAACTCTGCAACTAGAAACTCCGCAACTACAAACTCCGCAACCAGAAACTGCACAGCTAGAAACTCCACAACTTGAGACTTCGCAAATAAAAACTCGTCAACTAGTAACTCCACAACTAGAAACCCTGCAGCTAGAAACTCCGCAACTAGAAACTCTGCAAATAGAAACTCCACAGCTAGAAACTCCACAACTAGAAACTCCACAACTTGAGAGTTCGCAACTAGAAACTCCACAACTAGAAACTCCACAACTAGAGACTCCGCAACTAGAAACTCCACCACTAGAAACTCCACAACCACAAACCTCACAAATAGAAATTCCATAACTAGAAACTCCACAGCTAGAAAGTTCACAACTAGAAACTCTGCAACTAGAAACTCCGCAGCTAGAAACTCCACAGCTAGAAAATCCACCACTAGAAACTCCAAAACTAGCAACTCCACAACTACAGACTCCGCAACTAGAAAACTCCGCAACTAGAAACTCCCAACTAGACACTCCGCAACTAGGAACTCTACAACATCAAAATCCACAACTAGAAACTCCACAATTTGAAACTCCACAACTAGATACTCCACAACTACAAACTCCACAACTAGAAACTCCCCAACTAAAACTCCACAACTTGAAACTCTGCAACTAGAAACTCCGCAATTAGAAACTCCACAGCTAGAAACTTCACTACTTGAAACACCACAACATGATACTCCACAACTACGAATTCCACAACTTGAAACTCCACAACTAGAAACTCCGCAACAAGAAGCTCCGCAACTAGAATTTCCACAGCTAGAAACTCCACAACTTGAGACTTCGCGACTAGAAACTCAGCAACTAGAAACTCAACAACTATAAACTCAACCACTAGAAACTCCACAACTAGGAACTCTACAACTTCAAAATCCACAACTAAAAACTCTTCAACTTGAAACTCCATATCTAGATACTCCACAACTACAAACTCCACAACTAGAAACTCCACAACCTGAAACTCCGCAACCAGAAACTCCGCAACTAAAACTCCACAACTAGAAACTCCACAAGTAGAAACTCCACAACTAGAAACTCTGCAACTAGAAACTCCGCAATTAGAAACTCCACAGCTAGAAACTTCACTACTTGAAACGCCATCACTAGATACTCCACAACTACGAATTCCACAACTACAAATTCCGCAACTAGAAACTCCACAACTGGAAACTCCGCAACTAGAAACTCCACAGCTAAAAACTCCACAACTTGAGACTTCGCGACTAGAAACTCAGCAACTAGAAACTCAACAACTATAAACTCCACCACTAGAAACTCCACAACCTGAAACTCTGCAACCAGAAACTTCGCAACTAAAAACTCCACAACTAGAAACTCCACAAGTATAAACTCCACAACTAGTAACTCCGCAACTAGAAACTCCACAACTAGACACTCCCAACTAGACACTCCGCAACTAGGAACTCTACAACTTCAAAATCCACAACTAGAAACTCCACAATTTGAAACTCCACAACTAGATACTCCACAACTACAAACTCCACAACTAGAAACTCCCCAACTAGAAACTCCACAACTTGAAACTCCGCAAATAGAAACTCCGAAACTAGAAGCTCCGCAACTAGAATTTCCACAGCTAGAAACTCCACAACTTGAGACTTCGCAACTAGAAACTCCGCAACTAGAAACTCCACAGCTAGAAACTCCACAACTTGAAACACCCCAACTAGATACTCCACAACTACAAATTCCACAACTAGAAACTCCACAATTAGAAACTCCACAACTAGAAACTCCACAAGTATAAACTCCACAACTAGTAACTCCGCAACTAGAAACTCCACAACTTGAAACTCCGCCACTAGAATCTCCACAACTAGAAAACTCCGCAACTTGAAACTCTGCCACTTGAAACTCCGCAACTAGAAACTCCACAGCTAGAAACTCCACAACTTGAAACACCACAACTAGATACTCCACAACTACAAATTCCACAACTAGAAACTCCACAACTAGAAACTCCACAACTATAAACTCCACAACTTGATACGTCGCAACAAGAAACTCGGCAACTAGAATCTCCGCAACTAGAAACTCTGCAACTAGAAACTCCGCAACTACAAACTCCGCAACCAGAAACTGCACAGCTAGAAACTCCACAACTTGAGACTTCGCAAATAAAAACTCGTCAACTAGTAACTCAACAACTAGAAACTCTACAGCTAGAAACTCCACAACTGGAAAATCCGCAGCTTGAGAGTTCGCAACTAGAAACTCCACAACTAGACACTCCACAACTAGAAACTCCGCAACTAAAACCCGACAACTAGAAACTCAACAACTAGAAACTCCACACTTATAAATTTCTCAACTTGACACTCCACAACTAAAAGTCCACTACTAGAAACTCCACAACTAGAAACTCCCCAACTAGAAACTCCCCAACTAGAAACTCCACAACTAGAAACTCTGCAACTAGAAACTCCGCAACTAGAAACTCCACAGCTAGAAACCCCTCAACTATAAACTTCACAACTAGAAACTCAACAACTAGAGACTGCACAACTAGAGACTCCGCAACTAGAAACTCCGCAGCTAGAAACTCCACAACTAGAAACTCCACAACTAGAGACTGCACAACTAGAGACTTTGCATTTAGAAACTTCTCAGATAGAAACTACACAACTAGAAACTCCTCGACTAGAGATTCCATAAGTAGAAACTCCACAGCTAGAATTTCCCTCAACTAGAAACCCCACAACTAGAAACTCCACAACTAGGAACTCTGCAGCTAGAAACTCCGCAACTAGAAACTCTGCAAATAGAAACTCCGCAGGTAGAAACCCCTCAACTATAATCTTCACAACTAGAAACTCAACAAATAGAGACTGCACATCTAGAGACTCCGCAACTAGAAACTCCGCAGCTAGAAACTCCGCAACTAGAAACTCCACAACATGAAACTCTGCAAATCGAAACTTTGCAACTAGAAAATCCACAACTATAAACTCAAGTAGAAACTCTCCAACTGTAAACTCCGCAACTAGAAACTCCGCAACCACAAACCTCACAACTAGAAATTCCATAACTGGAAACTCCACAGCTAGAAAGTTCACAACTAGAAACTCTGCAACTAGAAACTCCGCAACTAGAAACTCCACAGCTAGAAAATCCACCACTAGAAACTCCAAAACTAGCAACTCCACAACTACAGACTCCGCAACTAGAAAACTCCGCAACTAGAAACTCCCAACTAGATACTCCGCAACTAGGAACTCTACAACATCAAAATCCACAACTAGAAACTCCACAATTTGAAACTCCACAACTAGATACTCCACAACTACAAACTCCACAACTAGAAACTCCCCAACTAAAACTCCACAACTTGAAACTCCGCAAATAGAAACTCCGAAACTAGAAACTCCACAACTAGAAAACTCCGCAACGTGAAACTCTGCAACTAGAAACTCCGCAATTAGAAACTCCACAGCTAGAAACTTCACTACTTGAAACACCACAACTAGATACTCCACAACTACGAATTCCACAACTTGAAACTCCACAACTAGAAACTCCGCAACAAGAAGCTCCGCAACTAGAATTTCCACAGCTAGAAACTCCACAACTTGAGACTTCGCGACTAGAAACTCAGCAACTAGAAACTCAACAACTATAAACTCAACCACTAGAAACTCCACAACTAGGAACTCTACAACTTCAAAATCCACAACTAAAAACTCTTCAACTTGAAACTCCATATCTAGATACTCCACAACTACAAACTCCACAACTAGAAACTCCACAACCTGAAACTCCGCAACCAGAAACTCCGCAACTAAAACTCCACAACTAGAAACTCCACAAGTAGAAACTCCACAACTAGAAACTCTGCAACTAGAAACTCCGCAATTAGAAACTCCACAGCTAGAAACTTCACTACTTGAAACGCCATCACTAGATACTCCACAACTACGAATTCCACAACTACAAATTCCGCAACTAGAAACTCCACAACTGGAAACTCCGCAACTAGAAACTCCACAGCTAAAAACTCCACAACTTGAGACTTCGCGACTAGAAACTCAGCAACTAGAAACTCAACAACTATAAACTCCACCACTAGAAACTCCACAACCTGAAACTCTGCAACCAGAAACTTCGCAACTAAAAACTCCACAACTAGAAACTCCACAAGTATAAACTCCACAACTAGTAACTCCGCAACTGGAAACTCCACAACTAGACACTCCCAACTAGACACTCCGCAACTAGGAACTCTACAACTTCAAAATCCACAACTAGAAACTCCACAATTTGAAACTCCACAACTAGATACTCCACAACTACAAACTCCACAACTAGAAACTCCCCAACTAGAAACTCCACAACTTGAAACTCCGCAAATAGAAACTCCGAAACTAGAAGCTCCGCAACTAGAATTTCCACAGCTAGAAACTCCACAGCTAGAAACTCCACAACTTGAAACACCCCAACTAGATACTCCACAACTACAAATTCCACAACTAGAAACTCCACAATTAGAAACTCCACAACTAGAAACTCCACAAGTATAAACTCCACAACTAGTAACTCCGCAACTAGAAACTCCACAACTTGAAACTCCGCCACTAGAATCTCCACAACTAGAAAACTCCGCAACTTGAAACTCTGCCACTTGAAACTCCGCAACTAGAAACTCCACAGCTAGAAACTCCACAACTTGAAACACCACAACTAGATACTCCACAACTACAAATTCCACAACTAGAAACTCCACAACTAGAAACTCCACAACTATAAACTCCACAACTTGATACGTCGCAACAAGAAACTCGGCAACTAGAATCTCCGCAACTAGAAACTCTGCAACTAGAAACTCCGCAACTACAAACTCCGCAACCAGAAACTGCACAGCTAGAAACTCCACAACTTGAGACTACGCAAATAAAAACTCGTCAACTAGTAACTCAACAACTAGAAACTCTACAGCTAGAAACTCCACAACTGGAAAATCCGCAGCTTGAGAGTTCGCAACTAGAAACTCCACAACTAGACACTCCACAACTAGAAACTCCGCAACTAAAACCCGACAACTAGAAACTCAACAACTAGAAACTCCACACTTATAAATTTCTCAACTTGACACTCCACAACTAAAAGTCCACTACTAGAAACTCCACAACTAGAAACTCCCCAACTAGAAACTCCCCAACTAGAAACTCCACAACTAGAAACTCTGCAACTAGAAACTCCGCAACTAGAAACTCCACAGCTAGAAACCCCTCAACTATAAACTTCACAACTAGAAACTCAACAACTAGAGACTGCACAACTAGAGACTCCGCAACTAGAAACTCCGCAGCTAGAAACTCCACAACTAGAAACTCCACAACTAGAGACTGCACAACTAGAGACTTTGCATTTAGAAACTTCTCAGATAGAAACTACACAACTAGAAACTCCTCGACTAGAGATTCCATAAGTAGAAACTCCACAGCTAGAATTTCCCTCAACTAGAAACCCCACAACTAGAAACTCCACAACTAGGAACTCTGCAGCTAGAAACTCCGCAACTAGAAACTCTGCAAATAGAAACTCCGCAGGTAGAAACCCCTCAACTATAATCTTCACAACTAGAAACTCAACAAATAGAGACTGCACATCTAGAGACTCCGCAACTAGAAACTCCGCAGCTAGAAACTCCGCAACTAGAAACTCCACAACATGAAACTCTGCAAATCGAAACTTTGCAACTAGAAAATCCACAACTATAAACTCAAGTAGAAACTCTCCAACTGTAAACTCCGCAACTAGAAACTCCGCAACTAGAAAATCCACAACTAGAAACTTCACAACTAGAAACTCCCCAACAAGAAACTCCACAACTAGAAACTCCACAACTAGAGACTGCACAACTAGAGACTTTGCATTTAGAAACTCCTCAGATAGAAACTACACAACTAGAAACTCCTCGACTAGAGATTCCATAAGTAGAAACTCCACAGCTTGAATTTCCAAAACTAGAATTCCCACTACTAGAAACTCCACAAATAGGAACTCTGCAAATAGAAAATCTACAACTAGAAACTCGAAAACTTAAAACTCCAACTAGAAACTCCACAACTAGAAACTTCACAACTAGAAACTTCACAAATGGACACTCTACATTTAGAAACTCCACAACTAGAGAATCCACAACTAGGAACTCCACAAATTGAGACTCCACAACTAGGAACTACACAGATTGAAACACCACAACTTGAAACTCCACAACCAGAAACTCCACAACTAGAAACTCCGCAACTAAATACTCCAACACTAGAAAATCCACAACTAGAAACTCCACAACTAGAAACTCCGCAAGTAGAAACACAACCACTACAAACTCCACAAATAGAAACTCCACACCTAAAAATTCCACAACTTGAAACTCCACAGCTAGAAACTCCACAACTAGAAATTCCATAACTGGAAACTCCACAGCTAGAAAGTCCACAACTAGAAACTCTGCAACTAGAAACTCCGCAACTAAAAACTCCACAGCTAGAAAATCCACCACTAGAAACTCCAAAACTAGCAACTCCACAACTACAGACTCCGCAACTACAAAACTCCGCAACTAGAAACTCCCAACTAGACACTCCGCAACTAGGAACTCTACAACATCAAAATCCACAACTTGAAACTCCACAATTTGAAACTCCACAACTAGATACTCCACAACTACAAACTCCACAACTAGAAACTCCCCAACTAAAACTCCACAACTTGAAACTCCGCAAATAGAAACTCCGAAACTAGAAACTCCACAACTAGAAAACTCCGCAACGTGAAACTCTGCAACTAGAAACTCCGCAATTAGAAACTCCACAGCTAGAAACTTCACTACTTGAAACACCACAACTAGATACTCCACAACTACGAATTCCACAACTTGAAACTCCACAACTAGAAACTCCGCAACAAGAAGCTCCGCAACTAGAATTTCCACAGCTAGAAACTCCACAACTTGAGACTTCGCGACAAGAAACTCAGCAACTAGAAACTCAACAACTATAAACTCAACCACTAGAAACTCCACAACTAGGAACTCTACAACTTCAAAATCCAAAACTAAAAACTCTTCAACTTGAAACTCCATATCTAGATACTCCACAACTACAAACTCCACAACTAGAAACTCCACAACCTGAAACTCCGCAACCAGAAACTCCGCAACTAAAACTCCACAACTAGAAACTCCACAAGTAGAAACTCCACAACTAGAAACTCTGCAACTAAAAACTCCGCAATTAGAAACTCCACAGCTAGAAACTTCACTACTTGAAACGCCATCACTAGATACTCCACAACTACGAATGCCACAACTACAAATTCCGCAACTAGAAACTCCACAACTGCAAACTCCGCAACTAGAAACTCCACAGCTAAAAACTCCACAACTTGAGACTTCGCGACTAGAAACTCAGCAACTAGAAACTCAACAACTATAAACTCCACCACTAGAAACTCCACAACCTGAAACTCTGCAACCAGAAACTTTGCAACTAAAAACTCCACAACTAGAAACTCCACAAGTATAAACTCCACAACTAGTAACTCCGCAACTAGAAACTCCACAACTAGACACTCCCAACTAGACACTCCGCAACTAGGAACTCTACAACTTCAAAATCCACAACTAGAAACTCCACAATTTGAAACTCCACAACTAGATACTCCACAACTACAAACTCCACAACTAGAAACTCCCCAACTAGAAACTCCACAGCTAGTAACTCCGCAACTAGAAACTCCACAACTTGAAACTCCGCCACTAGAATCTCCACAACTAGAAAACTCCGCAACTTGAAACTCTGCCACTAGAAACTCCGCAACTAGAAACTCCACAGCTAGAAACTCCACAACTTGAAACACCACAACTAGATACTCCACAACTACAAATTCCACAACTAGAAACTCCCCAACTAGAAACTCCACAACTATAAACTCCACAACTTGATACGTCGCAACAAGAAACTCGGCAACTAGAATCTCCGCAACTAGAAACTCTGCAACTAGAAACTCCGCAACTACAAACTCCGCAACCAGAAACTCCACAGCTAGAAACTCCACAACTTGAGACTTCGCAAATAAAAACTCGTCAACTAGTAACTCAACAACTAGAAACTCTACAGCTAGAAACTGCACAACTAGAAAATCCGAAACTTGAGAGTTCGCAACTAGAAACTCCACAACTAGACACTCTACAACTAGAAACTCCGCAACTAAAACCCGACAACTAGAAACTCAATAACTAGAAACTCCACACCTATAAATTTCTCAACTTGACACTCCACAACTAAAAGTCCACTACTAGAAACTCCACAACTAGAAACTCCCCAACTAGAAACTCCGCAACTAGAAACTCTGCAACTAGAAACTCCGCAACTAGAAACTCCACAGCTAGAAACCCCTCAACTATAAACTTCACAACTAGAAACTCAACAACTAGAGACTGCACAACTAGAGACTCCGCAACTAGAAACTCCGCAGCTAGAAACTCCGCAACTAGAAAATCCACAACTAGAAACTTCACAACTAGAAACTCCCCAACAAGAAACTCCACAACTAGAAACTCCACAACTAGAAACTCCACAACTAGAGACTGCACAACTAGAGACTTTGCATTTAGAAACTTCTCAGATAGAAACTACACAACTAGAAACTCCTCGACTAGAGATTCCATAAGTAGAAACTCCACAGCTAGAATTTCCCTCAACTAGAAACCCCACAACTAGAAACTCCACAACTAGGAACTCTGCAGCTAGAAACTCCGCAACTAGAAACTCTGCAAATAGAAACTCCGCAGGTAGAAACCCCTCAACTATAATCTTCACAACTAGAAACTCAACAAATAGAGACTGCATATCTAGAGACTCCGCAACTAGAAACTCCGCAGCTAGAAACTCCGCAACTAGAAACTCCACAACATGAAACTCTGCAAATCGAAACTTTGCAACTAGAAAATCCACAACTATAAACTCAAGTAGAAACTCTCCAACTGTAAACTCCGCAACTAGAAACTCCGCAACTAGAAAATCCACAACCAGAAACTTCACAACTAGAAACTCCCCAACAAGAAACTCCACAACTAGAAACTCCACAACTAGAGACTGCACAACTAGAGACTTTGCATTTAGAAACTCCTCAGATAGAAACTACACAACTAGAAACTCCTCGACTAGAGATTCCATAAGTAGAAACTCCACAGCTAGAATTTCCAAAACTAGAATTCCCACAACTAGAAACTCCACAAATAGGAACTCTGCAAATAGAAAATCTACAACTAGAAACTCGAAAACTTAAAACTCCAACTAGAAACTCCACAACTAGAAACTTCACAACTAGAAACTTCACAAATGGACACTCTACATTTAGAAACTCCACAACTAGAGACTCCACAACTAGGAACTCCACAAATTGAGACTCCACAACTAGAAACTACACAGATTGAAACACCACAACTTGAAACTCCTCAACCAGAAACTCCACAACTAGAAACTCCGCAACTAAATACTCCAACACTAGAAAATCCACAACTAGAAACTCCACAACTAGAAACTCCGCAAGTAGAAACACAACCACTACAAACTCCACAAATAGAAACTCCACACCTAAAAATTCCACAACTTGAAACTCCACAGCTAGAAACTCCACAACTAGAAATTCCATAACTGGAAACTCCACAGCTAGAAAGTCCACAACTAGAAACTCTGCAACTAGAAACTCCGCAACTAAAAACTCCACAGCTAGAAAATCCACCACTAGAAACTCCAAAACTAGCAACTCCACAACTACAGACTCCGCAACTACAAAACTCCGCAACTAGAAACTCCCAACTAGACACTCCGCAACTAGGAACTCTACAACATCAAAATCCACAACTAGAAACTCCACAATTTGAAACTCCACAACTAGATACTCCACAACTACAAACTCCACAACTAGAAACTCCCCAACTAAAACTCCACAACTTGAAACTCCGCAAATAGAAACTCCGAAACTAGAAACTCCACAACTAGAAAACTCCGCAACGTGAAACTCTGCAACTAGAAACTCCGCAATTAGAAACTCCACAGCTAGAAACTTCACTACTTGAAACACCACAACTAGATACTCCACAACTACGAATTCCACAACTTGAAACTCCACAACTAGAAACTCCGCAACAAGAAGCTCCGCAACTAGAATTTCCACAGCTAGAAACTCCACAACTTGAGACTTCGCGACAAGAAACTCAGCAACTAGAAACTCAACAACTATAAACTCAACCACTAGAAACTCCACAACTAGGAACTCTACAACTTCAAAATCCAAAACTAAAAACTCTTCAACTTGAAACTCCATATCTAGATACTCCACAACTACAAACTCCACAACTAGAAACTCCACAACCTGAAACTCCGCAACCAGAAACTCCGCAACTAAAACTCCACAACTAGAAACTCCACAAGTAGAAACTCCACAACTAGAAACTCTGCAACTAGAAACTCCGCAATTAGAAACTCCACAGCTAGAAACTTCACTACTTGAAACGCCATCACTAGATACTCCACAACTACGAATGCCACAACTACAAATTCCGCAACTAGAAACTCCACAACTGCAAACTCCGCAACTAGAAACTCCACAGCTAAAAACTCCACAACTTGAGACTTCGCGACTAGAAACTCAGCAACTAGAAACTCAACAACTATAAACTCCACCACTAGAAACTCCACAACCTGAAACTCTGCAACCAGAAACTTTGCAACTAAAAACTCCACAACTAGAAACTCCACAAGTATAAACTCCACAACTAGTAACTCCGCAACTAGAAACTCCACAACTAGACACTCCCAACTAGACACTCCGCAACTAGGAACTCTACAACTTCAAAATCCACAACTAGAAACTCCACAATTTGAAACTCCACAACTAGATACTCCACAACTACAAACTCCACAACTAGAAACTCCCCAACTAGAAACTCCACAGCTAGTAACTCCGCAACTAGAAACTCCACAACTTGAAACTCCGCCACTAGAATCTCCACAACTAGAAAACTCCGCAACTTGAAACTCTGCCACTAGAAACTCCGCAACTAGAAACTCCACAGCTAGAAACTCCACAACTTGAAACACCACAACTAGATACTCCACAACTACAAATTCCACAACTAGAAACTCCCCAACTAGAAACTCCACAACTATAAACTCCACAACTTGATACGTCGCAACAAGAAACTCGGCAACTAGAATCTCCGCAACTAGAAACTCTGCAACTAGAAACTCCGCAACTACAAACTCCGCAACCAGAAACTCCACAGCTAGAAACTCCACAACTTGAGACTTCGCAAATAAAAACTCGTCAACTAGTAACTCAACAACTAGAAACTCTACAGCTAGAAACTGCACAACTAGAAAATCCGAAACTTGAGAGTTCGCAACTAGAAACTCCACAACTAGACACTCTACAACTAGAAACTCCGCAACTAAAACCCGACAACTAGAAACTCAATAACTAGAAACTCCACACCTATAAATTTCTCAACTTGACACTCCACAACTAAAAGTCCACTACTAGAAACTCCACAACTAGAAACTCCCCAACTAGAAACTCCGCAACTAGAAACTCTGCAACTAGAAACTCCGCAACTAGAAACTCCACAGCTAGAAACCCCTCAACTATAAACTTCACAACTAGAAACTCAACAACTAGAGACTGCACAACTAGAGACTCCGCAACTAGAAACTCCGCAGCTAGAAACTCCGCAACTAGAAAATCCACAACTAGAAACTTCACAACTAGAAACTCCCCAACAAGAAACTCCACAACTAGAAACTCCACAACTAGAAACTCCACAACTAGAGACTGCACAACTAGAGACTTTGCATTTAGAAACTTCTCAGATAGAAACTACACAACTAGAAACTCCTCGACTAGAGATTCCATAAGTAGAAACTCCACAGCTAGAATTTCCCTCAACTAGAAACCCCACAACTAGAAACTCCACAACTAGGAACTCTGCAGCTAGAAACTCCGCAACTAGAAACTCTGCAAATAGAAACTCCGCAGGTAGAAACCCCTCAACTATAATCTTCACAACTAGAAACTCAACAAATAGAGACTGCATATCTAGAGACTCCGCAACTAGAAACTCCGCAGCTAGAAACTCCGCAACTAGAAACTCCACAACATGAAACTCTGCAAATCAAAACTTTGCAACTAGAAAATCCACAACTATAAACTCAAGTAGAAACTCTCCAACTGTAAACTCCGCAACTAGAAACTCCGCAACTAGAAAATCCACAACCAGAAACTTCACAACTAGAAACTCCCCAACAAGAAACTCCACAACTAGAAACTCCACAACTAGAGACTGCACAACTAGAGACTTTGCATTTAGAAACTCCTCAGATAGAAACTACACAACTAGAAACTCCTCGACTAGAGATTCCATAAGTAGAAACTCCACAGCTAGAATTTCCAAAACTAGAATTCCCACAACTAGAAACTCCACAAATAGGAACTCTGCAAATAGAAAATCTACAACTAGAAACTCGAAAACTTAAAACTCCAACTAGAAACTCCACAACTAGAAACTTCACAACTAGAAACTTCACAAATGGACACTCTACATTTAGAAACTCCACAACTAGAGACTCCACAACTAGGAACTCCACAAATTGAGACTCCACAACTAGAAACTACACAGATTGAAACACCACAACTTGAAACTCCTCAACCAGAAACTCCACAACTAGAAACTCCGCAACTAAATACTCCAACACTAGAAAATCCACAACTAGAAACTCCACAACTAGAAACTCCGCAAGTAGAAACACAACCACTACAAACTCCACAAATAGAAACTCCACACCTAAAAATTCCACAACTTGAAACTCCACAGCTAGAAACTCCACAACTAGAAATTCCATAACTGCAAACTCCACAGCTAGAAAGTCCACAACTAGAAACTCTGCAACTAGAAACTCCGCAACTAGAAACTCCACAGCTAGAAAATCCGCTACTAGAAACTCCACAACTAGCAACTCCACAACTACAGACTCCGCAACTAGAAAACTCCGCAACTAGAAACTCCCAACTAGACACTCCGCAACTAGGAACTCTAAAACTTCAAAATCCACAACTAGAAACTCCACAATTTGAAACTCCACAACTAGATACTCCACAACTACGAATTCCACAACTAGAAACTCCACAACTAGAAACTCCGCAACTAGATGCTACGCAACTAGAATTTCCACAGCTAGAAACTTCACAACTTGAGACTTCGCAACTAGAAACTCGGCAACTAGAAATCCGACAACCAGAAACTCCACAACTAGAAACTCCACAAGTTGGAACCCAACAAATAGATGCTCCACAACTACAGACTCCACAACTAGAAACTCCCCAACTAGAAACTCCACAACTTGAAACAACGCAAATAGAAACTCCGAAACTAGAAACTCCACAACTAGAAAACTCCGCAACGTGAAACTCTGCAACTAGAAACTCCGCAATTAGAAACTCCTAAGTTAGAAACTTCACTACTTGAAACACCACAACTAGATACTCCACAACTACGAATTCCACAACTACGAAATCCGCAACTAGAAACTCCACAACTAGAAACTCCGCAACTAGAAACTCCACAACTTGAAACTCTGCAACTCGAAACTCTGCAACTAGCAAATCCACAACTATAAACCCAAGTTGAAACTCCGCAACTGGAAACTCCGCAACTAGAAACTCCGCAACTAGAAACTCCCCAACTAGAAACTCCACAACTAGAAACTCCACAACTAGAAACTCCACAACTAAAACTCCACAACTAGAAACTCCACAACTAGAAACTCCACAACTAGAAACTCCGCAACTAGAAACTCCCAAACTAGAAACTCCACAACTAGAAACTCTGCAGCTAGAAACTCCGCAACTAGAAACTCTGCAAATAGAATCTCCGCAGGTAGAAACCCATCAACTAGAAACTCCACAACTAGAAACTTCGCAACTAGAAACACCACAACTAGACACTCAACAACTACAAACTCCACACCTATAAATTCCACAACTTGAAACTCCACAACTAAAACTCCACAACTAGAAACTCCACAACTAGAAACTCCACAACTAGAAACTCTGCAACTAGAAACTCCGCAACTAGAAACTCTGCAACTAGAAACTTTGCAACTAGAAACTCCACAGCTAGAAACCCCAACACTATAAACTTCACAACTAGAAACTCAACAACTAGAAACTCCCCAACTAGAAACTCCACAACTACAATCTCTGCAACTAGAAACTCCGCAACTAGAAACTCTGCAACTAGAAACTCCGCAACTAGAAACTCCACAGCTAGAACACCACAACTAGAAACTTCACAACTAGCAACTCAATTACCAGAGTTTGCACAACTAGAGACTCCGCAACTAGAAACTCCACAGCTAGTAACTCCGCAACTAGAAACTCCACAACTTCAAACTCCGCCACTAGAATCTCCACAACTAGAAAACTCCGCAACTAGAAACTCTGCCACTAGAACTCCGCAACTAGAAACTCCAAAGCTAGAAACTCCACAACTTGAAACACCACAACTAGATACTCCACAACTACAGATTCCACAACTAGAAACTCCACAACTAGAAACTCCGCAACAAGAAACTCCACAGCTAGAAACTCCAACACTTGAGACTTCGCAACAAGAAACTCGGCAACTAGAATCTCCACAACTAGAAACTCCACAGCTAGAAACTCCACAACTAGAAACTCCACAACTTGAGGGTTCGCAACTAGATACTCCACAACTAGAAACTCCACAACTAGAGACTCCACAACTAGAAACTCCATCACTAGAAACTCCACAACTACAAACCTCACAACTAGAAACTCCACAACTAGAAACTCCGCAACTGGAAACTCCACAGCCAGAAACTCTACAACTAGAAAAACCACATCTAGAAACTCTGCAACAACAAACTCTGCAACTAGAAACTCCACAACTAGAATTTCCACAGCTAGAGACTCAACAACTAGAGACTCTTCAACTAAAAGCTTCACAACTAGACACTCCACAACTAGAAATTCTGCAACTAGAAACCCGACAACTAGAAACTCAACAACTACAAACTCCACACGTATAAATTCCTCAACTTGAAACGCCTCAACTAAAACTCCACAACCAGAAACTCCACAACTAGAAACTCTGCAGCTAAAAACTCCGCAACTAGAAACTCTGCAAAAAGAAACTCCGCAACTAGAAACTCCACAGCTAGAAACCCCTCAACTATAAACTTCACAACTAGAAACTCAACAACTAGAGACTGCACAACTAGAGACTCCGCAACTAGAAACTCCGCAGCTAGAAACTCAGCAACTAGAAACTCCACAACTTGAAACTCTGCAAATCGAAACTCTGCAACTAGAAAATCCACAACTATAAACTCAAGTAGAAACTCCCCAACTGGAAACTCCGCAACTAGAAACTCCGCAACTAGAAAATCTACAACTAGAAACTTCAAAACTAGAAACTTCCCAACAAGAAACTCCACAACTAGAGACTGCACAACTAGAGACTTTGCATTTAGAAACTCCTCAGATAGAAACTACACAACTAGAAACTCCTCGACTAGAGATTCCATAAGTAGAAACTCCACAGCTAGAATTTCCACAACTAGAAACCCCACAGCTAGAAACTCCACAACTAGGAACGCTGCAAATAGAAAATCTACAACTAGAAACTCGAAAACTAAAAACTCGAACTAGAAACTCTACAACTAGAAACTTCACAACTAGAAACTCCACAATTAGGAAGTCCAAAATTGAGACTCCACAACTAGAAACTATACAGATTGAAGTTCCACAACTAGAAACTACACAGATTGAAGTTCCACATCTAGAAACTCCACAACTGAAAACTCCGCAACTAGAAACTCTGCAACTAGAAACTTTAAAGCTAGAAACTCCACAACTTGAGACTTCGCAAATAGAAACTCGTCAACTGGAAACTCAACCACTAGCAACTCCACAGCTAGAAACTCCACAACTAGAAACTCCGCAACCAGAAACTCCCCACTAGAAACTCCACAACTAAAATCTCTGCAACTAGAAACTTCGCAAGTAGAAACTCTGCAACTAGAAACTCCGCAACTAGAAACTCCACAGCTAGAAACCCCACAACTATAAACTTCAAAACTAGCAACTCAACAACTAGAGACTGCACAACTAGAGACTCCGCCACTAGAAGCTCCACAACTAGAAAACTCCGCAACTACAAACTCTGTAACTAGAAACTCCGCAACTAGAAACTGCACAGCTAGAAACTCCACAACTTGAAACACCACAACTAGATACTCCACAACTACAAATTCCACAACTAGAAACTCAACAACTACAAACTCCACACCTATAAATTTCTCAAACTTAAACTCCACAACTAAAACTCCACAACTAGAAACTCCACAACTAGAAACTCCACAACTAGAAACTCCCCAACTAGAAACTCCACAACTAGAAACTCTGCAGCCAGAAACTCCGCAACTACAAACTCTGCGAATAGAAACTCCGCAACTATAAACTTCACAACTAGAAACTGAACAAATAGAGACTGCACAACTAGAGACTCCGCAACTAGAAACTCCGCAGCTAGCAACTCCGCAACTGGAAACTCCGCAACTTGAAACTCTGCAACTAGAAACTTTACAGCTAGAAACTCCACAACTTGAGACTTCACAAATAGAAACTCGTCAACTGGAAACTCAACCACTAGAAACTCCACAACTAGAAACTCCACAACTTGAAACCCAACAAATAGATACTCCACAACTACAGACTCCACAACTTGAAACACCACAACTAGATACTCCACAACTACAAATTCCGCAACTAGAAACTCCACAACTAGAATCTCTGCAACTAGAAACTCCGCAACAAGAAACTGCACAGCTAGAAACCCCACAACTATAAACTTCACAACTAGCAACTCAACAACTAGAGACTGCTCAACTAGAGACTTCGCAACTAGAAACTCCACAGCTAGTAACTCCGCAACTAGAAACTCCACAACTTGAAACTCCGCCACTAGAAGCTCCACAACTAGAAAACTCCGCAACTAGAAACTCTGCAACTAGAAACTCCGCAACTAGAAACTCCACAGCTAGAGACTCCACAACTTGAAACACCACAACTAGATACTCCACAACTACAAATTCCACAACAAGAAACTCCACAACTAGAAACACCACATCTGGAAACTCCGAAACAACAAACTCTGCAACCAGAAACTCCACAACTAAAATTTCCACAGCTAGAGACTCAACAACTAGAGACTCCTCAACTAAAAGCTCCACAACTAGAAACTCCACAACTAGAAACTCCACAACTTTAAACCCGACAACTAGAAACTCAACAACTAGAAACTTCACACCTATAAATTCCTCAACTTGAAACTCCACAACTAAAACTCCACAACTAGAAACTTCACAACTAGAAACTCCACAACTAGAAACTCCGCAACTAGAAACTCCCCAACTAGAAACTCCACAACTAGAAACCCTGCAGCTAGAAACTCCGCAACTAGAAACTCTGCAAATAGAAACTCCACAGCTAGAAACTCCACAACTAGAAACTCCACAACTTGAGAGTTCGCAACTAGAAACTCCACAACTAGAAACTCCACAACTAGAGACTCCGCAACTAGAAACTCCACCACTAGAAACTCCACAACCACAAACCTCACAACTAGAAATTCCATAACTGGAAACTCCACAGCTAGAAAGTTCACAACTAGAAACTCTGCAACTAGAAACTCCGCAACTAGAAACTCCACAGCTAGAAAATCCACCACTAGAAACTCCAAAACTAGCAACTCCACAACTACAGACTCCTCAACTAGAAAACTCCGCAACTAGAAACTCCCAACTAGACACTCCGTAACTAGGAACTCTACAACATCAAAATCCACAACTAGAAACTCCACAATTTGAAACTCCACAACTAGATACTCCACAACTACAAACTCCACAACTAGAAACTCCCCAACTAAAACTCCACAACTTGAAACTCCGCAAATAGAAACTCCGAAACTAGAAACTCCACAACTAGAAAACTCCGCAACGTGAAACTCTGCAACTAGAAACTCCGCAATTAGAAACTCCACAGCTAGAAACTTCACTACTTGAAACACCACAACTAGATACTCCACAACTACGAATTCCACAACTTGAAACTCCACAACTAGAAACTCCGCAACAAGAAGCTCCGCAACTAGAATTTCCACAGCTAGAAACTCCACAACTTGAGACTTCGCGACTAGAAACTCAGCAACTAGAAACTCAACAACTATAAACTCAACCACTAGAAACTCCACAACTAGGAACTCTACAACTTCAAAATCCACAACTAAAAACTCTTCAACTTGAAACTCCATATCTAGATACTCCACAAGTACAAACTCCACAACTAGAAACTCCACAACCTGAAACTCCGCAACCAGAAACTCCGCAACTAAAACTCCACAACTAGAAACTCCACAAGTAGAAACTCCACAACTAGAAACTCTGCAACTAGAAACTCCGCAATTAGAAACTCCACAGCTAGAAACTTCACTACTTGAAACGCCATCACTAGATACTCCACAACTACGAATTCCACAACTACAAATTCCGCAACTAGAAACTCCACAACTGGAAACTCCGCAACTAGAAACTCCACAGCTAAAAACTCCACAACTTGAGACTTCGCGACTAGAAACTCAGCAACTAGAAACTCAACAACTATAAACTCCACCACTAGAAACTCCAACACCTAAAACTCTGCAACCAGAAACTTCGCAACTAAAAACTCCACAACTAGAAACTCCACAAGTATAAACTCCACATCTAGTAACTCCGCAACTAGAAACTCCACAACTAGACACTCCCAACTAGACACTCCGCAACTAGGAACTCTACAACTTCAAAATCCACAACTAGAAACTCCACAATTTGAAACTCCACAACTAGATACTCCACAACTACAAACTCCACAACTAGAAACTCCCCAACTAGAAACTCCACAACTTGAAACTCCGCAAATAGAAACTCCGAAACTAGAAGCTCCGCAACTAGAATTTCCACAGCTAGAAACTCCACAACTTGAGACTTCGCAACTAGAAACTCCGCAACTAGAAACTCCACAGCTAGAAACTCCACAACTTGAAACACCCCAACTAGATACTCCACAACTACAAATTCCACAACTAGAAACTCCACAATTAGAAACTCCACAACTAGAAACTCCGCAACTAGATGCTACGCAACTAGAATTTCCACAGCTAGAAACTTCACAACTTGAGACTTCGCAACTAGAAACTCGGCAACTAGAAATCCGACAACCAGAAACTCCACAACTAGAAACTCCACAAGTTGGAACCCAACAAATAGATGCTCCACAACTACAGACTCCACAACTAGAAACTCCCCAACTAGAAACTCCACAACTTGAAACAACGCAAATAGAAACTCCGAAACTAGAAACTCCACAACTAGAAAACTCCGCAACGTGAAACTCTGCAACTAGAAACTCCGCAATTAGAAACTCCTAAGTTAGAAACTTCACTACTTGAAACACCACAACTAGATACTCCACAACTACGAATTCCACAACTACGAATTCCGCAACTAGAAACTCCACAACTAGAAACTCCGCAACTAGAAACTCCACAACTTGAAACTCTGCAACTCGAAACTCTGCAACTAGCAAATCCACAACTATAAACCCAAGTTGAAACTCCCCAACTGGAAACTCCGCAACTAGAAACTCCGCAACTAGAAACTCCCCAACTAGAAACTCCACAACTAGAAACTCCACAACTAGAAACTCCACAACTAAAACTCCACAACTTGAAACTCCACAACTAGAAACTCCACAACTAGAAACTCCGCAACTAGAAACTCCCAAACTAGAAACTCCACAACTTGAAACTCTGCAGCTAGAAACTCCGCAACTAGAAACTCTGCAAATAGAAACTCCGCAGGTAGAAACCCATCAACTATAAACTTCACGACTAGAAACTCAACAAATAGAGACTGCACATCTAGAGACTCCGCAACTAGAAACTCCGCAGCTAGAAACTCCGCAACTAGAAACTCCACAACTTGAAACTCTACATACGAAATTCTGCAACTAGAAAATCCACAACTATAAACTCAAGTAGAAACCCTCCAACTGAAAACTCCGCAACTAGAAACTCCGCATCTAGAAAATCCACAACTAGAAACTTCACAACTAGAAACTCCCCAACAAGAAACTCCACAACTAGAAACTCCACAACTAGAGACTGCACAACTAGAGACTTTGCATTTAGAAACTCCTCAGATAGAAACTACACAACTAGAAACTCCTCGACTAGGGATTCCATAAGTAGAAACTCCACAGCTAGAATTTCCAAAACTAGAAACCCCACAACTAGAAACTCCACAAATAGGAACTCTGCAAATAGAAAATCTACAACTAGAAACTCTAAAACTAAAAACTCCATCTAGAAACTCTACAACTAGAAACTTCACAACTAGAAACTCCACAAATACGAACTCCAAAATTGAGACTCCACAACTAGAAACTACACAGATTGAAGTTCCACAACTAGAAACTCCACAACTTGAGAGTTCGCAACTAGAAACTCCACAACTAGAAACTCCACAACTAGAAACTCCGCAACTGGAAACTCCACAGTCAGAAACTCCACAACTAGGAACTCCAACACTAGAAAATCCACAACTAGAAATTCCTCATCTAGAGACTCAACAACTAGAGACTCCTAAACTAAATACTCCACAACTAGAAACTTTACAACTAGAAACTCCGAAACTAGAAACCCGACAACTAGAAACTTCACAACTAGAAACTCCGCAACTAGAAACTTCCCAACTAGAAACTCCACAACTAGAAACTCCGCAACTAGAAACTCCGTAACTGGAAACTCTGCAACTAGAAACTCCGCAACTAAAAACTCCACAGCTAGAAACCCCACAACTATAAACTTCACAACTAGCAACTCAACAGCTAGAGACTGCTTAACTAGAGACTCCGCAACTAGAAACTCCACAACTGCAAACTCCGCAACTAGAATCTCCACGACTAGAAAACTCCGCAACTAGAAACTCTGCAACTAGAAACTCCGCAACTAGAAACTCCACAGCTAGAAACTCCTTAGCTTGAAACATTACAACTAGATACTCCACAACTACAAATTCCACAACTAGAAACTCCACAACTAGAAACTCCGCAACTAGAAACTCCGCAACTAAAAACTCCACAGCTAGAAACTCCACAACTTGAAACTCTGCAACTAGAAACTCCACAACTAGAAAACTCCGCAACTAGAAATTCTGCAACTAGAAACTCCGCAACTAGGAACTCCACAGCTAGAAACCCCACAACTTGAACTACCACAACTAGATACTCCACAAATACAAATTCCACAACTACGAATCCCACAACTAGAAACTCCACAACTGGAAACTCCACAACTAGAGACTCCACAACTAGAAACTTCACAACTATGAACCTCACAACTAGAAACTCCACATCTAGACACTCCACAACTGGAAACTCCACAGTCAAAAACTCCACAACTAGGAACTCCAACACTAGAAACTCCACAACTAGAAATTCCTCAACTAGAGACTCAACAACTAGAGACTCCTAAACTAAAAGCTCCACAACTAGAAACTTTACAACTAGAAACTCCACAGCTAGAAACCCCACAACTTGAACTACCACAACTAGATACTCCACAAATACAAATTCCATAACTACGAACCCGACAACTAGAAACTCCACAACTAGAAACTCCACAACTTGAGAGTTCGCAACTAGAAACTCTACAACTAGAAACTCCACAACTAGAGACTCCACAACTAGAAACTCCACCACTAGAAACTCCACAACTACGAACCTCACAACTAGAAACTCCACAACTAGAAACTCCCCAACTGGAAACTATGCAACTAGAAACTCTGCAACTAGAAACTCCACAGCTAGAAACTCTACTACTAGAGACTCCACAACTAGAAACTCCCCAACAAGAAACTCCACAACTAGAAACTCCACAGCTAGAAAGTCCACAGCTAGAAACTCTGCAACTAGAAACTCCGCAACTAGAAACTTCACAGCTAGAAAATCCACCACTAGAAACTCTACAACTTCAAAATCCACAACTAGAAACTCCACAATTTGAAACTCCACAACTAGATACTACACAACTACGAATTCCACAACTAGAAACTCCACAACTAGAAACTCCGCAACTAGAAGCTCCGCAACTAGAATTTCCACAGCTAGAAACTCCACAACTTGAGACTTCGCAACTAGAAACTCGGCAACTAGAAACCCGACAACCACAAACTCCACAACTAGAAACCCCACAAGTTTAAACCCAAAAAATAGATACTCCACAACTACAGACTCCACAACTAGAAACTCCCCAACTAGAAACTCCACAACTTGAAACTCCGCCACAAGAAACTCCGAAACTAGAAACTCCACAACTAGAAAACTCCGCAACGTGAAACTCTGCAACTAGAAACTCCGCAATTAGAAACTCCACAGTTAGAAACTTCATTACTTGAAACACCACAACTAGATACTCCACAACTACGAATTCCACAACTACAAATTCCGCAACTGGAAACTCCACAACTGGAAACTCCGCAACTAGAAACTCCACAGCTAGAAACTCCACAACTTGAGACTTCGCGACTAGAAACTCAGCAACTTGAAACTCAACAACTAGAAACTCCACCACTAGAAACTCCACAACTGGGAACTCTACAACTTCAAAATCCACAACTAAAAACTTTTCAACTTGAAACTCCACAACTAGAAACTCCACAACCTGAAACTCCGCAACCACAAACTCCGCAACTAAAAACTCCACAAATAGAAACTCCACAAGTAGAAACTCCACAACTAGAAACTCCGCAACTAGAAACTCCACAACTGGACACTCAACAACTAAAAACTCCACACCTATAAATTCCACAACTTGAAACTCCACAACTAAAACTCCACAACTAGAAACTCCACAACTAGAAACTCCACAACTAGAAACTCTGCAACTAGAAACTCCACAACTAGAAACTCTGCAACTAGAAACTCCGCAACTAGAAACTCCACAACTAAAACTCCACAAGTAGAAACTCCACAACTAGAAACTCCGCAACTAGAAACTCCACAAGTAGACACTCAACAACTAGAAACTCCACACCTATAAATTCCACAACTAAAACTCCACAACTAGAAACTCCACAACTAGAAACTCCACAACTAGAAACTCCGCAACTAGAAACTCCCAAACTAGAAACTCCACAACTAGACACTCTGCAGCTAGAAACTCCGCAACTAGAAACTCAGCAAATAGAAACTCCGCAGGTAGAAACCCCTCAACTATAATCTTCACAACTAGAAACTCAACAAATAGAGACTGCACATCTAGAGACTCCGCAACTAGAAACTCCGCAGCTAGAAACTCCGCAACTAGAAACTCCACAACATGAAACTCTGCAAATCGAAACTTTGCAACTAGAAAATCCACAACTATAAACTCAAGTAGAAACTCTCCAACTGTAAACTCCGCAACTAGAAACTCCGCAACTAGAAACTCCCCAACAAGAAACTTCACAACTAGAAACTCCACAACTAGAGACTGCACAACTAGAGACTTTGCATTTAGAAACTCCTCAGATAGAAACTACACAACTAGAAACTCCTCGACTAGAGATTCCATAAGTAGAAACTCCACAGCTAGAATTTCCAAAAGTAGAATTCCCACAACTAGAAACTCCACAAATAGTAACTTTGCAAATAGAAAATCTACAACTAGAAACTCGAAAACACAAAACTCCAACTAGAAACTCCACAACTAGAAACTTCACAACAAGAAACTTCACAAATGGACACTCTACATTTAGAAACTCCACAACTAGAGACTCCACAACTAGGAACTCCACAAATTGAGACTCCACAACTAGAAACTACACAGATTGAAACACCACAACTTGAAACTGCACAACCAGAAACTCCACAACTAGAAACTCCGCAACTAAATACTCCAACACTAGAAAATCCACAACTAGAAACTCCACAACTAGAAACTCCGCAACTAGAAACACAACCACTACAAACTCCACAAATAGAAACTCCAAACCTAAAAATTCCACAACTTGAAACTCCACAGCTAGAAACTACACAACTAGAAATACCATAACTGGAAACTCCACAGCTAGAAAGTCCACAACTAGAAACTCTGCAACTAGAAACTCCGCAACTAGAAACTCCACAGCTAGAAAATCCACCACTAGAAACTCAACAACTAGCAACTCCACAACTACAGACTCCGCAACTAGAAAACTCCGCAACTAGAAACTCCCAACTAGACACTTCGCAACTAGGAACTCTACAACTTCAAAATCCACAACTAGAAACTCCACAACTAGAAATTCCGCAACTAGAAGCTCCGCAACTAGAATTTCCACAGCTAGAAACTCCACAACTTGAGACTTCGCAACTAGAAACTAGGCAACTAGATATCCGACAACCACAAACTCCACAACTAGAAACCCCACAAGTTTAAACCCAAAAAATAGATACTCCACAACTACAGACTCCACAACTAGAAACTCCCCAACTAGAAACTCCACAACTTCAAACTCCGCCACAAGAAACTCCGAAACTAGAAACTCCACAACTAGAAAACTCCGCAACGTGAAACTCTGCAACTAGAAACTCCGCAATTAGAAACTCCACAGTTAGAAACTTCATTACTTGAAACACCACAACTAGATACTCCACAACTACGAATTCCACAACTAGAAACTCCACAACTGGAAACTCCGCAACTAGAAACTCCACAGCTAGAAACTCCACAACTTGACACTTCGCGACTAGAAACTCAGCAACTTGAAACTCAACAACTAGAAACTCCACCACTAGAAACTCCACAACTAGGAACTCTACAACTTCAAAATCCACAACTAAAAACTTTTCAACTTGAAACTCCACAACTACAAACTCCACAACTAGAAACTCCACAACCTGAAACTCCGCAACCAGAAACTCCGCAACTAAAAACTCCACAAATAGAAACTCCACAAGTAGAAACTCCACAACTAGAAACTCCGCAACTAGAAACTCCACAACTGGACACTCAACAACTAAAAACTCCACACCTATAAATTCCACAACTTGAAACTCCACAACTAAAACTCCACAACTAGAAACTCCACAACTAGAAACTCCACAACTAGAAACTCTGCAACTAGAAACTCCACAACTAGAAACTCTGCAACTAGAAACTCCGCAACTAGAAACTCCACAACTAAAACTCCACAAGTAGAAACTCCACAACTAGAAACTCCGCAACTAGAAACTCCACAAGTAGACACTCAACAACTAGAAACTCCACACCTATAAATTCCACAACTAAAACTCCACAACTAGAAACTCCACAACTAGAAACTCCACAACTAGAAACTCCACAACTAGAAACTCCCCAACAAGAAACTCCACAACTAGAAACTCTGCAGCCAGAAACTCCGCAACTACAAACTCTGCGAATAGAAACTCCGCAACTAGAATTTCCACAGCTAGAAACCCCTCAACTATAAACTTCACAACTAGAAACTGAACAAATAAAGACTGCACAACTAGAGACTCCGCAACTAGAAACTCCGCAGCTAGCAACTCCGCAACTGGAAACTCCGCAACTTGAAACTCTGCAACTAGAAACTTTACAGCTAGAAACTCCACAACTTGAGACTTCACAAATAGAAACTCGTCAACTGGAAACTCAACCACTAGAAACTCCACAGCTAGAAACTCCACAACTAGAAACTCCACAACTTGAAACCCAACAAATAGATACTCCACAACTACAGACTCCACAACTTGAAACACCACAACTAGATACTCCACAACTACAAATTCCGCAACTAGAAACTCCACAACTAGAAACTCCACAACTAGAATCTCTGCAACTAGAAACTCCGCAACTAGAAACTGCACAGCCAGAAACCCCACAACTATAAACTTCACAACTAGCAACTCAACAACTAGAGACTGCTCAACTAGAGACTTCGCAACTAGAAACTCCACAGCTAGTAACTCCGCAACTAGAAACTCCACAACTTGAAACTCCGCCACTAGAAGCTCCACAACTAGAAAACTCCGCAACTAGAAACTCTGCAACTAGAAACTCCGCAACTAGAAACTCCACAGCTAGAGACTCCACAACTTGAGAGTTCGCAACTAGAAACTCCACAACTAGAAACTCCACAACTAGAGACTCCGCAACTAGAAACTCCACCACTAGAAACTCCACAACCACAAACCTCACAACTAGAAATTCCATAACTGGAAACTCCACAGCTAGAAAGTTCACAACTAGAAACTCTGCAACTAGAAACTCCGCAACTAGAAACTCCACAGCTAGAAAATCCACCACTAGAAACTCCAAAACTAGCAACTCCACAACTACAGACTCCGCAACTAGAAAACTCCGCAACTAGAAACTCCCAACTAGACACTCCGCAACTAGGAACTCTACAACATCAAAATCCACAACTAGAAACTCCACAATTTGAAACTCCACAACTAGATACTCCACAACTACAAACTCCACAACTAGAAACTCCCCAACTAAAACTCCACAACTTGAAACTCCGCAAATAGAAACTCCGAAACTAGAAACTCCACAACTAGAAAACTCCGCAACGTGAAACTCTGCAACTAGAAACTCCGCAATTAGAAACTCCACAGCTAGAAACTTCACTACTTGAAACACCACAACTAGATACTCCACAACTACGAATTCCACAACTTGAAACTCCACAACTAGAAACTCCGCAACAAGAAGCTCCGCAACTAGAATTTCCACAGCTAGAAACTCCACAACTTGAGACTTCGCGACTAGAAACTCAGCAACTAGAAACTCAACAACTATAAACTCAACCACTAGAAACTCCACAACTAGGAACTCTACAACTTCAAAATCCACAACTAAAAACTCTTCAACTTGAAACTCCATATCTAGATACTCCACAACTACAAACTCCACAACTAGAAACTCCACAACCTGAAACTCGGCAACCAGAAACTCCGCAACTAAAACTCCACAACTAGAAACTCCACAAGTAGAAACTCCACAACTAGAAACTCTGCAACTAGAAACTCCACAGCTAAAAACTCCACAACTTGAGACTTCGCGACTAGAAACTCAGCAACTAGAAACTCAACAACTATAAACTCCACCACTAGAAACTCCACAACCTGAAACTCTGCAACCAGAAACTTCGCAACTAAAAACTCCACAACTAGAAACTCCACAAGTATAAACTCCACAACTAGTAACTCCGCAACTGGAAACTCCACAACTAGACACTCCCAACTAGACACTCCGCAACTAGGAACTCTACAACTTCAAAATCCACAACTAGAAACTCCACAATTTGAAACTCCACAACTAGATACTCCACAACTACAAACTCCACAACTTGAAACTCCCCAACTAGAAACTCCACAACTTGAAACTCCGCAAATAGAAACTCCGAAACTAGAAGCTCCGCAACTAGAATTTCCACAGCTAGAAACTCCACAACTTGAGACTTCGCAACTAGAAACTCCGCAACTAGAAACTCCACAGCTAGAAACTCCACAACTTGAAACACCCCAACTAGATACTCCACAACTACAAATTCCACAACTAGAAACTCCACAATTAGAAACTCCACAACTAGAAACTCCACAAGTATAAACTCCACAACTAGTAACTCCGCAACTAGAAACTCCACAACTTGAAACTCCGCCACTAGAATCTCCACAACTAGAAAACTCCGCAACTTGAAACTCTGCCACTTGAAACTCCGCAACTAGAAACTCCACAGCTAGAAACTCCACAACTTGAAACACCACAACTAGATACTCCACAACTACAAATTCCACAACTAGAAACTCCACAACTAGAAACTCCACAACTATAAACTCCACAACTTGATACGTCGCAACAAGAAACTCGGCAACTAGAATCTCCGCAACTAGAAACTCTGCAACTAGAAACTCCGCAACTACAAACTCCGCAACCAGAAACTGCACAGCTAGAAACTCCACAACTTGAGACTTCGCAAATAAAAACTCGTCAACTAGTAACTCAACAACTAGAAACTCTACAGCTAGAAACTCCACAACTGGAAAATCCGCAGCTTGAGAGTTCGCAACTAGAAACTCCACAACTAGACACTCCACAACTAGAAACTCCGCAACTAAAACCCGACAACTAGAAACTCAACAAGTAGAAACTCCACACTTATAAATTTCTCAACTTGACACTCCACAACTAAAAGTCCACTACTAGAAACTCCACAACTAGAAACTCCCCAACTAGAAACTCCCCAACTAGAAACTCCACAACTAGAAACTCGGCAACTAGAAACTCCGCAACTAGAAACTCCACAGCTAGAAACCCCTCAACTATAAACTTCACAACTAGAAACTCAACAACTAGAGACTGCACAACTAGAGACTCCGCAACTAGAAACTCCGCAGCTAGAAACTCCACAACTAGAAACTCCACAACTAGAGACTGCACAACTAGAGACTTTGCATTTAGAAACTTCTCAGATAGAAACTACACAACTAGAAACTCCTCGACTAGAGATTCCATAAGTAGAAACTCCACAGCTAGAATTTCCCTCAACTAGAAACCCCACAACTAGAAACTCCACAACTAGGAACTCTGCAGCTAGAAACTCCGCAACTAGAAACTCTGCAAATAGAAACTCCGCAGGTAGAAACCCCTCAACTATAATCTTCACAACTAGAAACTCAACAAATAGAGACTGCACATCTAGAGACTCCGCAACTAGAAACTCCGCAGCTAGAAACTCCGCAACTAGAAACTCCACAACATGAAACTCTGCAAATCGAAACTTTGCAACTAGAAAATCCACAACTATAAACTCAAGTAGAAACTCTCCAACTGTAAACTCCGCAACTAGAAACTCCGCAACTAGAAAATCCACAACTAGAAACTTCACAACTAGAAACTCCCCAACAAGAAACTCCACAACTAGAAACTCCACAACTAGAGACTGCACAACTAGAGACTTTGCATTTAGAAACTCCTCAGATAGAAACTACACAACTAGAAACTCCTCGACTAGAGATTCCATAAGTAGAAACTCCACAGCTAGAATTTCCAAAACTAGAATTCCCACAACTAGAAACTCCACAAATAGGAACTCTGCAAATAGAAAATCTACAACTAGAAACTCGAAAACTTAAAACTCCAACTAGAAACTCCACAACTAGAAACTTCACAACTAGAAACTTCACAAATGGACACTCTACATTTAGAAACTCCACAACTAGAGACTCCACAACTAGGAACTCCACAAATTGAGACTCCACAACTAGAAACTACACAGATTGAAACACCACAACTTGAAACTCCACAACCAGAAACTCCACAACTAGAAACTCCGCAACTAAATACTCCAACACTAGAAAATCCACAACTAGAAACTCCACAACTAGAAACTCCGCAAGTAGAAACACAACCACTACAAACTCCACAAATAGAAACTCCACACCTAAAAATTCCACAACTTGAAACTCCACAGCTAGAAACTCCACAACTAGAAATTCCATAACTGGAAACTCCACAGCTAGAAAGTCCACAACTAGAAACTCTGCAACTAGAAACTCCGCAACTAAAAACTCCACAGCTAGAAAATCCACCACTAGAAACTCCAAAACTAGCAACTCCACAACTACAGACTCCGCAACTACAAAACTCCGCAACTAGAAACTCCCAACTAGACACTCCGCAACTAGGAAATCTACAACATCAAAATCCACAACTAGAAACTCCACAATTTGAAACTCCACAACTAGATACTCCACAACTACAAACTCCACAACTAGAAACTCCCCAACTAAAACTCCACAACTTGAAACTCCGCAAATAGAAACTCCGAAACTAGAAACTCCACAACTAGAAAACTCCGCAACGTGAAACTCTGCAACTAGAAACTCCGCAATTAGAAACTCCACAGCTAGAAACTTCACTACTTGAAACACCACAACTAGATACTCCACAACTACGAATTCGAAGTTTGAAGTTTGAAGTTTGAAGTTTATTTTGCTTCCATTACAGAAACAAGGAGCAGGAGCAAAAGGCTACAAAGGCCTGACAAAGGGCTCCCACTCCTGTTGGCACTCAGCATCAGCGGTACATATGGCAATACAAAATTCATCACAGAAATTCATATGAAATTAAAGATCATATAAGCAGTATACAGACCATCTGATGAATAATACATGATAAAAAGATAACATGTAGGTTAAATCAAATCAATCCGGATAAGCAGCCCGGAATACCAAAGAAATATGCACAATAAACAGTCGCAAAATACATAAGATTATTATTATACAGAATAAAATATACTGACTTCAGTAAAATATAACATAGGCAACGAGTGTGAATGGCATTATTCATTTGTGAAAAAAAACAAAAAACATAACAGTATGACACGAAAAAAGATACGCATCATACATATTCCAATTGATGATTTATAATATACAGTTTCATAGATTTTTTCGACATAGTATTAAAATCAAGGGGGCTTAGGTGATTTATTAAATGCGGAACCTGGTAGCCTATATGCTGCCGGCCATAAGCTGTTCGGAACTTCGGTATTACCCTAGTTTCATTGCGTAGAGAATAACGACATTTTGATTGGGGTGATTTAGCTGTGTAGAGCTTGTTCTTTTTTATGTGCTGAAATATTCTATAATAGTACATTTGGTTAGCTTTTAGCAAATTGTGTTTAATAAACAAATCATGCGTTCGCAAATCTCGAAGCCTACCTGTGTAGTTTTCAAAGCATCTAAGGACTCTCTTTTGCAATATTATCAATTTCTGATAATTTTTTGAGTATGTTGTACCCCAGACTAGCATGCAATATGTAAGGCGAGAGTAGAACATGGAGTAATATAATACTTTTTTAAGCCAGAGCGGTATCAGATCCCGGATTTTATTAAAGCATCCCGTGATTTTACTCAGTTCAGCGGACAATTTTTCCACATGTGTCGTCCAGGACATATCGCCTCTAAACCATATGCCCAGGAATTTATGAGCCTCTACTTGTTCTATTTGCACATTTTGAAACAGTATTGCTAGCTTAAAATTGATCGGCTTGTTAATAGGGGCAAAAATAATGTATTTTGTTTTATTGACATTGAGTTGCAATTGGTTGCTGTGCAACCACGACATAAGTAGTTTTAAGTAATTATTTATTGAAATTTGTAGCATTTGCAGCGACTTTCCAGCAAAAAATACATTTGTATCATCAGCATATATAATTACACTTTCCACAACTTGAAACTCCACAACTAGAAACTCCGCAACTAGAAACTCCACAGCTAGAGACTCCACAACTTGAGAGTTCGCAACTAGAAACTCCACAACTAGAAACTCCACAACTAGAGACTCCGCAACTAGAAACTCCACCACTAGAAACTCCACAACCACAAACCTCACAACTAGAAATTCCATAACTGGAAACTCCACAGCTAGAAAGTTCACAACTAGAAACTCTGCAACTAGAAACTCCGCAACTAGAAACTCCACAGCTAGAAAATCCACCACTAGAAACTCCAAAACTAGCAACTCCACAACTACAGACTCCGCAACTAGAAAACTCCGCAACTAGAAACTCCCAACTAGACACTCCGCAACTAGGAACTCTACAACATCAAAATCCACAACTAGAAACTCCACAATTTGAAACTCCACAACTAGATACTCCACAACTACAAACTCCACAACTAGAAACTCCCCAACTAAAACTCCACAACTTGAAACTCCGCAAATAGAAACTCCGAAACTAGAAACTCCACAACTAGAAAACTCCGCAACGTGAAACTCTGCAACTAGAAACTCCGCAATTAGAAACTCCACAGCTAGAAACTTCACTACTTGAAACACCACAACTAGATACTCCACAACTACGAATTCCACAACTTGAAACTCCACAACTAGAAACTCCGCAACAAGAAGCTCCGCAACTAGAATTTCCACAGCTAGAAACTCCACAACTTGAGACTTCGCGACTAGAAACTCAGCAACTAGAAACTCAACAACTATAAACTCAACCACTAGAAACTCCACAACTAGGAACTCTACAACTTCAAAATCCACAACTAAAAACTCTTCAACTTGAAACTCCATATCTAGATACTCCACAACTACAAACTCCACAACTAGAAACTCCACAACCTGAAACTCGGCAACCAGAAACTCCGCAACTAAAACTCCACAACTAGAAACTCCACAAGTAGAAACTCCACAACTAGAAACTCTGCAACTAGAAACTCCACAGCTAAAAACTCCACAACTTGAGACTTCGCGACTAGAAACTCAGCAACTAGAAACTCAACAACTATAAACTCCACCACTAGAAACTCCACAACCTGAAACTCTGCAACCAGAAACTTCGCAACTAAAAACTCCACAACTAGAAACTCCACAAGTATAAACTCCACAACTAGTAACTCCGCAACTGGAAACTCCACAACTAGACACTCCCAACTAGACACTCCGCAACTAGGAACTCTACAACTTCAAAATCCACAACTAGAAACTCCACAATTTGAAACTCCACAACTAGATACTCCACAACTACAAACTCCACAACTTGAAACTCCCCAACTAGAAACTCCACAACTTGAAACTCCGCAAATAGAAACTCCGAAACTAGAAGCTCCGCAACTAGAATTTCCACAGCTAGAAACTCCACAACTTGAGACTTCGCAACTAGAAACTCCGCAACTAGAAACTCCACAGCTAGAAACTCCACAACTTGAAACACCCCAACTAGATACTCCACAACTACAAATTCCACAACTAGAAACTCCACAATTAGAAACTCCACAACTAGAAACTCCACAAGTATAAACTCCACAACTAGTAACTCCGCAACTAGAAACTCCACAACTTGAAACTCCGCCACTAGAATCTCCACAACTAGAAAACTCCGCAACTTGAAACTCTGCCACTTGAAACTCCGCAACTAGAAACTCCACAGCTAGAAACTCCACAACTTGAAACACCACAACTAGATACTCCACAACTACAAATTCCACAACTAGAAACTCCACAACTAGAAACTCCACAACTATAAACTCCACAACTTGATACGTCGCAACAAGAAACTCGGCAACTAGAATCTCCGCAACTAGAAACTCTGCAACTAGAAACTCCGCAACTACAAACTCCGCAACCAGAAACTGCACAGCTAGAAACTCCACAACTTGAGACTTCGCAAATAAAAACTCGTCAACTAGTAACTCAACAACTAGAAACTCTACAGCTAGAAACTCCACAACTGGAAAATCCGCAGCTTGAGAGTTCGCAACTAGAAACTCCACAACTAGACACTCCACAACTAGAAACTCCGCAACTAAAACCCGACAACTAGAAACTCAACAAGTAGAAACTCCACACTTATAAATTTCTCAACTTGACACTCCACAACTAAAAGTCCACTACTAGAAACTCCACAACTAGAAACTCCCCAACTAGAAACTCCCCAACTAGAAACTCCACAACTAGAAACTCGGCAACTAGAAACTCCGCAACTAGAAACTCCACAGCTAGAAACCCCTCAACTATAAACTTCACAACTAGAAACTCAACAACTAGAGACTGCACAACTAGAGACTCCGCAACTAGAAACTCCGCAGCTAGAAACTCCACAACTAGAAACTCCACAACTAGAGACTGCACAACTAGAGACTTTGCATTTAGAAACTTCTCAGATAGAAACTACACAACTAGAAACTCCTCGACTAGAGATTCCATAAGTAGAAACTCCACAGCTAGAATTTCCCTCAACTAGAAACCCCACAACTAGAAACTCCACAACTAGGAACTCTGCAGCTAGAAACTCCGCAACTAGAAACTCTGCAAATAGAAACTCCGCAGGTAGAAACCCCTCAACTATAATCTTCACAACTAGAAACTCAACAAATAGAGACTGCACATCTAGAGACTCCGCAACTAGAAACTCCGCAGCTAGAAACTCCGCAACTAGAAACTCCACAACATGAAACTCTGCAAATCGAAACTTTGCAACTAGAAAATCCACAACTATAAACTCAAGTAGAAACTCTCCAACTGTAAACTCCGCAACTAGAAACTCCGCAACTAGAAAATCCACAACTAGAAACTTCACAACTAGAAACTCCCCAACAAGAAACTCCACAACTAGAAACTCCACAACTAGAGACTGCACAACTAGAGACTTTGCATTTAGAAACTCCTCAGATAGAAACTACACAACTAGAAACTCCTCGACTAGAGATTCCATAAGTAGAAACTCCACAGCTAGAATTTCCAAAACTAGAATTCCCACAACTAGAAACTCCACAAATAGGAACTCTGCAAATAGAAAATCTACAACTAGAAACTCGAAAACTTAAAACTCCAACTAGAAACTCCACAACTAGAAACTTCACAACTAGAAACTTCACAAATGGACACTCTACATTTAGAAACTCCACAACTAGAGACTCCACAACTAGGAACTCCACAAATTGAGACTCCACAACTAGAAACTACACAGATTGAAACACCACAACTTGAAACTCCACAACCAGAAACTCCACAACTAGAAACTCCGCAACTAAATACTCCAACACTAGAAAATCCACAACTAGAAACTCCACAACTAGAAACTCCGCAAGTAGAAACACAACCACTACAAACTCCACAAATAGAAACTCCACACCTAAAAATTCCACAACTTGAAACTCCACAGCTAGAAACTCCACAACTAGAAATTCCATAACTGGAAACTCCACAGCTAGAAAGTCCACAACTAGAAACTCTGCAACTAGAAACTCCGCAACTAAAAACTCCACAGCTAGAAAATCCACCACTAGAAACTCCAAAACTAGCAACTCCACAACTACAGACTCCGCAACTACAAAACTCCGCAACTAGAAACTCCCAACTAGACACTCCGCAACTAGGAAATCTACAACATCAAAATCCACAACTAGAAACTCCACAATTTGAAACTCCACAACTAGATACTCCACAACTACAAACTCCACAACTAGAAACTCCCCAACTAAAACTCCACAACTTGAAACTCCGCAAATAGAAACTCCGAAACTAGAAACTCCACAACTAGAAAACTCCGCAACGTGAAACTCTGCAACTAGAAACTCCGCAATTAGAAACTCCACAGCTAGAAACTTCACTACTTGAAACACCACAACTAGATACTCCACAACTACGAATTCGAAGTTTGAAGTTTGAAGTTTGAAGTTTATTTTGCTTCCATTACAGAAACAAGGAGCAGGAGCAAAAGGCTACAAAGGCCTGACAAAGGGCTCCCACTCCTGTTGGCACTCAGCATCAGCGGTACATATGGCAATACAAAATTCATCACAGAAATTCATATGAAATTAAAGATCATATAAGCAGTATACAGACCATCTGATGAATAATACATGATAAAAAGATAACATGTAGGTTAAATCAAATCAATCCGGATAAGCAGCCCGGAATACCAAAGAAATATGCACAATAAACAGTCGCAAAATACATAAGATTATTATTATACAGAATAAAATATACTGACTTCAGTAAAATATAACATAGGCAACGAGTGTGAATGGCATTATTCATTTGTGAAAAAAAACAAAAAACATAACAGTATGACACGAAAAAAGATACGCATCATACATATTCCAATTGATGATTTATAATATACAGTTTCATAGATTTTTTCGACATAGTATTAAAATCAAGGGGGCTTAGGTGATTTATTAAATGCGGAACCTGGTAGCCTATATGCTGCCGGCCATAAGCTGTTCGGAACTTCGGTATTACCCTAGTTTCATTGCGTAGAGAATAACGACATTTTGATTGGGGTGATTTAGCTGTGTAGAGCTTGTTCTTTTTTATATGCTGAAATATTCTATAATAGTACATTTGGTTAGCTTTTAGCAAATTGTGTTTAATAAACAAATCATGCGTTCGCAAATCTCGAAGCCTACCTGTGTAGTTTTCAAAGCATCTAAGGACTCTCTTTTGCAATATTATCAATTTCTGATAATTTTTTGAGTATGTTGTACCCCAGACTAGCATGCAATATGTAAGGCGAGAGTAGAACATGGAGTAATATAATACTTTTTTAAGCCAGAGCGGTATCAGATCCCGGATTTTATTAAAGCATCCCGTGATTTTACTCAGTTCAGCGGACAATTTTTCCACATGTGTCGTCCAGGACATATCGCCTCTAAACCATATGCCCAGGAATTTATGAGCCTCTACTTGTTCTATTTGCACATTTTGAAACAGTATTGCTAGCTTAAAATTGATCGGCTTGTTAATAGGGGCAAAAATAATGTATTTTGTTTTATTGACATTGAGTCACAACTAGAAACTCCACAACTAGGAACTCTGCAGCTAGAAACTCCGCAACTAGAAACTCTGCAAATAGAAACTCCGCAGGTAGAAACCCCTCAACTATAATCTTCACAACTAGAAACTCAACAAATAGAGACTGCACATCTAGAGACTCCGCAACTAGAAACTCCGCAGCTAGAAACTCCGCAACTAGAAACTCCACAACATGAAACTCTGCAAATCGAAACTTTGCAACTAGAAAATCCACAACTATAAACTCAAGTAGAAACTCTCCAACTGTAAACTCCGCAACTAGAAACTCCGCAACTAGAAAATCCACAACTAGAAACTTCACAACTAGAAACTCCCCAACAAGAAACTCCACAACTAGAAACTCCACAACTAGAGACTGCACAACTAGAGACTTTGCATTTAGAAACTCCTCAGATAGAAACTACACAACTAGAAACTCCTCGACTAGAGATTCCATAAGTAGAAACTCCACAGCTAGAATTTCCAAAACTAGAATTCCCACAACTAGAAACTCCACAAATAGGAACTCTGCAAATAGAAAATCTACAACTAGAAACTCGAAAACTTAAAACTCCAACTAGAAACTCCACAACTAGAAACTTCACAACTAGAAACTTCACAAATGGACACTCTACATTTAGAAACTCCACAACTAGAGACTCCACAACTAGGAACTCCACAAATTGAGACTCCACAACTAGAAACTACACAGATTGAAACACCACAACTTGAAACTCCACAACCAGAAACTCCACAACTAGAAACTCCGCAACTAAATACTCCAACACTAGAAAATCCACAACTAGAAACTCCACAACTAGAAACTCCGCAAGTAGAAACACAACCACTACAAACTCCACAAATAGAAACTCCACACCTAAAAATTCCACAACTTGAAACTCCACAGCTAGAAACTCCACAACTAGAAATTCCATAACTGGAAACTCCACAGCTAGAAAGTCCACAACTAGAAACTCTGCAACTAGAAACTCCGCAACTAAAAACTCCACAGCTAGAAAATCCACCACTAGAAACTCCAAAACTAGCAACTCCACAACTACAGACTCCGCAACTACAAAACTCCGCAACTAGAAACTCCCAACTAGACACTCCGCAACTAGGAAATCTACAACATCAAAATCCACAACTAGAAACTCCACAATTTGAAACTCCACAACTAGATACTCCACAACTACAAACTCCACAACTAGAAACTCCCCAACTAAAACTCCACAACTTGAAACTCCGCAAATAGAAACTCCGAAACTAGAAACTCCACAACTAGAAAACTCCGCAACGTGAAACTCTGCAACTAGAAACTCCGCAATTAGAAACTCCACAGCTAGAAACTTCACTACTTGAAACACCACAACTAGATACTCCACAACTACGAATTCGAAGTTTGAAGTTTGAAGTTTGAAGTTTATTTTGCTTCCATTACAGAAACAAGGAGCAGGAGCAAAAGGCTACAAAGGCCTGACAAAGGGCTCCCACTCCTGTTGGCACTCAGCATCAGCGGTACATATGGCAATACAAAATTCATCACAGAAATTCATATGAAATTAAAGATCATATAAGCAGTATACAGACCATCTGATGAATAATACATGATAAAAAGATAACATGTAGGTTAAATCAAATCAATCCGGATAAGCAGCCCGGAATACCAAAGAAATATGCACAATAAACAGTCGCAAAATACATAAGATTATTATTATACAGAATAAAATATACTGACTTCAGTAAAATATAACATAGGCAACGAGTGTGAATGGCATTATTCATTTGTGAAAAAAAACAAAAAACATAACAGTATGACACGAAAAAAGATACGCATCATACATATTCCAATTGATGATTTATAATATACAGTTTCATAGATTTTTTCGACATAGTATTAAAATCAAGGGGGCTTAGGTGATTTATTAAATGCGGAACCTGGTAGCCTATATGCTGCCGGCCATAAGCTGTTCGGAACTTCGGTATTACCCTAGTTTCATTGCGTAGAGAATAACGACATTTTGATTGGGGTGATTTAGCTGTGTAGAGCTTGTTCTTTTTTATATGCTGAAATATTCTATAATAGTACATTTGGTTAGCTTTTAGCAAATTGTGTTTAATAAACAAATCATGCGTTCGCAAATCTCGAAGCCTACCTGTGTAGTTTTCAAAGCATCTAAGGACTCTCTTTTGCAATATTATCAATTTCTGATAATTTTTTGAGTATGTTGTACCCCAGACTAGCATGCAATATGTAAGGCGAGAGTAGAACATGGAGTAATATAATACTTTTTTAAGCCAGAGCGGTATCAGATCCCGGATTTTATTAAAGCATCCCGTGATTTTACTCAGTTCAGCGGACAATTTTTCCACATGTGTCGTCCAGGACATATCGCCTCTAAACCATATGCCCAGGAATTTATGAGCCTCTACTTGTTCTATTTGCACATTTTGAAACAGTATTGCTAGCTTAAAATTGATCGGCTTGTTAATAGGGGCAAAAATAATGTATTTTGTTTTATTGACATTGAGTTGCAATTGGTTGCTGTGCAACCACGACATAAGTAGTTTTAAGTAATTATTTATTGAAATTTGTAGCATTTGCAGCGACTTTCCAGCAAAAAATACATTTGTATCATCAGCATACATAATTACACTTTCCACAACTTGAAACTCCACAACTAGAAACTCCGCAACAAGAAGCTCCGACACTAGAATTTCCACAGCTAGAAACTCCACAACTTGAGACTTCGCGACAAGAAACTCAGCAACTAGAAACTCAACAACTATAAACTCAACCACTAGAAACTCCACAACTAGGAACTCTACAACTTCAAAATCCAAAACTAAAAACTCTTCAACTTGAAACTCCATATCTAGATACTCCACAACTACAAACTCCACAACTAGAAACTCCACAACCTGAAACTCCGCAACCAGAAACTCCGCAACTAAAACTCCACAACTAGAAACTCCACAAGTAGAAACTCCACAACTAGAAACTCTGCAACTAGAAACTCCGCAATTAGAAACTCCACAGCTAGAAACTTCACTACTTGAAACGCCATCACTAGATACTCCACAACTACGAATTCCACAACTACAAATTCCGCAACTAGAAACTCCACAACTGCAAACTCCGCAACTAGAAACTCCACAGCTAAAAACTCCACAACTTGAGACTTCGCGACTAGAAACTCAGCAACTAGAAACTCAACAACTATAAACTCCACCACTAGAAACTCCACAACCTGAAACTCTGCAACCAGAAACTTTGCAACTAAAAACTCCACAACTAGAAACTCCACAAGTATAAACTCCACAACTAGTAACTCCGCAACTAGAAACTCCACAACTAGACACTCCCAACTAGACACTCCGCAACTAGGAACTCTACAACTTCAAAATCCACAACTAGAAACTCCACAATTTGAAACTCCACAACTAGATACTCCACAACTACAAACTCCACAACTAGAAACTCCCCAACTAGAAACTCCACAGCTAGTAACTCCGCAACTAGAAACTCCACAACTTGAAACTCCGCCACTAGAATCTCCACAACTAGAAAACTACGCAACTTGAAACTCTGCCACTAGAAACTCCGCAACTAGAAACTCCACAGCTAGAAACTCCACAACTTGAAACACCACAACTAGATACTCCACAACTACAAATTCCACAACTAGAAACTCCACAACTAGAAACTCCACAACTATAAACTCCACAACTTGATACGTCGCAACAAGAAACTCGGCAACTAGAATCTCCGCAACTAGAAACTCTGCAACTAGAAACTCCGCAACTACAAACTCCGCAACCAGAAACTCCACAGCTAGAAACTCCACAACTTGAGACTTCGCAAATAAAAACTCGTCAACTAGTAACTCAACAACTAGAAACTCTACAGCTAGAAACTGCACAACTAGAAAATCCGAAACTTGAGAGTTCGCAACTAGAAACTCCACAACTAGACACTCCACAACTAGAAACTCCGCAACTAAAACCCGACAACTAGAAACTCAATAACTAGAAACTCCACACCTATAAATTTCTCAACTTGACACTCCACAACTAGAAACTCAACAACTAGAGACTGCACAACTAGAGACTCCGCAACTAGAAACTCCGCAGCTAGAAACTCCGCAACTAGAAAATCCACAACTAGAAACTTCACAACTAGAAACTCCCCAACAAGAAACTCCACAACTAGAAACTCCACAACTAGAAACTCCACAACTAGAGACTGCACAACTAGAGACTTTGCATTTAGAAACTTCTCAGATAGAAACTACACAACTAGAAACTCCTTGACTAGAGATTCCATAAGTAGAAACTCCACAGCTAGAATTTCCCTCAACTAGAAACCCCACAACTAGAAACTCCACAACTAGGAACTCTGCAGCTAGAAACTCCGCAACTAGAAACTCTGCAAATAGAAACTCCGCAGGTAGAAACCCCTCAACTATAATCTTCACAACTAGAAACTCAACAAATAGAGACTGCACATCTAGAGACTCCGCAACTAGAAACTCCGCAGCTAGAAACTCCGCAACTAGAAACTCCACAACATGAAACTCTGCAAATCGAAACTTTGCAACTAGAAAATCCACAACTATAAACTCAAGTAGAAACTCTCCAACTGTAAACTCCGCAACTAGAAACTCCGCAACTAGAAAATCCACAACCAGAAACTTCACAACTAGAAACTCCCCAACAAGAAACTCCACAACTAGAAACTCCACAACTAGAGACTGCACAACTAGAGACTTTGCATTTAGAAACTCCTCAGATAGAAACTACACAACTAGAAACTCCTCGACTAGAGATTCCATAAGTAGAAACTCCACAGCTAGAATTTCCAAAACTAGAATTCCCACAACTAGAAACTCCACAAATAGGAACTCTGCAAATAGAAAATCTACAACTAGAAACTCGAAAACTTAAAACTCCAACTAGAAACTCCACAACTAGAAACTTCACAACTAGAAACTTCACAAATGGACACTCTACATTTAGAAACTCCACAACTAGAGACTCCACAACTAGGAACTCCACAAATTGAGACTCCACAACTAGAAACTACACAGATTGAAACACCACAACTTGAAACTCCTCAACCAGAAACTCCACAACTAGAAACTCCGCAACTAAATACTCCAACACTAGAAAATCCACAACTAGAAACTCCACAACTAGAAACTCCGCAAGTAGAAACACAACCACTACAAACTCCACAAATAGAAACTCCACACCTAAAAATTCCACAACTTGAAACTCCACAGCTAGAAACTCCACAACTAGAAATTCCATAACTGGAAACTCCACAGCTAGAAAGTCCACAACTAGAAACTCTGCAACTAGAAACTCCGAAACTAGAAACTCCACAGCTAGAAAATCCGCTACTAGAAACTCCACAACTAGCAACTCCACAACTACAGACTCCGCAACTAGAAAACTCCGCAACTAGAAACTCCCAACTAGACACTCCGCAACTAGGAACTCTACAACTTCAAAATCCACAACTAGAAACTCCACAATTTGAAACTCCACAACTAGATACTCCACAACTACGAATTCCACAACTAGAAACTCCACAACTAGAAACTCCGCAACTAGATGCTACGCAACTAGAATTTCCACAGCTAGAAACTTCACAACTTGAGACTTCGCAACTAGAAACTCGGCAACTAGAAATCCGACAACCAGAAACTCCACAACTAGAAACTCCACAAGTTGGAACCCAACAAATAGATGCTCCACAACTACAGACTCCACAACTAGAAACTCCCCAACTAGAAACTCCACAACTTAAAACAACGCAAATAGAAACTCCGAAACTAGAAACTCCACAACTAGAAAACTCCGCAACGTGAAACTCTGCAACTAGAAACTCCGCAATTAGAAACTCCTAAGTTAGAAACTTCACTACTTGAAACACCACAACTAGATACTCCACAACTACGAATTCCACAACTACGAATTCCGCAACTAGAAACTCCACAACTAGAAACTCCGCAACTAGAAACTTCACAACTTGAAACTCTGCAACTCGAAACTCTGCAACTAGCAAATCCACAACTATAAACCCAAGTTGAAACTCCCCAACTGGAAACTCCGCAACTAGAAACTCCGCAACTAGAAACTCCCCAACTAGAAACTCCACAACTAGAAACTCCACAACTAGAAACTCCACAACTAAAACTCCACAACTAGAAACTCCACAACTAGAAACTCCACAACTAGAAACTCCGCAACTAGAAACTCCCAAACTAGAAACTCCACAACTAGAAACTCTGCAGCTAGAAACTCCGCAACTAGAAACTCTGCATATAGAAACTCCGCAGGTAGAAACCCATCAACTATAAACTTCACGACTAGAAACTCAACAAATAGAGACTGCACATCTAGAGACTCCGCAACTAGAAACTCCGCAGCTAGAAACTCCGCAACTAGAAACTCCACAACTTGAAACTCTACATACGAAATTCTGCAACTAGAAAATCCACAACTATAAACTCAAGTAGAAACCCTCCAACTGAAAACTCCGCAACTAGAAACTCCGCATCTAGAAAATCCACAACTAGAAACTTCACAACTAGAAACTCCCCAACAAGAAACTCGACAACTAGAAACTCCACAACTAGAGACTGCACAACTAGAGACTTTGCATTTAGAAACTCCTCAGATAGAAACTACACAACTAGAAACTCCTCGACTAGGGATTCCATAAGTAGAAACTCCACAGCTAGAATTTCCAAAACTAGAAACCCCACAACTAGAAACTCCACAAATAGGAACTCTGCAAATAGAAAATCTACAACTAGAAACTCTAAAACTAAAAACTCCATCTAGAAACTCTACAACTAGAAACTTCACAACTAGAAACTCCACAAATACGAACTCCAAAATTGAGACTCCACAACTAGAAACTACACAGATTGAAGTTCCACAACTAGAAACTCCACAACTTGAGAGTTCGCAACTAGAAACTCCACAACTAGAAACTCCACAACTAGAAACTCCGCAACTGGAAACTCTACAGTCAGAAACTCCACAACTAGGAACTCCAACACTAGAAAATCCACAACTAGAAATTCCTCATCTAGAGACTCAACAACTAGAGACTCCTAAACTAAATACTCCACAACTAGAAACTTTACAACTAGAAACTCCGAAACTAGAAACCCGACAACTAGAAACTTCACAACTAGAAACTCCGCAACTAGAAACTTCCCAACTAGAAAATCCACAACTAGAAACTCCGCAACTAGAAACTCCGTAACTGGAAACTCTGCAACTAGAAACTCCGCAACTAAAAACTCCACAGCTAGAAACCCCACAACTATAAACTTCACAACTAGCAACTCAAGAGCTAGAGGCTGCTTAACTAGAGACTCCGCAACTAGAAACTCCACAACTGCAAACTCCGCCACTAGAATCTCCACGACTAGAAAACTCCGCAACTAGAAACTCTGCAACTAGAAACTCCGCAACTAGAAACTCCACAGCTAGAAACTCCTTAGCTTGAAACATTACAACTAGATACTCCACAACTACAAATTCCACAACTAGAAACTCCACAACTAGGAACTCCGCAACTAGAAACTCCGCAACTAAAAACTCCACAGCTAGAAACTCCACAACTTGAAACTCTGCAACTAGAAACTCCACAACTAGAAAACTCCGCAACTAGAAATTCTGCAACTAGAAACTCCGCAACTAGGAACTCCACAGCTAGAAACCCCACAACTTGAACTACCACAACTAGATACTCCACAAATACAAATTCCACAACTACGAATCCCACAACTAGAAACTCCACAACTGGAAACTCCACAACTAGAGACTCCACAACTAGAAACTCCACAACTACGAACCTCACAACTAGAAACTCCACAACTAGACACTCCACAACTGGAAACTCCACAGTCAAAAACTCCACAACTAGGAACTCCAACACTAGAAACTCCACAACTAGAAATTCCTCAACTAGAGACTCAACAACTAGAGACTCCTAAACTAAAAGCTCCACAACTAGAAACTTTACAACTGGAAACTCCGCAACTAGAAACCCGACAACTCGAAACTGCACAACTAGAAACTCCGCAACCAGAATCTCCCCAACTAGAAACTCCACAACTAGAAACTCTGCAACTTGAAACTCCGCAATTAGAAACTCTGCAACTAGAAACTCCGCAACTAGAAACTCCACAGCTAGAAACCCCACAACTACGAACTTCACAACTAGAAACTCAGCAACTAGAGACTGCACAACTAGAAACTCTATAGCCAGACACTCCACAACTAGAAACTCCACAACTAGAAACTCAACAACTAGAAACTCCACTACTAGAGACTCCACAACTAGAAACTCCACAACTAGAAACTCCACAACTACGAACCTCACAACTAGAAACTCCACAACTTGAAACTCTACAACCAGAAACTTCACAACTAGAAAACTCCGCAACTAGAAACTTTGCAACTAAAAACTCCGCAACTAGGAACTCCACAGCTAGAAACCCCACAACTTGAACTACCACAACTAGATACTCCACAAATACAAATTCCATAACTACGAACCCGACAACTAGAAACTCCACAACTAGAAACTCCACAACTTGAGAGTTCGCAACTAGAAACTCTACAACTAGAAACTCCACAACTAGAGACTCCACAACTAGAAACTCCACCACTAGAAACTCCACAACTACGAACCTCACAACTAGAAACTCCCCAACTGGAAACTATGCAACTAGAAACTCTGCAACTAGAAACTCCACAGCTAGAAACTCTACTACTAGAGACTCCACAACTAGAAACTCCCCAACAAGAAACTCCACAACTAGAAACTCAACAACTAGAAACTCCACAACTAGAGACTGCACAACTAGAGACTTTGCATTTAGAAACTTCTCAGATAGAAACTACACAACTAGAAACTCCTCAACTAGAGATTCCATAAGTAGAAACTCTACAGCTCGAATTTCCCTCAACTAGAAACCCCACAACTAGAAACTCCACAACTAGGAACTCGGCAGCTAGAAACTCCGCAACTAGAAACTCTCCAAATAGAAACTCCGCAGGTAGAAACCCCTCAACTATAATCTTCACAACTAGAAACTCAACAAATAGAGACTGCACATCTAGAGACTCCGCAACTAGAAACTCCGCAGCTAGAAACTCCGCAACTAGAAACTCCACAACATGAAACTCTGCAAATCGAAACTTCGCAACTAGAAAATCCACAACTATAAACTCAAGTAGAAACTCTCCAACTGTAAACTCCGCAACTAGAAACTCCGCAACTAGAAAATCCACAACTAGAAACTTCACAACTAGAAACTCCCCAACAAGAAACTCCACAACTAGAAACTCCACAACTAGAGACTGCACAACTAGAGACTTTGCATTTAGAAACTCCTCAGATAGAAACTACAGAACTAGAAACTCCTCGACTAGAGATTCCATAAGTAGAAACTCCACAGCTAGAATTTCCAAAACTAGAATTCCCACAACTAGAAACTCCACAAATAGGAACTCTGCAAATAGAAAATCTACAACTAGAAACTCGAAAACTTAAAACTCCAACTAGAAACTCCACAACTAGAAACTTCACAACTAGAAACTTCACAAATGGACACTCTACATTTAGAAACTCCACAACTAGAGACTCCACAACTAGGAACTCCACAAATTGAGACTCCACAACTAGAAACTACACAGATTGAAACACCACAACCTGAAACTCCACAACCAGAAACTCCACAACTAGAAACTCCGCAACTAAATACTCCAACACTAGAAAATCCACAACTAGAAACTCCACAACTAGAAACTCCGCAAGTAGAAACACAACCACTACAAACTCCACAAATAGAAACTCCACACCTAAAAATTCCACAACTTGAAACTCCACAGCTAGAAACTCCACAACTAGAAATTCCATAACTGGAAACTCCACAGCTAGAAAGTCCACAACTAGAAACTCTGCAACTAGAAACTCCGCAACTAGAAACTCCACAGCTAGAAAATCCGCTACTAGAAACTCCACAACTAGCAACTCCACAACTACAGACTCCGCAACTAGAAAACTCCGCAACTAGAAACTCCCAACTAGACACTCCGCAACTAGGAACTCTACAACTTCAAAATCCACAACTAGAAACTCCACAATTTGAAACTCCACAACTAGATACTCCACAACTACGAATTCCACAACTAGAAACTCCACAACTAGAAACTCCGCAACTAGAAGCTACGCAACTAGAATTTCCACAGCTAGAAACTTCACAACTTGAGACTTGGCAACTAGAAACTCGGCAACTAGAAATCCGACAACCAGAAACTCCACAACTAGAAACTCCACAAGTTGGAACCCAACAAATAGATGCTCCACAACTACAGACTCCACAACTAGAAACTCCCCAACTAGAAACTCCACAACTTGAAAAAACGCAAATAGAAACTCCGAAACTAGAAACTCCACAACTAGAAAACTCCGCAACGTGAAACTCTGCAACTAGAAACTCCGCAATTAGAAACTCCTAAGTTAGAAACTTCACTACTTGAAACACCACAACTAGATACTCCACAACTACGAATTCCACAACTACGAAATCCGCAACTAGAAACTCCACAACTAGAAACTCCGCAACTAGAAACTCCACAACTTGAAACTCTGCAACTCGAAACTCTGCAACTAGCAAATCCACAACTATAAACCCAAGTTGAAACTCCCCAACTGGAAACTCCGCAACTAGAAACTCCGCAACTAGAAACTCCCCAACTAGAAACTCCACAACTAGAAACTCCACAACTAGAAACTCCACAACTAAAACTCCACAACTAGAAACTCCACAACTAGAAACTCCACAACTAGAAACTCCGCAACTAGAAACTCCCAAACTAGAAACTCCACAACTAGAAACTCTGCAGCTAGAAACTCCGCAACTAGAAACTCTGCAAATAGAAACTCCGCAGGTAGAAACCCATCAACTAGAAACTCCACAACTAGAAACTTCGCAACTAGAAACTCCACAACTAGACACTCAACAACTACAAACTCCACACCTATAAATTCCACAACTTGAAACTCCACAACTAAAACTCCACAACTAGAAACTCCACAACTAGAAACTCCACAACTAGAAACTCTGCAACTAGAAACTCCGCAACTAGAAACTCTGCAACTAGAAACTTTGCAACTAGAAACTCCGCAGCTAGAAAACTCCAACACTATAAACTTCACAACTAGAAACTCAACAACTAGAAACTCCCCAACTAGAAACTCCACAACTAGAATCTCTGCAACTAGAAACTCCGCAACTAGAAACTCTGCAACTAGAAACTCCGCAACTAGAAACTCCACAGCTAGAACACCACAACTAGAAACTTCACAACTAGCAACTCAATTACCAGAGTTTGCACAACTAGAGACTCCGCAACTAGAAACTCCACAGCTAGTAACTCCGCAACTAGAAACTCCACAACTTCAAACTCCGCCACTAGAATCTCCACAACTAGAAAACTCCGCAACTAGAAACTCTGCCACTAGAACTCCGCAACTAGAAACTCCAAAGCTAGAAACTCCACAACTTGAAACACCACAACTAGATACTCCACAACTACAGATTCCACAACTAGAAACTCCACAACTAGAAACTCCGCAACAAGAAACTCCACAGCTAGAAACTCCAACACTTGATACTTCGCAACAAGAAACTCGGCAACTAGAATCTCCACAACTAGAAACTCCACAGCTAGAAACTCCACAACTAGAAACTCCACAACTTGAGAGTTCGCAACTAGATACTCCACAACTAGAAACTCCACAACTAGAGACTCCACAACTAGAAACTCCATCACTAGAAACTCCACAACTACAAACCTCACAACTAGAAACTCCACAACTAGAAACTCCGCAACTGGAAACTCCACAGCCAGAAACTCTACAACTAGAAAAACCACATCTAGAAACTCTGCAACAACAAACTCTGCAACTAGAAACTCCACAACTAGAATTTCCACAGCTAGAGACTCAACAACTAGAGACTCTTCAACTAAAAGCTTCACAACTAGACACTCCACAACTAGAAATTCTGCAACTAGAAACCCGACAACTAGAAACTCAACAACTACAAACTCCACACGTAGAAATTCCTCAACTTGAAACGCCTCAACTAAAACTCCACAACTAGAAACTCCACAACTAGAAACTCTGCAGCTAAAAACTCCGCAACTAGAAACTCTGCAAAAAGAAACTCCGCAACTAGAAACTCCACAGCTAGAAACCCCTCAACTATAAACTTCACAACTAGAAACTCAACAACTAGAGACTGCACAACTAGAGACTCCGCAACTAGAAACTCCGCAGCTAGAAACTCAGCAACTAGAAACTCCACAACTTGAAACTCTGCAAATCGAAACTCTGCAACTAGAAAATCCACAACTATAAACTCAAGTAGAAACTCCCCAACTGGAAACTCCGCAACTAGAAACTCCGCAACTAGAAAATCTACAACTAGAAACTTCAAAACTAGAAACTTCCCAACAAGAAACTCCACAAGTAGAGACTGCACAACTAGAGACTTTGCATTTAGAAACTCCTCATGTAGAAACTACACAACTAGAAACTCCTCGACTAGAGATTCCATAAGTAGAAACTCCACAGCTAGAATTTCCACAACTAGAAACCCCACAGCTAGAAACTCCACAACTAGGAACGCTGCAAATAGAAAATCTACAACTAGAAACTCGAAAACTAAAAACTCGAACTAGAAACTCTACAACTAGAAACTTCACAACTAGAAACTCCACAATTAGGAAGTCCAAAATTGAGACTCCACAACTAGAAACTATACAGATTGAAGTTCCACAACTAGAAACTACACAGATTGAAGTTCCACATCTAGAAACTCCACAACTGAAAACTCCGCAACTAGAAACTCTGCAACTAGAAACTTTAAAGCTAGAAACTCCACAACTTGAGACTTCGCAAATAGAAACTCGTCAACTGGAAACTCAACCACTAGCAACTCCACAGCTAGAAACTCCACAACTAGAAACTCCGCAACTAGAAACTCCCCACTAGAAACTCCACAACTAGAATCTCTGCAACTAGAAACTTCGCAAGTAGAAACTCTGCAACTAGAAACTCCGCAACTAGAAACTCCACAGCTAGAAACCCCACAACTATAAACTTCAAAACTAGCAACTCAACAACTAGAGACTGCACAACTAGAGACTCCGCCACTAGAAGCTCCACAACTAGAAATCTCCGCAACTACAAACTCTGTAACTAGAAACTCCGCAACTAGAAACTGCACAGCTAGAAACTCCACAACTTGAAACACCACAACTAGATACTCCACAACTACAAATTCCACAACTAGAAACTCAACAACTACAAACTCCACACCTATAAATTTCTCAAACTTAAACTCCACAACTAAAACTCCACAACTAGAAACTCCACAACTAGAAACTCCACAACTAGAAACTCCCCAACTAGAAACTCCACAACTAGAAACTCTGCAGCCAGAAACTCCGCAACTACAAACTCTGCGAATAGAAACTCCGCAACTATAAACTTCACAACTAGAAACTGAACAAATAGAGACTGCACAACTAGAGACTCCGCAACTAGAAACTCCGCAGCTAGCAACTCCGCAACTGGAAACTCCGCAACTTGAAACTCTGCAACTAGAAACTTTACAGCTAGAAACTCCACAACTTGAGACTTCACAAATAGAAACTCGTCAACTGGAAACTCAACCACTAGAAACTCCAACACTAGAAACTCCACAACTTGAAACCCAACAAATAGATACTCCACAACTACAGACTCCACAACTTGAAACACCACAACTAGATACTCCACAACTACAAATTCCGCAACTAGAAACTCCACAACTAGAAACTCCACAACTAGAATCTCTGCAACTAGAAACTCCGCAACTAGAAACTGCACAGCTAGAAACCCCACAACTATAAACTTCACAACTAGCAACTCAACAACTAGAGACTGCTCAACTAGAGACTTCGCAACTAGAAACTCCACAGCTAGTAACTCCGCAACTAGAAACTCCACAACTTGAAACTCCGCCACTAGAAGCTCCACAACTAGAAAACTCCGCAACTAGAAACTCTGCAACTAGAAACTCCGCAACTAGAAACTCCACAGCTAGAGACTCCACAACTTGAAACACCACAACTAGATACTCCACAACTACAAATTCCACAACAAGAAACTCCACAACTAGAAACACCACATCTGGAAACTCCGAAACAACAAACTCTGCAACCAGAAACTCCACAACTAAAATTTCCACAGCTAGAGACTCAACAACTAGAGACTCCTCAACTAAAAGCTCCACAACTAGAAACTCCACAACTAGAAACTCCACAACTTTAAACCCGACAACTAGAAACTCAACAACTAGAAACTTCACACCTATAAATTCCTCAACTTGAAACTCCACAACTAAAACTCCACAACTAGAAACTTCACAACTAGAAACTCCACAACTAGAAACTCCGCAACTAGAAACTCCCCAACTAGAAACTCCACAACTAGAAACCCTGCAGCTAGAAACTCCGCAACTAGAAACTCTGCAAATAGAAACTCCACAGCTAGAAACTCCACAACTAGAAACTCCACAACTTGAGAGTTCGCAACTAGAAACTCCACAACTAGAAACTCCACAACTAGAGACTCCGCAACTAGAAACTCCACCACTAGAAACTCCACAACCACAAACCTCACAACTAGAAATTCCATAACTGGAAACTCAACAGCTAGAAAGTTCACAACTAAAAACTCTGCAACTAGAAACTCCGCAACTAGAAACTCCACAGCTAGAAAATCCACCACTAGAAGCTCCAAAACTAGCAACTCCACAACTACAGACTCCACAACTAGAAAACTCCGCAACTAGAAACTCCCAACTAGACACTCCGTAACTAGGAACTCTACAACATCAAAATCCACAACTAGAAACTCCACAATTTGAAACTCCACAACTAGATACTCCACAACTACAAACTCCACAACTAGAAACTCCCCAACTAAAACTCCACAACTTGAAACTCCGCAAATAGAAACTCCGAAACTAGAAACTCCACAACTAGAAAACTCCACAACGTGAAACTCTGCAACTAGAAACTCCGCAATTAGAAACTCCACAGCTAGAAACTTCACTACTTGAAACACCACAACTAGATACTCCACAACTACGAATTCCACAACTTGAAACTCCACAACTAGAAACTCCGCAACAAGAAGCTCCGCAACTAGAATTTCCACAGCTAGAAACTCCACAACTTGAGACTTCGCGACTAGAAACTCAGCAACTAGAAACTCAACAACTATAAACTCAACCACTAGAAACTCCACAACTAGGAACTCTACAACTTCAAAATCCACAACTAAAAACTCTTCAACTTGAAACTCCATATCTAGATACTCCACAAGTACAAACTCCACAACTAGAAACTCCACAACCTGAAACTCCGCAACCAGAAACTCCGCAACTAAAACTCCACAACTAGAAACTCCACAAGTAGAAACTCCACAACTAGAAACTCTGCAACTAGAAACTCCGCAATTAGAAACTCCACAGCTAGAAACTTCACTACTTGAAACGCCATCACTAGATACTCCACAACTACGAATTCCACAACTACAAATTCCGCAACTAGAAACTCCACAACTGGAAACTCCGCAACTAGAAACTCCACAGCTAAAAACTCCAACTCTTGAGACTTCGCGACTAGAAACTCAGCAACTAGAAACTCAACAACTATAAACTCCACCACTAGAAACTCCAACACCTAAAACTCTGCAACCAGAAACTCCGCAACTAGAAACTCCACAAGTATAAACTCCACATCTAGTAACTCCGCAACTAGAAACTCCACAACTAGACACTCCCAACTAGACACTCCGCAACTAGGAACTCTACAACTTCAAAATCCACAACTAGAAACTCCACAATTTGAAACTCCACAACTAGATACTCCACAACTACAAACTCCACAACTAGAAACTCCCCAACTAGAAACTCCACAACTTGAAACTCCGCAAATAGAAACTCCGAAACTAGAAGCTCCGCAACTAGAATTTCCACAGCTAGAAACTCCACAACTTGAGACTTCGCAACTAGAAACTCCGCAACTAGAAACTCCACAGCTAGAAACTCCACAACTTGAAACACCCCAACTAGATACTCCACAACTACAAATTCCACAACTAGAAACTCCACAATTAGAAACTCCACAACTAGAAACTCCGCAACTAGATGCTACGCAACTAGAATTTCCACAGCTAGAAACTTCACAACTTGAGACTTCGCAACTAGAAACTCGGCATCTAGAAATCCGACAACCAGAAACTCCACAACTAGAAACTCCACAAGTTGGAACCCAACAAATAGATGCTCCACAACTACAGACTCCACAACTAGAAACTCCCCAACTAGAAACTCCACAACTTGAAACAACGCAAATAGAAACTCCGAAACTAGAAACTCCACAACTAGAAAACTCCGCAACGTGAAACTCTGCAACTAGAAACTCCGCCATTAGAAACTCCTAAGTTAGAAACTTCACTACTTGAAACACCACAACTAGATACTCCACAACTACGAATTCCACAACTACGAATTCCGCAACTAGAAACTCCACAACTAGAAACTCCGAAACTAGAAACTCCACAACTTGAAACTCTGCAACTCGAAACTCTGCAACTAGCAAATCCACAACTATAAACCCAAGTTGAAACTCCCCAACTGGAAACTCCGCAACTAGAAACTCCGCAACTAGAAACTCCCCAACTAGAAACTCCACAACTAGAAACTCCACAACTAGAAACTCCACAACTAAAACTCCACAACTAGAAACTCCACAACTAGAAACTCCACAACTAGAAACTCCGCAACTAGAAACTCCCAAACTAGAAACTCCACAACTAGAAACTCTGCAGCTAGAAACTCCGCAACTAGAAACTCTGCAAATAGAAACTCCGCAGGTAGAAACCCATCAACTAAAAACTCCACAACTAGAAACTTCGCAACTAGAAACTCCACAACTAGACACTCAACAACTAGAAACTCCACACCTATAAATTCCACAACTTGAAACTCCACAACTAAAACTCCACAACTAGAAACTCCACAACTAGAAACTCCACAACTAGAAACTCTGCAACTAGAAACTCCGCAACTAGAAACTCTGCAACTAGAAACTTTGCAACTAGAAACTCCACAGCTAGAAACCCCAACACTATAAACTTCACAACTAGAAACTCAACAACTAGAAACTCCCCAACTAGAAACTCCACAACTAGAATCTCTGCAACTAGAAACTCCGCAACTAGAAACTCTGCAACTAGAAACTCCGCAACTAGAAACTCCACAGCTAGAACACCACAACTAGAAACTTCACAACTAGCAACTCAATTACCAGAGTTTGCACAACTAGAGACTCCGCAACTAGAAACTCCACAGCTAGTAACTCCGCAACTAGAAACTCCACAACTTCAAACTCCGCCACTAGAATCTCCACAACTAGAAAACTCCGCAACTAGAAACTCTGCCACTAGAACTCCGCAACTAGAAACTCCAAAGCTAGAAACTCCACAACTTGAAACACCACAACTAGATACTCCACAACTACAGATTCCACAACTAGAAACTCCACAACTAGAAACTCCGCAACAAGAAACTCCACAGCTAGAAACTCCAACACTTGAGACTTCGCAACAAGAAACTCGGCAACTAGAATCTCCACAACTAGAAACTCCACAGCTAGAAACTCCACAACTAGAAACTCCACAACTTGAGAGTTCGCAACTAGATACTCCACAACTAGGAACTCCACAACTAGAGACTCCACAACTAGAAACTCCATCACTAGAAACTCCACAACTACAAACCTCACAACTAGAAACTCCACAACTAGAAACTCCGCAACTGGAAACTCCACAGCCAGAAACTCTACAACTAGAAAAACCACATCTAGAAACTCTGCAACAACAAACTCTGCAACTAGAAACTCCACAACTAGAATTTCCACAGCTAGAGACTCAACAACTAGAGACTCTTCAACTAAAAGCTTCACAACTAGACACTCCACAACTAGAAATTCTGCAACTAGAAACCCGACAACTAGAAACTCAACAACTACAGACTCCACACGTATAAATTCCTCAACTTGAAACGCCTCAACTAAAACTCCACAACTAGAAACTCCACAACTAGAAACTCTGCAGCTAAAAACTCCGCAACTAGAAACTCTGCAAAAAGAAATTCCGCAACTAGAAACTCCACAGCTAGAAACCCCTCAACTATAAACTTCACAACTAGAAACTCAACAACTAGAGACTGCACAACTAGAGACTCCGCAACTAGAAACTCCGCAGCTAGAAACTCAGCAACTAGAAACTCCACAACTTGGAACTCTGCAAATCGAAACTCTGCAACTAGAAAATCCACAACTATAAACTCAAGTAGAAACTCCCCAACTGGAAACTCCGCAACTAGAAACTCCGCAACTAGAAAATCTACAACTAGAAACTTCAAAACTAGAAACTTCCCAACAAGAAACTCCACAACTAGAGACTGCACAACTAGAGACTTTGCATTTAGAAACTCCTCAGATAGAAACTACACAACTAGAAACTCCTCGACTAGAGATTCCATAAGTAGAAACTCCACAGCTAGAATTTCCACAACTAGAAACCCCACAGCTAGAAACTCCACAACTAGGAACGCTGCAAATAGAAAATCTACAACTAGAAACTCGAAAACTAAAAACTCGAACTAGAAACTCTACAACTAGAAACTTCACAACTAGAAACTCCACAATTAGGAAGTCCAAAATTGAGACTCCACAACTAGAAACTATACAGATTGAAGTTCCACAACTAGAAACTACACAGATTGAAGTTCCACATCTAGAAACTCCACAACTGAAAACTCCGCAACTAGAAACTCTGCAACTAGAAACTTTAAAGCTAGAAACTCCACAACTTGAGACTTCGCAAATAGAAACTCGTCAACTGGAAACTCAACCACTAGCAACTCCACAGCTAGAAACTCCACAACTAGAAACTCCACAACTTGAAACCCAACAAATAGATACTCCACAACTACAGACTCCACAACTTGAAAATACCATCACTAGATACTCCACAACTACAAATTCCGCAAATAGAAACTCCACAACTAGAAACTCCGCAACTAGAAACTCCCCACTAGAAACTCCACAACTAGAATCTCTGCAACTAGAAACTTCGCAAGTAGAAACTCTGCAACTAGAAACTCCACAACTAGAAACTCCACAGCTAGAAACCCCACAACTCTAAACTTCAAAACTAGCAACTCAACAACTAGAGACTGCACAACTAGAGACTCCGCCACTAGAAGCTCCACAACTAGAAAACTCCGCAACTACAAACTCTGTAACTAGAAACTCCGCAACTAGAAACTGCACAGCTAGAAACTCCACAACTTGAAACACCACAACTAGATACTCCACAACTACAAATTCCACAACTAGAAACTCAACAACTACAAACTCCACACCTATAAATTTCTCAAACTTAAACTCCACAACTAAAACTCCACAACTAGAAACTCCACAACTAGAAACTCCACAACTAGAAACTCCCCAACTAGAAACTCCACAACTAGAAACTCTGCAGCCAGAAACTCCGCAACTACAAACTCTGCGAATAGAAACTCCGCAACTAGAATTTCCACAGCTAGAAACCCCTCAACTATAAACTTCACAACTAGAAACTGAACAAATAGAGACTGCACAACTAGAGACTCCGCAACTAGAAACTCCGCAGCTAGCAACTCCGCAACTGGAAACTCCGCAACTTAAAACTCTGCAACTAGAAACTTTACAGCTAGAAACTCCACAACTTGAGACTTCACAAATAGAAACTCGTCAACTGGAAACTCAACCACTAGAAACTCCACAGCTAGAAACTCCACAACTAGAAACTCCACAACTTGAAACCCAACAAATAGATACTCCACAACTACAGACTCCACAACTTGAAACACCACAACTAGATACTCCACAACTACAAATTCCGCAACTAGAAACTCCACAACTAGAAACTCCACAACTAGAATCTCTGCAACTAGAAACTCCGCAACTAGAAACTGCACAGCTAGAAACCCCACAACTATAAACTTCACAACTAGCAACTCAACAACTAGAGACTGCTCAACTAGAAACTTCGCAACTAGAAACTCCACAGCTAGTAACTCCGCAACTAGAAACTCCACAACTTGAAACTCCGCCACTAGAAGCTCCACAACTAGAAAACTCCGCAACTAGAAACTCTGCAACTAGAAACTCCGCAACTAGAAACTCCACAGCTAGAGACTCCACAACTTGAAACACCACAACTAGATACTCCACAACTACAAATTCCACAACAAGAAACTCCACAACTAGAAACACCACATCTGGAAACTCCGAAACAACAAACTCTGCAACCAGAAACTCCACAACTAAAATTTCCACAGCTAGAGACTCAACAACTAGAGACTCCTCAACTAAAAGCTCCACAACTAGAAACTCCACAACTAGAAACTCCACAACTTTAAACCCGACAACTAGAAACTCAACAACTAGAAACTTCACACCTATAAATTCCTCAACTTGAAACTCCACAACTAAAACTCCACAACTAGAAACTTCACAACTAGAAACTCCACAACTAGAAACTCCGCAACTAGAAACTCCCCAACTAGAAACTCCACAACTAGAAACCCTGCAGCTAGAAACTCCGCAACTAGAAACTCTGCAAATAGAAACTCCACAGCTAGAACTCCACAACTAGAAATTCCACAACTAGAAACTCCGCAACTAGAAACTCCCAAACTAGAAACTCCACAACTAGAAACTCTGCAGCTAGAAACTCCGCAACTAGAAACTCTGCAAATAGAAACTCCGCAGGTAGAAACCCATCAACTAAAAACTCCACAACTAGAAACTTCGCAACTAGAAACTCCACAACTAGACACTCAACAACTAGAAACTCCACACCTATAAATTCCACAACTTGAAACTCCACAACTAAAACTCCACAACTAGAAACTCCACAACTAGAAACTCCACAACTAGAAACTCTGCAACTAGAAACTCCGCAACTAGAAACTCTGCAACTAGAAACTTTGCAACTAGAAACTCCACAGCTAGAAACCCCAACACTATAAACTTCACAACTAGAAACTCAACAACTAGAAACTCCCCAACTAGAAACTCCACAACTAGAATCTCTGCAACTAGAAACTCCGCAACTAGAAACTCTGCAACTAGAAACTCCGCAACTAGAAACTCCACAGCTAGAACACCACAACTAGAAACTTCACAACTAGCAACTCAATTACCAGAGTTTGCACAACTAGAGACTCCGCAACTAGAAACTCCACAGCTAGTAACTCCGCAACTAGAAACTCCACAACTTCAAACTCCGCCACTAGAATCTCCACAACTAGAAAACTCCGCAACTAGAAACTCTGCCACTAGAACTCCGCAACTAGAAACTCCAAAGCTAGAAACTCCACAACTTGAAACACCACAACTAGATACTCCACAACTACAGATTCCACAACTAGAAACTCCACAACTAGAAACTCCGCAACAAGAAACTCCACAGCTAGAAACTCCAACACTTGAGACTTCGCAACAAGAAACTCGGCAACTAGAATCTCCACAACTAGAAACTCCACAGCTAGAAACTCCACAACTAGAAACTCCACAACTTGAGAGTTCGCAACTAGATACTCCACAACTAGAAACTCCACAACTAGAGACTCCACAACTAGAAACTCCATCACTAGAAACTCCACAACTACAAACCTCACAACTAGAAACTCCACAACTAGAAACTCCGCAACTGGAAACTCCACAGCCAGAAACTCTACAACTAGAAAAACCACATCTAGAAACTCTGCAACAACAAACTCTGCAACTAGAAACTCCACAACTAGAATTTCCACAGCTAGAGACTCAACAACTAGAGACTCTTCAACTAAAAGCTTCACAACTAGACACTCCACAACTAGAAATTCTGCAACTAGAAACCCGACAACTAGAAACTCAACAACTACAGACTCCACACGTATAAATTCCTCAACTTGAAACGCCTCAACTAAAACTCCACAACTAGAAACTCCACAACTAGAAACTCTGCAGCTAAAAACTCCGCAACTAGAAACTCTGCAAAAAGAAATTCCGCAACTAGAAACTCCACAGCTAGAAACCCCTCAACTATAAACTTCACAACTAGAAACTCAACAACTAGAGACTGCACAACTAGAGACTCCGCAACTAGAAACTCCGCAGCTAGAAACTCAGCAACTAGAAACTCCACAACTTGGAACTCTGCAAATCGAAACTCTGCAACTAGAAAATCCACAACTATAAACTCAAGTAGAAACTCCCCAACTGGAAACTCCGCAACTAGAAACTCCGCAACTAGAAAATCTACAACTAGAAACTTCAAAACTAGAAACTTCCCAACAAGAAACTCCACAACTAGAGACTGCACAACTAGAGACTTTGCATTTAGAAACTCCTCAGATAGAAACTACACAACTAGAAACTCCTCGACTAGAGATTCCATAAGTAGAAACTCCACAGCTAGAATTTCCACAACTAGAAACCCCACAGCTAGAAACTCCACAACTAGGAACGCTGCAAATAGAAAATCTACAACTAGAAACTCGAAAACTAAAAACTCGAACTAGAAACTCTACAACTAGAAACTTCACAACTAGAAACTCCACAATTAGGAAGTCCAAAATTGAGACTCCACAACTAGAAACTATACAGATTGAAGTTCCACAACTAGAAACTACACAGATTGAAGTTCCACATCTAGAAACTCCACAACTGAAAACTCCGCAACTAGAAACTCTGCAACTAGAAACTTTAAAGCTAGAAACTCCACAACTTGAGACTTCGCAAATAGAAACTCGTCAACTGGAAACTCAACCACTAGCAACTCCACAGCTAGAAACTCCACAACTAGAAACTCCACAACTTGAAACCCAACAAATAGATACTCCACAACTACAGACTCCACAACTTGAAACACCACAACTAGATACTCCACAACTACAAATTCCGCAACTAGAAACTCCACAACTAGAAACTCCACAACTAGAATCTCTGCAACTAGAAACTCCGCAACTAGAAACTGCACAGCTAGAAACCCCACAACTATAAACTTCACAACTAGCAACTCAACAACTAGAGACTGCTCAACTAGAGACTTCGCAACTAGAAACTCCACAGCTAGTAACTCCGCAACTAGAAACTCCACAACTTGAAACTCCGCCACTAGAAGCTCCACAACTAGAAAACTCCGCAACTAGAAACTCTGCAACTAGAAACTCCGCAACTAGAAACTCCACAGCTAGAGACTCCACAACTTGAAACACCACAACTAGATACTCCACAACTACAAATTCCACAACAAGAAACTCCACAACTAGAAACACCACATCTGGAAACTCCGAAACAACAAACTCTGCAACCAGAAACTCCACAACTAAAATTTCCACAGCTAGAGACTCAACAACTAGAGACTCCTCAACTAAAAGCTCCACAACTAGAAACTCCACAACTAGAAACTCCACAACTTTAAACCCGACAACTAGAAACTCAACAACTAGAAACTTCACACCTATAAATTCCTCAACTTGAAACTCCACAACTAAAACTCCACAACTAGAAACTTCACAACTAGAAACTCCACAACTAGAAACTCCGCAACTAGAAACTCCCCAACTAGAAACTCCACAACTAGAAACCCTGCAGCTAGAAACTCCGCAACTAGAAACTCTGCAAATAGAAACTCCACAGCTAGAACTCCACAACTAGAAATTCCACAACTAGAAACTCCGCAACTAGAAACTCCCAAACTAGAAACTCCACAACTAGAAACTCTGCAGCTAGAAACTCCGCAACTAGAAACTCTGCAAATAGAAACTCCGCAGGTAGAAACCCATCAACTAAAAACTCCACAACTAGAAACTTCGCAACTAGAAACTCCACAACTAGACACTCAACAACTAGAAACTCCACACCTATAAATTCCACAACTTGAAACTCCACAACTAAAACTCCACAACTAGAAACTCCACAACTAGAAACTCCACAACTAGAAACTCTGCAACTAGAAACTCCGCAACTAGAAACTCTGCAACTAGAAACTTTGCAACTAGAAACTCCACAGCTAGAAACCCCAACACTATAAACTTCACAACTAGAAACTCAACAACTAGAAACTCCCCAACTAGAAACTCCACAACTAGAATCTCTGCAACTAGAAACTCCGCAACTAGAAACTCTGCAACTAGAAACTCCGCAACTAGAAACTCCACAGCTAGAACACCACAACTAGAAACTTCACAACTAGCAACTCAATTACCAGAGTTTGCACAACTAGAGACTCCGCAACTAGAAACTCCACAGCTAGTAACTCCGCAACTAGAAACTCCACAACTTCAAACTCCGCCACTAGAATCTCCACAACTAGAAAACTCCGCAACTAGAAACTCTGCCACTAGAACTCCGCAACTAGAAACTCCAAAGCTAGAAACTCCACAACTTGAAACACCACAACTAGATACTCCACAACTACAGATTCCACAACTAGAAACTCCACAACTAGAAACTCCGCAACAAGAAACTCCACAGCTAGAAACTCCAACACTTGAGACTTCGCAACAAGAAACTCGGCAACTAGAATCTCCACAACTAGAAACTCCACAGCTAGAAACTCCACAACTAGAAACTCCACAACTTGAGAGTTCGCAACTAGATACTCCACAACTAGAAACTCCACAACTAGAGACTCCACAACTAGAAACTCCATCACTAGAAACTCCACAACTACAAACCTCACAACTAGAAACTCCACAACTAGAAACTCCGCAACTGGAAACTCCACAGCCAGAAACTCTACAACTAGAAAAACCACATCTAGAAACTCTGCAACAACAAACTCTGCAACTAGAAACTCCACAACTAGAATTTCCACAGCTAGAGACTCAACAACTAGAGACTCTTCAACTAAAAGCTTCACAACTAGACACTCCACAACTAGAAATTCTGCAACTAGAAACCCGACAACTAGAAACTCAACAACTACAGACTCCACACGTATAAATTCCTCAACTTGAAACGCCTCAACTAAAACTCCACAACTAGAAACTCCACAACTAGAAACTCTGCAGCTAAAAACTCCGCAACTAGAAACTCTGCAAAAAGAAATTCCGCAACTAGAAACTCCACAGCTAGAAACCCCTCAACTATAAACTTCACAACTAGAAACTCAACAACTAGAGACTGCACAACTAGAGACTCCGCAACTAGAAACTCCGCAGCTAGAAACTCAGCAACTAGAAACTCCACAACTTGGAACTCTGCAAATCGAAACTCTGCAACTAGAAAATCCACAACTATAAACTCAAGTAGAAACTCCCCAACTGGAAACTCCGCAACTAGAAACTCCGCAACTAGAAAATCTACAACTAGAAACTTCAAAACTAGAAACTTCCCAACAAGAAACTCCACAACTAGAGACTGCACAACTAGAGACTTTGCATTTAGAAACTCCTCAGATAGAAACTACACAACTAGAAACTCCTCGACTAGAGATTCCATAAGTAGAAACTCCACAGCTAGAATTTACACAACTAGAAACCCCACAGCTAGAAACTCCACAACTAGGAACGCTGCAAATAGAAAATCTACAACTAGAAACTCGAAAACTAAAAACTCGAACTAGAAACTCTACAACTAGAAACTTCACAACTAGAAACTCCACAATTAGGAAGTCCAAAATTGAGACTCCACAACTAGAAACTATACAGATTGAAGTTCCACAACTAGAAACTACACAGATTGAAGTTCCACATCTAGAAACTCCACAACTGAAAACTCCGCAACTAGAAACTCTGCAACTAGAAACTTTAAAGCTAGAAACTCCACAACTTGAGACTTCGCAAATAGAAACTCGTCAACTGGAAACTCAACCACTAGCAACTCCACAGCTAGAAACTCCACAACTAGAAACTCCACAACTTGAAACCCAACAAATAGATACTCCACAACTACAGACTCCACAACTTGAAAATACCATCACTAGATACTCCACAACTACAAATTCCGCAAATAGAAACTCCACAACTAGAAACTCCGCAACTAGAAACTCCCCACTAGAAACTCCACAACTAGAATCTCTGCAACTAGAAACTTCGCAAGTAGAAACTCTGCAACTAGAAACTCCACAACTAGAAACTCCACAGCTAGAAACCCCACAACTCTAAACTTCAAAACTAGCAACTCAACAACTAGAGACTGCACAACTAGAGACTCCGCCACTAGAAGCTCCACAACTAGAAAACTCCGCAACTACAAACTCTGTAACTAGAAACTCCGCAACTAGAAACTGCACAGCTAGAAACTCCACAACTTGAAACACCACAACTAGATACTCCACAACTACAAATTCCACAACTAGAAACTCAACAACTACAAACTCCACACCTATAAATTTCTCAAACTTAAACTCCACAACTAAAACTCCACAACTAGAAACTCCACAACTAGAAACTCCACAACTAGAAACTCCACAACTAGAAACTCTGCAGCCAGAAACTCCGCAACTACAAACTCTGCGAATAGAAACTCCGCAACTAGAATTTCCACAGCTAGAAACCCCTCAACTATAAACTTCACAACTAGAAACTGAACAAATAGAGACTGCACAACTAGAGACTCCGCAACTAGAAACTCCGCAGCTAGCAACTCCGCAACTGGAAACTCCGCAACTTAAAACTCTGCAACTAGAAACTTTACAGCTAGAAACTCCACAACTTGAGACTTCACAAATAGAAACTCGTCAACTGGAAACTCAACCACTAGAAACTCCACAGCTAGAAACTCCACAACTAGAAACTCCACAACTTGAAACCCAACAAATAGATACTCCACAACTACAGACTCCACAACTTGAAACACCACAACTAGATACTCCACAACTACAAATTCCGCAACTAGAAACTCCACAACTAGAAACTCCACAACTAGAATCTCTGCAACTAGAAACTCCGCAACTAGAAACTGCACAGCTAGAAACCCCACAACTATAAACTTCACAACTAGCAACTCAACAACTAGAGACTGCTCAACTAGAGACTTCGCAACTAGAAACTCCACAGCTAGTAACTCCGCAACTAGAAACTCCACAACTTGAAACTCCGCCACTAGAAGCTCCACAACTAGAAAACTCCGCAACTAGAAACTCTGCAACTAGAAACTCCGCAACTAGAAACTCCACAGCTAGAGACTCCACAACTTGAAACACCACAACTAGATACTCCACAACTACAAATTCCACAACAAGAAACTCCACAACTAGAAACACCACATCTGGAAACTCCGAAACAACAAACTCTGCAACCAGAAACTCCACAACTAAAATTTCCACAGCTAGAGACTCAACAACTAGAGACTCCTCAACTAAAAGCTCCACAACTAGAAACTCCACAACTAGAAACTCCACAACTTTAAACCCGACAACTAGAAACTCAACAACTAGAAACTTCACACCTATAAATTCCTCAACTTGAAACTCCACAACTAAAACTCCACAACTAGAAACTTCACAACTAGAAACTCCACAACTAGAAACTCCGCAACTAGAAACTCCCCAACTAGAAACTCCACAACTAGAAACCCTGCAGCTAGAAACTCCGCAACTAGAAACTCTGCAAATAGAAACTCCACAGCTAGAACTCCACAACTAGAAATTCCACAACTTGAGAGTTCGCAACTAGAAACTCCACAACTAGAAACTCCACAACTAGAGACTCCGCAACTAGAAACTCCACCACTAGAAACTCCACAACCACAAACCTCACAACTAAAAATTCCATAACTGGAAACTCCACAGCTAGAAAGTTCACAACTAGAAACTCTGCAACTAGAAACTCCGCAACTAGAAACTCCACAGCTAGAAAATCCACCACTAGAAACTCCAAAACTAGCAACTCCACAACTACAGACTCCACAACTAGAAAACTCCGCAACTAGAAACTCCCAACTAGACACTCCGCAACTAGGAACTCTACAACATCAAAATCCACAACTAGAAACTCCACAACTTGAAACTCCGCAAATAGAAACTCCGAAACTAGAAACTCCACAACTAGAAAACTCCGCAACGTGAAACTCTGCAACTAGAAACTCCGCAATTAGAAACTCCACAGCTAGAAACTTCACTACTTGAAACACCACAACTAGATACTCCACAACTACGAATTCCACAACTTGAAACTCCACAACTAGAAACTCCGCAACAAGAAGCTCCGCAACTAGAATTTCCACAGCTAGAAACTCCACAACTTGAGACTTCGCGACAAGTAACTCAGCAACTAGAAACTCAACAACTATAAACTCAACCACTAGAAACTCCACAACTAGGAACTCTACAACTTCAAAATCCACAACTAAAAACTCTTCAACTTGAAACTCCATATCTAGATACTCCACAACTACAAACTCCACAACTAGAAACTCCACAACCTGAAACTCCGCAACCAGAAACTCCGCAACTAAAACTCCACAACTAGAAACTCCACAAGTAGAAACTCCACAACTAGAAACTCTGCAACTAGAAACTCCGCAATTAGAAACTCCACAGCTAGAAACTTCACTACTTGAAACGCCATCACTAGATACTCCACCACTACGAATTCCACAACTACAAATTCCGCAACTAGAAACTCCACAACTGGAAACTCCGCAACTAGAATCTCCACAGCTAAAAACTCCACAACTTGAGACTTTGCGACTAGAAACTCAGCAACTAGAAACTCAACAACTATAAACTCCACCACTAGAAACTCCACAACCTGAAACTCTGCAACCAGAAACTTCGCAACTAAAAACTCCACAACTAGAAACTCCACAAGTATAAACTCCACAACTAGTAACTCCGCAACTAGAAACTCCACAACTAGACACTCCCAACTAGACACTCCGCCACTAGGAACTCTACAACTTCAAAATCCACAACTAGAAACTCCACAATTTGAAACTCCACAACTAGATACTCCACAACTACAAACTCCACAACTAGAAACTCCCCAACTAGAAACTCCACAACTTGAAACTCCGCAAATAGAAACTCCGAAACTAGAAGCTCCGCAACTAGAATTTCCACAGCTAGAAACTCCACAACTTGAGACTTCGCAACTAGAAACTCCGCAACTAGAAACTCCACAGCTAGAAACTCCACAACTTGAAACACCCCAACTAGATACTCCACAACTACAAATTCCACAACTAGAAACTCCACAATTAGAAACTCCACAACTAGAAACTCCACAGGTATAAACTCCACAACTAGTAACTCCGCAACTAGAAACTCCACGACTAGACACTCCCAACTAGACATTCCGAAACTAGGAACTCTACAACTTCAAAATCCACAACTAGAAACTCCACAATTTGAAACTCCACAACTAGATACTCCACAACTACAAACTCCACAACTAGAAACTCCCCAACTAGAAACTCCACAGCTAGTAACTCCGCAACTAGAAACTCCACAACTTGAAACTCCGCCACTAGAATCTCCACAACTAGAAAACTCCGCAACTTGAAACTCTGCCACTAGAAACTCCGCAACTAGAAACTCCACAGCTAGAAACTCCACAACTTGAAACACCACAACTAGATACTCCACAACTACAAATTCCACAACTAGAAACTCCACAACTAGAAACTCCACAACTAGAAACTCCACAACTATAAACTCCACAACTTGATACGTCGCAACAAGAAACTCGGCAACTAGAATCTCCGCAACTAGAAACTCTGCAACTAGAAACTCCGCAACTACAAACTCCGCAACCAGAAACTCCACAGCTAGAAACTCCACAACTTGAGACTTCGCAAATAAAAGCTCGTCAACTAGTAACTCAACAACTAGAAACTCTACAGCTAGAAACTCCACAACTAGAAAATCCGCAACTTGAGAGTTCGCAACTAGAAACTCCACAACTAGACACTCCACAACTAGAAACTCCGCAACTAAAACCCGACAACTAGAAACTCAACAACTAGAAACTCCACACCTATAAATTTCTCAACTTGACACTCCACAACTAAAAGTCCACTACTAGAAATTCCACAACTAGAAACTCCCCAACTAGAAACTCCCCAACTAGAAACTCCGCAACTAGAAACTCTGCAACTAGAAACTCCGCAACTAGAAACTCCACAGCTAGAAACCCCTCAACTATAAACTTCACAACTAGAAACTCAACAACTACAGACTGCACAACTAGAGACTCCGCAACTAGAAACTCCGCAGCTAGAAACTCCGCAACTAGAAAATCCACAACTAGAAACTTCACAACTAGAAACTCCCCAACAAGAAACTCCACAACTAGAAACTCCACAACTAGAAACTCCACAACTAGAGACTGCACAACTAGAGACTTTGCATTTAGAAACTTCTCAGATAGAAACTACACAACTAGAAACTCCTCGACTAGAGATTCCATAAGTAGAAACTCCACAGCTAGAATTTCTCTCAACTAGAAACCCCACAACTAGAAACTCCACAACTAGGAACTCTGCAGCTAGAAACTCCGCAACTAGAAACTCTGCAAATAGAAACTCCGCAGGTAGAAACCCCTCAACTATAATCTTCACAACTAGAAACTCAACAAATAGAGACTGCACATCTAGAGACTCCGCAACTAGAAACTCCGCAGCTAGAAACTCCGCAACTAGAAACTCCACAACATGAAACTCTGCAAATCGAAACTTTGCAACTAGAAAATCCACAACTATAAACTCAAGTAGAAACTCTCCAACTGTAAACTCCGCAACTAGAAACTCCGCAACTAGAAAATCCACAACTAGAAACTTCACAACTAGAATCTCCCCAACAAGAAACTCCACAACTAGAAACTCCACAACTAGAGACTGCACAACTAGAGACTTTGCATTTAGAAACTCCTCAGATAGAAACTACACAACTAGAAACTCCTCGACTAGAGATTCCATAAGTAGAAACTCCACAGCTAGAATTTCCAAAACTAGAATTCCCACAACTAGAAACTCCACAAATAGGAACTCTGCAAATAGAAAATCTACAACTAGAAACTCGAAAACTTAAAACTCCAACTAGAAACTCCACAACTAGAAACTTCACAACTAGAAACTTCACAAATGGACACTCTACATTTAGAAACTCCACAACTAGAGACTCCACAACTAGGAACTCCACAAATTGAGACTCCACAACTAGAAACTACACAGATTGAAACACCACAACTTGAAACTCCACAACCAGAAACTCCACAACTAGAAACTCCGCAACTAAATACTCCAACACTAGAAAATCCACAACTAGAAACTCCACAACTAGAAACTCCGCAAGTAGAAACACAACCACTACAAACTCCACAAATAGAAACTCCACACCTAAAAATTCCACAACTTGAAACTCCACAGCTAGAAACTCCACAACTAGAAATTCCATAACTGGAAACTCCACAGCTAGAAAGTCCACAACTAGAAACTCTGCAACTAGAAACTCCGCAACTAGAAACTCCACAGCTAGAAAATCCGCTACTAGAAACTCCACAACTAGCAACTCCACAACTACAGACTCCGCAACTAGAAAACTCCGCAACTAGAAACTCCCAACTAGACACTCCGCAACTAGTAACTCTACAACTTCAAAATCCACAACTAGAAACTCCACAATTTGAAACTCCACAACTAGATACTCCACAACTACGAATTCCACAACTAGAAACTCCACAACTAGAAACTCCGCAACTAGAAGCTACGCAACTAGAATTTCCACAGCTAGAAACTTCACAACTTGAGACTTCGCAACTAGAAACTCGGCAACTAGAAATCCGACAACCAGAAACTCCACAACTAGAAACTCCACAAGTTGGAACCCAACAAATAGATGCTCCACAACTACAGACTCCACAACTAGAAACTCCCCAACTAGAAACTCCACAACTTGAAACAACGCAAATAGAAACTCCGAAACTAGAAACTCCAGAACTAGAAAACTCCGCAACGTGAAACTGTGCAACTAGAAACTCTGCAATTAGAAACTCCTAACTTAGAAACTTCACTACTTGAAACACCACAACTAGATACTCCACAACTACGAATTCCACAACTACGAATTCCGCAACTAGAAACTCCACAACTAGAAACTCCGCAACTAGAAACTCCACAACTTGAAACTCTGCAACTCGAAACTCTGCAACTAGCAAATCCACAACTATAAACCCAAGTTGAAACTCCCCAACTGGAAACTCCGCAACTAGAAACTCCGCAACTAGAAACTCCCCAACTAGAAACTCCACAACTAGAAACTCCACAACTAGAAACTCCACAACTAAAACTCCACAACTAGAAACTCCACAACTAGAAACTCCACAACTAGAAACTCCGCAACTAGAAACTCCCAAACTAGAAACTCCACAACTAGAAACTCTGCAGCTAGAAACTCCGCAACTAGAAACTCTGCAAATAGAAACTCCGCAGGTAGAAACCCATCAACTATAAACTTCACGACTAGAAACTCAACAAATAGAGACTGCACATCTAGAGACTCCGCAACTAGAAACTCCGCAGCTAGAAACTCCGCAACTAGAAACTCCACAACTTGAAACTCTACTTACGAAATTCTGCAACTAGAAAATCCACAACAATAAACTCAAGCAGAAACCCTCCATCTGAAAACTCCGCAACTAGAAACTCTGCATCTAGAAAATCCACAACTAGTAACTTCACAACTAGAAACTCCCCAACAAGAAACTCCAAAACTAGAAACTCCACAACTAGAGACTGCACAACTAGAGACTTTGCATTTAGAAACTCCTCAGATAGAAACTACACAACTAGAAACTCCTCGACTAGGGATTCTATAAGTAGAAACTCCACAGCTAGAATTTCCAAAACTAGAAACCCCACAACTAGAAACTCCACAAATAGGAACTCTGCAAACAGAAAATCTACAACTAGAAACTCTAAAACTAAAAACTCCATCTAGAAACTCTACAACTAGAAACTTCACAACTAGAAACTCCACAAATACGAACTCCAAAATTGAGACTCCACAACTAGAAACTACACAGATTGAAGTTCCGCAACTAGAAACTCCACAACTTGAGAGTTCGCAACTAGAAACTCCACAACTAGAAACTCCACAACTAGAAACTCCGCAACTGGAAACTCCACAGTCAGAAACTACACTACTAGGAACTCCAACACTAGAAAATCCACAACTAGAAATTCCTCATCTAGAGACTCAACAACTAGAGACTCCTAAAGTAAATACTCCACAACTAGAAACTTTACAACTAGAAACTCCGAAACTAGAAACCCGACAACTAGAAACTTCACAACTAGAAACTCCGCAACTAGAAACTTCCCAACTAGAAACTCCACAACTAGAAACTCCGCAACTAGAAACTCCGTAACTGGAAACTCTGCAACTAGAAACTCCGCAACTAAAAACTCCACAGCTAGAAACCCCACAACTATAAACTTCACAACTAGCAACTCAACAGCTAGAGACTGCTTAACTAGAGACTCCGCAACTAGAAACTCCACAACTGCAAACTCCGCAACTAGAATCTCCACGACTAGAAAACTCCGCAACTAGAAACTCTGCAACTAGAAACAACGCAACTAGAAACTCCACAGCTAGAAACTCCTTAGCTTGAAACATTACAACTAGATACTCCACAACTACAAATTCCACAACTAGAAACTCCACAACTAGAAACTCCGCAACTAGAAACTCAGCAAATAAAAAATCCACAGCTAGAAACTCCACAACTTGAAACTCTGCAACTAGAAACTCCACAACTAGAAAACTCCGCAACTAGAAATTCTGCAACTAGAAACTCCGCAACTAGGAACTCCACAGCTAGAAACCCCACAACTTGAACTACCACAACTAGATACTCCACAAATACAAATTCCACAACTACGAATCCCACAACTAGAAACTCCACAACTGGAAACTCCACAACTAGAGACTCCACAACTAGAAACTCCACAACTACGAACCTCACAACTAGAACTACACAACTAGACACTCCACAACTGGAAACTCCACAGTCAAAAACTCCACAACTAGGAACTCCAACACTAGAAACTCCACAACTAGAAATTCCTCAACTAGAGACTCAACAACTAGAGACTCCTAAACTAAAAGCTCCACAACTAGAAACTTTACAACTAGAAACTCCGCAACTAGAAACCCGACAACTCGAAACTGCACAACTAGAAACTCCGCAACCAGAATCTCCCCAACTAGAAACTCCACAACTAGAAACTCTGCAACTTGAAACTCTGCAATTAGAAACTCTGCAACTAGAAACTCCGCAACTAGAAACTCCACAGCTAGAAACCCCACAACTACGAACTTCACAACTAGAAACTCAGCAACTAGAGACTGCACAACTAGAAACTCTATAGCCAGACACTCCACAACTAGAAACTGCACAACTAGAAACTCAACAACTAGAAACTCTACTACTAGAGACTCCACAACTAGAAACTCCACAACTAGAAACTCCACAACTACGAACCTCACAACTAGAAACTCCACAACTTGAAACTCTGCAACCAGAAACTTCACAACTAGAAAACTCCGCAACTAGAAACTTTGCAACTAAAAACTCCGCAACTAGGAACTCCACAGCTAGAAACCCCACAACTTGAACTACCACAACTAGATACTCCACAAATACAAATTCCATAACTACGAACCCGACAACTAGAAACTCCACAACTAGAAACTCCACAACTTGAGAGTTCGCAACTAGAAACTCTACAACTAGAAACTCCACAACTAGAGACTCCACAACTAGAAACTCCACCACTAGAAACTCCACAACTACGAACCTCACAACTAGAAACTCCACAACTAGAAACTCCGCAACTGGAAACTATGCAACTAGAAACTCTGCAACTAGAAACTCCACAGCTAAAAACTCTACTACTAGAGACTCCACAACTAGAAACTCCCCAACAATAAACTCCACAACTAGAAACTCCACAACTAGAAACTCCACAACTAGAGACTGCACAACTAGAGACTTTGCATTTAGAAACTTCTCAGATAGAAACTACACAACTAGAAACTCATCGACTAGAGATTCCATAAGTAGAAACTCCACAGCTAGAATTTCCCTCAACTAGAAACCCCACAACTAGAAACTCCACAACTAGGAACTCTGCAGCTAGAAACTCCGCAACTAGAAACTCTGCAAATAGAAACTCCGCAGGTAGAAACCCCTCAACTATAATCTTCACAACTAGAAACTCAACAAATAGAGACTGCACATCTAGAGACTCCGCAACTAGAAACTCTGCAGCTAGAAACTCCGCAACTAGAAACTCCACATTATGAAACTCTGCAAATCGAAACTTTGCAACTAGAAAATCCACAACTATAAACTCAAGTAGAAACTCTCCAACTGTAAACTCCGCAACTAGAAACTCCGCAACTAGAAAATCCACAACTAGAAACTTCACAACTAGAAACTCCCCAACAAGAAACTCCACAACTAGAAACTCCACAACTAGAGACTGCACAACTAGAGACTTTGCATTTAGAAACTCCTCAGATAGAAACTACACAACTAGAAACTTCTCGACTAGAGATTCCATAAGTAGAAACTCCACAGCTAGAATTTCCAAAACTAGAATTCCCACAACTAGAAACTCCACAAATAGGAACTCCACAACTAGAAACTCCACAACTAGAAACTGCGCAACTGGAAACTCCACAGTCAGAAACTCCACAACTAGGAACTCCAACACTAGAAAATCCACAACTAGAAATTCCTCATCTAGAGACTCAACAACTAGAGACTCCCAAACTAATTACTCCACAACTAGAAACTTTACAACTAGAAACTCCGAAACTAGAAACCCGACAACTAGAAACTTCACAACTAGAAACTCCGCAACTAGAAACTTCCCAACTAGAAACTCCACAACTAGAAACTCCGCAACCAGAAACTCCGTAACTGGAAACTCTGCAACTAGAAACTCCGCAACTAAAAACTCCACAGCTAGAAACCCCACAACTATAAAATTCACAACTAGCAACTCAACAGCTAAAGACTGCTTAACTAGAGACTCCGCAACTAGAAACTCCACAACTGCCAACTCCGCAACTAGAATCTCCACGACTAGAAAACTCCGCAACTAGAAACTCTGCAACTAGAAACTCCGCAACTAGAAACTCCACAGCTAGAAACTCCTTAGCTTGAAACATTACAACTAGATACTCCACAACTACAAATTCCACAACTAGAAACTCCACAACTAGAAACTCCGCAACTAGAAACTCCGCAACTAAAAACTCCACAGCTAGAAACTCCACAACTTGAAACTCTGCAACTAGAAACTCCACAACTAGAAAACTCCGCAACTAGAAATTCTGCAACTAGAAACTCCGCAACTAGGAACTCCACAGCTAGAAACCCCACAACTTGAACTACCACAACTAGATACTCCACAAATACAAATTCCACAACAACGAATCCCACAACTAGAAACTCCACAACTGGAAACTCCACAACTAGAGACTCCACAACTAGAAACTCCACAACTACGAACCTCACAACTAGAAACTCCACAACTAGACACTCCACAACTGGAAACTCCACAGTCAAAAACTCCACAACTAGGAACTCCAACACTAGAAACTCCACAACTAGAAATTCCTCAACTAGAGACTCAACAACTAGAGACTCCTAAACTAAAAGCTCCACAACTAGAAACTTTACAACTAGAAACTCCGCAACTAGAAACCCGACAACTCGAAACTGCACAACTAGAAACTCCGCAACCAGAATCTCCCCAACTAGAAACTCCACAACTAGAAACTCTGCAACTTGAAACTCCGCAATTAGAAACTCTGCAACTAGAAACTCCGCAACTAGAAACTCCACAGCTAGAAACCCCACAACTACGAACTTCACAAATAGAAACTCAGCAACTAGAGACTGCACAACTAGAAACTCCATAGCCAGACACTCCACAACTAGAAACTCCACAACTAGAAACTCAACAACTAGAAACTCTACTACTAGAGACTCCACAACTAGAAACTCCACAACTAGAAACTCCACAACTACGAACCTCACAACTAGAAACTCCACAACTGGAAACTCTGCAACCAGAAACTTCACAACTAGAAAACTCCGCAACTAGAAACTTTGCAACTAAAAACTCCGCAACTAGGAACTCCACAGCTAGAAACCCCACAACTTGAACTACCACAACTAGATACTCCACAAATACAAATTCCATAACTACGAACCCGACAACTAGAAACTCTACAACTAGAAACTCCACAACTAGAGACTCCACAACTAGAAACTCCACCACTAGAAACTCCACAACTACGAACCTCACAACTAGAAACTGCACAACTAGAGACTTTGCATTTAGAAACTTCTCAGATAGAAACTACACAACTAGAAACTCATCGACTAGAGATTCCATAAGTAGAAACTCCACAGCTAGAATTTCCCTCAACTAGAAACCCCACAACTAGAAACTCCACAACTAGGAACTCTGCAGCTAGAAACTCCGCAACTAGAAACTCTGCAAATAGAAACTCCGCAGGTAGAAACCCCTCAACTATAATCTTCACAACTAGAAACTCAACAAATAGAGACTGCACATCTAGAGACTCTGCAACTAGAAACTCTGCAGCTAGAAACTCCGCAACTAGAAACTCCACAACATGAAACTCTGCAAATCGAAACTTTGCAACTAGAAAATCCACAACTATAAACTCAAGTAGAAACTCTCCAACTGTAAACTCCGCAACTAGAAACTCTGCAACTAGAAAATCCACAACTAGAAACTTCACAACTAGAAACTCCCCAACAAGAAACTCCACAACTAGAAACTCCACAACTAGAGACTGCACAACTAGAGACTTTGCATTTAGAAACTCCTCAGATAGAAACTACACAACTAGAAACTCCTCGACTAGAGATTCCATGAGTAGAAACTCCACAGCTAGAATTTCCAAAACTAGAATTCCCACAACTAGAAACTCCACAAATAGGAACTCTGCAAATAGAAAATCTACAACTAGAAACTCGAAAACTTAAAACTCCAACTAGAAACTCCACAACTAGAAACTTCACAACTAGAAACTTCACAAATGGACACTCTACATTTAGAAACTCCACAACTAGAGACTCCACAACTAGGAACTCCACAAATTGAGACTCCACAACTAGAAACTACACAGATTGAAACACCACAACTTGAAACTCCACAACCAGAAACTCCACAACTAGAAACTCCGCAAGTAGAAACACAACCACTACAAACTCCACAAATAGAAACTCCACACCTAAAAATTCCACAACTTGAAACTCCACAGCTAGAAACTCCACAACTAGGAATTCCATAACTGGAAACTCCACAGCTAGAAAGTCCACAACTAGAAACTCTGCAACTAGAAACTCCGCAACTAGAAACTCCACAGCTAGAAAATCCGCTACTAGAAACTCCACAACTAGCAACTCCACAACTACAGACTCCGCAACTAGAAAACTCCGCAACTAGAAACTCCCAACTAGACACTCCGCAACTAGGAACTCTACAACTTCAAAATCCACAACTAGAAACTCCACAATTTGAAACTCCACAACTAGATACTCCACAACTACGAATTTCACAACTAGAAACTCCACAACTAGAAACACCGCAACTAGAAGCTACACAAATAGAATTTCCACAGCTAGAAACTTCACAACTTGAGACTTCGCAACTAGAAACTCGGCAACTAGAAATCCGACAACCAGAAACTCCACAACTAGAAACTCCACAAGTTGGAACCCAACAAATAGATGCTCCACAACTACAGACTCCACAACTAGAAACTCCCCAACTAGAAACTCCACAACTTGAAACAACGCAAATAGAAACTCCGAAACTAGAAACTCCACAACTAGAAAACTCCGCAACGTGAAACTCTGCAACTAGAAACTCCGCAATTAGAAACTCCTAAGTTAGAAACTTCACTACTTGAAACACCACAACTAGATACTCCACAACTACGAATTCCACAACTACGAATTCCGCAACTAGAAACTCCACAACTGGAAACTCCGCAACTAGAAACTCCACAGCTAGAAACTCCACAACTTGAGACTTCGCGACTAGAAACTCAGCAACTAGAAACTCAACAACTAGAAACTCCACCACTAGAAACTCCACAACTAGGAACTCTACAACTTCAAAATCCACAACTAAAAACTTTTCAACTTGAAACTCCAAGACTAGATACTCCACAACTACAAACTCCACAACTAGAAACTCCACAACCTGAAACTCCGCAACCAGAAACTCCGCAACTAAAAACTCCACAACTAGAAACTCCACAAGTAGAAACTCCACAATTAGAAACTCCACAACTAGAAACTTCGCAACTAGAAACTCCACAACTAGACACTCAACAACTAGAAACTCCACACCTATAAACTCCACAACTTGAAACTCCACAACTAAAACTCCACAACTAGAAACTCCACAACTAGAAACTCCACAACTAGAAACTCTGCAACTAGAAACTCCGCAACTAGAAACTCTGCAACTAGAAACTTTGCAACTAGAAACTCCACAGCTAGAAACCCCAACACTATAAACTTCACAACTAGAAACTCAACAACTAGAAACTCCCCAACTAGAAACTCCACAACTAGAATCTCTGCAACTAGAAACTCCGCAACTAGAAACTCTGCAACTAGAAACTCCGCAACTAGAAACTCTACAGCTAGAAACCCCACAACTAGAAACTTCACAACTAGCAACTCAATTACCAGAGACTGCACAACTAGAGACTCCGCAACTAGAAACTCCACAGCTAGTAACTCCGCAACTAGAAACTCCACAACTTGAAACTCCGCCACTAGAATCTCCACAACTAGAAAACTCCGCAACTAGAAACTCTGCCACTAGAACTCCGCAACTAGAAACTCCAAAGCTAGAAACTCCACAACTTGAAACACCACAACTAGATATTCCACAACTACAGATTCCACAACTAGAAACTCCACAACTAGAAACTCCGCCACAAGAAACTCCACAGCTAGAAACTCCAACACTTGAGACTTCGCAACAAGAAACTCGGCAACTAGAATCTCCACAACTAGAAACTCTGCAACTAGAAACTCCGCAACTACAAACTCCGCAACTAGAAACTCCACAGCTAGAAACTCCACAACTTGAGACTTCGCAAATAGAAACTCGTCAACTAGAAACTCAACAACTACAAACTCCACAGCTAACAACTCCACAACTAGAAACTCCACAACTTGAGAGTTCGCAACTAGATACTCCACAACTAGAAACTCCACAACTAGAGACTCCACAACTAGAAACTCCACCACTAGAAACTCCACAACTAGAAAACTCCGCAACTAGAAACTGCAACTAGAAACTCCGCAACTAGAAACTCCACAGCTAGAGACTCCACAACTTGAAACACCACAACTAGATACTCCACAACTACAAATTCCACAACAAGAAACTCCACAACTAGAAACACCACATCTGGAAACTCCGCAACAACAAACTCTGCAACCAGAAACTCCACAACTAAAATTTCCACAGCTAGAGACTCAACAACTAGAGACTCCTCAACTAAAAGCTCCACAACTAGAAACTCCACAACTAGAAACTCCACAACTTTAAACCCGACAACTAGAAACTCAACAACTAGAAACTTCACACCTATAAATTCCTCAACTTGAAACTCCACAACTAAAACTCCACAACTAGAAACTTCACAACTAGAAACTCCACAACTAGAAACTCCGCAACTAGAAACTCCCCAACTAGAAACTCCACAACTAGAAACCCTGCAGCTAGAAACTCCGCAACTAGAAACTCTGCAAATAGAAACTCCACAGCTAGAAACTCCACAACTAGAAACTCCACAACTTGAGAGTTCGCAACTAGAAACTCCACAACTAGAAACTCCACAACTAGAGACTCCGCAACTAGAAACTCCACCACTAGAAACTCCACAACCACAAACCTCACAACTAGAAATTCCATAACTGGAAACTCCACAGCTAGCAAGTTCACAACTAGAAACTCTGCAACTAGAAACTCCGCAACTAGAAACTCCACAGCTAGAAAATCCACCACTAGAAACTCCAAAACCAGCAACTCCACAACTACAGACTCCGCAACTAGAAAACTCCGCAACTAGAAACTCCCAACTAGACACTCCGCAACTAGGAAATCTACAACTTCAAACTCCACAACTAGATACTCCACAATTTGAAACTCCACAACTAGATACTCCACAACTACGAATTCCACAACTAGAAACTCCACAACTAGAAACTCCGCAACTAGAAGCTACGCAACTAGAATTTCCACAGCTAGAAACTTCACAACTTGAGACTTCGCAACTAGAAACTCGGCAACTAGAAATCCGACAACCAGAAACTCCACAACTAGAAACTCCACAAGTTGGAACCCAACAAATAGATGCTCCACAACTACAGACTCCACAACTAGAAACTCCCAAACTAGAAACTCCACAACTTGAAACAACGCAAATAGAAACTCCGAAACTAGAAACTCCACAACTAGAAAACTCCGCAACGTGAAACTCTGCAACTAGAAACTCCGCAATTAGAAACTCCTAAGTTAGAAACTTCACTACTTGAAACACCACAACTAGATACTCCACAACTACGAATTCCACAACTACGAATTCCGCAACTTGAAACTCCACAACTAGAAACTCCGCAACTAGAAACTCCACAACTTGAAACTCTGCAACTCGAAACTCTGCAACTAGCAAATCCACAACTATAAACTCAAGTTGAAACTCCCCAACTGGAAACTCCGCAACTAGAAACTCCGCAACTAGAAACTCCCCAACTAGAAACTCCACAACTAGAAACTCCACAACTAGAAACTCCACAACTAAAACTCCACAACTAGAAACTCCACAACTAGAAACTCCACAACTAGAAACTCCGCAACTAGAAACTCCCAAACTAGAAACTTCACAACTAGAAACTCTGCAGCTAGAAACTCCGCAACTAGAAACTCTGCAAATAGAAACTCCGCAGGTAGAAACCCATCAACTATAAACTTCACGACTAGAAACTCAACAAATAGAGACTGCACATCTAGAGACTCCGCAACTAGAAACTCCGCAGCTAGAAACTCCGCAACTAGAAACTCCACAACTTGAAGCTCTACATACGAAATTCTGCAACTAGAAAATCCACAACTATAAACTCAAGTAGAAACCCTCCAACTGAAAACTCCGCAACTAGAAACTCCGCGTCTAGAAAATCCACAACTAGAAACTTCACAACTAGAAACTCCCCAACAAGAAACTCCACAACTAGAAACTCCACAACTAGAGACTGCACAACTAGAGACTTTGCATTTAGAAACTCCTCAGATAGAAACTACACAACTAGAAACTCCTCGACTAGGGATTCCATAAGTAGAAACTCCACAGCTAGAATTTCCAAAACTAGAAACCCCACAACTAGAAACTCCACAAATAGGAACTCTGCAAATAGAAAATCTACAACTAGAAACTAGAAAACTAAAAACTCCATCTAGAAACTCTACAACTAGAAACTTCACAACTAGAAACTCCACAAATACGAACTCCAAAATTGAGACTCCACAACTAGAAACTACACAGATTGAAGTTCCACAACTAGAAACTCCACAACTGAAAACTCCGCCACTAGAAACTCTGCCACTAGAAACTTTACAGCTAGAAACTCCACAACTTGAGACTTCGCAAATAGAAACTCGTCAACTGAAAACTCAACCACTAGAAACTCCACAGCTAGAAACTCCACAACTAGAAACTCCACAACTAGAAACTCCACAACTAGAAACACCACATCTAGAAACTCCGCAACAACAAACTCTGCAACCAGAAACTCCACAACTAGAATTTCCGCAGCTAGAGACTCAACAAATAAAGACTCCTCAACTAAAAGCTCCACAACTAGAAACTCCACAACTTAAAACTCCACAAGTTGAAACCCGACAACTAGAAACTCAACAACAGGAAACTCCACACCTATAAATTCCTCAACTTGAAACTCCACAACTAAAACTCCACAACTAGAAACTCCGCAACTAGAAACTTCCCAACTAGAAACTTCAAAACTAGAAACTCTGCAACTAGAAACTCCGCAACTAGAAACTCCACAGCTAGAAACCCCCAACTATAAAATTCACAACTAGAAACTCAACAACTAGAGACTGCACAACTACAGACTCCGCAACTAGAAACTCCGCAGCTAGAAACTCCGCAACTAGAAACTCCACAACTTGAAACTCTGCAACTAGAAACTCTGCAACTAAAAAATCCACAACTATAAACTCCAGTAGCAACTCCCGACCTGGAAACTCCCCAACTAGAAACTCCGCAACTAGGAAATACACAACTAGAAACTTCACAACTAGAAACTCCCCAACAAAAACTCCACAACTAGAAACTCCACAACTAGAAACTCCACAACTAGAGACTGCACAACTAGAGACTGCACATCTAGAGACTGCATTTAGAAACTCCTCAGATAGAAACTACACACCTAGAAACACCACGACTAGAGATTCCATAAGTAGGAACTCCACAGCTAGAATTTCCACAACTAAAAACCCCTCAACTAGAAACTCCACATATAGGAACTCTGCAAATAGAAAATCTACAACTAGAAACTCGAAAACTAAAAACTCCAACTAGAAACTCCAACACTAGAAACTTCACAACTAGAAACTCCACAAATGGACCCTCCACAACTAGAAACTCCACAACTAGAGACTCCACAACTAGGAACTCCGCAACTAAAAACTCCAACACTACAAAATCCACAACTAGAAACTCCACAACTAGAAACTCCGCAACTAGAAACCCGACCACTAGAAAGTCCACAAAAGAAACTCCGCACCTATAAATTCCACAACTTGAAACTCCACAGCTAGAAACTCCACAACAAGAAATTCCATAACTGGAAACTCCACAGCTAGAAAGTCCACAACTAGAAACTCTGCAACTAGAAACTCCGCAACTAGAAACTCCACAGCTAGAAAATCCGCTACTAGAAACTCCACAACTAGCAACTCCACAACTACAGACTCCGCAACTAGAAAACTCCGCAACTAGAAACTCCCAACTAGACACTCCGCAACTAGGAAATCTACAACTTCAAAATCCACAACTAGAAACTCCACAATTTGAAACTCCACAACTAGATACTCCACAACTACGAATTCCACAACTAGAAACTCCACAACTAGAAACTCCGCAACTAGAAGCTACGCAACTAGAATTTCCACAGCTAGAAACTTCACAACTTGAGACTTCGCAACTAGAAACTCGGCAACTAGAAATCCGACAACCAGAAACTCCACAACTAGAAACTCCACAAGTTGGAACCCAACAAATAGATGCTCCACAACTACAGACTCCACAACTAGAAACTCCCCAACTAGAAACTCCACAACTTGAAACAACGCAAATAGAAACTCCGAAACTAGAAACTCCACAACTAGAAAACTCCGCAACGTGAAACTCTGCAACTAGAAACTCCGCAATTCGAAACTCCTAAGTTAGAAACTTCACTACTTGAAACACCACAACTAGATACTCCACAACTACGAATTCCACAACTACGAATTCCGCAACTTGAAACTCCACAACTAGAAACTCCGCAACTAGAAACTCCACAACTTGAAACTCTGCAACTAGAAACTCTGCAACTAGCAAATCCACAACTATAAACTCAAGTTGAAACTCCCCAACTGGAAACTCCGCAACTAGAAACTCCGCAACTAGAAACTCCCCAACTAGAAACTCCACAACTAGAAACTCCACAACTAGAAACTCCACAACTAAAGCTCCACAACTAGAAACTCCACAACTAGAAACTCCACAACTAGAAACTCCGCAACTAGAAACTCCCAAACTAGAAACTTCACAACTAGAAACTCTGCAGCTAGAAACTCCGCAACTAGAAACTCTTCAAATAGAAACTCCGCAGGTAGAAACCCATCAACTATAAACTTCACGACTAGAAACTCAACAAATAGAGACTGCACATCTAGAGACTCCGCAACTAGAAACTCCGCAGCTAGAAACTCCGCAACTAGAAACTCCACAACTTGAAGCTCTACATACGAAATTCTGCAACTAGAAAATCCACAACTATAAACTCAAGTAGAAACCCTCCAACTGAAAACTCCGCAACTAGAAACTCCGCATCTAGAAAACCCACAACTAGAAACTTCACAACTAGAAACTCCCCAACAAGAAACTCCACAACTAGAAACTCCACAACTAGAGACTGCACAACTAGAGACTTTGCATTTAGAAACTCCTCAGATAGAAACTACACAACTAGAAACTCCTCGACTAGAGATTCCATAAGTAGAAACTCCACAGCTAGAATTTCCAAAACTAGAAACCCCACAACTAGAAACTCCACAAATAGGAACTCTGCAAATAGAAAATCTACAACTAGAAACTAGAAAACTAAAAACTCCATCTAGAAACTCTACAACTAGAAACTTCACAACTAGAAACTCCACAAATACGAACTCCAAAATTGAGACTCCACAACTAGAAACTACACAGATTGAAGTTCCACAACTAGAAACTCCACAACTGAAAACTCCGCCACTAGAAACTCTGCCACTAGAAACTTTACAGCTAGAAACTCCACAACTTGAGACTTCGCAAATAGAAACTCGTCAACTGAAAACTCAACCACTAGAAACTCCACAGCTAGAAACTCCACAACTAGAAACTCCACAACTAGAAACTCCACAACTAGAAACACCACATCTAGAAACTCCGCAACAACAAACTCTGCAACCAGAAACTCCACAACTAGAATTTCCGCAGCTAGAGACTCAACAAATAGAGACTCCTCAACTAAAAGCTCCACAACTAGAAACTCCACAACTTAAAACTCCACAAGTTGAAACCCGACAACTAGAAACTCAACAACAGGAAACTCCACACCTATAAATTCCTCAACTTGAAACTCCACAACTAAAACTCCACAACTAGAAACTCCGCAACTAGAAACTTCCCAACTAGAAACTTCAAAACTAGAAACTCTGCAACTAGAAACTCCGCAACTAGAAACTCCACAGCTAGAAACCCCCCAACTATAAAATTCACAACTAGAAACTCAACAACTAGAGACTGCACAACTACAGACTCCGCAACTAGAAACTCCGCAGCTAGAAACTCCGCAACTAGAAACTCCACAACTTGAAACTCTGCAACTAGAAACTCTGCAACTAAAAAATCCACAACTATAAACTCCAGTAGCAACTCCCGACCTGGAAACTCCCCAACTAGAAACTTCGCAACTAGAAAATACACAACTAGAAACTTCACAACTAGAAACTCCCCAACAAAAACTCCACAACTAGAAACTCCACAACTAGAAACTCCACAACTAGAGACTGCACAACTAGAGACTGCACATCTAGAGACTGCATTTAGAAACTCCTCAGATAGAAACTACACACCTAGAAACACCACGACTAGAGATTCCATAAGTAGGAACTCCACAGCTAGAATTTCCAACACTAAAAACCCCTCAACTAGAAACTCCACATATAGGAACTCTGCAAATAGAAAATCTACAACTAGAAACTCGAAAACTAAAAACTCCAACTAGAAACTCCAACACTAGAAACTTCACAACTAGAAACTCCACAAATGGACCCTCCACAACTAGAAACTCCACAACTAGAGACTCCACAACTAGGAACTCCGCAACTAAAAACTCCAACACTACAAAATCCACAACTAGAAACTCCACAACTAGAAACTCCGCAACTAGAAACCCGACCACTAGAAAGTCCACAAAAGAAACTCCACACCTATAAATTCCACAACTTGAAACTCCACAGCCTGAAACTCCACAACTAGAAATTCCATAATTGGAAACTCCACAGCTAGAAAGTCCACAACTAGAAACTCTGCAACTAGAAACTCCGCAACTAGAAACTCCACAGCTAGAAAATCCACCACTATAAACTCCACAACTACAGACTCCGCAACTAGAAAACTCCGCAACTAGAAACTCCCAACTAGACACTCCGCAACTTGAAACAACGCAAATAGAAACTCCGAAACTAGAAACTCCACAACTAGAAAACTCCGAAACGTGAAACTCTGCAACTAGAAACTCCGCAATTAGAAACTCCACAGTTAGAAACTTCACTACTTGAAACACCACAACTAGATACTCCACAACTACGAATTCCACAACTACGAATTCCGCAACTAGAAACTCCACAACTGGAAACTCCGCAACTAGAAACTCCACAGCTAGAAACTCCACAACTTGAGACTTCGCGACTAGAAACTCAGCAACTAGAAACTCAACAACTAGAAACTCCACCACTAGAAACTCCACAACTAGGAACTCTACAACTTCAAAATTCACAACTAAAAACTTTTCAACTTGAAACTCCACAACTAGATACTCCACAACTACAAACTCCACAACTAGAAACTCCACAAGTAGAAACTCCACAACTAGAAACTCCACAACTAGAAACTTCGCAACTAGAAACTCCACAACTAGACACTCAACAACTAGAAACTCCACACCTATAAATTCCACAACTTGAAACTCCACAACTAAAACTCCACAACTAGAAACTCCACAACTAGAAACTCCACAACTAGAAACTCTGCAACTAGAAACTCCGCAACTAGAAACTCTGCAACTAGAAACTTTGCAACTAGAAACTCCACAGCTAGAAACCCCAACACTATAAACTTCACAACTAGAAACTCAACAACTAGAAACTCCCCAACTAAAAACTCCACAACTAGAATCTCTGCAACTAGAAACTCCGCAACTAGAAACTCTGCAACTAGAAACTCCGCAACTAGAAACTCCACAGCTAGAAACCCCACAACTAGAAACTTCACAACTAGCAACTCAATTACCAGAGACTGCACAACTAGAGACTCCGCAACTAGAAACTCCACAGCTAGTAACTCCGCAACTAGAAACTCCACAACTTGAAACTCCGCCACTAGAATCTCCACAACTAGAAAACTCCGCAACTAGAAACTCTGCCACTAGAACTCCGCAACTAGAAACTCCAAAGCTAGAAACTCCACAACTTGAAACACCACAACTAGATACTCCACAACTACAGATTCCACAACTAGAAACTCCACAACTAGAAACTCTGCAACAAGAAACTCCACAGCTAGAAACTCCAACACTTGAGACTTCGCAACAAGAAACTCGGCAACTAGAATCTCCACAACTAGAAACTCTGCAACTAGAAACTCCGCAACTACAAACTCCGCAACTAGAAACTCCACAGCTAGAAACTCCACAACTTGAGACTTCGCAAATAGAAACTCGTCAACTAGAAACTCAACAACTACAAACTCCACAGCTAGAAACTCCACAACTAGAAACTCCACAACTTGAGAGTTCGCAACTAGATACTCCACAACTAGAGACTCCACAACTAGAAACTCCACCACTGGAAACTCCACAACTACAAACCTCACAACTAGAAACTCCACAACTAGAAACTCCGCAACTGGAAACTCCACAGCCAGAAACTCTACAACTAGAAAAACCACATCTAGAAACTCTGCAACAACAAACTCTTCAACTAGAAACTCCACAACTAGAATTTCCACAGCTAGAGACTCAACAACTAGAGACTCTTCAACTAAAAGCTTCACAACTAGACACTCCACAACTAGAAATTCTGCAACTAGAAACCCGACAACTAGAAACTCAACAACTACAAACTCCACACGTATAAATTCCTCAACTTGAAACGCCTCAACTTGAAACTCCCCAACAAGAAACTCCACAACTAGAAACTCCACAACTAGAGACTGCACAACTAGAGACTTTGCATTTAGAAACTCCTCAGATAGAAACAACACAACTAGAAACTCCTCGACTAGAGATTCCATAGGTAGAAACTCCACAGCTAGAATTTCCAAAACTAGAATTCCCACAACTAGAAACTCCACAAATAGGAACTCTGCAAATAGAAAATCTACAACTAGAAACTCGAAAACTTAAAACTCCAACTAGAAACTCCACAACTAGAAACTTCACAACTAGAAACTTCACAAATGGACACTCTACATTTAGAAACTCCACAACTAGAGACTCCACAACTAGGAACTCCACAAATTGAGACTCCACAACTAGAAACTACACAGATTGAAACACCACAACTTGAAAGTCCACAACCAGAAACTCCACAACTAGAAACTCCGCAACTAAATACTCCAACACTAGAAAATCCACAACTAGAAACTCCACAACTAGAAACTCCGCAAGTAGAAACACAACCACTACAAACTCCACAAATAGAAACTCCACACCTAAAAATTCCACAACTTGAAACTCCACAGCTAGAAACTCCACAACTAGAAATTCCATAACTGGAAACTCCACAGCTAGAAAGTCCACAACTAGAAACTCTGCAACTAGAAAATCCGCAACTAGAAACTCCACAGCTAGAAAATCCGCTACTAGAAACTCCACAACTAGCAACTCCACAACTACAGACTCCGCAACTAGAAAACTCCGCAACTAGAAACTCCCAACTAGACACTCCGCAACTAGGAACTCTACAACTTCAAAATCCACAACTAGAAACTCCACAATTTGAAACTCCACAACTAGATACTCCACAACTACGAATTCCACAACTAGAAACTCCACAACTAGAAACTCCGCAACTAGAAGATCCGCAACTAGAATTTCCACAGCTAGAAACTTCACAACTTGAGACTTCGCAACTAGAAACTCGGCAACTAGAAATCCGACAACCAGAAACTCCACAACTAGAAACTCCACAAGTTGGAACCCAACAAATAGATGCTCCAAAACTACAGACTCAACAACTAGAAACTCCCCAACTAGAAACTCCACAACTTGAAACAACGCAAATAGAAACTCCGAAACTAGAAACTCCACAACTAGAAAACTCCGCAACGTGAAACTCTGCAACTAGAAACTCCGCAATTAGAAACTCCACAGTTAGAAACTTCACTACTTGAAACACCACAACTAGATACTCCACAACTACGAATTCCACAACTACGAATTCCGCAACTAGAAACTCCGCAACTAGAAACTCCACAACTTGAAACTCTGCCACTCGAAACTCTGCAACTAGCAAATCCGCAACTATAAACCCAAGTTGAAACTCCCCAACTGGAAACTCCGCAACTAGAAACTCTGCAACTAGAAACTCCGCAACTAGAAACTCTGCAACTAGAAACTTTGCAACTAGAAACTCCACAGCTAGAAACCCCAACACTATAAACTTCACAACTAGAAACTCAACAACTAGAAACTCCCCAACTAAAAACTCCACAACTAGAATCTCTGCAACTAGAAACTCTGCAACTAGAAACTCTGCAACTAGAAACTCCGCAACTAGAAACTCCACAGCTAGAAACCCCACAACTAGAAACTTCACAACTAGCAACTCAATTACCAGAGACTGCACAACTAGAGACTCCGCAACTAGAAACTCCACAGCTAGTAACTCCGCAACTAGAAACTCCACAACTTGAAACTCCGCCACTAGAATCTCCACAACTAGAAAACTCCGCAACTAGAAACTCTGCCACTAGAACTCCGCAACTAGAAACTCCAAAGCTAGAAACTCCACAACTTGAAACACCACAACTAGATACTCCACAACTACAGATTCCACAACTAGAAACTCCACAACTAGAAACTCCGCAACAAGAAACTCCACAGCTAGAAACTCCAACACTTGAGACTTCGCAACAAGAAACTCGGCAACTAGAATCTCCACAACTAGAAACTCTGCAACTAGAAACTCCGCAACTACAAACTCCGCAACTAGAAACTCCACAGCTAGAAACTCCACAACTTGAGACTTCGCAAATAGAAACTCGTCAACTAGAAACTCAACAACTACAAACTCCACAGCTAGAAACTCCACAACTAGAAACTCCACAACTTGAGAGTTCGCAACTAGATACTCCACAACTAGAAACTCCACAACTAGAGACTCCACAACTAGAAACTCCACCACTAGAAACTCCACAACTACAAACCTCACAACTAGAAACTCCACAACTACAAACTCCGCAACTGGAAACTCCACAGCCAGAAACTCTACAACTAGAAAAACCACATCTAGAAACTCTGCAACAACAAACTCTTCAACTAGAAACTCCACAACTAGAATTTCCACAGCTAGAGACTCAACAACTAGAGACTCTTCAACTAAAAGCTTCACAACTAGACACTCCACAACTAGAAATTCTGCAACTAGAAACCCGACAACTAGAAACTCAACAACTACAAACTCCACACGTATAAATTCCTCAACTTGAAACGCCTCAACTTGAAACTCCCCAACAAGAAACTCCACAACTAGAAACTCCACAACTAGAGACTGCACAACTAGAGACTTTGCATTTAGAAACTCCTCAGATAGAAACAACACAACTAGAAACTCCTCGACTAGAGATTCCATAGGTAGAAACTCCACAGCTAGAATTTCCAAAACTAGAATTCCCACAACTAGAAACTCCACAAATAGGAACTCTGCAAATAGAAAATCTACAACTAGAAACTCGAAAACTTAAAACTCCAACTAGAAACTCCACAACTAGAAACTTCACAACTAGAAACTTCACAAATGGACACTCTACATTTAGAAACTCCACAACTAGAGACTCCACAACTAGGAACTCCACAAATTGAGACTCCACAACTAGAAACTACACAGATTGAAACACCACAACTTGAAAGTCCACAACCAGAAACTCCACAACTAGAAACTCCGCAACTAAATACTCCAACACTAGAAAATCCACAACTAGAAACTCCACAACTAGAAACTCCGCAAGTAGAAACACAACCACTACAAACTCCACAAATAGAAACTCCACACCTAAAAATTCCACAACTTGAAACTCCACAGCTAGAAACTCCACAACTAGAAATTCCATAACTGGAAACTCCACAGCTAGAAAGTCCACAACTAGAAACTCTGCAACTAGAAAATCCGCAACTAGAAACTCCACAGCTAGAAAATCCGCTACTAGAAACTCCACAACTAGCAACTCCACAACTACAGACTCCGCAACTAGAAAACTCCGCAACTAGAAACTCCCAACTAGACACTCCGCAACTAGGAACTCTACAACTTCAAAATCCACAACTAGAAACTCCACAATTTGAAACTCCACAACTAGATACTCCACAACTACGAATTCCACAACTAGAAACTCCACAACTAGAAACTCCGCAACTAGAAGATCCGCAACTAGAATTTCCACAGCTAGAAACTTCACAACTTGAGACTTCGCAACTAGAAACTCGGCAACTAGAAATCCGACAACCAGAAACTCCACAACTAGAAACTCCACAAGTTGGAACCCAACAAATAGATGCTCCAAAACTACAGACTCAACAACTAGAAACTCCCCAACTAGAAACTCCACAACTTGAAACAACGCAAATAAAAACTCCGAAACTAGAAACTCCACAACTAGAAAACTCCGCAACGTGAAACTCTGCAACTAGAAACTCCGCAATTAGAAACTCCACAGTTAGAAACTTCACTACTTGAAACACCACAACTAGATACTCCACAACTACGAATTCCACAACTACGAATTCCGCAACTAGAAACTCCGCAACTAGAAACTCCACAACTTGAAACTCTGCCACTCGAAACTCTGCAACTAGCAAATCCGCAACTATAAACCCAAGTTGAAACTCCCCAACTGGAAACTCCGCAACTAGAAACTCCGCAACTAGAAACTCCCCAACTAGAAACTCCACAACTAGAAACTCCACAACTAGAAACTCCACAACTAAAACTCCACAACTAGAAACTCCACAACTAGAAACTCCACAACTAGAATCTCCGCAACTAGAAACTCCCAAACTAGAAACTCCACAACTAGAAACTCTGCAGCTAGAAACACCGCAACTAGAAACTCTGCAAATAGAAACTCCGAAGGTAGAAACCCATCAACTATAAACTTCACGACTAGAAACTCAACAAATAGAGACTGCACATCTAGAGACTCCGCAACTAGAAGCTCCGCAGCTAGAAACTCCGCAACAAGAAACTCCACAATTTGAAACTCTACATACGAAATTCTGCAACTAGAAAATCCGCAATTATAAACTCAAGTAGAAACCCTCCAACTGAAAACTCCGCAACTAGAAAATCTACAACTAGAAACTTCACAACTAGAAACTCCCCAACAAGAAACTCCACAACTAGGAACTCCACAACTAGAGACTGCACAACTAGAGACTTTGCATTTAGAAACTCCTCAGATAGAAACTACACAACTAGAAACTCCTCGACTAGGGATTCCATAAGTAGAAACTCCACAGCTAGAATTTCCAAAACTAGAAACCCCACAACTAGAAACTCAACAAATAGGAACTCTGCAAATAGAAAATCTACAACTAGAAACTCGAAAACTAAAAACTCCATCTAGAAACTCTACAACTAGAAACTTCACAACTAGAAACTCCACAAATACGAACTCCAAAATTGAGACTCCACAACTAGAAACTACACAGATTGAAGTTCCACAACTAGAAACTCCACAACTGAAAACTCCGCCGCTAGAAACTCTGCCACTAGAAACTTTACAGCTAGAAACTCCACAACTTGAGACTTCGCGAATAGAAACTCGTCAACTGAAAACTCAACCACTAGAAACTCCACAGCTAGAAACTCCACAACTAGAAACTCCACAACTAGAAACTCCACAACTAGAAACACCACATCTAGAAACTCCGCAACAACAAACTCTGCAACCAGAAACTCCACAACTAGAATTTCCGCAGCTAGAGACTCAACAAATAGAGACTCCTCAACTAAAAGCTCCACAACTAGAAACTCCACAACTTAAAACTCCACAAGTTGAAACCCGACAACTAGAAACTCAACAACAGGAAACTCCACACCTATAAATTCCTCAACTTGAAACTCCACAACTAAAACTCCACAACTCAAAACTCCAACACTAGAAAATCCACAACTAGAAACTTCACAACTAGAAACTTTGCAACTAGAAACTCCGCAACTAGAAACTCCACAAATAGAAACTCCACACCTATAAATTCCACAACTTGAAACTCCACAGCTAGAAACTCCACAACTAGAAATTCCATAATTGGAAACTCCACAGCTAGAAAGTCCACAACTAGAAACTCTGCAACTAGAAACTCCGCAACTAGAAACTCCACAGCTAGAAAATCCACCACTATAAACTCCACAACTAGCAACTCCACCACTACAGACTCCGCAACTAGAAACTGCCAACTAGACACTCCGCAACTAGGAACTCTACAACTTCAAAATCCACAACTAGAAACTCCACAACTAGAAACTCCACAACTAGAAACTCCGCAAGTAGAAACACAACCACTACAAACTCCACAAATAGAAACTCCACACCTAAAAATTCCACAACTTGAAACTCCACAGCTAGAAACTCCACAACTAGAAATTCCATAACTGGAAACTCCACAGCTAGAAAGTCCACAACTAGAAACTCTGCAACTAGAAAATCCGCAACTAGAAACTCCACAGCTAGAAAATCCGCTACTAGAAACTCCACAACTAGCAACTCCACAACTACAGACTCCGCAACTAGAAAACTCCGCAACTAGAAACTCCCAACTAGACACTCCGCAACTAGGAACTCTACAACTTCAAAATCCACAACTAGAAACTCCACAATTTGAAACTCCACAACTAGATACTCCACAACTACGAATTCCACAACTAGAAACTCCACAACTAGAAACTCCGCAACTAGAAGATCCGCAACTAGAATTTCCACAGCTAGAAACTTCACAACTTGAGACTTCGCAACTAGAAACTCGGCAACTAGAAATCCGACAACCAGAAACTCCACAACTAGAAACTCCACAAGTTGGAACCCAACAAATAGATGCTCCACAACTAAAGACTCAACAACTAGAAACTCCCCAACTAGAAACTCCACAACTTGAAACAACGCAAATAGAAACTCCGAAACTAGAAACTCCACAACTAGAAAACTCCGCAACGTGAAACTCTGCAACTAGAAACTCCGCAATTAGAAACTCCCCAGTTAGAAACTTCACTACTTGAAACACCACAACTAGATACTCCACAACTACGAATTCCACAACTACGAATTCCGCAACTAGAAACTCCGCAACTAGAAACTCCACAACTTGAAACTCTGCCACTCGAAACTCTGCAACTAGCAAATCCGCAACTATAAACCCAAGTTGAAACTCCCCAACTGGAAACTCCGCAACTAGAAACTCCGCAACTAGAAACTCCCCAACTAGAAACTCCACAACTAGAAACTCTGCAGCTAGAAACACCGCAACTAGAAACTCTGCAAATAGAAACTCCGCAGGTAGAAACCCATCAACTATAAACTTCACGACTAGAAACTCAACAAATAGAGACTGCACATCTAGAGACTCCGCAACTAGAAGCTCCGCAGCTAGAAACTCCGCAACTAGAAACTCCACAATTTGAAACTCTACATACGAAATTCTGCAACTAGAAAATCCGCAATTATAAACTCAAGTAGAAACCCTCCAACTGAAAACTCCGCAACTAGAAACTCCGCAACTAGAAAATCTACAACTAGAAACTTCACAACTAGAAACTCCCCAACAAGAAACTCCACAACTAGGAACTCCACAACTAGAGACTGCACAACTAGAGACTTTGGATTTAGAAACTCCTCAGATAGAAACTACACAACTAGAAACTCCTCGACTAGGGATTCCATAAGTAGAAACTCCACAGCTAGAATTTCCAAAACTAGAAACCCCACAACTAGAAACTCAACAAATAGGAACTCTGCAAATAGAAAATCTACAACTAGAAACTCGAAAACTAAAAACTCCATCTAGAAACTCTACAACTAGAAACTTCACAACTAGAAACTCCACAAATACGAACTCCAAAATTGAGACTCCACAACTAGAAACTACACAGATTGAAGTTCCACAACTAGAAACTCCACAACTGAAAACTCCGCCACTAGAAACTCTGCCACTAGAAACTTTACAGCTAGAAACTCCACAACTTGAGACTTCGCGAATAGAAACTCGTCAACTGAAAACTCAACCACTAGAAACTCCACAGCTAGAAACTCCACAACTAGAAACTCCACAACTAGAAACTCCACAACTAGAAACACCACATCTAGAAACTCCGCAACAACAAACTCTGCAACCAGAAACTCCACAACTAGAATTTCCGCAGCTAGAGACTCAACAAATAGAGACTCCTCAACTAAAAGCTCCACAACTAGAAACTCCACAACTTAAAACTCCACAAGTTGAAACCCGACAACTAGAAACTCAACAACAGGAAACTCCACACCTATAAATTCCTCAACTTGAAACTCCACAACTAAAACTCCACAACTCGAAACTCCGCAACTAGAAACTTCCCAACTAGAAACTTCACAACTAGAAACTTTGCAACTAGAAACTCCTCAACTAGAAACTCCACAGCTAGAAACCCCCCAACTATAAAATTCACAACTAGAAACTCAACAACTAGAGACGGCACAACTACAGACTCCGCAACTAGAAACTCCGCAGCTAGAAACTCCGCAACTAGAAACTCCACAACTTGAAACTCTGCATTTAGAAACTCTGCAACTAAAAAATCCACAACTATAAACTCCAGTAGCAACTCTCGACCTGGAAACTCCCCAACTAGAAACTCCGCAACAAGAAAAAACACAACTAGAAACTTCACAACTAGAAACTCCCCAACAAAAACTCCACAACTAGAAACTTCACAACTAGAAACTCCACAACTAGAGACTGCACATCTAGAGACTGCATTTAGAAACTCCTCAGATAGAAACTACACACCTAGAAACACCACGACTAGAGATTCCATAAGTAGGAACTCCACAGCTAGAATTTCCACAACTAAAAACCCCTCAACTAGAAACTCCACATATAGGAACTCTGCAAATAGAAAAACTACAACTAGAAACTCGAAAACTAAAAACTCCAACTAGAAACTCCAACACTAGAAACTTCACAACTAGAATCTCCACAAATGGACACTCCACAACTAGAAACTCCACAACTAGAGACTCCACAACTAGGAACTCCACAAATTGAGACTCCACAACTAGAAACTACACAGATTGAAACACCACAACTTGAAACTCCACAACCAGAAACTCCACAACTAGAAACTTCGCAACTAAAAACTCCAACACTAGAAAATCCACAACTAGAAACTCCACAACTAGAAACTCCGCAACTAGAAACCCGACCACTAGAAACTCCACAAATAGAAACTCCACACCTATAAATTCCACAACTTGAAACTCCACAGCTAAAAACTCCACAACTAGAAATTCCATAATTGGAAACTCCACAGCTAGAAAGTCCACAACTAGAAACTCTGCAACTAGAAACTCCGCAACTAGAAACTCCACAGCTAGAAAATCCACCACTATAAACTCCACAACTAGCAACTCCACCACTACAGACTCCGCAACTAGAAACTCCCAACTAGACACTCCGCAACTAGGAACTCTACAACTTCAAAATCCACAACTAGAAACTCCACAACTAGAAACTCCGCAACTAGAAGCTCCGCAACTAGAATTTCCACAGCTAGAAACTCCACAACTTGAGACTTCGCCACTAGAAACTAGGCAACTAGATATCCGACAACCAGAAACTCCACAACTAGAAACTCCACAAATTGGAACCCAACAAATAGATACTCCACAACTACAGACTCCACAACTAGAAACTCCCCAACTAGAAACGCCACAACTTGAAACAACGCAAATAGAAACTCCGAAACTAGAAACTGCACAACTAGAAAACTCCGCAACGTGAAACTCTGCAACTAGAAACTCCGCAATTAGAAACTCCACAGTTAGAAACTTCACTACTTGAAACACCACAACTAGATACTCCACAACTACGAATTCCACAACTACGAATTCCGCAACTAGAAACTCCACAACTGGAAACTCCGCAACTAGAAACTCCACAGCTAGAAACTCCACAACTTGAGACTTCGCGACTAGAAACTCAGCAACTAGAAACTCAACAACTAGAAACTCCACCACTAGAAACTCCACAACTAGGAACTCTACAACTTCAAAATCCACAACTAAAAACTTTTCAACTTGAAACTCCACAACTAGATACTCCACAACTACAAACTCCACAACTAGAAACTCCACAACCTGAAACTCCGCAACCAGAAACTCCGCAACTAAAAACTCCACAACTAGAAACTCCACAAGTAGAAACTCCACAACTAGAAACTCCACAACTAGAAACTTCGCAACTAGAAACTCCACAACTAGACACTCAACAACTAGAAACTCCACACCTATAAATTCCACAACTTGAAACTCCACAACTAAAACTCCACAACTAGAAACTCCGCCACTAGAATCTCCACAACTAGAAAACTCCGCAACTAGAAACTCTGCCACTAGAACTCCGCAACTAGAAACTCCAAAGCTAGAAACTCCACAACTTGAAACACCACAACTAGATACTCCACAACTACAGATTCCACAACTAGAAACTCCACAACTAGAAACTCCGCAACAAGAAACTCCACAGCTAGAAACTCCAACACTTGAGACTTCGCAACAAGAAACTCGGCAACTAGAATCTCCACAACTAGAAACTCTGCAACTAGAAACTCCGCAACTATAAATTCCGCAACTAGAAACTCCACAACTTGAAACTCTGCAAATCGAAACTCTGCAACTAGAAAATCCACAACTATAAACTCAAGTAGAAACTCCCCAACTGGAAACTCCGCAACTAGAAACTCCGCAACTAGAAAATCTACAACTAGAAACTTCAAAACTAGAAACTTCCCAACAAGAAACTCCACAACTAGAGACTGCACAACTAGAGACTTTGCATTTAGAAACTCCTCAGATAGAAACTACACAACTAGAAACTCCTCGACTAGAGATTCAATAAGTAGAAACTCCACAGCTAGAATTTCCACAACTAGAAACCCCACAGCTAGAAACTCCACAACTAGGAACGCTGCAAATAGAAAATCTACAACTAGAAACTCGAAAACTAAAAACTCGAACTAGAAATTCTACAACTAGAAACTTCACAACTAGAAATTCCACAAATAGGAAGTCCAAAATTGAGACTCCACAACTAGAAACTACACAGATTGAAGTTCCACAACTAGAAACTACACAGATTGAAGTTCCACATCTAGAAACTCCACAACTGAAAACTCCGCAACCAGAAACTCTGCAACTAGAAACTTTAAAGCTAGAAACTCCACAACTTGAGACTTCGCAAATAGAAACTCGTCAACTGGAAACTCAACCACTATCAACTCCACAGCTAGAAACTCCACAACTAGAAACTCCACAACTTGAAACCCAACAAATAGATACTCCACAACTACAGACTCCACAACTTGAAAATACCATCACTAGATACTCCACAACTACAAATTCCGCAACTAGAAACTCCACAACTAGAAACTCCACAACTAGAAACTCCCCACTAGAAACTCCACAACTAGAATCTCTGCAACTAGAAACTCCGCAAGTAGAAACTCTGCAACTAGAAACTCCGCAACTAGAAACTCCACAGCTAGAAACCCCACAACTATAAACTTCAAAACTAGCAACTCAACAACTAGAGACTGCACAACTAGAGACTCCGCCACTAGAAACTCCACAGCTAGTAACCTCGCAACTAGAAACTCCACAACTAAAACTCCACAACTAGAAACTTCACAACTAGAAACTCCACAACTAGAAACTCCGCAACTAGAAACTCCCCAACTAGAAACTCCACAACTAGAAACCCTGCAGCTAGAAACTCCGCAACTAGAAACTCTGCAAATAGAAACTCCACAGCTAGAAACTCCACAACTAGAAACTCCACAACTTGAGAGTTCGCAACTAGAAACTCCACAACTAGAAACTCCACAACTAGAGACTCCGCAACTAGAAACTCCACCACTAGAAACTCCACAACCACAAACCTCACAACTAGAAATTCCATAACTGGAAACTCCACAGCTAGAAAGTCCACAACTAGAAACTCTGCAACTAGAAACTCCGCAACTAGAAACTCCACAGCTAGAAAATCCACCACTAGAAACTCCAAAACTAGCAACTCCACAACTACAGACTCCGCAACTAGAAAACTCCTCAACTAGAAACTCCCAACTAGACACTCCGCAACTAGGAACTCTACAACTTCAAAATCCACAACTAGAAACTCCACAATTTGAAACTCCACAACTAGATACTCCACAACTACAAACTCCACAACTAGAAACTCCCCAACTAAAACTCCACAACTTGAAACTCCGCAAATTGAAACTCCGAAACTAGAAACTCCACAACTAGAAAACTCCGCAACGTGAAACTCTGCAACTAGAAACTCCGCAATTAGAAACTCCACAGCTAGAAACTTCACTACTTGAAACACCACAACTAGATACTCCACAACTACGAATTCCACAACTTGAAACTCCACAACTAGAAACTCCGCAACAAGAAGCTCCGCAACTAAAATTTCCACAGCTAGAAACTCCACAACTTGAGACTTCGCGACTAGAAACTCAGCAACTAGAAACTCAACAACTATAAACTCAACCACTAGAAACTCCACAACTAGGAACTCTACAACTTCAAAATCCACAACTAAAAACTCTTCAACTTGAAACTCCACATCTAGATACTCCACAACTACAAACTCCACAACTAGAAACTCCACAACCTGAAACTCCGCAACCAGAAACTCCGCAACTAAAACTCCACAACTAGAAACTCCACAACTAGAAACTCCACAACTAGAAACTCTGCAACTAGAAACTCCGCAATTAGAAACTCCACAGCTAGAAACTTCACTACTTGAAACACCATCACTAGATACTCCACAACTACGAATTCCACAACTACAAATTACGCAACTAGAAACTCCACAACTGGAAACTCCGCAACTAGAAACTCCACAACTAAAAACTCCACAACTTGAGACTTCGCGACTAGAAACTCAGAACTAGAAACTCAACAACTATAAACTCCACCACTACAAACTCCACAACCTGAAACTCTGCAACCAGAAACTTCGCAACTAAAAACTCCACAACTAGAAACTCCACAAGTATAAACTCCACAACTAGTAACTCCGCAACTAGAAACTCCACAACTAGACACTCCCAACTAGACACTCCGCAACTAGGAACTCTACAACTTCAAAATCCACAACTAGAAACTCCACAATTTGAAACTCCACAACTAGATACTCCACAACTACAAACTCCACAACTAGAAACTCCCCAACTAGAAACTCCACAACTTGAAACTCCGCAAATAGAAACTCCGAAACTAGAAGCTCCGCAACTAGAATTTCCACAGCTAGAAACTCCACAACTTGAGACTTCGCAACTAGATACTCCGCAACTAGAAACTCCACAGCCAGAAACTCCACAACTTGAAACACCCTAACTAGATACTCCACAACTACAAATTCCACAACTAGAAACTCCACAACTAGAAACTCCACAACTAGAAACTCCACAAGTGTAAACTCCACAACTAGTAACTCCGCAACTAGAAACTCCACAACTAGACACTCCCAACTAGACACTCCGCAACTAGGAACTCTACAACTTCAAAATCCACAACTAGAAACTCCACAATTTGAAACTCCACAACTAGATACTCCACAACTACAAACTCCACAACTAGAAACTCCCCAACTAGAAACTCCACAGCTAGTAACTCCGCAACTTGATACGTCGCAACAAGAAACTCGGCTACTAGAATCTCCGCCACTAGAAACTCTGCAACTAGAAACTCCGCAACTACAAACTCCGCAACCAGAAACTCCACAGCTAGAAACTCCACAACTTGAGACTTCGCAAATAAAAACTCGTCAACTAGTAACTCAACAACTAGAAACTCCACAGCTAGAAACTCCACAACTAGAAAATCCGCAACTTGAGAGTTCGCAACTAGAAACTCCACAACTAGACACTCCACAACTAGAAACTCCGCAACTAAAACCCGACAACTAGAAACTCAACAACTAGAAACTCCACACCTATAAATTTCTCAACTTGACACTCCACAACTAAAAGTCCACTACTAGAAACTCCACAACTAGAAACTCCCCAACTAGAAACTCCCCAACTAGAAACTCCACAACTAGAAACTCTGCAACTAGAAACTCCGCAACTAGAAACTCCACAGCTAGAAACCCCTCAACTATAAACTTCACAACTAGAAACTCAACAACTAGAGACTGCACATATAGAGACTCCGCAACTAGAAACTCCGCAGCTAGAAACTCCGCAACTAGAAAATCCACAACTAGAAACTTCACAACTAGAAACTCCCCAACAAGAAACTCCACAACTAGAAACTCCACAACTAGAAACTGCACAACTAGAGACTGCACAACTAGAGACTTTGCATTTAGAAACTTCTCAGATAGAAACTACACAACTAGAAACTCCTCGACTAGAGATTCCATAAGTAGAAACTCCACAGCTAGAATTTCCCTCAACTAGAAACCCCACAACTAGAAACTCCACAACTAGGAACTGTGCAAATAGAAAGTCTACAACTAGAAACTCGAAAACTAAAAACTCCAACTAGAAACTCTACAACTAGAAACTTCACAACTAGAAACTCCGCAACTTGAAACTCTGCCACTAGAAACTCCGCAACTAGAAACTCCACAGCTAGAAACTCCACAACTTGAAACACCACAACTAGATACTCCACAACTACAAATTCCACAACTAGAAACTCCACAACTAGAAACTCCACAACTTGATACGTCGCAACAAGAAACTCGGCAACTAGAATCTCCACAACTAGAAACTCTGCAACTAGAAACTCCGCAACTACAAACTCCGCAACCAGAAACTCCACAGCTAGAAACTCCACAACTTGAGACTTCGCAAATAAAAACTCGTCAACTAGTAACTCAACAACTAGAAACTCCACAGCTAGAAACTACACAACTAGAAAATCCGCAACTTGAGAGTTCGCAACTAGAAACTCCACAACTAGACACTCCACAACTAGAAACTCCGCAACTAAACCCGACAACTAGAAACACAACAACTAGAAACTCCACACCTATAAATTTCTCAACTTGACACTCCACAACTAAAAGTCCACTACTAGAAACTCCACAACTAGAAACTCCCCAACTAGAAACTCCACAACTAGAAACTCTGCAACTAGAAACTCCGCAACTAGAAACTCCACAGCTAGAAACCCCTCAACTATAAACTTCACAACTAGAAACTGAACAAATATAGACTGCACAACTAGAGACTCCGCAACTAGAAACTCCGCAGCTAGCAACTCCGCAACTGGAAACTCCGCAACTTGAAACTCTGCAACTAGAAACTTTACAGCTAGAAACTCCACAACTTGAGACTTCGCAAATAGAAACTCGTCATCTGGAAACTCAACCACTAGAAACTCCACAGCTAGAAACTCCACAACTAGAAACTCCACAACTTGAAACCCAACAAATAGATACTCCACAACTACAGACTCCACAACTTGAAACACCACAACTAGATACTCCACAACTACAAATTCCGCAACTAGAAACTCCACAACTAGAAATTCCACAACTAGAATCTCTGCAACTAGAAACTCCGCAACTAGAAACTGCACAGCTAGAAACCCCACAACTATAAACTTCACAACTAGCAACTCAACAACTAGAGACTGCTCAACTAGAGACTTCGCAACTAGAAACTCCACAGCTAGTAACTCCGCAACTAGAAACTCCACAACTTGAAACTCCGCCACTAGAAGCTCCACAACTAGAAAACTCCGCAACTAGAAACTCTGCAACTAGAAACTCCGCAACTAGAAACTCCACAGCTAGAGACTCCACAACTTGAAACACCACAACTAGATACTCCACAACTACAAATTCCACAACAAGAAACTCCACAACTAGAAACACCACATCTGGAAACTCCGCAACAACAAACTCTGCAACCAGAAACTCCACAACTAAAATTTCCACAGCTAGAGACTCAACAACTAGAGACTCCTCAACTAAAAGCTCCACAACTAGAAACTCCACAACTAAAAACTCCACAACTTTAAACCCGACAACTAGAATCTCAACAACTAGAAACTCCGCAACTAGAAACTCCCCAACTAGAAACTCCACAACTAGAAACCCTGCAGCTAGAAACTCCGCAACTAGAAACTCTGCAAATAGAAACTCCACAGCTAGAAACTCCACAACTAGAAACTCCACAACTTGAGAGTTCGCAACTAGAAACTCCACAACTAGAAACTCCACAACTAGAGACTCCGCAACTAGAAACTCCACCACTAGAAACTCCACAACCACAAACCTCACAACTAGAAATTCCATAACTGGAAACTCCACAGCTAGAAAGTCCACAACTAGAAACTCTGCAACTAGAAACTCCGCAACTAGAAACTCCACAGCTAGAAAATCCACCACTAGAAACTCCAAAACTAGCAACTCCACAACTACAGACTCCGCAACTAGAAAACTCCTCAACTAGAAACTCCCAACTAGACACTCCGCAACTAGGAACTCTACAACTTCAAAATCCACAACTAGAAACTCCACAATTTGAAACTCCACAACTAGATACTCCAAAACTACAAACTCCACAACTAGAAACTCCCCAACTAAAACTCCACAACTTGAAACTCCGCAAATTTAAACTCCGAAACTAGAAACTCCACATCTAGAAAACTCCGCAACGTGAAACTCTGCAACTAGAAACTCCGCAATTAGAAACTCCACAGCTAGAAACTTCACTACTTGAAACACCACAACTAGATACTCCACAACTACGAATTCCACAACTTGAAACTCCACAACTAGAAACTCCGCAACAAGAAGCTCCGCAACTAAAATTTCCACAGCTAGAAACTCCACAACTTGAGACTTCGCGACTAGAAACTCAGCAACTAGAAACTCAACAACTATAAACTCAACCACTAGAAACTCCACAACTAGGAACTCTACAACTTCAAAATCCACAACTAAAAACTCTTCAACTTGAAACTCCACATCTAGATACTCCACAACTACAAACTCCACAACTAGAAACTCCACAACCTGAAACTCCGCAACCAGAAACTCCGCAACTAAAACTCCACAACTAGAAACTCCACAAGTAGAAACTCCACAACTAGAAACTCTGCAACTAGAAACTCCGCAATTAGAAACTCCACAGCTAGAAACTTCACTACTTGAAACACCATCACTAGATACTCCACAACTACGAATTCCACAACTACAAATTCCGCAACTAGAAACTCCACAACTGGAAACTCCGCAACTAGAAACTCCACAGCTAAAAACTCCACAACTTGAGACTTCGCGACTAGAAACTCAGCAACTAGAAACTCAACAACTATAAACTCCACCACTAGAAACTCCACAACCTGAAACTCTGCAACCAGAAACTTCGCAACTAAAAACTCCACAACTAGAAACTCCACAAGTATAAACTCCACAACTAGTAACTCCGCAACTAGAAATTCCACAACTAGACACTCCCAACTAGACACTCCGAAACTAGGAACTCTACAACTTCAAAATCCACAACTAGAAACTCCACAATTTGAAACTCCACAACTAGATACTCCACAACTACAAACTCCACAACTAGAAACTCCCCAACTAGAAACTCCACAACTTGAAACTCCGCAAATAGAAACTCCGAAACTAGAAGCTCCGCAACTAGAATTTCCACAGCTAGAAACTCCACAACTTGAGACTTCGCAACTAGATACTCCGCAACTAGAAACTCCACAGCTAGAAACTCCACAACTTGAAACACCCTAACTACATACTCCACAACTACAAATTCCACAACTAGAAACTCCACAACTAGAAACTCCACAACTAGAAACTCCACAAGTATAAACTCCACAACTAGTAACTCCGCAACTAGAAACTCCACAACTAGACACTCCCAACTAGACACTCCGCAACTAGGAACTCTACAACTTCAAAGTCCACAACTAGAAACTCCACAATTTGAAACTCCACAACTAGATACTCCACAAATACAAACTCCACAACTAGAAACTCCCCAACTAGAAACTCCACAGCTAGTAACTCCGCAACTTGATACGTCGCAACAAGAAACTCGGCAACTAGAATCTCCGCAACTAGAAACTCTGCAACTAGAAACTCCGCAACTACAAACTCCGCAACCAGAAACTCCACAGCTAGAAACTCCACAACTTGAGACTTCGCAAATAAAAACTCGTCAACTAGTAACTCAACAACTAGAAACTCCACAGCTAGAAACTCCACAACTAGAAAATCCGAAACTTGAGAGTTCGCAACTAGAAACTCCACAACTAGACACTCCACAACTAGAAACTCCGCAACTAAAACCCGACAACTAGAAACTCAACAACTAGAAACTCCACACCTATAAATTTCTCAACTTGACACTCCACAACTAAAAGTCCACTACTAGAAACTCCACAACTAGAAACTCCCCAACTAGAAACTCCCCAACTAGAAACTCCACAACTAGAAACTCTGCAACTAGAAACTCCACAACTAGAAACTCCACAGCTAGAAACCCCTCAACTATAAACTTCACAACTAGAAACTCAACAACTAGAGACTGCACAACTAGAGACTCCGCAACTAGAAACTCCGCAGCTAGAAACTCCGCAACTAGAAAATCCACAACTAGAAACTTCACAACTGGAAACTCCCCAACAAGAAACTCCACAACTAGAAACTCCACAACTAGAAACTCCACAACTAGAGACTGCACAACTAGAGACTTTGCATTTAGAAACTTCTCAGATAGAAACTACACAACAAGAAACTCCTCGACTAGAGATTCCATAAGTAGAAACTCCACAGCTAGAATTTCCCTCAACTAGAAACCCCACAACTAGAAACTCCACAACTAGGAACTGTGCAAATAGAAAGTCTACAACTAGAAACTCGAAAACTGAAGACTCCAACTAGAAACTCTACAACTAGAAACTTCACAACTAGAAACTCCGCAACTTGAAACTCTGCCACTAGAAACTCCGCAACTAGAAACTCAACAGCTAGAAACTCCACAACTTGAAACACCACAACTAGATACTCCACAACTACAAATTCCACAACTAGAAACTCCACAACTAGAAACTCCACAACTTGATACGTCGCAACAAGAAACTCGGCAACTAGAATCTCCGCAACTAGAAACTCTGCAACTAGAAACTCCGCAACTACAAACTCCGCAACCAGAAACTCCACAGCTAGAAACTCCACAACTTGAGACTTCGCAAATAAAAACTCGTCAACTAGTAACTCAACAACTAGAAACTCCACAGCTAGAAACTACACAACTAGAAAATCCGCAACTTGTGAGTTCGCAACTAGAAACTCCACAACTAGACACTCCACAACTAGAAACTCCGCAACTAAAACCCGACAACTAGAAACTCAACAACTAGAAACTCCACACCTATAAATTTCTCAACTTGACACTCCACAACTAAAAGTCCACTACTAGAAACTCCACAACTAGAAACTCCCCAACTAGAAACTCCCCAACTAGAAACTCCACAACTAGAAACTCTGCAACTAGAAACTCCGCAACTAGAAACTCCACAGCTAGAAACCCCTCACTTATAAACTTCACAACTAGAAACTCAACAACTAGGGACTGCACAACTAGAGACTCCGCAACTTGAAACTCCGCAGCTAAAAACTCCGCAACTAGAAAATCCACAACTAGAAACTTCACAACTAGAAACTCCCCAACAAGAAACTCCACAACTAGAAACTCCACAACTAGAAACTCCACAACTAGAGACTGCACAACTAGAGACTTTGCATTTAGAAACTTCTCAGATAGAAACTACACAACTAGAAACTCCTCGACTAGAGATTCCATAAGTAGAAACTCCACAGCTAGAATTTCCCTCAACTAGAAACCCCACAACTAGAAACTCCACAACTAGGAACTGTGCAAATAGAAAGTCTACAACTAGAAACTCGAAAACTGAAAACTCCAACTAGAAACTCTACAACTAGAAACTTCACAACTAGAAACTCCGCAACTTGAAACTCTGCCACTAGAAACTCCGCAACTAGAAACTCCACAGCTAGAAACTCCACAACTTGAAACACCACAACTAGATACTCCACAACTACAAATTCCACAACTAGAAACTCCACAACTAGAAACTCCACAACTTGATACGTCGCAACAAGAAACTCGGCAACTAGAATCTCCGCAACTAGAAACTCTGCAACTAGAAACTCCGCAACTACAAACTCCGCAACCAGAAACTCCACAGCTAGAAACTCCACAACTTGAGACTTCGCAAATAAAAACTCGTCAACTAGTAACTCAACAACTAGAAACTCCACAGCTAGAAACTACACAACTAGAAAATCCGCAACTTGAGAGTTCGCAACTAGAAACTCCACAACTAGACACTCCACAACTAGAAACTCCGCAACTAAAACCCGACAACTAGAAACTCAACAACTAGAAACTCCACACCTATAAATTTCTCAACTTGACACTCCACAACTAAAAGTCCACTACTAGAAACTCCACAACTAGAAACTCCCCAACTAGAAACTCCCCAACTAGAAACTCCACAACTAGAAACTCTGCAACTAGAAACTCCGCAACTAGAAACTCCACAGCTAGAAACCCCTCAACTATAAACTTCACAACTAGAAACTCAACAACTAGGGACTGCACAACTAGAGACTCCGCAACTTGAAACTCCGCAGCTAGAAACTCCGCAACTAGAAAATCCACAACTAGAAACTTCACAACTAGAAACTCCCCAACAAGAAACTCCACAACTAGAAACTCCACAACTAGAAACTCCACAACTAGAGACTGCACAACTAGAGACTTTGCATTTAGAAACTTCTCAGATAGAAACTACACAACTAGAAACTCCTCGACTAGAGATTCCATAAGTAGAAACTCCACAGCTAGAATTTCCCTCAACTAGAAACCCCACAACTAGAAACTCCACAACTAGGAACTCTGCAAATAGAAATTCTTCAACTAGAAACTCGAAAACTAAAAACTCCAACTAGAAACTCTACAACTAGAAACTTCACAACTAGAAACTCCAAAAATAGACACTCTACAACTAGAAACTCCACAACTAGAGACTCCACAAATAGGAACTCCAAAATTGAGACTCCACAACTAGAAACTACACAGATTGAAATTTCAACACTAGAAACTCCACAACTGGAAACTCCGCAACTAGAAACTCTGCAACTAGAAACTTTACAGCTAGAAACTCCACAACTTGAGACTTCGCAAATAGAAACTCGTCAACTGGAAACTCAACCACTAGAAACTCCGCAGCTAGAAACTCCACAACTAGAAATTCCACAACTTGAAACCCAACAAATAGATACTCCACAACTACCAATTCCGCAACTAGAAACTCCACAACTAGAAACTCAGCAACTAGAAACTCCCCACTACAAACCCCACAACTAGAATCTCTGCAACTAGAAACTCCGCAAGTAGAAACTCTGCAACTAGAAACTCCGCAACTAGAAACTCCACAGCTAGAAACCCCACAACTATAAACTTCACAACTAGCAACTCAACAACTAGAGACTGCACAACTAGAGACTCCGCCACTAGAAACTCTACAGCTAGTAACTCCGCAACTAAAAACTCCACAACTTGAAACTCTGCCACTAGAAGCTCCAGAACTAGAAAACTCCGCAACTACAAACTCTGTAACTAGAAACTTCGCAACTAGAAACTCCACAGCTAGAAACTCCACAACTTGAAACACCACAACTAGATACTCCACAACTACAAATTCCACAACTACAAACTCCACAACTAGAAACACCACATCTAGAAACTCCGCAACAACAAACTCTGCAACCAGAACCTCCACAACTAGAATTTCCACAGCTAGAGACTCAACAACTAGAGACTCCTCAACTAAAAGCTCCACAACTAGAAACTCAACAACTAAAAACTCCACACCTATAAATTCCTCAACTTGAAACTCAACAACTAAAACTCCACAACTAGAAACTCCAACTCTAGAATCTCCACAACTAGAAACTCCCCAACTAGAAACTTCACAACTAGAAACTCTGCAACTAGAAACTCCGCAACTAGAAACTCCGCAACTAAAAACTCCACAGCTAGAAACCCCCCCAACTATAAACTTCACAACTAGAAACTCAACAACTAGAGACTGCACAACTACAGACTCTGCAACTAGAAACTCCGCAGCTAGAAACTCCGCAACTAGAAACTCCACAACTTGAAACTCTGCAACTCAAAACTCCGCAACAAAAAAATCTACAACTATAAACTCAAGTAGAAACTCCTCAGATAGAAACTACACAACTAGAAACACCACGACATGAGATTCCATAAGTAGAAACTCCACAACTAGGAACTCTGAAAATAGGAAATCTACAACTAGAAACTCGAAAACTAAAAACTCCAACTAGAAACTCCGCAACTAAAAACTTCACAACTAGAAACTCCACAAATGGACACTCCACAACTAGAAACTCCACAACTAGAGACTCCACAACTAGGAACTCCAAAATTGAGACTCCAGAACTACAAACTACACAGAATGAAATTCCACAACTAGAAACTCCACAACTGGAAACTCCGCAACTAGAAACTCTGCAACTAGAAACTTTACAGCTAGAAACTCCACAACTTGAGACTTCGCAAATAGAAACTCGTCAACTGGAAACTCAACCACTAGAAACTCCACAGCTAGAAACTCCACAACTAGAAATTCCACAGCTTGAAACACCACAACTAGATACTCCACAACTACAAATTCCACAACTAGAAACTCCACAACTAGAAACACCACATCTAGAAACTCCGCAACAACAAACTCTGCAACCAGAAACTCCACAACTAGAATTTCCACAGCTAGAGACTCAACAACTAGAGACTCCTCAACTAAAAGCTCCACAACTAGAAACTGAACAACTAAAAACTCCGCAACTTGAAACCCGACAACTAGAAACTCAACAACTAGAAACTCCACACCTATAAATTCCTCAACTTGAAACTCAACAACTAAAACTCCACAACTAGAAACTCCACAACTAGAAACTCCGCAACTAGAAACTCCCATACTAGAAACTTCACAACTAGAAACTCTGCAACTAGAAACTCCGCAACTAGAAACTCCGCAACTAGAAACTCCACAGCTAGAAACCCCCCAACTATAAACTTCACAACTAGAAACTCAACAAATAGAGACTGCACAACTAGAGACTCCGCAACTAGAAACTCCGCAGCTAGAAACTCCGAAACTAGAAACTACACAACTTGAAACTCTGCAACTCAAAACTCTGCAACTAAAAAATCCACAACTATAAACTCAAGTAGAAACTCCCCAACGGGAAACTCCGCAACTAGAAACTCCGCAACTAGAAAATACACAACTAGAAACTTCACAACTAGAAACTCCCCAACAAAAATTCCACAACTAGTAACTCCACAACGAGAAACTCCACAACTAGAGACTGCACAACTAGAGACTGCATTTAGAAACTCCTCAGATAGAAACTACACAACTAGAAACACCGCGACTAGAGATTCCATAAGTAGAAACTCCACAGCTATTATTTCCACGACTAGAAACCCCTCAACTAGAAACTCCACCACTAGGAACTCTGAAAATAGAAAATCTACAACTAGAAACTCGAAAACTAAAAACTCCAACTAGAAACTCCGCAATTAGAAACTCCACAGTTAGAAACTTCATTACTGGAAACACCACAACTAGATACTCCACAACTACGAATTCCAAAACTACAAATTCCGCAACTGGAAACTCCACAACTGGAAACTCCGCAACTAGAAACTCCACAGCTAGAAACTCCACAACTTGAGACTTCGCGACTAGAAACTCAGCAACTTGAAACTCAACAACTAGAAACTCCACCACTAGAAACTCCACAACTAGAAACTGCACAACTAGAGACTTTGCATTTAGAAACTCCTCAGATAGAAACTACACAACTAGAAACTCCTCGACTAGAGATTCCATAAGTAGAAACTCCACAGCTAGAATTTCCAAAACTAGAATTCCCACAACTAGAAACTCCACAAATAGGAACTCTGCAAATAGAAAATCTACAACTAGAAACTCGAAAACTAAAAACTCCAACTAGAAACTCCACAACTAGAAACTTCACAACTAGAAACTTCCCAAATGGACACTCTACATTTAGAAACTCCACAACTAGAGACTCCACAACTAGGAACTCCACAAATTGAGACTCCACAACTAGAAACTACACAGATTGAAACACCACAACTTGGAACTCCACAACCAGAAACTCCACAACTAGAAACTCCGCAACTAAATACTCCTACACTAGAAAATCCACAACTAGAAACTCCACAACTAGAAACTCCGCAACTAGAAACACAACCACTACAAACTCCACAAATAGAAACTCCACACCTAAAAATTCCACAACTTGAAACTCCACAGCTAGAAACTCCACAACTAGAAATTCCATAATTGGAAACTCCACAGCTAGAAAGTCCACAACTAGAAACTCTGCAACTAGAAACTCCGCAACTAGAAACTCCACAGCTAGAAAATCCGCTACTAGAAACTCCACAACTAGCAACTCCACAACTACAGACTCCGCAACTAGAAAACTCCGCAACTAGAAACTCCCAACTAGACACTCCGCAACTAGGAACTCTACAACTTCAAAATCCACAACTAGAAACTCCACAATTTGAAACTCCACAACTAGATACTCCACAACTACGAATTCCACAACTAGAAACTCCACAACTAGAAACTCCACAACTAGAAGCTCCGCAACTAGAATTTCCACAGCTAGAAACTCCACAACTTGAGACTTCGGAACTGGAAACTCGGCAACTAGAAATCCGACAACCAGAAACTCCACAACTAGAAACTCCACAAGTTGGAACCCAACAAATAGATGCTCCACAACTACAGACTCCACAACTAGAAACTCCACAGCTAGAAACCCCCCAACTATAAACTTCACAACTAGAAACTCAACAACTAGAGACTGCACAACTACAGACTCCGCAACTAGAAACTCCGCAGCTAGAAACTCCGCAACTAGAAACTCCACAACTTGAAACACTGCAACTAGAAACTCTGCAACTAAAAAATCCACAACTATAAACTACAGTAGCAACTCCCGACCTGGAAACTCCCCAACTAGAAACTCCGCAACTAGAAAATACACAACTAGAAACTTCACAACTAGAAACTCCCCAACAAAAACTCCACAACTAGAAACTCCACAACTAGAAACTCCACAACTAGAGACTGCACAACTAGAGACTGCACATCTAGAGACTGCATTTAGAAACTCCTCAGATAGAAACTACACACCTAGAAACACCACGACTAGAGATTCCATAAGTAGGAACTCCACAGCTAGAATTTCCACAACTAAAAACCCCTCAACTAGAAACTCCACATATAGGAACTCTGCAAATAGAAAATCTACAACTAGAAACTCGAAAACTAAAAACTCCAACTAGAAACTCCAACACTAGAAACTTCACAACTAGAAACTCCACAAATGGACACTCCACATTTAGAAACTCCACAACTAGGAACTCCACAAATTGAGACTCCACAACTAGAAACTACACAGATTGAAACACCACAACTTGAAACTCCACAACCAGAAACTCCACAACTAGAAACTCCGCAACTAAAAACTCCAACACTAGAAAATCCACAACTAGAAACCCGACCACTAGAAACTACACAAATAGAAACTCCACACCTATAAATTCCACTACTTGAAACTCCACAGCTATAAACTCCACAACTACAAAATCCATAATTGAAAACTCCACAGCTAGAAAGTCCACAAATAGAAACTCTGCAACTAGAAACTCCGCAACTAGAAACTCCACAGCTAGAAAATCGACCACTAGAAACTCCACAACTAGCAACTCCAACACTACAGACTCCGCAACTAGAAAACTCCGCAACTAGAAACTCCCAACTAGACACTCCGCAACTAGGAACTCTACAACTTCAAAATCCACAACTAGAAACTCCACAACTGGAAACTCCGCAACTAGAAACTCCACAGCTAGAAACTCCACAACTTGAGACTTCGCGACTAGAAACTCAGCAACTAGAAACTCAACAACTAGAAACTCCACCACTAGAAACTCCACAACTAGGAACTCTACAACTTCAAAATCCACAACTAAAAACTTTTCAACTTGAAACTCCACAACTAGATACTCCACAACTACAAACTCCACAACTAGAAACTCCACAACCTGAAACCCAACAAATAGATACTCCACAACTACAGACTCCACAACTTGAAACACCATCACTAGATAGTCCACAACTACAAATTCCGCAACTAGAAACTCCACAACTAGAAACTCCGCAACTAGAAACTCCCCACTAGAAACTCCACAACTAGAATCTCTGCAACTAGAAACTCCGCAAGTAGAAACTCTGCAACTAGAAACTTCGCAACTAGAAACTCCACAGCTAGAAACCCCACAACTATAAACTTCAAAACTAGCAACTCAACAACTAGAGACTGCACAACTAGAGACTCCGCCACTAGAAACTCCACAGCTAGTAAATCCGCAACTAGAAACTCCACAACTTGAAACTCCGCCACTAGAAGCTCCACAACTAGAAAACTCCGCAACTACAAACTCTGTAACTAGAAACTCCGCAAGTAGAAACTGCACAGCTAGAAACTCCACAACTTGAAACACCACAACTAGATACTCCACAACTACAAATTTCACAACTAGAAACTCAACAACTACAAACTCCACACCTATAAATTTCTCAACTTGAAACTCCACAACTAAAACTCCACAACTAGAAACTCCACAACTAGAAACTCCACAACTAGAAACTCCGCAACTAGAAACTCCCCAACTAGAAACTCCACAACTAGAAACTCTGCAGCCAGAAACTCCGCAACTACAAACTCTGCAAATAGAAACTCCGCAACTAGAATTTCCACAGCTAGAAACCCCTCAACTATAAACTTCACAACTAGAAACTGAACAAATAGAGACTGCACAACTAGAGACTCCGCGACTAGAAACTCCGCAGCTAGCAACTCTGCAACTGGAAACTCCGCAACTTGAAACTCTGCAACTAGAAACTTTACAGCTAGAAACTCCACAACTTGAGACTTCGCAAATTGAAACTCGTCAACTGGAAACTCAACCACTAGAAACTCAACAGCTAGAAACTCCACAACTAGAAACTCCACAACTTGAAACCCAACAAATAGATACTCCACAACTACAGACTCCACAACTTGAAACACCACAACTAGATACTCCACAACTACAAATTCCGCAACTAGAAACTCCACAACTAGAAACTCCACAACTAGAATCTCTGCAACTAGAAACTCCGCAACTAGGAACTCTGCAACTAGAAACTCCGCAACTAGAAACTCCACAGCTAGAAACCCCACAACTATAAACTTCACAACTAGCAACTCAACAACTAGAGACTGCACAACTAGAGACTCCGCCACTAGAAACTCTACAGCTAGTAACTCCGCAACTAGAAACTCCACAACTTGAAACTCTGCCACTAGAAGCTCCAGAACTAGAAAAGTCCGCAACTACAAACTCTGTAACTAGAAACTTCGCAACTAGAAACTCCACAGCTAGAAACTCCACAACTTGAAACACCACAACTAGATACTCCACAACTACAAATTCCACAACTAGAAACTCCACAGCTAGAAACACCACATCTAGAAACTCCGCAACAACAAACTCTGCAACCAGAAACTCCACAACTAGAATTTCCACAGCTAGAGACTCAACAACTACAGACTCCTCAACTAAAAGCTCCACAACTAGAAACTCAACAACTAAAAACTCCACACCTATAAATTCGTCAACTTGAAACTTAACAACTTAAACTCCACAACTAGAAACTCCAACTCAAGAAACTCCACAACTATAAACTCCCCAACTAGAAACTTCACAACTAGAAACTCTGCAACTAGAAACTCCGCAACTAGAAACTCCGCAACTAGAAACTCCACAGCTAGAAACCCCCCAACTATAAACTTCACAACTAGAAGCTCAACAACTAGAGACTGCACAACTAGAGACTCCGCAACTAGAAACTCCGCAGCTAGAAACTCCGCAGCTAGAAACTCCACAACTTGAAACTCTGCAACTCAAAACTCTGCAACTAAAAAATCCACAACTATAAACTCAAGTAGAAACTCCCCAATTGGAAACTCCGCAACTAGAAACTCCGCAACTAGAAAATACACAACTAGAAACTTCACAACTAGAAACTCCCCAACAAAAATTCCACAACTAGTAACTCCACTACTAGAAACTCCACAACTAGAGACTGCACAACTAGAGACTTTGCATTTAGAAACTCCTCAGATAGAAACTACACAACTAGAAACTCTACGACTAGAGATTTCATAAGTAGAAACTCCACAGCTAGAATTTCCACAACTAGAAACCCCACAACTAGGAACTCTGCAAATAGAAAATCTACAACTGGAAACTCGAAAACTAAAAACTCCAACTAGAAACTCCACAACTAGAAACTTCACAACTAGAAACTCCACAAATAGAGTACTCCACAACTAGAAACTCCACAACTAGAGACTCCACAACTAGGAACTCCAAAATTGAGACTCCACAACTAGAAACAACACAGATTGAAATTTCACAACAAGAAACTCCACAACTGGAAACTTCGAAACTAGAAACTCTGCAACTAGAAACTTTACAGCTAGAAACTCCACAACTTGAGACTTCGCAAATAGAAACTCGTCAACTGGAAACTCAACCACTAGAAACTCCACAGCTAGAAACTCCACAACTAGAAACTCCACAACATGAAACCCAACAAATAGATACTCCACAACTACAGACTCCACAACTTGAAACACCACAACTAGATACTCCACAACTACAAATTCCACAACTAGAAACTCCACAACTGGAAACTCCGCAACTAGAAACTCCGCACCTAGAAAATTTACAGCTAGAAACTCCACAACTTGAGACTTTGCAAATAGAAACTCGTCAGTTGGAAACTCAACCACTAGAAACTCCACAGCTAAAAACTCCAAAACTAGGCACTCAACAACTAGAAACTCCACACCTATAAATTCCACAACTTCAAACTCGACAACTAAAACTCGACAACTAGAAACTCCACAACTCGAAACTCCCTAACTAGAAACTCCACAACTAGAAACTCGGCAACTAGAAAATCCACAACTATAAACCGAAGTAGAAACTCCCCAACTGGAAACTCCGCAACTAGAAACTCCGCAACTAGAAACTCCCCTACAAGAAACTCCACAACTAGAAACTCCACAACTACAGATTCCATAAGTAGAAACTCCACAGCTAGAATTTCCACAACTAGAAACCCCACAACTAGAAACTCCACAACTACGAACTCTGCAAATAGAAAATCTACAACTACAAACTTGAAAACTAAAAACTCCAACTAAAAACTCTACAACTAAAAACTTCACAACTAGAAACTCCACAAATAGACACTCCACAACTAGAAACTCCACAACTAGGAGCTCCACAACTAGGAACTCCAAAATTGAGACTCCACAACTAGAAACTACACAGATTGAAATTCCACAACTAGAAACTCCCCAACTGGAAACTCCGCAACTAGAAACTCCGCAACTAGAAACTCCCCAACTAGAAACTCCACAACTAGAATCTCTGCAACTAGAAACTCCACAACTAGAAACTCCACAGCTAGAAACCCCACAACTATAAACTTCACAGCTAGCAACTCAACAACTAGACACTGCACAACTAGAGACTCCGCCACTAGAAACTCCACAGCTAGTAACTCCGCAACTAGAAACTCCACAACTAGAAACTCCGCCACTAGAAGCTCCAAAACTAGAAAACTCCGAAACTAGAAACTCTGCAACTAGAAACTCCGCAACTAGAAACTCCACAACTAGAGACTCCACAACTTGAAACACCACAACTAGATACTCCACAACTACAAATTCCACAAATAGAAACACCACATCTGGAAACTCCGCAACAACAAACTCTGCAACCAGAAACTCCACAACTAGAATTTTCACAGCTAGAGACTCAACAACTAGAGACTCCTCAACTAAAAGCTCCACAACTAGAAACTCCACAACTAGAAACTCCGCAACTTGAAACCCGACAACTAGAAACTCAAAACCTAGAAACTCCACACCTATAAATTCCACTACTTGAAACTCCCCAACTGGAAACTCCGCAACTAGAAACTCCGCAACTAGAAAATCCACAACTAGAAACTTCACAACTAGAAACTCCCCAACAAAAAACTCCACAACTAGAAACTCCACAACTAGAGACTGCACAACTAGAGACTTTGCATTTAAATACTCTGAAAATAGAAACTCCGCAACTAGAAACTCCACAGCCAGAAACCCCTCAACTATAAACTTCACAACTAGAAACCCAAAAACTAGAGACTGCACAACTAGAGACTCCACAACTAGAAACTCCGCAGCTAGAAACTCCGCAACTAGAAACTCCACAACTTGAAACTCTGCAACTCGAAACTCTGCAACTAGAAAATCCACAACTAGAAACTTCACAACTAGAAACTCCCCAACAAGAAACTCCACAACTAGAAACTCCACAACTAGAAACTCCACAAATAGAGACTGCACAACTAGAAACTTTGCATTTAGAAACTCCTCAGATAGAAACAACACAACTAGAAAATCCATGACTAGAGATTCCATAAGTAGAAACTCCACAGCTAGAATTTCCACAACTAGAAACCCCACAACTAGGAACTCTGCAAATAGAAAATCTACAACTGGAAACTCGAAAACTAAAAACTCCAACTAGAAACTCCACAACTAGAAACTTCACAACTAGAAACTCCACAAATAGAGTACTCCACAACTAGAAACTCCACAACTAGAGACTCCACAACTAGTAACTCCAAAATTGAGACTCCACAACTAGAAACTACACAGATTGAAATTTCACAACTAGAAACTCCACAACTGTAAACTTCGAAATTAGAAACTCTGCAACTAGAAACTTTACAGCTAGAAACTCCACAACTTGAGACTTCGCAATTAGAAACTCGTCAACTGGAAACTCAACCACTAGAAACTCCACAGCTAGAAACTCCACAACTAGAAACTCCACAACATGAAACCCAACAAATAGATACTCCACAACTACAGACTCCACAACTTGAAACACCACAACTAGATACTCCACAACTACAAATTCCACAACTAGAAACTCCACAACTGGAAACTCCGCAACTAGAAACTCCGCATCTAGAAACTTTACAGCTAGAAACTCCACAACTTGAGACTTCGCAAATAGAAACTCGTCAACTGGAAACTCAACCACTAGAAACTCCACAGCTAGAAACTCCACAACTAGACACTCAACAACTAGAAACTCCACACCTATAAATTCCACAACTTGAAACTCGACAACTAAAACTCGACAACTAGAAACTCCACAACTAGAAACTCCGCAACTCGAAACTCCCTAACTAGAAACTCCACAAATAGACACTCCACAACTAGAAACTCCACAACTAGGAGCTCCACAACTAGGAACTCCAAAATTGAGATTCCACAACTAGAAACTACACAGATTGAAATTCCACAACTAGATACTCCCCAACTGGAAACTCCGCAACTAGAAACTCCGCAACTAGAAACTCCCCAACTAGAAACTCCACAACTAGAATCTCTGCAACTAGAAACTCCGCAACTAGAAACTCCACAGCTAGAAACCCCACAACTATAAACTTCACAGCTAGCAACTCAACAACTAGACACTGCACAACTAGAGACTCCGCCACTAGAAACTCCACAGCTAGTAACTCCACAACTAGAGACTCCACAACTTGAAACACCACAACTAGATACTCCATAACTACAAATTCCACAAATAGAAACACCACATCTGGAAACTCCGCAACAACAAACTCTGCAACCAGAAACTCCACAACTAGAATTTTCACAGCTAGAGACTCAACAACTAGAGACTCCTCAACTAAAAGCTCCACAACTAGAAACTCCACAACTAGAAACTCCGCAACTTGAAACCCGACAACTAGAAACTCAAAACCTAGAAACTCCACACCTATAAATTCCACAACTTGAAACTCCACAACTCGAAACTCTGCAACTAGAAAATCCACAACTATAAACTCAAGTAGAAACTCCCCAACTGGAAACTCCGCAACTAGAAACTCCGCAACTAGAAAATCCACAACTAGAAACTTCACAACTAGAAACTCCCCAACAAAAAACTCCACAACTAGAAACTCCACAACTAGAAACTCCACAACTAGAGACTGCACAACTAGAGACTTTGCATTTAAATACTTTGAAAATAGAAACTCCGCAACTAGAAACTCCACAGCCAGAAACCCCTCAACTATAAACTTCACAACTAGAAACCCAAAAACTAGAGACTGCACAACTAGAGACTCCACAACTAGAAACTCCGCAGCTAGAAACTCCGCAACTAGAAACTCCGCAACTAGAAACTCCACAACTTGAAACTCCGTCACTAGAAGCTCCAAAACTAGAAAACTCTGAAACTAGAAACTCTGCAACTAGAAACTCCGCGACTAGAAACTCCACAACAAGAGACTCCACAACTTGAAACACACAACTAGATACTCCACAACTACTAATTCCACAACTAGAAACTCCACAACTAGAAACACCACATCTGGAAACTCCGCAACAACAAACTCTGCAACCAGAAACTCCACAACTAGAATTTTCACAGCTAGAGACTCAACAACTAGAGACTCCTCCACTAAAAGCTTTACAACTAGAAACTCCAGAACTAGAAACTCCGCAACTTGAAACCCGACAACTAGAAACTCAAAACCTAGAAACTCCACACCTATAAATTCCTCAACTTGAAACTCCGCAACTCGAAACTCTGCAACTAGAAAATCCACAACTATAAACTCAAGTAGAAACTCCCCAACTGGAAAATCTGCAACTAGAAACTCCGCAACTAGAAACTTCACACCTAGAAACTCCACAACTTGAAACACCACAACTAGATACTCCACAACTACAAATTGCACAACTAGAAACTCCACAACCAGAAACTCCGAAACTAGAAACTCCGCAGCTAGAAACTCCACAACTTTAGACTTCGCAACTACAAACTCGGCAGCTAGAATATCCACAACTACAAACTGTGCGACTAGAAACTCCGACACTACAAATTCCGCAACCTGAAACTCCGCAACTAGAAACTCCACAACTAGAGACTCCACAACTAGAAACTCCACCACTAGAAACTCCACAACTACGAACCTCACAACTAGAAATTCCACAACTAGAAACTCCACAGCCAGAAACTCCACAACTAGAAACTCCACATCTAGAAACTCCGCAACAACAAACTCCACAACTAGAAACTCCACAACTAGAAATTTCACAACTAGAGACTCAACAACTAGAGACTCCTCAACTAAAAGCTCCACAACTAGAAACTTTAGAACTAGAAACTCCGCAACTAGACACCCGACAACTAGAAACTCAACAACTAGAAACTCCACACCTATTATTTCCACACCTTGAAACTCCACAACTAAAACTCCACAACAAAAACTTCACAACTAGAAACTCCACAACTAGAAACTCCACAACTAGACTCTCCCCAACTAGAAACTCCCCAACTAGAAACTCTGCAACTAGAAACTCCGCAACTAGAAACTCTGCAACTAGAAACTCTGCAACTAAAAACTCCGCAACTAGAAACTCCAGAGCCAGAAACTCCACAACTTGAAACACCACAACTAGATACTCGACAACTACAAATTCCACAACTAGAAACTCCACAACTAGAAACTCCGCAACTTGAGACTTCGCAACTAAAAACTCGGCAGCTAGAATTTCCACAACTAGAAACTCTGCAACTAGAAACTCCGCAACTACAAACTCCACAACTAGAAACTCCACAACTAGAGACTCCACAACTAGAAACTCCACAACTACCAACCCCACAACTAGAAACTCCACAACTTGAAAATCCACAACTTGAGAGTTCGCAACTAGAAACTCCAACTCTAGAAACTCCACAACTAGAGACTCCACAACTAGAAACTCCACAACTAGAAACTCTGCAACTAGAAACTCCACAACTGGAAAACTCCGCAACTAGAAACTCTGCAACTAGAAACTCCGCAACTAGAAACTTCACACCTAGAAACTCCACAACTTGAAACACCACAACTAGATACTCCACAACTACAAATTGCACAACTAGAAACTCCACAACCAGAAACTCCGAAACTAGAAACTCCGCAGCTAGAAACTTCACAACTTGAGACTTCGCAACTAGAAACTCGGCTACTAGAATCTCCACAACTAGAAACTCTGCAACTAGAAACTCCGCAACTAGAAACTCCACAGCTAGAAACTCCACAACTAGGAACTCCACAACTAGAAACTCCACACCTATTATTTCAACACCTTGAAACTCCACAACTAAAACTCCACAACTAAAACTTCACAGCTAGAAACTCCACAACTAAAACTCCGCAACTAGACTCTCCCCAACTAGAAACTCCCCAACTAGAAACTCTGCAACTAGAAACTCCGCAACTAGAAACTTTACAGCTAGAAACTCCACAACTTGAGACTTCGCAACTAGAAACTCTGCTACAAGAAATTCCGCAACAAGAATCTCCACCGCTAGTAACTCCGCAACTAGAAACTCCACAACTTGAAACTCCGCCTCTAGAATCTCCACAACTTGAATACTCCGCAACTAGAAACTCCACAGCTAGAAACCCCACAACTATAAACTTCACAACTAGAAGCTCAAGAACTAGAGACTGCACAACTGGAAACTCCACAACTAGAAAACTTCGCAGCTAGAAACTCTGCAACTAAATACTCCGCAACTAGAAACTCCATAGCTAGAAACTCCACAACTTGAAACACCACAACTAGACACTCCACAACTACAAATTCCACAACTAGAAACTCGACAACTGGAAACTCCGCAACTACAAACTCCGCAACTAGAAACTTTACAGCTAGAAACTCCACAACTTGAGACTTCGCAACTAGAAACTCTGCTACAAGAAATTCCGCAACAAGAATCTCCACCGCTAGTAACTCCGCAACTAGAAACTCCACAACTTGAAACTCCGCCTCTAGAATCTCCACAACTTGAATACTCCGCAACTAGAAACTCTGCAACCAGAAACTCCGCAACTAGAAACTCCACAGCTAGAAACTCCACAACTTGAAACACCACAACTATATACTCCACAACTACAAATTGCACAACTAGAAACTCCCCAACTAGAAACTCCACAACTAGAAACTCCGCAGCTAGAAACTACACAACTTGAGACTTCGCAGCTGGAAACTCGGCAACTAGTATCTCCACAACTAGAAACTCTGCGACTAGAAATTCCGCAACTACAAACTCCGCAACCTGAAACTCAACAACTAGAGACTGCACAACTAGAGACTCCGCAACTAGAAACTCCACAGCTAGAAACTCCGCAACTAGAAACTCCACAACTTCAAACTCCGCCACTAGAATCTCCACAACTAGAAAACTCTGCAACTAGAAACTCTGCAACTATAAACTCCGCAACTAGAAACTCCACAGCTAGAAACTCCAGAACTAGAAACTCCACAACTAGAGACTCCACAACTAGAAACTCCACAACTACGAACCCCACAACTACGAACCCCACTACTAGCAACTCCACAACTAGAAACTCCACAATTAGAAACTCCACAACTTGAGACTTCGCAACTACAAACTCCACAACTAGAAACTCCACTACTAGAGTCTCCAAAACTAGAAACTCCACAACTACAAACTCCACAACTAGAAACTCCACAACTACGAACCTCGCAACTAGAAACTCCACAACTTGAAACTCTGCAACTAGAAACTCCACAACTAGAAAAGTCCGCAACTAGAAACTCTGCAACTAAAAACTCCGCAACTAGAAACTCCAGAGCCAGAAACTCCACAACTTGAAACACCACAACTAGATACTCCTCAACTACAAATTTCACAACTAGAAACTCCACAACTAGAAACTTCGCAACTTGAGACTTCGCAACTAGAAACTCGGCAACTAGAATCTCCACAACTAGAAACTCTGCAACTAGAAACTCCGCAACTAGAAACTCCACAGCTAGAAACTCAACAACTAGAGACTCCACAACTAGAAACTCCACTACTAGAAACTCCACAACTAGAGACTCCACAACTAGAAACTCCATAACTACAAACCCGACAACTAGAATTTACACAACTAGAAACTCCACAACTTGAGAGTTCGCAACTAGAAACTCCACAACTAGAAACTCCACAACTAGAGACTCCACAACTAGAAACTCCACCACTAGAAACTCCACAACTACGAACCTCACAACTAGAAATTCCACAACTAGAAACTCCACAGCCAGAAACTCCACAACTAGAAACTCCACATCTAGAAACTCCGCAACAACAAACTCCACAACTAGAAACTCCACAACTAGAAATTTCACAACTAGAGACTCAACAACTAGAGACTCCTCAACTAAAAGCTCCACAACTAGAAACTTTAGAACTAGAAACTCCGCAACTAGACACCCGACAACTAGAAACTCAACAACTAGAAACTCCACACCTATTATTTCCACACCTTGAAACTCCACAACTAAAACTCCACAACAAAAACTTCACAACTAGAAACTCCACAACTAGAAACTCCACAACTAGACTCTCCCCAACTAGAAACTCCCCAACTAGAAACTCTGCAACTAGAAACTCCGCAACTAGAAACTCTGCAACTAGAAACTCTGCAACTAAAAACTCCGCAACTAGAAACTCCAGAGCCAGAAACTCCACAACTTGAAACACCACAACTAGATACTCGACAACTACAAATTCCACAACTAGAAACTCCACAACTAGAAACTCCGCAACTTAAGACTTCGCAACTAAAAACTCGGCAGCTAGAATTTCCACAACTAGAAACTCTGCAACTAGAAACTCCGCAAACTAGAAACTCCACAACTAGAAACTCCACAACTAGAGACTCCACAACTAGAAACTCCACAACTACAAACCCCACAACTAGAAACTCCACAACTTGAAACTCCACAACTTGAGAGTTCGCAACTAGAAACTCCAACTCTAGAAACTCCACAACTAGAGACTCCACAACTAGAAACTCCACAACTAGAAACTCTGCAACTAGAAACTCCACAACTGGAAAACTCCGCAACTAGAAACTCTGCAACTAGAAACTCCGCAACTAGAAACTTCACACCTAGAAACTCCACAACTTGAAACACCACAACTAGATACTCCACAACTACAAATTGCACAACTAGAAACTCCACAACCAGAAACTCCGAAACTAGAAACTCCGCAGCTAGAAACTTCACAACTTGAGACTTCGCAACTAGAAACTCGGCTACTAGAATCTCCACAACTAGAAACTCTGCAACTAGAAACTCCGCAACTAGAAACTCCACAGCTAGAAACTCCACAACTAGGAACTCCACAACTAGAAACTCCACACCTATTATTTCAACACCTTGAAACTCCACAACTAAAACTCCACAACTAAAACTTCACAGCTAGAAACTCCACAACTAAAACTCCGCAACTAGACTCTCCCCAACTAGAAACTCCCCAACTAGAAACTCTGCAACTAGAAACTCCGCAACTAGAAACTTTACAGCTAGAAACTCCACAACTTGAGACTTCGCAACTAGAAACTCTGCTACAAGAAATTCCGCAACAAGAATCTCCACCGCTAGTAACTCCGCAACTAGAAACTCCACAACTTGAAACTCCGCCTCTAGAATCTCCACAACTTGAATACTCCGCAACTAGAAACTCCACAGCTAGAAACCCCACAACTATAAACTTCACAACTAGAAGCTCAAGAACTAGAGACTGCACAACTGGAAACTCCACAACTAGAAAACTTCGCAGCTAGAAACTCTGCAACTAAATACTCCGCAACTAGAAACTCCATAGCTAGAAACTCCACAACTTGAAACACCACAACTAGACACTCCACAACTACAAATTCCACAACTAGAAACTCGACAACTGGAAACTCCGCAACTACAAACTCCGCAACTAGAAACTTTACAGCTAGAAACTCCACAACTTGAGACTTCGCAACTAGAAACTCTGCTACAAGAAATTCCGCAACAAGAATCTCCACCGCTAGTAACTCCGCAACTAGAAACTCCACAACTTGAAACTCCGCCTCTAGAATCTCCACAACTTGAATACTCCGCAACTAGAAACTCTGCAACCAGAAACTCCGCAACTAGAAACTCCACAGCTAGAAACTCCACAACTTGAAACACCACAACTATATACTCCACAACTACAAATTGCACAACTAGAAACTCCACAACTAGAAACTCCGCAGCTAGAAACTACACAACTTGAGACTTCGCAGCTGGAAACTCGGCAACTAGTATCTCCACAACTAGAAACTCTGCGACTAGAAATTCCGCAACTACAAACTCCGCAACCTGAAACTCAACAACTAGAGACTGCACAACTAGAGACTCCGCAACTAGAAACTCCACAGCTAGAAACTCCGCAACTAGAAACTCCACAACTTGAAACTCCGCCACTAGAATCTCCACAACTAGAAAACTCCGAAACTAGAAACTCTGCAACTAGAAACTCCGCAACTAGAAACTCCACAACTAGAGACTCCACAACTTGAAACACCACAACTAGATACTCCACAACTACAAACTCCACAAATAGAAACACCACATCTGGAAACTCCACAACAACAAACTCTGCAACCAGAAACTCCACAACTAGAATTTTCACAGCTAGAGACTCAACAACTAGAGACTCCTCAACTAAAAGCTCCAACACTAGAAACTCCACAACTAGAAACTCCGCAACTTGAAACCCGACAACTAGAAACTCAAAACCTAGAAACTTCACACCTATAAATTCCACAACTTGAAACTCCACAACTCGAAGCTCTGCAACTAGAAAATCCACAACTATAAACTCAAGTAGAAACTCCCCAACTAGAAACTCCGCAACTAGAAACTCCGCAACTAGAAAATCCACAACTAGAAACTTCACAACTAGAAACTCCCCAACAAAAAACTCCACAACTAGAAACTCCACAACTAGAAACTCCACAACTAGAGACTTTGCAATTAAATACTCTGAAAATAGAAACTCCGCAACTAGAAACTCCACAGCCAGAAACCCCTCAACTATAAACTTCACAACTAGAAACCCAAAAACTAGAGACTGCACAACTAGAGACTCCACAACTAGAAACTCCGCAGCTAGAAACTCCGCAACTAGAAACTCCGCAACTTGAAACACACAACTAGATACTCCACAACTACTAATTCCACAACTAGAAACTCCACAACTAGAAACACCACATCTGGAAACTCCGCAACAACAAACTCTGCAACCAGAAACTCCACAACTAGAATTTTCACAGCTAGAGACTCAACAACTAGAGACTCCTCCACTAAAAGCTCCACAACTAGAAACTCCACAAATAGAAACTCCGCAACTTGAAACCGAACAACTAGAAACTCAAAACCTAGAAACTCCACACCTATAAATTCCTCAACTTGAAACTCCACAACTCGAAACTCTGCAACTAGAAAATCCACAACTATAAACTCAAGTAGAAACTCCCCAACTGGAAAATCTGCAACTAGAAACTCCGCAACTAGAAACTTCAAACCTAGAAACTCCACAACTTGAAACACCACAACTAGATACTCCACAACTACAAATTGCACAACTAGAAACTCCACAACCAGAAACTCCGAAACTAGAAACTCCGCAGCTAGAAACTCCACAACTTTAGACTTCGCAACTAGAAACTCGGCAGCTAGAATATCCACAACTAGAAACTCTGCGACTAGAAACTCCGCAACTACAAATTCCGCAACCTGAAACTCCGCAACTAGAAACTCCACAGCTAGAAACTCCACAACTTGAGACTTCGCAACTAGAAACTCGGCAAATAGAATCTCCACAACTAGAAACTCTGCAACTAGAAACTCCGCAACTAGAAACTCCACAGCTAGAAACTCCACAACTAGAAACTCCACAACTAGAGACTCCACAACTAGAAACTCCACCACTAGAAACTCCACAACTACGAACCTCACAACTAGAAATTCCACAACTAGAAACTCCACAGCCAGAAACTCCACAACTAGAAACTCCACATCTAGAAACTCCGCAACAACAAACTCCACAACTAGAAACTCCACAACTAGAAATTTCACAACTAGAGACTCAACAACTAGAGACTCCTCAACTAAAAGCTCTACAACTAGAAACTTTAGAACTAGAAACTCCGCAACTAGACACCCGACAACTAGAAACTCAACAACTAGAAACTCCACACCTATTATTTCCACACCTTGAAACTCCACAACTAAAACTCTACAACAAAAACTTCACAACTAGAAACTCCACAACTAGAAACTCCACAACTAGACTCTCCCCAACTAGAAACTCCCCAACTAGAAACTCTGCAACTAGAAACTCCGCAACTAGAAACTCTGCAACTAGAAACTCTGCAACTAAAAACTCCGCAACTAGAAACTCCAGAGCCAGAAACTCCACAACTTGAAACACCACAACTAGATACTCGACAACTACAAATTCCACAACTAGAAACTCCACAACTAGAAACTCCGCAACTTGAGACTTCGCAACTAAAAACTCGGCAGCTAGAATTTCCACAACTAGAAACTCTGCAACTAGAAACTCCGCAACTAGAAACTCCACAACTAGAAACTCCACAACTAGAGACTCCACAACTAGAAACTCCACAACTACAAACCCCACAACTAGAAACTCCACAACTTGAAACTCCACAACTTGAGAGTTCGCAACTAGAAACTCCAACTCTAGAAACTCCACAACTAGAGACTCCACAACTAGAAACTCCACAACTAGAAACTCTGCAACTAGAAACTCCACAACTGGAAAACTCCGCAACTAGAAACTCTGCAACTAGAAACTCCGCAACTAGAAACTTCACACCTAGAAACTCCACAACTTGAAACACCACAACTAGATACTCCACAACTACAAATTGCACAACTAGAAACTCCACAACCAGAAACTCCGAAACTAGAAACTCCGCAGCTAGAAACTTCACAACTTGAGACTTCGCAACTAGAAACTCGGCTACTAGAATCTCCACAACTAGAAACTCTGCAACTAGAAACTCCGCAACTAGAAACTCCACAGCTAGAAACTCCACAACTAGGAACTCCACAACTAGAAACTCCGCAACTAGAAACTTTACAGCTAGAAACTCCACAACTTGAGACTTCGCAACTAGAAACTCTGCTACAAGAAATTCCGCAACAAGAATCTCCACCGCTAGTAACTCCGCAACTAGAAACTCCACAACTTGAAACTCCGCCTCTAGAATCTCCACAACTTGAATACTCCGCAACTAGAAACTCCACAGCTAGAAACCCCACAACTATAAACTTCACAACTAGAAGCTCAAGAACTAGAGACTGCACAACTGGAAACTCCACAACTAGAAAACTTCGCAGCTAGAAACTCTGCATCTAAATACTCCGCAACTTGAAACTCCATAGCTAGAAACTCCACAACTTGAAACACCACAACTAGACACTCCACAACTACAAATTCCACAACTAGAAACTCGACAACTGGAAACTCCGCAACTACAAACTCCGCAACTAGAAACTTTACAGCTAGAAACTCCACAACTTGAGACTTCGCAACTAGAAACTCTGCTACAAGAAATTCCGCAACAAGAATCTCCACCGCTAGTAACTCCGCAACTAGAAACTCCACAACTTGAAACTCCGCCTCTAGAATCTCCACAACTTGAATACTCCGCAACTAGAAACTCCACAGCTAGAAACCCCACAACTATAAAGTTCACAACTAGAAGCTCAAGAACTTGAGACTGCACAACTGGAAACTCCACAACTAGAAAACTTCGCAGCTAGAAACTCTGCAACTAAATACTCCGCAACTAGAAACTCCATAGCTAGAAACTCCACAACTTGAAACACCACAACTAGACACTCCACAACTACAAATTCCACAACTAGAAACTCGACAACTGGAAACTCCGCAACTACAAACTCCGCAACTAGAAACTTTACAGCTAGAAACTCCACAACTTGAGACTTCGCAACTAGAAACTCTGCTACAAGAAATTCCGCAACAAGAATCTCCACCGCTAGTAACTCCGCAACTAGAAACTCCACAACTTGAAACTCCGCCTCTAGAATCTCCACAACTTGAATACTCCGCAACTAGAAACTCTGCAACCAGAAACTCCGCAACTAGAAACTCCACAGCTAGAAACTCCACAACTTGAAACACCACAACTATATACTCCACAACTGCAAATTGCACAACTAGAAACTCCACAACTAGAAACTCCGCAGCTAGAAACTACACAACTTGAGACTTCGCAGCTGGAAACTCGGCAACTAGTATCTCCACAACTAGAAACTCTGCGACTAGAAATTCCGCAACTACAAACTCCGCAACCTGAAACTCAACAACTAGAGACTGCACAACTAGAGACTCCGCAACTAGAAACTCCACAGCTAGAAACTCCGCCACTAGAAACTCCACAACTTGAAACTCCGCCACTAGAATCTCCACAACTAGAAAACTCCGAAACTAGAAACTCTGCAACTAGAAACTCCACAACTAGAAACTCCACAACTAGAGACTCCACAACTTGAAACACCACAACTAGATACTCCACAACTACAAACTCCACAAATAGAAACACCACATCTGGAAACTCCGCAACAACAAACTCTGCAACCAGAAACTCCACAACTAGAATTTTCACAGCTAGAGACTCAACAACTAGAGACTCCTCAACTAAAAGCTCCACAACTAGAAACTCCACAACTAGAAACTCCGCAACTTGAAACCCGACAACTAGAAACTCAAAACCTAGAAACTTCACACCTATAAATTCCACAACTTGAAACTCCACAACTCGAAGCTCTGCAACTAGAAAATCCACAACTATAAACTCAAGTAGAAACTCCCCAACTGGAAACTCCGCAACTAGAAACTCCGCAACTAGAAAATCCACAACTAGAAACTTCACAACTAGAAACTCCCCAACAAAAAACTCCACAACTAGAAACTCCACAACTAGAAACTCCACAACTAGAGACTTTGCATTTAAATACTCTGAAAATAGAAACTCCGCAACTAGAAACTCCGCAGCCAGAAACCCCTCAACTATAAACTTCACAACTAGAAACCCAAAAACTAGAGACTGCACAACTAGAGACTCCACAACTAGAAACTCCGCAGCTAGAAACTCCGCAACTAGAAACTCCGCAACTTGAAACACACAACTAGATACTTCACAACTACTAATTCCACAACTAGAAACTCCACAACTAGAAACACCACATCTGGAAACTCCGCAACAACAAACTCTGCAACCAGAAACTCCACAACTAGAATTTTCACAGCTAGAGACTCAACAACTAGAGACTCCTCCACTAAAAGCTCCACAACTAGAAACTCCACAAATAGAAACTCCGCAACTTGAAACCGAACAACTAGAAACTCAAAACCTAGAAACTCCACACCTATAAATTCCTCAGCTTGAAACTCCACAACTCGAAACTCTGCAACTAGAAAATCCACAACTATAAACTCAAGTAGAAACTCCCCAACTGGAAAATCTGCAACTAGAAACTCCGCAACTAGAAACTTCAAACCTAGAAACTCCACAACTTGAAACACCACAACTAGATACTCCACAACTACAAATTGCACAACTAGAAACTCCACAACCAGAAACTCCGAAACTAGAAACTCCGCAGCTAGAAACTCCACAACTTTAGACTTCGCAACTAGAAACTCGGCAGCTAGAATATCCACAACTAGAAACTCTGCGACTAGAAACTCCGCAACTACAAATTCCGCAACCTGAAACTCCGCAACTAGAAACTCCACAGCTAGAAACTCCACAACTTGAGACTTCGCAACTAGAAACTCGGCAAATAGAATCTCCACAACTAGAAACTCTGCAACTAGAAACTCCGCAACTAGAAACTCCACAGCTAGAAACTCCACAACTAGAAACTCCACAACTAGAGACTCCACAACTAGAAACTCCACCACTAGAAACTCCACAACTACGAACCTCACAACTAGAAATTCCACAACTAGAAACTCCACAGCCAGAAACTCCACAACTAGAAACTCCACATCTAGAAACTCCGCAACAACAAACTCCACAACTAGAAACTCCACAACTAGAAATTTCACAACTAGAGACTCAACAACTAGAGACTCCTCAACTAAAAGCTCCACAACTAGAAACTTTACAACTAGAAACTCCGCAACTAGACACCCGACAACTAGAAACTCAACAACTAGAAACTCCACACCTATTATTTCAACACCTTGAAACTCCACAACTAAAACTCCACAACAAAAACTTCACAACTAGAAACTCCACAACTAGAAACTCCACAACTAGACTCTCCCCAACTAGAAACTCCCCAACTAGAAACTGTGCAACTAGAAACTCCGCAACTAGAAACTCTGCAACTAGAAACTCTGCAACTAAAAACTCCGCAACTAGAAACTCCAGAGCCAGAAACTCCACAACTTGAAACACCACAACTAGATACTCGACAACTACAAATTCCACAACTAGAAACTCCATAACTAGAAACTCCGCAACTTGAGACTTCGCAACTAAAAACTCGGCAGCTAGAATTTCCACAACTAGAAACTCCACAACTAGAAACTCCGCAACTAGAGACTCCACAACTAGAAACTCCACAACTACAAACCCCACAACTAGAAACTCCACAACTTGAAACTCCACAACTTGAGAGTTCGCAACTAGAAACTCCAACTCTAGAAACTCCACAACTAGAGACTCCACAACTAGAAACTCCACAACTAGAAACTCTGCAACAAGAAACTCCACAACTGGAAAACTCCGCAACTAGAAACTCTGCAACTAGAAACTCCGCAACTAGAAACTTCACACCTAGAAACTCCACAACTTGAAACACCACAACTAGATTCTCCACAACTACAACATGCACAACTAGAAACTCCACAACCAGAAACTCCGAAACTAGAATTTCCGCAGCTAGAAACTTCACAACTTGAGACTTCGCAACTAGAAACTCGGCTACTAGAATCTCCACAACTAGAAACTCTGCAACTAGAAACTCCGCAACTAGAAACTCCACAGCTAGAAACTCCACAACTAGAAACTCCACAACTAGAGACTCCACAACTAGAAACTCCATAACTACAAACCCGACAACTAGAATTTACACAACTAGAAACTCCACAACTTGAGAGTTCGCAACTAGAAACTCCACAACTAGAAACTCCACAACTAGAGACTCCACAACTAGAAACTCCACCACTAGAAACTCCACAACTACGAACCTCACAACTAGAAATTCCACAACTAGAAACTCCACAGCCAGAAACTCCACAACTAGAAACTCCACATCTAGAAACTCCGCAACAACAAACTCCACAACTAGACATTTCACAACTAGGAACTCCACAACTAGAAACTCCACACCTATTATTTCAACACCTTAAAACTCCACACCTAAAACTCCACAACTAAAACTTCACAACTATAAACTCCGCAACTAGACTCTCCCCAACTAGAAACTCCCCAACTAGAAACTTTGCAACTAGAATTTCCGCAACTAGAAAGTCTGCAACTGGAAACTCTGTAACTAGAAACTCCACAACTAGAAACCCCACAACTATAAACTTCACAACTAGAAGCTCAACAACTAGAGACTGCACAACTAGAAACTCCACAACTAGAAAACTCCGCAACTAGAAACTTTGCAACTAGATACTCCGCAACTAGAAACTCCATAGATAGAAACTCCACTACTAGAGACTCCACAACTAGAAACTCCACAACTACGAACCTCACAACTAGAAACTCCACAGCTAGAAACTCCGCAACTGGAAGCTCCACAACTTGAAACTCCGCCACTAGAATCTCCACAACTAGAAAACTCCGCAACTAGAAACTTTACAGCTAGAAACTACACAACTTGAGACTTTGCAACTAGAAACTCTGCAACAAGAAACTCCGCAACTAGAAACTCTGCAACTAGATACTCCGCAACTAGAAACTCCATAGATAGAAACTCCACTACTAGAGACTCCACAACTAGAAACTCCACAACTACGAACCTCACAACTAGAAACTCCGCAACTAGAAACTCCACAGCTAGAAACTCAACAACTAGAGACTCCACAACTAGAAACTCCACAACTACAAACCCCACAACTAGAAACTCCACAACTTGAAACTCCACAACTTGAGAGTTCGCAACTAGAAACTCCACAACTAGAGACTCCACAACTAGAAACTCCACAACTAGAAACTCCACAACTACGAACCTCACAACTAGAAACTCCACAACTAGAAACTCTGCAACTAGAAACTCCACAACTAGAAAACTCCGCAACTAGAAACTCTGCAACTAGAAACTCCGCAACTAGAAACTTCACACCTAGAAACTCCACAACTTAAACCACCACAACTAGATACTCCACAACTACAAATTGCACAACTAGAAACTCCACAACCAGGAACTCCGAAACTAGAAACTCCGCAGCTAGAAACTCCACAACTTGAGACTTCGCAACTATAAACTCGGCAACTAGAATTTCCACAAGTAGAAACTCTCCGACTAGAAACTCCGCAACTACAAACTCCGCAACCTGAAACTCCGCAACTAGAAACTCCACAGCTAGAAACTCCACAACTAGGAACTCCACAACTAGAAACTCCACACCTATTATTTCAACACCTTGAAACTCCACACCTAAAACTCCAACACTAAAACTTCACAACTAGAAACTCCGCAACTAGACTCTCCCCAACTAGAAACTCCCCAACTAGAAACTTTGCAACTAGAATTTCCGCAACTAGAAAGTCTGCAACTAGAAACTCTGTAACTAGAAACTCCACAACTAGAAACCCCACAACTATAAACTTCACAACTAGAAGCTCAACAACTAGAGACTGCATAACTAGAAACTCCACAACTAGAAAACTCCGCAACTAGAAACTCTGCAACTAGATACTCCGCAACTAGAAACTCCATAGATAGAAACTCCACTACTAGAGACTCCACAACTAGAAACTCCACAACTACGAACCTCACAACTAGAAACTCCACAGCTAGAAACTCCGCAACTAGAAACTCCACAACTTGAAACTCCGCCACTAGAATCTCCACAACTAGAAAACTCCGCAACTAGAAACTTTACAGCTAGAAACTACACAACTTGAGACTTTGCAACTAGAAACTCTGCAACAAGAAACTCCGCAACTAGAAACTCCACAGCTAGTAACTCCGCAACTAGAAACTCCAAAACTTGAAACTCCGCCTCTAGAATCTCCACAACTTGAAAACTTCGCAACTAGAAACTCTGCAACTAGAAACTTCGCAACTAGAAACTCCACAGCTAGAAACTCCACAACTAGAGACTCCACAACTAGAAACTCCAAAACTACGAACCCCACAACTACGAACCCCACAAGTAGAAACTCCACAACTAGAAACTCAACAACTAGAAACTCCACAACTTGAGACTCCACAACTAGAAACTCCACAACTACGAACCTCACAACTAGAAACTCCACAGCTAGAAACTCCGCAACTAGAAACTCCACATCTTGAAACTCCGCCACTAGAATCTCCACAACTAGAAAACTCCGCAACTAGAAACTCTGCAACTAGAAACTCCGACACTAGAAACTCCACAGCTAGAAACTCCACAACTTGAAACTCCACAACTAGAGACTCCACAACTAGAAACTCCACAACTACGAACCCCACAACTACGAACCCCACTACTAGCAACTCCACAACTAGAAACTCCACAACTTGAGACTTCGCAACTAGAAACTCCACAACTAGAAACTCCACTACTAGAGTCTCCACAACTAGAAACTCCACAACTAGAAACTCCACAACTACGAACCTCACAACTAGAAACTCCACAACTTGAAACTCCACAACTAGAGACTCTACAACTACAAACTCGACAACTAGAAACTTCACAACTACGAACCTCACAACTAGAAACTCCACAACTAGAAACTCTGCAACTATAAACTCCACAACTAGAAAACTCCGCAACTAGAAACTCTGCAACTAGAAACTCCGCAACTAGAAACTTCACAGCTAGAAACTCCACAACTTGAAACACCACAACTAGATACTCCACAACTACAAATTGCACAACTAGAAACTCCACAACCAGAAACTCCGAAACTAAAAACTCCGCAGCTAGAAGCTCCACAACTTGAGACTTCGCAACTAGAAACTCGGCAACTAGAATCTCCACATCTAGAAACTCTGCGACTAGAAACTCCGCAACTACAAACTTCGCAACCTGAAACTCCGCAACTAGAAACTCCACAGCTAGAAACTCCACAACTTGAGACTTCGCAGCTGGAAACTCGGCAACTAGTATCTCCACAACTAGAAACTCTGCAACTAGAAACTCCGCAACTACAAACTCCGCAACCTGAAACTCAACAACTAGAGACTGCAACACTAGAGACTCCGCAACTAGAAACTCCACAACTTGAAACTCCGCCACTAGAATCTCCACAACTAGAAAACTTTGCAACTAGAAACTCTGCAACTATAAACTCCGCAACTAGAAACTCCACAGCTAGAAACTCCACAACTAGAAACTCCACAACTAGAGACTCCACAACTAGAAACTCCACAACTACGAACCCAACAACTACGAACCCCACTACTAGCAACTCCACAACTAGAAACTCCACAATTAGAAACTCCACAACTTGAGACTTCGCAACTACAAACTCCACAACTAGAAACTCCACTACTAGAGTCTCCAAAACTAGAAACTCCACAACTACAAACTCCACAACTAGAAACTCCACAACTACGAACCTCGCAACTAGAAACTCCACAACTTGAAACTCTGCAACTAGAAACTCCACAACTAGAAAAGTCCGCAACTAGAAACTCTGCAACTAAAAACTCCGCAACTAGAAACTCCAGAGCCAGAAACTCCACAACTTGAAACACCACAACTAGATACTCCTCAACTACAAATTTCACAACTAGAAACTCCACAACTAGAAACTCCGCAACTTGAGACTTCGCAACTAGAAACTCGGCAACTAGAATCTCCACAACTAGAAACTCCGCAACTAGAAACTCCGCAGCTAGAAACTCCACAGCTAGAAACTCCACAGCTAGAGACTCCACAACTAGAAACTCCACAACTAGAAACTCCACAACTAGAGACTCCACAACTAGAAACTCCATAACTACAAACCCGACAACTAGAATTTACACAACTACAAACTCCACAACTTGAGAGTTCGCAACTAGAAACTCCACAACTAGAAACTCCACAACTAGAGACTCCACAACTAGAAACTCCACCACTAGAAACTCCACAACTACGAACCTCACAACTAGAAATTCCACAACTAGAAACTCCACAGCCAGAAACTCCACAACTAAAAACTCCACATCTAGAAACTCCGCAACAACAAACTCCACAAATAGAAACTCCACAACTAGAAATTTCACAACTAGAGACTCAACAACTAGAGACTCCTCAACTAAAAGCTCCACAACTAGAAACTTTACAACTAGAAACTCCGCAACTAGAAACCCGACAACTAGAAACTCAACAACTAGAAACTCCACACCTATTATTTCAACACCTTGAAACTCCACAACTAAAACTCCACAACTAAAACTTCACAACTAGAAACTCCACAACTAGAAACTCCGCAACTAGACTCTCCCCAACTAGAAACTCCCCAACTAGAAACTCTGCAACTAGAAACTCCGTAACTAGAAACTCCACAGCTAGAAACCCCACAACTATAAACTTCACAACTAGAAACTCCAACACTAGAAACTCCGCAACTAGACTCTCCCCAACTAGAAACTCCCCAACTAGAAACTCTGCAACTAGAAACTCTGCAACTAGAAACTCTGCAACTAGAAACTCCGTAACTAGAAACTCCACAGCTAGAAACCCCAAAACTATAAACTTCACAACTAGAAACTCCACAACTAGAAACTCCGCAACTAGAAACTCCGCAGCTAGAAACTCCACAACTTGAGATTTCGCAGCTAGAAACTCGGCAACTAGAATCTCCACAACTAGAAACTCTGCGACTAGAAACTCCGCAACTACAAACTCCGCAAACTGAAACTCAACAACTAGAGACTGCACAACTAGAATCTCCACAACTAGAAAACTCCGCAACTAGAAACTCTGCAACTAGAAACTCCGCAACTAGAAACTCCACAGCTAGAAACTCCACAACTAGAGACTCCACAACTTGAAACTCCACAACTACGAACCCCACTACTAGCAACTCCACAACTAGAAACTCCACAACTAGAAACTCCACAACTTGAGACTTCGCAACTACAAACTCCACAACTAGAAACTCCACTACTAGAGTCTCCAAAACGAGAAACTCCACAACTAGAAACTCCACAACTAGAAACTCCACAACTACGAACCTCGCAACTAGAAACTCCACAACTTGAAACTCTGCAACTAGAAACTCCACAACTAGAAAAGTCCGCAACTAGAAACTCTGCAACTAAAAATTCCGCAACTAGAAACTCCAGAGCCAGAAACTCCACAACTTGAAACACCACAACTAGATACTCGACAACTACAAATTCCACAACTAGAAACTCCACAACTAGAAACTCCGCAACTTGAGACTTCGCAACTAGAAACTCGGCAGCTAGAATTTCTACAACTAGAAACCATGCAACTAGAAACTCCGCAACTAGAAACTCCACAACTAGAAACTCCACAACTAGAGACTCCACAACTAGAAACTCCACAACTACAAACCCCACAACTAGAAACTCCACAACTTGAAACTCCACAACTTGAGAGTTCGCAACTAGAAACTTTAACTCTAGAAACTCCCCAACTAGAGACTCCACTAGAAACTCCACAACTAGAAACTCTGCAACTAGAAACTCCACAACTGGAAAACTCCGCAACTAGAAACTCTGCAACTAGAAACTCCGCAACTAGAAACTCGGCAACTAGAATCTCCACAACTAGAAACTCTGCGACTAGAAACTCCGCAACAACAAACTCCGCAACCTGAAACTCCGCAACTAGAAACTCCACAGCTAGAAACTCCACAACTTGAGACTTCGCAACTAGAAACTCGGCAACTAGAATCTCCACAACTAGAAACTCCACAACTAGAAACTCCACAGCTAGAAAGTCTACAACTAGGAACTCCACAACTAGAAACTCCACACCTATTATTTCAACACCTTGAAACTCCACAACTAAACCTCCACAACTAAAACTTCACAGCTAGAAACTCCACAACTAGAAACTCCGCAACTAGATACTCCCCAACTAGAAACTCTCCAACTAGAAACTCTGCAACTAGAAACTGCGCAACTAGAAACTCTGCAACTAGAAACTCCATAACTAGAAACTCCACAGCTAGAAACCCCACAACTATAAACTTCACAACTAGAAGCTCAAGAACTAGAGACTGCACAACTGGAAACTCCACAACTAGAAAACTTCGCAGCTAGAAACTCTGCAACTAGATACTCCGCAACTAGAAACTCCATAGCTAGAAACTCCACAACTTGAAACACCACAACTAGACACTCCACAACTACAAATTCCACAACTAGAAACTCGACAACTGGAAACTCCGCAACTACAAACTCCACAACTAGAAACTTTACAGCTAGAAACTCGACAACTTGAGACTTCGCAACTAGAAACTCTGCTACAAGAAAGTCCGCAACGAGAATCTCCACAGCTAGTAACTCCGCAACTAGAAACTCCACAACTTGAAACTCCGCCTCTAGAATCTCCACAACTTGAAAACTCCGCAACTAGAAACTCTGCAACCAGAAACTCCGCAACTAGAAACTCCACAGCTAGAAACTCCACAACTTGAAACACCACAACTAGATACTCCACAACTACAAATTGCACAACTAGAAACTCCCCAACTAGAAACTCCGCCACTAGAAACTCCGTAGCTAGAAACTCCACAACTTGAGACTTCGCAGCTGGAAACTCGGCAACTAGTATCTCCACAACTAGAAACTCTGCGACTAGAAACTCCGCAACTACAAACTCCGCAACCTGAAACTCAACAACTAGAGACTGCACAACTAGAGACTCCGCAACTAGAAACTCCACAGCTAGAAACTCCGCAACTAGAAACTCCACAACTTGAAACTCCGCCACTAGAATCTCCACAACTAGAAAACTCCGCAACTAGAAACTCTGCAACTAGAAACTCCGCAACTAGAAACTCCACAGCTAGAAACTCCACAACTAGAAACTCCACAACTAGAGACTCCACAACTAGAATCTCAACAACTAGAGACTCCACAACTAGAAACTCCACAACTACAAACCCCAGAACTAGAAACTCCACAACTTGAAACTCCACAACTTGAGAGTTCGCAACTAGAAACTCCACAACTAGAAACTCCACAACTAGAGACTCCACAACTAGAAACTCCACAACTAGAAACTCCACAACTACGAACCTCACAACTAGAAACTCCACAACTAGAAACTCTGCAACTAGAAACTCCACAACTAGAAAACTCCACAACTAAAAACTCTGCAACTAGAAACTCCGCAACTAGACACTTCACACCTAGAAACTCCACAACTTAAAACACCACAACTAGATACTCCACAACTACAAATTGCACAACTAGAAACTCCACAACCAGGAACTCCGAAACTAGAAACTCCGCAGCTAGAAACTCCACAACTTGAGACTTCGCAACTATAAACTCGGCAACTAGAATCTCCACAAGTAGAAACTCTCCGACTAGAAACTCCGCAACTACAAGCTCCGCAACCTGAAACTCCGCAACTAGAAACTCCACAGCTAGAAACTCCACAACTAGGAACTCCACAACTAGAAACTCCACACCTATTATTTCAACACCTTGAAACTCAACACCTAAAACTCCACAACTAAAACTTCACAACAAGAAACTCCGCAACTAGACTCTCCCCAACTAGAAACTCCCCAACTAGAAACTTTGCAACTAGAATTTCCGCAACTAGAAAGTCTGCAACTAGAAACTCTGTAACTAGAAACTCCACAACTAGAAACCCCACAACTATAAACTTCACAACTAGAAGCTCAACAACTAGAAAACTCCGCAACTAGAAACTCTGCAACTAGATACTCCGCAACTAGAAACTCCATAGATAGAAACTCCACTACTAGAGACTCCACAACTAGAAACTCCACAACTACGAACCTCACAACTAGAAACTCCACAGGTAGAAACTCCGCAACTAGAAACTCCACAACTTGAAACTCCGCCACTAGAATCTCCACAACTAGAAAACTCCGCAACTAGAAACTTTACAGCTAGAAACTACACAACTTGAGACTTTGCAACTAGAAACTCTACAACAAGAAACTCCGCAACTAGAAACTCTGCAACTAGATACTCCGCAACTAGAAACTCCATAGATAGAAACTCCACTACTAAGACTCCACAACTAGAAACTCCACAACTACGAACCTCACAACTAGAAACTCCGCAACTAGAAACTCCACAGCTAGAAACTCAACAACTAGAGACTCCACAACTAGAAACTCCACAACTACAAACCCCACAACTAGAAACTCCACAACTTGAAACTCCACAACTTGAGAGTTCGCAACTAAAAACTCCACAACTAGAAACTCCACAACTAGAGACTCCACAACTAGAAACTCCACAACTAGAAACTCCACAACTACGAACCTCACAACTAGAAACTCCACAACTAGAAACTCTGCAACTAGAAACTCCACAACTAGAAAACTCCGCAACTAGAAACTCTGCAACTAGAAACTCCGCAACTAGAAACTTCACACCTAGAAACTCCACAACTTAAAACACCACAACTAGATACTCCACAACTACAAATTGCACAACTAGAAACTCCACAACCAGGAACTCCGAAACTAGAAACTCCGCAGCTAGAAACTCCACACCTTGAGACTTCGCAACTATAAACTCGGCAACTAGAATCTCCACAAGTAGAAACTCTCCGACTAGAAACTCCGCAACTACAAACTCCGCAACCTGAAACTCCGCAACTAGAAACTCCACAGCTCGAAACTCCACAACTAGGAACTCCACAACTAGAAACTCCACACCTATTATTTCAACACCTTGAAACTCCACACCTAAAACTCCAACACTAAAACTTCACAACTAGAAACTCCGCAACTAGACTCTCCCCAACTAGAAACTCCCCAACTAGAAACTTTGCAACTAGAATTTCCGCAACTAGAAAGTCTGCAACTAGAAACTCTGTAACTAGAAACTCCACAACTAGAAACCCCACAACTATAAACTTCACAACTAGAAGCTCAACAACTAGAGACTGCACAACTAGAAACTCCACAACTAGAAAACTCCGCAACTAGAAACTCTGCAACTAGATACTCCGCAACTAGAAACTCCATAGATAGAAACTCCACTACTAGAGACTCCACAACTAGAAACTCCACAACTACGAACCTCACAACTAGAAACTCCACAGCTAGAAACTCCGCAACTAGAAAATCCACAACTTGAAACTCCGCCACTAGAATCTCCACAACTAGAAAACTCCGCAACTAGAAACTTTACAGCTAGAAACTACACAACTTGAGACTTTGCAACTAGAAACTCTGCAACAAGAAACTCCGCAACTAGAAACTCCACAGCTAGTAACTCCGCAACTAGAAACTCCACAACTTGAAACTCCACCTCTAGAATCTCCACAACTTGAAAACTCCGCAACTAGAAACTCCACAGCTAGAAACTCCACAACTAGAGACTCCACAACTAGAAACTTCAAAACTACGAACCCCACAACTACGAACCCCACAAGTAGAAACTCCACAACTAGAAACTCAACAACTAGAAACTCCACAACTTGAGACTCCACAACTAGAAACTCCACAACTACGAACCTAACAACTAGAAACTCCACAGCTAGAAACTCCGCAACTAGAAACTCCACATCTTGAAACTCCGCCACTAGAATCTCCACAACTAGAAAACTCCGCAACTAGAAACTCTGCAACTAGAAACTCCGCAACTAGAAACTCCACAGCTAGAAACTCCACAACTTGAAACTCCACAACTAGAGACTCCACAACTAGAAACTCCACAACTACGAACCCCACAACTACGAACCCCACTACTAGCAACTCCACAACTAGAAACTCCACAACTTGAGACTTCGCAACTAGAAACTCCACAACTAGAAACTCCACTACTAGAGTCTCCACAACTAGAAACTCCACAACTAGAAACTCCACAACTACGAACCTCACAACTAGAAACTCTACAACTTGAAACTCCACAACTAGAGACTCTACAACTACAAACTCCACAACTAGAAACTTCACAACTACGAACCTCACAACTAGAAACTCCAAAACTAGAAACTCTGCAACTATAAACTCCACAACTAGAAAACTCCGCAACTAGAAACTCTGCAACTAGAAACTCCGTAACTAGAAACTTCACAGCTAGAAACTCCACAACTTGAAACACCACAACTAGATACTCCACAACTACAAATTGCACAACTAGAAACTCCACAACCAGAAACTCCGAAACTAAAAACTCCGCAGCTAGAAGCTCCACAACTTGAGACTTCGCAACTAGAAACTCGGCAACTAGAATCTCCACATCTAGAAACTCTGCGACTAGAAACTCCGCAACTACAAACTCCGCAACCTGAAACTCCGCAACTAGAAACTCCACAGCTACAAACTCCACAACTTGAGACTTCGCAACTAGAAACTCGGCAACTAGAATCTCCACAACTAGAAACTCTGCAACTAGAAACTCCGCAACTAGAAACTCCACAGCTAGAAACTCCACAACTAGAGACTCCACAACTAGAAACTCCGTAACTACAAACCCCACAACTAGAATTTCCACAACTAGAAACTCCACAACTTGAGAGTTCGCAACTAGAAACTCCACAACTAGAAACTCCACAACTAGAGACTCTACCACTAGAATCTCCACCACTAGAAACTCCACAACTACGAACCTCAAAACTAGAAATTCCACAACTAGAAACTCCACAGCCAGAAACTCCACAACTAGAAACTCCACAACTAGAAACTCCACAGCCATAAACTCCACAACTAGAAACTCCACATCTAGAAACTCCGCAACAACAAACTCCACAACTAGAAACTCCACAACTAGAAATTTCACTACTAGAGACTCAACAACTAGAGACTCCTAAACTAAAAGCTGCACAACTAGAAACATTACAACTAGAAACTCCGCAACTAGAAACCCGACAACTAGAAACTCAACAACTAGAAACTCCACACCTATTATTTCTACACCTTGAAACCCCACAACTAAAACTCGACAACTAAAACTTCACAACTAGAAACTCCACAAATAGAAACTCCGCAACTAGACTCTCCCCAACTGGAAACTCCCCAACTAGAAACTCTGCAACTAGAAACTCCGCAACTAGAAACTCTGCAACTAGAAACTCCTTAACTAGAAACTCCACAGCTAGAAACCCCACAACTATAAACTTCACAACTAGAAACTCCACAACTAGAAACTCCGCAACTAGAAACTCCACAACTAGAGACTCCACTAGAAACTCCACAACTAGAAACTCCACAACTGGAAAACTCCGCAACTAGAAACTCTGCAACTAGAAACTCCGCAACTAGAAACTCGGCAACTAGAATCTCCACAACTAGAAACTCTGCGACTAGAAACTCCGCAACTACAAACTCCGCAACCTGAAACTCCGCAACTAGAAACTCCACAGCTAGAAACTCCACAACTTGAGACTTCGCAACTAGAAACTCGGCAACTAGAATCTCCACAACTAGAAACTCTGCAACTAGAAACTCCGCAACTAGAAACTCCACAGCTAGAAACTCTACAACTAGGAACTCCACAACTAGAAACTCCACACCTATTATTTCAACACCTTGAAACTCCACAACTAAACCTCCACAACTAAAACTTCACAGCTAGAAACTCCACAACTAGAAACTCCGCAACTAGACTCTCCCCAACTAGAAACTCCCCAACTAGAAACTCTGCAACTAGAAACTGCGCAACTAGAAACTCTGCAACTAGAAACTCCGTAACTAGAAACTCCACAGATAGAAACCCCACAACTATAAACTTCACAACTAGAAGCTCAAGAACTAGAGACTGCACAACTGGAAACTCCACAACTAGAAAACTTCGCAGCTAGAAACTCTGCAACTAGATACTCCGCAACTAGAAACTCCATAGCTAGAAACTCCACAACTTGAAACACCACAACTAGACACTCCACAACTACAAATTCCACAACTAAAAACTCGACAACTGGAAACTCCGCAACTACAAACTCCGCAACTAGAAACTTTACAGCTAGAAACTCCACAACTTGAGAATTCGCAACTAGAAACTCTGCTACAAGAAACTCCGCAACGAGAATCTCCACAGCTAGTAACTCCGCAACTAGAAACTCCACAACTTGAATCTCCGCCTCTAGAATCTCCACAACTTGAAAACTCCGCAACTAGAAACTCTGCAACTAGAAACTTTACAGCTAGAAACTACACAACTTGAGACTTTGCAACTAGAAACTCTACAACAAGAAACTCCGCAACTAGAAACTCTGCAACTAGATACTCCGCAACTAGAAACTCCATAGATAGAAACTCCACTACTAGAGACTCCACAACTAGAAACTCCACAACTACGAACCCCACAACTAGAAACTCCACAACTTGAAACTCCACAACTTGAGAGTTCGCAACTAAAAACTCCACAACCAGAAACTCCACAACTAGAGACTCCACAACTAGAAACTCCACAACTAGAAACTCCACAACTACGAACCTCACAACTAGAAACTCCACAACTAGAAACTCTGCAACTAGAAACTCCACAACTAGAAAACTCCGCAACTAGAAACTCTGCAACTAGAAACTCCGCAACTAGAAACTTCACACCTAGAAACTCCACAACTTAAAACACCACAACTAGATACTCCACAACTACAAATTGCACAACTAGAAACTCCACAACCAGGAACTCCGAAACTAGAAACTCCGCAGCTAGAAACTCCACAACTTGAGACTTCGCAACTATAAACTCGGCAACTAGAATCTCCACAAGTAGAAACTCTCCGACTAGAAACTCCGCAACTACAAACTCCGCAACCTGAAACTCCGCAACTAGAAACTCCACAGCTAGAAACTCCACAACTAGGAACTCCACAACTAGAAACTCCACACCTATTATTTCAACACCTTGAAACTCCACACCTAAAACTCCAACACTAAAACTTCACAACTAGAAACTCCGCAACTAGACTCTCCCCAACTAGAAACTCCCCAACTAGAAACTTTGCAACTAGAATTTCCGCAACTAGAAAGTCTGCAACTAGAAACTCTGTAACTAGAAACTCCACAACTAGAAACCCCACAACTATAAACTTCACAACTAGAAGCTCAACAACTAGAGACTGCACAACTAGAAACTCCACAACTAGAAAACTCCGCAACTAGAAACTCTGCAACAAGATACTCCGCAACTAGAAACTCCATAGATAGAAACTCCATTACTAGAGACTCCACAACTAGAAACTCCACAACTACGAACCTCACAACTAGAAACTCCACAGCTAGAAACTCCGCAACTAGAAACTCCACAACTTGAAACTCCGCCAATAGAATCTCCACAACTAGAAAACTCCGCAACTAGAAACTTTACAGCTAGAAACTACACAACTTGAGACTTTGCAACTAGAAACTCTGCAACAAGAAACTCCGCAACTAGAAACTCCACAGCTAGTAACTCCGCAACTAGAAACTCCACAACTTGAAACTCCACCTCTAGAATCTCCACAACTTGAAAACTCCGCAACTAGAAACTCTGCAACTAGAAACTTCGCAACTAGAAACTCCACAGCTAGAAACTCCACAACTAGAGACTCCACAACTAGAAACTCCAAAACTACGAACCCCACAACTACAAACCCCACAAGTAGAAACTCCACAACTAGAAACTCAACAACTAGAAACTCCACAACTTGAGACTCCACAACTAGAAACTCCACAACTACGAACCTCACAACTAGAAACTCCACAGCTAGAAACTCCGCAACTAGAAACTCCACATCTTGAAACTCCGCCACTAGAATCTCCACAACTAGAAAACTCCGCAACTAGAAACTCTGCAACTAGAAACTCCGCAACTAGAAACTCCACAGCTAGAAACTCCACAACTTGAAACTCCACAACTAGAGACTCCACAACTAGAAACTCCACAACTACGAACCCCACAACTACGAACCCCAGTACTAGCAACTCCACAACTAGAAACTCCACAACTTGAGACTTCGCAACTAGAAACTCCACAACTAGAAACTCCACTACTAGAGTCTCCACAACTAGAAACTCCACAACTAGAAACTCCACAACTACGAACCTCACAACTAGAAACTCCACAACTTGAAACTCCACAACTAGAGACTCTACAACTACAAACTCAACAACTAGAAACTTCACAACTACGAACCTCACAACTAGAAACTCCACAACTAGAAACTCTGCAACTATAAACTCCACAACTAGAAAACTCCGCAACTAGAAACTCTGCAACTAGAAACTCCGCAACTAGAAACTTCACAGCTAGAAACTCCACAACTTGAAACACCACAACTAGATACTCCACAACTACAAATTGCACAACTAGAAACTCCACAACCAGAAACTCCGAAACTAAAAACTCCGCAGCTAGAAGCTCCACAACTTGAGACTTCGCAACTAGAAACTCGGCAACTAGAATCTCCACATCTAGAAACTCTGCGACTAGAAACTCCGCAACTACAAACTCCGCAACCTGAAACTCCGCAACAAGAAACTCCACAGCTACAAACTCCACAACTTGAGACTTCGCAACTAGAAACTCGGCAACTAGAATCTCCACAACTAGAAACTCTGCAACTAGAAACTCCGCAACTAGAAACTCCACAGCTAGAAACTCCACAACTAGAGACTCCACAACTAAAGACTCCACAACTAGAAACTCAACAACTAGAGACTCCACAACTAGAAACTCCACAACTACAAACCCCACAACTAGAAACTCCACAACTTGAAACTCCACAACTTGAGAGTTCGCAACTAGAAACTCCACAACTAGAAACTCCACAACTAGAAACTCCACAACTACGAACCTCACAACTAGAAACTCCACAACTAGAAAGTCTGCAACTAGAAACTCCACAACTTGGGACTTCGCAACTAGAAACTCTGCAACTAGAAAGTCCACATCTAGAAACTCTGCGACTAGAAACTCCGCAACTACGAACTCCGCAACCTGAAACTCCGCCACTAGAAACTCCACAACTAGAAACTCCACAACTACGAACCTCACAACTAGAAACTCCACAACTAGAAACTCTGCAACTAGAAACTCCACAACTTGAGACTTCGCAACTAGAAACTCTGCAACTAGAAACTCCACATCTAGAAACTCTGCGACTAGAAACTCCGCAACTACAAACTCCGCAACCTGAAACTCCGCAACTAGAAACTCCACAGCTACAATCTCCACAACTTGAGACTTCGCAACTAGAAACTCGGCAACTAGAATCTCCACAACTAGAAACTCTGCAACTAGAAACTCCGCAACTAGAAACTCCACAGCTAGAAACTCCACAACTAGAGACTCCACAACTAGAAACTCCGTAACTACAAACCCCACAACTAGAATTTCCACAACTAGAAACTCCACAACTTGAGAGTTCGCAACTAGAAACTCCACAACTAGAAACTCCACAACTAGAGACTCCACCACTAGAATCTCCACCACTAGAAACTCCACAACTACGAACCTCACAACTAGAAATTCCACAACTAGAAACTCCACAGCCAGAAACTCCACAACTAGAAACTCCACAACTAGAAACTCCACAGTCATAAACTCCACAACTAGAAACTCCACATCTAGAAACTCCGCAACAACAAACTCCACAACTAGAAACTCCACAACTAGAAATTTCACTACTAGAGACTCAACAACTAGAGACTCCTAAACTAAAAGCTCCACAACTAGAAACATTACAACTAGAAACTCCGCAACTAGAAACCCGACAACTAGAAACTCAACAACTAGAAACTCCACACCTATTATTTCTACACCTTGAAACCCCACAACTAAAACTCGACAACTAAAACTTCACAACTAGAAACTCCACTAATAGAAACTCCGCAACTAGACTCTCCCCAACTGGAAACTCCCCAACTAGAAACTCTGCAACTAGAAACTCCACAACTAGAAACTCTGCAACTAGAAACTCCGCAACTAGAAACTCCACAGCTAGAAACTCTACAACTAGGAACTCCACAACTAGAAACTCCACACCTATTATTTCAACACCTTGAAACTCCACAACTAAACCTCCACAACTAAAACTTCACAGCTAGAAACTCCACAACTAGAAACTCCGCAACTAGACTCTCCCCAACTAGAAACTCCCCAACTAGAAACTCTGCAACTAGAAACTGCGCAACTAGAAACTCTGCAACTAGAAACTCCGTAACTAGAAACTCCACAGCTAGAAACCCCACAACTATAAACTTCACAACTAGAAGCTCAAGAACTAGAGACTGCACAACTGGAAACTCCACAACTAGAAAACTTCGCAGCTAGAAACTCTACAACTAGATACTCCGCAACTAGAAACTCCATAGCTAGAAACTCCACAACTTGAAACACCACAACTAGACACTCCACAACTACAAATTCCACAACTAGAAACTCGACAACTGGAAACTCCGCAACTACAAACTCCGCAACTAGAAACTTTACAGCTAGAAACTCCACAACTTGAGACTTCGCAACTAGAAACTCTGCTACAAGAAACTCCGCAACGAGAATCTCCACAGCTAGTAACTCCGCAACTAGAAACTCCACAACTTGAATCTCCGCCTCTAGAATCTCCACAACTTGAAAACTCCGCAACTAGAAACTCTGCAACCAGAAACTCCGCAACTAGAAACTCCACAGCTAGAAACTCCACAACTTTAAACACCACAACTAGATACTCCACAACTACAAATTGCACAACTAGAAACTCCCCAACTAGAAACTCCGCAACTAGAAACTCCGCAGCTAGAAACTCCACAACTTGAGACTTCGCAGCTGGAAACTCGGCAACTAGTATCTCCACAACTAGAAACTCTGCGACTAGAAACTCCGCAACTACAAACTCCGCAACCTGAAACTCAACAACTAGAGACTGCACAACTAGAGACTCCGCAACTAGAAACTCCACAGCTAGAAACTCCGCAACTAGAAACTCCACAACTTGAAACTCCGCCACTAGAATCTCCACAACTAGAAAACTCCGCAACTAGAAACTCTGCAACTAGAAACTCCGCAACTAGAAACTTCACAGCTAGAAATTCCACAACTAGAAACTCCACAACTAGAGACTCCACAACTAGAAACTCAACAACTAGAGACTCCACAACTAGAAACTCCACAACTACAAACCCCACAACTAGAAACTCCACAACTTGAAACTCCACAACTTGAGAGTTCGCAACTAGAAACTCCACAACTAGAAACTCCACAACTAGAGACTCCACAACTAGAAACTCCACAACTTGAGACTTCGCAACTATAAACTCGGCAACTAGAATCTCCACAAGTAGAAACTCTCCGACTAGAAACTCCGCAACTACAAACTCCGCAACCTGAAACTCCGCAACTAGAAACTCCACAGATAGAAACTCCACAACTAGGAACTCCACAACTAGAAACTCCACACCTATTATTTCAACACCTTGAAACTCCACACCTTAAACTCCACAACTAAAACTTCACAACTTGAAACTCCGCAACTAGACTCTCCCCAACTAGAAACTCCCCAACTAGAAACTTTCCAACTAGAATTTCCGCAACTAGAAAGTCTGCAACTAGAAACTCTGTAACTAGAAACTCCACAACTAGAAACCCCACAACTATAAACTTCACAACTAGAAGCTCAACAACTAGAGACTGCACAACTAGAAACTCCACAACTAGAAAACTCCGCAACTAGAAACTCTGCAACTAGATACTCCGCAACTAAAAACTCCATAGCTAGAAACTCCACTACTAGAGACTCCACAACTAGAAACTCCACAACTACGAACCTCACAACTAGAAACTCCACAGCTAGAAACTCCGCAACTAGAAACTCCACAACTTGAAACTCCGCCACTAGAATCTCCACAACTAGAAAACTCCGCAACTAGAAACTTTACAGCTAGAAACTACACAACTTGAGACTTTGCAACTAGAAACTCTGCAACAAGAAACTCCGCAACTAGAAACTCTGCAACTAGATACTCCGCAACTAGAAACTCCATAGATAGAAACTCCACTACTAGAGACTCCACAACTAGAAACTCCACAACTACGAACCTCACAACTAGAAACTCCGCAACTAGAAACTCCACAGCTAGAAACTCAACAACTAGAGACTCCACAACTAGAAACTCCACAACTACAAACCCCACAACTAGAAACTCCACAACTTGAAACTCCACAACTTGAGAGTTCGCAACTAGAAACTCCACAACTAGAAACTCCACAACTAGAGACTCCACAACTAGAAACTCCACAACTAGAAACTCTGCAACTAGAAACTCCACAACTAGAAAACTCCGCAACTAGAAACTCTGCAACTAGAAACTCCGCAACTAGAAACTTCACACCTAGAAACTCCACAACTTAAAACACCACAACTAGATACTCCACAACTAAAAATTGCACAACTAGAAACTCCACAACCAGGAACTCCGAAACTAGAAACTCCGCAGCTAGAAACTCCACAACTATAAACTCGGCAACTAGAATCTCCACAAGTAGAAACTCTCCGACTAGAAACTCCGCAACTACAAACTCCGCAACCTGAAACTCCGCAACTAGAAACTCCACAGCTAGAAACTCCACAACTAGGAACTCCACAACTAGAAACTCCACACCTATTATTTCAACACCTTGAAACTCCACACCTAAAACTCCAACACTAAAACTTCACAACTAGAAACTCCGCAACTAGACTCTCCCCAACTAGAAACTCCCCAACTAGAAACTTTGCAACTAGAATTTCCGCAACTAGAAAGTCTGCAACTAGAAACTCTGTAGCTAGAAACTCCACAACTAGAAACCCCACAACTATAAACTTCACAACTACAAGCTCAACAACTAGAGACTGCACAACTAGAAACTCCACAACTAGAAAACTCCGCAACTAGAAACTCTGCAACTAGATACTCCGCAACTAGAAACTCCATAGATAGAAACTCCACTACTAGAGACTCCACAACTAGAAACTCCACAACTACGAACCTCACAACTAGAAACTCCACAGCTAGAAACTCCGCAACTAGAAACTCCACAACTTGAAACTCTGCCACTAGAATCTCCACAACTAGAAAACTCCGCAACTAGAAACTTTACAGCTAGAAACTACACAACTTGAGACTTTGCAACTAGAAACTCTGCAACAAGAAACTCCGCAACTAGAAACTCCACAGCTAGTAACTCCGCAACTAGAAACTCCACAACTTGAAACTCCGCCTCTAGAATCTCCACAACTTGAAAACTCCGCAACTAGAAACTCTGCAACTAGAAACTTCGCAACTAGAAACTCCACAGCTAGAAACTCCACAACTAGAGACTCCACAACTAGAAACTCCAAAACTACGAACCCCACAACTACGAACCCCACAAGTAGAAACTCCACAACTAGAAACTCAACAACTAGAAACTCCACAACTTGAGACTCGACAACTAGAAACTCCACAACTACGAACCTCACAACTAGAAACTCCACAGCTAGAAACTCCGCAACTAGAAACTCCACATCTTGAAACTCCGCCACTAGAATCTCCACAACTAGAAAACTCCGCAACTAGAAACTCTGCAACTAGAAACTCCGCAACTAGAAACTCCACAGCTAGAAACTCCACAACTTGAAACTCCACAACTAGAGACTCCACAACTAGAAACTCCACAACTACGAACCCCACAACTACGAACCCCACTACTAGCAACTCCACAACTAGAAACTCCACAACTTGAGACTTCGCAACTAGAAACTCCACAACTAGAAACTCCACTACTAGAGTCTCCACAACTAGAAACTCCACAACTAGAAACTCCACAACTACGAACCTCAAAACTAGAAACTCCACAACTTGAAACTCCACAACTAGAGACTCTACAACTACAAACTCCACAACTAGAAACTTCACAACTACGAACCTCACAACTAGAAACTCCACAACTAGAAACTCTGCAACTATAAACTCCACAACTTGAAAACTCCGCAACTAGAAACTCTGCAACTAGAAACTCCGCAACTAGAAACTTCACAGCTAGAAACTCCACAACTTGAAACACCACAACTAGATACTCCACAACTACAAATTGCACAACTAGAAACTCCACAACCAGAAACTCCGAAACTAAAAACTCCGCAGCTAGAAGCTCCACAACTTGAGACTTCGCAACTAGAAACTCGGCAACTAGAATCTCCACATCTAGAAACTCTGCGACTAGACACTCCGCAACTACAAACTCCGCAACCTGAAACTCCGCAACTAGAAACTCCACAGCTAGAAACTCCACAACTTGAGACTTCGCAACTAGAAACTCGGCAACTAGAATCTCCACAACTAGAAACTCTGCAACTAGAAACTCCGCAACTAGAAACTCCACAGCTAGAAACTCCACAACTAGAAACTCCAAAACTAGAGACTCCACAACTAGAAACTCCGTAACTACAAACCCCACAACTAGAATTTCCACAACTAGAAACTCCACAACTTGAGAGTTCGCAACTAGAAACTCCACAACTAGAAACTCCACAACTAGAGACTCCACCACTAGAATCTCCACCACTAGAAACTCCACAACTACGAACCTCACAACTAGAAATTCCACAACTAGAAACTCCACAGCCAGAAACTCCACAACTAGAAACTCCACAGCCATAAACTCCACAACTAGAAACTCCACATCTAGAAACTCCGCAACAACAAACTCCACAACTAGAAACTCCACAACTAGAAATTTCACTACTAGAGACTCAACAACTAGAGACTCCTCAACTAAAAGCTCCACAACTAGAAACATTACAACTAGAAACTCCGCAACTAGAAACCCGACAACTAGAAACTCAACAACTAGAAACTCCACACCTATTATTTCTACACCTTGAAACTCCACAACTAAAACTCGACAACTAAAACTTCACAACTAGAAACTCCACAAATAGAAACTCCGCAACTAGACTCTCCCCAACTGGAAACTCCCCAACTAGAAACTCTGCAACTAGAAACTCCGCAACTAGAAACTCTGCAACTAGAAACTCCGTAACTAGAAACTCCACAGCTAGAAACCCCACAACTATAAACTTCACAACTAGAAACTCCACAACTAGAAACTCCGCAACTAGAAACTCCGAGGCTAGAAACTCCCCAACTTGAGACTTCGCAGCTAGAAACTCGGCAACTAGAATCTCCACAACTAGAAACTCTGCGACTAGAAACTCCGCAACTACAAACTCCGCAACCTAAAACTCAACAACTGGAGACTGCACAACTAGAGACTCCGCAACTAGAAACTCCACAGCTAGAAACTCCGCAACTAGAAACTCCACAACTTGAAACTCCGCCACTAGAATCTCCAGAACTAGAAAACTTCGCAACTAGAAACTCCACAGCTAGAAACTCCACAACTTGAAACTCCACAACTAGAGACTCCACAACTAGAAACTCCACAACTACGAACCCCACAACTACGAACACCACTACTAGCAACTCCACAACTAGAAACTCCACAACTTGAGACTTCGCAACTAGAAAACCCACAACTTGAAACTCCAATACTAGAGTCTCCACAACTAGAAACTCCACAACTAGAAACTCCACAACTACGAACCTCACAACTAGAAACTCCACAACTTGAAACTCCACAACTAGAGACTCTACAACTACAAACTCCACAACTAGAAACTTCACAACTACGAACCTCACAACTAGAAACTCCACAACTAGAAACTCTGCAACTATAAACTCCACAACTAGAAAACTCCGCAACTAGAAACTCTGCAACTAGAAACTCCGCAACTAGAAACTTCACAGCTAGAAACTCTACAACTATAAACTCGGCAACTAGAATCTCCACAAGTAGAAACTCTCCGACTAGAAACTCCGCAACTACAAACTCCGCAACCTGAAACTAGAAACTCCACAACTAGAAACTCCACAAATTGGAACCCAACAAATAGATACTCCACAACTACAGACTCCACAACTAGAAACTCCCCAACTAGAAACGCCACAACTTGAAACAACGCAAATAGAAACTCCGAAACTAGAAACTCCACAACTAGAAAACTCCGCAACGTGAAACTCTGCAACTAGAAACTCCGCAATTAGAAACTCCACAACTAGAAACTCCACAACTAGAGACTCCACAACTAGAAACTCAACAACTAGAGACTCCACAACTAGAAACTCCACAACTACAAACCCCACAACTAGAAACTCCACAACTTGAAACTCCACAACTTGAGAGTTCGCAACTAGAAACTCCACAAGTAGAAACTCCACAACTAGAGACTCCACAACTAGAAACTCCACAACTAGAAACTCCACAACTACGAACCTCACAACTAGAAACTCTGCAACTAGAAACTCCACAACTAGAAAACTCCGCAACTAGAAACTCTGCAACTAGAAACTCCGCAACTAGACACTTCACACCTAGAAACTCCACAACTTAAAACACCACAACTAGATACTCCACAACTACAAATTGCACAACTAGAAACTCCACAACCAGGAACTCCGAAACTAGAAACTCCACAACTTGAAACTCTGCCACTAGAATCTCCACAACTAGAAAACTCCGCAACTAGAAACTTTACAGCTAGAAACTACACAACTTGAGACTTTGCAACTAGAAACTCTGCAACAAGAAACTCCGCAACTAGAAACTCCACAGCTAGTAACTCCGCAACTAGAAACTCCACAACTTGAAACTCCGCCTCTAGAATCTCCACAACTTGAAAACTCCGCAACTAGAAACTCTGCAACTAGAAACTTCGCAACTAGAAACTCCACAGCTAGAAACTCCACAACTAGAGACTCCACAACTAGAAACTCCAAAACTACGAACCCCACAACTACGAACCCCACAAGTAGAAACTCCACAACTAGAAACTCAACAACTAGAAACTCCACAACTTGAGACTCCACAACTAGAAACTCCACAACTACGAACCTCACAACTAGAAACTCCACAGCTAGAAACTCCGCAACTAGAAACTCCACATCTTGAAACTCCGCCACTAGAATCTCCACAACTAGAAAACTCCGCAACTAGAAACTCTGCAACTAGAAACTCCGCAACTAGAAACTCCACAGCTAGAAACTCCACAACTTGAAACTCCACAACTAGAGACTCCACAACTAGAAACTCCACAACTACGAACCCCACAACTACGAACCCCACTACTAGCAACTCCACAACTAGAAACTCCACAACTTGAGACTTCGCAACTAGAAACTCCACAACTAGAAACTCCACTACTAGAGTCTCCACAACTAGAAACTCCACAACTAGAAACTCCACAACTACGAACCTCAAAACTAGAAACTCCACAACTTGAAACTCCACAACTAGAGACTCTACATCTACAAACTCCACAACTAGAAACTTCACAACTACGAACCTCACAACTAGAAACTCCACAACTAGAAACTCTGCAACTATAAACTCCACAACTTGAAAACTCCGCAACTAGAAACTCTGCAACTAGAAACTCCGCAACTAGAAACTTCACAGCTAGAAACTCCACAACTTGAAACACCACAACTAGATACTCCACAACTACAAATTGCACAACTAGAAACTCCACAACCAGAAACTCCGAAACTAAAAACTCCGCAGCTAGAAGCTCCACAACTTGAGACTTCGCAACTAGAAACTCGGCAACTAGAATCTCCACATCTAGAAACTCTGCGACTAGACACTCCGCAACTACAAACTCCGCAACCTGAAACTCCGCAACTAGAAACTCCACAGCTAGAAACTCCACAATTTGAGACTTCGCAACTAGAAACTCGGCAACTAGAATCTCCACAACTAGAAACTCTGCAACTAGAAACTCCGCAACTAGAAACTCCACAGCTAGACACTCCACAACTAGAAACTCCACAACTAGAGACTCCACAACTAGAAACTCCGTAACTACAAACCCCACAACTAGAATTTCAACAACTAGAAACTCCACAACTTGAGAGTTCGCAACTAGAAACTCCACAACTAGAAACTCCACAACTAGAGACTCCACCACTAGAATCTCCACCACTAGAAACTCCACAACTACGAACCTCACAACTAGAAATTCCACAACTAGAAACTCCACAGCCAGAAACTCCACAACTAGAAACTCCACAACTAGAAACTCCACAGCCATAAACTCCACAACTAGAAACTCCACATCTAGAAACTCCGCAACAACAAACTCCACAACTAGAAACTCCACAACTAGAAATTTCACTACTAGAGACTCAACAACTAGAGACTCCTCAACTAAAAGCTCCACAACTAGAAACATTACAACTAGAAACTCCGCAACTAGAAACCCGACAACTAGAAACTCAACAACTAGAAACTCCACACCTATTATTTCTACACCTTGAAACTCCACAACTAAAACTCGACAACTAAAACTTCACAACTAGAAACTCCACAAATAGAAACTCCGCAACTAGACTCTCCCCAACTGGAAACTCCCCAACTAGAAACTCTGCAACTAGAAACTCCGCAACTAGAAACTCTGCAACTAGAAACTCCGTAACTAGAAACTCCACAGCTAGAAACCCCACAACTATAAACTTCACAACTAGAAACTCCACAACTAGAAACTCCGAGGCTAGAAACTCCCCAACTTGAGACTTCGCAGCTAGAAACTCGGCAACTAGAATCTCCACAACTAGAAACTCTGCGACTAGAAACTCCGCAACTACAAACTCCGCAACCTAAAACTCAACAACTGGAGACTGCACAACTAGAGACTCCGCAACTAGAAACTCCACAGCTAGAAACTCCGCAACTAGAAACTCCACAACTTGAAACTCCGCCACTAGAATCTCCACAACTAGAAAACTTCGCAACTAGAAACTCCACAGCTAGAAACTCCACAACTTGAAACTCCACAACTAGAGACTCCACAACTAGAAACTCCACAACTACGAACCCCACAACTACGAACCCCACTACTAGCAACTCCACAACTAGAAACTCCACAACTTGAGACTTCGCAACTAGAAAACCCACAACTTGAAACTCCAATACTAGAGTCTCCACAACTAGAAACTCCACAACTAGAAACTCCACAACTACGAACCTCACAACTAGAAACTCCACAACTTGAAACTCCACAACTAGAGACTCTACAACTACAAACTCCACAACTAGAAACTTCACAACTACGAACCTCACAACTAGAAACTCCACAACTAGAAACTCTGCAACTATAAACTCCACAACTAGAAAACTCCGCAACTAGAAACTCTGCAACTAGAAACTCCGCAACTAGAAACTTCACAGCTAGAAACTCCACAACTTGAAACACCACAACTAGATACTCCACAACTACAAATTGCACAACTAGAAACTCCACAACCAGGAACTCCGAAACTAGAAACTCCGCAGCTAGAAACTCCACAACTTGAGACTTCGCAACTATAAACTCGGCAACTAGAATCTCCACAAGTAGAAACTCTCCGACTAGAAACTCCGCAAGTACAAACTCCGCAACCTGAAACTAGAAACTCCACAACTAGAAACTCCACAAATTGGAACCCAACAAATAGATACTCCACAACTACAGACTCCACAACTAGAAACTCCCCAACTAGAAACGCCACAACTTGAAACAACGCAAATAGAAACTCCGAAACTAGAAACTCCACAACTAGAAAACTCCGCAACGTGAAACTCTGCAACTAGAAACTCCGCAATTAGAAACTCCACAACTAGAAACTCCACAACTAGAGACTCCACAACTAGAAACTCAACAACTAGAGACTCCACAACTAGAAACTCCACAACTACAAACCCCACAACTAGAAACTCCACAACTTGAAACTCCACAACTTGAGAGTTCGCAACTAGAAACTCCACAAGTAGAAACTCCACAACTAGAGACTCCACAACTAGAAACTCCACAACTAGAAACTCCACAACTACGAACCTCACAACTAGAAACTCTGCAACTAGAAACTCCACAACTAGAAAACTCCGCAACTAGAAACTCTGCAACTAGAAACTCCGCAACTAGACACTTCACACCTAGAAACTCCACAACTTAAAACACCACAACTAGATACTCCACAACTACAAATTGCACAACTAGAAACTCCACAACCAGGAACTCCGAAACTAGAAACTCCGCAGCTAGAAACTCCACAACTTGAGACTTCGCAACTATAAACTCGGCAACTAGAATCTCCACAAGTAGAAACTCTCCGACTAGAAACTCCGCAACTACAAACTCCGCAACCTGAAACTCCGCAACTAGAAACTCCACAGCTAGAAACTCCACAACTAGGAACTCCACAACTAGAAACTCCACACCTATTATTTCAACACTTTGAAACTCCACACCTAAAACTCCACAACTAAAACTTCACAACTTGAAACTCCGCAACTAGACTCTCCCCAACAAGAAACTCCCCCACTAGAAACTTTGCAACTAGAATTTCCGCAACTAGAAAGGCTGCAACTAGAAACTCTGTAACTAGAAACTCCACAACTAGAAACCCCACAACTATAAACTTCACAACTAGAAGCTCAACAACTAGAGACTGCACAACTAGAAACTCCACAACTAGAAAACTCCGCAACTAGAAACTCTGCAACTAGATACTCCGCAACTAGAAACTCCATAGCTAGAAACTCCACTACTAGAGACTCCACAACTTGAAACTCCGCCACTAGAATCTCCACAACTAGAAAACTCCGCAACTAGAAACTTTACAGCTAGAAACTACACAACTTGAGACTTTGCAACTAGAAACTCTGCAACAAGAAACTCCGCAACTAGAAACTCTGCAACTAGATACTCCGCAACTAGAAACTCCATAGATAGAAACTCCACTACTAGAGACTCCACAACTAGAAACTCCACAACTACGAACCTCACAACTAGAAACTCCGCAACTAGAAACTCCACAGCTACAAACTCAACAACTAGAGACTCCACAACTAGAAACTCCACAACTACAAACCCCACAACTAGAAACTCCACAACTTGAAACTCCACAACTTGAGAGTTCGCAACTAGAAACTCCACAACTAGAAACTCCACAACTAGAGACTCCACAACTAGAAACTCCACAACTAGAAACTCCACAACTAGAAACTCTGCAACTAGAAACTCCACAACTAGAAAACTCCGCAACTAGAAACTCTGCAACTAGAAACTCCGCAACTAGAAACTTCACACCTAGAAACTCCACAACTTAAAACACCACAACTAGATACTCCACAACTAAAAATTGCACAACTAGAAACTCCACAACCAGGAACTCCGAAACTAGAAACTCCGCAGCTAGAAACTCCACAACTTGACACTTCGCAACTATAAACTCGGCAACTAGAATCTCCACAAGTAGAAACTCTCCGACTAGAAACTCCGCAACTACAAACTCCGCAACCTGAAACTCCGCAACTAGAAACTCCACAGCTAGAAACTCCACAACTAGGAACTCCACAACTAGAAACTCCACACCTATTATTTCAACACCTTGAAACTCCACACCTAAAACTCCACAACTAAAACTTCACAACTTGAAACTCCGCAACTAGACTCTCCCCAACTAGAAACTCCCCCACTAGAAACTTTGCAACTAGAATTTCCGCAACTAGAAAGGCTGCAACTAGAAACTCTGTAACTAGAAACTCCACAACTAGAAACCGCACAACTATAAACTTCACAACTAGAAGCTCAACAACTAGAGACTGCACAACTAGAAACTCCACAACTAGAAAACTCCGCAACTAGAAACTCTGCAACTAGATACTCCGCAACTAGAAACTCCATAGCTAGAAACTCCACTACTAGAGACTCCACAACTAGAAACTCCAAAACTACGAACCTCACAACTAGAAACTCCACAGCTAGAAACTCCGCAACTAGAAACTCCACAACTTGAAACTCCGCCACTAGAATCTCCACAACTAGAAAACTCCGCAACTAGAAACTTTACAGCTAGAAATTACACAACTTGAGACTTTGCAACTAGAAACTCTGCAACAAGAAAGTCCGCAACTAGAAACTCTGCAACTAGATACTGCGCAACTAGAAACTCCATAGATAGAAACTCCACTACTAGAGACTCCACAACTAGAAACTCCACAACTACGAACCTCACAACTAGAAACTCCGCAACTAGAAACTCCACAGCTAGAAACTCAACAACTAGAGACTCCACAACTAGAAACTCCACAACTACAAACCCCACAACTAGAAACTCCACAACTTGAAACTCCACAACTTGAGAGTTCGCAACTAGAAACTCCACAACTAGAAACTCCACAACTAGAGACTCCACAACTAGAAACTCCACAACTAGAAACTCCACAACTAGAAACTCTGCAACTAGAAACTCCACAACTAGAAAACTCCGCAACTAGAAACTCTGCAACTAGAAACTCCGCAACTAGAAACTTCACACCTAGAAACTCCACAACTTAAAACACCACAACTAGATACTCCACAACTAAAAATTGCACAACTAGAAACTCCACAACCAGGAACTCCGAAACTAGAAACTCCGCAGCTAGAAACTCCACAACTTGACACTTCGCAACTATAAACTCGGCAACTAGAATCTCCACAAGTAGAAACTCTCCGACTAGAAACTCCGCAACTACAAACTCCGCAACCTGAAACTCCGCAACTAGAAACTCCACAGCTAGAAACTCCACAACTAGGAACTCCACAACTAGAAACTCCACACCTATTATTTCAACACCTTGAAACTCCACACCTAAAACTCCAACACTAAAACTTCACAACTAGAAACTCCGCAACTAGACTCTCCCCAACTAGAAACTCCCCAACTAGAAACTTTGCAACTAGAATTTCCGCAACTAGAAAGTCTGCAACTAGAAACTCTGTAGCTAGAAACTCCACAACTAGAAACCCCACAACTATAAACTTCACAACTACAAGCTCAACAACTAGAGACAGCACAACTAGAAACTCCACAACTAGAAAACTCCGCCACTAGAAACTCTGCAACTAGATACTCCGCAACTAGAAACTCCATAGATAGAAACTCCACTACTAGAGACTCCACAACTAGAAACTCCACAACTACGAACCTCACAACTAGAAACTCCACAGCTAGAAACTCCGCAACTAGAAACTCCACAACTTGAAACTCTGCCACTAGAATCTCCACAACTAGAAAACTCCACAACTATAAACTTTACAGCTAGAAACTACACAACTTGAGACTTTGCAACTAGAAACTCTGCAACAAGAAACTCCGCAACTAGAAACTCCACAGCTAGAAACTCCACAACTAGAGACTCCACAACTAGAAACTCGAAAACTACGAACCCCACAACTACGAACCCCACAAGTAGAAACTCCACAACTAGAAACTCAACAACTAGAAACTCCACAACTTGAGACTCCACAACTAGAAACTCCACAACTACGAACCTCACAACTAGAAACTCCACAGCTAGAAACTCCGCAACTAGAAACTCCACATCTTGAAACTCCGCCACTAGAATCTCCACAACTAGAAAACTCCGCAACTAGAAACTCTGCAACTAGAAACTCCGCAACTAGAAACTCCACAGCTAGAAACTCCACAACTTGAAACTCCACAACTAGAGACTCCACAACTAGAAACTCCACAACTACGAACCCCACAACTACGAACCCCACTACTAGCAACTCCACAACTAGAAACTCCACAACTTGAGACTTCGCAACTAGAAACTCCACAACTAGAAACTCCACTACTAGAGTCTCCACAACTAGAAACTCCACAACTAGAAACTCCACAACTACGAACCTCAAAACTAGAAACTCCACAACTTGAAACTCCACAACTAGAGACTCTACAACTACAAACTCCACAACTAGAAACTTCACAACTACGAACCTCACAACTAGAAACTCCACAACTAGAAACTCTGCAACTATAAACTCCACAACTTGAAAACTCCGCAACTAGAAACTCTGCAACTAGAAACTCCGCAACTAGAAACTTCACAGCTAGAAACTCCACAACTTGAAACACCACAACTAGATACTCCAAAACTACAAATTGCACAACTAGAAACTCCACAACCAGAAACTCCGAAACTAAAAACTCCGCAGCTAGAAGCTCCACAACTTGAGACTTCGCAACTAGAAACTCGGCAACTAGAATCTCCACATCTAGAAACTCTGCGACTAGACACTCCGCAACTACAAACTCCGCAACCTGAAACTCCGCAACTAGAAACTCCACAGCTAGAAACTCCACAATTTGAGACTTCGCAACTAGAAACTCGGCAACTAGAATCTCCACAACTAGAAACTCTGCAACTAGAAACTCCGCAACTAGAAACTCCACAGCTAGAAACTCCACAACTAGAAACTCCACAACTAGAGACTCCACAACTAGAAACTCCGTAACTACAAACCCCACAACTAGAATTTCCACAACTAGAAACTCCACAACTTGAGAGTTCGCAACTAGAAACTCCACAACTAGAAACTCCACAACTAGAGACTCCACCACTAGAATCTCCACCACTAGAAACTCCACAACTACGAACCTCACAACTAGAAATTCCACAACTAGAAACTCCACAGCCAGAAACTCCACAACTAGAAACTCCACAACTAGAAACTCCACAGCCATAAACTCCACAACTAGAAACTCCACATCTAGAAACTCCGCGACAACAAACTCCACAACTAGAAACTCTACAACTAGAAATTTCACTACTAGAGACTCAACAACTAGAGACTCCTCAACTAAAAGCTCCACAACTAGAAACATTACAACTAGAAACTCCGCAACTAGAAACCCGACAACTAGAAACTCAACAACTAGAAACTCCACACCTATTATTTCTACACCTTGAAACTCCACAACTAAAACTCGACAACTAAAACTTCACAACTAGAAACTCCACAAATAGAAACTCCGCAACTAGACTCTCCCCAACTGGAAAGTCCCCAACTAGAAACTCTGCAACTAGAAACTCCGCAACTAGAAACTCTGCAACTAGAAACTCCGTAACTAGAAACTCCACAGCTAGAAACCCCACAACTATAAACTTCACAACTAGAAACTCCACAACTAGAAACTCCGCAACTAGAAACTCCGAGGCTAGAAACTCCCCAACTTGAGACTTCGCAGCTAGAAACTCGGCAACTAGAATCTCCACAACTAGAAACTCTGCGACTAGAAACTCCGAACTACAAACTCCGCAACCTAAAACTCAACAACTGGAGACTGCACAACTAGAGACTCCGCAACTAGAAACTCCACAGCTAGAAACTCCGCAACTAGAAACTCCACAACTTGAAACTCCGCCACTAGAATCTCCACAACTAGAAAACTTCGCAACTAGAAACTCCACAGCTAGAAACTCCACAACTTGAAACTCCACAACTAGAGACTCCACAACTAGAAACTCCACAACTACGAACCCCACAACTACGAACCCCACTACTAGCAACTCCACAACTAGAAACTCCACAACTTGAGACTTCGCAACTAGAAAACCCACAACTTGAAACTCCAATACTAGAGTCTCCACAACTAGAAACTCCACAACTAGAAACTCCACAACTACGAACCTCACAACTAGAAACTCCACAACTTGAAACTCCACAACTAGAGACTCTAACACTACAAACTCCACAACTAGAAACTTCACAACTACGAACCTCACAACTAGAAACTCCACAACTAGAAACTCTGCAACTATAAACTCCACAACTAGAAAACTCCGCAACTAGAAACTCTGCAACTAGAAACTCCGCAACTAGAAACTTCACAGCTAGAAACTCCACAACTTGAAACACCACAACTAGATACTCCACAACTACAAATTGCACAACTAGAAACTCCACAACCAGGAACTCCGAAACTAGAAACTCCGCAGCTAGAAACTCGACAACTTGAGACTTCGCAACTATAAACTCGGCAACTAGAATCTCCACAAGTAGAAACTCTCCGACTAGAAACTCCGCAAGTACAAACTCCGCAACCTGAAACTAGAAACTCCACAACTAGAAACTCCACAAATTGGAACCCAACAAATAGATACTCCACAACTACAGACTCCACAACTAGAAACTCCCCAACTAGAAACGCCACAACTTGAAACAACGCAAATAGAAACTCCGAAACTAGAAACTCCACAACTAGAAAACTCCGCAACGTGAAACTCTGCAACTAGAAACTCCGCAATTAGAAACTCCACAACTAGAAACTCCACAACTAGAGACTCCACAACTAGAAACTCAACAACTAGAGACTCCACAACTAGAAACTCCACAACTACAAACCCCACAACTAGAAACTCCACAACTTGAAACTCCACAACTTGAGAGTTCGCAACTAGAAACTCCACAAGTAGAAACTCCACAACTAGAGACTCCACAACTAGAAACTCCACAACTAGAAACTCCACAACTACGAACCTTACAACTAGAAACTCTGCAACTAGAAACTCCACAACTAGAAAACTCCGCAACTAGAAACTCTGCAACTAGAAACTCCGCAACTAGACACTTCACACCTAGAAACTCCACAACTTAAAACACCACAACTAGATACTCCACAACTACAAATTGCACAACTAGAAACTCCACAACCAGGAACTCCGAAACTAGAAACTCCGCAGCTAGAAACTCCACAACTTGAGACTTCGCAACTATAAACTCGGCAACTAGAATCTCCACAAGTAGAAACTCTCCGACTAGAAACTCCGCAACTACAAACTCCGCAACCTGAAACTCCGCAACTAGAAACTCCACAGCTAGAAACTCCACAACTAGGAACTCCACAACTAGAAACTCCACACCTATTATTTCAACACCTTGAAACTCCACACCTAAAACTCCACAACTAAAACTTCACAACTTGAAACTCCGCAACTAGACTCTCCCCAACTAGAAACTCCCCCACTAGAAACTTTGCAACTAGAATTTCCGCAACTAGAAAGGCTGCAACTAGAAACTCTGTAACTAGAAACTCCACAACTAGAAACCCCACAACTATAAACTTCACAACTAGAAGCTCAACAACTAGAGACTGCACAACTAGAAACTCCACAACTAGAAAACTCCGCAACTAGAAACTCTGCAACTAGATACTCCGCAACTAGAAACTCCATAGCTAGAAACTCCACTACTAGAGACTCCACAACTAGAAACTCCATAACTACGAACCTCACAACTAGAAACTCCACAGCTAGAAACTCCGCAACTAGAAACTCCACAACTTGAAACTCCGCCACTAGAATCTCCACAACTAGAAAACTCCGCAACTAGAAACTTTACAGCTAGAAACTACACAACTTGAGACTTTGCAACTAGAAACTCTGCAACAAGAAACTCCGCAACTAGAAACTCTGCAACTAGATACTCCGCAACTAGAAACTCCATAGATAGAAACTCCACTACTAGAGACTCCACAACTAGAAACTCCACAACTACGAACCTCACAACTAGAAACTCCGCATTTAGAAACTCCACAGCTAGAAACTCAACAACTAGAGACTCCACAACTAGAAACTCCACAACTACAAACCCCACAACTAGAAACTCCACAACTTGAAACTCCACAACTTGAGAGTTCGCAACTAGAAACTCCACAACTAGAAACTCCACAACTAGAGACTCCACAACTAGAAACTCCACAACTAGAAACTCCACAACTAGAAACTCTGCAACTAGAAACTCCACAACTAGAAAACTCCGCAACTAGAAACTCTGCAACTAGAAACTCCGCAACTAGAAACTTCACACCTAGAAACTCCACAACTTAAAACACCACAACTAGATACTCCACAACTAAAAATTGCACAACTAGAAACTCCACAACCAGGAACTCCGAAACTAGAAACTCCGCAGCTAGAAACTCCACAACTTGACACTTCGCAACTATAAACTCGGCAACTAGAATCTCCACAAGTAGAAACTCTCCGACTAGAAACTCCGCAACTACAAACTCCGCAACCTGAAACTCCGCAACTAGAAACTCCACAGCTAGAAACTCCACAACTAGGAACTCCACAACTAGAAACTCCACACCTATTATTTCAACACCTTGAAACTCCACACCTAAAACTCCACAACTAAAACTTCACAACTTGAAACTCCGCAACTAGACTCTCCCCAACTAGAAACTCCCCCACTAGAAACTTTGCAACTAGAATTTCCGCAACTAGAAAGGCTGCAACTAGAAACTCTGTAACTAGAAACTCCACAACTAGAAACCGCACAACTATAAACTTCACAACTAGAAGCTCAACAACTAGAGACTGCACAACTAGAAACTCCACAACTAGAAAACTCCGCAACTAGAAACTCTGCAACTAGATACTCCGCAACTAGAAACTCCATAGCTAGAAACTCCACTACTAGAGACTCCACAACTAGAAACTCCAAAACTACGAACCTCACAACTAGAAACTCCACAGCTAGAAACTCCGCAACTAGAAACTCCACAACTTGAAACTCCGCCACTAGAATCTCCACAACTAGAAAACTCCGCAACTAGAAACTTTACAGCTAGAAACTACACAACTTGAGACTTTGCAACTAGAAACTCTGCAACAAGAAACTCCGCAACTAGAAACTCTGCAACTAGATACTCCGCAACTAGAAACTCCATAGATAGAAACTCCACTACTAGAGACTCCACAACTAGAAACTCCACAACTACGAACCTCACAACTAGAAACTCCGCAACTAGAAACTCCACAGCTAGAAACTCAACAACTAGAGACTCCACAACTAGAAACTCCACAACTACAAACCCCACAACTAGAAACTCCACAACTTGAAACTCCACAACTTGAGAGTTCGCAACTAGAAACTCCACAACTAGAAACTCCACAACTAGAAACTCCACAACTAGAAACTCTGCAACTAGAAACTCCACAACTAGAAAACTCCGCAACTAGAAACTCTGCAACTAGAAACTCCGCAACTAGAAACTTCACACCTAGAAACTCCACAACTTAAAACACCACAACTAGATACTCCACAACTAAAAATTGCACAACTAGAAACTCCACAACCAGGAACTCCGAAACTAGAAACTCCGCAGCTAGAAACTCCACAACTTGACACTTCGCAACTATAAACTCGGCAACTAGAATCTCCACAAGTAGAAACTCTCCGACTAGAAACTCCGCAACTACAAACTCCGCAACCTGAAACTCCGCAACTAGAAACTCCACAGCTAGAAACTCCACAACTAGGAACTCCACAACTAGAAACTCCACACCTATTATTTCAACACCTTGAAACTCCACACCTAAAACTCCAACACTAAAACTTCACAACTAGAAACTCCGCAACTAGACTCTCCCCAACTAGAAACTCCCCAACTAGAAACTTTGCAACTAGAATTTCCGCAACTAGAAAGTCTGCAACTAGAAACTCTGTAGCTAGAAACTCCACAACTAGAAACCCCACAACTATAAACTTCACAACTACAAGCTCAACAACTAGAGACTGCACAACTAGAAACTCCACAACTAGAAAACTCCGCAACTAGAAACTCTGCAACTAGATACTCCGCAACTAGAAACTCCATAGATAGAAACTCCACTACTAGAGACTCCACAACTAGAAACTCCACAACTACGAACCTCACAACTAGAAACTCCACAGCTAGAAACTCCGCAACTAGAAACTCCACAACTTGAAACTCTGCCACTAGAATCTCCACAACTAGAAAACTTCACAACTAGAAACTTTACAGCTAGAAACTACACAACTTGAGACTTTGCAACTAGAAACTCTGCAACAAGAAACTCCGCAACTAGAAACTCCACAGCTAGTAACTCCGCAACTAGAAACTCCACAACTTGAAACTCCGCCTCTAGAATCTCCACAACTTGAAAACTCCGCAACTAGAAACTCTGCAACTAGAAACTTCGCAACTAGAAACTCCACAGCTAGAAACTCCACAACTAGAGACTCCACAACTAGAAACTCGAAAACTACGAACCCCACAACTACGAACCCCACAAGTAGAAACTCCACAACTAGAAACTCAACAACTAGAAACTCCACAACTTGAGACTCCACAACTAGAAACTCCACAACTACGAACCTCACAACTAGAAACTCCACAGCTAGAAACTCCGCAACTAGAAACTCCACATCTTGAAACTCCGCCACTAGAATCTCCACAACTAGAAAACTCCGCAACTAGAAACTCTGCAACTAGAAATTCCGCAACTAGAAACTCCACAGCTAGAAACTCCACAACTTGAAACTCCACAACTAGAGACTCCACAACTAGAAACTCCACAACTACGAACCCCACAACTACGAACCCCACTACTAGCAACTCCACAACTAGAAACTCCACAACTTGAGACTTCGCAACTAGAAACTCCACAACTAGAAACTCCACTACTAGAGTCTCCACAACTAGAAACTCCACAACTAGAAACTCCACAACTACGAACCACAAAACTAGAAACTCCACAACTTGAAACTCCACAACTAGAGACTCTACAACTACAAACTCCACAACTAGAAACTTCACAACTACGAACCTCACAACTAGAAACTCCACAACTAGAAACTCTGCAACTATAAACTCCACAACTTGAAAACTCCGCAACTAGAAACTCTGCAACTAGAAACTCCGCAACTAGAAACTTCACAGCTAGAAACTCCACAACTTGAAACACCACAACTAGATACTCCACAACTACAAATTGCACAACTAGAAACTCCACAACCAGAAACTCCGAAACTAAAAACTCCGCAGCTAGAAGCTCCACAACTTGAGACTTCGCAACTAGAAACTCGGCAACTAGAATCTCCACATCTAGAAACTCTGCGACTAGAAGCTCCGCAACTACAAACTCCGCAACCTGAAACTCCGCAACTAGAAACTCCACAGCTAGAAACTCCACAACTTGAGACTTCGCAACTAGAAACTCGGCAACTAGAATCTCCACAACTAGAAACTCTGCAACTAGAAACTCCGCAACTAGAATCTCCACAGCTAGAAACTCCACAACTAGAAACTCCACAACTAGAGACTCCACAACTAGAAACTCCGTAACTACAAACCCCACAACTAGAATTTCCACAACTAGAAACTCCACAACTTGAGAGTTCGCAACTAGAAACTCCACAACTAGAAACTCCACAACTAGAGACTCCACCACTAGAATCTCCACCACTAGAAACTCCACAACTACGAACCTCACAACTAGAAATTCCACAACTAGAAACTCCACAGCCAGAAACTCCACAACTAGAAACTCCACAACTAGAAACTCCACAGCCATAAACTCCACAACTAGAAACTCCACATCTAGAAACTCCGCAACAACAAACTCCACAACTAGAAACTCCACAACTAGAAATTTCACTACTGGAGACTCAACAACTAGAGACTCCTCAACTAAAAGCTCCAAAACTAGAAACATTACAACTAGAAACTCCGCAACTAGAAACCCGACAACTAGAAACTCAACAACTAGAATCTCCACACCTAATATTTCTACACCTTGAAACTCCACAACTAAAACTCGACAACTAAAACTTCACAACTAGAAACTCCACAAATAGAAACTCCGCAACTAGACTCTCCCCAACTGGAAACTCCCCAACTAGAAACTCTGCAACTAGAAACTCCGCAACTAGAAACTCTGCAACTAGAAACTCCGTAACTAGAAACTCCACAGCTAGAAACCCCACAACTATAAACTTCACAACTAGAAACTCCACAACTAGAAACTTCGCAGCTAGAAACTCGGCAACTAGAATCTCCACAACTAGAAACTCTGCGACTAGAAACTCCGCAACTACAAACTCCGCAACCTAAAACTCAACAACTGGAGACTGCACAACTAGAGACTCCGCAACTAGAAACTCCACAGCAAGAAACTCCGCAACTAGAAACTCCACAACTTGAAACTCCGCCACTAGAATCTCCACAACTAGAAAACTTCGCAACTAGAAACTCTGCAACTAGAAACTCCGCAACTAGAAACTCCACAGCTAGAAACTCCACAACTTGAAACTCCACAACTAGAGACTCCACAACTAGAAACTCCACAACTACGAACCCCACAACTACGAACCCCACTACTAGCAACTCCACAACTAGAAACTCCACAACTTGAGACTTCGCAACTAGAAAACCCACAACTTGAAACTCCAATACTAGAGTCTCCACAACTAGAAACTCCACAACTAGAAACTCCACAACTACGAACCTCACAACTAGAAACTCCACAACTTGAAACTCCACAACTAGAGACTCTACAACTACAAACTCCACAACTAGAAACTTCACAACTACGAACCTCACAACTAGAAACTCCACAACTAGAAAATCTGCAACTATAAACTCCACAACTAGAAAACTCCGCAACTAGAAACTCCACACCAGGAACTCCGAAACTAGAAACTCCGCAGCTAGAAACTCCACAACTTGAGACTTCGCAACTATAAACTCGGCAACTAGAATCTCCACAAGTAGAAACTCTCCGACTAGAAACTCCGCAACTACAAACTCCGCAACCTAAAACTAGAAACTCCACAACTAGAAACTCCACAAATTGGAACCCAACAAATAGATACTCCACAACTACAGACTCCACAACTAGAAACTCCCCAACTAGAAACGCCACAACTTGAAACAACGCAAATAGAAACTCCGAAACTAGAAACTCCACAACTAGAAAACTCCGCAACGTGAAACTCTGCAACTAGAAACTCCGCAATTAGAAACTCCACAGTTAGAAACTTCACTACTTGAAACACCACAACTAGATACTCCACAACTACGAATTCCACAACTACGAATTCCGCAACTAGAAACTCCACAACTGGAAACTCCGCAACTAGAAACTCCACAGCTAGAAACTCCACAACTTGAGACTTCGCGACTAGAAACTCAGCAACTAGAAACTCAACAACTAGAAACTCCACCACTAGAAACTCCACAACTAGGAACTCTACAACTTCAAAATCCACAACTAAAAACTTTTCAACTTGAAACTCCACAACTACAAACTCCACAACTAGAAACTCCACAACCTGAAACTCCGCAACCAGAAACTCCGCAACTAAAAACTCCACAACTAGAAACTCCACAAGTAGAAACTCCACAACTAGAAACTCCACAACTAGAAACTTCGCAACTAGAAACTCCACAACTAGACACTCACCAACTAGAAACTCCACACCTATAAATTCCACAACTTGAAACTCCACAACTAAAACTCCACAACTAGAAACTCCACAACTAGAAACTCCACAACTAGAAACTCTGCAACTAGAAACTCCGCAACTAGAAACTCTGCAACTAGAAACTTTGCAACTAGAAACTCCACAGCTATAAACCCCAACACTATAAACTTCACAACTAGAAACTCAACAACTAGAAACTCCCCAACTAGAAACTCCACAACTAGAATCTCTGCAACTAGAAACTCCGCAACTAGAAACTCTGCAACTACAAACTCCACAACTACAAACTCCACAGCTAGAAACCCCACAACTAGAAACTTCACAACTAGCAACTCAATTACCAGAGACTGCACAACTAGAGACTCCACAACTAGAAACTCCACAGCTAGTAACTCCGCAACTAGAAACTCCACAACTTGAAACTCCGCCACTAGAATCTCCACAACTAGAAAACTCCGCAACTAGAAACTCTGCCACTAGAACTCCGCAACTAGAAACTCCAAAGCTAGAAACTCCACAACTTGAAACACATCAACTAGATACTCCACAACTACAGATTCCACAACTAGAAACTCCACAACTAGAAACTCCGCAACAAGAAACTCCACAGCTAGAAACTCCAACACTTGAGACTTCGCAACAAGAAACTCGGCAACTAGAATCTCCACAACTAGAAACTCTGCAACTAGAAACTCCGCAACTACAAACTCCGCAACTAGAAACTCCACAGCTAGAAACTCCACAACTTGAGACTTCGCAAATAGAAACTCGTCAACTAGAAACTCAACAACTACAAACTCCACAGCTAGAAACTCCACAACTAGAAACTCCACAACTTGAGAGTTCGCAACTAGATACTCCACAACTAGAAACACCACAACTAGAGACTCCACAACTAGAAACTCCACCACTAGAAACTCCACAACTACAAACCTCACAACTAGAAACTCCACAACTAGAAACTCCGCAACTGGAAACTCCACAGCCAGAAACTCTACAACTAGAAAAACCACATCTAGAAACTCTGCAACAACAAACTCTGCAACTAGAAACTCCACAACTAGAATTTCCACAGCTAGAGACTCAACAACTAGAGACTCTTCAACTAAAAGCTTCACAACCAGACACTGCACAACTAGAAATTCTGCAACTAGAAACCCGACAACTAGAAACTCAACAACTACAAACTCCACACGTATAAATTCCTCAACTTGAAACGCCTCAACTAAAACTACACAACTAGAAACTCTGCAGCTAAAAACTCCGCAACTACAAACTCTGCAAATAGAAACTCCGCAACTAGAAACTCGACAGCTAGAAACCCTCAACTTTAAACTTCACAACTAGAAACTCAACAACTAGAGACTGCACAACTAAAGACTCCGCAACTAGAAACTCCGCAGCTAGAAACTCCGCAACTAGAAACTCCACAACTTGAAACTCTGCAAATCGAAACTCTGCAACTAGAAAATCCACAACTATAAACTCAAGTAGAAACTCCCCAACTGGAAACTCCGCAACTAGAAACTCCGCAACTAGAGACTTCGCATTTAGAAACTCCTCAGATAGAAACTACACAACTAGAAACTCCTCGACTAGAGATTCAATAAGTAGAAACTCCACAGCTAGAATTTCCACAACTAGAAACCCCACAGCTAGAAACTCCACAACTAGGAACGCTGCAAATAGAAAATCTACAACTAGAAACTCGAAAACTAAAAACTCGAACTAGAAATTCTACAACTAGAAACTTCACAACTAGAAACTCCACAAATAGGAAGTCCAAAATTGAGACTCCACAACTAGAAACTACACAGATTGAAGTTCCACAACTAGAAACTACACAGATTGAAGTTCCACATCTAGAAACTCCACAACTGAAAACTCCGCAACTAGAAACTCTGCAACTAGAAACTTTAAAGCTAGAAACTCCACAACTTGAGACTTCGCAAATAGAAACTCGTCAACTGGAAACTCAACCACTAGCAACTCCACAGCTAGAAACTCCACAACTAGAAACTCCACCACTTGAAACCCAACAAATAGATACTCCACAACTACAGACTCCACAACTTGAAAATACCATCACTAGATACTCCACAACTACAAATTCCGCAACTAGAAACTCCACAACTAGAAACTCCGCAACTAGAAACTCCCCACTAGAAACTCCACAACTAGAATCTCTGCAACTAGAAACTCCGCAAGTAGAAACTCTGCAACTAGAAACTCCGCAACTAGAAACTCCACAGCTAGAAACCCCACAACTATAAACTTCAAAACTAGCAACTCAACAACTAGAGACTGCACAACTAGAGACTCCGCCACTAGAAACTCCACAGCTAGTAACCTCGCAACTAGAAACTCCACAACTTGAAACTCCGCCACTAGAAGCTCCACAACTAGAAAACTCCGCAACTACAAACTCTGTAACTAGAAACTCCGCAACTAGAAACTGCACAGCTAAAAACTCCACAACTTGAAACACCACAACTAGATACTCCACAACTACAAATTCCACAACTAGAAACTCAACAACTACAAACTCCACACCTATAAATTTCTCAACTTGAAACTCCACAACTAAAACTCCACAACTAGAAACTTCACAACTAGAAACTCCACAACTAGAAACTCCGCAACTAGAAACTCCCCAACTAGAAACTCCACGACTAGAAACTCTGCAGCCAGAAACTCCGCAACTACAAACTCTGCAAATAGAAACTCCGCAACTAGAATTTCCACAGCTAGAAACCCCTCAACTATAAACTTCACAACTAGAAACTGAACAAATAGAGACTGCACAACGAGAGACTCCGCAACTAGAAACTCCGCAGCTAGCAACTCCGCAACTGGAAACTCCGCAACTTGAAACTCTGCAACTAGAAACTTTACTGCTAGAAACTCCACAACTTGAGACTTCGCAAATAGAAACTCGTCAACTGGAAACTCAACCACTAGAAACTCCACAGCTAGAAACTCCACAACTAGAAACTCCACAACTTGAAACCCAACAAATAGATACTCCACAACTACAGACTCCACAACTTGAAACACCACAACTAGATACTCCACAACTACAAATTCCGCAACTAGAAACTCCACAACTAGAAACTCCACAACTAGAATCTCTGCAACTAGAAACTCCGCAACTAGAAACTGCACAGCTAGAAACCCCACAACTATAAACTTCACAACTAGCAACTCAACAACTAGAGACTGCTCAACTAGAGACTTCGCAACTAGAAACTCCACAGCTAGTAACTCCGCAACTAGAAACTCCACAACTTGAAACTCCGCCACTAGAAGCTCCACAACTAGAAAACTCCGCAACTAGAAACTCTGCAACTAGAAACTCCGCAACTAGAAACTCCACAGCTAGAGACTCCACAACTTGAAACACCACAACTAGATACTCCACAACTACAAATTCCACAACAAGAAACTCCACAACTAGAAACACCACATCTGGAAACTCCGCAACAACAAACTCTGCAACCAGAAACTCCACAACTAAAATTTCCACAGCTAGAGACTCAACAACTAGAGACTCCTCAACTAAAAGCTCCACAACTAGAAACTCCACAACTAAAAACTCCACAACTTTAAACCCGACAACTAGAAACTCAACAACTAGAAACTTCACACCTATAAATTCCTCAACTTGAAACTCCACAACTAAAACTCCACAACTAGAAACTTCGCAACTAGAAACTCCACAACTAGAAACTCCGCAACTAGAAACTCCCCAACTAGAAACTCCACAACTAGAAACCCTGCAGCTAGAAACCCTCAACAACTAGAGACTGCACAACTAGAAACTCCACAACTAGAAAACTCCGCAACTAGAAACTCTGCAAATAGAAACTCTACAGCTAGAAACTCCACAACTAGAAACTCCACAACTTGAGAGTTCGCAACTAGAAACTCCACAACTAGAAACTCCACAACTAGAGACTCCGCAACTAGAAACTCTACCACTAGAAACTCCACAACCAAAAACCTCACAACTAGAAATTCCATAACTGGAAACTCCACAGCTAGAAAGTCCACAACTAGAAACTCTGCAACTAGAAACTCCGCAACTAGAAACTCCACAGCTAGAAAATCCACCACTAGAAACTCCAAAACTAGCAACTCCACAACTACAGACTCCGCAACTAGAAAACTCCTCAACTAGAAACTCCCAACTAGACACTCCGCAACTAGGAACTCTACAACTTCAAAATCCACAAATAGAAACTCCACAATTTGAAACTCCACAACTAGATACTCCACAACTACAAACTCCACAACTAGAAACTCCCCAACTAAAACTCCACAACTTGAAACTCCGCAAATGGAAACTCCGAAACTAGAAACTCCACAACTAGAAAACTCCGCAACGTGAAACTCTGCAACTAGAAACTCCGCAATTAGAAACTCCACAGCTAGAAACTTCACTACTTGAAACACCACAACTAGATACTCCACAACTACGAATTCCACAACTTGAAACTCCACAACTAGAAACTCCGCAACAAGAAGCTCCGCAACTAAAATTTCCACAGCTAGAAACTCCACAACTTGAGACTTCGCGACTAGAAACTCCACAGCTAAAAACTCCACAACTTGAGACTTCGCGACTAGAAACTCAGCAACTAGAAACTCAACAACTATAAACTCCACCACTAGAAACTCCACAACCTGAAACTCTGCAACCAGAAACTTCGCAACTAAAAACTCCAACACTAGAAACTCCACAAGTATAAACTCCACAACTAGTAACTCCGCAACTAGAAACTCCACAACTAGACACTCCTAACTAGACACTCCGCAACTAGGAACTCTACAACTTCAAAATCCACAACTAGAAACTCCACAATTTGAAACTCCACAACTAGATACTCCACAACTACAAACTCCACAACTAGAAACTCCCCAACTAGAAACTCCACAACTTGAAACTCCGCAAATAGAAACTCCGAAACTAGAAGCTCCGCAACTAGAATTTCCACAGCTAGAAACTCCACAACTTGAGACTTCGCAACTAGATACTCCGCAACTAGAAACTCCACAGCTATAAACTCCACAACTTGAAACACCCTAACTAGATACTCCACAACTACAAATTCCACAACTAGAAACTCCACAACTAGAAACTCCACAAGTATAAACTCCACAACTAGTAACTCCGCAACTAGAAACTCCACAACTAGACACTCCCAACTAGACACTCCGCAACTAGGAACTCTACAACTTCAAAATCCACAACTAGAAACTTCACAATTTGAAACTCCACAACTAGATACTCCACAACTACAAACTCCACAACTAGAAACTCCCCAACTAGAAACTCCACAGCTAGTAACTCCGCAACTTGATACGTCGCAACAAGAAACTCGGCAACTAGAATCTCCGCAACTAGAAACTCTGCAACTAGAAACTCCGCAATTACAAACTCCGCAACCAGAAACTCCACAGCTAGAAACTCCACAACTTGAGACTTCGCAAATAAAAACTCGTCAACTAGTAACTCAACAACTAGAAACTCCACAGCTAGAAACTCCACAACTAGAAAATCCGCAACTTGAGAGTTCGCAACTAGAAACTCCACAACTAGACACTCCGCAACTAGAAACTCCGCAACTAAAACCCGACAACTAGAAACTCAACAACTAGAAACTCCACACCTATAAATTTCTCAACTTGACACTCCACAACTAAAAGTCCACTACTAGAAACTCCCCAACTAGAAACTCCACAACTAGAAACTCTGCAACTAGAAACTCCGCAACTAGAAACTCCACAGCTAGAAACCCCTCAACTATAAACTTCACAACTAGAAACTCAACAACTAGAGACTGCAAACTAGAGACTCCGCAACTAGAAACTCCGCAGCTAGAAACTCCGCAACTAGAAAATCCACAACTGGAAACTTCACAACTAGAAACTCCCCAACAAGAAACTCCACAACTAGAAACTCCCCAACTAGAAACTCCACAACTAGAGACTGCACAACTAGAGACTTTGCATTTAGAAACTTCTCAGATAGAAACTACACAACTAGAAACTCCTCGACTAGAGATTCCATAAGTAGAAACTCCACAGCTAGAATTCCCCTCAACTAGAAACCCCACAACTAGAAACTCCACAACTAGGAACTGTGCAAATGGAAAGTCTACAACTAGAAACTCGAAAACTAAAAACTCCAACTAGAAACTCTACAACTAGAAACTTCACAACTAGAAACTCCGCAACTTGAAACTCTGCCACTAGAAACTCCGCAACTAGAAACTCCACAGCTAGAAACTCCACAACTTGAAACACCACAACTAGATACTCCACAACTACAAATTCCACAACTAGAAACTCCACAACTAGAAACTCCACAACTTGATACGTCGCAACAAGAAACTCGGCAACTAGAATCTCCGCAACTAGAAACTCTGCAACTAGAAACTCCGCAACTACAAACTCCGCAACCAGAAACTCCACAGCTAGAAACTCCACAACTTGAGACTTCGCAAATAAAAACTCGTCAACTAGTAACTCAACAACTAGAAACTCCACAGCTAGAAACTACACAACTAGAAAATCCGCAACTTGAGAGTTCGCAACTAGAAACTCCACAACTAGACACTCCACAACTAGAAACTCCGCAACTAAAACCCGACAACTAGAAACTCAACAACTAGAAACTCCACACCTATAAATTTCTCAACTTGACACTCCACAACTAAAAGTCCACTACTAGAAACTCCACAACTAGAAACTCCCCAACTAGAAACTCCCCAACTAGAAACTCCACAACTAGAAACTGTGCAACTAGAAACTCCGCAACTAGAAACTCCACAGCTAGAAACCCCTCAACTACAAACTTCACAACTAGAAACTGAACAAATAGAGACTGCACAACTAGAGACTCCGCAACTAGAAACTCCGCAGCTAGCAACTCCGCAACTGGAAACTCCGCAACTTGAAACTCTGCAACTAGAAACTTTACAGCTAGAAACTCCACAACTTGAGACTTCGCAAATAGAAACTCGTCAACTGGAAACTCAACCACTAGAAACTCCACAGCTAGAAACTCCACAACTAGAAACTCCACAACTTGAAACCCAACAAATAGATACTCCACAACTACAGACTCCACAACTTGAAACACCACAACTAGATACTCCACAACTACAAATTCCGCAACTAGAAACTCCACAACTAGAAACTCCACAACTAGAATCTCTGCAACTAGAAACTCCGCAACTAGAAACTGCATAGCTAGAAACCCAACAACTATAAACTTCACAACTAGCAACTCAACAACTAGAGACTGCTTAACTAGAGACTTCGCAACTAGAAACTCCACAGCTAGTAACTCCGCCACTAGAAACTCCACAACTTGAAACTCCGCCACTAGAAGCTCCACAACTAGAAAACTCCGCAACTAGAAACTCTGCAACTAGAAACTCCGCAACTAGAAACTCCACAGCTAGAGACTCCACAACTTGAAACACCACAACTAGATACTCCACAACTACAAATTCCACAACAAGAAACTCCACAACTAGAAACACCACATCTGGAAACTCCGCAACAACAAACTCTGCAACCAGAAACTCCACAACTAAAATTTCCACAGCTAGAGACTCAACAACTAGAGACTCCTCAACTAAAAGCTCCACAACTAGAAACTCCACAACTAAAAACTCCACAACTTTAAACCCGACAACTAGAAACTCCACAACTAGAAACTCCGCAACTAGAAACTCCCCAACTAGAAACTCCACAACTAGAAACCCTGCAGCTAGAAACTCCGCAACTAGAAACTCTGCAAATAGAAACTCCACAGCTAGAAACTCCACAACTAGAAACTCCACAACTTGAGAGTTCGTAACTAGAAACTCCACAACTAGAAACTCCACAACTAGAGACTCCGCAACTAGAAACTCCACCACTAGAAACTCCACAACCAAAAACCTCACAACTAGAAATTCCATAACTGGAAACTCCACAGCTAGAAAGTCCACAACTAGAAACTCTGCAACTAGAAACTCCGCAACTAGAAACTCCACAGCTAGAAAATCCACCACTAGAAACTCCAAAACTAGCAACTCCACAACTACAGACTCCGCAACTAGAAAACTCCTCAACTAGAAACTCCCAACTAGACACTCCGCAACTAGGAACTCTACAACTTCAAAATCCACAACTAGAAACTCCACAATTTGAAACTCCACAACTAGATACTCCACAACTACAAACTCCACAACTAGAAACTCCCCAACTAAAACTCCACAACTTGAAACTCCGCAAATTGAAACTCCGAAACTAGAAACTCCACAACTAGAAAACTCCGCAACGTGAAACTCTGCAACTAGAAACTCCGCAATTAGAAACTCCACAGCTAGAAACTTCACTACTTGAAACACCACAACTAGATACTCCACAACTACGAATTCCACAACTTGAAACTCCACAACTAGAAACTCCGCAACAAGAAGCTCCGCAACTAAAATTTCCACAGCTAGAAACTCCACAACTTGAGACTTCGCGACTAGAAACTCAGCAACTAGAAACTCAACAACTATAAACTCAACCACTAGAAACTCCACAACTAGGAACTCTACAACTTCAAAATCCACAACTAAAAACTCTTCAACTTGAAACTCCACATCTAGATACTCCACAACTACAAACTCCACAACTAGAAACTCCACAACCTGAAACTCCGCAACCAGAAACTCCGCAACTAAAACTCCACAACTAGAAACTCCACAAGTGGAAACTCCGCAACTAGAAACTCTGCAACTAGAAAGTCCGCAATTAGAAACTCCACACCTAGAAACTTCACTACTTGAAACACCATCACTAGATACTCCACAACTACGAATTCCACAACTACAAATTCCGCAACTAGAAACTCCACAACTGGAAACTCCGCAACTAGAAACTCCACAGCTAAAAACTCCACAACTTGAGACTTCGCGACTAGAAACTCAGCAACTAGAAACTCAACAACTATAAACTCCACCACTAGAAACTCCACAACCTGAAACTCTGCAACCAGAAACTTCGCAACTAAATACTCCACAACTAGAAACTCCACAAGTATAAACTCCACAACTAGTAACTCCGCAACTAGAAACTCCACAACTAGACACTCCTAACTAGACACTCCGCAACTAGGAACTCTACAACTTCAAAATCCACAACTAGAAACTCCACAATTTGAAACTCCACAACTAGATACTCCACAACTACAAACTCCACAACTAGAAACTCCCCAACTAGAAACTCCACAACTTGAAACTCCGCAAATAGAAACTCCGAAACTAGAAGCTCCGCAACTAGAATTTCCACAGCTAGAAACTCCACAACTTGAGACTTCGCAACTAGATACTCCGCAACTAGAAACTCCACAGCTAGAAACTCCACAACTTGAAACACCCTAACTAGATACTCCACAACTACAAATTCCACAACTAGAAACTCCACAACTAGAAACTCCACAACTAGAAACTCCACAAGTATAAACTCCACAACTAGTAACTCCGCAACTAGAAACTCCACAACTAGACACTCCCAACTAGACACTCCGCAACTAGGAACTCTACAACTTCAAAATCCACAACTAGAAACTCCACAATTTGAAACTCCACAACTAGATACTCCACAACTACAAACTCCACAACTAGAAACTCCCCAACTAGAAACTCCACAGCTAGTAACTCCGCAACTTGATACGTCGCAACAAGAAACTCGGCAACTAGAATCTCCGCAACTAGAAACTCTGCAACTAGAAACTCCGCAATTACAAACTCCGCAACCAGAAACTCCACAGCTAGAAACTCCAAAACTTGAGACTTCGCAAATAAAAACTCGTCAACTAGTAACTCAACAACTAGAAACTCCACAGCTAGAAACTCCACAACTAGAAAATCCGCAACTTGAGAGTTCGCCACTAGAAACTCCACAACTAGACACTCCACAACTAGAAACTCCGCAACTAAAACCCGACAACTAGAAACTCAACAACTAGAAACTCCACACCTATAAATTTCTCAACTTGACACTCCACAACTAAAAGTCCACTACTAGAAACTCCACAACTAGAAACTCCCCAACTAGAAACTCCCCAACTAGAAACTCCACAACTAGAAACTCTGCAACTAGAAACTCCGCAACTAGAAACTCCACAGCTAGAAACCCCTCAACTATAAACTTCACAACTAGAAACTCAACAACTAGAGACTGCACAACTAGAGACTCCGCAACTAGAAACTCCGCAGCTAGAAACTCCGCAACTAGAAAATCCACAACTAGAAACTTCACAACTAGAAACTCCCCAACAAGAAACTCCACAACTAGAAACTCCACAACTAGAAACTCCACAACTAGAGACTGCACAACTAGAGACTTTGCATTTAGAAACTTCTCAGATAGAAACTACACAACTAGAAACTCCTCGACTAGAGATTCCATAAGTAGAAACTCCACAGCTAGAATTTCCCTCAACTAGAAACCCCACAACTAGAAACTCCACAACTAGGAACTGTGCAAATAGAAAGTCTACAACTAGAAACTCGAAAACTAAAAACTCCAACTAGAAACTCTACAACTAGAAACTTCACAACTAGAAACTCCGCAACTTGAAACTCTGCCACTAGAAACTCCGCAACTAGAAACTCCACAGCTAGAAACTCCACAACTTGAAACACCACAACTAGATACTCCACAACTACAAATTCCAAAACTAGAAACTCCACAACTAGAAACTCCACAACTTGATACGTCGCAACAAGAAACTCGGCAACTAGAATCTCTGCAACTAGAAACTCTGCAACTAGAAACTACGCAACTACAAACTCCGCAACCAGAAACTCCACAGCTAGAAACTCCACAACTTGAGACTTCGCAAATAAAAACTCGTCAACTAGTAACTCAACAACTAGAAACTCCACAGCTAGAAACTACACAACTAGAAAATCCGCAACTTGAGAGTTCGCAACTAGAAACTCCACAACTAGACACTCCACAACTAGAAACTCCGCAACTAAAACCCGACAACTAGAAACTCAACAACTAGAAACTCCACACCTATAAATTTCTCAACTTGACACTCCACAACTAAAAGTCCACTACTAGAAACTCCACAACTAGAAACTCCCCAACTAGAAACTCCCCAACTAGAAACTCCACAACTAGAAACTCTGCAACTAGAAACTCCGCAACTAGAAACTCCACAGCTAGAAACCCCTCAACTACAAACTTCAAAACTAGAAACTGAACAAATAGAGACTGCACAACTAGGGACTCCGCAACTAGAAACTCCGCAGCTAGCAACTCCGCAACTGGAAACTCCGCAACTTGAAACTCTGCAACTAGAAACTTTACAGCTAGAAACTCCACAACTTGAGACTTCGCAAATAGAAACTCGTCAACTGGAAACTCAACCACTAGAAACTCCACAGCTAGAAACTCCACAACTAGAAACTCCACCACTTGAAACCCAACCAATAGATACTCCACAACTACAGACTCCACAACTTGAAACACCACAACTAGATACTCCACAACTACAAATTCCGCAACTAGAAACTCCACAACTAGAAACTCCACAACTAGAATCTCTGCAACTAGAAACTCCGCAACTAGAAACTGCATAGCTAGAAACCCCACAACTATAAACTTCACAACTAGCAACTCAACAACTAGAGACTGCTTAACTAGAGACTTCGCAACTAGAAACTCCACAGCTAGTAACTCCGCAACTAGAAACTCCACAACTTGAAACTCCGCCACTAGAAGCTCCACAACTAGAAAACTCCGCAACTAGAAACTCTGCAACTAGAAACTCCGCAACTAGAAACTCCACAGCTAGAGACTCCACAACTTGAAACACCACAACTAGATACTCCACAACTACAAATTCCACAACAAGAAACTCCACAACTAGAAACACCACATCTGGAAACTCCGCAACAACAAACTCTGCAACCAGAAACTCCACAACTAAAATTTCCACAGCTAGAGACTCAACAACTAGAGACTCCTCAACTAAAAGCTCCACAACTAGAAACTCCACAACTAAAAACTCCACAACTTTAAACCCGACAACTAGAAACTCAACAACTAGAAACTTCACACCTATAAATTCCTCAACTTGAAACTCCACAACTAAAACTCCACAACTAGAAACTTCACAACTAAAAACTCCACAACTAGAAACTCCGCAACTAGAAACTCCCCAACTAGAAACTCCACAACTAGAAACCCTGCAGCTAGAAACTCCGCAACTAGAAACTCTGCAAATAGAAACTCCACAGCTAGAAACTCCACAACTAGAAACTCCACAACTTGAGAGTTCGCAACTAGAAACTCCACAACTAGAAACTCCACAACTAGAGACTCCGCAACTAGAAACTCCACCACTAGAAACTCCACAACCAAAAACCTCACAACTAGAAATTCCATAACTGGAAACTCCACAGCTAGAAAGTCCACAACTAGAAACTCTGCAACTAGAAACTCCGCAACTAGAAACTCCACAGCTAGAAAATCCACCACTAGAAACTCCAAAACTAGCAACTCCACAACTACAGACCCCGCAACTAGAAAACTCCTCAACTAGAAACTCCCAACTAGACACTCCGCAACTAGGAACTCTACAACTTCAAAATCCACAACTAGAAACTCCACAATTTGAAACTCCACAACTAGATACTCCACAACTACAAACTCCACAACTAGAAACTCCCCAACTAAAACTCCACAACTTGAAACTCCGCAAATTGAAACTCCGAAACTAGAAACTCCACAACTAGAAAACTCCGCAACGTGAAACTCTGCAACTAGAAACTCCGCAATTAGAAACTCCACAGCTAGAAACTTCACTACTTGAAACACCACAACTAGATACTCCACAACTACGAATTCCACAACTTGAAACTCCACAACTAGAAACTCCGCAACAAGAAGCTCCGCAACTAAAATTTCCACAGCTAGAAACTCCACAACTTGAGACTTCGCGACTAGAAACTCAGCAACTAGAAACTCAACAACTATAAACTCAACCACTAGAAACTCCACAACTAGGAACTCTACAACTTCAAAATCCACAACTAAAAACTCTTCAACTTGAAACTCCACATCTAGATACTCCACAACTACAAACTCCACAACTAGAAACTCCACAACCTGAAACTCCGCAACCAGAAACTCCGCAACTAAAACTCCACAACTAGAAACTCCACAAGTGGAAACTCCGCAACTAGAAACTCTGCAACTAGAAAGTCCGCAATTAGAAACTCCACACCTAGAAACTTCACTACTTGAAACACCATCACTAGATACTCCACAACTACGAATTCCACAACTACAAATTCCGCAACTAGAAACTCCACAACTGGAAACTCCGCAACTTGAAACTCCAAAGCTAAAAACTCCACAACTTGAGACTTCGCGACTAGAAACTCAGCAACTAGAAACTCAACAACTATAAACTCCACCACTAGAAACTCCACAACCTGAAACTCTGCAACCAGAAACTTCGCAACTAAAAACTCCACAACTAGAAACTCCACAAGTATAAACTCCACAACTAGTAACTCCGCAACTAGAAACTCCACAACTAGACACTCCTAACTAGACACTCCGCAACTAGGAACTCTACAACTTCAAAATCCACAACTAGAAACTCCACAATTTGAAACTCCACAACTAGATACTCCACAACTACAAACTCCACAACTAGAAACTCCCCAACTAGAAACTCCACAACTTGAAACTCCGCAAATAGAAACTCCGAAACTAGAAGCTCCGCAACTAGAATTTCCACAGCTAGAAACTCCACAACTTGAGACTTCGCAACTAGATACTCCGCAACTAGAAACTCCACAGCTAGAAACTCCACAACTTGAAACACCCTAACTAGATACTCCACAACTACAAATTCCACAACTAGAAACTCCACAACTAGAAACTCCACAACTAGAAACTCCACAAGTATAAACTCCACAACTAGTAACTCCGCAACTAGAAACTCCACAACTAGACACTCCCAACTAGACACTCCGCAACTAGGAACTCTACAACTTCAAAATCCACAACTAGAAAGTCCACAATTTGAAACTCCACAACTAGATACTCCACAACTACAAACTCCACAACTAGAAACTCCCCAATTAGAAACTCCACAGCTAGTAACTCCGCAACTTGATACGTCGCAACAAGAAACTCGGCAACTAGAATCTCCGCAACTAGAAACTCTGCAACTAGAAACTCCGCAATTACAAACTCCGCAACCAGAAACTCCACAGCTAGAAACTCCACAACTTGAGACTTCGCAAATAAAAACTCGTCAACTAGTAACTCAACAACTAGAAACTCCACAGCTAGAAACTCCACAACTAGAAAATCCGCAACTTGAGAGTTCGCAACTAGAAACTCCACAACTAGACACTCCACAACTAGAAACTCCGCAACTAAAACCCGACAACTAGAAACTCAACAACTAGAAACTCCACACCTATAAATTTCTCAACTTGACACTCCACAACTAAAAGTCCACTACTAGAAACTCCACAACTAGAAACTCCCCAACTAGAAACTCCCCAACTAGAAACTCCACAACTAGAAACTCTGCAACTAGAAACTCCGCAACTAGAAACTCCACAGCTAGAAACCCCTCAACTATAAACTTCACAACTAGAAACTCAACAACTAGAGACTGCACAACTAGAGACTCCGCAACTAGAAACTCCGCAGCTAGAAACTCCGCAACTAGAAAATCCACAACTAGAAACTTCACAACTAGAAACTCCCCAACAAGAAACTCCACAACTAGAAACTCCACAACTAGAAACTCCACAACTAGAGACTGCACAACTAGAGACTTTGCATTTAGAAACTTCTCAGATAGAAACTACACAACTAGAAACTCCTCGACTAGAGATTCCATAAGTAGAAACTCCACAGCTAGAATTTCCCTCAACTAGAAACCCCACAACTAGAAACTCCACAACTAGGAACTGTGCAAATAGAAAGTCTACAACTAGAAACTCGAAAACTAAAAACTCCAACTAGAAACTCTACAACTAGAAACTTCACAACTAGAAACTCCGCAACTTGAAACTCTGCCACTAGAAACTCCGCAACTAGAAACTCCACAGCTAGAAACTCCACAACTTGAAACACCACAACTAGATACTCCACAACTACAAATTCCACAACTAGAAACTCCACAACTAGAAACTCCACAACTTGATACGTCGCAACAAGAAACTCGGCAACTAGAATCTCCGCAACTAGAAACTCTGCAACTAGAAACTCCGCAACTACAAACTCCGCAACCAGAAACTCCACAGCTAGAAACTCCACAACTTGAGACTTCGCAAATAAAAACTCGTCAACTAGTAACTCAACAACTAGAAACTCCACAGCTAGAAACTACACAACTAGAAAATCCGCAACTTGAGAGTTCGCAACTAGAAACTCCACAACTAGACACTCCACAACTAGAAACTCCGCAACTAAAACCCGACAACTAGAAACTCAACAACTAGAAACTCCACACCTATAAATTTCTCAACTTGACACTCCACAACTAAAAGTCCACTACTAGAAACTCCACAACTAGAAACTCCCCAACTAGAAACTCCCCAACTAGAAACTCCACAACTAGAAACTCTGCAACTAGAAACTCCGCAACTAGAAACTCCACAGCTAGAAACCCCTCAACTACAAACTTCAAAACTAGAAACTGAACAAATAGAGACTGCACAACTAGAGACTCCGCAACTAGAAACTCCGCAGCTAGCAACTCCGCAACTGGAAACTCCGCAACTTGAAACTCTGCAACTAGAAACTTTACAGCTAGAAACTCCACAACTTGAGACTTCGCAAATAGAAACTCGTCAACTGGAAACTCAACCACTAGAAACTCCACAGCTAGAAACTCCACAACTAGAAACTCCACAACTTGAAACCCAACAAATAGATACTCCACAACTACAGACTCCACAACTTGAAACACCACAACTAGATACTCCACAACTACAAATTCCGCAACTAGAAACTCCACAACTAGAAACTCCACAACTAGAATCTCTGCAACTAGAAACTCCGCAACTAGAAACTGCATAGCTAGAAACCCCACAACTATAAACTTCACAACTAGCAACTCAACAACTAGAGACTGCTTAACTAGAGACTTCGAAACTAGAAACTCCACAGCTAGTAACTCCGCAACTAGAAACTCCACAACTTGAAACTCCGCCACTAGAAGCTCCACAACTAGAAAACTCCGCAACTAGAAACTCTGCAACTAGAAACTCCGCAACTAGAAACTCCACAGCTAGAGACTCCACAACTTGAAACACCACAACTAGATACTCCACAACTACAAATTCCACAACAAGAAACTCCACAACTAGAAACACCACATCTGGAAACTCCGCAACAACAAACTCTGCAACCAGAAACTCCACAACTAAAATTTCCACAGCTAGAGACTCAACAACTAGAGACTCCTCAACTAAAAGCTCCACAACTAGAAACTCCACAACTAAAAACTCCACAACTTTAAACCCGACAACTAGAAACTCAACAACTAGAAACTTCACACCTATAAATTCCTCAACTTGAAACTCCACAACTAAAACTTCACAACTAGAAACTTCACAACTAGAAACTCCACAACTAGAAACTGCGCAACTAGAAACTCCCCAACTAGAAACTCCACAACTAGAAACCCTGCAGCTAGAAACTCCGCAACTAGAAACTCTGCAAATAGAAACTCCACAGCTAGAAACTCCACAACTAGAAACTCCACAACTTGAGAGTTCGCAACTAGAAACTCCACAACTAGAAACTCCACAACTAGAGACTCCGCAACTAGAAACTCCACCACTAGAAACTCCACAACCACAAACCTCACAACTAGAAATTCCATAACTGGAAACTCCACAGCTAGAAAGTCCACAACTAGAAACTCTGCAACTAGAAACTCCGCAACTAGAAACTCCACATCTAGAAAATCCACCACTAGAAACTCCAAAACTAGCAACTCCACAACTACAGACTCCGCAACTAGAAAACTCCTCAACTAGAAACTCCCAACAAGACACTCCGCAACTAGGAACTCTACAACTTCAAAATCCACAACTAGAAACTCCACAATTTGAAATTGCAACACTAGATACTCCACAACTACAAACTCCACAACTAGAAACTCCCCAACTAAAACTCCACAACTTGAAACTCCGCAAATTGAAACTCCGAAACTAGAAACTCCACAACTAGAAAACTCCGCAACGTGAAACTCTGCAACTAGAAACTCCGCAATTAGAAACTCCACAGCTAGAAACTTCACTACTTGAAACACCACAACTAGATACTCCACAACTACGAATTCCACAACTTGAAACTCCACAACTAGAAACTCCGCAACAAGAAGCTCCGCAACTAAAATTTCCACAGCTAGAAACTCCACAACTTGAGACTTCGCGACTAGAAACTCAGCAACTAGAAACTCAACAACTATAAACTCAACCACTAGGAACTCCACAACTAGGAACTCTACAACTTCAAAATCCACAACTAAAAACTCTTCAACTTGAAACTCCAAATCTAGATACTCCACAACTACAAACTCCACAACTAGAAACTCCACAACCTGAAACTCCGCAACCAGAAACTCCGCAACTAAAACTCCACAACTAGAAACTCCACAAGTAGAAACTCCACAACTAGAAACTCTGCAACTAGAAACTCCGCAATTAGAAACTCCACAGCTAGAAACTTCACTACTTGAAACACCATCACTAGATACTCCACAACTACGAATTCCACAACTACAAATTCCGCAACTAGAAACTCCACAACTAGAAACTCCGCAACTAGAAACTCCACAGCTAAAAACTCCACAACTTGAGACTTCGCGACTAGAAACTCAGCAACTAGAAACTCAACAACTATAAACTCCACCACTAGAAACTCCACAACCTGAAACTCTGCAACCAGAAACTTCGCAACTAAAAACTCCACAACTAGAAACTCCACAAGTATAAACTCCACAACTAGTAACTCCGCAACTAGAAACTCCACAACTAGACACTCCCAACTGGACACTCCGAGACTAGGAACTCTACAACTTCAAAATCCACAACTAGAAACTCCACAATTTGAAACTCCACAACTAGATACTCCACAACTACAAACTCCACAACTAGAAACTCCCCAACTAGAAACTCCACAACTTGAAACTCTGCAAATAGAAACTCCGAAACTAGAAGCTCCGCAACTAGAATTTCCACAGCTAGAAACTCCACAACTTGAGACTTCGCAACTAGATACTCCGCAACTAGAAACTCCACAGCTAGAAACTCCACAACTTGAAACACCCTAACTAGATACTCCACAACTACAAATTCCACAACTAGAAACTCCACAACTAGAAACTCCACAACTAGAAACTCCACAAGTATAAACTCCACAACTAGTAACTCCGCAACTAGAAACTCCACAACTAGACACTCCCAACTAGACACTCCGCAACTAGGAACTCTACAACTTCAAAATCCACAACTAGAAACTCCACAATTTGAAACTCCACAACTAGATACTCCACAACTACAAACTCCACAACTAGAAACTCCCCAACTAGAAACTCCACAGCTAGTAACTCCGCAACTTGATACGTCGCAACAAGAAACTCGGCAACTAGAATCTCCGCAACTACAAACTCTGCAACTAGAAACTCTGCAACTACAAACTCCGCAACCAGAAACTCCACAGCTAGAAACTCCACAACTTGAGACTTCGCAAATAAAAACTCGTCAACTAGTAACTCAACAACTAGAAACTCCACAGCTAGAAACTCCACAACTAGAAAATCCGCAACTTGAGAGTTCGCAACTAGAAACTCCACAACTAGACACTCCACAACTAGAAACTCCGCAACTAAAACCCGACAACTAGAAACTCAACAACTAGAAACTCCACACCTATAAATTTCTCAACTTGACACTCCACAACTAAAAGTCCACTACTAGAAACTCCACAACTAGAAACTCCCCAACTAGAAACTCCCCAACTAGAAACTCCACAACTAGAAACTCTGCAACTAGAAACTCCGCAACTAGAAACTCCACAGCTAGAAACCCCTCAACTATAAACTTCACAACTAGAAACTCAACAACTAGAGACTGCACAACTAGAGACTCCGCAACTAGAAACTCCGCAGCTAGAAACTCCGCAACTAGAAAATCCACAACTAGAAACTTCACAACTAGAAACTCCCCAACAAGAAACTCCACAACTAGAAACTCCACAACTAGAAACTCCACAACTAGAGACTGCAAAACTAGAGACTTTGCATTTAGAAACTTCTCAGATAGAAACTACACAACTAGAAACTCCTCGACTAGAGATTCCATAAGTAGAAACTCCACAGCTAGAATTTCCCTCAACTAGAAACCCCACAACTAGAAACTCCACAACTAGGAACTGTGCAAATAGAAAGTCTACAACTAGAAACTCGAAAACTAAAAACTCCAACTAGAAACTCTACAACTAGAAACTTCACAACTAGAAACTCCGCAACTTGAAACTCTGCCACTAGAAACTCCGCAACTAGAAACTCCACAGCTAGAAACTCCACAACTTGAAACACCACAACTAGATACTCCACAACTACAAATTCCACAACTAGAAACTCCACAACTAGAAACTCCACAACTTGATACGTCGCAACAAGAAACTCGGCAACTAGAATCTCCGCAACTAGAAACTCTGCAACTAGAAACTCCGCAACTACAAACTCCGCAACCAGAAACTCCACAGCTAGAAACTCGACAACTTGAGACTTCGCAAATAAAAACTCGTCAACTAGTAACTCAACAACTAGAAACTCCACAGCTAGAAACTACACAACTAGAAAATCCGCAACTTGAGAGTTCGCAACTAGAAACTCCACAACTAGACACTCCACAACTAGAAACTCCGCAACTAAAACCCGACAACTAGAAACTCAACAACTAGAAACTCCACACCTATAAATTTCTCAACTTGACACTCCACAACTAAAAGTCCACTACTAGAAACTCCACAACTAGAAACTCCCCAACTAGAAACTCCCCAACTAGAAACTCCACAACTAGAAACTCTGCAACTAGAAACTTCGCAACTAGAAACTCCACAGCTAGAAACCCCTCAACTATAAACTTCACAACTAGAAACTCAACAACTAGAGACTGCACAACTAGAGACTCCACAACTTGAAACTCCGCAGCTAGAAACTCCGCAACTAGAAAATCCACAACTAGAAACTTCACAACTAGAAACTCCCCAACAAGAAACTCCACAACTAGAAACTCCACAACTAGAAACTCCACAACTAGAGACTGCACAACTAGAGACTTTGCATTTAGAAACTTCTCAGATAGAAACTACACAACTAGAAACTCCTCGACTAGGGACTCCATAAGTAGAAACTCCACAGCTAGAATTTCCAATACTAGAAACCCCACAACTAGAAACTCCACAAATAGGAACTCTGCAAATAGAAAATCTACAACTAGAAACTCGAAAACTAAAAACTCCATCTAGAAACTCTACAACTAGAAACTTCACAACTAGAAACTCCACAAATACGAACTCCAAAATTGAGACTCCACAACTACAAACTACACAGATTGAAATTCCACAACTAGAAACTCCACAACTGGAAACTCCGCAACTAGAAACTCTGCAACTAGAAACTTTACAGCTAGAAACTCCACAACTTGAGACTTCGCAAATAGAAACTCGTCAACTGGAAACTTAACCACTAGAAACTCCACAGCTAGAAACTCCACAACTAGAAATTCCACAACTTGAAACACCACAACTAAATACTCCACAACTACAATTTACACAACTAGAAACTCCACATTTAGAAACACCACATCTAGAAACTCCGCAACAACAAACTCTGCAACCAGAAACTCCACAACTAGAATTTCCACAGCTAGAGACTCAACAACTAGAGACTCCTCAACTAAAAGCTCCACAACTAGAAACTCAACAACTAAAAACTCCGCAACTTGAAACCCGACAACTAGAAACTCCACACCTATAAATTCCTCAACTTGAAACTCAACAACTAAAACTCCACAACTAGAAACTCCACAACTAGAAACTCCGCAACTAGAAACTCCCATACTAGAAACTTCACAACTAGAAACTCTGGAACTAGAAACTCCGCAACTAGAAACTCCACAGCTAGAAACCCCCCAACTATAAACTTCACAACTGGAAACTCAACAAATAGAGACTGCACAACTAGAGATTCCGCAACTAGAAACTCCGCAGCTAGAAACTCCGCAACTAGAAACTCCACAACTTGAAACTCTGCAACTCAAAACTCTGCAACTAAAAATCCACAACTATAAACTCAAGTAGAAACTCCCCAACTGGAAACTCCGCAACTAGAAACTCCGCAACTAGAAAATACACAACTAGAAACTTCACAACTAGAAACTCCCCAACAAAAATTCCACAACTAGTAACTCCACAACGAGAAACTCCACAACTAGAGACTGCACAACTAGAGATTCCATAAGTAGAAACTCCACAGCTATTATTTCCACAACTAGAAACCCCTCAACTAGAAACTCCACAACTAGGAACTCTGAAAATAGAAAATCTACAACTAGAAACCTGAAAACTAAAAACTCCAACTAGAAACTCCGCAATTAGAAACTCCACAGTTAGAAACTTCATTACTTGAAACACCACAACTAGATACACCACAACTACGAATTCCACAACTACAAATTCCGCAACTGGAAACTCCACAACTGGAAACTCCGCAACTAGAAACTCCACAGCTAGAAACTCCACAACTTGAGACTTCGCGACTAGAAACTCAGCAACTTGAAACTCAACAACTACAAACTCCACAACTAGAAACTCCACAACCTGAAACTCCGCAACCAGAAACTCCGCAACTAAAAACTCCACAAATAGAAACTCCACAAGTAGAAACTCCACAGCTAAAAACTCTGCAACTAGAAACTCCACAACTGGACACTCAACAACTAGAAACTCCACACCTATAAATTCCACAACTTGAAACTCCACAACTAAAACTCCACAACTAGAAACTCCACAACTAGAAACTCAACAACTAGAAACTCTGCAACTAGAAACTCCACAACTAGAAACTCTGCAACTAGAAACTCCGCAACTAGAAACTCCACAACTAAAACTCCACAAGTAGAAACTCCACAACTAGAAACTCCGCAACTAGAAACTCCACAACTAGACACTCAACAACTAGAAACTCCACACCTATAAATTCCTCAACTAAAACTCCACAACTAGAAACTCCACAACTAGAAACTCCACAACTAGAAACTCCGCAACTAGAAACTCCCAAACTAGAAACTCCACAACTAGAAACTCTGCAGCTAGAAACTCCGCAACTAGAAACTCTGCAAATAGAAACTCCGCAAGTAGAAACCCCTCAACTATAATCTTCACAACTAGAAACTCAACAAATAGAGACTGCACATCTAGAGACTCCGCAACTAGAAACTCCGTAGCTAGAAACTCAGCAACTAGAAACTCCACAACTTGAAACTCTGCAAATCGAAACTTTGCAACTAGAAAATCCACAACTATAAACTCAAGTAGAAACTCTCCAACTGGAAACTCCGCAACTAGAAACTCCGCAACTAGAAAATCCACAACTAGAAACCTCACAACTACAAACTCCCCAACAAGAAACTCCACAACTAGAAACTCCACAACTAGAGACTGCACAACTAGAGACTTTGCATTTAGAAACTCCTCAGATAGAAACTACACAACTAGAAACTCCTCGACTAGAGATTCCATAAGTAGAAACTCCACAGCTAGAATTTCCAAAACTAGAATTCCCACAACTAGAAACTCCACAAATAGGAACTCTGCAAATAGAAAATCTACAACTAGAAACTCGAAAACTAAAAACTCCAACTAGAAACTCCACAACTAGAAACTTCACAACTAGAAACTTCACAAATGGACACTCTACAATTAGAAACTCCACAACTAGAGACTCCACAACTAGGAACTCCACAAATTGAGACTCCACAACTAGAAACTACACAGATTGAAACACCACAACTTGAAACTCCACAACCAGAAACTCCACAACTAGAAACTCCGCAACTAGAAACACAACCACTACAAACTCCACAAATAGAAACTCCACACCTAAAAATTCCACAACTTGAAACTCCACAGCTATAAACTCCACAACTAGAAATTCCATAACTGGAAACTCCACAGCTAGAAAGTCCACAACTAGAAACTCTGCAACTAGAAACTCCGCAACTAGAAACTCCACAGCTAGAAAATTCGCTACTAGAAACTCCACAACTACAGACTCCGCAACTAGAAAACTCCGCAACTAGAAACTCCCAACTAGACACTCCGCAACTAGGAACTCTACAACTTCAAAATCCACAACTAGAAACTCCACAATTTGAAACTCCACAACTAGATACTCCACAACTACGAATTCCACAACTAGAAACTCCACAACTAGAAACTCCGCAACTAGAAGCTCCGCAACTAGAATTTCCACAGCTAGAAACTCCACAAATAGGAACTCTGCAAATAGAAAATCTACAACTAGAAACTCGAAAACTAAAAACTCCAACTAGAAACTCCACAACTAGAAACTTCACAACTAGAAACTCCACAAATACGAACTCCAAAATTGAGACTCCACAACTACAAACTACACAGATTGAAATTCCACAACTAGAAACTCCACAACTGGAAACTCCGCAACTAGAAACTCTGCAACTAGAAACTTTACAGCTAGAAACTCCACAACTTGAGACTTCGCAAATAGAAACTCGTCAACTGGAAACTCAACCACTAGAAACTCCACAGCTAGACACTCCACAACTAGAAATTCCACAACTTGAAACACCACAACTAAATACTCCACAACTACAATTTACACAACTAGAAACTCCACAACTAGAAACACCACATCTAGAAACTCCGCAACAACAAACTCTGCAACCAGAAACTCCACAACTAGAATTTCCACAGCTAGAGACTCAACAACTAGAGACTCCTCAACTAAAAGCTCCACAACTAGAAACTCAACAACTAAAAACTCCGCAACTTGAAACCCGACAACTAGAAACTCCACACCTATAAATTCCTTAACTTGAAACTCAACAACTAAAACTCCACAACTAGAAACTCCACAACTAGAAACTCCGCAACTAGAAACTCCCATACTAGAAACTTCACAACTAGAAACTCTGCAACTAGAAACTCCGCAACTAGAAACTCCGCAACTAGAAACTCCACAGCTAGAAACCCCCCAACTATAAACTTCACAACTGGAAACTCAACAAATAGAGACTGCACAACTAGAGATTCCGCAACTAGAAACTCCGCAGCTAGAAACTCTGCAACTAGAAACTCCACAACTTGAAACTCTGCAACTCAAAACTCTGCAACTAAAAAATCCACAACTATAAACTCAAGTAGAAACTCCCCAACTGGAAACTCCGCAACTAGAAACTCCGCAACTAGAAAATACACAACTAGAAACTTCACAACTAGAAACTCCCCAACAAAAATTCCACAACTAGTAACTCCACAACGAGAAACTCCACAACTAGAGACTGCACAACTAGAGATTCCACAAGTAGAAACTCCACAGCTATTATTTCCACAACTAGAAACCCCTCAACTAGAAACTCCACAACTAGGAACTCTGAAAATAGAAAATCTACAACTAGAAACCTGAAAACTAAAAACTCCAACTAGAAACTCCGCAATTAGAAACTCCACAGTTAGAAACTTCATTACTTGAAACACCACAACTAGATACACCACAACTACGAATTCCACAACTACAAATTCCGCAACTGGAAACTCCACAACTGGAAACTCCGCAACTAGAAACTCCACAGCTAGAAACTCCACAACTTGAGACTTCTCGACTAGAAACTCAGCAACTTGAAACTCAACAACTACAAACTCCACAACTAGAAACTCCACAACCTGAAACTCCGCAACCAGAAACTCCGCAACTAAAAACTCCACAAATAGAAACTCCACAAGTAGAAACTCCACAACTAAAAACTCTGCAACTAGAAACTCCACAACTGGACACTCAACAACTAGAAACTCCACACCTATAAATTCCACAACTTGAAACTCCACAACTAAAACTCCACAACTAGAAACTCCACAACTAGAAACTCAACAACTAGAAACTCTGCAACTAGAAACTCCACAACTAGAAACTCTGCAACTACAAACTCCGCAACTAGAAACTCCACAACTAAAACTCCACAAGTAGAAACTCCACAACTAGAAACTCCGCAACTAGAAACTCCACAACTAGACACTCAACAACTAGAAACTCCACACCTATAAATTCCTCAACTAAAACTCCACAACTAGAAACTCCACAACTAGAAACTCCACAACTAGAAACTCCGCAACTAGAAACTCCCAAACTAGAAACTCCACAACTAGAAACTCTGCAGCTAGAAACTCCGCAACTAGAAACTCTGCAAATAGAAACTCCGCAAGTACAAACCCCTCAACTATAATCTTCACAACTAGAAACTCAACAAATAGAGACTGCACATCTAGAGACTCCGCAACTAGAAACTCCGTAGCTAGAAACTCAGCAACTAGAAACTCCACAACTTGAAACTCTGCAAATCGAAACTTTGCAACTAGAAAATCCACAACTATAAACTCAAGTAGAAACTCTCCAACTGGAAACTCCGCAACTAGAAACTCCGCAACTAGAAAATCCACAACTAGAAACCTCACAACTACAAACTCCCCAACAAGAAACTCCACAACTAGAAACTCCACAACTAGAGACTGCACAACTAGAGACTTTGCATTTAGAAACTCCTCAGATAGAAACTACACAACTAGAAACTCCTCGACTAGAGATTCCATAAGTAGAAACTCCACAGCTGGAATTTCCAAAACTAGAATTCCCACAACTAGAAACTCCACAAATAGGAACTCTGCAAATAGAAAATCTACAACTAGAAACTCGAAAACTAAAAACTCCAACTAGAAACTCCACAACTAGAAACTTCACAACTAGAAACTTCACAAATGGACACTCTACATTTAGAAACTCCACAACTAGAGACTCCACAACTAGGAACTCCACAAATTGAGACTCCACAACTAGAAACTACACAGATTGAAACACCACAACTTGAAACTCCACAACCAGAAACTCCACAACTAGAAACTCCGCAACTAGAAACACAACCACTACAAACTCCACAAATAGAAACTCCACACCTAAAAATTCCACAACTTGAAACTCCACAGCTATAAACTCCACAACTAGAAATTCCATAACTGGAAACTCCACAGCTAGAAAGTCCACAACTAGAAACTCTGCAACTAGAAACTCCGCAACTAGAAACTCCACAGCTAGAAAATTCGCTACTAGAAACTCCACAACTACAGACTCCGCAACTAGAAAACTCCGCAACTAGAAACTCCCAACTAGACACTCCGCAACTAGGAACTCTACAACTTCAAAATCCACAACTAGAAACTCAACAATTTGAAACTCCACAACTAGATACTCCACAACTACGAATTCCACAACTAGAAACTCCACAACTAGAAACTCCGCAACTAGAAGCTCCGCAACCAGAATTTCCACAGCTAGAAACTCCACAACTTGAGACTTCGGAACTGGAAACTCGGCAACTAGAAATCCGACAACCAGAAACTCCACAACTAGAAACTCCACAAGTTGGAACCCAACAAATAGATGCTCCACAACTACAGACTCCACAACTAGAAACTCCACAGCTAGAAACCCCCCAACTACAAACTTCACAACTAGAAACTCAACAAGTAGAGACTGCACAACTACAGACTCCGCTACTAGAAACTCCGCAGCTAGAAACTCCGCAACTAGAAACTCCACAACTTGAAACTCTGCAACTAGAAACTCTGCAACTAAAAAATCCACAACTATAAACTCCAGTAGCAACTCCCGACCTGGAAACTCCCCAACTAGAAACTCCGCAACTAGAAAATACACAACTAGAAACTTCACAACTAGAAACTCCCCAACAAAAACTCCACAACTAGAAACTCCACAACTAGAAACTCCACAACTAGAGACTGCACAACTAGAGACTGCACATCTAGAGACTGCGTTTAGAAACTCCTCAGATAGAAACTACACACCTAGAAACACCACGACTAGAGATTCCATAAGTAGAAACTCCACAGCTAGAATTTCCACAACTAAAAACCCCTCAACTAGAAACTCCACATATAGGAACTCTGCAAATAGAAAATCTACAACTAGAAACTCGAAAACTAAAAACTCCAACTAGAAACTCCCACACTAGAAACTTCACAACTAGAAACTCCACAAATGGACACTCCACAACTAGAAACTCCACAACTAGAGACTCCACAACTAGGAACTCCACAAATTGAGACTCCACAACTAGAAACTACACAGATTGAAACACCGCAACTTGAAACTCCACAACCAGAAACTCCACAACTAGAAACTCCGCAACTAAAAACTCCAACACTAGAAAATCCACAACTAGAAACCCGACCACTAGAAACTACACAAATAGAAACTCCACACCTATAAATTCCACTACTTGAAACTCCACAGCTAGAAACTCCACAACTACAAAATCCATAATTGGAAACTCCACAGCTAGAAAGTCCACAAATAGAAACTCTGCAACTAGAAACTCCGCAACTAGAAACTCCACAGCTAGAAAATCGACCACTAGAAACTCCACAACTAGCAACTCCAACACTACAGACTCCGCAACTAGAAAACTCCGCAACTAGAAACTACCAACTAGACACTCCGCAACTAGGAACTCTACAACTTCAAAATCCACAACTAGAAACTCCACAACTGGAAACTCCGCAACTAGAAACTCCACAGCTAGAAACTCCACAACTTGAGACTTCGCGACTAGAAACTCAGCAACTAGAAACTCAACAACTAGAAACTCCACCACTAGAAACTCCACAACTAGGAACTCTACAACTTCAAAATCCACAACTAAAAACTTTTCAACTTGAAACTCCACAACTAGATACTCCACAACTACAAACTCCACAACTAGAAACTCCACAACCTGAAACCCAACAAATAGATACTCCACAACTACAGACTCCACAACTTGAAACACCATCACTAGATACTCCACAACTACAAATTCCGCAACTAGAAACTCCACAACTAGAAACTCCGCAACTAGAAACTCCCCACTAGAAACTCCACAACTAGAATCTCTGCAACTAGAAACTCCGCAAGTAGAAACTCTGCAACTAGAAACTCCGCAACTAGAAACTCCACAGCTAGAAACCCCACAACTATAAACTTCAAAACTAGCAACTCAACAACTAGAGACTGCACAACTAGAGACTCCGCCACTAGAAACTCCACAGCTAGTAACTCCGCAACTAGAAACTCCACAACTTGAAACTCCGCCACTAGAAGCTCCACAACTAGAAAACTCCGCAAATACAAACTCTGTAACTAGAAACTCCGCAAGTAGAAACTGCACAGCTAAAAACTCCACAACTTGAAACACCACAACTAGATACTCCACAACTACAAATTCCACAACTAGAAACTCAACAACTACAAACTCCACACCTATAAATTTCTCAACTTGAAACTCCACAACTAAAACTCCACAACTAGAAACTCCACAACTAGAAACTCCACAACTAGAAACTCCGCAACTAGAAACTCCCCAACTAGAAACTCCACAACTAGAAACTCTGCAGCCAGAAACTCCGCAACTACAAACTCTGCAAATAGAAACTCCGCAACTAGAATTTCCACAGCTAGAAACCCCTCAACTATAAACTTCACAAAAAGAAACTGAACAAATAGAGACTGCACAACTAGAGACTCCGCGACTAGAAACTCCGCAGCTAGCAACTCCGCAACTGGAAACTCCGCAACTTGAAACTCCACAACTAGAAACTCCACAACTAGAGACTGCACAACTAGAGACTTTGCATTTAGAAACTCCTCAGATAGAAACTACACAACTAGAAACTCCTCGACTAGAGATTCCATAAGTAGAAACTCCACAGCTAGAATTTCCAAAACTAGAATTCCCACAACTAGAAACTCCACAAATAGGAACTCTGCAAATAGAAAATCTACAACTAGAAACTCGAAAACTAAAAACTCCAACTAGAAACTCCACAACTAGAAACTTCACAACTAGAAACTTCACAAATGGACACTCTACAATTAGAAACTCCACAACTAGAGACTCCACAACTAGGAACTCCACAAATTGAGACTCCACAACTAGAAACTACACAGATTGAAACACCACAACTTGAAACTCCACAACCAGAAACTCCACAACTAGAAACTCCGCAACTAGAAACACAACCACTACAAACTCCACAAATAGAAACTCCACACCTAAAAATTCCACAACTTGAAACTCCACAGCTATAAACTCCACAACTAGAAATTCCATAACTGGAAACTCCACAGCTAGAAAGTCCACAACTAGAAACTCTGCAACTAGAAACTCCGCAACTAGAAACTCCACAGCTAGAAAATTCGCTACTAGAAACTCCACAACTACAGACTCCGCAACTAGAAAACTCCGCAACTAGAAACTCCCAACTAGACACTCCGCAACTAGGAACTCTACAACTTCAAAATCCACAACTAGAAACTCCACAATTTGAAACTCCACAACTAGATACTCCACAACTACGAATTCCACAACTAGAAACTCCACAACTAGAAACTCCGCAACTAGAAGCTCCGCAACTAGAATTTCCACAGCTAGAAACTCCACAAATAGGAACTCTGCAAATAGAAAATCTACAACTAGAAACTCGAAAACTAAAAACTCCAACTAGAAACTCCACAACTAGAAACTTCACAACTAGAAACTCCACAAATACGAACTCCAAAATTGAGACTCCACAACTACAAACTACACAGATTGAAATTCCACAACTAGAAACTCCACAACTGGAAACTCCGCAACTAGAAACTCTGCAACTAGAAACTTTACAGCTAGAAACTCCACAACTTGAGACTTCGCAAATAGAAACTCGTCAACTGGAAACTCAACCACTAGAAACTCCACAGCTAGAAACTCCACAACTAGAAATTCCACAACTTGAAACACCACAACTAAATACTCCACAACTACAATTTACACAACTAGAAACTCCACAACTAGAAACACCACATCTAGAAACTCCGCAACAACAAACTCTGCAACCAGAAACTCCACAACTAGAATTTCCACAGCTAGAGACTCAACAACTAGAGACTCCTCAACTAAAAGCTCCACAACTAGAAACTCAACAACTAAAAACTCCGCAACTTGAAACCCGACAACTAGAAACTCCACACCTATAAATTCCTTAACTTGAAACTCAACAACTAAAACTCCACAACTAGAAACTCCACAACTAGAAACTCCGCAACTAGAAACTCCCATACTAGAAACTTCACAACTAGAAACTCTGCAACTAGAAACTCCGCAACTAGAAACTCCGCAACTAGAAACTCCACAGCTAGAAACCCCCCAACTATAAACTTCACAACTGGAAACTCAACAAATAGAGACTGCACAACTAGAGATTCCGCAACTAGAAACTCCGCAGCTAGAAACTCCGCAACTAGAAACTCCACAACTTGAAACTCTGCAACTCAAAACTCTGCAACTAAAAAATCCACAACTATAAACTCAAGTAGAAACTCCCCAACTGGAAACTCCGCAACTAGAAACTCCGCAACTAGAAAATACACAACTAGAAACTTCACAACTAGAAACTCCCCAACAAAAATTCCACAACTAGTAACTCCACAACGAGAAACTCCACAACTAGAGACTGCACAACTAGAGATTCCATAAGTAGAAACTCCACAGCTATTATTTCCACAACTAGAAACCCCTCAACTAGAAACTCCACAACTAGGAACTCTGAAAATAGAAAATCTACGACTAGAAACCTGAAAACTAAAAACTCCAACTAGAAACTCCGCAATTAGAAACTCCACAGTTAGAAACTTCATTACTTGAAACACCACAACTAGATACACCACAACTACGAATTCCACAACTACAAATTCCGCAACTGGAAACTCCACAACTGGAAACTCCGCAACTAGAAACTCCACAGCTAGAAACTCCACAACTTGAGACTTCGCGACTAGAAACTCATCAACTTGAAACTCAACAACTACAAACTCCACAACTAGAAACTCCACAACCTGAAACTCCGCAACCAGAAACTCCGCAACTAAAAACTCCACAAATAGAAACTCCACAAGTAGAAACTCCACAACTAAAAACTCTGCAACTAGAAACTCCACAACTGGACACTCAACAACTAGAAACTCCACACCTATAAATTCCACAACTTGAAACTCCACAACTAAAACTCCACAACTAGAAACTCCACAACTAGAAACTCAACAACTAGAAACTCTGCAACTAGAAACTCCACAACTAGAAACTCTGCAACTAGAAACTCCACAACTAGAAACTCCGCAACTAGAAACTCCCCAACTAGAAACTCCACAACTAGAAACCCTGCAGCTAGAAACTCCGCAACTAGAAACTCTGCAAATAGAAACTCCACAGCTAGAAACTCCACAACTAGAAACTCCACAACTTGAGAGTTCGCAACTAGAAACTCCACAACTAGAAACTCCACAACTAGAGACTCCGCAACTAGAAACTCCACCACTAGAAACTCCACAACCACAAACCTCACAACTAGATTTGGGTTTTAGCAGCGCGAAAAATGCACAAAAGACAAGAAAGGGACGAGACAAGCACTGTGCTTGTCTCGTTTCAGTGCTTGTCTCGTCCCTTTCTTGTCTTTTGTGCATTTTTCGCGCTGCTAAAACCCAAGTATGCCATACCAACTAGCCCAGTCAACCGCTCTATCACAACTAGAAATTCCATAACTGGAAACTCCACAGCTAGAAAGTCCACAACTAGAAACTCTGCAACTAGAAACTCCGCAACTAGAAACTCCACATCTAGAAAATCCACCACTAGAAACTCCAAAACTAGCAACTCCACAACTACAGACTCCGCAACTAGAAAACTCCTCAACTAGAAACTCCCAACAAGACACTCCGCAACTAGGAACTCTACAACTTCAAAATCCACAACTAGAAACTCCACAATTTGAAATTGCAACACTAGATACTCCACAACTACAAACTCCACAACTAGAAACTCCCCAACTAAAACTCCACAACTTGAAACTCCGCAAATTGAAACTCCGAAACTAGAAACTCCACAACTAGAAAACTCCGCAACGTGAAACTCTGCAACTAGAAACTCCGCAATTAGAAACTCCACAGCTAGAAACTTCACTACTTGAAACACCACAACTAGATACTCCACAACTACGAATTCCACAACTTGAAACTCCACAACTAGAAACTCCGCAACAAGAAGCTCCGCAACTAAAATTTCCACAGCTAGAAACTCCACAACTTGAGACTTCGCGACTAGAAACTCAGCAACTAGAAACTCAACAACTATAAACTCAACCACTAGGAACTCCACAACTAGGAACTCTACAACTTCAAAATCCACAACTAAAAACTCTTCAACTTGAAACTCCAAATCTAGATACTCCACAACTACAAACTCCACAACTAGAAACTCCACAACCTGAAACTCCGCAACCAGAAACTCCGCAACTAAAACTCCACAACTAGAAACTCCACAAGTAGAAACTCCACAACTAGAAACTCTGCAACTAGAAACTCCGCAATTAGAAACTCCACAGCTAGAAACTTCACTACTTGAAACACCATCACTAGATACTCCACAACTACGAATTCCACAACTACAAATTCCGCAACTAGAAACTCCACAACTAGAAACTCCGCAACTAGAAACTCCACAGCTAAAAACTCCACAACTTGAGACTTCGCGACTAGAAACTCAGCAACTAGAAACTCAACAACTATAAACTCCACCACTAGAAACTCCACAACCTGAAACTCTGCAACCAGAAACTTCGCAACTAAAAACTCCACAACTAGAAACTCCACAAGTATAAACTCCACAACTAGTAACTCCGCAACTAGAAACTCCACAACTAGACACTCCCAACTGGACACTCCGAGACTAGGAACTCTACAACTTCAAAATCCACAACTAGAAACTCCACAATTTGAAACTCCACAACTAGATACTCCACAACTACAAACTCCACAACTAGAAACTCCCCAACTAGAAACTCCACAACTTGAAACTCCGCAAATAGAAACTCCGAAACTAGAAGCTCCGCAACTAGAATTTCCACAGCTAGAAACTCCACAACTTGAGACTTCGCAACTAGATACTCCGCAACTAGAAACTCCACAGCTAGAAACTCCACAACTTGAAACACCCTAACTAGATACTCCACAACTACAAATTCCACAACTAGAAACTCCACAACTAGAAACTCCACAACTAGAAACTCCACAAGTATAAACTCCACAACTAGTAACTCCGCAACTAGAAACTCCACAACTAGACACTCCCAACTAGACACTCCGCAACTAGGAACTCTACAACTTCAAAATCCACAACTAGAAACTCCACAATTTGAAACTCCACAACTAGATACTCCACAACTACAAACTCCACAACTAGAAACTCCCCAACTAGAAACTCCACAGCTAGTAACTCCGCAACTTGATACGTCGCAACAAGAAACTCGGCAACTAGAATCTCCGCAACTACAAACTCTGCAACTAGAAACTCTGCAACTACAAACTCCGCAACCAGAAACTCCACAGCTAGAAACTCCACAACTTGAGACTTCGCAAATAAAAACTCGTCAACTAGTAACTCAACAACTAGAAACTCCACAGCTAGAAACTCCACAACTAGAAAATCCGCAACTTGAGAGTTCGCAACTAGAAACTCCACAACTAGACACTCCACAACTAGAAACTCCGCAACTAAAACCCGACAACTAGAAACTCAACAACTAGAAACTCCACACCTATAAATTTCTCAACTTGACACTCCACAACTAAAAGTCCACTACTAGAAACTCCACAACTAGAAACTCCCCAACTAGAAACTCCCCAACTAGAAACTCCACAACTAGAAACTCTGCAACTAGAAACTCCGCAACTAGAAACTCCACAGCTAGAAACCCCTCAACTATAAACTTCACAACTAGAAACTCAACAACTAGAGACTGCACAACTAGAGACTCCGCAACTAGAAACTCCGCAGCTAGAAACTCCGCAACTAGAAAATCCACAACTAGAAACTTCACAACTAGAAACTCCCCAACAAGAAACTCCACAACTAGAAACTCCACAACTAGAAACTCCACAACTAGAGACTGCAAAACTAGAGACTTTGCATTTAGAAACTTCTCAGATAGAAACTACACAACTAGAAACTCCTCGACTAGAGATTCCATAAGTAGAAACTCCACAGCTAGAATTTCCCTCAACTAGAAACCCCACAACTAGAAACTCCACAACTAGGAACTGTGCAAATAGAAAGTCTACAACTAGAAACTCGAAAACTAAAAACTCCAACTAGAAACTCTACAACTAGAAACTTCACAACTAGAAACTCCGCAACTTGAAACTCTGCCACTAGAAACTCCGCAACTAGAAACTCCACAGCTAGAAACTCCACAACTTGAAACACCCAACTAGATACTCCACAACTACAAATTCCACAACTAGAAACTCCACAACTAGAAACTCCACAACTTGATACGTCGCAACAAGAAACTCGGCAACTAGAATCTCCGCAACTAGAAACTCTGCAACTAGAAACTCCGCAACTACAAACTCCGCAACCAGAAACTCCACAGCTAGAAACTCCACAACTTGAGACTTCGCAAATAAAAACTCATCAACTAGTAACTCAACAACTAGAAACTCCACAGCTAGAAACTACACAACTAGAAAATCCGCAACTTGAGAGTTCGCAACTAGAAACTCCACAACTAGAAACTTCGCAACTAGAAACTCCACAGCTAGAAACCCCTCAACTATAAACTTCACAACTAGAAACTCAACAACTAGAGACTGCACAACTAGAGACTCCACAACTTGAAACTCCGCAGCTAGAAACTCCGCAACTAGAAAATCCACAACTAGAAACTTCACAACTAGAAACTCCCCAACAAGAAACTCCACAACTAGAAACTCCACAACTAGAAACTCCACAACTAGAGACTGCACAACTAGAGACTTTGCATTTAGAAACTTCTCAGATAGAAACTACACAACTAGAAACTCCTCGACTAGGGACTCCATAAGTAGAAACTCCACAGCTAGAATTTCCAATACTAGAAACCCCACAACTAGAAACTCCACAAATAGGAACTCTGCAAATAGAAAATCTACAACTAGAAACTCGAAAACTAAAAACTCCATCTAGAAACTCTACAACTAGAAACTTCACAACTAGAAACTCCACAAATACGAACTCCAAAATTGAGACTCCACAACTACAAACTACACAGATTGAAATTCCACAACTAGAAACTCCACAACTGGAAACTCCGCAACTAGAAACTCTGCAACTAGAAACTTTACAGCTAGAAACTCCACAACTTGAGACTTCGCAAATAGAAACTCGTCAACTGGAAACTTAACCACTAGAAACTCCACAGCTAGAAACTCCACAACTAGAAATTCCACAACTTGAAACACCACAACTAAATACTCCACAACTACAATTTACACAACTAGAAACTCCACAACTAGAAACACCACATCTAGAAACTCCGCAACAACAAACTCTGCAACCAGAAACTCCACAACTAGAATTTCCACAGCTAGAGACTCAACAACTAGAGACTCCTCAACTAAAAGCTCCACAACTAGAAACTCAACAACTAAAAACTCCGCAACTTGAAACCCGACAACTAGAAACTCCACACCTATAAATTCCTCAACTTGAAACTCAACAACTAAAACTCCACAACTAGAAACTCCACAACTAGAAACTCCGCAACTAGAAACTCCCATACTAGAAACTTCACAACTAGAAACTCTGCAACTAGAAACTCCGCAACTAGAAACTCCACAGCTAGAAACCCCCCAACTATAAACTTCACAACTGGAAACTCAACAAATAGAGACTGCACAACTAGAGATTCCGCAACTAGAAACTCCGCAGCTAGAAACTCCGCAACTAGAAACTCCACAACTTGAAACTCTGCAACTCAAAACTCTGCAACTAAAAATCCACAACTATAAACTCAAGTAGAAACTCCCCAACTGGAAACTCCGCAACTAGAAACTCCGCAACTAGAAAATACACAACTAGAAACTTCACAACTAGAAACTCCCCAACAAAAATTCCACAACTAGTAACTCCACAACGAGAAACTCCACAACTAGAGACTGCACAACTAGAGATTCCATAAGTAGAAACTCCATAGCTATTATTTCCACAACTAGAATCCCCTCAACTAGAAACTCCACAACTAGGAACTCTGAAAATAGAAAATCTACAACTAGAAACTCGAAAACTAAAAACTCCGCAACCAGAAACTCCGCAACTAAAAACTCCACAAATAGAAACTCCACAAGTAGAAACTCCACAACTAAAAACTCTGCAACTAGAAACTCCACAACTGGACACTCAACAACTAGAAACTCCACACCTATAAATTCCACAACTTGAAACTCTACAACTAAAACTCCACAACTAGAAACTCCACAACTAGAAACTCAACAACTAGAAACTCTGCAACTAGAAACTCCACAACTAGAAACTCTGCAACTAGAAACTCCGCAACTAGAAACTCCACAACTAAAACTCCACAAGTAGAAACTCCACAACTAGAAACTCCGCAACTAGAAACTCCACAACTAGACACTCAACAACTAGAAACTCCACAACTAGAAACTCCGCAACTAGAAACTCCCAAACTAGAAACTCCACAACTAGAAACTCTGCAGCTAGAAACTCCGCAACTAGAAACTCTGCAAATAGAAACTCCGCAAGTAGAAACCCCTCAACTATAATCTTCACAACTAGAAACTCAACAAATAGAGACTGCACATCTAGAGATTCCGCAACTAGAAACTCCGTAGCTAGAAACTCCGCAACTAGAAACTCCACAACTTGAAACTCTGCAAATCGAAACTTTGCAACTAGAAAATCCACAACGATAAACTCAAGTAGAAACTCTCCAACTGGAAACTCCGCAACTAGAAACTCCGCAACTAGAAAATCCACAACTAGAAACCTCACAACTACAAACTCCCCAACAAGAAACTCCACAACTAGAAACTCCACAACTAGAGACTGCAGAACTAGAGACTTTGCATTTAGAAACTCCTCAGATAGAAACTACACAACTAGAAACTCCTCGACTAGAGATTCCATAAGTAGAAACTCCACAGCTAGAATTTCCAAAACTAGAATTCCCACAACTAGAAACTCCACAAATAGGAACTCTGCAAATAGAAAATCTACAACTAGAAACTCGAAAACTAAAAACTCCAACTAGAAACTCCACAACTAGAAACTTCACAACTAGAAACTCCACAAATACGAACTCCAAAATTGAGACTCCACAACTACAAACTACACAGATTGAAATTCCACAACTAGAAACTCCACAACTGGAAACTCCGCAACTAGAAACTCTGCAACTAGAAACTTTACAGCTAGAAACTCCACAAGTTGAGACTTCGCAAATAGAAACTCGTCAACTGGAAACTCAACCACTAGAAACTCCACAGCTAGAAACTCCACAACTAGAAATTCCACAACTTGAAACACCACAACTAAATACTCCACAACTACAATTTACACAACTAGAAACTCCACAACTAGAAACACCACATCTAGAAACTCCGCAACAACAAACTCTGCAACCAGAAACTCCACAACTAGAATTTCCACAGCTAGAGACTCAACAACTAGAGACTCCTCAACTAAAAGCTCCACAACTAGAAACTCAACAACTAAAAACTCCGCAACTTGAAACCCGACAACTAGAAACTCCACACCTATAAATTCCTTAACTTGAAACTCAACAACTAAAACTCCACAACTAGAAACTCCACAACTAGAAACTCCGCAACTAGAAACTCCCATACTAGAAACTTCACAACTAGAAACTCTGCAACTAGAAACTCCGCAACTAGAAACTCCGCAACTAGAAACTCCACAGCTAGAAACCCCCCAACTATAAACTTCACAACTGGAAACTCAACAAATAGAGACTGCACAACTAGAGATTCCGCAACTAGAAACTCCGCAGCTAGAAACTCCGCAACTAGAAACTCCACAACTTGAAACTCTGCAACTCAAAACTCTGCAACTAAAAAATCCACAACTATAAACTCAAGTAGAAACTCCCCAACTGGAAACTCCGCAACTAGAAACTCCGCAACTAGAAAATACACAACTAGAAACTTCACAACTAGAAACTCCCCAACAAAAATTCCACAACTAGTAACTCCACAACGAGAAACTCCACAACTAGAGACTGCACAACTAGAGATTCCATAAGTAGAAACTCCACAGCTATTATTTCCACAACTAGAAACCCCTCAACTAGAAACTCCACAACTAGGAACTCTGAAAATAGAAAATCTACAACTAGAAACCTGAAAACTAAAAACTCCAACTAGAAACTCCGCAATTAGAAACTCCACAGTTAGAAACTTCATTACTTGAAACACCACAACTAGATACACCACAACTACGAATTCCACAACTACAAATTCCGCAACTGGAAACTCCACAACTGGAAACTCCGCAACTAGAAACTCCACAGCTAGAAACTCCACAACTTGAGACTTCGCGACTAGAAACTCAGCAACTTGAAACTCAACAACTACAAACTCCACAACTAGAAACTCCACAACCTGAAACTCCGCAACCAGAAACTCCGCAACTAAAAACTCCACAAATAGAAACTCCACAAGTAGAAACTCCACAGCTAAAAACTCTGCAACTAGAAACTCCACAACTGGACACTCAACAACTAGAAACTCCACACCTATAAATTCCACAACTTGAAACTCCACAACTAAAACTCCACAACTAGAAACTCCACAACTAGAAACTCAACAACTAGAAACTCTGCAACTAGAAACTCCACAACTAGAAACTCTGCAACTAGAAACTCCGCAACTAGAAACTCCACAACTAAAACTCCACAAGTAGAAACTCCACAACTAGAAACTCCGCAACTAGAAACTCCACAACTAGACACTCAACAACTAGAAACTCCACACCTATAAATTCCTCAACTAAAACTCCACAACTAGAAACTCCACAACTGGAAACTCCACAACTAGAAACTCCGCAACTAGAAACTCCCAAACTAGAAACTCCACAACTAGAAACTCTGCAGCTAGAAACTCCGCAACTAGAAACTCTGCAAATAGAAACTCCGCAAGTAGAAACCCCTCAACTATAATCTTCACAACTAGAAACTCAACAAATAGAGACTGCACATCTAGAGACTCCGCAACTAGAAACTCCGTAGCTAGAAACTCAGCAACTAGAAACTCCACAACTTGAAACTCTGCAAATCGAAACTTTGCAACTAGAAAATCCACAACTATAAACTCAAGTAGAAACTCTCCAACTGGAAACTCCGCAACTAGAAACTCCGCAACTAGAAAATCCACAACTAGAAACCTCACAACTACAAACTCCCCAACAAGAAACTCCACAACTAGAAACTCCACAACTAGAGACTGCACAACTAGAGACTTTGCATTTAGAAACTCCTCAGATAGAAACTACACAACTAGAAACTCCTCGACTAGAGATTCCATAAGTAGAAACTCCACAGCTAGAATTTCCAAAACTAGAATTCCCACAACTAGAAACTCCACAAATAGGAACTCTGCAAATAGAAAATCTACAACTAGAAACTCGAAAACTAAAAACTCCAACTAGAAACTCCACAACTAGAAACTTCACAACTAGAAACTTCACAAATGGACACTCTACAATTAGAAACTCCACAACTAGAGACTCCACAACTAGGAACTCCACAAATTGAGACTCCACAACTAGAAACTACACAGATTGAAACACCACAACTTGAAACTCCACAACCAGAAACTCCACAACTAGAAACTCCGCAACTAGAAACACAACCACTACAAACTCCACAAATAGAAACTCCACACCTAAAAATTCCACAACTTGAAACTCCACAGCTATAAACTCCACAACTAGAAATTCCATAACTGGAAACTCCACAGCTAGAAAGTCCACAACTAGAAACTCTGCAACTAGAAACTCCGCAACTAGAAACTCCACAGCTAGAAAATTCGCTACTAGAAACTCCACAACTACAGACTCCGCAACTAGAAAACTCCGCAACTAGAAACTCCCAACTAGACACTCCGCAACTAGGAACTCTACAACTTCAAAATCCACAACTAGAAACTCCACAATTTGAAACTCCACAACTAGATACTCCACAACTACGAATTCCACAACTAGAAACTCCACAACTAGAAACTCCGCAACTAGAAGCTCCGCAACTAGAATTTCCACAGCTAGAAACTCCACAAATAGGAACTCTGCAAATAGAAAATCTACAACTAGAAACTCGAAAACTAAAAACTCCAACTAGAAACTCCACAACTAGAAACTTCACAACTAGAAACTCCACAAATACGAACTCCAAAATTGAGACTCCACAACTACAAACTACACAGATTGAAATTCCACAACTAGAAACTCCACAACTGGAAACTCCGCAACTAGAAACTCTGCAACTAGAAACTTTACAGCTAGAAACTCCACAACTTGAGACTTCGCAAATAGAAACTCGTCAACTGGAAACTCAACCACTAGAAACTCCACAGCTAGACACTCCACAACTAGAAATTCCACAACTTGAAACACCACAACTAAATACTCCACAACTACAATTTACACAACTAGAAACTCCACAACTAGAAACACCACATCTAGAAACTCCGCAACAACAAACTCTGCAACCAGAAACTCCACAACTAGAATTTCCACAGCTAGAGACTCAACAACTAGAGACTCCTCAACTAAAAGCTCCACAACTAGAAACTCAACAACTAAAAACTCCGCAACTTGAAACCCGACAACTAGAAACTCCACACCTATATATTCCTTAACTTGAAACTCAACAACTAAAACTCCACAACTAGAAACTCCACAACTAGAAACTCCGCAACTAGAAACTCCCATACTAGAAACTTCACAACTAGAAACTCTGCAACTAGAAACTCCGCAACTAGAAACTCCGCAACTAGAAACTCCACAGCTAGAAACCCCCCAACTATAAACTTCACAACTGGAAACTCAACAAATAGAGACTGCACAACTAGAGATTCCGCAACTAGAAACTCCGCAGCTAGAAACTCCGCAACTAGAAACTCCACAACTTGAAACTCTGCAACTCAAAACTCTGCAACTAAAAAATCCACAACTATAAACTCAAGTAGAAACTCCCCAACTGGAAACTCCGCAACTAGAAAATACACAACTAGAAACTTCACAACTAGAAACTCCCCAACAAAAATTCCACAACTAGTAACTCCACAACGAGAAACTCCACAACTAGAGACTGCACAACTAGAGATTCCATAAGTAGAAACTCCACAGCTATTATTTCCACAACTAGAAACCCCTCAACTAGAAACTCCACAACTAGGAACTCTGAAAATAGAAAATCTACAACTAGAAACCTGAAAACTAAAAACTCCAACTAGAAACTCCGCAATTAGAAACTCCACAGTTAGAAACTTCATTACTTGAAACACCACAACTAGATACACCACAACTACGAATTCCACAACTACAAATTCCGCAACTGGAAACTCCACAACTGGAAACTCCGCAACTAGAAACTCCACAGCTAGAAACTCCACAACTTGAGACTTCGCGACTAGAAACTCAGCAACTTGAAACTCAACAACTACAAACTCCACAACTAGAAACTCCACAACCTGAAACTCCGCAACCAGAAACTCCGCAACTAAAAACTCCACAAATAGAAACTCCACAAGTAGAAACTCCACAACTAAAAACTCTGCAACTAGAAACTCCACAACTGGACACTCAACAACTAGAAACTCCACACCTATAAATTCCACAACTTGAAACTCCACAACTAAAACTCCACAACTAGAAACTCCACAACTAGAAACTCAACAACTAGAAACTCTGCAACTAGAAACTCCACAACTAGAAACTCTGCAACTAGAAACTCCGCAACTAGAAACTCCACAACTAAAACTCCACAAGTAGAAACTCCACAACTAGAAACTCCGCAACTAGAAACTCCACAACTAGACACTCAACAACTAGAAACTCCACACCTATAAATTCCTCAACTAAAACTCCACAACTAGAAACTCCACAACTAGAAACTCCACAACTAGAAACTCCGCAACTAGAAACTCCCAAACTAGAAACTCCACAACTAGAAACTCTGCAGCTAGAAACTCCGCAACTAGAAACTCTGCAAATAGAAACTCCGCAAGTAGAAACCCCTCAACTATAATCTTCACAACTAGAAACTCAACAAATAGAGACTGCACATCTAGAGACTCCGCAACTAGAAACTCCGTAGCTAGAAACTCAGCAACTAGAAACTCCACAACTTGAAACTCTGCAAATCGAAACTTTGCAACTAGAAAATCCACAACTATAAACTCAAGTAGAAACTCTCCAACTGGAAACTCCGCAACTAGAAACTCCGCAACTAGAAAATCCACAACTAGAAACCTCACAACTACAAACTCCCCAACAAGAAACTCCACAACTAGAAACTCCACAACTAGAGACTGCACAACTAGAGACTTTGCATTTAGAAACTCCTCAGATAGAAACTACACAACTAGAAACTCCTCGACTAGAGATTCCATAAGTAGAAACTCCACAGCTGGAATTTCCAAAACTAGAATTCCCACAACTAGAAACTCCACAAATAGGAACTCTGCAAATAGAAAATCTACAACAAGAAACTCGAAAACTAAAAACTCCAACTAGAAACTCCACAACTAGAAACTTCACAACTAGAAACTTCACAAATGGACACTCTACATTTAGAAACTCCACAACTAGAGACTCCACAACTAGGAACTCCACAAATTGAGACTCCACAACTAGAAACTACACAGATTGAAACACCACAACTTGAAACTCCACAACCAGAAACTCCACAACTAGAAACTCCGCAACTAGAAACACAACCACTACAAACTCCACAAATAGAAACTCCACACCTAAAAATTCCACAACTTGAAACTCCACAGCTATAAACTCCACAACTAGAAATTCCATAACTGGAAACTCCTCAGCTAGAAAGTCCACAACTAGAAACTCTGCAACTAGAAACTCCGCAACTAGAAACTCCACAGCTAGAAAATTCGCTACTAGAAACTCCACAACTACAGACTCCGCAACTAGAAAACTCCGCAACTAGAAACTCCCAACTAGACACTCCGCAACTAGGAACTCTACAACTTCAAAATCCACAACTAGAAACTCCACAATTTGAAACTCCACAACTAGATACTCCACAACTACGAATTCCACAACTAGAAACTCCACAACTAGAAACTCCGCAACTAGAAGCTCCGCAACTAGAATTTCCACAGCTAGAAACTCCACAACTTGAGACTTCGGAACTGGAAACTCGGCAACTAGAAATCCGACAACCAGAAACTCCACAACTAGAAACTCCACAAGTTGGAACCCAACAAATAGATGCTCCACAACTACAGACTCCACAACTAGAAACTCCACAGCTAGAAACCCCCCAACTACAAACTTCACAACTAGAAACTCAACAACTAGAGACTGCACAACTACAGACTCCGCTACTAGAAACTCCGCAGCTAGAAACTCCGCAACTAGAAACTCCACAACTTGAAACTCTGCAACTAGAAACTCTGCAACTAAAAAATCCACAACTATAAACTCCAGTAGCAACTCCCGACCTGGAAACTCCCCAACTAGAAACTCCGCAACTAGAAAATACACAACTAGAAACTTCACAACTAGAAACTCCCCAACAAAAACTCCACAACTAGAAACTCCACAACTAGAAACTCCACAACTAGAGACTGCACAACTAGAGACTGCACATCTAGAGACTGCGTTTAGAAACTCCTCAGATAGAAACTACACACCTAGAAACACCACGACTAGAGATTCCATAAGTAGAAACTCCACAGCTAGAATTTCCACAACTAAAAACCCCTCAACTAGAAACTCCACATATAGGAACTCTGCAAATAGAAAATCTACAACTAGAAACTCGAAAACTAAAAACTCCAACTAGAAACTCCCACACTAGAAACTTCACAACTAGAAACTCCACAAATGGACACTCCACAACTAGAAACTCCACAACTAGAGACTCCACAACTAGGAACTCCACAAATTGAGACTCCACAACTAGAAACTACACAGATTGAAACACCGCAACTTGAAACTCCACAACCAGAAACTCCACAACTAGAAACTCCGCAACTAAAAACTCCAACACTAGAAAATCCACAACTAGAAACCCGACCACTAGAAACTACACAAATAGAAACTCCACACCTATAAATTCCACTACTTGAAACTCCACAGCTAGAAACTCCACAACTACAAAATCCATAATTGGAAACTCCACAGCTAGAAAGTCCACAAATAGAAACTCTGCAACTAGAAACTCCGCAACTAGAAACTCCACAGCTAGAAAATCGACCACTAGAAACTCCACAACTAGCAACTCCAACACTACAGACTCCGCAACTAGAAAACTCCGCAACTAGAAACTACCAACTAGACACTCCGCAACTAGGAACTCTACAACTTCAAAATCCACAACTAGAAACTCCACAACTGGAAACTCCGCAACTAGAAACTCCACAGCTAGAAACTCCACAACTTGAGACTTCGCGACTAGAAACTCAGCAACTAGAAACTCAACAACTAGAAACTCCACCACTAGAAACTCCACAACTAGGAACTCTACAACTTCAAAATCCACAACTAAAAACTTTTCAACTTGAAACTCCACAACTAGATACTCCACAACTACAAACTCCACAACTAGAAACTCCACAACCTGAAACCCAACAAATAGATACTCCACAACTACAGACTCCACAACTTGAAACACCATCACTAGATACTCCACAACTACAAATTCCGCAACTAGAAACTCCACAACTAGAAACTCCGCAACTAGAAACTCCCCACTAGAAACTCCACAACTAGAATCTCTGCAACTAGAAACTCCGCAAGTAGAAACTCTGCAACTAGAAACTCCGCAACTAGAAACTCCACAGCTAGAAACCCCACAACTATAAACTTCAAAACTAGCAACTCAACAACTAGAGACTGCACAACTAGAGACTCCGCCACTAGAAACTCCACAGCTAGTAACTCCGCAACTAGAAACTCCACAACTTGAAACTCCGCCACTAGAAGCTCCACAACTAGAAAACTCCGCAAATACAAACTCTGTAACTAGAAACTCCGCAAGTAGAAACTGCACAGCTAGAAACTCCACAACTTGAAACACCACAACTAGATACTCCACAACTACAAATTCCACAACTAGAAACTCAACAACTACAAACTCCACACCTATAAATTTCTCAACTTGAAACTCCACAACTAAAACTCCACAACTAGAAACTCGACAACTAGAAACTCCACAACTAGAAACTCCGCAACTAGAAACTCCCCAACTAGAAACTCCACAACTAGAAACTCTGCAGCCAGAAACTCCGCAACTACAAACTCTGCAAATAGAAACTCCGCAACTAGAATTTCCACAGCTAGAAACCCCTCAACTATAAACTTCACAAAAAGAAACTGAACAAATAGAGACTGCACAACTAGAGACTCCGCGACTAGAAACTCCGCAGCTAGCAACTCCGCAACTGGAAACTCCGCAACTTGAAACTCTACAACTAGAAACTTTACAGCTAGAAACTCCACAACTTGAGACTTCGCAAATAGAAACTCGTCAACTGGAAACTCAACCACTAGAAACTCCACAGCTAGAAACTCCACAACTAGAAAATCCGCAACTTGAGAGTTCGCAACTAGAAACTCCACAACTAGACACTCCACAACTAGAAACTCCGCAACTAAAACCCGACAACTAGAAACTCAACAACTAGAAACTCCACACCTATAAATTTCTCAACTTGACACTCCACAACTAAAAGTCCACTACTAGAAACTCCACAACTAGAAACTCCCCAACTAGAAACTCCCCAACTAGAAACTCCACAACTAGAAACTCTGCAACTAGAAACTCCGCAACTAGAAACTCCACAGCTAGAAACCCCTCAACTATAAACTTCACAACTAGAAACTCAACAACTAGAGACTGCACAACTAGAGACTCCGCAACTAGAAACTCCGCAGCTAGAAACTCCGCAACTAGAAAATCCACAACTAGAAACTTCACAACTAGAAACTCCCCAACAAGAAACTCCACAACTAGAAACTCCACAACTAGAAACTCCACAACTAGAGACTGCAAAACTAGAGACTTTGCATTTAGAAACTTCTCAGATAGAAACTACACAACTAGAAACTCCTCGACTAGAGATTCCATAAGTAGAAACTCCACAGCTAGAATTTCCCTCAACTAGAAACCCCACAACTAGAAACTCCACAACTAGGAACTGTGCAAATAGAAAGTCTACAACTAGAAACTCGAAAACTAAAAACTCCAACTAGAAACTCTACAACTAGAAACTTCACAACTAGAAACTCCGCAACTTGAAACTCTGCCACTAGAAACTCCGCAACTAGAAACTCCACAGCTAGAAACTCCACAACTTGAAACACCACAACTAGATACTCCACAACTACAAATTCCACAACTAGAAACTCCACAACTAGAAACTCCACAACTTGATACGTCGCAACAAGAAACTCGGCAACTAGAATCTCCGCAACTAGAAACTCTGCAACTAGAAACTCCGCAATTACAAACTCCGCAACCAGAAACTCCACAGCTAGAAACTCCACAACTTGAGACTTCGCAAATAAAAACTCGTCAACTAGTAACTCAACAACTAGAAACTCCACAGCTAGAAACTACACAACTAGAAAATCCGCAACTTGAGAGTTCGCAACTAGAAACTCCACAACTAGACACTCCACAACTAGAAACTCCGCAACTAAAACCCGACAACTAGAAACTCAACAACTAGAAACTCCACACCTATAAATTTCTCAACTTGACACTCCACAACTAAAAGTCCACTACTAGAAACTCCACAACTAGAAACTCCCCAACTAGAAACTCCCCAACTAGAAACTCCACAACTAGAAACCCTGCAACTAGAAACTTCGCAACTAGAAACTCCACAGCTAGAAACCCCTCAACTATAAACTTCACAACTAGAAACTCAACAACTAGAGACTGCACAACTAGAGACTCCACAACTTGAAACTCCGCAGCTAGAAACTCCGCAACTAGAAAATCCACAACTAGAAACTTCACAACTAGAAACTCCCCAACAAGAAACTCCACAACTAGAAACTCCACAACTAGAAACTCCACAACTAGAGACTGCACAACTAGAGACTTTGCATTTAGAAACTTCTCAGATAGAAACTACACAACTAGAAACTCCTCGACTAGAGATTCCATAAGTAGAAACTCCACAGCTAGAATTTCCCTCAACTAGAAACCCCACAACTAGAAACTCCACAACTAGGAACTCTGCAAATAGAAAGTCTACAACTAGAAACTCGAAAACTAAAAACTCCAACTAGAAACTCTACAACTAGAAACTTCACAACTAGAAACTCCAAAAATAGACACTCTACAACTAGAAACTCCACAACTAGAGACTCCACAAATAGGAACTCCAAAATTGAGACTCCACAACTAGAAACTACACAGATTGAAATTTCAACACTAGAAACTCCACAACTGGAAACTCCGCAACTAGAAACTCTGCAACTAGAAACTTTACAGCTAGAAACTCCACAACTTGAGACTTCGCAAATAGAAACTCGTCAACTGGAAACTCAACCACTAGAAACTCCGCAGCTAGAAACTCCACAACTAGAAATTCCACAACTTGAAACCCAACAACTAGATACTCCACAACTACCTATTCCGCAACTAGAAACTCCACAACTAGAAACTCCGCAACTAGAAACTCCCCACTAGAAACCCCACAACTAGAATCTCTGCAACTAGAAACTCCGCAAGTAGAAACTCTGCAACTAGAAACTCCGCAACTAGAAACTCCACAGCTAGAAACCCCACAACTATAAACTTCACAACTAGCAACTCAACAACTAGAGACTGCACAACTAGAGACTCCGCCACTAGAAACTCTACAGCTAGTAACTCCGCAACTAGAAACTCCACAACTTGAAACTCTGCCACTAGAAGCTCCAGAACTAGAAAACTCCGCAACTACAAACTCTGTAACTAGAACCTTCGCAACTAGAAACTCCACAGCTAGAAACTCCACAACTTGAAACACCACAACTAGATACTCCACAACTACAAATTCCACAAGTAGAAACTCCACAACTAGAAACACCACATCTACAAACTCCGCAACAACAAACTCTGCAACCAGAAACTCCACAACTAGAATTTCCACAGCTAGACACTCAACAACTAGAGACTCCTCAACTAAAAGCTCCACAACTAGAAACTCAACAACTAAAAACTCCACACCTATAAATTCCTCCACTTGAAACTCAACAACTAAAACTCCACAACTAGAAACTCCACAACTAGAAACTCCACAACTAGAAACTCTGCAACTAGAAACTCCACAACTAGAAACTCTGCAACTAGAAACTCCGCAACTAGAAACTCCACAACTAAAACTCCACAAGTAGAAACGCCACAACTAGAAACTCCGCAACTAGAAACTCCACAACTAGACACTCAACAACTAGAAACTCCACACCTATAAATTCCACAACTAAAACTCCACAACTAGAAACTCCGCAACTAGAAACTCCCAAACTAGAAACTCCACAACTAGAAACTCTGCAGCTAGAAACTCCGCAACTAGAAACTCTGCAAATAGAAACTCTGCAGGTAGAAACCCCCCAACTATAATCTTCACAACTAGAAACTCAACAAATAGAGACTGCACATCTAGAGAATCCGCAACTAGAAATTCCGCAGCTAGAAACTCCGCAACTAGAAACTCCACAACTTGAAACTCTGCAAATCGAAACTTTGCAACTAGAAAATCCACAACTATAAACTCAAGTAGAAACTCTCAAACTGGAAACTCCGCAACTAGAAAATCCAACACTAGAAACTTCACAACTAGAAACTCCCCAACAAGAAACTCCACAACTAGAAACTCCACAACTAGAGACTGCACAACTAGAGACTTTGCATTTAGAAACTCCTCAGATAGAAACTACACAACTAGAAACTCCTCGACTAGAGATTCCATAAGTAGAAACTCCACAGCTAGAATTTCCAAAACTAGAATTCCCACAACTAGAAACTCCACAAATAGGAACTCTGCAAATAGAAAATCTACAACTAGAAACTCGAAAACTAAAAACTCCAACTAGAAACTCCACAACTAGAAACTTCACAACTAGAAACTTCCCAAATGGACACTCTACATTTAGAAACTCCACAACTAGAGACTCCACAACTAGGAACTCCACAAATTGAGACTCCACAACTAGAAACTACACAGATTGAAACACCACAACTTGGAACTCCACAACCAGAAACTCCACAACTAGAAACTCCGCAACTAAATAGTCCTACACTAGAAAATCCACAACTAGAAACTCCACAACTAGAAACTCCGCAACTAGAAACACAACCACTACAAACTCCACAAATAGAAACTCCACACCTAAAAATTCCACAACTTGAAACTCCACAGCTAGAAACTCCACAACTAGAAATTCCATAACTGGAAACTCCACAGCTACGAATTCCACAACTAGAAACTCCACAACTAGAAACTCCGCAACTAGAAGCTCCGCAACTAGAATTTCCACAGCTAGAAACTCCACAACTCGAGACTTCGCAACTAGAAACTCGGCAACTAGAAATCCGACAACCAGAAACTCCACAACTAGAAACTCCACAAGTTGGAACCCAACAAATAGATGCTCCACAACTACAGACTCCAAAACTAGAAACTCCCCAACTAGAAACTCCACAACTTGAAACAACGCATATAGAAACTCCGAAACTAGAAACTCCACAACTAGAAAACTCCGCAACGTGAAACTCTGCAACTAGAAACTCCGCAATTAGAAACTCCACAGTTAGAAACTTCACTACTTGAAACACCACAACTAGATACTCCACAACTACGAATTCCACAACTACGAATTCCGCAACTAGAACCTCCACAACTGGAAACTCCGCAACTAGAAACTCCACAACTTGAAACTCTGCAACTCGAAACTCTGCAACTAGCAAATCCACAACTATAAACCCAAGTTGAAACTCCCCAACTGGAAACTCCGCAACTAGAATTTCCGCAACTAGAAACTCCCCAACAAGAAACTCCACAACTAGAAACTCCACAACTAGAAACTCCACAACTAGATATTCCATAAGTAAAAACTCCACAGCTAGAATTTCCACAACTAGAAACCCCACAACTAGAAACTCAAACACTAGAAACTCCACACCTATAAATTCCACAACTAAAACTCCACAACTAGAAACTCCACAACTAGAAACTCCACAACTAGAAACTCCACAACTAGAAACTCCGCAACTAGAAACTCCCAAACTAGAAACTCCACAAGTAGAAACTCTGCAGCTAGAAACTCCGCAACCAGAAACTCTGCAAATAGAAACTGCGCAGGTAGAAACCCCTCAACTATAAACTTCACGACTTGAAACTCAACAAATAGAGACTGCACATCTAGAGACTCCGCAACTAGAAACTCCGCAGCTAGAAACTCCGCAACTAGAAACTCCACAACCTGAAACTCTACATACGAAATTCTGCAACTAGAAAATCCACAACTATAAACTCAAGTAGAAACTTCCCAACTGAAAACTCCGCAACTAGAAACTCCGCAACTAGAAAATCCACAACTAGAAACTTCACAACTAGAAACTCCCCAACAAGAAACTCCACAACTAGAAACTCCACAACTAGAGACTGCACAACTAGAGACTTTGCATTTAGAAACTCCTCAGATAGAAACTACACAACTAGAAACTCCTCGACTAGGGACTCCATAAGTAGAAACTCCACAGCTAGAATTTCCAATACTAGAAACCCCACAACTAGAAACTCCACAAATAGGAACTCTTCAAATAGAAAATCTACAACTAGAAACTCGAAAACTAAAAACTCCATCTAGAAACTCTACAACTAGAAACTTCACAACTAGAAACTCCACAAATACGAACTCCAAAATTGAGACTCCACAACTACAAACTACACAGATTGAAATTCCACAACTAGAAACTCCACAACTGGAAACTCCGCAACTAGAAACTCTGCAACTAGAAACTTTACAGCTAGAAACTCCACAACTTGAGACTTCGCAAATAGAAACTCGTCAACTGGAAACTCAACCACTAGAAACTCCACAGCTAGAAACTCCACAACTAGAAATTCCACAACTTGAAACACCACAACTAAATACTCCACAACTACAATTTACACAACTAGAAACTCCACAACTAGAAACACCACATCTAGAAACTCCGCAACAACAAACTCTGCAACCAGAAACTCCACAACTAGAATTTCCACAGCTAGAGACTCAACAACTAGAGACTCCTCAACTAAAAGCTCCACAACTAGAAACTCTGCAACTAGAAACTCCGCAACTAGAAACTTCACACCTAGAAACTCCACAACTTAAAACACCACAACTAGATACTCCACAACTAAAAATTGCACAACTAGAAACTCCACAACCAGGAACTCCGAAACTAGAAACTCCGCAGCTAGAAACTCCACAACTTGAGACTTCGCAACTATAAACTCGGCAACTAGAATCTCCACAAGTAGAAACTCTCCGACTAGAAACTCCGCAACTACAAACTCCGCAACCTGAAACTCCGCAACTAGAAACTCCACAGCTAGAAACTCCACAACTAGGAACTCCACAACTAGAAACTCCACACCTATTATTTCAACACCTTGAAACTCCACACCTAAAACTCCAACACTAAAACTTCACAACTAGAAACTCCGCAACTAGACTCTCCCCAACTAGAAACTCCCCAACTAGAAACTTTGCAACTAGAATTTCCGCAACTAGAAAGTCTGCAACTAGAAACTCTGTAACTAGAAACTCCACAACTAGAAACCCAACAACTATAAACTTCACAACTACAAGCTCAACAACTAGAGACTGCACAACTAGCAACTCCACAACTAGAAAACTCCGCAACTAGAAACTCTGCAACTAGATACTCCGCAACTAGAAACTCCATAGATAGAAACTCCACTACTAGAGACTCCACAACTAGAAACTCCACAACTACGAACCTCACAACTAGAAACTCCACAGCTAGAAACTCCGCAACTAGAAACTCCACAACTTGAAACTCCGCCACTAGAATCTCCACAACTAGAAAACTCCGCAACTAGAAACTTTACAGCTAGAAACTACACAACTTGAGACTTTGCAACTAGAAACTCCCCAACTAGAAACTCCACAAATAGAAACTCTGCAACTAGAAACTTCGCAACTAGAAACTCCACAGCTAGAAACCCCTCAACTATAAACTTCACAACTAGAAACTCAACAACTAGAGACTGCACAACTAGAGACTCCACAACTTGAAACTCCGCAGCTAGAAACTCCGCAACTAGAAAATCCACAACTAGAAACTTCACAACTAGAAACTCCCCAACAAGAAACTCCACAACTAGAAACTCCACAACTAGAAACTCCACAACTAGAGACTGCACAACTAGAGACTTTGCATTTAGAAACTTCTCAGATAGAAACTACACAACTAGAAACTCCTCGACTAGACATTCCATAAGTATAAACTCCACAGCTAGAATTTCCCTCAACTAGAAACCCCACAACTAGAAACTCCACAACTAGGAACTCTGCAAATAGAAAGTCTACAACTAGAAACTCGAAAACTAAAAACTCCAACTAGAAACTCTACAACTAGAAACTTCACAACTAGAAACTCCAAAAATAGACACTCTACAACTAGAAACTCCACAACTAGAGACTCCACAAATAGGAACTCCAAAATTGAGACTCCACAACTAGAAACTACACAGATTGAAATTTCAACACTAGAAACTCCACAACTGGAAACTCCGCAACTAGAAACTCTGCAACTAGAAACTTTACAGCTAGAAACTCCACAACTTGAGACTTCGCAAATAGAAACTCGTCAACTGGAAACTCAACCACTAGAAACTCCGCAGCTAGAAACTCCACAACTAGAAATTCCACAACTTGAAACCCAACAAATAGATACTCCACAACTACCAATTCCGCAACTAGAAACTCCACAACTAGAAACTCCGCAACTAGAAACTCCCCACTAGAAACCCCACAACTAGAATCTCTGCAACTAGAAACTCCGCAAGTAGAAACTCTGCAACTAGAAACTCCGCAACTAGAAACTCCACAGCTAGAAACCCCACAACTATAAACTTCACAACTAGCAACTCAACAACTAGAGACTGCACAACTAGAGACTCCGCCACTAGAAACTCTACAGCTAGTAACTCCGCAACTAGAAACTCCACAACTTGAAACTCTGCCACTAGAAGCTCCAGAACTAGAAAACTCCGCAACTACAAACTCTGTAACTAGAAACTTCGCAACTAGAAACTCCACAGCTAGAAACTCCACAACTTGAAACACCACAACTAGATACTCCACAACTACAAATTCCACAAGTAGAAACTCCACAACTAGAAACACCACATCTACAAACTCCGCAACAACAAACTCTGCAACCAGAAACTCCACAACTAGAATTTCCACAGCTAGAGACTCAACAACTAGAGACTCCTCAACTAAAAGCTCCACAACTAGAAACTCAACAACTAAAAACTCCACACCTATAAATTCCTCCACTTGAAACTCAACAACTAAAACTCCACAACTTGAGACTTCGCAAATAGAAACTCGTCAACTGGAAACTCAACCACTAGAAACTCCACAGCTAGAAACTCCACAACTAGAAATTCCACAACTTGAAACACCACAACTAAATACTCCACAACTACAATTTACACAACTAGAAACTCCACAACTAGAAACACCACATCTAGAAACTCCGCAACAACAAACTCTGCAACCAGAAACTCCACAACTAGAATTTCCACAGCTAGAGACTCAACAACTAGAGACTCCTCAACTAAAAGCTCCACAACTAGAAACTCAACAACTAAAAACTCCGCAACTTGAAACCCGACAACTAGAAACTCCACACCTATAAATTCCTCAACTTGAAACTCAACAACTAAAACTCCACAACTAGAAACTCCACAACTAGAAACTCCGCAACTAGAAACTCCCATACTAGAAACTTCACAACTAGAAACTCTGCAACTAGAAACTCCGCAACTAGAAACTCCACAGCTAGAAACCCCCCAACTATAAACTTCACAACTGGAAACTCAACAAATAGAGACTGCACAACTAGAGATTCCGCAACTAGAAACTCCGCAGCTAGAAACTCCGCAACTAGAAACTCCACAACTTGAAACTCTGCAACTCAAAACTCTGCAACTAAAAAATCCACAACTATAAACTCAAGTAGAAACTCCCCAACTGGAAACTCCGCAACTAGAAACTCCGCAACTAGAAAATACACAACTAGAAACTTCACAACTAGAAACTCCCCAACAAAAATTCCACAACTAGTAACTCCACAACGAGAAACTCCACAACTAGAGACTGCACAACTAGAGATTCCATAAGTAGAAACTCCACAGCTATTATTTCCACAACTAGAATCCCCTCAACTAGAAACTCCACAGCTAGGAACTCTGAAAATAGAAAATCTACAACTAGAAACTCGAAAACTAAAAACTCCAACTAGAAACTCCGCAATTAGAAACTCCACAGTTAGAAACTTCATTACTTGAAACACCACAACTAGATACTCCACAACTACGAATTCCACAACTACAAATTCCGCAACTGGAAACTCCACAACTGGAAACTCCGCAACTAGAAACTCCACAGCTAGAAACTCCACAACTTGAGACTTCGCTACTAGAAACTCAGCAACTTGAAACTCAACAACTACAAACTCCACAACTAGAAACTCCACAACCTGAAACTCCGCAACCAGAAACTCCGCAACTAAAAACTCCACAAATAGAAACTCCACAAGTAGAAACTCCACAACTAAAAACTCTGCAACTAGAAACTCCACAACTGGACACTCAACAACTAGAAACTCCACACCTATAAATTCCACAACTTGAAACTCCACAACTAAAACTCCACAACTAGAAACTCCACAACTAGAAACTCAACAACTAGAAACTCTGCAACTAGAAACTCCACAACTAGAAACTCTGCAACTAGAAACTCCGCAACTAGAAACTCCACAACTAAAACTCCACAAGTAGAAACTCCACAACTAGAAACTCCGCAACTAGAAACTCCACAACTAGACACTCAACAACTAGAAACTCCACACCTATAAATTTCTCAACTAAAACTCCACAACTAGAAACTCCACAACTAGAAACTCCGCAACTAGAAACTCCCAAACTAGAAACTCCACAACTAGAAACTCTGCAGCTAGAAACTCCGCAACTAGAAACTCTGCGAATAGAAACTCCGCAAGTAGAAACCCCTCAACTATAATCTTCACAACTAGAAACTCAACAAATAGAGACTGCACATCTAGAGACTCCGCAACTAGAAACTCCGTAGCTAGAAACTCCGCAAATAGAAACTCCACAACTTGAAACTCTGCGAATCGAAACTTTGCAACTAGAAAATCCACAACTATAAACTCAAGTAGAAACTCTCCAACTGGAAACTCCGCAACTAAAAACTCCGAAACTAGAAAATCCACAACTAGAAACCTCACAACTACAAACTCCCCAACAAGAAACTCCACAACTAGAAACTCCACAACTAGAGACTGCACAACTAGAGACTTTGCATTTAGAAACTCCTCAGATAGAAACTACACAACTAGAAACTCCTCGACTAGAGATTCCATAAGTAGAAACTCCACAGCTAGAATTTCCAAAAATAGAATTCCCACAACTAGAAACTCCACAAATAGGAACTCTGCAAATAGAAAATCTACAACTAGAAACTCGAAAACTAAAAACTCCAACTAGAAACTCCACAACTAGAAACTTCACAACTAGAAACTCCACAAATACGAACTCCAAAATTGAGACTCCACAACTACAAACTACACAGATTGAAATTCCACAACTAGAAACTCCACAACTGGAAACTCCGCAACTAGAAACTCTGCAACTAGAAACTTTACAGCTAGAAACTCCACAACTTGAGACTTCGCAAATAGAAACTCGTCAACTGGAAACTCAACCACTAGAAACTCCACAGCTAGAAACTCCACAACTAGAAATTCCACAACTTGAAACACCACAACTAAATACTCCACAACTACAATTTACACAACTAGAAACTCCACAACTAGAAACACCACATCTAGAAACTCCGCAACAACAAACTCTGCAACCAGAAACTCCACAACTAGAATTTCCACAGCTAGAGACTCAACAACTAGAGACTCCTCAACTAAAAGCTCCACAACTAGAAACTCAACAACTAAAAACTCCGCAACTTGAAACCCGACAACTAGAAACTCCACACCTATAAATTCCTCAACTTGAAACTCAACAACTAAAACTCCACAACTAGAAACTCCACAACTAGAAACTCCGCAACTAGAAACTCCCATACTAGAAACTTCACAACTAGAAACTCTGCAACTAGAAACTCCGCAACTAGAAACTCCGCAACTAGAAACTCCACAGCTAGAAACCCCCCAACTATAAACTTCACAACTGGAAACTCAACAAATAGAGACTGCACAACTAGAGATTCCGCAACTAGAAACTCCGCAGCTAGAAACTCCGCAACTAGAAACTCCACAACTTGAAACTCTGCAACTCAAAACTCTGCAACTAAAAAATCCACAACTATAAACTCAAGTAGAAACTCCCCAACTGGAAACTCCGCAACTAGAAACTCCGCAACTAGAAAATACACAACTAGAAACTTCACAACTAGAAACTCCCCAACAAAAATTCCACAACTAGTAACTCCACAACGAGAAACTCCACAACTAGAGACTGCACAACTAGAGATTCCATAAGTAGAAACTCCACAGCTATTATTTCCACAACTAGAAACCCCTCAACTAGAAACTCCACAACTAGGAACTCTGAAAATAGAAAATCTACAACTAGAAACTCGAAAACTAAAAACTCTGCAGCTAGAAACTCCGCAACTAGAAACTCTACAAATAGAAACTCCGCAAGTAGAAACCCCTCAACTATAATCTTCACAACTAGAAACTCAACAAATAGAGACTGCACATCTAGAGACTCCGCAACTAGAAACTCCGTAGCTAGAAACTCAGCAACTAGAAACTCCACAACTTGAAACTCTGCAAATCGAAACTTTGCAACTAGAAAATCCACAACTATAAACTCAAGTAGAAACTCTCCAACTGGAAACTCCGCAACTAGAAACTCCGCAACTAGAAAATCCACAACTAGAAACCTCACAACTACAAACTCCCCAACAAGAAACTCCACAACTAGAAACTCCACAACTAGAGACTGCACAACTAGAGACTTTGCATTTAGAAACTCCTCAGATAGAAACTACACAACTAGAAACTCCTCGACTAGAGATTCCATAAGTAGAAACTCCACAGCTAGAATTTCCAAAACTAGAATTCCCACAACTAGAAACTCCACAAATAGGAACTCTGCAAATAGAAAATCTGCAACTAGAAACTCGAAAACTAAAAACTCCAACTAGAAACTCCACAACTAGAAACTTCACAACTAGAAACTTCACAAATGGACACTCTACATTTAGAAACTCCACAACTAGAGACTCCACAACTAGGAACTCCACAAATTGAGACTCCACAACTAGAAACTACACAGATTGAAACACCACAACTTGAAACTCCACAACCAGAAACTCCACAACTAGAAACTCCGCAACTAGAAACACAACCACTACAAACTCCACAAATAGAAACTCCACACCTAAAAATTCCACAACTTGAAACTCCACAGCTAGAAACTCCACAACTAGAAATTCCATAACTGGAAACTCCACAGCTAGAAAGTCCACAACTACAGACTCCGCAACTAGAAAACTCCGCAACTAGAAACTCCCAACTAGACACTCCGCAACTAGGAACTCTACAACTTCAAAATCCACAACTAGAAACTCCACAATTTGAAACTCCACAACTAGATACTCCACAACTACGAATTCCACAACTAGAAACTCCACAACTAGAAACTCCGCAACTAGAAGCTCCGCAACTAGAATTTCCACAGCTAGAAACTCCACAACTTGAGACTTCGGAACTGGAAACTCGGCAACTAGAAATCCGACAACCAGAAACTCCACAACTAGAAACTCCACAAGTTGGAACCCAACAAATAGATGCTCCACAACTACAGACTCCACAACTAGAAACTCCACAGCTAGAAACCCCCCAACTACAAACTTCACAACTAGAAACTCAACAACTAGAGACTGCACAACTACAGACTCCGCAACTAGAAACTCCGCAGCTAGAAACTCCGCAACTAGAAACTCCACAACTTGAAACTCTGCAACTAGAAACTCTGCAACTAAAACATCCACAACTATAAACTCCAGTAGCAACTCCCGACCTGGAAACTCCCCAACTAGAAACTCCGCAACTAGAAAATACACAACTAGAAACTTCACAACTAGAAACTCCCCAACAAAAACTCCACAACTAGAAACTCCACAACTAGAAACTCCACAACTAGAGACTGCACAACTAGAGACTGCACATCTAGAGACTGCGTTTAGAAACTCCTCAGATAGAAACTACACACCTAGAAACACCACGACTAGAGATTCCATAAGTAGGAACTCCACAGCTAGAATTTCCACAACTAAAAACCCCTCAACTAGAAACTCCACATATAGGAACTCTGCAAATAGAAAATCTACAACTAGAAACTCGAAAACTAAAAACTCCAACTAGAAACTCCCACACTAGAAACTTCACAACTAGAAACTCCACAAATGGACACTCCACAACTAGAAACTCCACAACTAGAGACTCCACAACTAGGAACTCCACAAATTGAGACTCCACAACTAGAAACTACACAGATTGAAACACCGCAACTTGAAACTCCACAACCAGAAACTCCACAACTAGAAACTCCGCAACTAAAAACTCCAACACTAGAAAATCCACAACTAGAAACCCGACCACTAGAAACTACACAAATAGAAACTCCACACCTATAAATTCCACTACTTGAAACTCCACAGCTAGAAACTCCACAACTACAAAATCCATAATTGGAAACTCCACAGCTAGAAAGTCCACAAATAGAAACTCTGCAACTAGAAACTCCGCAACTAGAAACTCCACAGCTAGAAAATCGACCACTAGAAACTCCACAACTAGCAACTCCAACACTACAGACTCCGCAACTAGAAAACTCCGCAACTAGAAACTACCAACTAGACACTCCGCAACTAGGAACTCTACAACTTCAAAATCCACAACTAGAAACTCCACAACTGGAAACTCCGCAACTAGAAACTCCACAGCTAGAAACTCCACAACTTGAGACTTCGCGACTAGAAACTCAGCAACTAGAAACTCAACAACTAGAAACTCCACCACTAGAAACTCCACAACTAGGAACTCTACAACTTCAAAATCCACAACTAAAAACTTTTCAACTTGAAACTCCACAACTAGATACTCCACAACTACAAACTCCACAACTAGAAACTCCACAACCTGAAACCCAACAAATAGATACTGCACAACTACAGACTCCACAACTTGAAACACCATCACTAGATACTCCACAACTACAAATTCCGCAACTAGAAACTCCACAACTAGAAACTTCGCAACTAGAAACTCCCCACTAGAAACTCCACAACTAGAATCTCTGCAACTAGAAACTCCGCAAGTAAAAACTCTGCAACTAGAAACTCCGCAACTAGAAACTCCACAGCTAGAAACCCCACAACTATAAACTTCAAAACTAGCAACTCAACAACTAGAGACTGCACAACTAGAGACTCCGCCACTAGAAACTCCACAGCTAGTAACTCCGCAACTAGAAACTCCACAACTTGAAACTCCGCCACTAGAAGCTCCACAACTAGAAAACTCCGCAACTACAAACTCTGTAACTAGAAACTCCGCAAGTAGAAACTGCACAGCTAGAAACTCCACAACTTGAAACACCACAACTAGATACTCCACAACTACAAATTCCACAACTAGAAACTCAACAACTACAAACTCCACACCTATAAATTTCTCAACTTGAAACTCCACAACTAAAACTCCACAACTAGAAACTCCACAACTAGAAACTCCACAACTAGAAACTCCGCAACTAGAAACTCCCCAACTAGAAACTCCACAACTAGAAACTCTGCAGCCAGAAACTCCGCAACTACACACTCTGCAAATAGAAACTCCGCAACTAGAATTTCCACAGCTAGAAACCCCTCAACTATAAACTTCACAACTAGAAACTGAACAAATAGAGACTGCACAACTAGAGACTCCGCGACTAGAAACTCCGCAGCTAGCAACTCCGCAACTGGAAACTCCGCAACTTGAAACTCTGCAACTAGAAACTTTACAGCTAGAAACTCCACAACTTGAGACTTCGCAAATAGAAACTCGTCAACTGGAAACTCAACCACTAGAAACTCAACAGCTAGAAACTCCACAACTAGAAACTCCACAACTTGAAACCCAACAAATAGATACTCCACAACTACAGACTCCACAACTTGAAACACCACAACTAGATACTCCACAACTACAATTTCCGCAACTAGAAACTCCACAACTAGAAACTCCACAACTAGAATCTCTGCAACTAGAAACTCCGCAACTAGAAACTCTGCAACTAGAAACTCCGCAACTAGAAACTCCACAGCTAGAAACCCCACAACTATAAACTTCACAACTAGCAACTCAACAACTAGAGACTGCACAACTAGAGACTCCGCCACTAGAAACTCTACAGCTAGTAACTCCGCAACTAGAAACTCCACAACTTGAAACTCTGCCACTAGAAGCTCCAGAACTAGAAAACTCCGCAACTACAAACTCTGTAACTAGAAACATCGCAACTAGAAACTCCACAGCTAGAAACTCCACAACTTGAAACACCACAACTAGATACTCCACAACTACAAATTCCACAACTAGAAACTCCACAACTAGAAACACCACATCTAGAAACTCCGCAACAACAAACTCTGCAACCAGAAACTCCACAACTAGAATTTCCACAGCTAGAGACTCAACAACTACAGACTCCTCAACTAAAAGCTCCACAACTAGAAACTCAACAACTAAAAACTCCCCACCTATAAATTCCTCAACTTGAAACTTAACAACTAAAACTCCACAACTAGAAACTCCAACTCTAGAAACTCCACAACTATAAACTCCCCAACTAGAAACTTCACAACTAGAAACTCTGCAACTAGAAACTCCGCAACTAGAAACTCCGCAACTAGAAACTCCACAGCTAGAAACCCCCCAACTATAAACTTCACAACTAGAAACTCAACAACTAGAGACTGCACAACTAGAGACTCTGCAACTAGAAACTCCGCAGCTAGAAACTCCGCAACTTGAAACTCCACAACTTGAAACTCTGCAACTCAAAACTCTGCAACTAAAAAATCCACAACTATAAACTCAAGTAGAAACTCCTCAGATAGAAACTACACAACTAGAAACACCACGACATGAGATTCCATAAGTAGAAACTCCACAGCTAGAATTTCCACTAGAAACCCCTCAACTAGAAACTCCACAACTAGGAACTCTGAAAATAGGCAATCTACAACTAGAAACTCGAAAACTAAAAACTCCAACTAGAAACTCCGCAACTAAAAACTTCACAACTAGAAACTCCACAAATGGACACTCCACAACTAGAAACTCCACAACTAGAGACTCCACAACTAGGAACTCCAAAATTGAGACTCCACAACTACAAACTACACAGATTGAAATTCCACAACTAGAAACTCCACAACTGGAAACTCCGCAACTGGAAACTCTGCAACTAGAAACTTTACAGCTAGAAACTCCACAACTTGAGACTTCGCAAATAGAAACTCGTCAACTGGAAACTCAACCACTAGAAACTCCACAGCTAGAAACTCCACAACTAGAAATTCCACAACTTGAAACACCACAACTAGATACTCCACAACTACAATTTCCACAACTAGAAACTCCACAACTAGTAACACCACATCTAGAAACTCCGCAACAACAAACTCTGCAACCAGAAACTCGACAACTAGAATTTCTACAGCTAGAGACTCAACAACTAGAGACTCCTCAACTAAAAGCTCCACAACTAGAAACTCAACAACTAAAAACTCCGCAACTTGAAACCCGACAACTAGAAACTCAACAATTAGAAACTCCACACCTATAAATTCCTCAACTTGAAACTCAACAACTAAAACTCCACAACTAGAAGTTCCACAACTAGAAACTCCGCAATTAGAAACTCCCATACTAGAAACTTCACAACTAGAAACACTGCAACTAGAAACTCCGCAACTAGAAACTCCGCAACTAGAAACTCCACAGCTAGAAACACCCCAACTATAAACTTCACAACTAGAAACTCAACAAATAGAGACTGCACAACTAGAGACTCCGCAACTAGAAACTCCGCAGCTAGAAACTCCGCAACTAGAAACTCCACAACTTGAAACTCTGCAACTCAAAACTCTGCAACTAAAAAATCCACAACTATAAACTCAAGTAGAAACTCCCCAATTGGAAACTCCGCAACTAGAAACTCCGCAACTAGAAAATACACAACTAGAAACTTCACAACTAGAAACTCCCCAACAAAAATTCCACAACTAGTAACTCCACTACTAGAAACTCCACAACTAGAGACTGCACAACTAGAGACTTTGCATTTAGAAACTCCTCAGATAGAAACAACACAACTAGAAAATCCATGACTAGAGATTCCATAAGTAGAAACTCCACTGCTAGAATTTCCACAACTTAGAAACCCCACAACTAGGAACTCTGCAAATAAAAAATCTACAACTGGAAACTCGAAAACTAAAAACTGCAACTAGAAACTCCACAACTAGAAACTTCACAACTAGAAACTCCACAAATAGAGTACTCCACAACTAGAAACTCCACAACTAGAGACTCCACAACTAGGAACTCCAAAATTGAGACTCCACAACTAGAAACTACACAGATTGAAATTTCACAACTAGAAACTCCACAACTAGAAACTTCGAAATTAGAAACTCTGCAACTAGAAACTTTACAGCTAGAAACTCCACAACTTGAGACTTCGCAAATAGAAACTCGTCAACTGGAAACTCAACCACTAGAAACTCCACAGCTAGAAACTCCACAACTAGAAACTCCACAACATGAAACCCAACAAATAGATACACCACAACTACAGACTCCACAACTTGAAACACCACAACTAGATACTCCACAACTACAAATTCCACAACTAGAAACTCCACAACTGGAAACTCCGCAACTAGAAACTCCGCATCTAGAAACTTTACAGCTAGAAACTCCACAACTTGAGACTTCGCAAATAGAAACTCGTCAACTGGAAACTCAACCACTAGAAACTCCACAGCTAGAAACTCCACAACTAGACACTCAACAACTAGAAACTCCACACCTATAAATTCCACAACTTGAAACTCGACAACTAAAACTCGACAACTAGAAACTCCACAACTAGAAACTCCGCAACTCGAAACTCCCTAACTAGAAACTCCACAAATAGACACTCCACAACTAGAAACTCCACAACTAGGAGCTCCACAACTAGGAACTCCAAAATTGAGACTCCACATCTAGAAACTACACAGATTGAAATTCCACAACTAGAAACTTCCCAACTGGAAACTCCGCAACTAGAAACTCCGCAACTAGAAACTCCCCAACTAGAAACTCCACAACTAGAATCTCTGCAACTAGAAACTCCGCAACTAGAAACTCCACAGCTAGAAACCCCACAACTATAAACTTCACAGCTAGCAACTCAACAACTAGACACTGCACAACTAGAGACTCCGCCACTAGAAACTCCACAGCTAGTAACTCCGCAACTAGAAACTCCACAACTTGAAACTCCGCCACTAGAAGCTCCAAAACTAGAAAACTCCGAAACTAGAAACTCTGCAACTAGAAACTCCGCAACTAGAAACTCCACAACTAGAGACTCCACAACTTGAAACACCACAACTAGATACTCCACAACTACAAATTCCACAAATAGAAACACCACATCTGGAAACTCCGCAACAACAAACTCTGCAACCAGAAACTCCACAACTAGAATTTTCACAGCTAGAGACTCAACAACTAGAGACTCCTCAACTAAAAGCTCCACAACTAGAAACTCCACAACTAGAAACTCCGCAACTTGAAACCCGACAACTAGAAACTCAAAACCTAGAAACTCCACACCTATAAATTCCACAACTTGAAACTCCACAACTCGATACTCTGCAACTAGAAAATCCACAACTATAAACTCAAGTAGAAACTCCCCAACTGGAAACTCCGCAACTAGAAACTCCGCAACTAGAAAATCCACAACTAGAAACTTCACAACTAGAAACTCCCCAACAAAAAACTCCACAACTAGAAACTCCACAACCAGAAACTCCACAACTAGAGACTGCACAACTAGAGACTTTGCATTTAAATACTCTGAAAATAGAAACTCCGCAACTAGAAACTCCACAGCCAGAAACCCCTCAACTATAAACTTCACAACAAGAAACCCAAAAACTAGAGACTGCAACACTAGAGACTCCACAACTAGAAACTCCGCAGCTAGAAACTCCGCAACTAGAAACTCCGCCACTAGAAACTCCACAACTTGAAACTCCGTCACTAGAAGCTCCAAAACTAGAAAACTCTGAAACTAGAAACTCTGCAACTAGAAACTCCGCGACTAGAAACTCCACAACTAGAGACTCCACAACTTGAAACACACAACTAGATACTCCACAACTACTAATTCCACAACTAGAAACTCCACAACTAGAAACACCACATCTGGAAACTCCGCAACAACAAACTCTGCAACCAGAAACTCCACAACTAGAATTTTCACAGCTAGAGACTCAACAACTAGAGACTCCTCCACTAAAAGCTTTACAACTAGAAACTCCACAACTAGAAACTCCGCAACTTGAAACCCGACAACTAGAAACTCAAAACCTAGAAACTCCACACCTATAAATTCCTCAACTTGAAACTCCACAACTCGAAACTCTGCAACTAGAAAATCCACAACTATAAACTCAAGTAGAAACTCCCCAACTGGAAAATCTGCAACTAGAAACTCCGCAACTAGAAACTTCACACCTAGAAACTCCACAACTTGAAACACCACAACTAGATACTCCACAACTACAAATTGCACAACTAGAAACTCCACAACCAGAAACTACGAAACTAGAAACTCCGCAGCTAGAAACTCCACAACTTTAGACTTCGCAACTAGAAACTCGGCAGCTAGAATATCCACAACTAGAAACTCTGCGACTAGAAACTCCGCAACTACAAATTCCGCAACCTGAAACTCCGCAACTAGAAACTCCACAACTAGAGACTCCACAACTAGAAACTCCACCACTAGAAACTCCACAACTACGAACCTCACAACTAGAAATTCCACAACTAGAAACTCCACAGCCAGAAACTCCACAACTAGAAACTCCACATCTAGAAACTCCGCAACAACAAACTCCACAACTAGAAACTCCACAACTAGAAATTTCACAACTAGAGACTCAACAACTAGAGACTCCTCAACTAAAAGCTCCACAACTAGAAACTTTACAACTAGAAACTCCGCAACTAGACACCCGACAACTAGAAACTCAACAACTAGAAACTCCACACCTATTATTTCAACACCTTGAAACTCCACAACTAAAACTCCACAACAAAAACTTCACAACTAGAAACTCCACAACTAGAAACTCCACAACTAGACTCTCCCCAACTAGAAACTCCCCAACTAGAAACTCTGCAACTAGAAACTCCGCAACTAGAAACTCTGCAACTAGAAACTCTGCAACTAAAAACTCCGCAACTAGAAACTCCAGAGCCAGAAACTCCACAACTTGAAACACCACAACTAGATACTCGACAACTACAAATTCCACAACTAGAAACTCCACAACTAGAAACTCCGCAACTTGAGACTTCGCAACTAAAAACTCGGCAGCTAGAATTTCCACAACTAGAAACTCTGCAACTAGAAACTCCGCAACTAGAAACTCCACAACTAGAAACTCCACAACTAGAGACTCCACAACTAGAAACTCCACAACTACAAACCCCACAACTAGAAACTCCACAACTTGAAACTCCACAACTTGAGAGTTCGCAACTAGAAACTCCAACTCTAGAAACTCCACAACTAGAGACTCCACAACTAGAAACTCCACAACTAGAAACTTCACACCTAGAAACTCCACAACTTGAAACACCACAACTAGATACTCCACAACTACAAATTGCACAACTAGAAACTCCACAACCAGAAACTCCGAAACTAGAAACTCCGCAGCTAGAAACTTCACATCTTGAGACTTCGCAACTAGAAACTCGGCTACTAGAATCTCCACAACTAGAAACTCTGCAACTAGAAACTCCGCAACTAGAAACTCCACAGCTAGAAACTCCACAACTAGGAACTCCACAACTAGAAACTCCACACCTATTATTTCAACACCTTGAAACTCCACAACTAAAACTCCACAACTAAAACTTCACAGCTAGAAACTCCACAAGTAAAACTCCGCAACTAGACTCTCCCCAACTAGAAACTCCCCAACTAGAAACTCTGCAACTAGAAACTCCGCAACTAGAAACTCTGCAACTAGAAACTCCGTAACTAGAAACTCCACAGCTAGAAACCCCACAACTATAAACTTCACAACTAGAAGCTCAAGAACTAGAGACTGCACAACTGGAAACTCCACAACTAGAAAACTTCGCAGCTAGAAACTCTGCAACTAAATACTCCGCAACTAGAAACTCCATAGCTAGAAACTCCACAACTTGAAACACCACAACTAGACACTCTGCTACAAGAAATTCCGCAACAAGAATCTCCACCGCTAGTAACTCCGCAACTAGAAACTCCACAACTTGAAACTCCGCCTCTAGAATCTCCACAACTTGAATACTCCGCAACTAGAAACTCTGCAACCAGAAACTCCGCAACTAGAAACTCCACAGCTAGAAACTCCACAACTTGAAACACCACAACTATATACTCCACAACTACAAATTGCACAACTAGAAACTCCCCAACTAGAAACTCCGCAACTAGAAACTCCGCAGCTAGAAACTACACAACTTGAGACTTCGCAGCTGGAAACTCGGCAACTAGTATCTCCACAACTAGAAACTCAGCGACTAGAAACTCCGCAACTACAAACTCCGCAACCTGAAACTCAACAACTAGAGACTGCACAACTAGAGACTCCGCAACTAGAAACTCCACAGCTAGAAACTCCGCAACTAGAAACTCCACAACTTGAAACTCCGCCACTAGAATCTCCACAACTAGAAAACTCTGCAACTAGAAACTCTGCAACTATAAACTCCGCTACTAGAAGCTCCACAGCTAGAAACTCCAGAACTAGAAACTCCACTACTAGAGTCTCCAAAACTAGAAACTCCACAACTACAAACTCCACAACTAGAAACTTCACAACTACGAACCTCGCAACTAGAAACTCCACAACTTGAAACTCTGCAACTAGAAACTCCACAACTAGAAAAGTCCGCAACTAGAAACTCTGCAACTAAAAACTCCGCAACTAGAAACTCCAGAGCCAGAAACTCCACAACTTGAAACACCACAACTAGATACTCCTCAACTACAAATTTCACAACTAGAAACTCCACAACTAGAAACTCCGCAACTTGAGACTTCGCAACTAGAAACTCGGCAACTAGAATCTCCACAACTAGAAACTCTGCAACTAGAAACTCCGCAACTAGAAACTCCACAGCTAGAAACTCAACAACTAGAGACTCCACAACTAGAAACTCCACAACTAGAAACTCCACAACTAGAGACTCCACAACTAGAAACTCCATAACTACAAACCCGACAACTAGAATTTACACAACTAGAAACTCCACAACTTGAGAGTTCGCAATTAGAAACTCCACAACTAGAAACTCCACAACTAGAGACTCCACAACTAGAAACTCCACAGCCAGAAACTCCACAACTAGAAACTCCACATCTAGAAACTCCGCAACAACAAACTCCACAACTAGAAACTCCACAACTAGAAATTTCACAACTAGAGACTCAACAACTAGAGACTCCTCAACTAAAAGCTCCACAACTAGAAACTTTACAACTAGAAACTCCGCAACTAGAAACCCGACAACTAGAAACTCAACAACTAGAAACTCCACACCTATTATTTCAACACCTTGAAACTCCACAACTAAAACTCCACAACTAAAACTTCACAACTAGAAACTCCACAACTAGAAACTCCGCAACTAGATTCTCCCCAACTAGAAACTCCCCAACTAGAAACTCTGCAACTAGAAACTCCGCAACTAGAAACTCTGCAACTAGAAACTCCGTAACTAGAAACTCCACAGCTAGAAACCCCACAAGTATAAACTTCACAACTAGAAACGCCACAACTAGAAACTCCGCAACTAGACTCCCCAACTAGAAACTCCCCAACTAGAAACTCTGCAACTAGAAACTCTGCAACTAGAAACTCTGCAACTAGAAACTCCGTAACTAGAAACTCCACAGCTAGAAACCCCACAACTATAAACTTCACAACTAGAAACTCCCCAACTAGAAACTCCGCAACTAGAAACTCCGCAGCTAGAAACTACACAACTTGAGACTTCGCAGCTGGAAACTCGGCAACTAGTATCTCCACAACTAGAAACTCTGCGACTAGAAACTCCGCAACTACAAACTCCGCAACCTGAAACTCAACAACTAGAGACTGCACAACTAGAGACTCCGCAACTAGAAACTCCACAGCTAGAAACTCCGCAACTAGAAACTCCACAACTTGAAACTCCGCCACTAGAATCTCCACAACTAGAAAACTCTGCAACTAGAAACTCTGCAACTATAAACTCCGCAACTAGAAGCTCCACAGCTAGAAACTCCAGAACTAGAAACTCCACAACTAGAGACTCCACAACTAGAAACTCCAAAACTACGAACCCCACAACTACGAACCCCACTACTAGCAACTCCACAACTAGAAACTCCACAATTAGAAACTCCACAACTTGAGACTTCGCAACTACAAACTCCACAACTAGAAACTCCACTACTAGAGTCTCCAAAACTAGAAACTCCACAACTACAAACTCCACAACTAGAAACTCCACAACTACGAACCTCGCAACTAGAAACTCCACAACTTGAAACTCTGCAACTAGAAACTCCACAACTAGAAAAGTCCGCAACTAGAAACTCTGCAACTAAAAACTCCGCAACTAGAAACTCCAGAGCCAGAAACTCCACAACTTGAAACACCACAACTAGATACTCCTCAACTACAAATTTCACAACTAGAAACTCCACAACTAGAAACTCCGCAACTTGAGACTTCGCAACTAGAAACTCGGCAACTAGAATCTCCACAACTAGAAACTCTGCAACTAGAAACTCCGCAACTAGAAACTCCACAGCTAGAAACTCAACAACTAGAGACTCCACAACTAGAAACTCCACAACTAGAAACTCCACAACTAGAGACTCCACAACTAGAAACTCCATAACTACAAACCCGACAACTAGAATTTACACAACTAGAAACTCCACAACTTGAGAGTTCGCAACTAGAAGCTCCACAACTAGAAACTCCACAACTAGAGACTCCACAACTAGAAACTCCACCACTAGAAACTCCACAACTACGAACCTCACAACTAGAAATTCCACAACTAGAAACTCCACAGCCAGAAACTCCACAACTAGAAACTCCACATCTAGAAACTCCGCAACAACAAACTCCACAACTAGAAACTCCACAACTAGAAATTTCACAACTAGAGACTCAACAACTAGAGACTCCTCAACTAAAAGCTCCACAACTAGAAACTTTACAACTAGAAACTCCGCAACTAGAAACCCGACAACTAGAAACTCAACAACTAGAAACTCCACAACTAGAAACTCCGCAACTAGACTCTCCCCAACTAGAAACTCCCCAACTAGAAACTCCACAACTAGAAACTCCGCAACTAGACTCTCCCCAACTAGAAACTCCCCAACTAGAAACTCTGCAACTAGAAACTCCGCAACTAGAAACTCTGCAACTAGAAACTCCGTAACTAGAAACTCCACAGCTAGAAACCCCACAAGTATAAACTTCACAACTAGAAACTCCACAACTAGAAACTCCGCAACTAGACTCCCCAACTAGAAACTCCCCAACTAGAAACTCTGCAACTAGAAACTCTGCAACTAGAAACTCTGCAACTAGAAACTCCGTAACTAGAAACTCCACAGCTAGAAACCCCACAACTATAAACTTCACAACTAGAAACTCCACAACTAGAAACTCCGCAACTAGAAACTCCGCAGCTAGAAACTCCACAACTTGAGACTTCGCAGCTAGAAACTCGGCAACTAGAATCTCTACAACTAGAAACTCTGCGACTAGAAACTCCGCAACTACAAACTCCGCAACCTGAAACTCAACAACTAGAGACTGCACAACTAGAGACTCCGCAACTAGAAACTCCACAGCTAGAAACTCCGCAACTAGAAACTCCACAACTTGAAACTCCTCCACTAGAATCTCCACAACTAGAAAACTCCGCAACTAGAAACTCTGCAACTAGAAACTCCGCAACTAGAAACTCCACAGCTAGAAACTCCACAACTTGAGACTTCGCAACTACAAACTCCACAACTAGAAACTCCACTACTAGAGTCACCAAAACTAGAAACTCCACAACTAGAAACTCCACAACTAGAAACTCCACAACTACGAACCTCGCAACTAGAAACTTCACAACTTGAAACTCTGCAACTAGAAACTCCACAACTAGAAAAGTCCGCAACTAGAAACTCTGCAACTAAAAACTCCGCAACTAGAAACTCCAGAGCCAGAAACTCCACAACTTGAAACACCACAACTAGATACTCGACAACTACAAATTCCACAACTAGAAACTCCACAACTAGAAACTCCGCAACTTGAGACTTCGCAACTAGAAACTCGGCAGCTAGAATTTCTACAACTAGAAACCATGCAACTAGAAACTCCGCAACTAGAAACTCCACAACTAGAAACTCCACAACTAGAGACTCCACAACTAGAAACTCCACAACTACAAACCCCACAACTAGAAACTCCACAACTTGAAACTCCACAACTTGAGAGTTCGCAACTAGAAACTCCAACTCTAGAAACTCCACAACTAGAAACTCTGCAACTAGAAACTCCACAACTGGAAAACTCCGCAACAAGAAACTCTGCAACTGGAAACTCCGCAACTAGAAACTCGGCAACTAGAATCTCCACAACTAGAAACTCTGCGACTAGAAACTCCGCAACTACAAACTCCGCAACCTGAAACTCCGCAACTAGAAACTCCACAGCTAGAAACTCCACAACTTGAGACTTCGCAACTAGAAACTCGGCAACTAGAATCTCCACAACTAGAAACTCTGCAACTAGAAACTCTGCAACTAGAAACTCCACAGCTAGAAACTCTACAACTAGGAACTCCACAACTAGAAACTCCACACCTATTATTTCAACACCTTGAAACTCCACAACTAAACCTCCACAACTAATACTTCACAGCTAGAAACTCCACAACTAGAAACTCCGCAACTAGACTCTCCCCAACTAGAAACTCCCCAACTAGAAACTCTGCAACTAGAAACTGCGCAAATAGAAACTCTGCAACTAGAAACTCCGTAACTAGAAACTCCACAGCTAGAAACCCCACAACTATAAACTTCACAACTAGAAGCTCAAGAACTAGAGTCTGCACAACTGAAAACTCCACAACTAGAAAACTTCGCAGCTAGAAACTCTGCAACTAGATACTCCGCAACTAGAAACTCCATAGCTAGAAACTCCACAACTTGAAACACCACAACTAGACACTCCACAACTACAAATTCCACAACTAGAAACTCGACAACTGGAAACTCCGCAACTACAAACTCCGCAACTAGAAACTTTACAGCTAGAAACTCCACAACTTGAGACTTCGCAACTAGAAACTCTGCTACAAGAAACTCCGCAACGAGAATCTCCACAGCTAGTAACTCCGCAACTAGAAACTCCACAACTTGAAACTCCGCCTCTAGAATCTCCACAACTTGAAAACTCCGCAACTAGAAACTCTGCAACCAGAAACTCCGCAACTAGAAACTCCACAGCTAGAAACTCCACAACTTGAAACACCACAACTAGATACTCCACAACTACAAATTGCACAACTACAAACTCCCCAACTAGAAACTCCGCAACTAGAAACTCCGCAGCTAGAAACTCCACAACTTGAGACTTCGCAGCTGGAAACTCGGCAACTAGTATCTCCACAACTAGAAACTCTGCGACTAGAAACTCCGCAACTACAAACTCCGCAACCTGAAACTCAACAACTAGAGACTGCACAACTAGAGACTCCGCAACTAGAAACTCCACAGCTAGAAACTCCGCAACTAGAAACTCCACAACTTGAAACTCCGCCACTGGAATCTCCACAACTAGAAAACTCCGCAACTAGAAACTCTGCAACTAGAAACTCCGCAACTAGAAACTCCACAGCTAGAAACTCCACAACTAGAAACTCCACGACTAGAGACTCCACAACTAGAAACTCAACAACTAGAGACTCCACAACTAGAAACTCCACAACTACAAACCCCACAACTAGAAACTCCACAACTTGAAACTCCACAACTTGAGAGTTCGCAACTAGAAACTCCACAACTAGAAACTCCACAACTAGAGACTCCACAACTAGAAACTCCACAACTAGAAACTCCACAACTACGAACCTCACAACTAGAAACTCCACAACTAGAAACTCTGCAACTAGAAACTCCACAACTAGAAACTCTGCAACTAGAAACTCCGCAACTAGACACTTCACACCTAGAAACTCCACAACTTAAAACACCACAACTAGATACTCCACAACTACAAATTGCTCAACTAGAAACTCCACAACCAGGAACTCCGAAACTAGAAACTCCGCAGCTAGAAACTCCACAACTTGAGATTTCGCAACTATAAACTCGGCAACTAGAATTTCCACAAGTAGAAACTCTCCGACTAGAAACTCCGCAACTACAAACTCCGCAACCTGAAACTCCGCAACTAGAAACTCCACAGCTAGAAACTCCACAACTAGGAACTCCACAACTAGAAACTCCACACCTATTATTTCAACACCTTGAAACTCCACACCTAAAACTCCACAACTAAAACTTCACAACTATAAACTCCGCAACTAGACTCTCCCCAACTAGAAACTCCCCAACTAGAAACTTTGCAACTAGAATTTCCGCAACTAGAAAGTCTGCAACTGGAAACTCTGTAACTAGAAACTCCACAACTAGAAACCCCACAACTATAAACTTCACAACTAGAAGCTCAACAACTAGAGACTGCACAACTAGAAACTCCACAACTAGAAAACTCCGCAACTAGAAACTCTGCAACTAGATACTCCGCAACTAGAAACTCCATAGATAGAAACTCCACTACTAGAGACTCCACAACTAGAAACTCCACAACTACGAACCTCACAACTAGAAACTCCACAGCTAGAAACTCCGCAACTAGAAACTCCACAACTTGAAACTCCACCACTAGAATCTCCACAACTAGAAAACTCCGCAACTAGAAACTTTACAGCTAGAAACTACACAACTTGAGACTTTGCAACTAGAAACTCTGCAACAAGAAACTCCGCAACTAGAAACTCTGCAACTAGATACTCCGCAACTAGAAACTCCACTACTAGAGACTCCACAACTAGAAACTCCACAACTACGAACCTCACAACTAGAAACTCCGCAACTAGAAACTCCACAGCTAGAAACTCAACAACTAGAGACTCCACAACTAGAAACTCCACAACTACAAACCCCACAACTAGAAACTCCACAACTTGAAACTCCACAACTTGAGAGTTCGCAACTAGAAACTCCACAACTAGAAACTCCACAACTAGAGACTCCACAACTAGAAACTCCACAACTAGAAACTCCACAACTACGAACCTCACAACTAGAAACTCCACAACTAGAAACTCTGCAACTAGAAACTCCACAACTAGAAAACTCCGCAACTAGAAACTCTGCAACTAGAAACTCCGCAACTAGAAACTTCACACCTAGAAACTCCACAACTTAAAACACCACAACTAGATACTCTACAACTACAAATTGCACAACTAGAAACTCCACAACCAGGAACTCCGAAACTAGAAACTCCGCAGCTAGAAACTCCACAACTTGAGACTTCGCAACTATAAACTCGGCAACTAGAATTTCCACAAGTAGAAACTCTCCGACTAGAAACTCCGCAACTACAAACTCCGCAACCTGAAACTCCGCAACTAGAAACTCCACAGCTAGAAACTCCACAACTAGAAACTCCACACCTATTATTTCAACACCTTGAAACTCCACACCTAAAACTCCAACACTAAAACTTCACAACTAGAAACTCCGCAACTAGACTCTCCCCAACTAGAAACTCCCCAACTAGAAACTTTGCAACTAGAATTTCCGCAACTAGAAAGTCTGCAACTAGAAACTCTGTAACTAGAAACTCCACAACTAGAAACCCCACAACTATAAACTTCACAACTAGAAGCTCAACAACTAGAGACTGCATAACTAGAAACTCCACAACTAGAAAACTCCGCAACTAGAAACTCTGCAACTAGATACTCCGCAACTAGAAACTCCATAGATAGAAACTCCACTACTAGAGACTCCACAACTAGAAACTCCACAACTACGAACCTCACAACTAGAAACTCCACAGCTAGAAACTCCGCAACTAGAAACTCCACAACTTGAAACTCCGCCACTAGAATCTCCACAACTAGAAAACTCCGCAACTAGAAACTTTACAGCTAGAAACTACACAACTTGAGACTTTGCAACTAGAAACTCTGCAACAAGAAACTCCGCAACTAGAAACTCTGCAACTAGATACTCCGCAACTAGAAACTCCATAGATAGAAACTCCACTACTAGAGACTCCACAACTAGAAACTCCACAACTACGAACCTCACAACTAGAAACTCCGCAACTAGAAACTCCACAGCTAGAAACTCAACAACTAGAGACTCCACAACTAGAAACTCCACAACTACAAACCCCACAACTAGAAACTCCACAACTTGAAACTCCACAACTTGAGAGTTCGCAACTAGAAACTCCACAACTAGAAACTCCACAACTAGAGACTCCACAACTAGAAACTCCACAACTAGAAACTCCACAACTACGAACCTCACAACTAGAAACTCCACAACTAGAAACTCTGCAACTAGAAACTCCACAACTAGAAAACTCCGCAACTAGAAACTCTGCAACTAGAAACTCCGCAACTAGAAACTTCACACCTAGAAACTCCACAACTTAAAACACCACAACTAGATACTCCACAACTACAAATTGCACAACTAGAAACTCCACAACCAGGAACTCCGAAACTAGAAACTCCGCAGCTAGAAACTCCACAACTTGAGACTTCGCAACTATAAACTCGGCAACTAGAATTTCCACAAGTAGAAACTCTCCGACTAGAAACTCCGCAACTACAAACTCCGCAACCTGAAACTCCGCAACTAGAAACTCCACAGCTAGAAACTCCACAACTAGGAACTCCACAACTAGAAACTCCACACCTATTATTTCAACACCTTGAAACTCCACACCTAGAACTCCAACACTAAAACTTCACAACTAGAAACTCCGCAACTAGACTCTCCCCAACTAGAAACTCCCCAACTAGAAACTTTGCAACTAGAATTTCCGCAACTAGAAAGTCTGCAACTAGAAACTCTGTAACTAGAAACTCCACAACTAGAAACCCCACAACTATAAACTTCACAACTAGAAGCTCAACAACTAGAGACTGCATAACTAGAAACTCCACAACTAGAAAACTCCGCAACTAGAAACTCTGCAACTAGATACTCCGCAACTAGAAACTCCATAGATAGAAACTCCACTACTAGAGACTCCACAACTAGAAACTCCACAACTAGAAACTCCACAACTACGAACCCCACAACTACGAACCCCACTACTACCAACTCCACAACTAGAAACTCCACAATTAGAAACTCCACAACTTGAGACTTCGCAACTACAAACTCCACAACTAGAAACTCCACTACTAGAGTCTCCAAAACTAGAAACTCCACAACTACAAACTCCACAACTAGAAACTCCACAACTACGAACCTCGCAACTAGAAACTCCACAACTTGAAACTCTGCAACTAGAAACTCCACAACTAGAAAAGTCCGCAACTAGAAACTCTGCAACTAAAAACTCCGCAACTAGAAACTCCAGAGCCAGAAACTCCACAACTTGAAACACCACAACTAGATACTCCTCAACTACAAATTTCACAACTAGAACCTCCACAACTAGAAACTCCGCAACTTGAGACTTCGCAACTAGAAACTCGGCAACTAGAATCTCCACAACTAGAAACTCTGCAACTAGAAACTCCGCAACTAGAAACTCCACAGCTAGAAACTCAACAACTAGAAACTCCACAACTAGAGACTCCACAACTAGAAACTCCATAACTACAAACCCGACAACTAGAATTTACACAACTAGAAACTCCACAACTTGAGAGTTCGCAACTAGAAACTCCACAACTAGAAACTCCACAACTAGAGACTCCACAACTAGAAACTCCACCACTAGAAACTCCACAACTACGAACCTCACAACTAGAAATTCCACAACTAGAAACTCCACAGCCAGAAACTCCACAACTAGAAACTCCACATCTAGAAACTCCGCAACAACAAACTCCACAACTAGAAACTCCACAACTAGAAATTTCACAACTAGAGACTCAACAACTAGAGACTCCTCAACTAAAAGCTCCACAACTAGAAACTTTACAACTAGAAACTCCGCAACTAGAAACCCGACAACTAGAAACTCAACAACTAGAAACTCCACACCTATTATTTCAACACCTTGAAACTCCACAACTAAAACTCCACAACTAAAACTTCACAACTAGAAACTCCACAACTAGAAACTCCGCAACTAGACTCTCCCCAACTAGAAACTCCCCAACTAGAAACTCTGCAACTAGAAACTCCGCAACTAGAAACTCTGCAACTAGAAACTCCGTAACTAGAAACTCCACAGCTAGAAACCCCACAAGTATAAACTTCACAACTAGAAACTCCACAACTAGAAACTCCGAAACTAGACTCCCCAACTAGAAACTCCCCAACTAGAAACTCTGCAACTAGAAACTCTGCAACTAGAAACTCTGCAACTAGAAACTCCGTAACTAGAAACTCCACAGCTAGAAACCCCACAACTATAAACTTCACAACTAGAAACTGCACAACTAGAAACTCCGCAACTAGAAACTCCGCAGCTAGAAACTCCACAACTTGAGACTTCGCAGCTAGAAACTCGGCAACTAGAATCTCTACAACTAGAAACTCTGCGACTAGAAACTCCGCAACTACAAACTCCGCAACCTGAAACTCAACAACTAGAGACTGCACAACTAGAGACTCCGCAACTAGAAACTCCACAGCTAGAAACTCCGCAACTAGAAACTCCACAACTTGAAACTCCTCCACTAGAATCTCCACAACTAGAAAACTCCGCAACTAGAAACTCTGCAACTAGAAACTCCGCAACTAGAAACTCCACAGCTAGAAACTCCACAACTAGAAACTCCACAACTAGAGACTCCACAACTTGAAACTCCACAACTACGAACCCCACTACTAGCAACTCCACAACTAGAAACTCCACAACTAGAAACTCCACAACTTGAGACTTCGCAACTACAAACTCCACAACTAGAAACTCCACTACTAGAGTCTCCAAAACTAGAAACTCCACAACTAGAAACTCCACAACTAGAAACTCCACAACTACGAACCTCGCAACTAGAAACTCCACAACTTGAAACTCTGCAACTAGAAACTCCACAACTAGAAAAGTCCGCAACTAGAAACTCTGCAACTAAAAACTGCGCAACTAGAAACTCCAGAGCCAGAAACTCCACAACTTGAAACACCACAACTAGATACTCGACAACTACAAATTCCACAACTAGAAACTCCACAACTAGAAACTCCGCAACTTGAGACTTCGCAACTAGAAACTCGGCAGCTAGAATTTCCACAACTAGAAACCATGCAACTAGAAACTCCGCAACTAGAAACTCCACAACTAGAAACTCCACAACTAGAGACTCCACAACTAGAAACTCCACAACTACAAACCCCACAACTAGAAACTCCACAACTTGAAACTCCACAACTTGAGAGTTCGCAACTAGAAACTCCAACTCTAGAAACTCCACAACTAGAGACTCCACTAGAAACTCCACAACTAGAAACTCTGCAACTAGAAACTCCACAACTGGAAAACTCCGCAACTAGAAACTCTGCAACTAGAAACTCCGCAACTAGAAACTCGGCAACTAGAATCTCCACAACTAGAAACTCTGCGACTAGAAACTCCGCAACTACAAACTCCGCAACCTGAAACTCCGCAACTAGAAACTCCACAGCTAGAAACTCCACAACTTGAGACTTCGCAACTAGAAACTCGGCAACTAGAATCTCCACAACTAGAAACTCTGCAACTAGAAACTCCGCAACTAGAAACTCCACAGCTAGAAACTCTACAACTAGGAACTCCACAACTAGAAACTCCACACCTATTATTTCAACACCTTGAAACTCCACAACTAAACCTCCACAACTAATACTTCACAGCTAGAAACTCCACAACTAGAAACTCCGCAACTAGACTCTCCCCAACTAGAAACTCCCCAACTAGAAACTCTGCAACTAGAAACTGCGCAAATAGAAACTCTGCAACTAGAAACTCCGTAACTAGAAACTCCACAGCTAGAAACCCCACAACTATAAACTTCACAACTAGAAGCTCAAGAACTAGAGTCTGCACAACTGAAAACTCGACAACTAGAAAACTTCGCAGCTAGAAACTCTGCAACTAGATACTCCGCAACTAGAAACTTCATAGCTAGAAACTCCACAACTTGAAACACCACAACTAGACACTCCACAACTACAAATTCCACAACTAGAAACTCGACAACTGGAAACTCCGCAACTACAAACTCCGCAACTAGAAACTTTACAGCTAGAAACTCCACAACTTGAGACTTCGCAACTAGAAACTCTGCTACAAGAAACTCCGCAACGAGAATCTCCACAGCTAGTAACTCCGCAACTAGAAACTCCACAACTTGAAACTCCGCCTCTAGAATCTCCACAACTTGAAAACTCCGCAACTAGAAACTCTGCAACCAGAAACTCCGCAACTAGAAACTCCACAGCTAGAAACTCCACAACTTGAAACACCACAACTAGATACTCCACAACTACAAATTGCACAACTACAAACTCCCCAACTAGAAACTCCGCAACTAGAAACTCCGCAGCTAGAAACTCCACAACTTGAGACTTCGCAGCTGGAAACTCGGCAACTAGTATCTTCACAACTAGAAACTCTGCGACTAGAAACTCCGCAACTACAAACTCCGCAACCTGAAACTCAACAACTAGAGACTGCACAACTAGAGACTCTGCAACTAGAAACTCCACAGCTAGAAACTCCGCAACTAGAAACTCCACAACTTGAAACTCCGCCACTGGAATCTCCACAACTAGAAAACTCCGCAACTAGAAACTCTGCAACTAGAAACTCGCAACTAGAAACTCCACAGCTAGAAACTCCACAACTAGAAACTCCACAACTAGAGACTCCACAACTAGAAACTCAACAACTAGAGACTCCACAACTAGAAACTCCACAACTACAAACCCCACAACTAGAAACTCCACAACTTGAAACTCCACAACTTGAGAGTTCGCAACTAGAAACTCCACAACTAGAAACTCCACAACTAGAGACTCCACAACTAGAAACTCCACAACTAGAAACTCCACAACTACGAACCTCACAACTAGAAACTCCACAACTAGAAACTCTGCAACTAGAAACTCCACAACTAGAAAACTCCGCAACTAGAAACTCTGCAACTAGAAACTCCGCAACTAGACACTTCACACCTAGAAACTCCACAACTTAAAACACCACAACTAGATACTCCACAACTACAAATTGCTCAACTAGAAACTCCACAACCAGGAACTCCGAAACTAGACCTCCGCAGCTAGAAACTCCACAACTTGAGATTTCGCAACTATAAACTCGGCAACTAGAATTTCCACAAGTAGAAACTCTCCGACTAGAAACTCCGCAACTACAAACTACGCAACCTGAAACTCCGCAACTAGAAACTCCACAGCTAGAAACTCCACAACTAGGAACTCCACAACTAGAAACTCCACACCTATTATTTCAACACCTTGAAACTCCACACCTAAAACTCCACAACTAAAACTTCACAACTATAAACTCCGCAACTAGACTCTCCCCAACTAGAAACTCCCCAACTAGAAACTTTGCAACTAGAATTTCCGCAACTAGAAAGTCTGCAACTGGAAACTCTGTAACTAGAAACTCCACAACTAGAAACCCCACAACTATAAACTTCACAACTAGAAGCTCAACAACTAGAGACTGCACAACTAGAAACTCCACAACTAGAAAACTCCGCAACTAGAAACTCTGCAACTAGATACTCCGCAACTAGAAACTCCATAGATAGAAACTCCACTACTAGAGACTCCACAACTAGAAACTCCACAACTACGAACCTCACAACTAGAAACTCCACAACTAGAAACTCTGCAACTAGAAACTCCACAACTAGAAAACTCCGCAACTAGAAACTCTGCAACTAGAAACTCCGCAACTAGACACTTCACACCTAGAAACTCCACAACTTAAAACACCACAACTAGATACTCCACAACTACAAATTGCTCAACTAGAAACTCCACAACCAGGAACTCCGAAACTAGACCTCCGCAGCTAGAAACTCCAAACTTGAGATTTCGCAACTATAAACTCGGCAACTAGAATTTCCACAAGTAGAAACTCTCCGACTAGAAACTCCGCAACTACAAACTACGCAACCTGAAACTCCGCAACTAGAAACTCCACAGCTAGAAACTCCACAACTAGGAACTCCACAACTAGAAACTCCACACCAATTATTTCAACACCTTGAAACTCCACACCTAAAACTCCACAACTAAAACTTCACAACTATAAACTCCGCAACTAGACTCTCCCCAACTAGAAACTCCCCAACTAGAAACTTTGCAACTAGAATTTCCGCAACTAGAAAGTCTGCAACTGGAAACTCTGTAACTAGAAACTCCACAACTAGAAACCCCACAACTATAAACTTCACAACTAGAAGCTCAACAACTAGAGACTGCACAACTAGAAACTCCACAACTAGAAAACTCCGCAACTAGAAACTCTGCAACTAGATATTCCGCAACTAGAAACTCCATAGATAGAAACTCCACTACTAGAGACTCCACAACTAGAAACTCGACAACTACGAACCTCACAACTAGAAACTCCACAGCTAGAAACTCCGCAACTAGAAACTCCACAACTTGAAACTCCGCCACTAGAATCTCCACAACTAGAAAACTCCGCAACTAGAAACTTTACAGCTAGAAACTACACAACTTGAGACTTTGCAACTAGAAACGCTGCAACAAGAAACTCCGCAACTAGAAACTCTGCAACTAGATACTCCGCAACTAGAAACTCCACTACTAGAGACTCCACAACTAGAAACTCCACAACTACGAACCTCACAACTAGAAACTCCGCAACTAGAAACTCCACAGCTAGAAACTCAACAACTAGAGACTCCACAACTAGAAACTCCACAACTACAAACCCCACAACTAGAAACTCCACAACTTGAAACTCCACAACTTGAGAGTTCGCAACTAGAAACTCCACAACTAGAAACTCCACAACTAGAGACTCCACAACTAGAAACTCCACAACTAGAAACTCCACAACTACGAACCTCACAACTAGAAACTCCACAACTAGAAACTCTGCAACTAGAAACTCCACAACTAGAAAACTCCGCAACTAGAAGCTCTGCAACTAGAAACTCCGCAACTAGAAACTTCACACCTAGAAACTCCACAACTTAAAACACCACAACTAGATACTCCACAACTACAAATTGCACAACTAGAAACTCCACAACCAGGAACTCCGAAACTAGAAACTCCGCAGCTAGAAACTCCACAACTTGAGACTTCGCAACTATAAACTCGGCAACTAGAATTTCCACAAGTAGAAACTCTCCGACTAGAAACTCCGCAACTACAAACTCCGCAACCTGAAACTCCGCAACTAGAAACTCCACAGCTAGAAACTCCACAACTAGGAACTCCACAACTAGAAACTCCACACCTATTATTTCAACACCTTGAAACTCCACACCTAAAACTCCAACACTAAAACTTCACAACTAGAAACTCCGCAACTAGACTCTCCCCAACTATAAACTCCCCAACTAGAAACTTTGCAACTAGAATTTCCGCAACTAGAAAGTCTGCAACTAGAAACTCTGTAACTAGAAACTCCACAACTAGAAACCCCACAACTATAAACTTCACAACTAGAAGCTCAACAACTAGAGACTGCATAACTAGAAACTCCACAACTAGAAAACTCCGCAACTAGAAACTCTGCAACTAGATACTCCGCAACTAGAAACTCCATAGATAGAAACTCCACTACTAGAGACTCCACAACTAGAAACTCCACAACTACGAACCTCACAACTAGAAACTCCACAGCTAGAAACTCCGCAACTAGAAACTCCACAACTTGAAACTCCGCCACTAGAATCTCCACAACTAGAAAACTCCGCAACTAGAAACTTTACAGCTAGAAACTACACAACTTGAGACTTTGCAACTAGAAACTCTGCAACAAGAAACTCCGCAACTAGAAACTCTGCAACTAGATACTCCGCAACTAGAAACTCCATAGATAGAAACTCCACTACTAGAGACTCCACAACTAGAAACTCCACAACTACGAACCTCACAACTAGAAACTCCGCAACTAGAAACTCCACAGCTAGAAACTCAACAACTAGAGACTCCACAACTAGAAACTCCACAACTACAAACCCCACAACTAGAAACTCCACAACTTGAAACTCCACAACTTGAGAGTTCGCAACTAAAAACTCCACAACTAGAAACTCCACAACTAGAGACTCCACAACTAGAAACTCCACAACTAGAAACTCCACAACTACGAACCTCACAACTAGAAACTCCACAACTAGAAACTCTGCAACTAGAAACTCCACAACTAGAAAACTCCGCAACTAGAAACTCTGCAACTAGAAACTCCGCAACTAGAAACTTCACACCTAGAAACTCCACAACTTAAAACACCACAACTAGATACTCCACAACTACAAATTGCACAACTAGAAACTCCACAACCAGGAACTCCGAAACTAGAAACTCCGCAGCTAGAAACTCCACAACTTGAGACTCCGCAACTACAAACTCCGCAACCTGAAACTCCGCAACTAGAAACTCCACAGCTAGAAACTCCACAACTAGGAACTCCACAACTAGAAACTCCACACCTATTATTTCAACACCTTTAAACTCCACACCTAAAACTCCAACACTAAAACTTCACAACTAGAAACTCCGCAACTAGACTCTCCCCAACTAGAAACTCCCCAACTAGAAACTTTGCAACTAGAATTTCCGCAACTAGAAAGTCTGCAACTAGAAACTCTGTAACTAGAAACTCCACAACTAGAAACCCCACAACTATAAACTTCACAACTAGAAGCTCAACAACTAGAGACTGCACAACTAGAAACTCCACAACTAGAAAACTCCGCAACTAGAAACTCTGCAACTAGATACTCCGCAACTAGAAACTCCATAGATAGAAACTCCACTACTAGAGACTCCACAACTAGAAACTCCACAACTACGAACCTCACAACTAGAAACTCCACAGCTAGAAACTCCGCAACTAGAAACTCCACAACTTGAAACTCCGCCACTAGAATCTCCACAACTAGAAAACTCCGCAACTAGAAACTTTACAGCTAGAAACTACACAACTTGAGACTTTGCAACTAGAAACTCTGCAACAAGAAACTCCGCAACTAGAAACTCCACAGCTAGTAACTCCGCAACTAGAAACTCCACAACTTGAAACTCCGCCTCTAGAATCTCCACAACTTGAAAACTCCGCAACTAGAAACTCTGCAACTAGAAACTTCGCAACTAGAAACTCCACAGCTAGAAACTCCACAACTAGAGACTCCACAACTAGAAACTCCAAAACTACGAACCCCACAACTACGAACCCCACAAGTAGAAACTCCACAACTAGAAACTCAACAACTAGAAACTCCACAACTTGAGACTCCACAACTAGAAACTCCACAACTACGAACCTCACAACTAGAAACTCCACAGCTAGAAACTCCGCAACTAGAAACTCCACTTCTTGAAACTCCGCCACTAGAATCTCCACAACTAGAAAACTCCGCAACTAGAAACTCTGCAACTAGAAACTCCGCAACTAGAAACTCCACAGCTAGAAACTCCACAACTTGAAACTCCACAACTAGAGACTCCACAACTAGAAACTCCACAACTACGAACCCCACAACTACGAACCCCACTACTAGCAACTCCACAACTAGAAACTCCACAACTTGAGACTTCGCAACTAGAAACTCCACAACTAGAAACTCCACTACTAGAGTCTCCACAACTAGAAACTCCACAACTAGAAACTCCACAACTACGAACCTCACAACTAGAAACTCCACAAGTTGAAACTCCACAACTAGAGACTCTACAACTACAAACTCCACAACTAGAAACTTCACAACTACGAACCTCACAACTAGAAACTCCACAACTAGAAACTCTGCAACTATAAACTCCACAACTAGAAAACTCCGCAACTAGAAACTCTGCAACTAGAAACTCCGCAACTAGAAACTTCACAGCTAGAAACTCCACAACTTGAAACACCACAACTAGATACTCCACAACTACAAATTGCACAACTAGAAACTCCACAACCAGAAACTCCGAAACTAAAAACTCCGCAGCTAGAAGCTCCACAACTTGAGACTTCGCAACTAGAAACTCGGACACTAGAATCTCCACATCTAGAAACTCTGCGACTAGAAACTCCGCAACTACAAACTCCGCAACCTGAAACTCCGCAACTAGAAACTCCACAGCTACAAACTCCACAACTTGAGACTTCGCAACTAGAAACTCGGCAACTAGAATCTCCACAACTAGAAACTCTGCAACTAGAAACTACGCAACTAGAAACTCCACAGCTAGAAACTCCACAACTAGAGACTCCACAACTAGAAACTCCGTAACTACAAACCCCACAACTAGAATTTCCACAACTAGAAACTCCACAACTTGAGAGTTCGCAACTAGAAACTCCACAACTAGAAACTCCACAACTAGAGACTCCACCACTAGAATCTCCACCACTAGAAACTCCACAACTACGAACCTCACAACTAGAAATTCCACAACTAGAAACTCCACAGCCAGAAACTCCACAACTAGAAACTCCACAACTAGAAACTCCACAGCCATAAACTCCACAACTAGAAACTCCACATCTAGAAACTCCGCAACAACAAACTCCACAACTAGAAACTCCACAACTAGAAATTTCACTACTAGAGACTCAACAACTAGAGACTCCTAAACTAAAAGCTCCACAACTAGAAACATTACAACTAGAAACTCCGCAACTAGAAACCCGACAACTAGAAACTCAACAACTAGAAACTCCACACCTATTATTTCTACACCTTGAAACCCCACAACTAAAACTCGACAACTAAAACTTCACAACTAGAAACTCCACAAATAGAAACTCCGCAACTAGACTCTCCCCAACTGGAAACTCCCCAACTAGAAACTCTGCAACTAGAAACTCCGCAACTAGAAACTCTGCAACTAGAAACTCCGTAACTAGAAACTCCACAGCTAGAAACCCCACAACTATAAACTTCACAACTAGAAACTCCACAACTAGAAACTCCGCAACTAGAAACTCCACAACTAGAGACTCCACTAGAAACTCCACAACTAGAAACTCTGCAACTAGAAACTCCACAACTGGAAAACTCCGCAACTAGAAACTCTGCAACTAGAAACTCCGCAACTAGAAACTCGGCAACTAGAATCTCCACAACTAGAAACTCTGCGACTAGAAACTCCGCAACTACAAACTCCGCAACCTGAAACTCCGCAACTAGAAAATCCACAGCTAGAAACTCCACAACTTGAGACTTCGCAACTAGAAACTCGGCAACTAGAATCTCCACAACTAGAAACTCTGCAACTAGAAACTCCGCAACTCGAAACTCCACAGCTAGAAACTCTACAACTAGGGACTCCACAACTAGAAACTCCACACCTATTATTTCAACACCTTGAAACTCCACAACTAAACCTCCACAACTAAAACTTCACAGCTAGAAACTCCACAACTAGAAACTCCGCAACTAGACTCTCCCCAACTAGAAACTCCCCAACTAGAAACTCTGCAACTAGAAACTGCGCAACTAGAAACTCTGCAACTAAAAACTCCGTAACTAGAAACTCCACAGCTAGAAACCCCACAACTATAAACTTCACAACTAGAAGCTCAAGAACTAGAGACTGCACAACTGGAAACTCCACAACTAGAAAACTTCGCAGCTAGAAACTCTGCAACTAGATACTCCGCAACTAGAAACTCCATAGCTAGAAACTCCACAACTTGAAACACCACAACTAGACACTCCACAACTACAAATTCCACAACTAGAAACTCGACAACTGGAAACTCCGCAACTACAAACTCCGCAACTAGAAACTTTACAGCTAGAAACTCCACAACTTGAGACTTCGCAACTAGAAACTCTGCTACAAGAAACTCCGCAACGAGAATCTCCACAGCTAGTAACTCCCCAACTAGAAACTCCACAACTTGAATCTCCGCCTCTAGAATCTCCACAACTTGAAAACTCCGCAACTAGAATCTCTGCAACCAGAAACTCCGCAACTAGAAACTCCACAGCTAGAAACTCCACAACTTTAAACACCACAACTAGATACTCCACAACTACAAATTGCACAACTAGAAACTCCCCAACTAGAAACTCCGCAACTAGAAACTCCGCAGCTAGAAACTCCACAACTTGAGACTTCGCAGCTGGAAACTCGGCAACTAGTATCTCCACAACTAGAAACTCTGCGACTAGAAACTCCGCAACTACAAACTCCGCAACCTGAAACTCAACAACTAGAGACTGCACAACTAGAAACTCCGTAACTACAAACCCCACAACTAGAATTTCCACAACTAGAAACTCCACAACTTGAGAGTTCGCAACTAGAAACTCCAACCCTAGAAACTCCACAACTAGAGACTCCACCACTAGAATCTCCACCACTAGAAACTCCACAACTACGAACCTCACAACTAGAAATTCCACAACTAGAAACTCCACAGCCAGAAACTCCACAACTAGAAACTCCACAGCCATAAACTCCACAACTAGAAACTCCACATCTAGAAACTCCGCAACAACAAACTCCACAACTAGAAACTCCACAACTAGAAATTTCACTACTAGAGACTCAACAACTAGAGACTCCTAAACTAAAAGCTCCACAACTAGAAACATTACAACTAGAAACTCCGCAACTAGAAACCCGACAACTAGAAACTCAACAACTAGAAACTCCACACCTATTATTTCTACACCTTGAAACCCCACAACTAAAACTCGACAACTAAAACTTCACAACTAGAAACTCCACAAATAGAAACTCCGCAACTAGACTCTCCCCAACTGGAAACTCCCCAACTAGAAACTCTGCAACTAGAAACTCCGCAACTAGAAACTCTGCAACTAGAAACTCCGTAACTAGAAACTCCACAGCTAGAAACCCCACAACTATAAACTTCACAACTAGAAACTCCACAACTAGAAACTCCGCAAATAGAAACTCCACAACTAGAGACTCCACTAGAAACTCCATAACTAGAAACTCTGCAACTAGAAACTCCACAACTGGAAAACTCCGCAACTAGAAACTCTGCAACTAGAAACTCCGCAACTAGAAACTCGGCAACTAGAATCTCCACAACTAGAAACTCTGCGACTAGAAACTCCGCAACTACAAACTCCGCAACCTGAAACTCCGCAACTAGAAAATCCACAGCTAGAAACTCCACAACTTGAGACTTCGCAACTAGAAACTCGGCAACTAGAATCTCCACAACTAGAAACTCTGCAACTAGAAACTCCGCAACTAGAAACTCCACAGCTAGAAACTCTACAACTAGGAACTCCACAACTAGAAACTCCACACCTATTATTTCAACACCTTGAAACTCCACAACTAAACCTCCACAACTAAAACTTCACAGCTAGAAACTCCACAACTAGAAACTCCGCAACTAGACTCTCCCCAACTAGAAACTCCCCAACTAGAAACTCTGCAACTAGAAACTGCGCAACTAGAAACTCTGCAACTAGAAACTCCGTAACTAGAAACTCCACAGCTAGAAACCCCACAACTATAAACTTCACAACTAGAAGCTCAAGAACTAGAGACTGCACAACTGGAAACTCCACAACTAGAAAACTTCGCAGCTAGAAACTCTGCAACTAGATACTCCGCAACTAGAAACTCCATAGCTAGAAACTCCACAACTTGAAACACCACAACTAGACACTCCACAACTACAAATTCCACAACTAGAAACTCGACAACTGGAAACTCCGCAACTACAAACTCCGCAACTAGAAACTTTACAGCTAGAAACTCCACAACTTGAGACTTCGCAACTAGAAACTCTGCTACAAGAAACTCCGCAACGAGAATCTCCACAGCTAGTAACTCCCCAACTAGAAACTCCACAACTTGAATCTCCGCCTCTAGAATCTCCACAACTTGAAAACTCCGCAACTAGAAACTCTGCAACCAGAAACTCCGCAACTAGAAACTCCACAGCTAGAAACTCCACAACTTTAAACACCACAACTAGATACTCCACAACTACAAATTGCACAACTAGAAACTCCACAACCAGGAACTCCGAAACTAGAAACTCCGCAGCTAGAAACTCCACAACTTGAGACTTCGCAACTATAAACTCGGCAACTAGAATTTCCACAAGTAGAAACTCTCCGACTAGAAACTCCGCAACTACAAACTCCGCAACCTGAAACTCCGCAACTAGAAACTCCACGGCTAGAAACTCCACAACTAGGAACTCCACAACTAGAAACTCCACACCTATTATTTCAACACCTTGAAACTCCACACCTAAAACTCCAACACTAAAACTTCACAACTAGAAACTCCGCAACTAGACTCTCCCCAACTATAAACTCCCCAACTAGAAACTTTGCAACTAGAATTTCCGCAACTAGAAAGTCTGCAACTAGAAACTCTGTAACTAGAAACTCCACAACTAGAAACCCCACAACTATAAACTTCACAACTAGAAGCTCAACAACTAGAGACTGCATAACTAGAAACTCCACAACTAGAAAACTCCGCAACTAGAAACTCTGCAACTAGATACTCCGCAACTAGAAACTCCATAGATAGAAACTCCACTACTAGAGACTCCACAACTAGAAACTCCACAACTACGAACCTCACAACTAGAAACTCCACAGCTAGAAACTCCGCAACTAGAAACTCCACAACTTGAAACTCCGCCACTAGAATCTCCACAACTAGAAAACTCCGCAACTAGAAACTTTACAGCTAGAAACTACACAACTTGAGACTTTGCAACTAGAAACTCTGCAACAAGAAACTCCGCAACTAGAAACTCTGCAACTAGATACTCCGCAACTAGAAACTCCATAGATAGAAACTCCACTACTAGAGACTCCACAACTAGAAACTCCACAACTACGAACCTCACAACTAGAAACTCCGCAACTAGAAACTCCACAGCTAGAAACTCAACAACTAGAGACTCCACAACTAGAAACTCCACAACTACAAACCCCACAACTAGAAACTCCACAACTTGAAACTCCACAACTTGAGAGTTCGCAACTAAAAACTCCACAACTAGAAACTCCACAACTAGAGACTCCACAACTAGAAACTCCACAACTAGAAACTCCACAACTACGAACCTCACAACTAGAAACTCCACAACTAGAAACTCTGCAACTAGAAACTCCACAACTAGAAAACTCCGCAACTAGAAACTCTGCAACTAGAAACTCCGCAACTAGAAACTTCACACCTAGAAACTCCACAACTTAAAACACCACAACTAGATACTCCACAACTACAAATTGCACAACTAGAAACTCCACAACCAGGAACTCCGAAACTAGAAACTCCGCAGCTAGAAACTCCACAACTTGAGACTCCGCAACTACAAACTCCGCAACCTGAAACTCCGCAACTAGAAACTCCACAGCTAGAAACTCCACAACTAGGAACTCCACAACTAGAAACTCCACACCTATTATTTCAACACCTTTAAACTCCACACCTAAAACTCCAACACTAAAACTTCACAACTAGAAACTCCGCAACTAGACTCTCCCCAACTAGAAACTCCCCAACTAGAAACTTTGCAACTAGAATTTCCGCAACTAGAAAGTCTGCAACTAGAAACTCTGTAACTAGAAACTCCACAACTAGAAACCCCACAACTATAAACTTCACAACTAGAAGCTCAACAACTAGAGACTGCACAACTAGAAACTCCACAACTAGAAAACTCCGCAACTAGAAACTCTGCAACTAGATACTCCGCAACTAGAAACTCCATAGATAGAAACTCCACTACTAGAGACTCCACAACTAGAAACTCCACAACTACGAACCTCACAACTAGAAACTCCACAGCTAGAAACTCCGCAACTAGAAACTCCACAACTTGAAACTCCGCCACTAGAATCTCCACAACTAGAAAACTCCGCAACTAGAAACTTTACAGCTAGAAACTACACAACTTGAGACTTTGCAACTAGAAACTCTGCAACAAGAAACTCCGCAACTAGAAACTCCACAGCTAGTAACTCCGCAACTAGAAACTCCACAACTTGAAACTCCGCCTCTAGAATCTCCACAACTTGAAAACTCCGCAACTAGAAACTCTGCAACTAGAAACTTCGCAACTAGAAACTCCACAGCTAGAAACTCCACAACTAGAGACTCCACAACTAGAAACTCCAAAACTACGAACCCCACAACTACGAACCCCACAAGTAGAAACTCCACAACTAGAAACTCAACAACTAGAAACTCCACAACTTGAGACTCCACAACTAGAAACTCCACAACTACGAACCTCACAACTAGAAACTCCACAGCTAGAAACTCCGCAACTAGAAACTCCACTTCTTGAAACTCCGCCACTAGAATCTCCACAACTAGAAAACTCCGCAACTAGAAACTCTGCAACTAGAAACTCCGCAACTAGAAACTCCACAGCTAGAAACTCCACAACTTGAAACTCCACAACTAGAAACTCCACAACTACGAACCCCACAACTACGAACCCCACTACTAGCAACTCCACAACTAGAAACTCCACAACTTGAGACTTCGCAACTAGAAACTCCACAACTAGAAACTCCACTACTAGAGTCTCCACAACTAGAAACTCCACAACTAGAAACTCCACAACTACGAACCTCACAACTAGAAACTCCACAAGTTGAAACTCCACAACTAGAGACTCTACAACTACAAACTCCACAACTAGAAACTTCACAACTACGAACCTCACAACTAGAAACTCCACAACTAGAAACTCTGCAACTATAAACTCCACAACTAGAAAACTCCGCAACTAGAAACTCTGCAACTAGAAACTCCGCAACTAGAAACTTCACAGCTAGAAACTCCACAACTTGAAACACCACAACTAGATACTCCACAACTACAATTTGCACAACTAGAAACTCCACAACCAGAAACTCCGAAACTAAAAACTCCGCAGCTAGAAGCTCCACAACTTGAGACTTCGCAACTAGAAACTCGGACACTAGAATCTCCACATCTAGAAACTCTGCGACTAGAAACTCCGCAACTACAAACTCCGCAACCTGAAACTCCGCAACTAGAAACTCCACAGCTACAAACTCCACAACTTGAGACTTCGCAACTAGAAACTCGGCAACTAGAATCTCCACAACTAGAAACTCTGCAACTAGAAACTCCGCAACTAGAAACTCCACAGCTAGAAACTCCACAACTAGAGACTCCACAACTAGAAACTCCGTAACTACAAACCCCACAACTAGAATTTCCACAACTAGAAACTCCACAACTTGAGAGTTCGCAACTAGAAACTCCACAACTAGAAACTCCACAACTAGAGACTCCACCACTAGAATCTCCACCACTAGAAACTCCACAACTACGAACCTCACAACTAGAAATTCCACAACTAGAAACTCCACAGCCAGAAACTCCACAACTAGAAACTCCACAACTAGAAACTCCACAGCCATAAACTCCACAACTAGAAACTCCACATCTAGAAACTCCGCAACAACAAACTCCACAACTAGAAACTCCACAACTAGAAATTTCACTACTAGAGACTCAACAACTAGAGACTCCTAAACTAAAAGCTCCACAACTAGAAACATTACAACTAGAAACTCCGCAACTAGAAACCCGACAACTAGAAACTCAACAACTAGAAACTCCACACCTATTATTTCTACACCTTGAAACCCCACAACTAAAACTCGACAACTAAAACTTCACAACTAGAAACTCCACAAATAGAAACTCCGCAACTAGACTCTCCCCAACTGGAAACTCCCCAACTAGAAACTCTGCAACTAGAAACTCCGCAACTAGAAACTCTGCAACTAGAAACTCCGTAACTAGAAACTCCACAGCTAGAAACCCCACAACTATAAACTTCACAACTAGAAACTCCACAACTAGAAACTCCGCAACTAGAAACTCCACAACTAGAGACTCCACTAGAAACTCCACAACTAGAAACTCTGCAACTAGAAACTCCACAACTGGAAAACTCCGCAACTAGAAACTCTGCAACTAGAAACTCCGCAACTAGAAACTCGGCAACTAGAATCTCCACAACTAGAAACTCTGCGACTAGAAACTCCGCAACTACAAACTCCGCAACCTGAAACTCCGCAACTAGAAAATCCACAGCTAGAAACTCCACAACTTGAGACTTCGCAACTAGAAACTCGGCAACTAGAATCTCCACAACTAGAAACTCTGCAACTAGAAACTCCGCAACTAGAAACTCCACAGCTAGAAACTCTACAACTAGGGACTCCACAACTAGAAACTCCACACCTATTATTTCAACACCTTGAAACTCCACAACTAAACCTCCACAACTAAAACTTCACAGCTAGAAACTCCACAACTAGAAACTCCGCAACTAGACTCTCCCCAACTAGAAACTCCCCAACTAGAAACTCTGCAACTAGAAACTGCGCAACTAGAAACTCTGCAACTAAAAACTCCGTAACTAGAAACTCCACAGCTAGAAACCCCACAACTATAAACTTCACAACTAGAAGCTCAAGAACTAGAGACTGCACAACTGGAAACTCCACAACTAGAAAACTTCGCAGCTAGAAACTCTGCAACTAGATACTCCGCAACTAGAAACTCCATAGCTAGAAACTCCACAACTTGAAACACCACAACTAGACACTCCACAACTACAAATTCCACAACTAGAAACTCGACAACTGGAAACTCCGCAACTACAAACTCCGCAACTAGAAACTTTACAGCTAGAAACTCCACAACTTGAGACTTCGCAACTAGAAACTCTGCTACAAGAAACTCCGCAACGAGAATCTCCACAGCTAGTAACTCCCCAACTAGAAACTCCACAACTTGAATCTCCGCCTCTAGAATCTCCACAACTTGAAAACTCCGCAACTAGAATCTCTGCAACCAGAAACTCCGCAACTAGAAACTCCACAGCTAGAAACTCCACAACTTTAAACACCACAACTAGATACTCCACAACTACAAATTGCACAACTAGAAACTCCCCAACTAGAAACTCCGCAACTAGAAACTCCGCAGCTAGAAACTCCACAACTTGAGACTTCGCAGCTGGAAACTCGGCAACTAGTATCTCCACAACTAGAAACTCTGCGACTAGAAACTCCGCAACTACAAACTCCGCAACCTGAAACTCAACAACTAGAGACTGCACAACTAGAAACTCCGTAACTACAAACCCCACAACTAGAATTTCCACAACTAGAAACTCCACAACTTGAGAGTTCGCAACTAGAAACTCCAACCCTAGAAACTCCACAACTAGAGACTCCACCACTAGAATCTCCACCACTAGAAACTCCACAACTACGAACCTCACAACTAGAAATTCCACAACTAGAAACTCCACAGCCAGAAACTCCACAACTAGAAACTCCACAGCCATAAACTCCACAACTAGAAACTCCACATCTAGAAACTCCGCAACAACAAACTCCACAACTAGAAACTCCACAACTAGAAATTTCACTACTAGAGACTCAACAACTTGAGACTCCTAAACTAAAAGCTCCACAACTAGAAACATTACAACTAGAAACTCCGCAACTAGAAACCCGACAACTAGAAACTCAACAACTAGAAACTCCACACCTATTATTTCTACACCTTGAAACCCCACAACTAAAACTCGACAACTAAAACTTCACAACTAGAAACTCCACAAATAGAAACTCCGCAACTAGACTCTCCCCAACTGGAAACTCCCCAACTAGAAACTCTGCAACTAGAAACTCCGCAACTAGAAACTCTGCAACTAGAAACTCCGTAACTAGAAACTCCACAGCTAGAAACCCCACAACTATAAACTTCACAACTAGAAACTCCACAACTAGAAACTCCGCAAATAGAAACTCCACAACTAGAGACTCCACTAGAAACTCCATAACTAGAAACTCTGCAACTAGAAACTCCACAACTGGAAAACTCCGCAACTAGAAACTCTGCAACTAGAAACTCCGCAACTAGAAACTCGGCAACTAGAATCTCCACAACTAGAAACTCTGCGACTAGAAACTCCGCAACTACAAACTCCGCAACCTGAAACTCCGCAACTAGAAAATCCACAGCTAGAAACTCCACAACTTGAGACTTCGCAACTAGAAACTCGGCAACTAGAATCTCCACAACTAGAAACTCTGCAACTAGAAACTCCGCAACTAGAAACTCCACAGCTAGAAACTCTACAACTAGGAACTCCACAACTAGAAACTCCACACCTATTATTTCAACACCTTGAAACTCCACAACTAAACCTCCACAACTAAAACTTCACAGCTAGAAACTCCACAACTAGAAACTCCGCAACTAGACTCTCCCCAACTAGAAACTCCCCAACTAGAAACTCTGCAACTAGAAACTGCGCAACTAGAAACTCTGCAACTAGAAACTCCGTAACTAGAAACTCCACAGCTAGAAACCCCACAACTATAAACTTCACAACTAGAAGCTCAAGAACTAGAGACTGCACAACTGGAAACTCCACAACTAGAAAACTTCGCAGCTAGAAACTCTGCAACTAGATACTCCGCAACTAGAAACTCCATAGCTAGAAACTCCACAACTTGAAACACCACAACTAGACACTCCACAACTACAAATTCCACAACTAGAAACTCGACAACTGGAAACTCCGCAACTACAAACTCCGCAACTAGAAACTTTACAGCTAGAAACTCCACAACTTGAGACTTCGCAACTAGAAACTCTGCTACAAGAAACTCCGCAACGAGAATCTCCACAGCTAGTAACTCCCCAACTAGAAACTCCACAACTTGAATCTCCGCCTCTAGAATCTCCACAACTTGAAAACTCCGCAACTAGAAACTCTGCAACCAGAAACTCCGCAACTAGAAACTCCACAGCTAGAAACTCCACAACTTTAAACACCACAACTAGATACTCCACAACTACAAATTGCACAACTAGAAACTCCCCAACTAGAAACTCCGCAACTAGAAACTCCGCAGCTAGAAACTCCACAACTTGAGACTTCGCAGCTGGAAACTCGGCAACTAGTATCTCCACAACTAGAAACTCTGCGACTAGAAACTCCGCAACTACAAACTCCGCAACCTGAAACTCAACAACTAGAGACTGCACAACTAGAAACTCCGTAACTACAAACCCCACAACTAGAATTTCCACAACTAGAAACTCCACAACTTGAGAGTTCGCAACTAGAAACTCCAACCCTAGAAACTCCACAACTAGAGACTCCACCACTAGAATCTCCACCACTAGAAACTCCACAACTACGAACCTCACAACTAGAAATTCCACAACTAGAAACTCCACAGCCAGAAACTCCACAACTAGAAACTCCACAGCCATAAACTCCACAACTAGAAACTCCACATCTAGAAACTCCGCAACAACAAACTCCACAACTAGAAACTCCACAACTAGAAATTTCACTACTAGAGACTCAACAACTAGAGACTCCTAAACTAAAAGCTCCACAACTAGAAACATTACAACTAGAAACTCCGCAACTAGAAACCCGACAACTAGAAACTCAACAACTAGAAACTCCACACCTATTATTTCTACACCTTGAAACCCCACAACTAAAACTCGACAACTAAAACTTCACAACTAGAAACTCCACAAATAGAAACTCCGCAACTAGACTCTCCCCAACTGGAAACTCCCCAACTAGAAACTCTGCAACTAGAAACTCCGCAACTAGAAACTCTGCAACTAGAAACTCCGTAACTAGAAACTCCACAGCTAGAAACCCCACAACTATAAACTTCACAACTAGAAACTCCACAACTAGAAACTCCGCAACTAGAAACTCCACAACTAGAGACTCCACTAGAAACTCCATAACTAGAAACTCTGCAACTAGAAACTCCACAACTGGAAAACTCCGCAACTAGAAACTCTGCAACTAGAAACTCCGCAACTAGAAACTCGGCAACTAGAATCTCCACAACTAGAAACTCTGCGACTAGAAACTCCGCAACTACAAACTCCGCAACCTGAAACTCCGCAACTAGAAAATCCACAGCTAGAAACTCCACAACTTGAGACTTCGCAACTAGAAACTCGGCAACTAGAATCTCCACAACTAGAAACTCTGCAACTAGAAACTCCGCAACTAGAAACTCCACAGCTAGAAACTCTACAACTAGGAACTCCACAACTAGAAACTCCACACCTATTATTTCAACACCTTGAAACTCCACAACTAAACCTCCACAACTAAAACTTCACAGCTAGAAACTCCACAACTAGAAACTCCGCAACTAGACTCTCCCCAACTAGAAACTCCCCAACTAGAAACTCTGCAACTAGAAACTGCGCAACTAGAAACTCTGCAACTAGAAACTCCGTAACTAGAAACTCCACAGCTAGAAACCCCACAACTATAAACTTCACAACTAGAAGCTCAAGAACTAGAGACTGCACAACTGGAAACTCCACAACTAGAAAACTTCGCAGCTAGAAACTCTGCAACTAGATACTCCGCAACTAGAAACTCCATAGCTAGAAACTCCACAACTTGAAACACCACAACTAGACACTCCACAACTACAAATTCCACAACTAGAAACTCGACAACTGGAAACTCCGCAACTACAAACTCCGCAACTAGAAACTTTACAGCTAGAAACTCCACAACTTGAGACTTCGCAACTAGAAACTCTGCTACAAGAAACTCCGCAACGAGAATCTCCACAGCTAGTAACTCCCCAACTAGAAACTCCACAACTTGAATCTCCGCCTCTAGAATCTCCACAACTTGAAAACTCCGCAACTAGAAACTCTGCAACCAGAAACTCCGCAACTAGAAACTCCACAGCTAGAAACTCCACAACTTTAAACACCACAACTAGATACTCCACAACTACAAATTGCACAACTAGAAACTCCCCAACTAGAAACTCCGCAACTAGAAACTCCGCAGCTAGAAACTCCACAACTTGAGACTTCGCAGCTGGAAACTCGGCAACTAGTATCTCCACAACTAGAAACTCTGCGACTAGAAACTCCGCAACTACAAACTCCGCAACCTGAAACTCAACAACTAGAGACTGCACAACTAGAGACTCCGCAACTAGAAACTCCACAGCTAGAAACTCCGCAACTAGAAACTCCACAACTTGAAACTCCGCCACTAGAATCTCCACAACTAGAAAACTCCGCAACTAGAAACTCTGCAACTAGAAACTCCGCAACTAGAAACTCCACAGCTAGAAACTCCACAACTAGAAACTCCACAACTAGAGACTCCACAACTAGAAACTCAACAACTAGAGACTCCACAACTAGAAACTCCACAACTACAAACCCCACAACTAGAAACTCCACAACTTGAAACTCCACAACTTGAGAGTTCGCAACTAGAAACTCCACAACTAGAAACTCCACAACTAGAGACTCCACAACTAGAAACTCCACAACTAGAAACTCCACAACTACGAACCTCACAACTAGAAACTCCACAACTAGAAACTCTGCAACTAGAAACTCCACAACTAGAAAACTCCGCAACTAGAAACTCTGCAACTAGAAACTCCGCAACTAGACACTTCACACCTGGAAACTCCACAGCTTAAAACACCACAACTAGATACTCCACAACTACAAATTGCACAACTAGAAACTCCACAACCAGGAACTCCGAAACTAGAAACTCCGCAGCTAGAAACTCCACAACTTGAGACTTCGCAACTATAAACTCGGCAACTAGAATCTCCACAAGTAGAAACTCTCCGACTAGAAACTGCGCAACTACAAACTCCGCAACCTGAAACTCCGCAACTAGAAACTCCACAGCTAGAAACTCCACAACTAGGAACTCCACAACTAGAAACTCCACACCTATTATTTCAACACCTTGAAACTCCACACCTAAAACTCCACAACTAAAACTTCACAACTTGAAACTCCGCAACTAGACTCTCCCCAACTAGAAACTCCCCAACTAGAAACTTTGCAACTAGAATTTCCGCAACTAGAAAGTCTGCAACTAGAAACTCTGTAACTAGAAACTCCACAACTAGAAACCCCACATCTATAAACTTCACAACTAGAAGCTCAACAACTAGAGACTGCACAACTAGAAACTCCACAACTAGAAAACTCCGCAACTAGAAACTCTGCAACTAGATACTCCGCAACTAGAAACTCCATAGCTAGAAACTCCACTACTAGAGACTCCACAACTAGAAACTCCACAACTACGAACCTCACAACTAGAAACTCCACAGCTAGAAACTCCGCAACTAGAAACTCCACAACTTGAAACTCCGCCACTAGAATCTCCACAACTAGAAAACTCCGCAACTAGAAACTTTACAGCTAGAAACTACACAACTTGAGACTTTGCAACTAAAAACTCTGCAACAAGAAACTCCGCAACTAGAAACTCTGCAACTAGATACTCCTCAAGTAGAAACTCCATAGATAGAAACTCCACTACTAGAGACTCCACAACTAGAAACTCCACAACTACGAACCTCACAACTAGAAACTCCGCAACTAGAAACTCCACAGCTAGAAACTCAACAACTAGAGACTCCACAACTAGAAACTCCACAACTACAAACCCCACAACTAGAAACTCCACAACTTGAAACTCCACAACTTGAGAGTTCGCAACTAGAAACTCCACAACTAGAAACTCCACAACTAGAGACTCCACAACTAGAAACTCCACAACTAGAAACTCCACAACTAGAAACTCTGCAACTAGAAACTCCACAACTAGAAAACTCCGCAACTAGAAACTCTGCAACTAGAAACTCCGCAACTAGAAACTTCACAACTAGAAACTCCACAACCTAAAACACCACAACTAGATACTCCACAACTAAAAATTGCACAACTAGAAACTCCACAACCAGGAACTCCGAAACTAGAAACTCCGCAGCTAGAAACTCCACAACTTGAGACTTCGCAACTATAAACTCGGCAACTAGAATCTCCACAAGTAGAAACTCTCCGACTAGAAACTCCGCAACTACAAACTCCGCAACCTGAAACTCCGCAACTAGAAACTCCACAGCTAGAAACTCCACAACTAGGAACTCCACAACTAGAAACTCCACACCTATTATTTCAACACCTTGAAACTCCACACCTAAAACTCCAACACTAAAACTTCACAACTAGAAACTCCGCAACTAGACTCTCCCCAACTAGAAACTCCCCAACTAGAAACTTTGCAACTAGAATTTCCGCAACTAGAAAGTCTGCAACTAGAAACTCTGTAACTAGAAACTCCACAACTAGAAACCCAACAACTATAAACTTCACAACTACAAGCTCAACAACTAGAGACTGCACAACTAGAAACTCCACAACTAGAAAACTCTGCAACTAGAAACTCTGCAACTAGATACTCCGCAACTAGAAACTCCATAGATAGAAACTCCACTACTAGAGACTCCACAACTAGAAACTCCACAACTACGAACCTCACAACTAGAAACTCCACAGCTAGAAACTCCGCAACTAGAAACTCCACAACTTGAAACTCCGCCACTAGAATCTCCACAACTAGAAAACTCCGCAACTAGAAACTTTACAGCTAGAAACTACACAACTTGAGACTTTGCAACTAGAAACTCTGCAACAAGAAACTCCGCAACTAGAAACTCCACAGCTAGTAACTCCGCAACTAGAAACTCCACAACTTGAAACTCCGCCTCTAGAATCTCCACAACTTGAAAACTCCGCAACTAGAAACTCTGCAACTAGAAACTTCGCAACTAGAAACTCCACAGCTAGAAACTCCACAACTAGAGACTCCACAACTAGAAACTCCAAAACTACGAACCCCACAACTACGAACCCCACAAGTAGAAACTCCACAACTAGAAACTCAACAACTAGAAACTCCACAACTTGAGACTCCACAACTAGAAACTCCACAACTACGAACCTCACAACTAGAAACTCCACAGCTAGAAACTCCGCAACTAGAAACTCCACATCTTGAAACTCCGCCACTAGAATCTCCACAACTAGAAAACTCCGCAACTAGAAACTCTGCAACTAGAAACTCCGCAACTAGAAACTCCACAGCTAGAAACTCCACAACTTGAAACTCCACAACTAGAGACTCCACAACTAGAAACTCCACAACTACGAACCCCACAACTACGAACCCCACTACTAGCAACTCCACAACTAGAAACTCCACAACTTGAGACTTCGCAACTAGAAACTCCACAACTAGAAACTCCACTACTAGAGTCTCCACAACTAGAAACTCCACAACTAGAAACTCCACAACTACGAACCTCAAAACTAGAAACTCCACAACTTGAAACTCCACAACTAGAGACTCTACAACTACAAACTCCACAACTAGAAACTTCACAACTACGAACCTCACAACTAGAAACTCCACAACTAGAAACTCTGCAACTATAAACTCCACAACTTGAAAACTCCGCAACTAGAAACTCTGCAACTAGAAACTCCGCAACTAGAAACTTCACAGCTAGAAACTCCACAACTTGAAACACCACAACTAGATACTCCACAACTACAAATTGCACAACTAGAAACTCCACAACCAGAAACTCCGAAACTAAAAACTCCGCAGCTAGAAGCTCCACAACTTGAGACTTCGCAACTAGAAACTCGGCAACTAGAATCTCCACATCTAGAAACTCTGCGACTAGAAACTCCGCAACTACAAACTCAGCAACCTGAAACTCCGCAACTAGAAACTCTGCAACTAGAAACTCCGCAACTAGAAACTTCTCATCTAGAAACTCCACAACTAGACGATTCGCAACTATTAACTCTACAACTTCAAAATCCAAAACTATCAACTCCACAACTTGAAACGCCGCTACTAGATACTCCACAACTACAAACTCCACAACTAGAAACTCCACAACTTGGAACTCCGCAACTAGAAACTCCGCCTCTAGAATCTCCACAACTTGAAAACTCCGCAACTAGAAACTCTGCAACTAGAAACTTCGCAACTAGAAACTCCACAGCTAGAAACTCCACAACTAGAGACTCCACAACTAGAAACTCCACAACTACGAACCTCACAACTAGAAACTCCACAGCTAGAAACTCCGCAACTAGAAACTCCACATCTTGAAACTCCCCACTAGAACCTCCACAACTAGAAAACTCCGCAACTATAAACTCTGCAACTAGAAACTCCGCAACTAGAAACTCCACAGCTAGAAACTCCACAACTTGAAACTCCACAACTAGAGACTCCACAACTAGAAACTCCACAACTACGAACCCCACTACTAGCAACTCCACAACAAGAAACTCCACAACTTGAGACTTCGCAACTAGAAACTCCACAACTAGAAACTCCACTACTAGAGTCTCCACAACTAGAAACTCCACAACTAGAAACTCCACAACTACGAACCTCACAACTAGAAACTCCACAACTTGAAACTCCACAACTAGAGACTCTACAACTACAAACTCCACAACTAGAAACTTCACAACTACGAACCTCACAACTAGAAACTCCACAACTAGAATCTCTGCAACTATAAACTCCACAACTAGAAAACTCCGCAACTAGAAACTCTGCAACTAGAAAATCCGCAACTAGAAACTTCACAGCTAGAAACTCCACAACTTGAAACACCACAACTATATACTCCACAACTACAAATTGCACAACTAGAAACTCCACAACCAGAAACTCCGAAACTAAAAACTCCGCAGCTAGAAGCTCCACAACTTGAGACTTCGCAACTAGAAACTTGGCAACTAGAATCTCCACATCTAGAAACTCTGCGACTAGAAACTCCGCAACTACAAACTCAGCAACCTGAAACTCCGCAACTAGAAACTCCACAGCTAGAAACTCCACAACTTGAGACTTCGCAACTAGAAACTCGGCAACTAGAATCTCCACAACTAGAAACTCTGCAACTAGAAACTCCGCAACTAGAAACTCCACAGCTAGAAACTCCACAACTAGAAACTCCACAACTAGAGACTCCACAACTTGAAACTCCGTAACTACAAACCCCACAACTAGAATTTCCACAACTAGAAACTCCACAACTTGAGAGTTCGCAACTAGAAACTCCACAACTAGAAACTCCACAACTAGAGACTCCACCACTAGAATCTCCACCACTAGAAACTCCACAACTACGAACCTCACAACTAGAAATTCCACAACTAGAAACTCCACAGCCAGAAACTCCACAACTAGAAACTCCACAACTAGAAACTCTACAGCCATAAACTCCACAACTAGAAACTCCACATCTAGAAACTCCGCAACAACAAACTCCACAACTAGAAACTCCACAACTAGAAATTTCACTACTAGAGACTCAACAACTAGAGACTCCTCAACTAAAAGCTCCACAACTAGAAACTTTACAACTAGAAACTCCGCAACTAGAAACCCGACAACTAGAAACTCAACAACTAGAAACTCCACACCTATTATTTGAACACCTTGAAACTTCACAACTAAACCTCCACAACTAAAACTTCACAGCTAGAAACTCCACAACTAGAATTTCCGCAACTAGACTCTCCCCAACTAGAAACTCCCCAACTAGAAACTCTGCAACTAGAAACTGCGCAACTAGAAACTCTGCAACTAGAAACTCCGTAACTAGAAACTCCACAGCCTGAAACCCCACAACTATAAACTTCACAACTAGAAGCTCAAGAACTAGAGACTGCACAACTGGAAACTCCACAACTAGAAAACTTCGCAGCTAGAAACTCTGCAACTAGATACTCCGCAACTAGAAACTCCATAGCTAGAAACTCCACAACTTGAAACACCACAACTAGACACTCCACAACTACAAATTCCACAACTAGAAACTCGACAACTGGAAACTCCGCAACTACAAACTCCGCAACTAGAAACTTTACAGCTAGAAACTCCACAACTTGAGACTTCGCAACTAGAAACTCTGCTACAAGAAACTCCGCAACGAGAATCTCCACAGCTAGTAACTCCCCAACTAGAAACTCCACAACTTGAAACTCCGCCTCTAGAATCTCCACAACTTGAAAACTCCGCCACTAGAAACTCTGCAACCAGAAACTCCGCAACTAGAAACTCCACAGCTAGAAACTCCACAACTTGAAACACCACAACTAGATACTCCACAACTACAAATTTCACAACTAGAAACTCCCCAACTAGAAACTCCGCAACTAGAAACTCCGCAGCTAGAAACTCCACAACTTGAGACTTCGCAGCTGGAAACTCGGCAACTAGTATCTCCACAACTCGAAACTCTGCGACTAGAAACTCCGCAACTACAAACTCCGCAACCTGAAACTCAACAACTAGAGACTGCACAACTAGAGACTCCGCAACTAGAAACTCCACAGCTAGAAACTCCGCAACTAGAAACTCCACAACTTGAGAGTTCGCAACTAGAAACTCCACAACTAGAAACTCCACAACTAGAGACTCCACAACTAGAAACTCCACAACTAGAAACTCCACAACTAGAAACTCTGCAACTAGAAACTCCACAACTAGAAAACTCCGCAACTAGAAACTCTGCAACTAGAAACTCCGCAACTAGAAACTTCACAACTAGAAACTCCACAACCTAAAACACCACAACTAGATACTCCACAACTAAAAATTGCACAACTAGAAACTCCACAACCAGGAACTCCGAAACTAGAAACTCCGCAGCTAGAAACTCCACAACTTGAGACTTCGCAACTATAAACTCGGCAACTAGAATCTCCACAAGTAGAAACTCTCCGACTAGAAACTCCGCAACTACAAACTCCGCAACCTGAAACTCCGCAACTAGAAACTCCACAGCTAGAAACTCCACAACTAGGAACTCCACAACTAGAAACTCCACACCTATTATTTCAACACCTTGAAACTCCACACCTAAAACTCCAACACTAAAACTTCACAACTAGAAACTCCGCAACTAGACTCTCCCCAACTAGAAACTCCCCAACTAGAAACTTTGCAACTAGAATTTCCGCAACTAGAAAGTCTGCAACTAGAAACTCTGTAACTAGAAACTCCACAACTAGAAACCCAACAACTATAAACTTCACAACTACAAGCTCAACAACTAGAGACTGCACAACTAGAAACTCCACAACTAGAAAACTCTGCAACTAGAAACTCTGCAACTAGATACTCCGCAACTAGAAACTCCATAGATAGAAACTCCACTACTAGAGACTCCACAACTAGAAACTCCACAACTACGAACCTCACAACTAGAAACTCCACAGCTAGAAACTCCGCAACTAGAAACTCCACAACTTGAAACTCCGCCACTAGAATCTCCACAACTAGAAAACTCCGCAACTAGAAACTTTACAGCTAGAAACTACACAACTTGAGACTTTGCAACTAGAAACTCTGCAACAAGAAACTCCGCAACTAGAAACTCCACAGCTAGTAACTCCGCAACTAGAAACTCCACAACTTGAAACTCCGCCTCTAGAATCTCCACAACTTGAAAACTCCGCAACTAGAAACTCTGCAACTAGAAACTTCGCAACTAGAAACTCCACAGCTAGAAACTCCACAACTAGAGACTCCACAACTAGAAACTCCAAAACTACGAACCCCACAACTACGAACCCCACAAGTAGAAACTCCACAACTAGAAACTCAACAACTAGAAACTCCACAACTTGAGACTCCACAACTAGAAACTCCACAACTACGAACCTCACAACTAGAAACTCCACAGCTAGAAACTCCGCAACTAGAAACTCCACATCTTGAAACTCCGCCACTAGAATCTCCACAACTAGAAAACTCCGCAACTAGAAACTCTGCAACTAGAAACTCCGCAACTAGAAACTCCACAGCTAGAAACTCCACAACTTGAAACTCCACAACTAGAGACTCCACAACTAGAAACTCCACAACTACGAACCCCACAACTACGAACCCCACTACTAGCAACTCCACAACTAGAAACTCCACAACTTGAGACTTCGCAACTAGAAACTCCACAACTAGAAACTCCACTACTAGAGTCTCCACAACTAGAAACTCCACAACTAGAAACTCCACAACTACGAACCTCAAAACTAGAAACTCCACAACTTGAAACTCCACAACTAGAGACTCTACAACTACAAACTCCACAACTAGAAACTTCACAACTACGAACCTCACAACTAGAAACTCCACAACTAGAAACTCTGCAACTATAAACTCCACAACTTGAAAACTCCGCAACTAGAAACTCTGCAACTAGAAACTCCGCAACTAGAAACTTCACAGCTAGAAACTCCACAACTTGAAACACCACAACTAGATACTCCACAACTACAAATTGCACAACTAGAAACTCCACAACCAGAAACTCCGAAACTAAAAACTCCGCAGCTAGAAGCTCCACAACTTGAGACTTCGCAACTAGAAACTCGGCAACTAGAATCTCCACATCTAGAAACTCTGCGACTAGAAACTCCGCAACTACAAACTCAGCAACCTGAAACTCCGCAACTAGAAACTCTGCAACTAGAAACTCCGCAACTAGAAACTTCTCATCTAGAAACTCCACAACTAGACGATTCGCAACTATTAACTCTACAACTTCAAAATCCAAAACTATCAACTCCACAACTTGAAACGCCGCTACTAGATACTCCACAACTACAAACTCCACAACTAGAAACTCCACAACTTGGAACTCCGCAACTAGAAACTCCGCCTCTAGAATCTCCACAACTTGAAAACTCCGCAACTAGAAACTCTGCAACTAGAAACTTCGCAACTAGAAACTCCACAGCTAGAAACTCCACAACTAGAGACTCCACAACTAGAAACTCCACAACTACGAACCTCACAACTAGAAACTCCACAGCTAGAAACTCCGCAACTAGAAACTCCACATCTTGAAACTCCCCACTAGAACCTCCACAACTAGAAAACTCCGCAACTATAAACTCTGCAACTAGAAACTCCGCAACTAGAAACTCCACAGCTAGAAACTCCACAACTTGAAACTCCACAACTAGAGACTCCACAACTAGAAACTCCACAACTACGAACCCCACTACTAGCAACTCCACAACAAGAAACTCCACAACTTGAGACTTCGCAACTAGAAACTCCACAACTAGAAACTCCACTACTAGAGTCTCCACAACTAGAAACTCCACAACTAGAAACTCCACAACTACGAACCTCACAACTAGAAACTCCACAACTTGAAACTCCACAACTAGAGACTCTACAACTACAAACTCCACAACTAGAAACTTCACAACTACGAACCTCACAACTAGAAACTCCACAACTAGAATCTCTGCAACTATAAACTCCACAACTAGAAAACTCCGCAACTAGAAACTCTGCAACTAGAAAATCCGCAACTAGAAACTTCACAGCTAGAAACTCCACAACTTGAAACACCACAACTATATACTCCACAACTACAAATTGCACAACTAGAAACTCCACAACCAGAAACTCCGAAACTAAAAACTCCGCAGCTAGAAGCTCCACAACTTGAGACTTCGCAACTAGAAACTTGGCAACTAGAATCTCCACATCTAGAAACTCTGCGACTAGAAACTCCGCAACTACAAACTCAGCAACCTGAAACTCCGCAACTAGAAACTCCACAGCTAGAAACTCCACAACTTGAGACTTCGCAACTAGAAACTCGGCAACTAGAATCTCCACAACTAGAAACTCTGCAACTAGAAACTCCGCAACTAGAAACTCCACAGCTAGAAACTCCACAACTAGAAACTCCACAACTAGAGACTCCACAACTTGAAACTCCGTAACTACAAACCCCACAACTAGAATTTCCACAACTAGAAACTCCACAACTTGAGAGTTCGCAACTAGAAACTCCACAACTAGAAACTCCACAACTAGAGACTCCACCACTAGAATCTCCACCACTAGAAACTCCACAACTACGAACCTCACAACTAGAAATTCCACAACTAGAAACTCCACAGCCAGAAACTCCACAACTAGAAACTCCACAACTAGAAACTCTACAGCCATAAACTCCACAACTAGAAACTCCACATCTAGAAACTCCGCAACAACAAACTCCACAACTAGAAACTCCACAACTAGAAATTTCACTACTAGAGACTCAACAACTAGAGACTCCTCAACTAAAAGCTCCACAACTAGAAACTTTACAACTAGAAACTCCGCAACTAGAAACCCGACAACTAGAAACTCAACAACTAGAAACTCCACACCTATTATTTGAACACCTTGAAACTTCACAACTAAACCTCCACAACTAAAACTTCACAGCTAGAAACTCCACAACTAGAATTTCCGCAACTAGACTCTCCCCAACTAGAAACTCCCCAACTAGAAACTCTGCAACTAGAAACTGCGCAACTAGAAACTCTGCAACTAGAAACTCCGTAACTAGAAACTCCACAGCCTGAAACCCCACAACTATAAACTTCACAACTAGAAGCTCAAGAACTAGAGACTGCACAACTGGAAACTCCACAACTAGAAAACTTCGCAGCTAGAAACTCTGCAACTAGATACTCCGCAACTAGAAACTCCATAGCTAGAAACTCCACAACTTGAAACACCACAACTAGACACTCCACAACTACAAATTCCACAACTAGAAACTCGACAACTGGAAACTCCGCAACTACAAACTCCGCAACTAGAAACTTTACAGCTAGAAACTCCACAACTTGAGACTTCGCAACTAGAAACTCTGCTACAAGAAACTCCGCAACGAGAATCTCCACAGCTAGTAACTCCCCAACTAGAAACTCCACAACTTGAAACTCCGCCTCTAGAATCTCCACAACTTGAAAACTCCGCCACTAGAAACTCTGCAACCAGAAACTCCGCAACTAGAAACTCCACAGCTAGAAACTCCACAACTTGAAACACCACAACTAGATACTCCACAACTACAAATTTCACAACTAGAAACTCCCCAACTAGAAACTCCGCAACTAGAAACTCCGCAGCTAGAAACTCCACAACTTGAGACTTCGCAGCTGGAAACTCGGCAACTAGTATCTCCACAACTCGAAACTCTGCGACTAGAAACTCCGCAACTACAAACTCCGCAACCTGAAACTCAACAACTAGAGACTGCACAACTAGAGACTCCGCAACTAGAAACTCCACAGCTAGAAACTCCGCAACTAGAAACTCCACAACTTGAAACTCCGCCACTAGAATCTCCACAACTAGAAAACTCCGCAACTAGAAACTCTGCAACTAGAAACTCCGCCACTAGAAACTCCACAGCTAGAAACTCCACAACTAGAAACTCCACAACTAGAGACTCCACAACTAGAAACTCAACAACTAGAGACTCCACAACTAGAAACTCCACAACTACAAACCCCACAACTAGAAACTCCACAACTTGAAACTCCACAACTTGAGAGTTCGCAACTAGAAACTCCACAACTAGAAACTCCACAACTAGAGACTCCACAACTAGAAACTCCACAACTAGAAACTCCACAACTACGAACCTCACAACTAGAAACTCCACAACTAGAAACTCTGCAACTAGAAACTCCACAACTAGAAAACTCCGCAACTAGAAACTCTGCAACTAGAAACTCCGCAACTAGACACTTCACACCTGGAAACTCCACAACTTAAAACACCACAACTAGATACTCCACAACTACAAATTGCACAACTAGAAACTCCACAACCAGGAACTCCGAAACTAGAAACTCCGCAGCTAGAAACTCCACAACTTGAGACTTCGCAACTATAAACTCGGCAACTAGAATCTCCACAAGTAGAAACTCTCCGACTAGAAACTCCGCAACTACAAACTCCGCAACCTGAAACTCCGCAACTAGAAACTCCACAGCTAGAAACTCCACAACTAGGAACTCCACAACTAGAAACTCCACACCTATTATTTCAACACCTTGAAACTCCACACCTAAAACTCCACAACTAAAACTTCACAACTTGAAACTCCGCAACTAGACTCTCCCCAACTAGAAACTCCCCAACTAGAAACTTTGCAACTAGAATTTCCGCAACTAGAAAGTCTTCAACTAGAAACTCTGTAACTAGAAACTCCACAACTAGAAACCCCACATCTATAAACTTCACAACTAGAAGCTCAACAACTAGAGACTGCACAACTAGAAACTCCACAGCTAGAAAACTCCGCAACTAGAAACTCTGCAACTAGATACTCCGCAACTAGAAACTCCATAGCTAGAAACTCCACTACTAGAGACTCCACAACTAGAAACTTCACAACTACGAACCTCACAACTAGAAACTCCACAGCTAGAAACTCCGCAACTAGAAACTCCACAACTTGAAACTCCGCCACTAGAATCTCCACAACTAGAAAACTCCGCAACTAGAAACTTTACAGCTAGAAACTACACAACTTGAGACTTTGCAACTAGAAACTCTGCAACAAGAAACTCCGCAACTAGAAACTCTGCAACTAGATACTCCTCAACTAGAAACTCCATAGATAGAAACTCCACTACTAGAGACTCCACAACTAGAAACTCCACAACTACGAACCTCACAACTAGAAACTCCGCAACTAGAAACTCCACAGCTAGAAACTCAACAACTAGAGACTCCACAACTAGAAACTCCACAACTACAAACCCCACAACTAGAAACTCCACAACTTGAAACTCCACAACTTGAGAGTTCGCAACTAGAAACTCCACAACTAGAAACTCCACAACTAGAGACTCCACAACTAGAAACTCCACAACTAGAAACTCCACAACTAGAAACTCTGCAACTAGAAACTCCACAACTAGAAAACTCCGCAACTAGAAACTCTGCAACTAGAAACTCCGCAACTAGAAACTTCACACCTAGAAACTACAAAACTTAACACACCACAACTAGATACTCCACAACTAAAAATTGCACAACTAGAAACTCCACAACCAGGAACTCCGAAACTAGAAACTCCGCAGCTAGAAACTCCACAACTTGAGACTTCGCAACTATAAACTCGGCAACTAGAATCTCCACAAGTAGAAACTCTCCGACTAGAAACTCCGCAACTACAAACTCCGCAACCTGAAACTCCGCAACTAGAAACTCCACAGCTAGAAACTCCACAACTAGGAACTCCACAACTAGAAACTCCACACCTATTATTTCAACACCTTGAAACTCCACACCTAAAACTCCAACACTAAAACTTCACAACTAGAAACTCCGCAACTAGACTCTCCCCAACTAGAAACTCCCCAACTAGAAACTTTGCAACTAGAATTTCCGCAACTAGAAAGTCTGCAACTAGAAACTCTGTAACTAGAAACTCCACAACTAGAAACCCAACAACTATAAACTTCACAACTACAAGCTCAACAACTAGAGACTGCACAACTAGAAACTCCACAACTAGAAAACTCCGCAACTAGAAACTCTGCAACTAGATACTCCGCAACTAGAAACTCCATAGATAGAAACTCCACTACTAGAGACTCCACAACTAGAAACTCCACAACTACGAACCTCACAACTAGAAACTCCACAGCTAGAAACTCCGCAACTAGAAACTCCACAACTTGAAACTCCGCCACTAGAATCTCCACAACTAGAAAACTCCGCAACTAGAAACTTTACAGCTAGAAACTACACAACTTGAGACTTTGCAACTACAAACTCTGCAACAAGAAACTCCGCAACTAGAAACTCCACAGCTAGTAACTCCGCAACTAGAAACTCCACAACTTGAAACTCCGCCACTAGAATCTCCACAACTAGAAAACTCCGCAACTAGAAACTCTGCAACTAGAAACTCCACAACTAGAAACTCCACAGCTAGAAACTCCACAACTTGAAACTCCACAACTAGAGACTCCACAACTAGAAACTCCACAACTACGAACCCCACAACTACGAACCCCACTACTAGCAACTCCACAACTAGAAACTCCACAACTTGAGACTTCGCAACTAGAAACTCCACAACTAGAAACTCCACTACTAGAGTCTCCACAACTAGAAACTCCACAACTAGAAACTCCACAACTACGAACCTCAAAACTAGAAACTCCACAACTTGAAACTCCACAACTAGAGACTCTACAACTACAAACTCCACAACTAGAAACTTCACAACTACGAACCTCACAACTAGAAACTCCACAACTAGAAACTCTGCAACTATAAACTCCACAACTTGAAAACTCCGCAACTAGAAACTCTGCAACTAGAAACTCCGCAACTAGAAACTTCACAGCTAGAAACTCCACAACTTGAAACACCACAACTAGATACTCCACAACTACAAATTGCACAACTAGAAACTCCACAACCAGAAACTCCGAAACTAAAAACTCCGCAGCTAGAAGCTCCACAACTTGAGACTTCGCAACTAGAAACTCGGCAACTAGAATCTCCACATCTAGAAACTCTGCGACTAGAAACTCCGCAACTACAAACTCAGCAACCTGAAACTCCGCAACTAGAAACTCTGCAACTAGAAACTCCGCAACTAGAAACTTCTCACCTAGAAACTCCACAACTAGACGATTCGCAACTATTAACTCTACAACTTCAAAATCCAAAACTATCAACTCCACAACTTGAAACGCCGCTACTAGATACTCCACAACTACAAACTCCACAACTAGAAACTCCACAACTTGGAACTCCGCAACTAGAAACTCCGCCTCTAGAATCTCCACAACTTGAAAACTCCGCAACTAGAAACTCTGCAACTAGAAACTTCGCAACTAGAAACTCCACAGCTAGAAACTCCACAACTAGAGACTCCACAACTAGAAACTCCACAACTACGAACCTCACAACTAGAAACTCCACAGCTAGAAACTCCGCAACTAGAAACTCCACATCTTGAAACTCCCCACTAGAACCTCCACAACTAGAAAACTCCGCAACTATAAACTCTGCAACTAGAAACTCCGCAACTAGAAACTCCACAGCTAGAAACTCCACAACTTGAAACTCCACAACTAGAGACTCCACAACTAGAAACTCCACAACTACGAACCCCACTACTAGCAACTCCACAACAAGAAACTCCACAACTTGAGACTTCGCAACTAGAAACTCCACAACTAGAAACTCCACTACTAGAGTCTCCACAACTAGAAACTCCACAACTAGAAACTCCACAACTACGAACCTCACAACTAGAAACTCCACAACTTGAAACTCCACAACTAGAGACTCTACAACTACAAACTCCACAACTAGAAACTTCACAACTACGAACCTCACAACTAGAAACTCCACAACTAGAATCTCTGCAACTATAAACTCCACAACTAGAAAACTCCGCAACTAGAAACTCTGCAACTAGAAAATCCGCAACTAGAAACTTCACAGCTAGAAACTCCACAACTTGAAACACCACAACTATATACTCCACAACTACAAATTGCACAACTAGAAACTCCACAACCAGAAACTCCGAAACTAAAAACTCCGCAGCTAGAAGCTCCACAACTTGAGACTTCGCAACTAGAAACTTGGCAACTAGAATCTCCACATCTAGAAACTCTGCGACTAGAAACTCCGCAACTACAAACTCAGCAACCTGAAACTCCGCAACTAGAAACTCCACAGCTAGAAACTCCACAACTTGAGACTTCGCAACTAGAAACTCGGCAACTAGAATCTCCACAACTAGAAACTCTGCAACTAGAAACTCCGCAACTAGAAACTCCACAGCTAGAAACTCCACAACTAGAAACTCCACAACTAGAGACTCCACAACTTGAAACTCCGTAACTACAAACCCCACAACTAGAATTTCCACAACTAGAAACTCCACAACTTGAGAGTTCGCAACTAGAAACTCCACAACTAGAAACTCCACAACTAGAGACTCCACCACTAGAATCTCCACCACTAGAAACTCCACAACTACGAACCTCACAACTAGAAATTCCACAACTAGAAACTCCACAGCCAGAAACTCCACAACTAGAAACTCCACAACTAGAAACTCTACAGCCATAAACTCCACAACTAGAAACTCCACATCTAGAAACTCCGCAACAACAAACTCCACAACTAGAAACTCCACAACTAGAAATTTCACTACTAGAGACTCAACAACTAGAGACTCCTCAACTAAAAGCTCCACAACTAGAAACTTTACAACTAGAAACTCCGCAACTTGAAACCCGACAACTAGAAACTCAACAACTAGAAACTCCACACCTATTATTTGAACACCTTGAAACTTCACAACTAAACCTCCACAACTAAAACTTCACAGCTAGAAACTCCACAACTAGAATTTCCGCAACTAGACTCTCCCCAACTAGAAACTCCCCAACTAGAAACTCTGCAACTAGAAACTGCGCAACTAGAAACTCTGCAACTAGAAACTCCGTAACTAGAAACTCCACAGCCTGAAACCCCACAACTATAAACTTCACAACTAGAAGCTCAAGAACTAGAGACTGCACAACTGGAAACTCCACAACTAGAAAACTTCGCAGCTAGAAACTCTGCAACTAGATACTCCGCAACTAGAAACTCCATAGCTAGAAACTCCACAACTTGAAACACCACAACTAGACACTCCACAACTACAAATTCCACAACTAGAAACTCGACAACTGGAAACTCCGCAACTACAAACTCCGCAACTAGAAACTTTACAGCTAGAAACTCCACAACTTGAGACTTCGCAACTAGAAACTCTGCTACAAGAAACTCCGCAACGAGAATCTCCACAGCTAGTAACTCCCCAACTAGAAACTCCACAACTTGAAACTCCGCCTCTAGAATCTCCACAACTTGAAAACTCCGCCACTAGAAACTCTGCAACCAGAAACTCCGCAACTAGAAACTCCACAGCTAGAAACTCCACAACTTGAAACACCACAACTAGATACTCCACAACTACAAATTTCACAACTAGAAACTCCCCAACTAGAAACTCCGCAACTAGAAACTCCGCAGCTAGAAACTCCACAACTTGAGACTTCGCAGCTGGAAACTCGGCAACTAGTATCTCCACAACTAGAAACTCTGCGACTAGAAACTCCGCAACTACAAACTCCGCAACCTGAAACTCAACAACTAGAGACTGCACAACTAGAGACTCCGCAACTAGAAACTCCACAGCTAGAAACTCCGCAACTAGAAACTCCACAACTTGAAACTCCGCCACTAGAATCTCCACAACTAGAAAACTCCGCAACTAGAAACTCTGCAACTAGAAACTCCGCCACTAGAAACTCCACAGCTAGAAACTCCACAACTAGAAACTCCACAACTAGAGACTCCACAACTAGAAACTCAACAACTAGAGACTCCACAACTAGAAACTCCACAACTACAAACCCCACAACTAGAAACTCCACAACTTGAAACTCCACAACTTGAGAGTTCGCAACTAGAAACTCCACAACTAGAAACTCCACAACTAGAGACTCCACAACTAGAAACTCCACAACTAGAAACTCCACAACTACGAACCTCACAACTAGAAACTCCACAACTAGAAACTCTGCAACTAGAAACTCCACAACTAGAAAACTCCGCAACTAGAAACTCTGCAACTAGAAACTCCGCAACTAGACACTTCACACCTGGAAACTCCACAACTTAAAACACCACAACTAGATACTCCACAACTACAAATTGCACAACTAGAAACTCCACAACCAGGAACTCCGAAACTAGAAACTCCGCAGCTAGAAACTCCACAACTTGAGACTTCGCAACTATAAACTCGGCAACTAGAATCTCCACAAGTAGAAACTCTCCGACTAGAAACTCCGCAACTACAAACTCCGCAACCTGAAACTCCGCAACTAGAAACTCCAAAGCTAGAAACTCCACAACTAGGAACTCCACAACTAGAAACTCCACACCTATTATTTCAACACCTTGAAACTCCACACCTAAAACTCCACAACTAAAACTTCACAACTTGAAACTCCGCAACTAGACTCTCCCCAACTAGAAACTCCCCAACTAGAAACTTTGCAACTAGAATTTTCGCAACTAGAAAGTCTGCAACTAGAAACTCTGTAACTAGAAACTCCACAACTAGAAACCCCACATCTATAAACTTCACAACTAGAAGCTCAACAACTAGAGACTGCACAACTAGAAACTCCACAGCTAGAAAACTCCGCAACTAGAAACTCTGCAACTAGATACTCCGCAACTAGAAACTCCATAGCTAGAAACTCCACTACTAGAGACTCCACAACTAGAAACTTCACAACTACGAACCTCACAACTAGAAACTCCACAGCTAGAAACTCCGCAACTAGAAACTCCACAACTTGAAACTCCGCCACTAGAATCTCCACAACTAGAAAACTCCGCAACTAGAAACTTTACAGCTAGAAACTACACAACTTGAGACTTTGCAACTAGAAACTCTGCAACAAGAAACTCCGCAACTAGAAACTCTGCAACTAGATACTCCTCAACTAGAAACTCCATAGATAGAAACTCCACTACTAGAGACTCCACAACTAGAAACTCCACAACTACGAACCTCACAACTAGAAACTCCGCAACTAGAAACTCCACAGCTAGAAACTCAACAACTAGAGACTCCACAACTAGAAACTCCACAACTACAAACCCCACAACTAGAAACTCCACAACTTGAAACTCCACAACTTGAGAGTTCGCAACTAGAAACTCCACAACTAGAAACTCCACAACTAGAGACTCCACAACTAGAAACTCCACAACTAGAAACTCCACAACTAGAAACTCTGCAACTAGAAACTCCACAACTAGAAAACTCCGCAACTAGAAACTCTGCAACTAGAAACTCCGCAACTAGAAACTTCACACCTAGAAACTACAAAACTTAACACACCACAACTAGATACTCCACAACTAAAAATTGCACAACTAGAAACTCCACAACCAGGAACTCCGAAACTAGAAACTCCGCAGCTAGAAACTCCACAACTTGAGACTTCGCAACTATAAACTCGGCAACTAGCATCTCCACAAGTAGAAACTCTCCGACTAGAAACTCCGCAACTACAAACTCCGCAACCTGAAACTCCGCAACTAGAAACTCCACAGCTAGAAACTCCACAACTAGGAACTCCACAACTAGAAACTCCACACCTATTATTTCAACACCTTGAAACTCCACACCTAAAACTCCAACACTAAAACTTCACAACTAGAAACTCCGCAACTAGACTCTCCCCAACTAGAAACTCCCCAACTAGAAACTTTGCAACTAGAATTTCCGCAACTAGAAAGTCTGCAACTAGAAACTCTGTAACTAGAAACTCCACAACTAGAAACCCAACAACTATAAACTTCACAACTACAAGCTCAACAACTAGAGACTGCACAACTAGAAACTCCACAACTAGAAAACTCCGCAACTAGAAACTCTGCAACTAGATACTCCGCAACTAGAAACTCCATAGATAGAAACTCCACTACTAGAGACTCCACAACTAGAAACTCCACAACTACGAACCTCACAACTAGAAACTCCACAGCTAGAAACTCCGCAACTAGAAACTCCACAACTTGAAACTCCGCCACTAGAATCTCCACAACTAGAAAACTCCGCAACTAGAAACTTTACAGCTAGAAACTACACAACTTGAGACTTTGCAACTAGAAACTCTGCAACAAGAAACTCCGCAACTAGAAACTCCACAGCTAGTAACTCCGCAACTAGAAACTCCACAACTTGAAACTCCGCCTCTAGAATCTCCACAACTTGAAAACTCCGCAACTAGAAACTCTGCAACTAGAAACTTCGCAACTAGAAACTCCACAGCTAGAAACTCCACAACTAGAGACTCCACAACTAGAAACTCCAAAACTACGAACCCCACAACTACGAACCCCACAAGTAGAAACTCCACAACTAGAAACTCAACAACTAGAAACTCCACAACTTGAGACTCCACAACTAGAAACTCCACAACTACGAACCTCACAACTAGAAACTCCACAGCTAGAAACTCCGCAACTAGAAACTCCACATCTTGAAACTCCACCACTAGAATCTCCACAACTAGAAAACTCCGCAACTAGAAACTCTGCAACTAGAAACTCCGCAACTAGAAACTCCACAGCTAGAAACTCCACAACTTGAAACTCCACAACTAGAGACTCCACAACTAGAAACTCCACAACTACGAACCCCACAACTACGAACCCCACTACTAGCAACTCCACAACTAGAAACTCCACAACTTGAGACTCCACCACTAGAATCTCCACCACGAGAAACTCCACAACTACGAACCTCACAACTAGAAATTCCACAACTAGAAACTCCACAGCCAGAAACTCCACAACTTGAGACTTCGCAACTAGAAACTCGGCAACTAGAATCTCCACAACTAGAAACTCTGCAACTAGAAACTCCGCAACTAGAAACTCCACAGCTAGAAACTCCACAACTAGAAACTCCACAACTAGAGACTCCACAACTAGAAACTCCGTAACTACAAACCCCACAACTAGAATTTCCACAACTAGAAACTCCACAACTTGAGAGTTCGCAACTAGAAACTCCACAACTAGAAACTCCACAACTAGAGACTCCACCACTAGAATCTCCACCACGAGAAACTCCACAACTACGAACCTCACAACTAGAAATTCCACAACTAGAAACTCCACAGCCAGAAACTCCACAACTAGAAACTCCACAACTAGAAACTCCACAGCCATAAACTCCACAACTAGAAACTCCACATCTAGAAACTCCGCAACAACAAACTCCAACACTAGAATCTCCACAACTAGAAATTTCACTACTAGAGACTCAACAACTAGAGACTCCTCAACTAAAAGCTCCACAACTAGAAACATTACAACTAGAAACTCCGCAACTAGAAACCCGACAACTAGAAACTCAACAACTAGAAACTCCACACCTATTATTTCTACACCTTGAAACTCCACAACTAAAACTCGACAACTAAAACTTCACAACTAGAAACTCCACAAATAGAAACTCCGCAACTAGACTCTCCCCAACTGGAAACTCCCCAACTAGAAACTCTGCAACTAGAAACTCCGCAACTAGAAACTCTGCAACTAGAAACTCCGTAACTAGAAACTCCACAGCTAGAAACCCCACAACTATAAACTTCACAACTAGAAACTCCACAACTAGAAACTCCGCAACTAGAAACTCCGCAGCTAGAAACTCCCCAACTTGAGACTTCGCAGCTAGAAACTCGGCAACTAGAATCTCCACAACTAGAAACTCTGCGACTAGAAACTCCGCAACTACAAACTCCGCAACCTAAAACTCAACAACTGGAGACTGCACAACTAGAGACTCCGCAACTAGAAACTCCACAGCTAGAAACTCCGCAACTAGAAACTCCACAACTTGTAACTCCGCCACTAGAATCTCCACAACTAGAAAACTTCGCAACTAGAAACTCTGCAACTAGAAACTCCGCAACTAGAAACTCCACAGCTAGAAACTCCACAACTTGAAACTCCACAACTAGAGACTCCACAACTAGAAACTCCACAACTACGAACCCCACAACTACGAACCCCACTACTAGCAACTCCACAACTAGAAACTCCACAACTTGAGACTTCGCAACTAGAAAACCCACAACTTGAAACTCCAATACTAGAGTCTCCACAACTAGAAACTCCACAACTAGAAACTCCACAACTACGAACCTCACAACTAGAAACTCCACAACTTGAAACTCCACAAGTAGAGACTCTACAACTACAAACTCCACAACTAGAAACTTCACAACTACGAACCTCACAACTAGAAACTCCACAACTAGAAACTCTGCAACTATAAACTCCACAACTAGAAAACTCCGCAACTAGAAACTCTGCAACTAGAAACTCCGCAACTAGAAACTTCACAGCTAGAAACTCCACAACTTGAAACACCACAACTAGATACTCCACAAGTACAAATTGCACAACTAGAAACTCCACAACCAGGAACTCCGAAACTAGAAACTCCGCAGCTAGAAACTCCACAACTTGAGACTTCGCAACTATAAACTCGGCAACTAGAATCTCCACAAGAAGAAACTCTCCGACTAGAAACTCCGCAACTACAAACTCCGCAACCTGAAACTCCGCAACAAGAAACTCCACAGCTAGAAACTCCACAACTAGGAACTCCACAACTAGAAACTCCACACCTATTATTTCAACACCTTGAAACTCCACACCTAAAACTCCACAACTAAAACTTCACAACTAGAAACTCCGCAACTAGACTCTCCCCAACTAGAAACTCCCCAACTAGAAACTTTGCAACTAGAATTTCCCCAACTAGAAAGTCTGCAACTAGAAACTCTGTAACTAGAAACTCCACAACTAGAAACCCCACAACTATAAACTTCACAACTAGAAGCTCAACAACTAGAGACTGCACAACTAGAAGCTCCACAACTAGAAAACTCCGCAACTAGAAACTCTGCAACTAGATACTCCGCAACTAGAAACTCCATAGATAGAAACTCCACTACTAGAGACTCCACAACTAGAAATTCCACAACTAGAAACTCCACAGCCAGAAACTCCACAACTAGAAACTCCACAACTAGAAACTCCACAGCCATAAACTCCACAACTAGAAACTCCACATCTTGAAACTCCGCAACAACAAACTCCACAACTAGAAACACCACAACTAGAAATTTCACTACTAGAGACTCAACAACTAGAGACTTCTCAACTAAAAGCTCCACAACTAGAAACTTTACAACTAGAAACTCCGCAACTAGAAACCCGACAACCAGAAACTCAACAACTAGAAACTCCACACCTATTATTTCTACACCTTGAAACTCCACAACTAAAACTCGACAACTAAAACTTCACAACTAGAAACTCCACAACTAGAAACTCCGCAACTAGACTCTCGCCAACTGGAAACTCCCCAACTAGAAACTCTGCAACTAGAAACTACGCAACTAGAAACTCTGCAACTAGAAACTCCGTAACTAGAAACTCCACAGCTAGAAACCCCACAACTATAAACTTCACAACTAGAAACTCCACAACTAGAAACTCCGCAACTAGAAACTCCGCAGCTAGAAACTCCCCAACTTGAGACTTCGCAGCTAGAAACTCGGCAACTAGAATCTCCACAACTAGAAACTCTGCGACTAGAAACTCCGCAACTACAAACTCCGCAACCTAAAACTCAACAACTGGAGACTGCACAACTAGAGACTCCGCAACTAGAAACTCCACAGCTAGAAACTCCGCAACTAGAAACTCCACAACTTGAAACTCCGCCACTAGAATCTCCACAACTAGAAAACTTCGCAACTAGAAACTCTGCAACTAGAAACTCCGCAACTAGAAACTCCACAGCTAGAAACTCCACAACTAGAAACTCCACAACTAGAGACTCCACAACTTGAAACTCCACAACTACGAACCCCAAAACTACGCACCCCACTACTAGCAACTCCACAACTAGAAACTCCACAACTTGAGACTTCGCAACTACAAACTCCACAACTAAAAACTCCACTACTAGAGTCTCCAAAACTAGAAACTCCACAACTAGAAACTTCACAACTAGAAACTCCACAGCTACGAACCTCGCAACTGGAAACTCCACAACTTGAAACTCTGCAACTAGAAACTCCACAACTAGAAAAGTCCGCAACTAGAAACTCTGCAACTAAAAACTCCGCAACTAGAAACTCCAGAGCCAGAAATTCCACAACTTGAAACACCACAACTAGATACTCCACAACAACAAATTCCACAACTAGCAACTCCAGAACTAGAAACTCCGCAACTTGAGACTTCGCAACTAGAAACTCGGCAACTAGAATCTCCACATCTAGAAACTCTGCAACTAGAAACTCCGCAACTAGAAACTCCACAGCTAGAAAATCCACAACTAGAGACTCCACAACTCGAAACTCCACAACTACAAACCCCACAACTAGAAACTCCACAAATTGAAACTCCACAACTTGAGAGTTCGCAACTAGAAACTCCAACTCTAGAAACTCCACAACTAGAGACTCCACAACTAGAAACTCCACAACTAGAAACTCTGCAACTAGAAACTCCACAACTAGAAAACTCCGCAACTAGAAACTCTGCAACTAGAAACTCCGCAACTAGAAACTTCTCACCTAGAAACTCCACAACTAGACGATTCGCAACTATTAACTCTACAACTTCAAAATCCAAAACTATCAACTCCACAACTTGAAACGCCGCTACTAGATACTCCACAACTACAAACTCCACAACTCTAAACTCCACAACTTGGAACTCCGCAACTAGAAACTCCGCCTCTAGAATCTCCACAACTTGAAAACTCCGCAACTAGAAACTCTGCAACTAGAAACTTCGCAACTAGAAACTCCACAGCTAGAAACTCCACAACTAGAGACTCCACAACTAGAAACTCCAAAACTACGAACCCCACAACTACGAACCCCACAAGTAGAAACTCCACAACTAGAAACTCAACAACTAGAAACTCCACAACTTGAGACTCACAACTAGAAACTCCACAACTACGAACCTCACAACTAGAAACTCCACAGCTAGAATTTCCGCAACTAGAAACTCCACATCTTGAAACTCCCCACTAGAACCTCCACAACTAGAAAACTCCGCAACTATAAACTCTGCAACTAGAAACTCCGCAACTAGAAACTCCACAGCTAGAAACTCCACAACTTGAAACTCCACAACTAGAGACTCCACAACTAGAAACTCCACAACTACGAACCCCACTACTAGCAACTCCACAGGAAGAAACTCCACAACTTGAGACTTCGCAACTAGAAACTCCACAACTAGAAACTCCACTACTAGAGTCTCCACAACTAGAAACTCCACAACTAGAAACTCCACAACTACGAACCTCACAACTAGAAACTCCACAACTTGAAACTCCACAACTAGAGACTCTACAACTACAAACTCCACAACTAGAAACTTCACAACTACGAACCTCACAACTAGAAACTCCACAACTAGAATCTCTGCAACTATAAACTCCACAACTAGAAAACTCCGCAACTAGAAACTCTGCAACTAGAAACTCCGCAACTAGAAACTTCACAGCTAGAAACTCCACAACTTGAAACACCACAACTATATACTCCACAACTACAAATTGCACAACTAGAAACTCCACAACCAGAAACTCCGAAACTAAAAACTCCGCAGCTAGAAGCTCCAAAACTTGAGACTTCGCAACTAGAAACTCGGACACTAGAATCTCCACATCTAGAAACTCTGCGACTAGAAACTCCGCAACTACAAACTCAGCAACCTGAAACTCCGCAACTAGAAACTCCACAGCTAGAAACTCCGCAACTTGAGACTTCGCAACTAGAAACTCGGCAACTAGAATCTCCACAACTAGAAACTCTGCAACTAGAAACTCCGCAACTAGAAACTCCACAGCTAGAAACTCCACAACTAGGAACTCCACAACTAGAGACTCCACAACTAGAAACTCCGTAACTACAAACCCCACAACTAGAATTTCCACAACTAGAAACTCCACAACTTGAGAGTTCGCAACTAGAAACTCCACAACTAGAAACTCCACAACTAGAGACTCCACCACTAGAATCTCCACCACTAGAAACTCCACAACTACGAACCTCACAACTAGAAATTCCACAACTAGAAACTCCACAGCCAGAAACTCCACAACTAGAAACTCCACAACTAGAAACTCCACAGCCATAAACTCCACAATTAGAAACTCCACATCTAGAAACTCCGCAACAACAAACTCCACAACTAGAAACTCCACAACTAGAAATTTCACTACTAGAGACTCAACAACTAGAGACTCCTCAACTAAAAGCTCCACAACTAGAAACTTTACAACTAGAAACTCCGCAACTAAAAACCCGACAACTCGAAACTCAACAACTAGAAACTCCACACCTATTATTTCAACACCTTGAAACTCCACAACTAAACCTCCGCAACTAAAACTTCACAGCTAGAAACTCCACAACTAGAATTTCCACAACTAGACTCTCCCCAACTAGAAACTCCCCAACTAGAAACTCTGCAACTAGAAACTGCGCAACTAGAAACTCTGCAACTAGAAACTCCGTAACTAGAAACTCCACAGCTAGAAACCCCACAACTATAAACTTCACAACTAGAAGCTCAAGAACTAGAGACTGCACAACTGGAAACTCCACAACTAGAAAACTTCGCAGCTAGAAACTCTGCAACTAGATACTCCGCAACTAGAAACTCCATAGCTAGAAACTCCACAACTTGAAACACCACAACTAGACACTCCACAACTACAAATTCCACAACTAGAAACTCGACAACTGGAAACTCCGCAACTACAAACTCCGCAACTAGAAACTTTACAGCTAGAAACTCCACAACTTGAGACTTCGCAACTAGAAACTCTGCTACAAGAAACTCCGCAACTAGAAACTCCACAACTTGAAACTCCGCCTCTAGAATCTCCACAACTTGAAAACTCCGCCACTAGAAACTCTGCAACCAGAAACTCCGCAACTAGAAACTCCACAGCTAGAAACTCCACAACTTGAAACACCACAACTAGATACTCCACAACTACAAATTGCACAACTAGAAACTCCCCAACTAGAAACTCCGCAACTAGAAACTCCGCAGCTAGAAACTCCACAACTTGAGACTTCGCAGCTGGAAACTCGGCAACTAGTATCTCCACAACTAGAAACTCTGCGACTAGAAACTCCGCAACCACAAACTCCGCAACCTGAAACTCAACAACTAGAAACTCCACAACTTGAAACTCCGCCACTAGAATCTCCACAACTAGAAAACTCCGCAACTAGAAACTCTGCTACTAGAAACTCCGCAACTAGAAACTCCACAGCTAGAAACTCCACAACTAGAAACTCCACAACTAGAGACTCCACAACCAGAAACTCAACAACTAGAGACTCCACAACTAGAAACTCCACAACTACAAACCCCACAACTAGAAACTCCACAACTTGAAACTCCACAACTTGAGAGTTCGCAACTAGAAACTCCACAACTAGAAACTTTACAACTAGAGACTCCACAACTAGAAACTCCACAACTAGAAACTCCACAACTACGAACCTCACAACTAGAAACTCCACAACTAGAAACTCTGCAACTAGAAACTCCACAACTAGAAAACTCCGCAACTAGAAACTCTGCAACTAGAAACTCCGCAACTAGACACTTCACACCTAGAAACTCCACAACTTAAAACACCACAACTAGATACTCCACAACTACAAATTGCACAACTAGAAACTCCACAACCAGGAACTCCGAAACTAGAAACTCCGCAGCTAGAAACTCCACAACTTGAGACTTCCAACTATAAACTCGGCCACTAGAATCTCCACAAGTAGAAACTCTCCGACTAGAAACTCCGCAACTACAAACTCCGCAACCTGAAACTCCGCAACTAGAAACTCCACAGCTAGAAACTCCACAACTATGAACTCCACAACTAGAAACTCCACACCTATTATTTCAACACCTTCAAACTCCACACCTAAAACTCCACAACTAAAACTTCACAACTAGAAACTCCGCAACTAGACTCTCCCCAACTAGAAACTCCCCAACTAGAAACTTTGCAACTAGAATTTCCGCAACTAGAAAGTCTGCAACTAGAAACTCTGTAACTAGAAACTCCACAACTAGAAACCCCACAACTATAAACTTCACAACTAGAAGCTCAACAACTAGAGACTGCACAACTAGAAACTCCACCACTAGAAAACTCCGCAACTAGAAACTCTGCAACTAGATACTCCGCAACTAGAAACTCCATAGCTAGAAACTCCACTACTAGAGACTCCACAACTAGAAACTCCACAACTACGAACCTGACAACTAGAAACTCCACAGCTAGAAACTCCGCAACTAGAAACTCCACAACTTGAAACTCCGCCACTAGAATCTCCACAACTAGAAAACTCCGCAACTAGAAACTTTACAGCTAGAAACTACACAACTTGAGACTTTGCAACTAGAAACTCTGCAACAAGAAACTCCGCAACTAGAAACTCTGCAACTAGATACTCCGCAACTAGAAACTCCATAGATAGAAACTCCACTACTAGAGACTCCACAACTAGAAACTCCACAACTACGAACCTCACAACTAGAAACTCCGCAACTAGAAACTCCACAGCTAGAAACTCAACAACTAGAGACTCCACAACTAGAAACTCCACAACTACAAACCCCACAACTAGAAACTCCACAACTTGAAACTCCACAACTTGAGAGTTCGCAACTAGAAACTCCACAACTAGAAACTCCACAACTAGAGACTCCACAACTAGAAACTCCACAACTAGAAACTCCACAACTACGAACCTCACAACTAGAAACTCCACAACTAGAAACTCTGCAACTAGAAACTCCACAACTAGAAAACTCCGCAACTAGAAACTCTGCAACTAGAAACTCCGCAACTAGAAACTTCACACCTAGAAACTCCACAACTTAAAACACCACAACTAGATACTCCACAACTAAAAATTGCACAACTAGAAACTCCACAACCAGGAACTCCGAAACTAGAAACTCCGCAGCTAGAAACTCCACAACTTGAGACTTCGCAACTATAAACTCGGCAACTAGAATCTCACAAGTAGAAACTCTCCGACTAGAAACTCCGCAACTACAAACTCCGCAACCTCAAACTCCGCAACTAGAAACTCCACAGCTAGAAACTCCACAACTTGAGACTTCGCAACTAGAAACTCGGCAACTAGAATCTCCACAACTAGAAACTCTGCAACTAGAAACTCCGCAACTAGAAACTCCACAGCTAGAAACTCTACAACTAGGAACTCCACAACTAGAAACTCTACACCTATTATTTCAACACCTTGAAACTCCACAAGTAAACCTCCACAACTAAAACTTCACAGCTAGAAACTCCACAACTAGAAACTCCGCAACTAGACTCTCCCCAACTAGAAACTCCCCAACTAGAAACTCTGCAACTAGAAACTGCGCAACTAGAAACTCTGCAACTAGAAACTCCGTAACTAGAAACTCCACAGCTAGAAACCCCACAACTATAAACTTCACAACTAGAAGCTCAAGAACTAGAGACTGCACAACTGGAAACTCCACAACTAGAAAACTTCGCAGCTAGAAACTCTGCAACTAGATACTCCGCAACTAGAAACTCCATAGCTAGAAACTCCACAACTTGAAACACCACAACTAGACACTCCACAACTACAAATTCCACAACTAGAAACTCGACAACTGGAAACTCCGCAACTACAAACTCCGCAACTAGAAACTTTACAGCTAGAAACTCCACAACTTGAGACTTCGCAACTAGAAACTCTGCTACAAGAAACTCCGCAAAGAGAATCTCCACAGCTAGTAACTCCCCAACTAGAAACTCCACAACTTGAATCTCCGCATCTAGAATCTCCACAACTTGAAAACTCCGCAACTAGAAACTCTGCAACCAGAAACTCCGCAACTAGAAACTCCACAGCTAGAAACTCCACAACTTTAAACACCACAACTAGATACTCCACAACTACAAATTGCACAACTAGAAACTCCCCAACTAGAAACTCCGCAACTAGAAACTCCGCAGCTAGAAACTCCACAACTTGAGACTTCGCAGCTGGAAACTCGGCAACTAGTATCTCCACAACTAGAAACTCTGCGACTAGAAACTCCGCAACTACAAACTCCGCAACCTGAAACTCAACAACTAGAGACTGCACAACTAGAGACTCCGCAACTAGAAACTCCACAGCTAGAAACTCCGCAACTAGAAACTCCACAACTTGAAACTCCGCCACTAGAATCTCCACAACTAGAAAACTCCGCAACTAGAAACTCTGCAACTAGAAACTCCGCAACTAGAAACTTCACAGCTAGAAACTCCACAACTAGAAACTCCACAACTAGAGACTCCACAACTAGAAACTCAACAACTAGAGACTCCACAACTAGAAACTCCACAACTACAAACCCCACAACTAGAAACTCCACAACTTGAAACTCCACAACTTGAGAGTTCGCAACTAGAAACTCCACAACTAGAAACTCCACAACTAGAGACTCCACAACTAGAAACTCCACAACTAGAAACTCCACAACTACGAACCTCACAACTAGAAACTCCACAACTAGAAACTCTGCAACTAGAAACTCCACAACTAGAAAACTCCGCAACTAGAAACTCTGCAACTAGAAACTCCGCAACTAGACACTTCACACCTGGAAACTCCACAACTTAAAACACCACAACTAGATACTCCACAACTACAAATTGCACAACTAGAAACTCCACAACCAGGAACTCCGAAACTAGAAACTCCGCAGCTAGAAACTCCACAACTTGAGACTTCGCAACTATAAACTCGGCAACTAGAATCTCCACAAGTAGAAACTCTCCGACTAGAAACTCCGCAACTACAAACTCCGCAACCTGAAACTCCGCAACTAGAAACTCCACAGCTAGAAACTCCACAACTAGGAACTCCACAACTAGAAACTCCACACCTATTATTTCAACACCTTGAAACTCCACACCTAAAACTCCACAACTAAAACTTCACAACTTGAAACTCCGCAACTAGACTCTCCCCAACTAGAAACTCCCCAACTAGAAACTTTGCAACTAGAATTTCCGCAACTAGAAAGTCTGCAACTAGAAACTCTGTAACTAGAAACTCCACAACTAGAAACCCCACATCTATAAACTTCACAACTAGAAGCTCAACAACTAGAGACTGCACAACTAGAAACTCCACAACTAGAAAACTCCGCAACTAGAAACTCTGCAACTAGATACTCCGCAACTAGAAACTCCATAGCTAGAAACTCCACTACTAGAGACTCCACAACTAGAAACTCCACAACTACGAACCTCACAACTAGAAACTCCACAGCTAGAAACTCCGCAACTAGAAACTCCACAACTTGAAACTCCGCCACTAGAATCTCCACAACTAGAAAACTCCGCAACTAGAAACTTTACAGCTAGAAACTACACAACTTGAGACTTTGCAACTAGAAACTCTGCAACAAGAAACTCCGCAACTAGAAACTCTGCAACTAGAAACCCGACAACTAGAAACTCAACAACTAGAAACTCCACACCTATTATTTCTACACCTTGAAACTCCACAACTAAAACTCGACAACTAAAACTTCACAACTAGAAACTCCACAAATAGAAACTCCGCAACTAGACTCTCCCCAACTGGAAACTCCCCAACTAGAAACTCCGCAACTAGAAACTCTGCAACTAGAAACTCCGTAACTAGAAACTCCACAGCTAGAAACCCCACAACTATAAACTTCACAACTAGAAACTCCACAACTAGAAACTCCTCAACTAGAAACTCCATAGATAGAAACTCCACTACTAGAGACTCCACAACTAGAAACTCCACAACTACGAACCTCACAACTAGAAACTCCGCAACTAGAAACTCCACAGCTAGAAACTCAACAACTAGAGACTCCACAACTAGAAACTCCACAACTACAAACCCCACAACTAGAAACTCCACAACTTGAAACTCCACAACTTGAGAGTTCGCAACTAGAAACTCCACAACTAGATACTCCACAACTAGAGACTCCACAACTAGAAACTCCACAACTAGAAACTCCACAACTAGAAACTCTGCAACTAGAAACTCCACAACTAGAAAACTCCGCAACTAGAAACTCTGCAACTAGAAACTCCGCAACTAGAAACTTCACACCTAGAAACTCCACAACTTAAAACACCACAACTAGATACTCCACAACTAAAAATTGCACAACTAGAAACTCCACAACCAGGAACTCCGAAACTAGAAACTCCGCAGCTAGAAACTCCACAACTTGAGACTTCGCCACTATAAACTCGGCAACTAGAATCTCCACAAGTAGAAACTCTCCGACTAGAAACTCCGCAACTACAAACTCCGCAACCTGAAACTCCGCAACTAGAAACTCCACAGCTAGAAACTCCACAACTAGGAACTCCACAACTAGAAACTCCACACCTATTATTTCAACACCTTGAAACTCCACACCTAAAACTCCAACACTAAAACTTCACAACTAGAAACTCCGCAACTAGACTCTCCCCAACTAGAAACTCCCCAACTAGAAACTTTGCAACTAGAATTTCCGCAACTAGAAAGTCTGCAACTAGAAACTCTGTAACTAGAAACTCCACAACTAGAAACCCAACAATTATAAACTTCACAACTACAAGCTCAACAACTAGAGACTGCACAACTAGAAACTCCACAACTAGAAAACTCCGCAACTAGAAACTCTGCAACTAGATACTCCGCAACTAGAAACTCCATAGATAGAAACTCCACTACTAGAGACTCCACAACTAGAAACTCCACAACTACGAACCTCACAACTAGAAACTCCACAGCTAGAAACTCCGCAACTAGAAACTCCACAACTTGAAACTCCGCCACTAGAATCTCCACAACTAGAAAACTCCGCAACTAGAAACTTTACAGCTAGAAACTACACAACTTGAGACTTTGCAACTAAAAACTCTGGAACAAGAAACTCCGCAACTAGAAACTCCACAGCTAGTAACTCCGCAACTAGAAACTCCACAACTTGAAACTCCGCCTCTAGAATCTCCACAACTTGAAAACTCCGCAACTAGAAACTCTGCAACTAGAAACTTCGCAACTAGAAACTCCACAGCTAGAAACTCCACAACTAGAGACTCCACAACTAGAAACTCCAAAACTACGAACCCCACAAGTAGAAACTCCACAACTAGAAACTCAACAACTAGAAACTCCGCCTCTAGAATCTCCACAACTTGAAAACTCCGCAACTAGAAACTCTGCAACTAGAAACTTCGCAACTAGAAACTCCACAGCTAGAAACTCCACAACTAGAGACTCCACAACTAGAAACTCCAAAACTACGAACCCCACAAGTAGAAACTCCACAACTAGAAACTCAACAACTAGAAACTCCACAACTTGAGACTCCACAACTAGAAACTCCACAACTACGAACCTCACAACTAGAAACTCCACAGCTAGAAACTCCGCAACTAGAAACTCCACATCTTGAAACTCTGCCACTAGAATCTCCACAACTAGAAAACTCCGCAACTAGAAACTCTGCAACTAGAAACTCCGCAACTTGAAACTACACAGCTAGAAACTCCACAACTTGAAACTCCACAACTAGAGACTCCACAACTAGAAACTCCACAACTACGAACCCCACAACTACGAACCCCACTACTAGCAACTCCACAACTAGAAACTCCACAACTTGAGACTTCGCAACTAGAAACTCCACAACTAGAAACTCCACTACTAGAGTCTCCACAACTAGAAACTCCACAACTAGAAACTCCACAACTACGAACCTCAAAACTAGAAACTCCACAACTTGAAACTCCACAACTAGAGACTCTACAACTACAAACTCCACAACTAGAAACTTCACAACTACGAACCTCACAACTAGAAACTCCACAACTAGAAACTCTGCAACTATAAACTCCACAACTTGAAAACTCCGCAACTAGAAACTCTGCAACTAGAAACTCCGCAACTAGAAACTTCACAGCTAGAAACTCCACAACTTGAAACACCACAACTAGATACTCCACAACTACAAATTGCACAACTAGAAACTCCACAACCAGAAACTCCGAAACTAAAAACTCCGCAGCTAGAAGCTCCACAACTTGAGACTTCGCAACTAGAAACTCGGCAACTAGAATCTCCACATCTAGAAACTCTGCGACTAGAAACTCCGCAACTACAAACTCCGCAACTACAAACTCCGCAACCTGAAACTCCGCAACTAGAAACTCCACAGCTAGAAACTCCACAACTTGAGACTTCGCAACTAGAAACTCGGCAACTAGAATCTCCACAACTAGAAACTCTGCAACTAGAAACTCCGCAACTAGAAACTCCACAGCTAGAAACTCCACAACTAGAAACTCCACAACTAGAGACTCCACAACTAGAAACTCCGTAACTACAAACCCCACAACTAGAATTTCCACAACTAGAAACTCCACAACTTGAGACTTCGCAACTAGAAACTCGGCAACTAGAATCTCCACATCTAGAAACTCTGCGACTAGAAACTCCGCAACTACAAACTCCGCAACTACAAACTCCGCAACCTGAAACTCCACAACTAGAAACTCCACAGCTAGAAACTCCACAACTAGAAACTCCACAACTAGAAACTCTGCAACTAGAAACTCCACAACTAGAAAACTCCGCAACTAGAAACTCTGCAACTAGAAACTCCGCAACTAGAAACTTCACACCTAGAAACTCCACAACTTAAAACACCACAACTAGATACTCCACAACTAAAAATTGCACAACTAGAAACTCCACAACCAGGAACTCCGAAACTAGAAACTCCGCAGCTAGAAACTCCACAACTTGAGACTTCGCAACTATAAACTCGGCAACTAGAATCTCCACAAGTAGAAACTCTCCGACTAGAAACTCCGCAACTACAAACTCCGCAACCTGAAACTCCGCAACTAGAAACTCCACAGCTAGAAACTCCACAACTAGGAACTCCACAACTAGAAACTCCACACCTATTATTTCAACACCTTGAAACTCCACACCTAAAACTCCAACACTAAAACTTCACAACTAGAAACTCCGCAACTAGACTCTCCCCAACTAGAAACTCCCCAACTAGAAACTTTGCAACTAGAATTTCCGCAACTAGAAAGTCTGCAACTAGAAACTCTGTAACTAGAAACTCCACAACTAGAAACCCAACAATTATAAACTTCACAACTACAAGCTCAACAACTAGAGACTGCACAACTAGAAACTCCACAACTAGAAAACTCCGCAACTAGAAACTCTGCAACTAGATACTCCGCAACTAGAAACTCCATAGATAGAAACTCCACTACTAGAGACTCCACAACTAGAAACTCCACAACTACGAACCTCACAACTAGAAACTCCACAGCTAGAAACTCCGCAACTAGAAACTCCACAACTTGAAACTCCGCCACTAGAATCTCCACAACTAGAAAACTCCGCAACTAGAAACTTTACAGCTAGAAACTACACAACTTGAGACTTTGCAACTAAAAACTCTGGAACAAGAAACTCCGCAACTAGAAACTCCACAGCTAGTAACTCCGCAACTAGAAACTCCACAACTTGAAACTCCGCCTCTAGAATCTCCACAACTTGAAAACTCCGCAACTAGAAACTCTGCAACTAGAAACTTCGCAACTAGAAACTCCACAGCTAGAAACTCCACAACTAGAGACTCCACAACTAGAAACTCCAAAACTACGAACCCCACAAGTAGAAACTCCACAACTAGAAACTCAACAACTAGAAACTCCACAACTTGAGACTCCACAACTAGAAACTCCACAACTACGAACCTCACAACTAGAAACTCCACAGCTAGAAACTCCGCAACTAGAAACTCCACATCTTGAAACTCTGCCACTAGAATCTCCACAACTAGAAAACTCCGCAACTAGAAACTCTGCAACTAGAAACTCCGCAACTAGAAACTCCACAGCTAGAAACTCCACAACTTGAAACTCCACAACTAGAGACTCCACAACTAGAAACTCCACAACTACGAACCCCACAACTACGAACCCCACTACTAGCAACTCCACAACTAGAAACTCCACAACTTGACACTTCGCAACTAGAAACTCCACAACTAGAAACTCCACTACTAGAGTCTCCACAACTAGAAACTCCACAACTAGAAACTCCACAACTACGAACCTCAAAACTAGAAACTCCACAACTTGAAACTCCACAACTAGAGACTCTACAACTACAAACTCCACAACTAGAAACTTCACAACTACGAACCTCACAACTAGAAACTCCACAACTAGAAACTCTGCAACTATAAACTCCACAACTTGAAAACTCCGCAACTAGAAACTCTGCAACTAGAAACTCCGCAACTAGAAACTTCACAGCTAGAAACTCCACAACTTGAAACACCACAACTAGATACTCCACAACTACAAATTGCACAACTAGAAACTCCACAACCAGAAACTCCGAAACTAAAAACTCCGCAGCTAGAAGCTCCACAACTTGAGACTTCGCAACTAGAAACAAGGCAACTAGAATCTCCACATCTAGAAACTCTGCGACTAGAAACTCCGCAACTACAAACTCCGCAACTACAAACTCCGCAACCTGAAACTCCGCAACTAGAAACTCCACAGCTAGAAACTCCACAACTTGAGACTTCGCAACTAGAAACTCGGCAACTAGAATCTCCACAACTAGAAACTCTGCAACTAGAAACTCCGCAACTAGAAACTCCACAGCTAGAAACTCCACAACTAGAAACTCCACAACTAGAGACTCCACAACTAGAAACTCCGTAACTACAAACCCCACAACTAGAATTTCCACAACTAGAAACTCCACAACTTGAGACTTCGCAACTAGAAACTCGGCAACTAGAATCTCCACATCTAGAAACTCTGCGACTAGAAACTCCGCAACTACAAACTCCGCAACTACAAACTCCGCAACCTGAAACTCCGCAACTAGAAACTCCACAGCTAGAAACTCCACAACTAGAAACTCCACAACTAGAAACTCTGCAACTAGAAACTCCACAACTAGAAAACTCCGCAACTAGAAACTCTGCAACTAGAAACTCCGCAACTAGAAACTTCACACCTAGAAACTCCACAACTTAAAACACCACAACTAGATACTCCACAACTAAAAATTGCACAACTAGAAACTCCACAACCAGGAACTCCGAAACTAGAAACTCCGCAGCTAGAAACTCCACAACTTGAGACTTCGCAACTATAAACTCGGCAACTAGAATCTCCACAAGTAGAAACTCTCCGACTAGAAACTCCGCAACTACAAACTCCGCAACCTGAAACTCCGCAACTAGAAACTCCACAGCTAGAAACTCCACAACTAGGAACTCCACAACTAGAAACTCCACACCTATTATTTCAACACCTTGAAACTCCACACCTAAAACTCCAACACTAAAACTTCACAACTAGAAACTCCGCAACTAGACTCTCCCCAACTAGAAACTCCCCAACTAGAAACTTTGCAACTAGAATTTCCGCAACTAGAAAGTCTGCAACTAGAAACTCTGTAACTAGAAACTCCACAACTAGAAACCCAACAATTATAAACTTCACAACTACAAGCTCAACAACTAGAGACTGCACAACTAGAAACTCCACAACTAGAAAACTCCGCAACTAGAAACTCTGCAACTAGATACTCCGCAACTAGAAACTCCATAGATAGAAACTCCACTACTAGAGACTCCACAACTAGAAACTCCACAACTACGAACCTCACAACTAGAAACTCCACAGCTAGAAACTCCGCAACTAGAAACTCCACAACTTGAAAACTCCGCAACTAGAAACTCTGCAACTAGAAACTTCGCAACTAGAAACTCCACAGCTAGAAACTCAACAACTAGAGACTTTGCAACTAAAAACTCTGGAACAAGAAACTCCGCAACTAGAAACTCCACAGCTAGTAACTCCGCAACTAGAAACTCCACAACTTGAAACTCCGCCTCTAGAATCTCCACAACTTGAAAACTCCGCAACTAGAAACTCTGCAACTAGAAACTTCGCAACTAGAAACTCCACAGCTAGAAACTCCACAACTAGAGACTCCACAACTAGAAACTCCAAAACTACGAACCCCACAAGTAGAAACTCCACAACTAGAAACTCAACAACTAGAAACTCCACAACTTGAGACTCCACAACTAGAAACTCCACAACTACGAACCTCACAACTAGAAACTCCACAGCTAGAAACTCCGCAACTAGAAACTCCACATCTTGAAACTCTGCCACTAGAATCTCCACAACTAGAAAACTCCGCAACTAGAAACTCTGCAACTAGAAACTCCGCAACTAGAAACTCCACAGCTAGAAACTCCACAACTTGAAACTCCACAACTAGAGACTCCACAACTAGAAACTCCACAACTACGAACCCCACAACTACGAACCCCACTACTAGCAACTCCACAACTAGAAACTCCACAACTTGAGACTTCGCAACTAGAAACTCCACAACTAGAAACTCCACTACTAGAGTCTCCACAACTAGAAACTCCACAACTAGAAACTCCACAACTACGAACCTCAAAACTAGAAACTCCACAACTTGAAACTCCACAACTAGAGACTCTACAACTACAAACTCCACAACTAGAAACTTCACAACTACGAACCTCACAACTAGAAACTCCACAACTAGAAACTCTGCAACTATAAACTCCACAACTTGAAAACTCCGCAACTAGAAACTCTGCAACTAGAAACTCCGCAACTAGAAACTTCACAGCTAGAAACTCCACAACTTGAAACACCACAACTAGATACTCCACAACTACAAATTGCACAACTAGAAACTCCACAACCAGAAACTCCGAAACTAAAAACTCCGCAGCTAGAAGCTCCACAACTTGAGACTTCGCAACTAGAAACAAGGCAACTAGAATCTCCACATCTAGAAACTCTGCGACTAGAAACTCCGCAACTACAAACTCCGCAACTACAAACTCCGCAACCTGAAACTCCGCAACTAGAAACTCCACAGCTAGAAACTCCACAACTTGAGACTTCGCAACTAGAAACTCGGCAACTAGAATCTCCACAACTAGAAACTCTGCAACTAGAAACTCCGCAACTAGAAACTCCACAGCTAGAAACTCCACAACTAGAAACTCCACAACTAGAGACTCCACAACTAGAAACTCCGTAACTACAAACCCCACAACTAGAATTTCCACAACTAGAAACTCCACAACTTGAGACTTCGCAACTAGAAACTCGGCAACTAGAATCTCCACATCTAGAAACTCTGCGACTAGAAACTCCGCAACTACAAACTCCGCAACTACAAACTCCGCAACCTGAAACTCCGCAACTAGAAACTCCACAGCTAGAAACTCCACAACTAGAAACTCCACAACTAGAAACTCTGCAACTAGAAACTCCACAACTAGAAAACTCCGCAACTAGAAACTCTGCAACTAGAAACTCCGCAACTAGAAACTTCACACCTAGAAACTCCACAACTTAAAACACCACAACTAGATACTCCACAACTAAAAATTGCACAACTAGAAACTCCACAACCAGGAACTCCGAAACTAGAAACTCCGCAGCTAGAAACTCCACAACTTGAGACTTCGCAACTATAAACTCGGCAACTAGAATCTCCACAAGTAGAAACTCTCCGACTAGAAACTCCGCAACTACAAACTCCGCAACCTGAAACTCCGCAACTAGAAACTCCACAGCTAGAAACTCCACAACTAGGAACTCCACAACTAGAAACTCCACACCTATTATTTCAACACCTTGAAACTCCACACCTAAAACTCCAACACTAAAACTTCACAACTAGAAACTCCGCAACTAGACTCTCCCCAACTAGAAACTCCCCAACTAGAAACTTTGCAACTAGAATTTCCGCAACTAGAAAGTCTGCAACTAGAAACTCTGTAACTAGAAACTCCACAACTAGAAACCCAACAATTATAAACTTCACAACTACAAGCTCAACAACTAGAGACTGCACAACTAGAAACTCCACAACTAGAAAACTCCGCAACTAGAAACTCTGCAACTAGATACTCCGCAACTAGAAACTCCATAGATAGAAACTCCACTACTAGAGACTCCACAACTAGAAACTCCACAACTACGAACCTCACAACTAGAAACTCCACAGCTAGAAACTCCGCAACTAGAAACTCCACAACTTGAAACTCCGCCACTAGAATCTCCACAACTAGAAAACTCCGCAACTAGAAACTTTACAGCTAGAAACTACACAACTTGAGACTTTGCAACTAAAAACTCTGGAACAAGAAACTCCGCAACTAGAAACTCCACAGCTAGTAACTCCGCAACTAGAAACTTCACAACTTGAAACTCCGCCTCTAGAATCTCCACAACTTGAAAACTCCGCAACTAGAAACTCTGCAACTAGAAACTTCGCAACTAGAAACTCCACAGCTAGAAACTCAACAACTAGAGACTCCACAACTAGAAACTCCACAACTACAAACCCCACAACTAGAAACTCCACAACTTGAAACTCCACAACTTGAGAGTTCGCAACTAGAAACTCCACAACTAGAAACTCCACAACTAGAGACTCCACAACTAGAAACTCCACAACTAGAAACTCCACAACTACGAACCTCACAACTAGAAACTCCACAACTAGAAACTCTGCAACTAGAAACTCCACAACTAGAAAACTCCGCAACTAGAAACTCTGCAACTAGAAACTCCGCAACTAGACACTTCACACCTGGAAACTCCACAACTTAAAACACCACAACTAGATACTCCACAACTACAAATTGCACAACTAGAAACTCCACAACCAGGAACTCCGAAACTAGAAACTCCGCAGCTAGAAACTCCACAACTTGAGACTTCGCAACTATAAACTCGGCAACTAGAATCTCCACAAGTAGAAACTCTCCGACTAGAAACTCCGCAACTACAAACTCCGCAACCTGAAACTCCGCAACTAGAAACTCCACAGCTAGAAACTCCACAACTAGGAACTCCACAACTAGAAACTCCACACCTATTATTTCAACACCTTGAAACTCCACACCTAAAACTCCAACACTAAAACTTCACAACTAGAAACTCCGCAACTAGACTCTCCCCAACTAGAAACTCCCCAACTAGAAACTTTGCAACTAGAATTTCCGCAACTAGAAAGTCTGCAACTAGAAACTCTGTAACTAGAAACTCCACAACTAGAAACCCAACAATTATAAACTTCACAACTACAAGCTCAACAACTAGAGACTGCACAACTAGAAACTCCACAACTAGAAAACTCCGCAACTAGAAACTCTGCAACTAGATACTCCGCAACTAGAAACTCCATAGATAGAAACTCCACTACTAGAGACTCCACAACTAGAAACTCCACAACTACGAACCTCACAACTAGAAACTCCACAGCTAGAAACTCCGCAACTAGAAACTCCACAACTTGAAACTCCGCCACTAGAATCTCCACAACTAGAAAACTCCGCAACTAGAAACTTTACAGCTAGAAACTACACAACTTGAGACTTTGCAACTAAAAACTCTGGAACAAGAAACTCCGCAACTAGAAACTCCACAGCTAGTAACTCCGCAACTAGAAACTCCACAACTTGAAACTCCGCCTCTAGAATCTCCACAACTTGAAAACTCCGCAACTAGAAACTCTGCAACTAGAAACTTCGCAACTAGAAACTCCACAGCTAGAAACTCCACAACTAGAGACTCCACAACTAGAAACTCCAAAACTACGAACCCCACAACTACGAACCCCACAAGTAGAAACTCCACAACTAGAAACTCAACAACTAGAAACTCCACAACTTGAGACTCCACAACTAGAAACTCCACAACTACGAACCTCACAACTAGAAACTCCACAGCTAGAAACTCCGCAACTAGAAACTCCACATCTTGAAACTCTGCCACTAGAATCTCCACAACTAGAAAACTCCGCAACTAGAAACTCTGCAACTAGAAACTCCGCAACTAGAAACTCCACAGCTAGAAACTCCACAACTTGAAACTCCACAACTAGAGACTCCACAACTAGAAACTCCACAACTACGAACCCCACAACTACGAACCCCACTACTAGCAACTCCACAACTAGAAACTCCACAACTTGAGACTTCGCAACTAGAAACTCCACAACTAGAAACTCCACTACTAGAGTCTCCACAACTAGAAACTCCACAACTAGAAACTCCACAACTACGAACCTCAAAACTAGAAACTCCACAACTTGAAACTCCACAACTAGAGACTCTACAACTACAAACTCCACAACTAGAAACTTCACAACTACGAAACTCACAACTAGAAACTCCACAACTAGAAACTCTGCAACTATAAACTCCACAACTTGAAAACTCCGCAACTAGAAACTCTGCAACTAGAAACTCCGCAACTAGAAACTTCACAGCTAGAAACTCCGCAACTTGAACCACCACAACTAGATACTCCACAACTACAAATTGCACAACTAGAAACTCCACAACTTGAAACTCCACAACTACGAACCCCAAAACTACGCACCCCACTACTAGCAACTCCACAACTAGAAACTCCACAACTTGAGACTTCGCAACTACAAACTCCACAACTAAAAACTCCACTAATAGAGTCTCCAAAACTAGAAACTCCACAACTAGAAACTTCACAACTAGAAACTCCACAGCTACGAACCTCGCAACTGGAAACTCCACAACTTGAAACTCTGCAACTAGAAACTCCACAAATAGAAAAGTCCGCAACTAGAAACTCTGCAACTAAAAACTTCGCAACTAGAAACTCCAGAGCCAGAAATTCCACAACTTGAAACACCACAACTAGATACTCCACAACAACAAATTCCACAACTAGCAACTCCAGAACTAGAAACTCCGCAACTTGAGACTTCGCAACTAGAAACTCGGCAACTAGAATCTCCACATCTAGAAACTCTGCAACTAGAAACTCCGCAACTAGAAACTCCACAGCTAGAAAATCCACAACTAGAGACTCCACAACTCGAAACTCCACAACTACAAACCCCACAACTAGAAACTCCACAAATTGAAACTCCACAACTTGAGAGTTCGCAACTAGAAACTCCAACTCTAGAAACTCCACAACTAGAGACTCCACAACTAGAAACTCCACAACTAGAAACTCTGCAACTAGAAACTCCACAACTAGAAAACTCCGAAACTAGAAACTCTGCAACTAGAAACTCCGCAACTAGAAACTTCTCACCTAGAAACTCCACAACTAGACGATTCGCAACTATTAACTCTACAACTTCAAAATCCAAAACTATCAACTCCACAACTTGAAACGCCGCTACTAGATACTCCACAACTACAAACTCCACAACTAGAAACTCCACAACTTGGAACTCCGCAACTAGAAACTCCGCCTCTAGAATCTCCACAACTTGAAAACTCCGCAACTAGAAACTCTGCAACTAGAAACTTCGCAACTAGAAACTCCACAGCTAGAAACTCCACAACTAGAGACTCCACAACTAGAAACTCCAAAACTACGAACCCCACAACTACGAACCCCACAAGTAGAAACTCCACAACTAGAAACTCAACAACTAGAAACTCCACAACTTGAGACTCACAACTAGAAACTCCACAACTACGAACCTCACAACTAGAAACTCCACAGCTAGAAACTCCGCAACTAGAAACTCCACATCTTGAAACTCCCCACTAGAACCTCCACAACTAGAAAACTCCGCAACTATAAACTCTGCAACTAGAAACTCCGCAACTAGAAACTCCACAGCTAGAAACTCCACAACTTGAAACTCCACAACTAGAGACTCCACAACTAGAAACTCCACAACTACGAACCCCACTACTAGCAACTCCACAACAAGAAACTCCACAACTTGAGACTTCGCAACTAGAAACTCCACAACTAGAAACTCCACTACTAGAGTCTCCACAACTAGAAACTCCACAACTAGAAACTCCACAACTACGAACCTCACAACTAGAAACTCCACAACTTGAAACTCCACAACTAGAGACTCTACAACTACAAACTCCACAACTAGAAACTTCACAACTACGAACCTCACAACTAGAAACTCCACAACTAGAATCTCTGCAACTATAAACTCCACAACTAGAAAACTCCGCAACTAGAAACTCTGCAACTAGAAACTCCGCAACTAGAAACTTCACAGCTAGACACTCCACAACTTGAAACACCACAACAATATACTCCACAACTACAAATTGCACAACTAGAAACTCCACAACCAGAAACTCCGAAACTAAAAACTCCGCAGCTAGAAGCTCCACAACTTGAGACTTCGCAACTAGAAACTCGGCAACTAGAAACTCCACATCTAGAAACTCTGCGACTAGAAACTCCGCAACTACAAACTCCGCAACCTGAAACTCCGCAACTAGAAACTCCACAGCTAGAAACTCCACAACTTGAGACTTCGCAACTAGAAACTCGGCAACTAGAATCTCCACAACTAGAAACTCTGCAACTAGAAACTCCGCAACTAGAAACTCCACAGCTAGAAACTCCACAACTAGAAACTCCACAACTAGAGACTCCACAACTAGAAACTCCGTAACTACAAACCCCACAACTAGAATTTCCACAACTAGAAACTCCACAACTTGAGAGTTCGCAACTAGAAACTCCACAACTAGAAACTCCACAACTAGAGACTCCACCACTAGAATCTCCACCACTAGAAACTCCACAACTACGAACCTCACAACTAGAAATTCCACAACTAGAAACTCCACAGCCAGAAACTCCACAACTAGAAACTCCACAACTAGAAACTCCACAGCCATAAACTCCACAACTAGAAACTGTACATCTAGAAACTCCGCAACAACAAACTCCACAACTACAAACTCCACAACTAGAAATTTCACTACTAGAGACTCAACAACTAGAGACTCCTCAACTAAAAGCTCCAGAACTAGAAACATTACAACTAGAAACTCCGCAACTAGAAACCCGACAACTAGAAACTCAACAACTAGAAACTCCACACCTATTATTTCTACACCTTGAAACTCCACAACTAAAACTCGACAACTAAAACTTCACAACTAGAAACTCCACAAATAGAAACTCCGCAACTAGACTCTCCCCAACTGGAAACTCCCCAACTAGAAACTCTGCAACTAGAAACTCCGCAACTAGAAACTCTGCAACTAGAAACTCCGTAACTAGAAACTCCACAGCTAGAAACCCCACAACTATAAACTTCACAACTAGAAACTCCACAACTAGAAACTCCGCAACTAGAAACTCCGCAGCTAGAAACTCCCCAACTTGAGACTTCGCAGATAGAAACTCGGCAACTAGAATCTCCACAACTAGAAACTCTGCGACTAGAAACTCCGCAACTACAAACTCCGCAACCTAAAACTCAACAACTGGAGACTGCGCAACTAGAGACTCCGCAACTAGAAACTCCACAGCTAGAAACTCCACAACTTGAAACTCCGCCACTAGAATCTCCACAACTAGAAAACTTCGCAACTAGAAACTCTGCAACTAGAAACTCCGCAACTAGAAACTCCACAGCTATAAACTCCACAACTTGAAACTCCACAACTAGAGACTCCACAACTAGAAACTCCACAACTACGAACCCCACAACTACGAACCCCACTACTAGCAACTCCACAACTAGAAACTCCACAACTTGAGACTTCGCAACTAGAAAACCCACAACTTGAAACTCCAATACTAGAGTCTCCACAACTAGAAACTCCACAACTAGAAACTCCACAACTACGAACCTCACAACTAGAAACTCCACAACTTGAAACTCCACAACTAGAGACTCTACAACTACAAACTCCACAACTAGAAACTTCACAACTACGAACCTCACAACTAGAAACTCCACAACTAGAAACTCTGCAACTATAAACTCCACAACTAGAAAACTCCGCAACTAGAAACTCTGCAACTAGAAACTCCGCAACTAGAAACTTCACAGCTAGAAACTCCACAACTTGAAACACCACAACTAGATACTCCACAACTACAAATTGCACGACTAGAAACTCCACAACCAGAAACTCCGAAACTAAAAACTCCGCAGCTAGAAGCTCCACAACTTGAGACTTCGCAACTAGAAACTCGGGAACTAGAATCTCCACAACTAGAAACTCTGCAACTAGAAACTCCGCAACTAGAAACTCCACAGCTAGAAACTCCACAACTAGAAACTCCACAACTAGAGACTCCACAACTAGAAACTCCGTAACTACAAACCCCACAAGTAGAATTTCCACAACTAGAAACTCCACAACTTGAGAGTTCGCAACTAGAAACTCCACAACTAGAAACTCCACAACTAGAGACTCCACCACTAGAATCTCCACCACTAGAAACTCCACAACTACGAACCTCACAACTAGAAATTCCACAACTAGAAACTCCACAGCCAGAAACTCCACAACTAGAAACTCCACAACTAGAAACTCCACAGCCATAAACTCCACAACTAGAAACTCCACATCTAGAAACTCCGCAACAACAAACTCCACAACTAGAAACTCCACAACTAGAAATTTCACTACTAGAGACTCAACAACTAGAGACTCCTCAACTAAAAGCTCCACAACTAGAAACTTTACAACTAGAAACTCCGCAACTAGAAACCCGACAACCAGAAACTCAACAACTAGAAACTCCACACCTATTATTTCTACACCTTGAAACTCCACAACTAAAACTCGACAACTAAAACTTCACAACTAGAAACTCCACAACTAGAAACTCCTTAACTAGACTCTCGCCAACTGGAAACTCCCCAACTAGAAACTCTGCAACTAGAAACTCCGCAACTAGAAACTCTGCAACTAGAAACTCCGTAACTAGAAACTCCACAGCTAGAAACCCCACAACTATAAACTTCACAACTAGAAACTCCACAACTAGAAAGTCCGCAACTAGAAACTCCGCAGCTAGAAACTCCCCAACTTGAGACTTCGCAGCTAGAAACTCGGCAACTAGAATCTCCACAACTAGAAACTCTGCGACTAGAATCTCCGCAACTACAAACTCCGCAACCTAAAACTCAACAACTGGAGACTGCACAACTAGAGACTCCGCAACTAGAAACTCCACAGCTAGAAACTCCGCAACTAGAAACTCCACAACTTGAAACTCCGCCACTAGAATCTCCACAACTAGAAAACTTCGCAACTAGAAACTCTGCAACTAGAAACTCCGCAACTAGAAACTCCACAGCTAGAAACTCCACAACTAGAAACTCCACAACTAGAGACTCCACAACTTGAAACTCCACAACTACGAACCCCAAAACTACGAACTCCACTACTAGCAACTCCACATCTAGAAACTCCACAACTAGAAACTCCACAACTTGAGACTTCGCAACTACAAACTCCACAACTAAAAACTCCACTACTAGAGTCTCGAAAACTAGAAACTCCAGAACTAGAAACTTCACAACTAGAAACTCCACAGCTACGAACCTCGCAACTGGAAACTCCACAACTTGAAACTCTGCAACTAGAAACTCCACAACTAGAAAAGTCCGCAACTAGAAACTCTGCAACTAAAAACTCCGCAACTAGAAACTCCAGAGCCAGAAATTCCACAACTTGAAACACCACAACTAGATACTCCACAACAACAAATTCCACAACTAGCAACTCCAGAACTAGAAACTCCGCAACTTGAGACTTCGCAACTAGAAACTCGGCAACTAGAATCTCCACAACTAGAAACTCTGCAACTAGAAACTCCGCAACTAGAAACTCCACAGCTAGAAAATCCACAACTAGAGACTCCACAACTCGAAACTCCACAACAACGAACCCCACAACTAGAAACTCCACAAATTGAAACTCCACAACTTGAGAGTTCGCAACTAGAAACTCCAACTCTAGAAACTCCACAACTAGAGACTCCACAACTAGAAACTCCACAACTAGAAACTCTGCAACTAGAAACTCCACAACTACAAACTCCGCAACCTGAAACTCCGCAACTAGAAACTCCACAGCTAGAAACTCCACAACTTGAGACTTCGCAACTAGAAACTCGGCAACTAGAATCTCCAGAACTAGAAACTCTGCAACTAGAAACTCCGCAACTAGAAACTCCACAGCTAGAAACTCCACAACTAGAAACTCCACAACTAGAGACTCCACAACTAGAAACTCCGTAACTACAAACCCCACAACTAGAATTTCCACAACTAGAAACTCCACAACTTGAGAGTTCGCAACTAGAAACTCCACAACTAGAAACTCCACAACTAGAGACTCCACCACTAGAATCTCCACCACTAGAAACTCCACAACTACGAACCTCACAACTAGAAATTCCACAACTAGAAACTCCACAGCCAGAAACTCCACAACTAGAAACTCCACAACTAGAAACTCCACAGCCATAAACTCCACAACTAGAAACTCCACATCTAGAAACTCCGCAACAACAAACTCCACAACTAGAAACTCCACAACTAGAAATTTCACTACTAGAGACTCAACAACTAGAGACTCCTCAACTAAAAGCTCCTCAACTAGAAACTTTACAACTAGAAACTCCGCAACTAGAAACCCGACAACTAGAAACTCAACAACTAGAAACTCCACACCTATTATTTCTACACCTTGAAACTCCACAACTAAAACTCGACAACTAAAACTTCACAACTACAAACTCCACAACTAGAAACTCCGCAACTAGACTCTCCCCAACTGGAAACTCCCCAACTAGAAACTCTGCAACTAGAAACTCCGCAACTAGAAACTCTGCAAATAGAAACTGCGTAACTAGAAACTCCACAGCTAGAAACCCCACAACTATAAACTTCACAACTAGAAACTCCACAACTAGAAACTCCGCAACTAGAAACTCCGCAGCTAGAAACTCCCCAACTTGAGACTTCGCAGCTAGAAACTCGGCAACTAGAATCTCCACAACCAGAAACTCTGCGACTAAAAACTCCGCAACTACAAACTCTGCAACCTAAAACTCAACAACTGGAGACTGCACAACTAGAGACTCCGCAACTAGAAACTCCACAGCTAGAAACTCCGCAACTAGAAACTCCACAACTTGAAACTCCGCCACTAGAATCTCCACAACTAGAAAACTTCGCAACTAGAAACTCTGCAACTAGAAACTCCGCAACTAGAAACTCCACAGCTAGAAACTCCACAACTAGAAACTCCACAACTAGAGACTCCACAACTTGAAACTCCACAACTACGAACCCCAAAACTACGAACCCCACTACTAGCAACTCCACAACTAGAAACTCCACAACTTGAGACTTCGCAACTACAAACTCCACAACTAAAAACTCCACTACTAGAGTCTCCAAAACTAGAAACTCCACAACTAGAAACTTCACAACTAGAAACTCCACAGCTACGAACCTCGCAACTAGAAACTCCACAACTTGAAACTCTGCAACTAGAAACTCCACAACTAGAAAAGTCCGCAACTAGAAACTCTGCAACTAAAAACTCCGCAACTAGAAACTCCAGAGCCAGAAATTCCACAACTTGAAACACCACAACTAGATACTCCACAACAACAAATTCCACAACTAGAAACTCCAGAACTAGAAACTCCGCAACTTGAGACTTCGCAACTAGAAACTCGGCAACTAGAATCTCCACAACTAGAAACTCTGCAACTAGAAACTCCGCAACTAGAAACTCCACAGCCAGAAACTCCACAACTAGAGACTCCACAACTAGATACTCCACAACTACAAATTGCACAACTAGAAACTCCCCAACTAGAAACTCCGCCACTAGAAACTCCGCAGCTAGAAACTCCACAACTTGAGACTTCGCAGCTGGAAACTCGGCAACTAGTATCTCCACAACTAGAAACTCTGCGACTAGAAACTCCGCAACTACAAACTCCGCAACCTGAAACTCAACAACTAGAGACTGCACAACTAGAGACTCCGCAACTAGAAACTCCACAGCTAGAAACTCCGCAACTAGAAACTCCACAACTTGAAACTCCGCCACTAGAATCTCCACAACTAGAAAACTCCGCAACTAGAAACTCTGCAACTAGAAACTCCGCAACTAGAAACTCCACATCTAGAAACTCCACAACTAGAAACTCCACAACTAGAGACTCCACAACTAGAAACTCCACAACTACGAACCCCACAACTACGAACCCCACTACTAGCAACTCCACAACTAGAAACTCCACAATTAGAAACTCCACAACTTGAGACTTCGCAACTACAAACTCCACAACTTGAAACTCCACTACTAGAGTCTCCAAAAATAGAAACTCCACAACTACAAACTCCACAACTAGAAACTCCACAACTACGAACCTCGCAACTAGAAACTCCACAACTTGAAACTCTGCAACTATAAACTCCACAACTAGAAAAGTCCGCAACTAGAAACTCTGCAACTAAAAACTCCGCAACTAGAAACTCCAGAGCCAGAAACTCCACAACTTGAAACATCACAACTAGATACTCCTAAACTACAAATTTCACAACTAGAAACTCCACAACTAGAAACTCCGCAACTTGAGACTTCGCAACTAGAAACTCGGCAACTAGAATCTCCCCAACTAGAAACTCTGCAACTAGAAACTCCGCAACTAGAAACTCCACAGCTAGAAACTCAACAACTAGAGACTCCACAACTAGAAACTCCACAACTACAAACCCCACAACTAGAAACTCCACAACTTGAAACTCCACAACTTGAGAGTTCGCAACTAGAAACTCCACAACTAGAAACTCCACAACTAGAGACTCCACAACTAGAAACTCCACAACTAGAAACTCCACAACTACGAACCTCACAACTAGAAACTCCACAACTAGAAACTCTGCAACTAGAAACTCCACAACTAGAAAACTTCGCAACTAGAAACTCTGCAACTAGAAACTCCGCAACTAGAAACTCCACAGCTAGAAACTCCACAACTAGAAACTCCACAACTAGAGACTCCACAACTTGAAACTCCACAACTACGAACCCCAAAACTACGAACCCCACTACTAGCAACTCCACAACTAGAAACTCCACAACTTGAGACTTCGCAACTACAAACTCCACAACTAAAAACTCCACTACTAGAGTCTCCAAAACTAGAAACTCCACAACTAGAAACTTCACAACTAGAAACTCCACAGCTACGAACCTCGCAACTAGAAACTCCACAACTTGAAACTCTGCAACTAGAAACTCCACAACTAGAAAAGTCCGCAACTAGAAACTCTGCAACTAAAAACTCCGCAACTAGAAACTCCAGAGCCAGAAATTCCACAACTTGAAACACCACAACTAGATACTCCACAACAACGAATTCCACAACTAGAAACTCCAGAACTAGAAACTCCGCAACTTGAGACTTCGCAACTAGAAACTCGGCAACTAGAATCTCCACAACTAGAAACTCTGCAACTAGAAACTCCGCAACTAGAAACTCCACAGCTAGAAACTCCACAACTAGAGACTCCACAACTCGAAACTCCACAACTACAAACCCCAACACTAGAAACTCCACAAATTGAAACTCCACAACTTGAGAGTTCGCAACTAGAAACTCCAACTCTAGAAACTCCACAACTAGAGACTCCACAACTAGAAACTCCACAACTAGAAACTCTGCAACTAGAAACTCCACAACTAGAAAACTCCGCAACTAGAAACTCTGCAACTAGAAACTCCGCAACTAGAAACTTCTCACCTAGAAACTCCACAACTAGACGATTCGCAACTATTAACTCTACAACTTCAAAATCCAAAACTATCAACTCCACCTAGAAACTCCACAACTAGACGATTCGAAACTATTAACTCTACAACTTCAAAATCCAAAACTATCAACTACACAACTTGAAACGCCGCTACTAGATACTCCACATCTACAAACTCCACAACTAGAAACTCCACAACTTGGAACTCCGCAACTATAAACTCCGCCACTAGAATCTCCACAACTAGAAAGTCCGCAACTAGAAACTCTGCATCTAGAAACTCCGCAACTAGAAACTCCCCAGCTAGAAACACCACAAATGGAAACCCCACAAGTAGATACTCCACAACTAGAAACTGCACAACTACGAACCCCAAAACTAAAAACCCCACAACTAGAAACTTCACAACTAGAAACTCAACAACTTGAGACTTCGCAACTAGAAACTCCACAACTAGAAACTCGACAACTAGAGACTCCACAACTAGAAACTCGACAACTAGAAACTCAACAACTACAAACCTCACAACTAGAAACTCCACAACTAGAAACTCCGCAACTAGAAACTCCACAGCTAGAAAATCCACAACTAGAAACTCCGCAACAAGAAACTCAGAAAATAGAAACTCCACAACTAGAAACTTCACAACTAGAAACTCAACAGCCAGAGACTCCACAACTAGAGACTGCACATTTAGAGATGCCGCAACTTGAAACTCCACAGCTAGAAACTCCGCAACTAGAAACTCCACAACTACAAACTTTACATCTAGAAACTCCATAACTAGACACTTCGGAACTAGAAACTCCACAACTAGAAACTCCACAACCAGAGACTCCAAAACCAGAGACTGCACAACTAGAGACTCCGCAACTAGAAACTCCACAGCTAGAAACTCCGCAACTAGAAACTCCACAAATAGAGACTCCGCCACTAGAAACTCGACAACTTAAAACTCTGCAACTAGAAAATCCGCCACTCTAAACTCAAGTAAAAACTCCCCAACTAGAAACTTCGCAACTAGAAACTCCACAACTAGAAAATCCACAACTAGAAACTCCGTAACTAGAAACCCGAAAACTAGAAACTCCACAACTAGAAACTCCACACCTATAAATTCCACAACTTTAAACTCCACAACTAAAACTCCACAACTAGAAACTCCACAACTAGAAACTCTGCAACTAGAAACTCCTCAACTAGAAACTCCACAGTTAGAAGTTCCACAACTATAAACTCCACAACCAGAAACTCCACAACTAGAGACTCCAAAACAAGAGACTGCACAATTAGAGACTGCGCAACTAGATACTCCAAAACTATGAACTCTGCAACTAGAAAATCTACAACTACAAACTCGAAAACTAAAAACTACATATAGAAACTCCGCAACTAGAAACTCCACAAGTAGACACTCCACAACTAGAAACTCCACAACTAGAAACTCCACAACTTGAAACACCAAAACTAGATACACCACAACTTGAGACTTCGCAACTAAAGAACTCGGCAACTAGAAACTCAACAACTAGAAATTCCACAACTAGAAACACCGCAACTAAAAACTCTGCAACCAGAAATTCCACAGCTTGAAAATCCACAACTAGAAACTCTGCAACTAGAAACTCCGCAAATAGAAACTCCACAGCTAGAAAATCCACAACTAGAAACTCCACCACTAGAAACTCCACAACTACTGACTCCGCAACTAGAAACTCCACAACCAGAAACTCCGCAACTAGAAACTCACTCCGCAACTAGAGACTCCACAACTAGAAATTCCACAACTAGAAACTCCACAACTACAGACTCCGCAAATAGAAAACTCCGCAACTAGAAATTCCACAACTAGAAACTCCACAACTTAAAATTCCACAACTAGATACTCCAAAACTACAAATTCCACAACTAAAAACTCCACAACTAGAAACTCCACAACTAGAAACTCCACAGCTAGAAACTCTACAACTTGAGACTTCGCAACTAAAGAACTCGGCAACTAGAAACTCAACAACTAGAAACTCCACAACTAGAAACACCGCAACTAAAAAGTCTGCAACCAGAAATTCCACAGCTAGAAAACCCACAACTAGAAACTCTGCAACTAGAAACTCCGCAAATAGAAACTCCACAGCTAGAAAATCCACAACTAGAAACTCCACAACTTGAAACACCACAACTAGATACTCCACAACTACAAATTGCACAACTAGAAACTGCCCAACTAGAAACTCCGCAAATAGAAACTCCGCAGCTAGAAACTCCACAACTTGAGACTTCGCAGCTGGAAACTCGGCAACTAGTATCTCCACCACTAGAAACTCTGCGACTAGAAACTCCGCAACTACAAACTCCGCAACCTGAAACTCAACAACTAGAGACTGCTCAACTAGAGACTCCGCAACTAGAAACTCCACAGCTAGAAACTCCGCAACTAGAAACTCCACAACTTGAAACTCCGCCACTAGAATCTCCACAACTAGAAAACTCCGCACCTAGAAACTCTGCAACTAGAAACTCCGCAACTAGAAACTCCACAGCTAGAAACTCCACAACTAGAAACTCCACAACTAGAGACTCCACAACTAGAAACTCCACAACTACGAACCCCACAACTACGAACCCCACTACTAGCAACTCCACAACTAGAAACTCCACAATTAGAAACTCCACAACTTGAGACTTCGCAACTACAAACTCCACAACTTGAAACTCCACTACTAGAGTCTCCAAAACTAGAAACTCCACAACTACAAACACCACAACTAGAAACTCCACAACTACGAACCTCGCAACTAGAAACTCCACAACTTGAAACTCTGCAACTATAAACTCCACAACTAGAAAAGTCCGCAACTAGAAACTCTGCAACTAAAAACTCCGCAACTAGAAACTCCAGAGCCAGAAACTCCACAACTTGAAACACCACAACTAGATACTCCTAAACTACAAATTTCACAACTAGAAACTCCACAACTAGAAACTCCGCAACTTGAGACTTCGCAACTAGAAACTCGGCAACTAGAATCTCCCCAACTAGAAACTCTGCAACTAGAAACTCCGCAACTAGAAACTCCACAGCTAGAAACTCAACAACTAGAGACTCCACAACTAGAAACTCCACAACTACAAACCCCACAACTAGAAACTTCACAACTTGAAACTCCACAACTTGAGAGTTCGCAACTAGAAACTCCACAACTAGAAACTCGACAACTAGAGACTCCACAACTAGAAACTCGACAACTAGAAACTCAACAACTACAAACCTCACAACTAGAAACTCCACAACTAGAAACTCCGCAAATAGAAACTCCACAGCTAGAAAATCCACAACTAGAAACTCCGCAACAAGAAACTCAGAAAATAGAAACTCCACAACTAGAAACTTCACAACTAGAAACTCAACAGCCAGAGACTCCACAACTAGAGACTGCACATTTAGAGATGCCGCAACTTGAAACTCCACAGCTAGAAACTCCGCAACTAGAAACTCACCAACTAGAAACTTTACATCTAGAAACTCCATAACTAGACACTTCGGAACTAGAAACTCCACAACTAGAAACTCCACAACCAGAGACTCCAAAACCAGAGACTGCACAACTAGAGACTCCGCAACTAGAAACTCCACAGCTAGAAACTCCGCAACTAGAAACTCCACAAATAGAGACTCCGCCACTAGAAACTCGACAACTTAAAACTCTGCAACTAGAAAATCCGCCACTCTAAACTCAAGTAAAAACTCCCCAACTAGAAACTTCGCAACTAGAAACTCCACAACTAGAAAATCCACAACTAGAAACTCCGTAACTAGAAACCCGAAAACTAGAAACTCCACAACTAGAAACTCCACACCTATAAATTCCACAACTTTAAACTCCACAACTAAAACTCCACAACTAGAAACTCTACAACTAGAAACTCTGCAACTAGAAACTCCTCAACTAGAAACTCCACAGTTAGAAGTTCCACAACTATAAACTCCACAACCAGAAACTCCACAACTAGAGACTCCAAAACAAGAGACTGCACAATTAGAGACTCCGCAACTAGATACTCCAAAACTAGGAACTCTGCAACTAGAAAATCTACAACTACAAACTCGAAAACTAAAAACTACATATAGAAACTCCGCAACTAGAAACTCCACAAGTAGACACTCCACAACTAGAAACTCCACAACTAGAAACTCCACAACTTGAAACACCAAAACTAGATACACCACAACTTGAGACTTCGCAACTAAAGAACTCGGCAACTAGAAACTCAACAACTAGAAATTCCACAACTAGAAACACCGCAACTAAAAACTCTGCAACCAGAAATTCCACAGCTTGAAAATCCACAACTAGAAACTCTGCAACTAGAAACTCCGCAAATAGAAACTCCACAGCTAGAAAATCCACAACTAGAAACTCCACCACTAGAAACTCCACAACTACTGACTCCGCAACTAGAAACTCCACAACCAGAAACTCCGCAACTAGAAACTCAAACCGCAACTAGAGACTCCACAACTAGAAATTCCACAACTAGAAACTCCACAACTACAGACTCCGCAAATAGAAAACTCCGCAACTAGAAATTCCACAACTAGAAACTCCACAACTTAAAATTCCACAACTAGATACTCCAAAACTACAAATTCCACAACTAAAAACTCCACAACTAGAAACTCCACAACTAGCAACTCCACAGCTAGAAACTCTACAACTTGAGACTTCGCAACTAAAGAACTCGGCAACTAGAAACTCAACAACTAGAAACTCCACAACTAGAAACACCGCAACTAAAAAGTCTGCAACCAGAAATTCCACAGCTAGAAAATCCACAACTAGAAACTCTGCAACTAGAAACTCCGCAAATAGAAACTCCACAGCTAGAAAATCCACAGCTAGAAACTTCACAACTTGAAACACCACAACTAGATACTCCACAACTACAAATTGCACAACTAGAAACTCCCCAACTAGAAACTCCGCCACTAGAAACTCCGCAGCTAGAAACTCCACAACTTGAGACTTCGCAGCTGGAAACTCGGCAACTAGTATCTCCACAACTAGAAACTCTGCGACTAGAAACTCCGCAACTACAAACTCCGCAACCTGAAACTCAACAACTAGAGACTGCACAACTAGAGACTCCGCAACTAGAAACTCCACAGCTAGAAACTCCGCAACTAGAAACTCCACAACTTGAAACTCCGCCACTAGAATCTCCACAACTAGAAAACTCCGCAACTAGAAACTCTGCAACTAGAAACTCCACAACTAGAAACTCCACAACTACGAACCCCACAACTACGAACCCCACTACTAGCAACTCCACAACTAGAAACTCCACAATTAGAAACTCCACAACTTGAGACTTCGCAACTACAAACTCCACAACTTGAAACTCCACTACTAGAGTCTCCAAAAATAGAAACTCCACAACTACAAACTCCACAACTAGAAACTCCACAACTACGAACCTCGCAACTAGAAACTCCACAACTTGAAACTCTGCAACTATAAACTCCACAACTAGAAAAGTCCGCAACTAGAAACTCTGCAACTAAAAACTCCGCAACTAGAAACTCCAGAGCCAGAAACTCCACAACTTGAAACATCACAACTAGATACTCCTAAACTACAAATTTCACAACTAGAAACTCCACAACTAGAAACTCTGCAACTTGAGACTTCGCAACTAGAAACTCGGCAACTAGAATCTCCCCAACTAGAAACTCTGCAACTAGAAACTCCGCAACTAGAAACTCCACAGCTAGAAACTCAACAACTAGAGACTCCACAACTAGAAACTCCACAACTACAAACCCCACAACTAGAAACTCCACAACTTGAAACTCCACAACTTGAGAGTTCGCAACTAGAAACTCCACAACTAGAAACTCCACAACTAGAGACTCCACAACTAGAAACTCCACAACTAGAAACTCCACAACTACGAACCTCACAACTAGAAACTCCACAACTAGAAACTCTGCAACTAGAAACTCCACAACTAGAAAACTTCGCAACTAGAAACTCTGCAACTAGAAACTCCGCAACTAGAAACTCCACAGCTAGAAACTCCACAACTAGAAACTCCACAACTAGAGACTCCACAACTTGAAACTCCACAACTACGAACCCCAAAACTACGAACCCCACTACTAGCAACTCCACAACTAGAAACTCCACAACTTGAGACTTCGCAACTACACACTCCACAACTAAAAACTCCACTACTAGAGTCTCCAAAACTAGAAACTCCACAACTAGAAACTTCACAACTAGAAACTCCACAGCTACGAACCTCGCAACTAGAAACTCCACAACTTGAAACTCTGCAACTAGAAACTCCACAACTAGAAAAGTCCGCAACTAGAAACTCTGCAACTAAAAACTCCGCAACTAGAAACTCCAGAGCCAGAAATTCCACAACTTGAAACACCACAACTAGATACTCCACAACAACGAATTCCACAACTAGAAACTCCAGAACTAGAAACTCCGCAACTTGAGACTTCGCAACTAGAAACTCGGCAACTAGAATCTCCACAACTAGAAACTCTGCAACTAGAAACTCCGCAACTAGAAACTCCACAGCTAGAAACTCCACAACTAGAGACTCCACAACTCGAAACTCCACAACTACAAACCCCAACACTAGAAACTCCACAAATTGAAACTCCACAACTTGAGAGTTCGCAACTAGAAACTCCAACTCTAGAAACTCCACAACTAGAGACTCCACAACTAGAAACTCCACAACTAGAAACTCTGCAACTAGAAACTCCACAACTAGAAAACTCCGCAACTAGAAACTCTGCAACTAGAAACTCCGCAACTAGAAACTTCTCACCTAGAAACTCCACAACTAGACGATTCGCAACTATTAACTCTACAACTTCAAAATCCAAAACTATCAACTCCACCTAGAAACTCCACAACTAGACGATTCGCAACTATTAACTCTACAACTTCAAAATCCAAAACTATCAACTACACAACTTGAAACGCCGCTACTAGATACTCCACATCTACAAACTCCACAACTAGAAACTCCACAACTTGGAACTCCGCAACTATAAACTCCGCCACTAGAATCTCCACAACTAGAAAGTCCGCAACTAGAAACTCTGCATCTAGAAACTCCGCAACTAGAAACTCCCCAGCTAGAAACACCACAAATGGAAACCCCACAAGTAGATACTCCACAACTAGAAACTGCACAACTACGAACCCCAAAACTAAAAACCCCACAACTAGAAACTTCACAACTAGAAACTCAACAACTTGAGACTTCGCAACTAGAAACTCCACAACTAGAAACTCGACAACTAGAGACTCCACAACTAGAAACTCGACAACTAGAAACTCAACAACTACAAACCTCACAACTAGAAACTCCACAACTAGAAACTCCGCAACTAGAAACTCCACAGCTAGAAAATCCACAACTAGAAACTCCGCAACAAGAAACTCAGAAAATAGAAACTCCACAACTAGAAACTTCACAACTAGAAACTCAACAGCCAGAGACTCCACAACTAGAGACTGCACATTTAGAGATGCCGCAACTTGAAACTCCACAGCTAGAAACTCCGCAACTAGAAACTCCACAACTACAAACTTTACATCTAGAAACTCCATAACTAGACACTTCGGAACTAGAAACTCCACAACTAGAAACTCCACAACCAGAGACTCCAAAACCAGAGACTGCACAACTAGAGACTCCGCAACAAGAAACTCCACAGCTAGAAACTCCGCAACTAGAAACTCCACAAATAGAGACTCCGCCACTAGAAACTCGACAACTTAAAACTCTGCAACTAGAAAATCCGCCACTCTAAACTCAAGTAAAAACTCCCCAACTAGAAACTTCGCAACTAGAAACTCCACAACTAGAAAATCCACAACTAGAAACTCCGTAACTAGAAACCCGAAAACTAGAAACTCCACAACTAGAAACTCCACACCTATAAATTCCACAACTTTAAACTCCACAACTAAAACTCCACAACTAGAAACTCCACAACTAGAAACTCTGCAACTAGAAACTCCTCAACTAGAAACTCCACAGTTAGAAGTTCCACAACTATAAACTCCACAACCAGAAACTCCACAACTAGAGACTCCAAAACAAGAGACTGCACAATTAGAGACTCCGCAACTAGATACTCCAAAACTATGAACTCTGCAACTAGAAAATCTACAACTACAAACTCGAAAACTAAAAACTACATATAGAAACTCCGCAACTAGAAACTCCACAAGTAGACACTCCACAACTAGAAACTCCACAACTAGAAACTCCACAACTTGAAACACCAAAACTAGATACACCACAACTTGAGACTTCGCAACTAAAGAACTTGGCAACTAGAAACTCAACAACTAGAAATTCCACAACTAGAAACACCGCAACTAAAAACTCTGCAACCAGAAATTCCACAGCTTGAAAATCCACAACTAGAAACTCTGCAACTAGAAACTCCGCAAATAGAAACTCCACAGCTAGAAAATCCACAACTAGAAACTCCACCACTAGAAACTCCACAACTACTGACTCCGCAACTAGAAACTCCACAACCAGAAACTCCGCAACTAGAAACTCACTCCGCAACTAGAGACTCCACAACTAGAAATTCCACAACTAGAAACTCCACAACTACAGACTCCGCAAATAGAAAACTCCGCAACTAGAAATTCCACAACTAGAAACTCCACAACTTAAAATTCCACAACTAGATACTCCAAAACTACAAATTCCACAACTAAAAACTCCACAACTAGAAACTCCACAACTAGAAACTCCACAGCTAGAAACTCTACAACTTGAGACTTCGCAACTAAAGAACTCGGCAACTAGAAACTCAACAACTAGAAACTCCACAACTAGAAACACCGCAACTAAAAAGTCTGCAACCAGAAATTCCACAGCTAGAAAATCCACAACTAGAAACTCCACAACTAGAAACTCTGCAACTAGAAACTCCGCAACTAGAAACTCCACAGCTAGAAACTTCACAACTTGAAACACCACAACTAGATACTCCACAACTACAAATTGCACAACTAGAAACTGCCCAACTAGAAACTCCGCAAATAGAAACTCCGCAGCTAGAAACTCCACAACTTGAGACTTCGCAGCTGGAAACTCGGCAACTAGTATCTCCACAACTAGAAACTCTGCGACTAGAAACTCCGCAACTACAAACTCCGCCACCTGAAACTCAACAACTAGAGACTGCTCAACTAGAGACTCCGCAACTAGAAACTCCACAGCTAGAAACTCCGCAACTAGAAACTCCACAACTTGAAACTCCGCCACTAGAATCTCCACAACTAGAAAACTCCGCACCTAGAAACTCTGCAACTAGAAACTCCGCAACTAGAAACTCCACAGCTAGAAACTCCACAACTAGAAACTCCACAACTAGAGACTCCACAACTAGAAACTCCACAACTACGAACCCCACAACTACGAACCCCACTACTAGCAACTCCACAACTAGAAACTCCACAATTAGAAACTCCACAACTTGAGACTTCGCAACTACAAACTCCACAACTTGAAACTCCACTACTAGAGTCTCCAAAACTAGAAACTCCACAACTACAAACTCCACAACTAGAAACTCCACAACTACGAACCTCGCAACTAGAAACTCCACAACTTGAAACTCTGCAACTATAAACTCCACAACTAGAAAAGTCCGCAACTAGAAACTCTGCAACTAAAAACTCCGCAACTAGAAACTCCAGAGCCAGAAACTCCACAACTTGAAACACCACAACTAGATACTCCTAAACTACAAATTTCACAACTAGAAACTCCACAACTAGAAACTCCGCAACTTGAGACTTCGCAACTAGAAACTCGGCAACTAGAATCTCCCCAACTAGAAACTCTGCAACTAGAAACTCCGCAACTAGAAACTCCACAGCTAGAAACTCAACAACTAGAGACTCCACAACTAGAAACTCCACAACTACAAACCCCACAACTAGAAACTTCACAACTTGAAACTCCACAACTTGAGAGTTCGCAACTAGAAACTCAACAACTAGAAACTCCACAACTAGAGACTCCACAACTAGAAACTCCACAACTAGAAACTCCACAACTACGAACCTCACAACTAGAAACTCCACAACTAGAAACTTTGCTACTAGAAACTCCACAACTGGAAAACTCCGCAACTAGAAACTCTGCAACTAGAAACTCCGCAACTAGAAACCTCACACCTAGAAACTCCACAACTTAAAACACCACAACTAGATACTCCACAACTACAAATTGCACAACTAGAAACTCCACAACCAGGAACTCCGAAACTAGAAACTCCGCAGCTAGAAACTCCACAACTTGAGACTTCGCAACTATAAACTCGGCAACTAGAATCTCCACAAGTAGAAACTCTGCGACTAGAAACTCCGCAACCACAAACTCCGCAACCTGAAACTCCGCAACTAGAAACTCCACAGCTAGAAACTCCACAACTAGAGACTTCGCAACTAGAAACTCGGAAACTAGAATCTCCACAACTAAAAACTCTGCAACTAGAAACTCCGCAACTAGAAACTCCACAGTTAGAAACTCCACAACTAGGAACTCCACAACTAGAAACTCCACACCTATTATTTCAACACCTTGAAACTCCACACCTAAAACTCCACAACTAAAACTTCACAACTAGAAACTCCGCAACTAGACTCTCCCCAACTAAAAACTCCCCAACTAGAAACTTTGCAACTAGAATTTCCGCAACTAGAAAGTCTGCAACTAGAAACTCTGTAACTAGAAACTCCACAACTAGAAACCCCACAACTATAAACTTCACAACTAGAAGCTCAACAACTAGAGACTGCACAACTAGAAACTCCACAACTAGAAAACTCCGCAACTAGAAACTCTGCAACTAGATACTCCGCAACTAGAAACTCCATAGATAGAAACTCCACTACTATAGACTCCACAACTAGAAACTACACAACTAGAAACTCCACAACTACGAACCTCACAACTAGAAACTCCACAGCTAGAAACTCCGTAACTAGAAACTCCACAACTTGAAACTCCGCCACTAGAATCTCCACAACTAGAAAACTCCGCAACTAGAAACTTTACAGCTAGAAACTACACAACTTGAGACTTTGCAACTAGAAACTCTGCAACAAGAAACTCCGCAACTAGAAACTCCACAGCTAGTAACTCCGCAACTAGAAACTCCACAACTTGAAACTCCGCCTCTAGAATCTCCACAACTTGAAAACTCCGCAACTAGAAACTCTGCAACTAGAAACTTCGCAACTAGAAACTCCACAGCTAGAAACTCCACAACTAGAGACTCCACAACTAGAAACTCCAAAACTACGAACCCCACAACTACGAACCCCACAAGTAGAAACTCCACAACTAGAAACTCAACAACTAGAAACTGCACAACTTGAGACTTCGCAACTAGAAACTCCACAACTATAAACTCCACTACTAGAGACTCCACAACTAGAAACTCCACAACTAGAAACTCCACAACTACGAACCTCACAACTAGAAACTCCACAGCTAGAAACTCCGCAACTAGAAACTCCACATCTTGAAACTCCGCCACTAGAATCTCCACAACTAGAAAACTCCGCAACTAGAAACTCTGCAACTAGAAACTCCGCAACTAGAAACTCCGCAATTAGAAACTTCACAGCTAGAAACTCCACAACTTGAAACACCACAACTAGATACTCCACAACTACAAATTGCACAACTAGAAACTCCACAACCAGAAACTCCGAAACTAGAAACTCCGCAGCTAGAAGCTCCACAACTTGAGACTTCGCAAATAGAAACTCGGCAACTAGAATCTCCACATCCAGAAACTCTGCGACTAGAAACTCCGCAACTACAAACTCCGCAACCTGAAACTCCGCAACTAGAAACTCCACAACTAGAAACTCCACAACTTGAAACTACACAACTAGAGACTCCACAACTAGAAACTCCACAACTACGAACCCCACAACTACGAACCCCACTACTAGCAACTCCACAACTAGAAAATCCACAACTTGAGACTTCGCAACTAGAAACTCCACAACTAGAAACTCCACTACTAGAGTCTCCACAACTAGAAACTCCACAACTAGAAACTCCACAACTAGAGACTCTACAACTACAAACTCCACAACTAGAAACTTCACAACTACGAACCTCACAACTTGAAACTCCACAACTAGAAACTCTGCAACTCTAAACTCCACAACTAGAAAACTCCGCAACTAGAAACTTCACAGCTAGAAACTCCACAACTTGAAACACCACAACTAGATACTCCTCAACTACAAATTGCACAACTAGAAACTCTCCAACTAGAAACTCCGCAACTAGAAACTCCACAGCTAGAAACTCCACAACTAGAAACTCCACAACTAGAGACTCCACAACTAGAAACTCCGTAACTACAAACCCCACAACTAGAATTTCCACAACTAGAAACTCCATAACTTGAGAGTTCGCAACTAGAAACTCCAGAACTAGAAACTCCACAACTAGAGACTCCACCACTAGAATCTCCACCACTAGAAACTCCACAACTACGAACCTCACAACTAGAAATTCGACAACTAGAAACTCCACAGCCAGAAACTCCACAACTAGAAACTCCACAGCCACAAACTCCACAACTAGAAACTCCACATCTAGAAACTCCGAAACAACAAACTCCACAACTAGAAACTCCACAACTAGAAATTTCACTACTAGAGACTCAACAACTAGAGACTCCTCAACTAAAAGCTCCACAACTAGAAACTTTACAACTAGAAACTCCGCAACTAGAAACCCGACAACTAGAAACTCAACAACTAGAAACTCCACACCTATTATTTCTACACCTTGAAACTCCACAACTAAAACTCGACAACTAAAACTTCACAACTAGAAACTCCACAACTAGAAACTCCGCAACTAGACTCTCCCCAACTGGAAACTCCCCAACTAGAAACTCTGCAACTAGAAACTCCGCAACTAGAAACTCTCCAACTAGAAACTCCGTAACTAGAAACTCCACAGCTAGAAACCCCACAACTATAAACTTCACAACTAGAAACTCCACAACTAGAAACTCCGCAACTAGAAACTCCGCAGCTAGAAACTCCCCAACTTGAGACTTCGCAGCTAGAAACTCGGCAACTAGAATCTCCACAACTAGAAACTCTGCGACTAGAAACTCCGCAACTACAAACTCCGCAACCTAAAACTCAACAACTGGAGACTGCACAACTAGAGACTCCGCAACTAGAAACTCCACAGCTAGAAACTCCGCAACTAGAAACTCCACAACTTGAAACTCCGCCACTAGAATCTCCACAACTAGAAAACTTCGCAACTAGAAACTCTACAACTAGAAACTCCGCAACTAGAAATTCCACAGCTTGAAACTCCACAACTAGAAACTCCTCAACTAGAGACTCCACAACTTGAAACTCCACAACTAGAAACTCCACAACTAGAAACTCCACAGCTACGAACCTCGCAACTAGAAACTCCACAACTAGAAAATTCCGCAACTAGAAATTCCGCAACTTGAAACACCACAACTAGATACTCCACAACAACAAATTCCACAACTAGAAACTCCAGAACTAGAAACTCCGCTACTTGGGACTTCGCAACTAGAAACTCGGCAACTAGAATCTCCACAACTAGAAACTCTGCAACTAGAAACTCCGCAACTAGAAACTCCACAGCTAGAAACTTCACAACTAGAGACTTCACAACTCGAAACTCCACAACTACAAACCCCACAACTAGAAACTCCACAACTTGAAACTCCACAACTTGAGAGTTCGCAACTAGAAACTCCAACTCTAGAAACTCCACAACTAGAGACTCCACAACTAGAAACTCCACAACTAGAAACTCTGCAACTAGAAACTCCACAACTAGAAAACTTCGCAACTAGAAACTCTGCAACTAGAAACACCGCAACTAGAAACTTCTCACCTAGAAACTCCACAACTTGAAACACCACAACTAGATACTCCACAACTACAAATTGCACAACTAGAAACTCCACAACCAGAAACTCCGAAACTAGAAACTCCGCAGCTAGAAAATCCACAACTAGAAACTCCAAAACTAGATACTCCAAAACTACAGACTCCGCAATTACAAAACTCCTGCAACTAGAAACTCCACAACTAGACGATTCGCAACTATTAACTCTACAACTTCAAAATCCAAAACTATCAACTCCACAACTTGAAACGCCGCTACTAGATGCTCCACAACTACAAACTCCACAACTAGAAACTCCACAACTTGGAACTCCGCAACTAGAAACTCCGCCACTAGAATCTCCACAACTAGAAAGTCCGCAACTATAAACTCTGCATCTAGAAACTCCGCAACTAGAAACTCCACAGCTAGAAACTTTACAACTAGAAACTCCATAACTAGACACTTCGGAACTAGAAACTCCACAACTAGAAACTCCACAACCAGAGACTCCAAAACCATAGACTGCACAACTACAGACTCCGCAACTAGAAACTCCACAGCTAGAAACTCCGGAACTAGAAACTCCACAAATAGAGACTCCGCCACTGGAAACTCGACAACTTAAAACTCTGCAACTAGAAAATCCGCAACTATAAACTCAAGTAAAAACTCCCCAACTAGAAACTTCGCAACTAAAAACTCCACAACTAGAAAATCCACAACTAGAAACTCCGTAAATAGAAACCCGAAAACTAGAAACTCCACAACTGGAAACTCGACACCTATAAATTCCACAACCTTAAACTCCACAACTAAAACTCCACAACTAGAAACTCCACAACTAGAAACTCTGCAACTAGAAACTCCTCAACTAGAAACTCCACAGTTAGAAATTCCACAACTATAAACTCCACAACCAGAAACTCCACAACTAGAGACTCCAAAACAAGAGACTGCACAATTAGAGACCCCGCAACTAGATACTCCAAAACTAGGAACTCTGCAACTAGAAAATCTACAACTACAAACTCGAAAACTAAAAACTACAAATAGAAACTCCACAACTAGAAACTCCACAAGTAGACACTCCACAACTAGAAACTCCACAAGTAGACACTCCACAACTAGAAACTCCACAACTTGAAACACCAAAACTAGATACTCCACAACTACAAATTCCACAAATAAAAACTCCACAACTAGAAACTCCGCAACTAAAAACTCCCCAACTAGAAACTCCCCAACTAGAAACTTTGCAACTAGAATTTCCGCAACTAGAAAGTCTGCAACTAGAAACTCTGTAACTAGAAACTCCACAACTAGAAACTCCACTACTAGAGACTCCACAACTAGAAACTCCACAACTAGAAACTCCACAACTACGAACCTCACAACTAGAAACTCCACAGCTAGAAACTCCGCAACTAGAAACTCCACAACTTGAAACTCTGCCACTAGAATCTCCACAACTAGAAAACTCCGCAACTAGAAACTTTACAGCTAGAAACTACACAACTTGAGACTTTGCAACTAGAAACTCTGCAACAAGAAACTCCGCAACTACAAACTCCACAGCTAGTAACTCCGCAACTAGAAACTCCACAACTTGAAACTCCGCCTCTAGAATCTCCACAACTTGAAAACTCCGCAACTAGAAACTCTGCAACTAGAAACTTCGCAACTAGAAACTCCACAGCTAGAAACTCCACAACTAGAGACTCCACAACTAGAAACTCCAAAACTACGAATCCCACAACTACGAACCCCACAAGTAGAAACTCCACAACTAGAAACTCAACAACTAGAAACTCCACAACTTGAGACTTCGCAACTAGAAACTCCACAACTATAAACTCCACTACTAGAGACTCCACAACTAGAAACTCCACAACTAGAAACTCCACAACTACGAACCTCACAACTAGAAACTCCACAGCTAGAAACTCCGCAACTAGAAACTCCACATCTTGAAACTCCGCCACTAGAATCTCCACAACTAGAAAACTCCGCAACTAGAAACTCTGCAACTAGAAACTCCGCAACTAGAAACTCCGCAACTAGAAACTTCACAGCTAGAAACTCCACAACTTGAAACACCACAACTAGATACTCCACAACTACAAATTGCCCAACTAGAAACTCCACAACCAGAAACTCCGAAACTAGAAACTCCGCAGCTAGAAGCTCCACAACTTGAGACTTCGCAACTAGAAACTCGGCAACTAGAATCTCCACATCTAGAAACTCTGCGACTAGAAACTCCGCAACTACAAACTCCGCAACCTGAAACTCCGCAACTAGAAACTCCACAACTAGAAACTCCACAACTTGAAACTCCACAACTAGAGACTCCACAACTAGAAACTCCACAACTACGAACCCCACAACTCCACAACTAGAAACTCCACAACTTGAGACTTCACAACTAGAAACTCCACAACTAGAAACTCCACTACTAGAGTCTCCACAACTACAAACTCCACAACTAGAAACTCCACAACTAGAGACTCTACAACTACAAACTCCACAACTAGAAACTTCACAACTACGAACCTCACAACTAGAAACTCCACAACTAGAAACTCTGCAACTCTAAACTCCACAACTAGAAAACTCCGCTACTAGAAACTCTGCAACTAGAAACTCTGCAACTAGAAACTTCACAGCTAGAAACTCCACAACTTGAAACACCACAACTAGATACTCCACAAATACAAATTGCACAACTAGAAACTCTGCAACTAGAAACTCCGCAACTAGAAACTCCACAGCTAGAAACTCCACAAATAGAAACTCCACAACTAGAGACTCCACAACTAGAAACTCCGTAACTACAAACCCCACAACTAGAATTTCCACAACTAGAAACTCCACAACTTGAGAGTTCGCAACTAGAAACTCCACAACTAGAAACTCCACAACTAGAGACTCCATCACTAGAATCTCCACCACTTGAAACTCCACAACTACGAACCTCACAACTAGAAATTTCACAACTAGAAACTCCACAGCCACAAACTCCACAACTAGAAACTCCACAACTAGAAACTCCACAACTAGAAATTTCACTACTAGAGACTCAACAACTAGAGACACCTCCACTAAAAGCTCCACAACTAGAAACTTTACAACTAGAAACTCCACAGCCACAAACTCCACAACTAGAAACTCCACAACTAGAAACTCCACAACTAGAAATTTCACTACTAGAGACTCAACAACTAGAGACAGCTCCACTAAAAGCTCCACAACTAGAAACTTTACAACTAGAAACTCCGCAACTAGAAACCCGACAACTAGAAACTCAACAACTAGAAACTCCACGCCTATTATTTCTACACCTTGAAACTCCACAACTAAAACTCGACAACTAAAACTTCACAACTAGAAACTCCACAACTAGAAACTCCGCAACTAGACTCTCCCCAACTGGAAACTCCCCAACTAGAAACTCTGCAACTAGAAACTCCGCAACTAGAAACTCTGCAACTAGAAACTCCATAACTAGAAACTCCACAGCTAGAAACCCCACAACTATAAATTTCACAACTAGAAACTCCACAACTAGAAACTCCGCAACTAGAAACTCCGCAGCTAGAAACTCCCCAACTTGAGACTTCGCAGCTAGAAACTCGGCAACTAGAATCTCCACAACTAGAAACTCTGCGACTAGAAACTCCGCAACTACAAACTCCGCAACCTAAAACTCAACAACTGGAGACTGCACAACTAGAAACTCCACAGCTACGAACCTCGAAACTAGAAACTCCACAACTTGAAACTCTGCAACTAGAAACTCCACAACTAGAAAAGTCTGCAACTAGAAACTCTGCAACTAAAAACTCCGCAACTAGAAACTCCAGAGCCAGAAATTCCACAACTTGAAACACCACAACTAGATACTCCACAACAACAAATTCCAACTCTAGAAACTCCAGAACTAGAAACTCCGCAACTTGAGACTTCGCAACTAGAAACTCGGCAACTAGAATCTCCACAACTAGAAACTCTGCAACTAGAAACTCAGCAACTAGAAACTCCACAGCTAGAAACTCCACAACTAGAGACTCCACAACTCGAAACTCCACAACTACAAACCACACAACTAGAAACTCCACAACTTGAAACTCCACAACTTGAGAGTTCGCAACTAGAAACTCCAACTCTAGAAACTCCACAACTAGAGACTCCACAACTAGAAACTCCACAACTAGAAACTCTGCAACTAGAAACTCCACAACTAGAAAACTCCGCAACTAGAAACTCTGCAACTAGAAACTCCGCAACTAGAAACTTCTCAACTAGAAACTCCAGAACTTGAAACACCACAACTAGATACTCCACAACTACAAATTGCACAACTAGAAACTCCACAACCAGAAACTCCGAAACTAGAAACTCCGCAGCTAGAAAATCCACAACTAGAAACTCCAAAACTAGATACTCCACAACTACAGACTCCGCAACTACAAAACTCCGCAACTAGAAACTCCACAACTAGACGATTCGACACTATTAACTCTACAACTTCAAAATCCAAAACTATCAACTCCACAACTTGAAACGCCGCTACTAGATACTCCACAACTACAAACTCCACAACTAGAAACTCCACAACTTGGAACTCCGCAACTAGAAACTCCGCCACTAGAATTTCACAACTAGAAAGTCCGCAACTAGAAACTCTGCATCTAGAAACTCCGCAACTAGAAACTCCACAGCTAGAAACACCACAAATGGAAACCCCACAAGTAGATACTCAACAACTAAGAACCCCACAACTAGAAACTCCACAACTAGAAACTCAACAACTTGAGACTTCGCAACTAGAAACTCGACAACTAGAAACTCAACAACTACAAACCTCACAACTAGAAACTCCACAACTAGAAACTCTGCAACTAGAAACTCCACAGCTAGAAAATCCACAACTAGAAACTCCGCAACAAGAAACTCAGCAAATAGAAACTCCACAACTAGAAACTCCGCAACTAGAAACTCAACAGCCAGAGACTCCACAACTAGAGACTGCACATTTAGAGATGCCGCAACTTGAAACTCCACAGCTAGAAACTCCGCAACTAGAAACTCCACAACCAGAAACTTTACAACTAGAAACTCCATAACTAGACACTTCGGAACTAGAAACTCCACAACTAGAAACTCCACAACCAGAGACTCCAAAACCATAGACTGCACAACTAGAGACTCCGCAACTAGAAACTCCACAGCTAGAAACTCCGCAACTAGAAACTCCACAAATAGAGACTCCGCCACTAGAAACTCGACAACTAGAAACTCCACAGTTAGAAATTCCACAACTATAAACTCCACAACCAGAAACTCCACAACTAGAGACTCCAAAACAAGAGACTGCACAATTAGAGACTCCGCAACTAGATACTCCAAAACTAGGAACTCTGCAACTAGAAAATCTACAACTACAAACTCGAAAACTAAAAACTACAAATAGAAACTCCACAATTAGAAACTCCACAAGTAGACACTCCACAACTAGAAACTCCACAACTTGAAACACCAAAACTAGATACTCCACAACTACAAATTCCACAACTAAAAACTCCACAACTAGAAACTCCGCAACTAAAAACTCCCCAACTAGAAACTCCCCAACTAGAAACTTTGCAACTAGAATTTCCGCAACTAGAAAGTCTGCAACTAGAAACTCTGTAACTAGAAACTCCACAACTAGAAACTCCACTACTAGAGACTCCACAACTAGAAACTCCACGACTAGAAACTCCACAACTACGAACCTCACAACTAGAAACTCCACAGCTAGAAACTCCGCAACTAGAAACTCCACAACTTGAAACTCTGCCACTAGAATCTCCACAACTAGAAAACTCCGCAACTAGAAACTTTACAGCTAGAAAATACACAACTTGAGACTTTGCAACTAGAAACTCTGCAACAAGAAACTCCGCAACTAGAAACTCCACAGCTAGTAACTCCGCAACTAGAAACTCCACAACTTGAAACTCCGCCTGTAGAATCTCCACAACTTGAAAACTCCGCAACTAGAAACTCTGCAACTAGAAACTTCGCAACTAGAAACTCCACAGCTAGAAACTCCACAACTAGAGACTCCACAACTAGAAACTCCAAAACTACGAATCCCAGAACTACGAACCCCACAAGTAGAAACTCCACAACTAGAAACTCCACAACTTGAGACTTCGCAACTAGAAACTCCACAACTAGAAACTCCACTACTAGAGTCTCCACAACTACAAACTACACAACTAGAAACTCCACAACTAGAGACTCTACAACTACAAACTCCACAACTAGAAACTTCACAACTACGAACCTCACAACTAGAAACTCCACAACTAGAAACTCTGCAACTCTAAACTCCACAACTAGAAAACTCCGCTACTAGAAACTCTGCAACTAGAAACTCCGCAACTAGAAACTTCACAGCTAGAAACTCCACAACTTGAAACACCACAACTAGATACTCCACAAATACAAATTGCACAACTAGAAACTCTGCAACTAGAAACTCCGCAACTAGAAACTCCACAGCTAGAAACTCCACAACTAGAAACTCCACAACTAGAGACTCCACAACTAGAAACTCCGTAACTACAAACCCCACAACTAGAATTTCCACAACTAGAAACTCCACAACTTGAGAGTTCGCAACTAGAAACTCCACAACTAGAAACTCCACAACTAGAGACTCCACCACTAGAATCTCCACCACTAGAAACTCCACAACTACGAACCTCACAACTAGAAATTCCACAACTAGAAACTCCACAGCCAGAAACTCCACAACTAGAAACTCCACAACTAGAAACTCCACAGCCACAAACTCCACAACTAGAAACTCCACAACTAGAAACTCCACAACTAGAAATTTCACTACTAGAGACTCAACAACTAGAGACTCCTCAACTAAAAGCTCCACAACTAGAAACTTTACAACTAGAAACTCCGCAACTAGAAACCCGACAACTAGAAACTCAACAACTAGAAACTCCACACCTATTATTTTTACACCTTGAAACTCCACAACTAAAACTCGACAACTAAAACTTCACAACTAGAAACTCCACAACTAGAAACTCCGCAACTAGACTCTCCCCAACTGGAAACTCCCCAACTAGAAACTCTGCAACTAGAAACTCCGCAACTAGAAACTCTGCAACTAGAAACTCCATAACTAGAAACTCCACAGCTAGAAACCCCACAACTATAAACTTCACAACTAGAAACTCCACAACTAGAAACTCCGCAACTAGAAACTCCGCAGCTAGAAACTCCCCAACTTGAGACTTCGCAGCTAGAAACTCGGCAACTAGAATCTCCACAACTAGAAACTCTGCGACTAGAAACTCCGCAACTACAAACTCCGCAACCTAAAACTCAACAACTGGAGACTGCACAACTAGAAACTCCACAGCTACGAACCTCGAAACTAGAAACTCCACAACTTGAAACTCTGCAACTAGAAACTCCACAACTAGAAAAGTCTGCAACTAGAAACTCTGCAACTAAGAACTCCGCAACTAGAAACTCCAGAGCCAGAAATTCCACAACTTGAAACACCACAACTATATACTCCACAACAACAAATTCCAACTTTAGAAACTCCAGAACTAGAAACTCCGCAACTTGAGACTTCGCAACTAGAAACTCGGCAACTAGAATCTCCACAACTAGAAACTCTGCAACTAGAAACTCAGCAACTAGAAACTCCACAGCTAGAAACTCCACAACTAGAGACTCCGCAACTCGAAACTCCACAACTACAAACCCCACAACTAGAAACTCCACAACTTGAAACTCCACAACTTGAGAGTTCGCAACTAGAAACTCGAACTCTAGAAACTCCACAACTAGAGACTCCACAACTAGAAACTCCACAACTAGAAACTCTGCAACTAGAAACTCCACAACGAGAAAACTCCGCAACTAGAAACTCTGCAACTAGAAACTCCGCAACTAGAAACTTCTCACCTAGAAACTCCACAACTTGAAACACCACAACTAGATACTCCACAACTACAAATTGCACAACTAGAAACTCCACAACCAGAAACTCCGAAACTAGAAACTCCGCAGCTAGAAAATACACAACTAGAAACTCCAAAACTAGATACTCCACAACTACAGACTCCGCAACTACAAAACTCCGCAACTAGAAACTCCACAACTAGACGATTCGACACTATTAACTCTACAACTTCAAAATCCAAAACTATCAACTCCACAACTTGAAACGCCGCTACTAGATACTCCACAACTACAAACTCCACAACTAGAAACTCCACAACTTGGAACTCCGCAACTAGAAACTCCGCCACTAGAATCTCCACAACTAGAAAGTCCGCAACTAGAAACTCTGCATCTAGAAACTCCGCAACTAGAAACTCCACAGCTAGAAACACCACAAATGGAAACCCCACAAGTAGATACTCAACAACTAAGAACCCCACAACTAGAAACTCCACAACTAGAAACTCCACAACTAGAAACTCAACAACTTGAGACTTCGCAACTAGAAACTCGACAACTAGAAACTCAACAACTACAAACCTCACAACTAGAAACTCCACAACTAGAAACTCTGCAACTAGAAACTCCACAGCTAGAAAATCCACAACTAGAAACTGCGCAACAAGAAACTCAGCAAATAGAAACTCCACAACTAGAAACTCCGCAACTAGAAACTCAACAGCCAGAGACTCCACAACTAGAGACTGCACATTTAGAGATGCCGTAACTTGAAACTCCACAGCTAGAAACTCCGCAACTAGAAACTCCACAACCAGAAACTTTACAACTAGAAACTCCATAACTAGACACTTCGGAACTAGAAACTCCACAACTAGAAACTCCACAACCAGAGACTCCAAAACCATAGACTGCACAACTAGAGACTCCGCAACTAGAAACTCCACAGCTAGAAACTCCGCAACTAGAAACTCCACAAATAGAGACTCCGCCACTAGAAACTCGATAACTAGAAACTCCACAGTTAGAAATTCCACAACTATAAACTCCACAACCAGAAACTCCACAACTAGAGACTCCAAAACAAGAGACTGCACAATTAGAGACTCCGCAACTAGATACTCCAAAACTAGGAACTCTGCAACTAGAAAATCTACAACTACAAACTCGAAAACTAAAAACTACAAATAGAAACTCCACAATTAGAAACTCCACAAGTAGACACTCCACAACTAGAAACTCCACAACTAGAAACTCCACAACTTGAAACACCAAAACTAGATACTCCACAACTACAAATTCCACAACTAAAAACTCCACAACTAGAAACTCCGCAACTAAAAACTCCCCAACTAGAAACTCCCCAACTAGAAACTTTGCAACTAGAATTTCCGCAACTAGAAAGTCTGCAACTGGAAACTCTGTAACTAGAAACTCCACAACTAGAAACTCCACAACTAGAAACTCCACAACTACGAACCTCACAACTAGAAACTCCACAGCTAGAAACTCCGCAATTAGAAACTCCACAACTTGAAACTCTGCCACTAGAATCTCCACAACTAGAAAACTCCGCAACTAGAAACTTTACAGCTAGAAACTACACAACTTGAGACTTTGCAACTAGAAACTCTGCAACAAGAAACTCCGCAACTAGAAACTCCGCCTGTAGAATCTCCACAACTTGAAAACTCCGCAACTAGAAACTCTGCAACTAGAAACTTCGCAACTAGAAACTCCACAGCTAGAAACTCCACAACTAGAGACTCCACAACTAGAAACTCCAAAACTACGAATCCCACAACTACGAACCCCACAAGTAGAAACTCCACAACTAGAAACTCAACGAATAGAAACTCCACAACTTGAGACTTCGCAACTAGAAACTCCACAACTATAAACTCCACTACTAGAGACTCCACAACTAGAAACTCCACAACTAGAAACTCCACAACTACGAACCTCACAACTAGAAACTCCACAGCTAGAAACTCCGCAACTAGAAACTCCACATCTTGAAACTCCGCCACTAGAATCTCCACAACTAGAAAACTCCGCAACTAGAAACTCTGCAACTAGAAACTCCGCAACTAGAAACTCCGCAACTAGAAACTTCACAGCTAGAAACTCCACAACTTGAAACACCACAACTAGATACTCCACAACTACAAATTGCCCAACTAGAAACTCCACAACCAGAAACTCCGAAACTAGAAACTCCGCAGCTAGAAGCTCCACAACTTGAGACTTCGCAACTAGAAACTCGGCAACTAGAATCTCCACATCTAGAAACTCTGCGACTAGAAACTCCGCAACTACAAACTCCGCAACCTGAAACTCCGCAACTAGAAACTCCACAACTAGAAACTCCACAACTTGAAACTCCACAACTAGAGACTCCACAACTAGAAACTCCACAACTACGAACCCCACAACTACGAACCCCACTACTAGCAACTCCACAACTAGAAACTCCACAACTTGAGACTTCGCAACTAGAAACTCCACAACTAGAAACTCCACTACTAGAGTCTCCACAACTACAAACTACACAACTAGAAACTCCACAACTAGAGACTCTACAACTACAAACTCCACAACTAGAAACTTCACAACTACGAACCTCACAACTAGAAACTCCACAACTAGAAACTCTGCAACTCTAAACTCCACAACTAGAAAACTCCGCTACTAGAAACTCTGCAACTAGAAACTCCGCAACTAGAAACTTCACAGCTAGAAACTCCACAACTTGAAACACCACAACTAGATACTCCACAAATACAAATTGCACAACTAGAAACTCTGCAACTAGAAACTCCGCAACTAGAAACTCCACAGCTAGAAACTCCACAACTAGAAACTCCACAACTAGAGACTCCACAACTAGAAACTCCGTAACTACAAACCCCACAACTAGAATTTCCACAACTAGAAACTCCACAACTTGAGAGTTCGCAACTAGAAACTCCACAACTAGAAACTCCACAACTAGAGACTCCACCACTAGAATCTCCACCACTAGAAACTCCACAACTACGAACCTCACAACTAGAAATTCCACAACTAGAAGCTCCACAGCCAGAAACTCCACAACTAGAAACTCCACAACTAGAAACTCCACAGCCACAAACTCCACAACTAGAAACTCCACAACTAGAAACTCCACAACTAGAAATTTCACTACTAGAGACTCAACAACTAGAGACTCCTCAACTAAAAGCTCCACAACTAGAAACTTTACAACTAGAAACTCCGCAACTAGAAACCCGACAACTAGAAACTCAACAACTAGAAACTCCACACCTATTATTTCTACACCTTGAAACTCCACAACTAAAACTCGACAACTAAAACTTCACAACTAGAAACTCCACAACTAGAAACTCCGCAACTAGACTCTCCCCAACTGGAAACTCCCCAACTAGAAACTCTGCCACTAGAAACTCCGCAACTAGAAACTCTGCAACTAGAAACTCCATAACTAAAAACTCCACAGCTAGAAACCCCACAACTATAAACTTCACAACTAGAAACTCCACAACTAGAAACTCCGCAACTAGAAACTCCGCAGCTAGAAACTCCCCAACTTGAGACTTCGCAGCTAGAAACTCGGCAACTAGAATCTCCACAACTAGAAACTCTGCGACTAGAAACTCCGCAACTACAAACTCCGCAACCTAAAACTCAACAACTGGAGACTGCACAACTAGAAACTCCACAGCTACGAACCTCGAAACTAGAAACTCCACAACTTGAAACTCTGCAACTAGAAACTCCACAACTAGAAAAGTCTGCAACTAGAAACTCTGCAACTAAGAACTCCGCAACTAGAAACTCCAGAGCCAGAAATTCCACAACTTGAAACACCACAACTAGATACTCCACAACAACAAATTCCAACTTTAGAAACTCCAGAACTAGAAACTCCGCAACTTGAGACTTCGCAACTAGAAACTCGGCAACTAGAATCTCCACAACTAGAAACTCTGCAACTAGAAACTTAGCAACTAGAAACTCCACAGCTAGAAACTCCACAACTAGAGACTCCACAACTCGAAACTCCACAACTACAAACCCCACAACTAGAAACTCCACAACTTGAAACTCCACAACTTGAGAGTTCGCAACTAGAAACTGGAACTCTAGAAACTCCACAACTAGAGACTCCGCAACTAGAAACTCCACAACTAGAAATTCTGCAACTAGAAACTCCACAACGAGAAAACTCCGCAACTAGAAACTCTGCAACTAGAAACTCCGCAACTAGAAACTTTTCACCTAGAAACTCCACAACTTGAAACACCACAACTAGATACTCCACAACTACAAATTGCACAACTAGAAACTACACAACCAGAAACTCCGAAACTAGAAACTCCGCAGCTAGAAAATCCACAACTAGAAACTCCAAAACTAGATACTCCACAACTACAGACTCCGCAACTACAAAACTCCGCAACTAGAAACTCCACAACTAGACGATTCGACACTATTAACTCTACAACTTCAAAATCCAAAACTATCAACTCCACAACTTGAAACGCCGCTACTAGATACTCCACAACTACAAACTCCACAACTAGAAACTCCACAACTTGGAACTCCGCAACTAGAAACTCCGCCACTAGAATCTCCACAACTAGAAAGTCCGCAACTAGAAACTCTGCATCTAGAAACTCCGCAACTAGAAACTCCACAGCTAGAAACACCACAAATGGAAACCCCACAAGTAGATACTCCACAACTAAGAACCCCACAACTAGAAACTCCACAACTAGAAACTCAACAACTTGAGACTTCGCAACTAGAAACTCGACAACTAGAAACTCAACAACTACAAACCTCACAACTAGAAACTCCACAACTAGAAACTCTGCAACTAGAAACTCCACAGCTAGAAAATCCAAGACTAGAAACTCTGCAACAAGAAACTCAGCAAATAGAAACTCCACAACTAGATACTCCACAACTAGAAACTCAACAGCCAGAGACTCCACAACTAGAGACTGCACATTTAGAGATGCCGCAACTTGAAACTCCACAGCTAGAAACTCCGCAACTAGAAACTCCACAACCAGAAACTTTACAACTAGAAACTCCATAACTAGACACTTCGGAACTAGAAACTCCACAACTAGAAACTCCACAACCAGAGACTCCAAAACCATAGACTGCACAACTAGAGACTCCGCAACTAGAAACTCCACAGCTAGAAACTCTGCAACTACAAACTCCACAAATAGAGACTCCGCCACTAGAAACTCGACAACTAGAAACTCCACAGTTAGAAATTCCACAACTATAAACTCCACAACCAGAAACTCCACAACTAGAGACTCCAAAACAAGAGACTGCACAATTAGAGACTCCGCAACTAGATACTCCAAAACTAGGAACTCTGCAACTAGAAAATCTACAACTACAAACTCAAAAACTAAAAACTACAAATAGAAACTCCACAATTAGAAACTCCACAAGTAGACACTCCACAACTAGAAACTCCACAACTAGAAACTCCACAACTTGAAACACCAAAACTAGATACTCCACAACTACAAATTCCACAACTAAAAACTCCACAACTAGAAACTCCGCAACTAAAAACTCCCTAACTAGAAACTCCCCAACTAGAAACTTTGCAACTAGAATTTCCGCAACTAGAAAGTCTGCAACAAGAAACTCTGTAACTAGAAACTCCACAACTAGAAACCCCACAACTATAAACTTCACAACTAGAAGCTCAACAACTAGAGACTGCACAACTAGAAACTCCACAACTAGAAAACTCCGCAACTAGAAACTCTGCAACTAGATACTCCGAAACTAGAAACTCCATAGATAGAAACTCCACTACTAGAGACTCCACAACTAGAAACTCCACAACTAGAAACTCCACAACTACGAACCTCACAACTAGAAACTCCACAGCTAGAAACTCCGCAACTAGAAACTCCACAACTTGAAACTCCGCCACTAGAATCTCCACAACTAGAAAACTCCGCAACTAGAAAATTTACAGCTAGAAACTACACAACTTGAGACTTTGCAACTAGAAACTCTGCAACAAGAAACTCCGCAACTAGACACTGCACAGCTAGTAACTCCGCAACTAGAAACTCCACAACTTGAAACTCCGCCTCTAGAATCTCCACAACTTGAAAACTCCGCAACTAGAAACTCTGCAACTAGAAACTTCGCAACTAGAAACTCCACAGCTAGAAACTCCACAACTAGAGACTCCACAACTAGAAACTCCAAAACTACGAACCCCACAACTACGAACCCCACAAGTAGAAACTCCACAACTAGAAACTCAACAACTAGAAACTCCACAAATTGAGACTTCGCAACTAGAAACTCCACAACTATGAACTCCACTACTAGAGACTCCACAACTAGAAACTCCACAACTAGAAACTCCACAACTACGAACCTCACAACTAGAAACTCCACAGCTAGAAACTCCGCAACTAGAAACTCCACATCTTGAAACTCCGCCACTAGAATCTCCACAACTAGAAAACTCCGCAACTAGAAACTCTGCAACTAGAAACTCCGCAACTAGAAACTCCGCAACTAGAAACTTCACAGCTAGAAACTCCACAACTTGAAACACCACAACTAGATACTCCACAACTACAAATTGCACAACTAGAAACTCCACAACCAGAAACTCCGAAACTAGAAACTCCGCAGCTAGAAGCTCCACAACTTGAGACTTCGCAACTAGAAACTCGGCAACTAGAATCTCCACATCTAGAAACTCTGCGACTAGAAACTCCGCAACTACAAACTCCGCAACCTGAAACTCCGCAACTAGAAACTCCACAACTAGAAACTCCACAACTTGAAACACCACAACTACAGACTCCACAACTAGAAACTCCACAACTACGAACCCCACAACTACGAACCCCACTACTATCAACTCCACAACTAGAAACTCCACAACTTGAGACTTCGCAACTAGAAACTCCACAACTAGAAACTCCACTACTAGAGTCTCCACAACTAGAAACTCCATAACTAGAAGCTACACAACTAGAGACTCTACAACTACAAATTCCACAACTGGAAACTTCACAACTGCGCACCTCACATCTAGAAACTCCGCAACAACAAACTCCACAACTAGAAACTCCAACTCTAGAAACTCCACAACTAGAGACTCCACAACTAGAAACTCCACAACTAGAAACTCTGCAACTAGAAACTCCACAACTAGAAAACTCCGCAACTAGAAACTCTGCAACTAGAAACTCCGCAACTAGAAACTTCTCACCTAGAAACTCCACAACTTGAAACACCACAACTAGATACTCCACAACTACAAATTGCACAACTAGAAACTCCACAACCAGAAACTCCGAAACTAGAAACTCCGCAGCTAGAAAATCCACAACTAGAAACTCCAAAACTAGATACTCCACAACTACAGACTCCGCAACTACAAAACTCCGCAACTAGAAACTCCACAACTAGACGATTCGACACTATTAACTCTAAAACTTCAAAATCCAAAACTATCAACTCCACAACTTGAAACGCCGCTACTAGATACTCCACAACTACAAACTCCACAACTAGAAACTCCACAACTTGGAACTCCGCAACTAGAAACTCCGCCACTAGAATCTCCACAACTAGAAAGTCCGCAACTAGAAACTCTGCAACTAGAAACTCCGCAACTAGAAACTCCACAGCTAGAAACACCACAAATGGAAACCCCACAAGTAGATACTCCACAACTAAGAACCCCACAACTAGAAACTCCACAACTAGAAACTCAACAACTACAAACCTCACAACTAGAAACTCCACAACTAGAAACTCTGCAACTAGAAACTCCACAGCTAGAAAATCCACAACTAGAAACTCCGCAACAAGAAACTCAGCAAATAGAAACTCCACAACTAGAAACTCCACAACTAGAAACTCAACAGCCAGAGACTCCACAACTAGAGACTGCACATTTAGAGATGCCGCAACTTGAAACTCCACAGCTAGAAACTCCGCAACTAGAAACTCCACAACTAGAAACTTTACAACTAGAAACTCCATAACTAGACACTTCGGAACTAGAAACTCCACAACTAGAAACTCCACAACCAGAGACTCCAAAACCATAGACTGCACAACTAGAGGCTCCGCAACTAGAAACTCCACAGCTAGAAACTCCGCAACTAGAAACTCCACAAATAGAGACTCCGCCACTAGAAACTCGACAACTAGAAACTCCACAGTTAGAAATTCCACAACTATAAACTCCACAACCAGAAACTCCACAACTAGAGACTCCAAAACAAGAGACTGCACAATTAGAGACTCCGCAACTAGATACTCCAAAACTAGGAACTCTGCAACTAGAGAGAGAGAGAGAGAGAAAATTTTAATGCGGAAAGGCAGGGAGGTTAACCAGAAAACATATCCGGTTTGCTACCCTGCACTGGGGAAAGGGTAAGGGGAAAGGGAGGAAGAGAAGCACAAACACACATACACACACTCGCACACAGTAGTGTCACAATCGTTCTACGAGGCGGGTCGCTCGCAGAAACTTCATCAGCGCCTTCGTTGCTTTCTGGCGTGAAGCTCGATCTTTCCGACATTCCAAGATTGACTGCTCAGAAAATGGCTGGTCGTCGAGGCGAGCAAACACTGCTGAGAGGGACTGTCGCTGAGAGCTGTACTGGGGGCACTGACATAAAATATGTTCAATTGTTTCGTCATTGTCGCAATGGTCGCATGTAGCGCTGTCTCTCATTCCGATGCGGCAGGCAAAAGCGTTCGTGAAAGACACCCCAAGCCACATACGGCAGAGAAGGGTCGTCTCGGATCGGGGTAGGCCAGATGGAATAGTAAGTCGTAGGCATGGGTCCAGGCGGTGAAGACGGGTGTGGAGAAAACCGGGCGTATTCCGCATAGACCTTGCGACATCCTGCGCAAGCGTATTAATCTTTGCTGCTGCGTCGCTTCTTGATAGTGGAATGGGTTCCATCACTCCATTTTCGTGAGCATTCTTAGCTGCATTGTCGGCATGCTCGTTACCGATGATGCCGCAATGGCCTGGTAACCACTGAAAAGATATGTCATGTCCTTCGTCTATTAGGTGATGGTACAGTTGTCGTATTTCGAGCGCCAATTGATCTTGAGGTCCACGACGTAGAGTATTGTGTAGACATTGGAGAGCTGGTTTCGAATCAGTAAAAATGCTCCATTTTTGTGGTGTCTCTTGGTCAATCCTGCGGAGTGCGCTGCGGAGTGCCGCGAGCTCCACGGCTGTCGATGTCGTCTTGTGTGACGTTCTGAACTGGATGGTTTCGGCTCTTGCTGGGAAGATCACAGCTCCTGCAGATCCTCCAACAGTTGTCGAGCCATCCGTGTAAAGTTTGACATGATCTTTGTATTCTTCGTGTAGCATGAGTAGAATCATCTGCTTTAAAGCTGGCGCCGAGAGCTCCGCCTTCTTGCGAATCCCCGGCACTGTCAAGCGCAGTTTTGGTCGGTCCAAGCACCAAGGAGGTGTTAGTATCCGTTCCGGAGGTGTGTAGACTGTTGGAAGGCACTCACGGAAAGTCAATACTCTCTTACAGAAGGAGGCACTCGGTCGATCTTCTGGAAGCGAAGCTAGGTGGTGGGCAGGGGCGCGAGCAAGGTGTCTAATATGAGCTCTAAGCACCTCCAAAGTAATGTGCACTGTGGCCGGATAATCTTTGGCGATTGCGATGGTTTCCGCTGTTGATGTACAGCGTGGTAATCCAAGACAAACTCTGAGTGCCTGGCCCTGGGCGTTTTCTATTGTGCGTATACTGCTTTTGCAAGCGTTCGTCAGAACCGGCAAGCTATACCGCAGGTACCCCAGAAACAGCGTTTTGTACAAATGCAACATCGCGTGCACTGATGTGCCCCACGTTTTGCCTCCGAGGAACTTGAAAAGTTGTGCGATGGCCGTTAGGCGCTTCTTTAGAGTGGCCACATGGGGACTCCAGCAGAGATTTCGATCGATCGTGACCCCCAAAAACCTGTGGGTCCTGGCGTAGCAGACACTGTGTCCATTGATGGCGATGGGATATGACGTCATTGCCTTCCGCGTGAACGCGACCAGCGCCGATTTCTCAGGAGAAATCTCGAGGCCTTGTTCTCTAAGGTACGCCGATATTGAATTCGCTGCTTTCTGGAGTCTCGCACGTACCTGAGGACGTGTTACACCTGATGTCCAGGCACAAATATCATCTGCATAGAGAGATATCTGCACGGAATCTGGTATGCGTTCAACGAGACCGATCAGAACCAGGTTGAACAGTGTGGGGCTCAATACACCACCTTGAGGAACACCACGGTGTGTATAATGTTCAGAAGTCGGCCCATCATCAGTTTGCATAAACAATGATCTCATATGTAGGTAGCATTGGATCCAGCGGTACACTCGCCCACCCAAACCAACTGACTCGAGGGCGTCAAGTATGGCTTCGTGAGAAACATTGTCATATGCTCCTTTGACATCTAAAAATAGTGCGACAGATAACCGTCTGCTCATTTTCTGGTGTTGTACGTAGGTCACCAGGTCAATGACATTGTCAATGGAGCTCCGAAGACGACGAAAACCGGCCATGGCGTCTGGATATATTCTATGGCGTTCTAGGAACCACTCGAGTCTGGCAAGGATCATTCGCTCCATCAGCTTCCCTACGCAACTAGCCAGCGCTATTGGGCGGTATGATGTCAGCTCTAGAGGCGATTTTCCAGGTTTGAGAAGTGCAACCAACCGGCTTGTTTTCCACTCTCTGGGGACCGTTCCATCTCTCCAAGACTCATTGAATACTTCCAGCAAAGCACTTCGTGCTCGATCACCGAGATTGCATAATAGGCGGTATGATATGCCATCCGGCCCAGGCGATGACAATCGATTGCATGAAGCAAGAGCCACATTCAGTTCTTCCATTGAAAAAGGCAGGTCCAGGTGCGGGTCAAGGGAATGTGGCGTGTAATGAGCAGTAAGGGCTTCTGTGCAATTTGGTGGGCCCGCAATCTTCCTACAAAAATCTTCCGCTACCTCGATATCCCTTCTATTTTGGAAAAGGGCCAAGGCTTTAAACGGAAAACGTTGTTGGGGAAATGTGCGTAGGCCTCGCACGGTTCACCATATTTGAGAAAGCGGTTTGCGAGGGTCTAGACTCGCGCAAAATTTCGCCCACCGTTGAAACTCCAGTTTGTCTATACGACGCTGGATCTTCTTTTGCATGCGCCTGGCCATCCGTAGATCTTGAATGGATTTTGTGCGTCGATATCTACGCTCCGCACGCCGACGAGTCGCACGGAGTCGCTCTAACTCCATGTCCGTTTCTGAGGGCCTTGAAGAATATGCCAGCGTGCGCATCGCACTCTGCGCTGCTTGTTTGATCGCTTGCTCAATGTCAGAGGTTAAGCCTTTTTCACAAGCGTGTTCAATGTTGGTTTTGAATGCTGAAAGATCGATCTTCCGTACGGTTTTCGGCGGGTGGTCGCTAGCAAAGCCTTCGATGGTGAGATAACTGGGGATGTGATCGCTACCATGTGTCTCGATGTCTAAAAACCACTTAACGCTTGTGGCGAAGCGACGTGACACGAACGTCAAGTCCAAACAGCTGCTGTACGTTGATCCTCGCAGAAATGTAGGGCTCCCATCATTAAGTAGAGACAGTTCATGAGTCGATACAAATGAAGCCAGCCTCCGGCCCGTGGTATTGACTTTTGAACTTCCCCAGATTGGGTGGTGGGCGTTGAAGTCTCCTATAATTATCCACGGATCCGGGACGCTCGAAAGAATGTCATCCAGTCTTTGGCAATCAAAACGGGCTGAGGGAGATAAGTAGACACCTATTAATGTGAAGGTGAGGGTTTTCTGCTTTACAGTCAGGCAAACATATTGGTTCTCATCATGAGGCGACACAGGTTGAATGAAGTAGGTAAGCTCCCGACGAATATACACAATGACCTTGCTGCTTTCGTTTCGGGTTTTGGACGGGATTGATTCGTAGCCAGATAGCCTGATCGGGTTTGATAGTTTCGGTTCACATATTACGATGATTGGGAAAAGGTTAGAAAACACGTACTGACGAAAATCGGAAATCCGTGATCTAAGTCCTCTTGCGTTCCACTGGATGACTGATGCTTCTCTGACGTCTTTGCGGAACGATTGTTGATCTCTTGCCATGACTCTACGCGAGGGAGGCGAGGACTGGGCTCAGCGCGTCCAACACCTGTAACCCGCTTCGAGCGGTTGGAGTTCCCAGGCTTCTTAGTATGTCTGCCATGACAGCGACGAGGGATCGTAACATCGGGATGATCTGTCGATCGACCCTTGACACATCCTCAACGGAAGTAGACTCGGTGTAAGGTGTAGGGCGGCGAGGCCTCGCAGGAGGCTCCTTTGCAGGCTGTGTACGCGGAAGCGTAGGCCACTCATCCGCAGCTGTGAGCTTCTCCACTTCTTTTCGCTTCGTGCTTACTACTTCACTCGTGCTCGGAGGAAATGGGTTATGCGCAACACTCTGTCCTCCACGCCTCCGTCGGCGACTACGTCGCCGCCGTACCCTTTCAGCAGCCTCTCTGTGGGTTGAATTGTCCCTAACCATTTGTTTGATAATGGCGATTTCCTTCTTAATCCGAGGGCATTCCTTGGATGCAGCATCATGCGGACCATCACAGTTTCTGCACTTCAGACTTGTTGCCCGACATGCGTCTGCAGTGTGCGGCTCAGCGCATCGGGGGCATACTGTGGTGTTTGTACATACACTCTTGATGTGACCAATTTTCATGCAGTTATGGCACTGGAGTGGTTTAGGGACAAATGGTCGAACAGGATGTCGGAAGTGTCCCACTTTGACATGCGACGGAATGGAATCTCCTTTGAACATTATCTTTACACATCGGGTGTTTCCGAGGCGAAGTACATTCGCGATGAGAACTCCTTCGTTCGCTGGTTTTATGAGAGTTGGGAGGTCCGAGTTTGCTATGGCCAAATCTATGTCGTAGATTACTCCCGCCGTGCAGGCACCGTCCATTGGAATAACAGGTCGTACTTTGATGCCTCCCAAATCTGATACTCTGCGAAGCTTGTCTATGTCGCTGGCAGTCATTGTGTCCACAGCTAGAATACTCTTCCGCGTGTTCACCCGGATATCCTTAATGTCGTTTGGTGCTACCCCCTCAAAGTACATAGAGAGAGCTTGCCTGTTGACTGCTCGAAGGCTGATGGTGGAGTCCTCGGGCATGAAGAGGATGGTGTGCGGCCAGCATTCTCCTTTTGACTGAGACGTTAATGTCCCTGCTGGTGAAGACGACTTGATACTTCTTCTTTTGGCCTTCCTGCTTCTCACGGTCTCGAAGTCGTCATCCGACGAGTCGTCGCCAGTGGCCGAGTACAGTTCTGTGTCCTCGCTGGTGCTCGAACAGGTGCTTCGTTTCCGCGACGAGCTTGCCAAAAGTGGTCTATGGTCGGACATAGCCGCAGAAGGCTCCACGTCCACAGCCATGATGCAGTGACTATCACCGTTGGCCTCACTGGTTCTGGGCCAGGCGCGCTGATTTACCGAGGAGCTCGCCATAGCAGACCTCTGGCTGGGCGGACCAGTGGATGACTCCGCGTCCGTCGCCTTGGGGCAGGGAGCAGCGTCTCCCGTAGAAAGCGAAAAACTTGATAACAATGCTCGGAGCCGAAAGCAGAAGCGTTCTATGAAGAGACACTTCGTCGTCGTCGTCCTGCAACTAGAAAATCTACAACTACAAACTCGAAAACTAAAAAGTACAAATAGAAACTCCACAATTACAAACTCCACAAGTAGACACTCCACAACTAGAAACTCCACAACTAGAAACTCCACAACTTGAAACACCAATACTAGATACTCCACAACTACAAATTCCACAACTAAAAACTCCACAACTAGAAACTCCGCAACTAAAAACTCCCCAACTAGAAACTCCCCAACTAGAAACTTTGCAACTAGAATTTCCGCAACTAGAAAGTCTGCAACTAGAAACTCTGTAACTAGAAACTACACAACTAGAAACCCCACAACTATAAACTTCACAACTAGAAGCTCAACAACTAGAGACTGCACAACTAGAAACTCCACAACTAGAAAACTCCGCAACTAGAAACTCTGCAACTAGATACTCCGCAACTATAAACTCCATAGATAGAAACTCCACTACTAGAGACTCCACAACTAGAAACTCCACAACTAGAAACTCCACAACTACGAACCTCACAACTAGAAACTCCACAGCTAGAAACTCCGCAACTAGAAACTCCACAACTTGAAACTCCGCCACTAGAATCTCCACAACTAGAAAACTCCGCAACTAGAAACTTTACAGCTAGAAACTACACAACTTGAGACTTTGCAACTAGAAACTCTGCAACAAGAAACTCCGCAACTAGACACTGCACAGCTAGTAACTCCGCAACTAGAAACTCCACAACTTGAAACTCCACCTCTAGAATCTCCACAACTTGAAAACTCCGCAACTAGAAACTCTGCATTTAGAAACTTCGCAACTAGAAACTCCACAGCTAGAAACTCCACAACTAGAGACTCCACAACTAGAAACTCCAAAACTACGAACCCCACAACTACGAACCCCACAAGTAGAAACTCCACAACTAGAAACTCAACAACTAGAAACTCCACAACTTGAGACTTCGCAACTAGAAACTCCACAACTATGAACTCCACTACTAGAGACTCCACAACTAGAAACTCCACAACTAGAAACTCCACAACTACGAACCTCACAACTAGAAACTCCACAGCTAGAAACTCCGCAACTAGAAACTCCACATCTTGAAACTCCGCCACTAGAATCTCCACAACTAGAATACTCCGCAACTAGAAACTCTGCAACTAGAAACTCCGCAACTAGAAACTTCACAGCTAGAAACTCCACAACTTGAAACACCACAACTAGATACTCCACAACTACAAATTGCACAACTAGAAACTCCACAACCAGAAACTCCGAAACTGGAAACTCCGCAGCTAGAAGCTCCACAACTTGAGACTTCGCAACTAGAAACTCGGCAACTAGAATCTCCACATCTAGAAACTCTGCGACTAGAAACTCCGCAACTACAAACTCCGCAACCTGAAACTCCGCAACTAGAAACTCCACAACTAGAAACTCCACAACTTGAAACTCCACAACTAGAGACTCCACAACTAGAAACTCCACAACTACGAACCCCACAACTACGAACCCCACTACTAGCAACTCCACAACTAGAAACTCCACAACTTGAGACTTCGCAACTAGAAACTCCACAACTAGAAACTCCACTACTAGAGTCTCCACAACTAGAAACTCCATAACTAGAAGCTACACAACTAGAGACTCTACAACTACAAATTCCACAACTGGAAACTTCACAACTACGAACCTCACATCTAGAAACTCCGCAACAACAAACTCCACAACTAGAAACTCCACAACTAGAAATTTCACTACTAGAGACTCAACAACTAGAGACTCCTCAACTAAAAGCTCCACAACTAGAAACTTTACAACTAGAAACTCCGCAACTAGAAACCCGACAACTAGAAACTCAACAACTAGAAACTCCACACCTATTATTTCTACACCTTGAAACTCCACAACTAAAACTCGACAACTAAAACTTCACAACTAGAAACTCCACAACTAGAAACTCCGCAACTAGACTCTCCCCAACTGGAAACTCCCCAACTAGAAACTCTGCAACTAGAAACTCCGCAACTAGAAACTCTGCAACTAGAAACTCCATAACTAGAAACTCCACAGCTAGAAACCCCACAACTATAAACTTCACAACTAGAAACTCCACAACTAGAAACTCCGGAACTAGAAAATCCGCAGCTAGAAACTCCCCAACTTGAGACTTCGCAGCTAGAAACTCGGCAACTAGAATCTCCACAACTAGAAACTCTGCGACTAGAAACTCCGCAACTACAAACTCCGCAACCTAAAACTCAACAACTGGAGACTGCACAACTAGAGACTCCGCAACAAGAAACTCCACAGCTAGAAACTCCGCAACTAGAAACTCCACAACTTGAAACTCCACAACTTGAAACTCTGCAACTAGAAACTCCACAACTAGAAAAGTCCGCAACTAGAAACTCTGCAACTAAAAACTCCGCAACTAGAAACTCCAGAGCCAGAAATTCCACAACTTGAAACACCACAACTAGATACTCCACAACAACAAATTCCACAACTAGAAACTCCAGAACTAGAAACTCCGCAACTTGAGACTTCGCAACTAGAAACTCGGCAACTAGAATCTCCACAACTAGAAACTCTGCAACTAGAAACTCCACAACTAGAAACTCTGCAACTAGAAACTCCACAGCTAGAAAATCCACAACTAGAAACTCCGCAACAAGAAACTCAGCAAATAGAAACTCCACAACTAGAAACTCCGCAACTAGAAACTCAACAGCCAGAGACTCCACAACTAGAGACTGCACATTTAGAGATGCCGTAACTTGAAACTCCACAGCTAGAAACTCCGCAACTAGAAACTCCACAACCAGAAACTTTACAACTAGAAACTCCATAACTAGACACTTCGGAACTAGAAACTCCACAACTAGAAACTCCACAACCAGAGACTCCAAAACCATAGACTGCACAACTAGAGACTCCGCAACTAGAAACTCCACAGCTAGAAACTCCGCAACTAGAAACTCCACAAATAGAGACTCCGCCACTACAAACTCGACAACTAGAAACTCCACAGTTAGAAATTCCACAACTATAAACTCCACAACCAGAAACTCCACAACTAGAGACTCCAAAACAAGAGACTGCACAATTAGAGACTCCGCAACTAGATACTCCAAAACTAGGAACTCTGCAACTAGAAAATCTACAACTACAAACTCGAAAACTAAAAACTACAAATAGAAACTCCACAATTAGAAACTCCACAAGTAGACACTCCACAACTAGAAACTCCACAACTAGAAACTCCACAACTTGAAACACCAAAACTAGATACTCCACAACTACAAATTCCACAACTAAAAACTCCACAACTAGAAACTCCGCAACTAAAAACTCCCCAACTAGAAACTCCCCAACTAGAAACTTTGCAACTAGAATTTCCGCAACTAGAAAGTCTGCAACTAGAAACTCTGTAACTAGAAACTCCACAACTAGAAACTCCACTACTAGAGACTCCACAACTAGAAACTCCACAACTAGAAACTCCACAACTACGAACCTCACAACTAGAAACTCCACAGCTAGAAACTCCGCAATTAGAAACTCCACAACTTGAAACTCTGCCACTAGAATCTCCACAACTAGAAAACTCCGCAACTAGAAACATTACAGCTAGAAACTACACAACTTGAGACTTTGCAACTAGAAACTCTGCAACAAGAAACTCCGCAACTAGAAACTCCGCCTGTAGAATCTCCACAACTTGAAAACTCCGCAACTAGAAACTCTGCAACTAGAAACTTCGCAACTAGAAACTCCACAGCTAGAAACTCCACAACTAGAGACTCCACAACTAGAAACTCCAAAACTACGAATCCCACAACTACGAACCCCACAAGTAGAAACTCCACAACTAGAAACTCAACAACTAGAAACTCCACAACTTGAGACTTCGCAACTAGAAACTCCACAACTATAAACTCCACTACTAGAGACTCCACAACTAGAAACTCCACAACTAGAAACTCCACAACTACGAACCTCACAACTAGAAACTCCACAGCTAGAAACTCCGCAACTAGAAACTCCACATCTTGAAACTCCGCCACTAGAATCTCCACAACTAGAAAACTCCGCAACTAGAAACTCTGCAACTAGAAACTCCACAACTAGAAACTCCGCAACTAGAAACTTCACAGCTAGAAACTCCACAACTTGAAACACCACAACTAGATACTCCACAACTACAAATTGCCCAACTAGAAACTCCACAACCAGAAACTCCGAAACTAGAAACTCCGCAGCTAGAAGCTCCACAACTTGAGACTTCGCAACTAGAAACTCGGCAACTAGAATCTCCACATCTAGAAACTCTGCGACTAGAAACTCCGCAACTACAAACTCCGCAACCTGAAACTCCGCAACTAGAAACTCCACAACTAGAAACTCCACAACTTGAAACTCCACAACTAGAGACTCCACAACTAGAAACTCCACAACTACGAACCCCACAACTACGAACCCCACTACTAGCAACTCCACAACTAGAAACTCCACAACTTGAGACTTCGCAACTAGAAACTCCACAACTAGAAACTCCACTACTAGAGTCTCCACAACTACAAACTACACAACTAGAAACTCCACAACTAGAGACTCTACAACTACAAACTCCACAACTAGAAACTTCACAACTACGAACCTCACAACTAGAAACTCCACAACTAGAAACTCTGCAACTCTAAACTCCACAACTAGAAAACTCCGCTACTAGAAACTCTGCAACTAGAAACTCCGCAACTAGAAACTTCACAGCTAGAAACTCCACAACTTGAAACACCACAACTAGATACTCCACAAATACAAATTGCACAACTAGAAACTCTGCAACTAGAAACTCCGCAACTAGAAACTCCACAGCTAGAAACTCCACAACTAGAAACTCCACAACTAGAGACTCCACAACTAGAAACTCCGTAACTACAAACCCCACAACTAGAATTTCCACAACTAGAAACTCCACAACTTGAGAGTTCGCAACTAGAAACTCCACAACTAGAAACTCCACAACTAGAGACTCCACCACTAGAATCTCCACCACTAGAAACTCCACAACTACGAACCTCACAACTAGAAATTCCACAACTAGAAACTCCACAGCCAGAAACTCCACAACTAGAAACTCCACAACTAGAAACTCCACAGCCACAAACTCCACAACTAGAAACTCCACAACTAGAAACTCCACAACTAGAAATTTCACTACTAGAGACTCAACAACTAGAGACTCCTCAACTAAAAGCTCCACAACTAGAAACTTTACAACTAGAAACTCCGCAACTAGAAACCCGACAACTAGAAACTCAACAACTAGAAACTCCACACCTATTATTTCTACACCTTGAAACTCCACAACTAAAACTCGACAACTAAAACTTCACAACTGGAAACTCCCCAACTAGAAACTCTGCAACTAGAAACTCCGCAACTAGAAACTCTGCAACTAGAAACTCCATAACTAGAAACTCCACAGCTAGAAACCCCACAACTCTAAACTTCACAACTAGAAACTCCACAACTAGAAACTCCGCAACTAGAAACTCCGCAGCTAGAAACTCCCCAACTTGAGACTTCGCAGCTAGAAACTCGGCAACTAGAATCTCCACAACTAGAAACTCTGCGACTAGAAACTCCGCAACTACAAACTCCGCAACCTAAAACTCAACAACTGGAGACTGCACAACTAGAAACTCCACAGCTACGAACCTCGAAACTTGAGACTTCGCAACTAGAAACTCGGCAACTAGAATCTCCACAAATAGAAACTCTGCAACTAGAAACTCAGCAACTAGAAACTCCACAGCTAGAAACTCCACAACTAGAGACTCCACAACTCGAAACTCCACAACTACAAACCCCACAACTAGAAACTCCACAACTTGAAACTCCACAACTTGAGAGTTCGCAACTAGAAACTCGAACTCTAGAAACTCCACAACTAGAGACTCCACAACTAGAAACTCCACAACTAGAAACTCTGCAACTAGAAACTCCACAACGAGAAAACTCCGCAACTAGAAACTCTGCAACTAGAAACTCCGCAACTAGAAACTTCTCACCTAGAAACTCCACAACTTGAAACACCACAACTAGATACTCCACAACTACAAATTGCACAACTAGAAACTCCACAACCAGAAACTCCGAAACTAGAAACTCCGCAGCTAGAAAATCCACAACTAGAAACTCCAAAACTAGATACTCCACAACTACAGACTCCGCAACTACAAAACTCCGCAACTAGAAACTCCACAACTAGACGATTCGACACTATTAACTCTACAACTTCAAAATCCAAAACTATCAACTCCACAACTTGAAACGCCGCTACTAGATACTCCACAACTACAAACTCCACAACTAGAAACTCCACAACTTGGAACTCCGCAACTAGAAACTCCGCCACTAGAATCTCCACAACTAGAAAGTCCGCAACTAGAAACTCTGCATCTAGAAACTCCGCAACTAGAAACTCCACAGCTAGAAACACCACAAATGGAAACCCCACAAGTAGATACTCCACAACTAAGAACCCCACAACTAGAAACTCCACAACTAGAAACTCAACAACTTGAGACTTCGCAACTAGAAACTCGACAACTAGAAACTCAACAACTACAAACCTCACAACTAGAAACTCCACAACTAGAAACTCTGCAACTAGAAACTCCACAGCTAGAAAATCCACAACTAGAAACTCCGCAACGAGAAAGTCAGCAAATAGAAACTCCACAACTAGAAACTCCACAACTAGAAACTCAACAGCCAGAGACTCCACAACTAGAGACTGCACATTTAGAGATGCCGCAACTTGAAACTCCACAGCTAGAAACTCCGCAACTAGAAACTCCACAACCAGAAACTTTACAACTAGAAACTCCATAACTAGACACTTCGGAACTAGAAACTCCACAACTAGAAACTCCACAACCAGAGACTCCAAAACCATAGACTGCACAACTAGAGACTCCGCAACTAGAAACTCCACAGCTAGAAACTCCGCAACTAGAAACTCCACAAATAGAGACTCCGCCACTAGAAACTCGACAACTAGAAACTCCACAGTTAGAAATTCCACAACTATAAACTCCACAACCAGAAACTCCACAACTAGAGACTCCAAAACAAGAGACTGCACAATTAGAGACTCCGCAACTAGATACTCCAAAACTAGGAACTCTGCAACTAGAAAATCTACAACTACAAACTCGAAAACTAAAAACTACAAATAGAAACTCCACAATTAGAAACTCCACAACTAGAAACTCCACAACTTGAAACACCAAAACTAGATACTCCACAACTACAAATTCCACAACTAAAAACTCCACAACTAGAAACTCCGCAACTAAAAACTCCCCAACTAGAAACTCCCCAACTAGAAACTTTGCAACTAGAATTTCCGCAACTAGAAAGTCTGCAACTAGAAACTCTGTAACTAGAAACTCCACAACTAGAAACTCCACTACTAGAGACTCCACAACTAGAAACTCCACAACTAGAAACTCCACAACTACGAACCTCACAACTAGAAACTCCACAGCTAGAAACTCCGCAACTAGAAACTCCACAACTTGAAACTCTGCCACTAGAATCTCCACAACTAGAAAACTCCGCAACTAGAAACTTTACAGCTAGAAACTACACAACTTGAGACTTTGCAACTAGAAACTCTGCAACAAGAAACTCCGCAACTAGAAACTCCGCCTGTAGAATCTCCACAACTTGAAAACTCCGCAACTAGAAACTCTGCAACTAGAAACTTCGCAACTAGAAACTCCACAGCTAGAAACTCCACAACTAGAGACTCCACAACTAGAAACTCCAAAACTACGAATCCCACAACTACGAACCCCACAAGTAGAAACTCCACAACTAGAAACTCAACAACTAGAAACTCCACAACTTGAGACTTCGCAACTAGAAACTCCACAACTATAAACTCCACTACTAGAGACTCCACAACTAGAAACTCCACAACTAGAAACTCCACAACTACGAACCTCACAACTAGAAACTCCACAGCTAGAAACTCCGCAACTAGAAACTCCACATCTTGAAACTCCGCCACTAGAATCTCCACAACTAGAAAACTCCGCAACTAGAAACTCTGCAACTAGAAACTCCGCAACTAGAAACTCCGCAACTAGAAACTTCACAGCTAGAAACTCCACAACTTGAAACACCACAACTAGATACTCCACAACTACAAATTGCCCAACTAGAAACTCCACAACCAGAAACTCCGAAACTAGAAACTCCGCAGCTAGAAGCTCCACAACTTGAGACTTCGCAACTAGAAACTCGGCAACTAGAATCTCCACATCTAGAAACTCTGCGACTAGAAACTCCGCAACTACAAACTCCGCAACCTGAAACTCCGCAACTAGAAACTCCACAACTAGAAACTCCACAACTTGAAACTCCACAACTAGAGACTCCACAACTAGAAACTCCACAACTACGAACCCCACAACTACGAACCCCACTACTAGCAACTCCACAACTAGAAACTCCACAACTTGAGACTTCGCAACTAGAAACTCCACAACTAGAAACTCCACTACTAGAGTCTCCACAACTACAAACTACACAACTAGAAACTCCACAACTAGAGACTCTACAACTACAAACTCCACAACTAGAAACTTCACAACTACGAACCTCACAACTAGAAACTCCACAACTAGAAACTCTGCAACTCTAAACTCCACAACTAGAAAACTCCGCTACTAGAAACTCTGCAACTAGAAACTCCGCAACTAGAAACTTCACAGCTAGAAACTCCACAACTTGAAACACCACAACTAGATACTCCACAAATACAAATTGCACAACTAGAAACTCTGCAACTAGAAACTCCGCAACTAGAAACTCCACAGCTAGAAACTCCACAACTAGAAACTCCACAACTAGAGACTCCACAACTAGAAACTCCGTAACTACAAACCCCACAACTAGAATTTCCACAACTAGAAACTCCACAACTTGAGAGTTCGCAACTAGAAACTCCACAACTAGAAACTCCACAACTAGAGACTCCACCACTAGAATCTCCACCACTAGAAACTCCACAACTACGAACCTCACAACTAGAAATTCCACAACTAGAAACTCCACAGCCAGAAACTCCACAACTAGAAACTCCACAACTAGAAACTCCACAGCCACAAACTCCACAACTAGAAACTCCACAACTAGAAACTCCACAACTAGAAATTTCACTACTAGAGACTCAACAACTAGAGACTCCTCAACTAAAAGCTCCACAACTAGAAACTTTACAACTAGAAACTCCGCAACTAGAAACCCGACAACTAGAAACTCAACAACTAGAAACTCCACACCTATTATTTCTACACCTTGAAACTCCACAACTAAAACTCGACAACTAAAACTTCACAACTAGAAACTCCACAACTAGAAACTCCGCAACTAGACTCTCCCCAACTGGAAACTCCCCAACTAGAAACTCTGCCACTAGAAACTCCGCAACTAGAAACTCTGCAACTAGAAACTCCATAACTAAAAACTCCACAGCTAGAAACCCCACAACTATAAACTTCACAACTAGAAACTCCACAACTAGAAACTCCGCAACTAGAAACTCCGCAGCTAGAAACTCCCCAACTTGAGACTTCGCAGCTAGAAACTCGGCAACTAGAATCTCCACAACTAGAAACTCTGCGACTAGAAACTCCGCAACTACAAACTCCGCAACCTAAAACTCAACAACTGGAGACTGCACAACTAGAAACTCCACAGCTACGAACCTCGAAACTAGAAACTCCACAACTTGAAACTCTGCAACTAGAAACTCCACAACTAGAAAAGTCTGCAACTAGAAACTCTGCAACTAAGAACTCCGCAACTAGAAACTCCAGAGCCAGAAATTCCACAACTTGAAACACCACAACTAGATACTCCACAACAACAAATTCCAACTTTAGAAACTCCAGAACTAGAAACTCCGCAACTTGAGACTTCGCAACTAGAAACTCGGCAACTAGAATCTCCACAACTAGAAACTCTGCAACTAGAAACTCAGCAACTAGAAACTCCACAGCTAGAAACTCCACAACTAGAGACTCCACAACTCGAAACTCCACAACTACAAACCCCACAACTAGAAACTCCACAACTTGAAACTCCACAACTTGAGAGTTCGCAACTAGAAACTGGAACTCTAGAAACTCCACAACTAGAGACTCCGCAACTAGAAACTCCACAACTAGAAACTCTGCAACTAGAAACTCCACAACGAGAAAACTCCGCAACTAGAAACTCTGCAACTAGAAACTCCGCAACTAGAAACTTTTCACCTAGAAACTCCACAACTTGAAACACCACAACTAGATACTCCACAACTACAAATTGCACAACTAGAAACTACACAACCAGAAACTCCGAAACTAGAAACTCCGCAGCTAGAAAATCCACAACTAGAAACTCCAAAATTAGATACTCCACAACTACAGACTCCGCAACTACAAAACTCCGCAACTAGAAACTCCACAACTAGACGATTCGACACTATTAACTCTACAACTTCAAAATCCAAAACTATCAACTCCACAACTTGAAACGCCGCTACTAGATACTCCACAACTACAAACTCCACAACTAGAAACTCCACAACTTGGAACTCCGCAACTAGAAACTCCGCCACTAGAATCTCCACAACTAGAAAGTCCGCAACTAGAAACTCTGCATCTAGAAACTCCGCAACTAGAAACTCCACAGCTAGAAACACCACAAATGGAAACCCCACAAGTAGATACTCCACAACTAAGAACCCCACAACTAGAAACTCCACAACTAGAAACTCAACAACTTGAGACTTCGCAACTAGAAACTCGACAACTAGAAACTCAACAACTACAAACCTCACAACTAGAAACTCCACAACTAGAAACTCTGCAACTAGAAACTCCACAGCTAGAAAATCCACAACTAGAAACTCTGCAACAAGAAACTCAGCAAATAGAAACTCCACAACTAGAAACTCCACAACTAGAAACTCAACAGCCAGAGACTCCACAACTAGAGACTGCACATTTAGAGATGCCGCAACTTGAAACTCCACAGCTAGAAACTCCGCAACTAGAAACTCCACAACCAGAAACTTTACAACTAGAAACTCCATAACTAGACACTTCGGAACTAGAAACTCCACAACTAGAAACTCCACAACCAGAGACTCCAAAACCATAGACTGCACAACTAGAGACTCCGCAACTAGAAACTCCACAGCTAGAAACTCTGCAACTACAAACTCCACAAATAGAGACTCCGCCACTAGAAACTCGACAACTAGAAACTCCACAGTTAGAAATTCCACAACTATAAACTCCACAACCAGAAACTCCACAACTAGAGACTCCAAAACAAGAGACTGCACAATTAGAGACTCCGCAACTAGATACTCCAAAACTAGGAACTCTGCAACTAGAAAATCTACAACTACAAACTCAAAAACTAAAAACTACAAATAGAAACTCCACAATTAGAAACTCCACAAGTAGACACTCCACAACTAGAAACTCCACAACTAGAAACTCCACAACTTGAAACACCAAAACTAGATACTCCACAACTACAAATTCCACAACTAAAAACTCCACAACTAGAAACTCCGCAACTAAAAACTCCCTAACTAGAAACTCCCCAACTAGAAACTTTGCAACTAGAATTTCCGCAACTAGAAAGTCTGCAACAAGAAACTCTGTAACTAGAAACTCCACAACTAGAAACCCCACAACTATAAACTTCACAACTAGAAGCTCAACAACTAGAGACTGCACAACTAGAAACTCCACAACTAGAAAACTCCGCAACTAGAAACTCTGCAACTAGATACTCCGAAACTAGAAACTCCATAGATAGAAACTCCACTACTAGAGACTCCACAACTAGAAACTCCACAACTAGAAACTCCACAACTACGAACCTCACAACTAGAAACTCCACAGCTAGAAACTCCGCAACTAGAAACTCCACAACTTGAAACTCCGCCACTAGAATCTCCACAACTAGAAAACTCCGCAACTAGAAACTTTACAGCTAGAAACTACACAACTTGAGACTTTGCAACTAGAAACTCTGCAACAAGAAACTCCGCAACTAGACACTGCACAGCTAGTAACTCCGCAACTAGAAACTCCACAACTTGAAACTCCGCCTCTAGAATCTCCACAACTTGAAAACTCCGCAACTAGAAACTCTGCAACTAGAAACTTCGCAACTAGAAACTCCACAGCTAGAAACTCCACAACTAGAGACTCCACAACTAGAAACTCCAAAACTACGAACCCCACAACTACGAACCCCACAAGTAGAAACTCCACAACTAGAAACTCAACAACTAGAAACTCCACAAATTGAGACTTCGCAACTAGAAACTCCACAACTATGAACTCCACTACTAGAGACTCCACAAGTAGAAACTCCACAACTAGAAACTCCACAACTACGAACCTCACAACTAGAAACTCCACAGCTAGAAACTCCGCAACTAGAAACTCCACATCTTGAAACTCCGCCACTAGAATCTCCACAACTAGAAAACTCCGCAACTAGAAACTCTGCAACTAGAAACTCCGCAACTAGAAACTCCGCAACTAGAAACTTCACAGCTAGAAACTCCACAACTTGAAACACCACAACTAGATACTCCACAACTACAAATTGCACAACTAGAAACTACACAACCAGAAACTCCGAAACTAGAAACTCCGCAGCTAGAAGCTCCACAACTTGAGACTTCGCAACTAGAAACTCGGCAACTAGAATCTCCACATCTAGAAACTCTGCGACTAGAAACTCCGCAACTACAAACTCCGCAACCTGAAACTCCGCAACTAGAAACTCCACAACTAGAAACTCCACAACTTGAAACACCACAACTACAGACTCCACAACTAGAAACTCCACTACTACGAACCCCACAACTACGAACCCCACTACTAGCAACTCCACAACTAGAAACTCCACAACTTGAGACTTCGCAACTAGAAACTCCACAACTAGAAACTCCACTACTAGAGTCTCCACAACTAGAAACTCCATAACTAGAAGCTACACAACTAGAGACTCTACAACTACAAATTCCACAACTGGAAACTTCACAACTACGCACCTCACATCTAGAAACTCCGCAACAACAAACTCCACAACTAGAAACTCCACAACTAGAAACTCTGCAACTAGAAACTCCACAACTAGAAAACTCCGCAACTAGAAACTCTGCAACTAGAAACTCCGCAACTAGAAACTTCTCACCTAGAAACTCCACAACTTGAAACACCACAACTAGATACTCCACAACTACAAATTGCACAACTAGAAACTCCACAACCAGAAACTCCGAAACTAGAAACTCCGCAGCTAGAAAATCCACAACTAGAAACTCCAAAACTAGATACTCCACAACTACAGACTCCGCAACTACAAAACTCCGCAACTAGAAACTCCACAACTAGACGATTCGACACTATTAACTCTAAAACTTCAAAATCCAAAACTATCAACTCCACAACTTGAAACGCCGCTACTAGATACTCCACAACTACAAACTCCACAACTAGAAACTCCACAACTTGGAACTCCGCAACTAGAAACTCCGCCACTAGAATCTCCACAACTAGAAAGTCCGCAACTAGAAACTCTGCAACTAGAAACTCCGCAACTAGAAACTCCACAGCTAGAAACACCACAAATGGAAACCCCACAAGTAGATACTCCACAACTAAGAACCCCACAACTAGAAACTCCACAACTAGAAACTCAACAACTACAAACCTCACAACTAGAAACTCCACAACTAGAAACTCTGCAACTAGAAACTCCACAGCTAGAAAATCCACAACTAGAAACTCCGCAACAAGAAACTCAGCAAATAGAAACTCCACAACTAGAAACTCCACAACTAGAAACTCAACAGCCAGAGACTCCACAACTAGAGACTGCACATTTAGAGATGCCGCAACTTGAAACTCCACAGCTAGAAACTCCGCAACTAGAAACTCCACAACTAGAAACTTTACAACTAGAAACTCCATAACTAGACACTTCGGAACTAGAAACTCCACAACTAGAAACTCCACAACCAGAGACTCCAAAACCATAGACTGCACAACTAGAGGCTCCGCAACTAGAAACTCCACAGCTAGAAACTCCGCAACTAGAAACTCCACAAATAGAGACTCCGCCACTAGAAACTCGACAACTAGAAACTCCACAGTTAGAAATTCCACAACTATAAACTCCACAACCAGAAACTCCACAACTAGAGACTCCAAAACAAGAGACTGCACAATTAGAGACTCCGCAACTAGATACTCCAAAACTAGGAACTCTGCAACTAGAGAGAGAGAGAGAGAGAAAACTTTAATGCGGAAAGGCAGGGAGGTTAACCAGAAAACATATCCGGTTTGCTACCCTGCACTGGGGAAAGGGTAAGGGGAAAGGGAGGAAGAGAAGCACAAACACACATACACACACTCGCACACAGTAGTGTCACAATCGTTCTACGAGGCGGGTCGCTCGCAGAAACTTCATCAGCGCCTTCGTTGCTTTCTGGCGTGAAGCTCGATCTTTCCGACATTCCAAGATTGACTGCTCGGAAAATGGCTGGTCGTCGAGGCGAGCAAACACTGCTGAGAGGGACTGTCGCTGAGAGCTGTACTGGGGGCACTGACATAAAATATGTTCAATTGTTTCGTCATTGTCGCAATGGTCGCATGTAGCGCTGTCTCTCATTCCGATGCGGCAGGCAAAAGCGTTCGTGAAAGACACCCCAAGCCACATACGGCAGAGAAGGGTCGTCTCGGATCGGGGTAGGCCAGATGGAATAGTAAGTCGTAGGCATGGGTCCAGGCGGTGAAGACGGGTGTGGAGAAAACCGGGCGTATTCCGCATAGACCTTGCGACATCCTGCGCAAGCGTATTAATCTTTGCTGCTGCGTCGCTTCTTGATAGTGGAATGGGTTCCATCACTCCATTTTCGTGAGCATTCTTAGCTGCATTGTCGGCATGCTCGTTACCGATGATGCCGCAATGGCCTGGTAACCACTGAAAAGATATGTCATGTCCTTCGTCTATTAGGTGATGGTACAGTTGTCGTATTTCGAGCGCCAATTGATCTTGAGGTCCACGACGTAGAGTATTGTGTAGACATTGGAGAGCTGGTTTCGAATCAGTAAAAATGCTCCATTTTTGTGGTGTCTCTTGGTCAATCCTGCGGAGTGCGCTGCGGAGTGCCGCGAGCTCCACGGCTGTCGATGTCGTCTTGTGTGACGTTCTGAACTGGATGGTTTCGGCTCTTGCTGGGAAGATCACAGCTCCTGCAGATCCTCCAACAGTTGTCGAGCCATCCGTGTAAAGTTTGACATGATCTTTGTATTCTTCGTGTAGCATGAGTAGAATCATCTGCTTTAAAGCTGGCGCCGAGAGCTCCGCCTTCTTGCGAATCCCCGGCACTGTCAAGCGCAGTTTTGGTCGGTCCAAGCACCAAGGAGGTGTTAGTATCCGTTCCGGAGGTGTGTAGACTGTTGGAAGGCACTCACGGAAAGTCAATACTCTCTTACAGAAGGAGGCACTCGGTCGATCTTCTGGAAGCGAAGCTAGGTGGTGGGCAGGGGCGCGAGCAAGGTGTCTAATATGAGCTCTAAGCACCTCCAAAGTAATGTGCACTGTGGCCGGATAATCTTTGGCGATTGCGATGGTTTCCGCTGTTGATGTACAGCGTGGTAATCCAAGACAAACTCTGAGTGCCTGGCCCTGGGCGTTTTCTATTGTGCGTATACTGCTTTTGCAAGCGTTCGTCAGAACCGGCAAGCTATACCGCAGGTACCCCAGAAACAGCGTTTTGTACAAATGCAACATCGCGTGCACTGATGTGCCCCACGTTTTGCCTCCGAGGAACTTGAAAAGTTGTGCGATGGCCGTTAGGCGCTTCTTTAGAGTGGCCACATGGGGACTCCAGCAGAGATTTCGATCGATCGTGACCCCCAAAAACCTGTGGGTCCTGGCGTAGCAGACACTGTGTCCATTGATGGCGATGGGATATGACGTCATTGCCTTCCGCGTGAACGCGACCAGCGCCGATTTCTCAGGAGAAATCTCGAGGCCTTGTTCTCTAAGGTACGCCGATATTGAATTCGCTGCTTTCTGGAGTCTCGCACGTACCTGAGGACGTGTTACACCTGATGTCCAGGCACAAATATCATCTGCATAGAGAGATATCTGCACGGAATCTGGTATGCGTTCAACGAGACCGATCAGAACCAGGTTGAACAGTGTGGGGCTCAATACACCACCTTGAGGAACACCACGGTGTGTATAATGTTCAGAAGTCGGCCCATCATCAGTTTGCATAAACAATGATATCATATGTAGGTAGCATTGGATCCAGCGGTACACTCGCCCACCCAAACCAACTGACTCGAGGGCGTCAAGTATGGCTTCGTGAGAAACATTGTCATATGCTCCTTTGACATCTAAAAATAGTGCGACAGATAACCGTCTGCTCATTTTCTGGTGTTGTACGTAGGTCACCAGGTCAATGACATTGTCAATGGAGCTCCGAAGACGACGAAAACCGGCCATGGCGTCTGGATATATTCTATGGCGTTCTAGGAACCACTCGAGTCTGGCAAGGATCATTCGCTCCATCAGCTTCCCTACGCAACTAGCCAGCGCTATTGGGCGGTATGATGTCAGCTCTAGAGGCGATTTTCCAGGTTTGAGAAGTGCAACCAACCGGCTTGTTTTCCACTCTCTGGGGACCGTTCCATCTCTCCAAGACTCATTGAATACTTCCAGCAAAGCACTTCGTGCTCGATCACCGAGATTGCATAATAGGCGGTATGATATGCCATCCGGCCCAGGCGATGACAATCGATTGCATGAAGCAAGAGCCACATTCAGTTCTTCCATTGAAAAAGGCAGGTCCAGGTGCGGGTCAAGGGAATGTGGCGTGTAATGAGCAGTAAGGGCTTCTGTGCAATTTGGTGGGCCCGCAATCTTCCTACAAAAATCTTCCGCTACCTCGATATCCCTTCTATTTTGGAAAAGGGCCAAGGCTTTAAACGGAAAACGTTGTTGGGGAAATGTGCGTAGGCCTCGCACGGTTCGCCATATTTGAGAAAGCGGTTTGCGAGGGTCTAGACTCGCGCAAAATTTCGCCCACCGTTGAAACTCCAGTTTGTCTATACGACGCTGGATCTTCTTTTGCATGCGCCTGGCCATCCGTAGATCTTGAATGGATTTTGTGCGTCGATATCTACGCTCCGCACGCCGACGAGTCGCACGGAGTTGCTCTAACTCCATGTCCGTTTCTGAGGGCCTTGAAGAATATGCCAGCGTGCGCATCGCACTCTGCGCTGCTTGTTTGATCGCTTGCTCAATGTCAGAGGTTAAGCCTTTTTCACAAGCGTGTTCAATGTTGGTTTTGAATGCTGAAAGATCGATCTTCCGTACGGTTTTCGGCGGGTGGTCGCTAGCAAAGCCTTCGATGGTGAGATAACTGGGGATGTGATCGCTACCATGTGTCTCGATGTCTAAAAACCACTTAACGCTTGTGGCGAAGCGACGTGACACGAACGTCAAGTCCAAACAGCTGCTGTACGTTGATCCTCGCAGAAATGTAGGGCTCCCATCATTAAGTAGAGACAGTTCATGAGTCGATACAAATGAAGCCAGCCTCCGGCCCGTGGTATTGACTTTTGAACTTCCCCAGATTGGGTGGTGGGCGTTGAAGTCTCCTATAATTATCCACGGATCCGGGACGCTCGAAAGAATGTCATCCAGTCTTTGGCAATCAAAACGGGCTGAGGGAGATAAGTAGACACCTATTAATGTGAAGGTGAGGGTTTTCTGCTTTACAGTCAGGCAAACATATTGGTTCTCATCATGAGGCGACACAGGTTGAATGATGTAGGTAAGCTCCCGACGAATATACACAATGACCTTGCTGCTTTCGTTTCGGGTTTTGGACGGGATTGATTCGTAGCCAGATAGCCTGATCGGGTTTGATAATTTCGGTTCACATATTACGATGATTGGGAAAAGGTTAGAAAACACGTACTGACGAAAATCGGAAATCCGTGATCTAAGTCCTCTTGCGTTCCACTGGATGACTGATGCTTCTCTGACGTCTTTGCGGAACGATTGTTGATCTCCTGCCATGACTCTACGCGAGGGAGGCGAGGACTGGGCTCAGCGCGTCCAACACCTGTAACCCGCTTCGAGCGGTTGGAGTTCCCAGGCTTCTTAGTATGTCTGCCATGACAGCGACGAGGGATCGTAACATCGGGATGATCTGTCGATCGACCCTTGACACATCCTCAACGGAAGTAGACTCGGTGTAAGGTGTAGGGCGGCGAGGCCTCGCAGGAGGCTCCTTTGCAAGCTGTGTACGCGGAAGCGTAGGCCACTCATCCGCAGCTGTGAGCTTCTCCACTTCTTTTCGCTTCGTGCTTACTACTTCACTCGTGCTCGGAGGAAATGGGTTATGCGCAACACTCTGTCCTCCACGCCTCCGTCGGCGACTACGTCGCCGCCGTACCCTTTCAGCAGCCTCTCTGTGGGTTGAATTGTCCCTAACCATTTGTTTGATAATGGCGATTTCCTTCTTAATCCGAGGGCATTCCTTGGATGCAGCATCATGCGGACCATCACAGTTTCTGCACTTCAGACTTGTTGCCCGACATGCGTCTGCAGTGTGCGGCTCAGCGCATCGGGGGCATACTGTGGTGTTTGTACATACACTCTTGATGTGACCAATTTTCATGCAGTTATGGCACTGGAGTGGTTTAGGGACAAATGGTCGAACAGGATGTCGGAAGTGTCCCACTTTGACATGCGACGGAATGGAATCTCCTTTGAACATTATCTTTACACATCGGGTGTTTCCGAGGCGAAGTACATTCGCGATGAGAACTCCTTCGTTCGCTGGTTTTATGAGAGTTGGGAGGTCCGAGTTTGCTATGGCCAAATCAATGTCGTAGATTACTCCCGCCGTGCAGGCACCGTCCATTGGAATAACCGGTCGTACTTTGATGCCTCCCAAATCTGATACTCTGCGAAGCTTGTCTATGGCGCTGGCAGTCATTGTGTCCACAGCTAGAATATTCTTCCGCGTGTTCACCCGGATATCCTTAATGTCGTTTGGTGCTACCCCCTCAAAGTACATAGAGAGAGCTTGCCTGTTGACTGCTCGAAGGCTGATGGTGGAGTCCTCGGGCATGAAGAGGATGGTGTGCGGCCAGCATTCTCCTTTTGACTGAGACGTTAATGTCCCTGCTGGTGAAGACGACTTGATACTTCTTCTTTTGGCCTTCCTGCTTCTCACGGTCTCGAAGTCGTCATCCGACGAGTCGTCGCCAGTGGCCGAGTACAGTTCTGTGTCCTCGCTGGTGCTCGAACAGGTGCTTCGTTTCCGCGACGAGCTTGCCAAAAGTGGTCTATGGTCGGACATAGCCGCAGAAGGCTCCACGTCCACAGCCATGATGCAGTGACTATCACCGTTGGCCTCACTGGTTCTGGGCCAGGCGCGCTGATTTACCGAGGAGCTCGCCATAGCAGACCTCTGGCTGGGCGGACCAGTGGATGACTCCGCGTCCGTCGCCTTGGGGCAGGGAGCAGCGTCTCCCGTAGAAAGCGAAAAACTTGATAACAATGCTCGGAGCCGAAAGCAGAAGCGTTCTATGAAGAGACACTTCGTCGTCGTCGTCCTGCAACTAGAAAATCTACAACTACAAACTCGAAAACTAAAAAGTACAAATAGAAACTCCACAATTACAAACTCCACAAGTAGACACTCCACAACTAGAAACTCCACAACTAGAAACTCCACAACTTGAAACACCAATACTAGATACTCCACAACTACAAATTCCACAACTAAAAACTCCACAACTAGAAACTCCGCAACTAAAAACTCCCCAACTAGAAACTCCCCAACTAGAAACTTTGCAACTAGAATTTCCGCAACTAGAAAGTCTGCAACTAGAAACTCTGTAACTAGAAACTACACAACTAGAAACCCCACAACTATAAACTTCACAACTAGAAGCTCAACAACTAGAGACTGCACAACTAGAAACTCCACAACTAGAAAACTCCGCAACTAGAAACTCTGCAACTAGATACTCCGCAACTAGAAACTCCATAGATAGAAACTCCACTACTAGAGACTCCACAACTAGAAACTCCACAACTAGAAACTCCACAACTACGAACCTCACAACTAGAAACTCCACAGCTAGAAACTCCGCAACTAGAAACTCCACAACTTGAAACTCCGCCACTAGAATCTCCACAACTAGAAAACTCCGCAACTAGAAACTTTACAGCTAGAAACTACACAACTTGAGACTTTGCAACTAGAAACTCTGCAACAAGAAACTCCGCAACTAGACACTGCACAGCTAGTAACTCCGCAACTAGAAACTCCACAACTTGAAACTCCACCTCTAGAATCTCCACAACTTGAAAACTCCGCAACTAGAAACTCTGCATTTAGAAACTTCGCAACTAGAAACTCCACAGCTAGAAACTCCACAACTAGAGACTCCACAACTAGAAACTCCAAAACTACGAACCCCACAACTACGAACCCCACAAGTAGAAACTCCACAACTAGAAACTCAACAACTAGAAACTCCACAACTTGAGACTTCGCAACTAGAAACTCCACAACTATGAACTCCACTACTAGAGACTCCACAACTAGAAACTCCACAACTAGAAACTCCACAACTACGAACCTCACAACTAGAAACTCCACAGCTAGAAACTCCGCAACTAGAAACTCCACATCTTGAAACTCCGCCACTAGAATCTCCACAACTAGAATACTCCGCAACTAGAAACTCTGCAACTAGAAACTCCGCAACTAGAAACTTCACAGCTAGAAACTCCACAACTTGAAACACCACAACTAGATACTCCACAACTACAAATTGCACAACTAGAAACTCCACAACCAGAAACTCCGAAACTGGAAACTCCGCAGCTAGAAGCTCCACAACTTGAGACTTCGCAACTAGAAACTCGGCAACTAGAATCTCCACATCTAGAAACTCTGCGACTAGAAACTCCGCAACTACAAACTCCGCAACCTGAAACTCCGCAACTAGAAACTCCACAACTAGAAACTCCACAACTTGAAACTCCACAACTAGAGACTCCACAACTAGAAACTCCACAACTACGAACCCCACAACTACGAACCCCACTACTAGCAACTCCACAACTAGAAACTCCACAACTTGAGACTTCGCAACTAGAAACTCCACAACTAGAAACTCCACTACTAGAGTCTCCACAACTAGAAACTCCATAACTAGAAGCTACACAACTAGAGACTCTACAACTACAAATTCCACAACTGGAAACTTCACAACTACGAACCTCACATCTAGAAACTCCGCAACAACAAACTCCACAACTAGAAACTCCACAACTAGAAATTTCACTACTAGAGACTCAACAACTAGAGACTCCTCAACTAAAAGCTCCACAACTAGAAACTTTACAACTAGAAACTCCGCAACTAGAAACCCGACAACTAGAAACTCAACAACTAGAAACTCCACACCTATTATTTCTACACCTTGAAACTCCACAACTAAAACTCGACAACTAAAACTTCACAACTAGAAACTCCACAACTAGAAACTCCGCAACTAGACTCTCCCCAACTGGAAACTCCCCAACTAGAAACTCTGCAACTAGAAACTCCGCAACTAGAAACTCTGCAACTAGAAACTCCATAACTAGAAACTCCACAGCTAGAAACCCCACAACTATAAACTTCACAACTAGAAACTCCACAACTAGAAACTCCGGAACTAGAAAATCCGCAGCTAGAAACTCCCCAACTTGAGACTTCGCAGCTAGAAACTCGGCAACTAGAATCTCCACAACGAGAAACTCTGCGACTAGAAACTCCGCAACTACAAACTCCGCAACCTAAAACTCAACAACTGGAGACTGCACAACTAGAGACTCCGCAACAAGAAACTCCACAGCTAGAAACTCCGCAACTAGAAACTCCACAACTTGAAACTCCGCCACTAGAAACTCGTCAACTAGAAACTCCACAGCTACGAACCTCGCAACTAGAAACTCCACAACTTGAAACTCTGCAACTAGAAACTCCACAACTAGAAAAGTCCGCAATTAGAAACTCTGCAACTAAAAACTCCGCAACTAGAAACTCCAGAGCCAGAAATTCCACAACTTGAAACACCACAACTAGATACTCCACAACAACAAATTCCACAACTAGAAACTCCAGAACTAGAAACTCCGCAACTTGAGACTTCGCAACTAGAAACTCGGCAACTAGAATCTCCACAACTAGAAACTCTGCAACTAGAAACTCCGCAACTAGAAACTCCACAGCTAGAAACTCCACAACTAGAGACTCCACAACTCGAAACTCCACAACTACAAACCCCACAACTAGAAACTCCACAACTTGAAACTCCACAACTTGAGAGTTCGCAACTAGAAACTCCAACTCTAGAAACTCCACAACTAGAGACTCCACAACTAGAAACTCCACAACTAGAAACTCTGCAACTTGAAACACCACAACTAGATACTCCACAACTACAAATTGCACAACTAGAAACTCCACAACCAGAAACTCCGAAACTAGAAACTCCGCAGCTAGAAAATCCACAACTAGAAACTCCAAAACTAGATACTCCACAACTACAGACTCCGCAACTACAAAACTCCGCAACTAGAAACTCCACAACTAGATGATTCGCAACTATTAACTCTACAACTTCAAAATCCGAAACTATCAACTCCACAACTTGAAACGCCGCTACTATATACTCCACAACTACAAACTCCACAACTAGAAACTCCACAACTTGGAACTCCGCAACTAGAAACTCCGCCACTAGAATCTCCACAACTAGAAAGTCCGCAACTAGAAACTCTGCATCTAGAAACTTCGCAACTAGAAACTCCACAGCTAGAAACACCACAAATGGAAACCCCACAACCAGAAACTCCGCAACTAGAAACTCACTCCGCAACTAGAGACTCCACAACTAGAAACTCCACAACTAGAAACTCAACAGCCAGAGACTCCACAACTAGAGACTGCACATTTAGAGATGCCGCAACTTGAAACTCCACAGCTAGAAACTTCGCAACTAGAAACTCCACAACTAGAAACTTTACAACTAGAAACTCCATAACTAGACACTTCGGAACTAGAAACTCCACAACTAGAAACTCCACAACCTGAGACTCCAAAACCAGAGACTGCACAACTAGAGACTCCGCAACTAGAAACTCCACAGCTAGAAACTCCGCAACTAGAAACTCCACAAATAGAGACTCCGCCACTAGAAACTCGACAACTTAAAACTCTGCAACTAGAAAATCCGCAACTATAAACTCAAGTAAAAACTCCCCAACTAGAAACTTCGCAACTAGACACTCCGCAACTAGAAAATCCACAACTAGAAACTCCGTAAATAGAAACCCGAAAACTAGAAACTCCACAACTAGAAACTCCACACCTATAAATTCCACAACTTAAACTCCACAACTAAAACTCCACAACTAGAAACTCCACAACTAGAAACTCTGCAACTAGAAACTTCTCAACTGGAAACTCCACAGTTAGAAATTCCACAACTATAAACTCCACAACCAGAAACTCCACAACTAGAGACTCCAAAACAAGAGACTGCACAATTAGAGACTCCGCAACTAGATACTCCAAAACTAAGAACTCTGAACTAGAAAATCTACAACTACAAACTCGAAAACTAAAAACTACAAATAGAAACTCCACAACTAGAAAATCCACAAGTAGACACTCCACAACTAGAAACTCCACAACTAGAAACTCCACAACTTGAAACACCCAAACTAGATACTCCACAACTACAAATTCCACAACTAAAAACTCCACAACTAGAAACTCCGCAACTAGAAACTCCACAGCTAGAAACTCTACAACTTGAGACTTCGCAACTAAAGAACTCGGCAACTAGAAACTCAACAACTAGAAACTCCACAACTAGAAACACCGCAACTAAAAACTCTGCAACCAGAAATTCCACAGCTAGAAAATCCACATCTAGAAACTCTGCAACTAGAAACTCCGCAAATAGAAACTCCACAGCTAGAAAATCCACAACTAGAAACTCCACAACTAGAAACTCCACAACTACTGACTCCGCAACTAGAAACTCTGCAGCTAGAAACTCCGCAACTAGAAACTCCACAACTTGAAACTCCGCCACTAGAATCTCCACAACTAGAAAACTCCGCAACTAGAAACTTTACAGCTAGAAACTACACAACTTGAGACTTTGCAACTAGAAACTCTGCAACAAGAAACTCCGCAACTAGAAACTCCACAGCTAGTAACTCCGCAACTAGAAACTCCACAACTTGAAACTCCGCCTCTAGAATCTGCACAACTTGAAAATTCCGCAACTAGAAACTCTGCAACTAGAAACTTCGCAACTAGAAACTCCACAGCTAGAAACTCCACAACTAGAGACTCCACAACTAGAAACTCCAAAGCTACGAACCCCACAACTACGAATCCCACAAGTAGAAACTCCACAACTAGAAACTCAACAACTAGAAACTCCACAACTTGAGACTTCGCAACTAGAAACTCCACAACTATAAACTCCACTACTGGAGACTCCACAACTAGAAACTCAACAAGTAGAAACTCCACAACTACGAACCTCACAACTAGAAACTCCACAGCTAGAAACTCCGCAACTAGAAACTCCACATCTTGAAACTCCGCCACTAGAATCTCCACAACTAGAAAACTCCGCAACTAGAAACTCTGCAACTAGAAACTCCGCAACTAGAAACTCCGCAACTGGAAACTTCACAGCTAGAAACTCCACAACTTGAAACACCACAACTAGATACTCCACAACTACAAATTGCACAACTAGAAACTCCATACCAGAAACTCCGAAACCAGAAACTCCGCAGCTAGAAGCTCCACAACTTGAGACTTCGCAACTAGAAACTCGGCAACTAGAATCTCCACATCTAGAAACTCTGCGACTAGAAACTCCGCAACTACAAACTCCGCAACCTGAAACTCCGCAACTAGAAACTCCACAACTAGAAACTCCACAACTTGAAACTCCACAACTAGAGACTCCACAACTAGAAACTCCACAACTATGAACCCCACAACTACGAACCCCCCTACTAGCAACTCCACAACTTGAAACTCCACAACTTGAGACTTCGCAACTAGAAACTCCACAACTATAAACTCCACTACTAGAGTCTCCACAACTAGAAACTCCACAACTAGAAAGTCCACAACTAGAGACTCTACAACTACAAACTCCACAACTAGAAACTTCACTACTACGAACCTCACAACTAGAAACTCCACAACTAGAAACTTTGCAAATCTAAACTGCACAACTAGAAAACTCCGCAACTAGAAACTCTGCAACTAGAAACTCCGCAACTAGAAACTTCACAGCTAGAAACTCCACAACTTGAAACACCACAACTAGATACTCCACAACTACAAATTGCACAACTAGAAACTCTGCAACTAGAAACTCCGCAGCTAGAAACTCCCCAACTTGAGACTTCGCAGCTAGAAACTCGGCAACTAGAATCTCCACAACTAGAAACTCTGCGACTAGAAACTCCGCAGCTACAAACTCCGCAACCTAAAACTCAACAACTGGAGACTGCACAACTAGAGACTCCGCAACTAGAGACTCCACAGCTAGAAACTCCGCAACTAGAAACTCCACAACTTGAAACTCCGCCACTAGAATCTCCACAACTAGAAAACTTCGCAACTAGAAACTCTGCAACTAGAAACTCCGCAACTAGAAACTCCACAGCTAGAAACTCCACAACTAGAAACTCCACAACTAGAGACTCCACAACTTGAAACTCCACAACTACGAACCCCAAAACTACGAACCCCACTATTAGCAACTCCACAACTAGAAACTCCACAACTTGAGACTTCGCAACTACAAACTCCACAACTAAAAACTCCACTACTAGAGTCTCCAAAACTAGAAACTCCACAACTAGAAACACCGCAACTTGAGAATTCGCAACTTGAAACTCGGCAACTAGAATCTCCACAACTAGAAACTCTGCAACTAGAAACTCCGCAACTAGAAACTCCACAGCTAGAAACTCCACAACTAGAGACTCCTCAACTCGAAACTCCACAACTACAAACCCCACAACTAGAAACTCCACAACTTGAAACTCCACAACTTGAGAGTTCGCAACTAGAAACTCCAACTCTAGAAACTCCACAAGTAGAGACTCCACAACTAGAAACTCCACAACTAGAAACTCTGCAACTAGAAACTCCACAACTAGAAAACTCCGCAACTAAAAACTCTGCAACTAGAAACTCCGCAACTAAAAACTTCTCACCTAGAAACTCCACAACTTGAAACACCACAACTAGATACTCCACAACTACAAATTGCACAACTAGAAACTCCACAACCAGAAACTCCGAAACTAGAAACTCCGCAGCTAGAAAATCCACAACTAGAAACTCCAAAACTAGATACTCCACAACTACAGACTCCGCAACTACAAAACTCCGCAACTAGAAACTCCACAACTAGACGATTCGACACTATTAACTCTAAAACTTCAAAATCCAAAACTATCAACTCCACAACTTGAAACGCCGCTACTAGATACTCCACAACTACAAACTCCACAACTAGAAACTCCACAACTTGGAACTCCGCAACTAGAAACTCCGCCACTAGAATCTCCACAACTAGAAAGTCCGCAACTAGAAACTCTGCAACTAGAAACTCCGCAACTAGAAACTCCACAGCTAGAAACACCACAAATGGAAACCCCACAAGTAGATACTCCACAACTAAGAACCCCACAACTAGAAACTCCACAACTAGAAACTCAACAACTACAAACCTCACAACTAGAAACTCCACAACTAGAAACTCTGCAACTAGAAACTCCACAGCTAGAAAATCCACAACTAGAAACTCCGCAACAAGAAACTCAGCAAATAGAAACTCCACAACTAGAAACTCCACAACTAGAAACTCAACAGCCAGAGACTCCACAACTAGAGACTGCACATTTAGAGATGCCGCAACTTGAAACTCCACAGCTAGAAACTCCGCAACTAGAAACTCCACAACTAGAAACTTTACAACTAGAAACTCCATAACTAGACACTTCGGAACTAGAAACTCCACAACTAGAAACTCCACAACCAGAGACTCCAAAACCATAGACTGCACAATTAGAGACTCCGCAACTAGAAACTCCACAGCTAGAAACTCCGCAACTAGAAACTCCACAAATAGAGACTCCGCCACTAGAAACTCGACAACTAGAAACTCCACAGTTAGAAATTCCACAACTATAAACTCCACAACCAGAAACTCCACAACTAGAGACTCCAAAACAAGAGACTGCACAATTAGAGACTCCGCAACTAGATACTCCAAAACTAGGAACTCTGCAACTAGAAAATCTACAACTACAAACTCGAAAACTAAAAAGTACAAATAGAAACTCCACAATTACAAACTCCACAAGTAGACACTCCACAACTAGAAACTCCACAACTAGAAACTCCACAACTTGAAACACCAATACTAGATACTCCACAACTACAAATTCCACAACTAAAAACTCCACAACTAGAAACTCCGCAACTAAAAACTCCCCAACTAGAAACTCCCCAACTAGAAACTTTGCAACTAGAATTTCCGCAACTAGAAAGTCTGCAACTAGAAACTCTGTAACTAGAAACTACACAACTAGAAACCCCACAACTATAAACTTCACAACTAGAAGCTCAACAACTAGAGACTGCACAACTAGAAACTCCACAACTAGAAAACTCCGCAACTAGAAACTCTGCAACTAGATACTCCGCAACTAGAAACTCCATAGATAGAAACTCCACTACTAGAGACTCCACAACTAGAAACTCCACAACTAGAAACTCCACAACTACGAACCTCACAACTAGAAACTCCACAGCTAGAAACTCCGCAACTAGAAACTCCACAACTTGAAACTCCGCCACTAGAATCTCCACAACTAGAAAACTCCGCAACTAGAAACTTTACAGCTAGAAACTACACAACTTGAGACTTTGCAACTAGAAACTCTGCAACAAGAAACTCCGCAACTAGACACTGCACAGCTAGTAACTCCGCAACTAGAAACTCCACAACTTGAAACTCCACCTCTAGAATCTCCACAACTTGAAAACTCCGCAACTAGAAACTCTGCATTTAGAAACTTCGCAACTAGAAACTCCACAGCTAGAAACTCCACAACTAGAGACTCCACAACTAGAAACTCCAAAACTACGAACCCCACAACTACGAACCCCACAAGTAGAAACTCCACAACTAGAAACTCAACAACTAGAAACTCCACAACTTGAGACTTCGCAACTAGAAACTCCACAACTATGAACTCCACTACTAGAGACTCCACAACTAGAAACTCCACAACTAGAAACTCCACAACTACGAACCTCACAACTAGAAACTCCACAGCTAGAAACTCCGCAACTAGAAACTCCACATCTTGAAACTCCGCCACTAGAATCTCCACAACTAGAATACTCCGCAACTAGAAACTCTGCAACTAGAAACTCCGCAACTAGAAACTTCACAGCTAGAAACTCCACAACTTGAAACACCACAACTAGATACTCCACAACTACAAATTGCACAACTAGAAACTCCACAACCAGAAACTCCGAAACTAGAAACTCCGCAGCTAGAAGCTCCACAACTTGAGACTTCGCAACTAGAAACTCGGCAACTAGAATCTCCACATCTAGAAACTCTGCGACTAGAAACTCCGCAACTACAAACTCCGCAACCTGAAACTCCGCAACTAGAAACTCCACAACTAGAAACTCCACAACTTGAAACTCCACAACTAGAGACTCCACAACTAGAAACTCCACAACTACGAACCCCACAACTACGAACCCCACTACTAGCAACTCCACAACTAGAAACTCCACAACTTGAGACTTCGCAACTAGAAACTCCACAACTAGAAACTCCACTACTAGAGTCTCCACAACTAGAAACTCCATAACTAGAAGCTACACAACTAGAGACTCTACAACTACAAATTCCACAACTGGAAACTTCACAACTGCGAACCTCACATCTAAAAACTCCGCAACAACAAACTCCACAACTAGAAACTCCACAACTAGAAATTTCACTACTAGAGACTCAACAACTAGAGACTCCTCAACTAAAAGCTCCACAACTAGAAACTTTACAACTAGAAACTCCGCAACTAGAAACCCGACAACTAGAAACTCAACAACTAGAAACTCCACACCTATTATTTCTACACCTTGAAACTCCACAACTAAAACTCGACAACTAAAACTTCACAACTAGAAACTCCACAACTAGAAACTCCGCAACTAGACTCTCCCCAACTGGAAACTCCCCAACTAGAAACTCTGCAACTAGAAACTCCGCAACTAGAAACTCTGCAACTAGAAACTCCATAACTAGAAACTCCACAGCTAGAAACCCCACAACTATAAACTTCACAACTAGAATCTCCACAACTAGAAACTCCGGAACTAGAAAATCCGCAGCTAGAAACTCCCCAACTTGAGACTTCGCAGCTAGAAACTCGGCAACTAGAATCTCCACAACTAGAAACTCTGCGACTAGAAACTCCGCAACTACAAACTCCGCAACCTAAAACTCAACAACTGGAGACTGCACAACTAGAGACTCCGCAACAAGAAACTCCACAGCTAGAAACTCCGCAACTAGAAACTCCACAACTTGAAACTCTGCAACTAGAAACTCCACAACTAGAAAAGTCCGCAACTAGAAACTCTGCAACTAAAAACTCCGCAACTAGAAACTCCAGAGCCAGAAATTCCACAACTTGAAACACCACAACTAGATACTCCACAACAACAAATTCCACAACTAGAAACTCCAGAACTAGAAACTCCGCAACTTGAGACTTCGCAACTAGAAACTCGGCAACTAGAATCTCCACAACTAGAAACTCTGCAACTAGAAACTCCGCAACTAGAAACTCCACAGCTAGAAACTCCACAACTAGAGACTCCACAACTCGAAACTCCACAACTACAAACCCCACAACTAGAAACTCCACAACTTGAAACTCCACAACTTGAGAGTTCGCAACTAGAAACTCCAACTCTAGAAACTCCACAACTAGACACTCCACAACTAGAAACTCCACAACTAGAAACTCTGCAACTTGAAACACCACAACTAGATACTCCACAACTACAAATTGCACAACTAGAAACTCCACAACCAGAAACTCCGAAACTAGAAACTCCGCAGCTAGAAAATCCACAACTAGAAACTCCAAAACTAGATACTCCACAACTACAGACTCCGCAACTACAAAACTCCGCAACTAGAAACTCCACAACTAGATGATTCGCAACTATTAACTCTACAACTTCAAAATCCGAAACTATCAACTCCACAACTTGAAACGCCGCTACTAGATACTCCACAACTACAAACTCCACAACTAGAAACTCCACAACTTGGAACTCCGCAACTAGAAACTCCGCCACTAGAATCTCCACAACTAGAAAGTCCGCAACTAGAAACTCTGCATCTAGAAACTTCGCAACTAGAAACTCCACAGCTAGAAACACCACAAATGGAAACCCCACAACCAGAAACTCCGCAACTAGAAACTCACTCCGCAACTAGAGACTCCACAACCAGAAACTCCACAACTAGAGACTCCAAAACAAGAGACTGCACAATTAGAGACTCCGCAACTAGATACTCCAAAACTAGGAACTCTGAACTAGAAAATCTACAACTACAAACTCGAAAACTAAAAACTACAAATAGAAACTCCACAACTAGAAACTCCACAAGTAGACACTCCACAACTAGAAACTCCACAACTAGAAACTCCACAACTTGCAACACCCAAACTAGATACTCCACAACTACAAATTCCACAACTAAAAACTCCACAACTAGAAACTCCGCAACTAGAAACTCCACAGCTAGAAACTCTACAACTTGAGACTTCGCAACTAAAGAACTCGGCAACTAGAAACTCAACAACTAGAAACTCCACAACTAGAAACACCGCAACTAAAAACTCTGCAACCAGAAATTCCACAGCTAGAAAATCCACATCTAGAAACTCTGCAACTAGAAACTCCGCAAATAGAAACTCCACAGCTAGAAAATCCACAACTAGAAACTCCACAACTACTGACTCCGCAACTAGAAACTCTGCAACTAGAAACTCCGCAACTAGAAACTCCACAGCTAGAAACTCCGCAACGAGAAACTCCACAACTTGAAACTCTGCCACTAGAATCTCCACAACTAGAAAACTCCGCAACTAGAAACTTTACAGCTAGAAACTACACAACTTGAGACTTTGCAACTAGAAACTCTGCAACAAGAAACTCCGCAACTAGAAACTCCACAGCTAGTAACTCCGCAACTAGAAACTCCACAACTTGAAACTCCGCCTCTAGAATCTGCACAACTTGAAAATTCCGCAACTAGAAACTCTGCAACTAGAAACTTCGCAACTAGAAACTCCACAGCTAGAAACTCCACAACTAGAGACTCCACAACTAGAAACTCCAAAACTACGAACCCCACAACTACGAATCCCACAAGTAGAAACTCCACAACTAGAAACTCAACAACTAGAAACTCCACAACTTGAGACTTCGCAACTAGAAACTCCACAACTATAAACTCCACTACTAGAGACTCCACAACTAGAAACTCAACAAGTAGAAACTCCACAACTACGAACCTCACAACTAGAAACTCCACAGCTAGAAACTCCGCAACTAGAAACTCCACATCTTGAAACTCCGCCACTAGAATCTCCACAACTAGAAAACTCCGCAACTAGAAACTCTGCAACTAGAAACTCCGCAACTAGAAACTCCGCAACTGGAAACTTCACAGCTAGAAACTCCACAACTTGAAACACCACAACTAGATACTCCACAACTACAAATTGCACAACTAGAAACTCCATACCAGAAACTCCGAAACCAGAAAATCCGCAGCTAGAAGCTCCACAACTTGAGACTTCGCAACTAGAAACTCGGCAACTAGAATCTCCACATCTAGAAACTCTGCGACTAGAAACTCCGCAACTACAAAATCCGCAACCTGAAACTCCGCAACTAGAAACTCCACAACTAGAAACTCCACAACTTGAAACTCCACAACTAGAGACTCCACAACTAGAAACTCCACAACTATGAACCCCACAACTACGAACCCCCCTACTAGCAACTCCACAACTTGAAACTCCACAACTTGAGACTTCGCAACTAGAAACTCCACAACTATAAACTCCACTACTAGAGTCTCCACAACTAGAAACTCCACAACTAGAAAGTCCACAACTAGAGACTCTACAACTACAAACTCCACAACTAGAAACTTCACTACTACGAACCTCACAACTAGAAACTCCACAACTAGAAACTTTGCAAATCTAAACTCCACAACTAGAAAACTCCGCAACTAGAAACTCTGCAACTAGAAACTCCGCAACTAGAAACTTCACAGCTAGAAACTCCACAACTTGAAACACCACAACTAGATACTCCACAACTACAAATTGCACAACTAGAAACTCCGCAACCTGAAACTCCGCAACTAGAAACTCCACAACTAGAAACTCCACAACTAGAGACTCCACAACTAGAAACTCCACAACTATGAACCCCACAACTACGAACCCCCCTACTAGCAACTCCACAACTTGAAACTCCACAACTTGAGACTTCGCAACTAGAAACTCCACAACTATAAACTCCACTACTAGAGTCTCCACAACTAGAAACTCCACAACTAGAAAGTCCACAACTAGAGACTCTACAACTACAAACTCCACAACTAGAAACTTCACTACTACGAACCTCACAACTAGAAACTCCACAACTAGAAACTTTGCAAATCTAAACTCCACAACTAGAAAACTCCGCAACTAGAAACTCTGCAACTAGAAACTCCGCAACTAGAAACTTCACAGCTAGAAACTCCACAACTTGAAACACCACAACTAGATACTCCACAACTACAAATTGCACAACTAGAAACTCTGCAACTAGAAACTCCGCAGCTAGAAACTCCCCAACTTGAGACTTCGCAGCTAGAAACTCGGCAACTAGAATCTCCACAACTAGAAACTCTGCGACTAGAAACTCCGCAGCTACAAACTCCGCAACCTAAAACTCAACAACTGGAGACTGCTCAACTAGAGACTCCGCAACTAGAGACTCCACAGCTAGAAACTCCGCAACTAGAAACTCCACAACTTGAAACTCCGCCACTAGAATCTCCACAACTAGAAAACTTCGCAACTAGAAACTCTGCAACTAGAAACTCCGCAACTAGAAACTCCACAGCTAGAAACTCCACAACTAGAAACTCCACAACTAGAGACTCCACAACTTGAAACTCCACAACTACGAACCCCAAAACTACGAACCCCACTATTAGCAACTCCACAACTAGAAACTCCACAACTAGAAACTCCACAACTTGAGACTTCGCAACTACAAACTCCACAACTAAAAACTCCACTACTAGAGTCTCCAAAACTAGAAACTCCACAACTAGAAACTCCGCAACTTGAGACTTCGCAACTTGAAACTCGGCAACTAGAATCTCCACAACTAGAAACTCTGCAACTAGAAACTCCGCAACTAGAAACTCCACAGCTAGAAACTCCACAACTAGAGACTCCTCAACTCGAAACTCCACAACTACAAACCCCACAACTAGAAACTCCACAACTTGAAACTCCACAACTTGAGAGTTCGCAACTAGAAACTCCAACTCTAGAAACTCCACAAGTAGAGACTCCACAACTAGAAACTCCACAACTAGAAACTCTGCAACTAGAAACTCCACAACTAGAAAACTCCGCAACTAAAAACTCTGCAACTACAAACTCCGCAACTAAAAACTTCTCACCTAGAAACTCCACAACTTGAAACACCACAACTAGATACTCCACAACTACAAATTGCACAACTAGAAACTCCACAACCAGAAACTCCGAAACTAGAAACTCCGCAGCTAGAAAATCCACAACTAGAAACTCCAAAACTAGATACTCCACAACTACAGACTCCGCAACTACAAAACTCCGCAACTAGAAACTCCACAACTAGACGATTCGCAACTATTGACTCTACAACTTCAAAATCCAAAACTATCAACTCCACAACTTGAAACGCCGCTACTAGATACTCCACAACTACAAACTCCACAACTAGAAACTCCACAACTTGGAACTCCGCAACTAGAAACTCCGCCACTAGAATCTCCACAACTAGAAAGTCCGCAACTAGAAACTCTGCATCTAGAAACTCCGCAACTAGAAACTCCACAGCTAGAAACACCACAAATGGAAACCCCACAAGTAGATACTCCACAACTTAGAAACTGCACAACTACGAACCCCACAACTAAGAACCCCACAACTAGAAACTCCACAACTAGAAACTCAACAACTTGAGACTTCGCAACTAGAAACTCGACAACTAGAAACTCAACAACTACAAACCTCACAACTAGAAACTCCACAACTAGAAACTCCGCAACTAGAAACTCCACAGCTAGAAAATCCACAACTAGAAACTCCGCAACAAGAAACTCAGCAAATAGAAACTCCACAACTAGAAACTCCACAACTAGAAACTCAACAGCCAGAGACTCCACAACTAGAGACTGCACATTTAGAGATGCCGCAACTTGAAACTCTGCAACAAGAAACTCCGCCACTAGAAACTCCACAACTAGAAACTTTACAACTAGAAACTCCATAACTAGACAATTCGGAACTAGAAACTCCACAACTAGAAACTCCACATCCAGAGACTCCAAAACCAGAGACTGCACAACTAGAGACTACGCCACTAGAAACTCCACAGCTAGAAGCTTCGCAACTAGAAACTCCACAAATAGAGACTCCGCCACTAGAAACTCGACAACTTAAAACTCTGCAACTAGAAAATCCGCAACTATAAACTCAAGTAAAAACTCCCCAACTAGAAACTTCGCAACTAGAAACTCCACAACTAGAAAATCCACAACTAGAAATTCCGTAAATAGAAACCCGAAAACTAGAAACTCCACAACTAGAAACTTCACACCTATAAATTCCCCAACTTTAAACTCCACAACTAAAACTCCACAACTTGAAACTCCACAACTAGAAACTCTGCAACTAGAAACTCCTCAACTAGAAACTCCACAGTTAGAAATTCCACAACTATAAACTCCACAACCAGAAACTCCACAACTAGAGACTCCAAAACAAGAGACTGCACAATTAGAGACTCCGCAACTAGATACTCCAAAACTAGGAACTCTGCAACTAGAAAATCTACAACTAAAAACTCGAAAACTAAAAACTACAAATAGAAACTCCACAACTAGAAACTCCACAAGTAGACACTCCACAACTAGAAACTCCACAACTAGAAACTCCACAACTTGAAACACCCAAACGAGATACTCCACAACTACAAATTCCACAACTAAAAACTCCACAACTAGAAACTCCGCAACTAAAACTCCACAGCTAGAAACTCTACAACTTGAGACTTCGCAACTAAAGAACTCGGCAACTAGAAACTCAACAACTAGAAACTCCACAACTAGAAACACCGCAACTAAAAACTCTGCAACCAGAAATTCCACAGCTTGAAAATCCACAACTAGAAACTCTGCAACTAGAAACTCCGCAAATAGAAACTCCACAGCTAGAAAATCCACAACTAGAAACTCCACAACTAGAAACTCCACAACTACTGATTCCGCAACTAAAAACTCCACAACCAGAAACTCCGCAACTAGAAACTCACTCCTCAACTAGAGACTCCACAACTAGAAATTCCACAACTAGAAACTCCACAACTACAGACTCCGCAAATAGAAAACTCCGCAACTAGAAATTCCACAACTAGAAACTCCACAACTTGAAATTCCACAACTAGATACTCCAAAACTACTAATTCCACAACTAAAAACTCCAAAACTAGAAACTCCGCAACTAGAAACTCCACAGCTAGAAACTCTACAACTTGAAACACCACAACTAGATACTCCACAGCTACAAATTCCACAACTAGAAACTCCGCAACTAGAAATTCCGCAACTAGAAGCTCCGCAACTAGAAACTCCGCAGCAAGAAACTACACGACTTGAGACTTCGCAACTAGAAACTCGGCAACCAGAAACTCAACAACTAGAAACTCCACAACTAGAAACTCCACAGCCAGAAAGTCCACAACTTCAAACCCAACAAATAGATACTCCACAACTACAGACTCCACAACTAGAAACTCCACAACTAGAAACTCCACAACCAGAAACTCCGCAACTAGAAACTCCACAGCTAGAAAATCCACAACTAGAAACTCCAAAACTAGAAACTCCACAACTACAGACTCCGCAACTACAAAACTCCGCAACTAGAAACTCCACAACTAGACGATTCGCAACTAATAACTCTACAACTTCAAAATCCAAAACTATCAACTCCACAACTTGAAACGCCGCGACTAAATACTCCACAACTACAAACTCCACAACTAGAAAACTCCGAAACTAGAAACCCTGCAACTAGAAACTCCACAGCTAGAAACTCTACAACTAGAAACTCCACAAGTAGACACTCCACAACCATAAACTCCACAACTAAAGACTCCACAACTAGAGACTCCACAACTAAAAACTCCACAACTAGAAACTCCACAACTTGAAACTCCGCAACTAGAAACTCCGCAACTAGAAACTCCACGACTAGAAAACTCCGGAACTAGAAACTCTGCAACTAGAAACTCCGCAACTAGAAACTCCACAACTTGAAACTCCACAACTATATACCCCACAACTACAAAATCCACAACTAGAAACTCCGCAACTAGAAACTCCTTAACTAGAAGCTCCGCAACTAGAAACTCCACAGTTAAAAACTCCATGACTTTAGACTTCGCAACTAGAAACTCGACAACTAGAAACTCAACTACTAGAAACTCCACAAATAGAAACTCCACAACTAGAAACTGCGCAACTAGAAACTCCACAACTAGAAACTCCACAACGAGAAACTCCACAACTTGAAACTCCGCAACTAGAAACTCCGCCACTAGAATCTCCACAACTAGAAAACTCCGCAACTAGAAACTCTGCAACTAGAAACTCCGCAACTAGAAACTCCACAACTAGAAATTCCACAACTAGAGACTCAACAACTAGAGACTCCTCAACTAAAAGCTCCACAACTAGAAACTACACAATACAGACTCCACAAAAAGAAACTCCACAACTACAGACTCCACAACTAGAGACTGCACAACTAGAGACTCCGCCACTAGAATCTCCACAGCTAGAAACTCCGAAACTAGAAACTCTACAACTAGAGACTCCGCAACTAGAAACTCCACAACTTGAAACTCCACAACTAGAAACTCCACAACTAGAAATTCCACAACTAGAGACTCAACAACTAGAGACTCCTCAACTAAAAGCTCCAAAACTAGAAACTCTGTAACTAGAAATTCCACAACTAGAAACTCCACAACTACAGACTCCGCAACTAGAAAACTCCGCAACCAGAAACTCCACAACTAGAAACTCCACAACTTGAAAGCCCACAACTAGATACTCCACAACTACAAACTCCACAACTACAAACTCCACAACTAGAAACTCCACAACTAGAAACTCCACAACTTGAAGCTCCACAACTAGAAACTCCGCAACTAGAAACTCCACAACTAGAAAACTCCGCAACTAGAAACTCTGCAACAAGAAACTCCGCCACTAGAAACTCCACAACTAGAAACTTTACAACTAGAAACTCCATAACTAGACAATTCGGAACTAGAAACTCCACAACTAGAAACTCCACATCCAGAGACTCCAAAACCAGAGACTGCACAACTAGAGACTACGCCACTAGAAACTCCACAGCTAGAAACTTCGCAACTAGAAACTCCACAAATAGAGACTCCGCCACTAGAAACTCGACAACTTAAAACTCTGCAACTAGAAAATCCGCAACTATAAACTCAAGTAAAAACTCCCCAACTAGAAACTTCGCAACTAGAAACTCCACAACTAGAAAATCCACAACTAGAAATTCCGTAAATAGAAACCCGAAAACTAGAAACTCCACAACTAGAAACTTCACACCTATAAATTCCCCAACTTTAAACTCCACAACTAAAACTCCACAACTTGAAACTCCACAACTAGAAACTCTGCAACTAGAAACTCCTCAACTAGAAACTCCACAGTTAGAAATTCCACAACTATAAACTCCACAACCAGAAACTCCACAACTAGAGACTCCAAAACAAGAGACTGCACAATTAGAGACTCCGCAACTAGATACTCCAAAACTAGGAACTCTGCAACTAGAAAATCTACAACTAAAAACTCGAAAACTAAAAACTACAAATAGAAACTCCACAACTAGAAACTCCACAAGTAGACACTCCACAACTAGAAACTCCACAACTAGAAACTCCACAACTTGAAACACCCAAACGAGATACTCCACAACTACAAATTCCACAACTAAAAACTCCACAACTAGAAACTCCGCAACTAAAACTCCACAGCTAGAAACTCTACAACTTGAGACTTCGCAACTAAAGAACTCGGCAACTAGAAACTCAACAACTAGAAACTCCACAACTAGAAACACCGCAACTAAAAACTCTGCAACCAGAAATTCCACAGCTTGAAAATCCACAACTAGAAACTCTGCAACTAGAAACTCCGCAAATAGAAACTCCACAGCTAGAAAATCCACAACTAGAAACTCCACAACTAGAAACTCCACAACTACTGATTCCGCAACTAAAAACTCCACAACCAGAAACTCCGCAACTAGAAACTCACTCCGCAACTAGAGACTCCACAACTAGAAATTCCACAACTAGAAACTCCACAACTACAGACTCCGCAAATAGAAAACTCCGCAACTAGAAATTCCACAACTAGAAACTCCACAACTTGAAATTCCACAACTAGATACTCCAAAACTACTAATACCACAACTAAAAACTCCACAACTAGAAACTCCGCAACTAGAAACTCCACAGCTAGAAACTCTACAACTTGAAACACCACAACTAGATACTCCACAGCTACAAATTCCACAACTAGAAACTCCGGAACTAGAAATTCCGCAACTAGAAGCTCCGCAACTAGAAACTCCGCAGCAAGAAACTACACGACTTGAGACTTCGCAACTAGAAACTCGGCAACCAGAAACTCAACAACTAGAAACTTCACAACTAGAAACTCCACAGCCAGAAAGTCCACAACTTCAAACCCAACAAATAGATACTCCACAACTACAGACTCCACAACTAGAAACTCCACAACTAGAAACTCCACAACCAGAAACTCCGCAACTAGAAACTCCACAGCTAGAAAATCCACAACTAGAAACTCTGCAACTAGAAACTCCGCAACTAGAAACTCCACAACTAGAAATTCCACAACTAGAGACTCAACAACTAGAGACTCCTCAACTAAAAGCTCCACAACTAGAAACTACACAATACAGACTCCACAACAAGAAACTCCACAACTACAGACTCCACAACTAGAGACTGCACAACTAGAGACTCCGCCACTAGAATCTCCACAGCTAGAAACTCCGAAACTAGAAACTCTAAAACTAGAGACTCCGCAACTAGAAACTCCACAACTTGAAACTCCACAACTAGAAACTCCACAACTAGAAATTCCACAACTAGAGACTCAACAACTAGAGAGTCCTCAACTAAAAGCTCCAAAACTAGAAACTCTGTAACTAGAAATTCCACAACTAGAAACTCCACAACTACAGACTCCGCAACTAGAAAACTCCGCAACCAGAAACTCCACAACTAGAAACTCCACAACTTGAAAGCCCAACACTAGATACTCCACAACTACAAACTCCACAACTACAAACTCCACAACTAGAAACTCCACAACTAGAAACTCCACAACTTGAAGCTCCACAACTAGAAACTCCGCAACTAGAAACTCCACAACTAGAAAACTCCGCAACTAGAAACTCTGCAACAAGAAACTCCGCCACTAGAAACTCCACAACTTGAAACACCACAACTGTATACTCCACAACTACGAATTCCACAACTAGAAACTCCACAACTAGAAACTCCACAACTTGGAACTCCGCGACTAGAAACTCCGCCACTAGAATCTCCACAACTAGAAAACTCCGCAACTAGAAACTCTGCATCTAGAAACTCCGCAACTATAAACTCCACAGCTAGAAACACCACAAATGGAAACTCCACAAGTACATACTCCAAGACTAGAAACTGCACAACTACGAACCCCACAACTACGAACCCCACAACTAGAAACTCCACAACTAGAAACTCCACAACTTAAAACTCCGCAACTAGAAACTCCGCAACTAGAAACTCCACAACTAGAAAACTCCGAAACTAGAAACCATGCAACTACAAACTCCACAGCTAGAAACTCCACAACTAGAAACTCCACAAGAAGACACTCCACAACTAGAAACTCCACAACTAGAGACTCCACAACTAGAGACTCCACAACTAAAATCTCCACAACAAGAAACTCCACAACTTGAGACTTCGCAACTAGAAACTCCACAACTAGAAACTCCACAACTAGAGACTCCACAACTAGAAACTCGACAACTAGAAACTCAACAACTACAAACCTCACAACTAGAAACTCCACAACTAGAAACTCCGCAACAAAAAACTGAGCAAATAGAAACTCCACAACTAGAAACTCCACAACTAGAAACTCCACAGCCAGAGACTCAACAGCTAGAGACTGCAACACTAGAGACTCCGCAACTTGAAACTCCACAGCTAGAAACTCCACAACTAAGAAACTCCACAACCAGAGACTCCAAAACCAGAAACTGCACAACTAGAGACTCCGCAACTAGAAACTCCACAACTAGAAACTCCACAACCAGAGACTCCAAAACCAGAGACTGCACAACTAGAGACTCCGCAACTAGAAACTCCACAGCTAGAAACTCCGCAACTAGAAACTCCACAACTAGAGACTCCGCAACTAGAAACTCGACAACTTAAAACTCTGCAACTAGAACATCCGCAACTATAAACTCAAGTAGAAACTCCCCAACTAGAAACTTCGCAACTAGAAACTCCACAACTCGAAAATCCACAACTAGAAACTTCACAACTAGAAACTCCCCATCAAGAAGCTCCACAATTAGAAACTCCACAACTAAAAACTCCACAACTAGAAACTCCACAACTAGAAACTCCACAACTTGAAACTCCGCAACTAGAAACTCCGCAACTAGAAACTCCACAACTAGAAAACTCCGAAACTAGAAACCCTGCAACTAGAAACTCCACAGCTAGAAACTCCACAACTAGAAACTCCACAAGAAGACACTCCACAACTAGAAACTCCACAACTAGAGACTCCACAACTAGAGACTCCACAACTAAAATCTCCACAACAAGAAACTCCACAACTTGAATCTCCGCAACTAGAAACTCCGCAACTAGAAACTGCACAACTAGAAAACTCCGCAACTAGAAACCCTGCAACTAGAAACTCCACAGCTAGAAACTCCACAACTTCAAACTCCGCAACTAGAAACTCCACAACTACAGACTCCAGAACTAGAGACTGCACAACTAGAGACTCCGCCACTAGAATCTCCACAGCTAGAAACTTTGCAACTAGAAACTCTACAACTAGAGACTCCGCAACTTGAAACTCCACAACTTGAAGTTCCACAACTAGAAACTCCACAACTAGAAATTCCACAACTAGAGACTCAACAACTAGAGACTCCTCAACTAAAAGCTCCACAACTAGAAACTCCGTAACTAGAAATTCCACAACTAGAAACTCCACAACTACAGACTCCGACACTAGAAAACTCCGCAACTAGAAACTCCACAACTAGAAACTCCACAACTTGAAAGCCCACAACTAGATACTCCACAACAACAAACTCCACAACTAGAAACTCCACAACTAGAAACTCCACAACTTGAAGCTCCACAACTAGAAACTCCGCAACTAGAAACTCCACAACTAGAAAACTCCGCAACTAGAAACTCTGCAACTAGAAACTCCGCCACTAGAAACTCCACAACTTGAAACACCACAACTATATATTCCACAGCTACAAATTCCACAACTAGAATCTCCGCAAATAGAAACTCCGCAAATAGAAACTCAACTACTAGAAAATCCACAACTAGAAACTCCACAACTAGAAACTCCACAATTTGAAACCCAACAAATAGATACTCCACAACTACAGACTCCACAACTAGAAACTCCACAACTAGAAACTTCACAACAAGAAACTCCGCAACTAAAAACTCCGCAACTAGAAACTCCACAGCTAGACAATCCACAACTAGAAACGCCACAACGAGAAACTCCACGACTTGAAACTCCGCAACTAGAAACTCCGCAACTAGAAACTCCACAACTAGAACTTCCGCAACTAGAGGCTCAACAACTAGAGACTCCTCAACTAAAAGCTCCACAACTGGAAACTCCACAGCTAAAAACTCCACAACTAGAAACTCCACAACTAGAAACTCCGTAACTAGAAACCCGAAAACTAGAAACTACACAACTAGAAACTCCACACCTATTAATTCCACAACTTTAAACTCCACAACTAAAACTCCACAACTAGAAACTCCACAACTAGAAACTCTGCAACTAGAAACTCCGCAACTAGAATCTCCACAGTTAGAAATTCCACAACTATAAACTCCACAACCAGAAACTCCACAACTAGAAACTCCAAAACTAGAGACTGCACAATTAGAGACTACGCAACTAGATACTCCAAAACTAGGAACTCTGCAACTAGAAAATCTACAACTACAAACTCGAAAACTAAAAACTACAAATAGAAACTCCACAACTAGAAACTCCACAAGTAGACATTCCACAACTAGAAACTTCACAACTAGAGACTCCACAACTGAAAACTCCACAACTAGAAACTCCACAACCAGAGACTCCAAAACCAGAGACTGCACAACTAGAGACTCCGCAACTAGAAACTCCACAGTTAGAAACTCCGCAACTAGAAACTCCACAACTAGAGACTCCGCAACTAGAAACTCGACAACTTAAAACTCTGCAACTAGAACATCCGCAACTATAAACTCAAGTAGAAACTCCCCAACTAGAAACTTCGCAACTAGAAACTCCACAACTCGAAAATCCACAACTAGAAACTTCACAACTAGAAACTCCCCATCAAGAAGCTCCACAATTAGAAACTCCACAACTAAAAACTCCACAACTAGAAACTCCACAACTAGAAACTCCACAACTTGAAACTCCGCAACTAGAAACTCCGCAACTAGAAACTCCACAACTAGAAAACTCCGAAACTAGAAACCCTGCAACTAGAAACTCCACAGCTAGAAACTCCACAACTAGAAACTCCACAAGAAGACACTCCACAACTAGAAACTCCACAACTAGAGACTCCACAACTAGAGACTCCACAACTAAAATCTCCACAACAAGAAACTCCACAACTTGAATCTCCGCAACTAGAAACTCCGCAACTAGAAACTGCACAACTAGAAAACTCCGCAACTAGAAACCCTGCAACTAGAAACTCCACAGCTAGAAACTCCACAACTTCAAACTCCGCAACTAGAAACTCCACAACTACAGACTCCAGAACTAGAGACTGCACAACTAGAGACTCCGCCACTAGAATCTCCACAGCTAGAAACTTTGCAACTAGAAACTCTACAACTAGAGACTCCGCAACTTGAAACTCCACAACTTGAAGTTCCACAACTAGAAACTCCACAACTAGAAATTCCACAACTAGAGACTCAACAACTAGAGACTCCTCAACTAAAAGCTCCACAACTAGAAACTCCGTAACTAGAAATTCCACAACTAGAAACTCCACAACTACAGACTCCGACACTAGAAAACTCCGCAACTAGAAACTCCACAACTAGAAACTCCACAACTTGAAAGCCCACAACTAGATACTCCACAACAACAAACTCCACAACTAGAAACTCCACAACTAGAAACTCCACAACTTGAAGCTCCACAACTAGAAACTCCGCAACTAGAAACTCCACAACTAGAAAACTCCGCAACTAGAAACTCTGCAACTAGAAACTCCGCCACTAGAAACTCCACAACTTGAAACACCACAACTATATATTCCACAGCTACAAATTCCACAACTAGAATCTCCGCAAATAGAAACTCCGCAAATAGAAACTCAACTACTAGAAAATCCACAACTAGAAACTCCACAACTAGAAACTCCACAATTTGAAACCCAACAAATAGATACTCCACAACTACAGACTCCACAACTAGAAACTCCACAACTAGAAACTTCACAACAAGAAACTCCGCAACTAAAAACTCCGCAACTAGAAACTCCACAGCTAGACAATCCACAACTAGAAACGCCACAACGAGAAACTCCACGACTTGAAACTCCGCAACTAGAAACTCCGCAACTAGAAACTCCACAACTAGAACTTCCGCAACTAGAGACTCAACAACTAGAGACTCCTCAACTAAAAGCTCCACAACTGGAAACTCCACAGCTAAAAACTCCACAACTAGAAACTCCACAACTAGAAACTCCGTAACTAGAAACCCGAAAACTAGAAACTACACAACTAGAAACTCCACACCTATTAATTCCACAACTTTAAACTCCACAACTAAAACTCCACAACTAGAAACTCCACAACTAGAAACTCTGCAACTAGAAACTCCGCAACTAGAATCTCCACAGTTAGAAATTCCACAACTATAAACTCCACAACCAGAAACTCCACAACTAGAAACTCCAAAACTAGAGACTGCACAATTAGAGACTACGCAACTAGATACTCCAAAACTAGGAACTCTGCAACTAGAAAATCTACAACTACAAACTCGAAAACTAAAAACTACAAATAGAAACTCCACAACTAGAAACTCCACAAGTAGACATTCCACAACTAGAAACTTCACAACTAGAGACTCCACAACTGAAAACTCCACAACTAGAAACTCCGCAACTAGAAACTCCGCAACTAGAAACTCCACAGCTAGAAACTCTACAACTTGAGACTTCGCAACTAAAGAACTCGGCAACTAGAAACTCAACAACTAGAAACTCCACAACTAGAAACACCGCAACTAAAAACTCTGCAACCAGAAATTTCACAGCTACAAAATCCACAACTAGAAACTCTGCAACTAGAAACTCTGCAAATAGAAACTCCACAGCTAAAAAATTAACAACTAGAAACTCCACAACTAGAAACTCCACAACTTGAAAGTCCACAACTAGATACTCCACAACTACAAACTCCACAACTAGAAACTCCACAACGAGAAACTCCACAACTTGAAGCTCCACAACTAGAAACTCCGCAACTAGAAACTCCACAACTAGAAAACTCCGGAACTAGAAACTCTGCAACTAGAAACTCCGCAAATAGAAACTCCACAACTTGAAACACCACAACTATATACTCCACAACTACAAAATCCACAACTAGAAACTCCGCAACTAGAAACTCCGCAACTAGAAACTCCACAGCTAGAAACTCCATGACATGAGATTTCGCAACTAGAAACTCGGCAACTGGAAACTCAACTACTAGAAACTCAACAACTAGAAACTCCACAACTTGAAACCCAACAAATAGATACTCCACAACTACAGACTCCAGAACTAGAAACTCCACAACCAGAAACTCCGCAACTAAAAACTCCGCAACTAGAAACTCCACAGCTAGAAAATCCACAACTAGAAACTCCACAACTTGAAACTCCGCAACAAGAAACTCCGCCACTATAATCTGCACAACTAGAAAACTCCGCTACTAGAAACTCTGCAACTAGAAACTCCGCAACGAAAAACTCCACAGCTAGAAACTCCACAACTGGAAACTCCCCAACTAGAGACTTCACAACTAGAAACTCCACAACTACGAACTCCACAACTACGAACCCCACAACTAGAAACTCCGCCACTAGAAACTCCACAGCTAGAAAATCCACAACTAAAAACTCCGCAACTAGAGACTCCACAACTAGAAATTCCACAACTAGAAACTCCACAACTACAGACTCCGCAACTAGAAAACTCCGCAACTAGAAACTTCACAACTTGAAAGTCCACAACAAGATACTCCAACACTACAAACTCCACAACTAGAAACTCCACAACTAGAAACTCCACAACTTGAAGCTCCACAACTAGAAACTCCGCAACTAGAAACTCCTCAACTAGAAAACTCCGGAACTAGAAACTCCGCAACTAGAAACTCCGCAACTAGAAACTCCACAACGTGAAACACCACAACTATATACTCCACAACTACAAAATCCACAACTAGAAACTCTGCAACTAGAAACTCCACAACTAGAAACTCCACAACTGGAAACTCCACAACTAGAGACTCCAAAACTAGAAACTGCACAACTACGAACCCCACAACAACGAACCCCAGAGCTAGAAGCTCCACAACTAGAAACTCCGCAACTAGAAGCTCCGCAACTAGAAGCTCCGCAACTAGAAACTCCACAGCTAGAAACTCCACGACTTGAGATTTCGCAACTAGAAACTCGGCAACTAGAAACTCAACTACTAGAAATTCAACAACTAGAAACTCCACAACTAGAAACTCCACAACTTGAAACCCAACAAATAGATACTCCACAACTACAGACTCCACAACTAAAAACTCCACAACCAGAAACTCCGCAACTAAAAACTTCGCAACTAGAAACTCCACAGCTAGAAAATCCACAACTAGAAACTCCACAACGAGAAACTTCACAACTTGAAACTCCGCAACTAGAAACTCCGTCACTAGAATCTCCACAACTAGAAAACTCCACAACTAGAAACTCTGCAACTAGAAACTCCGCAACTAGAAACTCCACAGCTAGAAACTCCACAACTGGAAACTCCACAACTAGAGACTGCAAAACTAGAAACTGCAACACTACGAATCCCACAACTACGAACCCCAGAACTAGAAGCTCCACAACTAGAAACTCCACAACTTGGAACTCCGCAACTAGAAAACTCCGGAACTAGATACTCTGCAGCTAGAAACTCCGCAACTAGAAACTCCACAACTTGAAACACCACAACTATATACTCCACAACTACAAAATCCACAACTAGAAACTCCGCAACTAGAAACTCCGCAACTAGAAACTCCACAGCTAGAAACTCCACGACTTGAGATTTCGCAACTAGAAACTCGGCTACTGGAAACTCAACTACTAGAAACTCAACAACTAGAAACTCCACAACTAGAAACTCCACAACTTGAAACCCAACAAATAGATCCTCCACAACTGCAGACTCCAGAACTAGAAACTCCACAACCAGAAACTCCGCAACTAAAAACTCCGCAACTAGAAACTCCACAGCTAGAAAATCCACAACTAGAAACTCCACAATTGAAACTCCGCAACTAGAAACTCCGCCACTAGAATCTCCACAACTAGAAAACTCCGCTACTAGAAACTCTGCAACTAGAAACTCCGCAACGAAAAACTCCACAGCTAGAAACTCCACAACTGGAAACTCCCCAACTAGAGACTTCACAACTAGAAACTCCACAACTACGAACTCCACAACTACGAACCCCACAACTAGAAACTCCGCAACTAGAAACTCCACAGCTAGAAAATCCATAACTAGAAACTCCCCAACTAGAAACTCCACAACCAGAAACTCCGCAACTAGAAACTCACTCCGCAACTAGAGACTCCACAACTAGAAATTCCACAACTAGATACTTCACAACTACAAACTCCACAACTAGAAACTCTACAACTAGAAACTCCACAACTTGAAGCTCCACAACTAGAAACTCCACAACTAGAAACTCCACAACTAGAAAACTCCGGAACCAGAAACTCTGCAACTAGAAACTCCGCAACTAGAAACTCCACAACTTGAAACACCACAACTATATACTCCACAACTACAAAATCCACAACTAGAAACTCTGCAACTAGAAACTCCGCAACTAGAAACTCCACAGCTAGAAACTCCACAACTGGAAACTCCACAACTAGAGACTCCAAAACTAGAAACTGCACAACTACGAACCCCACAACAACGAACCCCAGAGCTAGAAGCTCCACAACTAGAAATTCCGCAACTAGAAGCTCCGCAACTAGAAACTCCACAGCTAGGAACTCCACGACTTGAGATTTCGCAACTAGAAACTCGGCAACTAGAAACTCAACTACTAGAAATTCAACAACTAGAAACTCCACAACTAGAACTCCACAACTTGAAACCCAACAAAAAGATACTCCACAACTACAGACTCCACAACTAGAAACTCCACAACTAAAAACTCCGCAACTAAAAACTTCGCAACTAGAAACTTCACAGCTAGAAACTCCACAACTTGAAACACCACAACTAGATACTCCACAACTACAAATTGCACAACTAGAAACTCTGCAACTAGAAACTCCGCAGCTAGAAACTCCCCAACTTGAGACTTCGCAGCTAGAAACTCGGCAACTAGAATCTCCACAACTAGAAACTCTGCGACTAGAAACTCCGCAGCTACAAACTCCGCAACCTAAAACTCAACAACTGGAGACTGCACAACTAGAGACTCCGCAACTAGAGACTCCACAGCTAGAAACTCCGCAACTAGAAACTCCACAACTTGAAACTCCGCCACTAGAATCTCCACAACTAGAAAACTTCGCAACTAGAAACTCTGCAACTAGAAACTCCGCAACTAGAAACTCCACAGCTAGAAACTCCACAACTAGAAACTCCACAACTAGAGACTCCACAACTTGAAACTCCACAACTACGAACCCCAAAACTACGAACCCCACTATTAGCAACTCCACAACTAGAAACTCCACAACTAGAAACTCCACAACTTGAGACTTCGCAACTACAAACTCCACAACTAAAAATTCCACTACTAGAGTCTCCAAAACTAGAAACTCCACAACTAGAAACTCCGCAACTTGAGACTTCGCAACTTGAAACTCGGCAACTAGAATCTCCACAACTAGAAACTCTGCAACTAGAAACTCCGCAACTAGAAACTCCACAGCTAGAAACTCCACAACTAGAGACTCCTCAACTCGAAACTCCACAACTACAAACCCCACAACTAGAAACTCCACAACTTGAAACTCCACAACTTGAGAGTTCGCAACTAGAAACTCCAACTCTAGAAACTCCACAAGTAGAGACTCCACAACTAGAAACTCCACAACTAGAAACTCTGCAACTAGAAACTCCACAACTAGAAAACTCCGCAACTAAAAACTGTGCAACTAGAAACTCCGCAACTAAAAACTTCTCACCTAGAAACTCCACAACTTGAAACACCACAACTAGATACTCCACAACTACAAATTGCACAACTAGAAACTCCACAACCAGAAACTCCGAAACTAGAAACTCCGCAGCTAGAAAATCCACAACTAGAAACTCCAAAACTAGATACTCCACAACTACAGACTCCGCAACTACAAAACTCCGCAACTAGAAACTCCACAACTAGACGATTCGCAACTATTGACTCTACAACTTCAAAATCCAAAACTATCAACTCCACAACTTGAAACGGCGCTACTAGATACTCCACAACTACAAACTCCACAACTAGAAACTCCACAACTTGGAACTCCGCAACTAGAAACTCCGCCACTAGAATCTCCACAACTAGAAAGTCCGCAACTAGAAACTCTGCATCTAGAAACTCCGCAACTAGAAACTCCACAGCTAGAAACACCACAAATGGAAACCCCACAAGTAGATACTCCACAACTTAGAAACTGCACAACTACGAACCCCACAACTAAGAACCTCACAACTAGAAACTCCACAACTAGAAACTCAACAACTTGAGACTTCGCAACTAGAAACTCGACAACTAGAAACTCAACAACTACAAACCTCACAACTTGAAACTCCACAACTAGAAACTCCGCAACTAGAAACTCCACAGCTAGAAAATCCACAACTAGAAACTCCGCAACAAGAAACTCAGCAAATAGAAACTCCACAACTAGAAACTCCACAACTAGAAACTCAACAGCCAGAGACTCCACAACTAGAGACTGCACATTTAGAGATGCCGCAACTTGAAACTCCACAGCTAGAAACTCCGCAACTAGAAACTCCACAACTAGAAACTTTACAACTAGAAACTCCATAACTAGACAATTCGGAACTAGAAACTCCACAACTAGAAACTCCACATCCAGAGACTCCAAAACCAGAGACTGCACAACTAGAGACTACGCCACTAGAAACTCCACAGCTAGAAACTTCGCAACTAGAAACTCCACAAATAGAGACTCCGCCACTAGAAACTCGACAACTTAAAACTCTGCAACTAGAAAATCCGCAACTATAAACTCAAGTAAAAACTCCCCAACTAGAAACTTCGCAACTAGAAACTCCACAACTAGAAAATCCACAACTAGAAATTCCGTAAATAGAAACCCGAAAACTAGAAACTCCACAACTAGAAACTCCACACCTATAAATTCCCCAACTTTAAACTCCACAACTAAAACTCCACAACTTGAAACTCCACAACTAGAAACTCTGCAACTAGAAACTCCTCAACTAGAAACTCCACAGTTAGAAATTCCACAACTATAAACTCCACAGCCAGAAACTCCACAACTAGAGACTCCAAAACAAGAGACTGCACAATTAGAGACTCCGCAACTAGATACTCCAAAACTAGGAACTCTGCAACTAGAAAATCTACAACTACAAACTCGAAAACTAAAAACTACAAATAGAAACTCCACAACTAGAAACTCCACAAGTAGACACTCCACAACTAGAAACTCCACAACTAGAAACTCCACAACTTGAAACACCCAAACTAGATACTCCACAACTACAAATTCCACAACTAAAAACTCCACAACTAGAAACTCCGCAACTAAAACTCCACAGCTAGAAACTCTACAACTTGAGACTTTGCAACTAAAGAACTCGGCAACTAGAAACTCAACAACTAGAAACTCCACAACTAGAAACACCGCAACTAAAAACTCTGCAACCAGAAATTCCACAGCTTGAAAATCCACAACTAGAAACTCTGCAACTAGAAACTCCGCAAATAGAAACTCCACAGCTAGAAAATCCACAACTAGAAACTCCACAACTAGAAACTCCACAACTACTGACTCCGCAACTAAAAACTCCACAACCAGAAACTCCGCAACTAGAAACTCACTCCGCAACTAGAGACTCCACAACTAGAAATTCCACAACTAGAAACTCCACAACTACAGACTCCGCAAATAGAAAACTCCGCAACTAGAAATTCCACAACTAGAAACTCCACAACTTGAAATTCCACAACTAGATACTCAAAAACTACTAATTCCACAACTAAAAACTCCACAACTAGAAACTCCGCAACTAGAAACTCCACAGCTAGAAACTCTACAACTTGAAACACCACAACTAGATACTCCACAGCTACAAATTCCACAACTAGAAACTCCGCAACTAGAAATTCCGCAACTAGAAGCTCCGCAACTAGAAACTCCGCAGCAAGAAACTACACGACTTGAGACTTCGCAACTAGAAACTCGGCAACCAGAAACTCAACAACTAGAAACTCCACAACTAGAAACTCCACAGCCAGAAAGTCCACAACTTCAAACCCAACAAATAGATACTCCACAACTACAGACTCCACAACTAGAAACTCCACAACTAGAAACTCCACAACCAGAAACTCCGCAACTAGAAACTCCACAGCTAGAAAATCCACAACTAGAAACTCCAAAACTAGAAACTCCAAAACTAGAAACTCCACAACTACAGACTCCGCAACTACAAAACTCCGCAACTAGAAACTCCACAACTAGACGATTCGCAACTAATAACTCTACAACTTCAAAATCCAAAACTATCAACTCCACAACTTGAAACGCCGCGACTAAATACTCCACAACTACAAACTCCACAACTAGAAAACTCCGAAACTAGAAACCCTGCAACTAGAAACTCCACAGCTAGAAACTCTACAACTAGAAACTCCACAAGTAGAAACTCCGCAACTAGAAACTCCACGACTAGAAAACTCCGGAACTAGAAACTCTGCAACTAGAAACTCCGCAACTAGAAACTCCACAACTTGAAACTCCACAACTATATACCCCACAACTACAAAATCCACAACTAGAAACTCCGCAACTAGAAACTCCCTAACTAGAAGCTCCGCAACTAGAAACTCCACAGTTAAAAACTCCATGACTTTAAACTTCGCAACTAGAAACTCGACAACTAGAAACTCAACTACTAGAAACTCCACAAATAGAAACTCCACAACTAGAAACTGCGCAACTAGAAACTCCACAGCTAGAAACTCCACAACGAGAAACTCCACAACTTGAAACTCCGCAACTAGAAACTCCGCCAATAGAATCTCCACAACTAGAAAACTCCGCAACTAGAAACTCTGCAACTAGAAACTCCGCAACTAGAAACTCCACAACTAGAAATTCCACAACTAGAGACTCAACAACTAGAGACTCCTCAACTAAAAGCTCCACAACTAGAAACTACACATTACAGACTCCACAACAAGAAACTCCACAACTACAGACTCCACAACTAGAGACTGCACAACTAGAGACTCCGCCACTAGAATCTCCACAGCTAGAAACTCCGAAACTAGAAACTCTACAACTAGAGACTCCGCAACTAGAAACTCCACAACTTGAAACTCCACAACTAGAAACTCCACAACTAGAAATTCCACAACTAGAGACTCAACAACTAGAGACTCCTCAACTAAAAGCTCCAAAACTAGAAACTCCGTAACTAGAAATTCCACAACTAGAAACTACACAACTACAGACTCCGCAACTAGAAAACTCCGCAACCAGAAACTCCACAACTAGAAACTCCACAACTTGAAAGCCCACAACTAGATACTCCACAACTACAAACTCCACAACTACAAACTCCACAACTAGAAACTCCACAACTAGAAACTCCACAACTTGAAGCTCCACAACTAGAAACTCCGCAACTAGAAACTCCACAACTAGAAAACTCCGCAACTAGAAACTCTGCAACAAGAAACTCCGCCACTAGAAACTCCACAACTTGAAACACCACAACTGTATACTCCACAACTACGAATTCCACAACTAGAAACTCCACAACTAGAAACTCCACAACTTGGACCTCCGCGACTAGAAACTCCGCCACTAGAATCTCCACAACTAGAAAACTCCGCAACTAGAAACTCTGCATCTAGAAACTCCGCAACTATAAACTCCACAGCTAGAAACACCACAAATGGAAACTCCACAAGTACATACTCCAAGACTAGAAACTGCACAACTACGAACCCCACAACTACGAACCCCACAACTAGAAACTCCACAACTAGAAACTCCACAACTTGAAACTCCGCAACTAGAAACTCCGCAACTAGAAACTCCACAACTAGAAAACTCCGAAACTAGAAACCCTGCAACTAGAAACTCCACAGCTAGAAACTCCACAACTAGAAACTCCACAAGAAGACACTCCACAACTAGAAACTCCACAACTAGAGACTCCACAACTAGAGACTCCACAACTAAAATCTCCACAACAAGAAACTCCACAACTTGAGACTTCGCAACTAGAATCTCCACAACTAGAAACTCCACAACTAGAGACTCCACAACTAGAAAATCGACAACTAGAAACTCAACAACTACAAACCTCACAACTAGAAACTCCACAACTAGAAACTCCGCAACTAGAAACTCCACAGCCAGAAAATCCACAACTAGAAACTCCGCAACAAAAAACTCAGCAAATAGAAACTCCACAACTAGAAACTCCACAGCCAGAGACTCAACAGCTAGAGACTGCACAACTAGAGACTCCGCAACTTGAAACTCCACAGCTAGAAACTCCACAACTAAGAAACTCCACAACCAGAGACTCCAAAACCAGAAACTGCACAACTAGAGACTCCGCAACTAGAAACTCCACAACTAGAAACTCCACAACCAGAGACTCCAAAACCAGGGACTGCACAACTAGAGACTCCGCAACTAGAAACTCCACAGCTAGAAACTCCGCAACTAGAAACTCCACAACTAGAGATTCCGCAACTAGAAACTCGACAACTTAAAACTCTGCAACTAGAACATCCGCAACTATAAACTCAAGTAGAAACTCCCCAACTAGAAACTTCGCAACTAGAAACTCCACAACTCGAAAATCCACAACTAGAAACTTCACAACTAGAAACTCCCCATCAAGAAGCTCCACAATTAGAAACTCCACAACTAAAAACTCCACAACTAGAAACTCCACAACTAGAAACTCCACAACTTGAAACTCCGCAACTAGAAACTCCGCAACTAGAAACTCCACAACTAGAAAACTCCGAAACTAGAAACCCTGCAACTAGAAACTCCACAGCTAGAAACTCCACAACTAGAAACTCCACAAGAAGACACTCCACAACTAGAAACTCCACAACTAGAGACTCCACAACTAGAGACTCCACAACTAAAATCTCCACAACAAGAAACTCCACAACTTGAATCTCCGCAACTAGAAACTCCGCAACTAGAAACTGCACAACTAGAAAACTCCGCAACTAGAAACCCTGCAACTAGAAACTCCACAGCTAGAAACTCCACAACTTCAAACTCCGCAACTAGAAACTCCACAACTACAGACTCCAGAACTAGAGACTGCACAACTAGAGACTCCGCCACTAGAATCTCCACAGCTAGAAACTTTGCAACTAGAAACTCTACAACTAGAGACTCCGCAACTTGAAACTCCACAACTTGAAGTTCCACAACTAGAAACTCCACAACTAGAAATTCCACAACTAGAGACTCAACAACTAGAGACTCCTCAACTAAAAGCTCCACAACTAGAAACTCCGTAACTAGAAATTCCACAACTAGAAACTAGACAACTACAGACTCCGACACTAGAAAACTCCGCAACTAGTAACTCCACAACTAGAAACTCCACAACTTGAAAGCCCACAACTAGATACTCCACAACAACAAACTCCACAACTAGAAACTCCACAACTAGAAACTCCACAACTTGAAGCTCCACAACTAGAAACTCCGCAACTAGAAACTCCACAACTAGAAAACTCCGCAACTAGAAACTCTGCAACTAGAAACTCCGCCACTAGAAACTCCACAACTTGAAACACCACAACTATATATTCCACAGCTACAAATTCCACAACTAGAATCTCCGCAAATAGAAACTCCGCAAATAGAAACTCAACTACTAGAAAATCCACAACTAGAAACTCCACAACTAGAAACTCCACAATTTGAAACCCAACAAATAGATACTCCACAACTACAGACTCCACAACTAGAAACTCCACAACTAGAAACTTCACAACAAGAAACTCCGCAACTAAAAACTCCGCGACTAGAAACTCCACAGCTAGACAATCCACAACTAGAAACGCCACAACGAGAAACTCCACGACTTGAAACTCCGCAACTAGAAACTCCGAAACTAGAAACTCCACAACTAGAACTTCCGCAACTAGAGACTCAACAACTAGAGACTCCTCAACTAAAAGCTCCACAACTGGAAACTCCACAGCTAAAAACTCCACAACTAGAAACTCCACAACTAGAAACTCCGTAACTAGAAACCCGAAAACTAGAAACTACACAACTAGAAACTCCACACCTATTAATTCCACAACTTTAAACTCCACAACTAAAACTCCACAACTAGAAACTCCACAACTAGAAACTCTGCAACTAGAAACTCCGCAACTAGAATCTCCACAGTTAGAAATTCCACAACTATAAACTCCACAACCAGAAACTCCACAACTAGAAACTCCAAAACTAGAGACTGCACAATTAGAGACTACGCAACTAGATACTCCAAAACTAGGAACTCTGCAACTAGAAAATCTACAACTACAAACTCGAAAACTAAAAACTACAAATAGAAACTCCACAACTAGAAACTCCACAAGTAGACATTCCACAACTAGAAACTTCACAACTAGAGACTCCACAACTGAAAACTCCACAACTAGAAACTCCGCAACTAGAAACTCCGCAACTAGAAACTCCACAGCTAGAAACTCTACAACTTGAGACTTCGCAACTAAAGAACTCGGCAACTAGAAACTCAACAACTAGAAACTCCACAACTAGAAACACCGCAACTAAAAACTCTGCAACCAGAAATTTCACAGCTACAAAATCCACAACTAGAAACTCCACAATTGAAACTCCGCAACTAGAAACTCCGCCACTAGAATCTCCACAACTAGAAAACTCCGCTACTAGAAACTCTGCAACTAGAAACTCCGCAACGAAAAACTCCACAGCTAGAAACTCCACAACTGGAAACTCCCCAACTAGAGACTTCACAACTAGAAACTCCACAACTACGAACTCCACAACTACGAACCCCACAACTAGAAACTCCGCAACTAGAAACTCCACAGCTAGAAAATCCATAACTAGAAACTCCCCAACTAGAAACTCCACAACCAGAAACTCCGCAACTAGAAACTCACTCCGCAACTAGAGACTCCACAACTAGAAATTCCACAACTAGATACTTCACAACTACAAACTCCACAACTAGAAACTCTACAACTAGAAACTCCACAACTTGAAGCTCCACAACTAGAAACTCCACAACTAGAAACTCCACAACTAGAAAACTCCGGAACTAGAAACTCTGCAACTAGAAACTCCGCAACTAGAAACTCCACAACTTGAAACACCACAACTATATACTCCACAACTACAAAATCCACAACTAGAAACTCTGCAACTAGAAACTCCGCAACTAGAAACTCCACAGCTAGAAACTCCACAACTGGAAACTCCACAACTAGAGACTCCAAAACTAGAAACTGCACAACTACGAACCCCACAACAACGAACCCCAGAGCTAGAAGCTCCACAACTAGAAACTCCGCAACTAGAAGCTCCGCAACTAGAAACTCCACAGCTAGGAACTCCACGACTTGAGATTTCGCAACTAGAAACTCGGCAACTAGAAACTCAACTACTAGAAATTCAACAACTAGAAACTCCACAACTAGAACTCCACAACTTGAAACCCAACAAATAGATACTCCACAACTACAGACTCCACAACTAGAAACTCCACAACTAAAAACTCCGCAACTAAAAACTTCGCAACTAGAAACTTCACAGCTAGAAACTCCACAACTTGAAACACCACAACTAGATACTCCACAACTACAAATTGCACAACTAGAAACTCTGCAACTAGAAACTCCGCAGCTAGAAACTCCCCAACTTGAGACTTCGCAGCTAGAAACTCGGCAACTAGAATCTCCACAACTAGAAACTCTGCGACTAGAAACTCCGCAGCTACAAACTCCGCAACCTAAAACTCAACAACTGGAGACTGCACAACTAGAGACTCCGCAACTAGAGACTCCACAGCTAGAAACTCCGCAACTAGAAACTCCACAACTTGAAACTCCGCCACTAGAATCTCCACAACTAGAAAACTTCGCAACTAGAAACTCTGCAACTAGAAACTCCGCAACTAGAAACTCCACAGCTAGAAACTCCACAACTAGAAACTCCACAACTAGAGACTCCACAACTTGAAACTCCACAACTACGAACCCCAAAACTACGAACCCCACTATTAGCAACTCCACAACTAGAAACTCCACAACTAGAAACTCCACAACTTGAGACTTCGCAACTACAAACTCCACAACTAAAAACTCCACTACTAGAGTCTCCAAAACTAGAAACTCCACAACTAGAAACTCCGCAACTTGAGACTTCGCAACTTGAAACTCGGCAACTAGAATCTCCACAACTAGAAACTCTGCAACTAGAAACTCCGCAACTAGAAACTCCACAGCTAGAAACTCCACAACTAGAGACTCCTCAACTCGAAACTCCACAACTACAAACCCCACAACTAGAAACTCCACAACTTGAAACTCCACAACTTGAGAGTTCGCAACTAGAAACTCCAACTCTAGAAACTCCACAAGTAGAGACTCCACAACTAGAAACTCCACAACTAGAAACTCTGCAACTAGAAACTCCACAACTAGAAAACTCCGCAACTAAAAACTCTGCAACTAGAAACTCCGCAACTAAAAACTTCTCACCTAGAAACTCCACAACTTGAAACACCACAACTAGATACTCCACAACTACAAATTGCACAACTAGAAACTCCACAACCAGAAACTCCGAAACTAGAAACTCCGCAGCTAGAAAATCCACAACTAGAAACTCCAAAACTAGATACTCCACAACTACAGACTCCGCAACTACAAAACTCCGCAACTAGAAACTCCACAACTAGACGATTCGCAACTATTGACTCTACAACTTCAAAATCCAAAACTATCAACTCCACAACTTGAAACGGCGCTACTAGATACTCCACAACTACAAACTCCACAACTAGAAACTCCACAACTTGGAACTCCGCAACTAGAAACTCCGCCACTAGAATCTCCACAACTAGAAAGTCCGCAACTAGAAACTCTGCATCTAGAAACTCCGCAACTAGAAACTCCACAGCTAGAAACACCACAAATGGAAACCCCACAAGTAGATACTCCACAACTTAGAAACTGCACAACTACGAACCCCACAACTAAGAACCTCACAACTAGAAACTCCACAACTAGAAACTCAACAACTTGAGACTTCGCAACTAGAAACTCGACAACTAGAAACTCAACAACTACAAACCTCACAACTTGAAACTCCACAACTAGAAACTCCGCAACTAGAAACTCCACAGCTAGAAAATCCACAACTAGAAACTCCGCAACAAGAAACTCAGCAAATAGAAACTCCACAACTAGAAACTCCACAACTAGAAACTCAACAGCCAGAGACTCCACAACAAGAGACTGCACATTTAGAGATGCCGCAACTTGAAACTCCACAGCTAGAAACTCCGCAACTAGAAACTCCACAACTAGAAACTTTACAACTAGAAACTCCATAACTAGACAATTCGGAACTAGAAACTCCACAACTAGAAACTCCACATCCAGAGACTCCAAAACCAGAGACTGCACAACTAGAGACTACGCCACTAGAAACTCCACAGCTAGAAACTTCGCAACTAGAAACTCCACAAATAGAGACTCCGCCACTAGAAACTCGACAACTTAAAACTCTGCAACTAGAAAATCCGCAACTATAAACTCAAGTAAAAACTCCCCAACTAGAAACTTCGCAACTAGAAACTCCACAACTAGAAAATCCACAACTAGAAATTCCGTAAATAGAAACCCGAAAACTAGAAACTCCACAACTAGAAACTCCACACCTATAAATTCCCCAACTTTAAACTCCACAACTAAAACTCCACAACTTGAAACTCCACAACTAGAAACTCTGCAACTAGAAACTCCTCAACTAGAAACTCCACAGTTAGAAATTCCACAACTATAAACTCCACAGCCAGAAACTCCACAACTAGAGACTCCAAAACAAGAGACTGCACAATTAGAGACTCCGCAACTAGATACTCCAAAACTAGGAACTCTGCAACTAGAAAATCTACAACTACAAACTCGAAAACTAAAAACTACAAATAGAAACTCCACAACTAGAAACTCCACAAGTAGACACTCCACAACTAGAAACTCCACAACTAGAAACTCCACAACTTGAAACACCCAAACTAGATACTCCACAACTACAAATTCCACAACTAAAAACTCCACAACTAGAAACTGCGCAACTAAAACTCCACAGCTAGAAACTCTACAACTTGAGACTTCGCAACTAAAGAACTCGGCAACTAGAAACTCAACAACTAGAAACTCCACAACTAGAAACACCGCAACTAAAAACTCTGCAACCAGAAATTCCACAGCTTGAAAATCCACAACTAGAAACTCTGCAACTAGAAACTCCGCAAATAGAAACTCCACAGCTAGAAAATCCACAACTAGAAACTCCACAACTAGAAACTCCACAACTACTGACTCCGCAACTAAAAACTCCACAACCAGAAACTCCGCAACTAGAAACTCACTCCGCAACTAGAGACTCCACAACTAGAAATTCCACAACTAGAAACTCCACAACTACAGACTCCGCAAATAGAAAACTCCGCAACTAGAAATTCCACAACTAGAAACTCCACAACTTGAAATTCCACAACTAGATACTCAAAAACTACTAATTCCACAACTAAAAACTCCACAACTAGAAACTCCGCAACTAGAAACTCCACAGCTAGAAACTCTACAACTTGAAACACCACAACTAGATACTCCACAGCTACAAATTCCACAACTAGAAACTCCGCAACTAGAAATTCCGCAACTAGAAGCTCCGCAACTAGAAACTCCGCAGCAAGAAACTACACGACTTGAGACTTCGCAACTAGAAACTCGGCAACCAGAAACTCAACAACTAGAAACTCCACAACTAGAAACTCCACAGCCAGAAAGTCCACAACTTCAAACCCAACAAATAGATACTCCACAACTACAGACTCCACAACTAGAAACTCCACAACTAGAAACTCCACAACCAGAAACTCCGCAACTAGAAACTCCACAGCTAGAAAATCCACAACTAGAAACTCCAAAACTAGAAACTCCAAAACTAGAAACTCCACAACTACAGACTCCGCAACTACAAAACTCCGCAACTAGAAACTCCACAACTAGACGATTCGCAACTAATAACTCTACAACTTCAAAATCCAAAACTATCAACTCCACAACTTGAAACGCCGCGACTAAATACTCCACAACTACAAACTCCACAACTAGAAAACTCCGAAACTAGAAACCCTGCAACTAGAAACTCCACAGCTAGAAACACTACAACTAGAAACTCCACAAGTAGAAACTCCGCAACTAGAAACTCCACGACTAGAAAACTCCGGAACTAGAAACTCTGCAACTAGAAACTCCGCAACTAGAAACTCCACAACTTGAAACTCCACAACTATATACCCCACAACTACAAAATCCACAACTAGAAACTCCGCAACTAGAAACTCCCTAACTAGAAGCTCCGCAACTAGAAACTCCACAGTTAAAAACTCCATGACTTTAGACTTCGCAACTAGAAACTCGACAACTAGAAACTCAACTACTAGAAACTCCACAAATAGAAACTCCACAACTAGAAACTGCGCAACTAGAAACTCCACAACTAGAAACTCCACAACGAGAAACTCCACAACTTGAAACTCCGCAACTAGAAACTCCGCCAATAGAATCTCCACAACTAGAAAACTCCGCAACTAGAAACTCTGCAACTAGAAACTCCGCAACTAGAAACTCCACAACTAGAAATTCCACAACTAGAGACTCAACAACTAGAGACTCCTCAACTAAAAGCTCCACAACTAGAAACTACACATTACAGACTCCACAACAAGAAACTCCACAACTACAGACTCCACAACTAGAGACTGCACAACTAGAGACTCCGCCACTAGAATCTCCACAGCTAGAAACTCCGAAACTAGAAACTCTACAACTAGAGACTCCGCAACTAGAAACTCCACAACTTGAAACTCCACAACTAGAAACTCCACAACTAGAAATTCCACAACTAGAGACTCAACAACTAGAGACTCCTCAACTAAAAGCTCCAAAACTAGAAACTCCGTAACTAGAAATTCCACAACTAGAAACTACACAACTACAGACTCCGCAACTAGAAAACTCCGCAACCAGAAACTCCACAACTAGAAACTCCACAACTTGAAAGCCCACAACTAGATACTCCACAACTACAAACTCCACAACTACAAACTCCACAACTAGAAACTCCACAACTAGAAACTCCACAACTTGAAGCTCCACAACTAGAAACTCCGCAACTAGAAACTCCACAACTAGAAAACTCCGCAACTAGAAACTCTGCAACAAGAAACTCCGCCACTAGAAACTCCACAACTTGAAACACCACAACTGTATACTCCACAACTACGAATTCCACAACTAGAAACTCCACAACTAGAAACTCCACAACTTGGACCTCCGCGACTAGAAACTCCGCCACTAGAATCTCCACAACTAGAAAACTCCGCAACTAGAAACTCTGCATCTAGAAACTCCGCAACTATAAACTCCACAGCTAGAAACACCACAAATGGAAACTCCACAAGTACATACTCCAAGACTAGAAACTGCACAACTACGAACCCCACAACTACGAACCCCACAACTAGAAACTCCACTACTAGAAACTCCACAACTTGAAACTCCGCAACTAGAAACTCCGCAACTAGAAACTCCACAACTAGAAAACTCCGAAACTAGAAACCCTGCAACTAGAAACTCCACAGCTAGAAACTCCACAACTAGAAACTCCACAAGAAGACACTCCACAACTAGAAACTCCACAACTAGAGACTCCACAACTAGAGACTCCACAACTAAAATCTCCACAACAAGAAACTCCACAACTTGAGACTTCGCAACTAGAATCTCCACAACTAGAAACTCCACAACTAGAGACTCCACAACTAGAAAATCGACAACTAGAAACTCAACAACTACAAACCTCACAACTAGAAACTCCACAACTAGAAACTCCGCAACTAGAAACTCCACAGCCAGAAAATCCACAACTAGAAACTCCGCAACAAAAAACTCAGCAAATAGAAACTCCACAACTAGAAACTCCACAGCCAGAGACTCAACAGCTAGAGACTGCACAACTAGAGACTCCGCAACTTGAAACTCCACAGCTAGAAACTCCACAACTAAGAAACTCCACAACCAGAGACTCCAAAACCAGAAACTGCACAACTAGAGACTCCGCAACTAGAAACTCCACAACTAGAAACTCCACAACCAGAGACTCCAAAACCAGGGACTGCACAACTAGAGACTCCGCAACTAGAAACTCCACAGCTAGAAACTCCGCAACTAGAAACTCCACAACTAGAGACTCCGCAACTAGAAACTCGACAACTTAAAACTCTGCAACTAGAACATCCGCAACTATAAACTCAAGTAGAAACTCCCCAACTAGAAACATCGCAACTAGAAACTCCACAACTCGAAAATCCACAACTAGAAACTTCACAACTAGAAACTCCCCATCAAGAAGCTCCACAATTAGAAACTCCACAACTAAAAACTCCACAACTAGAAACTCCACAACTAGAAACTCCACAACTTGAAACTCCGCAACTAGAAACTCCGCAACTAGAAACTCCACAACTAGAAAACTCCGAAACTAGAAACCCTGCAACTAGAAACTCCACAGCTAGAAACTCCACAACTAGAAACTCCACAAGAAGACACTCCACAACTAGAAACTCCACAACTAGAGACTCCACAACTAGAGACTCCACAACTAAAATCTCCACAACAAGAAACTCCACAACTTGAATCTCCGCAACTAGAAACTCCGCAACTAGAAACTGCACAACTAGAAAACTCCGCAACTAGAAACCCTGCAACTAGAAACTCCACAGCTAGAAACTCCACAACTTCAAACTCCGCAACTAAAAACTCCACAACTACAGACTCCAGAACTAGAGACTGCACAACTAGAGACTCCGCCACTAGAATCTCCACAGCTAGAAACTTTGCAACTAGAAACTCTACAACTAGAGACTCCGCAACTTGAAACTCCACAACTTGAAGTTCCACAACTAGAAACTCCACAACTAGAAATTCCACAACTAGAGACTCAACAACTAGAGACTCCTCAACTAAAAGCTCCACAACTAGAAACTCCGTAACTAGAAATTCCACAACTAGAAACTAGACAACTACAGACTCCGACACTAGAAAACTCCGCAACTAGTAACTCCACAACTAGAAACTCCACAACTTGAAAGCCCACAACTAGATACTCCACAACAACAAACTCCACAACTAGAAACTCCACAACTAGAAACTCCACAACTTGAAGCTCCACAACTAGAAACTCCGCAACTAGAAACTCCACAACTAGAAAACTCCGCAACTAGAAACTCTGCAACTAGAAACTCCGCCACTAGAAACTCCACAACTTGAAACACCACAACTATATATTCCACAGCTACAAATTCCACAACTAGAATCTCCGCAAATAGAAACTCCGCAAATAGAAACTCAACTACTAGAAAATCCACAACTAGAAACTCCACAACTAGAAACTCCACAATTTGAAACCCAACAAATAGATACTCCACAACTACAGACTCCACAACTAGAAACTCCACAACTAGAAACTTCACAACAAGAAACTCCGCAACTAAAAACTCCGCGACTAGAAACTCCACAGCTAGACAATCCACAACTAGAAACGCCACAACGAGAAACTCCACGACTTGAAACTCCGCAACTAGAAACTCCGCAACTAGAAACTCCACAACTAGAACTTCCGCAACTAGAGACTCAACAACTAGAGACTCCTCAACTAAAAGCTCCACAACTGGAAACTCCACAGCTAAAAACTCCACAACTAGAAACTCCACAACTAGAAACTCCGTAACTAGAAACCCGAAAACTAGAAACTACACAACTAGAAACTCCACACCTATTAATTCCACAACTTTAAACTCCACAACTAAAAATCCACAACTAGAAACTCCACAACTAGAAACTCTGCAACTAGAAACTCCGCAACTAGAATCTCCACAGTTAGAAATTCCACAACTATAAACTCCACAACCAGAAACTCCACAACTAGAAACTCCAAAACTAGAGACAGCACAATTAGAGACTACGCAACTAGATACTCCAAAACTAGGAACTCTGCAACTAGAAAATCTACAACTACAAACTCGAAAACTAAAAACTACAAATAGAAACTCCACAACTAGAAACTCCACAAGTAGACATTCCACAACTAGAAACTTCACAACTAGAGACTCCACAACTGAAAACTCCACAACTAGAAACTCCGCAACTAGAAACTCCGCAACTAGAAACTCCACAGCTAGAAACTCTACAACTTGAGACTTCGCAACTAAAGAACTCGGCAACTAGAAACTCAACAACTAGAAACTCCACAACTAGAAACACCGCAACTAAAAACTCTGCAACCAGAAATTTCACAGCTACAAAATCCACAACTAGAAACTCTGCAACTAGAAACTCCGCAAATCGAAACTCAACAGCTAAAAAATTAACAACTAGAAACTCCACAACTAGAAACTCCACAACTTGAAAGTCCACAACTAGATACTCCACAACTAGAAACTCCACAGCTAGAAACTGTACAACTTGAGACTTCGCAACTAAAGAACTCGGCAACTAGAAACTCAACAACTAGAAACTCCACAACTAGAAACACCGCAACTAAAAACTCTGAAACCAGAAATTCCACAGCTAGAAAATCCACAACTAGAAACTCTGCAACTAGAAACTCTGCCTATAGAAACTCCACAGCTAAAAAATTAACAACTAGAAACTCCACAACTAGAAACTCCACAACTTGAAAGTCCACAACTAGATACTCCACAACTACAAACTCCACAACTAGAAACTCCACAACGAGAAACTCCACAACTTGAAGCTCCACAACTAGAAACTCCGCAACTAGAAACTCCACAACTAGAAAACTCCGGAACTAGAAACTCTGCAACTAGAAACTCCGCAAATAGAAACTCCACAACTTGAAACACCACAACTATATACTCCACAACTACAAAATCCACAACTAGAAACTCCGCAACTAGAAACTCCGCAACTAGAAACTCCACAGCTAGAAACTCCATGACTTGAGATTTCGCAACTAGAAACTCGGCAACTGGAAACTCAACTACTAGAAACTCAACAACTAGAAACTCCACAGCTAGAAACTCCACAACTGGAAACTCCACAACTAGAGACTCCAAAACTAGAAACTGCACAACTACGAACCCCACAACAACGAACCCCAGAGCTAGAAGCTCCACAACTAGAAACTCCGCAACTAGAAGCTCCGCAACTAGAAACTCCACAGCTAGGAACTCCACGACTTGAGATTTCGCAACTAGAAACTCGGCAACTAGAAACTCAACTACTAGAAATTCAACAACTAGAAACTCCACAACTAGAACTCCACAACTTGAAACCCAACAAATAGATACTCCACAACTACAGACTCCACAACTAGAAACTCCACAACTAAAAACTCCGCAACTAAAAACTTCGCAACTAGAAACTTCACAGCTAGAAACTCCACAACTTGAAACACCACAACTAGATACTCCACAACTACAAATTGCACAACTAGAAACTCTGCAACTAGAAACTCCGCAGCTAGAAACTCCCCAACTTGAGACTTCGCAGCTAGAAACTCGGCAACTAGAATCTCCACAACTAGAAACTCTGCGACTAGAAACTCCGCAGCTACAAACTCCGCAACCTAAAACTCAAGAACTGGAGACTGCACAACTAGAGACTCCGCAACTAGAGACTCCACAGCTAGAAACTCCGCAACTAGAAACTCCACAACTTGAAACTCCGCCACTAGAATCTCCACAACTAGAAAACTTCGCAACTAGAAACTCTGCAACTAGAAACTCCGCAACTAGAAACTCCACAGCTAGAAACTCCACAACTAGAAACTCCACAACTAGAGACTCCACAACTTGAAACTCCACAACTACGAACCCCAAAACTACGAACCCCACTATTAGCAACTCCACAACTAGAAACTCCACAACTAGAAACTCCACAACTTGAGACTTCGCAACTACAAACTCCACAACTAAAAACTCCACTACTAGAGTCTCCAAAACTAGAAACTCCACAACTAGAAACTCCGCAACTTGAGACTTCGCAACTTGAAACTCGGCAACTAGAATCTCCACAACTAGAAACTCTGCAACTAGAAACTCCGCAACTAGAAACTCCACAACTAGAAAGTCCGCAACTAGAAACTCTGCATCTAGAAACTCCGCAACTAGAAACTCCACAGCTAGAAACACCACAAATGGAAACCCCACAAGTAGATACTCCACAACTTAGAAACTGCACAACTACGAACCCCACAACTAAGAACCCCACAACTAGAAACTCCACAACTAGAAACTCAACAACTTGAGACTTCGCAACTAGAAACTCGACAACTAGAAACTCAACAACTACAAACCTCACAACTAGAAACTCCACAACTAGAAACTCCGCAACTAGAAACTCCACAGCTAGAAAATCCACAACTAGAAACTCCGCAACAAGAAACTCAGCAAATAGAAACTCCACAACTAGAAACTCCACAACTAGAAACTCAACAGCCAGAGACTCCACAACTAGAGACTGCACATTTAGAGATGCCGCAACTTGAAACTCCACAGCTAGAAACTCCGCAACTAGAAACTCCACAACTAGAAACTTTACAACTAGAAACTCCATAACTAGACAATTCGGAACTAGAAACTCCACAACTAGAAACTCCACATCCAGAGACTCCAAAACCAGAGACTGCACAACTAGAGACTACGCCACTAGAAACTCCACAGCTAGAAACTTCGCAACTAGAAACTCCACAAATAGAGACTCCGCCACTAGAAACTCGACAACTTAAAACTCTGCAACTAGAAAATCCGCAACTATAAACTCAAGTAAAAACTCCCCAACTAGAAACTTCGCAACTAGAAACTCCACAACTAGAAAATCCACAACTAGAAATTCCGTAAATAGAAACCCGAAAACTAGAAACTCCACAACTAGAAACTCCACACCTATAAATTCCCCAACTTTAAACTCCACAACTAAAACTCCACAACTTGAAACTCCACAACTAGAAACTCTGCAACTAGAAACTCCTCAACTAGAAACTCCACAGTTAGAAATTCCACAACTATAAACTCCACAACCAGAAACTCCACAACTAGAGACTCCAAAACAAGAGACTGCAAAATTAGAGACTCCGCAACTAGATACTCCAAAACTAGGAACTCTGCAACTAGAAAATCTACAACTACAAACTCGAAAACTAAAAACTACAAATAGAAACTCCACAACTAGAAACTCCACAAGTAGACACTCCACAACTAGAAACTCCACAACTAGAAACTCCACAACTTGAAACACCCAAACTAGATACTCCACAACTACAAATTCCACAACTAAAAACTCCACAACTAGAAACTCCGCAACTAAAACTCCACAGCTAGAAACTCTACAACTTGAGACTTCGCAACTAAAGAACTCGGCAACTAGAAACTCAACAACTAGAAACTCCACAACTAGAAACACCGCAACTAAAAACTCTGCCACCAGAAATTCCACAGCTTGAAAATCCACAACTAGAAACTCTGCAACTAGAAACTCCGCAAATAGAAACTCCACAGCTAGAAAATCCACAACTAGAAACTCCACAACTAGAAACTCCACAACTACTGACTCCGCAACTAAAAACTCCACAACCAGAAACTCCGCAACTAGAAACTCACTCCGCAACTAGAGACTCCACAACTAGAAATTCCACAACTAGAAACTCCACAACTACAGACTCCGCAAATAGAAAACTCCGCAACTAGAAATTCCACAACTAGAAACTCCACAACTTGAAATTCCACAACTAGATACTCAAAAACTACTAATTCCACAACTAAAAACTCCACAACTAGAAACTCCGCAACTAGAAACTCCACAGCTAGAAACTCTACAACTTGAAACACCACAACTAGATACTCCACAGCTACAAATTCCACAACTAGAAACTCCGCAACTAGAAATTCCGCAACTAGAAGCTCCGCAACTAGAAACTCCGCAGCAAGAAACTACACGACTTGAGACTTCGCAACTAGAAACTCGGCAACCAGAAACTCAACAACTAGAAACTCCACAACTAGAAACTCCACAGCCAGAAAGTCCAAAACTTCAAACCCAACAAATAGATACTCCACAACTACAGACTCCACAACTAGAAACTCCACAACTAGAAACTCCACAACCAGAAACTCCGCAACTAGAAACTCCACAGCTAGAAAATCCACAACTAGAAACTCCAAAACTAGAAACTCCACAACTACAGACTCCGCAACTACAAAACTCCGCAACTAGAAACTCCACAACTAGACGATTCGCAACTAATAACTCTACAACTTCAAAATCCAAAACTATCAACTCCACAACTTGAAACGCCGCGACTAAATACTCCACAACTACAAACTCCACAACTAGAAAACTCCGAAACTAGAAACCCTGCAACTAGAAACTCCACAGCTAGAAACTCTACAACTAGAAACTCCACAAGTAGACACTCCACAACCATAAACTCCACAACTAAAGACTCCACAACTAGAGACTCCACAACTAAAAACTCCACAACTAGAAACTCCACAACTTGAAACTCCGCAACTAGAAACTCCGCAACTAGAAACTCCACGACTAGAAAACTCCGGAACTAGAAACTCTGCAACTAGAAACTCCGCAACTAGAAACTCCACAACTTGAAACTCCACAACTATATACCCCACAACTACAAAATCCACAACTAGAAACTCCGCAACTAGAAACTCCCTAACTAGAAGCTCCGCAACTAGAAACTCCACAGTTAAAAACTCCATGACTTTAGACTTCGCAACTAGAAACTCGACAACTAGATACTCAACTACTAGAAACTCCACAAATAGAAACTCCACAACTAGAAACTGCGCAACTAGAAACTCCACAACTAGAAACTCCACAACGAGAAACTCCACAACTTGAAACTCCGCAACTAAAAACTCCGCCACTAGAATCTCCACAACTAGAAAACTCCGCAACTAGAAACTCTGCAACTAGAAACTCCGCAACTAGAAACTCCACAACTAGAAATTCCACAACTAGAGACTCAACAACTAGAGACTCCTCAACTAAAAGCTCCACAACTAGAAACTACACAATACAGACTCCACAACAAGAAACTCCACAACTACAGACTCCACAACTAGAGACTGCACAACTAGAGACTCCGCCACTAGAATCTCCACAGCTAGAAACTCCGAAACTAGAAACTCTACAACTAGAGACTCCGCAACTAGAAACTCCACAACTTGAAACTCCACAACTAGAAACTCCACAACTAGAAATTCCACAACTAGAGACTCAACAACTAGAGACTCCTCAACTAAAAGCTCCAAAACTAGAAACTCCGTAACTAGAAATTCCACAACTAGAAACTACACAACTACAGACTCCGCAACTAGAAAACTCCGCAACCAGAAACTCCACAACTAGAAACTCCACAACTTGAAAGCCCACAACTAGATACTCCACAACTACAAACTCCACAACTACAAACTCCACAACTAGAAACTCCACAACTAGAAACTCCACAACTTGAAGCTCCACAACTAGAAACTCCGCAACTAGAAACTCCACAACTAGAAAACTCCGCAACTAGAAACTCTGCAACAAGAAACTCCGCCACTAGAAACTCCACAACTTGAAACACCACAACTGTATACTCCACAACTACGAATTCCACAACTAGAAACTCCACAACTAGAAACTCCACAACTTGGAACTCCGCGACTAGAAACTCCGCCACTAGAATCTCCACAACTAGAAAACTCCGCAACTAGAAACTCTGCATCTAGAAACTCCGCAACTATAAACTCCACAGCTAGAAACACCACAAATGAAAACTCCACAAGTACATACTCCAAGACTAGAAACTGCACAACTACGAACCCCACAACTACGAACCCCACAACTAGAAACTCCACAACTAGAAACTCCACAACTTGAAACTCCGCAACTAGAAACTCCGCAACTAGAAACTCCACAACTAGAAAACTCCGAAACTAGAAACCCTGCAACTAGAAACTCCACAGCTAGAAACTCCACAACTAGAAACTCCACAAGAAGACACTCCACAACTAGAAACTCCACAACTAGAGACTCCACAACTAGAGACTCCACAACTAAAATCTCCACAACAAGAAACTCCACAACTTGAGACTTCGCAACTAGAAACTCCACAACTAGAAACTCCGCAACTAGAAACTCCGCAACAAAAAACTCAGCAAATAGAAACTCCACAACTAGAAACTCCACAGCCAGAGACTCAACAGCTAGAGACTGCACAACTAGAGACTCCGCAACTTGAAACTCCACAGCTAGAAACTCCACAACTAAGAAACTCCACAACCAGAGACTCCAAAACCAGAAACTGCACAACTAGAGACTCCGCAACTAGAAACTCCACAACTAGAAACTCCACAACCAGAGACTCCAAAACCAGGGACTGCACAACTAGAGACTCCGCAACTAGAAACTCCACAGCTAGGAACTCCGCAACTAGAAACTCCACAACTAGAGACTCCGCAACTAGAAACTCGACAACTTAAAACTCTGCAACTAGAACATCCGCAACTATAAACTCAAGTAGAAACTCCCCAACTAGAAACTTCGCAACTAGAAACTCCACAACTCGAAAATCCACAACTAGAAACTTCACAACTAGAAACTCCCCATCAAGAAGCTCCACAATTAGAAACTCCACAACTAAAAACTCCACAACTAGAAACTCCGCAACTAGAAACTCCGCAACTAGAAACTCCACAGCTAGAAACTCCATGACTTGAGATTTCGCAACTAGAAACTCGGCAACTGGAAACTCAACTACTAGAAACTCAACAACTAGAAACTCCACAGCTAGAAACTCCACAACTGGAAACTCCACAACTAGAGACTCCAAAACTAGAAACTGCACAACTACGAACCCCACAACAACGAACCCCAGAGCTAGAAGCTCCACAACTAGAAACTCCGCAACTAGAAGCTCCGCAACTAGAAACTCCACAGCTAGGAACTCCACGACTTGAGATTTCGCAACTAGAAACTCGGCAACTAGAAACTCAACTACTAGAAATTCAACAACTAGAAACTCCACAACTAGAACTCCACAACTTGAAACCCAACAAATAGATACTCCACAACTACAGACTCCACAACTAGAAACTCCACAACCAAAAACTCCGCAACTAAAAACTTCGCAACTAGAAACTTCACAGCTAGAAACTCCACAACTTGAAACACCACAACTAGATACTCCACAACTACAAATTGCACAACTAGAAACTCTGCAACTAGAAACTCCGCAGCTAGAAACTCCCCAACTTGAGACTTCGCAGCTAGAAACTCGGCAACTAGAATCTCCACAACTAGAAACTCTGCGACTAGAAACTCCGCAGCTACAAACTCCGCAACCTAAAACTCAACAACTGGAGACTGCACAACTAGAGACTCCGCAACTAGAGACTCCACAGCTAGAAACTCCGCAACTAGAAACTCCAAACTTGAAACTCCGCCACTAGAATTTCCACAACTAGAAAACTTCGCAACTAGAAACTCTGCAACTAGAAACTCCGCAACTAGAAACTCCACAGCTAGAAACTCCACAACTAGAAACTCCACAACTAGAGACTCCACACCTTGAAACTCCACAACTACGAACCCCAAAACTACGAACCCCACTATTAGCAACTCCACAACTAGAAACTCCACAACTAGAAACTCCACAACTTGAGACTTCGCAACTACAAACTCCACAACTAAAAACTCCACTACTAGAGTCTCCAAAACTAGAAACTCCACAACTAAAACTCCGCAACTTGAGACTTCGCAACTTGAAACTCGGCAACTAGAAACTCCACAGCTAGAAACTCTACAACTTGAAACACCACAACTAGATACTCCACAGCTACAAATTCCACAACTAGAAACTCCGCAACTAGAAATTCCGCAACTAGAAGCTCCGCAACTAGAAACTCCGCAGCAAGAAACTACACGACTTGAGACTTCGCAACTAGAAACTCGGCAACCAGAAACTCAACAACTAGAAACTCCAAGACTAGAAACTCCACAGCCAGAAAGTCCACAACTTCAAACCCAACAAATAGATACTCCACAACTACAGACTCCACAACTAGAAACTCCACAACTAGAAACTCCACAATCAGAAACTCCGCAACTAGAAACTCCACAGCAAGAAAATCCACAACTAGAAACTCCAAAACTAGAAACTCCACAACTACAGACTCCGCAACTACAAAACTCCGCAACTAGAAACTCCACAACTAGACGATTCGCAACTAATAACTCTACAACTTCAAAATCCAAAACTATCAACTCCACAACTTGAAACGCCGCGACTAAATACTCCACAACTACAAACTCCACAACTAGAAAACTCCGAAACTAGAAACCCTGCAACTAGAAACTCCACAGCTAGAAACTCTACAACTAGAAACTCCACAAGTAGACACTCCACAACCATAAACTCCACAACTAAAGACTCCACAACTAGAGACTCCACAACTAAAAACTCCACAACTAGAAACTCCACAACTTGAAACTCCGCAACTAGAAACTCCGCAACTAGAAACTCCACGACTAGAAAACTCCGGAACTAGAAACTCCACAACTTGAAACTCCACAACTATATACCCCACAACTACAAAATCCACAACTAGAAACTCCGCAACTAGAAACTCCCTAACTAGAAGCTCCGCAACTAGAAACTCCACAGCTAGAAACTCCACGACTGTAGACTTCGCAACTAGAAACTCGACAACTAGAAACTCAACTACTAGAAACTCCACAACTAGAAACTCCACAACTAGAAACTCCACAACGAAAAACTCCACAACTTGAAACTCCGCAACTAGAAACTCCGCCACTAGAATCTCCACAACTAGAAAACTCCGCAACTAGAAACTCTGCATCTGGAAACTCCGCAACTAGAAACTCCACAACTAGAACCTCCACAACTAGAGACTCAACAACTAGAGACTCAACAACTAGAGACTCAACAACTAGAGACTCCTCAACTAAAAGCTCCACAACTAGAAACTCCGTAACTAGAAACCCGAAAACTAGAAACTCCACAACTAGAAACTCCACACCTATAAATTCCACGACTTTAAACTCCACAACTAAAACTCCACAACCAGAAACTCCACAACTAGAAACTCTGCAACTAGAAACTCCGCAACTAGAGTCTCCACAGCTAGAAATTCCACATTTATAAACTCCACAACCAGAAACTCCACAACTATAGACTCCAAAACTAGAGACTGCACAATTAGAGACTCCGCAACTAGATACTCCAAAACTAGGAACTCTGCAACTAGAAACTCCACAACTACAAACTCGAAAACTAAAAACTAAAAATAGAAACTCCACGACTAGAAACTCCACAAGTAGACACTCCACAACTAGAAACTCCACAACTAGAGACTCCACAACTAAAAACTCCACAACTAGAAACTCCGCAACTAGAAACTCCGCAACTAGAAACTCCACAGCTAGAAACTCTACAACTTGAGACTTCGCAACTAAAGAATTCGGCAACTATAAACTCAACAACTAGAAACTCCACAACTAGAAACACCGCAACTAAAACTCTGCAACCAGAAATTCCACAGCTAGAAAATCCACAACTAGAAACTCTGCAACTAGAAACTCCGCAAATAGAAACTCCACAGCTAGAAAATCCACAACTAGAAACTCCACAACTAGAAACCCCACAACTACTTACTCCACAACTAGAAACTCCACAACCAGAAACTCCGCAACTAGAAACTCACTCCGCAACTAGAGACTCCACAACTAGAAATTCCACAACTAGAAACTCCACAACTACAGACTCCCCAACTAGAAAACTCCGCAACTAGAAACTCCACAACTAGAAACTCCACAACTTGAAAGTCCACAACTAGATACTCCACAACTACAAACTCCACAACTAGAAACTCCACAACGAGAAACTCCACAACTTGAAGCTCCACAACTAGAAACTCCACAACTACAAACTCTACAACTAGAAACTCCACAACTAGAAGCTCCACAACTTGAAGCTCCACAACTAGAAACTCCGCAACTAGAAACTCCACAACTAGAAAACTCCGCAACTAGAAACTCTGCAACTAGAAACTCCCCCACTAGAAACTCCACAACTTGAAACACCACAACTATATACTCCACAACTACAAATTCCACAACTAGAAACTCCGCATCTACAAACTCCGCAACTAGAAGCTCCGCAACTGGAAACTCCACAGCTAAAAACTCCACGACTTGAGACTTCGCAACTAGAAACTCGGCAACTAGAAACTCAACTACTAGAAACTCCACAACTAGAAACTCCACAACTTGAAACCAACAAATAGATACTCCACAACTGCAGACTCCACAACTAGAAACTCCACAACTAGAAACTCCACAACTAGAAACTTCACAACGAGAAACTCCGCAACTAAAAACTCCGCAACTAGAAACTCCACAGCAAGACAATCCACAACTAGAGACTCCACAACGAGAAACTCCACAACTTGAAACTCCGCAACTAGAAACTTCACAACTACGAACCCCACAACTACGAACCCCGCCACTAGAAGCTCCACAACTTGAAACTCCACAACTAGAAACTCCACAATTTGAGACTTCGCAACTAGAAACTCCACAACTAAAAACTCCACAACTAGAAACTCCGCAACTAGAAACTCCGCAACTAGAAACTCCACAGCTAGAAACTCTACAACTTGAGACTTCGCAACTAAAGAACTCGGCAACTAGAAACTCAACAACTAGAAACTCCACAACTAGAAACACCGCAACTAAAAACTGTGCAACCAGAAATTCCACAGCTAGAAAATCCACAACTAGAAACTCTGCAACTAGAAACTCCACAAATAGAAACTCCACAGCTAGAAAATCCACAACTAGAAACTCCACAACTAGAAAACCCACAACTATTGACTCCGCAACTAGAAACTCCACAACTTGAAGCTCCACAACTAGAAACTCCGCAACTAGAAACTCCACAACTAGAAAACTCCGGAACTAGAAACTCTGCAACTAGAAACTCCGCAACTAGAAACTCCACAACTTGAAACACCACAACTATATACCCCACAACTACAAAATCCACAACTAGAAACTCCGCAACTAGAAACTCCCTAACTAGAAGCTCCGCAACTAGAAACTCCAGAGCTAGAAACTCCACGACTTTAGACTTCGCAACTAGAAACTCGACAACTAGAAACTCAACTACTAGAAACTCCACAACTAGAAACTCCACAACTAGAAACTCTGCAACTAGAAACTCCACAACTAGAAACTCCACAACGAGAAACTCCACAACTTGAAACTCCGCAACTAGAAACTCCGCCACTAGAATCTCCAACTAGAAAACTCCGCAACTAGAAACTCTGCAACTAGAAACTCCGCAACTAGAAACTCCACAACTAGAACTTCCACAACTAGAGACTCAACAACTAGAGACTCAACAACTAGAGACTCCTCAACTAAAAGCTCCACAACTAGAAATTCCACTACTAGAAACTCCGTAACTAGAAACCCGAAAACCAGAAACTCCACAACTAGAAACTCCACACCTATAAATTCCACAACTTGGAACTCCACAACCAGAAACTCCACAACTTGAAACTCCGCAACTAGAAACTCCGCAACTAGAAACTCCACAACTAGAAAACTCCGCAACTAGAAACCCTGCAACTAGAAACTCCACAGCTAGAAACTCCACAACTTCAAACTCCGCAACTAGAAACTCCACAACTACAGACTCCACAACTACAGACTGCACAACTAGAGACTCCGCCACTAGAATCTCCACATCTAGAAACTCCGCAACTAGAAACTCTACAACTAGAGACTCCGCAACTAGAAACTCCACAACTTGAAACTCTGCAACTAGACACTCCACAACCAGAAATTCCACAACTAGAGACTCAACAATAAGAGACTCCTCAACTAAAAGCTCCACAACTAGATACTCCGTAACTAGAAATTCCACAACTAGAAACTCCACAACTACAGACTCCGCAACTAGAAAACTCCGCAACTAGAAACTCCACAACTAGAAACTCCACAACTTGAAAGCCCACAACTAGATACTCCACAACTACAAACTCCACAACTAGAAACTCCACAACTAGAAACTCCACAACTTGAAGCTCCACAACTAGAAACTCCGCAACTATAAACTCCAAAATTAGAAAACTCCGCAACTAGAAACTCTGCAACTAGAAACTCCCCCACTAGAAACTCCACAACTTGAAACACCACAACTATATACTCCACAACTACAAATTCCACAACTAGAAACTCCGCAACTAGAAACTCCGCAGCTAGAAGCTCCGCAACTGGAAACTCCACAGCTAAATACTCCGCAACTAGAAACTCCACAGCTAGACAATCCACAACTAGAGACTCCACAACGAGAAACTCCACAACTTGAAACTCCGCAACAAGAAACTCCACAACTACGAACCCCACAACTACGAACCCCGCAACTAGAAGCTCCACAACTTGAAACTCCACAACTAGAAACTCCACAATTTGAGACTTCGCAACTAGAAACTCCACAACTAAAAACTCCACAACTAGAAACTCCGCAACTAGAAACTCCGCAACTAGAAACTCCACAGCTAGAAACTCTACAACTTGAGACTTCGCAACTAAAGAACTCGGCAACTAGAAACTCAGCAACTAGAAACTCCACAACTAGAAACACCGCAACTAAAAACTCTGCAACCAGAAATTCCACAGCTAGAAAATCCACAACTAGAAACTCCACAACTAGAAACCCCACAACTACTGACTCCGCAACTAGAAACTCCACAGCTAGAAAACTCCGCAACTAGAAACTCCACAACTTGAAACGCCACAACTATATACCCCACAACTACAAAATCCACAACTAGAAACTCCGCAACTAGAAACTCCCTAACTAGAAGCTCCGCAACTAGAAACTCCACAGCTAGAAACTCCACGACTTTAGACTTCGCAACTAGAAACTCGACAACTAGAAACTCAACTACTAGAAACTCCACAACTAGAAACTCCACAACCAGAAACTTCACAACCAGAAACTTCACAACGAGAAACTCCGCAACTAGAAACTCCACAACTACGAACCCCACAACTACGAACCCCACAACTAGAAGCTCCACAACTAGAAACTCCACAACTAGAAACGCCACAACTTGAGACTTCACAACGAGAAACTCCGCAACTAGAAACTCCACAACTACGAACCCCACAACTAGAAGCTCCACAACTAGAAACTCCACAACTAGAAACTCCACAACTTGAGACTTCGCAACTAGAAACTCCGCAACTAGAAACCCCACAACTAGAAACTCTGCAACTAGAAACTCCGCAAATAGAAACTCCACAGCTAGAAAATCCACAACTAAAAACTCCACAACTAGAAACCCCACAACTACTTACTCCGCAACTAGAAACTCCACAACCAGAAACTCCGCAACTAGAAACTCACTCCGCAACTAGAGACTCCACAACTAGAAATTCCACAACTAGAAACTCCACAACTACAAACTCCACAACTAGAAACTCCACAACGAGAAACTCTACAACTTGAAGCTCCACAACTAGAAACTCCGCAACTAGAAACTCCACAACTAGAAAACTCCAGAACTAGAAACTCTGCAACTAGAAACTCCGCAACTAGAAACTCCACAACTTGAAACACCACAACTATATACTCCACAACTACAAAATCCACAACTAGAAACTCCGCAACTAGAAACTCCGCAACTAGAAGCTCCGCAACTAGAAACTCCGCAGCTAGAAACTCCACGACTTGAGACTTCGCAACTAGAAACTCGGCAACCAGAAACTCAACAACTAGAAACTCCACAACTAGAAACTCCACAGCCAGAAACTCCACAGCTTCAAACCCAACAAATAGATACTCCAAAACTACAAACTCCACAACTAGTAACTCCACAACTAGAAACTCCACAACCAGAAACTCCGCAACCAGAAACTCCACAGCTAGAAAATCCACAACTAGAAACTCCAAAACTAAAAACTCCACAACTACAGACTCAGCAACTAGAAAACTCCGCAACTAGAAACTCCACAACTAGACGATTCGCAACTATTAACTCTACAACTTCAAAATCCAAAACTATCAACTCCACAACTTGAAACGCCGCTACTAGATCTGCCACAACTAAAAACTTCACAACTAGAAACTCCACAACTGGAAACTCCACAACTTGGAACTCCGCACTAGAAACTCCGCCACTGGAATCTCCACAACTAGAAAACTCCGCAACTAGAAACTCTGCATCTAGAAACTCCGCAACTAGAAACTCCACAGCTAGAAACACCACAAATGGAAACTTCACAAGTAGAGACTCCACAACTAGAAACTGCACAATCTACGAACCCCACAACTACGAACCCCACAACTAGAAACTCCACAACTAGAAACTCCACAACTAGAAACTCCACAACTTGAGACTTCCCAACTAGAAACTCCACAACTAGAAACTCCACAACTAGAGACTCCACAACTAGAAACTCCACAACTAGAAACTCCACAACTAGAAACTCCACAACTACAAACTCCACAGCCAGAGACTCCACAACTAGAGACTGCATAACTAGAGACTCCGCAACTTGGAACTCCACAGCTAGAAACTCCGCAACTAGAAACTCCACAACTAGAAACTTTACAACTCCATAACTAGACACTTCGCAACTAGAAACTCCACAACTAGAAACTCCACAACCAGAGACTCTAAAACCAGAGACTGCACAACTAGAGACTCCGCAACTAGAAACTCCACAGCTAGAAACTCCGAAACTAGAAACCCTGCAACTAGAAACTCCACAGCTAGAAACTCCACAACTAGAAACTCCACAAGTAGACACTCCACAAATAGAAACTCCACAACTAGAGACTCCACAACAAGAGACTCCACAACTAAAAACTCCACAACTAGAAACTCCACAACTAGAAACTCCACAACTTGAAACTCCGCAGCTAGAAACTCCGCAACTAGAAACTCCACAACTAGAAAACTCCGCAACGAGAAACCCTGCAACTAGAAACTCCACAGCTAGAAACTCCACAACTTGAAACACCACAACTATATACTCCACAACTACAAATTCCACAACTAGAAACTCTGCAACTAGAAACTCCGCAACTAGAAGCTCCGCAACTGGAAACTCCACAGCTAAAAACTCCACGACTTGAGACTTCGCAACTAGAAACTCGGCAACTAGAAACTCAACTACTAGAAACTCCACAATTAGAAACTCCACAACTTGAAACCCAACAAATAGATACTCCACAACTACAGACTCCACAACTAGAAACTCCACAACTAGAAACTCCACAACTAGAAACTTCACAACGAGAAACTCCGCAACTAAAAACTCCGCAACTAGAAACTCCACAGCTAGACAATCCACAACTAGAGACTCCACAACGAGAAACTCTACAACTTGAAACTCCGCAACTAGAAACTCCACAACTACGAACACCACAACTACGAACCCCGCAACTAGAAGCTCCACAACTTGAAACTCCACAACTAGAAACTCCACAACTTGAGACTTCGCAACTAGAAACTCCACAACTAAAAACTCCACAACTAGAAACTCCGCAACTAGAAACTCCGCAACTAGAAACTCCACAGCTAGAAACTCTACAACTCGAGACTTCGCAACTAAAGAACTCGGCAACTAGAAACTCAACAACTAGACGATTCGCAACTATTACCTCTACAACTTCAAAATCCAAAACTATCAACTCCACAACTTGAAACGCCGCTACTAGATCCGCCACAACTAAAAACTTCACAACTAGAAACTCCACAACTAGAAACTCCACAACGAGAAACTCCACAACTTGAAACTCCGCCACTAGAAACTCCGCCACTAGAATCTCCAACTAGAAAACTCCGCAACTAGAAACTCTGCAACTAGAAACTCCGCAACTAGAAACTCCACAACTAGAACTTCCACAACTTGAGACTCAACAACTAGAGACTCAACAACTAGAGACTCCTCAACTAAAGGCTCCACAACTAGAAACTCCACTACTAGAAACTCCGTAACTAGAAACCCGAAAACCAGAAACTCCACAACTAGAAACTCCACACCTGTAAATTCCACAACTTGAAACTCCACAACCAGAAACTCCGCAACTAGAAACTCCACAACTAGAAAACTCCGCAACTAGAAACCCTGCAACTAGAAACTCCACAGCTAGAAACTCCACAACTTCAAACTCCGCAACTAGAAACTCCACAACTACAGACTCCACAACTACAGACTGCACAACTAGAGACCCCGCCACTAGAATCTCCACAGCTAGAAACTCTGCAACTAGAAACTCTACAACAAGAGACTCCGCAACTAGAAACTCCACAACTTGAAACTCTGCAACTAGACACTCCACAACCAGAAATTCCACAACTAGAGACTCAACAACTAGAGACTCCTCAACTAAAAGCTCCACAACTAGAAACTCCGTAACTAGAAATTCCACAACTAGAAACTCCACAACTACAGACTCCGCAACTAGAAAACTCCGCAACTAGAAACTCACAACTAGAAACTCCACAACTTGAAAGCCCACAACTAGATACTACACAACTACAAACTCCACAACTAGAAACTCGACAACTTGAAGCTCCACAACTAGAAACTCCGCAACTAGAAACTCCAAAATTAGAAAACTCCGCAACTAGAAACTCTGCAACTAGAAACTCCGCCACTAGAAACTCCACAACCTGAAACACCACAACTATATACTCCACAACTACAAATTCCACAACTAGAAACTCCGCAACTAGAAGCTCTGCAACTAAAAACTCCACAGCTAAAAACTCCACGACTTGAGACTTCGCAACTAGAAACTCCGCAACTAGAAACTCCACAGCCAGAAAATCCACAACTAGAAACTCCGCAACAAGAAACTCCGCGAATAGAAACTCCACAACTAGAAACTCCACAACTAGAAACTCCACAGCCAGAGACTCCACAACTAGAGACTGCACAACTAGAGACTCCGCAACTTGAAACTCCACAGCTAGAAACTCCGCAACTAGAAACTCCACAACTACAAACTTTACAACTCCATAACTAGACACTTCGCAACTAGAAACTCCACAACTAGAAACTCCACAACCAGAGACTCTAAAACCAGAGACTGCACAACTAGAGACTCCGCAACTAGAAACTCCACAGCTAGAAACTCCGAAACTAGAAACCCTGCAACTAGAAACTCCACAGCTAGAAACTCCACAACTAGAAACTCCACAAGTAGACACTCCACAACTAGAAACTCCACAACTAGAGACTCCACAACTAGAGACTCCACAACTGAAAACTCCACAACTAGAAACTCCACAACTAGAAACTCCACAACTTGAAACTCCGCAACTAGAAAATCCGCAACTAGAAGCTCCGCAACTAGAAACTCCAGAGCTAGAAACTCCACGACTTTAGACTTCGCAACTAGAAACTCGACAACTAGAAACTCAACTACTAGAAACTCCACAACTAGAAACTCCACAACTAGAAACTCTGCAACTAGAAACTCCACAACTAGAAACTCCACAACGAGAAACTCCACAACTTGAAACTCCGCAACTAGAACTTCCACAACTAGAGACTCAACAACTAGAGACTCAACAACTAGAGACTCCTCAACTAAAAGCTCCACAACTAGAAATTCCACTACTAGAAACTCCGTAACTAGAAACCCGAAAACCAGAAACTCCACAACTAGAAACTCCACACCTATAAATTCGACAACTTGGAACTCCACAACCAGAAACTCCACAACTTGAAACTCCGCAACTAGAAACTCCGCAACTAGAAACTCCACAACTAGAAAACTCCGCAACTAGAAACCCTGCAACTAGAAACTCCACAGCTAGAAACTCCACAACTTCAAACTCCGCAACTTGAAACTCCACAACTACAGACTCCACAACTACAGACTGCACAACTAGAGACTCCGCCACTAGAAACTCCACAGCTAGAAACTCTACAACTTGAAACACCACAACTAGATACTCCACAGCTACAAATTCCACAACTAGAAACTCCGCAACTAGAAATTCCGCAACTACAAGCTCCGCAACTAGAAACTCCGCAGCAAGAAACTACACGACTTGAGACTTCGCAACTAGAAACTCGGCAACCAGAAACTCAACAACTAGAAACTCCACAACTAGAAACTCCACAGCCAGAAAGTCCACAACTTCAAACCCAACAAATAGATACTCCACAACTACAGACTCCACAACTAGAAACTCCACAACTAGAAACTCCACAATCAGAAACTCCGCAACTAGAAACTCCACAGCAAGAAAATCCACAACTAGAAACTCCAAAACTAGAAACTCCACAACTACAGACTCCGCAACTACAAAACTCCGCAACTAGAAACTCCACAACTAGACGATTCGCAACTAATAACTCTACAACTTCAAAATCCAAAACTATCAACTCCACAACTTGAAACGCCGCGACTAAATACTCCACAACTACAAACTCCACAACTAGAAAACTCCGAAACTAGAAACCCTGCAACTAGAAACTCCACAGCTAGAAACTCTACAACTAGAAACTCCACAAGTAGACACTCCACAACCATAAACTCCACAACTAAAGACTCCACAACTAGAGACTCCACAACTAAAAACTCCACAACTAGAAACTCCACAACTTGAAACTCCGCAACTAGAAACTCCGCAACTAGAAACTCCACGACTAGAAAACTCCGGAACTAGAAACTCCACAACTTGAAACTCCACAACTATATACCCCACAACTACAAAATCCACAACTAGAAACTCCGCAACTAGAAACTCCCTAACTAGAAGCTCCGCAACTAGAAACTCCACAGCTAGAAACTCCACGACTGTAGACTTCGCAACTAGAAACTCGACAACTAGAAACTCAACTACTAGAAACTCCACAACTAGAAACTCCCCAACTAGAAACTCCACAACGAAAAACTCCACAACTTGAAACTCCGCAACTAGAAACTCCGCCACTAGAATCTCCACAACTAGAAAACTCCGCAACTAGAAACTCTGCATCTGGAAACTCCGCAACTAGAAACTCCACAACTAGAACCTCCACAACTAGAGACTCAACAACTAGAGACTCAACAACTAGAGACTCCTCAACTAAAAGCTCCACAACTAGAAACTCCGTAACTAGAAACCCGAAAACTAGAAACTCCACAACTAGAAACTCCACACCTATAAATTCCACGACTTTAAACTCCACAACTAAAACTCCACAACCAGAAACTCCACAACTAGAAACTCTGCAACTAGAAACTCCGCAACTAGAGTCTCCACAGCTAGAAATTCCACATTTATAAACTCCACAACCAGAAACTCCACAACTATAGACTCCAAAACTAGAGACTGCACAATTAGAGACTCCGCAACTAGATACTCCAAAACTAGGAACTCTGCAACTAGAAACTCCACAACTACAAACTCGAAAACTAAAAACTAAAAACAGAAACTCCACGACTAGAAACTCCACAAGTAGACACTCCACAACTAGAAACTCCACAACTAGAGACTCCACAACTAAAAACTCCACAACTAGAAACTCCGCAACTAGAAACTCCGCAACTAGAAACTCCACAGCTAGAAACTCTACAACTTGAGACTTCGCAACTAAAGAATTCGGCAACTATAAACTCAACAACTAGAAACTCCACAACTAGAAACACCGCAACTAAAACTCTGCAACCAGAAATTCCACAGCTAGAAAATCCACAACTAGAAACTCTGCAACTAGAAACTCCGCAAATAGAAACTCCACAGCTAGAAAATCCACAACTAGAAACTCCACAACTAGAAACCCCACAACTACTTACTCCACAACTAGAAACTCCACAACCAGAAACTCCGCAACTAGAAACTCACTCCGCAACTAGAGACTCCACAACTAGAAATTCCACAACTAGAAACTCCACAACTACAGACTCCCCAACTAGAAAACTCCGCAACTAGAAACTCCACAACTAGAAACTCCACAACTTGAAAGTCCACAACTAGATACTCCACAACTACAAACTCCACAACTAGAAACTCCACAACGAGAAACTCCACAACTTGAAGCTCCACAACTAGAAACTCCACAACTACAAACTCTACAACTAGAAACTCCACAACTAGAAGCTCCACAACTTGAAGCTCCACAACTAGAAACTCCGCAACTAGAAACTCCACAACTAGAAAACTCCGCAACTAGAAACTCTGCAACTAGAAACTCCCCCACTAGAAACTCCACAACTTGAAACACCACAACTATATACTCCACAACTACAAATTCCACAACTAGAAACTCCGCATCTACAAACTCCGCAACTAGAAGCTCCGCAACTGGAAACTCCACAGCTAAAAACTCCACGACTTGAGACTTCGCAACTAGAAACTCGGCAACTAGAAACTCAACTACTAGAAACTCCACAACTAGAAACTCCACAACTTGAAACCAACAAATAGATACTCCACAACTGCAGACTCCACAACTAGAAACTCCACAACTAGAAACTCCACAACTAGAAACTTCACAACGAGAAACTCCGCAACTAAAAACTCCGCAACTAGAAACTCCACAGCAAGACAATCCACAACTAGAGACTCCACAACGAGAAACTCCACAACTTGAAACTCCGCAACTAGAAACTTCACAACTACGAACCCCACAACTACGAACCCCGCAACTAGAAGCTCCACAACTTGAAACTCCACAACTAGAAACTCCACAATTTGAGACTTCGCAACTAGAAACTCCACAACTAAAAACTCCACAACTAGAAACTCCGCAACTAGAAACTCCGCAACTAGAAACTCCACAGCTAGAAACTCTACAACTTGAGACTTCGCAACTAAAGAACTCGGCAACTAGAAACTCAACAACTAGAAACTCCACAACTAGAAACACCGCAACTAAAAACTGTGCAACCAGAAATTCCACAGCTAGAAAATCCACAACTAGAAACTCTGCAACTAGAAACTCCACAAATAGAAACTCCACAGCTAGAAAATCCACAACTAGAAACTCCACAACTAGAAAACCCACAACTATTGACTCCGCAACTAGAAACTCCACAACTTGAAGCTCCACAACTAGAAACTCCGCAACTAGAAACTCCACAACTAGAAAACTCCGGAACTAGAAACTCTGCAACTAGAAACTCCGCAACTAGAAACTCCACAACTTGAAACACCACAACTATATACCCCACAACTACAAAATCCACAACTAGAAACTCCGCAACTAGAAACTCCCTAACTAGAAGCTCCGCAACTAGAAACTCCAGAGCTAGAAACTCCACGACTTTAGACTTCGCAACTAGAAACTCGACAACTAGAAACTCAACTACTAGAAACTCCACAACTAGAAACTCCACAACTAGAAACTCTGCAACTAGAAACTCCACAACTAGAAACTCCACAACGAGAAACTCCACAACTTGAAACTCCGCAACTAGAAACTCCGCCACTAGAATCTCCAACTAGAAAACTCCGCAACTAGAAACTCTGCAACTAGAAACTCCGCAACTAGAAACTCCACAACTAGAACTTCCACAACTAGAGACTCAACAACTAGAGACTCAACAACTAGAGACTCCTCAACTAAAAGCTCCACAACTAGAAATTCCACTACTAGAAACTCCGTAACTAGAAACCCGAAAACCAGAAACTCCACAACTAGAAACTCCACACCTATAAATTCCACAACTTGGAACTCCACAACCAGAAACTCCACAACTTGAAACTCCGCAACTAGAAACTCCGCAACTAGAAACTCCACAACTAGAAAACTCCGCAACTAGAAACCCTGCAACTAGAAACTCCACAGCTAGAAACTCCACAACTTCAAACTCCGCAACTAGAAACTCCACAACTACAGACTCCACAACTACAGACTGCACAACTAGAGACTCCGCCACTAGAATCTCCACAGCTAGAAACTCCGCAACTAGAAACTCTACAACTAGAGACTCCGCAACTAGAAACTCCACAACTTGAAACTCTGCAACTAGACACTCCACAACCAGAAATTCCACAACTAGAGACTCAACTATAAGAGACTCCTCAACTAAAAGCTCCACAACTAGATACTCCGTAACTAGAAATTCCACAACTAGAAACTCCACAACTACAGACTCCGCAACTAGAAAACTCCGCAACTAGAAACTCCACAACTAGAAACTCCACAACTTGAAAGCCCACAACTAGATACTCCACAACTACAAACTCCACAACTAGAAACTCCACAACTAGAAACTCCACAACTTGAAGCTCCACAACTAGAAACTCCGCAACTAGAAACTCCAAAATTAGAAAACTCCGCAACTAGAAACTCTGCAACTAGAAACTCCCCCACTAGAAACTCCACAACTTGAAACACCACAACTATATACTCCACAACTACAAATTCCACAACTAGAAACTCCGCAACTAGAAACTCCGCAGCTAGAAGCTCCGCAACTGGAAACTCCACAGCTAAATACTCCGCAACTAGAAACTCCACAGCTAGACAATCCACAACTAGAGACTCCACAACGAGAAACTCCACAACTTGAAACTCCGCAACAAGAAACTCCACAACTACGAACCCCACAACTACGAACCCCGCAACTAGAAGCTCCACAACTTGAAACTCCACAACTAGAAACTCCACAATTTGAGACTTCGCAACTAGAAACTCCACAACTAAAAACTCCACAACTAGAAACTCCGCAACTAGAAACTCCGCAACTAGAAACTCCACAGCTAGAAACTCTACAACTTGAGACTTCGCAACTAAAGAACTCGGCAACTAGAAACTCAGCAACTAGAAACTCCACAACTAGAAACACCGCAACTAAAAACTCTGCAACCAGAAATTCCACAGCTAGAAAATCCACAACTAGAAACTCTGCAACTAGAAACTCCGCAAATAGAAACTCCACAGCTAGAAAATCCACAACTAGAAACTCCACAACTAGAAACCCCACAACTACTGACTCCGCAACTAGAAACTCCACAGCTAGAAAACTCCGCAACTAGAAACTCCACAACTTGAAACGCCACAACTATATACCCCACAACTACAAAATCCACAACTAGAAACTCCGCAACTAGAAACTCCCTAACTAGAAGCTCCGCAACTAGAAACTCCACAGCTAGAAACTCCACGACTTTAGACTTCGCAACTAGAAACTCGACAACTAGAAACTCAACTACTAGAAACTCCACAACTAGAAACTCCACAACCAGAAACTTCACAACCAGAAACTTCACAACGAGAAACTCCGCAACTAGAAACTCCACAACTACGAACCCCACAACTACGAACCCCACAACTAGAAGCTCCACAACTAGAAACTCCACAACTAGAAACGCCACAACTTGAGACTTCACAACGAGAAACTCCGCAACTAGAAACTCCACAACTACGAACCCCACAACTAGAAGCTCCACAACTAGAAACTCCACAACTAGAAACTCCACAACTTGAGACTTCGCAACTAGAAACTCCGCAACTAGAAACCCCACAACTAGAAACTCTGCAACTAGAAACTCCGCAAATAGAAACTCCACAGCTAGAAAATCCACAACTAAAAACTCCACAACTAGAAACCCCACAACTACTTACTCCGCAACTAGAAACTCCACAACCAGAAACTCCGCAACTAGAAACTCACTCCGCAACTAGAGACTCCACAACTAGAAATTCCACAACTAGAAACTCCACAACTACAAACTCCACAACTAGAAACTCCACAACGAGAAACTCTACAACTTGAAGCTCCACAACTAGAAACTCCGCAACTAGAAACTCCACAACTAGAAAACTCCAGAACTAGAAACTCTGCAACTAGAAACTCCGCAACTAGAAACTCCACAACTTGAAACACCACAACTATATACTCCACAACTACAAAATCCACAACTAGAAACTCCGCAACTAGAAACTCCGCAACTAGAAGCTCCGCAACTAGAAACTCCGCAGCTAGAAACTCCACGACTTGAGACTTCGCAACTAGAAACTCGGCAACCAGAAACTCAACAACTAGAAACTCCACAACTAGAAACTCCACAGCCAGAAACTCCACAGCTTCAAACCCAACAAATAGATACTCCAAAACTACAAACTCCACAACTAGTAACTCCACAACTAGAAACTCCACAACCAGAAACTCCGCAACCAGAAACTCCACAGCTAGAAAATCCACAACTAGAAACTCCAAAACTAAAAACTCCACAACTACAGACTCAGCAACTAGAAAACTCCGCAACTAGAAACTCCACAACTAGACGATTCGCAACTATTAACTCTACAACTTCAAAATCCAAAACTATCAACTCCACAACTTGAAACGCCGCTACTAGATCTGCCACAACTAAAAACTTCACAACTAGAAACTCCACAACTGGAAACTCCACAACTTGGAACTCCGCACTAGAAACTCCGCCACTGGAATCTCCACAACTAGAAAACTCCGCAACTAGAAACTCTGCATCTAGAAACTCCGCAACTAGAAACTCCACAGCTAGAAACACCACAAATGGAAACTTCACAAGTAGAGACTCCACAACTAGAAACTGCACAATCTACGAACCCCACAACTACGAACCCCACAACTAGAAACTCCACAACTAGAAACTCCACAACTAGAAACTCCACAACTTGAGACTTCCCAACTAGAAACTCCACAACTAGAAACTCCACAACTAGAGACTCCACAACTAGAAACTCCACAACTAGAAACTCCACAACTAGAAACTCCACAACTACAAACTCCACAGCCAGAGACTCCACAACTAGAGACTGCATAACTAGAGACTCCGCAACTTGGAACTCCACAGCTAGAAACTCCGCAACTAGAAACTCCACAACTAGAAACTTTACAACTCCATAACTAGACACTTCGCAACTAGAAACTCCACAACTAGAAACTCCACAACCAGAGACTCTAAAACCAGAGACTGCACAACTAGAGACTCCGCAACTAGAAACTCCACAGCTAGAAACTCCGAAACTAGAAACCCTGCAACTAGAAACTCCACAGCTAGAAACTCCACAACTAGAAACTCCACAAGTAGACACTCCACAAATAGAAACTCCACAACTAGAGACTCCACAACAAGAGACTCCACAACTAAAAACTCCACAACTAGAAACTCCACAACTAGAAACTCCACAACTTGAAACTCCGCAGCTAGAAACTCCGCAACTAGAAACTCCACAACTAGAAAACTCCGCAACGAGAAACCCTGCAACTAGAAACTCCACAGCTAGAAACTCCACAACTTGAAACACCACAACTATATACTCCACAACTACAAATTCCACAACTAGAAACTCTGCAACTAGAAACTCCGCAACTAGAAGCTCCGCAACTGCAAACTCCACAGCTAAAAACTCCACGACTTGAGACTTCGCAACTAGAAACTCGGCAACTAGAAACTCAACTACTAGAAACTCCACAATTAGAAACTCCACAACTTGAAACCCAACAAATAGATACTCCACAACTACAGACTCCACAACTAGAAACTCCACAACTAGAAACTCCACAACTAGAAACTTCACAACGAGAAACTCCGCAACTAAAAACTCCGCAACTAGAAACTCCACAGCTAGACAATCCACAACTAGAGACTCCACAACGAGAAACTCTACAACTTGAAACTCCGCAACTAGAAACTCCACAACTACGAACACCACAACTACGAACCCCGCAACTAGAAGCTCCACAACTTGAAACTCCACAACTAGAAACTCCACAACTTGAGACTTCGCAACTAGAAACTCCACAACTAAAAACTCCACAACTAGAAACTCCGCAACTAGAAACTCCGCAACTAGAAACTCCACAGCTAGAAACTCTACAACTCGAGACTTCGCAACTAAAGAACTCGGCAACTAGAAACTCAACAACTAGACGATTCGCAACTATTACCTCTACAACTTCAAAATCCAAAACTATCAACTCCACAACTTGAAACGCCGCTACTAGATCCGCCACAACTAAAAACTTCACAACTAGAAACTCCACAACTAGAAACTCCACAACGAGAAACTCCACAACTTGAAACTCCGCCACTAGAAACTCCGCCACTAGAATCTCCAACTAGAAAACTCCGCAACTAGAAACTCTGCAACTAGAAACTCCGCAACTAGAAACTCCACAACTAGAACTTCCACAACTTGAGACTCAACAACTAGAGACTCAACAACTAGAGACTCCTCAACTAAAGGCTCCACAACTAGAAACTCCACTACTAGAAACTCCGTAACTAGAAACCCGAAAACCAGAAACTCCACAACTAGAAACTCCACACCTGTAAATTCCACAACTTGAAACTCCACAACCAGAAACTCCGCAACTAGAAACTCCACAACTAGAAAACTCCGCAACTAGAAACCCTGCAACTAGAAACTCCACAGCTAGAAACTCCACAACTTCAAACTCCGCAACTAGAAACTCCACAACTACAGACTCCACAACTACAGACTGCACAACTAGAGACCCCGCCACTAGAATCTCCACAGCTAGAAACTCTGCAACTAGAAACTCTACAACAAGAGACTCCGCAACTAGAAACTCCACAACTTGAAACTCTGCAACTAGACACTCCACAACCAGAAATTCCACAACTAGAGACTCAACAACTAGAGACTCCTCAATTAAAAGCTCCACAACTAGAAACTCCGTAACTAGAAATTCCACAACTAGAAACTCCACAACTACAGACTCCGCAACTAGAAAACTCCGCAACTAGAAACTCACAACTAGAAACTCCACAACTTGAAAGCCCACAACTAGATACTACACAACTACAAACTCCACAACTAGAAACTCGACAACTTGAAGCTCCACAACTAGAAACTCCGCAACTAGAAACTCCAAAATTAGAAAACTCCGCAACTAGAAACTCTGCAACTAGAAACTCCGCCACTAGAAACTCCACAACCTGAAACACCACAACTATATACTCCACAACTACAAATTCCACAACTAGAAACTCCGCAACTAGAAGCTCTGCAACTAAAAACTCCACAGCTAAAAACTCCACGACTTGAGACTTCGCAACTAGAAACTCCGCAACTAGAAACTCCACAGCCAGAAAATCCACAACTAGAAACTCCGCAACAAGAAACTCCGCGAATAGAAACTCCACAACTAGAAACTCCACAACTAGAAACTCCACAGCCAGAGACTCCACAACTAGAGACTGCACAACTAGAGACTCCGCAACTTGAAACTCCACAGCTAGAAACTCCGCAACTAGAAACTCCACAACTACAAACTTTACAACTCCATAACTAGACACTTCGCAACTAGAAACTCCACAACTAGAAACTCCACAACCAGAGACTCTAAAACCAGAGACTGCACAACTAGAGACTCCGCAACTAGAAACTCCACAGCTAGAAACTCCGAAACTAGAAACCCTGCAACTAGAAACTCCACAGCTAGAAACTCCACAACTAGAAACTCCACAAGTAGACACTCCACAACTAGAAACTCCACAACTAGAGACTCCACAACTAGAGACTCCACAACTGAAAACTCCACAACTAGAAACTCCACAACTAGAAACTCCACAACTTGAAACTCCGCAACTAGAAAATCCGCAACTAGAAGCTCCGCAACTAGAAACTCCAGAGCTAGAAACTCCACGACTTTAGACTTCGCAACTAGAAACTCGACAACTAGAAACTCAACTACTAGAAACTCCACAACTAGAAACTCCACAACTAGAAACTCTGCAACTAGAAACTCCACAACTAGAAACTCCACAACGAGAAACTCCACAACTTGAAACTCCGCAACTAGAATTTCCACAACTAGAGACTCAACAACTAGAGACTCAACAACTAGAGACTCCTCAACTAAAAGCTCCACAACTAGAAATTCCACTACTAGAAACTCCGTAACTAGAAACCCGAAAACCAGAAACTCCACAACTAGAAACTCCACACCTATAAATTCGACAACTTGGAACTCCACAACCAGAAACTCCACAACTTGAAACTCCGCAACTAGAAACTCCGCAACTAGAAACTCCACAACTAGAAAACTCCGCAACTAGAAACCCTGCAACTAGAAACTCCACAGCTAGAAACTCCACAACTTCAAACTCCGCAACTTGAAACTCCACAACTACAGACTCCACAACTACAGACTGCACAACTAGAGACTCCGCCACTAGAATCTCCACAGCTAGAAACTCCGCAACTAGAAACTCTACAACTAGAGACTCCGCAACTAGAAACTCCACAACTTGAAACTCTGCAACTAGACACTCCACAACCAGAAATTCCACAACTAGAGACTCAACAATAAGAGACTCCTCAACTAAAAGCTCCACAACTAGATACTCCGTAACTAGAAATTCCACAACTAGAAACTCCACAACTACAGACTCCGCAACTAGAAAACTCCGCAACTAGAAACTCCACAACTAGAAACTCCACAACTTGAAAGCCCACAACTAGATACTCCACAACTACAAACTCCGCAACTAGAAACTCTGCAACTAGAAACTCCCCCACTAGAAACTCCACAACTTGAAACACCACAACTATATACTCCACAACTACAAATTCCACAACTAGAAACTCCGCAACTAGAAACTCCGCAGCTAGAAGCTCCGCAACTGGAAACTCCACAGCTAAAAACTCCGCAACTAGAAACTCCACAGCTAGACAATCCACAACTAGAGACTCCACAACGAGAAACTCCACAACTTGAAACTCCGCAACAAGAAACTCCACAACTACGAACCCCACAACTACGAACCCCGCAACTAGAAGCTCCACAACTTGAAACCCCACAACTACAAACTCCACAATTTGAGACTTCGCAACTAGAAACTCCACAACTAAAAACTCCACAACTAGAAACTCCGCAACTAGAAACTCCGAGACTAGAAACTCCACAGCTAGAAACTCTACAACTTGAGACTTCGCAACTAAAGAACTCGGCAACTAGAAACTCAGCAACTAGAAACTCCACAACTAGAAACACCGCAACTAAAAACTCTGCAACCAGAAATTCCACAGCTAGAAACTCCACAACTAGAAACTCCACAACCAGAGACTCTAAAACCAGAGACTGCACAACTAGAGACTCCGCAACTAGAAACTCCACAGCTAGAAACTCCGAAACTAGAAACCCTGCAACTAGAAACTCCACAGCTAGAAACTCCACAACTAGAAACTCCACAAGTAGACACTCCACAAATAGAAACTCCACAACTAGAGACTCCACAACAAGAGACTCCACAACTAAAAACTCCACAACTAGAAACTCCACAACTAGAAACTCCACAACTTGAAACTCCGCAGCTAGAAACTCCGCAACTAGAAACTCCACAACTAGAAAACTCCGCAACGAGAAACCCTGCAACTAGAAACTCCACAGCTAGAAACTCCACAACTTGAAACACCACAACTATATACTCCACAACTACAAATTCCACAACTAGAAACTCTGCAACTAGAAACTCCGCAACTAGAAGCTCCGCAACTGGAAACTCCACAGCTAAAAACTCCACGACTTGAGACTTCGCAACTAGAAACTCGGCAACTAGAAACTCAACTACTAGAAACTCCACAATTAGAAACTCCACAACTTGAAACCCAACAAATAGATACTCCACAACTACAGACTCCACAACTAGAAACTCCACAACTAGAAACTCCACAACTAGAAACTTCACAACGAGAAACTCCGCAACTAAAAACTCCGCAACTAGAAACTCCACAGCTAGACAATCCACAACTAGAGACTCCACAACGAGAAACTCTACAACTTGAAACTCCGCAACTAGAAACTCCACAACTACGAACACCACAACTACGAACCCCGCAACTAGAAGCTCCACAACTTGAAACTCCACAACTAGAAACTCCACAACTTGAGACTTCGCAACTAGAAACTCCACAACTAAAAACTCCACAACTAGAAACTCCGCAACTAGAAACTCCGCAACTAGAAACTCCACAGCTAGAAACTCTACAACTCGAGACTTCGCAACTAAAGAACTCGGCAACTAGAAACTCAACAACGTGACGATTCGCAACTATTACCTCTACAACTTCAAAATCCAAAACTATCAACTCCACAACTTGAAACGCCGCTACTAGATCCGCCACAACTAAAAACTTCACAACTAGAAACTCCACAACTAGAAACTCCACAACGAGAAACTCCACAACTTGAAACTCCGCCACTAGAAACTCCGCCACTAGAATCTCCAACTAGAAAACTCCGCAACTAGAAACTCTGCAACTAGAAACTCCGCAACTAGAAACTCCACAACTAGAACTTCCACAACTTGAGACTCAACAACTAGAGACTCAACAACTAGAGACTCCTCAACTAAAGGCTCCACAACTAGAAACTCCACTACTAGAAACTCCGTAACTAGAAACCCGAATACCAGAAACTCCACAACTAGAAACTCCACACCTGTAAATTCCACAACTTGAAACTCCACAACCAGAAACTCCGCAACTAGAAACTCCACAACTAGAAAACTCCGCAACTAGAAACCCTGCAACTAGAAACTCCACAGCTAGAAACTCCACAACTTCAAACTCCGCAACTAGAAACTCCACAACTACAGACTCCACAACTACAGACTGCACAACTAGAGACCCCGCCACTAGAATCTCCACAGCTAGAAACTCTGCAACTAGAAACTCTACAACAAGAGACTCCGCAACTAGAAACTCCACAACTTGAAACTCTGCAACTAGACACTCCACAACCAGAAATTCCACAACTAGAGACTCAACAACTAGAGACTCCTCAACTAAAAGCTCCACAACTAGAAACTCCGTAACTAGAAATTCCACAACTAGAAACTCCACAACTACAGACTCCGCAACTAGAAAACTCCGCAACTAGAAACTCACAACTAGAAACTCCACAACTTGAAAGCCCACAACTAGATACTACACAACTACAAACTCCACAACTAGAAACTCGACAACTTGAAGCTCCACAACTAGAAACTCCGCAACTAGAAACTCCAAAATTAGAAAACTCCGCAACTAGAAACTCTGCAACTAGAAACTCCGCCACTAGAAACTCCACAACCTGAAACACCACAACTATATACTCCACAACTACAAATTCCACAACTAGAAACTCCGCAACTAGAAACTTTGCAACTAGAAGCTCTGCAACTAAAAACTCCACAGCTAAAAACTCCACGACTTGAGACTTCGCAACTAGAAACTCGGCAACTAGAAACTCAACTACTAGAAACTCCACAACTAGAAACTCCACAACTAGAAACTTCACAACGAGAAACTCCGCAACTAGAAACTCCACAACTACGAACCCCACAACTACGAACCCCACAACTAGAAGCTCCACAACTAGAAACTCCACAACTAGAAACTCCACAACTTGAGACTTCACAACGAGAAACTCTGCAACTAGAAACTGCACAACTACGAACCCCACAACTATGAACCCCACAACTAGAAACTCCACAACTAGAAACTCCACAACTTGAAACTTCGCAACTAGAAACTCCACAACTAGAAACTCCACAACTTGAGACTCCACAACTAGAAACTTCACAACTAGAAACTCCGCAACTAGAAACTCCACAGCCAGAAAATCCACAACTAGAAACTCCGCAACAAGAAACTCCGCGAATAGAAACTCCACAACTAGAAACTCCACAACTAGAAACTCCACAGCCAGAGACTCCACAACTAGAGACTGCACAACTAGAGACTCCGCAACTTGAAACTCCACAGCTAGAAACTCCGCAACTAGAAACTCCACAACTACAAACTTTACAACTCCATAACTAGACACTTCGCAACTAGAAACTCCACAACTAGAAACTCCACAACCAGAGACTCTAAAACCAGAGACTGCACAACTAGAGACTCCGCAACTAGAAACTCCACAGCTAGAAACTCCGAAACTAGAAACCCTGCAACTAGAAACTCCACAGCTAGAAACTCCACAACTAGAAACTCCACAAGTAGACACTCCACAACTAGAAACTCCACAACTAGAGACTCCACAACTAGAGACTCCACAACTGAAAACTCCACAACTAGAAACTCCACAACTAGAAACTCCACAACTTGAAACTCCGCAACTAGAAAATCCGCAACTAGAAGCTCCGCAACTAGAAACTCCAAAATTAGAAAACTCCGCAACTAGAAACTCTGCAACTAGAAACTCCCCCACTAGAAACTCCACAACTTGAAACACCACAACTATATACTCCACAACTACAAATTCCACAACTAGAAACTCCGCAACTAGAAACTCCGCAGCTAGAAGCTCCGCAACTGGAAACTCCACAGCTAAAAACTCCGCAACTAGAAACTCCACAGCTAGACAATCCACAACTAGAGACTCCACAACGAGAAACTCCACAACTTGAAACTCCGCAACAAGAAACTCCACAACTACGAACCCCACAACTACGAACCCCGCAACTAGAAGCTCCACAACTTGAAACCCCAAAACTACAAACTCCACAATTTGAGACTTCGCAACTAGAAACTCCACAACTAAAAACTCCACAACTAGAAACTCCGCAACTAGAAACTCCGCAACTAGAAACTCCACAGCTAGAAACTCTACAACTTGAGACTTCGCAACTAAAGAACTCGGCAACTAGAAACTCAGCAACTAGAAACTCCACAACTAGAAACACCGCAACTAAAAACTCTGCAACCAGAAATTCCACAGCTAGAAACTCCACAACTAGAAACTCCACAACCAGAGACTCTAAAACCAGAGACTGCACAACTAGAGACTCCGCAACTAGAAACTCCACAGCTAGAAACTCCGAAACTAGAAACCCTGCAACTAGAAACTCCACAGCTAGAAACTCCACAACTAGAAACTCCACAAGTAGACACTCCACAAATAGAAACTCCACAACTAGAGACTCCACAACAAGAGACTCCACAACTAAAAACTCCACAACTAGAAACTCCACAACTAGAAACTCCACAACTTGAAACTCCGCAGCTAGAAACTCCGCAACTAGAAACTCCACAACTAGAAAACTCCGCAACGAGAAACCCTGCAACTAGAAACTCCACAGCTAGAAACTCCACAACTTGAAACACCACAACTATATACTCCACAACTACAAATTCCACAACTAGAAACTCTGCAACTAGAAACTCCGCAACTAGAAGCTCCGCAACTGGAAACTCCACAGCTAAAAACTCCACGACTTGAGACTTCGCAACTAGAAACTCGGCAACTAGAAACTCAACTACTAGAAACTCCACAATTAGAAACTCCACAACTTGAAACCCAACAAATAGATACTCCACAACTACAGACTCCACAACTAGAAACTCCACAACTAGAAACTCCACAACTAGAAACTTCACAACGAGAAACTCCGCAACTAAAAACTCCGCAACTAGAAACTCCACAGCTAGACAATCCACAACTAGAGACTCCACAACGAGAAACTCTACAACTTGAAACTCCGCAACTAGAAACTCCACAACTACGAACACCACAACTACGAACCCCGCAACTAGAAGCTCCACAACTTGAAACTCCACAACTAGAAACTCCACAACTTGAGACTTCGCAACTAGAAACTCCACAACTAAAAACTCCACAACTAGAAACTCCGCAACTAGAAACTCCGCAACTAGAAACTCCACAGCTAGAAACTCTACAACTCGAGACTTCGCAACTAAAGAACTCGGCAACTAGAAACTCAACAACGTGACGATTCGCAACTATTACCTCTACAACTTCAAAATCCAAAACTATCAACTCCACAACTTGAAACGCCGCTACTAGATCCGCCACAACTAAAAACTTCACAACTAGAAACTCCACAACTAGAAACTCCACAACGAGAAACTCCACAACTTGAAACTCCGCCACTAGAAACTCCGCCACTAGAATCTCCAACTAGAAAACTCCGCAACTAGAAACTCTGCAACTAGAAACTCCGCAACTAGAAACTCCACAACTAGAACTTCCACAACTTGAGACTCAACAACTAGAGACTCAACAACTAGAGACTCCTCAACTAAAGGCTCCACAACTAGAAACTCCACTACTAGAAACTCCGTAACTAGAAACCCGAAAACCAGAAACTCCACAACTAGAAACTCCACACCTGTAAATTCCACAACTTGAAACTCCACAACCAGAAACTCCGCAACTAGAAACTCCACAACTAGAAAACTCCGCAACTAGAAACCCTGCAACTAGAAACTCCACAGCTAGAAACTCCACAACTTCAAACTCCGCAACTAGAAACTCCACAACTACAGACTCCACAACTACAGACTGCACAACTAGAGACCCCGCCACTAGAATCTCCACAGCTAGAAACTCTGCAACTAGAAACTCTACAACAAGAGACTCCGCAACTAGAAACTCCACAACTTGAAACTCTGCAACTAGACACTCCACAACCAGAAATTCCACAACTAGAGACTCAACAACTAGAGACTCCTCAACTAAAAGCTCCACAACTAGAAACTCCGTAACTAGAAATTCCACAACTAGAAACTCCACAACTACAGACTCCGCAACTAGAAAACTCCGCAACTAGAAACTCACAACTAGAAACTCCACAACTTGAAAGCCCACAACTAGATACTACACAACTACAAACTCCACAACTAGAAACTCGACAACTTGAAGCTCCACAACTAGAAACTCCGCAACTAGAAACTCCAAAATTAGAAAACTCCGCAACTAGAAACTCTGCAACTAGAAACTCCGCCACTAGAAACTCCACAACCTGAAACACCACAACTATATACTCCACAACTACAAATTCCACAACTAGAAACTCCGCAACTAGAAACTCCGCAACTAGAAGCTCTGCAACTAAAAACTCCACAGCTAAAAACTCCACGACTTGAGACTTCGCAACTAGAAACTCGGCAACTAGAAACTCAACTACTAGAAACTCCACAACTAGAAACTCCACAACTAGAAACTTCACAACGAGAAACTCCGCAACTAGAAACTCCACAACTACGAACCCCACAACTACGAACCCCACAACTAGAAGCTCCACAACTAGAAACTCCACAACTAGAAACTCCACAACTTGAGACTTCACAACGAGAAACTCTGCAACTAGAAACTGCACAACTACGAACCCCACAACTATGAACCCCACAACTAGAAACTCCACAACTAGAAACTCCACAACTTGAAACTTCGCAACTAGAAACTCCACAACTAGAAACTCCACAACTTGAGACTCCACAACTAGAAACTTCACAACTAGAAACTCCGCAACTAGAAACTCCACAGCCAGAAAATCCACAACTAGAAACTCCGCAACAAGAAACTCCGCGAATAGAAACTCCACAACTAGAAACTCCACAACTAGAAACTCCACAGCCAGAGACTCCACAACTAGAGACTGCACAACTAGAGACTCCGCAACTTGAAACTCCACAGCTAGAAACTCCGCAACTAGAAACTCCACAACTACAAACTTTACAACTCCATAACTAGACACTTCGCAACTAGAAACTCCACAACTAGAAACTCCACAACCAGAGACTCTAAAACCAGAGACTGCACAACTAGAGACTCCGCAACTAGAAACTCCACAGCTAGAAACTCCGAAACTAGAAACCCTGCAACTAGAAACTCCACAGCTAGAAACTCCACAACTAGAAACTCCACAAGTAGACACTCCACAACTAGAAACTCCACAACTAGAGACTCCACAACTAGAGACTCCACAACTGAAAACTCCACAACTAGAAACTCCACAACTAGAAACTCCACAACTTGAAACTCCGCAACTAGAAAATCCGCAACTAGAAGCTCCGCAACTAGAAACTCCAGAGCTAGAAACTCCACGACTTTAGACTTCGCAACTAGAAACTCGACAACTAGAAACTCAACTACTAGAAACTCCACAACTAGAAACTCCACAACTAGAAACTCTGCAACTAGAAACTCCACAACTAGAAACTCCACAACGAGAAACTCCACAACTTGAAACTCCGCAACTAGAACTTCCACAACTAGAGACTCAACAACTAGAGACTCAACAACTAGAGACTCCTCAACTAAAAGCTCCACAACTAGAAATTCCACTACTAGAAACTCCGTAACTAGAAACCCGAAAACCAGAAACTCCACAACTAGAAACTCCACACCTATAAATTCGACAACTTGGAACTCCACAACCAGAAACTCCACAACTTGAAACTCCGCAACTAGAAACTCCGCAACTAGAAACTCCACAACTAGAAAACTCCGCAACTAGAAACCCTGCAACTAGAAACTCCACAGCTAGAAACTCCACAACTTCAAACTCCGCAACTTGAAACTCCACAACTACAGACTCCACAACTACAGACTGCACAACTAGAGACTCCGCCACTAGAATCTCCACAGCTAGAAACTCCGCAACTAGAAACTCTACAACTAGAGACTCCGCAACTAGAAACTCCACAACTTGAAACTCTGCAACTAGACACTCCACAACCAGAAATTCCACAACTAGAGACTCAACAATAAGAGACTCCTCAACTAAAAGCTCCACAACTAGATACTCCGTAACTAGAAATTCCACAACTAGAAACTCCACAACTACAGACTCCGCAACTAGAAAACTCCGCAACTAGAAACTCCACAACTAGAAACTCCACAACTTGAAAGCCCACAACTAGATACTCCACAACTACAAACTCCACAACTAGAAACTCCACAACTAGAAACTCCACAACTTGAAGCTCCACAACTAGAAACTCCGCAACTAGAAACTCCAAAATTAGAAAACTCCGCAACTAGAAACTCTGCAACTAGAAACTCCCCCACTAGAAACTCCACAACTTGAAACACCACAACTATATACTCCACAACTACAAATTCCACAACTAGAAACTCCGCAACTAGAAACTCCGCAGCTAGAAGCTCCGCAACTGGAAACTCCACAGCTAAAAACTCCGCAACTAGAAACTCCACAGCTAGACAATCCACAACTAGAGACTCCACAACGAGAAACTCCACAACTTGAAACTCCGCAACAAGAAACTCCACAACTACGAACCCCACAACTACGAACCCCGCAACTAGAAGCTCCACAACTTGAAACCCCACAACTACAAACTCCACAATTTGAGACTTCGCAACTAGAAACTCCACAACTAAAAACTCCACAACTAGAAACTCCGCAACTAGAAACTCCGCAACTAGAAACTCCACAGCTAGAAACTCTACAACTTGAGACTTCGCAACTAAAGAACTCGGCAACTAGAAACTCAGCAACTAGAAACTCCACAACTAGAAACACCGCAACTAAAAACTCAGCAACCAGAAATTCCACAGCTAGAAAATCCACAACTAGAAACTCTGCAACTAGAAACTCCGCAAATAGAAACTCCACAGCTAGAAAATCCACAACTAGAAACTCCACAACTAGAAACCCCACAACTACTGACTCCGCAACTAGAAACTCCACAACTAGAAAACTCCGCAACTAGAAACTCCACAACTTGAAACGCCACAACTATATACCCCACAACTACAAAATCCACAACTAGAAACTCCGCAACTAGAAACTCCCTAACTAGAAGCTCCGCAACTAGAAACTCCACAGCTAGAAACTCCACGACTTTAGACTTCGCAACTAGAAACTCGACAACTAGAAACTCAACTACTAGAAACTCCACAACTAGAAACTCCACAACCAGAAACTTTACAACCAGAAACTTCACAACGAGAAACTCCGCAACTAGAAACTCCACAACTACGAACCCCACAACTACGAACCCCACAACTAGAAGCTCCACAACTAGAAACTCCACAACTAGAAACGCCACAACTTGAGACTTCACAACGAGAAACTCCGCAACTAGAAACTCCACAACTACGAACCCCACAACTAGAAGCTCCACAACTAGAAACTCCACAACTAGAAACTCCACAACTTGAGACTTCGCAACTAGAAACTCCGCAACTAGAAACCCCACAACTAGAAACTCTGCAACTAGAAACTCCGCAAATAGAAACTCCACAGCTAGAAAATCCACAACTAAAAACTCCACAACTAGAAACCCCACAACTACTTACTCCGCAACTAGAAACTCCACAACCAGAAACTCAGCAACTAGAAACTCACTCCGCAACTAGAGACTCCACAACTAGAAATTCCACAACTAGAAACTCCACAACTACAAACTCCACAACTAGAAACTCCACAACGAGAAACTCCACAACTTGAAGCTCCACAACTAGAAACTCCGCAACTAGAAACTCCACAACTAGAAAACTCCAGAACTAGAAACTCTGCAACTAGAAACTCCGCAACTAGAAACTCCACAACTTGAAACACCACAACTATATACTCCACAACTACAAAATCCACAACTAGAAACTCCGCAACTAGAAACTCCGCAACTAGAAGCTCCGCAACTAGAAACTCCGCAGCTAGAAACTCCACGACTTGAGACTTCGCAACTAGAAACTCGGCAACCAGAAACTCAACAACTAGAAACTCCACAACTAGAAACTCCACAGCCAGAAACTCCACAGCTTCAAACCCAACAAATAGATACTCCAAAACTACAAACTCCACAACTAGTAACTCCACAACTAGAAACTCCACAACCAGAAACTCCGCAACCAGAAACTCCACAGCTAGAAAATCCACAACTAGAAACTCCAAAACTAAAAACTCCACAACTACAGACTCAGCAACTAGAAAACTCCGCAACTAGAAACTCCACAACTAGACGATTCGCAACTATTAACTCTACAACTTCAAAATCCAAAACTATCAACTCCACAACTTGAAACGCCGCTACTAGATCTGCCACAACTAAAAACTTCACAACTAGAAACTCCACAACTGGAAACTCCACAACTTGGAACTCCGCACTAGAAACTCCGCCACTGGAATCTCCACAACTAGAAAACTCCGCAACTAGAAACTCTGCATCTAGAAACTCCGCAACTAGAAACTCCACAGCTAGAAACACCACAAATGGAAACTTCACAAGTAGAGACTCCACAACTAGAAACTGCACAATCTACGAACCCCACAACTACGAACCCCACAACTAGAAACTCCACAACTAGAAACTCCACAACTAGAAACTCCACAACTTGAGACTTCCCAACTAGAAACTCCACAACTAGAAACTCCACAACTAGAGACTCCACAACTAGAAACTCCACAACTAGAAACTCCACAACTAGAAACTCCACAACTACAAACTCCACAGCCAGAGACTCCACAACTAGAGACTGCATAACTAGAGACTCCGCAACTTGGAACTCCACAGCTAGAAACTCCGCAACTAGAAACTCCACAACTAGAAACTTTACAACTCCATAACTAGACACTTCGCAACTAGAAACTCCACAACTAGAAACTCCACAACCAGAGACTCTAAAACCAGAGACTGCACAACTAGAGACTCCGCAACTAGAAACTCCACAGCTAGAAACTCCGAAACTAGAAACCCTGCAACTAGAAACTCCACAGCTAGAAACTCCACAACTAGAAACTCCACAAGTAGACACTCCACAAATAGAAACTCCACAACTAGAGACTCCACAACTAGAGACTCCACAACTAAAAACTCCACAACTAGAAACTCCACAACTAGAAACTCCACAACTTGAAACTCCGCAGCTAGAAACTCCGCAACTAGAAACTCCACAACTAGAAAACTCCGCAACGAGAAACCCTGCAACTAGAAACTCCACAGCTAGAAACTCCACAACTTGAAACACCACAACTATATACTCCACAACTAGAAATTCCACAACTAGAAACTCTGCAACTAGAAACTCCGCAACTAGAAGCTCCGCAACTGGAAACTCCACAGCTAAAAACTCCACGACTTGAGACTTCGCAACTAGAAACTCGGCAACTAGAAACTCAACTACTAGAAACTCCACAATTAGAAACTCCACAACTTGAAACCCAACAAATAGATACTCCACAACTACAGACTCCACAACTAGAAACTCCACAACTAGAAACTCCACAACTAGAAACTTCACAACGAGAAACTCCGCAACTAAAAACTCCGCAACTAGAAACTCCACAGCTAGACAATCCACAACTAGAGACTCCACAACGAGAAACTCTACAACTTGAAACTCCGCAACTAGAAACTCCACAACTACGAACACCACAACTACGAACCCCGCAACTAGAAGCTCCACAACTTGAAACTCCACAACTAGAAACTCCACAACTTGAGACTTCGCAACTAGAAACTCTACAACTAAAAACTCCACAACTAGAAACTCCGCAACTAGAAACTCCGCAACTAGAAACTCCACAGCTAGAAACTCTACAACTCGAGACTTCGCAACTAAAGAACTCGGCAACTAGAAACTCAACAACTAGACGATTCGCAACTATTACCTCTACAACTTCAAAATCCAAAACTATCAACTCCACAACTTGAAACGCCGCTACTAGATCCGCCACAACTAAAAACTTCACAACTAGAAACTCCACAACTAGAAACTCCACAACGAGAAACTCCACAACTTGAAACTCCGCCACTAGAAACTCCGCCACTAGAATCTCTAACTAGAAAACTCCGCAACTAGAAACTCTGCAACTAGAAACTCCGCAACTAGAAACTCCACAACTAGAACTTCCACAACTTGAGATTCAACAACTAGAGACTCAACAACTAGAGACTCCTCAACTAAAGGCTCCACAACTAGAAACTCCACTACTAGAAACTCCGTAACTAGAAACCCGAAAACCAGAAACTCCACAACTAGAAACTCCACACCTGTAAATTCCACAACTTGAAACTCCACAACCAGAAACTCCGCAACTAGAAACTCCACAACTAGAAAACTCCGCAACTAGAAACCCTGCAACTAGAAACTCCACAGCTAGAAACTCCACAACTTCAAACTCCGCAACTAGAAACTCCACAACTACAGACTCCACAACTACAGACTGCACAACTAGAGACCCCGCCACTAGAATCTCCACAGCTAGAAACTCTGCAACTAGAAACTCTACAACAAGAGACTCCGCAACTAGAAACTCCACAACTTGAAACTCTGCAACTAGACACTCCACAACCAGAAATTCCACAACTAGAGACTCAACAACTAGAGACTCCTCAACTAAAAGCTCCACAACTAGAAACTCCGTAACTAGAAATTCCACAACTAGAAACTCCACAACTACAGACTCCGCAACTAGAAAACTCCGCAACTAGAAACTCACAACTAGAAACTCCACAACTTGAAAGCCCACAACTAGATACTACACAACTACAAACTCCACAACCAGAAACTCGACAACTTGAAGCTCCACAACTAGAAACTCCGCAACTAGAATCTCCAAAATTAGAAAACTCCGCAACTAGAAACTCTGCAACTAGAAACTCCGCCACTAGAAACTCCACAACCTGAAACACCACAACTATATACTCCACAACTACAAATTCCACAACTAGAAACTCCGCAACTAGAAACTCCGCAACTAGAAGCTCTGCAACTAAAAACTCCACAGCTAAAAACTCCACGACTTGAGACTTCGCAACTAGAAACTCGGCAACTAGAAACTCAACTACTAGAAACTCCACAACTAGAAACTCCACAACTAGAAACTTCACAACGAGAAACTCCGCAACTAGAAACTCCACAACTACGAACCCCACAACTACGAACCCCACAACTAGAAGCTCCACATCTAGAAACTCCACAACTAGAAACTCCACAACTTGAGACTTCACAACGAGAAACTCTGCAACTAGAAACTGCACAACTACGAACCCCACAACTATGAACCCCACAACTAGAAACTCCACAACTAGAAACTCCACAACTTGAAACTTCGCAACTAGAAACTCCACAACTAGAAACTCCACAACTTGAGACTCCACAACTAGAAACTTCACAACTAGAAACTCCGCAACTAGAAACTCCACAGCCAGAAAATCCACAACTAGAAACTCCGCAACAAGAAACTCCGCGAATAGAAACTCCACAACTAGAAACTCCACAACTAGAAACTCCACAGCCAGAGACTCCACAACTAGAGACTGCACAACTAGAGACTCCGCAACTTGAAACTCCACAGCTAGAAACTCCGCAACTAGAAACTCCACAACTAGAAACTTTACAACTCCATAACTAGACACTTCGCAACTAGAAACTCCACAACTAGAAACTCCACAACCAGAGACTCTAAAACCAGAGACTGCACAACTAGAGACTCCGCAACTAGAAACTCCACAGCTAGAAACTCCGAAACTAGAAACCCTGCGACTAGAAACTCCACAGCTAGAAACTCCACAACTAGAAACTCCACAAGTAGACACTCCACAACTAGAAACTCCACAACTAGAGACTCCACAACTAGAGACTCCACAACTGAAAACTCCACAACTAGAAACTCCACAACTAGAAACTCCACAACTTGAAACTCCGCAACTAGAAAATCCGCAACTAGAAGCTCCGCAACTAGAAACTCCAGAGCTAGAAACTCCACGACTTTAGACTTCGCAACTAGAAACTCGACAACTAGAAACTCAACTACTAGAAACTCCACAACTAGAAACTCCACAACTAGAAACTCTGCAACTAGAAACTCCACAACTAGAAACTCCACAACGAGAAACTCCACAACTTGAAACTCCGCAACTAGAACTTCCACAACTAGAGACTCAACAACTAGAGACTCAACAACTAGAGACTCCTCAACTAAAAGCTCCACAACTAGAAATTCCACTACTAGAAACTCCGTAACTAGAAACCCGAAAACCAGAAACTCCACAACTAGAAACTCCACACCTATAAATTCGACAACTTGGAACTCCACAACCAGAAACTCCACAACTTGAAACTCCGCGACTAGAAACTCCGCAACTAGAAACTCCACAACTAGAAAACTCCGCAACTAGAAACCCTGCAACTAGAAACTCCACAGCTAGAAACTCCACAACTTCAAACTCCGCAACTTGAAACTCCACAACTACAGACTCCACAACTACAGACTGCACAACTAGAGACTCCGCCACTAGAATCTCCACAGCTAGAAACTCCGCAACTAGAAACTCTACAACTAGAGACTCCGCAACTAGAAACTCCACAACTTGAAACTCTGCAACTAGACACTCCACAACCAGAAATTCCACAACTAGAGACTCAACAATAAGAGACTCCTCAACTAAAAGCTCCACAACTAGATACTCCGTAACTAGAAATTCCACAACTAGAAACTCCACAACTACAGACTCCGCAACTAGAAAACTCCGCAACTAGAAACTCCACAACTAGAAACTCCACAACTTGAAAGCCCATAACTAGATACTCCACAACTACAAACTCCACAACTAGAAACTCCACAACTAGAAACTCCACAACTTGAAGCTCCACAACTAGAAACTCCGCAACTAGAAACTCCAAAATTAGAAAACTCCGCAACTAGAAACTCTGCAACTAGAAACTCCCCCACTAGAAACTCCACAACTTGAAACACCACAACTATATACTCCACAACTACAAATTCCACAACTAGAAACTCCGCAACTAGAAACTCCGCAGCTAGAAGCTCCGCAACTGGAAACTCCACAGCTAAAAACTCCGCAACTAGAAACTCCACAGCTAGACAATCCACAACTAGAGACTCCACAACGAGAAACTCCACAACTTGAAACTCCGCAACAAGAAACTCCACAACTACGAACCCCACAACTACGAACCCCGCAACTAGAAGCTCCACAACTTGAAACCCCACAGCTACAAACTCCGCAATTTGAGACTTCGCAACTAGAAACTCCACAACTAAAAACTCCACAACTAGAAACTCCGCAACTAGAAACTCCGCAACTAGAAACTCCACAGCTAGAAACTCTACAACTTGAGACTTCGCAACTAAAGAACTCGGCAACTAGAAACTCAGCAACTAGAAACTCCACAACTAGAAACACCGCAACTAAAAACTCTGCAACCAGAAATTCCACAGCTAGAAAATCCACAACTAGAAACTCTGCAACTAGAAACTCCGCAAATAGAAACTCCACAACTTGAAACGCCACAACTATATACCCCACAACTACAAAATCCACAACTAGAAACTCCGCAACTAGAAACTCCCTAACTAGAAGCTCCGCAACTAGAAACTCCACAGCTAGAAACTCCACGACTTTAGACTTCGCAACTAGAAACTCGACAACTAGAAACTCAACTACTAGAAACTCCACAACTAGAAACTCCACAACCAGAAACTTCACAACCAGAAACTTCACAACGAGAAACTCCGCAACTAGAAACTCCACAACTACGAACCCCACACCTACGAACCCCACAACTAGAAGCTCCACAACTAGAAACTCCACAACTACAAACGCCACAACTTGAGACTTCACAACGAGAAACTCCGCAACTAGAAACTCCACAACTACGAACCCCACAACTAGAAGCTCCACAACTAGAAACTCCACAACTAGAAACTCCACAACTTGAGACTTCGCAACTAGAAACTCCACAACTAGAAACCCCACAACTAGAAACTCTGCAACTAGAAACTCCGCAAATAGAAACTCCACAGCTAGAAAATCCACAACTAAAAACTCCACAACTAGAAACCCCACAACTACTTACTCCGCAACTAGAAACTCCACAACCAGAAACTCCGCAACTAGAAACTCACTCCGCAACTAGAGACTCCACAACTAGAAATTCCACAACTAGAAACTCCACAACTACAAACTCCACAACTAGAAACTCCACAACGAGAAACTCCACAACTTGAAGCTCCACAACTAGAAACTCCGCAACTAGAAACTCCACAACTAGAAAACTCCAGAACTAGAAACTCTGCAACTAGAAACTCCGCAACTAGAAACTCCACAACTTGAAACACCACAACTATATACTCCACAACTATAAAATCCACAACTAGAAACTCCGCAACTAGAAACTCCGCAACTAGAAGCTCCGCAACTAGAAACTCCGCAGCTAGAAACTCCACGACTTGAGACTTCGCAACTAGAAACTCGGCAACCAGAAACTCAACAACTAGAAACTCCACAACTAGAAACTCCACAGCCAGAAACTCCACAGCTTCAAACCCAACAAATAGATACTCCAAAACTACAAACTCCACAACTAGTAACTCCACAACTAGAAACTCCACAACCAGAAACTCCGCAACCAGAAACTCCACAGCTAGAAAATCCACAACTAGAAACTCCAAAACTAAAAACTCCACAACTACAGACTCAGCAACTAGAAAACTCCGCAACTAGAAACTCCACAACTAGTCGATTCGCAACTATTAACTCTACAACTTCAAAATCCAAAACTATCAACTCCACAACTTGAAACGCCGCTACTAGATCTGCCACAACTAAAAACTTCACAACTAGAAACTCCACAACTGGAAACTCCACAACTTGGAACTCCGCACTAGAAACTCCGCCACTGGAATCTCCACAACTAGAAAACTCCGCAACTAGAAACTCTGCATCTAGAAACTCCGCAACTAGAAACTCCACAGCTAGAAACACCACAAATGGAAACTTCACAAGTAGAGACTCCACAACTAGAAACTGCACAATCTACGAACCCCACAACTACGAACCCCACAACTAGAAACTCCACAACTAGAAACTCCACAACTAGAAACTCCACAACTTGAGACTTCCCAACTAGAAACTCCACAACTAGAAACTCCACAACTAGAGACTCCACAACTAGAAACTCCACAACTAGAAACTCCACAACTAGAAACTCCACAACTACAAACTCCACAGCCAGAGACTCCACAACTAGAGACTGCATAACTAGAGACTCTGCAACTTGGAACTCCACAGCTAGAAACTCCGCAACTAGAAACTCCACAACTAGAAACTTTACAACTCCATAACTAGACACTTCGCAACTAGAAACTCCACAACTAGAAACTCCACAACCAGAGACTCTAAAACCAGAGACTGCACAACTAGAGACTCCGCAACTAGAAACTCCACAGCTAGAAACTCCGAAACTAGAAACCCTGCAACTAGAAACTCCACAGCTAGAAACTCCACAACTAGAAACTCCACAAGTAGACACTCCACAAATAGAAACTCCACAACTAGAGACTCCACAACTAGAGACTCCACAACTAAAAACTCCACAACTAGAAACTCCACAACTAGAAACTCCACAACTTGAAACTCCGCAGCTAGAAACTCCGCAACTAGAAACTCCACAACTAGAAAACTCCGCAACGAGAAACCCTGCAACTAGAAACTCCACAGCTAGAAACTCCACAACTTGAAACACCACAACTATATACTCCACAACTACAAATTCCACAACTAGAAACTCTGCAACTAGAAACTCCGCAACTAGAAGCTCCGCAACTGGAAACTCCACAGCTAAAAACTCCACGACTTGAGACTTCGCAACTAGAAACTCGGCAACTAGAAACTCAACTACTAGAAACTCCACAATTAGAAACTCCACAACTTGAAACCCAACAAATAGATACTCCACAACTACAGACTCCACAACTAGAAACTCCACAACTAGAAACTCCACAACTAGAAACTTCACAACGAGAAACTCCGCAACTAAAAACTCCGCAACTAGAAACTCCACAGCTAGACAATCCACAACTAGAGACTCCACAACGAGAAACTCTACAACTTGAAACTCCGCAACTAGAAACTCCACAACTACGAACACCACAACTACGAACCCCGCAACTAGAAGCTCCACAACTTGAAACTCCACAACTAGAAACTCCACAACTTGAGACTTCGCAACTAGAAACTCCACAACTAAAAACTCCACAACTAGAAACTCCGCAACTAGAAACTCCGCAACTAGAAACTCCACAGCTAGAAACTCTACAACTCGAGACTTCGCAACTAAAGAACTCGGCAACTAGAAACTCAACAACTAGACGATTCGCAACTATTACCTCTACAACTTCAAAATCCAAAACTATCAACTCCACAACTTGAAACGCCGCTACTAGATCCGCCACAACTAAAAACTTCACAACTAGAAACTCCACAACTAGAAACTCCACAACGAGAAACTCCACAACTTGAAACTCCGCCACTAGAAACTCCGCCACTAGAATCTCCAACTAGAAAACTCCGCAACTAGAAACTCTGCAACTAGAAACTCCGCAACTAGAAACTCCACAACTAGAACTTCCACAACTTGAGACTCAACAACTAGAGACTCAACAACTAGAGACTCCTCAACTAAAGGCTCCACAACTAGAAACTCCACTACTAGAAACTCCGTAACTAGAAACCCGAAAACCAGAAACTCCACAACTAGAAACTCCACACCTGTAAATTCCACAACTTGAAACTCCACAACCAGAAACTCCGCAACTAGAAACTCCACAACTAGAAAACTCCGCAACTAGAAACCCTGCAACTAGAAACTCCACAGCTAGAAACTCCACAACTTCAAACTCCGCAACTAGAAACTCCACAACTACAGACTCCACAACTACAGACTGCACAACTAGAGACCCCGCCACTAGAATCTCCACAGCTAGAAACTCTGCAACTAGAAACTCTACAACAAGAGACTCCACAACTAGAAACTCCACAACTTGAAACTCTGCAACTAGACACTCCACAACCAGAAATTCCACAACTAGAGACTCAACAACTAGAGACTCCTCAACTAAAAGCTCCACAACTAGAAACTCCGTAACTAGAAATTCCACAACTAGAAACTCCACAACTACAGACTCCGCAACTAGAAAACTCCGCAACTAGAAACTCACAACTAGAAACTCCACAACTTGAAAGCCCACAACTAGATACTACACAACTACAAACTCCACAACTAGAAACTCGACAACTTGAAGCTCCACAACTAGAAACTCCGCAACTAGAATCTCCAAAATTAGAAAACTCCGCAACTAGAAACTCCGCCACTAGAAACTCCACAACCTGAAACACCACAACTATATACTCCACAACTACAAATTCCACAACTAGAAACTCCGCAACTAGAAACTCCGCAACTAGAAGCTCTGCAACTAAAAACTCCACAGCTAAAAACTCCACGACTTGAGACTTCGCAACTAGAAACTCGGCAACTAGAAACTCAACTACTAGAAACTCCACAACTAGAAACTCCACAACTAGAAACTTCACAACGAGAAACTCCGCAACTAGAAACTCCACAACTACGAACCCCACAACTACGAACCCCACAACTAGAAGCTCCACAACTAGAAACTCCACAACTAGAAACTCCACAACTTGAGACTTCACAACGAGAATTTCTGCAACTAGAAACTGCACAACTACGAACCCCACAACTATGAACCCCACAACTAGAAACTCCACAACTAGAAACTCCACAACTTGAAACTTCGCAACTAGAAACTCCACAACTAGAAACTCCACAACTTGAGACTCCACAACTAGAAACTTCACAACTAGAAACTCCGCAACTAGAAACTCCACAGCCAGAAAATCCACAACTAGAAACTCCGCAACAAGAAACTCCGCGAATAGAAACTCCACAACTAGAAACTCCACAACTAGAAACTCCACAGCCAGAGACTCCACAACTAGAGACTGCACAACTAGAGACTCCGCAACTTGAAACTCCACAGCTAGAAACTCCGCAACTAGAAACTCCACAACTAAAAACTTCACAACTCCATAACTAGACACTTCGCAACTAGAAACTCCACAACTAGAAACTCCACAACCAGAGACTCTAAAACCAGAGACTGCACAACTAGAGACTCCGCAACTAGAAACTCCACAGCTAGAAACTCCGAAACTAGAAACCCTGCAACTAGAAACTCCACAGCTAGAAACTCCACAACTAGAAACTCCACAAGTAGACACTCCACAACTAGAAACTCCACAACTAGAGACTCCACAACTAGAGACTCCACAACTGAAAACTCCACAACTAGAAACTCCACAACTAGAAACTCCACAACTTGAAACTCCGCAACTAGAAAATCCGCAACTAGAAACTCCACAACTAGAAAACTCCGCAACTAGAAACCCTGCAACTAGAAACTCCACAGCTAGAAACTCCACAACTTCAAACTCCGCTACTAGAAACTCCACAACTACAGCCTGCACAACTAGAGACTGCACAACTAGAGACTCCGCCACTAGAATCTTCACAGCTAGAAACTCCGCAACTAGAAACTCTACAACTAAAGACTCCGCAACTAGAAAACTCCGCAACTAGAAACTCCACAACTAGAAACTCCACAACTTGAAAGTCCACAACTAGATACTCCACAACTACAAACTCTACAACTAGAAACTCCACAACTAGAAGCTCCACAACTTGAAGCTCCACAACTAGAAACTCCGCAACTAGAAACTCCACAACTAGAAAACTCCGCAACTAGAAACTCTGCAACTAGAAACTCCCCCACTAGAAACTCCACAACTTGAAACACCACAACTATATACTCCACAACTACAAATTCCACAACTAGAAACTCCGCAACTAGAACCTCCGCAACTGGAAACACCACAGTTAAAAACTCCACGACTTGAGACTTCGCAACTAGAAACTCGGCAACTAGAAACTCAACTACTAGAAACTTCACAACTAGAAACTCCACAACTTGAAACCCAACAAATAGATACTCCACAACTACAGACTCCACAACTAGAAACTCCACAACTAGAAACTCCACAACTAGAAACTTCACAACGAGAAACTCCGCAACTAAAAACTCCGCAACTAGAAACTCCACAGCTAGACAATCCACAACTAGAGACTCCACAACGAGAAACTCCACAACTTAAAACTCCGCAACTAGAAACTCCACAACTACGAACCCCACAACTACGAACCCCGCAACTAGAAGCTCCACAACTTGAAACTCCACAACTAGAAACTCCACAATTTGAGACTTCGCAACTAGAAACTCCACAACTAAAAACTCCACAACTAGAAACTCCGCAACTAGAAACTCCGCAACTAGAAACTCCACAGCTAGAAACTCTACAACTAGAAACTCTGCAACTAGAAACTCCGCAAATAGAAACTCCACAGCTAGAAAATCCACAACTAGAAACTCCACAACTAGAAACCCCACAACTACTGACTCCGCAACTAGAAACTCCACAACTTGAAGCTCCACAACTAGAAACTCCGCAAGTAGAAACTCCACAACTAGAAAACTCCGGAACTAGAAACTCTGCAACTAGAAACTCCGCAGCTAGAAACTCCACGACTTGAGACTTCGCAACTAGAAACTCGGCAACCAGAAACTCAACAACTAGAAACTCCACAACTAGAAACTCCACAGCCAGAAACTCCACAGCTTCAAACCCAACAAATAGATACTCCAAAACTACAAACTCCACAACTAGTAACTCCACAACTAGAAACTCCACAACCAGAAACTCCACAACTAGAAACTCCACAGCTAGAAAATCCACAACTAGAAACTCCAAAACTAAAAACTCCACAACTACAGACTCAGCAACTAGAAAACTCCGCAACTAGAAACTCCACAACTAGACGATTCGCAACTATTAACTCTACAGCTTCAAAATCCAAAACTATCAACTCCACAACTTGAAACGCCGCTACTAGATCCGCCACAACTAAAAACTTCACAACTAGAAACTCCACAACTGGAAACTCCACAACTTGGAACTCCGCAACTAGAAACTCCGCCACTGGAATCTCCACAACTAGAAAACTCCGCAACTAGAAACTCTGCATCCAGAAACTCCGCAACTAGAAACTCCACAGCTAGAAACACCACAAATGGAAACTTCACAAGTAGAGACTCCACAACTAGAAACTGCACAACTACGAACCCCACAACTACGAACCCCACAACTAGAAACTCCACAACTAGAAACTCCACAACTTGAGACTTCCCAACTAGAAACTCCACAACTAGAAACTCCACAACTAGAGACTCCACAACTAGAAACTCCACAACTAGAAACTCCACAACTAGAAACTCCACAAATACAAACTCCACAGCCAGAGACTCCACAACTAGAGACTGCATAACTAGAGACTCCGTAACTTGAAACTCCACAGCTAGAAACTCCGCAACTAGAAACTCCACAACTAGAAACTTTACAACTCCATAACTAGACACTTCGCAACTAGAAACTCCACAACTAGGAACTCCACAACCAGAGACTCTAAAACCAGAGACTGCACAACTAGAGACTCCGCAACTAGAAACTCCACAGCTAGAAACTCCGAAACTAGAAACCCTGCAACTAGAAACTCCACAGCTAGAAACTCCACAACTAGAAACTCCACAAGTAGACACTCCACAAATAGAAACTCCACAACTAGGGACTCCACAACTAGAGACTCCACAACTAAAAACTCCACAACTAGAAACTCCACAACTAGAAACTCCACAACTTGAAACTCCGCAGCTAGAAACTCCGCAACTAGAAACTCCACAACTAGAAAACTCCGCAACTAGAAACCCTGCAACTAGAAACTCCACAGCTAGAAACTCCACAACTTGAAACACCACAACTATATACTCCACAACTACAAATTCCACAACTAGAAACTCTGCAACTAGAAACTCCGCAACTAGAAGCTCCGCAACTGGAAACTCCACAGCTAAAAACTCCACGACTTGAGACTTCGCAACTAGAAACTCGGCAACTAGAAACTCAACTACTAGAAACTCCACAACTAGAAACTCCACAACTTGAAACCCAACAAATAGATACTCCGCAACTACAGACTCCACAACTAGAAACTCCACAACTAGAAACTCCACAACTGGAAACTTCACAACGAGAAACTCCGCAACTAAAATCTCCGCAAC